>NW_028232774.1:20000000-30000000 GCF_057557595.1 Rhyacophila brunnea
TTCAATAGAAAATTTAAAAACGTTGTATATAAAAAGTTTTTTTATCATGTAATTATTTTAAATTATGTTTAAGAAAATTAAATTGATTTTATATCGCCCCATAACGATTCGTCTGCTTTTGACAATTTCAATTTTCAAAGAAAAAACCTTTCTGAGGTTTTAATTGACAAATTGTATATAATATTATAGACAAGTACGTATCTAAATAAATATTATAATATTATTTTAAAAATGATAGCTTATTAAAAATATAAATCAATAGTATTACATGAGATCCATCTAGGACAAAAAATGGACCAACTAGGACTCGATCTTACGTAATAAATTTTCCGGGTAATTCCTCTCGCCTTTAAGATATCGATCCATCTACGAGTCATGCGAATTATTTCGTTTTTCGGATTTTACCTGAGGTACTTTAAAATCATTATAAATTTAATCGTAACATTTGTCTGGCGCTAACCAAATTTTATTATTGACTTATATTTTTTTGCATGCATCCAATATGAGAAGCAGTGTATAAGGTTTAAGAATGTTACGTTATTTATTAAATATAAAAAAAATATATAAATAACATAGGTATACAATTTTGAATATTTTTCTAAAATTATGCATGTTTCTATTTAAAGTAAATTATGTTATTTCTATAATACATAATATTATAACATTCTTTAATATTATGTACCTATATTCAGTATTGAAAAAAAATATAATGAGAATTTACATTTTTTTTTAGGTAGGTACATCATTGGATGGGCTTGCCAATGTTTGCAGTATGCAATTGATTTTATTTCATCCTATAAAACAGGGTTGGCGAACCTCTTTACGTGCGTATGCCAAATTTCTCAGTTATTATTTTTCGACTGCCGTGTTTCTAGCCGAAGGCATATCTTTTATTCTTTGAATATTTTTTCCTTGATTTTAACATTTTAAAAGAGGTCGTGGGTACATTTAACCACGTTTCTTTAATATATTCTCTATCACTGAATGGTTTTCCATTTTTAGCGATTATGTTTGAGGTAAAATCATCTTGCGTGCCAAAGGTTCGCCATCACTGCCATATTACATACTCATCTGAATTACCTATAACATAATTTTTCTTATAGGTAGATTAATTTTTTTCAGCATTGTAATAAAATACCATATTATTTACAATATGAATTATTTATTTGCCATAAAAACTTTTATTTTTGTCTTGTATGTTTATTATGAGAAAAAAGGTACAAAAGTATGTTATTTCGTTATTATTATTATTTATTGTCATCTGTTACACGTTATTATTGGCTTATCTTTCCATTAATAAGAAAACAAGATTTTTTAACAATATGATGTAGAAATACTAAGAAGTCTTCGTCTTATTATTAATGCTAAAATATTTCGGAATTTAATTAGTTGAGCGGGGCCCGGGGCATTGGGGGATTGGGGTTGTACTTTTATTTTATTCAAAAAATTATTATGCAAAAGATCGCAAATTTGTTTTCCCCCCTCCGTTAACACATTAAGGACGAGATCTGCGAAGTTTGTTCGATTTAAAATCTTTCGTCCGGAATTACAATGAAGCGTTAAAATTTATTTTACACTCGCTAAGCTTTCGACAAAGTTTAACGACTTGTTTTTGCAAATAAGGGATGTAATATTTTCTAAAATATTGCATAATTTTAGTGGACAACCGAAAATACTCGTTTTTCTTTTATTCTGAAAAGCAGGATTATATAGAATTCAGGGTGCCGATTTTCAATACAATACTAGTCTCCATAAATAAATAAACCTACCTAATACCCTCAAATTTAATAAATCTTGCAGGTTTCATACTAGCAAGGGTATCCGACAAGGCGACACAATCTCACGCAAATTATTAATTGCTACCCTGGATAATCTATTCGGGAAAATTTATTAGAGGATCAATGGAATCGCCATTAAAAGCGAATACTTAATTCACCTGCGTTGTGCAGAATACCTTCAGGACGGGATGCAGAAGCTTGGAAATGAAAGCCGCCTAGTAATTTTAAAGATAAATGTCTTGCTGAACCAAAAACGATCTTCATAATTGGAACACAAATCGAGCGAGTCAACAACTACTTCTATCTCGGACGGCAAATTTCAACTAAGAGTATATGTATGACTTTTGAGATAACTCGCAGAACAAAACTTGTATGGAGTGCATGTGTGCTAGCAGTGCTCACGTATGCGTGTGAAATGTGTCGCTGAGTTTCAAAACCCGCTATAACAGTTTTTTGAAATAATTAATATATATAATATATCGTTGGATTCGTTATTAAAATCTCTACGTGAAAATTTTATCGCCTCTTTCAAAATCCGCTACGATTAACTGTCATTTATGAAACAAAATCAATGTGTCTATCAAATCCCGCTATAACACTACTGAAACATTCAAAAACCTTTTTAGTTCAAAAAGTTTTTGTTCATTTTCTCAACATAATGAAAAAGTGTTATAGCAGATTTTGAAACTCAGCGACACAAATATAAACTGTTAATTAAAGAAAAAGCCAAAAATTGCTAGTAGCGCATTTTGGCATGGAAAAGTGCATGTTAGGTATAGCCTACTTTTGAATAATTTAGAATTTCGGGTGGATTTTATTACGTATTTTTAAGTGTTATATTTGGACTGTTTCCGATACAACAGCTCACGATGAACTGTGATGCGGCGAAATGCATACGTACAATTTTTTGAACATGACAATTTTGCAGAAACAACTCTTACACACAGTAATATTATACAGTGTTGGCTATTACGTAGTTGCGATGTGTTTTCTCGTTCATTATTGTACCACCAGAGTGAGTCAAAGATTAACGTTTTGAAAATATAATATTTATCCACGAATTATATAATTAATATTTTACATAATATATATACATATATTTAATAAATTCTCTACAAGTTATTTTTAATAAAACAATGTTATATCTATAAAATATTATTATTTTTCAATATATTGAAAAAATTCGCGGTTAAAATTCTTAGCATCACAACACAACCAAATTAAAAGGAAACAATCTTTTTTTTATATAAAGAAATATGTTTTAATATCTCAGCCAATAATAAAGGCTGTCTCCCACAGAATAAATTTACTGTAACCAGATAGCATAATCTCAAATAACAATGTCGTTAATATGATGACATATTTCATAAAACAAACAAAATGTCCTGTCAAATGGCTTCGAAAATATCGATATGATTATATCGTCATATTTTATATTATATATCTACAGCTATAACTTTACCGTGAATAATATCTGCTAATTAGAAAATACAATAATATAATATTATATTTGTCTTGATTTATCTATTTATCTCTCTGTATTAATTGTATGAGATAAAACATATTATATAAATGTGATATAGGGAACAAGAGGTATTAAAAAAGATAAGGTGAGTGAAAACTTTCACGTTCTAAATTTTAAAAACATAATTACAAGATAAAAAGAACTTTTTATATACCACGTTTTTAAATTTTCTGTTGAATCATATAAACTTGACAATTCTATGTAATAATAAAAACTTTTTATTATACTTGATAGAAATACTGAATAAATATAGAATATTGAAAAGTCATTTTGACATTTCATATTGATTTCCATAGTAATGCACGTATATATTAATAATTTAGTTGCTAGGACCCGCTTAGCAACCAACAATAATAATTTTCCATACAAAACAGAATTAACTGAAAATGAATTCAATTCTGATTAAAAATGGCTATAAGTATTAAAAGAATGCATTGTCGTCGCGTTCTGATATATTCTAAAAGTTTCAAATGTCTAGCTAGTCGGAAAGTTAGTTAAAAATCTTTAATCGTCCAATACAAACCTTGGACAAACAAGAAAAAATTGTACTGGACAAACAAGAATACGAGCTAATAAAAACGTGGTAAAATAAACTGATACACAAATAAAGGAATCATTTTCGTAAAAGAAAACAAATAATATGATACTCTCATAATTAATAGTCTGACAGATGTTTAAGTATATATTTTTCATAGTGTAGCGTTTTGCGTTCTAAGTTTGCCTTGATATATTATATATTATATTTGACAGTTTATATTATTATCTAAAGGTTCATTTTTCCCATTTAAAACATGTTAAAATGAAATTAGAGAAAATATTATGTTCAAAGAAATGTCTTCTTCTACAATTTTACAGGGCTTAAAAAAATTACAGCGTAGAATTTTTCTTACTAAAATGGAAACCCGCATTCTGGTTTGAAGTTTTTTAGTTTGCTTAGAATAATTTACATGATCTACGTATGAATTACTCAGTGTTTACTTGATTATTCATCAAAAAACTGATGAAGAATGTATCGCTTTTGGCTGCCTATCTAAAATTGATTAGAGAATATTTTTCTATACGTAAGTACTAAACTTAACAAGTAAACGTTATATTAAAATGTCTGCTTTGATGTCAATTGTCAAATTGAAGTCGAATTTCATTATGCACTATCCAATCATATTATGAATTTAATTATTCAAACCTTAATTTGACAATATATGTGGATTATAATCATGTATGTCAGGGATGGCGAAGCTATGGCACGAGTGCCACCAGTGGCACGCGAGATGATTATGCATAGAGAAAAGAATGTACTATTCTATATATTTATTTAAAAAATAGGTGCTTACTTAGATATTATAATATTAAAAAATAGTGACATAGCCATGGGTATTTTCTTCGATTTTGTGTACGGTTAGATTAGGTACCAATCTATGCGCAAACGGAAACGACGAAATTCATGCATAAATAATGACAAATAGAAATAATAATCATTACGTTTAATGTAAATATACGATTGCATAAGCCGGCCCTTAGGATCGGGGATTAAAAACTAAAAATATTCAATCAACATACTCGTACCTTATGAAATTAATTATCGGTAGTCATTCAAATATAATAACTGCTTATTATTTTATCTATCACTTCTTTATCGTTCTATCACTCATTTTAGACTATCACGCCATGGGTCTCAGGTTCGAATCCTGGGTCTGGCAAGTACACATATTGTTTGTCAATTTGTGTATGAGTCAGGGTATGGACCTAATAGGTTGAGCAAGTGGCTGACATCCATTTCTCGTAAAAAACAAAATTTGTCAATACAAACTTCTACTCTGTGGAGGCCCATATGATCCTATTAGGATTGGACATGGTCGAAAAAAAAGATTATTTTATCTCAAACATAATCTCCAAAAATGGAAAACCGCTCAGTGATGGAGATTATAATATTATGAAAGAAGAGTGGTTTAAATGCTTCCACGATCTCTTTCAGTAATTTGAAAACAAGGAAAAAAATATTCTTAGAAATACGGTGAAAGATAGAATATCAATAACTCAATTGTATTTTTTCATCCTATTTAATAGAATTCTTACAAACTATTTTATTAGAAAACTTTAAAATAAACTTTTTTTTCGCAAAAAAAAACTGCCTGGCACGTCAGACAGTGGAAAATATTATTTGGGAAATTTTGGCACGCGAACGTAAAAAGGTTTGCCAACCCTGATGTATGTAATTACCTAAATGGGTGAATCTGAAATTATAATAGAATATCATTGTAAAAGTGTGAAGTTCTCTTTAAATGAATCTGCAATGAGAATTCACTTATAGCAAACTTAATTAGTAGACCAGTAGTCCTTTTTATGCTTTAATTTCATACATTTAGGATCTATCTCTATTCTTATATTTTAAGTCAGTTACGATTTTTATTTGTTTCTGAAAGACATGTTAATTTATTGAATATGCAATATCGAAATTTAAAATTTGAGTAGAAATATAGTAGGTAACTTAGTGGATATATAAAATCATTTGTTTAGAATCCGGAAAATATTGGACCTATTTGTAAAAAACGGCTTCCTGATAATAATGCAGCCATTTATTTCTCTACGCAAATTTGGACGGATTTACCGGAAATTTCGCTTCCTTTATGGAAATAATAAAAAAAAAATCTGGAAAATTACTTAGCTACTTTCCATCAAGTGCAACCTGGCGCGTTCGTATTGATCACGGTAAAACTTCCCTCTGAGAAAATGAAAATTGTTTTTCAACCGAATGCGGTTTCCCAATAAATTATTATCTACACACCTGCTTGGAGTCTCGAATCGTGAAACTAATTATGAAATATTATTTAGCTTTCGATTATATTATTATTACCATTATGCACAATTGTATACTTGTTAAAAATGAATTTTACTCAAATATTTTGAAGATAAACCTTCTTATGTACTAGTGTCTGTCAATTTTTTTTACCTGACGGTACACTAGGGAAATCTAATTTGTTTCGTGGCACACCGAATAAAAATCCCCAACAAAATAAATATTCTTTTATGAATGAAAAAATAAAATCTCAATATAGCAATGGCGAAGACTCCATACTAGGCGATTATTTAAAGCCTACCTTCTTAAGAAAAATATTTTTTAATTTTATATTGACATTTTAAATAATATAATCACATAATATTATATTCAATATGCCCAACGACATCTATCGTATAATTGTCATAATAATTTTAGATCTTTTCCACTATTTCAATAAGCACCATTTATGGCATATTGTCTCGAAGTTTTTAAAAAAATAAGCGATATCTCGTTTCGCTTCACATATTGTATGGATTACGTTCGCGTGAATCGAAAACTTTTTTTATATGAAGTTTGTTTCTCATAATTTCAACACGTCTGCGGCGGCCCACATAAATTGGTAAGCTATTTAAGGAGCGCTTACATTTTACGTAAGTGCACATTTATTCAAAATTATTTATAAGATAATTTAAAAAAAATATTTCTAGGGATTCAATCACATATAAATATTGATTGTTGTTAAAAATAATAAATAATTTATCTCGTGATTTTTATTTGTCAGTTAGTTTATTCATAGACAAAGACAATTTATTCAGCCAATTATGTAAGTTGAAATCTGATATTGTATCTAAGTCTGTGTTTTAAATATAGAAGTATTTTAAAATGTTAGTTTACGGGTTAAATTATAAATTGTTATGGAATAGATTCACTACAACGGATATTTTCAATATATTTTGAGCGTATCTTGCGTTTATATTTAAGAAAATACATAATTCAAATTAATTGCTTAATTTTATACCATCAGTGAGCTTTTGAAATTTCATCGGTTTTTGTGTACCTATCTATTCATCAGGAGTTATGTCGGATTATCTTCTTATTTCCCGTAAATACATCTTACAAGTGTGCTTTCTCCACAGCCTACCTGTTTTCAAAAGTCACCCTTCGCCACTGTAATATAGGTAGTAATAAAATAATATGGTTTATGTAATAGATATAATTAGTTTAGTAGTGAGAAGAATACAATTTATTTTGAGTAAGACTTATTTCAAAACGCGGATCTAAATTAGATAAATAAACTCTGTAATCGCCACCGTTTTTTATTTAATTTCCATGAGCGCTTATAAGTTTAGTGTAATTTGCAAAAACGCGACGATTCAAATGGCAAAATAGATTACATAAAGATTTAATAATAGTAGTAGTAGCTAATCAAAGATATTGACTCCAAGCCAAAGTCCAAGACGCTGAAAACTCTAGCTCAGACAATGAAGGCTTGTGCACATGATCGTTTTTCAGGTCTATTACATTTTTTTCCGTACTACCGTCGTATATTGTGAAAGATTTGATGACCCAATAGTACATTTTGATAATCAAGTGATTTAAAATACTTAAAAAATGATGCAAAAGACTCTTCTGCACTTGAGATTTTTTTTGAGGAAGTGTGTACGTCTGGGAATCAATCATGTTGTAAGTTTTTAACTTTTCTGGTAGACAATTCTTTCAACTTCTTCTTTCGTGGCATACCTGGAAACTCTCGCGGCACACACTGTTCTATGCAGATAAAGCCTTATTATTTCTCTATGTGGTGTTTAATGATGCTGTATATTCTATTTGACAACACTTTTAAAGCTGATTTACTTTGTGTTTAATATATTATGTATACACCTATTTTAAGGGTTAATCCACTGCTAGATGAATGTCTCTTATAGCTTCGTCCACTTTTCTTGGTCCGAAGTTCTTCACTGCAATGCACATATACTGAACTTTATGATTTAGGATTATTTATAATTACCTATTTCATATTATTACTATTCTGAATATTCACAGTTATTGCATACATTGTACGTATAATGTGTATTGTGGCGTAAGTATTAACCAATCACTGTTATGATAATATAGTAGCTATAAGTATTTCATTATACATTCTCATTGCATTTGCAGCAAGTTTCACCACCTGGATATTTTTTGTCAAAATTTTGCTGAAATTATTATTTACTATTAAACAATTATTGTTTAATTAAAAAAATACGTAAAATCACAAATAACATTATTATGTGAGTGAGTAATTGAAATAAAATAGCAGGCCACCTTTTTCTTTTTATTTCTAACATATTATTATGACAAGTTCGGTGAATGTACGCGGTAGCAAAGAACTAAGGATCGAGAAGAGTGGAGGAAACTTGGGGAGGCCTTCGTCCAGCAGTGGATTAATACCGGCAGATTACGATAAAATAATACTTACGTACTGGAATCGCTGGTGATTTGGAATATTTTTGACACACTAAATTTTGGGCACGTGGAAAGTATATGAAGGTGTAGGGTTTTAGTTCTAGATATGACCGTGGTGGCGTAGAAAACTTGATATAAAAGTCGCACTGTAAAATAAACTTTTAACTAGATCCTACAAACTGAGTCTTTATTAACTTTTGGAGTAATTAAAAATCTGATACGACGAAGAGAAAAGAATTACGTTTAAACTTGTTAAATCTGCGATAAGATGAATTATTATGAAAATTATATTATATTAAGTATTTTAACTGAAATTATTAAGTATAATTTTATTTTTAACATTACGTTAAACTCGCGAGTTTGTTTTAAAGACGAATTTCTCGCTCCAATGGGATCAGGCTCGGTTCAATGTCTCTGAATGATAAGATTATCTGGCCGACTTCATTTCACCTTGCATACTTACTTCGACTCGATCCCAAATTTAACATTACAAACACAACCCGATTTCGGATTTGTAAACAGAAATGAAACAGAAGTAGAATATCTTTCTAGTATCAATCCAAGATATTATATTTAAGGGCGGACGTGCTCAGCGTAGGTGAAAATGGAACTTTTTTTCTATTTTCAAAGCATGATCCTGGACATACCTTAAACGTTGTAGATAATCTATTTATATAATTTTGAAGTTTTATTATCCTTTATATTTATTTTAAGCATTTTGATGACTGCATAAAGTATTTTTATTACATAACATAGTATTCTTTTAAACCTCTCGCTCTAACGTTTTAGAATATAGTCATATTTCAGTACATAAATGTGCAATGGTGTTAAGATTTTTTACATTTATTAATTTTTAAACGCATATATAAAACCATCAGTATAATTTACATCGAAATTATTATAGTGAAATATTTACGATAAAAAATTATATTGATAATCTCTGTGATTCTAAATTTGACAAGAATTAGGCATTTTATAATTCAAAAAATGGGCAAAATTAACACATTTGAAGATAATTTTAAAGATACTAATTATAAGCTTTTTCTTTGACCATTCAAGTGTGATAAACATCCTACGAATATTGATTGCTTGATAATAATTATTGACCTAAGAATAAGATAGTGTTTTTTTGAAATATGCCATTTCTTTTGGCATTCCCCAGTGATTAAAATACAACATATGGCCGTATCCATAAAATGACAAACCATAATTGAAGTAGGGAGTAAAATGATATAACGCGCGTATTTGAACATGTACCGTTTAAAAAAAAACGGTTAGGTACATGTTAAAACACGCGCGTAAATATAATACCTATTTACGCGTCTATTTACCTATTTAATTATAATATAAACTTTTAATAAATGCCCTTTAGCTTTATTTTTTTAATTTTCTGAACAATGGCATATCAAAGTGAAAATGCATATTGTTAAGATTTGATTCATATGTTTATGTCATATTAAAATATTAAAAATTATTATAAGTAGGTATAGATCACAAGAAAAAAATACAATACATATAATATTATTATCGCAAAGCAATATATGGTAGGTAAAAATATTCATAGCTATTGAATGCGTCCATTTTAATAGCAAAATATATCACCCACGATGGTCGACCGGTTACGCATCAGCCTTATAATGTCATAGATCCCGGGTTCGAATCCCGGGTCTGGAAAAAAAATTACATAAGTATTGTTTCTTAATGTGTGTTTGTTTCCAGAGTACGGTCCTAATAGGTTGAGCGAGTGGTTAACATCCATTTCTCGTAAAAATAAAAATTTATTAATACAACCAACACCCTGTGCTGCCTACTAGATTGGTAGGTATCTATTTCGATAAAGCCTATGTATCTTACCTGAGCAAGCGTAAAAGAGTTAAATACATATATGTTACAAAGCGATGAGAGGGATGTATCGTGTGCGTCTATATTATGAATAACATAAAAGCGCAAACTTTTTTGAATGCAAATTCATGTACGTCAAAGAGAGAAACAGCTTGTGTTTACCTTTGCATACCTTTGAAAGAGAGAGAGATAGTAGTGTGCTACGCTGCGTTACAGACAGACAGATAAACCAAGACATATATATAATGATAGAAAGTTAGTAAAACAAAAACGAGTAAAAAAGAAAATATATCAGATACTTAAAAATATAAGTATATAGTCACAGTGGAACCGCCGTGCATTAATGCAGACAACAGTCGTAATATTTCTCAGTTACATCGCTAGATGTTCCTGCTGCTCCTCTTCTGCTATCTAAAAAGGATTTCTCGAGCGAAGACGAATCTTTGGTGGTGACATTATGTCACTGAATGTAAAATTATGTTCATTATGTGGTTGGATATTTTTTTTTATTTGAAGGCGATGAAATGAAAACAAAAATGGGCTTTCCCTTCCGTAGCTTTCCACAAAAACTTTCTTGAAAATGATAAATAAATAAATATAACGCATATATGTCGTCAAACGGATTTTAGAAATTTATTTACGCGTACATCTCGCCCCGTGATAATAATAATCCGTTGATGTTGTTGAATATTCTATCAGTTTGTAGCAGCGTATTATATCACGCCCAACGAGAGTTTGCGACATAAAATCAGTAAACAAAACAAAATTATCATTTTGCAAAAGTTGGTAAGTCGATCATTTATGTATTTAGGGTTAATAACGGATTATCTGTATATATATAAAGTTACCCGTACTCTTTGGGAGTATCCAGAATACATGTCCCAACTGCGTGAAACGTCTCTTTGTGATAACTTTAATCACCTAGCGCTGCCGTATCTGCTCACGAAATCGAGTGTTTGTAACCAAATACTAAAATTCGGCGGAGACATCGATTCTCAAAGCTCAAAAGTCGAGAGCTTTGAAGCTTAGTAACATCCCACATCCACACACACCCATACACTAGTACAGGTAGCAATCACGCATTTAAAACGAAACTTTGTTCTGACAGAATACAAAATTAACCTCCATGCGACTCCAAGTTGGCTGAATGCAGAATACGCCATACTCAAGTGGATTTCATATTCACTAGAAAGACTACAACTGTCGGCAACTATGGTACGCAATATAGTATTTAAACATAATATCTTTAATATTATGTTTTATTAACGAACGTTTCATATTCTCTTATGTAGATTGTTTATTCAAATATAATTGTATGAAGACAATTTTAGGAAAATAAAAAATGGGTTGAAAGCCAAACTTAAAATTTGATTCGTAGGTAGTGGATAATAAAACCATGTTGATTTTTAATGCATTTAAAGAATGCTTAAATGTAGGAAATTATTGTTGAACATAGTGACAATAAAAACTAGAAAAAGTAGAAAGTAAACACAATATAATTGTAGCTGTCAGTATATTGGTGATCAGATATCTATTTTTAATGTATCAAATTATTCGACTGCACTAATATATTCCCAGAAAATCATATTCCAGTAATCAACTTTATCTGCATCAGCGGATTGAATGGCAATATGAAATACGCAATCGCACGGAAAAGTGGTCGAATGTTTATTCCTATAATATCATATTACATTACGACTGTAATAATATTATTACATTCACAGGTACTCGAATTTAATCTGCTGATTCTTGTAAGATAATTATGTACTAGAATATAATGTTATTGTATTACTTTTGATTGTATAAATAACGAAGAATGATTTATCAAAATGTCACTCGAAGATACATAACCAGTCTGTTACCATCGCAGTCTCGATATTGTTTCGCTCAACATCTCATTGTACCGAGGTGCGGACCTCGGCTCCGTACCTATCATATGTACTGTCATTGTAATCTGAACTGCTGTAACATCTATTGTACCGATCATTACGCTGCCAATAAAACTCGCTCCTGCATACGCCATTTACGTCTTCTTTATCATCATCATCCTACATCCCCCCACATAATAAATACGATGGTTACCAAGTACAGTTAACAACGTGTTCCTCACATGAGATTACAAGTATGGAAAATGTTCAAGAAAGATAATGACGCTTCCGTGTGAGTACAGGATTTCCCATAATACCTTCGTGAAACTGAGAGAAAATTTCTGTGAAGCAAAAGCATGGAGAAGATTAGCCAAAACGGAATCCATGTTAAGACTCACAATCCTTACTTATGAGACCTCGATCAATGAAAAAAAGGTAGACAGAATTAACATAATTTATTATACTAAGAAGGGAGTACTCATAAACTCTCGCTGATATTACTATGATACGACAGGTTGAAAGCTAAAGTAACTTTACAAATCGAAAATTGCCAAAAAAACGTTTTCACAGAATCAGCTGCGTATGGAAAACTGTCTTCCGCGATAGACAGGGATTTTTAAATCTACTGAAAATCTTTTCAATAATGAAAACATATTGTTTTTTGAGCGGCCGCGTTGTCAGTAAATTACTTTGCGTAGAAAGTATTGGAGAGGTGATAAAAAATAAGCGACGTTTTGAGGTTTTGCGGGCAAGGTGTTTTTACAGGGTTGTTTTTTGAGTTCCTATTTATATAGTTAGTTTATAAAATAGTTTACCATTTATCTATCAGTATTACGAGGGGCATGTATTTATATATTTACACATGTAAACAAGCAAACTTGTCATAATACGACCAAGATTATTAAATAATGCTATTATTTAAATATTATAATGTTAAAATAATCCATTATAAATACTACTTATATTTGGGTCATATTATATTAGATTTAACCAAATCTGTATACTTAACAATATTCTTTTTAATTAAAATGTTCACTTTAGGATTTTTAATTATATTTATTAACACAAATCAATTCGGTTACAGGCATGTGGTACTGTGATCAGATGACTGCGCCAAAGTACATTTATACTAAACACAACATGTGCATTCTCTCATTTTTTATATTATACAAATACAATAAAACATTTTCTTGTAAGTCTGATTGATCGAATTTTATTTATGTGCAGTCGTTTAAGTATATTTTTTATATGATTATGTTGGGTGAACTGAATTATTACAACCATTTTTTGAATTGTGTCATATTATTTTATAACATGACAACACTATTTTTGATGATGGCAACTACGCAAAACATCGACAGGATCACGCCGGATAGTTTGTACGCAGTCAAACTATTTCCGGCGCTAACAAAAAAGCGGCTTGAGAACGCAAAGGCGAAGCGGCAGCACTCTCTCAGTTTTTAGCTTTAAAACGAAGAAGACGTGTCTCTCGAGTTCCGAGTCCAGGGAACCGGGGCACAGGACCTTGATTTCCTGACGTTTTGGAGACGTAGACCATGGCTTACTGAAGGATGTCCCCATCATGCCAGGAAATTGAAGGAAGCCCATGGGACCTGACACACTCGAGGAAGGCGAAGGAACTGAAGAGCCTATTTTTGTATTTGGTATTTATTGTTGTTCTCTTTATGTTACGGTCCACCGAACTAGGCTTTGATTCTTATTCTAAATTTGTCTGATTATTATATTTGTGTTAGGCGCTCGTGATTCATTTCATAAATTATACAACTTTATACAATGTCGCCCGCAAGTTAATCTTATACATTAATTATACATTTGTTGAAATTTCTTTACACGCTTTTTATTTAATTTACCCTTCATCATATTGTCTCTATTGCATTTCATAGAGTGGCACTCAAACCGAGATTTCATATTAATTCCATATTTATTATGTCAAGGGCCTGTGCCCCGGTTCCCTGGACTCGGAACTCGAGAGACACGTCTTCTTCGTTTGAAAGCTAAAAACTGAGAGCTGCTGCCGCTTCGCCTTTCTGTTCTCCAGCCGCTTTTTTGTTAGCGCCGGAACTAGTTTGACGGACTGCGTACAAACTATCCGGCGTAATCCTGTCGATGTTTTGCGTAGTTGCCATCATCAAAAATAGTGTTGTCATGTTATAAAATAATATGACAATTGGTTATCCTATGTGGACCTGAGTCGCCTCACTAAGGGGTTTATTAACAGATTTTCAACCATAATTACTCGGAAAACTCTTTTACCGTGTTGGTTTACGAATTGCTATCATTTCAGTATACTTAAGTAACTTGTAGGAAGTATTTTTTATGTCAGAGGTTATTTATAATTATTTTCCTATCTTAGAATTCCATTTAAAATTATTAAATATACGTAGGTACAGTCTTTCAGTTAAATCGACAGGTTAAATTCAACTCAAATTCTTATTAACTCAATATTTGGAGTCCCTAACGAGATTTTAAGTAAACATTCAGTATTATGAAATTATTCAGTCAAGTTGCTAAATTTAATGATTGATTGATAAATCTATAAAAATTAAGATATTTTGTTTTAACTATATTTAAAATATAATATATATATGTGTTTGTAGTAGGTACCTTTAGGTAGCTTGACAAAATTTTAGTAATCAACATTATTATATGTGCCTATAGAAAATAACCGAAAACATGTTTTCCTAGAATGTTTGCCATTCATTATCTCGGAAAGTTGATCGATGGTTAGTATTTTTTGTACATGTATATCTAAAATACGAGATATCAATGTAACCACTGAACAGATTAATAAATTTAAATGTAAAAGCCTCCACCATAGACCAAACTTTTGAAGCAGGGTACTTATATGGCGGACAGGCCATTACACCAAAATATATACAAAGCCCTCAATATTGCATGCACGTTAAATTTACGTGACAAACTTTAATGCATATTATTATCATAGAGATGTAACTATTGAAAATAACATATTATTTAACACGTATTTAAGTTTATCCCATATTATTTTCCCACACTCAACAGTGTTAGCCTGTTATTCCAAACCCATTAGGGTAAGTCAGTTCCCATTAATTTTGTGTTCCCTAGATGTAACGATAATATTTTGAAATCGATAGAATTACTAACAAAACACAGTATTCTTTGAAATACGCTATACTGGCGCACCACCAATATGGGGCCACATGCGCTACGTAGTTTGAAATGGAGCCAGCAAAAGAAATGGCGTATTTCAAAAAAATACTACCTTATTCTAAGGTCAATGATTATTATAAAAAAATCATTATTCGTAGGATTTTTATCACATTTAAATAGTCAAAGACATAGCTTATAATCAGTATCTTTTGAATTATCTTCAAATGTGTTAATCTTGCCCATTTTTTGATTTATAAAATGCCTATTTCTTGTCAAATTTGGTATCCACAGAGATTATAAATATATTTTTTAATCGTAAATATTTCAATATATAATATTAATTTTACTAATGGTTTTATAAATGCGTTTAAAAATTAATAAACCTAAAAAATGTTAACACCACTGCACATGGATGTACTGAAATATGACTATATTCTAAAACATTAGATCGAGAGGTTTAAAAGAATACTGTTTTATGTAATAAAAATACTTTATGCAGTCATCAAATGTTTAAAATAAATATAAAGGATAATAAGGCTTCAAAATTATATAAATAAATTATCTACAACGTTTAAGGAATGTCCAGGCTTATGCTCTGAAAATAAAATAAAATCTCCATTTTGACCAACGTGGCGTATGTGGGCCGTTAATAAGAGAGTAAAAAATAAATTAACAGCATGGTAGACATCGTCGGGTATAATAATATACCTAAAATTGGCCTTTTAATATTATTAATATTACTTTACTTTATAGCATTTTAACTTTAATTAAATGAATTCATTATTACTTACATTTATTATTTGGTAATGATATTGCAAAGCCTAATTTATTATGTTCAAATTAATATATTTTGGAAATTTAATATTGCAGTGGAAATGGTGCTCCGTTAAAAGTCCCTGACTCGCTTTTCAATATGTTTTCGGATTTGCTTCATCCCTCCAGAAATTTCATTCGTCAATTTCTTGTCTTATTTGCATGAAAGATAACCCCCCGGCCATTGTTTCGGAGCGAGTGCGCCGGCGCAATTTGCGCGCGAGGAATGAAAACACGCGCGAAATACTCGTACCACACATTTTGGGCGCGAGAAAAATCGCGGGAGAATATTATTACGTGCGCAGTGCCGGGTTCAATAAAAATATTGTCGTATATTGCAAGCTATTTTTTTTACAATGTCGTGTTGCACGATTATGTTTTTCGTGCACCTATTGAAGTTAATAGATGTATGTAGGTTCCTAGTAAATAACTATTTGAAGCATTGATTATATTATTTTTTTTAAATTTTTAGTATACATCGTTATCTAAAATTCATCTCATACGAAGATTATATTTATGTAAGCGAAACATGGTCTATAAAAGAAATGAATCAAAACAAGATCGTTGTATTTAAGATATGGTCTTAGAGGCGTTTGTTGACTCATGATTGCTACATCAGTCCCATATATACTAAAATATTTTCATTCTGACACATTTATAGCGTTATATAAGAAAGACGGCCGTCTACAAATGGCGGCATGTACATGACAGGTGGAGATGGGGCAACTAAAATCATGTACCAAAAAATCATCATTGAATAACTAACAACAGATAAAAAAAACAAACTCTCAAACGTCTGAGATTACCTTTTCTTCTTCTTTTTGATCTTCATTATGAAGTTCAAGAGTCCGGGGATAAAACTTTATAAGAATTGTGCGCAGAATATTAACTGTTTTTGAATACCTGTGGCTAAAGTAATTTCACTACAAAAGGGCGATGTCTTATTGTGGGGTGAATTTATATGTTGTTTGATACTACTACAAAACCGTATTCAAAACTTTATTTATAGCACTACAACCCTTGGCGGGCTTTGGGGCCCTTCACAAACTTCCTCCATCCTGGACGATCCTGCGCCGACTCTATCCAGTTGTTTTGACCGAGCTTTCTAATCTTCTGTGGCGCAGTCTAACCATTTCAATTTTTACCGTCCAGGTCTTCTTTTATTTTGTCCTGCGTATACAACCCGATTTGCTTATATATTCTCCGGCATTCTATGCACATGGCCGATCCAGCGCAGTCTCTGTATTCTTATATGCCATGTGATCTTTTTGCCCCTGTCAAGTATGTACAGCTCCTCAATATTCCATAACCTCTAAATGCCACTTTCTTGAACAGCCTCAAAGATTCTTCTCAAAACTCTCATCTTAAAGATATTTCTCACATCCCGTTAGCTGAGTGCCCAGCATTCGGATCCATATGTTAATACTGGGTACATGAGAGTTTTATGTACGGTTGTTTTGGTTCTTCTTGAGAATGCCTTGTTCTTTATAAGCCTTTGGAGGCCAAAATAGCACCAGCTGTTGGCGAGGGTGATTCTTTATTTATTTTGTCGGTACAAACCCATACTTTATTGATCATACAAGAAGCAACATATTATTTAGTTTATAAATAAATTTTGTTAAAATATTATCAATATCGTCTGGCAAACAAACTTGGAATTTAAATAATCGTTCAAACGCCGATCAAATTTCCAATGTATGAAAAAATTGTATAAAATCTAATAAAAGGGTTAGTATATAAAGCAACAATTTTTGGGTAAAAGCAAAATATGTAAGAATTTCTAAAGAGTAGGAATAAAAATTCCACATTAAAGTGTATATATACTTCGTTTTGCCAGCAGGCCATCGATCAACGTCAGTTTGCGGTAATACTTTCTTGTTTCATATCAAATAGTAATTTTAATATGAATGAGAAAAAATACATTGCAAACGCGTATAAAATATTCAAATATATGCACACTCGTATTTATATTAGACCAGATAATATTAGAAGATAACACAGGTGTTTGGGAGCTAATACTGCATAAAAATACCCTGGTTTTATTTTTGTTTATGCTTTACGTTTATGAGTTACCGTCTTCAGTTTTACCTAGCAGTGATCTCCTTCCTCTTCTATCAGTAGCGCGTTTAGGAACATGGAGACCTGAGGCACTGACTAATTTTGAGCCCCTCTATGATAAATAATAAAATACCTAGTTAATTTATCAAACTGTTATTGAAGAAGTTACGTCATACTATTAGTGGTTTATTTTTTGTATATATTGTTTGAGTAGTTATGTTTATACGCCCATAATAGCCGAGTGGCTTAAGCGTCAGCCTATAACGTCGTGGGTATCAGGTTTAAATTCTGGGTCTGGCAAACATAAAAATTGTGTTTAATTTGCATTTCAGTCAGAGTATGGACCAAATAGTTTGAACCAGTAACTAACAATGATTTTTTGTAAAAATAATGTATTGAGATATTATTGAAGAGGCAATTCTGATGATAGTCATAAATTAGTAGCAGGTTCGTGATCCGGATGATTTGGCTGTCGTATAGTCTTCATAACAGGTATTACCTCTCTCCTCTTTGCATTCTACGACACTTAAGGCCTGTATCATTGAACCTCAATAGTTGGTGCAACCGTCTGAAGCATCCAATGTTTGCTTTAATATTCTGATGCGGGATATCTATAGGGAAGATGATGCGGATGATACAAACGGACATTAATGATCCTAATAAAATTATGACCGTTAGGGCTCGTGCATTCGCTATTCACTTGTGGATATGATATGTCGTGATAACTCGTTTGTAAGCACCGAGTATTCATAGTTAGAATAAAAGAGTATCTGTGTATATGTAATCTACTTGGAAAAGTACAGAGGTCCAGAGTTGAAACGACGAGAAGTTATAAGTAGTAGATGGGAAAAATGCAGAAGTCAGTGGAAGCTACCTTCCGTCATCATAAAAAATATAAAATAAATTATGGATTCTTTTTAAAATGGACCCTCCATAGGAATTGAATTTATTATTAGTTGTATTTAGATAAACAAAGTATCTAGAAATCTATCAGTTTTATACGACGGTTAAAACCTGCGGATTTGGTATATTATTTTATTATACTCGTAGATGGCAATTATCAAGATGATTTAAATTTGATGATAATTTTATAATATACTATGGGGAGCGGGATAGTCCCGACTCTTCTGTAGACTCATCCATTTCAATTCGTGACACTCAGTATGCGGGTACACAAAGCGCTTAACGTCAGCGGACAGCAGAGCCAGTCCAAAAACAAACATTTTCTTTCTTAACTTTCTTCTTTAAGCACTACGGTGCATGGTTGCAGCATCAGTCCCGTGCGGCTCCGTCTCGGGACGGAATGAGCACTTAAAATCACTTCCTTTAGACACGTTTAAAGTGCCATAGAAAGCGGCCGTGCATATCCACGGTTGTGCATATATGACGGGTGGTGGTGGGCACTTTAACGTATACTATTTTGGACCTAAGAAAAACACTAATAAATAATTATAATATTTAAAATGAAATATTAAACAGTACATTAATTTGAAACATTATAATCATAAGAATTTGTTTCATCCACATTTAGGACAAATTAAATTAATGACCAATATAGTTAATAGTAATTTATGAAATTAATAATAAAAAAATAATGGATTGACTAGAAACTACCACTATTGTATAAATAGTAAGTACCTATAAGTATTTTTTATTAATAAAAATTATTTGATACCTATTTGTAAACTTGCGAGCTCAGACGATCTGAAAAATGATCGATATAAAAGTTAACAAATTTTAGAGTTTTAAAAATAAATTCAATTTATTTCACAAAGTATCTGAAATATTTAAAAAAAAAAAACATTATTTTATACTTATAATGGCTTTTCCAGAAATTTGACAGTTAACGTAAGTAAGTAACGTTAAAGTAAGTTAACATTGGAGTGATAGGTTTATAATTTAAAAGTGAATCTTATATTACGGTTGCTCAAATATTTATACTGTATAAGCCATTTTTGACAAAACTCCCTTTACTGTAATTTTTGAGTACTCCATAACGTAATTTAAAAATCGAACATATTTTATGCTGTCTATAAACTCATTTTAGTATGTGATAAAACACTGTGCATCCCATAGATAAGCATATAATTTAAACATTCCTAAACATTTGCCAGTTGACATTATTGACTTTATGAAGAATTGAAATGACACGGAAAATAGGCCCCGCTTATAAACATTTGTATCTAGTCATGTAAATTCACTATTTCGTAAATAAGTAAACACTTTAGAATGTGCTTAAAAATTAACTCAATCTGTATTCCGAATTCATAATATGTACAATATTATTATGATATTATGCTTACACAAAAAGGTAGGTGTCCACTTAAATATAGCCAATGTACTTTGCCAATTAAGTTACCCACATCATAATTAACCAGGATGAAATTAAGCAATAACTATGCGTCTGATGTGTTGTCAAATTTCATTAGTATCGACGATAGTTTTTTGTAATTTTAAATTATTATGGAATTAACAATTTTAATTTTGATTCCTAAATAGTATCATGCTGATGCTAATATTTTTTATACTATTTTTTTTATTCAATTACTAATTTTCAACAGAAAAAAACTCAGAAATATACAGACCCACATTTGAAATATTTTACAGAAGTGTTCTTCGAATCATCATATTAAAGCTCTTCTTGGTCGTATACTCATGGCTGAGGATCGTGACCACATTTGAATTTCGCCATCCGTTGAGCGACCAAGACTTTCCATCCTTCTCGATCTTCCGCTTGTCTCAGGGCAGAATGGATGGTGCCCCCAGTCAGCTCTTTCACTTGGTCGCTCCAGCGCGCAGACGCTCTTCCTCTGCTTTGCCTTACCTGGAGGC
Organism: Rhyacophila brunnea; assembly: GCF_057557595.1. NCBI lineage: Eukaryota > Metazoa > Arthropoda > Insecta > Trichoptera > Rhyacophilidae > Rhyacophila > Rhyacophila brunnea. The sequence continues at coordinate 20,021,088 of NW_028232774.1, forward strand.
CACCTAAGACTACCAGTCTCTCCAAGTTGTCCGGTCTGCGCATAACAATATGTCCAAAAAGCTATTTATTATTATTTTATACAGACACATATATACATCATTATTTTCATCAATAGTCCTACTATATTACGTACACATTTATCTATAGACATAATAAATAATTAAAGTAGGTTATTTCATAGAACTCCCTTCTGAAATATTTAAAATGTGAGTTAGAATAGTTCTGCATTTAGCTAACGTAACTTATTAGAAAAAAATCTTGAAGTATTCATACCTAGTGAGACCAGACATATGTTTCCAAATTATATATATTAACTAGCTGACCAGGCAAACGTTGTTCTGCCATATAAATTATTTCTAGTGAATATTTTGGTTGTTAAATAAAAAGTAACGAATGTATCGTAAGTGTGTGGGGATGGGATCTATGACAGACAGAGGAATAGAGCACTGTAGACGATGACCGCCGATAAAAACAAAAAAACATCAACCATTAATTTTCTCAATTCAAAATGAGTAATGATGTTCATAATGAATGAATTACCTGTGACAGGATCTCGTTGTTTAATGTTTATGCAATATCCGTCTTGTCCCTTCCAGAAAATTAGCGGATATTGGAGAGCGTTGTATGAACGGTGTGTGTCAGCGATGAACTTCAGATTATTATTTCTTCTTCGAATCACGATTTCTCGCGTCGATGTGCGGTCGCCAACCATGATTCCAGCAATGTCGTCAACAACAGTCGCATTGAATCGACGTACGTGCTCTCCAGCTGGTGTTTTATCAGGATTGATGACAATAGCGTGATTGTCACTTTGCAATTCGTGCATGTGTGCTTTGAAGAATTTCAATAATTCATTGTGCTCATTCAACAGGGCGTCCAGTTCGCCGACGATGCGCCTGGCATTAGGCGAATTGAGGCTATTGTAGCCGCAACGTGCATCCACATGATTGATGTCCTCACCGCCGCGCCCATGAAGTAGATTTGTAAAAATGTATGTGGTTCGTTTGGCATTAGCAGCAATGAGCCTACTTTGTGGTATACTTGACCTTTTTGGTATACTTGATTTTGAACGTAGAATGGAATTGTTGACCATTTGCCGCAGTATTGTGAACTATTTCTGTTGCTCCGGACGAAGTCATTTGGAAGCATGAATTGAATGTGCGAATGGACTTCAGGAACAGGTTTGAATCTGGAACCGTGCCAATGAGCAAGCTGTTCAATGGTTCTGGTGGTATCTCAATTTCTGGTAGTTGCACTTTTCCTGATGCGCAACACATCCCGGCTGACTCATGTTTGAATTTGAGCGCATGACAATGGGGACATTCTTTGTCCATAGCATCAATCAGCACTTTCGGATGAGCGGAATATTCAATATCAGGCTCGTACTCGAATGCGAGACGAAGGAACGAAGCGGATGTAAATGTTCGATGTACTTGTTGGCGTTGTCGGTCGTTTGCTCTGCGTGTGTTAACTACGAACCGGCGCGCTTGGCTTTGTTCCAATTGTTGTTGTTGATTTCGTTCAGCTCGTGCCTCTTGTGATTGAGATGCACGCAATTGCGACATGCTTACACGCACGTTTTTGTTATCTTGTTGGATTTGTTCGTCTGTTTTTTCTACTCTACTATTTCGCATGTTTGTTGCTTTATTCATTCTACGGCCCAAATGGCCTCCCTTGCGTCTTGCTGGCATTGTGCACTGTAATACACGCACATAAAAATAGATAAATTAAAATAAATCGTACAAAATTTTGCACGCACTGCGTTGTGATTTGCCGAATGAAATGTCAAAATGACGCGACGCTTCTCTTGAATTCTTCTCGGACGTAGTGCCATCTGTCATTCAACAACATAAATAATTTCGTTCTGTTTGAAATACGAACGACGGTTAAATTTGTTCATACAAAAATAAAAAAATCACGATTAAAAAATGGGAGGATGGAGGTAGGAAAGTGAAAATTTGAAGATATAGGTATTTTTTTATGCCAAATAATAAAAAAAATACAAAAAAAAAATTGTCAAAAAAATAAAAGAAAATTTTTCTGGATAGAGATACCCTAATCACCTAGCGGTATGAAATATACTTGTTGACCTATTCTCATACCTAACAAATATACTATATATATATAATAAATTCATAAAAATCGGTCGAGCCATTTCGGAGGAGTTCGACCACAAACATCGTGACACGAGATTTTTATATATATAGAGATAAAGAGTCCTACTTTCATGAACCTTGTGAATATTATTAATTGAATTTAAAAAATAGTTTAATAATATATTCTAATATATCGTGTATTCCCAGACACCACTGGATAGTCAAGAAAGGTACTTGGATAAATTATTCATCATTATAATATAGTGGGTAGTTGTTCTAGCAAAGGTTTGAAAATGTCTATGTGAATGGGAAATTGACTTAATTGGGGATCCAGAGAGAGGCTCGTCTGTGTTTCAAGCTTAGATCAACAGAGCACGGACAAAGCAATTATTATTGCTTTGTATTTAAGCCTTGTTTTAGGATCTAAATACTTAGATGACCGACAATTATTATTTGTGACGTTTTACAATTATTATTTATTAATATACACATAGTAGCAGTGTTGAGAGGAATAATAATTTCGGTGTTCTATTAAATAATTATATATACCGGAAGACCAGTATTGTCTTTTGAGTCATGTACAGTGTTTTATTTCTATGTCCCTAATTTTTGTTTGACATAATGAAACATTATTATAATAGCACCTGTACACATGCATGGATTTACTGGCGGAAATAGTCAGTGTTTTAAACTATCGTGCCAATAACTGTTTACGCGTAATAATCCTGACTGTCTATACAATCTCATTCTTCAAGAGTGAGCGAGACGCGATGTTGTTATTTGATGGTACTATTTGATAGGTAATGAAAATCGGTTAACCTCAAAATTCGTTCGTAGTTCGCTTTTTTGGCGGCAGGTTCCGGCAAACTTCCGAACTTTTTTGATTCATTCATGCAATGTTGCAACTGCAGGATAATACAAATTCTTTAAATTATGATAAATGATTGATCAATATACTTAAGTATTATTTTAATCCACGAATAATTTGCAATATTTGAGAATGTAATATTTTTTATCTAATATATTCGCACATAATTTGAAAACACTTTAGAAAATAATGGTATTATAATGTAATCTCTGAGGTAGTTAGCTTTTTAGGGTTCTATAGAATTAGATCCTTGGGGGATGCGACTTTTGGTGGTGTTAATACGTAAGTACTAGAAAAATCCTTGTTTAAAATACGACAACATATTCATAGTACCTATTATCTGTACGTAGAAAGAAACCACAAAAGCTGCTTGCCTAAATTAACACTATTAACACTATTTCTCATTTTAGTACGTTTATAATATATCATCTAATTAAATTCTAATATGCCATCTACAACTTCAAGTTCATTAATTCAATGGAGCTTAGAACGTCCCATTGTCAGTCACTAAGCCTGTCATTTTACCAGTTTGGCAACATATATTTGTCTGCTTTCTTATCCAGTAATTTATTTTATGGTTTTTTCACGCTATGCCCAACATGCACCTTTCCAAGTTACGTTGCGCTGTTTGAAATTTTAAATTTATCTTGCATTAAGGGCATATATTTCACATGCATACGTGAAAAACAGTAGCATGTATATTTGTTTAATTATTGACGCTTTAGGCATAATGGGAAGTCACATCAGCTAAATATACCTACTATTCAAGCGTCCAAATGCACTCCATACCAGTTTGGTAAAAATATATTTTTACTGTCCATGATATTATAATATGTTGTTGTTGATCCAGTCGATTTGACAATTTGATGATGATCGCTTTGGATCAGCAAAGTTGTCGAGAATCGAAATTCGAACAACAAAGTTCGAGATATTTATTTTTAAATATTTTTATATACGCAAGGAGTACTTGATTGATTATTGACATACTTTTTATAAATGAGAATAATTCTTTTAATAGCAGCAATTTTCTCATCTAATGGTACACCGAATTGCAAAGTGCATGATAATGGCGGAGAATCGACGATGTAAACGGAGATATTCTGGTCAGTGGGAGTTATAACTATCAGCAGTAACCATTACAAAGAAAAATATTTACAGAGCCTATAGGTGCTGAAAGCCTAAATCCATGTCGTTAAAACTGAATACCTTTCTACCCTCCTCACGTTCGGTGCCCTGGTTTGTGGAGTCTCCTTTGAAGAGAAATGAGTTTGAGCTGATACTGGGGCTAATAACAGGACACACAATGGGCAAAAGATTTGATGGCCTCATGGGAATAAGCGATTCGCAGCTCTGCGATGAATGTGGTGTTTTGGAGGACATTGTACATATAGCAGTACAATGCCCTAGATATAAATGATACAGAGTATAACTGCGAATTGCGGATATCTTTGAGAATTTCGATGAACTGAAATGTGCCGTGGCGGTAGGTAGAACGGATGAGCTCGGTAGAATCGTAAAGATCTTTAACATAATTGGAGGGAGGGCTTGATCGGCGAATCCTCTTCCAGATGAAAAGAGGCGATATGACAGCGAGTCGCAGTCAAAGCCTCGACAAAATCATAAAAAACTGAATTCTATGAAATAGTAAACAACTCCATTTAATTGAAATTGGAATTTAAAATCCATCAACTATCCTCAGTATTCTTTGAAATTATGCAAAAATAACTGAACCTAGTTCGGTATTTGATTTCTTGAGCGTTAGACCTAAATTCCAATATGCTTGTAAAAATAAAATATATTACAAAAACGAAGTTATGTAAATGTTAAGTAACCGAGTTCTAACAACCCTCTATTTAATAAAAATATATTGTTTGGAATATTACTAGTTGCATGTCATATTATAAATTTATTTGATATGTGATAAACACTGTGGATAAACTGAAACGATGAAAAAATAGCCTAGGTTTACTAGCTCCACCTGCATATTCTGCTGTCATAATAAATAATGCAGGATATAGACGATGGATTCATTTGACAGTATTACATTTTCCCGGAAAACTTTGTGGAAATTTAATTAAACTGCATGCAATTATTTCCAGTTTAAACTTTGCCAGATTAATTTAAAGCGAATCCTGCGCCACTCTTTTATGGTACTGACATAACTGTTGTTCTATTATTAATAATGTCATGTTATACTATTATAATTTAAAATACTAAATATTTCAACGTAGGGATGTATCAAGTTATCATATCGCATTGCTAATACTATTAATAATAAGAATCTAACATTTTAATATCTCGTGTGTGATATATAGTATATAATTGAATTAAAATCTAATACATAGATATTCTGTGCATTGTTTGGTCTCTTTTATTCTTCTACGTTTGATTGTGTATCTTGACTAGTTAACAACTTGTAGTTGTTGAACTAGACTGTTCTCTGGTTTGGTTTATTTGATATATTGTGGTGCTGGTGGTAGATTCTTCGCATTTCATGGACGCCAAGACGTAGAGATGTTTTTGTACTGGAATCGCTTGGCATCAAGAAACGTCTCTCAGCCAACTACAAGAGACGCTTCTTTAAGTCTTCGGTCACATACTGAGAAGAAAACCAAAAAGCTTGGAGAGAAGAGTGATCTCTGGTGGCATCGAAGGGAGGTGGTTGCGAGGGCGTGCGCTTTCCAGATAACACCTTCAAGAAAGCGATTGAATCAACTAGATCGGTGCAGAATCAATCTAGATCAGGGGTAGTCAACCTGGTCCCTACCGCCCAATAATGGGCGTTTCAGCTTTCATGGTGGGCGGTAGGGATAGTACAGTAAAGCGACGAATTGAAGAAATGGCATGTATTCATTGTGTGGTGCACAGACAACATTTTGTAGGAAAACATCTAAGTACAAGTTTAGTCTCCATTCATCATTTACTATACTAACATCTAACATCATCGTGTTTAGTTTCGCAGTATCAGCCTCAGAGATCTCATTAATAATTTAATTAATTAAATGTAATTTTATCAGACTTCATGCTTCTATGTATGCAAAGTATAAATAAAAAGATAGATTACCATTACTGTGGAACCGGTGGGCGGTTAGAAAAATTTACTACTAACAGAGCTACTAACAAAAGTAGGCGGTAGGTATAAAAAGGTTTACTACCCCTGATCTAGATGGAAGATGATTGTTAGCAAAGGCTGTAATTTCCGCAGTATTGAAGAAAAGGATCTATCTCAAAAAAAAATTTGGACTCAGAAATGAAATATTTTTCGAACTATGTTTCAATGAAATGCTTAATAAATTGACTTATAATGGCATAACGATTTGTGCGTACAGGCGAAGCAAAATAGAGAAGCTGCTGCCAGCAATGTATTATGATGGGAACTGTGCCATACACTTTGTCTTTCTCCAGGTCCTAGATAGTGTAGTCTTTAAATTTTAATTGATTTAACCGCGATACAATCATACAATTGATTCAACTTCTCTCGCAATTGTTACCAGAATTATTTAAACAGAATATCGTTCATATATTAATGTTCAGATTTTTGAGGCGTACTTAGGTAAGTAGGTGCTTTACAAATATCTTTTAAAAGTCTACAACATGCCGTTAGGGCCATTGACAGTATACCGTACGGTAGTAGTTGCAGTAAAAGAATAATTAGATTATTACAAGATAAAAAGAACTTTTTATAGACCACGTTTTTAAATTTTCTGTTGAATCATATAAACTTGACAATTCTATGTATTAATAAAAACTTTTTATTATATTTGATAGAAATACTGAATAAATATTATAGAATACAGAAATGTCATTTTGACATTTCATATTTCTTTTATATTCATATTACATTTGACATTTCATTCATGACATTCATATGACATTTCAATATTACTTTTAACGAATTTTTCCCGAAACATACAAAGCAGAATTAACTGAAAATGAATTCAATTCTGCTTAAAGATAGCCAAAAGTAATAAAAGAATGCATTGTCGTCGTGTTCTGATATATTCTAAAGGTTTAAAATGTCTAGCTAGTCAGGAAGTTAGTTCAAAATCTTGGACAAACAAGAAAAAAATTGTACTGCACAATAAAAAATCTGTACCGGACAAACAAGAATATGAGCTAATAAAAACGTGGTAAAATACCCAGGATTTAAAAAAAATACATGTAGGTATGTATTATGACCTCAATGGGTAATCTAAGTATTGTACTACGAGGAGCGCACAATTGCATAATAAAATTGTTTTAATATACCGAAGTAGAAATAATTCAGAGTCACGATTTTCATGTTAATTTCTTCTGCAATAACATAACGTCGTTTCACAAAGAGATCCAAGGTAGACGAAACTGTCAACTGAATTAAACTTGTACGCACCGATCTTGCATCGCAGTGGCAAAATAATAATTTACCATACAAAAGATTCACCACAGACGAAATGTACCTATATTCATATTGTATGTAGGTACGTTATAAAGCTTTTGTGTGGTTAAACACTGATTGTGTTGATTATAATAATTTTGGGTAACAATTATTGTAGCGTGACATCAAGTCACGTACTATTGTTATTGTATATATGACTTATGTAAGATAATACTAATCATATCATTATACTATGCAAGATTTAGATATACGAGTTATGGCAGTTAATAAATTGTCTCGAATTGTCGTGAATTTTCATCACTATAGGTTTAATATTTCAGTGCTGTTTCTTACTCAAATATCATTAACATAAGTAAAATATTTTTTGGATTACCATCGATTTATTATTATCACAGGACAGATTACTAAAATATAAACGTGAAAGCCAATCACCGTGGACCAGTGGTTTTTAAACTGAGGGGCGCGAAATGTTTAACTTAAACCTTTTATTATTTCATGTCAAAAATATATTCTTTCCACGATGTTTTTTAACATTTGAAATAGGGTGGCGCCATTTTTTAATATTGTCGTAAGCCAAGATTTTACGGAAGTTTCGATTTATTATTAATGAGGGGCAATTTATTGAATACGAGAAATACAGAGGCCTTTAACTGACCTCAAATATTACCAATATTTAATGTGCGATATGTTTACGTGACAAAATGTAATACATTATTATGCAGACGTAAATATTGTGAAAATAACATTTTCTTTAAAACGTTCGGCTAGGACATATTGTGTTTCAAATGTCGCCAGAGACTTTGACAATTTGTACCCTTGTGACAGAGCCTCAAAGGTTTTCATCACCAGTTCTCCCTCTTCTTGCAGCGGAGCTACAAAGGCGACTTACGCGCTGTAGGTCTGGCATGGTGGGATGCGCGACAATTGGCGATAGACCGAGAGAAGTGACGCGAACTTATGCTCGCCCTATGATACAATGGTGGGAAGTGACAAGGTGATAGAATTAAATAGAATTAAAACGTTTTTAAGTTTATTCTATATTCGAGAATCGTACATTTTTCCAACCATATCCAAAAGGTAACGTATTCCCATTATTTTTGTATTTCTTTCTATTACAAATGTGCTAATGAATTTAAAATACTATACGTACCATTTCAAAAGTGGTGATGGCTACGGCTACTAAGAATATCCTGAATTATCCACATCAGTGGCGAAGACTCCATACTAGGCGATTATTTAAAGCCTACCTTCTTAAGAAAAATATTTTTTAATTGCATATTGACATATTTATATACTTAATCACTTCATTATTTTATTTTATATAAAAATAATTTATTTTGCCAACGAGAGATGTCGTATATGTAGGAATGTATTACAGTATTACACAGTTTACAAAACAACTGCAAAGATATTAAAAAATATACCACAGCGCGCCGTAAATAAATAATAAACGCCACGACGTCTCGACGTAAATAAATCTCCGATTATGTGTGAAATAATTCTGATTTTTTTTCGTTTGGACTTTACGTCTCGTAACCTCAGAAAGTCTGCTGATTTGTAAGAAATAAGGTAAGCTCCTATCGTAGAGCCTAAAACATTCGCGCATAATAATGTTGTCACGACTGCGCACTTTGTCCAAAATCATTATTAATTAGATAATTAAAAAAATAATTTCAACGGCGTTTAATCGAATATTAATAAATAAGTAAGTATAGATTGTTTTTATAAATAAAAATAAATTTTATCTAATGATTTTTGATGGGTATACATGTTTTGAAAAATAAGTAATTTAAACACATCGCTCATTTTTATGTCGTCAATGAGTTTTTGAAGTTTCATTGAATTAGTGTGTCGTTGTCATTTACTAGTGTGTACCTATTCATTAGTAGTAAATATCATACTATTCTCGTAAGTATACCTGATAAGTGTGCTCTTTTTATCAGATCTCCACAGCCTACCTCTTTCCAAAAGTCACCCTTCGCCACTGATCCACATAGCCTATGCCTCAATACTACAGGAGCTAAATGTCCGTGAAAGAGTATTCCTATTCTCTGTATATGATTTCGAGGATGAAAAAAACTAAAGGAATAATCAAATAAACTTCTGCATCGTAAGAAAAAATATCCGGTAAGTGACGCCCTAGCTCAAGAATATCAGAGACTGATTTGGGATTAGCACTTCATCCCTATTAAGAGTAGTGAAATACAGTGAAAGATAATCAAAATTAAAGCCGACGTTTATTACAGAAATAAATATACGTTAACACCAGATATTCAAACTTGAATCGTACCAAACGTTACATTATAACTACTGTGGAAACGTTTGTGGAATATTATGAATAAAATAATAAATTATCATAGCAATTTGTAAACATTTACTGACGATGTAACTATAAGGTAAAAGTAGATATTATACACTCTTGTTTACTATCAAAAAGCATCTTCTATACAAAAGAAACACGAGTCCCCGGTACACAGTGGTTAAATTGTCTCAAAATTAGATTTGTGAATTGTGCTCGGTAGCCTCCGGCGATGTATTTCATTCAATTAAATTACTTTGTACCTGGATGTGCTATTACGGCGCAAGAACAAACAATCGTTAAGCATCGTTCGGGAACGGCATTCCTGTACAACAAAGTAGTTTCTCATTATACTTGCAAGTATTGATTTGGTCGTAGATATTGCGCCCGTAAAATCTAATGGGTATTGTTGAACTTAAGTTTTGCACAGCCAATACAACTGACTTTGAAGACGCTCGCTGTATATTATTATATAATATACTACTTGAAGTTTCCTGTATGTAACTTGAACAACTTGAAATTTAATAGAAATCGTTTTTAAAACCTGCAATTACACAATGCCAAAATATAACTATACCTAATCACGTTACGTTACACTAATATACATAATTTTTCATAATACCCCAGAAACATAATTATTATTACAGGGTCAGATTGGGGTCCCTACAAAACCGCCTGAATCAAAACTGCCTGACATTACCGCCCAGACATTGCCGCCAAACCAATTTAGAAATGAGACAATTTTTATATAATATTATATTTTAGATACACAAATAAAAAAAAACGTACGAATAAAGATATAAAAATATTGTGTGCTAACCTTCTTAAATATTAATTGAGTTAGCATTTACTTGGTAGAATTACATTTTACAAGAAATTAAAATATAATTAATATTAAATTCTAGAGGCTTTTGTAAAACAGGTTCAGGTAAATCCTGTAGAATTTAATATTAATTATATTTTCATGTCTTCTTAAATATTCTAAAATAGAAATACTACTATACAAAGGCTTTAACTAAGTGTTAAAAGCTGATATGTTTATTACTCCACTAGTATGTAAATTTCTATCGATACGTAATTCGAAAAACCAAAAAAGCATTTATTTTATATATGGTTGTACGTTTCGGGCGGTTTTGTCTAGACAGATTTGACCGGGCGGTATTTATAGGACTGGTAAGGGCGAATTTGGTTTGGCGGCAATGTCAGGGTGGAAATGTCCGGGCGGTTTTGTCGGGCTACCAGTCAGATTAGGCATCATATACCTATAGCGACTATATTACAAACGCCCTATTAGTACCTATAAGGACCTGAGGTCAAAAAAAGTAAATATGATAACATTTATGAAAAAAAACCCTTGGTTCAAACGACGACTTGAATAACATTATAGGGTCCAAAAGCTCGACGTAAAATGTAGCTACTCTCAATCAAATGTCATATTAATGAAGTCAATTACAAAAAATATACCAACGGTATAAATGTTTACTATGCAAATTAGCATCAGTGAAATAATTCGTGATTGAAATACATGCAATATCATTCAAAGAGTATGAAATTAATAAATTAAAATTGTAATAATTTATAAAATGCCTTTGTAATAAGCTGATTTTTCTAAGGGTCCAAATTACATATAGGTAGATCTTTATTCTTTTACAAGATATATAATTTAGAAAAACACTTTCTGAGAGAGTATATTATAACCAAAAGAAAATTTTTTTTTGAAAAAAGTAAGCCACCCCGGCCGGGAATCGAACCTTGCATCTCCACGGGTTTACGCCCCATCCGTCGCATTTAACCAATATGCTACGGCGTGACACACTAATTGCGATAAATTTTAGCTATTGGTCATTTTTAATACCTACTCATCAGCGCTCTTGCAAATCAAGCTACTTTGGCAATCGATTTTTGTTTCTTAAATCAAAGTAGGTAACTATTTATTTTACAAGAGTTTAAAATATTGTTTAATTCGTTACCATCACCATCAGTGACACAACAACCTGGAGTGGGCTCTGAGCTATTATCCCCATAACAATAAAGTTTATCCACCACTATTTTAGATGACGATTATTTGCGCGTCCGTTATGTTCGAATCACCATTGAAACAGTAAATTTCCGTCACATTTTGAAATTTTCAAAGCAGTTAATAATTTTTAAACGCCACTTGATTGATAAATTTTATGCATATCAGTTTAATCGGCTATGGACAGTACTATCCTTAATAATTCATCCCCATTGCATTATTGGAAACTTTTTTTGATTAATAGGAAATAAGGGCTGTATTTATGCCAAATTTCAGATAATTACGTCTGACGACTAGCACACGCATACATTTTTGTCAACATCTACTAGTCTATAATGACAAGGAAAAATCTCATATGTAAAAAGAGTTTTCCTTAAAAAAAATACTAGGGAATTGCCGGTAATGATTGGAAAATGGGGTGGAAATTTCGGCTTTGGCTTTACTCGACGGGAAAAACGTTTTGCGTTACTTATTAAGGTTTTTGCGCGCGGAAAATTTACCAAAGCAAAAAGACAAACTCTGCCTTCTAGGCAGGGGTGACAACTTCTAATTCGAAATTGATAATGGTAAGAAATTTCATTAATGATTATTGTTGCACGGTTGAATATATTTAATAAAATAAAACCTAATACAGGTAGTTGGTTTGTCAGTTTATAAATACCTATATAATATTATTGTATATGAACTTATATTTAATGGTACGGAAAGGTAAAATTAACCGTACCCAGAAAAACTCAGGGATAGATTAACAGAATTATTAAAAAAAACCTTGCCTTATCATTATGCCAAAAATAGACTAGAATTAATAATCACAATTTACAAAACAATTATTTGAATTTACTTACAATTAAATAAGTTAGATACTCTAGTAAATTTGTATTGTTTTTTTTTTTGTTTGGCAAAGAAAAATATAATATAATAATTTATTATTGTTTTTTTAGATGGCAGTAACTTTCGAATTAATCCTGCCTTATATGTATAGTTTCTATTCGCTTCAACTGTGGACTTCTTACATTTTCCGGGTACACTCTACATCTTGAGTCTAGCGATGGACAATTGACCTCCAGCGATAAATACGGGTGCCGACGTACGAGTTATTGCGACCGGTTGCACCCACGAGTGGTTATCGAATCCTAGTGGATATTATGATCGTTAACGTCCGCTTGTGTCATCCGCGCTGTGTTGTCGCGTTCGCATATTATAGCAAACATTTGATGCCTCAGAGGATTGCACTAATTTATAAATTCCGCTGACACACGCTCTACGTGTCGCAGAATGCCGAAAGCTGTTCGACAGCCAAATCATTCGGGTCACGATCTTCAGTCATGAGGTCCTGACAAATAGAAGAAGTTGTTCTCCATACATTGTCTTTTTATCGCTTCTGGGGGGTTCCGAATCAGAAATGGTTTTCATTCCTGAATAATAAAGCAACTTTAAAATGAATAAATAAATAGTAAAATAATAGAATAAATATTCGTGAAATTAAAGTAATATCTATCTTCCGTTAAGTAATGATTCATATGATAGTAGAAGATGGATGTTTATGAACTTTTTGTAAAACTACGTTTTTGGTTCATGGTCACGTTATAAAACATTTTTATAAAATCACGTATCTTATACATAATAACATAGTAAAGGAAATATCTAAATTTCTACCGTTATAAATAATCATTTTTAGGAATAACTAGGTAAGTGCTCACTCTAGAGTTAATAATGAGCTTATACCAAGAATGATGAAGTGCTGTCAATTTTAAAATATCTCTTCAATCTTCGATTCGTATCCTCATCAAGTCGATTGCCAAGCCCTTTCAAATATCTTTAAGGAGAGCGGTTTATCTATGTATGAATATCTTTTATGCAGGGTTGAATTCAAAGATATTTTCACATATATAATTTTTAACATCAGAGCACCCCAACAATATTATTTGATAATAATTTTACAATTTTACAAGTTTTAAGTAGTTGTCAGCCAAAACCGAAATTGAACGTCATATTGTATATTGAAATATTATGTTCTGGATCCAAAAACATATTAAAAAAAATAACAAATTGATTCAATCCAACCATGATATTATTTGAATCCGTGATCCATTTTTCCATTTATCCTCTGTGAGGTAAATTATTATATTGATCATACATAATATGAAAACACACGTGAGAAATATAATATAACAAATACAAAAAATCTTTTTGAAAAACTCACAAACCGGTAATTATAGTAAATTTTTAATATTTGATTTAAAATACTTATACGAATTATGTATTTTCAATGAAGAATGCGACATTCTTAAATCTTGTGAATTATCCGTTAAATAAAAAAATAGTTTTTTGTATATTGTTATTGTTTGCCTCAATGATGCTGGGTGAAGAGGAACCTCTTGAGAGATCGGGTGTCTTCCATTCCTAAAATATGTGCTGCCAACGGTTTCGCTCTACTTTTTTTACGTGCCGGGATTACTGCCCATAGTATATAATATATATACATGCTTCTACCTCCCTTGTCACGTGACATCTTCACATACGACTCCAAACAACTTTTTAAATTGTCCGTTGAAATATATAATCTGTTCACTTTTTCACGAGAAATAAATTAACTTACATTTAATACAAATGTTTTATTGTAATTATAGAACATTCGAAACTAAGTGCATTTATACCGCGTTCTCGTGTGGTGATTTTTTTCGTTCAATTTATATATTGAATTTTGAACAATAAATCAAAAAGAATGTTCCCACGTGTCAATTTAAGTTTTTTTTTTTTTGAATTATTAATAACCATGTCCTTGCTTTTTCGTACAAGGTGGTTGTTAGTAATTTTGAACAATCACAAACACCCAGGCTTTGAGAAAAACACATAAATATTGTGTGTCTTGACCGGGAATCGAACCCAGAAACTCTCGGGTGGAAGGCAAGCGCCTTACGCACTGCACCACGAGAGCCGCCTTGTCAATTTAAGTTAAATCGATCGTCGTTATCAGTGGCACAAGTGAATTTGTTAATTCATGCGTATTTATAATTTTTAATATTTTAAATGACGTTTATAATTAATTAAAACAGTATCGATGCGAGTTATCACTACTTGCCTAGGCAGCAAGTTTGGCTCTTATGTTGAAGTTGATCAAATTTATTGAAATGCGGTTCCCATTATTAAATTTATCAATTGACGTTAAATTTTCACTCAACACGCTGTTGAACGACAAATATAACCACATGATAATGTGGGATTAACGTCGCTAGACTCATTGCATTGAAAACAATTCTTTGATTCAAACATGAAGCTTATTGTCATTGATCATCGGAATTCACTTAGGAAATTCAGTGTGCAGAACGAAAAGAAGTTTAACTTCAGTACAATATAGGATAATTTATATTATTTAGTGTTACAGATTATTGTGTTTCATTAATTAGTTATTTTTTGTACCGTAATTAAATATCTCGCGTTACCAATCCGGCTCTGATTAAACGTTTTACCCGTATCACGTTTTCGCTGAAAGCGCTAAGAAATGAATTGATTTGCAAGAAGGTGTAGCTGGAATAATTAATCTTAGATTCGTGCGCGGGAAAGCCGGGCTACACTTTTTGGATTCAATATAATTATACTTCTAGATATGCGCCCGTGTATCACGTGCCTTATACCAGACCTTCCCAACCGGTGCGCTAGAATGCTGCAATTAATATTATATAATCCTATCGTAGAATTGAAAAATCGATCGAACAAGTTCTGTTTAAAGATATTCAGTTATATGAATGCTGGTTGACTGTAAGTATCGCTACACATAGTAACTACCTACTTTTGGGTGCGGTAGATCGCCATGTCTTTAAATTAAGAGTAGTTTTATCCGTAAGTCAGGTGTTTGTTGCATGAACTGTCTATATCTTATGGGAACTGCCAAGTCTCAAAATCATGTTATGGAGAAATTGCAATTTGAAGTTTGACATACCCACTAAATATATACACGTAATCCTGGCTAACAGATACCTACAATATCGACTTACCAACTATTGGCAGCAACCCCACGATATGAGATATGAATGCGGAAAAATATAAGTGACTTACTGGGGAAGCTATAAGCTGCGGTAAGGTAATCGACGATGCCTGCGCGTGTTATCCAAGAAAGTCTGTCAGCAAGAAGAATGTACATGTTCAGTAATACACACATAAAGAATTAAAAAAAATATTGGTATGTTATTACAACTGAATTCAATCCGTCCATGATATTATTTGAATCCGTGATCCATTTTTTTCACTAATCCTCTACGAGGTAAATTATTATATTGGTCATACATAATATGAAAACACCTGTGAGAAATATAATATAACAAATACATATGATTAGTAAATTAGTAAAACACGTTGGCTGGAATCCAATGGATGCGGGTTTAAGTCCGGTTTTATACCAACAAATTTCAAAACTTTATAAGGAAAAGTTTAATTTAAAAATATATTTTTTTTCCGACCATGTCCGATCCTAATAGGATCATATGGGCCTCCACATAGTAGAGGTTTGTATTAACAGATTTTGTTTTTTTACGAGAAATGGATGTCAGCCACTTGCTCAACCTATTAGGTCCATACATAAATTGAAAAACAATATGTACTTGCCAGACCCAGAATTCAAACCTGGGACCCACGGCGTGATAGTCCATCGCTTAAGCCGCGCGGTCACCGTGGGTAAAAATATATATTACCAATATAATGCCATTACTAGTGTGGCCTGGCATGTGACGTGAAAAGGTTGGAAGGCACTGCTTTATACTATGAAATACTATTGTACGTGTAATTATACGCCCGTGTATCACGTGCCTTATAATTACATCCATTACCGCAATAATTTAAGATAATGAACACAATATTGTAATTGATATCACGTCACGTCGTGCTATGAGATATTGTAAATTATTGTATTCGTCACGAGTAAGTTGGATATATTCAAAATACTATTGTATTCATCTTAAAGCTAGTTGACATATTTCTATTATTGAAATTGATAGCAGTTAGTTTAGACAATAGATAACTGGCATTGAATGACTTGATCGCGTCAATATAATAATTAATTTAATCGAGAGAATTTCTTCGTGAAATATTAATAAATAGTTAAACTACAATATGATTGATAGATTTGGTTTATAAAAATCGCAGCATTGAATAACAATTAATTAATATTCATGAATGAGATTATTACGTCCTGGAAATAGTCCACCAGAGGCAAGAAGCCAATATTTGAATCAGGCGTGCTGTTACTCAACTAATAATTTAATGATAGCTACTTGAAAAAATGTGTCTTTTCATAATTCTGTTAATAAAATTTGAAAAATATTCAATCTAACACTTTTACGGGTGTTTGTTATTGTAATAGTTTTTCGATTGTCACCACGGCGTGTTCTTCTTCCTTCTTTCCCAGACGTTTCCGTATTATTGCAGAGACCATTCATTGAACACGTGGTGATACCCCAAAAATCTATTATGATAACGCTTTTCTAGGACTTAACATATACAAACTTTTAATTTTCGATTTATAATATCGTAAGTCCCAGTTTTGAATCCTGGGCTGGCAAATACATTTATTGTTTTCAATTTCAGTCAGAGTATGGACCTAATAGGTTGAACAAGTGGTTAGCATACATTTATCGTAAAAACAAAAATCTGTTATTAATTACAAACCTCCACTCTGCGGGTGCCCCATGGTCCTTAAGGATCTGACATGGTGAAAATAAGAAAAAAATATGTGTTATTCATATTATAATATTGTTTGATACATACGTCTTTTAGATATTAAAATATAGTATCGTCAGGTACTTTAATGTTGGTGAATATATATTATAATTAATTAAAATAAAACAAAATTATTGCATATTATACATACCTGAAATATGTATAATCAAACACGAAACTAACTCTGATGAAATAAACCATTTCTTTTATTCAACAAATAAATTCACAAGATTTGAGAATGTAGCATAATATATATTGAACAAATATGTATATATCTGAGATGTTTTCAAGTAATGTATGTCGTTTGAATAAAGGACACGTGTAATAATAGTCGTATCACTTTATTCGTATTGAATCACCAACGGCATGTCGCAGTATTGGGAGAAAGGGTAGAATGAGATAAAGTATAACTTATAGTTGAAAATGCCGAACGGCAAAACTCTGGTCGCAAAAACGACTCAAATGGATAGTATAAAATTTAAACTCATTAGAATAAGTTATTAGTTATATTTTCTCGAAATACACCCTCCATTTTTCTGTTTGCGCGCCATTATGGTTTCTTGTTGTACTCTGCCTTACGACGAATTTAACTAATAATTCTTATACGAAATGCTTAATAAATTGAGTTAAGACGGTACTTCAGTGAAACGGCAAATAATTTTCAACTATAGGTGCGACGAAATTTTGGACTCGCTGGCAATCGGAGAGCGAGCGTAGAGCTGTGAACACGTCAATTGATTTTGTGATGGCGACGGGGGTATTAATTCTTAAAATGTGTAAAGATGACTAAAAACGTCACCCATGTACTTGAAAAAGAAAACATGTCAATGAATATATTATTATTGTTACAAATAGAACAATACACAGAACATTAAATGGACGCATGTTGGATTTATATGACAAATTATATTTCGTTAGGCACGCGTCATTTGCTCAATCCGCGCATCGCTTAGCCACGATCTTTTTAGACCATGCCTCAACTGAGGTATAGCCTTAATGTTTTAGTATTTTAAATCAAGATATCGATTAAGTGGACTTATTACTAACCGACGCCCGGATCACTTCAAATTTTAGTTATGACGTACTTGCACTTGCTAAAAATTTAATAAACCATTTATTTTACTATATGAATATTGGCGTCATATTGGTTTACAATATTTTCTTCTTCTTTGCAAGCGTTGTATTGTGATAGAGTATTGAATTGTAATCAAAGATTAAAAAAATCTATTAAGATTATTCGACATAATGGATACAAACAATATATTATTATCCCACGACCTAGATATTTAAAATAAAACAACCAAAAAAATCCCATTTCCTACATTTTTTGTAAAGGCGCTTTTAACTATATACTGTATAATTATTATATTATATAACTTATACATAATACTGTTATTTATGTTTTTTTAGTAAAATCCAGTGAGCTGACTAGACGTAAAGCATAATACGTTTCTCTCTCCCGTGTGCTCTGTTTTTCCCACGCAAAAATGAAAATGTCCTCCCGGAAAACGTTTTATTTCCTCTTCCGGTAAGAGCACCTACATAATGTTATGTACATAGACAAGTGAAGCGATGAAGGAAAGCGTATGTGACACGTGTCACTTTGGAGGCACCACACAAGATAAGTGTATTTTTTATTAAGCAAGCGAGTATTATACCTAGACATACTATTATTAAAGTTAGATACTAATTACATTTGATTTATTATTATATCAGTCACTAATCTATTATTACCACGTTTTTATTATCTCGTATTCTTGTTTGTCTGGTACAGATTTTTTCTTGTTTGTCCAAGATTTTTAACTAACTTCCCAACTAGCTAGAAACTTTTAGAATATATCAGAACACGACGACAATGCATTCTTTTAATACGTTTAGCCATTTTAAAGCAGAATTGAATTCATTTTCAGTTAATTCTGTTTTGTATGGAAAGTTATTGTTGTCGATTGCTAAGGAGGTCCTAGCAACTAAATTATTAATATATACGTGCGTTACTATGGAAATCAATATGAAATGTCAAAATGACATTTCAATATTCTATAATATTTACACAGTATTTTTATCAAGTACAATAACAAGTTTTTATTATTACATAGGATTTTCAAATTTATATGATTCAACAGAAAATGTAAAAACGTGGTACTTATATAAAAAGTTATTTTTATCTTGTAATTATTTTATTATAAGTGGTGTATCAAATGATAAAAAAAAATTAAATAATTTCTTTTATTCAACGAATAATTCACAAAATTTGAGAATGGAACATTCTATATTATATTGAATATACATAACTTGAAAATATCTCAGGTTGACTATCGGTTTTTGTATTTTAAATCAATGAATCATTAATTACGAGTACCTTAATTACTAACCGATGCCCGGCTCTCACCAAATATTGAGTTATAACGTCTAACGCCTACTTGAACTTGCTAACATTTTTTAGTAAACCATTTCTTTTATTCAACAAATAATTCACAAGATTTGAGAATGTAGCATTATATAATATATTGAACAAATATGTATATATCTGAGATATTTTCAAGTAATGTATGTTCAATACAAAATTTACTTGCATTTATTAATCATCTTACATGAAAGTCGTTTAAATAAAAGACACGTGTAATAATAGTCGTATCACTTTATTCGTATTGAATCACCGACGGCCTGTCGCAGTATTGGGAGAAAGGGTAGAATGAGATAAAGTATAACTTATAGTTGAAGATGCCGAACGGCGAAACTCTGGTCGCAAAAACGACTCAAATGGATAGTATAAAATTTAAACTCATTAGAATAAGTTATTAGTTATATTTTCTCGAAATACACCCTCCATTTTTCTGTGTGCGCGCCATTATGGTTTGTTGTTGTACTCTGCCTTCTCGTGCGTTTTATCAAATATCTCTTTTATAAAAGAAACGGTCAATACAAAGTAGGCAAACCATTTTCAGTCGTATATATGATAAACATATTCGGTTTCCGTCACCGCTTCGTTGTGTTGCGGACTACTATAAGCCGGCGTAATCTCGCAGCTCTCAATTTGAGCTCAACGTCTCCGGTGGAACGTGCCGCGGTTGATTCTGCTGGACTGACGTGCCAGCGGAACATACTTCACTTATCGCAGGGAAACGTGCCAGTGATGATTTTGCCGGAACCGTAGCTAATACGTTACTTAATATGGACCAAAGTGAAGCAAAGCTGCCTGCTATAAATTAGCGGAATTAACTATCGGGGATTCAGTAAGTATCGATGGTGATATTATATTAATGTATTTTACTTTATATTTAAATATGTATTTAAAAATTATTATGTAACTTCCTCAGCTCCCTACGCTTTGACTACGACATCTTCAGTTCGGTTTGTGAGACTCGTATATCTGAGACTGTAGGTATCTATACATACTATCTGTGGCTACTATGCGATTTAATTTCAATCAGAATAGATCTGTATTTGGTGACGTATTTTTTCCGTATTCCTTCTTCTTGGTCGTGCACTCATGGCTGAGGATCGTGACCACATTTAAATTTTGCCATCCTTTGAGCGACCAAGAATTTTCATCCTTCTCGATCTTCCACTTCTCTCAGGGCAGAATGGATGCCAGTCAGTTCTTTTACTTGGTCGCTCCATCGCGCAGACGCTCTTTTTCTGCTTCGCCTTCCCTGGAGGGTACCCAAAACTACCAGTCTCTCCAGGTTGTCCGGTCCACGCCTATATTATAATGGGTATAAATGCGAAGAATTTTATAACCTGAGTTTTGAATCGCGTTAAGCATTTTTTTTTTAAATATCGCCATCTTACTATAAAGACCTCGTAAGTCCGATATTATGGAAAAATGGAATTTGTTTAATAAATTTAACACAAAAAAACATTTTAAATCATATCATACCTCGGTTCTCTAATCTCTAGACTAGTATGCTGTCTATATATCGACAAATTTTAAAAACTCGTGGTTTCAAACATGGAATTAAAACCTTATATTTCACAAACAGTATTAGCAGAATCATCGATTAGAGAGGTGTTTAATAGCTCATTTAGTGCTAACATCGTGACTGGCGCGTTTGGAGTCGTTGGCCATTAGATATAATCAAAGTGTTATTTAAATGCGGTAATTAAAAGGTTAGCAGTGATTGTGCATAATGTTTTTATTACGTTTTTTGTTTCCCAACAACATTCTTCTCAAACAGATTTACGAGGTTTTAATAGTAAGGTGACGATATGTATTTTATTTATTTTGTGAAATATATATTTTGCATAGTTATCTTATCTTAAATTTATGAAAAGAATTAATTATTATAAGTACTATGTATAACAGCTGTTATAAATTAACATTTAGACAGCTGTTCTCTGGTACTTAATTAAAAATAATGTTCTCCAAAATTCAATGTGGAATGGAGATTTTTCGAGAAGCGGGGATTCAGACACAAGATTACCATTACTAGAATTACTTTCTGGTCTTGATACAGTGACTGACAGTTTAATGAAAATAAATCATTATACCTGTTAATAAAAGCCCCAGGTTCTATGCTTCATATAAATATTTTAAGATTACTTTAAGGTATCTCTGCATAAAGTTGTCACTTTTAAGTCTACAACCGTTTCAAGTGGAGCGGAGAGGGCAGAAGAAGAGGCGAAGGGATGGGGGAGGATTTCACGACACGTAAAGGGCTTTACCCCAAGTCCTGAGATTATCTTTACAAAGGCCAAAGAAGGAGGTGTCTGGATTTTTTCAAGAACGTGAGAGCTGCTTCACTATATGGAAATGAGTGTTTTTCCAAGCAGAAAACAAAAGAGTTTATAATAATTTATTGCTGGATATTTTTGAAAACGATATTATCTTGAATATTGATTTTTTAAAAAAGAAATACTCAAATTTTATTTAAGAACACTACATATTTGATTACAATAAAATGTATTGAATTCTATTCAAGAGATTGAAATTTTATTTCGTGGAAATTTATAATATTTGCAATTGGTATTCATTACGTATAAAAAATATTTTACAATACGTATTTTGTTCACATGCCTACCGGACGTTTGAGCTTATGTAATATTTTATTTAGTGTTTTTTTAGAGAATAATGTGAAAAATAAAGTGTTATTTCAGCTAAACAATTATTACTGTTTGCATAAAGTATTGACGTTTACCGAACAAATGTATTTGAAGCCAAAGTAATACTATATAAGTGTAGGTACTCAAAATTAAAGAATATATTATTTTTTTATAAAAACACTTATTATAATCATGTGAGTAGACATAGAGCTTCCCAATTGTAACTTGGAAATATTATAATCTATCTCTTTCTGACATTACATGGCTCTATTTAAATAATAAGCAATAGTATTACAATATTAATGGCAGGCATATACAACTTTAAGTAGGCTCGAATCCACTATTAAATATTAAAACTGGCAGACATCTTCGACAGTTTCCAATCATCATTCTTTAGGAGGCATTACAAATAAAGCAACATTTTCCATTCACTGTAAAATTTTGAAGAGTTTAGTCTTCTTTTGAGAACCGTGGACTCGCAATGTTGTCGATTGAAGTAGAGATGGCGTTTAAATTAGATTTTGTTATATATTTTATTAGTAATGTACCAATCCATACAACACATTTATTAGATATTGGAGTAATGCAGAGATGATAAAAAATACTGTATAAAAAATGGGCCGGCATTTTGGTGCTGCCTAGGGGCGGAATTTTGTCTAGGGACGTCACTGGTATGAATCTAGAAGGAAGTTATTTATATATTTTATCATCTAACTTTAATATGTTAAGATATGATTACCTACCGCTCCAGATACTTACATAGTTTACAGACGACGCATTTTGTAACAGATTCTCCACAAGGTTACAAAGATAATACATTTCACCTGGTTGAAAGCATCGAGCCCAAACACTTGCATCGTTAGTTCAACGAATTAACCTTTGATTTTTTACATATAACTACAAACTTCCTCAAGTCTTATCGTGGGGTAGATTTGGAGTTTTAAATATCATAACAATTTGAAAATTTCAAATATTTATTTCACGGAAACTATAAGACCAACGTTAGAGATTAATATTATAGCACCGTTAAAGAAAAGGAAAATCTTGTCTCCTAAAAATATGTTAACTGGTTGAGTGGAAATGGCTATATTTTGCGACCTTGGAGTAGCGCTGTAATAGTGAGGGCTGATTGCGTCAGTTTAACTTGAGGTATGGTAATTAATGCTTTGATCTATACCTTGGACATAAAGCTATCAATGAATAATTTATCCAACTATCTGCAAATTGAATTACGTAAATTACGAGACCTAGTTTGTGAGAGTAGCAATAAACTTTTCAAACAGCCCAGAAAATTCAGAGAAAAATACCAACGTAATGTATTAAAAGATATGACCGAGAGTCTGCAAGAATTCAGAAAAGGCTTTCTATGTCGAGTGAAAATTCGTCCACCTGAACTCGCCATCGCAACCATCGACTAGCGGAGCTACTAACTCTACTTTTCAGTGTGGGGTCATGTATATTACAAATAATTACGTTTAACAAAACAAAATAAATGTAAATCTACAATACTCATGGCTTTTATTTTATATACAGTCCCAGACGTAGTTCTAAGCTTAACCTATTGGAGACAACAGGGTGACTTTTTCAGCATCACTTTAAATGGTACACTGATTACTAAAATTGATATAACCCATTTTATCATTCATTTAATTCTACTAAATATTTATAAATATTAAATTATTCTGTAATTTATTTATATTTTTTTAGCCTTTTTATAAAAAAATTAACATAGATAAAATTTTCATGATAGAAATAAATGATAATAAAAAGATATACTAAAACTGAAGCTAAATATAATATTCTTCAAGATATTTAGAAGCCATTATATGTTTTTCAGCTTCAAACACCTCATACCTACCAAACTGATCATTATTTTGACAAATTGAAATAAAATAAATCAAATAATTCTTAAAATTATATCGGACTCTATATAGCCAACATCATAATAATATGATAGCTACATTTATTATCAAGTAATTTCAACTTTAACAAAAAATCAAAATATGTCCTGCATCCTGTAATAACTGCGCCAAATTGCCGGTAAGCGTATAGTGTTGCACAACTAAATAATAATGCTTCAATGGTTTTTTTTTAAATAAAATTTAATACCACGTAGCGTTCACATGTTTTATGTAAAAGAATCGTTAAATAGAAGTCATTAATTATGCCCATTTCTTAAACAAGCCACGAACTACAAAATAATTAACGATTTTCAGTTAAGTACTAGGAGAAATCTTAGGTAATTTATATTGGCGGATCAATGCTCCAATAAAAATCGTTGTTCGGTTTACTGTAAACAACCGGCAGTAATGATTTCCTTTTTCTGAGAATATAAGTTCTTTTAGTGATTTCCGTGTAGAAAACAGTTAAACTACTATTCTATAATAATTGTACTGTAATGGTTGTTAAACTAACAGGAAATGCACCGGAATGAACATAGCTATATAAATTTAATATGCCTCGACAAAATATTATGACTTATCCTCAAATTGTTGCTGAAAATATTCTCAATATATACGACACCAAAACGATAAATGTCTTTATTTTCAAATTTAGAACAAAAACGTTACAAATAATTTTCTTTTATGGTATAAATAATATTGTGAGAAAAGATAGGGCATCAAAATGACATAAATATCTCTCATTAAAAGTTTACAGATTATATTGGGATATACCTATCCTTAATAATATGCTCAAAATACTTTTAAAATGATAGAAACAAAGGTATCGAAGAAAACCTTTTTCTATCGAAACGGAGCTAAAATTAAAAAAAAATACGTATTTATATATTTACAAACTTTCAAATAGTGAAGTATGTACCCTATTTTTTGCGTACATCGGTATTTAGACCGCACTGGAACTTGATTTAGTGTTTTTTTTTTAAAGTAAATGACGTAAAACTCTACCTGGAAGAAGGTTTAATATAATTCCTATAAACTATGTAAGTATATAAAGATTTATAATAAAATAAATCATAATAATATAACAATCCATAATTAGAACTGACTTAATTTAAAATTTTGGAGAACGTCCACAAAACATAAATTATTTTGTGAAATAGGCTTAAGTTTTTGGTGTCAAAAAGACAATATATACGAACACAAAACCATTAAGTATAAAAAAGAGGGTTGTAAGCATCACCAAAAATGTTTTGCTAAAAACAGTATCGTTATACAAAAGCAGCGCGCAAGTCTGTTGTAAAGTACGAAAATAAAGCAAGTAAACCGCAACGCCATCTGTGCATCATCAAGAATAATAATATGATCCATACATCTCGACAAACCCTCCTGTCATTCGGTAAATGGTGCAGTTAAGGTGTTTATCTACCCCACTCTTTAACCCTTCTAACACTCAGATATTATAATTTAAGACAGAAAATTTCCATGAAAAAAATACCCCATTCATTTTAAAATGCTAAAAACCAATACTTATGTTGTTGTATTTTGTTTACACGAATGACATATTTTTTATGTAAATGCCCCTAGAGCCTTCATCTCTGAATATGTTCTTACTCTGAGCGTATAATATTTAAAACATGTTCTTTGTCAAACTGTCAATAATTCCTAGAAAAAGACTGTTAATTTAACCTTAATTTCTTTTATTTTGTTAACTGTCAATTCATGGTGGAACTGCATTGTATTGTTGTTTTTATTTAATAAAACGCAATTTTTTATAGTACTTATTGCACTTTAAATTAATACATTAGGACCGGTTTCGTCCGCCTTGGTGGGACATTTTCAAGTTGAAAATGTCCCACTGAGGCGGACGAAACCGGTCCTAATATATTAATTAAAAGTGGAATAAGTACTATAAAAAATTGCGTTTTATTAAATAAAAACAACAATTTAACCTTACATTTGTGGAAAATCATAAGCTCCACTTGTATGAGGAGAGAAAATCTCTGGATGATAATCTAGTTATCCAGTGGTAAGTACCCAAAATGTAGAAAACATCGGAAACTTAGACACAAAGACCGCTGGATCGATAGTGTAGGTAATTCAATTTTGCGTATTTTTGATGATTAGTTAAAAATTCGTCGCGTGCGGTGACTTTATATGTGATAATGTTGAAAAAAAAATATATATAAGTATTCACTGTTTGTCACATAGTACATACTTAAGGTTTAGTAACAAATTTAGTGTACTAGTAGTACCCACGGTGGCCGCGCGGCATAAGCGTTGGCCTATCACGCCGTTTGTGTGTGAGTCAGGGTATGGACCTAATAGGTTGAGCAAGTGGCTGACATCCATTTCTCGTAAAAAACAAAATCTGTTAATACAAACCTCTACTCTGTGGAGGCCCATATGATCCTATTAGGATCGGACATGGTCGAAAAAAAAAAGTAGTCACTGTTAAAAATACAATCTTACTAAAATCATGCTATGAAAATTATCAATTGTTAGGTTAATCAAATATTTGACATTAAGTAATTTCATTATAGAGAAAAAGAAGATAAGTGCAACAATTTTAAGTATCGCAACATGGCATGGAAAGGTACATGTTGGGCATAACACGAAAAGACCACAAAAAACGAATGTATAAATAAGCAGACAATAGTTTGCGATCTGATAGAGGTCGCTAAGCATATTATGAAATGATTATGGGCTGAACATTTTACTTGGCACGTAGCCAGCCGCTGGGAAAATGCCTAAACGACCACAAGGATGCCCTAAAATACACTGGATTGATGAATTCTTTCAGTTTTGTAGGTTTACGTGGCAGCAAAGGGCAAGGGACAGAGAAAAGTGTCGGTAGCTATTTGGATAGACCCCGGCTGATGATGATGATGATGTTAACGCTATTTTTGTTGTTATTTTAATTATACTAGGTACTGTTAGATTAAGTAGATATTTGGTATTAAAGTATAAAGTAAATTAAAACTGGTTATATAATCAGCAATTTCATTTTAATATATTTCGATAATATACAAAGAAAAACGGGATCAAAACAAAAGGGCAGAATGATTTTTTTCTCGCCGTCCTTATTAGGCTCTGGGCAAGACCTCAAGAGAGTGTTTGAGTATTTCCACCTAAAATATTGTGAAAATTCAGCAAATATGTGCGTTATGAGAAGGGCCGTAAGTGCGTAGTTGTTTCTACTAGCTAGAGCTTGTTGGTATCCTATTATTATTATCCCTAACCGTAATGGTCTACCAAAATTACCGCCCTGCCGAAATCCCCCGCAAAAAACTCAACGTTATGCAGTTGGATTGATGTATGACCTAATTCAGACTTTCTCGGCATTGTTGCTGGCAAAAAAGGTTGTGGCGAATTCTACCATACGAGTTTATTTATTTTTTTGTAGCAAAAACTGGCTTTTTTCGTCGAAAACAGAACAAGTGATCATGATCGAAGCTCTAGAAGACTCTAATTGATCAAAAGAAGTAATGTGTGGTATATTCTACTTGCAGCTGTTTATTCCATCTTACTCAAATATTTTTTCATTAATTATAATATATTTTGTAATGTGTAAATGCCAAATGCGCCGGCTAGACGGCAACGACTATATTATGTTATAGTGATATGGAACACTTTTACAGCACTCTTCGGTTTGCGCGAGTTACAGTTTTCCCGTCCATATACACGGACTTCCCGATACAACCCGGGTTGCATAGGTAAGTTTGTGGTAAAGCATGAGCGTCTAGTCAGCGCTTGATGAAATGAATTATGTTTATTAATAACTAGATATAAAACCAATATAAAGACATACAAAATAATATTAAATTATTATTAATTTTAAACATCTTTATGCTATTTAGAAACAAAGATCAATAAAAAATGAGACCAGTCTCAAAAACTAAAATTAAGATAGCAAGAAGTACCTTTCTTAAAATGAGACACCTTATTCTAAGTCTGAAACTGCGTATGGTTCGTTGTTAATATGTTCTCTTAATTATTGTTTTCTATAGTATAAAAGTATTGAGAGTTGAGGTTTACGTGATGTGGCTGTTTAAACGCATCCTCAAAACTCCCTAGATTAACCAGGTGACAAAATGCTGAAGTTCTCAAGAACCGATAATTTCTGCGTAAGTCAGAACCAGAAAACTACAGTACCTCAGCCACATTATGAAAGGATAGAAGTACTGCATTCCCTAACTTGCAATCCAAGCAAAGATCAACGGTAGGCATAGCTGGTTACGATTTATGCATTTCGTCGCTTAAGAAACTCCGTGATTGGTACGAGTGTAGTTCCACTGAACTGTTCCGGTTAGCAGATGATAAAGCTATCTCCCTGATGGTGGCCGGTCTCAGCTAGGAGAAGAAAAGATAAGAAGAAGACATATGTAATTTAAGAACGTGGCTCATGTTACCACTGCTAAGAAAAATGTCCAGAATTATTTCCACAACATGAGGCAACATCAGTTTCATAGTCGATAATCTTAATTTGACTTCATTTGTTTTGAGAGTCGTGCATATTTTATATATTTTACGACTGATTTTTGATGAAAATGAACTGAAACAGGACTGAAACATGATTTTTTTTAAATAATTCGAAGTAAATTTTATTTCGCTATTCTCTTTTTCGAATTCTTTTCTTACATATTTTTAAAAATAAATTATTCTATTTGGTGTCCTTAATGTGCTTGATGGTTTTTTGCCGATATCGGCAGAATATTGAGGTTATCGACGATGAAACAGATTCAATTAATAATTAATGAATTCACCTAAATGCCCGGAAATCCTAATCTTACCTTACCTTAACCTAATCTTTTTTTCATTCTTAGCAAAATATAATATTCAGCTTAAATAATATTATTTTAAATCATACATATTTTTTCAGTGCGTAATATGATTGACAGTAACGCTATTTTTTTTTGTTTTATTAATCTGTCACCGATTTTAAAATAATGTTTTTAAAATTGGAATAAATAAAATACATTGTTGTTCCAGTTTTAGCTTGTTGGACATGTGATTTATTGACTATGACTGTTTTGACATAATCGAGTTTAAGGGTTGAATCAAAATATAAATGCGTTGTTTGAATGTACAGTCAGTGTAGAATTCCGGGTGGTAGCATAGTCTTAGGATAATCGATAAAATATTACAATGTCTGTTGAAGAGATTTAGAGACAAACATATTATTTAAGATAATTTATGCCAATTCAAAACAATAAGCTAAAAAATTTGAGCTGAAAACGGTGTAACAATATAGGTACATTACTTAATTCACAGAATTTAATAATACGAGTATCAAGACCTGTTACATAATATGCTTAAAGGAAGATTTTCAGGGAATAAAATTATCTTCTATATATTATTTTGTTATGTTTGAATTATTGTAATGGCTCTCCACTAAGAATCTACAGACTTATTGATGTTTCATACCAGCAACCAGCAGGTGCATCCAAAAGATGAAGCGATGAATCTTCTCCTCCACATATAAAACGACGCATGGAGATAACCATATTGTCTTCAGACTATTATATTTCTTAGTTTTTAAGACGCTGGTTTTGCCTACAAATTCTGTCAGCATAGAATCTCCTACTTGCGTATATGGCAAATATTATCTGTCGAGTATGAGTGTTGCCATATTATGTCGATTGAAAAGGAAGCATCTCGAAATAATGTGACCTTCGGTTGAATCGGTCGGCCACTGCAACTTGATTTCTATGACAGAACATCTTTCTACGTTCAGAGATTACGGAGTTTTACGGCCAGCAAAAAAACTTATTCTCAATGAGATTTAACCAAAATATATTAAATCAGGGTAGTACACGCTAACCAAGATATTACTTACCAAGCAGATACTTTAAATAGTGAAAAATGTTATTAATTCGTTGAGAGGAAGATAAGTTAAATTAATAATTTAATTTGAAAACAGGTTAGAAAAATAATATATAACCACGAGAAAAACTCTTTTTTCTCTTCACGGGATTCGCGCCCATGTGAACTAACCACTAAGCTATAATATTTAGTGTCCTACCTAATTGCAACAAAATTAGTTTTTACAATATTCGCAATTATTGGCAGTCGGCTTATCTGTTTTAAATTACAATTTTGTACCTTAATTACTAACTGGTGTCAGAATCTCTCCAAAAAATACCGGGGGCGCAGGTACGAATCCTACTGGGTGTCGTATTTAAAAACAAAACTTTTTTTAGTGGTTATATTAATTTATCTGATGTGTTTTCAAATTGTGTATGTTAAATAACGGATTTCACATTCGTTGAATAAAAGAGTTAATAGTTGAATTTTCATTTTCTATTAATAATATTATTAGTTGTCTGTTCAGATAATAATTAATTTGTTAAGTCTTAATTTACAAAGCTTTTGTCGGTCTCTAACTGAATTGGTTATAATTTAATATTGGAAATAATTATTATTCTAGTTTGGTTAGTTATTTCAAAGTTAGTTGGGTAGTGAAAATACCTCGCTCTGACAACTTTAGTCAAGAGCTTCCGCGGCCAATTTTAGTCTGACTACCAACTTGGATAACTATATTAATTTGTTTATATTTTGATTCCGCTTAATATGCATTGAATCAATAACAATGTTTGAAATTCTATGAGTTTCGTTCAACGGTTAATAATTAATTAATGAGTGAAAATATTTTTTTTAATCATTTCTTGCACTATAATCCTTAGCGGATTCCGATCTCTTTATTAAATCTTCTTCTATCCTGATCAACCCAGCGCCAACGCTTTCCAGTTATTTAAACCGATCATACTTTAAATCCATCATCGTACAGTACCTACAGCTATTTCAAGTTTTGCCGCCCATGTATATTCTCTTGATCTCATAGGATGTACTTCAGCAGCATTCTATGCATGTTACAATATATCATGACGTTATACACATTTCCCCCCAACAATAAAATACAAATGGCTCGTGACGTACCTAGACCTCTAAATGCTACCTTCTTTAACAGCCTCAATGATTTTACTCAGACCTGTTTGCTAAGTATCCACCATTTTGATGCAAGTAATGTATGTATATACGTTATAAATATGATTTCTGCTAATATACGTAGCATATAAATATCAAATAGCAAATCACAGTGTGGAATATTAAAATTTGTTGTTAATCATTCGCTCGTAACATTTGAAACATTGACTCATATGATTTTTTTCACATATCAAGAGCCGACTAAACTAATTTCTGTTTTAGGGTAAGCGTATAAGCTATGTGAAAATTTAGTTTCTATACCAAAACTTATTAAAAGTTATAACAGTTTGTTTCTTTGTTTGAAAGTTTGTTTACATTATAGGATTATAGTTTAAAAAAGGTTGTTACAGTATTAAAAATACTAATATAATGATGCAATAAAGAAAAGGTTTAACTTTGGACGAAAGGGAAGATTTAGAATAAAATGGTATAAAACCGATGCCTAGAGTAAAACATGATTTTTTCTGATGAGGAACACTATAAAGAAATAAGATTCACATCATTAATACTGTGAAAGGGTCACTTAGTGCAATCTATTGTCAGAATCATTTTTTCACGTCAATTATAATATTATATTAATCAATAATCAAATCCTCAGTCAGAAAAATGTCGGACCAAATACACAACTCGATACTTCTTTACGATGTAAATATGCTGCCTGCATCCTATTATACTGATTTTTGAACGTACTGTTTGTCCAGGACTAGAAAAATTTGAAATAGTAAAAGGTTTTTTGAAGTATAAATGATTGCACTAATGGTGTTGAGTGAGCACTTATCACATATTATTATGAGCGATCAGGTAAAAAACTGAAACCAGTGAAAGCAGAGGCACTATAGTTTGACTTTACTGGTTTTTATTATATTATTTTTATATCAGTTTCTACATGAAATTATAAACGTGTTAATAAAAAATAATCATTTATTAATGCAGATTGCTGGGTCTGCATCAAACTTTTTGATATTACAGAATTTTCAACTTACATTGTTGGAATTTGTTATAGTTTTGCTGAATGATTGCGATCTTTAGTTATGGCCAAAGTAAATGTACCCATTGATATTAAATGGAAGTTATTAAGAATGCAAAGTACTACATTAACTTAGGTTTATGGAGTAAAAATGAATCGGAGATGTTTTAAATTTATTGTGAGATAGTCAGGTTAAGGGTTAGTAACTCATCCCACAGCCGCTTATCTGGCTGTAAAGGATTCCGGCGAGTCCTGTCCTGTCCCCCTTAATCTGTTGATTTATGAAGACGCCTTACCAGCTGAGCGCCGGGACGCTCCCTCAATCTGACGCTATTTGTCGTCACTTTTCACCATCATCCCTGCAGTCTATCTAGTTAAATTATACGACGGCCAGCTCTTGAGAACCACCAGGGTATTTTCCTTAAGCAATGTTCTACCATATAAATAATTATTAATTGAATTCGTGTTGACGTGGTAGATTTCCTTTATAAAGACTTTAAAAATAAAGTTTTTTGTTTGTTTAATATTTGAATTATATGGGTACGTTGACAACTTCGTCGGAATCTAAACTCATTCACAATAATGACAAGAGAAGTAATTATCAAAATTTTACACAGTAACGTTTGAAACTCCCAAGTCATACCATAAAGATATAGTGTATTGTATTAACACAACTTCTACCCTTCGCACAACAGGGACATAGTTTTTTTTTTAAATTATTATTATTAATTATATCACTAAAAAGATTTATTTCTACATACTTGGAATATATTTGTATGGTAAAACAGTTTTAAGAGGAGTTTATTTAACATGTTAACATTTGACTTTTTTGCAATGTATTAACTCTGGCGGCTCTCATGGCGCAGTGCGTAAGGCGTTAGCCTTCCACCCGAGAGTTCTGGGTTCGATCCTGGTGAGGACATGAAAATTTACGTGTTTTTCTCAAAGTCTGGGTGTTTGTGATTGTTCAAAATTACTAACAACCACCTTGTACGAAAAAGCAAAGACATGGTTATTAATAATAATAAAAACGTTTATTAACATGCTCCATAAGTTTGTGTGTTCAATGATCTTTTTCATATCGATTGTGACACTCTCTAAGTTGCTTTGCGAATTATGAATCTGTCTTACCTGTTTTTCGTGAATATTTATTTACTCGTTATACCTACTTATATCCACTAAATTTACCACCATTTGAGGATTTGGTCCAGGTTAGCTTCTGACGGTCTTATAGCGTAGAGTTTATTAACGTAGTTAAATAAATGTCCAAAATTAACTATAAGGTATGTAAAGAACATTTTACTTGATACCCTATGATTTTACTTGATGTTGCTTGATTTTCATTCTAGAAAATATAGATTGAAAAAATATTAAAAAAAAAATATTGTACGCTGTTTGTCTTGATCTGTTAAATATAAACCATTCTTCACCCAAATTTAGTTTTGGACTCTCCTTCATAATCTTAATATTTTCTTATAATAAAATTTCCGTCTGTCTGACCCACGTATAATGGTGAACAAGTTCCGCATTATAGCAAATAAACAGCACTTCTCTAAAGTAGATTTGTACGGTATTAACTAATTTTAAAAAGAGTTCTACTGTTGTATCTAATACTGTTTGGATAAATAATAGTATGCCACTGGATTGCTATCAATAATGAATACTATATTTATATCAACAATATTATATTATTGTCAGTGTAAAGTTTATACATTTGTGCGTGAATCCATAAAGTAAATAAAACGAACTCATATTTATAAACATGGTGAAATGGTGAAAATATTGACAGTCCAACTCGAGTATTTTTACAAACTGAAGTTACTCTTTTCATATAGTTTTTGTAAATACACAATAGACTAAATAATATGATATACATATAAATTTAATAGAAAAATATCGTATAAGTACTTACCATATTGTGTATTCGATATTGATACAATAAACACATAATAACACTCGTCTATGTCAATGATATGTCTATGATCGATCTGTCATTGTTTTATATAAGTATGTATTTTATTTCTTAATTTACTTTGTACTTAGTGGTCGTCCGTATATGACGCCAGACTATGGGATTGGGTAGGTCTCTGAGTTCTAAGCTTACTGGGGGTAATCTTCACACTACCTTTAGGGTGTAGAGTCTTGGTCCCTTGAAAGATGACTGAAGTTCAGTGTGAACATGATTTTAACTATGAAGGTACGACCAATAAGGAAGAATACTTACATAAAATAACAATATCGTTATCAAATTTTGGATGTCTGTTAAAACATTAGCGAATATCAGTGGCGAGAGGTGGAGGTAGGCTGTTAAGATTCGACATAAATAGTGCACACTAAACTTCAGTCATACTTATTTGTTTTCATTGAACAAATAATGCAATTTGCAGATGGTGATGAATACTTTTTGAAATTAAATTAAACCCTGCCTAAACCAAACCAAAACAGTTTAGGTATGCTATGGGCGATCCGACAAAAGTATTGCACATTTTTTTAGTCAAATTTATTTGTTTTCGTTTAATTAAGAATACATGTTATTGCAGACAGTTTTTTAAAATTCATTAAGCCCTGATTGAACCAAACCATATATTTATGGCTTAATAGCATAATTTTAGACATTTTATAGATACACGAATATTTTGTTGACTATTATCCAATGTGGCTTGGATTAGGCTGGGTTTAATTGAATTTTAAATAGTAACAAACACTATCTACACACTGTAGTCTTAGAGTTCAATGAGAGCACTATTTATGTCGTATCTTAAGAGCCTACATCTACCCTTTGCCAGTGGCTAATATGAATGCTTATATATGACGTCCACAATGACAGAGCAGTTCGGTTTATAATGTGTGTTTGGACCAGAGAATGGACTAAATAAGTTGAGAAAGTGTCTAACATCCGTTTATCGTAGAAACAAACATATTATTAACTCTGTCCATATGGTAAATAAAATATGAAAGCAAATGAAATCTTATAAAAACGCAATGTCCATTTGATCATATTATTATTGTATGAATTTATTTTACAGAATTACAGAAAGACATGCTGTTATTCTCTATCTTATTTTTTCTTATATATGCTGCAAAAGAGAGAGAGAGAGATATTCTTTATTTATACAGTATTATAATAGATCGATAGCTTTAATCTCAATGTTAAATACAGAGGTACAAGACTATAGTATTGATATTATCGTGGGAATGAAAACCTGTGGTCGCCATTCTACCGAAATGTCCATTATGCGAGTTCAATGTGAGATCTCCTAGCATGCTTCATTTCTCAATAAATTCAGACAAAGGCGCTCAAGCGTTATGAGACGTCCTTTCCCAAAAAAGAAATATGAAAATCGGTTATTTTGAATTCATTTCTATGTAATAATATTATATTGCAATGAAGGATATTCTAAAAATAAAATTGCTTATTGATCGCGTTTTAATATAGTATTTTCGCAGAGTAGAGTTAAAATTAGATTAAGTTCAATGGCCGCTAAAGTTTTTCCAGAAAGACTTTGTAAAAAGAGTGTATTCATCATTATACTACCATTGTAAATATTAAACTATGAATTTCTATTTATGGTTTGATAATGGAACAAATTTTTATGTGTTATATAATATCGACTGTTGAAAGGAAAAAGGATGTTAACCCCAATTTTTTTAAAATAGGTTTTATTTGATAATAATGTTGTACACAACTAAATGCACGTTGTGTCCAAAGGATGTAAGCTGCAAATGCTAATTTATTATCTAAATTTAACAACATTATACAACATTTTTAATGGTTTTTCTTTCATTAACTCAATAATTAATATCAGAATATGAATATAAAAACTAAATTATTAATTATCATTCATTTAACTGTTATGTCTATTTTGTATTTTATCTTTGATCGAAAACCATAAAATCCTGTAAAATTTGATTTTTGTGGATTACGTCTTTTCTCCTTTCTAGGGTCAATAT
This sequence comes from Rhyacophila brunnea, assembly GCF_057557595.1. Taxonomy (NCBI): domain Eukaryota; kingdom Metazoa; phylum Arthropoda; class Insecta; order Trichoptera; family Rhyacophilidae; genus Rhyacophila; species Rhyacophila brunnea. Next base: position 20,057,302 of record NW_028232774.1, read on the forward strand.
AATATATTAATATGGAGGTTTATAATAACAGCTTTTTATTTTTACGAGAAATGAATGTTAGCCACTTGCTCAACCTATTATGTCCATACCAAGAATTCAAAGCATAATTTTACATGGCTAAAAATTTTCAATTGCCGACAGACCATCATCATTTATGGCACTACAACCCTTGGCTGGTCTTGGCCTCCTTCAAAAATGTCCTCCATCCTGGAAGATCTAGCGCCAATACTCTCCAGTTCCGTTGACCGAGCATTTTTAAATCTCCCGTGGCGCAGTCTATATAATAACTAATATATAACGTGATCTTTTCGCCCCCCTAAATTGTGTACAACTCTTTATTATACCTTGACCTCCAAATACTACTTTCTTGAATTGCCCCAAAGATTCTTCTCAAATCTCGCCCCTCAAAGATATCCATTTTTCTCTCATCCTGTTTGCTGAGTGCCCAGCATTCTGATCCATAATATTAAATATATATAATAGATAATATATTATTAAACTGTCATATTATATAATAATATAATATGTACATACAAGGCAAATACAAAACTTAATATGTTGCAATATCTCCAAAATTACTATTCGATTACAAACTCAATTAAATAATTTACCGAATATATTTTACTATAATCTGTCGTGTTTGATGAAAATTGAAGATATTATTATAATTCGTGTTTTGACAGAATAATAATTTGAAAAAGTGTTATACACACCGACATCTGATGTGCCAAATATGGCTTTATTCTCAATTTTAATACGACGACGTTTATAAAAGTACTCTTTTATAGTATTAATATTTTTATGTGGTCGTAAAATATTTATTTTATAAGATCAGAAAAGACAAGGTATCATAATGACATATACATTTTTCTTACAAATTCTACAGATTATCAATGTTAATGTCGTAAAGATACTCCAAATATTTCCTTTTTGGCCTTTACACAGCAATCCGGCCCTTCACAACGACCTTTATAATGAGCGAAACACGTGTAACAAAATTTATAATTATATTATGTGGAAAATACCAATATATTATAAATTACCATGCATTAATTATCAATAATATGTTTGTATTTTTAACATTCACGTATTCAGGTGACGTTGTTTTCAATGTTGTATTAAAATTTCCTAGAATTTTAGTTGTGCTCGAATAATAAAACACGTACTCACAGGAAACGTAAGCACCGCCTCCTAATGATACGTCTGAAGACCCACTCAGTTGGTATTTCTGTAAGGAGGCACTCACCCTGTTATATTTTAACTGGAAAACACAACTGAGAACAGGTAGGTTGTCATGCGTGTAATAAGGAGAATCTCTTCACTGTTTATAGTATACAGACGTTGAAGTTTTTACATATCATAACATATACCTATTACCATTCGTGAATAATATATTTTGATATAATGTTTTTGTAACATTTTTCAAAGATATAGACATTTTTTTTATTCAGAATAATAAACTAAGATAACATTGTATCTTTAAACATAATTTGGAATACATCTGAGACAGCACTCGAAATGGAGAATTTTACGAACCGGAGCGCTCGGTAATTTTACGAAAATATTAACATAGTTATCTAACTTTTTGTGTTTTATAAAAAATAAGTGTACGATTTTTTATTATATTATGGCCATTCAAGCTCAAATGGTAAAATTATTTTTTCCATGAGACGGAACGACAATGTTGCCGATTTTACGACCCGGAACGGCGCTCCGGTGCGTTCCGGTCCATTTCGAGCCCTGATCTGAGACTATCACAAATTATATTTTTCAAGTACTTTTGAGCGAAATTTGAAGTTGAATTCCGGTATTATATATACCTACAAATTCATCTAAAAGGAGTGGAGGTTTTTGACTTTGACCGCTTACCACCAGATGCGCTAGTATATTGCCGGCCCGGCCATTTTATGTTTTTGACAGGTTGCTGCAATATACCAAGCCGTCTAATATCGTAACGTTCTGTTATTAATTAATTGTGTAATTGCATGTGTCAGGTAACTTGTATATATATATATATATATTCTTAATTAAGTATTTATTATGATTTTATAATATGGTACTGACTATATACATATCTTATTCATTTTAACTTTGTAAAATGCATCAGAAGTTCAGTTTACATTATCTTATTTAACAATGTGTCATTATTTTTATATTATTATATAATAATTGACGCAAGTAGCTTCTTTACGGATAACCGACTTTAAGAATCAATCATTTTAATAATGATAGTATAACGGTTACTGATAAAATATGACAATACCATTACCACATTTCGGGATATTTTCATGTTTTCATGTTAAAATTAACTAGGTACCTATCATAGAATCCAAAGACTAAAATATAATGCAACATCTTACGCGATCATAATTGCACGTTCCAAATTTTCAAAGCATTATCGGACACCGTTTAAAGCAGTGCTCCGCAACCAGTGTGCCTCGAGACGATGCTAGGTGTGCCGCGGTGTAATAGCCAAATTTGCGTACATGGCTGGTAATATCTTTGAGCACCTGCATAAACTTAATAAAACAATGCTAGGTCAGAATGAAAATATATTGACATGCTCTGATAAATTAGAAGAATTCAAAAATAAACTCAAACTTTGGTAGTAGGAGTTAAGACAAGGATCTCTACAAATGTTCCAAAAGAACTACCAGACCACCATTGAAGACAAGCAATCAATTTTGGATCCGTTTTAAAAACATTTAACTTTGCTGCAAAAGAAATTTCATCAGTTTTCATACAATCAATGCAACTGGATACGAAACCATTTTGCAACCAATGCCGAAAATTCTATAGAAGCGCTTTTTTGAAGTGGAATTTGTTGAATTGATAAATGATGGGACGCTAAAACTGAACTTCGCCGATGTTCCATTGGCTATTTTCTAGATTTCGGTTAATAAAAAATATCCTCGGATTTCCGACAAGGCTATCGCAGTTCAGCTCCCATATTCGAGTCAAAAAAGTACTGATTGTAGGATGCAATTTATTATTATTGTGTCAATACTCGACAAATAATTATTCCTAACCTGACAACTAACCATAACTATATTAATATAATATAACCATACGAAAAATCGCTAAACATAAAATCAATACCATTAATTTTACCTGGAACACTGTTTTAAAAATGCTATTTTTTGGTGTATACATTGTTTTACGTGTGGTGTGCCGCGGAATTCTGGGAAGACCTTTGGTGTGCCGTGGGTAGGAAAAGGTTGCGGAGCACTGGTGTAAAGTACAATACGCATTTTAAAGAATAGTGATTTTTTTTCTGGCACTGCTTATTTTAAGAGTCATAGAAAGAACGACACTTCATATACCTACGTATAGCACAGCCTCAAGGATTCTGTCGCCGTTGCTGAACTACCCTCACCTTCCAGTGGTACTACACTGCAAGTCTCAGATGGTGAGAGGCGTAATACATGGTGAGAACTGAGGGAAGTGGCAAGACTTTATGCTTGTTCTATGCTCCAATACTGGGGCGTGACAGGTTGAAGTAAGTAAGAAATTGCGTTGATATTGGCAAAGATCTTTTGTAATATTGAATTTTAGGTACATTTAATTTCTGAACGGTGTCAGAATCTGTCTAAAATTCTCTCCATGAAAAGGATGTCTAATAAAATATAAAGCTCGACTTTAGTTTAATGCTAAGAATACCATGTCTTATATTACGTAACTTTCGAGCCAAGTTAATATCACTTGACTATGAAGATAACTATAAATAATTTTATGACAAACCGAGGCATATTAATAATACTATATTATTATTCATGCACTAACCCCTCATAATAGAAACCGTGAAGCATACATCGTTAAACTTTGGCTTTATCAATCTTCAAACTGTTTTGGTGCTTTATTATGACAACATCTCTCTCTATCTTATCTCGTATAGACAATCTAATTTTGACATCTACATAATTAGGGATTGCAATACCGAATGAAAATGTCAATACCAGTTTTTCGGTATTTCTTAATGAATACCATAATTAATACCGGTATTTCATAAACATTAAAAAAACAGAAGTAGGTGCTTATCAATAAATATAGCTATGAAAATATTTTTAAAATATTATTTTTATAGCAAAAACCTAGATAGGTGCCTACATTTATTATGTTGACATTTACAAATATGTATTGATCATAATTGTATCTAGTGATTTTTTTACAAATAATTTGAAAATATTGATAATTTTAACTAAAGGCCTCAAAAGTTCATCAAGTGCAAATAAGTCCCGGCTGCAGGAAAAGCTTCTTAAATTCAACGCTTGTACAGTCATCAGTAATTTAGAATAATTGAACATTTTTATCACGGATGTTTTCTATTTTGAAATAATATTATGATAATTCATTGCGACAATTATTTATAAAAATATATTTGATTAAATTTGTTTTATTATTTTTTCACCTCTATTGGATTCACTCAATATATTTGGATTTTAGTAGCACATAGTTTATAATTCATTTTCAAAAACGTAAACGAGTGTGCTTTCTTAATACCAAAAATCCGGTATTTTGGGTTTTTAAAACCGGTAATTCGGTATTGATACCGGGTGCGAGTCATGGACGCTAAATGTGAAAGCAGCTGAAATGGTGGATTGCTTTGAGAGAAAGATCCTTAGGCGGATATACGGACCCATGAATGATGGTGGGGAGTGGAGAATTAGGTACAACACGGAACAATACCGCTTATACCAAGATTCAAAACTCTCCAACTTCATAAAACTCCAGAGGCTAAACTGGGCAGGCCATGTTCAGCGCATGCCTGAGTCACGGATACCGAAGAAGATTCTCGAAGGAAACCCAGGAGGGAAAAGGCCAGTGGGAAAGCCACGCACACGATGGGGTGATAATGTTACAAAAGATGCCAACCAGATACTAAAAATCAGGAACTGGAAAAGACGTGCGGATGACCGTTCCGGCTGGAGGACAGCGGTGGAGGAGGCCAGGGCTCGACTTGAGCTGTAGCGCCATCGAAGAAGAAGAAGAATTTTGGTATTGATAAATACTGGAATACCGGTTTTGTAATACCGGTATTCCAATCCCTATACATAATGTAATGCGGTATAACCTTGAAATTGTGATTGACTATAATATAGCAAGGTTCATTTACATAACACATACACTTGAATAACTTACACATAACATACATAATCACTATTTAGAATAAATATTATTACAATATTATATTCCTATCTAGTGTTTAAAATGAAATAAAAGCAATTCTAAATAATTAAATGTTATAATTAATTAACTAAATAAAAATAAATCATTATTAAAATGACTACAAATAAATCGTCACCATGGTTTTATGGACGGCAGGTAGCTCAATTATTAGTAAACCATATTGGCCACAATCCGATGAACACGATGAGTTAGGCCCTCCTCCCAAGGCGCAACTGAAATCTGACAAAACTGGTAAACTGGCCAATGTGATACTTTACACACGGCGCTACTGAAATCACTAGAAATAATAATCACATAAACTCAAACTGCAAACTGAACCATCAGCTGTTTTGTACAAAAACTGATAACACGCACGCTGCTGCGTTTACTCGCATACAATTGGGTTATTTCAATTTTGGTTATCTTGTACATGTCTTGTACTTTTGACGTCTTGAGTTGTTATGGTTTTTATAGCATGGCGTTTGTTACGCAGTGCTACCAATTTTGGTAAGAAAATATGATTTTTCACCGAATCTACTGACATTGGTACCACTGTTTTACGGTAACTGGAAACTTCAGAGACCGCGCGACTAGCATGTCGCGTCTCCTCGCGACCGTTTTAAAACTGAGAGATTCCAGTCTCGCCGTCAGCGAGCCGCCATTGAAATACATTAGCTTGATACTGGTTGGAATTTTAGTTTCAGTTCCGTCGGATTTCAGTTGCTCCGTGGGAGGAGGGCCTTAGAGTCTCGCCCGGTGCCGTTTTTTTCTTTTGAAGATTTTTTCTAGTAGGTTCTTGGCTCCATAAAGAATGTTATTTTTTCAAATTTTGTGAATTTTGGTTGAATAAAGAAAATAATTTCATCTTCATTAAGCCTTCAATTTGGAGAGATCCTGAAATCGGCTAGTAATTTAAGTACGTGCTGATTATTGATATTTTGTTATTAGTTAATTTCGTCTTAACAACGTGCTAAATGGGTAAAGCACATTAACCGAAACCGATGACTACAGATTCGAAATCTGTCTGACTCCATTTTCTTTTCAAGATTGCTTCTAAGCGGTATATTTCTTAGCAGCGCTCGAAATGGAAAAATTTACGAACCGGAGGGCTTGAAGCGCGGAGCTGAAGATTTTTACATAGTAAAGTTATCAAAGTTTGTGTTTTTTTTTCATAAAAATAAGTGTGTTAGATTTTATATTATATGGCCTATCCAGCCTATACAGCTTCACGAACAGGAATGGCGCTCCAGTGCGTCCCGGTCCATTTCGAGCCCTATTTCTTAGGTATTTCTAAATTATGTATATAGTGATGCGATGTATCCATTATTGACAGTTAAATAAACAAAATACTATATAAGTAAATGACACAATTATAATTTAGCAACATCATCATTAAAATAAATCTAAAGAAATCGCCTGTACTGCAATAGTAAGAGTTAATAGAGATTATATATTAATTCTTAATATATATGCTGTTATGTATGGTAGGGTATAAAATAAATTCGCGTAGCAAATATTTAAAACTATTCAAATTTGCGATAACTGATGCAAGAGAGTTATTTTTCCATGCAACAAATTTTAAACGTTGTGAAAAATGTGTGTACATAAGCAGGGGTGTTTGTAGAATTCATCGACTATTTTTGGCCTCTATTTTCAAAATCCGATATGTCCGCCACTCAATATTTTTTGTAGAGACATTTATGTTTGTATGCATAAAAACGTTAGTTCATCGTATTGCATTGTCAAGTTAGAAAAATATGCCCCATTTTCGCTAGCTGGTGAACCATTTATTGCAATAAATACAATAAAATTGAACATATCGGCATTTGTAATAATTTTAATTTACTAGTTTATTTGAGTCAATGTTTCAAATAATCATAATATGTGGTTTAAGTATTAAAATTAAGCTAACGTTAAGATTTCAATATATAAAATAATACTTTATTTAACTCTAAAGTTTTAATCAAATGAAAAGAAAACAATGTCATAAAAATAGGTAGGTATTGCTACTTTGGTAGACTTGATCCGATTGCGTATTTACTGTCCAACAAGAACTTCTTGGCTACGTGTTAAAACTGTGAACTAACAAGCTCCTCCCATTTTTAACCGCACTTTTATTATAAACTAACAATCTCCTCTCATTTATTTGACGACAGCGCCTTTGGCTTGTGCCTAAATCTTCTTGTTGGACAGTACACCACTATTTTTACAAATATAACAAATAATAAATATCAAAATAAAATAGCTATATAGCGCATGTGCACGTGCATGAATTTTTTGGCACCAATAGTGTGTAAATTAAACTATCACAGTGCTGACTGTCTCGCCAATCTTATTCAGGACGTAAGAGTAAACAAGACGCGTTGTTGTCATTGTATGGTGCTATTTGATAGGTTGTGTAGATCGTATTTTTTCCGGCAGGTTCGCTACTAGGTATAGTTTTACTATGCCCACGCAGATCTAACTATCATATGAAAATTCAGAAGCTGCTGAACTTTTTTGATCCAAACATGCAATCTTGTAACTTACACGATAATGCGTGTTTACACGTACATTTTCTTGTTATGGCCGCGATAACACATACTGTAAGTAGTAAATTTATATGCACGTGTAAACGGAGTAATAATCAATAATAAATTTTGAGTATAAAAAAACATATAATATCGTTTTATTTCGACGCAATCTTTTAATATTTCGTTTAACATGGTTTTTGAAAAAACATCAGAAAGTTAAAACAAAATATATGTAATTGTATTTTTTTTAAATGTATTTTTTTTTATTTCTCAACATAATTTCCTTGGAGCTCAATACACTTGGTTAGACGTTTCTCAATTTTTTTTAAACCGCCAGAAAAATAAGTTTTCGGAAGGTCCTCAAAATAAGCATTTGTCCGATCGATGACTTCTTCATTTGAAAAAAAACGTTGTCCACTTAGCCATTTTTTTAAGTTTGGGAAAAGGAAAAAGTCACTGGGGGCTAAATCTGGCAAATACGGTGGGTGGTCGACCAATTCGAACTTCAATTCTTTAATTTTAGCCATTGATCGTAAACATGTGTGAACACGGGCATTGTCCTGATGAAAGAGGATTTTTTTCCTGTTTAAATGAGGCCGTTTTTCTTCAATTTCGTTTTTTAGCTAGTCCAATAAAGATGCATAATAATCCCCTGTTATTGTTTTTCCTTTTTCCAAATAGTCAACGAAAATAATTCCACGTGCATCCCAAAATACAGTAGCCATAACCTTACAAGCTGATTTTACGGTTTTCGCCTTCTTTGGACATGGTTCGCCTTTCGCAATCCACTGCTTTGACTGTTCTTTCGTCTAGGGAGTATAGTGGTGTATCCATGTTTCATCTACAGTCACAAAGCGACGAAAAAATTCATCCGGATTGCGTTGCATGAGCGACAACAGGGCTTTAGAGGCCACCACCCTATTGCGTTTATTTTCGACTGTGAGCAAACGCGGCACCCATCTTGCAAAAACTTTTTTCATGCCCAATTTGTCATGTAAAATAGAAATGACGCTACCTTTTGAGATCCCTGTAACCTCAATTATCTCACTCAACTTTAATCTTCGGTCACTTAACACCATATCGTGGATTTTATTGATCATTTCTGGTGTAGTCACCTCTACAGGACGTTCTGAGCGTGGTTCATCCTTTGTTGATGTACGACCACGTTTAAATTCATTTAACCAGTTATAAATAGTTGCAAGTGAAGGAGCAGATATGCCGTGAACTAAATCCAACTCATTTTTTATTTCCTTTGCTGTTAACCCTTTTATATTAAAATGTTTAATAACAGCTCTAAACTCAATTTTCTCCATTTTTGTAAACAAGCAAATTTTTTTTTTAAATGTACGAAAATAAAAAACAACAACCCGACCAATCTGATTGAAACTTCGCAGCATACTGAATCGGTAGTGCCGCTGCATGAAAACAAACCGCTTACAGTACTAGTCGCGCCACCTGTCGGCTTTTCTAAGGACTTATTGACCCACCCTCGTATTATACCTCTAAATATAGCTATGTAATTTTCTATGTGAAAAAGTGTAACGAAACCCTGTATTTTTTTAATTGCACTGGTCTCGAAGAATTATCTCTGTTGTACCTACAAATCATATTAAGTCAATTAAAAATACAATTATGCCACGGTTACTCCCGCCTTTTTCATGTTTTTTTTTAATATTATGAGTATAATTTTATATTATTTTTGTTTGACTAAATATCAAAATACAATTGTCACTATAGCTGATAATATATCACATACCCAATAAAAAAGTAATCAAATAGCTAATACTATATTATTAGAATCCCACAAGAATTTAAAGCAGTTAAAATATTGTGAAGCAATTTTGCACTCCCACTCCATATAACATCATTAAAAATACGTATTTATTTTCGACAGTAACTGAGTAATTAATTGTCAAACACAACTAAAATACTCATATTTATTGTTAAAAAAATACCTACATAATAATTCCACCGCATATGTACAAAATAGCGTAGATTATAATCTCGATACCAGAAAAATTCTTAAATATTTTTTTTTATGTATAGCACATACGACGTAAAAAGTCAGATATCTAAATTTGACATGATGTCCCTGTCTTTTGACATAATATGTAACATTTTATCTCCGCATCTTTGACGTATATAACTTCAAAAATCAATACGTCACGTAGTTTAACTATCAACTTACGGCACTGCTTGCGAAACAGCTCAAAAACTGAATTAAAATTAAAGTGAAGCGACGCTCATAAAATGTAACACCGTTTTAACAAAATGTTGCTATTAGATAACACATAGTACTGATCTAAATTCTATTGGCTACTGCACGAGAAGAATGTCAAAGCGAGAGAGCATGTATATTCCAGATATATGCCATCCTAATTCGTTATCAGTGTAGTTGAGAATTACGATAGCATTGTTCGTAGAGCAACTTTCTCTGAAATCGTGAGTCTTGTAAAAAATACGCGAGGATTCAAATACTTCTACGAATGGCTGATAACCAAAATTGTAAGCTTCGATCGTGGTGATAATTATTGATCATACTTTAAATGCAATATGGTGAAATGTGTGTTACCATATAGTTCATGGCACTAATTTGAACGAAATATACAGTCGAAAATCTTTATCTATTGTGAACATGTTACCGTATTTTATTCGAAGATAATCAATAACTAGCACTACCATCGTAATTCGCAATTCAGTACCACGGCATGTATAATTATAGTAAGCCTCGGTACCTACTTACAAGTCGACTGTACACATTGTATTAAAATTATTTATTTTTTAATTCTTTCATGTCATGTTGTACATGTATAAAACTATTGTGTTTACTTGATGTTAGATAAATAAAATTGAAATCTAATATAATAAGTTAGTGTCATACCCCTTTACACATACACTATACAACATAAGGTATTTTATATGTGTTCAAATGAAGCAATAATTAAAATGCAAAGTTCAGACCGCGAGCCTTGGTTTGCCCTCGCCGAGACCGGGGGCGGTTAAGTAGCCCTTAACCCTCGTCAGCAAAGTGACGTCTCCCCGTCGGGCCCCCCTTGTGGACCCCTGATAACCGAGTTACGAACCCGGTTCCGTAGATTTCACACTGCGTAACTCTATGGCGACTTTTGTCCTCTGGTGTTGCGTGGTCGGCATTTTAAATACAGACAAAGTGTTGCGATATATTGTTGCTATTATTTGAAACGGACAAGTCTCAAAGGGAGTTGCGTAACTATATATTATATAAAAAAGAAAACAATATTGTCAGATAAAAGTCGGGAATAGATTTTTGTTATTTGGCCACATTCGTGCTAACGACACATACAAACTATTGAAATAAATCAATACAAATTTATACATTGTACAATTATTGTACTCTCTATTTCAGTGAATCTCAACTATAAAATGCTCCGCGAGTAGTGCCAGGGGTTCCGCAAAAATTTGCATAAACTTTTTTTATTTAACGTGACATTAAAAAAAATGATAAATTATGTTAAATTAAACAAATCGCGTCAAACTTAGATATAATTGAAATACGTAGCCAGAGGAAATTTGGTGGAAACAATAAACGAAGGAATACTATTTGAGGAATTGGGAGATCAATATGTATGTACTATCATAAATTGTCTGGTGTTCAAATTTAGGATAAGCTCATTACAATACAAAAAAGTATTAAACGGACTCATTCAACTTATATTGGTGGATCTATAGTGATCGTCACCATCTGTTCACTTCGCCACTATGTACTACGATCGCCGCTAATATGCACTGTTCGTTTTTCTATGCAAGCATTTAAAAGTATGCACGCTAATATTAACTATAATAGTGTTGGTTTGTAATCACTAATCAGTGTTAAGATAGCTCGCGCAGTGCAGAAAATAGTTTTAAATGTGGATGGTAAATAATAAAACTTTGGAGACTAAACTCGATTCTGTGGAAATGACAAAATTTTGGCCTACGGCTCTTAATTACTTTAAACATTATTTGTGGATATAATATATAAATATCAAATTGTGATGAATTTGTCCACATGTGTCTGTTTATATTATACATAAATATTGTAATCGAGTTACATAACATATGAAGTAACATAATAATTAGTAAGGAGCAGCTAATTTTCTTGCGGTTTGCTTACGGACAACACTCCACGTACAAATGTCACTGTTTATTGATTAACAGATAACTCGAGATTTTTAAAAAAATACCCAAGAGTTCCGCTAACCAAAAAAAGATTGAAAATTACTGCTCTCTTTCCATTACTCATGACTACAGAGATGGATGCTTTATCAACTACGCCACAGTAGAGTTACAATATATGGAGTGGAAATAGTTTTTAGGCATTTTATATTTTATTTATTATTAATATTTTTGTTGATTGGTTGACACCCACGGTTGCCGCGCGGCTTAAGCGTTGGACTATCACGCCGTGGGTCTCAGGTTCGAATTCTGGGTCTGGCAAGTACACATATTGTTTCTCAATTTGTGTGTGAGTCAGGGTATGAACCTAATAGGTTGAGCAAGTGGCTGACATCCATTTCTCGTAAAAAACAAAATCTGTTAATACAAACCTCTACTTTGTGGAGGACCATATGATCCTATTAGGATCGGACATGGTCAAAAAAAAGTTTTTATTTTTTATGGATAACCAACTCATCATATAAGAATATAATAGTAGTTAAAAAATCACATATATATTGCAAGCTTCTTACTTATAAGCCTGTCTCTTATGCAATGACATGTTTTGCAAGACTGGGTGTGGTACCATGCGGGATTCTTAGTTAGTAAAATCTTCACTGATATTCTGGAATATCTGAATTGTTCTGCTAAGCTGGATTGTATTGTTTAACCAAGAAAAGTGTATTAATTTAACCTTCCGACTTTTTATCTGTGGTTGATACAGACGTCGGAAAATCTACTCTATGGTTTTCAATGATGCGCAATGCCCGGGATAGTACACGTTTTGTGCCTTTCTTGTTTAGGTATATCCATCTAAACGTTAAATAAGAGTCATTAACTTCCTATCCAATCTTCGACTTGTCAAAATACCATGAGATTTTTTCGCAATCTATCGTAGGTACTCCCCTATAAATATCCATCCTAAAAACGGGAGAACAATAGGTACTTTGCAAGCAAACCCAGGTAAATATTTGAATTGAAAAGATATTTATATACATACCTTATTAATTATATTGTAAAGGTAATTCAATATATCTAGGTAATAAATTATATTGTGTAACTACTATAATAACTCAGATGTCAGTTTCTTTTAATGTAGGTATCACCACATAATATCCTTCCTAAATAATCAATAGGTATTGTATCATCATCATCATCAGGGGCGCGACAACCTGGTGTGGGTCCTGGCCTCCTCGAATAGCTCCCTCCACCTGTCCCTATCCAGTGTGGCCGCTTTCAAATTTGGTACCCCCAGAATACGGCAGTCACTGTCAGCTCCATCCAACCAGCGAATCTTTGGCAAGTTGTTCTGTAAGGAGTTTAAGTGCTCCTGGTCGATAGAGTGATAATGTATTCCATGTTCCAAATCGTATTTCCTTAAAGCGTTTGCCAGGTTGTCTTAGTTTAGTGTCCGGTTTCCAAGGCTGTTGTTGTGGTTTCGTAACAATGTGTTTTTTACGGGATGATGTTGTTAGCCCCACGCCCAACCCCCTTTTTGGAGGGCCATTTCTTCCTTCTCCGTTAGCCCTGACTACACCTTTTACCAGGGTTGACTACCTGATCTTAGGTGTAGTTGCTCAGGTTTCCAGGGTTCACCACGTGGAGGTAGAGATAGGAATTGAGTAGAAGAGGCTACGCGACACTATCAGGATACAGTGTCGTGCGGTACGCATGCACTACCCCGTTAGACCCCTATTAGACCAAATAGGTATTGTATACTATAATAATATTATATCTATTTTTCATTTATTAACAAATACTAAATTTAATCTCATAATAAATTATGTATATATGCTCTTGGAAAATCCAAATAGAGAATGACCCTTTAACAGATTTGTATAGCATGTCGATTTGACAGAGCCTGCGATAAATATACTATTATTTAGTTTTGTTTTGTATCGGTTGTTTATTATGACAGCTAGCCCCCACACTGTCTATTCCGCCACTGATTTATATACTACTCGATACTAAGTGAAGTGTTGACCCATGAGTGGGAAATATCGAGGGAAAAATAAAGTATACCCTGCTACGACTTTTATAAAGAATAGTTTATTATTGATAAATAAAAATGATGCAGGTAGTTATCGTATTATAGAGTAAACATTAATAGTTCACCTCGTTAGTAACATGGTCATTTACTTTGTGATCTGCGTCCAGTGCGAGTAAAATTTTATAAACTTTATTTAACCGATAGATTAACTGCCATATTAATGATTTATTATTCCTTATTGCAGTGATTGAACTCTTATTTTGATCCCATAGTTCATTTTCGACTTAAGTATAATTATTGTATTATTAATTTATAAAACAATTTGTGATTGTATAATATTATGCCAATAGAAATGGTAAGTATATATTATTATATTGTGTCTTAAGACAATTTTATAATTAATTGAGAGTAACTTAAGGATAAAAATAATCTTATTTTAAATATACTGTATAAATAAGAACCTTAAAATTTAAAATATATAACAAGCATATTATTTAAGTGTTTGTTATGAATAAGTGTTTTTCATTGAGTATTTATAGTGATTCCAGCTTGATAATATAGAATTATATTCAATTGTACGTGTTGGTTTATTTATTCTTTAACTTTACTATACTATACAAAAGTACTACGTACAAAAAAGAGTAGGAATCATCAATCTCACTTGATAATATTAATTTAAATTTTATTTGAATAACTATTTTCGGGAAATGCCGAGGCATTGACGAACTCTGACTGAAATAATATGATATTAGCTATTCGCCAAATCAACAATATAGTAAGAGGATGTGTTTTGTTTATTAACTTTTTATTCTGTACTAGAATAAACCACTATATTCCAAATAAAGTTTCGATGAACTAATTCTAATTATAGACTATTTTAATATTGAAATTGGCATTTTTCGTCGCTTATTTTTACTAGATTAAATTCATAACTTATCTAACTGATGCCAATAGAAACTTTATAGCTACAGATGTTTGAAATGTTAAAAATGGTATACTGCTAAAAATATTTACATGTTTAATATTAGTTTTAGAGATATGAATATTATTATTAAAACTAAAGAATTGTTTATTGAAGGCAGCAAGAAAACGAGCAATAATTGGGTTTATAAAGCTAGTTTGATAGCATGGCAGTAAAGAACTAAGTACCGAGAAAAGTGGCAAAAGCAATGTGGAAGTCTTCAACTAGCAGTGGATTAACCACAGTTGATGGTAATGCTTGTTTCTAAATTCTAATTAATGAACGTTTTGTAATATATCATAAGAAGAATTGACTTTAGCAACCCCAGTTCCGCCTTTTTGTACCTTTAAGATCTATGGTTTATAATAATAATATGTACATATATAATGTATATAAACCTAACTGAGTTGAGTTAATTTTACTTGTTTATGTACTCAATTACCATATTATTTATGAAACGTTCGTAGAAGTCACATTAGTCGTATATGAATTAATTGCTTGAAAGTATCATTAAGTAACGTTAACATTCCTATTAGTTAAGAAATTGTCTATGATAAGATAAATTCTACTAATAATAAATATTAAGAGGCGTCTAATTCCAAAAAGCGATAAGTCCACATTTAGTAAAAATCGAGAAAATAACACGCACGTATTCTTTGTATAATTTTACACAATATGTATTGATCTATAAATTCCAAAACGCGACATAACCCTACGAAAAAATATATTTTAAGTCTCGATTTATTACAAAAAGCACTAAGTCCGTGTTTCATATTATTTAAAGCTTGGTTAATTTCGAGCGTGTTTAAGTCAGCCAATAAGGGACGTTCAATGTTGGAAATGGCGTCTCCTATGCTGTAGCATCCGGTAAACTCATGACAGTGCCACGGAAATAGCGGAATAAATTTAAAAGTGAGGGTCAAGTAGCGCTACGTCCAATTTTATTTTGCCTATATTTATTACATTTATGAGTTTATCGACTGAAACAAATTGCCATTTGGTTCTAATTTAGACATATAATACAGCGGAAAAAATAATCTCACGTTAAAACAAATAATTGAAGCTTGAAACATGAAAAAGTTGTTTCCCGCAAATATCGAATTGTGGACTTTTTTGTAATAAGACGCCTCATAATACCATTTGAAATAATAAATAAATATGGACAGGTCTATATCAAATGATAATAAAATCAGCTTTGACAATCACTGTTTATTTCCTCTATCACCTAATATCATTAAAAATAGAGTTCAATATAAATATGAATTAAAAATAGTGCAGAGTGGTAAGATGTAGCGAGTCGAGGATTTGCGACCGTAAAGTTCAAAGACAACAAAGGTAGTGATTCTAACATAGGGCACGTCAAACGGCGGGCGTGTATTTACCATTTCATGGCGTTGACGTGGGTAATGTACCTATAATAATGAATGTTCGTAGCTAATAACAATATTAAATCCAAGATATTTAAAAAATATATATTTAGGTTAACCAACAAGATCAATCACAGAAGAATATAATATTATGAGATATAAAATAAAAGAATAAGTGATAGTCTGCCGGATACAGAAAGCCTAATTAAATTGAACAATAAATACAGAATTATGAAAAAAATATATTGGAGAGGATTATTAAGAATTATTAAAAAAGAAAATCATGTAGTAATAAGAGAATTAAACATATAATATACCTAATAAAAAAACATAACAAAATATATATAAAGAGAAGATAGGCAATAAAAAAGTCATCCAGTTACAATGAGTGATACATTTTGGAACAACTTAACCCATAGCTTACGGGCCGCACAAAATTGTGTTTTTGCTAATTACTTTTCAAATGCAAATTAACACGTTAATTATAAAATTAATTAAAAGGGCCCGTAAGCATTGTGTTAATATATAAGAGGCAAGAGAACAAAACAGTTTTACATACATAGTAAACAACGTTCATAAGTATCTAAACAATGTAACATATGAACATGAAAAGCGGAATATATATATACATATTTGGCGTTGGATGATAACGTCGACTTTGTTAACTCACGTAGGGGTCACCGCTGAAGGGGATCGATGAGTTGGAGGTAAATGTTTATTGTCTTGATGCAGAGTAGACCAAGCCGTGATCCGGTGGTGATGATGATCGGTACGAGCTCGGGAGTCTGTGCTGAAGAGACGAATTTCGAATGACTTGTTAATTTTACGTTATCAAAATTCTTGCTGACATACATTAAAACCAATTCCTCCATAATACTATTACACATTTATTAATTAGGATTTAAATTTAAAATCTAGCAAGTACTCAGTTTAAGATTGTATCATTTTTCTGTGGTGTTTCTATTTATTTTATAATTGACAGTGTACTTTAAATCGAATTTATGAGTAGGTAAATTGAATTAGTATAATTTACTTTATCGAATATTTTATAAATAACTCAATCTAACTAATACAATAAATTGTATTCAGGTGAAAGCTGAGAGTTTAACCATATTGTCAAAACATTTTTGAACACTTCCGGAAAAGCAAAAACTTCCAAAGTAAAAGCTTCGCGAAGGAAAATTGAGGAAATATAATATCCGTTACATTATTATAATGAAAGATACTTTTACAACATACCTACCAACTTTCAGTTTGGAATGAACTAAAGTAATTATGACTTGTTCCTAGTAGATTACTTCAGTATTTAATTTAATGAATATTATCAAGTAGTTGTCATCGGTATTGTTAACCACCATATTTAAACGGAGTCACCGCTGAATTAATTAAGGCTTTATAATCTCATAACATTTATTTAGGTTTTTAATAATACTGTTACGGGTAAATAGTTTAAATTATCTGAATTATTATTAGTCATTTAATTACTACTAAGAATTGCACTTGGCCAGAATCCGATAGATACATCGTTGAGTTTCATTTGGCGTTATATTTTTTTATGTTTCTGAGGTTTTTCCAAATTATATTTGCTCAATCAAGAATATTGTATTTACAAATCTTGTGTATTTATTATTCATTGAAAAACAAACTGTATAGGGTTACAGCTATTATTGTTATTACTGTGTGGTGAGGAGTAAATAAAAATAGTATAATTTCAAATCGTAACGAGTAGGGAGCAATTAGGGGTTAAAAAAATTATATTTAATTAAGATTTTGGTATACGTTGAAAACTAGCTACGTAGCATGATTGGGCTAAAGCCAAAGCCGATTATATAATTATATTGATACCTTAGTTATATAGGAAAACAACTCAAAATTTACCATTCGATGTAGAAAGGTCTTTTCTTTATAATTCAATACAAAAAATAATCAAAAATTTCTTAAACGGGTCATAAAATCGAATAACCCTTTCTGGGATTAAACATTAATTCAATTATAAACGGAAATATCTGGTTTGATTATATATTAAACTCTAAGATTGTATTGTATTATTAAATAAAAAATAAACAAAATTACTTAAAAAAATCAAGGTTTTAACATTAAAATGAAAATTAGGGCAAAATTTTCAAACACCATTATCTTAGAACAGGTGTTATATGTTGTTTCCTTTAAGGTTTCAATACCATGATATTGAATTGACAATTACGATGGTAGTTTTAATTATTTATTATTTTTGAATGCAATATGGTAACTTGTTCACAATAAATGAAGATTTTTGATTGCATATTTCGTTCAAATTTTTACACTTGATTTCAATATGCAACAATATTCGTTTTCTACAGTATACCATATCGCATTTGATGTATGAGCAATAACTAGCACTGCCTTGGGCTAATGCATATACATATTATTCAGAGATATTATTGATGTATTGATAAATGGCGGTGGTATGACGTATGGAGAGATTGCTCGCAGAACCAAACTGACATGGAGTGCATTTAGGCGACATTGTGTGTAAAGTGGTTAACCGATATGTGTTACCGTCTCTCCCATATGAGTGATAAACATGGATATATAATGTAATAGAGAAAAAAATATGAGTAGCCAAGATGTGCATGAAATGGTGCGTGTTGGGCATAATCCGGAAAGACCACAAAAGAAACCAATGAATAAGGAAGCAGACAGGAGTATACGATACAATTATTGAGGTAGCATTGCACACTTAGTGTTTTTTTTACCAGATATCACATATTTGAATAGACAACGTTAAAACTAGATTTTTTAGACATGACAAGTAGCTTAAAACGTTTTTTATAAAAATAGTATAATATTATATCAGATTTTCTTGAAAATCATTATATGATCTTTTGTACCTACCTTATATCTTATAAATAAAATAAATTCTACATATACAATAATGACTAAACGTTAATTGTACAACTTATTTTATTAGTTTAAAAATACAAAAATCTTGATCTATCTTAATTCTTGTAAGAACAATGTTTTTGAATGTTGAAAATATCTAGCACTATCTAGCTTTTCTTTATGATATCTGGTATATTTATGTGAGTAACATTTGACAGCATTGAATAGCGGTCGCTATACAGATGAAATAGAATGGACTGGACATGTTATTTTTGGTGTGTGGGCAACCGCTGGATAGGTGACGTCATTACAGTGGTACCCAAAGGGCAATAAATGAGCACAAAAACGCCGTAAAACCCGCTGGATAAACGAACTTATAAAGTTCGGTAGATGTATGTTGTAGCAAAGAATTATTGACTATAAAGAATGGGGAGCCCGGAGGAGCCTTCATGAAACCAGCTGATGATGATACAATAAGTACAATAAGAGAGATAATATAATATCTAAAATGAAAAATTGGCAAAGTTTACGATCCATCAATTATTTGAAATCAACCTATTATTAATTTGTGAAAGCATAATAAAGATAACGCATTCACAAACAAACTGAATAGATGTTATGTTTCTTATTATCCTAATAGTGTATGTATTTTATATGCTGTTAAAACAATGGGAAATCTCGTGAAAACATAGTAGCTGCAGGGTTCTTTGCACGAGCCACAGTTAAAGTGGAGAGACTTTACTAAAGTCAACAGAAAGTTTATCTTGTAGCTCGCAAGATTCTGGCAAAGCCTTGTTATAAACAGGGCTTTATGAAAATCGAAAATTTTCCCCTAACAAAAGTGTTTTTGGAAGAAAATATTATTCGATATTTTGTATCTGGGAAATGGGTCAAATCTGGATAAATAATGTGAGTTGTTTTACTATTATGATAATCATTTATTTATTGAGTCAGTAAGTAATACTATTGGCACACAGTTTTAAGTTAATACAGCTATATATTATAATATAATATTTAAAAACATCATAGTAACTATATTTTATGGTACATACTATGAATTAGGTTAACTGTTTAACAGGCAGAATCATACATAACCCCAATTATGTCTGTGAAAGTGCCACACGTAAGCAGACTTAAAATGCCGCCATCTTGTATTTTTAATTTAAAATTAAATGCAAATTTATAAGATACCTATATACATACTAACGAATACATATTATGTAATTTTATAGGAGAGAGTGAAATAGGAAAAATATGTATTAAATAGGGTAAAAAAAGATAAGTGTAAACTCAAATTTAAAAATTGAAAAATAAACTGATACGAAAAAAAAGGAATCGTTTATTTTAATTGGGTCCTAAAAGAAAACAAAATATAATAGGATGCTCTCATAATAGTTTGAGATAAAGTAGTAGTATTAAAAGTACTTTGTCATAGTACGAGACACAATAGCTTACAGAGTGGACCGTGACACGTGGGGTTAAAATATAAATTGAATTTTAATTTAAAATTTTGATAAACAGTCTGTTTTTGTTATAATAATCAAATACGAGAAGGTAACAACGTCTCAACGGAGTCAGTTTTAGAGACGAAAAGGGCCAATTAGGGGAAACATTAATTTTTAAAAGCATTCCCTTGCAGCCCTATCTCAAACTCCGAGTGAGAAAAAAATCACCCAGCGGCGGAACATCAAAAAAAGAATGCAAGGGTTGAATTAAGTCGAGAGAGAAAGAGAAGAAAATAAAGGAAGCTGTAGAAAGAGAGAAAGATCACAAAGCTTTGTAGAGGAATACTGCGAGATAATCAAATGATAGGTAAGACGTTTGAAAAAAGAGTGAAAAAAGCAAAACATAGCTTCCGCGAGATTTACTGGAATGTACTAGCTAACTGCAAATACCTGAGGAGAATTCTGAAAACTCTAGAGTCTAGATATGCCGTATTATCACCTGGTGAAGATTTTGTTGTAGTACCACCTATCTATATTAAGATTCATCGAATAAAACATATTTAATACGAAAAGGATTTTTTTTAATAGCTCTAGAATCCGAAACGGGTCTGGGTCGCTTCACGAAGCTGTTGTTATAAAAAATAATTACAAGATAAAAAGAACTTTGTATATACCACGTTTTTGAATTTTCTGTTGAATCATATAAACTTGACAATTCTATGTATTAATAATTTAGGACAAATAAGGCAATTGTCAACAAATCATTTTTTTGCTATTTTGCAACAAACAAAATATAGAATACTGAAATGTCATTTTGATTTCTATAGTAACGCACGTATATATTAATAATTTAGTTTCTAGGACCACCTCCTTAGCATCCAATAATAGTGGATTGGATTACGGATTTCTTCCTAAATAACTTTTCATACAAAACAGAATTTACTGAAAATGAATTCAATTCTACTTAAAGCTGGCTTTGGAGTTTAGTTAAAAATCGATTACAAGATTTGTACTGGATAAACAACCACCGGACAAACAAGAATACGAGCTAAAAAAAACGTGGTAAAATAGTAGCCACTTGCTCAACCTATCATGTCTATGCATTAAACGGCGCATGTACATATGAAATATATATCTTTAATAAAATATGCTTCTGTTTTTATACAACAGCTGTTTATATTTTTTGTAAATTTATCAAAACCAGCTAGGTACTTATCACATATTTTTTAAATTTACATACTTGGTAGACAAAATTATATTTCTTTACCGTATGGTCAAATATTGTATTTTGAAATCTCAATTTATTTATTTTCGGGTTATTTTTGTAGTTTATCAGAGAATTCTAAACATATTTCTGTAAAAACGCTTTTCACTTTCAATGTGGTGAATGGCTGCTTAGTACGTTCTTTTATCTTCTCTGTACTTCTAAAGCCATACCACGCACCGTACACCCAGTATCCATCGCAAACAACTTTACGATGCTTCAAATCCAAACGTAGGGTTCCGTGATACGCCCGATTAAGACCAGGTGTGGTGCGGGGCGGATGTGATTTGGTAGGGCCATTAAAATGTTCTCGAATCTCAGTATACGGTTGCTCTGATCCTTCGAAATGTGTCATGATTCACTATCGTAAAGCGGCACGGTCAAAATGTAAGCGTTGAATAGGTGGCATTTATTTATTTATTATAAGTATGCAGAGAGCAGTAAGTCTACATATAACACAAACAGCCATATGTGATTTTTTTAAACGGCACACCTACAATATATTTATTATATTATACGACATTATTTGTTTTTTAAATGATGAATATCATATCATAATAATATGTCAATGGTTGTAAATAACCTTTAATAAGATTAATGGAATATTTATAATATTTCAGTATTTTTAGTATGTTATTATGTTATTTATTTTATTACACCTACTGTGACCATTTTCTACGATTTGAATTTTATACTGCCGTAAAGTTCTTTACGGTATTGATTTGCTATTGTAAAGCAAAACCGTCATAATACAAGCGTCGAATAGGCGGCATTACGATGATTCGCGGGTACGTTCGTATAAGTCAAGGACATGAACAAAAATCAGGGATAGAAGTAGACTGAATTTTTAACAAATTCAGTTGTAAAAAAGTTAGAAGAATATAACAACATTATTGTGAAGACATGAATGCAGATTTGCAATAATGACCATTATGGGAATGCGGGTAGAGTTCATTTTTCAATTATGCATATGACCAAGTCGTGTCTGGGGGGAGGCACAGCCGGCCCCAAGCCTTATTTTAAAAGCTTAAATTTTAAACTCTGTCATAACTAAAATTTGGAGATATTCTGATGCCGATATGTATTTAAGGTACATTTATTTAAAACACAAATGCCAATTACCAAAAATTAACATATTTTGTTAAGCACTTCAAGGTGTAGAAACTACTAGTTAATTTCCTCGTAATTAATGATTCAATCGGTAAAACACATTGCCGCAAATCTAGTGAGTACGAGTTCGAGTTCCATCGGGTGTCGTATTTTTTAAACATGTTAAATAATGCATAAGTCTTATTTGCAATGCATATTATATCAGCTAGTCTCATTGTTTTACAAATATCGATACAGTTTTCTGTGTAAAACTTTCGAATCGTAACGCACATACCATATTTATTTCTCGTGTTTTATTCATCTGTCTAGATGTCCCGTGGTCCAGTTTACATATATTATTATCTATTCGCCAGCCTTCCAGGCAGCGGTATCGAATCGTTCTAGATCTCGATAACTCGACGTGATTAACCTTTCTCAGTAAGTTAGTTTTACTTTGTGATGGACCATTGAAAAGATAAAAGTATGTAAAAAGTAAAACACTTTTTCTGTTCTCGTAGACCATTATTCTTTGAGTTTACTTTTATATCTTCCTCTTCTTCAAATTGAGCAAACAACGCACAGACTCCACGGTGTATATTTATTTTAGCATTGTTTTACGCGAAGTTTGTTTATATACGTTTATTGTAGTATAAATCAATGAGATTGATGTGCAGTAAAAATGGAAATAGCATAAACAGGTCATATATAACAGTAATTTGAGGTCACGTATATATTATAAGTTTAAAATTTTTCCGCATCACAGTTCACCGTGATTGACACGTTGACATAGAGCATTGGAGTAATGATCCAATTTTATTAAATTCAATAAGAACATTACTTTGATATTTGATAGGTATCTATGACTTCATACTTACGGGCACCTACCAAAATTTTATATGAATATATAGGTACAATACGATTGTATTAATAATGAACTTACCTACCAAATATCTTCTGTCTTCGTTGAATTTCGGTGGTTTTTGTTATATATTCTTTAAGTGTTTTATTTAGACATAAATTTGATCTCAATGCTATCCGGCCATCGGTTTACAATACAAAATCTCACGGTGAACTGTAATACGGCAAAATGTTCATCATACGTACAGTTTTCCAGACACGACTAATTAATTGATAGATGTAAATCTCATGTTATGAACGTCTTGAATTTCGATTTGTTATGTCCACAGTGTTTTGTTTTCGTACATAAATAAATAGCATAATATTATAATAGAATAAGAGGAAAAGTCTTGTAAATAAAAGTCGCGACCCGAGATATACAGGGTTCTAAGTGGACAACTGCAACAAAAAAATTATGGGCTGTTGATGTTTTGAACGCTTGTATTTTGTTAATTGTGAATGTTTTCAATTTTTTTAATATTGAATACATCAATGATGGTACTGCTATGGTGTAACTATCAATAAAACTATGTTAAAACTAGTTTTTAATAGTTAATTTTATATATCATAAATTCAGTTAGAACTTTGTCCACCTGAAACTCAAACAAATCGCCTTTACTACAAGGTTCTAACTGAAATTTATATGGAAATCCTGGTGATTCAGGACACATAGTTTCAATTTTCATGTTAAAATAAATAAAATTCTTGAAAGTTATCTAATGCAAAAAAAAATTCCGGAGAAAATGTATGGAAATTGTTGGGAAAATGGGAAATTCGGAAAAACTTAAATATTTTTTTGTAATTTTTGTTTAATACCATTTTAAAATGAAAATTATATGGAAAATATAGTTTAAAATACAATTGATGATGCAACAAGCCCAATGTTGATTGTTCAATTTCAACTAGCTTGTTGTTTTCATCCATATCAGATACATTTATTGAAAATTCTGTATACATGATTGTTGTTACTAAAATGGCTGAGGGAATGTTGTGTTAAAATTATTCAATTAAATTATTCGCCTCAGTTTTAGAATAAATATTAATGGGTCTATTCTATACTTATCGACCGCTAAAGTGATAAAGTGATAAATAGTATCAAACTTAGAGTAGGTTTGTATCAAATTATTACCACTTATTGTAACAATTATAAACATCTTATTGTAATTGTTACAATAAGTGCTAATAATTTGATATGTAGTGTTCGATGTTTTGATCACTAATATACTGACAGCTACAGATACAAACCTACCGTAAGTTTGATAATATTTATCACTTAAGCGGTCGATAAGTGATTGGTTCACAAGCATAGTAAACTGAGTCCATTCTGGGTAATTTTAAGTAAGCTAGGTTCAAACCTAATATTTGATTATTTCTTATTCTGTAAGGGTTCACTATGCTTGTGAAACGCTCAAGTATAGAATAGACCCACAAGAATACTTTTAAACTAATTAATTCAATTAATGGAAAAATAGCCTTACAATACTCTCAGCTTTCAATATTTATACATTATTATTAACAAAAGGTTAAAGATTAAAATTACAATGTTCGTTCGACATTCACATTATGAAAATAATCAATTATGTAGGTACCTATTGGAATATTTAACGATTTGTGAATATGTAAGTGTAATGTCATTTCTAACGAAATTTAAAAAAAATAACGCTAATATAATTAAATCTTACTTATGTTTCATAATTTTATAATTCATCTATTAGTGAGTTCACAAATTACTGTTGATATCAAATATCACGAAACATATTTTGAGGTTATGTATCTCAAAGCTATAGTAGTTTATGTAAATACTTGTGGTTTCTAGTTAAATACACTGCATGGAGTCTTAATAATAAATTTAAAACACAAAACAACAAGATTTTACTCTAACCTACCTATCTTTTAATATTTTTACAAGTATCCACTGAGTCGACGAGTACATATTATTATAGTATATACTCCAAGCAGGAATTAACAACATGTTGTTATTACATGGAAACCTTTTTACTTTGAGATTACGAGGGCTAATAATAATGTAAACGTCTTAAAGTTTACAATATAAACTTTAAAATTAATACTATGCGTACAACAAAATGGAGAATAAAATTACTTAAGTATACACTCACTGAAAGTTTTCAAATAAAAAACAAATTAAAATGTTTAAGAGATTTAATATTGTATGTAGAAACTACAAACTTATAATTTTACTTTTTACTAACCCTCACCTGGGTTCTACGCCATATTTTGTGGGGCTATAGCCTGGATTATGCCTATTTCAAACTAATATACTTACATCATTTCGTAAGAAAATTAACATTGCATAACTTATAATAATATAATAACTGTTCGAAATTTGTACTAAAACTATTCACGAATATTTACATATATCTGATTATTTTACGTCAAGCATTATCTAACTTAAAATATGCCAGTATCACAAAACTAGCAGTAATTTACAACAGTTTTTCATTATTATTCTTCAACTAGAACACACGTATTATACATATTTGTCTGATAATATTGAGGCAGTATTAAATGAAACATCAACAATAAAATTAATTGTCTTTCTTCATCACAAAAGAAATACTTACTCAATTTTCATTTCGTCGTAAAATTAATAACCTTTGATCATTCGTTGTTATCGTCAAACTATTTCTCACTGTGCAATGAGTCTACTGCACGAAACTAAAAGGACTCACGTTTAAATTTAAAGCATTTAAATTTACATCTTTTCTATTATATACACGCTTGCAACAGGCCGTAAGTGATGCAATACAAATCAAGTTATACAACTTTATCATGGTTTATTTTAAAGCGACTTTTACATAAGTTTGTTTACATAATTAAAATAGGGATGATAAATGTTTTCCCATCAATATAATATATTGTTTTTGATAACTAAATTTTAGTAGAATAATCGTCTTAGGAAATTTTCTGGTGCATAAAGAATAGCTTTCGGCACGTAATTCTTATGAATTAGAGTAGCCTTTGATTTTTCTCGTGTTTCTGGGAAGACATCATTCTGTCTCAATTGTATGATTATAATAATATATTATAATATAAACTATAGTCGACTATTTATTAATACCTGGCATTGAATTGCAAATTACAATGGTATGCAGTAACCTGTTCGCAATGAAAATTATGATTTTTGATTGCATATTTTGTAAATGATTACAATTTACTTTAATATACAATAATCATTATTTTATACAAACAGTTGAGGCACCTAATTACTTTCTAAGTATGAGCAATAACTAGCACTACCATGGAAGTTTATTGTTTCGTATCACAGCCTGACTAAATAGTTGGCCTGATATAAATACATCGCCTTCATCCACAGAACTAATAATCCGATTAATTGTTAATGTCAATTTATTATGCACGTGTTTTCTTTAAAATAATTAGTATTCGTAACAAGTATATAAGTCTCTATATTTTATATAGTATATATATTTCTCTATAGTCTATATATCCGAAACTTTATGAATATAATATAATTAGTACGATAACAATTTCATTATAACACGCAATGTGTGAGTTCCTATGATTTGTTTCTTACAAGACATCCGGCAAATGATTGAATTTCAGAGTATTTATAACCGACAGTTGCTCTTGGCAAGCGTCCAGTGTAAATTAAAAAAAATCAAGAATACGTACGATGCTTCTTTCTGTTCAGAATATTGAAATATTATAAATTACTCAAAGTCGTTGAAAACAATCTATATAGTATAAGAATGATGGACTTGTACTGGAACAAAAACATTATAATTGAAAATAGGTTGGTCACTGCCATAATATTATACTATATTATTTTATAACTCGTTGAAATACAGAACGCGTTAATTATTATTTAACGTGTCTGTCAAAAACCGCAAGCGTTCCAATACAACTTTGGATTCATTCAATCGGTCATTCCATAAATAATTAGGTTTATCACATTTGAATGGTCAAAGACATAGCTTATAATCTGTATCTTTAGAATTATCTTCAAATGTGTTAATCGTGCCCATTTTTTGAATAATAAAATGCCTAATTCTTGACAAATTTAGGATCACAAAGATTATAAATATAATTTTTTATCGTAAATATTTCACTATAATAATGTCAATATAAATTTTAATAATGGTTTTATAAATGCGTTTAAAAATTAATAAATCTAAAAAATCTCAACACCACTTCACATGGATGTACTGAAAAATATGACTATATTCTAAAACATTAGACCGAGAGGTTTAAAAGAATACTATTTTATGCAATAAAAATACTTTATGCCGTCATCAAATGTTTAAAATAAATATAAAGGATAATAAGGCTTCAAATCTATTTAAATAGATTATCTATAACGTTTAAGGAATTTTCAGGCTAATGCTTTGAAAATACCATAAAATCTCCATTTTGACCTACGTTGGGCATGTGAGCTGTTAAGTATCTATCGAATTCTCGAGGAAACAAATGTTAGTGATTTCAAGAATACTCAAATTTCGAGAGATGAAAATGGTAAAGAAATCACAAGCTATGATTACGAGGGCCGCCCCCTTATTATTTATACATAATATAAATAGGCAGCTAAATACGTCGAGCCATAATTATATAGAATGGTATTTTGATGAAAAAATAAAAATACTTAAAAAAGCTGCCAAAAAGTCGTTCAAAGCGCCGATGTAAAATATAAATTATTCTGTGGCTATTAACTCAACCGCACTACGCACATCTTGCCATGTACTTATGTGGCACTAAAAGTGCACAAGGCTACTTTTATTTTTACATAATATGTAAAAATTAGTATGTTGCCATACTTTATTACTAGGTGGTTGCTGTAGCGTCGTTGGTTGAACCCGAGTTTAATAGGATTCTATGGTGGTTACTTAACGCAAACAAAATTTAGTTATACCTTTATGGCATCACTCATAACATGCCGATGTTATATTAGCTAGATACTGTATAGCACCGTAAAGTGAATTACTGCATTTATATAAGCAGTGGCGAATACTGCTTGTTCGACGGAGGTAAACAATTATAAGCGGGAGAAGAATAACAATACACATAACATGTATTAGAATATTTCATTAATTTGTAAAATAAATACTGACGCAATTAACAATAATATATAGCAAAGCTAAGAAACACACATATTTCTTTAGCTTAATCCGAAAACTTCAGAATACATTGAATGTTTTTAGCTAAATTTGTAAAATACTACTTATGTATTCAACATATAATTTTTATATGATAGTGTATCGATTATATATTTAGTACCTAATACTACATAATGAAAAATTTCTTTAATTCGACGAATTATTCAAAAGATTTAAGAATGTTAAATTCTATAATATTGAACATGCATAATTTTAAAACATATTATCATGTATACCCATTAGGAATGGGAAAAGCACATTGACTGCCGTAATTTAGCTCATAAGTATTTTTTTCAATAGTGGATATATAATATATATACGAGATGTTTTCAAATCATGTATGTTCAATTAAAACTAATACTAAGTGATAATTAATTATTTTAAAAATTATTAAGAATTACGAAAGGGCTGATTCTCTTTTTCAGTATATTTGTAAAATATTTGTATTTAAATTTCTAAATTTTCAATAGTACCTGCTGATCTAAAACACACATAGGTATAGTTACAACAATTTCAATATTAACTGTTATATTTTTCCATTATTCTGAATTTTCATAGTTCTGTTTATCGTTGTTCTGTTTTGTCACCGTTCTATTTCTTCATGATCTGTTTATTCATGTCATGTTATATCATGTTCGTTTTATCCGGTTACCCTTCTCAACTTTACTATGATGGTCGATTGACGTAATATAAATCTTGCGCACTCTAGTATACGTTGTTCATAACAATGTTCTTAGAATGCATATAGTGCAATTTTGCAGGGTGATTCTGATTCGTAACGCCACTAGGTCTAGGGGGAAAATTCTTCGCCTACTATTCTCCGACAAAAATTCTTCTCCCTCACAATTCTTTGCTACGTATGTTAAGATAATAAGATAATAATTAAGAAATGTAGCCATGATTATTACTTATATAGGTATCGAAATTTGAATTTATAAAAAATTGGTGAACAGTGATATATAGAATGATAAACTGTATATTATGAAATATCAATTAATAAAACAAAGTTTTAGTGGATATATTTAACGCTTTTCAATAAAATCACTGTTCGGTTAAAGCGGATACAGCGGAAAACGCATTTTGAAAATAGCCGATAAACTGGATTATTTGTTAGTTTGTGTTAGTTTAGGTTAGGTTAGGTTGGGTTAGGTTAGATTAGATTAGGTTAGGTTAGGTTAGGTTATGTTTGGTTAGGTTAACCTAACAAATAATCCAGTTTATCGGCTATTTTCAAAATGCGTTTTCCGCTGTATCCGCTTTGACCGAACAGTACCAAATCATATTTATATATATCTCCGCATAGTTAAAGACCAAAACCAGAATAAGTGTTCCAAAATACATCATTTATGTACCTATCTAATATTTGTTCATCTACAATGGACTAGTATAGTGCATAAAATAACCGTTTGCATACATACACAGCCACGGGTCGCGGATAAGAATCCACGGTTGGTCTAAAAATTAATTTTCTTTTTTCCGGCGGATGGCTAAAACTAAACATTGTAGAAATCTCTTAATTCAATCTCCAAATACAAATTTTGAACATCATATTATGCACGGAAAAATTTTGGACATAGTTGTAAATCAATCCAAATATTTGCCATTTAAAGTGAAGTAGGTAACATTTACCAAAAATATTTTTTTTAGTTTACCTGTGTTGCGAAAATTTTTCCAGGCAAACAATTATTTTGCTACGAAATGCGGTGGAAAATAATTATGGGCGAAGAATAACCGATGAAGAATGTTTAAGACGCCGACGTCACCACCGCTTTTAAAGATTTTAATGAGAAACCGCTATTGGATGGACAAAACGCATGCGGGTAAAACACTGAATTCACGTTATGTGACAATTCAGCACTCGGAATGCACCAGAACTCAGCTCCGGTTCATGAAATGCCCGAAATTATCGTTCTGTCTCATGGAATATTAAATGTGACATTCCGGTATGCGGAATTATTAAAAAGTAATTAAATTAACTTAGGTACTGTATAATTAGATTACGACGAAACTTAAATTCGAAATTAAGCGACTAAAAATAATATTTATGTCGTACCGTTAACTCCGTAAGACTGTTATTCCATTTGATCGTCTAGATAAGTACGAGTATATAACAAAAAAAATATAATACTTACGAGTATATAATTTACATAAAAATTGATGAACATATTATTAATATTTTCTGAAAATTGTCGCACGCTCTGGTTCATAAAATTTTCATTTCGAGCGCTGGGTAGTTGAATTGAATTTTGTTTGAAAATTACATTATTTAAATTATTTTTAGAAAATGGGTTTACATAATGTCGATTAAGCCATTTTGTTTAGTATCGTGTCATCGTCGCTGCACCTAAGTCATGTTTCTCTTTAGGTCACGCTGTGATGACGTCGTGACAATCAAAAACTTTATCACTCAGGCATGGGTCGGTGGTTTGTACTATACTCATAATAATGCTTGGTTAATGCATTCTGTTGTGATAAAATTTGTCAATGCAATTTTGCGAGGCTTGCATAGCGCGCATATTAAACCAACATGCAAATTAACTGCATTCTCTTGGGGTTTCGCAGTTTCTATAACATTATGCTTTCCGCGAAATCCGGTTTATTTTAACACGACTCCATCATTCCATTCTCTGCTTTATTGTATTTGCAGCGTGATGTATTTTAAATGTATAACTCATTAATACATGTTGATAGATAAACTATTTTTTATTCAACGAATAGTTCACAAGATTTAAGAATGTTCGAAAACATAAGTATAACCACTAGAAAAAAATATTTTTGGAAAATTTAAGACACCGCGCCATGTGACTGACTACTAAGCTATACATGTCCTATCTAATTGTGATTTTTACAATACTCTCTGAAGCGCTTCCTAAGTTGCGTTACTTTTTGTATCAAAGTACTAGTTTACTTACTAACCTGTGTCAGAATACTAAGAAGTGTTTTCAAATAATATATGTTTGATAAAAGAATGTTGATAGGTACACAATAATATACAAGTAGTATATTATTGTATGTCCAGTTCATACCAAAATTGCGTTATTACACAAAAACACTCGATCACAGCATACTTTTATCATGTAAATATTCGGTGCCGTTTGGGCATAACCTGATAACTGCTTTTTTGGGCATTTTATGTTAAGAGTAAAAATTGGGTCACTATAGTATCTTCCATTTGGTAATAACCCGATATCTATATTTCACTTAATAAAATGCTCAAAACGCTATTGTAATAATATGATGATATGTGAACAAACACAGTGGTTAGTTTGGTCAAAACATGACCAAAGACCTTATCATAGTTTGGTCACTGATAAATGACCTTATTTTCCAAATTAGTGAAATAATTGACAATCTAAGTATTGTCATATTCTTCTTCAGTTATTTATTTTAAAATGTTTTTTTTTCCATTTTAAACAAAAAAATGAACTGAAATTTATGTGGGCAATTCAAAGCTTAAAATGGCTCTCCTGTAAATTCAACATTTTGCAGTTAACAGGTTATGCCCAAATGTCACCGATATTGTAATGCTTATATGGCATTTTAGAAGATAATAATCTCTCATTGAAATACAGAGTATCCATTTTTATTTAAACTTTCAATAAAGTCAAGATTTTTGAAATCTGATTTTTACATAATATAGAATACTATAAAATCAACGATTATACGTCTAAACACCATAATTATACGTAAAATAAAAATAAATAGTTAATTAAATTATTATCAAGTGCAAGTAAAACACAAAAGCCGATTACATAAAAAGTAACGCAATTTGTTGAGCACGTCAAAAGGTAAAAACTACTAGTTAATTTCGTCGTAATGCACGTACCTCAATTGGTAAACCACATTGGCACGAATCCTGTGGGTTTGAGCCTCATCGTATTATTGTATAAGTTTTTTTCTAGCTGGTATATATTTGAGGTGATTTCTAATTATGTAGGTATTTTCAATAAAAAGAATGTTACATTCTCAAATCTTGTGAATTATTCAATAATTTATTAAAAAATGGCTTATTATATTACACCAGTGGCGCAACAAGGGGCATACGATCGGGGTAGCCGCTCCAATCGCAGTTTAGGCAGGGGCGCAGAAATGGATTTTCGTTGATTGCGCAAGAATAAAAAGTGAACAGAAAATTTCATCCCATTATGATAAAATGTAATGTTTTATCGTAAAAAAATGTGTTAATATAAAAATATCAACAATTACGTTTTCGATTGCTTAGTCTTAGTCGTAATATAATATTAAAATTTCACTGTTTTCCTTCATAATTAGGTACGTATTTATCCGAAGGGTTCTATGATTTTTTACAACGTTTTTCTTAACTCGTATTCTTATTTGTCCGGTACAAATCTTAACTATTTACGAATTAACTTCCCGACTAGCTAGACATTTGAAGCTTTTAGAATATGTCAGAACACGATGCCAATGCATTTTTAATACTTTTAGCCATCTTTAAGTAGAATTGAATTCATCTTCAGTTAATTCTGTTTTGTATGAATAGTTATTTCGACACCATTATTGGTTGCTAGGGGTCTTGGGTTCTAGTAACTAAATTATTAATATATACGTGCGTTACTATGGAAATCAATATGACATGTCAAGTACACATTTTTTTGATCGTTTAAGCTAGTAAAGTCAAGTTTATATGGTTTAACAGAAATTTTAAAAACGTTTTGAGTATATAAAAAGTTCTTTTTATCTTGTAATTACTTTAGTTTTAGGAGGCCGTACATTTTTGATATTTTTTTAATTTGTATTATTTAAATCTGTTAATGGTAACCAGACACCATAAAGCTTAGTAGGTATTTATAGGTACCTACATGTATTGTATTACGTAAGGGACGATTTTTTTCGTTATTGCTCCGGGATCTAAAATACCTTGCTACGCCCCTGTGTTATGCTATCCTTTTTACTGTACACTAACTTAGAACGAGCAAATAATACTTATATACATTTTTCTGTGAAAAAGTCTTATTTTGAACGCATTTTATAAAACACTTCCTCGTTTATAAAACAGCCGTTCAAGAAAAAATAATAATTGCCAATTTAGCGAAACATACAGAAGGTAATATAATGTAGGCAGTACTTAATGCAGGTAC
Organism: Rhyacophila brunnea; assembly: GCF_057557595.1. Lineage (NCBI taxonomy): Eukaryota > Metazoa > Arthropoda > Insecta > Trichoptera > Rhyacophilidae > Rhyacophila > Rhyacophila brunnea. Next base: position 20,091,257 of record NW_028232774.1, read on the forward strand.
ATATTTTATTGATTACCTACTTCGAATATAAATTCTTGGAAATATATCTTACCTGTTTAAAGAAGGAGACGAGAAAAAATACGATCCCCTTAATAATGCGAATAACATCAGCTACATAAAATATCCAAGTACCTAATTGAAGTCTACGGTGACCACTTTTTCAGAAAGTCTTGAAGTTACAAAATTTAAATATTATTATTTTATTTGCGGTTAATCGAGAATTCGACTTATGAGAACTAGGTTAATTATTGTAAAATATCGCCGTTAAACTGTTAAAACCTCCAATGTGACAACATTTAAATTTATAAGGATTGAAAAGAAAGACAAAAAACTTTTTTATAAACAAAACAATAAAGGTACTCTACTACGTCAGTATGAAGTGGTTTTATTAACACCAATGTAATGGCAATATACTTTGCAGGTATTACGGCAGTGGTTTCCAAATTTTATGTTACTACTTTATAAAAAATCTAATTTTGGCGCCTCCCCCCTTTATTTCATAAAATAATACAGACACGTAATTAAATTTTAAATGGATGTGCTTGTTTCTAAGATCTTATCTGGCATTACTTTGCTTGACAACATATTATTACATTTGATTGCTCACTTAAATTTTTGTTTCAATAAAATATCACATGATAATTTCATAAATATTTCTTTTTTAATAGTAACCAATTCAAATTCATCATCTTGTTCATCGGCAAATGGATTCTGTAGTATGCCATTTTATTAACCATGTACTCGTACTTGCAAAGTGCAAACCAGTGGTTATATTTCTGTTTAATTTTTCACGCCCCTTTAATACTAGTCCGCGCCTCCCAGTTTGGAAATCACAGTATTATAAAATTGACATTAAAAGTCTTTATATTTATTTATATTTTTATTGTGGTGTTATTTGAGAGTTTTTCTTAGTTAACTATTTGTTATATTATATTAAAATATAATAAAAAAATCATCTACACAAAATTGTCATTTTGTAGGTTTTAGCAGCTCAACGACGGTGTGTTAGTATTAAATATAAATTTGTACTCAATGTATTGTGGCAATGATTAACAAACTTCTTTTTTTAGACAATAAGTATATATATATATATATATTATATTTTTAAACACTGTAACACACTGTGAGGCCTACAGATAGTATATAGTAAAACAGTAGTAGAAATAAAACAGTCACATAGACGCCCAGGCTGTGACCTCACCGGGAACAGAACATGTAACGCCCGGATGAAAGACCAGTGTATTATATACTGTACTACGAAGGCTGCTTTCACGGACCTTGGTCTTCTCCAGAAACCTTATATCATCATGCTGCTGCTTTCCAAATATTTTGTCAAAGTGTTTTCAAATCATCTGACGAATAGAAAATATAATATTTATCTCTTTTGGTTACCTGGATATTGCTTCCCACTTGTAAATTTTAATTGGGCGTGTTACGTATTATATTATAGGATTAAAAAAATAATAATACAGGAGGCTCAGAAATACTTATTTGTAAGTACAATGATTATTTTGCGTATCTTATTTGGAATCACGTAATTTTCGGTAGACTGTTTCATACCATTGAAATTAAACCTGGGTAATTGAAAACTTAATACACAAGTACTTACATACCACTTATTTAATAAAAATCTACAGTAAAATTTACAATGTGTATCATGACGTATAAAAGCATGTAAGTAGGCTGTACTATCCAGTATCAAAACTGATACGTGTTTTAATAAGAACTGACTATTATATTTGAAATACAGTTTTAAATTACAGTTGACATTAAAAAAAAAAAAAAAAAAAAAAAATCGGTGTGTGTACTTATGTACGCGCGTTAGAAGTTATACTTCTTTAGCGTAACAAAACCAAAACAAAACTTGTGATAAACTAGATTCTTCGACTAGCTCTTAATTATCTTGTTAAATTACACACTCAAGAAAAAGGACCGCTTATTGGAACGCCGTTGGTTTATTTCTATACATTTTAACTTATATTACTAAATTATATAATGAATTCTCGTTGTTTTTATTTTTAAAGTACCAAATGTCAATCTGACGTTTAATCGTTTGTTTACGTAAGGAATTGAAAATGGCCGACAATAATAATTTTGCTGCCTAGGCAACGGAACAATTCTAAACTATAATATTATACTGTATAATCGTCACGATTGCAGTATCATACTTTGGCGTAAAGGTTGTGCGTTCGGTTGATAATCGAACAATCGGTGGTTCGAATCCAATCGAGTACGTTTATTTTCGTGTGAAAAAATAAATTATCTGTTACATGTCACATACCAAAAATACACTGATCTGATTTCCCAAACGCGCCAAAAGAACTATAACTTCAAAAATCATTTAAAAAGGTCACACAACTAGTCATATAATAAGTCACAGTAGAACCGTCAAGGCATCAATCGACTTAAGAGCTTCCGGTTTGGCTTGGTGTATGGTTTAAACCCCTTCAGTATAGACATATTATAATGTACGACGTTGTCTGTATTCTGCGGGCTAAAGCACTCAGGTAGAAAGAGAAAGATGTATGTTCGAGACTCATTCAGTCAAACTATATTTTATAAAATTTATTCTAATGTATATTATGCTTTTGAGGTTTTTCAAAATTAAATGTTGAATATTGTGCGTAAGTTTGTTATAAATTATTGTCAATTTTGTATATTAATGGTTGGTTGGTTATGCATTGTTATTAAATTCGATTCCACTGTGTGGCCTGATCCAATCGGACGTTGAATAATTAACATGGAATGAGGTTAAAGGTTGATTAGTAACCGCGTTAACTATCATAGACAATCTGCATATATATGCAACTATGCAAGTTCTGAAAAGTAACGAGACTGATTCAATGCAATTAACGTAAACAAATTTGAGTTTATTGTAGTCATGGGTACACATTACTACGTTTTCATTTACATAATGTACCAGCAGGTACAAATTACTCATCTAGGACTTATTTCTTATATCTGGAATTCATTTATCAGAGTACCTACTGTTGAGCACACATCTCACTTTTTTTTTGAAAATCTTCGCCATTTTAGCCGTAGCTTTTAATGTTGAAAATGATCAGAAATCAAAAATAACGAAATCAGATGAACAGTTAGGCTGATCTAATTGGGCATTTAGTGAATTTATAATGTCTCTCACTGTGAATCTACTGTGACTTGGTGCATCGCTTGGGACTTAAGGGAATAATTTTAAGCCCGGTCGAAAATACAAACTTCTTAACAAGACTGCAACGCGTTGAATTTGTCAATTTGATTTTGTTATCATTCACAAAATACTTGCAACTAAATGCACTGCCGCACAAAGCGTCGGTGCAACATTTTTTGTAGAAAACAATATATGCTTGTGGCATGTAACACATTTCGTTCGATATCGAAAAAAAAAGTATCTGCACATTAAGCAGATACTACTTTTTTATTCGTTTCGGCTAGCCACGTGATGTGACTGCCACGGCATGTTCACGCCTGTGCGTGCGGAAGTCAACAGTGTGAAATTTTTTTGAGAAACTCTTCAGTCGCACGATTAATTAGTAGTTAATTTCATCATAGTAAAGTAGGGCGTAGGTGGTTAAATTGGCAAAGCACATTCGCTGAAATCCGATGGATGTAAGCTCGAGTCCCGCCCAGTCACATTTTTTTTTCATATATCTTTGGATGGTCGCCGAATGACTGGCGTATCGCCTTATAATGTCGTATGTACCAGGTTCGAATCTTTTGTCTGGAAAATATAAATATTATTTTTTAATCTGTGTTTAAAGTCGGAGTATGGACCTAATAGGTTGAATAAGTAGCCGACATCAATATCTCGTAAAAAACAAAAATCTGTTCACAAAACTCTACTCTTTGGAAGCCCATAATATGATCTCACTAGAATCGGACATGGTCAAAAAAATGTACTTCTATATTGTTTTTGTAAAACTAAAATATTTGATGTGTCCTCTTTAACCATCGTTACTTCATTGTCAACATAGTTGAGACTACTGTTCGGCTTCTATATATTGACATCTACGTCATGACGCTTTTTGCGATTTAAGTATTAGGTACGCCACGAGCTTAGTTCGGTAAAGCATGCTGGTGGTATTGCATTAGTTCCAGAAACGGCCGCAGTGACGTATACGTCTTTATATAGACGTCAAAGTCTACCATGTTACATTCCGAGTACACATAGGGAGTAGATTGCATGTTGTCTCTTTGACTGCATGTCATTGTACTATCATTTTAATTCTAATTAAGTAAATTCAGTATCTTCCACAAGCGATCGGGCTCAGTAATTCATTGGCATACCACGTATATCTAACTCTTTGACTACGGTGTGTTATACATATATATATACATGTTTACATATATACATGTTTGAAGATAATTGAATTTGAAATGAAGTTCGATCGACGCTCCGCTCTTTTGATCTGCATGTGGGGTTACCTGTATAAATGCACCCTCCATATGGGTAACCAATACCAACTGTTCCTTGCCGAGTTCAAAGGTAAATTTATAGATACTCTCTACTTGCAGCTACTTTGTAAGATACCATGATGCCTGAAGCTTTTGACTACAATCACACAGATGCTAATATTCTCTACAACGTACAAATTATATCACAATAGCAAGAGTAATATAAATAATTTCTTGATTAAATTCGCATATAATTACAGTATTATTTAGATTATATAACAAGTAAATTCTTATATAAATAATTATTCAATACTGAAAACTTACTATAAGAAACTATAAAATATATATTTCACAGTGTCAAAAATATTGGAATATAAGATTTTTTTTTTCAATTATACGGTTTAATTTCTTATTCTCTGACCATATCCGCCCCTTACCTGGTACATATCAACACCACACCGTGCCTCCAAGAATCCCTATCACTCATCAGACTCCTTGCGTCATTTCAGATCATACCAACATCCCTTATCTTCACCATATACACTATATAGATAGTATTTAGCAGCCATCCAGGACGCCGAAATCCGGTTTGCTTGAAGAACAGGCAACCCAGGTTGAGGTTCTCCTCTTGCATACACAACACGTGGCCGAGCCATGTCCAACATCTGCTGTTCACTCTCAGCTTGATGAAGGGTTGTTTGTTACGTATTTTATCTCCTCGTTACTCCTAAAGTCATTCGCACATCCAGTATCCGTCGTAAACAAAGCGTTTTCGAAGCTCACTATACGGTTGCTCTGAGCCTTCGTAAGGTGCCACGATTCGCTACCATAAAGTAGCACCGCAGCCAATAGGTGGCATTTATTTATTCATCGTAAGTAGGTATGCAGGGAGGAGCAAGTCCACATATAATACAAACAAATATATAGACAATACAATTGTGATTCTTTAAAACTACACACCTACAATAAATTATATACGGCATAATTGGCGTTTTAAATTATAAATATTTTATAATAATAATATAGCAATTGTTGCAAATAACTTTTAATGAGATGCATGAAATATTAATAATATTTCAGTGTTGTTAGTGTGTTATTTTATTATAACCACTGTGACTTTTTCTATGATTTGAATATTCTATTATTTTTGCATATTCTGTCTGTATGAAAACAGCCTGTTTGATGTGTGCGGAACGTACAAAAACATATTAAATTCTGTTAAACACGATAACTCATTTTTACCCAAATTATGAACTGCCTGCTTTCTGGATAACTGAACTCAATTTTATTTCAGGCAGACTGCTTTGGTCTATAAATCTATCACTAAAAGGGAAAAAAATAAATTCCGCGACTACGAAAAAACTATTGAAATCACATTTAATAACAACGTTGTTATATAAAATATAGAGCATTAATTGAGGTGACTTACTCAGGTGGAAACTGAATCTGATCAGATAAGAACACCGCCTTGAATGCAGCATGACACCAGTTTTTTTTTATTTAACCCGTCGTTGATAGAAATTTGTTTAATAAAAATCAAATAGGATGTTATTTAAAAATATGTATATATATATATCATTGTAATAATGCATTAGTGTACATTTATTACCAATGGATTATTATGTGGTAAACAGAATATACATCCGATCCTCTTTTTGCAAGGCTTTTTTTGCAGAGTTTCGAAATAACACAGTTTAAAAAGTAGCGATTATTTTTTTATTTACACTAATTTTTTTGCTTTAACACGGTTTAAAAAAACTTAAAAGAATAAAAATACGTACGTAATGTATGTATATATTTATCAAAAAATTGCGTTGCAATGGACCGCACGCCACTAGTGCATATATAATATGTTGTCACCGAATGCCGTCCAGATATACATACGTACATACATGGCGCCACTAGTCAGTCACTTCGGGTTTAATACGAGAGACACGCCACGTGCTTCGGCGTCAGCGTCATTAAATATTTCCAGCGATGAGAGTGATTTTTCGCCAGCGAAAAACAGTAGTAAACGGGTAGTGATACTGTCAAGTTTAAATTTAAATCGAAAATTATATATTTTTATATAAGTAAAAATAATAAATAAATTCGATTTATTTTTGAGTTCAAGAATTTCGTATTTTGAGTTGATTTTAAGTAATGGAACCTATCTACCATTTTTGTATGGGCACCTTATCCTTTTTTACACGATTTTGTTTTGAACGGTAGTCTTTGGAACGTATCCCCCGTGCAAAAAGAGGATCGGGTATATTCGTTTTTGTTATCATTAATTTTGAGCTCTGCAGTATGTTTGGAGGTATAATGATGTGGTGGTAGATGAAGAGTCGTGGTTGCATGGTTGTTGGTGGCAGTGGCGCACCCAGGAATTATTATTGGGGGGGGGCCCAAGAAGGAGAATGTAAATTAGTCCCATAGGCTCTTTTTCTTCTTCATATAAATATTTTTACATATTTTCACAATACATGGCGATATACATAGGGACATTTTCAACTAGTTGAAAATGTCCCTCTGAGGCGGACGAAACCGGTCCTAATCTATTTAATAAAAGTGGAATAAGTACTAAAAAAAATTACGTTTTATTAAATTAAAACAACAATACAATATTTATTCCGAATTCCACCGAAAAAAATGTTCTTTTGATTTACACCACCACCGTAGTGGGTGTAGTCGTTCTTTTCACAGAATGTTGCAGATTTTTGGTATTTTAATATTTAGGTTCTAACATATTAATTGAAAATGGACAAAAAAAGTATTATTGCCTTTAAATTATACACAACCTACTCAATACAACACAGCCTTATATCTCGTTTATCGGTCTTTTGTCTATTGCACTCGGTGTACCTACACCATGGCCCCCACATCCTGAAACGGGCCCTCAGGCTAAAGCAGTGGTCGGCAAACTGCGGCTCTTTGGCCCTTTGAGTGCGGCTCTGCCACAGATGCTCTCTGTCATATTTGACATGGCTACAAAGAAGAAGCAAAGAAAATGGAAGAGGATAACCGTAAATGTAATGTTGAGTAGACCGAGACTTCGCGTTTATTCAAAACTTAAATGGCTTCCCGACCTGTATTTATGTGTAGGGAAAAATTGACGCATTCAAATTTAGAGAGATACTACAACTAAAAACTAGTAATTTTGCGCTAAATATTCTGTCGATGATGCAAGGAAGAAAACAGCTGAGGAGAAGAGTCAAGAAAAATAAAGTTCTGTATTTAATTAGGTACTGAATAAAATCTTTCAACAATGTTAATATTGCAAGTTTTGTGGTTAGTAAAAAGATTTCTAAGAGAGGAAATCAAGAGTAAATTGAGAAATCTAATTATTGATGAGAACCTGGAATCGTGCTTAAAATTAAATCAACAACATACGAACCTGACTTACCCAAACTTTACAAGGAGATGCAAGGCCATTATTCACATTGAAATTGTCAGTCATTGTCATGATTCAATTGTATGGATAACTTACTTACAATTTAATTTTTATTAATAAATAAGATCATTATTACGTATGATATTCAGTTTTATTCAGTGTACCTACCTATAATTTAATTATGACTTTAACTAAACTACCTACGTATATAATTTAAGTTTAAGAAATTTGGCTCTCAAAAGAAATCTCAATCGTTGTACTGTTGATATTTGGCTCTATTGACTAATGAGTTTGCCGACCACTGGGCTAGGGTATTTGACGGGCCCCCTATCCACCGCTTAGATTAAAGGCAGTGTGAAACACTACATTAACGTTTTTCAAATTGTGTTTTAGTTCAAATTGAGGGTACTTATACAGTGAATTATTGGCGATTTTCAGTACGTCATCTACTTTAATAATGGAGCTGTCGACACATAATAATCATAAAATATATTGGACATTTATGTAAATTAAAATGTTCATAGCCACGAAGTATAATAGCGCCGCAGGCGACTTTTTTTACTATTAAAGCTAATTTATGATATGTGTTTATCTCACTTATCTGGTCAACCCGACACGCCGGGTCCCCCACAGCCCGGGCCCCCAGGCTAGACCTGTCAACCCTCCCCAGCCATGACCTATACCACTCCGGAATTCGGGTGGACACCGAGAATTTCATTAGGGAACGGGTTTCTAAAAAAACCTGACATTAGTGTTTCGAAATTTTTGTATTAGAAATTAAAATCTAAGAAATATTACTAAAAAGGGTGCTGGAGAATTACAAAACATTTTTTGCCGTGTTGTTTGTCTAAGCCCAAGGTATAGTTTATTGGCTTTCGATTTCAATATGTAAAATCATTCTGATGATTTTCATATTTTGGGGGGGGGCAAGGCCCCCTGCCCCCCCCCCCCCTGGGTGCGCTACTGGTTGGTGGTGATGGTTTATTGGTTGAAGCAAGAATACAGTGAATACAATGATAAGGATGATGATGCAAGATTATAATCGCGAGGTAATTATGTATTCATGAGATCAATATGATTAAGATATTAATAAAATTATAAGAATGCACTGAGAGACTTGATTTAATTAGAATAACGAATGTACTATGTCGAGTGAAGAACTCGTGACAATAGCAGCACGCCTCGCGACGGACTCGATGAGTTGAGTGTGAGTCCATAGATTGTTCTTCTTATTTATATTAATGTAGTACATAATATATTATCACAGATATTTTCACTATTCTCAATCAAAACACACACTAGTGGTCTAGTTATGATTGAGAATACATTGACAATTATTATTGCTAATGTTTTGTCTTAATAACAAAACCTACATATTAAAATGTGTCACTAATTTAATGCAGATTAACATGATTGCTACATATCTCTTTTACGTTTACTTCATTCCAACGTCGCGTATTTTATTTGGTTGGCTTATCGGGTAGGTGACTTTCCTTTTCCAAGTCGATCAACCCTAAATGTTACCGCTGATTCATTTCCCATGGATTTATAAATATGACTACACTATAGAGTTAACAATCAATGTTAGATATCGGTTGAGTTAACCCAACATATTGCAGAATCTTTGCGGTATTTGGAGAAAAAAATATACCCGCCTAATAAATTATATGACAGGCCCACAAAAAGCTGCATGCTGATATAAATAAGTGTATGCGAAGACGATTGAGGAAATTTCATAGCACATGAATTTTCTTTTTCAATTTGGATGCGTGATCGAACTTTTTGCGTCACACATTTTTCACGCACGATTTTCCGACAAACTTTTCCCGAATCTTCGCTTTCCTGTTTTTTTTTTCTATATTATCAGATGTCCTCAATTTTATTGTTATATTATTTTATTGTCAGATATAGTATTATAATATGTTTAACAGATGATGTAAAAGAAAATTGACGAAAGAATCGGTTATCCCATTTTTTTAAGTACGAAAGTCAAGTATTAAAAGATATTGTAAATTATATGTAATATATATATTATTATTTTAATTAGTATACAATTACCTGAAAGATGTGACATTTATACCGACTTTTGTATCTAGAAATCATTTAATTACGAGAACTTATTAACTATATAACTAGTGCTACAAATATTTGTGCGTATTTAATTTCTATAATTTCTAGAATATAATAACTATGGTGATGTCTAGAACTTACTTGATTTTTTTTAAATATTCACAATTTCTTTCGTCTGTGATTTATAAACATCATTATTCTCTGACTACTATTTGATTTTTGGTGTGACTGAAATAACCCAAACCAATTTTTGACTATAGACTCGCACCTAAATACTAACGAAATCACACGGACTATATCTTTTATGTATTAAGTGCATGACCCCCACATCCTGAAACGGGCCACCAGGCCGGGATCTTTGGCGGGCCCCTTACCTATTGCTAGGGTTAAAGGAAGTGTGATTCTCTACAGAAGCATTTTTCCATACAGTGTTCCAGGTAAAATTCAGTGTATTTTTTGAATAAATCCACTTGAATTATGAAGTTTTTGAATATTGACACAATAATCAAAATTTGCATCACACAACCACATATTTTAACATGTTAAAATTCTTAAAGTAAAATAGCGCTGCAGGCAACTTTTTTATCATTAAAGAAAATTTATGATGCCACGACGGGCCCCCCTAGACCTCGGGCCCCCAGGCTAAAGCCCTGTCAGCTCCACCTTTATGGGGGCCATGATTAAGTGTATATCTATCGTTATTTTCAGTTATAAATCATTTATCTCAATTCAACAAGAAGTATATAGCACTGCATTAAGCAAATATTTAAAAGATTTCTTTCCAATGGCTAATGGGCACCATTTCGGAGAACAAAACACCTCCTTAATCAGCAAGAAGTTAACATACCGCATTTAATCCATAACCGACCGCGTAGTTAAATATAACCAATGGTTTATAATTAGCGTGTATACGTCATAACGTTTTGCCGGCCGCCGAGGAGTCAAAAAAGCGGGCAGTGGTCGGAACGCCTCGGGAGGAGATAGTACGCGGTTCTTTTGCTGCACCGATTATGTCATGCGTTTGTATCTCTTATATTAACCATGTTTTATGGTTAAAATAGTATGTAGTTTGCAAAATTTAAAGACAGTCTGTAGTCGTTAATCGGCGGCATCTTACCTGCTCCTGTAGAATGGCCTTAACAAGTTTAGGTTACTTTTTCATCAGCAGTTCATGATTTATGATATAAAAATATAAAGCGACCTAAGAATGAAGTCCCTGTCGTCACAAGCCGCCGCTCATAAGTCACGGGCGGCAGTCGCAATGAATTGGGAAGCAAAAAAATAAATAAAATAAATCCACCACAGATTTATTGGTGGCTTGGTGAAAGTGTGGAATCAGTGCAAGATGTAGAAAATGCCAGTAGCCAATTATTGCTGTCACAAATTTGTTTCTTTATCACCGCTATGTGCAGTTCTATGCTTTGTATGTTGTACTGCAAAAGCCTAGCAATTTGTCAAATTCATCCCGGATTTTAACTTTGTCGACAAATTTATTGATTGATTTCAGAATGTTAATAGAAAATAACGAATATAACAGCTATGAAGTTGTTGTATTACAAGAGTTGATGGTGATTTCAAAACGCTTTTTAAGTGATTGAATTGTTAGTCACTGAAGAAAAAAATCTTTTGTACATTGGCGCATTTATAAAATGACTAATAGCACAAAATAGTGATCAGTTTTAACTTTTGGATAATATATTGTACGTATGAGGACCTATTTTCTATTTTTTGTAATTATTCAGTGATGGTTCTAAAACTTATTTTATGCTTGTAATATTCTATAGCTTGTAATAATCAGTGCTACCCTGAAAAATAAATTTTATATCACAAAAGTACGATACTTGCTTCAAATCAATATGAATTTCGAGATAACTTGAAAACAATTTAATCATTAGACTTAATAAATTTTATTCTAATTAATTTTCACATCTCTTTTTCCTTAGATTTCCTTCATCAACATATCGTCGCTATAGGATTGGTTTGTCGAATAGACCAAATGTAAAATGTTCAGGAGATGGAAAACAAATTACATTATCCTATATTTAAATACATGGAAGTATTTAAATTGTTTTTTTTACAGTATATGAATGCTGTTTTCATTACAAAGCAATTTAAAGAAAAGGATGATTCTGGTCCATTTAGATACAAAAAATCATTCTGCATTAAAAGGTCGATTTTGACAAAAACGGATATTTGACAAACCAATCCTATAACGACGATATTGCAAGCCTCAAAACGTATCCATTTCAATATTTATTAAATTTAATTTGCAGAAGGTATTTATTGAGAACCCTGTAGTTTGAAATGGTAGGAGTTGAAGAGTTTCACTAATATTTAAACTGTACGTCAACTCGTCACCTTAGGATTAGTTCGTCGAAGCTCCATTTTGGCGAAATTGAGTTTTTAATGCAATTAAATTAATTTTATATAAACGCATCGAAATTATTAAAAAAAAAAATATTTTTCATTAGAAACCATACCTCACTAATCGAAGATGTTTTGGAGGCTATCCATATCCTAAAACCACATGTGAAATTGAACCGTGTGCTCTAAAGTACAAAAGTTTCTGACCGTATCCGTTTATATACTTTATACATATTATACGCTTATATATTTCGCTGAACAGAATTAATCATAAGTTTAGTTTGGCAGACGGTTCTAAACCAAACACAGTTTCAGTCTATGGATGGTCTCTTGATTTTTAGAAGATTTCTAATTGGTATTTTATAGACTTTTTGGCTCCATTGGTGTGACCTTAATACTTACTTTCACAATTTTTTAAAGTTATATTTCTATTACTGCTTCCAATAAAAATAAAATAATGATAATAATACTTTTCTAAACATTTTATTTCAGCGAAAGTGTTTGATTGCGTGCTAGCAGAAAGGAAAAAAAATCCACATGTAGGTACATAATACTTTCTCTCGCAGAATATAATGATATCATCACTTCTCACGTTGGCTTTCTCATGTTTTTTTGGGTCAAACAACGTGCTTAGTACTTAACTTTCTAAGAAAATGATAAAAATAAACAATAAAAACACAGTAATTCCCATCCATTTCCGCTTTTAATATTTCCTTTCGGCGCCGGCAGAGAGCTGGGGGTGCCCCGCGCCACCGGAAGTGCGAATCAACGCGCCAAATGTTACGAGGAATTATTATTTCGATACCGACATTAAAAAAGAGGACAGCGCTTTGTTGTAAAAATTGACAATACTAAATATTTGATAAAACAAAGACAAAGAATATTTTTCAAGATGTCTAGATATAATTTTGTACTATAATTTTTTTGTTCCCCTGTTAGTTTTAATGGAACGATATGTCATTAGAAATAACAGATACTTCAAAATATACCTGTTAGTACTTATTTAATAACAATTATTAATTTATTATATACTTATTACTCACATGACTGGTTTCATCCTGACGAATCACTTGGATGTTTTTTTTGTTTTTGTTATTTTGATTTAACACAATCACTGTATTCACAACATAAATGTTGTTATATAGAGAAATTGATTAAGAAAAGCGAAATGTTAAACATAACCTAACCTAACCTGGCCTAATCTTACCTAATCTTATAAATTGACTAAAAACGTCACAAAATTGGAAGTACGACCTACCATTGCGCACTGAATATTATGTTGTATATAAAAATAAGTTATATATGTGAAAACATTATAAATACGTTATCATCATAGATGAGGGCTTTTATTTGCACATTGCATCAGAATTAACTGATATAAAGACATGATATAAAGTTGTGGCGTTTCAATTTCAAGTATCTTGAGCATACGGTAAATATACACATATACACACCCATGTATATATGTAGTATAACTATCAATGCAATGTTCTATAATATATTATAACTCTAAAAATATACTGTTACCATTAAAAAATAATATTAAATGGGCGGACATGCTCAGCGTAGGTCAAAATAGAGCTTTTATTGCATTTTCAAACCATGATCCTGGACATTCCTTAAACGTTGAAGATAATCTATTTATATAATTTTGAAGGCTTGTTATCCTTTATATTTATTTTAAACATTTGATGACTGCAAAAAGTATTTTTATTACATAAAATAATGTTCTTTTAAACCTCTCGCTCTAATGTTGTAGAATATAGTCATATTTCAGTACATGAACGTGCAGCGGTGTTAAGATTTTTTACATTTATTAATTTTTAAACGCATTTATAAAACCATTAGTATAATTTATGATGAGATAATTTTTGTAAAATATTTACGATAAAAAATTATATTATAACATTAGAGCGAGAGGTTTAAAAAAACAATATTTTATGTAATAAAAATACTTTTTGCAGTCATCAAATGTTTAAAATAAATATAAAGAATAACAAGGCTTCAAAATTATATACATATATTATGTACAACGGTTAAGGAATGTCCAGGATCATGGTTTGAAAATACAATAAAAGTTCCATTTTGACCTACGCTGAGCATGTCCCCCCTTAATTCGTGTGCAAATTATCAGTTAAACAATAACAAACCGATTCCCTGTGGATACCGATCTGGCCAAATTCCGAGAAAGCAGGCAGCAGGTATCTGTTATGCTATCTTATGACGCAAATATATGGAGAACGCTCATCTGTCAAACTTTGCCCGCTACCTGGGCCAGTTACTCAATTGTAACACTAAGTCTTTATTCTTGTCTGTATATATTATAATCTGCAACAAGTTGTTGATTTTATTGGACCCGCCCTATACTATACTATATGACTATGATAGATAGATACTAGTGCAAGATCCCGTCCCAGAGACTATCAATATATGTTTAGTGACCCAAGTTCAGGTAATATAATATAATATAAATAAATAAGAGGAAGTAAGTAAAACTTACAGAATTGTCACTCACTTAATATAGGTATCGCTTCAGTAATACTATTTGATAGGGACGAGTTAGATGTTATTGTCAAAAAAAGTTTCGAAAAAAATCTTCTAAACCTATTGACGGGATTCTAATCACTTCTATTGTGACACGTTTCCACTTAAACCTCGCTCGAAAAATAAAACTCATGAAAAAGTTTTTTTTAATGCCCAGTAGGCCAAAAATGTCAGAGGATTGTGCGATAAAGAGAAATTGCTTTTCGCACATGACACTCTCACCTATTATTTTAGTAAGAATTTGCTAGAATTTTCGCCATTTCGCGGCTCTTTTTATTATACGTTCGTTCACCGTATACGTATTATTTGATGGCGTATTTGATTCCTACGCGAGATAAATGCGATTTATGAACGTTCTTACAATAAAACACGCACTATGACAATATAATTTCACCCGTTTATGACATAATTATTACATCCTTAATAAATGCTTCAAATAATGTCTAAATAATCGAAACAGATAAGTATAATAAAATAGAAAAACTGAGGACTACAAGTAACAGACTGTTCAGAGTATTTTAATTTTATTTTAAGTTATCAAAATAATAACCGTGTTGGAACCGCATATTGTCCAGATCAAATTTATCCAGAAAAAAATCAGTAATCATTTTTCTGTAGCATTCGCCATTGACAGAAATTTCATTGGCATTTTCGTTTTTAGAAAAATACGGCCCAGACCATAAACCACACCAAACTGTTAATTTTTGTGGATGCAATGGTGTTTCAAGAATTTCATGTGGGTTTTCATTACTCGAAATGCGACAATTATTCTTATTTCTTCTTCTTCTTCGGCCATATCTGCCCCTTTAGTTGGAGCATATGGACACCACGCGGCGCCTCCAAGAATTTCTGTCGCTTGCCAGTCTTCTTGTTTAATTCCAGGTCAAACCAGCATCCCGAAGCTCCGTCGTATATACTCTATAGAGTAACATGGTGTGTAAAACTCCCACCTCCGCACCCGTTATGTATATGCAGCCACGTCATAAGCGGCCGGCTAACATAAGAGCAGAGCCGCACGGGACTGGTGATGCAACCTTGCACCAAAGTGCGAATGCATGATGTTAATTTATATGGCAACTATCAGAGTGACTTTAATTTGAAGAGTCGCAAGGGGAGTCGAGAGTGTCCCGCTCCCCGTACACTCTGACAAAATAGATAGTATTTAGCGGCCTTCCAGGAAACCGGAACCCGGTCAACTTGAAGAACAGGAAGACCAGGTTGAGGTTTTTTCTGCAGCATATGGTCGAGCCAGGTCCAACGTTGCCTCTTTACTCTCAGTGTGATGAGAGGCTGCTTGATGCGTTCTATTATCTCCTCGTTGCTCCTAAAGTCATACCACGGCACACTCAGTATCCATCGCAAACATCTGTTTTAAGGTTGTAAGGTGCCATGATTTGCTACCGTAAAGCAGCACCGTCAGAATGTTAGCGTCAAATAGGTGGCATTTGGTTTTGACCTAGTACAATCGTGAGTCCCAAATACTCCACATCGAGTTGAATATTGCTCCAGCCATTCCCATTCGGATAGCAAGCTCTCTCTGCAAAATGCCATCTCCCTTGATGTGAACCCCCGGGTATTTGAAGCTGTCGACGCTCTCAAAAATTTTCCCGTCGCTAATCAGAGGGAAATCTGGATCAAGGCAGGTGCTATTACACAAAACGTGGGTTTTCTTCGCGTTGATTTTTAAACCAACGCAAGATGGGTTGTCATGCAACCTGTCGATTGTTTCTTGGATACCCTCTTATTTACGAAGCTAGTAAACCAAAAATGAACTTTTTATGAGAATTTTTTCATGAAATGATGTTTAGATATCTCACAAATTCTAACTATCACGTAAAAATTCAGAAGCTTCTGAACATGTTCGATACATGCATGCAATCTTGCAATTTGCATGATACTACGTACTTTCACATGCATTTTCTTGTTATAGCCACGATAATACGTACTGTCATCAGTAAATCCATGTAAACGGGGCATAAAACATAAATAGAAAGTGTAATACTATGTTTTGCAATTTATATTTGTTTATTTTTTGACTTACTTTATTTTATTCTTTGTGTTATAATGTTTATATATGACACATGCAAAGACATTGTCAAAACTTTACAGAGTACAATCATTCGTAAATAAGTTTATTCTTCAATTCATATGTACCATTTTTTTACGGATAACGTAAATAAATATTTATTTTTATTGGGTTGATTCCTCTATTGAAGTATATTGAATTGTTTGTGAAATAGATAACGTTTTGAAGAACTTATACTAAAATACCAAAAGTATAAGTAAGTAGGCACTAAATCTTTGAAGATATATACTTGGATAATAGGAAGATTCAGAAATAAATCTCTTTCTTTTGTAATTCGCCTGGCTACGAACGATTTCAATTTTTATCCATTATTCTTTTGAGAAATTCTTTTGATTCTCCGTAATTCCGGATAAGTCTAAATTAAAAAAATATTTTATTTAGATTCTTTGTTTTCGAAAGCATCGTTTAAAGAAATTTATTTTAGCTGTGGTTATAATAAAAATGTTTGTTATTGCGTAGTGAATCATTCATCCATTGATAATAAGTATTTCGACGGCGGCCTTATTTATTTGGTAATTTGAATTAACCTTGGGCTACTTATAAAAATATATAATATTATCTATCATGCTACGGGCTAAAGTTATAAGTAGAAAAACCTAGTTATTATTGAAGTATTTGATATATTGGATTAATTGTATATTATTACAAAAAAGTTTTAGTTAGAAAATATTAGAGCCCAAACATCGCAATTGTTTTCATTTCGTCAATGTATAGATTCAAAATACCTGGAAAATTTTTCAACTTTATAAGTTAATATATCAATTTAAAGATACACCATGTATGTTATTAAAATATTAAATTACCAAAAAATAGTAATTACTTATCATATTTTATAAATTTAAAATTGCTATTCTGAAAAGTTTTTCTTATTGACTTTTACTTGATTATGTTTTTTTTAAGTTATGTTATTATGTGTTTTATAAGCCAAAGTTCAATACAAAAATTGTTAAAGCATTTTATAAAAATTTTGGGCCAAACGATGATAAAAATATGGGTTTATAGTTTGCCCTGTAGAATTTACATTAATGTTCATCATATTTTGTTAGTCATCAATATTATTTTTGATTAATTTAGAATTGAGTATAAATGCCGATTGGTATACTATTTTAGCTGATCTGTTATAATAATAATAATCTGAGAAAACTTTACATCCATAAATATGACAATGTGGTAATTATACATTGCCCATGACGGTCGAGCGGCTTACGCGTCGGCTTATAATATTGTGGGTCCCAAGTACGAATCCTGGGACAGGCAATTACACCTAACGTTTTTCAATGTGTGTTTGGAGACAGATTATGGATCTAATTGGTTAAGCAAGTAGCTAACATCTATTTCTGGTAAAAAGAAAAATCTGTTAATACATACCACTTTGTGTACGCCCATGTGATATTCTTAGGATTGTACACGGTCAAAAAACAAATGTAATTGTATCTCGATTTAATTTATTCTGAGATATTAATCGGTTAAAAACTTAAAAATATGTATGATCACATTACACACAGAGAACATTTGGTACTGTTCGGTTAAAGCGGATACAGCGGAAAACGAATTTTGAAAATAGCCGATAAACTGGATTATTTGTTAGTTTGGGTTAGTTTAGGTTAGGTTAGGTTGGGTTAGGTAAGGTTAGGTTAGGTTAGTTTTGGTTAGGTTAACCTAACAAATAATCCAGTTTATCGGCTATTTTCAAAATGCGTTTTCCGCTGTATCCGCTTTAACCGAACAGTACCGAACATTTTATATTATATAAAAATAAATAAATAAATCTTCATATTTCTATTTTCTAATTATTATTTTTTGAAAATGTTATAATAAAAATATTTTCTCTTTTTTTTCAGAGCGCGGTGCAGATATACTAAAATTCAGGATTAAAATAAATATTTTAAATATCAGTACTTATATGTATGTAATTATTTAAATAATATTATACTTAGAAATACAGCAAATCCGATTATCTACGTTAAATTATTTAATTAAGTGTATTTTAACTTATAATTGTATGCTGTATATTTAATATAGATTAATGCATCAATAATTGCAATAGGTTTTATTTATATTAATAATAATTATAAAAAAATCATTGTATAATAGCTTAAATATTTTTTTACTAGATCATCGGTATTTCTAATTGTTGTGAATTTATAATAAAAACGTATAAACATCCATTTCGTAAATAAAATAATCACATTAGTGCAAAATGTTTATGTGACTGTGTTTCTGTGTGATAAAAGTGTAAAATAAAATAAAATAAATGGCAGGAGTAGAAGGGGGGCCAGTGGGTCCCGATGAACAGCTGAGGGGGGCCCAGGCTGGAGTATCCGGCCCACAGGCGCACGCGGGATATTACATAAAAAATGGTAAGTGCAATTAACTTCGTAAACGATCCTTTTTTAAATAATGTACGATATTTTTCATGTTTATTGTATTTTTGGAAATTAATTATATTCGCGTAATTTAATATTAAGAAACTAAAAAAGAGAAAATTTTTATTCACGATGCTACTTACTATTATTAGTAAGTTATTTTTGTCAAAACAAAAGCTTTTGCATAGTATAATACTTATGACATTATATTGTGAACTGAGTAAGTTTTCGAAGAGCTTTTCGTAATAACTGTTCATATTATCTGTCTACCTATCTTATTCAAAGCTGTCTTTTAATACTGGATAAGTGTCTTCTAAGGCTATTTTAAGATTGTTTTTTGTATTCATGTACAATAAAATATTGATATATTATGATTATTAGATTCCATAATATAATAAAATAAATAATCAATAACGTTTTTTTATTATTTCCATAAAAGTAGATGTTCTATTTTTTTAGAACATTAATTCTATGGTTGCATGGTAAGTTTTTAAGTCGCGTTGAAGATTTTAATGTTAATGTGTGTAAAATTGTGCTCTTCTCTTTTTTGTGTATCATAGATTTTGTCACAAGTATGCAAAATAAATAGATATTTTGATTTGTAGAAATAGCTTAAATTGAGAAATCATTTTTAACTCTAAGTAAAATTACTTATACCTACTAATTAATATAACACAAAATCAAAAACTCAATTATATAATACACCAAATTGAAAACTGTGATTTATTTCAAAACCGATTATCTCAGTATACAACCAAACTAGATTAAGCACTTTTACCTAGAATCCACATAATTATTGATACGTATTTTATAATATTTATTACGATTCATTTAAACAAATAATTGAAAAAAAAATGTGCAATTATAAGCAACAACTTAACTTATATTTATGATGAATTATTTACTTACCGAATTGCCTCTTAATTGGAAACGGAGAGAGCACATTGAAATTTACTATCCGTACGGGAACATCAAAGGTTGAATAATATCTTCAATATTTGCAAAGCGGTTAGAGCATATATGGACACCATACGGTGCTACCAAGAATTACTTCTTTATTATAAATTAGATTACTCATTTAGATTCAGACGGACAACACTACAGTTTGTGTGCTTCGATGCAGGTCTTACTTGATTACAAATGCATCCAATTAGAATCTTCGTTTTTTTATTTGTCGTGCAATGCACGCAGACTCCAGTGTAGACCGTTTGAGCCTTTACCAGTCCTCTTCAATCTCAAGCCATTGAAGCATACCGTAGCTTCACCATACATACATTTAGAGCTGTTTTTTATATTTTGTATTATACATAATATGTATCAGACAGGTATGTTGGATAATGCGTTAACATTAAAACAACACAAACACCACACTAATATTCTAGGGTGCCTCGAGGCTCTAGACTTGGTTGTGAAGCATGAACAGTTCTTGACGCCTGAAAATGTCTCTGGGGTAGTTATCTAAGTCTAAGGTCACTGTGATTACTGAGGTACTTGTTCAAATTCCACCAATCCGGAGGCAATCTACTTTTTGATCAATTAGAGTAAATGATCTTATTAACTTCATTGTAACATACGTTAAGGCGCTGGCGACGTATTATTTATTTATTAGTACTTATGAATAATGATTTTTTTATTATTCAATATTGTTATTATTATTTATTGGCGGAATTTGAAGTACTTTAGCTTAATCGTCAATGTAAGAAATAATTCGCATGAATCATAGGCGGATCGATAGCTTAGAGGTCAAAGCACTCACCCGAAAAGTGAAAGACGTGAGTCAAGGCCCACTCACTCCATTTTTTTTTAATATGTTTGTTTCTGAAGTTTTTCAAAAATAAGTGTGTTAATTCTATACTTAATATTGTTCTGTTTTAGGATATTTTTTATAATAGATTTTTACAAAGATTTAACTATTAGGAACATTAAACTGATTTAACGTTCATCTAATTTAACGTAATGTAAGTAATTATATAGCCATAAAGTTTCACCGCAGAACTACTGGATTTTTACGCAAAGCTTCTCCATTATGAATTAAACAAGAACATTTAAAATTACGTATACATTATTATGTTCACGAAGAAAGAAGAAACCGCGTTAAAGATTCATCCTATTCCCTGTAGTTAAACATCTCCCAGGTCCACCTCGTAAAACTTTCCTCTGTTTGTACAAAAACAACTTAATTAGAAAGAAGGGCCATCAGCTGAAAGTTCTGCTGCCTTATCGTGCTTGCTCTCTCCTGCGTCGTCTCCTCTCTGCAAATAAGCACACTGTTTGCTGATGGCAGGCCATACAAAAAGATATCCTCGCATTTCGTTCTCCTCCGGATGCCCCAATTTATTCAGGTTACATGTCGGAGCACATTGTTGTTTTTCTTTGCAAAAAAAGGTTTCGAAAAGGTTGAGCATTGTTGGAAATGCTAGCATGTGGGCGTGGTATAAACTTTACAAATGGCTAAATAATAATAAGAGAAATCTACAATTTATACATACCTTTATTACATTATTGGTAGTCAAATTTCACATTTTTAAATCATGTTTCATGTATAAAAAATATATAAATATACATTAATATTCAAATTAAGCTCAAGTCTAATGGATTTAAATTCGAATTCCATCAAGTAGAATTGCCACTTCATAACTTTTCACCCTGATCAGGGTTACAATGATGTAATATATTTTTTTACATAATTATGTTATCTATTTATTTATTTATTACTACATATTATATTAATACATGTGAATACCATTTAATTTAATTTTATGCTCTGTGTATTAAAGCGTATCAGTGTAGTAAAAAGTACAAAGTTATGAAACGGATAGTGTACTCTCGACAATTATAATATACCTTCAATATTTTACGTTCAAAATAACAGTTTTATTTAATCTACATACCTATCTCGTTTCAAAGAAGGTCTTTTTGAAATTATAATTTTTTTGGCGCGTTTGGAAAATCAGATCAGAGTGTATTTTTGGCGTGTGGCATGTAACACATAATTTATTTTTTCACACGAAAAAAAACACACTCGATTGGATTCGAACCACCGATTGTTCAGTTATCAGGCAAACGCACTACCTTTACACCACAGTATGATACTGCAATCGTGACGATTATACAGTATAATATTATAGTTTAGAATTGTTCCGTTGCCTAGGCAGCGAATTTATTATTGTCGGCCATTTGCAATTCCTTACGTAAACAAACACTTAAACGTCAGAGTGACAGTTGGTACTTTAAAAATAAAAACAACGAGAAACCATTATATAATTTAGTAATATAAGTTAAAGTGTATAGAAATAAACCAACGGCGTTCCAATAAGTGGTTCTTTTTCTTGAGTGTGTAAGTGTGTACAAGATAATTAAGACCTAGTCAAAGAATCTAGTTTGTCACAAGTTTTGTTTTTGTTTTGTTACGCCAAAGAAGTATAACTTCTAACGCGCGTACATAAGTACGTACAGCGATTTTTTTTTATATAAGAAAACTCCGTGTAATTGGTCAAAACTCGAAACCGAACCCGATCGATATTTAATTGTGTGGCGTAATCTTTTTAAAATAAATACATTTATTTGGGAATATAATAATATGTATTGTAATATTATACTTTATAAAACTTGATACACATTCATCGCATCTATTGTGTATATTTATTATAGTAAGTATATTATGTGATGAATATCAGTAATTAGGGAAAGCACCCGGATTTAAATCTTGAGTCTTTCAAAATAATACATGTTGCTTTTTTTCAATGTGTATTTTTATTTTGAACTCAGGAGTTTGGAACTAATAGGTTGGGCAAGTGTTTCCCATTTCTTGTAAAAACACAAATCTGTTAATATAACCTCAACTCTTTGGAGGCTCATATGATTTTCCTAGGATCGAACTTGGTAAATATATAAATACTATTGAGTTAGCGTTTTCTTACTAGAATTAATATTTTATAAAATGAATGTGTTTTAATAATAATTATGAAAATCGAATTAGCTATAAACTTATTAATAAACCAACGTGTGGAATTGAATATAATTATATTTATATTATCATTTTGTGTTCGTATTCAATGTATATATTACAATTTATTATGTGTTATTTTATTTACATAATAAATTTACATACTATTAATGAAAATATAAAATTTATAATATAACGCGTTCATTAATTAACTTAATACTTAAGACTTAATACGAAAGGGGTAAGTCGACAGTGTTCCTTGAAATCTCTCGGTGTATCGCAAAGCTGTGGCGATAAATACTTGATCGCAGAGATTGGAGAAACGTGATTTCGATCACATTAATAAAATAGAAATCAGATATTCCGCTTGTAAACAGAGACCGTGCAAAAACAGCCTCTTGTAAAAACAGCCCATTGTAAATAAAGTGTTCGAGTAAATACTGGGCCTGTACAAAATTAATTGTTATTCCGATACATAGTCTATTGAAAAATGGCACGTTTTTGAATTTAGAATGCAGTAGCGTAACTATTGAGTAGCAACATTATTACAAAGTCAAAACCAAACTTAAGGTGGAGTGTCGTTTTGGTACTGTGACAAAATTAAAACTAAATTATATATAAATAAACCATAGTGTATAGTAGAAAAGTTCTCGCAGAAGCAAACTGGAATGGACCGTATTTAGGTTTGTAAATAATATTTTCAAACGTGACCTACCCCTACTATAGATTAAACCTATACCTCAGTTGAAGCATGGACTAAAAAGATCGTGGCTAGGCAATGCGCGAATTGTCCAAATGACGCGTGCCGAACGAAATATATTTTGTCATATAAATGCAACATGCGTCCATTTAATGTTCTGTTTATTGTTCTATTAGTAACAATAATAATATATTCATTACCATGTTTTCTTTTTTAAGTAAATGGGTAACGTTTTTTAGTCATCTTTACACAATTTAAGAATTAATACCCCCGTCGCCATCACGAAACAAATTGACGTATTCACAGTTCGACGTTCGCTCTCCGATTGCCAGCGAGTCCAAAATTTCGTCGCACCTATAGTTGAAAATTATTTGCCGTTTCACTGAAGTACCGACATAAGCGTAAATTGTTCGACCTATGTATGCTACCAGTGTTCAGTATGTATGTGAAACATAGACCATTAATATAAGGGACATCCAAAAATTATGAGACTTAACAGAAATAAATGAATTTGCTGATATGTAAGAATATGGATGAATCATCTGGGAATAAAAATGACACTCACTTTTTTGTCGGGTCTGCCGAATGGCATAATCTGTTCTAACGCCATTACAATAAAGGTGATATTGCTATAAATTCCCGATGCTTTTCGCCGGGTCTGCCGAACGGTTTGGTTCAAACGGGTTCACTCAAATGAACATTGACACTAGAAACACTATTCTAACGCCATTACAATAAAGGTGATATTGTTATAAATTCCCGATGCGTGATATCGCATAATGGCAATTGCATGACGTCTACCTATACATGTGCAAATGTCGCTGTGCGTGAATTTAATTGCTAGCTACTGTATTGAGTGCGTTGTCCATAATGTCATTGTTGTAAGATACAAAAAAACAAAGCTAAGAGCGCGATGCTCAATCGTCTGTCATAACTACAAAAAAATTACAACAAAATTACAACAAAACACTATCCAGAAAGCCTTTCATAGTTATGATCGAGTTGTCTATGGTCCATCAAATCTGCAATAGCTTCGTTCTGTTTTTCTATTGAAAATATTACCATATATACAAATTCTCTTTTTCATAATTTAGGTAAATTATTTTGTAATTGTTAAACGATGACAAAAATATGAAAAATATACAAAATAAATTCAATAACTATAAATACATAATTAATATTTAATTAAATTGATTAAATGTCTCCGCAATTAGTGAAAGATATAAGTTATTTTTTGACCCATGTTTTTCCCGATACGGTAACACTTGCCGTTGATATGTCAGATTTTGTCATTTACAATTAATACAAATATGCCATGATGTGAATAATTATATAGAGTGATTAAAACTAATATAACCATGTTGGTGTGTAGGTAACTAAGTACTTATATATTTCAACTACCTATCTATTGGTTTAATATTACATAAATATCTAAATCTGAATAAGAAAAGTTAATTCATAATTCATTGACACTGACATTTCAATTCGATAATCGGTTTTACTAAATTAAGACATGTACAGAATCAAGAAAGTAAAGGAAAATATGTCGTATTAAATGTCACGGATATTTAATAGTTGTTCAATGCCCATATTGAGATCAATTGTTAAATGAATTTGAGTGTATTGGCCGTTTTAAAAACACGTAAATGTATTTTGACAGCAGCTGTCAGTGGTAAATGAAAATACAGAAGGGGGGCAAGGGGGCGATTTCATAACAAAAGTAGTCTATGGTTAAAGATTCCTTATGTCTATAATCTATAGTTAACAGATGGATTTCGGCTATTTACCAATTTTACTGTAAGTTTGTGGTAAGTATGAATTGAGCATTGCGCCCTAAGACAATACGGACAAACAAAACTATGTTGAGAGATCTTCCCGTCCGCAATAAGACGCCGCATTTTTTTTAATGTAATTATAATGCGGACAGACTACAAAATAAACCAATTGATACTGAGGCAGACAAAATTACGCGTTGTGATAGAGGTCACCAAACAGATGAAATGGCCACTCACTGAACATGTCGCTCGGCGAATGGAAAGCTGCTAAATAAATGCAGCCATACAGTAGTACCCAAGGGGCACTAAACAACCAAGCTACAGGGATACCCTTAAACCTGCTGGATCAATGAACTCTTAAAGTTCTCGCATAGCGGCAAATAACTGGAGATTAAGAAGAGTGCAGTAAGCTAGGCCGTCATCCAGCAGTGTATCGATCCCGGCTGAAAGGTAAAAAAAAATATATGTATAAAATTAAACATATTTTTACTTTCTACAAAATTAATGTAGATACCTTTTTTGGCAACACTTAAATAAAAACACTGTAATGGCAGAGAGATTAATTTTTTGGCGATCAATGTAACAGATCCATCCGTCGGTCACTCTTGTGACGTAGTCAAGACGACACTTTCACGAAAAATTTTAACGATTTTGAGCTTTTCCACGAACAACAACAAGATTGTATGATATGTTAAAAAAATATACTTTTATATACTTACTTATGAGATAACTTCTTAAAGTAGATTTTATTAATAAAAAAAACAAATCATAATATTCTGAAACCGGTCGCTCATTTTTAGCATATTTTTTTTAATTAATTGTAAGTTTATCTTTGAGTTCTTTTTAGATAATATTATCATGATTTTTTAAAGATATACTATTGCATATATTTCCATGTTTTGTCATTCTATCACATATACCAAGTATCACTACAGTTTCCTTTAAATTGTCACCTATAATGGGGCTCCTAAGTTATGTGGGCTGTATAAAAACAGTCCTTAGTAAATTAAGTGTAGAGTAAATAAATACTCGGCCTGTTGAAAATAAAGTGTTATTTCGATAATATAACGTCTGTCCGGAAATGGCACGTTTTTTAGCATTGCGCGCAAAGGGTAGGTAACTATTGAATCGTGACACGAGAAGAAAATAATTCAACATGGTTACGACGAAAAGGATCACGCAATAACGTGACGCAATACTATAAGTGATGTCAGATATTATCATCAGCCACGATCAATCTACTGCTAGATAAAGGCCTCCCCTAACTTATTCTACTCTGCTTGCGATCTCTATCATATCACGTACTCTTATCTGTTTTTTTTTGCGTTATGCACAGCATGCACGTTTCCATAGCGATTTGCCATGTTAGTAATTTTTCTTATATTCAGCGCTGGATTAACTTATAAGCAAAAAACCCCGTGCTTAGTGCACAGATATTAAATATATTTTTTTTTTTATAAATAATCTAACTCAGGATTTTCAAATAATTATTGGTGTCGTCAGCTTAACCAATCTTTATATTTGATGTAAATTATGTTTTCTTGCAAAATGCTAAGTAAATCATTACATACGATATTTTTTTAAATATCCATTTATAAACCTGCTACTATCCTAAGATTGAATTCTAGTATATATATATATATATTTATTATATGATATATATACACACAATTTGCTGTTAACTCTAAATACCTAAATTATCGACTTCCCAACTTTTGGCAGCAACCCCACGAATTATATTTATATGATTTTCTCAAAGTCTGGATGTTTGTGATTGTTTCTTTTCTATTACTAAATACGCTACTATCATTGGGCCTCATTGCATGTCAGTAGTATTAAACAAATATAGTGGGCCATGGTTTAAAGTTTAAACTCAAAAAGCATCTCCCGCACAGTTACACGGACACTATATGAGTAGAAAAAGTGAACAAAACGAGTCCATGCTTTTAATTAATTATGTGCCAACACTACAATATAATATTATTATGTTTAATTTAATAAAAACTTAGGTTATTAAGAAAACAAGAAATTTCCACTTCAAATCATAAATTCGAAATAGGAATACAGTTACTTGTGGCTGGTATCCGCCGAAGCGAACGCCCCTTGCGTTTACACAATAAACCACCACCAACAGTTCATTTTGAATATTATGTCGTATCTCATTTCACAAATTAATCCTGTAATGATCCCGAAAGTTGAAATGAAGAAGGAAGAGATAGTACACAAATGACAATAATTCAATTGCCAGAAAATTTAAATAATAATAACACTGTGAAAATCATTAATATATTAAGACATAATGTCTTGTGTTATAATGTCCTTTTCAACATAAAATATAATATGACCACATACAGGGGCGGCTCTGCCTTAAGGGTTCGTAGGGACCATCGCCACATCGTTATCGTATCAAAACTACACGTCCGATATTTTTATCATTATAATATACCTAATAATTAGATGATTAATTAATGAACTATTTAGTTTACTTCATACATCTAAACCCGTCGTAATTTTATAGAGATGTTTATTATTTTTATACAAATAAGTAAAACGATGATTGTAAATTATATAATAATATAATGATGATTACGCGGTATTAAAATAATTAATTAAATTAAATACGTTTTATTTCACGGTGAAACATAATGTACAAATTAAAAAAGGTATGGCGTCTATTTTTCACTGACCGGGGTCACTCAGTCTCATCCCGTCGCTGCGATACAAATTTCAGTCTACAGAGAATATGAATGCATTAGCGATAGTATACGCATACTGGGGAGCGAATCAACCGACCCCCAGGTGAGTAAAAATGCTCTTTGTATTTCGTTGTTCAAAACTGATAATGGTAAATCTATAATAATAATTATTATTAATTAAGTTAATATTTTAAAGCACGCTTTTTGGATGTGATTAAGTGACGACTGGGATACTCATATTATTTGTACTGAAAAATTACTCATTTCTTCATTAATAAAATTATATTATTATTTAATATGAGAAAGTAGGTAGGTATGTATATTTATTAATTAATGTCTAAGCCCCACCACCAATAAAGGTGTCGAGCCGCTACTGACCACATACATTGGTGATTGTATGCGCTTTATGCGCATATATTACATGCGCATAAAGCACAAAGAAATTAGCACTGTGCCTGATTTTAAGGGCATGTCAAACTTTCAAATTGAAATAATTACTCCACAACATTATTTCGAGACTTACCAACTTTTGACGGTAAGCCCACGATTACTATTGTGACCTCACCGAGTCAAACTCGGCGCCCCCGAATGTATGACCTGCGTATTACGCACTGGACTACGAGAGCAGTCAACTTCGATTGTAATGATAGTTATTGCTCATACTTCGAATGCAATGTGGCAAACTGTTTTATGTGGAAAATAATTATTGTTGCATATTTAAATAAATGGTAATAATTTTAACGAAATATTACGTAATCAAATATAATTAATAACTAGCACTATCATTGTAATGCGGAATTCAGTGCCACGACCTGAATAATTATAGTCTACTATGGTTTAAACTTTATCGGTCCACGCCTTAGCTGCTGACGGCTTGTAGCATATCGATGGTACAGGTAAACGTAGCAATTGAACAGATCAATATTTTGTAATATAATCATCTTTAAACATTCATAGCCTGTAGAATCATCTGATAGTAACAGTTTGCAAACTAAACTTCTTTACATTGTTCTTGGTTCGGATTACTCCGAATGCGGTGTATCATTCATTATCCAGACTATGAGTCCTGCTTAAGCCCATATTCAATCCTTTTGTCCACTTAATCAGGAGTTCACAACTTATTGATCAGTTTCCACAGAATCACATACAATTTAATATTAATATGTTAATAATAATTAATTATTTTTTTTATTCAACGAATAATTCACAAGATTTAAGAATGTAACATTCTAATTATTAAATATACATCATTTTGAAAACACTTCTGAGAAAATATATTATAACATAACCAATAGAAAAAATCTTTTTGAAAAAAGTAAGACAACCTGCATCTTTTGGGTATCGCACGCACGCACATTGACCACAGCGCTAAAGGAGTCGTAATTAATTACGATAAATTTTAACTATTGACTTTTTTTAATACTCACTGAAGCGCTTTCTAAATTGAGCTACATTGGCGATCGGCTTTTGTATTTCTATGACGTTGTATTGTGACGTCTTAGTTTAGGTCATAGCTACATATTATTATTGTCTTCAGTTACGTAATATGTAAAAGTCAACCTAGCATTTTACTCTATACTATTCTCAAGATGAATTTCAGTTCAATGATATAGTCGTAGTTAACATCCAGAGTGCAGCCTGTAAGTCCCTGCAGATATGTGAGGGAATTTTCTCACTCCAAGGGCACTCCATTTACTTTGCACCTCCTTTAATCTCTGGGGAACTTGCGTATTCTTATGTATTTTGTCTTTTTAGTATTCAGGTTGAGGCCGTATTTGTTGCAGGCCTCTGTTACTCAAATTCAGTTAGCTCCAATGTTACATGGTAAAATGTATAACTAGTACTTTGCTGATTTTTTTAAAAATTTATTTATAAAAGTTTACCAACTGAACCATTTACAGATAGAAGTCATTCTTCACAAATATGTCATTAAAATTATAATATCTGATATAAAACGTAGACATAGAAAGCAATACTTAAAGACAGTAGTCACGGTTATTCAATTTATATGAAAAAAAGGATTTTCTGAATCGGAATTATCAAATTACTGGCTAAATTTGCGGCGTCTTTTTTTTTTGTAAGCAATTGAGCTCTTCTCTGAATAGAAGACTATTCTGCTTTACAATGGTTTATAAAAGTATACATACACTTTTTTAACTACAGACATAAATAGTTACATTATTAATAATTCAGAATTACATTTTTGTTACACTATACACTAGACATTTACGTTACATTTTTGGAGAAATTTATGTACAATTTTCATAACTGAAATATTTGGTTTTGCCAGGAACGAATTAATCGTGAAAGGAGGGTATAACTTGCAGTTTCCCAATTTACTCATTAACACCTCTCTTTCTTGGTCATAGGCATCACATTGCCAGACAATGTGGTGAGGATTTTGAGTGGGATGCCCACACTGATACTGAGGGCTATCTACCACTTTAATTTTGTACAATGATTCGTTGTGACTGTAATGCCCTGTCCTGCTTCTAGCTATTGTTACTATTACATCTCGCTTTATTTTACAATGTTTACCAAACCAAGTTTAAGGAGATCTACTATAATAGTAGTGTGTTTCCTTTTCTTTCCCAAGATTTTCTAAATATTTACCGTTATTTTCGCTCATTGTTTGTTTAAACTGGGATTTAAAATCTGTGTATGGAATTCTTATATTTTCTGATGGGTATTTTACAGATTTTTTTGCACATTAATCAGAAATTTCATTGTTTGCGGCGTCTTATTGTGGAAATGAAGATCTCTTCACATAAAGTATATCGACATTGTTTTAGCTTCGTTTTTTGTATATTTTATATATCGATTAATTAGAATCTGTTTTTTTTATAGTTCACCGTGCTCTTCTCTCGCATGGGCACTTTTTATAAGTCTCTATAAACTCAGCCAAAGCACATTTGAGTGCGCGGCGACATCAATCTTGGCTATCTGCTCCTGAGATATTCTCAGGCGTAAAAAAACTGCTGATGCAATATTTCAAACGTAGGACCTCGTGGCTATGTGGCTTAGGGTGGATTAGTTTGGAGTGGTCTATGTTGTCGAACTAATATATTAGTAATAATAGTCGATATATGGTTACGTCGATGTATCCAAGGCCTGAACAAAAACGATGCATAAGTGCGAGTGAGAAAGTATTCGGCACCCTTATAATCTCTGCGACATGCGCTAGAGTAAGATAAAAGGTTTACAGATGTGTAAGATAATTTGCTGTGGTGTCGCCGCCAAATCTTAGTTTGTTGCTTAACTATGCGTCGATAACCTGCGAGCGCGTGTTGCTAAAATTGATATTTTTTGTGTTAAACATAAAGGCAGTGGTAAATATTTTTAGTTAATTAAGTATAAAAGATGGTTTTTTGTGTTGTATTAAAATGTGGTAGCCGTACTGATAAGCAAGAAGATGGTATTACGTTTCATAGGTAAGTTGATACATGTTCGTGATAATTTATTTGTATATTATTATATATTTTACTATCAGTGACCTAGTGTTTCTTTAAAATAACTTAAATTATGGATATCTTTACCTAATGGTTGCATTTTGACCGCTTAAAAATACTACATAACGTACAAAAAATAGAAAAATATATTTCAATTCTGAGCGTCTAGTGCGAGCACTTTGGGCGAGCACTAGCAAAATGGTCTATGGTCTCAAACATTTGTGTACGAATGCGTTCGCTCGCCCACAAACCAAACGCACGGCATGCAGCTTCATTTAGCAATGCAATGGGTGGCGTCTAGATGTATTTATATATAGTCTAAGGTTACGTCATAATATTAATTATATTTTTACCACAATGGAATCTCATAATATGTTTACGCTTATGGCTTATAAGCATATTAAACCTACAATATTCTATGTAACGAGGCTGAGAAAGAAAAATGAATATAACACGCATGATAATGTACCAAATGATTCCCTCAATTTAAAATAGATTCTCGTATAATTAATTAATTTATAATGTATTTTAAATAAATTGATATTTCAATACGTTATCGATCGGGAAAAATCACGTTTCTAAACTTTAAATATAGAGCCGTTTCTAAAGTATCGTGATCTTAGAACAAGACTGCAAGGTCGCACCAAAAGTGGACACAGTTTAAGGGTTGGCTCAGATAAAGGGCCCTTACGATTAACCGGAGTGAGTCACTGTAGGTATAAACCTTCAGATTTAGTAGAGCAGTGGTTTTGGAGCCACATGTGCTTTATTCGTAAGAAAACAATCTTTAACAAAGTGGGATTTGGATACATGTTTAGCGAGACGAGGCGATGGTTTCAACCACTAAACTAAAGACCCAAATACGAATCTTTTAAATATTTCATTATAACTTTGCTATCTGAGGTATTTTCAAAATTCTGTGAAATATCTTCGAAATCTTTGTAGGTATTTGACGATATAGTCATAAAAAATAATTTGGAAAGGGTCATCGTCAATGTATTCATCGAAAGTCGACACTAAAGAAGTGGGTCGAATTTTCGATGGTCC
Source organism: Rhyacophila brunnea (assembly GCF_057557595.1). Taxonomy (NCBI): domain Eukaryota; kingdom Metazoa; phylum Arthropoda; class Insecta; order Trichoptera; family Rhyacophilidae; genus Rhyacophila; species Rhyacophila brunnea. The sequence continues at coordinate 20,124,065 of NW_028232774.1, forward strand.
AACTATTTTAAATACTGTGTTTTAATAAATATCTTCAGTCATGAGGACGTCGCAGTGCAAATAATATGACATATAGTTAGAGAGACATGCCATAAAAAAGAAATCACGTTTAACGAAGCGTAAAAAGAATAGGAAATTACCGCGATGACCATCAAAATATAGTATTTTTTTTTCAAAATATATTATTTAGTTATGATCAGGTAGTGGAAATAATAATTGATACTTATAATAATTTTATTAATAATGCACCTAAAAGATTTACAGTTAACGACTTGAACGTTTTGAATCAATAATTGAAAAGATTTCCATCGTATAATATTGATAATGTAAACTTACCATCTTCTCATTATATGGTAAATGTATATTATTTATAAATCACCCAATTGGTGATATTATATACCACAATAACTTTATTATTGCTATAAGAATAATAATTATTAAGCCGAATGAAATTAAGATTATTATGCCTTCTTATTGACACTCAAGGCCTACTTATAGTCGGGCCGTGACACAAAACTGTAAATTTTGATGGTAGTATTAGTTATTGCTCGTACTTTTAATGCAGTCTGGTTTCCATGCCACGTTGCACTACTCGTGATATATGTATTTCTTTTACATTAAGAATCCATGTTTAATACATATGCAGAAACGCTGGTTAAGTAAGGCGTTGCACATTGATTGGCAAGACACAATGTCGTTCAAATGCACTACATGTCAATTAAGTTATGCTATACCACCGTTATTTGACATTTTATTGTCGGTAATCAATAATCTTTCTGTATTTATATAATATGCATTAGCCTAAGGCAGTGCAAATTATTGCGCATACTTGGAATGCAATATTATTGTAAACTGTTTGCAAAAAATGATGATTATTGCATATTGAAATAAGTGGTAATAATTTGAATGAAAAATGCAATCTTAAGTCTTCATATCTTTCAAAAGGTTACCGCAATGCATTCAAAGATAATCAATAACTAGTTCTACCATCGTAATTCGCAATTCAATATCACGGTCTGAATATAGTCGACCTTGATTTATACTATAATCGAAGAAGAGCATGGCACATCTTTAAGTTAATTTAAGCTAATGAAATAAAAAGAAATACATATCTGCCAACATTAATAAACAATCTTATCATTAAAAAATACAAATCACACTGTCGAGTTCCAATTAATGCTTCTATTTTAAACTGAAATGCCGATTTATGATCTTAAAATGCAAGATCTTGGTGGGAAATTAATGTTCCAAGAGCATGGTCGAAATTTTTGTAACCTAATTATAATTGCTGTGTCACGCGCTTTGCGACATGTAGATTCATATCATTGATGGTACAAAAAGTCAAATCTTATTAAGTATTGTTAACAAACACATACAAATTTCCTCATCGTCCTATGAGGCATTATAATGATATAATACAATTGGTATATTATCTGTTAAATGATATATTTTCATGTGACACACAACACAACGTCATTCTATGACATGAAACATCTAAATTCTATAAAATGGAGAATGATAATAAATATCTAGCAGTATTTTTTAAAGAAAATGGTGCGAACTAAAATCCGTTCCAAATAATAATTCATCCTGATAAAGTAATCTAGATAGCAAGTATCAAATGCTTAATTTCTTCTTAATAATCTAGTAGTAATTACGTACATACATATACAAGCATCTATTTAAATTCTAATTATCTGAAGAAAACGGCAGTGTTAACTAAGTAAACCTCAGTCGCGGGTTTCGCGTCACATTTCAGCACACGTCAAGTAAAGAGGGGCGAAGAAGCATCCCCTACGAAGTTGAGCCTGGTGTTCCGCGAACAGCTAAAAAACTAATAGCTCAACTTGCCTTATGACCTGTGAAAACTCTCCCTCCCACCGGAAAAACTTTTGCACAGGAAAAACTTTAACCCTTAGGCAACCCGGAAATTCTGCGAGACGTGTTTTAGCGGTGATAGTTTCGTAACCGCGCCATAGATATTGTGCGTGTAAGGTATTGGCAATGTGTTATTGTTTTTATATTTTATTCTATACCCTGACGAAGGTATACATATACCTTGAAAGTATTGAAAACTGAAGCCGGGATAGCCAAATCACGGTCAACTATATTCAGATCGTGGCACTGAATTGCAAACTACAATATTATACCACATTTACACGTGTATGGATTTACTGTGCATAGTAAGAAAATGTATGGGGAAACATATATTATCCTGTAGTTGGCAAGACTGCGTACACGAATCAAACAAGCTTAGAAGCTTCTGCATTGTGCTGATTTTTTTATGCCGGTAAAAAAACTAACTACTTATTTTAAAGTTAACCGATTTTCAAAACGTCCTGTTAAATAGTAGTATAAAATGACAACATCGCGTCTCGCTTACTCTTGAAGAATGAGATTGGAGAGACAGTCAGCACTATTGCGTGTAAACAGCTTTATCACGATAGTTTAAAATAAGCACTATTGCCGACAGTAATTCCATGCACGTGTACAGGCGCTATAAGTGTTAGTTATTATCTTCGAATGCAATGCAATAACCTTTTCGCAATAAATGAAGATTTTCGATTTCATTTTTCGTTTAAAAACCTACCATTTATTTCAATATGAAACAATCATAATTTTCTACAAACACCATTCCTTATTACATTCTAAGTATGCCTAATAACTAGCAGTACGATCATAGTTTATAATTTCGTGGCCTGGCTATGTAGTGGGCTTTGGGTCAAAACCAATATGAAAAAGTGCAAAACTCCCATTCATTATTATTTAAAGAAATAAAATTTCTAAGGGGTGTAAAGCTTTTTACACACCTACTTCTGTAAGTTCTTTATGTTGGCAAAAAGGTAGGGATTATTGAAAAGATTCAGAATTGATTTTGACTCTGAGAAGACACAAAAATAGTATTGTAAAGCTACTAAAGACCGTTGATGTCTAATTGATTTGCAATTCTCAGTACCTACGTTTCAATTTAGCCGACGTAATCATCGGAAAGAATTTGATATTTTCAATTTAATTTAATATTGGACAATTTCCTCGCTACGCAGGGTTGGAGTACAAGGAATATGGGTCGGGGGGGCATCCTCGTAAAAGTTGATGGAGGGAAGTGGCAGGGTGGAATATCAATGAAAAGTTCTTACGGCCAGTGGCGTGTCTTAAAATAACTCAAGTGATAAAAAAGATACACAATGTAAACAGAAAGGGCGAAATTGTTTTTGAATATATTAACGTGAAAGATCCTTTCACCAGTTATCCGCTTGAATTAATTTAAGTGCATGCTGATAAAAAAGTAGACACATGCTATTTAATTATTATATTACTATAAAAAACGTGTGGCAGTATCACCTGTCAACATCCTAATAGATGCACTCAATAATTACTAGTTAACAATAATACTAATGTATAGCATAAGAAAATAAATAAATAAAGGGTAACAATACGGTGGCCCTTGTAGTCCAGTGCGTGCAGCGTGCATGTGAGAGGTGCAACTTCCCTTTTATACGATCGCGCAACAAAGACGCGAATTATTTTATATGCGCCAGAAAGAGACCGTTTATGCATTATACTTTGACAGACATACAGACAAATCATGCGAAATATAATGTAATTATTTTAATTATTATCTACCACGAACACATACTTTTGAATACCTACATCTAATTATTACTTTTCACTTTTTTTTCAAGTTTTACCATTCAAATTTACCATCCACATTACTTGCTCGTAATTTACAAATTTACCAATAATTGTCTCTTTTTCATATTGTATAATACTTTTTTTTATCGCTCCATACCTTTTACAGTAAGTATTAGAAATTATAACAAGTATAAAAAATCAAACATTATTGTGTTCTTATATACTGTATCCTATCTATCACAAATAATACGTATCGTATGTAAATAATTTCATTTATGGTTAATTAGTAATTGTTTTATACGATTTTATGATCCCTTATTGGTTTAAAAAAATAATACGCCATATCTTTAAGTACATTAAAATAATTAAAATAGTATTCATTCCAATTAAATTTAAATATTTATAATATACGTTCAGCCCACCCTAAGATACACCACTGGCCGGGAGTAAAAAAAATACTTCTTAGATCAAGTGATACTGTCAACTAGTTGGGGTTAAATTGGACAGACGCACTTAACTAAATTATTAACGAGATTGCTATTTAAAATTGTAAAAGCTCTTTCAAAGAAATATCCGTTTCATGACTTGATAATCTTACACGAAAGACATTGAAGAGATCTTCCCTTTATAGAAGTGGCCTAAGTAAATGAAAGTGTAACTGAAAAAAAAGTTATTATTATAATCACGTCTGGGTCACCATTTATCGGGCTATGTCTTTTGAGATGAAAAGCTCACATATATTTAATTATCTGACAGAGTAGAATAACACTTAAAATTACAACCCCGATAATAATATTGTTTTTTTAACCTTTATTCACTGATTTAGTTAAAACTGCTGATATGGTGACATAATACACGAAATTATTATATGCGATAATAACCAAAGATATTTTTCGACATACAATACTGACGATGAACGATGTAAGAGAAAGACTTCTTTTAAACATTTACTTTTTCGATATTATCATAAGTTTCAGCGGACGGGCTTATACTGACATTTTTTCATCATTTAGTTTACTATTTCTTATTATTACGTAAGTATCTACATAAATATATAATTTAAGATATTTATATGTAGCTATCTTTATATGACACACTACCTGCGTCTTCAGGTAAGCGGCAAATGGCGACAATATTAAATCTTTGCCCCCGCTTTTTCTTTGACCTGAACCTTTGTAGCTTGGGTGCCGTGTGACCTTCTTAGAATTTTGGTATGCTACAATTTGATTGAGTAGATTTTTGTTTATAATTTATAATTTAAAACATAAAATTCAAAATAATATTACTATTAGCGAAATCGCAGCCAAGTTCTGCTTATAAAACCATCAGAAACAGGTTTCGGCCTAATGAAAATACGGAGGTTTTTAGGGTTTCCATCTTACTGGAAATAGATAACTGTATCGCATTGAGATAAAAATATACTTTGTTTATGGAGCATTGAAGACATTAATGTTCTAATTTTATTAAATTCAATAAGATCAAAAATTTGACTTCTATCGGTATCAAATATCTGATAGTGATGCTGTCTTTATTATTAGATGTTTTTTGTATGTACTACAGCACACTTATAAGCGCCTTCTACAATTTAATGTAAATACTACGATATGATTGTATTTATAATTTTCTTAATTGCCTCTTTTTTTCTTTCTTTCCTTTGTACTTCGGTTGTTTTTATTACGTATTTTGTAAGTGTTTCATTTCCGTACAACATCTCACGGTGAAGTTGTTATATTACGGCTAAATGTGTAAGGTACGTAAAAACATCCGGACATGGTTTTTAAAAACTTACTTACATGTTTCAAGAGTGTCTTTTGCTGTTAGGTCAGCGTAATAGATAAGAATTAAAATGTCCACGGGATTCTAATCGAAATACTTTGATTTATACAATTTACTTATACATTTTAATTAAGTATTAATTATTATAAAATTTCGCAAATAATAATAATATGCTAAAATTTTGGGTTTTACTTTTTACACGTTCTTTAGTATTTTATGTTCGCCCAGTTGAATATTTTAAAATCAAATTACTAGTTTATATAAATAATTCAATAAATTGCTGAGGGTTGAAATCGTTTTCAACAGCCGCTATGGTAATTAACCTTTAAACAGAATTCGTAAGTTTTTAATTGTGGTTTCCAGACGATAGGGCAGTTAAACAACTATGAAAATTTTGCTAGTAAAGTAATGGCCACTTTAATAGTAATTGGATACTTGGTCAATAAAGTTTTTTTTTACCAAAGTAGAATTCAATTCAACACAATATTTTAATTGCAATAAATTATATTTATTGATTATATTATGTATATCTTTTATAAAACATAACTAAATTTCGAGTACTTTTACGTAATTTTATTTTTAAAATCAAGACTAGTTTAATGTTAGAATATCGTATTATCTAAGTATTTTTAATCGGAAGACACCAAGACAATATGATATAAAGACATTTCCGTATACAAACATGCCTCTCAAAATTTCATAATAATTCCATTTTCTGTACGAAAGGCAGCTCGCAAGTACGATCTTTGTCATGTGAATCCAACATTGTTTATAAGAAAAGGAAAATATGTCGGCGGATTTCTTGTCTTTGGTCTCTAAGATATAACGTTGAAACTATCCCTTAACTGTTGCTTTTACGGGTCCAAGATGATAGTAATAATTCCTTTTTCATCATATACATTCTCTGTTGAAAAAACTAAATATAATAATTAGATGCTTTATTAACCTACTTACATTTGGGTAATATTTTTTTTCATTTATTTCTGTTATAATATAACTCTAGCTCTCACTAGATAATTTGAAATGAAGTAATAGCTCCCATGCTTATAGAGTTCGCAAACCACTGATTTTGAGATTACTTGCTAGTCATTCTAAGGAAAAAATATCACAAATATTAAATCTCAAAAACAAATCCACAAAGGACAGAAATCGTTTTCTAGTCGTCATCCTCATGATTGAGGATTGTTATCACTCAGGTTTTTTTCTGTGTTACCTTATCAAGCCTTGTGGGCCCAGTCGTGCACACAGAACATGATTTAGAGTTTTATTATTGATGTTTAATACGGGAGAAGGGGGCAAGAAAAAAAATAAAAGAAAATATAGTAAGTGCCTCTATTTTCCACATTTACTCCGTCTACTATTTATGGCTTTTTTTAAAAATACATTTCTGTTATAATACAGGTCTAAAAAAATCTCATTGTTACTTTTGTACCCAGTCTCCCCATTTCTACTTGTAGACTTGTCATACAATCTATATATAAATAATCCAGAGTTTTTCTTATATTCGCTATAATATTAGCAGACGTTTAGTCAGCAAACATTTATATTTGATGGGGCGATTTATAAATTAGTCGAAGAAATTTCATTAACGGCATCGACAAAACATTATTTTCCAAGAAAAGCGGCCAACATGAAACTAAGTGGAAAATACAGTCGCGTAATTACGCTTATCTAAGTTTTTATTACATCCTTATTAAGAACCTAAATCAGAATTATGTGGATAGAACCCTTGTAAGGCGGGCGCAGGTTGTAAATCTTTCCCTAGTGCGGGCCTCTTTATTATAAGGTAAACCTGTTAAGTTATATCATTTCGACGCTAAATAATGACAGTTATCCACTTATTCGCACGCTTTTATAGCCGGCGTCCTGGAGAAAAATGACCAAATTAGACGTATTTTTCTAGATATAAAGATAAAATAATTAATGCATTAAACTATTCACGAAGCGTAAATTTGATCAGCCGAATTAATTGAATTCTTACATAGGGCATATTAGATTCTTGCAAGATTCAAAGTGATTCAGGCTTTAACGGAAAAGAGAAAAACAGAGAATGGCCACCTTTTAAATTTAATTCTGAATGGAGAATTTTACGGGTCTCGTGGACAGCCAAACGCAGAAACGAGTCTATCATCAGCAAGCTTGACATTTGAGACAAACTGTACTCGGTTTATCTGAAAGATTTTTTACTAAACCCTTATATAGGTCTCTACCTTCTCCAGCATCTGCCTCTATTCAGATCTGTCTTATGCCGCTCCCCTCAAAGTTTTTACATTCAACTCGACAATATCTCCCCATCTTGTATTTTTATTTGCCTTCCGGCTTCCCGAATATCAGTTTCTTTGTCGACTTTGTGACTCGTCCACTTTGCGTAAGATGATCTATTTGATGGGCTATGATATGTGCCCCCCCCTCCCCCATAAAAATTTACAGCTCATAGTTGTATATTCGTCTCTATCCCAACTGTGTGTAAATGATGGGTCCAAAGATATTACGCAGCACACCACCTCTATCAGTCGCGGATATTTAAAGATAATTCTGGTATCCCCCAGGGCTCAAACTTGGGGCCATTGTTGTTCACGATTCTTATAAATGACATAGAAATAGTCAATTAAAATGCTATACTCTTGTTGTTTGCTAATATGTTGAAACTCTTTATAAAGTTTGTTACCTTGGACGATTGTCCTTAACTTTGCGAAATTGGGGCAGGCATAACAAACCGGACTTTAATATTGATAAATGCAATATGCGGTGCACGGTAGAGTTCTTTCACGAATACCATCTGTAAGCGATCTTGACATTACGTTTGACAGTAAATTAACATTAATTGGCCATATGGCTATCATTTGTAAAAAAACGCTACAAATATTGGGCTTCGTCATAATTTCCCGGGTCTTTTCAGATGTCACGGTATTAAAAATCCTTTATAATTCTTTAGTTAGAAACCGACTTGAGAGCGGCTCGATTGTTTGGGCTCCGCATCAGTTGAAATACGATCTTAAGGTGAAGCGAGTTCAAAAGAGAATTTTGAGACTCCTTTACTTGAGGTTGTGTGGATACCATTCGTGGCTTTATCCAATTGAGTTCCTCTTAGGTATACTTACATACTGTAGTTTAAATACTTATGTACTAGAATATATTAATTATATTTGGCAACGCATTTTTCCGACTTATACGCGATTTAAATGAGAACTGCCATTCTTGATAGTAATGACATGTGTGTCTCTCAAATTTACATGGTAGCACGATTCCACTTCCAGAGACTGTCTAATCTTTGTTTTACCATTGGTCACTAGTACACAATCTTTTTTATCCCTTACATTTTTCATTTTCTATACCTGCATTCAACTGCATACTACGTTCTTTTCATTTGACAACCATATAGCACATGTTATCACTCTATCTATATCAGGGTTGGCGAACCTTTTTACATACGCGGGCCAAAATTTCCCAAATAATATTATTAGACTGTCTGACGTGCCATGCACTTTTTCATCGCGAAAAAAATATTTTTAGGAATTCTATTAAAGAGTTTCAAAATTACAATTGAGTTCTTGAGACTATCTTTTACTATGTTTCTAGCCGAAGATATATCTTTAATTATTTGAATAATTTTTCTTTGTTTTCAAAAAGATCATGGAAGCATTTTAATCACTCTTCTTTCATATTATTATATTCTCAATCACTGAACAGTTTTCCATTTTTAGGGATTATGTTTGAGGGAAAAAATCAATGAATGACTGCCGATAATTAATTTCAGAATGTTTTATGATTTAATATTATTATGTTTAATTATGCCCAATCATAACTATGCAAAACTTTTGATATATTTATCTTAAATATTTTTTTTAATTAAGTAAGTATTATAGGTATTTTTTTCTCTTCAAAAACATTCGCGTGTCAATCATCTAGCGTGCCACTGGTTCGTCATCACTGATATATAGTATTACTTTGTATAATATGGTTACTAATTAACGACATAAACCTATCTGTATAGAAAAAATCATATACATTTCTAGCTCAAATTATTTGGTTTCATTATCATCATCAGCCTGAATCTATCCACTGCTGGATGAAGGCCTCTTTAAGCTGCTTCCACTTATCTTGGTCCTGTTGCCACGTAATTCCGCAGAACTTTATCATTTAATCGACGTTTTGTACTTCTTGGATACCATTGGTTTGACTATGACTGGTTTATAAAGTTTTTAAGATGTGACTAAAATAATGATTAAAAACCTCTATTATAAAATAATTGCGTTAGTTAAAGGATAGTAGATTTTTTTATAAATAGGTACCAAGTTTCTTAATTATAACTTTAAACCGGATGCTATTTGTTTTCATCCGACTTTCCGCCTCATCCGTCGATAAAGTATTAAGTAATTCGGAAAAAAAATGTATTCTCCTTATTTCTGTTTCACCAGACGATAGTAAATTGAGAGTCACTTTTGAGGAGAGTGAAAGTTCTCGCTCTCCGTTTTAATAAAGTATTTAAAGTATGATGGCAGAGAAGAAGAAAAGCCCCGGGCGTGTAAATATTGACTTTTAAATTAAACTTTCGGCGCGCCTGCGAGACTTTAGCAGTGAGAAACATTTTAAACATAAATACCGACCACCGAAGTGATCGCTAACGCCGTGTCCAATTAATTATTTGACAGACAATTTTAACCGGTTAAAAAAATACAACTCCCGAAAAAGTATTTTTTGGTCTCTCTTGCTAAAATAACGTCTTTATTAATCAACGTCGAATTGAAATCTACCTCTGAATTTAATTTCTCTCCGACGTTTTTCGCTATATCAATAAAGAAATCGTGATAATAAATAAAAGAATAATATATACATAATTACCAACTTGGAGAGATTCGTCGCCGGCAGAAACGTTGAGGGTCGACGCCCTAGAGGGAGGTCGTCTATTTAATAGTCCGATGGGCTTCCTAATATTTTCTACATTCATCATTATCAACTAGGGTCAATCCACTGATGGGTGAAGGCCTCTTACGGCTTCTTCCATTTTTTTTTCGATTCTTAGTTTTTTACTGGCACGTACATCCACCGAATATTATAAATTCTACTATCCAGCGGATTTCTACTATCACGGCGATATATCCAGCCTATAGAAACTTCATCTGCTTAGAAACCTCTATCACCACCCTATTCATTAGTTTAATTTGTAGCCTATTTTTCGTTATGTCCTACATTAACCTTTCCATACTATTCTAATTTCTTTTACACCAAGAGTCTTTGTTTCACATGTATATGTGAGCACTCGTTGAACACATTCGTTGAACGGGAAGTCACTTTTGAAGATACTTTATAAACGCCCAAACACGCACCATGCGAGCAATCTCGTCAATTGACATTTGTTGTTCGAGATAAACGTAGTTGTTGACCCGCTCGATTCGAGTGCCGTTGATGAGGATTGCTATTGGTTCAGCAAGCAGTTTATCTTTACTTACGTGGCTACATTTGCAAGCTCTTGCATCTTATTCTGAAGGTCATCTGGGCTATTGGCAAAGACAGCAATATAATCTGCAAAGCGAAGGTGGCTGAGACATTCGCGCTTATGGCGATTCCACTGTTCTCCCATTCAAATTGTCTGAATAGCAACCAGTGATTATATTATGCATGTGAAATATGGACCCTTAACCCTTAATTGCATGGTATAGCTTTCAGCAATAAACTGTATTATTAATTATATTTAAGGCTGGGGATAGTCAACTGGGAAGAGAGAGCGCTGGACAGAGATGCCTGGAGAAACGTTGTGCAGTCGGCCATGGACCTGAACGGCCCCTAGCGCCAGTTTAATAATAATTAATTATATTGTTTGTTATGTGTGAACGAAATTGTATTTGAAAACTTGCAGTTCTCTGCAGTTGACCAAAATATTGTACTGATAAAATAGTTATAGTTCTATTAACATATTCTCCCACTGTCAATTATTAATAATAATCTTACACATTAAATTTGATTGATTAGAAAAGTTAAACGTAAATCAAAGGGTTTCTATCATGTATTTTAAGGGATAATTAATGTTAATGTAAAAGAAATCCAAAAAATACGTGTAGCGTAACGTGGCATAGAAAATTGCATGCTGTGCATAACGCGGAAAGACCACAAAGAAATCAATGGATAAGCAGGTAGATAAGAGTTCACCAAACAAGCTGGATATATCGTTGAGCAAGTGGAAAACTCCTAGACAAATTCTGCCGCATAGTGGGGTAGTAAGCGACCACAGGTAGGCCCTAACACCCATCGGATAAGCGAACTCATAATATTCTGTGGATGTAGGTACGTATAAGCAAAGAACTGGGAACCGAAAATAGTGAGAGGATCTGTTTAAGGTCTTCTTCAAGCAGTGGATTGACCCTGACTAACGATGATGATGATGATAGTACAAATAAATTTGGTACACATTGTAATTTGGTAAAATATATTACAAACTATTTCAATATTCACGACTTCAGCGAGTCTGTTAATAGAAATTCATAAATGAATATTTATTTGGGGCGCAGTGAAAGTTATCAGACAACTGCCACAAATATCATAAAATATTAATGAACTTTTATAATCAGAGGGTTGTAAAATAACAATTTCGAGGCAACTTTGGCGTAGCGGTGTCAAACTAAAATGCGAGGGTGCAAAAGTTTCATAACAGCACTGACCTCTGTCGACATTTTGTCTAACAGTGATACCTTCGGATTAATATTGTTATATTAGGCAGTGTAGCTACAAATGGGACCATTGATTTCAAAGTCCATCACCTCCATTATTATAGATTTTTATTTTATATTATTATTGATTCTCTAGACACTTTTCCATCGTATATGCTCATTAAATTTACTATCAACTACAACTCCGTTTTTTTAGAAAAATATTATTAAATTATTGGAGGTAGATTACAAAGACACTTATATTCATCAGTCGCCATTATTTATATTTTTGACCGACTTTAAACATGTTTTTTTTTTAATAATTACGTGTTACTAATATTTAAAAAAAAATCTATTTGCAGTTTTAAACGTGTTTGACGGTTTTGTATGATTATCTGAAAATGGTGGAATTATGGAGGTAACCGACTTTGAAAATAACAGCCTCATATTATCCTGGCATTTGTGTGGCCATTTTAGTAGGTGATTAAAACCTTTTTCTCCGAATCAGTGCAGAGAAATCGAAACGACCGGGCATATTGTTGAAACATTCGTCCTGTTTGCGTTTTCTGGGGGATTACTGCCATTCACAAAGATAATGAAAATGCGCTGGCATACATTGAGGCTCTACTGGTGGTGCATTTATAGTGCTGATGTGTTGTTTGTGATTCTTACTGTGATTTAGTTTGAATATTTGTATGGTAACATCTACATCCTGCCACCATACGAACGAATAAGGCAGATGAATGAGACATGTATTTACTTAAAATACTTACATTCTCTTTACTTGCTACATACGTAACATAAAATATCTTCACAGTTAATGCAGTAAATCAACGATCTATAATTGTAGGTGACGATAACTACTCGACTGTTAATATAAAACCTTACACTCTGTGATGGCTCTTATGATCTTTTTAGGGACGAAGATGGTAAAAAAAACTTTTTATTTATCGTAAAACAGCTTCTAAATTCGAATGCAACAAGCTCATCTTTCATATTCTTCTGATACAATATCCTAGCCTGCAACAAGTTTGCGGGGTGCATACCACACTCAAATGCAATGATAGACTGCACCCAAATAACTCTTTAGAGCTTCCTTGTTTAATTTCAACTTCTATAGAGTTTGTATACACATATTGAATAGTCAAATTATCGGACATGTCAAAAGTGAAATGTCGCAACACACAGGAAGCCTGTGTTTGAAATGAAATATAAATATTTTTTAAAAATTTACATTATTAAGTACTAGCTGAACTACCCGGCTTTGCGCAGGGTCGCTTCGTGTTATATTTATCTTAGATATTTAAAAAATAATAAGAGGTAATTATTTTTTTAATATTAAAAAATCTGTGTAATACAATATGGCAATATAAAAATAATTCTAATAGGAGTAAAGGACAAACAAAAGAACACTAAATTAAAATCGAATCCAAAATATGAAAACGTTATTAATGTTATTAATATGTAGTAAAAAAAAAAAATCAAAAGTTGGATGGAACAAACAAACAACAAACTTTGTATTTATATAATACTAATTTAGAAACCTTTGCAGGTGTGCGCACAACAACTGACAAAAGTTTCATCGCAATCGGATGAATGGTATATGAACGCATACGAATAGAAGAAGAAGATAATTTTCTAATTCAAAAATCTTAGTGGGCATGCGCACGATAACTCACCAAAGTTTCATTGCAATCGGATTAATGGTATAGGAACGCATACGAATAGAAGAAGAAGAAGATAGTTGTACTAATTCAGAAACCTTTGCGGGTGTTACCACAATAACTGACGAAGGTTTCATCGCAATCGGATGAATGGTATAGGAAGCATACGAATAAAAGAAGATATAATGATGAAGAAGAAGAAGATGGTTTTATAATTCAGAAACCTTTGCGGGTGTTATCAGAACAACTGACGAAGGTTTTATCGCAATCGGATGAATGGTATAGGAACCATACGAATACAAGAAGATATAATGAAGAAGAAGAAGATGGTTTTTATAATTCAGAAACCTTTGCGGGTGTTACCACAACAACTGACGAAGGTTTTATCGCAATCGGATGATTGGTATAGGAACCATACGAATAAAAGAAGATATAATGAAGAAGAAGAAGAAGATGGTTTTTATAATTCAGAAACCTTTGAAACCACCAGAGCACTGTTTTTTGTAATTAGAAGAAAACTATTGAACTCCCTTGAATGTTAATGAGTGAGTGAGTCGATTTACATTTCTTTTTTTAAATATATATAATCCCTAAGGCTGCGGACATACAGCACACTATGAGAAATAGAGCTTCTTGATTGGTTAGAAAAAGTTTGATTACAGTACTCACATTATTCATCTAAAAATGTGAGTCATGACACCAACTGTCAATTTTGTCAATGTTTTCACATGGTTTAAAGTGACTTTTGATAGACAACGATTTTTCTTTATATCGAATAATGCCTTTAGAATCATTTGCTATATTTAACTCGAAAATGACAAAATTGCAAAATGTGAGTTATTACTCTAGGCAACTCAATTAACATTATGCCTGATTTTAGAGGGCATGTCAAACTTCAAACTGCAGTTACTCCATAACAATATGATTTCGAGACTTACCAACTTTCCTTAACAGGTACCTAATTTAAAATAAATACCACCTAAAATATGATTATGTATAACGACCTCCGATTTTTCCCTTAACCCTCTAATTGTCACCCACTAAATAAATCACCGATAAATTACCATCTCGAAAGGAGAGCGGTGAAAAAAGTTTCGCATGACGCGCAATCTGCCCGCTGACAAAAGGTCCATCCCACGGGTCGGCCTTTAATTAAATTATATTAAATTTGTAAATTAAAATTCTATGCGCGGTAATTTTGCGCGCTTCAAGTGGACACGGGTCGCGCCATATTTTAGCAAAAAACGTCATTAATTAAACAATTAAAAGATCACTTCATGACGTAATCTAGCGAGCATGCGTGGCTTGACGGGTTAACTCACTTACTATAACTCGACGTAACTCATTTTAAAATTTATCAAACAAATTAACCCTTTCTAATCCTACTCAGTTATGCAAATTCTCATTGAGTTTTTTCTAGTATGTAGATCATTTTATATTCATAGCTATATATAAGATACATAATTTAATAACAGTTCATAATATGGAAGCAAGTTCATAGAACAAGGGTAGAGAAAAAATGAAATATGCACATTTTTACAATGCAAGGAGATTAAAAAATATATTACACTTGATCAGAACTGCCCACTTAGCATTTTTCTTGGCAGATCCAACACTCATGAATAGACTGGGTAAAATTTCCATCTTGCGTTTGGTGTTAAATCTAACTTTTTCGAAATTTGTATAAGACTATTATAATTATATTACATTTCTTGTTCAAATTCTTTGATTTAATCAAATGTGAATAAAATAACTCTAAACCTTCAATTAAACAGGAAAATATGACTTGAATTAAAGGTAATTGTTATAAGACTCGCATAAATAATCATTTAATTACGCATATCTTTAAATCCATTTATTAAGTATTCTTTTTATACCTAAATAGCGTTATGCTTAATAACTTTTCAACCCAATATAGAGATATATTGATATACATATTATAATAAAAGCATTATAAACAATTTTAGACTTCATTTCTACTTTCTTTTTTAAGTCATAAGGCACGTGTATTTTTTGTAGATTTTCTTCATGTGTGCGATGTTCAGATATCCGTCATTTAATTGTCCTGGCTTTGTCTCGACAGCGCCCAGTCATTCTAAGCCCATTTTTTATTTCACCTGATGCGCAGAAGCAAAACTGAAACGAAAAACTGGTCTGCGCATGTGGTCGCCGGAGTGGGGACACGCTTTTATGAAATAAATACACCACAGTCGATTTAAACATTGTTTCCAAATAAAAAATATATTTATTACTTTTTTGCGATTGCGATGTTTCTTATTAATTAAATGAGATGAAAATATTTTTATCAGAACAATGAATGTTAAAAGAAAATTATTGGAGCATTTTACAACACTTGTTTACTTAACAACAATAATTGCTCAAAACCAACAAGGGAATAAAGATCAAAAGCATGGAAAAAAAACAACAAAAAATGCCGTTCAAAGGGAATCAACAAAAAAGAAAAGAAAGTAAAAAAACTTGTAAAAAATAAGGCTTAAAACAAAAACCTCCCTCTGGTTAATCAATCTTCATTTCCGCGCCGCGAATTACGGTCCTTAAGGGCGTTTTAATAATGTCCACAGCGAAGGGGAAAAAATGAGGTAAACAAATGATCCAGTGGGTATAGTGTTACTTACGGCTTTATTTACCTGAATTGTCCAGTTGAAGCCTATTCGTGAGTAAATATTTGATTAAAGACAACTTTAAGAATATTAAAATGCTATATATTTGTACGTATTCTGTTTAAAGAAAAAGGCTATTTTACAACCAACATAATGTACGATTTCAAAGAACTTTATATAGCGTAAAAGGTGAAAACTGAGCTCGAGGCCTAGATATAATTACGTAAAATAATGAGAGGGATAATGTTTATAGTTCTGTAAATTGTCGCTACAACATCACAGCTATGAATTGGTCTTCTTCTTCTTCGATGGCGCTACAGCTCAAGTCGAGCCCTGGCCTCCTCCACCGCTGTCCTCCAGCCGGAATGGTCCTCCGCACGTCTTTTCCAGTTCCTGATTTTTAGTATCTGGTTGGCATCTTTTGTAACATTATCACTCCATCGTGTGCGTTCATGAGTCGGTCTATAGGTTAATAATTGAGGAGCTGTGGATTAAAAAGTTATAAAGTATAAAAAAATGAGTTATTCGTAGACCAGTTTTAAGATCACACATATCTGTTCAGATGTAAAAATAGATTTTACTGTGCAACTGCGCTCTAACGAAAAAAAATACATTAGTATTCTATTCCAAAAAACTGCGTATACATATAAAATATACAAAAGCCTTTGTTTACACGTGTTAGTAAAACTCGGATACGGTATATCTGTGTGTGTAAATTCTAACACTTCTTTTTTTAAATTTTAAGGTAGAGTTTTAAGAATTATCTAAAAATTAAAAATAAAACATTTTACCAAGCACAACATGCGTCAAATTGACGCCGATTTTCTCCAGTGGATTAAGAAGGAAGGTTTTAAATAATCGCCAAATATAAAGTCTTCGCTACTGAGGTATATTAAATTTAGAATAGATAGTATTGAAGTTACTGAAACGTAGTATTTTTAAATGGTACAATATTTATTTCACTGGTAAGACTTATACATCATTTTGTTGTGCTGGCATGCTATCTAGTATCACGGTATTATGCATGGTAGGATCACTGGGGTATTGAACCAGTAAAGCGATTGTCAGTCGGCCATGTTGCATAACGAGGTCAGCGCGAAAAAGTTTTCAAACTCATTGCAGAGATAACTTTTGAAAATAACACTGTTACTGCGCGTCACTGTGGAATTATTTCCAGCTTAGTTTTCTATTTGGCGACTTTCAACGAGACATTATTTTCATTGCAATATTAAACTGAAAAACTACTATACATTATCGTTGTGACAGGTTAATTTGATTATAATTCACGCCAAAACCAACAGATTTTCTCATGTTAACATCCAATGCATTCAAAACTATATTATGTTTTAGGACTGTGGTGGTAAGTTCCAGAATAGCAGCAGGATTTCGTATTAAAGCACTTAGATACGTTAACTGAATTTGTTGTTATGAACACTATGTAGCACTTAATTAATTTTGATTATCTACTAAATTTATAGTTTTGTATAGTTTAACGTCATCGCGGATGGACACTATATAGATATATTATATTGTTTACATAAGCTTTATTTTTTCACTCATACGTAGGGATTGCAATACCGGTATTACAGTATTTATCAATACCGAAATACCGGTTTTAAAAATCCAAAATACCGGAATTTTCGATAACAAGAAAGCACACTTGTTCACGATTAACTATAAGTTATGTGCTGCTAAAATGCAAATAAGTATATTAAGTGAATCCAACAGAGGTGAAAAAATAATAAAACAAATTTCATCAAATATATTTACTTATATAAGTAATTGTCGCGATGAATCATCATTATATTATTTCGAAAGAGGAAACATCCGTGAAAAAACGTTCAATTATTTTATAATAATTATTGATGACTGTACAAACTGCAGCCGGACTTATTTGCAGTTGATGAACTTTGAGGGCTTTATTTAAAATTATCAATATATTCAAAGTATTTGTAAAAAATCACTAGGTCTACAATTATGATCAATAAATATTTTTAAATGTCAACTATGTATATTTATTGATAAGCACCTCCTTCTTTTTTTTTTTCCTAGTCCAATACAAACGATGATATTGGTTTAAATGTATTATTCTTCTTATACTAGTTGTAGACAATACGTCGGTTTTTATTCAGATTCTTAGTCCCAGCAGCTATTTCTCTACCTTTTGTGAGGCGGTCTACTAGATAAATGACCGCCCGGAAATCTTGGATATCATACAATGTGTAAAATTACCACTAATCTATCCATCTGGCCAAATCCTCAAATCCACAAACTTCTCGGACCAGCTGACTTCTTGCCTGATACCTGTGTAGCATGTTACCTGTTATAAATCCGATTATCATTATTAACAGGTTTTACAACATATTATAAGTAGTTATTTTTGGCTGTCTTTTCTATGTTTGAATCTATATTCCCAAAAATCGTATTAAGTTCAAATTATACTGGCAACCTCCCAGATCCCATAAGATTTTACGATTCGGTTAAGAGGTAAAGTAATATGAATGGTAACCATTAACCCAACTATCACCGATTGTTGACTGAATCGTGCGCTAAAGATGAGAATTATTATATTTCGGTCATGATTCAGGAAATGATTCAAAGTGACATTTTATAATTGGGAGCGATCGGGGAAGGTAATCGCCGTTAGTCGTTGAATTTAACTGGATCTGCGAGTTTACCAGTGTAATTTTACATTGCACGTTGTGTACATGTGAGTTTTTTTTCTATCTATTAATAATAATATGTTATTGTGTTTTTGAAACAACTGCGGTTTTACCAACTTGCTATTTAATTTCACTGTAAAGATCTTGGTAATTGAGCAGATGTACTCAATCTAATTTGAATTGCATGACCTAGGGGCGGCAGGTTATATGAAAGTATGGTGAAGCAGGCAAGTATGGTGAGGCAGGCTGGTAATCAATTTGCGGCAAAATTTTCACGTTAACATTATATTATATGGGTACGTTATAATGACCAAAGTAAATTCTCCGTGATGCCCTGCTTTTTTTTTTATCGCGTCGCTATTTCTCGTAAGTTGTCAGTTCATTCAATTGTATGAGAAAGCCGATTCCTTGCTCCTCTTTTTATTTAATACCTCTATGTGCATGACTTTATCTGTAGTTGTATTTTCGATTACAAGTATGAATTTTACTGCTTCCCTTACAAATTTTAGACATTATATTTTCAATGGAAAATGCTATGTTGGATTGCTTAAATGGGATACAATTTTGTTTATAGTACAGAGCTTTATAACGTAGAGATATGTTTTACATACAATATTTTTTTATATTTTGATGATTGTGAGGTCGGAAATAAAATAACAATAAATTTACAAGAAAATAGGGTAAACTGAGTCATGTCCGTAGTGGTCAGCATTTTTACTATGGAGGCGTAACCATGGAGCTGTGTTATTTATGTTTAAATACTTATTGGATTAAATAAACGTTTCATTCCTTGGTGACCTACAATATAACAAAAAGCTAACAATCAGCTATGTATGAATATAACAAAAAACTAAAATTTCCAGAAAAGCTTTGTATTGCATAATAAATACAATTTATCTTATACATATATATTTAGATGTTGCAGGTCTTTACAAATTTATCAAAATAGTAAATAATATGGCTTATTATATTTTAGTGTTATACTCCTCTCACAGGATGCTGCTAGGTGGTGCGCGGGAGTACTTCATCTTGGGGTTAGAGTAGAGGAAGGCAAAGGGGGAGGTAGGTTTTTTTCAGTAAAGGTTAAGAAAACACAGAACTTGAAGTTTGATACCTCTGAGTACAGTTCGGTTTATTATTATTATTAATACAATAACATCAGACCATTCTATACTCCTATAGGATAGGGTTGATTATTTGGTATTGGTAGGTAAATGTTAGACAATATGTTTACCAACCGCTTTTATAGCAAAGATTTGTTTATATTAATTTATTTGTTTAGAATATGTACATTTTATTTTTATTTTCTCATTTTACACATGTTATATACATTATAGTATTTCTCATATGTACCTATATTTTGAACTCCAATACTTATATCTGGAATACCTATTCCTGATTATATAATAATTAATGTCAAAACATATTGATACTTTTATTTTAGGAGGACCTAAAATTTTCTCATTTTGAATTTAGATTGATTTTTATTTTAGTGGACATTGAAAAAAATCTCGCAGATTAATTAGGTATTATTGCAATGTATTTCGATATAATATTTTAGTATAGATACTTTTATTTCGATTTACCAGTAATAAGGGATGTAGATTATTAATGTTATTTTGCCTTACGACGATGCCTGGGGATGTGTTCCAATTATATGACTACGTGACTTAATATAATGAGATATGATTAGTTATTATTCGATATGTGCGTTATGGTAATCTGTTTCAAGAACAAATAATAATGTGTATATTTACTACACTTAGAATGTAAAATTTTAGTTGTAAAGTACTTTGGTCCGTTATATTTTCGTTTTATACAGTGTATAATATAAGTAGGCTCTATGCATATTTATACCAATCGACTGATATATATTTTATTTGTAGCGATATAAAAGTTTCTTTAAACTGTATGAAATTTAACCACAAAAAGAACTTCGTATAGAATGTTTATTTTAAGAGAACTTCACACTTCTACTTGTACATTCGACTATAATTTCAGATTTACCCAATTCGTTAATTGTATACATAATTATATGTGCAGGTATTAATACCTACATTCATTGTATAAAATTTTTTTGGCCATTTTTAATTCTAAAAAGATCATATTATGAGCCTCCGCAGAATGGAGGTAGTATTGACAGATTTTTTTGTTTTTTTACGAGAATGGAATTAGGACCGAACTCTAACTCCAAACACACATTGAAAATCATCATGGGTATTTTACAGTTCCAGGATTCGAACCTGGGACACATTTTAAATACCAGTGGAAACGGTACTCTTTCATTATTTTTATATAATATGCAGCCAAAAACTATTCATATAGCATTATTTTAATATAAAAGATTACGTTACATACCGAATGCGTCTATTGGTTATATAAACAAACCAATAGACTTTAAACAAGAAAGCGAGCGGCCATTCATTTTTAGGACTGCCAATAGAATAAAATAATGAACTTGTTACCAATACAACCGTACTTACAAAAGCTCGATTCGAAAATCGAACTGCCTTCAAAATTCGTCCGAATTATTCACTCGATACACACCACATATTATTATAATATAACAAAATATTTACCTAATACGACAATGTTTGGATCACATAATAAACTGTATCAAGTATAAGTATACATTTGTTTTCATTTGAGTTTGAATTATATAATAATTGAAAATGTTTTAGCGTGCGGGAAGACATGATAATATAATAGTTTAATATTATGAGAAAAGGAAGGCTGGTAAGTTTCCAAACTATAATTGAGTGGTGGGTGTGGGAATGGTAATGGGAAAATCGTCAGATAAAATTTACTGACACACGCGCCGTGCTGAATTAAATATTTTATATACGATATGCTGAATAGTGTCAGATAAATCTTAAAAAAATATATATCATAAAATACTCAAAATTAATCGAAATATTAAAAAAAGGATAATTTTAATGAAAAATATTTATTATTAGAGTTAAACAGACCGATTCAAATTTTATAATATATTTCAAAATTCCTGTAATTTTATGGCAAGTCAGATTCGTCAAAATCACAGAATAGATTAATAAAATAGACATGAATGATTTTAGGTTCCCCATATCCACCTGCCATGTAAATATATAGCCGTGAATATGCAAGACCGCCTTCCAAAATAAGATACAAATTAATGTAAAAGCCATCGCAGTGGTCCAAGGTTTTAAAGCAGGTTTATGACGGTCAGGCTATATCGAATGCGCATTAAATTTACGTAACACTCTTTAATGCATATTATTATTACTAACTAAATATGTGTTTAAGTTATTATATTTCCACACTCGATATCCGTATCCTGTTATACTGCACCCAGTAAGGTAAGCGAGTTTCCATTAATTTTGTGTTCCCTGGTCAAAATACTAATTACTAGCTGCGCAAAATGATGATTGTGTCACATACGTGGAGAACCTGTCTAACAAAACACCTGCATTATTATCTACCCATTACACTTCATGCTTAAAAAGTAACCAAGACAATTTTTATGAGGGGATTATGAGGCCTTATGTTAAGTGAACCTCAGCCCATTTGATATATTATAATATTTTAACTGAGTCAAATTGCATTATAATTTACACACCTAAGAAATCTCGCTTGATCCTTTCTTGTCCTTTAAGTTAGCCCTTTAGGTTATGGTAGGTTTTTAAATATAAATTAAGTAATTATATATACATACTTATTTGAAAAAATATTAACGATCATGATGGTTGATTACCGATGGAACCCTAAAAATGTTTTAATGTACGCGTTCCCAACACTATTCCTGTCACTACCCACTTTTATAATAAATCTCTGATTATATTGATATAAAGGAAATTTTTGACAAGGTGTGGAAAATACTTTTTTAAATAATCTTGAAATAAAATTTTAAATATGGATAATCGATCAACCTTTTATTTTGATTCACTTTAATAGGCTCTGTTTATATTACACTAGTTGCACTGGATTAGATTTGGTTTTTCAATGTAATTTAAGTAATTTGCAACAAACTATTATCAGCAAACTGGCGAATATGAGCCCTATGCAGAATCCAAGATTTCGATCTTAAGGATAAGTTGCCGAAAAGCATGACTTAACTATAGACTACTTTTGTTATGAATACGCCCCTTCTGTATTACCATTTACCACTGACAGCTGCTGTCAAAATAAATTTGCATGTCTATAAAACAGTCCATACACTCAAATTCATTTAACAATGTATCTCAATATGGATATTGATAGTGTTAATTCGTTTGGCGTGTACTTGCAGATTATTATTTTACTTTTATACGCCAGCCCGCAGAAATACAAGATGCCAGATGATAGAATGACACTTGACACTAGTGTTACCATGTTAAAAAAATATCTTGCGGTGCCTGTGGAATCACGTATAATGACTTACAACGGAAACATAAGAGTATTATAATTAAATATTAATATGTATTTATAGTTATTGCATTTATAAAGTGCAGTTGTCATATTTTTGCCATCGTTTAACAATTATAAAATAATTTACCTAAACTATAGGAAAAGAATTTTTAAATATGGTATTATTTTCAATAGAAAAAACGAACAAAGCTTTAAGACGAGGTGAACCATAGACAACATGATCTTAACTAAGGACAATGTTTCTGCATAGTGTTTTCTGCTAAGGAAATTTTAGTTATGACAAATGTTTCTGCATTTCGCTCAATGTATTTAGCAATAAAAACATAACTTGTTAGTATAAATTTTAATTTTTGTTTTTTTTGTATTTTTTAATTATTTTGTTATTTATTATGTAGTAGTAATAATGTTTTCATTTTGTTATATAGAAAATTAGATCGTCACTTTATTGTTTTATGTAATCATTGTCAAAATGTCACGTAAAAAACTACTATTTTATTAAAAAAAAATAGAAACTTAAAAATAAATTTCCATCCGCTATTCAACTGAATAAAAATGGTCCGTTAAAAGCAATAAAAAAAAACTAAATTTGTTATAGAATTCAATTTCGTCTGGCGAATGTACCTAAGGGATGATGAATGGACGCTGGTTGATGTTTATTGTTATTTCGAATTATTTTTAGTCTGCTAGAAAATAAATGAGACTGACATTTAAAAAAATAATGCGAATTATTTGTAGTTAAATATTTTGATAGTTTTACGGATACCGAAATACATTAAAAAAGGCTACTATTAAAAAGTATGGTAACCAGGGTAAATAATTTTCTTAAACGTTGTATTATGGCGTTAGAATGACCCTTTAATTTTATTGTACCTCAGAGCCAGCCAGTCGTATCCACGATTTTTTAAATGAAATTTACACACTTAAAAAAATACACTATTAGCATTTTTAACTTACAAAACAATAAATTTATTTATTTTGACCGCTGATATAATATATATATATATATATATCAATATTAAAACTATCGACTGTGGGTATTTGATGGGATTTTAATTTAAATCCATTTTAATTTAATAATATATATTAATATGAAAGTTAGAAAAGTTTTGATTTTTTTTTTTAAATTTCAGATGAACATTAATTAATTCTTCTAATTCCATGTTATATTCGTGATAGCGTTACCTCCAATAATTATCAAATCATCTGACTCCCATTCTCCATTTTACATGATTTTACTACTTTGAACTGGTAACCTATACATAAGAATGATTAAAATATGTACAATAAAACTGACTGCTTTATGGCGTTTAGGTTTTTTTATCTTTCTGAAACTTAAAATGTTAAAAAACTTTAAATAAAATAGAAAATATGTTCGAGTTTGACGTCAGACAACGCGCCTGTCGTTTTATGTATGCAGTTTCGGAGATACAAGGAATCAGTGATGTATTTTTGCTGCAGTAAATACTTTTTTGAATTACAATGTTTAGACAGATCGATAGATAGTAAATTTAATTTACTGCAATACTGCATACTTACTAAGACTTAACTAATTTTTGTCCAAAAGTGGAGTTACATGGAATGATGATTATTATTAATATGATGATATTATGAGCATAATAATTTATGAGTACTTTGTTTCGTAATGCAAATAATAGTAATCAATGTTTATTTGTTTTTGCAGTAAAACTGCTTTTAATACAATTATATATTATTAAAGGTATTGGGTCTCATTAATTTTCTGATAGAATTCGAACGAACTGAATAATTATACTGTTCCATTTGCATATTAGTAAATTTATTGCCCACCCGACTAACAGATTTCCAATAACATCGCGTTACCTGAGTTTGCATATTTTGACTATTTCATGTATTCCTGTTACATAATAATAGGAAATTAATTTTCTAGAGTATATACCTTTAAATGATTTATGTGACGTTTGCAATAAATAAACAGTTTATTTTTATGGATTAGTATGAAACTAAATGAAAATGTTTTCCCCACTCAAAATATAAAATCCATGAAAATTGTTTGAATGAGATAGATATGCATAATGTTGGATAAATGACAACACAAAAAAATCTTCCACGAAAAGATAGACAGAAAATAAAATCTTAAGTATACAGCTGCACAGTGAAAATCGCAGAATTCAAAGAAAAATAACGTAAAAACCCATTGAATAAAACGAAATAATATGATTCTTTTGAACGTAAAATATTTTTCTGGTTTTCCTTTTTTTGAACTTTTGTTACGATATCAAATTAAAAAGTCACGTCAAATAATAATATGTAAAAAATGAGTCAAAATATTGTAAAATTCAGCTGTAATCATATATTTTTCGATTACCCACCAAGTATATTATCGTTGTTTGATTGACTTAATGATGAGATAGATGATTCATAATATATATTATAGCGATTTTCTCGAACTATGTACAGAACATAAAATTTAAAAAATGTGTACTTGATTTTATTAATATTATGTTTCAATCTAATGCGAGATGAAAAGAAGTTTGCCAGAACACTAACACACAACTCCTGGACAACCTTTAGAAATAAAATAAGTAGAGAGTTTATCAAATAACACACTCTATTCAAATCTAAGCTGAAGACGTTTGTATATTTTTATGTTGAGATACCAAAGTGGCATCAAGGGAAAACTCGTATATAATACTAGTAAATAGTTTTCTTTATTCTCGACTATCAATTTATTATGCATGATATTTGCATGAAATGAAAACGCTTTATATATTACCGTCAAAAGATCATCATCGAAGACAAATTATGGAATCTTCACAATATTTATGGACGTTTAATTATTGTAATTGGTAATTGAATATTTTTAAAGCGCAGACTGTCTGGTTTTATATTTTTAGGTACATGCTTTTGTTGCTTTGTTGAGTTATGACGCTTTTGTTGAAACTAATTTATAATTAAACATATCAGCTCTGGAGAATAAAAATATAGGTACCTTCTCAACATAATATTATATAATATCCGTATTAAAAAAAGTTTACAATAGACCAAAAGGGTTTATTAATTAGAGCTGTTAAAAGGGTAATTATCATTTTAACGGATATGGGCATCCAAAGGTGAAGTTTTGTTAAGAACACCATTATACGGGGAATGATTGATACCTGCGAATAAATAATACTATCTGAATTGCATAAAGTAATTTTATCTTTTTCTATTATCATGATGTGATTTCTTAAAAAATCAAAAATGAATATAATATTTCAGATTATATGGCATGAATAAATAATATGTAAAGATGAAAGCATGCATTTTTCGAGGACAAGGCTAGAACTACCTTCTAGCAGTCTCATAACGAGACGTAGCTTTATTTAGTTGAGAATTGTATACGTACTTATATAAATTTGTTGTATGCCAAAACTAGCTGTAAGGAATATTGTAATAAACATTTACCTGAGTGATGTGGGACGTTTCCGAGAAGGTCGCATCATGCGACTCTGCCAGTGACGTCTTTGTGTGAAAGAGAAAGCTCTTGGTCGGTTACCAGCGATACTAGGCTCTTTACCTCAGAATTCCGATATCTCGATCGGATGCATTCAGAATGCATCTCTACTTATACTCAGCGCTCGAAATGGAAGAGTTTACGAACCGGAGCGCTCGAAAATTTTCTGAAGATATTAACATGGTTATCAAATTTTATGGGTATTTTATAAACATAAATGTGCTACATTTTTTGTTATACGGCATATCTAGCTCAGACGATCAAAATATTTTAACCACGAGACGGAGCGATAACTTTACAGATTCCACGAACCGGAACGGCGCTCCGGTGCGCTCTGGTGCGCTCTGGTCCATTTCGAGCCCTGATTATACTACGTGGTCTTTGATTGTAAAATAAATTCCGTTATCCGCAACAATATTTTGATAATTCAAATAAACCTTAGTCTAGTCTCCTGACCTAAGGTAAGTATATCAACGGTAAGGGCTCCGTTTCAAAGCCTTATCGTTGTAAAGATAATAATTTACATTAGGTATATTGTTTATCGCACAAGGTATAAGATTAAACGAGACAGTAATATAATATTTTTTTTAAATTAACTATTAAAAAATATTATTTTAGTGAAATGTAACTATTTTTTAAAAGTTATAGGATTATTAATACATTAATAGTATTTTTAAATATAGTGTTTATATTTAAAATACTTCAACTGAATTTCATTATTATTATAACAACACTTTTTTTAAGTATTGTAATACAATGCGCTCATATTGAAAATGGCACAATAGCCTTCAGGATTTAAAATTATATAACACTTATAGCAAGGAAAATTGAAAAGTTTAAATCATCAAAAAATTACACAGCGAAAGTATTTTTCTCGCCGTCTGGAATATGTACAGCGTTAACGACATTTTATGCGCGGCGTCCCTGTCGGGGTTAGGCTGATTTTTTTTTATTCTCTCCAATCGAAATTTATGTTACGCCACTGCGCATTTAATCCTGTTATCTCAAACAAATGAACATCTCGAGAGGGCTATTTCTTTCGTACATCTTGAATATCTGTGGAACTTCTACAAACATCACCAAGAATCTTTTACACATGCTGTTGTATTTTTTCCATCAGTACCTAAGTATATTTTAGTTTTAATGTAAAAAGCTTGTATGTCAGATTTTAAGCGGATCTCATTGTCATAAATTATTTAAATACTTATATTATTTATTATGTATATTTAAATACTGAATACAAATCCTATATGCTTATTACGCCATCCATTTTCACCGGACAAGAGGCAGTTGAAATAAATTCCTTTATCACTATCGCAAATCATATACCACGTGTCATCGAATGGGTAGGTATATGGATATACTTAATATATTTTTTGACCGCTTAAAAACAGTACAAAATATATAGACTGTGTTTAGGAAAAAGGGCGTAGCCCTCGGTTTTTCGAAAAGCGCTTTTATTAGATATTAACAATGTATACAACTAAATACACGTTAGGTAAAAAGGAAGTATGCCGCAAATGCCGATTTATTATCTAAATTCAGGATTTAATTGAGCTTTAATTAAGTTTTAATTTAACAAAAAAAGTATTTACTCTCAATGTTAATGATTTTTCTGTAAGTAATAACTTCTTTAATTATTAATAGATCGAAAAGATATAACACAAAATCATCAATCATCATGCACCCAATGTCTGTATCTATTATTTTATTAATATTGAACCAAAATCATAAAAAAAAAACATTTTTTGCCTCTCCTGTAAAATTTGTTCTGTGTGGGTTACGCCCTTTTCCCTAAACACGACCGATATTATACGCAGCATCGCTTAAGAACAATTTTAAAATGTAAATATTAGGTATATCACCGTGTTGCCGATCGCTTGTTCTAAAGCAGTGAAAAAAGACAAGATTTCATCACCAAGTTTTTCATTGAATACGATTTATAGGATCTATACTACGTTCCATCGTACAAACATGCACATAATACAGAGTAAAGAGTTATTGAAGTGTCTCATAATGTAGTAACTACTAAATTAAAAATAACAAAATATTTTTTTAGACTAGTTACTAGTATAAATAATAATATTACCCACTGCGGTCCATGAACAATTAGAAAATGGATGTATATTAGTCTTTCTACTAAATTGATAGTATATCACAGTTCTAAAGCACGGTTTTTCAAACTTTTTCTACCATGGAACACTTCGCAAGTACTGAAATGTTAACGGAACACCATATTTATTTTGTGGGGTAGGTTAAAAAAATGAGAGAAAACAATAATTATTTATTTATTGTAGAAATTATTTTAAAACATAAAACTTAATAATATTAGTAAATGAAGTTCTTAATGACTTCGATGATTTTTAGTCCTTGAATTACAAATCTTTTTGACATCAGGAACAATATTAGAAAGTTGAATTCTTATAGCTGGTGTGGCGTCGAGCCTATTCATAGACTTCATTGCGGCATAATAAGAAAATCGTGCTTCGCATAAATATATCGTAGTACTCGTATTATACCCCATTTACACGTGCATTAATTTACTGTGCACAGTAATAAAATATATAGGGAAACATGTATAATCCTGAAGTAGGCAAGATTGCGTGCATGAACCAAACAAGTTTGGAAGCTTCCGAATTGTGCTGATTTATTACGCGTAAGGAAAATCTGTGCCTGCGCAGTAAAAAGATAATAGCGAAACTGCCATTTGAGGTTAACCGATTTTCAATACGTCCTGTCAAATAGTATTATAAAATGACAACATCGCGTCTCGCTTACTCTTGAAGAATGAGATTGAAGAGCACCTTTATGTGTAAACAGTTATTGAAAAAAAACGATATTTTAAAATAAGCACTATTGCCGACAGTAATTCCATGCACGTGTACAGGCGCTATAAACGTACGTAAAACAATAATAGTTCATTTTAACAGACTGGGATACTCTTGTGATAAATTCGCGAAACACCTATTTGCGATCTGCGAAACATAGTTTGGGAAACCCTGCTCTAAATTATAAGTACTAATATGCCTTATTTACTAAAATTTAACAGCGCTGTTGTACTGAAATGTGTCTGTTATTATAGAGGTAGGTACTTAAAATTGAAAAAAACATCCTATTCTGTTGTAGTTAAAATTTAAGTTACAGTGGTATGGGTAATAATTTAAAAAAGGGCTGGATAACGTGATGTTTTAATATCGCCTACTGCGAATTTATTTATAAATTTTTAATACCTCTAAAATGCTTCAGTCGTAAATTCAACTAAAAATTATAAAAACAGCGAATCTTTTGTCGAAAAACCCGCATACAAAATAATAATAATTAAAGAGTGTAAAACAAATGTGGGGATAAATTGAATTTCCCTTTTCTCGGATTTTGAAAATGGGCGACCAGCGCTTTCCAAAATTTGGGGGCGCAACCGACCAACCGTGGTCACATTTAAGAGAATTTCCGCATGCATTACCAACATTCATTCACGAAACTTGATTGGTGACATTTTATTTATTATTTTAACTTCTTGTTATTTAGGTCCAAGTAATTGAACGTATATTTCACCTAACTTTAACAAAATTTATTCATACTATTATCATTGAAAAATATTTTGAATTTTTTACCTATAATCCATCGATAAAGGGTGGGGGTAAGCTATTAAGATCCGACATAAATAGTGCATACTAAACTTTGTCAGTCAAACGTATTTGTTTTTATTGAACCAAGACTACAATGTATAGACAGTGTTTTTTGTTTTTAAAATTTAATTAAACCCTGCATTATCTAAGTCATATTAGATAATCTTATACCACTAAACCGTACATAATTTTACATATTTTAAAGATAAAAGAATATTTTTTATCGTTTATGGTTTGATTTAGGCACGGCTTTTAATTAAAAAAAACCAACCAACACCATCTGTAAATATGTATTTCTAATTTAACAAAAACAAATAAGTATGACTGAAAAACTATTATTTTTTGATTCGGCAGGTTTTAATTGAATTTTAAAAACTAACCAGCATAATCTGCAAATTGTATTCTTAGTTCAATCAAAACAAATTAATAATACTGACCAAGTTTAGTGTGCACTATCTATATCAAATCTTAACAGCCTACCTCCACCCTTCGCCACTGCTATAATCTATATTGATGTTTATTTATATTTCTTGTCCAGTCAATATATCGTGGTGTAGTGGCAGTTCGCTTATCAAATCCGAAATTAGATTGTAATTCGGCATATGGCAAATACTACAATATATTAAATATTTTTTTATACAGACTTTGACTCTGTAGGTCGGGCGGATAGTTAGAATCCGTTCTACTTAAACAATGGGTTTTGGTATAGCTTTCACTTCATGTGCTCTAATCCAGGTTGATTTTTATGAAGGTAATTGACCCTTTTCATATAATTTTACACGTATACTAAATTATTTATATGTTTTTTATTTAATATAATAGAATCACTTATTACATTTTACATATTTTATCACACGATGTTTATAAAGTTTTCAATACTTTACCCGGGTCAAAAAAAATGACTCAAACGAAAAGCATTTAAACTTAATTGTAAACACATTAATTTTAGCATAAATACTTTAAGTCGATTATTTTATTGTTTTTTTGTGATTAATACTTTTGTTGAACAAACAACTTATGGGATGAATAATAAATTAATTTAAAAAATGCATGTTAAAATGTTACGTGAAATTATCGACTAATTAATATTTATCGGAATATTAAATACATTTACAGCATTGACATTATTTTTATTTCATTTTAAACAATGTAATATACCTACACAAATATTTTCTTTTTGAATGTAAAATATATTTTTCTTATATTTAACACGTCTCATTTTTTTAAAAAAAATCATCGCTCATCTGTTTTGCGCGAGTCTTTAATATATGCGGACCGATATAAATAATTCATGGGTTTCATAAAAAAACAATAGTCTTCAGATAAGTCACCCATGGGTCACATTTTCGAATAAAAAAAATACAAAAGGCGGACATTATGTATGTATACGAATGGAGGTATTCGGGTTTATAAGGCTTGCACTATGTATCATAATAATATTATGAATGAGGTAGGACGACCGACCTATTCTATTACTCATAAAACTGTTAAAGGAAAATATCAGGTGTCTTAGATTCTTTCTGCACGGAAAAATATTACGGAAAATTGATACAAAAATATGTTAATAAATAAATAATGGTTATTGTAATATTATATTATCTTCTTCTTCTCTTGTACTATAGTCTGGGGTGCTCACCTTCTTTAGCTGATCGCTGTGAACGCTCGGTAATATCTTTTTAAGTCGTAGTAGGTATATACACACTGGTTTTTTTCATACATACGTGTACGTGTTACATCCTCTGGGATTGCCCGCTTATGGAACTCGAACGAGCGGAGCTGTTTGCCAGGGTCCGTCCTCACACGGGCCCAATTGGCCATGGAGATCTGATAGCAACCGAGGCTAACTTTGCGGCATTCGAGAAATTTGCAACGTCGTATGGGGATCGGGATAGTCCTGACTCCTCTGTAGGCTCATCCATTTCAATTCGTGACACTTAGTATGCGGGTACACAGGGCGCTTAACGTGAGCGGACAGCAAAGCCAGTCCAAAAAACAAAAAAAAAATCTTTCTTAACTTTTTTCTTTGAGCACTACGGTGCATGGTTGCAGGATCAGTCCCGTGCGGCTCCGTCTCGGGATGGAATGAGCACTTAAAATCACTTCTTTCAGACATATTTAAAGCGTTATGGAAATCGGCCGTGCATATCCACGGCTGTGCATATATGACGGGTGGTGGTGGGTACTTTACCATATACGTGTATGTGGTCCGCCAACCATATGTGTCAGTGACTAAGATTCCATACAAGGTGATTATTTAAAGCAAATCTTAAATAATTATGTATTTTTGTGGTGTTTGTTCTTGAGACCAGACTCATTGTATGCTTCTATATATGAAATAGGTGAAGCTCATATGGTAAAGCCTATCTTTTTTTGTTTATATTATTTTACACACACTAGGCAAACTCTGACTGGCTTAATGGACATAACATGCAATGTTCCACGAATAAACAGATCATACTCTCACAGAACATGAAGAAACAGAACAGTGACAAAACAGTATAGCAATAAAAAGAAATATGACATTTTAGGAAAAAACATAAAATTTAATATTGAAATTTTTGTAAATAAACATTTTTAATAACATATTATGTTTTCAATACGCCGTAAAAAATCAAATTATATAGTTCGCGTGTTTTTAATAGCTGGAAAACCTAAATCAAACGAGACTCACGTCACTATTGCCGGCATGCTATGTATATCTTGTCTTAATAAATTATATAATATGTTCAAAATTATACTTGGGTGACTAGGTATAACGGAATAATGAGTTTTTGTACAGGTAAAAAACAGGAAGATCACGTGTCTTTCACTCGATCGATCATGATGTTGTGATGATCAAACATGGTAAAAAAGATTTTTTTTCTGTTACCTACTACAGCCTACCTTCTTTTAAAAAGCACCATTTGCCACTGGTAGACGTTGGATTTTGATACATATGACGAAGTCAGGCTCATTAATAAGCTTGTCACGATTATTGCGAAGTCGCCATATACCATCCTCGGAGATTAGGTCAAAGATTTTTTGCAAGATATTCTGCTGAAACACTCATAACTTATGGGAATTACTCACAGTTAATATCTGGTCGCACTGGTCTCAACATAAATTAGCAGATTTTTTTTTCGTGATAATCTAGAGAATTTTCGTTGTCTATAAAACTATTAGAAACACCATAAGGTGAGACGATTGTACACATGGTGCTTAATTTAATATGCACTATTACAATGATTGATTCGGCGACTACCATAATTCAATACTGGTTCTCGTTTCTCATACAGGATATTTTGGGTTTGGTTCCTGGTTAGGTTACAATACATCCAAAGTTTTTTTTCTAAAGCCTAGAAGCTTCTGTGATTATTTCACAGGTACTAATACAGTACTGTATCATTACTACTACAACACTATTGTAATCAATTATACCTCGTAGCTTATTGTAGTATTAAAAGGGGAAAATAATGATTTACTAGTTATTTTTTTAAATATTACATTTTCCTAATCACAAAAATAGCATAAAAATAAATGTTGTAAAAATATATTTGTCGTATAAATACGCCGTAATGCGAAATAAGTTTATTTAAAAAAATTCATTCATATTTTTTGGAATAATTAAGCGAGAAAAACTATTTCATGAATCAGAAAATAAATACCTACTCGTTATCAGTGGCAATGTAATTGATAAATAATATGCATGTATAAATGCATGAGATGTTTTCAAATTATGTATATTCAATATACAGAATGTTACATTCTCAAATCTTGTGTCTTATTAATTGAATAAAAATAAATAGTTTATTAAAATTATCAGCAAGTCTAAGTACGTTATAAAAACTAAACAATGGTGTAATCCGCGACGTCGGTTATTAATTAAGGAATTCATTTACATACATTATTTTAATATCCTAAAACCGATAGCCGACATTATAACGCAATTTGATAGGCGTTTCATATAACAATTACCAATGTAAATCATCGTAATTTAGTAAGACGTCCGTAGTTTAATTGGAAAAGCATATTGGCATGGATCCAGCAGATACAGGTTCTAGTCCCGTCGGGTGTTGTATTTTTTTGTACAAAATGATTTTTTCTAGTGTATATAATAAATATAATAGAATATGTAAGTATATTTAATAATATTATATAGAGTATTACATTCTCTAATCCTATGTCTTATTTGTGGAATAAAAAGAAACAGTTTATTAATACTACTTAAAACTAGGAAAATGTCAAATAAATTCATCGATCTGTAGAAAGTTAAAGGAAAATATTTCACTTTAACTTAATATATAGGTAATAATTACAAGATAAAAAGAACTTTTTATATACCACGTTTTTAAATTTTCTGTTGAATCATATAAACATGACAATTCTATGTATTAATAATTTAAGACAAATAAGGCAATTGTCAACAAATCATTTTTTTGCTATTTTGCAACAAACAAACAAATGTAGAATACTGAAATGTCATTTTGATTTCCATAGTAACGCACGTATATATTAATAATTTAGTTGCTAGGACCACCCTCATAGCAAACACTAATAGTGTTTTACTTTTTAGAGATTTCTTCGGAAATAACTTTTCATTCAAAACAGAATTAACTGAAAATGAATTCAATTCTACTTAAAGATGGTTAAAAGTATTAAAAAAATGCATTGGCATCGTGTTATGGTACATTCTAAAAGTTTCAAATGTCTAGCTTGTCGGGAAGTTAGTTAAGAATCGATTTCAAGATTTGTACTGGATAAACAACCACCGGACAAACAAGAATACGAGCTAATAAAAACATTGTAATATAGGTACCTACTTAGCCTTTTTGCATACGTATGTAATATTATATAATATTATGATGTTATGTCAAATTATTATTTAGTATTTAGGTCGAGGTGGTACGTCAAAAATATTGTCAAATTTACCACTTATCACAAATGCCTTGTAAGGCTCTTTTATAGATGAGTTTTCCCAGAATGACTTTATTTAGTATCTACAAAATATATTTCCGAGAACCCCCCTCTTTTGGTAAGTGTCATGAGTGTGTATCCGGACACAGAAAATAAATATTTTCTTTTTGAGAAAGGGGAAATGTGTCACAAGCAAGAGAGATAAAAAAAATCTGTGATTATTTGCGGGAAACCCGCCTGACAGAATTTTTGGCGCAATTTTACCAACCGAGATGAATGAGTCACTATACGGAAAACGTAAGTAGGTGCTTTACTTATTCATAAATGAATCTGTTGACTGTTGGAAAAGTTACCTATATAACTAAAATGGGCGTAATGCATTATGTGGCTCTTATTTAATTGAATACTTCAACTTGTGACCTTCAGCTTTTCCATGGGCATATCGAAGGTCACACAATGTTATGCGTCTCTTACCACACTAACCCTGTAGTTTGTATAAATAATTATCGGTCTTATTATTTGACTTTAGACTTAAAACAGTCGACATTCACCAATATTGTGCCATATTACCAGATCATTTACAATATTGTTGGTTATCTATTGGAGTGAAAAGGGTAACATCGAAAAGACAGATTAAATTGAAATAGTTACATTGTTTATGAAGACTGAAATAAACAATATTTAAATGACGACGTAACGTGTGCGGGTGGAAAATATTAAATTTAAGGTATATCTTTGGGAGCAAATTCTCAATAATCTGTAGACTTGTGGTAAAGATGTATGTTACTATTATAGCGAATATTCTTCACCCTAAAACCAACATTTCATAATCATAATATACACAATACTCTTACCATGCCCGACCCTAAGAACATCATAATATGGTCTTCCACAGAGAGGAGATTGTATTAACAGATTTTTATTTTATGAGAAATGCATATTAGCCACTTGCTCAGCCTAATAGGTACATACTGTGGGTCCAAACATACATTGAATTTTTGTTGTCGGACCAGGAATTTGGACGCGAGATACACGACATTATAGCCCAATAAGTTACTCGCTCGGTTATCGTTGACCTTAATGAGTGGTTTTAAAACCAACGTTTTATGATCATATACGAACATCAATATAGCATAAAAGAGTATTATTGTAAATGTCATTGTTCGAAATTGTCTTATGCCGGTTAACCGTATTTTGGGAAAATGTATATTTTACCAGTCAGATGGAAATTTATGCGGTTAAATAAATTTATAAATAGGTTTACCTTAATTATACATGACGCGATAATTAGTAATTTATCTATAATTAAGGTGAGGAACGAAATTTAAAAGTCTATATTGGGGTTAGAGACCGCAGACGCATTTATCCAAATAGCTTTCGGTGAATTATCCTAAACGAAGGTACACAGATAAAAGCAAATACTCAAAGTGTACGTCTATCCGTACAACAGAGTTGCGCAACCATTGTACTGCGAAACTTTTGAGGAAAACCGAGTTGCCTGGAGTCATAACTCACATTTTGAAATTTTGTTATTTCAGTTAAGGCTATACTTCAGCTGAGACACGGTCTAACACGATCGTGACTACGCAACGCACAGATTGTGCAAACGACGCGTGACGAACAAAACATAATTTGACATAAAAATTCAACATGCGTCCATTTAATGTTATGTTTATTGTTATTTAAGTAATAGAGAATGATGAAGAGAAACGGTGCAAGGACACAACCGTGTCTGACTCCGGTCGTGACCCTAAACCATTCCGTGACAGTGTCTCCAATTCTGACACAGCATTCGCTATTCTCGTGCAGGCTTTTGATTATGGCAACGATCTTAGGAGGGATCACGTATGCTTCCAGTATCATCCAGAGGGAGGGGCGGTGCGGACTGTCAGAGTCAAACAGGGTTGTGTCCTTGCACCGTTTCTCTTCATCATTCTCTTTGACTTCATACTACGGAAGTCAATACCACCCGACCGAGGCATACCTGTTACCCCCATGGTGAAGCTATGCGACCTGGAATATGCCGATGACGCTGTTGCTCGACAACTCAATCGAGAGTATTCAAGAGACAATCGACTGGTTGCATAACTCCTCTCGCGTTGGTTTGAAAATCAACGCAAAAAAAACCAACGTCTTGTGTAATAACACCTGTCCTGATCCAGATTTCCCTCTGATTAGCGACGGACAAAACATCGAGAGCGTCGACAGCTTCAAGTACCTGGAGGTACACATCACGGGAGATGGCATTTTGCAGAAAGAGCTCGCTATCCGAATGAATGCATTCAACTCGATGCGGAATGTCTGGGACCCACGATTGTACTCGGTCAAAACCAAATGCCGCCTATTCGACGCTTGCATTCTGACAGTGTTGCTTTACGGTAGCGGATCATGACACCTTACGAAGGCTCAGAGCAACCGTATACTGAGCTTCGAAAACAGATGTTTGCGACGAATAATGTGTGTGTGGTGGTATGACTTTAGGAGCAACGAGGAGATAAGAGAACGCACCAAGCAGCCTTTCATCACGCTGAAAGTGAAGAGGCGACGTTGGACCTGGCTCAGCCACGTGCTGCGGATGCCAGAAAAGAACTTCAACCTGGCTTGCCTGTTCTTCAAGCCGACCAGATTCCGGCGTCCTGGAAGGCAGATAAGAATGTTTCCACGAAACCTACTCTCAATCAGTAGTGGTTTTAGGTACGTGATCTGTCAGTGACGCTGACAGGTTTGGAGGACCTCGTGTGAAAAAATGCTTATGCAATAAACCGCCATTACAATACAATAGTTATGTTATCATATTTTTTTATGGTACGATTAATTTATAAACTAAGATGTCGATACTTACTAATGAAGGTGACAGCATTGTCTGCTTCATCGAAAATCATCACTGCTCTCAAACGTTATGACATTTATATTCCTTTCTTCATTCGCCGCCCTTTATAATATGTCACCCCTATGCAATGCATAACCTGCCTACCTTCACGGAACGTCACTGGATAATATAGTCGGTAAAGGAAAATAAGCCATGAGAACAAAATATTGCTAAGTAAATCATTCGTAGCGCCTCTTTGTGATTACATTCGTCAACAAAGAACTGATGCGTTCGAGATTGACAAAGATTCACGATGATGATGAGAACGGTTGTTGAAATTTCAAAAAGGTTGATATCCGCTGGTGTGTATAATACATTCACCTGCGGTCGGGCCTGGCGTTCAAAACATCCTCCCAGGTGGTTGGCTGTTCAACCCAAACACGACCCGGCTCAGGACGTATAATGCAAATAAATTGCGCAGATACTTTGGTAAAATGCGAAAAACTTCGTGCGCGAAGAGAAAAAACGCTCGTCTGGAAAATTTGGACCACGCGGGTGGGTGTGATGTGCGCTTTACTTTACATACGCTACACTACATCGATTCGAAAACTTTATTAAAGTCTAAGCCCACTTTTCATTTTACAAGATGGTAACATATAAAAAAAACTTATGTTCTGTCACGACTTCACTTCTTGGGATGGCTCATCTCAAAATTTTGATGAGATAAATATTTTGCTTATTTTAGTAATGAAATTCTAACTAAAAATAATATAGGTAAATACTTAACATTAAATCGAATATTATAACGGGTGTTTTTTTTAGAGGTATAGAACTTTAAGCTGGCAGCACTTTTTTAATTGGCGGCCATTTTGTCAGCTGTTAAGTGATTTATGTTTAGTTTGGCTTGGCATTTCAACATGAATAGACTGACGCCTGAACAACGCTTCCAAATTGTGAAAATTTATTTTAAAACAAGATTGCCGTTGATTCCGATTTTCATAAGCGAATTTTGTTTAGCGATGAAGCTCACTTTTGGTTGAATGGATACGTCAATAAACAAAATTGCCGTATTTAGAGTGATGATAATCCTAAAGTGTATGTTGAGACTTCGTTACATCCAGAAAAATTGACTGTTTGGTGTGCTTTATGGGCTGGTGGAATAATTAGTCCATACTTCTTTAAAAACGATGCTGGCCAGAACGTTACAGTCAATGGTGACCGCTATAGAGCCATGATTACTGACTTTTTCGTTCATCAATTGAACAAACATGATGTGCAGGAGCTGTGGTTTTAACAAGACGGCTCAACATGTCACACAGCTCGTGCCACAATTGATTTATTGAAGGAAACGTTTGGTAACCGCATAGTTTCACGTTTCGGACCCGTGAATTGGCCTCCAAGATCGTGCGATTTAACGCCGCTTGACTATTTTCTGTGGGGATATGTAAAATCGCTAGTCTACGTCGATAAACCCGAAACAATTGACCACTTGGAGGACAACATTTGCCGCGTTATTGCCGATATACGGCCACAAATGTTGGAAAAAGTCATCGAAAATTGGACCTCCAGATTAGACTACGTCCGAGCCAGCCGTGGCGGTCATATGCCAGAAATCATATTTAAATTATAATGCCAGAAGAGCATCTTTCGAATAAAATAAATTTCATGTCAATATAAAAAGTCATCTTTGTTTTATTCCATTTCAAAGTTCTATACCTCTAAAAAAAACACCCTTTAGTACCTAAATATATGACTAACTATATATGAGAAATATTTTGGTTATATTTTTGAATTGTAAAAAATTAAAACATGAACATTAAATTATTATATCTAGTTAGTTTTATAATATAATGTGTATGTCTTCTTTTTTCTACATTTTAATCTAGTATAGAAGTAGGCAAATCGTAACTCGTAAACCACATGTGACTCTTTGAAACGCGCGCACTTCTTCAGAAATATTAAAAAATTAAAATAAAACAACTTTATTTCCAAAAACGTGTCAAAATACCGGCAAAAAATAATTTCTATTTTAAATTGTATAATTTCTGGAATAGATTAATAGTACAGCGATCGTAGTTTGCGCTAAAAATTCTCTCAATGGTAATTAAGTGTCCATCAATATTTTTTCTACATGTGATATTGACACGGGTACTAGGTATTAAAATATTGTAATTTTATATAATGATACTGATATGAAATTTTTACTATGGAAGTGGGCTATTATAATACAATGCAGGCAAAATGATTTTCAATATACTGACGTTTTCTCTTTCTTTCGTTATCGTGTTAACATGATGTAGATAGCTGTATGATATTCGTTGAAAGTAGATATAGATTAAAAAAGAATGATGACTATTATTTACATCACGCGAAGCACAGTTTGGAAAATCCTGTTTTATAGGCACGAAAGGGGAGATTTAGCGAAGTAGGCGGGCCCTTGAATTTATTCCGAGTGAGTCGTTCAAATTAAGATAAGGTTTTTTTCGGGTTACAGGCACAATACATTAAACTTCAGGGTAAATTTATAAATTGCCCCATTTAAATTTAACAAAGTATAAAAAATGTTTTCTCAGTCATTTGGCGATAGGTGTAAAAAAAACAGGCAACATGTAAAAAACATGAGTTATGAATTCCTACTACTAGTAAAACCTTCATTAAGAAGAAATATTGCTTCTTCTCGACCGTTGGCTAATTAGTAAGGATTGAGGTTTCCGCGTGAATAGTTCCTTAGTCTGCACATAATTCATCTCCATTAATTATTAGCCCTGCACTAAGCACAGCTAAGCGGATTGTCGACATCAATGAAGAAATTGACGCATTTTTTATTTTATCTATCCAGGATGCGGTTGTCATTTCTTTTTTTTACTATCTACGCTGTCAACCATGACTAATATTTTGAAGGTACAATCAAACGAAGAGTTCGTTTGTCTGTCTGTCAGCTATCTTTAGTTCTTCAAATAATATGATTTTTTACTGTGCCTGTCTGTAAAACTACTATAATATTACTTTTTACCACGTTTTTATTAGCTCGTATTCTTGTTTGTCCAGTAAATTTTTTTCTTATTTGTCCAATATAAATCTTGCAATCGATTTTTAACTAACTTCCCGACTTCCTAGACATTTGAAACTTTTAGAATATATCAGAACACGATGACAATGCATTTTTTCAATACTTTTAGCCATCTTTAAGCAGAATTGAATTCATTTTCAGTTAATTCTGTTTTGTATGGAAAGTTATTTCGGAAAAAAATCCGTAAAAACAGATATTGTATTGAATCTAGCGATGTTAAAAGTGTAACTATTATTGGAGACATAGTTATGTATTTAAATTTTGATAGATCGATTTACAAACAATAATACAAGTATTAAACATCACACATAATGCTCGCATAACTTATTTTACCACGTTCTTATTAGCTCGCGTTCTTGTGTGTCCAGTACAATTTTTTCTTGTTTGTCCAAGATTTGTATTGGACGATTGAAGATTTTTAACATCCCGACTAGCTAGGCTAGACATTTGAAACTTTCATAATATATCAGAACACGACGACAATGCATTTTTTTTTAATACTTTTGGCCATCTTTAAGCAGAATTCAATTTATTTTCATTTAATTCTGTTTTGTATGTTTCGGAAAAAATTCGTTAAAAGTAAACACTATTATTGGTTGCTAAGGGGGCATTAGCAACAAAATTATTAGTATATACGTGCGTTAGTATGGAAATCAATATGAAATGTCAAAATGACATTTCAGTATTCTATATTTATTCAGTATTTCTATCAAGTACACAAAAATTATTTATTAATACATAGAATTGTTAAGTTTATAATATTATTCAACAGTAAATTTAAAAACGTGGTACATAAAAAGTTCTTTTTATCATATACTTATTACTTGCTACTTTTACGCTGCATAGTGGCAGTTTTAACTGCGGATATCTGAATATATTGACAGATTTTTTTACAGTTTAATTGATTGTAAATTAATTGAATATATTTACTGTTCTTTTTTATTGTTCCATCGAAGGTCAACCACCATCAGGGAACATTTTGATATATCGTCTAATATCCGGAACAGGTCGTTGGAACTGAATTCGTACCAAAACACATATTATTATGCCATGAATTGTGGTATCCTCCTCTGCTATATATACCGTTACCTTCCATTGGACTTGAACTTGTTGTTGGAGAATGCCGTCTCTTTGTTCTCCCATAATTTAATCGAGCTATTGTAGTTTTCGTCTTTTTGATACTATGCAGCAGTATATAATGGTCCTTTCAAATTCGTTATAAAAGTCCAACATTTGTCACCCTGTCAGTTATACTATTAGATTGTGAAACAATGAAAATAGTTTTAATGTTTTTGAGGAAGAGTTTTAGAGGAAGTTACAGCCTAATCAGCTCTATAGGAAATCAAAACTACCGCATACTATGGGAAATACCAGGAATATATTATTATACAATATGAATTTTGGTAAAAGTTAAAATACCTCCTCTATCTTTCCTTATTATGTTTTAGTCTCGATATTGTATTCCGATCAATAGCAATCAATCTTCTAATTTATTTCTCGTATTGCACTGGGTGCAAGATTTCAGATAGACAAAAGCAAAAGGAAGAATTTAAACAGTTAAAATTATTGATTAACTTTCTTTGGGAGAGTTTTAAAGTTACTGCCAGTACGCTGATTTGTGATTCCAAATATATGTAAGAAGACATAAAACTTTGAAGTAAGTTATCTCAATTTTCTGATAATCTCACGTGATCTATTGACAGAAAATACAGTCATATTTATAATTCGCCTTTTACATTTCTTTATTCAAAAACGATCCTTCTCTATATAACTATAAACCATTAGATTAAGGAATAAGGACACTCCACCAAACGAATGTGGTGGAATCTCATTCTGTCCAACTTTTATTTTTAAAGAGTTTTTCCTACAGGTATGTTTATATTATTAATACTTACAAAACTTAAATCCATTATAATTTAGGTATGTTTATGTTTTTCCAAATTTTATTTTAAACAATTATAATGTAACACTTTAAAGTCTTATTTATATTCAGTATTGAATAAAAAATCGTAATTTAATTAATAGTTAGTGAAGTAATTTCGCATGCTTGTTAATTTGTTTTAAACTTTACAAACAAGAATTTGAACACACCGACATTTTCACTCAACAGATGGTTGAGCATTTGTATCTATGTGAAATTTGCGTAAGTATTTTGAAATAATTTCTAATAGATATTTCAATTTAAAATTTTCTAAAAAATGATGAAAAAGTTACTCCAATTAAAATGCCAAGTTATCAGTCTTCAGCAGAAGCTGTGTTATCATCGCCTTAACAATTTACATGAAATTCAAAAGCCGAAAAAATTAAATAATATTACTCGGGATGGAGAAAAATTCAGCGGGTATCGAAAATTCAAACTCACCCTCCGAGATAATTACGAATAAATTATTCAGTAAATGACGCAAAGTGGTAATTATTTAGGATTTCAATTTCGACGCCGATTTGAAACACCCTTCAAAAATAAATCAATTCTTAGGGATGATAAATTTAAAATATTCTTTTGAGTATAAGTGATTGTTATTTTTTAATAATAATGCATTCATATAATCTCACGAAGAGAGAAAACGAAACGGATATACTGATTGAAAACCGATCTTTAAAGATTAGATTACGAATGAACGGTTGGTATTTAAATATGTACATATATCAAAAATGCTCGCAAAACCAAGCTACGAATTTAACATTAACTAATAATTTCTAATGACCACTCTAGTTTAATTGGTAGTATTTATAGTATAAAAATAGGTATTCAAAAGTGTTTGTAGTAATA
The DNA here is from genome assembly GCF_057557595.1 of Rhyacophila brunnea. Classification (NCBI taxonomy): domain Eukaryota; kingdom Metazoa; phylum Arthropoda; class Insecta; order Trichoptera; family Rhyacophilidae; genus Rhyacophila; species Rhyacophila brunnea. The sequence goes on from NW_028232774.1 coordinate 20,168,089, forward strand.
ATAATATGATTAAGTTAAACGTTTATCCAATCAGATCATAAAATTATATGGGTCTCCACAGAGCGGAAGTTGTATTATTATATTTTTGTCTCTACGAGAGATGTATGTTAGCCACTTTCTCAACGTATAAAGTCCAAATTACATGCTAATTTGCCAGACCCGGGATTCGCACCCATGGACCCACGAAATTATAAGCTGACACCCCAGAACATATTAATAATTAGAATTGTGAAACCAGTCTATATAAACATCTCTTCTCTTCTTGGTCGTGCACTCATGGCTGAGGATCGTGACCACATTTAAATTTTACCATCCTTTGAGCGACCAGGACTTTCCATCCTTCTCGATCTTCAGCTTCTCTCAGGGCAGAATGGATGGTGCCCCCAGTCAGCTCTTTCACTTGGTCGCTCCATCGCGCAGACGCTCTTCCTCTGCTTCGCCTTCCCTGGAGGCTACCCAAAACTACCAGTCTCTCCAGGTTGTCCGGTCCGCGCCTGACAATATGTCCAAAAATAAACATAAACTAAAGATTTGAAGCGAGATTCACTTCATAACTTAATGATGGTTAATGTCCCCTGAATTTCGTCCAGTATTGACAATATTAAATGCGCGTTTCGTCTACGCGACAAAGTTTAATGGATAATGGATACGTAGCTGAGACATGTGTTTCGGATGCCGCCAGAGATTGTGATACTTCGTACCCTTGTCGCATAGCCTCGAGGGTCCCGTGGGCGGTCCTCCCTCACTCTGCTGCAAAAGTGATCAACGCGCTGTAGGTCTGGCATGGCGGGAGGCACAAGGGTTGGCGATGGACCGAAGAAAGTTACTCGAACTCATGCTTGCCTTATACCACAATGCTGGGGCTTGACAGGGTGAAAGAAGGAGAAGAAGAATATGATGCAAACGTAACTATTTAAAATATCATGTTCTTCCCTGATTTCACCGCACTTGAGAATCAAAACTTGTTTCTGCCACACCCAGAAGACAGCCTGTTTTTTTTTATTTTTGTGTTCCTTGGCTGAAACGTTACCGCACAGATGGCTGTGAAGCACAGGTGAATTAAAGAAATATAATATATATATTGATTATATTGGTAAGGACTAAGGGAGGTAATTTCGTGAAAGATTTTACGAAATACTTCATGAAACTGTGGACTTACATGATATTATTAAAATTGCAATTTGTGTCAGTTAAATGGCTGGGTTTTACTTCTATGATAGGCATTAAATATGATTAAAAAAATGATCGTAAATTTAGCATCTATTACAATAATAGTAATTTTGTTTGAACCAGAGGGGTAAAGTTATATCATGGTAAAGGAAGTTAATATCGTGATAAGAGAAATACAGAAAAAGTTAATATTGACATTTCGATATCATGTCATTCCACAAAGAAATACTAATAAAGGAAATTAAAAAATATACGAACTAAATTTTACCACTACAGAACAAATTTTCATGTTATATATATCGTAATAATATGTTCTGTTTCAACCCTTTCTATGTTATCACCATAACATCGGTACTTACTAAGTTGAGAACATTAAGCTACCTAAATTAATTATTTTAAATAGCGCTCTTATGGCTTAGCAATATAACTAAATTTACTGCGAATTTACCTAGATAAATTTAAATTTAAATGGCCATCAAAGGTAACCCGAATAAACCACAAGCTTGACAACTGCTATCCTTAGATATTTATCATACACGTAGGTACATATCTATAATATTATATTACCAGGCAGTTAACGTCGGAATTTGTCAAATGAAAGCCTAACTACATAGCATAGACAACTGAGACATTATTTAATTAAGTATATATTAAGTCATCAACATCAGACCACCATTATTTAATTTCGTCCATTCTGTTCGGTCCCTAATTCTTTATTGCCATGTACATCCACCAAAATTTATAAGTTTGTTGATCCAGTAAGTTTTAAGGCATTCTTGTGTTTGTTTCACGACCCCTACATCCTGAAACGGGCCCCCAGGTTAGGATATTTGGCGCCCTCTTCTATCTATCCCCAAACTCTGCTCCATGGAACCTTAGGGTTCGGCGAGGTGAATTAAGGGCATTGGGAATATTTTAGCGATTTACAGCATTTTTAATATAAATCCAATAGGACTATAATTGAATTTATTCGTATAAATATTATGTTAATTGTAAACTATGTAAGTACCTACCAGTTGACGATATCCTTCCAAAGCAGAAGAATTTAATCTTGATAATTATTTAACAGCTTAAAATTAGTTAAATAATCAAAAATAGAAAAATATAATATAATCCGCATCGTGAAAGTCTATAATATATATTTTTTTAAATATAAATACAGTTACATTAAATAAAATAGCATCGTAGGTGAAAATTTGTACTGTTCATATATGTAGAACAAAAAATGTGGATGTAAATGGAAATAGACAAAATAAATTTTGATATTTTATGAAGTCGTTTTTTGTCTTATGTTCATCTCATTTAACTGGCATGCGAGCCCCATATAACCCTGCGCCTCTAGACTAGAGCCTTGTTCCTTTTGAGGACCATAATTATTTTGTTAAGCGCCTCTTTGGTACCACCGTTTAACGGTGCTTAAACCAGCGGTTGTCCACTCGCCAGAGTAGTCCATTACCATTATTTAATCTCACTGGCAACCTCTATCACATCGTATACTCTTGTCTGCCTCCTTATCCACCGGTTTCTTTTATGATCTTTCCGCGTTATGCATAAAATGCATTCATCTTTCGATAATACATTGCGCTACTCGTAAATGTTGGATTATTCTTACATTAATTTACATACGTGAGCACTGACACATTGGTTGTCACTTTTAGAGATACTATATAGGCGCTCAAAACATTCGATTTTTTAAAAATTTAGTTCTGCGAGCAAATTAAGCAATTATTAATTAAAGATAATATATATTATGTATATTACATTCTTCTTATTATTGTGCCATCCCCTAGCGGAGGTCGGCCACCATCAAGGCGATCTTAGGTTTGTCGTCGGCTACCCGGAACAGTTCAGTGAAGCTGTACTCGTACCAATCACTGAGGTTCTGAAGCCACGAATTGCGGCGCCGTCCTCTGTTACGCTTACCATTAATCTTTCCTTGAATGACAAGTTGGGGAATACTGTACTTTTGACCTCTCATAATGTGGCCGAGGTACTGCAGTTTCCTGGTTTTGATACTACGTAGAACTTTTCGGTCCTTCCCCATTAGATTGAGAACTTCAACATTTGTCACCCGGTCAGTCCAATGAATTTTAAGGATGCGTCTATACAGCCACATCTCGAAAACTTCAAGTCTCTTGGTTTAGCGTCCATACTTCCATACCATAGAAAAGAATTGAGAGAACATAACAACGTACCATACGCAGTCTCAGACCTAGGTTAAGATCTCGATTGCTAAGGAGGCATCTCATTTTGAGAAAGGTGCTCCGAGACTGGTCCCATTTTTCATTGACCCATGTACCTAAATATTTATAATTGGTCACACGTTCGATTGGTTCGCTGTTAATGACAAAATTTGTGTTGGTGTCTGGTGTCGCTATTTTTGATACTAGTAATGGTTTTGTTTTCTTGAGGCTCATTTTTAAACCATAAGAATTACTGACCTCATTAACCTTTTCTACCAGTTGATGTAAACTCTTTAAATTATCAGTCAGCAATCAGCACAGTATCATCAGCATATCGTATATTGTTAATATGTTTCCCATTAACCAAAATACCCACCGATTCATCTTGTGGTACATAGCATTTCTGTATGTGAGAGTTCTAACTTCGTTCTTTAACATTTCCTCGTGTATGCCAAAATAATCATAGGAATCGAAGTAGTAATCTCGTGAAGTCATCCCTTCGGCGGTGACATTTTTATCCGGGCCATTCAATTCAGCAACAGGGGTGGAAGCTGTTGATTCGTTACATTATATTAACCATAATATATTAACCTGAAATACTGAAGGACAGGATAAAATGTTTTTTTTTATAAATACCTACTATTTTATTGAATGCAGAAATATCTAATATAATAAATAATTTTTCGTCTTATATTCCACAAGTTAGTGTATCAGATATTGGTTAATTGATTCGAAAATACATTGTTGTTTCCCTGGTTACAAAATGTATCAATATTATGTAGAACATAGTATTATTATTATCTTCTATTTATTATAAATATGGTAATGTTATTATTTATTCTATTCTGAGTATAAAAGTTTAAGGAGCACCATTTAAGTATGGAATGATAATAATTATATTGTGAAGGTTGATATATGACGGGCGAACGGACCTTTATCAAAGGCACGTTCACGGCTCAGTCTACACCTACCTTAGATTGTTGGGAACCGCTTTTATGTTTGACATGAAAGGGACCTACCCTATCATGCCCTGTCATGTATGCATTAAAAAGAGTCTTTTTTTAATAAGGGTGTCTTTTCTTTGCTTGCGTACACCTATTTCATACACGACCTATAGAATTAATCGTTTTGAATGTACGCACTATTTTCTTTGTCGTATTCCTCATTATTGAGGATCGAAGGGTTATTTAAAATGCTTACCTCATTAAATCTTTCCAACTTTGTCTGAATTACCCCGCTTACGTAGCTGAAGGTGTTAAAAAGTCCGTTGTATCTTTTCCTTGATCAGACCATCAAGAAGCATATTATGTCATTTTTCCGGATTGACTCTTCATGTTCCTAAAAGCTATGAATTAGGCAGCGTGATCAAATGGCAAATTTAATATTGGATGTAACGCGTAAGACCGCCAACGATGATTCATGCCTTTCAGATCCAGTGACTGCAACCATATAAGATAGGATAAGTATATGCTCAGAATATCAGTCCTATGCGACATTTCTTTTACCACGGGAAAAAACTCGGCTACAAATCACAGTCCTCAGTTTCCAATGAATATGACAAAATATTCATCAGAATCACCACCGCCTTGCGCTACAAAGAATTTTCCAGGGTTTTTGCAAGGTGGTTTCATAGGCCCTGGCCGAATTCAAATTAGCAATACCCGATGCGGGTAGAAGAATAGTTTTCAATAAGGCATATTCTCTCAGCCGGCACAATTTTCATTTGACATCACAAGCATTAGAGTAGTTTGCGTGCCAAAGTCCTTAAGAAACCTTGATAGTAAATGCGAGGTATCCATAAAGGCATATATAAAAAAAAAAGACAACGGAAGAAAATAATGCATGAGGAGTGTTACGGCTATGCATTGATAAATCAAATAAAATTAGAACCGGCGGCGGGAATTTTTTTTTGAAAATGGCTACTTCAACACACCCAATTATACCAGAGGAGCCAAATGACTTCTTATATGCGCGATCTCGGGTGAACGGCAAGTGGCGACAAAATAATCACGATACGGTCTCTCACTCATCATTTTTTTACCTGAAGCAGTCTCACCGCTGTTTCCGTGTCTCTTTCATAGAATTTATATAATTATTTACACTAACATTCGAAAATGCAGGCATTTTGCTATTATTAATGATTCTTAAAACGAATCCAATTTGAACAGAAACATAAAATACCTACAACTTAATAGTATATCTCATTTTGGTCGTTTCCTCTTGGTTGAGGGTCATGACCACCCTGAAATTCGGTCATCTTCTGAGCTACTAACATTCTCCACCCCTTTCAATTCTGCTTCACTCAGGGCAGAGTGAAGACTACCCCTATTAATGTTTTTTACTTAGTCGCTATAGCACGCCGACGTTTTTCCACTGCTTTGTCTTTCCTGGAGGCTACCCAAACCACCAGTTTCTCTAGTTTATCCGTTCCGCACCGAATAATATATCAAAAAAATTGCAGAATGCTGTAATGTATTTAAATATACAAAATTTCCATTCCAGTGCAAATTCTTTACTTAGGATTAATATCCTATCGTGTTGAGTTAGTACCAATTGTAACTAACATTATTTTATATCAATTGTAAAAAAATATTGAAATGAAAAAATAACAGACCTAAATCAATTATAAATTACAATTAATAGTATTATTATTTTTAAAAGCACGAACCAAAAGCTTTATTTTAATGAATGAATCGATGTTCAGGTGCTATGGGTGTTGGGTCGCGTCTAACCCACTTCAATTTATTGAAAGAGAAGAAAATATTTTCCGAACGAACGTGCTTCGTCTTGAGTTTTCTTTTTCAGTTTATTTAACTACCCCGTGCTAAAGTAAGAATTTCAATTTGTTTTTAATTATTTTTCTAATTACGTGACCTGAAAGGTAGAGTGGAGTTTTCTATTCAGGAACTCACTGGAAATGTATTTAAAACTGGAAATACATTATACGCGGCAGACTGGAAAAATGTACAAATATTACGTGAATACTCCTTTAGTTTGCGTGCGTAGTAAAGTGAAGCGTAATTGTGAGCGATGCGTGCGAATAGCTCTGTGTTGCACTGACCGAGTACATAAGTATATTGCCTAAGGACAACTTTAATAAGTATGTTTTGTTGTCAAGAGCGATAATAAAAGTCAGCATTTCTTCAATCATAACTAGATGAGTAGAGTATGTTATGATTGGTTAATAGCGACAATACCTCTTGTAATATATGTACTGCATTTGTATAAATTGGAAAGATAATTCACAAATCCTCACACAACTCAACGAGTCTATTACGAGATGCAATACTATTATCATGAGTCCTTTACTCGACAGAGTCAACGTTATTCCACTCGAATCAAGTCTCTCAGTTCATTAATATAATCAATCTCTTGATCACATCGATCTCACTAGTACATCATTACCCGCGATTATCATCCTTATTATTGTATTCAGTGTATTAATTCTTGTAACGGTCAATAAACTCTCCTCCAAACAACCAAGCAAAAACGACCTTCTATCTCCTCCACCTTTATCTACCGCCAAAACTTTGGGTAATAATATGAGTAATAATATATTATAGGATGATAGTAATAATATGATGAATAAAAAACACTAAATTTAGAACTCGAATTTACTATCACACGTGTGACAGTAGCGTTACTCCATTCAGTATGTAATGTCAGAAGAATGAAAGACACCTAACCATACGTGAGGGTCGTCTTCAATAGACATGTAAATAAAATATAGATCAGGAAACCTAAACTTAGATGGTTGGATAGTATTCCTGAGACTTGAGTACTCCGTGAAGATAGCAGTAGACAGAAAGAAGACAAAAACTCGTATTAGGTTGTATTAACGATGATGAAGATAATTTTTGGATTGATTGAGAAAAAGATTCTTGCACGAAACCGAGAGAAATTTCAGCCAGTTAAAACTTGCGGCGAGTTATGTTGTCAATTTTGAATACATTATTAATATCGTTATAAAAAATATAATATTTTGATGCTCAACGGTTCAACTAAGATGAGTATTTCTTCTAATTTTTACTATTTTAGGAAATCCGAGTATGAGAAAAGCTGGAAAACTAAGGTTTTTTTTATGGTTTTTATTATAATAATGCTTCAAATACACTCTATGACGATCGGTCATATATATGTCGAAAAACCCGTTTCTTATGTTGGCGTCCTGTGTCACAGGGTGTAAATACGTTGTCATAGCTGTCATACAATATGTATGTATAAATGTCAGAATGGCATAGATTTTATCATAGACACTAAAACGCTCTTAGCATATATGTGCCCTATCGTCATATAGTCTATTTGAACCTTATGACATCGCGTCTTGACATTAAACTTCGTCGCTTTGGTCTGCCACTTCGCTCCACCGCGGACGCCACCGTAGTATTCATACACCTACTTACATATTCATGGAATGAAGCTAATGATATTCAAATAGACCATGTCACTTCACTGCGTTGATCTACGTCATATTTTGACAGAGTTTATTTGGAGACTTTTTTATTTGTATTATTTTTGTTTTATTTTTATAATAATATGTTATTATACCTAATCCACTGGACGCATTTTTGAAATATTTCTTTTTCACACTACGATGATGAAAACGCGAAAAAAACAGTTTTTCGACGAATGATGTTATAAATAAGAAAATAAATTTATCACTTCCATTTTGTTAAAAGGTTTTTGATATATTTTTTTTGTATAAATTATCTCGCTGTTAATGCGTATAGACAGGTATTCGAATAACTTTTCTTTTAACTATTAATATTTTAAAACAATATATTATTCACGTTATTTATTAATATTAAAATAATCTTGGATGTTTAGAATGATATTAAAATATTAAATAATCACCGATTAAAAAAAAACATGTATTTTATTTGTTTTGTTGATTTTATAATCGGATTTATATCTTCCTCGACTCACTTCTTCTCAACAGGTTTTTTTTACAAGAAATTGAGGTTAACCACTTGCTCAACTTATTACGTCTATAGTTTAACACTATTTTAACACTAGATATTATGCATTTGCTAAAATTAGGATTCGAAACGTCCACAAAACATACACAAAATATACATAATCGGATACGTTAGTTACCATATTTTGTTCAACGCGGGCTCTACCTAATAATTATTTAGCCCTTAAATGCATGATTTTTTGATTTTAGTTATAATACATATTATTTTGTCATTCAAATAGGTATTTTAACAATGGAAAAAATAATTTAAAAAAAAAACATTCCAAGCATCGTTTTAATTTAAAAAAACGAGTCGTTCCATATATTATGATACATTGTGAATTCCGGGTCCTAAAAATATATTTTGTGAAAATGTACGTTTATAATAATATTAATGTGGGTACCGTTAAAATAATGAAAATATTTTTTTTTGCTCTAATTAGTTTGATATTAACGAAAATAACAATGATTTAGTCAAATAAAAACGTGTAAAATTCAAATTTCACACAATATGTAAAATTGAAACTAGCATAATTCAGGTGCAGTACCTACCATAAGTTTATGTAAGTTTTTAAAATTTATTACTAAAAAATATCATTAGTCATCGACTAATAGAACTTATTTCTGAAAAAATAGGTGTCACTAAAAGTACAGAATTAAAATTCAAACTATAGCGTATATGCTTCATGATGCATTGAAGGGTTAGAATATAATAATATTTTTTGAAAGTACGTGTTTTCATTGTATATACAACAGTATATTATTAGAGCTATAATGGGGCTTATAAAATAGTTGAGTGTACAAAATATTATCTTAATTTGAACTATAATTTTGCTTTACGTTAGACTGGGATATTCAAAAATGAAGCATTTTCTCACAAAATGAATTTTGTAAGCACACTTTTTTGTTGAAATTGCAAACTTGATTATTGCGAAGTGATCTTGAAAAGCAGACAAACTGTCTAAATATGGAAATTGTATTATTCGCTCAGTAGATAGAAAAGAAAATAATGACTTTAGTAGAGAAAATTTTTCTAAGCTCGTCTGGCGTTCGGCGAGAGTGAAAAAAATATATGCAAATTTTAGAATGTCGATGTTTCTACAATGACTTCAAATCCACTTCGTTTCTTGGCATAAGAAAACTTTGCAACATCAGAGGTCACGGGGAAGAACCATCAAAGTGCCTTTAAAAAATAATGTCAGCATTAACCATCATTTAAGTGTCCTGGAAGAACCTTTTTTTGCATGCGTATATCGATATTACCGAGATTCAGCGCGATATCTTTAAAAGTTTTACAACAGAAATAAAATATCCTCCATCCTCTTATTCTGTATCTCTACAGTATACAGCTTGTGATGGACCTTGGCAGTATTAGGTAGACATAAAAAAATATACAGCATTTTTTATTCTTTAAATTTCATAATTTATTTAACGATTCATTCGTTAGGTTCGCTGAGGATGAAAAATAGACACCTATAAGACAAGTGACTATGATTGCTAACTTTAAAAGCGTGTCCGAAAATTTATACATATTATGTAGTTGGCCGTATCATAGTTTACTATGAGATATTGTTTCGGAAACCGATGGCCGTATAGTATTGAGATTAAATTCATATCTAATAAAAAATACCGGAATACAAGGGGCAAAGAAAGAATCATATCACAGTTTTAATTGAAGTTTTACCGGAAGTTTTTCTGGCAATGCGGCCACGACGAAATTACTTTGGAATTGTATTAGTATCATTTTATTATATTTAATTATATTTACTGTATTAGTATTCTACCTCTCTAATGAGGACTATTTTTTGACCATGTGATTTTTTATTGGAGACTATAGTTTATTTTCTGTAGATATTTTATGTGGTCTTAATTTGTGCCACCATATGAATTTAGACACAGCTCGATTAAGGCCTTCGAATGTATTCAATGGATGTTAAAAAAATAAACGATTTTTTTTTAAATATGGAAACAGTTGATAATATTGATAGTCGATTGAGGTTATGTATCAAAAACCTTTACCGCCATTCTTTTTAAGTTACACTCGTCTTTTTTGTCATTTGTTAATATAGTGAGATCAGTATGTACACTATAATATACAGTTAAACAGATTATTTTCCTAAGAACATCTTGGTTACAAAAATATGCATGAGTTTTGGTCAAAAAATATGCAAAATGTGCAAGCAGTCACAAATATTATCATGCCTAATATGTGTAATATAAATATATATTTTTTGTTGATAATAGTGTTTTAACGATTCTTCCCTTGTGCCCATCGAACGGGATCCCTTTGACAAGGGAGAGCAAGTTTCGCGAAAATATGAAGCAATAAAAGTAAATTACAGATGGCACTGGATAGAAATGGGCAGACGAAGATGGCGATATTATTATATTATGAATTTAGAAAAAAACCGCAAGATAAACTAAAACACAAAGTGGTGACGCTTATTAAAAACGACGGATTATTTATGACCTTAATTTAGGTTGCGCCATCTGTTCGAATAAATGTCACTTTTGTAGTATACACGATATGACAAAATACTCAAGTTTCAGAGTCTGACTTTTGGTTATATTAAATTGTATAAGGCGAGTGGATAATCTATGGATAAAAAATACTGGGATCGAGTAGCATTCAAGAGATACGAAGCGGCCACATTGACCTCCTAAAAGCTGCTAGATTAATGAATTGATATAGTTTGATAGTCATTACTAATTTAACATTGACCTTGATTTATAAGGATATGATTTAATAACAAATACTTATGACATATGATAATAATGATTGGTTTAGTTTATCCACACTTAAGTCAGGTATAACCACCAAAAAACGTATCTCAGCCAACTGCAAGAGACAAGTTCTCAAATTCATCAGTTACATGGTATAAATTGATTCATGGAGCCTAATTTTTGAAATAATCAGTATCTAAGCTATAATAAGCACATTGGCTCGATTTTGTATGATAAATTTTATTTCTGCTTCGATTTATACAACTTCATCTAAAAACGGCGGAGGTTTATGACTTCCAAGTTTCCCCAGTAGAGGTGCTAGTTTGTTGCTTGTGTTCGTCCATTTTATTTTTTCTGACATATTGAATGTCAGACCGTTTAACGTCGTAACGCTCACTTATTAATTCATTTTTATCTTTTAAATACTATCGTTAGAAGCGTTATTTTGTATTTAAATTCTTATTAAAGTATTTATTGTTATTTTGTAATATAGGTATATATGTTACGCCGAATGTGCAAAATTGAATATTACATGAAATGGGCAAAATTTTGCCTAAATCATGAAAAATGCAAGCCCGTTGCCTTATTCATGAATTAGACAAAATATCTGGAGAGTGCGTGAAATCGGCAGTAATTTTTCTGCCTACTTCATGTCTTGGACAAATTAGATAGTAGCGCTACGGTGGTATTTTTTGTAACTAAACTAAATGTATCAAATGCTCATGGATTGGTCAAAATATACATTTATATTATCTATGGTCAAAATAGATGATCGCGCTCCGTGGTGTTTTTTGCAACTAAACAAATGTGTCAAATGTCATTGATTATAATATAAAAATATACCAATCAATAACTACAATGACGTTCATATCCATTTACTATGCGCAAAAAAAATCTAGAACTATAATATGATAACGGAAGAATTTTATTGAAAAGTATTTTCGCGATTTGATTCGTGCTTGGGTATCAATTGTGCAATGGTCGATTGAATGTTTGTGATAGTTTGTTGACACTTGATAGCTAACCTCAAAATGGACATTCAGTTGAATAATTTAATTCAGAATTACAAAACCTAACCTAACCTAACCTAATAATAATAATATTATATTATGTCCAATTATAACTAATAAAACCATCCGTATTAAATTTACTTTTTCTTCTGTCATGTTGTCAGTTCAAGAATTCCATACCGTGGCGAATTCATGTACTCAGCATAAAAATTACCTAATTCATGAATAAGGCAACAGGCTTGACTATTACATGAATTAGCCAAAATTTTGCCCATTTCATGTAATAGTCAATTTCGCACATTTGGTGTAACATATACATAATTTATTAAAAATAGATTTTCAAAATACATCAAGAGTTCTGTTTACATTCTCGTATTAACAATTTTATTATAATATCAACATTATAAGGTAAATAATTGTCGTTTGTAGATTCTTTAAGGATAAATTAGCTACTTACTTTAAGAATAAACCATTTTAATACTGCTACTATCAATTATTATAGTTACTGATAGAATATGATAATGCCAGTAGCATATGTTACGGTATTTTCTTATTTACATGTTAATTTTTACTGTCATGGAGTTCATAGACTAAAATATAATGCAAACTCTTACGATCATAATTGTACACCCAGTATTTACGTGGTATTATCGGACACCGTTTGAAGCATCATGCTTACTTTTCAAGCTATTTCGCGTTTTCAAGCAAGTTTACATCTTTTATGATACTGTTTTTTTTTAATTGAGCTTCTGATGGCGTCGAAGAAAGGAGGTTGCAATGGCGTGCGCTTTTCAGATGGAGTGACACCATCAAGAAAGCGACTGAATTAACAATAACTGAGGCAACGAAAACAGGAAGGAGATTATTGTGAATGCCTATAATATAAGTGGCCGCCATATTATACTCGGTAATCAGACAAGATATATGAAAGAAAGAGCGCTACCAATAGACAGGTGAACATAATTGCAAGTTATGAATTAATAACCTCACATTATACAAAGCTTTTTTTTGCATGTTCTATACATCAGAATATCAGATGTTTTCTAGCATATATATTTATTTACTAAGTATATAGACTCATAATCCGTTGTTAACTCTAAAAACCTAACTTATTGATTTACTAACTCTTGGCAGCAACCTCATGGGTATAAATATTAAATATAATACTACTTTACGTAATATAATATTATTTTAAATATTTACTTAGAAAGTATTAATCTCGCATTTAAATATTTGTGATAGATTATTATAATTCGTTTCCTGTAATATTGTGTAGCCACTCAAAAGTTCAGTTTGATACAGAGGTAGGTAAATACGGAAAGTTATTGAATACGGCTTAACTATATTCAGATTATTACTATCTATTAATAAAATATGGAGGAGAAAATCGTTTGGTGATTATGTTGTTATTATATCGTTATATTGTTAATAAGTGTTTCATATTGATTTAGCTGTCATAAAATTGACTGTATTCATCTGATATCTATAGGGTTTTGTTAATTTTACAACATTTTATTCAGTCAGTGCATAGTACCTATGCTGTATTTTTCGAAGATTCATAATAATCAATTCTTTCAAACCAATATACCTTCAGGCAATTAATAAAACGGATAAGAAAAGAGAGAACAAAATACTGACTGACCTCAAATTCTTGTTTCTTTGTGTTATAATTAAATTTGGCTTATATACGCGAAGTGATGCAGACGATATGAAAAAGGCGAACATCGTGGTAAAGGAACACCCGAGATTGGACTGGAATTAGAAACATCTAAGAACTGCAGTCTATACATCTTCATACATAGAACGTCATCTGTTGCCACACAAGATGTAGCAAACGATGAGCGTGTTAGGCTTCATTAGCAGGGTATTAAAGACAATATAGAAATACGTAGGGAAACAATTTTTACTACATTATATTGTATGTGTATGGATTTGATAAAAGAGAAGGCATGAACCTGCGCTGGGTTGTAATGCAAACCACAACTTCCATATTAATTTAATTAAAGATAGTCTTGACGATAATTATTATTAACTAAGCGATTTAAAAATAAATTGTTATCCACGTTATAAAAATACATATGATGTGACTGATACTACCAAATGTCCGTCCAATAAGCCAAGTCGTACATAGGTATCAAATCGTCTCGACTAGGACATGGTCATAAATCAAAACCGTCAGCAATGTTGCAAGTCTCTTCCGCGCACACAAGCGGGACCATGTCGGGACAGTGACGTGAAAAATCTGCATCTGTGCATGGGGTGGTACAATATTTTACTATTCTACCTGCGGCTTATGTCGAGTGAAATTTGTTACAGGTATTTTTTCTACCAAAAATATTACACCGATGATATGTGCAGTAGATCATTAACTTACATGACGTGTTTTATGAATGACAACAAAATCACATCGAAAAATTTGACGTGTTGCTGTCTAGATGAATTTGCGTGAGCAACCAGAGCTTACACTCATGTGTGACACAGCGACCCTAGGAGAAAAGGAGAGGAAATATGAACACATAAAAAAAGCTTTTTTTTTATTACAAGTGAGGTGTTGTTTCAAAAGAACGATACACCTGATTTAGTTTAGATCCTCGTATAGTCCCTGGGATAAATAACTCACATCTGGCGATAATCCGAATAATAGAGCTTGCAGAAATTCAACTCCCTCGAAAATACATTTATTCCAGATATGTATAAAGTATGCATATTTCCTGGGAACGTTCGGCCATCCATAAACCTGATGAAAATGCACTGGCACGGATTGATTGATCCTATACCATTGCCAGACAGAGAACTATTTATTGACAGTGTGATTTTGTATTATTTAGCAGAGGTTCTGTTTATGTAGATGGATACTATATTATTATGGTTACCGCCATATGTGCGAATTAATTAATTTTAAAAGTCGAACATTATGTATGTTCATTAAAACATAATAAAAAAAAAAACAAATTTATTCATTCTTCATATCCAAATGGGTAAAAAAATACGTGAATGGGGCTATTATGTATTACACGTACTACGACAGTGTTCTACAAATGGTGTGATTCAGATTTTATTTTCAAAATCGCCTTTCTGTACCTACTAGGTATATACAATAATATACAATTCGCCATATGGACATTTAGTGTGATTCCCGATAGATGATCAAACACTTTATTTAAAATTTATCTGAAAATTAAAAAAATATATATATCCATCGCTTTTTGTGATATTTGTTTCATCTTTCGGTATCTTCAGACATTATATATCTACAAGGTAAATATAATTATTATTAGAAACTTAATGATGTAATTAATAAGCAGTCAGACATTCCAGATTTCCAGAAATCAATATTAAAAATAGATAAATAATAATTTTAATACTTACTTTTCAGCAATCAGCATATAGGGCCTTCTTCAGAGCCAGTGACATGGACGTAGCTTTAGTGGTCATCCATCTAATCACAATCCGTAAATTATCTTACTTTAGTTCAGCTTTTGAACGGGAACCAGTTTACTCAATATGCAATTCACTACAATTCTGTATATTATAGTGTTACCATCGTAATAATATATTGAAAACACACGTAATTGAATGACCAAAGCAGAGCCAGTTTGATTTTTGTTTGAAATCGGCACCATTTTAGCAAAATGCGTTGTCTCTCAGCGAAAGCGGTAACGAAGCGTTTCCGCATTTTAATACTTAAATAATTACAAGATAAAAAGAACTTTTTATAAACGTTCTTAAATTTTCTGTTGAATCATGTAAACTTGACTTGACTAGCTTAAACGATCAAAAAAAATGTATTTGATAGAAATAATACTGAAATGTCATTTTGACACTCATATTGATTTCCATATTAACGCACGTATATATTAATAATTTAATTGTTAGGACCTAGCAACCAATATTAGTGGATTGGATTACGAATTTCTTCCGAAATAACTTTTCATACAAAACAGAATTAACTGAAAATGAATTTTATTCTACTTAAAAACGGCTAAAAGTATTTAAAAAATGAATTGGCATCGTGTTCTGATATATTATAAAAAGTTTTAAATGTCTAGCTAGTCGGGAAGTTAGTTAAAAATCGATTGCAAGATTTGTACCTGACAAACAACCACCGGACAAATAAGAATACGACCTAATAAAAACGTTGTAAAATATCAGTTGCTCTCCTACTATGTTTTGCCAATTGAAAAATGTAACATCCCCAGGCTATTCTGATAATAAAATAGAAATAATATGTTTTGATGTAAATTAGTAACACGATTAATGTATTTCGTCAGACCTAACCGAATCATTTTTTTATTTTTATTTTTAATTTTAATTGTAATTCTTTAATCTTCAGCTCCTCAATTATTACACTCTTGGGTCTTAAATATAAAAACGAAATATTTTTAGTTTAGTTTTAAAAAACGAAATTAAATATCTCATTATAGACGCATGCAATTTCAATTTCGTGTGTGCATACTAATATTCACCATGAAATAATTGACCGACTAACAAAATTATTAACAAAAATTGCTTTTTTAATTGACTAAATATTTTTCGTTTTTAGACTAACGTAGCTTACCTCTTACATCTTGATGTATGATAGTTCTTTTGTTTTAATACTATTATAAAGACGTATTACGAGATTTAACATTAATATTATTTAATCTAAAACCATTCAATAACTAATATGTATAATATAATAATATACAGGTCATCTTTTCAGAATTTGAATATTTATAGATATTGAAATGTCAGCCAGGTTTGACGTACCCTTCGTAGCACCTTTTCATCTCTCGCGGGGACTGTTATCAATGTCACTTTGAATGGGGTCATATCGACCCTTCGCTCCCCCGTAGGTACCACTGCGCTGTGTTTACGCGGGAAATTGGATGGAATGTTACATACTACACGGGAGAGATTTATTTGGTGCAGGGTTGCCACGGATTTTCCGTTTAACATTTTCTATATTCATGATAAATAATAAGTATAAGCAACCAAATATCATTATTATAAACAATTTTACATCACAATAAACATTAAAACATAATTAATAGTAAATACATCATTATGGTGATTAGCTTTTTCATCTTCCTCTATTTCAATTAAAAAGTTATTATTAATTTCTTCACAATGTATTACACTATAATCGGATAGATACATCAATAAATTATAAAATAAGGCACGGATTTCCAACCCATGGGTTGTAACTTCTAGGGGGGTCTGATGAAAGATAATTGTTCCACACAATTTTCTTGCAAATTTCTTTCCTAAATAATAAATAAAATTGACTGCGTCACAATATTATTAGCATAATAAAAAAATATGTGTTTACGCGATAAATATGCAGGTAGATTTTTAGTTTATAATTAAAATTGTCGCAACTTTAGATCAAAATTGGTATTAGGTTTCTGTGTGGGAGATTCTATCAAAACTTAAACCCATCGAATGATGGAACTGATTACGCACACCAAAAATACGAGGCAGCTTAATATTAAATACTGAAAGGGATATAAAAAAAACTGGTGGAGACACAGTGGATCAACCTACATTAATTATTTATTAATATTTTACTATAAACCAATATTTTACTCCATATTATCGTTAATGGATTATTTAAAATCATACGAGTATGTTTTTCTTCTTATAATCTTCATTTTATCTTTTCGTATTATGAGAATGTGTTTATGGTCCAAAATGACGTATATGTAAAAAAAAAAAAAACACAATATTATAGACTTAACGGAAACTTTGCTACTAAATATTTGATAAATCACATGCCAACTGAGATAACATTAGTAATGATTGTAAATTGAATAATAATCTAAGAATAAAAGTTTATTTAATCAATACCTTACGTTAATGTAGCGTAGCGGGTGTCACAGGATACTTGGGTACTAAAAAAGGGGTTTGCCACAGTGTATTTAAATGATATGTATAACTTTATAACAGGCTAATTTTTCACTATATAAAAATAAAAACGAGATTTTAATTTAAAAAAATTACAAATTAACAAAGATTTTTGATGGAATTTACGAGACGTCAATTTAAGACAAGCATTTTAAAATTACATCAAGCCACATCGGATTTAGACTTGTAAATTGTAAAATATAATTAAAAACTGACAACAGTTAAAGCACCAAATAAAAAACCACTCGCAAATTAACATACTTATTCATTATGAATGTGAATAAAAAAATAAGCTAAAAACTGAATCAATTTCCCGTTATGAATTTATTCCGCGATTTTCTGTCCTGCTGCCTATTTTCCATATATCAGACACTACACATTTACCTAATGTAGTGATACCTAATACATTCTGCTGAAATATGTCCCAATAGTATACCTACTATAAAATTATATACTTAGCTCAATAATATATTGGTTTAACAAAAGCGTCGTTCGATTTTCGATGCTGAAATTGTGCCAGCCCTGCCCGTTTAGTTGGCAGACGTACCCTTTTCAGACTAAGTAGATACAATAACCTTTCCGGGCGCTCAGATTTGCCTGAAGTACACAAAACAGCACGAATCAAAGGTTGGCCTCCCATAGATCGCAATTTAAGGTCCGTCGCTAACTTACATGCTAACTAACTGAGCTATTAGCACAAGCTTACGTCAGCTGATGATATGCTCCCGCGTTGAATTGTACGTGTTTGCCCGGGATCACTGGTTATGTTTTCAATGATATGCTATGTGCTTTATCCTTATAATACAAGACAATTTAAGCTGAATGCTGTACGGTAAATATTGAGACGGAGAAATCGTATTATATGAAGGCGTATGTGAGTACGTACAGGCACATGGTTTTGATAATACTACTCGATAAAATTGTGTCAATTTCAACAGACAGGGCGGAGCGTTAAGTATGACTGGCGTAAGAAAAGGGTTTGTTGCTATTTTGAAAGAAAAAAAAATCACGAGATACATACTTGCTTACCATTGCATCATTCGTCAAGAAGAGCTTTGTGTGCAGATGTTTGCAAAGTTATGGAATTTGTGATTAAGATTATCAACTCTATTATAGATAAAGCTTATCGATAAAGAATTAGGAGCTCTAAAGTTGAACATCTCTGTTATTATATGGACATATTGGAGAAAAACAAAATTGAACATGTTTCACAGCACAAGTTTAGTAGTCTGCTTTGAAAGACCTGGAGAAGGAAGACATGATGATTTTTAATACCTGGAATAGTATTCATGTGATCAGTTGAATAAACTAGCGTTTGTTGTTCTTTCCCTTTCCGGTTCTACATATCCATGCGAACAATCTTTTTCAAGCATGAACCTCATCATGAGTAAATTGAGAAGTCGTCTTATTTATGAAAACCTGGAATCGTGCCTAAAATTAAAAACAACAGCATACAAACCTGACTTATCCAAACTTTTCAAGGAGATAAAAGGGCATTGTTCACGTTAAGTGTTTGTCAATCATTGTCATAATACTAATCATAATTTTATGGAAACTTAACTTACAATTTAATTTTTATCAATAAATAAGATCATTATTAAGAATGATATCACGTCAACAGTATACCTACCTATATAGTAAGTTTAAGAAATTTGGCTCTCAAAAGAAATCTCAATCGTTGTACTGTTGATATTTGACTCTGTTGACTAATGAGTTTGCCGACCACTGGTATAAGACAAGTCCTCAGTAAAATATAATACTTTTATATAGGTGTTTTCAAGTTAAAAACTGACAATAATATAGTGTGGTAGATCATTAGTCGTTTTTACGCTGGATAGAAGATCATAGCCTACTTAAAGTTGAATAATATTTGTATCGGTTAAAAAGTTAATTTTTGTTTAAATTTAAAGCAACCGAAAAATATGATTCTTACCTTTATTAAAATAATGCTGAAGTAGCCGGCTTCACACCAGATCCCTTCATTAAACGATAAACATTTATCTTACTTAACAAAACAATAATAATTATATTCTTCAACATAAAAATATCTGTATGAAAATAATTCTGACAGCCAAGTCAAACAAAAGAAATATTAAAATCGAATCCAAAATATGCATACTTTATCTGTCGTGAAAATTTAAAATTGGAATTGGCAGGATAGGTAATTTGATATACTTTATATTTTACTAGCTGACCCGGCGAACTTCGTACCGCCTCAGAATCACTAATCTTGTGTTAACTTATTAGCTGAATTAAAATACTCAAAATAAATTAAGTTAAATAAATGTGCAAAAATCAAATCAAAATGAAATTGATTACATAGTTTCTGTTGGTTCAGATTTCGAAGCATGATAACTACCAAGCCAACCTTCAGTTGTAAACTGTGCGGTGGCAAGCCAGGCAGATCCAATAAGTTTAAAAATTCAGTTGGATAGTTGGTTGCTTCGTCTTCGTTTATTACACAGTCGATAGATTTGAAGGAATGCATTGGACCAACGATTTGATTTTGAATTGTGAAGTTTAAGTGATCCACATCTTTGTTTTTTGCCGCAAAAATTGCTCGTTCACTCAACCAATTGTGATTTTTGTGGTTAGCAATGACGTTCGGGAACACTTTGTTGATGAGGTCGTCCTTCGCTGAGACGAAATTTCAAAAATTCAGCGGAAACAAAATCAATCCGTTCGATTCGTCGACAGGAACATGGCAGTTACCGATAGTCAGCAATTGCTTAGAGAAATCTTTGGCAGATGGATCGTTTAGCAATGCAACTCGAATGTTTGTCGTCAGTTGAAGTTTCTTCACATAGTGCCACAGAGTCTATGATTTGAGGCAAGCGTTTATTTCATCGGCAGCGGTCGATCTTGGAATGACTGCTAGTGTTTGGCGAAAATTGCCAGATAGAATCATTGCGCCACCAAAACATCTTGAGTAATTGCGCAGATCTTTCATAGTTCGATTGAGTGCTGCCAATGCGCATTTGTGCGCCATTGTGCATTCATCCAAGGTGATGATTTTACTTGCTACCAAAACTTTGGCCATTGCTGAGTGTTTCGCAATACTGCTTGTCGGTGTTTCAGTCGTTTGAAGGTTTAACGGCAATTTTAACGCTGAATGAGCCGTTCGGCATCCTTCTAACAACGTGGCCGCTATCCCAGAAGAAGCAACTGCTACATAAATTTAGGATCTCGCACGAACAGTGGCCAAAATCAATGACATGAGAAATGTCTTCCCAGTTCCACCAGGCGCATCGAGGAAAAATAAACCACCATTTCCATCATCAATTGCCTTCATTAACGTATCGTACAGTTCCTTCTGTTGGGGGTTCAACATTGATACATTCGATCGAACCGATAGGTTCAATGCATCTCGATCATATTCACGGTCACGTTCAAATTCTCAATTAAAAGCGTCATTCATTCCACGATGTGGCGTTGGCATTCCTAACTTGACTAACAAACTGCCGCACATGAGATAACACATGTCTTCAATCAAAAGCAAAGTCTGGTTATGTATCTTCTCATTCACTTCGAAATCGGTATTCTCTGAACTGACACGAATTCGATGTAAAATGTCTTCTGACATGTCATCCTTGTACTTGTTCCACAGTTCAGGTGGATTTGATGGGAAGCATGTTGAAATAATGATAGCAAATAATGTGCGTATCTGACTTGGAGATGCAGAAACAATTGTTACAGCGATTTTCATGTCCCAATGAATATCGTTTTCAAGCAAATTGAGCTAATTGACATGCAGCATGAAATATTGGGCACACTACACCATTGACAGTTCGAAGTGATTCAAATTATGTCGGCCCACGAACATTTACCATCAACAAGCGCAAGTAGAAGCATTCGTCATTATTCGGATGAACTGTGTAAATGCGACCAAGAGCATCATTAGAATGCACATCCGGATGATCAGGAACCGCATCGCCTTGCTTCCGACGTTGAAATTTCTTCGATGAAGCGTTCCAAGTGTTATAACGTGGCATCTCAGAGTAGAGCAACGTTCGTGCAAACGGATCGCTTTGACAAATTGAAAAGAAACTGGTCAATGTTGTCGCTGGAGATGTTACAGTACGTTGAGCAACATTCGATGCATTAAAATAAACTCGTTGACCATTTTTCAGATGCACCGCCAAATGTACAGCAGTGGGATGACGTTAATGAATGGGGAATGAGAAAATACGTCAAATTGCTTCATGGCAGCTCACATATCGACAAACTTGATAGTGCGTGATTTCATCGTTGGTATTGGGAGTTTGAACGCCAAAAACCACAATATCGCTGCCTTTGGTGACATATTTGCAGATGTATTTGATGTACTTTACTGAATTGCAATACTCATGTAGGTATCAGAGATGGCGGTGTATACGGATTTTTTTTGTGATTTTCTTACTTTTCCAATGCGCGAGGAAGCTTCTCGAGGCCGAGACGAACAAAAAAAAAATCATCGAAATCAGTCAATCAGTTTTATGTCATCAATAGACATCATCAAAAAAGCCGTTCCATACGAAATATGAAAATGAATGTTCTTCATAATTTCTTTTTCCGTGAATTTTTCTGATGTTTTAATAGTTATTATGCTATTCAGGGCAAAGACAAATCCAACAAATTAAAGATCATAAAAATCGGTCCAGCCGTTTTTGAGTTATAAAATAAACGATGTAATTAACCCGACTTTGTTTTATATAGATAGATAGATTAGATCTTCTGGCTCGCGGCATTGTAAATAACACTGGAAAATTAATCACACAATTCAAAATTACATAATGAAGCAATTATCGATACTCGCACATTCAAAAATTTGATAACCTCACAAAGCGAACATTTTAGAAGGAAACTTATCGTTTGAAAATCACGATCAAAATCGCTATTTGTCTACAAAAAAGTCTTTCGGTATTATCTGAGACTGAACTGAATCAACTGTCAAAAATGCCATGTTCATACTTTCTTTTGTTTGTTTGTTTCTTGTTTATTGTTTCTGTCATGTATCAGAGATGGCGTTGTATATGGATTTTTTTGTGATTTTCTTTTGTTTTGTATGCGCAAGTTCCATCGTTTAAATTCATCGATATCAGTCAAAAGTCGTTCGATACAAAATGTATGAGAAAATGAATTTTCTTCATAATTTATTTTTTCCGTGATTTGTCCGATGTTTTAATAGTTATTCTAATATTCGGGGCTGAGACAAATCCAACAAATCAAAGATCGTGAAAATCGGTCCAGCCGTTCTCGAGTTATAAATGGTGTAACTAACCCGACTTTCTTTTATATATATAGATATGTGTCAGTTGAGGCTAAGTAGAAAAGGGAAATCAAACAAAAATATTTTGACTTTTACAAAATATACATGTCCTTCAACATATTATAATATATGTAATTAAACATACTTCAGAACAAGAGTTAACTGTGTTGACAACATAAAGTAATATATTATATATTATGAGGGTGTTTGTTTATTTAACTTAGTTGATGGAAAATATCTTGCCTAAATAATTTATTAGGATTCATAACAATTTATCTCCATTACGCAGTTTTTTTTTATAAAGACTATGTAATTTATTAGTGTATGAATGCGTTATATTAAAACAAATAATATCCATATTAAAAATGAATTCATTACCAATATTATTACCAATACCATATATTATTTTCTATGTTTAACATTTTATTGATAATTGTCATTTAATATAATATAACGAAAATCCTGGTTTGGGGACCCGTTTAAAGATGTGGGGGCAATACTATAAGGATAAGTAGCACATCCACATACAGTGTATGTACGAGTATCTAAGATTTTTTTATAGCGTCGGTTGTTGGTCATAATAATACACATTTTCAATGGATGAAAAGGCTGTTAATTATCCATTGCTTCATGGTGGGCGACAAATGATTTATTGCTGTAAAGTAAATAAATAATATTATTATTTGTAAATAATAAAAATAAAATGATTGATTCATAAATAAATTAATATACATATCAATGTGTCAAATTTAATTTTTACTATTTTGATTTACATGCAATAAAGATATTCCCAACTCACGAAATATTAGCAGTCAATTTGAAAAGATGAGTAGGATTTGTCAATGAAAAATTTTCACTCCTCATAATATTAAATTTATTTCTTAGAAAATATTTTATTTTCTACTGAGTAAATATTTTGCCAATCAGTTGTCAGCGACCCCATTAGCAGTTTACGAGGTGAGATATATGTCGCAATATATTTTAATACAAGGTGTTTTTAATAAGTATAGAATATAAATAGTATTTAATTTTAAATTAAAGCAATATTGTAGATTTGTTGATTCTTGAAATCATTGACGTACAAAATGGATAGATGGCTTGTAAAATATAAAAGGGCACTTTTAGACGTCCTGCATACACAGATACCATTCTTTCGTAATTATTTATCTAATCACTACAACTTCGCTATTATACATAGAGTTTGCTATGAACCTCAAATGGAAATGGGCAGGATACATAGATCGAAGAAGGGACAATCGTTGGACAAATCTTGTCATCCAGTGGTACATAAGAGGTACAATGTAGACCTAGAGACCGCTGGATCGATGAAATTATTTAGTTCTGCGGAAGTACGTGGCAATGCAACACACAGAACCGAGAGAAATGGAATCAGCTCGGAAAGGCCTTCATCAAGCATTGGATAGATTCGGGTTGATGACGATGATAATGACGACTAGAACTTTAATGTTAATATTATTTTGTATGTGAAAAGTGTCCTGTTATACATATATACATGAATCCTTGAAACATTTAAAGATATTGATAAAATTTTGATTTATCTTCCAATTATTGTGGGTTGAGTGAAAATCTGAAAACGAAATTTTTCGTCCTAAAAATTCATATGTATCAATAGGTAATCCAAAGTTATTACAAAAATATAATAATTATATTATACGCACCAGGAAACCCATCCAAGGACGTGCGACGATAGTTTAAATGCGTACTACATCAATAATTGAATCAACACTCAAATAAAATATCACTTTTTTACATTCCAACGTTTTTTTTTATAATTTCAGTGCACAACGGATTTTCAATGCGAATGAAAGATAAATTATTTTCATATATTTTATTAATTTATCACTGTCTTTTCATTATTGGTAACTAATTCCTTTATAAGTACTGCGCAGTTCACAATAATGCAAAAAGTATATTTTATTATATAGGGGTATGCAATAAGAGATATATCGATATACTGAACTTTTCTCTCAATTAGTTGATTTTATCACGAGATGTATAGCATGTTATATCATCTTGTTAGAACCACACATTGTCCAGATAAAAATCATCTACTTAATTCATGACAGAAAAAAAATAGTACCTAATTATACTTCTGTATTTCATATATCTGTAACTGCATTGCACTTTTCGTTTTCAAAAAAAATCGGTTCAATTACACCTCCAGGCCATAAACTAAATGTTAATTTTTGTGTATGTAAAGGTGTCTAAAGAATCTCATGTGTGTTTTCATTAATACTAATGCGACAATTGTGTTTATTTACGAAGCTATTTATTTTTTCAAGAAATAATAGGTAAAATAATATGTAAGAAGAATAATCCATGTAGTACCATAAAGTCCAGGTTCTTAAGAACTTCGTGTAATTGTTTGTGTAATTTTCATCCACACTTTGTTTTACAACATCGGTATTTTCAGCAGTAAGTTTACGTTGTTGACTGATTGGATTGTTAGCTATGTTAGAAGAATAATCCGTGTAGTACCATAAAGTCCAGGTTCTTAAGATCGACGTGTAAATTGTTTGTGTAATTTTCATCCACACTTTGTTTTACAACATCGGTATTTTCAGCAGTAAGTTTACGCTGTTGACTGATTGGATTCTTAACATTACAAATATTATTATTTTACTTAACACAATTACTGCTGACCTTTTTATTACCTTTTAATTTACACAACACGTTAATTATATATTATCTAATGCTCAAGTACTCCAAACGCACCACTCGCAGTGTTAGCACTAAATGAGTTAATATAATTAAATACGAATAAGTCTATTATTACTACTAATAATAAATAATAATACTAAGTCGATTATTTTGACCATAAATTTCACGTAATGCCCGAAACGTAGCCTGGATAGATTCATTATTATTGTAATAAATTCCAACAATTTGTCAACGTTGAATAACGGTGTATCTTTTCATGTTGATTTTTCCAAACAATACTGAACACAACTATTGTCAATTTTTATTAGGTTACGACACACACAAAGAGATGAGAGGTGTTATGCGCGCATTAATTTCACAAGTGGTGTGGTGACTTAACGGAAATATAACGTAGGTATTTAAATACTGCAAAGCACACTGAATACGACGGGGCGCAGCGAAAGCGCGCATCGCACAGAGAGTGGTGCATGCATCGTTTTGCATAGTAACTCGACGAAGTTTTAAAATATTTTGTCCTCAAGTACTCAAGTATTCTATCATTCAACCGCCTCTGGGAGCGTTGCCAACAGGAGCGCACGTTAGGATCAAACATAGTAAATAGAAAAAATAGATAACGTGTTTAACAATTATTAATTTACGATAGGGAATAATTTCCTATAATAAATCACATATTGTCAAATGATAATATAAAACATGATCTATTTTCACGATTCTAATACCCATTTGTTTTTAGCATATGAGTCGCCCATTTCCAAAATTCATCTTGTCCAGTTTTGACCAAAAATTAACTTAATATGCAGTTATATCGCTTATTCAAAGGGGCACATACATATTCTATAAACATTTCTAATAGCAATCTTTTGCTGTCATTATAACGGTTGAAAAACAGCATCCAATTTCAAAATGCGTCTTGTCCATAAAACTGTGTCAAAAGTTATCTTGTCCATTACAAATCTTTAAATATTTCAAAAACTGTGTATGATATTTTAGAAAACAATGTGTTTTTCGCAAGCATATATTTATTTCACACGATTTGTAAATATTATTTACTTTTTTTTACCATTGCATCTTTAACTTTTTAAAAAGGTGTGATATTATAACAATGTATCTACCAACTATTTCTGACACTACGAGCGACACAAAAATGTGTGTGTCTTGAGCAATGTTAAATGATATCTTGTACATTTTCTCCATGCGAAGAGTCAGTTATTTTATCGCAGGAAAGAGCATACAAGCTGTCTAACTAAAAGTCTGAACCATGTAACTTGGCCCGGAGCCAACTTTCATTCCGTCAGTCGGTGTTTAAATCTCCGACTCGCTCCCACAGAGTAATCTGACCCTTTCCTATAAGTATAAATTTTATTTAAATATTCAGTAAGCAAGTGTTGGTAGTGCTTTTTACTTGGTTCAAATAAAACCATAGTCAACAATAGAGCAGATGCCAAGCATATTCAGCACGCTCTCACATATAGGCGGTTCCAATGTGCACATGAGTAGCCACTTATAAACACGAATTATCTAATAATTATATATGTATATATATATATATATATATATTTCACCATTATGTATTATTATTTCAAACATAATCTCTGCCACACACATACAACTGACAGCCTATGTAAAAAGATTTAAATTGACGGACGGTGACTGCTATTCGTGTGACAGCTTTTCACGTCTCAAATATTGTGGCACCTCATCGACTAGGTACTGCCGAATAGTAGACAACATAATTATGAAATTAACCTCCAAATGCCTCATGAAATACTAAACAACAAAATAACACAAGAACACTACACAAAATTTCTGGCCATAAAGAAATTTAAAAATGGAGGAACATAATAAATAACTGTAATCTAGAATTTTTTTTAATGTTGTAATTAGGTAATTAACTTTCTCAACGACCTTATATGAAAAAGCAAGGGAATGGTTATTTAAAACAATATTATATATTATTCATAAACTATTACCAGTTTAACTCTCTGTGCCATCGACAATTGATTTAAATTTTTTATACATGTAAAACAATATAGATGCAATACAACGCTCTGCGGGACACTACCCCACATCCACTAGATTCGCTCTGATGTGCTTTACTTATTGAGTCAGTCAGCGTTTGTAGTTTAAAGCGTCAATTACATTGAGCTTCTTTACGAGCTGTTTGTTGGCGAATTTAAGACCGGGCAATTCAGCTACTGCGATTTGATGATTACACACAAAATTTTCCATTCGCTGAGATGCCACAAGCCAGCGACTATTTTGACAGAACGTAGTTCGTTTTTTTACCGGGAGGTTGCTACTGCGCTCTACTGCGCAGACGTAGTAGGCCCACACGCCGGCGTGTAGCGTGTAAAGTTGACCGGCTTTCAACTTTTCTCGGAGAGTGTTTACAACCTGCTTATTAGCTTGTTCGATGATTACACTGTGCGGCTTTGCAGGCAGATTGTAAATTCGTCAATAAACAGCTCGTAAAGAAGATCAATTTTAATTAACGCTTAAGGCAAGGTAATCAATAATTACTTACTTTAATTACAAATCGGCATCAGGATCTCTCCTAATTTAAGTTATAACATCCTTACATTTACTGATACTTTAATTATTTTTTCAAAGATTTTATATCTAAGGTGGTTTTTCTAAATTCATAATATTTTACTTAATCATGTGAGTAAATATTTTAAAATAAAGTGTATATCAGAAGACAGTGACATACATACTTTGAATCTGAGGTATTTTCAAATTAATGTTACATCCTTAATCTTGTAAATTATTTCTTGAATAAAGAAATAGTTTATGAATATGTATACCAGGTCAGGGATCCGTGAGATTTTATAAAATATTTCAAAGGTTACGCCAAATTAAATCTAAGATTTATGTTGTACTACAATATTTTTTGTAAGAATTAAAAAACAGTACATGCCCTTTTGTGTACGTGTGCATGATTCAATTCTTTTTCCCAAAAGCTTAAAGTAAAATTGTAGTGACATTAGAGCGTTATGTAGAGGTGACAGTGAACATTGTATCTGTTATATCGCTTTCGATTACACCTGTTAACACCTGAGACCAGCGCGTGACAAAGGTGCAAAATGATAACGAGATCGCTAAGGCAAAAAAGCTTAAGGGGGGACATGCTCGTCGAAGGTCAAAATTGAGTTTTTATTGTATTTTCAAACCATGATCCTGGACACTCCTTAAACGTTGTAGATAATCTATTTATATAATTTTGAAGCCTTATTATCCTTTATAGTTATTTTAAACATTTAATGACTGCATAAAGTATTTTTGTTACATAAAATAGTATTCTTTTAAACCTCTCGCTCTAATGTTTTAGAATATAGTCATATTTCGGTACATAACTGTGCAGTGGTGTTAAGATTTTTTACATTTATTAATTTTTAAACGCATTTATAAAACCATTAGTATAATTTATTACGAGATAATTTTTGTAAAATATTCACGATAAAAAATTATATTGATAATCTCTGTGATCCCAAATTTGACAAGAATTAGGCATTTTATTATTCAAAAATCGGCAAGATTAACACATTTGAAGATGATTCTAAAGCTACTTATTATAAGCTATGTCTTTAACCATTCAAGTGTGATAAACATCTTATGAATAATGATTGCTTTATAATAATTATTGACCTAAGAATAATGTAGTGTTTTTTTGAAATACGCCATTTCTTTTGTCATTTCCTAGTGGTTAAGCTCCAACATACGGCCGTAGCCATAAATTGACAAACTAAAATTAAAGTAAGGAGTAAAATGATATTAACGCGCGTGTTTGAACATGTATGGTTTAAAAAAAAATAAAAAATAAATCGGTTAGGTACATGTTCAAACACGCGCGTTAACATAATTTTACTCCCTACTTTAATTATAGTTTGTCAATTTATGGCTACGGCCGTATGTTGTAGCTTAATTACTGGGGAATGACAAAAGAAATGGCGTATTTCAAAAAAACACTACCTTATTCTTAGGTCAATAATTATTATAAAGCAATCATTTTTCATAAGATGTTTATCATACTTGAATGGTCAAAGATATGGCTTATAATAAATATCTTTAGAATTATCTTCAAATGTGTTATTCTTGCCGATTTTTTGAATAATAAAATGCCTAATTCTTGTCAAATTTGGGATCACAGAGATTATCAATATAATTTTTTATCGTGAATATTTTACAAAAATTATCTCGTAATAAATTATACTAATGGTTTTATAAATGCGTTTAAAAATTAATAAACGTAAAAAATCTTAACACCACTGCACAGTTATGTACCGAAATATGACTATATTCTGAAAAATTAGAGCGAGAGGTTTAAAAGAATACTATTTTATGTAATAAAAATACTTTATGCAGTCATCAAATGTTTAAAATAACTATAAAGGATAATAAGGCTTCAAAATTATATAAATAGATTATCTACACCGTTTAAGGAGTGTCCAGGATGATGGTTTGAAAATACAATAAAAACTCAATTTCGACCTACGACGAGTACGTGGGCCGTTAAGTGACAATTTGCAACATTACTTTAGAGAAATTTGAAATAAGAATTTTATTTGTTTCGTAATATATTTTTTGATAACTAGCTTTCTAAAATAATAGCTGTAATTTCAATATGGAGTATCTCTTGCAGACGTACCTACGCTTAGAATGCTGAATATGACGTTTTGAATAATTTAACACCATAAATAACTATTTTTTACAAAAATGTCTCTTATTCTTTTATGGTTTAGTATATTCGATAATAATTTTATCTTTAACGCTGCAGAGGACACGTCCGGTGAGAGAGTTTCATAAATTTTCGCGTCAATGTTGATTTAGCTATGCTAGACTGTCGTCATATTTTTCATTTTGACTATTCTTTTTAGCTTTTTTAAATTCATGTATTTTCAATAAAAATGCTAAATTCTTCAATCTCGTATAATATAATACTTATAATGTATTGTTCAATATTACTGATATCGCACGACTTCGTTTTCGTCGTCGTGAAATTATTATGAAAATCGAAAAACGTTATACAAAATGATTGAAATATGCTATTTTCATATAATTAAGCAAAATATGTGTGTTTTAAACCCACATGGACTAGATTCTTTTCAGAAATACGTATTATAACTAGGTAGTCTAAATTTGAAAGTTTTCTATGTATTTTCAGTTATGAATGCGAGACTCTTAAATTGTATGTAGATTTATTCGTAATAAAAAATAATATTTTAAACTTCATAATTGGTTAATTTTATTATTCTATCGTTAAGCAAATCCATTATAATATTTACTAGCACTGTGTATAATATTAACATATCGATATGATAGTTTTTTTACTTAGTCTTATATTATGATTTAGCAATGATCAATAAAATTGTACAATTTAAAGAATTAACCGGATATTCCCTATATACTTGAGTTAATGATTATTTTCATAAAAGGGTTGTAAAAATATTAATTTGATTGTAAATGATGTAAATAACTTAAACCATGATATTTTGAGTTGTTTCAGTATGGATAACAGTTTATTGACAGTTTGCTGGAAACTTATGTACGTAAATAATATTATGGCATCGTCAAATACTCAAAAACAAAAAACGTTTTTTGATAGGTTTTCTAGAGATTTTTTTTTTATTTATTCATTTTACAATTAACTATTTCTTTTATTCAACGAATAATTCACAAGATTTAAGAATGTACCATTCTGATTATTGAACATACATAATTTTGAAAAACACCTTCTGAGAAAATATATTATAACCAATAGAAAAAATCTTTTTGAAAAAAGTAAGCCACCCCGGCAGGACAAATTTTAACTGTTGGCATTTTTAATACCTACTCATCAGCGTTCTTCTAAATCTGTAGCTTGATTACTTATTGAATACAAGTTGGCGGCGCTTTTCATAGTGGACTGTAATTTTTTGTATGATTGTGATAGCGGATGTGGATGCTGGGTAGAGGGCAAGTTAGTCCGGCACTAACCTAATTGATGTTCAGCTATCTGGTCCCTGGTGCATACCCTCACGTCCTAGTAGGTCAAACTGTAACAAGCCTAGATGCACCCGTTGTCTTGATATAATTAAATGTTTTTCAATCATGATCGACTAATGACCCGTAACTGAGTTGCGCCTGAACTTGCGACAATAAAAGAGAATTTGAGGTAGGAGGGAAATATAGGGATGAGGGCGACCATAATTGGTCCAACCACAAGTAATATAATGAAAATAGTGAAAATAAAATGTGATCAAAAAAAAAATTTCAACACCAAGTGCAATGATGAACACCGAGTGAATTAAATACACCATGTTATCTTAAGAATTCATAAAACAACGTCCACATAAACGTACTTGAATATATATTATGTATCGATATAGTTGAACACGGTTATTGCCCTTCCAATTGACATTACCAATGCCAGATTAGTTCAGCACCATGGAATAACAAACAAATGATGCTCTAGATTTCACAGATACACAAATCAATGGCAGAGTTATCATTTTGCAATCGCGTATATATGTCGAGGAAATCTAGAACCTCCACCACTCTACTAGGTACCTACTCATGCTTGGTCGGACAAAATTTATACTTGCCCATTCATGATTAAATGATGAATTCAAAATTGTGTATAATTATCTCAACCATATTATCAAAACAAAAATCTGCTGACGATGAAATGAGGTGTATATTTACAAAAATCGATAATTCCACATATTATTATGGTGAAAAACTTACATAAAATATTTTACATATTATAACAGACGTAGGCAAATGCGGCTTTTCGTTGGGTTAAGTGCGGCTCTCAATATCTCTTAATAAAAATATAGGTATTTTCTTTCCCCGTTATACTTGTATTTTCACGAGTTTTCCTTTAAACTAATTAATTACTAATAATTTTCCTGTATTTTAATTAAATTTGAATTATTGTATTCAATACTACGTGAGAATGTGACATGATTATGGTGTGGCTCTTTATATATGTGTCGCTAGATTTGAAAATCAGCCAAGTCCACCTTTAGGTATTTTTGATTTTTTTGTGAATTGTTGAAGAACTACTGCTTTCTAACATTTCTGCATTATAGAAATGTGGAACATATTAATTTTAAATATTCTATAATCGAAATAATATAAACTTTCACCCTTGTGACTATGTACTTGAGAAACAAAAAGCTGTTTTTCTCCGATTCATCTATCATGGACTTGGCTGATTTTGAAATCTAGTGACACATATATATGTAAATCCAGAATGTGGTTCTCGTTGACCTCATGTATGTCCATCCCTGATCTATAACTTCCAAACACTATTAAAAGCAAATAATAAGGCGTTTACAGAAAGGCAATAATAAGCCAAAACCGATTTTTAAAATTTTATTTTATTAAAGATTCATCATGTAAGTAATAACAATTTAAGTATTGTTTTAATTTTAAAATAAAATATAACGGAAGGATAAAAATGATATCGTAAAGAATTAATAGTTGTTTACGATGATTGATACACAAAAACGTCGTTTACCACAAATAATCGATTGTGAATTTGTGGGTTGTTTTATATAAATACATATAATTTTTATATCAGGTAAAAATAATTATCTAAATAATTTCAATGGCTTTAGAATGATACCAGTCAACTGTGTAATGTAATTTTAATAAAACATTCGTAGTGCAGAGTCAGCATCCCGTTAGCATCTCGCGTAAAGAAATAAACTGAAGTGAATATCTTCCACTGCAAGTTAATTTGGGATTCCCCTTTTCAAACAACATAACATCTTCTTATGTATTCTTAGATTTATCTTCATTCCACTAACGTAGCTTTCCATTATTCTAAACACGTTGGAGTTAGACGATGCGTTTCCTGCTACTTGATCAACGGCAATTAAGGAATGTTTTCGACTGAAATTAATGTCTGTTATCCAAAATAATCAGAGTTTTTTTTCATGGAATGCCTACTTAGTAAATTTCAACTTAGTTTTTTTTTTGATGTTACCTTATTATTAGTAGAACATCTGGGTATGAATCCCACTGGGCATCGTATTACAAAAATATTAGTTAGTATTACTATTATATATTTTTCTACTGTGTTTTAAAATTATGTTTGTACAAAATATCTAATTCTGACCATTAAAAAAATAATGAAATAAATGGAGAAACAACAATGACTCACTACAAAGTTTTTTTGTAAGATTGGGAGACGCTTTTTAGAATGTAATTGTTTTATTCGGGATCAGTTTGTTGCTTAAAGTAGGCCTGGATATAATATTTCTATGATATAGACCATGTGGTCGAATTTGTATACAGAGAGAAACGCACTTTATTTTGCTATTCATCTACTTGAGATGATAGAATACACGAAAAGTCATGGTGCCAAGCAGACAAGTGGTTGTGGATAAATAATTCATACCTCCGTAATTTGATGGAAACCTGACGTGTGCCTCAGATTCGTCTATATAATACTATATATACGTAGTCTATTGTAGTGATGATTGTTCAATTAGTATACTATCGTCTCACAATCTCAGATAGTCGAATTATAAAATAAGCCATTTATATCATATTATGCACGCGCATCCATGGCGCTCTCGCGTTGCCCATCAGGTACCAAATTACGGAGATGATCAGTGGGAGTCACGGCAACTTCTCGGCATGGCATTATGAATTTTCGTGTATAATGTTGTATCAGTTAAACAAATTACAAAAAAAGGCGTCTTTCATATTATGTGGATGAATCCAAAGTACGTGCTTGGTGCCCATCAAGTGCCAAATTACAAAGGTGAGGATTGGGAGCAACAACCACTTCCCGGTTCAGTACCATGACTTTTCGTATATACCTACTAAAAAAATTTCTTTCTTAACTTTCTTCTTTAAGCACTACGGTGCATGGTTGCAGCATCAGTCCCGTGCGGCTCCGTTTCGGGACGGAATGAGCACTTAAAATCACTTCTTTCAGACATGTTTAAAGCGTCATAGAAAGCGGCCGTGCATATCCACGGCTGTGCATATATGACGGGTGGTGGTGGGCACTTTAACATATCGTCTTAAGTAGATTAATCACAAAAGAAAGTGCGTCTTCCTAATTATGAATACGGATTCGATCACAACACCTGGACTAATAAATTGTGTTGTAAGCCTTTTCGTATTTTAGCCAAGTTACAAGATGCTTTCTCATTGTGGAGTATTTATAGAGGTGCATAATTTGCAAGCACTGTTTTGTGTTTCTCGTTTACATATATTACGAGGTGCGTAATATGCATGTCTTCCAGTATAAAGCAATTTTATTGTGTAATGTATTAATGCTTCCAAGACAGTGGAAATTAAAATATGATACAAAACAATTATGTAACGATTACGTAGACTGTTTAACATAATAACTACGAGACAATTGCCACGAATGACTATAATTTATTTGTTCTCCACCCAACGTTAGAAACTAGCGACATCTTTTCATCCTGTGCCGTTACATTGCCCAATAATATTGTGGTACTTTTAGTTTTGTGATGGTTTTTTTTAATATTTCTTCATTATTATTTTAAGTATTCACTGGATGTTTTACCATTTTTTTTATATTATGGTTGCTGTACCTAAGAATATTTTTTTAATCTACTGATTTACATAATTTAATTAGCCGTAAGCTTGAATTAATGAAGAGTATCGAGGAGGCGTCCAGGAAACGTTATTTGCGGTGAAAGGAAGTTGTCGTTCACAAACACTTTTTTTGTCGTATTATGCATAGTTATAATTACCATTAAGGCGAATGCTCCACCCTACCATAAACATAGCGAAACACTATGAAGATTGTAATTTTGGAGAATTTATTATCATTTTTCATTTTTAAGTGTTAAAATAAATTAACTCAAAGATGAACTTAAAAACGGTTTAAAATATATATCTGTTAAAGGATCCCATCTTATTATTACATAAGTATTGTTTTATCGTTTTCTTTACGTATCAATAATTTTTTATTTTATTTTGTATGTAAGCTATTAAAAATATTGTTGTATTAGTCTCAATTTATTAGTTTTAATGTATTTTAATATGTTTTATATGAATATTTAAATGTATTCAATGTATTTTAAAAACATAGATTTTTCTAAAAAATAAATATGTGTGTAACATGAAATCCGTTTTATTTACATAATTCTCAAATCAAGTTTAAGCATACAATTCGGTATCCTTCTTAATGATAATGCCTTACGTATTTCTGTTGCTTTCCGACTTGGTGCTCATTTGTGTCATGTACACGAATGTAATTGCGGAAGACCAGTTGACCGTATGGGTCAACAATGATTGAGCTGCCAGATGAGTGCCAGGAGACATTGTCGCCATTCTGCCACCAATGATGTAATATGTCGATCTTTGGTTTCATCGGGAATTCCGTTAAGGCATGAGTCTCTTGGTGGGTCTGGAATTCCACTGTGGTGACACACGGATGATATTTTACCTGAATAAATCAGCTGAATCGTTAAGTTCAGCAGCTCTTTTAGCTGTCTAACAAGGCCAAAAAATACTAATGTCTGCCAACAAATAATATTCGTATTGTCCCCTGGGTTTCAAGATATTTGGATCATGGTGACTCTCTGCTTTGTAGACGGTGGCTTTGATTGGTCCTCGCTTAATCAATAAAATAGATAAGTGCCGTTCAACTGAGTACCAAGTAACAGAGACAGCGAGAAATCATTGATATCCAAATAGTTAAGGTGGTCGCTGTTTTGGGTACTTACTCTTGAGAAGATATTTTTTTTATAGTGGAAACTTATTCTTTACAGTGGTCAAGTGGGTCTGTTATGTTTTCTTGCCTCTTTCAAATTAAATTACTCCAAAATTTACCACTGCATGTTTGTATCTGTATTTTTCTTTTCTTATATTCCGCGTTTTCTTCATTTATATACTTTTTTATATTTTTCAGTATTTTTTCTATTTTGATTCTCTCCGGTGTATTTTTCATGTTTAATCACTTTATATAACTCTCTTATATATTTTTACAACTGTTTATAATATTTAATTTAATTTGATTCATGATGCTTTTTATGTCTGCGTGATATTGGGATCATCAGAAATTCTTTTATTTCCTATTCTCATTTATGTTGGATGAACTAAACAATAATAACTTAGGAAATTAAAAGTTTTATAATAATATTAGTACCTACCTCCTTATATCATTTAATTTTACACATTTTCTCATTGTTATTTTGTTTCACTTTGTTATTACTGTATATCTATCTAGGCTGCGGCAAGTTTAACGTGAAGCGTGGCCGTTTCGAGAACTACAATACTGACAACCTTTCATAATATTATATCGCAACGCCACCACGGCGGCCATGGCACTTCAACTTATAATTTTCGCACTCTATAATATGTTAATTTTATTCCCCATGTAATTCTCTATGGAATCTATGAATTTGATAAACTTTATTTTATTAAATAAA
Organism: Rhyacophila brunnea; assembly: GCF_057557595.1. Classification (NCBI taxonomy): domain Eukaryota; kingdom Metazoa; phylum Arthropoda; class Insecta; order Trichoptera; family Rhyacophilidae; genus Rhyacophila; species Rhyacophila brunnea. The sequence goes on from NW_028232774.1 coordinate 20,205,357, forward strand.
AATAAAACTAATTAAATTTATTAAATATATCATCCATCGCTTTCTGTTGCTGGATGAATTCAGTAAATCTACAGCAGTACTGAATTTCACTTTAACAAAGTTTTAATATGACTCTGAACGTGAGAGCAGAGTTAAATCAAGCACCATGAAGTTGAACGAACTTGAAGCGAATCCAAACAAAACCTAGTAAATTTAATACATACTGAAAACACCAAAATAACCCATTAGGCTTGGGATATTAGGAGTTGTTTGTAAACTGTGAAGAAATAAAAATAAACGTTTTAGTATTAGTTTTATCATAAACTCTGCGATCCGTCGTTAGGGAAAATTTATGTAATGAAAGATTTATGGCGGAAGATTCCGCGGTTGGGCTACATTTTAATAAATACGAGCGCCAAATTTTTACTGTACTTAATATAATTCAGTGACAGAAATGTTTGTCAATACGACAAATTAACTGTGCATTTGACATGTAAATATATTAATAAATATAAATTAAAAACATATCATAGCATACCATAAATGTATTAGCGAGCGAATAAAGAAATTAATATAAGTGGTTTCTAAGTTAAAATCAAGTAGGTATATCGCCGTATCACCGTTTACCGTGGAGACCAGAAAGAGATGGCCGTATTGCATTGATATCACGCATTGTCCGACAGTAATATTTACTTATTAGATTCAATAAGAACATTAATTCAATATTATTTGATATCAAATCTCTGATAAGGTAAATAATTTATATTAATAAATACGATGACCGAGAGACTTAGGCGTTGGCTTATAATATCATGGCTCCCAGGATCGAATGTGAATCTGGTAAATACGCATATTGTTTTTCAATTTGAGTTTGGAGTCAGAGTATGGGCCTAATAGGTCGAGCAAGTGGCTAACATCAATTCCTTGTTAAAACAAAAACCTGTTAATACAAACCTCCATACTGTGGAGGTCCTTTAGATCTTATTAAGATCGGACATGGTCAAAAGAAGAAAAGAATAGGATATGATTGTATTTCTATTTTACTTATCTATCTGTTTTTATTTGTCTTTCCCTTGTATTCCGATCGTTTTTTATTAGGTACGTATTTTTAAATGTTTTAATATAACAGAAATTTAATCTCAATACTATACGGCCATCTATTTCCTATACAATAATTTACGATAAGCCGTGATACGACCACCTGCAAACGTATAAATTTCAGGACACGTATGAAAGCAGCATGCCTATTTCTGGCTTTACTCACATTAAAGGTATTAACTTTGCTCCCAATTTATTCTTGGTGTAAAACATTTTTTTCTTATTTATTCATTTCTACTCATGGTGGAACATTTACCATTTCCATAATATAGAAGTCTCACTTAATGTTGGTCATGGCCTTAAACGATAATAATCCTCTCTGTCTGCCACATGTTTCCTCTCATGATTCTATGAACTAAGCCACCGCGGGTAAATATGTTAAGTCAATATCCATCTTAGAAAACACATCGCTATGGTTTACTGAAACAGACTTGAGTGCTTAAGTCTCTACCAAGCGGTATAATTAATATGTATAAACCAGGAATCTAATTGACGTCCTACGATTTGCTACACTGATGTGGTACCTACAACATGTACATACATTGTTTTAAAAAATATTCATAACACTGTGTATATCATTATCATAAGTGGCTCAACAACACAAGGTGGGTTCTAGCCTCATCTAATAACCAATAGAGGCTGTGCCTGCCAGTTGACCTCCGGCTACCTGGACTTATATTCAGGATTTCCCTCGGTAGTTGAGCACTGTCCATTCTTGCTACATGGACCACACATCTACATACAAAGTTTAACGAATGCGTAGATACATTCTTCTTGGAAGAGGTTGAAGAGCTCCAGATTATGACGAATATGCTATTCTTCTCCTTCTATTATAGGCCCATATATCCTACGCAGCACATTTCTCTCAAATATATGAAGCACACGCACGTAGGCTTTGCTGAGAGTTCAACATTGGTCGGGTCAACGTTTTGTATATCGGAATATTTCTACGACGGGGGAGGATGTGAGACTGTAGTTGATTTTTTAGACCAATGTAGCACCCGTTCGACGTTACGACTCTGTTTTAATTCCTTACTCATGACATTATTGTTAGTTACCAGCAAACCGAGGTATACAATACTATAGACACACTCAAAGGGGTTGTTATTGATCCGGAGATCTGGGGGATTATGTACGTTCTTGGTTGATCAGAATGAGCACATATTTCAATTTTTCTCATTGACCTTCAAGTAAATGTTTTTTACTGATACTTCCAGAGAGTTTTTTTCATAAAGATGAAGGATTACGAAGTCACTGAACAATTAATAAAAGCACCATTTAAAATGACCATACCAACGACAAACACTTAATTCTTTCTTTCGGAATAGATTGAGTGGTCATTAATTCAATTAGGTACTATTAGTGGGCAATACTGGTTAATTTCAGTGTACAGATAGGAACCGGTTTATTAAATTTTTAATATTAATAATTTTATTAAACAACTGATATGATTTTTTTTTATTAAATCTTGAAAATGAAATAGTTATTTTTATACAACTAAACAAAATATTTATTTGTATTTATGCTCTCAAACATAAAACATTTAATAATAACACTTTCATTAATTTAGGTCACTCACTTGAAGTCATATTTTCAAAAGCATGAAAAGTACCAAATTGTAAAAGCTTATATTTTATTTTGCACTTTAACTGTGGGTCGAGCTTTTTAACACAGTATTACATATCGATGCAGGTTTTTTATTTATGAACATGTCCAAGTTTATATTATTATTTTTTACTCTAAAATTAAATATTGTAGTGAAGCTTGACTTAAACAGTTATTTTACACTGCATTCAATGGCGTAGCAAACCATCTAGTAATCCAAGTCATGCACCTCACCATGATTATATAATCGCTTACAAACCATCACCTTTTTTAGGTTTGTCTCATATTTTGAGAGAAAAATTCTTCTCTAGTTCAGTAGTTGATAGGTATCGAAATGAAATTCTTTCATCGGATACCTAAAGACACAGTTTCTTCCAACTGATTTATCTGTTTTTTTTTTGTCTAATTTGAACGTGGTATTTAGGAAATTATTATCGAGTGTGAACATTAGGATTTAGACATCCGTTTATTTAATTAAACATCTCACGTTTGATTCACACGCCATCATATTAAAAAAACTACCAATAAAAATCTGAAGACCACTTCGTCAAAATAGATAAGTATATTCAAGTTAACCATACCAGGACCCCAAGTCTATTAATGTTTATGCAAACTCTGAAGCTTATTCATTGTTTGTTGCATAAGAAAATGGTAAGAAGAAATGAAACTTCTTCAGTGATTTTAATAAGGAATCCACATACAGCTAAATCTGACTTATCCCATCAAAATTAAAATTATTTTGACATAGGACACTTGAGACAAGTAAATTTATTCATATTATTTGACTTTCATTTCCTTCCTAACATTAAAAAAATAAGACTTTGAGATTTAATTTGAATGTTTTAACTAAATTTGTATTCCTTGTTTTATAGAAATTCTTATCACAACAATAGACTGACATAATTCATTTTGTGAAATTTAACAGAATCCACTCTTATGGCGGCAGGGTGTAGTCGACAACATTAACAAATCTAAAAAACAAAACTACATAATCACGACATTTATTTAATAATAAAAAATAATAAAATAATTCGATGGTCAAGTAGCCAAGTCGTATTCTACGAAACCTTAGGTCAAGGGTTAATCTCAGTGACTGAATAAAAAAATCATGTAGTTTTTCAACATGTTTGATCCAGTGTATGAATCGATTAGATTGGGTGAATTGCTAGTGATCATTTGTCGTAAAAAATGAGAAGGCTCATAAGCTCCGATTATGATCATAAATTATGTTAATTGATTTACAATACACTCGCGATGGCCGCGCGGTTTAGGCGTCGGTCTATAGCGTCGTGGGTCTCAGGTTCGAATCCTGGGTCTGGCAAGTACACATCTTGTTTTTCAATTGGGCAAGTGGGTGACATATATTTCTCGTAAAAACAAAATCTGTTAATACAAACCTCCAGTCTGTGGAGGCCTATATGATCTTATTAGGATCGGAAAAAAAGTAATATACTATCAACCAGTTTAATAAGCTTGGTCATATATACATTTCAACCCGTTGGCTTCTTTTTACTACCGGTGTACGAAAAGTGTTTTTAATGTTGTGTTACATTTACAGTTTTAGAAGCACTGTAATAAACCCATCTGTTATCGCTTCAGCAATGCTTTTCTTAGAAGCAGCAGTGCTGAGTTTCTTGGATTCTGTTTCAAGTAAAGTTGAAAGAAAATGTGCAATATTTCCATTTCGAATTTGCACGCTAGGCGGTCTTTGCAAAGAGGAATTCTTGGCATCATCAGAAAGCTTTTCATGTCACGCGGAGGAAATCTTGGCACCACCACTCTCTCGCACACTTAGCTTTGCGTTCACAGTCGAGTGAAGTTACGAATGGAAATGATGAGCACCTCGCCCGATTATGATATTTAATATAACATAGGTCTATCAACATAATTAAGTACGTATAAACTTTAAACAAATGGACCATAATAGGGCTGATTTTAGGTTCCCATCTCTACCCACCATGTATGTACAGCCATAGAAATACAGGGCTGCTTTTCATAATGCTTCTAAAATAAAACAAATACGTGCTCACTCTCCTATCCCGATATGGAGCCCCACGAGATTGATCTAACAACCATCCACCCTGGTGCTTAAAAAAATAATTTATAGAGAAAAGAAAAGAATTTAAAGGGCTCAACTAGTCTCGTTGACATTAACTGTCCTCTGTATCCGCATATTGAATATCAAGATTAAATGTGGAATCTTCTAATAGGAATATTCTACAGAGGAATCGGGATCAACCAGATTAACCTGCTTTTAGAGAGACTTTTGAGATGTGGCTGTATCTGCAAAATATGGTTATATCTTGGACTGATCACATTACCAATGAAGAGGTTTTAATACTATATTTATAGTTAATACCAAGCAAAGAAAAACTGCTATACTACTAGGTACTATACTACTATATTTGCCACAATGAGAAGTATGATTTCCTGCAACTTATAGTATAGGAAAAAGTACAAATCAGCAGAAACATAATATGTATAAGTATGAGGCTCAATATTCAGCCCATTGTAGGTCTGATACAACTGTCTCAAAATAGGAAGGTGTACTGCAATTTGATCACACCATCTACCATAAAAGACGCCACCAAAAGAAGAAAAATATACTAATACAGTTAACTCAGTGGGGTATTTATTATAAAATTTATTACATAAATCATGCCATTATTAGATTGTATTACAAAAACTCTCGAAAGTAATATTATTTTGTAAGAGCTGGGTCCAGGGAACTCAGAAATAATGGGAACTGAAATACATAACGGGTAAAGCGATAGCAGGTAACCGACTCGAGTAAGGAAGAACCGGGTTAAACTTACACACGTGTCAATAATACGTTTTACGTCGAATACTGAAAACTGCTAACGGTTTATGCATTTACGCTCATTTAACGTTGGTGTATTACACACACCATTGCACTGCATAATGCGTACTTCATTTTCGTAGGACACTCACACATTCAAAATCCTGCTTCACCATGCGGCGTATTAAATATGGCCTATCGGTATTCTATTTATTATCTGTTCTGTGGCTGGGTCACTTTAGTTTTTTTTTTGCCAATATCTGCATATATATGAAAATGAAATACATCAAATTTAATAAAGATACTATAAAATAGACAGCATTTTTTTTTACATATTTATAAAAAAGTGAATGGGTATCTTTCTACCTATTATATTATATTTCGAAGAATATAATTTATTTCATTGTATAAGTAAATACATTTGAAATTGATCTCATGAAAAATTACAATTATTATTGACGTACTCGTATAGCCTATTATGTACGACGCGACGTACGTAGCATGATAGATATTATGCGCGTTTATTCAACTCTTAATTTTTTTCTAAAACAAATAATTAGATATCTTATATTGAATTACATTTTACGATATCTATAGAACTATTATATACCATCTTTTATTATCATCCACTTCGCTTCATTGTGAACGCAACTAAGCTCTTAACGGTTCGTAAATAAGGTATCTGCGAAATATATCCAAGTGTACTTACTTCACTTCTTGCCACGGATCTTAAGATAGATGTTTTCGCAACCCAACATAAGCTATTAAATCATCATTAAATGTACAACATATACGTCTTAGTCTCTAAGATAAGCTAGCTAAGATAAATAGAATAGAATAGGAAGTACTTAGCAGTATTGGAATAAACTCTATCTTTGAACAATGCGCTCATGCACGTTATATTGTAAAGAGAAAGCAATTTAATGCATAGGTACATGTGGTTTGTGCCACGTTCTATAAAAAATGTACACCATATTGTTTAAAATTAAGGGACTGATTATGGCCTGATAATAAGAGCGACCGTCTCTAGAATCATAGATCGTGGTTTCAATCCCAGAACTGGATACACAAATGTATGTTGTTTTTTTTTTTAATGTATTTTTGATTCAGTGAAAGATCTCAATGAGAATTGCTAGTAACTACTCATACGTACCTACTGAGCCTATAAGTCAATAATAGTAACTACTGTTCATAAGAAACAAATCTAAACATAGTATCTACTATACTATTCAATTATGAAGATGAAAAAATGCTGTCCAATTTGAGGGACTTCCGTTTAATATATTTTCTATTACATTATAATATATTTGTTTTAATTTATTTATCTGTCTGTCTGTAACGCAACGAAGCACATACACAAACTCTCATTTTAACAAAGGTATACACAGCTAAAAATAAGTCTCTATGATGCACGTAAATGTGCATGCGAAAGACTTTGCGTCTTTGTCCAAGGCCATTTCCCTCCGGCTTTAGACCCTCAAGGTATATATTATCTATCTCGACACTATCCCTCTATCTCGTATAAGGTCAACCAGGTCTTTTTTTACCCTCCAATTTCCCGAATGTCATTTCTTGGTCATATGTATATGGCCCATCCATCTAAAGCAGCCCAATTTGATTGAATATACTATATGCGTGCTCCTATTTATACAGATCGTATAGCTCGCTATTGTATTTTCATTTACATTCTGACTATGATTACTAGAGTCTGTCTTCTATAAGCTGGCGTGCCAGCTTCCCCCCGCGCTTCAGCATCCATCTCGTTCCCACCCATTGAAAACTTACAACAGTTGAACGCGATGGCACAATGCTTTTCGTGTGACGTGTACGCCAGCTTGTAGAATACTCTACCATTGATCAGTCCAAAGATATTATATAGAAGCACTGTTTCCAATATTTTGATAATGCACCGAATTGCCGAGCCATACACGTATTATTATTTCATAAAATTAAAATAATTCCGTCATTTAAATTTTCCAATATAATCTAATATCATCTAAATTGATGTATTTTGTACAAAACGTAATACTCAAAATCGAAAACATTTCTCAAAATAATTTTCCATTATTTTTAACACACATTTTGATAGGTAAGAAACACATGACACTTTCAGAGCGTGTGGATCAAATAACTGTCAATTTTGAAATGTGTGTTAAAGAGTTACGGCCGGCAGATATTTTCAATTTGACAGTTTGTTTATTTTTATAGTGCTTTATATTATTTTACTGGCGACTCTTTCAGAAATAAAAGGGTGGTATATAGTAATAGTAAAAATACCTCATCGATATGAAGTAAACATGCTCCTACTTAGAGACGTTATATTATAAGAAAAGTGATATAAGAAAAAGGATCGATACTTTTTTGACGTCCATATGCCTGCCTACTCAATATTTCTACGTAGGCGACACTAAACTGACCCTTTCAGTAAAAAGAGTCCATAGAAATTACCAAGGAGATAAAACGTTTTGTTTCTATATTTTTATTCCATAAAAAAAGAATAGGCTACCAGTGGCGAAGGATGGTGTTAAACTGTTAAGTTACGACATAAATAGTGCACACTGTCACTCAAATGTATCTGTTTTCAATGAACTAAAACTACAGTAATTATACAGAATATAGTGTTTATTATTTTTAAAATTCAATTAAACCCTGCCTAACCCACAATGGACAATAATAGTCAATAAAACATTCGATTATCTATAAAATGTCTAAATTATGCCATTAAACAATATATAATTTTAGATATATTGTAGATAGAAGAACTTATGGTACAGTTCGGTTATGAGAAATACAGCGGAAAACACATTTTGAAAATACCCGATATACTAGATTATTTGTTAGTTTGGGTTAGTTTAGGTTAGGTTAGGTTAGGTTAACTTAACAAATAATTCAGTATATCAGCTATTTTCAAAATGTGTTTTCCGCTGTATTCCTCATAACCGAATTGTACCGAATTTTTTTCATTGGTTATAGTTTGGTTCAAGCAGCGCTTAATGAATTTAAAAAAAACTAACCATCACCACCTGTAATATGTATTCATAATTCAACAAAAACAAATAGGTATGACTGAAAAAGCGTGCACTATTTTTGTCAGATCGCCCATAGCATACCTAAACTAATAATTTGGTTTTGCCTAGGTAGGCTTTATTTGAATTAAAAAAAAACTAACTAGCACCATCTGTAAATTGTATTATTTGTTCAATGAAAACAAATAAGCATGATTGACAACGTTTGGTGTTAACAGCCTACTTCCATCCCTCGTCATTGTATGTTACTATATAATTGTTCAACGAATGAGCATGTTAATAAGCAAAAGTCAATCGCCACAGGTGGCAAATTTCAGTTCGTCAGCGCCCGCTGAAAAAAAATAAGCTTTTCTAATGGCGTCTGCTTATTGTCACTATTTTTTTCTGCATATCATTGACAGCATTCCGTTTGAGAAATGAGGCGTAAATGTAAGAGCGTCATGCAATACCCTGTACACTCCTTTCACCAATATCTGTAGGTATCTATAAAAATTAAAATATTCTTTATTTTGGGCTCATAAGTTTACAAATTATATTAAATTTGATAACATAGTTTGGAGTTTCAAAGCTATCAAACAATGAACTTATCGCGGGTAATATTTTTTGTATTAGGACTGATATTTAAAAATAATTGTATAATTTATGCATGCATGTACTCCAAATCATAAATTGGATAGAATAAGACCAAATTAATGAACATGCAAGGATACATTTGGTACAATTAATATACCTAATTTGCTTTCAGTGTGAGTCGTAACCCATCGTTAAACGGGGTTAGGGTCGAAATCCCGAAGGCCGGAATCCCGAAGGCCGAAATTCCGAATGGCCGAAATCCCGAAAGCCTAAATCCCGGAGGCCGAAATCCCGAATGCCGAAATCCAGAATCCTAAAATCCCGGATGGCCGGAATCCCTTTGGGATTCCGTCCATTCGGGATTTCGTCCGGCACCCTTTCAAACGGATATTAATTGTCACTGTAGCAATACTTATCAGAATAGGACAGCAATCATGTGACTGAAAATGTAAATATAAGTGGAATATATACCTGAATAAATTATTGCAATGTACACAAGTATAGTTAATTTTTCAATTAAGAAAATTAATTTTGTATTCTGTTTACAAACAAATAAAAATTGTATGCAAATACCCATGCAGAGAGCGTCTGTGGTGGTACGCTGGTCATCAACAGCTTAGAGGTAGTAATCTAATCAAAGAGGTAGTAAACAAATAAAAGAAATAGAATGATACAACATTTTTAAGAGTATATTTTGTGTAATAGAGATTTTTTTGTTGCATAGAGCAAAGTCAGAGTTTTCCCACACTAAACGTCAGTGGATTTGTATGTGAGAAATTTAAAAATAAACAAAATATGATTTTTATTGCATCTGTTTGCAAGAAAAATACGAGAATAAAATGACGATTACCTCCATATTCTTTCATTCACATATATAATCCATTCTATAGATAATCATAAAAATCCATCAAGCACATTAAATTTAGAACTGCAAATATTTATTTTTTATCAACATATTAGTAAATAATTAGACAATGCGAATAGCGGAATAAAATAACCAGAGTATTTAAAATGAATAAAAAAAATGAGGTTGACCAACATTAAAACCAATTGTTTCAAATAGTAAAATATAGCAGGTTTTTAATGTATATACATAAAATTTGATACTGAAAATGGAAGGATGCGGAAGTTTGATTCCGGTTAATGTCGACACTTCAGTATATCTATGAGCTGGGTCGTTTAGGGAGGTGCTTTTAAATGTCTGATACTGCGCTTAATACCTACGTCAATTATTATTCCCCAATTAACAAGGACAAAAGGACGTCATGAAACAACACATCACTCTAATACCCCATGTCCTTAACCGCGAAAAAGGCGGAATAAATGCTTTCAGAATATTGCAATGATTACAAAAATTGCCACGCATGAAGTTTAATAAAAGCAATAAAAGATGACTTATGACAGCGAGTCAGCGACCGAACGAGCGGCGCGTTGTTTTTTGAGTTATTTCCGTAACGTCACAACAGAGCGGGAAACGAATTTGACAATAAATCAAAATCAACGCTCCCGACGTTTTGAAACAAACATGCCCTGATATGTGACAGGCGTCTAACGTTTCTTAACCCGTCAGATTATCTTATTACCGAAATAAAACAATACATTTTAAGCGAAAAACAATCCTTAAAAGATATATCAGTAATAATAAACATGATATTACTGAAAGTCAAATCACACTAGCAGCTCTCTCCTGATTGCTCTCTCAATCGTAAGCATTGATTGGGCCCGATCGTGAAATTTCACTAAACCTGAATCGTATAATAGCACCTGTATACGTGTAGTGTGTATTTTAAACTATCGCGATAATAACTGTTTACACGTAAAAATGCTGACTGTCTCGCCAATCTCATTTTTCAAGCGAGATGCAATGTTGTCATTGTATGGTGCTATTTGACAGGTCGTGAAAATAGTTTAACGTCAAAATGAAGCTATGCGCGATGTCGTTCGTTTTTTTAGTAGCAGGTTTACTGCTATCGTTCTACTGCGCAGGCGAAGATGTTGCACAGTCCAATTGTCGCGTGAAAATTCAGAAGCTTCTAAACTTTTTTGATTCATGCATGCAAATTTGTCATTAGCACGATTATACGTTATGTTATGGCCGCGTTATGCACGTGGAAACGGGGTATAGGGTTGTGGCCAAAATGGAATAATTCATATTTTTCATTCATTATGACAGTTGGGTCGACGATTACCGAATGTTCTCGGTAATAGTCGATCAACTGTCATCATGTCATGCGTAAAAATAAGAATAATTCTATTTTGGCCTTGTCTTCAGGAATGGTTTAAAATGAAATTGTATGATCGGCTCGAGAGTCTGCCAGTGTAATTTGAGCTTTACTGTAAATAAATATTTATATTGTTAGAAGTATAAAATAAATATGATGTCATAACTAATTAATTACCTCCTTAATTCGTGATTTATTGTTGTTTGATTGTTGACAAAAGATTTTTTTTTTCATTTCGAAAATCATAAAAAATAGTTATTAAAAATATTTAATCCCGGCATTGGAAACCCTAGTGTATGAGTTATGTAAGGATATAATATAATAATACATAATTATAAAATAATATGATACAAACCTACATACATACTCCCACATCTTAATAATATTATTATTATGTTGTCATGTACTACACTCAACACAATATTGTTTAATGATCAAGAAAAGACAATACATGGTTGTTTACCTTCTATCCAATATAAATGTTGTTTAACCCTCGTATTGTCAAAATATTTCCACTAAATAATATTACCTAACAAATTATTAATTTTATTTATATTGAAAAAGGTGGAATTTTCTTGTAAACAAAGAAAATTCCAATTCTGACCTCTTTGAAATAATACTTAAAAACCTTTTACTTCCAGAATAATATAAAAAGATTATCTAAATTCTCAACGTTTTTCTGTTCAAATTTCAATCACACTCAATTTTCGTCTTGTTCCAGTACCTACCTACATTATACACAATGACATTATTTTCTTTTTTTTTAACACTACAACAGACACGAAGCCCAAGATCACATAAGTAGTCATAAGTACATATATTGTGACCTCACCGGAATCGAACTCGGAGCCCCTGAAGGCCAGCGCCTTACGCACAGGACTATGACTTAAAATAATACTTGATATTCAGTACATAACATATTATTACCCATACAAACGCGGTGAACATACATCTTATAAAAAATTGGAGTAGTTTAGTACTCCAAACATAAAAAAAACTCACTTTTGTCAATTACGCTATCGATTTTTAACCATCACTAGATAGAATTCCCAAGGGCGATTACCAAAATTTGATATAAATGTAACGAAATATAATCGTTGTCGATTTATTTTTTAAGATAATGAAACTTAAACATTGCATTAGTGCACGTGGTCATTTTTTACGTGAAGTGAAGGGATAATTAATTGATACTCTGGCGAGGAGGTGAAAGGCACCCTAGAGACTAAGCTTTATTCTATAATTCTAGTAATATAATAATATCGTTAAAAGAATAAAAAAAACATTTATCTGTACAGATATATTGATTTCGGTAATTTAGGGTTGTAAAACTCGATCGGTTTTGTGGAAACAACCTCGTAGGGTGGAGGGGATGCGAACCCTCCAATCCGTTCGCTCGAAACGCTTCAATTAAAGTTACACAATCATCAGTCGGGTCCCGTCCGATTACACTGCGAAAACAATCAGTGGAATCGACAATGGAACGCTCCTACATTGTTCTGTGGAACTTGCACCTTTATTTTTGCTGCCGACGTGTACCTGTATACTATATAATATATATATGTTTCGGAAAATAAATAGTCAGCAAAATGAACTGTGCGGAAAAGGCAACTTTTCAACTACACAATAATGAAAATGCAGGTTGACCAAAATACAAAACCAATAAATTTCGTTGAGAGAGTTTTGTAGATTCGTAGTTCAATATATAAAACCAATAAATACAAGTTGAATTCCACTGTATTTATAATATATTATAAAGTCAATATGGGTTATTGAAGTTATACTTCTTTTGGCGCGTTTGGGAAAACAGATCAGAGTATATTTTTGGCGTGTGACGAAGTTGCGCGCACCGATGTAACACGTTTGGCGTGTGACGGAAGTTTCGCGCGGCGATGCAACACATAATTTATTATTATGATTATATTCATTTTGGTCTCAGGGGTACATGAGCATGCGCATAGTTTCATTTAGTTAGTCGTTCAATACAACCAAGTAAACAGCACGTGTTGTAAATATAACCTATATTGTGTCATAATAAATATAGGTACTTAAGTATATGTTTATAAACTAATTTCTAGAGACTAACATTTTACACTGTTAATGTATAGGTAGTCATATTTATAATGGAGTGTATATTTATTTTTCATTGTAAAGATTGTGTATTAAGATTTGAGGTTATATTTATGTAAGTATTAATTATTAGTAAAATTATATATCAATGCATAAATAAATTTTGTGAATGTTGAGTTGGTAAACAATTCAAAAAATATATTAAAATTTGATTTTTTATTAATTCATTATGGGCATTTTTGAATCGATTATAACCGCTGTATGGCAAAGATGAGTTTTAGTCCAATACAATAATTAAATTACAATTATTATCATGTCCTACAACACAGATGAATCGCGTACGTTTTCATCAACCTAATCCACTGTAAAATAGACTCAGGTAACGGCTTATTGTTTAAATTATTGAATGAATTAATGCTTTATAAAATATGTATAATGTAAACTTCCATATGGGTTAGAAATATATGGAGTTCTGCACCTAAAACGGCTGCTGGCACGAAATTATCGAGCCCTGTTTTTTGTGACCTTAAACCTTATTTGCCAACAAGGAGAGTTATTGGCGAAATGAGTGAAATATTTTTTTTTAATTTGTTCGATTTATTAAACGAATGGGTGTTTTATACAGTGATACCCAAGGTGCACTAAACGCACACAGGGACGCATTAAATCCCTTAATCCTTAAGCCTAAATTTAAGACCTAAATGTTCGGTCGATGTACGTGACTGTGAAAAACTAAGAGTGAAGGGAGCTAGGAGAGACACTGACTGATGATAATATTATGATTTTTTTTTATTTCTTCCTTCTCTGATGTCTTCAAAGCTCATACAATATTTAATAGCTGCGCCGAATGCACTGTGACAATCATTTTTTCTTAATCTTTACAAGAAAATAATGTTTATAAAATAATTTGACCACGGAACACAGGTATTGAGGGCAATGAAAGGGCGGATAATCTGGCAAAGGAAGCTGGCCATTCAGGGGTATATCAGTGGATACCAGAAAACCTGGACTGGAATGAGGCTATAAAGAAAATGGGCCAAAGTATTTGGATAAATTTTCACCATAGGGCATCAATAGAAAAGGGGAAATGGAGTAAGTCTATTCTACCATCACCATGACAGGTGCCCTAGTTTGTAGAGTCTCCTTTGACGAGGAATGAGCTTATGTTAATACTGAGGCTAAGAACAGGGCACACAATGGGCAAAAGATTTGATATCCTCATGGGAAGAAGCGAATCGCAACTCTGTGATGAATGTCATGTTTTAGAGGACATTTTACATATAGCACTACAATGCCCTAAATATGAACTTCACTGAGTACATCTGCGAATTCCGGATATCTATGAGAATCTCGACGAATTGAAGGGTGTCCTGGCGGTGGATAAGACGGAAGAGCTAGGCAAAATTGTAAAGTTATTTAACAGAATAGGAGTGAGGACCTGATCGACGGATCCCCTTCTAGAAGAGAAGACGCGATATGACAGTGAGTCGTAGTCAAAGCCTCGGAAAAATCACAAAAAAAAAACAAAAAACATTCTATTTCTGACTTGACAAACTGATGCCCTGGATTTTGTCTTCATTGGGAATTCCTTCTCATTATATTATCTTATAAATAACATTATCTCACTAGTAATAATTACCCAGAATTTATCGGATTCTCCAGACATGGGAATGCGTATGAGATACGTTTTCCTGTTTATATTAATTATACATGATAACTATGTAACTATATCAAGTTTATTATTTAAAAAAATCCAATATCCAATATAATCATTATTATTGAGTATTTTATAACGTTTTTTCCCGCGTATTATTATCACAATAATAATTCTATAAAATTCAGTAAAAAATGGAAATATCTTAATACTGTAATAATTGTCATACGATGTGTAATATTGTGAACAATATTTATGCATTAATTGAATTAATATTTCCATGTTAACACTCCATTATAATGGTTTTAATAATTATCTATTGTCGTTCTGAGAGTGTATGTGTAGCTCAAAACAGCTGTCAACATCAATAACTCGAATTATCTTTAGAATAATTAACAAAATCATTGTTATAAAACTAATATGTTAGAGTTGTTATCTTGTTTGTTATATTATGTATATAACAACCATTAGAATGAAGTTCTATTATATATACTCTAACTTAATTGAAATTATAATATTATATTAAGTTTACAACTATATTATTATGATAGATTTATATACTTACTCTATATTTTTTGTAATGTTTATTGAAAAAGAATAGAATACAGATACAATTAAAAAATAAACTACCTAGCAGGCTTCTCTGTGGCTCATACGTGATTTACAATAATATATTATATATAAACAAGTCTAAAGGTTAAAATATATTGTGATCACATTATGTGCCGTCACGTACTGTCATAATAAGCTGGCGCTACGGGAAAAAAATGTGTAATGCCGTTTCAATTGGTATTTAAAATGTGCTCTGACTAGTGCTCCCATCCCGTAGCACATTTTGAATCTTTAAACAAACATCAGTTAGCAAAATCTGCCAAAATGACCAGAACAAAAATAAGGTCACCTCACACGTACCGCGCTGCATCGACAGCCGCATTACTCAATGATCGTTTTTTTATCATTTTCTACATGCCTACAGATTTTTGACTCATTTCAAAATCACGTGTTTTTTTGTTTTTAATGGTTGGCACTATATATTTTCTATAAGAACGTTGTTATTATCTATGGATGCAATATCGTAAGTAATTCTAACGTACGCACACGTAGAAACTGTTAAAATAATTGAAATTAGCGTGAATAATGAATAATAATTTAATATACTAATACATTAGAGTGGCACTCTCAATCGCTTAATTTATAGAGATAGTGATCATTCAAAATATTCTGCGGAATGACGAAAAGACTAAATTTGTCACCGTGACCGCATGCGACAGTGCGCGACGTGCATCATAATGTATTTGAACCTTAATCGTCGATCAAGTCAATCTAATTCTAAGCAATATTAATTATATTAGTTACATTGGTATAAATAACCTTAGATATTAAAATATCCATGAAGCGAATTAAATTAATGCTGATACACATGTAATATGGTGAATAATCTTTCTTCTTCTTCTTCTTCCACGGCGCTACATCCCGGGGTGGGATTTGGCCTCCTCCACAACCGCTCTCTATTCACTCAAGTCTCTCGCCACACTTATCCAGTTACCGGGTCTTCCTATATGAAGCCAGTCCACTTCTACGGCGTCAGCCCATCTCCTTCTTGGACGGCCTCTGGGTCTCTTCCGTTGGGATAGCCACTTCGTCATGATCCTTGGCGCTCTAACTTCAAGCATTCTCTCCACATGTCCCGCCCATCGTAGTCTTTGGGACTTACAGTATCTTATGATTGTTTGCTGTTCAATCAGCTCTTCCAACTCGTGGTTCATTTTTATTCTGTAGTTTCCATTTTCCAACGTGGGTCCAAAGATTTTGCGTAGTATTTTGCGCTCGAAGACAGCTAATTTGTTTTCCTCGTTTTGAGTTAAGCACCAAGTCTCACAGCCATAAGTGACCACTGGCTTTATAATTGTTTTATAAATTAGAAGTTTACTTCTTCAGCCTAGAATTTTCGACCCCACCAGTCGCTTGCAGGCATGCCAGCATTTATTCTCGGAGATAAAGCGGATTTTTATATCTTCTGCTGTCTTATTTTGGGTATTTAGGCTGGATCCGAGATACGTAAACTTGTCCACCCCTTCACATGCATGCTGTCCTATGTCTATATTCTGCAGCGGTACCTGATCGCGTGTGCTGACCATATACTTAGTTTTTGACTGGTTTATTTGCAGCCCAGCGTTTTCTGCTTTTATTTTCATAGTGCCACCATAGTCGATCATCCTTTGTTTGGATATGCTTATCTCTATATCTCTAATCTTTATTACAATTTATTATTATTATTTATACAGTAGATTTATATATTCAAAATATAACTTATCATTTCTACTTCTTTATTTTTGACATTTCGTTACCGACAGTTGCGTAAATATATTTTTTTAAATATTAAATATTGCCAATGAATTAAAAGAAACCTACAATATTGTATTGTATTATTAATACATTTTTTATTTTTTATTTCAGGTGAGTAACCTGAAATGAGAGTGACTAAAAACTACACTGCTTATGAAAATGATTATTAACATAAAATCGTAAGTAATGTTATTTAAAAAAAAATTACATATTTCTTTCGTCTTATTAAACGGCCTCGACGTTCAGAGCATTCACCTCCAGCACCCCAATTCAATAAGATTATTCTTCGTTTTTCTTTTACCTTTACCGGATGTATATTGTCATATGAAGAAGAAGAAATACCTGACTAAACGCATGATAATTCAATTGATTATATTATTTTCTTTCCCATCGAAATTGGTTCTAGTTTTAACATACCACCTTTTTCCGTTGCAGGTCCTAAAAAGAGAAATATTGTATTAAAAAAATGAAATACGTTATTTCCAGCAGACGTCATATTGATACTACATGGGTTTTCAATTATAAAATTTCTTAATTGCAAATCAATCAAATCAGATAGCATTTATAAAAAATTTAAATCTTAGCTACCATATTGGTATTTTATAGCTTTCCAATTTGATAAACGTCAAGTTTACCTTAAAATTAGTATTTATCGTAGCACTATTAAATCTACATATAAACTGAAAATTAATCAAATCAGACGGTAATTAACAATTTGGACACGAGACTTTTTTAATATGTATGATTCATCCAGAAGTTATGTGTTTTCCTATCAGTGGCGAAGGGTGACTTTTGGAAACAGGTAGGCTGTGGAGAAAGCACACTTGTTAGATGTATTTACGGGAAATAAGAAGATAATCTGACATAACTACTGATGAATAGGTGGGTACACAAAAACCGATGAAATTTTAAAA
This sequence comes from Rhyacophila brunnea, assembly GCF_057557595.1. Taxonomy (NCBI): domain Eukaryota; kingdom Metazoa; phylum Arthropoda; class Insecta; order Trichoptera; family Rhyacophilidae; genus Rhyacophila; species Rhyacophila brunnea. Next base: position 20,223,641 of record NW_028232774.1, read on the forward strand.
GCTCACTGATGGTATAAAATTCAGCAATTAATTTGAATTATTTATTTTATTAAATATAAACGCAAGATACGCTCAAAATATATTGAAAATATATGTGATTGAAAATATATAAATTATTTTTTTTAAATTATCTTATAAATTATTTTGAATAAATGTGCACTTACGTAAAATTTAAGCGCTCCTTAAATAGCTTACCAATTTATATGGACCGCCGCAGACGTATTGAAATTATGAGAAACAAACTTCATATAAAAAAGTTTTCGATTCACGCGAACGTAATCCATACAATATGTGATGCGAAACGAGATGTCGCTTATTTTTTTAAACCTTCGAGACATGCCATTAATGGTGCTTATTGCAATAGTGGAAAATATCGTAAAATATTATGACAATTATACGATAGATGTCGTTGGGCATATTGAATATATTATTTAATATGTCAATATAAAATTAAAAAATATTTTTCTTAAGAAGGTAGGCTTTAAATAATCTCCTAGTATGGAGTCTTCGCCACTGTTTCCTATACAGTCCATAGAAAATGAAGTTTATTTCATATTGAAAAAAATGTAATATTATGTACGTTAATTAATGTGAACGAAATATGCAATCGAAAATTAATATTTTCTGCGAACAGGTCACTGGTATATTATAATACAATGGTATTTGAACTTAAACAATAACTAGCACTACCATCGTAACTCGCCATTCAGTGACGTGGCCTGACTATTGACAGTGTTAGTTTAACTATTATAATAAATATGACGTGATCACGTGATAAATTTACAGACCGTATTTTTTATTGCAATTTATTAAAATAATCTATTATTTATATTTATACTACGTAATTATATAGGTACTACGTATCTACTGACTTGAAGGCGGCTATTGCTCATGTTTTTTTTTCAATGTATTTATCAGGCTCCAGGGTTTCTACCTATTTGGGCACATTTACTGTAATGGTAAATAAATAATTCAGCCTTATTCATACCCCTTCTTCATTTACACGTCCATAATATATCCGCCACAATATATGTTAATTGTAAGCAAATTTAACCTTTTACCACCTGATTATACATAATTTGATAAATTAACCTAACCGATAAATAACTGCGTACCTCTATTCGACCCTACGTTAAGTATTCAAAAAAAAATAACCCTTTTCGTACCGCACACACGTATTCCCGTCATGAACTCATTCGGCCTAGTATACCGAGCCCTCCATTAATTTTCCGTACCATCAAATTATCTTCCACGGGCTTATGCAATTTTTCTCTACGATAAAAGCGATGCCTATCATTAGACGGAAGACGTTGCGAATTTTTGTGAGTATGGTATCAACGCATCTATATCAAGCTTTTTTTCTCCATGTTAATTTTTAGACATTCTTATTACTGCGATGAAAGGGGTTTTTAATGGGTCTTGTCGATTTTTAAAGATCAAAAGTTTTTTAAGTACATAAACTTAATATCTTTTAATAAAGTCGGTTCCTCGATAAAACTTGACATTAATCTAACGAACCATCAGATACGGCTGTTTTAATGTAAGACGGGTTGATAAAATTACCGATGTGGAAATTTTAAGGAGACCCATTAAACTAAGAGAACGTATAGTTATCATCAAACACTGAGAAATTGCACACTTCACACTTCAGGCATGTTCTCCGCAATGAGAAGTATATTTTTTATAGTTAGAAAAAAAACTATATACTTACTTATAATCAGAGCGTTGGATCGGAGCTCGGAGCAGGAGCACTGAGCAGTGGAGCAATGGGGTTTTACCCGGAGAAGAAGCAGCGCCGGAGCACATAAAATGTGAAGTGCTCCACTGCTCCGGATGTTTTTTTTATTATTAAATTATCGTCCTAAAATCCAATGAAAATATTATATTTGACACTTTGCAACACTGGAATTATTTAAAATACAAAAATGCTGCCGAGTGATAAACAACCTCACTTTTTGACAGAAGAGGCAGATAATGAAAGACGATTTGCAATCTTGTTTAATAGAATTAATAATGGAAAGGTCGAATAATAAACCTTATTTCAAAACTACTTATTTTATAATTATTTTAACATAATATACATATAATAGGTACACAATTAAAACTTTTTACCCGGGGGTGGAGCAAGCCCTGGAGTGGAGCTGGAGCAAGTATTAGTTCCCGGAGTAACTTAAAAAAGGGTCCGCTCCAATCCTCTGCTTATAATCAATAATCATATAATATTTATATATTTAATACTACAACAGGGCATGAAGCCCAATGATAGTGCAGCGAGACAGTTGTGCAGTAGTAGAAGCTTTGATAAAACGATATTAATTTAAACATATTGTGTGGTGGTAATTGAAATCGAAACCCCCAGGTGAGAGCCCAGTGCCTTAAGCACTGGACCATGATAGCTGCCCATATCAGCTCATAATGCATGGAAAGGTAGATAGACAGTAGAGGCGTAGGAAGAAAGAGATTTTCTCTGTTACCTCTGTAAATGGCTCAATATTCAAGGCTTTAGTAATCTGATACAACTTGACCTGTATAGGGAGATAGATAAAATCATATAAAGAATATGACCAAAATTCAACACAAAACATCATAAAATATCAGATAGGCATGCTATCGAACGATTCTTTGATTATAAGGTAAAAAAACCATAAAAAAAAGTAATCAAAGCCAAAATTTTAAAATAGAACCATCAAATGAAGTGAAAATAAATATTCTGTCAAATAAATGAATTGATTATAATACATTCACATTTAGTATATAAAATATTCTTCAGTTTGATAAAAGGGTGATGTACTAGTCATCAAGAAACTAAATGGTACCATCGCTTCAATTTGTTAATTTATGTTCACTTCTATTGTCAATATTGAGTTCTATTTCTACCGTAAGTGGAGGCCATACATATTATTTTTAAATACAAAAACTGAAATAATAATAAATAAAATTATGACTTGATTGAGTGGCAATACTCTTTATTTTCAAGACGTTCGGTGTTTAGTTTGTAATTATTATTCATGATAATTTCATATTGTTAATACAATATATCATTCTTATTTATAATGCCTAGTTATCTATAGTGTTTATCTAGAAATATTTCGTATAATAAAAAATAATGTCGAATATAATATGTACTTTATACATATTAATATTGTTTTTTATATTATGATGTGTGGTTACTTTGCTTAAATAGACTGTTTAGTTGAGGAGTCGTACAGTCATATTTGTAATAACGGTCATCATATAAACACTTTCTAAATTCAAATTAATTCTTTTGAAATGTAGTCATATTATATTGAATCTACTTTCTTATGTTTTGTGTGTTTACTTATCCAAAAAATGGATGATTTTTTAGCTTCTTCTAATTATTTATAACATTAGTATATTTTATAAATTAATAATGGTGTCACTTTGAGACCGCAATGGAGGAGTGTCAGAATGACTGCTTTTGATGCCATGGGTCACAAGTTCAAACCACATGTTTTTTTTTTATTATCTATTTTTACAAACATGCGCGAAATAGGTTAAATTGATAGTTTTATTTATATTTTTAATACTCTACAACATTTATTTAGAGATGGTTACATTACGATGGTACATTATTTAAAAAAAAAAACACTTTATTTACTCAAATATTATTCAAAAAGTCAATAGTATTATTTATAAACATTTTTCAAAAAAATATCTCTATTGAAATTTAATTATTCCAACAAAACGAGTTGAAAATGTACATAATATAAATATATATTCATGAAATAAGTTCGATTTTTATTTATTGATTATTTTTGTTTACAGTAAAATGACATAAAAATATTTACAAGAAATGTAAAACCACCAAACAGATTATTTTTGGCAGTAACTATGGTAATATTTTGAAAACTTACTTTATTTGTGACATTCTCCGCATTACCTCGTTTATATATATCATAATAAAATAACTCTTTTATTTCAAGTAACCTTTTGGAACTTTAAATTTGACTGCTGGAATCTGAATGAGAAACTGCATCAGGGTACTTTATGACACCACTTCTCCTGGTTCCATAAAATTCATATTTGAAAATTTCAGGATACCCAAAAACCAGTGGTGTTTGCGATAGAATTTGACTAGTATTACATATTTGTCAAGAATAATTAATCTCATATATAGGCGACAAATATTTGCATAGATGATGATGATGAATAACGTGTAAAAACAACATTATAAATATACTTCGTAGCTTCAATCATGATGGGTTCATACATGTAAATAGAGATATTAATATTTTACTTCAATTTGTCAAAAAGGTCAAATATAATCTGTAAAATGTGTCAAAAACAGAAAACAGAAGAGTCTAAAACATTAGTAGAAAAATAATTACATTTATGTATGTAACAAGCTCGAAGACTTGTTGAAGACTTTTAGAGAAGTGTATTTATGGGTTAAAAATATATTTTCTTGAAAAAAAATATATTAATTATTTAAGTATAGTTTGTATATCTTACTTAATATTATATAAGCTTATATAGCTTGTTAGTTACATATAAAAGAAATCTTCTCATTGTAAATCAATATTTTGCAATATCATATTATAATATGTAGGAACATCACCCATTTGTATTTGTAGGTAATAATACTTTTGCCAAAAAAAAGCCTTAACTAGCATGTAATGACTAAATAAGCGGTATTAGCTGCAACATCTCTAATATTAAGTTATATTTTTGTGTTTACATATATATACGAATTTTAACAAACATGACCTACTCAGAGAAAGGTTGCTGAATACCAAAAAGGCAGATAGTGCCCGCTATCGTACGCTGATGTCAGCTAATGAGTTCAAAAACACATCAACATTCAGACTGGGCTTGTTGCTGAGTGGATTTAGAATTTAATTATCTATCTATTCAAACCTGAACAATACCATTTCAACATTGAACTGTATCATAATATATTATGTTTGTCATCTTTTTCTACAATAAACACCGTTCTCTGCAACAACTAATTAAGTATTAGAACCATGGTTTCCACGTCCTGAAGCACCCCTCTTACTAGGATCCTTGGTGGGCCCCATATCTACCTAGGGTTAAAGGTAGTGAGACGCTTTACAGTAGCGTTTTCCAAATGGCGTTCCAGGTAAAATTAAGTGTATTCAGTGTATTGTTTTGTATTTTGATTAAATCCACTTGAAGTATTATGTGGTTTTCGAATATTGACATACAAAATTTTTGAAGTAAAATAGCACCACAGGCGACTTTTTTTTACTATTAGAGAAAAAATGTAATTTGTATTTATTTATTTTGTCTGATCGACCCGCCACGCCGTACCTTTCCTGAGCCTAGGTCTCCAGGATAGAGCCCTATGGGGGCCATGATTAGAACCCACTCCACTTTCTTCCCGATCAAGGCATGCTTAAGAATAAGGTACTTTTATTCCTGAAATATTGGTCCCCATTCCGTCTATAGAACATTTTTTATAAATTTAATCACATGCTTGGCAATGATTTGATGCAATTTGATCATCGTGTGCACTACGTTACAGCAAGCCATCCCTGTCTTTGTTTGTACCTAAACTGTACTTACTGTACCTTGTTATTAGTTTATTTATTTTCTTAAGCGTAATTGGGTAACTTCTTTTGTTATGGCAAAACATTCACATTTCGCCATACAATATACCTACAGATATTAGTGATATATAATTAATTTAAGTAATACAACACCATCAAAATAATATGTAAAAGGCTATATTTTTGTCTTCGAATATTATATTGTATGGTTCATTTGTATGGTAAATTTTACACAAACGACATAGATATTTTACATTCAATCTTCTGTGTCCCTAATCAAATCGTGACTCGCGTAGTCCACGAGACGTATTCGATTACCAAAGACGTCACAAGTCATTTGTGTGATTTCATCTAATACTAGGATTTTTATGACTCTTACACGGCTTTATACTAGTAACTGTCATTGAGTCTCAGAATAAAAAAATATTTTCACCATCTCATATTATTAATGAGTTATAGTAACATCTATCGACTTAAAATATAATTACCGATCTAAGTCCATATCAAATCTTTCAATCAAGCAGTTCATAAATAATCGTTTAATTGAATAAACGTTCTCGCATACTGTGTTTGTCCGCAATTTACATAAAACAATCAAAATAATAAAGCCATACTATCGTGAAATATTAAAATAGTCATGAAACAATAAACAACCAAAAAAACCACCATCCATTTTAAAAAGATAAACTCAGTAGTTGGACGCAAGACAAATTAAAATATAATTAAAATAACGGACAACAGCTATATAGAGCTATCGGAAAGAGGGTGACAGTATCTATCAAAATAAAACATTTTTTTATTCATTTTAAACAGTCTACATTTATTATTATTTATATCTAATGAATCTGATTATCAAAATAAAAAAATACATCACAAAAAGTTATAATATTATAATTAATATTTTATTTATTTACAAAATAATATAGGTACTAAATTTCTTCACAATGAAAATAATACAATACTTTCAGTTCAAATAGGTACTACAACACCAGGACTAATCAAATTTGCCAGTGGGACGTTTTCACATTATTCGAATTTCAAAATATCACATATAACCATGTTTACGATACCTGTCATACAAATTTGATTAATTACCTATACCATCATTTAAAATGTAGTTTTGATTTAAATTGAGTGTGTTTAATAACAACACACATTTAGTTATACATAGTCGACAACCAAAGTACAGAAAAAAATTAAACATACAATATCACAATGTTGCACATAAAAAAATACAGAGCGGGGCTTCAGATTATGGCACATTCTTTTTGCGCTACAAAACTGGCGCGTTAAGGCCCACCCACATTGAGGTGCATGTCGCGGACTATCACGTGAACTCACGGCGATAAAAATGTCTATGGTTTCGTCATTTTGCAGAATATTTTGAACGTGCACCTTCTTGTAAATTCACTGAATAATGACACTGATGAAGAATGCCTACTATAATGTATTAGTAATTAAAATTATTATTAATTATTCATGCTAATTTCAATTAATTTTAATAGTTTCTACGTGTGCGTGCGTTAAAATAAATGCGGCATGACATTCATAGATAATAGAACACAGCCTGCAGACCATAGATAATAGACAACATTCTCATAGAAAATACATAGTGCCAACTGCTAAAAACAAAAAAGAACGTCAGTTTGACAGTTTGACGTAACATGATAAAAACGTTCAATTGTCGTTCATTGAATCATGCAGGTGCCGATGCATTGAAATTCAACGTGAAGTGCGCTCATTCATGTTTTAATGATTATGGCAGATTTTGCCAACTAACAATGTTCGTTTAAAGGTTCAGGGATGGGAGCATCAGTCCGATAAGATTTTAAACACCAAGAACAACGATATTACACACACGTAGTGGCAGCCCGTGACAGCAGGCGACAAGCACCGTGACATGCACCTCAATGTGGGTGGGCCTTTATTGTCGTTTATTCTCGATACAAGTTACATACTTGATATGGTTACCAAAAATCATAAGGAATATTATGTAAAATTATATTCTAAACATGGGTTCATATGTCTTAGGTACCGATATATTATTATTATGTTGGTAACAATACAATAATTATGTTGACAAAATAATAACTGGAAATAGTTGTATTAAGTAATCTTTATTTAAAATTGTATTTCAAAGATGTTTAAAATAATAGCACCTGTACACGTGCATGATTTTACTACGTGGAATATCGTGTAAATTAAAGTATTGCGAGAATAACTGTTTATTTACAGATGCACACTCACAAGACAAGACGTGCTGACTGCCTCGCCAATCTCATATCAAGTTTATGCTGTATGGTTTTACTGCTGGCCGTACGTATTATTGCGGCGATAACAAGAAAATGCAAATGTAAACACGTATTATCGGACAAGTTGCAAGACTGCATGAATGGATCAAATAAGTTCAGCGGCTTCAGAATTTTTACGCGATATCTGCGCATAGAAGAAATAAAGTGGCGAACCTGACTGAAAAAATACGAATTACACTGCGCAGAGCATTTTGACTTTTATAGTATTGATGATTTTCAGTACCTACCACACAATGCGATCGGTTATGCTGGAAGAATCATATTGGCGAGACAGTCATAACTTCTGTGCGAAAACAGTTATTGGGGCGATAATTTTAATTTACACGGTGTTGTTTCAGGTTCAATCATTCTTCAAGCATAAGCAAGACGCGTTGTTGTCTTGGTGTGGTGTTATTTTGACAGGGTCGACAAATTGGCAAACTTCAAAACGCTTTTCGCGGTGTATTACATAGGTTTTCCGGTAGGTTCAACTTCAAACCAAACTTTTAAACTTTTTTGATACATGCATATATGATACATACATACCTACAAACAGTCTTGCAACTTGCACGATAATATGTGTATACATTTCCATTTTATTGCTATGGTCGTGATTATGCATACTGTCAGCAGTAAATTCATGCACACATAAATGGGCTACACTTATTGCTAAGTAATCAAATAATGTGTATGCTTATGATGAGCACAGATTATATTTTAAAAGATTTTAACAAAATTAAAGTAATGAATTGTTTGACTGCACAAATTTCTTTGTAAAGTTAATTATTAGATTTTTATTTTTTTATCGTAGGGGGCCTCAAAATCAGTCAATGCGTTGGGCCTTTACGTCAAAAAATGCGCCACTGATCATAAATACACAAATACTCGTATTTCTCTTATAAAATTTACGGTTTACATAGGTATTCATGATTAAACCCCATCTAACAGCGTAACGCAGAACCAAAAGGTGCCCAATTGACTATTTCAAAATCGGCGACATTGTTTGACTGCCTTAGTTGTAATTTAAAAAAATGTGTGCACAATTTTTTTATATTTTTTTCTTACGATGGTTCTGCATTAAACTATTTTTTTACATAATATTTAGGGATCGCGCATCTTAACCATCCCTTTACGATGCTGATAAATTCCGTCCGTTCCGGTGATGTCACGTTGGGTTACCAAACAATATTAACAAAATTACAGGTAAAAGAGTCAGAGAAAATCATCAAGCAATGTTTGCTGTCAAAATGCACCAAAACTTAACTTACAGCTTACAAGTCATAATACTATACTAATCTCATACCTTGTTTGTATATCTCTTCTTCACAATTGAGTAATTATTATCTCTCTTTGTCACATATATTTTTACATCTAGGTTTCTCTTTTCTTAATAATGGAATGAGGCGCTCTGTATGCAATGTGTATTTATAATTTATGACAAGTAAATGAAATCTGACGGATGCATACCAATTATAATATTAATACTATCGACCGAAGGTACTTGATGGAATTTGAATTTAAATTCTAATGGATTTAACTTTTGTACTAAACAGTACACAACTTTACTTTACAGTACTTAGTACAAAACTTAAATCCATTATAATTTCAATTATAATATGTATTTACTGGATAATGATATCGATTTTGAAAATAATAACCTTTTAAATAGGTATATTATGTGATATTGATGATTTTAGGATTTGCCGAAATATGAAGAAAAAAATAAGAAGTGCATATTGACTGACATATTTACAGTTTAATAGGCTGGGTAACCTTGGGTGACATTACAGTAACTGGAGTGTTAAGAAATGCCATTAAAATGATTGTCACCTACATATTATTTACTGCTGACGGCGTGGTAACCCCATTTGTGTAGGCCTTCGACGAATCGGCATTTGTGAACCACCCCCGGTCGGTTGGAGAGCATTGCTCATACTGAAATCGCCACCCATTATCCATGAAGAGTATTTTGAAACATCCGTATACACAATGTATTCATTTAAATTGCAAGACCCAGTCTCGGAATCTTTCAGAGATATTGAAACAATTCCTCGTAATGTCCACCGATACCCTTGCTGCATGTAAAGACCGCCACCAGAATCACCGTTACACGGTCCAGTCCCATCTCGATTACCGGCACATAAAGTTTTGTCAGACGTCAGAGATAAAAAGTCATTTTTAGATGACCGACAAACACTCTGAGATACTATAGGAACTGTAGACATCTTGGGCTCAGGAGTAGTTATTAACCCCATCTCGTTTTTACCCCAGCCAACTACGTAACCATTTTGTCCCACGATATTATTTATGTCACTATTGCCATTCCACAAACAAATAGGTCTTATAAAAGTTGTGTACGACACAGGCACCTCCATCTCTAACATTGCAATATCGTTGCTGTATAAATCATTTGCGCTGTATGAAGGATATACTTTGACTCGTTTAACTGTTCTTGTTAAAGAACTTTCTTCTGTCCATGAGTATAGACTATAAACACCCAATCTGAGAATTATATTGGCAGCTTTCAGAGGTTCTGATTTTTGAATAGTCACACAATGCGCTGCCGTGATGACGTATTTATCAGAAATAAGGGTACCTGCACATTTAAATTCTAGACTTGCGGATTTCTTGGAAAACATTGCCACAAGCCAAGGCCAATCTCCTTTCGAAGTATCATCACCGAAAAATATTCTATTCGTAAGAGCAATTGTACCACAGATATCATTCAGTGAAGTGTTTGGAAGAACTTCAGAATCATTTCGCACAATCGGACCAACATTATCATTAGTGTTTTCCAGTTCTGGTACAATAGGTTGTAAAGGAACGTAAACAATAGAATCTTTTGGTGAGTTAATCAGAGCTGATTCTCCAGAATTAATCTTGTGCTGCAAATCAATGAGCGTAATAAATCCTCCAACTAAATCAGGTCCTTCGCAGATAACTTTACCGGCAAATGTTATCCTCAAGATTTGCGGCACTACGGAAACATTCGGAAATCTAACTTTGTATTTGATTGATTCTCCCTTGTAAATTTTCTGCACAACCTCGTTTAAATCATCGTACAGTTCAATTTTTCCAACGTCATCTTGTGGTATCCGAGATCTGACAGCCATCTTAATGACCATCAGCATTTCGGTACCGTATGGCGGAGGATTTGAAATGTTCACGACGCCAATCCACCTAGTCCCGTCAAACTCATATTGGAAAATTCCAGGACACACAGAAGTCGGTGGTCCTTGTGATATAACTTGACTTATTATTACTATAAAGCAAAAAACTTCGGTAATTATGGACATGTTTGCTTTTATTTATTATTATCTGGCAGACACATTTAGTATTAATTTAGAAAATTACTGACACAGTTTTAACATTAATTAACGATTTAACTGTAACATATTCACATTTATTTTTATAGCCATTTATTTTATTTAATTTTTATAGCCATTTTAACAAATCACTTTCATTTCAATTATTTAAAACTCTTGTTGTGTACTAACTGCATGTTTATACAATGCTATACTTTATTTGTACGAACTTTTACGATATATTTAATATAACATAATTATCGAAGATTCATATTATGATATGCACTAATATAATAAATTCATTTGCAACTTATCACAACAGAGGTTAGAGACGGACTGAAGTGGAAAAAACATCTTTGGATTTCGTGTGTAATATGTAAATATTTTTACGGTAAACACTACGATTTATATACTTAGGGTATCATATTCCGGGATTCCAATCAATTTTTAATCGTGATGTTTCGGTAATGAAATAAGATAACTAATATAACGGGGCTAAGGGGATAAACTTGATTTTTCTTGATGTATTATTACAGTTTTTGAAGACGTATTCAAATTGTATAATAAGTGTATAAAAAGGATTTGCAAGAGTTTGAAAACATTATTTTTACGTTTAATTTTGTCAAATATTCTTTTGAATTCCGTAAGACAGAGTCTCTGACATCAGCGGTTCTGGATTCGACTCCCGGCTTAGAACCGCCATTTTTAAGGCTCTTTTTTCTGTTCCAGGTGTTTTATATACTTACCTACATAGCTATAGATATATTATTTCAATTAGGTACTATTTTAAGTCATTTTTACGAAGTGCAGCATGTAGCCTTATAATAGTCTTCCAACTTCCAGCTGCTGATGTAGCTACCACAAAACCGGTCTCCATACAGCATTAAAAAAAACCAACTCTTTGTTGATTTGAAACCTTCACTAATAGATTCCCCAAAGATGGTTTCCAAAAAGAAATGTAAACATAATTAATAGTGTTGTCATGAACTTGAAGATTGCATTTGTGTATACATGTTGTTATTTTGCACGTGTTGTGATGGCCAGGTAGAGGTTCTGTGGGTCATCGGCGGCCACGGAGCAAAGATCATTGATGTGGGATGGAGCCAAATTAGTGATAATATAAAATGATTTAAAAAACGTATTTAAAAAAAAGGATATATTACATGAGCTGAATAAATCATTGACATTGTCTACGTGAGTAAAACAGATATATAACAATCTAAAATTTCCCTTTTTAGTCCCGGTATTAAAAATTCTTACCGGCATTACAATTCCTATACCTATTATACTAGTCAGAAACAATTATGATAAGCTATTTATTATTTATAAGGAAATTATCAGTATCATTCCAAGAGTTCAAATGTCAGTATAAATATAAACAATTCTGGGTGTCTTGGTATTTTTATTAGAGAAATATATTATTATATATTATTAACTTATCGATTCTGTTGTGTTTGAAAATATTATGTATTCAAAGACACTGTGACATATTTCTAAATGCGTATTTCGATTCACCGCTGGATGAAAGCCTCCTCAAGTACTCTCTACTCTTTTTGCTTACTTATTTTTAGATGCCACGTACAATTAATTCCGATCAACCTTAATATGTTGTTAATCCAACGTAGGTTGGACCCTACCCTATTCCTATTTAAGGGTTTTAGCATTTATGTAACTACATTACATACCCCCCTCCCGTTTGCTCTCTAATTCATTAATTTTTGTTTTGTTTTGCGCGTGATGCACAATATTGATCAAATGAGGATCTAATTGCCATGTTGTGCAAGCTTAGAGCCCTTACACGTTAGTGTTTTTTAGAAGCACCACCGACGCCCGCCACATACACCGGCTCTCTATTAAATTTGTATACCTAAATACTTAAAAAAAAGGCGCCAAAAAATTGGCGCCAATTTTTGGGACTCACGCGTATGCCAGCGTTGTATTATATTTGATATTTGTGGCGTTTCTGAAATATGCGAATTTGTAAAAAGACTTGATTTTAGAATTTATCTGTTACTAAGCGATCAAGTTTTACATGTGTGGTATATGGTTTTAGAAATATTTTAGCCTGAAAAAGTATTAAAATATTTTAAAAAAAAATTGATTAGGTATATCTTTTCTTGCTTTAGATTAACATACTTTTGAGAATCGGCTTTTTATTATTTAAAATTAATAAATGATTCCTAAACTAAAGATTCAAAATGTTGCCGTCATACAGCGGCTACATATACATAGCGGGTGGAGATGGGGTAACTCAAATCATACCCCCCATTAAAAAAAATTCTCATTAAAAAAATGTGTTTAATTTCGTGAATTTGATAGGCAAATCGCGACAAATTTCTTACGTAAATATTCAATTACAACAACAAAGTTGACTACCCTTGAGTTGACTAGAGTAGTGGATTCCAACCTTTTTTTTGTTTTGAAATATTTTTGTAAAATCTTGACTAACAAGAACTTAGCTGAAAAGAAAATGATTAACCTTCTTACCTTACTTCTCAAAAGCATTGTGTAAATAATAATATTATCCTGTGGAACGGATTGATACTATATTTTTTATTATTATATAAATGTGTGTGAAATAAAAAGAGAGATGAATCATAAAATAATTGAATACGTAAACTTAACAATAATTTTCTTATTATGCATAGTTGAGTAAAAGGGAAATTTGATTCAATGCTTCTGAATTAGAAAATTTGAAATATGAACATAGAAATTTCCATCCAAAACTCTGTCTTCTTTTGACTCTTCCAATGAAACAATAATAATAATGACCATCACGTGATTGTCTTATTGTTACTTATAATCGTTCAACAATCAAAATATTTCACTGATTCATTATTAGGTCATTAAAATCATTTTTATCAGATAAAAACAGGTGATACGTCATACTTTTAAGAAAATTCTATCGAACACCTTAATGGATCACACTTAAAATCTGTACGAGAAGATAAATATAAGAGGAGGCAGTAATGATGGTAAAATTAAAAAAAAACTTTTTTTTGCTAACGACAACTTTACTCGTATAATTACATTATAAAATATATACAAAAGATGACACGAAATTAACATAACAATATAATACAAATATGTATAGTTAATAATTACTATTTACAAACGAGTCATAAAGTACTCCATTGTCAATTGAATAGGTATTACATAATTGGGATTCATAATAATAATATACAAAATGATAATAAATCAATTATCTCGAACGGATAGATACTGGGGTAATCGATAAACGTTTTGTTCGAGACAACAAAAACATTCTATTTAGCGAACAATCTGTAACATCATAATATGCATTTAAATTAAAATTGCATACGTTTTAATTGACATGTTTTCGTTTTTGGTGTTGGGTGAAAAAGTTTTAAAACAACCTGGTAGACCTTTTGGGTCACAGTAATTTGTAACTTTACTAATCAATATCTAAACTTTAATTTAATATATTTTTTAATGTCCCCGAGTAGGTTACAGTGACGAATGGTGGGCTGTTAAGACCCGCCATAAATAGTGCACACTTTTGTCAGTCATATATTGTATTTGTTTTCATTGAAATAAGACTACAAATTACAGATAATGTTGGTAATTTTAAAAAAATCAATTAAACCCTGCAAAAACCAAGCCACAATAGATAATTGTCAACAAATACTCGTCTATCTATAACATATCTAAAATTATGAAATTAAATCATACATAACTTTGGATATTTCATAGATAGAATAATATTTTGTATCTATTATAGTTTGGTTTAGGCAGGGCTTAATGAATTTAAAAATGTACCAACAATACATTGTTATTGTTTAGGCAGAATTAAATTGATTTTTAAGAACTAACAAACACCATCTGTAAAATGTAGCTTAGTTCAATAAATACAAATACGTATGACTAACAAAGTTTAATATGCACTATTTATGGCAGATCTTAACAGCCTACCTCCACCCTTCACTGTTGGTAGATAGTATTATATAGTTTGTTAGTTATATATATTTTTTAAATAACACAATGTATTGTTATTCAACGCGCAACTGTTCATCAATAATTAGTCAATATCCACCATAAAACACGACATAATCAGGAAACTACCTAATAATATTCTATATTTGAAAACGCACACAATGGCCGAGCGGCTTACACGTCTGGCAAATACACAGTGTTTTTTAATTTGTGTTTGGAGTATGGACCTAATAGGTTGAGCAAGTGGCTAACATTCATTTCTCGTACAAAATAAAGATCTGTAAATACAAACCTCCACTCTGTGGAGGCCTATATGGATCCCATTATGATTGGACATGATCAAAAGAAAAAGAAAAGAAAACATAATTGTGTTGTTAGAATCCAAAATCAGCCAAGTCCATAATATATGAATAGGAGAAAAACAGCTCTTTGTTTTCTCAAATACACAGTCACAAGGGTGAAAGTTTATATTATTTCGAGTATGGAATATTTAAAATTAATAAATTCCACATTTTGATAATGCAAAAATGTTAGAAAGTAGTAGTTCTTCAGCAATTCATAAAAAAGTAAAAAATACCTAAAGTTGGACTTGGCTGATTTTGAAATGTAGCGACACAATTATTATTGTATATTTCTAATTAGGCTGTTGCGGTTGGTGTGTTTTTTTTAATCTCCTTAAATACACTGATTTTTTTTTCCACCTGCGACGCTGATCACTGCCAAAGCCGATTTAACTCGTCAAAGCATGTATGTCGCGTCAGGCCATGGACAAGTTAACTCGTGCGTTCTTGTAAACGCCATAACTTCTGAAAAAACTGTGTACATTTTCTAAATAATATTTATCATTTTAGTGTGAAAATATTCACAATAAACTCAAGAAACATGTTGATTTGGTAAGTTTTTACAAATATTTATTATTCTGTTCCTATTTCATATTTTGTAAGTGATTTATTTTATTCCATAAATAGCTGACCTACAAGTATCAACCTAGTAAAAATTGGCTGGCAGTGATAAGGATAATCATTAATGCAGTAAGAACAGATATTGTATTGAATCTAGCGATGTTAAAAGTGTAACTATTATTGGAGACATAGTTATGTATATAAATTTTGATAGATCGATTTACAAACAATAATGCAAGTATTAAACATCACAAATAATGCTCACATAACTTATTTTACCACGTTTTTATTAGCTCGTGCTCTTGTGTGTCCAGTACAATTTTTTCTTGTTTGTCCAAGATTTGTATTGGACGATTGAAGATTTTTAACTAACTTTCCGACTAGCTAGGCTATACATTTTAAACTTTCAGAATATATCAGAACACGACGACAGTGCATTCTTTTAAAACTTTTGGCCATCTTTAAGCAGAATTGAATTCATTTTCAGTTAATTCTGTTTTGTATGTTTCGGAAAAAAATTGTTAAAAGTAAACACTATTATTGGTTGCTAAGGGGGTCCTAGCAACTAAATTATTAATATACACTTGCGTTACTATGGAAATCAATATGAAATGTCAAAATTACATTTCAGTATTCTATATTTATTCAGTATTTCTATCAAGTACAAAAAAAGTATTTATTAATATATAGAATTGTCAAGTTTATATGATTCAACAGAAAATTTAAAAACGTGGTAGAATATAAAAAGTTATTTTTATCTAGTAATTATTTTTAGATAAGTGTTATAGTATAAACACTGTGGAAGTCAGTGTATTATTATAGTAAAAAAAAAGTTCGCTCCAAATTTAAATAAAAATAATAAAATATGGAAATTAAAGATTGATGTGAGATAGACGTATTATAAAACATTATGTATACTTAGGTACGAGTATTATTTTACATGTCACGTTTTTTAATATTAAAACTTAGAATTAGTAGTACGAATTTCACAGGAGAAATAACTTTCAATTTATATAAACACGTTATATACCTATAAATAAGATGTTTAATACTTAATTTACATATCACGTTGATGACTGTAAGACGGAATATGCTATAAACAATAATACACGTTTACATTGAGTACAAGTACATATTATTATTTATTATAGTTGCATAATGACATTGTTCACGATAGTATGCTTTTAGATCAATATTTACATACATACTACTAAAATAACTACAAATAATATTTACACATTACTATCTAGTTAAGTACACAACAGCTTAATTTATATAAGTCTTTGGATCAGTCAAAAATATTTAATCAAATAATTAACAATACACTAAATATAAATTATTGATAATAGAAGCATCCTAATTATACCAATAACGTTATTTGAACCAGCCACTGATAATATAAAAACGTTTACAACAACAAAAAAGTTATGATGTTATAACTCTGTGATTTTTAGTTAAATTTATAACAAGTAGAGAAATCGGATTTTTAGATATATAATAATATTATATAGCTTTAATTTCATTTGGTCAATTCAAACTATGAACTATTTTTTATAGATTTATCATTACAGTTTTTTTCTTGATTCTCATTTTACATGGAGAAATGTCAGTGTTTTACTTATCATAAATTGACTACTGGACAAAGTTATTCTTGACCTAAAGATAATGAAGTTAAATATTACAATCTACTGTCATTAAGAAGATATTAATTAATAAATAAAATATGTTGGAAGAATCCATTAACGATCATTTATTTACGCTTCTTTACTATTAGTCCGTGTAGACTGAATATCTATCTATATAATATTACGATATGTTTACCAATCATTAGACTGCAAAATTCACTTATTAGCAATGAGTTATTTTATGTTAGTTTGGTAAGTACGTAATTGCATACGTTTTCCTTTTATGCTTATAGAAAAAAGCTAATATGTGAGTAACCGATTTTGTTAAATAATAAATGACATTACCATAATATGGAAAATAATACACTATTATTCAATGTATCATCAGTGCAGAGTTAAAATAATATACCTACCCTACACTACTTAATCATAATATTTATTCTACAACAACAGGTTTTCTCTGTCACGATAATACAGTTTAAAAATATATAGTTAGTTAATACAATAGTAACTACAATTAAGTACCTTCATAACATTTGTATATTTAAATAATAGCGAAAAGCAGTGTTAAAATAAGACAAAGACGATGAACTCATTTGTAATATATGTATTTACGAGTATATGTTTTCTTTCATTCGTTTTATTGTTCAAGATTCCAGAATATAATATGAATGCAGATACTGATTAATAACATTCAAATTCTTCCAGTCACTGAATTAAAATCTGTTTGGAACCAAATCCCTCAATACAATCAATAAATATACCTATTCGATTTGTAAAGTCACAATGTTTTCATCAAAATTTCAATTATCGTTCATCCATGAAATATATTTCGATGCATCAGTATACACAATGTACTCATTCAAATTGCAAGATCCAGTCTCGGAATCTTTTAAAGAAATTGAAACGATTCCTCGTAATGCCCATCGAGACCCTTGCTGCAAGTATAAACCACCACCAGAATCACCGTTACACGGTCCAGTCCCATCTCGTTTACCACCGCACAAAGTCTTATTCGACGTCAAAGAAAAAAACCCAGGACTCGAAGCGAGACAATCTCTCTGAGACACTATAGGAACTGTCGCTTTTTTAGGTTCCGGAGTGGTTACCGCACCCATCTCGTCTTTCCCCCATCCAATCACTATACCACTTTGTCCCACGATACTGTTTAAACTGTTTTCACCAGTCCACAAACAAACAGGTCGTATGTAATCAGTGTAAAGAACTGGAACACTCATCTCTAATATAGCCATATCATTACTGTATATTGAGTTCATACCGTAAGATCCATGCACTTTGACTTGAGACACTGATTTCGATATGGCACTGTCTTCTGTCCAGGAGTGAAGATTGTAAACACCGAGTCTTAAGATTATATTGGCAGCTCTCACCGCTACTGCTTTTTTATTTGTGACGCAATGCGCAGCCGTAGCGACATACTTGTCAGAAATAAGACTACCTGCACATTTAAAGTCCAGACCTGCGGGTTTCTTTACGAAAATTGCCACAACCCAGGGCCATTCACCTTTTGTCGTCATTTCATCACCCACAAATACTCTACTGGTCACTCCAATAGTGCCGCAGATATCGTTCAAGGCAGGGTTTACCATGGCTGAATTCATCAATCTTGGACGATTATCATTGTTGTTAGCCAGTTGTAATACAGGTGGTTGAATCGGAACATAAACAAGACTTTCTTTTGGCGTATTCCTCAGAGCTGATTCTCCAGAATGGAACGTGTGTTCCAAATCAATCAGTGTAATAACACCCCCAAGCAAAGCCGGTCCTTCACAAATAACTTCATCAATAAATGTCACCTTCAGAATTTGAGGAAATACGGAAACATCTGGGAAATTAATTTTATATTTAATGGATTGTCCGTTGTTGATCTTCTTCACAACAACATATATGTCGTCGTATAGCTCAATTTTTCCGACGTAGTCAGACGGAATTTGAGACCTTACAGCCATCTTGATTAAAACTTGCATCAGAGATCCGTAAGGAGGAGGATTAGGAGCTTCCACAACGCCTAACCACCTGGATCCATCGAATTCATATTTGAAGATTCCAGGACACGCAGATGTAGGTGGAGATTGCGATATCACTTGACTTACTACACAGAAGATACATAGCAAAGCAAGAATAAACATTTTCTTTTTATCGTCTTTTTGATGCACTGAGAATTCATTTATTTTATTGGGCGGCAACTGATGATTTTATAAGCAATTCATTTATTTTTAGTAACGTATTTTAATTTTTTATTAAAACAGTGTTTTTTTCCTTAAACATATTTTTAGCTTAGTGTTTATTGCAATTCAACTTATTATAAGTATATATATATTTTATTGATAATCAAAGGATATTATATGTATGTCCACAATCTATTTAACATTTGTGTTCTTTTTAAATTTATTGTAATGTTATTAAACTTTTAGAGACCATATAAAACTTCATCCAATAAACCGTGTAAGTATGTAACGAAACTTTCCTTCAGTAACGTTGTCAAAATCAATATTATACAATTGTCACTGTCAAAATAATTTCTCGTCACTTATTGTATTTTTGTAACTACACTATGCAATGTCGTTTTAACCATATCGTAATTATCTATATTTATAACCACAAAGTTAAATTATACCTCCGTTAGACTTATTTTGTCGCAATGTATTTATTTATTTTAGCTATAGTTTTATAATATCTTCACGATATAGTCACGCTATCAAAACCACTGGACACTTCATACTTATAAGCACTAGTTTTTTATTGGTTTCTTTACATTTATATAACTGTCAAAACTGAAGTAAAAAAACAAATAAAATACTGTTTAATCCACAACCGTGATGCGTCTACTTGTAAGATATATTTGTAACTGATTGAATCGTAAAACTGCATTTATTAAATGATTCGCATGCCTTCCTTATGCTAATTTAACCCGTTTTAGAGTGAGATAACGATAGAAAAAAAAATAAAAAGCAACGTTCACAATAATTATTAAATTTATAATAACCTAAGCCTAATAATTAAAAAAAAATAGCTGAAATAATAATATTAATATTAATAAATTATATACTGTTTTATTTTTATTATGATTATTAAAAACTAGAATAGGTATATTGATTGTAAATTCATTTGTTACCTATGTTTGAAAGAAAACATGAGTTTTCTACATATGATTCTTTATTTTAATTTGGTATCACTATGATAATATGACTGCAGTTACACAGCAGGTGATTCGGTGAGAGGTTACTCACCTGGCAACTTACCAGCTCATGTAGGTTTATAATATAAAATATGAAAACAATTTCAAAGATGAAATATATCTATCTACGAAGTGTCTCATATTTAATATATTAAAAAGACTACGGTGGTTGTAATAAGAAGAGACAGCGTATCCGTGGACTTAATTTAGTGGAGAAATTTTACGACATACAGAGGGAGGTAGAGACATTTTTTGAAGACGGCTAAGACCCTATTGTATCCATGATGATGATAACACGTCAAAGTCAATACTGATATATCAATGGTATCTTATCGAGTGCTTAAAGCCAGACAACGTTATCTACAAAAAAGTGTTTTTTTTGAGATAACGTTATTTTACATTTACAGCTACATGATAGTCAAACAACGTTATGTCAATCTTTTCTAATTTCTTATTAAATCGTCAGTAAAGTTTAACGCTAACTACATAAGTTACCCTTGTTTTCATATTTTTTAAAAACTATCCCTATAAATTTTAACATCATCATAAGCAAGATAAATGTACAATACACAATAAATTATAAAATATTAACATTAGGTTTTAAATAAACATTTCCCTTGTTAAGTTACAAGAATCTAAAATAACGAATTTTGGCTCTCCTGTAAAGTTGCACTTTTGTAGATAGTGTTGTTTGACACTAAGCCCTCGTTATATTGGTTAGTTATTTAGATGTAGGTATTTACTTGAAAACTGCTTACCTTACTTCAGTTTGAAACGGTTTCAGTTTTTAATAAAAAATAAATATTATTAATATCATCATCATCATCAGCCTGTTTCAATCCATTACTGGAAGAAGGCCTAGTCAGGCTCTCTCCACTCTTCTCCGTCCATTGATTTTCGCTGCCATGTGTTTACGCTGAACGTAATATTTCGCAAATTCAATATATTTTCTCATCCATCATAATACATACGTAATTATGTCACATACCTACCTACCCTTTTTTGCTGCCTTAATTATGCAAGAATCCCAAAATAAAGTATTATTGTAACGTAGAATATATTATTTATTATAATAGTTAGTGAGAATGTACCTTTACCTACGCACATTCACTAGTTATTTAATATTGTAAATATAATAATACTATTATTTACATTGACAGGTATCCACTTGGTGAGTAAGAACCTTTGTATTTTCAAGAAACATTATTAATATTATTTTAAAGGCTCTTTTTGGAACTAATAAAAATATTTTGTTGGAAGTACAAATTTTATTACGTAGGTACTCCAAAAATATTAATCCTGTCTTTTAAAAGACATTACGTTAATGATAAAATATTTTTAACCACAAGAAAATGAGTCGGCTAGAGCCTACCTAGTAATTAGTATTAGGTAAGTACCTTGTAATAATTCAAGATTGAAGAAATATACGTAGGTACGAGTGTCGTGCGGTCTATAGATGCTGTAAATGCTCCGCATCCCCAGAAATAGTCGATGTAGTACAAGTAGTAGCAAATAATGCATGTGTATTCATTGTGCAATACTATGATAAATTTGACTTACTTCACCTCTAAAGGTTAGATATTATTAATAGTAATTTATTATTATTTAATACATGTCAAAGCTACCAGGCTGCAGCACAACACCTCATGCTAAGTTCATCGGCTCACCTATGTAGTGATAGGTATGAATCAAATATTAGATATATATATATATATTTTTTTGTCTGTAATAAATTATCCCTATAAGAAGTTACCGCACGCAACTGGTAAGTAGTTGGTATAACATACCTTATTCTATCATATATAGTTACATTACAGTTTTTTTTAAATACGAGACGTAAAAAATACAGCATATTATGGACACCAAGGAGGCATTACTAAAAATACATGTCATTTGCCGATCTTTTTGGGTCTTGCCAGCATCCCAAAGCTCTAGTCCAAGTCTAACGTATCCTGCAGATAGTATTTCTTGACCATTTAGGATACCAGAATCCAGTTAGGTTGAAGGAACGGCAGGCCATGTTTAGACTCCTTTAAGGTATCTGCAGCATGTGGCTGAGACAGGTATAAATAGCTAACGTGACCATTTTTTTTTTTTTTTTTCTAAAAAAGGGTAAGTATGTACTTATCCATGTTAGGCGCTCTCACTTTCATACAATACAATTGACAAGATAGTAATGTTTTTTCATGTCATTAGTTTACCTATTTTATTTATATATTTGAAGATTATCGTTAGGTATGTTTGAGTAGGCGCATGCAACGCTTGATTTCCTACATATTTTTAATAGTAGGTACATTATTTTATTTATTAATGAAAAGTACACACAGGTATACATGAAAATTTATCTGATGTTATATTAATGTTAATGTTATAATAAGAACAAATTAAGTATGTCTGGTGTTGATTTCAAAAACGAATGAAATTCTTGGCAGGATTTTTTCGAATTTACTTTTATAATAATTACCATTGCTTTAAGGACATCTACTTTCAACTGTGTTTTTTCACTCGTTTACAACTTATTCATAAGAGAGAAGATCCTTTTTACTGATGCACTAGCGTCGGGCAGACATAAAATATATTCAATAATTATACGAAAACTATTGTGATCCAAATTATTAGCGCGAAAGTGTTTGAACAACTCGACTCAACGACTTTCAGTTGAAACATTCCCAGTGTTCCATTCAGATACTTTTTGCGGTGTAATGTAATTAGAAAAAAGTGAATACTTATCAAACATTTCTGTATCTTGGTCATAAGTTTCTTTCTTTTCGAAAACGGGACATTTTGGCGTCCCGAAGCTATGTTCAGGGCCACCGGGACACGCCACCTGAAAACGGGACTGTCCCGGTGAAAACGGGACATCTGGTCACATTAGGTATAGCATCGCATCTTAGCATTACAATGTAATAAGAGACGGTATGGTCTAACTTTACTTTCTTACCTTCTAGATCAGTAGCTGCCAAACTATGTGCAACGGAACAGTAGTGTGCCGCGATAGGTTCCAGGTGTACCGCGAAAGAAGTTTTTGAAGTAAATTTAACATCTTGTCAGAAGTGCAAAATATAGTAGGGAACGTCTCTGTATAATCAGTATTTTCCATAACTTTATTATAAAATGTACGACGGCGGTCGTCAATCCTTTTATAAGATATGACAGTACATTCCTAGATTAAATGTGGAAAAAATTTTAATGAATCTAAGAACGATCTGGTGCGCAAAGCCTCATTTTTAAACAAGAGTTGTCAGCATTTTGGATTTCGGTTTGTCTTACATATTATCGTCAATTAGTAACAACGGTCATTAAATTTTAATTGACGTTTGGATCGTCGTATCTTGGCGAATTCGGTTTCTCTGCGCTTATGGAAATTAATTAAAAAACGGGAACGATTACAGATGGTAGATGAGAAGTTACGTTAGTTTTGTTGATCTAATTTAGAACCGCATTTTGACACAATTCTTTCTCAAAATCAATTACATTATGATTTTTATTATTTTTTTTTATATTTAATGAAGTTTCCATACCTACTGTATTTTTGGGGGATGTTGTCACAAAATAAATTTACATTGTGTGCCTTCAGGTAAACAAGTTTGACAGTCGCTATTTTAGATACTGTAAATTCATACTAGAGTATAAATACATAATATTATCATACGAATTTATTGAGCCTGCGTAATTTTCCACGACTCTTTTTTAAAAGATAACCATTAAAATTTAATACGCTTTTGATTACGTTGCTTATAACTATCAAACATACATAAGTATTTTATAATAAATAAACATGATTAGATACCCAAGGAACCTGTTTAGTTACCTGCATATTTATTATGCACAATTTATATGAGAGACGTGTTTTCATCGTATGCATTTAATTTAAATGATCGATTGGATGTCTGGTAATAGCTGCTTCTCACATGTGCTGTTTTTATTAATATAGCATTTATAAATTTTATTGATTTATACCAGAACACTCTCTTACATAGAAAAAACTTAATATTATAGTGGATTTTCACTAATGAACCTTCACCTTGCAATATTAGTAGAGGTTATCTTTCAATCGTACCTATATAATATACTTACATGTATAATAATTATAGAATTTGCACACAGGTATATGCATTTAGCAGAATAATAGTAAAACAATAATGTAAATAGCAAATACATGAACGAAGACTTGCAATTGCATTTATTTTCTATCCTCCGTGGAATAAAAAAACACATGGTAATTTATATAAATAAAGTATTTTAAATATTTGTACATATATAATATATAATACAATATTAATTTGTTTTAGGACCAATTTATGCTTATTTTGACGAAGCAATTACATAGATAAACTGCATTGTCAACTTTTAAATGTCCATATATATACCCATCTACGCCCATAATGTCCGAGCTGTCAGGCTTATAATGTCGTGGGTCCCGGCTTCGAATACCGGATCTGGAAAATTGACATGTTGTTTTGCAATGTGCATTAGGACCCATAGTATGGACCTAATAGATTGGGTAAATTGCTATCATTCATTTATCCTAAAAATAAAAATCTGTTAATACAACCTCCATCATGTGGATGCCCATTTGATCTTCTGAGTTTCGAATAAGCAATATAATATATTATTATATTAATATTAGTCCTCACATATTTTCACCATTACACATTCACACTTACAAGCATACTGCAGAAGTATGAATTATTATAGTGATCGAGTGTAATTGTTTTGTTCTCTTGCATCTTTCAAAATATATTGCTCCAAAACATTTTTTTCTTAATATTATATAATTACCTGCTCTTTATATTTTATTTTGCATTCTTTGTTACCAACTGTTTTATCCTGTACAATTTTTAATTTCTTCTTCCATTGTAAACAATTCTTCTTACACATTTGATTTAAATATACTTTCTGTGTCCACCTGTTATTGGGCCCATCACGTATTCATTTATTTTATATCTTATCCATCAATTTTGTTTACTTCTGTGATTGGTCATGTTGGTAAATTTTAATAAACAATTAAAAATGCACACTGTATAATTCTTAAATCATTAGAGTTGTTGATAACGAATCGATGTTTTTAATTGGTAATAAATTATGTTTGCGATATATTATTGAAATTTCCATATTTAACCAATACCTACTTACTTTCTCAGCGTACAAATTATGTCGTAAAAATAGTAAATATTAAGTAGCTACCAATAATATTGTTTTAATGCGGGTTTCATAGATATTTCAGGTAAGTACTAAATTATGAATAATTCCACTTTTGATTCTATACAACTTGATTACCAAACAAATAGTATTTACATATGTAATTAACTGATTATAATACAGGTTGTTCAATAAACAATATAAAAACTACGTTTTTCTGAGTTGTAAAACTGGAATATCCACACGATTAGTGTTAAGAATATTTTAAATGACACCAGATATGTGTATAGGAAAATCGATGTGAATAGTTTACAATAAAATCGCCATATATTTATTTTACGCAACTGTTATAAATTACTTATATGGATGGCAAAACAAATAATTAATAGGAAATGCCTGCAGAATATTTCATAATAAGGAAGTACTTAAAATCTTATAAAATAAAACTTGATATTTACCATTACGTCTTGATTAAATTTAGAAGCAACCTGTCTATTTTTCTGGGAAAAATCTTATTGAGAAATCAATAGATAATTACTGCATAAGTATAATATGTTACATTTATACACACATCAACTCAAAATTAATTATATTTATTAGATATTATTATAGTTTTGTCTTGATTTATTTAAGTATCCATTTAAGACGTATTAAAATGGGTAAAATGAGAGAAAATATCCATGTAAATGCAAAACAAATACTTTCATACGATTTGACAGAATATACTTACAGTTCAGTAACCGATCATATAGAAAGTATTACACTACATTACAATTAATTTGTGACACAATGACGGAAATGTATAGTTATGATGTCGGGTAGGAAACACAATTTTAAAAATGTTCTTCTTCTTCGACCATAAATCATATGGATCATAATAATGCGCCTCCACAGAGTGATTTTTTTTACGAGAAATGAATGTCAGCCATTTGCTCAAAAGTTACATTTAAGGCTATACTTTAACTGAGGCAAGGTCTAAAAAGATCGTGACTAGGCGATGCACGGATTGTGCAAATGACGCGTACCGAACGAAATACAATTTGTCATAAATATTCAACATGCGTCCATTTAATGTTATGTTTATTGTTATATTAGTAATAATACTAGTATATTCTTTGACATGTTTTCTTTTTCAAATACATGCGAAACGTTTTTTAGTCATCTTTACATGATTTAAGAATATATTCCTCCGACGCCATGACAAAACAAATTGACGTGCTCAAACCTCGATTGTCGGTCTCCGATTGGCGACGAGTGCGAAATTTCGTCGCACCTACTGTTGAAAATTGTTTGCCGTATTAAAAGCAAATGTATCATTTCTGAAAATTACAATTTTTATAGAAATGTGCTCAATTTGAATTGAAGATATAAGAATGTTGATAGGTGTCACTGCCATCAGGTATTTTTTTCTAGTAATAAAAAGTTTTAAGTGTCCTGTTATTTGAATTGGTTAATCAAATTAAATCAGTAAAAATTTACAATATTTTTTACCTAGTACCTATGTTCACTTTTTTTATGCCCACTAGTTTTTGATATACCTTTATGTATGTAGAAGCAGAAGCACACAAATTCTTCTTATTCTTGTATCGAAATATTCAATTAGCATTAGATTAGTAAACATTTTTATAAACTAGGGTTGGTTTGTTATATTTATACATTACAGACGGTGGAACCCGTTCTTTCCATTGATAACTGCTGGGTGTAGGTACTGAATGCTTACAAGGTTATGTTGTGGTTGTATTTCATCGAATTGAGTGAGATCACGTAACATCAAAAACTAGTAAAAGTGTGGATATCATAGTTCAAATGAAGACATATGAAATATAAAAGCCTGATATTGAATACCTACATATTTTTGTGATAGCAATTCATTAGGTAGGTACCATTGTTTTAAATAAACTTATTTTGTTATTTTATTTGCAACTATTTTAAGCATCCGACTTCACACGAGGTCACTTTGTGGATGAATATACACATTATAATTATTTAACAACACAATAATACTAAGTACATGTTTCAATATCAAAATAGCTGTATAATCTAGACAAACAATATGATAATGTGATAAATCTGACAGCAATAAAAGTCAAACAAAAGATCATCGGATTCAAAATATGCAAACAGTCTATGGTAAACATTCAAAATTGGAAGAAACAGACAAACAAACGTACTTTGTATAACTTACAAAAATGATTCGTCAGGTCATATCGAAGATACATTGTATCAAATTTGAGATTACTACGTTGAATAGTGGCTGAACTGAATGTTCTGAAGTCATGAATATGTCTGTCAGTTTAGAAAATTCTCATATGTTTTCAATGCCCAATTGGATCTAGAACGTAGACCTAATATTTTGTTAAACGTATGATTAACATTCGTTTCTCGTAAACAAAATTGAAATTGCTGTCTGCGATTTCAAAATATTTGTATTTTTATTAGCGTTTTGACTATTTCCATGATACCTTAGCACAAAATATAGCACCTTTAAAAATATTTTTATCTGTTTGTTTATTCCATCATAACTCAAAAATTCTTCTTCTTCAGCCATATCCGCTCCTAAGTTGGAGCATATTGACCCCACGCGACGCCTCCAAGAATTCCTGTCGCTAGCTAATTTTCTTGCGTCATTTTAAGTCATACCAGCATCCCGTAACTCCACCGTATATACTCTATAATTAGTACTTCCTTCCAGGACGCCGGATTTTGGTTGGCTTGAAAAACTCCATAAACTATGAAACCAATATTTAAGAAATTTGCACAGAATATAGAATACACTGATAATACAATTTCTTAGATTTATAGAAACCTTAAAATAGGCCTGGCCTATTGAGCCCGCTGTCCATCTAAGTGAACAGAAAAAAATTGGAGGCTTGCTAAAATTTATCAATATTAAATTGTACGTAAAATATTCTATAATTTGGATGCGTTTTACAAAAAAAATATTTAAAAAAAATACAAATGCTTACTTAAATAGATCTATAAAAAATGAATTAAATTATTAATTATTAAATATTATTATTAAATATGACCCCGAGAGACTAAAAGGTTGGACATCTACGAGTTAAAGGTATCAAAATTAATGGCACACTGGCAAACAATTCATCATGAGTAAGTAAAGTAATTATATGGCACCGAAGAGTTGTGAGGTGAGGTATTCTAACTTATTGAATTTTAAAATGATCAAATCGAATCAGTCGATATTTCGCATTTATTTTTTTGTTTTCCAAATTCACGCTAACAAAGTCGTGCGCTATCGCTAATCAGGAATAAAAGAATAGTCAAAGTAGACAACGATTTTAAATAACACAGATTAATTAAATAAATAATGTATATCAGAATAATATTAATATACATTGTTACATTAGTATTATGCTAACACGATTCTCCTGATTTATTTTGCATTTATATTATGATACAAAGTTGAATGAATAATATTTTTAGCCAACTCGTAAACTGTATAGCATTATTATTATGTTAGTACTCCGTTATGTGTTTGGTATTTCAGTGTAGCCACGTTGCAAGAATTTTAAATACTCGTGAATATTTCATACTTTATGAATTTTATAATACGCGATTTATAATACGGTTGACCTTGCCGTTATTTAATATTAATTTAATATTGAGGTGCTGAGGATGTACACGAGTACAAGTAATGAGTAATTTTAAAATAAAATAGTTTAGACCATCACTAATTCACCACATGCCTAAAATAGGATCGTTTTTTTTAATATGTATTATAATATTATGTTCGATAACTATGCCATGGTATTATAGGTAAAACAAGGTTTGATTAATTTTATATGTATATTGTATTAACACACAAAAACATTCTTTAAACATAATTTATAACTTAAGAATTTCATATTGAAGCGGAAGAAAATTGTTCTTATTTTATTAAATTATGTAGAGTAAGTACCTACTACATATCGTGGGGTTACTGCTAAAAGTTTTTAAGTCTTAAAAACATGCTATGGAGTTTTGATAATTTTAAAGTTTTACATCTTCTATAAAATCAGTCTTCACGTAAGCCTGATTGGATTTAGATTTTATTAATACCTATATTGAAGTATATTGTATTAACTCACTATGTTCAATAACCCACATAAGTTAAGAATTATATGTAAATTGTTATTTATTGAAAATCGGCCACAGTTGGCAGACTAGATCTTATGCTTTTATGTTATTAAATAATTTAATATGAATTTCTATTAGAATTAAGGAAACATCGTCTGTGGTACTTACAGTTCAGTCTATATAAATTATTTCAGCAGAGTTACACTAACTATGTCATAATTATTATTATTCAATACTCGTATATCCACTATCATGGGACATTTATTTTTTTATTTATAAATATTTATCTGAACACAGATAATTGATTATTATCTAAAAATACTTACCAATATTTGGAAGCGACCCTACGGTATTGTATTTCTACAAGAATTTAAGTGAATAAAAATATTATTAAATATACCAGATTATTATTTTAAAGATAATAGATATACGAGATAGATTTCGAGGAGAGAAGTCGCACATCTAACTGTTAAGTCTATTTATCGGTGCACTTGTAATAGTTCAATCCTGGGCAGGACCAACTTAAGTAAGTATTTCAAAACTTCAGTTAATTATAATAACTTTAAAACGGTGTATTTTTTTAATTGATTAGATATAATATGTGGAATTGATACAATTATTTATCATACATAATATGAAAACATCTCATGCATCAAAAATATGACCTCGGGTGTCGTATTTTTGCTTATGCATGAGGTGTTTTCAAATTATTGTTCAATATACCTATAGAATTATATTCTAAAATTTTGTATCTTATTCGTTGAATAAAAAAAATAGTTTATTACAATTATTTACATTAATTGAAACTTCTTTACAAATGATGATGATTAAACTGGCGCTAAGGTCCATTTAGGTCCATGGCCGACTGCACAACCATCCTCCAGGCGTCTCTGTCCAGAGCTTCTCTTTTCCAGTCGGTCACACCCAGCTTCGCTGCATCCCTGCTGACGGCGTCCGACCATCTCTTCCGAGGTCGGCCTAAAGGCCGGATACCCACTGGGACTCCCTTGTAGACCCTGTAGAGAGCTCTGCTTTCTTCGCACCTTACAACGTGATCGGCCCATCTCAGCCTTCTTGCCCTCAGAATATTTCTGATCTTCGGCTTGAAAGACTCGTAAAGTTCGGCATTCTTACGAATGCGCCACCCTTGGTCCTCTTTAATTGGTCCAAGTATTCTTCGGAGAATTTTGTTTTCAAATACTTGGATAGCCTTTTCTTGTTTCTCCGTAATGCTCCAGGTTTCGCATCCGTAGAGAACTATAGGGTTTACGATCATGTTGTATACCCGAAATTTCGTTGTTCTGGACAGCAGTTTGAGCCCAAATATGCTCTTCAATGCAAAAAACGCTCTATTTCCACTCTTCAGTCGGCAGGCAAGCTCTGTCAAGATCATTTTTTTTCAGAGATCCCAGTTCCTAAGTACCTAAATTGTGCTACTTTTTCAAATAAGGAATTGCCAATTACAATATTTCCTGAGTTTCGGTTTTTTCTCGACACTCTTAGGTACTTTGTCTTCTCTGCGTTAACCTGAAGATTAATTTTCTTTGCCGTGGCCTCCAATGCAGTGAAAATATCAACTATATATGCCTGATTATCGCCCAGGATCACCAGATCATCTGCATAGCCAAGAATTTTATGGAATCTATTCAGGTCGACTCCTCTGTCACTTTTGAGAACTTCTCTCACTGCTTTCTCTAATGCAAGATTGAAAAACAACGGTGATAGAGAATCGCCCTGCCTCAGCCCACCTGTCACCTCGAAGGATTCCGATACATCTCCTTGGATAAGTATCCTGCTTCGCGATCCTTCTGTACATACCCTAACCAAATTGATAAGCTTTTCTGGGAACTGAAACTGTTTCAATATTTTCCAGAGAGTTTCTCTATGCACAGAGTCGTATGCAGTTTTGAAGTCAACGAAGAGACAGTGGACATCTTGGTTATATTCCCACCTCTTTTCTAGTATCTGGCGCAGTTTACGAATAAACTTTTAAAAGATTCATGTTTTTTATAATACTTATGTTAAATTTTTATTATTCACTTTGAATTTTGTTCGTTTTTACAATATATGCTTTATCTCGTCATTAGTAGTTTATCTAATTACTTCTTAGTTATTCCCTCATTCCGTATCCTTCTTCTTGTATGTGCTTTTCAGGATTTAAATAAAGGACTAATAATCAATACTCTAAAAAAAATTGTACGATCTATATTATAATACTACGTTTGGAGTAGATAAAATGATTGAATATACCGATATATACCAAAAAATGTAGGTATTTTTTCATTCGACTTTTTCGACGTTGCAAAAAAATACGTAGGTAGTAAATAATTTATTGATACTTACGTAATATATTGTAGAAAGAAATTTATAAAAAATGTCATAACCATACGTTTTCAAAGGATTAAGCTGTCAAGCAAAAAATTCTTTGCTCACTAATATGTATAATAGAATATTATCATTTATTTTTTTATTAACATTATAATATGCTGGAAGTAATGTCAATTTTGTAGGAATCTGATGTGATTGTAATATTATATTATAAATGTACTTCATTGCATTCTTCTAGATTACGTTCCGTTCGTGCCGATTGGCTAAAATACCTATATGGCGAATTAATGCAAGGGCATAATATACAAATAAATCATTACCTATTTATTTTAAAAAAAGTTGTCGAACATCTTTCAGTTCAATAATTATTACTGTATCAATAACATTTCGAGGACTAATATTAATATAATATGTTTGTAATTAAACTACAATTACGACTTAATTTTGGATTTCCTGAAAATTATTTAATTAAAATTGTATATAAATATTTTTGTATCATAATTAACAGATACGTTAATTATTAATCATTAAAATCATAAATACTACTTAATTAATTCAACCTTTAGAAATACTAAGTCTTCAGGAATCTAAGCAAATATTTATGTATAAAATATAACACAATATAAAATTATTTTCAAAATCCATCTATATTCTATATACGATCAGCGGCGATTTACTTTGACGCGAATGATGCAACCGATTCGTCAAAAGATTTAAAATGGCGCTTTAAAACAGTTAAATAAAATTATTGAAATATACCAAGATCTTATAAATATGCGCATTTATTACAAATTGAGCAGGTGTCTATAAAATATTAGTCAATGCATAGATAAGTAGGTACCTGCTAATTAATATCGAAAAGCCTATAACATAAATACTCTAGTATCTATGCAGGTGCACAAATATATGACACTACTATATTATCTCCCTGTAATCTCCAATGATAATTATTTTTAGTCACAGGATGTGATTCTAAGGAAAATATACATTGATATTTAGGAACATACGTTGATAGTTGGAATTATTATTTTATTTTTATAGTTGGTGCTTCAAAATAAATCAGTTCCCTGGGCATCCACGTCCCTAAACCATCTACTTTATTATAGTAAGTATATACTCATATATAGCGTTGTAATTTCACTATCGTTTATTTGAAATATTTAAATCTTGTGGATAAATGCAGAGCATTGGAGCGGGGTTCGTAGCAGGAGCATGGAGTAATGAAGCAATGGGGTTTTACCTGGAGCTAGAGCGGAGCCGGAGCAGAGCAGGAGCACCGAAAATTTATAATGTTCCACTGCTCCGGATGTTTTTTTTATTATTATTAAGTTTTCGTCCTAAAATCCAATGAAAATATTATATTATTTGACACTTTGTAACACTGGAATTATTTGAAATACGGTGAGTGAGATATTGGTGTATAATAAATAACCTCACTTTTTAATAATGAAAATGACGAATAATAAACCTTGCTTTAAAATTACCTTTTGTAACATAGGTACTATGTATACATATAATATTTTCTTTCGACCATGTCCGATCCTAATAGGACTTTATGTAGAGGTTTGTATTAACAGACTTTGTTTTTTTACGAGAAATGGATGTCAGCCACTTGCTCAACCTATTAGGTCCATTCCCTGACAGACACAAATTGAAAAACAATATGTGTACTTGCCAGACCCAGGTTTCGAACCTGGCGTTATAGTCCAACGCTTAAGCCGCGCGGCCACCGTGGGTGTAAATACCTATTATAATTACCCGGAGCTGAGCCGACCCTCGAGCGGAGTGGAGCAAGTCGTAGGTCCCGGAACGGAGCTGGAGCGGAGCAATTCAAAAAAGGGTCCGCTCCAACCCTCTGGATAAATGGGGACGGAGCCATAATATTATTTATTATATAATTTTTGTTGTAGTATTTAACTATAGTTTGAAAGAAACCGCTGTTAACAATTATATAGATACAATCATTAGCAGGGTATAGTAAAGTTTTATATCGGTAAATTTTCGTGAATCATAGTTTACATAATTCAAGCCGATGACGAAGGTCTTGTAATCTGTAGCTTCCTCGCATTACAAATGCCGAACCGCTCAAGTACTTCGCTAAACGTAAGATAATGGCAGTGTCGTTAATTACTCACTTAATAGAATATAATTTCGGTTTTCCCGTTAATGCGGTCTAATGAGATTTGTATTGCGTACTTCGGAGAAGTGCGACCTTCGTATCGATTCTTTTATGTTACTAATATCGATTTGATAGCATTTACCCGATTCCACGTCAATAAAATATGTTTTCAAAAATAGGTAGGTGAAGTTCGTATATTTATGACTATTGCAAGAGATTATAGAATGCGGAAGATATTGAGTTCAAATCGCATCAGAATTTCAAAACCACATGCGGTTTTATTTAAATTAATTTACTATTATGATTTTGCTTATCGTCGTTGCGCCTGCAAAATCCGACAAACATTTTTTTTTTGCGTTTTTACATCTATGTGATGAACAAGACGCGACGGATGGGCCTGTAAAACCCGTTTTCTAATATCAACGCTAGTTTAGAAAAATGCAAAATAAGCTATGTATTTTCACTTAAAAATGGCTTGCAAAATACGCTATAAATATTCCGGTCACATATCGCATTTTAAAGTTAAAAAAAGTTACTATTAATTGCGCCTGTTAATGACACATGACGGAGTTTGCACTGACCTTTGCCTCAGAATGCGCCTTTTACTACTAGCGCTAGTGCATATAGCGGATTATTTACATTTGTCGACAAATAATATTTAAGCAATAAAAAGTGTAAAACTACATTACATTGCACAATCATTTGTGTTTAATTATTTATCCAGCCTACTCTGGATATTTTTATTTCTTCTTCACTCGATAATTATTACTTATTTATATGTCAAATTTTGGCTGGGAAGATAAAGGTTTGTTCGATACAGACTATTGGCTTGGTTGAAGATGTTTTACGCATAGAATTAATATCATTAAATTATGCAATTATCATTTTTTACCCGGGGCAAAATCCGCTATGTCTAAAATACGCGTTAATTTAAAATGTGCTGCCTCAACCACAAAACGGATTTAAAGACCCAAATAAAACAAACTATGTGCCTTTTACCCACAAAAAAAAATTATTACCACTAAAGTGTTAAATATTGTATTATAAAATATCATTTATACTGAATCCGAAGTAATTATCTAATTTTTAGTTTATTTGCTTTGTAAAAAACGTGAGGCATTGTTGAGTAAATCAGTTTTTTCCTTTTCCTCAAAAGTTGCGTTTTATTACATAGCGGATTTTGTAAGCGCGACGACGTTATGTACCTATATCACTTCCGAGGGGTGGAGGTTGGCTGTTAAGATTTGACATAAATAGTGCATACTAAACTTTGTCAGGCATACTTATATAATTTGCAGATAGTGCTGGTACGTTTTTAAAAATCAATTAAACCTTGCCTAACCAAACCATAATAGTTTGTTTATACTATGGCCGATCCGACAAGTTAGTGCACATACTTGTTTGTTTTCGTTGAATTAAAAATACATATGATATAGGTGGCGTTGGTTAGTTTTTTTTTAAATTCATTAAGCACCTCACACCAAATCATAATCGATAAAAAATATCTAAAATTATGTATGGTTTAATGGCATAATTTTAGATATTTTATAGTTAAACGAATATTTTTTTGACTATTACCTACTATGGCTTAGATCAGGCTAAAAAGAAACAAACACTATGGACACATTGTAGTCTTAGTTATAAGAAAACAAATACGTTGGACTGACAAAGTTTAGTGTGTACTATATGTCAGGTCTTAACAGCTCACCTCCACCATTCGCAACTGACCTATGATAACATAATATAAAGTTTTTATATCCATATTCCGACTTACTTATCATACTGAATTAAGGTTGTGTGCAGCTTTAACAATATATCTTGTATGTAGTAGTAGGTATACAAACAAACATTAAATTTACACTATTTTTTAGAATTTCAATTGCTACAAAAATGATGCTTGTGCAAACAATAGTATTCTCCGTATGATCCTAAGAAAAAGGGTGCAGAAGGAAATTGATGCCTTCGAAATGTGGTGTTGGAGCTGAATGCTTCGTATTTCTTATACAAAGTACACGATGAACCACTCAATCATCCAGAGACTACAGATAAAGGAACGGCTCTTGACAACATGTTTGAGACGCATTCTGCAGTTTTTTTTTAAATATTGTTCTGACCGAATAACCTGGAGAGACTGGTGGTTTTGGATAGTCTTCAAGGAAGGTGAAGCAAAGCAACCAGGAAACGAACAGACTGTGGGCAGCTTTCACACTGCCCTGATAGTAACAGGTGATCGAGAGAGGTGGAAAGTCACGGTGCATGACGCCTACTGTCACGCTGTCGCGGCAAAAATATAGTCTATAGTTTCATCATTTTGCAGAATATTTTGAATGTGCACCATCTCGTAAATTCACTGAAGATGACACTGGTGAAGAGTGCCTACTATAATGTATTAGTAACTTGAATTATTATTAATTATTAATGCTAATTTCAATTAATTTTAACAGTTTCTACGTGTGCGTACGTTAAAATACATGCGGCATGACATTCATAGATAATAGAACCCAACCTGCAGACCATAGATAATAGACAACGTTAGTATCGAAAATACATAGTGCCAACGGGTAAAAACAAAAAAAAAACGTGATTTTGACATAACTTTCGAAAAGTGCACGCATGCAGAATATGATAAAAACGTTCAAACCGTCATGCAGGTGCCGATGCAGTGCAGTTAAACGTGAAGTGCCATCATTGTTGTTTTAGTGATTACGGCAGATTTTGCCAACTGACAAAGTTCATTTAATGGTTCAAAATGTGCTACGGGATGGGATCATTAGTCTGATAACATTTTAAACACCAAGAACAACGACATTACACGCTTTTTTCACGTAGCGGCAGCCCGTGACAGTAGGCGACAAGCACCGTGACATGCACCTCAATGTGGGTTGCGCTTTAGTCGCTCAAAGATAATAAAATTTCTAGGTGGTCACGATCCTAAGCTAAGAGTAATTAGCCAAGTAGAAAAGCATGTATACACAGAGTGGAGTTACCGCCCCCTGTTTCGCCTTAAGATAGATTAATAATGCCATCACATGCCATTTTTAGTCAATTGTTTGCAAAATCAAACTGGCTTTACTTTCGATCACGATTACAATAAAACATTATTTCACACATGTTATCGATATACTATTAACCTGGCACTCGCGGCCTATTGTAGTATGACGAATTCACTCTCCGCGGTGACGGTTTTTGTTTAATTTAACTTCTGTGTTTCATAATAAAAATGGCAATAAAAAATGAGTTTTATGGCTCTTTAGGCGCCTAGACATGTTCAGATTATTTTACAACATTAAAAAACCGTAATAAATCAGTCATAATGTCAAAAATATCCGAAGAAATTAATTCTATACAAAGACTCACCATTTATAAGATTTCCGCCATTTTGTTTTATGTATATGGAGCACTGCAAGGCTTGCATTTTGTTATTCGTCACGCTCGTGCTTGACGCGAGTATAGAAACACTTCACAAATGGTAATAAAATCACACATAATGTTTTTTCCCTGAGTAGGGTCGTAAAAATAGCACAATAATTTTAGACTAAACAAACTTTTAGGCAGACACTTAAACAGCTATTAAATATTATTACTGAGTTACATATTTATTTTTACTTTACACATTTAAAATTGTTTTGAAGAGTGGTAGATTTTATAACACGGACTGAGACATAAAGCCACATTGCAAATACAACACATATATCTAGATAGAGATGTTTTTTTTTTATTAATTTTTGAATTTCCGCACACATGACAGCGTCTTCTGGGCTTTTTATTATTTGCCGTGGGCGGAATGTGTTGCGGCAAATGATCTGTTAAAGTTCTAGGCAACAACCTCAATGGATTTTCACTAGTCGATGGTCTGGGTTGTGGAGTTTTCGTGATTTTCACAGCGTACTTAGCAACTAATTGTTTTATCACGACTAACTGAAATTCTCCTAAAGTTTTTTTACTACCAGTAACAGATTTATACATATAGAACGCATTTAATAAATAGAGGTCAATCATGTGAAATGCTACTTTTTTGTACCATTTCACAGATTTCCTCATGCACGACAAGCTGCTGAGCATCATGTCGGCCTTGTCGACAGTCCCCATATTTTTATTATACTCTAAGATGCACTTTGGCTTCATAATGGGTTCTCCGGTTCTAAAATTAGTTTTACCGGTTGGACCGAAGGAGTCATCGTGCATGGTTGTAAGCATGTGGACATCTCTTCTGTCACACCATTTGAGAGCCAACAATGGGCTGTTTGACTTTACCTCTGTCTCCCCCTTTTTCAGCTTTTTGAAGCATGGCATTTCTTTGCGATTCTTACGTACAGTCCCACAAGCATTGGTTTTATTTTCATGGAGGTGTTTGAATAACTGTGGACCGGTGTACCAGTTATCGCACCACAACGAATGCCCTTTGCCCAGATACTCGGTCAGCAGCGTTGTCACAACAGCTCCGGAAATTCCAAAGTTTTGGCTATCCACTATGTCTGTCCCGTCACCACAATAAATAATAAAATCTAAAATATAACCCGTCATAACGTCACACAGCACGAACATTTTGATACCGAAACGATGACGCTTCGATGGAATGAATTGTTTAAAAATAAGTCTCCCTTTAAAAACAATAATGCTCTCATCGATACAGAGATTTTGATGCGGAATCATCGTGTCTTTGAAAATTTTGCGTGTATGCTCTAAAAGTAACCTAATTTTATTTAGTCTATCTGAGGTAACACTTGTTGGATCGGAAAAATGGAACATTTGGAGCAATAACTCATATCGGTCTCTAGGCATCGTCTGACCGAAAATGGGTGCACTTAAAAAACAATCCGTACTCCAGTGTTCTTCTAGTGACAAATGTTTGTTTCGTGTCATGAGCATTGACACCGCAAAAAATGGATATAATTCTGATACAGTTGTATCGATCCAATTATGAGAATGTGATTTTGGTCCAAGTTCTAGAGTGTTATACTGGTAGTGGAAAAAAATGTTTGTTTGTTGGACTACCTTCAACATTATATCACGGTTTAAAAAATGTTCAAAAAAAAGACACTCAGGCGAAGTCTCAGTCAAATCGCTGTTTGCTATGCCGGATTGAAAATCATCAAACTCATATACGATCGGAACATGGGGTCCAGATGTCCATGTTCTCAAGTGTTCAATTGGCTCTTCTGATATATCTACATCACTGAGGTCAGATGGTTCCAATTCTTCTTCAGACATTTCGTAATCTGAGTCCAATTCCTCACTTAAACCAGCCATATTGAAGTTTGAAAAAAGTTCTCAACCAAACACTCACACGATAACAAAGGTAAAATAGTCCAAAAAAATATAGTCAAAACACTTTATAACAGTTTAATACACATGAATGGTATAGTTAAAAACACATAAACAATAACACAGACTAAATATTATAATAAAATTCACACAATACAATAGATCGCGTAAAATACGTAATATTTTGTACGGAAAAACGACAAGAGCGATTCCTTGCACAGTCCTCTCACAACAGTGATATTACGCATACTGCGCAAACGCAGTAAAGTGGCACGATGTTTCAAACCAAAATTAAATGAGCGTAGATTGACGGCCTGTCGAAGGCATGTCAAACATCTTAGTTTTAGTATTGTAACACAATTTATTTGACAATATTACATATATGTCACCGTTGGTAATGAAATAAGGCAAATTATGGTAGAGATTTCAAAATCATGCGTCATGTATATTCTACATAATCGACCGGCGCATTTTTGCATACAACATTGGTGACAGAAGCGCTGTAGCCCCGTAGTTTTGCGAAATTTCGCGTACTACACTCGTGACAGAAGCGGGCGCCGGGTTAACATATTAATACTACGTCACATAAATTTTAACTGCTATATTATAGTACACGTACATACCTTAAATATTATGTTGGCTCCATTTTTCGATCGCAGTTTTTAAAACGGAACTGAAAGAAAACTAAAATTCTCTCAGATGTAATATAACTTTGTCTTGATTTATTAGAAAAGATAAGCGGCCGTTAGTCTCGGGTTGTTAAACAACAACAAACCTGCGGAATAAAATGTTTTTGAGGGGGTCGGCGGCACCGCGCCGGTGGGGAAGGTCTGCTGAAAAATAGCCTCAAACTTTAGACAAAACTTTTCAAAGGCGCCCTGCGAACCTGGCTTTAGTTTCTGCTTTAAAGAGCAGTTCCCGGCGTAAATTGTTAATGCGTACAGAATAAACTAAACCAGTAACGCATAACCTTTTTATTAGTAAGACTGCCATAATTTTTCAGGCAACTCGACTTGATATAACCCATACTATATGCGGTATAATAGAAATATTATATAATATTTTTCTTACTCAAAATAGTTTGCCGATTTTGACACCGGACGTTAGACGTATATCATTTGGTTCTACATTATGCTTTAAGGCGTACTCATTATTAATATCAGTACTCAATATAAGCATTGGCAGCACCCAAGCAACGTCTTCCTACATTGCTTATGTCTCAGAAATACTAGCAGTATTCTATAAAGCTAATAAGCAAAAAATACATTTTTTTACAATCTGAGTGTAACACATCTTGGATACCTGACGATTACTGTGTTTGTAACACTCAATGAAGGTTTATTGCATGAGCAAATTTTTCAAAAGATGTCATCCAGACCTGTCAGTGCACTAGGTCACAACTTCTCAGGGATGCTTAGTCTTTTTCCATTTATTATAGTCCAACAAGCGCGACCTAGGTCTCCCAATCCTTCAAATCGCTTCTGATAAATTAAAGAGAATAATACACTTGGGGGGGTGCTTGGATATCCGATACAATCCATTCGCCGTGTTGAAACTCACAATTTTGTAGTTAGGTTTTAGACCAGCTCCTTTATTATATTGTAACCAACGCGACTGTAATAATTATTATGTCGCGTCTAGATTATTGATTTGTTATTACCTTGGTTACCTACTAAATGCAATTGAATATTGTAACCAAGGTAATAACAACTCAATAATTCCGTCACGATACGACCTACAAACTTATCTGAAGAATGGCCAAAAATGGAACTACGAACTACCATAGGACGCCATATTGAAAAACGTCATTTGAATATCAGAGTTTGCCAGTTACGAGTTGTAATTAGGCAGTTTTCGACAGTGACTCCCCCATCTCATTCTTCAGATAAGTTTGTAGGTCTGTACTTCACTCAACATAACTAAATATCTAATATTTTTAAAAATTCCCGCCACAAAAAGGTAGGTAGGTATTTTACCTATTTTATCAATTAAACTTGTTTGCATGACATGTCTTGCAATGTATTTTATTGCTGATACAACCTCATGAATCTAACGATCAGCTGTATTCTATCTAGCTTCCGGGGTCAAATCGCAATCATAATCTTAATACGTAAACAGTTCACCGCCGGACACTTATTCGTGTATCGCAGTACGTGAAACATGAGTTCGTGTAACATTTAATCAAATGACGAGTTCTTCGTTGAACATTTCACCGTGGAGCATATTTGTACGTATGCTACAACACGTGGCGCTAGTTTGCTGTTCCAATTAGATTCAATACGAATTTTATGAGATGTCTTTACTAGGTTAGGTTAGGTTAGGGTTAATCTAATTGGAACAGTACTATTTGCAAACTATCGCCGCATTTTGTAAGATACGTACAAATGTATTCCACGGTGTGTTCAACAAAGAACTCGTCATTTGATAAAATGTTATACGAACTCATGTTTCACGTACTGCGGCGCACGAATAAGTGTCCCACGATGAACTGCATACGTACAACTAACATGTAACCAATCTTAATATGCTCAGTCCTCTTCAAAGCAATATTAAAATAGATGTGTGTTTTTTATTTATTAAATATTATCCTCGGCATATTCCCATTTAGTTTTAATCTCAATTAGTATCACTCAGTGAAACTGTGACACTTTCTTTCAGATATTTTCTATATAAATGCGTTAGATAAAGATTACTCTGATTATATAACATTGGCGTACGGTCAATGGACGCTGGAATAAACGGCATTCCATATCTTGGGTTGTGCAGCACTGGCCTAAGCAAAGTTTCCTAACGTCTATTGTACCTAATACCTTCATATTGTTATAAATATTTGATTATACACATAACAATCCTTTTACTTTCTATAGTACGGAAAATAAGACGCAAAGATAACAGGACGCACATTCATGACTTATTTTATAAAGATAAAGAGGTCTAATTTTGAATAAGGGATGAAATAATAATATCTCCATTATTTTGCTTATTCACATTAGAATAGTACATATTATAAATGCCACATTAAAAAAACCATGTTTTACTTTATTCGACTCCATGGTTGGCTTACTTCACACTATTTTCACAATGTATACTGAAAATCAACGCGGTAAAACAAATGTTATTTGCAATTGCAATAAACAGTAGTGGAACTTAAAACTCTGCCCTACTATTTTTTTTTTCAAATTTGAAACTGAATTGAAAATAAAATCGTTATAATACTCTATTACTATTAGATTATTACGTGGTTTTGCGCAATGAAGTTCCACTATTGGGTCAATAGCTGCAGTCCTGGTTAATATTTCTCTCTGATTGGTGATAGATAGTTCATTGAGAGTGTCAAATGTGAGAGTGACGGCTTCAAGCAGCTTACATGAGATAGTCAAATATTGCTCGCTATCCGAATCGGAATTGCTGGAGTAGCATTCAACTCAACACGGAATATCTGGTAGGTACTCAAAGTTCTACTCATAGAGAACCGTCTATTCATGGTTCATATTTTGAAGCAGTTGCTTTAGGGTAGCGAGTCATATTGTAATTTTAGACATATGTATGCCACATTACAAATTAATAATGAGGGTCATTATTGAAAAATTCTCATTAATGTATTTCACAAATAATTCTTATAACCTAACGTATCTACTTTAATATTAAAATCTTA
This sequence comes from Rhyacophila brunnea, assembly GCF_057557595.1. Classification (NCBI taxonomy): domain Eukaryota; kingdom Metazoa; phylum Arthropoda; class Insecta; order Trichoptera; family Rhyacophilidae; genus Rhyacophila; species Rhyacophila brunnea. The sequence goes on from NW_028232774.1 coordinate 20,267,031, forward strand.
TGTTGGACGGTAAATCCTGATATAAGTAAATATTTTTATGTATATTTCATATTATTCTATTCCCCAGGAAGATGAAAATACGTAATATAATATAAATGTATATAAATTAGGTGATTACCAGAATAACCAGAAACAAACGTAAAATTATAAATTATTACTCTTTTGTTTTTGAAACATTGTGAAGACCAACAATAATTTTTAATTAAATAATTATATACCTAATAAAATATTAAAGGTAAACTCTATCACTCTAGATGTATTGATGACTTCTTTATTGCAGTAATTGGATGCTATAATGAAAAGGCATGCAATTAATTGGTATTATTTTATATTGGAAAAGGACTGCGAAAGATCTACCAAAATGACGAAGAATCCTTAGAAAGCCTTAATACGTGCAATTAATAGCACCATGGATGAATTAATTAATAAGCAACCATTTATGGATAATTTTAATAAATTAATTCACCCCTAGCAGATACGTTCCCAAAATGGTTCTAACTTCATGAAGCATGGTAAATTTAAGATTTTAAACTACCTTAACAACCAGGACTCGAAATGGATCGGAGCGCACCGGAGCCCTGCTCCATCCCGTGGAAAAATTAAATATTGGATAATTATTAAAAAGTACATTATTAACATTAAGTATATATATATTTATATTTTATAGTTTAATACGAAATATGTTGAAATCATGGTAAAAAATATAATATTTATGACTTGTCGTAAGCCCCGTTTTTTTGTACGCGGTGCCGACAACATTTTCATGCCACAAATTTAAGGACTGTTATTCCATTTGACTTTTTGAGATACGTAGGTAGGTATATAATTTAAAAAAATCTAACTCACTTATTATTATATAATTTGGAATTTTATTTATTCATTTAAGTAAGTATTTATTTATTTAATAAAACAAAGCATTGTGGATATAACAAATCTAAATTCAAGACGTTCACAGCATGAGATTTAACTTTCTCTCACAAGAGAGAAGAAGATAATTTTATATATATAAGTAAGTAAGTAACAATAATAATAATTCAAATTTCAAATACAAAATACATAGCACGTCACTGAAAATGTCTACCTCTTTGCGGATATAATAATAATGTTGATATTTTTAGTAATTTATTGAACGTTCCGGTGTATATATTTTTCCATTTCGAGTGCTGTAAATAATCTAACAAATCACTAATTTTTGACGCCATTTTTTTTGACGTTGCACACTCAATAATACTTTTAAAAAATATACGTTTTTCTACGCCTCATTATTTACGAATGTTTCCTATTGAATTCAGAGTTATCTGCTGATTGCAATATTTAGAGAAGGAAATAATGTGGCAGATTCTGTAATATTCTCAAAAACATCATAATTATTGTAGTATAGAGGTGGCGAAATAATGTTATATCGAGTCACATTAAAAGTTTAGTTTTGACACGAGCCTACTAAATACTCAAAAACGAATGAATTTATTCGACAAAGATGTCGTGATTTGTTCGCCTCGCTTTTAAAATAAACGGAAACGTATCGCTTATGAAACCACTTGCTGCTGATTATTTCTGAAATAAAGTTCAGCCTAATTGATATTTATTTAAATAGTCATAAAATTTTCACAAATTTTTCAACAAAATGGCGAGATCTAATATTTAATATGCAACGCTATTTCAAAAAACATAACATTATAATGTTTGATTCAGATTGTAAAACATGGTGTCAAGAAATATTTTAAACAGGTGTAAAATGGAAAATCGTCTCAGACTTATTTATTTTATGATTTATTTTCTGTTCCTTAATTATGTAGTTAATATTATTTATAGTCAATTCTTAGTTGAAAGGTCTATTATATTTCTATAATGAGCAAAGAGTCACCAATTATAATGATCAGGGGTGGATTGGCACGGTGCGAGACCGAAATAAAATCCGGTAAGAGTCATTCTTAGTACAATGCATCCACCTATTTACGTACATTCCAAATATAAATTATTTGACATGCCTATATTATAACAGTTCAACTACTGAATAAAATCATAAGCAATAATCTCATGTATTTTGACGTGTTGTGTTCGTTACCTACATATTTTTTATCGCCTTCTGAGTCGTTCAATAGTCGATAATAGGATTCATTCAGTTTATTAATATAATATATATATACGTATTATTTTAAACTTCGAGAATTAAGGGGGAGATGCGTGCCAACAGAGGCACTTAGCGGAAAAAAACAAAGCTTGCAATTTGAGACATTTTTTTGATAATTTACAATTTCAACTGTATTAATTAATAAATATGTATCTGAAAACATTAAAAAGTTTTTTTTTTAGTCAAAGATAAACTTACAATTGTAAAAAAATGTAATAAAGTGTGAAATTGTTTCATATCTTATTATTAAATTATATTTTATGGTCATATTTATTATTAAAATTTAATTTATAAAGTTTTGAATTTATTAACGTTTAGATTTTTGACTAATTCATGGTTTTAATATTTTTTATATTTACTTTAAAAACATCGATTTTTATAAAAATATAAATGTGTATAACTTGAAATCCTTTTTATTTATATCAAATTTTATTTTAGGTAATGTCCCAATATTGAAGTTTATCTTTGACTTAAAAAAAATCTTTTTAATGTTTTCAAATACATATTTATTAATTAATACAGTTGACATTGTAAATTATCAAAAAAATGAATCAAATTGCAAGCTTCGTATTTTTCCGCTTGGTGCCTCTGTTGGTATAAGGATCCCCCTTAAAGAAAAAATATTAGAGAGTATTAAGAAACTAAAAGAATCCTCACAGGAAGCAGCGTGACGTAGCGTGGTGTGGATTTTGTGATGAGTTTACGAGGCATTGCTAAAACCACAAAAAAATCAGTCGCTCCTGCACTTTTCATATAATAAGCAAAAAAATTAAATATTTGTCCATTGTTATCTCGAGAAGTAGATCGACGGCATATTTTTTTTTTAATTTTTCTCTTACAACTGGAAACCGATCACGAAGAATAGGTCAATAGAAGCAGCGGAAAAAATGGAGAAATGATCGGTCTCGAGTCTAGCATCGGCCCCTAATCGAACCTCTAGCAACCAGTCGGCTCTGCTTCCTTCTGTTGGCTTTACGCCTTAGATTATCATAGCGTTATGTGGAGAAATAGACACTGGGTATACCGAATGAGACCAACGTAGAATGATTAGATAAGGGAACAAACAAAGGTACGATATGTAATATATTTTACTAAAATGGATATGTGTGGGACATATAGGTTGAAGAAAATACACTGACATACTTGACGAAACTAGTCATCTAGTTATACGCAATGGGTAGAAATAGTTGGTTAATTGGTCAGATATCATCGATGGTTTGAAGTTATGATGAACGGGTAGAGGGACATGCACGCCTATATCCAACTGTTGTCTATCGGGCGGACTTATTCTGATCCAATAATAAAATCAAACCACAAGTGGTGAAGTGAGGCGCGGGTATAAGACGTGGGCCTAGATATTATAATCGTTGTCCATCTCATTGATTTGAAGACAAAATCAAAACGAATTAGATGGTTTCTTTATTATTTATATCGCATTTATGCTCCTGCGATGGAAGAGCGATAACGTGTAGGCTTTTAAAGTCGTGGGTCATGGGTTCTAATCCTGGGTCTGACAAGGGCATGCACCTAATTCAGGGAAAAGAGAATGTATGGTCTAGTCTTCAGAGATTGCTCAAAAGTAAGGCGTTCAAACCGCCTGAAACTCTGACAATCAACGGTCGCATGACCTCTTCAGCTCTCGAATCTGCAGAGGCTCTTCTTGCGTATTTTTTTCCAGACGACAGTATTGCAAACGAAACGGAGCAACAGACATTGATCCGAAATGCGGCCTCGATTCCTTCAGAGGAAGATGACGACGAGAACTTCACTCTCGAGGAGGTCGAAAGAACAATGAGGCTGTTCAATCCAGCTAAAGCTCCGGGACACGACAGTTTCACGGCGGATATCTGTCTCAATTCATTCTTAACTGTTCCTAGCATAGTTGTCGCTCTTTATAATGCTTGTTTGCGAATTGGTCATTTTCCAAAAATCTGGAAAGTAGCTAGAGTGGTGGTCATTCCCAAACCGGGAAAGGACGACTACGCTAACGTCTCGTCATATCGGCCCATCGGATTGCTGCCCGTGTTCGGCAAAGTACTCGAAAAATTATTTATTAATCGAGTTTCCTGGAAACTTCAGACTAAACATCTGCTCAGCGAATACCAGTACGGTTTCACCCCTCAAAAGAGTACTGAAGACGCGCTTCATGCAGCAATTGATAGAATCAGGGGGGCTAACCGCGATGGTCAGCTCGTAGTGGCGGTATCTCTTGATATCAAAGGCGCGTTTGACAACGCATGGTGGCCATATCTTCTTCAACAGTTGAAATCTAAAAATTGTCCCGCTAACATTTTCAGGCTCATCAAAAACTATCTATCCGACCGAGAAGTCTTCGTCGAATATGCTGGAGCATCTGCTACCAAAGAGACATCAAAGGGATGCATACAAGGTTCGTCTTGCGGCCCTGTACTGTGGAACATAGTTCTCGACGATCTTCTCTCTATGCCGTTTCCTGAAGGTGTACACGCACAGGCCTTTGCTGATGATGTATTGCTGATTATGGAATCCAAAGAACTTGGTTCTCTAGAATTCATGACTAACAGCGTGCTGGAGAGCGTCGAGGCCTGGGGAAGGAAGGTCAAACTGTCTTTCTCCGCGGAGAAAACGAAGGCCTTATTCTTTACTAGGAGGCGCGTCTCTCCGCCTTCGCTGGTGATGAATGGGCAACCTCTATCTTTTTCTAGGGATCTTAAACTTTTAGGGGTTGTAATCGATGACAAACTAAATTGGTCAAAGCATGCGGACAGCATCTGCAAAAGAGCCGCGGTGACTTCGCTCAAACTAGCAAGAATGGCCAAACCCACATGGGGTGTATCTTCTGAAGCTCTTCGAATTCTCTACACTTGTGCTATTGAGCCTATGATCACGTATGCGGCCAGCATATGGCATGAAGCTGCCAAACGGAAAAACATAGCAAAAAAAACTCAATACGGTTCAGCGAGCACTAGCGATACGAATATGCAGAGCTTACCGAACGGCTTCGCTCAATTCAACGCAAGCTCTAGCAGGACTTATGCCTCTAGATTTACGTTTAAAACAAATCGCTCTCATTTACAGAGCTAAGAAGGGCGAGGAGGGCCTCGCAGGTTTTCTGCCTGACGACAGGCTTTACGAAAAACCGGTGGACTATAGAAGGCTGCCACACCCGGCTAGACTATTTTCTGAAGTGGTTTCTTATCCTGCAACGTTGGAAAGCAACGAATGCAATAACATGCCGATTTTCACGGATGGGAGCAAAATTGATGGCGGTACTGGTGCAGGGTTTGTGGCATACATTAATGGCGGTGAGATAGCGGCTCGTAAGTACCGCCTTGCCAGCTATTGTACGGTAATGCAGGCTGAACTCTATGCCATCCAATGCGCTCTGGAGTGGGCAGGCTCAGATCCAATTCAGCGAAAGCTCACCGAAAACCATAGTATTTGTATTTATTCGGACTCCAAAAGCTCAATCCAAGCAATTGGAAATCCGTTGTCTACTAATCCGATTGTCTTTTCTATTCACAGCGAGTCCGCTCTACTGAGACGGCGCCACCCCGAGGTGCACTTCAAGTGGATAAGGGGACACACCGGGATAGAAGGAAATGAAAGAGCTGACAAATTGGCTCGGCATGGTGCCTCTGAACCCAAGACCGCGGTAGCTTATGACAAATTTCCTCTGATCTACGCGAAAATTACAATTTCAGACATGGTGAAAAACGAATGGAACTCACGATACATAAACTCATCGACAGGGGAGTTGACCCGAAAGTTTTTACCTTCAATTTTAGCAGCACGAGACGTCAGGGTGCATAAGGGACTGTGTTTTGAGATGACTCAGATTCTTACAGGTCACGGAGTCATGCGAGCATACCTGCACCGGTTTAAAATAACATCTGATGGAAAGTGTCCATGCGACGACGGAAGCGACCAGGATGTCTTACATTTACTCCTAGATTGTCAAATCTTTAGCAAGGAGCGGCACAACCTGAACTTTTTATTACAGATGGCAGATACGGACATTCGAGACCTTCCGGGGACCATGGCAAACGAGGCCGGAAGAGATGCCCTTTTTAATTTCTGTATTGATGTAATAAAAATAATAAATGGTGACATGTAAAGATGATTCATGCCTTTCAGATCCAGTGACTGCAATCATATAAGATAGGATAAGTATATACTTAGAACATTAGTCCAATGCGACATTTCTTTTACCACGGGAAAAAACTCGACTACAAATCGCAGTCCTCAGTTCCCAATGAATACGACAAAATATTCATCAGAATCACCTCCGCCTTGCGCTACTAAGAATTTTCCAGGGTTTTCGCAAGGCGGTATCATAGGCCCTGGCCGAATTCAAATTAGCAATACCCGATGCGGGTAGAAGAACAGTTTTCAATAAGGCATATTCTCTCAGCCGGCACAATTTTCATTTGACTAGCATCAAGTAGAGTAGTTTGCGTGCCAAAGTCCTTAAGAAACCTCGATAGTAAATGCGAGGTATCCATAAAGGCATCTAGAAAAAAAAAAAAAAAAAATAGGCTGATCAAGTGATTAATATTCATTTCTCGTAAAAACAAAAAACCTCTTCGTAAGACGGCCCAGATCCACGTGGGATTGCAGAGCCAATAATAATAATAATAAATTTATTTGCGTATTTTACGTATACGAAGTCGCGAGATATTGTTAGTTTATGATATTATATTATTATGAGAATATTAATGAGAAGGTATTCTTGGAGACTTTTATATTAAATTTATGAAATCTTAATGATACGCTTGAAATAAATTTGGCACAATAAAGATAATAATATGGAAGAAAGAAAAATAAAATGCAAAATCCAAAATCCCTAACTGAATCAATGAAAATATAAATTTATGACTTTCGAAAATTGAAAATTTGTTTGAAATGTCTCTCTCTTCTGTTTTCGTCATTCGATTATTTATTGAGTCTATCTTTAAATGCTTTCTTTATTTTGAAAGTTTCTCTTTGCGTAATAATTTATTCTGTCTTACTTGTCCCCTATAATATTGTGTTCTTTTTTATTTATTTCAAGGCGAGAGCTGTAATAGATTGCGCTACATAATGTATCGCCCAATATTAATGACACAATACAATATGACGGTAAATTTGTACGAAGTGGTTTCAATGAAAATCTTCCACCTTGATTTCTTATTCTTCTGGCCAATCTCCAATAATTAATGAAAGTGACAAACGACCACCTTCCACTAATGTGGTCGCTGGAAATTGAAGACAGCATTGTCGCAGCTTTTATTTGATTGCTGTTGTAAACTTCCTTATGAATTTACATTATGCTGTGTAAATTTTAAAATAGCCGATATACTGGATTATTTGTTAGGTTATCATTCTTGAATTCATGAATTTCGCCAAAATCAGCTATGAACATTAAATTAATGTTTATATTGAATCTAATAAAATTATAGACCGTATAGCATAAGGTCATCTCTTACCGATAAGAAAGCTCAAGGTGAACTGTACCACGGTGAAATATTTTACATACAATTTACATGTAACCGTAGAATGTATTTTATATCCACCGAGTACTTCTTCTTATGTCAAAAGGTATTATCCGAACGTTTAGTCTAAAGATAGAGGAAAGAAAATAAGTCGAATAAATGAAAGAATAATATCATAACCAATAGTTAAAAGCCTATTTAAATGCTTTATTAAAAAATCCAAATATTATTTTCTTCGTATTAAGTCGATATCCGTTCCTTAGTTAAAATGTATGGATACCACACGGCGCCTACAAAAATTCCTATCGCTCGCCAATCTCCTTATGTATTTTCAAGTCGTGAGTCGCACACACCATGTGTAGGGATTGCAATACCGTTATTTCAAAACCGGTATTCCAGTATTTATCAATACCGAAATACCGGTTTTAAAAATCCAAAATACCGGAATTTTCGGTATTAAGAAAGCACACTCGTTTACGTTTTTGAAAATGAATTATAAGTTATGTGCTGCTAAAATGAAAATATATTGAGTGAATCCAACAGAGGTGAAAAAATAATAAAACAAATTTCATCAAATATATTTATATTAGTAATTGTCGTAATGAATTATCATAATATTATTTCGAAATAGAAAACATCCGTGATAAAAATGTTTAATTATTCTATAATTATTAATGACTGTACAAATGTTGAATTTAAGAAGCTTTTCCTGCAGCCGGACTTATTTGCACTTAATGAACTTTTGAGGGCTTTTGTTAAAATTATCAATATATTCAAATTATTTGTAAAAAATCACTAGTTCTACAATTATTATGATCAATATATATTTTCAAATGTCAATATAATAAATGTAGGTTTTTGCTATAAAATAATATTTTTAAAAGATTTTAATATCTATTTTTTTTATTGATAAGCACCTACCTTTGTTTTTTTTAATGTTAAGGAATACCGGTAATAATACCGGTATTCAATAAGAAATACCGAAAAACCAGTATTCACATTTTCATTCGGTATTGCAATCCATAACCATGTGGATGGTATTTAACGGGATCACGGAATTAGGTTGACTTGAAAAACATGCAGGTCACGTTAAAACTCTCACGAAGCATCCGTAGTACGTGACCAAGCCAGTTGTAAAGTTACTTCACCATTATCCATGTGATAAGTGGGAAAAATGGTTTGTCTATTCTTATAGGGATAGTGTGGGCTGAAATCTCGAGCCAAGTATTCCATACTATTTAAGTACATGTTTATTTAAACGAAAATTATGGCAAATTGAAATAATCACTTTTATTGGTTTTAGTCTTTTCACTATTATGGTAATACTATATCTGTAGTAAGATGGCAATCCCCAATATGTCCCTTTTTTTAAATTGTTCAGGAGAGCAATTTGACGGGCTCGGAAAAATCAGAGTTTTAATTTTAAAAGCCTTACTTTATTGTTAAATGTGTATAAAATAGTTGTTTACAGAGGGATATTTTTTTTAAATTAAGGTATCTATAGAAAAAATGCTGAAATTTTCCAAATATCTCTAGGCTTTCATGACATATTATATTTTACCATCTAATCCAGGTGGCAAAATATGATATGGCATGGCAATTAATCAAATTACATAGTTGTTTATTGTATTTTTAAGTTGTTTTTTAAGGTTTTTTTTAAAAGAAAGAAGACTGCATTTTGAAAACTCTGGAGCATTGCAAACTCTGGAGCCTCTTCCGTTGTGGGTAGCTTTACAGGGTAGTGAATACAGGCTTAGAAACATATCGTATTCTGCCAAATTGAGAATTACAAAAATGGTGACCAAATATGATATATTATCATACATGTCATAAATTGCCTTTTTATCTGGGATAAAGGTATAAAATTGTAGGAAGCCAAAATAAGTCACGTCATGACATATCATAGTTTTCCATCTTAAGAAATTCAAATAATGGACAAATCACGTATTGACACAGCTTATTTCTCCGAACATATAAGACCTAGACATACCATATTTTGACAGCTTGTAAATCTCATCTATACGAGTCTGGTGGTTAATAATAATAACACAATTTGCCAAAAAAACGGACATATTGGGTATTACTATCTTACTACAGATATAATACATAAAACAGCGTTAGATATGGATTCTCGGACTCATTGACTATATCATCGTGTAAGAACGATTTTTTTTTACGCGGTAGCCTGAATGCTACGTAAAGTTTAGTATTCATAATATTAAAGACGCAGTTTATCTTGTGAATCGTCTATCTGAGAAATTAGTATACACGAAAAGTCACTATGTCAGCCTCGTAAGTAGTCATGGATGCCACTTCTTACTCTTCTAAATTGGTATTTGAAAGGTACTGTGCACGCATTTATTTTGTCTGTCATAATATGAAGTAATACAAGCGATGTCCCTGAAATACCTAGTAAGAAAGGCGAGAAATGGGAACCACGACCACTTCGGAGCTGGCACCAGGACTTTTTTGTGTATACTATCGTCTCAGCTAGATGAATCACAAAACAAACTACCTTCTTCATATTATGCATATTCAATTGCATATATCACCTGGATTATGTTGTTAATATGACTTCGAAAATATAAATGAAGTAGACGATGCATCTGTTATGAAATGAAATGAGTTGCTAGTTAACATGTTTCTGTTTTATTAATCTATATAATGCCATCTCGTGGATTGTGATATGGTATTAATAACTATATTAATTTCAGGTAGGAGACGCTACACTCTCCTGCTGCCCCATCCGAAAACTCTATCGTCTTTAACTAGTATCACACATAAAAACCCGAGAGGCACCTTGCAACTTATAATTAAAAAAACTGGATACCACTGGTTTAGATTCTGTATAGTTTAGCTAATTCAAAAGTTATTTATTTATATTTTAATTAAAGTTTTGTCTTTGTAGGAATAATTGGATTGCTAATAATTTTGATACACTTCAAAAAAAATAATTAATGCTTCACAATGATTATTGAATAAAATAAATGTGTGTTTTTGGAACAAGATATGATTTAAATGGTGACAGCTGGCTGTGAATGAAAATTTAAAATATCACATGTTATTTAATTCTTTTGAGAATTTAGATTAAAATTGTAGTATTCCCGGAATATGAATACTTGTTTCGAAGATTTATTTTGTATATTTTGATTAAATGCGCTGACAAATTTATAATCAAACATTAATCAAGTGATCATAAATTTTATATTAGACTTGCCAGCCATAGCGTGACCCCACCAAACTTAATAAATTTAAATATCGATTGTATCTACGAGTATTTTTACATTTATTTATTAGTAAATCTGAAAAAAAGTATAATAAAATAAGTAAAATCTATGTATGATTACCAAATAATACTATTTCCCTTGTCACCATCATAAGTGGCCCAACAACACAGGGCGGGTCTTAGCTTCCTCCAAAAACTTCCTCCATCTCTGCGTTTTCTGGGCTAATGTCTTTTAGCTAGGTGTCTGCATCAGCCGCTTCAGCATCTTTATTGACACCGTCCAACCACCGACGACTGGGCCTGCAAATCGACCTACAGGATTCCTCTCGGCGGTTGAGCTATGTCCATTACACATAATCCGCCCATCACTTAAGACTATACATCAGTGAAACGGCAAATAATTTTCAACTATAGGCGCGACGACATTTTGGAGTCGCTGGCATTCGGATAGAGAACGTCGAGCTGGAAACACGTCAATTTGTTTCGTGATGGCGACGGGGGTATTAATTCTTAAATCGTGTAAAGATGACTAAAAACGTTACTTATTTACTTGAAAAAAGAAAATATGTCAATCAATATATTATTATTGTTACTAATAGAATAATAAACAGAACATTAAATGAACGCATGTTGGATTTATATTCTTCTTATTATTGTGCCATCCCCTAGCGGAGGTCGGCCACCATCAAGGCGATCTTGTCTTTGTCGTCTGATACCCGGAACAGTTCGGTGGAGCTGCACTCGTACCAATCACGGAGGTTCTTAAGCCTCTCCTCCTTAAGTCCTCTGCTACGCTTCCCATTGATCTTTCCTTGAATGACAAGTTGAGGAATGCTGTATTTTTGTCCTCTCATAATGTGGCCGAGGTATTGTAGTTTCCTGGTTTTGATACTACGTAGAACTTCTCGGTCCTTCCCCATTCGATTGAGAGCTTCAACATTTGTCACCCGGTCAGTCCAAGGAATTTTGAATATCGTTATTATACTTAAATTATACTCAATTTTTTTTGTATATCGTTATTATACAGTGGACTATCTCAGTTATACTAATGTTGCTTTGTAGTTACAGGATAATTTTAATTAATTAACAGTATTAATTTTCTTTTAAATTGGACATTATATTTGTTATTTTATCTCATCGATTCATTATATAGGTACCTATAGTTTTCAGCAATCTATTGGCATATCTCAAATTCAACTTTTTTTACTTTGTCACACTGTTGCTTTCTGGTAGTAATATATAGGTTGGAAATTCCGTTTCATGTGGACTGTAGATGTCATTTTATTTATGCACATATATTGTATCTAACTGGACCACTCAATAGTTACTTACTTTATAAAGTTTTTTTTGTGAAATTGATATTTTAGACATACTGCCATATAGCGTATAGCAGTTCGCCTTCTAATGTGCCGTAAAAACATATATGTTAAAATAAAATCGCACGCAGTCGAGGCAATAAGAACAAAATGATTATTCGGTTTTGTTTCTACTTTCTTCCATAAACGAGAAAATGGTCCGTTTCCGTACTTGCAGCACGAAAAAACCTTTCAGAACTCATGCATATTGGATTTTATCTGCTTCGAAAGATGCGGCTTTGATAAATTGTACAAATTGTGAGAATTTGAATTTAGTGCTAGTAAATACTCACGTTTTATTGTAATTCTTGAATATTAAATATTCAGAACCGTATATTATCGATGGCTTAGGTTCAAGGGAAATTTACCATCGTGAACCGTTGACCGCATGACCATATATTTTAAAGTATATATTATATATTATACCAGTTGAGCCTATAGGTTTCAAAGTTTGTTACCTACATTTTTTTAAAGGGAATTTTCTTTCATAGAATATCAAATTTAGCTCTGTTTGTTAGTTAATGCGAATACTTCACCTACCAGAGGCACCTAGCGAAAAAATACGAAACTTGGAACTTGGGAGATTTTTTTTGTTAATTTACAATTTTAAAATAAAAATGTACTTATTAATTAATAAATATGAATCTAAAAACATTTAAAAGAAAAATATGTTTTTTATGTTATATCAAAGATAAACTTACAATTTAAAAAAAATGTTATAAAATGTAATTACGTTAAATGATCTCATCTTATTACTATAATATTATTTATTATTTAATGGCTTGGTTTATTATTAACATTTGTAATATAAAGACTTTTGACTTATTCACAATTTTTATGTTTTTTTATTTATTTGAAAAAACGTCGATTTTTATTTGAAAAAATGTGTATAACTAGAGAACCTTATATCACAATAGAACTTTAACATTGGGAGCATATCTCAATTAGATTTTATTTAAATAAAAAGGATATCAAGCTATAGATTTAAATTTTTATATACTTATTTTAATAATTGTATAAAATAATTAAAGCTGATGACCTAGATGATATTGACTTACATACATATATATTGTAAAAGTTTCAAGAATGAAAGATATCCAATCACATAAAAGTCCTTTTCATTAGATAGGAAGGTAAAAAAATTCGCAAAAAGCAAACTGTGGTGAATGGATTGCGTATAAAGAAGAGCTGCTAAAGGAGTCAAAGCTGAACCCCGGAAACCTGAAGAGCTACGTGATTATTTTAGATCCGTAGTTCTGATTAAATTTCGTAATTATTTTGAAACACCTAAAGTCTAAACCGAATCCAGAACCGCGCAATAGTATTAGGGCTCCAACTCTTCTACACGGTTTATGAACCCTGTATTGCTGTGTTACATAGTTTCTCATCATCAATCATTTAAACCAATTTCGGAAACGAAGCTCTGAAATACGAGTATATAGATGTTTGACAGTTCTGATTTAAAGTGTCACAATATTCTTGAGGCTCGGCCAACGGAGGGTGATGGAATTTTTTCTTTAAAATGGTCAAAATACAGATGATACCTTTTATCTTCTTCGTATCTTGCTACCTTCTATAAGAGGTCGGCCACCTGGTACCCGGAACAGTTCGGTGGAGCTGTAGCTGTTTTCTTATTATAAAATATTAAAATAATGATTATATGATCCAGTGTGGAAATAATGAAGTTGCGCTTCTAATTGGTCGATCATTGATGAAAATTCCCATGACTTAATTCATTCATGCATTAATAAAATGCATTTAATAAAATGTCAAAGAATCAATTCCTTTAAAAAAAGTTTGTCCAGAACAATAGTATTAATTAGTACCGATATTTCCGAAACCGTCAGGTTTATATTAAACTGAAGTATTTACTATTAAGTAATTATAAAATTACGGTGGCCGCGCGGCTTAAGCGTTGGACTATCACGCTGTGGGTCCCAGCTTTGAATTCTTGGTCTGGCAAGTACACATATTAATTTTTTTCAATTTGTGTGTGTCAGGGTATGGACCTAATAGGTTGAGGAAGTGGCTGACATCCATTTCTCGTAAAAAACAAAATCTTTTAATACAAACCTCTACTCTGTGGAGGCTCATATAATCCTATTAGGATCGGATATGATCAAAAAAAAAATATATGAAATGCAAAGAGGCACAGTATAACAAATTTGTAATATTTTACTCCCTCATAATTTAATATAAGCCTTGGCAAAAACTGTAAAAGCTAATTTATCATCTAATCACTATTTTGATTGTATATGGAAACATGTCTAGAGTTACAATTAATTATCTATCTATTACATAAATAATTAATTAATATTTCGTATTTTGAATAATAATTATGGAAAATTTAACCATGCTCGCAGTATCATCAAATGCATAGATTCATTATAGGCAGTGATACCCAACTGTCTCACACGAAGACGAAAAATAACTCCGTTGGTTAAACTACATTAGGATAAACGACACCTAATCATTCAAAAGAAGCTTGTGTACTCTATATATACAGAAAATATATCAATGTGGGTCTCAAGTTCCAAGCGGACGCATTAAATTTAGATTTCGTTGAACGTGATACAGTATCATTCAGTTAATAAAGCCTATTTAGCTTGAAGAATAGTCTGTCAGTTATGTCATTTTGATATTTTGACAATCAATGTAGATTATTTCATAGTTTTGTTTGGAGGTTTACTACGTTTTTAGATATTTTGCAGGCCCGCACACAAGGGGCGGGGAGGGTTTCGGGGCAGGAACCCCCCGAACGAAAAAATATAAAATACTTATGTGAATCGAATAATACTGTATCTTCTTCATCAGGACTTCATGACTGAGGATCGTGAACCAGCTCATAAATTGATGCAACCATCGGATGTATTAAATTTTTGCTTTAATATTCGATACAAAACGGCCGTCAAGCCACGCGCATTCGATAACCATTTGTGGATACGACTGGTCGCAATAATTTATAGGTAACGCATGTATTTTAGCTCAAGACCATTCATGCATAGCTCGGTTTAAAGTGCGGAGTATCTGGGTATGAGGAATGTTCTCTATGTGAAGTCCGTAGTTAAAACAATAAACAGCTTTCAGTGGTAGATGGAGTAAGTGTGGAAGTCAATGACACCTGTTAGATATTGTTAATCGTAATTATTCATTCTAAATATTCACGATTCAGTTAAATAAACAGATGTATTAAATCTATATAGAAAATTTCCATGAAATTTAAGGTAATTCCAAGAATCGTAAATTAACACATGGATAAGGAACAATTCATCATATTATGACTTTTCCAGTCAGTAAAAATTGCATATTAAAAGTTACCTCGTTTTAGTCAATCTATGCTCTGGACTTAATACTAGTTATATATCTCATCAGCTATCCCTATATTCTGCTAACCGCACAATTAAAGGTATTAAAAGGCCCGTTGTGCAAATCAATTGATCGAGTAAAGGACTTTCCTCTTCCGCGTGGACCCTTGATATTTCTGTGAATCGGTGACTATGAGCCATTCCAAAATGATGTAGTCAAAGAACTAAAGAATTTTATGAATACTTTTTGAGGCAATATAAATAAAATACAGAATTTTTCAAATAGTATCTAAAGATCACAAATAAAACCAGTTTGAGTACAACTGACAAATACGAAATATTAATAAGTATGCATGGATGCGTTTATTCTATCAAATTGCGGTACGCATGCGAATTCGAATCAGCGTTTGTCTATCAGTGCAGCGTGCTACGAGTATTAAATTAACTATACCCATTTCACACAAACCACAGTATATATTATTATTATATTATGTATATGTATTGTAGGACCAATACATTTTCAGTAAAAACTCAATAGCATAGGTATTTTCAACTATATTTTCATTTTACATTTTATTATAAACCATTCAGGTACATTAGGCAATGTTCGATAAAAAAATATTCTACTAATACATAATACACCGGATACAGACAATAATTAGGTATTATCAAATTCTGTTATGTATTTATGTAAAACAAAAAAGTAAGTGAAATAAATGTATGTTATTTATGACATCCCATTGGGGTAGGTAGGTAGGTAGTACGTGCACTGCTCAATGGCACAATACATTATAAGAAACGGCAAATTTAGGCAGGATGCAAATTGCGAACACACTGAACTATTGAGTAGGTATCTATATAATGTCGTAGAAATAAAATATTTCGCCTGTATTGCCCATGAAGGTAATTATTAGTCAAAGTATAATAACCGGCGGGTATGTATGTTAGAACCTTAAATATTTTCATTGCAGTTTTTACAAATAATAATTATTATCTAAAAAGTAATAAAATATCTGATTATGTAATACATTTCAATTAAACTGTGTTAAATAAAAGAGAAGTCGGTATATTCGGCCTGCATAAAGATACCACTTTGATACTAATTACGTAGCTGCTTCGTTTGATTAATTAATTATATTAGTCAATTTAACTGGCATTTACGTAATAAAATACCAATATAATATTTTCAATATTATTTTCTTTCAAGTTCATATTATGTAAACTCGTGTCCACGACTAATTAAGAAATAACTACCTAACTTAACAAAATAAATAATTCAGTTTTTATGCTTATGATAATTTTTTATTAATATATTGCTACATATTATAATGACGTAATGTTACTTTTAGCTTCATAAAACGATGTGTAACAATTAAATATGAAAAATCAGTATTAATTATGGATTATGTAACCTATCTTAGGTTAGTTAAGGATTAAGTCTAGTAACCTAGTTATTAATCTAGTAACCTAATATTATCCAGTGACGTACCGTAGGGGTAGGCAAGTTATGAGTTGCATAGGAATAACACATTATAAAAGGCGGTGAATTATGTAATAAATACAAATATTAAAACTTTTATTATTACAACAGCAGCAGTGGCGGTTTTTCCACGAAGCATAAATTCTGTCGCTTCATTAGAAAAGATCAACAACTAAGTTTTTTTAAAAAAAATGATCAAAGCATAAAAGATCCTGTCAACACAACTATAATTGTATTTTAATATATTATATTGTAATGGCGGATTGTCGCACAGGCACATTTAGGTATTTAAAACCAGTATTGTCTGGGAGTAGGTTTCATGAAATTGCTGTATTTTTCAGTAGATAATGTGTATGTTAATTTAAACATTTGTTGTCTATTTTTCGGCCGATAATGAATAAAAAAAATATTTAAAAACCTAACCCAAAGTAACCGAACAATTTCGTAAAATATGATATAATAACGGAATTCTATGTCTGCTTAAGGGCAGCACTGATTATTATTCCACTTTCATTTCAAGTAGATTTTATTTAAATGACCAAAATAAACAGAGAGTCTCTATCGAATGTCAAACTCTGATATGACTCTGAAGAATGATGATAGTAATGTGTCCATTTGGCGATTCACGATACTGACAAAACTCGCTTCCAGCACATTTAAAATGCAATGAGTCCGAGTGTAAATCTATGTTCATCCCAATTTCATAAAAGAAAATATACTAATAAGCTTCTTACATACTTACAAGAATACCAACTCTTCTAGTTTCCTGATCTTCCACTGCCAGATACTTTCGATAAACTAATTCTTTCTGTAATGTATTTTTATAAATCATGCGATATGTTACAGGTATGCCTTGTCCACATTGCACGTATCTCACCGCGCTTTGCGCTCGAGTACCAAATATGTGCTGCGTCCATAATATAATGCATTTCATTTGACAGTGAACAAACTAGGTGATGTAATTAATTTTTGAATGGGCATAAAAAACAAGCGCGAGTGCGAGAATAAAGACTGAAAACTCAAAAGTGACACACGGCTCATTTGAAATTTAATATCTCGCCATATACTGGCAAGATATATTCTCGGTACTGTGCAACCTAGATGACGTAATTTATTTTTAAATGGCAAATACAATGTCGTTTCGAGTGCGAGGCGGTCATAATTCATTTTGGAACGGACTTAAAAACGCCGCGTTGTGGAGAGTTTGGCGAATGATCGCGAATGCATGTGGACGGCTCAATGAGGTCAAATGTACCTGGTATGTGCGCTAGTTAAATTGCGCCATCTGGACAAGACCGTAGGTGGAGTATTGTTTATAAAACAACGTGTTACAATATAAAATGAAAAAACCTATAAAAGGCACGTCATGTAACCTACCAGAAAATAATATAATTTTCGCGTTCAGAATAATACTATCTCACTCTCACTTCAATTATGTTCTAACTGTTATTTATGTCAAACATACAGCGAATGATATATGTTACATTTAGCTTCATTGGTGTTTATAGAACGATATGTTACAATTGAATAAGAAAAACGAAGTGTTACAAATCTACTTTAATACTGTCGCTAATTCTAATAAGCTTGCACCATACCTACATTAAATTATTACAAATTCGTTCATGTCGTCGGGCTTAGTGCTGCGTGTTCACAATAAATAAATCCAAAACCGACATATTGTGTTCGGGAGCCAAGACCCGTCAGACGCAACAAAGCCAGTCCCCTCAGTTATAATTCAGATTCCGATGAAAGGATG
Source organism: Rhyacophila brunnea (assembly GCF_057557595.1). NCBI lineage: Eukaryota > Metazoa > Arthropoda > Insecta > Trichoptera > Rhyacophilidae > Rhyacophila > Rhyacophila brunnea. The sequence continues at coordinate 20,285,737 of NW_028232774.1, forward strand.
AGTAATGGACAACGACATGACAATTTATTTGTTGGATCCGCGCCAATAAAATTAATAATGTCGAAAGAATTAGGGCTTTCTTCTTGCTCCGAGCACCGTTCGCGCGCCATTGGTTTCCAATCGAGCAGAGCCGAGCAGTAGCGGACTGGAGTAGGTGATCGGACCGCCCCTGATTACAATGCTAAAACTGGAACTCTTGTATACGCGAAAAAGGGTCAATCGCATAGGTATAGGTACGTTGAAGAAAGTCTTATTCAATGAAGATAACACCTTCATACTTATATGACACTCAAGCTGATTATCAAGATTAAAAATAGCGATTTATATTAAAAAACATTACACAATCCTTTGTACAACATGTAAACATGATTTATTTAGAACATTTAGAAAAACAATCATAAAAAACTTAAATAATACAATAAATATTATTACAAACATCAAAATTGGCTACCATCTTTCAATGTGATAATAAATGAAGTATTAATATTGGATCTAGGACGATTCGGCACTGGAACAACTGGGTGACATGCAATCGAAAATAAATAGCCGTTCGTGAATAATTATAGAAAGGTAGGTACTTTAAAAATATATATTTAATATTGTTATTTATATTATTACACTCGATGAGAATTTAAATATGCACACGTAAATTATGATTTAATTGTGCATAATATTTTTAATTTCAAGGAGAAGAGAGTTCTTTTATTTATAAATATAGCCTCAGGCATGATCATTTTCAAGCTGCAATAAAAAACATTATGTTAAGTGTAAAATAAACTAAAACTACTAAGTAATGGATAGGAACTGATTAAAATTCTTCGTCTAAAATTTCTGTATAAATTAACGAACGTCTATTTTTTCATTCGACAATGTGGTCCTCAAAGTTGTCCCATTCCCTTAATTTTTCCATGGCTACCAATTTTATTATTATGCAATATTTAAAATAAATCTGAAATCGCTAACAAAACTTAATAAAAATCTTATTGGGTATAGCCCAATCTGTTTAGTCAGTCGTGTTTTGCGTAAGCATGTCATTATTTTTTGTAATAATAAAAAATATGTATGTATTAGGTAGGTAGTACATAATATAACAAAATTTAAAAAACTGCTATTTTTCATACGCCAATTCAAGCCGCGATCACTTGTTGTAACATCAAAAATTTTTTTTTTCATTTAACTACCCGAAGGTTTCTAGTAAAAGTCTTTATTACAATAAAATATGACTTAGCTAGCTGTCATATTTAAAAAAAAAACAATATGAGAATTTTTCCTACATTTGTAGACTATTATGAATTTAACGGTAGAAATTCTTCCTCCAGAATTTTGTCAATCACCTAAAAAATAAACACTTTTATCTAAAATACGAGGTTTTTCTGTTTCTTAACTTATTTACATGTCAACCTTACTTAGTACTACCTACATTCTAATCACAGTTTTATTATAATACAGAGTAAATTATATACATCAACGGAGTTATTGAGAAAGATTAGTTGTTAGCCATTTATTAACCCCAATAGGTTAGTATAATACAGGGGGGGGGCAAACTGCAGCCCGCGGGCCGCATGTGGCCCGCCAAATATTTTTTTGCGGGCCACCATCATTAATTGTACTTCTGATTACGAATACTCTTTTATAATTTTTTTTAAAAATATTGACAATAGATTAAAATTTGAAGAATTTGTTGTTTCGTAAACGTATTATCTCAGTACGTCTTCCTTGCGTCTCGTCTCACACTATGTAACCACCATTTTCTACGTTGAACATCGTGACACATTTAAATACTCTTAACTCCGCGTTGCAAGGAAAAAAATATATGCCCATTATATGGTAAAAAGTTTGAATGTATTTCAATTAAAACTCAAGTTATTCCTTCGACAAATATCGAATAACAACGTGGACCACTTTCCAATTTTGAAGTTGCTGAATATACCAGAATATAAATTTGAAGAATATGGTAAAATTATTAAAGCTTTGAATGACGATTTTTCACAAAGATTTAGTGACAATTGAGACAAATTTAGCAATAGTACGCGATCCATTTTTAATAAATATTGATAGTGTACCGACAGAGCTACAAATTGAGATTATTGATCTGCAGTGTGACACTGATTTAAGAGAATTGCATCATCGTGAAGAAATCTCCAAAATTTTTAATGCCCTTAATTCTGACAAATTCGACCAACTTAAAGATTATGCAAGAAAAATGTTCGTTATTTTTGGATCAACCTATATAATGTGAACAAATATTTTTGATCATGAACCTCAATAAAAATTCTTTACGATCAAATATCTTCGATGCACATTTACAAGCAGTTTCGAGAATATCAACTACAAAATTAACAGCTGAAATGTACAACAGTATCATTCTTCTCATAAATTTTTTTGTAATATTTATTTTTCGTGATAATAAATAGTGTATATCTAAAAATGTTATTTTACTTGCGGCCGCCGCTCATTTTGAATTCTTGAATTTGGCCATACATCCAAAAAGTTTGCTTACCCCTGGACTATAATAGATTCAAGCGTACCTACATATCGATTGACAAAAACACCATCAGATGTTTACCCAATTATAGCATTTGATCGAGCAACCCGTGGAATATTATACGAACACTCTCGTCTCTACTATATGATGGAAACATTATACCTATATATAGTAATTATAGCGATAGTTTAAAATACACACCATTACGAGATACGATATTTGAATATTACTATGTATTTTTCAGTCTTAACAAAATAGGAAATTATCTAATTTTAAAGTAATGTTATTTAAATTTAATTGGGTATCATGCATGTTATGTAGGTGCCAATGTAAATATCTCCTAGTCCACTACTGTCGCCTGGTCAAGCCATCAGAAATTTATAACAATAACGCTATAAATAATCAGAATTTTAATTAATTGATGGCATTGTTGAAATTTTTGATAATGTTGTTTTTTCAACACTGATTGGTATAAGTCATTATCACGTTTAATTGGTGTGACAGACACTAATTTTACAATTTTGAAATTTCATTTGTGAGCGGTCGTTTATTTATTTAATTTTAATTTTGTATTTATTTTGGCAAGCTTAAAACGACTGTTATTTTTTTTAGATGTGCTGTATATTATATTTGTCCAATTATTATCACTAAAATAGTAGAGTAATGTTACCCTTGCCAATAACTTAGTTGAATTCTAAATAATTATTATTAAAAATTAAAACGAAGCATGTTTTACGTCTGAGTATATAATATTAATTTTGCTAGTCAAAGTTGTCTTAATGAAAATGTACGTCGTTACAGATGAGCACTATAAGACCTTGTCTAGATGGCGCGTGTCTCATCACGCTTTACGCGCGAATATCAAATGTGTGCTGCGTCCATATAATGCATTTCATTTGGCAGTAAACAAGCTAGGTGACGAAATTCACTTTCTAATGGGCATAGAAAACAAACGCGAATGTGAGAAGAAAGACTGCAACTCAGTCGTGATACACGGCTCCTGAAATTTAATATCTCACGATATACTAGCAATATTCTTGAAGGTGTATAAACTAGGTGACGTAATTTATTTTGAAATAGCCATACAACTTCCGTTTCGAGCGCGAGGTTGTAGTAATTAATTTCGGAATCTATGAAAATATCGCGTTGTCAAGAAGCTAGCGAGTGCTAGCGCTTGTTGCGCGATAGATGATACGCCGTGACTGCATGTAGACAGCTTAATGAGGTCATTTATGTACCTGGAATACGCCCGAGTTTTTACGCGTGAGCCAAATCGTGCCATCTAGGCAAGGCCTAACACAAATATTGGTTTCGTCATACATTTTCTTACAAATTACCTTTCAAAATACATAACATATAATCAAAGTAATTGCCATAATACAAAAAAATACACAAACAACAAAATGTATAAAATAAATAAAAAGAGGATGACTTTGAACCCTGTAGCTGACAAAAAAGTCCTGACCATTTATTAACCCACCTAATCAGTACTATTTATTAATTATTATTTGTAAACGGCTCACTGACAAATGAGTTTTATAGACATAAAAATAGTGAAACAGATACATAGAATAATAATAATAAAATATCAGTCATAATAATATATTCCTCTGAATGCCTTACGTATTTCTGTTGCCCTTCGACTTTGTGTGCATTTGTGTCATGCACACCAATTTAATTGCCCGTAGGATGGGTCGACATGCATTGAGCTGCCAGAAAAGTTCTGGAAGACATAGTCGTCATTCTGTCATCAATGATTTGGTTTCGTTGGGAGTTCCATCAGGGCAGGAGCTTCTTGGTGTCTGTCGACAAGGTGGTAAACGACCTGATGTTATCACGATGATTCCATGGACGGAAGGAAAATGTATGGTTTGGGATGTCACTATGGTAGACACACTCACGGTATCTCACCTGAATAAATTAGTTCAATCTTTAGGTACGGCAGCTCTTTTGGCTGATTCTAACAAAGCCAAAAATTTCGACCAACTCCCACCTAATTATATTGTCTTTTCTCTGGGTTTCGAAACTTTTGGACACTCGGGATCGTCTGCTTTGAAGACGGTGAGTGCCGTTCAACTGAATACCAAAGACAACGCGAATAAGCATAGAAATCCAAATAGGTATCCGTTATATTATGTAGTTATGTTAATTGCAGGGATTTTTTAAGTTTTTAAACAAAATTTGTAAGAAATATTCATATTTTTGTATAATAATTTAATATTTTACGTCTGGTTTGAACTATTTTGAGATCCCCTTTTCAATATTATGGCAAATCTATTGCATTATTGCAATGTCTTATGTTCAGATATGTCAAGAAGCACAATCTGTAGATATGGTCCGAATTATATATAAATAAATAGACACCAGCTGTTGAATATAAATTTCAATGAAAGTATTTTAAATTATTAAGTATTTATTACGTTGTCAGGAAAATGAGTTCTGCTTCAATTGAGCCCATGGTCACGCTGAATAATCTAATGATAATGTGCATGTATGCATGCACGCAGAAATAATACACATGCAGACTTTATAGATAGATTATGTATGCCATATTGAAATAAGTAACGATCAGTTGATTCATTCTGAGAAACATAATATTATTTTGGAAAACTTCCAATCTCAAGATGTGGCAAGCTGGATAAGTTTCCATGCTGCTGTTATTCACGTCTCAATTACAATTATTGGTTCACAAAATTAATCATGGTTTATGGTTTATATAATACAGCCCTGCTAATAGACAGTGTGTTTGGTAGTAGTGAAATTATTATGAGAGAACTCATTGAGGAGAACCCAAGTTTGAAACTACCTTTTCTCTTATATTATGTAAAATCGCGCGGACATTGGTGCCCAGAAATTGCCACCAAACGAAATGCGCCCGTACCAGTGTTCATCATTACCGCCCGGACAAATCCGCCTAGACAAACCCGCCCGCAAAAAATATATAAAACAAGTGCTTTTTTGGTTTTTCGAATTGTGTATCAATAGAAATTTACACACTTACGATATAATCTCAATTGATATTTCATCCGTTGCAGCTGTTAGTGGTTAAACCTTAAAATTAACAACTTTTAACACTAAACTTAGTATCTACTAAAAACAAAAAAATGCCTATAATACGTGTTTAATCATAGCTTATACCTGAGCTCTCTAGTGGAATACCTGGAATATCTACAATTTTTTTTGTATCTTTATTTTTATATAATATCTTTATTCGTATGTTTTTTATTTGTGTATCTAAAATATAATATTAGGTATGTAAAAATAAAAATTGTCTCATTTCTAAACTGTTTTGGCGACAATGTCTGGGCGCTAATGTCCGGGCGGTTTTTCCAGGACCCCCTTGTCAACAAATAATGTAGGCACTGCAAAGAGATTGGACTCCTCCATCTTTGAGGTACTGTGTTCAAATATGCCCTTTTTATAAAAGTGACAATAAATTGTTTTATCAAGTATCGATGCATTTTGGTATGGAATATATTAAAATATGTTTATTTTTATTTTTAACATGTTTTTATTTATAACAGCAGCTGCGTCTAGTTCAAGAATTCTCGTTTTATCACAGGTATACAATAGCGGATGTAGACGACTTCGAATTTGGAAATAAAAAAACTCCACTGAATAAATTGGCGCCGGCGCGGGGTGCATTCAAAATGTCCGCCGGACAAATTCGAATTTCTCGCCAACGTGATTTGATTTGCTTTGTCATATTGGCGCGATACGTCAGCGTGTGTCACCTCGCGTTCAAAAATTCACACTGCTGGATGTCAAAAACTACAAGAAAAATGCATTTTCGCTCCCGAATATATAGACCAAAACACATTTCACGTTTATATTAACACATCCGCTTAGTTATACCGACTACATGCGGAATAACTTCCATATATTTTGGCGTGAGTAAGAAAGTAAAACGAAGAAAAGTCGAGTAAGCAGTATACTAAAAACATCATTGCCAGTGTTGTAGTGCTAAAAATACAGTACCGGGTCGCTGTTTTTAAAAATCTTATTCCTCTCTAACCCCCATATTTTATAAAGCATATTACGTATTTTAATATTTCAACGAATACGTACCAAAACAAATTGACAAATCGTAGCAGCGGGATGCTAAACTTCAATATATTTTCCCATAACCACTTGGGAGTTGAACTGACTAATCGCTTCTTTCATATTTTGACGCCCAGTTTACTGGTTCTCGTCTATCCAAGTAAAAATGACAATGACATATTTAGTTTTTTTTCGCGTGATACAAAACTATGTCACGTACTCTTCTGCAACATCTTCTTGGCTACGATTCTAGGCGCTGTTGTCTACTAAATGGGAGGAGCTTGTTAGTTTATAATGGAAGTGCAGCTAAAAATGGGCGGAGCATGTTAGTTCACAGTTTTAACACGTAGTCAAGAAGATCTTGCTGATGAGTACCGACCTACTTCACATAATATTTATATGACAACTGACTGGAAAAGAGGTGGAGAAAGAGAAAAAAGGGGTGGAGGGAGCTGTTGGAGGAGGCCAAGACCCACACCGGGTTGTCGTGCCCCTGATGATGAACTGACTGGAAAAGTGCCGGAAAGATGACGGCGCGCTCTGCTTTACTACAAAACCGATTATACACTATTGGTTATATACACATGATGTTTAGTATTATAATATTTATGTACCTAACTATGATAAATAAATAAATAAACAATATTTTCTTAATATTCTTGACGTCACCGTTGAAATAAGATTCTTTGGTTCACATAATATAATAGAATATTTTTACTATATTTATTACAGTAGATTAATTTTATCATAGAGATGACTAAACTCTTCTAATATGTATGAATGTAATATCGACGATTTTATTAGTCGCTGTATTATAATAATATGGTTGTTATCAATTTTACTAATGTTGTATTTTGACCGATTTTTTTTTGTTTGTTTCAGGTATGGCAACTTATTAAACTACAGGTTTTCAATATCAACTAAAAGCTAAGTTATCTTAAGTAGGTAAGTATATTGATTAATAATTTATTTACGTATAACTACAACAGCTATTACTGTTATCCGCATAAAATAAATAGGACATTTTCATCATCAAAATATCTATGTTTTAAGTTTTAAAATATGCCTACGCATAAAATGAAATTGAAAGATATATTTTTCGATGAAAAATTTATCTCACGTCAGATACTCCAATTTTAAAATACAATATTTTCATAATGACAGGTTTTTAAAACAAATGAATATATTATGGCACGGTGTGTGTAAAAACATAGTAAGTGCAAACCATTTAATTTCGAGATATAAATGTGAATAATAAATTACATACAAAAATATGTATGTTTAAACCAAATATATTGACTTTTTACTTTAGAAATTCATATTTTATTGTAGGTACGATACTATACGATATACAATACTTGACTGTGTTTTTTTCAAATAGTGGGTATAACTGTTTGCAGTGACGTCCCCAAACAAAATGCCGCCACTGGGCAGCGCTAAAATGCCTCCCCATTTTTTATACAGAATTTTTAATCATCCGTGAGCGTGTCATTTCTGGTCACCAAGGACGTCAAAGAGCAACGGAAGTAAACTAGACATCGCAAACCTGACAAAATAATAAAATTAAAGTACTGTTAATTAATTATTAATATTAATTAATATATTTTGTTTTCAACCAGTGAGCTGATTTTTTAATAGAAATATATTTTCGTTATTACTAAGTTTAGGTACTTAGCAATTTCTATCTAATATAACAAATGATTCTCCTCGATTTTCCGCCCTTCGAGTAACTGCCGCCCCCAAGCGACGCTCAATCTGCCTACCCCCACGGGACGTCACTAACTGTTTGTAAACCATGAAAAATATTTGTGGGTAAGTTTTAGCATAAATTCTGCCCACTTATAATATGATCGCATCCACTTCGAAATCTTGACACTTACTTCTACATAATAAAACACAACACAATGTGTATCTTTATAATAGTCAATATTGTATAAAGAAGGTTTTTTATTCAAAAAATAGATTACAAGACGTTGATCCGACCGATACTGACCTACGCGTCAACGTGTTGGACTCTCACCAAAGCTGATGACACACGTTCGATCTATTCGAGAGGAAGGTTCTACGTATGATATATAGACACCATATTTAGAATGGGTATTCGGCATAACTTAGAACTCTATTACCTCTTCAAAGAAGAATGTAACTCTGAATTAATTATACTCGGTAGGCTCCGATGAGCGGACCATGTAGCAAGAATGAACAGTGCTATCGCCGACTAAAGTAGAAAGCCAATACATTCACAACGACTGGTCCTACTTTTTCCGCCCATCCCGTTGTTGTATATGGATGACCTGTCATTGTTCTATAGATAGAGTGCTCAAACTGACGCATCTGTCGTGTTCACATAGGGAATGGTTTGATTTGGATATATGAGTTATATGATAAATAATACACTAGCATTAACACACCTTCTACAAATGTAATGCATAGATCAAAATGCTACATATTTTTTAGAAATCGATATTACCACCTGTTTTTGTATGAAGGACTAGTCTGACTTTGACAGGTGATTAATAACAGGAATCTATATTATTTATAATTTATTAATATATTTGATTGGAGGCTTCCAAGGTTGTTTTTTTTTATCGTAGTAGATTTTTGGGTTTCCACCGTGTGTCCTTCTTCCTTCTTTCCTCGACGTTTCGGGTTTCGTTGCAGAGGCCATTATCAAGAAACAACGAGGAAAGAAGGAAGAAGGACACACGGTGGAAACCCAAAAATATACTACGATAACACTGATAGTTAATATATTTGATTTGAGATTTTTTATAATTCATTTTGAAACGAGAAAGGGCGAATCAATATGTCAAGCAATCTGGGATCTGATTTTGACAGCTGAACAGTGGACCACGCGTTGCTTGTGCAAAAAGATATGCTCAGGCTTTAGTAATCTAAAGATGGCGCTAACAGTTCTCAACTGCCGAGGGGAATCCTGGATACCAGACCGGACGGTCTGAGGTCAATTGGCAGGCCCATACTCCGGTGGTTAGACAGTATCATTGAAAATACTAGAGCTAATGCGCAGAACCATGGAAGACACTGAGCCAGGACTCGCTTTGGGGTGCTAGGTCACGTATGATGATAATGAAGATATTAAGTATATATTATTTTTAGCACGGCAACTGATCATGAAACTCATTGACAGTAGTGTAGATAATTAAGTGATTAATTAATAAGATAAGTGGAACAATCACAAACTTATTACATAAGTAAATATATTGTGACCTCACCGTGAATAATAATGGTAATAAAAGGCCAGCGCCTTACACACTGGACCACGAGGGCCGCCGTCATCTTATATTATATAACATTTTGTTTCTATCTCCGAACTAAATTGTTTTGCGAGTAATATTAAATTTCTTATACCCTTTTTTATTAGTTTTGAAGAGATCTACACGTTACTAAATTTATAAGAAATCTTTTTTGTGCACACTCACGCTGTGAATGTTCACACGTTTTTCCACCATGAAACGAACATAACAGCAATTAATACTACCCTTGTAAAACACAATAATGTACCTACCTACTGGAACTTCTTATCACTATCAGGTGATAAGAAGATAAATATGAGTACATTGGTATCAAAGTGGGACATAAGCCATTTACAAAATTTTACAGGAGACTCATAAACATGTGTGAAAAGTGTCCGTTTTTCATATAACATACCAACTTTAAACTCAAAAATCTCTATGAAAACTACTGTTTTTGATACTTTTGGTGGATTTTTTGAAAAGAGCATCACTTGCACTACCATAATCAATTAAAACATGAATTTAGTGGGAGGTGGCGTTTGTCCCACTTTGATACCAAGGTACTCATATATATAAAAGACTCTAAAGTTTTAGATATTATTCTCATATTTATTAATTAAATCTTTCATTTAATTTACAAATTAAATTGTATATATACATTATTATTTATAAACTTTTTAACATCTCAAGTCCTAATGACAGTAGTGTAATTAGTAATATAAGTGAAACAATCAAAAACACCCAGGCTTTGAGAAAATCACTCATGGTGCTTCCATGTACTTCATAATTGTTGTATTTAACTGTTTTACTAAAATGTATGTATTGCTTTTATTTCGTTTTAAATTTGTTATTTGTAAAGTTCACTATACTTACATAAATATATCAATTTTAATTTAAGCCAACAGACTCTTGTGGAAAGGTAAGAAGTCTTTATCTTATATGAACTAATAATATTAATTATAAATATAAATCGGTTTTTCTAAAATTACAAATATTTTTTGTTAAGTACCTACATGAGTATTGGAACTCCCAAATAAACAACATACCTGTCAATTACCTATGTGATTTAAGGCTATTCATTTTAAGGGGGTAGAATATTATTATTATTGTGTTGGGATTATGTCTTGATAAAACTCTCTTTCTTGTTGATAATCCATTATAAAAACATCTCATGCAAATCAGTTCATCTTGAATACTTGCGACAAGTTAATCACCCAACCCACCAGTTGACGTTTGATTATGAGTGTTCCCACCCCGATAATAAATCCTTTGCAAAAATAACACCATAGTGTTGCTAACTCGTTGAAAACTTTTTCCGCATTGCAGGGAATTTCTCGGCAAAAACTTTAACGGAAAAATACGGTCCTCGAAATTTAAATACTGCGCGCGGAAAAGTTTTCCTTGTAATGCGAATTTAAATTATGCAACTGCAAGAACGCGATCCGTATTATATTCTGGGTAGTTAAAAGGACTAAAACTTTGTAAGTTACTAATTGTTTGGTACAAGCTGAAAAATAATGTCAATGTAAGTTTTGATTAATGTATTATTGAGTCTAAAATACATAAGGATCTGGACCGCCTTCAGGAGAACATCTCTCCCCACCTACCTGGTCCGAGGTCCAGTTTTGATGACGTAGGAATTTATTAATACAGTCAAACTATCTCGTATTGGGTCTAGGGTAATTACTAAAATATAATGTCAAGTCTATTACATTGTATATAAACTAGCTTAAAGACACATCGATCACCTGCTTAGAGCGAGGTTGATCAGTTCCGGAAAGGCAGGTCGTAGGTACCAAGCCATGCTATGTTTATCGTCTAACTCTAAATACCAAAAATACATTATCACTCGCACCTCGTACAAGCCTTTGTACAACATGTAAAAACTTAAATAATACAAACATCAAAAATGGCTACTATCTTTCAATGCGCTAATAAATGATTATTAATATTGGATCTAAGACCCTGATTATACTCGCCAAAACCTTCTTAGTTTCATAACTTTGTACATACACTATCTGAACTACTCTTGATTTTTAAATAAACATCGTTCATTTTTTTTGACTCTTAAAACCCGTTTCGCCTCCGTGTCAAGCCTTATCATTGGTAATATCAAAATTATAGGGAAAAAGATTATAATGGTTAAATTAAGTGAATGGAATGTTTTTGTAATTACTTCCCAACGTCTTTATGAGTTCTATTTGTAGGGTATGATGAAGTATAGAGTATAGAATACGAATAATAGGAATATCAATAAACTCAAAGAAAGAATTACAAATATGGTATAAATATGGTACAAATATATAACAGTAACATACATTTTCAAGAAATTCTACGGCATGGCATTAAATGCTACTTTCAATCGTTTTCTATTGTATCTCGATAACAATACCCACACCTTACATAATAAGTATAATATTCCACGAACAAAATACAATAAACTTTTATAGATATTGAATAAAATAAATCTTTTTTTTTATTTCAGTGTCAACACAGTTTTGACGTCATACCCGGTAACAAATACATATCCTAGCATAATACACTCTACCTGGCCCTTAGATTTTAACTGGCACTTTTCCCTCGATGAATTAACTATGTTGTCGATCTTTCGGGGTTAAGTTACCCAAAATCTCACTTAGGTATATATCAAAGTAATGGTACACTCGTTTAAATATCCAGTTATTTTTTTTATTTGACTTTATAAAGCTGTACTCCCACTAGGTTTATCGGTTACTAATTAAACTGGTCATTTCGAAAAGCCCACAACTGACACAAAATGGAAAAATTCGTTTATTGTTTATTGGGGTAGACCTATCATTATATTCGAAAACAACTCAATTGTGAATATGCAACACGATTTCATTAAAGCAAGAACTTTCAAGTCAGTTAAAAAATAACATAAATGCAGTAGTTGTGTTGTTTTCGCACAGATTATCTTTAGCTAACGTATATCGACTATTATGCAAGATCTTCCACTTCCGAATATTCCTATGCAGGAAGTTCTTGATTATCGCCAGCTATGTGTAAATTCTTTTTGTATACACATAACCTTGTAATATGATTATATTATAATATAATAATTTATTACATAAATTGTATTAAATACTTATATATAATTTGCCAGTTATAAATAATTCTTCATATCGTTATCCGAGTAACTACAATTTATTCGTTTAGAGAAAACATAAATGCAAGTTCAATTATATATGGTTTTAGCCGATGGAAAAATAGACTCATTTAAAATAACTGATAAAAAAAATTATTTCCTTTATGACGTGATCAAAATCAGGTGATGTTATTTTACATTTGAGAGTTTTTCTTTAAATACATAATATATATTCATATTCATAATAATATTTTAGAACAAAATATCTCTATGAGTTCATTGCTTTTTTTAATTTTTAAAGATGGCTGGTATTTTAATATTTCATTAAACAGTGAGAATTATAGAGAATAAAATTAATAAATTATATAAAGAAACAATAATAATAATAAATGATCAAAATAGTGACAAAATGTGTAAAATTAAACGATATACTTAAGTACATATAATTATAAAATTATTGATATACTTAGTTTCTCTAAGTATATAAAATACTTCTTTTAGTTCACTAGATACCTCAAAAGTACCTAAAAAATGACTGCATTAATTACCGCTTTTAGATTTATATACTTATTTGCTTTCTCAGATACTCAGTTGAACGGCATTCATCTGTTTTATCTTCGCTGTCACCAGACAGTCCCCAGGGTCCAAATGTCTCGAACACAGGGAACAGATTTTTCGGACTCAGCCAAAAGAGCTGCTGAATAGATTTATTCAGGTGAGATGCTGCGAGTATATCCACCACAATGGCATCTCAAATCATACATTAATTCCCTTCCTACCATGGAATCATCGTGATACCATCAGGTTGCTTTGCCATCTTGTTGACAGATACCAAGAGGCTCTTCATTGCTTATTATAAGACTAAATGTAATTATTATCAATTATCAATTAAACTGGAATTTACGTGATAGAACTCCATTATAATAGTATTTATTTTTAATTTTACTTTAGAATTAACAAAATTAACTTTTGTAATGTAATTGTTATTTTTGTATATAGATTAATAATTATTCTTTCTTTACATATGTATATTATACTTTATTAGTATTCCAATCATTTTATTTAAAATCTACTTACTATATCAAAAACATCATCATCATCAGTACTGAGTACATCCCAATTTGGGTCTTGACCGCCACCAAGAAACATCTTCAATCATCTCGGTATGCTGCAAGCTCGCCTTGTATTGATTTAGCCACAGGGATACTGCGTATTGTATTATACTATACCTCCAAACTATCACAGTCTAAGCACTCTGAGCCTCCCGGCCCTTATTATACCTTATAGTCTAATGGAAGGAAGACTTTTGGGTGGTTAGGTTGCTTCGATCCTTGAGACATGTTGAACAGACAACGGAGTCGCCCCACTATCATGTGCGATTACATGTAAGTATATGTACATTTACCAAATAATTTATTTGCAAATTTTTTTATTGCAATAAAAATATATTTAATTTAATAATTCAAAAGTACATGGCCCATATTGTGTAAGTGCGACTTAATATTGAATTAGTTACTGTAAATTTTAAGAGAATTTTTCATTAGTTATCAAGGTAAATCTTCTTAAAAATCCGTAACATTTTGTAAAGGCACATTTATAATAATTGTGTAGATATAATAGTGTTATATTATAAGTTAAGAAGAATTGTTTATTTTTAATTACGACAACACTTTAATGACAAACCAATTTATTTGAATACAACCAACACAACAAAAACACGTTGAAAATATTTGATTAATTCCATCAATATAAAATTATTTTCTTGTAATATTTTACGTAAAATCATCGAAGTAATAAATGAGAAATAGCACGTTCGTCTGATTATAAAAATATTTTTTTTTTTTATTTCCAGCGCTATGAAAAAAATTGATTCGTCCGCCATTCTTTGTCAATTGAGCCAATTCTGCGAGAGCAGAATGTCTAAATCATTTTTTAACAATTAATATCTTTTTTCCAAAACTTAAGTTGTCCTTAGGGACTTAAAAATGTACTCTGCTTAAAATCTATAAAATATTTCTTTGAAAAATATTCAGTTTTGCCTACAAATCACGTCAAATACCCAAAATTATGATTAAATATAGAATAGAATGGTACATTCAAATCTTCTGAATTATTCGTTGAATAAAAAAAAATGTTAATTATAAATTATTAGCAAGTTCAAGTAAGTTACATCATAAAAAATATTGGAGAAATCCACGACGTCGGTTAGTAATTGAAGTAATAGGTGTCTATTTTGATTTAATAAACATAAATCGATTGCCAAAGTAGCTTGATTTGGAAGAGCGCTGATGAATGGGTATTAAAAGTGACCAATAGTTAAAATTTGTCGCAATTAGTATATCACCGCGTAGCATAGAGGTAATGCGCGGATGGGGCGTAAACCCGGGAGATGCAGGGTTCGATTCCCTGTCAGGTGGCTTATTTTTTTGAAAAAAGTGTTTTTCAAATTATGTATGTTCAATAATTAGAATGGTACATACTTAAATCTTGTGAATTATTCGTTGAATAAAAGAAATAGTTTTTAAATGTCAGTGTCTCGATCTCAGCTATTTAAAAAATATAGAATTTACGCCAGTTTTGCGACACTGTCTGATAAACAAATTACATTATTCTTCTTTTGGATTCGTTTTTTATCTAAGGGTTGCGACTATGAGCTGCCTAGATAATCTTAATGGTCGCCATATGTGGCGTATGGACTCGTCTTAACTATCAACATTATAAAATATATATTATTATTCATGCTTGGTTATGATTGTTTCTATAAAATAGGTATCCGGAAATTTGTACGTAAACAGTTCACCGCAGGACATATATTCGTGCATCGCAGTACGTGAAACATCAGTTTCTGTAACATTTAATCAAATGACGAGTTCTTCGTTGAACATTTCACCGTGGAGTATATTTGTACGTATGCTACAACATATGGAGAATTTTATGAGATGTCTTTACTAGGTTAGGTTAGATTAGATTAGGATACGTTAGGTTAGGTTAGGGTTAATCTAATTGAAACAGTACTATTTGCAAACTATCGCCGCATTTTGTAAGATACGTAAAAATGTATTCCACGGTGAAATGTTCAACAAAGAACTCGTTATTTGATAAAATGTTATACGAACTCATGTTTCACGTACTGCGGCGCACGAATAAGTGTTCCACGATGAACTGTATACGTACAACTTACATGTAACCTATAAAATAATGTTTTCTCTTATCCCATTATTATTTTTTAATACCTGTGTATAATGTAATTTTTATCTTTATTTTCTTTTAGATAGAGAAATAAAATAGATAGGTTTCTACAAGAATTGATTTTTAATCATGCTCTCTGTCACCTTTTTTCAGTGACGTCCCGTGGGGGTAGGAAGATTGAGCGTCGCTTGGGAACGGCAGTGTAAGGGCGGCAAATCGAGGAGAAATAGCGTCCAAAACTTAATAATGAAAATATCTTTCCATTAAAAATTCAGCTTACTGATTGGAAACATAATAATTTATTAATTAACATAAAATGTTTAACAGGACTGTAATTTTTTTGTTGGGTTCGCGATATCTAGTTTACTTCCGTTTCCCTTCGGCGTCCTTGGTGACCATAAACGACACAAGCAGATTTGCGAATAATTACAGTCTATATTTTCAATGTTGTTAGTAAGGTATCCATACAACACATTTCTTAGATATTGGAGTCATGAAAGGATGATAAAAAATACTGTATAAAGAATTAGGCGGCATTTTGGCGCTGCCTATGGGCGGCATTCTGTCTAGGGACGTCACTGCCTTTTTTATATATAAAAGGTGACTGGTGATATTGCCATTAGAAAAAAGAACAGCAAAGAAAATTAATTACAATAACATTGCCATGTAAAAATGTCGATATAGATAGCATTAAGTATTATTGAAACTAACTGCAACTGCAGTCGTATGAATATTACATAATAATATAGTTAATTAATGCAGTAGTAATAAATTATAAAACAGAAGTCTAACGGGGGTTTCCCGGAATGAATTACATTAATTAATATAATATTATTCTATCACGCGTGTTAAACATTATGAGAGAAACGTGCCGGTAGGAAACTTCGCCGGTGTGCTACACTTACTCAAGTTGGCTTGGAGAAATATTTGCAAAGTGAATTCCCGGAGTGGATTGCGGTTTGCACTCCCTAAGATGGAGTAGTATGTAGTGAGGAAAGGGTTAGCATGCCAAATATTAACAGGTGTGCATAATGTATTCGATCGTAATACCCAGTCACTCTTCGGCGAGATTGTGGTGGTTCCTTAATTAACCCGTTGGCATAATTACCAGCCAATACTTTGATCAATAATTTAAACCTTTTACGAGTACGTATCGATCATACGCTACTGATTTTGCTACTTGTTGACATTAAAGCAATCCATTACGCTATCAAAGAACTTATTTATGTGGTGCTTTTTATAATAATATATTATATATCAATTCGTTCTTAGAACTGGTTTTTGCTAAAAGGTTAAGATTTTTTTGAGTGCGGAATCATGAAATTGCTTGAAAGATGTCAAAAGGTGATCAAAGAAAATGGACAATTCATATTGTTTAATAATTAATGTTTCCCATGAAAGAATCGTCGTTATAATATAATACAAACTTATATACCCTTCCTGACCTGGAGTTTTAACTTGATATTTGTATATTTCTACTGTTCCATATTGCAACCTTTCTTAAATAATAAATCTTTTTTTAAAGTTGTTTTTTACTTAACTCATTTGGTGCTAACACCGCGACTGGCGCGTTTGGAGTACTTAGCTATTAGATATAAATAACGTGTTATTTAAATGTGGTTTTAAAAAGTAATTAAAAGTTCAGCAGTGATTGTGTTTTAACAAATCTACTGTTTTTTCTTGTTGTCCAGAGTGTGAAGACTGTATATGTGATTTTTTTTTGATTTAATTTTTGCTTGGTTACATTAAATTCGTTTGCCCAAATACAGTTTTTCAGCACATGAGCATAGAATATAAGGTTTTGTGAAATTACGATGGCTGCGCGGTTTAAGCGTCGGCCTATAACGTAGTGGGTCCCAGGATCAAATCCTGGGTCTGGCAAGTACACACATTGTTTTTTAATTTGTGTATGAGTCAGAGTATGGTCATAACAGGTTGATCCATTTCTCGTAAAAATAAAATCTGTTAATTCAAACTTCCAGTCTGTGGAGGTCCATATGATCATATTAGAATCGGACATGGTCGAAAAAAGAAAAGAAATTATTTACATCTTTTTACAAAATAAAATTAATTAAATAAATAATTATTTTTTAAAACACATAACTCAAATGGAGATAAAATAAATCAATATGGAGCCAATAGATATTACTCATTTTGATAGACTTTTTTAAAATTAGAATTAGCCGTTGGATACTTGTTTGTGGGAATATATAAAAACCTAACCCTTCAATCCATATTTACACACACTCGTAATATGGTAGGTATAAATATTTATTTAATAAAATACAAGAGAGATACCCAGCCAAGTTTACTGTAAATTTAATATAGAGGCATATTGACTTTATTTCGCAGGATTTCAATATAATAAAAATGACCTGTCTCATATTATTTACAATGGCATATCTTTTGTGAATCCGTATTATTTTCGAAAACATAAAAAACCTAATATTTTTCGGGTTATTTGAACACAATTATTTTTAACAATGTTTATTTTCTTTTCTGCTATTTGTATTAAATTAAATGGAAACTTCGTGTTCTCTAGACTTATTTTAAATGCAAAATTTGCTGGTTCGCTGAAGAACTACTCCAATGGCGTGCTGTAAAATAAAAATTAAAACAGTAATTTCGTTTTTTTAAGTTGTCATTTTAGTAAAGAACTAAATCAAGATTTACATACATATTTTATTTTTCGTCAAGTTGTTAACGAGGAATTTATTTCTTCATTTACCATACCATAATATAATTATAATATAATCATATTATAGCGGAAGTAAAAACTAAATACTTTTTTTTAAAAAAATCACTGAACTAATTATAAAATATGTCACCGTGGAACCGGCAAGGCATTACTCCACACAACAGTTTCGGGTTTGACCTGGTGTATGACTCAAATTCTTCTGTGCTGTTTCAAAACCAAGCTCAAGCCCATTACTATTAGTAGGTAACATCACCAGATTAAAGTTTTTCACATCAGGCGTTTACCAGTCACTGCCCCAAAAACTAAGCTCATTATTTATTTTTAGATATCCAAAAATATTGACAATTTCATATATTTACAACGGGCAACGACCTTGGGCCTTTTTAACATTATTTCGACAACGTAAGAATTAGCAAGTCAACTATCGCATCTACAGTCAGCATATTCTACACGTCTGATATTCTTTGATGGAGTTCGACTACTTCGGGCATGATCATCGAAACGCTCGAAGTTGCAATAATGCAACGGCTAGAAAATCTCCCAACTGTAAACTACATCATCAATGACTCTCGCAATTTATCGAATATTCATCTATATAAAATAGCTAGTCATTGTTGATGGGTTATCTTAGTATCAATATTAAGCTCAGTTTGACCAATAATCTTCGTGTCAGTCAGATTTCAGTCTCCTTATTACTCCGCACAGCATCTCTTCCACCAAGCCTCAGACCAACGCTCTCTCTCGTCACGTCTCACCATACCTAGGACTACAGCATTACTTCCACCGAGCCTCAGACAAGTACCTAATATAACTTCTGGATCATATTGTGTACCAATTGTATACCGTTACGCAGCAATAAACTTTCACTCCTTCATTCGTCTGGGTAACCTCCAATCTGACTTACGCCTTTAGACCTGTCATCCCCTAAAATGGTCTCGTCCCTCTATAACGATACTATCAAATATTCTTAAAATTAATAAAATGTTTTCTCCTCGTTCGTAACTGTATTTTCTCGCCAGCACTGCTTTTTGTGTTTTCCTGTGCCTCTTTTCGCGCAGTAATGTTTTACATTTTCCTCGAAGGATAATTTATTTTCATACTAAGTGGTGCTAAATTTATACCCACAGCTTCGAAAGGATTAGGAAAGTAGCAAAGTCTACAAGTTACTAACTTCAGAACTCGAAAACCGGGTACAAGATTTCGCATTTTTACCGTACGGATTATTATTCGGCGCATCATGTAATCTACAAGGAAGAGAGTTACCTTGCGATTTTCTTGTTTATAAACAAGGAAATACAGCGCGAAGAAATTTTAACTAGTTTAATAAATTTAATATCATTCCGGGTTATTTATACTATTTGTGCTATTACATAATTATGCTCACATTATTCTTCTTTTATTTGAGACTATTGGACGTAAACTTGGTTACCCCCATAACTGGTTCAAAAAAACCGCTAAGCATATAATGCAAAAATAATAAAATCATATCAGTAAATGATATGTCACGGAGAGTTAAAGCCATGGCCCCCACAAGGGGGGGGGGGCTGACAGGGCTCTAGCCTAAGGGCCCGGGCTCAGGAAGAGCCCGGCGTAATGAGTCGACCGATAAGTGTGATAAACACATACCACAAATTTGCTCTAACAGTAAAAAAATTAAAGTAAGTAAGTAAAAATAAGTTAAAGAAATGCAATTTTTAACTGTGTATTGGCAACTCCATAATTCAAATAGATGTACATATTAGAAATACAAAAAATCGCTAAAAATACACCTTACTTTTACCGCGTACACCATGGAAAACGCTACTGTAGTGCGTCACACTGCCTTCACCTTTAGCGATAGGTAGAAGGGCCCGCCAAACATCTTAGCCTGGGGGCCCGGTTCAGGATGTGGGGGCCATGGTTGAAGCTTTCGAGATGTGACTGTATAGACGCATATTCGCAATTTCTTGGACTGGCCAGGTGACGCATATTGAAGTTCTCAATTAAATGGTAAAGGATCAAGGAGTTTTTCTTAGTATCAGAACCAGAAAACTACAGTACCACAGTTATAGTATGAGATAACAAAAATACGGATTCCCCGACTTGCCAAACAAGGAAATATCAACGGCAAGCAGAGCAGAGGACGACACCACATTTCGTGGCTTAAGAACCTCCGTGATTCGTACTCTGCAGTTTCACTGAAGTATTCCGGGTAGCCGATGATAAGGCTAAAAAAATCTCTCTGATGGTGGACGACCTCCGCTAGAGATTACACGATGAGAATAAGTAAATAATAGGAAAAGGTGAATGATGAAATAAAATTATTATAAAACTATGAAGCAAAAATGGCAACTGATTAATACCGACTTTGTTACATCCAGTTTATAAAACAAAGTTTTTGTTAATTCTACAATGATTGAGTTACTTATGTTGACAAATATTATGGGCTATGAAAGCCCATCTTCATAACAGTAGATACTACGAGTAATATTACTGATTAAGTATCTGTACTTATGACGATATT
The DNA here is from genome assembly GCF_057557595.1 of Rhyacophila brunnea. Lineage (NCBI taxonomy): Eukaryota > Metazoa > Arthropoda > Insecta > Trichoptera > Rhyacophilidae > Rhyacophila > Rhyacophila brunnea. The sequence goes on from NW_028232774.1 coordinate 20,307,013, forward strand.
TCAGTGAAACGGCAAATAATTTTTAACTATAGGTGCGACGAAATTTTGGACTCGCTGGCAATCGGAGAGCGATCGTCGAGATGTGAACACATCAATTTGTTTCGTGATGGCAACGGGGGTATTAATTCTTAAATCGTGTAAAGATGACTAAAAACGTTACCCATTTACTTGAAAAAGAAAACACGTCAATGAATATATTATTATTGTTACTAATAGAACAATAAAGAGAACATTAAATGGACGCATGTTGGATTTATATGACAAATTATATTTCGTTCGGCAGGCGTCATTTGCACAGTCCGCGCATCGTCTAGCCACGATCTTTTTAGACCATGCGTCAACTGAGGTATAGCCTTAAAACTAAATGCATTCAGTTCACCAGGTATAATAAAAAGAGAGCGTGTATTATTGTAATATTATATCTTGTCTTTTTCGCACGCCAGTGGCATAGTTGCATTTTCTTTAATTATTTATATACCTACTATCAAAAAGAACTGGGTTTAATTGTTAATGATAACGATATCATCGTGTTAAAGTACCTACCTAGAAACCTTAATCATAAAAAGTATTTAAAAAAAATGACACGGGTTAATTGTGCGACCAAGTTTCTAGTAAAATAGAGCAGTATTTTAAGCTAAACATATTGGAATTTGTCACCGGTAAAAATACATAATATGTAAATGGGTAATACATACATGCTTTATTTTTTACTTCATGCGTTTTCTCCATACATTTTTTCTCTAATACCCGAATTTCTGAATAGAGAAACTCTTACTGTGATATAAACTGGCTTTCGACGTCTAGAAGGTATTGAATATTTTAAGTTAAGGAGTAAGCGTCTCAAGATATAAGAGATACACAAAGAGTTGGGAATGAATTGAGAGGATCTCCTAAATAAACATGAAATAGAAATGATTCCCATACGTAAGAAAATGAATCAAATAAACTCTTCTAATTATCATTCAAACTGAGTAATTTGGATAGTTGTAGTAAGTATATAAAAATAACATTCAAGTACATCAAACTGAAACTTGCTTTAACGATTTTGATTGGAAAACCACATATTATGGTTTCATCTTATAAACTCATAATCTGTTAATCGACCTACCATATACTAAAATATTAACTTGACCCAGTCACGAGATTTGAATTGGTAATCCACTAATCATTAGATGTGAATAATAATATGCAATATTGTCAGCATGTGTAATTCTCATGGGTACATTATATCATTGACATTTTTTTTAGTATTATAATGTGAATGTTTTTGTTTTAGTTTGTTAAAAAATATACTGCTAAATAGTCGAGAGATAACAAAATTAACTTAGATGTGAATTTAAAATTACTATCTTAAAACTCTTTTAACAACCAAAGATGTTTTAAGTCAGTAAAAATATATCTTTAAATTAAAAAAAAATCGACACCCAACGGTATTTAAACCAGTAACCACCGAATTGGCGCCAATGTAAATTTCCAATTAAGCTACGGGCATCCTATTTAATTACGGTGAATTTAACTCTTGTTATTACATGAAATGGTTATCAAATTGCGTAAATAATTTTGGCTATCAGTTTCTGTAGATTATATTATCAAGATAATATGTATCAATTAAATTCGTTGATTACTAACCCACACTCAGACCATTCCAAATGTGTTGTTATAACGAACTTGCACGTGTTAAATATATAGAATGTTACATTCTCAAATTCGTCGAATAAGAGAAAAAGTTTATTGTATAAAATAAGTAAATGCAACTACCAAATTGGTGAGCGAAAAGGAAAACATATATTAAGACAATACATGCTCTCTTGCTGTTATGGTTTGTTAGCTATATTCATTTCATTTTATGTTTAGGGAAAATAATGTTTAATATCGTGCTGAAGGTGGGTTTATAACACGAAACATATGTCAAGAAATAACAAAAAAGTTGTATGACGTAAATGACAATCAAAATAATACAATTATCTAATACAAATATTATAGGTATCTTTATTAATTAACGCTTTTTCTGTATATAATTATTTATTATATTATGTAAGTCTGACAGAACAATCTGGTGACGCCCGGTTACCCAGCAAAGTAATGCGCTTATTTGAAAGCCATCCTTCTGTAAAATGTCTCCGTTCAACAATAACACGGTTGAAATCTTTCCTCTCGCTATAACGAAATCCCCCAAGGGTAAGTTTTCAGTTCTGGTAATATTTTATACAATGTGCAAATAAATAATACGAATAGTGAAGTACTACGCCAGGCTATTCCATGAATTTCATCCTCGAGCTGTGGTTTTATCCTCGTTAGTTTTACTATAGCGTACAGATATAGTTTAACTTCTGTTAAGTCAATACTGGCAATGATACTGTTGACTGGATGTTGAAGTAGTTAGTAATACGAACAGTATAGTATTGACATTTTGTATAGATATGTATTAATAGCAGCGTTCAATCTAATAACACGTTCTCATGTGACGATTTTTGTCGTTCAACTTTATCTTAAATGTTGAACAATAAATTGAAAGAAGTTTTTCTACGTATTGATTTAAGTTGAATTGTATTGATAATCGTAAATAAGATGCCGTCTAGTGAATCATTTGTTAGCTCATGCGTCTACGTAATTTCTGCTATTTTAAATGACAAACTAAAAAAATATTGCTAAAAAGCATAGTCTCTAATGTTGATTAACCAGTAGCATCCTGTTTGAATTTAGTCCTTGATAAGCCTTGGCACATAGTACACGCATATTACGTCATAATCTCGCACAAAAAATTAAATCAACATTATATGACGTAATCTACGTAAATAAATGTAATGTTAAAAGTGTTCACAAGCGTTTCCTTGGTCACCCACCAAAACCAATCTCGCAATGGTGTCCCTGACGTGTCGATTGTCATTTCAATAGTAAATCATTATTCGAGTAAACTAGTTGCCAGTAGTAAGTAACCAAGCTTATAATAACTCGCATCGGCACGTGATATTTGTCTGTTTCAATGAACTCTTTATTACAACTTTACTATCGGTTTAAATTAAATCGATCCGTAGGAAAATTTGTCCGCCTAAATATTTCCAACTCCGCCTTACATAAATTTTGTAGAAAATACACAAGATTTTTGGTTTACCTAAATAATAAATAGATTAAAAACTCATTGCGCCCTCTTGTAATTTGACGAGTTTATTAATTAATGCAAAAGTGGTAAGCACGCATATGTTTTTACACCAAATTTACTTTACAGGTGAGATTATTAACCTCATACAGAATATAAAAAATGAGGGAGTATTAATTTAAATATTTCTGTACTTATAAAAGTTTAATAAAAACATAACTTTAGTATAATATTATAATTAATACTGTAGGATACCCTTATAGTAAGAATTTTCTGAAGCAATGACAATTACGATTAGACCACGTCTTGCCCAGCAAGCGAAACATATTTTTTCAAAGTCCATCCAATATATTTCAAAGAGTTTCCTAATATATTTCTCTATTTGAGAATTTTTACCTAAATTTTTTCCTTGATTTGTAGATATGTCTACAAATTTAAAATTTAATATAGGTACTAACAAGTAGGGAATCCAATCCCGAGCCAAAATTCTGATTGCGGGATTTCGGGATTACAATTTGACAATCCCGGGATCCCGGTACTGGTCCCGGGATTGACATTTTTTTCCATCGTTAATATAAAATTTTTATATTTACAAATAACATTGATAAAATCAGTCAAAAATAAATCTAGTATAATTTATACTATTTAAGACATTTATTGTTAATATTGTAGGTATACGTTCAATCTTGGACGTACATAAGTTTAATGGAGTAAATAATATTGTAATATAAATAATAATGTGAATTTAATATGAGATTGCTGTTTCTGATAGTAAAGACATAATGAATGGATTAGCGAGATTTAAAATAGTAAAGCAAATAATCATGGCGTACTTATGGCCTTTCCGCTTCATAAATCTAATTAGTCAGCCAAATATGAAACTGCCGTAAAACGTATGATATCATGGTGGAATTACTTTGTTAAAAGTGCGAAGCATTATTTTGTTCCAATCTTTCTCATTATTAATAATTTATGTGAAAAAAATAAAATGAATCGGCAACCTACACATGGGTATAAATCAAACTTCATTCAAACTCAGTTTATTTCTAATGTAGTTATTTTTTATTAAAAGTATTTTTTCTGTTATATTTTCGCTTTTATTTTATTTTCCATAAAAATTGATAAAAAAATCAATCCCGAAATCCCGGGATTAGGTTTATCAATTCCAGGATTCATAGGTATCGAAAATAGCTCGGGATCCCGGGATTGTAATCCCTACTAACAAGCACTCGTTAATATTTTTTACAATGAATAAATTTAATAATAAATTAGTTTATTTCTCGGTTGTTCAACTTATGTATAATTCATTCATTATCGACTACTATACTTAGTATTATTACTTATATTTTAAAAAAATGATTGTTAAAAAAAGCGTTCAATAGTAGATTATACTGTTTATTAACTAACAAACTTCAATAAAGAAAGCTTTTGTGTTAACATTCTAGAATATTTTACAGTTTGATTAAAAATTAATTCACCTCACCTTTTATAAAATACAAAGTAAAGTGTGCAAATTAGTTTTCTAAATTCTAGAGGTATCTACTTTTAGAGAATAATAACAATTTCTAAGCAGACTATTCACTGTAAGCAGTGTTTCCCAAAATGTGAGCCGTACCGTCTTATTCATCAGATGCAAAAAATAAGTATACACTTAATGTATTTAATATAATATGTTTCATTGTGGTCTACTACTGCACACTATTTTATCGATAGGTATCCTAGTTATTTTTAAAAACATCTTAAAATTAATTGCAAAGTTTTGTGTTATTAATGATATATTTTAGTAAAGATCTTTAATGTATAATAGAATACAATAACGCTTTTGGGATTAATTATTATTTTTATTCTACACCAGAATATTTGGAAAGATTTCTTATTGATCTCTAAAATCTGTAAGAAAGCGATTTTTTTACCATGTCCAATCATATTATGTAAAATATTGTGAGCCTTCACATAGTAGAGGTTTGTATGAACATATTTCTGTTTTTTATATGAAATGGATGTTAGTCACTTGCCTAACCTATGAGATCCATACTCTGACTCCAAACACACATTGAAAAACAATATGTGTATATTTTCCAGATCCAGGATTCAATCCTGGGACTCACGACATTATAAGCCGACAAAAAAACCGCTCGCCCATCGTTTGCGTACTTTACATTGTCGATAATCAAACTAATAATCCGCCAATAATTTATCCGTCTATAAAGGTTATATTTAAATAGTAATTTTGTCGTTGAAATGATATGTGCCCCCGAACAATAAACTGAATGTAATTTACCTTTAATTAAAAATTTAGTATGCTCACTTTAAAAAAATGCATTTTTATTAAATCTACCTATTTTTAAAATATCACTAATGACTATTATACTTACTGAAAAAAAGAAAATGAAACAGGATTTAATTTTTTTCTCGAAAATAAAAGCATTTACCGATCATAAATTGTCTATTTCTTTAAATTATTTTTTGTTATAATTCAGTGAAAGTTAATTATGTGCATTTAACAGTAATTTGTTGATTTTCAAAATAATACATAAATATTTTATTTCCCAAACAATGATTTTATTGTCAAAATTTAAACAAAAATACCTAAAGTAATGAATGGTTTATGCAAACAATGCGTTCTCGTCGAATTCTAACAATATTATTTTTTATAAAATTTTGAGGTGGCTCATGAAACCAAACAATTTGTATTTCGCTGGTGTCGCAAGACTAGTCTCTGGTCCGGGCCAATGTGAAAACAAAAGAGCGGTAACACGTTTAGATAACTGTCGCCGTTCCGACACACTCCGGTGGAATGGTTTGCCAAAGTTCATTACGCAACTTCTCCCGGCTCGTTAGGAAAAACTTAATAATTGGTTTTGTCTGCGGAAAGCTTTTTTCAGTGTAAAAACTAGGGCAGAAAAATCTATCAGACGAAAGTGTGAAGGTAGCACAATGTTTTAACGTTTTAATAAGTACCATTAAAATATGTCCCTTTCAGGTTTTTTATTTTTTTTGTATTCTTCAATTTTGACTGCCAGTGCTCACAATCTTTTTAAATACCACTAAGTCACTGAATTTATATTTTTTTCATTTCTATATGATATTTAACAATAATATAATAATATAACCTATAAAATGTAACTTTTTCATCGTAGATTTCGAGCTTTAATACTTTTGACGACATATTATAGAATACCTACGTCATAATAAAGTTTATACCTACGGCATTTTTAAATAATGTTTATCTATACATATACTTTGATAGATAGAGGTAGGTATATTTGAGTCGCCTAGAGTCATTACTCACATTTTGCAATTTTGTCATTTTTGAGTTAATGAATGATATACCAAGTAAAATTCTAAAGGCATTAATCTATTTAAACAAAGATAGTTGGCTATGAAAAGTCACTTTAAATAAACAATATATGAAAATCGTTGACAAAGTTGACTGTTAGTGTCATAACTCGCTTCCAGGTTATCTGGTCCGCGCTGAATAATATGTTCAATAAAACTGCAGAATGATTCTCAAACGTATTGTCAAGAATCGTTCCTTGTCTAAATGCTATTATATTATAATCTCGTAAAGGCACAATTAAAAATAGTTTTATAAATCCACATAGTTCATCACCAAACAATACATCTGTATTTATATGATCAATAAACCCAATCTAATGAAAAAGTTATAAGCTAATAAATGATATATCTTTATTACAAAAATATCCTCTAAAAGTATTTTAAATGATAATAAGATATTCGAATTTTAAATGAGTGAAATTAAATCATACTAAAAAGTTGTTCTTTTAAAGGATGAAAATAAATAGTATAAGTAAGTAGCTATCTGTACCATTTTCAGTTGTTAAGTCTAGCATACAATTTAATTAAACTTTTATTGAAGTGTTGTTTTCAGTTGGTGCGAAAATACTCGTAAAATAAAATCTACGTTTGGGTTAATCACACTCACATATTATGTGTGTACGTAACGCAAGTTCTTGACTCTATTTCATGTATTTTAGAAAGTTTACCTAGATAATAAGTACCTAAAGATATTGTGTAACTGAAAATTCAATTTCCTATACCAGAGATATGCATCTTCACTTTGTAGGAAACTTTTAGATCGCATAAATATTGGAAGCCGTTCGATATTATATAAACAAAAACAAAACTTCTATTAACAGTAAATTTCCAAGTTGAAATTCAAACCAATGTTGCTTTAATGGTATGTTATGAGGTTAATAAACATTTTCTTTGAATTCTAAACCAATCTCCTGTATTAAGTCAGAATTTTATGATCAGTAGTGAGGTTGAACACATTAGGTGGAAGATGTTATATTCTGCATATTATGTACCCATATATGTCCTATATACCTAAGTACATTCCGACCAAGTCTGATCCTAATAACATCATATGGGTATTAACAGAATATTATTTTTACGAGAAATGCATGTTAGCAACTTGCTCAACCTAATAGATCCACACTTTGACTCAAATACAAATTGAAAAACAATGTGTATTTGCCATACCCAGGATTTGAACCTGGAATCCATGACACTATACGCCATGGTGCACACATAAGCAAATCTGATCCTGCAGGGCTATTCTAACATATTACTTAACTCTAAAATCAATAATTTTCAGCATCAGCATCTTTTTAATCAGCAGTTAATTATCCCGGGAAGTTAACTGTCAGGCATGATATTTGAACATTGCAAATTATTTTTAACACGTCTTATTTGATACTAATTGGATACATTTGGAATCAAGTAAGATCCAGTGGCGATTTTTAACAATTATTATAGTAAATCGTCTTATTTTTGGAATTTCTCCGAGTCATATTCGTCAATTCGTGTTATTTTGGAGCAATAAAAATAACGGAAACGTGTTAACTGCCCATGAATCAACGTGTTTATAGCTTATACAATAATAGATTTTTTTGACCTTTTTCTATGCATTTACTGGAAAATTAAATCATTCATGGTTTAACATGGAAATTACCAATAAAAATATTTTAAAATAGATTGCACATTGTTATAATGCATACTGGCACGGCGCCTGAACAGTATATTAAAAAATGACGTCCCATGGTATTTATTCGTAAAGTATTTAACCAATTTATGCTACCAGTGTTCCAATTTGCAAATATAATGCATAAACCCGTAATGTAAGTGAAATCTAAAAATTACGAGTATCTTGTTAGACGTAAAGAGAAAAGATCACATAATAAACCGGTGAATAAGGAGGTCCACAAAAGTACGCAATGTGATAGAGGGGCTGGATATATCGGTGAGTGGATAACTGCTGGACAAATACCATCATATACTGGTACCAAAAGACCACGGGGACGCCCTAAAACCCGATGGATAGACAAACGCATAAAATATTGCTGGGTGTTTATTGCAATAAAAAAATAGAGACCGAGATGAGTAGAATGAGTTAGGGGAGGCCTTCGTCTCGCAATGGATCGACTCCGGCTGATCATGTTGATGACAATACCAAAAAATGTGTTTGCAGATCATTTCACGATTCTACTTATATTATTTTTTAACGTTTCGTAAGTATTTTGTATATAACGACTTTATATACATTAAATTTAATAAAAAATGACGCAACCAAATATTTTTAAGTGACAGTTAGTTTCCTTTAAACATAAAAATGCACTCAAAGAACATTTAATTTATTATTTCAAAACAAACGGCAATATAAAAATGTGTACTTATTATTAGGACATTTTTTTATTTAACCGTCATAATATATTATTTAATCGTAATTTATTAGTTTACTTTATTCCAGTTTATAAAATGTCTCTGTCCCAAAAAATATAATAATGATTACTTAGTTAAAAACTTAATAAATTTCAATTTCAAATTTTTGTCAAATCGTTTGATGAAAAAGTAAGTAAGCATATATTGTATATTGTTTTTTATTGACTTCAAAGAAATGTTTTTACGCAAAAAAAATCACATTAAAATATTAATATTTTTTTATTACGAAATGTGAGGACAAAATAAAACTAACACTATGATTTGAACTATCAAATTACTTATTTCCACTTAATCAACAACTGACAAACGCCAAAAATATTCAAGTAATTAATAATTTATGAGCATTTGGTATTAAAAAAATATTGTATTCTGTGACTTTTTTTATTGTCATTTTCATATTTAACTTCCTACACCTTCTGCTAATAGAGGTTGTCGAATATCAGACAATTGTATGGCCATTTTCCGTCATCCAGCAGGCACGTTTTACCACTGATAATAAATAATAATTCCTAACATACCTACTCAGAAAAAGTAATTTGAAAATTAAACACTGTTTTTTTTCTTGTATCAATCTTGTATTGGCTGTGAATAATTAATATAATAATTTTTAATATTATTCTATAATTCCATATTCAAAGATCATTAAATTTCATATGTGTGACATTTTGAATAAAACTGTTTTTAAAATTATCTCAATGCATGAATAAAACCTTTTGACAATCAACCTAACTTTTCTTTTATTTTGTTAACTGTCAATTCATGGTGGAACTGCATTGTATTGTTGTTTTAATTTAATAAAACGCAATTTTTTCGTAGTACTTATTCCACTTTTAATCAATAGATTAGGACCGGTTTCGTCCGCCTCAGAAGGACATTTTCAACTAGTCACTATCAGTTGAAAATGTCCCTCTGAGGCGGACGAAACCGGTCCTAATCTATTGATTAAAAGTGGAATAAGTACTACAAAAAAAAATGCGTTTTATTAAATTAAAACAACAATCAATTTAATACTGACAACGATATTAAAACGATTTTTAATTGTTATACTTAATAATATTATATTCTATTTGATATTGAGGAATCGATGATGAAGTGAGAAAGGCGGTTGTGGTAGAGATGAAAGTAGATGTTTATTGTCTTGATGCAGAATACCGAGTATCGCGGTGAGCTAGGTGCTCGGACTGAGCCGCGATCCATATTGATGATAATTGGGACGAGCTCGGAAGTCTGTGCTCAAAAAACGAATGTCGAATGACGAATGTCGAGTGACGGACTCGAGTGGAGTGATTCTTATCTATTATTCTTTCCTATTTATATAAAAGCAAGCAATACCTCACACGATCCACCACATTAATATTGAGAAACCAATTGAACACAATATCTAACGACTACTAGGTGTTTTAAAAAGCAACCATGAGATTGCCGATTGCTATGTCATTGCTTGTATAAAAGAAACGCTGATGCTAGATGAAGCAATTGATAGTTAAATGACTTGTTGATTTTACCTTGTCGAAATTCATGCTGACCCGATATAATATCATTGATCGCTATACATATTCCTGAAGAAAAAAAATCAGGTTATAGAAAGTGAATTTCTTATTATAAATCCAAGATTTCCGTTAAAATTTCAGATCAAAATGATGAAGAATTGTGATTAGAAGTACTTTATTGTGATAGTTTATTTATGCACATTATGTTGTATGTACCAATAAAAAATCTACTTGTAATGAAATTTTAAAAAAAGTTAATATTGTTCTAAAAATACTATTTTTCCATTTTTGTTATGATATAATCTGTAGTAATTATAACACTCAGCATCAAATGAATACCACACTTTAATAATATATGTAGGTTTTGATATTAAAACCAAACATTATAGCAATAATAATAATTGTCAGCGTTCTCAATCATAACTAGACCAGTAGTGTTTGTTTTTATTGAGAATTACGACAATATCTATGGTACCTAACATATTATGTACTGCATTAATATAAATAAGAAGAACAATAATTTATAAATCTACACTCAACTTGTCGAGTCCGTCACGAGACGTAGGTACTGTCATTGTCACGAGTACTTCACTTGAAATAGTACATTTGTTATTCCACTCGAATCAAGTCTTTCAGTGCATTCTTATAATTAATCTCTTGAATTGATCTTATAAATACATCCTTACCTCGCGATTATAATCTCAAGTTAACATCCTTATTATTGTATTCAGTGTATTCTAGTATCAACCAATAAACCCGCATACCAACAAACAACCAAGCAACAGCGACCTCCTTTCTAACACTACTTCATCAAACCGCCAAATTTTTTGAGACTAAGTATGTAATATTATTATTATGATATTCAATTATGAGATAAAGAGATTAGTTTTTTTTTCTAAAATAGTAATACCTAGGAAAATACTTTCAAAAATTCTCGATAAGATAGCAACAGTTCGTTTTATATTATAAAAATTAACTTGGAACATTTTCTTGCTGTTTTAATTCTCAATCCAACGTAAACCTATTTATTTATACTGGTAGTTGAGAAATTTACTATAGTCGTTGAGGTAAATTTTATTTTTCCCCATCGATAAATATTATTTATATCGTAATGAATTTGCCGAAAGTTTAATAATAATGATGCATTTCCTACAAAACTCAAAGCATACTATTAAGTGCATAAACATATAAAATGTTCAATTAAAACCGGGAAACTCTATTAAGTTCATAGCCTTTTATTTTTCTTTCAAAATTTATCTCTCAGTTAAGTGGCATTTCGTAATAAAATAAAAGACAATATTTAAAAAAAACGTCCAGTAATTAAAAATTGAAATAGTTTTTTAATGGCCGTAAATTGAATCGAGTCTTTGATGTGTTAGAACTTTTCACTGACCGTGGAATCGCTTTGAGGTTTTATGAGCGTGTTAAACTGGTACACAAGTCGAAAACACATTAAAACCCCTGAAATACCCTTCAACAATAGTAAAAAAAATATAACTATGTAGACTATGCATGGTATAGACTCAATGCTTTGAATAAAAAATATTTTCAGGGTTCAGCGATAAATTAAAATCAAAGACTTTTTATGGGCATAGGTTTCCCATTTTCATTTTTTCTTTAGAATTTACCAACATTAAATTCAAACAGATGCGAAACTGACGTGTAGCGCAACGTAATAATATGATATATAGATGTATATTAGGCATAAGACGGAAAAATCATAAATATAATTTATTGGTGTGGAAGCAGATAAATCATGCAATGTTATAGATGTCACCAAACCACTAAATGGTAATGGGTAAACATGCCAATTTTTCTTTTTCATACTGGCACTCAACCGTATGCGGGTCTTGGTCTCCTCCAACATCTGCCTCTATCCAGGCCTGTCCAAGGCTGCTTCTCTCACATTTAAGATGCCCTAGGTCTTTAAACCTAACTCGACCTCTTCCATCTTTTACGATGTTAACCAGGTCTTAGTTTACCTCCCAGCTTTCCGAATGTCAGTTTCTTTGTCATGCGTGACTCATCCATCCTGTGTACATGACCCAGCCATCTAAGGCGGCCCAATTTGATGGAAATAACCCTTATCAAAACATATACGAGAGTATCTAAAAACTTTGAATTATTTTTTTAATTAAAAGCTTATCTTACAATACATTATTAGAATATACTTAACTATTATAAATTAGACTTAATGGAAGAATAGTTTGGTTATTATTATTTATTTTTATAATTACGTTCTTTATTGAAATAAACTTTACTTTGTCTCCCCCATAGCGGAAAAAAATTAACCATATTATTAATAGGTATGTATGTATTATTTATTATTATTTATTTATTATTCAATACATAATACACACAAGGTTTTAAGAATGTTTGATTCTTTATTTTAGAAATAATATATTTTGAAAAACCTGAGAAATATACATATTAGAAATTTTTTTAAAAAAACTAGTAGAACCGAGTGGGACTCGAACTCAAGTCTTTCACTTTCCGGGTGAGTGCTTTGACCTCTAAGCTATCGGGATACAGGATTTAATTGAATTTTAAAAACTAACCGGCATCGTCTGCAAATTGTATTCTTAGTTCAATGAAAACAAATAAGTATGACTGAGAAAGCTTACATCGAATCCTACACTCCTCGCCATATGCATATAATATGTAATAGGTAAATTTTCCAAATGGTAAATATTTTTTTATATTTTCTCTACCAGTGCGTAAGGTGCAGGCTTATTTCCGAGTTTGATTCCCGGTAAAATCATAATATAGTATTTACATAATATTTGATTTTCTCAAAGCCCATGATTGTTTCACTTCTACTACTTATATAGCTGTTTCGCTCCTCTCTACTCGTTGGGTCTCATGGCATGTTATGGTATTCAAAAAGACTATATTATATCATATTTTTATTTCCTGTTAATTTGCATGCAATAGTAACTGTATATTTTACACTGTCTCTTTTTTTACATAATATATAAATCTACAAACACACAGTAAACCTGGAATCACTTGAATTAATTGAAATGTGTTTGCTAGCATCTGTCTTGTAAAATGGTATACTCGTGCAGAAGTTCTTTCTAGCAGAACCAACCAAGCTGCATGTCTTTTGTAAACTAATTCTTCAATTAGCTGAACTTTGTCATTAGCGATTGCACTAACCCAGTTTGTTCCGTGATTATCTTGGCTGGCCCCGAGATTTCTTTGAAAAATCTTTCAATTTACTCTAGCAGTCTAACAGAAAACTTTTATAGAGTTTTCAATCAAAAATTGAAAAAAAAAATCTTTTTTTATATGGGTATCTGTTCCATAACCATGGTAATGTGAAATAATAATTGAATTGAATTGAATCGTCCACTGTTGGATGAAAGTTTTTCTTAGTTAACTATTTATTATTATTTTTGTTTCATTGTCTTGTGTTACCTATCGGGGGGTGTTTGGGGTTGGAGACTTAATTATTATATTCAATTATTTAATATATTATCAGACGGTTGCGTTTGGATGTGTGATGTGATATTATATGGTTCTCTATTAAGAAAACACGCGTGAGAATATCGTTTTGTATTTATTTTGAAGCACAATTACACAGGTGATATAACACGGCAGAATAAGATCAAAATATATTAGTCTATGAATGTACACATACATATTTATAATGATACTTTTACATTTGATATGTTAAGTTTCTAAAAATGAGCATAGACAATAACATGTCAGTTGTAGAGTTGGGTAAAACCTTTACATATCTCATATCACCTAATATTAATCTTTATTAGATAAACAATTTAGCTATCTTTAGCCACTTCATAATAAATATGTATTACAACTAGATCATTGACTGTATGCAATGATGTTATATTTCACTATAATGAAAATAAACTGTATATAATTATTTAATGTAAAAAGAGTAATGATAAAATGCTTGGCTGAACTAATGGCGATCCTAATCAATATAACTAAAATCAAGCGGCCCAACAACCATGTCTATCTCTGATAACAAATATCAATTGATAACGGTATGTATGACAAGATTGTTCACAGAATCAATCTGGCACGGAGAGCATTCGGATACCTGAATGGTATCTTCAATTGTATTTAAAGCATAAAGTGTTCAACCAATTTATGATATCAGTGTTCACGTGAAAAGTATGAATCATTAATGTAAAATAAATCCAAAAGTTTCGAATACTGCAACGTGGTATGGAAAGGTGATTGTTGGGTACAACGCGGAAAGACCACAAATGGATAAAAAAGCAGACAAGAGTACGCGCTGTAATAAGTCATCATATGATCTAGTAGATAAAATGGTGGACTAGCGCTATACAAACGTCATCATCCAATGGTACCCAAGGGCACTAAACAAGCACAGGGACGTACTAAAATAAAAAAATAAAGTGTTCAACCAATGTGTGCTACCAACACTCACGTATGCATGTGAAACATAGACTTTTAATGTAAGAGCTATCCAAAAATTACGAGTGGATACACGTGGTATAGAAAGGTGCATGTTGGGCACAACGCAAAAACACCGCAAATGAATAAGGAGGCAGTCGAGAGTACGTAATGTGATAGAGGTCACTGGTAATGGGCTAGACATGCCGCTTGGCGAGTGGACAACCGCTGTACAAAATATTCCATCATACAGAGATACCCAAGAGACACTAAACGGTTACAGAAACGCTCTAACACCTGCATAATTTTCGGTGGATGCATGTAGAAGTAAAAAAAACTGGGGACCATGAAGAGTGGAAGGAGCTAGAAGAGGTCTTTATCCAGCAGTGGATCGACTCCGACTAATAATAATATGTTGTAATATTAAATGTCAATTGGGTAGGTACCTATCATTTTTATCTAGTGGATCATACGGTTATACACCATAAGCAGGCAGGATGTGCCAACATATTTTTGTAGGAATAGTTATTGTTATTAAGCATTAATTATTATCCAAGGTAAAAATGCAATTTTTGGGAGACCTGGTATTAAACCCACTCCCAACGTTTATGAGTAGAATGCTCTACAAACAACACCATCTTGGGTTATTGTGTGTGGGTATTTTAAATATAGGATTTAAGATAATATGTTTATGTAGTACACATGCGCATTTTATAATATATTATCATTGCTGAAACGTATTTTTCTGTATCACTAGTTGACAATGATTAATAAAGAAAATAAAACAATACGACCCTGACAAATAATTATTTAAAAATAAAAATTAAAATATCACAATTTAAAATGAATTTATTGTCCTTCCAATAATCTGTATTAATAATATTTAGTCTGTCTTCTCTAAAAAAAACAATGTGACAACATGTTACAATTAATTGGTTCATATAAAATAAACAGCAATCCTCTGTGGATAAACATTTTTTTTCTCTCATTACTCTTGTAAACATGAAAAATAATTATGTCATAGGCAGGTAGCTTTATCGTTTTCTGTTTACCATGTTCACACAAAGAGTAATTACTTTTTTTTCTGAACATATTAAGTTTTGGAAAAAAAAATATCAAACTATTTGCCCACGAAAGTTGTTTGAAAAGATGCGTGGTCGTATACCTGTCAAACCCAATCAGTCCTTATCACGGCGATACTAACAGCAGCAATTTTCTTTGAAGTAAATGACGCAACCGATACGTTATATAATTTTAAAGGGGGGCACCAAAAAAATCAAAGTAGTCATAAAGCACTAAATTATAAAAATAAATTGTCCGAAAGTATGGATTTATTTGGAAAATTAAAATTTGATTATTATTTTTTTATCGTACTGATTACCTATCTCAAAATCAGTTCCTGCGTTGGGGCTGAACGTCATTAAATGCGCCACTGTCTCGGCTTTGTGATAGGTACTGATGTTTTATAAAATGAAAATGTGTAAGAGAGAGCGAGACAGGGATAAGACGTATTAAACATACCTACATGTATAAATGCAAATTCTAAATTTTTTGAAAAATTTGAAAAATCGGAGGTATCGTTAATTTTAATCGGGACTTAAATGAAAACAAATTATACCCTTGTAATTGTTTGACAGCTGATGCTTACATCACGGCAATAGCATATCGATTGATTAGAGTTTTGAGAAATTTGTGCGTTATCCAAGAGATGGAAGGGTAATTATAACAGGTCTAGGGTGGTGTGACCTAACGTAACCTTAGACAGCATATTATACAATCAATAAAAAAATATAAATATAATGGATGAGGAAGAACTATCGGATAAGCGTCACCGTTTGAGAAACGAACGAGTTCAGCGATGGCGTGCTCAGGAAAGTTGGGAGACTCTATGAAGCTTCCGCCGAGATTATGCAGCAGCTCACAGATACATAGTTGAGTCTGAAACACCAGAACAAAGACATAACATATAATTATACGTAAACTTATGAGAGAGAGGCAGACAGGGATAATGTAATATATAAGAATGTTGTGTACTGCCATCTGGTAATATTTTCTAGTATTTTAATAAACGGTATCAGCATCCTTTAAAAGAAACTATTTTCAGTTTTTATCATTTCATAACTACCCAAAAATAAGTATATGTTAATTTTTATGGGTAAAATTGTTATCAGTTTACAATATCTAGTTCAGGGTTGGCGTATTTTTTATATACGCATTCCAACATTTCCCAAATATTATTTTTCGACTATCTGTCGTGCCGAGCAGTTTTTCATAGAGACAAAGTGGTTTTTAAGAATTTTATTAAAAAAAATAACGATGTTCTAGATCACTCACAGAATATAGTATCTACCATAGTATTATAACCATTTTGTATTATAAGTTATAAGCAATTCTTTAATCTGTCAGGATTTTCATATTTCACTTGATTCAAATATTCTGTAGGTACCTATTTAAAAAAAAAAATATCAGAATCGAACACTTCCCCGCACACCATACAGTTTTGATACATAGTGTGACGAATTTTTGTCTCATATTTCATTCGAGGCGATATTACGATATCATATCTAAATAAATTTTACTCATTGAGTCGGGAAGATGAGTGTATAAAAAAAACATATGCGTAAATCTCATCTAGTAACTAAGATATTTTCAAATTATCTTCAATCTATTGGAAACTCACTTAACGCATTCTATTTCAGTAACAACACTTCCAAGTCGGGCATTAATCATACTGCATAAAGTTAAATACGGAGCGCTAGCACCAAGTAAGCAATAAATAACATTTTAGGAACCACTACCTCGCAACGGGCGGTCACCCCGAGTGGTACAAGTAGAGCAAACATATCTGAAGTTGGCACAAGACATTAGGTTAACGTTTACTTGTATTTCAAACTCTTTCCAACTTGATAAACTTAAATAACACTGTTATTTTTAAGGGTGTCATTATTAATGAAAAATCATCTTGAAATATAATCTCTGTTAATTAAATAAATGCTAATATGGTAACTAGAGGTTAGTTGAAAATACTGTCACCAGTTTGTGTACTCAAGTTTCGGATGAAACTACCCATATTCAGTATGTGTGTCCCAATAAACTTATTCCTAAAAAATTGTGATGATATCATCGCGAGTCGCTCACCAGCTGGTAGACTTTCAAAAATATTAACATTAAATGCGCGCGAGCGAAGTAGCACTTGAATATAGGTATATTTTAATTTATTAGTCTATTGCGTTCGAATGTATGAATAATAGGTCATAAATGTTGTGTCGCAGCACAGTGGTGAAATGACCGACAGGTTTAGGCTTGTTATATGACCGCTCCAAAACATGTTTAAATTTTTTTTTAAATATCACTGTTATTCATTTTTGTTAACAAGAATATTGTAACCAAACAGAAAAACAACTCATAAATTTAAAATTTGTTTGACATTTTATAATAAATGAGACTATTCGACAAGCGGAGCTCAGCGTATTTTTAGCGATTCTATTGAAGCCAATACACAGTCTGAGTTCCCTGAGCCGATACGTATTTCAAATATTAATATGGAGTTGGTTTAAGTTTCAGTTGAGTATGAAACTTTTGTCGCATACGCACGCCAAATGCTCTATATAGTATTCCAAATACTAGTAAGTATTTTGGAACAAGTTTCTATACTAAGTATTTTTTTATACTGGTAGTAAGTATACTTTGTCTTCAAAATCTCCCGAATCTTCAAAATCTTCTTCAGAATCTTCAAAATCTTCAAAAGCTTCCGATTTTTTAGACGATAGTTAGAATTTTCTAATGATAGTGGCGAACCTGCCGGAGAAAATGCAAACTACACCGCGCAGAACATTTTTGACGTTTAAGATATAATAATTTTTTCAATAATCTGTCAAATAGCATCATACAATGACAACATCGCGTCTCGCTTATCCTTGAAGAATGAGATTGGTGAAACAGTCAGGACTTTTACGTATGGCGATAGTTTAATTTATATACTATTTGTGCCAATAAATATATGCACGTGCATACTAACAAGCACTATTATACTACAAGTTCTTTGAATAAAACGTAGTCAGCCTTTCTTGGTCCGCGCATAATGAAACGGTTTAATTTCTCTGCTTGTAAATATTATTACTTCGCCCTGTTTACCGATACTTCCTGTTTGTATGAAATTGTAGACGATGACTAATTGAAAGGTTCTATATTTCCATGATAATATTATTAACAAAACAATTTTTCATCTTGTAATAATTATATATTATCAATTTAATATAAGAATACTTATTTTTAGAATAGTTTTAGATTTCTTAAAAAAATATTCTGTTCGTTTTACAGCAAAACAACTAATTACAAAAATAGGGGGGGGGGCTGCGTAATTATATTCTGAATTAAAAATAGCCCCTGGCCAATGCAATAATTAATTTATGTATTATTTGAGTTTGTTTTTTATCGTAATAGAATCTTAAATAGGTTAAATTTATAATTGTATATATTATCATGTTTCTTTAATATTTACACATGCTGTCTTTTCTACTTTCTTGTTATATTAGTTGTTATTTGTAATTAAGATATTTTTATATATTTGTATTAATTTATTGTGTATTATGCCGCATTGGCCAATCGCTGTAATGCCGTAATACTCTTTTTAAAAATAAATAAATCTTCTTTCGTCGACGTTTCGGGCTCAATATTGTACAACCCACCGCAATCAAATTTTTTCGTCAGAAAACCGAAGAAATAAATGCGATAATAATTATTGTTTGGTTTTAATAAAAACGTGCTTGAATATTATAGTATACTTCTAGACTTCAAAATTATTTTTATTGGCATCGTATCTATGAATTAAGTTATAAACTTAATGATTAACAACATGCGACGTAGAGACACATAATAAGCATAGTATAACATGAAAATAAAAAATATCTTATCAGTAAAATATAGTGCCATCTATTGGACAATTATCGAAGCAGAGATTTTTTTTTTGTATTGTATTAAATCAACTAATTCTTGTTATGAATTTTAAAAAAAAATTACTCGATTATCTGCAAATCATATGTCAAACCAAACGTTACGTATGCCATCTACATCAGCGATTTCCTAACTGGGAGGCGCGGAGGGAGGCGCGAAAAGTTAAACAGAAATGTAGCCACAAGTTTGCAGTTTGCAAGTGCATAGTTCATAAAACGGCCGCTTGTTAGCTATAAAAAAGAGTCCTTTAAAATGTAGCTAGTTTCCAAAGCTGTTTGAAGATATGGAAGCTAATTTTAGGTACCTACGTCACTTCTATATTACCTACTATTATGGATACTTGCGCTGGCTGTTTCATGCAAAAGTGATTCAAATGTTGTTTGAACTCTAAAAGATTGCAATTTGTCTTGATTACAATCATAATGAAGTGGCTAATATATTTAGGAACGATAACTTTAATGTTAAACTTGCCTATTTGGTTGAATTGTTTTATAAAATTATGTATTTTGAATAAACCACTGCAAGCACCATAAATTCACTGATTCATAAACAAAATTAGAGCTTTTGAAATCAAAATTAGATAAAAAAAAGTTCGTCATGTTTCCACTTTTAAATGATTTTTGCGCCAGAGTTAATATTAAAGCAAACGAAAATCTCTTTACTGAATGAACACTTGGATGGTTTGCTAATGCACTTTTCATATAATTTGTAAAATCTCGATTTTACAAAGTTCGCGTGGATACTGAATCCGTTTGTCAATAATTATTAACGAGAAGATGAAATTGGATTGGCCACTATTTAAAAAGAAAAATTAATAGAATTATCTTGCGATAGGTACTTCATTGAAACAATTTTTTTAAAGTAAAACCATAGTTAAATTTCAGTTGAATCGAAGTGAAGAATACAATACTTTGTCAAGCAAAGCAATGCATATCATCAATCATATCATATCATCTCAATCATAACATCATAATATGTATGCGAAACGAAATTTTCTGCATTCGGTACAATAAAATCCAAATATTGAACACGTTTCGTAGTAGAAAAAGAGCTACGAGTGGAACTCTCCTCAATGACACCAAAATCTGATAAACTTTGTGCAAACAAGCACGTCCATCGCATTAATATATATATAGTAAAACCTTGTTATTATTTTGTCAATTAGGTAAGTATTTTTCATTTTTTGTATCACTTGT
The DNA here is from genome assembly GCF_057557595.1 of Rhyacophila brunnea. NCBI lineage: Eukaryota > Metazoa > Arthropoda > Insecta > Trichoptera > Rhyacophilidae > Rhyacophila > Rhyacophila brunnea. The sequence goes on from NW_028232774.1 coordinate 20,327,883, forward strand.
AAAAGTGTAATAAATAAAGGAGGGGTAGGCGCTAAGATTTGATTTTTTTTAAGAGAGGCGTAGTAGCATAAAGTTTGGTAGCATAAAAATATTATGTAGATTCTATATAATATATTTGGTACCTATATAAAAGTCAAAATATGTTTGTTTGATTTAATTTTCGTACTTTACTCCAACTGACATCTACATAATATGAAAAATACAAAGTTTATTTGTTCAAATTACCTTACATGCCAATTCCAAATTTTGAATTTCAATTGATTAAGATCAAGTTTGCATATTATTTTGGATTCCATTTTAATTAGATGTTCTTTTGTTTGACTTAGCTGTCAGAATTATTTTCATTTTGACCCATGCCTACGAGTTGATACAGATATTTTAAAATTGAACAATGTAATATTTGTATTGCTTTGTTGACTAATATAAATACATATTGATGAATGAAGCGAAGTCTGGTACTTCAAAAATTATTTTAATATTAATTAATTTTTGAAAAAAACATAGATGATTAATTAATTAGCTAGGTATTCAACTTTGCTGTGATTGTGATGTTTTTAAAGATCTTTGATTAAATAAATAATTTGTTTTCATTATTTTTATCAATAGCTATAATATATATGTATATATGGCGGCTAGCGTGGTGCATTGCGTAAGGCGCTGGCCTTCCACCGTTCCACCCGAGAGTTCTGGGTTCGATCCCGGTGAGGACACAATATTTATGTGATTTTCTCAAAGCCTAGGTGTTTGTGATTGTTCAAAAAGTACTAAAAACTACCTTGTACGAAAAAGCACGGACATAGTTATTAATAATAAAAAAATAGCTTTAATTTATATCTACTATTACCAAATAATATGCATTATTTTTCTCAGTTACCTTCTTATAATTGATCAGTAGTAGAAGTATCCCACTAATATTTTTTAGATATACCGATAGATTTTAAAGTAATTTTTTCAGTCAGTAATCGGTTCCTTATTCCATTATGATTTTATAGTGGTGTTTTACGAATCTTGAAACCTATTCGGTCAATATACGTCTATCAAGTATGACAAGATACCACAAAAACAGACATACAATAAAAAAACAATTTATTACAATAGACCAAACATTTTTTTAGGGGAAAACTTCTCAGAACAAATAAAAAACTTAGGAAGCAAAAAAATGAGAGGCGTAATAAACTACAGTTTTGAATGGTACCTACCTACTAAACCATCATAATAAAAATGTTGAATTTTATTATAACTTTCTACGGGTTTTCCTTAACATTTTGACACATTTTTTCAGGATGTACCCAACGCACAATTGTGCCAAATTTTAATTAGCAAAAAATCTCTAACACATATTATCCAATCTTCAATACAACACAAAAATAATTTAATCTTATATAATATGTAAAAACTAGAGCATTCAAATAACCTGATTCTTTTAGTTTTTTTTTACACTGACATTCAACTGAGTAGACTTTTGGATATATTTTATAATTCTTAAAGATAATCAAATTTGTTCAGAATCACAACTAATCTTCGATATTATTATTATTAAATTTAACCTAAATAAATTTAAATCCAAGTATAAGACTACCAAAAATCGGTTCCGGCCTAAATAACTGGCCCTAAAGACAATTCATATTTTTGACCGATTGCATATTTTTTTTTGTTTTTGTTACAGCATTACACATTGACCCTTTTTCCATAGAGTAAAAAATGAGATTTTTTGTGCACTTGTGCACAGCATTCCACACATATTTCACGTATGTGGCCCAGGACTCAAGTGCCCATCATAGTACCTTCTTAGATCTTGTGAAGAGATCTGAATCTCTCTCACATACTACGTGACCCGTCCATTTGATAACATTTATTGCTTGACACTTAAAAAAATAAGGAACTGGGTCAGGCTTCGTTTTCTTTTATCGGGCCAAATATGTGTCAAAGAATTTTATTTTCCAATACATACTCGTATGATATTTTGTGTTTCTCTTTAAGGATCCATTCCTTGCAACATTCCATAAAATGTATTTATACAAATGTTTGTAAATATTTTTCATAGAATACTTATTATTTGTTATTGGACATTATTATGTATCTGGGCACCGCCATCTTTAGATTAATAAAACCTGAGCATAACTTTTTGCACAAGCAACGAGTGGTCCACTACCATACTATTTATTGATAACGTACTTGCAAGCAGAGTTTGGTATTCTATAATGACTGAAGAGTATAATAATAATTTATTAGTTATTGTCGTTTAGAATCGACTGTCACATTGACAAACATTTTAGTGTATTATTACTTACTTTGATCGTCATTTCATTTTACTAATAAGTAATAACACTGTAACACATAACCACTAAATCAGATGAACTCCAAGGTCTCCAAGATACGTTATAATAATCTGAAAGAAATCTGAAACTAAAAATACTCCGACAAGTGAACAAGACAGACGCGTCACTATAAGCACTCTATAGACAATTACAGGCAATGACAGGTCATCCATAGAGAACGGAAGAGGCGGGAAGGTAGGACTAGTCGTGAAATGTGTCGGCTTTCCTTCTTCAGTGGGCAATGATCTGGGCCATTTTTAAATTCGCAGAATCTAATCAATTCACAATTTTGTATTATAGTGTGTGTTGTAAGATAAATATGAGTAAAATCGAACTGTATTTACTTTTTTTAAATATTTTATCACATAATATAACATCATAATAATATTATTTATCCCAGCTTGTTCATCATGTGGGTTTGGTACTTTGGGCATGAATACGGCCATTTGTCGTCAGTTGGATTTTATCTGAATGTTATGCAAATAATCATTTCCACTACATTTCACTTTACGCAAAGGATTTACCTTTTAACGACGTCGTGCGTATTGAAATTCGGTTTTATTGTTGCAGTCATTGCTAAACTTTTAAAGTTTTATACGTACACAGTGATGTTCATCCGGTTAGCACAAACTATTGCGAACCATTTCTTGTAAAGTCAAATAAAAATAATCAATAAAAAATCGATTACTAACATTCAGATATTTCAAAAAGTTATAAGATAATGTCATCTCCCATCAAGATGCGTGGGTGTGAGATGCATTTTTCTTGCTTGTTTTTCGTGTGTTTTTTTTTATCGTCTGGAAATTTTTGGGGACTTAGGAGTGAACAAATAACACACCGGAATTGTTAGAAACGGCGAGGTTTATTACATTAATATTACTATAAAACTACATATTATTTGTAAAATTATTTTAGAGCCGCGGTATGAACATGTTTCCTGTTCGATGATAAATCGATTCTATTGTTTTCAAAATGGCTGCTTCGGCGCATGCGCGCCAAGATCGTTGGTCTTTCGATCCTACCGCTGCAATTATTTAGCGCTACGAGCGGTCTCGCATCGCTTTTTTTACGCTAAAAGCATTCGATAAGAATGCGGCGTTGCTGTTATTAAATTTTGGCGCCAAACAAGTATAGCATTGCCGGTTTATTACTATTTATTTTCGTAATCAACCCTTACTATTTGTCGGCTTGGTACCGATTCGTATTCTCCAGATTCACAGAGACATCCCCAAATGGGGACCATTTGGGAGTGTAGCAATATATATTCTTTATTAAATATAACACACACTAATTAAATGTTAAGTACTTATTCCACAATAAATAATTATTAACCCAAAAGCGATTTCGTCCTAACGAATATTCTCAATTGAAAAACAAAATAGTTCAATTATATATGTACTGTTACAATCGTAATAATATATCGATATACGTGTTAACCGATATATAATAATTATAGTCGTGATTCATTAACCAAATCAGAGCCAGTTTGACTCTTGTTTGAAATAAGTGCCATTTTAGCCGATGCGCTGGCTCCTTGAAAAAACGGTAAAAACATTAAATAAATTTAATTAAGTGCATATTAAACCAACATATAATATTTAATAATTTGTTTAACGTGCCCTGATATCATAGAATGGTCGACGTTTAGTTTATTTAGGAAAGAATTTTGGTAGAGTATGGCACATAACGTAGCCTATTCTAACATATCACTTAACATCCAAAAAGAGCTAATTGTGATAAATATATCACTTTCCGTACTCTGGCAGTTAATTATGTAAAGTAATTAACCGGCTGGACTATCAAAAGGTGATAATATTTTAACAGCCCCTCTCTTGACCGTGTTAACTTTGAGAACGAGATAGAGTACGTCAATTTTACATATTAAAATTGAGATACAAGATGCTGCTATTGTACTGCAATCGCAATGACATTACTAATAAAATTGTAGGTTATTTATTGTTGATATGTCTGACGTGTCAATATAAAATTCTTGTGTTCGGCTCATTACCGACTAGATGGCACTATTTCGCCTTTATCCGCTTGTATTATTTTGGTCTTATCCGCATGTCTACCAGCCTAAATTTTTGCCGTTTTATAAATTTGAGATAGCGCCGATAACGGTTTTGTTTATAGAATTCTTTCCGTATTTATTTAGATCAATAAAAATAACGGAAACTTAAGTGATAATCGTTAAGAATAATAGATCTGCACAGCCAGTACTTGAAGTTGAACATGCCTATGTTACGGCATACCAATATAATATAGATACATTCAAAATTATGACCGTATTTTAAAAGAGACAGTTCTCACTTATTTCCTTTTATAATAATAAGTATTATTACTTAGGTACCTCCCAAATCTAGATACCTACCTATCTATGTTCAGCAATTTAGTGCGATGTCCAAATAACAACGGTATTTTTGGTGATACAGCTCGGAGCAAAAAAAATAATATAATGTGCTGACATAGAAATAATTAGTGAACTCAAACATGTGCCCAAAAACACAACTGTCCAAAGCACGTGCCCACAAAAACATCAAACCATAACAATGTGTTTGCTACCTTTTTATCAGGTTATACGTGAGGTAAATTGCAATTTGAAAATCCCACGATTCATGCTGAATTCAATAATAAATCTGTGCGAGGTAAATAATATTCTACAACATTTTGTACAGCATTACATTCATAATAAGTAGGTAATATGATAATGATTTAATCGTTTAATGAGTATTAGTGATATTCTATTTTTTTTTTTTATATTTTGAGCAGTTTTCACGTGATCGATAACTATTTATTTGTGAATCAAGATTACTGGGCTATATCATCATCAGCCGGGGTCGATTTACTGCTGGATGAAGGTCTCTCTTAAATCCGTTCACTCTTCTCGGTCTCTAGTTTTCGCTTCCACTTAAACCCACCGAACTTTATGAGTTCGTCTATCCAGCAGAGTCTGTGGGCATACCTGTGGTCATTTAGGACTAGTGCCAGCAGTTGTCCACTTAACAAGCAACATTTCCAGCCCATTGTCATGTTATCTGCTCGCAACCTCTAACACATCAAATAAAATCAAATCAAATTTATTTATTTTACATATAATTAACATAACAAATTATAAATTAAAACCGTTTACGACATGAAATAAAATAAGTATTAACAATTTTTAAAATAAAAATACAGCAAAATGTGAGTTAATAATATAATAAGTAATAAAATAAGAAAATAAATAAAATAAAATAAAAATAGATAGAAGCACACAAAGTGAACTATTGATAGACCCTATCTTAAAAATCGCGTACTAACTCTTGTCTGCTTCCATATCCATTGGTTTTGGTGGTTTTTCCACGTTATGCACAACAGCTAAAATAGCCATAGTTGTTGACATATCTGTTGACTCAATTTGAGTGCCATTGATGAGGATCGCTTTTGGTTCATCAAAGAGGTTTATCATTACTTTTTTCTATGATTATATAAAAATATGTAGGTAAATATTTCACATAATATACCTTTTATTTACTATGTCGTTATTATTTTCAAACCAAACGTATATCATTTGAATGTTTTGGTTTGGTTTTTTTTCCTTGAAATACGAGTACTAAAAATATTAATAATCGTAAATAAATATCAATTTTCTTTTCATGCAATAATAATAAAGTACTATTTTCGAACGATACATTAACAAAATATTAAAAACATATATTTTGAATTCACAAATGAGTATTTTACTTGGAAGCCGATTGATACAACTTTATCAATAGTTCATTTGTATTTTTTCTTCAATCCTCAGCACCTCAATTATTATCATAGTTTATATTTCAGTTATATATCTATAAGTTTTCTCCTTATGATATATCTCCAATGACAGTAATCTGTCTTTTGTTTAATTCATCGATATCCTAAGTAATTGTTAAGAATATTATTTGATGGTGTGAGTTCGACTATTGCAATGTATCTACCCTATATTATATTATTGATCAATCCTTATCCACCCTATCTTGTTATGTTACTACACACATATAAACCCTTGTACATGAACTACTAAACTTCACTTATATTAATTATTTACTTTTTCATATTAATAACATTGTAAATGATTCTAATACCATTCAAGTTGTTCAAACTTAACTCTACTCTCAGAATTGTTTCACTGCGGATCGAACTCTCATGAGTTCTTAACTTTTATTTACACCATGTAACTATACTTTGAAAGTAATGATTGACGAATAAACAATGCTGAAGATTAAGATCCACCGAATCTTATTACTGATATACACCTTCTACTGGACCACGTGAAGGATCGGGGCCCGTTGGTAAGGATTTCCGTTGCCAAACATAATATAATAATTCTACAAGAATAATTGACGGATCCAATGCCTGCTCCAAAAACATTCTTTATTCTGAACGATCCAGCGCCATCGATTTTTAAATATCTTGAGTTCAGTGCGTCGTGTGGAAGGATCTTTATACAGTATAAGAATAGTTTGATGATGTGTCGAATGAGCGCCTAATTTTCATGACAAATGGAAAATTGAGTACTTTGTTTAATTTGTAAAGCCTCAGTGTCTTCAGCTAATATAATACCGTTGTTGAAGTTAATTAATTAATAACAATGGGAGAATATAAGTGATAGTCCACGGTCAGTTTTAATACGGATGATTATATGGCCTACGAGTAGTTAAACATGGCTGGTATAAATAATTATTAAGACTACGCCTGCATGTAACGGTATTATAGTCTTAAATTAAAATCAAAACTAAATTTTTCATTAATTAAAATTATAGATAGGTATATGACATTTCCCGTGTGTTTAAAGATAGGTACGTGGGTAATTATAAAAACCAACGGAATAAAATACGTACTATTTCAATGCAAAATAACGTAACTAAGTAGCTACCCATTACGAATGTATACAAATTTACTCAATACAAAATATTAAATTAAATGTCTTTGAAGTTTTGGCAGTCTTATTATTTTGTATTTATTATCTTTTGATAAATTATAAATTTATTTCCAAATAAGTAGTTGATATTAATGAATATGTATTTCATGCGTGGGCAATTATCTAGTACCATATCATTACACACGTTTTGATATTCTCTTTGGTGTATTAATAAAATTGATGTTACATAATAAAATATTTACATTATAAATTCATGATTCAATACTGTATAACAGTTTGGTTATTAATATTATTATTATATTTCATTAAATTTATTCGCTTTATCCACTTCATCCATTCGATCCATTTGACCCACTTCACCCACTTTATTCACTTCATCCACTTGATTCTCTTGGCCCTCTATACATATTTCATACACTTGAGCTACTTCACAGACTTCACCCACTTCATCCACTCATCCACTTTACCCAGTTTAACCACTTCAGCCACTTCATCCATTTGAGCCACTTTATACACTTTACTCACTTCATCCAGTAGATCCACATCACTCACCTCACCCACTTCAGCCACTTCATCTACTTGATTTACTTAATCCACTTGATTCATTTCACCCTATATATACCTACTTAATACATTTGAGTCACTTTGCAGACTTCACCCACTCCAGCCACTTCATCCACTTCAGCCACTCCATCCAGTTGATCCTTTTCACCCACTATAGCCACTTCACCCACTTCAGCATATTCACCCACTTTAGTCACTTCACACACTTCACCCACTTAAGCCAATTCACTCACTTTAGTCACATGATCCACTTCATCTGCTTGAGCCACTTGACTCACTTTGTCCGCTTCACCCACATCAGCCACTTGAGCCACTTCAGCCACTTCACCGACTTCAGCGACTTCATCCACCTGATCCACTTCATCTACTTAACCCACTTCAATTAATACACCCACTTAAACCACTTCATCCACTTGACCTACTTCAGCCACTTGAGCCACTTCACCCATTTCACCCACTTCACCTACTTGAGCCACTTGATTCTCTTCAGCCACTTGAGCCACTTTATCCACTTTACCCACTTCTATCATTTGACAAACTTCATCAACTTAACCCACTTCAGCCAATTCATTTACTTGATCCACTTTACTCACTTGAGCCACTTCATCCACTTCAGCCACTTCACCTACTTTCAAATAACATAATATTTTTTTTCACTAGAAATTGGTGTTAGCCACTTTATCTATTGAGTTCATGTTCTGGGTACATACATTTTATATTAATTTAGTCAGATGGATTCTGAAATTATTCTGAACTAATTTTTTTTTATATATATATATCGAAATGTTAAAGCATCATAATGCCTCCTTACAACTCAGATTGTCCGTACTTGAATCCCAAAGATACACAATATTATTCATCATTTTCGACCAAAATTATTATTTTGACATAAGGCTGACGTAACATTTTAGATTAATTTTTAAATTAAACACAAATTTTCAATAAATGTTTGTTTTAAAAATGCTAAAATTAGTAAGCTTTACTCAGAGTGTTTAAGCTTTTAATGGATGGGTTTCATTAATATGTTCAGCAGAAGGGTTTTTTCAACAAAATACTGATGTTTTATCAATACGTCTGTGTAACATAACCAGGCCGGATGTGTACATTTCCCTCACTCGTCTGTTATACCTACGTTAATGTTGACCTTACAAAAAACCTTTTTTTCCACGAAATACGTAATTAAATAAATGTAGAATGCCATGGTTTTTTTTAATTTACCTACGGTTTTATTTGACTTTTATTATCACGTCAGCTGCTGTAATATATACAAATAAACCCCTTAAAACTGTCAATCTAGCATTTGGAAAGTACTAGGATAAAGCCTCTGCTCGATCAGTAATTAGTACAAATTTTAATGTTTTTCAGTGTCAATATTTAATGGAAACCCACTGTACAATACTTTTACAACATTTTACAACATTAATTAAAATAATATACTTACCTAATTATACTACTTCTACGAAGATTTGGGCGATTTTATGGAGACAATTATAATATATTATTATTTCATATGAATTAAAAAATCACTAATAAAAACTAAACTATTGTACAGACCAACATTATATCTCTGAAGCATGGGTTCATAACCATTTTCTCTAAACTCTCCGTCGAAATATGAAAGATCAAACGCATTAAAACTTTATTTGTGGATTATTTCAATTTCTGTCAAAAAAAATTTACAATTTCAATCCTCAATGCCAAGATATCAATCATTATGTATGATCTTCAATGTTCTCAAAGACATCTTAAAGTCTTGGGGATTAATTGTAGATTATCAAACATCATACTTTTGCCAATCTCTTAAAGACTAATTGTTAAATTTAATTTCCATTTGTATGTATATATATATTTTTTTATGTGGATTCTATATTGTTCGTTATAGAGACTTTCTAATGAAAAGTACCCATGGGAGAGAAAAACACGATGTGTTAACAAAAATAAAAGGTGAAAATAATTAATAATATATCATACAAAAAAAAGTTAAAACAATACGAACATACAAAAACGATGTGCAAAGATCTTCGCGTCTGAAATAAGACGCCGCAAAATTATCCTTTATGATGACAAGCTCGGACGCCCCTGTGTGTCTAACAGCTGGTCTGGCCGACTTGATCATGTCTTCCTTTTCGGAGCGCATTCTCGGACATTCCCAGAGGATGTGGTTTGCATTATGTAGTTGTCGGCCACATATTTTTTTATTTATTTTCTAAAACTCTTTCTTTAAGCACTAAGGTGCATGGTTGCTAGATCAGTCCCGTGCAGCATCGCTTCGGGACAAAAAAGTTTGGCACTAAAACCTTTTCATGCTGACACGTTTATAGCGTCATGGAAGCAGTGACGTTCCTAGAAAAAATGCCGCCCCTAGGCAGTGGCAAAATGCCGCCACATATTTTTATACAGTATTTTTTATCATCTTTTCATGACACCAATATCTAAGAGATGTGTTGTATGGATATATACCACTAAATCTAATTTAAATGCCATCTCTGCCTCAATATTACGTATTACGATATTACGAGTCCACGGTTTCAGATAGATTCAAAAATACACCTGACAACTTCCAAAACTCGCGAGCGACAGGTAAACATACCTATTTCGATAAATTTTGAATTAGATACCTATGTACATATCTACAATTCAAATATTTTAGACGTGACGTCTAGGAACAACGGAAGTAAACTAGACATCGCGAACCAGACAAAAAAAATATAGTTCTGTTAAAACTTTTATAATAATAATTAATACATTTTGTTTCCAACCTGTGAGCTGATTTTTTTAATGGAAATATATTTCCGTTATTACTAAGTTTAGGTAGCTATTTCTATATATACCTAATGATTCTCCTGGATTTGCCGCCCTTCGGGTAACTGCCGCCTCCAAGCGACGCTCAATCTGTCTACCCCCACGGGACGTCACTGCATGGAAGGCAGCCATGCACAAACCGCGGCTGCATATACATGGCGGGTGAAGATAGGGAAACTCAAATCATTGACATGTTGGTCGGGTGAGAATTTCAAGCTCAAAAATATTGGCCGCGAATCTACCGTGTCCAGTCAAAATTGACTGGTGCAACGGTCAGAAGTCAAACCGGTTAAACTAAAATAAGTTACAAATACTTACTAGTGTTTAACATTACTCTGGACGTGAAGAGAAAATCAGGTCAGAGAGGCATCCATCCAACAGTGAATAGGTACAGGCTAATAATGATGGTGAGTAGGTATTTGGCAGGGACCAACAAGTAACATGAATTTTCAACCCAATAATAAGTTTGCAGAAACACCGTTCAGTAATATTTAGGCTAGCTTTACAAGTCTACCCACGTACGATCCAAATATAGGACATTAGACGCACAGGGGATGCTAATAATCACCGTTCGTGGATCGGTATCTTAGCGCATTGTGTAATTTATTTTATATTATAATACTTACATGATAATGAGTGTAGGTATGTATTTTACAAACATTTTTTTTTATAAAATAATCATTATATTGAGTAGGTAGGTATTCAATTTATATACTTCCATATTATAAATTATTTTCAATGGCCTCAGTTTTATCGTGTAGTATAATAACACTTATATACGTGCATGGATTTACTGGCACCAACAGTTTGTAAATTAAACCACCGCAATAATAGTTATTTACACGTAAAAGTGCCGACTGTCTCGTCAATCTCATTTTTCAAGCGTGAGCGAGACGCGTTCTTGTCATTGTGGAAGATTGGTACCTAAACGTCAACATGCTATATGCGGTATAGTTCGTATTTTATCCGACAGAAACACTATCGTTCGATCACTATTACACAAGTTCCAACTATGGCGTCAAAATTCAGACGCCGCTGACCTTGTTTGATCATAGCATGCAATCTCGCAACTTACACGATAATACGTGTGTGTTTACATGTGCATTTTCTTTTTAGTAGCAGTCAATTCATATCTCTGTAGAGTAATAGATCTATTATAATAAATAGAATAGTATTTAGTCGTTCCGAAGATGTTAAATAAAACTTTCTTCTATAGAACGTATCTCTACTCTACTGATTTAAGTCAGCTACAATTGAATCTCGTAATTTACGATTAGGTATGAAATTATATGGTAATTATATAAAATTTAAATTTTGGCAACCATCTTAGTATTTTATGGGCTTCCAATTGCAGTGTATCAAGTTTAATTTAATTCACCACTATAAAATACGAGCATACGACAAAATTGAAAATCATACAATAATTGGGTATAGAAAATTCCTCCGCCATTTAGGAATCTTGGGGCTCCAGGATTAATTTTATTGTAACCTTTAAATGCATGATTAACCTTTTAATGTACATATTATTTTTCTTATTGATCACATATTTTAATGTTTACTATTATTATAAATTAACATCGGCATCTATGCATAAAAACGATAATAATTTTCTCAACACACTTTGTTCACTGCAAAGATCTGCAAATTTTTAAATACAATAATTTCATTCGTACAAAAAAATATAAATAGTAATACGGTTTGTTGCTCAACAGCAACATCGTGCTATTAATTAATGGTTAAAGGGGCTCAATGCGTATGTTTAAAAAGGCCTATTCATCACGCTAAACTTCATGCTTTTATTTATAAGAGTGCACAATTTTAATCGTCGAATTTTTCTAGCTAGGTACTAAACTAACACCGAACTAATTAATATACATTTTGGTAATGTATTTGCTCTTCTAAAATATATGCAGTTTTAACATAACACTTTTTGCCATTGCTATATTCTCCTTCTTAGAATCTGTCTAGTATCCAGCTTTATCATCCATTTTACATTAAATACTGCATAAATCAAATTACTCACATTTCTAAACATCTAATAATACATTAACCGGTTCTATGCCTTGAAAGAATTTTCTCGCTCAATTAGGTCGTGATCGATAGGCCGCACATACAAATTTCGCGAGTTATCTTGTCTGACTTTAAATTTAAATTACTACCCACTATCGATTGATTTGTATAATCTAAAAAATTAAACACACAGTGACATCTGTTTGAATATTTATGAAATACTAAACCACAAATTATCGGTGTTACAGCGATTTTAGTTAGAGCTTCGCTCTACATTCAGGCGGCCTGTCAGATACTGTCGTAGTAATATCGTGATGCATAGAAAAGGTTCAAGTAATTAATAGGTACTTATAGGCGAACATTTTTTTATATATTTTAAAACTGTATTATCCAACAATGTCGATGTTAACTTACTAGTTGCAGTAATAAGACGCTACTTCAGTGAAACGGCAAATAATTTTCAACTAAAGGTGCGACGAAATTTCTGACTAGCTGGCAATCGGAAAGCGAAAGCGAGCTGTGAATAAGTAAATCAATTTGTTTTGTGATGGCGACAAGGGAATTAATTCTTAAATCGTGTAAAGATGACTAAAAAACGTTACCCATTTACTTGAAAAAGAAAACATGTCAATGAATATATTATTATTAGTAATAGAACAATAAACATAAAATTAAATGGACGCATGTTGACTTTTTATGACAAATTATGTTTTGTTCTGCACGCGCCATTTGCACAATCTACGCGTCGCGTAGTCACGATCGTTTTAGACCGTGCCCCAGCTGAAGTATAGCCTTAAAGTAACGGGGGTTGAATTACTTGTATAAAAATCATTTTGTTTACACATACGATTCCAATTAGAGAAGTTCATCGCTTACTTTATGCTAATTCACGTTAATATATTCAATTTGAATTGTAATAAAACCAAGAGATATATTAATTTGTTATAATAACCAATTACATTAATAAAAATTAATATTATTATCAAGGATCATTGGATAAACATTATTTTAATAAATATTTGTACAAACTTGACTTAACAACGTTTTGTTTTATTAGGAGATACCTACCTCAGAAATTAAGAAAGCTGTAGGAATAATAAGTATTTAAGAAATTCTTGGAAAGTAATATTTTATTCTTGAAGTAAAGTGTAGCAATATTAATAATTTGTTTGAGATGAAAATTCTTCCAGCCGAAAATTAATTACTAATTCTTCTTCTTTCTGTTGGATACTTTAGGAAAAAAATATAATTTCAACAAAGAGGGACTAAAATAAACAATTTTGTTTAATTGAAGAGTCAAAAAGTACGCTTGAAATTAATTAGTTTATTCCATAAAAGAGATTACAAATACAATTTTCCCGGTAACTCAACAATTTATATCATTGTTATCACTCTAATATTGTATTTAAATATAATAATTATTTATTAATAAATACAGAAAATCTTAAACATAGAAATGTGTTAAGAGTCAATTTTAAATCGTTATCTTTCATAATATTAATCATTTTAATGTATACAAAAATACTAATTTCTATAAGATGTTTACTTCTACACACAGACAAGACTATAAATATAAATAAATAAAATACTCTACAATCATAGAAGCTAACGTAACTGATAATTAACATTACTTTTATTTTTTTTTCAATATTTTGGTTTTTTCAAGAGATTCTGTGTTTACTTGGTGTTAAATTAATTACAAATAAAACATAATATTAATTATTATAGCTCTTTAACATTTTCATGGATCTACTGTTGGCAATACGTACCTACAATACGTAATAAAATCGATATATTGTTATTTCAGTATACGTTTCGACCCAAAGCATGAATCGAATAGTTTGAGGAAGTAGCTAATATAATACTTATTTCATCTAAAGCAAATATCAGCTGTTAATAAATCTCTAGTAGGATTGTAGAATCAATTAAGAAAAAAATACCATTATTGGCATACGTAAAAACGTCATATCGAATGAAAATGTACCTATTTATATTCTTAATTATAGGAACCAAATTATGCTTATCCGCAAGGGTTTTATTTTTGTAAAAAAAACCCAAAATCAATATCGCTATAATTGAAGTGTATTGAAGTATCAGTCAAAAGATATTGTACTATTTCGACATCCTTAGTATACTTAATAATTCACTGAAATCGTGCAGATAATAAAATTTATTTTCTTCTACATATAGCTATATTAATTATAATTGATGAATAATTAGTTTTCCATAATATAATGTATAAAATAAATCGTCAATATCTAAATCATGTCAAAAAATTGTTATTACGCCTCCACGTTATAGGGAATATTTTCATTTTGAATTCAAAAGGTGTGTGTATTGAAAAACATTACAAACATCATTTTTTTTCTATTATACCTCAAGGATTAGCATATGCGTAATATTAAAGGTACAACGAGTATAAAAGTGAAATCAAATTCTCTCACGTACGCTATTATTGCGAGGCGTCAAAGCCTATCTGATGTTTTCCAGAGCCATTATGCTCACGTGCATTTCCCACGGGATCCCAGGATCCATCTTCACGTTCTCTTCGGAAAATACATACTGCAACATTAATAACAACATCGCAAACAGCATGGTGCATAAAAGTATAGAAATCTGTTCAGAATACGGTATATACGTAGTGAAATTCTGACTACATACTGAAGTGTAGAGGCAGACTGTATTATTTTAGTTTTCTTAGAAAATTATATAAGTAATATATTAATACTATCGAATTTGAATTTAAATCCAATTAGAATTTAATTATATTAGTTTGAGAAACTTATATTATATAGTTAGTTTCATGCATATTCATCAAAACTAAACCTGTCGAATAACCACAAACTGTATATTGTGTAATTTTTATTATAATTTATGAATAGTATTCTATTAAACAAAGGCAATTTTCGAAAACTTATAATAATGACTAAATACATCAGATAATAGGGTTTTTTTTTGTTAAAAATGCATCTTTACAAATATACGTATCACTTGAAAAATCTAGAACCAAGATTCGAAGTCATATCTATCGCATAGTGAAGTATTTTTACCAATCAACCTAGCGAGTCAATTCGTCAAATCATTTATGTGAAGTGAAAGTTTTTTCCAGATTGCCATAAATCAATAACAATTTATTTATTCTTAGACATTCTTTTTTGAACGCTACAATAGGCCATGGGACCCAAGTCAGGTAATAGTAAAAATTAGACAATCAAAAAAATAACCAGGCTTTCAATATAATTACATAAATCTATTATAACCTCACCGGGAGTTACAGTTGGAGCAAACAGGTGATAAACCAGTACCTTGGACTAGATTTACACAATATCATCAGCAAATATTATATAAAATGTCAATTAATTAATAATATGTGATTTTTCGAATCGTAAAGCAAGAAGAGTATTATTAAAAATGATGAAAATAGAAAGGTATGTGTTTATTTTTATAGGGGGGGGGGCATAACTTAATATATCATACTAGCATAGAACTAGGGATTGCAATATGAAAATACCAATACCGGTATTCGTGAAATATATGAAAAACAACAGAAGTATCTACCAATAAATATAATATATATAAAAATCTCTTTAAAATTTTAATATTTTATATAAAAAATATCTAAATAGGTACATATATTAAGGACACCTTTAAAAATATGTAAATGTAAGATACGATAGAGATACTGATGATTACAAATACATAGTATTTGAACTAGGTGTTGGTACTTCCTTCTTCAAACGATCTTTCAATAAATATATATTATTAAGTATTCTTAGATGTGTCTGTGTCCCACTAATAATTCCTCCTTATATATTATTAGGTTATTACAATTATCAATTTCTTTACCTTTATCCCGTAAGAAGTAAAACCAAACACAATATTGCTCACTGTTTCAACAAAATTATATTTCTTCAGTATTGTATAAGCTACTCTTTAGTAGACAAACATCAAAAAATTAAGCACAGGTAAGTCCATTATAGTGTATAATTATTATTCCATCATGAAATTCCACTAGGCTGAGGTAACTTATGTTTATTCAAACAAACCACGTAACCCGACAAAAAAATATAGTCCTCTTAAACCTATCATGTTAATTAATATATTTTGTTTCCACTTTCAATACCCAATATATCGGTATTGTCTGATTTTTAAAACCGGTATTGCAAACCCTACCTAGGACCACTTTAAGTGTAAATTTAGTCATGCTTATATGAAGATGAATATGGAATATGAACAACTATTGTTAAATTATTTAATTGGTTATGTACTTTATTTTGACAGCTTCATTATAGTGTAATATTTTTAATAGTTATTTCTTCGGTACAGATGTTTAATAATATATATTTAAAAAAAAAGGTTAGAATATCAAACAATAAAAAGCGCACATATGTAGTGTTTTTTTATACCTATATAAGTCTGTTTATATATAAAAAAATAATGTTGAGACAAATATTTTTATGTCGTTCAGAGTTGTGAAATTCTCAAGATATCATTAGCCCCTTCTGTGAGGATTGTATCTGGTAAATTCTCTACAATCTATGTTCACGTTCTTTGATTTACCTGACGTAGCCAGATTGGACAACGCTTACGATGAAATGGAGTATGGAAAAATTACGAATTTTATGGCTGGAATGCACATATAGAATATTATGCTGGAAGGGTTGGAAGGAAAAAAGGAAAAGATCAAGCAATGCAAAAGCAATCATTGAGCAGATCTTTTGGATACCAGTAAGATCTTCATGTTGCTACACTGTAATTATTCAAAGATATATAATATGAATATTTTCTCAATTTCAAACTACTATTAGTAAGTAAAAAGGTTCTTTTTTTAAATTTTAATTAAAGCTGTCTTTATTTCACTGTACTTACTTAAATAACAGCGTAACTAATATTGTAAGTAAACTTCAGAAAACAGTAATTGATAATAATGGTGTTAATACAATTTACTATTAAAACAACGCGGTTTACTGCTTTATTAAACCCTCCATTTAATTCCCAGATCAATCTGTTAAATTGAATTCGTTCCCTCTCGAGAATGAGCGGCTGCTCCAGTCTTCTGTTCGTTCATGTACTCGCACCATAGGGAGAAAAACATTCCAGTCTACGGATCTATTTTACAACGAGTAAATCTATACAAACATCGTGTAGTAAACTAATGCGTTTATATGAATTGTTATTATCCTCAGCTATCAATTGTATCGAGAAAGGTACAGCGATGATTTATTTTGAAGCAAATGTCACAATCAATTCGTCAGAATATTTAAAAGTATTCCTCGAAATCATTCAAACTAGTCGCAGATATATAATGAGTATAAAAAAAATAGTTTAATTTTTAACCATATCCGATCCTAATAAGATCATATTGGCCTCCACAGAGTGGAGGTTTGTATTGACAGAGTTTTGTTTTCACGAGAAATGGATGTCAGCCACTTCTCAACCTATTAGGTCTATACTCCTACTGAAACACAAATTGAAAACCATATGTGTATTTTGTCAGACCCGAGCTTAGATCCTGGGACCCATGACGTTATAGGCAGACGTTGAAGCCGCTCGGCCATCATGGTGCCGATAAAATTACCCAAAGCATAAAAAATCAATACAATTAATATAACCACTCAAATACGTACGTTTACACAAAAAACACTAATATTATTATGTGTCAACACTAGCATCTTCAATATTTATTATTTTTAGTTACATGATATGATTCTAGGGAGGAAATGCCTACACTGATATTTTACTTGGTGCGTAGGAGGCTGTAATAAATCGGCTGTTTCCTCCTGCCTGCGCGTCCCTAAACTCACCACAGCGTGTCCATGACCGAGCATAATAGCACGTGTACACGTGTATGAATTTACTAACACCAATTGTGTGTATTGTAAACTATCGCGATAATAACTGTTTACCCGTAAAAGTGCTGACTGTTTCGCCAATCTCATTCTTCAAGCGTAAGCGAGACGCGATGTTGTCATTATATGGTGCTATTTGACCGGTTGTGAAAATTGGAAACCGTCAAAAATATTTTTGTGAGGTGCAGTTTGTTTTTTTTTCAGCAGTTTCGCCACTATCGTTATACTGCGCAGGTGCAGATATCTTACAAATTCCAACGGTCACGTAAAAATTCAATCTTGCTACTTGCACGATAATACGTGTTTACACGTGGATTTTTTTGTCATAAATCCATGCACGTGTAAACGGGGTATAAGAATAATAATGAAAACTCTCTGAGAGGTCCTCATACATCCATGAATTGATTCAGACTGTTAACGTTGAACATAAATAAAGATAATATATTTGGCCAAAGTTAGACCGTGGTGGTAAAAGTTACCCATATCTAATACAATGTATATTGTTATTATAACCGTTATTCAATTTGCATACTAATAAGTGTTGTTCCCTGTCATCAATTTGGATTGGATGTGTAATTCTGATGAAATGACAATAAATAATTTATCGCTCGTGATATCAAGTTCCGCTCTGTAATTGATAGCCCTCTATCTGTCAGCGCAGCAGTAATACATTCGTCTCGTTACTCTACTCGTAGTTTGGCAGCCACTACAAACCTTTTTTGAAAATATGTAGACAGAGTGAAACGAAAACGTCAACGTTACCTTTTAGTTTAGACTCTAGAGTAGTCTAGACTCTAGAATATGTTTTATCAGCAGAGAAAGTTACCTTTTAAATCTGACTGCTTTTTTCATGTTATAAAATATAATGATGAGAAATAAACTACTGTTTTGACTAGAGTTTTGAATAAATTGAATATTTTAATGTCTGTTACAGATTAATAATTTATGTATAAAAGAATTCAATCGTAAACACTTCCTTTACATTGGTAGTAATTTACTTAATTTTGTGATTGAGTGTTCTTAATATGTTTGGATAATTTATTATCCAAAACAGACAAACTATAAAAATTATAAATATACCTATTTTTTCTCACGACAATTTAAATAATAAATAAACCATGTAGGTATATTTATAGTGCAAAGGTGTTATTAATATAAATAAGATGCTTTTTCTTCATCAAAAAATTAATAAATAAATACACAATCTTCAGAAACACATTAGAATCATATCTAGGTATTTTAAAAAATCTGTCGAATTTCGGCCAATGATAAATTTTGAGTCCCACTCGTTAGAGTACAATAATATGCTTTATAACTTTGCAATCTGGCTGTAGGATGAAAATGATGTAATATATTCTAAAAATATATTTTTTACATATATTATCTATTCATTTATTTATTACTACATATATTAATACACATGCATATAACTTGATCTAATTTTATCCAAGGAAAACAGGCAAATAGGCGGCGTATAAATGTAGTAAAAAGTGCAAAGATATAAAACGTATTATACTCTACCAATAGTTTTTCTAATTGTAGGTAATTTTCTGATGCGTTTCAAAATTACATAATAATTATATTCATTATAGAATATTACATTCTTGTTTATTATATATTGAATAAAAAAGTAGTTTACTTAATAAATGTTTGCCGATTAAATTAAATATGCACAAATGCACTTGCCCTATATTATGTTGCTGAATACTGAGCCAACGTCTGGTCCTTTTAATGCTATTGCAATATCGAAATACGACTTAGCGGGTACATTATTTTTTTGTATCATTACTGATTGACTGATAGGTACTGAGGTAATATAATATGAAAAGTCTCCACCAAAGAACCGTCGTTCGAGCCGTTAAGCTTTTAAGCTCGTGAAATCTTTTCTAGATTGCAAGAAAGGAGATGCTTCAGTTTGAGAGCGAGCTTATTACGGATCCGCTATATGAACTTCCTGTATTTAAAATTTTTCACAGATGAACTGAGTATGGTATGGACATTCCATGTATGTTAATATATGATGCTTAACTGAGGCTTGAAGAGCCATGCAATATGATGATCCGGAGACTACCGCGAGGATTAAAACCTTGCCGGTTCTACTATGACGTGTTATAATATGGTTAGCTATGATTTTATTTTATTTGGTGTATTTTTCTTTTTAAACCAAACCATTATGGTTGTTGAAAACTACAAAAACTTTTGTTTTCCAGATTGTTTATTTATTTCAGACTTCAGTTATACATTATGAGTACCTATAACAATGGCTAGAATAGCATAGTCATCATCTTCAGCCAGGGTTGGTCCACTGCTGGATTAAGATCTCCCCTAGCTCCTTCAACTCTTCTCGATCCCTAGTGCTTCTCTGCTACGTACATCAACTGAAATTTATGCGGATTTTAGAGTGTCCATGTGACCGTTTAGTGTAGTGACGTCCTGTGAGGGTAGGCAGATTGAGCGTCGCTTAGGGGTGGCAGTTACTCAAAGGGCGGCAAATCGAGTAGAATCATTTGGAATATATAAAAATAGCTACCTAAACTAAGTAATAAAGAAAATATCTTTCCATTAAAAAAAACAGCTCATTGGTTTTATCGGGTTCGCGATATCTAGTTTACTTCCGTTGCCCTTCTACGTCCTTGATAACCAGAAACGACACGTGCAGATTTGCGAATAATTAGTCTGATATTTTGTTAGTAATGTATCCATACAACACATTTATTAGATATTGGAGAATGGATGATAAAAATACTGTATAAAAAAATGAGGCGGCATTTTATCTAGGAACTTCACTGGTTTAGTACCCCCTAGGTATTTCTGTATGACGGCATTTGTCCAGCGGTTATCCACTCGCCGACCGACATATCCAGCCCATTGCCGGTTTATCTGTTTGGCAACCTCTATCACATCGCGTACTCTTGTCTGCTTTCTTATTAATTGGTTTATTTTTTTATCTTTAAGCGTTATGCCCAACATGCACTTTTCCATGCCATGTTCCATTACTCGTATTTTTTTAATTCTTTTTCATTAAGAGTCTACGTTTCACATGCACACGTGAGCATTGGTAGCCTATACTATGTTGAAGACTTACGATAAAATAGGAGGTAACTATGGAAGATACTAGTCAGACACCCAAATGCACTCTATGCCAATTTGCTTCTTCGAGAAATCTCGTCACACATGGTACCATCTTTGATTCATGAACTTGACATTTCAATCAGTGCAGTGAGGTAATCCGTTGACTTTTACTCTACTAAAAACGTAGCGGAATAGCCTTGAAGATAAAAATAACTATTGCGGTGAAAAATAATCGCATGCTAATTATAAACACTTGTAGGAATGATTAAGTCGCACGTTAATTATCTCCTCCTCAGAATTAGCATATGAACGAAATATATTAGCATGTCATAAAAAGTTGAAGAGACATTTCTAATTTTATTTAAGAATCGTGAAATTGAGATTGATAGTACGTCCCGGAGAGAACAAACGCACGCAGCGGGAGATACGATTAATTATTCACCGGCCAGCGAGTTCTTTCATCTTGCAGATTGTAAATTTATTTATTTTTTTAATGTTTACAAAGGGAAGTTGAAAGGAAATGCTGGTTCGCTCTTCACGCGGAATATATAGCCAAAGTTTTCCTTTGAACTAGTCGAAGTTTTTTTCCCGATACGCGATCGGATACTGGCACTTTCATAAGTATGTAAAAATATAATCTGAGGGGGGCTTTACGTGGCCAAGGTGTGTCGTCCAAGAGTGACACGTCCTGCGCTTTTATAACTCAAATCCACGGCTTCTGCCATCGTGGCTGGTTTTTTGTAGGATCTAATCTCGACGAAAAAAATATTAACTTTGTTGAACACACGTCATGGTGGTGGCAAAAATACGATAAAAATTGATTACGCCATTTCAAAATTAGTTATGTACTTGATTTAGGCATTGGTAATTCACTTGCTATAATGCAGTGGTTATTTAGTTGATGGTATACCTCTAAAACCACCTTTAAAGTACCACAACTTGTGAATGATATCACAACAAGAATAACAACAAAATAATTACAAGATAAAAATAACTTTTATATACCACGTTTTTAAATTCTCTGTAGAATAATATAACCTTGACAATTCTATGTATGTAATCATTTTTTTGCTATTTTGCAACAAACAAACAATTAATATAGAATACTGACATGTCATTTTGATTTCCATAGTAACGCACGTATATAATAATAATTTAGTTGCTAGGACCACCCCGTTAGCAACCAATAATAGTGGATTGGATTACGGATGTCTTCCGAAATAACTTTTCATACAAAACAGAATTAACTGAAAATGAATTCAGTTCTGCTTAAAGACGGCTAAAAGAACGCATTGGCATCGTGTTCTGGTATATTCCAAAAGTTTCAAATGTCTAGCTAGTCGGGAAGTTAGTTAAAATCGATTGCAAGATTTGTACTGTATAAACAAGCACCGGACAAACAAGAATACGGGCTAAGAAAATCGTGGTAAAATAAACGACTGTAACAATCATAATTATATTGTTTAATATACTAATACGTGTCATTAAGAATAATTGAAAATTAAAATATATTAGAATATATTATAATATGTTTGCTAACAATTTATAAATTAAATTATTGATTTATGATAACTAAAATAATATGATAAATAGTTCATTTATTGTAATTACTATAAATATCTGACATCTAGCAAATCCTGCATGCGCCAATCGTAGTCCACCTCATTCTAACCGTAGCAAAAAAACTTGTAGGTCATTGGTTCGCAATGCGTGATGCAAACATTATCAAACCCTTTCATTGACTCCGTGTGACAGAGAGACTGCAATGCGCTGTTCGCAGCTTTGCAAGTCATCTGGTTACAATTTTTGACACAGTCCGATTTCGATTGAATGAATTTACATCCGTGACTAATGTAATATCACTACAAAAATCGTAAAATAAATGTGTGTGTATGGTATTTTCTCGTTTCCCAGACACTTTAATAGGCGTTATGCTATTGGCTAATTGTTAAGTATTTATTACTTGACTATTCTTCATAAATGGAGTTTGTCCTCTATCCGAAAGCTTTGAAAAGGAAAGAATAAGATTGTACACATCGTGATAAGTAACAAATATTTAACACAGTATACTTCAGTAGCAAAAAAAGCAAAAGCGGAGGTATGCTATTAACCCATAGCTTACAGGCCGCACAAAATTGTGTTTTTGCTAATTACTTTTCAAATGCAAATTAGCACGTTAATTACAAAATTAATTAAAAGGGCCCGTAAGCATTGTGTTAAGATCCACCATAAATAATGCACATTAAACTTTGTTAGTCATAAATATTTGTTTTTATTGAACTAAGACTACAATTTACAGATGGTGTCAGATAGTTTTTAAAAATCAATTAAGCCCTGCCTAAACCAAACCATAATAGTTTTGGTATAATTTGGGCGATACGACAAAATTGTGCATAATTTTTCATTCATACGTATTTGTTTTCGTTGGATTAAAAATACATATTACACATATTGTAGGTTCATTTTTTTTATTCATTAAGCCCTACCTTAACCAATCTATAATAGATATAAATATAAATATTATTCTATCTATAAAATATCCAAAGTTATATATGATTTAATTGCGATATTTTTTAGATAGACGAGTAATTTTTGACTTTGATTTATTATGGCTTGGTTTCGCATGGTTTAATTGATTTTTTTTAAGTTAACCAATACCATTTCTAAATTATTGTAGTCTTAGTTCAATAAAAAAAAATACGAATGACTGGCAAAGTTTAATGTGCACTATTTATGGTGGATCTAAATAGCCTACCTCCACCCTTCGCCACTAGATGGATGGATAATATTGAGCGTGTCCTCGTGATACTGGGAGTAAAAAAACTGTATAGACGTTGCCACAGATAAGAAATCGTTAATATAGATTCAGGAGAATGATCATATACCAGCAAAAGAAAAAAAGATGAAGCTTTTATTCCATGTAAATATGTCATATGCGAAATCGCCAAGTCAAAAAAAATGGTTAAAGTAATTTGTACATAAACATTTTGTACTAATAATACATTTTGACCAAAAACATTAGTATATACTTATTGCAAATTACAGAAAGCTATGAGACCATATTACACGTTCTTTAAGTTTAGTAGCATTTCACTGAGCACTAATTTGTGCGTATTTTAAAATATACGCAATACAGAATAAATATTATCATTTATGGCACTATAACCCTTGGTGAGTATTGGCCTCCTTCAAAAACTTCCTCCATCCTGGACGATCCAGCGCCGATACTCTCAAATTGCTTTGACCAAGGATTTTTAAATCTCCCGTGGCACACTCCAGCCATCTCAGTTTCGGCCGTCCAGGTCTTCTTTTGCCATCAGGGGTTGCGTAGATAGCTCGCGTCGCCGGTATATCCTCCGGCATTATATGTACGTGGCCGATACAGCATAGTCTCTGCATTTTCATATGCCACGTGATCTCTCACAGGAGAAATATTGAAGCAGAAAAATACATAAGTTAGTTCAAACAACAATAATGTCGTAGATATAATATATATATTAATAGTTTTCATATGTAATTGTAAAATCATCGTATAAATACAGGAATAATTATGAATATTTAAAATGTAGGTAAGTAAGTAGATACTCCTAAAAACCTTCCTATCATTATTGTCAGGTATACTAAAATATCGTTCGGTAAAATGTTATTCCAAATTCACTTATTGTTTTTCAATTCGTGTTTGAAGTCAGAGTATGGACCTAATAGGTTAGGTTAGGTTAGGTTATCCATTCGACATTTTGGGCATCCATTTCTCGTAAAAATAAAATCTATTAATACAAACCTCCACTCTGTGGATATGTGGGCCCATATGATCCTACTATGTATCGGACATGGTCAAAAGAAAAAGAAAAGAAAATGTTATTCTAGTACATGTAAAATGTACAAAATGTATTTTTCAAAAATTTTACGTACAATTTTCCAGACTCGAAAAAACTTGTTAAATGTCTTATAATCCAGTATTGAATATTATTATCTTTATTTTGCAATTAAATTAATATTTTGCGACATGACTGATTAAAATAAAGTCAAATAAATATACGTTTACTGTTGTGAGAAAGATTAAATTTATACTGTTGTCGGATTTTTTATTTGTATTTGCAATCATTCTGTTTTTAATCATGAGAAATGCTTCTGTATTTTCTTATAGAAAATCCTGATTGTAGACGAATGAGTAAAAAAAAAATAACAACTTCTTTGAATGGATACAATGAAGCGTGCGAGATACTTTCTTCATATAAATTAAAATGCAATTTCTTTCAACGCCACTCGCAGCTAAATTCTTTACTTTTATAAATAATAATTATTTTTGTACCTCAATGTCAGTATGTCTCAAGTCTGATTCTGCTAAAAATAAATTAAGAACAGATTTTGTAGCTACATAAAGAAACATAATATCTTTCAACGGAAATTGAGTGGGCGTGGGTAAAAAACAAAAGGGCTTCTCTCAATTTTTAAAATGTACTATAATCACTCTCTAAAATGCTCAAATTAAACTTAACAACAAAGTTTTTAAATTATTGTTAAATGTGTTCGGTTTGTATGGTCCCCATTTGGGGATGTCTTTGTGTATCTGGAGAGGCCCGAATCGGTATCAATAGCAAATCAAATAGTAAAGCGCTGATTACGAAAATAAATAATAATAATAGAGCCGATCCGGCAATGCCGTAGATTATGACCGTTGAAATATTGCAACGTTGCCGTTTTTCGACAACGCTTTCGTTGAAAGCAAAGCACAAGATGGCGGGCAGAACGCTGAAAGCAGCTAAATCGCGAACACGTACATTTCGTCATCCGTAAAATAAATTATTAAAAATGTAACTAATATATAATATTAACTTAAATATACCTTGCCGTTTCCAAAAAAAATCCGGTGTGTTATTTGTTCACCTCCAAATCCTTAAATCCAGACGAAAAACCATACTAAAAATAAAAGTGACAGCTTGTTTTTTCACTTACCAAAATGGAGGGAATTGACATTTACTCAATTAATATTATCTCTATATATATAAAAAATCTCGTGTCACGATGTTTGTGGTCGAACTCCTCCGAAATGGCTCGACCGATTTTTATGATTTTTTTTAAGTATATTTGTTAGGTATGAGAATAGGTCAACAAGTATATTTCATACCGCTAAATGATTAGGGTATCTCTATCCAGAAAATTTTTCTTTTATTTTTTTGACAATTTTTTTTTGTGTTTTTTTTATTATTTGGCATAAAAAAATACCTATAACCTCAAATTTTCATTCTCCTACCCCCACCCTCCCATTTTTAAATCGCGATTTTATTATTTTTGTATGAACAAATTTAACCGTCGTTCGTATTTCAAACAGAACGAAATTATTTATGTTGTTGAATGACAGATGGTGCTACGTCCGAGAAGAATTCAAGAGAAGCGTCGCGTCATTTTGACATTTCATTCGGCATATCACAACGCAGTGCGTGCAAAATTTTGTACGATTTATTTTAATTTATCTATTTTTATGTGCGTGTATTACAGTACACAATGCCAGCAAGACGCAACGGGGGACATTTGGGCCGTCGAACGAATAAAGCAACAAACATGCGAAATAATAACAGAGCAGAAAGTACAGACGAACAAATCCAACAAGATTACAAAAATGTGCGTATAAGCATGTCACAATTGCGTGCATCTCAATCACAAGAGGCACGAGCTGAACGAAATCAACAACGATAATTGGAACGGAGCCAAGCGCGCCGGTTCGTAGTTAACACACGCAGAGCAAATGACCGACAACGCCAACAAATACATCGAACATTTACATCCGCTTCGTTCCTTCGTCTCGCATTCGAGTACGAGCCAGATATTGAATATTCCGCTCATCCGAAAGTGCTGATTGGTGCTATGGACAAAGAATGTCCCCATTGTCATGCGCTCAAATTCAAACATGAGTCAGCCGGGATGTGTTGCGCATCAGGAAAAGTGCAACTACCAGAAATTGAGATACCACCAGAACCATTGAACGGCTTGCTCATCGGCACGGTTCCAGATTAAAACATGTTCCTGAAGTCCATTCGCACATTCAATTCATGCTTCCAAATGACTTCGTCCGGAGCAACAGAAATAGTTCACAATACTGCGGCAAATGGTCAACAATTCCATTCTAAGTTCAAAATCAAAGGCCAAGTATACCACAAAGTAGGCTCATTGCTGCCAATGCCAAACGAACCACATACATTTTTACAAAATTTTTACTACTTCATGGGCGCGGCGCGGCGGTGAGGACATCAATCATGTGGATGCACGTTGCGGCTACAATAGCCTCAATTCGCCCAATGCCAGGCGCATCGTCGGCGAACTGGACGCCCTGTTGAATGTGGAATGTGGAATGAGCACAATGAATTATTGAAATTCTTCAAAGCACACATGCACGAATTGCAAAGTGACAATCACGCTATTGTCATCAATCCTGATAAAACACCAGCTGGAGAGCACATACGTCGAATCAATGCGACTGTTGTTGACGACATTGCTGGAATCATAGTTGGCGACCGCACATCGACGCGAGAAATCGTGATTCGAAGAAGAAACAATAATCTGGAGTTCATCGCTGACACACACCATTCATACGACGCTCTCCAATATTCGCTAATTTTCTGGAAGGGACAAGACGGATATTGCATAAACTGTAAACAACGAGATCCTGTCACAGGTAATTCATTCATTATGAACATCATTACTCATTTTGAATTGAGAAAATGAATGGTTGATGTTTTTTTGTTTTTATCGGCGGTCATCGTCTATAGCGCTCTATTCCTCTTTCTGTCATAGATCCCATCCCCACACACTTACGATACATTAGTTATGTTTTATTTAACAACCAAAATATTCACTAGAAATAATTTATATGGCAGAACAACGTTTGCCGGGTCAGCTAGTAATATAATAAAATTTATAATATATTTTCTGGCACAGATTTTGAAGGTATTAATTTTATTGAGTATAAAAAAAATCTATCCACATTGAATCAAGGCACCGAAAACTAAAATCTTCTTCGCAGCAGATGGAGGTTGTAAAAGTAGACATTAAGTGAGTGTATGCGCATGTACCCGCACTATAATGTATCTTACCACAATAACATAGTTTTCCACATTTATTTCTATATGAATATGATGTTGAATATTTAAAAGTTATTAAAGAGAATTATGAAACTACCTGCGAGGCACTTGGTATTAGATGTTGATTTATAGCAGGCTTCAAACTGTGTTGTAAGGTTTAAAAGTTTTGTATTGCAATCTTCAATCAAAAAATTTCTTATGGTCGAATTCCAGATTAGAATAGAACGGTCAAAGGCAAACATTTGAAAAAAAAAACATATTTTAACTTGAAAATTGTATGTACTTATAGATAAGTAATAACGTATGCATAGAAAAAATAATTACTAGATAAAAAAAAACTTTTTATATACAACATTTTTAAATTTTCAATCTCAATATGCTCAAACTTGTACTTGATATGAAGTAAATAAAAACAAACAAACAAACAAATATAGAATACTGAAATGTCATTTTGACATTTCATTTTGATTTCCATAGTAACGCACGTATATATTAATAATTTAGTTGCTAAGACCACCGCTTTAGCAACCAATAATAGTCTTTTACTTTTTACGGATTTTTCTGAAATAACTTTCCATACAAAACAGAATTAACTGAAAATAAATTCGATTCTGCTTAAAGATGGCTGAAAGTATTAAAAGAATGCATTGGCATTGTGTTCTGATATATTATAAAAGTTTCAAATGTCTAGCTAATCGGGAAGCTAGTTAACAATCGACTGCAAGATTTGTACCGGACAAATAAGAATATGAGATAATAAAAACGTTGTAAAAATCTTTACTGATTTTATTGTAGAATTATTGTCTACTAAAATATGTAATGTTGTGGAATTTTCGTTTACATTTAAAGTATGAAACATTTTGTCACGCGGGATATTTCAATTTTTAAATTATAACAAAAACACTTCTCTAAACAATCGAATGTAGCATTTGCATTTAAGGCTTGTTTATGAAATGGGCATAATGAAACTAACAAAATCATTTGTAAATTTGTAATTAACTGTGATACTTATATAATGATATCTGAGAATATTTTATGGTTATGTAAGTAATATAAAATTTATTAGATACTAAATATTATCTTAATAATTATCTGAGATCGTAATCGATTCAATGGCCGCAATATAATATTTCTTTTGGCTTCTTCTATGTATTATATACCTTTCTAATTTTTTGGTATGCATATAAGTTGAGTTATGTGAAATATCTTTTAATTTTTGTTTCTCTTTCTGTTTGTTTCAGGTATGGCAACTCAATACACTATCGATATTGCAACTTTACATGTCTATATCAACTGAAAGCTAAGTAGTTTTCTTATCTTATAATTATATATTTTAACATTTTTCCAAATTAAACCCTCAAATTCGCACGGGTTTTCACGTAGGTAGTTCCAATTTTAAAGACATGATTTTAATGCCAACGTCAGATGAATAAAACAACTGAAAGTAGTGTTATATGCTAGGGGCGGCAGGTTATATGAAAGTATGGTGAAGCCGGCTAGTATGGCGAAAAAGTATGGTGGGGCGGGCTGGTAATCAATTTGTGGCAAAATTTGAATGTTAACATTATATTATATGAGTACATTATAATGAATGACCAAAGTAAATCCTCTGTGATGCCCTGAATTTTTTTTTATCACGTCCCTATTTTTCGTAAGTTATCGGATATTGTTGGCCTGCTTCATTCAGCTGTATGAGAAAGCCGATTCTTTGCCCCTCTTTTAATTTAATACCTCTATGGTTATATGTTTACTATTATTCTATACAAATATGCTTAGTATATCTATAAAATAGATATTTTATAGAACAATTGAGCTTACCAGCATAACACAAAATATGACAAAGCTTCAATAAGCATGCGTGTGCTTGACGGTCCATGAAAAAATCTGTGAATTTTCTAAATGCTAAATCTTGTGTAGTTTTCAAAAATATTAATTAAATTAATGAGGTTATATAAATGTATTAATAATTACATTTATTATTTCTTGGTACGTCTGTGGGGGTCAACAACTACAAGCCTTGTTAGCGAAACGCTGCGAAGTTGCAGCAATGCGACAGTCAGCATATCAATAATAATAGATTACCGCAATTTATTGAATAGTCATTTCAATAGATAGCAAATAACGATGGATGGAAATGTATTCTCTATCAATGCGCCTCAGACGAAGCACTCTCTGTCATCGCGTCTCGGACTGAGCGTATCTCATTGCGGATTACCTGGCACTGTTTTAACTGTCGCATCTGCACTGATTTATTCGGTAAATAAACTGTCGGACTCAATCCATTCAACAACAGCCTCTCATTCTCAACACCATTACCACAAACGTCTTATTATAAAATAATTACGGTTCAAAAATCAATGAGATTAAAACTAAGTAAATTATACATAGTGCTTACTATTATTATTTTATTATTGTAGAAAGACAATATTATGATAGTTGAAAGAAATACTAAACATTTAATTACTTTTTTTTTATTAAAGCTAAGTAGTTTTTGTTTACCAGGACACTATAGTCAATCGGCTTGACTGAAGTTTGGTAGAATTGACTGGTGATTTTTTTCTGTATCGGTCGATATATGGGGATCTACTCATAGATAACGTGATTGATATGCGTTTAGAAATATATGCATGTTCTCAATTCTACGAAACAAATCTGATAAAATTTAAAGTAAAAATCATCCGGTCACTGGTTAAGAGCTCTAAAGTCCAATAGTTTTAAGTCAATTTATTCAAACGGAATCGATGACACGTGCATTTAAGGCTATACTTCAGTTGAGAAAGCCGAAAGAAATATAATTTGTCATAAAAATCCAACATGCGTCCATTTAATGTTATGTTTATTGTTATATTCGTAATAATAATAGTACATTCATTGTTTTCTTTTTTAAGTATACAGGTAGGTACGTAAAGTTTTTTAGTCATCTTTACACGATTTAAGAATATTTTCATCCGACGCCATGACAAAACAAATGGACGTGCGCACACTCCGATTAGCGAGTACAGGCGATGAGTGAGAAATTTCGTCGCACCTACTGTAGAAAATTATTTGCTTAGTTCAGGGGTTGTCAACCTTTTTATACCTACCGCCCACTTTTGTATCTCTAGTTATATAGTATGTTAGTAGTAAAATTTTCTAACCGCCCACCGGTTCCACAGTAATGGTGATTTATAAAGAAAATAATCATTATAAAAATCTTTTTAAAACCCCTACCGCCCACCATGAAAGCTGGATGCCCACTAGTGGGCGGTACGGACCAGGTTGACTACTCCTGGTTTAGTTGATACTTTTTACTACCCAATAACTTCTTTCGCTATTATTGGTGAATAGTTAGTCGCTGTCACTTATTTCGATCAAATTTGATGGATTTGTCGATAGAGTGGGTTTTAGAGAAACTCTATGGTCATTTTGTGCCCCCAAGTACCTACTACCATTTGACTATATAATAACGACGAGACCAGCCTGTTACCAGCTTCTATCATGCCTGGTACTCTTGTCTGTCATCTTATCTATTGATTTGTCTTGTGGTCTTTCCGCATACCCAACAGGTTTCATATTTACCGTGTAAACGCAGATCTCATACCAACATATTGGTATCGCTATCTTATTTTAATATATAGGTATATAAATCATACTCCCCATATCTTAATCTAATTATTTTTAGTAGCTAATATTCTTCTTAATCAAACTGTACAACTACGCTATAAAAATGCACTACCTCCATTTTTTTTCAATGCGGTGCAATCCCGAACTCAATGCATTTTGATTGACGCATTTATTTGCAGTTTCTTCAACCATAATGAAATTATTTTTTTATATTTTTGTAAAACAATTGAAATCACAATCAATTTGTGTTATAAATTGAAAGATTGAACTACGTTTTAGTAGTTACCCAATATTTTTTTTTAATTATTAATAACCATGTCCTTGCTTTTTTGTACAAGGTGGTTGTTAGTAATTTTGAGCAATTACAAACACCCAGGCTTTGAGAAAAACACATAAATATTATGTCCTCACCGAGATCGAACCCAGACCTCTCTGGTGGAAGGCTAGCGCATTACGCACTGCACCACGATAGCCGCCTACCCAATAATATTATGTTCAGTAATGAAACACTGGCTTAAAATAATATGCAGCGATTTACCACATAAAAAGACTCGTGATATATTATTAATTAAAATTACAAAAATATCGATGTATTATTATTTTTTAAATGTATATTATTATCAAGTAATTTTGATAGATGTCTATTTGTATTTTTGAGCAATTTTAGTTATTCATAGTTTCTCAATTCAGCACTACGTTCAACTACTAATTATTTTAGTTTGCATATGGCTAATATTTTATTAATAAACGTATATATAATAAATGTTTTTTTATGTTTGTTTATACGTTTGAATAGACTACATTTATAGGTTATTCGTTTAACTACTGGGACACAATATGTTGTTATTCTACGATTTATATGTATATAATGTTATTTAGTTTTACATTATATTCGGATGGACACGTCAGTTTATATCGACCGATACAGTTATTTCTCTCTTATGCCGATAAATATCACTATATAATCACAACGTCAAAAACTTTTACTTTTTAATTACCTCATTTTCTTGACCACTGCACTAATGAATATCTTTAGTGTGCCGCGAAAAGACTTTAATTAAAAGCGCGCTTAAATGAAAAACAAAACTTGAAAATCACTGCTATACGTTAAAAAAAGATAAAGGGTAAACAATCTATTTTAAGAAGGATAACTAAGGCCTAAATAATCTACCACATCATCGTAAAAAAACCACAAACTGTGTTGCAGTTGATGGAATATTAAAAAAAGGCAAGCCCATAATTTAATGATCGCTTTTAATATAAAAACAAATCCCCGACCCCCAGTTAGTTGGGTCTCAAAATATATTCACGTTTATTTTACCCAATGGGACCAAAATGCGCCGAAACGGACCTGTCGTAGCGTGTGACGTCACACCGCGTCCGTTGCATATTCATTGCGAGTTGAATTTTAAATTAGAGTGGAGGTAGGTGGTCGTGAATTTGTGGGTATTAATGGTTAACTGCGGCGGATTGCCTAGAGCTGGATATATATTTTTATATTACGTAATCTATATTATATTATGGCACCATTTTGGAACAGAAACAGAAATACCAAATCGGGAAAATTTGACGTGATCGTTTTGTTCTTCTGTCACTTTTTTTTTTAAAATATTTAACTGTTTGGTTCATAAAATTTACTGCAAATAATGAGGTAAGTATTCTAGTTCAACATTTTTTTTTACATATTTTGGTGTAGATACTTACTTTATTAATACAGCATTATTTAGGAAGAATTTAAAAGAATTTTACTTGTAATTGTGTTAAACTCAAATTACATTGGCAATTCTGACGACGATCGTAGTTCTCGATCGTTTGACATAATCGCAGATAAATATTATACTAATAAATAATAGGGAGCCGATTAGACGATCGATGTGACAGTTGGGTCGAAAATTATCAGGTACTTAGGAAAATATCAGAATTACGCGAGAGCTTCCAATAATGGCCGCATGTGGCGTGTCCTGTCTTGATATTGACATACCGCAAATGTTGCTTGGCTCTTTTTATTATGTTATCATAAAATAATAATTCAAAGTAAAATTAATACTAAATACAATTAGAAACCTAATTAATACTGGCCTAAATATAATATTATTGTAGCTTCTATTGGCATGTAAAATAACAAATAAGGGAAGACTGTTTAGTGTTGATATGAACTGACCAATATATATTTTTTGGTTTACTTATAATTATTGGTTTACTAAAGTGTTTAGTGAATCGGTCAAATCAGGCGTCAACATAGTCGTGTTAGTAGATGAATCGTTTCGTGTAATTGCTATTGAAAGTTGACGATTGCTCATCATGACAGTCTGCGTGGATCATTAATTGATCCAGTTGGGTTCGCAAGTCTGCTGGTATAATTAGACCTTTAATGGTACGTTTACATTTGACACTTTTATTGTCATATTTATGTATGACATCAATGACATCATATTCACTAAGTGTAAACAGTAATTATATTTGTACCAGCCACTTATTTTGCGTGTGTCGACACTCACCTGTCACTTATTCAATCTACTTATATACGCAAATGTAAACACCGCGTAAGATGTTAAATCCAGATGAAGCTTTATGTGGCTTCATTATCAAAGTTGCTGAAGAAAGGTCATTACTTAATTGAGCATCACGTAACTACAAAATTGGGCAAATATTCCCGCAGTAACTTGTTTATACTATATACCGAAATCTAAAGATTTAATATTCTTTTTATTTAGTGGTTATTTATTTATAGTTCTCTGAACATCCATTCCAAAGTCGCTCTCAAACGTCAGGTTCTTGACAACAACAATATATCAATCTATTCGAATGACACGTTTTCTATTTATATTTATTTGATTCAGTAATGTTGTGATAGGTCCCTATTACAGTTTTTAGCCAGTTTGCCACATACTGTAGTACAAACATTATGTTCCTACGCCCCCTTTAAAAAAAAATAAGAAAAATGTAATTGGCAGATACTTACATGTACCTACTTATTCATTTTTAAATTAATTTATTTTTAATGCGATGGATTTGCTTGATTACTAGCACGAAGTTCATCAAATCTAGGTGTTATTGAGGAAAGTGCTAATCGTAGCTCTATATCTACTACTAAACGGGCTCGATATTTGGTTTTCATTCGAGCTAATGCAAAAAAATCCCGTTTCGCATAAATATAATATTACGAATAGCAGCAGCTAGACAAAGTATTATATTCTTCACTTCAATTCAACCAAAATTGAACTAGGGTTTCACAATAATGTTTGTTTTAATGAAGTATCTTTTTTTCCTTTTCAATAGTACCTAGTCAATGCAAATTCATCATCTTGTACATCGACAAGTGGATTCTGTAGTATGCAGTTTCATGAACTCGTACTTGCAAACTGAAAACCAGTGGCGAAAGCCAACCATTTTGGAAATCAATTGGCAGATATTGTATTCAATGTAACCGAGCATAGAAAACATAAAAATCAAAGATTATCTATCACAATGTGGCGAAGGGTGGAGGTAGGCTGTTAAGATCCGCCATAAATAGTGCACATTAAACTTTTTCAGACATATATATTTGTTTTCATTGAAATAAGACTACAATTTACAGAAAGTGTTGGTTAGTTTTTAAAATTCAATTAAACCCTGAGAAACCAAGCCATAATACATAATAGTCAAAAAATACATGTCTATCTATAAAATATCTAAAATTATGCAATTAAATCATACGTAACTTTGAATATTTTATAGATAGAATAATATTTTTTATTTATTATAGTTTGGTTTAGGCAGGGCTTAATGAAATAAAAAGATGAACCAACAATATGTGTAATATGTATTTTTAATCCAACAAAAACAAATAACTATGAATGAAAAAGTGTGCACAATTTTGTCGTATCGCCCAAATTAGACCAAAATTATTATGGTTTCGTTTAGGCAGGGTTTAATTGATTTTTAAAAACTAATTAACACGATCTGTAAATTGTAGTCTTAATTCAATAAAAACAAATACATATGACTAACAAAGTTTAGTGTGCACTATGTATAGCGAATCTTAACAGCCTACCTCCACCCTTCGCCACTACGTATATTATAGTACGGAAAACAAAATAATATGTTGCAATATATAAAGCTTTCTTCATTATTAGTAACAGATTCACTGGTTAATTGAACAGTCGCAAGTACGTAGCACGTAACGCGATGCGTATGCAAGTAAATTGTTCTACGGCACTGCGGTATCTCCAAAGGATTTGATGAGCAGTGTCGTATTAATATTATAATCATACACAAATTGCTGCTAAGATAGTTATATCTCCATGTTACGGCAGGCCTAATCCCTGGCCTGCTGCCATATGAGTAAATGAATGATTAGAAATTTGATTAGTAACTAATAGTTAATAAATAAAAATACATAATATATAGAGCTACCAAAATATTACTATATATTTTTGAAACGTCATAGCAGCAATTTTTTACGACTCCCACCAAAATTGACAATTGTCAAAATAATCGACCTGCAGAGTTTACTATTCGTAATTTAATTAGGAAAATCGAGTGAAATGTTAATGCTTGCGATGTTAAGAATTTAACCCGTCAAAAACGTAAACGTACTGCTGAAAATATCGATGTTGTGAATCAAAGTGTGCGTAAGTATCCAGAACATTCAATTACACGTTGATTTCAAGAACTTAGACTTTCTTATGGCACTGCATGGAATATTCTTCATAAAGATTTACATTAGAAGGTCAATAAAATACAGTTAACACAAAAACTTAAGCTCAATGGCCATTTGGTTCAATTTTGCAGAAAAAAGACCCATTATTTCAAGAAAAAATCTTCTTCATCGACGAAGCTCATTTTTGTTTAAATAGCTTCGTATTGACCATAATAATTGTGGCGTTTCGCGAATCAGTCCCAACGATGTTATCAAACAGGTTAACCGCATAATATACATAGGTAGGTACAGTGTCATGAAAAATTCATAGACGTCTTGCGGTAGGGTATCTACAAAATTGCAAGGTTATAAGTGACGTTACTTCAATCGCATATTATATAATATAATAATTAAAAGTTAACCAACGAAGAATAATATAAACAAATAAAAATTAGCTACGCTTTCGTGTGAATATAATAATAGGTATGTGTATTAAATTGACGACATATCTAGTTGACAACGTGTGAGAAAAATATTCCTTTGATTTTCATTACTATATGGAAATAATATTATATTAATATTTTCTAGAGTAATGTAGAAAAATATGTAGATATTCACAACATTATTAATATAATTGCATATTACTTACTCACAAAGTAGAATAATTTTATATTATATTAGTCAAATATATTATGATAATAAATATTTTTTCCTTTCTATATTCACGTCCCGAAAAAAATCTTCATAACTCTGTTAACTATAATAAATATCATTACTTTGATGGCCTGGAAACCTTAACAAAAGTCAGCAAAGAATTCTGAGGTTGTCAGAATGTACCAGCCAACATACTGTGTGATGAACTTCTGTTGTTTTCTGGAATTAACAGAGTTATTACATTTCTCTTGCGCGCTTTCTCTCTAAAACTATTCGTTCTGAGGTCCTTTTATCATAAACTCACTCTTTTATTTACTAAGTTTTTTTTTTGTTTTTTACAGGCCGTATATCAATTTCATTTGGGATATAATTTATGAATATTCTTACTAGTGGCGAAGAAACAGGCGCGCATACAAGGGGGGTGAATTCAATATTACTTATTCATCCTCTTCGTCAAAACCTCATGACTGAGAATCGTGACCCGGATTATTTGCTACCCATATTCCATTCGGATTTCTACAAGATGTGGCACTCATAAATCTATGCAACCAATATATTATACTTTGTGTACCTAAAATAGTTAAATATTGATAATTTATGTAATATACATAATTAAGTGTTTGTATACACTGCAGAACATATTTTTAACAGTAGATTTTATACTTAGTAATAATATTTCCACGTTCATTCATTGTATTATTTTTTTATATAAACGAAAATTAATTATATTTCATGTGAATGTGCATTTGAAATAAATAACTGTTGGCGAGTGCTTATAGTGCCTGAAAATGCTGAAAGGCGCCCGCCCGGATCGCAAAAAAATACTCAAGTGGAATAGTAAAAAAATTAAGTCAATTCAAATTAAATTTAAGTATCATGTATATTATTATATGTCAGCAACTTCCTTTTGAATCAAAAACGAGTTAGGAATTCCTGCCGTAGAGCAGTTAATTAGCTATTAAGGCTATACCTCAGTTGAGACACGGTCTAAAAAGATCGCATGCCAAACGAAATATAATTTGTCATATAAATCCAACATGCGTCTATTTAATGTTCTGTTTATTGTTCTATTAGTAACAATAATAATATATTCATTGACATGTTTTATTTTTCAAGTTAATGGGTAACGTTTTTAGTCATCTTTACACGATTTAAGGATTAATACCCCCGTCGCCATCACGAAACAAATTGACGTGTTCCTAGCTCGACGTTCTCTCTCCGAATGCCAGCGAGTCCAAAATTTCGTCGCGCCTATAGTTGAAAATTATTTGCCGTTTCACTGATGTATCGTCTTAAGTATTAGATTGATCCATGCACTTCGATTAATAATGTATAATAATTTTCAGTAATATTTTCTAGCATTCTTTTTTCCTGGTCATATTTCTATAGTATGCCTGATTATCATAACCCCTACCTATATAAATACTGGGCATTTTCCCCTCAGTATATACCCGTCCCCAGCTAGTCTTTTAACTTAACTTAACTTAACTTAACCCCTTCTTCACAGTATATTATTAACCTAAATAAACTCAAACACTGAATACACGAATAATATTTAAGCTGGAATCCTTGTTCTTAGATCTCGTTTCTGGTAATAAAGTTATTCAGTTAGTTCCCATGAGGATTAGAGGAACGAAATATAAGATGACGTGCTCACTGTTTGGATCGCATGCCTCACTGAGCACTGGAGCCGGAAATAATATTATAATCACATATAACAGAACAATGATTACTATAGAACTCAACAGGATACAATGTCACTGTGACCTATTCTCTAACCAAACCAGTGGGTCTATTCTATGCTTATCGACCGCTAAAGTGATAAAGTGAAAAATATTATCAAACTTAGGGTAGGTTTGTATCAAAATATTAGCACTTATTGTAACAATTACACGAAGCCGGTTTTTATTGTTGCAATAAGTGCTTTATTTTAACAGCACCTATCTTGCTGCTGTTAAAATATCGCACTTATTGCAACAATAAAAACCGGCTTCGTGTAATTGTTACAATAAGTGCTAATATTTTGATACAAACCTACCCTTAGTTTGATACTATTTATCAATTTAGTGTTCGATAAGTATAGAATAGACCCACAGATATCAACCAGATTTGTTTAACCAGAATCGATCAAGTAAATCTTATATCTACACAGAAAATAGTATCTACATAAACAATAATAAACACTCAATCATTTGATACATTTAATTTCATACCTATACCTACATTGGAGTTAGCAATATCTTATAATATGTACTGTTTATAATTGAGAAAAAAGTTGTAATAAATTAAATCAGTACTGGATAAGTATGTAGTTCAATTTCAATTTAATTTACTTCTTTTTACATATTGTAGACAATACAAAATCTAAGTTTAAGACGTTCACAACATGACATAAAACATTATTATAAAGAATAAAGAAAAACAAAAGTTATAAAAGTGATAAAAATGAAAATATAAAAAGACAACATAACATAAACATACAAAAACAGTGAAATTACAATTATACATAGGTATTATATATATAAGTCCAAAGAAGTACACGGAGTTTGCTAAGGAGACCATATTTTAAGAATTTATAAAATAGCGTCCACCTAAACTCACCTCACGCAAGTGGAAAATATCAACACTCGAAGCAATTTGGTTGGTACTGTTCAGTTATCAGGAATACAGCGGAAAACACATTTTGAAAATAGCCGATAAACTGGATTATTTGTTAGGTTAATCTAACCTAACCTAACCTAACCTAACCTAATCTAACCCAAACTAACAAATAATCCAGTACAT
Source organism: Rhyacophila brunnea (assembly GCF_057557595.1). NCBI lineage: Eukaryota > Metazoa > Arthropoda > Insecta > Trichoptera > Rhyacophilidae > Rhyacophila > Rhyacophila brunnea. The sequence goes on from NW_028232774.1 coordinate 20,368,136, forward strand.
CGGAGATTTTCAAAATGTGTTTTCCGCTCTATTCCTGATAACCGAACAGTACCATTTGGTTGAACATAGTTATCACCCTCCCAATTGGAATTACCAGTGTTCAGTATAAAGTAAGGTCACATTAAAAAAATTATATTTCATTTCCGCTCAAATGTAAATGATATATTAAAGTAATAACGACGATATTAGCTTGTTTTTCATTAATCATTATATAATATTAGAACTAGCTTTATGAATTCTAAATACCCCCTCAATCGAATGTCATCTTACTCAAAATTTGAAGAAGGGCAGACGGGCATCAGCTAGCAAAGAAATTCATGTAAAAATTCAATCAATGAGTGGGAGGGCTTAATAATTATTACATATTATTGTCGTCGCTTGCCGTTTACATGATCACTCAAATCATGTAAGTTTAGCACGCCATTATGTTGTACCGACGTTTGTTCTATATGCGAAAAAAATTCTCGAAACTTTTCAATATCAGCGATTAATCAACTGTGCAACTCATGACGTCACAATACAAAATTCTCCAATAGAAAAAAAGGTAACTTCAAATTTAAAGGTACGAGTATTTGGCATTGAAACAAGACATTTTTTGTCAGTAAAAATAAAAAAAAATACTTAATTAACTATTTTTTATTCAACGAATAATTCACAAGATTTAAGAATGTAACATTCTAATTATTGAACTTACTTAATTTTGAAAACACTTACAATACAGCAGGAATCGAACATGCATCTTTCGGGTTTCCAATAGTAACTCTATTTGGAAAGCGCCTCAGATAGTATTAAGAGCCATTAGTTAAAATTTGTCGCAATTAAATATGGCGCTTTTAGCATAGTGGTCTATGACAATGTGCATGGGCACGAAACCCGAGAGATGCAGGTTCGATTCAAAATTATCTAAGCTCAATAAAATAAAAATATTTAATGGGGTCTACATGATAATATAAAGGTTCCTGTGTCTAAGTTTATCGGATAAAACTTGTCAAACTCGATCACTACTAATATTATTTACTGTTAGTATAAGTATATATTTATTATTTTCTGCGCCGTTGAGAAAATATTATTAAAGTTTATATTTTGCGTGTTTTTTTATTAAATAAACATCATCAGAGTATCGCCGATAAACTTTCAGTTTTGTGAAACCTGTTTACGGGCCATTGAATAATTTCTCAAGCACCTGCCAAAAACTTTGTGACAAATTCATACTTTCGGCAAATAAATCAACATTTTTTTCATCTGCGAAGAACATTTGGCTTGCTGGCGCCGGGTTGCTTCAAAAACAAACCAATAAACCTCCTCACCACTCTGCTTGCTGGGGTAGCGACTAAATCAGTCATCAGACACCGTTTGATAAATATAAATTAAATATTGGGCATCATTGCGTCTCTTTCAAAGAAGGTGTAAAATTATAAAGGTTCGAAGAAGGCGTAGGTATAATGTTAATGTAATATTATATTTTTTTTCCGACCATGTCCGATCCTAATAGGATCATATGGGCCTCCACGAGTAGAGGTTTGTAACAGATTTTGTTTTTTACGAGAATTGGATGTCAGACACTTGCTCAACCTATTAGCTCCATACCCTGACTCACACATAAATTGAAAAACAATATGTGTACTTGCCAGACCCAGTATTCGAACCTGAGACCCACGACGTGATAGTCCAACGCTTAAGCCGCGCGGCCACCGTGGGTGTATAATGGTATATTATATTTAATGAAAAAAATTAAAGGTATAGCTCTACCAGAGCATAACATTGAGGGGTATATTCTATACATAAATTGGCTATCGACAGATATCTGCTGCTATTTCTAGCCGTACTATAAATTTATTCATTGAGGTATTATAATTGTTACAATAAGTTAACCGTCCAAACTGTCAAAACTCTCTCGCTCTAAAAGTTAACCAAAGAGAGGGACTGTTAAAACATAGCACTTCAGTTTAGCCAAACGGCTAAATTATTGTATCAACTAACCCCCTCAATACATAAATATGATAAACTAACGTCGATAACCGCTATAGCGATAACTTCGCAAATGTCAAAATAATAATTATAACGAAAATTAAATAGTACCCAATCACACAACATATCCACATTTGGTGACAATAATACTGACATGAAACAGTTAGCAGTAAATATTATTGGTTCCATCGATCTTTGCGATTAACTGATACAACACATTTTCCCGCTCAGAAAATAATTATTATCAGTATAAATAAAATATTATATTATATACATAATAATGTTATATAATTACATACCTACTTAAACGAATGAAAACACACATTAACATTACTCAACAATAATAAATTAAAAAACAACAAACAACACAGAACAACAAATGAAAATGTCAACATCTCCAGGCAATGAATTGATTAGTCGTAACTCGTAAAGCATTTCTAACCAGCATCCAATAATCTTGTATTTATGTACGCCCCGGGCTAGACTATGCAGCGATACTGTTCGGCAAAGTTCATTATAATAATATACAATATAATGCTGTGGTGTAGGCAACATCTTATCTGCTAATTTGGAATCTGAAATATCTTTGAACAAAGTAAACTTAAAAATTGTTGCATTATCAAAAACTTTGTTTAAAACCTAACCTAACCTTATCTTACCAAGGTGCTACATTCCAAGGCATACAACAATATTTTAATTATGCATCTTGTTTCAATGGAGCATAATGCACAGTGTATTTTGATCACACCGTCAGGGTAGAGACGGATATAACAACGTGCTGTAATATTGTATACATTTGGCCGCCATAGATGGTTGGTTTCATATACATAGGGCGGACGAGTCACGCATGTCAAAGAAACTGACAGAATGCAAACGAAGATCTGGCCGACATCATACAAGATTAAGAAATAGTGGCAAGGTGAATTTATTGATATAGGGTGACATATAGTGCCAGGAAGAAATTCAACTAATTAATAATGCAATAGGTAAAATATATACGTTTAATCGTTCATACTATCTTAATTCATGCTGAATTGGTGTAATTTCCTTTAAGTCGTTAAATTAAACCCATTAAAAAAGTTGCACGTTCAATTGTTTCAATTACAATAGCTTTAGCGCGGTTCGATATGAATCATTGGTTTCAAATGAATCGAATTCACTTGTGTCGTACATACCAGATTATAATTCCATGTCACAAGAAACTATATAAGTAAGCAGATAGATGATAATCATCATCAACACTGCTGGATGAAGATCTCTTCTAACTTCCTCCACTCTTCTCGTTCCCTAGTTCTTCGCTGCTACGTATATCCTTCAAATTTTATGAGTTCGCCTATTCAGTTGGTTTTAGAGCGTCCATATGAACGTTTAGTGCCCTTATTACTTAAATTATTTCTATAGATTTTGTAGCATTCTTACTTACTTACTTCACCCTATCTCACGCTAGCATTATGGTATATAGGGTAAGCACACGGTCTTGCGACTTCTATGTGAGACCTGCAGCGCGTAAATCACTTTTGTAGCACCGCTGCAGGGTGTATCGCAGTTCGAGTGTCGGAACACATATCCCATCCGCGTTTCTTCGTTATTACTTAAATCTGCGAGGGCTTCCGTATCCGCTCACGAACTCGAGTTCTTGTAACGCGGTTTTACCAATGTACACCCTTAAGATTCGGTGGAAATATCGATTCTCAAAGCTCAAAAATCGAGATCTTTAAAGTTTCTCATGTCTTAAAGTCACACATGAGTACAAATGTAGTATGCACGCGTTGAAAAAATGACATTTACCTCACAGAATACTGCCTTCACCTTTCATGCATTTGCAGGATAATATACATAATTTACATAATAAATACGGCCTCAAATAAAACAGTAACATGACCAAATATATTCAAATTGTGAGCAAGTCATATGTAAAAAAACAGATCGTGTGATGTAGCTCGTTTGCTTTTCAAAAGACCACAATGTTTTGTATTAACACTTTGCTTTCTGAACGTCATCCAATACCACAATAAATCCAGCACGCCTTTTACACGACTGAAAAGGGTACCTACTGTCTGGTTATGACCCAAGCCTGGAAATCAGAATGAGAACGGTTAGAATAATTTGTCTTATCTGTTCTCCTATACTTATTGGATGGGTAGACCATCATAATATACGCTTTTGAAATATTAATGCATCGACGCATGCTTCGTGTCTGTGTTGTATACTGTAGATGTCTAAAGATGTATGCATAAAAATCCCAAATAAATAATATAATAAATTAAAACTAAGGCTAAGAAAAAGAATATCTTGGTTCAGAAACCTCAGAGATTAGTTTGAGCTTCATATGTAAGAAAAAGATTAAAAAAAATATCGCCGGCGTCTAAATGGTATTGTATAGAAGTAGAAAAAGAACGAACAAGTACGTATTTTACAAGAAATGAAAATATAATTAATATTAAATTCTACAGGTTTTTAAAAGGTTTGTCGATAGCTATTTCGATTGTAATATCAAGAATAGTCTTGATAATGGTATTACAACCGAAATAGCTATCGACAAACCTTTTAAAAACCTGTAGAGTTTAATATTAATTATATTTTCATTTCTTGTAAAATGGAATTCTACCAAGTAAATGCCAACTTAATTAATAAGTACGTATTTGTTTTACAAACAGATAATAATAGATATTCATATGTACCGTGCTGTCATTTCCTTTGCAATAGTTGCAGTACGTTTTAATTTGTTTTATTTACAATAATATATATATTCAAAAACAAAATCTATACGATATAATATAAAAAAACCCTGTATCGATATTATAAGTAAACATTCATGTTTGTTACTATTCGTGTTGATGTAAATTTAACTGTGCAATAGGAACTTAATTTGTATATTTTGTGGAAACAATAATGAAAATAAACCTTCTTTGAAAACTCCAAATTTCAACAGTCTCAAACGGATATTGGAACAGATGAAAAAAAATCTATAAGTATACGAGAAACCCAGCCCGTTCATACGGTTAAATTAAATGAATAAATTTGATTATTGTGATAAAATTCAGATTGCGTACGACCCCTGATATGGGAAAATTTCGAATGTAGGCCAGATATTTCCGATAATATTATTTACGGTCAAGGCTTCGCAACAAAAATGCATGGAAAACCAAGCGGAAACGGATAGCGCGTACCCATCGATTTGCAATGCCCCAAAATTATTTTCCGAAAATGCCCATTACTTACGGACAGTAGGCAACAATTTTGTGAATGAACAAAGCAGTATTCTTTTTATCATATCCATTAGTATAATTATTATTATCGAATACTTATAGGTTACGGGAGATGATATGATGAAATCAAGACACATGTTTCACATATTATACACATCTATTATAACACAAAAGTTTACAATATTTTGAGTATTATTTGTATTCAGTGGCGGCTCTAGCATCTTTTAGTAAGTGGGGTCAGATGGCGTGAAATATCTAATAAGTACCTACCTAATCAATATTAATCAAAGCGTATAAAACATATCTTTTTTAGCTATTACTTCATCGTCATATGCCTCCTGCGTTCGAAAGAATCTTATTGCTACAAGAAAAACAACATAGTTTTTTGAAGGATACACTTGCCGTCAACCATGTTTTTTGGTAAACTGTTCGGAGGTTAATGCTTTTTTTGTTTTGATTAGTTCATACACAATAACTAAATCTGTTGGTGACTGGTTGATGAGGTCCTAATTGTTTCACTTCTAGTTTGTCTTCAAATGTCAATGTACTGAACTTATATTTCAATAAATGAACCACCTCATTCATCATAATACCTAATATTATTTATCAAAATTATTTTACTAACGTGAAATTCATCTATCCACAACTAGTACATTACAATTATTAATATTTAGGTAGGTAGGTAATACAAATTAATATTGATTTAATTAACTGAAATAGCACATACCTACCTACTCTTTTTTATTATCATTCAATATAATCTAAGCATTCAAGATAATATTATAAATTATTATAGTATGTATTAACAAATATATTTTAAAACTTAAGGAGATAGATGACATATTTGATCACTTACTGGCAAACTAACTAATAAACTAAACCGATGGGTCATGGGATATGAATTTACAGCCGACCGACAAGATAACTTGATAATATATTATAAACTCACACTTATGCAAGACCAGGTATTTACTACAGTGTCCCCGGTCCAGCATCGGCACATGCGGGTAAAATGTGCATAGCACGTGCAGAACGGCCTACAGATGTACGCATTGTTCAGCTTCCTTATGAATTTTGAGAATAACATTGCTTTGATTTTAAAGGGACCACCGAATTTCGACCCCGGCAGTATCGTTGTATTGTACTATGTAGGTGGTGCCAAAACTCACATAGAGCATTAGAGATGGGCCAAGAAACAAGAATCAAGGATGGGCAAACAGTACAAATAAAATATATACTTAATTAATTTATACAAAATCAATGTATTATGGTAGGAACGTATAACATGAATATTCAATTGAATATTGACTATAGAATGATGAGGGGACCGGGGTCTGTCCCCTAGGTACCCAAAGGAAGAGCCGCCCCTGTTTGTATTTAATTAGAGCAAATTGTAGGTGCGTAAGTGAAAATATTGAACGTATAAATGTGACATGAACTGCTCGCACTGCAGGCTGCACAATAAATGGCGCACTCTGGTGTGGATAATCGGCGCGATTGCTGTTTATAGTTGCCATGTTATGGAAAAGTATTGCCTGTGTGAATAAAACAAATTATCACAAAAAGTATACCCAATGCAATCCCAAAATTGTACATAATTATTATCATCCCTCGCATTGGTTCTCTCAAGTGATTTCAAAATAATATTATATTCTTCGAATCAATTAAATAAAATATATATTTGATACAATGATTTTCTGGATTTCATTTCGTTCTATTAAGATATTTTGTAATAAAATAAACAAATATAATAACATGTATTCATTAACGAGCCGTGACTGTGAATATTGCAGATACAGTAACCAGTATGGACGCCAAATAATAATTAGTTCGCGATAAATAATTATTTCGAATCTGGTGCTGAAACTGCTTATATTAACTGAAGTGTTTTGTTAATATTAATCACAATATTTTAAACACCTTATATGAACATACCAAAGAGATCAATCTCTTTGGAACATACATACTCTTATTTGAATAATTTAAAAATTATAATATGACATAATATTTATTATCTAACTGAGTTAATTGGGTATTTTGCGGGAAACTGTCTGACATATTTCCTTATTTACCCTAAATTGCTATTACACTAATTATATTTTATATATAACAAAATGTTATCAGTATAAGAGGATTTTTATGAATAAAATATGAGGTATACAATGTTACATTTTTTTACAATTTTAGAAAATGACTGCTTATTTTATAATTATACTATTTCCCATTTTTCGTATAATTTAACATATTTATCAAGTTTTAAAAATGTTTGTTTTAGCTGAATCCAAAAATAAAAATGACTACCTCATATAATTTTAAAAAGTTATATGACAAGTACGTGTAAATGGTTAAAATAAAAGTAAACAACGAGTAGGTAGAACTTAAAAGGTTTTTAAAAACTAAAGTGATTAATATGTGACAGTTAATTTTTTTCGTGGTTGGAAGATATTGTTTTTCCATAGACAACGAACAAATGGGATGAATCACCTCAAAATAATACATTACTATATTATTTACTTTTATGAAAAATGTTTTCATACTTCGTAATTTAATTCAAGAGAAATAACAAAACTTAATTTGATTCACTAATGGTTATCATAGCATATTTCGTTTAAATTATTATCAATTATTTCAATATGCAATAATCACCAGTTTACCACATTGCATTCTAAATATGTGCAATAGCTAGCTATCACCAAAGTTAACAATTTCAAGTAGGTAACGGCCTTACTAAAACGAATCTTGCTGTCTCCTGTCTTAGATACAAATCAATTAAAAATAATAATCAATACATTGATTAAATGCTTTGATCCTATATTGCAGGGTTTCACAAACTATGCTCCGCGTTATCAGAAGAGTTCCCCATTGTGTCAAAACAAGCTATTGTTGCTTTACTTCCGTTTACTACAACATATTTAGGCGAAGCAGAATTTTCTTATTACGCTGTAGTGAAGTCAAAGTTTAGGAATAGGCTCGACACCACATCGGATAATAATGTGCTTGATATCAAGAAGATAATAAGCAATTCAAGAAGCCAAAATCATCTAAGTTATTAAGAACTTTATTCATCTATATCTGTATGTGCTATATTTTAAAAATAATTATTGTTTTTTCTATTTTTTTTTTTAAATTTATTGATTATGTATTTTTTTTTTTAGAATTATTAATAACCATGTCCTTGCTTTTTCGTACAAGGTGGTTGTTAGTAATTTTGAACAATCACAAACACCCAGGCTTTGAGAAAAACACATAAATGTTTTTGTCATGACCGGGAATCGAACCCAGAACTCTCGGGTGGAAGGCCAGCGCCTTACCCACTGCACCACGAGAGTCGCCTATTGATTATGTATTATTTACTTACACTACACAATAAACAAAGTGTTCCGTGAAAATTTCAGGATTTCCAAAGTGTTCCATAGCTGGAAAAGTTTGGGAAACTCATCATTTTATATCATATTGTTATTACCAATGTTCTTTACAGTAATGAGTATCGTAAAAAGTATAACAAGTGAAAAATGCTAAGCTTAGTAATACGGTATTTCAAGTTTCCCTAATTTTATTATCAGCATTAGTGTTGCAATTAATTAAAACAAGTAGATTATCTAGCTCGTCCCAAAAACATAAATAACTGAAGAAAATTCGGCCAACAAATAATTAAAAATAAAATAACACAATGTTACTAGTGCCGGTGCCCATATTATTTTAATCCTCACAAAACTGCCTCCGTTAATGTTGTAAGTAGAGTATATTTTATTTCTAGGTACTTTATGAATAAAGCTCTACCGAAAGTCTGGCACGCAACATTAAAAATTACCTAAAAAAATGCTAAATATCTTTCCCAGCTTAAAAAAACTAATTAATATTCCTTTTCGTTTTCGTACTATACCTCACTGATCGTGACTTCTTCTTGAAATGTCTTACTTATAATTATATATTTTAGTGGTCCCTACATTCTGAAACTATTAAGATACTCGCAGCGTGCTCTTTTGATTGGACTAACAGTGATGGATTTTGAGGCCTCCTATTATAAACAATACAATTAAAACCATAAAATCAACTATCAACGTAGGTACCTAATAAAAAAAAAATGTACCTAATTCTTTCAATATCTATTGAGTGGTTATGTTATTACTATGTCTATGGATTTTGTTATGGTTTGGATAAAATTGTATAGTCGATTTGTGGAAAATAATTACGCATCTTTTGAAGATTTCTGTATAATTTGTTAACTGGATGACAGGCTTGGTCTTTTTAGAGGCCTACTTTTCCAATGAATCGATTGCGCCTTCTGCGTTAAATAAAATCACTACTATGTACAAGGAGACAATAAGTAGGTATAAATTAAAGTGAATCTGAAAAAAAATACAACTGAGATTGTAGTTCAGTTAGCTACAAGTCGTTTCGCATCACATAATCCCTGAAACCAGATTTTTAATAATTTTATGACAGTTTGAGCTGTTTAACAAAAAAAATACCATTTACACTTGAAGGCCACACTCCCTCAGAAACACTGGAACGAAATTTGAAGTTTTGTTGTTGAGTTGATATTTATTTCAGATTGTATGCCTAGTTTTTTTGTTAATTTCTGTATTGGTTTAGTTTTTATGATATTTTAAAAGTCAAACCACCAAATAATGTTCTCTTTTCCATCTTGTTGTTCGGTAAAGATTATTTTGGGAATCTGTGTGCTTGGCATACGATGGAAATGTCCAGCTATTCTGAACCACAGCAGTTTATTTCATGAAGCATTCAAATTATTTACGGTTGCTATGGAAATAACAAGTACATTTTGTACGACATGCCAATGCGATAAACTCTAATGTTGGGTATACAATGTATAGATCTTTTCATACGAAGCAGTTACTTACCACACTAATGTTTCGGTGAAATTTATAATTCGATGCTTTAGTTTGAAATAAACAAGCCAAGTTTAATTTTCAGTGAAGTTCAAAATAGAGAGCTAAAATATAACACAAAATGCAAAAGGGCGCGGGGAGACTATCGCCAAGAACCATAGATTCGTAAGTTCCATACAAGAAGATGCCCCCTATTGGCGTGACTAGAAGTTTTGACTATGACAGAACCATAGATCCGGACCCAAAAAAGTATTAAATACTTTTAATAATACTTCTAATAATTTCATACAATTTCGTTTATATAATTGTAGATTTTATAATTATATACACAAAATTGTGACAACAATGAATAAAAGTCGATATTTCAATTCAGATAGGTACATTTTATTGCAATGATAATCATATTGACAAAATTATGAATAATAACATAAATTTATGAGGACATAATTATGTAATAATAATAATAGTAACTCTCTCCCACCATGGAAATTATTTGTCAGCACTTCCTGTCAGATTGATGACTTCATTAATTATTTCATTTTGTGTTTCATTATAAATTTTCATCACTTGCTGTTATTCTCGCAGTCAAAGCCTCAACGATATATTGATGTAGATTCTGAAACAATAATTTTAAAATGTACATAAATATAAAATGACAATGGTCGCCATTTACACTTTTGTAAGAATGCGCAAATATAATATAGATATTTCATATAGGTAGGTACGTAATTTACTGAAACATAATCTTCTTTATATACCTCGGTATCTTTTTTTTATGTTTGCGTTGTTAGATTTGCAAACGTGAAAATTACAATAGGTAGGTACTATCATTATTTCGATGCGACGACTGCAAAGAAATTTCAAGGGGCATACAAGCGTATAATACCTAGAAACTAATATAATAAAAGCAGACTTACCCTTTAACTTATTTTATCAGCCATCGGATTGCAAAACCTTTTTATCAATATGATTTAAAAACGCCGAACAGCAATATTATTCTGACACTTGACATTATGTCAACTCGAAAAATATTAGACGACTGCTTTTGTTTTGAAAATATCATGTAGAATTGACATGAAATTTGAAAAGACTGATCGAAAGCTCGAATGATGATTGGCTGGACCATGGGTGAGCTCTGATTGGTCATTGAAATGGCCTTATATCACGCGACTTCGTGTGTGACCGTGCTACCATCTATTCTGAAAACTGAGTATTAGGTGGTCACGTTCGCTGTATGGAACTTTCATCCCCCTGCATGAACCGCAAGACAGCGGTGACGATCAACTGAAATAAATTTAGTCAGCTGCTAGTCAAAATAATGTACATCTCGATCACGCCGTCTTGAATTGATTTTCAAAATGGAACTAACCGATTTTACCGCGAGGATTTGATTTGTCCGCATGCCCTTTGCCAATGATAACTATAATAAAATTGTATTCGTAGTGCGATTTGTTTTAATAAAAACAACCACGTGTGAAATTTAGTTTTTTAAATACCTACTCCAAACCCCCTCTAATAAAAATCTCGCTTGATCACCAGCCGTTTTTTATTATTACAAGCTAGCTTAAACCGTATGGTATTATAATTTATATTTGCAGATAACACTTTCTAAGAAACATTTGGATACATAAAAACGCTTTGATGTTTGGCTGGGCTATAAACATTGATGATTTTGACTTCTTAAATTTTCAATGAGCCTTCATCGTTGACCATCATAAAGCGGACATTGCAAAACAACGTGATTAATATCTTTTTTGTCTCTTCCGCATTAATATTTAGTATCATTTATAAGCGAGCTAGGGGTGCTAGAAGATTGTAACTCTCAGCAATTAATTATTACAATTGTTTCTCTAACAAATATTTCATTAACATACTAAGGTTTATTTTTACTATTGTAATACAATTGAAAATACCAATTGCCTTTTGTCATACTTTGTTATTTTAACGTATTTTCTGTTGTAGTTTTAGCTATTTTTTTAAATAATTCAAAAAAGTATTTATAAAGTATAGAGGGTATATTTCATTAGTATGACTATTTTTCCGAAAGTAAAAATATATAACTAAGTAATCTAAAATTATTTTTCGCGCCGGTCTGTATACAGACGCAAATAAAAGGGACAAGGAAACAGGGATTATAAGAGATTTAACGTTGAAACAAAAAAAAAATAATGAATTAACCCAATTTTTTTTTTGATAAATAATTTTGAAAAACAACATTGGGGTGTAAACCTGGTAGTAATTGTCATTACTCCGCGAAGTATAAAAAAAACTTCAGACCAAATAAATGTAAACATACTTTGCTGGAAAATTTACAAAATGGCGAATTCGAATGTTGTACTTTATATTATGTATTCAGCTGCAGACTGGATTTGGGGGAAAGACTTATTTACGGTTAGATGAAAATAATGCGTTTTTAGATTCGACATTTCTTTTTTACCAAGTACATGGTTTTAATTAAAACCACCCTGTAATAATAATTAATCTAGCCAGGCGAACAATTAAAAAAGATGCCTTTACATGTTTGTATGTAGTAGTGAATTGTATTACCAGTCCAGGTTTATTAGAGTCCCGCATATTATAAATTATCAGAATTTTTTGGGACTCATGAGTGAGGATTTTAATCTATATGATATTGCCGTCAAACAGCTATCTCCATATCCTGACTTCGACCTAATCGGAGTTTGGTGTATTCAATAGGAAGCTCGTTGTCATTCTCTTCAATCTGTAAACTAGCCATTATCCTGCCTGCAGCTTATATGACCAAGACATTTGACAGTCCACAATGGGCAGACCAATGAGAGTTTTGACTGTGGAGCTTACTGTTAACGAACTAGTTTGTTCATTTGACGTTGCATATAATTGTACTTCTAAGTAGAACATATTATACATAGTCTCCCATAAAGTTAAATATTATATATTAACAGACTTTTTTCTTCTTCAAATTTGCACAACTCATTAGCTCATTGGACTGAGTCAGACACACAATGAAAACTACGTGCATTTTTTGCCAGTCTTTGGACACGGACGCTCTATCAACTAGGCTACGGTAGATGCACCATTTCTGCTGGTACTTCTACCTACTCGATCGTATTTTAATACCTTTACACATTCTACAATATAACTGTGCATGCAGGGAACGCGTTTTTCCTGCGTGCATGCATTGCATTGATTTCTAAGTGACCGTATGAAAAATTAAAGGTCACTCTATAGGTAGTCTGCCCATATAACATACCCGTATTTAGTATGCCCTAATTCTTAAATATTTCTTTAGAAATTAGTCAAATAAAGACGAAAATTACTGAAAAATAAACTCTACCTACAATGCAATAACGGTCATTTTTCAAAATCTGTGTTAATGTATTTATAGTATTATTGTCCTATTCTTTTAACGCGTCTATGACTGACATCCATTAAATTGACTTATATTCAAGGATTAGGCTGAAACCAGTTACTGAAGGTCTTACAACAATCAGTCGGTTGCAACATATGTTGTTTTAGTATTGTTTAAATGTTCTAAACTATAGATAGATTATGTAACATATTTTACCTGGTCCCACAATACCAAAAAAGCGGTCATCAGGTATGAAACCATAACAAGGCCCACTATAGTCAGGCGGTGGCACAAAACTGTAAACTGTGATGGCAGTGCTAGTTATTACTTACACTAAGAATGCAATATGATAAACTATTTGCAGAAGAAGAAGATTGTTGCATATTTTAAAAAAATGGTAATAAACTGAATGACATAAAATGCAATCATTTTTTTTTATTTATTGCATACAGATTACCGCATTTGCATTCGAAGATAATCAATAATTAGCACTACGATCGTAATTCTTAATTCAGTGCCACGGTCTGAATATAGTCGGCCTTCAACCATGATGCCATAGCGTGCAGTTGGAGTTTGCCCTTTCCGGAGATGGCTGCTTCATTATTCTATAATCTCTAAATTTGCTTGAATAGTAATAAATTGTATTACATTGTAATTAATCATTTTCTTTTAAATAAATACACCTCCCCCGTCAATTTGTTGATTATTAGATTCGCCACCCCTCAGCTTTAAAAGTAGTTACCTACCTAATTAAAATAATTAACTATACCTGCATATAAACACCATAAGGAAAATATGTATACTTTAATGTTGTATTTTTATATACAAGGGTGTGTATTTAGTACCATATCAATGTATTTTCATACTAAATCATTGATTGGACAATTCGCCGTCGCGGAATTCGTTAAATTTATCGTCATAAAACTCATTATCGCATTTTTCCAATAAACAAATTCTTCTGTCACCATTAGAGGGTGGAAAATTTAATATTGTCCACGAAGATCAGGGCATCGAATTTTCCGGCGCGCAATAAAAGGTACGTCGTAATCGTTATTGTTTGAATTTGTACGGGCGCCGCGATTTTTATTGCTCGCTCCAAATTACAAACGAAACGGGGCGAAAAATATTGCTTTGCAATTTTATTCCAGTATATGCTGCATTACCTTCGATAAAACCAATAACCCTTTACAGCATTGCTGAGTTCTCTGTGTGTATAACAATTGTACTATCAATTAGCAATGGCAGAACAACCATGCCCGGATTGGGTCTCGGTCGCTTCAAATATAGTTATCAAATATTTCCATCCTCCATATGCTATACTCCATTCAACCTAGTTTCTCGACGAGTCGTCGTTTCTTTGGCATTGTTTGCGCTAAGCTCTTTGACGATAACGCATTTTGCAAGTCATTGAATCCTGATAATTTTCACAATATCCAACTCATTACAAATACTTGATTTACTAATGCATTTCATCCACCATGCCACCGCACCCGATATGCGGATGTACATCGTACCAAAACTACCGTTCTGTACTCTTTAAAGTTGTGCAGATATTGTCCGAGGAACAACAATTCAAGACATTTATTGACATACACTAGAGCAGCGTTTTCCAAGGTAGGCGTTATCGCCCCCTAGCAATCCAGGAGGGAAGTAGTAGCCTCAGAGCCAATTTGGGGGCAATGCATACAGATAAATGAGGGCGGTGGAAGCAAAATGAAATAAGAAGAAAATTTTGGAAAACTGTTGGCACATGTTTCATGTGTTATGTAATATACTGTTACATTCGTAGTGGTTACTTATATTCTTATTAAACTCACAAAATTAAATGCATAAAAATGTGTTTTGATATCAGAAAACTCTTGTCCACGTTTCCATTTTCCACGTTTTACAAAACTCCAATGTTAGAATAAAAAGCTACGAGCGAATTTTTTTTTCAGATAATATATTGGACCTAAGAAAAAAATCTAGATAATATTATTAAGTAGTGCCAAACGTCCCGCGAAAGTTTTTAGAAATAAAGGTTTTACGTGTTCCATTTTTAAACAATTAAGTATTTTGAAAATTTTGTTTGATTTCCATCAAACGTATCATTATTTAGGGGCAGCATATTATAAGGGTGATAAAAATAGGAAGGAATGCAAACGATATATCTTTTGAGAGTAGATTCCTTTGGTCAGTATTCTGCTAACGCTAACTTGCTTCGACTATTAATTGTGTATTTAAGATGTTTTTGTGTCTATCCATTTAGGATAGCCATGCAGAAATAATAAAATGTACAAGGCAAGGTAGCAGGTAGTAAGAATACGGCAATTTACTTAAGTATAATATATTATCACTGTTTTCTGATTTAATTACTAATTGTGTTGCGTTAGGTATGTTAATTTAATAGAAATAATGTAATAAACAAACATGGATTTGTTAATGCATCTTATTATTTGTTTGATCGTTTAAAGTTTAAATAATGTAAATTTCTAAAGGAGCGTTGAGATTTTTTTTTTGAAAAGGCGGTGGTAAACCAAATAATTTTGCGAATTTATGCACCATAGTGATTTATATCCATGTACCATGTTAGTCGTAGTGATTCAAATTATGCACAAAACTCCTCTATTCGGCGCTCTTCTTTAAATTACAATATGTCTTTCTCCACCGTTGATCCTTTCAATAATACAACTGTTTTGTTTAAACGCGCTATCTCTAAAATTTTGTATAATGGATATTAACCAAATTTAAAATGTCGGCATGTACTTATATATCTCTATATATATAAAAATCTCGTGTCACGATGTTTGTGGTCGAACTCCTCCGAAATGGCTAGACCGATTTTTATGAATTTTTTTATGTATATTTGTTAGGTATGAGAATAGGTCAACAAGTATATTTCATACCGCTAGGTGATTAGGGCATCTCTATATAGAAAAATTTTCTTTTATTTTTTTGACATTTTTTTTTGGTATTTTTTTTATTATTTGGCATAAAAAAAAACCTATAACCCCAAATTTTCACCCTCCTACCCTCACCCTCCCATTTTTTAATCGCGATTTTATTATTTTTGTATGAACAAATTTAACCGCCGTCCGTATTTCAAACAGAACGAAATTATTTATGTTGTTGAATGACAGATGGCGCTACGTCCGAGAAGAATTCAAGAGAAGCGTCGCGTCATTTTGACATTTCATTCGGCATATCACAACGCAGTGCGTGCAAAATTTTGTACGATTTATTTTAATTTATCTATTTTTACGTGCGTGTATTACAGTGCACAATGCCAGCAAGACACAAGGGGGGCCATTTGGGCCGTCGAACGAATAAAGCAACAAACATGCGAAATAGTAGAGCAGAAAGAACAGACGAACAAATCCAAGAAGATAACAAAAACGTGCGTGTAAGCATGTCGCAATTGCGTGCATCTCAATCACAAGAGGCACGAGCTGAATGAAATCAACAACGACAATTGGAACGGAGCCAAGCGCGCCGGTTTGTAGTTTACACACGCAGAGAAAATGACCGACAACGCCAACAAGTACATCGAACATTAACATCCGCTTCGTTCCTTCGTCTCGCATTTGAGTACGAGCCAAATATTGAATATTCCGCTCATCCGAAAGTGCTGATTGGTGCTATGGACAAAGAATGTCCCCATTGTCATGCGCTCAAATTCAAACATGAGTCAGCCGGGATGTGTTACGCATCAGGAAAAGTGCAACTACCAGAAATTGAGATACCACCAGAACCATTGAACGGCTTGCTCATCGGCACGGTTCCAGATTCAAACCTGTTCCTGAAGTCCATTCGCACATTCAATTCATGCTTCCAAATGACTTCGTCCGGAGCAACAGAAATAGTTCACAATACTGCGGCAAATGGTCAACAATTCTATTCTACATTCAAAATCAAAGGCCAAGTATACCACAAAGTAGGCTCATTGCTGCCAATGCCAAACGAACCACATACATTTTTACAAATCTACTTCATGGGCGCGAAGGTGAGGAGATCAATCATGTGGATGCACGTTGTGGCTACAATAGCCTCAATTCGCCTAATGCCAGGCGCATCGTCGGCGAACTGGACGCCCTGTTGAATGAGCACAATGAATTATTGAAAATCTTCAAAGCACACATGCACAAATTGCAAAGTGACAATCACGCTATTGTCATCAATCCTGATAAAACACCAGCTGGAGAGCACGTAGGTCGATACAATGCGACTGTTGTTGACGACATTGCTGGAATCATGGTTGGCGACCGCACATCGACGCGAGAAATCGTTATTCGAAGAAGAAACAATAATCTGGAGTTCATCGCTGACACACACCGTTCATACGACGCTCTGCAATATCCGCTAATTTTCTGTAAGGGACATGACGGGTATTGCATAAACATTAAACAACGAGATCCTGTCACAGGTAATTCAATAATTATGAACATCATTACTCATTTTGAATTGAGAAAATGAATGGTTGATGTTTTTTTGTTTTTATCGGCGGTCATCGTCTACAGCGCTCTATTCCTCTTTCTGTCATAGATATCATCCCCACACACTTACGATACATTCGTTATTTTTTATTTAACAACCAAAATATTCACTAGAAACAGCGCTCAAAATGGAAAAATTTACGAACCGGAGCGCTCGACAGTTTTCTGAAGATTTTTACATAGTAAAGTTATCAAAGTTTATGTGTTTTTTTTTCATAAAAATAAGTGTTAGATTTTCTATTATATGGCCTATCTAGCTCAGATGGTCAAATTATCTATTCCACGAGACGGAGCGAAAATTTTACTGATTTCACGAATAGGAACGGCGCTCCGGTGCGTTCCGGTTCATTTCGAGCCCTGACTAGAAATAATTTATATTTCAGAACAACGTTTGCCGGGTCAGCTAGTTATATAATATATTTTTTTTTGTCTCTAATTAATTATTCCTCATTTTTCATATGTAATTTTGTTATATTTATACTCTTTTTACTTTCTCACTTTTTATTCTTGTTAGGCTAAACTATATTATAATCTATAAATGGAAACTTTATTGGTTGCAATATAATTTCACTATTAGTTTTTAAACATATTTTTGTATTCAAAATGTAACTGTTTCTTTAATAAATAAAATTAAAAAAAAAATATCCTGATTTAATTTATTACAGCCAACCCTTGCTAAGAAGAGGTCTTCTCGCCAAAATGTCCATTACCCTTTTTTAACTTTGAAACCTAAATATAATCTTATTCATATGCCACACTACATGTTAAAATAATAATTCACGAGCCTTACGAGAGATATTAAAATTATTGTATCCAGTATTGCCATCACGGAAAATAGTAAGCTGTCTATTGTTACCAATTCAACACTGTTAAAAACATTCTGAAATTGTAGTTGATATTCAATTTCGTGGTTTAACAACCGACGTGGTTGGTAGGAATGCAGCTCCGTCAAACTGTTCTAGTCAGCAGACAATAAAACCTTGATAGTTCCTCCACAACATATTGTATTACAAGTAATAGTGCAATCTCACTTTTTATTTTAGAAAAAACATAATTTTGACAAACCTCAGAATCGTACATATTAGAAAAAAAGGAAAAGGACTCGCACTGAGATCTTTTACTTTCCGTACGAGTGGTTTTGTCTTTAAGGGGACGCTCTACAGAAATGCCCTTGAGCATTGAAAATATGATATTTTTATATGTGGTCCGATATAGCTGGTCTACTAGTAATATTAAAAAGTCGCCGCCGATACGTGGGTCAAAAGTAATGGTCAATAAATTAAATTTAAAACAAACAAACTCACTTCAGCTTAGTGAGTATGGGGTGACCAAAAAATAATATCTTTTAATATACTTAAATGTTACTAAATTCAATATGTTAATCAACTTTTTGGTGGGAAGTATTACAACCAATATGGTGGATATTGTGACGTTTTTAAACTTAGAGTTTAGTTTAGTAGTTTAGAAACTTAGAAATAGATTAATAACTTTTTAACCTGAAATTGTACGAGAACTAAACATACAAAGGATTTTGAAACACATTATCTACCTACATTTTTATTTCATGTGCTATCCAAAAAACATAATTAATGAATAGTTTTTATTTTTAATGTGTAAGACCTACATAATTATTTTTAAAAAAATAGCTAAGTATTGTTTAATTCTAATGCATATTTAAAAAAAAACGTACAATATATCTAGTGGTGTACCCGAGTTTAGAGACACTTTTACAAACTAGTAACGCAATTACTTTTATAATATAATATGTACTAGTGAAACAATAGGTAGGTACAATTATTGTATTTTGTTGGTTGAGTAAAGCCAATGCACGAAATAATTTATAACGCCTAAAAATAAATATTATCGTAAAAGCACCCCATATACTGTTATTATTTTTCACATTGTTTTACATTACGCCGGCTGGCAAGAGCGTTCACGGCACCTAATAAATCATTGCAAAGAATTGCTCTAGCGACAATTATTATTATTAAGTTTTTAAAATAAAATCTTCGATGACCAGGGATTTTGTTGTAAATTTCATTTAAAATGACGTGCTACTCGCTCTGTGGACTCTCTTCGAATGAAATATGAATCACACTGGGTCCTGTTATACCCACTCTTTCTATGGTGGATGCGAATCCTTGTGTACCTATAATCAGTATGAAATAATAAGAAAATAATACTTTCACTCTTCATTAGTTTTAACTCTCCGGTTTATATAATATTTCGTACATTTATACAAATCCTACCTATTGCTTGAGATAGATATCTTAATTGGTATAAAATACTGTTAAGTAAAATAAAATAATTTCTTTTTGTTTTGTTGGTTTAATACGGTCCGGCAATCGAGAGCTTTTAAAGTTAACTTCATAATTGCAATACTGCTATTACAAAATAAATAAAGCTTTATTCCGTTTTCATTATTTAACAAATCAGCACAAATTACCGCCCATTGTTACTTTCAAACGGGTGCAGTCACTTCTCCGTGATTTATATTAAATATCGTCGTGAATAGAATAATTATTTGGGATCATGTATGTAAACCAAAATCAGCTCTGAGATGACGCGGAAAACCTCGCATCACCCGAGCAGAGTATGCGCCGCAGCAGAATTTTCGACTAACGCACAAGTGTAGATAATTACACAAACACACGTTTACGCCTAGCCATGTTAACCGAGTCGTACTCGTACATATGTAATCGGCTTGACTATGACATAGTCATAAATAAAAACCGTCAACAATGCTGCAACTCTCTTCCCCACGCACAAACCGAAATGAAAAAACAGCTTCCGCACATCATTCACCGATGCATAATTTTGCTATTCTACCCAAGGCCTGAATCGAGGAAAATTTGTTACATTCAATAAGAAGATGTTTTTTACTACCTAAAACATTGCACCAACGCTACGTGCGGGAAATGTTGTGAATAATAACAAAATCACATCGACAAATTCAATGTGTTGCAGTTGAAATGAGTTTATATGTGTGACAGGGCTTAATGTAAAAAAAAGTATTAAGCACGTGTAATGTTCGTTTTTTACTGCAGTTCACAAGTGTGTACGCTTAACATTTTTCAACTTCAGTTTTTTAAAAAATATATTTTGGATTACAGATTAGATAAATACAAAATGAATAGAGTGACTAATTTATTTTCAAAATAATGAGATATATACAGTTTGGATCTAGGTGGACGCCTCTTTTCCCACACCTAACCTAATCACTCCGCCGCTGCTATCTGACGACCCTACTTACTCGTGATAATTTTTTGTGAGTATGTTTTTGTCGAGATGGTTTATCTTAATTTTCAGCAGCGATCGAGCAAGTTTAAGTAAGTAGACACCAAGTACACGTTATCTCAAATTATCCACTTTACTTGCACGATGACTATTTTCTGTATTGCAATTTCGGAACCTTTTTAGATATCAACATGAATCTATCAAATTGGTGTCAATAATGTAACCTGAAAAATTTCCTTAAAAAATGGCTTAGTATTTTTTTTAGTTATAACGGAATGAACTGATAGAAAAACAATATACATACCAAGAAAGTTAAATTATGAAATATAGATTTCCCTGATCGAGAAAATATTTACAGGATTCCTTTTTTAAATATACATAATAATATTATGTATATGTATGTATATGTATATATGTCATATATTTTGCTTGAAGTATAATATTATTATAACTTCTATGACCATCAGTACAATATGTCGTTTTTAGGCCGCATTATTGGTTTCGTTGATATTTTTTTAATTATGTACTGACGGATATTGGTTGAGTTTAGTAACATATCCTATATGATAAGAGTTGGAATACGGTCATCAAATACTACTCGTACATCGATGCAGCCGCGACAACTCTGCTGTCTATCTGTTTGTCTAATAAATAGGGCTTGGCAATACGCGAACAGGTCACCCGATCTTTTACGTCTGATGTTTGTGTTACGATATATTTAATTGTATTCTGCGATACTCCATCCATGTCAAAACACCAACATACTCGTATATAACAAAAGGTTGATTTTAGCTTTATATTATATACATAGTATCCCATTTTTCGCTGAATACTCAATTACCTGTAGAACAATAATAAATAAACACAGAACAATCAATCGCAAATAAATAAAACGATACAAGTAAATATTTTCCAACGCTGCCTACCGTGTCGGCTATTTTAGGAGTATTTATTTTACCAGTAACATTTTTTCTTAGTACAAAATAAAATAATTGTGCCATTATTGGATACGTTGCTTCAGGGTTTTTTATAATTGCCGGAAATACAACAAAATATAAACATTTTATTATTACATACATTATTCCATTGAAAAATAATTGTACTTTCTTAGAAATAATCAACAAAAAAAAACAAAAGTTACATGTTTCTCTCGGTGTTTTTTTTTTAGAAATAAATGTCATTATTTTTAAGGTATGTTAATATACATCGTCTTTTAAGGTGAAACTTGATGTATTCGCGATAAATTAGTTTGTATTTACAAAGAATGTTTCGTCTACTAGAGACGGATAGTATGTAGCTTGCAATTTGAGATAATTTTTTGATAATGAACATTTAGAACACACTAGGCGATTATTTAAAGTCTATCTTCTTAAGAAATATTAATTTAAATTAACCATTGTCAAAAATACCAAAAGAAGAATATATCTTCTTTAATCAACAGACTCATCTAACTGTCTTTAATTTAGAATCCACAGATAGATATACTATATGCAAGTTTATCAAATACTCTACTAACGCATGTAAACGAAGACTTGTTATATAGTCCAAAGTTTTTGTTGTACGAACTTTGATGGTTTGTCTTTAAGATCAGGTGGCTGTAGACTTTGAAATGTGTAATGCTTTCACGACAACGCCTACCTACCTTTAACAATGAAACGATATTTTTTTGAACAGTTTGAACAGTTAATAGAAAGCGGCCGTGCATATCCACGGTTGTGCATATATGACGGGTGGTGGTGGGCACTTTAACGTAGTTAAGTAGTTTGTAAAAAAAATAAAATGTAATATTTTATGTTCACTAAATTATATCAGTAACATGCTGAAGATGAAAGCAAATTCAAATTCACTTTTTTCAGTTATCTACCACGTCATCATACCTTCCTTCAATAGTCACCCTTCGCCACCATTAAGTAGATAGTAGATTCCAAGCTTTGCTCTGCTATACTTCACTGTCAGTCAACCAATCCTTGATTAGAGATGCATCTAAGGGTGTAATCTAAATTAATCTTGTCCGACTCAAATTTTTCAACCGCGTTTAATCTTCCGCCTTGCTATACCAATTGGCGACTCTTATCAACTTTCAGAACTTGTCATACTCCATCGTTTCAGTTGAGTTATCTTAACACTTTAACAGGCCATGCATGTGGCTCAATGACACTATTGTAATGAAACAGTATTACAGCACTAAAAGTAAAATAATCACCCAGGATGCACATTAATGTAATATGACACCACCTAGATCAGGCCCGGAGATCCCGAATGAGATGCCAGTACCTTACGTACTAGACTACGAGAGCCGATTATAGTTACGGATACTCTACGCTCCTCTGTCTTATTCAGGTATTTAAAATGTGAAGCGTTTTAGAGGCTTACGTTTAACCATTCGTGATTTATATCCTGCTTACACAAACGTTAAATTGTGATAGGTACATCTGAAAATATTTAGCTCATCGTAGAAGGTACAAAACAAAGGTTGTGGTTATCCCGGACACCTCCATATAGTATCCTCGAATTTTTTTGTCGAATCACTTAAAAAAACTAATATTCTCCAGAATAAAATATTCTTTAAACCCCAAATACTTCAATCTCGGGGATTGAAAGACATACTTGGTCCAAAATAAAAATATTCATGTTTTTAACAAAACCTTTAAAAAGTCCAAACGTATAGCCTTGCTTAAAATTCACTTGCATCAAAAAATGCAATCTCTTTAATGTGATTGCAAATTATATATTTTTCCTCAAAACGCACTAAGGATAATTATAAAAAAGAAGACAAATCTATGATTAATTCAGATAGTAGTAAGTATTATAATGTCATTTTTATATTAATTATTCATTTAAATCTACATTTTCACGGAAAGTATTCATGAATCCAATCAATAATAATCAGAATCACAATTTTACACTAAGTACATTTTGAAATCTCATTCTACAATTCTTAATATATATTTCAAATTTGATAATAAAAACATTTATTAAAATATGACGTAAACGGTCTTTATACGGATATGCATAAATTGCAATTTTATTTAACTATTCACAGTCCGTAACGGTTATCTTTAGTCTATTCCAGTGTTCGCTCAAATTGCAAGCATAATATTTCTTTTAAATATAATTTATACCACGCATAGTTGGAAAACTTGTTTTCGAGGCATTGATGCATCGCACAAAAGTGAATTTTCATTCCGGCCATAAGCCGTCTACCCTATTTCTATACGCTTTACTATGCAATTGGCAGGCAACATTTTTAGCAAAGGGTACACTTATCAAACTAACAGTGCCTGTACACGTGCATTAATTTACTATCAGCAATAGCGTGTAAATTAAACTAGCGCGATGATAACTATTTACACACAAAAATCCTAATTGTCGCGCCAATTTCATTTTTCAACTATCAGCGAGACGCGTACATATTTTGTGTGCTGCGCAGTGTAGTTAGTATTTTTTCCGGCAGGTTCACCCCTATTACTATACTGCGCATGCGCAGATATCACGCAAGTTGCATCTATCGTGTGAAAATTCAGAAGCCGCTGAACTTTATGATCCATGCATGCAGTCTTGCAATTTGCCCGACAATACTTATTTAGGTGCACTTCCATTTGTTATATTATGACTGCGGTCATGCGGCCTGCGAGCGATAAATCCATGCACTTGTAAACGGGCTATTAATATAATTATTTTTTTGTTTAATTAGCACCGCAGCAAACTTTATCAATAAATGAAGGAATATTGTAGAAAATATGGCTATTATAGCTAATATTATTGATAGTGTAACCTTAGAACTTCGGTAATTTTGGTGTCATTCATAAAGCACATGTTACTCAATGCACTAACGTACCTACATATAGCATCGGTACGATATATTTGGTAGATAAACAAAATATGCTTATCGCAAGTAACAAAATTCACTCTACATGAGCCGTAGGTAGAAAGCAAAATGTTCAATCGGCGCATATGCAGAAGCCACTTAATGATTCGTTTCTGTTAGCCGTGAGACGTCATATTCCCGGTGTGGTCTCGCCTGTGCGTGGAAGAGAGTTGCAATATTGCCAGGGATTTTATTTATGTCCTAGTCAAGACAACCAGGCTTATACGTGCATTTGCAACTATTAATAATTACGTTATACAGTAAGTAATAAGTATACAAAATAATATGGAAAATTAATTAAATCTATTTCATTAATTTTCCATTATTTAGTTATTAATTAATTTCACTATATTTACCGGTAAACCGATTTACAAAAAACTAGTAATGCATACTTGATTAACCATTAGTTTTAATTTGATCAAATATAAAACATACGAATAACATTTAAACTAGAACCTTTTACTCTTAGATCTCGTGGTTGGTAATAAAGTTATTAATTTAGTTCCTGGGGATTTTATAGCGATGAAATATTTACTGAGATCGTAATGGTATCTACAAATTCATAGAGCAACGATTCCATTGGATAAAAGTTTTTAATTTCATTTAGTCGCCATTTAAGATTGGATTTTTGAAAATATATTTTTATTTAACTCTTTTCTGCGCATTAGTTTGTCGACTACTGGTATACCTATGCAGCTGGCCAGTTGCATTCATGCTTCGGTTGCATTTCTGTTTATTACGGCTACAGAAGAGGGAAAAGTTATTTCGCGCACAAATTTTGTACGTTCAATACACAGCTTATAAAGAGGAAACTTTGCATGCAATCTGGGGTAATATAATAGAATGGTGAATTAATTATTATTAACCATAACACTGAGAACTCTTTTGTTTGTTTGTTTTACAATACAATGAAAACGTTTATAAAACCAACATAGCTGCATTATATTTAAGGTTACCATAAATATTTACATGGAATAAAAAAACATCACATATTATGTATTAAACGTGTAAAATGTATTTTCCGATATATTATGTTAATTTATATACATTTTCATATTACAACAAGCCATGACAGCCCAACGACAGTAGTGTGATTGGTAATATAGAGTTATGAAATAAGTGATATATATTTTTAATTTAACTCTTAATAAGTCGATTGTGTCACGAGCTGTATAGCATGTTGCACCATCTTGTTGGAACCACATACCATCCAGATTAAACAAAATTATCTAATTCATGCCAGAAATAATCATGTTTCTGTAGCGTTTTCCATTGACTCAACTGCATTACTATTTTCGTTTTCAAAAAAATACGGTACAATTACACAACCACAATAAACTGGAAATTTTTGGGGATTAAAAGGTATTTTAAGATTAGCATTTATGAGTTTTCAATACTCTAAATGCGAGACTTGTGCTTATTTACGAAGCCATTTAACTAAAAACGGGCTTCATTGCTAAAGATGATTTGTTCATGAAATAATTGGTCTGATAATTCAACGCAATCAGCAAAATTTCAATGCACCAAATAATGGTCATTCAGTTTATCTTCGTGTGATAACTGTATTTTATACGCCTTCAAATGCAAATCTTTATGAATAATATTCCATCTAGTACCATAAGAAATTTCAAGTTCTTGACAACGACGTGTAATTATTTATTTTTCAGGATATTTATTCACATTTTCATTCAGAACATCGATATTTTCAGCAGTAAGTTTACATTTTTGACGAGTTGGATTCTTACCTTTAAGAAACATTACTTTTGATTGATTTTTCAATTAAATTACGTATAGTCTCTGTAGCTCGAATATATTCATTATTATTGTAAACAAAATAAGAATTTATACAACTGTGTGTCTTTCCATGATAATTTCTAAACAATAGAGAACAGAAATTTGGTGGGAATCATAAAAAAATGGCTGATATGACGTTTTAAAAATATATAGTACTAATTTGACAACCAAATAGAAGTGAATCAGTCACATACACCCAGTTAATTGAACCAGAAGCCCCTGGATGCATGTTATCCAATTTAGATATTATGTATCTAGATTGCAAGTATCTAATTACTTGCATTAATCTATGAAGAAAATACTACTTGTAGCAAAATATCTAAGCCTTGAAAAGCAGGAAATATTGCAGTTAATGTGATGATGTTTTCGGAGATCCCTTTAAAGCATTAAAATAATGGATATACGCTGGAAAGCGGTGGTATTAAAAGTGAAATACCTACCTCTTCCCAGGCTAAGCTGTAGTCGTAAAATGTGAGAGATTTCCTCGTAAAATCGTATTTTTGTAATATTGCCCATAAAATTTCAAAAATATAAGAGCGATACTACTGGCATGAGAAATGAAGGTTTGATTGTTCATTATTATACCAAGATTCGGGTTTTAAACACAGCGAGGTATGACAATTTTCATATTGAAAAGTTATATAATTGAAACCATTCTTTGATGGATGTATCCAATCTAATTATCAACATATTACTTGTAGATTCTAGAACGATATATTATAGCATTACAAATTTTGGGTTTTTCTTGTCACATATTATTTTGTATTTTTATCACTTACAAAATTAGCATCCTGAATTTAGCAGTGTTTAAAAATATTTTTTTATAAAAATGCAATGTTAGTTTGATAAGGAAATTTACCTGACATTCGTTTCCACGCTATTTTCATAAATAAAGGCATTTTCAACAATGCACCAAAAATAATCTCACCGCCTATTGGATTTAATTTTCATTTTTTTCCCAAATACAAAAAAAAACTGCTCTTTTTGTTTTCATTGTTGATTTTTACTCAAATAAGTAAATATTAGTATATAATATTGTCAACAGGACAGCACTATGCAATTTGACAAAACTAACCATGAAATAAACATAGCCTGTTATGTTTGAGGATAGAATAATGTCTCATGAATGATTTTAACACCACTACGGTATATGACACAAAAAGTAATCGCCTAATTTTTAATCAATGTTGTTTAAGAGAAAGTCATTTGAGACTCTAAACTCTGCATCGCTAAAACCATCTCCGATAATACTTAATTGTAATTCTTCAAAAATTTTAGTTTTAAAACTCGTCGCCATCGGGACGTATTTACATAGGTATAACATTTGGTACGAACTTTTGTCGACCATGCATCTGGAAATTACACCTATGTAAATTGTATGCAACTTTAGTACTGAACCCTGTGAAACGTGAAATTTTAAAAATGAAACCGAGTTTTAATATCAATAAAACAAATTCCCAACCATAAAAAATACGTTATTTATATCAGCGCATCTATTCTATACACAATTCTATCGATGGCTATTGCGGGTAGTTTATCATATGTATGTATTGAGGTATTATAATTGTTACAATAAGTTAGCCGTTTAAACTGTCAAAACTTTCTATCTCGCACTAAAAGTTAACACAGTTGAGAGCAGTGCTGTTAAAACATAGCACTTTTTGACAGTTCAGACAGTTAATTATTGTAATAATTAACCGTCGCAATAAATAAATATGATAAACTACCCTCAATAGCAGCATTGTGTATAAAATAATATAATATGTGCAATTACTCATTCATTTTTATCTTCGTAACACTATTCTTATGACCAAAACAATCCTCATTTAATATAGAAGTAAGCAAACGATCTTAAAAATTTACTATTCAATTTTCATAATAATCCATTATTATAATGCTCTAATAATGATATAACAAGATAATCCTGTTTTATACTGAACGACTAAAATATGGATACAATGTGAGTTGAAAGTTTAAACTGTCTGAAGAGGAAAGTTTCAAGTTTTCCATTTAGATTTTACGCTTTTCATATTCCATTTCTATGAAATAATTTTTTTTATTCAATTTTTCTTCGTTCGTTTATTTTAGTTTGAACTCGCAAAGTATAAAGTAAGTGGCGCTTTGCCTTTCAGAATTTCAATTGAATTTCAGCTAGAAGAAAATATTCGTAATTCATTAAAAATGACTAACTCCTAGAGAAATTTGCAATAATAATTCGAAGTAGACAGACCGAAAGAAGTTGTCCGTTCGCCGAATTGGAAATTAAATTAAATTAAATCAAACAAACTTCAGATTAATTGCGTGATACTAAATGACTCTTAATCATACCATTTAAATACCTCAGAATCCTACATATTATTTTTAAAAATAATGTACGTACCAAACGGGACATGAACTTGCTACCATCGGATTTTGGCTAATGCGCTTTTACAATTAAGCAATAACTAGAAGAAGAATGCAGAAATTTGCTAAAAACTGCATTCGAGATGTTATTAATAATTAATAGTTTTTCTTGTTTATACCCGTAACAAACGTTAGTTAAATTTCAAAGATACACTGAAAAGTGTCAGAACCAACTTCCCAAAACTTTGGTTGGCGTGCACTACAGTGTGGTCGATTATTATTTTGATTTAATCTATAACGGTTAAGCCTTCTTTCTCGCTGTAAAATAATGCAACGACAAGCCGCTAAATCAGAATTTGTTATGAATGGATGGTATTGTTTTATAATCTATTGCCATTTCCAATATGGAGCATGTCATATTATTTTAACTATTAGATGGAGCTAAAATATTCACAGTAGAATACAATTAGTGGAGATTATAACTGCCTATGAAAAGACAGACTTGGTTAACTATTGTACATAATAACATCCATTAAATTAACTCCTTCGGGGATTAGGCTGAAACTGGCTTCTGGTGATCTTATAAAAAGGAGTTAGCTGCAACGAAAATAAATATGAATATATTTTTTTATTTAAATAATATTACTTATAAATTTCAAAAATTAGCCGTAAAGTGTGTGACAAATATTTTATCTAGCCCTATATTCCGATAAAACATGGCTCGGGTGACATCGTGCACCGAGAATAACAAATTAGGGTAGCCGAACCTTGTCCTCCACCGGAGTGAGTCACCTGATTCTAATTATCAAAAATTAACAGTGATAAATGGTCTGTTAAATATAAACCGTTCTCCGCCCAAGTAAATTGGATTTTCCATTAGATTACTACTGGCAGTACGTATTATCGCAACTATAACAAGAAAATGCAAGTGTACACACGTACTATCGTGCAAGTTGCAATACTGGAAGCATTGATTAAAAAGTTCAGAGGCTTCTGAATTTTCACAAGATACTAAAAATATAGTGTCGAACCTGACGGAAAAAATACGAACAAACTACACCGCGAAGAGCATTTTGACTTTACCGATTTTCATAACCTTTCCGAACCTGTCAAATAGTACCACACAACTACACAAATACATTCGCTAACGATTGAAGAATTAGATTGACGAGACAGTCAGCACTTTTGTGTGTAAACAGTTATTAACGCGATAGTTTAATTTAAACGACATAGTTGGCAGTAAATCCATGCACGTCATGTAGACGTGCTATAACAACAGACAGGCAGCCAAATGACAGCGAACCACGATCATTTAGAAAATTCAAATAAACAATCTGCGTGATATTCCATACGTATAAAAGTTTAAAACGTCAAAAAACTGCCAAAGATGACGTTTATAAACAAGTTTTAATTTAATATCCACCTTTTTTTCATGACGCAAATATATTAGTGTTGAAATGAAAACAACCACGAAGTTTTATAATGTAAACAGTTCATAAGACTAAGTCCAAATTCTTTGATAATATCTTAATAGTTTGTAGTTAAGAGTTTACAACAAAATCTAAGTATACATTAAGCTAAAAACTATATTTATTGGAGTTTATATGTAAGACGTCTTGTCATAATGTTAACGATAAAACTCTTGGCAGATTTTCCTGAGTTTATAAGTTTTGTCGAGGTTTTTGAAGGGAAATTTTAAAAGATTCTTTTGACTGTCAGAACAAAAGTTAAAAGAAAAGCCTTATTCATTGAGATAATAACATACTAAGAAAACTTTGCCTGATAAAGGATAGGAGTTGTAATCGTGAATCTATTTTAAATGTCTTGACATTTCACCGGAATTTATTTTAGAATGATATGAATTCATTGTGCGCTCGAAATGGAATATTTTACGAACTGTAGCGCTCAATTATTTTCCGAAAATATTAATATATTTGTGAAGGTAATTTTATATATAAAAATAAGTGTTTAAAATTATTGTCATATATATTTACCTGCCTAACTTAGATAGTTAAATGGAATAACAGTCTGTAAACTTGTGGCACGAAAGAAATTCTGGGCTTACAACATGCTATAAAATAATATTATTTTTTACTATAATTCCGATAAGTTTTGTATATTTTTTTAATAGGTATATAATAAGTACCTGTGTCAATTTAATTACTTTTTGACAATTCACCAAAAGAGACGAGATATTTCCACGAACCAAAGCTGTGATCTCGTGCGCTCCTGTCCAATTCGAACCCTGTATACCTAATTATAATATGATTTGTATTCGGTTCCATGAATAAACAGAACTTGATAATACATAACATGAACAAACAGATAATGAAAAAACAGAACAGCAATAAATAGAACTATGACCTTTCCGGAAAAATATAGCATTTTATATTGAAGTTGTCTTAGATTTTCAATACGCCGTAAAAAATCAAATTCTAATCAAATCAAACGGGACTCAACTTGATGTTTCCGACAATTTAGGTATATCATATCTTTTAATCAATTTAATTTAATTAAAGTTTTGTAAGTATTTGATTAATAAATAGATAAATCTTTTATTTTTCATCTGGCTGTTCTGTTTTGTCACCGATCTGTTTCTTCATGTTGTGTTTATTCATGTTACCGTATTATGCAAGACTTTCCACCTGTTTTCAATGAAATTTAAATGAAGAAAATGTTATACACAAACACTATTTACATTATGTACTTCTATATTTAATAAAATAATGTACCTATAAAATATTTAGTTGATTCAAATATGACGTTATGAAATTATTACCACTGTAAGTATTATGCAAGAATTTATTTATTCTTCTTATTTTTCTTGTGCAGAGAGAAACCTAGTGGCGGAGGTTGACTATGATCCTGGCTGTCCCAATCCCGCATGCAGTTGCTCTGAACAGCTCTTGAGTTGTGCCGGTATACCAATAAGTATTTATACGGATTTTATTTATGTTTCTTACCAATCATCATAAATTAGCTAACAAGTATTCATCGTATCGTCAACAATCTAATCAATATAATCAAATTAGTTATTCATCAATATATAAATTATGTTAGTTCTTAATGGTAGGTATTTTATAATAAATTTAAAAAAAAAATGATTAACAATTGTTTTTATGAATAACCAATTTAAAATATTACATTTGACGACTATAATATTATTATCTGTTTATACAGAACATTGTTGAACGCTGTAAATCTATTCTAATTCTTGTTTTAAAAAATTAATTAAATTTACTATGAAATTAACACATACCGGTAGTCCCAGAAGTACCCGAACTGACGTATAGATAGCAGTTGTTATTTGAAAATAATGACCACGATAGCAAGTACTAACCTTATAAAGCCTAAGTTTGAAGTTTTACGACGCCACGTTGTTCAGTAATTATTTGTCAGCCATCAACAGTGAACGCTCTCAGTGAATTTGTAAACATGGAAAAAATTGGTCAAATTTATGTGATACATTACTTTCATTTGAAAAGCTTCAGTCCAACCAATATCAAAGCGGCGCTAGATTCTACTTTGGTTTCTAGTCTGCTCCTTTGTTTACAACAGTAACATATTGGGTGGGTGAGTTTAAACGAGGCTGTACGAGCTGCCAAGACAAACATCGCAGTGGTCGACCAAATGAGGTGACCATGCCAGAAATGGTGACGAAAATCCACAACATGGTATTGGATGAACGTCGACTGAAATTGCACGAGCTAGTAGACATGGTAGGCATTTCAAAAAGTGCTGTACATTACATATTGACTGAAATTTTAGACATGAGAAAGCTGTGCGCAAGGTGAATGCCGCGATTACTCACAAAGGAATAAAAACAGCATCGTGAGGATGTTTTAATCGAGTGTTTGGCGAAGTTTCACAACAATAAAGCAGAGTTTTTGCATCTATTCATAACCATGGATGAAACATGGGTCCATCACTTCACATCTGAGATGAAAGAACAGTCAAAACAATCGACTGAAAGGGGAGAATCGGCTCCAAAGAAGACGAAGACAGTTCCATCTGCAGGCAAGGTCATGGCGTCAGTTTTTTGGGATGCGCGTGGGTAAATTTTCATTGATTATCTTCAGACAGGAAAATCAATCAACGGCGTGTATTATGCAAACTTATTGCAGCGTTTAAGTGATGAAATCACGAAAAAACAACCGCATTTGGCGAAAAAGATAGTTTCGTTTCATCAGGACAATTCATCAGTTCACACATCCGTTATTGCGATGGCCAAAATCAATAAGTTCGAATTACTTCCTCACGCACCCTATTCACCAGATTTAGCCCCCTCGGATTATTTGAAAAACTTCTCACACTCAAACTTGAAAAAATGGCTCGGTGGTAAAAGATTTGCTAACAACGAAGAAGTGGAGTCGGCGGTTGATGACTATTTTGAGGAGATCGACGATTCTTACTATAAACAGGGTATCAAAGCTATTGAACATCGCTGGAAAAAGTGTATCGACCTAAAAGGAGACTACGTAAAGAAATTAAAAAAAAATTCCCAATTTTTTTTTGTTTTCTTTGTTAGGTCGGGTACTTCTGGGACCACCCTCGTACCTACTTAATACATTTTAAATATGATAATGTTGGTAGTGATTTTTTATGTCAACAATAGTATTAACCTAATAAATTCAACTAATATATGAGTAGGTTATTAATGCGGACTAATTTATACATTGCAACACATTTTAGCGATTCCAGAATGTTTAAGTATTTAAGAATTTGGATCGGTAACTATATAAAAATTTACATTATCTGCATTGGCACCGTTAAATGTATTGCTTGTAAATAAAGTGTTAGTATGCTGCGAACTACATGCTTTGGTTACTAAATATTTGTAACTTGAAATCTATTTTATTTATTTCTAATCAAACTTCGGTATTATGAATATTACATTACAATTATTACATCACCATGTTCGATCCTAAGGAGGATCGTATGGGCCTACACAGAGTTGAGGTTGTATTAACAGACTTTAGTTTTTACAAGAAATGAATGTTTGCCACTTTGCTCAACCTTCATACCATAACATTCAACATGTAAATTTTCCAGTGCAAGATTCAAACCCGGGACCAACGACACATTATACGTCGCCGTGTAAAATAATATAATATATGTGTTATGAACTAAAATCTCTTCGAATTAAATGAAAAATTTATGTAATATATTGGAGATTTATTTATATCACTGACTTTCATATATGTATACGAGTATATCGTGGATAGAGAGTCCACTTTATCATTTATTACGATGTCGTCAAATCCATGACAAAGGACATAATATTTTCTACTTTGCATGCACGCACAGGCATTAAAATATGTATTTTCGCATATGCGGATAGCCAAAGCACTAAAAATGATGCAGGAGGCGTCAAATATATAATATTAAGGTACGCACCAAAGAACAGATTAATAAGATAAATAATTACAAGATTACAATTACAAGTAAATAAAAAACAAACAAACAAACAAATATAGAATAATGCAATGTCATTTTGACATTTCATTTTGATTTTCATAGTAACGCAGGTGTATATTAATAATTTAGTTGCTAGGACCACCCGCTTAGCAACCAATAATAGTCTTTTACGTTTTACGGATTTTTCTGAAATAACTTTCCATACAAAACAGAATTAACTGAAAATGAATTCAGTTCTGCTTAAGGGGGGACATGCTCGTCGAAGGTCAAAATTGAGTTTTTATTGTATTTTCAAACCATGATCCTGGACACTCCTTAAACGTTGTAGATAATCTATTTATATAATTTTGAAGCCTTATTATCCTTTATAGTTATTTTAAACATTTGATGACTGCATAAAGTATTTTTGTTACATAAAATTGTATTCTTTTAAACCTCTCGCTCTAATGTTTTAGAATATAGTCATATTTCGGTACAGAACTGTGCAGTGGTGTTAAGATTTTTTACATTTATTAATTTTTAAACGCATTTATAAAACCATTAGTATAATTTATTACGAGATAATTTTTGTAAAATATTCACGATAAAAAATTATTTTGATAATCTCTGTGATCCCAAATTTGACAAGAATTAGGCATTTTATTATTCAAAAAATCGGCAAGATTAACACATTTGAAGATGATTTTAAAGATATTTATTATAAGCTATGTCCTTGACCATTCAAGTGTGATAAAAATCTTATGAATAATGATTGCTTTATAATAATTATTGACCTAAGAAGAAGGTAGTGTTTTTTTGAAATACGCCATTTCTTTTGTCATTCCCTAGTGGTTAAGCTACAACATACGGCCGTAGCCATAAAATGACAAACTATAATTAAAATAGGGAGTAAAATTATGTTAACGCGCGTGTTTGAACATGTATCTAACCGATTTTTTTTTATTTTTTTTTAAACGGTACATGTTCAAACACGCGCGTCAATATCATTTTACTCCCTACTTTCATTATAGTTTGTCATTTTATGGCTACGGCCGTATGTTGTAGCTTAATTACTAGGGAATGACAAAAGAAATGGCGTATTTCAAAAAAACACTACCTTATTCTTAGGTCAATAATTATTATAAATCAATCATTATTCATAAGATGTTTATCACACTTGAATGGTCAAAGACATAGCTTATAATAAATATTTTTAAAATCATCTTGAAATGTGTTAATCTTGCCGATTTTTTGAATAATAAAATGCCTAATTCTTGTCAAATTTGGGATCACAGAGATTATCAATATAATTTTTTATCGTGAATATTTTACAAAAATTATCTCGTAATAAATTATGCTAATGGTTTTATAAATGCGTTTAAAAATTAATAAATGTAAAAAATCTTAACACCACTGCACAGTTATGTACCGAAATATGACTATATTCTAAAACATTAGAGCGAGAGGTTTAAAAGAATACTATTTTATGTAACAAAAATACTTCATGCAGTCATAAAATGTTTAAAATAACTATAAAGGATAATAAGGCTTCAAAATTATATAAATAGATCATCTACAACGTTTAAGGAGTGTCCAGGATCATGGTTTGAATATACAATAAAAACTCAATTTTGACCTTCGACGAGCATGTCCCCCCTTAAAGATGGCTAAAAGAACGCATTGGCATAGTGTTCTGATATATTCTAAAAGTTTGAAATGTCTAACTAGTCGGAAGTTAGTTAAAAATCGATTGCAAGATTTGTACTGGACAAACGACCACCGGAAAAACAAGAATACGAGCTAATAAAAACGTTATAAAATGGAAAAGTCAGTCCCCATAGACCAAGACTTTGAAGCCAGATTTGTTTTATGACTTAGCAATGGTCACGCTATAAAACGCATAAAATACAAAGCCCGCTGAGTTCTCTCAAATATAACTAATCAAACTTTATTGCATACCTATTATGATATTTAACATGAATTTCAACATGCGTTTAAGCCTATCGTATATTTTTCCACGCTCAAGAATTGTACCTTCTGACCACGGAGCCAGTGACCGTTTTGCTTGAAGCCAACAATGTGGTCGCTTCGTCAAAAAGTTACAAAATTTTAAGTAGATATGAATTTTGCACAGTCTACGACTTTCAAATTAAAAGAATCCTAACATCTCAACTATATTACTGTGTTTTAAACAATCAGTATGGCTTATGGCACAGTCTAATTTATTTCGCAGGAAAGAGACTCGACTAATTAAAATAATAGCTAATTATAATATTCAAAATAGATACGTGTGTACATGTCAGTTTATTTTTATATAAAATAATTCAATGCAATTTAATGTTAAAAAAACTGACAATAGTTTGGTTTCATGTATATCGAAGGGGACTTAAAATCTGCATATATCTAAAGCTGTCACTTTATAAGACTCAAATTATTCATTCTTATCGTTGATGCATATTCATAAAGTATGCGCTTACATCCGACAGTAACTCGCAACGTGATAAGAAAATTGACTACCTCATAGACATTCTTCATAAAATAGGGCTTAGAGTCAGATAACGATGTGCAAACTTGTCCACTGAATATGACTCGGATGCCAGAACAGAATGTTGGATCATGGACTCCTTCGTACTTATGAGAGATTCAAAACTTTTTTCTTCCTTTTCAAAGCCCTTGACTAGAATAGGATAAATAAATGATTTATTTCATTATAACCGATGCTTATAATAAAAATAAATATATATATATATATATATATAATACACTCACACTATCGTGTGAAGAGACTTCTAATAATAATAATTCTATCTTTCTTCTACTGATATCCGCCATAACAAGACATGATAACATCAAAATTATATTTCAACGTATAATCAGTATTAATTCATTATCGCTTACTAATATTGTAAAATATAACAACATGTCGAATAAAGCAAACAACAAAGATGCTCTAAATAAGTGACCACATTAAATACTTGTATGTATGCATATCCACTTGACAGTAACTGTCGGGAGCTTCAATTGGTAACCCCGATGTCTTGAAAAATAAAAGAAGTGAGAATTAGTCACACATTTCGTTAGTCAAAATTCCCATCAACAAAAAAAATCAAACATTTAGAAAATAGTTTTCACATAAATTACATAATACCAAACAAAAGTAACGTAGGTACTTATCACATTTTAAAAATATAAGTAAACTTAGTTTTGACAACTAGTCACATAGAAAAAGAACAAAATTCACAAAACGAAACAATATCTAACCACGTAAAGTAATCCTTATAGCGCTTGTACACGTGCATGGATTTATTTGCAGCAATAGTGAGTATTTTAAACTATAATGACAATAACTGTTTACACGGAAAAATGGTGACTGTCTCTCCAATATCATTCTTCAAAAATAAGCGCGACGCGATGTTGTCATTTTATGGTACCATTTGATAGATCGTAAAAATCGGTTAGCTTCAAAATGAGTCTCTACGCGGTCTAGTTCGTTTTTTGCCAGCAAGTTTGCCACTATCGTTCTACTGCGCAAGCGCAGATCGAAGAATTTTCAACTGTCGCATGAAAATTTAGAAACTTCCGAACTTGTTTGATTCATGCATTCACTCTTGCAACTTGCATGATAATTAATACGTGTTACACGTGCATTTTCTTGTTATGGCTGCAATAATACGTACTGTCAGGAATAATTAATCCATCCACGTGTAAACGGGATATTACTCGTAGCTAATGTCACTATGGTGGTAAACTATGGTCACATCATTGCGCAAAACGTTATAATATGTCATGTGAAATAAAGCATAATATCACTGTAGAAATTGTCGTTTTAATAGCCACAATAATATGTTATTTCAGATGACGTCATACAAAATACCATGTATGCTTTATCTTTATAATTATTGTTACAATAATCTATTGACAAGTGTGAACTATTTCTTTTCATAGTGAAAATATACCATTTGACAGTTGTTCATTTGTAACATCAATTTCCGATGTGAATTTCATATTTTTAAATGTTGCCAGCACTTTGTGAAAACAGTATTTTTAATTGTGCGAATATAATAATATATTCCCCAAATAAAAGGTGGTTTGCCATTCATTCATTAAAAATATATACTTACTTATAATATAACACACAAAATAATGGCAGAATCGTTTTCTTGTATTTTAATTTAATATGAAAGTGTTGCATGTCTAGATGAAACTTACAATAATTAATGTCAAGATAACTTTTTGCTAAGTACATTTTTTCATCTTATCTAAAATCAAAATAAATCACTTTTGTTGAAAGAAACAAAATCAACATGCTGTTTCTGATCAATATGATAATGGAGTTCTGCAAAAATAAATTCCAGGCAGGATGAAAAGTAAAATCACCATCATTGACAGGTGAAATGTTGGGCGTCATGTCAGGTAAACATGAAATGTATCCCCTGAGCCCATAAAGGTTGGGAGCCGCTGATGTCGACTGATCTTAATGCGTCCGTCACGTGACGATAACGCCGAAGGATAACACTTCGTATCGAAGCCCCTAACCCAAAAAAAGAATGAAACCCATTCATTCCATCGTACATTGTCCGAGAAGCGTATTTTTATCGGCGAAAACACGACGGTCTCTAGCGTCAAATTCGCGTACGCTCGATCGACCTTTGACATCATCTCTCGGTGTCATTTCGCCTGAAAGGTATTGAGATATTTTATACCATCGATTCTGGAATGTCTTAAGTGGGAGAGAGGGTATCTCGGAATATAGCCCGTACGTGAATGCCTTTTTTCTTGGATATAATAACGTTTTATAGGCTTTATGTATGGCCTCACGACCTGCTCAAATATTAAGAATATCTTAATATACTTTTACACGATCTTTTCTGATATTATTACACTATCCAGCCCTGAATTACTTCTTGGAAAACACTTTTTGAGTTCTTCATATATATATCTTTATTGGTCTGGAGAGGTTAGGCTAATTGATATTCTTAACCCTTGACTTTGGGAGATATCTACTTACAGTTAGCCTATTTCTAACTAGGTATTTAAGTAGATTCATTTCAATTAATTGATGATAATAAAATTATTTAATTAATACAATAGATATTATCCATAAGATTCCTTCATTAAAAAAATAAGAATAATGTCATTAAATACTCTTTTTCGAGAGAGAAGAAATAATGAGAGATACTACTAGTAAAAAAACGCACGAATATTTATCAGTTTACCTTGTAATTCTGATTTTTTTAAATTATACATCACATCACAGTACTCTCGAGTCTCGACTGCAAACTAGCATAATAATAGGTTACCAGTGTACAAGCAAACATAAACAGTTGTTATATTGCAATATAATTTAAATTCAAATTTATTAATTTACAAATAGTGAACTTGAATAAATTCAATACGATCACAACATGACATAAAAAAACAATGAAATAGTTTAAAGAGTAAATATAAAAGCGTGTAAACCCAATGATATCATTGAGTAGACCCTATTTTAATAAATTATAAAATAACATCCACCTGTAGGACTTGAATATATTAGATCGTAAGCAATTTGGTTGAACAAAGTTATTACCTTCTCAATCGGTATCACCAATGACAGACTTGTGCTACACTTTGGAAGAACAAACAATTATTGCTCCCGATTTCTAAGATCTAATTACAAGCTTTTCATTTACACCGCGTATGAGTCGGAAAAAATACGTAGCCAAATACAAATATCTTCTACCGTTTAGATTTTAGTGTATAGTACATAATGTAAGCATTCATAAGAGAGTCAGTCGGGTAAAGCCACGGATAGTATCCATACAGTCAAAAGTAAAGGAGTCATAAAAATATATTTTGAACTAACTCTACCAGAAGGTCGCACTTTAACTCATGCAAGGCCCAAACAATCGACCCACTCTCAATCCGGCTTCTGATGGATAATAATATACTACATACTTTTCGAATTCATATACTAACCTGAAAAGATTGAGAGTTGTTCTTCGCTTGCTGATTCGAAAAAAAATCCATCCATAATGTAACTTTCCCGAGTTCTAAGCTGAGAGAGAGCGTTTTGTAATCTCGAGCCCCGCAATACGTAAAAAATCAATTCCATAAGCATGTATGTGAATTTGCTTTGATATAAATTATTATAAAAAAAATACTTACCTGTCCGTGGAATCGACATTCCTGTCATTTTACCGTAAAGTACCATAATCCTAGTATAACTCAGTAGATACATAATAATATTATATAGTGATGTCAATAATATATCTCTCATTTTAACTTTGATTATCACTTAGATATTGAGCTACCTGCTAAATTAATAACTTATTCAATTTTAATAATCACAAAATAAAATATGATATTCTCATGAGATTCGCTATGTTATATTGTTATAAGTT
Organism: Rhyacophila brunnea; assembly: GCF_057557595.1. NCBI lineage: Eukaryota > Metazoa > Arthropoda > Insecta > Trichoptera > Rhyacophilidae > Rhyacophila > Rhyacophila brunnea. The sequence goes on from NW_028232774.1 coordinate 20,408,991, forward strand.
ATATACAACCTTTGTGTTGCCATCTCTAATAAAATGACATGGCATATTATTATTTCCGTATTGTCACAAATGATTGATTTAACATCGACTTTATAAAAATTAAATAACAATCGTTCAACAATTTTCAAAGGAGACACAAATAATACGTTTCGATACATATTTAATGTTATGAGAAAGAATGTATTATTAGTTTTTACGTAGAAAGACATCAATCATTGTGAACAAAAGTAAAATCCGCATTATGCCTTTACACGGCGGAAAGTTTTCAAATTAAATTGTCTTAAGTTTTGAAAGAGCAAACAAGAAAATAAAATATTGTATGCTTGTGTGTCTCGCTATTTTTTGTTTGCCTTTATAATTCGCCCGTAGCGCACCGCATTCAAAATCAATCATCTCTGCTTACTCTCGCGAAAGTGGGTGGCATAAAAATGACGTGATTTAGTTTTTGCTGCGTATAGATTTCAGACTGCGCTGTTTTGATGTTACAACGTCGCATTTATAGTATATTTTCACAATTTTCACAGTTTTTTTTTTATTAAGCTCCAAAGTCTCAATTGAGTTGTATTTAGCTTTACTTTTTATCATACACTATTAATACATATTATTACAATAATTACTCAATAATTACACTACAATACAAATTTACAGGAGAGGAAAAAAATGAAAAAGAACAAAAACAGTTTAAACTTGTAGGCCACACTCACTTAGAAACATTTGGACACACTGGAACGCCTTGATATTCGGCCAAGCCAAAAATATCGTGAGATCCAGTGGCAATTGGTACTTTTGTTTACTTAAATCTTTAAGAAGCCGCTGTCTCTGAGTGTCATACAGAGAACATTGCCAAACAACGTGGTTAACATCTTCAGCACTTCCGCACCGGCACCCAGGGTCATTTATTATACCCAAGCGAGCCAGGGATGAGGCACGATTATAATGGTCCGCTCTGCAGCGATTGATTGTGACGATTGTTTCCCTATTTAGCATTTTATTGGTATACCATGATTTGGTTTCAGAATTGTAATAACTTTGAAAGTACTTTTTCCCTTTTGTTAGACCTTATTCTTTTAATAAATTGTCTGTTTCAGTTTTGGCTATTTTCTTGAATGTTTAAAAAAAGTCTGTATACGGTATGGGGAGTTTATCAATGCTCCTCTCAAGAGTTGCTGTTTTTGCAAGGCTATCTGCGTTCTCGTTCCCCAGAATTCCAATGTGTGAAGGAATCCAGTAGAATGTAATTGTGCTGTTATTTGAAGTTGTTTGTATAAATTTGTTAAACCTTTTTTTAATTTCAGGTATATATAAATTGGTTTTTACGCCAAATTTTGGAAAAGTAGACATTGGAGAGCACTGAGTGAGTCCGTAAAAATGATTATATTTTTGTTGACGTGTTTGAGCGCTATGTCAAGTGCATCGTTCAAAGCGATACATTCCGCAGTAAATACAGATGCATTTTAATTAACATTTTTCACAGTAGATCAGAGATTTCCAACATGCATGGTTATTCTAACATATCACTATAAATAGTCTAAAATTAATGAAAACGATAATAAATATGATATGTCCTATTCAGGCAGTTACTCATCCCGATCAGAGAAGATATTTTTTAACACGGCCGCCCATGACACCGCGTTAACCGCGAACTTTCAAATGTCGTTAAGTAACACAGTTAACACATCTTATTTGATTATAACGGGAGGCATTTGGACTCGAGTAAGACTAGTATACGAAATTTATCAAAGTGGCAATAAAAAAAACGGAAACGTGTTACCTATTAAGAATAGGTAGCTCTGCAGACACTAAAATCCATTGATTCAGACACGTATATAACGTCATTTTCAAACTATTTGCCTGCAGTACAATGAGCCAGACGGTAAGGAAAAACTGCATATCAATTTAAAGCGTGAGGATTGACGTCTCCCCATTCTCTCATTCGTACGGCAGACCATGAGTGGTGACATATACATATTATAAATCAAGTAATATGATGAGGTCATGCAGACTTCCTCATGGTTTGCTAAAGGAAATAAAAATAGGAATGGTTTTAAAATATTCAAAGTACAATTAAATTATATTATAATACAACTGAATGTAGACGTTTAATATGTTTTCACTGCTTAATTTATATGTGCCTATGTTGCGATAATATTATGTAATAACGTTTAATATTACGTAAAAATAACAGGAATGCGAGAACTGAACGCCAAGACAATTGGGCGCCGCACTGTCTTTAATCAGTTTCTATCTACTACTAGTAGTAGTTTTAATTCATTTTGCTCTTAACATAATGTTTTTTATTGCGGATTGAGAATTATCATGCGGTGCAACATTATATATTAAAGTTTAATATTACGTAAAAATAACGGAAATGCGAGAACTGGACGCCAGGACAATTGGGCGCCGCACAGTCGAATGAAATAAAATAAAGAGACGTTCCTTACGATTTTATACAGAAAGTAGACGAGGAATTTTAATCAGTTTCTTTCTACTACTTAGTAGTTTTAATTTGTTTTGCTCTTAACATAAGTTTTTATTACGGATTGAGAATTTATCATGCCTGAGACTATAAAATAAAAATAAAAATCTCTTCTCGTTGGAACTTAAACATATGCACAATAATTAAATCATTAATATCAAGTATTAAATAATATTATAATAATTTAAATATAAAAATATGTAATATTAAATATATATTTTTAAAGTACCTATAATTCAAAAACGTCTATTTATTTTCAAATATCATTCGATTGCGTGGCGCCCAGCTATTTAGGCGCCAAATCGTCCTAGACCCAAAATAACGTAAGATGTATTTGTTTCATATATTTGAGTGTTGTTACACAATTCATTGTTTTATACTTTGATACTTCAGTGAATGCAATGTCAAACACAATTTTAATATATAATCTAATATACGAAGGCGAATAAAGCAGGTAGATATTCTGCATGTCGTATTAGAAAAGCCAACTTTGTCGACTAAAGTTACAATATAGATGCGACACGATATTAAAATGTTCTATGCAATTTTAACGACGAAGCCTTGCGATGAATAGATAGTTCGCATTGCTGGGGAAAATAATATTCTCTCTAGTTTATGGGCACACACTTTGATCTATGTTGATTTTGTAACTTCATAGTTTAAGTGAATTTTTATACCGGACGTATGCTTATCTGAAATTACTTCGAATTAATGTTTATAAAATGAACCAGCAAAAATTAAATATTAATAAGTTTTTTGTAAACATATTTTATATGGGGTCTAATAAATCAGAAAGTTCTCAATTCCTTTTATACGTTTTCTTTGTCGTTTGTGGGGAAGAGATTCCGTACGTCTGAGGGATATCTGTTTAAGGGGGGACATGCTCGTCGAAGGTCAAAATTGAGTTTTTATTGTATTTTCAAACCATGATCCTGGACACTCCTTAAACATTGTAGATAATCTATTTATATAATTTTGAAGCCTTATTATCCTTTATAGTTATTTTAAACATTTGATGACTGCATAAAGTATTTTTGTTACATAAAATAGTATTCTTTTAAACCTCTCGCTCTAATGTTTTAGAATATAGTCATATTTCGGTACATAACTGTGCAGTGGTGTTAAGATTTTTTACGTTTATTAATTTTTAAACGCATTTATGAAACCATTAGTATAATTTATTATGAGATAATTTTTGTAAAATATTCACGATAAAAAATTATATTGATAATCTCTGTGATCCCAAATTTGACAAGAATTAGGCATTTTATTATTCAAAAAATCGGCAAGATTAACACATTTGAAGATGATTTTAAAGATACTTATTATAAGCTATGTCTTTGACCATTCAAGTGTGATGAACATCTTATGAATAATGATTGCTTTATAATAATTATTGACCTAAGAATAAGGTAGTGTTTTTTCGAAATACGCCATTTCTTTTGTCATTCCCTAGTAGTTAAGCCACAACATACGGCCGTAGCCATAAATTGACAAACTATAATTAAAGTAGGGAGTAAAATTATGTTAACGCGCGTGTTTGAACATGTACCTAACCGATTTTTTTTTTATTTTTTTTTAAACGGTACATGTTCAAACACGCGCGTCAATATAATTTTACTCCCTACTTCAATTATAGTTTGTCAATTTATGGCTACGGCCGTATGTTGTAGCTTAACCACTGGGGAATGACAAAAGAAATGGCGTATTTCAAAAAAACACTACCTTATACTTAGGTCAATAATTATTATAAAGCAATCATTATTCATAAGATGTTCATCACACTTGAATGGTCAAAAACATAGCTTATAATAAGTATCTTTAGAATTATCTTCAAATGTGTTAATCTTGCCGATTTTTTGAATAATAAAATGCCTAATTCTTGTTAAATTTGGGATCACAGAGATTATCAATATAATTTTTTATCGTGAATATTTTACAAAAATTATCTCATAATAAATTATACTAATGGTTTCATAAATGCGTTTAAAAATTAATAAACGTAAAAAATCTTAACACCACTGCACAGTTATGTACCGAAATATGACTATATTCTAAAACATTAGAGCGAGAGGTTTAAAAGAATACTATTTTATGTAACAAAAATACTTTATGCAGTCATCAAATGTTTAAAATAACTATAAAGGATAATAAGGCTTCAAAATTATATAAATAGATTATCTACAACGTTTAAGGAGTGTCCAGGATCATGGTTTGAAAATACAATAAAAACTCAATTTTAACCTTCGACGAGCATGTCCCCCCTTAAGAATATTCGAGCTACGATAATAACGGAACTGAAAATGCTAAACGCTATAATTGGCTTTACAGACTATTATTAAGAGTCACATAAATCCGCTTATAAAAAACACTTTTGAGACCAGTATTTTTCTATGTGGAGATGTGGACATTAACTGTATTGTCAGTGTTTCCTATAAACTGCATATATTTTATTTATTTTTATTATTATTTTATTTATTAAGGAAAACAAACAATTACATTGATTACAAAATATGTATAAAAATAGATTAGAGAAAAGATATTGCAAACAGCAAAGTTTTCATATATAATTTTTTTAATGTAGTTTTGGATGTATGATGATGAAGGTGATAGATGAAGTGTCGTTGTTGCTTGGTTGTTGAGATGTGGGATACACTGAATATAAGTATTATAAATTGTAAGGGGTATTTTCAGAAATATGGTTATAATTATGTAAATTCCAAAATCCAAATAATAAATCCAAATTCAAAACGTATTATTTTGCTATCCATTCAAAAAAGATAAAATACGGTCGCAAATACTGTCACTTGCATAATATCTACTCATCTTAAGGGGGGGACATGCTCAGCGTACGTCAAAATGGAGCTTTTATGCTATTTTCAAAGCATGATCCTGGACATTCCTTAAACTCTGTAGATAATCTATTTACATAATTTTGAATCTTTATTATCCTTTATATTTATTTTAAACATTTGATGACTGCATAAAATATTTTTATTACATAAAATAGTATTCTTTTAAACCTGTCGCTCTAATGTTTTAGAATATAGTCATATTTCAGTACGTCCATGTGAAGTGGTGTTATGATTTTTTATATTTATTCATTTATAAAACTATTAGTAAAATTTATGTCGACATTATTATAGTGAAATATTTACAATAAAAAATTTTATTAATAATCTCTGTGATCCAAAATTTGACAAGAATTAGGCATTTTATTATTCAAAAAATGGGCAAGATTTACACATTTAAATATACTTTTAAAAATAGTGATTATAAGTTATGTCTTTAACCATTCAAATGTTTATTTGTGTAAAATAAATAATAAAGGATATTAAGGCTTTAAAAGTATGTAAATAGATTATCTACAACGTTTAAGGAATGTCCAGGACCATGCTTTTAAAATAGCATAAAAGTTCCATTTTGACATAAGCTGAGCATGTGGGCCGTTAAGAATATTAAAAAAAACACAACCGAATACCTACTTCATATTCTTTCAATTGCATACAAGCTATGTTTATATAAGAATTTTGCTCCCGTATTTAGTTGTTCGGGACAGCTAGTAATTAATTATTTTCTTGTTTAACAATGTATCTATCATTTTATTAAACTGTAGGAAAATTAAAACAGTTCAGTTACTTGGTCGTAAAGTTATAAATATTTTTAACTGTTGAACTCATTACGTAAACTTTAGTGTCAGTTTAATTTCAGCGCTTCTTGCCAGCAATTGCATCAAGTTTCTTGTTAAGCTTTTATTCGAATGTGTTTGTTTATTTTCATACAATTGGCGTGCATTAGAAACATCAACATAAAATTAAAATAACATTAATTATTTCTAATTTTATCAAATGAATGCAGAAATAAACACTGTATGAATGAATGGTATGTCATCTATCTCTACATGAACGATTCTGTATGACGATTTCTCGATGTTTTTAAATTTATAAAATTAACAGTTATAGAAACATAATATTCATTTTCAGTCATTGTCTTATTCAATATTTAGGTGTTTAGTATACCACATGTGGCAGAGTGCATATACGAGTGTATATATATGACAGCATCAGGTGCATTAAAAATGGCACATAATTCCTTAAATTATTTCCTATTATAAAGTGAAAGTGAAAGGTATGAACTAAACATTTCAAATCCCACTATTCCATGATTACTGATGGTTTCAGTTCCAAGCTTTTCCGATATGGCCGATTAGTAGATAAACTAAATTACAGAGCCATGAAGTGAGATTTAATTTTTAAAAATTAGCGTAGGTATTTAAAAACAGAAGTTTCCATGTGGTTATTGTATACCTATTTATACATTTTTTACGATTACTTACAATAAAACATTTATGTTTTTGATTTATTATTAAACATAATAAAAAAAACCCGAGATGTGGCTAAATTATTCATTTCCTTATCTCGATGAAATTTTTTTTCTATTAAGTATTACATTTTTCATGTTTTACAAGGGTCTACGTATAAGTACCGCTTCATTGGATATCAAAAAAGGCACTTCCTGCGGTCTTGAACCACGATCATTTTAATTTTTTAACCATCCGTATGAAATCTATAGAGATTTTATAACTTTAATACAAAAGAAATGAATACCCAAGACATGAATTTAAAAATATAATCGTGTATTCTCTGTCAAATTGAATCCCGGTCATAATAATTCACTGGTTAGCATGCCCTACCGATGCATTAATATGTTGGTCGCAATAAGTACGATTATATTCTTAATTTTAAGAAGATAAATAATTACGTAAGTTGGTGTGGTCTCGAGAGACCATACTGGTCAGTCATGCTAACTTAGCGATTACATTGGTTTAAGATTAGACTTTCAGCCCAAATAACAACTCGTTTCCACCTTTCAGTCGCATCTCTAAGCTCAGGGGATATATCATTATTTTTTGTGATGTTCTTTGCCAGACACTTGATCGCTGGAGTGCTTTTGAACATTTGCCCACCTTTTGCAATGTTTCCGAAGGATCCACTCTTCCGTGATATCATCAATTATGTTAAGTTAATCAATAAACGTTTTGCTAATTTAATTGTAGTTTTTATTTTTTAACAAATTATAGATATTACAAGTTATTGGTCCATGAATATCAAGTAATAAAATGTAAAAAATATTAATATTTAGTATAAATACCGTAAGAACAATGAGGAATCAACCAAGTGAGTTATATAGTATAACCTATTATCATAAATTGGCATATAAAGACAATGAAATCACAAAGCAATTTATATTATTGATGGTATATTAGCTCTACACTTTTAAAGAAGGATCAACTCATGAAATCTCAATATGTAAATAGGTACTAGTCAGGGACTACGTATTATCGATAGTAACAAGAATTAGGATTAATCGTTATTGAAGATGTGTCAAAATATAAGAGATATATATATATATATACTTATCTTTTCTCTTAATAACGTCTTGATTGTGTCACGAACGTATGACATCTTGCACCATCTTGTTGGAACCACATATCGTACAGATCAAAATCTAATGCATGCTAGAAAAAATCAGTATTCACGTTTCTGTAGCATTCTCTATTGACAGTAACTCTATTGCCATTTTCGCTTTCAAAAAATACGGTCCAATTATACCTCCAGATTATTTATGAAACCATTTAAACAAAAATGAGCTTCATCGTTGAAGATAATTTTTCGTGAAATAATGGGTCTATTTCAAATTGCTCTAAAGTCCAATGAGCAAAATTTTGATGTACCAAATGATCAATAGGCTTAAGTTATTATATTAACTGCATTTTATACGCCTTCAAATGCAAATTTGTATGAAGAATTTTCATGTAGTGCCATAAGAAAATCCAAGTTCTTGAGAACGACGTGTAATTATTGATTGTTGAAGATTTTCATATACATTTTGATTCACAACATCGATATTTAGAGTAAAACGTTTACGTTGTTAACGGAATAGATTCTTAATATCATAAACATTGCTATTTGACTTATACTTTTCAATTAAATTACAAACAGTGCTCTGTAGGCCGATTATTTTAACCATAAATTTGACGTAATGCCCGAAACGTAGCTGGAATAGATTCATTATTGTAATAAATTTTTAATAATTTTTATGCGCTGTATAACTGTATATTTTTCCATGATGATTTCTAAATGTTAATTTTGGTGGAAATCATAAAAATAAATGGCTGCTATGACTTTTTTTAAATCTATATTAGTAATTTGATAATATTTTATAAACTGGTTTAGTAATTATGTTTATAGTGATAGTTTAAAAATGTGAATTTTGGGATATTTTTGATAATATGGATAGAGTACGTATACAGACGTTCGGATAGGTACATACAAACATATAATTATACAACTACTTCTACTTATAATTTATATAAATCGCATATCAAGTTAACACAGTATCCTTGAATAGAAATTACTAACCAAAGCCATTGTTTATTATTTATCATTTACACCACGACAGTGTCCTGGTTTACACCGCATTTAATATCAGCAAGACTAGTTGTTGTCTTTAGTGCGTAACTAGTTTATGATTTGAGTAATATGTGTGTACTGTGGAGTTGAGCCAGTACTTCACTGTAGAGTTGGTCGGCTTACATTATTACAGTGTGAAAAGGCATAAAGCGAGGCACGTAAAGCGTTTATGTGCAATTCCGCGATGCTAAATGTCGACCGGTCAAATAATGTTGCGCCGCGACTAATAAACCAACTTCCACTTGTACAATATACTTTCGCACGAGCCACATTGTTGCGCGATAAACAGAATATTATGGTACTGCAACGTGTATGTCTTCTAACAGGGATAAAGAATCACTGCCAACTTTCTAACAAAACATACAAAATTATGCATGCCGTTTTATCATTTTATTTTTTTTAATTTTAACGATTTGCTCCTATATTCTTTGATAACTAAGTTAGATCCTGATGCCGGTTAGTAATTAAAAATCCGATTGCCAAAAACTCACGCAATTTAGAAAGCGCTTCAGATAGTATTGTTAAAACATTAGTTAACTTTGTCGCATTTAGATAACGTACCTAGAGTTGGGTTTCGAGAATTCTCGAGAATTTTTCGAGATTCTCCATCCCGAATCTCGAGAATTTAAATTTTTAACGTTTTGTGAAATCCAAGATGTCGAGAATCTTTTTTCGGGATTCGGGATTTCTTTATTATCAAATATTAATTGAAATAAACGATGTTTCTATATGAAAAAAGTGGACAGAAACAAAACGTTCAAAGACTGGTCAGGGCATTTAACATAATTAAGTCAAAGTCGACTCAAAATGAGCGAAATTTTTCAACATCAGGGAATTTTGTGTCTCGAAAGCGTACGCGATTGTCAGATGCAGCCATTGACAGTCTGTGTTTTTTGAAATTGTATTTTAATAAGTTGGTAATGTTTTGAATTATTTTTGTTTTCCTACCTCTATTTTGTTCGTATTCTTACTTAAATTTAAAAAAAAGTCATATTTTCATAGTCATATAAAGGAATTTGTCTGTTTTTACACTGATTTTATGATTTTTACAGGTTTTTTTTTAATTTTCTAGATACCTCGAGAATTCTTGAGAATTCTTTTCTGGAAAACCCGAATCTCGAGATTGAGATTTTCTCTGGAAATACCCAACTCTACACGTACTTATACCTTAGCGGTCAGGCACCTGTTTTTGATTAAAATTTATTGTCTTCATCAATAGTATACTTACTGAAAGATTTTCATATTGTATCAATCGTTTAAAAATAAAACACAGAATGACCATTGGATGCATTATTCGAATGGAAGATTATTAAAAATATTCTACGTCTACTATTATAAATTATTTAAATCGTTTTTAGTGGCCCGGGCTTAGCCTTTCCCCATCTTTAGGCATTGTACAAATTTACGTAATTACTGTAAATAATGCTTAATGTAGTTACTTATTGGTAATATATTTAAATACAATATCGCTATAACACGATTCGAATGCAATAGTCCTAAATCTAATAATATGTTAAGCAACATTTTAAATACAAATTCAAATTTATTTATTTTACATGTAGCGAACTTATCAAATTATAAATTTAAGACGTTCGCAACGTGAATTTTAAAAACAAAAAACAATATTAAAACAGTATAAAAGAAAAAAAAATATGTAGTATTAGAAAAACATTATAAAGGGTAAATACAAAAATTATAAAGTAGATACATAATGTAAGTATTATACCAAATGACCTAAGAAACCCAATTTAAAAAAAAATATATAAAACAATGCCCTCCTATAAATACGCATCCTCACGTAGGTGGAATATATCAACATCGGAAAAAATGCGTGGCCAAATATAGATAGACCTTCTTGTATTTAGACTACAGTATATAAGCACCCCTAAGAGAAAGCCAGTTGGATAAAGCCACGGATAGTATCCATACAAAGTAAAGAAGTCTCTAAAATAATGTTTTACGACCACTGAACAATAATTTTTGTTTTATCCAGTTTGCTTATCTTCTTATCGTGGCATCTCCTAATAGTGGTCGGCCACCATTAGGGCGGCCTTTGCTCTGTCATCTGCTAACCGAAATAGTTTAGTGGAGCTACACTCGTACCATGGCTGACTATAGTCAGGCCGAATCACTGAATAGCAAGTTATAATGATAGTGCTAGTTTTCGAATGCAATACGGTAACCTGTTTACAATAAATGAAGTTTCTCAACTGAAAATTTTATTCAAATCAATAATGATATTATATTATTACCATTTTACAACAATCTTCATTTTCTAAAGAACAGAATATTATAGTCAGTTTTGACTCGTGCCAATCACAGAAATTCTTATTCCACTAAATGCAGCGTCGTTATCTAATAAGTTATCTCGGGTAGTGTCACTGTCCCAGCGTTGTCTTGCCTGTGGGCGCGGAAGAGAGTTGCAACATTTCCGTCAGTTATAATTTATGAGAACTTGTCTTAGTCGAGATAATTTTGTATGTGCGACTTTTTGTTAATATTCCAATGTTTCCCATTCGTTTTTTATGGCAATAATAAACCAGTACCCTCTATTACTGTAAATTTACGGGACAAATGGGCATCAGGACAATTGGGCGTAGCACTGTCGAATGAAATAAATAGACGTTTGTTACGAATTTACACAGCAAGCAATGAGGAATTTTAATCAGTTTATATCTATTATACTACTTAGTAGTCTTAATTCATTTTGCTCTTAACATAATGTTTTTTATTACAATTTGAGAATTATCATGCCTGAGGCTTTATATAAATAATTAGAAGATAAAAAGAACTTTTTATATACAAAGTTTTTAAATTTTCTGTTGAATCATATAAACTTGACTTGACTCGCTTAAACGATCAAAAAAAATTGTAGGTACTTGATAGAAATAATACTGAAATGTCATTTTGACATGTCATATTGATTTCCATAGTAACGCACGTATATATTAATAATTTAGTTGCTAGGACCCCAGACCCCTAGCAAACAATAATGGTGTCGAAATAACTTTTCATAAAAAAAAGAATTAACTGAAAATGAATTCAATTCTACTTAAAGATGGCTGAAAGTATTTAAAAAAAAATGCATTGGCATCGTGTTCTGATATATTCTAAAAGTTATGTCTAGCTAGTCGGGAAGTTAGTTAAAAATCGATTGCAAGATTTGTACCGGACAAAGAACCACCAGACAAATAAGAATACGAGCTAAGAAAAACGTTGTAAAATAGAAGAACTCTCTTCTCGTTGGAACTTAAACATTTGCCCAATTAAATCATTATTTACATGTGCATATTTAAATTCTCATCAAGTATTAAACAATAAAATAATAATTGAAATATAAATAAAAATATAAAATATATATTTTTAAAATATCTTTAATTTACAAACGTCTATTTATTTTCAAATTTCATTCAATTACGTAGCGCCTTGTTGTCCCTGCGCCGAATCATCCTAGACCCGAATTTACCCAGAAGGTGTAGTATATTCGTGTCTTTGAAATACCATCGCTTCCCTTTTATCATTATTTTAATATTTTTTTTAAAGGTATGTACCTAATACTAATATATATTTTAGTTGTTTTGAGTTTTAGTTATTAATTATTATAGTCAGGTGCTGTTATCTTCAGGTGTATTCGAAATTGCCGACAATAACGCAAACTTTAGAGCTCCTGTCGCGTGGCATCGCTCTCTAAAACCGCATTCGGAAAGAAAAGTAATCATAATGAAAAGTGTACGTTTACGGTTCGCCATTTTAAATTTAAAACCTCTAATAAAACTCACCGACCAGATGAAAATATCTTATATTATTATCTATTGCGCACTCATTCCCTCGTACTGGAAAAATAATATTATTTGACTGTATTTTATTTACTTTTTCAAATGGTTCTGCGACGAATAAGGTACTGAAATACTACATAAAATCTATTAATGCTCCATACTTACTCACCACAATCATGTTTTATTTTATTTCTTTTTGTATAAAATAGCTATTTCTCAAAAATATAACTTCAAATTAGAAAGAATTATTTTGGTGTCTACAAGTTCTTCACATTAATTAAACTTTACTTTTGTTGTATTTTAATGCCTTAGTATGAGAGAAAAATCATAAAATTGTATTCATTAATTAAGAATGAATACACTCAAGATTTTTTATGATTACATATTTTTTATTGAAAATAAGAGGAACTCACAAAGTTCTAAAAAGCTAGGGGACCCAGAAAAGTGAAAGAAGATATGGGAGGCTTTCATCCATCAGTGGATTGAACCCGGTTGATGAGGATGGTAATGATTTGAAACTCTTTTTAAAAGTTGTCACCTTGGACGATTGTCGTCAGCTCCAACTTGATATAGATAATATATTAAATTGGGGCAGGCGTAACAAACTAGAATTCAATATTGATAAATGCAATCTTTTATCGTTTACCTCAAAAGTGTTGTTTTTCCAATACTCGATGCATGGCAGAGTTCTGTCACGAATATCATCTGTAACGGATCTTGGCATTACGTTTGAGAGTAAACTGTCATTTTTTAGCCATATAGTTACCATTTGTAACAAAGCGCTTAAAATGTTGGGCTTCGTCATGCGTACTTCCCGGGTCTTTTCAGTTGTTACGGTATTAAAACTTTTATTTAATTCTTTAGTTCGAAGCAGACTTAAGAGTGGGTCTATTGTTTGGGCACCGCATCAGTGCCAAGTATGGCCTTATGGTGGAGAGGGTACAGAAGAAATTCTTGAGACTCCTTTACTTGAGGTTGTATGGATACTATCCGTGGCTTTGTCCAACTGACTTTCTCTTAGGCATGCTTACATACTGCAGTCTGCAATTTAGAAGAAATCTTTATTTAGCTACGTATTTTTTTCGACTTATACGAGGTATAAATGAGAACTCTGCCATTCTGGGCAGTGTTGACCTGTGTGTCCCTGATCTTAAAAATAGAGACCATCAGTTGTTTATTCTCCCAAGGTGCAGAACCAACCTGCCACTGGTAATGCCAATTGGGAGGGCGATAACTTTGTCCAACGAAATCGCTTCGGGTGTTGATATATTCCACCTACGTGAAAATGATTTTAGGTGGACGATGTTTTATAAATTCTTAAAATAGGGTCTGTTTAACTCATCCGGTGTACTTCCTTGTACCTATCTAATTTATCTACTGATCTATTTTTTTTATGTAATACTGTTATATTTATATATCTTTGTTTCTAAATGTCATGTTGTGCACGTCTTAAACTTATAATTTGTAATGTCCACAATATGTTAAAAAAAAATTAATGGAATTGAAAAATTGAATAAATTGAACATAAATAGGGAAATCCTACATATACACCCATCTTTTATATTATTCAATCGTGAATAAAAAGTATTTTAAAATAATATGTATATATATAATTTATATACAATGGTTCATAAAAAAAAATATATAAGAAAATAAAACCATCAACATAGAATCACAAAACTAGTCACATCCCAAGTTACGATTTGGCCTGGTGTATAGTTGAAACTCCTCTCCTAACAAACTCCTGAAAATTCTAATTAATATTAACAAGTACGAGGAGGTTAAGTAAAATTTGGCCAAAAATGGTTCTATTGACAATGGTACCTACTTGATAGAATTTGTTTTTTAATTCTAATTGAAGTTTTTTCCACATTTGAGCTATTCTTTGTGACCCGAGTTTCGCCTTTCAGCATCTTCAGACACGTATACTATAGTGCAAATGCACACTGACATCGTGGCTTATGTTATGTTTAAGTTGTTTAGTCAAGATAAAAAGAGCCACTGGAATATACACATAATAAGTAAGTTGTACCGATTGAATACACGGATAATTAATTAGTCATTTGGACCACAAATCTTCATTGATTTTTTTAACTAAGCAGAAAAAGTAAATGTTGTTTTAATACTAGATATATATTATTGTCTTATAGGTATTGTATAATAAGAATAATGCATATTATAATATAAATGTAATTAATTACGATCACTATGCATAGATGGCATTTTACGAAAATAAGGCAACGTCGCTTTCCGCGATCAAAGTTGTCACCAATTTTTAAATTACAATTTTCATTAAATTTGACGCTTGTTTTATCAATGGTAAATTTAATAAATGCACGTACTGTAAATTAATTAAACGATGCATATTTTTTTTTATTTATTATTAAAATAGCAACACACTTTCTGTGTTGTTAAAATTGTTCACAAATTTCTCATCATATAATTTGCGAAGTCTACAATATCTACAAGGTATACAATTCCGTCCAACGCATGCAAAGTATTCATTCCTTTTTGGTTGGTGTTTGCGTATATAATCGGCATCTACTCAATAGTTTCTTTATTTTTAAGAAATTATAATAATATATTTTACTTCATTTTCGTAAGTACATAAGCATATTATTTGAAAGCAGCAGTCACTTTTTTTTGTTATATACTGTTATTTCTGATTTACTCAAAAAATCGGCGATCTAGTACATTAATTTAATTATTTATAATATGTATTATTAAACATTAGGTCTATAGTTTTAATACCATTATAATGATTATTTGGTTCATTGCTTGTTTTTATTAAATGAATTGTCTGTTGACTGAAATCATAATATTTCAGCACATTATTTTATTTGATACATTTTATAAAATAACACGCAACTATGCGTATAATATTTTAATTAAAATTAATCCCTCGGAAATTTTCATTCACGTGAAATATCGCGTTTGTTTAATCTGTCATTACGTATTCGGTTTGAATGACGATTTTTGGCGTGTATTATAACAAATTATGTCAATATTTTGACACAACATTGAGCTACCATTGTACAGAGACAATATTTCAGTTGCAGAATTAACTTATCTTGTTTGTTCTGGTTTCAAATATCAACAGCTGTTACATTACACGGATATCAGGACATAATTAAATTATTATCCTTTGACAGAGTTATTCCATTGTGATAATGTACTATTACGAAATTTGTCTGGTATTGCGATTTATTTGTAATTAAATGCTTTACCAACCGATAGAAAGTAATGTAATGTATAATTTATTAAAAAAGTATAATCATCTAAATGTCGATGCCCAAAAATAACATTAATTGCTGGAATACATAGTTTAAGATTTTTCAACCTATTGATGTCTATCATGGACACTCGGCTTTTTAGATATAGGAATTTCGGCTTTCTGTTATGAATGTGAATTGATTGTGACTAGGGAATCCAATCCCGAGCCAAAATTCTGATCCCAGAATTTCGGGATTACAATTTGACAATCCCGGGATCCCGGGACTGGTCCCGGGATTGGAATTTTTTTCCATTGTTAATATAAAATTTTTATATTTACAAATAACATTGATAAAATCGGTCAAAAATAAATCTAGTATAATTTATACTATTTAAGACATTTATTGTTAATATTGTATACGTTCAATCTTAGAAATACACAAGTTTAATGGAATAAATATTATTGTAATATAAATAATAATGTGAATTTAAAATGATATTGCTGTTTCTGATAGTAAAGACATAATGAATGGATTAGCGAGATTTAAAATAGTAAAGCAAATAAACACAGCGTACTTATATGGCCTTTCCGCTTCATAAATCTAATTAGTCAGCCAAATATGAAACTGCCGTAAAACGTATGATATCAGTGTGGAATTACTTTGTTAAAAGTGCGAAGCATTGTTTTTTCCAATCTTTCTCATTTTTAATAATTTATGTGAAAAAATAAAAAGAATCGGCAACCTACACATGGGTATAAATCAAACTTCATTCAAACTCAGTTTATTTCTAATGTAGTTATTTTTTTTTTTAAGTATTTTTTCTGTTATATTTTCCATAAAAATTGATAAAAAAATCAATTCCGAAATCCCGGGATTATGTTTATCAATCCCGGGATTCATAGGTATCGAAAATAGCTCGGGATCCCAGGATCCTGGGATTGAAATCCCTAATTGTGACCACATAACAGAATAATAACATTCAAAATCAAATGCATGTATTTATCTACATGCATGTATTGGACATTACAAATTACAAATTCTAGACATTCACATCATAATATTTAAAAAAAAAAAATAAAGAAATCGTATATAAAGAATATAAAGTTGGTACATGGAAGTACGCCAATTGAGCTAATTAACCTCGATTTTAAGAATTTGTAAAACAACTTCCACGTACGCGTCCACACCTAGGTGGAATAATATATAAATATCTGAGCGATTTGGTTGAACAAATTTATTTCCCTCCCAATTGGTATCATCAATATCAGGTTTTTTTATCCACATTATTAAATAATGAAGTTTTTTTTTTATTATCTTTTAGTCGTTTTCATTTCAATGTCCCAAATCTTTCAGTGTTAACACTGTTAACCAAAGTTTAGTAAGAAACTACATTGTAATAATATTTACTTTAATGCAATTATTTTGTAAATAAAAAAATCAACGTTGGAAAAACACATTCTCCAAATTGAATAAAAAGGGTTTACTTCTTATAAATATTTTTTTATGTCAACAATTATTGGCCCTTTCTGATTTGACGAATTAATTTAGTTCGGACAGTAAAAATCCAATGACTAAGAACAACAAACGAAGTCAAGAGATGATTTCTTTCATCAGTAAATCTGTCCCAAGCGAAAAAAAAAAGTACACTTATGTATAGCAGGCCGTGTACATACCTAATAATACCGTTGAATTTCGCCCAAAAATTAAAATTAAAGGCGTTCTCACTCGGCTGGCATATAAATTTTGAATTAATAATTATTTTAATACAATTATTGTCTCACCTTCAAAGGATTCGTGATTGAAAATGAAGTAGACATTGAGGTATTATTGATTGATGAAGTGCAGGTGGCACCGCATACCATTGTGACTGTGGTGTCTATCACAATATTGTAATCTTCATTAATTGGTGCTGTCTTGTATCGAATTTTGGCGAACAACTTGCAGTACACGCCTCTACGATATTGAAGTCCTATTTTAGGGTTTTTTAAGAAACTCATCGTTTATTTGGTGGCAATTTCAATTTCAATTTATTTATTTATTTTTAACATATTCTGGACATTACAAATTATAAGACGTTCACAACATGACATTTAGAAACAAAGAAATATAAAACAGTATTACATAAAAAAAGAGATAGATCAGTATAGAGATAGATAGTAAGTTATTAAACAGTAGAATGTGTACATACAAAAAATATAAATTAGATAGGTACAAGGAAGTACACCGGATGAGTTAAGCAGACCCTATTTTAAGAATTTATAAAAACAACGTCCACCATATTCATCACATATTACAAGTTTTGCTAACTTGGTCAGTTTTTCCAAGTATGGGCACCAAAATTTACATTTGAGGTAATATTGAGTTTGTATTATCAATAAAATAAGTATAATTACTATCTTAAAGTTATGGGTTATTAACTTACTCAATGTTTTTTAGATAGATTAAATGCACGATAGCAACCATTTAATGTAGGTATACATATATTACTTTTCTAATCAAGCACACTAATTTGATGTATAATATTATTATAAATTAACAGTGCCACCGGTGAACAAAAATTATACCTATTTTGTTATTACACTTTGCCCAATTTTAATATAAAATTTCAATTTTACAAAAAAATTTTAAGTGGAAAGGCAACACCATCAAATTAAGGTTTAGTTATGGCAATACTTCAGCTGGGGCACGGTCTAAAACAATCGTGACTACGCGACGCGAACAAGCAAACAGAACAAAACATAATTTGTCATAAAAATTTAACATGCGTCCATTTAATGTAATGTTTATTGTTCTATTAGTAATAATAATAATATATTCATTGACATGTTTTCTTTTTCAAGTAGATGGGTAATGTTTTTAGTCATCTTTACATGATTTAAGAATTAATTCCCATCACAAAACAAATTGACGTGTTCACAGCTCGACTTTTGCTCTCCGATTGCCAGTGAGGCCGAAATTTCGTCGCACATATAGTTGAAAATTATTTGCCGTTTTACTGAAGTATGTTCTTAATATTTTCATAGTTATATCACTAATATTAAAATTAAACATTATTAAAATTAAAAAAAATATATATATATGTAAATTCATCATGATTTCCGACAAAGAAACAGCCAAGTCTACTGAAAATGTGTATATACCATGTTTATGAAAAGAAAACAAAACGCCGTAGGTACTTAAAGCCATTTTTAGCATCAAGTAAGATAAACACTTTCAGCACCCGTACACAGCGTAAGGGAAAGCTTTAAGATCGCGTCGGAATCTTACGCATAAACAATATAAACCCCTATTCCGAAAATAATTATCGCGAGGAGGTCTTTTTGTATGCCGAGGCGTTATCCAATCTCCTTTCCCGTAATTAAATTAAAATCCTGCCGAAGCTGAGTCAACGTCAAAGGACTGGAGACACCTTCCCGATTCTGAATGAAGGAGGAACTTCGCTGATTCGGCCTAGCCAAAAATAATTTCACATTATTTTCATTAGCGCCAGTTGTGTTCAAAAGAAAGCGTATGTCATTATTTTTTTATTGCAAGAAACTTACCCTGATTCATTAATATTTAGAATAGTGGGTTTTGATATCATTAATATTGTTCACACGTGGATTACCTACAAATACCCGGTATAAAATTCTGACGACCATAAACCAATATTATCCATTATCCGTTATCCACTCATCAACTACTCTAACGTGGAAACCATCCACGATACGTAAAAAAACTGTCGAAAAAATTCTACAGCACCATGAAAGCAGATTTTACTAACAAGTTGATCAAAGATAAGATCTTAATAATTATGATCTAGCCATCCCAACCGATTTTTTTAGTCAACGAGCAATATTGCCGTTATGCTATACTTCAGCTGAGGCATGGTCTAAAACGCTGACTACGCAACGCGCAGATTGTGCAAATATTTGTCATAAAAATTCAACATGCGTCCATTTAATGTTATCTTTATATTATAATATTACTAATAATAATAATATATTCTTTGACATGTTTTCTGTATCGAGTAAATGTGTAACGTTTTTTTGTCATCTTTACACGATTTATGAATATATTCCTCCGACGCCATCACAAAACAAATTGACGTGCTCACAGCTCGACTATCGCTCTCCGATTGGCAACGAGTGCGAAATTCCGTCCCACCTATTGTTGAAAATTATTTGCCGTTTCACTGATATATGCTCTTAAAGCATTCTTAGCCGAGTCCTGTCGCACATCAAATCTCGCCTCGATTGCAACATATACATCGATGTAATTTTGCGGGTAGTTCCCAAAACACATGTTACTTAATCAATCTCCAAAATTCATACAATCCAAGAACGTAACATTATTAAATTTCGTGAAATATTTGTTGAATAAAAAAAATGGTTTATTAATTCAATAGCAAGTTTGAGTATGTTATTACAACAATTTGGAGTGATCCTGGACACCGGTTAGTAATTAAAGTAATTCAATACTGTGATTTATAATGTAAAATCCGATTGCCAATGAGTAACTCAATTTAGAAAGCGCTTCAAAAAGTATTGTAAAAACATTAGTTAACTTCGTCACAATTTGATAGGACACGTATAGCATAGTGGTCATTGCACATGACCGCAAATCTCGAGGGACGCAGGTTCGAACTTGCTGGGCGTCTTATTTTTTTCAATAAGATTTTTTTCTAATGGTTAAAATATTTCTCAGAAGTGTTTTCAAATTATGTATGATCATTAATATGTTTTAAATAACTATATACTCAAGGGCACATCTTTTAATTTTATAGTTTTTATTGTTTTACAACCGTAATGGTCAGCATAGACTGAAAAAATATTTTTTATTGTTAATTTTAATAGAAAAAATGGAACTCTACCGACAATCCCATTAACGAAAGAATGATGATTCCCAAAACCACTTTAAAAGATCAAAGTATTTTTTTTCTCAGTCTACAAATACGACTTTCATATAAAATAAATTCTTACTACCCCAAAACTATCAAGATATAAATGAAAATAATTATACTTAAACTTTATCAAAGAGTTTCGCCCGCGATCCACAGATTGAAGTGGCCGCTGATCAAAAGGATGCAGGGGTTGAGGGGTTGGCCCACGAATTCACGGTTCACTTTGATGTGTGATTTTGATGGGTGAACATCTTTCCTTGGAATTATTTTATTTGACGCGCGATGCGGGAGGGTTAAAGATTCCAATTATTATCAGAAAGCCAGATCGATCTGACGACGTCACTAATTGGTTAACATTTTTATTTTGGAAGAAATTTTTGAGCATTTGGGGAATGGGTTTATTTTTACAAGTGACACTTCTTTGGCCGCGATTACGTAAAATAAAATTATCTGAAGCAATAAAATTTTAGATCAATATTCAGCACAAAATATTAAAAGTATCTAAGTAGCATGATGTACGAGAAACTGTTTGATTATTAAGTAAATTAATCTGAAAACAATTATAGCGCCTGTATACATGCATGGAATTACTGTCGGTAATTGTGCTTATTTTAAACTATCATGACAATAACTGTTTACACGTAAAAGTGCTGACTGTCTCTCCAATCTTATTCTTGAAGAGTAAGCGAGACGCGAAGTTATCATTTTATACTACTATCTGACAGTTCGTATTGAAAATCGGAGTTCAAAATGAGTAGTTCGTTGTTTTACCGGCATGTTCTCTATCGCTATCTCGTTCTCTATCGCTCTACTGCGCAGGCGCAGATCGAAAATAATCTTACTTGCGCGCAATAAATCATCACAATTTGGAATCTTCCAATCTTGTTTGATTTATGCACGCAATCTTGCAAACTGCAGGATAATACATATTTCCCCATACATTTTCTTACTGTGCACAGTACATCCATGCACGTGTAACCGGGGTATTAAGACAACTTTTAAATACAGAACATTCGAAACAAGTGAAATGAATTATCCTGTCAAATCAAATAATTAATAAATTCGCATAGTATTCAGTAACTATTGTCCGGCAACTTGATCTTGGCTACGTGGCAAAACTGTGAACTACAATCGAACTTCCGGTTTCAAATTAGGAACGCCCCTAAATTATTCATTACATTTTTGACATTTGCATTGGACGCATCTATCTATTACGTAATTTGAAGCTTATTAAATTCAAAAGATGTCCAAAACTATACGAAGTGATGTTCGAAATATTATTAGTAAACTTTTGATGTATTGTGAAGAAGAAAAAGAGTCGCATTTAAAAGGCGAGCCTATAAAATACTTAAACAAACCCATATCACGGGTGGCGACCATGTCTGGTATGTCAAAATTCAGTGTTGTAATACTAGAAATATTTCCCCAAATACTGGAAATTATGTTTGTTTATTATATAGTTGTGTGTATCGTAATATGTTTTATTCATATTTTTAGACGTATAATAATAAAGTACAAATGGTCATTTAAGTACACTGGCAGTGTATTAATAAATTAGCAAGAAGAATATTTTCAAGAATAAACATTATTGTAATTAAATCAATTATTACAGAGATGTAAAATTTACAAAAATGCTTAAAATTATAAAGATACTTACAGGAAGTGTATCATTAATTTACAGGAATATCCCCAAGGACAGTTTCGAGAATTAAGAAAGAAATGGCTACAGCGAGTGCCTCCTCTTCAAAAATCGTAACGCCTGGAAAAAAATGCCGTGGAAAAAATAAGATTGCGTTGGACAGTATGGACTTATGTACCACACGTCAAAAAGTGCAGGAGTTTTATACTGTCCGCAAACAAGTTCCGACGCTGCGAACCTTACTAGTTTCTTTAAGAGAGTGCATGGACTTTCAAGGAAGCAAAGAATTTTTACGGCGATGGTTACATAAGCTAGGGTTTAAATTTAAAAAAAGCCTTTCTAAAAGAAATGTTATCATAGAGAGACACGACATAGTTGCGTGGAGAGGTAGATATCTCAACACTATGCAAAATAATCGACTTGGTGAAAATCGTCCTGTGTTCTATGTAGATGAAACATACGTGCACGCATCCTATGTTATGAATAAATGTTGGCATAGTGATGATATTAGAGGAGTTTTGAAACCGGAATCCGCTGGTCCTCGATTATGCATAATACATGCTGGGAGTGAAAATGGGTTTATTAATAATGGATTGGTAGTATTTAAATCTAAATCAAAATCTGGAGACTACCATGACGATATGAATACAACTTATTTTAAACAATGGGTGGAAACACGCCTTGTTCCAAACATTCCCACAAATTCTATAATAGTTATCGATAATTCCCCTTACCATAGCGTTAAAATAAATAAACCACCAACTATGGCCAATAAAAAAAGCGTTATGAAAGAATGGCTGAAAGAAAATAATATTATATTCGAAGAAAATATGGTTAAAACTAAATTAAAAGAAATAATTGATAGAAATAAACCACCACCAAAGTATTTATTCGACGAGTTGATCAAAGAAAAAGGCTCAACAGTAGTTCGTCTACCACCATACCACCGTGATCTTAACCCAATAGAATGTATGTGGTCACTTGTGAAAAGAAGAATTGCAAGTAATAATGTTGATTGCCGAGCAGCTGACATGCATAGGCTAACAGAAGATGCTTTTGGAACGATAACACCGGACGATTGGAAAAAACAATGTGAACACACAATACATTTGGAAGAGGATTATATGATAAAAGATAGATGTTGTGAGACTATGAGTGACCAAAGTTTAGTTTTTAGTGTCAATTTTGATAGCAGTAGTGAAAGTGAATAAATTAGTATCGAGTGATGATGAAGCCAATATGTCTGGTGTAGAATACCTCACATGATGATTGGTTTAATCAATTTTTAATGTCGTGTCCTTGGAAATGTACTTTTAAAAGTTGTGTTGACGACCGTACATATGATGTTATAAATTATTTTAATCTTATTTGTATTTACGGTTAGTTAATTAGTTGTCCTCTTGTATTTTTAAACCGATAAGTAGGTACATATTGTTTTAAAGTTTATAATGTTAGGTGGATAAAATTTAATTTATAGAAAATTATTTTCACAGTAGGTATGTGTTTCTACAACAATTTTACTAAAAATACGATATAAAAGACGTCATTTGTAAATTATAAAAAAATGTGATTAGGTCATCAATATAATATTGAATATGTTATATCTTTCACTTCTACTTATTTAGTCATAATTTGTGTTATCCTAATTATTTAATTCATAAATACGCAGCAATATTATCAGTTAATGTGGGTTCAATGATAGATTTCCTTACAAATTCAATAATTACGCTGTATTAATTAACCTAATATAATAGTAATGAGGTGAAATTATTTTTCTATTGATACTTATCAAACAATAATTAGATTTATAAATTAATTACTTACTGAGAATAGAATTGTTATAAATTAAAAACCTAATTTCGCGGGATTTGTTTTCTCAAAAAATGACAACACTGAGAAATATTCTATAAGTGACACGGGCGACTTCCTGTTGTCGCCTAAATAATGTTGTCGTACAGTACGTCAATCATTCTTCGGTGTGGCAGATGATTTCTTAGTCCTAAAAAGTATTTTTAAAAACTTATTTTCCTAAAATAGTTACATTAACTGTTACATTTAAATTGTGATTGCCTCCGTGTTTGAACATGTTTTAAATTAATAGTTCGCTCTCTAATGGTCATTAATAACTTCGATAAAATATTCATCATACGTTTTTCACTAGTACGTACTGTAAAAGCTACTACCTCCTCAAATATCTAACGGCACGTGGTATAGCTAAAATAGTCTAATCAATATCCACGTGAAATGTAGCTTGGACTTGTAAGTTTTATTCATAGCAATTGCATTATACGAATTTATTATGTTTAAATTCTTGTTATTAAATTATTTCTGAGTAATCAGTATCGATTCTTCACCACTGACTGATAGCCTACGAAAGCTAGCAAATATTCTATAGGTAGAGATAGGTACCTATATTCTAAGTAAACTGTATCAGTCTAAAGTCTACGATAAGATCGAGTTTTTTCTTCTCGCCTTTTGTCTAAATATATTTTTAAAGTGATGAATAGATTCCCCCTTACCTGTCGCATATCTTAACAGGGCCGGGGGGGGTTATGGAAGAGAATGAATAGCGGGGTCACCAGTTCATTCTTCAACCCTTAAGACTTCGTGGCAGATGGTTAGTGGATTACGGTAAGAGGTATTTATAATACATATCTGATTTTACATTCCGTGAGGTTTTGATATAAAACGCGGATTCACAAAATTATTCTCGAAATTTAAAATGAAATATCTTTACTTTACAAATGAAAATTTTGACGTTATAAAACTATATTAAAATCGTATAAATTAAAATTCTCATGGTCATATTATTCCTTGATTTAAAATATAAAATATGGTTGCCATTATTGACGGAATTTGATAACACTTAAGATAGGTAGGTACGTGAATGATTGAAAATTTGAGTGGGAATAGTACGAAAATGCATTTAAAACCGGAACGTAAACGTAACGTAACTCAACGTAAAGGAATTAATTAATATGACTGGATTAACAAAAATAACTTCTTTGTTTCAAAACCACTATTCTAATACGTTTCCGTTATTTATTTTTTTGATACAAAATAACATAAATATCACTTGGGGCAATTCTGTAAGCAATGTGGTTATCCACACTAATTGGAAACACAATAATAATACGCGAATATTTCAGTTGGTACCCATGTTGTGTGAACCGAGTCTCTTTTTTTCAGAACTCGGCCAACTTCGTGTGGACTCGTGTGGAGCGTCGTGCCTGCGTATCTATGGTGTTGAGTTGATGCGGAAAACGTAGCGCTAGTGTTGCAAATTAGTATTAAGTTACAAAATTGCTGCAATACTCAATGTGTAATTGTCGTACTGGCGTACTCCATCTCGTTCTAAGCCAGTTAACGCGGTCATCTCGACTCGCGTTAAAAAATATTCTGCTGACAGTTCTTATCCCGGGGTTATTAACTTTCGGAATACGATATATCATATTTATCACGTTTTTATTGAAGTGATACGTCAAAAAATCCCTATTGATGCTCTTTGAAAATTTTATGCTTTATTGTGACAAGTTTATAGCACCGCATAATCAGTATTAGCCAAAAGCATATGATCTTGTTCTTGAACCTCTGTATAAGACTTTTTATCTTCACAAAATACCACAACTCGAGTGGCATCGTCCCCAAGTAGGTATAACAGGCGGCATCTGATTCTGACCTAGTAAATCTAGACGTCCCAAATATTCCGCATTGGACTGAATTCCTATTCAACCATTCCCATTCTCATAGAGAGCTCTCCTTGCGAATTTCCATACCCCATGTTAAAGACGGCGTTGATAATGTCGATTCTCAGTTCAGCTGATCGCAGAAAAATTTGTATTGATACAACTGCTACTGGTGTTATTTAAGTCATATGAAAATACTGAATACGATTGAATAGATATAGGTGTATATGACTAATGCAAACATAATGACTATCAAATGAGTAATTATATTGATTTGTACAATTTATACAATATGTATTATTATCTATATTTTTATAGCAAACGAAACAGTGATTCATAATTTATTTATTTTGCAAAGTCGGTTTCCTATCTTGCTTCTGTTAAAGGTAAAATAACAAAATGAGTGTAATACTATACGAAAAGGCCATGCCTACATATTTTTCTCGATGCTAAGGTTGTATATATATTGGTTTACCTGTATTTTCCAACAAAACAATGATCCTTCAAATGTTATCTCAGACGCTCTCATCTTACCGGACTTGTGAAAGTAAATATATTAAAATTTCGTTTGAATGAAATAATTATACCATTGATTTATAGAGGATACACCATTACATACTATACAATCTCAATATTAGAGAAGAGACACTTATTTTAAATTAAAATGTAAGTACCATGAACCTATATTATCATATCATAATCAGCCGGGGTCGAACAAATGCTGAATGTAGGTCTCCCTGTAGCTCCTTCCACTCTTCTCGGTCTTAGCAACTACCTACGCACATCTGCCAAAAATTTTGAGGTTATCATCGTTCAGAGCTTCTACAGGGCTATTCTATAGATAACACGTTTCCATTATTGTTATTGCTCCATAATAACACGGACATCACTCGAAGAAATTTCATAAACAAAGCGATTATCTGCAATAATTATTGTTACCACAGTTGACGCGTCTAAACTGATTCCAAATGCATTCCATTATAACTAAAATTGGATAAAATGGGATGCTAATGGGAGATTCTAGTGGGATGCATTTGGAATCAAATAAGACATGATAACTGTGTTACTCGACAAAATTTGACAGATTGAAAAACATTGTGGAATTTAAGACGTTCACAGCATGAGATTTATAGTGTTACTTACGTACAGGACCACAACGTAACCAACAATTCTCGTCTTTCACCAACACAAGGAAATACCCAATTTCCCATCAGTCCCTAAAATGATAAGTTTGGTTGTCACTTAATGCACTCATCTTCAATATATTATCCTACTGTGCAAAGAGCCTACTGCGCAACGGTAAGAGAAAACTGGGTATCACTTTAAAGCGCGGAGATTCACATCTTCTCTTCACTTCTAAGGCGTGCTGTAATTGAAGCAATACGAATACTCAATTTTATTCATATAGGCCTATAGTGTGATCGACTCGTTGGAAATGACTGATATGGAAGAATATTTTATTATATTCTAAACAGAAATGATAAGAGAACTTTTTATCGAAGCTGATAATTTAATTTATGTTTTTTTCGTAGTCACAAATAATGGTTCTACTATTTACAACTAACAAGTTGGTAATACCTAATGTTAATAGGAGACTCATTTATTAGCTTCATATTTGAAGAATCACCGTTGAAGTCTCATCGATCGTTTACAAGAAACCACCTTCACAACCCCCTCTCCCTGGTTACGTTTGGCTAGCAAAAGAATCGCGGTATAAAGCACACCAGATGATTAATTGGCTCAATATATTATAACAGATGAAAACAAAAATGAGCTCCTCCCGCCTAAGCTGGGACCATCAAAACAAATTGACATATTACACGAAAACACCAGGAGTAAGCCCACTTCTTTACATACATAAAACACCTTTCAATGGCCATACAATTCTGTAAAGGTCTTGGCTTTTTGCAGCTGCTTCCGTGTCACGAGGAAACGATCAAATTAAATAAATAGTAGTCGTCAGTCATTAAATTCTCTCAGCGAATATTTTATAGTTGTTCGTTATTTTAATTTGCTATTACATCCTTACTATAAAGTTTAGTTTTTTTTACATATAAGTAAGGATATATACTTAATAGATTTAGTTATTGTTTTGTGTCTATTTTAACATTACATGAATTTAATATGGCTTTATTATTTTGGTAGTTTTATGTATATTACGGACAAACACAGTACCTATGCGAGAAACGATTATTAAATTGAGAGATTATTATTGTGAACTGCTTGATTGAAAGGTTCGATATCGACTGCTCCTAAACATCAGTTTATGTCAACTGTTGTTGTGACGATTACTATTATCGACTGAAATCGTTAGCTCTATGTTATGTCGATAGATGTTACTATAATTTCCTTTGTATTTATTTATATAAAAAAAATGACACAATATATTATAATAATTTCTTTAATTCTATTAACGGTCATTTTTTCTGAGAAGGTAATTAATATATTAATAATTAAAATAAAACACAATATACGGTGGGTATTTTACATCAGAATTGAATTCGTTCGATTCAATGGGGCATTATCAACTGTATATTATTATAAATTCTTACGCATTATGCATTCTTACAGTTATTTTGATATTGTACCTATTTTTTTGTACATGACAGTAGGTTTTGTTGCAGGTACTAGCTTTATTGATTTCCTTCGTGTAGTGCAGGATCCCATAGACTTTCCGTATACATAATATGCGGAACGCATTCTGACAATTGGAATGGGTTTTAGGGGTCACAAAGATATATTATAAAGTCGATGTTGCCAGGCAATATTAGTGGTAATTTTTTTTTATTGAGGTTTTAATTTTTTGTCTTATAACCCACCAAAAATTGTTCTGAGTTCTTCAATAAAACCAAGACCGAATCAGGGGTTGATTGAAAATGCATTAATTGTACCATGCCATCGGCATGGTCGTAGAACGGTTCGTCCCATTTGAAAAAATAAAAATAGCGGGTAGTGCAATGTGTTCAAAATTATCGATTCTTAGGATCCTCCTTGGCTTAAATTATTTTACTTAGTAGCATTTTTGTATAGAGTCACCAAATTAGTTTCTTTACCATATCTATGCATATAGCATTAGTTTTAGTATTATGGTTAATCCAGAAACAGTGTAAGTTGCATATATAGGTAGGTGAATAAATGAAATAACGATAACCACTAACCACACTAAGTACACATTTATTTTCTTCTATTTCAATTCATGGTGGAACTGTATTGTATTGTTGTTTTTATTTAATAAAACGCATTTTTTTGTAGTACTTATTCCACTTTTAATCAATAGATTAGGACCGGTTTCGTCCGCCTCAGTGGGACATTTTCAACTGAATACATTTTTTCAAAACAATATTTATCAAACAAAATCCAAAGCGATAGAAATAATATAGAAATAATTACGATTACACATTATTTCATAATTACCGGGATCGACTTCATTTGCTTCAATGGGATATATTAATTATTATCTAACTGCTATACCTACATTAAATAAAATAACAAATGTAACTGAAACCTAAGATCAGACATGTCCAACTTCGAGTACACTGTAATCTATTCGTACTATCAAGTACATATAAAAACTGGCAGAAAGCTACTTTATTTTGCCATAGCCATTCTTCAACTGAAACAAACTTTGGTATATGTGTAACTAATGGGACAGCAACACTATTGTATTTTAAAATTCCATTTATCATCAAAATAGTATTACCATACTGGGCGAAGAGCGTACTACGCGACGGTAATGGTAAACTACCCCTCAGTATCAGACGTAGGGATTCACATATATTTCTTTTGTTTCCCCGGCCGGCCGTGAGTGATGCAATATGAATCAAGTGGTACGATGAGCTCACGCGGTCTTCCTCGTGATTAATTTGAAAACAATTTTCATTTAAACTAATTAAGGAAATAAAATTACAAATGACAAATTTTATTCTTCCCCTTCAAAATCGCAATGGAATCATATGATATTACAATTGAACGTATATACGTTTTACTTCTTCACAGTTTTTTATATCGACGCTTTCGACATACTTGCCATATATTAATATGTTTTCTGCTATAACTATATCAGTGGCGCACCCAGGGGGAGGCCAAGGGGCCCTGGCACCTCTCAAACATGAAAATTATCAGAATGATTTTAAACATTGAAATTGAAAGCCAATAAACTATACTTTGGGCTTAGAGAGATAAAAACACAGCGAAAAAATGATTTTAATTCCTAACATAAAAATTTCGAAACACTAATGTCGGGTTTTTTTAGAAACCCAATCCTTAGTGGAACTGTCAAAAAAAATATCGGCGTCCACCCGAATTCCGGAGTGGTGTAGGTCATGGCTGGAGATGGCTGACAGGGCTATATTCTGGAGGCCTGGGCTGTGGGGGGCCCGGCGTATCAGGTTGACCAGATAAGTGAGATAAACACACATCATAAATTAGCTTTAATAGTAAAAAAAAGTCGCCTGCGGCGCTATTATAATTCATAACCATGAACATTTTAGATTATATAATTGTGCAATATATTTTCTGATTATTATGTGTCGATACTCGACAGCTCCATTATTAAAGTAGATGTATTAAAAATCGCCAATAATTCACTGTATAAGTAAGTACCCTTAATTTGAACTAAAACACAATTTGAAAAACGTTAATGTAGTATTTCACACTGCCTTTAATCTTAGCGGCAGGTAGGGGGTCCGCCAAATACCCTAGCATGAGGGCCAGTTTCAGGATGTGGGGGCCGTGGTATAGGTATACCGAGTGCAATAGACAAAATATCGCTAAACGAGGAATTAGGCTGTGTTGTGTTGAGTAGGTTTGTGTATAAGTTAAATGCACTAATACTTTTTTTGTCCATTTTCAATTAATATTTTGGAGCCTCAATATTAAAAAACCAAAAATCGGCGCCAAACATTCGTCGAAAAGAACGACTACACCCACTAGTCGGTGGTAGTGTTAGTCAAAAGAACATTTTTTTTTCAGTGGAATTCGGCATAAATATTGTAGCTCTCTAGACCAAGCGGGTAGCACAGCCGAGTTATTTGAGTAATGTTTTAGCATACTAGGCGCACATGTCCAGCATGGTCGCTGTTAGTCACTTCCAATCCGCCAGTCGCTAATGACACGCTCAACGGTAACCGCCGTTATGCCTCCAATTTAATAAAAACTAAGAGAAACTGTACAAATATACCACCGTGTATTGTGAAAATATGTAAAAATAATTATATGAAGAAGAAAAAGAGCATATGGGACTAATTTAAATTCTCCTCCTTGCCCCCCCCCCCTCCAATATTAAATCCTGGGTGCGCCACTGAACTTTATTATATAGATACTTGCGTATATATAAATACAAAATATTTTAATTAACACAGAAAATTACGTATCGTACGTATGAAGAATCATACAATTTATTCACACATAATACGTAATATCCCTACATAATTACTTACTTCACCATTCCATGCCCCAATTTCTTCAGTGATATCGTCACGTCTCGCACCTTCCGCTATGTGAGACCTGCAGCGCGTAGATGGCTTGTGTAGTACCACTGCAGGGTGAAAGAGGGTCAGCTACGACAACGAAATCATTGGGCCTGTACCACAGCTACATAAAGCGTATCTTCGTGATTATTTCAGTCGTAAGTGACTATACTACGACTAACTCGAGTATTAAATAAAGCGGTCGTCCAAATGTTCTCCCAAGACAACAGAGACCTTTGGAGCCTGGTAAGATTCCATGTCTCCATACATGAGCACAGGTAGCACACACGCGGTGAACAAACAACATTTAGTCGTCAAAGAATACAGCCTTGACCACTTACGCGACTCTAAGGGTCCCGACATAGGTACGTCAAAATTGATGCCAAAGATGTCTGGATGATGGAAGATGTAAAAAATCCTGTCAGCAAAATGATATAAACGTATAATATTTTACACGGTTAACTTCAAATTATTTGGTTTAAATATTTTTTAATTAAAGTTTCTGCCCATAGATAGTGCAAAAAAAATCTAATATCCATTAGCAACTTTATCAAAGGCCGATTTCCGCAAAGTCGAATAAACATTTTGAATAGTTTATGTCCAAGCGTTTTGTTCCTTTGATATTGAATTTTTTTAAATCATACCGACGACGTGCAGTATTATTCTACGGCAGTATAGACGTGCATCAATCACATGCAAATTGAAAAATGCATTCGTTAACTGCTGCAAACAGGTGCAAATTTATACGAACGGAAATTTGAAAAACAGTTTTCGAATACAAACAAAACTCTGCACAGAAAAAAACAAAGGAAAATAATTCAATATTCTGTGGAACGTTTGGCTATTTTTGTATACGTTTAGACCTGAACCCATACGGACCAACCCTGCTTGAAAATTTTACATTCATTAATGATCTAATAAATTCTTGAATGGCTTTTTATGATACCATCATGACGTCTCTAAGTTAGAGCAAATGTATGAATATTCATTAAGTATATGAATATATTTTAACATTTCTTTTACTGTCCTAATAAATTCCATCCCGTTGTGTGCAGCCACATTGCGTGAAACTGCCGATTTCAGCGATAGATCTATAAACATTTTATTATTTAATATCGGTCATGCTAAGAATATATCTCACGGTGAACTGTTATACGGCCGAGTACAGTAAATATATAAAAATATCAATATCTGAATTTGCCTAGTGTGGGATTTGAACTTATGACACACAGTTTTAGAAGAAGATATTCTGCTACTCCAGGGTTTCCCAAACTATGTTC
Organism: Rhyacophila brunnea; assembly: GCF_057557595.1. NCBI lineage: Eukaryota > Metazoa > Arthropoda > Insecta > Trichoptera > Rhyacophilidae > Rhyacophila > Rhyacophila brunnea. The sequence goes on from NW_028232774.1 coordinate 20,441,886, forward strand.
CGCGAAAACCAGTGTTCCACCAAGAGTGCAAGTACGTTATAATTAAAATTTGGAGAGATCCTGACACCGGTTAGTAATTAAGATAATTGATACTTTGATTTAAAATACAAAAGCCAATTTTTAAAATTAGGAAATTCATTAAATGCTCCGGATGTATGAATATAAGTTAATTTTGTCGTAATTATACAATACCCACATGACTCAATTGATGAAACACATTGGTGCAAATCCAGTGGATGCCGTTGGAGTTCTACCGAGAGTCGGATTTTTTTAAAGATTTTTTTGTAGTAGGCATATATCTGATACATAACAACAAAAACACGATGTACAAATATTTTCAGATGTACGGCTTTTGAAGATGTTATTGGAATTTCTAGCATATGCATTTGGACGCCAAAAATTCGCGGACCACCGGTTGAAAAACATACAGAGTCTAGATTACGGTAGTACTGTAGGTTACCTGTTCTCTAAAATATTTCCACAGAGAAATCAGAGTTTTTTCGTCAGAGAGCGAAAATGATAATTTAGTTAGGTTCGCCTTAAAAAGTAAACGACGCTACGGCTCTTTTATTACAGTCAGGTGTATGGGCGGCGGAATACATGGATCACTGAAGAGATTTTACAAATACAGTTGAGAGGATTTATAATCGTCTACAGTAATAAATACGAAAACGAAGAGGTAATGTCGATATATTTTGGCAGATTGGTTTAAAGATATAACAATGAAATAGTAATGACACTCGGTGAAAAATCAATCAATAGATATATCGTCGCTTCTTCGTTGAGTATAAAACCCACGTTGCTTCTCCATTAAACTTTGGCCTCGCCTCATTTTGGCGGCAAAGTAAACTCATTCGACGCAACAATGGCCTTTCACGGAGACCACAAATTGGACGGAGCAGGGAAAGGGAAGAGAGCGACACCTTCGTGACTGGGATGACCATACTCCCCAGTTTAAATGGATCAATAGTTTTTCATTTTGTTGTGATTACGTCGATTTAGAGAATATTTTCATATGATTTATTATCCATGGTGTAAACAATTAAAAGTCTACCCTAACTAATCTTCCAGGGTAAACTCGTATAAATTTCATTCGTTTTTAAATAAATGATCTACCTCAATGCATCCATGTTGGCCTAATGCGTAAAGCGGCCATGATTGTACAAATATGGAGGCATAATGTCGCGGACTCAAATCTACGGCTGGTCAAAAAAAATGCATGCTTTTAAACGAACGTGGTAATTTACTTCTCATTTTTTTGTATTTATTATACATACAGATGAATATGGTTTGAAAAAGTAACTTACATTGCAATAGGATCATAATCAAAATATTTGACCTTGTGAAAAATTTAAAAAAAAATATTGATTACACTAAAAACTTCATAATAATTACAAGGAATCATTTCCATCCTTTTTGAAGTTACACTTCTTTTGGCGCGTTTGGGAAAATAGATCAGAGTGTATTTTTGACGTGTGACGAAGTTGCGCGTGCCGTTGTAACACGTTTGGCGTGTGACGGAAGTTGCGCGCGCCGGTGCAACACAATTTATTACTATGGTTATATTCATGTTGGTCTCAAGAGTACATGCGCATAGTGTCATTTAGTTAGTCGTTCAATACAGCCAAGTAAACAGCACGTGTTGTAAACATAACCAATATTTCTACACTGTTAATTTATATTCAAAAAACTTTATTTATATTGGAGTGTATATTTATTTTTCATTGTAAAGATTGTGTATCAAGATTTGAGGCTATATTTATGTAAGTATTATTTATGAGTAAAATTATATATCAATAAATAAATAAATTTTGTGAATATTGAGTTGTTAAATAATTCAAAAAATATATTAAATTAGATTTTTTATTAATTCATCATGGGCACTTCTGAATCGATTACGCCCGCTGTATGGAAAATATGAGTTTTAGTCCAATACAATAATTAAATTACAATTATCATGTGCTATATGAGACACAGATGAATCACGTACGTTTTCATCAACCTAATCCACTGTAATAATAATAGAATCAGGTAACGGTTTATTTTGTTTTGTTACGCCAAAGAAGTATAACTTCTAACGCGCGTACATAAGTACACATAGAGTTGGTTATTTCCCAAAAAAATGTCAATCTCAAGATTCGGGATTTTCCGAAATGATGAAATTTTGAATTCTCGAGATTCGGGATTTCCAGAAAAGAATTCTCGAGAATTCTCGAGATATCATGGAATTTAAAAAAAACATGTGAAAATCCTAAAATCATTATAAAAACAGACAAATTCCAAAAAATATATTTTTTTTTATTTATGTAAGTAGACAAACAAAATAGAGGTAGGAAAACAAAAATATTTCAAAACATTACTTATTAAAATGGAATTTCTAAAAACACAGACTGACAATCGCTGCGTCTGACAATCGCGTACGCTTTTGATACACAAAATTCCCTGATGTTGGAAAAATTGGGCTCATTTTGAGTCGACGTCGGCTTAATTGTGTTAAATTCCCCGATCAATCTTTGAACGTTTTGTGTTTTCTGTCCACTTTTCTCATATAGAAAATCGTTTTTTTAATTAATATTTGATCATAAAGAAATTTCGAATTTCCGAGAAAAGATTCTTGAGATCCGGGATTTCCCGAAATGTTAAAAATTTCAATTCTTGAGATTCGGGATTGAAAATCTCGAAAATTTCTCGAGAATTCCCGTCGGGAAATTCCCAAAACCCAACTCTAAGTACACTCACCGATTTTTTTTATATAAAACTCTTTTTAAAACAATGTTTAGGCGGTTTTACTGTTTCGTTAAAAAAAAAATCGATTAACTGACCTGTAGTATGTTATTTAGTTTAAATAAATTGTACCTACATCACCATAAGGGCTATGTTGCAGATTTTCTTTAGATATTCCTATCCATCTTATTTTGCGAAATGACTAATTTAATATTAAGATTTTTATACCTTGTTATATTAATGTCTTGCTCTAAGAGAAAATAATATGGTCAGCCTATCGATGACACCACTACTCATCACACGGGTCTTTGTATTGTGGAAATTTGTTTTGGCGCACGGCAGCCGGAGCCACAGGTAGGTGCGCATATTGCCGGACGTTGTTTTTATGAACTCATATAAAGTCATTGTTGTACACAATTTTTCGCTGAAGATTTTCAACTCAGATAGGTAGGTCTATCATGTCTTTTATATTTTTAGTGTCAGCCATCAAACGTGCTAAAAGCTTACAAAGTAGGAAGATTAGATTTTCGTTTAATTATTATATACAGAGATTAGGTTAACTTAACATCATGGTTATATACTTATTAAATCGTCTAACTTAGATATAATCTTTTAATTTAACTGTCTTTTTAATAATGTAGCATTTATCATTAAACACAGGGAACTCAGAAATAATGGGAACCGAAATACCTAACGGATGTGGAGTAACAGGCCATTAAACCATACATAATTTTTAATATTTTATAGTTAAACGAATGTTTGACTGTTATCTACTATGGTTTGGATTAGGCAAAGTTTAATTGAATTTTAAAAACTAGCCAACACCATCTGCAATTTGTATTCTTAATACGATGATAACAAATAAATATGACTGAAAAATTTTAGTATGCACTATTTATGTCGGATCTTAACAGCCTACCTCCAGCCTTCGTCACTGGTATATTGTATATAGAACTCAATATTATATAATAAATTAATATACTGTAGTCATATTCAACCTCAAGTAGGTCAATCCAATGTAAAAACTAGCACTCGCATTTGACTTGAAAAACGTATAAATATTTGGCTGAGGACACGGAGGTGTCAAAAATTTAGGAACACAAAGATTTACTCAATTTCTCATTCGTCGTGGAAATTATGTGTTAGTCTTCTTTTTAGGCACTCGTTGCATTCATTTTTAAATCATTCACTTACTGTGCAAAGAGCGTACTGCGGGACGGTAATGGGAAACTCTGTTATAGCTTAGAGCATGGGGAAATAAACTTATTTTTCTCTGATACCTGTGACAGGTTATACGTGTACGAATACGATGAGATCATGCGGGTTTCCTTGTGATACATTTAAAACAACCTTTACGTAAACTGGTTAAGAGCGTACATAAGTGAAACGGCAAATAATTTTCAACACTATGTGGAACGAAATTTCGGCCGCGTTGAGGCGCGTTGCCATTCGGAGAGGAAGTCAACCTGTTCGCACGTCAATTTCTTTTGTGATGGAGTCGGATTAATATATTCTTAAATCGCGTAAAGATGACTTAAAAACGTTACGCATGTACTTTAAAAAGAAAACATGTCAATGAATATACTATTATTATTACGAATATAATAATAAACATAACATAAAAAAGACGCATGTTGAATTTGTATGACAAATTATATTTCGTTCGGTTCGCGTCATTTGCACCCGCGACCCGCAATCCGCGTATCGCCTAGTCACGATCTTTTTAGACCATGCCTCAGCTGAGGTGCCTTAAGGAAATAAAAATAGGAATGGTTAATACATCCCATTTTTAAACTCAATAAAATCATATTATATTACAAGTAAATTTATTTATATGCATTTTTACAATTTCACGACCCAATTTCTAGTAGCTTATTGATTTGAAAAATAAAAAAGTAAGTACGTTTACGTTTACGTTTACGTTTTGTTTATTCAAAATTATATGAACGTTACTTCTCATTTTAACTGCAACTACATAATGTTGTCATGTCCATATTAACCCATTAAAATATTTCTTTTTTTAAACACCCGTAAAAATACTCGTCAACGGATTTTAACGACTTTTGTTCTATCTTTATCGTCTGATCTCATATGCAAACTCTGTCAACCTGTTCTCCGGAAAGATACTGCTTTCAATTACGTTCACTATAAATTCACCAATCTCACAATATTGGTTTCATACAGTAATGACAACAGAAAGCGAATGACATTAAAAATAGTAACATAACTACTGCTTGTAAAATACAATTTAAAAAATATGTTGCTCTCGTATTCCGTCTGATAAAAATCGTAGGTATACGGTTGACCCTGAATTATCAATTATTGGTTTAAAAATGTAAGCTGGTATAATCTAATGGAGTAATATAATTATATATCTATATATTATTATATGGCTCAGAAAAAGGTCCGCTATATTCAGGCCGTGATATTAAACTGAGAATTTTGATCGTAGTGCTTGTACTTCAAATGCAATATGGGAAACTAGTTGTAGAAAAAAATGATTATTTGACATTTAAAAAAAAATTGTAATACGTCAATTAATTTTAAAGAAAAATGCATAAAAAATTGAATTCCTGCGGACGGTAACATGTCCGCATTGCATTCGAAGTTCAGAAATAACTAGCACTACCATCGGAAATCACTTTTTAATGCTGTTGACTAAAGACGGTCTTGAGGTTATAATATTGCGCATACACTAAAAATATGAAAGACGGGGTGATATATCTGATAATAAGATCTTAAGAAGATTAAGATTTTAGAAGCTATAGTAGAAAATAGCATCTGTAAATTAAGGCACGATTTGGAGCTCTATCGTTCGCACTTGCAAAGCACTTAATCCAGAAGAAGTTAGGAATTAACAAGTCACTATTCTGGCACACCGCAGCTCATCATAGATAGTCATGAACAGATATTTCGAATGTGGCCAAAATTTACACAGTATTGTAGAGATATAATAAAATAGTAATTAAAATCAAAAATTATTTTGATGTGTTTATTTATGGTATATTTATTTGTTTATTTTCAGATAGGGACGGGACAAGAGGGGGTTGTGAGCGGAGAATGGTCGACATCACCAGAGACAAACCAATCAAAGTTGCAGTCAGGGTTGTCGTTCCGGTCAGAGATCACCCAAAGGTATGACACCTCACCTATATATTGTCTAGTGCATTATTTATTATCTTACTTTTGATAATACAATAGATTAAAACATACATATATGTACTAAACTATATAGATCAAATATTATTCAATTTTACATTTTCCAACATTTAAATATTCAAGTGCGGAGAAAACTTCCGCGCAGTCCCAAATAAAAAAATTTGTTGAGTAGTTATGTAATAAAAATATGAAAATGTATGTTTCTATGGTTTTTTGACGAAAACCATAGAACCACTGTTTCACAATCTACACTGCAGTAAATAGACAGCCTGATCTGTTGTATTGTTAAAAAAATATTTGTGATTATATTATACAGTAGACCAGAAATTTAGGTAACAAAAAGTTATGACAATTATGAAGGGACAGAAAAATAACCATTTCGGCAATTTAAAAAACCATTTTTATTACCACGTTTTCTTAGCTCGTATTCTTGTTTTTCCGGTGGTTGTTTATCCAGGACAAATCTTGCAATCGATTTTTAACTAACTTCCCGACTAGTAAGACATTTGAAACTTTCAAAATATATCAGAACACAATGCCAATGCATTCTTTTAATACTTTTAGCCATCTTTAAGTAGAATTGAATTCATTTTCAGTTAATTCTGTTTTGTATGAAAAGTTATTTCGGAAGAAATCCGTAATCCAATCCACTATTATTGGTTGCTAAGGGGGTGGTCCTAGCAACTAAATTATTAATAAATATACGTGCGTTACTATGGAAATCAAAATGATATTTCAAATATTACATTACATTTATTTACATTAAACATTACAATTATTCAAATTGATATTTTAAAATGATTTGTTGACAATTGCCTTATTTGTCCTAAATTATTAATACATAGAATTGTCATGTTTATATGATTCAAAAGAAACTTAAAAAACGTGGTAAGTATATAAAAAGTTATTTTTATCTTGTAATTATTACTAATAACGCCTGTACACGTGCATGGATTTACTGGCACCAATTGTGTTTAAATTAAACTTTTGCGATAATAACTGTTTACATGCAAAAGTTCTGACTGTCTCGCTGATCCCATTCTTCGGGCGTTTTTTTTATTGAATGGTGCTATTTGATAGGTTATAAAATTTGGTAAAAGTTAAAATACTCGGTGTAGTTCGTATTTTTTCCGGCAGCTTCGCCACCATTATTTTACCACGCAGGCGCAGATATCGCACAACTTCTAACTATCGCGTGAAAATTCAGAAGTGAAAATTGCAATTTGGACGATAATACGTTTTTACACGTGCATTTTCTTGTTATGGTTGCGATAATACGTACTTTCAGCATTAAATTCATGCACGTTTGAACGGTCTATTACGGCAAGTGTAAATAAAGTGAGCAAATTTCAATAAATTCAATATAAAAAATATAACCATTTAAATATTATATTAATATATTCGGATTAAGCTGATACTGAGGCTAAGAACACGACGCACAATGGGTAAAAGATTTTATATCCTCATGGGAGTTTTTCGGGGGACACTGTACATATAGCAGTACAATGCCCTCAATATGAACGACAGTACAGCTGCGAATTGCGGATATCTTTGAGAATGTCGACGAATTTAAAGGTGCCCTGGCGGTGGATAAGGAGGAGGAATTTGCCAAAATTGAAAATTACTTTAACAGAATTGGAATGAGGACCTGATCGGCGGTTTCTCCTCGAGATGAGAAGAAGCAATATGACAGTGAGACGCAGTCAAAGCCAGTGACGTCCCTAGACAAAATGCCGCCTATAGGCAGCGCCAAAATGCTGCTCCTTTTTTATACAGTATTTTTTATCATCCTTTCATAACTCCAATATCTAAGAAATGTGATGTATGGATACATTAGGTATTTACTAATAAAATATATAGGTACTTACCACTAAAACATACAATATTAAATTTATAAATATTTTTTTCATCAAAAGCGAGATTTTTTACGTTGGTAATACAGTGGCTTCTTACACATTGCGAACCCGACAAAAATACATTCCTGTTAAACCTTTCATGTTAATTTATTAATACATTTTGTTTCCAACCAGTGAGCTGATTTTTTTAAGGAAAGATAATTTTGTTATTACCAAGTTTAGGTAGCTATTTCTATTGACGAAATGATTCTCCTCGATTTGCCGCCCTTCGAGTAACTGCCGCCCCCAAACGACGCTCAATTTGCCTACCCCCACGGGACGTCACTGGTCAAAGCCTAGGAAAAATCGTTAAAATATATATATATATTCGGTATATTGTGTAATAATTTAATATGATATTTTATTCATATACTTGCCTATTAGAATTTATCAGTGTTAACGTAAGTTATTAATTATGTTTCTAATACGAATAAATTTATTATGATGCAAAATTTCACCCGACCCTCTCACGATAAGATCATTTTACGGGTGCCGTAAAATTTTAAGATCTCATGAATTTTAATATTTTTTTTTCAGCTCGACTTGATATTGTAGATAATGTAACCACGATTTAATACTTACTTTATAATCTTAGTTAAAGTAGAGATTACAAAGTAATTTTGAACATACTATGATAACGTCTACCTTAGGTAGGCACTCAAGTAGGCTAGCAAACTTTCATGTAAATTTTATGAATAATTTTATTATGTTAACTAAAACAAGCAATATTTAAAATATGACGTTTAAAGTAATGTAACCCAGTATTTCCCAACCTTTTTATAATTCAGACCGGTGATAATAAGAGAAATATTACACGGACCGCTAACACGGAATTAATAAAAAATATTATTTACTTACACAGTACATACTTTTTTTATTAGTTTCTAAGTCATATATTAATTATAACAGACACGACACTCTGGTTTTGAATACAAAAAATTAATAACATGAGAATTCTATTGTTTTGTTGTTTTTATTTAATATAACGCATTTTTTTGTAGTACTTATTCCACTTTTAATCAATAGATTAGGACCGGTTTCGTCCGCCTCAGTGGGACATTTTCAACTGAATACATTTTTTTAAAAACAATATTTAACAAACAAAATCCAAAGCGATAGAAATAATATAGATATTAATGTTATTGTAAGTGTAGATTGTTTCATATTTTGTGGTTTGTAATTTGTTTAATGCCCCTGACGTAGTATGAAATATTAATGTCCAACCTCATTAGTTTTAAATTAGTCTGTTATTGGGAAGGTATTATTGGACGGATAATTATTTATGTACCAATATTATTTCTATCGCTTTGGATTTTGTTTTATAAATATTGTTTTTAAAAAAATGTATTTAGTTGAAAATGGTAAATAAAAACAACAATATAATGCAGTTCCATCATGAATTGACAGTTAACAAAATAAAAGAAATTCTCTTGTTAATTGAAATAATCAGAAACCGATTCGTAAATATTTTTAATACTTAATAAAACTTCTAGAATTTCTATAAAGTTGATAATCGAGGCTACAGTTTCATTTCTCTATTTTATTTGTATTACTAGCATGGCCGAAAAACTCTTCTTTTATGAATCGGTAGTCGAAAATTTGGACAATAATTTAACGGTTTTGTAACTTAGAGATGGAAAATTCTTCTTTTTTTTAAAAAAAAAAATGAGCGAACACTATTTTTGGACCGGAAGAACAATTCTGCGGACCTGCAGTTCGGAAACACTGATGTAGCACATTTGTTACTTTTAAAATACGTATGAACTCAAAGTGAGTTAAGGTTGTAATCTCGACTATTACAATCCCGAAGGGTCAAAATCCTAACATGGTTCCGCTTTTACATAGATTTTATATCGATTTTAGCTTTGTCTATACTCTAAAGGGCAGCATGCGACATACAAGCGTAGGGGCGGGGTTTTGAACCCTACCTAACTTAACCGATAAGATTTTGACGGTCATAATTTTGTTTGTCGGAGTTTGACGGGCATTCATTTTGGATACACATCCATCATCAAAAAGCGAAATTATCTTTAAGAATAAAAACAGAGGTTAGTGCTAAAATAATTGTAAACATCATGACTGAGTTTAAGTATGTCTTCTTTTTCGCTGCCACCCAAATTGAACGTTAGTGTCTTCCAGGGAACACAAAAATAAGAAGGTACAATCGTTGAATGTGAAGAAATATGAGATAAAATTAAATATATGTTAATACATATCTAATTTTCAGTAGTTTCATCTGTATCATGATATAGATGAAAGTTTGTCATGTAAACTCAACATGCATTGCAATACTGCATTTATTTTATTGCCTTTTCTTACCTGGCCGGCATTAAGATATAAACCAAAAATTGGCTTCCATGGCTCTGCAACTATGCACTATTTATATCTAATATTTCTTGGTAAAATAATTTATAATCTCCCACATGACTTAGAAGTAATTTTGCACCTTTAACTAACTTGCTTAACCGTCATTAAGCTATAAACAAAAAATTGGCTTACAAGCCTTGGTTTATAACAACTGTCTTTCCCATTTATAAATTATTAATTCGTTTTTTGGCGTCCTTGATACTCCAAACTTCGTTTCTCCCTCCAGTTATTCCCAATAGATCATATTAACATATTTATTTTTAAATAATCTTTTCTACTTTTGGTATCCATTCTCGGCGTTCCATAGACATTCATCCATAATAATTGACATCTAGTGCACCTCAGTCAGTCTGAATCAACGAGTGATATTTCGCGAAAACTCTACTGAGTTTTGCAACTAAATTATATATATTTTCAATTAAATTAAAAATGTGCTGATTTCATGAATCAAATCCAAACTGTAGGAAAGTCAAAGGCAATACTGACTATCTCCGCCACCCTACATATGAGTAACGAAACCTTCCTACTAAAAACCTTAACAAAAAACAAATATTTTCTTTAAATAACAATAATAACAAACGCTTAGACTTCTAAAAAAATTGTTTAACTGGGAAAATTAATAAATCACTAAAATGAGTGGTAAACCAAATTATATGCACGTGGAATTAGGCAGTGAACTCTCGATTATTGCAGCGTTTCTGTGCATTCTACAGGGAATACACCAAAACTTATATTGCATCTAAATTCTAAAGTATATTCATCAATGACGTCACGCGTAATATTTCAGATTACGTGGGTAAAATTAAAGCGTTTGTCAAAAAGCCTTTTATTTAGTTTTAGCTCCAGAATATCCACTGGGATGTTGTCGGACTCAGCGAAGTAAGCCGTAAAGGTGAAAGTATTATTATTTTACAAAGCGGACATGTGCTGTACTCCAAAGGAACCGATGAAGGACGCACGAGCGGTGTTGGATTTGTTGTCAACAAAGCCTGGAGGGACCGCATAGTCGAGTTCAACTGCATTTCTGACAGGGTCGCAAGCGTGATACTTAAAATCAATGCTAGGTACCGGATTCAGATTTTGCAAGTATATGCTCCGACACAGAGCTATCCTGATGAAAAAGTGGAAGAGTTTTACGAGGAAATAACATCCTTGCCAATTAAATGCCACTTCAACATCATAATGGGAGATTTCAATGCACGTATTGGATCATACCAAAGAGATGACGTAGCGGTCGGACATTTCGGACATGGCTCAAGGGATGGTAGAGGGGACATGCTTGTGGAGTTTGCTGAAACCAACAATCTTCACATCATGAATTCCTTTTTTCAACATAAACCTACACGTAAATGGACGTGGAGAAGTCCGACAGGAAGGACCAGCGAAATCGATTACATCCTCACTGACAGAAAATATACATTTTTAAACTGTAAAGTGATCAATCAGTTTAACACCGGCAGTGATCACCGGATGGTGAGGTGTAAGATAAGATTGAACGTCAAATCAGAAAGATCCAAACTGCAGAAGAAGTCAAATGCTCGCATATACCTGCAGAACAATACTGAATTCCAAAATGAACTCAAAAATGCACTATCGGCTTTCTTAGATGAGAACGAAACCGTTTCCCTATCCAACGCGGAGGATATAACGAATATTATTCTACAATGTGCAGAAAAAACAGGTGTAAAAAGCTCAGAAGTTACACCTTCCACCAAGCTTTCGAAGGCAACATTGAATCTTATGGAGCAGAGAAAGAAAACCAAGAGCGATAGACAGGCACAAAACGATATGGAGTTTTCATCACTTTGCAAAACCCTCCGAAGGAAAATTAGAGAAGACCTTCGTAAATTCAATGTAAACCTCATACAAGCAATTGTGAAAGCAGGCAGAAGTTTAAACAAAAACAAGCAATGCTTGTCGATAGGAAAACGTCAAATCACAGCACTAAAAGCAAAAGATGGTTCTATCGTCAGAAATTGGGAACACTTGTTAAGCCGAGTTGAAGAGTTCTACAGCGATCTCTACAGTGATGACACTGACAATACGACTATAGACTTAAATCTTCAGAGAAATGGAAATTCGGAAGACCATACTCCCGAAATTACATCCTGGGAAGTAACCCATGCTTTAAATTACATGAAAAGTGGGAAAGCCCCCGGGGAAGACGGTTTAACGATAGATATCCTCAAAAAAGCAGGAAAGGATGCAAATGAAGTACTTGCACAATTGTTCACAGCCTGCATATGCAAAGAGGATGTCCCAGAGGTATGGAAAAATGCCAGCATTGTCATTCTTCTCAAAAAAGGTGACAGAGAAGACCTAGCAAATTATCGTCCAATAAGTCTACTCCCTATTCTCTACAAGACGTTCACAAAAATTCTGTCAAACCGTCTGCAAAATGTAATAGACGAGAACCAACCGAGAGAACAAGCCGGATTTAGAGGAGGATACAGCACTATGGACCATATCCAAGTCGTCAGAGAAATCATAGAGCGGTACCAGGAATACAAACTGCCACTATGCATGGGTTTTATAGACTATGAGAAGGCGTTTGATTCGATAAAGAAATGTTCAATACTCGACGCACTCAGAAAACAAGGAATCCCTGGACGCTATATAAATATTTTCAATAATATATACAGTAGCGCAACAGCATCTGTAAATCTCCATAAACCATCGCGCAGATTTCCTATCAGCAAAGGAGTCCGACAAGGTGATACAATCTCACCTAAACTATTTACAGCTACCCTTGAAGACTTATTCAGGCAACTTGACTGGAATGACAAAGGGATCCCCATAAATGGAGAATACCTGAGTCATCTGCGCTTTGCCGATGACATAGTAATTTTCTCGCAAGACTCAGAAGACCTCCAAAGCAGAATGCAGGAACTCGCTGAAGTAAGCAACAAAGTAGGTTTGAAAATAAATGTAACAAAGACGAAAGTCATGTTCAACTGCTTTGCAGGCCAAAAAGAGATCCTCATCAATGGCACTCAGCTCGAACAGGTGAAAAGCTACATCTATCTGGGACAACAAGTATCTATAGATGGATGTATATTTGATGAAATTGTTCGCAGAGTAAAGCTAGGCTGGAGTGCTTTTGGCCGCCTGAATAATGTCTTCAAAAGTGACCTTCCACTGTGCCTAAAGCGCAAAGTGTTCAACCAGTGTGTGCTTCCCGTAATGACATATGCGTGTGAAACATGGACCCTAAGTAAAAGAGAGATCCAGAAACTTAGAGTAGCACAACGTGGTATGGAGAGGTGCATGCTGGGCATAACGCGAAAGGACAAAAAGAGGAATGAGTGGATAAGGAAGCAGACAAGGGTTTGCGATATAATAGAGTTTATTAAAAGCCTTAAATGGAGATGGGCTGGACACATAGCTCGAAGAAGAGACAATCGTTGGACAAATCTAGTCATCCAGTGGTATCCAAGAAGTACAAAACGTCCACAAGGTAGACCTAGAGGCCGCTGGATCGATGAAATGATAAAGTTCTGCGGAAGTACGTGGCAACGCAATGCACAGGACCGAGAGAAGTGGAAGCAACTTGAAAAGGCCTTCATCCAGCAGTGGATAGATTCAGGCTGATGATGATGATGATATACTTATTATAATATACATACCACTATAGCATATTATTATGCTAGTTTTCAGAGAACAATACATTTATTTATTATTTTGATTTTATATATACCTAATTTTATATCAATCTAATAAAACTAGTATATTAAAATGTTAACATTATATCGAATATAACGCTGCAACTAACAAGTCACCAAAGAACCAGAGCCAGACCGTTTGATCGCGTAAGCCGTAGATCCTCGAATGCCACTCAAAATTACTCCCGATCCCTCACATCAGATATAGATGCTCTTCATTCAAAATAAATGCTCGTTTCAAATGACATTTGGATGCGCAATATTTATCTCCGAATTTAATATTTTTATAACGTACCTATTTTTATTATTTTATTTTATTTGGTTCAACTTTGTATCTCGAATAAAGTCAGAAAGCAGAAAAATATTCAAACAAATTTAACGCTATAAGCAATAAAATTGTTTTATTTTTGTATTTTTATCATACTACGAATTGTATCCATCTCATAACTTGTTCATGAAAAATATTATATAAAAAACGTGTTCCAGGTAATAATTTAATGAATAGTTATTGTCAGAACTGGTATTATGTCGTATGAATAATACTATTTTTTAAATACAAGTACTCTTCTTATAATTAATATTATTGTTTTGTTTGCAAGAACACAGTAATACACGTGTACCTAATTAGCTAGGTAATATTATATTTTACTTCTTGTTAGGAGCCTGCGGTAATCGATTGTCAGAATACTCATTTTAGAATCCTGTCTCGTTTATTATCTTGTAATGTATTTGAATCCACAATGTAGACTGAATAATATTGAGGGAACGAATGAAAATCATAATTTGTCACAAAAAACATCTTAAAAAACGTGTTTGTGAGAAAAACTATTTGTCAATGAAGTTTAAAATTACATGATTCAAATTCGAATTCAAAAATATTTATTTACAGTTAGCAAAAATTACAAATTAAAGATTCAAAACGTGACATGAAAATAAATATTATAAAAAAACAAGAAATATAAGTAGTATTATATAATCAATATAAAGAAAACCCATACTCATTCTCACGTAAGTGGAATATATCAATATCTGAAGCGATTTGGTTAAACAAAGTTATTGCCCTCCCAATTGGCGTCACCAATGATATGTTAGTTTTTCACCTTGGTAGAACAAACAACTGAAACTCTCGATGACTTAGATAGTTTTCAGGGGCATACAGTATAAGTCGGAAAAAATACGTGATTAAATATAGATATTGTCTAGCGTTTAGACTACAGTATGTAAGCATGCCTAAGAGAAAATCAGTTGGATAAAACAATGGTATCCATAACGTTTCAAATAAAGTAGCCCTTCGAACCCGTTCCACCATAAGGTACCCACTGATAATTTATTATATCATCATATAGTGTGACCGTCGTCCAAGTGATAATTCTGAACACCTGGCAAGCCGTAATACCGGCTCTTATCATTCATCATCCTCATTTAACATATCAGTCTTCAAAGGTGTACCATCAAGTGCCGCACACCGGGTAACCCAACAAATAATACCGCGCGAGTGACCCTCCCCCCCTCAAATATCCACATCCACTATCACAGTCATTCCGTTACAATATTACAGTCCACTATGAAGAGCGCAGCCAAAATGTTTTCATTTCAAGCGAACGAAAAATAGTATACATTTTCTTTTTAGCTTTTATTGTTAGGTAATTATTAACAATTCAGTGATTTATTCAATTAACTGAAACAGGCCATTTTCTTTATGTTTTCATAATTACTCAAGTGAAAAATATTATGTGGATACTTACCTACTTACTCAGATATTTATTAAAGCTTCACTGCAAAGTACACTAACCAGTCACCTTTGCGGGTTTTTGAAAAAGCTTAGCTGCTTAATACTGACATTGAGAGATTATTCACTAATAAATAATTATAAACAGACGGCTTAGATTTTCGACGTTCAAATCTTTAGTACTTATTTACCGAAAGCGTCCAATATAATTTAAGCCTTCTGTAATAAATTTAAAACAATTTTCAAATATATTTATATTGAAATTCTAATTGAATTAATGTCAAACTGGACCTTGCTTTAATGATGTAAGCTCAAAAGGCTTCCATCTGGAATATTAGGTTAATTTAGTATAATGTAATTAAATAAAAACATCCACCAAATTAACCCTTGTTCAGGAATTAGGCGGAAATTGACTTTTGACGATTTTATAACGATGATATAGCTGCAACGCATGCAAATATTAATATAACATTTTATTTAAATATTGATATAACTATCCAAAATTAGGTGTGTAACAAACATTTTACTTGGTCTCAATATTCTGAGAAAGCGGTAATTTATATAGTGAAACAACTTAATCTTGAAATGGCGCAGTTTGCGACGTCTTCTACTGCGCACAAATTACATAGGGTTGTAGTGTTCGATGTGTGGGTTATGGCGTTGAGGATGATGATGAAGAAGTCGAAGATGTATGCAGGAGCGAATTTTATTTGCAGCGTAACGGTCGGTACGATAGTATAAATACAATGATAGTACATATTACGTACTGAGATAGTTACGAGCCAGATACTTAGATTCGAGTGACATTTTGATAAATCATTATTCGTAATTTATATAGTCGAAAGTAATACATAAACATTATATTCTAGTACATAATTATATAAAACGAGTCAGCGATTTAAATACGAGTAGCTGTGAATTTTATTTATTATTGCAGTCATAATATAATATGATACTATGATAATGGATATTAGACTTATTTTCCATTGCGATACCGTATTTAATATCGCCAATCAATTTGCCGACACAGGTAAACAGTTGTTTACCGGTATATGAGTCGCTGGGAATTTATTATTGTGGTCGAATAATTTGATACATTAAAAATAGATATTAGATCAATAATATACTGACAGCTACAGGGTAAAGTTAATTATTGTTACTTTTATTATTTCCGACTGCTCTTACATCAAGCCTATTGTATAATTTTCTTTCGCTCGGCGTCGCTCTAACTACATCACATTTTCTGTAAAAACTATCTAACTTCGTGCTTATGTGGTAGAATACTGTATGCTGCCCGTCTTGATCTTTAAATTATTAACAGTTCACTCAAGTTGTTGATTATTCGATTCGCTAGTCTGCAGCCTTCGCAGTAAATATATTATGTCAGTTGTGAATTATACATTGATAAATCTGCATGGTTCCAACAGACACTGATTGGCAAATCTCGAGTCGTAAAAAGAATATCAATTGGAAAATTATTAAACTAATTAAAACTCCATGAAGTACCTTCGGTTGACACTATTAATCTTTTTATTTACTACATTCTTTCAAAATTATTTTAATAAAGTATTCCATACTAATATAATGGAAGTTCCATAACGCTGGAAGACGAATAATTAGTCCATAAATTAATTAGCAATACGAGATAGTGTCAAAATGCATGCTATAAGTTTTAGCCAGTTAATTAAAGCCTACATCGGTTTATTGTAAAAAATGGTAGTCCTGATGTTTTTAATAAAAGGTTGCTACAAATCATTCTAGTCCAAAGCTGACTGCACAACAAACTATCTTCCAGATTGAATTCTGTTTTCCAGCAGATTTATTAGATTCACAACCAGCTTATCTGCTTTCTTCTTAACGTTATTTTCCCACCTCTAACACAGGCGGCTCGAGTGCTGAATGGCTACAGAGGTTCCTTAAAACACTTTATGGAGAGCCTTTAGGTCTATCGAACCTAAATATTATTCAAATTATTACAATTTATTTTAATATTATTTAACAGTCATCATTTTACCACGCTTTTATTAGCTCGTATTCTTGTTTGTCAGGTACAGATTTTTTCTTGTGTGTCCAGTAAATTTTTTTTCTTGTCTGTCCAAGATTTGTATTGGACGATTGAAAATTTTTAACTAACTTCTCGACTAGCTAGACATTTGAAACTTTTAGAATATATCAAAACACGACGACAATACATTCTTTTAATACTTTTTGCCATCTTTAATACTTTGGACGCGGAAGACGCACACGGCGCGTAATGACCAGGCGGCCGATCGATGTAATTAACGTGCATTTTAAAGGGGGCAATTAAAATCTCATTATCTCTTCAGCAGCGAAAGCGTTAAGCAGAATTAAATTAATTTTCAGTTAATTCTGTTTTGTATGTTTCGAAAAAAATCGTTAAAAGTAATATTTACTACTCACTATTATTGGTTGCTAAAGGGGTCGTAGCAACTAAATTATTAATATATACGTGCGTTACTATGGAAATCAATATTAAATGTCAAAATAACATTTCAGTATTCTATAATATTTATTCAGTATTTCTATCAAGTACAACAAAAGTATTCATTAATACATAGAATTGTCAAGTATATATGATTCAAGAGAAAATTTAAAAACGTGGTTTATAAAAAGTTCTTTTTATCTTGTAATTATTCTACAAAGAATTTATCATAATATCACATTCGAAGTGTACGCAATAATTAGCACTACGATCAAAATTTACTTTTTCGTCTTTGAGTCTTCGCTAAGTTAATTAGTATATTGGGCTTAAATTTCTGCAAATCTTCGAAAATAGAATATGTTTTTTAACGTGTACTTTGAATATTATACTTAACTGTATTCAACTTAAGTACCTATTAATATTTTTAATCACGGGTAAGTGTTCATAAATATATTGTAAAGTCATACCGAAGGTATTCAAAAACACGGTTTTTAAAAGAAATAAAAACGCGAAATCTATCGTTTCGCCTTAATGAGGGTTACGTAAGGTTATGTTAGATAGATGGCGCGGCAGGTAAAAAGGAAGTGGGTGAGCAGCGCCTCTGGCGGCGGATGCAGGAAACATTTGCTGGTGGCGCCACGACGCAGAGCGGCGCGGCAAGATACCACTATCACCGAACTCAGCTAACTGCTGGGTGTACTTGGGCCGGAACATGCTTTTTTAACAGATAAACTTGAACGTTGTTTATGGGTTTATTTTTGGTTGTAGTTCTTTTTTTATTAATATTAAGCTGTTCTGATTTAAAAGATTAATATTATCATAACCTTTAGATAAAATAGATGTGCTACACCCGTTAACTCTTGTTAAAAGCTATTTATAATATCAAATTAATAAAATACAATATTTGTTGCACTTAAGGCGATGTCTTTACCTACAAAAGGCACCTACCGGAAAAATACGAAGCTTGCAATTTGAGACATTTTTTTGATAATTAACAATTTCAACTGTGTTAATTAATAAATTCTTTTCTTTTTTTTTCGACCATGTCCGATCCTAATAGGATCATATGGGCCTCCACAGAGTGGAGGTTTGTATTGACAGATTTTTGTTTTTACGAGAAATGGATGTCAGCCACTTGCTCAACCTATTAGGTCCATACTCTGACTCATACACAAATTGAAAAACAATATGTTTACTTGCCAGACCCAGGATTCGAACCTGGGACCCTCGACTCTATAGGCCGGCATTTAAGCCACTTGGCCAGCGTGGGTGTTATCTGAAAACATTAAAAAGAAAGATATTTTTTATTTTACGTCAAAGATAAACTTCCAATATTGTAAAAAAATGTAATAAAATATGAATTTGTTGAATTGGGCCCCGTCTTATTATTACATCTATTTTATGGTCATATTTATTATGAAAATTTAGTTTATTAAGTTATATAAGCATTGTTTAAGAGATTTTTGACTAATTCATAGTTTTAATAGTTTATATCTATTTTTAAAAACATCGATTTTTATAAAAATATAAATGTGTATTACTTGAAATCCTTTTTATTTATATCAAATCGAGCTTCAATATTGGGACCATATCCAAATAAAATTTGATATAAATATGTGTTATGCAGTAAGGGCATGTGTCGATATTTCACTGGCTACTAAATTTAATCCAAAAATATATGAAAAGTATGCTAGAAAACTTCATTATTCTTACTACCTACTTTATTAATTGCGTTGCAGTAAAATTGGTACTAGAACTAAAAATTACTTTGCTATTGAAAAAAATAGCAATATTCTAGGTAGGCAATCTAAAGCAAGATTAATTACCGATACTAACTAATGTAATATATATGTATAAACAACATAATGTACACTATGCATCGTTCAAAAAATACAACATCAATCATAGGAAACTTCGAAGAACATTTTCTAAGACAAAGTTTTTATAATCATTATCGTTTTTTTTTTAATTTCCCTTTTTGTCCGGATTCGTTTAAATGATTGTTTTCTTTTTAGAATGATAACTGGGCTTAATAAACTTGGGTGTTGTCGCAATAGTATTTTTGGTGATGCTTTAAATTTTTTTAGTGTCATAATAAATGATTAATTGTTCAGTAGATTATTTCTGTAACCTATTTATTTATTTGATACAATGAATTAGAACAGCGGCAACGATTTTTGTCTTTTGAGTGCGCTGTGATATCCAGTTTGTATTCGACGTGAGACTTATGAACAAAATCAAAACCTAACGGAACCTACCAATTAGGTGCTTATTTCTAGATTCCGGTGAATTTTATTAGACTTTTCTATATCCCATCTCGAATTAAACAAGGCGGAAAAATTGCTCAATTATCTCAATTAACGGCATACATTTTAATAAGTTATCTAGTTTTTATAAGTATATTATTATCGTTTCAACTCCATAATAATGCACAATATTGACTACCACTATATAGTATAGAACAGTTTTTAAGATAATTTATTAGTAGGTAGATATTTAGTCAACCCCTATTTAAAGTGTGAAAAAACAGAAGAAATAGGCATAAATTTTGTTAAAGCTTACTGTTATGATTTATCTAATTCTATTTCGACCACTGCAACTTTTGTGGTACCATCTTTGAAAAGTCGACGTTCTAAATCTGATCAATATTTTCTTTTTAAATTATCATTGGTATTGTTGACTCGCCAAACCTACTCGAAAGGGTGGGTTTCCACTGTCCATCAAGATTTACGCGAAACCAAACTTTGTACCATGTCAGTCGTAGCGATTCTAATTATGCACAAAACTCTTTTATTCGGCGCTCTTGTTTAAATTACAATATGTATTTCTCCACCGTTGATCCTTTTAATCATTCACCTATTTCATTTAAATGCGCTATCTCCAAAATTTTGTATGCATAGATATATAAACTTATATTTTTTTTAATGTTACTTTTTTGTGAATAATTTAATTATTCATTATTCTTTGTAGTTTTCTCATGTAATTTCTTTATATTTATGTTATTCTTACTCTCTATCTTGTTACGCTTAACTATACTATAATTTATACATGGAAACTTTGCTGGTTGCAATAACTTTTCATTATTATATTTTTTTTAAATTTAATCAATATGTAACTGTTTGTTTCCTTAATAAATAAAATAAAATAATAAAAAATAAAAATAAAAAAATTTGGAATCCCCAATATAATATATTCTGATCTTAAAATAGGTACGTCATAATCTTTGAGAATTTACATATGAGCTTTATACTCAGTGTGCGCAATTCGAATTAGGACCATTCTACACGAGCACGTAAACGCTGTGGTTCACACGTTACCGACTGCGCCATCAAACAGAACCTTTGGTTTATAATTAACCTGTATATTTTAAAGGTCATCAGAGCAGGCGTTAGAAAAATAGACAGCGGTCGGAACGCCTCGGGAAGTAATAGTAAGCGGCTATCTCGCTGCACCATTTACGTCATACCTTTTCGTTATGCGGGATCAGTCACAGTTCAGTGTATATCAGATATATATCGGCCTGGATGATGGCGAGGAAACTTTTTTATCCTACAATTTCGTAGTCAGTGTCCATCACTTATGTATGTGATGCATTTCAATACTACACAGCGCCTCAGAGAATTTCAATAGATATTTATCAAGCCTTCTAAGATGTCGAAATTCAGTTAGCTTGAATGAAGGCAAAACAAACTTAGACATGGCATCAGTTGTGGCAAAGTTACCTATCCTATAGGTACTTAAAGATTTCAAAGTTTTTTTTTCATGAAGACGAAGCCTAAATACATGAAAATGAAGCAAAAATAACCTTTTGTCTACTATTTTGTATACAAACTATGAAAAGATAAAAGAACAATTTGTTAAGCTTATGTATAAAGATATTATGTATGTAATGCATTCATTAAAAATATTTCTTAAGGGCGGACGTACTCAGCGTGGGTCAAAATGGAGCTTTTATTTTATTTTCAAAGCATGACCCTGGACATTCCTTAAACGTTGTAGATAATCTATTTATATAATTTTCAAGCCTTATTATCCTTTATATTTATTATAAACATTTCATGACTGCACAAAGTATTTTTGTTACATAAAATAGTATTCTTTTAAACCTCTCGCTCTAATGTTTTAGAATATAGTTGTATTTCAGTACATACATGTGCAGTGGTGTTAAGATTTTTTACGTTTATTAATTTTTAAATGCATTTATAAAACCATCAGTATAATTTATGTCGACATTATTATAGTGAAATATTTACGATAAAAAATTATATTGATAATCTCTGTGATCCCAAATTTGAAAAGAATTAGGCATTTTATTATTCAAAAAATGGGCAAGATTAACACATTTGAAGATAATTCTAAAGATACTCATTATAAGCTATGTCTTTGACCATTGAAGTATGATAAACATTCTACGAATAATGATTGCTTTATAATAATTATTGACCTATAAATAAGGTAGTGTTTTTTTGAAATACGCCACTTCTTTTGGCATTCCCCAGTGGTTAAGCTACAACATACGGCCATAGCCATAAATTGACAAACTAAAACTGAAGTTGGGAGTAAGATCATGATAACGCGCGTGTTTGAGCATGTACCGTTTTAAAAAAAAGATTTTTTTTTCGGTTAGGTACATCTTCAAACACGCGTTTGTTGCGAAAGTTATATTCTTTTACTCATAGGTGTTGCCTTAATTATTAATAGTAAATTGCCTTAGTGATTTTGATCGGTCAACACAAAAAGAGTTTATTCAATATCTTCGTTCATCACCTGTCACATTTCCATACTTCTTATGAATGCGTATACCGTGGCGTAACGAACGTTAGGCGCTTTTCAAAGTTATGCTGAGAATACTCCAGGAGCAACTTCCCAAGACCTTGGTCGGCGTACACTAAAGTGCGCGATTCCTGCTTTAATATAATAAATTACGTTCAATTCTCTATGAGAAAAGACCTTCTCGCTCGCCGTAAAATGCCGCACTTTTTTTGAAAAGCTGAGAAATTTTCCCTTATTGATACCAAGTCACAATGGCTGGCTATTCCAACTGAAGGTCGGACCAACTTGAGAAGCTCTTCTCTTTCAACCGACATATGGGGACACTCCCAGAGGAAGTGATCGGCATCCTTCAATTCGCCACATATGCAAGACGGACATTCTATTAAGCCACGCTGACAGAGCTTGAAGGCAAAACCAACGTGTCCAATTAAGAATTGAAAAGTCCAATGGTTGGATGTAATTCTATTTATCATTATATTATGGTTATTATACTTACAGTTAGGGATTCCAATCCCGGGATCTCGAGCTATTTTCGATATCTATGAATCCCGGGATTGATAAACATAATCCTGAAACTTTCAGGATTGATTTTTTATCAATTTTTATGGAAAATAAAATAAAAACGAAAATATAACAGAAAAAATACTTTTAATAACAAATAACTACATTAGAAATAAACTGATTTTGAATGAAGTTTGATTTATACCCATGTGTAAGTTGCCGATTCAAAAACAATGCTTAGCACTGCTAACAAAGTAATTCCACCATGATCTCGTACGTTTTACGGCAGTTTCATATTTGGCTGACCAATTAGATTTATGAAGCGGAAAGTCCATAAGTACACCATGATTTGCTTTACCATTTTAAATCTCGCTAACCCATTCATTAATTCTTTACTATCAGAAACAGCAATCTCATATTAAGTTCACATTATTATTTATATTACAATATTGTTTACTCCATTAAACTTATGTATTTCCAAGATTGAACATATACGATATTAACAATAAATGTCTTAAATAGTATAAATTATACTAGATTTATTTTTGACCGATTTTATCAATGTTATTTGTAAATATAAAAATTTTATGTTAACAATGAAAAAATGCAAATCCCGGGATTGTCAAATTGTAATCCCGAAGTTCCGGGATCAGAAGTTATCATAGGAAAGATATTATTTTATTTCACAGTTACAATAATCTTCCAGACTGCACAAAACTCACATATCTGTCGTCTGCTAAAAAAAACTAGATAAATATAACTAAAACTAGAATTCTTCATTCCTACGGGGACATATAGAAAAAGCGTGTTTTCTTTAATAAGAAAACTTTTATTTGTGAGCTGGTAACTCGGTAAGTTTTCCGTCATATACATTTTGGTGTCTCCGTCGTTTTCTTATTCTCGATTGGGAAAGTTTTATGTGTGTTTGCTTACCTTTGAAAGATATGGGGTTCGTGCGTCTAGTTTATTTGATTTGAGTAAATGTCATTTGTCTTACGTCGCGCCGTGGAGATATTTTTATTGTGGCATGCGAAGACAAATAAACGTGCGGAAACAATGCGTTTACTGTCCGTATTAATTTCGCTAAATTTGAGTAGTACATTTGTACTTCTTTCTTTTTTATATAGAAAACCACTTGATAAGTATATATTCACCGTAAGTATTTTACGACACATTTTTAAAAAGGAATAATTATATCATTATTTTCTTTAACTCTACAGCAGGCCATGCGGCTCAAGACAGTAGTATAGTGAAATACAGTAATGCAGTAGTAGAAGTTAAACAATCACACAGATACCCGGGCTTCAATAAAATCCCATAAATGTATTCTGACCTCACCGGGAATTAACCCCGGAACTAAAACCAGTAATCATGCGTACTAAATTATGGGGGCTGCTCAACAACAGAATATATTAGAAAGATACCTTAATTTAACTATTAAGTTTATTTTATACTAGCGATCTCTCAATACAATGTAAACTAATTAGGATTTAAAATGTTGGTAATTAATACTCGTAATATTAGATCATATATTGTTATTACTTTTATTTATTTCAAGGGATTTTTAAGTATGTATTTATATTATCAAGTATTCGAGTATGATATTGATAATATATACTTGTGATATTAAATAAATATTATATTAATTAAACGCTGAATCTTTCGACACTGAATTGTTTTTTTATTATGATAACAGGCATTGCCGACTCTAAATCTAAAGATGGCGCTGTAACAGGCCATTAGGTCCCATAAATGTAGTGCAATAATTAATAGTAGTGAAACAGTAGTATCGTACCTACTTCATTTTCCGCATAAACATTCTTAATAAATGGGATAATTCCTTTGTCAACTAAATATGACATCGGATTTTATATTAAATTCCTAATTTAAAAAAAAATAACAGCATTATTAGCCAAAAACTTCAAATTGTGTATATTGCATTGTCATAGCACCGAGACCTAAATAGTTTCTGAAAGAAAGTTAGTGAACGGTATATTTTTTCTATATATATTGAGAGGTTATAAATTTGTTATACCTAACTGTTTTAAAGGTCAGACGCAGAAGAAAATCATAGATCGAAAGAGATTATACTTTATAATGTAGGCACTGTTAAAACAGTAGGTATATAATAATATGTAAGTATTGTGTTTCATTTCGCAGAAAAAAATGATATGAAAAATTAATAAATCGACCAATGAGTAAAATGAAAAATAATAAAGCTCTTCTTGAACGTTGAAGTGCTCACTTCTTGTTTCCTCTTACTTCCAACCCCTGAACAAGGTGAAGACGAAATCCTTCAAATAAAATTTCAAATTACTTTCATTTTTCAGAATCGAAAAAATATTATATTATGAAATACCATTTCTCCATAATTCTTCGCCGTATTTATTTTTTATTTAAATACTGACATACTGGCGATATTAATATTTACTTTCGAATGTTTTGTGAAAACTTTCATGTCGAGATTTTATTACAAGGGGATTGGATGATAAAAATAATAACCGAGAATTTAATTATACCAGGTTTGGTCCCAAAATCAAATTTATTTATTAAATGAATTTAGCATTATAACACAAATTTAATTACAAGCGAACAACAAAAATGAGGGGTACATTTTTAAAACTATTTAATTGTCAGATTGATGAGTACAAGGCAAATTTGAGACTGATCTTAAAAAGGTTTAACCTGGTAGCTGAAGTCGTACGAACTTTCTCGAAAGAAATCTTCGTGGAATTTCATATTTATAAATTTAACCAAACTGTGTTTGTGACAAATTATCATGACGGTGTTTGTAGGTACATATCTTTCATAATTATTACCTTAATATAAAAATCATTGTGCACTTACTTATTTACTTACATCACACTCCAGTATCAGAGCATAACGTGAACAGAAGATCACGCTATTCCCTATGGTCCTTTGCAACCTTATACACCTTCTGATATATATTTTTTCGCAGTTAAGCCCTTACCAAATACTAAATACAATTTATTATTGTCGTTACCTTTCGTATTTTCTTAAACTCGAATACTAATTACTGTTTCTTTGTCGAATGTACAAATGGCGTTTATCCATTAGAATAGATATTACGAAGAGTCTTCGGAGCTGTATGTGAGGAGGATGGCACGTGGCGAGGAAGGAACAACCACGAAATTATAAGCGTTGTATGAAGATCCCCTTGTAGTCTCACACGTGAAAGTATGTTGACTTCATTGGGCAGGCCATGTCTCAAGGATGGAAGACACCCAACCACCAAAGAGGCTTCTCTTCAACAGATCAGAAGGGAAAAGGAGGGTCGGGAGACTGGACTGTATAGAAAGAGACACCGCATCCTTGAGACTAAGGCGGTGGAGGGAGCTTGCGGCAAACAGAGGGGAGTGGAGACGTTTCCTGGAGATGGCCAAGATCCACATTGGGTTGTAGTGCCGATGATTACGATTGTCGTTACCTTTCGTATTTTCTTAAACTCGAATACTAATTACTGTTTCTTTGTCGGATGTACAAATAGCGTTTATCCGATTTGTCACGAGATCGCGTGTCACCATTGCGGCAGTGTGCACGATAGAGACTTACAACATTGTTGGCAGTTATGATTTACGGCTGTGTTGATTTCAGGTTGAAATACAGTATACATTGGCACAAAAACAAACTGTTGTCTTTTCCGGAAATCTGCCATCGAATTAATTGACTAAATCTTATATAGATACCCAGATACTTGAAACCATACAAACGATAAATTCAGAATTGAATATAAGTGTCACAATATCTAAAAGACACTGATACAATAAGCAAAGCAAATTCCACATCTATAATGATGACCTATTTATCGTACCTAGTTTGACATTACTTATTCGGAGATAATTTAAATTAACATAGGTATAATTTTGTCTCCTGGAAACTTGTATCTATCTGATTGTATGACCGCCATATTTTAATGTATTATTATTTTTATTTATAAAGAAAAGTTTTCTGTTACATGGACGTACTTAATTAAAGTTACTTACGTAAAAACTGAAATATTTGGTTTTTTTTTTATTTATTCCCAATTCAATTGTCGTAAAAGTTTTTAAGTTTCGACGAAGAACTTTCTAGGCATGATAGTTTTCTGATAAAAAAATTCGAGATTTATCAAGCTGAAAATACTGTCTTTTATTTATTGTTGTATAGAGATTTATAAGACTTCTCCTTTCAAAGAAGAGGATTTTTATTATATAGATTGAAATACACAAAGTGAGTCTTTAAATTTGAATAAATCGACGATGTTTTTTTAAAGTTATATTACAGTTTGACTTCACAAACACTAAAGTTGTTTGTAAATTTATTTACTTACTATGAATACAAACTACGACGACTAGAGTACTTAATATTATTAACTTGTATTCAGTGACATAGTTAGTAAAAATATTGCCTTTCTTTTTTTATTATTTTTTATTATTGTGGAATGTTTAATTTATAGAGCGACACAGGAAATCTTGAAAACCTCATAAATAATGTTTTTATACATTATCTTTTCATTTTACCGTAAACGGTTTAATTGGTTATTGGTCAAAAAACAACTTCAATTGTATAATTTTTTCCGAGATATTTTAATAGGCAAGTTTGTATAATGCTGTCAACTTGTGTGTGTACAGTCTTTAATGATCACTTGGGTAAATAAATAAATTTAAATAATAATTTTAAATTTAAGAAAATAATTGTCGCCCCCTATCAAGGTTAGTCTATTTATATAGAGTTCATATTACTTTCATCCTGAATACCTTATGGAGAAAAATGTAATGCAAAGGTACATATCATATTTTTTAAAACGATGAAAAATATATACGCCGGCCTTTAGAACCTATACACTATTATCGTAAAAATCTTCGCATTTCGACGACGAATCTACTCTCAAATATGGTAATATGAGAATTATTCCTATATATGACTTCCCTACCTTCACGAGACTTTGCTGTGTACTAATTTTGATCGCATTGATTTAAAATGGAAATGCTACACAAAACCTTCACCAGACTATTTCAGATCTAAATGTTAATGTACCTATTGAAAAGCTACCAACCCATATTAATCTATGGATCAGTAGATCTTACCAAAAATAAAATTAAAAGATAAAAATAACTTTTTAGATACTTACCACGTTTTTAAATTTTCTGTTGAATCATTTAAACTTCACAATTCTTGTACTTGATAGAAATACTGAATAAATATAGAATACTGAAATGTCATTTTGACATTTCATATTGATTTCCATAGTAACGCACGTATATATTAATAATTTAGTTGCTAGGATCCCCTTAGCAACCAATAATAGTGTTTTACTTTTTACGATTTTTTTCCGAAATAACTTTCCATACAAAACAGAATAAACTGAAAATGAATTCAATTCTGCTTAAAGATAGCTAAAAGTATTAAAAGAATGCATTGTCATCGTGTTCTGATATATTTTAAATGTTTCAAATGTCTATTTAGTCGTGAAGTTAGTTAAACAAGATTTGTATTGGACAAACAAGAAAAAATTTGTACTGGACAAACAAGATTACGAGCTAATAAAAACATTCTAAAATGAGAAAAAATTGGATATATTATTGAAAATAATGTCGGAGCCATATGTGAAAAAGGTGGCTCATGATTATATATTGGCTTATGAGATTTACCTCACGTGTTGTAAGATGACCCTGGTCATATCACGTGAGACAAGGTCATTACTTCGGGCAGGCCAAGTTTGAAATAAGGCACCTTGAAACATTTTCCTCTTCAAGAAACCATAAGGGAAAATAAGGGTATACTTATAATTTGGTGGGTGGAATATGTAGAATATCCCTGAAGCCACGGCGGCAGAGGAAGTTTGCAGCAGACAATGGATATAAAAGCGGCCAAAAACTACTTGGTTTTAATACTGACGTCTAATGAACGTAGACACCTGCGAGTCAACCTACGATACACCTGAGTATCAACTGAGCCAAGCACGGAACATGGCAAAATTCGTGTCGTGTTCGCTGGTGTGGACTGTGTCTCTAATGTGTCAATTACGTCCTCAGTGCATCGCTCATTTGTCGATATTACAATACGAGACGACACGGTAAGCATTCGCTTCGTGCGCGTGGAAGATAGATCTATTTACGCGCAACACTAAGTGTGAAGAGCTCGCAAATATTTACGCGAAATACTATTAGCTATTAAAATTGATTGAGAGATAGTGCCAGAATTTCTTTTATACTTTCTTTTTCTTTGAATGAAAATGTAATTTAGTACATATTGAGGTATTAAATTACCTTGTACCTTACTTGACTTATTGTAGTAGTATCTAGTACGTATCCAGTTATATGTATGTACATAAATTTATTTTCTTATCCAATACTTGAAGTGTATGAAGCCTCATTTCCTTTGGAAGTATTCAGTTATTATATTTTTTCGTCTCTCTCTTTTCTGAGCGATAAATCTTTACAACATCAAGTCAAATAAAAACATTCGGAAACTCTCTCCCGTATATTGTATGCCTAGATATACGGGAATGGCTGTTTCGTTTGTCCCTGACTTATTCTTGCGGATTTTATAAACGGGGAAAATATTTCACGTGTGCGATTCTCAAACTTGCTCCAGGGGATAACATCCCTACAATATAAGAAAATAATTGCATAATCGTGACCATAAATACACGTAAATCATTGACAAGAATCTATGTATTCTTAATAATGACTAAAAACCAATATTAAATATACATAGATAATAGAATTTTAAATTACACTAAAAATGCAAATTTTAGAAGCGTGATTAGTAATTAGATGGATTGTTAAATTTCTAAAACAACCTCCATATTGCGATGGTTCCGTTGCGTTGGAAGTACATTTCAGATATTTCATTTATTATATTAAACATACATACATATTTTCCCCTACTTCTATCTTATGAAGGGAAAATTGAATGTTCTATAATATGTACAGTTTTTATTCGTTTTGGTAGGGATTACCATATACTTCGCCTAAAGTTCGGAAATTCTATTCTATCAAGTAATGATTTACATAGCATACATAATAAATTTAAAAAAGCATATTAGCAGAGTAATCAACTTTTTGTATATCTTCTGTCTTATTATATTTTCTTCTAAAGTGTTATGTGAAATTTATGTACTTGTTTTTTATACATAAAATAAATGTACTTAATGGTGTTTCTTTATCTAGATTCCTCTTTTAGACAGAGCGTCATATGGATGCCACGCGATACCTCCATGAAAGCATTTTGCTTGGCATTCTTTTGTTTTCCAGATTTTGTCATAATCTTCATATTATCTTTATACAGACTCTGTTGATGATGTTTTTATAATAATAATAAATAAATATATAGATCTTAAATCTTTATAAATTAATGACAAGTATGACAATCCTCATATAGTCAATATATAGTGAATAAATAAAATAAAATATCTCATGACCCATGACTATCTTCACATTTTGATTTTTGTTTAAGTAAGCAACATGGGTCAGCGAATCATCATAGGTAGATACAAAAAATGACAGAACTGCCAAATTGCAAACATTTCCGTATAACCTACTTTTGTTACAAAACGTAAATAAATCAAAAAGTCTAAAAATCCTTACTGAACAAAAAAGCTCAATTTCTATGAAAGCACATTAGTGTGTTTATGCTTTTGATATGCCGCATTATTTTTTTTAATTCATTGACCTTTTATTTAGAGTGCTTTCAAGAGTAAAATATTTTTTTTCAGTGGGTGGATAATATTTTACCGGAACCTAGGTATGTTGATTTCAAAACTGAAAAAAAGTAAAATATTGATTTAGTACATACGATGGAGTAACACTATAGTATCATTATCTGAAACTGTGGGTGCGGATTCGATTCTTGCATATAGATTATAATAGTATATTATGCTATTTTTCCTACGTATATTTAATTCAGATCAATGAGTTAGACCGAAAAGGTAACAATTTTCACTCTATGAAGGCCCTTACGAGCGATTCACTCGAAATAACTTAATAGAAAAGTCATTATGATCGTGACTTTAACTAGTAATGAATGATAATGTCTGAAGTCTAATTTTGGAAAAAATGAGTTGAGTACAGACAGCTACCTAAATTATCAAATCACACTTTCATAACAGAAACCTAAAATTATTATTATTATTATATGTTTCGTTTTTTACTACAAATTAGCTAAAAAATATAATGTATCGAAATATATCAAATCATAATACTAATTGTATCATCATCATCGGCACTACAACCCAATGTGGGTCTTGGCCGCCTCCAGGAAACGTCTCCACTCCCCTCTGTCTGCCGCAAGCTCCCTCCACCGCCTTAGTCTCAGGGATGCTGGGTCTCTTTCTATACACTCCAGCCAACGCAGTCTAGGTCTCTCGACCCTCCTTTTCCCTTCTTGTCTGTTGAAGAGAAGCCTCTTTGGTGGTTGGGTATCTTCCATCCTTGAGACATGGCCTGCCCAACGAAGTCGCCCCACTTTCACGTGTGCGACTACAGGGGGATCTTCATACAACGCATATAATTCATGGTTGTACCTTCCTCGCCACGTGCCATCCTCCTCACATACAGCTCCGAAGAATCTTTTTATTTTCCAAAGATATCCAGCTTCCTCTCATCTTTTTTTGATAAATCCCAACATTCCGACCCATAGGTTAATATGGGTCTGATGAGGGTTTTGTATAACTTTATCTTACTTTTCTTTGAGAGGAGTCTTCTCTGAAGTGTCTCTGTCTAAAATTTGTTTGCTTATTACTAATACTAATTGTATAATATTTATATTTACTGATTAATAAAGTATTTTGGGTTTTTGTGCCCTTTTCAAGGATGCATATTTTGCAAAAAACTCTGGAAAATGACTTCTCCGAACAATGAGAGAGGTAGTTTTTTCTAACAATATGATAACGTTATTTATTTATACCTTTCCTAAACAAAGGCAAAAAAGGTAAATGGCAGTAAACAACCGTTATACGATTATGAAAATTTAATATTGTTTTGCATATTATGTACCTATACCCACTACAGCTGTGTTATGTGTTTTTTTATGTATGGACTACCAATATTATCAGTCATCGTTTACATACTATTCGATAATGGCTTCTAGCTGCTTACATATAATAATTCCACATCTATGTATCTTTGTGATTATTTCAGTCACCAAACTTTGTTGTATGGAGCACAATTAAAACCATTATTTCTCATCTAACGTATGCTACCAATTACCACGTTAATCTATAAAATATAGAATAATTGTAAGTAATATCATGTCACATGAAAACATGCTTATTAGATATATTGTAATATACCTTAAAAGAGAGCAATTGACAAGAATACTGACAAGTTTATACGATATAATTAGTGTTGCCATACTTTTGAAATAGTAATAGACAACTGAACAGTTATTGTAACAATTTTTGTAACAAAGTTCCAGAGCACCATAAAAACGACAAAAACAATGAATAGCCATGTTTAATAATGTGCAAATATCCACATTATGCTTTTGCTTTCAAAATGGAACCTAAATGTATGAAAATGAAAAAAAGGGACCACTGGTCCACTGATTAAGTTAATTAAAAGTGACTTGGAATTTCAGGCTCATTTGCAGAGAACTTCACATTGCTTATATGACATTTAGTGATAAATTTTCATAGCATATAAAAAGACAATTCACCACAATATAAGTAGATAAGCACCCAATAATACTTACAATTCGACATAATTATTTAGTTGAAAAACCCTGTAAAATTAAACTTGCACTGGAGCAAGTAATCATAATTAACATTAAAAAATGACAGCCATTGTGTGAGTAAAAAAATCGGAATTCCAACTGAGCGATGTTAATATTTGTGGAGTTTACCAACTTGACCATACTTCATGCGTTTGCTTAATAATTATAAATGTCTTAACAGAGAAGGCTCTCGTGAGATTCATTATTCCCCAACATGTCACATTATATTCTTTGTTCACTTACCACGTATAAATATTATTTTATACTACCTGTATTTTTCTCATATAGTAAGCTTTTATAGTAAATATACTTGATAAAAATTACCATGTTATCCTAATAATACATATCGTATTTAATAATTCTTTTAATGTATTGTGTTGAATAAAAATAGTAGGTTAAGTTTATAAAAGTATCATGAATTACCACTAAATAAATAAACACGGGATCTTTTTAAAATGTTTAAATATATTGGTTTAATGAAGAAAAAAATATTTTATTCACTGAAATGTATTGTGTTGAACACAGTTTAAGCGTCGATCTAATATCGAAAAATATGCCAAAGCTTTTGAAAAAGATTTTCTAAAGTCTTGTTATTGAGTTTGGCTTTTTTGTGTTGGTTTCTTTTCAGAGTACACATTACATGCCTACCAACATTATTATTATTCCTCGAGATAAACTAATGATATCGCCTCTTTGAAAAAATCTATCGATTATGTAGATGACATTTTCTTTCGCAGAATTGGCGGCCTGTATGTACTCGGAGAGCTTTCTTTTCCTTTTAAATGGAAAATTGCCGAATTAATTTGAAATAAACTGATTTCAGTAAAAAAAATACGTTTAAAATTTTAAATGTCATACAAGCAAATATTATTAACATATTTGAGTGCCTGAGGACATAAAGTATACAACTGTATTATTGATAAAGCTGAGTAAATTGACTGAAGTTAAATATTCGATTATAATTTTTTCATTCTGTAAATAAGTTCGAATTTCAAAAAAATATAATATCAGTGTTCTAAGTAAACAAAAATCATATTCCTCATCTTAATGTGTCTGATACAGGATAGGACAGGAACATCTACGGCAAGCTTATCAGAACCGAATACAGCAGTGGTGGTTTTTCTTAATGCGCTAAAAACGTTTGGTTCATCAGAAAATGCCACGGTCTTAAAGATATGTGTAATTTTGATAACATGAGGCTTTTAAGACTACAAAATTTTCTACTATTTTGTAATAACACATAATATGTAAATTTTACAAGGGGCTCTCTAAACCTGTGTCAAAAAATACTATTGTTTATTCATAAAACTCATAAGTAGTCATCTGTTTATACAACTAACGAAATAATAAATACTAAGATATGGTACATACTTAGTTATGTTTTTCTTATTTTACTTAAGAACTATTTTCATAATTTTTATTACTACTTCAGAACCTGTTTCACCTTGCGCTATTATTGGACTTCACTGTGTATGCAAATTAAAGAATGCTAACATGAGTAGGTTAAAAACATTATCAGTATATTATAGAGGTGAGAACTAACTATATATGTGTCGCTAAATTTCAAAATCAGCCAAGTCCACTCTTAGGTATTTTTTACTTTTTTTGTGAATTGCTGAAGCTCTAATATTTCTGCATTATCAAAATGTGGAATTTATTAATTTTAAATATTCTATACTCGAAATAATACAAACTTTTACCCTTGTGACTATGTATTTGATAAAACAAAAAGCTGTTTGTCTCCTATTCATCTATTATGGACTTGGTTGATTTTGAAATCTAGCAACACATATTGTGTCAGTGTATATGCTGCCATTGGTGAGTGCGCATAGTCCCTAAAGATGTCGAAAGATGAAACCCGGGATACCCAAAATGATTCAGTAGAAAACTTAAATCACTTCAAATTCTACCCCAAGTATCCACAGTTAATAGTAATAGTTTTTATAAAAAAAATATTAGGTTTTACTAAAAGTTGATTGCCACTAAATCAGTCACTATCCGGAGTTTCCACGTATCTTAAACCGCAACTGGCGACGGCATGCCAATAAAAATAATAAATAACCATTTTGTCACCCATAAAGAAGACCGTTCCCAAAAGGAATATCTGAGATTTTCTTAGCTTCACTATTCATAATATTTTGTGCAAGAAATATCCACTTGCCTGATAAAATAATTTATATCCCTAGGTAGGTGATTGAGTGTTGGTTTATTGGGATAACGTCGCGACGTCCGGTGAACATCCGGTAAGCTTCCTGAATACTTCCGGCACGCGATCTCTCATCACGTAATGGAAAAGGAATATAAGTTACCTGACGTGTAATCTCCCTTTATAACCGATTATATTGATCTTTATTACGCCGGAAACCGGTTTTTCATTTCAAACCATGGAACACGGTTTATCATTCTATCATTTATACTAAAGTAGGTATTTTAAATATTATGCATTTTTTTAATATAAAGGATACACAATATATTCACGACCATTTAAAACGATTTTGCTTATACTTTGAAGATAAATGTGTGATTGTAAATTCTACATTCTTTAACGAGGTCCAATTATTGATCCTTTATTTAGGTACTATTCTGTTCAATGTTTATAGTATTTGACAAGTGAACAAAAAATATTCAAATATTTAAGGTCCCTATGAAAATAATAGGAATAACACAAATTAATATTAGGAATGAAATACTCACTTATTTTCGTACAAAGCAGTTACGTGTTTGAATCATTTTGCATGCAGAAATATGACGTAGGTATTATCGTGATGTGAAAACTTGCACTAACTCATTTTTACTTGAATTGTTTCTAATGCTTCTGCAAATTCTAATATAATTTAAAGTATACTTCTCTTACAGTGAGGGATGATTAGAAACTCGATATGATTTCGATTCGAATGATAATAGATAATAGGTACTTCATTTCGGGTCCAACCAAGCACATTTATTTTAAAACTTATTTACATCAAAGTACATTTATATGGTAATTATACACGGATATTGAATTTATTTTTGACTTATTGGCGGGGCTCGATATTACAACACGCTCTCTCGACGCGAAAAAAAATAAACCTGGTAAAGTGTTAACTTATGAATTGAATCTTGCTCGTGTTAGCAATTCAAAAATACTTTCATTTTCGACATAGCCTTGAATTTCAAACGAAAATCAAAATGCGCCCTATTTTTGTCAACAGTTTAAAACAATAATACATCGGTTTTTATTGATGTATTATTATGATGGTGACAGTATCTATCTGGAGATAATTACATGCTATATATCAGGCACGTCCAACGCATCTATTGCAGGGTGGAATTTTTTCGATCGCACCATAGGGCTCATTCATAGGAACTGAGTCATTTGGAAAACGCTAATGTCAATCGCCACACTACCTTTAACATAAGCGATAGCTAGGGTGCTCGCAAAAATTCTGACCTGGGGGCTGCTTTGGGATATAGGTGCCATGGGAATATGGTACTTACTATTTGGTAGTGAATTTAATAGGTAGCTATTTTGTAAACCAGTTAATAAAATTTAGCCTTCCCACTCTATGTGCAAGCTGACTTACTGACTTACTAAGCTAATTTACTAACCTTACTGAGTAACAGCAAATACTTCATCCATTTGTTGTACTTTTTTCATCGAGCATAAAGTAGAAATAATACTTATATTTGTTACACCGAATGCGTAAATTTGCGTATTACATGAAATCGGCAAAATTTTGCCAATTTCATGAAAAATGTAAGCCCGTTGCCTTATTCATGAATTAGGTAAATTATTTGCCGAGTGCATGAATTCGACAGGGTATGGAATTCTTAAACTGTCAACATGACAGTAGAAAAAGTAAATTTAATACGGATGGTTTTATTAGTTATAATTGGACATAATATAATTATAATATAATATAAGGTTAGGTGAGGTTAGGGTAGGTTAGGTTTTATAATTCCATTTTTTTTGAGGTTAGCTTGTTACTGTCAACAAACTATCAAATGATTCTATCACAAACAAACAATCGACCATTGCACGATTGATACCCAAGCACGAATCAAATCGCGAAAATACATTTCAATAAAATTCTTCCGTTATCATATTATAGTTCTAGATTTTTTTGGGCGTAGTAAATGGAAATTAACGTCATTGTAGTAATTAATTGGTACATTTTTATATAATTAATGACATTCGATACATTTGGTTAGTTTGATTAGTTGCAAAAAACAAGAAACAAATTTTGCCGATTTCATGTAATACGCAATTTCACACATTCAGCGTAACATATATATAATAATTCAAGCCAAGTCGGAATAAAGGATATTTCTCACGATTGGTAAAAGAGTCCATCGACATCTATAAGAATCCTAAAAATATTAATACGGATGATGGGCTGTGATTAAAAACGTCATGGCTTCCAACACTGCCAGCGAAATCCAATATTCGACCTGGGATCTCTGTTCGTCATAACTGACACAGCATACTATCACACCATTTTACTCTGAGCAATCTCTGAGCTCTCATCTAATCGGATCCCCTTTGACATACTAAGAACGATGTTCGCGTGCATACACTTATAGCACTGTAATCTTCATTGAAACATCTCTTTAGAAAGGTCTTTGCAATTAGGTCGAAATGTTGACGAAAGAATTAAGAAGAACGTGCAGTGAAAATGTCTTGTATTTTGCGCCTAATTATGTCCTCGTTGCGAAATATTATGAAACTGATCGTCTTTCAACCTATTATACATAATATACATAATGCCAATATTTATATACAAAATAAATCAAGAAAGCTTCGTTTCACTGGCGCGAAGCATTCTCTGTAATATGCAGTCGGATTACCGTAAAGCCACGTTAGGCAGGCGATCTTAGGGACAAAATCTAGGTGCTTAGAGACCGTGGAGGGTCTTGAAACATTACTGTATATTTGATATGATATATATCAGGCATGTCCAACTTTAAGTAGGCTGTTATCTACCCCATTGCCATTATTTAACTTGAACAAATCATGACTGACGACACAAGCGTTACAAATGAAACAATGTCTGAAAATTATGTTTTAGTATTTGTTGGGAATTCATAAATGAGGTCAAATTATCGGTAGGCAGTGTACTGTATTAGTAGCATTTTTTTATTATTTAATACACTCATCATGACGTTGTCGAGTACTTATCGACATACAATAATCAAAAATTTTATCGTATAACTACATAATATTTTTAAATGTTAATATTCTTTGAGGAAAATAGCGCCGTGTGCGGCTTTTCGTTACTATTAGAGCAAATTTGGGATGTGTGTTTATCTGGCTGACCCGCCACGCTGGGCTCCAGGTTAGAGCCCTGTTAGCCCATCCTTTTGGTGGCCATGCCTATATCATACTAGATTTGCTCACATGTAGCAGTACAATGTAGCTAGACGCTTTACACATATTTTCAGAAAACATTTCTTCAGTCTACGATCTACGATGTAAAAACACTTGAAGACTTATTCTCATTTTATTTTAACAGCATTGTTTCCCTTAGTGCAGCATTCGTGGAAAACTAATATTCCCAGCAGACAGGTGTCTACAATTTTCCTTACGTAGTTTAGTAGCTTAGTCGAGAAAGCGCATCGTTTTGAGACAGGCGGGTGGGTATACATGCACAAACAACACTGCACAAAGACTCACCGAGAAGGAAGTATTCTTGTTCGTCAAGTTGTCAAGTTTGCTGATTTAGCGGCGGTGGTGGTACCATTCATTTAATGGTTTTTGAATAAACCTGTATGACCGCATATGTACACTCGTGGAGCAATATATCTAAACCATTGCCATTTCCACTATCACATCGCGTACCTACTGTGTACGAGTCTGCCTCATTATTTGAAATTA
Source organism: Rhyacophila brunnea (assembly GCF_057557595.1). Lineage (NCBI taxonomy): Eukaryota > Metazoa > Arthropoda > Insecta > Trichoptera > Rhyacophilidae > Rhyacophila > Rhyacophila brunnea. The sequence continues at coordinate 20,480,710 of NW_028232774.1, forward strand.
TTGAACGATTTTCGTTCGTTCTTACAATAAATCCGTAAACATTTATATAAAGTTCAAATTCAAGGAAATCACCGTAGATACGTTTTAAAATTGGATAAGTAAATCGATATTTTTCTTTTCATTATATCGGGTCAATTGATTTGTTTATTTATAGTCTTCATCCGCTATATCTTTCCATTCCTGCCGATGTTTAGCTCTTTACTTCCATGTCTGCTGAACCTAAGCAATTTCTTAAACCAAGGGATTCCATACCTGCCCTGAGGCTTTTCTTTGGTGTCTATTGGGTACGTCTTTATAATAATAGTTATCAAGTTGTTATCCATTAATATATATATAATACCTTGGCATTGTTTTGTTATAGTATTTAATTCTTTAGTTGGATTAATAGTATGAGACTATCCACCTCTGACATCCTGAGATTTGGGTTTGAATCGTGTGGTTATTTTTTATATGTATTTGATCCAGAGTCAAGACTCAATTATATGAACGAACAGTCAACAATAATCGTTGCTCGTAAAAATATGTTAATACAACTTTTACTTTATAACGACCCGTATGTTTAGGAGTAAAAATAATATTTTACCTATTATTACAGAAATTAGTTAAATTTCCCAATGTACACAAATAATTTATCTGATTAATTCTTTATTTTAATAATAAAAATAACAATAAAACACTTCTTATTTAGTTACGACATGTGCTGTAAATTTATAAAAATATTTTCATTTCGGTGACTCTATTACAGGCACACACATTTACTTTGCTTCTTCTAAAAAATCTTCTGTTGGGAACTTCAGCTACAGTTTACGTCTCAGAGCGTGTTATATCTTGCAACAGAGCGACTAAAACGGATTTGCTTTGTAAACTTTCAACAATATCGATACAGCTTTTAAAAGCTCCCTATAAACTGTCTATATTAAATCTGATTTAATTTTTCAAAAGTTTTTATCAGTAGTTAAAATAGTTCACTAATTATGTATAAAATTTAAATCGTTATTTTTACATACGGTGTGAATATATATTCTTTAAAACGATTATTCAGTCAATTTTAGACATTTGAATTAGAAACTCTTCAACTGATTTTCCCTAAATAAAAACGATACAATATGTACTAGTTATCAATCATATAAAATAATACATTAACTTAACCTAGCCGATTTGATTCAAATCGGCACTCTACAGATCGAGATACCAGCGTGGTAGAAAATTTATGTTCCACAGTAGATGGTGAAGTATAAGTATGAAATTAATGTTTGTATTGTATTTTGTAATGCAAAATCAACAAAATTCGGCAAACGATCGCCTAAACGATAAATGGATGACGTCATATATCCTAGGTGATGTCAATCATATGTTTGTCAAATGTGCATGTACGTTTGGATTCAGAGTATGTACGTTAAAATTGAGTAAATAGCTGCGATTAATATGCGAATAAACCTCTTTGGAAATTAACCAATATCTACATCGGATTACAGAGCCAACGATATAAAGTGTAGCAAAATACTATCATTTATAATTATTTATGTTACCAATCAGAAAAATGTATTGATGTCAACAATAAATAAAATTAACTATGTGAATTCAACAAAATATTTGTAGACAAACTTATATTCTAGTGTGGTATGGGAAAATTCATGATTTTCGTAAATCATAAAGAAAAATTTAATCGATACAAGACCAAATAGGTGTATAAGGTGTAATAAAGTTTAGTAATAACCTTCAGTGGCATGGGGCAGCACACAGCTCACAGAAAAAACGATCTCTAGACAAATCTAGTCATTAAAGTAAGACAACAAAGACCAAGATGCCACTGGATTCACGAAATCGCTACCTGAAAGCGCGATAAGTAAAAAATATTAATTTCGAAATAATTGAACTTTAATGTTCGTCTCATATAAATGGTAAGATTTTTTGTATGACATGATTAATAAGTAGATTGCTTTGAAGTTACACGACAATTTTAATAAATAAAATAGTGGCACTTTTTTCTTAGAATGCGGTAGTACAATAATTGTTATTAAATCTCAGTAATTCATTGTGTAGACTGTTGTAGACATAGCTTTCAGCAATCGATTAGCATACATATTATCTCAAAATCGACTTATTTCACTTTATCTCGCTGTTGCTATCAGGTAGCAAAATATAGTTATGTTCACAAGTGTATTTTCATTTTTTATCTAACTACTATACCTGTTTAAATACTATCAAATAATCCCTAATAATAAAATATACTATATAAAATGTAGCGAAGATGCCACTTTAGAATAATCAACATTTACATCACAACTCAATTAAGGCTGTACCTCAGTTGAGGCATAGTCTAAAAAGATCGTGGCTAGGCGATGCGCGGATTGCGTATCGCGGGTGCAAATGACGCATGCCGAACGAAATATAATTTGTCATATAAATCCAACATGCGTCCATTTAATGTTTTGTTTACGGCTCTGTCTCGGGACGGAATGAGCACTTAAAATCACTTCTTTCAGACACGATTAAAGCGTCATAGAAAGCGGCCGTGCATATCCACGGCTGTGCATATATGACGGGTGGTGAAGGGCACTTTAACGTATGTTCTATTAGTAACACCACGGCTGTGCATATATGAAGGGTGATGGTGGGAACTTTAACGTATGTTCTATTAGTAACAATAATAATATATTCATTGGCATGTCTTTTTTTTAAGTAAATGGGTAACATTTTTAGTCATCTTTACACGATTTAAGAATTAATACCCCCATCGCCATCACGAAACAAATTGACGTATTCACACCTCGACGTTCGCTCTCTGAGTGCCAGCGAGTCCAAAATTTCGTTGCGCCTATGGTTGAAAATTATTTGCCGTTTCACTGAAGTATCGTCTTAACAGTACTGACATTAGGAGGTACAATCAATTTATAAATAGGTACCTACCTTAATCTTGTAGTGACTTATTCCAAACTGATAAAAAATTACTATTGGTACTGTACCTGTAAGAATATGGACTATAAAAATAATACGAGTAAATTATTAATGATAATAAACAATGTATAATATATTGTTCTACAATTAATAGTGCATGACAACTCTTTTAAACTGTCAAATTCACAAACACATCATTTATATAAATGAATTAATCTAAGGGTTATAAATATTATGTATAGTTTTAAACCAATTCGTCATGAAATTGTAGCGTATTTTCTATAATAGGTTCGCAATTTTTCCGCTGGCGAATGTTTTCATGCAAGCGAATTTGAAATATGTGCCTCGCAAAGTTCCAGAGGGATAAAGGAATGGAAAGTTCACAGTGAAAGTTTTCTTCTTGAAGCGCTTTGAAACGAATCGATCATAGAAGATTAATGGCGAAATAAATAAATAGACGAAACAAACATACTGATTGTATGCACATTTAGGAACTGACGCTTATGTTTACTTAATCCTAAGTAAAAGAAGTTTAACGTATCCAGTCTTCGTTAACAGTCGTAGTTTAGCTGGAAAGCCGGTACTATTACAGAGCCACCCAAACTGATTTGGTCGCCCTTGTGCAACCATTAACAAACAAATGCAAATTTTCAATAAAAAACTTGTGTTTATTCTTTTTTAATTATTTTATTGGACAATAAGAGCATATTATATATTATGTATATTAATGTAATACATACATCTGTAGGTATATATATTTGCGTTTAACTACGAATATGTAGTATTATGGTAGTATGAAGTGTATTTGCGAACTTGAATAAGCATGTGGATTTGTACAAATGGTAGTAAAAATGAGTTAAGTCGATATACCTACCTGACAACTTTTACTTTAAATGTGTAACAAATTATGTTTTTCATCTGGTGCATTTATTTTTTTAATTAAAGAGTTATGATAGCTTTTGTTGATCTTTGTTTGACTGAGATAATATCTTTTTGTAGGGTGATGGTTACTATACTTTAAATATTTTAATACAAATGAAAACAAAAACACCGCCCTCTAAATTAGACCGCTCTTGTGCAATACATATTTCGCACGGATAGACGGGGGGCGGCCCTGACTATAGATAGAGTTGTTGAAGTACACCAGCCTCGGTGAGATCACAATATATTTATGTAATTTTCTCAAAGTCTGTATGTGTGATCGTTTCTCTTCTATTACTTAATATACCACTGTCATTGGGTAGTATGGCCTGTTGAAGTCTTAAAAAGAATATATAATTCGACTTTAGAAAGGAAAAAGGGCGTAACCCTAATTTCTTAAAAAGGTTTTATTGCATAATAACGTTCTACATGCCTAAATACACGTTGTGTCTAAAGGACATAAGCTGTAAATGCCGATTTATTATCAAAATTCAGCTAGCAATTAAAAAAAAAGTGACGGGGAAAAACGATTTAACCATCATTTTTGTTGGCTTTTTTTAATTAACTCAATAATTAATATCATATTAAATATAAAAACCAAATTATTAATTATTATCATGCACTCCAAGATTGTGTCTATTTTGTATTTAACTTCGACCAAATTTGATTTCTATGGATTACGACCTTTTTCCATTCCAAAGTCGATATGTATAAATAAAACATTTTCATTATCCCAGGTTGTCGCGCTCCTGATGATGAAAAATAGTTAAACTAATTTAAATTGTAAATTATTATTTGAAGATAAATTAACTATTCACTTGTACAGAATTATGTATGGTTCAGTGTTGTGAAATCATCGCCACAGATGCTTTAAAATGATAATCAACGATACATTATTCATTTCTCTAATTTCTATTAGTAGATACACCCCACGACCGCGATCAATCATGGGAGAATAATATTATCCATTCATGGTTTTGATAATACTAAGAGAATAATATTCCTGGAGGTCTATTCATTCAATTATATCAATTATAATATTAATAACTCGGTTACAGCTGCCGTAGTTCAAATGCAGACGCGGATTTGCAACAATCTCACAAGACAATAACGTTATGCATATTAGATTGTCTTATTTCATTTCTCGTATAAAATGAGTTACCCTCGTGATATTATCCTCCCTGAGAATATTTGTTTATCATCATCAACCGGGGTTGATCTACTGCTGGATGAAAGCCTTCTCCGAGCCACGTACATCTATCGAACTGAGAATATGTACAAATCATTGATGCTTCAAATATAGTTTGGTCTAGCTAGGACAACTCCTACGCCAGGAAATCATGATTGATAATCGTAGCCTAGGAGACTGTTAATTTCAAAGTCGGTAACCTCCATATTTTAGCAATTTAGAGATAATCGAAAAAAAAATATGAAACTTTGTGAGACAGTATTGCTAAATTATCATATCCCTTGCCATATCTAGCATGATTCAATAGGCATATAGCTTACAAAATAGGCATCTGGTGTATGGTAGTAAACCTGTCATTTTTGAGACTGCAAATAGCTTGAAATTTATCATAACAAGCTAGACTATTACGCGATATGTTCTTGAAAACTAACTTTAAATTTCTAACTGTATTACTTATTAATTGAGAAACATTAATTTATTTTTCAATCTATGTTCTCGTGAAAACAATGTTTATATTAATATTATAACATAATATATAATTATATTTTTACACATTTTTACATATTTTGAGAACATTTTATAGCATTTTTTTGCCAACTATTTTATTTTCTTACCCTTTTCTGGCATATTTTTTTCAATGACATTGGCAACACTGTTTGGAGAAAGAAAAATGTAATCTAATTTCTCAACTCAAGTGAACTGCTATAAAAAATATCAGAATACAGACAGAATTACTTTGAATAAGCAGATGTTCTTCGTTTCTATCGATTAAGCTGCTTATCATTGCACATTTTTTTTAATGTTTGTATTGATACCAATAAAAACGGATAAAATATTACATAAAAGATAATAATAATAGTCGCATATATTTCTTAATGTCTTTCTAATCCGAATCTGTCAAATGCTACCTTTTAAATATGATATAATTTTGATGAGAAAATCGTAATCCCCCAACCGAAATGCGTCATTGTGTGGTTGACACTGCTCCTAAAGTGGATTTGATTTATGTTATAATATTAAAAGCTTACCAGACTATCTTCTCGTATTGTATTACCAAATTTATAACTACAATTAATAATATAACAAACTCATTATTATAATACATTTTAAATGTTAACTACGTTCTGACAATTTGCTATGATGAGATTAGATGAATAGCACCGGAGGGAATTCATTTGGATTCATTTTACTGGCAGGTTAGTAACGTAAATTAAACAGGTATATATATATATTATCAAGTATCTGATTTCTACATTGCTAACCAAATTTCACATACACGAATCTAATTTTGGGTGAATTTACTTTCATTACCTACCAGTCACAAACTGTTTATTTTACCACGTTTTTCTTAGCTCATATTCTTGTTTGTCCGGTGGTTGTTTATCCAGTACAAATCTTGCAATCAATTTTTAACTAACTTCCCGACTAGCTAAACATTTGAAACTTTTATAATATATCAGAACACGATGCCAATGCATTCTTTTAATACTTTTGGCCATCTTTAAGTAGAATTGAATTCATTTTCAGTTAATTCTGCTTTGTATGAAAAGTTATTTCGAAAGAAATCCGTAATTCAATCCACTATTATTGGTTGCTATGGGGGTGGTTCTAGCAACTAAATTATTAATATATACGTGCGTTACTATGGAAATCAAAATGATATATCAGTATTCTATATTTGTTTGTTGCAAAATAGCAAAAAAAAATGATTTGTTGACAATTGCCTTATTTGTCCTACATTATTAATACATAGAATTGTCAAGCTTACATGATTCAACAGAAAATTTAAAAACGTGGTACATAAAAAGTTCATTTTATCTTGTAATTATTTATATTTATGTAGATATAGAAATATGACTTTGCATAAACTATGCATCATAATAATATTGTGTTGTATATCAAGGAATATATTCAGTGATACAACCGATAGTGTAAAGCTTAAGTCATTTTGCAGGTTTCCTATTAGCAAGGGTGTACGCAGGGAACACATAATTAATGGGAACTGAAATCCCTAACTGTTGTGGGGTTACATGTAACCGATCTCTAGTGTGGAAGAATATGGGATAAACCTAAACACGTGTCATGAATACGTTATTCTAACCTTATCCTTCTTTCTGACAACTACTCTCGATTTATGCACTGACGCTCATTAAATATTGGTGTATTATAAGGATGCAACACACACTTGCACGCCTATAATGTGTTTCATTTTCCTAAGACACTCACACATTCAAAACCCTGCTTCAAATTATAGTGTATTTGGGGTATAGCGTATCTGAATTATATTTATCAAAGTGTTATATGTGTGTACGACAAGGCAACACGATGTCAGCGAAATTATTCACGGCGACTAAACTGGAAAAACAGTGGAATCGTCATTAACTGCGAACATATCCGTCAACAGCTGGCAAAATTTGTCACAGTTCCATGGATAATGCCTTGCAAGTACTACTATGACCATGGCCTGAACAAAAACGAACCATAATTTGCAAGTGAGAAAGCATTCGGCACGCTTATATCCCCGCAATATGCGTTAGAGTAAGATATCATATCTATGGCTGAATTAAATATTTTTATTACACGTCGCCGGTAAATGTTTGTTTGAATGACTTCATTCATTCAAAAACTTTGACCACGTATTGCTGAAATTTATTGTTTTTGTGTTAAATATAAAGTTATGTGTAATCATTTTTAGTTGATTTAATAGAAAATATAGTTAACTATGTTATGTTTAAATTTGGTAACTATACTAAGTAGCAACATGATAGTAAAACGGTTCATAGTTAAGTAAATAATAATAAAATTAAGGTTCTACTATGCGTTATATGCAAGAAACGCGGCTTTATTTTGCCAAAAATACACATTCTCGTTATATTATTACTCTGACAGCCGTATTCATACAGTCTTGAACCGCGATCAACGCAGTTAGTGGTTTACCGGCCGAATAAGAAAACTATAATATATGAGATGCGTACAGGAATGCGCACGAAAATGAAACATGGCGGCCATCTACCTCCTGTCGGTCTGACACATGACAGGAGCATACTTATATACATACGTAAAATGAATTCATTACAAGTATAGACTATAGTAAGACTATACGTAACTAGTTCTGCTTAGTCTTGGTGGTGAACTTAAAAAAATGTATTTTCAGTGGTAGTTATCGCACAAGCTATCATCGGGTTTCGTATTAAAAAAACATTGTAACCAAATTGTATGATATTTTGCTGAAATACTAACATACCCTTGCTAACAAAAACGATTTCGAAAGCGAGACAATTTCTATGTATAATAATTTATTATTAAGCTACTATCAAAACAGGCAGCATTCGTTTCATTTCTAACTATTTTCCAACTTTACTGTCGCGCATTGTTCGAAAACTTTACAGCCTTTTGTTAAAATTGGGGCAATTATTGTTGGACGGGCAAAAGACTAAATCCGAATATCGAAACTGAGCGAACATAACATTCGCTTTTGATAATTTTAGCTAAACTCTATTGTTTTTTATGTGTAAAACAAAAACTTTCAAGTGGAAAAAAATATTCACTTGGCATTTGGGTGATTGTGTGATTCACGTGGAAGGCTATAATATAAAATACTATTTACGACAGTATTTGTCAAGGATAAATCCAGTAATTTTACAAAAAAATTCACGCAAAACATTTAATATAGTCCACACAGGTGTAATAATATGTTGTTAACAGGTAATGTCTATACTTTTTAAGTTGAGTGTGTTTTTTCAATGTATATGAATTCTGACAATAATTCCATTTCATTCATTTACTTGTAAAAAAGGTATTAATTACATTACATGTTTGTCTTGATTTATCCATCTGTATGTCACTCTATCTACAACGCAACGCTCTGGTGCACGTTAATTTTACAACGTTTTTCTTAGCTCGTATCCCGGTGGTTCTTTGTCCGGTACAAATCTTGCAATCGATTTTTAGCTAACTTCCCGACTAGCTAGATATTTGAAACCTTTAGAATACATCAGAACACGATGCCAATGTATTTTTTAAATACTTTTAGCCATCTTTAAGTAGAATTGAATTCGTTTTCACTTAATTCTATTTTGTATGAAAAGTTATTTCGACACCATTATTGGTTGCTAGGGTCTGGGGTCCTAGCAACTAAATTATTAATATATACGTGCGTTATTATGGAAATCAATAATATGACATGTCAAGTACAATTTTTTTTGATCGTTTAAGCTAGTCAAGTCAAGTTTATATGGTTCAACAGAAAATTTAAAAACGTTGAATATAAAAAGTTCTTTTTATCTTGTAATTATTTATGAATAATTTTGTCTTTGTTGTATGACTGGGAATGTGTCTGCAGCAATTACCCAAGTCTTTCCATGCACTCAAATGTACTTTGACTAAAGCACATGTATAATACCAAAATTTACTACTTTGCCACTTTTTCATTCGTTTCGGCTAGCCGCGTGACGTCACTGTCTCGCCATGGCCTCTCCGATGCGCACGGAAAAAACACAGTTTTTATTTATATATAGGTATTAGACTATATCTTGGTCGAGACAATTTTCCATGTACTACCTGAGTAAGACGCAGTGACAACTCTATTATCGTAAATTTATTACGATATATTACGATTTATTACGATAAATATAATATATATACAAATATATTTTTATTACAATAAAATACGTCTATATGAAACCAGGATTAAATCCGAGAGATTCATACTATTTTTGCTAATTTTAAAAAAATACACCGAAGATTTTGTTTTCCTGTAAACACAAATTACTGAATCCCTTCTAAAGGAAAAATAACCCTTTTTTAGAAATAATGCAATTAATAGCCGATAATTTTTATACGTTTTTAATGTGTTTTTAATAGCGTCGCGATTAGTATAAAGAGCCGCCCACCTCTGTAATTAAGGGTGGAATAAAGACATTTGGGAGAGACTTTTTGCGCGTGGGCGGGGTGGGAGTTCTCACCCCCCTGATCACGTACTTAACTACCACAAACACAATTATCCCCGTTTCCACTATCTGGATATTTATCTATTTTATTTTCAGTTGTATTGAAGTGGGTAACTATTAAAAAAACATGTTTTATTTCATCAAAAATAACATACTCTACAAACTATGTTATTATTCTATGAATAATATTGATGTTACACCACTGACTTAAATAAAATTTTTGAAATTGGAATAATAATTGAGTGGCAATTTAAAAGTATATTAACGGCCCACGTGCGCCACGTAGGTCAAAATGGATATTTTATGGTATTTTCAGAGCATAACCCTGGACATTCCTTAAACGTTGTAGATAAACTATTTATATAATTTTGAAGCCTTATTATCCTTTATATTGATTTTAAACATTTTGATGACTGCATAAAGTATTTTTATTACATAAAAAAGTATTCTTTTAAACCTCTCGATCTAATGTTTTAGAATATAGTCATATTTCAGTACATCCATGTGCAGTGGTGTTAAGATTTTTTAGATTTATTATTTTTTTACACATTTACAAAACCATTGGTAAAATTAATGTTAACATTATATATGTAGTGAAATACTTACGATAAAAAAATATATTTTATAATCTCTGTGATCCCAGATTTGACAAGAATAAAGGCATTTTATTATTCAAAAAATGAACACGATTTGAAAATAATTCTAAAGATACTGATTATTAGCTATGTATTTCATCATTCAAATGTGACAAACATCCTATGAATAATGATTGTTTTATAATAATTATTGACCTAAGAATGAGGAAGTATATTTTTGAAATAGGTACGCCATTTTTATTGACATTTCCCAGTGGTTCAGCTACAACATACGGCCGTAGCAATAAATTGACGAACGATAAATGAAGTAGGGAGTAAGATCATGTTAACGCGCGCGTTTCAAATGTATTAATCGTGCCCATTTTTAGATATAGCCGGTATAGGAGTGACCAATTCGTAGGTGTTTGTCTGCGACCTGGCGTTTTTGACTCAGAGCCCGAGAAGCATGTAACTTGTCGTTTGCAACAGCAGATGTTTTTTTTTCAAACGAAACAGTCGCATTGAACCAATCTGCGGAGCTCCATTTGGCAACGTGTGTTTTGTGAATAACGATGGCGTCACATCGACGTATTCAACACGTTGTAGGCGAGACGAGTTTTGACGTGAGAGCCAGCTTAGATCCGCTCCGCATGTAGGGTGAAATCTGGTGCATGTGTTAGCAGCTGTTATAACTTTTTTCGAACTTTTGCCGCTCCCCGAATCCTGTCGCCCGGATACTTCTAATCCCTAATATATCGTGCCCTTGGGTAAGATGTATTTATAAGCAAGATTCAGAAACTAAGCTTGCTGTTCTTTTAACATTACAAGTATTACATAGAGCTATGTAAGATTGAGTTATTAAATTTAACGTATTTTAATAAATCAGCTACCCTTTAGTGCACCATGTAGCATACATGCTACAGATTGTATTTTAATTCTGTAATTTTAGTGACATCTATTTTTTCAGAAGTAAGTTCTATTAGTCTATGACTAATGATGATTTTTTAAATATTATTTTTTTTAACTAACATAGATGGTAGGTAGATACTGGACACGAATTATGTTAGTTTCAATTTGACATATTGTGTGAAATTTGGATTTAGACGTTTTATTCAGAATAAATCATTCTTATTTTTTTTATTATAAAACTAATATCAGCAAAGAAAAAAAATGTTTCCATTATCATAACACGGTACCCACTTTTACATAATGTACATAATGTATATTTTCACGATGCATATTTTAAGACCTGTAATGCAAAATGTCTCATAATATATGAAACGACTGGTATTTTTTTTTTAATTAAAATGATGTTTCCATTTTTTTAAACCATTTTTGCCATTGTTAAAATACCTATTGGAATGACAAAATATGTATGAAACTAAAAACAAAATACCATGCATTTAAAAGATATTATCATTGTAAACGATTTTTTATATCTCCACTTTCTTTTGGTTACTATGCTCGACTTAGAAGTGAAAATGGTAATTTACATTTTTCTCCGGGAATCTAATAAAATATGTAGGTACCTGAATAGTACCTATGTACATAAGTGCTCGCTAAAGATTATGCGAAATTTATTTTATTATCTTCAGGTAAATACTTTTAAATAAAATATCTTAGTAAAAGTCGCATTCAATCTTAAATGATTAATGTTTTATAAATACTTTATGTTGAGGGTCCCTTATTCCCATTGGTACTCCACCGGTAATTATCCGGGATTAATTATTCCTTTGTTAGTAGGCTTTTCTTAACCCCGAAGACAAGGAAAGTGGTGGATTGGAATTCTCTAATACAATATTATTTCGGCGAAATTTGATACCGACTGGGTATGGCTATATTGCCCTAGTGCCTAGTACAATCGATTTTGATAGAAGCAATATTTTGATTGATTAAATTATTATTCGTAAGTGTAGTATAGGTATATTATAATATATATATTTAGGTTAAAGGTCGAAATTGTCTAAAACCACAGCAATACATATTAGATACTATGTATCTACATGAACAAATTTATTCACATTAATCAGAGGCGGGTTAAGGGTAAAAGCGTAGACTTTTAATTATTTATTGGGTTAGAATTTCCTTGATTAAAAATGTAGTTAATAATTCGATAAAATACGTACATAATTTTATATACCTTAGAAGCATAAGCATTGATTATTAAAAATATTTTTATCGAGCCACGGTTACCTTAATATTTATAAGGTTTTATGTATACAAAATTTCGCGCCAAAACTTCATTATTTGCTGCCAAAGTCAAAATCACAAGCCATGAGCATAAATTGATAATCTTACAAATTAATCGATATGAATTATTTTTCAAAACGTACATAAATCAAAAAAAATGCTCGATCTATCGTTTAGGTGGGTTGATTATTTAAATTCTACAAAACAAAAAAATAATGTTTAGCCGATAGAAGTAGTAAAATTCAAATTCACACAATTGTCATAATATGACCTCACCCGGAATTAAACTCGGAACCCCATGATGAAAAACCAATACGCAAATAACCAACCACTTACGCATTGGACTATTATAAGGCATACATAACATTGTATATTTTCATGAAATATTACGTAGAATCTCTTTCACTTACTTACTTCAGCTGGCGCTACAGACTATTCAGCTCCATGGCCGACAGCAAAACTATCCTCCAGGAATCTCTATCCCAAGCTTTCTCCCTCTAGTCAGTTACATTCAGCCTCTCTGCGTCTCTCTTGACTCTATCGGCTCCGTATGCTCCGAAGACGACCCAGGGATTTTTATATAAATCTTATGGATAGCTCTAGATCCATCGCATCCAACAACGTGACTAGCTTATCTGAGCCCTTGCGCCATCAAGACATTAACTTTATTCTAACTCAGCATTCATGTGGATGCAAATTAACAAGGATTACTATTTTTGGATACTTGAAATTTCTTATTCGAGCTTTAAGGTTTACTATCACGTATATATGGATAATAAATCTAGTTTTCGTTGCAATATTTTTCAAAATTGGATATGTTAATAATTGATTTTAATATTTAGGCAGGGATCGGCAACTCAAGTAGGATCGGATCCGCGCTATGAGGTTAAGCGGAATGAAAAATAAACCGGAATACCTTTTTCGAAAACCACTTCAAACGGGGCGGCTTAGCAATGAAGGATTGTTGAATATCAGAGAAGGAAAACCTGTTGTCAAAGATTATTGAATAGTGATTTACATCAGATACTGAAATTAAACATCTGGTAATGCATCCTCGTCAAATGTTTTGCACATTATGTTAGTAAGTAAACAACACAAAATAAATACCAAAAACCGATTGCAATTATGAACAAATAGTTGCAAAATAATCTCAAATATTACAATGACGTTTTACATTTACATTGTAGTCGATTTTCGTCTTTCGAAGACCTAGAGCATATGGATCAATTATACTACAATCAATATTATAATAAACAGGCTTTTGCAAAAAACGGTTACTCACTAATCGTCCAATCAATTTGCTCTTTGCTCTGTATTGGATACAATAAATTGAATGCATCAACGTGTGATTTTTACATTAAGTTTGTTAATTCAATTTATTTAAGTGTACGTAGTAAAACTTCATTATTAAAATTGTTTGTTATTTTACAACGTTTTTATTGGCTCGTATTCTTGTTTGACCGGTGGTTGTTTGTCCAGTAAAAATCTTGCAATCGATTATTAACTAGACTAGCTAGACATTTGAAACTTTTAGAATATATCAGAACACGATGCCAATGCATTCTTTTAATAATTTTAGCCATCTTTAAGCAGAATTGAATTCATTTTCAGTTAATTCTGTTTTGTATGGAAAGTTATTTCAGAAAAATCCGTAAAAAGTAAAAGACTATAATTGGATGCTAAGTGGATCCTAGCAACTAAATTATTAATATATACGTGCGTTACTATGGAAATCAATATTACATTTCAGTATTCTATATTTGTTTGTTTTTTATTTACTTCATATCAAGTACAAGCTTGAGCATATTGAGCATTATAATTCAACAGAAAATTTAAAAACGTTGTAAATAAAAAGTTCTTTTTATCTTGTAATTATTTATGATAATTTATCTGTTTATATTGGTAATCCAATTATCATGAAATCAACAATCAACTTTGCTTTAATACCATCGTGAACTTAATAATTATTGAGTCAGCTTAGTTTTTTTTATACCAAAGTTGATTTCTTCAAAATCTTTTTTATTCAACAAAAAAATATCTTTTCGTTTTAATGTCTCTCAATGTTAATGAGCGTGACACCTATTACATAACCTAATTAGTGTCGCCATGGACCTCTGCATTTGGCCATCCACATAACTGAAGGTATTGAATAACCTGTAGTATCATTTACTTCGTCAGACCATTGTGGAGGCGATCTGTCTTTTTTGAGTCGACCCTCGATGTTCCTGCTGTCTGATATTTTCTCTTCTTGCAATGTGGCCAAATAACTGCAAAACTGAGAGAGCCGGTCTTTCCAGTTTTATTCCTTCAATACGATCGATAGTCATCTTCTTTGCTGTTTATGCAATCTTTCTTATGCGCCTCCACGAAGGAATCGTTCTCACGTCTTTTTTCCATTGTGTTTTTTTTAGAAGTAGCTATGAGGCACAGTAGCAGTAATATTTTAGTAATGAAATAATCATATCTATACCCAAACTATGACGAAAATCTCGAAGCACTTACCATATAAGAGTACGAGAGTATAAGTTCTGTTCCAAATCTTAAAATTACCTATAAAGAAAGGTGCAGAAGATCGCTGTCTTGATCGGGTGAATTTTTTTTTCATTTTGATATACTCGTACCTAGCACTATAGTTAATAGCTAAATTGAACATGCTGTCATTGGCGTTTCACGTGTGTAAGATTAATAAAGCAGTTAATCACGATGCTCTTTAATAGCTTATTTATTTTCTTAATTGATGTCTTTTTCAGAATGCAGCTACAGAAGAACACTATAAATTTATAATAAAATCGTTAAAATTTTAATAACACCAATGCTTATAAAATATTAAATCGTATTGGCAAATGTTGATATTAGACACTACGTGGAGCTGCGCTAATTCCTTTCGGATATTGAGCGAGGGAAATGTCACAGTCATTGCTGACTCAAGTAGAAAGCCGATACATTCACAACGACTGGTCTTACTTTTTCCGTCTCTCCCATTGTTGTCTAAGGATCACCTGTCATTGCCTGTTATTTATCTATAAAGTGCTCATACTGACGCGTCTGTCGTGTTCACACAGGGAATGGTTTGATTTGAATAGATAAGTTACATGATAAATAATACACTAGCATGACACACATTCTACAAATGTAATGCATAGATCAATGCTACATATTTTTTGGAAATCGATATTACCACCGGTTTTGTGTGAAAGACTAGCCTGACTTTGACAGCTGATGAATAACAGGAATATATATTATTTATAATTTATTAATATATTTGATTTGAGAATTTTTTATAATTCAATTTGAAATGAAAAAGGGCGAATCAATATTTCAAGCAATCTGGGATCTGATTTTGAC
Organism: Rhyacophila brunnea; assembly: GCF_057557595.1. Lineage (NCBI taxonomy): Eukaryota > Metazoa > Arthropoda > Insecta > Trichoptera > Rhyacophilidae > Rhyacophila > Rhyacophila brunnea. The sequence goes on from NW_028232774.1 coordinate 20,496,777, forward strand.
AGCTGAACAGTGGACCACTCGTTGCTTGTGCAAAAAGATATGCTCAGACTATATTAATCTAAAGATGTCGCTGCTGCAGTACCTATGTTTATTATAGTTAACTGTCGCTCTAATTCGGATCACGTATAGTTTTTAATGTTTGATGGAGGTGAGTTGCTTAAATAAATAAAATTAATGTGCGATCAAAATGATTTGGCCACCGCTTATTCAGAGGCGCTCAAGTGGTAAAATAAAAAAGTAGTTAAGGCCGCGGCCGCAGCAGGAAAAGTTTCCGTGCAGAGGGTCAAAGCCGATTATGACCAAATTCCTTTTGTTTTACTTTCGCCTCACAATGAAATTTAATATTAATTAATACTTTTGAGCACGCGGCAGCTTAAAAAGGGTTGCTCTTCAAAAGAAACTTATTATTACGCGAGACGACGCGGCGACCCGCCCTCTTTTTTTGGGTTTTTGAAATATTATAAAGGTTTGCGTCTAAGGTTTTTATAAGTTATTGAATTGCCCTCAAGATTCTGTAAGCTTAAAATTAGAACTTTCATTATATCCTTACGTTATTTTTTATAATTTTAAGGCTTTTTTACACGTTTCACAAAATTACACGTTAATTGTTATTGTCTAAGTATAAGTTTTGTAACTATTTAACAAAACTTTAATAAAAAATTTTTAGTCAACTTCGCGATGCCGAATTTTTTCAAATGTTAGTAGTTATATACATTGTGATTGAAAAAAATGCTGCATTTAATTATTGGATAAACCACATTACAGCAAGGACAGAAGATAAATCAACCAAACTTATATTGGAGTAAAAACTATGTAGGTACCTGAGAAGGCTACGAAGCCATTCGTCAATGATATGGGTGGATTACATTGGCGCAAGATCGGTAAGAGTGGATAAAATAAGGGGAGATATTATAATATATCATGCAGTAGACAAAGACCTGGCTAAAAAGATGACCATAATAATTATGATGTATAAAAAAATATTTGTTAACAATATTGCATTGGTGTCCTACGTTCCGTGTAGAATGGGACAATTCGGAGTGGATGACTGAACGATGGACAGCCGGACGCCGCACAGATGAATGAAGTGCGTTAAGAAATATACGTATGTAATAATGTGAACAAAACAATTAAACATACAAGTATTATAATATAATGTTTCTTCATATACTAAAGCAAGATGATTTTATGGATGATTCCAAGGACTTATTTTCTATTGTGTGCTTTTACATTCTAACATTATACTAAATAGCGGGAAAATCGTTGAAGATGAATCAATATTTTGTAAATTACTCAATGTGCGTAAACGAACTTTTGAATGGCGTATTTTTTTTTTTTATTTTACCGAGTTTTTGACTGCGACTTGCTGTCATATCGCTTTTTCTTATCTAGAAGAGAATCCGCCGAACAGGCCTTCACTACAATTCTGTTAAAGAACTTTACAATTCTGCAAAGCTCTTCCGTCCTACCCACTGCCAGGGCACCTTTCAATTTGTCGACATTCTCAAAGATATCCTCAATTTGCAGCTGTACTCTGTGTTGTTCATATTTAGGGCATTGTACTGTTATTATTACAATGTCTTCTAAAACATCACATTCGTCGCATAGCTGCGAATCGCTTCTTCCCATGAGGACATCAATTCTGTTACCCATTGTGTGTCCTGTTCTTAGATTCAGTATCAGCTTATATTATGCTCATTTCTCTTCATTATATGATAATATATTAGACAAATCTCCAATATAACAACCGAATAATCAACAATATTGCTCAATATTTAATATTCACAAAAATTAAAAACATCACTATGCAATCTCTTCTGGAAATTAGTATTTCAAGATCACATAAAATATATTAATAGGTACTAAACCATCCCTGCAAAAATCTCTGTTAAGATTACTCCATTATTATAGAGACCTATGATACTTTTCTACAAAACAACTAAACTCGAAATATTTGATTGTTTTTAGTGTACCTACTCTCTAATAATTTGAAATATTCCATACTTAGATGTTTTCAATTTCTATATTATATTCTAGGCTTATAATAAACAAAAAAAAATGTAAGCTCCATAGTATACTACGTCTATGATGGAAATAGTGAAAAATCGTAAGAATAAAATTTATGGGTGAAAACACATGTTATATTATATCGTGAGAGGATACCTGCCTCTAGCTTTATATTGTAAACCAACAATAAATTCGTCTACTAGAATTTTTTGGACATCGCATAAATTAGTATTTTTTCTTATAGATTTATTGTGATTGGTTTTATAAAAGGGTACGATTTTTATTCTCCGGGGTAAAGTTTTCGTTTAATTGAGCTGTCAACAAGGAAAAGAGCCCTACATGAACCCTCCAACTAACTATCATTATAATAAATTAGTATCTGTAATGGTGGATATTAGTATCTCCTAAAACTCAAATTTATACAATAGGTATAACTTCTTAACCATTACATCATTCCTAAAGATCATGGTCTTTGCCAGAAATCTTAATATGGTCACAACTCTACCACAGTACCTTGAACGGATTGTCAAAACCAATGAAGATTCTGTCTCATTCTTGTTTCTATCAGTTCAGCGTGCGGATAATCCTTATTTTATTCTTTCATATCTCTCCAAATTTGAAATTTATATGACCACGTATGCGTTGAGCGATTTACGTGGTTGGTCGGCCGACTGGAAATCTAACCAATTCGAATTATCCACCGTGTCAACTGGCTACATTTGTGATGGCCTTAACATGCAATTAATAGTAGGCTTGGGTGTCAATCGAAAGGTTAATGGGTTTTCAAGCCGACCATGAATATTTATTTTTTTAGAATCTATGGTGATGTGTTTTGTTACGCATCAGCTACTCAAATACAATAAAAATGGTAACAAACACAACACCCAATGATGGCCTATCACACAGATAATTTTTTTCAAAGGGTCCGTTAAATCTACCTCTCACCTCCACGTACTTAGAACCACACTAACTTGACTACTATTACCGACAGCGGTAGTGTTGTTTTTTATTTGTTTAAACCGTGTTGTGCAGCCATGCAGTACATGTGTTTTGGGAATAATGATTACGTCACATCGACGTCCTTGACACAACGTTTCAGACGGGACGAGTCTAAATGTGCGAACCGGCTAAGTGGAGCATTTCGTTTTATTGAAGATTGGTATTACAATATCCATGAATGGTAGGCAGTCTCCCGGTTGGAAAACACGTTTGTGCGTTTTAACGAGCAAGTGCGAATAGGGAAAGCATTTATATTTTAAATTCAGACGCCGGCCTTCGAACGAGCTACCTGTCTAGCGGGGGGTCTTAGCCGTTGCTTCTTTTGAATAAAATACCGACCCTAGTCTAACTGGCGTGTGAATAAAAATAATAGCGGCATCCTGGAAAATCTTTAATAAGGCTGTCGACCTTCTTGATATATGATTTGAAAGACGGCGAGTAAGGTATGTGTATGTCACGATTTCCAATCCATGAGAAGGCACTTCTTCTTCTTTGCCCATATCCGCCCCTTAACTGGAGCATATGGACACCACGCGGCGCCTCCAAGAATCCCTGTCGCTCGCCAGTCTTCTTGCTTCGTTCCAGGTCAAACCAGCATCCCGTAGCTCCGCCGTATACACTCTGTAGATTGTATTTAGCGGCATTCCAGGACGCCGGAATCCGGTCGGCTTGAAGAACAGGCAAGCCAGGTTAAAGTTCTCTTCTGGCATCCGCAGCACGTGGCCGAGCCAGGTCCAACGTCGCCTCTTCACTTTCAGCGTGATGAGAGGCTGCTTGGTACGTTCTCTTATCTCCTCGTTGCTCCTAAAGTCATACCACCGCACACCCAGTATTCGTCGCAAACATCTGTTTTCGAAGCTCAGTATACGGTTGCTCTGAGCCTTCGTAAGGTGCCATGATTCGCTACCGTAAAGCAGCACCGTCAGAATGCAAGCGTCGAATAGGCGGCATTTGGTTTTGACCGAGTACAATCGTGAGTCCCAGACATTTCGCATCGAGTTGAATGTTGCTCCAGCCATTCCCATTCGGATAGCGAGCTCTTTCTGCAAAATGCCATCTCCCGTGATGTGTACCCCCAGGTACTTGAAGCTGTCGACGCTCTCGATGCTCTGTCCATCGCTAATCAGAGGGAAATCTGGATCAGGACAGGTGCTATTGCACAAGACGTTGGTTTTCTTCGCGTTGATTTTCAAACCAACGCGAGAGGAGTTGTTATGCAACCTGTCGATTGTCTCTTGAATGCCCTCGATTGAGTTGTCGAATAGGACAGCATCATCACAGATATATTCATTTATATCACGAATATAATATACAAACATTGTTAAATCCTAATGGATTTAAGTTTTGTACTATTCGATTTAGGTCTTTTTTGCGACCGTTATTTTTCCTTTCGGCATCTTCAAGCATTAAGTGAACTCACCAGTTAACTCCATTAAATTTCCAATATGTACGTTGTCATTATTTTCCCAGTATTGAAGATTTTACAACTCTTTTATTTAAAAGCGCCTACCTCCTTCTCAATAAAAAAAATATTGCCTGCCTTGCTAAGTAAAAAGACAGTGTTTTAGTTTTATTGTAGTCAAAGAACCCAAGTTTTAAATTATAATCTCTCTTATAGTATGTAAAATTGTTGGATTGTTTTTAAATACTCTCGAAACAGGTATACCTATTAAGAGATTAATAATTTGACTTTATCTTGGAGAACAAGTCGTTTAAAACTTGGGTTCTCTCCCTGACTTCACTAAAACCAAAACACTGTCTGTTTACTTAGTAGGGCAGTATTAACGTATTTGAATAAGAAATAAATTAACTTGTATTCTACAAAAATAATATAGCTTGCCAATGATATCTATCTGTAGTTGTATAATTATAGTTTGATTATCGGATTGCCCAATCAAATACGTACATCTATGACACTTATACAATGAAGGTAAGGCTTACAACATTTTTTTAAACAATTCACGCGTACAACACATACATACGATTACACACGTATTGTATAAAATATAGTATCGCGTACTCTGAGGCTGTAGTATTTTAGCTTAACGTCTTTACCAGAAATATTAGACTGTGTGTATGAAAAGAAATGTATGAAAATATCTTCTTATCAATCTTACGGAAGTAAACGGTTTTTGTGGAATTTTTTTTTTTAGAAAGATGTAATTTTTGTATATTATACAATAATTTATGCGCGCCGGATTCGATACCAAAATTATCTCTTGGTTAAAATACTCGACTATCGAGACAGTAGATTACGTCTACGTGACGGTTTCGTGCAGTAATTTTCATATAAATTACTGGAAATTTTATAATACAACAGTCAAAATGTCGATATCCGCGCTATGAAAACAAACTGGAATAATGCTGTGTTCAGAGTTAATAAGAATCGGGTACGGGGCCAAAAGATCATAGTTTTTTTTTTACAGAATCTAATTTATTAAATTTATATATTTCTCGTACAAAAGAAAATTTACAAGCGTCCCAAAATTTATTGCAATAGCTATTCCTTCTCGCTTTCCACAATAATTTACATGCTTAGTTGATTTTGAGGTCGTAAATTTCGCTCAGTATTTTTCCCTTATACCGTCCTTTTCCCTCGTTCGTTCTTCTCCTCGGGGAGTTATTTTTTACTGCTACAATGTCCCTTTCGACGCCCTAAAACGAGATTTCAATTTCTAACTTGTTGTACCTAGATACTCATACCGCTATTGCACCCTTCTTCTAGTATGCTTAGCTTGTTGCGTCTTATGTAGTAGAGATTCGAGTTTATTTTGGATCAATTTATTTATATAAACTTTCATTATATTTTTATACATAAAATTCATTAACATAGCAACATTAATTATTATTAACGGAGAAAATTATTATGCCACAAAGAACATTTAAAAATATATTAGGACTAGTGGCATGCGGTTACTTTTGCATGTAGGGATTCTGTTGAAAAAAATGATCTATATTTACCTGGAGAGTGTCTAATAATTTTAAATACTATCTTTAAGGCTATACCTCAGTTGAGGCATGGTCTAAAAAGATCGTGGCTAGGCGATGCGCGGATTGTGCAAATGACGCGTGCCGAATGAAATATAAGTTGTCATATAAATCCAACATGCGTCCATTTAATGTTCTGTTTATTGTTCTATTTGTAACAATAATAATATATTCATTGACATTTTTTCTTTTTCAAGTAAATAGGTAACGTTTTTAGTCATCTTTACACGATTTAAAAATTAATACCCCCGTCGCCATCACGAAACAAATTGACGTGTTCACAGCTCGTCATTCGCTATCCGATTGCCAGCGAGTCCAAAATTTTGTCGCACCTAAGGTTGAAAATTATTTGCCGTTTCACTGAAGTACCGTCTTAATGCAGTGGCTATAACTACATACTAACCAATTATTTAAAGCCTATTTTGTTAAGAAAAATTGATTTTAGTATCCTGATAACACTAATTATTAAAGTGTAAAAAATATCAACAAAGCCATCTGTCTATAAGTATTGAATTTAAGATTCACCTACATATAGATGTACTATATCCAAATTTATTGAATCTTCTCCTAACATCGTAGTAGATTTTTGGGTTTCCACCGTATGTCCTTCCTTCTTTACTCGACGTTTCGGGCTCGTTGCAGAGGCCATTATCAAGAGATGATATGTTGTATGATGAAAATGTAGTGTAGGTATGTGAATGTAAACGTTGGTCACATACCTACACTACATTTTCATCATAAAACATATCATCTCTTGATAATGGCCTCTGCAACGAGCCCGAAACGTCGAGTAAAGAAAAAAGGACACACGGTGGAAACCCAAAAATCTACTACGATAAAAAACAACCGTGAAAGCCTCAAACTTCTCCTAACACATGTAAAGTAAGGCTTTGGATAAAGAAAAGTTATTTGTATGTAGTTTGATACTATTTGTCCTTGAAATTTTTGCACTGTCCGTTTTATTATATGAAAAGAGTCATGCTTCCAAAGACTACGCCTACTTTTACGCGTTTTGTACATAACTACATTATTTTACGCGCATTGGACGCGGATTGGAAAATAAATTACGTCATAAATATGAAATACGCATAGAATGATGAAATATTGTAAAACTTTCAGAAATTGACACGTTTCTCTATTTTTTGTCAACATTATTTCATACTAAAATAACAAATATTGGTTTTTCAATACACATGAACCACTACTAATATGTTTATAACATCGAAAAGATCTTACTAATATTTAATTTGCTTATGGCCTGACGGTACTTGACAAATAAACTCGCTCGTGGTACTTAAAAAGTTAATTTTAAGCTGACGTCACATTTTCATAGAATTATTCGTATAAACGGCTTTAGTATAAACAGTATTTTCAAAAAATGTCTCGGAACATTTATTTCCCTTAAGATTCAACTCAGTAATTGCATATTTTTTCTCTAAATAATATATTTGAAGATACAATTATTAAAAAAGAAACAAAGCTTAACTGTGACGATTGTTTATTTTTTATGCGTTAAGGGGGGACATGCTCAGCGTAGGTCAAAATGGAGCTTTTATTCTATTTTCAAAGCATGATCCTGGACATACCTTAAACGTTGTAAATAATCTATTTATATAATTTTGAAGCCTTATTATTTTTTATATTTATTTTAAACATTTTATGACTGCATAAAGTATTTTTATTACATAAAATAGTATTCTTTTAAACCTCTCGCTCGAATGTTTTCGAATATAGTCATATTTCAGTACATAAATGTGCAGTGGTGTTAAGATTTTTTACATTTATTAATTTTTAAACGCATTTATAAAACCATCAGCATAATTTATATCGACATTATTATAGTGAAATATTTACGATAAAAATTATATTGATAATCTCTGTGATCCCAAATTTGACAAGAATTAGGCATTTTATTATTCAAAAAAATGGGCAATATTAACACATTTGAAGATAATTCTAAAGATACTCATTATAAGCTATGTCTTTGACAATTCAAGTGTGATAAACATCTTACGAATAATGATTGCTATATAATAATTATTGACCTAAGAATAAGGTAGTTTTTTTTTTAAATACGCCATTTCTTTTGGCATTCCCCAGTGGTTAAGCTACAACATACGGCCGTAGCCATAAATTGACAAACTACAATTGAAGTAGGGAGTAAAATGATGTTAACGCGCGTGTTTGAACATGTACCGTTTAAAAAAATCGGTTAATTCGATTCCCGATCATGACAAAAACATTTATGTGTTTTTCTCAAAACGCGGGTGTTTGCGATTGTTCAAATTTACTAAAAACCACCTTGTACGAAAAAGCAAGGGCATGGTTATTAATAATTCTAAAAAAAAAGAATCAAATCAATAAATACTCACTACTCATAAAGCGATACTTCAATTATTCGCGATGAGTACACATTGTAATAAAGATGTAGGAATTCAAATATGTACGCTTAATGATCGGGATTCTATAAACATTTAAAACCCATCATGACGTCAAGATGACTTTAGTTTTTGTTCATAAAAAGTGGTTGGTAACTGTTTATAAAAATAATAAATAGTATTTTAATATTTTTGTATATAGTGCCATATCAACATAAAACAAATTTCGCCAAGGCAAGACGTCTTATCGGCCTTTCTTTATAGACTTGAACCATAAAAGAAAATTAAAGACATTGCATCAGCGTTTCCAACTTTTCGCCATATCAAGCGTGTTTGAATTAGCGCCTAGCTTGCATAATTTTCACCTGGCGTATGGCGTTAAATCTATCATTTTCCAATACCGCAAACAGCATAAAACTTCTCATAATAAACCTAGAATATTATACCAGATTCTTTAGTACTTTATATTATTATCCTATAAATATAATAAACGTCGTATACAAAATATTAATCAAATTTATAATCTACAATCTACATCATTTTTAATTTTTTGACTTTTTTTATTAGTTGTAAATTGTAAAATACGTTTTTTTGTCGATCTTCGTTCTTGTTTTACAATATTAATGATTATGACATATTTTTTGATACATTTATTTCTAGACATTCTCTTAATTTTTAGCTACAATAATTTATCTTGATACCTTTAAGACGTATTATTAGAGACGCAAGGTAAGTATTTCTTAGTTGGTAAAAGGGCGTATGTTGTCGTTTTGTGAAACGTGAAAGCCGGATGTCTGAAATATAATAATATATCAAGAGAGATATTTAGTTCATTCTTCACATAACCATAAAGATTAAGAATAATTTGGAAAAACTTATACTTAGCTAAAACATGTATGGCTTAATAATAATAAGAAATTCGCCTACACAAAAGTTTGATCCAGTGTAGGGCGCTACGGGTATCTTAATACCCTCACTAGGTAATCCAATACCGGACAATTTTCGATACCTATGAATGAATCTCGGAATTAGTAAACATAATCCAGAAACTTTCAGGATAGATTTTTTTAGCGATCACAATCAATTGGTATGTGTACAAAATCATTATGTTAGTGACGTGTATGTACCTGTACATGTCACAAGGAGAATCGCCAGATGCTCACGGATAATAAATAACCATTTTTGGCTACCATACGCAATCATAACAACATCAGAAAAATTAAATCCATTTAGTTCATTTCCAGTTCATCCAGTTAGAAGCCACTAACGTGCTGGTACGCGAACGGCGTCTAACCACCAGTGCCACGGACGTGCACATGCGCACTTATGTCTACGTCGAATTTTACGAATGTATGTTTTAAGTTTCTCATTGAATTTAATATAATACTTATATTACAATATTATTTACTGTATTAAACCTATGTATTTACAAGATTGAACATACATAATAATATTAAGAGTATACATAAGTGAAACGGCAAATAATATTCAACAATAGGTGGGACGAAACTATGCATTCGTCACCAATCGCCGAGCGGCATTGGAGGTGAGAGCACGTCGATTTTTTGTGATGGCGTTGTAAGAATATATTCTTATATCGTGGAAAGATGACTAAAAAACGTTATGCCTGGACTCGAAAAAGTAAACATGTCAATGAATATATTATTTTTATTATTACTAATATAACAATAAACATAACACTAAATGGACGCATGTTGAATTTTTATGACAAATTATCTTCCATTCGGCAAGCATCATTAGCACAATCCGCGCGTCGCATAGTTACGATCTTTTTAGACCATGCCTCAGCTGACGTATAGCCTTAACAATAAATTTCTGTAATAGTTTAAATTAGACATTTTTGACCGATTATATGAATGCTATTTGTATTATATAAAAATTGTATATTAACTACGTATCAAAAAATATGTCAATTCTGGGATCAGTCCTGGGATCCCGAGATCGTCAAATCGTAATCCCGAAATCCCGGGATCAAAATTTTGATTCGTGATTTTATTCCCTAACCCCTCTCACCTATGCGGACGGCGGAATATCAGTATCACAGAAGAGACATATCTATGACATTTAAAAGAAGTTACGATTCTCGACAGTTAGATACGAGTAAACATATTTTTTTAAACGTGACTGCTGTTTATATAGACAGATCAAAATATAAATCAAACAGAAAAATGTTTATCTGTTCCTTTATTTGAAAGACAGACTTTCATTTCTTCTGCACATATTTGCACAAAAATTATCTTGCATTTTTTGCTTTGTATTTTATACTTTGGATTTTTCATTGTTTTCTTTTTATTTATTATTAATCTACCATCAAATTCAAAAAAATACAGACTGATAATATTAAATATAATGTGAACCATTCTTTAGTTAGGTACTTTTGCGAGTTAATTTAAGGCGTGGATTTATAGATCAAACGATTTAAATAATATTCATAAACTAAGTAACTACTATTAGATAAAAATGCTAAATACTTTGACAGGTGGCTCTCGTGGTGCAGTGCGCAAGGCGCTGGCCTTCCACCCGAGAGTTCTGGGCTCGACTTCCGATGAGGACACAAAAAAATATGTGTTTTTCTCAAAGCCTGGGTTTTTGTGATTGTTCAAAATTACTAACAACCACCTTGTACGAAAAAGCAAGGACATGGTTATTAATAATTTAAAAAAAATACTTTGGCACCTTTTTATGAGATTAATAGACCCGACATCAATATCAAATCCAGAATTAAAACGAGAAGTGAACTTCTCGATACAATACAACCCATATAGCAATTATTAGTGTACATACATTTTAGCAAGCGAAAAATGCTCCATTAATATGGTAATCATGACCCCCACAAGGAAGGGATGGTAGAGCTCTAGCCTGAGGGCCTGGCGTGGCGGGTTGACCAGATAAGTGAGATAAACACAGATCACAAATTTGCTTTAATAGTAAAAAAAGTCGCCTGTAGAGCTATTATACTTAATGATCATTAAAATTTTAAATTATATGATTGTGCGATGTAATTTTTGATTATTGTGTGTTAATTTAAGTAGATGTATTAAAAATAGAAAAAATCGCTAATAATATACTGAATATGTACCCTTAATTTGACCTGAAACACAATGTGAAATACGTTAAGGTAGTGCGTCGCACTGCCTTTAATCTTAGCGATAGGTCCCCGCCGGCCCGCTTCAGGATGTAGGGGTAATGATGATAATACATTGAGTAGTCGCTTGGTAAATGGATAACCGCTGGATGGACGAACTCATAAAATTCGGAGGATGTACAAGGACCGAGAATAGAGGACGGAGCTAGATGAGGTCTTTATTCAGTAGTGGATCGACCCCGGCTGATTATGATAATGATACAGAGTTGTTTGATTAATTATTTACACTAAATAATGTTTCTAGGGTCATGATAATAAAATTTTTACCTTACACTTTAAGACTTTCCGAAGATGCGGTTATTGTAATTATGGATTTTAATGGTTTCTTTTTCGATTACAGCCATATCGTTTTTGAGTAATGTTTTTGAAGTTTACTATGTTGATATTTTGTCAAATATTAGGCACAGAAATGCATCTTGCTACTTTGGCGGATAAAAAAGGTTTTTTTTAAATAACTAAAAACGTAATATTTAAAAATTTAAATATTTTATATGATAAAGTGAGTATCAAAAAACACACCATTTATGATTTAATTTCTTCAATATTTTGACGTAACTTTTTAATATTTCGTTTGACATGGCTTTTAAAAAACCTTTGATAACTAAACTATAAAAGCGTAAAAATATTTGGATTATATTTAAAATATATTATGTCTTTCTTTTAAAAGATTCATTTTTTGTTAATCATACCACTCAGGATTACAAAGGCGACACACTTTTGTATGTATTTTTTGTTTTCAAAACAAAACAATGGGACGGAAGCGAATATCAGCATTTCCTCAATCATAACTAGATCAATAGGGTATATTGTGATGTATTCAATTGAGATAATTTCTCTTGTAATCTATGAACTGTATTTCTATAAATAGCAAGGATAATCCATAAATTCTCACTTTGCTCGAGTCCACTACTCGCATCGAGACCGGTCACTCCTCTACACAGTCAACCGTCATTCCACTCGAGTCCAGTCTCTCGGTTATGTTACATTTCAGTACATCGCCAGTCAGTTCAATAATATAGTCAATCTAATCAGTACATCCGTACATGCGATTATACCATTACTCTGTCATCTTTATAATTGTATTTCTTTATTCTTGTAATGAGCAATAAATTCTCTTCACGAAACCTCCAAGCGACCACGACCTTTCTCTCTCCTCCACCCCATCATCCTTAAAGTGGTGACCCCGACGTGATCATCCCAAATCTTATTTTCTACCTCAATATTTCTACTTCCACAATAAATCAATATTAAAATAATACTGGAAGAAAGCAATTGCCATAATTAAACATAGTAAACATTGTGTAAATACTAGGTTTTACAGTCTTACGAGTTAATAATTAATAAATCAACATTTTCATTGCTCATTTCGAGAATTTATTGACAAAATACCCGGGCTTCCCCCCGTCGTGAAAAATGTCGTTATGCGAAATGGAACGGCAGTGAATTGAAAAACACTCCAATCAAATTCGAATTTAACAATCGATAAATTTAATTTAATACCGTGCCGCGTTGCTTAATATGACGAAACAATCAAAATGAATTTAACCCGAGACAACATTTTCGTCAGCAAAATGAAGGACATTAAACGTTTTCGTCAACAAATCAATACGGAAATGACATTTACGAGAAAACTTAATCCTCTCGAGCGCGTTAGGGGTTAACGCAGGGATACTTGTGCCATATGAGAGTGTAATTAATTGAGAGTTTTTTTCGTTCATTGTTTTATTTGGTTACAGGGTGAGATTTTGACATGTTTACTGTTAATAAATTCCTAATTTTATAAGTAATTGTTTAACTGATTGCTTATAGTAATGACTAATGTAAGAGTTGCTACAAAACCATGATGTGATAATATCATAATTACACCCTTAAAAAGACCATACTAATAATAACATTTAAGAAAGTGTATGTTTGTAATTTCGAAATAGTTTTCTTTTGATCAACGTTTTTCCATGATATGTAGGCACACATTCTGTGGTTTTGGGGGAAAATAGCTTAAGTCACTTTGGTTGCAGCTAAGATAATCGGTTTTGAAATAAATCACAGTTTTAAAAATACCTACTCATGCTTAGACGTTAATTGGTGTTTCTTGTTTATTTATTTTACATTATTTATGTATAAGTAATTAATTTTGTGATACTGCATTATATTAAATGTTTTGAATAAATAATTTTACTTAGGGTTAAAAAAGTTTTTCTCAATTTAAAAAATTAAAATATCGATTTATTTTGCTTACATATGACAAAATCTATGATACACAAAAAAGAACACAATTATTCTTCACATAATATATTGGCATTACAATCTTAATTTCGAAAAACGTGACATAAGAACTTTTACCCTGCAACCACAGAATTATTGTTATTTTTTTTATTATTTTCGCCTGTATTTTGTTCTGTTATAACTAACAGAAGAGTTACTGAATCACAATTTTGAGAAACTTGCACAGCTTACAAATGTAGTAAACCGTGACGAAATATGGATTGTGTGAAGTGTATTGATAGCTCAAGAGGTTCCGAAAATTAGATAAGACACCTCGACAATAACGCGATTGCGACAATTCATCATGAGTGAGTAAAATGGTCGTATAGCAGCGGGATAATAGTAAGGTAAGTTGCAGGTAAAAGGGTGCGTGGTTATATCCAACCGTTATCAATCTCAATGCTTCGAAAAAAATCAAAACGAATCAATACATTACTTCATTCTGTATTCCTGTCTACTTTTATTTTCATTGACAGAGTCACGGGCTATCGTTAAAATAAATAAATAATTACAAGATAAAAAGAAATTTTTACATACCACGTTTTAAAATGTTCTGTTGATCTTGCTGATCATATAAACTTGACAAGTCTATGTATTAATAAATACTTTTTTTGTACTTAATAGAAATACTGAATAAATATAGAATACTGAAATGTCATTTTGACATTTCATATTGATTACCATAGTAACGCACGTATATATTAATAATTTAGTTGCTAGGACCCCCTTAGCAACCAATAATAGTGTTTTACTTTTTACGATTTTTTTCCGAAATAACTTTCCATACAAAACAGAATTAACTGAATATGAATTCAATTCTGCTTAAAAATGGCTAAAAGTATTAAAAGAATGCACTGTCGTCGTGTTCTGATATATTCTAAAAGTTTCAAATGTCAATTTGAAATCGGGAAGTTAGTTAAAAATCTTCAATCGTCCAATGCAAATCTTGGACAAACAAGAAAAAAATTGTACTGGACAAACAAGAATAGTAGCTAATGAAAACGTGGTAATTAAATATCTATTTCAATTTTGGTACAGTATTCATAAACGGGCGTCTGCGACTATTTTTCCAATCTTTTCTCTGTTTGCCACTATTTTTAACTCTGAATAGGGAAGGAGTAATGGAACTCAAATCTGTCTTTAATAATTTGACCCAAGGCGTTATTTTTCTTACAGAATCTCGCTTACTGAAAATCTTCCTTTAGCTATTAATGAAATAACGTAAACATTTGATACTTCCCGGGATGTTTTATTTATTTTAAACTGGATATTATATTATGTCATATTATATTAGTATATGTTCTACACAACATAGCCCTATTTAAGTATGTTCAACTTTTAATTACTTATTTATCTATAATTTGAAGATATCCCTATCACAAGGGTATATCTGCAAAATTCAAAATGTCAATTTATGATATCAATATTAACACGTACCTACATAGATTATCTGAATAACCTACGAACAAGAATAATAAGTCTCAAGTGTAACACCGTAAATACCGTAATATAATTTAATACCTATTTCAATATTTGCACTTCATAATATGTCATACTAGCAGTGATTGGTGTCATTTTAATAGAAAAAAACCCCTACGTGGAAAGCAGTCGTTCAATTATATTGCAAGCATTCCACTTGAGACTTCGTTTATCTGACGGCTTACCCGGATTAACTTCAAGCTGAATTTGACGGTAAAAGAATGAACGTATCGCACTTCATTTAACAATAGGGTAAATATACGAGATAATTTACCTATTGAGTAATAAAATAATTTATTCAGCCAAATTGTTTTATAATAAATTAATTGTTGAATTACTGTAAATTGTGAGGTTTATCAAAAAAATATTTATTTGCTGATAACTTTTTAAATCTTCTTCTTCTTCCACGGCGCTACATCCCGGGGTGGGATTTGGCCTCCTCCACAACTGCTCTCCACTCACTCCGGTCTCTCCCCACACTTTTCCAGTTACCGGGTCTTCCTATATGAAGCCAGTCCACTTCTACGGCGTCAGCCCATCTCCTTCTTGGACGGCCTCTGGGTCTCTTCCGTTGGGGTAGCCACTTCGTCATGATCCTTGGCGCTCTAACTTCAGGCATTCTCTCCGCATGTCCCGCCCATCGTAGTCTTTGGGACTTACAGTATCTTATGATTGTTTGTTGTTCAATCAGCTCTTCCAACTCGTGGTTCATTTTTATTCTGTAGTTCCCATTTTCCAACGTGGGTCCAAAGATTTTGCGGAGTATTTTGCGCTCGACGACAGCTAATTTGTTTTCCTCGTTTTGAGTTAAGCACCAAATCTCACAGCCATAAGTGACCACTGGCCTTATAATTGTTTTATAAATTAGAAGTTTACTTCTTCGGCCTAGAATTTTCGACCCCACCAGTCGCTTGCAGGCATGCCAGCATTTATTCCCGGAGATAAGGCGGATTTTTATCTCCTCTGCTGTCTTATTTTGGGTATTTAGGCTGGATCCGAGATACGTGAACTTGTCCACCCCTTCATATGCATGCTTTCCTATGTCTATATTCTGCAGCGGTACCTGATCGCGCGTGCTGACCATATACTTAGTTTTTGACTGGTTTATTTGCAGCCCAGCGTTTTCTGCTTTTATTTTCATAGTGCCACCATGGTCGATCATCCTCTGTTTGGATCTGCTTGTAATTACTATGTCTAAATCTTCTATTTTTTTTAATTTTGTTGTTTAATAACAGATAAATGATCCCTCGTAAAAGTTTCATTGAATGTAGGTATATCCGTAAGCAGTGAAACTATTCTAAAATAAATATTAGATACGGAGGGAAAGACTTAACCAAAGTTGCATTGACCTGATACTTTATTAATTAATAAAATGATAGAAAAATATGATTTGTTTTATTGAATAAAAAAAACGTGTATTAATAAATTAAGTGCGAGGACGTCATTAATGAATTTGGTTAACGTACCTACATATTTTAAAAACGCCTCATGTAATATAATAATATGCACAATATATGAGATCGAATCCCATTCGCTGTAACATTTTTTATCTAGGATTTTTCTTTCTGTTGTGTAGGGGTTTATATCGGAGTATTTGTTTTGACTTCAATAAAAACCATGGATTCGGGGGAAATTGAATATTATGCTTATATTTTTTTTTCACGTAATATTAGGACAATATTAATTATGGAAGTTACAAAAACAAAGGTGAAAGTTTATTTAATACTTGTCAAAATGTCTAGAGCACTTTGTAATCCTTAGGGATGAAACCTTTTAGCAATAATACTACATAGAGCGGGTTTTATTTAGCTATTTGAAGCCATTTTACTTGCATATGATGACAGTATAACCTCAATTTTATTATTATTAACTTACCTATTAAACATTATACCTACAATCCTGCTTCTCAGTACGTCTACCAAATTTAACCACGACACAGTTAACCATCGTTGCTATTAAAATAACTAAAAACAATGACCCGTAACTTTATATTTGGAATATATATTTCAGCAACACGTGCTCCCGGTTTTGCCCTAAGCTTATAGTCAAACCAATATTTACCGGCTACACTTCTAGTTTCACTAAGTTCATTATTCATATGTATTCTATGTTACTCTACCGAATGCCTCTCACTCGCACGTGTGGTTAGTTTTAGTTCATGCCGTGGATGAAACACTGTTTTATTTTATTTAAGCACTAGCTTTACGTCTAGGGTAAAAATAATTAGTTTTTAACGTTTAATAACTGCTGGAGCAAACACGTGGAGGACACTGGCGCAGAATAGAGGGATATGATAAAGCTTCTTGGATTGTTAAGTCACGGATGATGATCATGATCGTCTAACGCCCAACATCCTGCAGTTTCTTAAATTGTTCGCTCGCAATAGGTATTACGTTATTTTAATTTTAAATAATAAATCAACTGACTGATTGCATTGAAAGCCTCTGTTTTAGACCATTGAATCGTATATTCGGAGCAACATAATGTTTCGCCAGTAAAAGTTGTTTACAAAATCCTCTTTGCTGCGGATTTTACATACAAGCCTTCCCTTCGCCCTTCTCTGCGCCCTTTACTCTTAACCACCTACTAACTAACAAGAACTACGTACTTCAAAATTCAGATGGTGTGGTGACTATACGGCGAAACATTTTAATAGCAGCCATTTTTAATTAATTAGTTCGCTAGCAACGTAAACAAACGTAATACAATATAAAAGCAAACAATGGCATTGTCATATTTGAGTAATTGAAAGCTTATATTTTAATGGTTTGGCACTTAGAACTTTATATATAAAAGGTTTTAAATGCGATAAAGTTGAAATATATTCAACAATTTCTACGCCACAGTGCACAACGGACTTAAATATCTGAAAATGGTTTAGGTGTCGGAGGCACCTATACTAGACGTATATTAATACTATCGACCGGTGGTACCTACTTGATGGAATTTAAATTTAAATCCATTAGAGTCTTACACGTACCTATATATTTTATATACCTATACCTATTTAAGTTAAATGTGTTGATGTATGCCATAGGAATATCATATTGACGCCATTCCAATGGCTTTAAATGTTTCATTATTGGTGCAGTTGGATGCAACGGTTACCTACATGTCAAATGTACGTATTACATTTTGCAGTGAGCTATTGTTCCGAAAAAACGTGGCCGTATAGCATTGGGATCAAAAAATAACACGATATTCGTGGCACACAGTAGTGTTCCAATTTTGTTAAATTCAAGAACATTAATTTGATATTGCTTGGTAGCAAATATATGATAATAACGGTATCATTATTAATAGGTTTGACAGGTACGACTTGATATTTACTTAAAACACCTACTTGCTAAGTTATTTTTGAATCATTCATAATTTTATTTAAAATATATACGATATGATTGTATTTCTAATTTTATTACCTATCTATTTACTAATATTTTTACCTTGTATTCTGTGACAGTATCAAATCATATTGGTTAGGCCAATTATGGTGACCCTCATTCCTGTTTTCATACCTACCAAAAATTTCAGTTGGCGACCAGCAGTCACGGATCATAGGTCGACCGTGATTACATTCAGTTACTTCAAGACAGCGGACTCGCCTAGGTTTGTTAAAGCTCAGCCGTCGCTTATTACAGAATGACTAAATCAAAACGCATCTGTTCGACCGTCGTTCCACTAAATCTGATACGGTTTGAGCGATCGTCGCGTCTATCATCCATCCTGAACTTGTCATCAATCATTTATCTCAAAACCCAGGTGATACCGTGAGAGTGACATTCCAAACCGTCCGTTTACCAGTGCGTGAGTGCGTTAACAAGCATCTTCAATTACAGTCCACTACAAAAAGCGCAACCACATATTATGTAATTCATGAATTCTAAAACCTAGCTGCAGGAATGAACTTATAGTATAGCTGCTTCCAATCACAATGACTGACAGTGAGTGAACGAATTCTTAAAAACTGTCATGCTTTGCATCAATTCTGAGAAAACTAACTTAATAAAATTCATTTAAAAGTAGGACAGAATTTTCAAATTCTTCGATTGAATCATTTGAATCGTCGTACTTAAAACAACTTATGTCTATTATACCTCCATGTAATAATATTTTTTAGTAAGTAAAAAAATGCTTTGCTGTGGAAATGGTCACCTCACAATAAACACCCTTATGCAAAATAGTACAGTGAACTTAGCGGGTTGGTAAATAATTAAGTCGGCGCAGAAATAAGTTCAACAATTTGGTTGGTATCGTGTTTGCAATTATTTTGCTTTCCGTTCTCCTAATTTAACTTCAGATTCATAATATATTATAACAATATTACGGAAAACTCAAACACATGTTTAAAATTATATTATGTGCAACTTGCAAACATTCATGACGTGTTGTTTAGGATTTTTTTGTCTTAGAAAATCATTCTTTTAAAAAAATCGACGGAAAATATATCCTACTTGTAAACAAATTTATAATATTATTTCATACAGCTGCATTAATTGGCCGCATTTTGAGTCTAAAAATGCTTGACAAAAATAAATTTAAAGTGAATGTACTAGACTAATAGTATGCGGGGTGAAGAAAATTTTGAAGCAGATATAGTGACATTCATCGGCGAGAAGCATAAATAAAAACTCGCAATCGGTAATGCAGTTGACTGCATTGTTATTTGTAACCGCTTGTCATATTTTGACAGTCCGTCAAAACAATAAATTATATGTGTATTTATTATTCAAATATTCTTCCACATAATAACAAAACTTAAATAATTAGTAGTTGATCAAAACAAGTACGTAGATCAAACCTCACAGAATAATCAAATATTATAATGATTTTTTCTGGCGCTGCAAAATGTATTTAATCGATTTTTATTAAGTATGTACTTGTATGTGACATGATTTATGTTCAGGAAAAAAACTCTATCCGATATATAAATAACCACACACTAAAATGTGTATGATTAAATAAACCTTTGCTACTGGTTTTTAAAAAATCAGATTTTATTATATCTAATTTAATTCCCCATATACGAGAACTAACATAATCTATTGTCTAAGTCATGTCGATGTAGTGTGACGTGTTCGATGGAATCATCAGTTAAAGAATATAAGAATTACATTCCATATCTCGATTGGACAATTTCGGTAAACAAGACACATGCAGCGCATGAATAAGTGCAAGCAGTTATTGTTAGTCCGGCCACTCATAGAAACTCATCTCAACTTTGACACGTCGAATATTTTGTCATTCACAAAATACATATTATAACGTAATGTACTGCCGCACGGTTAAAATTTTTTAGTCGAAGAAAACATCTGCTTGTCGCATGTAACCAATTTTACTCGATATGGGCCGCAAGTTGAATAGTAAATGTGGCATCGGCGCATGCGTAGATGCAGTTTTTCATTCGTTTAAGCTAACCATGTGACGTTATTGACCCGACATGGTTTCGCCTGTGTGCGCGGAAGAGAGTTGCAACATTGCCGGCATTGTTCTATGCGCGGCCGAGATTAAAGTCCTGATAGGCGATGATGAATTAGACCCCGATATTTCGATATGCTGATGAAGTTACCCCGGATTCTAAATACATCCTACTACTTAAAGAGACTGATCATTCACCCTGGATTGAAGATCTAAAGAATACGATGATGATATAATATTATATTAAAATAAGTACAAAAAATACTCAAATTTTAACGAATGAATGATCCCAGAATGTAAAGTTCTCTATTCATTTTATTGGATCTGTTTCCGAGTCTCGCCAAAGCAAACAAATTTCTGCCTCACTAATTTTGTTCAAAATTCTTTCTTGTCCAAGCAAAGTGAACTTTTGTTCGCAAAAATAAACTTTTTCTTTATCTAAGGTAAAATATTACTGACAAATTTTACGCTAACAATACCGGTTCCGCAAATGATATGCAATCCAAAACTTGGATGGAGTAATGACAAAAAATGTTATTGGTTATTTTTAACCAATGACTTTCTAAAGCTCACTACATATTGAAAAGAATAAAGGCGTTCTTTTATATAAGCGATCTAATACACATCCTGTTCAAACAAATTTCATTATTTCATAAACAGATACATCCAGTTGAATGAATTTCAACTACATTGAAATAGTGCCTCTAATTACCTGTAAGTACTATTACTTATTAGAGCTGTAAGCCGGCTCGCACATTATAACTCATCTCGCCTAAAAACGTGTTGAATATTTCGATGTGATGTCATTGTTATTTAATAAAACAACACATCACATGTTCCCAAATGGAGCTCCGCAAATTGATTGAACGCAACTGTTTCGTCTGAAAAAAACATCTGGCTGTTGCAATCCACATGTTGCATCCTTCTCGGGCTCCGGAGGGAGGGACGAGATCACAAAGAAATACTTACGAATTGGTCATTCCTATACCGGCTCGCCGATCACGAATTCAAATATCAGAATCAATCAGTTACGTTTCGAAGGCTACGCACGACTATCGCAAGATAGATGTGCGAGTTGTGTCATGCAACACTGCCGGCCGGTCTCGGAAGTTTTGATTTATGGCTGTCAGGCACTCGAGGCGAGTTCTGATGTGTGAGCTGGTTAAGTGTTCACTTAAATATTGCCATCTTCAAAACCAATAGACGTAAGAGAATATAGATTCTATTGAAAAAATACGCAAATTTATCTTGCGACATTAAATGTATAGCATCTACGAAACCGTTTATGCAAATCAGCCAATGATTAACTTAAAAAACTTGTAAAATATATTCAGAAAATTAATACAACCAACCGAGGGTATTTGATGGAATGTTAATTTTACTACTTCATTGTACTTCGTTGTACTATTTCATTTGTGTCATTTTTTGCGACCCCGGTTTCGCCTTTCAACATCTTCAGGCACTATGCGGTATACGCACTCACCAACGGCAAATATATACTGATAACGAATACATACAGTTAATCATTATTTATATAGCAATTTAATACAGTAAAGAAGGTAAAAACCTTCGTACAAATAGTACTAAACTCAAATCAATTTAAATTTAAAGTATATTCCTTGTCTAGGGACAAAAACTACTGATTAACTATTATTGTTACTCGAATCGGGGGCAAAATCGGCGTTTATCATTATTAAATTTTGTATTATGCATGTATTCTGATTTCATTTAATAATAATATAATGGCTATTCAGTATGAGTATACCACGAACACCGTTTCAGTATATTATTATTTTATACGAAAGTACACTATTGCCGTTTTCCTTGGCAAGTATTCATCCTCGTAGCCAGTCTAAAGGCCACAAGGGAATTGTGATTATTATGTTGGTCGACTCACAAAGAAGTTACGTCATTTTAAATATCCATCTCATTATACTACAAAATGAAATTTGACTTACAATAAATTCTACAAAAAAACATTCTATACTTGTGAATTTAATATCACTAGTGTTATTGAAGTGTTTGATGTTGTTTATAGTAAAATGACATGGCCAAAGGAAGCGTTTCTATTCACTATAAGCATCTTATAATATACTTTTAAAATGTAAATTGTCTAATAAGTATCGTCTAGTTTCATCGTTTTTTTTTGAGTATTCATGCAATTTTATGCTTTTGCAAATAAAATGCCAAGATGTCGGCACAAAATTACATTTTTTATAATCGTTTATTATATCGTTTGATTTGATTGAATTTAGTATAGACATGCATTTTATGGTACTGAATACTAATTCGATATTAAACGTGATATTTTTTATAATCAACCTATAAAATATTCGTAATGCGGCTAATTATTCGGATTTTATATCAGATTTTAATATTCAGAATCACAGACCACAATCTTAACAAAATTTGTTAAGAGCGTACATAAGTGAAACGGAAAATAATTTTCAACACTATGTGTGACGTAATTTCGGCCGCGTTGCTAGTTGACCTGTGAGCATGTCAATTTGTTTTGTGATGGCGTCGGAGGAATATATTCTTAAATCGTGTAAAGATGACTAAAAAACGTTCCGCATGTACTTGAAAAAGAAAACATGTCAATGAATATACTATTATTATTACGAATATAATAATAAACATAATATTAAAATGACGCATGTTGAATTTTTATGACAAATTATATTTCGTTCGGCTCGCGTCATTTGCACAATCAGCGCATCGCCTAGTCACGATCTTTTTAGACCATGCCTCAGCTGAGGTATAGCGTTAATTATACCAACCTATTAGGTTATTATTAATTTACTTAAGAATTTAATTAGTATCGAACGCCCTCGTTGCATGAAATACGGAAATAAAAAGTGACACATATACACAATGATAAAATAGACTGATTCGTATTATGTATACTTTCAAGACGAAGCGTGTAATTTTCGAGATTTTTTTATTGAGTTTTTTTTAAGTATCGAGATGAAAGTGTATGTACTATAAGTACTAGCGACAATATAGTCTATAAATTGATTAAGTTTAGACAAACACTCCAGATTTATTATACCCATCTTTGGATGGGCTTTCCAACCAATTAATATAATAAATAATAGGTATACTATACATTTCATCGATCGTCACACATTTTTTTTCTTATTTTAGTATGTCTGATTTAGGGTTCGTGTAATAAACGATGACATCTTAGAATCGCTAAAACATTAATATTACATTCCTTATATTATTACACGCTCACAGTGGCCGAACAGTAACGTTTCAACGTATCATATCATGTATCCCGCGATCGAATACCGGGTCTGACTAAATCCACGTTTTATTTTAGCAGGAATACATGCTTTTGTCTTGATCTCCCGGGCGGATTCGTTACGAAAAATCGCACAGGCGTAACGAAAAATAATGTCTCAAAAGTAGCGCGACCGCTAGAGACTCTAGTCGGCCGCGACCGGCGCTTAGGGGATGACGTGTAAACCCACGCCCCGCAATTTATTTTGATAATTCTATATTTTTCTTTAATACTTAAGCACAGATAAGTCGTTTTGTGCATGTGCATGAGCAGTTTTTATTAGGTATGTAAGGTAAGCTCGCAGTCAAGATAGTTTTCCGATATTCCTTCTGAGAATAATGTACCTACCACAATTAATAATTTAAAAAAATATATTTCCACCTTGAACACCGTTTTATAACATTTTTTATGATAAATGTAGAGTTGTCACTTCATAACTTTGCACTCCGTAATATATTTTAATAAATACCTACACCATACACCTATTTATTTATTACTCTATATATTATTACAAGTGAATATCATTTAATCTAATCTAATGCGAGGTAATCAGTCGAAGAGTCATATCAGTGCAGTAAAAAAGTGAAAAAATTGCAAAGTTAAGTAAATAGTCTTAAATAATTCGTTAGCAACAGAGATTGGCATTTTTTTTCGAATTTGGCCACCCAGCATTCGGAAAATCAGTAGGCAAAGCATGTATCCATGTTGAATAATTATCGCCGTCAGGGTTTAAGTAACCATCATCTGAGGAGCGAGGCGCAAAGTGCCGAGTTTTTTTTTTCAATATGTATTTGGATCTAATAGTTTGAACTAGTGGCTAACCATTTCTTGTAAAACAAAAATCTGTTAATACAATCTCTACTCTACGGAGGCCCATATCTTAGGATCGAACATGGTGATTTAAAATATATTTATTATCATTGTATGACTTTTATTCCCACGATGGCCGAGCAGTTTCGAGGTTCGAATCCTGGAATTGGAAAATACACGTGTTGTTTTTCAATTTGTGTTTGCAGTCAGAGTATGGACCTAATAAGTTGAGCAAGTAGCTAATATCTATATATCGTAAAAACAGAAATCTGTTAATACAAACTTCCACTATGTAGAGGTCAAAGAAAAAAAAATATAACACATTTTCACTACTGGTTGGTGCTAAATAATTGCAAGGTTGAGAATTTTCTCCACTAACAATACAACATTCTTAAATCACATTAATATGATTGTAACCTATGCAAAAGTGGGATCTTTACCAAACAAAAGTACTAGAATGTGATGTAACTAACAACATAATATGATGATGTATGTAAAGAATAATTTCTGTAGTAGATACGATCAAAGAAAACTAACTTGTTAGTTTTATTCTATAGTATGTATGAACCCAGTTGTATTGACTTTAATTCCAAAGGTTGTCTCTGGACCGTCATCGTAGGAGAATTGCGTTTCAACGTTTTAAATTACATTCAAGATTCTGAAAACTTACTTGAATACATTCAAATGAACAAAAACGACAAAATCTTTTGAATAGCCATGCATAAACCTACTATTCACGTGTATGCTCTACGCCGTAGACTCTGAGCTCAATCTCTACGATGGCGTAGAGGTCGCTTGCAACTAGGCGATTTAGACAGCTCTCAATACCACGGTAACTGAAATAAAAAAAAATAAAAAAATGCATGTGAGTAATGACCACAGAACACATAATAAATAGAATATCGATAGGCTATATTTTGAATGTGTGAGTGTCCTACGAAAAATGAAGCACGCAGTATGCACGTGCAATAGTGTGTGTGTAATACACCAACATTAAATGAGCGTAAATGCATAAACCGAGAGCAATTTTCAGTATTCGAGGTAAAACGTATTCTTGACACGTGTGTAAGTTTAGCCCGGTTTCTTCCTTACTCGGAGTCGGTTACCTGCTTCACCTTACCCGTTATGTATTTCAGTTCCCATTATTTCTGAGATACCTGGTAATGACACTAGCAGATTACATACATTATACGCAATATTTTCTGGTGTAGAAAAAAAAAATTTTCATTTAATAAAGCTTGCTCAATTATTTGTGTATTACATTCTGAATATACGTAATTGTGGCATCATGTCATTTATTTTTCTACGTAAAGTAGATAATCCTAATTTATGGCTTGATAACCCAAAATGACTTCTAACTTCCTCCATCTCAGTGTCATCCAGATGTCTCCACTGACCGCCATAGATTCTGTATTAAGGCTGTTCAACTGATTAATATTATTTTCATATTTATAAATATGTAAGAAATCATTTTTATTGTGACTCTGGGGCTGATGATACTTTTCATGGAATGGCAGGAAACCGAACCCAATCTCGAATCGAAGGGTAGGTGATAATTGATAACCGTCACTTTATTTTCAAAAAAACTCATTTATTTTGTTACTTACTTAACAATAAAATTACACATTTGACAAAGTACATATTTATACAATAAAATATGCAGTGATGGAAGTGATTTTTTTTACTTACACATTCTGTCGCCCCGAAAAAAAGTTTTGGGAAGTTATATTTCGAATGAAATGCCTATTCGTGTTTGCAAGGGTGACGGTCAACTAGAATTCTTTCAGGTATTTGAAACAATGTCTAAAATCTAACACTATGTTATTTATTTTAACCACAACGTAGAGCGCGTCTTGCAAAAAAAAAACGCGCTAATTTCAAATAAAATCAAGCCGACTCTGCTTTGGTCAATTAATCACTATTACAATAATAGATCGATTCGCATGTATCATTGATTTATTATTACTATGGTAACACTATCTAAATGCGAATGTATTTGTTGCGCCTTGTTTTAATGCGTACATACTCTAACTGGGTAAAGAGTTTCGGCAGATTACTTAATGGTGATTAGATATCATCGCTCTTTTAAAAAAAGTTTAATTTGTTTCAAACAGCTCAGTCTATAATACGTATAGATACTGTGGTTAGTACTTTGTTAGATTGATTTTGAAGCTTTCTATGCTTAACTTTTAATCGACTTTTAAAACTATTGTATTTCACTCCATTCCATTGGGATTAATTTTTGTGGGCGAAAGTTTAATTATTTCTACAGATAATCTCATAGAAAATCAATTGAAAATATTTTGAAATGAGATGTGATGGAAAAGCATTGAAAGTCAATTTTAGGTTATTTTTGTAACAATCATACCACTCAGCATTAAATGATTGACACATTTTAATATATATGTTTTATTGTCAAAACAAAACAATAAAGCGATAATATTTATCACCATTTCCTCAATTATAACTAGATCAGTAGGGTCTGTTCTAATTTATTAATTGTGAGA
Organism: Rhyacophila brunnea; assembly: GCF_057557595.1. Lineage (NCBI taxonomy): Eukaryota > Metazoa > Arthropoda > Insecta > Trichoptera > Rhyacophilidae > Rhyacophila > Rhyacophila brunnea. Next base: position 20,524,074 of record NW_028232774.1, read on the forward strand.
ATATCTTTTGTAATATATGTACTACATTTGTGTAAATTGTAAGGGCAATACTTAAATACTCACTCAACTCATCGAGTCCATTACGAGACGCATTACTATTATCACGAGTCTTTCACTCGATGTAGTCAACCGTTATTCCACTCGAAGCAAGTCTCTCAGTTTATTGATATAATCAATCTTTTGATCACATCAATCCCACCAGTACATCATTATCCACGATTATAATCTGACGCTGTCTTCTTTATTAAAGTAATATTGTATTCTTGAACCGACAATAAACTCTCCTCTCCAAACATCCACGCAACAACGACTTTCAATCTCCTCCACCTCATCATCTATTCTCCAAATTATAATATTTTTTATCACATTTTACTCCACAACTTACTATAAATGGTTTTTGAAATACACCATTTAACGAGGAATGGTTATTAGTCAATCAAAAAACCCATAGACATACAATTTGAGCATGCTAGGATCAATTTTCTTTTTCTTCTTCTTCGATGGCGCTACAGCTCAAGTCGAGCCCTGGCCTCCTCCAACACCGTCCTCCAGCCGGAACGGTCCTCCACACGTCTTTTCCAGTTCCTGATTTTTAGCAGCTGGTTGGCATATTTTGTAATGTTCTCACCGAGGACCAATTTTATATACCTACTACAAATCATGCATATTTCAGTACTTAGTAAAAATTACGTTGAACGTAAGATAACTCGTGAAAATAATCCGTTCAGACTCTTCAGAGGTTAACACACTACATGTTTTAATTCACGCGTGTCGTATCTTGCCAGCTGTATTAACTAGGTATTCTCTTGTGTTGTTTTTCATTGTAAATTATAAACTCTTGTTCAATCATCGAGAAATAAAATATGGACTTTCGAGATATAGATTTACATGAGAATCTTTAGTAGAATCATTAAAAAAAAACTACAAAGGGCAGGTTTAAGAAGCAATGAAATCTTACTCAATGTCAGGAAATGAAAATTTTCTTCTATTGGCTATACCATAATTATGTGCAACAAATATCCACTGTTACATCGATATGTTCAATAGAGCATACATTTTCTGCAGAAGTCAAAAAAAGTGTAAACGAACTCCCTCCCTCCACAAATTTAGTTAGGAAACTTTAAAGAATTATTTTACTGTAGTTATTCATTGTATAATATGAGTACAGTATGTACCCCGTAAACCAGTTGCAGGCCAGTATATTATAACAGAAGAAGTTTAACACGTAATATTACATTGCATTACGAGCAGCAAAAATAGTTTGAATATATAAATAAAAAATCCTAGGTCTACGAAGGTCTTAAAATGCGGGTCTATTCTATACATAAGCCTGCTTTCGGTCCGCTACGGCAGCTAAATAGGGTAGGAAAGTATCGAATTATTAACACTTATTATAACAATTACAATAACTTAACCGTCTAACTGTCAAAACTCTCTATCTCGGTCTAAAATTTATCACATCTACGAGAGGTGCTGTTTAAACATACTACTTATTGTAACAATTATAACTAAATTACTGTGATTGTTACAATAAGTGTTAATAATTCGATACAATCCTATCATATTTAACTGTCGTAGCGGACCGAAAGCAGCCTTGTGTGTAGAATAGACCCGCTGGTCACCTGTGTTGTTTGCCAGACCTTCTTATGAGGGCAGTATGATAAATACTAATAAATAAAGTCACAATCACAAATCTCACATAACATAGTCATGTACCAAATGTTACTAAGCTACATTACAATTTTCAGGCAGATTTGTCATTTAATTTATTTTTAACAGTCATTGAAAGCAGACAATCCCTCGTATTTGTGTAAAATAGAAAAAGTAAAGTTCGGGTATTAAACATTATTTTTGCGTGAAAAAACCATTACACAAACCAAAACAAAGCTTGAAAAATATTACGGGGGTTTCCAATATTTTTTTCCTGAAAACATTATTCCTTGTTTTATTTTTACCAGACATATCAAACTACCTTTGTATATCAAAGCCAACACAGACAATCTAGAATATTATATTATAAAAGGAAAGTCTCTTCTAAAAAATTCGTCTACTTTTGGTATTTTTTTACGTTAGTTCTAAAAAAGTGATAATATCTCTAAGTTTTAAGTTCCAGTAAAACCGACATGATAAAATAAAAACACTTGTGTAACCCCATATGAATAAAAAAAATGTGAAAAACTCTCTGAATATACCACGTGTTAATTTAAACAATAGAACTACGAATTATCAATACCTAGGTACGTGCTTTATAAAGGATTATGATTATGTGGATAATAATTAATATGTCAACGACATAGGAGAGGAAAATTAAACCTCAAACCGAGTAGATTGATTTAAACTCTCATGATTTATGGGTTTTTGTCGTGCAATTTCAAACCGATCTGATGAAAGGCCAGCAAAGGGAGTGGGTATAGGTACATTTAAAATTCAATTTCTCTCATAAATTAATACCTGTACCGTAATCAATTACTACCCCGCATCCTCACCTGCCCCCGGTTACCCAAGCGCTGGTTTAATTGTTTCTCACTTCCGTCACGCAATCGCAAATTTAATATCTAATTCACTTCTGATAAATAAAGTGACTCGTTTCAACTACTTATACCGAATTCTATGGTACTATTATATCAAACATTACTATATTAATAACAATTATTATCTTTATCCCCTTCTTCTTTTGCCATATCCGCCCCTTAACTGGAGCATATGGACACCACGCGGCGCCTCCAAGAATCCCTGTCGCTCGCCGATCTTCTTGCTTCGTTCCAGGTCAAACCAGCATCCCGTAGCTCCGCCGTATACACTCTGGATGCCGGAATCCGGTCGGCTTGAAGAACAGGCAAGCCAGGTTGAAGTTCTCTTCTGGCATCCGCAGCACGTGGCCGAGCCAGGTCCAACGTCGCCTCTTCACTTTCAGCATGATGAGAGGTTGCTCGGTGCGTTCTCTTATCTCCTCGTTGCCCCTAAAGTCATACCACCGCACACCCAGTATTCATCGCAAACATCTGTCCCCATTGCCTCTTAAACATAGGAAACGTCTCCACTTTCCTCTATCTGCTGCAAAACCCTTCATTTCCGATTATAGGCCGATTTGGCTCCTTTATATAGGATTATAGGCCAATGGACGACGACCATGGCCCCCACATCCTGAAGCGGACCCCCAGGCTTGGATTTTTGGCTGCCCCTCCCTTATCTATCTCTAATTAATGTGTATATTTAGTATTTTTTGTATATTTTAATACATTTATGTATTTGAATTATGGAGTTGTTGAGTATCGATATACAATTAAAAATTGTATCATACAACCACATTATTTAAAATAATAACATTATTGAAGAAAAATAGCACCGCAGGCGATTTTTTTTTAACTATAAGAGAGAATTTGTGATGTGTGTTTATATCACTTATCTGGTTGACTCGCCAAATCGGGCCCTTCCTGATCCCGGGCCACCATTCTAGAGCCTTGTCAGCCCCCCTTTTGTGGGGGCCATGACGACGACATCTGGACGCCTGGTATCTAGATTCTAGAATGATACGATAATGCCTGTGGGCGACAGGATATCTAGACGACAGGAGAACTTGGCACCGGAATAACTCGGTACTGGAACAACTCGGCACTAGGAAAACTCAGCACCAAGACAACTAAGTTCAATATTTTTTTCATTATACTTCTAGTATATATAATAAGTATATTAAAGTAGTCTTCTATTCTTCAGTTATGGCCTACCTAACGCAGTCACCCCACTTGTATATGAGACGACAGAGCCGATCCCCGTACAATACATACCGGTCGTGGTTGTACATATCTTCTGATCTTCTTTGTCGTACCTATATGGTTCTGAAGACCCTTCTCAATGCCTTCGTTTCAAACATATTCAGTTTCCTATCATATCTTTTGATAAATCTCAAAATATACTACTTATTATATAAGTTAAGACTTATTAAAAACTTTAATTTAGCTTTCTCAATCAGCAGTTCGCACTCGACTATTATATCGCAAGTAGGGTTGCACCCTTAGGGCTAGTGAGTAAATCATACTTAACTGTCATATAAAGTTCCGGAAATCAGCCATTTAATGAGATGTAGCGACGTCACTAAATAGTGATGGAATTGAGTAACAACTCTCATTAAGTATAGTGTTATATTTCATTTAAACTTTAATTGACATTTTCTTTGGTTGAATTATGTGTATGATTTTCTTTACTAATTTGACAGATGGCATAAACGAGGCATCTCCAGCACAACGATTTTGGTTGATTATTATACTATAGGTACATATATAAAAATTTAGTCATGAAGGGTGTATATATTAATATGGTTTCATTGAAATGTTGAAAGGGAAGCTTTGACCATTCCTATTATCATTTCTTTAACTAACTTTTAAACTTTGGCATTAATGTGACAGACGTGAGAAAAATAGAATATGTAAACTGAGGGGTAGTTTACCATTGCCGTTGCGCAATAGGCTCTTTACATAATATGTGAATAGTTTGTCTTTAAATTCAATATATACCTAATAGACAGCTTTAACTTATCATTTATCGACGAATGGAAAATTGAGTGTTTTTTTTTGTATTGGCGACTTACAACTGTTGCTTAATTTTTAATGCCTCAGTGACCTAAACCAAATATAATATGTTTGTATTAGTTGTAAAATATGAGACTGTGGTAGATCCTGCAAATTTTTATACTGGATAGTAGAACTTGAAGTTGAACATACCTCCTATATAGGATTCTCTTTGCTACTATTTTAAAGATGATGCCACTCTATACCATTAATTTCCAAAATACCAAACTTAGTCTTATACTTTAAATAATCATTATAATTATAATTGTGGTTAATGCAATGTATGGTTTGATGCTTCGTCATATAACAGGTATGAGTTAAATACGTAACAATATACATAAAGCGCAATACAATAAATTTTCCGTTAACAGAGAGAATGTCGCGGTTGATTTAAGGCATTTGTAGTACCTTGGGGATTTCCCGGCATCAGTAAGAGAATTAAGGAGATACCTATAGGTTAGTACGCGAATTATTAATTTTCATTAAAGTAATTTATTGTTTCATTGAGATACAAGCATTTACTTGTGAATCTTGATAAATTGCGTTGTTCGAGGAAAGTTTTTCAATAATGTATTTTAATTCACTTGAAAATTGTATATTATTATAAAATTATATATATTTCGGCCAGTAGAAAAAAAGTTTAGGTACTGGAATCTTAAAATAGATTACTTATATGAAATAGTGATACATGTCTCTGAATGTTATTAATATAAAATGTTACAAGAAATTATGAAAGATAGAATAAGTTAATTCAACAAATAATTCACAATGTTTAAGAATGTAACATACATAATTTGGAAACACCTCAATAGATATTAGAAAAAATCTTGAAAAAAAATACTAATCAAATAAAGTGCAAGTACGTTTTAACTAAAATTTGGAGAGATCCTGACATCGGTTAGGAATCGAAGTAGAAACGTAAATTTTTTATTAGTGCTTCAGTTGCATGACTATTGGTTATTTTTGTCGGAATTAGGTAGGGTACATGTGGCTAAATTAATATGAGGTTAGAGTACAGTGCGGCACCATATTTTTTTCAAGGATTTTTCTTACAGGAATAAGATATATTTCACGTTTTATTGATTAAAATAAAACACAATATCATAATTATCACAGTACTGAATGAATTATTTTCACAGCTACCTATATAATATATATATATATATTGGCTCTACAATCCTATATGGATCTAGACCGGTTCACGAAGAGTTTTCTTAACAGATTTTTGTTTTATGAGAAATACATGTTAGTCATTTGCTCGATCTCTTAGATTCACACTGTAGGTCAAACACACACATTGTAAAACAACATGTTTTTTTCCGAACTCGGGATTCGAACCCGGTACTCGCGATATCATAAATCTGACGTGTGGGCGCTCGGTCATCATGGGAGTATTTATATTCCTATATAAAAGTGTGAAAACGCGCTTAATATTAATACGTTTGTATCATACCACTCAGCATTACAAGGGTGACATACTTTAATATGTATTTTTTGTTATCAAAACAAAAATAACGTAGTGGAAACGATTATCAGCATTTTCTATTTAGATCAATATGGTTTAATATGATTTGTTAATTCAGACAATGTGTCTTGTAATGAATGAACTGCATTTGTGTAAATAGCAAGGACAATCCATAGATTCTCTCTCTTATCGATTCCATAACTTAGAGCGCTACTCACATCGAGTCCGGTCACTCGGCGCACCACTTATCTTGAGTTTAGTTTCTCGGTTATATTAACATCTCGATACATAGCCAGTCAGTTGATTGATAAAGTCAATCTCATCAGTACATCCGTACCTGCTATTATAACATTACTCTGTCTTTATCATTGTAATTATTTATTCTTGTAACGATAAATAAACTCTCTCCTCGAAACTTCAAGCAGCTGCGACTTCACCCTCCTCCACCACATCATCTCTAAAGTGGTAAACCCGACGTGATCATCTCAAATCTTATTTTATACTTCAATACTTCCACAATAAATCAGTAATAAAATAATACTGAAAATCTAAGCAGTACATCAGTACACGCGATTATAACATTACTCTGTCATTTTTATTATTGTATTTATTTATTCTTGTAACGACAAATAAACTCGCTCCACGAAACCTCCAAACGACCACGACCTTTCTCTCTCCTCTATCCCATCATCCCAAAGTGGTGACCCCGACGTCCACGTCCCACTTCAATATTTCCACTTCCACAATAAATCAATATTAACATAATACTGGAAGAAAGTAACCGCCATAATTAAACATAACATTATTTAAATACTAGGTTTTACAGTCTTACAAGATAATGAATAATAAATCAACATTTTCATTGTTAATTTAGAGAATTTATTGACGTTGAAGAACGAATAACGTTTGTTATTTTTGGTAAGCAGTATTGTAAAACTAATGATAACAACTTCCCATCCTATAAACTCCACTTGGACAAAAACGTGAGTTACGGCTATTCATTTTATGTAGCAGTAAAGTCAATTAACATATTATTATATTATGTTTAGCGTCATGTAATTTTAGGCTCTCGTGAAAGTGGTTATATTTTAAATGTTCAAATCGTTAAAATGAGTCCACTAAATGGAGTCTTAGTAGACATAACGCATTCTGGTAGAGTATAAGTTATCCCCATCACACTCTACAGAGCCGAGGCGTTTGGGGTTGGGAGATAATATAGCTTTAACTCCGTGCAATATAATATAATAGGTATGTGGGTGGTAGACCACAAGTGGCTTGGGGTTTTATTCCGCAGAGGGCTAATGAAAAGGCGAGTGGAAATATGAGATACTGCCCGCGTGGCGCTAACGGTCGCTCTAATGCACGCTACGCCTTCACGCCCCATAACCTACAACGCTAAAGCGGCTATTAGCATACCAGGAGTCAGTCAAAAGTTCTGTGTAACATTATTAACATATCGGTGAGCTAAAATACATACAGTGTATTTTTTAAATTTATTTAACTGAGAAAAACAAAGAGTTGCAGTGTTATGAATCAATAAATAATAGTGAAAGCAGTGTCCGAAAAATTGCACATATCCCTTTACTGCATAGTGTCGCAAATTTGCGACATTTCAAACTATTTCGATATAGCCAATGCCATCTTTGTAAATTATCAAATAATATCTTTTTTCGATGCCTAGAAAACTGTTTTACCATAAACATCCTACTTTACCGATTTTTTTTAGACATATCAAAAAATAAAGCATTTCTGCATTATAGTCTCTGTATTTCTGCTTTGACAGTTGACGAATTCGTATGTACGCGAAAATCCGCATTTGTAAATAAATTTAAAAAAATGTACAGAAGATTGAAATTGGTTGAATAAAAATATCTACACATCGAATAAGGTGTGTACATTAGTTTTTTATAATTGTTTTCATTTGGTTTTGTATTTTGTCATACTGAAATTTAAGATTTCCAAATGTCGTAAATCTGCGACATCAGGCAGTAACATACAAAATTTAATGGAATTTTCGAAAAAAAAAATATTATTTTTCCTTCATTCACAAGGCATTTTGACACCAAGAAAAAATAAAAATTTAAAAAAAAAAATCATGCAGTAAAGGTATATTATGCAATTGGCCATATCACACATTTCATCGTTTCCTATTGTAACGAAAGGTGATAGCCGTATAACATTGAGATCAAATTCATATCTAAATAAAATACGTAATAAAAAACTACCAGAATACAACGGAATAAGAGAATAATATAAGTACGTAAGAAAATTAAATAATTACACGATAAAAAGAACTTTTTACATACAACGTTTTAAAATTTTCTGTTGAATCATATAAACTTGACTTGACTAGCTTAAATGATCAAAGAAAAAGACTTGATAGAAATAATAATGAAATGTCATTTTGACATTCCTATTGATTTCCATAGTAACGCACGTATATATTAATAATTAAGTTGCTAGGACCCCAGACCCCTAGCAATCAATGATAGTGGATTGGATTACGGAGTTCTTCCGAAATAACTTTTCATACAAAACAGAATTAACTGAAAATTAATTCAATTCTACTTAAAGATGACTAAAAGTATTAAAAGAATACATTGGGTTCGTGTTCTGGTATATTCTAAAAGTTTAAAATGTCTAGCTAGTCGGGAAGTTAGTTAAAAATCGATCGCAAGATTTGTACTGGACAAACAACCACCGGACAAATAAGAATACGACCTAATAAAAACGTTGTAAAATACACTCAAATGGTATTAACTAGGCTTACCATACGTCCCGGTTTGACCCGGATTGAACCGGTTTCACACATTGGTCCCGGCGTCCAGTCCGATTTGGCATTTTGTCCCGGCTGTTGTTCCGCATATGAATAATCGTCAACAATATTTTTTCATGATTGACCGTGGTAGCGTATGTGATGAGACGGCGCGTTCATTTCAGGTTCATTCCAGGGAAAAGTACGAATGGTACAATAAAAAAATAAAATAATTTAAATTTCTCCTGCAGCAGACCTTCTGCGTTCTTCTTTTGTAGGCACGTTAAAAATAAAACAATTTTGGGTAGTTAAATTTTACCCTATATCCCGTTCGCATCCCAGTAAGCCTAGTGATAACGATGCTTGATATTAATCAATGTCAAATTAATGTTTTTATAAAATCTAATAAAATTGGAACATTACTATCTGCAGTTGGAATGCTATACGGCCATCTTTTTCTGGTACAATAGCTTATGGTAAACTGTGATACGGCGAAATGTAATACCTACAATCGACATGTAACCAGTGATAGCAACCATATTGTTACTGGTGAAGTTTATATAAACAATAGGGAATATGACAAGCCTAACAAGATTGAAATACATACAAGAAAAAAGATAACATAAAATATTAGAAAAGATATCAGAAGACAAAGATAGAATTTCAGAAACGTTTTTAGTATGGTAGAACTATTTATAAACCAAAAATAAATTAATATTTTGTTAGTTGGCATATTGAAGCAATATAGTGGCATTGTTTATAGGCTCCATTAAAATTGAAGATATAATTCACATATTGATAAAATAATATTCTGAAAAAATGCAAGGACATCTGGTATAGGAAATTAGGCTTCTTTTCTCAATAATACTATATTTTTAATGAGAATTTATGAAATATTAATTTCTAAGATTACAAAATACCTATATCTAATATATATTTTTCCTATAAACTCTACAGTATACCACAAATTCTTCATTTTTAACTTTCACGCAGCATTTTTATCTGTAAGCACGGCATTATTACTAAAACTAAAAATTGAATGTAGCCAATAAGTCTGAAAACGTTGGCTTCCCCTTATTTAATCTAACACTGATCATGCGACATTAACTTGTGATACATAAACTTAGTTTTCTTATAATCCCCAAATAACTTTTAAGAAGCTGTAATAAAATTTAATTATCGCGTTACCATTTAGTCGCTCCGTTTTCATTCACAGAATTTTCCGAAAGTAATTCCAGGTATGTTTGAAAGTCCCCGAGGGGCACGCCGGGAGTCAGACGATGGATAAGAGGCGCAGAGAAAAGAATTCTAACATAATTTAGATGTAATAAGTGGTTAATGGCAAAGGGAGTGTGTCTCCGAAATTGTTTTAAACTTTTATTACCGATGCTTTTGAGGTTTTCTCACTGCTGTGTGGGAGGTTAAGTAGCATTTTGAAGGTGGAATAAATGATATTATTACCATTGAAGACATTTTTAAATCATTACCACTATCTAATATTGATCTTTTTAGAGTTTTACGCTACTTTTACACTTCAACCAACCATAGCACCGTAAAATTGCTTCGAAAGGGCTACATTTGAATTAATACAATTTCTGAGTTAATAGATGTTTTAAATTAGAATAGGCATGTTGATCGCAAGATGAATTTTGATCTAACGTATCATAGCTATCAAAAATCACACCTTACATCAAATAACTTTTATTCATACTCATAGACACTAGCCATATAAAGGTGCACCATTTCTTTGAATTAGCATCTCTCCTACCAACCAGAAAGGCTTATTTCATTTTAGTTTTTCTTTAAAAACATTAAACATATTCATTTAGAGATAAAACGCTTTCATGTAAGTATTTCAATTTTTATTCGCAATTTTAACCGGAAAAAAGAATCTTTTCATTCCGACCAGAAACAATTTTGATTTTTCTGCATTTGCGTTCTTTTTGCAAAATGGCTGACCGGAAACAAGTTTTGAAAACTTCCCAGCTTGCAATTATTTCCTGTCGCTGGCGGTAAAAATTGTTAACGTAAGGTATATATTTTTTTTAAACATTAGCGCGAGAAATAATTTATCTCCCTCCAAATCGGCTTCATTAAAACGTTCGCTAACTAGCCGAGTTTTTTTTAAAACGACAAACTTGACGAGATAAAAAAGTTTTACAATAAAACATTTCAGATATTGAGAAGGGTGTAAAAATAGACATAGTAAAAGAAACCCTTTCACCATTTCTCACTCTGTTTGCAGAGTTGAGTTATTGCATTTTGCAATATCCCAAAAAAACTACAATATCTGCTTGTACTAAATATATAAATATACCACAACACCTATATGGGTGATATACACACTCATATCATATATAACATTGGTCTCAATCCAACAAAAGGGTAAGTATAACATAATATTACAAATTATGAGAACAATTTTATTATCAAGTTCACATGACTATTAGTTTACACAATAATTGAGAATCATCGAATTTTTTTGCTAGATTTTTAGATATCTATTGCATACTTACCATAAAATATATCTCGGTTATTATCTACAGAAAATATGTGGAGCTTATACCATAAAATTAAGATGCTTATCAAAGTGACAAGAAACACTTTTTATATAAGTATCTATTATTTCCGTATTGTTCCTCAAATCCTAGACGTGGAAATACTACAAAAGTTCGATTGATGTACGTGAAACCGACAACTAGAGATCGATATGAGTGAAATGAGGTCTTCATCCACCAGTGCATCAATCTAAGCTGATGATGATGACTATTTTATAATTACCATTATTTCATACTAATACTTACCGCTTACAAAAAAAACTTACCAATTAGTCGAACATACGTACTACATCAATAATTATAACTGCAATACATTTTGACAATCGGCTTATACATGTATTTTAACCCTTCAAACTCAGTACGCCTAGTCGACTTATTGTTATTAAGTTGCTATATCATTCTACAATCTCCATCTTGTTACAGTTACTACGTCGTGTACACTTCTTCTACCACACCACTAAATTGCACAGGTAATATTATGTACACTACAACTCGCTTAAAACATAGGGTGTATCGTATTATTAAGTACAATAATTTGACTATAATGTATTCCGCTCATATTATTAACTAATTAGTTGCGTGTTACATTCACTTTGGTGAACATTATCAATAAAATTAATGTACATAGTAGCAAATATATTGCGTTTAGTTCATAATTTTATAATTTGATAAAATACTGGGGCCAGTAGAGTGAATGTAGTTTAATATATTGCATTTTTTATTAGTAAATAGTGATGCCACGTGGGAAAAAGCTGGCCATGCGATGCTTAGTGATGACACATTATAAAGAGCGGCAAATTTAGCAACGAATTTTACAACCTTTGAGAGCAGTAGCGGGTTTCCAAGAAACATTAAAAATCATCTTAACCTTTCCTATATGTAATACCTATACGTAATACCTAATGTCGGCTTATTGTACAGACAATATTTTCACAAGGGGGCCTCCAAACCCGTCAGCTTCTCAGATCTCCATGTGCCCATGAACCCGATGATTGAGAGTAGGTTTTGTGGACATGCTCTTATCATGAGTGGATGATTTGTGGAGGATGTAACTTTTTTTGATGTACAAAATAATTAGCTAATAAAATAGATATATAGGTAACCTAACAATATTCCTTACAATTTGAGATTAAAAATGCAAGGGGGTGGCTTTTTAATTCTGCCTAAAAGCGGCACTTTATCTATTGACGTCACTATGCGTAGGTAACAAAGCTATATATTTAATACAAAGCATATTTTGTCATCTAGCTATCGTGTAGATAAAAATATTTTTACGGTACATAATATGTAAGCACACATACATACGATACGATACAAAAATACAACTATCTAGTAAGACCAAGATGCCCATCCATGGACTGAAGCCTTATGCGGTTTAGATCCGTGTGCCATACTAAGCTTATGATTTTTGTTCATGAAAATATATTTTCACTAAATTTGTAAGTGTAAGTATATGGTATAAACGGATACGATCAGATGCTTATAATATACTTTGTGAAAATATATTTCCATGAACGGAAAATATAAGTTTAGTATAGCAGACAGTTTAAAACCGCATACGGTTTCAGTCCATGGATGGCCTATAACAAACTTACATTGTAGCATGTTGGGGAATAATGAACCCTACGAAGTCATCCCTAAAATCAAGAGCAAACCAAATTGACGCAAGCGCCTTGCAACGGTCGCACACGTCATTTTCTTATTTGTTCTTAAACGTAGCAGTCACATATTTCCCAATTTTTCAGCAACAATAATTTTAACAATACCAGTAACAATGAAATTTAATGTGTATAGTACTTATTATTACTCATATTAATATTAATTAGCAGTAGCATCTGTGTACGTAAACTATAACTATTTGGTCAGCCAGCACACTTTTTCCACTGCAGAGAACTATAGTTTTAAATAAAATTTAATTCATACAAAAAATATAACAAATAATACAGTTTGTTACTGTAAGTCAATATCTTATATTTTAACGTATATAACTTAAATTTTAATTAATAACTTACAAACAATAATTTAATAAATAAAAATCATCCTTTACCATTTCTGTGGGATTTGAATAATAGTAAATGCATTTGTCGCAGGTCGAGGCAGGTGGGTAGTAGCAAACGACAAGTATCAAGTAGCAAGTGTAGCGACGGGAAGTAGCAACATGCTTTTAAATAGCGGCTCTTTATCTGCTCTCGACACTGCTTCTCTTGCGTTCGCCAGATGCAAACTGCCACTTAGTTCAGGCGTCCACAAAATTTTCGACTGCATACGTTTATCTGTGAAATTAAAATCTCTATAATAAATTGAGTGGTGTTATTGCACTCTACTTGCAGTATAAAGTGGATGCAGTGCACACAATTTTTTGCAAATTTTAATTTGTGTATGTAGTAACAACCCGTGGGAGTAAGCAGGTCATGCATTTTATATGAGCAACGAATGAAGGAATGAATACAAATATAATAAGTTTTGAGAGCAGTGATTTCCCTTAAAACAGTATTGACAACTTAGTCTTAAAAAAATATCGAATAATTGATGATTCTCACAACACAATTGTTGCAGTATTTTAATGCACATTGTAATACATGTTGTAATGGCGGTTTTTAAGTTTTTAACATTTTTACAAGGGTGTATCTAAACCTCTCAGTGCCACAGACCTCCACGTACGTAAAACCATCACTATTTGAGAAATGAGAGTAGATTTCATGGAAATAAGAATGTGCTGTCATAGTAAGCTGCCGCTACGTGAAACAAGTGTGTAATGTCTTTTTACTTGGTATTTAAAATGCTATCAGAATGATGCTCCCATCCCATAGCACATTTAAAACCTTTAAATGAATATTGTCAGTTGGCAAAATCTACCGAAATCGCCAGAACAACAATGAGCTCACCTCACGCAAACCGCGTTACATCGGTAACCGCATGAGTCAATTAACGTTTTTTTTCTAGAAGCCTACACATTTTCGACTCACATCAAAATCGCATTCTTTATTTTCAGTGGTTTTCTCTGTAGATTTTCTATTAAATTATTATCTATGGCTGTTTTTTACGTGTATTATTTTTGGTCTACTGGTTTGGGTTATCTTCAAAATATTATCTATGGATATAAACGTATGAACTGTTCAAATTGATTGAAACTAGCATAAATAATGAATAATAATTAAAAATACTAATATATTCGAGTTAACACTCTCCATCATTGAATTTACACAGATAGTGATCGTAAAAAATATTCTGCAGAATGACAAAATCATAGAAATTTGTCGCCATGTCAGCATGTGACATTACGTGACGTTATCATAATATGAGTGCAGCATTACGCGCGTGGATACACGTCATATAAGTTTTTTTTATTATTAAAACATGGCACGGTTGTGTTTTATATGTATGAGTACTGTATGAGTAACTGAAACAATTCTCTTATTATCAAAGTGACATGAAAATGCAATTTAAAAATCCATGTGAAAATTTATTATGCTAATTAAGGTAAGTACCTACCTAATAAAAATTATCTACAAATTGCCATGATCCAATAGTTGTGAACCATGATGGGGCGTCTGTCGACTGTTACGAAACAGAATAAAACAAATCTTCGCCGTTCTAATCAGTGACAACGTGATTGTTTCTAAAATGCAAACTCAACTGAAACAATTTAAACAATATCACAGTGTTTTTTTATACTTTTCAATAACTTTATTTTAAAACGTAATCAGACATTTAAAAAAATATTTTTAACGATTATTTTGAATGTTATAATATGGGCATGCAAGTCTTAATAGTACCTATTATTGACAGACGTGAAAGTGAAAAAAAAGGGCGGACGTCCTCAGCGTGGGTCAAAATGGAGCTTTTGTTGTATTTTCAAAGCATGAATCTGGACATACCTTAAACGTTGTAGATAATCTATTTATATAATTTTGAAGCCTTATTATCCGTTATATTTATTATAAACATTTCATGACTGCATAAAGTATTTTTATTACATAAAATAGTATTCTTTTAAACCTCTCGCTCTAATGTTTTAGAATATAGTCATATTTCAGTACATAAATGTGCAGTGGTGTTAAGATGTTTAACATTTATGAATTTTTAAACGCATTTATAAAACCATCAGTATAATTTATATTGACATTATTATAGTGAAATATTTACGATAAAAAATTATAATGATAATCTCTGTGATCCCAAATTTGACAAGAATTAGGCATTTTATTATTCAAAAAATGGGCAAGATTAACACATTTGAAGGTAATTCTAAAGATACTAATTATAAGCTATGTTTCTGACCATTTAAGTGTGATAAACATCCTACGAATAATGATTTCTTTATAATAATTATTGACCTAATAATAAGGTAATGTTTTTTTGAAATACGCCATTTCTTTTGGCATTCCCCAGTGGTTAAGCTACAACATACGGCCGTAGCCATAAATTGACAAACTATTATTGAAGTAGGGAGTAAATTAATGTCAACGCGCGTGTTTAAACATGTACCTAACCGATTTTTTAAACATGTACCGTTTTAAAAAAATTGGCACATTTATGTACTGAAATATGACTATATTCTAAAACATTAGAGCGAGAGGTTTAAAAGAATACTACTTTATGTAATAAAAATACTTTATGCAGTCATTAAATGTTTAAAATAAATATAACGGATAATAAGGCTTCAAAATTATATAAATAGATTATCTACAACGTTTAAGGTATGTCCAGGTTCATGCTTTGAAAATAGAACAAAAGCTCCATTTTGACCTACGCTGAGCATGTCCCCCCTTAATTCAAATCTTTTAAAAATTCAAATTTGATAGAAACTTTTACGGTGAAACCATAAACAAATGAAGAACTTATTCGATGTAGAAATATTTTAGGAACTAAGGGTTAAATAGATCAAATTGTATTGCTGACTATAAAGTTTAAAATGAGGTTACAAGTTCTACATACATTTTTTAATGCGGTCCGGTCATCTAGTTATACATTATTCTAATCCCACATTAAAATTTTAATAAATTTTGTTGTTTATTAGTCAGGTAAAATCTTTCTAGGATACGTTGTTATAAAAATAGTATTAACAATCCAATAATAATTAAAAATAAAAAGCTTCTCGCTTTTCATACATAACAATTATATTATTAATTTTTTTGACGATGTCTGACCCTAAGAAGATCATATTATGGGCCTCCGTGAGTAGAGGTTTATATTAACAGCTGATGTTTGTTTTTACGATAAATGTATGTTAGCCTCTTGGTTAATCTATTAGGCCAATATTCTGCCTTCAGACTCACATTGAAAAACAATATGTGTATTTAACAGACCCGGGATTCGAATCTGGTAATAATATTATAAGTAGACGCGTTAGCCGCTTGGTCGCTTTGGCGGTCAAAAATAAAATAGGTACCTATCTGATAATAATGGAAACGAGGCCCAGCTTATTTTTGAAGCTTTTTAATCCTCATCAGCTCATTTATTGAGTGTTTTTTACTATTTTAATCAGTTTGGGATTTTTGGAATCGAAATCATTTTGCTGATAGCTTGAGATATAAACGTGTAATTTATAGATGGTTAGTGTTCAATTCGAGTTATTACCAGCAGATGGATCCCAGAAGAATAAATAAATGTTCAAAATAACATGTGGAGATTGTTCAGAATATAGACGTCTGAAGAATAATGCGTCATGGTCCTGGATGTTCACACCATTTAAGTACTACGCGGGTTAAATTTTTATTACTTAAACGAGTAACAATTATTATTGTTGTATCTTCGAAGCTCTCATACTTTACTTAGGTATGTTATTAGCCATTTAAAAAAAAGTTTATCCCATCAAAGATGATCCTATTGTAATATAATCTAGTTTGGTTATACGTTCAATTTGATTATAAAGAAACAAATATTTTAGGGTACAAAGTGTCATATTTTATAGCATTACCTACAGTCCGGGGTAGACGGTCAACCAAAGTAGACGTTCATTTTGTTCAATCTTACACAAGCCTTGTTTATTTATCGACTCTTAGCTATTTCAACTTTTTAATGAAAACAATCAATCCAATACAGTTGTATTATTCCATATAACGGTTTCTTCACACACTTCATAACACATGTATCTACCTGATATCAACCAGTATATTATCTAATGTGTTGCATCGTGTTTTTTTTGTTTTTAATAACGAGATACGTAGCAAAAGAAACAGTCATTATTTTTATGATTTTAGATAAAAAGGAAAAATACGTTAAATAACCAAAAAAAAATTAAATTAAAATAAAAATCGTTGCTCAAAATATTTGGACAGTACTGTGTATCAAAAAAATAATTCAAACATAAATAAAGGTTATGCTTGTGCGTTTACTGAATCATGTAAATGTTGTGTGCTTGATTTTTTTACGAATAAATCAAAACACAATAGTTTCAAATGCGAAAAATTCTGTAATTTGATGGGTTTCATTACAGGTTAATACTAAACACGATTTGTGTATAAACAGCGTAGGAATAAAGAACAAACATTCCGTTCAAACATCAAAAAACCCTTTTTTCCGGGCGTAAAAATATTATTTTATTACCGATTTTACTGTTTACCATAAAGTACGCCATACACCTGTACCTACTGCTATGAATACCCGTATTTTTCCCCTACCTTTCCAGTTTACCATCAATGTTCTATAGAAAAGAGATTTGTTAGACAATATAAACTGTGTTACCACTAAATATTAATATATTCATTATCTCTCTAGCATTGTGCCGGTAGGTATCTATCTACCAGACTCGTCCGGTTCTTAGTCGTAAAATGTGCATTTCATGTAGGCAGTTAAAAATGCCTTATTTTTTTATCAATTTAAAGTACTAAATTTAAAAACTACCTTACAGCTTTTTTAAAATCAATAAAATAATATATTTTACGCCACGCTTTGTAATAACACTTACTCACCCAAGAGCTTATTTTAATATATAATTATACTTCTCAATGCCATTCATAATAACTATAGTGGTAAATTTAAAATTTCTTATTTAATAATTTATGACTAATTTAGTCAATGGTGTTGTATTCTTCAAAAAAAAATACTGTTAAGCCCCACCCCTTGAAGAAGAGTAGAGAGCCTAGTGACGGTACCTCTTTGCCAGGGAGATTAGACACATTGGTGAGATATTAAGAAAGTACGGAATATTGTAAAATGAAAACACTGAGAATGGCTGCTAGCTCACGTTTATCCAAACATCACAATTATTAAAAATTCGAGAAAATATTAAACAAACAGTTTCTATGACGACAAATTAATTATTAAGCAATGCTTTCGAATGCATCTGAAAAGAAAACACTTACAAAGATTTTTTTAAGCATTTGATGTGTTTGGGTGTCATAGCAATTATCAAAATGCAAATAATCCAAAACTAAAGACACACACTTCAATTATTGTGTCAGTATGTATATATTTTTCAAATTTTAAACTCGGTCACACTCAAGTGGAATATAATATTAACTATGGATGCGTGTTCTTTATTATTAAGAAGGTTTATACATGTATATATATTATACATGATTAAAATTGCATCTAAAGTAAACTATAGTAATCCATCCCCCTCTTTTTAGTAGTGTATTCGTACCCCATCGATAACGTATAAAATGAAGTATTAAAATATTCAGCATGTTCACAAGGCGAAAGCATTAAAACCTGGCTTAATTGGTTGTGAAATATGAGACCCTCACGATCTAATATTAAAACGTTTACTCTATGAAAAAATCAAGCAAATTTTAACAGGAATTTTGACTATGAGTCGGTAAATATTATTTATAAAAAACGTGTATATTATACCGGCTATGAAATATTCAATTTTTATATGGAGATTTTTTATACCTACGAATTCCTTTACGCGTGACTGCGTTTTATATTGAGATAATATATGTAGGTATATAATGTTGTGTATTCCTTGAAAATCTTTGGTTAACCATAGTAATTACCATAATCGATTACTACGAAAGAAATTGAACAAAGTATTAAAAGATTTTGACTATATTAACCATTTGCACGAATATGTTACGATTACAGTCAATTCACTGCAATTAATATTTTAAATCCATTGATATTATTTGATACAAATAATTGAAATACATTTTGGTCGAAGTTTATTTTTAAATGGTAGGTACTTACGATAACTACTTACCTGCCGTTACTAAGATCAACAATCACGTTGATGAAAATGGAATGAATCAGATGCGAACACAGAAAAATTATACATATGCAGTTGGCCGTATCATAATTAACCATGAGATGTTGTATCGGTAACCGATGGCCGTATAGCGTTAATATCTAATTGATATCTAAATAACACGCTTAAAATTCCCCATTAAAAATCACTAGAGTACGAGGGAAAAACATAATAAAATAGGTTGGTAAGTAAATTAGAAATACAATCATAACTAAAATACATGGCACAAACGAACACCAACAATCATAACGCATTCGATAACCACTTGAGGATGCGACAGATCGCACAATAACCTAGAGGTGAGTATCTGTAGTTATAGCTGTATGGCAGGGCTTTATCTATATACTTAAAGCGTGGAGTATCTGTGTATAGGGAATGGACCTGAAAAATACGAGCGTCTGCGATGGAATTAACGTGAAGCCATAAGTACCTACCTAGTAAGCGGGGTAAATGCGGAAGTCAGTGGCACCTGTTAGATTTTATGAACCCAGCCCCCTCCCGCCGACTAAAAAATCAATAGTAAATTGTTATCAATGTGTTCCCCTTAACGATTTTTCTGTGTACGGGCCTGAATTAAGGAATTGCTTTTTTTCATTTCTGGGTTTTTTTCGTTCGTTATTGTAATTATCTGACAGTTTATAATCTATTTAAAAAAATAAGTATTCACCATAATCCAATTATTACAGTAAGTTTAGATAAGTACTCAATTAAAACCTTAAAAAATACTGTTGAATTGACGTTTTGGCTATTTTACTGCGTGAATACTTCACCATCCAGAAACACCTAGCAGAAAAAAACGAAACTTGCAATTTGAGACATTTTTTTCTGATAATTTACACAAGGGGGGACATGCTCGTCGAAGGTCAAAATTGAGTTTTTATCGTAATTTCAAACCATGATCCTGGACACTTCTTAAACGTTGTAGATAATCTATTTATATAATTTTGAAGCCTTATTATCCTTTATAGTTATTTTAAACATTTGATGACTGCATAAAGTATTTTTGTTACATAAAATAGTATTCTTTTAAACCTCTCGCTCTAATGTTTTAGAATATAGTCATATTTCGGTACATAACTGTGCAGTGGTGTTAAGATTTTTTACATTTATTAATTTTTAAACGCATTTATAAAACCATTAGTATAATTTATACGAGATAATTTTTGTAAAATATTCACGATAAAAAAATATATTGATAATCTCTGTGATCCCAAATTTGACAAGAATTAGGCATTTTATTATTAAAAAAATCGGCAAGATTAACACATTTGAAGATGATTCTAAAGATACTTATTATAAGCTATGTTTTTGACCATTCAAGTGTGATAAACATCTTATGAATAATGATTGCTTTATAATAATTATTGACCTAAGAATAAAGTAGTGTTTTTTTGAAATACGCCATTTCTTTTGGCATTCCCCAGTGGTTAAGCTACAACATACGGCCGTAGCCATAAATTGACAAACTATAATTAAAGAATGTTCAAACAAACACCAAAATTAAATTACTTATACTTAGTTTGAACACTATTTCTGTTAACCGAATGAAACATTATAGTACTAATTTTATTACAAATAATTTAACAACATGAACATTGTTATCCGTTGGATTTATCAATGAAAGAGAACATTTCGTGAAATATATACCTATAATATATTATATTGTAGCAAGCAGTGAAGAGTAAAACATCTTGAAACTCTAACGCTTGAAAGGTAGGGTCCATTTTATATAAGAATTCCTATATATCACATTTTTTTCCGTCAACGAAATTCCATTTGTCAGATTGTAAATATTTGTTGCAGAAAAGTATTACATAATATTGTTATATTCAAAGCGATCTGAATTTTACAGACTTCATTATTGATCTTTTTTTATTGTACCATTCTAAATATTCAGTCTTTACGCATGTCGCATAAAATATGTATAACATTAACAAAAATATAGTACTATACAAAGGATTATTCCTAATCTTTAACGCATACCCGTATTAATAAATTAAGGCAGAAGCATACTGAAATCATATCACGTGAACGCACGCGAGTTCACGGTAAGCTCGTGCCAGTAGATAATATTATTATCATTTTACTTGGTATTTAAATGTATAATAATCACATTGAAGTTACTTCACTACACATGTTTGAGTCATGAATATTTATTTGTTTTAATTTTTTGAAAGGCAGTTAAGAATGACATTACTATTTGAATGTATTTTGACGACCTGTTTCTTGTAATAATATATGATAACAAACATTGAAGTTGTGTCTCAGTTTTTTACATACCGTGTGTATTAATTATTATGCCTGACATCTCTCCAAAATATGACAGCAGAGATTGCCTTGTCATTTGCTTTCAGCCAGTTTTCTTCATTATATTTGACCCCGATACAAGGACAGACCAGCATATGATTGGCTTCCTGCACCTGAGACAGTGACGTCCCTAAACAAAATGTCGTCACGTTTTTTTATACAGTACTTATCTACTTTTTATCATCCTTTCATGACTCCAATATCTAAGAAATGTGTTGTATGGATACATTACTAACAAGATATAAGTATATAACTAAATCTAATTTATATTATAAGATATCTAATGTATGTATAAGACACCCACGGTGGCTGAGTGGCTTAAGCGCTGGACTATCACGCCTTGGGTCTCAGGTTCAAATCCTGGGTCTGGGAAGTACACATATTGTTTTTCAGTTTGTCTGTGAGTCATGGTATGGACCTAATAGGTTAAGCAAGTGGCTGACACCCATTTCTCGTAAAAAAACAAAATCTGTTAATACAACCCTCTACTCTGTGGAGGCCCATATGATCCTATTACGATCGGACATGGTCGGAAAAAAAATCTAATTTAAATACCGTCTCTGCTTCATAGACAATATTGCGAGTCTACGTTTCAGAAAGGTACATTTAAAAATGCACCTGACAACTTACAAAACTCGCGAGTGACTGGCAAACATATTTGGATCAATTTTAAATTAGGTATGCACATGTTATTGCTGTTCACGTGACGTACAAGGACAACGGAAGTAAACTAGACATCGCGAACCCGGCCAAAAATAAAGTCCTGTTAAAACTTTCATAGTAGGTACCTACTTAATTAATGGTATTATGTTTCCAACCAGTGAGCTGAATTTTTTAATGAAAAGATATTTCCGTAATGACTAATTAAGATGCCCTGCCTCTTCGGGTTTATCTTACATCTTGAGACACCGACTCTTAGCCTTTCATACTTTGAATAGCAGTTATATCAATCACGTGAAGGAGCCTGAAGATAGTCGCTCTAACTCAAATACGCAGTGACATATGGGAAAATAACGCCCGTAAACAGACTTAGAATGCCATTCCTTTTCATTTTTAGTACCTACCTGCTTACGTATTTTATTATTTATTTTCGGGAATTTTCACATACAAATACACAAAAAACCGTTAAATTGACTTACAAACAAACAATGTAGGTTTTAGATATGTGCAGGTCTGTGGCGCTGAAAGGTTTGAAAACACCCTTGCGAAAAAAATCTATGCGCGATTAACCGCTATTGCAATATGTATATACAATACAATAATAGTTATATAACCAGAATATTCATCATTCGGCTATATTTTAAATCAGTATTTGTTTTTAATGAAACGACAGCATTGTCTGCTTCAATGAAAATCGCTACTGACTGGTATCAAAAGCCATATTTATATTCGTTCCTCCATTCGCCGCCCTTTATATTATACCACCCCAACGCATGACCTGTCTACCCGTACGGGACGTCACTGCAAATACGTTTAATGGAATCAGCCATCTGATAAAATTCTTAGACCTAATTTATCAAAAGAATTGAAACCACAAAACTGTAGTAAACGTGTGTGTACGCAGTTTCTTTTGACATTTCGTCTACCAGGATTCATCCAAAGTGAACAATTAGAAAAGAGATTTTACTACATTCATTAATAATCCCAAATGATTATTTGTTAATTATAATTTATAATATACATTTACACAAACACTGTGGATGATTAATTTGCGATAATCATACAAAGTAACCTATGAAAATTCAGTTTTAGTATCGGCGATATGTTAAAAATAAATTATTTAAAATTAATATTATATTATGGCTCAATAATATTTTTGAATAAAGAGGAATTATTTCGTGAAACAGAGTCTAGGTGTCATTTTATTTATTTGACCCGAGAGACTGTCTTTATTTTAGAGGCAGACTTCCAACGAACTGCGCTCAAATGAAAGGGTTGTAAGATGACATAATAAAAAGACGAGGTAATAACCCAGCTTTATATTATTTTATAGCTGCATACGCCGCAGACGTCTGTATGATTCAATGAACCGAGCTTTAAGATTTGAATTTTCTTCTCACTCATGTTGGTTCAGACGCCGACCTCATCATCATTGTCTCTAATCCATTATGAATCTTGGCCGCATCCCGAAGGAGTTTCTATCATCTATCATAACTAGGGAATCCAATCCCGAGCCAAAATTTCGATCACGGGATTTCAGGATTACAATTTGACAATTCCGGGATCCCGGGGCTGGTCCCGGGATTGGCATTTATCCATCCATAGTTAATATTAATTGTTTATATATTATACAAATAACATTGATAAAATCGGTCAAAAATGAATCCAGTATTATTTATACTATTTCAGACATTTATTGTTAATGTTGTGTACGTTCAATCTTGGAAATACGTAGGTTTAATGAAGTAAATAATATTGTTATATAAATAATAGACTAAAGCAGTTTTATTTATTTATGAAAAGATAACAAATTAAATACAATTTCAATTAAAATAAAAAATAACATATTTTATTGAAAAAAAATAAAGATTTAAGTAATTAAAACATTATTCTGAATAATATGCCCGAGTAATCTCCAGAATAGCATTTTCTGGTAGTGCGCAATGGTTTTCTTTCTATAAAAAGAAGACAGCTTAGGCGTAAATGGCCGAAACGTACAACTAAATGTTTCTTGATTTATTTATTATATTTCTCAAATTCACTTTACGGATGTTACCTGCATCCTGCATCGTACATATTTTGTGGAATTTTTAATTTATGGTAAACGCTTTAAAAATCTAAACGATTTTCATTTATAAAATTTTGTAAAATCAATATTGTGTTTAGTGTTTACATATATTATTTAAGATTGCTGTTTCTGATAGTAAAGACTTAATAAATGGATTAGCGAGATTTAAAATAGTATAGCAAATCATGGTGTATGGCCTTTCCGCTTCATAAATCTAAGTCAGCTTAACATGAAACTGCCGTAAAACATATGAGATCATGGTGGAATTAGTTTGTTAAAAGTGCGAAGCATTGTTTTTTCCAATCTTTCTCATTTTTATTAATTTATATGAAAAAATAAAATGAATTGGCAACTTACACATGGGAAATAAAATCAAACTTCATTCAAACTCAGTTTTTTCTAATGTAGTTATTTGTTATTAAAAGTATTTTTTCTGTTATATTTTATTTTTCATAAAAAATGATAAAATAATCAATCCCGAAAGTTTCGGGATTATGTTTACCAATCCTGGGATTCATAGGTATCGAAAATAGTTCGGGATCCCGGGATTGGAATCTCTAGTCATAACTATCATATTATACATTTTTCAGACGTGGGATTCCAACCTGCATTCCACGGCTTCAGAAGCGGGTATTACGTCACTCGTCTACTACTTAGTAATGATATCCATATAACACTTATTGTTATCTAAGTATAACTATAGTCCTAAAAAATGGACCATATGGGAATAAACAGGGAACACGTTACACTAACAATTTATTTTATGGATAACGAATAGTTGTCTGCCACACAGATATAGCCTCTCCAAACCAACCCAATTCGCACCACACTCTGTCTTAATCGGGCATATTACGAGGCCTTACGTTTGGTTGTAAAGCATCCGCAGTTTTTTTTACGCCTGGGAATGTCCCAAAACTGAGATGGGATTCGGAATCATATCTTTCACTTTCTGGAAGATACTTATTCCATTTTGCTAAAATTTTAACTGTCATTATTACACATATTTGCAAATAACTACTATCTGAGTATTTCAAAGTCCATCACGAAATGGCCACAAAATTTGTAATTTAAATGAAAAAAAACATATCCATTAGAAAAAAATATACTTATAGATATTAAAAAAAA
This sequence comes from Rhyacophila brunnea, assembly GCF_057557595.1. Lineage (NCBI taxonomy): Eukaryota > Metazoa > Arthropoda > Insecta > Trichoptera > Rhyacophilidae > Rhyacophila > Rhyacophila brunnea. Next base: position 20,549,768 of record NW_028232774.1, read on the forward strand.
TTATTTTGAAAAAAGTAAGACCCCGCAGGAATTGAACCTGCATCTCTCGGGTATCACGCCCACGCACATATACCACTACGTTAAAGGAGCCATACTTAATTGCGACAAATTTTAACTAATGGCTTTTAATATTCACCGAAGCGCTTTCCAAATTGAGCTACTATTGGCGATCGGCTTTTGTATTTTAAATCAATCAAAGATATTACTTTAATTACTAACCGACGTCACGGATCACGCCAAGATATTTTGTTGTAACTTTCTGGAACTTGCTAATAAATTTTTAATTAACTATTTCTTTTCAACGAATAATTTACAAAATTTAAGAATGTAACATTCTCATTATTGAACATACATCATTTTTAAAACACTTCTAAGAAAGTACATTACATATGGGCCTCCACAAAGTAGAGGTTTGTATTAACAGATTTTGTTTTTACGAGAAATGGATGTCAGCCACTTGCTCAACCTATTAGGTCCATACCCTGACTCACACACATATTGGAAAACAATATGTGTACTTGCAAGACCCAGGATTCGAACCTGGGACCCACGGCATGATAGTCCAACGCGCGGCCACCGTGGGCGATAAGTTTTAGGTAAGAATATTAATATATTTCAGTACAAAAGAATCCAACATTAAAAAATCTTGTATTTATTCAATGTTGAATTAAAAAAAGTATAATAATATTGTAATATTATAATATAATTATTTTAGTAAAGAGTCTGCCGCTTCTATAGCAAAACAGCAAATTGGCAAACAAAAAAATGAAGGCATACAAAATTTTTAAAAATCTTTTTTTTCATTCTTACTGTAAAAAGGCAGCGTGCCTGCTAATTTTCTCATTTCCTTTTTTATTATTTAGTAGCCCCATTATATTTGTTCAGCTAACAATGGGAGCCGAAACACGAGAAAAAGTAAACTATTAAATAATATTTCAAATCGTCACTTAGTTTTTAAGGTTATAATTATTAAAAAATGGCGTCTTACTTAAACGCCATGAATTAAACAAAACTCGTAACGAACCTACCTTTTTTCCTTATTTTACGAGTTCAACTGGGTTGCTGGAAAATCTTTGCAGTCCTATCCGTTACTTTTTTTTTTTAAATTAAATCGGTGCTTTGCACTCCGGCTCTAGGCTGAAAATGATGTTATATACCTATTCTAAAAATATTTATTTTACATATTATATTATCTATTTATTTATTTATTACTACATAATATATACAAATGAATATCATTTTATCTAATTTTCTAATTCATCTAATTTTATGCGAAGTAATCAGGCAAAGAGCCGTATTGGTGTAGTAAAAAGTGCGAAAAAATGCAAAGTTATAAAACGTATAGTGTCATAAGTAATTGATTTATTTACTGTTATATCTCATATCATTAGGGCCCACGCGTCATGCGCCGATAATTAACGAATTAAATAATATTTTGATCTCGCAAATTCGAGAATGGCTTTTTGATTTCTCGAGAATTCTTGAGAACCTTGCCGATTTTTTTTATTTTTTTTTACGAATCAAAAAATTCTGTTGTGAAAGATAGTAGACAACTTCTTTTTTAGCTCTTTCGGACAATTTTTTTTACCGGGAAATTTAATACATTTTATTTGAGGCATTTTTTACCAAGAAAACAAATTTTCTTAAGAAATTCCATTCTGTTTTTTTAAACTACCGTTACTCTCGGCAGCTTAGCCTGGTGAGAATTTCGGAAAAATATTTTTTCAAGACTTTTCAAGACTGATTATTTCTCGAGAGTTCTCTAAACGAGTCTTCTCGATCACAACCTCTAGTTGAGGGGTATCTTTGATAACAAAACCTGAAGTATTTATTTAAAAAAAAAAATATTAAGCTAAGCTATTTTTTGTTGTAGGATTAACATAACTTTTTTTTCAAAATCATTATAATCGACTTTTACTATGTAAATGAAAATTTGAATAATAAAAAATCACCATAATAAACATACACTACATCCGTTTAACTGCCACCAAATAGGTACTAAATTCTCTTACTTTTTTGTGCCATATCCGTCACGAGCGTTGGCATTGAGTTCATCCATTTTCTCTCTGTTCGTCACTGCTCAGGATAGAGATGAAGTACTGAGCTCAAACCAGTCTCTGAAATTCTTGAGCCAGGATATTATTTTTCTACCAAATACTAAAATACTATTAGTATCAATCTTACGACAAAATATGGATTGAATAACTAATTTTTACCTCGGTTTATCTGGGATGTTTCTGTATTACCTTTTGGAAACACATCCAATTAGAGGAAAATTACGAATTCATTTATTACCACGTCTTTATTAGCTCGTATTCTTGTTTGTCCAGTACAAATTTTTTCTTGTTTGTCCAAGATTTGTATTGGACGATTGAAGATTTTAACTAACTTCCCGACTTGCTAGACATTTGAAACCAATTTTTAATACTGCAGAATAGTAAGCAGAATTGAATTCATGTTCAGTTAATTCTGTCTTGTATGTATCGGAAAAAATCGTTAAAAGTAATATTTACTACTCACTATTATTGGTTGCTAAGGGGGTCCTAGCAACTAAATTATTATTATATACGTTCGTTACTATGGAAATCAATATGAAATGCCAAAATGACATTTCAGTATTCTATATTTATTCAGTATTTCTATCAAGTACAAAAAAAAAGTTTTTATTATTACATAGAATTGTCAAGTTTATATGTTTCAACAAACGTGGTACATAAAAAGTTATTTTTATCATGTAATTATATTTTTAAATAAAATATTATATTGGTTTATAGGTATGTTTGGTATCGATTCGCTGTGACCCGGTGTATTATTTTTGTGACCCAATACTGACTAGGTCGCGATTCGCCAAATGCGAGACGTTGAGTTTGACAATAAAAACTTTTGAAGATTTATATTTTTGTTGTTAAGATGACAACAGTCAATATCTTCTACAAATACTTGGCCTAGTTAATATTATAATTCAACATAATATAGTTTTATAGAAATGGACAAATTTAAGAATCAGATATGCGTCTAAAATATTGGTTATATTGTGCGAAATGTGATACGAATTTTAATTCAAAAACTCATTCTTAGTTTCTTTGTTTTTTTTTTAAAATCAGATCAACTCATTTTTGTTGGTTCATGTTTGTAAATGTTGATAAATTTAACCACAATAAAATTAAAAATATTTATATTAAATTTTTTCAATGAAAATTAATCGATTTCTTAAGCTCATTGTGTATTAAAATATATTTTTTTATATACTTTTGACGAGTATTCCTCAATCTTTTTATACCTGCGTACCGGTGATAATATAATAAATATTAAACGGACTGCTAGCACAGAAATAAAAACTATTATTTATATAGTATTTTGTTTATTAAATTTTAAAATCATATATTATAACAATACATAACAGTTTAGGCAATTACAAAAAATATATAACATGAAAATACTACTGTTAATTGAAATAATCAGAAAAAATACTTAAGAGCGTACATAAGTGAAACGGCAAATAATTTTCAACAGTATGTGGGACGTAATTTCGGCCGCGTTGCCAGTCGGAGAGCGATAGTCGACCTGTTTGCACGTCAATATGTTTTGTGATGGCGTCGGAGGAATATATTCATAAATCGTCTAAATATGACTAAAAAACGTTCCGCGTATACTTCAAAAAGAAGACATGTCAATGAATATACTATTATTATTACGAATATAATAATAAAAATAACATTAGGTACAAGGACGCATGTTGAATTTTTATGACAAATTATATTTCGTTCGGCTCGCGTAATTTGCATAATCCGCGCATCGCCTAGTCACGATCTTTTTAGACCATGCCTCAGCTGAAGTATAGCCTTAATATATATTCTATATTTTTGAAAAAGCAATACTTATATATTTTAAGTAGTTACTGCTTTCTAGGTCATTTTTTTTTAGAGAGACGAAACACTGCATTGACATCCATTCAGTTTCGATTTAATTACTGATATGGCCGAAGAAGTCTTCTCTGGGTTGACGAAACTGCAGACAATAATTTAATGGATTCGTAAATTATCCTTCATCTTTTTAAAATGGATTGTTGAACCGGCTGAAAATTCCTGCGGACCGGCGGTTGGGAAACACTGATCTAAATGATTCAGTTTTTATCATATATGGAAATAAATACGTTGTAAATCAATTGTTTTATTTTATATCTTACTTAATTAGAAAAGTATTTCTTGATTAATGAATTATTATACTACTGAGCACCCTGTCCTGCAAAGCACTGCGTCACCGCATTGAGCTCCGTTTTATTTGTTTATTTTCTTTTATTGCGGTGTCCCACCCACAGCGGGCTTTAAGGCCGCCCTATTCCTATCGTAAAACAGAGCTCGCAAGGTATCTTATTCGTGAATATTTCACCTGAGGAAGCGTCACACCTTCCCGCGTCCAGACGGCCGAACGGTCACCCGAATAAATTATCTCGCATAAATACGTCTTGTCTGTTTTCCTACATCCATACGATTCATGGTCTCTGGGAAAACTTTCCTCAATTCTTTTCGACGTTGAAAAACGGCTGACCTTCTTTATATTTACGATTTTTCTCCTAAGCATATTGGTTGAATTTTCTTTTTTTTTTCATTTCTAGTATTATTAAAAAACTTTTCTTTTACCTTATTTGGCTGGCGTCTTTTTATGACTTCTAATAAAAACGATCCGAATGACCAACATTAATTATGTAAAAGATATGATGGTAATGGAGGTTTTTACAAAAAGTTTAAACGTAGAATGAAAGTTCATACGTAAAGTTTTAAACAGCTTTTTAAAAAAATAATCGGAAGTACCCGACTCGACGAACTTCAAATCTTCTCAAAAACCACGCAACCATCCACATCAACAAGAAACTCATCCACATACTAATCTATTATTTAAGTCTACACACTAATCACAAAATTATCTGTAATCCACTACTGACGCAAACTTATACCCCGATGCGGATTGTAGTACCAGAGAAGATTTAGAAGCTAATAAAATTAAAGATTTCGTGAGCAATTCTAACGCTAACTGTTCTCTCTGGGTTTTTGCGCACACGTACATCTATAATAATTGTCTGCACAAATGTTTCCAACAAACACAGACAGATATTTTGCTGAAAGCATTATGCCTTACCAGATTTTTAGTTTTTCTTAATATACCAAACAACAGCCAACATTTTAGTAGAAGCAACAACCAAAATTATGCACTCATTTCTCACGGAACAAATCGTCTATTCAATTCTAAACTATCCTAAACGCCAAATCCTAAAATGTGCAGGAAAGCGAAATAGAGAAATTTTGAACCTACACTTAATTCGATATAGTTCTGTAATATCGAAATATTAAAAAAATCATTTTTTTGTGTTTCGAATTACAATAAATTTTGGAGAATTTTTTCCAATTTCAAATTTATGAAAAATTCAATACATTGGCAAATAATGTCACTTAGGATACTTAAGAAGTGGCATGAAAAATAATTGATTTTAAATTCAATATAATCCTATGCATTTAGGTTTATACAGAAATGTTGGAAATTTCATAGAGAATCGATTGATGTAAAGAAACGTATTTCGAAAAATAGGCGTTTAGGATAGTTTAGAATTGAATAGACGAAATATCATCTCGTTATTCAAGATTACCAAGCGGTAATGAGTCTCGGGTTCGAATCCCAGGTTTGGCAAATTCGCATATTATTTTTCAGTATGTGTTTGAGTTTGAACCCAGAAATGGATGAGCAAGTGGCAAACATAAATTTCTCGTTAAAACAAAAATTCGTTACTTACTACAAACTCTACTCTTTATAGGTGATCCTTTTAGGATCGAACATGATGATGTGTTATTCTATTTTAGTTTTCTCAATAATTGCCAACTTGCTGGGTAAATACCGCGGTATAATAATTTGCCGAGTTCATTTATCTACGCAAAATAATAGTGAATATTTGAGTAGTTATATATATTTGTTGTACAAGATAACATTGCTTACATCCAATGTCTAAATAACAATCAGGACCAGCTTTGTTTACAGCTTTTAACAATATTTCATTTATATTCTTACTTTGACTTAGAAACTAACTACTTTCTCCATATAGATAATCAGAGTCCAGGAGTTTGTTGCGTAATCAAGATTCAAGGCATCTAAATAAGTCGGCTAGTCCAGTTAAGTGCGTTTTACGATTTTCGTTAATAAACTGACAACGAGTAAGAAACACGAAACCGGTAGGAGCGTCGGTCAAATCGTTGCGGATTTAACTGCCGGAAAGGTTATATAACTCGGCAGTTAAGTCTTCGCCTTTTCCATACTCTTAATATACGAATCCTTTTAACACCTGAAATGAATTGCATAGTTGCGATGTAATAAATTTCGTAAATGTGAGATTGATAAATTATGCAGTTCACTAAATAAAATTGATTAACATCTTGTTAGAGAAGTCATTGTTTTGTTGAGTTGACCGAAATATCTATTTTTCTTTTTTAACCACTAGGAGAATTTTACCAAAAATGTACTCAAAAGTCGATAACTGAACAGTGCAATAACAATATATGGATGCATATATTTCTTAATCGTTGATTTTACAATCCGATGTGGATTTTAACCACTTCTCGAAAGACTTTTCAACCGATTTTTGTACGACATACTATTGAGTCCGTACTATTGGTAAAAATAAAACAACATGTGAATTTGCCAGACGCGATATTTGAATTAGATACCCAAGACTGAATACGCGGAGGACACATTGCCGCCAGTGTAGTAGTGGGGTTTTTTTTTTCAGGACCAACCACGCTTCTGCACTTCTCCAAACAATCTCATCTATAAAACTCTAATTATTTTGAATCACGTAAATATAAACAAATTTTTAATCGTTATTTTAATTTTGGAAAATATTTATAATAATTTTATTACGTATTATGTATATTGAGCGTAAAAATCTGAGAGAAATCTCAGTTCAATTCCAAACCAATAATGGGAATATTTATTAAGTACCTACTTGTTTTTCTTGTAATTTTCAATCTTTGGCATCGTAGTGTCGATTTTTTTATCTATCGATAATTGTTGTCGCTATTTTAAAATTTTACAAATTATTAAACTTTTTGTCGAAATGATGTTCTTCCGAAAAGAGGACAATTATTCTTTAATTGCCATTTCATTGTATTCATTTTTAGTTTGAACATATATTTTATTGTACTGAATAGTACTAATTTAATGTTAAACTCGATATTTTGCGATTAACAGCCAATAATATACTAAAATGAAGTAACATGAAGCGGCCAAAGAAAGCGTAGCGATTATAAGCATCATATTATTATATAAAAGTTTGTGTTTTTTGCTCAGTCAAATTTTGGCGGCCAAAATTTAAATTGTCCTATAAGTATCGTCTAATTTAATTAATTTCTGAGTATATTATTTATATGTTTTATTTTATAGTTCTGCAAACGGGAGCCCATAAAATACCAAGATGATGGCTAAATAAAACTCTTCTACAATTACCATCTGATGTTATTTATTTTCAGTGTAGATGTGTTTTATGATGCTGAATGGTACTAATTGAGCGCTGTGCTTCACCATTTAAGCTATTGTGTAATATTCTCTATAAGTATGTATTTTCTTACTTATTATATCTTGAGTATTATTTTGAATAGAAAAACAGTTTGATTAAAAAGTATTGTATGATATTGTATCCCACCATCGCTGAATACAATAAAATAAACCATTCGTTGAAATCAAATAAAAATATACCAACATTGTTAACAGGAGCTTATTCTATAAAATGAAACGTATCTTTGAAACATTTAACGTATTAACTCGAATCCAAATAGCGAGACTTCTGCCACTCGCAAAAGCACTCGATCAGACTCCAATGTTGTGTACGTATATATTATGTATAAACGAGCGAAGAAGAAAAAGTATAATATGTTAGACGAGACGTATGTACCGCCTGCCACCGTTTCAATTACAAGGCGCAGTGTTGCTAATGAAAATATCTGATCAAAACACTCACCGTGTGCTAGTGACAACACACGATTGTGTATTTCGCAAGTCTACGAAATAAATCACAAGTGAATTTGCCACGTTTTAGTGAAAAGCTAAAAATCAGTGAAATTCATAGCATTTTAAGCACATAATCCGTAAAGCACGCGTGTACTGAATAAACAATATTAACATAATATAAAATATTTCCATATTCAATAGAAAGTATATTTTATAAATTTCGTTGCTTTTGTTAATTATTGAGGTCTATAGGGATAAACAATGCAATCCGTGTCAGCATATTGATCGGCGATATTCAATAACTGACCGCAATTCTAAATTCGATAATATCCATTTCCCGTAGTGTCCAATTATGGCAAACTCAGTAAATAGCTTACTGTAATTATAATTTCCGCAACATTCGTTTTTTTCACATAGTCAGCCATATTGAATAACCTAAACTTCATATAGAGTAGTTGACTCAATTCTAATAATTATTTCACAAATATTATTTTCAAGATATTATTTTGATTGTACGTCAATAAATAGTGGATCATAATTCATTGGAGATGTCACTCTAATATATGTTCCCGATATGTTAGTATCTCAGGCTCCGTATCGCTCCACTATCTCATTCTACCGAGACTCGGACCTCGGAAAAGTATCATAAGTATTGTAACATAACCACTGTAATAATGTACTCTAGTACCGACTGTTTAACTATAAAACTCGCTCCTCCATCCATTCGAACAACCACCAAATCTCGACTTCTAAATCCACCACACTATGGTCCCCACAGGTCTATCAAATGATATAACATAAAAATACTATATATATGTGAGACTATTCGTAAATGATAACAAACGATTTCAACATTGTATGTGAATAACAAAGAAAATGTTACCGTATTTGACCTTGCTACTTAGGTTCTTGATTGTTGTAATTTTCAATTTTATATTATACAGAGTTATCCAACTCGTGGTACAAATTTAAGAGTCCTGTTATTAATTATTTCCTGTCAAATATCTTGATGACCATAAACTAAATCAGATTATGAATCACGCGTACTCTAGTAGTCTATTGCACGCCAAGCAAGATATTTTGTTGTCGTTTCTGAAGATTTTCTCTACATAGCTTTTAAGGGTGTGTTTGCATTCTTTTCGACACAGTAAGCGGCCACATAATGGTTGCGGATACGTGGCGGGTGGTAAAGAAAAAAACAACCTTTAATAACCTTGTTCAGTTATATTTCGATAATATTCAGGCTCCACATTCATAAAAGAAGGTCTTCTTCAACATCTATAGTAATTAATTTACCGTTTTAAATAATTTTGTTTCAACACTTTACCAACAACTTTTTATGGACACTTGTTAAATTATCAATTTTTCCTAATTTTGTTTTTCTTTATTGTTTCAGTTTAATTTCGTGGGAAAACTTCTCGGCCCGAAAGGAAATTCGCTGAAGAGACTACAAGAAGACACAATGTGCAAAATGGCGGTGCTAGGCAGAGGGTCAATGAAAGACAGACAAAAGGTAAATATCAATTAATTTAGTTTCCTGCGAATCCATAATGAAAGAACAAAATACTCGTACCATGAAGTGTGTTCCTTTAGTATATTATTTTACGTTAGATCTACTTACCTGTTAAAGTATGTATATGTATAATATATAGTAAATTCATTAACTCATCTACATGCTTACCACCGATATTGGATGGATTTACTTTAATGGTAATTTACCATTAAAGTAAATCCATTTTTGGATTTGGTTTATTTGTAAACAAAAAATTGGCTGATACTGATTGACAGTCTTAGAATTTGGTATACGCGTGGATTAATAAGTACAAATAAGTATTACAAATAACCCCAATAAGATGTAGTAGGTGTATTATGATTACTTGCTTGGAAATACTGCTAGTTCAATGACATATATATTTATCAATATAATCTTATTAAATTAGGCTAAAATGTTATTTATTCCGATACTCTATAGAAGCTCTGAATTTCATTATATTTTTTTAAATAATTTTCTAGGAAGAAGAACTACGAACAAGTGGTGATCCTAAGTTCTCTCACCTTTCTGAAGACCTTCACGTGGAGATCAGCGCTTTTGCGACGCCAGCTGAGGCGCATGCGAGGATCGCGTACGCTCTCGCTGAAGTCAGACGATTTTTAGTTCCGGTGAGTACACGGATTAAGAATTATTGGTATTATAGGTAACTTTTTCATGTTTTTAATCTCGTGGGTCATTTTTTCACCTATTTTACGTTCACAACGCATAATCTCAAATTCCAATGCTCATATTATGCATCCGACAATTATTATTTATTGTCCGTGTGGTCGCAGTCAATTTCTTGATCAAATTTATACGCTTACGTTTGGTCTATCAGTGGGTCTATTCTATACTTATCGACCGCTAAAGTGATAAAGTGATAAATATTATCAAACTTTGGGTAGGTTTGTATCAATGTATTAGCACTTATTGTAACAATTACATCCAAATTATTGTAATTGTGTTAATACTTTGATACAAACCTACCCTTAGTTTGATAATATTTATCACTTTATCACTTTAGCGGTCGATAAGTATAGAATAGACCCACCGGCAGAAATAACTACCAGACTGAGAAACGGAAACTGGAAACGTAGACATCTTCAGTAAAATAATATTGTTTATTTTGTATTATATAATATATATATATACATATTATAGAATCGTGTAGTTTCAAAAAAAATTAACTACAGTTTTAGCATAAATTGATTTAAAAATATGTACGACTTTTAAAGCTCTACAAGTACGAAATATCCTTAAAAATCATTTAAAATATTATTAACTTAGCTTTCGAGTTTAAAATAAAATATGTTAACACCACTCTAACCAATTATTATTACATTGACTAGAAATAATATAAATGACAGAAAGTGACCTAAGTTTTCTCAATAAATACACGTGACATTCTAATAGTTAGTTTAAATTTGAAGGTTTTTCAATAATTTCAAATGACATTTTTATACTTTTCAAATGTTTATTAGTACTTCACCTTTTCTATATATTATTAAATTATTTATTATATTGATTACGTGAACTATGAAAAATTGAGTTTTATTCTATTTGGTTTTAAATGTAGCTAATGATTTCACTCTCTCGTTTTGTAAACCAACCTTTGTCAACGTATAAGTAGCCATAATGATAGCAGTTATACCGTAGTATTCTTTTTAAAGACAATGTGAAATAAACAGCATACATTTTGAAAATTTTTTATAAAATTATTATATATTTTGAAAAAAAAAAAAAAACAGTTTCCCTACAATTCGTTATAAGCGAGCCACATAATATTATTATCATCGCCTATCCACGACAGAATGAAGATCTCTTTTATTCACCAAATTGCTCCGCTCCATTCGTACGTTAGGTTGTTTCCACGCTTACCCACAGTCCCACGGAGCCGTAATTAATCCTTATTGAATGGTAATAACAAAACTATCCCAAGCATCACAACGGCGCGGTGTTTAGTTAACTTAATCCCGATCCAATATGCCAGTGCCACTCTTGCGATCCTCAATAAATAATTCCGTTTCAAAGGAATAATCCCAATACATCCCACTTTCCCCTTTTAATTCCCTGTCGTCTTACTAATCTTTTGTTTTCTTTGGAAAACGGCTCTCGGGGATATTCGGCTCTTTTTCTTCCTCTCGCACAAAAGGATTTATTGTAAAATCTTTATCGAACGGGGGTCAACGGTCCGTGAAAATTTGAGTGGGTCTAAATCGGACCCTTTACCCCCCTCATCCTCCCAATTTTGCAACGATCACTTTCGCCGCAGTTATTTCTTTATTCAAATAATATCCATAAATAAATCATTGCTGTTTATTTTCGCCTTTTTTCATTTTTTTGTAAGAGCAATACTTTTGACGAATGATGTCCTTTTATTGAATATTCGGAAAACTTACATACATATTTAAATTTGACTTTTGTGTATCGTAATTTATGTGTATTAGTTTATATGCAATAGGTATAGAGAGTTGTATATGCAGTGACGTCCCGTAGGGTAGGCAGATTGAGCGTCGCTTGGGGCGGCAGTTACTCGAAAGGCGGCAAATCGAGGAGAATCATTTTGGTGTACTTATAGAAATAGCTAAAATCATTTTTTTATGCGTTGTACATAATAACATAGTAAAAATGCTGTGAAAATAATAAATCCGTTTACTGCTGAATGGTACAAACCAAATGTGTCAGACATAACAACCAAATAAGACCTCAGCTCTGGTGATTTGGGTAAATGTCTAACTTATATTACCTATGTTTTTTTTTTAATTTAATTTTGTATGTTTTAGTGGTACTTATATTTTTTGTTAGTAATGTATCCATACAACACATTTCTTAGATAATGAAAGGATGACAAAAAATACTGTATAAAAAATGAAGTGGCATTTTAGCGCTGCCTAGGGGCGGCATTTTGTCTAGGGACGTCACTGTGTATAATGTGTATAATATTTATGGAGTGTTGAGTTTTAAAATATACTATGTCCTATTTTTTAATTATTTATTCCACCTAATCTATTATGGTATTGTATCTTGGCTGCGATTCTATGGGGTTGTATACATTGGTAAAAACTATAGCGTGATACGGGGGCTTATTAATATACTTACTATACCGTAATTATTCAGGTAACTGATAAAACGTCCGCAGCCATCATACTACACTGATTACTCAACTATTCCATAAAGGAGTTGCATGGGTTGCTTTTGATCTTGAAAATTGAAAAGACTATTTTATTTCACCATATTATTTTTTTAAAAAATCTCAATTCATATAAAAATAGGACTTATGCATGCCTTCATACTTGGTTAATCTGGCGACCGTAACCAGAATTAATAAGAAATTTTGACCTATCGGTTAAAAAAAAAGAACTCGACTTTGATTTTGAACGGATGTTTTTAAATTTCCCGGCGTTTTTTTTTGTCTCAAGAGCTAAAAAAAGATCTCGACTTTCGTTTTAAATGGAATTTATTAAATTTGTCGGTAAAACAAAAAAAATACCAGAAGATCTAAATTCGGCAATTTTAAATTTAGAATTGTTAATAGCATTACTTTAATGCAATATATTTGCAAGTAATCACTATTTCTATTGATATATTGTTTAATAATTAACAAATAACTGTAGTCTAAGTATTTGGATAAACAAATAAATTAATACTCTATGAATTTGATACTAAAAATCATTTAAATCATTCAGTCGGTGGCGCAAATAAAAGTAGTTATATTCCAATGCAGCAAAAAAAACTTATCTTTACTTTGAAAGTGGTATAAAATCAAAAGACTGTAACATTATCTTGTCTACGTCGATCATATTCCTTTATTTGTTTTCATTGTTTTAGCCATCTTTAACTCTTACAGATATCTCGAATGGCCATTTGATCGGATATTTTATCTCCGTGCCCTGGAGATAAATAATTTGATGAGAGCTTTTTTAAGAGTAAGATTTATTGTGAAGATTGTTTACTCATCTAAAAAGATATTATTTACAGTTTTCAGTCTGACAATGAAACAGTTTATAGGCACCTCGTTTGAAAGCATTTCTGACGTCTATCTCGCAACGGACGGTAAAACATTAGGAAAATAAATAACAAGATAAAAGAAATTGCCTCTGATATAAAAGACGCCCGCATTAAGAATTGATCAAATAATTTTGAAATCACCGTTTATTTATATTACTTATTAGTTAAATTGATTTATTAAACATTCTATCAAACGAACCTCATTTCTAAAGAATATCAGTATATATTTAATTGATTAACTCTGAATGGAAATTATGCTTGAAGAGTTAAAATCTTCTTGACAAAACAATCCTTTCTGGTACCAATTCTTTAAAACCATAATTCAGTCTTACCCAACAAACCGTACATTTTTAAAACATATTATGAAAAAGTATAGTATATATATAAAATAAAACGTTCACCTGGATTACCGCTTAAAGTATTCATTATTCGTTATTTTGTATGGTTGTCAATGGTTTTACTGTTTAAAAAAGAACAATTCTGATCAAAATATTAAAATTAAATTACTTATCCAATACACAGAATGAAATTCTAATAATTTTCCATACAAAATATTGACTAAATTATATAAAGTATTCTACACAGCTCTGCATGTGGTGACACTGTTATGTCACGTGGTTTTTTGCGCTGATACTATTACATTGTAACCGGACAAAACAGAACATGACAAAACAGAAAATGACAAAACAGAACAACCAGGGGAAAAATGAAACATTATTTTTTGTGGAATCTATTTAGGTTAGGTTAGGTCAGGTAAAGTTAGGTTAGGTTAAGTTAGGTCATTATTTCGTTGTACCTAGTCACCTAATCATTTTGAAAATATTATATTGATTAAGATGAGATATCTTAAGCTTGCCGGCAGCACCGAGTTAAGTCCCGTTTATTTAAGGCTTTCTAGCGATTAGGAATGCAGAAACTAGGTATATAATTTGTTTTATTATGGCGTATTGAAAATTTTTGCTATTAAAAATCTATCAACATAATAGAGATAGGACAATTTCAGTATTAAATTTATATTTTTCCTGATAGGTCATAGTTATATTTATCGTTATTCAGTTTTGTTATGGAACCATTACATGACAATTATGCTCTTTGGGCGTTGACTTTTCATAGCAGATACTCTATATCTGGTACTATCGAAAGGAATTAAAAATCTTTCTTTATGTTTCTCCTCCTCACAATACTTCTTAATAATGTTCTTCGTCTGCTTCCGCAATGGTTCAAACATTTTAATGTTTAATGCACACACTGAATTACGGGCGCGAGAATTGTAGTAGCAATGAAAGCAGCGCTCGGAATGGACAGGAACGCACCGGAGCGCCGTTGTGGTTCGTGGAATTCCAAAATATACCGTTCCGGCTCGTGGATTCATTTAAAATTGCGTTGCGGTTCGTTAGATTGAGATAATTATATATGAATGTATCTTTTAAAGTTTTTCTCAAAATTAAAAATTAACGAAGTTATGTTATGCCGGGCGTGCAAGGGTTAAAAATAAAAATTATGACATCCCTAAATTTCTTTCAACCTTCTTATTTTGTGTCGATATGTCCATGCCTAAATGCATTGTCTAAATAACAAGAAACAACCAGCTGCAAGCGTAAATTACTTTATTACCCAAAAAAATGTGCCTTGCTGACACTATTTGAAAACTCTTAAAAAATAAAGTATACATTGTTTAATAATTTCTAAAGGATGAAACATTTCAAATCTCAATACAATCTTGCCTTTGACTTACGCATTGTTAATTTACTTACCTACTAATTTATTATATTATTTTATTCGGAGTGACAAAAATTATTACTTCGCCATTTATTTTCGGGTGAATGAATTGTGTTTTCGATGGTTAAATTAGAACAAAAAAGTTTGATAATTTGACTCGTGCAATCCGCTATAATATTCCTATTAGTTGCCTTTTAAAATATTTTGTATTATTTAAGATATAAATACGTTTCTAAACAAAATTGTTTATATTATTAGTTTGGTGTTTTTTTGCTACATTCTAGTAAGTTTTGTGTTTTAATTTTAACTGTGTGTTTAACTTGATTTTTTAATAAAAAATTGTTCTAAAAGTTGGTCAAAAATGTCATCAGGCGAAACGTGTTAACCGAAACTATTGAAAAATATTTTGTCGCAGGTAACGTAACGCTGGCCACATACCTACACAATTTGATCATTTAAAAAATGATATTGAGTGGTTATTTATAAAAATAATGAAGGTATAATAAAGTAGTAGGTAATTCGTGTAAATCTGCTAAAACCACATTACATTACATTAGGAATTCACTCCAATAACCATTGAAGTGGCAACAGATGGTATTCATCTCAACAATTAACTTTTGTTAAAAAAAGCTTATGACGTGTCGTAAACCCCTCTTTTTACGATGTTTACATTTGTTTTGTAATTTACATTATTGTTGAATTGCGACTATAGTACACTAAATCTTGTGATATAACTACTACATTCATTCATTTATTTGCCATAGGTCATGATGAGTATACTTTTTTGTATGTGAATTTTGTTGCTTCTGGTAAGTTTTGTGTTTTAATTTTAACTTTGTGTTGAACATATTTTTTAATAACAATTTGTTCTCTTAAAAGTTAGTTAAAATTCTCAGCAGGCGATACGAATACCTTTATATCGTCGGTGTATTGTAAAAATGGCGAATTAACCAAAATACTATTACAGGAGGAGAATTTTTAACCTTTGACATTTATTTATTAATTACCTGTGGATGAATACTTTCCTTATAATAGGCTTTATAATATAATATTTTAAAAAGTCTATTATGTTAAATTCGCTTTTTCTTCGTAACACTAAGTGGATAATCACCCTTACAATTATCGTTTCTAATAAGTACTTTCCTGTGGGATACAAATTCGCCATTTTTACATAATTATATTATTACATATATACCTATATACTATTGTCGCTGGTATCCAAACTGATTTAAGATAATTCTGGCCACACGCACAATTTGATAATTTTGTGGATATTTATAAAAATAATGAAGGCTTAATTACGTAGTAGGTACTTCGTGTAAATCTGCTAAAACATTAGGAATTCTTTCCGGTGGACAATACAGTGGCAACATCTGTTCTGTGATTCAATAATTATTATCATCTCAACAACTTGACTGTGTCAAAAAAAATTTTATGATAAGTCGTAAACCCCAATTTTCACAATGAATAATGAATGATTTTTTCTACAAAAATGTGTTTGGGCCATTGATGGTTTGGGCAGAAAATATTGAATAGCCTTCTGCAGAGTTTATTTATTTGGGACGTTCCTATTGTATTACAATTATTATTACATGCATTGTAGCTTGTGACTTTAAAAATAATAGAAATAATACATAGGTAGTGTGGAGAGAACTTTTACTTAATTTTTGTTTGTAAATTTGTTTAAAAAAAATATAGGAATATCCTTTAATAAAAATGTACGACTATCATAATATCTGTATTGTATGTAGGTACCTATTACCATTTCCATGGCAATAATAATGTGAGTAGGGAAGGACAAACAACATAGATTGAATCGTTTAGAATAAGTAGGTACTAACAAATTAGGTACCTATGTGTCCAGTGCGGACATCTAATTATCTTAGGTGGTGTTAGTCATAGATTATTAAATAAATACGGTGGTAGATGTATATTACAATAATGGTAACCAAAGCATCACCATTGTAACATAACATGCATACAATACAATATAAGTCCTTATAATGTTGAATATAGTAGGTACTAATTAATGACAATTTTATATTATTATATAAGAATCGCGCTTAGCAACCTGAGTTTCACCTTCCGTCATGTTTTATCTTATATAAATGAAAATGACACACCATTGGTAATTTAATTACAAATAATGCTATGTTTACGTTGTTTGGATGACTTGAAACTTTTATTAGATGTAGGTACGGCCTTATGCCCCTTATAGTGGAGAAGGTTCAAAATAAATCTTTGAGAATTCTTTAAAGCTGTGTGGATAGTGGATACTATCCATGGTTTTATCCGATTGATTTCTCAAGACGTATGCTTACATACTGTATTCTGAAAGTTAAAAAGAGAGCTAGGTATTTAGGCTACGTACTTTTTCCAACTTATATCTACCCAGTACAAATGAGAACTCTGCCATTATTGGTACTTAGTATTGATTTTATTATATATTATTTTATAACTTTCTTGATAATCTAAGTTGTTTGTTCTGCCAAGGTGCAATAATTGCTAATGATAATTGGGCAGGAAATAACTATGTTCAACCAAATCGCTTCGGATAATCGTATATTCCACCTGCGTGAGAACGAGTTTATGTGAACGCTATTTTATAAATTCTTGGTATAGGTAGGCACTTACTGTTTTTTCTAATACTATTTCTTTATTTTTTAAACACTATTTTAATACTATTTCTTGATGTTTGATATTCTGTGCTCGTATTTAAATGGAATTTGTAAAATTTTCTATAAGTACGTAAATATTTTTTTAATTTGAATCTATAAGGTACTTATGTGGATATGTTGTTTGTTATGACTAATTAATTACAAACTTATCTATCCCAAATGAGACAGTAAGTTATAATCAGTGACGAGTGGTGGTAGAGGTATCATGCACTGGTTATAGTGGTAGATAAAGTAAAAATAAAGAATAATACAATTTTTGACGGTATACTTTGTTAAAACAAGATTATTTCGCCTGCAGCGCTGACAATCCTTACCAACCTGCCCAATATAGATCCACGTAAGAAGTTTAAAGTTTATTGTTGCATTTTTATATCAAAAGTACGTACGTACGTAAAGAAAGGATTAGCATAAGTACTTAGTTTCGGAAAATTATACAGCGTTCCTGTTCGTGAAATTTTCCATTTCGAGCACTGAATGAAAGTAAATGCGAAGAGGATTTTAGTTCCTGAAACAACCGTAGATTCGTCAAAGACTAGAGATATGAAAATCACATGTAGTTTGTATGAATCATTTTTCATGCATAAATAATATATATTATGTGGTAATGTTAAAACTGCCCTTAATCCAGTTTTAATTTTATAAATAACGTGTAGGGGCTTATTAAATCCTCATTACTTCAAATGTTATAAGCAATAAATATAAATAAAGTTGTTATTTTTCATTTCATATTTTTTTTCCATTTGGTCGGTCCATACAAACAATTATAATGCCGCAATGTTGATTGTACTACAAATTAATATTATTGTTTTATTTTGTAGATTAATCTAAATCTTTTGTTTTTATAAGCTATTTTACACAAGTAATTAAATCATTTCCTTTTATTTTTTTTCCACTCATTTCAAAAAGCTGATTTTCTAGAATCAAAAGAAATAATATTAAACTTTGACTTTATATACATAGTAATATAATATTACAATGTTTGTTTAGGCGCAAACCGTTCAAACCCGTCAATTTGTTAATTAAAATATTTCAAAGATATTAAAAAAAAAACCTTTAAAAAATGTAGCCAAGTTTCACTACCATGCCACGTAGAGTTGTAAATCAAAAGTTGTAGGATTTTGTAATCAAAATTTATTAGGAATTAAAATTTAAAAAAAAAAAATGTTTTCCGTAAAATTACCGTCGCATCCCGGATGACATTTTATTTAAAACCTTGATGGAGCACCAATTAGCTAATGGACATTTTTTAATGAAAGGTATATTTTTCTTTTGATAGAGGCTTTTTTAGTAAAATGTTATCAAACAAATTATTAAGCTGTTGGTTTACAGCAAGTACCAGATTTCTGAAATTTTCAATGCGTTAACTTTTCAAACTTTCCGTATTATGTAAAGTCATCATAAATTACATAACATGCTGCATTACGGTCATAAACCTGTATGTAGGTACATATTTATATGAGTTACACATAAAGCTTGCATATCTTACAGTATGTGAATACCACAACAACACATAATCTACATAATTAATCAGTATTAGTCAGTATTTCAATGATTTTTTTTTATTTTATAAAATATTAAGGCATTGCACCATTTGACTGATCCACTATAATAACGTTTTCGCTGCTGAATAGATAATATGATTTTAATTTTAATTGCCATTAAAATGCACGTTAATTACATCGATCGGCCGCCTGGTCATTACGCGCCGTGTGCGTCTTCCGCGTCCAAAGTATTAAACAATACGTATGTAGAAAAAATGAAATAATGAAACAGTGATCAAAAAAATAATGTATGTACAAGTATAAGACATAATCAGAGAAGAAGAATAATATGCCTAAAACTAGATTTTACAAACAAGGACGTCATTTCGCTTCACTTTGTGTGCTGACTAGAATTTATTTATGTAATAGAGAAAGTTTGGGTTTATTTTTCAAAATCTCTTTTAAGTATCCAGGCCAATCTGTATTGGCAGGTTATTGGGTGGGTGCCTACCAAATTAGTACATTTCCAGGCGCGCACGCGAGGGATTGGGTTTTCGGGTCCAGACCCCCCCCCCTAGAAACAAAAATAAAAATTATTTAGGTAAATGGAATATTATTTCTTCTTATTCTTCATCGGAATGTAATGATTGAGGATCGTGACCCGGATGAGTTGGCTGTCGAACAGACTTCTGAACGGGTTAGCCCCACTCCTCTCGTAATTGTTCATACTTCACGTAAGGCACCACTAGAAAACCCGTGGCACCCATAAATTAGTGCAATAATCTAGATTCTAGAGCATCCATTGTTTGCTTTGATTTTTCGAAGTCTAAAGTATACAAACGGATATGATCCAAATAGTTATTATGGCTATTAACCCACGCACATTCGATACCAATTATTGAGGATGCGACAGGTTGCAATAACTCGTGATGAACACTCTTATTTATACCTGCAGGCCTAGTTTTTATCGCTAGACTAAAAAGTGAGGAATGTTTGGGTATTAGGAATGTACCTGGAAAAGTGTAGTATTTCGCAATTGAAGCGCCGAAAAACTATGAGTAGTAGACGGAGTAAATGTGGAAGTCAACGGCGCCTGCTAAATTTTCTTATCCCCACTTTTTCCCAGCGCCTTAAAAATCATTAAAAAAATATTATGTCTATTTTTTCAAATGGACCCGCCCCCCCCCCCCCAAATAATTCTGTGAGCGCGCTTGTATATTTCTAAACTTGTTTAGTACGTAACTGTTTTATATTTTATATGAAAATACTAATAAAATAATATGATCTAATCATTCTAATCAATGAATCTCGTTTCGATTCAGGACTATAACGATGACATACGCCAAGAGCAGATGTGGGAGATGCAGATTTTGTCCACCCAGCGACAGCACATGACTCCACCGGACTCTTCGCAGAGCGGCAGCGAGGAAGCGCTCTCTCAGCCCCTTATGCAGCAGCAAGTGAGCCAGCCGCAACCGGAGAACAGACCCCTCCAGTCGCAACATCATCATCACCACCACCAGCATCCCGGACACCATCAGAGCCAGCAGTCGCTGCTGCAAAATGGACACGACACAAACGGGGGCATGATCACCATCGAGCAGGAGACCATGTCGCCGATCATGCATCACCAGTCGATGGTGCCCAACCAACAACAACAGGTATTTTATTCAGTAATTTATTACCTGTGTATCAATCTTACCACTCAGCATTAAATGAGTGTCACACTTTATGTATGTTTTGTTGTCAAAAAAAAACAATAGAGCGATAATGATCATCAGCATTTCTTCATACATAACTAGATCTATAGGGTCTATTTTGACTTGTTATTTGCGACAATATCTCTTGTAATAATGGATTGCATATGTATAAATTGGAAGGACAATGCAAGAATCCTCACTCAATCATCGAGTCAGTCAGAAGTCCTTCACTAGATATAGTCAACCGTCATTCCACTCGAGTCAAGTCTCTCAGTTCATTAATATAATCAATCTCTTGATCACATCGATCTTACCAGTACATCATTACCCGCGATTATAATGTCACGCTGTTATCTTTATATTTGTGTCTACTGTATTCCTGTATCGATCAATAAACTCTCCTTCAAACATCCACACAACAACGACCTTTTATCTCCTCTACCTTCACCTACTACCAAACCTGTTTTTTCTCCAATCCGTATTAAATTATATATTTTAATATTATCATATTTCTCCAATTTCAATCATTTATGTCACTGGACATTGAACCCATTCAAACCTAACCTAACACTCGTTGCGACACGATATTCGTAACCCCTAATGGGTGTTGAGACAATGCGAGTGCTTAATGGGAAAATTAGTACCAACCAAAGTTTAAATGGTCGCCCCAAAAGTAAAAGGGCACTTGTGACATTTTGACGGTTTTGAGTTATGAATGTAGTTTTGTTCGTAATTTTAATTAATAGACAAAATGGCATTTATACAACTAAATCCATGAAATCATAATTTACAATATAAAATAAAAGTCACTTGGCTATTTGTAAATTAATATTCAATTAACCTATAACAAAAAAGTGATATGTACACGATTTTACCAGTCTATGTACAGTGGTGACAAAAATAATTAAGAAAAGGGTACAAATATGTAATTATTTTCAAATGTGTAAAGACATTTGTACAAAAAAAAAGATTTTGTTGCAGAAAAAGGACCCTTGTGACGAAAATCTTCACAACATATGAAAAAAAATACATTTCAATCGTTGAGTAATAAATCACCTGTGCTCTCTGAATTTCATTTCAAAGTATTAAAAAATAACATCCACATGATTTTTTTCACTCAAAAAAGATTTTAAATGCGTTTTTCTTTATACTCTATATTTTTTTGCACAAGTGCCCTTTTGCTTTTGTGGCGACGATAATAATCCTCTTTTATGCTGTGTAACATTTACTTATACTGGCCACACACTCATTAATAAAATGGACACGTCAGCAGAATACCTTTGTAAAATGTGTCAAGTCTATTTTACAATATGCACCTTTGGCGCAATCTACGAAGAATTATTTTTTCAATCTGGAGGCTCTGGGTTCGATTATATCATAATATGTGTAATCTATACTATTTTTGTAATTATTTTACGGCTACTGTCATACTACTGTCATTCGACCTCATGATGTTTCCACCTCGTAACTTCAATCATCTTTTCTATCATATTTAGTATGTTTCTTAATATGTAACTTCATTTACATTATTATATATAGGCCAACTAAAGTTCTCCGCTCAGTTTAAAGCCTCTCTTACCTACAGCCTACATACACGCTTCATATTACAACAACCTTAGTGGCTAGGCCTGTAATTCCTGGCTACAGTCGGAAAATTTCACAACCATTTACGTAATAATTGTCTGCTGTTTATTTGTTAAATATATTACATTATATACCTAATGTTTTATACATATGCGTTAACATGAGATTTAACGATTGCATTGTCTATATCAGTGGTTGGAAAACTTTCGTGACAAAAGAGCTAATTTTCAAAATAAATAAGATCTCGTGGTTGGACGCCTTTTTTAACTTGTGATATATATAAAGAAAAGAACAATTGACTATAAAATTAGTAAAATTGTTGTCCTTTTAATATGATTAAAAGCGTTGAACATATATTACTAAATGTCGCAATGAAATGCAATATTAAATAAAATAAATGACTCATATTCTTGATTTTTTTTTAAATCAATCCACTGCTACTGTCACTCATTTTTGTGAGATCCTAATTCCTACGCAACCGATAGTTTTCCAGTCACTGATCAACAATATGAAATTGAACTACTCGTGCAGAAAATAAATGAGCCACAATTTTCACAAAAAAATAATAAACAAACGGTTCCTAAAGCCTGACCCGTGCTATACAATTTGAAATAAACATGTTTTAATATTTAACTTGATATCTTTTACTACTATGTAGATTCTTTTTGTCGTGCGAATTGAATTTTGTATGCAAAAAGACAAATTTAATCAACATTTCCCACGCTGAGACACAGTGTATGCATTTTATGTGGATTGGATGTTAGACTTTTTTTAATCCATAGCGCTGGTGTTTCCCAATCTTTGGTACACGTACCAATAAAACCCGTAAAAATATTTGACTAATCAGTAAATTTTTCCAATCTATATTCTTCCAATCTCCGAAATTCCAATCAATAAAAATAAATTTAAATAATATGCTACTGTAAACTGTACAACTGGACTGGACTGCCTCTAATATTGCTATTAACCGTCTCCCTTGCCCTGTATCGCCATTTAGACACACCGAATGAATGCCTAGAGATATTGTTTTACTCCGTCCCTCCGCGGTTATCGATATCGCATTTCATTTTTTTTAAATATCACACTGTACAGTTTACATACACTTAGTGATTAAACCGGCGCTACAGTTTTTACGGATTGGCTGAAGAATCTTTCCGAACATCCTGCGCCCAAACATCAGTGTCTGATAATCAGTGGAGCAAAGTCCATATTTTGTTTGGCCCTATCTTTGTTTTTTTTCTGGATAATCGTTTTCATTTCATTTTCGTCTACGTTCATTATGTCACTTGTTTCAGATCCTTAAAAGCCTTTATTGCAGCTAGCTCTGCTCCACAGTGTTAATAATACAATACTAAACTTGAAGAATTCTGATTACTCTCTTTAGACCGCCTGTTTAATCTAGACTTTTACGATAATCATATTTAGACAGACGTTGTACATTAAGTCTACGGAAAATTTTAGTTGACGTTGTTAATTAACGCCTTGCGTTAAGGTTGTGTGAAAATGCTACACCCTCCCTTTTCTATGCCCCCTCCTAATTCCACTCATCTAGTTTCAACCACTCGGGTTTTCTGCAATGCAATATTTTATGAGGGCATTTACCTAAGACGTCACTTAATTATATTAGAGGTTCTCAAAACTTTTCAATTAGTAATTTGATAGCATTGCGGTGAATATAATATTATTACATATTATTATACAATGCAGTCCTTGTTTCATTAGATTTGTTTTTCAACAACCCAATATTTTCTTTTATTATTTGTTTTGCCATTTTTAAAGTTAGCATATAAAGTTTATTCTAAAAGAACTATATTATGATGTATTTCAAAATAAGTAAATTGATGATAAACAATCATCATTTATTTTTAATTTTACAGAATTTTTAATTTTTAACCGAAAAAACATCTTACAAAAATATTTTTATTATTGAATTGGTAGGTATGTAAAATAACATTATTTTAATTATTATACAGTAACGAATACCTACCACCAAGGAAAGTTAATAGAGAAAAATATATTGTACCTACAAACGACATAACGTAGTAATGCCGACATCATTAGAAACTACTAAGCCAAATGGGAGCAAAGGACAATTTTGAACTGTTGGGAATTGTGGATCGTTTGAGGATCGTAAATAATCAACGTAGTTTTAATATATGATTAACTTTATTTATATTCAACTGCATGAATATTATTATACAGAGTTATTATAACAGATTACATTTTATATGAGCGTGTTACAACTGACCGAAGAGTACTAACTAGAATCACGCCGCACACGCAGGTGAAACATAAAACAGTAATTAGCATTTAGCAGCGTCGCGCAGCGAGTGCTGGAGTTAAACACGTATTTATTTTATTCTTATATTATTAATTATAATATTTAATTATGTTGTTATATTAGACGGCTATATATTAACATTAACAATTAATTCTGGGGGGCATAATGAAATTATATTATTATTGGTGATATATTTCACTTTACCAAAAAAAAGTTGCAACTTCGTCTTCAATGACTTTTTATTGATTGATTGATTGATTTTTAATTTTGATTTTTTTTTCAATCTCAAAATCTCGTTTTTGTCAAAATTCCCTTTAATAATGTCATACCCAACATAACCATCAAAATATATTTTTAAGAATTTTAAATAATATGTAGATATCGCCGATATAAAAAAATATGTCTAATTTTCAGATCTAAAGCTCCCAACCTGCATAATTTTTGTTGTAAAGCTTTGATAAAATAAACACTTCAAGTCAATAAATAAAATATGTAAAACTATTTTTATCCAATGCAGCTTTTCAAATAGTACCTATGTGCAAGTGATATACCTACTTTAAAATTTTACTGGACATAATATAATACAATATATTATAATAATAATTACATGTCTATTGAATTAAATAAGTGTTGTATGATATTGGGATAATTAGGTCAAACATGATAACCAGTTGAGAAAGTGTGTCTTAAGTCAGCAGAGTAGAGTGGAAGCCGCATTTCGGTGGTTCCCTAAAACGTACATCCATCACTATTCTACATAATTGTGCTCCTCAACGAGGCTACTGCTAACTCTTTCTAGCCAGGAGTTATCAAATATGTTGGAATAGAATACAACTTACACAATTTTCTTACTACCTCGTACTTTTAATAAAACAGATTTAATGTCAACACTTTTTAGTACACGTTCCTCAGCAAAACTGTTAATAATTGTGAATAAGGTGTTTTATCGCCCGGGGCACAAAAAAGAAAATATATGCCACTGACAAAGTACATAACTTCGATTACTATTTATTTACTGTCTCAGATTCACTTAATTCATCATCTTCATCATCAAAAAACTAAACCAAACGTTATATTAAGAGTGTGGTTGGCGTGATACGCATGAGGTAATCTTGGTACTGGTCTGATACATTTAAATATCAAGTAAAACTATGTTTCACGCTTTTTGACCGTGGTGTGAGCTTACGGTGAGCGCACATGTGCTCACGTGAGGTGTGGGTAATGAGTTTCTGACAATAATCGCAAGAATTTATACAATAATAAAATAATATGTATTAACATTTATAATAGTGCTTGTAGTGTGAGATGTCAAAAGAAAAATAAAATTGTAATATTTAGTCTAAATTCATTGTAATTATCATTACATACGCTACATTTTTAATTAAAATCAATTAAAAATCTCCTTTTCGCTGGATGTACAATTATTGTCTTGATTTATTTGCAATGCACGAGAGAAAACATACCCATGAAAATGTGGAAGAAAGAGGGAAACAGAGAATACAATATACCTACACGTAAAAATCAATTCCAAATTTGAAAAATAACTGACAAGCATATAAACGAATCGTTTATTTTAATCGGGTAATTAATAAAAACAAATGATAGGAATATAGTTTGACAGATGCTTATAGTGCAGTAGTGGCCTATGGAGTATATAGAAAATATTAACGATATTACAATAAATTTATCTGTGACAAATTGTCGGAAAGGTATAAAGAAGTGCATATCATATTATATGTTGTCAGAAAGGAAACAAGTTTTTGAAAATTTCAATTTCTGTAAGAATATGTTATATTCAGATTGAAGAGATTTCGGAAGTGGTTAATCGATGTGAAAGTATTTAAAATCAACAAAGTGACCTTCTGATATTTTAGAATTTTAAGGGAATGTTGCTGTAACCTATTGTAACATACACAACCAATAAAAAATAGAAACATTGTGGATGAGGCAGAACTATCAGCAAAGCGTCGAGCGGCCGAGTTCAGAAATGGCGTTCTCGGCAACTCGGGACACTACAAACAGTTGGCCGGGCTGACGCAGCAGCTCACAGACAAAATAATTTAGTCTAAAATACCAGAACAAATACAGGAAGAGATAATATATATTAAATGTATTAGAGAGGAGTAAACAGGCAGAAGAATTTAGATATATGGTTCTGCCACCTGATAATATTTGCAAGTTATTTAATAATACATATTATAATCAGTGATAATATACCAACATGATTGGCATTTCTGCCAGTATTCATAAACACGCTTGCGAATCCTACTCTCACAACACCTGCGTCATATTATTATCTTACACCTATCTCACGCGCTCACACACGAGACAAGGACGGTAGCTAATAAGTTGTGTGTAAATTTTAATTAATGTAACGCCGAGTGACGTAATTTGACGCGACGTCGAGACGTCACTCCGCCTGCGCCGCGGATCGGCACCAATTCATCCACTCTGCTCTGCTTGACACTCGGGAATTTAGATGGATACTGAGCTATCATTCCAAGAAAGCTACACTCCCAAACAATAACATTGTCAAGTCGCTTGATTAAAATGCCTATATAAATAGATGATACAATCTACTGTATTTTATATTACTCATTGTTCTGTGCTTGAAGAAATACACTTTTGGAGGTGAAAGAGTAGGAGATGAATGGATAAACCAGAGGTTTTTTGAGTGGAGCGAGAATTTATTGCTGCGTAAGTGGTATACAGGTGGTAGAAGAATAAATGAAGCAGGATAGATGATAGCGGTCCGTGGCTCGGTGAAAGTGAGTACTGTGCGGTGAGATACTGAGACTGAATCTGATGTTCCATCTTTTTTTTCTTACATTTTCTTTTAACTGAGACCTTGTGATGTCTGAGAGGCAGACCTCGGTTTCCTGACTATTATTTCTAGGGTTAGGTCTTGTGTCACATTAATACCCTTTCACACGGTTCATGTTCGGCTTGAAATTATGATCTTGTGTGAAACATTTTATAACATCAAAGATGTTCGCCCAGTCCCTAGGGTCCGGGTATACCCCGTTTTCTGTTTAAATATTCGATAAATTAAGCAAGCCATTATTGATGTAGGTTCCTATTGGCAATATACTTACTGACCGACGCACCGTTGCAACTTCGCGGCATTTTGATAACTAGGCTTTGTTGTTTGACCCTCATCGAAGTATGTTACACTTGCAGAATGTCTTGACTGTAGCTGAGGTGATGTGCTATACTTGTTTAACTCCCTGATCAGCACATTGTTGCAATTACGATGATATGACCTGGAGTAGTTGACCGCCATACACTCGCACATAGAGAATCAACCCAACATCACTTATTTTTATATTAAAAAATATTTTACATTGTATTGATACAAACTTTGCAGATAATTTACAACTTTCCATAGAAAGCATAGTTTGCCAAATTTTTGAAACAGCATTGTACACAAAATGTCATCACAGAGGAGAAATTATACATTCATATCAGTCCCCTAGCCACTTTGGGCGGCCTAACTCCTCTCTAGGAAGCTCCAATCCCGACTATACACCCTGACCAAATCATATGCATTTATTACACTATAATTTCTAAAACAAAACAGTGGTGAATATTTCTAAATGGTACGCAGGTACCACATTAAATGTCATTATCATTATCATTTGTATTCCCTGACCTTGAAAATGTATATTCACATACCTAGATTTTGATCTTGACTGCTTTAGTAGCCGGTATATTGATAATATAGTTATTTCAAGATAGCCGCTATAAAATCCAAGATGGACGCTGCAGCAGGTGGTTCTACCAAATAATATTGAAGCCATATGGAAGTAGGAAGGTACCACGTGAAAAAATGTGTTTTTCTCCAGTGTGTCGACATTTTTATGTTAAGCTGCCTGGCTAGAAGAGTGGTTATTTTATTTCATTTGTTTTTACCTATTCGTGGGATCATTATACAATTCTTCTATTTTGGCATATGTTAATTTTTATCTTACCAATTTCACTCGAAATTCTGCGGTCGTCATGCATCCCCTTCGCAGAACAGATGCGATTAACCTATTTTATAGCATTATAAAGGTTGATTTTTTTGTATTGTTTCATTTTTGTGAACGTGTTAAATAGATTCAAATTATAATTGCTTTTAATTTTTTACTTTCATATTAGATAATAACTTACTTTCTATTTTTTCTTTCTTGTAATAAAGACAAGTGTTTACCAATTCACTCCTATTCACGTATTCTTAGTATAGGTATAATATATATTATGACTGGTGAAATAGTTTTAAAAAATATATAATTAGACATTTTTAATACTGCTAGTGTTTCGTGTTTGCGTAGATAATCGCTAATCTTTTTATGTGCGACAGTTGTCACTTTTGTTTCAAATTCACCGCCAGAGAAGGCACTCTTTGATTCGGTATGCGTATGAAAATCAGCGGACAAATGCAAGTGTATTTAAATATTCCCTTAACTAAATTATAGATCAACCCCTTTTCTCTAATCATCTAATGTGTGAGTAAACATTGTATATGAATAGAGTGGTATAACATAAAGTTTACCATTGTCGAGTCGTACAGACTTAACAATTGAACTCAACGTCTAACAGTTTCATGTTACACGGTATATGTTACCACCGTTCAAGTAAACTTGAATGCTAATTGCTTTCTTGTACAGGTGTATCCACTTAAAATAGGGAGTTTGTTACCTGTAATAATTTCACGAAGATTATAAGAGAAAGACAAACACGTGTTGTATTAATTCTCAGCAACAACGAAATGGATTTTGCCAATATGATTATTATGATGACATAAGTGATATTATAGGACATATTATTATTATTACCGATTGTGAGTAAGTGGGAAGATTGCTAATTAACTTAATAAGATTATTTTGGATACGCTTCTATAATTCAAGGAGGAATATTCTTCAAAACAGTACGCTCTATTTTTTCCAGAGACACTAATTTCTATGCCCAATATCTTGAACAAAACACTTGTATGAATAATTTATTATTGTTGACCTAAACTAACGAGTCCAAAACGGGGTTTTACAAGGGGTTGTGTGACGCTTAGACGACCTTCGTTTAGTTGTTCCGGCGTCTTAAAACCCCAATAAATATTATATATAAATAATAATATAGAATATTGATATTACGTCAAACGGAAACAACGTCGAAATCCGTTATTTTAAAAAAAATAACGTTCAGATTGTACCATTCGTTTTTTACAGACTGAGCTAACTGGACGAAGACCTCCCCTAGCTCCTTCCTTAGTTTTAGAACGTCTATTTGGTCGTTTAGTGTCCATTAGGTACCACTGAATGACGGCATTCCAGTGGTTGTCCACTCGCCGATCAACATACCAGCCCAGAATATATGAAAATATAAGAGTGAATGTTGTATTACCAGATTTTTGGTTTTACGATAAATGGATGTTAGCCACTTGATTGCCATTAGGTCCATACTCTGGGTTCAAACAAACATTGAATAATAAATGTGAATTTTTACCAAACCTCAAATCCACGACATCATAGACCGACATGTTATCGCTAGGCCATCGTAGCCGTATTTTTTTTAGAATATTAAAAATTCTCGTAGATTTTCTTCTTATGGCTGTGATTTTTCCTTTTTCGGGAAATCTAACATTATTTATGCCTTAAAGATGTTTTAACCCCATCTGGTATATTATATTTATCAATGAGAGTTGGCACGACTGCTAGTGAACCGCACGTCTTCATAAAATTACGACTTTTGACAAATAATATGCGACACACCTAGCATCAACTTCTGGCACACCAGTGTATCGCGATACAGCGGTTGAGAATGGGTGATGTAGAGGCTCACATGCTCCGTTTAAGAGCGAACATAGTAATTTAAAAAACACTAATAAATAATGTGGTATGTTTGATTTGTAGATATCGGCACACGGCGTGGTGGTGACTGCTGCCCCTCACTCTGCAACGCCTCACACCCACGCGCATGTTATTTCGCAGAATGGAGGCCAGCCGCATTTAATCGGTGAGTAATTACACGCTTCATTAACAACTAAAACCAATATTGAAACACTCAATGCGATATCCTTACGCGCCATTTGCAATAATTATACCTGGCATACCTCTACATGTATGTAGATAAT
Organism: Rhyacophila brunnea; assembly: GCF_057557595.1. Lineage (NCBI taxonomy): Eukaryota > Metazoa > Arthropoda > Insecta > Trichoptera > Rhyacophilidae > Rhyacophila > Rhyacophila brunnea. The sequence goes on from NW_028232774.1 coordinate 20,580,848, forward strand.
AATGTTGACTCTTGACAGTGTGTACACAGTGCGTAGACTATATATTACGTTTAGATTGAATTCGGACAGAGGTTCCCAACCTGGTGTGTGAGATGTTATATTTGGAGGGAACAAGCCGCCCTAGTAATGCGTAAGCAAGATCACAATATATTCAACTGATTTTCTCAAACCTTAGGTGTTTTTGTGATTATTTAACTGCTCTTCTCTATTGTTTATCCACAATATATTATAGCATTGGCAATTGACATGGAGTGCATTTAGGCGCTTGAATTGTATCTTCAAAAATGACCTCCCATTGTGTCATATACGTTAAGCGTTCAAGCAATGTATGCTACCACCACTAACGTATGCATGTGAAACACTGACACTCAATGTAAGAAAAATCAAAAAAACACGACTAGCTTAACGTGACATGGGAAGGTGCTTGTTGGGCATAACGCCTAAAGATCATAAAAGAAACCATTCGATAAGGAAGCAGGCAAGAGTACGCGATGTCATAAAGGTCTCTAAGCAAATGAAATGGCAATGATTCAGAGATATCGCTCGGCGAATAAACCAACAAAGGACAAATGCCGTCATACAAAGGTACCCAAGGGGTACTTAATTTCTACAGGGATGCTCTAAAACCCGCTGGATAGACGAGCTCATACAGTTCTGTGGATGTACATGGCAGCAAAGCACTAGGGACAGAGAAGAGTGGAGAGAGCTAGGAGAGGCTTTCAGCCAGCAGTGGATCGACCCCGGCTGTAGATGATGTTGTTGATACTAGTATTAGTAAGAAAAATAAATTAAATAAAAAAAGAAAAATTAGGTGCTATTATTTTTCTACTGCTTTTTCGTGTCATTTAATTCAGTGAATAAATACGGATATTTTCATTTCATTTCACAAAGTCGGTTTTTTTATTTATAGTCATTCATTCAACACATTAGTAAAAATTCTTTGAATCCAAAACCAAAATTTACCAAATACGGAATTATAACCCTCGATCCATAGGTTTAGAAGCAGAAACATCGCCAACGACGGGCATTATAATATGCAAAAAAATATATTTCCAATTTTTTCGTTGAAGGCAACATCATAATATTTCTCCATATTTTAAATATTTGCAAAAAAACACAAGATATGCATTCCGTTCGTCTAAAAATGATCAACTGTTTTTTGCGTCGAAGCGAAAATTTTGATTGGTGTGGAAAAAAATATTTTCCATGAAATATTTCAGCCGGTATTCTCATCTTTTCAGAAAAAATAATATATATTTCGGTATCGATTTGAATCGGAACAATTGGTTTACCTTTCGGAGTTGTTTTTTTTATTACTTTACAATAAATTACTATATCAGGCATAAAATATTTGAATTTATTTGACAAACATTTTTGACAAACATGTTGCTTTCGGAAAAAAATATCTAGCATTGAATTATAGAATCTATTTTACTCTTTTTTCTTTATTACTATCTTTATATTATTAACTTCGTGTCGGCTTTATATCAGTATTGAAAAGCGCCTTTTTACAGGGTAATACATAATTACGGATCTTGAGAGGAATTTTGTTTCATCTTCGGTATTTTACTGATAATCATAAAAATATACTATGGACCTGAAAAAAAGTTTTTATATACTCTGGGCGGTAACCGGACAAAACAGAACATCCGGTGGAAAAATAAGACATTCATTTTTGTCATATCTATTTATTATTTAAATACATATAAAAGTTAAGTTTTAATATTATAATAATCTCTGCACGTTGGCCATTTGGCGTAAAAAATTTTGATAATCATGCACAACTCCACAGAACTGTTAAACTTATTATTTCATTGTACCTAGTCACCCAAGCATTCTGAGTATACTAAATTGATCAAGACAAGATATACATAGCTTGCTGGTAATACCAAGTTGAGTCCCACTTAATTGAGCCTTTCCAGCGATTAGGAATACAGAAATAGGCGAAAACAGGCGTATTGAAAACCTGTGTTGTTAAAAATATATACAACATAATATAGATACGGCAATTTCGATATTAAATGTTATATTTTTCCTGAAATGTCATAGTTTTGTTTATCGGTATTATGTTTTGTCACTGTTTTGTTTCTACGTGTTATATTTATTCATGTAACCACGCTGGGCATACCGCCTACACTACAATTATTGATGCTGGTTATTTTTCTCGTGACAAATCTCCGCGAAATTTTAAATTTATAAAAAATAACTGGCTATGTTTTGATAAAATTTCCATGATGCTAATACTACTTATTTATTAACAGGCAACATTTGAAACAAGTTTTCTCAACTTCATAAAATATAGATACATAATGCAGTTCATTTAATATGATGTAGGGTATTAGGATAAAAACGGCATCAAAATGATATACATATGTTTTGACCAAAGATTTTAAATAACAGTTCGATAGAGCTTTTCTTAATTTATGTAATAAAAAAAAATTGAAACGAAACACTATTATTGTTTGCTACGAGGGTCCTAGCAACTAGATTGTTATTCACTCGCGTTGCTATGGAAATCAATATGTAAAAATGTCATTTCAGTTTTTCGATAATAAAAAAAAATAGTGACAGGCTTAGGCTTAGATTTACAGATATCAATTTATTAACATCCTTTCTTAAACATTTTATAAAACAATATAAGTTCATTTTAACACAAAGTTTAGCGTAATATATTATATTCGTATATATTTACAAGAAGATTTATAAATGGAATACAAATGCAAAAAAAAAAGATTTTTCAGACACCTACTGATATATTTGCACAAACATAAGGTTTATCTACTTATTATATATATATTTGTTCTCAGGAAGTCCAGCAGATGGGGTAGTTCCAAGTGGAGGACTTCATCCAGCCTTGAGAGGGCTAAAACAAAGCGCCATCCACGCTCTGCCATCTGGTAAGAATCCTTCAGTCTTTACTTTTTACCTGTAATACCTATATGATACTAAAATAATGAGTAGCGACATCTTTCTATATCACACTGTTGGTGAGTAGGTACATCTGCACGTGAGCACGTGTATTTACTAAAGCATTCTGTTCAATCTGCCGCAATAATTGCTATGCGCAACCGACGGGAAGTTGCATTGCATTACTGATCTGTTAATTACCAGTCCACTGGAGTAGTTGATATAAAAATACTTCTCTATTTTCTACGGAATGGAAATATCATAAACCACACGATTTTTTGATTAATCTAAAACTCAAGCCCTGGCTCAATTACTACGAATATATTATTATGTATAGCCAAATAAATAATAAGTTCAATATGCATAATAATAATCTCAGATATTATAAAAATCCATTTGTCCATTTCCGGTCATTTCAATGTTTCTCTTCGGTGTATGTAATTCTTTGATTTATTAATGCTTTATATTATTATGTACCTACACCAGTTATTGGGACCATTACTTATTCATTAATTTTTTTCTTATATTTATCATTATTGTATACTTACATGATTGGTCCTGTTGGTCTTTTTTGATAATAATATAAAATAATTACAAGATAAAAAGAACTTTTTATATACAACGTTTTTAAATTTTCGGTACTGTTCGGTTATACGGAATACAGCGGAAAACACATTTTAAAAATACCCGATATACTGGATTATTTGTTAGTTTGGGTTAGTTTAGGTTAGGTTAGGTTGGATTAGGTTAGGTTAGGTTAGGTTTGGTTAAGTTAAACTAACAAATAATCCAGTTTATCGGCTATTTTCAAAATGTGTTTTCCGCTGTATTCCGTATAACCGAACAGTACCAAATTTTCTGTTGAATCATATAAACTTGACTTGACTAGCTTAAACGATCAAAAAAAAATTGTATTTGATAGAAATACGGAATAATGAAATGTCATTCCATATTGATTTCCATAGTACCGCACGTATATATTATTAATAATTTAGTTGCTAGGACACCCTAGCAAACAATAATGGTATCGAAATAACTTTTTATACAAAACACAATTAACTAAAAATGAATCCAATCCAAAAGGTGGTCAAAAGTATTAAAAAAATGCATTATATTCTAAAAGTTTCAAATGTCTAGCTAGTCGGTAAGTTAGTTAAAAATCGATTGCAAGATTTGTATCGGACAAATAAGAATACGACCTAAGAAAAACGTTGTAAAATACTACCACATTACTTTTTTACATACCTACCTACTTAATATATATTAATTATTATGTACTTGGGCACTATCGTGTGTCCATTAAACGGTAAACGGCTTTTTCATTTATGTCCCGTACATCCAGAGACTTGATATTCGATTATTCGATATACACGTGCTGCTAATGCGGTAACAATATTATATTATGTTAACATTTTAAGGCGGCATAGTAATAAACATGGGGTCACCATCCTACGTTCTTATATATATATACTATCTAATAATTTTAGATAATATAAGAGAAAGGGTAGTTTATAATTTAGGTTCTCATTTCACTAAAATGAAAAACACTGCCTTTTACTTAGCAGGGCAGTATAACCATCTCTAATATATTCCTAATGTTCAGTTTTCAGATATGATTGTAAGAAAATATGGGTATTTTCGATTCATTTAAAAAAAATGCACAAATTTATATCATATTTATTCGACTCGACAGTCAACTGATGCAATGATCAGAGAAACACTCATCTGCTAGGATAATGTATTTCCGTACTGAATAATAATATATATTTACATTTAAACTTTTAACTACCTGATTTCTTAATGGCGTGTATTTTTAAAGTAATTATTAATAGACAATTTTGAAAAGTTTTTAAATTTCAAGTGTCAGTATTTTTACTCATTGGTAAGTCAGTGGCTATTTTTCAAAACTGGACATGTCCACTATTCACTCCTCAGAGATAAATGAACTTTTCAAATAAAAACACAGAGTGAAAATACGCACCCGACAAAAACCAAACTGTCAGATTGTAAGACAACATACTTGGTCACGTGACTCAATACAGTCCCGCCATTAGCTGAAAGTGACATGTCTCATTAAGAATGTCAACAACGTTGGACGTGTCCCTATTTGAATGTCAACCTACTTTTTGAAACCTCATTTCAATATGAAATTGGTGTTTTGTGGCTATTTTTGAAAGTCAACAAAGTGTGTATGAGGTTATAGAATGATATTCCGATAATAACTCATATATGGAACATGTCCAGTTTTGAAAGTTAACCAATGAAGTATTTATTTCGAAGTGTCAGAATAAGGGCGCCAGTTTAAATGTGGAGGGTAAAATAATGTTTGAGCGAGTAATAATATTAAAAATCGGTTGGAAAACTAAATAATAATTATTTAAATTACGTGTGACAGTATATAAAACATATACCCTTTATTATTATGATAACTTGACGAGAAAACAACTTTATATGGGATTAATAACAATTTAAGGTTACCATCCTCGCACGTAAAGGATATTAGTATATGCTCGCACACCAAATTCATGAATATTCGGTACAAAAATAACCATTATTATGGTACTCGTATTAAAAGAACACCAACTCAGAAATTACCTAATCGAAGATGCAACAAAAAGACGTATATGAGCACATCACACATGGAAGACAGATAACCTCAATTCCGTTAACTTTAAACTCAAAATATAGTAAGTGATATTTGACAGTTTATAAATATTATAGAAATTAAAAATATATTAAACTAGTTTTGTCAAAACCTATTTACTTGCTGTTGATATTAAATTATTCCCAAAGATGATTAAAATACTTTTATTAAGATACTTCCTGTTTTTTATATTTATACTTACCGAATAATTAGAAGCTTTTCTCAATGTCCAAATAAAGTATTATTTCGAAAAACTGTGTTCTTTTCGGTAACAAATCGTTTACCCCACCCAGCAAGCACTATTCGCCATTGCTTCACGGAGAATAGGCTTAACAATTACACACCCTAAAAGTTTTATTTACCTTCACTATATATGCGTGTATGTAACAAAATAATTCTATTGCAGGGAAGTTAAGAACTAATACTATGATGAGGCTATAGTATAGGTCACCTCGAACGATTTATGAGGCAACTGCTTGGACTATAAAAGCTGGCTTCCTTCGGCATCGTGTTCATAATGCTTCGAAGGAAATTGTGTTTGAGATGAGGTCGGGTTTCGCCGGCGCCGTTAAATACAGGCTGTCATCGTTTGATGGTTGGCGTCTTGCTATGACAAACTATCTACGGATAGGACACGTTCAAGAAATATTTCCTGTTTTTTACGAACACTGTATTGACTTCACTAGTATTATAAACATCGGCTAGTATTCCTGCAGTTTTTTTTGTTATCTGTATATTATCTGAGGGACTATACGCCAGGAAGTAATTTATTGTTTAATAACTTCAACATTCGTTTTTTTTTCATGCGAAAAAAAACGTAGATTTTTTTTTATTATTTATGGATGAAAAATATTTTTACGTAAAATGTCTTTTATTTTCGAATTCTCAACGTCGAACTCTAGTCACATCATTTTCTTAAACAGCTGTCAGTATTTCTGATTGTAGACTGTAGACTTTTTTTACTGTTAGAGTAAATTTGTGTACACAATATTTTGTATTGCTTTTAATGACACAGAAATTCTTCAATATCGCAATAAGTAGATAATTCTTTTATATTATGACGTAGATGTAAAAATTGTCCTAGTATCCCTATATATTCACACCATACATGTTTAGTATATCATTATATAACAAAAAGTATAATAGGATGAAACAAGCATGACCACAATTTACGATTCAAGCAAACTTCGTCCCTACAGTATTTAAGTTAAAAGGAATTTACGCATTCGTTAGATGGTTAGATTAAATGTCCAAAAGTAAATATTTACACAGCTCCTAATTCCCGCACAACCCGCATAAATTATCTTGCTTGAGAATTAACTTCATATACGTATAGGAATTGTTATAGTTTCTTATAAAATGTCACATAATTAAACATAATATATTCCCTAACAATAGTAGTTTGAGTTACAATAATGACTAAAGCAATTCTTCCCAAACGTATAATACGCTATTAACTCCTTTCCTAGATGCCTTTATCTATCAAAGTTTCTTACATCTTACATGGAATTAAGCACACAAACTGGTTACATGTAAGTTGTACATATGCAGTTCATCATGGGACACTTATTCGTGCGCCGCAGTATGTGAAATATGAGTTCGTATAACATTTTATCAAATTACGAGTTCTTCGTTGAACATTTCACCGTGGAATACATTTGTACGTATCTTACAAAATGCGGCGATAGTTTGCAAATAGTACTGTTCCAATTAGATCAACCTTAACCTAACCTAACCTAGTAAATATATCTCATAAAATTCGTCACATGTTGTAGCATACGTACAAATATACTCCACGGTGAAATGTTCAACGAAAAACTCGTCATTTGATTAAATGTTACACGAATTCATGTTTCACGTACTGCGGCGCACGAATAAGTGTCCTGCGGTGAACTGTTTACGTACAAATTTCCGTATACGACTATATCTAACTATATCATATTGAAAACAATTCGTCTAACTGCACCTGGTATTGCTCATTTGAATTCGGCCAGAACTTACGAAACCACATTCTAAAAATCTTAGAAAATACCGGTCTCCACAATATAATATGTATTATCTACAGCAGTGGCAAAGACTCCATACTAGGCGATTATTTATTAAAACCTACCTTTTTTATAAAAATATTTTAATTTGCCAACGACATCTGTCGTATATGTAGGAGAGTAGGAATGTATTTATAATAAATACAGATAACAACACGTCAGTTAAAAGTTTAAAAGAATATGCCACATATTCTGTCTTTAACAAATAATGTGTCTAATTATTTGCCGGGAAAAGTGTATGTTTTTTCTGTATGGAGTTTATATCACGTGACCTCAATAATGTCTGGAGCATTGCATACAAAACGATAGACTAATGTATAAGCCTAAATGTTTTTGTAAAATATATTATTACAATAATTAATAATTAGATAGGTAAATTAAAAAAATCTATGGTGTTCAAGCACATATAAATAAATATACTTAGATTGTTTTTAAAAATAAAAATAAATTTTAAGTACCAAAATTATTTTTGATGTGTATAAATGTTTAGGAAAACGCATAATAATTTAAACTCGTCGCTCAATTTTATGTCGTCAGTGAGCTATTGGAACTTCATCGAATTAATGTGTAGGTACTTGTTATTTACCGTAAGTATACCTGACAAGTGTGTTCTTTTTCTCTGATCTCCACAGCCTACCTCGTTGAAAAAGTCACCCTTCGCCACTGATCTATAGTGGAAATAATTGTCTAATGTGACAACATTCAGACAACACCAGACTTAGATCATCTGTCAAATTATATGTTTTATAATCGATATACATATAGTCGCAGTTAATAAATGGAATGTTTGTAAAATTATACAATTAATTTATCATACAATTTTATATCGTCAGCTATTTTATCATGTCAAAGCTATTGAAGTTTTATCGATATCGTATGTCGGTATCCTATTGTTATATGTATTTACAACTATTTTACACCCGTAAGTACAACCGCGCGAGTGTAAACTATTCTTTTCGGTTACCCCATCGTTTACCTCTATCCAATGGATAATGATAATATTATATAGTGTGAGAAGCGATAAATTTATCATTAAATCTACGGCACTTTCACGTTTACGGTATTCGTTTCCATTTGAGTGAGAGATGCGCGGTAAAAGAATTCACGTGTGAAGTCACGTGACGCGTTACGTGTTACGTGCTACAAGGCGCTTATAAAATGCCACGCGCCGATAACCCTTTCGACGTCCCTCGAAACGTTTCGCTAAAATCACTTAAATGATTTGGTCGGGTCGCCTTAACGAATGCGATCCTGGAACCGTGGTTAGATGACTCATAAATTTAATTAATTAAACAAACCCCAATCGGACTAAGTATGTGATGCAATGAATAATGCTTATAGAAAAATCTTAATTATTCAGACATATTCAAATTATGTAGGTATATTTAACATAAACACTTCAGCTGCATGAAATAAAATATAGTGCCGGGTACTCATATCTATTTAAAATTCAGAATTATGTATATTTAATAAAGAATGTTTTAAAATCTTGTAAATTATTCGTGGAATACTATATTTGGATACTTATTATATCAGTCAACATTGCTGCGTATTATTGTTAAATTGAGTCTATTGGTTTCAAAGATGGTTATCTATATAAATAATCATTTCAAGATTACCACAAAAATCCGTGGAGAACATTCAGTATGGAAAAAGATTATTTATTTGCAACAAAATATTGTACATAAATATTAAAAATATCAGGAAAAGAGAATCGCGAAAAAAAATAATGACCTAGTTCAAGTTAAAATTGTTATAAAACATGTTTAAATTGATCTAAAACTATGAAAAATGATAGCTGACAATATAATCGAATTGGCAACAAACAGAATCATGAGAAAATATTATGGTGAAGTTGACCGACTTTGAAACTTATTGCATTTATCAAATTTGAATGTTTGATAGATATGTCAATATTGACGTTTTAGAATAAATTGCATATATTATTATGTGTGCTAAATCTTGGAGGCAAATTCAAGTTGCACTTTTTAGTTGCACAGTGCAACACTACTAAGAGGGCCTGTCAATAGAATTCAGAATAAATTAATGCAAGTTAATACAATTTTTCGATACTTTTATATTTTAATTAATCAATACGTAGGTATCTAAAAAAAATATCCAAAACGATGTATGTATATTACTGTTTTCCCAAGCTTTGTATTGTCATTTTATATTGAATTTTATACTAAACGTTTTTTTATTGTTTTTCAAATAGCAATGACTGAAAAATCATAAAAGTTAAGCCTAAAACTCTATGGTGAAAGTGATCGTTAAATCATGCATATAATCGAAGAGATTTAAGGACCAGTTCAATTTTTTAGTTACATGCGGGCAGAAGATGTACGACGATCGTTATAAAAAGATTCCACTTTATTTTTAATGAAAAGCATGCGCTCTGTTTAAAAAACCGCCATCGATCACGACCGCGTGTAGAGACGTGCCCGGGATTCAACGGTTTAATGTGATTGGTATGTTCGCAGTGAAAGGGTTAAAATGAGAAATCCCCCCGACCCTCCTTTCAACCCGCAAAAGCACTCGAAGCAGATAAAACGCCCGCCACTAAAATGCGCCGTTAAAGAGACGAAAGGTCGCATCCCCCAGTATCGCCCTGGTATCGCACTCGCCTCGCCCCGCACAGCCTCCGAACGACTCGCAGAACCTACCGCGCTGACCACTGCCTTACTCGAAAATCTCTGAATATCTTTTGACGGTTATATATTATTGGCTATAAGGAAAAGCCGTCAAAAGATATTCAGAGATTTCCTTGCAGCGAACTTGAACATCTTTTTCAACGTTTATACACTGAGCGTTAAAGAGTGGGTCTATTTTTGGACCCCGCGTCGGTTGCAGTACGACGTTTAAAAGTAATTTTTGAGACTCGTATACTTGAGGCTGTATGGATACTATCCGTGGCTTTATCCTACGAATCTTCCTTTCTCTGTAGTACCTAATGACCTGTGTATCTCTGATAACTATCTTAGAAATTTAGAGCATCAGTTATTTGTTCTTCCAAGGTATGGAACTGCTAATTGAGAGGGAAATAACTGTATTCAACCAAATTGCTTCGGATAGTGATATATCCCACCTACGTGAGAATGGGTTTAATTGGACGTTATTTTATAAATTTTTAAAATAGGGTCTGTTTTAATATCGACTATTGTTTTGTTTCTTCATGTCTTGTTGTAAACGTCTCGAATTTGAAATTTGTAAAGTTCACTATACTTGAGCAGCAAACATTCAAAAAGTGATTTGTCACACATTTTGAAAAATGCTGTTTATTGTCAATTCATATTGAAATCTATGAAAGGAAACCAGAATCAGTGTTCAAAGAACGTTTTATCTTATAAAAAATTTATCCTAAAAATGACACATTCAAGCAAACCATGATTTCTCCAGCACTCGATTTCAATCATACATTGTTTTGTCCTATTAACCAATCACAGCGTAGGAGAAGCCACATTGCATATGTGACTAATCACATTTTGCACGGTAGCTGTGAGCTGTGACTTCAGTGACAGTATTGTTTAAAGAGGTTGTGTTTTCAACAAGATGTTAATAAAAATTAAATTTACTATAACAATTTACGATGCAAGAAGATAGTGTGGACCATATCAAAGTTGGCCAAGCCAATATTGCTCTAGAAAAAGGATTTCTACAGGTGGGAAACGATCTGAAGCAAAAAAAAAGATATTCTATACCACATTTTTATACCTGGATAGAAGAAAAAGCTGGGAAAGGTAGTTAAGAAATAACTTCAGCTTTGCTGCACCATTTAAGAAATATGGATTTCCAAGGGAAAATATTACTTCGACTGTTTTGTGATGGTTGCATTGCACAAATGTTAAGAAAAAAGCAAACTATTTTGACACCGGAGGAATACCAAGAAGTGTGTAAACGAATCGGCCCAGTAAATGTGCTGGGTGAAGACTGGAACATAGTGGACACTAAGTCCCTGAATAAACTGTATAAAGACTTGTCATCCATTAGTGATTTAAAACGATTATCACTAAGAGTAGAAATAATACCACGTAGCCAAAAACGTGTACTGGTCAAAGGAAATACACATTTTCATTATATTATATAGCCCGGAAGAATACAGTTACTTGGTGAAGAAAGGTATATCTTATTCACATTTGCAATGAGTGCAACCGGACACGTTGCCCTTATCACATTTCATATCAGAAGAGAAGAAAAATGATGTAAAAGTAATGTTTGGCGACTGGAAGAATCTCGGAGATGGAGGACTAGAATGGTACAAAAAAAAACTTTTTGATGAACCATCGGTCAATATAAAAGAGCAGGAGGTCATATGTGACTGTGTGGAGCCAGAACATTTTACTATTTAACAATCTGTACATAATATTATACAATATGCTCCCTAATACATTTTATTAAAATAATATATGATATAAATGAAATGCCTTGATTTTCATTCAAATGATATTTTGTCCACAAGTTTCATGCAAATCATGTTTTGTCCAAATTTCAAATCAAAATATGAACCACTTCCATGAGTTTTAGATTATACAAAATACGAGGATTAAAATTCCTTTATTAAATAGTTTTATAATAAAAAAAACCATTTTGAGTACATAGGCTAGGTTATTAAACAATATGTTTTTCGTGATTATCTCAGCTCAATATCTGTGTGACAAATCACTTTTTGAATGTTTGCTCCTCACTTATGTAAATACATTTTTGAGTACTGCGTGTTGCAAACATTGCAATAATTTATGTAACTAATTAATTATCGCAGTTTAGCAACATTTATAAAGAAATAATCTCTCATATGACTACGTTCAAAGATTTAGAAGGACACTCGCTACTTATTCATCAGCTCGGTTAATTGTTTTACATTTTACATATTCGCTTATATGAATCACATCAATAAGAACTTTCGCTTGAAACTAATTACGTGCGTCCAACGCAACTATTGCGTTGTCCGTTAGATGGCCATTAGATATAATTATCATGTTATTTAAATGTGGTAATTAATTAGTAATTAACAGATCCGCAGTGAATGAGTTAAAAGAAATTGACACATTTAAGGGTGTTTCATATTAAAAATAGACTTTTCCTTAAGTTATTTTTGACATAATTTATATACTTGATCAATAATTTTATAGTATGTTTCTCACGTTGTTATCTTACGAGCTGAATAATAAATCGATTCGTACCACTCTAGAGAATTGCATTATATGTCATAGTATGTTTAAAAATTCTTGTATTTTTTACCGATTAAGTAAGTTGAACTTTAAAAAAATGTTTAGAATCAAGTCCATGTCACTGCTTTGTATAATATATATGCAGATATAAAGAGGTACCCATGGGGGCGTGGTCACGACTTTTGACTAATTTAGTTTTATATTGGTACATAATATTTTATGTAACATCAAACTGATTTTCACTTCATCGGTTTTTCACTGTGTTCTTAGATCGTAGAAAATTTCCCCATTTTGGGAAAGTCGAATGAAAAATTGTGGAAAATTGCACACTGCAATCACCAACCGATGCTAAAAACAATCCACCTTCTTAAAATTTTGTCATAATATTCCATATTCCATTCCAGTCACATTTTTATACACTTTTCTTGATAATGACGTATTCTTTCCACTCACCTATAACCAAAAATATTGCTTGCATGGCATTTTTTATTACAACGTTTTTATTAGCTCGTATTCTAGTTTTTTCGGTGGTTGTTTATCCAGTACAAATCTTGCATCGATTTTTAACTAACTTCATTTTTTTCTTCAATTTAATTAACTTTAAGTAGAATTGAATTCACTTTCAGTTAATTCTGTTTTGTATGAAAAGTTATTTCGGAAGAAATCCGTAAAAAGTAAAACACTATTATTGGCTGCTAGAGGGGTCTGGGGTCCCAGCAACTAAATTATTAATATATACGTGCGTTACTATGGAAATCAATATGAAATGACAATATGACATTTCAGTATTCTATGATCGTTTAAGCTAGTCAAGTCAAGTTTATATGATTCAACAGAAAATTTAAAAACGTTGTATATAAAAAGTTTTTTTTATCTTGTAATTATTTACTATGCATTAAAAACGTTTCCTTGCGGGATACTGCATATTTGCATTTATATTATTTTATCTATAACTAGCTGACCCGGCAAACTTCGTACCGCCTCAGAATCAATAATCTTGTGTTAACTTATTAGCTGAATTAAATTCAGTTTTTTATTAAGTTAAAATGAATACTCAAAATGAATAAGTTCAATAAATGTGCAAAAATCAAATCAAAATGAAAAGTATTTTAATTATATTGAACTGTACACACACGATGACCGCGTGGATTAAGCGCCGGTCTATAGTGTCGAGGGTCCCAGGTTCGAATCCTGGGTCTGGTAAGTTCACATATTGTAATTCAATTTCAATTCAATGATGACTACCGAGTCAACCTTCAGTCGTAAATTGTGCGGTGGCAAGCCAGGCAGATCCAATGAGTTTAAAAATTCAGTTGGATAGTTGGTTGATTCGTCTTCGTTTGTTACACAGTCGATAGATTTGAAGGAATGCAGTGGACCAACGATTTGATTTTGAATTGTGAAGTTTAAGTGATCCACATCTTTGTTTTTTACCGCAAGAATGCTCGTTCACTCAACCAATTGTCATGTTTGTGATTAGCAATGATGTTTGGTAACACTTTGTTGATGAGTTCGTCCTTAGTTAAATTTAGAAAAATTCAGCGGAAACGAAATCAATCCGCTCGATTCATCAACAGGAACACGGCCGTTACCGATAGTCATCAATTGCTTGGAGAAATCTTTGGCAGATGGATCGTTTAGCAATGCAACTCGCATGTTTGTCGTCAGCTGAAGTGTCTTCACATAGTACCACAGAGTCGATGATTTGAGGCAAGCATTTATTTCATCAGCAGCGGTCGATCTTGGAATGACTGGTAGTGTTTGGAGAAAATCGCCAGATAGTAGAACCATTGCGCCTCCAAAACTTCTTGAGTCATGGCGCAGATCTTTCATAGTTCGATTCAGTGCTTTCAATGCGCGTTTGTGCGCCATTGTGCATTCATCCCAGGTGATGATTTTACTTGCTAACAAAATGTCGGTTTTTCAGTCGGCAATTTCAACGCTGAATGAGGCGTTCGGCATCCTTCTAACAACGTGGTCGCTATCCCAGAAGAAGCAACTGCTACAGAATTTTCGGATCTCGCACGAACAGTAGCCAAAATCAATGACATGAGGAATGTCTTCCCAGTTCCATCAGGCGCGTCGAGGAAAAATAAGCCACCATTTCCATCATCAATTGCCTTCATTAACGTATCGTACACTTCCTTCTGTTGAGGGTTCAACAGTGGTACATTCGTTCGAACTGATTGGTTCAATGCATCTCGATCATATTCACGATCACGTTCCAATTCTCGATTGAAAGCGTCGTTCATTCCACGATGTGGCGTTGGCATTCCTAACTTGACTAAAAACCTACCGCACATGAGGTAACACATGTATTCGATCAAAAGCAAAGCCTGGTTATGTATCTCCTCATTCACCTCGAGATCGGGATTCCCTGAACTGACACGAATTCGATGTAAAATGTCTTCTGACATGTCATCCTTGTATTTGTTTTACAGTTCAGGTGGATTCGATGGGAAGCATGTCGAAATAATGATAGTAAATAAAGTGCGTATCTGACTTAGTGATGCAGAAACAATTGCTTCAGCGATTGTCATATCGCAATGAGTATCGTTTTCAAGCAAATTGAGCTGTTGACATGAAGCACGAAATGTTGGGCACACCACACCATTGTCGGTTAGACATTTCGACTATCATTCTTTCTTTTGTTTGTTTGTTTCTTGTTTATTGTTTCTGTCATGTATCAGAGATGGCGTTGTATACGGATTTAAATTTTTTGTGATTTTCTTTTATTTTTGAATGCGCGAATGGTTCATTGTTCAAAATGTATGAGAAAATTTATTTTATTCATAATTTTCTTTTCCGTGAATTTTTCCGATGTTTTAATAGTTATTCTGCTATTCGGGGCTGAGACAAATCCAACAAATCAAAGATCGTAAAAATCGGTCCAGCCGTTCTCGAGTTATAAATGGTGTAACTAACCCGACTTTCTTTTATATATATATAGATTAGTTAACCGTTTAATCTGGTTGATTGAAAATTCGTATGTTTGCCTAAATGTGGAAATTTTTAGTATAAAATGGGAAATTTCAGGACTCTTTGTACGAAACTCTATATCTATATTATGTTATCGGGCAACTAATGAAGTATAGATATATTCTTAAAAAATAATATTTACGTAATATTAGTTATACGAACCTTGGATGTTTGGGATTTTCAGCATGTATTGGCCGTACGATACTGAAAACTGCTTACATTCTTTGTACGCAAGTACTTACGTAATTTTGGGTGAATTTCGTTTTTAAATTGAAACTCCGTCGTGTCGTACATCATGTTATCACGTGAAACGGTGTTCGACCGTCACCTCAATACGCCATATCAACATTTCTATCTAAGTTTCCATCTATATTCCGGGCTGGATACAATAATAGCGTGTGAAAGATTCCAGTCTCGTCAATCAGTGTTTCGATCAATAAATACCTTCGCGCCATTCGAGACTTGGGACGCTTTAAATGAAACGTTGCGATAGTTCCGTCGAGGGTTTTCCCCTAATAATAATTTCCCGCGCGACAGATCACTCATTCGTGAATTCACGCCCCAATAAAACGGAAACTATTTTACAAAATGAGATGAAAAGGTGCCTCAAATCTCGCCACCCCGTCCCACCACAGTAAGTTAAACCGATGCCTCGAAAGATTTATTTTTCACCTCTTAGGTTTATTTTTATATTATTTTTGGATCGTGTCACTTGAATTATTATATTATTATTGACATGGTAACATTTTGAGATTTTTTCTTAGCAGAGACGTTTTAGGAATAATGTGAAAAAAGTTGTTGAGCTATTAATACCTTATAATATGTAACAAAATTGAACTTTTGTAAGAAAGACAAAAAAACTGGTTTACGGGTAAAAATACTTTATTTTTAAGTCTCTAAATAACTAAGTGACTTATTTAAATACAAATAGTGGGTGGTGTTTTTCGAATATTGATTGTTTTTATTAGCTCCGACGTACATTAAAGGTTTCTATAATAAATTATGTTTTATCGTATAGAGAACATTAACTATTTCACTAATCTATGGGGTCTAATATAAACGAATAAAAAATATAAGAAAAAACATTTTAAGAAAACTGTTACATCAGAGGTATTAAAAACCTAGTGATCATTTTTTTTTAAAATAGGCGTAGATTTCACCTTACAAAGATAGGATTTTAGGGGTTTAAATTTTGATTCATTCAAAAGACCGTACTTAATGGTATACAAAACCGCAGGATTACCACACCTGTACAAAAACCTCACCGTCAATGGTTGTATTTTAAAAAGAATTGTATGTATGTATTCCTTTTTTTAATTACACTGATATCCAATGTACTTACTTTCTAAATTCATAATTTAAATATTGTTTTAATTCTAATGGTTTTGTATGTTTTATAGCTGTGAGCGCAGTAGCAATGGGCCGTAAGCGACCACTCCTGGCTGGAGGTCCGCGGTCCTGCATGAGCCCCACAAAGAGAACCGTGATGGGCCTCTTAGCGAGGGCGCGGGCTGCGCAAGCAAAGCACCTGCCCTCTGCCGCTTTCAGACCCTCACCTGAGTAAGTATATACCAAAAACATACTCGTACATTAAGTGCTCTATGTGCATATTTGTGATATTCAATTTCAATTTTAATTTATTTTACATATTGTGGACATTACAAATTATAAGTTTAAGACGTTCACAACATGACATTTAGAAACAAAGAAATATTATTAAAACAGTATTATGTAATACTGTAATTATGCAATATTAAGTTATTCTACAGTATAAATGTGTAAATACAAAAAAAATATTAAGTATATAGGTACAAGGAAGTACACCGGATGAGTTAAGCAGACCCTATTTTAAGAATTTATAAAATAACGTCCACCTATACTCATTCTCACGTAGATGGAATATATCAACATCCGAAGCAATTTGGTTGAACAGAGTTATAAGTCCAGTTTGTTACGCCTGCCCCAATCTAATATATTGTCTATATCAAGTTGGAGTTGACGACAATCGTCCAAGGTGACAACTTCCATGAAGAGTTTCAGGTCATCAGCGAACAACAAAAACATAGCATTTTTAATGACCATTGCTATGTCATTTATAAAAATCGTAAACAGCAATGGCCCCAAGTTTGAGCCCTGAGGGACACCAGAAAATATATTGAACGTCTGTGACTGATATACGCCATACGATACGTATTGTTGACGATTCCTAAAATAGCTCCCGAATAGCTTCAGAAAACGATCGGACAATCCAATTAGTTGGAGTTTTTCCAACAGGATGTCGTGATCGACTCTGTCAAACGCTTTTGAGAAGTCATTGTAGGAACAGTCAACCTGATGGCCTCTATCTAGTGCTGACGACACATATCTACAAATACCATCAGGTTAGTTTCCGTTGATCGGCCAACTCTAAATCCATGCTGCTCATTCATTATAAATGACTCAATTTTTGGATAAATCATGTTATGCATGATCATCTCAAGAACTTTTGCGGGTGCCGAGAGAACAGCCACCGGCCTGTAGTTCTCCACTGATGACTCGGTACCACTCTTATGGATTGGAGTAACCTTTGACATCTTCCACAATTCGGGAAAGATACCTGTCTCCATCACAAGATTAAATATATATGAAAGCGGGCCTTGGACAAAGTCAATACACCCCTTTAAAAAAAAATGTTGGGAGATTATCCGGTCCTAAAGATCGTGTGTTCTTTAGCTTTTTAATGAACCTAAACACAATGGCAACATCAATCGGAAGGATATCAATAGATTGGGCACCGCGTGATGGTTTTCTTGACGTTGAGGCAACATCCAGATTCGGACTACTACTTGCGTAGACAGACCTAAAGTGACCGGCAAATGCCTCTGCCACTCCAGATCCGGTCACCTCTTCGCCTTTCCAATTCATTGAATTGGCAAACCCATTTCTTTCTTTTACAATCTATAACTATTTTTAAACACTTTAATATTACTGTTTTTTATTATTGAGGAAATTACCAATTACAAAAATATATAATATGTATATATAAAATGTGTATAAAAAACAAATTAAATATACATAATTTGAAAACACTTCTGAGAAATATATAATTGTTAGAAAAATCTTTTTGAAAAAAATACGACACCGAATTCGAATTCGAATCTGCGCCCCCCGGAATTCGCGGCCGTGTATTCTGACTACTATGCTTTACTTATCCTAAAGTTAACTAATGGTTTTTACCTTACTTTTTGAAGCGCTTTCTAAATTGTGCTACTTATTGGCAATCAACTTTTGTATTTTTATTCAAAGTATTGAACGTTTTTGCACTTGCTAATAGTTTTCAAACTATGGATGTTCAATAAAAAAGGTGACATTCTTAAGCCTAATTAAATCATCATATTTGGTACTACAACCCTTGGTGGGTCTTAACATTCAAAAACTTCTTCATGAACATCTTGAACAATCTAACTCCGACATAATATATGACGGAAATGACGGAATGACGGATGAAAAATATTATTTTTTAGCATAACTATTTACAAAATTTATAATGGATAAAAAATAAAATCTTTACTGTATACAAAAAAATAAGCAACCTATGCATTGCTAAATACACTACTAGGAAATTATTTATTATTATTGCCATGCATTGCCATATTTTGTCGGAGTCACATCCACCAGTTTAACCTTTAACCAGGCCACAGAAAGTGGTTACAGCAATAATTTTAATTTATTTAAATAAAATATATCCTTTATTTATATGTGAATTATATGTAGGTACTTATGGAAATATCAGTAGGTATGAAAAAACTTCTGAAAAATTATTTTCCCATAGCTTGGTTGTGGAGAAAATTTAATCATTGCCCGATAAAAACACCCAAATTGTTTGTGGGAAGGATTTTACCATAAGTAGCACTGCACTATAAAGTAGGTAGATAAGTAATCTAATATTAAACTTTATGGAATAAGTAGACCATATTAAAAGAACATAGCAATAACTGTATAATATATATTCGTGCTCTATTGTTACTGGAACGTTGGTAGGAAATGGCTTACCACATTTCATTTTCGACATCTTATCGCACCATACCATATGATAAATTCGCGCAATTCATAAAGTCATTCTGGTCTACGCTACGGTCCGATGCTCTACGGTTTTATGCGCTGCGAATCGGGGCGCTACGGACGGCATTGCTACGGCTGTAATCGCTACGAGTAGAATTGCTAACATCACATCACTGCGATGATCAATGATCGGAATACCAAACTGCACTCACCGGAAGAGTGCAGTTTTGGACAACATTAATACACAGTGAATATTACAACAACAAAAATAAATAATAATTCATTCATTCACTCGTATGAGTCGTATGGCGGTAGGATGTAGAGATATTCAAATAAAACCATAATCATAATAACAAATATAAACTCATATAGTCAAAACAACAGCACTAAAAAAATCTCAATACATGCCATCGTTTTTATTGGCTCGGTGAAAGGCATGCATGATGGCAGGTCTCAACAACATTCTCACCGATTTGGACTTCTTCGCACTCTCAGAAAAAAGAGAAGCAGCAAAGGTTTAAGGTATAATAATAATAATTGTTATTACAAAATACATAACTTTAATAGGAACTGATATAAAAATATCCCTATTAGAAAAAAATCTTGAACCAAGTGGGATTCAAATAGTTTGGAGTGCCTTATTATTAAACTACCGATCCGAGTGCTATTTTCTAATAGGTATGCTTTTGAGGCTTTCGCAACACGTTACTAAATTTTATGTATATTGAGTATTGAAATTGAATAAATATATTATTTCAATTGCTTTAATAGGCCATTGCAAATTATTAATTCAAGACGATCTCAACAGGACACTTAAGTAGATTTTTTTTTGGAAAAAAAGAACGACATGTTGTAAATTCAAGAAGGTGGAAATAAATACGGTTAGTAAAAAGTGAGGGTCTACCAATTGAGTTTAACTCATAGTATTTCAATGTCATTTCATTCTCTTTTTCAAGGGTTTATTCAATTTACATTCACCGAGACTCAGTCTACTAGGGGCATCTAGTGGCATATTACAAACTCTTATTAATAATGCACTATTTCTTTCGATGCGACGGCCTTGATTATAAGTAATATTTATATGAAAATCGGAAAAGGCCGTTATTAAATTATGTTGATATAATATTCTATTTTTATAAACGTGTGATATAGAATAATTCTTAAAGACTCGCCAGACTTTTGACACATTATTTTCATGATTGTATGACATATTACGACTACCAGTTGCATATTAATTTTTCTCAATTGAGGTAATCCTGATGATGATATTTATTAATACGAATGAATACCTACTGACATAATATACAAGAAGATATAATATAATAAATATCTGATTTTTTGTTAAATCATATCTCGTCACTGATTCGTAACCACTACCCCCTCATATTACAGAGCAACCCATCGTTGATCACGGTCAAATACTGATTCTACTTACGAGCAGTGACTAAGCTTACATGATCGATACATGCATACATAATATGCAGCCAGGTCTCTAAACCTACAGTTACTATCAATACTTGAATACTACATGATTAAGTATACGTGTGATCGATACCTGCATACATATTAGGTAAGCTATATGTTAATCTTACAGTAAAATATATGCAGCGATGTAGTGCATATGATACGCGTTTATGTATATATATAAATTATGCAAGGGTGTCCAACCTTTTTGAGGTTGGGAGCTACTTTCTGTCTAAATTTTCGAGATGATCAACTTAAGAATCTTATAAGACTTTTTGGTGTTGCTTTTTTTTTTGTTCTTTAAAGTTAAAAAATATATTTATTTTAAAATACAAAATATCATTAACGGCCCATAATCATGTTAACGCGCGTGTTTGAACATGTATCGTTTTAAAAAAAAATCGGTTAGGTACATGTTCAAACACGCGCGTTTATATGATCTTACTCCCTACTTCATTCATCGTTTGTCAATTATGGCTACGGCCGTATGTTGTAGCTTAGCTACTGGGAAATGCTAATAGAAATGGCGTATTTCAAAAAAATACTACCTTATTCTTAGGTCAATAATTATTATATAGCAAACATTATTCGTAGAATGTTTATCACATTTTAATGGTCAAAGACATAACTTATAATCAATATCTTTAAAATAATATTTAAATGTGTAAATCTTGCTCATTTTTTGAATATTAAAATGCCTAATTCTTGTCAAATTTGGGATCACAGAGATTATCAATATAATTTTTTATTGTAAATATTTCACTATAATAATGTCGACATAAATTTTACTAATGGTTTTATAAATGCTTTTAAAAATTAATCAACATAAAAAATTTTAACAACACTTCACATGGACGTACTGAAATATGACTATATTCTAAAACATTAGAGCGAGAGGTTTAAAAGAATACTATTTTATGTAATAAAAATACTTTATGCAGTCATCAAATGTTTAAAATAAATATAAAAGATAATAAGGCTTCAAAATTATGTAAATAGATTATCTACAACGTTTAAGGAATGTCCAGGATGATGCTTTGAAAATAGCATAAAAGCTCCATTTTGACGTACGCTGAGCATGTCCCCCCTTAAATATCTGCAAAAAGTTTTTCATAAATTCAAATATATTTTATTAGTATGTATAGTGAGATATTTGACATTGGTAAGCTTCAAATAGTTAGGCATAAAATTTCTTGCTGCAAAACGCAGTCATCAGAGTAAATATTCGTTAAACGTGGTTGATATTTTTAGTTTTAATAATTTTCATATTATGAGAAAATGAAGATTCATATAGATATGTAGGTACTTCGAAAATAATATAATAAAATTTGAAGATTTTTTTTTGTGATTTTACCGAGGCTTTGACTGCGACTCGCTGTCATATCGCCTCTTCTCTTCTAGAAGGGGATCCGTCGATCAGGTCCTCACTCCTATTCTGTTAAATAACTTTACAATTTTGCCTAGCTATTCCATCTTACCCACTGCCAGGACACGTTTCAATTCATTGACATTCTCATAGATATCCGTAATTCGCATCTGTACTCTGTGAAGTTCATATTTAGGGCATTGTAGCTATATGTACAATGTCCTCTAAAACATGACATTCATCGCAGAGTTGCGATTCGCTTCTTCAGCTTCCTTTGCCAGATCATCCGCCCTTTCATTGCCCTTAATTCCCATGTGCGATGGGATCCATTGAAGGCATAGATATCCTCCTAATTTGAAGATAGACGTCCTTTAATTATGAGTGGTTTTCTGGATTTAGTACTTTTCATATATCAGAAGATTTCAATTGTATCAACGTAACGTCACATTATTATTTTAGACCGGGATATTATTTTTTTCATCCTTGGTCGTAATATTAAAATATGTAAATCATTATTTTCTTTCACGATCGACCGGTTTGGAACCCTTAAAGTGTAGTTACACTAACACGGTAACCATATTTCAAAAGAAGAATATCTTTATTTGAAGATATTTAAATATTGTAATCGTGTTTTTAACAAAAATAATTCATGTTGCTGTAAGTTTTTTCTCTTTTTCGACATACATCGGTGTACCTACGTGAGATTTTTTGTTATGATGTGTTCATCTCTCTGAGAAATCGGCAGCACCACATCTTCTTGTAAGATATAAAATTTACTCTCCAATGGACGCTTAAACAGTTGATATACTTCAGTTGGTCTTAATAATATGAGGAATCCACCATTAATTTTATTGCAGATGTCACTTAGTCAATTAATACTAGAGCTGAAAATTAAAACTAAACCATATCCGAAACACCCTTAATTATGTAAGAAACCGGAAGCGGAACCATTGATTTCGAATATTGAGAATTCTGAACCCGAACCGGTACCTCCTAAAAATATCTGAGTTCTGAGGTTTCTATTGTTTTTAAATTTTAGAACAATAATTTATCTTTGATCACCTGTCATATTATCTTAGAAGCAAATAATTTCAAAAAAATATATTATAATCAAATTTGTATAGCATGTCACATGTCGACACAAATGTTCTATCTCTGGTTCATAATTAGAACATCTATAAATAATCGAAAACTATAAGTGCTTTTAAATTCAGTTAATTAATATTATATTTAACTTTTACAATCCGTGGTGGGAATATTTCACTTTGTACATATTTTTATTTCTTATTAAAATCGATGTGTTTTTTTAATAATTATAAAAGCATTAAAACTATCAATTATTCAAAAATATTTTCAATACATTAGATACAACTTAATAAATTTCCTTTTTATAGATCATAAAATAATTTGTAATAATATAACGGGATCCTTCAATGAATTCACGTATTATAACGTTTTTTAATGTAAATTTATATTTTATTTTCAATAAAAAAAATTAATATACTTTCGTATTTTTTATTAATTAAAACACACAAAAAAGTCTCAAATCGAATCTACTTAATATTATCTCACTAGTTGCCTCTGGTAGGTGGAGAATACATTATCCTTCTATCATAAGGAAACATTTTAGCTAAGATTTTTTTTGTTAACTACCAGCTATTTTTAGATTTAGTACTATGATTCCACTAAAACTAAATGTAAGTAGGTATATCTAATATATTTTTTTCGCGGGTATTTCTCTATACATATCCACAATAATTACTACACATTTTATTACAAAAATAGCATACCTACAAATTATTATAAATAATATTACCTCAATATCCTATATATTAAATATTAGTAAGTACCTATTAATCTATCACTGGTGTTACTATGCACAAGGTAGGACTCCACCTACATGATTACATGAGTATTTCCACACTCCATTGGTCATGATGTGATTAATGATCGGTTTGCCGGTCAATAAATTGTCTCTCCAAAATCGCAGTGACCTGCTGACACTTTGCAGAGCAATACTAATTTCGTCCGCTGAATATATAAAGATACAGAAATGCAGGAAGATTATTTTTATGGACCCATCCGTCCCATCTTATTATTTTGTCATATTCATTAGGTACCAGACATTGGCTATGATTCTGACAAAAGAAAATGTTCTGTGCTGAGACTAATTATTAAGTTTTACAATAAGATCAGGTAATCTTATAGAATAAAGCAACTAATTATTTATGTTCAGTGTTATACGAATTCTATGCTGGATTATTCCAAACTGTAGACAAGACTTTTATATTAAGGCATGGTATATATTTTTCGCCAATCCTAAAAACACAATTGCAGACCTGAAAAAAATTACCATAAAATTTATACCATTGAAACAACAAAAATATTTCTCTCTTGTTTTCGTTTAATCCTGAAACCGGAATAAAAAAAAATACGAAATAAGTAGGTGGGCGGTTGGAAGTACACATTTTCGACAGAGCGAGTTGAATCAGCGAAATCAAAAGGAAAAATGTTGCTTTACAGATTATGCGAGAAAGTAAAATAAGCAGGGGTGACAAAAGAAAACAGTTATATTACAATATCGAGGATCATATGACCTCCAAGCACAATGCAAAAACTCGATGAGGTAGCAAAGTTAGCTTAAAATATGTTTATTTTAGTGTTTCCAGTGGTTTTCCACAGTACAGTTAGTAATTTTTTGACTCCTTTCATTTCTTTAGATTTGAGAATAAAAAAATATTTTATTCTCGAGAATTGGAGATTTGTGCACTTCTTTCACAAGATTTTCGTGACTTTTTTCAACAGACAGCGTCCGCGCGTAACCACTCGAAACGTCAAAGTCGCCAAACGCAAAAATGCCATCAAACGCCGAAACAGTATTTATTTATTTAAGAAAACAAAATATTGTGGCCATCTAAACTCAAGAAACAAATCTAAATTCAAGACATTCGCAACATAAGATTTACATTATAACAAATATTTCCTTCACAAGAGAGAAGAAGAGAATAATATATAAAATAATAAAGTATAATTTTGTACTGAAAAATAATATTTTGAAAACAATAAACATACAATTATTGTATACAGAAAAATAAATTTTCTTATACAAAATACATAGCACGTCACTGAAAATGTCTACGTCTAATATTATGTATTGGTATCGCATACATTGAAGCAGAGGGCGAAAATATTAGGTCCATCGCGACAACCCGGTGTGGGTTCTGGCCTCCTCCAACAGCTCCCTCCACCTGTCCCTATCCAGTGTGGCCGCTTTCCAATTTGGTACCCCCAGAATACGGCAGTCACTGGCAGCTCCATCCAACCAGCGAATCTTTGGCCTCCCTCTTCTTCTACGTCCTATTGGATTGCTGGACATCACTCTCTTTGCCGGTTCATTATCATTCATACGGTGCACATGACCTAGCCATCGCAGTCTCCCAATCTTAACCAAGTCCATCCGTCAATTAGGCATATCTAGGATGATCATTATATAACGGATATTTCTCAATTTCTTGAATGATGTAAATGTTGTTGCGCTCAGCTGACATTTTGGACGTGGATTCGTGTATGAGATACGGTAACCGTCGAGGTTGACGTCTGAGTAGGAATGGCTGACTCGTAGCGTGTGCGCATGCGTAACCGCAACATGGATGGCGAGCCATGCAGGCTGAGTCGCGTGAAATTTGTTGCTATCAACACCAGCTCTTTTTTTTCAAACTTAAATGCTTCATTCCAGCAGTGTACGAAGTCCATAAGATAACGTATATTTTTTTGAATGACGGTAATCGTCATGTTGACGTATTCGACATGTTGTAAATGAGACGAGTTTAGATATGCGAACCGGTTTAGTAATATATTATCTATGTATTTGTAGCTAGAAGAGCGCGAAGCTAACGTGTAGACAGACCATCAAGTACCAGAGTAACTCGCATTCGAGCTACTCGAAATAAACATGTTTTTCACTCGCATGTGTGTCTATGCCTTAAGAGTGGAAAGTTTTTTAGTTTTCTTTCCAAAAACAAAAAACATCAGTCGTTGAGTTTGTCCTCTCCCCCCCCCCCCCACCCGCAATCCAAAAAATCTTAGTCGACTTGCGTCGGATTTTTTCTAGTGGGTATATGCATATAATGTGTTCGTTTATATTTAGCTTTATCCTTCTTCTTCTTTTGCTTCTTCTTTGACCATGACCGCCATTAAGTTGGAGCATATGGATATCACACAGCGCCTCCGAGAATAATCCATGTCGCTCGCCAGTCTTATTGCGTCATTTCAGGCATCATGCAGCGTTCGAAATGGAAAAGTTTACGAACCGGAGCGCTCTATAATTTTCTGAAGATATTAAAATAGTTTATATGTATATTTTATAAAAATAAATGTGTTAGATTTTTTGTTATATAACCTCTTGCTCAGATGGTCAAAATATTTTTTCCACGAGACAGCGATAATTTTATCGATTTCACTAATCGGAACGGCGCTCCGATGCGCTCCGGTCCATTTAGACCCCCGGTCATGCCACATGCCAGCATCCATTATCTTCGCCGTATACAGTCTGTAAATAGATATTTCACGGCCTTCCACGACGCCGGAATTTGGTTGGGCTTAAGAACATGCAATCCAGGTTGTAAGGCGTTCACAGTACATGGCCGAGTCAGGTACAACGTCGCATCATGAGAGGCTGCCTAGTTCGCTCTTGTATCACCCTGTTATTAATATAGTCATATCACCCACACACCCAGTATCCGTTGCAATTAACATCCAATCAGACTCACTAGATTTCAAAATCAGCTAAGTCCACCTCTAGATATTTTTGATTTTTTTGTGAATTGCTGAAGAACTACTGCTTTCTAACATTTCTGCATTTTCTAAATGTGGACTTTATTAATTTTAAATATTCTGTACTCGAAATAATATAAACTTTCACCCTTGTGACTGTGTACTTGAGAAAACAAAATAACTGTTTTTCCCGTATTCATCCATTATGGACTTTGCTGATTTTGAAATCTACTGACACCGAGTGTTCTCGTAGTTCAGTATACAGTTGGTCAGCCTTCGTAATGTGCCATCTACATAGTCTATTTTAGTCTACATATCGTCGTTGAAACTAGAAAATTGTGTAACTCCGTTTTAATCGAAAATTGACTTTGAATGCCATCTAGTGGCCGTTGATAATATCTATCCGTCTTGCAAATTTTGTAATTCCAGAAAAATTGTATCATTGTTAAATCATGGATGATTTCACTCCAAAACCATACATTTGTATAGGAAACCATAATGTTTTTTGTCTCTCCTGTAAAGTAGTGTTTTTGGAGTTACACAATTTTCTAGTTTCAACGACGATATATAATTTTTAATGTTTAAATAAACCGTAAATTCCATCACATTTAATACGCCTGAGAGTCTCTCAGAGATGAAATGTTTAATCCCGGTCGACTGTATAAGATTCGCGAATACTCCGGATACACCAGAGAGGGCGGTAGTGTCAAAATACTTGCCCTGATTATTTCCTATTGTTCATCTTAGCTCCCTGTTGGAACTCTTTTTTCGCAAAATCATTCCCGCCGATAAAGGAAACCATCGCATGCTTTTTCTCTTCGCTCTATAAATAATTCATGGAAACATAATTCCCCAAATAAGCTTGTAATTCTGTTTATCCAATACTACGTGGCATTAGTATGTTCAATTAAATAATAATATCACATTGTGCAGAAAAAAGATAAACGATCAACGGGCGTGTTTTATTCGATTACTGTTATAGTGGTTAGTCTAATCGCCATGTACTTAAGCGGGTGTATGCCATAATAATATTATATACATGGCCCCCACCAGGGAGGGGCTGACCGGG
The DNA here is from genome assembly GCF_057557595.1 of Rhyacophila brunnea. Taxonomy (NCBI): domain Eukaryota; kingdom Metazoa; phylum Arthropoda; class Insecta; order Trichoptera; family Rhyacophilidae; genus Rhyacophila; species Rhyacophila brunnea. Next base: position 20,609,301 of record NW_028232774.1, read on the forward strand.
CTCTAGGCCGAGGACCCGGCGTGGTGAGTCGACCAGATAAGTGAGATAAACACACATCACAAATTTGCTTTTATAGCAAAAAAAAGTCGCCTGCGGCGCTATTCTCCTTCAATATTGTCATTATTTTAAAGTATGTGGTTGTACGATACAATTTTAATTGTGTATCGATGCTTGATAACTCCATAATTCAAATGGATGTAATAAAATATACAAAGAACGCTAAATATAGGTACACATTAATTTTACCGCGTACACCATTAGGAAAACATTACTGTGGAGCGTCACACTGCCTTTATCCTTAGCAATAGGTAGGGGGGCCTGCAAAAGATCCTAGCCTGGGGGCCCGCTTCAGGATGTGGGGACCATGATTATATACCTACTTATTAGTGACATCTAGTAATTAAATTTCAAATTATCCAGCTAAATATAATTCACTAAAACAAACAGAAAGTCATTTTTGCTAATGAAATTTATGTTTATTTTTTTTCTGTTGCTTCCGTATATAACTGTGGTTCGGTATATAGATATAGTAATCTAAACGAGGGAGCGGGTTTTAATATCGCCCAAAGCATTTAGTTCCTAGAGGATCCAATCCCATGAGGCCAGAACCATTATCGGGCGGATTCATAGAAATATGAGCAGATTTGATTACAAGATAAGCAATTTCTAGCATATAAGACAATAATTTATAGTCATCCTTTTTACAACTTCATCAACAAAGTTGAATAGAATCATTTACACATAAATATATATAACACATTATACATTTATACATTAAGAAGCAAACTTAGTAAAACCTAGCATCATTATAAATCAATAAACATATAAGTCCACGGTGGCCGCGCGGCTTAAGCGTTGGACTATCAAGCCGTGGGTCTCAGGTTCAAATCCTGGGTCTGGCAAGTACACATATTGTTTTTCAATTTGTGTGTGAGTCAGGGTATGGACCTAATAGGTTGAGCGAGTGGCTGACATCCATTTCTCGTAAAAAAAAAACAAAATATGTTAATACAAACCTCTACTCTGTGGAGGCCCATATGATCCTATTAGGATCGGAGATGGTCGGGGGGATAATGTAATGATTCGAGGGGATGGGGAAGCTGTAGGAAATGTGACGTCATTAGGTTAATAAACATTTTTTCCATCGGTCATTATCAAATCTGTAATTTAAGGAATGTAGGGGCGTTAAAAAGGTGACGTAATTTTAATAGAGGGTAAAAAAAATATCGTGAAATGTGGAGCGGCAAAAATTTCCAAAAATCGTGTGTCATCATTTATATTCCCAATGTACATTTTTACAACGTTTTTATTAGCTCGTATTCTTGTTTGTCCGGTGGTTGTTTGTCCAGTACAAATCTTGCAATCAATTTTTAACTAACTTCCCGACTACCTAGACATTTTAAACTTTTAGAATATACCAGAACACGTTGCCAATGCATTCTTTTAATACTTTTAGCCATCTTTAAGCAGAATTGAATTCATTTTCAGTTAATTCTGTTTTGTATGGAAAGTTATTTCAGAAAAATCCGTAAAAAGTAAAAGACTATTATTGGTTGCTAAGGGGGTGGTCCCAGCAACTAAATTATTAATATGTACGTGCGTTACTATAGAAATAAAATGAAATGTCAAAATAACATTTCAGTATTCTATATTTGTTTGTTTGCTTGTTTTTTTATTTACTTCATATCAAGTACAAGTTTGAGCATATTGAGCATAATAATTCAATAAAAAAATTAAAAACGTTGTATATAAAAAGTTCTTTTTGTCTTGTAATTATTTTCAGTAAATCATAATAGTTACATAGTAATGTTTCAAAGTAACTGTCTCTGAAGTTATTGTTAAGATTTGAATCCCGCATCTGGGAAAAACCACGTGTAGTTTTTCAATCGTAATCAATGACCCAATGGGTTGGAAGAATGGCTGAAAATCATTTATCTTAAAAAAAACGTCCATTTATATAATTACCATTCTGTATTTTTTTTATTTTTAACAAACTTAAGAAAAAAGATGCCCAATTATCACAAGGCTTTTTGTATTTGTAATGGGTGTTTTTTTTAGAGGTATAGAACTTTAAGCTGGCAGCACTTTTTTAATTGGCGGCCATTTTGTCAGCTGTTAAGTGATTTATGTTTAGTTTGGTTTGGCATTTCAACATGAATAGACTGACGCCTGAACAACGCTTCCAAATTGTGAAAATTTATTTTAAAACAAGATTGCCGTTGATCCCGATTTTCATAAGCAAATTTTGTTTAGCGATGAAGCTCACTTTTAGTTAAATGGATACGTCAATAAACAACACTGCCGTATTTTGAGTGATGATAATCCTCATGTGTATGTTGAGACACCGTTACATCCAGAAAAATTGACTGTTTGGTGTGCTTTATGGGCTGGTGGAATAATTGGTCCATACTTCTTTAAAAACGATGCTGGCCAGAACGTTACAGTCAATGGTGACCGCTATAGAGCCATGATTACTGACTTTTTCGTTCATCAATTGAACAACCATGATGTGCAGGAGCTGTGGTTTTAACAAGACGGCGCAACATGTCACACAGCTCGTGCCACAATTGATTTATTGAAGGAAACGTTTGGTAACCGCATAGTTTCACTTTTCAGACCCGTGAATTGGCCTCCAAGATCGTGCGATTTAACGCCGCTTGACTATTTTCTGTGGGGATATGTGAAGTCGCTAGTCTACGCCGATAAGTCCGAAACGATTGACCACTTGGAGGACAACATTCGCCGCGTTATTGCCGATATACGGCCACAAATGTTGGAAAAAGTCATCGAAAATTGGACCTCCAGATTAGACTACGTCCGAGCCAGCCGTGGCGGTCATATGCCAGAAGTCATATTTAAATTATAATGCCAGAAGAGCATCTTTCGAATAAAGTAAATTTCATGTCAATATAAAATGTTTTATTCCATTTCAAAGTTCTATACCTCTAAAAAAACACCCTTTATATGTAAAACATTGGCTGTGTATAACCATTTCAATTAAAACTATTCCATCTACCATACCTACATTGAACAAAATAAATTTAAACCACAGTTTTATAAACTAATTGATTTTATTTTCTTTAGGTATGTTGTGTCAAAGGTAATTTTTTAATCAATTATATTTCCTATTCACATATCTTCTAATACCGTCACTAACTTTATTAACTACCTATAATATTTATCACATTCCTCCTTAACATCGACATTAAATATATCGATCCATTGTATTTTCAATTTCCATTTCAATTTATTTATTTTACATATTGTCGACATTACAAATTATAAGTTTAAGACGTTCACAACATGACATTTAGAAACAAAGAAATATTATTAAAACAGTATTAGGTACATAAAAAAGAGATAGATCAGTATTAAGTTATTCTACAGTAGAAATGTGTAAATACAAAAAATATTAAGTACCTATATAGGTACAAGGAAGTACACCGGATGAATTAAGCAGACCCTATTTTAAGAATCTATAAAACACCTATACTCATCTTCCACCTTATACTCATCTTCACGTAGATGGAATATATCAACATCCAAAGCGATTTGGTTGAACAAAGTTATTGCCCTCCCAATTGGCATCACCAATGGCAGGTTAGTTCTGCTTTTCGGGAGAACAAACAACTGATGCTCCCAATTTCTAAGATAGTTATCAGGGACACACAAGTCAATAGTCGAAAGTCGAAAAAACTACTTGGCCAAATATTGATATCTTCTAGCACTTAAACTACAGTATGTAAGCATACCTAAGAGAAAGTCAGTTGGATAAAGCCACAGATAGTATCCATATAACCTCAAATAAAGGAGTCTCAAAATTTCCTTTTGAACTCGCTCCACCATAAGGTCATACCCACTCTCAAGCCGGTTTCTCACTAAGGAATTATAAAGAATTTTAATACAGTAACATCCGAAAAGACCCGGGAAGTACGCAAGACGAAGCCCAACATTTGTAGCGCCTTTTTACAAATGATAGCTATATGTCCACTAAATGACAGCTTACTGTCAAACGTAATGCCAAGATCCCTTACAGATGGTATTCGCGAAAGAATTCTGCCATGCATCGAATATTGGAAAAATAATACTCGCGAGGCTCTGGTGTACTTATTGATACAATATTTATTTCTCAGTACCTATTTTCTTTGAGAAGAATAAAGAAAATAATACCATTTAAAAAAAAAAACACAACAACAGCGAACCTATTTCGTATCTTTATACTCGTAACATTCCCTCGTAAATAAATTTGAAATTTAAATTCAAAATCTGTTGTTTATATTTTATTCCTACCCTAAAGATCGGTAACCGTTGCAGATAAATGAAAAATAAACACAATAGAGATGTGTATTTTTTAATTAAGCTCTTATTTTACAAATTGAAAATCATCCGCCATTTTCCAACATTGCGGCTATGGCACAACATACCTAATTAATGAATGTTGATTTGTGGTATATTGCTACTTGGCACTATACATATTATGCAAAGTCTCCCCTTTATGGGTTTGATTTCCGGTTACATGTAAATTGTACGTAAAACATTTCACCGTAGCACAGTTCGCCATGATATTTCTTATCAGAAAGACATGACCGTATACTATAGAGTCTCCAATTTTATTAGATTCAATATGAACATTAACCAATTCAATATGAAAACCTAACCTAACCTAAACATACATTTTATGTCAGTACTATACGACCCAAAGATGATGGACGGTCTTTAATATATGGCCATATATTTCCGATACAACATTTTTTGGTGAAGCATGATACGGCGAACTGCATACGTACAAGTTTCCGGATACGATAATTTTCATGTGAATGGTCTAACTGTATAATAATCGATGAACTAAATAAAGAATATTAAGATTTCTGTGCAAAAGGTACATAACCTCGTAAAGCGATTCTTTCTTTCGCGGAATTAAATTCTTTCTTAAAAGTAAGTCCCTTTCTTTTACCGTTCTGGTAGATAAATTACAATTTTTCAGAGAAAGCCTTTTAGTGTCGTTAATTCCACGTTAATTTATACTTACTTCACTTCATTTCTTAATTTGGAATGTTTTATGGGATATAAATCACGTATTACACTTGAAAAAATTACTTGCTTAGAAATTGGTTTTCTTTCCAGAAGACTTTTTTGCTCTGGCAATTCTTATGCCTTTTTCACTCGTAAAATTATAACAATTAAATGAATATTTATATTACACAAGTAGATAACACATTGAATAATGTTTTTATCTGTACCTATGGGTAGTTACTTTTTTGAAAATGCCTTGTCACGGTCATAATGATGTGACAATTAGGGATTGCAACTTCGGAACTTCGGGATTATAATTGTTCTAATCTCAGATTTTTCGTTTACTGTGTGATACAGGAATTATCTGAATATATACTATCAAAGAAAATACAATACATATATGAAAATTACACAAAAAAATCTGACTACTAAGTCTCATATGATAGAGATTTTTTGTTTAGAAAAATGATACTTACATCAAACTGTAACTTGTTTCAGTGCTTTTTATCAGGAAACTACCAAAAACACAATCTGGAGAACGATTTGAAAATTCACAATACATAGTAGCAGTTTGTTGATTGATATTTTTTAAGAACCTACAAATCTATCAATACCTTCAGCCGTGTGGATAACGGAATGTAGGGATTGCTGGACATACATGACTAAGACATTAAAAAGGATTCACAATCCTCAGTAGTGAGAAACACAAAAATAAAAAAGAATACAATATATTGTATCTTTATATCATTTTTATATAGGTATGTGTACTCGTATATATATATATAGAATATAATACATATTGCGAAAAATAATATAAGAAAAACTTTCTCGGGCAAAAGAAGGGAGTGGAAATTAGCGGAAAGAATACGAATAATACCTGTCTGAGCTTTAGTGGGTGTGTGTGTGGGGTGTAAACGTAGGTGTGTATTCGGGGTAGGGGGTTAAAGGGAAAACGGAAAGGACGACGAAGAGGTGATTTCATGCAGCAGGTGTGAATTCGAATTCGTCTTCTTCGCTAACCTATTATGTGTATTATTGGAGTCGTTTTGCAGGGCTGAATTGTAATTTTTCATTAATAACTTAGTGTTAGAAAACGATGCTTTAAAAGAATTAAATTTGAAATCCGAAGGTAGTGTTGTTTCTGGAAATGTAGGCTTTATGGTTTTATATAAAATTATATTGTTTTATTTTTCTCATATAAGTATGTTAAATAGATAATGTAGTGGAAATCTTAAAATAACTGACACGTCACATCCGCTTACATTTAGATTCAGTTAAAGTCTCAGACAAATATACTATGTTCATCTTTACGGAATCGACTGTCAAATGTTTTTTTGCCGCCTCTTAAACCATGGTACCGTTAAGCAACGTATGGCATGCTTTACCCCACTGCATCTACTTCATCATAGCAGCAATAATTTTGAACCTCATTTTATGACGACAAGTCAAAGTCTGCGGATTTTCTATAGGTTAAAAAAATGCGTCTTCTCGTATTATCACACAATGCGCTGTCGATTGCACAGTAGCCACTTTATTAAAAAATAAAACGAGTTTCTCCAATCTATTATTTTCATCTTTTGACATAAATTTGTTAAATTTAAAATTTGCTGAGATATCGTGTTAATTTGAATGTGATCCCAACAGTATTATGTGATAAAATATTCTCTTTTTTAATATGTATTTTTATATTATACTATCACCATACCCTCGAGCAATTAAAATAAATTAGTTTGTGTGAGAGGGGAGGGTACCACACTACCACGGAGACCTTTGATTTGCATAAATCTTAACATATTAATTGAGAAATGTTATTTCAATTTTATAAATAAAAAAGATAGAAACGCAATTTTATCGAAAAAGTCTGCACAGACTATTGTATTACCATATAATTCAGAGGGAAATTTATATTATCTTGGTTACACTGTACAAGGTAGTAAGTTAAAAGTGGTAGTTATTCTTAAACTGAGATTAACTTAACTGAGTGTTCACTATACAATCCATTAAGAACATTGCTTATTATTGTATCTTGATCATGAGAGACGGGGTATGACACGATTCCCAATCTACTTTGCGATCAACGCAGTTTACCCGCCGAAAAACTATCAAATACAAGCAATAATTGTTGTTACTGCCAAAAGTTGCTAAGTCTCGAAATCATGTTATGGAGTAATTACAATTTGAGATGCCCTCTAAAATCAGGTACAATGCTATTTCCTTGTGCTTTATGTGCATGTTCTGTATATCGGATGACCATGATTTTTTTTTCATGCATACGTATTTATAAATAGACACATAATCTTTTGTTAACTCTAAATACTTAAATTATCGACTTACCAACTTTTGGCAATAACCCCATTTTATAGTAGTGCTCAAGGAATATTAAAAATTCAGCCCACTGAAAAACTAAGGACCGAGAAGAGTTGAAGTATATACTCGTTAAACCCATTATTTAGTAGTGTGTTGGACCCCAATGGGTGAAGATTATCAATTCACCATATTTTGCTGAAATCGCGGAGCCATAGCATGGGACCGCATACGGAGTACCTTTTCCTATATAGAAATGCAACTTATTGTAGTCAAAGTGCATATTATCAGGTTCTTCTTCTTATTGTTCCATCCCCTAGCGGAAGTCGGCCGCCATCAAGGCGATCTTAGATTTGTCGTCTGCTACCCGGATCAGTTCAGTAAAGCTGCACTCGTACCAATCACGGAGGTTCTTAAGCCACAAAATGCGGCGCCGTCCTCTGCTACGCTTTCCATTGATCTTTCCTTGAATGACAAGTTGGGGAATGCTGTACTTTTGTCCTCTCATAATGTGGCCGAGGTACTGTAGTTTCCTGGTTTTTATACTACTTAGAACTTCTAGGGCCTTCCCCATTCGATTGAGAGCTTAAACATTTTGGCACCCGATCAGTCCAAGAAATTTTGAGGATGCGTCTATACAGCCACATCTCGAAAGCTTGAAGTCTCCGTGACATCTCTTGGTTTAGCGTCCATACTTCCATACCATACCAATTCTAGTTTTATTTCCTGAGACTGGTCCCATTTCTCATTGACCCATGTACCTAAATATTTATAAATATCACACGTTCGATTGGTTTGCTGTTAATGACAAAATTTGTGTTGGTGTCTGGTGTCGCTATTTTTGATACTAGTTTTGTTTTCCTGTGATTCATTCTTGTATTTATCTATTTTAATTAATGATACCAATTAATTCCAATCCACCTCTAGTTTCCGATTCAGCCCCCACGCCCGAATCGTCAGCATGAGTAGGACGGAGTCACCCTACTGTGCCACCGCGCCCCCTAATTAGAGGAAAGCCGCTCAGTTAGACTCTGTTAGAACGAGAAGACAGATTGGATCCGATCCAATCGATTCTATCTCATGTCAACTTACTTTCCAAAGTAAAACTCGGAGGGAAATCCGATAATTACTGGTGAGAATTATTACAAAACTAATAACTTTGATCATTTTGATTGTAAATTATTTCCAATGACTTGAGAGACGAGATATATTGTATCCTGTCTGAAAACTTCAAATTCTCTATGTAACATTTATATGTAGGTAACTACCAGGGAACACAGAATTATTATGAACTGAAATACCTAACGGGTGTGGAGTAACAGGCAACCGATCTCGAGTGTGAAAGAATATGGGATAAACTTAACCACGTGTCAAGAATACGTCATTCTAAACTTGTCCTTCGTACAGACAACTGCTCTCCGTTTATACGCTGGCGCTCACTCAATATTGGTGTATTTGAAGATTGCGACACACACCATAGCACGTCTATAATGTGTGTTTCATTTTCGTAGGACATTCGCATATTCAAAACTCTGCTTCAAAATATAGTGTATTGGGGCGTAGCATATCTGAAATATTGTTGTTATAATTTAATAAAACGCATTTTTTTGTAGTACTTATTCCACTTTTTATCAATAGATTAGGACCGGTTTCGTCCGCCTAATCCGGTCCTAATCTATTGATTAAAAGTGGAATAAGTACTACAAAAAAATGCGTTTTATTAAATTAAAACAACAATACAATGCAGTTCCACCATGAATTGACAGTTAACAAAATAAAAGATATATCAGAATTATATTTATTTATCTGCTCTGTGGTACCTACTCAATACTATTTACCGAATTAAGTGGATACTTACTTCATATACCTATATTGAATTTAATTTTTCATCAATTAAGTTTGAAACCAACGATACTCCACGACTTAATCCGTGTTAAAAATGAATATCGAAATTAGACAGATATATTATAGAATGAATAAAAATACACTAATTCGATTCAATTTTTACAAATCAATGATGTAAACAACGGTTGGATACAGACGTGGGATCCTCTGCACAGTTGTTACATTTCTATGAAAATCCACCCAGTGCATTTAGACACATACGTCAGTATCACACTCTACTGAGGTCTATAAATAGTGACCCCGGGTTCCGGATTATATCCCGGGCTAACGATTGGATGTAAATGTACGCCTTTATATCCATTCTCCACTTCACCACTCCACTATTGCTATCTGAACTCTTTACTTACACATAAATAATTGTTGCTAGTGCGTTATTTTAAAGACTTAATTACGAGTATCTTATATTTTCGTAACAATTTTAATTAAATTAACACCAACATCGTTGTAATTGTAATAAATAAAGTAATTTGAAGATATTTTTTGCTTGGGTATAATGAATATGTATTTGTTTTATTATTAGATATTAGTATGTAATGGATTATTCCTATTCCTTGTTCAAGCTAAACTATAGTTCCGTCACGTGGCACTGAATTGTGAATTACGATGGTAGTGCAGTTATCGATTATCTTCGAATGATTCGCAATACTTACATGAAAATATTCTATTGCAAATTTCGTTCGATGTTTCAATATTATGCAACAATCATAAGTTTACTATATTTCATTCGAAGTATGAGCAATAATTACCACTACGATCAAGTTTTACACCTTTGTATCACGGCCTGACTATAGTGGGTATTGAGTGAAGCAATTGAAAATAATTACAAGATAAAAAGAACTTTTTATATATAAAGTTTTTGAATTTTTTGTTGAATTATTATGCTCAATTTGCTCAAACTTGTACTTGATATGAAGTAAATAAAAAACAAACAAACAATTAATATAGAATACTGAAATGTCATTTTGACATTTCATTTTGATTTTTATAGTAACGCAAGTATATATCAATAATTTAATTGCTAGGACCGCCCTCTTAGCAACCAATATTAGTCTTTTACTTTTTAAAGATTTTTCTGAAATAACTTTCCATACAAAACAGAATTAACTGAAAATGAATTCAATTCTGCTTAAAGATGGCTAAAAGTATTAAAAGAATGCATTGGCATCGTGTTCTGATATATTCTAAAAGTTTCAAATGTCTAGCTAGTCGGTAAGTTAGTTAAAAATCGATTGCAAGATTTATACTGGACAAACAACCACCGGACAAACAAGAATACGAGCTAATAAAAACGTTGTAAAATAGCAATATCATAATGTTGTATGTAATTTAATATTAGGTACTGAAACGAAATCATTTTCATGCAAATCAAAAAAGGGACTCATATATTATAATACACGCGTATCGTTGGAGTAAGCGACGTTTATGTTTAGGTATCGCTTTCATACTTTCTTAGAAATAGAACCCTGAATCTACTCAAATTTGTAGTATTTCATTTTTTTAATGAAAATATTTTTATGTATTATATGTAATATTATTTTAATGCACTTTGTATTTTATGAAATGTGGGTCGATCGACCCAAGATACTCTTATCTAATTACACTTAAATAATTATGAAAGCCCTCAAAGAAGAGATTGGAATAATATTGAATATATTATAAATGAATTTACAAATACTAAATTGGTACAAATCTAATGTGTTATAAGGAGTGTGGTATATGGTGGTCAGATTGGAGCAACCCTTTTAGCATTGTAATAATCGCTCAGTGTGCGTTGTCTTAACAAAAGACCGAAGATTAGCTCGCACAACCAGGCACATTGAATATAAAGTGATACATATAAAGTGGATGCTTAACTTTAACCTGTATTAATATCACACTGAATATTTTATAAAGAGCTAACACCCTTTTACTAATGGAGGATATTGAAAATTTATAACACACTCCCGTTGGCACAACAGCTCAACTATCTAACAATGATATTATTTTAATACTGTCTAAATTTAAAGGGAGTTTCTATTCTCGGTTATTGATGAATTAATACAATAAATTAATTATTATGTATATGTTACGCCGAATGTGCGAAATTGAATATTACATGAAATGGGCAAAATTTTGCTTAAATCATAAAAATGCAAGCCCGTTGCCTTATTCATGAATTAGACAAAATATCTGGAGAGTGCGTGAATTCGGCAGTAATTTTTCTGCCTAGTTCATGTATTGGACAAATTAGATAGTAGCGCTACGGTGGTATTTTTTGCAACTAAACTAAATGTATCAAATGCTCATGCATTGGTCAAAATGTACATATATTATCTATGGTCAAAATAGATGATCGCGCTCCGGTGGTGTTTTTTGCAACTAATCATACTAAACAAACGTGTCAAATGTCATTGATTATAATATAAAAATAGACCAATCAATAACTACAATGACGTTCATATCCATTTACTATGCGCAAAAAAAATCTAGAACTATAATATGATAACGGAAGAATTTTATTGAAAAGTATTTTCGCGATTTGATTCGTGCTTGGGTATCAAACGTGCAATGGTCGATTGAATGTTTGTGATAGTTTGTTGACACTTGATAGCTAACCTCAAAATGGACATTCAGTTGAATAAGTTAAAACCTAACCTAACCTAACCTAATAATAATAATATTATATTATGTCCAATTATAACTAATAAAACCATCCGTATTAAATTTACTTTTTCTTCTGTCATGTTGACAGTTCAAGAATTCCATACCCTGGCGAATTCATGTACTCAGCAGACAATTTACCTAATTCATGAATAAGGCAGCAGGCTTGACTATTACATGAATTAGCCAAAATTTTGCCCATTTCATGTAATAGTCAATTTCGCACATTCGGTGTAACATCTATACACATTGCTTACATATTATTATTTAGTACAGGCTTATCAAATTAGTACAATAGATTTTTAAAACGTCATAGAAGACATTTTTTCTGATTCCCACGAAAGTTGTGTTCAGTATTGTTTGGCCGATCATCGTGTAAAGATACGCAGTTGTACAGCATATACAAAATGTTAAAATTTATTACAACGATAATAAATCTTTTCGAGCTACGATTCGGGTATTATGTGAAATTAGTTGTCAAAATAGTCGGAATTTCCTAATTTAAAAAATCAAGTCAAATGCTAATGCTTGTGTTGATGTATGTTAATAATCCAATCAGTCACAAACGTAAATTTACTGCTAAAAATATTGATGTTCTGAATCAAAGTGTGGATGAAGATCAATTACACGTCGTTCTCACTTGGACTTTCTATGGCACTACATGGAATATTTTTCATAAAGATTTGCATTTGAAGGCGTATAAAATACAGTTGCGATATATGCGATGTAATCTATCTCATGATCACATCGATCTCACCAGTTCATCGATTATAACCTCACGCTGCCATCTTTATTAAAGTTGTTTGTATTGTATTCTTGTATCGATCAATAAATTCTCCTCCAAACAACCAAGCAACAACGACCTTTATCTCCACCTCATCATCTATCACCAAATATCTACTACGGATTTTTACAGACAATTAAAATATTCAAGAATTGTTTTTATACTTGATTCTTTAATTCGATAATAAGATTTTCATCTTTTTATTGTATACATTTATTGTATAAACGAAAATTATTTGTATTCGTTGATTTCAAACATTCGTGCATTTACTGTCCTCGGAAAACTAGAGTCGCAAAAAACAACTCAAATTGAATAGTACAAAACCAAAATCAAAAATAATTTTAATTAAAATTCTATTAAATTCCTATGGTCGATAGTACCTAATAATTTTATTAATATTAACATTGGTGATATTTTTTTGCAATAATTAATTTCTGAAACAATTAAGTGGACATATAACTATTGATAATCGGTGAGTCTAATTCTTAATTGAATAGTCGACAGAACTACTACCCCCATTTCCTTCTCTACTGAAAGTAGCTTTATTATGAACTATGCTTCGTTTTAAGGCAGTTTAGGATAGCAAAACGTGTTGCAGGTAAAATTACTGGGACTAGTCTAATACCTATATTGTCCTATACAGTGTACACTAGGGATTCCAATCCCGGGATCCCGAGCTATTTTCGATACCTATGAATCCCGGGATTGATAAACATAATCCCGGGATTTCGGGATTGATTTTTATCAATCTTTATGGAAAATAAAATAAAAGCGAAAATATAACAGAAAAAATACTTTTAATAAAATTAATAATAATATTTTTAATAATAACTACATTAGAAATAAACTGAGTTTGAATGAAGATTGATTTATACCCATGTGTAAGTAGCCGATTCATTTTTATTTTTTCACACAAATTATTAAAAATGGAAAGATTGGAAAAAACAATGCTTCGCACTTTTAACAAAGTAATTCCACCATGATATCATTCGTTTTACGGCAGTTTCATATTTGGCTGACTAATTAGATTTATGAAGCGGTAAGGCCATAAGTACGCCATGATTATTTGCTTTACTATATTGTATGTCGCTAATCCATTCATTATGTCTTTACTATCAAAAACAGCAATCTCCTATTAAATTCACATTATTATTTTTATTACAATATTATTTACTCCGTTAAACTTGTGTATTTCCAAGATTGAACGTATACAATATTAACAATAAATGTCTTAAATAGTATAAATTATACTAGATTTATTTTTGACCGATTTTATCAATATTATTTGTAAATATGAAAATTTTGTATTAACAATGGAAAAAATGCCAATCTCGGGACCAGTCCCGGGATCCCGGGATTGTCAAATTGTAATCCCGAAATCCCGGGATCAGAATTTTGGCTCGGGATTGGATTCCCTAGTGTACACCGATCAGTGGCGCACCCAGGATTTAATATTGGGGGGGGGCCAAGGAGGAGAATGTAAATTAGTCCTATAGGCTCTTTTTCTTCTTCACAGCCTAATTTCTCGTTTATCGGTCTTTTGTCTATTGCACTCGGTGTACCTACACCATGGTCCCCACATCCTGAAGCGGGCCCTCAGGCTAGGATATTTGGGGGGCCCCCTACCTACCGCTAAGATTAAAGGTAGTGTGAAAAACTACATTAACGTTTTTCAAATTGTGCTTTAGTTCAAATTAAGGGTACTTATACAGTGAATTATTGGCGATTTTTAATACATCTACTTTAATAATGGAGCTGTCGAGTATTGACACATAATAATCAAAAAATATATTGCACAATTATATAAATAATTGAAAATGTTCATGGACATGAAGTATAATAGCGCCGCAGGCGACTTTTTACTATTAAAGCTAATTTATGATGTGTGTTTATCTCACTTATCTGGTCAACCCGACACGCCGGGCCCCCCACAGCCCGGGCCCCCAGACTAGAGCCCTGTCAGCCCTCCCCAGCTATGATCTACACCACTCCGGAATTCGGGTGGACACCGAGAATTTTTTGACAGTTCCATTAGGAATTGGGTTTCTAAAAAAACCTGACATTAGTGTTTCGAAATTTTTGTGTTAGAAATTAATATCTAAGAAATTTTTCTAAAAAGGGTGCTGGAGAATTATTATAAATCATTTTTTTGCCGTGTTTTTATTTGTCTAAGCCCAAAGGTATAGTTTATTGGCTTTCAATTTCAATGTTTAAAATCATTCTGATAATTTTCATTTTTGGGGGGTGCCAGGGCCCCTTGCCCCCCCCCCCCTGGATGCGCCACTGACACCGATCGCTGATCGCTGTAATAGGTGTCGCTCTGTATAGGTAAAACTTAAGAAAATGTTGTGGCACACTAGTGACTATAAGAACACCCACAACAAATCGGTTGAACACTGATATAAGTCAAAGAGATCGAACTCTTTTATATTATGTGTGTACTATCTCACTGTTTTTGTAATTATCGATAGTCTAAAATTGACGTAAGAGGTGTAAGAAAATACAGTGTATTTTTGTTTTCGTTAAATTAAATTTTCTGATCGTAATAGGTTTTTGGGGTTTCACTGCGTGTTCTTCCTTCTTCTTTCCTCGACGTCAAAAATATAATATTACGATAACAAGCAACGATGTAAGTCTCAAACATATAGATTTCCTGATTTTTTTTTAAATATATAAAAAAAGTAAAATGTCTGTTACAAGGTGTCATTGTCATACCAGTGTTATGTTACCTATTTTTATTTGCGGTTTTCGTGTCATTTTGTGAACGTTTTGGATATGGAATTCATAATATTCGGTTATTTAGATAAATTGACTTGTTATCCAAAAGGATATAGAAATGGGACCTCTGTGTATTATACAACTTGATTTCGTTCCAGTTTTTTTTAATTTGTTTTAAATTATAACTATAAAAACAAATAATATTCTCTGAGTTGCCAATGTCATCTACTATTGGTATATTATTTTGGTTATTAATTCAAGTAACTACTTTTATTTGATAAATTACAACAAAATAATCTAAATAATGTCGATACATACCTAGTGTATACATATTTTAAATGTATTTGTATAATTAAGCATGGCATGCATCATTTCGCACAAGTATGTATTGTTCTGAAAATTCAATTTTTGTAACAGTTGACAGTGTCCCTCTGACCTAATGAAACCAGTACCTAATTATATTATATTTTATATTAGGTAATAAGATCAAAAATGTAGTCGTACATACGAGTATTAATTGTACTGTATTTAAATTAATACTCGTCGCTAAATACTACTTTCTGTGAGACAAAATGTACTGTGACATAGAACTTTCTATCTGGTAATAAAAAATATAATTGGTACTTCACGTTTTAAAAAAAAGCACTGTCAACTAAATATATAAGCACGTAAAATTTAATCATGTTCTAATGGCTTCATTCGTTATTTGTAACATTTAGTAGTAATAATGTATTTCTAAACTGGAAGATTTGACAAGACAAAAAATATTATAGGTATCTCAAAGTACCCCTTACAATTTTAATAATACTATAATATTATATAATATGCCACCGGATTCTCAAAAAAATCTCTAAAATACCCTCTGAAATAGCTTCAGTAATAACTGCTTTCCATTTGAGACGTGATAATATCTCACAATAAAAGTAATATAATTGAAAAGCGGTTTTTGATATCAAATTTAATATTGCCATGTCGCGTCGGAAGTGACGATTTTTTTCATTCTCTTATATTATTTTCCACATAGAACATAAAAAATAGAATACTTGTAAGAGAGTATTTTATAAAAGTAATAATATTGTAAAAAGCTACACCCCTGTCTTCTCTATCTGTGTCACGTCCTTTTTACATTAGTGTTGCCGCATTTAATAATGTACTGAAGCTCAAATAGAAAGCTAAAGGCTATAGTTTTATTAATCAAACAAGCGTTTACGTGGTAGAACTTTATTATAATTATTGTTTTTAAATAGTGTGCTTTGGTTATGTCAACAGTTTTGGTTTATAAACCGATTCTCGATATAATATTCTAGATATTCAGACAATAAAGGCTCATGCTAAAATAGTAATGATCGAATGTGAGAGTGTATTATGTCAATCGCTGCTTTCCTTTCCTTTCCAACTGTATCGTAGTCTTCATAATATATTCCTATATATTCCTCCAGATATTCAGTTTAAACATATTGATAATTTCGCTGCTTTCTTTTCCTTTCCAACTGTATCGTAGTCTTCATAATATATTCCTATATATTCCTCCAGATATTCAGTTTTAACATATTGATAATTATTAATAATAAAAATATATAAAAGTTGTACGTACATATTTTTTAAGTTCGCAAAATCCTTCAGCCAAGTACTGGTCGACGAAAACCAATCGGAAAAGAATTGGACTGATGATTTCGGCTAAATTTCGTACAAATTATTGAACACAACATAACTAAATGTCTAGGAAAAATCAATAAATATTTAAATCATTATTGGATTCATGATGAAAATTATTTACTTCGACTCCAACTATCCTAAATGCATATTAATCTCCGAGCAATAATATAAAAAGTGTGGGTTTTGTTCGGAAAAATGAAGCCGTGTTTCTTGCGTATAACGTACAGTAAAACCTCAATTTTATTATTATCAACTTAACTATGAAACGTTATACTATCATGTTGCTTTTTAGTTCGGCTACCAAATTTAAACACACCATAGTTTACCATACTTTCTACTACATTAACTAAAAATATTTACCAATAACTTTTTGTGGTTGAGCTTTTTAAGTGGACTGTAATTATTTTGTGGGAAGATGAGGAGGTCGGATCTAGGGGTGGGGGCGATGGAACAGAATGCCAGACACTGACCTTTGTGATGATGTATGATGGCTCCGTGGTCTGGTTTCAACTTTCATTCGCGCGGTATTGTTGTTTTGGGTCACCCGGTTCGTACACTCACGCACTTTGGGACACAGTTTTATGGATTATATGGGAGGGTGTATGAATGATGATGATAAATTCTGAATGAATCTGCATCGATTGACTCAATTACTTAAGCGACGGAAAGATATTAGAAGCCCGCTCACGCCCGCTATCGAGATGCAATTTACGAATAACACAGTAATAAATTTCAGCAACACGTGCTTGCTATTTTAAAAACTGTAGTCATCCAAATCAATATTTTATACCGGCGACGTGAATAAAAAATATTTAATTTAGGTGTAGGAATTCTATCTTACTCTGGCGCATATTGCGGAGATATAAGCGTGCCAAATGCTTTCTCACTCGCACTTATGGTTCATTTTTGTTCACATCTTGAAATAAGTGCTTTTTTTTTATTTTACCTATCTCTTTGTTTGTGGCGAATTTCATCATAAATAGGTAGGTACTATGCAATTTCAAAAAACGAGAGATTTCAAATATACCTGTACAATTCTAGATTCAAATAACACTGATTTAAAATATCGTGTTTCAAAAAGTCCTGTTGAAATGAGTCCCGTTGCATCATCTCCGCGCCCATCCTTTTCGAGAGGGTGTATTCAGTAATATTATACGCGGGCACCTTGAGCTGTGCTCCCGCGATGCGAGGTTGGCGACATCTGTTGACGAAAATCCGAAATTTAAATTTACACAGCGCTCCCACTTTTCAAATCACGAGGGAGAATAAAATTGTACTTATAGGACACCCCTCATCCTTGCACACGTAATCATAATTGATCGAGGGAAATATAATATACCATACATCTTGAAATTAATAGCATACGGAAAATACATAATATGCGTATTTTTCACAATCTGTGTGTAAAAAATCTATAAAATATTTATTTAAATCTTGTTGGGTTTATCGCACAGGCTTTATTATTTTCGTAAGGGGCATCCACGTCTATTAATAATGTCTCGAATTGGTTATAATGGTGAGTACCATTAACTTTATTCATTTTTTTAACATGTCTCAAATGTTCCTTTTCACATGAATGGTCATTACAGTGGAACCCGGATCTACAATTCTCGCATAAATCGTTTTCCCGCATGGATCGTTCATTTTTGAAAGTCCCGTCAAACACCCATAAGAATAATGTTAAATAATCCCGCATTAACCGTTCCCTGATTTATCGTTTTCCTCGATCTATCGTGTAAATATTATGGTTCCGTCACATATATTATCCCGATCAAAGAGATTGGACTCTCAATCTCTTTGATCCCGATTGACTGACTGTTTTTCTTGAATATTTTTCATTTCGCTTTCGTAGAATTTTTTATGATACATACAGACATTTCAGTCGCGTCGCTTAGTTTGCACAGGTCGGTCGGCGCTCAGGCTTGCCTCGCATCTCGTATCACGAATTTTTATAAGTCGCAACTTAAATACCGCCCATGAAGAAAACTAGAACTCTAACTGAGAAACTGAAAATAATTCAAGACGTCGAAAATAAATCCAGGAGAAAAACTAGTTTCGTTTTTTAAATATATATATATATATATATATATATATATATATATCCTGCATTTATCGTTTTTTTAGGGTCCCTTGAAAACTGGGGAATCGGGGTTTCACTTTATTAAGTTTTACTTCGGCCACACACAGTTTTTGCTATATTTACTTAATAACATGACAATGCATGAGTTCGTTTAACGAAAGGAGTGTCGTTGAGAGCCTGTTGAGTGAATACTCCACGCATTTTGATCTTTATTCATACATATTACAAGAAACAAACAACCGTTCCAGAATAAAAATGGGGGATGAATAATTGAGTGGGTACGATCCGATTCTTCGGACTGCGTCGCTGTTACGTTTATTTTACCCTCTCTCCACAATCAAGTCAAACCTGCATACATTAACATCGTCTATTGTCATTTTGCTAGCTTACTTGTTAGCAGTGAACCTCGAAACCTGTTAGATTGCTTGTTTTTCTTTTATTAAGGCTATTCTAGCATTGATATCAGTTCATTGGGTCTATGTATACTAATAATAAAATAATTGAAGTATCTGCCTGCCGAAGCACAAATAGATAATATTGTACATACTTTATTATACTAACTACACCACAGGGCTATTCTGAACAGATAACACGGGAATACGTTTCCGTTATTTTTATTGCTCCAAACCAAAACGAATACCAACCATTCCATAAACAAGGCATCTACGATAATTGTTTAAGGCTATACTTCAGTTGAGGCGTGGTCTAAAAAGATCGTGGCTAGGCGATGCGCTGATTGTGCAAATGACGCGTGCCGAACGAAATATAATTTGTCATAAAAATTCAACATGCGTCCATTTATTTATTGTTTATTGTTATATTACTAATAATAATAGTATATTCATTGACATGTTTTCTTTTTCAAGTACATACGTAAAGTTTTTTAGTCATCTTTACACGATTTAAGAATATATTCATCCGACGCGATGAAAAAACAAATTGATGTGCGCACACCTCGACTGTCGGTCTCTGATTTGCGACGAGTGCCAAATTTCGTCGCACCTACTGTTGAAAATTATTTGCCGTTTCACTGAAGTACGCTCTTAAACAAGAAATCAAGTATGACTTATTAAAAATACTTTGCAGTACCATTCAACGACATTTTGACAGGTCACTGGTCATGGGCGGCCGTGTTAAATATATCACGTCAGATTTCCCAGTATAATTAACTGCCTGAATACATCATAACATATGTATCACTTATTTTGGTGTTAAATGATATTTTTTATCATCATAAGCAATCTGGTTTCAATCCACTGGTGAACGAAGGCCTCCACTCCTCTCGGCTCCACGATTTCACAGTCCATGGTGGAACTTGAACATGTGTTCCGCTTCAGTCTGGTAAACCTTATCCAGCCAATGAGTCTCAGCAGTGATTTTCGGTGGGGGTAGGCAGGTTATGCATTGCATAGGGCGCATTACTAAGAGCGGCGAATGAAGGAACGAATACAAATATTATAATTATTGAAACCAGTCACGGTTTTCTCTAAAACAGACAATGTGATCACTTCATTAGAAATAATCGCATTCTCTGTTTAAAAAATAATCAAAGCATAAATAATAATTCTTATAATATAACTATTGTTGTATTTTAATCGCACAGGTAACATTTTCACAAGGGTGCTTTCAAAACCTGCCAGGGACACCAACATATTAATACGTAATTAAAATTACCACTGTTTGATAGATGGTTTCGATATATTTCTCTAATTCTTAATAGAGTATGTGTACGTCAATTGAACGATTTTTGGTGTATTTGTCCGTTTAAGACAGCGGAAAATAAATAATAAAATTTGTAAGTAGATAGGAACCTAACGAATTGGCATTTGTAAGTAAAATTAAAGGGAACGGTATTCTAAGTCTACTTTAGGGTGGCACTTTGTCTAGGGACGTCACCGACTCTCAGCTCTCGCAAGACTTTTTGTATGCCATCAAATCACGCAGAATATAAATACATTAAAACTATTAATTTCAATCAAATTTCCTCTTTACACAATCGAAAGAATTTATAAAATTACATTGTAATGTTAAGGCTATATCTCAGTTGAGGCATGGTCTAAAAAGATCATGGCTAGGCGATGTGAGGATTGCGGCTCGCGGGTGCAAATGACGCATGCGGAACGAAATATAATTTGTCATATAAATCCTACATGCGTCCATTGAATGTTCTGTTTATTGTTTTATTAGTAACAATAATAATATCGCCACTGTTCTGGCAGAAGACACTAATTCGAAAAAATTACATATTGAGTTAGTTATACCAAAATGTTCGTTATTTCAAACTTTACTGTCTGGAAACCTTTTTAATAAATAAACAGTCTTTATTTTAAAGTCATCCTTTTTACGATTACTTAATAAACTCACATGATAGACCATTTCAAACATTTTAACAACTTCAAAGTCAAATTACTCAAAACTAGTATTCTCCAGTTAGTGTGTTCTGCCAGAACAGAGACGATATATTCATTGACATGCTTTCTTTTTCAAGTAAATGGGTAACGTTTTTAGTCATCTTTACACGATTTAAGAATTAAAATACCCCCGTCGCCATCACTAAACAAATTGACGTATTCACACCTCGACGTTCGCTCTCAGAATGCCAGCGAGTCCAAAATTTCGTCACGCCTATAGTTGAAAATTATTTGCCGTTTCACTGATGTATCGTCTTAAAAATAATCGCAAAAATAAGTAATTGAACCTTCAACGAACGCTCATTTTATAAGAGTATTATTTTTAAAACGGAATTGTAATTTAATTTGGTTTGAAAATCCTTTATTCATTTATCTTCATGTTGTTTTATATAGGTACGTAAATCATTAGTAAATTAATAATTGTATTGTATTGTATTAACATGCATGTTTCACAATTGCGTTACGTTACGGTGAGACTAACTTCTAAATAAAACGAAATTCTCTGTCAAATTCTGAACACACTGCGAATAATGTAAAGAGGTCACATAGTAGGTGCGCATCCACGCTATTCTAAACTGCATCTACCCTAATGCATATTATTAAATTTCTCGCTGCTGCACTAAAACTCGCAAAACCTTGTCGAAACTTTGAAAGTTTCCAATATGTGTATTCTAAGAACTAATCTTTTACTTGCCAATGTATCGGTGAAATGTTTCACAACTTCTTATGTAGGATTACTTAATGATAGCACACGTATCTCGTTACCCCGATTCTATTTTTTCTCAGGGTAGTTGGGTTATTATAAATTTGAGTGAATGATTGGAATTTGAATCCAAATATAATAAATAATATTGTTCATACTGATGATCTGTAAAATGCTTTGCTTACTAAAGGCACCTAGTGAAAAATACGAAATTTTCAATTTAAGGGGGATCACATCAAATGTTGCGATTTCATAGAGCCATATATTACCTGAATTACGAAGCGTATATATCAAATTATATTAGAATCCAATTCCAATTATAATCCAATACAAATTAATCTTCAAGGCATCTTAACTAGATGTCACTGTAATTATCATAATTATATAAATATAAAAAATCTAAAAACCGATGTTATAATAAAATTACAGTTATTATTTAAACAATGTTACATATTTTTTCGTTTTATTTCAATCGGACTTTGTGGGTCTATTCTATACTTATCGACCGCTAAAGTGATAAATATTATCAAACTTAGGGTAGGTTTGTATCAAAGTATTAGCACTTATTGTAACAATTACAATAAGATGTTTGTAATTGTTGCAATAAATGCTATATTTTAACAGCACCTCTCTTGCTGCTGTTAAAATTTAGCACTTATTGCAACAATTATAGCGGTCGACAATAGTATAGAATAGACCCACTTACCTAATAATAATGATTTGATAATTTTGTTTCAAGAAATTACTTGGAACAATTCAAAAAAACGAACAGTAGAACACTTATTTTCTAATATGTCGCTTTCTGTTTGAAATAAAAATATATATTTTATTTTTCACATTGTATTTAGATAGGGATTGATCTATTAAAATATGTTGAAAGCTTTTATTTGATAATAAATTTATATGCACCTCCCCCTTAAAACAACGTACATTTTGCAAGTGTTTTTATTACTTATAAAGTCAGAAATAAAAGACCCTAAATATTATTATATAATATTTTATTGTTGTGTTTATCATTAAAATTTAGTTTATTGAGTTTCCTCGTATGCACCAAAAATATCTTTAAATAATTCACAGTTTTAATTTATTTTATATTTATTTAAAAAAAACACACACATATTTTGGGTGTAAGTTGAAATCCTGTTTATTTATATCGAATCTAAATTCGATATGCCTAAAATATTGAAAGTCGATTTGATTTGGGTAAAATATTAAGTAGGCATGAATTGACCCGATTCTGTGTGTAATTCAAATTATCAACTTCGAATTTGTTTTGAGTACTTACCATAAAATTCATGTCTAAAAATTTTAAATCAGGCAAATCAGATTGCAATCATAGGTAAATTGAAATTTTGGCCGCCATCTTGCTGTTGGTATTTGCAAAATATCAAATTATAGCGTAGCACGCAGGCATTCGAACGCTTTTCCTCGCATTAGTTTTCACCACCGTAAAATACATAAATTGTCTAATCTGAAAAGAATCTATCGAATCAGACTAGAACTATTTAAAAATTGAAATTTTGTGACGGCGTCATGTTTCATGTACCTATCAAATCTTCGTAGAAAGCGTCCACTTTCAGGCTATTATGACGTGTATATATATAAATATGTATGCTAGAAAAAACATTCAAGGTCATCCGATATAATACACAGCATGCACATAAAGCACAGAGAAATTAGTATTATGTCTGATATCTGAGGACATGCCAAAATCCAAATTGCAATTACTCCATAACATTGATTTCCAGACTACCCCATAACATTTAGTTATGTTCAATACCTAAAGAATGTTATATTCTTAAATAGTGTCTAGTATTTGTTGTTTAAAAATTGTAGTGTAAAAAGTAGGTACGTGTATGTTAAAACTAAAATATTTAAGGATCCTGCGCATCTATTCCTATACACAAGACTGCTTTCGGCCGCTATCTAGGGTAGGAAAGTATCCAAGTATTAGCACGTATTCTAACAATTACGATAAGTTAGTTGTGATTGTTATAATAAGTGCTTTGTTTTAACAGCACCTCTCTTGGCAGTGATAAATTTTAGAGTGAGATCGATAGTTTTGACAGTTCAGACGGCTAACTTATTGTAATTTTTACAATAAGTGTTAATATTTCGATACTTTCCTACCCTAGTTAGCTGCCGTAAAGGCCGAAAACAGTCTTGTGTATAGGATAGATGCGCTGACGCCATTCATCAATCTACAGCGGCCTTCGCAGTTCAGTGCATAAGGCATTGGCATTGGCCTTCATCTGGGGGCTTCGGGTTCGATCCCGGTGAGGTCACGATATTAGTATGTGATTTTGTCAAAGCCTGGGTATTTGTGATCGATTCAATACACTACTGTAATTGTGCATCATGGCTGTTACCGTGTTACAGTAATAAAAGAATTTATATGTATATTTTTTTTCTGAATGCTTATAAAACATAATTACTTTGATTCAAAATCACAAATATTATCTAGTTGCTTATAGTCCTCGGACGCAAGGAAATTAGCATATTTTGGCGTATTTTCCGAATACGTACGGATGCAAATCCGCTCCGTACGGATATTTAGAGAAATGTGTGAGTAGAGTTGGGTATTTCCCGAGAAAATCTCAATCTCGAGATTCGGAATTTCCAGAAAAGAATTCTCGAGATATCGAGAAAATTAAAAAAAACCTATAAAAATCCTAAAATCAGTGTAAAAACAGACAAAATATTCCAAAAAAATATGATTTTTTTTATTTAAGTAAGAAGACAAACAAAATAGAAGTAGGAAAACAAAAATAATTCAAAACATTACTTTATTAAAATAGGATTTCAAAAAACACAGACTGTCAATGGCTGCGTCTGACAATCGCGTACGCTTTTGAGACACAAAATTCCCTGATGTTGAAAAATTGCGCTCATTTTGAGTCGACGTTGGCTTAATTGTGTTAAATGCCCCGACTTTGAACGTTTTGTATTTTCTTTCCACTTTTTTTATATGGAAAAATCGTTTTTTTTCAATTAATATTTGATAATAAAGAAATCCCGAATTCCGAATCGCGAGCTTTTCTCGGGATTCGGGATGGAGAATATCGAAAATTTTTCGAGAATTCCCGTCAGGAAATTCCCGAAACCCAACTCTATGTGTGAGGTGTTTTAAATGCTTTATAAATATGTTGTTTTTGTTTAATTTCAGACAGGCGACCACCCTGGTACCGCTCCTGCGGGAAGACTACGTCACAGGTGTCGGAGTCAACATTAATTTAGCATAAAGCCGACGACACACCACGCTGTCCACCAGGCCGAAGAACATTTATTTAATTATTAAGGGCCGCGTAGGCTCAATTTATAAATGAATTTTATATGATAATGTAAAATAACACTTATTTGAGGGAGTTCTAGAAAGATAAGTAACTACCAAAATGTATTATAATTAATGTATTTCAATGCCTATAAGTGTATAATTGTATTTTATTTTGGATGATTTGTTACTAACTATTATTTTTTATTGATGGTACTTATTGAAAATAACACACAGCTTGTGTAGAAACTGTCAAAAATTGTTCACCAAAGAATTTTAATATATGTCAGAACTTATTATATTGTATGCCTAATTCAGATGGTCAAATTATTTTTTCCACTAGACAGATTCATGAATCGGAGCTGCGCTCTGGTCCATTTCAAGCCCTAGTCTATGTATTTATTCATTGTATCGCTCAAAATCGATTACGAACTGGAGCGCTCGATAATATGTATATAATATACAAATTTGTTTTTTGTTATGAAGTAACAGTTTTTTTAAGTGTGGCATGCATTAGGGTATGAAAATTTCAGCACCACAGGCGAAAATCATGATTCACGACACGTCATAAATATCTTTTTTTTCTACTCAAGATTCTAACAAGTTTCGTAGACACTATGATAAAGACATACCTATAAAGTAAGTGAATTTGATTACTAATTAATAATTCGTGAACTTCCGGTTCACTATTTCGGTAATATTTCATTATTCCACAATAATATCGGGAATTTCACTAACTGGATCTGTGTTCCGATGCGATCCTGTCCATTTCGACATAAATGATCTATTATTATTCCTACTTCGAACCAATGAACTATAGAGAACCTTCTTCTACCTTTCTACGCATCTGTTGTCCTCTCCCATACATTATAATATATCGGAGTTTCACTGCTCCATCTCCAGCACTATTTATGATTTCAGTGAAATGAGAACCCAATTTTTGGGGTCCATATCCAAAACTGTGGTCCATATTTTTTCACGCGCCATTCGAGCGTGAAAAAACGCCCGTGTGGCCTTACGCTCATGATATAGACCAGATAAATATTCAAAATAATTATACACCGTACTGCCATGAATACAAAACAACATTTACTTCGATTGACATAAATACTGAGTTAGGCCACAGTCTTAAAAGTTCCAATAATCCTAATTTAGAAATAAACAATATCATTTCTCGGGGTGGTTTGTGTGCAATTTATACAGATGGCAGTAAAGTTCAAGATTCCCCTTCAGTTGGAACTGCATGTATTTGTCCGGAATTGGATATTCAAATAAAAAGAAGCATTAATCAAAATGCATCTGTATTTACTGCGGAATGTATTGCTTTGAATGATGCACTTGACATAGCGCTCAAACACGTCAACAAAAATATAATCATTTTTACGGACTCACTCAGTGCTCTCCAATGTCTACTTTTTCCAAAATTTGGCGTAAAAACCAATTTATATATACTTGAGATTAAAAAAAGGTTTAACAAATTTATACAAACAACTTCAAATAACAGCAAAATTACATTCTACTGGATTCCTTCACACGTTGGAATTCTGGGGAACGAGAACGCAGATAGCCTTGCAAAAACAGCAACTCTTGAGAGGAGCAGTGATAAACTCCCCATACCGTATACAGACGTTTTTGAAACATTCAAGAAAATAGCCAAAACTGAAACAGATAGTTTATTAAAAGAACAAGGTCTAACAAAGGGGAAAAAGTACTTTCAAAGTTATTACAATCCTGAAACCAAACCATGGTATACCAATAAAATGCTAAATAGAGAAACAATCGTCACAATCAATCGCTGCAGAGCAGACCATTATAATCTTGCCTCATCCCTGGCTCGCTTGGGTATAATAAATGACCCTGGGTGCCGGTGCGGAAGTGAGACTGAAGATGTTAACCACGTAGTTTGGCAATGTTCTTTGTATGACACCCAGAGACAGCGGCTTCTTAAAGATTTAAGTAAACAAAACTACCAATTGCCACTGGATCTCACGATATTTTTGGCTCGGCCGAATATCAAGGCGTTCCAGTGTGTCCAAATGTTTCTGAGTGAGTGTGGCCTACAAGTCTAAACTTCTTTTCTTTTTCTCTTTTTTTTTTCTTCTTCCTCTACCGTAAATTTGTATTGTAATAACTGTATGAGAAATTATTGTTACAATGTGTATATATAGTGTATGTTAAAAAGTAAAGCTAAATAAGACTCAATTGAGACTTCAGAGCTTAATAAAAAAAAAAAAAAAAAAAATCACAGTATAAAATGTATTGAATGATATGTCAAATTTCAGCATGTGGCGCCCTCACCCAGCGTTCAACTTATTAGTACTCTGGTGGATCTATACATAATAATTAAAAGGTGACCCCACATTAAGTAAAAGTTTCATGATTTTTTTTTTCATTGTCCATCTATGTACTTTTAATAAAATATTGTGGAAACAGCTATATGATGAGTAAACTAATTCTTGGTGTCAATTTTTGGCAAGTATTGAATATTGTGTAACAAATCTGAAAATGTATTGAAGTATTATGATATTATATTTGGTTTTATATTATTAATAATAACATAATTATTATATATAATCTTAGTACTGATTTGCATAATACATATAGGTACTTATTCCCTTTTTTTATTAGATGTAATATTATTCATATATATTATCTACCCTACCTTTTAACCCAGTTCATCGAAACGTTCATAATGTATAATTAATTTTACTATATTTAATTATGAAGGGTTATTTTGAAGGATTAAGAATAAAATGAAGGATTTAAAAGCAACGTAGCTCGTATAGAAATTCAATTAAAAAAATATAAGTAAAACAGTGCGTTTAGAAAGCATTTTGCTTATATTCTTATATTACATTATATTATACGTTCTCCAATTTTTATAAACTTTATTTAACATAGAATAATTATATAACCATAAGTAGGAAGACATTTTTTTTTATTATAGCTGGTGCACAAGCTATAAAGATTTTTTTCAATAAAAGTATTTAACATTAAATTAACAAATAAGTAGTTTTTAGATGTGTTTTGTTTTATAGTCAAAATTTTATTGTTTAATTTAGATTTAAGAAAATAATGGAAAATTGTAACAAATAATACCTATGCAATTTAAATATTTCCGTAAGTTCAGTATTTTATTGTTAATAGTTTAAACAATTAAGTATTTTATTGCACGTGAGTTTAAAAAAAACATCGATTGGATAAAATTAAATATTACTATACCTATAATATATATCGAACGATTAGGCGATTTTAAAGTTTATTCAAAAAATAAATTACTAATTCGATCAATGTAATATGTAAATATTGTGAAATGATTTAAGTAGGTATTTAATAAATATAATTAAATTGGTAATGAATTGCCGTGAAGTAATTTAAAATTTACAAGTTCCTTCCACATAGTGTTCTTTGTTTTTAACACAACTTATGTCTATCGGATAGATATTATTATTAACTTAACAACAGACAGACAAACCACTTCAAATGAAAATTAATACAATGTGTGGAAGTAAAAATCTTACTACTTATATGTATTTCTTATTACAGTTACCTTACATCAAGGGTTCACAAGTAAGCAAAGATATTGTATTTAAAACCCATATATGGTGTTGCTTTCCGGCAATAAACTATATTTTTTGTGTGAAACTTTAGTTAAAAACTTGCAGTCCTCTGCAGTGGACAAAGCGTGCTTAAAAATTACTTTTTGCTTCTATTCATAAGTGTCACTATTAAAATGTTAATATAATATTATTTAGCATTTTATATTATTTTAAATTAACGGTGGCACCTAATCAATGGTGAAGGGTACAGGTAAACTATTAAGATTTGACATATATAGTGGACACTAAAATCTTATTTGTTTTTATTGAACTAATAAATACAATTTGCAGATTGTGCCAGTTAGTTTTAAAATTCAATTAAACCTTGCCTAAACCAAACCATAATAATTTAGTTATGCTATGGGCGATCCGACAAAAATAGTGCACACTTTTTTAGTCATACTTATTTGTTTTTGTTTAAATAAGAATAAATATTACAGATGGTGTTGGTTAGTTTTTTTTAATTCATTAAGCCCTGCCTATTCCAAACCATAATTGATAAAAAAAATATTGTTCTATCTATAAAGCATCTAAAATGATGTGTGATTTATTGTCATAATTTTAGATATTTTATAGATAAATGAATATTTTTTTGATTATTATCTACTATGACTATTGAATTTTAAAAAACTAACAAATGTTATATACACATAGTAATATAAGTTCAATGAAAACAAATACATATGACTGACAAAGTTTAGTGCGTATGATTTAAGTCGGATCTTAACAGCCTACTTCCACTCTTCGCCACGGCTATAAATATTTTATAAGTCGTTAAGAACTGCAATATTTTAAATAAAATTTCATTTACACATAAAAATTTTATGGAAAATCTAGTTTAATGCAAAAATATAACACCATTGGATTCAGAGATATAATAATCTTTTTGAAAATCCTAATTGCCGATTTTATGTATAAATTGTAAAAAAAATTACAAAAAAATAATGGTGATTATTTCTCGTGAAATATATTGAGCAATTAGCTTTTTAATAAATTAAAGAAAGTTATAAAAATGGTTAATCATCTAAAAATGTCTCTGAAACATGATAAGACCAAAAAAATAAATCGTGTTTTTAAAATGAAATGTGCGATTATTTGATATAGATATCAAATACGTATAATAATTAAAACATTAAAGGACTCTAAATTCATTATACTTATAACACAACTTGGGAGTCCAATGTTAATAATTAATGATACTACTACAATCAAGGCATTTGTTCAATATATTTACGAATATTATAATATTATTGCAGATTATTATGAAAATTGTTTATTTGGGTCTAAATGCCATAAAAACTGTTAATTTAAATATGGTTATTATATGAAATGTTTCACCGATTGATAACTATATTACGTTGCAATGTGTTTTACTATTTAAATTAGGTTAGGTTCAATAATAATTAAGTCAATAAATACAAAATGTATAGTTGTTGCCAAAATCTTTAATATTACACAATATGTAGTAATTTAACAGGAGAAGATAATGGCATTGTGTTATATTATATTAAAAATATATAAATTAATGAGAAAATAATAAATTGTTTGTACTTTATAAACAGATTTTGTTTTTTAAATCAAGACTGGTTTCGTTGATTAAATCCTTATTGTACTGATTTTAATTGTCTAACGATGAAACCTGTCATTAATTTAAACATGAAGTCTGTGGAAGAAGTAGAAAAATTGTATGATTATTTAATTGTGATGGCCTTCCACTAAGGATTTTCAGTAAACAAAATTTATTATAAAAAATATATGTTGAATTCTCTATTTTGTTTCTGTATTTTACAGTACCTATACATAATATGCATAAAATATTTAAAATATTATAATGATTCTATAATATTATGAATTTGTCAAGATAAAAATAATAGTTTGTATAATATTGACATGAAACAGTTATTACCTGATGTGTCAACCCAAGATCATATTGGAGCAACGATACGTCTTCGAAGATATGCTGTGAAATACTCACTCATTCAAACGGCAGTCGGTCAACTACTATTTTATAAAACTGCATGACATATCCTTTGGTCAACTTGGGTGAAAAAAGTTTTAGTATCATCTGTAAACTAATCGTGGCCACGTGCACCACTTAGCAGACTGACAAAAGTGAGAATGAAAAAATAATCTCGAAAATAAGGATATAATATTATGACCTCTCTGATGTGCAGATGTTTTCTTTTGCAAAATAATGTTAGTTCAACACACAATAGGTGATCTCAATAATTAGATCATATTGTCACATATTGTTTTCTGCTTTCTATTTTTGATTTAATTATTTCTTTACAAATGACTCATAATGCCCAAAAAATAGACAGAATTATTGGGAGCATATTGAGATTCATTATTATAATTGACTAACTTTCTGTACACTTTAAAATTCAGGCGAAAATGTGTATATTCTATACTGCTTTATGTAGGCAATCTCATATATTAGAAGCCTTAAAGACAGTGTTATAATTTATAGACATTACCAATATGCACAACAATAATAATCACAATTGCAGCACACGCCTCTTAACAAAAATATTACGTTAACAATGAAATTGCACAGACGATTAGATATAGTAATAAGGTAGGTCAACACAAAGCGAAAAACTTAAAACGTTTCTTATGTAAAATAATACCAAAGAGATGTTCTTCGCCAAAGATTATATTGTGAACAAATATAATATAATATAAAAATATACAATTAATTATGTTTCACTAAAAACTTAAGGTCACTCGCTGGTTTTTCTTTAATTTTGTGCTAAATGATTGAATACATCGGCATTCAAATTCTCTAATATCGAAATCTGTCAAAGATATTGAATAAAACGTTATTCTATAGAGATGGAGCCACAATGTATGTAAGTGAAGCAAAAGATAGACCCTATGTCTACTAATTTTCATAAAAACTGGGAAGAGTTAAAATGGTTTGTGGGTGATGTTCCACTATTATGACAAACTGAAACTTGCTTCGATAATATTCATAAAAGAAACCACAATGATTATTTCATCTAGTAGAAGAAGTGTTTCTTTAACATCTTTTAAATTAATTTTATCTCCCTTCAATTTGATGATAAAATGATACAAATTATTTGTTTCCATAATCAGAATTAATCAAGTCTACATTGAGTTAAATTAATTTCTAAATCCTACATTTATTAAATAATATATCAATAAGCCATAAAATTTAGGGTATTCCACAGTTTATATAACATCATTTTGAACATGTTTTGTTAACATTTTATTCGATTATTCATTTGATTATGAAACAAACACAAGAAGGCAGCAACATTTTCCATCGAAACTATTATACATCACATTCATATAATAAAATTTAGATGGCATAAATCAGAGCACAACAGTAATGGTAATATTTCAATGATAATGGGTAAGTTTTACTAAAGATATTGGGTAACACTATTATGAATCACAGGACTTCATCATATATGATTGAATTACAAAGCAGCCAACTTATATAATAATTAGATTACTAACTAATTTCATTTATTTTAATTAATTTAAGTATATAGAGACAACACTATATTGTGGTACAGTTCACACAAAATGTTCACACAATGAAGCATATAAACTAAAATAATCTAATATCATATCCTACATTCAATTAATATTGTTTAGCAAACAGCTGTAAGACTTCATAGTAATGCAGGCCAATTTTCATTTATCAAACATCTGTAATGCCATCATAAGCTTCCTTACATAACATGTCCTGAATTATGGTCACTTCACTTCAAAACATTGCAGCCGAGATCACCTTGTCATTTACATTTAGCAGGTCATCTTCATTGACAGACCAGTATAATATGACTGGTGTCCTGCAACTCACCACAATCACATGAGGCATCCTCAGTGGTTAAGATGCCCATTGACTGACTTTTAGCTTTTTCAATACCTTCCAGATATCAAAAGGCAGTCCGTGTCCGGATGAGACATCCTCTATTGTGAGTAGTGTACTGTCCATGTACTAAAACATGATACTTTTCTCCCAATCACTTTGGCAGCAATTTTACCAAGGTCCATTTTGCTCGCAATTCTTTTCCTATTAACAATGTTGTATTGACGTGGATTGCCAACCATATTCTTTCAATAATATTGATGAAGTTCTGGTTGCATAGTGTTTGTGTATGCAATTTAACTTATCAAGGAACAATTTTAATTGTGTGTTACATACAATATTTTATTTGACTTCTCACGTTGACTGCTTAAAACAAAATCCAAGTAACCTATAATATATTTATGATAAACCTGTTTCTTCATGACTGTGTAACCAAATATTGTATATTACTTACTGTATGTTCTAAAAAGGGCGATAAATTTTTACATGTTACGAAAAAGTGAACGGACACACCCCTACGATAAATTTACGCACTTAGGATTAATTTAACTTTGCACAACTAATGTATATCTAAAATGTACAATTTATTTCTAAAATAATATTGATATTTATGTATAGAGATGTACGGACCCGTCGACAGAAGAAAGATTTGTATAAAATCAAACGTTTGATAGTTTTAAGTATGTATGTATGTCATTCTCAATGTCACAAAAAATTTATTTGTATATTAAATATAAATTTGAAAAACAAATGTGTACTAATAAGCTGCAACCTCTCCTTAGCTATCAAAAACATAAAAAAATGCTAAGACCTATTATAATAACATGAACAAAGTAAGTTTTTCTTTTTCTTAACGAGGCCACAGATTATTTAGATGGAAATTTAAAAGCCATCGCCATGAATCAAGATTTTGAACCAGGATGATGATCAGCCCATAAAAACTCAAATATAATAAAACACGCTGACCATTCCCAAATATTGAATGCACATTTCATTTACATGACCAAACTTTACTGCATATTATTATGATACAGATGTAACTATTGAAAATAACATATTCTTTAAAACGTTATATTTACACACTTGAGATTCGTAGCCTGTATACCTCATCCAGAAGGTAAGCCAGTTTGAATTAATTTTGTTCCCTGTTTTTACTCTACAAGCCATGAGGTACAATTATGCCAATCCAAGCTTGAGAAAATCACAAAGTATTATGACCTCACGGGGAATCAAACCCCAAGCCCCTAGTATTTGAAGCTACTACGTTATACATTGAATTACATAATAATAGTTTTCATATGAAATATACTCTTCGATTTGTAATATTTTTAAACGAGACGCAGTAAACTGTGTGATAACCTCCTACAACTTAACATTCAGGTGAGAACTCCAGGTCCGGGCGGAAGATGAAATCATGACTGAAGAATTCTTCTTCTTCTTCCTGTCGCTGTCTTGACCTCCTCCAGTATCTGCTTCCATCCAGGTCTATCCAAAGTCCATTAAATTTAGGTAATTCAAGGTCTTTAAATTCAACTCGATACTGTCCCTCCACCTTGTATGAAGTTGACCAGGTCGGCGTTTGCCCTCCGGCTTCCCTAATATCAGTTTCTTTGTCATGTGTGACTCGTACATCCTGTGTACATGCCCCAGCCATCGAAGGTGGGCCAATTTGATAGACTGTACAATGAACGGGCCCCCATACAAAACGAACAGTTCGTAATTGTATCTTCGTCTTCACCCCAATTGTGTGTCATTGATGCATCCAAAGTTGCCATACAGCACGCTCCGCTCAAATGAGCCCAACACTCTTTCCATGCTTTTAGTAATGCACCAGGGCTCAGAGCCATACATGACAACTGATCTTATTACAATGTAAAGAATGTACAAGCTGAAGAATAGTAAGGAGGTAATTTCATGAGAATACAACCTCCGGTCAGCGCTCTCAAATTTGTACATCGCTTTGATGAATGCCAACTTTTATACATTATCTATTATGGTTTGGTTTAGGCAGGGCTTTATTGAATTTTAAAAACTAACCAACACCATCTGCAATTTTGTTAATAGTTCAACGAAAACTCTATTTTACTCATTATATACTGCTTTTATTTTTGTTTTTAATACTGTTTTAATACTACTTCTATGTTTTTCACGTCATGTGGTGAACGTCTTGAATCTGTAATTTTTAAAAGTTCACTATATTATCACACTCGAAGAAGAGAAAATCAATCGTTGGACTGATTTAGTCATCCAGTGGGATCCAAGAGGTACAAAACGTTCGCAAGGTAGATCTAGAGGCCGCTGGATCGATGAAATGATAAAGTTCTGCGGAAGTACGGGGCAACGCAACGCGCAGGACCGAGAGAAGTGGAAGCAGCTTGAAGAGGCCTTCATCCAGCAGTGGATAGATGCAGGCTGATGATGATATTATATAAATAAATCAATTTGAATTGAATTGAATTGAATAACAAATAAGTATGACTGACAAAGTTTTGTGTGTACCTACTATTTTTGTCGGATCTCCACAACCTACCTCCAACCTTTGCCACTGGTTGACCGTATTATGCTCCAATTTAGAAGTAAAGCCAGTATACATAATATATGTAATTCCATCTAATCCTTTATTAGTTTATTACACTTTTTACAATTTCTATTATTACAAACTGTTATCCCGTAAAACCACACACAATGTTACTTACTCACTTTCAACAAAATGATATTTCTTCATTATTGTATAAGCTACTCTTTAGTAGATAAACATCAAAAAATTAGGCACAGGCAAGTCCATTATAGTGTATAATTATTATTCCATCATGAGGCTGAGGTTACTAAACTTATACAAACGAACGACGTAACATGTCAAAAAAATGATGTCCTCATAAACCTTTCATGTTAATTAACACATTTTGTTTTCACTTTCAATACTGAATATATCGGTATTGTCTTAATTTTTAAAACCAGTATTTCGGTATCGAAAAATACTAGAACACCGGTATCGCAATCCCTACGTATACAGACAGGGAATATAATAAATAATTTTATGCTACTAGATTACGATTTAAAAATAAATAAACCAGATTATCAACATCTTATAATAATAATATTACGTATCGCAATTTATTAAAATAATCAACGGTTACTAAGAACACAAATAAAATATAATATAAGCATTATCTCAATTCATCATCAAAATTTTGGGTAATTTTAATTTTCTGTGATTCATTTTTGGTCTTTTCTCTTATTTCATCATCTTCTCTCTCCCAACTGAGGACCTCTCGCTTCTTGAGACTATGAAATTTTCCGTGCCTGCCAATACCTGCAAAAAATAAGAAAACTTAATTAACAAGCGTTTTAATTATATTGTGTGTTCACAATAATCACTGAGCTATTAGAAATAATGAAAATTGTGCATCTATATAGAAAAAAATACCTCTTAAAGCGAATCCGCAACGGTGACCAAAATTACTTGGTAAATGGCTTTTATTGGGACACGTTTAGAAAATAAAAAGACAGGAATACCGTAGGAGTGTGGGATTGAAAGACGGAATGTGACAGTTGACGACTGCATTATTGTGTTTGTGTTTTTTAAGTGTTTTTATAGTTTTTTTCATTTTTCTGCAAATTCGTAATAACGAATTCTCGGATAATGAGGACCCCCTGTAGTCAGTAAAATCAAACTGTGGTAACCCTTTAGATAAAGAAAAAAATTGTAAAAGATTTCGGCTGTCAAAACTCAAAACATAGAAGGGGAATCGAGAAAAATGTCAGGAAAAGCAAAAAAACATGTGTTTATAAATCTCATTGCAATAACTATCATAAAAGAACACAATTAATATGTATTGTATAGAATAAAATATTCCCATTAATAAAATGTTTTTTGTAATGTTTGGCACCTACTAAGTATTAACATGATTCAAGATTTAATGGATTCCCAAAATGTTATCACAGATTTCCTCTTGTAAATATATGCAGGAATCATTCTACAGTGGCACCATTGGTACAGCAAAACTGATTTGCAGTTGTCTTGATATTGTTTGCTAGTATTGTAACAAACCATACTACTTACTACAATTATTGCTAATCACTTTTGCCATACTCATGGTGCCACTGTAAATGATTCCAGTATATATAAGCTTTATACGTATTACAACAACGATTACAATATTTTGAAATAATACATTTAAAAAAAATACTTTTCTTATGATAATGATTATATTGATTGTTGTTTGTTCCTAAAATTCCCACTCAAAATATCAAAAAATCACTTTGCCCAAGCCTTCTTCGGTTTATTCTATTGCGATATTGAAACACTGATATCTTACGTGTCGAAAAATGGCTTACTTTTAAGTTACTGAATTAAGGGGTTTAAAATAATATTAATTAATGGGTTAAAAAATATTATGAGCATCATATTATAATACGACAAATATTTTTCTTACAAATTTTACTTTTTTGTTACAGAAGCTAAAGCCATAATTTTTTCTACCCAATTCTTCATTTGCAACCTATTAGCAGTTCCATATCCCTTAAGCTATGTAACGAAATAATAAATTTGATTGGATTAAAAGTAATAACCTTCTTTAAATCGAAGAGCAAGTTTTTTCACGTCCTCGACAGCTAATTTTCTCAACCGGTCGAATTCTTCTTTTCTATGTTGAGCGAGTTTGCCATTTTCTTGCCGAAACGACTCCCAGATTTTCATTCTGTCGTATTGCAAACCGTTTTCTGGAAACTTGGCAACACAGCTAGCAGCACTGATAGCTTGCCCGAGAGCTAGAATCAATTGATTATTTTAAAATTCACATCGAGAAACGTCATGACGAATTTACGACAGTTGACACTAATTTTATTAGGTACCCATAGGGATGAATTATTAATTAATCTCTAGCGAGTACCATAGCTTGACTCATTTTATCTACTATAATATATTACTTATAATATATACGTATAATATATACGTAATATATTATATATACGTAATAATATATACGTAATATATTATATATACGTAATAATATATACGTAATATATTATAGTGAAAAAAATTATCGCATATTTTTTCCG
This sequence comes from Rhyacophila brunnea, assembly GCF_057557595.1. NCBI lineage: Eukaryota > Metazoa > Arthropoda > Insecta > Trichoptera > Rhyacophilidae > Rhyacophila > Rhyacophila brunnea. The sequence continues at coordinate 20,647,290 of NW_028232774.1, forward strand.
ACCATGTCCGATCCTAATAAGATCATATGGGCCTCTACAGAGTGGAGGTTTGTATTAACAGATTTTGTTTTTACGAGAAAATGGATGTCAGCCACTTGCTCAACCTATTAGGTCCATACTCTGACTCAAATACAAATTGAAAAACAATATGTGTATTTGTCAGACCCAGGATTCGAACCTGGGACCCACGGCACTATAGGCCGACGCTTAAGCCGCGCGGCCATCGTGGGTGTAGTTTTAAACTTTACTTTACTTCCTGCAATTGTGCAGTCTAGGCAGGTAATTCTTGTTACAATTCTTACACCTAACTTGTACACACGGAATTAAACCACCAAATGACGGTTATGGCTTGTTTTCAGAGGCTCCCTAAAATATAGGTAACAGAAAGTACTAAAATGATGATTCATTAAATTAATAATACTAATTAAACTAAAAAAAAACCATTTAATTACAATAAAAAGAAAATTTTATATACACAGTAAAGTGGGGTTGAGACCAACTCAATTATCTATCCTTGATTAAAAGAAAAATGAAATAAGAAAATGGATTGCATCGAGAGAAAAATGAAATACCTGTTCCGGTGGCAACAATTCTAGTGGCGAGTCCCCAATCGTTTGCCGTGTGGCCATTCAGCATCCGGCCCGTCATACTCACATCAAACGCTCTCGATCCACCTACCAAGTTTGACAATAATCTACTTCCGTCCATCAGCAAGGGAGCTCCTAAACACACAGTAAAATAGATTTAGTCATATTATAGCACTTACATCATATAAAAAGAGACCATTATTTTCTGATAAAAAAAAACAATGGTCCAACATTGCTTTATATTGCTGCACTCATTTTCACACTAGATATTTCAAAAAACCGCCGATATAAATTCATTCTTCAACGAAACAAGGATAAAGATGTAGCTATCAAGCCGAGTAATAATTGTCTCCACTTCTATGCCGCAATTAGTTAATTGGTAGTAATTAACGTAAGAATTGGTGTAATTACGGCGAGCAAGTTCGCTTTCGGCAATTTACCGGTTAAAACTGTTTTAATATTCCAAAGACATACAAAGGACATATGTTTGGTAATTCAATTTCCTAGCGTCACTTCCCCAATCTATCTTTTAAATCATCTATAGCAATGTCTGCCAAACTTTTTTGTCTTATGGCACACTGAGAAAAGGGAATTTGTTTCATGACACACCAAATAAATATCCCCACCAAAAAATTATAAACTTAGAGCAAATTAAATGATTAATCATTTTATTAATGAGAAGGATGCAAATGATTTTGAGAAAATTATTGACAAAAACTAAACTTATTACATAGACAAGTATCTAATGTGGTATTGATCACCTCGATCATGACCAAGAATAAAAAAATAATCATAGCTCCTTAGTTAAGATCTCACCAAATCTTCTTCCGAGAAATCCCATTACAGCGGTGTCTTCGATGACTCTCAGATCGCAGCCCAGAGCCAACTCAAAGCCTTCGGCCACAGCATAACCACTTACACCTGCAACTACAGGTTTATTGCAGAACGGCTGCGTTTTGAAATTACTCTGTATGGAACAATAACAGTATATTATCACATCTACTATTATTTATATAAGATTTTAACAACATTTTCATTAAATACGTAACTTTGAAAAATCTCATAAATCAACCATGGACCGAGTGGGTTTCGAACACACATATTTCACTTGCTGGTTGAGTGGTTTTATCTTGACTCCTTGTTAATTGGCCAACCACACTCTCACATTGATATTCTTAAACTAGAACAAACGTATTATATTTGTCTGTGGACACTGAGGTGTTACAAATTAAACAATAGTTGCTTTTATCATAATCATCATCCTCAGGGGAATCTATACCTCAGTTTAAAAAGTGGGTATTCATATCTCCTCTTTCTCTCACTCTTGAGGAAGGCCGTGTGTGGTGAGTGATACAATACGAATCAAGTGATACGATGGAGTCACGAGGGCTTTCGCATGGTTAATTTGAAGACTATATTCACGTAATCGGAATAAAGAATTAAAAATAAGAATGTTTAATGATTCCCTTCAAAATTAAAATGCATTCACATTAGATTACAAATAAATATATAGAATGTACCCGCTTCTTACATTTTCACAATTCTTAGGTGCCTATTGTGCGATCAACATAATATTGTACATGCCTGTTCTAGAGCATGCACCCAATGAGTTTAACAAAATGGAACATATTCATATTTTTAAGAAACTTTCACAGAAAAGAGAGAAATTTCAATAGCAAACGAATTGAAAAAATAATGAACATAATACCACCTACAATTGCATCAAGTATAGGTTCATATCCGTGTTCAATTATTTCATCCAAATCATAACCAGAACAAAAACTGCCGCCCTCTCCGTGAAGTACTGCAACCCGAGAGCTATCATCATTTTCAAAATCTTCGAAAGCTTGTTTCAATTGAGTGATAGTCTCAGCGTTCAGGCAGTTGCGCTTCGAAGGCCTGTTTATTCCAATTGTGGTAAAATTTCCTAGTTTTTCTATTAACAAATCTGCAATGACATAAGAAATGAAATTGATAAAATATTAGTAGGTACTTTATAGATCAGCGTTTTTAGGCTTCCTCGACTTTTTAATTTTAAAGATACAGTAAGGTTCAGTGTAGGGCCGTCAAAAAAGAATCGATACTTTTTGACCGATACTTCAATTCTTTAGTACTCTCTTTCGATACAATACCAATATCAGGTAGGTATCGATATTTTTTCTTTTGATATGATGGCCCTAGTCCTGTAAGTTATATAAATTATTCATTCAATGATAAAGTGTCAATATATGATCCATTATAAAGGTTTGATGATTATTATGTCAATAATAATAATCTCAAAAAAAAATGTATGTTTTGTATTACTCAATACATCCAAGGAAAATGACTTTAAAAAATAGTTTTAAATTATTAAGGACAGGATGCAGATATCGGAGCCTGCTATAGTGACTCAATATTAACCAAGCTGTCAATATTGGTGTCAATGCTATCAGAATCAGCGCTGAAAAAGACATTCACAGCACTGAAAACCTCGGCCAAAAGAATTTACCGACAAACGTGGCAAAAACAAACTATATGCCAATAAACTATATTATGACGATTTTTGCAAAGGAAGAATTCACCGCAACATTCAGGAATTTCTATATTGAAGGAACCATGGGCAGCTATAAAGAAAAAGACATTAGATAGCGGTAAAGAATAGTTAAGAAGAGTTCTCTCCACACTAGTGTTTTTTTTATGCAAGAAGTGTTAGATGGGATGGTAATTGCTATTGAATATGAAATTGTTTCCTATAGAAGTCAATTTTTGAGAAGCTCCCATGAGGCATAAATATTGAATGCATCCAATGATCCGTCTTGGCAGGACAAACTTTAGTCTATATTTATTGTTATGAGGTAGCTATATGAAAATTTATAAACTTTTTGGAAAATCGATTTTAAGTAAGACATTTTTGCTGTCAATATATATTATAAATACTTAAATACAACTTTATTTAAAATTTAATCAAATTCAGTCAATATCATACACCTAACCTCACTTTATACTAACACTTTTTATTGGTTTCTGAGGCATTATCACAAAATAATCTGCGAAGCGGAAGATATGGCTGAATTATTTGTTTGACAAATCGTATTGCTGAGTATGCTATCATTATTTTAAAAAACGCTTATGTACAATTAATTTTTTTTTAAATTGACATTTAAGCTGTCAAATTTGACACATTTAAACCTGCTACAAACGTTGAGGTCAGCAGTGTCAGCACCATATCAGCACTATTACCAACTTTATCGAAATAAAATAAATGTTATACTTGGAACACCTTGACAGTCTTGCCAGAAATATAATAACAAACGTCAATGAAAAAATAATTCACATCATGTACTAGGTAGGTATATAATTGTTGTATGTTGATCGTATTTTTGCCTTGTGTTCTTCTGTGCTGGCCCTTTTTTACCCCCTTTTCTTCTTGATTATTTATCTCTCTGGTTGCTCAGGCTGGCAGGACTGACGTTTCTATCGGAAGCGTCCTTTGTCTCTGCTCATTCAATTTGATATGTCTCAAGGAAACCAGGTAGGTGTTCTCTGGACTTCAGAGTCAACAAGAATAATAAGAGTTTTAATGCTACGTAAAACTCCTTTCATTATTCGCTATTGACTCTGAAGTCCCTTGAGATATCTGTTTGTTATCACCTGGTAAAGCAAGATAGATCCGGCCAGATAGGGTGGATGAAACCTAACATGAGAATTAGGTATAATATATTCCTTACTTTCAGGCTCAGTGCACCGGGCTGAACAAAGAGGTCAACATATTTTGTTCCCCCGCTGTAGAAGTCTGTGTGTCTATCGGTCTCTGGTAAAATATTTTAAAAGTAGCTTCTTGGCGCCAATTACCTCTCTGAGGATGTCATCTATGGGGTAATTCTCTAACCAATTAGAGAGGCGACTGCTGATCGACTATTGCCTGGTGATTCCTGTACCCCTGCATCAGCGAGTACTGACTTCACCCAATTTCCGATGACTGCTCGAGTCGTATGTTTTGGGGGGCCTCTTGACGAGATAAATAATGCCGGAATATTACCAATGGCGGCCTTCGACTCTAAAAACTTACAAACCAGCTTGGAACAAATGGAAGACAATGACATGGTGTAACATGAACCTAATGGATCATAATTATTAGCCCTCAACCAATGGAATTGGCCAGATACCTAGGGTACTTGCACAACATGGAGGGTTTGTCGTACAACACCATCCTGGTTCATAAGTCAGCCATAGCCACATTTTGAAAACCGATTATCATTGTAGATATCAGCATCAACGTGGTTGTACAACACAATATGTTACAGGCAATTTCAGTACATAAAACGAAACCCGTCAAACCACCGGTTTGGGATCCAGGACGAGTGGTAGATCATCTTAGGAAAACAACACCGGTGGAGTACAACCTATTCGAAACGTCTCGCAGGACAGCTACCTACTCGGCTGCTTCTCACATCGGGAAGAAAGGTTCATGACCTCACACTACTCAGTAATAGTAGACAATGGATTAGTGGATAATAAACCTGGACGGCTTCCAAGACCATGAGATGCTCTGCATCCAGCAGTTGAAAAAAAAAAACACAACAGTGAGTACAAACATTGAACAATAAGTGTTAATCAAGCTTGTCCAAGTTTTGGATGGCAGTGCCAAGCAAATGGAACTTTTAACTTTGTAATAATATATAGTAAAAGTATAGGCCTAGTAATTTTATATTTTGAAATAATACTTAAAAATTAATAATATATAATAATTTTTATATATATAAAATAAATGGGGACGGAGATATAGCGTTAGGAGATATAGCCAAACGGTCGACAACCATTGGTGCACGAACGCCACTCCTAGAGTGGTGGAACAAAGGGTGATCGGTGCCAAATCACTCTATGCACACGCGGTCGAAAGCTCGCCGCGCTCAGTCAACGGATAGCGAAGATAATCCACAAAATATGCCTCACCCAGCGGAAGAAGTAGCCGTCAGCGGCCAATCTGACATTTTCGGAGGGATCGACTTTCAGGATGCGCAGATCTTCCCTGAAGACAGCCCGCGCACCGACATAAGCGTAGCGTGCAGACAGCCAAGAGGCGGAACGCCCGAAGATGTTAGCAAGAAACCATACGCTCCAAAACCGGAGCTCCGAACAATCTTCACTGGCGATCCGCGACAACGCTTCATCACCTTCACAGAGGAATGTGAAGCGAATTACAAAGAGTCGAAGTGCCCGCCAAACTGCAGGGTACGAGAAGCACTGAGCCGCCTTGAAGGGGAGGCCAAGACGTGCAGTCGGATGTTCGATCCAGCTGACAGCTGGGATGCATTTTGCGAAGACGGCAAGATCCATTTCGAGTCGTTCGCCAGGCGTCAACGTCAGAGAATAGAGCTGTTAGTCCATAGGCAGCGACCAGACATGGAACCTTACAAGTTCCTCCGCCAGAAGGCTGAACTGGCAGCGGTCCTCATGCCAGAGGCCAAACCGGAAGTCCTCGGTCAAACTTTTCACTTTCTATTGACCGCGCGCGACCAGCTCCGCGTGAACTTGATGCCCTGGAGAACAATGGAGCAACTCCTGACGATTGCACGTCAGCTCCATCCACTGCCGAGCACGCAAACCACTGGTCGCCCATCATACCAGCAGTCGTCCAAAGTCGAACAAATGCCATGCATTTTATGCGGCTGTGTCAGCGGCGAATCCAAAAAGACGACCAACCCTGACACTGGAGGTAAAAGCCGAGGGTTGAGACCAAACAGACAGCCCGACGTGAAAACCCTGCTGAAGAGGAGGCGCCAAGGCGCGGAGACGGGACCGGACAACGAGGCGGTTACAGCGGAGGAGGGCGGGGCGGCCCACGACAAGAGGATACTGAAGAGAGACGTCAAGAACGTCCAGCACAGGACTGAAGAAGTCCCACGGCGCCGGCAAACTCTTCACGGCTTCGTCAGGAACGCCGGTCCGCCGTGCCAACGAGCGATCCAGTTAATGTGAAGTATATGGACGTGAAACCGACGCCTACGCAAAGCATAACCAGTGATTTAGACGCTCTAATGATTATTAATAACGATAGGTATAGTGATATGAAACGAAGAGACAATATTATAAATGTAAAATCGTTCATTGCAAGAGACAATAAGAATATAATCGATAATTCTAACGCTGAGCCAGGCAAAAATAGTATTAACCTGTGTATAAATAATATGAATATAGATGGCGAGGATCACGTAATTAATGAATAGGTATTTTTTTCTTGTATATGCCGTAAAAACTGTATCAAACGAACTTTAATATGTCATGTCCAATTTTACTAGGTACTTATTAGGAGGGGGCCATTGCTCGAATATTATGTACATTATATCACATTTATTAAGTAGGTGTTAACGAAGAAAAAAAATAGCGGATCGAATATACCGATGACGAGGGGTGGAAGCGGCCGCGGAGAGCCTTTGTTGAACGACCGTTCGGCAAACAGTAGGTACTCTGTAGCTTCGCCGAAACTGGCGTCAACATTGTATAGAAAAATAAAATACTAACATAGTGCCGACGCTGGCTCAACACGTATAATTCATTAAATGATTAGTATTTTTTTAGACTTTACATTAGCGCATTTATTTTTCTTTCATTTTAAAAACAAAAAAAGGAAAGGGGTCGCGGCCGAGCAACGATGAGCTGCGATCGTACCAGGCAAATTTAGAAATTATTGGCGGCCCTGAAAAGGGCCCTTTAAGGTTGTCAGTCGGGTCCGGGGGCGAGTCTTTGGTTTTCTAGCTGCGTTGAAGGTCGGCGAAGGTGTTCTGTTCAGCCAACATTTCGGTCACGACGGATAGGCGCGCCGTCTCCGACGCCAGCCTCGGCGGCGCCGGGAGCTATTAGGTAGGCATTGTAGTTCCGCAGGGAATCCGGAATCGCCGAGGTGAAGCAGACCAGATAGATTGCTTCTCCGTCCCTGATGGTCAGCCCAAAGCATTGCTGGTCTCCGTTTCTCCAAGTCTCTAAGTAGCAACCATGGACTGCGTCGACACCCGGTGGGATTGGAATTCGGTTCATGTTTGTGTAATCTCGGTAACAGACTAAAGCCAATACCTACTTAGGATAATGTGCTTACTCATATGGGCCGCCTAGGCGATATTTATAGCCTATCCCCTTTATATAGAGTTACCATCGGGAGTGAAGCATGGTTATTCAATAGGGAAAACCTGGCTTCGGCGGGTTCGCGACCGACCGAGGCCAGGTTGGAGGTCTGGGTTAAAGGATCTCTAGTAAGTTTAAAAAAAAGTGCTTCATCGAACAAACAAAACGATGACGTCCGCCGACACAGACCACCGCGTATTCTTTCCGTGCAGTTGTCCTTCCTCTTGGCTTCCGGCGTTGCAGAATTCTTCTTTCCTTCCGTCCGTCTTCTCGTCAGGGTCTCGGCGCTTGGATATTCGGTCCAGTTCCCTCGAGTTATCAATTTATCTTTTTTGCTAGGCCCTTGATCTCAGTGATTTTGGTATTGATTATTGTTTATTACCTAGGGTGGGTGGGTTCTGAGGCTTGCACTTATGTCAAGAATCAGACTGACCACCATCTTTTGATATTTAGTTTATACTCGAGAGAAATTCGATCTCCGTGTGATGCAATGGGGTCCCGATTGCGGTCGCTGAAAAGAAATGAAGGTCTGAAGGGAATAGGGGATGTAATAAGCTAATGGGGCATCAGGAGGAGTACCTTTCTGGGCCGGTTAAATTATGTCTGTGCGTGTATGTCATACTGTAATAAGTGTGATATTGTAGTGTTGGGATGGTTGTTGATGGAGCTGTAGAATTGCTTTGTAAGCTTGAGGATATGGGTGTGGAGGGTTTCCACGTTAAGATTGCTGTGTGATGTGTCCTGACGAACCAGGGTGCATTTGTGATTGCTCTGAGAGCTTTTTTCTGTTTGATTTGGAACCTGTTGAGTTACTTTAGACTGGCGTATGCCCAGACGGGGCACGCGTAGGTCATAATGGGGTGGATGATGGCTGTGTATAATAGCAGCTTGCTGCCATAGGCAAGTTTGCTCCTATGTCCTATCATGGGTCTGAGTTGAGCTAGGACTATGTCGGCTCGGTGTTTTTTTTCGCTAACGTCTGGAATGAGTTTTTTTCTCATAGATAATGATTTGAAGTCTGGAGTTTATAATTCTTTCTAGAAGTTTGCTCATCGTAGGGAGGAGACTGATCGACCTATGATTTTCGGGGCGTGAATGATCCTTACCGGGTTTTGGTAGGAGGATGACGTCTGCTAATTTCCAGTCGTCTGGAAAGTATTGTGACTCTAAACAGGCAAGTTTTTTAAACTTGGCAACAGAGGGTTCATCTCCCAAGATTTGGACGATCTTCCTAGCGCGGTTTTTCTTTGTGATTTAGTTAGTCTATGTAAATCAGCTGGGCTGATTGGTGTTGAGGCGGCTTTGACGGCCTCTTGTAGTCCCTCACTGCGGTGTCTATTTTAGTTGTGGATGTAAGCTCTAATGCTAGAGTGTGGTGTTCCTCCAAGTGTAGTCCGAAGTCTTCCCAAGATACTTTATATCTTGAGCTGTTCGGTTGCGTGACTAGCGGGTCTAATGGGTCCCCGAGGAACATTAGTAGCGGTTTATGGTCTGAATTTAATTCATCTACCGTACGAATAATGGAAAAGAAGTTGGTATTACGGAGAATGGCGAAGTCTATGATGCTTGGCCTTCCTTTAACGGGGAACATGGTTGGTGAAAGGGGCGCTGCTATAACTGACTGAGTGCCCTGAGTGAACTTTAATAATAACTCTCCACGGGGTGTTGATTTGTAGTTATTCCAAGCAGGATGCTTGGCGTTGAAATCGCCCGCTATTATTGTGGGAGTATCGTTAATGGTGTCTAGAAGATTATCGTATTCTAACCTGGTGGGAGCCTGCTTTGGTGAGATGTAAATAGCTGTGAATTTAACTAAGCCGTAATTCTTAGTGGTTACTTATATCGAGGTTGATTCTATAGCCTGACGAGTGGCGCGCGCGGATGGCTGCGAGTGTATTGAACAGTGCCCGATATTTGATTTTACGATGATGGCTCTTCCGCCACCTTTGGTTGGTCTGTCGTTCCTATGGATAGTGTAGTTTGGTATGTTAAATCAAAGGGATGGTTTGAGCCACATTTCATTGATAAGCAGTATATCAATGTCGTGCTCCTCGAGGAAGTGTCGGATTTCGTGTTTAGCTCGTGCGTTCCAGAACGCTGTCTGAAGTGACGTTGGTTTGATTCTAACGGCCATGAAGGGTTTGTGGGAAAGTCGCAGTGCGTTGTTGACCTTATCCATCATGTCCTTCATCGCATGGCTCAGCTCCGAAAGATGCTGGGTATGCGAGTACCCCTGATGGATTGCGGTGGATGAGTGTTGGGAGTTTTCCGCGACCTTGACTGCGGGTTGTGTCGGCTCTTCTTCAAGCCGAGGGGAGCCTGTTTTTGTGAGTTCCATCCTGGGGCCCAGGCATTTGGAATGGGAAGCAGTGGTTGCTTCATCAGTGGTTGAGGGGCGTGATGAGGGGCGCTTCTTGTGTTTCCTGGGCGGTATATGCAGCCCTTAAAGTTTGCGGGATGCGGGCCGCCACAGTTGGCGCAAGTTGCGGGACCCATTTGGCGGGTATGAGTGCAAGTGGCTGTGAGGTGTCCTTCTCTGCAGCGGACGCATCTGGGAGCTGCGTGGCAGTGCATTGCTGAGTGTCCAAACCCTTAACAGTTATGGCACTGTCCAGCCGAAGCTTTTCGGTTGAGGGGCTCCATCTTGATGCGGAGGTTGAATAAGGATTCCAGGTTGTAGGTTTCCTTCCCTTTCTCGGACTTTTCTAAGTCCAGCAGTACCAGAGGTATGGGCAGGCGGTTTGGACCTTTCCGCATACATTGTACCTTCTTGATGGGGTATCCGAGGTCTGTTAGTTCGTTCGAGATTTCTTCTTCAGTATATTCATTTGGGATGCCCCTCATGACTATCTTTAATAGTTTTTCAACAGCGAGTTGGTATGTGTGGTATTGGATTTTAGATTTCTGGAGGTAGACTTGGGCCTTCCTGTAGCTTTCTATGGTCGGGAATGAGATTTTTATTCCATCTCGCTGGTTAATCCCTTCTCCGGTCTTCATTCCGGCGCGGTAAATGTCAGTCATCAACCTCTTGAAATCGGCTTTGTTATGGATGACAATAGGTGGAATTTTTGGGGTTCTGGCATCCGTGGTAGGAATGGGAATTGCCGCGGGAGATTTGGGGCTTGAGTTAGCGCTGGATGGAGGTGATGGAGAGATTGTCGGTAGGGGGGTATTTGTGTTCTTCGTGGGTGGGATCTCTTGACTCTTGGGTCCTGGGGGCGAGGGTAGTGAGGAGCTGGATGAATTGCTCCTGCTTGTGTTTTGGGCCCTAGCCCTTTGTTTCTTGTTGAGAACTGGAGTTCAAGCCTGAGAATTTTGGCGTCGATTGATTAGACGGGATGGGAGTCACGTCCTCGTCTATCGTGTCGAGGGTGTGCTTTCTCGGCGTTTGGCGGGACTTGTCGAGGATTGTTACGGAGAGGCTGGATGCTGATGAGATGGATGTGTCCAGTGAGCCGCAGTCATCTTCTTCTTAGCTGGAGTCTTCTTCTGGGGCGATGGTCCGTTGCGAGGCCGGGATCTGGTTTAGGGGGTTGGCTGGTCCGGGAGGTGCTTCTCGTTTGACGTCTTGTCGTGGTCGATGTAGATGTACCTGCGGGGGGGTTGGGAGATGAGAGTTTGGTGGCTGCGGATTGGAAGGTTTCTAAGAACTTCTTAATCTCAGGGTCATTTTCCTGTTGAACTGAGGGCATTAATTGGGACAGAGATTGCAGAAACATTGAGATTGTCGATTGTGAAGTTATATTGCTTGGGGGTGCCATTGTTGTGGAGCGAAAAGTTTCTATCACACCCAATACCTACCGGGACCTCGGTTTTTATAGCCTGACCAGAGGTGAAAGCAGCCCACGACGGAAAGCCGAGAAACGCCTTTAAACAAAGGGATGAACGTTTCGTCCACCCGCTAAAAACTAACGGGAAAAGTCCCAGCAACATGGTGACCGGCACAAGTGTGCGAAACGAGAACAAAGAGATACGAAATCATCGCAGGCCCGGCGCGCTCAGCGGGTAGGTAACTTCACTTAATTCTAGGCTGATTTAGAATGAATATTATCACACGTACCTTGTTATGTTGCGTGTGCTCGAAATAACTTAGAAGCGACGACTGTATAGACGTACATATCAATAGTAGGATATTAATCCTTAGATCCGGGAGTAAAAAGCATAATAATACGTACCACCAATTGTCACATCGACGCCCGAATTGTCACATTTAGCCCCCAGACCGGGCGTCCTATTTTTCCCGACCGGCTCTGGGGAAAAAACATCGAAAGCCACAAAGGACCTGCTGAAGAAGGCATTTGACCCCAGATCAATCGGGGTCCAAATTACAGGGATCCGAAACGTGAGAAACGGAGGAATTATTGTTCACCCCCGCTCCGAAGTTGAGGCCACGGCCCTCGTTAAGGCCATGGAGACCTCGGAGGCTGCCTTAAGAGCTGAGCTCGCCGGGAAAAAACAGCCTCGGGTTATTATTTTTAATCTCCCTTCAACCCTTACAGAACCCCAGCTCCGGGAAGCCATCTACACCTCCACCAAGGAGCAGACTGGTCTGCCGGAATCGGCGTACAGGGATATTCGACTCAGCCACAAAGCTGGCCCGAAGACCGGCAGATGTCACTTCGTGGTTTTCGTCCCTGGTGCAATTTGGTCTGCCCTTTTGGTGGAGGACAGGCTGTATATGGGATGGGAATCCTTCCCATTGAAGGACTTTGTGGGGGTAGTGAAGTGCAACATGTGCCACCTTTACGGCCATATGGCAAAGGGATGCAATTCAAAGACTCCCACATGCAGCCACTGCACTGCTTCCGGCCACGATCGCGCAGACTGCCCTCACAAGGAGATCCCACCCAAGTGCGTAGCCTGCTACAAGCACAAACAGCCGCATGACCATCCCACCAATAGCCTCGAGTGCCCTGCAAGACTCCACGCCGAGTTGCGCGAAAGGGCTATGGTGGACTACACTGCCGCTCGATGATCACCTTCGCCCAGTTGAACGTGAACTTGAGCGACGCCGGCTCTGCGGAGTTGATTGAGGTTATGCAGGCCGCCGGCATGTCGCTGGCGCTGGTGCAGGAACCGTACCACTGGGGTTCTGAAAAGGGCCCCAGGCTCGCTGAAAAGGGACTTAGGTGCGCGGGCCTCGTTGTCAGCGCCAGTTGTACAGAGCCAAAGGCCTGTATATTCGCTCTTGACCCTCGCTTTGGCGTGCTGTCGCTCTCGCATCTGTCGACTGAGCTGGTCGCGTGTGCAGACATCAGCTTACCCGGAGGAGGCAGCGTGGTGGTTATTTCCGCCTATTTCAGCTTTAAGAGTACAAAGGAACACGTGGTATCGCTGCTTGACGGCATCCTCCGCGCAGTTGCTGGCAGGGATGTCATCATCTGTGCGGACGCCAACTCGCAGTCCCCCCTCTGGGCGCCCGTGGATCTCCCCTTGTGCGACGCGGACGTCATCGAGGAGCTGGTGCACCAGCACAACCTGGTCGTCCTCAACGATCCGAATAGCATGCCGACTTTCACGTCGCATGCAAACTCCGGAAGCACTCACATCGACATCACTCTTGCCACTGAGTCCGTCGCGAGACGTATCAGGGGCTGGAGGGTCCATGCGAGCGCCTCCATGAGTGATCATCGGTTGATCACTTTTGAGCTGGCCGCTGACTCCTTGCACGATGGCGTCTCTGACGTATCCCCTTCCCCGCCCACGCGTTTCAGAACGCGTGACGGGAATTGGGAAAAGTTTGAAAAGGCGCTCTCCAAAAAGCTTGATAGGACTTCGAGATACCGTTTTCCGGACCTGCACTCGGCCGCTTCACGACTGACTGCAGATATCACCGGAGCAGCCGAAGCTTCACTCGGACGCTGCAAGCCCAAGCCACCCAGCCAGTCGCCGTGGTGGACGCAGCAAGTTTCGAACCTGCGCGACTTTTTCAGGAAAGCACGCAAGGTCCATCAACGTGCGCGCCGACTCAAGCAACCACCTGCCTCTATTGATCTTCTTGCATCCATGGCTAAGTCCGCCCGATACGACTACAAGAAAGCAATTACTCAAGCCAAGAAGGACTACTGGAGGAACTTCGTCACCATCGAGGGGGGTTCGGACCCTTGGGGTCCTCCATACCGTGCATTAAAGCTTGGTCTCAGACCGACGAGCCTCTTGTGCGGTATCGAGAAACCGGGTGGCGGATACACCAGTACCGAGTCTGAAACGGCTGCGGTCCTGCTCGAGGCACTCATCCCCCTGGATGACGAGTCCAGGGACGATGCCACCATGAGTATGGTCCGCTTTGAGGCTTCTCTTCCTATCGACACGGACCATTCATCGTTGCCCTCTGAACAGGAGATCAATCGCATCATTAGAACGTTGATTGTTGGCAAGGCCCCAGGCCCGGATTGCATTGACAATATACTTGTCAAACGCACATGGGCCATCGCCGCGCCAGAAATTACCAAACTTTTCAGTGACTGCATCAAGAGCGGCACGTTCCCCGACTGCTGGAAGCGGGGCTTACTGAAGGTAATCCCCAAAGCCGGCGGTCGAGAACCGTCAAGCCCCAAAGCCTACCGTCCTCTAACACTCTTGCCGGCTCTCGGTAAGGTGCTGGAGAAACTTCTGTGCTACAGGATTGAAGCCCACCTGGAAGAGCATGCGCCGCTTTCTGAAAAGCAATTTGGTTTCAGAAGAGGCAAATCAACGACAGACGCCATAAGAAACGTGATTGCCATCGCTGAAAATTCTCGCCGTAAATACGTCCTAGGAGTTTTCCTGGACATTGCAGGTGCGTTTGATAGTGCATCCTGGCCTCTTATACTTCAAAAGCTTCGGCTCAAGAGACTACCAGGAAATTTGTTCGCGTCGATTCAGAGTTATTTCACGAATAGATCGATCGAGTTTCGTGTTGGTTCTACCACAATAGAGAGGCGCACCAGCATGGGCTGCCCCCAGGGCTCTGTCCTCGGGCCCCTCCTCTGGAACGTGCTCTTCGACGATCTCCTTAGGATCCCGCTTCCAACCGATTGCACTGTCATCGCCTACGCTGACGATGCGCTGCTGTTGGTGGAGGCCGACAGCAGGGCGAAGATTGAGAGTGCCGTCGGCGAAGCCTTAAAGTCAATTGAGGCGTGGGGTAAAGTAAGCAGACTATCTTTCGCACCTTCCAAGACAGAAGCCATTGTCCTGAAAGGACCGGGACGACTAAACTGTAGGCGGCCACCCACAGTCCGCTTCGGTGACACGAGAGTGAAAGTGTCAAAGATCGTCACCTACCTGGGCGTCCAAATGGACACTATGTTAAATTTCCATCACCATGCCTTTACCCAAGTCTATAAGGCTGGGAGGGCCTTCCAGAGGGTGGGCCGTATGGCTGGTGATGGATGGGGCTTAAAAGTAAGGGCGCTTAAGATTGCCTATGGCGCCATTTATATGGGGATTGCCGCCTACGCTGCTAGTGCGTGGTGCTTGCGTATCCCGAAAAGTGTCAAACTTAGAAGCACTCTTTTAAGCGGACAGCGCAGCGCGCTGCTTTCCATAACCAAGGCCTACCGAACAACTTCTACGGCCGCGCTCCCGGTCCTGGCCGGCATTCTCCCACTAGATCTGCACATACAGGTCAGCGGCGCGTCAACGATGCTCTTCAAAGGCGAGGAGGCCGTTGTTGGTGACTTTCACCTAGCCCCGCCTCCTCGGCTTGTTGCTGAAAAAGTAACCTCGTTGAAGCGGACAATACGTCTCATGACGCTTGACGCGGCGTGGAAGACCTGGCAGCGACGGTGGGATGAATCAACCAAGGGCCGGCACACATATATGTTTTTTCCAAATATTAAATGGCGATTGGAGATAACCAAATATCTGACTCCTGACCATCACACCAGTCAATTTGTGACTGGACACGGTGGGTTCGCTGGCAAGCTCTTTGAGCTTGGACTTGTAAGCCGTCCGACATGTCCATGCGGAGGGGAGATTCAGGATGCCAACCACATCCTCTGGGAATGTCTTAGAATGTGCTCCGAACGGGAGGAGATGCTCAGGTCGGTCCAGCCAGCTGTTGGGCCCATCGGGCCGTCCGACTTGGTTGCTACTAAGGCCAATTATCTTGCATTTAAAAAATTTGCGGCGTCTTACTGCGGGCGTGAAGATCTCTTCACATAATTTTTGCTGTCCGTATGATTAGCTTCATTATTTTGTTTTATATACACTAGAATCATTTTTATTTTGATAATTTCCCTGTGCTCTTCTCTCCCCGGCACTTTGCATTAGAAAGTAACTTTAAACTCAGTCAGAGCTCACTCTGAGCGTAGCAACCTTAGTCCTGGGTATCTCCTCCTAGGGCATTCCCGGTCTAAAACTTAACTAGATGCTTCACATCGCCAATGTAGGGTCACGTGATACGCCCGATTAAGACCGGGTGTGGTGCGTGGCGGGTTTTGGTTTGGAGGGATTAACTTCAATGTCACATCGACGGAAGGTACTCCGCCCAGTGGCGCACCCAGGGGGGGAGGGGCAGGGGGGGGGGGGGCAGGGGGCCTTGCCTCCCCCCCCCAAATATGAAAATCATCAGAATGATTTTACACATTGAAAGCGAAAGCCAATAAACTATTCCTTGGACTCAGACAAACAACACGGCAAAAAATGATTTGTAATTCTCCAGCACCCTTTTTAGTAAAATTTCTTAGATTTTAATTTCTAACACAAAAATTTCGAAACACTAATGTCAGGTTTTTTTAGAAACCCGTTCCCTAATGAAATTCTCGGTGTCCACCCGAATTCCGGAGTGGTATAGGTCATGGCTGGGGAGGGTTGACAGGGCTCTAGCCTGGGGGTCCGGGCTGTGGGGGGCCCGGTGTGTCGGGTTGGCCAGATAAGTGAAATAAACACACATCATAAATTAGCTTTAATAGTAAAAAAGTCGCCTGCGGCGCTATTATATGACCATTTTAAATTATATAATTGTCCAATATATTTTCTGATTATTATGTGTCAATACTCGACAGCTCCATTATTAAAGTAGATGTATTGAAAATCGCCAATAATTCACTGTATAAGTACCCTCAATTTGAAAAACGTTAATGTAGTGTTTCACACTGCCTTTAATCTAAGCGGTAGATAGGGGGCCCGTCAAATACCCTAGCCTAGTGGTCGGCAAACTCATTAGTCAACAGAGCCAAATATCAACAGTACAACGATTGAGATTTTTTTTGAGAGCCAAATTCCTGAACTTAAATTATATACTTACGTAGGTAGTAAGTAGGTACACTGCTAATTTACTTAATAAACTTTAGTTAAAGTTTTAAGTCCTAATTAAATTATAGGTAGGTACACTGAATAAAACTGAATATAATACGTAATAATGATCTTATTTATTAATAAAAATTAAATTGTAAGTCAGGTATCCATAGAATTGAATCATGACAATGACTGACAAACTCAATGTGAATAATGGCCTTGCATCTCCTTGAAAAGTTTGGGTAAGTCAGGTTCGTATGTTGTTGATTTAATTTTAAGCACGATTCCAGGTTCTCATCAATAAATCGATTTCTCAATTTACTCTTGATTTCCTCTCTTGGAAATCTTTTTACTAACCACAAAACTTGCAATATTAACATTGTTGAAAGATTTTATTCAGTACCTAATCAAATACAGAACATTATTTTTCTTGACCCTTCTCCTCAGCTGCTTTCTTCCTTGCATCATCGACAGAATATTTAGCGCGAAATTACGAGTTTTTAGTTGTAGTATCTCTCTCAATTTGAATGCGCCAATTTTTCCCGACACATAAATACAGGTACATAAACACGAAGTCTCGGTATATTCAACATTACTTTTACGGTTATCCTCTTCCATTTTCTTTGCTTCTTCTTTGTAGCCATGTCAAATATGGCAGAGAGCATCTGTGGCAGAGCCGCAGTCAAGGGGCCAAAGAGCCGCAGTTTGCCGACCACTCCCTAGCCTGAGGGCCCGTTGCAGGATGTGGAGGCCATGGTGTAGGTACACCGAGTGCAATAGACAGAAGACCGATAAACGAGATATTAGGCTGTGTTTTACTGAGTAGGTTGTGTATAATTTAAATGCAATAATACCTTTTTTTGTCCATTTTCAATTAATATGTTGGAACAAACCAAAAATCTGCGATAAACATTCGGCGAAAAGAACGACTACAACGATACTACTACGACTACCCGTGTAAATCAAAAGAACATTTTTTTCGGTGGAATTCGGCATAAATATTGTAGCTCTCTAGACCAGTGTTCCCCAAACTTTCGACATCTGTGTACCCCTTCTATAATTTTCGTAACACTGAGTACTCCTCGTCAAAGAAAAATGCATATAAGTACTTCAATAACAATCAAAATATATTTATATATTCCTTTTGTAGTACATAAACAAAATAATAATAAACGAAAAATAAAATTCATTCATAATAAAATATAAATAAAAGTTATATTATAAAAAATAACATTCATTATAAACCATGAGAAGGATGAAATTATTTATGTTGTAACGACAGATCATCATAATTCGGTTCCCTGGTTATTAATTTTAATCAGAGATGCGTTTCCACACTAAAAAGACTGTTCCTTTTTTTGACTTAATGTCTACAAATGCTGAAAAAGCAACTTCACATAGATATGAAGTTGGAAAAGGCAAGATGTATTTCAGGAATTTCTCTGTTAAAACTGGATACACATGTTGCACTTGCAACCTAAATGATGTTTAAGTACACTCCTTATATATATTTTGCAAGAATCCGTCTGAAGCTAATAATTCCAACAATTGCTCTTCTTCCGCGTGCGATAAACCTTCTAGCATGGATGTTGTATTAATGCTTGTTGCACCAGGCGTAGCCATAACCCGGTGCAGCACGTACCCCCACCAAACTCTTCCCGTACCACACTTTGGGAAACACTGGTCTAGACCAAGCGGGTAGCACAGCCGATATTATTTAAGTAATGTTTTAGCATACTAGGTACACATGTCCAGCATGGTCGCTGTTCACTTCCAATCCGCCAGTCGCTGATGACACGCTCAACGGTTACCGCCACTATGCCTCCAATTTAATAAAAACTAGGAGAAACTGTACAAATATATCGCGGTGTATTGTGAAAATATGTAAAAATATTTATATGAAGAAGAAAAAGAGCCTATGGGACTAATTTACATTCTCCTCCTTGGGCCCCCCAATAATAAATCCTGGGTGCGCCACTGACTCCGCCGCATGATGTTATATAAAATTATCAAATCAGAATACAGACAATAGACTTATGCGGGCGTCTTCTTCATTTCTTTTATAACTACAAACATATGTATAAATGCAACGTGCAATGTCTTTTCATACACGTAACTTCAATCAACGGGTTAACGAGATAGTAAGTTTTATGTAAGAAGGATATAGATTGGTATTCTGCCAATTTTGGGTGAAAGTAGACTATGAAGGGTGGAGGCAGGCGACGTAGCAGGACGTGCAGTTATGCATTTTAATTTATTTTTCTTTTGTGTTGTATTATTTGTCTTTCATGTGCATGAGTATATTAACATTTGATCTAACTATTTCTTATGCAACATCACGTCGCAAACATTCTGGGGAAAGCTCCCCGGCGTGTCGTCAACGATTCTCACAGAACAGGCTGCTTGGCTCACAACAGGAAAGTTATCCACTAAACCTCGACGATGGATTGATGGAGAGGTACTTCTGTAAGACCTCATCCAATACCGCATTCCTCGCGAGGAGGTGAGAAGCCAGACCACTTCAATCACCAACGACCCCTGGGAATGATATGTATCCAATCAGTATTTGCATTGTATAATCTTTTTTGCCAAACAATATTTTAGCTATAGTCCCGACACTGGGCAAAGTCCAAATGAAAAAAAAAATTGTTATCCATGTGCATGTGTAGTGTGTCTTAATTTTAGTAAATAATTTTAAGTTTTGCATGAACTGTCATTTGTTGTCTATGCGGAGTCGAGGGTGGCCTCTGGCACATTGAGATCAGACGCTTACGGTTGGGTTCGGTTTTAGGGAGGGGCATTTGTCGCGCACCTAATTTGTAACCCCTTGTGGGGTGCTCCCATAGGGAGTAGTGCCGACCCAATCATGAGGTCTGATCCTAGTAGTCAATCTGCCACTGGTTATGTGACTACGACCCTCGACAAAGCAGAGCAGCATATAAATATGTGTATGAGTCCCATAGTTTACTTTGACAGGTCCAACCGCCTCTCAGGGTGAACTGTAGAAGGTATAAGTCGGTCATAAGGACCAAGAAAGGTAATGGTAATGACGTATATAGCAGCGGCGTAATATTAATAAAAATTAACGTAAATTCTAGTATGAAAAGTAAACATAAATTTCAATAAGCAAACTTCGGTTAAATAAGATGATAGTAATAGGTATTTTGATGTTAGGTATATAAGCGATAGGTATATAGATGATAATCATAGAATAATCATGTATTGGGCTTTGATAATGTAATAATAATGAAATGTAATGTGAAATAATGTCAAATGTAATTGCAATGATTAGATAGGTATCAGTGTGGAATATAGACGGGCGTTAATATATAGATTAATAATGATAATCATAACGTAATATTAAAGTTATCTAAGCCATAGGATAAACCTATTAGATTAGATGTAATTTTTGTACCCATAATATCAGCGGAAAATTCGCCTGGGCGGGGTCCGGGCCCCATACAAAATTTCCACGTAAAAACAAAACATTCTTATTTTCTTCTAATTCGGATAACTTCAGAAGATTTTTTCATCTTTTTGCCTGATTTGCATAAGTACCGGTTTTCATACAAAAATCCCCATACATGTGGGAGGAATAGGGGGAGGGTCCACCGTTCGTCGAGCCTCGGCCATTCGCGGCCGTTCTGAGAGCTGCGTCTCCAGATCGGTGATCCGGCAGTTGTCTCGCTCGCACTTATGGACCCGTCTACCGCCCGCAAGTACAGAATCCGCGACGTTTCCATACAATTAATTTATCGACGATAACTCGAGTATCACACATCCGATCTAATTGAAATTTGTAAGGTCATGATCGTCTCTGGATCGCGGATGACCGAGTTATACCGTTGACCGCGTAACTAGAAAGGGTTGCGAGATATCCAACCATATATGGCTCAGGACTAAGATTAATTTTCACTCAGTAATTATAAAATAATTAGAGGTAATGAATATCCATGTATTTAGTTAAGATAGTCTTATAATTTGATAAATTTATTTTTCATCGCTACCATAGATGGTGCGCGCGTACGGCCCTCGCGAAGGTTCAAACTTGTGACTCGCGCCGCTCCGCCATGACGATACTTACGTTACGTGGGGTGAATTCATATACAAGAGATTTTGAAGACGAAGAGTTTGGTACTTGTATGTTTGGTACTTTGGTACGAGAGACCTGGTACTTAAACATTTGGACGCGAAAGTTTTAGTTTTCGTACAGCGGTTCTTCGACGGAGGCCCCGAAATTTTTCGAACTTTTATTTCTTTCGATCATCGGTTTCCAAAGCTCATTCGTGGCGACTCCGTGTGTTCATTAAGAATAATTGTGTAATTTCAATAATAATTATTTTGAATTACGTGAACTTTCGTTTGGTTGTGAACTTTTTGTGATTTTGATATTTGATTTGACGTTGTATAATAATATAATAATTAATTCTGTGAACTATATAAATCTTTTCTGACTATACATAAACTAAATTGTGAACCAAGTGCAATGAGAACAATATATGGACCTATTTTAACTTTTCGAAGAATTTTATTTTGAAGACCAATGTGGTCGTCCCCTTCCACGAAGCCATGGCCTGCTACTCCTCAATGATGGACCTCCACTTCCAAACCCTAGAGCTAGCCGAGGAATTCGGAGGCACCTCATCTATGCAGGCAGTGTTGCCATCTTTTTCTATGCTGATTATAGTACAACGGCGTAAAAATTATAGTATATCTGATAAATGTATAGTACAGGAACATTTTTCGTCTTGAATCCTTTAAAATTATAGTATTTTGGTATATTTGCGGTAAAATTATAGTATTTTACATTTTTCGCGGAATTTAAATTATAGTATTGTACTATAATTATAGTACGGTTGGCATCACTGAATGCAGGATGTTTCAAATCAAATCTGTACGTTAGAGGTAAACCACGGAAGTCCAGTTTTTACCGTTTCTGAGTTAAATATGCAGAAAATTTTATTTTATTTCATTACACAAATGAATGAAACACTGAAGTCCATAAATAGTAAATTAACCGATATAGCTAATAATTAAAAAATCACTGAAGTCCAATTCACTTTAGTGCATCAACAACGGGTGTCCTTTTTACGATGTTTATCCTCTAAGAAAAATGTTAATAAACCATTATAATAATTCCATAAACACGGAAGTCCAACAAACGTTAGGTAAGTAGGTACATATTATGATCTATACTATAAGTTTTGTTTTTCTTACGGACAATAATAATTGTATGTAGTGGCATCAGAGCCGGAGTACGTGGTCGGGGTCCCAAATTTCAGTTTTAACCCGTTGCACTCCGGGGACGCATCAGAGCCAGAGCGCGTGGTCGGGATCTCGAATTTCAGTTTTAACCCGTTGCACCCCGGAGACAGTTTTACAATAATAAATTGAATTTGTACTACTTTTTAAGATATTTAAATGCAATAAATGTACAAAAAAATTAAAATCTAAAATATTATATTTTTTTACTTTTTTAATTTCAATCCTTTGCACTCTACGTAACTCCCGGGCAGCGCCAGGTGATGCAGCTAGTTATACATAAATAAGTATTACAAAAATGTTTGATTTATTTTACAGGGCTCGAAATGGACAGGAGCGCACCGGAGCGCCGTTCCGGTTCATAAAATCCGCAAAATTATCGCTCCGTCTCGTGAGAAAAATAAATTGACCATCTGAGCTAGATAGGCCATATAACGAAAAATCAAACAAACTTATTTTATAAAATACATATAAAATTAGATAACTATGCTGACATTTTTGTAAAATTATCATGCTCTCCGGTTCGTAAAATTTTCCAATTCAAGCGCTGCCCATGAATGAACCCAAAATTGTGGTTCTATCGCCATATACCTATTCAAATGGATTTTCAATTAAATAAAAAATAAAAAAATAATTCGAGTTTCATTTGCCAAGCAATGATACCTGTGACGCCTGCGATAGCCCTAAGTGAGTCTTAAAGATGTTAATATTTCTTTTGAAGAAAAAGAAATTCAAAGACACCTTTTGGAAGATCACATGCAGTAAGCAACTGCAATTAACCTTTCCCTTACCATGGTAAAAAAATAACGTCCGTTCCCATGCCGTCCACTCAGTGTCCCGCTAGAAATTTGGCATTTTAAGGCATTTTAAAAGCTAATTGATTGCTTCAAAAGGTAAAGTATGTTTTTAAATACTATTTAGTCATCGTTTAATATGTTATTCTGTGTATATCACATGCAATTATCTTATAATCGTGTATAATAATCGGACATCGATAAATGTACGTCATAACCAAACCACGGTGTGTCTCGATCTGTTTTAAATGGAACAACGAACACACGCTGTCATTTCACGGAGAGTGGGGATGGCTAATTCATCCGAAGCAGACGAGGGTGTTGTAAGGTAGAATAACACGTGTGCAGGCGTTCGTTATTACGTTCGCCACATAAAATAATAGATACCTAGCATATTATGAAATAATATTGGCTTCGATATATTTTAATGAACACATTAAGTTTTATTGCTTACATTTTGTCCAATATATAGTGGACAAAAACATATATCTAAATATATATCAAACTCAAAATTTTATGAAAACCTTTTTAGGGCTTCTGAAACTAGGCGCTTCACTTGAAGAGTTAAAAAATACCAACAACATGACGTGTAATAATAATATGTATTTTATATTTAACGAAAAGAGAAGTATGAATGAAAAAGTGTGCACAAAATTGTAGGATTGCCCAAAGCGTACCGAAACTATTATGGTTTTATTTCGGCCTGGGTTTATCTGATTTTTAAAAACTATATAACACCATATTATGTAAATTATTGTAGTATTAGTTCAATAAAAACAAATAGGTACGTATGACTCACAATGCACTATTTTGTCGGATCTTAACAGTCTACCTCCACACTTCACCACTGAGAAATAATATAATAGTATATTATTATGTATATACCTACATCAGATTGAGTATGATATTATTTATTTATATAATAATATTATTTGGTAAGTACTTATGAAATTAGAATGATTCAGTAATCTTAATATGAATTTCTTGTACCTACATACAATCCACCGATATTATGGACATATTATTATATATAGTTAATAATAATATATAATATTATAACACAATATCATGTAAACACAACAGGTTCACTATGATTATTTATTTACATATTAGGTATGTAAGTAGGTACCTACTTTATAATTTTATTATTGGTACTTGTAAAATTAAAAGATAAAAATGCTGCAAACACTATAAAATATTTTTTGCAACTGTGTGTCTACTTCATAAACAAAAGAAACTCCACGTGTACTACCTAGTTGCAATTGAATTGCATTTGCTGACTCATTATTATTTTCGGATGAAAGCTATTATTAGTGATTTACGACGACAATACAATTTATTACGGTTCAACCATGGACCAACAAAATAATGTCTCATTTATAATCTTTTATAATTAAAAAAAAACTAATATAGGTAGGTATTAGTAATATCGTCAAAAAAAGGATATTTTAGAATATCGTATTAACCGCACCGCACCGCAATTTACAAAGCTACAGTTAACTATAGATACAAATATATTATTATTGATGCTAGTCATTAGAACATACCTACATTTTCTGTAGCTGTCTGATTTCAATGCAGGGTATTTATTTAAACGGGTTTAATATTTGGGTTTAAATACAACATTTGAATGGGTAGGTACATCAATATTATGAAATTTATCGCATTGTATTATTTTCCTAAAATTCTAAAACAGAATGAAATAATATTACCCTTGCCAATATTTAACATATTGCATTGCCTAATATGATAATAGTATAAACATGTAGAACATGTGAATACGCCACGCCACATGCTGTGCTGTTTTTATTTAGCCCGCTCGAGAATTTTTTTCAATTGCCTATGTCCCACAAACTGATGTAATCTTTACAAACCTTGTAGCAAGGGTCTGTTTTCTAAATCCGGGAAAAAAGGTTTTATGACTTGACTAGACAATGGTCAATAGCATTGGATCCTTTTCGTCAATTGTTTATGAATAAACGCCACATGTAGCGAAGTTAACACGGTAAAATGAACACTAATAACATTGCGTTAAGGGTTGCTTTGGCGTTTATCGTCAGATGTATTTGAACAATGTATACTTCAAGGTTCGATATATTATGGGAGGCTATAACTGATTGCATTATTCACAGAATTATGTTGAACAAAGACATACATTTCTATCTCTGACTAACAAATGACATTTTAAAATAGTGTCTCATGTTTACATTACTATTATGCGCGTTTCTCTAACGTATATCTTTCTAGATAGCCCTATCACTGTCTTATCAAAATATTGATTAGACTTTCGAAAAATGATTAATTTTACATATAAAACATTCAATTCAACCACCTATATATTTTTCTTTTTATGCCTAAATATTTTATCTACAAATAGCTAAAAGTAGACGTTTATATACATAATAATAAGTGGGGTATCTATGATTTAAGGTCATTTCTAAACTGCGAGACCATCGTGGCAACGGGAGTGTTAAATAAGATTGATAAAACTCTTGCAAAAGAAAAATTTACCAGTATGAAAGTAATAATGGTTGACTTGGAGAAGTGTTTACCTACTCCATATAGTTTCCATCTGAGAAAATTGTGGACTCTGAATTTTACAATTTACGATGATGCAAGTGGTGAGACACAACACTGGTGTGGATGAAATAAAAAGTGGAAGGGGTGGCAATAAGATCGGCTGCTGCTTGATGAAATGGGCATCTAGCAATGTTTTAGCAAATATTGAAGAGCTGACGATTTGGTATGATAATTAATTGCCCTGGCCAAAATAGGAATATCATGATTGTTTTTTCATATACCTAGTTTCTGAAAACCATTCCTACGCTGAAAATCATAAATCACAAAATCCTATTACGAGGCCATACACACGTGGAGATCGACACTGACCACTCTATAACTGAACGTCAAAAAAGATGCTGAACGGTATTCCGATAATTGTTACTCCATGGGAGTCGATTCAGTTTGTAGGTCAATTCTCGATGAGGAAAGACTTTCTCGCTCGCCGTAAAATGCCGCAAACTTTTTAAAAGCTGATAAATTTTTCCTCGTAGATACCAAGTGGCAATGGCCGACCGGTCCAACTGAGGGTTGAACCGACTTGAGAAGCTCTTCCCTTTCAACCGACATATGGGGACACTCCCAGAGGATGTGATCGGCATCCTGCAATTCGGCACATAAGCAAGTCGGAAATTCTATTAGGCCAAGCTGACAGATCTTGGAGGCAAAACCACCGTAACCGGTTAAGATCTGCAAACTATGAAACAATGGATATTTCGGGAATTTCAATTAGATAGAATAGAATTCCACATAATTCATCATCAGCTGATGTCCCGGAGAATGACTAGGAATAATTCTCATTGCCTTGATTTTTTTCTAGAGCAGTAATAAATTTCAAATAATGTCGTACTTATGTAAATTTAAAAAAAATATAATTCCTTTTCATATGTAGACTTACTGAAATATTTTGTGTATTAATAATAAAATACTTATTAATAATGATGCACAGGAAATAAAAATAACTTATACCTATATGGACTTCCGTGTATTATCTATAGGTGAAGTATTGCTTAGTTATGCTTCTACATTATGTGTTAGAACATAAAACACGGTCCATTAATTTATTAATTCCAAATGATTTGGTCTTTCTGTCAATACTATGGTCAAAAATAAATTTAATTATGAATGATACCGTTTACAGACCCTAATTATTATAGTTATTAAAAAAGTTATAGAGTTTCAAACATTTAATCTACACTAAAATCACTCTCCTGAACAAAAGTCTAAACGTGACTTCCGTGGTTCATCCTCTAACGTATTGAAATTTAGGTTGACTTACGTTTGAATTCCTTTTGGCCAACAAAATATGTGTAAAGCAAAGATATTGATGAAAATTATATAATTCAAATTCTTTGTTCAAAGGCAATATAATTATTATAATCTTACTTTTTCTTGGTTGTTACCTTATAGCTCAGGATCATGACTTTCGGATTTTGTCATTTTTTGATTGACCAATAATTATCGTTATTAAAAAAAATGTCATTTATTAATCCCGGTCCACATTTTGTTACCACACCTCGCTCGATTACCAGGTCCTGTTTCTAAGAAACAGCTTATTAACCTGTTAACAAATGTATACAGTTAGCCGTGGTAACAGGATAGGTAGGTACCTAGTCTTTCTTCATGGGCTTCTTATTAGTACTACATAAAGTGTCTCTCTATATGCAATTTTCTCTCAGGATTTTTTAATTATAATAATTATTAGACAATATAATAGAACCTAGTTATTTTTGACAAATGCTCACGATAGTCGAGCGGCTTACGCGTCAGCCTATAATGCCGCGAGTCCCAAGTTCGAATCCTGGGTCTGGCAAATAGACATATTATCATTATTGTTTTTCAATTCGTGTTTGCAGCCTGAGTATGGATGTAACAGGTTGAGCAAGTGGATAACATCCATTTCTCGTAAAAACAAAATCTGTTAATACAACCTCCACTATGTGGAGGCCCAGATGATATTATCTATGCCCTCTAAAGATCGAACATGGTGAAGTAGTAGTAGTACCTAGTATATTTGATAAGATTTGTGGCGCAGAGGGATATATTAGTCTAACATAAAGGAATTAATGAAACACCAAAACGGGCAGTTTAGGTAATTTTTATTGTTTTTGTTTTTGTTTTCATATTATTAGATATAATTTAAAAATGGTTTTTTACGGTCCCAAATACAAAAATTGTTTGCATAGATCTTACAATTTCCAAATACTTCAAACAAGGCCAACATAATAAAATATACAATTGGAGGGTACCTAATTGACAGTTTAAAAAATTTAATAATCATTAAAAATTGAGACAATCAAAATATAAAACAAAAATATGTACATTTCCAATGGAAATGGTATCTATACAGTATACAAACTGATGGTCAATAAATAGCATTATAAATAAATTAATATTTCAAATGTATAGATTCCATAATATGTAATATTATCATAGTTCCGATTAATTCTGAATTAATAATGAATATAAGCTCGCGCACATTTTGTTTATTATTATTATAGAAATTACTGCAAAGTCTATGATAAAATATAATAATTTATACATTATTACATAATATATTTATACTGTAAATATTTATTCTAACGCTAGAATATAATAATTATAACATTATCAGAAGTGACCTTGTACCCATGTGGCACATAAAAAGACGATGGTACTAGCCTGCAACACGTTAAAGCAGGGGGGAGAGTTTATGGAGAACTTACATGCTCACAACACTCACATATAGACACTAACGCCATCACCATCCTCCTTATAGGTGTCGCAATCTAGCATCTCAATTTTAATGTCAGATAAAAGAAATAATAATGAAAGTATAAAAATTTTAATTATCAATTAGTGAGAAAAAAACATGGCCACAATAAATTTTTCTTCGGTCTGGCAACATCGACATAATGTAGCCTACATTTTCAACACAGCCTGAAAGAATAATTGATATTCAATCATTTCTTACCATATAATACATTTGTCTAAATGTTACTACTTGCCAGAAGGACAGTTATACGAACCTACTAATATTCAATAATGCAATTAGTCTTCTTGTAGAATTTGTAGCACAAAATTATGCTACATAACATTGATTTAACAAAAATTTAATTGACCTGCGCTATGCATTCATTTATAAAGCAAAAAATTGATTAAGAATGCCATCTGGTTCTTCCTACTCAATTTAAAAATGACGATGTTTGCAATACTATTTTATGTGATCATAATATCAAAGATGAGAAAAGACAGGGCATCATAATGACAATATTATACATCTTTCTGCACATTTTACGGATTGTTGAGCCTTGGCTTACAAAAACATGTCAAACTCTTCATTTTCGACCTTCACAGAGCAGATTAGCCCTTAAGTAAACACAAAACTTTAATAGTAAATATTCCTTATTTTTTTCATTTATAAATGCATAGCACTGTCCAACTGTAGCATTTCATAGACAAGCAGAGTGTTAACAATTCTTAATATTCAAACGAAACATCCTGCTTATGATAACAATTATACACGTATACTGCAGATATGAATGACTTTTAATAATATATTTGACAGTAAATAGTCCCACACCATATCTTTGAAATAATAATGCCCATTTTAATCTCACACTCGTTAATATATGGTGTACATATATCCACATAGTACTAACTTTAACCATTATAATACATACATATTATTATGTAAAGACAAATTAACTTATTCGATTCAAGAGAAGCGCGGATGAACCCCACAGCATGAAAATATTTTTAACGCTTTTACTGCACAGCTTGTGTACTAAACTGCCTTTGTAATAATTTTAATCCAGAACCTCCACATTACATTTGCTGTATACTACTTCGGGAAAATTAGACGTCAGGTCGCAACGTGGTATGCACAGTTCTATAAACCTGTTTATATATTATTATCAAACGTGCGCATAATTTAATAATGAACCAAATGTAAGTTTCAGTTGTAAAGTATTTGGTTTAGTTATTTTGTACACAATATAAAAGAGGTCCATAACTAATTTTAATTAAGAAAGACCGGTATAAGGTCCGATCCTTTCTAACAACACAGTATTTCTACAAGAGTGATCTACGTACTGCGGTGCTAAAATGGAATGAAGCTCTAATACCGCGGGATATGATGCAACCTTACATTTACCTTATGCTCCGAAGCTGAAGTAAAATAGGGTTGAATAAATATATATTGAAGCCAATATAGTAGACTAATACAGGTTAGTGATTATTGGGCAAATAAGTACTCGTACAATCTAGATACACAGATTAAAACATGACTGATTATATGGTTTAACTATACTGCATCCATAAATACACCTTTCGAGTGGCTCGTTCGCCACAATCGTAAGACGTCTAATGATATATCATTATAAATTCATCACATCTCTACAGAAACACATTAAAATATCATGTAGAAAAAACCTATACGTCAAAGACATCTTTAGGAGAGGTAATAATTATACGATTAAAATGACTACTCGTAATATATTGAGATACTCCTTAGATTCATTTATACAGATAAAATTATAAATTAATACATCAAACCGAATATAAATTGACTCGGAATATCTTTTTTGAAATAATAATTGTAAATTGTGATGAACTGTCATCTTACAATTAATTATTCTCGGGGAAAAATCTCAACAAATATTCGGAATTATACAGTACCTATTTTAAATTACTGGCAACAGTGTCAATTGCAGAAGGCTGATAATATATAAAATCTTACAAAAGTTATAAATTAATAATATTACAAGAGAATGGTAAAAAAAAAATTAAACTGACCATGCATCACTACCTGATCATATAAATACTCATGAAATGCCAACTCTTCAATTAATTTACTTTCTTATTCTTGAACAGAATATGGTTTGAAAGTTGTAAAAAAATATTTCTTAAAAACAAACCATTCTTTCGCTACAAAAAACATCCATAAACTATTAAAAAATATTTTTTTTTGTTTTTATCATATTATTTATGATGATACTTATTGTAATAATTTATACACATTCAGAAAAATCTGAGAAAAGGATGCGAAACATTTGACCCAGGTGTATTTTCAATAGGTGTGTATTTTTTCGGTAAGTATGTTATGAACATTTTGGCAAATATAATAAACACCAATGCAAGTATTTTCATTGAATGGAAAATATACCAGACACAGAAAACGCAGTTTAATAACGATATAGGAAATAATTGTTTAGTCCCCTTTGTACACAGTGCAACGCACACTCCACCGTACGGCTCCTACAATCGTTATAGCAGAGGGGTGGTCAGGTGTGTATCAAATTAATGAACCGCAATTTAATAACAAACTTTTACTTGCCATTAAGCATAATCTAAATTTCATCTAATTCATAGTACCAAATCAACACCTAATTGATTATTAAAATTTATATATTGCATTTAATAGGTGTGTAGGTTTGTTAAATCTAGTGTGTATGACAAATTATAATTTAATTGTGAATACTTAATAATAATATACTTGCTGTTGATTATAATACACTTGCCATTGTACTACAATAATACTTACCATTTGGTTCATCTCTCGAAATCGATTCATTTATTGATAAAATACACGTTATTTACTATTCAAATAATTACAAGCCTCTTTAATAATCTCCAAGAAAATGACTTTCCAATAGAAATAAACAAAACACTACAACACAATAAAATATTATATTATGTGTGCATATTATAATATAATGGAGATATACTATAACTTCATGCTACAGGAAAATTTCTTCTGTTTCATAGCCGTAATAGTAAATATTATAATTGATTGCACAATCATTTGTAATAGAACGGTAATGGATCAAAAATTAAGCATAATACAATAATAATGACGTCGCGCTATCGTAATGATGACGCTCAATTATTGTGAACATGTCTGGTGAGATCATAAAAAGTATTAATTATTATTAATGTAAAGAAAAACTAAAAATTACAATTAAAAACTTACAATATCACATTTTTTTTCATTATTTGATAATTTATATAATTTTTTTTTATTCCTTAACCTAAGGGTTTATTACATAACTACAACAATATATCCGTGAACGGCAGAAATACGTTGATAACTCAAAATCTTTATTATTTAAAGCGTATGGCTGCATGGTACTTTATTTCAATTTATAAAATTTTACAATGCGTTAAAATACTCCTGTCTTGTGTCCTGTGGTCAAAACATTAAATCAAATTCACACATAACGGTGACACTTAAAAGTGAATTCCTAAGCAGTGATGATTTAAGAGTTATCAATACAATCACGCCATATGCGAATATTACACAAGGATAAATAATACGACCCGCAATGAAATACTTAACTAATATTATAAAGCTGAGGATAGACATGGGGCAAACTTCAAGCAGCACATTGAATATTCAATGAAAAGGTAAAGTATTACGCCGCAATGCCCATGTGTATCGACGTTGCAATATTTCAGTTGATCATAATTAATCATCCGTGATACCGTCAAATAAAATACTCACGTGGACTATTCACTACGTATTACATTGGTAACGTTTCGACCGGCCTTACACTCCCTTGGGCCTCGAATCAAAATGGTGGGAAAATTTCATAATACCAAAAAAATTAATAACATTCGAGACGTTGGCTCAATTTTATTAATAAAAAAAATGATAATTACATTTTATATTACGATGATGGAGAATAAATATTATGAAACGTTAAAAAATAATGGCTTTCTTATAGGAGCTTTGCAAAGTTGAGAATAGACATGAATAGAACAACATAACAATATAATATTCACTGCATGTCTTTCGGCAGCTCAATGTTATAAGCCGGCGATTCTGTCTGAGATATAAAAATCACCGTTTACATTAGGCGTAATAGAATTATTAGCCTGTATGTATTTCTTTTATCTTAATGTCTTTACGTTGCAAATCTAACTAAAATGTTAAAATAAAGCTAAATAATATTGCATGTATATGGAAAAAAGTAAATAAAAATTCACTATATTTTTATGATAGATGTACACGCACCCCGTTGAAGATACGAAACATCCTATCCTTTTTCTACTTATAAACAAAACAAAATACGATTACTCAAATATCCATAAAGAGGGTTTCTTTTTGACGAGATGGAGTTTCATTAAAAATGCTGAAAATTTGTTTTTCAGGTTAAGTAATCGTTACAATACATGAGTGCAGAGGAAACATTGAGTTTCGTAAGAAATTTATAAAAAAAACTGAAGCGTAATCATTAGTTTTAAAATGACAGCTGAGCTAAAATCATATATTTTATGATGAATTGAGTATGTTAAGAGTTGAGGTGTACGCACAAAGAAAGCTAGTGGGTTTAACTCACCGTTAATTATTGGCATATGATAAAAAGTAGTGGTTTTGGGGTATTGAAGACCACAATAATTCTGTAGAATAATAATATTCTACTAAAAATAAATTAATCGCTTAGTATCATTAAACTAATGTTGCCTGTGTTATTAATACAATTTTATTTATGAATATCAGTACCCATAGAGAAATTCCACCGCATATACAGTGCTCTTGTTCTAGAAAAAGTGGGTAAATCAGGTTGTTTTAACAAAGAAATGTGAATTTTAACTCATTATAGCTTCAAATAAAGTTGATGAGCATCACCAAAGCCCATATTATTTAAGCGAACAACAAAATCTTAAAAAGTATGTGGCTTATTATGCTATGAAATGTTTTCTAAATTCGAAAAAAAAATATTTAAATAAGGCTGGGGATACTGTGTATCCCCATGCCGCACTGACAGTAAAAAGGGTACTATTGTATTACCAGTTGGTTTAAAAATGACTTGCAAATAAAATTCTACAGATAAAGCACCGGTACATCCCCATGAATTTTCTTTCATACATGACCAATGGCAAGCCTTGTCACAATATTTTTGTATAAAAAAGAAGGAAATGGAATACATCGGTATGCCTAACTTACTGATTTTTAGCGAAGGGTCACATTTAAACATTTCATCACCACAGTTCTAACTTGATATAGGTATGATTTATTGGTTTTTGCCAATCGAGTTTGAAGATTGAATCCAAACATAGATTTTTTTTATACTACAACAGATGAAAAACAGTAGTGGTAGCAATGAAACAAACACAAAAATACCCAGGTTTTGATAAAATTACATAAATGTATTGTGACCTCACCGGAAATTAAACTCGACCCACAAGTGAGAAGCTGGTGCCTTTCGCAATGGTCACATACAGTGTTTTGGATAACAAAAGAGTTAACTCGATTGATAAAATATGGCAATGCCTACTGAAGACGAATTTAAACTACACACATTTGTGATAATTTATGGTAGGTAATTCAAAAGTTAGAGGTCATGTAGAGTTGAAGATTATGAGATGTGGCGGCTGTATAGACGCATCTTCCAAATCCCCTGGACTGATCAGGTGACAAATGTTGACGTTCTCAATCAAATGGGAAAGGACCGAGAGTTCTGCGTAGTATCAAAACCTCGACCACATTATGAAAGAACAAAAGTACAGCATTACCCTACTAGTCACCCAAGGATAACGGTAAACATAGCAGTTCTGTGAACTATTCCGGGAAGCAGATAAAACAGTGATCGCCATGGTGGTGGCCAACCTCAGTTAGAGGATGGCACGGTAAGAAGAACAAGTTAGAAATGCAGTGATGACTTTGTGGTAACATAACACATACAACCATGAAATACTTTGCATAATGTCCAACTAAATGTTCATTATTTTGAGTCAGTGATATACCTAAACGTAAGAAAATCTGTTTATACAAAAATTTTATATTACGAATTTTAAATAAGATGGTAGCTATCACAAGGAATAACCAGGTAAATATTAAAGTCAATCTCTCTAAAATGAGAACACGGCGACACAGATTCACAAAAGAAACACAGAAAAAACAGAATATCTTTTTTTTTTGATTTCCGCCCATCGGCACATTGTCATAAGGTCCTGATATGAATCACGTCTTCAGAGATCGATCACATCCACAGGAGAACAACTTTAGTGAACTCGGTGCACTTCTTCTATGCAATAATGTTACCGTTCACAGTGCGGAGAGAAAGTGCGTGGGATGAGGGGAGGGGCGGATCAGAGGGGTGCGTGTGGGCGCAGGCGCGGCGCGAGGGGCGCGGGGGGTCACGCTGTCAGCTGGCGCCGCCCGGCAGCCACATTGTCACCGCTTGAAGTCTCCTCATCCGGGGATCCTGCACGGTACAATGTCACTGATGCTATGTAGTTGTTAGGCATCACCTGAAATATTACATACATTTGGTGAACATAAAGCTCTTTCTCATTTTAAGATTGAATGGTTTTAAAACAATTTTTTTTGTATTAATTATACAATATTTACCTTGTTTATGTCGACAGCTGTTTCGGACTATGAATCCATTTTCATAATGACACTAAAATAACTTATTTTCAAAATTTAAAACTAAATACTCGTAACTCCCTAGTTATGACAGAAAGATAGAGTGTGTTGTGTAAATCTATGTTCTTTGTTTCACTCAACAGTGGCATATAGTTGCATTTACTTTATAATTTATTTATTTTTATTTTCATTTAATTTACTAGAAGGATTTAGTTCTACGGAATTGATCTTTGGGTGTTTATTAAACAGTCATCTAAGATGTAATTTGAAAGTTATGCAAAAAAGCCGCCCCATAAAAATACATACTATGGGGAAAGATGTCACCATTATAAAAAACTCACTAATTGTGAACCCTATGCATAGTTAGCAGTTTGGTAAAACAATAAATACCACAGCAACATTGCTTTTAGCAATCAAAAGTGTTGCCATTTTTTAAAATCTCTAATTTCCGTAAATTTTTTAAATATTTTTTGATTGACATGGTAGATGTATGTAAACTGCACAATATAAATAATTAACAAATAAACTTTTAAAATTGTAATTATACTGTTTGTTGGTAATTTTGCTCAGTCAAAAATGAGTAAATGACATTCAAAATTATACCATTTGATTTCTGGTTTATAAGATGTATTAATTTGACACCTGTCACTCTTCATGCATCACTATGTAATAAACATCAGTTACCTACATAATACAGAAGACAATCTATTTACATAAATATGACAAAGCAAATGCCAACTCCAAATCTTTAATATCCAATCGAAAGCATATAGACTAAAAGGATAAAATGTGTACCTCAAATATGATGTCCTGATAGCCATAACAGAAGGTTGAGCCGAAGGGGTTTGTGGTGTTGGTAGATGAGGCTCGGTTGAGGACAACGGGGCGTTGAGCGGGTTTGAGCGCTGCTGCCACATGCTCCCAGCGGCTGTAAGCCGACACCACCACCGGAGGTGGACTCACGTCGATCAGCTTGTCTGACGCCGACCTGTAGATCATCACATTATCGTCAGTTGAATCCATTAAATTAGTAATCAAATAAATATTATCACTCAATGTGCTACAATGCTATTCATTAGTCATCACTCGCATCATTTATCGCAATTTAATCCAAGTAAATTTGTACCAAAAGCATGTACACACTGAATAATCATCAAAAACGGGCGCTCGTGCGAGCGCCCTAATATCGATCTTAGTTTGCCATTCATATTACATTTGTGTAATAAAAGTTCAACCGACACGTGAAACACATAAACAAGTCATAAACAAACAAAATTTTATGGCTGTTTCGGACGCAGCACAAAATTCTACACAACAGTATATGCGGAAAAATGTAGTAACTGAGATTTAGCAAGATTGATAAAAAAATAGATTTTTTAAATTTAAATCTCATATAAATTCATTGGAAATAGGCTAATATTGAATACAAATTGATTATCAACATAAATATTATGGATACGATCCTTAAATCGTTCTATATTTACAAATATTTGAATATAATTTATAAAAAAATAATATCTAAGTTACCATGTTCTATTACGGAGTGAGTGAATTATTATAACATGATGCCATATTTTTAACGCCTGGCGCGAAGTTTTATTGTATTTTGTTGACTGACGCCTTGTAAAATCGAAAAATACGTACCTACCTATTCAAAACAATCGATAGTTATACATTTTTTTAAATATATATTCTTGAAATATTATTTACTTACAATACAATTCAGTATGGTTTCTGTCGTTGCGATCTATAGTCGGCTTTTTTAGGTGTTTTGTCACGTTATTTCGATAATTTTGTTCATAAAAATAAATTTTGAATAAAAAATTCCTAATAATACATATAATTATTGTTTAATCAGTGAAGTGTATGTGTTTTAAAATGATGTCGTTAAACGTAGACTTTATCAAAAATAATAAGAATTCCTTCTAAGAAAGAGTCAGAATAAAAAAAGGATGGTCCAATGATATCTGTGGAAAGTGAAAGGTGTTTTTCAACCCTTTATAGAATTAAATCGTCTTTAAAAAATACCATAAATCAGGACAGACTTAACTGTCTTAAAAAAAACTTTTACAAACAGTTCCAGACTTTAATGACAAGTGATTGAGGTGTTTGCTAAACAGAAACAATGCCGAATTGATATTCTTTTTAAATAAGGTAAGAAAATTTTTAGTGCACTCCCAATGAAAGCAATTTTGGAAACCACCGGCCGCCACTGCTTGGGACCTACTAAATATTAATTATAATATAGCCCTAACATTATCTTATTTTTTCTTTCGGCCATTTCCGATCCTAATAGGATCATATGGGCCTCCACAGAGTGGAGGTTTGTATTAACAGATTTTATTTTTACGAGAAATGGATGTCGGCCACTTGCTCAACGTATTAGATACATACTCTGACTCATACACAAATTGAAAAACAATATGTGTACTTGCCAGACCCAGGAATCGAACCTGGGACCCTCGACACTATAGACTGACGCTTAAGCCACGTGGCCATCGTGGGTCTTTCTTTAGTAATGTAAATTTTCAGAATGCTGTTTCAATAGCAGCCATAAGGCATCCAAAGAACTTTAATGATTTCAAAAAAACTTATTTAACAAATATGTGAGGATTTTAATTTAAAACTTTCTACACTGTGAAATGTTTATGAAATCGACATTGTGAGAAAGTATTTTCGAGGCCGAGTGGATTTTTTTTGGACGGCAAATGGCAGAATTTCGCCACAAACTAAAATTAAATAAATGTCAAACTTATAGTAAACACGCATTTCACAATAATCAAACTGGGAAGTATTTCGAACCTTTCAGGGGGTACGGCGAGGTTGAACTCGCAGCGGTGGTACATGTTGAAGTTGTAATGGCCCGGGTAGTTAGTGTGCAGAACCAGTTTCTTCACTTTCTGTGTTGCCGCATCAAAAAGGATGTCCTGCAAATTTATTTAGTGTTTATGATTGAGAATTTTGCTACTACATACTATATTATATACATTTAGTAGGTATTAATAGGTATACGAGAAATTCACAATTTTTGACAAATAAAACATCTCAATCCAATGCTATACTTAATTCTAAGATTTCATCATTTTCAACTCCGCATTTTTAGCATTAAGACATTGAATGGGTTCACAGGACTGCAAACCATATCAGAGAAGAAAGGAAGAGAGAGATATGAAACTCACCAATCCAAGTGTGAAGTAATTGAAGAAGTAATCACTTCGGTTGGCACGGTGTCGCCGCGCCGCCTGCGGGCTATGTATGCGCATCTTATCCTCAGCCTTATAAAAGACACGCGAGGGGGCACCCAAACTGCGTGCAACATCCTGGCACCGCTCTCCAAACACCACGCACCTTGTCAGACATACGCTGCCACACGCACCTGCACAAACATTACAAAAATAATGATTTAATTACACAATATCATATTCTGCGAGGATCAAAATAAAGCTTATTTATTTTGTATTCTAAAGGATTTCGGCTTTTGCATCAGTCGCATATAACCGCGGCGCTTAAATACCCTATAGTCAGACCACTCTAAAATGAAATGAGAGAAGTGGCAAGATGAAGGAAGACAGAATAGAGTACCTTCAGTGTAGAGGTGCAGGCGAAGACCTTTGGTAGTATGTCGGTGGCGTAGCACGTCACATCGGGTGAGGTAGAGGTGGTTGTGGTAGCAGCTAAGCGGCAATTCTGGAGCTACGGTCCCTCCACCGGACCCCTCTCCACCATTCGTCTGCCGGAAACAAACACATATTGTACATAAACAAAATAGTTATGAATGACAACAGTCCGATAAAACTTCAAATAATGAAAATGTAAAACAGCCTAAAATATAGATCCACTTTCCTTTGAGAGTGTTTTGAGTTACACACCATTGCGCCAATCACATATTACATGTTTCTATATGCAAGAGGTAAACTGCGGTAACTCAAATCTGATTACATTGAGTGTTTAAAATGATAAATAGAAGTAACTTATAATGTTTTTAATAACAATGAAACAAATCTGTCAACTTCATAGGTTGAATGTTCAAAGTCTACTGTTACTAAAGTTTATTGCATACCTGTGAATGGTGAGCACCGTGGTAGATGGTGGTCCTTGAGACAACGGGAGAAGCTCCATTGGGGAATTGCAGGGAGCCCAAACCGTGAGCATAACCCGGCTGAAAATATATTTAATAATACCTAATTATTAATTACTTAATAATATTTAATTATATAAATGATATTTAATTTTCCTATGCAAATAACGATAATATGGAAATAAGTAGGGACTTGAATATAATTTGCATGAATTCTCTGAATAATTGTAAGTTCATAATAAGTCTGAAGCTTATTCCAGGTCAGACATAATATAATAGTATATGAATGATGTTTCCCATCTTCATTTCAAAACAAAATTCCAAAGTCATTTGTATCAAAACATATTACGAGGGTGGGTCAATAATTCCTTAGAAATAAGCATTAAAACAGGTTTTATTTTTGTATTTTTTTTTTATTTCTCAACATAATTTCCTTGGAGCTCAATACACTTGGTTAGACGTTTCTCAATTTTTTTTAAACCGTCAGAAAAATAAGTTTTCGGAAGGTCCTCAAAATAAGCATTTGTCCGATCGATGACTTCTTCATTTGAAAAAAAACGTTGTCCACTTAGCCATTTTTTTAAGTTTGGGAAAAGGAAAAAGTCACTGGGGGCTAAATCTGGCGAATACGGTGGGTGGTCGACCAATTCGAACTTCAATTCTTCAATTTTAGCCATTGATCGTAAACATGTGTGAACACGGGCATTGTCCTGATGAAAGAGGATTTTTTTCTTGTTTAAATGAGGCCGTTTTTCTTCAATTTTGTTTTTTAGCTGGTCCAATAAAGATGCATAATAATCCCCTGTTATTGTTTTTCCTTTTTCCAAATAGTCAACGAAAATAATTTCACGTGCATCCCAAAATACAGTAGCCATAACCTTACCAGCTGATTTTACGGTTTTCGCCTTCTTTGGACATGGTTTGCCTTCGCAATCCACTGCCTTGACTGTTCTTTCGTCTCGGGAGTATAGTGGTGTATCCATGTTTCATCTACAGTCACAAAGCGACGAAAAAATTCATCCGGATTGCGTTGCATGAGCGACAACAGGGCTTTAGAGGCCACCACCCTACTGCGTTTATTGTCGACTGTGAGCAAACGCGGCACCCATCTTGCAGAAATATTTTTCATGCCCAATTTGTCATGTAAAATAGAAATGACGCTACCTTTTGAGATCCCTGTAACCTCAATTATCTCACTCAACATTAATCTTCGGTCACTTAACACCGTATCGTGGATTTTATTGATCATTTCTGGTGTAGTCACCTCTACAGGACGTCCTGAGCGTGGTTCGTCCTTTGTTGATGTACGACCACGTTTAAATTCATTTAACCAGTTATAAATAGTTGCAAGTGAAGGAGCAGATATGCCGTGAACTAAATCCAACTCATTTTTTATTTCCTTTGCTGTTAACCCTTTTATATTAAAATGTTTAATAACAACTCTAAACTCAATTTTCTCCATTTTCCATTTTTCCATTTTCCACAAGCAAATTTTTTTTTTAAATGTACGAGAAACACACAACAACCCGACCAATCTGATTGAAACTTCGCAGCATACTGAATCGGTAGTGCCGCTGCATGAAAACAAACTGCTTGCAGTACTAGTCGCACCACCTGTCGGCTTTTCTAAGGACTTATTGACCCACCCTCGTATGTAGGAAATTGTACATAAATATTCGGATAGAAATGTTTCAAACTGTTTGTATACAATGTTCACCAATTTTTCTTGATCCGGAACGCACAACATAAAGAAAAAAAAATACGATTACAACTGACCTCAAATTTGCTATCTATGGGGAAGTAAAAGGACAATCCCCTGAAGTTGAGGGCAAACATTTGCCGCTCGGAGTCATAGAGGCCGGGGTGCGTCGCCCCAAATGAGTGCTCGACCTGCTCAATAGACGGGGGCACTTCTGGGGAGTTAAACCAACCCCCGCTGCAAAAAAATACATGTTTTTACATAAGATTTTATCACTCAGAAATAGTAAATATGTAGAACACAAAGTTTCACCTAACTAATTTTAGTAGAGAATGATACCATGCTATAATAAAATTTAATTAAAGCTGTCGACTAATCGTGAATTAATGATCTGTAATCCAACGGCGACACAAATGACAAACAACATACTATACAAATTCATGATATCATACGCTTTCTTGATTTTGAATCTACTAAATTCAAATGAATTACAGTTTCTTATTGTTATTTTAATGCTGGGTCAAATATTCATCTGAATGCTTTCATTTTTGAATGAAGAGCACAGAATTTTTCAAATCATGTTTTTCTA
This sequence comes from Rhyacophila brunnea, assembly GCF_057557595.1. Classification (NCBI taxonomy): domain Eukaryota; kingdom Metazoa; phylum Arthropoda; class Insecta; order Trichoptera; family Rhyacophilidae; genus Rhyacophila; species Rhyacophila brunnea. Next base: position 20,688,533 of record NW_028232774.1, read on the forward strand.
ATTAGTAATTGCTCATGTTTATTAATTGATTTTACAAATTTAAAAATTATTATCTATAGTTATAATTATTACTATAATAAATTGTACAATTGAATTATTCTACTCACCAATATTTCAATTTGACCAGTTTCATATTGTATACTTCGATAATTTTGAGCCTCTGTGCGACGGGATCGAATATGAGTCTGATGCCATCTAGTGGCATATTTATCACCAAGTCTACGGCCAGTGGATTCTGAAAACAGTTAACAATAACAAATTTTAAACGGGTGCCTTCGGGTTAATTAAGAAAACCAATTGTGTTCTTTTTCATTTCATCAATTTCAATATTGCAATATTGATCGGACATTTCAAGAATTTAAATTTAACATCAATTTGTTATACATATCACAAAAATCCGTCAGATACTAAACTCATTACGTTAATGTAAGGAGCGTAAACTTTTAGTTAGTAATTTCTCAAGCTATCGGAGAAGGCACAAACCAAATGGGAAATAAAATAATGAAAGTTTGTTGAAACATTCAGAAACAACCAAGGCAGCAATATTTACTATGAACTGTGCACAGTACCTATGTGGAGGTCATAAGTACTTACTGATTTTGAAACCACTACAATAAGATACTGTTTTTACTTTGTATAAAATTACAAAATAAATTAATTTGCATAGACAGATTGACGAATGGTATCTGTTTCATGAATTTAGCCAGTTCAAAAGTCACCACCGACTGTTAAAAATTCAGTGTAGAAAGCTGCAGGGATTTCATTGAATTTGAAAATCACAGTTTAACATATATTGGAATATAATAACTAAGCGAGTGCCTCCTTCCAACACTGACTATGAAGGAAATTCTCACAGATTTTATAGTGTCAATATCTTGTCTTTCTATAATTTTACGAAAGATTTGTTCAAATCGTGCAACGATGGATTGGTTGTTGGTAGATTGAGTTCTTTACTAACACAGAAGAAGCGAGGCAGACTTACCACATCGCTGTAGAGGACTTGAACGCCGCGGATGACGCCCACTTGTGACTGGATAATGGCCACGGACTGGGAAAAGTGCATTCCTACATGAAATAAAAAAAAAAATTGAGGATAAAATTAGGCAATAAATCTTTTAAAATAAACCTATTCAATTGTTATTAATTTAATAATTCTTATCAATTTTGAGATGTGCTCTTTTGGATTTTTTTTCCTTTGTGTCACTGCCTTGGTGATGTCAATCAATCTGGGGTTATGCAACTACTGGAAATACTTCTCGATAATTCCTCATCTTGCAGCCTGTAAGGTCTTTCTAATCAGCTGCAAAGCACCTATCCAAGAGTGCCGCATTCCTGTGTGTAATGCTACATGGATGGCCGAACCAAGATACGTCCGCATCTTGTCTCTTAAATTTGTCTCCCTCTACTAGCCACCGCTTGATTTCACAGTCTGCATGAGTGATTCATTATTAATTTCAGATAAGTTCTTATCTGAAATTATCTTCATATGTATGTGTACAGAAGTGAATGTAAAGTTTTAAAATATTAGTTTTTCTTAAAAACAATGATCACTCTTTCAACTAAGTACTAGGTTTTTATATAAGTACAGAGGTGTCATTGTTAGTTTGGTGTATTTGGTTTTGTGAAATGATATTGCATATTATATATACTTATTATATAAAGCTCATCTGAACACAAACAAATTTTCGACTTCAATAAGTGTGATTGATAATTTACGATAACATATCACTACATTCTGGCGTTATACACTCAGGCATTCCGCTGAGACTGAGGCGACAGATGGTCTACATAATGTCTGTATTAATGAATGGGTCCAAATAGCAGTTAACTGATTAACTATTGTTTCCCATGCCAAACTCAGCTTACCAGAGGTCCTAGAATTTAAAACTGGTTAAAACTCACTCTAATAAATATGAAATATTTTTTTTATTAGTCGGACCATTTCTATTTTTGTGGACTCAGGAGGTTGTATCATTCACAGCGGGGCCCCACTGCTATAGGACCCTCAGTATTGCAAGCTATTAGTATTCTAAACAGCCGTGCCTCAAGTTATATTTGTCCGTCTTTAAGTAAGTACCCACCGTTCTTAAGCAGAATAATTCTTCTTAGAATATTACTCACAAATTTTATGTAAATTCATTAAAAAGTAAGTAGGTACGTTATATATAAAATAAATATAAAATATTCTCCTTTCCACAAAATGTATGTTTTTCCTTCCTATATTTACCACCACTAACCAGTGCATTATCTGACTACCCCAATGAGACATCACTGCTACCAGTTCACCTTAATCCTCATATTATACTTGACATGATTTCTTTTTTAAGGTACAGGTTTTAGTAAAGTTTTACCGCTACATGATTGATTGGTTCTGCATGAAATCGATACAGATGTATAATGTTTTGGCTATGAATTTCAACCACCATAAACATTGAAAAGCTTTTAATAGAGCATCGCAATAAAAAAGCGTTAATAAATAACATTTCCTTTCAGTTGCTAATAATAATATTAAAGGAATTGGTTATGGATGCTGATACAAATTATTATTGCCTTTGGAATACTGATTTATTGTTGTTTTCATAAATAAACAAAATCATTCACTTTAGATTAATTTATTTATTGAAATGATGACAGCTGTAATTGCACAATAATAAATTTAACAAGCAATTAGCACAAGTCTCAGAATTATCTCCTTCATGAGTATATAAAGTATGTATTATCGGTGTTTTTAATAGTTATTTATGGCTACCTACTGACATACTTTTATTTTAAATTGATACTAGGTACATAAATAATATCTAATATTTTTATTTTTCTTTAACCGCCATTTTAAAGTAGGTATCAAATGTTAATATGGATCACACAATGTGGAGGTATTGGCGATGCGTTATCAGACTTGACAGATCTTTTACGAGGTTTGACTATTAGCCATTCACCCAATTTAATTCCCCACCGCGAGTGGGTTGGAATATTGAAATATGAGCGATGGGGTGGGTAGATAAGAACGATTTTCATTAAAATTAAATGCAATCACCAGAAAACGGCGGGGGTGCCATTTGACGGAATTTTAAAATTAGTCAACAAATTACATCCTATTTCAGATAAATATTTACAATATACAAATAAATAAAAAAGAAAAAAAGAGCGTTCTCAATTTATTTATCAATATTTAAATTAATCATCCGTAATTTATTACCAACGCCTTTTTTCTCTAGCGAATCCTTTGCATTGAACTTACATAGGTAGGTAGGTAGTTGTTTAAATAGGTATTAAAATAATCTTGAAAAGAAATTTTTCAATTAATGTAGGTAGGTATGTATTATTAAATTTAACAAAATGAAATAAGATTGTTTTGATAAAGAAAGGCGACCTTGAAATAATCTATAAAATAGTTTTTGTTCGGTGCACCAGCGGCCGAACGGCTATGCATTTTTGTTTGCAACGAAATCATAACAAAAAAAGTTTTCGTGCGGTGTACACTCAACACTGAAGGCGCAAATCGAACGCAAAAGCAGAAACAAAGGCCAGACTTGAAATACGAAGGATCGTATGATTTATTTGTTCGATGACGCAATATTCAAAATATCACGAAAACAACAAAAACATCCCGCGGAATTAGCGCGGAATATCACAAACTACGCATTGCGTAATTTTACGATCCGAAAATACAACGCAAAAACCACAAAGATTGTAAACACAAAGTAAGGGAAGGGGATATGGACTAACCCAGAACAAATTCCCATTGTTCACAGCCCAGCGAGCGTTCAGGGACCACTTCCAAATCCAACATTGTACAATTTTACTAATTATCAACTAAACTTTTAACACACTCTTCAAAATCACTTCACTCAAAATGTTTTTTCTCGATTACAGCGTAGGTTCTTTGTTTGGCAGCTTCAGTGTTCAACCATTTTGTGTTTTCAGTTTTGTCAGTCGAACTGTCATTAAACAGCTGATTGCAACCTAAGGTGGCGGAGTCGGTTATAATTTTTTTCTGAAATCTTATTTACCTGCAGTATTTTTAGCAAGCTGATGCAAAGTCATAATATACCTATCTTTTTTAGTGTTAATATAATTATAAAATAACCATTCACTCTTATTAAGGAAGATCGAATCTGCTTTTTAGCTTTTTATCAGTAGGTTGATATTGATAACAATACATTTTCTTTGATTTTGGATTATGATGTATTTCATCATCATCAGCCGGGGTCAATCCACTGCTGGATGAAGGCCTCCCCAAGCTTTCTCCAACTCTCTCGGTCCTGTGTCGTTCGCTGCCACGTATTTCCGCCGAACTTTACCAGTTCGTCAATCCAGCGGCTTTTAGGGCGACCCTGTGGCCGTTTCGTACCCCTTGGGTACCATTGGATGACGGCATTTGTCCAGCGGCCGTCCTTTCGGCGAGCAATGTGCCCCGCCCATCTCCATTTCAGCTGTTTGGCAACGTCTATTACATCGCGTACTCTTGTCTGCTTCATAACCCATTCGTTTCTCTTACGGTCCTTTCGCGTGATGCCCAACATGCACCTCTCCATGCCTCGCTGTGTGACTCTTAGCCTTTGGACATCTCTCGTGTTGAGGGTCCACGTCTCGCAGCCATACGTGAGCACGGGTAGCACACATTGGTTGAACACCCTACGCTTAAGACATAATGGTAGGTCACTCTTGAAGATACTATTCAGACGTCCGAAAGCACTCCATCCCAGCTTTGTTCTTCGAGCAATTTCATCGTGCATGCTTCCGTCTATGGACACCTGCTGTCCAAGATAGACGTAGCTGCTGACTTGCTCGAGTTGGGTGCCAGAAATACAGATAATCGCAGGGTCCGAAAAACAGTTCCTCATCACTTTTGTCTTTGAGACATTTATCTTTAGACCGACCGTTTGACTGACATCCGCGAGTTCTTGCATTTATTAATTCACATAAATTCACATTAATTCACATAAAACATAAATATCGTGAAAAGTAAATGCAAGTACAAAAAATATATGTCCTTCCTCATAGGATTGTTTTCAAACTTTTCGTTATATAATAGGCAGGCACTCATAAATTCATAAAATGTTATTTTTATTACATTGGAATTCTTCAAACGGTAGCTACGGTGAGTGTATAATTCATTGCTAATATTAAAATATTATATTAAGAAATTTGGTTCACACTACACCACTTAAAAATGGCAAGGTATGCGCATGCGTACTAAGTTATAGATTTCCATTACAAGCTTTAATAACATTCTGTATAATATGTCTCTTTTTTAGATATTAGACAAAGCGAACTACATCCAAACATTTAACACTTTTAACAATATTATGTCGAAAAGATTCGTATAATACTATGGAGAGATCCACTTCTGAATAAGTTCATGGTTTTGTGAACACAAATAATAAAGAATTTATTATTATTTCTATTATATTCAATATATTTTTTTAATCTCGAATTTTCTTAACTCAATTAACTTTTAACTTAATGTTGATGGAAATATGAGAAAGTGCAAACCAATGGTTATTGATCACAAAACCGCGAAAATGCTCGCAAATGCATCAGTTCCGAATATTAGAATATCAAAGCAATGTTTGAACAGTACTTCGCATTACATTTAAAAAAATCATATTGTAGTTGCTATTAGATGAATTTGATTATGTATTATTGATAATTTTCTATTTTTGTATTCTTGACTCTTGAGCTAAGATTTAATAAATATTGTCTATGATCCTATCTACGCATCATAGATAATATACGTCTGACAACATTGCAGTTGTAGGTTGTAAATGTTTGTGTCGAGAAATTGGAGAAATTTTTCACATATTTCAGTTTTATTAAAAGAATTTAAAAATACTACTTTTTACTTGGTCTTTAAGTCGGTTAGTATTCATATTGATATAATCTTTTAATTGGTATCTCTATAATTAAAGCGATATTAAATTATTCAAAACGGCGTAAAATCAATGTCACTAAATTCTTAGGTTAAATCGTATATGATTCGTTGGCATTAATTTATTAGAATTAGTCTCTTATTATTCTAGTTGTATGCATTATTACTCACTACTGCTACACAGAATGTTACTTTCCTGAAAAAATGCTGTTTGCCGATACTTTTTGAGGCTAGGTTCCTAAGGAAACATGACAGAAATAGTGCTGGTTACCGGTACACAGTTACAATACTGGGCAGTGGGCAGTACGATATGTAAAGGATATAATGGGCAATTGAACATTTAAGAGCGTACTTCAGTGACGCAGAGACGGACACTAGGTGTTCGGACGTCGATTTGTTTTGTCATGACGTCGGAATAAAATATTCTTAAATCATGTAAAGATGACTAAAAAACTTTACGTATGTACTTAAAAAAGAAAACATATTTATTTAACCTAAGTTGAATTGATGAAGTCCTTGGAAGGTCCTTTCTACTTCAAGGCAATTCAACGGTGAAATATTATTCGAATTAATTAGTTGCCCAGGCAAGTTACCTGCAGTATCCAAGTTGAACAACTCGCATCGGCACATCAAACTTGTTTCGACTTGCATGCAATTACATACTTTGATGATTGTCATGTGGTACAGAATATTACTATTTTAATTTCTAAATAAAATGTGTCTATCCAAAAATATTTTAATGTGGTCGAACAAAATGACATTAACGGACTAATAAATTTAGTCAATGCCATCTCGTTTACAACAATTGATTCAATTTACATTGATACGTGGGAACTCAATTTCTTTTTTAACATTCATCACAAAGTTAAGCAATAAAAATCGACACGTGAGAATGCAGCATTAGATTGACTATGTCAGTGGTTAAATTGTGTCTGTTATTTATTTACCAGGTAAAAAATGGGTGAACGTTACAACATCCACAGTCAGCTCGAGCACTTGCAGAGCAAATACATCGGCACAGGCCATGCGGACACCAGCAAATTTGAATGGCTAACAAACCAGCACCGGGATTCCTGCTCCAGCTATTTGGGACACCCTGACCTCCTGAACTACTTTGCAGTATGCGAGAACGAGGCCAAGGCCAGGGTGAGGTTCAACTTGATGGAGAACATGCTTCAACCGTGCGGACCGCCTCCAGAAAAACCAGAAGATTAAAATAATACTAACTATATTTGTCGTAAGCTTAGTTATCTATAATCTTCATTATTGTCGCTCATTTACCTTGGCAGTTGGCTAAAATTGACATACTCTTAGATTATCAATGGTCGATATACAATATTACAATACAGTATAAATACTCTCGAGATTGCATACTATATCTAATAGATCAGTGCACAGATGTGTCTCAATATTTATGTTGGCATCATACCACCTTTATGTTTAAAAATATTGTACATCCAAATAGATTATTAGAGAAGCAATTGTCTCACTCTAATACATATGTCGACTATGTCATCGGTTTCCAATGAATTTGAATCTTTCAAATTTATTTTTCTCAAAATATACGACATTTGTGCAGTAGCTCTTCAATGTGTTGGCGAGCTGCTTACCAGTGGCGAAGGGTAGAGGTAGGCTGTTAAGATCCGCCATAAACAGTGCACATTAAACTTTTTCAGACATAGATATTTGTTTTCGTTGAAATAAGACTACAATTTACAGATAGTGCTGGTTAGTTTTTAAAATTCAATTAAACCCGGAGAAACCAAGCCATAATAGATAATAGTCAAAAAATACATGTATATCTATAAAATATCTAAAATTATGCAATTAAATCATACATAACTTTGAATATTTTTTAAATAGAATAATATTTTTTATTTATTATAGTTTGGTTTAGGCAGGGCTTAATGAATTTAAAAAAAATAACCAGCAATATGTGCTATATGTATTTTTAATCCAACAAAAAACTATGAATGAAAAAGTGTGCACAATTTTGTCGTATTGCCCAAATTAGACCAAAACTATTATGGTTTCGTTTAGGCAGGGTTTAATTGATTTTTAAAAATTAACTAACACCATCTGTAAATTGTAGTCTTAGTTCAATAAAAACAAATACATATGACTAAAAAATTTAGTGTGCACTATTTATAGCAAATCTTAACAGCCTACCTCCACCCTTCGCCACTGCTGCTTACAATGTATAATATGTATGGTATTAATCTTCGGTGAACTTAAAAATCCTTTCTGGTCATCTGGGTATTAGATAATAATTTTATAATTCCACCAAACTTTCTTATCATTTTTATTTTTCCACTTTAACTTTAACAAATGTTTTTACGAGGATTGGTTAGGAAAATACATAAAATGTGTTCTTAGAATCATTCTTGCATCAATTTATATTGTATCTTATAAATACTTAATGATATAATTTAACTGAATTGATGGTTTTTTCAATAAAATTTATATTTTAACAATTATTACTGATTTTTATTTGCCTGAAACTACCATTAAAAATAATCGCGATCAATGTAATGCATGGTTATGGATGATGAAATTGTCTGCCTTACAAAGTACTCTTGCAAAAAGATACATACTAAAAAATATTTATTTCCTACACAAGTTACTTCAACACTTAGAATATAAATCAATATTTTGCTGTAACTGTAATGTTGGCGTACATCGAAGGGTGAAGGTAGGCTCTGGAAATCCGACAAGTAGTAGGTACACACCAAACTTTGTCAGTTATACTTATTTGTTTTTATTAAATTAAGAATAGATGGTATTGGTTAGTTTTCAAAATTTCAATAAGCCCTGCCTAGACCAAACCATAAATAATTGTAGAGGTAGGCGGTGGAGATCTGACAAAAATAATGCACACCAAATCAGTAATACTCTTATTTAACATCAAAAAGATGTCTATTAAGTTTTTCAATTATTCAAGCTAAGGTCTTAGTTTGCATGAAGTTTGGAAGACTCAATTAAAAGAAGATTCTAACATTGAATTTCAAGCAAGTAAAGACTGGTTCGGCAAATTTAAACTGAGGTATTCTTTACTTAATATTTAATTCACTGGAGAAGCTGCCAGCGCAGATAAAAATGCTGCAAATGAATTTATTTCCTCATCTCCAAAATATTTAAAAATACACTTTAATGTTTTTTTTTTACAATACTCTACTTTCGTACACATTTTCAGGAACCAATAAATTATGTACAAATGTAGACGTGGACTGCCTGTTTTATGGTTTGGCTTAGGCAGTATAAAATTGAATTTTAAAAACTAACCAACACCGTCTGTAATTTGTATTTTAGTTCAATGAAAACAAATAAGTACCTACCTATGACTGACAAAATTTTGTGCACTTTTTCTGTCAGATCTCCGCAGCCACCTCCACTCTTCACCACTGAATTGTGAGAATAGCATTGAGACCGAATGAAACGTTCTTCAAACCGAATGGTAATTCGTATGCATTTTAAAAACATCTCTATCTGTATGAAACACAATATCATATAATATTGTATTGTATTTACTTAGTTTCAATATTAAATTAGTATGGGTATAGTATTGAAAAAACAATGTACTTTTTTTGTCCAGCCGCTGGACCAAACCCGCGACCTACGTCTTCACAGAGTACTGCTCAACCAATTCGGCTGTCATGGGTGCGCTTATTTGTTAGGGCGACTATGATACACTAAGACCATTATGGTTTGAAAGCCTCGTGACTTTTTTTACACCTTTATTCTACAACTTGAGAGGATGCTAAAATCAGAGTAAAACAAAATAATAAAAACAACAGAATGTACTTAAAAATATCTTTTATTTCGTCCGTATGCAATACTTTTTATTTACTATTAACAGAATTGCTGTTTGACTTCTTTCGACTTTTCTCCAATGCTTTTGATTCCAAGTAGTGATCCACTTTATCGATTAATATATTTCTGAGTTCTATAAATATTTCCCGAGTGATTGGTTTAATTTTATCCGGCACGCTTAAAACTGTATCCAAACTCAAAGCACCATGTTGCCAGAATTCAGTCACTTGCTCTAATGAGGGCAAAGTCGCCATCATGACAACCCCGTGATCGGTTTCATTGGCGCCGCCGTCAGAGAATTTACTCTGAAGACAAAGTTTTTCTTCGGCTGCCGTTGGATCAATGAATACTTTGTCTCCTTGAATCCCGATGGTGACTGCACTGATTATATCGTAGGTAGGTATCTCTGCATCAGCGAGGGCTAAACCGATAGCATTTATAGCGGTAGATAGAACTGCTCCATCATTTTCTAACACGTAGACGTATAAATCAATCTGAAAATATTTAAAAGCTGTTGCATGAATAAATCTTTTCACTTTAAATGTTAATTGTTTCATTGGTAGACAGTAGTGGAGCGTGATGTGGAAAGATGCATGATGAGAACGACCACAAAAGAAACAATGAATAAAGAGATGCAGTGTGATAGAAGTCAAAAAAACTAATGAAATGATGAATTAACTGGTTGGTTGCTGCTGGACAAATCCAGCTATACTGTAATACGTATTAAATGGTCTACTAACACTCACTGGATTGACAAACTCATTGTTCTGTGGAAGTACATGGTATTGAAGAACAAGGTACAGGTAAATCAAAAGAAGTTATTGGAAAGAACTTTATCCTGCAGTGGATCAGCCCCAGATGATGATGGTAATTTATAAAATAGGACAGTACCATAGAGTAATTATTGTTCTGAAGGTGGGCATGTAGCCGAAACATGCACATTCAAAATACTAACATAATGTGGTTAAACTCATACAATCTCTTCAAGGGATTCAGCATTTACTTGGTGGTAATTATTCATAATCTCTTTAATTTACAGATTTTACTATACTTGTATAAATCAAGTGTAGCTGGTAATTGTAGGAATGTACAAAATTAGAATATAAGTTATAAATTAATATAACATAAAATATGTAAGACATTATTTAAATACAATCAATAAGGATCAATATCACAGTGTGCCCGTTTCATCATCACTGACATGCATACACCGAGACATAAGCATCTTAAAATAATATACTCTCTAATCCAACACTTATAGCACTTACAACAATAGATTCTAAATCAGGATTTTTAAGAATCTATATTCTTATCACAATTCTGAAACTGGGTCTTAACATAATAATTCCAAAGTAAAAATCATTGTTGAATATAATTTGACATCGAAACAATGTTGCATTACATAGTTCTATACATATAAACTTCACCTGAAAATTTTCAAACAAGTGTCTCAATACTGTCGGTTCTAAAGCTCTTCGTATTGAGGCAGCCATTTCGCGTTCCTCATTTCCAGGTTGTAGTTGACATCGGTTGATTGTTGAGAATGGTGCATATTTGAATTCACAAAACAATTCTCCTTGAAAACTGCAATGAATAGAAACAACGATCAATAAAATGAACACCCGGGATTAGGTGCTTCTGCTATAAATATAAATGGATATCCACAATTTCATCGAACCGGAAAAACTGTTATTTTTTTCAGAACGAAAACTGGAACTGAACCGATATATTATATTTTTTGACTTGAACCGAAACAATAAAAAATAATGGTTCGACGCCCTGGTATACCTACACTATGCCAGAATATGCAGATTATAATTTAATCAACATTCATGGATCTATATTATTCGTATTGCAGACGCTTTGTTGTTAAAGTTAGAATTAATACCTGCGCATACAATGTGCCAACAAGTACAAGAGTGCTAAATTCAGCTTTAATAGTAAATACAACTCGTAGAATGCACCCATTGTCCATGCTACATCTACGACTCCCATATTACTTTTGAATTGCATTCACCCAAGTACCCAATACCAGCGTCATGAAGCTCCAACGGATATCACATAATAATAATTAACTATAAGTAGAAATGATTTTCATGTAATAATAATTTACCAGAATTCTGTTTGTTTAGGAATCTCTCTTGGCTCAAATACTGAAGCCACGACCTTCGTGTTTCCCAGTTCAATATAAGCGGATCCCTTGGCTTGAGAAACCACGCCAATTTTGCCAACTAAAAAGTAAACAGAACATTTATAGGTTAAATTACGAGCACAATAAATAACCATTTTAATCATACTTTTTAGTTAAAATGAAATACTTACATAATTCCCTCGCTTCATTGAATTTTCTTTGATCTTTCCTAGTGCCATCTTCGTTTATCACATCGCTATAAAGCTGATCATAAGTTTTGACATTGAGGTCTGAATATAATCTATACGGCGTCGTGCTTTCAGGCCCACAAATCCGTTTTGTATCTACGGGCATTGTAAAACTATATGTCTAGTAATTGTATTCAATAAATGCTTAATAAACTTCAGTTATTTTGTGAAAATGATGACGATTAATTATAATTAACTTGAATTTCGCGCACATGCCACAAAAAGCGTACTCAAACGTCAAATATTAAACCATAGATAATGTTAAATGTTGGCGTAATAATATTTACCATAGAGCTGTAGAAATGCAATCACGAAGTAATCAAATTTCTATAATGATTAAATAGAATGTGAAATTTAATAATGTTCATAAAAAATAATTCAAACATGTCTATACCTTTTAACTGTCCTACCTCTCTGCAAACTATTATTTTGAAAGTATTATTTGTGCTGGCAATACTAGCATTTCCGAGATTTTCCGCACCTAATTTTGACTTCTAGAGTCCTTCCTATTCATAGACTAGGTGAATAATTAATGTATCATTATGTAACACAAACTCCAATTAGGGCCGTATTAATGCGCTTTAGGTTAGGGTTACAACCTAGATGCCTCTGCCATTGGAGGGCCTCCGTCATTCTTGATTAAATTAATACCACTGTTCATAGTATTTTTGTACAATTTTGAGAGATGAAGAAGTTAGAATCACACAGTTGTGTGATATATTGTAATATATTATAATATGATTTTAATTAATGAATCATTATTTTCTTATTGACAGAAAATATTATTGAGGGTGCTCACATTAAAATATATGGACAGGGGGCTACAGGTTGTTAATGCGCCCTAGATCTGATAATAAATAAGTTTATTAATATTAATTATAAAGTGTTTCATTTATCTAAATTTTACAATTAAATTATTACAACATATTTATTAAATATAATTTAAATATACTACTATCCGCCATATCGTAATGATGGTGTGGGTAATTCGGTATATCATAAAATGAAAAATTGCTTAATGTGATAAAATAAGGTTCTATAGTTGAATTTAAATACCAAAAGAGTGAGAAATCAAATTTAATGTGCTATTGAATCGTCAAAATAAAAAATATTAAGTACGTATACAAATTACAAAATAATGAATTTATTTAGGATTGTAGGTAGATAATTATTATTAATATATGGTCGGTTAATAACAATGTTTTCTTGTAGGACATCACTAGACAAGAAAATTTGTATGTGACTGGAAGAGAATTATTAATAATATCACAGTTTCACTGCCATTCGTTTCACAGCGTGAAAATGTTGTCTTGTACATATTGAGATGTTAAACATGAAACATAATTGATTTAATAAACAGTTTTGTGAAAACTTACAAGACAGTATAGTAATAGATATCAGTGGCGTGCGATTAACTAAACCTCAGCTAAAAAAACCACATTAAATTAAATATAATATATTATATAACCACATCAGTCAAATGGTAGAGGTGGGCAGGGCCGGCTTTTGGGTAGAGCAAGCCGGGCGACCACACTATAGAATGCACAAATTTTGGAATTCATAATATATATGTATTAGAAAAAGCAATATACCCTTTAAATTATTTATGTTCCACTCAAGCTGAAGCTAAACAGAATACAGAACAACGCATTGTCCACTACATTATTCCACAGTCTACGATTAGTTTTGGGTTTTGGATATTTTAAGATTTCTATGTATTGTGACATTATGTTTTTTATTTGTACTTATCGAACGATTCAATAAAATCAGAAAAACATTAATAATTGATACTAATAAGGGACATCGCTCCTGTCTATAATCGTTTTTGCAAACCGGTGTTAGATAATAAACGGACTATATTTATCATAATGCCTGCAAGTAATTATTGGTTGTCACATTATCCCAAATTAAAATAATTGTTTGGCATTGGCGAAAATGTTGTCATAATCAATAATTGATTTATCTTGCTCTAATGTCAACATAGTCGAAATTATTAAAAATAATAGAATATGATAAAAAAAAATACATGTTATGTGCATATTATTAAGTACTAGCTGAAGTACCCGGCTTCGCACAGGGTCACTTCGTGGTTATATTTATTTAAGATATTTAAAAAATAATAAGAGGTAATTATTTTTGTAATATTAAAATAACTGTTTAATACAATATGGCAATATGAAAATAATTCTAATAGGAGTAAAGGTCAAACAAAAGAACACTAAATTAAAATCGAATCCAAAATATGAAAACGTTATTAATGTTATTAATATGTATTAAAAAAAATCAAAATTGGTTGGAACAAACTTTGTATTTTATATAATACTAATTTAGAAACCTTCGCGAGTGTTGGCACAATTACTGACGAAAATTTTATTGCAATCAGATGAATGGAATAGGAACGCATACGAATAGAAGAATATAGAATAGAAGAAGAAGAAGAAGATGGTTGTAGTAATTCAGAAACCTTTGCGGGTGTTACCACAACAACTGACGAAGGTTTTATCGCAATTAGATGAATGGTATATGGACCATACGACTAAAAGAAGATAGAACGAAGAAGAAGAAGAAAAAGAAGATGGTTGTACTAATTCAGAAACCTTTGCGGGTGTTACCACAACAACTGACGAAGGTTTCATCGCAATTGGATGAATGGTATAGGGACCATACGAATAAAAGAAAATATAATGAAGAAGAAGAAGATGGTTTTTCTAATTTAGAAACCTTTGGGGGTGTACGTACAATAACTGACGAAAGTTTCGTCGCAATCGGGTGAATGGTATAGGAACCATATGAATAAAATAAAATAGAATGAGGAAGAAGATGATGATTTTCGCATGCATATGGGTTGCATACAACCACTCCAAAATTTTATCGCAATCGGATGAATGGTATAGGAACGCATACGGGACAGACAGACAGACAGACATTCGTTTTTTATATAAAATATATAGCCTATACTCTTCGCGGAGGTGCAAACAATAAGTTGACAAAGTTTTATCGCAATCGGATGAACGGTATGGCAGCGCATTAAATACGAACAAACAAACAAACAAATATTGATTTTTATATATTAGATGTAAAAAATAACATTTTCATAAATTATCTAATTTAGGGGGTTGTTTCTTTGGGGATCCAAATATTTTATTAGCCCAGGGTTCTTTCACGCATAAATATGACCCTGTAATATACCTACATACTACCAGGTTAGGGATTTTTGTTGGGTTATCGATGTAACACTATTGTTTTAATAATCGTTACTATAGTTATCTTTTCGTACGTTAATTTAATTAAAAACTATTCTGTAATAAAATTAGTCACACTAAAAAATTCATCATAACAGTTCAACAGTTACCATGTATCTACTACGTATCTCCCTGTTCGCAGATTTTATAAGACCGCCACTGCTTTAATTCTGCATCAAGGTCTTTTTGACATACAAATTCATTCGATCCCACACAAAATAATATCTAATTATAATTATTAATTTAAGAAAACCTTGTTTTTGTAAAATTTTATTCTCACGATTTATTTTAATCTGTCATAAAAAATCATAATCTACCTGTGTCGATTTACAATGGAGAAGCCCATTCTGTTATTTTCAATAATAAATAACATATTATACGGTTCTATGTTTGAAGTAAATCATGCTGTAAATATATTATTGGTTATAAATGTCATAATATTAAGTATAGAATAATATTTGTAATAGGTATTTACCTACTTACCTATCACCGAGGCTTCCACATATTATTATCATTGGCTTTTCATAGCCAATCTGTTTACGCAGAACTTCGAGTCGTCATTCTATCTCGTTATTACCCGAAGGACAGCATATTTTGTCCAGAGGCTATCAGTGTATCCACTAATCAATCTGCATATCCAGTGCTCGAAATGGAAAATGTTACGAATCGGAGCGCCCGATAATTTTCATATCCTAATAACTATCAAATTGTATGTATAATGTATTTTAAATTTATTTTTTTACTAAAATCGCTCACTTTCGTATACATGAACCTCGCTTAGGAAAATTCAATCTGATATTAGAAAGCAAACAAACCAATATCACTGATTCTCTTAATATATAATGAGTATTAAACATATTAAAATAATTGTATGCTTTAGAAACGTATAATAATATGTAGCATTTTAAAAAGATTAAAAAAACATAGTTCGGATTATCGTGCCGCCTCTCCACAATTAGCCCGGATAATCGGGAGTCTACTGTATTATATAAAAATAAGTGTGCTCGATTTTATTAAGTACTAGCTGAAGTACCCGGCTTCGCACAGGGTCACTTCGTGGTTATATTTATCTTAGATATTTGAAAAATAATAAGAGTTAATTATTTTTTTAATATTAAAATATCTGTGTAATACAATATGGCAATATGAAAATAATTCTAATAGGAGTAAAGGTCAAACATAAGAACACTAAATTAAAATCGAATCCAAAATATGAAAACGTTATTAATGTTATTAATATGTAGTAAAAAAAAAATCTAAATTGGATGGAACAAACAAACAACAAACTTGGTATTTTATATAATAATAATTTAGAAACCTTCGCTAGTGTGCGCACAGCAACTGACAAAAGTTTCATCGCAATCGGATGAATGGTATAGGAACGAATACGAATATTAGAAGAAGATGATTTTCTAAATCAGAAATCTTCGTGGGCATGCGCATGACAACTCACCAAAGTTTCATTGCAATCGGATTAATGGTATAGGAACGCATACGAATAGAAGAAGAAGAAGATAGTTGTACTAATTCAAAAACCTTCGCGGGCGTGCGCACAACAACTGGTCAAAATTTCATCACAATCGGATGAATGGCATAAGAACGCATACAAATAGAAGAAGAAAAACATGATTGTACTAATTCAGAAACCTTTGCGGGCAAGGGCACAACACTTGATCAAAATGTCATTGCAATCGGATTAATGGAATAGGAACGCATAAGAATAGAAGTAGAAGATGATTTTCTAATTCAGAAATCTTCGTGGGCATGTGCACGACAACTCACCAAAGTTTCATTGCAATCGGATGAATGGTGTAGGTACGCATTCGAATAGAAGAAGAAGATGATGGTTTTACTAATTCATAAACCTTTGCAGGCGTGCGCACGACAACTCACCAAAGTTTCATTGCAATCGGATGAATGGTATAGGAACGCATACGAATAGAAGAAGATGGTTGTACTAATTCAGAAACCTTCGCGGGCTTGCGCACAACAACTGGTCAAATTTTCATCGCAATTGGATGAATGTTATAAGAACGCATACGAATAGAAGAAGATAGAATGAAGAAGAGGAAACCTCATGGATGTGCATACAACCACTTACCAAAATTTCATTGCAATCGGATGAATGGTATAGGAACCAAGGAAGAAGAAGAAGATAGTTGTACTAATTCAAAAACCATTGCGGGTGTTACCACAATAACTGACGAAGGTTTCATCGCAATTGGATGAATGGTATAGGGACCATACGAATAAAAGAAGATAGAATGAAGAAGAAGAAGAAGAAGATGGTTGTACTAATTCAGAAACCTTCGCGGGTGTTGGCACAATTATTGACGAAAATTTTATTGCAATCGGATGAATGGAATAGGAACGCATACGAATTAAAGAATATAGAATAGAAGAAAAAGAAGAAGAAGAAGATGGTTGTACTAATTCAAAACCATTGCGGGTGTTACCACAACAACTGACGAAAGTTTTATTGCAATCGGATGAATGGTATAGGGACCATACGAATAAAAGAAGATAAAATGAAGAAGAAGAAGAAGATGGTTGTACTATTTCAGAAACCTTTGCGGGTGTTAACACAACAACTGACGAAGGTTTTATTGCAATCGGATGAATGGTATAGGGACCATACGAATAAAAGAAGATAGAATGAAGAAGAAGAAGATGATAATTTTTCTAATTCAAAAACCTTTATGGATGTGCATACAACCACTTACCAAAATTTCATTGCAATCGGATGAATGGTATAGGAACCATACGAATAAAAGAAAATAGAATGATGAAGAAGAAGAAGAAGAAGATGAGGATTTTTCTAATTCAGAAACCTTCATGGGTGTGCATACAACCACTTACCAAAATGTCATTGCAATAGGATGAATGGTATAGGAACGCATACGGGACAGACACACAGACAGACATACAGACAGACAGACATTCATTTTTATATATTAGTATAGCCTATACTCTTCCCGCAAGTGCAAGCAATAAGTTTACAAAGTTTTATTGCAATCGGATGAACGGTATGGCTGCGCATTAAATACGAACAAACAAACACACAAACACACAAATACACAAACACACAAATATTAATTTTTATATATTAGAAGATTATAATATACCTCAACAGTCTTTAAATGTGTGGCATGTAAATGCTGTCAGCACTGCAGGCGAAAAACGGGGCTTACAATACGTCATAAGTATTTTTAACCATGAGCTCGACAAATTTCTTGTTGAACTTTAAAAATATTTTAATTGATGAAATTTAATTACATTTATTATGTATGCACCTAATGTGGTATGTAATGTATTCACAAAATAGAAACACAACAAGTATTTAATTTTTCCGCGAGACGGAGCGATATTCTTGGGGATTTCACGAAAAATATTGCATAATATTTTTCATATATTATTCGACCACGCGCATACGACAACCACTAAACGTTGCGAGTAAAATGTTCGGTGTAGGAACAATTCAAACATAGATCGGGGGTCCTGCACTACATCTCTCCGACAGAGATAATATTATACGTGACAATCTATTATCGTTGACATTATTTTACGAAATTTTTCGTGCCTAACCATGGAAATATTGAAAAATATGCGGGGTGACTGGAATTTTTAAAAAACAGGGACCTGGCATTATTTCACTCAGCATTAGGTAGGTACATCACAGATAGGTATTTAACATCTCCAATAAATTCAAATATAAATACAGCACGAATGAAAGTAAATCATATCGCTTTGCCATTCTGCCCCCTTGGTCATTGTGTTAAGATTAGGTCAGACCCGGTCTTAGGATGATTGGACCGACTGGGTCCAATCAGTCCTCGCTCTCTAGGGTGGATTGGGCGTTACAAACAGCAATGAAATAGGTATATTTTTAAATTAAGAGCGTACTTCAGTGAAACGGCAAATAATTTTCAACAGTAGGTGCGACGAAATTTCTCACTAGTCGCCAATCGGAGACCAACAGTCAAGGTATCCGCACGTCGATTTATTTTGTCATGGCGTCGGATGAAAATATTCTTAAATCTTGTAAAGATGACTAAAAAACTTTACGTATGTACTTAAAAAGAAAAAATGTCAATGAATATACTATTATTATTAGTAATATAACAATAAATATAACATTAAATGGACGCATGTTGGATTTTTATGACAAATTATATTTCGTTCGGCACGCGTCATTTGCACAATCCGCGCATCGCCTAGACACGATCTTTTTAGACCATGCCTTAACTGAAATATAGCCTTAAATCAATTATTTGATTGTGGTTGTAAAGTAGAATATAATCATAAAATCCTTCATTCAAGAACATCATCGACGTGTGTTTTTAATTAAATTAAATTAAATATTCAGGAAAACATATTCACAATAAGCTCGTTGATACCTATCAAGAGAGGCGAAGTACGAAACAATATTGTTAGGTAAATAAAATAATCGATTTTGATCTAGAGTAAGTATCTAGAATTTTTCTATTAGAAATTCTAAATAGCTAAGAATTTATAATATGTATGTGGAACTTATATTCTATCACCGGGAAGATTATAATGTTTGTTATTCACCTACGTACATGGCCAGTCTCTTTATAAACAATTTTTATTAGGAACTGGAGTAGAAAGAGCAAAATCATTAAAGTCAGTGAAACATATCGAAAATATAAATTATTGACTTAAAATCTTATTTATACATCATATATGAGTAAGTAAATACTATTTAAAGCGATTTGGCCCGCATTATGATTATGTGGAGCAAAAAAAGCGTCACACGATAATTTATTTTATTATTTCAATGTGACTCGAGAAAATTCATCCGAAAAGATTTTTCATAATATACTGGGTATTATCTGACAGGTGTCTTCAAGCTGTTCTAGGACGATTTCATTTTCACCATAACTTTATATGGTTTTAAAGCAGATTTTAGATTTTAAACAGAAATTGAAGCAGGTTTTAAACAGAACTGGTAGGGGGATTAATTTAAACATTTAATTCATATTAAATTAAAATTAAATGTATTCGGTTCCAGTGACGTACCTAGGCAAAGTGCCGCCTTAAAGCAGAGAAAGTTGAATCCTTTCATGTTTAATTTCAAATTATCTGCAAATTCGTTAGGTACCTACATACCTACCTACATACTAGATATATTAATATTTATTGTCGACTTTTTATCTTATATACTTAGATAAATACAGCAAAAATCTTTGAAGACATCACTTACTCAGAATTAGAGCATTTCCACGAAACCTATTCTAAAAAAACTAATTTTAGTAATACCTATAGAGATCTGTGACGCTGACAGGTTTGGAAGCACCAAATTTTACCTCTGCGATAAGCCGTCATTACAATATATATTACAATTGGTACAAAAATAGTGATGTTATCAGGATTTTAAATGCTTTGATTATCCTTTAACTTTAAGCTAAGATGTATATACTTAAATAAGACAAACTAATGAAAAGACCGCATCGTCTACTTAATAGAAAACCACCACTGTTCCATCCCTAAGCAACGCATGACCTGCCTACCGCCATAGGACCAGCGGCGGCTCTTGTATAGGAGCAAAGGTGCACTGATCTCCCAAATTATTCCGTATGTAATATAATATAACGTTCACAATGAAGCAGAATGAAGTCATTTGCGGTCTTCTTGGTGCTTACTATAAATAACTTATGACTAAAAAATAAACCATAATAATTCATAATGGTGTAATTTATTAACAGTTTCAAAAATTCATAACGACTGTGCATGTCACAATTATTTTTTCAAAGATTTCCGTGCTATTTTTTTAGACTTTTTTTGTGAAATAAAATTATATCTACTTAATATAATAATAATATAATAGATAATATTTCATTAACAACTATCTAACTGAATTTAGGCTCTCTTATGTGGCCGGACCCCAATTTCTTTGCGTACTCTTGCGATGAAATATCTACGCCACTGGTACAAACTACTACGAGAAAAAGACTTTGAATGGAAAACTGTCCAGATTTTGGAGAAGTCGTTATCTAGTTCTAGAGTCTAGACCTAGCGTCTATGGTGCAGTTGTAGTAAGATGGCCACCCATTTTTCCTAAGTTTGTTTGGACCTAATCTACTACGTTGAGCATCTTCAGAAGGCTGCGAAAATCCATATCGAGGCCAATGGAGAAAAAAAATGGTTTCAGCAACTAATCGATTGTGACTTTAAGTTTAGAGACGTAGATATAATATGTAAGTACAGCACATATAAGGATTCACTCGTCTATGACTGTCACATGACCGTTTAACGCGGTACCTAAGAACTACTGGCATATTAAGACTAGATGCGAAGCCTTAAAAATCATGAAATATACAACTATTTTTTTAATCCAATAAAAATATATTGTAATATTTAAAATAACTTGCAGAGCCTCGACCATGCTGCGTCTGGTGGATGGCAGGAAATCTAATTTCATCGTATAATAAATTAATAAAATGGACAGAAGAACGGTAAAATCCTATAACACGGTAAATGGAGAATAACACTTTATGGCGATTCCGCAATGTTTATAGTCGCCGTATAAGAAGTAATATTATATACGTTGGCGCATTGAAACACGGCAGCTGTTTGATGTTTCGACATTAAGTTTGCTGTGATTGTTTCTCTTAATATTCTAAACATAATTTATTGTATCGGTGTATTTTGATGCCTATCCTATTTGTTATTTTTCACATACAGTTAGTTAATAGCTATATTAAATTTGAATTATAATACGAATGTTTTGGTTTCGATACAAGTCGATTATATTTCATATACGAAATGGTCATCGCATGTCCTAATTAATAATACAATATGTACCTACTTACTATAATATTATATCCAAATCAAATACCTACATCTAGATTCTAGATGACCTATTGGTACGCACATGAGTACGGTCCTCCTCTAACAAGAGACTTCCAAATTTAAAAATCGCCAAAAATATTAAAAAAAACAGTAAAATCCTTGGAATATAAGTACGTTTTAAAAACATGGGACTGTTTATTCTACCTAAGTAAATCTATAGACGACTTCAGAATTATTATTCTCTTCTTTCGAAACATTTATTGTCGAATAACAAAAGGATTTTTTGAATATTGAGAAAGATACACTGTCTTTGGCAGAATTTAAATCTAATCTCGATTAATATTTAATAGACAAAATGCAATGAAGCAGGGAACTGAAATACTTAACGGGTGTGGGGGTAAAAGGCAACAGATCTCGAGTGTGGAAGAATATTCGATAAGCTTAAACACGTGTCAAGAATACATCATTCTAAGCTTTTCCTACGTTCTGACAACAGCTGCTCTCGGTTTATGCACTGACGCTCATTCAACAGTGTTGTATTTAAAGGTTGCAACACACACTATTGCACGTCTATAATGTGTGGTTCATTTTCGTAGGGCACTCACACATTCAAAACCCCGCATCAAAATGTAGTGTATTGGGGTAGGTATATCCTATCGGAATTCTATTTATCAATCTGTTCTGTGGGTATAAACAATTAACACAATCTGTGACAGAGCAATCTACATAATATTATTATGGCGTTGATCTGTGATGGTGTGGAATCGAGTAGGTACTCAGAAGATATTACTTGCACCCATATTATGAAATGCAGGTTTTTGTGCCATCATCAGCAAGAGAGGAGAGGGTTTCAATTTGTGGTGCGGGTAGGGCACCCGAATAGTTCAATCCGCCCCTGTGATTAAGTCTAATACAAATTACAATGCAATTCAATCATTATCAATTTTTTTTTCATTCCATTTTCATATGCATATTTTTTAGTAATGGTCTATGATCTATATTCTATTATACCTCTACCTACTAGTATATTATAGAGAAGATTTTTTCTAACATTTGGTTTCGATGTGATACAAAACTACCAATGGAAATTGATTCAGAATTTTCATGGTGGGTATTGGCTAATATCGATAATATAAAAAAAATCAGTGGCGCGCTTAGTGATGTAGAGGCCCGATGCACTGACTAATTTTGATGCCCCTTACGATTAAAAAATATCATTTTTTAATTAAACAAATAAATCCATGCATACATAATCAATTTACCATTTTAATGTTGTATAAATTTTGTTAACTTATGTTTAATTGAAATAGTTTTCTTTCTTACAGATCACAATAAGCATATAAGTATTAGAGGGCCCCCTTTAAAATTTTCTGACGAATCGGTTGCGTCATTTGCGTCAAATACACCCACCGCTGGCTAAAAGACTTCACGCAGTAGAGTGCAAGCCAATAGCCAATACAAGAATTAGTGGTAGGTGCAAGCAAGCTCTGCCAGGGCACGTCTGTGAGATCACTATGCAGGACACAGAAGGCCACGAGGTGAGTGTCTTGAGGCCCCCTGGCGAATTCGTAACAGCAATCCGTAATATTCAGCGAGCGAGCCGCACGATCTCGCTCAAACTCACCCGCAAGTCTAGAGATGTTTTCAGTTTTTGTAACAAACGGCTCGCAGAGTAATTTTAAACATTAGTAGGCATATATCAATGAAATTCATTTGATATATATATATATATTATAGTTTTACCATTGTGTGTATAAAAACGAACTCGACCTCGAACTATCAACAGTTCGAATGCGCAACCATTGACGCCATTGCGCATATTGTGATTTTTAGTAGGTACATACAACGGCTTGCAAGATGGATAGGATGGGCTGCTTTGATGGATATTTTAACAATAACATGACCTCAGTTGACGTCGACTTATTTCATAAATATGACTAATTTTGATCTTTTAAGTACCTAAGTAAGTATACATAATGGGCATATCTTACACATAGATACTATTTAATATTGTAATTAATTATTAACTTTGATAACCATTCATTGATGAAAGGCGGTTCTCGTGGTGCAGTGGGTAAGGCGCTGACCTTCCATCCGGGAGCTCTGGGTTCGACCCGGTGAGGACACAATATATTTATGTGATTTTCTCAAAGCCTGAGTGTTTGTGATTATGTAAAATTACTAACAACCACCTTGTACGAAAAAGCAAGGACATGGTTATTAATAATTTTAAAAAAACCATTCATTGATGACAAACTTGTTGGATATTATAAAAACGGTGAACAAAACAAAAGCTTAAGTTCCGTTGCATATCTACACAAGTCATTTTTTTAAAAATCTTATATTACAAATAGAGGAATGGGAAGACATTACAAATATGCTTTACCTGGATGGAATTTTACCCATTTTGGTTGAAAAATCCCATGTTTGCCTTTCTTGGGGAACTTTCTGCCATTCTTTTTATAGATATATGGTCAGGTTCTGCCAGCGCGTCTATAGCGCACGTCGTTATGAGTATTTGAAGCTTGTGTTTTTTCCTCATGTAGGTAGGTATATCATTTATATCTTATCATAACCAGCTGTCCAGGGCTGGTTCAAGACTTTCATAACCCTTAACAACTTTTACATATAGGGGCGTAGGCCCAGGCACTGGATAAAACAACCCTTGCCGTACGGGTGAATGATGAAAAAACTATGATGTGTAGATACATGATTATTTCGATTTTGTGAATCAGACGGGATTCTAACCCGGACTCACCGATCGTAAGTATAGCGTAGTAGCAATAGGTACTCGTTGATTTCACACTAACAACCGGTTCGCACGAGCCCTTTGTGTCAATACATCGAACCAACAGAACGACATCACTGTCCGCCCCACGGAGCGAATCGAGGCGACTTTAGCATTGGTTTCTTTCGTTCAGTGCCTCGTCAAACGCCGACGCGTCCGCCTGCCGCCGGTCGACCGCTCCACGCATTCGCTCCGCCATCTTGTAAATAACAATCTCTCATTGTGTCATACGTGAACGACAGACACGCACGCGCGTCCGCTCCGAGCAGAAACGCGAATATCAAAAACAATCATTCGCGAAAGTGCCGCAAACCCTGTGACAGTGTGCTGTTTTAATTAAACAAGTGAATGAAAGAATATTTTTTTTACTACTGTGCGATTTTTTTCATACGGCAGTGTTGCTAGGACACATTTACTTAAAGTTGTGTAGTCAAGAAACTTACTGTTCTTTTACTTTGGGAATTTATACCGGCCTTTCGAGGATAGCTGATTTCTTCAATACGGTAAGCCTGAGTGATTGTTTTGCAGCACTTTTAATTTAAATAATATGATATCTCTTCATTTGTATCATGTTTGTTTGTATGAAAAATAATAACCGATACAGTTGTTTCTTTGTGTAAAATGTTGTAATATTCGTTCAAGTAACTTCAAGTTACATACTTCATTCAATACCAATTTAGTTTACAATTTGAATTATCATTAAAGTTTACACTTTAGGTATGTAAGTACATTAATAATAATAACATTAAGTTGGTCAAATTGGATTCTCATTAGAGTGTTTTTGATAATCTAATTACAGTAATAGGTATACTTTATCAATTTGTACGATAATGAACAATTTTGAAATCTAAATTAAAACTATATTACAATAGGGTGTAGATCTAAGATTTCTTAATACGTTTAAGTGTATACATAATGTATTTTATTGTCAATCTACCTATTGAAAGTTCTGGCACCTGTAAAGGTGCGGCTGAATTTTGATTACGAAAGGACACTACATAATATATTTTTTTTGGTTAATTTATTGCCAAGTAAATACCAATCTACATAGTTTGGATTTTTTTACAAACGATTTTTAGAGTGCACCATTATTATTATAACGACGATGGACCATCGTCGTTTCTTTATAATGTTTTATAATCTATTTCAAACTGAAACAATATATTAAATTCAGAGCAACCACGCTTCAGGCTTACAATGGCGTGGGTCCTGGCTTCAAATCTCTGGTCTGGAAAATTCACATGAGTATGGGCATGTTGAAGAAGTGGCTAATATCCATTTCTCGTAAAAACAAAAATCATTTAATATAACCTCCACTCCGTATAGGCCCATATATTATGATTTTCTGAGGGTGAAACATGGTAAATAAAAAATAGGTAGGTATATGTATAGTCATCATCATCAACCGGGTTTGATCGATTGCTGAATGAAGGCCTCCCCTAGTTCATTACACTCTTGTCGGTCCCTACTCCTTGCACCTCCGCCACATACACCTACCGAACTTTATGAGTTCGTCTATCCAGCGGAATTTAAGGGCGTCATTGTGGTAGTTTAGTGCCACTGAATGAAAACATTTGTCCAACGATTGTCCACTCGCCAAGTAACATGTCAGCCTATTGCCATTCCATCTACTTAAAAATCTCTACCATATCGAGTAAGTAATTTTCTTGTGTGTGTCTCCTTTTCCATTGTTTTCTTTCGTGATCTGTCCGCGTTATGTCCAACATGCACATTTCCATGTCACGTTGCTTTTCTCGTAGTTTTTGGATTTCTCTTATAATAACTTGTTTCACATGTATACCTACGTGAGCACTTGTAGCACACTTGGGTAAACTAGAGACACTTGGCTACGGGAAGAAAACCTAGGCCGAAAACCACACACCAACACGCCCGGACGGTGTGATGTACTACATCCAAATACCAACTATGAAACTGGAGTTATTACATTATATTTATATTTGTCTAACCTTTTCTCTGACGCACAGGCGCGTCTTTGTTGCGCGATCGCATAAATATAACACCCACGATACATTCCTCTCATGCACGTTGCACGTAATCGCTTTGTCACGTAGGTATTGGTATTTAAATCGACGTTCTTTACCTTATGAATATTTTTATCCTATAATACTCTAAAACAATATTTTTATATTATTATGAAGTATAATAATTTTTCGTATGTACCTACTTCTTTTAAATACTTTGTTTTAAAAAGCTTGACCAGTTTCGTTGGTTAGGACACTTATAATTGATTTGAGCTTGGAGAATACATACATATTAATTAATAATGTGTAATTTTTATTACCTACCGTTTCATCTAGGTAAGATTTATTGTGTCACGTTTTAAATCTGCATTACCATAATCAAATAAATTTTTTCATTTTCATTTATGATGTTAACTGTCAATTCTTGTTAGAAATACATTGTATTCATTAAAAGAAAAAAACAATATGTACTACTCATTCAACATAGTTTAATAATAAACAGGACCTGTTTCGTGTACCTACTTAAAAAAAATGTCAATTTGAAGCGGACAAAATCGGTCTTGTTTATTATTAAACTAAATGGAATTAGTACTAAGTACACAATTTTGTGTTTAATATCAATTAGAACGAAATACGTTTAACATGGTATAATAATGGCATATAAAAAGATTTAGATTCTTAAAAATAGTAGGTATACTCGTTGATGGATAAAATCACAAACATGAATACTAATTACTCAAATTATCAAAATTAATAATTAATTTATAACAATAAACGGAAAAATCATTATGGCCGTGACTGTACATAGGTACCCACGTTTCTTAGTTATTATTAATTTATTACAAATACAACTATAGGTACTGAGATATCAGTTTTATCACACGGTGATGCTTTTTTTTTTTATCTAAAACACATCTTGGAATAAATATTCAACAATTTTACAATAGAGCATCCTAAATCACTTTATATTCTCAGCACGCAATGCATGCCATGATTCCATCTACACATAAATACGCAGCTATTTGATTTTACGTAATACAACGTGTGTACTTGTGTACCTATGCCTTGGTTGGCGGAAGAGGAAGGATGTGATGCAAGATGTTGATAATTGATGGTTTTTGATTATTTATTGCTTGTGTATTAAGGCATTACATTGGCACTGACGTGCCGTAAGAGTGGGGAAGCAAGGCGCGCCGTTTCACGGAGAATAATTCATCTCGGCAACTTGTGTTATGGATTGCCCGCGCTGGCATATTAAATTTGATCACGGGAATAATTTATGTGTACAAAAGGATAACTAAGTTATGTATAAAAAAAATAGTACTTGTATGGCAAATCAATCATAATTCATAGTGACGGGTTTAGGGACATGGAGACCCGAGGCAATGACTGAAAAAACAAGCCTCAGCCATACAAGATAAACAAGGAGATTTCCGAAGGGGGAAATATTGGCCCTGCATATTCTGAAGCTTTTCAATGCTCAGATGTTGCCATGTAGTGGTTTGAGAGCCTAGCTAGAAGAATGTAATTCAAGACGACTTATAGGTACTTAGGTACGTATCAACGTTCCCTGTAAATGTATCATTATATTTTTCCTAGAATCACCTGCTGCAAATTAAAAAAATCTATTTTAGATAATGATACAAAATAATATTAGCAGTTCGTTTATTTGTCTACAAGTACGTTTCTGTCTGTGTGGTTATGTACCTAATATTCGCAAATTTGATCTTAGTTGCAGTGATTTTGTTATGATTTGGATAAAATTATAGTAGTATAGACAGTGGCGATTATCTTTGACGCAAATGACACAGCCGATTCATCAGAAGACTTAAAAGGGGCCTCGAAACAGTTAAAACCAATCAATAGTATAACAGGTTTTAACTATTAAAAAAACTACTACTAGGTACTACTACCTACTACTACTAAAAAGATGGATAGAGAAAGTAGTTGGTAGTTGGAATGTACGGTTTTTATTTAACGTGGAGAGTTTTAAAATTAATTAGTGCCTCAGATTATGGTCGAGAGCAATGACATTAATATGGACGAATCATCTGGAAAAGAAAATGACACTCACTTTATTGTCGGGTCTGCCGAATGGCATAATCTGTTCTAACGCCATTACAATAAAGGTGATATTGCTATAAATTCCTGATGCTTTTTGTTGGGTCTGCCGAATGGTTCGGTTCGAACGGGTTCGCTCAAATGAACATTGGCATTAGAAACACTGCTCTAACGCCATTACAATAAAGGTCATATTGCTATAAATTCCCGATGCGTGATATCGCATAATGGAAATTGCGTGACGTCTACCTATACATGCGAATGCGCGAATTTACTTGCTAGCTACTGTATTGAGTGCATTAATAATGTCATTGGTCGAGAGCTAGTCGATGTTATCAAGAATATATGGGCGTAGTCCTTGTCCGAGGTAGGAAGCTGAAATTTGTCAGGAATGTATCCCGTAATCTCCTTATTATCAAAAAGTCCTAAAGGATCCGAGTGGTGCGGGGCCTTTAATTGGGCGGTCCAATTTCTTATTTCGACGTTCTCAAAATCTTCACTGGCTTGGCCTATAATAATTAATACTCGTAGACTAAAATTGTATGTATCAAATTAAATCTAAAGGGTTGAGGAATCAATTTATATTATATATAAAATTGATAACATAATAAAATATGCGTAGCAATTCAACCCTGTTTTCGTGAGAAGCATTTCGAATAGGGACGTCACTGTACTTTGCTTTGGTACACAGACCATCTGAAATCTGAACAATCTCGTAGTGTTGACGAATGGACGCAAACCAAAGATGTTTTTAAAAGAAAGACTGTTATTAAAGGTAATGCTTACATATGGTTAATCGATAGCATATTTATTTGACCGTGTGTAATCGTAATTCATACACAGCGTATGGTCGATATTAATTATATTCCACCCAAACAAGAGACTGCGATCAATTTTATTATTTACGATTGCTTTTAATATTTCATAAGAAGTTCCATAATACATCAGTATTAGAGACCGCAAGACTTATCTATCTCTATACAAGCGCTCGAAATGGAAAAGTTTACGAACCGGAGCGCTCGACAGTTTTCTGACGATATTTAGTTCATTTATCAAATTTTATGTGTATTTCATAAAAATAAGTGTGTTCGTTTTTACATTATATGGCCTATCTAGCTCAGACGGTCAAATTATTCTTTCCACGAGACGGAGCGATAATTTTCCCGATTTCACGAACAGGAACGGCGCTCCGGTGCGCTCCAGTCCATTTCGAGCCCTGCTCTATACCTTACAGATAGATAAAACATTTATTTTGGAATAACACGAAATGTAAGTTTACGCCAACTCAGAAAATAGTAGATACTTACTCTTTATAAAACTAGACATGTATAACAAATTAATAAATATAGATGTAAAAGCCATCGCTATGTACCAACGTCATGAGGGAATGGGACAACTCGGCGACGCACTGTCGAATGAAACAAATAGACAGTCGTTACGATTTTATACAGAAAGTAGACCAGAAATTTTAATCAGTTTCTATCTACTACTTAGTTGTTTTAATTCATTTCGCTCTTAACATAATGTTTTGTATTGCGGATCGAGAATTATCATGCCTGAGGCTTTATATAAAAATAAAATAACTCTCTTCTCGTTGGCACTTAAACATATAGGTACACAATTAAATCATTATTTTCGTGTGCATATTTAAATTCTCACCAAGTATTAAATAATAATTGAAATATATATTTTGAAAGTAAGTAGGTAGGTGCCTATAATTATTAATGATCGTCTATTTAATTTGATTGCGTGGCGCCGAATCGTCCTAGACCCATTTCTGAAGCAGGGTAGTTTATGGCCTGACCGCCATAAAACCCAAGTAAAAACAATCGCGTGAACTGTTCCGTTACGTTACATTAACGTAACTAACTAAAATCAATATGATACAGATGTAACTACTTATTAAAAATAGCATATTCTTTAATACGTGTTTAAGTTTATCCCATACTTTGCACACCCGAGATCTCTAGCATGTTATACCACAGCCAGTAGAGTAAACCCGTTTCCATTAATTTTGTATTCCCTAATATGTACGTACAAAGTATAGAAAATCACACAAGCTCGACATGTAATTTCTTGATATCGATTTATTTAAAATTCCACAGAAATAGGGAACCGATATAGGGATAAATTATTTTACGTAGGTATTAAATTTTTTCGTATTTGCCGTTAACACACATCACCGTGGGGTGAGCATGAGATGATATGACTAGGGACGCTTCAAGGGTGGCTGGTGCCAACCCAAAATCCCTCCCCTCCCCAGGGCTCTAAATGGACCGGAACACACCGGAGCGCCGTTCGTGAAATCGGTAAAATTATCGCTCCGTCTCGTGGAATAAATAATTTGACCGTCTGAGCTGGAGAATTTTATGAAAAAAAACACATCAACTTTTATAACTTTACTATGTAAAAATCTTCAGAAAACTGTCGAGCGCTCCGGTTCGTAAAATTTCCATTTCGAGCGCTGCCCCTCCCTGAATACAAAAAAGACAGAAGTCAAAGAAAAACGACAAACAAAATTATTATATTGTCATTACAATATACCTACTTACAACAAAAAATATGACATATTTTACATATTAAATAATAAACATATTACTTAACATTTCTAATTATAATGTAAAGAGTCTTAAATCGATATTTTATATACCTAAGTATGTATCAATGGAGCTCGAAAGCACAATTTAATTTCATTCATTGTCATCAATAAGTTAATTTCATGAAATTGAATAAATAACGTCATATATATTTTAATGACATCATTGAAATGTTTTTTTTCTGACTTTTGCCGTCCCCTGAATCCTGCCGCTACGTTATTTTGAACCCCCTAACGCCCCCATCTGGCGCGCCCTTGGATGTTCTATCATAAATATATGGCCGTATAGTATAATATATTAAGATCGACTTCATGTTCAAAATACATAACAATATGGAAATTCAATAGAAAATGGGTAGGTAGGTAAGTGCAATCATATCGTAGGTATATATTTATATAAAATGTTAGTAGGTGCTCGTAAGTAAGTATCAAATCATATCTTTCAAATATCTAACAATAATGACAGCGTTATTACCATATTTTATTATTATGTACTATTTTGTTTTTAAAATTCTATTTTATTGTTTAATTTATATTTTTCTTGAATTATTATTTTATTTCTTTTGGTATGAAATTATTTTTTTCTTTACTAAGTTGATTAACTGTACTTTTTACAACGTATTCTTATTTTTTGTCCGATTGTTCTTTGTCCGGTACAAATCTTGCAATCGATTTTTAACTAACTTCCCGACTAGCAAGACATTTGAAACTTTTAGAATATATCAGAACACGATGCCAATGCATTTTTAATCCAATCCAATTAAGCCATCTTTAAGTATAATTGAATTCATTTTCAATTAATTCTGTTTTGTATGAAAAGTTATTTCGACACCATCATTGATTGCTAGAGGTCTGGGGTTCTAGCAACTAAATTATTAATATACATATACGTGCGTTACTATGGAAATCAATATGACATGTCAAGTACAGATTTTTTTGATCGTTTAAGGTAGTCAATCCAAGTTTATATGGTTCAACAGAATTTAAAAACGTTGTAGGCATATAATAAGTTCTTTTTATCTTGTAATTATTTATTATTCTAAATGTCATGATGTGAACGTCTTGAATTAATAATTTGTTATGTGCTCAATGTGTCTTTTTAAAATAAATAAAATAAATAAATATTTGATACCAATCACTAACAATTTAATGTTCTTATTGAAATAAAATTAGAACATGACTGCAATGCTCCACGACGGAATGTAATAGGTACGCACAATTTACATGTAACCCACTTTTTTGCCCGTGGTGCGAGCTCACCCTGTTCTCACGTGTCGCGATGTCACGTCACATGATAATAATCTATTTTTGTCTTAATCGTATTTTTCAAATATATACCTATTTCTACGCAACAGTTATCGTTATTGAATCCGTCGCCAGTTTTGAACACTTCATAAATATAACATTGTGGTGTAATTTAATTTTAAATATGTGCATATGTGGACCGATATAATATACAATAATATGTCTTGAGAGCCTGCGGTCTACCCAAAACTACTCGCCAGTCCACCGCTGGAATGCGATCAGCCTCTTGCCCGTGACAGTTTAAAACCGCGTTTGGTGGAATTTAATTTAGATAGGCCCGGCCACCTATACACGATTGATATTGTGCAAATGGAATACGTAAAAGTTGATAACTACAGTCACCTGAGTACATAACTGAACAGCGGCCGACATAGAGTTTGAACTGCGGCTGGCCGATTGCAATTAGACTTGTTTCTTTTATCGCGGACTCGTTGCATACATAACGCGATTTACAGAACATAGTAATATACTAGTTTCAAAGTGCCTATCTATGTATCTACTACCTATTTACTTACTGCGTATACAATTGGTAGGTTATGTTGAGTTTACCTATCTAATTTTTTGGATTCATAGCAGGAGATCACAGAACTGATCAGTAATAAATTTTAGATTCAGTTGGCATAGATAGATCAAGAGATGGGTCAAGCCATTAAACGCAAAAAATACTGAGCCTATTCAAAATGCTTTTTGTAGACTCTAAACGCCTTCTGTACCATGTTTAGTGTCCAATGTTAATTTAATATGCACCTATTACTTTTATTAATTATTTTCTCTACTATCTTGTGAAGACAAATGGAAATGTACTTGCAAATCGACTGAGATTTACATGAGCAAACTATTTTTGCACTGTAGGCGAAAATATTTAGCGTTGTAAGTTTCTTTTTTCATCCTTAATATGCCGCCCTCAACAACGCATGACCCGTCTACCCCCACGATATTAATAAATAACATATATTATTTACACGTTGGTAGTAAGTTATTCCCATCACACTCGAAAATCGTCCCTTCTTACAACCATAACTAGATGATAAAACAGTTTTACGTATTGTCTTGTGTTTCTGTATGAGACCGACGTTAATTAACAGTATTTTTATCATTAATTATTTGATGGCACTTTTAATAGAGATGTGATTTACGACAACATTAATTTATATAGCGGCAGGTTGTCAACGACATAAGAAACAGAAACTGACAATTTCAATCAATTCATTCAATTAATTTAGAAAATCTCATGGACGGTACAATTTTTACGAAACAGATAAATACAATGAAAAAAAAGAGAAACAAATAAATACAATAAGTTATAAATTTAAAAAAAAAACTACATTATAAATAATTTAAGAAATAACGTCAAACTAAACTCATTCTCACGTAAATGGAAAGCATCAATAGATTTATTAAACTGACTAGCCGAATATACCCTTTTCTCTTAATTAGCATCACCAGTGGAAGATTTTTAACTTACAAACTACCCTTTAGTTTATAAGAAAGTACCTAGATACCTATATACGTATCCGGTATAGTTAGGTATTATTGACCAATGCTCGACATAATATATTTTATTTGTACAGCTCACGTCTTGGCAGTTGTCTAATAACACATAGCCAAGTATTAGAGGCCGAAGTAAAATTTGTAATTATTTAATCGAAACTTCCTGTCTGCGTAACTGTTTTGTTCGATTGACTTTTTAAATAGAATTCGATGCGACAGCCATTCCGATTACTGTAGAACACATCCGAGTTGTAGTTGTAATAGTATCTATATATAATTATGTAATTATTTTAAATCATGCGAATGTAAAACGTTATGCAGCACCGGGTATAGAAAATCAGAAATACCTCTTACAAAATTGTGAAAATAATAAGGTAAATGTTCAAAAAACAGTTGTAAGCAGTGACGTCCATATGCAAAATGTCGCCCTTAACCAGACTTATAACGCTGCTGCTTTCATTTTTAGTTTCAAATTGTCTAACATATCATTAAGTACCTACTTATTTATATATTTTATTATTTATTTTCGGCTATCTTAAACAGACAAATACACCAAATATCTTCAAATTTAAATACTTACACACAATCTATTGATAATTTGAGTATTTCCACGTAATCTACTTTCAAACAATGGTAGTTGTGGGTATATGGAGGTCTGACAGGTTTGGAGGCATTCTTGTAAAAATTTTACCTGAACGGCAAAGCGCCATTACAATGTGAATGTTGTCAGTATTTTTTACTCTTGGATTATTTTTTTTAAATTAAGACTTAATACGAATTAATACTGCTTCACTAAAAACCGCTCCCAAAAGTCGTAATATTTGTATTCATTCCTTCATTCGCCACCCTTCATAATTCACGACCTGCCTAGCGCCACGTAACACCACTGATTGGAAGAACTTTACAACTGAATAGATATTACTAATGTATTAACCCATTTTTCGTCGATAAAAACAATATAGGTAAGTAGTATTAATTATTATAATAATTAACAAGCTATAATTTATTTTCACGATATTAAATTTCTTCATAATATGATGTTCACATTAGCTATCTAAAGCGCTCGAAATAGAAAATTTTACGAACCGGAGCGGTCGATAATTTTCCGAAAATTTTAACATTGTTATCTAATTATATTAATTGTTGTTTTAATTTAATAAAACGCAATTTTTTTGTAGTACTTATTCCACTTTTAATCAATAGATTAGGATCGGTTTCGTCCGCCTCAGAGGGACATTTTCAACTGGAAACTTGCAGTGCAGTACAATGCAGTTCTACCATGAATTGACAGATAACAAAATAAAAGAAATTAATTATATTAAAATATGTGTTTGATTTTTTGTTATATTATGATACAGTCAAATTATTTTTTCCACGGAACGAAGCGATAATTCTGCCGATTTCATGGACCGGAACGGCGCTTCGGTCATATCGAGCCCTGTATCTAACGTGATTGATGAATAACTTGGTTACATCCATATTCTTGAAGCGAATGCCTTCGTCTGCCTGACTTTCTTGCGCTGGTTTCTCCAGTTTTTTGATCAAGTTGAAATCGAATAGGATGAGATAGACCCGTATGCATGGATCAAATCAAGAACAAGGTGTTTCTACTGACAGTGGCTCTGTGTGCGAATTTATGATATAGTATTACAAGTCAATACAAAATTATAAGTTTCGTCTAATAAAAAAAAACTAGTTGACTAATTTCATTGACAGTAAAATCTAAAATATATACAATATATATTAACTACTGATTGCATTTTTACACCAGTCTCTCTATCTCCCTCTTATAATATATGTATAAATATAATGTAAGTGAGTAGGTAGACAGTACTTGACCTACCTTTAATATTCTAGTTTATCGTCAATACATACTTATCTCAGCACAATTCGGATATTGTTTTACGAACTTGTACAAGGAACTTCCTTCATAATGTATTCTCCATGCGTTATCTATTGGCTGCTATCTAAGTTTAAACTTAGTATTTAATATAATATATAACTACACCTCAGGCAATAAATGACATTTCATTGGCATTCGCAAATCGATATCAGCCGCCTACAAAGCCAAATGTATTGGAATAAAATTCATAACTGTCAACACGAAATATAATAGTGTTTTATTAAATTGCCAATTCTTCCGTGCTATCCATTATGTTTTGTTTATAAATAGTCATTTTAAGATAATGATTATGTTATGGTCTTATTTATTCTGTTACTTTATCATAAAATTTAATGGTAGATTACCTCCTATTAACTATTTGAATATCAGTATCTCAATTTGTCGATGTCTTGGAGTTGTTACTTCCCGTAACTAATAATATTATTATGATAGATGCAAGTTACTAAGTATATAGATAGACAATATACTTTATTATGTCATTTTTATATCACCTAACCTATCTTAGCTTTAAAGAGTTTTTAAATGGGTAAGCATCTTTTAATTTGATTTAATACCCAATAAAATCGAAACGCGGCTTTTGAAAGATATATTAATCTCATAAATAAAACAAACATAACGTTTTTATAGAGCCAATCTGCCTTGAAGATATTTTATTTTTCAATAAATATAAAGCAAATTTTTACTCAAAACTACGATACATAGTTACCACAGAACAGATAATAAATAGAATACCGATAGGCTATATTCAATACGCCGCACGTTGAAGCAGGGTTTTTGAATGTGTGAGTGTTCTACGAAAATGAAGCACGCATTATGTACGTGCAATAGTGTGTAATACACTATAATTAAATGAGCGTAAATGCATTAACCGAGAGCAGTTTTCAGTATTCGACGTACAACGTATTCTTCACACGTGTGTGAGTTTAACCCGGATTCTTCCTTACTCGAGTCGGTTACCTGCTATCGCCTTACCCGTTGGGTGCTTCAATTCCCATTATTTTTGAGTTCCCTGATAGTTACATATTTCAAATTGAATGACAATATAATTTTATACTTAGGTATAGCAAAATTTTCTATGTTTAGATTTTATATTAATGTAAAAATGTAAATTATTGGGATACCAAAATAATTTAATTACGAGTGATACTTCCCACATATACCTAATGCAATTGCCAATAAAAGTTATCGATAGTTTAAGCTTGCTGGATCGGATGCCAAATGATATACCGACCTACAAAATGCTCAACTATCGTGACAGTAAAATTTTAAACCCCGAGTTTGAACGCGGTGGGGCATTACCTTTTTTAAAATCTATTTTTGTGCATGTTGTCTTTTTTCGTAAAATATTTTCTAGTACCTACCTACCTATAAAACGATAAAATACAATATTTTTTGATTTGTAAAATACTGAAGATGAACAAAATTCTAATTCTAATCCTGTAAATAGGATGACTAGGTTTTTTTTAAGTTACCTACCACAGCCTATTCCACCCTTCACCCCAAATATAAATACCGACCTACAAAATGCTCAACTATCGTGACAGTAAAATTTTAAACCCCGAGTTTGAATCGCGGTGGGGCATTACCTTTTTTAAAATCTATTATTGTGCATGTTGTCTTTTTTCGTAAAATATTTTCTAGTACCTACCTACCTATAAAACGATAAAATACAATATTTTTTGATTTGTAAAATACTGAAGATGAACAAAATTCTAATTCTAATCCTGTAAATAGGATGACTAGGTCTTTTTTTTAAGTTACATACCACAGCCTACTCCACCCTTCACCCCAAATATAAATTTCAAAGTAACATGATATATTTCACTAATTCTGACATTTTCAAGGCTAGTCGAATTTGGTAGGAAAATCGCACATTATGTATTATATCTACACGGAAAGTCGGTATAATATTATCATATTATTATGCCACTGTATATCTAGCTAGTGATTTACCTGTTATTGAAACACTTCAACCACTGTTTAAATTAAAAACAATACCGTTATTAGTTTGAATTTGTACATGAAGTAGTAGGTAGGTAGGTACACAGAGTGACCAAAATGAATTTCAAACAGATATTATTATAAGCCCTTTTGGTTTTAACCTACCTACTCAAAATGCATTATCAATATGAATTATTTTTATTTAATAATCTCTTTGTGGGAAAGCGATAGTGGCTTATAATATTAATACCTACCGCAACGGCTGATCCTGTTTTTGCGGTTTCCGTTTTCAGTATGTAGACATTTTTGCGGATTTATCCTTGTTTTTTTCCAAGAACCTATAATGCACACTACTGAGAATCTTGTTTGATAACAAAAAACTACACATTACTTTTTATTCAGTAAGAATGTTCATAATCAAATATTTATATAGGTACATAATACTTATTACTCAACTAGGTAAGTACGTTAGGTCCTTAACTATTGCCTACCTACCTAGGTAGATAGTTATAATTAAAAGTTTCTAAACATAGAGTTGCATATTATCAGTGGTAGGTTTAGGGACTTTGAGGCCTGAGATCGTGGCCCCCACATCCTGAATCGGTCAACTCGTCACGCCGGGCCCTTCCTGAGCCCGGGCTCGTAGGCTAGAGCCCTGTCAGTCCTCCCCCCCCTTGTGGGGGGCCATGCCTCAACCTATCGCCAAAGTTAAACATAGTGTAATGTTCTACAATAGGTAGTGTTTCCTAAATGGTATTCCCTGGAACCCCAGGGTTCCGTGTATTTTTAGCGATATTTTGTAGATATTTTTAAATAAATCGACTTGAATTTTTGGCACTAGGCATC
This sequence comes from Rhyacophila brunnea, assembly GCF_057557595.1. Classification (NCBI taxonomy): domain Eukaryota; kingdom Metazoa; phylum Arthropoda; class Insecta; order Trichoptera; family Rhyacophilidae; genus Rhyacophila; species Rhyacophila brunnea. The sequence continues at coordinate 20,727,562 of NW_028232774.1, forward strand.
ATACTATGAATCCCCTTTTCTGATAGCCAAGTAACTCGTGACTCTTCGCCATATTGAATAAATAGTCATTTTTATGATTGAGAAAATACACTAAAAATAATTATAAAATAAAATTTTACTGCGGACGAATATCCTAGATATTTAAATGTATGAATTTTTCCGAGATTTTAACTTCATTAGAAACTGTTTTGTCTACAGTTACATTGAAATTAAAATATGCGAATACATGTTGTCATTTGCATAAAATACTTACCTACCACAAACACGCCTGAATTCGACTCCAAACGCTGACAACTTGGTATTTCTATTAAATATACCGAGTCGCGAAACTTAAACGCACAGACAAGAACGAAACTTGCACGCGATGTCGATTGCATGACTCGTCTATCGGCAACTTCAACGCACAGACAAAACAAAAACCCGCTCCAGATTATTTTCACTACCTAATCCTAATGTCCTAAAATCGAAATGTATCGTAGGGATATGATTAGTATTCCTTGTTTTCAAAAGAATTGACGTTTATATTACAATCAATTTATTTTAGATTTTCTAACCTTTTTTCTATGGATACTTATTCTATTCTATACTTGAGTTTAAGTACTTTATTTCCTAGTCGGCCCATATCCATTCGTAGAACGTGACCTGCCAATGTTAATCGGAAATTTTTATGGTTTGGGTTACTTTGGAATTCCCAAATTCCTTGTAGCTAGTAGGTAGTTACGCATTTGTCGCATAATATGCGCTACACTCCATCTTCATTTTTTGATCCAAATATCGCTTTCAGTTCAAAAATCATAAAACCTTTTTCAGACATCTTGCTGGTGAGTGGTGAACTAACATTCTGATCTATATGTGAGGACTGGCCTCAGAAATGTTTTGTATATCTGGATATTCATGTGCCGAAATAGCACCTTGGATTTCAGATGTTTACGAATAATTCCAAAGTACCTATAACCTGTCAGCTATCTGTACCTACCTATTCGTGTTCTAGTTTCTATTTCCTTATGGTATGATAGGTACTTATCAGTGACGAAGGGTGCCTGTTGAAGATAGGTAACTTTGCATACCTAATATGGATTTGAGTTTTGTTAATTTTCACTATTTTCCTGGTTAACAATTTTCTACTTTAACTTTTTAAGTATAATAGACATTTATAATATAATATACCTAATAGACATTTATAATAGTCATTTATAACATAATTTCAACAAGGACAACAAACGCTAAATGTATATAAAAGATAATGCACTACCACAGTTTCGAACTCGGCTAAACTCGAAAATTCTACTGTCTTGATAGTTTAGCCGGTTTAGTGTTTTGTCAAAGGGACCGTTTTTCTTCGAATCCAGAAAAAATTAAATATATAAGTAGGTATCTATACAAAAATACATCATAGACTTTTATAGGTAGGTATATTATAATCGCAGGTTTTGACATTGCGTTCGTATGTAGGTAATTGTTTGTATCTACCTACCTATTATATGCATGAAATAGGTATAGGTACCAAATTAATTGAAGCTTTTGTTAGGTATGTATTGTGTTTGTGTTGTAGCTCGTTAGATACGTATTAGTGGATATGCTAAGTGCCGCCTGGATGGGAAAGTTAACAATCAATGTAGGTATAATACCTACCTACAGACAGATGTCGTTTGGATAGTTATATTTTTTGTAGAATATTATATACATGAAGTTATTATTTAAATAAGTTAATACTAAATTATAAATTATTTTTAGTAAATAATCGCCTAGTATATAGTCTTCGCTACTGGTACATATAGATAGGAGCAGGATATATTATAATATAGATGGTGAATAAATAGAAAGTGATTTAAGATTATTTTTTAGTAAGCAATGCCGAATCAATATTTTCAAGGTAAAATTATTATAATGTTATTCACAATGATGAATCTGATAGAGATGCAAGTTTTTGGACTGCTATGCTATGACATTACCAAAAGTTGGATAAGGCCACATTTTAATGAATAGCTTAAAATCATCTAAATTCACAAAATGATATTTTGGAAATCAAATCATTATATATACCTATATGTAGTGTATTGAATTGGCACAATCAACGACATCCCTAAGCAGGCGAGTACATAAGGAGAGACGAGTTTCTTCAGACCCGGATATCCCAAGGAACGAAAATAAAACAAATTATGTGGGTGAATGAAATATTACTTACCGAGGTGATATTTTAAGAAATTTTTATGTTTAATTTTGCGACATAAAGACGGAACAGCGCGGCGCAGACGATACAAATGGAACTAAGCAATTACTGGATGCGATAGATTTCTGTAATTCATAGTGTCTATACATGTGGAATGTAAATGGGAAAGTTTAGATGTAGAAACAATGAGGCGTGGTAATTAGTATGATGGTTAATCGCAAAGTCACGTTATACGCAATATAGGTGCGTAGGTATATAATATTATGATTGAGGGTACTTATAAATAAATCATAAGGCACTTACCTACTTCGTTTAGTTTTATGTTGCCGTATAAAAAAATTGAATAAACAACAAATGCATCCAAGTATAAGTGGGTAGATATGGTAATATTGTTTGATTAACAAAACCTAGGTAAAGTAGGTAGTTAAGTAAATTATATTTTGACTACATTAATTCTCATTTATTGTTTTATTATCTGTATAAAAAAAATCACACGAATGAAGGAGGAGCGTAAAATTGCAAGCACTCTTCCAGGTGTTTACAACAAATTGATTGTGAGCCAATTTATTAAAAAAAAACCTAACTATCTTAACCGTGTTCATTGGGTCGTATGTGAACAGCTAAACAATACAAATTATTCATAAAACAAGTCTCAATTTTCTATAATTCACACAACATAAAGATTTAACCATGCTGAACACCTACGGAGTGGTGAAGAGTGGAAGTAGGCTGTGGATACCCAACATAAATAGCGCACACTTTGTCAGTCATTCTTGTAAATTTGTATTCTTAGTTCAATTCAAACAAATATGTAGGTAGATATTATGTATGATAAAGTTTAGTGTGCACTGTTTGTGTCAGATTTTTACAGCCTACCTCCACCCTTTGCCACTACAAGGTAGATATGTCTACTAGTGGCATTCATTTAGATATATATACCTAACACTTTACAAAATTTCGCCACTAATAACAGACTTCCTCTGGATAACTAATTTCGTAGTCGCTATCAAAACCAGATAACATCTCACATATAGTAGTAGGTATATATGTGTTGTGCCTATTAATGTTATGTTATTCAAACCATTACATAATTTAGTATCTACTTAATTGAAATTATTAAACATCTTGTGGCTTATGACCACCGATATAGGTAGGTACCTACATATTTTTCTTTGGGATGTGATATTTTGTACGAATGTAGATACTTTCTAATCCTTTGCAATAAAAAATATATTAAGTAGATATATATTTTATTTCCGAATTAAAAGTAATTTTGAAGAAAAGGTAGACAATCCATGCATTACCAAGCAAAGTGTAGCAGTTTGAAATTGCGCGATGTCAGAAATCAAATTGCATTGTCCATGCGCACCGTTAGGCGTTCGTATAGGATGACTCAATAAAACATGAACAACATTTTGCCTGATATTGTAATCAAAATATATATACCTACTCATTCACCTATTTGTATAAATACCTAAACGGCCAGTAAAAAGTGTGTGTCTAAATGTCTATGCAATCATACACAATAATATACGATTCTATATTGATTGCGATTTTAATGATTGGTTAGTATTGTGTGATGACGTGTAAAACCTAAGTAGGTAGGTACATATCGAAAAAAATATACCTATAAAATGTCAGCGATTGTTTTATGCTCTTTGGATATGGGCCATAATTTGACTTCAAAACTAAGTTTCCAGGTCGGAACGAGATTTAGGTCCATTTCGCGATTGGTATAAATGGCCATTGTTTTGCCATTTGCTTACAATATTAATATTGACGACAGGCCATATTTGAAAAGGTCATGGTTTTCATATATTTCAGTAAAATCTAATGTTTTATCTGGTATCTCCTGTATATTTGATTACAATTAAAACAGTAGATAGTAGATACATATGTTACATACACCAGATTCACTCTGAATTACATTCGTTGTCTGTTAAATTATTAATAATTTCACAAACATTTTATTATGTACGCTTTTGGCGAATTTTGGAATTCATAGATTATTCTATAATATGAAATAACTACATTATTGATTACACTATAGAATTAGAAATAAAATTTATTTTTATAGATAAATATTTAATTGTAAACATAACAAAGGTGTCTGTCTGTATGTATATCTTTCTGTCCATTTCCGTTTGTTAGGTTATAACTAAAAAACTAGTAAACAAAAATGTTTATGGAACTCGCACCATTCTACATTATTGATACCAATTTAGTCTACATCTTTATTTCTTATCCTCTTCTGATGCTCCAAAAGGATTCAACTTTCTTCCAAAAACTACTTTAGCCGATAGATTCTTTGCCAGTGTCTATATAGATATGAGATACGAAAGAACGAAGATAAAAATGAAAAAAGGGCGTCGTCGATTTATTTTTTGAGATAATCGACGTTGGACATTAATTCACTATTCGATATCTCAAATAAAATAAAATATCTGTTTTGAAAGTGCGCCTATCAAAAGGTTAATATCACAGATTACACCAGATCAAAGTCGGGTACTTCAATTAGTAGTTCTAGAAAATGTACCTACGTAGTTTTGGAAAAAGAGGTCTCAGTTCAGTCTTTTTGGTTTCCACCCAAGCATAATTGCATTTTCATCAGTCAAATTTGTTCGCTACGCACTGTACAATCATTCCGGATGCAACAGTGCCTTGGTGTGGCCACCGAGAACTACAAGCAGGTATCCTGTTACATATTCAATTTATTCTCGATGGCAGCTTTACTGTTTTTCTCTCTACCATATTTTCCCATTGTTCAGTGTTACTTTGCATGCGATATTGTGTTCGATTATGTACGCGATTTTCGGCCACAATTTTTTCATTCGCTCTTATCTAAACACTGTTAAAAACTACTTCATCAACCTGGATCCGTGGGATTTTAAATAGATTTTCTAAAAAGATATTCTATTATCTAGATTTAGACAATGACAATTTTTAAACACAATATTGTCTGAATTTATGATGTCTTGCACAGTAACGGACATAGGCATAGTGTCGCCCTTAATCGGACTCAAAATACCGCCCCCTGTACCATGGTGTAGTGCTAAATATCGCTGGGTTTTTTTAAATGTTACTTCCTCCTCCCACTTCAGCGTTCCGAAAATTGATATTTAAATAACAAACAGTTTGAAGATTTAAAAAATATTACTAATAATTTTAATGAATATTCCCATAATCATTTAGAAATTGGACTTACTAATTAGTGTTTCCCTTACATTTTTTACATAGTAAGAAGACATAATTTTCTGTATTCATGTTTTCAAAATTAGTATGTACCTTGGGAATTTGTGATAAAAATAGATACCTAATAGGAGATGAAAAGACGGACCATGCGGCTTCTTATCACATTGACAGAGAAGAAGCAACGTTGGTTCTGGCTCAGTCGTATTATGCACCAGATGCCTCGAGAGAAAATCTAAACATGGCCTGCCTTTTCTTCAAGCCAATAAAGCTACCAATAATATGTTGGCATTTTTACAACATTATATATTATTCGGGTTTTAATGTAAATTATTTTCATTTAAAATGATAAAAGTGATTAAAAGGCATTGTTATATAATATATAAAATTATAAATGAAGGAACGTTCAAAAAATCATTATCCTATGTATTATTTATTTCGTCTCGCTAAATATAATTTGCTTACTGACAAAAATCGTAAGTGTTTATTACTGGCAGTAATATGTATTAATTGTGCAATACGGAACTGTTATATCACTAATAATAGGTATGATTATAATTTTTTCGTTAATTTGTTCTACAATCCGATGCAGAGTCGCATCTGACTTATTTGAAGAATACATACATATTGTGCCCACAACGAATTAATAATTCAAGACGTTCACAATATGACATTCAAATTACTATAGAACAGGTAATTCAAGCTATAATAAAAATACAAATCAAAGAAATCTCATTTTTTTTAAATATCGCTGCGTATAACGGAAAATAATATATAACGGAACAGACAGAAATTTAAAAAAAATGTCTGATGGAAATAGTCAAAACGTAAATATTTTTTAAATCACAGATAGACACATTCACTGTATTACCAGTGCAGATGAATATTTAAAATTAGGAACGTGTCATAATTATTATTGTAGCTTTCCGATTTATTATATATGTATAATATATTAACTCTAGGACCTTTATAGATAAATACTAAATAGGTAGGTACTGCCTTGATACATATTATCAAGGCATTGCTGAAGATGTTTTTCTATTTACTAAGTGTATCCACGTAACAGTGGATATCAAAATGTAACATTTAGCGAGTACATAATAACATATTTACCTATGTAACCGAAGAAGGGGAAAATCGGCGATCCAGCCCGGGGCATGGTCGGGACGTAGCGATAATTACGGCGTCACGTAAGGTCGCGGGTTCGACTCTGGCCATTATTTTCGATTCCATTGTACGGTTCTCAAGCCATTATTATCAATTTATATATTCTCAGCTAGCGTACGGTAGAATCTCAATTATTAGGTACATGGGGATCCATCTATCTACACGGGTACCTACACACAGTGATGTCGTTCTATTTTATAACAACCGGTTCGCGCTTTAATCATTCCAGGTTCGATAAATATGTGCATGTGTACATTTAAATTTAAACGATCTTTGGCTTAGACTGCGACAACTTGAACAAGAAACACGACAGTGGCGCTATACTTATTGCAGGCTATCAATTCTCCAAACCGTTGTCTTTTATGTCACAATTAACCACAATTCAAGCATATTATGCCCAATAACTCGTGTTATGATAATTATTCAGCATATCGACCGCTCTATACCATTAATAATTGGTGCAGCGATTAGGTAAGGTAGGCCACGACGACTAGAGCTTGTAGTTTCTCGAATTTAAGATTTTTTTTTCTCGAGAGTTAGAGATTGATTTTTCAAGAATTTTGAGAAATTTCTTTTTTAAAATGGCCTCAATTTTCTTCAAAAAAAAATCACCGGTGAATTTTCAAATTTTTTTCCCGTTTCAAAATCGTGTGCACAGAACAGATTAATTAATGTAAAAGCCATCGCCAAAAACCGCATCGACTGTTCCCAATGATTGAAAGCACGTTACATTAATGTGCCAAAATAAAATACATAGGTATTATTAACACTATGTATTGAAAATATTATATTATTTAACACGTGTTTAAGTTTATCACATAGTTTTCCATACTCGAGATATTTAGCCTATCACCTATATCACACCCAGTAGGGTAAGCCAGTTCCTATCAATTTTGTGTTCCCTGGTCTTGTGGTTTTTTCCCACATGAAAATTCATTTTCCACAGTTTCCACTTCGGATCAAAGTCGGCAGCTTTTTTCCGTTTCAAATTATTTTTGTTATATTTTCCTAGTAACAATTTTACAAATTTTTGAGATTCTTGTTGATGATTTCTCGAGACTTTTTAAGACGATATTTCTCGATCACAACCTCTAACGATGACAAACTCCATACAGTCGTACTATAAAACCACAAGTGCTCTCATATCCAATTAATATATTTATTTTATAGGATGTAATCAGTTACCTACCTTAGTACAAAGCCATTGGCGCCGCTGGCAAAAAACCATGTATTTTGTCGCCATTTCTATTGCAGTCATTTAATCATAAATACTATTATGGGGATTTCGGATGTACTCACGGATTAATCACCTCGATGCGATTAACCGGTCCGCAGATTGGTACATAATAACCGGCTCTCGTCAAACGTCTTGATTACACCACTATATGATTTACATTATATTCATATACGTAGGTACATACTAAGTAGAGGCGATCGTCAAGGGTAGACATAATTGTTTTTTTTTTTTTTTTTTTAATTATTATTAGTTATCGAATAAGTTATATATCTATGTTATATAATAATATATACTGTTTGCTCTAAAAATATATTCAGGTTAAAAATATGGTGTATTCGAGGACATGTGGTGTAGGTACCTATGATTTCCGTTTACTAACTATTAAATATTTATTGAAATACTTGGTCTTGGTACCATAACCGTGTAACAATTCCAGTAAATTTTGCAAACATTAGTTAAGTATTTATGTGTGTCAAAGTACGTCAACAGGAGTTATTCCGTAACGGAGTTACAACTATTTTTTGGTGGGATAGTTAAAAATATATAACGAAACCAACAAAATTCTTATTTCAAATTGTTCGCATGTGTTGTTGCAAAGCACCCATCACAGACGCAATATTACTACGTACCATACCAAAGACAATTTGGTTTATTTAATTTAAAATGCCCACATGCCTTTCGTATTCTTTGTAATCATTTCTGTACCTACCCAGTGGCATATTTAAGGACTTGGAAGCCCAAATGCACTGACTGATTTGAGCCCCTCACGATATAAAATATAATAACACCATAAATTCCAATTACTAATGTCCTCATCCAATTATTATGTGATTATGTTAGACTCTTTGGCTTTAGTTTTAGGTTATATTGTATTTTGTATGGTACTCATTTTGTGAGAAATTCGCACCTTTTTAAGATTTTGGTATAATTTAATATGTATTTGTATGACTGGTTTGAACTGTTTCGAGGTCCCCTTTTAAATCTTCTGATGAATCGGTTGCGTCAGTTTTGTCAAAGAAAATCGCTGCTGTATTTACTTATATGACGATTATACGTGATTATTGTTTCACGTAATTCGTAAAACTGTAGGTACTTACTCGTGTTCCTTACATATAAATGTATAAAGGACATTACTCTTTATAATTAAGAAATAACGCCGCTAGAGGGTGAGAAGAAAAAAATGTTAGGTGAGTCTTACCAGTTTATTTAATATGCGCAGTGCGCATCAGCGGCGATGTTTCGCTTCCGAGAATCGCGTCGGGCGATTCGACGCGACTCGGCGCGATTGGACGCGACTGGAAGCCTCCGCGGATACCCATCGAAATGGAAATTGACCGTTTTCAAATGGCTGTGCACATCGGAGTAGTGGTTCGATGAAAATAATGGCGAATATGCGTTTCACCAGTGACGTCCCTAGGAAAAGTGCCGCCCTTCAGTAAACTTAGAATGCCGTCCCTGTTATTTTTTAATTACAAATTCTCTGCAAATTCGTACCTACTTACCTATTACATTATTTATTTTCGGCTATCTTAAGGCTATAATACCTCAGCTGGGGCACGGTCTACAATGATCGTGACTAGGCGATGCGTGGATTGTGTAAATGACGCGTGCCGAACGAAATATAATTTGTCATTAAAATTAAACATACGTCCATTTAATGTTATGTTTATTGTTCTATTAGTAACAATAATAATATCTTCATTGACATGTTTTCTTTTTCAAGTAAATGGGTAACGTTTTTAGTCATCTTTACACGATTTAAGAATTAATACCCCCGTCGCCATCACGAAACAAATTCACGTGTTCGCAGCTCAACTTTCGCTCTCCGATTGCCAGCGAGTCCAAAATTTCGTCGCACCTATAGTTGAAAATTATTTGCCGAACCAAAAATCTTTAAATTGACATTAACACCATTTACTGAAAATTAGAGCATTTCCAGGAAACGTACTCTCAAGCAGTGGTGATATCAAATAGAATAAGTATACGCTTTATAACTCGGGACTTTTTTTTAAACTTTTTACTACACTAATACGCCTCTTTACTTGATTATGGTGCATACAATTCGATCAAATAATATTCACTTGTATTAATATATGTAGTAATTAATAAATAAATAAATATACGATATACGTAAAAAAATATTTTTAGAATATAATTACAACATTTTCATCATAGAGCTGGAGTGCAAAGTTATGAAGTGGCATTTCTACGTGGAGGTGTGGCGTTGACAGGCTTGAAGACACTCTTGTGGAAATATGCAGTAACACCCATTACAATATCTATGTATTACAATACCTACCTACAACAATAATTATCCTAATCCCTAATCTTTTGAACTAAAAAGTCGATTGTTTGCGTCGCGTCGTGGAAAACCGTCACTACTCTGAAAATTTGTAATATTTATATTCATTTCTTTATTTGCCGCCCTTCACAATGTGCCACCCCGTGGCTGAAAGGTGGAAGTAGGCAATTAAGATCCAACATATAAATAGTACACAGTAACTTTGTCAGTCGTGCTTATTTGTTTTCATTGAACTACGACTACAAATTGTAAATAGTGTTGGTTATTTTTTAAAATTCAATTAAACCCTGTGTAAACCAAGCCATAATATTTACTTAATAATCAAAAAATATTCTTCTATCTATAAAATATCTAAAATTATGCCATTAACGATATAAATAATGATGTTTTTTATAATAAGACTTGTTTAGCGCTTGTAACAATGTTTTTCACAGCGCAGCCCTTAGAGCACGCTAGTATTGTTTTTTTTCTATAAAGGAATCTCCAGTATTAAGTGAGTTTATTTAATCATTAATCTAAGTAAACTGTTTTCCTGCTGCAATAATAAAATTTATTTATCTACATATAAGTAGTAAACGTTGGATCTGAGTTCAAGCACAGTTTAAAAACAACATTTTTTCAAGACCTGGGATTATTAGCCTGCGCGTAACCGCTCGGCGATCGTGGGCGTTAATAGTGAACTTTGCAAATTACATATTGAAGACGTTCAGACATAGTATTAAAACAGTATAAAGAGTAAATACAAAAAGGCTCCGTCTTTACTTTCTATGGAAAGAGACTTTCTTCAACGTCTTGTTAATTAAAAAAAAAAAACATTTTAAAACATATTGACGTAGACAAATAAGTTCGGTGTAATGTTTCAATTTTTGGCATTGACTTTTTATTAAATTTTAATTCTGCAGCTATCGTATATGGTTCTTCCCATGGTCCTTCCGTCACCATCACCCGCGAGCGAATCACCAACACCGACGCACCGCCAGATAATATGCAAGCGATGTAGCACTATACAAATGTTATACAATATAAAATATATATATATATATATATCTAGACGCCGCGGTGTATGGACAAGGTAAGAAGACAAGACGTAGAGGTATAATATAAAAACGAAAAAAGACCGGTTTGGACGGGGACTCGGGGTCATTATTCTGCGAGAGGTTGGTCACTGGTCACCGCAGTTGCCGGCCGGGCGGCTGGCGTAGCCGCTATGTTCTGGCGATCCGCGAGAGGTGGACAACAAGAGACGTATTGCCAATATTAATAACAAGTCTTTAAATAGAGAAATTATTCTATCCCATTCAATATACATAATACAATAGGTATTATATAATTTTTTTCATTGGTTCTACAATCAGATTTTTTACGTGAAATGGATCTTAGCTACTTGGTAAACCCAACAGAACATAATATTAATTAAATAGCCATGTGAAAGCTGGTTACCATGGACCAAGTTTGTTACTTTATAACGGTCAGGCTATAGTATTTTAATATTCATTAGCAGGCTATCATAAGATACCAAATCGCTCCGGATGATTTATTCCATCTACGTGAGAATGAGTATTATAGGTGAGCGTTGTTTTATAAATTCTTAAAATATGGTCTATTTAGCTCATTGAGCGTACTATCATGTAGGTATCTATTATTTTATAATTTCTTGTATTTTACCCTTTATACATACCTACTGTTTTTCTAATACTGCGTCTATTTCTTTGTTTTTAAATCTGATAGTGTAAACGTCTTAAATTGTAATTTGTAAATAAATTTAATAATTTAATAAATTTAAATACGAAAAAATATGACATAAAACAGATTATGTCTATCGGTTTATACAAATTCGATAAATGTAACTTTGCAAAGTCGTTATAGATTAACACTGAAGCCAGTTTTGATTTATGACACAATCATGGTCGCATCATAAAACGCAAGAAATACAAAACGCGCGGCGTTTCCTTAAATATTATCAATATGCACATTTCGTTAATGTGACAAAATTTAATGCATATTATAATATGGACGTAACTATTGAAAATAATATATTTACCAAACATAGTACGTGTTAGGGTTATCCCATACTTCTTCACAATTCAGAATTAAACCATCTTACAGTATTACACAGGAAACAACCCGCTTATCTTATTTTTTTTGTTTCCTAATCATCTGACTACCCTTAAGATCTCGGCCCAAGTTAAAAATTAGCATGAATTTGCTACAAGAGCCCCACGACTTCATAGGCGGACACTTTACCTCTTGTCCACTGCGAGTGCTTAATAATAAATAAATCGGAATTCTTGATAAACTTACATACTATTACTTTGTACCGAGGGGGACTTGAAACTGCATCCATCGCATTCGAGGTAGTACGCGTTACGAAAATTGATAACCAATGGATTTGCCATTGAGCAAATTACTGAGAGGTTATTTGAATGAATTTTAAAAACACGTTCCATTTATTTGAGATACGAGGTTTATTTCAACATAGTGTTGTTCCAATTTCAATTAGATTGAAATTTAAAATTTGACATTTATTTTTACTTTTCTTCTCGTAGTTGTAGGTAAAATCTAGAAAATCCATTGGTCTGTATTTTTGTCTTTTTATTTGTACCAATGTGATATTGATATATTAAATTCAACAGAAAACCTTGAATAAAAAAATGCGTGAGTGAGGTTTCAAGCGCTCATCGTTAGCCAATTGCGCTCTAGCGGTCCATAATCTCTGTGCTGATGATGAGGAGTACCCGTCCGCCAAGAACCTGTGCAGATATGGTCCCTGTACGGCCCGCGGGCCTGACATATCGTAATTGATCCACTACATCATTAACATCGCTACTTTTAGAGATACGGTGGCAGTAATATGAATTAAATTGGCTCGCTTGCATTGTGCATTCTGACCACAGCGTGTTTGGATAATTTGGACCGCGTCATGTATTTAGAAATTAACCAATATTGTCTCAAATTTTATATATTCTGTTTTAGATTAAATAATTATTGTGTTCAGTTGTGTTCATTGTGTATGCAGTTGGCGAGATGGCTTTCAAATCTCTCTCAAATAATTATGGTAATGGTAGGTATAATTAATAACGTGCAATAAAATGTTTAATTTTCTAAAAGAAAATATGACTATCGCCTCTTTATATACTTATAGAGCATAATATTATATTATATATCAGTTAAAAGTGATACCTTATATATATTTTTAATATGTGTGGTAAACGACGTTTTTGAGTTTCAAACGTAACTAGTTATACCTATTGTATTTTTAAATTAGAATAGCATGACTGTCTTCATTAGCGAATAGATCTTCTATTAAGATTTTTTGGATCATGTTCGATCCTATGAAGATCATAAAGATACCCCATTTCAATAAGAACACAACTCGAAATTTTTTAGGTTTTGAGTTAATATTGCCATTCGATGTAGAAAGGTATTCTCTTTATAATTCAGCCAAAAGAGTCAAAAAATAATTCTAAAATGGGTCATAAAATCGAATAATCCTTTCTTGGATTAATCATTAATTCAATTATTTACTGAAATATCTGGGTTAATTCCTTATCAAACTGTAAACTTTCTTTGATCATTGCTGAATTCCACAAAATTAAGGATTTAAAATTATAATGAGAATTTGTGCAAAAATTTCAAACACCATTATCTTGGAACAAGGTTTTTTGAGTTTTTTTCCCTATTTAAATATGGTTCTCCACACAGTGGAGGATGTTTTAATAGATTTTTGTTTAAGAAATAGAAATTAGCCACTTGCTCAACACATATCACATAATCAATCACATATTAAAAAACAACGTGTCAATATGCCACACCCGGTATCCGAACCCGAGACGCACGATATTATAAGCCAAAGCGGTAGCCAAATGATTACTGTAAGCCAGTAAGTTTTTAGTGAGGTTTTAAGGGTGTTTATCACTACGACAGGCCCTACGACACAATAACAGTAGTGTTAGTGACACAGTAGTGGAATAATGGTATCAATAAAACAAAACAGTCGCATACACACTCATACGATGATAAAAACACATAATATATTGACCTAACCTGTCACGCTCCACTATTGGAGCAAAAGGCAAGCACATGGTCGCGCCGCTTCCCTCAGTTTATCACCACGTCGCACGCCTCCCGCCGTGTTCGACCTGCAGCGCGTAGATCGCTTTTGTACCACCGATACAATGGTGAGGGAGGGTCGGCAACAGCGACGAAACTCTTGAGGTTAAGCCACAAGGGTACGGAATGTCGTTTTCTCTGGCATCATTCAGAACATCTGTATATACAAAGAATATAATAATATATAATTACACATTCTCGTGAAAAGCCAATTAAATGTGATTTTATATGCAGTCTATATTTATTTTTGGGTATTACAATATATGACTTTTTATTTGAACAATATTAATACGTAAATGAAAAGTTATACAGCTATAATACCCTCATTGGTATAGATAGGCACATGTACCTATACAAAAAATCTATTACTCACCTATCATTCCAATCATAGCCGGAGCAGGTGTAAGGAATAATGTACTTGAATAGTTTCTTAGACCGCAAAAACACGTCGACTGATTCAACTCCAACCACATATCAATAATAATAAGATAAATTGAAAAATACTATACTATACTATGACATTCGTTATCGAGCGCAGGATTACCGTTTGAACAACGTGTCAATTGTTTGACACTGAAAATAACACAGTAATTTATACAAATTATTATGCAATAGTTACTCGATACAATTTAAATATAAGTATGTATACATATAACGTTTATAAGATCGGTAATTAAACATTAAATAGTTTGTTAATTTGTTTATATTTATTACAGGTTATTATGGCAGTACACATTTAAAATGATGTATATATTTTTTTATCAAGTAAAACTCTTAATAATTATTTTTTTTACTATTTTCAGTGTTCGACTACTTTGACGGGGTAAAATATTTTTCAAACATAGGTAAGTTATTTTAATAATATTTAATTAAGTAGGTAATTCAACGATTATTAATTTAAATCTTTTTTATACAACAGATTCAAAAAAATAGTTTTAAGTACTTATATAATATTCGAATTATTCTGAAACTATAATTGTAATCTTATTAACGTGATTTAAATTGCAAATATGGTAGTCAGTATTGGCGGAATTTTAAAATGACCTCATTGGGCATCTCTAGGATTTTGCTAATATTATGTTCATTTCTGAAGCTTTTCAAGAGCTTTTGGCAGCAACCCACGATAATAATATGTTCAATATAGAATCATATATTCTTAAATCGTATATATATTTTATCTTGAATAAATTAGAAGGTTTAACACTATTTTTTTTAGTAAACATTATGCTATTTATAAATGAATTTTATTCTTGTTGATTTCCTTTATTTATATTAGAAATATGAGGCGTCTAATACAAAAAGCGAAAAGTCCACAATTCAATATTTTCGGGAAACAACGTTTTTATGTTTCAAGCTTCATTTTATGTCGAAATTAGAACCAAATGGCAATTTGTTTCAGCCGATAAACTCTTAAATGTAATAAATATAGGCAAAATAAAATTAGACATAGCGCTATTTGTACTTCACTTTTTAATTTACGCCGCATAAGGCACATATTTCCGTGGCACTGTCATAAATTTACCAGATGCTACGGCATGGGAGACACCCTTTTCAATACTGAACGTTCCCTTATTGGTTGAATTAAACACGCGCGAAATCAACCAAGCTTTAAATAATATGAAACACGGACTTGGCGCTTTTTGTAACAAATCGAGACTTAAAATATTTTTTTTCGTAGGGTTTTGGAATTTATAGATCAATACATATTGTGTAAATTATACAAAGAATACCTACATGCATATTGTTTTCTCGATTTTGACTAAATGTGGGCTTATCGCTTTTTGGAATTAGACGCCTCATATAGTAGGTTATATTATTATTATACAAATACTTAAATTTGTCATAATAAACAATTAAAATTGTCTTACTCTATGAAGTATATATTCGTAGAGCAGTAGACAGTAAGTCTGTGGTACACAATTGTGAGAGAGATTCTTTATATTATTTACACAAAATATCTTTACGTTGGTACACCTGTCGTATTCACGGGCAACTTTTAAAATAACTGTTTCGATGTCTTTTAGTTTTGATTTCCGATGTCCGCTTTTATAAATTTACATATTAGGCGTTTCACAACCTCTCAAACTACACAAAATATTTTACATTTCAATATCACGTTAAAAATCCTTATAGATAAAGAAATATTACATAATAAATGACATGATAGTATAGATAGTAAATAAGGAGTTATGTATTATATTAATACAGTGCAGCACGTTTTCACTACGTGATGCGTGATGAAAAATATCATCATTAAGAGAAAACTCCAAGAAAAATAGGTCTGCTAGAATGCGAATATTGCGGTTGAATCTAAGGACATTGGTTCGTAGAAGCACAAACTATTTCTTCTCATCATCGATAGTGTCTAGAGTAGACAGCATATACGAGTAGCAGAATAATATAAACTGTACTTATTTATGCTGAAAACAACCAATCCACAAGTAAATTTTATTGCCTCACATGGACAAATAATATCTAAACCGTTTACCAAAGATCTGAATGCTAAAATCAAAGTGGCAATCGTAGCCGTTTCTTCAATAGTATAATGCTTTTAAATTAAATAGACATTTTAAAGAGAAATACGTCATTATTTTGAAACTAGGTTTCGTTATAAAATCTCCAGAGCTTTTTTGAAAGAGTTGTCAGATGAAATATACAATTTTATTTGTTTTCAAAGCTCTGTGTATACATTAGAAATAAAACCGGTAAAGCTATCATTCATTTTTTGTTCAATGGATATTTACAAATTCTATTCCTATTTTTTTATAACTTGATACGTCTTGACTTATTAAAAGATAATCTAACTTTCATTGTATCTATATTGTCATTTGTGCCTGGCTGGTCATGCTCGCTCGTAGGCAAGGAGCCGGATGCAATTGCTGCCATAATTCTACATGGAATTATTTCATTACTTTATATCATAAGTAAAAAACGATAGAAAAATGTTCAACCTAATCAAAACAATATTTTTGTAGTTACTAGGTTCACTGTTTGTAGATATTAGATATTTTTTCTCGAAAGTTTAATATAGGATACATTATAATAAACTGAATTAATAATTTTTCGATTATTACTTGATACAGTTTAGAATAAATAACTGGAAACATATAAGTAGGTACATATCGTTTAAAATTAAATAATTTAATTTTTGGCGAATACTATAAATGTGGTATGACAGTGTTTTACCTATTGGGAATCATCGATTGACCCGTTTAGTACCCATTGCTACTTACGTAATGAAGCAATGATTTTGCTAAAGCAGAGCTCGTAACGAGAAAAAAGTTATGTGATTCACTGATAACCCCTTATAGCCCAAGTGTTGATGTATTATACATGTACCTAGTAGTTGTTTGAAGTTATTATAATGTTCAGAGATTCAAGACCATTTCAGCAATGATATGTACCTAGATAGTAATTAAAATATTTTTCTGTCATTATTCTCAACTCAATAGATAGTTTGGTAGTTGATAAGTAATGACGAATAATACTTATCACAAAACAATGTGCAAAAGCCCTCTTTAATACGAAGATTTCGCCCAACTACAATGGATACATCTTTTACTGATCGTTTTAAAATTAGTAGGTATGTTGTATGGTATGTAGGGTATATTTTGTTTTATTTAATTTGACAGTTCATTATTCAGACAAAAATTAATTCAAGTTGTTTAATTTTGTGTATTGTATGTAACACGTACCTTCTGTTTTTTTTCGGTTTGAGGACATTGTATTTTACAACGTTTTTCTTAGCTCGTATTCTTATTTTTTCGGTGGTTCTTTGTCCGGTACAAATCTTGCAACCAATTTTTAGCTAACTTACCGACTAGCTAGACATTTGAAACTTTTTGAATGTACCAGAACACGATGTCAATCCATCTTTAAGTAGAATTGAATTCATTTTCAGTTAATTCTGTTTTGTATGAAAAGTTATTCCGACACCATTATTGGTTGCTAGGTGTCTGGGGTCCTAGCAACTAAAATTAATATATACGTGCGTTACTATGGAAATCAATATGACACGTCAAAATGACATTTCAGTATTATTTCTCTCGAGTACAACTTTTTTTGATCGCTTAAGCTAGTCAAGTCAAGTTTATATGATTCAACGGAAAATTTAAAAACGTTGTATATAAAAGGTTCTTTTTATCTTGTAAATATTTTAATTCATTATATAATAATATGTGGGAGGGGTGTTGGTAGGTTGTTAAGATTCGACATAAAAAGTGCACACTGTAGTTTAGGTATGCTATAGGGATAGGCGATCTGACAAAAATAGTGCTCACTTTTTCAGTCACACTTATTTTGTTTCCATTAAATTAAAAATACATATTACGGTACTTGTTAGTTTTAATAAATTCCTTAAGAGCCCACATGCCCAACGTAGGTTAAAACGGAAATTTTATAGTATTTTCAGAGCATAACCCTGAACATTTCTTAGACGTTGTAGATAATCTATTTATATAATTTTGAAGCCTTATTATCCTTTATATTTATTTTAAACATTTCATGACTGTATAATGTATTTTTATTACGTAAAATAGTATTCTTTTAAACCTCTCGATCTAATGTTTTAAAATATAGTCATATTTCGGTACATCCAAGTGCAGTGGTGTTAAGATTTATTAATTTTTAAACGCATTTAAACTATTAGAAAAATTAATGTTAACATTATACGAGTATAGTGAGATATTTACGATAAAAAATTACATTTTATAATCTCTGTGATCCCAAATTTGACAAGAATTAGGCATTTTATTATTTAAAAAAATGAGCATAATTAACACATTTGAAGATAATTCTAAAGATATTGATTATATGCTATGTCTTTGACCATTCGAATGTAATAAACATCTTACGAATAGTGTTTGTTTGATAATAATTATTGACCTAAGAATATGGTAGTATTTTTTTGAAATTCGCCATTTCTATTGGGATTTCCCAGTGGTTAAGCTACAACATACGGCCGTAGCCATAAATTTACAAACGATAACTGAAGTATGGAGTAAGATTATGTTATCGCGCGTGTTTGAACATGTACCTAACCGAAAAAAATCGTTTTTTAAAAAACGTTACAAGACACTTATGATTTTTGTTTTTTATGTCATTGTAAAGGCTTTGAATTTGTAATTTTTTTTTTTCACTATATGCAAATTAAATACACTTCTAATTAGATAATAATTCTAAATACTCTATGATACTTACATTCTATTTTCGAATATCAGATAGATAAGTCTAATTTCTGCCTAAGTTTCAAACATAATAAGTACCTATCTACATATTTTTCTTAATAATATATCACGAATAAAATCTGTGCAGGCGTAAAATTGATTTATTTGACCTTTTATATGAAATGACACGGTGCCGTTACGGATTATAAAAACTCTTACCAACAACTGTATGTTGGTGTATCCGGTCGGGCGCTTAACGGGTTAAGCCCAGTTTTCAAAATCCGAAAACTGGTTTTCGGAATCGGCTCTACTGTCCAACCACGTGCATGTATACAGTGAATAAACTATAATATAGTATATTATTTATGAAAGGTACCTATCTGCTTACTAATATTTGTGTGTATAAATTATTTTTTGTTTTGTTTGAAGTTTGTTTTTGGAAAAAAGGGATTGTCTTCGTTTTTCTGCTTTTAATCAGTATTTTTTCATAGCGATAGTTGTAATATTTTTCTGTTTAAGTATTGGTCTGTATCAGTTGTATATTTTCCACATGTTAATGAATCTATATACATAATATCTGAAGATGCTAAAAACGATTTAAATGTAATAAGTACAAAACATAGATCAATAATTAGAATTCAAATTTAACTTGCTTCAAGTACCAATCTTCAGTCGATATTACAGATTTTATAAATAACTAGCTGAAGTACTAGACTTCACACGTTAATCAATACATATTTATTGAAATTATACTTTTTTTGCGCGTTTGGGAGTATTTTTGAGTTAAGTGTATTTTTGGCGTGTGACATGTAACATATAATTTATTTTTTACACGAAAAAAAAGGTTATCAGCCGAACGCACTACCTTTATGCTACGGTATGGTACTGCAATCGTGACGATTAATACAGAATAATATTATAGTTTAGAATTGTTCCGTTGCCTAGGCAGCGAATTTATTATTGTCGGCCATTTGCAATTCCTTACGTAAACAAACGATTAAACGCCAGAGTGTCAGTTGGTACTTTAAAAATAAAAACAACGAGAAACCATTGTATAATTTAGTAATATAAGTTAAAATGTATAGAAATAAACCAACGGCGTTCCAATAAGCGGTCCTTTTGCTTGAGTGTGTAATTTAACACAATAATTAAGAGCTAGTCAAAGAATCTAGTTTATCACAAGTTTTGTTTTTGCTTTGTTTTGCTTTCTAACGCGCGTACATAAGTACACCCACCGATTTTTTTTTCAATAATTAACAAATCAATAATAATCACATTTTTTCAATATCCAAAGTAGGTAACTCTTGTATACAAGTCGGTTTACAAGAAGCGAGGCGAGAACCGCGCTAATTTTCATAGCCGATTTTGGCAAAATTTATGAATTCAAGAATAAAAATCTAACCTTACAAATAATCCAGTAAGTATATCGGCTATTTTCTAAATTTGTTTGCCGCTGCCTTCCTGTAAACCGTCAAGAACCATGTATTGCAAGAACAAACAGCATCACACTTCATATAAAAAACCTTAGATTTTACCAAGCCTTTGTTTGCATGTTAGTAGAAGATTCGATAGACTTAGATATATATAATGTAATATCTGTGTATTTGAATCCTAAATTCAATAATTAGAGACGGGAATCTACGTTGGTATTTTTTACCTTTGAAATGTTTTTAGATTATTTAATTTAAATAATCGCATAGTATGGTATAACGACTCCTTTAATAAATTACTTTTAAAACTTAATTCGACAATGAAATTTATATTACACATCTTAAGTCAATTTATACCACCAAACCACAGCAGTCGTCGGAGTTACTATCAATGTACATAAAGTGACCTTAGTAATATAGTAAATAATGAAACTCAAGTCATTTATTGTTACTTCGAATGAATAGTTTCCACATTTATACTTTACATGCATATAACTTGTATATATATATATTGGCAGTTATATTCCAACTAACAGTTTCACGTGTTAATAGCATCGTAATGGCATTTCGAAGAATAGAGCATTATAGCAATAGAGTTCTAAAGCCATTTATGGAAGTTCAATTACACATTAAAACTAGTGGTGTCACTTAAAATAATTGTGTAGCAAACGGTTCTCTTGAATAAATGTTCGTATTCACAATCCAAAGTTTAATAGCACCCTGGAAATATAATAAACTACATTTTTATTCAACGAATAATTAATCCTAATTCGTAATAATTATTTGAATAAAAAATAGTTTATTACATTATTAGCAAGTGCAAGTACGGTATAACTAAAATTTGGAGAGATCCTGATACCATTTAGTAATTTAGGAAATTGATACTTTGATTCAAAAACACAAAAATCGACTCCCAAAAATTAACGTAATTTGTGAAGTGCTTCAAAATAATTTACTTAATAAATAACTACTAGTACATTTCCTATATTACTCTCCCTATATTATTATGCTGCAAATATACTATAAAAGGTGAACTCCATTAAATGGGAACTAACGAAGTGTGTCGTACGGTTATACAAATGTATTGTCAAAATAAAAATTAAAAAGTATTAAGTTATCAAATAATAATCTAAGGAAAGTTTAAAAAATAATATGTAAGTTTTTAAATAAAGATAGACCAAGTGAGACTCAAACCTTACATTTCATCACTGTCCGGATGGGTTACATGTAAATTGTACGTAAAACATTTCACCGTAGCACAGTTCACCATGAGCTTTCTTATCGGAAAGAGATGACCGTATACTATACGTTATCAAATTTTTTTAGATCCAATATGAACATTAATTGAATTTTAATAGCTGATTTTGGCAAAATTCATGATTTTTATTCAAGAATGAAAACCTAACCTAACCTACCTAACAAATAATCCAGTATATCGGCTGTTTTCAAAATCTATTTGTTGCTGGCTTCCTGTAAAGTTTAAACCAACAAGACCGTGTTTTATTTAGACATGACTTTTATGTCTGTACTGTGCGACTCAAAGAGGTTGGACGATCTTTGGTCGTACATCAACAAAGGATGAACCACGCTCAGGACGTCCTGTAGAGGTGACTACACCAGAAATGATCAATAAAATCCACGATATGGTGTTAAGCGACCGAAGATTAAAGTTGAGTGAGATAATTGAGGTTACAGGGATCTCAAAAGGTAGCGTCATTTCTATTTTACATGACAAATTGGGCATGAAAAATATTTCTGCAAGATGGGTGCCGCGTTTGCTCACAGTCGACAATAAACGCAATAGGGTGGTGGCCTCTAAAGCCCTGTTGTCGCTCATGCAACGCAATCCGGATGAATTTTTTCGTCGCTTTGTGACTGTAGATGAAACATGGATACACCACTATACTCCCGAGACGAAAGAACAGTCAAAGCAGTGGATTGCGAAGACAAACCATGTCCAAAGAAGGCGAAAACCGTAAAATCAGCTGCTAAGGTTATGGCTACTGTATTTTGGGATGCACGTGAAATTATTTTCGTTGACTATTTGGAAAAAGGAAAAACAATAACAGGGGATTATTATGCATCTTTATTGGACCAGCTAAAAAACGAAATTGAAGAAAAACGGCCTCATTTAAACAGGAAAAAAATCCTCTTTCATCAGGACAATGCCCGTGTTCACACATGTTTACGATCAATGGCTAAAATTGAAGAATTGAAGTTCGAATTGGTCGACCACCCACCGTATTCGCCAGATTTAGCCCCCAGTGACTTTTTCCTTTTCCCAAACTTAAAAAAATGGCTAAGTGGACAACGTTTTTTTTTCAAATGAAGAAGTCATCGATCGGACAAATGCTTATTTTGAGGACCTTCCGAAAACTTATTTTTCTGACGGTTTAAAAAAAATTGAGAAACGTCTAACCAAGTGTATTGAGCTCCAAGGAGATTATGTTGAGAAATAAAAAAAAAATACAAAAATAAAAACTGTTTTAATGCTTTTTTCTAAGGAATTATTGACCCACCCTCGTATCTAAGGTGTTTGTGGGAAATACGTTAAGAAATATATCTGTAAAGGCAGTATTCGAAATGGACAATTTTACGAACCGGAGCGCTCGATAATTTTCCGAAAATATTAACATATTTATGTAATAATTTAATTATTATATAAAAATAGTGTAAGTATGTATTCGATTTTTTGTTGTATTGGTACCTACCAAGATAAGACGGTTTAATGGGCCAGTTTTGTGGCATGCGAGATTTGGGCATAATCGGCAAGCTAGATGACAGTTGAGGTTTACGTCACGTCATAAACATTATTTTTTTATATGATTCCGATAAGTTTCATATAAACTTTAAGAATTATATTTAAATATGTAAATAATTATATTACTTTTTAATAATTCACGAATTGTAGTGCAACTTTTCATTTTTCCACGAGACGGAGCGATAATCTCTAGGATTTCACGAACAGGAGCTGCGCTCCGTGCGTTCCAGTCCATTTCGAGCGCTGTGTAAAGGTATTGTTATGTTGTAAGTTACTACCGTACTGAGATACTCTCATCACAACGTTAAATTCATAATAGTTAAATATTACCTAAAGTTCATTTCGAGTGTGGAGACATGGTGGGTTGTGGAGAAAAAAGCAAAGTAAAAATGTGTAAAACCAACGTTTGATTTTTTAAGCAATAAATTCAATGCATGTGTATAAAATAACATAAAATATTCACTGCGAAAGATTCGTTCGGCCCAGACCTTGATGCATCGTGTATAATGGATATTTAACAATAGCCAGCACTTCCTGCATCGATGACAGGTAATCTCTCCGACCTCTGATTGCTTCCGCGAAAGACTTGGCTTTTTTCTTCAACATTTTCTACACAATGTGCGAAAACGGCTGACTTGACACCTTTTCCGTGATGCAAACATTATTTTGTTGTACTCTGGGGGTTATTTGAAACGAATTTCAGTATTTTTTGAAAACCCCTCTCGTCATCGTCACAATTGCCTACAAGTCCACTTCTCCCTAAAAATCCTATTCTCACTGAATATATTATATTCTTAGAAAAATAGTTTATATTTTGTTGGCTTTTAGAAATCGTAGCCATACGTTCAACTTATTGAACTCGTGCAATTAGTGGCTCAAATAATTCAATTTGATTTTTGTCCATATTATAAAAGCCACATTACTGAATCTCAGCCAATATAATTTCAAATTGTGACAAGTCATTTCTATGAGAGTATTCGTTTGTATTCCTAACGTTTAAAATTAGTGAAAAATATTGGTGACCTCAGGTGGTAAAATAGACAATATCCAGAATTCTTTAGTTGATTACAAACGACACACATAACGATTGCAAATCATGACAGTCTCGCGTGAAAAAGACAGAGATAATGGTACGAATACCTGCAGTGTGTGGGCTTATTTGGTTCTTTTATAGCAATCAACGGTTTGATTTTGGGTTTATGTCACGTGTGTTTATTTATTTAATTTAAGAAATTTTATAGATTTCATAATATGTCGTATTATGTATTATTTAAGTTCATAGATATCAATTTTACTATCCAAGTACGTAGGTACCTACTGTTATTTTAATTTATGAATCATTCCCTTTTATTTAACTAAGGTAGTCATCGCCAGTCTAAAATAGTGTAAAAGTTATCGAAAGTTTTTTTATTGCTTCGAGCACGTACATAAATGTGCCCATATGGATTCCAAGTAAGTATATGGTTTCCTTTAGAAATAGCAATGAGATGTCCAAATACAGTCAATAGTATATTTTTACAAATGAGTTTCTATCTGTTCCAACGTCAACGGAAACCTTCGATCTTACAAATTTCTATAAAAAACATCAATTTTGTTTATAGCAGATATCGGCTACCATCTAATTATTTTTTTCTAATAGTAATACAATATATTATAATATTATTTTTAAAACAAAAATACTTTTAACTGGATAGGGATGGGATTTGAATTTAAATTCTAATTGATTTAAGTTGATAGTTAACTCTCGTTTATATAACAAATAAAATTAATTCATTAAACGAACGTGAAAACTTTATTAAGTATATGAAAAGGTATAAGAACGAATGTTAGAAATTTGAAGTGTTTGTAAAAACCCCGTAGTAGGTACATTATATTATAATTATTCATCGCCATTATCAATCCTAAAAATGTCATATGGGCCTCCACAGAGTAACAGATTTTTGTGTTTACAAAAAATGGATGTTAGCCACTTACTCAGCGTGTTAAGTCCATGCTCTGGGTCCAAACACACCTAAACCCGGAACTCACGACATTATATGCCGACACGTTACCCCTCGGCCATCAATGAATGTGACTTATATAGTAATACAAACAATTTCCCCTCTAAGTTCTACACGTGTGCGCGTATTTTTCCATATAGATGTTTCTTACCTCCGCACACAGAGATTTTGTAAAAAGTAGTATGATATACCTACTTACCAGATTCTTAGTTTCCCTAAATATACTAAATAATATTGTTTCCTTGAGCTAGATACTTTATTGCGTGGCTTAATTATTTTATTAGTTCGTTAAATTACGCAAAAATGATGAATACACTTGCGCGCATATTATTTTCGTACAAAATTATCGGTTTATGATTCTCACACAGTTGATGAATAAATAATTACAAGATAAAAAGAACTCTTTATATACAACGTTTAAATTTTCTGTTGAATCATATAAACTTGACTTGACTAGCTTAAACGATCAAAAAAAAAAATGTACTTGATAGAAATACTTAATAAATATATAATACTGAAATATCATTTTGACATTTCATATTGATTTCCATAGTAACGCACGTATATATTAATAATTTAGTTGCTAGGACCCCAGACCCCTATCAACCAATAATAGTGTTTTACTTTTAACGGATTTCTTCCGAAATAACTTTTCATACAAAACAGAATTAACTGAAAATGAATTCAATTCTACTTAAAGATGGCTAAAAGTATTTAAAAAAAATGCATTGGCATCGTGTTTTGATATATTCTAAAAGTTTCAAATGTCTAGTTAGCCGGGAAGTTAGTTAAAAATCGATTGCAAGATTTGTACTGGATAAACAACCACCGGACAAATAAGAATACGACCTAATAAAAACGTTGTAAAATTCATTTTATTTTATCAAGTTCTCGACCTCTGTTTATATTACGTAACTCAAAAGTTTATTGCAAAAAAACGAGATGGACGTCCGCCGACTGTTTGACGGTTAACCGATTCCTGTAAACACTTTTTTTTAGTTGTCGTCTAACAAATTATTTGTTGAACTGATAATACCGTAATGGCATACAGGAAGCTGTAAATATATGGATTTTCTTTTAGTGTTTGTAAATTGATTTTGCCAAATTCATCGGATGTTTTGAAAACTGGAAATAATCACGTTGACAATACATCAGTGGCGAAGATTTGTTACCGAACGATCAACTTGAAAGACAGTTTTAAATTACCAACCAACCAGATTTTTAAATTATAATAAGACTGTCTATTTAAAATCAAGTAATTACTAGCGTAGTTTATTGTATCTTAGTTAAAGCGTTAGGGATGTAATTGACTTTGAAAAGACTTGACTCACTCAGAGCATACTCGAGTGCGTGTCGAACTCAGTCTTGAGTATCTGCTCCTGAGACATTCGCAGGAATAAAAAAATATTTATGCTTCACATCACACGTATATACATGGATATGTATACGTATGCCGTTGGCCGTATCACAGTTTATCGTGAAATGTTGTATCGGAAATATATGGCTGTATAGTATCGAAATCAAATTTCTGTCTAAATAAAATACGTACCTAATAAAAAACCACCGGAATACAAGTAAAAGACAAAAGAAAATATTATGTATGTGAGTAAATTACAAATAAAATCATACCGTATATCAGTAGTTTCCAAACTTTATGTTACTACGCCTGCCTTTAAAAAAAATCTAATCTTGGCGCCTCCCCCCCCCCCTTTATTTCATTAAATAATACAGACACATTTTTAAATAGTCGACAATGTATTAATACAAAAATGAAAAAAAAAATTAAGTATAAAAATAAACAAGGTTTTACTACTTATATTATATTCATTATTAAATTCATTTGTTTTTCATGCGATGAATGTGCTTGTGCAATGAATTTCAATAGTATTCAATCCAAATTCATCATCGTTCATTGACAAATGGATTCTATCATGGGTCCGACATCCTGAAGCGGGCCCCCAGGCCAGGATCTTTGGCGGGCCCACCGACCTATCGCTGAGGTTAAGGACATTGTGGTGCTCTAATGTAGTGTTTCCTAAATTATACACGGAAGTTATCATTTAAGTATATCAATCATCATATAGGTCATTAAATTCATCATCAAATTGCAACGATAGCCCTGAAACAAAGCAGCTCCGTAGGCGACTTTTTGTACTATTAATAAAATAATGTGAAAATTGCATTAGCAAACTAGTCAAGGACACAGTAAATAGACTTTTGTTTGCTTCAATATATCTGGCGCAGAAATCATTTAAAAGTGGAAACATGGCGAACTTATATTTTTGTAATTTTGATTTCCAAAGCTCTAATTCTTTATGAATGCCTTCACTTTGTCTTTTTAAATCAGTGAATGCATTAGTGGTCCTTGCATTGATTTATTCAATCTTTTTTTTTATTTCAACCTCAAATTTCTCCTTTTATTTAATTTTTTCACAAGATAGCCAGCGCACTTCACAATAGTATAGAAGTGAGGTATTATAAAATTAGTCTCCCTATTTTCAGACAGGTTTGCAAACAACCTTTTATAGGACTGTTTTTTTATGTAGTTTATAACTAGCGGCCGTTTTATAAACGACGCATTTGCAAACTGCAAACCTGTGGGCTACATTAATTGTGTTAAACTTTTCGCGCCTCCCTTTGCAACACTCCGCGCCTCCCAGTTTGGAAATCGCTGCCGTATATTATATTTATATAAAATTATGGTAGGTGGTCGTAAGTATCAAGTCGTACGTATCAAATATCTCATAATGCTGACAACGTTACCAATCAATATCAAATTAATGTTCTTAATTTTGCATCTTCATATGGAGTCTTCGCCACTGCAGTAAGGGTGACTGTCTAAGTTTGTACTATTATTTTCGGTTGCTCATTGTTTACCACCCTCCAACGGGCACTATTCTTCACTGCAGTACATAATAATTATTATATGATTAATTACCTACTTACGAAAATGATAAATATATCACAAACTGAATGATATCATTTATTTTAATGGTGTCGTAACGTAACTCAAATATGACAGAAATAATCTTATTTTGATTTATGATGTCCGTGCTCACTTTCTCTCCAAATAAAACAGCACTTGGAAGAGGTATTTTAATTTCGAAATATTCTTGATTTTTTTGAGATCGTTGGGAGTGGGGGGCTCTATCACCCTATAGTCAATTTAGGTCAATACTTTAAAATATGAAGTACATCGCTAAGCAATTCAGCGAAAGCCAAACCACTTTGAATCCATATTCCACAAAGCACGTGTTCTCTAAATTATGTAAATATATATTTTAATACAATAGAACAATTTGCATATTTTCATTAGGTATGTAAAATTTGTATTACACAACGGTTACATATTATACATTGTACTATTACATTTCGCCGTATCACAGTTCACTGTTGTACCGGAAATAAATGGCAGTATAGCATTTATATCAGAAAATAACTCGTTATTCGTGAAGCATTTCAGACAGTAACATTCCAATTTTATTCGATTCAACAAAAATATTAATTCGATATTGATTGATATAAAATATAACGCTGTCATTATTATATGACTTCATACTTACAAGCACCTAGAGTTGGGTTTCGGGAATTTCCCGACGGGAATTCTCGAGAAATTTTTGAGATTTTCAATCCCGAATTTTTTTCTCGCATTTCGGGAACTCCCAGATCTTGAGAATCTTTTCTCGGGATTCGGGATTTCTTTTTTATCAAATATTAATTGAAAAAAAACGATTTTCTATATGGAAAAAGTGGACAGAAAACACAAAACGCTCAAGGACTGATTGGGGCATTTAACACAATTAAGCCAACGTTGACTCAAAACGACGCAATTTTTGCAACATCAGGGAATTTTGTGTCTCAAAAGCTTACGCAATTGTCAGGCGCAGCGATTGACAGTCTGTGTTTTTTGAAATCCTCGAGATTTCTCGAGAATTCTTTTCTGGAAATCTCGAATCCCGAGAATTCAAAATTTTATCATTTTGGGAAATCCCGATTCTCGAGATTGAGATTTTCCCGGGAAATACCCAACTCTACGAAGCACCTACTTCTTAATCAACTTTTGAATCATTCAAAACGTTATATAAATATATACGATATGATTGTATTTCCAATTGACTTGTCTACCTATTTTCTTATGTGCTTCCCTTGTATTCCCATAGGTTATACAGATATATAATACATACGGCCGTTTATTTCCGATACAACAGCGTACGGTGTTACAGCCAACTGCATACGTATAAATTTCCGGATACGTTAGGTAACAATCAAACATTCGATGCGTAATTTTTTTTTAAATAATTGAGATTTAACAAGTAATCTATCAACCGAAATAGTAAAGGTAGGTTACAGATTTAAAAAAAATGTAAACCGGTAAGTGTATACTGTTTTCACAACCACGTACATTTTGGACGTAATTTAAAAAGTACTTATTTGACTCAAGTGAAAAAATGAAATTATCTCATTGAAAACTCTTTTGCTTTATTTTTGTTTTTAATACTTTATTGTATTTTAATGACACCCCATATTCATTGAATGAATCGTTATAATTTGTGGCATTACAACTCTTCGCGGGTTTTGGCTTCCCGCAAAAACTTCTTCAATCCTGCACCGATGCCTTCCATTTTATTTGGCGGAACAACCTTAAATCTGTCGTGGCTACCAATTTCAATTTTTAGCAAAGGTATTTTCTTGCCCTCAGGGATGCGTACATAGCCCGCCTTACCATTAACTCCTCCGGCATTATATGTAGGTATGAGACAACTGGACTCCGGACAATTGGACGCCGCACTGTCGTAGACACGTATACAGACGTAGACGAGGTATTTTAATCAGTTTCTATCTACTACTTAGTAGTTTTAATTCATTTTACTCTTAACATAATGTATTCTTTGAGGGGATTGAGGATTATCATGCCTAAGGCTTTATATAAAATAAAAAACTCTTTTTTCGTTGGAACTTAAACATATGCACGATTAAATAATTATTTACGTCTGCATATTTACATTCTCACCAACTATTAAATCATAATATAATCATTTAAATATAATTAATAATATTTAAAAAAAATTTATAGTACCCATAAGTACCTAACGTCTATTTATTTTCGAATTCCGTGGCGCCCAGTTGTCCCGGTGCCAAATCGTCCTAGACCCTTCTATGCACGTGGACAATCGAGTACATTCTCTGCATTTTCAAATGCATTCTGCACTCCCTTTTTTATAGTTGAATGAAATATATTTTATATACTTATACCAATTTCCATATAATATTTTGTGGCTGCATTTTTTGCACTCGAGCAATTTTAGTCACACTTATTCGTGATACTATAATATATTGTGGTCAGAATAAGTAGGTAAGTAAATTAAGCCAAGTTCACAAAAATAATTTCAGGCAAATCAAAACATTTATCCCATACGATTTGTTGTGGTAGATTCTCTGTAGTGTCTCGTTTTTTTGTAAAAATATACTGGGTACCTACCTATATAATAATTATGGTGACCATTCATATAATGATAGTCCTTTATTTGAGAATAGTTTCCGTTTTTTAAAACCCCACATTCTTCCTTGTATTTTGTTTTACTATATATCACCTTCGATTGGCAACGAAATAAAAAAAAATACTGGAATCGAAACTGTAAGTAACTTTTTTGAAAGAATTCAGGAAGACGATAAAGAGTGTTTTTGAGAACAAACACGCAAATTTAGTAAAAAATAAAATTTTAACAAGAAAAATATACCGGAAAATCATTTGCAATTTATATGATATTACTTCTATTTGAGGATAGTACAGTCGGTAGCACTGAATTGCGAATTACGGTGGTAGTGATATTTATTGTTTATCGTCTAATCCAGGGGTCGGCAAACCCCGGCTCGCGAGCCACATGCGGCTCTTTGGGCATTAGCGTGCGGCTCTTTGCCAAATTCCCAATTCACAATTTTTACAAAAACTTTTGCAAAATTCACAATTTGTATTTTTTATCATTGATTTGTACACGTATTATATTATTTATAATGACATTATCGCGAGACTAATTTTTCCTCCACGATGGTTGATGCAAAAATGTGTGATTGTTGTTGTTTTAAATCCGCCCATTGTAAAAGTCGAGAAATTAAATTTTTCATCATTTGATATTACATATAACAAGCAAAGAGTTATGGAGCTCCAAATTTGTAGGTCTTGCCACCAAAATTGAGGATTTGAAGAGAGGAAAATGCAATTTAATTTCACAACATGAGTGGAGCGCTCTAAAACATATACATAAGTTAGATACTACGTTTTATAATACATGGAATAACTTTCCTAACTCATATTCGAGTCTACATAATAGGTATGTAAACAATCATTTTCAAACATGTACAATATAAATAGCATTTAGAGAAGCCAAATAACCGATGAGAATTTGGAGTCGTGCCTGAAATTAAAAACATACAGAAACTCTCAAAAAAAATGTAAGGAAGGTCATTGTTCACATTAGTTTTGAGGAATGCGTGAAAATTGTATGTAATTCATATTCTGTAAAAAATATATTTATAATTTCTTCTTCGCTTAATAAATAAACAATTATATGCAATTAATTCATTTAAATAAATCATATTTATAAAAATTTACGTAGGTATGGCTCTCGAAAAATTTTTTAACCGTTGTGCCACTCATATTTGGCTCTTTTGGTCCATAAGTTTGCCGATCCCTGGTCTAATCTAATGCAATGCACTAATAAATAAATACGTAAATACATATTTCGTTCAGAGTAATAAATTATTACAACATTCGAAGTATGAGCAATATCTAGCACTATAATCCAAATTTACAGTTTCATGTCACGGCCCGACTATACTAGTACTACGGCAGTATTATTTTTTTTATAGTAAATTTGTGATTTGTTTCTGCATATATTATAAAATACAATGATGAAAACATCCGCCCACTCGTAAGTAGATAATATTATAGATATAACGATAATGAACATACATGCATAAATAGTGGTATTGAACATATCAATAGACAAACTACGTATTTGAGTTCCTAAGTATTTAAAAATGCATTGAATAGTTTGATTTATAAAACTCAGCGTGAAACAGATCACAGTGCTCCTTAACATAATAATTTGCTAATAATATGTGAAAGTTTGAATATTTTTTGATTAGAATTTCAATCTTAGATAGGTATACAGAACATTTAAAAAAAATACGCATAGGCAAAAACAAAACAGAAGCATTCTTTGTTATCCACAAAGCTCATTAATATTCTTTTTTGTATTTTTATTCAAACAAACATAATTATACCTACCTACCTAATTCGAAAAAAATATTTAAAACATGTATAATAATGAGTGCAATATGATTGCATGCTCAAATATTGAATAAATTTACATTTTAATGCACAATGCTAATGTGAATATGATTTTTAATAGTTTTCATGGACGTGCTCTAATAAGCACACAAGTAGATAGGTACGATAATAATAAATTATATATCGATGTATTAAAAAGTATGAATGAAAATCATTTTCTGTTTATGTTAATCGGTAATAATATGCAACAACGCTTTCTACAATAGTTTGTTCTTTTGTAATAATAGAAGGGTATACTTTTATTAGATATACATAATAAAAAAATATATAACTTTCCCAAGTAATGTAATTTCAATGATGATAGAAAAGATTATCAAATCGGTACCTTATATAGATTTTTAAAACGTCATAGCAGCCATTTTTTTCTGATTCCCACCAAAATTAACACTTGTGTTCAGTATTTTACAGCGTATACAATATATTTTTTTAATTTATTAAAAAAAAATGAATCTATTCGAGCTTCGTTTTGGGCATTATGTGACATTTATGGTCAAAATAATCGTCCTGCAGAGCTTACCTACTATTCATAATTTATTTGAAAAATTCGATCCAACTCGTCGAAAATGTAAATGTACTGCTGAAAATATCGATGTTGTGTCTTTTCTGTGGTTTGAACATTACCGCGCAGATATTATGTTTTGTATCGCGCAGCAAGTAAAAAAATAGAGGGAACATTGATTATGTACTGATATGTTCTAAATCTAAGTTATTATTTTAAACACAATGTTGTGATAAGATTTATCATCGATCGTGCCTAAAAACCAGAGTAGTTAATAACCTAAGTTTTAGTTAGGTAGCTAGTTACAGAAATTTGTCAGTGAGATTTTATGCGGGCGAAAATGTGTTAAATAACACCGGTATATCTTATCATTTTTTTCAGTCATTGTGAAAATAATTGACATTGCATCTAGTGGCTTCTTCTAAAAATGAATGATGTGCATTTAAATCACATTATTGCAATTATTATGAGCAAATCCGTACACATGATATGGATACAATAATATCTTCATTATGTGCATAGCAGGGTGCCTCTATTTGTACAAGTTCACGTACAGTTTTTTTATGTAAGTTTCTTTTAATTTTACCAAAAATGGTTTACCGTTTCACATACATCTACGCTTCGCCTCGCTTCTCTGATTTTCGTATGTAATTTTTACTACAACACAGCTGTGCTCAACCGTTCTGAGTGTCATTTATTCGAAGATATGCGTTAATGATTATATGTAATCATATACCTATTGAAAACCTCATAAATCTAATACGTTAATATTATCGAGTATCTACGTCTATGTTGCACCCACAAAAACGTCGTGGTTTATGTCCATACAACAAGTCTGTATCATTCAACCTGCATCAAACAAACGAAATGGGACGGTTGTGTTTGGGACCGTTTGGTAAATGTCCAAGGAAACGCTTTTCTGACGACTAATTAGTGTTGCCAGTACTTAAAATTAATACATAACGTATAAGTCTCTAAAACAGAAACATATTTATTGAAACGTCAACTTGTTATGAAATTCTAACCTCCTATCGTCGTCTACAATAAGACAAATTCCTATTCATTCATTTCAAATGTAAAAAATATAAATAATGCTTCGTGAATAGGTAGCCATTTAGTTAATTTATAAGATTTATGGGTATGATAGGTTTTTAAAAATTACTTTTGATTAAAGCATTTTATAATTGACCACTTGTTCATGTCGACAGTATGACTATGTGACTTAGATGACAATCGAACATAT
Source organism: Rhyacophila brunnea (assembly GCF_057557595.1). Lineage (NCBI taxonomy): Eukaryota > Metazoa > Arthropoda > Insecta > Trichoptera > Rhyacophilidae > Rhyacophila > Rhyacophila brunnea. The sequence continues at coordinate 20,762,186 of NW_028232774.1, forward strand.
TAAATTGATAAAATTCGTTAGGTAGGTAATATAAAGATCATTCCGGGTTGACTTAACACAGTTTGTAGTTTAGAATCTCCGTTACAAAATATAAATAAAATGAAAATAAATTCTTGGTCTGACATAATAATTATAGCAATGATATTAAATCGAACTCTTTGCATGGAAAATATGGCTGGATTTTGAGATAATAAGACCAAAAGCGGCGTCTTGTTCGCGTATGGTTACTTATGAATAATAGGTATTGATTATTAATCTATAATATACATAATTCAAGTAAACTTATATGGTGTAAATGTCTAACATATTAATATAAACACTTCACGATATATAAATGCCGATTAATGCTTATCAACACTTTGACAGATTGCCATTAGTCTATGGATCGTCCGAATCGGTTTGACGTTTCATGTCAAACCATTTCTGATGATCCGAGAACGGTTTGATTTTCAATGATATACTGAACCAAACGTCAAATCTCAAACCATTTCCGATCTACTTTCTACACTAGTAGGTTGAAAGATACGAACCTAATATAAACATTTGCAAACCTCGTACTTAAATACCAAACAATATAATTTTTTTTAAATTTTACTGTCTCCTGAAAGAAACAGTTGTAATAGAGTTCTCAGATGTAGAAAAGAGACTTACGTTTTGGTGTCCATAACAAAAATATTAGATACTATTTTAATGCCGCCTGCCACTGTTGTACCACTGGACAAAAACCTTACCCTCAAGCCTAAATCATTGAGTCGTGGGTTCGATTCGTTGGCTGATATTATTGTTTTGTATTTGGAGCCATCACATAATTATCACATCACCTAATAGATCAAACAAATGACTAATAATAACTCTCAAATATTTTTCTTCAAGTTATGTGCCATGTCCATGTCCATTTAATGCGTTTATAAAACTCTTTTACATTACAATTATAGGGATCGCAGTATCTTCTTTAAATAATCTACCACCCCTATCGTCCAACTTCGTCAAATACTTGTCTACGCACCATGCCTAAATTACGTTACATAGTTAACCGCCTCCCCCATTCGTTGAAAATAATCGATTTTAATATATTGTTATCAGAAAATATGAGTTACCCATATTATCCTCCCCGTCACAAATTATCACATTATGTCAGGCCCTATCCTCCTATTTATGACGTGACGTCGTATATGGACGATCCCTAATAAAACTAAATAAAACAAATTAGTAAAATAAATTCCGAAATAAAATAAAAGATTAATCAAATGCTGGGATATTACTGAAATTAAATAAATTACCTTATTTTTCGTGGCTGTTGATTTTTTACAACGTTTTTCTTAGGTCGTATTCTTATTTGTCCGGTGGTTGTTTGTCCGGAACAAATCTTGCAATCAATTTTTAACTAACTTCCCGATTAGCTAGACATTTGAAACTCTTCGAATATATCATAACACTGTGAAAATGCATTTTTTAATACTTTTAGCCATCTTTAAGTAGAATTAAATTCATTTTTAGTTAATTCTGTTTTGTATGAAAAGTTATTTTGATACCATTATTGGTTGCTAGGGGGTCCTAGCAACTAAATTACTAAATTATATATACGTGCGTTACTATGGAAATCAATATGAAATGACATTTCATTATTCAGTATTTCTATCAAGTACAAATTTTTTTGATCCTCTAAGTAGTCAAGTCAAGTTTATATGATTCAACAGAAAATTTAAAAACGTTGTATATAAAAAGTTCTTTTTATCTTGTAATTATTGTGAATTGATATCGATGAGTCGTGATTGCGTTAAATTTGCATGTGCTAACATTATTAAGCTGCTTGTGCCAAAGTTTCACAGCAACTGGCGCCGTCTAACGCCATAACTGTTCAAATATTTTTTTCCCTCCCGCCCGGACAATATGTTTTTTAACGGAATCGAAAATAATTATTTACACCGCCGGTATTAATGAACGTACGCGAAAGAATATAATATAATTTTTCAGAAAAAAGATGATTTACTAACAAAAAAGCGAGAACTACATCCGAGATTCCATGTGCAATAATTATTATAAACATTACATTTTTTTGTGATTGTTTTTTCGGCTGTCATCAATACAATAATCTGCTTGGTGAGTGAGAGAAAAAAATGCACTTGAAGTTCCAACGGAATTTAAAAATTACTGTGTTTTCACTTAAAAGGTTAGAGCATTAAATTTCTATAATTATATTGTGAGTTCAATGGTATCATTATATATTACTATTTGACGGTGTATTGGTTCTAGAAAACGTTGCCAACTTAATGCTTTTCTTACCAGGGACAGGTTTCGGGAATTGAAAGCCCGAGGACTGGTTTCCATGCCCCCTACCATAAAAAATAAAATAAAAACCATTAACAATGCCACTAGTAAAAATATGTACCTATGTATTTTTTTCCAAGAATCACACCTGTATCTAAAGATAATTATTATTGAAGATTGTCATGTTATTTTATAACATAACACACTAAGTCAAGGAAGTCTTTACGAGGGCAACACTACGCAAAAGTACGACCGGATCGCGCCTGCGCACGGGATAGTTTGTACGGAGTTTGTCACACTATTTCCGGCGTTATACGAGATAGCGGGCTTCTTACACGAAGGTGAAGCGGGAGTCGCTCTCTCAGTCTTGACCTTTCGAAGGAAGCAGACGTCTTGGCCAGTTCCGAGCCTCGGACCCGGGGCACAGGGCTTTCGATTTCCTGACGTTTTGGAGACGAGGACGATGGCCATCTGAAGGACGTCCCCCCCACGCCAGGAGATCGGAGGAACTCCACGGTTCCCCCACGTTTGAAGACGGACCCCTCGATTCCGTCCTGGAAGGAATCGAGGGCAGCGAATAGGCTGGAGAGCCTTTTGTGTAATTGGTATTTATTGTTATTTTATGTTACGGTCCACCGACCGAATTAGCTTTTGGGTTTTTGTTCTTATTTATCTAAATATTGTATCGCTTTATGTGCTCGTGATTCACTTAAGTAATTATACATTTTTATACACTGTAGCCCGCAAATTATCTTATTTATTAATATACAATTGTTGAAATTTCTCTACTTGCCTTTCATTTAATTTTCCTTATCACTATTGTCTCTATGCATCATCATAGAGTGGCGCTCAAATCCGAGATATTTATATTTATTCCATCTTTATGTACTTTATTATTATACAGGAACATCCAACGAATGAGTGTAGTAACCGGACAGGTAACTGAGGTCTTAGAGGTAATTGTCAAACCATCCACGACCCTGCCTCCTATTTCCCCGAGTCTCATGCTTATCCCTATCCTATATCCCCATCCATACCTATTCCTTACCCCCATTAAAGCCATTCCATGATATTGGCGCCCAACAAAATAATATGTAGGTAGTGATTTTGTTATGATTTGAGTAATATTGTACACTAAATTAGTCAGGGCTTGAAATGGAACGGAGTGCAACGGATCGCCGTTCCGTTTCATAAAATCCCTAAAATTATCGCTTCGTTAAAGTGGAAAAATTTATTTGTCAAACAAAAAATCTATGACACTTTTTTATAAAATATGTAATATAACTATGTATTTATATATGTAAATATTTTCGTTAAATTATCGAGCGCTACGGTTCGTAATACTTTCCATTTCGAGCGGTGAAATTAGTGATATACCTACACATTATTTTGATATGATTTAATAATTTTATTACTATTTTGAATTGTTTCGAGGCCCCTTTTGAATCTACTGACAAATCGATTTCGTCATCTGCGTCAATAAAAAATAATGTTTCCGACCAGATTAATTAATTAATCTGACCGACCATGCGTTTCCACGAAAATTGAAAAGTGTGACACTTTTTTGTCGATCCTCCTAAAAAAGCTCTGTTGATTTCACTTTCAATATTTCCTCGGTACCCTAAAAAATAAAAATTCATCTTCTTTTTCATCGACTTTTTGTAGCAGAAAGCTTTTACTGTAGCTTTTTTTCTTACCCTCGTATGGATATTGGACACTGTAATCGTTTTATTCTGACACGTCCAGATCGCTATGAAATGGAGCAGTGAACAAACTACAGTTGAACCATGTCGGATCGAGATGTGATAAACTTAAATCAAAGGTTTTCAAAGCGTGTGCATGGATGCCCTGGAGCACCGCAATGGGTTTCCAAGGACACCACAAGACATTCAAGAATATAGTTTTAGGCAACCTTAAAATCAAAACGGCTGATGTACGATTACAACGATATATTGGTATATGTACTTCGGTAGTTGGTTTCTTAAGGCAATAACATACATAGCATACAGCATACTGTTCTTCCCTTATTGTACATATATTATACACGGAGTTGAAACCGAAAATAATATATTCAGTTCCGTATATTTGTTTACCTTAAATGCGGTTAACTGTATCTTGTTTGATTCTAATATTTAAAAAAAAACTTTTACCCATTCCACATTGCTTATTGACTTTTTAGGATGTTGGAGTTTTCGTTTTTTTAAACCTTATTCCATTTTAAAAACTACCTATTCTAGTCCTTTCTCTTAACAAAATGATTAAGTAATAAATTCTAGACCCCACGCCCTACCCCCACAGAATAATAAAACCGCTACAACCACTTTTTGTTGCAATGTTTTATTCTGCACTACACTCCCGCAAAACATAAAATCCCCAACGTGTTGCATAAGGACATTAAATCTATGATTTAATATTGTAATAAATCCTATATGTTCGCTTTTTAATTGAATTCCGCAGCCTTTTTGCACTTTATTGGACATCATAATAAAATGACGTCACTTGACTGCCTACTAATATTGGCTTTACGCTTGTATGAAGGAGGGATACGGTACGTACCAAAAACTATGAATACATTAAATAAAAAACTCTATACCTACCTAATCATTCAGTGACCCGCAATTATTTAGCTTTATAGATAACTTTATTTGGAATCCTCCTTTACGTGCGCCTATTTATACAATGCTCAATTTAGGCACCACAAGTATACTGCGATATTATGCAGCTCCACGGAATGGAAAATAATTTAAGTGAGTTGCCTTCTGGGTGAGATTGTAACAAAGTTTAAAACTTGAGTGTGAAGTCTTTCTTTCGACCATGTCCGATCCTAATAGGATCATATGGGCCTCCACAGAGTGGAGGTTTGTATTAACAGATTTTATTTTTTACGAGAAATTGATGTCAGCCACTTGCTCAACCTATTGGGTTCATACTCTTACTCATACACAAATTGAAAAAACAATATGTGCACTTGCCAGACCCAGGATTCGAACCTGGGACCCTCGATACTATAGACCGGCGCTTAAGCCACGCGACCACCGTGGGTGAAGTCACTACATCTTAAACCTCGATGGTAGTGCTATATGCTATATTTTATGATACATTGTTGATTGTTCCATATTGAAATAAATGTAAAATAAGAGAAAGAACAAACTATGCAATTGAAAATCTTCATATTGTGAACGGGTTATGTGACACCCCCGTATGGTCCCCATTTGGGGATGTCTTTGTGTATCTGGAGACGCCCGAATCGGTATCAAAGCCAACAAATAATAAAGCGCTGATTACGAAAATAAATAATAATAAAAGAGCCCAGCCGGCAATGCCGTAAATTTTGTTAACCGTTGGAGATTTGCAACGTCGCTTTCTTTTTGACGACGGTTTCGTTGGAAAAAATCACAAGATGGCGCGCAGATCGCGACAAACAGAAAAATTGCGAGCACGCCGATTTCGTACGGATAAAATAAATTATTCAAAATGTAACCATATAGTATAATATTAACGTTAAATAAACTCGCCGTTTTCCATCACAATTCCGGTGTCTTAATTATCCACCTTCATCCCAAATACAGACGACAAAAAAGAAAACAAAACACAAAGTGACAGTTGAGAATTCTCACACGCAAAATGGAGGGGAGTGATAGTTACCGCATTACTTTTGAAAACAATCAGTAACTAGCACTGCCACCGTAATTCGCAATTCAGTGCAATGGCCTGAAGTAGTCGGCCTTGGAGATAAACATAAACATATTTTAAAAACATTATGTTATTTTCAATAGTTACGTATGTATATGATATGATATGATATATGATGATGTAGGTATATGATATATTAAAGTTTGTCACGTATTCAAAAAGCGCATTCAATATTGGTAGTATTTTAGGATACTCGGTGCGCTTTGTGTTTTATTGCTTGCGATTTATGGTCTGTTCGTCATAAATTAATAAACCGAATCATAATTCAAAGCCTTGTCCATAGTGACTGGTTTTTATATTTCTATTTGTTTATCTGTTCTGTGGATCCTTAATTATTAACCTTAATTGAAACCCTCCTTCACCTGTGCGTATCAAAAGTGTGTTATTTCAATTTCAGTTGGTACTTCAAGTATGACAGTCATTGGCAGGCCGCAGGTTTGTCTAGGAAATGAATTTTTGATCTGTCTCGTATTCCTCGTAGGCGTATTAAATGAAACTGTCTTAACAACTACGACCATATATTTATGAGTCAGCCCGGAATGTCTGAGGGACTTGAACCACAGGAATCGTGTCAGTGTAGTTTTACAATTAAGCTACGGGAATCCTACTTAAGTATGACGATTTTAGCTAGTAGTTCTTACATATCTTGAATATCGGTTTTTGTATATTAAATTAATAAGTATATAGGTATTAATTAAATGCCTTAATTATTAGCGCATACAATGAGCAAAAATATCTCTTAATTAACATAGAGAGTTTTTTTTAACTTATATTGATTTATTAATAGGTACTTATGTGTATTTCAATATCAAATTCATACCTACCGACTTCTGCCGTATTCCATTTGGTTTGGACGTTTCAATATGGTGGCCATAGTTATTTGGTAAAAGTTACTCGCCTGCAGATGAAAGATGACCTTTCTGTTTGGCCCGGGCCAGTCACGACTTACCTACGAAAAGAATCAAAATAAACTACTACAGTATTACATATTTGTTTTATGTTTTGTGTATCGATGTGGTAATGGCCGCCATAAAAACTACAATTGCCAATTAGGTGCAGAGCCACTGAAAAAACACTTAATGTATGAACCTGATGATGATTGTTTTCAATCCTTCATATTATCAGCAAAGGTTCTGTGAACCCATCATAATTTAGTCAACTAATGACTAAATTACACGAACAGCCACACCTACTCACAAACGCTGATCTTCGTGAAAATCGTAGATCATCAACGACAATTACACACACCGTTTCAAATACCAATCGGATTATCTCGACGCTTATAATATAATTAGCTCATAATCACAAAACAGAATAATAAGACTTTGATAGCAGTTTTGATTATTGAATTAATATAATGTAAATCAATAAAACCAAGAAATACAAAGCTTAATTCCTGAATTTTCCCAAATATTACAAATACTGAATGCGCTTATAACATGATAAATAACCTCTCTCTTCATCCTGTCGCACCCCAGCCAGCCATAGGGCAAGAACAATGTCATGTCACTTCCCTTTGTCCATCGCGACGTGAGACCTGTAGCGCGTAGATCGCTATTGTAGCACTACTGCAGGGTGAGGGTACTGAGTGTCACATTATTGGGCAGCATCCGGAACACATGTCCCAGTCACGATAAATATCAATAACTCATAATATCTTTAATATTAAATAAACAACGTTAAAATTAAAAAAAAAATCGTTTTGTCCATTAAAAAACTTTGTAGTTTTTATTAATAAATACAATGAATGTCTCTCCGCCAAAAATTAACATTTAACACCATTAAAGTGATTACTACACTAATCTGATATATCTATATGAACGTATTAATCATTAACATATGATTTTTAGACTAGATAGATTCGTTTAGAAGTCATTTTAAAATCATATTCGCAATATAATAATAATATGTAGACTTACATCGCCGTGAGGCAAATGCTACACACATATCCGTAGATTTTGTGAATACCTACGTCATACATGCGTTGCGGTGCATAAATCAAATAAATTAATATTGTTAATCATTTTGATCCTCCACGTCTGACTGTCAATCAAAACCGTTGCGGAAATGTATGATAATATTTTTTTCAAAACACAATTATTATTAATTAAATTATTTCTGATGTTGTTGAATACAATGTGACTTAATTAATTGGTTTCGATTTCCGTAACCAATCGCAGGTACTAATTTACCGTTAATTTGAGTTTAAAAATTGATTGAGTTGTTATTTACTCAATGGAATTCAATTTTACAATAGTTTAGCACTTGATTTAAATTCTGGTTGATATAAATTTTTCACTATTCAATTTGAGCTGGTTTTAACTTTCGGTGACTTCGGCCATTACGCGATTGCGCACTCACTAGTAGTAACTGTACACCTACACAGAATACAGTTAATTCCCATTTATACAATAAAGGGTTGTAGTTTGTAGTACTTGAAATAATATTAATTATAATAGCATTATAGCTACACAAAAACATATTCCTTCTTTTATTTTCTGACACTTGACGCATAATAGTGTTTGTTGCAACCTTCAAATACATCACTATTGAATGAGCGTCAGTGCATAAACCGAGAGTAGTTGTCAGACCGAAGGACAAGCTTGGAATGACGTATTTTTAATACGTTAAGTTTATCCGATATTCTCCACACTCGAGATCGGTTGCCTGTTACTCAACATCGTTAAGTATTTCAGTTCCCATTAATTTTGTTCCCTGTCTTCAAATATTACCAGTATAGAATACGCGTTTCGTTTACGTGACAAACTTTAATGCATAATACGATACAGACGTAAATATTGAAGATAACATAATATTATTTAATATATGATTCAGTTTATCCCATGTACATATTTTCATACAGCAACATCCAGAAGGTAACACACTTACCTTATTGTTGTGTTGCCTGATACCACTTCCGAGCAGTGCATGACTCCGCTTAGAAGCAAAATTGGTTATTTTAGTTGTTACTTTAAAAAAAATCGATACTCGATACCGCACATAATGGCAGTATCGATACGTGTATTGTTTCGAAATTAAATCAAGTAGGTACTTATCAGTTTTAGCAGTAGATTGGTGAGTAACTATTGTCAAAGTCGATAATGTGTGTATTATTAAATTGCATAACTACGCTAAGATATGAAATCATGCACCATTAGCCAACAGCCCTGGACTATTCTCAATCTCAATTGAATCGGAGGAAATACCTGCTTTCGACACGTAATGGCACGGTTGCCATAATCCACAATGGTGGATATTGAAAACAAATGTCTCGTAATTGTTACCCGCTGTAAAGTGTTCCAAACTTTTTCACATGATTGTCTTTTGTTCAGTGCATTGCGTCACTATCATTGACTCTCGCTTCTGTTCACATAACATCAATTCTTTTTATTGTTGTGATATCACTAACTTGGCGTGTTAGGATTCCATGAGTATATAACCTCCCCGAGATGCTCTCGTTTATATTGTCTCGTTATGTCATATTGTTGTATCGAGGAAGCATCGGTTTTTTTTCAGTTGTCGTTTCAAAATGTCGTTCCGGCATACTTCGGAAGATTTTCCTTAGGCATGGGAAGTTTACCTCGGTATTGTTTTTGTATTTTAATGTCTATGAGAATTAGAACATTGTTATGTAACGACAGTTACAATACTAAATGCTCATCTAACTATTTATAAAAGCAAAGGGAAATGATATAAAATTAATTACCAAAAGTGAAACGCTGAAATTAAGCGCAATTACGTATGAAACAACTACACAGTGTTCTATTTGTGCAAGCATTTGTAGGGATTAACATCATGCTAACGCGCGTGTTTGAACATGTACCTAACCGATTTTTTTTAAAAACGGTACATGTTCAAACACGCGCGTTACCATGATCTTACTCCCTATTTCATTTATCGTTTGCCAATTTATGGCTACGGCCGTATGTTGTAGCTTAACCACTGGGAAATACCAAATGGCGTTTTTCAAAAAAATACTACCTTATTCTTAGGTCAATAATTATTATGAAGCAATCATTATTCGTAGGATGTATATCACATTTGAATGATCAAATACATAGCTTATAATCAGTATCTTTAGAATTATCTTTAATTGTGTTAATAGTGCCCATTTTTTGAATAATAAAATGCCTAATTCTTGTCAAATGGGGAGCACAAAGATTATAAAATATAGTTTTTTATCGTAAATATGTATATAATGTTAACGTTAATTTTACTAATGGTTTTGTATATGCGTTTAAAAATTAATAAATGTAAAAAAAAATAACACCACTGCACATGGATGTACTGAAATATGACAAAAACATTAGATCGAGAGGTTTAAAAGAATACTATTTTATGTAATAAAAATACTTTATGCGGTCATCAAATGTTTAAAATAAATATAAAGGATAATAAGGCTTCAAAAATATATAAATAGATTATCTACAACGTTTAATGAATGTCCAGGGTTATGCTCTGAAAATACCATAAAAGCTCCATTTTGACCTACGCTGTGCACGTGGGTCCTAAAGACAAATAATGGAGTCTACTTAAGAATTGCACTTGGCCTAGTATATATTTAGCCGTATCCTAGTACTATTCTAAGCATTGAGAATCTGCGTGGTAGTTAAAAATAATTTAACAACCACAGCTCTAAAATTTACTTTAGTACCTAACTAAGTGTTACATTGTAACTTTGAAACGGCGAAATTATCGATCTATGCAGTTCATACGAATATTTTTCAGATACGTACATTAAAACAATATAGAATAGGCATATTGATTAGAAAATATATACACAGGGAACACAAAATTAATGGGAACTGTCTTACTGGGTATGTTAGAACACGCAGAACATGTTACAAATTTCTGGTATATAAAAATATGGGATAAACTTAAACACGTGTTTGTCGCATAATATGATTTAATGTTTGTCATATAAACATAACGCCCATTCAATATTTGCAACAGTTTTGATTTAACATTTGATATAAAATAATGCGGACCTTGCTTCAATACTGTTACAACATATAATAAGCCAGGTCCCATTAATTTTGTGTTCCCTGGATATACTATTTCATAATGTACTAAAACAACTATAAAACGGTAAAAAATCTAACTATTTCATCATGAAATGAAAAGCCTCACTCAATTATATCTAAATACACACTTCATATTCCGTTCTGGCAATTGCTTATAATATACGAGAATCATTGTTCTTGTGTATTTTTTTCTTGTAAAGGCTTTAGCCTGAACAAATTACTTAGGTACTAACACTTTATACAATATATTTTTAATCTTGTAATAGGTAGTGTACCGTTTATTTTTCCACATTATCTTTTAGTGCCCTGTACGGCACATAAGTGTGCTATTTTTACCACCTTTTTTTTAGTTTCCTATCTCATGTAGTAAATATATTGTAATAATATATGGGCAATTCATGAAAACGTCAGTGTTTACAGTACGAAATATTGTGCATTATATTATTATACAAATATACACACATGTAAGTAATATAATACATTGTCAAATAACTTTTCTTTCTTCCTTTAACCATGTCCGATCGTAATGGGATCATATGGGCCTCCACAGAGTAGAGGTTTGTATTGACAGATTTTGTTTTTTACGAGAAATGAATGTCAGCCACTTGCTCAACCTATTAGGTCCATACCCTGACACCCACAAATTGGAAAACAATATGTGTACTTGCCAGACCCAGGATTCGAACCTGGGACCCACGGCGTTATAGTCCAACGCTTAAGCCGCGCGGCCACCGTGGTTAGAAAGACAAAGAATGTGAGACATGTAAATAATATAATACATTGTCAAATAACTACCAACTAATAATATCATGAAATAGGTATCTTAAGGACCTATTTCTTTTATTCAAATAAAAATAAAATCGCAATTTAATAAGCATTTTGTGTAAGAACTACTAGTAATTTCGTTGTAATTAGATACAACACCTGCAGTTTAATTAGTAAAGCACGTTGGCGCGAATTCAAGCGAATACAGGTTCAAGTCCCGTCAGACGTACTTATACCTAAAGAATGTTGCTTTCTCAAATTGTGTTTATTAAAAATAGTTTGTTAATTTAATAACAAGTGCAAATGCCCACATTGAGAGATCTTGACGTCTATTGACCCACGGTGTCCGAGCGACTTGCGCGTCGGCTTATAATGTCGTGGGTCCCAGGTTCTAATCCCGGGTTTGGCAAATACAAATGTGTGTTTGAAGTCAGAGTATCGACCTAATTGGTTGAGCAAGTGTCTAACATCAATATCTCGTAAAAACAAAAAAAATGTGATGTAAATGTGAATTATTCGTTTGAACAAAAAAATGTTTATTATATATTTTAACTATTAATTGTACTAGTACAGAGTAGGGGTCAATACATCCATGCCTATAAATATTGGGTTTCATTGTGGCAAAATAAGTTTCCATCATTACTAATTGACAGTCAATATAATTACAATGTTATTTTGAACATATTATAATATAATATGAAATGAATAGTGAAATTGAAATCTCTAACTGGCTTTCAAATAAATTATATTTATATTTTTAATGGTCCATTATATTTTAAAATCATTAAATTGCATAGCTATCACTTATCAGTATGCATGTACTTACATCTACAGTTATTCGAATCGTATGAATTTCTTTATCAGATTTGTTTCGAAAGCAAATAAAATTCACCCACTTTCTTCATGAAATTAATATGAATTTGTACCAGAAGCAAACAGATAAATTAATGTACTTAACACACGTATAAATACATTCTTTTCGAATTACGCATCTGGCCGAAAAATAATCTTAATAGTAAAATAAAATCCATATCATTGAAATATTATCATAATAGAAGTACCTACAGATAAAACGTTGCATTTAATATTAATAATAAAAATTGTATTTATATATTTAAAAGAATATAATATTATAAATGATATGGGCATATTTCTGTGGAGATAATGATCATCACTGTAACTTACAGTTACCTTTCTAAGAAAATGTTTCTCAAAATATGGCGCTTGTAATGAATTAATTACTAGCATAACTCTTAAATGGTGCATTTTAATTTTCATCTGTACATTGTGGTGCATTAGCTACTCACTAGTATGCTATAAACTTATAATAGCATTTTTTTCTGAATAAACTAAATGTAAAAATAGGTCGTTATCAATTTGGTACTAATTTAAAATCTCCTTCTATATTTTCTTTTCCTTTTTGTATCGATGCTGTAAACAAGAGACTGAGCAGTGGTAGGTTTAGGGACGCGGAAGCCCGATGCACTAACTAATCTTGATAATAACCACGATTAAAAATAAAGTAAACACAATTATTATTTAGGATTTCAGTAATTCAAGTGATGATTCATAATACTCGTAATATTTACACTACGTACGTATCGATTTGTTATGTAAACGAAACGTTCAGTCAATATTGGTAATATTTCAAGACGCTCTGCGGGCTTTGTATTTCTTGCGTTTTATAACCTGACCACCATTAAGTATCTAATACATCGAAAATTACTTTAAATCATTCGCTCATGGCTTTTGCATTTCTATCTTATTAATATATTATTGTTTTTGCAAAAAATGTTTATGTCTTCGGGATCATTTTTCTGTTAATCTCTGATCACCAAAAATGGAACCAAGGCTATTTATTATAAAGCCGTACTATAGTGTAGTAATAGAGGTAACAATTTTAAAACTATCGTTTTAAATATTTGCTTTTAAATTATTTCTCCGGCAACAATTATTAAAAAGTGAAGAGTGAAGTACCTGCTTATCCAAATATAAGTTATACTGAATATACGTGAAAGTTTTAGAAGCTGTGCTTTAATAATTGAAAGTTGGTGAAATATTGCTTCGTAACACTCTGGTGGCTTGAAATAAACACAAATATTTTGAAAGAAATCATTTCGTTTATCAAAATATATTATGAATGATGTCTTCGTTAGATACGTAATGTAATGCCCATTTATTCCACTGACAGAGATATTGAATTTAATTTTAAAGTTGTAAAAAGAAATCTCAAATTTACTTTTCATAACATCTGGATGTTATAAATATATACCTAATATTATATCTACCTACATTGAGTAATTATTTTAAATTTAGAATTTACAAGTATATTTGGGTTTAATAGACTATATCACTATTCCTACTATTAAAAATATACACATATTATCGCACCTACCTGACATTTATATCATTTTTCGAATAACTATATTTCTGATGTATTTTGAAAATGTATTTATATTTTGTCTTATATGCATTAAATTAGTTCACGTAAATATAACACACATTCAATACTTGAGTACAGTCGGTTTGCTTTGTGTCCCTATGGCTTTTAAAATAGCAAAGTGGATCCTGCTTCAAAAGCCAGTTACTACTGTGAACCAATTCATGGCTATGCAATGAGTATATTATTACGTACGATTTTAGATTTTACATACGTAATGGTGTGACAACCGAAATAGCTATCGACTAATAAACCAAGCTATACTCAATGCTTACGGGACACATACATTTGTGTTTTTTCTAATCGCTTTTCAAATGCAAATAGCACGTTAATAATTACAAAATCAATCAAAAGTGAATACAATTTATATATCTATGCATAACACTCAAATGACTATTATGTAGGTACGATTTGCAGAAAAACCTGACAAAATAGTGTGATAATCTAAATATCATCTAATACACCGACCTGTAAAATTAAAAACTTACAATTTGTATTATTATTTAGTAAAATGTAATGCTACAAAGTAAATGCTAACTCAATTAATACTTACAAAAAATCATAAACCCCTAGATTCATTACTTTCGACAAAGTAACCTGTCAATTTGTTTATTCGTGCCATGTAGAATTTAGATAATAACTAGTCTGAACTTAGTGGGTAATCAAACAAAACTATTAAATAGCAATTGACAATTGTTATCAAAATTATTTTCTAGTTAAGAAACACTGCCTTAAAATTCATAATTACCACGCATCCAAATTCATTTTCTAATACCCGTTGCTTCGGCTCTCGATCATTGAACCACGGTGACCAGCTGCTGTCGTGAAAACGCCACCGGAAATCCCAAACAGACCTCGAAAGGAAAACTCCAATTATGTATCGCCTATATTAAATTAGGTAGCTTTATTGTTTTGTGAAGAGAAATTTTCAAATCGAAACTGGAAGCGACGATTAGCGACCATTCGACCGGTAACTCCCTCTTGGCTTAGTGGTCACTGCGTTAACTTTTGCTCACGAATATCGAAGATCGATTCCCAATGTAGCGTAAGAAGAAAATAAATAGTATTGTTGGAATTCGTGCGTTAAATATTTGTATTTGTCTGTCTGATTCTGCCAGTAAATACAAAAAATAGGTTATGCGAAATCTTGAATATCATTTTTTTTACGGAAAAGCGTTCCGTTATAAGACAATCACGTGCACTTCCTTGATAGGACTACAGTAGTAGTTTATTCACTGTTTTTCTTTTCTTCAAAAGCATGTACCCATCTTTCAATGGTGAAGGATGGAGGTAGGCTGTTAAGATTCGACATAAATAGTGCACAGTGTGCACACTAAACATACTCTGTCATGTGTATTTGTTTTTATTGAACAAAGAACTCTTTTCTTTTATAGTATTAACTGTAAATCAATGGCGGAACTGCATTGTATTATTTGATTAATTATTTTTAATTAATTCTTTAGTACTTATTCCACTTTTTAATTAAATTTTTGTACCAGTTTCGTCCTCTTCAAGGGGACATTATTTAATAATAATTAATAATTAATCAAATAAAACTAAGACTACAATGTGCAGAGTGTTGGTTAGTTTTTTTTTTAAATTATATGAATTAATAATATAAAAGAAATAATTTAATACGAACATATTACCACACTGTATTCGAAGTTAATAAATATCTGGCACTACTATCGGAAATAGCAATTTGATTGAATTGATTGATTTGAATTGATTGACGGGTAACATTTGTAATGTCTGACTTTGTTAAAAGGTTAAATTCTCTAATATTTCCCAGGTTTCCACCACATACATACATTTTGGAGAAATTCGTACTTACCTACTTACAAAATATCTACTCAACCACAGAACAGATAATTTCTGAGTTCACTGTACTCAACATATCTGAAATAATAATATCTTACTACAAAATATTACAATATAGATCACCTTGTTAGTTCCTTCGGTAAATCCCTTTGGCTTAATTTCACCCCGATATTGGACAGACTACGTATAACTTTGCTTCGAATAGATTCAATTGCTATTAATGTAAATTATTATATTTTTCTGTTTACATAATAATAAAACACGAGGCATTTAAAGAAAATAAATCATTACACACAATGTTTACAATATTTTGAAAATGTTCACTGCAGTCAGATCACAGAGGTCAAAGACGCTTTACCTATACTTTATAAGAATAATGTAAGTAAGTACACACTTACTTACTATGAACATAGTAAATAATTTTACACTCCTCTTAAACGCAGCTGGCAATAACCTTCTAAGTAATTTTTCAATTATATTTGGAGAGAAAAAAAAAACAGTCGTGATGTCATTAGTCACTACTTACTACTGGAAACGGAGGTAAAATTTTACTGCAATTTTTTTGTCTTAAAACAAATTGTAGCGCATGATACAAATGGCATTGCTGCTCGAAAATGGTAACATTAAATTATTATTTAATTCGCCGAAAATGGTCTTTAGGTTTTTCATTTTTTTTTTGTTATGTTGGCAACATAACATATTGGAATTCAAGACATTTTTAATAATACTGTTAGTTTATTTTAATTAATTGATTGTAACAGTATGGTTTTATTAATCAAAGAAGCCGCTAATTAATATATAAGATTATGTCTACGGTAACTGTCATTTCAAACCGGATCGGTGTCCTGAGGCCGGCCTGGGAAATATATAATAAAGTTAATCAACCTAAAATACATACGATTTAGATAACTGAAAATCAATGTATTGTCATGAAAAATAACGAATCCTATCATAGGTAATTTTCTTTGACGTATATAAGCCAATTGATTTGTCAGAAGGTTTGAAAAGGGGCCTCGAAGTCTGTGACACAATTGTTAAATTATAAAAAGTATAAAATATTACCAAAGCATAACAAAATCTCTGCAACTAACCTCAAATAGGCATATAACATAACCATTCAAACAGTGATACGTAATACACAATACATCAAAACTCTAAGTAATTTAATTGTGTCATCATTATCAGCTACTATAATAATTATTTTTAGTGCTAGGATGTGATTTTTGGAAAGAGATATTAATATTTTTACCATCTCACATACTCATGTTGTTAGTTGGAATTTATAGTTTTTATTTTTTTTATCGCCTAAAAATCAGTCAGTGCCTCGGACCTCCGTGTATCCACCCCCGCTACGGGATCCCATTATATTGTAGGCATATTGAGGGACAAGAAGGTGGTCTCTGCAACTAACCTCAAATAGGCATATAACATAACCATTCAAACAGTGATACGTAATACACAATACATCAAAACTCTAAGTAATCTAATTGTGTCATCATTATCAGCTACTATAATAATTATTTTTAGTGCTAGGATGTGATTTTTGGAAAGAGATATTGATATTTTTACCATCTCACATACTCATGTTGTTAGTTGGAATTTATAGTTTTTATTTTTTTTATCGCCTAAAAATCAGTCGGTGCCTCGGACCTCCGTGTATCCAACCCCGCTACGGGATTCCATTATATTGTAGGCATAGTGAGGGACAAGAAGGCGGTCATTATAATATATCTGATAAACACCACATAATAATGAGTCTGATATTAGCAATAGGCGAAAATTTTTGCAATGGATTTCTCTCGGTATCTTACCAGATCAAACCACCCCTGCATCTATTACACCCTGGATCTGGGATTGATGCATTGTAATTGGAATAGTTGATTCACGATCTCAATTCTGGTAAGAAAACCGGCTGGGTAAAATTGACGTCTTATTGTTATTAGCAGTATGTATTGGTAGGTACCTACATAATATAATAATTGCATCCAGGACATTGAGCCTATCTATAGCTTGAGAGAATGGCTAATAACCAATTAACTTAAAATGTTCATTGATAAGATCAGTCGATACTCTATATAGTGAAGGTCAATATGATTATTGCTGGAAACATTTTTTTTAAATCTTGTATCGAAGTTTTTTTTGTAGCCGAACTATAACAGAATATATTCTAATTTCACTCATAAATTCATAATGTGCCTACTAAATGAACTACATTTTCAAAATAAATTGAAAATTGTTGCGTTATTTCATTCTTTTCATTGGTAGCAATTATGTATTTTGGGATACAATAATTTCACATAATATAAGAAAACGAAACCATTTTCAAGAATATCAAAGTTTTTTTTATAATTGCAAATTTAATATGCTTTGATTTTACAATCAACGTAATTATCTTTTATAGTGCAAGTGCTCAGAATAAAATACATTTCCTCTGTATTCTTGCAAATATAAACGTCTTTATTTCGGTAATTCAGAAAGATGTTCAAATTTCCAAATACCTAATACAAATGACAAAACACAGCGATTGTCTTTGGCAAGTTTACTCGTAGGTAATTATATAAAAAAATGTGCAAAGATCGCAAATTCTCTTTTTGCAGCGTCTGCAATCATAATAATTACTCATATAACATAGTATCCCATAACCACAGCCCCATTGTCCTGTTGTTTCTTCTCACGGCCATATTGTGTACCGTTTCGTTTGACACAATGCAAATAAAATGGCGCGAAATTAGCATCCCGTTCGGCGGGAAACATCGGCCATATTGTTTATTAGGGACGGTCGGTAGCTGTTAATTTCGAAAATGGAATAAATTTAATTTTGTAATGTGTGACTAAATGCTAATGATTGTACATAGTAAAAGTGAAATTTTCTTATACTCGGTATTGTTTTGTTTGAAGTTTTTTTGGTAGCTTTGGTTAGAAAAAATGTGATTTTCTAATAACATAGCGTGGATAAAGGATAATGAAGAAATCATTACTTTCATTTTAATTGAACTTTATAGTACAAATAACATGAGTGGAAAATTACGTGTAACTAAATGTACAAAATTATTTAGACTAATAATATTTTGAGAAAAATTAAATGGTTTTTTTTATATTATCATGCAATGAAATCAATTGATGTAATTATATACATATCAGGGCTCGAAATGGACCGGAACGCACCGGAGCGCCGTTCCGATTAATAAAATCTCGTAGGAAAATAATTTGACCGTCTGAGCTAGATCGGCCATAAAACAAACAACACTTATTTTTATAAAATACTCATAAATTTAGATAACTATGTTAATATTTTCGTAAAATCATCGGGCGCTCCGGTTCGTAAAATTTTCCATTTCGAGCGCTGATACATATATATTCTTTTTTAACACTACACCAGGCGATGGGGCCCAATTACAATAGTATATTATTTAATAATATAAGAGAAACCATAAACACTCAGGTTTTGGGAAAAAATCACATAAATATATTATAACCTCACCGAGTCGAACTCGGAGCCCCAGGATGACAGGCCTGCTTGTGTTTTGCTTTGGAATGTATGAAAATAAAAAATACTATACTAGGTCTGCTACTATACCTAGATACCATATTGTCAGGAGTAATGAAATTGCACAGCGATAAACCAGTGACACCATTAAATAGTATGAAACTATTGGGGCTGTAACCGTAACAAATATTTATATGAACTACAAAGATTGGTAATTAGCGCCTCACGTTTCAAAAATAAGAATAACGAAAATAATACTTATTAAAGATGTAAAACAAATACTCGAATTATTGTAAAATTTTCGAATTTAACCGAATATTATTGAACAAATTGACATACGTTTCTTACGGGTATTGTATACTTCAAGTATAATTTATAACATATTGATTACTTTTTAAGTGTGTAGGTACCTATTGTTTTTCTTATATTTTTTTTATATTCGTTTACATCTGTCAAACAGAGTGTTTCCTTGACAGAGTTACTACTGTATAATACCGTGCACATCCAATGAGTCGATCGCATCATAAATCCATAGGAATTGACTCGTGAAAATCTAAATCTTTTTTCATCTCATATTTCTCTCACTCATGACCTGTCGCAAGAGTGAGAGAAAGATAAAATATGAACCACCGTGCGCTCAACTGAAGCGTAGTTTCCGTTTACCATCGCGCAGTAGACTCTTTGCACAATATGAGAACATAAATATGAGATTATCACTGTTAATTTTTATATTGGATGGTAAATACCTGCAGCTTACTTGAAATTATATACTATGTATGTAGATAGATGTCTCTTGTAGTCTAATTCGCTCTCTTCTCATTCTAGGGCTCCGGGTTTGCTTCCTGGTGAGGTCACAATAAATCTATATGATTTTTTAAAAGCCAGGGTCCTTTTGTGAATATTTCAATGTTTCAATTATAATATTGGCATTGGGCCTCAAGATCTTTTATAAAAATCTGAAAACCCCTCAAAATATATTTATTTTTCATTACAATCAATGCTTACATTTAATTATACACACGAAACCTTTATATTGTCAGTTTAATACATGTAACTTTGTATAAGTAATAACACAAAATTGATACAATCTTAAACATATAATTAATTTATAATATCTATACAATTTACATGGGAAAATGAGCCACGTTAAATTGAATGGCTACCTAATATTAACAAGTAAGTTAGCTGCTTCCTATCATCAATCTGTAGAATATGCTAAAATTGCCATGACAATAATTATATCCCAGTTTTCTGTATTACTCTAAAACACTTATTCACTAGTAGATATCTAATTTTATTTGCATATTTTTATGACCTTGTCAAAGACCTCAACACATATTTTTTTCACAAAAGGACGTGCCATTGTATAGCTGGTTTCCACGATTAAAGCAAAAAAATAATTTATTATAATATTATTGTATATATTTTATCCACATATAAAAAACACTTTGATAGTAGTCTCTTGATACTTACCTGCCCACTTGTTCTAATTTGATTTAATATTCGCCTGGTACCTGTTTACACGTTTATAGGTAAGGTCGTGCATTTTATTGTTTTTATAATGTTTCGTGAACATTTCCGCATTATCTTTAAAATAATGAGATTTCATTGCGTATAAAACAAAATTCAGCGCTCGAAATGACCCGAAGCGCACTGGAGCACGACTCCGTTTCGTGGAAAAATTAAATATCGCATTCCGCTTCGTGATTAGTCACGTGCATAGATATTATGCATGCAACCGCTGAGGGCAAGATGTGACCTGGAGAGCCGAAATTGATGAAAATTCTCGGCCCAAGCAACTAGAGTCAGCGCTGGACCGTCCAAGATGGAGGAAGTTTTTGAAGCAGGCCAAGACTCGCCAAGGGTTGTAGTACCATACATTATGATGATAAATCCGTTTCGTGAATTATTAAGAAGTCTTTTTTTAAGTTTATTACGAAACTTGTCGCACTCATGGTAAAAAATAATATTTATGACGTGTGACAAGTGATAACACATTCCACAGGTTTAAAGACTGTTATGCCATTTGACTCTTTGAGCTAGTTGGTAAATAACAAAAAAATCTTACACAACTGTATAATATACTATATATAATATACTATACCTAATATACACTTATTAATATATATTTTTTTTTTCAAAAAATTATCGCGCATTCTGGTTCGTAAAATTTTCCAATCTGAGCACTGGAAATTCACCATTCACAAAGATAATATTATGTATGTAAAAATAAATACATTTAATTTATCCTGCAATGGTGCTAATTATAGTCTTGATGTACAAACATTTTAGTTTAAATAGCTACCGTTGTTAATCCAAAAACCTCTTCATTCTAAAACTATAAAATAAACCATTGTATGTAGGTATATTCTATTGTATTGATTAGTGAAGAAAGTTAAGTTTATGCAAAAATCGAACGAAAACATCATTACTAGATCAGTAGGTACTTTTTTCCTCTCACAACGTAACCAAAGAACTGTAGTTTTCTGGTTTCTGTGAGCCTTTTTTATTTTTTTAAGATACGTTCTTATAGGCACATCTTGAAAGTCTTAACTATTCGTAGTGGTTTAGCGTTTAGGCTTTAGACAACATAACAGTTAACCATACATAGTGTCAGATCTAGATGAAGGTCTCGTTTGCTTAGAAGTAAATGTGGAGTTCCAAATATTCCAAAAAGAAAACATTTTTTTACCTGTAATACCTAATCATTTTAACACTATAGCAATTCATGAGTCGCAATCACAGTTACATCAATAAAACACTCAGGTTTGAAGGAATGGTTTAGATTTATTGTAACCTTGTCGTAATAGAACCTGGAACCCCCGATATAGCCAGTACTTAAGTGTTGGACTACGAGGGCCATACATTCGAGTAGATGGTATGCTAGATAATATTCCTACATTTATTGGCAGAATATAGCTGGTATATAATCGGATTGCGAAATATGGGCGGACGATAATATCATTGAATACTTGGTCCAACGAAAGTTTTGATTGACTTTTCGATAGTGTCGGCTCATAATTTATTATTTATGTAGGTTAAACCAATAGCCGTTTAATTAGGTCTCCATGTTGATTGCTTGCATTACAAGCCATTGTTATTTGTAAATGATTTCACTATACGCGGTACCTCCTATCTGTCAATCGTCAACGATTCAAACCATGGCTCCCACAAGGAGGGGGGCGGCGTGCGGGTCGACCCGATAAGTGAGATAAACACACATTACAAATTTTAACTATGAAGACTACTGAAAACCAACATTAATCTATCCGTATTAAAAACTTACTTATATACACGTGCGCGATAATTTGTTTGACGCTCAACACAAATTAAATGTAGTTTGGACAGTCTACCTCTACATCATACTTATATTTTTTTCCGCTTTAATGAAAATAACAGACCATGCATCGCTACTTCCGATGAAACACAATTTTTTTTTTTTTTGAAAAAAGTCGCCTGCGGCGTTATTTTATTTGAAGAGCTTGGTATGTCTGGTTGTGTGATGCAATATTTGATTACTGTGTGTCGATATTCGACAACTTCATAATTCAAATGGATTTATTTAACAATACATAAAAATCGCTAAAAATACACCGAATACCCGTAATTTTACCATTAACAACATTTAGAATACGATTCTGTAAAAAGTCCCACTGCCTTTAACCCTAGTGATGGGTACGGGACCCGCCAAAGATCCTGGCCTGGGGGCCCGCTTCAAGGTGTGGGGGCCATGATTCAAACCCACAAGCGTCAAAGTATTGATTTTTTGGAAATAAAGTTTTACAAAAGTTGTTAATAATTTTATTTTCACTATTTCGAATTGTGGAATCCCTGGATTTCTCTTTTTCTCATTTCTCTCAATAGTAATTATAGTAATTACTAAAGATGATAATTCCGGTTAACCAAGTTACTTGGATACTGAATTCCTTTTCGTAGTTTTTATTCCTCGCTGCTAAGGGTTTCGACCAGGGCTTCGAACGGTTACTTTTTTTCGTCTAGTAAAATATACATATATATCGGTTTGGTTCCAGTTTTCCGATTTTCGGTTCAGCTCCAAGTGATTAATTTTTAAATGTTTTAATTTAAAATTTAGAACATTGTATGGTACTTGTTTAATAGCCCGGCGCTACGCTCCGAATTATTCGAGCCTTAATTTTTTTTAAATATTATATTATAAATTATGAGAATTATGTCGAGACGCGTCACACGATCGGGAATGATTTCTTTGTGCCTTGAAATTGACACACATTTTCAAATGAAAAACAACAGCATGTGGGGAGTAAAATCATGTTAACGTGCGTGTTTGAAATTGTACTGAACCGAAAAAACCGATAAGTATATTTTTTCGGTTCAGTTCCGGTTTTCGTTCTGACAAAATAACGGTTTTCGGTTTAGTTCCGTTTCGAAGACCTGATTGTGACATCTACTGACCGAAGTACCTCAATTCGCGACACGATAAAATTATGGCAAATTAACAATATTTTCTTTTTTAAAATTCCTACTATAGGTATATTCCACAGAACGGATAACTAAGATAAAAATGCAAGGCTAGTCACCATATGGCATAGAGTATAGACCGAGATGTTGAAAACTAGCTAACAAATAAGGCATGCAACTAAAAATAACTATTATGTCAGGACGAAATTCTCATCTAATGTTTATCTTTATTTTTTAATTTAGGATATAAAAGGCCAGTATATTGATTTTGAAGCTATTTGTCTATTTGAACATATTTATCTTTTTTTTTTAATAGTTTGTCATGTCAAAAAACGTTAAATTCAACGCCATATGCCAGATGCGTATTTTTATTAAAAAATCCTTGATCCGGCAAGATAAATGATAAGTTGGTAACGTTGAAAGCAAGATATTGGCGAATCGAGTACTTCTTCACCGTTCCTGAGGCTTTAAGCAACTGGTAACACATTTCGTAATGCATCGTAAGAGTCGCAAAGACAATGAAAAAACGAGATGGCGAAGTTTAGGGTGACGTGAGAATAAATTCAAGTATTATATTGTTGTTGTTACTATTTTCATGGCGAGCATTATTTATTATTATTCGTTCATAATTTCGCAACGATTTTATCTTTACAATATTGAAATCGTGTGGCGAATAAACAGTGAAGGATTTATGTCTTAATAGTTTTTTTTTAACTAACGTTTCATTTTATTGATGAAACAGCAGTGCTAATGAATTTCGAACTTAATATTATTAGATACACAGTGTACATATTTTTTTATGTTATCACTGTAGCTATTTTTGGTATCTTAAAGTCTGTCTTGAATTGGCCTGTAAATCTTAAAATAAGTAAAAACATTACAAAAATAGGGTTAATTAGTCTAGCGGGGATTTTCTTTGAAGCAGGTCACATAAAAAATATCAAACTAGTAGGTAATAAAAAGTATAAAATATTACAATAGATGGTCCCATAACATTACTACTCAAACAATTAATACATGCCAGTTAAAATAAACCATTAATAATATTATTAAATGTTATCACTGTCATCTTCAATAACAGTATATTTTTTTTTAACTTAGGACGTGTTTCTAGGAAAGAGGTACATGGTTTTGTTTGTACTTTGTTTTACTGAACGTACTAAGGCAAGTCATATAACAAAGTAGTTGGAATATAATATGGTTTTTTTTTATCGTGGGGGGACCTCAAAATTAGTCAGTGCGTCGGGTTTTCGCGCCCTTAAACACTGCCTGATACAAATGACAAAAACTATAAAAAAAATGTGAACTAAATTTCCGCTAATTGAATGAATATGTGTGTGATTTAAAAGCAAACCCCTCAGAATTACTTTTTTATCAATTTTTAGTTATCCATTCATTGCGAATTATATATTGCATAAATTTCTCTACATAAAAATAATAAATAATTTCAGTAAGAAGTTTCAAAGAACCTCTCGTAAAAAAAATCAAATGCAAGTTAGAATAGTTCTGCATTCAGCTGAAGATATAATATAACTTATTAATTGAGTTAGCATTTACTTGGTAGAATTCCATTTTACAAGAAATGAAAATATAATTAAAATTAAATTCTACAGGTTTTTAAAAGGTTTGTCGATAGCTATTTTGGTTGTAACACCATTAGTCTTGAAAAACCTGTAGAATATAATATTAATTATATTTTCATTTCTTGTATAATATAACGTATAGTGTGGCATTGGAAGCATATTTACAGCAAAGGGATCGAATATAAATCCACTATGGAAGAAATACATTGTAGGATCGGCTGTCTTAAATATGTCTTCAGAAAGCTTTGTGTTTTGGTCACATAACTAGAAGATATAATGGCAAATCTTAGCGTCAGTAGAAGCGTAAACAAATAGCTTCCCTATCATTATATGATCGGACAAAATGATGAACGACACGGGAATTAATACCTACCTTCAAATATGCAGCTATAAACAACAGTTTATAACCACCGTCTTTCAATGCGCTAAGGTACATAATGTAATTTTTATATAGATACCAATTTAACCACACTGAAAACTATGTGAAAATGCTATCGAGTTTTGTAATACAAAATGTCCATTTAGCTACAATATATACTTTTTAATCTTTAAAGTATTATAAACCAGCTGTTTTTTCGTAGAAGGTGATTCTGTTATCATATAGAGATGTTGAAGTCTGTATTGAGTACCATGGCATTATGTTCTTCCATTTATTTCTTTATTTTTTAAAAGCCACGGTCAAATATGTTGTGTAGTGTTTTTTTAGTATTAGGCAGTCGTTAATGACATGCCGTACTGTTTGAGATGCAATGCCATCACATTGATAGCAATCATCGTCCTACAATTTGTATCTCTTTATGAAGGCTTTTAGTGCTACGTAACTTGTTTTAAATGAATGAACAATGTAACATGGTCATGGCATTTTTATCATGGTGCCTCAAAATCGAGTAAATAAAACAAAATAGACCAAGCTATCTGATTCAAATTTTAAATAGTGTACCTACATGCTACGCCATATCATATTTAAACTGGTCGTTGCATAAAGTCCCTTATGAGTAGAGTAGACAGAGCACCATAATATCTAAGTAATTGTTGTTATTATGATAATTCTTATGTTATTGTTGTCATTCTACGTTTGTTACGAAACATGTACCGCTTTGGGTGTTCTAGTCTCACGTGCAAGTGAAATAGCAAGTAAACACATTAAGGGCTAAGCTATAATAAGACGAGTATAAGAAAATCTTTAGATGTTAATTTTGAGGGATGCTCTTTTTTATAAAATTTAATGTTGTATCATTTATTTTAAACGGTCGTTTTGAGTCTAGTGCACTCGCTTTTTTTAGACGTGTTACAATTTAGAATAATATTTTCTGAAAATTGCCATACACCAAGTTGATATGCATGTCCTAGAATCCTGAACTGGATTGAGGCTGTTTCTGTAATTTAATTTCTGTCAACATCATCAAACTCTTAGCCACTCTTGCTCCAATATTTAATTAAGCCCTCTCCTGCTAAACTTAATTATCTCATAGCTCCAGCAGGTTATTGGTCGCTCTTCGGGTATTTTAATGTCTCTTGAGTACCACTAGACTAGATGGTGTAATTTATACTTTGGGGTAGGTATCGACTCACTGTCAGTGATGTCCCTAGACAAAATGCCGCCCCATTTTTTATACCTACCGTATTTTTTATCATACTTTCATGTCTCCAATATATATGAAATGTGTTGTATGGGTACATTATTAATAAAATATATACCTACCTATCACTTAAACTTACAAAATTAAATTTATACACATTTTCCCCCAAAAGTGGGAACTTTTTGACGTTGTTAATACAGTCTTAGTTTCTTACATTTCATTTTTGCTATGCATTAATTTGCTATGTCTTGAGGAATTAAGGACGATCCGTGTCGCTTTTCTTCAAATGGAAAGATATTTTCGTTATTACTAAGTTTAGGTAGCTATTTATTCTCCTCGATTTGCCACCCTTCGAGTAACTGCCGCCCCCAAGCGACGCTCAATCTACCTACCCCCACGAGACGTCACTGCTCACTGTTGTATTATGTGCGCACTTTTGTGTGTTCCGTTATCCGTATTTATTTTTCAATCTCCGAATGCTATCCCCAACATGCATATCTCCACGCTGTGTTTATATTAGTGTTTTGTCCTGTTTGGAATTTTAGATATTGTTTTGAACTCATATGTATTTAAATTCTAATGTATTTAAGTTTTGTACTATTCCATTTGAGTCGTTTTTTGCGAACCGGGTTTCCTGCCTGAAGATGCCGAAAAGCAAAACCCGGGTCACAAGAAAACGACTCAAATGTAATAGTACAAAACTTAAATCCATTAGGATTTAAATTCAAATTCCATCAAGTACCTTCGGTCGATAGTGTTAATATCGTACATATTTGTTAGAAGGCACTGGAAAATACAAGTTACAGTTTGTCATACGTGGAATTTTTCTATGCAACATCAACGAACTGTTACTCTTAATTTGTATGAAAATTAGTAGTTAGGTCAAGATACTTCTGGCCGTTCTGATTGGTATTGCTAGGTTAACGCTTTTCTTGTAGTTCTAGCTATTTTACTAGTCATTTAGACCTAACTTGCATTAGGTAGGTACTTATATGACGTGAAATCTAGCACGTTTCAATCTCAAAGCTACCTCCAAGCCGGCTCTCACATTTAAACTCGCCTCGTCTGCCACACAGCCATAAATCAAACCTTCTAGGAACGTCGATCCGATGTTGCATATGAAGACCGCGCACATCTACCTAGCGACAGTCACACGTAACCTCTCCAAACGTATAGATATTTGGATGCGGCGACGGCGAAGGAATGACCAATTCGTAAGTGTATGAATGCGTTCTGGCGTCTTCGACTCGCATCCCGAAACGCATGCTATTTGTTGATAGCAGCAGTAGATGCTTTTTTCAACCTAAACACATTCGACCAATCTACGGAGCTCCATTTGGCAATATGTGTTTTATGAATAACGATGACGTCACATCGACGTACTCGACAGGTTGCAGACGACACGAGTTAAGATATGCGAACTGGCTAAAATTTAGTTTAGACAAAAATTACAGATGTCAGTAATTGAAAAACTAAGAGCTTATTTGTATAGATACACAATAAATTCCAGACTTATAATATTTTATTTCACAGTCAGAGCTTTAAAATCATGTACATTTTTCTTTATTCCTCAATAATTCTTTCTCAGGAACGATATACGATAACTGTAATTTTCATTATCTTCCAGGAAAGTCTGCCGAATGGCTTCTTTTCCGTTCAGTTTACCGTTTCAGTTCCGTCTGTCGTATTTTTATCGACAAGAGTAAGTTATAAAGCCTGCCCTTGATCTTAGTTTAGGTTTAAAGATGATGCTCCTTTTAGCATTTTTTGGATCAGTTCAAGACGGGTAATGTCAAATCTCTTGGGAAGAATGTAACGATAATTATTAAATATTAGTGATCTAATGGTTACGCCAGATTCCGGTCGTCACAGAGTTATCCAATTTGCAATGTTATAGTTTCTTTTCATTGTTCATAATCAGTGTTTCCAGCGCATTTTTTCCCACAAGATGGCGGCCGTTGAGAGCTGCAAGAGTGTTGCCACACTGGGGGGAACGAAAGTTAAATAATTGACAGTGGGAACTTTTTTCGCGGGAACACAATCATTGGCGCTTAATTTATTCCGAGCCGGTGTTGTGGCGACACTGCTGGCAGAGATCTAGCTAATTATTATTGCCGCAATGTTGGCTAGATTCGTTTTGCAACCATAATATAATATTGTCTCCCTACTTTGTTATGTTTGCCTTTTTTATGACTTAGAAATAAATTGACAGAATTAGTGAAATGGATAAGTGTATAAATTATATTGACCTTCTTTGGCCCTAAATTGCGCTTCTATAACCCAAACGTATCATTCGGCACCTTTTCGGCACTAAGTACAAACCTACCATAGCGTGTGGTCCATAGATTCTGTAGTGTAGATGCACCGCATCCCCATAACTAAACGATACAGTAATATGTACATAAAACATATTAATAAGATAGAAATGTAAAACCCAATCGCAATAGATCAAGACTTTAAGATGTTCAGGCCATAAAATACAAAAAAAATCAAATCCGGCTCAATTTCTTCAAATATTACTAATATAGAATGCGCGTTTCGTTGGCGTGACAAACTTTAATACGTATTGTTTTACAGGTTTAAATACTGAAAATGGCATAAGTATTCTTTAATACATCCCATATTTCTCCACACTCGCGAATTGTACCGTCTTACAACCACATCCAGAAGGTAACGTACTTCCTTAATTTTTGCATTCCCTGATTAGTATGTATTTATTGTGTAATCGTATGGTATAGGCACTTTACTTAAATTTACTTCTGAAGGTTCTATAAGAGGACATTGTCAACTGCAATACTTTCAATTTATCGGTTAAATATAATATTATGCAGCTGCAAACTGCAATACTTTGTGTCCATAACTAAAATATATATGTAATAATCATTATTGTTAATTACCAGAACTAAACTTTATGCAGACTAGAGATGTTTAATTATTGAAAATAATATCATTTCTTAGAATCGATTCGATCCAAGCAACAATAATTCTAATCTACAAAATAATGTCGATTTTTAAAATAATAAAAAAAATAATATACATAAAATCACAAAAAATCTTATATATCAATATTGATATTACACCACTTACACTTTACACCTGACTAAAACAACACTGAAAAACAAAAATAAATCATCATATGTAACTGGATCTTATAGTGCCTAGGAAAAAAACTAAAAAGGCCTTTTATGGTGTAATTTAAAAACGATTATTTTGATTCGACGTTTACACTTCTCAAATAAAATCGAATAAATCATTAAACATTTTTGCCTGCTATCACGAGGGATGGTTTCCAATCCTGGTGACCTAAAGAATTTAAATTTATATGCGCCTCTCAATTACTTACGTGACCACGACCTATTCTGGGTCAGAACTGATTCCTCGAGTCGACACCATTAGCGAGGGGTACAAGACTAGTAAATGCGCTCCCTAAAGAGATAGATATTTTCAATTATGTACTTTGTCTTATTCTCTCTTGTGAGAGTAATATTTGTTATAATGAAAATCTCATGTTATGAACGTCCTGAATTTGGATTCGTTATGTCCAAAATGTTTTGTTTTCTTAAATAAATAAACTATAAGCACTCGATTAAATCGTTTTCATATAGTATCTAATTTGATCGCACATCCCTAGTCGAGACCGGTTTTCCATTTTATATGGCACTAAAATATGTGTACATTAAAATGTTGTTACTTTTTCCACATTCACGAATGGGTAATGTACATTCTGAACGTAAAATTGAAAACTTTTGACTCCCACGTACAAATTATAACAAGAAAAACAAACAACTTACAGTCTACTGGAGAAAATGGCCTATCATTAGCATCTATTTCATTAATAAATTGTTGAGTGATACGCTTGTTTGTACGCAATGTCTTCGAACTTACCTGTCATTATTGGTAAAAGATTTTCAATTAGCATGAACTATTTGAACAATTATTACAATACACTGTTTAATCTTCTGGTTCTCAACCTTTTTGCATTTTCGAAATGGGATGGATCATGTGTTCAGCATTCAGGTATCTTTCATTCCAGTTGTGTATATAGTAGTATTCCAGTTTCCGTTTGTTAAAACTGAATGGAAACATTGTTAATTTTGTATTTTAACTATTCAAACACTGTATTAAAAAAAATACTTAATCCTTTTTTTTTCATAAACTTCTCTCCTGCCGGTGTCATACATGGGGACCTCATTTTTCTTCGACTCCGTGTCTGATACATATGCCATATAAAGCATGACGTTTTCATTTTGTTTAAAGTAATTCTACATGAAACACGCTCAACCCAATTTATAAGATCACTAAACGATCGTTACGCCACATTAGCAAGCAGTAGTTGGGACTGGATGTCTTAATTTTCGTTTTATTGTAATGAAATCTTTAGAGAGTCATATCATGTTTGAAAATTCGTGTAAATTTAAAATAATATGCTCTGAAAATATTAAAATAACCTTATACGAAAAAGCAAAAGTAAGGTTTTAACTAAACAAAATAATAATAATAATATGTAATAGTTATTCTACTCAGGGTTAAGATGCACGATACTGCAAACGTACCGCATCAGTTTGCGTCTGTTTAAGTTCTTGTAATAATCATGACCGATTTCGTCCTTTCGAATAGACATCGTCAACTGGTGAATTCTATTTCAATTAATAAAATGTACTTTCATCAATAATTGACCGTTATCAAAAAAAAAAAAAGGTAAGGTTCATAATAGATTTGAAAAACACATCATAAAGCATTACAAACGAATACATTTTCTTTTCATCTGACTATTGAACGTTTGCAAGCTTTTAAATTTTCATATCTAATTTTAAAATGTATACAGATAATTTTCCATATGGAAAACACCCATACAAGTCATATAAATCAACGAGAGCAGACAGTGCCGACTAAACTGACTTTGTACTACCTATCTTTTCTACACTTGCGATCATATTATTAAAACGAAGAGTGTCAACACGCCCAGTGCTCAAACCTCGCCTAGCGCGTTTATACAAGATATTAACCTGATGCTCACACCGCGACAGTCGCGGTTTCACTATAACAACACTTATATGGCACATTATGATCGCAGCACAGCAGGAAAGTATAATATACTGTGTCAGTAAATGATAAATCATCAGTATAATATATTCGAACTCTCGTTAAGTATGTAATAAATAATTATACATATTTAGTCTTTTTAGTTTTATACGTATTTTTAGTCATAAGTTCACCTATTCTAAACCTTCGAATTCTAAAAGAGCAAGAATTGCAGAGGATAGTGATAGTGAAAATTCCGATTTTAGTGATAATAGTGACATTGATACTCAAAGTAGTTTCACAATGGTCCACAAAACTGAAACAGTTGCCAACCTTTTGGTATAATTAATATATTTATATTTGAAATACCTAGGCGACGAGTTTAAAAAAAATATATTTGACTTTGTTTATTAACTACTCAAAACAATGTTCTTAACTAAATCATTACTAATGAATTGTATTTTTTTTTCTTCCAGGTCACCAGATACGATCATCAGTAGGAAACAATTCCGCTGCAATGACCGTCTCAAAATATCACCACCATCTCAAACACCACTGTCACCATTTTGAGAATAAGCGATAGTCCTCACCATCAAAGTAACAATGTTTCCTAATAGGACTATATCATCAGGGGACGGGAGTTTCCCAAGCTCCGGCGAGCTAGGCCGCAACTCCTCGATGCCGTCCCTCAAAGCCCGACCATTAGGCCCGAATCACAAGCAAAGATTCCCACCACACTTTGCACCGCCTTGCAATCCGCACATTTTTGACGCGGCAAGATTTGTGTGTGAAAAGGTCCCGGTGCATAGACCAAGATATCTAGACCGTGATAGAGAAAAACACGTCACAAGGTGGTTGATGGAAGCGCAGGACGCCTTAGAAAGAATGGAACCTGGTGGAAAAAAGAAAGCCTCCAAAAAGAAGCCATTTCTTAGAAGATTTCATTCGCAAGATTCTAACAAAGATTATATTACGAGTTCACTCGATGAGAGTTGGAATGAGAATTTTATATTAGCTGATGGAAACAATCCAAAAAAAACCAAAGCTCTGTTAAAACGTTTCCAACCTCAAACCAACGAAGGTTCGAACGAAAATTTAGATCAAGGATTACCGAAAAGCTTAGATACCACTTTTGATAGAAGTGAGTCTAACGGAAGTCGACGAGACGGAGAAAGTCCTAGTCCTCAATCTACTGGCGCAGGTTCGAAGAAGTACTCTGCCAGGGAGTTTTTGGAGAAGTATTCTCTGCCAAGAGTTGTTGCGATGGATGGTGAAGTTCAGCCACTGTTACTTTATAAGCATTTAGCGAGTTACACGAGAGTTGAA
Organism: Rhyacophila brunnea; assembly: GCF_057557595.1. Classification (NCBI taxonomy): domain Eukaryota; kingdom Metazoa; phylum Arthropoda; class Insecta; order Trichoptera; family Rhyacophilidae; genus Rhyacophila; species Rhyacophila brunnea. Next base: position 20,795,632 of record NW_028232774.1, read on the forward strand.
GCTGTAAGGCTTGTTGGGAAGAAGGGGAAGCCTGTTGGAAAGCCGGTTTACATCCCTGAAGGATATCAGGGTGAGTAAATTATTTTATTTTAATTGAATAATCATCAATGTCTACAGTTTTTTCTTTACTAGCCCTCTCATTGCTGCATAATTGTGTATATTGTCAATAATATAATGTCTACCAATTAAACCTACGCCTATACTTTGGTATGGCTCTGGCCTTAATCTTACATATTTAGAAGCACTAAAGATAATGTGACGGATTTGTAGTTGTGTTTGTATATAAATGTCTCGGGGATACCTATCTAAGACATAGGTAGTCACTCACTTAATTTTGTTTGATTGTATTTTTGTAAGGCTTGTAGAAGAAAATAAAAGTAAGAACCTGAAAGATAGAAGAGTAGTCGAGTCGAAGAGATGAGATCCTCCCGTTCCGCATATTGGCAAAATATCGTATACCTATACCTACAGTAAATTTTACTTTTGTGTCAACCATGATGATTCGATAATAACTGGTTGGAATAATTTTTACCTTTAAAATAGCTCTTTCTTTTCGGTACATATTTCAGGACATTCCTAAAGGATGTATTTATCATCATGTAATTCACAGCTTTATAGTATCAGATCGATCTACAAGGTCAAATCATAGACACAAATTTCACCAGCAGGTATAGGTATTCATTCTAACATATCGCTTAGCTTCAAAATCAATAACAAATGTCATAAATATGCTTGTCGTATTCAGACAGTAAGTATCCCGGGTTGTGAACTGTTAGGCGTGATGCGAGATGGAGTAAGATTGAGAATACTGTATTGAGATTTTTTTAAATTAATAAATACTAACATTGCGATAGTAGCGTCATGGTCCAGTTGCCGCCTGAACTTATAGTTACCGTGAGCTGTCAATATATATTTTTGAAATACGTCATATTTGATTCTAATCGGATGCATTTGGAATTAAGAGTTGATGCGCTTGAACTTCAGTGTTTCTTAGACTTTTTATCACCGTACCAATCATTATAGAAAACCGCCTTGTGTTCGGAATTGCCCCGAAATATCCGTGTTATTTTGAATTACGAAAAATAACGGAAACGTATTCGCGAGTTACCTAGTTATAATAGCCCTGCAGTACCAGCCAATAGTTGACTAATGGTAGTCCAAAATCGATGTGATTATCTATACCTACTCGCCACCCAATCTTCGAAAGAACTTAGTGTGTGTGCTTGCCCTTTTTGGAGACATCCTACACAATTAACAGCAGTTTCTTAAATTAGTCTTTTTCATTATTTCTTTTAATAATATTACTTATTGTAAACCCCAATGACACTGGCTTTTTCAAATTGTTATGTTTAAATCGGTTAAACTGCACGTTATTATATATTTAGACTTGCAAGTTTTGGTGGTGTCCAGTCTACTATTTATTCTACGCTTGGTTATCTCATCCAAAAGATATTATACACAGGAAATATAATAATAACCATCATCATTTCCTAAGTTATCCAAAGAGCAATTTATGTTTTCTTTTTGATGATCAGCGATCGCAACACAATACTATCAATGGAAAAATCTTGGCCGGTAAAGTAATATCCACCGCATTACGTGTCATTAATTGCCACAAAGAAAATAAAATATACGAAAAGGTTTTTTGCGTCGAAAGAAAAATAATAAAATTATTGAGGTGTGACAGCATTGCGAGCAGCGTGCGCAGGTGTCTGATCTACCTGGCCAATGTTTCATACTTCGATCGGTTTGTTGTTACTCACTCGCGCTAATAAAAAAACGATACCATAACGCGAATTAGAAAGTGAGTCGCCCTAGCGCAGAATGTGCAATCTGTGGCACGCATGCTTATTGATAAGCTTTTTACCAACATTTTAGTGGCCATTATCCTGGCATTTAACGTTAAAGGGATAGCCTATGATGACATCGAATGACAGTGTTCTCTATATTATTATGATGTGCACGTAAAAGCTTTTAAGGGAATGCAAATGAAAAATTGATCGCTGCACTTAGTTCAATCGAGTAACCTAAATAACATTTAAGTATAAATAAGTAAGTAGGTACACGTTATTTTTTTCTTTTTTTTATGTATACTTACAACTATCTTTGTACAATTATATTATGTGTGAACCGCCGCTTCTTAAATATTAATTAGCGAATAAATACCATCTCAATTCAGACATATTTATGCCTATTTCACACCACAATGATTTAATAAATAATAAACATTTTTTTTTTAATAATTGAGAATCTCCGACAGGATGAAACCAGTCATGGAATTATGTTCATATATTGTGGAATAAGGATAAATAAACGTTTTAAAATGTTTGTTATTTTTAATAGGATGTCGTTCCACCAAAATAACACATTCAATATAAAATTAAAAGAAACATTCCTGGAAATCTTAATTTCACGGTGTTGACTTTCAGAAATAAACTGTATATTATTCTTTATATTTTTGTTTTAATGAAATTTTATTTAAAAACATGCAGTTCTCTGAAGTGGACAAGTTTGCTAACAATATAGTTATAGTTTTTCTTCACAGGTGCCACTGTCAGTTTATAATAATTTTATACATTAAATGTAATCAATTAGAAAACTAAAACATTATAATAATATTATGCATTAAAGAGTTTCCAATGTTGCCATCATGCATTTAAGGGTTAATCATGATACATACATTGACAATCCTCTAACCAGCAACCGTGCCAATAAAAATATTTCAAACCATAATAATGAGTCACAACATTAATATCAATGAAAAATAATTATTCGCGGAAATTAATCGATGTAGTGTTTTTACGACATTTTTCAATTCACGAGATTCATGAATTTTCAAATGTTTGACTCTTCGAGAATTCAATAATGGTTTATTGATTTATCGAAAGTAAATTTATTTTAAAACTTGAGACCTTTTTTGTCAAAAAAATGTTTTGACCTTTTTTTTTTTAACTTTTCCTTACAAAAGATGAATCGGTGATTTGTTTGCTATTGACTTTTTCTCATTATTTCTTGAGAAGTATTCTTGAGACGAGACATCTCGATTACAACCTCTACCAATCCATTCATAAGCGCGAATAAATGGGGGTTTTTTTTAACTATTCTATGTCAAGAACCTTGCCAATAATATTATATAATAATTGTGAAGGTTACAATTTTTTTTTTTGATTATCTATAATATAACAATATTTTTTACTTCACTTGCTCTCGAGATAATATTATAGTACTATGCATGTTTCAGTTGTGTGCCACACATATCTCAATATCAATAATAATAAAAACATCTTTAAAAAGGCTTTATAGAGGGTTCTCAAATAAAAAAACTTTGAGTGTCTATATGACGACAATCGGTAGGCATTCGGCTGTAGTAACGAGTTACCCACACGTGCCCGATAGGTATATTAACTTTGCGATACACATTCTACCCAGTACGATAACATTATTATCGATAAAGACAAACGATCCGTACCTATCTAGATTCTACATAGACATTGTGGTACATATTGAATTTATAAATGATAATTTTACACCCTGTTGACATTTTTACTGTAACGTAAACATTGTTGACATTGTAATAGTAAATATTTCCATACGTCATAATAATGAGCAACCTTAGAAAAATACATGAATATATTATATTATTTTCTCTAATATGTATATTTTGAGGCTATTTTAAATTATATTTGTTCTCTCTCTCTCAAATCTCATGTATTATTCATTGTAGTAAATCACATATATGGAATGTTTATATAAAGAAATGCTACGAAATAGTAAACCGTAAAATTTACGTTAATCCGAGAGTTAATTGACATAATCCGAATGTCGAAAACACGTCGTTTGTCACTCTATTATGCCAGTAAATGCAATTGGCATACTAAAACATGCCTCGTTTTCAATCAATCTATTCTTTGTGCTTACTGTAGGCATTCATAATTTAATTGAAAAAGTATTTTGCTTATATTAACTTCAGTTATAACCAATTTATTATTATATCAGCTGACGATACTTAATGGAATTTTAATTTAACTTGTAATTTATTAAAGTTTTATAATTTTCCATTTGAAAAGTTTTTTACGTCATGGATGATTTCGCTCTTTCGGTATATTCAAACACTATGCACCACAGATTAATAAATACAATTCCGATAGGCTATACCCCAATACACTAAATTTTGACGCATGGTTTTAAATGTGTGAGTGTCCTACGAAAATGATTGAATTGAATGAGCATCAGTGGATAAATCGAGAGCAGTTGTCAGAACGAAGGACAAGCGTATTTTTGACAAGTTTATCCCATATTCGTCCACACTCGAGATCGGTTGCCTGTTACTCAACATCCGTTTGGTATGTTCCCATAATTTCTGAGTTCCTTTCTATGCATATCCACCAAATACAAACATACAAATTGTACAAAATGCAGGTATTTGCTGTTTAGTTGTTTAGTATATATATAGTAAATCAACATACATTATTCTTAACCTTGGAAAACCTTGTTGGAAATTTTGTATACTTACACTCTGGCTAGTCCTCCGGTTTCCTTTTCCAGTCAATGACAACTAAGGCTTGCATTTCTCTCTAGGCCTTCAATCCACCGAAATCGTGGTCTTCCCGTACTCCATTTCCTTCGCCACTAAACTTGATGCGCTTTATCGCGAGAGCTTCAACAGATGCCACATGGCCAGCCCGTTACAGACGTTGGATTTTGATAAATTTGAAGACGTCATGTTTATCAAAGAGCCTAAATATAGGCCTTCTGAATGTAGCGGTGTCGCGAGAGCGCACACTCACCTGTAGCTTATGGGAATCATTGACAGTAAATGTCAACGTCTCTAAACCGTAGCACAACTATTTTTATGATGTAGGTATTACAAGTATAACGAAAGGTGTAGAAAAAACCCCTTAGTATAATAATTATGCAGGTGCAATATATATTATAAGAGGGATGTATAACGCGTCGACCGTTGAATGGATTTTGATAAATCGCATCGATTGAGTCGTGAAACATTAAAAGCGTGTAGGTACCGTTTAGTCGTAATACAATATAATTTTATTGAGAATTTTAAAAAGGATGCATTCATTAACCATTCCTAATTTTATTTCTTTAAGGGGGACATGCTCAGCGTAGGTCAAAATGGAGCTTTTATTATATTTTCAAAGCATGATCCTGGACATTCCTTAAACGTTCTAGATAATCTATTTTTATAATTTTGAAGCCTTATTATCCTTTATATTTATTTTAAACAATTGCTGACTGCAAAAAGTATTTTTATTACATAAAATAGTATTCCTTTAAACCTCTCGCTCTAATGTTTTAGAATATAGTCATATTTAAGTACATAAATGTGCAGTGGTGTTAAGATTTTTTACATTTATTAATTTTTACACGCATTTATAAAACCATCAGTATAATTTATGTTGACATTATTATAGTGAAATATTTACGATAAAAAATTATATTGATAATCTCTGTGATCCCAAATTTGACAAGAATTAGGCATTTTATTATTCAAAAAATGGGCAAGATTAACACATTTGAAGATAATTCTAAAGTTACTGATTATAAGCTATGTTTTTGACCATTGAAATGTGATAAACATCTTATGAATAATGATTGCTATATAATAATTATTGACATAAGAATAAGGTAGTGTTTTTTTTTAAATACGCCATTTCTTTTGGCATTCCCCAGTGGTTAAGCTACAACATACGGCCGTAGCCATAAATTGACAAACTAAAACTGAAGTATGGAGTAAGATCATGATAACGCGCGTGTTTTAACATGTACCGTTTAAAAAAAAAAGATTTTTTTTTCGGTTAAGTTAGGTTAGGCAGTCATCAAATGTTTAAAATAAATATAAAGGATAATAAGGCTTCAAAATTATATAAATAGATTATCTACAACGTTTAAGGAATGTCCAGGATCATGCTTTGAAAATAGAATAAAAGCTCCATTTTGACCCACGCTGAGCACGTCCGCCCTTAACTAGCTTATGTGATTTTTTCTTCAAATTAATTACGACGAAGCCCGCCCCGCGTAACCTGATAGTATTACTTGATTCATATTGCACAACTTATGATCTACCTCAGGAGTTAGAGGAAGAAAAATGTGAATTCCCACGATTTAAAATGAGGCGTAGTTTCTCCTTATCGTCACTCGTACAATTTTTGTACATGTAGTTTAGTTTGACGATGAGTCTAATGAGTACCTAAAAGAAGACCAAAACTGAACATTTTCACGAACAATTAGAAATTGAGTAGGTATTTCTTTGTGATGGTGAAAGATTGTATTATTGTTTTGTAACACCTCAGAGTTATCAGCCAAATATAATGGAAACATGACAATTGAAGAGTGTGGTAGACCACCGCCAGTTTTGATGTTGGATAGTAGATAACAGCCTCCTTGCCTAGACATGCCTGTATTGTAATAATAATATGAAAGTGAAACTGACAAAAAGACTAGTGTTTAAATTTGCTGCAACTCATTTTACATTAAAGATTTATTCGTAGCAAACTTTACAAGTTTGATTTTCATTTTTATTTACAACTGTATTTTGGGATTAGAATTCTCGATTCCAGTCCCAAAATCTCGGGATTAGCAAAAACATTTTACCAAAAAACAACAGAACAAAAAAAATACGTAAAGTAAATTAATATGTTATCACATTTAGAGTCATTTTTTAATATAAAGCAAACAAATACTGATTGCTTACTTGCTGATTGATTGCTATATGATTCAAGAGTATTCAAGACCTTTTTCGGAAGATTTTGAAATGATCTTCATCTCGCTATCCATATTGTTACGATGATAAGAATGTTAAATTTTACATAAAAAACTAAAGCAATATTAATTAGTCTATCTCATATACATAATTTTAAAATATAAAAATGTCAACGACATTTTGAAATACATAATAATATTGGAAGTGTAAGAATGTAGGTCGCAATTTACATAGATTATAATATTTCTTTTATTTAGAAACTGTCACTTTTTTAATCTATATAATATTGTATAATGCCTATCATTAGATTAGTTCACCAAAATACACATTAAAATAAACTTTTAACAGGTTTATTACACAGAGCAGATTATTAAATAGAATTCCGATAAGTTGTAAGTCCCCAATTCACTACATTTTGACGCAGGGTTTTGAATGTGTGAGTGTCCTACGAAAATGAACCTCACATTATAGACGTGCAATAGTGTGTTGCAACCTTCAAATACACCAATATTAAATGAGCGTCAGTGCATAAGCCGAGACCAGTTGTCAGAAAAAGAACAAGCGCATTCTTGACACGTGTTTAAGTTTATCCCATATTCTTTCACACTCGAGGTCGGTTGCCTCGTTTCTCCACACCCGTTAGGTAATTCAATTCCCATTATTTCAGAGTTCCCTGGTTTGCTAATTCTGAAATACTAGAACTCCAGTATTTGTATACTTAATGATGTATATATTAGTTAGGTCATTTAAGTGCGTAGATAAGTCATGAGCAACCTTTCTTTTCGCGACAGCCAAATGCGATAGATACCTACCAAAAACTTTTCCGGGAGCGTATTTGAGTAAAGTAAAATCAAAAAGGCTTCTGTCCATCGGTTACACATTGAGATATTCGCATGAAAATAATGGCTCTATTTTAATATATTATAAGTTGCATTATATTATATTATACTGAGGTTCCTACTTTATTCATCGTTTAAATTTTAATTAATAAATTTATTCTGTCTAAGTTGAACATTTCAGATAGTGACTGTGTGCATTTCATATATGGAGCGAAGCTCTTTTGCATCGTAGCTACTCATTAGATAAACAATAAATTCTTATTCATTCTTCGACCATTCAAAAAAGTCGAGCTTTTTTTTTCAAAATTATAAAGATCAATATTTTTCGCGAGTATAAATTTTCCAATTCGTGTTTTTGCTAAATATAATATGATACAATATACGATACAGTTCATTCGCATTGTATTCTGACATTTAAAGTTAACTTTTAATGTTTAAAATTTGCATCATCCATTCTGAACTGGGGGTTTCACATCACTGATGTAAATAGATAATATATATTATAATAATATACATAGGACCTACTTATTGTTATATTTTACATATACTTAAGTATGTTTTTATACAAATCTTCGGTGCCTATGAAGGATTCACACTAAATTACACCAATTAAAAAACATATCAAATAAAAGATTATTATTAAGAACAGTTGAATATAGTTAGTATGTAATACGGTAGGCATGTCATTTTTTATATATGATATTATGTATGTAGATCTTAAAAAGTGTGCCAGATCGGATCACGAACGCGAAACTAGACACGGCAAGGCCGCTACGTTATCCAGTCCACCGCCGCGCCACAAATAAATGCTTCCACTGCTAAATAATAATAACAACATTAAGTATACCCAATTATTACATCCGGCACCATTTAATTGCGATAATTATTATAATGAAAATGTTAAATTGTTTGTGTCTTCTTGGTTTTTTTTTTAAATATGGCATATTCACGGTATTATCAAAACTCATACTTAATTAATTTAAAATGTATTTTATTACTGTTAACATCCTAGCTGTAAATCACAAAAATAGACGAAACTAGAATCAAGTTAGTCCCACATTCTAACATAATATATATAATTATAGTACCTATGTACACGCATTACTTGTTCACAAAGTTTTGATACTTTACCATTTTTGTGTATTTTGGGATGCTTTTTTCTTTTCGAATTTTACTTTGCGACTTCTGGATTTTTCATCTCGCGCTGTTATTCGTTAAAAAGTCGTAAAATAAATAGATTTTATGATTTTTCCGATTATAACTCTTTTCTGGTGTACTCTGTGATAAAAATAGGAATGTAGTAAAATAAACTAGAGAATTTTTCTATGTGTTAATACAGTTTTTCGTTAGATGAGTGGTTCAGGCGCAGGAGTACGGTAAATCTTTGACTCCATTGTGAGTAGTGGCGAAGACAGTTTTTAATGTATAATAACATTATAAAATACGGTTATATGTCAATTAATCGGATGTAGGATGATTCGGCGAAGGACAATCGAATGAAATTAGAAAATAAATAGACGTTCGTGAATTATAGGTACTTTTAAATATATATATTATTTAATACTTGGTGAGAATTTAAATATATATACGTAAATAATGATTTAATTGTGCATATTTTTAAGTTCCAACAAAGAGAGTTATATTTTTATATGAAGCGTTAGGCATTCTAATAATTCTCAATCCGCAATAAAAAAAAACATTATTTTAAGGGTAAACTAATAGAAACTTAGTAAACTTCCTCTGTATGAAATCGTAACGTGCCTCTATTTATTTCATTAATGAACGTTATTTCATTCGACAGTGCGGCGTCCACTTGTCCTGGCGTCCTGTTGTCCCAGTGCCAATCAATAATACTTAAATATAACCAAATGTTTGATACTTCCTACTAAATCAGTTGTCTATAATACAATCTTCTTCTTTTGGTGCCGTCTTCTAACGAAGGTTGACAATTAATTTGCGATACATCTCCCTATTCTGCGCCAGTCGTATCAAATCACCAATGCCAACAAAATAAATGTCTGACAATGTGTGTGAATGAACCAATGCGATATTCTATCAGAAATCCCTTGTGGCCCAAAAATCTATTACAATAGTCAACGGTAAACAATTAAAAAAAACCGTTATAAAATGTACGTTTGTTAAAGGGTCCTATCTTTTTATTCCATATTTTTATCATTGAAATGTAGTTTAATAAGTTTTCTCGAAGGTGTCGAAGTGTCTATAATCTGAGGCCTCAGTGCCAGCGTTCGGCGCAGCGTTGAGCGTTCTGCGCAACTCAAACGTATAACCGTATAAATGTATAACCAAAAAAAGACATGTCTACGAACATTTTCACACACGGTTATACGTTTGAGTTTCGCAAAACGCTCAACGCTGCGCCGAACGCTGCCACTCAGGACGTACACTAAGTGTCGAAGAGATATTTTTTTATTATATCTTATTTTTTTTTCGACCATGTCCGATCCTAATAGGATCATATGGGCCTCTACAGGGTAGAGGTTTGTATTAACAAATTTTGTTTTTTACGAGAAATGGATGTCAGCCACTTGCTCAACCTATTAGGTCCATACCCTGACTCACACACAAATTGAAAAACAATATGTGTACTTGCCAGACCCAGGATTCGAACCTGAGACCCATGGCGTGATAGTCCAACGCTTAAGCCACGGGGCCACCGTGGGTGTCACATTATTATATCTTATAGGTATTTAATAGTTATATTTAATTTAAAATATATAAATATTTTTCTCAGTAGGATTGGATAGAACCAATCGAACCTAATGACAAAACTAATCTTATATAATTGTGGAAACACTGTAATCACATAAAAATACAGCTGACATATTTAAGTGTTTATCATTTCTAATGTTTTAATATCCTGACGCATCCAAGGCGCCGAAACACACACTGAGTACCTGCAGTATAAGTAATAATTTAACCTCAATTCTTAATATAACATTTTAATGAATTACGGACGAAACATTAGTTTATGTAACAATTCGCTAATTAAAAAAATGAATTCATAAACAATGCAATAAAAACATTACAAAACCATGTTTACTTAAACAAACGACCTTAAGGAACGGCATTTGCTTTACAATTTAAAATCATTCTTAATTATTATTGTTCTGCCTTATCCCACATTGTTAAATGATTTCCTATTGTTCCGGCCTAGTACTGGCATAATGTAATATTGTTTCTTAGCTCTTGCGCATTTTGAATTTCGAACCAAGGCTTTTTCAAAACAGTGTTTCCATAACTAAAAAATATCCCACGGTGAGTACTTAATTACCAGCGTAATACGAGAAAAAATTATTAAGTTTTCGAAATTTAAAAATCGAATGAACTGAAAATAATTGTAATTTAAATAATGAATACACCGCTATTACCATCGTCACCTCGGTCTGAAATTTATCGACTACTTCAAATTGGTTTCCCCCACTCCTCTAAGTCCTGCGCTTTAGTTAACCATCCTTGAAAGTGTTTGATTTCCTCCACCGATTTATCTCGACGTTTACTAAAAATAAATATCCTTATATGTTTTACGATAATTATGTTTTTATATTTATATTTAATTATACTTATTTATTTCTTCAAAAAAAATGCGGTACCTATAACAGAGATTGGACAATGGATCATGATTGGATATACGTTGAAAAAAGCTAGACAAACAAAGAAACGGTGTGTACTTACACTAGAGGTGAGTTGGAAATACTGTCACCAGTTTGTGTACTCAAGTTTCGGATGAAACTACCCATACGATACAAGTATTTGTGGCCCAATAAACTTATTCCAAAACAAAGCGTCGCGAGTTGCTGTTCTGTGCACTCGCCAGTTGGTAGACTTTCAACACTATTGACATTAAATGCGCACAAACGAGATAGCACTTGAATATAGGTATATTTTAATTTATTAGTCTATTGCGTTCGAATATATGAATAATAATAGGTCATAAATTTTGTGTCGCAGCACAGTGGTGAGATGACGCACAGGCTTAGGCTTGTTATATACCGCTCAAAACATGTTTAAAATTAAAAAAAACACTGTTATTCATTTTTGTTAACAATAATATTGTAACCCAACAGAAAAACAACTCATAAGTTTAAAATTTTATAATAAATGGGACTTTTCGACAAGCGGAGCTCAGCGTATTTTTAGCGATTATATTGAAGCCGATACACAGTCTGAGTTCCCTAAGCCGATACGTATTTTAAAATACTAATAATATGGAGTTGGGTTTAGTTTCAGTTGAGTATGAAACTTTTGTCGCATACGCATGCCAAACGATCTATATAGTATTCCAAATACTAGTAAGAATTTGGGAACAAGTTTATATACTAAGTATTTTTTATACTGGTAGTAAGTATACTTAGTCTTCAAAACCGACCAGTTTTCCCATCTCTACATTACACCTCAATTAGGTACAACATAATGTATGCGAAAGTCGGACCTCAGTAATAAAGATGCCCAAGAGTACAGGTAACCCCTCTCCTCAAGCTAATATTTGCGATCAATAAGGGTTTTGACTTTTGAGATATAACAAACTAAACTAAATTAATAACAAAATAAACGGCATACACAAAATAAAAGTTAATTAATTTTGTTCAGCGTTGCAAAAAAGAATCTGATTAGTTTACCCGATTGATTTGACCTGTCTATACCTACTTATTATGTAAAATTGTTCGATAACTGACAAATAATCTGATCGTACACCCGTGATTCCACCAATTACGACAATTACGGGGGAAAATATGCCCTGCATATGAAGCATCATTAAAACGGTATTTTAACTCCGTCCATTATGAGTTATGATGACTGCTGAAATCAAATTAGAATACGTCAATATCGGTCATGGTCACACATCAACAGCAGAAATTCATCAATGGACATCAGATCAAAGGCAAACACAAATTATTTCGAATAATACGTCAGACAACATTATTTGTCGACGACAAAATCTTCAACGATCTCTCTCAGAAATAGACCACGCCAGGGAACTCAGAAATAATGGGAACTGAAATACCCAACGGGTAAGGCGATAGCAGGTAACCGTCTCGAGTAAGGAAGAATCCGGGTTAAACTTACCCACGTGTCAAGAATACGTTGTACGTCTAATACTGAAAACTGCTCTCGGTTTATGCATTTACGCTCATTATTACACTCAGTATTACACACACTATTGCACGTGCATAATGCGTGCTTCATTTTCGTAGGACACTCACACATTCAAAAACCTTGCTGCAACGTGTGGCGTATTGAATATAGCCAATCGGTATTCTATTTATTATCTGTTCTGTGGACCACGCCATAGCTCATGCTCAACATTATGATGTACTTCTTACTCCACATAGCCTAAAAGCGCCTGTACACGTGCATGGAATTACTGTCGGCAATAATTGTGCTTATTTTAAACTATCATGACAATAACTGTTTACACGTAAAAGGGGTACCCCGTTTACACGTGCATAGATTTACTGTGCACCGTAATAAAATGTATGAGGAAACATGTATTATCCTGCAGTTGGCAAGATTGCGTGCATGAATCAAACAAGTTTGGAAGGTTCCAAATTCAACCGCACAAGCAAGATTATTTTCGATCTGCGCCTGCGCAGTAGAGCGATAGGGGCGAACATGCCGGTAAAAAAACGAACTACGCATTTTGAGCTTTGATTGGAGAGATAGTCAGCACTTTTACGTGTAAACAGTTATTGTCATAATAGTTTTATACCCCGTTTACACGTGCATGGATGTACTGTGCACAGTAACAAAATGTATGGGGAAACATGTATTATCCTGCAGTTGGCAGAAGAAGATTCCGAATTTCCAATGCGACAGTAAGATTATTTTCGATCTGCGCCTGCGCAGTAGAGCGATCGTAGCGAACCTGCCGACAAAAAAACGAACTATTCATTTTGAGCTCCGATTTTCAATACGACCTGTCAGATAGTAGTATAAAATGACAACATCGCGTCTCGCTTACTCTTGGATAATGAAATTGGAGAGACAGTCAGCACTTTTACGTGTAAACAGTTAATGTCATGACAGTTTAAAATAAGCACAATTGCCGAGAGTAATTCCATGCATGTATACAGGCGCTATAAAATAAGCACGATTGCCGACAGTAATTCCATGCACGTGTATAGGCGCTTTAACTACGTACCAGTCCGATGTAACACCGGACAATCCTTGCAAAGCCATGATTACGGCTTCATCATCAAACCTCCGCTTTATTTACAGAAGCGACATGTCAGCCTATTGATATCTGCAACGACGACAAATACAAATATATAAATTCTTTTTTTGACCATGTCCGATCCTAATAAGATCATATTATGGGTCTCCACAGAGTGGAGATTTGTAGTAACAGATTTATTTTTTACGATAAATGTATGTTGGCCACAAGCTCAACCTATTAGGTCCATACTTTGACTCCAAACACAAATTGAAAAACAATATGTGTATTTGCCAGACCCAGGATTCGAACCTGGGACCAAATATATAAATAACACAATGTCAATAATTATCTCTCGGAACCACCGTATACGAAAAACCAGGAGCATGGTTTGTCAATCAATATATATATTGATTTTTAAAAAATCCTACCACATGGCACGTGTCAAAAACGTGCAGGACAAAAAAATATTACTAAATATCGAATGTGTGCTACTCGTATGTAAAGATTTTGTCAAAAACTTTCAATGGAAATGGAAAGGAACGTACCTTGCAGAACAGATAATTTTATTATTGTTGTTGGGACACATCTAGTATCCTAGTATCTTGGTATTTGCACTAGAATCTATTTGGCCGACGTATTTTTCAATGTCTTCCCATGATAAATTTTGATTAATTAATCATAGCAGAAAAAAACCACCAATCTCATAATATTAAAACCAATCATTATATCGGCATGTTTATGACGATGACATATTTATAATAGGTTAATGTTTGATTTACATTTTAAATGCATTGTAATCTTTATTAAAATGTACTATGTGATTCTAATCGTATCCATTGATTCATTGAGCGTTCATTTATTATTTTTAGCTCAAAATCGTTCTATTTTCAAATATTTAAATACCCTTCTTTAGGTTAGTGTTTTGAATGATATTTATTTTTGTTGTTTTTTTTCTATAATGATTCGTAATGTTTTTATTATTGTATAACAAAAGGCGTAGACGTGGGAGGTGATTATTACGAAAATTATCTATTAATACTCATTATTTATTACAAAGTGTTGAAGACAGGAAAAGACGCGAAGGTTAAGTGTGTTATTATTTTTTGTTTGACACGTCAAGGAGTTTAATCTGCCATCTTTGCCCTATTTTAATTTAATTATATTTTTGACAAGCGCAATTATTAATGAAATTATTTTTTGCCTTGTGTTGTTACTTCATAACCGTGTGTCAAATTATAAATCAACATTAAAATCAATCAATAGTACTTACATAATTCGGACACTTGGGTAAATTTTAGAAAAAATCTTTAAAAATATAAGGTACCGGACGGGACTCGAACCCGCATCCATCGGATTTCGGTCAACGTTCTTCACACATTTAGCCAACTGCACTTTATTTACTTACAACGAAATCAACTCATTGTCATGCGGCTGAATCATTTCTCAAATTCCGTTAATATTGGCGACCGGATTTTGTGATCTGAGCTCTGAGGTGTTTCCAAATTATCTAATTTCAATAAATAATGTAACATTCTTGAATCTTGCAAATTATTCTTTACAAAAAAAAACAGTTTATCAAGAATACTTACTTAACGTCTTAGGAATTATCTCACCCATTTCCAAAACGTTGCAAAAGAAATCGCCTTGTTATTCGCTTTTAACAGGTCTTCTTAATTGCATATGACCACAATGGCACAATATGAGGGCAGACCAGCATATCGTTGGCACCCTGCATCTTACTACACTCATATGAGACGTCCTCAGCGGTTATGATGCCTTCTCTTCAAGTTTGTCTTGCTCCCTAGGACACCGGCCCTTAGCCTATCCATTTCCCATTGACTCCAAAAAGCATTGGTGAATCTCTCTTTCATGGCCCCCATAAGGGGGGGCTGGCAGGCTCTAGCTTGGGGTCCCGGGCTCAGGAGGGGCCCGGTGTTGTGGGTCAACCAGATAAGTGAGATAAACACACATCACAAATTTACCCTAATAGTAAAAAAGTCGCCCGCGGCGCTAATTTATTTTAAATGTTAAATGTGACTATGGTTTTAAAACATGTAGATACTCTATGACAACTGACAACATCTTCATGGCTACGTGTTAAAACTGTGAACTAACATGCTCCTCCCATTTTTAACCGCACTTCCATTATAAACTAACAAGCTCCTCCCATTTAATCGACAACAGCGCCTTCCTTCACGTAGCCAAGAAGATGACTGTTGTCGTACAATAGTTATGCGATGCAATTTTTGATGTGTGTCGATACCTACTTGACAATTCAATATTTGAAGTGGATGTATTGAAAAATCGCTAAAAAATATACTAAATACTCTTAATTTTACCTCTTTACCATTCGGAAAACGTTACTGTAGAGCGCCATACTGCTTTTAATATTAGTGATAGGTAGGGGACTTACCAAAGATCCTGGCCTGGGGGGCCGCTTAAGGGTATCGGGGCCATGCTCTCTTTCCACTTTCTTGAGGTTGCTTCTCTATATCCATGGAATGGGTATCTGGAATTATGTGTCTACTAACTACTTCTTTCCGCTATTTCTCTTCGTGCACCAGCAGGAGTAATGTCAATGAGTGGATAGACTTTTTCGACGGGAGTCTGACGTAGACATCTCGTAATAATGCGCCCTTTTTCGTTGTTTGACATGTCCACCTGTTTGGCATGTACTCCATACTGGCACCGCGGTTCGGTTTCTCTCTTATTTTTGTGCCAAATTCGTTATCATACGTTGGCGCTGATTTTGGCAATCTTTTCCTTGGCCAGACGCCAAAGTTTATACCTCTCAGGATGGTGTAATATATGGCCAAAACATGCTAGCTCTCTAGTTGTCAACCCGTCATCATTTAAACCTCCATTTATGAACGAGTAGCTAATAATCAATTTTGCAATAATATACCATTAAGATACCCTCACTATGTTGAAATAATAGTTTTATCTAGGATCAAATACGTGGACTTTGATGATTTAAAATTATACTTTCTGACAGTTCAAATATTAATTCAAATTCAGCTTTATTGACTATTTCTACACTTCAATAATTACATACTTATTATAATTATTTTACCCTTACCAAACGGTTTGTTGTTTTGGCATATTCAGGGCCAACAATCCATACCTACATACATAAATACAGTGTAAACCTGTAAACTTTAGATATACCTATTAGTATACATACACTTTTATATCAAAGTCACTACACTATTGCCGCCAAATGATTTCAAACATTTTGTTCTTATCTCAAATTTATTATGCAATCAGTGGCGCGTAAGAAATAAAATGGACATCTTTTCTCCTTCCAGCGAGAAAAGTCTGTCGAACTCATGGTAAATAGAGAACAGTTTAGTTAAAGATTCCGACCACTAATAACAAAACTATAGATTCAACTCCAATCTAATATACGCGAGATTTTCAAATACTTATTAATAAAACATTTATTTTTATCACTGCTTTTGTATTAATTAATCAAATTAATGCATTATAGATATAATGTAATATAATATAATATAAGGAACGCATGTTGTGATGCGAAGTAATTTGAGTTATTTGTGAACATTTGTGAATTATTGTTGAACAAGCAGTAGATACATAGATTTTAATATTATCATTAATAGTAATTATTTGTAAATATTTATTTATTTATTTAGAAAAAGAGTATTACGGCATTACAGCGATTGGCTAATGCGCCATAATACATAATAAATACAAAATTATAAAAATAACCTAATTACAAATAACAACTAATATAACAAGAAAGTAGAAAAGACAGCATGTGTTTATGTAAATATTAAAGAAACATGATAATATATACAATTATAAATTTAACCTATTTAACAGGTCCACAAACATTATATAGTTAATAAAAAATAAATCAACCTTTATGGTGCCATCAAATAAGTTAATCGCACGATACACAGCATCATGAAACATAACATCTGTCCTGCGACGAGGTATCTTGAAGACCGTAGAGTTACGAGTGATATTGGTGGGAACATGAAAATTAATAGTAATTATTGTCAATGTCACAAATAGTATGCTTGCAATTTTGAACACGAAAGGCTCTGGGATTTAATTCTACAATTTGGCACGTTTATTTTGCTATGGCTACGGACTACGATGCCCATCAGTTCTCTGTTTGTTTGTTGAAGACAGCCATTTATTTGAGCGTGGCGTCCATTAAATTTATTTTATTTTAAGAAACCCAATTTTGTAACTAAATTTTACCGACCCGAGACAACTTATACCACTCTAGAAATTAGTAAGTAAAGCATGCAATAAAAGATAGTCTCGATTAACAATTTATGGATTTTTACATAAAAATATCTGTGAGATGAAAAGTGTAAACCAAAAAATATATAATAAAAAGCTAAAAGACGTCGACTTCTCGATATGGATGGATGTTTTATTTTGGGACGCAAATTTGTTGGATGGAAAAAATAGGAAAGAAAACTAAAATATTCCTTCGCTATCGCTCTCGGCGTGGATTCTGGATGTTTTTTTTTTATGAAAAACAGATCGGATGGAAAGCTAAAAAACTCTTGAATAAATAATTTTTCCACCACCGGAATAACTGAATATAACAGACTCTATCACCGTGGAGTGCTCTTGTTCTTTTTTTATTTTTTAGGCATTCCGCCCGCTTACATTATATCGATAGCCTTGCGATGTTTTTGGCTTTTTTGTCAGGGCTGAAATATTTTCATAAAACAAAGCGTTTTGTACTGGTCGATTTTTTGCTAAACGCTGACCGCTCCAGGGATACTTGCGACACAATATATTCATTTATTTCTATAATAATTATTATCGATTGCATTACCATTAGTTTTTTTTTATTTCTGTCGTAGCATATTCTCACATTGTGAATATTATGCTCCTTCTGAAGTCAAAATGGCGGGAAAAAATACTGTGTAGGTATTAGCTGTACGATTAAATTTATATCACTTCCTGTACTATAACTATTTCTATAGTATCATTATAATCGGCATAGTAATGTAAAAAACATAATACAGATTTCAGAGTAATTTATACAATTACTTTATATTTCAATTTAACACTGCCGAAAATATAGTTTTACATATTGTGCTTTCTTGTCGCGTTGGCAATGATTACAAAATAAATTTACATGGCCACTTGTATCATAATAATATACACTTCAAAGGGTTTTTTTATTATCTTATTTTAATATTAAACTTTTTAATAACATGGTGAAAACCCAAAAAAAAAACCTCAGCGAGCTCATGACCGTAAAAGCCTACTAACCTTTTATTATGCTGTACACTCTGATTGAAATATCGATGTAATTAAGAAATAGTTTTATTCAAGATTCTTTTATTAGAATCCGGCACTCCATTGTGAATGATTGCACTGCTCTGATCATTACATTAAAGGCCGTGCCGAAAATAATTGCATTATACAAAAGGGGAAAATATAAAAATATTGCCTACCGTGTAATTTCTCATATAACAATATGAAATGTTTTGAGTTTTTCCTTTCAAGTAGGCAGTTGAGTACCTACAATGTATTTCTTTGCGTGATATTTACACACATATTTATTGATTAAAGAAACAGCCCGACACTGCTTTTGACAAATTTGGAATAGGCCAATTCAATGTTAAGTAATTTTCAGTGTAGGTATTTAACTGTGTGAATTGTTACTGTATGTAATATATACCTACATAGGTGGACAATTATAAATGGCACAAGTGTGAGTATAAACAATATTTAAATTATTGAGATGTGCTACGTTGATGATCGGTAATTAATACATTGTATGCAGAACGTGGTGACATGTAGCACTGATAAATAAGTAAGATTCTTTATTGGTACTTTTCTTTTAACATTTACCTCTGGTGTTAGTCTTATGTACCGCACATGGAAAGCCCTCAATAGACTTTGAACTAAAGTAGAGCATAATATATGGTGAATTCGGGGATTTCTGATGAACCATTGAACACCTGTTCTTATGAGTGAGGTCTTGTAGCAGCTAAAGAATGCGAAATAAAGAAGAAGGTGAACTTAATAAACATAAACAAACGATTTAGGTATATTGTTTTGTTTTCTAATACTAATTAGATTGTCTTATCTGTAGGGACAAAAACTACGGCGTGGTTAAACTTCAAATAGATTGCTAGGGTTGCCATATTATATTTATGAAGGAAGATTTATTATCATTTAATTTAGTTAGCCATATTGTGTACATACCAGGGTATTTTTTCACTTTTTTTTCAAAATAACTTTTGACATAGGTATAAGTCCACTAAGCATAATATGTCCATCATTAAGTTGGTGGTGCATGGTTTGCAATTGAAAGGTTTGATAAAAAGGTATGTATACCTATTCAAGAAAGTAAAATGGTTTAATAATAGTCAAAATAAAATATAACAGATAGCTACATCTATTCTTCTCTTCTTGGTCGTGCACTCATGGCTGAGGATCGTGACCACATTTAAATTTTGCCATCCTTTGAGCGACCAAGACTTTCCATCCTTCTCGATCTTCCATTTCTCTCAGGGCAGAATGGATGGTGCCAGTCAGCTCTTTCACTTGGTCGCTCCATAGCTACAAATCAAATACAATTATTCTTTCTTATAATATTTACCAAACTATTGGCTTGGGGCAATAATTTTGGATTTCCTTTTACGAATTTATAAAATTGTTAACAACTCATTCGATAATTAAATGTACCTACACTGTACAATAGCTTCTACTGTGTCCGGTGTCGACTTCCAATCAGTTCCATTCATCAGTCCACTATGAAGATAGACTCTTCAGTTGCGTTATTGCCGGGATTATTGAAAACATATTAACAATTTTCTAGTATTGAGTAAGCCCATGTGACGTTTTAGTGTCAAAAACTTTTCACCCATCTTTTACTGATATTTTTTATTTTCAATTCTTCGCATTCTATATGTTTTTCAGTAATCTCTTTTACACGTGCGCAACCAATTCGTATTTAGGGACATTTTCTGGGCCGCCAAAAGATTGCTGTCAATGCCGGTGACATATCCCGACGTATCTGGATGAAATGGCAACCCTCAGTAGGATTACTCTCCTTATAAAATTAAAAAGAGTACTTTTCTGTAGAGTGAATGTGCGTTATTTTACCTATTACATTTATTTTTTTAAATTACATCTTGTTTGCATAAATATACTAACTTATCAACATAAATTATCGTACAAATGCAATTTTCGCATATTACGGTCATATTGAGTATATTATATTCAATTTAATTCATACATGGCGCCGATATATTTCGGCATGCAAAACTGCTAATGGAAATGCAGTGTTTATAATTCCGACCAGGGAAGACAAACTATATATTATTATAAATAACTTTGAAATATTTGTTTTTCGTTTGGCCTGGGACAGTTCTCGGATTACACCTCGGATAGCACGATTTGATTCGATATTCAAAATACAGCCTAACATTTTAATAATAAAATGTAAACATATGATTTTCATTCAAATAAAAAACAGTATATGTTAAAATACTACTATAATATATTATTTACTAATTATTAAGTGTCGATACTGCAATAACTGTGTATCAGGGAGAGACTGTCCTCTTTGTCAGGTCAGGTCGTCAGGTTTTGCGTTTCTATGGTCATACTGTTTGCCGTGACCCAGAAAACTTTGTAATATTAATTATTATTGTTCTGGCTAATGTGCCTGATAATAGAGGCAGAAGAAATTTATTAAAAAACTGATAGCATTCACCACAATGCTTACGGAGGATAGGGAAAACTGGAGAAAACTGTCCAGAACGACACAATCCCAACTCAGCCATGATGATTACAATAAGGTAGAGCATTATTAAGTACAGAGTAAATTATTACTTTGTTCGCTCCAATGTAGAGGATAATATATCCTTCATCCTCCACATAAGAATTCCTGTGACTGGCCATAAATGAATATTGTGTGTTTGGTTCAGTGCAAGCATACAGTGAGTTATGTAAAAACCATTCCTTTTTTTTTTTTTTTTAAAGTCTCTTATATCGACAGACCAATTTTTATCTGCTTTGATTGACATTATTATTGGTGTGCAACCTCAACTAATAGAAAGAATTATCGAATGTTTGAAAAATACCAAGCTGTTTATATTGAAAGAATCAATATCAATCTTTCTACTTACTTACAGTGCCCTGTCACGCCTCTGTGTTGGGGCATAGGGTAAGCACAAGGTCTCACCACTTCCTTCGGTCCATCGCCACGTCACGCGATTCCCGCCATGTGAGACCTTTTTAATGCAAAATAATATTATTGACTACAGCACAAAAGTTTGCTAAAGCAAAACAATTTCAGGCATGTAGAAAATCACAAGCTTATTTAAAATTAATTAATTTTAATTTAAATGCAGACACCGCCATACCCATGAGGATTCCATGACCACTGGAAAGATTGCCATCGTTGGCAACCGTGGCACATCAGTATAAGTATTCCAACTATAAAGTTTAAATCAATTCCAAGCTCAGTGTATGAAACATCTTTAATTATTGTGTTTTCCCGAAAATATTCTTCATGAATTTAATTTAGATAGGTAATTTTTTCGTATTTGTTTTATATTATACGATTCGCACTAGGATGGCTTTAATTATATTGAGCCATCCAATAAAAAATCTTTTGTATTTGGGAAATTAACGGCCAATTACAATATACAAATTAATATTTTACGCATCGTCTTGTACTATCCCTGGCGCGGTGGTGAACGAAATGAAAATAATAAAAATAAAATCGAAATTCAAAAAAAGAACACAATAAAATATCGCCAATGGCCGCGTGGGCCGGCCAGTGTGGGCAGCTCGCGGGCAAAAAATTCGCGCTGGAAACTCACAAAACAAAACAAAAGAAGAAGAAAAAAATACAATAAATAACTTCAGCATCGAAAGTAAAGGGCGACCTTAAACTCATCGCTGAGGCCAACGTTTTTACAATATTAATTCCACACGACATTAAAATAATATTATGTCGTTTTATTGAGTCGACATTTAAATGTGTGTATTAATTCGAAAGAAAAGTTGACAGTGTCCTTCACCTTTGTGGCGATTTCATTTGATTTATAATTTACACTTGAAGTTTATTTATTGGCTTCCACCGATAGTCTTAATTGTCCAGCTGTCTATTTTAACGCCATGTAGGATTTATTTGAATTTAATATTCCCATCAGGGAACAGAGACTACGCCTATTTCTTATTGGTCGCGGATTCAAATCTTGCGAATGAATCGAATTCATACACTGTTTTTGACGTACAACTAGCCTTTGTATCCAGCAAAGCAGATTGTCGATTGCTATGTCTTAAAGTGCGGCCACACCGGCAACAAGTCACGCGACAACTCGTTAAATTTTACGATAATTATCATAATTGCTTAAGAAAGTTTACGATAATTATCATGCTTATCGTAAAATTTAACGAGTTGTCGCGCGACTTGTTTTCGGTGTGGATTAGGCATTAGAATCGTTTATAACGGAGTAATCATAGCAAAACAAAAATTATACAAATGTAACTAAATATAAAGATTAAACTGGTCAGACTCTCTAAGTCGGCGAGACAAGCGGTGAAAACTGGCCTCGATAACTTCGTTCCGGCGGCCATTTTATACGCATAACTTCGTGAAAAACTGGAAATTTATGTCGTACTTTGTAAACCATTTATTTATTCGACAAATAAAACAAATTGAAAACTCTGACTAGTAAACCGGTGAATATATTGTCATACCTACTTTGTTAAAATAAACACCGTGTTTTTACATTAGCAATAATAATTGTTTAATTAAAAAACTAAAAAATTTTAATCGTGCGCTCTGTCTCCGATGAAACACGGGGTTTAATCTTCCTCTTTCAATGGCGCTCCAACTCGATAAGAGCGTTAGCCTAATGCACCACTTTCACCCAGTCGTAGCTGGCGCGATGATCTACCAGACTCTACTATTTACATTCTACACTCGACATTGAGAAGGGCTCTTGTATTTTGTCGTTGGTGTCTGGGCACAAGACAAGTCTGTACAACTATGGAATAAACAAAATATCATCCTCAAATGACCAAAATAACCTTGCTAAAATGCTTTCTGATCTTACTTACAAATCTCGTTAATTCTGATAAAAAGTCAAACATGACGTGTTTACACTTTCGTATCTATTATGATATGATAAAAGTGGCCAGCGGTGCAATTTTACATGCTTCTTATTAAATTGTAAAAAAAAACTGTTTCTCGTAATTATACGAAGATACTAACATTCTACTTTTGAAAATATGGAAATTTTAATATGATCTATGCAAGCCACTCCTGTGCTCTTCACAAAAAAAAACTAGTAATGCATACATAAATAATGCAGACCAATTATTATTTTATTGCATTTAAAATATTTTGACATTAACTATGTATAGAGGAAGTGAATTGAATTTCAAAGCATCAAAATATTTTCCATTATTCTCTAAAGACATTTATTACTCTTTTGAACGTATGCTGGGAGGGGGGTAATACAGTAATAACTTACCAAATACCAAGATCCTGGTCGTGAACAGAATGTACGCGATTCCTACTATGATTTCTAGTGTTAGGAACTTTGGTCGAGCCTAAATATGAAGAGACCTTCTTTCTTGTCATATTATAACACCGCAAATTGTAAAAAGTGTAAAGCAAATCATCTGAAGCACGCGTACACCTATTCCCCATAAAAAGAGTGTCGAGCATCGAGGAAGAATATAACAGTGTCAAGCCATACCTAATAGGAAAATCGTGGATACAACATTAGGTTACCATAGAAATCGGCAATACTAACCTATTCATTTAATTCCTTATTCAATGGATTAGTAATGCTTAAAAACAAATTTTCATGTCCAAATCCACAGTTAAAAACTCTCACGTAAAAAAAAGATTGTGTTTTTTTAATATCATTCAATTATACGTGTTTAATTTAATAGTTAATTTAACAATTTAACGCCTGTTTACGAACACCTTACGTTAGTAATGGAATTTCGGGTTCATAAGAGAGGTCCAAAGGTTTAATGCACCCAAGTCGTATGTCATTAGGGAGGCAATTACAGTTTTGCATACAAATTGATTGCAATATATAAAACCACGCCTACGGGCTATTTAGAAAATTATGCTCAAGTACGTGGGTCATTTCTGGACCTGAGAGATAAACTGAATCATTCTCAAAGGACATTTTTTTCGGTCAAGGCAAAAAACGAAAATTTATTATGGTTTCCGTCGTTCATTGGCGATTGATTTTGATTCAAATTATTTGTTTTACAATGACATAAAAAATATGTGTTGAACAATATTAAAATAAAAATACAGGGTAATATTAGTAAATAAAAAAGAAAGCACACCGAGTGAACTAAGTAAAAACTTATAAAACAACGTCTACTTAAAGTCACACTCGCATAAGTGTAATATATCAATATTCGCAGCGATTTGATTGAACATAGTTATTGCCTTCTCAATTTGGATTACTAATGGCAGGTTAGTTCTGCACCTCGGGAGAACAAAAAACGGATGATGTGTAACTGACATGCGATATACATTAAAATTTAATGCGTTTTAAATGTGATAATTTTGTTGGTTGAATATTTTTTTTCGGATAAAACTGATTTTCTCTCAATAATATATTTCTCTCTCTTTGTAAATATTATATATAGATTATATTCAGTTAGTAGTTAGTAGTGTTAGACGCGGGATTTGAACTCACACCTTACAACTTCATAAACGAATACTTTATATTTAACACATAATTTAATATCTTCGAAATGTTTTTACATTGTTTCCAAAATATTGACTTGTTACATTATTTCATCGAATGATTAATAATTTATGAATGTTGTTACAGGTTGGTTCGCCATTGTAGGCGACAAAGGTTCAACAACAGCCCGCTCCTATAGCACCCTCGATGACCTGGTCAAGGCTCACGTGCCATACTTCCTACCATCAGCTCACCTGCCCGCGTACCTGCTTCAAAGAGACCCTGGTAAGTGACAACAGCTATAAATAATTATAATTAACTACATCTATTTTAAATCTAGTTTTATTTTATACGTATTTATAATATTCGTTTTATATACCTAAACTAAATTTTATTTTATTTTCACTATCATTGTGGAGACAATACTGATATTATTAATCCCGCCACTTTCTAAGTACCTATGGTTATGGCCAAACATTCTTTTTTTAACATATGTGAAAACCACTACAGTTGCACTGCGGCCAATTATAAATAATTTCGATTGTTGTTTAGTGAAAGCCAGCGGCAAACAAATTTTGAAAATAACCAATATACTGGATTATTTGTTAGGTTATGCTATGTTAGGTTATCATTCTTGAATTCATGAATTTTGCCAAAATCGACTATGAAAATTGCCGGTGTTCCCGTCTGGCTTCCAGTAAACAGACTTGTACCAACATTTCTATTATTAAAAAAATATATATTCAAAATAAACTCAGCACAGTCCGTTTTGTGGTCCGGTCGCGCGATTTTTAACCTCACTTACTTACTGTCTTAGTGTGTATTATTATTCTTGTCAAATAATCATTGTTTATCTCTATTCATTGCTTTATAGTGTATTTATTGCTATCTTCCTTGCGGATATGAGTATGGAAATGTTATGAACATTTATGTGGTAATTTCCGCTCGTCTGCAAGAATAAGGCCACTAATTTTTTGCTGTCTTACTCTTAAAAGAAATGTTACCTTCCTTTAAAATATAATTACCTACTCAGCGTTATCTAAATAAAACATAATTCTGTTATTTAGCAAGAGGAACATCTCAAAGATGACAATCATAATATTGATATACTTAAGTAGATTTAAAACTATTTGCATTACAATAATATTTGATGCCAGATAGTTAGCAGTGTCGCAAGAGGAAGTGTTTGCAGCTCTAGTGAATCCGCGTTCACGCTTCGGCGGTCGTTTTTATTTACAATCTCGTGTTAGTTTTGTTTGCAGATTATTAATGTTTTTTTAATACTATATATTTTTATTTAGTTGTGTTCAAATCAAAACTTTAAACCGCAGATGTACGCCACTGCAGTGATATTTATTACGAGAACAATAATAAACTTATTATCATTCTTTAAGTTTATTTTATGATTATTTCAGATTTTCTATTCATTACGAGATCAATGATTGAAACCGTGGTTGGTTCCCGCGTAAACAAAATTTTAAAATTATGTAATTCCGGGCGCCATAGCCAACGACCGATGTGAAAGATATGTCGACCCTCGCTTGTAGTACCTACTAGCCCTGCTCACACGTACAAGAACGAATATGAGGGATAATTAAATCTACGTGC
Organism: Rhyacophila brunnea; assembly: GCF_057557595.1. NCBI lineage: Eukaryota > Metazoa > Arthropoda > Insecta > Trichoptera > Rhyacophilidae > Rhyacophila > Rhyacophila brunnea. Next base: position 20,822,659 of record NW_028232774.1, read on the forward strand.
ATTGCAATAAGAATACTTATTGCAATCAGTGTTGCCAACTATAGAGCATTAACATAAGCTAGATGGCAGACAAATACGCTAGGATTTCTCTAAAGTAAAAAATGTTTAGAAACAAGTGTTTCAAAAAATAAAACATAATTATTAACATTGTTTTTACCATAACAAAGTTTGTAGAAGAATTTATCTTTTACCTATTGTACAAAAGGCCAATGTTTTGCTTTTCAAGCGTAATATTCTAGCTGTTTATGAGAAGTTTTAAGCTGTGTGGGATGACGGAAAAAGACAGCTTTATTTAACGCCATACGCCAAATGCGAATTGTCAACGCTGATTACAATAGGTATCATGTCTTTACGAAATTATTGACATATTCTGCTATCGTATTGTTTGCACGATTCTTATTATATCTATGAATTCATTGCAATTAGAATACTCCACGTTCATATTTTTGACATATTCTGCTAACGTGTCCATATTCAATATTAAGATTTTTATATCTAAGGAAGTGTCTTTATATAAGTCCATGAGTAATGCTGTTTTCTTTTACCACAGGTGTCCGATCTTAAGAAGATCATAATGGGCCTCCACATAGTGGAGGTTGTATTAACAGATTTTTGTTTTATTTTTTACGAGAAATGGGTGTTAGCCACGTCCTCAACCTATTAAGGTCCAGTGTCAGTTCAGTGTCAGTCCCGGTACCCACGACATTATATGCCGACGCGGTAACTGCTCGGCCATCATAGGCGTGATAACGCTGACTATAATTATAATAGGTAGATACTTATTGTCATTTATATTTTTGATATCATGATTATTTTTCATTTTGTAATCATTTATAATATTAATTAACGAAATCGATGACCGAAACCAAGTCGCACCATATAATTCCTGACGTCGTAGAGTTATTCTTATTCTGAGTAAAATGTTAGGGTCCATTATTATGCGCTTTAGAATTCAAACACATTAATAAATGTATATCAATATTCATATAATCGGCATCGGGCCAGCTTTAAAATGTCACGTGACAGTCTGGAGCGATGTTTCTTTTCTTACCAGACTCATGCCAATAACTATGATGGTTCATGATCAGTAGGGTCAGGATTTATATGATAGTGCATGTTTTGTTAGGGTGTATGCAGAGCTATGAGAGTTGCACGGAAATCCGTTTTGAAAAACGAAGAATCCAAAAATAAAATTTTATCGTGTATATAAATGCATATTTGAGACGATAGAGCATATTTGAAACAGTAGTGCATAATTCATAAATAAATGCATATTTTAGGGCTTTCATAATTTTAGTTTTTTAAATTATTTTATCGAAATATTACTAAAATAGGTAGGTAGACAGTTTAGATCCACTTGCTGTGGATTTATCAGAAAAAGTGAAGTCAACTCGGGCACCTTTATTACTCTGTGGACGTCGAGAGGTCGTTTTCCGCATATAAACAAAATACTGACAGATATGCGGAAAATTTTAATGCCAAAGCACAATATTGAAAAAAATATTCGGACAAAAAAACAGCACTTAAATAATAGTATTTAGGAATAGTTAAGTGTGTCGTTTTTGTTTTTTAAAGTTGTGTATAGTTTACATTGCATTTCTTATTCAATTATTTGTACTTGTAAACAAACTATTTTGAATATTGTGATTGATTATTTGCGTTTTTTTGTTATTGTATTATATTGATTGAGATTATTAATTTGTTATTGGATTTTTATCAGTAATATTGGGTGAAGTGGGTATTTACAATTTTTTTCTATAAAAATGTACATTTTTAACAGCATATTTCTTTTGTTTTAGTTCATATGTGCATGCATATAATCATGTTTTTAGTTGCATATAAATCCGATCCCTAATGATCACCATCAAGGGTGGGGTCTAGGATGATTCGGCGCCGAAACAACTGGACGCCACGTAATCGAATAAAATCCGAAAATAAATAAACGTTCGTAAATTATATGTACCTACTATAAAATATATATTTAATATTATTATTTATATTCAAATTATTATACTATATAATATAATACTTAGTGAGAATTTAAATATACACACGTAAATAATAATTTCATTGTGCATATTATGTGTAAGTTTCAACGAGAAGAGAGTTATTTCATTTTTATATAATGCCTCAGGCATGATAATAAAATTGTTAAGCTGCAATAAAAACATTATGTTAAGAGCAAAATGAATTAAAACTACTAATACGTAGACGTAGTAGAGAGAAACTGATTACAATTCCTCGTCTATTTTCTGTTTAAAATCGTAACGAACGTCTATTTATTTAATTCGAATAATTAATCCCAATTGTCCTGGCGCCCAGTTGCCCCAATCCCTCGAGTGTGTTACTACGGACCCTTACCGCCCAATCCATCTTCCTTATTTGGCATCATCAAATTTCGCTCGGATGTTTATATCTTTTTTTGGACAGACAATATGGTTAACGCAGTCAAAACTTATTTTCCAAACACAATATCCAATCGTTTGTGTTGATATTTTTGAAATGGTAGAACACGACAATTGCACACCAAAACAAACGTAATATGTTAAAATCTGACCACAACAAACATCGAGAGATCCAATTGCTATCTGAATTGTCGTTCATAACCTGAGAACACATAATGTAAAGTGGATTACATTTTGAGTAAGGCTGTCAAATTTGGAGAAATATAGGATAACTCCAACAAGTGTTAAAGAATGTCGTGTCCGGAAATTTGTACGTATGCAGTTCGCCGTATCACACTTCCCCGTGAAATGTTGTATCGGAAATATATGAGCGTATATTAAAGACCGTCCAACCTCTTTGGGTCGTATAGTACCGAGATAAAATAAATGTCTAAATAAAACACGGTTTTTATCAGTTTACAGGAAGCCAGCGTCAAAGAAATTTTAAAAATAGTCGATATCCTGGGTTATTTGTTAGGTTAGGTTGGGTTTTCATTCTTGAAGGAACATTATTGTCTGCAATGCTCAACAAACAACGCGTATTTTTCCATCTCGGTGCTATAGAGATGACCGTATAGTATACGGTCTTCTCTTTCTGATAAGAAAGCTCACGGCGAACTGTTCTGCGGTGAAATGTAATACGTACAATTTACATGTTACCAAAGAATATGACGTTATGTTCAATAGGTCGTCTGCATAATAATCTGCATTAAAGTTTGTCACGTAACCGAAACGTACATTCAATATTAGTAATATTTGAGGACATTCCGGAGGCCTTATATTTTTTGGGTTTTATGACGTGACCATCATTATGTCATTAACCAAATCGCACTTCAAATTCTTGATCTATGAGGACTGGCTTCACACTTAAGTATATCTTATTAATAATAATTATATCTGTCAATTTTATTGTCCACGACGGCGCTAGTCGTCTTTCATAGAATCTTTAGTTTAATTTGGTTTAATAAGTTTACCGTCTAAACAGTCAAAACTGTCTATCTCGCTCTAAAATTTAACACACCCAAGAGAGGTGCTGTTAAAACATAGCACTTATTGTTACAATAAGTTCTAATAATTCGATACAAAATTACCCTCGATAGCTGCCGATAGCGGCTGATAGCAGTCTTGTGTATAGAATAGATTCGCTGGAGTTATTATATCTTCAAATGGCTACATTATAGATTAGGGCTCAGAATTACGTTTGCATGTATTAGATCTAGAATAAATTAGGGCTACATGTATAAATCAAATTTGTTACCAGCACCCACCAAAGTGTGCGACACTTCGTACCCTTGAAGCACAGCCTCAAGGGTTCCCTCGCCGTGACCGCCCCCCTCCTCATCCTGCAGCGGTGCTACAAAAGCGACCTACGTACTGCAAGTCTGACATGGAGGGAGGCGCAAGAGTTGACGATGGACCGAGGGAAGTGGCGCGAACTTGTGCTTGCCCTATTCCCCAATGCTGGGTCGTGACAGGGTAGAGAAGAAGACCCTTTTGGGTTGGCCATCTCCATATAATGAAATTACACATTTTGTACTTATTTATACAATAATGTTAGACTGATTTTGCAAGAAGTGCGGGATGGTTACTTGCCGCACAGTTCCATGCGACGTATAGCTCTCCTGGTATTCGGATTACGGGTCGTGCCTCGCGGATTTGTTCAGCTCTCGTGATTAGGCACCGTTGCGCCGCGCAGGGCAGTCATCGAACCCGCGGCCGCCGAATTCTAAACGATCGATAATTATTTTCCAATCGTGCGTGAAGCCGCATCTGCCGTGTCTCTATAGACACAGCTGCACAGAACCGAATGAGTTAGCGGTAAACTAATAAATTGCTAACTGCTACTATTAATGATTCGTACCTTGATATTTTTATCGGCCCATTCGTGGAAATAAATACCTGCCGATAATCTGTAATTTTGTTTGCATCGATGACTTCAAATTTCTCAATAAACTTTATTATAATTTCCATAAGCCAAACCAGAAGAATTAACTTCCCTAATCGCTTCCTCTTCCTCTTAAAATTTATTTATTTCACATATGGCAAACATGATAAATTACAAATTTAAGGCCATAACACGACATAACAACAAAGGAAACAAGATTTTTGTTTTTACGAGAAATAAATGTAAGCCACTTGCTCAACCTAATAGGTCAATCGACGACTCCAAACACAAATTGGAAAACAATATGTGTATTTACCAGACCAGGATTCTAAACTGGGACCAACGACATTATATGCTGTTCGGACTTCGTGGGACATGGCTATAAGAAGAGTAAACATCACCTACGTCGAAGTACACCGAATGAGCTACGAGCCCATTTAAAACATTTTAAAACACTAATTTTCACGCAAGTGGAATATATCAATATCCGAAGCGATTTGGTAGAACACATCCCACATGCTCTCCTACGTGCTCTCCCAATTTGCATTACCAATACCAATAGTACTACCGCACATAGCGTCGATGCGATATTTTTGTTAGAAATTTGTTTGTCGTATGTAATAAATTTCACTTGCCATGGAGCGCAGGTAGAATAGCAAAACGTTGCATCATTGAAGTGAGATATGGCCCCACCACATCACACCCGCTCATAATCGGGCGTATCACGAGACCCTACGTCTGGTTGTGAAGCATAATTTTATTATGACCGGGAATGCCTCAGGAGCAGTTACCCAAGGCTGAAGCCGCCAAGCACTCAAATGTGCTTTGACTGAATTTACATGACATTAACTTAAGAGTAGGTACCAAAAGGTTGCAAAAGCTATAGGTAGCAAAACTGCTGAACAATATAAGTGAAGAGATCTTCTCGTTGCAATTATGGCGCCGCAAGTTTCCTAAATGCAACAAAATTGGCCTTTGTGGCGACCAAGTCAAACGATTCAGCAGCTCTTACATTTTGTGCGGAAGCTACATTTCTATTCGTTTCGGCTAGCCGCGTGACGCCACTGTCACATTATAGTCTCTCATGTGCGCGCGGAAGAGAGTTGCAGCATTGCCGGCTGTCTTGATTTATGACCATGTCCCAGTCTGGACAATTTTCTATGTGGTAATTTTTAAAACTGCACACACTTTATAGCTGATTTAAAAAATCAGGCTCCTGGGTGTTTCTGTGATTGTATTGCTGTTACTACTAATGTTTCACTACTGCCATTGGGTATGAAGTTCTGTTGTAGTGCTCAAAATAAAATAATAATATTACAATATTTAAAATGCACATATCTAATGCTACTAATAACAGATAAAAATCGTTACGTAACACTGAACGGGTCCATACAAATTAACTAAGAGTGCCGACGTGTTTTTTTCTCACGTCACCCTAAACGTCAATGCAATTTTCATTGTGTTTTTGATACCTACTTAAACAATATGACGAAATATAAAAATAATACAATGATATTATTTTCGGCCTTGACCCAATATGGAATAATGTGCATTATCTTAAATTGACATTGCTAAGAATATGGTCAGGCGGTAATAAAATAGTAATTGAATGAAGGGTTACTGCCAGTGTTGTCAACTGTCATTCATAAAAATATACCAAATAAGGCAAGAAAATAAGATTTTATCAAAATAAAAAATGTTATATATAAACTAATATAAATATTATTTCCCAACGTATGAAATTAAAAAAAAAAGATGCCTCTCTTATGAGAAACTATCTGAAGTATGAGGTTACTTACATTATTTTTTCATTATTAAAATATCTGTATTTAGGCATACAACATAATATCAAAATGAAAAACAGCGTGAACATCAAATTAAAATCGAACTCAAAATATGCAAAAAAAATAAATTGTAACTGACAGGAAATGTAATTTATACCTACAAACAAACTTTGTATTTTAGCCAAGTAGGAAAAGGAAATCGAATGAACATATTCTGACTTGTTATATACAGATTTATGCTGTTCGTGGTGACGAAAAACGGTAGATTTAATGCCATACGCCAGATGCGTAGTTGACAAGCAAAATCTATATTTAAAAACCGTAGATCTGTTTAATCTTGTTTGAAAATGCTACGTTTGCCTTTATGTGTCATGGGTTGATATTTTTAGTTTTTAAATAAAAATGCATAAGTAGGTACCTACTTACCTTCTTTTATGCGTCGCGTGATACATCTCTATTTTATGTCCTTCGCAATTCCGTCATTCCCTACAGCACTCTGACATGTCGACCACTATATTCGTTGAAGACATTAAGTATATACAATTTCAATCTCGTGTCGCTTGATCTGTAAATGCATATCTCGGTCCATGCTGACTTCACACGAAACACTTAATCTTTCTCGATTTGTAATATTAAAAGGTTTGATTCTTTGATCCCACGTGCAAACAGCTTTTGTAACTGAACGCCATTGTATGTTGGGTACTAAAGGTGGTGTACCTACACATTATACTTAGCTAAGGTTCGTGTGGTTATTGTGAAATCGCGTCATCTCATTGTGCAGATTGCAGAAGATGGCGATGGGTTTTGCGGACGAATGACTCGATTGTCGAAACGGTTTGGGTTCATTGGCTCACGTACTCGCAGGGCTGACAAAATCATGTAAGTATCCGATGAAATTCAGCGGTCCCTTTTGATTCCAATTTAATATATATCTATAACCATAAATCACACCCTTCAACTAAAAACAAACAAATGATAGGATGACACATTAATATTAATAGTTCATTTTTTTATAAGTAGGTACAAATTCGTTTTAGATTTTTGAGAGGTTATGTTATTTTTGGGGATGTTGGGTAATATGTATACTCCCATTTATGATACATACATATCTCTTTGACATTTCGGTTTACCTAATTAAATAATTATATGACTATTTTGAACTGTTTTGAGACCCCCTTTTTAAATATTTTGGCAAATCGATTTCGTTATTTGCGTGAAAATAAATCTTTCTTCTATAAATACGTAGTTTAACATTGTAAATAAACCTGCCAGAAAATGTATTTTAATTGACAGCTTGGAGAATAGAAAATATATAAAGTTCATATTATATTCATTCTTATTTATAAAAAATATCAGTTGGTATTCACCATATATAACTATTGCTTTATGACACGTATTTCAATCCACTCGTGTCCATAATAGTATAATAGTTCGCTGGGGTTAAGTAGCAAAATGATCGCTTCTGAAACCGTGGTTCGCCTGCTCGAAGTCTACTTCTGGCAAATTCACTCTTTGTTTAGATCAAAAGCATGGACTCGATAATTAATGTGAAGACATATTCAGGATGCGGCCATGATGTACACTAGATTGTAGCATTCATAGCATATGGAACAGTGGAACACCCTCAGAAACAAAAATCTTTGATCAAGTGGGTTTCCAAACCGAATCTTATTAATCGCAATCCACGCAAGTGCTTCTAATTCAGTGGGTCGCTTAAATAGTAAAGCACTCGCCTGACTGCGATAGATGTATATACGATTCCCACTCTAAACGATAATTTTTATAATACATACGCATATTTCTGATGCTGTTTTTCATTATTTCATCATCATAATCATCAGCCTGAATCAATCCACTGCTGGATGAAGGCCTCTCAAAGCTGATTCCACTTCTCTCGGTTCTGCGCATTGCGTTGCCACGTCTTTTCGCAGAACTTAACCATTTCATCGATCCAGCGGCCTCGACATTATTTTTATTTCTGTATATTTTAACAAATGATTTTATTTCATTTTCTACAATAAATAAAATTCGAGATTCTTGTCTATTCAGTGGAAGCCAACGGCAAACAATTTTTGAAAACAGCCGATATTTTAGATTAGTTGTTAGGTTAGGTTAGATTATCATTCTTGAATTCATGCATTTTGCCGAAATCGACTATGAAAATTGCAGCTGTAAACAGACTTGTACCAAATTCGATATTGAATGTATTAAAAACAATTTTAATTTGAATCCATTAAAAGATTACATACCAAAAAGACACAAAAAAATAATAACAACATAAGTAGTATTATTAGTTTGGTTTATATTTGACTAAAATATCTTCAATAAAGATTAAATTCCAACTGCACTATTAAAAAAATGTAATATATATTATTACGATCATCATACGTAGCCGTATCTACAGAATCAACACCATATTTGCAAATAATTGGTACTTAGTGTCTGTAAATACGTGTTTTTAGTTTCAATGTCGATTTTCGTTCAAATACACATCACGCGATCATTTTTATAACCCCTACATCATATACTTGAACTTACTTACTTTTACTAATGTGTAAAGACCGTTTCTTCAAAGGAGTCTAGTTGCCACGCATTCTTTTCAATATACAACTAATTTTAGTCAACCTTTTGGGTTGAAATCCACCGCAATTATTTGTATCATCAAATTTTATTTTATTTATTTTACAGATTAATAATAAAAAAAATTAAACACATAATTTAGAAAGAGTTTTCCAAACCACGAGCGGAATCATTCCATGAAATGTTATCTATATCTCAAGCTGTCAGAGTTCGCCAACCTTCGGCACGCTAGAGTCTAGGCTGTCGCTTCGTGTCACGAAAGATATCTCCTGAAGTCACGCGAGAGAATAATATAACATAATATATCCTCCTCAACTCTCAAGAAAGGGTATATACCTATATACTTATAAGAATGTTAATATACAAGATTATCTGGTCTAACAGACACTATATATTTTATTTATTAAATATACTTGATACTGAATTTCTCTCTTTGGTTTAAATATCTTCTTTTTCGTAATTGTTATCCTCGTCGTTCAAGGTCGCGACCTCGACTGACCGGAACATCTCCATTACCTTCGACAATCCCTCACCATTCCTTCCTTCACTCCTCAGATCCGAGGGTCGTTGGTACAGAGATGGCCGTGTCATCTTTCACACCGTTACCTCAGTGAGTTAGAATAAATCAACGTATTCTTTGTAACTAACAACCTCTCCAAATTGTGTGAGCTACTGTTATCAATATAAAATATAAGTACAAATATACAGAGTATACGGTGTACCTTGTATGTACAGCTTCTTCAGAATAGAGGCAATTGAGTGCTTGGTCGTCCATGGAATTTGACGCATACTCCTCAAGGCTTTTCCTTTCTTGTGCTTTCATTGTCCATGTTTCCACACAGAATATGACTAGCGATTTTACTAGACGTTCTTTGAAAAGGTCCGCCGTCCATGGAAAGGATAGCCGTTTCATACAGCTTATAAAAAATACACGTGTGTAAAAATACTAACCGTAAAATTAGCCGAAACCATCTGGGCGATTCACAAAAATGTTAAAAAATCATTCAAACCGAACGAAATTTTCATTTGTTTAATATTTGCCGACGCAGTGATTTGTACGAATGAAAAAAATACATGCCATATATTTGAGATAGATACGATGATTATACTGATGTCAAATTCTCTAATTTTGTTGTCAATCATTGGTTGGTCTTATTTCAAAATGACACAATATAATATATGAAAAATACATACCTCAAATAATATGTTATATTGTCCGGCAACAAGAAATCGGCGATAACAGGAAGTCGCTGTAGTCGCATATAGAAGACTTCTCAGTGACGTACCTGTCATGGTGGCAACGCGTGCTAGAGGCGTGTTTAAATAATGTATCGGCTCTACTTTTAGATGCGACTTCCTTTCTGCTTTGCAATAAATCAAAAGTTTACTAATAATAATTCTAACATCACTCCTGGTCGTTTTAAACATCTTTTTTATTATAAAATGCTTCAAATTACGTAAATTGACATATCCGTAGGTTGGATACCACGGAAGCGTAAATAAAATGATAAGTTTGGGGCGTTCCTCATTGGAAAATGAACGTGGGATTAACTTCACTGGAGGGGATTGTTAGTTCACAGTTTTAGCACGTGGACAAGAAGTTCTTGTTCGACAGTATATTATACAATAAATTATACAGTATGTTATACAATGATTGATCGATGAAAATTCTACTTGCCTTGAATTCTTTTCTACCATTGGTAAATTATTAATCTAATGGTTTCAGTAAATAAATTAATAGAATGTGTTATAATACCTATTGAATATTATAAACTGTTTTGTACAATGACAAACAGTAGGGCACTGGTGTCTATTTATCGAGGTACCTATTTAGAGATAATTTCTAAAGATATAATAACTTTGCCGATGATAATAGATAATAGATAATTAAAACGCCTTTTACCAGTCTGATGTAATCTTTTAAAGTCTTGTTTCTGAAGTTTCCTATTCGCTTTTTTTCGTTTAGCTAAGTGAGATTGACACATCCGAGTTATGCTAATTTTGCTGTACGTAATTAGATAAGTTGCCGCTTGTCATTTCTTTTTATTTTAAAAATAATATACCGCGACGCATTACGATAATTATTTAATGTATACTTTAATTGTTTACAAATACGCTAACCTTTCATCCTGGCATTACGGGTTCGACTCCCGGTATGGTCACAATATTAATATGTTTGTTTGTTTTTGTCAAAGTCTGCAAAAAAGTAGATGGAAGTAACAAAAATCTTTAAAAAAAATCACAAAAATACGTCAACTCGTGCTCACGTAAGTGGAATATATCAATATCCGAAGCAGTATGATTGAACATAATGATTATTCTCCAACTGGCATTACCAATGGCAGGTTAGCTCTGCAACTTGGGAGAATAAACAACTGTTAGTTGCTTCCGAGTTATAATAGACACCCTGATAGTATACATGCCTTAAGGCCTTAAAGCAAAAAAGTCTCAAAAAACTTTCCACCATACATCGGTATTTCAACAGATGTGGGGTCCAGATTAGAGAATCCAATCCCTAGCCAAAAGCAGACCATTTTTTCCATTGCTAATATAAAAAAATATATTTACAAATAACATTGATAAAATCGGTCAAAAATAAATCTAGTATAATTTATACTATTTAAGACATTTATTGTTAATATTGTATACGTTCAATCTTGGAAATACATAAGTTTAATGGAGTAAATAATATTGTAATATAAATAATAATGTTAATTTAATATGAGATTGCTGTTTCTGATAGTAAAGACTTAATGAATGGGTTAGCGAGATTTAAAATAGTAAAGCAAATCATGGTGTACTTATGGCCTTTCCGTTCATAAATCTAATTAGTCAGCCAAATATGAAACTGCCGTGAGACGTATGAGATCATGGTGGAATTAATTTGTTAATAGTGCGAAGCATTGTTTTTTCCAATCTTTCCAATTTTTATTAATTTATGTGAAAAAATAAAATGAAACGGCAACTTACACATGGGTATAAATCAAACTTCATTCAAACTCAGTTTATTTCTTATGTAGTTATTTATTATTGAAAGTATTTTTTTCTGTTATATTTTCGTTTTTATTTTATTTTCCATAAAAATTGATAAAAAATCAATCCCGAAAGTTTCGGGATAATGTTTATCAATCCCGGGATTCATAGGTATCGAAAATAGCTCGGCATCCCGGGATTGCAATTACTCCAGATAATAGACACTTTCATTAGCCTGCTTCGAACTCAGAAATTATGAAATTTGTTTCGAAGATCTACTAGCGAAGTTTCTTTTTCAACATCTTGCTGTATGTTGTTCCTGAATTGAATTATACCTCTACCGAATACACGTTAACTAAATGAAAATTATCTAAGTTCGTTTTAAAATTATATTTCTAAACGCCTATTTTCATTTTACTTTCTTCTCTCCTAACTTTACTTTTCTCTGTAGAAAACGAATTGAACTTGGCAGCGAAAGTGCGTCGTTATGATGAGACAAGAATGAATTGTGGTTTTCAGCATTTTCAATTATGACTTTGCCGCTAACAGGCTGTTGGATAAAATAACCATCTAATCTCACTTTGTACACAGTATCGACTTACTTTTACAAAAGGTGGGAAAGTAAAAATACGAATGAAGGTAATGTCACACTAGGACTTATGTTACTTTACGGTGAACGGCAGAGAGCTCGACATGATTTCGATTCGAGGAGGTTGGGTGTTAGGTAATTGACGATAGGTACTCAATTTACAGTCGGATCCAACCAAACGCATTTGTTTTACGTATTTACACACTCGACAAAGCACATTTATTGGCGAATAACAATGCCATATAATTAAAGAAACATATCGAATATATTATGACAGTTCAAGTAAAACTATTTTTTATTTAATCAATATTCATAAGTTTTTGAGTAGAGTAGGGATGTTGATAGGATGAAGATATGAACGTAATTTAAACGAGATTTAAGAAAGTAGTATTCCTAATAGAATATGCATAATTTGGAATAACCAAGAAACATCCTAATATAATATTAGAATAAATAATTTAAAATAATTACAAGATAAAAATAACTTTTTATATATTACAACGTTTTTAAATTTTCTGTTGAATCATATAAACTTGACTTGACTAGCTTAAACAATCAAAAAAAATGTATTTGATAAAAATAATACTGAAATGTCATTTTGACGCTCATATTGATTTCCATAGTAACGCACGTATATATTAATAATTTAGTTGTTAGGACCCTAGCAACCAATAATAGTGGATTGGATTACGGATTTCTTTCGAAATAGCTTTTCATACAAAACAGAATTAATAGAAAATGAATTCAATTCTACTTAAAGATGGCTAAAAGTATTAAAAAAATGCATTGCCATCGTGTTCTGATATATTCTAAAAGTTTCAAATGTCTAGCTAGTCGGGAGGTTAGTTAAAAATCGATTGCAAGATTTTTACTGGATAAACAACCACCGGATAAATAAGAATACGACCTAATAAAAACGTTGTAATAAAATATTCAAACTTTCACATATTATTATCAAATTATTATGTTAAGAAGCATTGTGATCCGTTTCACGCTAAGTTTTATAAATAAAACTATTCAATGTATTAATTTTAAATACTGCCGTAGTCCTAGTAGGTATAGTCGGGCCGTGACATGAAACTGTAAATTTGGATTATAGGTGCTCATACTTCGAATGAAACATGGTAAAGTGTTGTAATAATTTATTACTATAACTAGATCGAAATATGTATTTATGTATTTATTTATTAGCGCATTGCATTAGATTAGACGATAAACAATAAATAGCACCACCATCGTAATTCGCAATTCAATGTTACCGACTGTCCTATCCTCAAATAGAAGTAATATAATATAAATTGCAAATGATTTTTCGGTATATTTTTCTTCGTAAAATTTTATTTTTTACTAAATCTGTGTTTTGTTCTCAAAACCACTCTTTATCGTCTTCCTAAACTCTTTCAAAAAAGTTGCTTCCAGTTTCGATTCCAGTGTTTTTTTTTATTTCGTTGCCAATCGAAGGTGATATATAGTAAAACAAAATACAAGGAAGAATGTGGGATTTTAAAAATCGTAAACTATTCTCAAATAAAGGACTATCATTATATGAATTGTCACCATAATTATTATATAGGTACCTACCAAGTATATTTGCACAAAAAAACGACGTGACTCACGTGACGCTACAGAGAATCTACCACAACAAATCGTATGGGATAAATGTTTTGATTTGCCTGAAATTATTTTTGTGAACTTGGCTTAATTTACTTACCTACTCATTCTGACTAGCTAATGTCTAGATAGTCGGGAAGTTAGTTAAAAATCGATTGCAAAATTTGTACCGGACAAACAACCACCGGACCAATAAGAATACGACCTAATAAAAACGTTGTAAATAAAAAATGTGTCGAACGCGATTTAAACCTGTCAACGGAATTTAATAGAACACTTCGATGCATAGAAATTTCTTTATGATTAGTTTTGCATCGGATATTTATTCATAAATTGGTTCATCACATTACCGATGGACTTAGAAATATTTTGCTGAAATATAATACAATATTTTATAGAGATGTTCATATTTTTCTTTGTGGTTTTAGTCCATTGTAGCCACATTTATTATCGGGATAGCATCACGTAGAAATTATCAGATCTGCCGGCCCCTTAAAGTGATAGAAAGTTTATTCATCGAAAAATGAGAGAAGCTTCATAATATAAAGGTAAATAATTATCTATGGTCAAATTAAAGCGATACATAATTGAATCGATTAGAAATTATAGCATGGGAATCATCGACTCTAGATTTTATTCATGAATCTTTAAGCGACCACTCTTTGAAGTAAAATTAACTCTTTCGAGAATTTTTTTTCTTAAATGATTTTGTTTTTTATCAAATGTAGCTACAATACACAAGCACACCGTCTTTCTTAAACTTGAAATTTAACCTGTGGTTTTGCTCGTATGAAATGCTGAAGATTTCACTTTTACAGATTTGAAGATTTAATATTTTCGTTTCATTGTAGGTATATAAATATGTATTCTCATCACCGTAAGAAATATAAATTGCCTAAAAGAAGAAGCCTACAAAAAAGAAGATCAACTATACTAAAAAGCTACCCTGATTTACCGTTCCATGTCTAATTTCAAGCAATATTTCGATATTAAAGCTACTGCCGAAAATTCAGCTTTACAGAGATAAGTCGTTGTAATATCGGTCAGTAGTTTTCTGATCTCTTTTAACACTTAGAAAAGGATTTTCAGCCTTTACTGATATCTCAGAACTTAACAACAGAAAGTCTAGGCAGAAATCTATTATTGTGACATTGAATAAAATTAATTAAAATATTAGAAAATATTCACACTATTTTAATTTTGTTCATTCAAATGAACATTCTCAATTTACTACATTTGAGCGGACGAAATTAGTCCTATTGTGGATAAAGTAGTTATCTGCTATATCTTAAATAATCTATTGTCTTAACACGAATAATTGACGGAAGGATTAATTGGAATTATAAAATTATTTGGATATTCAACAGCGCTGCATGGCCATAGGGAGTAGTATTTGAAAACCTTTGCATACCTAACACGTAACCTCGAGATTTGAATGATGTTTCCGTATATTGGTTTTTTTGGTTTATTTGTAGAATTTTAAATTCTGTGTATTTCTAAACTTTGATTGATAACCCTATAATCTAGTTCTGCATTTATGTAAGATAATGAATTGTTTTTGTTATAAAAATCTGTCGCAAAGTGTTACTGTCAAATTATAAATGGTAAAATTTTGACAGTCGGGTGAAAGCATGACGCAAAATATTAATCGTTTTGCATGGGTTTGACTTCTTCCAAATAGTTCGCGATTTTTTTCATTCACACAGTAATTATCTGATAAATCAATCATGATTTTAATGTCTTACTTGTCCATATATTTTTTTGAGACACGATATTATTCTTAAAATAAATATATGGAATCGGTGAACAGTATTAATTGACAGCAGCTAAAAATATATATAATATTATGATGTATTGAGTACACATATTATTTATCAAGCATGATTACGTAGATGAATTAAATACTTGTTTATATGGTTAACGCATCATAATAATATAACTTCATAATATTATATAGGAATTACACAGCAGTTTAGCTACGTTACCGTGAGAAAATAGAAAGCCCCGGGAAGACAAGGAACCCTAAATTTCCGTCAGATATTGTTTTTTAATTAAGTAGTGGATGTTGTATTAAAATATAATTATTATATCACTACACTTTTCTAGATGTTTAAAACTAAAACACAATTTATAAATCTGAAACCATTTATACCTACCTATATTGTGTTACACGTAAAAATTGTGTTTGAAATATAGAAATCAATTAGGTACTTTAATACGTAATAAATTCCTGTGTCAACTTGTCAACTTTTATTATAGATTTTTCTTTGAATAAGTACCTAAAGTACATACTATCTAAAGTATCTAACAAATGG
This sequence comes from Rhyacophila brunnea, assembly GCF_057557595.1. Taxonomy (NCBI): domain Eukaryota; kingdom Metazoa; phylum Arthropoda; class Insecta; order Trichoptera; family Rhyacophilidae; genus Rhyacophila; species Rhyacophila brunnea. Next base: position 20,838,840 of record NW_028232774.1, read on the forward strand.
ATAGACTGAGTAGGATTCGAACTTACATCTTTCGCTATTAGGATTATTAGTCGCATCCATTAAGCAACCGACAAAATAAGATTTTAATTAATAAATATATGCATATATAAGAAAATAACACCGGACGCCATCTATAATCAATAATCATGTTAGTAATATTAACATTACCTCCACTTAATTATTTAATACCTACCTAATATTATATTTAATTTTAGTGTTATCTTATTATTTAAATATCATTAGTGTGTGTTTTTTGAGTACGTTTATTCTACTAAATAATCTTACGTTGGTAGGCACTATAAATAATTTAATTTTTTGCCCTGGCATACATTATCTTATAGGTAAATAATAACCATATTATGTTTATAGGATTTCGTGCCACAATATTGTTTTTAACTCATGTTTTTCTTATGTTATTAACAATCAAAATGTCGCAACGCGTGTTGGAACCATGGCAAGCGAATTAATAACACATTTACTAAAAATATCTTATGTATGCATGAGATTCAAACTCATCCGGACAGTGAACGATGTAAATTCGAATCCTTCATGGTTAAACATTTTTTATGACGGTCTTAATACAGACGCCACTACACTGTGTTTTTAATACAAGCAGGAGTGCACACAGGGAGTATGGGTTTCGGGTCCGGACTCCCACCCCTCGCAGGAGCAGAACATTGAAACTATGAAGGTGAATGGAATATTATTTCTTCCTCAGGACCTCATGACTGAGCATCATAACCCGGATAATTTGGCTGTCGAACAGCTTTCTCAACGGTTTGGTCCCACTTCTCTCGGCGTTCTATGACAGGCAAGGCATGTGGCTACTGGAAGATCCGTAGCACTCATGAATTAGTGGCATCTGGAGCATCCAAACGTTTGCTTTTATTATTCTGATGCGGTATATTTAAAAGACAAAACAGCGCGGATGACGCAAACGGACACTAAATATCCGTATAATTATGACTGTTAGTCCACGCGCATTTGATAACCATGTAGCAACAGCTCGCAATACCTCTCAGTTGGGCAACCTTAAGTTCCGCGTGTCTGGGTATAAGGAATGTACCTGGAAGCTACAAGTAGTGGGCGGAGTAAATGTGAAACTTGCTAAATATTGTTAACCCCGCCATCTCCCACCGTCTTAAATATCAATAATAAATTATTATGGATATTATTTTCGAAATGAACATCCCCAAACTAGAATAAAGCTCAGAACGGCAGGCTGAAGGGTGGCAAACTAGATTTTCACAGGATTATAGAACCAATGAATCCTAGTTGTAATAGTATATATAAATGTTTTTTTTGATAGTGCATATTATTTTCGGTCAATATAAATATTTTAATAAAAAGTTTGCATTATGTGTTGTTATCTGATAAATTAAAATATATATGTACTTATTTACGTAAATAATTGTAAAAAATACCCTAGCGGGCCGTTACCCATAAATTTAGGAAGCACTTAATATCATAGTTATGAATCTTCTGTCTCAAAATTTTGCTGACCTCGGCTTAGTGTTTATTTTATTGAACTATATCTATCCTCCAAACGGTGTTTATCATTCATGGTAAGATGTACCATCATAAATTATCCGGTGTTTGAATCTAGAACTAAGCTCATCACAGTATAAAAACGTATTACATTGTATGTCAAATTTTAGCATGTGTCGCCCTCACTCAGCGGATAACTTATACTGGTGGATCCACAGAACAGATAATAAATTATTTCTGAGTTCCCTGGGTGGATCTATAGTACTAAATCTAAATACACGTGGAAGCGATTCCCACATTTTATTTACACGTAGGTAGGTACAATGAATATTTATTGGCAGTGATAAATATTAATTATTGTTAATAGTAATGCATTTTCCCATAATCCGAAATGTCCTAACCCTCAGCCAGAGGTCAGTCGAGTCCCGTGAGGTCGCGCAGAACATGCAATAATACCCGGAGGATTGGTTCTATTGGTAACGGATTATTTTCATACTTATATGGAAGTCATCGCACCGTTATGTTAGACTTTTGGCGCCTTCCTTAATGGGGTATCGTAATAATGGATTGGTACCAGTATTAGCTATTAGCGTAACCCATTTTATGTGGATAGAATATTATTTTCCTACTCAGTTATTAATTTATACTCTGTTAATAAACATTAGAACACAGTAATCTTTGTAACAATTATAAGTATTGTAATAAAAACTAAATCACGGGTTCCCAACCTGGTTGTCGCCAAGTGCTCTGTAAGGGAAAGTTTAATGTAGTTATTAAAAATATATATATTATATTAATGAAGCAATTCACACAGTTTTTCAAAAGATAATCATTTTAAAGTTTCGCCACGGTCTCGGAACCCGGAATTCGAGACTCGGGAAATCAACACTTAATTAATTATTAATTATTAAAAACTTAATTAACAATTAATCAACCAACGTCGATCAGAAATCAAAAAATTTCTTTTTTTTTCATTTGCTCTGCAATCCGATAAGGATCTTGGCCACTATACGAATGTTTTATTGACAGTTTTGTTAATGATAAATTGGTGTTAGCAACTCACTCATCTTATTATGTGCATGCTCTGAATCTAAACCAAAGTCCACTAAAACCAGGCCGTGACGCGAAACCGTAATTTTTAATTGTGGAGCTAGTAATTGCTCATACTTCGAATGCAATATTATGGTAACCTGTAGAAAATAATAACTGTTGCATATTCAAGTAAATGGTCATAATTTGAATAAAATATTTAATCAAAAATCTTCATTGATTGCGAACACAGTTACCTCATTACATTCTAAGATAATCAATAACTATTACTACCATCGTAATTCGCAATTCAGTGCCACGGCCTCTTTATAGTTGGCTTTGATCTAAACGCATATTGGAAGAAATGTATTTTAACCACATCCTGAACCGATTATATCGGAATATGTCCATACATTGACTCGTAAACACACCAAACGAAAAACAAAATGTAAATTTTCCATACCTGAGATTCGAACGCGGGAAGATATTATAAGCTGACTCACTACTACTTGGCCATCGTGCTGATACTTAATGTCGTACGGAAATAATTGTTCCCTTATTCAATACTGAATATACATATGTACCTATATTTTCTGAGGTATTTTCTATTTTTGTTTTTGCAGATAGCGAACGCTGGTCTTACATAAAGGGTGGCGCCCGCGCGGGGACGCCTCTCCGCCTGGCAGGGATATTCGTGGAAGCTCCGCGGTCCAAACAGCGTCCACCTACGTCATCGCAGTCTCCTACATCGCCGCTCACCTCACCGCTAGGCTCACCGCTACCCCCGACGCCACAGAGATACGCGCAGCTCGTTGATCCCAATATGACGGTAAGTTTTTCAATATGCACCTATATAACTATTAGGTATAAGAGAAAATATTGCGGTGTCTCTGACCAATATGTTGAAAAAACCTCATACTGTTAAGAAAGGTGAAGGTGAAAAGGTAGAGGCACTAACATTGAATTACACTAACACGAATGATTAAATCAGCTGAAATGTAATTCGTACTGCAGATTCATTTATAACAAACATATTATGGCCGCATTGTTATCGACCATATTTGTCATAAACTACAAGAATTTCAACACAATTTTAGGTTCACTCAAACAGGGAATTCCATATTATGTTATTATATTGCAAAATTAAAAAATATTACGAAATCAAACGGGTATGGAGAAAGAAACCAGAGAGGCCAGAGATTAACACTTTGGAGGAGGCCTTCACCCGAAGAGGGGTTCTTACAAACCAAACAAACTAATTACATACCATTGTTCAATTTATAAACATTGCCTAATAGTATTATATACAAAAAAAAATCTTAATATATATATGTATTATACAAAAAATATAAAAAAATAATAATAATTAATATTATATAAACTAGAAAATAAGTAGATAATACAACCATAGATATATATATATATATACATAATATATATATTCATTCATAGGTTGATATATTCGATATTGCCCACACCTCACCCGGTTAGTATTTCATCTTCCTGGCCAGTACTAGATATTGGTCTTCTGGATGAGACTGACATGGTGTATGCTTTCTCTCGACTATATCCAAAATCCTCAGTAGGTCCTGATGGTATCTCCCCTTGGATTTTAAAGGGCTGTCATAAGTTGTTAACTAACCCCCTACTATATTTATTTAATCTCAGCCTAAGTACTTCTGTCTTCCCAGATTGTTGGAGCCTAACCCGTATTCGTCCGGTGCACAAAAAAGGCTCGCGCTCTGAAATAATAAATTTTCGCCCGGTGGCTGTTCTATCTGCACCAGCTAAATTATTTGAGTCTATTTTGCATAGGTATATTTATAAACATGTAGACGGTCAACTGACTGACGCTCAGCATGGATTTCGATCAGCTCGGTCAATAGTTACAAACCTTATGACTTATACTGAGTACATATCTCATTCGCTGAACGTAAATTGTCAAGTGGACGCAATTTATACAGATATGTCAAAGGCTTTTGATCGGGTAGATCATGATATTCTCATTAACAAATTAAGTGCAGTAGGTGGATTTGTAAATTTTATCAACTTTTTCAAATCTTACTTTTCGCATCGCTGTCAATATGTGGAGTATGCAAGGTGTAGATCCGACGTCTTTCAAACTTATTCAGGTGTTCCCCAAGGATCAAATCTTGGTCCAATTATGTTTCTTATATTCATTAATGACATTGACAATGTTATAAATGGAATCCAGTTTTTACTCTTTGCAGACGATTTAAAATTATATGCGTCTATTCACAGTGAATTAGATTGTCACATATTACAAAATAATCTCAATTCAATTGAAATTTGGGCGAAAAAAAATTAACTTGAATTTAATACTGATAAATGTGTGTGTATTAGCTTTTCGAAATCAAGATCTCCAATTATTTTCAACTATAATATGTCAAATAGATTACTGAAGCGTCAATCAGGAATTTAAGATCTTGGCATATTTTTTGACTCACGTTTATCATTTCGCTCGCACATCACTTCTACGGCATTGCGTGCGAGCAAGCTTCTAGGATTCGTCATGAGACAAGCCAAGTCATTCAAGAATCCAACTGTTTTACGTACACTCTATGTGTCGTTAGTACGGAGTATCCTTGCGTATGGCTCCATCATCTGGAGTCCTTATGAAATTTCCTATAAGCTTGTTTTAGAGCGTGTTCAGAAAAAAATTCTTCGTCATCTCTATTTTAAAGTTTATAATTATTTTCCTTTTGACACCTTCTCAAACGAGTCTTTTCCGACTAACTTTCTTCAAGGCATGCTCGCCTTTCATTCTCTTGAAGCTCGTAGGTCACTTCTGCTCTTAAAGCATTTTTCCCTGCTCTCACGTGGTATCATTTTCAATCCCGATATTCTAGAAAATTTAAATTTTTACGCACCCGTCAATTACATGCGTGGTCGCAGCCATGACCTATTTTGGGTGAAAGCTGTTTCCTCATGTCAGGCTCACCAGGCACCAATAGCGAGGGCTGTGCGGTTGGTCAATGCACTCCCTAGAGATGTAGATATTTTTGGCGATCCATTATATATTCTGTTTTTTAAATTCTATTTTATTGTTTAATTTGTACTTTTTGAATCATTGTTGTTTTTTTATTTTATTTCTTTTGTACAAAAATATTTTTTGCTTTCTTTTTTTCCTCCACTTTGTTTTTTCTGATTTTCCGAACTGATTACTTGTAATTTTTATTCTAAATGTCATGTTGTGAACGTCCTGAATTAATAATTTGTTATGTACTCAACGTGTCTTTTTCAAATAAATAAATATTCATTAGATATAGTCATTTAACTGTCATTTACTTTTGTTTGTAAGAAATAAAAAGGCTTTTTATTGTATTATTTATTTTATCTAATATGGGTATTAATAATCTATTATGGGTAGTAGCAGATTATGAATGGGTAGTATTGGTTTAATAATTCTTACATACATTAAGCAATTCAAACAGCAAACAATATGTTTGACTTGTACTGGAACCAAATTATTCACATTACAATACAAATATATTTTCTATAGCACTACCCTAAATAATTAACCTTTGAAACCGATGAATTGCACAGAGGAGTCTCTCGTTAATACACAGTTCGTGCAGTATCCAGAAATTGGCTCTGTGTTTCGTCCAGCGTCCAGAACACACAGCTGTGGTCACCAGTACCACATCTCAAATACGTCGATCATGTACCTTCGCATTATCTATATGACTGCAATGGTCAATGCAATTTCATAAAATTATTAATAATCTTATGATTGAAATGTTTTCAGTTAGTGTTTGTTCTTCAAACCTTTCGTCAACATCATATGTTATAAAGAAAACGGAAACATTTGTGAAACGCTGATTTAGTAGAAGATCTTTTGGAAATTTGGATATTGTCACAGTTCTTAACGTTGATCAATTATTGAGAATTAAGCGAATATAATTATATTTTATTCAATGAATTTTAATCACCGGCTGTCACTAAAATATGGCTGTTTGAAGACACTTTGTTAGTGTTGTTTGTTTGTATTCAAATTCTTTTACAAAAACAGATCAATTGATTACACACCCTCATTCGATAATTTATTCGAAACAAAATAAACAAACGAAAGTAAAATAATTTTGAATTAGAGACGAATCTATTATTATGTAGGTTGCAATGCTTTGCGACACTGATTTCGGTCGTGCTGTTTTCTTTTTCTGTGAAAATCGAAGCGTTTTTCATACAAAACAATCATCTTGCCGCCTGCAAAGTGATTGCTCGTTGCTAATCATTGTTCGCTTGCTACTTTGTGAGAATTAATCAGGGCGTGGTAGATTTATTTGATTTCATTTTAATAAGAGTTTCATAATATATTTAAATAAATAAAAAATATTTATTTGAGAATTTATTCTATTTTTCTTGTGTTACCGCAAACCTATAGTTAACAAAAGATGGTCTGTTTTTTTTGTACAGGTGTTATCTTCTACATACGTAACAATCGGCAACCAACGGACATCAACGTAAATTTCATTACAAAATCATCATTAATAATTACAAGATAAAAAGTACTTTGATATACCACGTTTTTAAATTTTCTGTTGAATCATATAAATTTGACAATTCTATGTATTAATAATTTAGGACAAATAAGGCAATTGTCAACAAATCATTTTTTTGCTATTTTGCAACAAACAAACAAATATAGAATACTGAAATGTCATTTTGATTTTCATAGTAACGCACGTTTAGGATTTAGTTGCTAGGACCACCCCCTTGGCAACCAATAATAGTGGATTGGATTATGGATTTCTTCCGAAATAACTTTTCATACAAAACAGAATTAACTGAAAATGAATTCAATTCTACTTAAAGATGGCTAAAGGTATTAAAAGAATGTACTGGCATCGTGTTCGATATATTCTAAAAGTTTGAAATGTCTAGCTAGTCGGGAAGTTAGTTAAAATCGATTGCAAGATTTGTACTGGATAAACAACCACCGGATAAACAAGAATACGAGATAATGAAAACGTTGTAAAATATCCAACATATTATGTATACACGATCTATAAAGACAGAAAAACACTTACATTTTCATACAACAGCAGTTGTGTTTTTCCTTGGATTGGAGTATAGATAGAAAAAGTCTTGTTCGCATTCTGTATAAGGAATTCTGAAGGCAGTTCGATTTTCGAATCAAATGATTGTCAACAAGTTCATTAGTTTCTTCTTCTATTAGCAGAGCTGTAATCAAAATGGTCAAACTCGCGTTTTCTAATTTCTTTTCACAGGTATTTATAGCTAAATGTTATACTTATCCAAATATCCGCTTGGATACGGCAATGCGATATGCATGACATGTCAAATTGAAGTCGAATTTAATTAAATACTGTTTAATCCTTTGGCAATATTTTCACATATAACATCTCATCTGTGAATCTGAAATTATAGTGGAATGTCATAGGCCATAGTCAAAGTGTGAATTTCTATTCAAATGAACTTGCGATGCAATGCGGTCATCCGTAGTTAACTTATTCAGTAGACCAGTAGGGCTAATATAATTATTCCAAAATAACAGATATCACGGGCCACTTATTGGTAACACAGTACGGCTAGAGTTGGGTATTACCCGAGAAAATCTCAATCTCGAGATTCGGGATTTCCGGAAAAGAATTCTCGAGAATTCCCGACAAATTTAAAAAAAACTCAAAAACTTAAAAAAATCAGTGTAAAAATAGACAATTTCCCAAAAAATATCATTTTTTTATTTATGTTAAGTCAAACAAAACAGGAGTAGGAAAACAAAAATTATTCAAAACATTACTTATTAAAATGGAATTTCAAAAAAACAAGACTATCAATCGATGCGTCTCACAATCGCGTACGCTTTTGAGACACAAAATTCCCTGATGTTGCAAAAATTGCGCTCATTTTCAGTCGACGTTGGCTTAATTGTGGTAAATGCCCCTATCAGTCCTTGAAAGTTTTGTGTTTTCTGTCCACTTTTTTCATATAGAAAATCGTTCTTTCAATTAATATTTGATAATAAAGAAATCCCGAATCCCGAGAAAAAATTCTCGAGATCCGGGATTTCCCGAAATGTTAAAAATTTAAATTCTCGGGTTCCGCAGAATACCATTTGGGAAACGTTTAGGCGTAGTGCATAACACTGCTCCTAACCTCAGCGATATGTAGTGGTCCCGGCAACCATTGTGGCCTGCGGGCTCGCTTCAGGATGTGGAGGGCCAAGTGGTATGTTAGGATAGCTCTACAGCATGGCCTTCACACCCTGAAGCGGCCCCCCAGGGCAGGATCTTTGGCAGGCCCCCCTACCTATCGCTAAGGTTAAAGGCAGTCTGACGCTCTACAGTGGCATTTTCCAAATGGTGTTCACAGGGCTCAAAATGGACCGGAGCGCCGTTCCTGTTCATAAAATCCCCATAACTATCGCTCCGTCTCGTGGAACAATTTATTCAACCGTCTGAGCTAGATAGGCCATTATAACAAAAAATCGAACGCACTTATTTTTATAAAAAACATAAAATTAAATAACTATGTTCAACATGCAACAACCAACAATTGTATCGCACAACCATATATTTTAAAATGGTAAGAACCTCGAAGTGAAATAGCACCGCAGGCGACTTTTTTTATTATTAGAGCAAATTTAAGATGTGTGTTTATCTCATTTATCTGGTTGACCAGCGACGCCGGGCCCCTAGGCTAGAGCCCTGTCAGCCCCCCTGTGTGGTCAACAGTCATTTAGATACTTAAATTTCATACATTTGGGCTCCGTCTCTGTATAATAAGATTTTTTCAACATCTTTGGTACATACCTATAGATAAACTGCGTTTTACGTCTCATTTGTTTCAGCTGTTATGTTATTACCAAACAGGGTTGCCCATTGCGGGACGTCAGCCATTGTGTTGTTAAAAGTTAAAATTCGTTTGGCACAATGACAAATAATGACATAACACAACCTCGTCCACTCCATATAGGTTTCTCCGCCGCAAGTACACCAGACAATGTAGTATGAGAGTATTAAAACTGTATGCAAATTTAATTCGATTTGCAATATCATTTTCCCAACAGTTAGTAAACATAGCCACAATACAACAATACTCTACTGTACTGACTCAATACCACTATGGGATAGCTGAGTGATCCTCAATAATAATATATTCATATACCTATCAGTGGTTCTTGCGTAGGAAGGTTAGTAATAATTATCAAACCTTTGTAGGCAATAATGATTATTCATAGTTAGTATTCGAGATCCATCCAATGTGTGAAGATAAAGTCTTTGTTGCTTGGATGTTGTGAGTAAAGAATTTCTTTATCGTTACAAGAATAAATAAATACAATAAAAAAGATGACAGCGTGAGGTTATAATCACGGTACGGATTTACTGGTGAGATCGATGTGATCGAGAGATTGATTATATTAATGAACTGAAAGTCTGGACTGGAGTGGAATGATGGTTGACTATGTCGAGTGACGAACTCGTGACGATAGTAGTGCGTCGCGTGACGGACTCGATCAGTGAGTGAGAATTAATGGATTGTCGTTCTTATTTAACAGATGCAGTCCTTATATTACAAGAAATATTGTCGCTCTTAATAAATCATAACAGACTCTACTGATCTAGTTATGATTGAAGAAATGCTGACTATTGTTTTCGTTATATTATTCTGTTTTGACAACAAAACATACATATTAGAGTGTGTCACTCATGTAATGCTAAGTAGTATTATTGCTACATAATTAAATGAGTTACACTGATAGGTTTTCTTTGTATCCATTTATGCATAATGCAGCAACCATACAGTAAACAAAATAAATGATGGTAAAAATGTCCTAGAATTTTACGATATTATTTAGCTTTTTGTCTGGTTCACGTGTTATTTTTTAATCCTATGTATGTTTGGACCCATAGCATGGGTCTAATATGTTGACCAAGTGACTATAGTGGAATCACTGAAGGGCCCACATGCGCCACGTAGGTCAAAATGGAGATTTTGTGGTATTTTCAGAGCATAAGCCTGGACATTCCTTAAACGTTGTAGATAATCTATTTATATAATTTTGAAGCCTTATTATCCTTTATATTTATTTTAAACATTTGATGACTGCATAAAGTATTTTTATTACATAAAATAGTATTCTTTTAAACCTCTCGATCTAATGTTTTAGAATATAGTCATATTTCAGTACATCCATGTGCAGTGGTCTTAAGATTCTTTAGATTTATTGAGTACCACTGTATGACTGCATTTGTCCAGTAGCTCTTCACTCACCGAACGACATGTCCAACCCATAGCGATTTCATGAGCTTGGCGACGTCGATCACATAGCGTAACATTAATTTACTCTTACTTAATAATCTTCCTGATTTTGTTTAAAATCGGAACAATCTATATACCTAGACTTTGTAGGGATTATGTTTTTGTCATTATTGTACCCTGTCTTTTCTCATCATTGTAATCAACATTCATTTTCATAACTAGATAAAATAATAATTACATTATTTGGTGCCATAAAAGAGTGCATATTATTATTGTTTTAAATTTATAATAAAGCCATATTTTGGTACAAGAGATGTCAGTAGTTATAATACTTTTTCGAATAAGTATGTTGCCAACACGTACGTCATATATTTAATATTATTGTTCAATAATTTGAAATAGTAAAATGTATTCACTAACCTTTCACTGACTAATCAAAACATTTTACAATCTGTGTACTATGCCACGATTTATGATGGTTTAGTAAATTATTAAAATGTTGAAGTTCTCAATCGAATGGGAAAGGACCGAGAAGTTCTACGTAGTATCAAAACCAGGAAACTACAATACCTCGGCCACATTATGAGAGGACAAAAATACAGCATTCCCCAACTTGTCATTCAAGGAAAGATCAATGGGAAGCGTAGGACGGCGCCGCATTTCGTGGCTTAAGAACCTCCGTGATTGGTACGAGTGCAGCTCCACCGAACTGTTCCGGGTAGCAGACGACAAAGATAAGATCGCCTTGATGGTGGCCGACCTCCGCTAGGGGATGGCACAATAAGAAGAAGAAGTAAATTATTAGGTCAATATTATTTCCATTCAAAAAATGCTGGGTGCGTGGAAAGTATAAGGTTTTTGGATCAATTATTGATGTAAATGCATTTGCGTAATAATACGATGATATCACAAAAAAAGTGAAAAACAAAGTTCGGTTCAAAGTTAATCGGCCGCCATTATTCCCGGGATGGTGAAAGTCTCTACCACCATGTATAAATAATGAACGCTCTCGTTTGCTGTGCCAAAAAAAAACATTGCGAATCATGAATAAAACATCACCCGCACAAATTCGCGGGGGTACTTACTGTGTCAACCAATTTTGTATTATTTTCATTTCTGAGTCGTTAAATTTTGAGAATCTAGGGAAAGTGACGTGACAACGTTCCGCAGTTCATGACATTTTAATTCGGCTGTCATGTCATGACTTTGATTCATTTTGTGAATACTAAAATGAACTTTCGCAGGGCTCGAATTGAAAAAAAGAGTATCATTACATCAATAACAAAATAAATAATATAACCGTCACGTATCACTGCCATCCTCAATAATAATTATTTTTATTACATTATGTGATTTCTGGTGTTTATTGTATTTTTTTATCGTGGTGGTCCCAAAATCAGTCAGTGCGTCGGGCACAGACCAGATCAATAAAATAAAATGTAAAAGCCATCGCCATGGACCATAGTACTGAAGCAGGATAGTTTATGTCCTGACCGCAATAAAAGCCAAGTAAAAAACACCGCGTCGACTGTTCCGAAAGATTGAAAGCACGTTACACGTGACAAACTAAAATTCATATTATTAACTATTTAAAATAAAATATTCTTTAACACGTGTTTGAGTTTATCCCATATTTTTCCACACTCAAGATATTAAGCCTGTTATACCACACCCAGAAAGATAAACCAGTTCCCATTCATTTTTGTTCCCTGGCCTCGGGCCTCCGTGTCCCTAAACTCACCACCGGGTGTAGTAGCAATATGGATCTTAGATATCCAGTTTGCTTTAAAAACGGTCTCAAAAACTAAGTTATTTTTAAATGATAAGAATTTTTCATCAACAAAATTTAGTAGAACCGTTGGCGTAGAATAAATACGAAGACAATTTTCTTCTATGGGTTTTCTTTTCAACGGTAGCAAAATAATAATGTAGTAGGTACTAAACAGTTATAGTCCAGACTAGTTAGTTTTTTAGATTCGCGCATACACTCTCAAATTGGCTTAAATCTGTTTGCGATTTACACGCGGGAAGAAACATTTTTATCTATAGTATTGTCATAATCTAATATATAAAAATTAATATTTGTGTGTTTGTTTGTTCGTATTTAATGCGCAGCCATACCGTTCATCCGATTGCAATAAAACTTTGTAAACTTATTGCTTGCACTTGCGGGAAGAGTATAGGCTATACTAATATATAAAAATGAATGTCTGTCTGTCTGTGTGTCTGTCCCGTATGCGTTCCTATACCATTCATCCGATTGCAATGAAATTTTGGTAAGTGGTTGCATGCACACCCATGAAGGTTTCTGAATTAGAAAAATCATCATCTTCTTCTTCTTCATCATTATATTTTCTTTTATTCGTATGGTTCCTATACCATTCATCCGATTGCAATGAAATTTTGGTAAGTGGTTGTATGTACACCCATAAAGGTTTCTAAATTAGAAAAATCATCATCTTCTTCTTCTTCTTCATTCTATCTTCTTTTATTCGTATGGTCCCTATACCATTCATCCGATTGCAATGAAACCTTCGTCAGTTGTTGTGGTAACACCCTCAATGGTTTTTGAATTAGTACAACCATCTTCTTCTTCTTCTTCTATTCTATATTCTTCTATTCGTATGCGTTCCTATTCCATTCATCCGATTGCAATAAAATTTTCGTCAGTAATTGTGCCAACACCCGCGAAGGTTTCTGAATTAGTACAACCATCTTCTTCTTCTTCTTTTTCTTCTTCTTCATTCTATCTTCTTTTATTCGCATGGTCCCTATACCATTCATCCGATTGCGATGAAACCTTCGTCAGTTGTTGTGGTAACACCCGCAATGGTTTTTGAATTGGTACAATTATCTTCTTCTTCTTCTTCTTCTATTCGTATGCGTTTCTATTCCATTCATCCGATTGCAATAAAATTTTCGTCAGTAATTGTGTCAACACCCGCGAAGGTTTCTGAATTAGTACAACCATCTTCTTCTTCTATTCTATCTTCTATTCGTATGCGTTCCTATACCATTCATCCGATTGCAATGAAATTTTGATCAAGTGTTGTGCTCACGCCGCAAAGGTTTCTGAATTGTTACAACTATTTTCTTTTTCTTCTATTCTATCTTCTTCTATTTGTATGCGTTCTTATATCATTCATCCAATTGCGATGAAATTTTGACCAGTTGTTGTGAGTACGCCCGCAAAGAGTTCTGAATTAGTACAACCATCTTCTTCTTCTTCTATTCGTATGCGTTCCTATACCATTCATCCGATTGCAATGAAAATTTGACTAAGTGTTGTGTTCACGCCCGCAAAGGTTTCTGAATTAGTACAACCATCATCTTCTTCTTCTATTCGAATGCCTACCTACACCATTCATCCGATTTCAATGAAACTTTGGTGAGTTGTCGTGCGCATGCCCACGAAGATTTCTGAATTAGAAAATCATCTTCTACTTCTATTCGTATGCGTTCCTATACCATTCATCCGATTGCAATGACATTTTGATCAAGTGTTGTGCCCTTGCCCGCGAAGGTTTTTGAATTAGTACAACCATCTTCTTCTTCTTCTATTCGTATGCGTTCCTATACCATTAATCCGAATGCAATGAAACTTTGGTGAGTTGTCATGCGCGTGCCCACGAAGATTTCTGATTTAGAAAATCATCTTCTTCTACTATTCGTATGCGTTCCTATACCATTCATCCGATTGCGATGAAACTTTTGTCAGTTGTTGTGCGCACACCTGCGAAGGTGTCTAAATTATTATTATATAAAATACAAAGTTTGTTGTTTGTTTGTTCCATCCAATTTTGATTTTTTTTTACTACATATTAATAACATTAATAACGTTTTCATATTTTGGATTCGATTTTAATTTAGTGTTCTTATGTTTGACCTTTACTCCTATTAGAATTATTTTCATATTGCCATATTGTATTACAAAGATATTTTAATATAAAAAAAATAATTACCTATTATTATTTTTCAAATATCTAAGATAAATATAACCACGAAGCGACCCTGTGCGAAGCCGGGTACTTCAGCTAGTAATAATATAAAAAAACGAGAGAGTTGCATCCAATTCGAGCGCCGTTGGACGGTTGATAACGACGACAGTTAGCGGTGACCTGTAAATTTATCGTGAATTAGTAACTACTGTTTAGCATTGTTTACCGGAACTAAAGAAACACAATCGGACGAAAAGACAATAAAAGTAATTCTTTTATAATGTGGAGCAAATTTTACCGCATCGAAATAGATTAGGACACTTTTACTACTTTTCTTTGATGACTTTCGTCCAAATAATTTATTCAATACATTGACTATTTTTACATTAAATCTAAACGAAGTCAAAAAATTAAATACCTATTGTATATTATGTATGTCATAGTTACTTGTTTTTCACATAGATTCATGCATCAAACTTAAACATTTATATTATATTACTAGCAATATTCCAACATTATAACCAGAAAATTATCTTTTCTATGATTCTAACACATATTAACCCTGTCTCCCTCTGTCGTACGTTTACGTGTATGTTCTGTCTGACTGTCTTTGTTCTGGTGTTTAAGACTCAATTATTTGTCAATGACCTGCTGCATCAGTCTTTGTAGAGTCTCCTGACTTTGCCGAGCACGCCATCGCTGAACTCATTTCGTTTATCAAACGGCGACGCTTAGCTGATGATTCTTCCTCATCTATAATGTTTCTATTTTTTTGATTGATCGTGTATTTTTCCTAAGCGTAGGTTACAGCACTCTATCCCTATTATAATTACCCTTAAATTTCTTGGATAACACACTTGTTTCTCGATACTATATTCACTCAATATGTTATTACTGCACTGTAAGCATCTGTCAAACAACACAAATCGTGAATCGAATCCAGACCCTCCAGATGGCCGGCGCTTTATGCAGAAGAGGGACTAATGTTCCCGTCTTCAAAGGAAAGGGAAATTAAAGAGAAATTCTAAAAAACTACAATGCCTCAGCCACATTATAAACGTCTGGCATTCACCAGTTCATTATTACAGAAAACTCGATGGTATACTATATAGACGGAGAAATACACCGCCTCCAGAATCTCCGAGATAGCTCTACTGAACTGTTCCTGGTCTCAAACAATAAATTGGAGATCGTTCTGGGCCTCTTGGTGGCCGAATTTTAATATAGGATTGCACAAGAATAATAACTCAAAAAATGTGTATCTTAAATTCAAGTTGTCTCGTACAATCTAATAAAGACATACCTAGTTGTATATTGCCCAGATGATCAATGACGCCGTATCCTGTGTTTATTTTATTTATAGAAATCTTATAAAAAGCTTATTAACTATATTGCACTTTTTTCAGGTACCGATTTAATATAATAAAATAATAATTGATCATAAATTGACAGTAATAACTAATAATATAGGTATACCATTAATTTTTAATATGAATAGTAGTTACGTTCCTACGCTACTGAATGTTAGGTAACGGGCCAATCAAATAATTTGCATAATTTAAAATGTCCGACATACCAAAATAATTTAACGGTATTCATTTATCAGTTATCACTCACTGCCACTGCATGACTAGCCATATTGTTTTTTTAATGCCTAGACACGACATTATTGAATGCTGTAAATCGTAATAAATGAAATTATTATTTAACAATATACTTACATATCTATTATATTGTACCTACACACAGTGGCGGGTTAAGACACTTGGGGGTGCACTGCACTAACTGATTTTGATGTTGTAGTGTCGTAAAAGTGTTTATAAGAAGACAGATTAAGTGCCGCTGGTCTGGTTTTTGAATCCGTTGGTTCAGGACCGATTATGCGTCTTATATGTTGTTTTTTTTTTTAATATGCGTGCTGTAGAGCAGTGTTTCTCAACCGGTGACCTGCAGACATTTTTTGGTGGTTCGTGAATTTTTAGCGTCCGGATGCATATGCTAAGAATTCCAATAAAATCTTCAAAACCCGTGCACCTGCAAGTGTTTGTGCATTATGATTTTGTTCTTAAAATAGATTAATGGTATTATGTGACGAAATCAACCGCGATCAGGCGTTATTATATGTTAATATGTAAATAATTATTTTTATTTCTGCGTTCTAAACACTGATATAGCGCAAATACCTAACTAATGAGTTGGGCAAATAACTAAATACCTACCATCCCTCACAATATTGTGCTTCTCGTATTGCGAACGTGGTAATTTACTATTAATGTTTTTAAAATTTCAAAACTCATCGTTTACATGCAATTTACTTAAACTTACTAAGTTATATGTGATTTTCTCAAGCACGGGTATTTCTGTGATTGTTTCATTACTCCTATACTACTGCAATTGAGCCGCGTAGCCCGCCCTATAACTATGGCTCGAGTAAATGGCTAACAACACATCGTCGTAAAAAAAGTATTTGGTACCTACAAGTCGGTTTACGAGAAGCTAAGCGGGAACCGTGCTAATTTTCATAGCCGATTTTGACAAAATTCATGAATTCAAGAATGAAAACCTAACCTAACAAATAGTCCAGTATATCGACTATTTTCAAAATTTATTTGCCGCTGGCTTCCCTTAAACCGACAAGTACCAAGTATTTTAATATGCACCGTATTGAAATAAGATGTGAATATTGGGACCGCTTAACCATGAAAATGCGCATAAACGATGTAGGTATTCCCATGCTCAGGAAATCGACAGGGCTAATGTGTTTATTGTATAATATCAGGGCTCGAAATGGACTGGAGCGCACCGGAGTGCCGTTCCTGTTCGTTAAATCGGTAAAATTATCACTCCGTCTCGTCGAAAAAAAATTGGCCATCTGAGCTAAATATGCATGCCATATACTTAATAGAAAATCGAACACACTTATTTTTATGAAATACACATACAATTTGATAAATATGTAAATATCTTCAGAAAACTGTGGAGCGCACCGGTTCGTAAACTTTTCCATTTCGAGCACTGTATAATATGGTCGCTATGTCTTACTCTCTTTAGATCGCGCTTTTTGTATCGCATTATCTCACCTTAGTGCCCCTCCCACTATCTTATGTTTTCTGACTTAATTATCGAACACGATGATAATGCGGTACACTTATAGTACCTACCTACAACCTACAAGAGAACATAAAAATAATGAGAAATGGGTACCTTCTAATTGAAGCTATGACAAAGTTTAAACTTTTAATGTCGAGAAATCTGGGATAAACTTAAATAATTTTAAATTATATTTTATTTACAATACTGTATCAGGATAATATGCATTAAAAGTTTGACATGTAAACGAAATGCGCGTTGAATATTGGTATTTATTGAGGACACTTAGCGCCATGTGTGTTTTTTGCATAAGTAATAAAACGAACCAAGCTTTAATAACTTCATCCAGGGGACTGGCTTTCATATTTTTATCCACTTGGGAATAAATTGAATGCTGGAGATTAGATTGTTATTCTGAAGTGTTATACCATCGTGCTGCGACCTCTGACAGACCACAGAGACAACGTTACCGTATATAAATTTTAATGATATACTTACCGTACAGGTTCGATAAAAAATGTCTCAAAAAAAATAACCCGTTATGTCAGTATACGTTTTTGCAAGCGTTTTCTGTCAAATACCGGATTCATAAACGGTCCTTATGAGGTAGCCTCTTCCTGAAACCATATAACAAAGTGACAATTAACTGTGTAACAAGATAGAATCAGATTCCGATAACACTAATTAGCAGTGAAGCTAATTGATTGCCAATCAAAATAAGAATTTAAACGGTCGCAGAAATTTTTCAATATCTAACGGGGATAAATTTTGACCTGCGTGGTTATATAAGATTGTTTTTAAGATATCCATTATCATAAATACGCAGGTAGGTAGACTCAGTAGCGGGTTTAGTAACGTGGGGGTCCTATATTTTTTTATCGTGTTCGATCCTAAGAAGATTGTATAAGCCTTCATAGAGTGGAAGTTATTAACACTATTTTTTCGAAAATGGATGTGAGCCACTTGTTCAACCTATTAGGCTCATAGTTTTAGTCGTTTTTTTTCGGACCCGGGATTCAAACCCGGCACGAACGCAACATTATAGGCCGACACGTTACCGCTCGGCCATCGTGGGCGTTAAAATATTACTATAAAATAAAAACCATACATTTCAACCATCACCGTAGGAAACCTAGAAAAAATATCAATGTAACTTTTTCTCAGAAACACGCCTATAGGTAACTAAAAATAATTAGTTTGAAAAATAACACTGATGACACAATAATTGTGGTGGTTTATTTATTTTTTTGTTTACAAGCAGGTAAATAACGTAAGAAATATGATTTTTTTTAAAGATTTCAGTGCAATTTAATAATTTGTATGACTGGTTTGAACTTTTTCGAGGCCCCTTTTTAATTTTTCTGACGAATCGATCCCGTAATTTTCGTCAAACAAAAAATTATCGCTAAGTTAGACTTGATAATAAACGAATATTTAACGTTTACCCTTGGCTTGTTTAATCGTTTAATTACGACCATTTAATCCACAATGAGATGAGAATTCTACTATTCTTTGTAATATTGACTTGACTCTTGTGTCAATGATAACTATTCTTAGAAATTGGGACCATCGGTTGTTTGTTCTCCAAGATGTACGAAACAGCTAACCTGAAGCTGATACTAACTATTAAGGAGGGGGGCATTAACTATATAACAAAATCAAATCGGATATTGATACATTACACTTGCGTGAATTTAAAGGTGGACGTTATTCTATGTTGTATTCTTCTGACCTCGCTGTTTATTTTGTTGTATAAATATTGTTAATACTGTTAGCTATTTCTTTGTTTTTCACGTCATGTTGAATTTATAATGTAAAGCATATGTAAAAATAAACAAATTTTAATTGAAATACAAAAATTACGGCTATAAATAATGCAAATCGATGTAATTAAATAAATTAGATACATCGCGAGAAAGCATTATCATATTATAATATAATTAAAATGGAATGTATAGATTATCTACGATCTAAATTCACGCATTTGAAATTTAGGTACCTAGTATTTAAAAGGTGTAAAAATAAAAATATATATTCACAATTCTTTAGAATATTGCAAGCTGCTCGTGAATAGCTTGCAAAGATACTAATACCTATACTAAAATAGCGTTCCTTGAGACTGAGAGAGATTAGATGATTTCAAGTGGATAAAACATTTTGGTCCAAAAAATCTATATATAAACATAATATAAAATATTATCTTCTTCTTATCATATTAATCTTCTTCGTGTTTACTGCGGCTCCGGAGACTGATTCCGTATTTTTTTTAACCACTGATGCAGATACTTCAGCCAAGAAATACTTCTTCTTCCTGGTTATCTTACCCTCTTCCTCTGAATGATCAAATGAAGCAGTGCATGTTTGTCACTCCGTATTGTCATGTGGCCTGAGTTTTCATTTTTTAAAACCTAATCGTATGAGTGACTACTGCGTTGTTACGAATCTTTGTTTCAATGATATCTAAATATTATCCGATATACTCACATCCAACAGCCTCAATTCATCTTACAATTTAAATAAATTTTCTTTTACATCAAAGTCGAAATTAGTAGAGGTTTTGGTTTTCCAAATTTCACAAACTTTCCGCATCATATCACTCGAGACTCAAATGCACAGATCAAGCTACCAGTTGATAGATGCTATCCCATACCTATTATGTGCTCTAAACGTTTATATTATACTGCGTATGTATATACTGTATATATTTATGATTTGGCAATACTAAATACTTGAAACGTCAGCATGATATATTAGAATGACACTGGTCTTTGATTATTTTGCACGGAGGCGTGCGTCCGCCACAAGCGAAATAATATAACTGTATCCATTGTCAGACAGACAAATGAGCCAGGTGTACCACCAAACATATATATATGATAATATATTATATTATAAGCATATTATAATATAATAATATCTGTTCACAGTTGTCAGCGGTCAAAAACCTTTTATATTCCCACACCAATACAGAGTAAACTATCTCCTACTTTGCATTTATCTACATAGTTGATTTCCAAATTTGTATACGTACGTACATACTTAACTCCAGACAAAATGAAAAGTGAAGATATAATATTATAAACTCGCAGCGGTCAAAAACCTTTTATAATCCCACACGTATATTAAAGAAAAGTAAATCTTTTATTTAGAATTCATAATATGAATAGTTTATTTCCGAATTTATACATAGGTATATATTACTAGTATATTTAACATAATTTAAATTGAAATTCATTTATGTACAATACTAATTACAAGTACAGGCCTTTCACAATATGACATTAAACATATTAAAATATATACACTATGAAAAAAGGGAGATAATATATGTAAATTTAAAAAAATTAAATAAATATTTGAAATATTTCCTTAAACAATCACAAAAATCGCGTGGGTGTGTCATATTGTCATACGTACGCTATACTGAAACGTCAAAACAGTTGTAAATTATGACAGTTATAAACAATATTTTAGAGCCATCATGTTTCAATTCAATAGGCCAACATAAAGAATTATTTGATAACATAACTTCATTTAAATAATATTTAAAACAGCTTTGTAGAATTTGCAATGGCATTGATGTCAATTTACTCAATTTGGTCAACGATGCACTTGTATTATTTCAATTCTCAGCACCTCAATTATTTTTATTTTAAATCAAGAATATGTATTAGATTCGTTCATGATAATGTGTGGTACTAGAATAATTTTAAACGGTAAACTTGGGAACTTCATGGCTGCCAAGAGTCCCAAATCTCTTACGCACACACTGTCGTGGTTATGTCACAGCATGGCCCCACATCCTGAAGCGGGCTCCAAGGCTAGGATCTTTGTCGGGTCCCCCTACCTATCGCCAAGGTTAAAGGCAGTGTGACGCTCTACAGTAGTGGAAAACACTGGCGAAAAATGGCGTTCACGGTCAAATTAAGGGTATTTAGTGTATTTTTAATACTTACATCCACTCTAATTATGGAGTTAATTATCAAGTAATGACACAATTCAAAATTATATCGCACTATCGGATATTTTAAAATATTATCACTATTAAAGGAAAATAGCGCCGCAGTCGACTTTTTTTACTATTAGAGCAAATTTGTGATGTGTGTTCATCTCACTTTTTGGTCGAATCACCGTGCCGGGCCCCAGGCTAGAGCCCTATCAGCGCCCCCTTGTAGGTGCCATGTATCACAGCGTCACTTGTGGCTTGAGGCTAGGAGTGTATAGACACGGTCACCCTGTAGGTCTGTGTTTATTGGTCAATTATACAATTTATCATTTGATGTTTAATAATTTTTGTTGGTTTTGCGGTCGATACGACACTAAATTAAATGTACCCAGGAGATACATATATTTGGAACGATCTGGGTGGAGACTTAGACATAGTAGCCGCAATTATTCTCTCAATGTACTAGAAATCAGCATAATATTATATCCGCAGCGTCCTAGTGTTAAACTATTAATTATATTGATAACTAATACATATTTCAACATTTTTAAGTAAGTACCTAAACAAAACTTTATATCAGAATTTAATGTTGACTACTAAGTTATTCGATAATAATTAATGGCATTATTATGCTGTTTTTAAAGCTCATTTTTCATTGTTTTTTTTATGGCTACATTAAATTTCAAATGGGAAGTATATTGACTTTTTATCAGCTGCTCTTAGAGTGCAAATAATTAATGGCCGGTTTAATCTCACTCGCAAGGTTAGCTAAGAGTGTTTTCTAGGGATACAGAATTGATAGAAACAATTATTGAATCTATCGACACGTCAATCAAGCGTTTCGCCACTATGTATTGAATGTTGATAGATTGTATAAAAGTATTACAAAATAGTAATTGATTAATGATATTGTAAGATATTTATTATCTTTTTACAACGATTTTATCAACTTTCAACGATGTAAAATACCTACCCCTTATCATAAAATGTCGTTATTTCATTATATTATCGTGTTTTCATATTTACTTAAGACAGTTTCGGATTTAGGGATGTAGAAGTCTGACGCACAGATCTTATTCATTGATTCTACCAGCTGTCGTTATAGCTGCACCTATGTATTTGTCGCTTGAATAGAAGCGAAGTGTCTGGTCGCGGGTAATGTGGGTACCTTGAAAGTGCGGGGATCAGCGATGGAATTGAAGACGTGCGAGCGGACCTCAGTCATGACAACTATCTGCCGCTGAACTCCGTAGCGTGACGCATGCCGTCTTTGTGCGGCGTTACATGCTATGCGACGTGTACTAACGTTCAGCTACAAATTTATGTGTAGAAATGATAGAAGAGTTATAGTCGATCCGGAACTGAATCTGACAGCATTAGACTCGATATCTATGTATCGCAGAGAAATTTGTGCATGTTGTTACAACAATAAATGACAACTGAGGCGCTGATAGGTTTTGGAGGCCCCTATACTAAAAACCGCAATTATGTACTTATTTAAAATATTACAATAGTTATTGTTATACTCAAATTTAAAAAAATATACATGCGGAGGTGGCCGCTGCGCCTCTTAATCGAAAACGTATAATATGTTTGAATTCCATACAAAGAATATTGGAAATGCAGTTGGATGCAAATGGTTACATCGGTGACTGTGATTAGTGGTCGTATCTGCGTGTAGTGTAAACACATATCAATAGTCGCGCGCTATGAATAGTGCACTATTGTTATTGCTTTCAGTGGTTACATATTATTGTTAAACTCCGTCAAACCAACAATCTTCGTCTCTGAAATTTACAGTTCAGTAGCGCTATCAAATGACCGAAAAAAACGTATTTAGGTTTTATTAAATAAACGTTTAATAAGAATAATATTTATTAGGTGCATAGCCAAGCAATCAACGAATTCAATAATCTATCAACAATACTTGTAGAGTGGCGTGAAAGTTCAACATCAAAGTCTAACAAATAACTTTAACAGTGAATGGTGAACATTCAAAATCTGCATTTACACTTAAATACATTTCGAATTAGTTGACCCAAATACTTGATAATATTATCAAATAACGTCACAATGATATTCGTGTCATGTCATTTTTTAAATGTATTTATGACCTAGGAATGCTGTCATTAAAATGTACTGATGTAATATGATCACATTCAATGCGGCTGTTAAATAAACTTTTGAGAGTTGATCCATAGAAAGTAAACATAAGATTTTTACCTGAGAGCCACTTATATTAAAAAAACACTTTGGGGAAAACGCAATTCAATATTTTATTGATTGACTTTATTGTTGTAACAATTTCGGGGTTCTGTTATGAATATACTCAAAGTATGATTCGACTGTGTTTAGGAAAAAGGGCGTAACCCTCGATTTTTCGAAAAGTGCTTTTATTAGATATTAACAATGTATACAACTAAATACACGTTCTATAAAAAGGAATTAAACCGCAAATGCCGAATTATTATCTAAGTTCAGCTTTTAATTGAGATTAATTCATTTTTAATTTATGGAAAAAAAAATGTATCCGTAATTATAATGATTTTTCTGTAATAACTTATTTAATTATTATTAGATCGAAAATATATTACACCAAATCATCAATCATCATGCACCCAATGTTTGTGCCTGTTTTTTTTTTAATATTTAACTAAAAACTCTCAAAAAACGGTTTTGCCTCTCCTGTAAAATTTGTTCAGTGAGGATTACGTCCTTTTTCCTAAACACGGTCGAATTGATCCTAAGATATTCATGATAATATAGATACAAAATCTGTAGGTACTAAACTATTTTTTTGCTAAAATTAGACTTAAGGCACTTTGGCTCTGAGGTATAGGGAGTATTATACATTATATATATATGACGTACTTATAGAGTATATCAATACATATGATGCTTTATCGTATGTATTGAATTTTAGTGATTGGGTAAAATTAAACCTAGTAGTATAATAATTGGAATCATTTCATTGAAATTAAATCTACATATTTAATAGAAAAAATATAATTTATTCATTGGTAGAGTCGGATTGGATTAGCTGAACGTAAAACAATGATAATATTTGTTGTATAATAACTGCTGATAGAATTAAGTGGACTGTATACTCATTTGCGATGACATGGGTGATGGGGGAGCGGGATTGAGTGTGGAATAAAGGTGAGTGGAACTTATATTAAATTTTATATTGAATGATGACGATCAGTGTTCTTATGACATGCACTAGAATGAATTATCAATACACGACACTTTGCAAACAGTTAAAAAAAAATTTATTTAATACTAATTAAGTATAATATTTCGTCCCCACAATGGTCGAACGGTTACGCGTCAGACTTATAGTTTCG
Source organism: Rhyacophila brunnea (assembly GCF_057557595.1). Lineage (NCBI taxonomy): Eukaryota > Metazoa > Arthropoda > Insecta > Trichoptera > Rhyacophilidae > Rhyacophila > Rhyacophila brunnea. Next base: position 20,863,925 of record NW_028232774.1, read on the forward strand.
TGGGTGCATATATTATTTTTCAATGTGTGTTTTGACCCAGAGTATGGACCTTATAGGTTTAGCAAGTGAGTAACATCAAAAGTAATAATACAAATCTTTTAATACAACATCCAATCTGTGGAGCCCCATGTGATATTTTTAGGATCCAACATGGTAAATAAGAATAAAATATATATATTAAGATGTTTATTATTGAATATCCACAATTTTACAGAGCCTCAGAAACATAACTATTAGAAAAAGGGTTCGACCGAGTCCGATTCGAAGTCATATATTTATATTGAAATTTTGATACTTTGGTTATAGCGCTGGTGTACACGATTTCACTATAATAATTGATTTTAACTGCAATGTCTTAAAATACACGGTATTTTTTTTGAAGTACCTACTTAGGTAATCAATTACATTTTAACACCAATCCGCCCCTGTTTATTGGGATACGTCATTTGACTTCTACATACCTTACCATCAGATGTGCATGCCTTTTCTAGAAATCTTTAATTTATTTATTTGTTACAACACATGCCATACTATCATGAATAAATCAATAGTCAAATGGATTCTTATTATTGGATGCTATGCTTCATAAAATTATACGAGTGCTAAAGATGGTATTGTTCAATTATTGAATATTTATTAATTATTTGCAATCAGTTAGTGGGTAAATAATGTAGAAGGAATGTTAAAGAAAGAATGCAAACATACAGACACTTGCGATTTAATACAGGGAAGAATTAGTCGTTATTAGCGTATATTTTTTATTTATTAATATTCTGTGGTCAAATAATTTGAATATTTCTAGTCTAAACTAAGCCACTGACCCGAGCTTTTTTCTAATATTACGTGTTTTCGGAGGTAGGAACCTTTTTTTTCAATGAGGTACATAATAATATTATATCCATTAACAAATGAACAAAATGAACACTGTATAAACACTATTTGAAAGTTGTACAGAAACTGTTTACAAACATTTGTATTAGAACATTTAAAATGTTTACGTTTTTCGTATTCCGCGGCGGATGGAAATCATGCACAAAAATATTGACAAACAAGCAAGTATGGACATGTTTGGGGGGAAAAAATACATTTCATCGGAAGTAGCGACGCATGGTCTCGCGGAATGGGTGAAAGGATTAAAGCAAACACGAAAAAAGCTCACATGGGAAAAGCGCACATAGATAAATACTCGCATTTAAATTACCTACTCTAATCTTTTTCTGTATTTTTCAATTTTAAAAAATATGAATATTTATGTCTAGTGTAGTAAATATTTTTTTGTAATTATGTATATTGTATTTTATTTATATTTACTACGCAAACAAAATGAAACTATATTTTTTACTGTAGGTACCCTTGATCTGTAATGTCCACAAACCCGGAATGGAAAATTTTATTAGGAACGCAACACTTGGCGTACTTAACAACGTGTTTATTTATCATAGTATAAAGTATAATAATTATCTAATATGCCACTGAATGCTAATAAATAAATGATAAATGGAGTAATGAAATTTTCTCTGTTTCAATTATTCGGTATATCCTGCTTTAATTAAATCATAAAAATGTGAATGTGAATCTATATAGTCACAAAATCATTGTAAGTCAAGCTTATTGTAATAAATTCATATCGGTGTCTATCAAAATGAATAATAATCGACAATTTGATAATTAATTATTGGATTTGTCACGAGCCCACACTGTTCGCCCATATCGGCTGCCACTGGTAAATGCATTTGCGAATATTATTCAAATTAATTTATTGTAATGCAATACCATAGACACTAAGTATGGCACTTACTGATTTGAAAATTGCATATAAATCTTAGGCCTGCACGTAGCTATATTTAGTAAATTCTATAAGTTTGTAGCAGAATGAAGTTATTTTGAATCAAACCCATTTACTAGGACAGTGATTCCAAACTGGGTGGCGCAAGTGATTGGAAAGTGTGCTGCATTAAACTATGTATTAGTTTTGCTCTTCATTCTAGAACACACTGTGGAAGTTTACTAAAGTATCTATACGCGATCCTAATTATCATGATGACATATAGCAGTAATATACCTATAATATGCTGGTCTGTTTTGACATTTATTTTCTCTCGTGCGGTGGCCAATATAATTTAGTGCAGTACCACGTGCATTGTAATTTTAACGGTTCATATTTTTGATTCGTAGGTAACTGCCGTGTCCGCTCACGAACTCGAATTTTTATAACGCGGTTGTATCAGTGTATCGAGACCTTTGAAGCGTAGTAAGATGTCATGTCTCACAACCATGGATGCATAATATAAACCAATATTAAATGTAATAGTTTAGCGGCATGTATCAATTGAACAATTTTATTCTATCATATGAGGGCGTTGGTATCAAAACTCATAATCTCCAGCATATACCAAAAATGAGTTATGAATGCAGCATTGTTCTCCGTACTCATACCTACCATTAAAAGTATAAATTATTTTTCAAAGCTGACAATCTCCCATACAAAATGAAAGTGAAATCTGTGTTTATTTTCAAAACTTATATTCTCCAATGCCCTATAATTTTCTAAACTAAGAATCTCCATTCCAGCTAATGAGAAGGCAGCATTGAACTGTCATGTTCGACAGTACTTATTTGTTTATCTATCAAAGTGTAAGCATTTGTTCCCCAGTTTTATTCAAGTTTTACTTAATTAATATAATTAATAAAATATAATTAATTATATTTATATTATATTATAATATAATATTATATCAAATATAATTAATAAAATATAACTCATAATATCCTTATGGCGTATTTTCTAAACTAATAATCTCCATAGACTCACATCAAAACTAAGAATCTCCAAGTTTAAATTGAAGATATCTTGAATGTTTGACGAAAAATAACATCTGTATTTACTACAGGCAATTTCTTTTGCGATCATCCATCTAATAAAACTATAATCAAACTGGTTATTCGCAACTGTAGCATAAAAACAGTTTTTTTTGGTTTGCCAAAAACACACATTGATGGAGATTCTGAGTTATGACACTAAGCCCCTCATAAAGCCGATATAAATTTGCAATAGTTAGGTTGCCAGTGCCCCCTAATACATATTATCCCAGTGCCCCTTTAATAGTAAATACGGCAAAGGTATCCTTGCACCTCGGTTCTAGATGCTATTTAATTATTGCGAACTGCGATTTACAGTCCATGTCACGGCATACCTCACCTATCACCGATTTGATTCGCGCACTGTTTTCAATGGCGGCCGATTTGTCAGCGGCGGGTAGTATCGGCCCCCGGTTTTAGGTTCCGCATTTATTACTTAAATAATGTACCGACTGCGAACACCACTTTCATCATGATCATTCGTAATGATCGCCACATAATAAAATATAATATCTTAAGGTGGCAGAACATTTCCCAACGTGTTTATGTAATGTTTGTAATATCGTTGTTATGTCGTATTTTGTACTCCCGATTATTATTCTGTTCGCCGTTTTACATACTTTATTAATAACAGATACGTAGTGAAAATTATAAAACATATTAAGTAATTCCGTGTATGGCGTGAATATATTGATAAATCTAAACACATCAAATCTCAAGGCAGCTATTTGTACGTTTGGCTTTCTGTGGTACCTTCTGTGGTACCAGAGTATTGATCTAGTATGTTGAGCTAGTGGCTTACATCCATTTCTCGTAAAAACAAAAATCTGTTAATGCAACCACCATTCTGTGGGGGCCCATATGATCTTCTTAGGATTGGACACTGTAAAGAGAGAGTTTCATCTTGCCATCGTAGAAAAAATATTTGACGATGAGTGCAGTGAATGTCCAAAATAAAACCAAAATTTATAATTTTGGCGACGAATGGGGATTTAGGTTTGCTTTGTAATGTTGAAATACAAGAGAGTGCGGTATATCACGTCCTACTCGAAGTTGGACATGTCTGGCATACAATATGGGTACAACAAATTTAAGAATATTAAAAGATTTAAAAAATCTGAGAAATGAAAATATATTAATAGAAAGTAGGTATGTATTATTACAACGTTTTTATTAGGTCGTATTCTTATTTGTCCGGTGGTTGTTTGTCTGGTACAAATCTTGCAATCGATTTTTAATTAACTTCCCGACTAGCTAGACATTTGAATCTTTTAGACTATATCAGAACACGATGCCAGTGCATTTTTTAAATACTTTTAGCCACCTTTGTAGAATTAAATTCATTTTCAGTTAATTCTGTTTTGTATGAAAAGTTATTTCGGAAGAAATCCGTAATCCAATCCACTATTATTGGTTGCTAGGAAATTATTAATATATACGTGCGTATGGAAATCAATATGAGTGTCAAAATGACATTTTGGTATTATTTTAAGCTAGTCAAGTCAAGTTTATATGATTCAACAGAAAATTTAAAAACTTTGTATATAAAAAGTTCTTTTTATCTTGTAATTATTTTTAAATAATCACAAATAAAAAATGTATATCTTTATATTACTTATAAATATACCTACATATCGAACGATAATATTATTGATTTAGGTATTTGGTTTTTACTTGATGTGTGTAAAGAAGAATTTAAAATAAATATAAGTTACGATGTATGATATTTAATGAATTCATTTAACGGCCCACGTGCTCGTCGTAGGTCAAAATTGAGTTTTTATTGTATTTTCAAACCATGATCCTGGACACTCCTTAAACGTTGTAGATAATCTATTTATATAATTTTGAAGCCTTATTATCCTTTATAGTTATTTTAAACATTTGATGACTGCATAAAGTATTTTTGTTACATAAAATAGTATTCTTTTAAACCTCTCGCTCTAATTTTTTAGAATATAGTCATATTTCGGTACATAACTGTGCAGTGGTGTTAAGAATTTTTACGTTTATTAATTTTTAAACGCATTTATGAAACCATTAGTATAATTTATTACGAGATAATTTTTTGTAAAATATTCACGATAAAAAATTATATTGATAATCTCTGTGATCCCAAATTTGACAAGAATTAGGCATTTTATTATTCAAAAAATCGGCAAGATTAACACATTTGAAGATAATTCTAAAGATACTTATTATAAGCTATGTTTTTGACCATTTAAGTGTGATAAACATCTTATGAATAATGATTGCTTTATAATAATTATTGACCTAAGAATAGGGTAGTGTTTTTTTTTTAAATACGCCATTTCTTTTGTCATTCCCCAGTGGTTAAGCTACAACATACGGCCGTAGCCATAAATTGACAAACTATAATTGAAGTAGGGAGTAAAATGATATTGACGCGCGTGTTTGAACATGTACCGTTTAAAAAAAAAATAAAAAAAATCGGTTAGGTACATGTTCAAACACGCGCGTTAACATAATTTTACTCCCTACTTGAATTATAGTTTGTCAATTTATGGCTACGGCCATATGTTGTAGCTTTACCACTAGGGAATGACAAAAGAAATGGCGTATTTCAAAAAAACACTACCTTATTCTTAGGTCAATAATTATTATAAAGCAATCATTATTGATAAGATGTTTATCACACTTGAATGGTCAAAGATATAGCTTATAATAAGTGTATTTAGAATCATTTTCAAATGTGTTAATTTTGCCGATTTTTTGAATAATAAAATGCCTAATTCTTGTGAAATTTGGGATCACAGAGATTATCAATATAATTTTTTATCGTGAATATTTTACAAAAATTATCTCGTAATAAATTATACTAATGGTTTCATAAATGCGTTTAAAAATTAATAAACGTAAAAAATCTTAACACCACTGCACAGTTATGTACCGAAATATGACTATATTCTAAAACATTAGAGCGAGAGGTTTAAAAGAATACTATTTTATGTAACAAAAATACTTTATGCAGTCATCAAATGTTTAAAATAACTATAAAGGATAATAAGGCTTCAAAATTATATAAATAGATTATCTACAATGTTTAAGGAGTGTCCAGGATCATGGTTTGAAAATACAATAAAAACTAAATTTTGACCTTCGACGAGCATGTCCCCCCTTTTCTTTACAAAAATATTTGTAAATTATTAAATTGTTGGTTAAAATTAGGTTCTTGTTAAGCATACACTCGCAGTGGCGCACCCAGGATTTAATATTGGGGGGGGGGCCAAGGAGGAGAATGTAAATTAGTCTCATAGGCTCTTTTTCTTCTTCTCGTTTATCGGTCTTTTGTCTATTACCTACACCATGGTCCCCACATCCTGAAACGGGCCCTCAGGCTAGGATTGGTGGCCCCCCTACCTACCGCTAAGATTAAAGGCAGTGTAAAACACTACATTAACGTTTTTCAAATTGTGTTTTAGTTAAAATTAAGGGTACTTATACAGTGAATTATTGGCGATTTTTAATACATCTACTTTAATAATGGAGCTGTCGAGTATCGACACATAATAATCAAAAAAAATATTGCACAATTATATAAGTAATTGAAAATTTTCATGACCATGAAGTATAATAGCGACCATGAAATATATTTTTTTACTATTAAAGGTAATTTATGTTGTGTGTTTATCTCACTTACCTGGTCAACCCGACACGCCGGGCCCCCCACAGCCCCGGCCCCCAGGCTAGAGCCCTGTCAGCCCTCCCCAGCCATGACCTACACCACTCCGGAATTCGGGTAAACAGCGAAAATTTTTTGACAGTTCCATTAAGGATTGGGTTTTAAAAAATCTGAGATTAGTGTTGTGTTAGAAATTAAAATCTAAGAATTTTTTCTAAAAGGGGTGCTGGAGAATTACAAATCATTTTTTGCCGTGTTTTTAGGCCCAAAGGTATAGTTTATTGGCTTTAAATTTCAATGTTTAAAATCATTCTGATAATTTTCATGTTTGGGGGGTGCCAGGGCCCCTTGGCCCACCCCCTGGGTGCGCCACTGTACACTCGTCAACATTTTCAATCAATTTTACATGTTCAAATCGGAGCAACTCGCACCTAATTCGGCCCTGTATAGTAACTAAGTAGGTACACAGCATATTTGTTATAAAACGTATATCTCGAAAGAATCACTCTGTCGACCTACCATTTCCGATTTGAGCTGGTATACAATGTTCGCGATGGAATGTCCACTAAACATTTCAAGGAAGATAGTATTTGCAAATGCAAAAAAAAATGTTGACTCTGCATAATAATTATTTGATTTGAATTCTGTCCGGTTACAACCTATTGCGATATTAGGACGACCGCTGTGAATCATTGTATTTAGGTCCAAATATCGTAATCCTTGTTATTTATCGATTTTCGGAAAGGATGATTTTTTTAAATATGTATACTCTTAATAAAATCGAATTTATATACAATTAACATCAAGCAGGTACTAACATCAACCGTATTGACTGTCGACCTATCCTAATGTTTGTACCTACCTAAATAGAAAAAAAGATCTTATTAATTTCAAGTTGATATTAACGTGCATTCACGTATATTTATATCAATTATTCAAATTCAAATTTTATTTATTTTTAAGACGTTCACATCATGACATTTAGAAACAAAGAAATATTATTAAAACAGTATTACATAAAAAAGAGATAGATCAGTATTAAGTTATTAAACAGTTTAATAGTGTAAATACAAAAAAATATTAGATAAGTACAAGGAAGTACACCGGATGAGTTAAGCAGACCCTATTTTAAGAATTTATAAAACAACGTCCACCTATACTCATCGTCACGTAGCTGGAATATGTCAATATCCGATGCGATTTTATTAAACATGGTTATTGCCCTCTCAATTGGCATCGCTAATTGCAGGTTAGTTCTGCATCTTGGGAGAACAAAAAACGGATGCCCTCGATTTCTAAGGCAATTATCAGAGACAGACAAGCCAATACCACCAAGAATGGCAGAGTTCACATTTACGCCGCGTATAAGTCGGAAAAAATGTAGCTAAATAAAGATCCCTTCTAAGTTTTAAGCTACAGTGTGTAAGATACCTAAGAGAAGGTCAGTCGGATAGAGCCACGAATAATATCCATACAGCCGAAAGTAAAGGAGTCTCAAAAATCAAATTATTGTCGCTAGCGGTATGGTATGCAACACTTTGGTTAACACGCGTTGATGCAACTGACTATGAGATTCATTATGTTCCTAATAATACACGAACCGGAATGCAAGGTTTAATTTTCACGAAAGGGAGTGAGAGAATTCTACGAACCGGAGCAGTCCGCTCCGGTCCATTTCTAGCCGTGACACTGACGCTTACAGGTCATGGTGCAATGACAAATACGAAAAGGTTAATCTTAAAAGGGAGGGAATGTCCATTTGAGTGTATCACTGCATTACATCTGAAACCGTAACACAGACAATAGAAAAATGTCAGATCTCATAAACAACGGTAGGTTCTAAACAGGAAATGTGCCGAATTATGTTCATAAACATCAGATAACCGCAGCTCCCTTATACACAACAAACAGACTCGATCACTATTCATTACATTTTTAACACAATCACCCAAATTAAACTTATTAAAGTACCTAAAAAAACAATCTACGAGCTACCTATCCACATTACATTACATACAAACGTTAAATTCAATATTATTCATTGATCACCTTAGGATTTACATTTAATTCATGAGATGACTCATCTGCAAACTGGTTATAAAATTATATTTAACAAAAAAACTTTTTATAGTTGACATATTTGCAATCGATTACAATAATAATAGTTGTTAAAACTTCTTTTTTGTTATTAATGTTATTATACATATTTAACTAGTTTTAAAATTCTAGTAATCATAATGATGAAACACTTCTGAATGAGTAATTGTGTTCAAAGAAAACTTTGTAATAATTTAAATTTACCTGTAATTTTAACAAATGATCAACATGTGGGTCGCTATCAAGTAGATATCTACAAATACTATTATGTTACGTTTTGGACAACGGTGCATTTGAAAAATAAACTAATTTAAAATATGAAATTTTAATCAACGCATCTTGCCGATCCTGACGTACGGTGTGGAAACCATGCCCCTAAATATGCAATCCCCTTTCCTTTGAGGTATAAAACAATCAGTGGAACCGAAGACACACACATAGGATTGCTGAGGAAAATGCTGGAGAGGATTGCTTCTTTGAACAGGACGTATTGCAAGGATTCTAGGCGAGAGATAGACCAAACGTGTAGATACTGGCGTGGAGAGCATGTGGGTACGATCAGGGAAATTCATAAAAACGCGAGGCCTCGGGCAACCAGTATTTTTGAAACTGCCTATTCAAAATTGAAAACTATGTGGGAGAATATGTAAAATGCTAGTTCACGGTAGGTATAGCTGGGTGAAGGTCGAAAATGAAGAATTTGGGGTTTTTTGCGAGCTTAGCCTAAAACGTATAATTATATCATTATTATTCCTTGTCTTTTCTCAACATTGAAATTAACATTTATTGACCACAGAAAATAATATAATATGAATACAATAAAAGAGTATTATTGTAAACGTCATCGTGTTAACATTGAGAATAAAGAAATATTTCGTACATCAGTGGCTCTATTCTATACTTATCGACCACTAGAGTGATAAAGTGATAAATATTATCAATTTCAGGGTAGGTTTGTATCAAAGTATTAGCACTTATTGTAACGATTACAATACGTTGGTTGTAATTGTTGCAATAAGTGCTATATTTTAACAGCAGCAATATAGGTGCTGTTAAAATATAGCACTTATTGCAACAATACAACCAACTTATTGTAATTGTTACAATAAGTGCTAATACTTTGGATACAAACTTACCCTAAGTTTGATAATATTTATCACTTTATCACTTTAGCGGTCGATAAGTATAGAATAGACCCAAGATGTCTATGGTTATAGCACTTTTTCAAATTATTATTTTGTCAACACACTCGGTATATCTTCAATTTTGAATTTAACAAAATATAGTTAAATAGGTATATTCGCTAAATCATTCAATGGAGTTTGTCGTCGACTAGTAATAGGTATTGGAGAAATTGCAACATTTTACGTTCAGTATTTATTTTGTATTGCTGTGATTTATAAAAAAATGTTACTGCTATGCATTACTAATATATCTTATAGTATGGGGGGATGCAATAGACAGACGAAGGTAACCCAGCAGTGGATGACTTCCAGGCTGAAATTGTGATGACGAAATTAATCACGATTTTTTTGTATCCTTGGCCTCAATTAACAGTTTGAGAAACATTTCTTGGGCTAACATTCTTAAGTGTTTAGTGGGCCAAAAATTATCATTACGAGCGTTGTTTTTGTACTAAGTGTAATTTAGTGTGGTCAATACGGTATGCATCTTGCTTATTCATTTTTAGGAAATTAGAATTGGTACTGACTACCAGGTAGTCAACAGATTCAAACGAAATATGTATAATAATGCAGTAGGTACCTAAACATACGTTAGTGGCCATAAATTACTATCCCAAACAGAATTTTCACACCTAGAATACCGGTATTACAAAAACATCTGGCCTATTTGATCGTTATTTATTAATCCGCCACGCAGTTGTCACGGTCCCGGTAAATCAAGGATTAACTGCACTTAATAGTTAATACTACAGATTACATAATTTTCAGTTGCATTAGCAAACGGAATTTGACTAGGAGGGAAAATTTAATAGGGAGGGAAGGAATTGAAATCTGTTATGATATAATATATTATCATCGTCATCAACCGAGGTTGATCCACGAATAAATGAAGGCCTCCCCATAGCTTCCTCTATTCTTCTCGGTCCTCAATTCTTTGTGAGTTCATCTATCCAGCGGGTTTTTGGGCGCCCCTCAGTGCACATTAACAGTGTATTTGTCCAGCGATTGTCCACTCGCCTAGCTCATTACGTCTAGAATATTGCGCCATGTCACCTACTAAACGACTATATCACATCGGTAAAGCGTCGATGACATTGAGCTACTTTACAAGCTACAAGCCGGGGAATTTACAATCTGCTTGCAAACTCGCCCAGTGTCATCATCGAACTAGCTAACAAGCAGATTGTAAACAATCTACCGAGAAAAGTTGAAAGCCGGACTACTTTAATCGCTACTCGCTGGCGTGTGGGCCGATCTGCGTCTGCGCGGTAGAGCGATAGTGGCGAACCTGCCGGTAACAAAACGAACTACTCAATACGTCCTGTCAAATAGTACAATAATGACGGTTTCATCTCGCTAGCTTGTTGGCTTCTGAGCGAGTGGAAAGTTTTGTGTGTCATCATCACAATCGCACTAGCTGACTCGCCCGCTTTTAAACTCGCCACTAGCGGCTTGTTAAGTAGCTCAATGTCATCGACGCTTAACCGAACAAAACAGAACATGATAAAATAGAACAATGTTCTATTTTATCATGTCATCAAAAAAACATAACAGGGACAAAACAGAATAGCCAAGGGAAAAATAAAACATTCATTTTTGTCGTATCTATTTATTAATTAAATACTTATAAATTTTAAGTTTATAAACGAAATATATACAAATACTTAATATGATAATCACTGCATGTTGGCTATTCAGCTATTAGCTCAATCTATCTGCTTGATTTTGATAATCATGCATAACTCCTCAGAATTATTAAGCCCATTATTCCGTTGTACCTAGTCACCCAAGCATTTTTAACATACATATTAGGTTGACGACATATACCTAGCTTGCCGGCAACTCAGAGTCCCGTTTAATTGAGGCTTTCCAGCGATTAGGGATGCAGAAATTATATAATTTGATTTTTTACGGCGTATGAAAACCTGTGTCATTAGAAATCTACACAACATAGAGATACGGCAATTTTAATATTAAATGTTATATTTTTCCTGAAAGGTCATAGTTCTATTTATCGCTATTCTGTTTTGTCACTGTTCTGTTTGTTCATGGACCCCTAAATATATTACTTACATAAAAATGAAGCTGACAAAAAAACTAGATACTAAACTAAGACTAATGATTAACTAACGTTTCGTGGAACCATCACATCGCTTACTCTGCCTGCTTCATCTTGCTTCTTATGATATAATCTATAATATAATACAACTTGTAACGTGGCAATATTAAAATTGATTTCCTGCGTTTAATATGCAATAAACAGTAGTTATTTCCGGTCCTTTATTATTTTACTGATACGCGTATAGGGAGATACTATCAGTGACGCCCCTTGACAAAATACCGCCACTAGGCAGCGCCAAAATGCCGTCCCAATTTTTTTATACATTATTTTTTATCATCCTTTCATGACTAAAATATCTAAGAAATGTATTGTGTACATACATACATTACTAATAAAATATATGCCACTAAATCTAATTTAAATGCCATCTCTCCTTCAATACACCTGACAACTTCTAAAACTCGCGAGTGACTGGCAAAAATATGTGGATGAATTTTAAATTAGGTAAGTAGGTATGTACCTATCTATAATTTGAAAATCTGCACGTGTCATTGCTGGTCATCAATTATGTAACCTCCAAAGACAACGGAAGTAAACTAGACATCGCGAACCCGACAAAAATACAGTCCTGTTGAACCTTGTATGTTAATTAATACCTACATTTTTTCCAAGCAGTGAGCTGTTTTTTTAATGAAAAGATATTTCCGGTATTACTAAGTTTAGGTAGGTATTTCTAGATATATACCTAATGATTCTCCTCTATTTGCCGCCCTTCGAGTAACTGCCGCCCCCAAGCGACGCTCAATCTGCCTACCCCCACGGGACGTCACTGGATACTATGTACATTAAATTTAAATAAGCAATTTACTGGGTCATTCAGTTAATCTGTTGCGATAAATTTCTTAATATACTTTAATAGGAACGTAACTTTTGTATCACTTTCTCTAGATAATGTAACATACCAAATAATATTATTATCGTAATATAGGTAGGTACGTAACGTCGCAACATAATGTCTTTATATGAATTCGTATCTTAGAGGTTAATTAAATATGTCTAGGTACACACAAAATAATATGTAGGTATTACATTCTTTTTTTAAACTTGTTTAACCAAGTATAGTTCGATTTTTTAAAATCTCACAAATTCGCACATAGTACCTATTGAGATTTTGTACGGGAAGGCTTATCCCACAAAACAGAAGCTATAAATGCAAAAGTCAGTCATCATAGACCAACACTTTGTCGACAGGGTTGGTTAATAATTTAAACACAATAAATACCTACAACGCCTCCGGAATGTCCTCAAATATTACCAATATTGAATGTGAGTTTCATTTACGTGACAAACTTTAATGCATAATATGCATTATGCATATTATGATACAGACGTAAATATTAAAAATAACATATTATTCTTTAAAACGTGTTTAAGTTTATCTCATATTTATCCACACTCGAGATTTGTTCCTTCTTACAGCCGAACCTAGAAGTTCACATACTTCCTTTATTTTTAAGTTCCCTGGTGAATCCTTAATAAATACTTGGTATGTTTTTTTTTCAAATAATAAATAAGGGCAACGCGTGCCTGTGATTTAAAAAAGATAGCCTCATAATGTATGAAATTAAATAATATAGTATCACTAAATCTAGATCAAATCAAAGAAATTTGTTTCTATTGTTGTCCTCTGTATTATATTTCGTGTAGAAATCAGCAACACGTAACCTGTGGTTTGCGTACTGACTTTTGGACCCTACTTGTTATTATATTATTATCATAATTATAACTGAACTTAACATCTAAATAATGTTACCAATTATTGAACATCATAATATCGCCGTAGACACTTAATGAAACGATATATTTAAAAAAATATATACATAAGATTTTTTGTGTAAAATGTCTTTATTAATTTCACATTATGTTTACATGATAAGATTACGAACTATAAAATTATTTAAACCTTATAATAACTATCTATTAATTAAATATAGCAATTATCGGGAAATCGAAATTTAAAAAGCTGGCAACAATAATTTCAGACTGCGGACGCGACGTTACCTCACTATCTCGCTTCTTTTGCAGCTATCATTAGGTAAGTATATTAATTTTATTTTATCTGTGCATGTCATTCTGACGTTATTTCGATTTAACGTAAGTCGACATTCTGTGCATCTTGGACTAATTTAATTATGATTATTGTGTTATGTAGATATTAATATACCGTATGCGACTCGCTACGGAACTTGGAAATTCCACAGCTATACGGTATCACAGACCGCCGCTCTTTCCCCGCCAACTACTTTCCGGACGCATTTGCTTCCAATGTGGTCACCACGTTTTACCGAGTATATTCCTCATGCCTACCATTTAATTACATGCACCTATAGGTCGCCTTAACGGTATTAATTATTACGATAGTCAGTGTCCGTTTGTATCATCCGCACCGTGCTTACTCATTTTTTAGACACACATATATTAAAAGCAAACATTTCATTTGTGATCTTTTTTATTTGTTCCTGAAGGGTTCGGACCCATGTGTGCGCGCCTGACTGGAAGAGTGGAATCAACTTGGAGAGGCCTTCATCTGATAGTGGATTGATCCGAGCCAATGATGATGATTGGTATTAAAAGGTTGTTTGAATCTGATAGAGGCACTCATCCGTGATTCGCTCACGTCCATGTGAAATCGCTCAAAGTCACGTAACGTAACACATTTTCGTGCGTACACAACTTTACTATTGCGACCATTATCACAGTCACAGATGGCGGTGTGTGGCTACACACTTCGTGCCAGGTGTGTTTAATTAAGACGAATCTTTACTGAATCGCAAAAAATCTCTTCGATACAATTTTTCACATGGCAAACGTCTACTGAACCCCGATATTACGTGGTCGGAATTCACGTTTTCCCGCTTTTTGCATGTAGTTTCTGCATCCCGTTTCATTTTAGTACATTTAATACCCGGTTTTACGTTTTCATTTCCCGCGATTTATCTACGTCTGAAATACATAATATCTATTCAAAATTCAATTACATTTTTTTAAAAAAATATTTATTTTAACACGTTTGTATGTTTTTTAATTTCAAATTTGTTTAAATTATAAATTACAATTTTGATATTAGAATAAACTTGATTGTATGTACACTACACAATATGAAAATTAAAGTATATTCGTGATAATTTTTAATACATTATGATTAATAGATAAATATGTCATTTTTCACTATAAGAGTTTGAAATTTCCCTTTAAACTGTACCTAATGGTAAATTATACAAAACTATTTCAATAGTTGGAATTGATCTAATTGGAATGTCCAGAAAACTCTTGGTAGGTATATCTTACCCAAAACTAGCAACACTGCTCATATCATAAATTGACCACAGATATAATATTATTACCGTGAAGAATGATGAGATTATGTTTGTTTACAGCATAGGTTTACAGGTTAAAATGCCATGTCAAATGAAAAGTTTGCGCCGAAATAATGAAGAAATAAATGCGATAACGTTATCACCCTTACCTATTAATTGCAACGTACGTATTTCAACTACCCGCAATAAATATGAATTAAACAATATGTTCAATATGCATGTATTACAATAATCACCCTTATTACAATGTACGAATATTTTTTCAACTAGTTACTTACTACCTACACCCTGTCAGGACAAGCACAAAGTCGCGTCAGTTCCCTCGCTCCATCAACACGTCTCGCGTCACCTGCAATGCGAGGCCTACACAACGCGTAGTTCACTTTTATAGCTTGACTGCATCTTCATCTGTTTGCGACGGAATGAAATTTGTATGAACGAACCTAGATATCTACTGCTGACTTTGCGTACATTAGTCAATATTATTCATCGAACTCCTCTCGTTGCATAGTGCCTTCATTTAATTATTATTGTGGCCGCGGTCCTCTCATGTTAAATGTTTGATCTCCCCTGCGACATAACGTTCGACGCGTGTTCGGAATATAAGCGCAATGATTAAAATTGTTTTTCTTGCAATTCATGGACATCATTTTGTTTTGGGGGTATGATGAAAAGCCGTGAATATTTGAACACGTCTCCTTTTATTATACGACTTGAGGCTGTTAAATAATAATTATTTTACCTATAAAACGTTCGTACTTCTCTCATTTTAGCACAGGGTCGAATTGAGGCTTTTAAAATACCAAAGAAAAAATATTCTTATATTTATTTTTTATTCATCTTCTGCTGTTATTAAGTACTTATTTATTGTTTTTTGCTGCGATAATCGAGAACCTTGACATAATTTAAATTATTTCAATAAACATTATACCTAAATCTGATTCATATCAATTTATAAGTAAGTACCTACATATGTAATAAATGGATGGAACACAATATAACCAATCACTCGATATTGAACGCGCTGGACATCAACTAGAGACTGACTGCCCTCTGTGTGTGTCTACTTCGTATTGTGCAATTCGTCGAATACACTTCATCATAGGCCAGAAAGTCTCGAAAAGTAAATTGCTTTGACTAGTGTTCCTGGTAAAACGAACAGAGGTCGAACACCGAGAAGGTGGAGTGACTAAGTGTGGTTTAGTGCCCTCCAAACATGTCTGCGCGTCAAAGCTCCGCGCACCTAAAACCGCCACTGCCAAAGACGTTTAAGAAAACCTTTTCTAGAAGACGGTTCCTAAATATATTACATATATGAAAACGAAGCTGACAAAAAGACTACTAAACTAAGACTAATGATTAAATTAGCTGCAAGTCATTTCGTATTGCAGATTCCACTTACATTATTATAACCCGCATCTATCAAAAATAAGCATTTTTTCACAATTTTCGATTCACTCAAACGGTCGATTCCACAAATTATTAAATGTATAAATATTATCAAAATAGACCCTGAACTCTAATTTGTTTTGAATGGATGTTATTCTATTATTAGTTATTTTTTCAATACAACACATGACGTATGACTTGTACCAGAACCAAAACTCACATTATATTGCAAATGTATCTTGTGGAAAGACAGACCTCATTGATTGTTGTGCATAGATAGACAATCGAATACATCACAATAGCATTCTTTAGATTTTAGAATACTTATTATTTAAATGAATAATCAGAAAAATTATCTCTTATACTAAAATACAGAAACAGCTTATAGATACTTCAATGCATCAATGTACAGAATATTCATTCTGCACTAAAATATTCCAAAATCACCATACTAAAAATGTATAATATTTCTTCTTGTTATAGTCTAAGCTCGTTAAATACCTTTTATATTTTACCTTATAAAATATTTTTTTTCAATTATTCCAGGAACTGTACGCGCCCCTCTCAACGAAAGGCGAATTCTTCCCGATAAGCTCGGAAGGCAGCGGAGGAATGGACTCTAACTCCAGCGGGACAAGCGTGGAAGATGGATTGCAGAGACTGACAGGCCTGCTGAAGAGGCCGCTGCCCCTCAGGGTTAGGCTGGTGGCTGGCCCCGCACCCCCACCGGCACTGCAGCCTGCATTGACAGCAGGTAAACACAGTATTTCAAATTTATATACCTGTGCAAAATAAAGAAGCTTTTAGTAATTATTCAAGTATTTCTAATGGGTATGTTTCAACGTGTCCAGAAATTTGTACGTATGCAGTTCGCCAAATGTTGTATCGGAAATATATATATATAATATATTAAAGACCGTCCAACCTCTTGGGGTCGTATAGTGCTGAGATAAAATTCATTTCTAAATAAAACACGGTTTTTGTCGGTTTACAAAAAGCCACGGCAAACAAATTTGGAAATAGCCGATATACTGGATTATTTGTTAGGTTAGGTTAGGTTTTCTTTCTTGAATTCATGAATTCATGAATTTTGCCAAAATCAGAGATGACCGTATAGTATACGGTTATCTCTTTCCGATAAGAAAGCTCACGGCGAACTGTGCTACGGTGAAATGTAATAGGTACAATTTACAATATGTAAATATGTTTCAAATTATGCGTGTTCAATGGTAGACGTTGCAGTGACCAGTAGTCTTTTGACAGCAGTGCATTCAATAAATTATTAGTAAGTGCAAGTATGCTACAATTTGAAGGGAATCCTGATGCCATTTAGTAATCAAAGTAGATGTTTTTAATACCTTGATTGATTTAAAATCACAATAAATTAGTTGATTGCCAATATTAACAGAATTTGAAAAAACAGCACAAATGTACAGTCATTAGAACATTTCTGCATTATTAGCAATTGTATCGGTGGCTTTTTCAGTAAAGCGCACCAACATGTAGGTCCCATTTTGTACATTTTTTCCTTCTGAGATTATGTCAAATTATGGTATACATGGTAGGAGGTATTCTCAACAACCAACTGACACACAGATGCAGGATACAGGTCACACACTTCGAGCCCAATATACAGTAACGGAACAAAACAACTTTTCACACTTGGTAAAGGAATACATTGAAATATACCAGAACCCCAACAATACTGATATGTTTGAAACGGCATGGCTTCCGGCCCCTTCAATAAAATCCAATTCAAATATCTTTTTTACTCAAGCATCGTTCGCTATTGCCTAATCCATACCAAGATACATTTGTTCTATGAACATTGTGCATTGTATACAAACTGTTTGAAAATTGCATCAAAATTGTTTCTGAACAATTACATACATTTAACATTATTGTTCTAATACAAATAATGACCATGGATTTTAGTTTTCAGACACAAATGGGAAACGTTGTTCATATATAAATATGTTCCCGGTCCGGACTAGACTTATCAATTGCCTGTAACATTTTTTTGAGCAGTATTCACATTCATACACCTAACAGTACACTTTACCACGTTAACTTTTGTTAATGGCCTCTGAAATGATGCCAAAATACACGTTGACTGTTCAAAAACAAACTACAACAATACTGAAACATGACTGTGGATACAATGTCAACTATCTCTGAAATTTGATAAACATATTGTGTTTTAAATTCTTCTTCTTTTTGTCACTACCTTATCAGAGATTTTTTATCACCACTGTCAGTACCTATCTTACTTCTTTGACCTAACTACTTATTGCAACCAAACCATTTTCAATAGCCCTCGAATGATCAGTCACAATCATATCAGTTAGGTACTCATTTTCTATTATCTCTTAATATTGTGTGCAGAATACTTTTCAAATTCCCATACGTCCTAGGTAATATAAAAAATCTTAGTAAAATACTAATATTAGATATTACTTTTTCAGGAACGCTTCTTCTACGAGCAGTGACAACCGAATCAGTCATCGTCACCTGCACTCTGCCAGAGCCCACAAGAATTCCTAACCTCACTTTACTCAGCCTGAACACCGACAGAAAGCTCCAGAGATCTCACCTTGGCTATGATACAGAGAAGAGGATGTTCCTGTCATCGAAGATCCACAAGGCTCTAACCTACTGTCAAATGAACGTTGACACTTGGATTAGACAGATTACCTTTGCTTTGCCTGATAACCCGGCCGATATGAGTCACGGCAAACAAAGGATAATCGCACACCCGGAGAGTATCTCTAACGACAGTGGAAATGTTGTCGTAGATAAAAGAACTAGAAATGAAATTGCTCACGGAGGTATCAAATTCGAAAAGGAGCGCAGGTTTACGTTTCAAGGATTCAAAGCTGATGCTTCAAGACTATTCGGAAAAAGTGATAAAATTCTTAAAGACATCCCCGATGAAAACGAAGGGTCGATTATATTTTTAAGTAAAAACGAATTAGAGAATATGAACTACGATTTATACAGCGACGATGAGGGGAAGAAGAATAAACACAAAGAAGATGACGATAAAGATAAACATCAACAGTTTGCCGATGACCGAATGAAGGTTTTCAGAGAAAACAGCAGCGGTGGACATCCAAAATTATCCAAATGGTTCAAGCATTTGAAGATATTACGAAGTACTGAACGTTTAGCTGAAGACAAATTAGAAGAAAGTATTAAAAAGCTTGAAAAATATAAGGAGTTTAGAGATCCGTTCGATCCACTGAGTGATAAACACAGCTCTATTGAACGGTATCAAGACATGTCTAAGTTGATCGAAGACAGATTTGGAGCTTCAAGATTTGGACTCAGAAATGACGATCAGTCTTCAGATAAATGGCAATCATATAGAAGTCTAACGACTTCGTCAGATTTAGGGATTGGCTCTACAGGAGTGAGAAGTGAACCTAAAAGAGTTTTAACTAAATCGGTGTCGGTCCAAACCGGCATTTTAGACTCGCCCTTTACAGATGATAGGATGTCAGATTTGGGACAAAAGAAAAATCTCAGCGTCGAGCAGATCAATTATTATTCTGAGAATGATTCAAGCTTGAAGAAGAAGCAGATTTACAGCGGAAACTGCGCCAAGAGGCTTGAAAATGATAACGGTAAACCAAAGATATCGAGATTCGAACGACGTCAACGAATTCGTCCAGATTTAATACCCGAAAAGAGTGATATCGCGTCGTCTGATTCATTTGATCAAATCCAAAGCTGCGAAGATCTAAACGCATTCGGAACCGGCTCCAGTCGCAGTGAACAAAATGAACAAGTAACTTACAAACAGCATTCGTTTATAACAGAAAAATTGTGCTCAGAATTTCACGTCAAAACCAAACGCGTCCTAAGTAAATCAACATCGAATTTACTTCATGGAAAAGACAAAAAAGATCCAAGTCAATTAACCGACGTGCAACAGATCGGTAAATCATCTAGTAACCTGACCAGCACGCCTGACAAAAGTATCGGAGATTTAATAATAGAAAGTGATACATCAGATTTAGGATCAGATAAAGCCGAACACGGTAAATTAAAGAGGTCTATATCATCGATTCAAAACAGAAAGCTTCCTGTGATAGAAGATTTACCTTACGGACAAGTTGCCGATGCGATAAGCCGGGGAAATCATGAAAGACGTGATTCCGAACAATCTGACAATATTTACGCTGAAATTTGCAACCCTGAATTAAACAGAACAAAGTATCCATCGGAGATTGACAGTGGGTTTGACCGTGATATCTTACTACATGAAAACACGAAAATAGATGTCAAATCGCCATCAAAGATAAAGGCCGACATTCAATTCAGGCATATTGAAGTCGTAGTTATTGAAAGAAATAATACTGCCGATAATAATTCGATCGATTCGGATTTTGTAGATTCGGACTCGGATGAAAAGATATCGGAGAATGTATCACAAAAGTATTCATCGATGAGTGGTTCTGGTGGGTTCTCAGCAGGTAATTCACTGGAGAAAGAAAACACTAGAAACATTGGAACGGACATCTTTAACCGTTCTGATAAATTACACGCTATCCGTTTGGAAGTCACCCACAATAACTCGTACGAAGTAGAAATGTCAAAGACCGAAAGCGATACAGACATTAATATAGTTAAAATGCCAAGCATGCACGCTATCAAGAATGGATCTTATGTAAAGTTTAGTCAGGGGATTAATATAACTGATGAAATATCTGCGGACACGACGGGAGGAATTTATAATACTTTAAAATAAACAATCCAGTGATGACATTTTTATTCAGTGATGGTTTAGTAACATAGTTTTATAGACAGGTGTATTTGACTATTCGATTATATGGCATAGAAATAAATCAGTCCTATGTTGGCGAATTCTAATGATACAAATTTTTTTCATCATTCATTTCTTCCAAGAAGGTTCAAGTGGCATATTATAGTGTATTCAAGCTCAGAAGATATGTCTTCAAATGTGTGATATTGAATGATATAAAATCTCATTGACTGAAAACCTTTCCATAGTAATCAGTCGATACCTCATTGGTTGCGTACTGTGTAATTTCAATATGTTGACCAATGAACGACCCCTAAAGCTTTACGAACTGTCAGAAATTGTGTGGATATCAAATCTATGTGAATTTAGCTAAAAGTTTATCCAATATGGTAAATATCAATTCATAATTATTGTAAATAAATTACTTTTTCCATATAATGCCTTCTCTCAATGGCGGTTTTCCATGAAATAGATGAGGCGGTCACTTCCTCAGAAAGGACCAACATTTATGATCATCGTATGATTGTAAGAAAATCCTGGCAGCTTAATTAATTATAGCCGCATTTTAACACTCAACAGTGGTTTATTCCTTGGGCAAGGTGATCGAAGGGGAGTCTTTAAGCCCTACAATGTTTTAGGCCTCCACATACCTAAAACTGCCTTATTTTGATAAAAAAAAAACAAAAAACAACACCCAGTGAGCACGCCAATGATCATAAAAGTATTAAAATACAATCAACTTTCAGTCACATAATGATAAACTCAATGTATAGAATATAGATAATACTAATTATTATACAATATTAGCTAAACTGTACACACCTGCCACAAATATACCTGTCTTATTCTATAAAGAAATTAAGTTTCGTAGTACTTATTTCTTTTGTTGACCAAAAGATTGGTGCATTTTCAGTTTTAATAATAATGTGATCAACTTATCAAATTATAGCCTTTTTTAATAATTAGATTGACCGATAGATGTAATATAGCTACTTTAATAGAATTAGTAAAATTGTGCAATTGTTTTGAATCCCTTGATTATCGTATTTGTTTATTTCTATTTAAAATATTTAGTCCATCGATTTAAAAGTCGTTTTTTGACTCTGTCCTTTTGCTGCCGTCTCTTTTGAGCCTCAATAAATTATAATCAGTACCTATGGTTGTTGGTTAAACTGGTACAATACAATTAAACCGTAACCAACTTCATGTGCAAATGGAAAATAACGTTCTCTCCCTAATAGCGCCAGTACACGTGCATGGAATTACTGTCGTCAATCGTGCTTATTTTAAACTATCATGACAATAACTGTTTACACGTAAAAGTGCTGACTGTCTCTCCGATCTCATTCTTCAAGAGTAAGTGAGACGCGATGTTGTCATTTTATACTACTATCTGACAGGTCGTATTGAAAATCGGTTGAGCTCAAAGTGAGTAGTTCGTTTTTTAAACCGGCATGTTTGCCCCTATGCGCGTTGAATTCAGAACCGTTCAAACTTGTTTGATTCATGCACGCAATCTTGCCAACTGTAGGATAATACATGTTTCCACATACATTTTCTACTGTGCACAGTGAATCTATGCATGTGTAAACGGGGTATAATGATAGTGTGACAGCAGCTTATGCAACCCTTCACAATGGCCCAAATCAAACAAATTTCGGCGCCCTGTTATGTTTATTGAAATCGTTCATTGATAGACGGCAAAAATTTACAGGCCATAGGGCACATAATGCGTATGTCGCCCTAATCACCACATACATTCGCCTTACTTGGACCATTGTGAAGCCAGCGTTATAATTCCATATTCATTTACATTTTTCTCAAAAATAATTGACAGTTTCGAACGATATTTGTGTTTATTTAATTATATTATGAAAATTTAAGATGCTTGCACATGTTTTACTAAAATTGATAACGAAATCAGTGTAAAGAAATATCATTAATGTTTTAATTAATATTTCACTTCTAAACAATATTGTATTATAAAATTTGCATATCATTGTCTTGATTGGATAAAGTATTCCTAATAACAAGGAGAATAAGAATTTTAGGAGTTTCTTAATTTAAAATCCTTTAGTTGTACATAACTTTGTAATATTATTATGATACCTATTTCTTATATTAATTTAAACACCGAGTGCTTCAAAGGTTGTGTTATACCTGAATCTAAATATATTATAATATTATACATATCTTTAAAAAGCCAGTTAAAATATTATAAAATCTTTAAAAATAATGCTTTAGTGTTAAACATAAAACATTTTCTTTTCATATTTTTTAGTGTTTAAAAAATGGTCATCTTAAAAAGAATGTAAGAAACCAAATAATAATATGTTTATTCAGATTAGTAGAATAAAATTATTGCAGATTGATATTATGTTTATCTTCTCTCAAAATGGTTTCAGATGATCAGATCTTTGTATTCACCACGTATTGTCTGTTAGTCTGCATTAGTAATCTGCATTTCAGTATTGTTTTAGTTTTCACTTACTTTTAAGAGACGTAAACGAATTATACTAATGAAATCATCGCTCTCTAAATTTTATTTCTTTTGACATTTAAGTCTGATTTTCTGTTACATAGTTTCTTGTAATTAATTGTGTGATGACATTTTAATTTTCATCAATAATCTCTAATGTGTAATTTTATAGCCTGGGGTGGATAATGGCCACAGGTATATTCGTCATTCGTCACTTTGAATCCAGCAGTGATAATCATGGTTTCCATCAGCCAGTTTTTTCTCGGTTACAGAACACCATTAACCTTTTGTAAGTAATAATACAGCGACATATTAATTAGAGTGACGTGAAATTCTTATCGTAAATGGTGCTAAAATATTTTATTGAATTTGCTCTTATGTTTGAAAAGCATTTTCAGTAATATTTATAATAGCTAAAAGCAAATTATTATTTTTATGAAATTGTTTTTGAAGAATCCTCTTTCAATGTGTGTCATGAGTATTTTTTAGTTAGCCTCACCCAAATAATATACCCTCAATCGCCTAAACCTGTATGACAGTTATGGATGCGACTGATGATAAAATATGACATCTACTAACTAATGAAATGGGTGTTTTAGTTTCCCTTTGTAATAATTTATTAGATAAGTACAGAAATTAAAATCATTAAATTTTGTTTTTCGTGGCCATTGAATATTAATTTGTTCAAAGATATACCATTTCTTTTGCTTATCTTTTGACCATATATTTTATCCTAAACTGCAAAATAATGCTCTCATCTATCGCTAATCCTGTGTGAATCTCGGCCATCTCCATTATATCTCCCCATGCCTTCCTATCCTGAGTTTTCATTCTCCAGTTTTGAAGACCCAGTGTGATAACGTTACTATTAATGCAATCAAGCCAACTCAGTTTGGGTCATCCAACTTTTCTTCTTCCCTCAGGGTCTGTTATCATTCCTCCATCCAAATATGTAATACTCTTTACCCAAACTAAATCTTTGATTATTTCTCTTTATTCTCAAGGGTTACGACGGTAGGTTGCGAAACTTATTCATGACAACCAAATTATAAACAAAATTATAATTAATTCAACAATGAAATCTAATCGAAACAATATTAAATAAAATATATGCATAGTAATAAATATATTTGCAACTTATTTTAGAATTAATCATCAACGGACGTGATATTTTTACTTTAGAATTGTTTGTTTAGATATTATCTCTTACCTACTTATAAAACATGTATTGGAAATGTTTCTTCTTTATAATTATTATTGTAGTTAATTGATACTTTTGTAAAAAAAACTGTATTATATCATGAAATATTATAGAGGTACTTATTTTATCAAATTGTTTATCATCAAAAGCTTTTTATGTAATAAAGATGACGCAGTATTATTTACTCTTGTGTTTTTATTCAATTGTCAACACAATGTACCTACCTTTGAAATGGCTGATGAATGACTTGCTAACAACCAAACAGAGAAATAATTTAGATTAATATACAAAATACAAGGTAATACACTAATAATACCATGGTAATAAATCTATAGTGTAATAATATATGGTAATAAATATAATTATAGTGAATATAGATAATCTCCACATGTAACCCCTACAAAGCCATTCAAAACATTTCAGCACAAATTGCGATACTGAAAATTGAATAAATCGACTTCAAAGTGAAAATATGCAATTGCAAATTCTTCACAACTATTTTCCACATTCTGTAAATGAGGTCTTGCACTCAAATGATCTTTTACTATTCCTCGAAAAACATAATATGCTTATTTATGTTTTTAGTGTTTGAAAGACAAGTTAAGCCAAAACATTTAAATTATAATTCAGGAGGCAATTTTCAAAAGTGGTTAACTCAAAAAAAAAACTTTTTGTTAAAGACCGACAAGCTTAAAATTTTTTTTTTCGACCATGTCCGATCCTAATAGGATCATACGGGCCTCCACAGAGTAGAGGTTTGTATTAACAGTTTTTGTTTTTTTACGAGAAATGGAAGTCAGCCACTTGCTCAACCTACTAGGCCCATACCCATTATTCGAACCTGGGACTCACGGCGTTATAGTCCAACGCTTAAGCCGCACGGCCACCGTTGGTGTAAATGCAAATGAGAAATGTGGTGATAAAAATAACTTGAATATACATAATTTGAAAACCTCTCATCCATATACCAAACCGACACCCGACGGGATGTCGTATTTTTTTCTAAAATGAAATTTTTCTGACTGGTATAAGCATGAGATGTTTTCAACGTTAACATGAGCCTCACGTTAAACTTGTCGGTCTCTAGCAACTAACTCTCTTGAGAGTGAGCGCTAAACAATATGTGATTTTCATAACACCCAAATTCAACATCAATTTATTTAAAAAACCTACTAAATATAGGACTTTATTCTAGTGCCCAAATCCAGCAGGTTTATTTTCAAGCAGCATCAAATCCATTTAATCCAATCATGTTATTGCAAACGTAGACAGATGCCTTGCTGCATGCCATACATCATAAAAGTGATTTGAGATACGATGTCATTGTTTTGTTGATAGTGAACACAAATTATAGAGAAATAGGAATGAAAATATTGCATTTTCTCTTCGTCAAAAAGTGAATTTGACAAGTAACTCCTGATATACAGTTGCTATGAAAATAATGTCATTTTATACATATGTAGATGGGATATACTCCAATATTGGGAATAAAACGCTAATATTCTAATTCGACATCGAAAAAAATCCAGAAGAAATCCAGGTTTTTTTTAAAAATTATATTTATATGAATATGAGAGCCGTAGAATCAGGGGTTTTTTTTTAAAAAATATATTGTCATGTGGGTCAGTGATGCCAACCGTACTATAATTATAGTACAATACTATAATTTTAATTCCGCGTAAAATGTAAAATACTATAATTCTACGCCAAATATACCAAAATACTATAATTTTAAAGAATTTAAGATGAAAAATGTTCCTATACTATATATTTTTCAGAAATACTATGATTTTTACGCCTTTGTACTATAATCAGGATTGAAAGAGATTGCAACACTGATGTGGGTAGGGTTTATCACAGAACAGATTAATAAGATAATGCGAAAGCCATTCGCTACGAACCAAAGATTTGAAATCACTTTATTACTTTATCACAGTCAGACCGTAAAACGTGAGAAATACGAAACATGCTAGGAGTATCCTCAAATATTACCAATATTGAATGCGTGTTTCTTTTATGACAAACTTTAATGTACTCGTACAGCCTAACCGAGAAGGCAACCTACTTTTCACATTTTTGTATTTCCTGCAAGGAATATACTGAGTAATGAGGTAGTGTTTGTTATTGATTACAGTAAATGAAGATTTTTCTACAATCAGTTTACCATATTGCATTCGAAGAATAAGCAACAACTAACACTACAATTGAAATTTTCAGCTTCGTGCCCCAGCCTAAATATAAGATTCGTATCATTCAACCTGAATCGAACAAATCAAATGGCACTGTTGGATTTGGGACCGCTTGGTAGAATGTCCACGGAAACGCTTTTCTGATGACTAATTAGTGTTTCCAGTACTTAAAATTAATTCAATCACTTATTTCAATGAAAAAATCATCATCAGACAAATCTTCCGACGACAATTCAAAAAATAATGGGATACATTAAGTAAATGCATTGTATTGAAAACCAAAAATACAAAGTAGGTACCTAGGTATTTTATAAAATGAATGATGCTCATATAAATGATATATGATTACACAAATCAAACTTTGCGGAGGCATGTAGATTTATAGGTAGGCAGCTAGCTAACTCAATCAAAAATATTGATATCAAATCTCAAGATGATCTTATACATGCCGGAGAATGCTGTATTTAGCATGTCGATTTTCCTTAATCCTACAAAATATAATAAGTCAAATGTTGAGAAAATAAACGAAATATTTGCAGAAAATCTTAGATCGATATCGTTTTCAGCCTATGTATACTTTTTAATGATTTCCCATTTGACAGATTGTCATTAGTCTATGAACCGTCCGAATTGGTTTGACGTTTCATGTCAAACCATTTCTGATGGTCCGAGAACGGTTTGATTTTCAATGATACACTGAACCAAACGTCAAATCTCAAACCATTTCCGGTGTTTTTTCTACTCATACAATTTGTATGTATTTTGTCTATGGTTTAGTTGGATTTGTTTGATTCAGGTTGAATGATACGAACCTATAGTCAACATTAGTTCGCTGAGTTCGAAATCGTCAGCACCTCCAATGACAACAAATAAAAACCAAAAGATATTTCATAAAATTGAAAATTTATTTCTTCATACATTAGACATTAAATATACATACACAATGAACCCAAAAGCAAAATTATCATAATTTGAAAGGGGGTTCAAAATTAAATATGGAATAATAATTTACAAAGTAAATTTCACTTTATTTATAAAAAAAAAGAAAAGAAAAAAATCGCCTCCATGAAGAGATAAAGACAATTAATTTAATATGAAAGTAATTGCACGACAACTCATAATATATTATTATATTTACGAATATTGATTTCAAAGATTTTATAAACAGAAATTTACACGAATATTGGCACTTTAAACACCATTGATAAGATAAATAATATTTTATATTGCATATGTTATGTATACTATACTGAAATACGAAGGGAAATTAATTTCAAAAATCATCACGAGAGGAAGATAATATAACATTCATTTTTTTAATAATATATTATTATAATAATCAATTATATATGTAAAAAGTTCAGAAAATTTTCCATTTAACACTTGGGAGGAGGATTGATGACTTCAGTTTGGATTATCGCAATCACACTTTGGAAAAAAAAACACATTTCACAATTATTTAAACTTTTACCGACACACTAAAAAACGCTTTTAAAACTAAATTTGTTTATGGCAAACAAAATAATTTTTTTATAGAATGCTTTAAATTAAAATAAATTCTCGGTGTGACTAAAATGCTGTAGGTTATGATAGCTGTCATGTTTATCAGACTATTCAAAGACAAAATTAAGCACGCCTAATCGTCGAAAAGTAATCTAGAAACGTTGAACGATATAATACACCTTTCCAGACACGTAATTATAGTGGTAAATAAAAAACATACAGTCATATCTCTGTCTTAAATATTCAACATATTATCAGAGGTTAAAGGTAATTCGTTATATATAACCAAATCAGCAAGAATTTGTGAGAACAGATTACTAGCTATTACGACGTTCGGTGTTTTGGTTTTAAAACTTGTCATTTTAACCTTTGTCAATTTGTAGACAATATAAAAAATCGATATGACGGAATGTTTTTACTACGTTACGTATTAGAAGAATTGAATTTTTAAGACACAATTGTAATGACGGGACGATTTTATGATAAATATTATCAAAGATCTGATCTAAAATGCCCTGTTAAAGAAAGCATTCATTAAAGGAATCTGTCATGCAAATTTAAATCGAAGACATTGCTCGATATTTAAAAAAAAAAACCAGGGCAGTTAATGAATAAATGATTTTAGTTTAGTGTGCGGTGAGATACATGGTGATATTATTGGAAGAGATGTCATCGAATGCTTGTGGAGAGAGGTGATGCGCGTAAAGTCTCGACTCCTCCGCGCTTATGCGAGTCTAATGGACTGGATTATCTGGAACACCGCCGACCCGCATACCACAAACACGAACAGGGCTAGCAGCCATGGTCCGACTGGGTATTGCTCGTCCTTTTGCTGGAAACCACAAAATAAATGTTATTGGAATAACTCTTGAATGATGATGGAAGATTTTTTTATTTAAATAACTGAACTGAATTTTCTACAATTCCATATTGATTGCTATTGATAATTTTGGAAGTGTACAAAAATTACATGATCGCATGCCGAGCGGAAGACTACTGCCACATTTTCAAATAATGCATATTATCGAAACGAACAATGTTTTTGGTAGAGTGGCCGCCACCTAACCTTACCATTTGGAATAGATTTTTTTGAATTAAAACTAATACAATTATACGTGAGTAAACCAATCAAGTGCCTGACTTTTAATAATACAATTATTTGTCACTGTGTACAATGGCAAGGTTATCTGAAGGATACTCTAAAAGCAATGCATCAATAGATAATATTTTTTCACAATAATTTTAGAAATAAACTATTTTTTTTATTCAACAAATAATTCAACAAATTTGAGAATTTAACATTCTTTATTGAACATACCTACATTGATTCAAAAGCTGATTGCCAATTTTAACGCAATTTGAACATCAGATGTATCGTTATAATTATAATGCCGTACACATACATGGATTTACTGCGTGCAAATAAAACAATAACTGTCAACACACAAAAAATGCCAATTGTGGCGCTAATCTCAATTTTCAAGTGTTGGTGAGACGCGTTTGTTGGTGTTGCGTACATTTGTCGTGTGCTGCGCAGCATAGTTCGTATTTTTTCTGGTAGGTTTGCCACTATCATTCTACTGCGGAAGCCGCTAAACTTCTTTGAGCCATGCGTGCAATCTTGCAACTCGCACAATACGTGTTTACATTTGCATTTTATTGTTATGCTCGCGACATCACGTACTGGCAACAATAAATCCACGCACGTGTAAACGCGCTATTAGGTAGGATGCAGGTGACTCAATTGGTAAAGGGCATTGGCCAAAATCCGATGTCCCATTGGGCGCCCTATTTTTTTTTCAAAGATTTTTTCTAGAAGGTAGGTTTAAATGTTTTCAATTTATGTATAATTATAGGAATACTATGGGCATATTGATAGTGACATTTTAGTGGAGGTTTTTATTTCTATCTCCTTTAGAAAATACAGAGACGTAAGCCACATGTTTACTTTTTACCACATAATAAGTGTCTAGCGCAAGGAAGAAACCCGTCTGAGGCCTACCAATGAGACATTCTCTTGTGCAATATTCTGGAGTAGAGTAACGTGATACGGATAAATTGATTTTTACAACTTATAGTTTTCCTATGGTATCATAAATAGATAATATATAAATGCGTTTCAACAAATATCATTCAAATGGTACAAAAGTAATAACTATAATGTAGGGAGCGTTACAGATATCTGGACTCTCCAACCACTAATTCACTTTTAGTCAAAGAGATTTAAGTACCTATAGCAGCTTGAAATACGACTCAATTAATCTTCAAGATTCAACCACTATTGAATTCAGATTTCAAATATATATAACCGAAGAAACAAATCATGCAACGACTGAAAAAAGATATGCAATTATTGTTATTATTTATACCTTTGTGGATTTGGGTACATTTCCTCTCATGGTGATGTTTTTGCTGGCCATCTCGTTGGCGATACGCATTCTCTGTTTGGGAGCCATTTTGTATGTTGTGCGGGTATTTGTCTTTTTATTTGTTGCTAAGCGATGACGCTGCTAGAAGCACAGGGTTGCTTGAGATGCTGAAACAATATTAACAGAAAATTAATACAGGAAACTGCACTTTGAATTATTATATTGACAGAACGAAACAATTTGTGCTGATATCTTACAAACCAAACGTTCTGCTGAATCTTTCAGTTCTGACAGCATGTAAAGCGCTGGTTTAATATAATTTTATATTGAATAAGGCAAAGAAAATAATTTATTAACGCATTCACTGCTGACCAGATAATTACTAATTAACTTGTTGACCGCGGATAACTAACATGCTAATTATATCGAACGGCCTAATAATGAGGGCACAAACAGGTGTGCCGTCCACATGGAAAGGATTATTTACCACATGTAAATATCATGTTAATTACATCAAATGTCCAACTAATGCAAACGCGATAGTCGCGGTGTCAGCACTAAATGAGTTAGTGATGCTAATACATTATTATATTAAAATCATTTGATTTATTTTTATCAATATAGTCAATTGTCAAAAGTCTAAATACGCAGTGCATAAAAATAATATAAGATAACATTGATATAAATATAAAATTGTTATCTTGTCATCATGGAGTTATTGTTCATGTTTATCGTAATATTACAGCATGTTTAATGATGTGACGATTTTGTCCAAAATGTTTTTTTTATTTAATAAAAGTTTCAACGTTTTATATAGCAACAAAATCAAAATATAATTAATCATAAAAGATTCCAATGTAACATGTTTCAAATTAATAAAACAGTCAACAGGTAAGTCATTCAGAGACTTACAAAAAACACTATTACCTTAATTTTTGTGCTTATTAAACAGTTTTTTTGACTGTCCTACAAAAGAAGATTTTGCGATGATTACTATTTTAAGAGCAGGACATAATTTGGAGAAATAGACAATCACTGAATAAATCCAGTATTACCCAAGAGGTACAAAACGTCGAAAGGGAAGATTTAGAGGCCACTAAGAGGAAACAGTTCAGTTTTGTGAAAGATTCACTTTAACATACATATTATATGGAATTTGCACAAACTCTTTCAAAGGAAGACAGATATTTTTGACTGTATTTATTATATTTATTTATCTAAGTAATAATTTCCCTAGCGCCAGCTGTATTTACTGCTTGACCCATCAATAGATACACAATGCTCTCGGATAATATAGGAAAATAAAGTTATTTACTAATGTATAAGAAAAATATCAGTCATACCTTTAGGACGCTCAGAACAGATTGAAAACAAATTTGACATTTCATAATACACCTGCGTAATCAAAAATTAAAGGCTATTTTTTACGCAGCAAAATGAAACAAAACAATCCAAAAATAAGGTTATTGATATTGCTATCAAATGTTGATTGTAATTATCATGAAATATATGCACGATTTTCGATGTGTATACACACCTACACAGATAAAAAAATTACTTCGTTTTCGAAAAATAAATAACAAATAAAACTGAGGAATTCAAAGCCATAATTATATTATGAAATGCTTTGATGATAAACATAATAATGTCAATAAGGTGGTAAATACATTATTATTTTTCTGATACAGCTGGTCACAAATTAAAGTTTACTGTGGATTAATTATCATACCGTGAATGGAAACATTGATACAATCGTTATCACTCAGAAAGGTTTGGTATTACAGAAATGTAACACATTAAAGCTAGCCAATCCAAAAGTGTGACTTGCGTTAACAGATGAGTAACAGAGATGACAGTAACTGGTCTCATCAGCATAGATCCAATGGAATTGAATTTGGAACACGATTGTCGCCTGTCACCAACGATGCATTTTTGATTGAAAATGGCTGATTCGAACTTCTGTACGATGACAAAAAAAGTATTTTTTTTGCACGTTGTTCTAAAGAAATTCCGGTATAAGTCGATTATCCTAGATATAGCGGCAAACACATTTTGAAAATAGCCGATATACTGGATTATTTGTTAGGATAACCTAACCTAAACTAATCCAAACTAACAAATAATCCAGTATATCGGCTATTTTCAAAATGTGTTTGCCGCTGTATCCAGGATAAACGTATATAACCGAAATTTCTACTTAGTACAGACTCATGATTAAACTAGCAGAAGACCGCTCGCGACACAGTGGTTGGTCGTCTATTGCGAACTGATACAAAGCGGTCGCTGTTGCATGCCTCTGTCATCTGCCTCGATTGCCGTGTTCAAAAGATTAGCTTTCGAGAGACTGCCAAAGGTGAAAAAGGAGAGGAAAGGAAACCATGACTGTGTTGGCAGAATCTAATCTTAATCTTATCGAAGAAATAAAAACACCTAATACAAAAGGGTTGACTGAAAACCGTGAATGCACGAAGAAAACTGCAGTAATAATCAAAGCTAGATCGATCAGTATATCAGATAGTTAGATCAGACCAGGGACGGCTCTTGTATAGGAGCAAAGGTGCACTGATCTCCCAAATTATTACGTAAATATGTAATAATAAGTACGTATTCAAATACCTACATATTGTATGAATTAATTATTGTAAAATATCTTTAATTTGTCGCCCGTCTGCACGCATAAAATGCGCGTAATTTCTGGCGGCCTGCATGTATGCATAGGTACGTCTCTCGTAGTATTAATTGTGCAGGAGAGAAATCGAACCGCCTGGCGATGATTTATTTTTTCATGCTGCCGATAATGTGGGCTCAGTTGTATCTTTTTTTATTTCCGAACGTGCAATATTTACCTCACTTGGAACACTGTCTCTCCGAATCTGAGCTTACGAGCGCAGATGACATTTCACGACGATACTGTGTTTGACTGGCGCGAATAATGACAACTCACAAACGCTTTTGAAGTCGGTACAAGATTCCCGCGTAATATTTCAAATTATTATATTATTATTTCGTACGTTATGAGGTAAATGCTCCGTTGTTTGCCATATAATATTGAATCGATGAAAATATCGATTAGAGTGATATTGTGATCATTAAGTTAGGTGTAGCAATCTCAACATACAAATACCAATTTTATAATTATTTAACCTTTAAAAATTAAATAATTTTATTATGCCTACAGCAAAGTAAACTTGTAAGTAAGTAATTGATAAACTAGTAATAACCTTTGCATAATATATACATACTACAACTTTTTACGTACCTACTTATACTACTCTAAGAGAAGTAGTTATTTAACAAAAGCGTTACATTGTAACAATTTCTACAATATTAGGTAAGTATTTCAATAGTGTATGTGGAGTATGAGCGTTATTTTTCGACGTAAAAGAGGATAAAATATTTTTTAAGAAGATGAACAAAGCAATTTTCCAATGTCAATTATTGAAGAAAAGAAATATAAATTATTCTATCAAATACAATATTCGTGTTACCGAAGTATTTTTGATGTTGAATACGTCTTTCAAATCAGTCCCATTTGGAGTGCAATTCTGGAGTTGAGGTGTACAAAAGTATTAGCAATTTTTTAACAGATAGTAACTATATCCCGTTGAAAAATCACCGGTCCATAGTATTTATCAAAATGATACAGCGCGCAGATATATGCGGGAAATGTGGGATGCAAATAACCGAAAGGGGAGTATAAGATATGCCCGAATTGCGTCAGTATGTGAACTTCAACCGACCATAACCCGCGTACTACCTATCGGAGCTACACAAATGAGGAGTTTACGGCTTTGTCCCAATGACATAATATGTCTAAAATACTTGCATCAGTTATAAGTTATGGAAGTTAGGAGTGTCAAACGTGGAAACTACGTTGGCACATATGAAATGTATTACAATAATAACATATGAAATGTATTGCATCATACCTATCATATCCAGAAGCTTGGACTTTATAACTTTGACAATAATAAATGCTGTCAGTGAATGTGAGCGTCGTTTCGTTTCTCAACCCCCCCCCCCCAAAATATATTATATATTTAAGCATAAGCCTACCTCCACTCCGACGGCTATTGCTGATTTTTTTCAATACCACAAAAAGGAAAATGTATGTCTTTAACTGCACTCCCTAATTTTATTATCACCGGCCGCCACTGGATCAGACAACCAGTTTCATTTAAGTTTTTGTGCGGTTTTGTTCAACTTCTGTGGCTCAAGGGGCGATACGCAGAGGCGTTATAATATGGAGGTGGAAAGTGAGAATGGCACTGGGAATTGGTTTTAGTTTTACATCAACATTAGAGCCCCAGTGCGGTCTCCTCTATACTCAAATAATACAAAGATGCTCTAAGTTTCTCCACATGGAGCCTTCTGTGGTTTCCCTATCACAATCACTGAAGGAAGTATAAGTTTAATATACACGCCACCTTTGAATGCCAAATAAACTAAGCATACTTAGCAGAGTATATGAAAATTAGTGGTCCTAGGGGTCTTTTTTCGCTATAATTTTCATTCATTGTATACAAAGAAGGTTTTTTCAATATCTTTGCAATGACAGGATAACGATAACTAAAAGAGATGATATATAAAAATATTTCTGTCCGATGCTTCAACTAGATATTTCAATAACAATTTTGGTTTTATACCACATTATTTTAGCAATAAAATAACAATATGGCAGTGGCGAAGGGTAGAGGTAGGCTGGATCTGACATAAATAGTGCACACTAAGCTTTCTCAGTCATTCTCATTTGTTTTCATTGAATTAAGATTGTAGATGGTGCTGGTTAGTTTTTAAAAATAAATTAAACCCTGCCTATGACAAACCATAATATAGTTTAGTTATGTAATGGGCGATCCGACAAAAATAGTGCACATTTTTTCAGTCATACTTATTTGTTTACGTTGAATTAAAAATACATATTACAGTTTGTATTGGTTATTTTTTTTAATTCATTAAGCCCTGCCTAAACAAACCATAATAGATAAAAAATATTGTTCTACCTAAAAAATATCTACATGATTTAATAGCATAATTTCAGATATTTTATAGATAGACGAATATTTTTTGTTCTATTATCGCTTGGTTTACGCAGGGTTTAATTGAATTTTAAAAACTAACCAACACCATCAGCAATTTGTAGTAGTTCAATGAAAACAAAAACATATGACTGACAAAATTTTGTGTGCACTATTTATGTCAGATCCTCACAGCCTACCTTCACCGTTTGCCACTGCAATATGGTACATATTTTGAGATACTGTGCCTATATTTAACATTCAGTAGGTATCCAATAGTATATAGTTGAAATGTTACATGGATTTATCACAAAACTTTAAATTACAGCTACAAATATGGACACATCCAAGACAGTATAATGAAAGTTTGAAAACACCTGATCTAAATTAAAATGTATGCAAATAACTCGTATTATACTATATTTAATTTTAAAAACTGCCACATGAAGCAAAAAAATATTTACTCAGCTGGTGTATAACTAGGTACAGAACAAATATTTCAAATACAATCACAATAAGAAATATATATTATAACCAATGACATTAATATGGACGAAGCATCTAGAACATAAAATGACACTCACTTTGTGTCGGGTCTGCCGGATGGCGAAATTCATATTTTAATATCGGTATCCTACGCTCAAATGAACATTCTGCTTGCAAGCGGTCTGACGACACCGCTGGGTCTGCCCATACAAAATTTCTGACTGTCAGGTTTCGACTCCACCGTTATTATTGTGTTACAAAATGCCAATGTGCCTAGTTAAAAATTGTAAAAAAAATCTACTAAACACTCCAAGAAAGATGGGATATCACTTTTCATGTGTTAGTATTATTTATTATTTATAAAATGCCATTTTAAGATAATGTTTATTCAATGCAATTGAATGACAGAAACCATTGGACAGTCGCCTGTGATGCGCTGTCTCACTTGCGTCTAATCTCCGAAAAGTCGTAAGTAACCGAGAATCTGTTTCTAACGCAATGAGTCATGACACTAATACGTCATTACAATAAAGGTTATATTACTATAAATTCTCGAAGCTTGTGTCGCATAATGGAAATGGATACGTCATATGGTCACGTGACATCTACCTATACATCTGTGAATGACTTTCATGCACAATTTCTCGTGCGCGCCGGGTATGAAGTGAGTTGTCCATTTAATATGTCATTGATTATAACACATATTTACTTGTAGGTATGTAGATTCATTGATTTATTAGAGGTATGTGTAATATAATTATAAAATTAATACAGTATATGCCAGAAATTTAAAAAAAAATACAGCATATTTGAGCAGTTCTAATCGTTTTGTATTTGTAATAGATTCAAAATCTCGAAATAATTATGTTACATACATGCGACAATAATGATTATATACATACAACGTTAATTGAAAACGTTTGCAATGATTTCATTTTAAAACAGTTTCTCGTAATGACGTAGTATTTATAGGAAGCAACATGGAACAAAAACAATATGGGACAGTTTTCTAACAGTGGAAATTATTAATAACGGTACACTGAAATCTCTGAATAATATAAATATATAATATATACAAATATATAAAATAATTTGAATAAATTACCGCTTTATTAGTATGATTGTTAAAGGTAAATATGAAAAAGATCTGTGGAATGCAGGTGGTCGTAACGGGAACCTACTGTCAAAACGGTGAGAAAGTGTCACGTAAATGAGAAAATATGAAAAATACTTTCACGTATTGAATTGATTCACGAATATAGGTCATTAAGTAAGTCAGTTTTCAATAAATCAATCTGTATTGATGGTATTTTATCTAAACTAAAAGGATTTGTCTGTCAGTAGTAGCAATATTATCGTACTACGTGATAAATCTAGCTGACATAACATATTGAATATTAATATATGAAAATTGCAGCGTTTTATGGGTGTTTTAAAACATTTACAATATAATAAGTGTGATTGTTGTGTGGAATTTGAAATAAACGAATGGATTTGTGCGGTTTTTACTCACTTTTTGATTGACGTACAGGAAAACCCCGACCCTTCACCCGGCCGACAGAAATGACACGTAGAAAGTAAACACGCTGAGAATCGTCAAGAATTTTTTGGTCGACGCAGGCGCTTCACAATCACATACACGACACACGCGTCGTGTTTATTTCAGGTTTACCAACTGACATTACAAATAATTACAACCTCTATATAACAAATTATAATGTATTTATACATGATACAGTAGTTATACATTTATTTGCCTATTTACAAATAATAATATGAAACCTAATATCAATCATCAAAATAAATATTAAAAATACATTTAGGTAGTTGAATGCACAGAAGATGACCAAAAAATAAAATGGTTCCATTGAGTTTATCTTTTGTGGTTGCATTTATTTTAAAATAACGCATCAAATGTGCAGAGATTTGTTAGTATAGTTAATAGAAGATAGTCTAGACATAATTTTATTAAAATTATACTCTACTTTTATTTTGAGTGTTGTTTATTAGTTTGGTAATATTTTCATGTAGCAACATTAAACGTTAGCACAACGAAATTATAGCAGGAAGAACAGAGATGTCAGTGTATGTTACACTAAAAATAAAACGTTCTAAGGTATGTGCAGCAATGTTGAGATGGCAGTGTATGGTTTAAAAATCGGTAATATTGAACAGCAATAATGCCAATAATTATTAGTATTTATTTTTCTGTTCGTTGACTTCAAATAAAATTAATAAATAATTTTAAAATCTGAAATTATAATGAATTGCACATTACAATTCCAGTTAAGGTGAAGTCTTCACTGAGCCTTTTTTAAAGAGGCACCTAGCGGAAAAATACGAAGCTTGCAATTTGAGACATTTTTTTGATAATTTACAATTTCAACTGTATTAATAAATAAATATGTATCTGAAAACAATAAAAAGAAAAATATTTTTTATTTTAAGTCAAAGATAAACTTACAATTGTAAAAAATGTAATAGATTGTGAATTTGTTGAATCGGACCGCACCCTATTATTACATATTATTATATTTTATGGTCATATTTATTATTGAAATTTAGTTTATTAAGTTTTCTAAGCATCACCTAAGAGATTTTTGACTAATTCATAGTTTTAATATTTTTTTATATTTATTTAAAAAAAATATCGATTTTTATTAAAATATAAATGTGTATAACTTGAAATCCTATTTATTTATATGATATTTATATTTTAAAATCGACCACCCATAACCATTTTTCTGAGTACGCGACTGTGTGGAATTAAATTTTACGTCTTCACGTTTTACGTCGGCGAGAAATGTGAAGGCATTAAAAATTATTGAATAGGTATCTACTCCGAAGATTTTGCTTGAAAGAAGAAATTAAATAATTCTGAAGTGCAGTTTTTTAGTAAGCAGGTTGAAAAGGGGTTGAAGATATTTTTTTCTATACGGGACCCCAATTTTATTGGCGTTGCGAGTAACACCTCGCACATGGTTAAATCCGCCCCTGCATTTCACGATGTCTTCTATCTACATAGTGCGTAGGTATGTGGAGTTTTATGGATAATAAAAACAAAAAATGCCAATCTCACAATAAAATAAACGAGAGCATTTGCATTGACCTCTTTTGCAGAATCTTTAAATCTGTTAACAGTCAGCGCTCAAAACATTTTGGTCGTAGGGATTTATGACCTGTTAAAAAATAAATGGCTGTTTCTACCAAATGCGATCACTCTGATTA
Source organism: Rhyacophila brunnea (assembly GCF_057557595.1). Taxonomy (NCBI): domain Eukaryota; kingdom Metazoa; phylum Arthropoda; class Insecta; order Trichoptera; family Rhyacophilidae; genus Rhyacophila; species Rhyacophila brunnea. The sequence continues at coordinate 20,903,777 of NW_028232774.1, forward strand.
AAAAATCTACTAGGTGCTAAGTAATTATGACGAAATAATAAACTGTGGCATAATATTTTATGCTACTTTGTTAACAGCGCTCGGAATGGAAAATTTTACGAACCGGAGCGCTCAATAATTTTCCAAAAATAATAACAGTTAGGTACTTAATTTGATGCATATTTTTTTTAAAACAGGTGTGTTAGATTTTTTTGTTATATGGCTTATCTAGATCAGATGGTAAAATTAATTTTTCCATGAGACGAAGCGATAATTTTGAGGTTATCATGAGCCGGAATGGCGCTCCAGTGCGCTCCGGTCCATTACGAGCCCAGACTTTGTAAGAATCTACCAACAAACCACCATTTTTACTCCGGATGAATACGGTGGGGAATTGAGAGAGAGACAGAGAACGGTTAGAACGTTTTTAATAATTTGGGAGGGTCGTTTCAGGATGAACAATGTCTCTCCTATACTTATTTATTGTCACGGTAGAAATTTCAAAAATATGTATTTTGTATACACAACGAACACGCGTGTGCAGGGAAAAGTATAAGCTTACTAACGCGGATTATTGCTTTTACAGGGAAGTCTGTACTTACTGATTACAAAACACTGTTCGTTTGGGGAATGCACTTTATGCACCGTAAACCCTTAAATATAATTATGGCGAATCGACTTTACGAGTGACAGCGTACCTACTCGAATACCTACGTGCATTTGGGTGCCGTCATAAAAAGGGGATGTCACTACCTACTTTCTCTCATGTTGTTTTCCTAAAACTTGGATGGATTAGAAATTATTATCATGGAATTATGGGCAGATATTAAAAACTATATAATATAGATATAGATAAAATAATAATATTTTACACCCACGGTGGCCGCGCGGCTTAAGCGTTGGACTATCACGCCGTGGGTCTCAGGTTCGAATCCTGGGTCTGGCAAGTACACATATTGTTTTTCAATTTCTGTGTGAGTCAGGGTATGGACCTAATAGGTTGAGCAAGTGGCTGACATCCATTTCTCGTAAAAAACAAAATCTGTTAATACAAACCTCTACTCTGTGGAGGCCGATATGATCCTATTAGGATCGGACATGGTCGGGGAAAAAAATTAATAACCATTCCGTTGTTCTTCTTGCTCTAATACTTTCGTGGCTATTCTTAGATATTTTCTGTTAATAATATTATAATAATTGTGTTATTCAATGCATTCGCATTTTTCCAAATTTCCAGAAGTTTCGAGCACGTTACAGAATCAGAATCCAAGCATGTCCTGAAAGAATTGTATAACTAGGCCACCAACGATACGTAAGTACCATCAAATTCTAGTAAATGTGTTGAATCGACTCAGATTCTGGAGACAATTTTCGTTTTGTGAAAATGTTGATATAACGGGAGAAATCTTTTCGAAAAGAAAGCTAAGAAAGCATTAAGCAGTTGCGAATTTTTAATAGATTAATTATTTTTACAGTGGGCAATGCAGATACACAGTGAGAACAAAGCTCAGATTAAGATAAATAAACAGATATAAGTAGTGTTTATATAAAAAAATGCTACTAAATAGCTGGCCATGAAATTTACGATAGGCTGCGGCTCTATATCGAGAGTCACCGCGGTTGTTTCTGTAACTAAAACCGTTGCAATAGCGCCAGCATGCAAAAAACGCGTGGCATAATACTGTAATCGCATACAGCGCGATGACGATGTCAATATATAAAGGTGCGCAATAATGATGAGAGTCGTAAATATTCAAAACGCCGAGTACGCCGAAACACGCCACGGTGCTATATTTTATAATTGATAATTAATTAGTCCTACTCTGACAGCCAGTGCAAATGTCACACTAAAATTTCCCTTGTTTTTCGATCGATCTATCGCCCGGGCTTGGAAGGAAAGCTAAAAGGTTTTGTGGTTCAATCAGACGTATTACGCCGCTCTGACAGACCCCCATTCGGTGATACATGAACGACCTACGCCATAGACTATATGTAGATACATCTAGACGCCACCCGTTGCATTGCTAAATGAAGCTACGTGCCGTGCGTTTGGTTTGTGCACGAGCGAACGCATTCGCCTACAAATGTTCGAGACCATAGACCATTTCGCTAGTGCTCGCCCAAAGTGCTCGCACTAGACGCTCAGAATTAAAATATAATTTTCTATTTTTTTACGTTATATAGTATTTTTAAGCGGTCAAAATGCAACCATTAGGTAAAGATATCCATAATTTAAGTTATTTTAAAGAAACACTAGGTCACTGATATTAAAATAAATAATAATATACAAATAAATTGTCACGAACATGTATCAACTTACCTATGAAACGTAATACCATCTTCTTGTTTATCAGTACGGCTACCATATTTTAATACAACACGCAGAACCACCTTTCCTACTTAATTAACTAAAAATATATACCACTGACTTTATGTTTAACACAAAAAATAGCAAATTTAGCAACACGAACTCGCAGATTATCGATGCTACGTGAAGCGATTCACCACGATTTGCCAGCGATACTTTTGACTGACTTTTTACTGACTCAAAAATGTGTAGACCTTTTATCTTACTCTAGCGCGTGTCGCAGAGATTATAAGGGTGCCGAATACTTTCTCACTCGCACTCATGCATCGTTTTTGTTCAGGCCTTGACCTACGCGTTGTTCCACCAGCTCATTGCCCACTGAAGAAGGAAGCCGATACATTACACGACTGCTCTACTTTTCGCCCCTCCCGTTGTCTATGGATGACCTGTCATTGTCTATAGAGTGCACATACTCTCTGTCGTGTTCACTTGTCGGAATATTCTTAGTTTCAGATTTCTTTCAGATTATTTTAACGTATCTTGGAGACCTTGGAGTTCATCTCATTTAGTGGTTATGTGTTATTAATAATTGGAAGTGACGATCAAAGTAAGTAAACTTCTTCTGTGTATAATAATATCATAATACACTAGGACGTTTATCAATGTGACAGTCCATTCTAAACGACAATAACTAATAACTTACCTAGTTATACTCTTCAGTCATTGTAGAATACCAAACTCTGCTAACAAGTACGTTATCAATACATAGTATGGCAGTGGACCACTCGTTGCTTGTGCAAAAAGTTATGCTCAGGCTTTATTAATCTAAAGATGGCGGTGACCAGCTTCATTATATAAGTACCTCTACCTAGTACTTACCTATTAAATTTATATTTCTTACTACATTGCTTACTACACATATTATCATGTTTGGAAAATGCATTCATTGTTCACGATATTCAATAAAAATATTTAGCAAAATAATGCATTTGGGATTGGTTGGCCTACCTACCTCAATTGTTCCCGGATTCCCTACTGACCAATCCGCCTCTGCCTGTTGACGCAATATTAAATTGATTTTCGTAAAGGTGACGAATGAAGATTCCTTTGAAAACATTTTTGTTACCTATCTTAATTTTAAAGTATTTTTGGCACTGACCGAAGCATTTCGGAATAATGATAGATATGCCTCTCCAATATAAATAAAATTAAACTCACACTAAATTCACGGTTAAAGTTGCCATAAAACTTAAAAATGTAATCCGAAAAATGCTTTGTTGTTTATTATTTTTGGGAGAGCCGGGACGCTTTTACTCCGGCTTTCCTCGTAAAACTGGTGAGTTTTATTGAGCGCTGAGAGCGGTAGTTTTTCTTGCACAATTTTACATTAATCGCATTAAATATATATTTTTTGTAAATATAATATAGGCATACAATGATTATTCGTTTTTATCTTGTAGTTTTATTATTAAAAAAAACTATTATCCTTTTCTTATTAGGCGTTACAAATATTGTTAGCTCTGAAAATATTTCAATTCGAGGATTCATATTTTTTCAATCCAGGGATCTCGTTCGATGTTTTCATTCCGAAACCCTTGAAATGAAAATTATGCACGAAGAATTAGTTTTTTTGGTCAAAAACTAATTCGTATACATGAGAAGAACTACAAGAAAATGTTAGTTTTTGAAAAAAAAACTCTAGAATTTACGATTTCAGTTGGTTCTAAATAATACATACCTACTTAATTAATTATTGCTTATGGGTAACATTAACAACTTCGACTTAGTTAAGATGTTACAATATAACTCTTCAATATTCATTTTTTTCGTCTTCATTTATAAAATTTAGCAGATCAGAGATTGAGTATGTACTTATACATAAATATTAACCGCTCAAAATGGAAAATTTTACGAACCCGAACGTTAGATAATTTTCCAAAAATATTGGATAGGTACCTATACCTACCCTTATCTTTCTTAGACGGAAAAATAATGCAATAATAATTTTTAAACTTCGTACATGGATATATACTGAAGAATAGGGCAGCCAAAGTTTATCAGCGCCGCAAGCGAAAACATATCTATGAAATATACTGGTTAAATTCTATTAATCTCTCTTTTTCATTTATTACCCGCCCTCAAGCATTACATGATCCATCTACCTCCATGGGACGTCACTGTGTTGTACTTATATAATATACTTATAAACAATGTACCTACATATTGTTAATATATTATTTATTAATAATATACCTACAATCTATCTACAGACCCCGAATAATATGTTGGACGACAAAAGTTCTATCAATGAAAACAGTCGACTCACTGGTATACAGTACATATAACCCCTATTTTACGTTTTTTAAGGGACTGAAAAAAAACCTAATTGGAGGGAAATGTAAAAGGGGGGTATTGAAAAAAAGAACATTTAAATTTTATGTTTCTAAAAAAATAACGTTTTATTAAAAAACAACATTCAATTTAAATTTTTATTGAAAATTTTTTTCATTTTTTATTAAAAAAAATCATGTAAGTACTTATATAAGTTTGTTGCATTTTTGTTTTTTTGTTATGTAATTTTCTTTCAAGACTACATAAACATTTAAAAGTGTCATCTTGAATATCAGCAAAGCTTGTAAAGTAGGTTTTTAAACCCTCGATAAACCTCATTGCTTCTCTTTTGTTGGAATATCAACCTCTTCTTCATCAGACAGTAGTTCTTCAGCAGACAAGTCTGCTGGTGTTAAATGACTGTCAACAATGTCATCAACTTCCACCAAGTCTGATGTCATAACATTGGAGCCAAGGTTTACATAATCCTCCAGGGGTCGGTCTGAAATCTTTTCCCAGCCTTCTATAACATCACACTAGATATTTTCTTGGGTTCTGGGTACGTCTTCATCCTGCTCCTTGTATATCCCAGCTTTCCGGAAACAATTCTTGATGGTAGAGTCGGTTATTTCACCCCATGCCTTAACGGTATAATGTATTGCATCTAAAATGGACATCTTAAATTTGTTGGGGTCCTCACCTAGTTCTAACTGACACAATAACTTCTGTACCAAGTTTGACAAATTTGACTGATGACAGAATAATGACAGACGGAGCGTATACAAAACACAAACACGATGCCAAAAGAAAAGATGGCAACCAATGGACCAATCACCTTGTTATGCGCCGAACTCGGGCCAATCACAGCGTCGCTCGCCGACCAATCACCGTGCGCCGTTATAAAGACAAGGAGTTTTCCCTCCAAACATCTTACGCCGTTCGAATGTCACGACCCAATCATTGTCAAGCGCGCGTAACTCGCATATTTTGAATATTTCCGACGTAAATCGCGGGAAAGAAAAACTTAAATGTAAGTACTGAAATACATCGGGACTGAAAAAATTACACGCTATTGCCGGAAAAACGTGAATTCCGGGCACGTAAAATCGAGGTTATACTGTATATATATCATATTCGACGATTTTGTCACTAAAAACAAGTGACTCGTATAACATTTTGTCTTATACCTACCTACCTATAATGAAATTCTCAATTTCAATTTCCGTGTATTTAAAATTTTTTTCTTGCATAAAAATCTGGCCGATGTTTTTTTACCTGTAGATAACCACACTATTTACGCTATTTTTGTATCAGATAAAAAGTAAGCCCGGGACTCGAGCATTTTAATCCCGACTTTCGGGATCAAGAAACCAAGTCGGGATTCAAAATTGCAAATATTAATTTACAAATTTTATTAATTGATGTCGATAGGGTATTGGTGCCCTAAATCGTTATTTGCTTCAGTTTCTGTTACCAAGCAAACTGGAGACAGCCAAGATTTTTTTAAATATTTCACCATGATTATAAAAATAAACAATATTTATGAGATGTTTATTGAATAAACTTGTTACAAAATAATAATTTCTTTGAGATCAAAATGATATATCAATCAATAATCTATCTTTGATCGTTCTGTGATTCCATAATATCAATTAAATTTAAGTTGTTGTGATCTTAAATAATAAATCAATCATTGAAATATTTAATCATAATGATACTATTTCTGAACTTAAGAAGTAGAAGATTTAACAAGGAGCGTAGTGCTGTATACGTAGATATCTAAAAACATTAAAACTACATTTTTTTTAAATTCAAACATGAATTAATAATCCTCTTAAAATGTCATTTGTTGACTGCAGTAACAGTGGGTCTGAATGAAGGGTCCAATGCAAGACCGTTGAATGTCACAAAATATTTTTTTAGTTATGTTCTTATGCCATTCGATAGCCTAGTCTAGTTCATAGTTCATAGAGTAGCTTTCTGCATCTTTTTTTTGACCATGTCCGATCCTAATAAGATCGTATTATGGGCCTCTACGGAGGTTTGTATTAACAGATTTTTATTTTTACGAGAAATGGATGTTAGCCACTTTCCTCAACATATTAGGTCCATACTCTGACTCATACACAAATTGAAAAAAACAATTTGTGTACTTGCCAGACCCAGGATTCGAACCTGGGACCCACAACGTTATGCCGCGCGACCTCCGTGGGCATTTTTTTACTAGCCAATATCGCTCACGGTCTTGAGAAAAATTACTTTTTCAAAAAGCGACACACGGCTAGATTGCCGAGTCACGCGTCTACATAGCAATAACACTAAATGTCCTATAGACAAATAATTTACCCGCCATTTCAGCTGTCAGTGTTGATAACTTGTCATACTGTTGAAACCTTTAAGAATAGGTTAGATTAAATGCAGATGAATTCCAACTACTCGGTCGAGCATACAATAACAGACTACCAATATCGACTGAAACTACAATGACCTGCAGTTCCTGAAGAAATTTTGCCTATCTGAAACAAAGGAATATCATTCCCCAGGAAATTTAAGATACGCAGATGAATAAACAAAAAACAACAGGATAAAAAAGAGTTAAAAATGGATAATCATCGTTTTTGAATGGGCATCAGTGTGGACAATCATAATTTTTTTGCAGCGATAATTTCGGACTCGAGTGACAATTTTTGTTTTATTATTTTTTTTCTGATCACAAGAATGTCAATTACTATACTGATAACAATACTCTTATATGTGTAGGTACATAGTTGAAAATTAAAAATACATTCATTTATTTCTCGAGACATTTTTTGGAACCGTTTTAAACCTTTACAATATGCAGATATCTCAAAATCACTTTACTTGGACATTCACCGGTCTTGGCTTTCGTCCTTTCAACCTTTGTATGTTTGTACGATATTTCCAAAAACTTCAGGCAAGTGCGAGGTCGAATTGGAGCAATTGGAGTCCCCTAGTTACGAGGCGTACATATTATTATTCCCTCTCAAAAACAGTTAACGAAGAGGAGTTGATTCATTATTATAGGTATTAAGTAAATCTGGGAGGTGACAATTTCCCAAGCCTTATTATTATGATTCTACTACACAAGGGTGTTTCGTTTTAAATGTTATACCTACTGTAAAAATATTTTATTAAATTTAAAAAAAAAACAACTTTTCTCTGGTCGTGTTTTTTTTGCGAAAGTTGAGTCACATACGGCGCGAAGCAGATTGCGCCCAATCGGTCCAATCGCCACAATACCGAGCCTGCGTACATTGTTGTTAACTTCATATAGTATATTGTATATCTAACAAAAAAGTCAATATAATTATATTGTCAAATTTATATCTGCCGAAACTTAAAAATAAATTGTTTTCTCGATTATCTCAAAACTGTATTTTTGTAGTTACACCCTTCTGACACTAAACTCTGATTTGCTATTGATGAGTGTGCAATGTTCATAGTGCGTGAAGATGCCGAAAAGCAAAATTCGTGTTACAAAAATTACTGAAATTATGTAGGTAAGCAAAAATTACAAAATTTATTAGAATTTTTAAAATGCTTCAGTCGATAGTACCTATTAATATTTAATTATAATATTTTCAATTTGATAGATAAGTAGGTATATACGCTGAACAGATGTTATATTGACAAAATATATGCACCACAGTGTGACCTTTGGTAGGACAGTATGCTTTGTAATGCACGTAATATTTTGAATAGGTATATTATTCAATGCATACAGTCATATTACGCATCTCAATACTGTCATCATAGAATGCAAATGTAGCGTGAGTCACTGCAAACCAGAAGCTCTTCGGCGAGAATTTATTTTTGCCACGCCAAAAGTGAAATAAAAAACAAATCCAACTACAAAACAAATAAATTATTCTAAAAATGCAGTAGTACATAATGAATGCTTATAAATATTATATTAAACGAAAGATTCCCAAACTTTTTGATCTCATTGCCCCCTTTTCAGAAATATAAATTCCCCACGCCCCTGGAAATTTATTTATATGCAGTGGACACATTTTTTGCGTTTTTACGTTTATTTATATTTCTACATAATATGGAACATAGTAAATAAAGATATCGTTTATGTTTATTTGATGCCCTGATGCTTAAATTATAACAATATTTATAAAAATAAAATAGGTAAGTAATAGTAACATCCGAATTAAACACAGAAAATTAAAATAAGAAAATATAATTAGAATAAAAAATACGAATTAAGTACATTAAAAATGCGTGTCAGCAAGTTCGGCCGTATCGCAGTTCACCGTAAGATGTTGTATAGGAAATAGATCCCCATGAAGTACTGAGATAAAATGCGTGTCTAAAAAACAATTTTAATTGTAAATACGTAATAAAAACCACCGGAATACAAGACAAAGATAAAATAAAGTACTTAAGTGAATTAAAAATACAATCATATCGTAAGTATATATTCATATAGAATTCTTGTAGGTCCTCGGTAAGTATCAATTCGTACCTACCTATCAAATATCTGATAATAATGATGCTCACCTTTTTGCCCCCGTAATACATTTTGTGTGTTTATTTGGAAAACATAGAATGTTTAACTGTATGCTATCCAAGAAAAAATATGCAGTTAGTACGAACAGTTTTTCTTTTTGTTTCCGGCTCCTCTTATTTATATTAATCGTCCCCAATTGCTTCCAACGCTGATATCGCTCCCCTGGGTCCCTTCAGTTCCAGCGCCACTTTTAGAAACACTGTATTAAACGGAAATCATTATAGCCCAGGTGATAATGTACACCCAAGTATATATTATGTACATAATATGACTAATATGAGGGACGCATTCATTTTCTTTTGAGATTCGTCTATCTGAGTTACGTCGAAAAATCACGATGCCAGCCCGAGAAGTAGTCGTAGCTCGCACTCATCACTACAATGTAAAATGTTATGTATACTTAGACCCATTTCACATGGGACACCTGATGTGACGAGATTCCGCATTTACACATACGTGGCTTGCCACTGGTGTCCCGTGTGAAACGGGTCTAAGCCTATACTAAACCACTGCTTATCTACTGATGTAGGGTACATGTATGCTTATTTTGTAATTAACTCCTCAGTATCTAAATGTTTTGAGATTTTACAAAATGATCCAAGGGTTTCGCCGTCCAAACAATTATTGAAAATCACTGGTAGTGTATGACTAAGGAACCGAGTGGCAAACTGGGTTATTCAATAAATTAAACTTTTTTAGTAGAAGTAAAAAACGAAATACCTACTTACTTACTGTTAGTTGTCGTCCGACCAGCGCTCGGAATGGAGCGGAACGCCCCGGAGCGCCGTTCCGGTTCGTGAATTCCTCGACAATTCCGTTCCGTCTCGTGGAATCCTCGAATCTACCGTTCCTTCTCGTGGAATCCTGATAGCGAGATGTCTCGTAAAATTTTCGAGCCTCATCAGACTATTTAATATGGCGTTTCGGTTCAGAATGTGTTGAAATTGAGGAATATGAATTAGTAAAAAAAAATCTTTCTATTAAACAATGATTTTACTTGTTGACTACCCCTGTTAATACTTCGTACATGTCGATACAAAAAGGTGCCACAGTAAGCCAAATTTCTTCTTAGAAATGCATCTAGGTATATTTTTTCCTAACAATGCATTTCTAGACAACCCATGTGTCTGATAATAAAAAATACAGTTTTTATTGAAGAAAAAACCCTTACATTTATTGCTCTCTTACGTTTTCTTTAAGACAATATGAGATAATAGTACCTACTTATAGGTATTATTCTATTATATGGTAATATTATTAACAAGTTGTTTTTTGGTTGAAGTCAAAATCACAGAATACATCATTTATTTAGGGTACCTACTACTAATAACGATAATAACGTAAAATTATTACGTACCTAATAATTGTAATACACACTGGTAGGTACGGTTTGATTTTCAATTAAAACACATGAAATATCTACATAACAGTATTGTGAAAAATAGTTAATTTGTTAATTAAAGTTTTATGAATAATTAAATTACCTCAGTGTAGGTATCTACCAAGGCTTGGATTTTCGACCCTTTGGTATCAAACGTGGAGCTTAGCTGACTTGGATAAGACTGGTAAGAGTGTAAATCGCAGGTTCCCAAACAGTTTTTATTTTGAGTACATTCGTAATCAATATGGGAGTGGAAGTCACAATGTTTTATGGAGTGAAATGAATGAGAGAAACAAAATCATAACTGTCCGATTGACGATTGCGCAAAATATAGGATATAGTATAGCTAACTTTACATAGGTAGGTTTGACGCATTAATAGTTTTGACAATACATCACAAGACAATCATCGAGGCCGTACATTAGTCGACCTGTTGATGTTGGTGTTCACCAACTATGCCCTTTTTATGGATTTTAGGGTCTCTCATATTGTCCGAATTATTGCGTCAATAAAACAAAAGCAAACGCGCGCTGACCGCCCGTCATCCAGGCAAACAATAGTGATTTATTGCAGACAGCTTGCATTTATTTTACTTGCATTGTTTGTAAAGTTTTTGTACTTAAATTACAAAATTTTGAACAAAAATAAAGCACTTATTTGGTCATTTTTAAAGGATGACATATGTCCCAAAGTTAATACGTATCTTGTATCTCTCTGAACTGGTCGCATTATTTCCTTGTAATTTAATATTTCCTATAATCAATCTCAATACAAAATATTTTTAACGTAGATATAATATAACATAAGTGACAATAAAATATCATCCAAATGTTTTTGATGATAAAATTAATATTAATATTGATACGTTTGAAAATTAAAAGCGTATACCTATTTCTCGTTGATATATATTCGTGTTTTTTGCTTGACTTTTTTTATTATTATTTTATATATCATCTTACCTACAAATCCGTTTATTAAGAAATATCTGTTATCTTAGTGTAAATTATTATTGATTGTACGGTACTTAGTGTAGTGAAATATTAGTGTCGTGTCATATAATTACCAAGTATCTATAATATACCGACCACAAGATAAATTAAGTGCTTCAATAGTGGAACTAAAATAAAAAAAAATTATAATATTTTTATTTTATAGCGGTTTAGTTTTGTGTTACCTACCCAGTAAAAATCTCAAAATTACTATGCCTGTGGTGAGTTTCGTATTTTATTTTGTAAAGAGTTCATAAAAATGGTTCTCTTTATCGCTCCAAATATAAAGTAGACATATTTACATACATATTATAAATGAAAACTTATCGAATTACCTTCAGGTTCTTAATATTTCACTAGGTAGTTTTGGGGTTGATAATGCTATTGAAACCACCATTCGTATTTTGTATTCTTGATTATATATTAATTGATCCTGGTCCAATTATTAAGTATCGTTATAGCCATATATGAAAAGATTTATGCTTAATTAGGAATCCCAATGAGCCAAGGAAAATCAATGCCAATCGAATCGAGTAGAGATAATAACTAGATCTGTGCATATCAGTCAAAATGAAAATATGCACTAGGAAAACAATTTTATTTATAACACGAATTATAGAGGATAGAAGGATAATGGAGAGTAAAAATTAACACAAACCAATTAATGGTGAGGCGGAAATACATAATATTATGTCATATGGAGACGTTAAATTTTCCTCATATTACTAGTAGTATTATATTATTAAATATATATATATATATAAATATATTAAAACAAAATAGTAGAAGTGCGACATCTTTATAATACAATCCAACGAAACCGAGTTTTCAAAATATTCAATCATCAATAATATGTAATTATTGTTGATTTTTTTACTGCAAAACGAGTGTAAAATAACGCACTATTAATTTAGTAAATATTTCAGTTATGAAAATTGTACATGAATTTCTCCAAAAATATTACGTAAATGTCTAGTGTACAGTGTAACAAAAATGTAATTCTGTATTATTAATAATGTAACTATTTATGCCTGTAGTTGAAAAAATGTATGTATACTTTTGTGAACCATTGTAAAGCAGAATAGCCTTTCATTCAGAGAAGAGCTCAATTGCTTCCAAATAAAGAAAAAAAAATGTATGAGTTGTTCAAGCATTTCAAAAAAAAAAAATGGAGGGATGGAATGATGTTCTGACGCATTCACATTATAGCATACCTTGGACTCCCAACTGTCCAATTTCATTTGAAATAGTTAGGTAGGTACAATAGTGATTGACACTATTGGAAAAAAGAGGTTGCGTGCCATGTAGATAAACATTTATTTATGTATATATTTTTTTGGAATTATTAACAACGTCCTTGCTTTTTCGTACAAGTTGGTTGTTAGTAATTTTGAACAATCACAAACACCCAGGCTTTGAGAAAAACAAATTAATATTGTGTCCTCACCGGGTCAAACCATAGATAAGGGTCAAACCCAGAGCTCTCGAGTGGAAGGCCAGCGCCTTACGCACTACATCACGAGAGCCTTATAAATATTTATAATTGCTGATTGAAAATTTAGAGATATTTTACATCATAGGTATTATGATAAAATTATATGTGTGGGTATTTATATTATATTTGATTATATATTGATATTTATATTTAAATTATATTGTGTGGGTAGGTAATTAAATCACGATATGAATAATATGATTGACGGTCCTAAAATATTATCAAAAAAATTGGGATGGCCATTAACTCTGGCTAAGGGCGATATTTTCTTTAGTGATGCCATAGAGCACGTCTTGAAGGGTAGGTAGGTAATCCACTGTTTAGGTGTTCCATACGCAAACAGACAATGAATAAAAAGAGGATAATATAATTTTTCGAACAACTATTTCGTGGGAAAAAAAATTCGCCTGCGATATATTTATATTATTTGTTATTTGATTTGTCTACAAAGGCATATAATATAGTATAGGCTGTTCGGACTTCAGATGTGCCCCAAATTTGCAATTGTTTACCCTTTCAAGCAGGGCTGAATTTACCAAAGGGCTACAGGTCCGGGACCCTAATTTAGTAGGTCTAAAATAATTTGAAATCACAAAAGAACCTTGCAGCAAAGGAATACGCAAATGTACGAGCTTCTAGAATTTTGAAGATAAGAGCCCAATTATAAGAACATTAATGACAAATAAGTGATTTTGCAAAAAATGAGTAGGTATTTTTTTTAAAAACTACATTTATGGTATTGAGGGGGAGGGGGTAATGTGTAGGCGCAGGGCCCCTTCAAGCGTAAATGAAACCCTGATTACTAGGCATATCGCCCTTATGATATCCGAAAAATATCTAACCCAATTTGATATTTTTTGATTATTCAGCGCTCCGGCTCGTAAGATTTTCTATTTCGAGCACTGCGTCCGACATTCGTTTATTTAGCAATGCATATTGGTAGGTATGAGTATGTTACTTGTTGTGATAGGCTCAGATAGAGCATGATAATATTATGCTTTTCAATTAAAATGGTTGCATATTAAGTGAGATATTTTCGTTGCTTTGAGTGAAAAGTGGTAGAACTTCTAAATTATCGTATTTGAAACGCATGCCGTTTTAATTGAAATGCATTTTGTGTTATGCCGTAACAAGTTATGTAGTGTGTACATACCAATATCCATCAAATTCTACGCACACGATGGCGAAGCGGTTACCGAATCGATTTATAATGCCGTGGGTCCTGGGTTCAAATTCCGAGTCTGGCTAATTCATATGTTGTTTTTCAGTGTGTATTTGGACCGGAGTACGGACCTAATTGATTGAGCAAGAGGCTAACATACATTTCTCGTAAAAACCAAAATCCAGTGCTCGCAATGGAAAATTTTACGAACCGGAGCGCTCGATAAGTTTCCGAAAATATTAACTTAATTATTATTTAAATAAATATAAATTAAAGTTAACCAAGTCCATTCTGGATTTTTTTGAGTAAACTAGGTTCAAACATAATAGTTGAGTATTTATTATTCAGTAAGGGTATGATTTCCATTACATAATAACTTAATGTAGGTACCTACTCAAAATAACATTTTAGAATTGTAATCATACCCTTGCACAATTAGAAATTCTCAGATATTATGTTTGAACCTAGCTTACTCAAAAAAATCCAGAATGGACTTGGTTCACTATGCTTGTGAACCACTCATATCTTTGTCGCCGACCACCGACTCCCGGAGCCATTCGTGGTCCCAGTGGAGCAATAGAGTCTGACGCAGAATGCGTCAAGAAGATTTGGAAGAATCATTTCTGCGGAGTGCTGAAACGCCCCCCCCCCCCCTTGGATCCGTTTGACACATCTGCGGAAGCTTTACTTTTGGACATTCCCCGAGCAACCGACATTTCCGAATGCCCGCCCACGCACACCGAGATAAAATCGGCTGTGAAAAGGCTCAAGAACGGAAAGGCACCGGGGGGAGACGGGATTCATCCTGAATTCCTCAAGGACAGCTTGAGCGCAATCCTGCACCCTATGTTTCATCTGATGACAAAGGTGTGGGAAGAAGAGCGCGGCCCAAGGGACTGGGTGAATGGTGAAATCATCACACTTCTTAAAAAAGGTGACCCTCTAAGCTGCGACAATTACCGAGGCATTACGCTACTCAGTGTTCCGGGAAAAATTTTGCAAACATCATTTTGATGAGAATAAGGGACCCAATAATGCACGTCCTCAGGAAAAACCAAGCCGGGATTCTACCTGGTTGAGCGTGTGCAGACCAAATCCACAACCTTCGATGTCTTCTCCAGCAGAGCCATGAGTTGAACAGTCCGATGGCTTGCTGCTTTGTGGATTATGAGAAGGCTTTCGACAGTCCGCACCGGCCCTCCCTCTGGATGATACTGGGAGCATACGGGATCCCTCCCAAGATCATTGCCATAATCAAAAGCCTGCACGAGAATAGCGAATGCTGTGTCAGAATTGGAGACACTGTCACGGAATGGTTCGGATGTGTCCTTGCACCGTTTCTCTTTATCATTCTCTTTGACTTTATACTACGGAAGTCAATACCACTCGACCGAGGCATACCTGTTACCCCCACGGTGAAGCTATGCGACCTGGAATACGCCGATGATGCTGTCCTCTGCTGAACTCAATCGAGGGCATTCAAGAGACAATCGACAGGTTGCATAACAACTCCTCTCGCGTTGGTTTGAAAATCAACGCGAAGAAAACCAACGTCTTGTGCAATATTACCTGTCCTGATCCAGATTTCCCTCTGATTAGCGATGGACAAAACATCGAGAGCGTCGACAGCTTCAAGTACCTGGGGGTACACATCACGGGAGATGGCATTTTGCAGAAAGAGCTCGCTATCCGAATGGGAATGGCTGGAGCAACATTCAACTCGATGCGAAATGTCTGGGACTCACGATTGTACTCGGTCAAAACCAAATGCCGCCTATTCGACGCTTGCATTCTGACGGTGCTGCTTTACGGTAGCGAATCATGGCACCGTACGAAGGCTCAGAGCAACCGTATACTGAGCTTCGAAAACAGATGTTTGCGACGAATACTGGGTGTGCGGTGGTATGACTTTAGGAGCAACGAGGAGATAAGAGAACCTACCAAGCAGCCTCTCATCACGCTGAAAGTGAAGAGGCGACGTTGGACCTGGCTCAGCCACGTGCTGCGGATGCCAGAAGAGAACTTTAACCTGGCTTGCCTGTTCTTCAAGCCGACCGTGTATACGGTGGAGCTACGGGATGCTGGTTTGACCTGGAACGAAGCAAGAAGACTGGCAAGCGACAGGGAACCACTCATATATACTTATTTAATTTGATGTATGTTTTATTAAAACAAATGTGTTTGATTTTGTGTTATATGGCCAAGCTAGTTCAGACGATCAAATTATTTTGTCCACGAGACGGAGCGATATTCTCGGGAATTTAATGAAACAGAACTGCGTTCCGGTGCGCTTCGGTCCATTTCGAGCCCTGCAAAATCTTTTAATACAACCTCCACTCTGCGGAAACCCATATTATGCTCTTCCTATGATCGGACACGGTAAAAAATCATCCAAAACAAAGAAATGGAAGGGATATCGATAACAGAACTCTGCTGAAAAAATATGACGAATACGGTGTGGGATCGCGGGAAGAGGGGGTGGAACGTTTTTGGTGAGGGGAGAAGTTGGGGTTTAGGATGAACACTGGTTATGGTAAAAGTGATTTATTGATACAGTAAAAATTACAAAATTGGTATAAAATATTGTGTTTGCACAACGCGTGTGCGAGGAAAGAATTTTTGAGAATTTAGAACGTGTTCTAATATTATTCTCTCCTTGTACAACGCGTGTACAAGAGAGGATTAATGAGTTTAATAACCTGTCTTATCTTCATGCCAGAGTACCTACCTAGTAGGATATTTACTGATGTCCAAAAAATACTTTATTAATTATATTATTGAAATGAACTTTGTGCATCAGCTGTAGTGCGCATCGTAACCCAAAATTGTCACAAATTAACTTTATTAAAGAAGGTGTAGCCTGAAACGTGTATTATGGTTGCCTGTCATAAAAGAGGGGGGATTTTTCTAAAGTGGAGCAAGGACTAAGTTTGTTTATTTTTTTCTGTATTTTTAAGGGGTTTGTTATTTTTGTTTATTGAAGTGAAAATGAGTCAATAAAATTATTGTCTATTGTCTATAAATGCCTACACCCATTCACGAATACCTCTTAGAACAAAATATGATAATTTATTTTACGTACCTACGACAAAATTAATTTTATGAGCAAGGTAAACGAGCCATTATATTTTTCGTGTAATAAATAAGATTTTTATCAGAAATCTTTACTGGATTATTTCTTTATAGGTGGTATACGTAGGTATTTAATTTTAAGATTATTTTCGATACTAGTCAACTTTCAAAATAAACTTTAAGCTTAGCATTCCAGAAGGCTATCGCATTGAGGACAGGTTGCCCGCAACCATTTTTAAATACTTAATACAACTCCAGAATATTATTAGTAAGTACTTTGTTATTTGATGTTTCTCATGCTTGAAGATCGTTTCTACGTTATATCTATCCAGTGATCCCTGCATTACATCATCTGCATAGCTGAAGGTATTGAGAGGGACGTAACGTTTTCACTTAGTTGATGAGTTCTTTGACGCGTCCCTGGATATGTATATTCAACACAGAATACTATAATACTCAAGGCCTGACATAGGAATAATCGACATAGTGAAGTTAGAAGTGAAGCCGGTAAATATTGATTTGACGGGTGGACTTAGGATAAAACCGGAAGTACGTGTTGCTGAAAATATTTATTGTGTTAAAATATCTGGTCAATATATTAGCATAAGTAAGTAAATACTAATAAAATTGAGGTTATATTGTGCGTCATATGCAAATAAAATCATGGCTTCATCTATCCGCACAATACCGTATATGTTTAGTATTATAGCTCTGGGGTTACAACTGTTTCATATTAATTTGAATTATTGTCCTTACAAATATCGGAAGTCATCGACAACCACTACTTCCTAATAATTGGCGTTGTGATTGTACTTTTCCCACAAGTAAAAAATAATTTAGTAATAGAATAATTTTTTTATTTTCTGCGTCACCACTAACTATAATAAAATTTGTAATAACTTATTTGGACGGTTAGAATCAGTTATAGAGGCACACGTATTTTGCAATCTATCATTCTACTACATACAAACATCGGTATTGGTTTAGTAGGTACTGACACCGCCTATTTATGACATTCTATGGGTGCATTCAAACTGACTCTCACTCGTAAAACCGATTAGCAACACATTTGGTTTACGACGTTTACCGCGGAATTTGAGTTCATTCGCCCATGAGGAAAATATTTTCAAGTCAATACCGACACTCATGTCGAACCAGTTAGACACTAATTCTAAATACTCCAAAAGATTTTCCCAATACAGAAAATATTATAATAAATATTTACTTATCTTGTAATTTCTACTGTGTCGTAACATAAAATATGTTCATTCTTAAGCAACGCCATCATTAAAAAAAATTTAACCCCTCTACTAACTTCTGTAGTGAAATGGCAAAACATGATAGGTACCTACTTATGTCAGTTTTTTTGGCAAATTGAGTTATGTATACATACAGACTCGTCTCGATAGCTACCAAATATCAAAATATGGTATGTCTAGGTCTTGTAAGTTGGAAGAAATAAGCTGTGTCAATATGTGATACCTATGCCCAAAATTTGAAGTTTAAAATTGTTCTCCTGAACAATTTAGAAAAACGGACATATCGTAATATGTTGCCATCTTACTACAGACTGTCTTATTATCTTAAATGACTGTCGCGATACCTACTGGTTTAGAACAACTTACCTTCGAGCGATAAATCTTTCCAAATGCTTCTTACTGGAGACTGGAAAGACTTCTTTATTATTTTATTTGCAAGTTTGATGGCGCCCAAAGGTAAGAATGACTCAGCGTCCAGGCTTAATATAGTAAACAGGTCATGGTTTGTGCTTAAAATTTATAATATTTCAAAAAATAAAGGTTAACATATTGAAGTGATATTAATACTTGATTGAGTTTATGCCTTGGCTTAAGTATCTGGAACTTGACAACGAACTAGTAGTACCTACCAGAATTCTGGCATTCTAAAAGACTGTTGTACGAGAATAATATGGTCAAAAGAATAATGGTGCATATAGGTAATAATAATATATGAAAGCTGCATAAAATAAACACGATGATATCATATTCCAAGTCATCGTACATAGAAAGATGAAAAAATAATACGAGATAAGTATTCACCGCAAGCAAAAATCATTCGTTTTTTTTTGTTAATTAGCAACGGTTGCATTCATTATAAATTCAGCAAATTAAAACCAACGCATGTGTGCTATATTGTACATAATATACAACAGCATGACTGTGAAACCAAAGCTCAAAAATCTCTGAGTAGAATTTTGAAAGCCGGAGTCTCCGCCGAGCACTAAGGGCACACTGGTACGAGCGTGTGACGAACACTCGAGCTTGTTTGAGAGTAGACGCGTCAGTCGTTTGTTATTGCAATTACGAGTCTCTTCACGCAGTTTCCGAGCAGCGACTTTACATACTAGGTACCTAGGTAAAGCGCCGCTCATAAATGCAGTCACAAATAGCTGCGCCGCACCCAAGTTTTTCCCTCAATGTTTATGTAAAATTCTTCTTTACTAAATTAGAGTACCTGGTAGCCGCCAGCTCATCATCACGGGATTTGTTCTAAAAGGTTGCATTACCTATTCACACACCTTCCTTAATTTCCGCCTTTTAGGACTTGCCGCTCTTAATCGACGCATGGCCTGCCTACCACCATGGGACGTCACCGCTTCCGAGCGTGCGACACTCTCGTAATTATGGCCAGACCACACGGATTCAGTCTCGGATTTCTCGTTACTACTCCTGCCATACTACAAGACCGATATATTATTATGCATGGTTGACATGGCAATGCACTTAACCAAAGTAAATTTTGATTGCCCTATGGCTAACATGGCCATACGTCCCGTTTCGAACAGGACCGTCCCGTTTTTAGGTAGCCCATCCCGTTATCCCCAAGCACAGCTTTAGGACGCCGAAATGTCCCGTTTTCAGGAAGACAGCAACCCACGTAATCAATTTAAAAAAAATCGTGAAAAACCAAAAAATCGATAGAAAAGAAAGAAAAGCACTGGTAGAAAGGGTCTTTTCTCTTATTTAAAAAAAAACACAGTTGCGAGTCGCAGTTCTTAAAGCAATGTTAATTACCAAAGTAAATATTAATAAGCCCTGCCACGAATTTCATTATTATTTGAAATCAAAACCAAATACTTAATATACTTAGGTACTTTGTACTTCAGAAAAAATGTTCTTCAGAAAAATATAAGACCACATAAATTGTTTATTTTCACGTGTTCATTCCTGTTCTTTTCATAAATAAAAAAAAACTATGAAGATGCTTCTTGAATAGGCATACTTGCTCTAAAAATTACTAGATGTTCCGTTTTGAGGAAAAAAATAAATGGTTACCTTACCTATGACCTATCCAGCGTAGGGGTCGGGTAATTTTCTTTTTTTGGGGTATTAGTATTAACCAAAATATATTAAATTTGTATTAAATGATATTAAGTACTTTCCCTTCTCTTTTTAATAAGTAGGTACCTAGCACTTTCAATTAGGTAAGCAGAAACAAATAATGAATCGGATTGTGATATTTCATTTTGATTAAACAACATAGGTACCTACCTAGGTCAGAATCAGAGCTTTTATGTGTCAGGGCATCTTGAATGCTTTCCTCAGACCCCAAATGATTAATGTCACCGCCGTCTTTAGATTAATAAAGCCTGAGCATAACTTTTTGCACAAGCAACGAGTGGTCCACTTTTCAGCTGTCAAAATCAGATCCCAGATTGCTTGACATATTGATTCGCCCTTTCTCGTTTCAAATTGAATTATAAAAAATTCTCACATCAAATATAACTATCAGTGTTATTAATAAATAATATACATTCCTGTTATTCATCAGCTGTCAAAGTCAGACTAGTCCTTCACACAAAAACCGGTGGTAATATCGATTTCCAAAAAATATGTAGCATTGATCTATGCATTACATTTGTAGAAGGTGTGTTAATGATAGTGTACTTATTATTTATCATGTAACTTATCTATTCATATCAAACCATTCCCTGTGTCAACACGACATACGCGTCAGTATGAGCACTCTATAGATAAATGACAGTAAATGACAGGTCATCCTTAGACAACAATGGGAGGGGCGGAAAAAATAGGACCAGTCGTTGTGAATGTATCGGCTTCTACTTGAGTCGGCAATGTTAATGTACATATTAGGTACTTGTTCACAAAGGTAGGCAGTAGACTACGATATCTTTGTCACATTCATAAAAACCCCTACGACTATTTTGCATTTTAATTACCTATATTAGATAATAGAATAGTCATATAGGTCTAGTAAATAAAATTAAGTACCTACATATTATCTGCATATAGCTTTGATTTGTATTTTTGAGCATTTAGTAGGTAATCCCAAATTTGTAATGTTTACCCAATTTGAAATAATTTACCCTTATTCCCCGATCTCTGTAGCTGTACTATATTATAATTTCAGCACTGGTACTCTTTTTCTTCTTATTGTGCCATCCCCTAGCGGAGGTCGGCCACTATGAAGGCGATCTTATCTTTGTCGTCTGCTACCCGGAACAGTTCAGTGGAGCTGCACTCGTACCAATCACGGAGGTTCTTAAGCCACGAAATGCGGCGCAGTCTTCTGCTACGCTTCCCATTGATCTTTCCTTGTATGACAAGTTGGGGAATGCTGTATTTTTGTCCTCTCATAATGTGGCCAAGGTACTGTAGTTTACTGGTTTTCCCCATTCGATTGAGAATTTCAACATTTGTCACCCGGTCAGTCCAAGGAATTTTGAGGATGCGTCTATACAACCACATCTCGAAAGCTTCAAGTCTCCGTGAAATCTCTTGGTTTAACGTCTATACTTCCATACCACAGAAAAGAATTGAGAGAACATAACAACGTACCATACGCCGTCTCAAACCTAGGTTAAGGATCTCGATTGCTAAGGAGGCGTCTCATTATGAGAAATGCGCTCCTTGCGATCTCAATTCTAGTTTTTATTTCCTGAGACTGGTCCCATTTCTCATTGACCCATGTATCTAAATATTTATAATGGGTGACACGTTCGATTGGTTCGCTGTTAATGACAAAATTTGTGTTGGTGTCTGGTGTCGCTATTTTTGATACTAGTAATAGTTTTGTTTTTTTGTGGTTCATTTTTGGTACTCAGTATCAGATAATTTTAAATAAATGTAGTTATTCACGTGAAGTTTGTACCTACCCCCCAAATTCATCTGAAACCATCTAGTTTTAGTAATAAAGTTATCGCGGAATATTAATTGCGTTATCTTTATTTAACCATTGCTTCTTGACTTAGAATTTATTGAGCACTCACTCGCATACGGAATTGCTGAGTCCACCATCTATCTCATCACATGATGCTGGTTAGATGCAAATTCCTTGCATTCCAGCTTACGTATTCAATGAATATATTATTATTATATAACGAATGGCCCAATGAATGACGGACTACCTATTTACTTGCGTCAAATTGTTCGGAAATTGTATTTATTTATAACTCTGAATAGCACCTATGTGATCGTTACCCATGTGTGTATTTTATTTGCACTTGCTAATGCAGCGATTAAGAACATTTTTATCTTTGTTTTGCATTTAACAAGAAAAATATAATAATATTATTAACTACGGTTAAAAAGTGACAACCTTCAAATTAAAGAAACGCACTATTTGAGAGAAAAAGCAAATTATGTCACTTTATCGAAAACTTCGCTTAATAATGTGAATGGTGTGTACTTTTCGCAAACGAATTACTCACTCAAATTTAGGTGGCATAATCGCACTTCTTTAAAATAATATAGGTAGATAGGTAGGTACTTATAATAATTATAACAATTGAAAATGGCGTCTGCAGCGAACCCGAAACGTCGAGATAATAAAGTGAAAGAATGCACCGTGAAAACCACAGAACAGATTTATAAGATATAAATGAAAAAGCCAATTGTCATAGACCAATACTTTGAAGATAGTTTTGGTTTATTACTTAATTATTAAACGCAAAAAATTCAAATTCCTCTGAATGTCCTCAAATATTGTAATTAAACGAAACCCACATTCAATACTGTATTGGATTTGCGTTTCGTTTACGTGACAAACTTTAATGCATATTATGACCCAGACGATAGTATTGACAATAACATATTATTTGACACGTGTTTATCCCATATTTCTCCACACTCGGCTATCGTGCTTTCTTACAACCACACCCTGAATGTAATCCACTTATCTTAGTTTTGTATTTCGTGGGGACAACTGTCATCTCCCTCCATTTTAGAAAGTGAAAACACGCTGTCACTTTTATTCTTTGTGGTTTTTCGTCTGGATTCAGGACTTGGAGGTGGACAAATAACACACCGGAATTGTGTTGGAAACGGCGAGATGTATTTACGTTTAATATTATCTAATGGTTACATTTTTATACAAATTCTTTTCAATTTGATTTTGGCGGATAGCGAGGTTCACACTGCTTACTGCGTTGCTGTCAAAAATGCTTCTCCCGCGCTAAAACAAACGGCCGCTTACGAGAGGTACAAATGCGGCGTTGCCGTTCGTATTTTTTTGTAACGGCATTCAGACAATGTTGCCGGTCAGATATTTAACATTATTTAACTATTTTCGCAATCAACCCTTACTATTTGTTGGTTTGATACCAACTCGGGCCTCTCCAGATACACAGAGACATCCCCAAATGGGGACCATTCGGGGGTGTAACACAACCCAAAAATCAAATGCGATAATTATAAAAAATATTTTTACTAATGTTGTAAAATTTGCAAATATATGAAATATCGGAAATATTGTAAATTATATAAGTACTGAGTCATATGAAACACATGTAGGTACCTATAAATTCTATTATAATGATATGGTAATACGAAGGGCTATGGTCGCCATCTTACAAATGATAATAAACATATTATTGAATTATCCAAAGTTTCTTTACATGGTTCCAGAAATAACCGATGAAGAGTGGATTAACTTCATATATACATAATTTAGATTAGTCTCAAAAACATATCTATTACTAACGTATTATCTTACTTACTATCTTAATCTTACTTAATCTTAGACTGAGTGAGATTCGGGCACTCGCCTGTTCATTACCTCTAACCATTAAGCTGTCGACTGAAGTAGCAACCATGCAGATATTTTCTAAAAACTACGATAACTGAGGTGGTTAAATCTAGACTATAAATAGCTACAACCTTAAACCAAGGTAAACGAATCTCATTAGATCGAAGATATTTTCTAATAGAGGTGTTTCTCGAAAAGAATTTTTAATGCGCAATGTATTCAATCACGTATAAAAGAATAATGGGTCCTCATAAAAGTTTTAATAATATGGATTCTAACTTATAAACAAGACTAATTAGGTAGAAATTTCAGCTTCTATGTAAGTAAATAATGTTATGTTTGACTGGTGTTTAGAATAATGTCCATGTATGAAGTTTGATTCATTACAATTCTTGAAATAAGTAAGATGACAAATTATTTTGTTACTAAGTTAAAGGTTATTCTAATCATATAACTGGTTTATCAATCTTATCACGTACACCATAACTGAAACCGCAAGTTAACCATAACTGAACTAAATATAGATGTTTGCATAAGTATAAAATTTAATATGTATTACTAATTTTGAGTTAAAACAGAACACCCAACTAGTCAATTCTGAAAATACTAATTCTTCAGTCAATAAAATTCTCAGACAGACTAATGAGTTTAAAAATTAGTATGACGGTGAACTTTAATTTTTCCAGAAGAAAATGTTATGGAATAGCTGATAAGAGGCTTATTTTGGATTTATGGCCATTTTATTCAAGGTTAGTTAGTAATTTCGAATTGAAAATAGAATCAAGACATTTTAAAAGACAGAGACAAAATTTTATTCAGTGTGGATGGAGTATTAGGTAGGTACTTATCAATAGCAAAGGGTGGTGGTAGGCCGTTTAGATCCGATATAAATAGTGCACACTAAACTTTGACATTCTTTACGTATTTGTTGTCATTGAACTAAAACTACAATTTTCAGATAGTGTTTTTAAAATTCAATTAAACCCTGCGTAAACCCATATACGGAAATTTGTACGTATGCAGTTGGCCGTAAAGTTCACCGCGAGTAAATTAGAATATATTTATATAAAATAGGTTCTCGTATCAAGTCGTGCCTATCAAATATCTGATCAATGATCATGATGACAGTGGTATAAACATTTGATACCAATCAATATAAAATTAATGTTCTTGTTGAATCTAATAAAATTGGAACATTTCCGTCTGCAATGCTCCACGAAGAACATAATATTATTATTGTATCTTTTAAATTTCAATGGTAAACGAGAATCTCTTTCCGGTAAGACAGCTCACGGTAAACTGTGCTACGGCGAAATGTAATAGGTATGTATAATTTACAATAATATGTAACCGCGTAAACGTAAACCAAGCCAAGTAAAATAATAATCCGATGTCGCACAATCAATAAGGAAGGTAGGGTGTTTAAAAATAATAAGTACAATATTTTGTTTACAATAATAATTATTATACATGGTAACATTTCTCGTAGGGATTTTGTAAAATATCAGAACACCCTACGCGGCGCGGCGGCGTCTTGCGAAACTCAAACATATAACCGTGTGTGAAATGTTCGTAGACAGTGTCTTTTTTGGGGCATAATACACACGGTTATACGTTTGAGTTTCGCAAGACGCCACCGCGCCGCGTCCGCCAACCCACTACGGCCAAGCACTAAGGCCCTCCGCCGACGCAGCAATTGAAATCCTGCAAACTGGCTGGTGATGGAACCCATAAACTGGAATGTGACTGGTGCTTCGCACACAGCGCTACTGGAACTCTAATCTTATAACCTCAAACTGTCAAACTGGGCCATCAGCTGTTTTGTACACGATGCCGGTGTTGCAAATCGTACCTAAAATATGACAACACGCACGCTGACGCAATTACTAGAATACATCACTCTCTTTAGTTTATTATCCTGTCCATTGAATATTTAATAAATAATGTCTTCGAGCGGGTCAACTGATGACGAGGTTTGGTACTATACCAATATTACAGATACGGAAGACAAAATAAAAACTATAAAACTAAAAATATAAACTACCTACAGACTATTCGTTGCTGCACATGAACTACGAGAAACGGATTCCAAAATTCCTACTTTATTCCAAGTCTTTTCCGTAATATCTTTACGGGAATAATCTGGTAGTCTGTAATTATACAGGTAGGGATGTTTTTCGACTTCTGCCACACAATTTAAATTACAAACGTGTCCGTCCATCATTGTTCGCGTTTGACATCTTGGTTTGTAATCTTGTTATGGTTTATGGCATGACGTTGTTATAAGTGCTACCTATTTTGGTAAGAAAATATGATTTTTTCATCGAATCTACTGATATTGGTACCACTGTTTAATGGATGACTGGAAACTGAGAGACTGGGAGCCTAGCATGTCGCGTTTCCTCAATTTCAGTTGCGGATACTTTGAAACTGAGAGTCATCAGTCTTATCGTCAGCGAGCCGCCATTGAAATACATTAACTGGATACTGGAGTTTCAGTTCCGGCGGATTTCAGTTGCAGCGTCGGCGGAGGGCCAAGTGTTAATGTAAAAAACTAAAATACCCATTTTACTATTATTTCACTATACGCCAGTAGTTTTTGGATGTTTATCTAATAATAATTGTCATTAATAATTTGAATATTTAAATTTAAATTAACCTGAGTTTGATCGGAACATTCATGAAATAATAAAATGGAACGATATTTTTCTGACAAATTGTGGGCCAGTTGCTCACAGTACAATCGAATTATTAAGTTTGATGATACTTTTATGAATTCATTTATAATTTACTGACATGTAATATGTACTTGCTTTAAATTGGTTAAATGTTGAACATAACCCAACATCACCATTTATTAATAAACACGTCATGTAAATCATATTTATGATTTTTCATCATTAAATTTATACATACACAACTATCGCAGAAGCCGTTCTAAAACTCATTCTACGGCCGGAATAGGTATTAAAAATTCAGACAGTTGTATAATCAGTACCTATTCTTTTACTCTATTCCATTCCTAATATTCAATTGTTAAGTTAAACTAGGTTAGAAGTTATACATTTTCGAGGACCAATGTGTAGTTGTTGACGAAAGTTTAATGAATTTTCACTCATTCATCTTGAACTCATTTTTACAATACATAATATAAAATTTATTGAATTTACTTTGGCGCAAGTAATGTAATGACCATGAGGCTCACGTACTGCAGTTATCCAACTGCGACCATTGAGTAATATGCTATGCTACGATCAGTGGCGCTCCCAGGATTTAATATTGGGGGGGGGGGGGGCAAGGAGGAGAATGTAAATTAGTCCCATAGGATCTTTTTCTTCTTCGCAGCCTAATTCTCGTTTATCGGTCTTTTGTCTATTGCACTCGGTGTTCCTACACCATGGTCCCCACATCCTGAAACGGGCCCTCAGGCTACGATATTTTTTCGGCCCCTCTACCTACCGCTAAGATTAAAGGCAGTGTGAGACACTACATTAACGTTCTTCAAATTGTGTTTCAGTTCAAATTAAGGGTACTTATACAGTGAATTATTGGCGATTTTTAATACATCTACTTTAATAATGGAGCTGTCGAGTATCGACACATAAAAATCAAAAAATATATTGCACAATAATTATATAAGTAATTGAAAATGTTCATGGCCATGAAGTATAATAGCGCCGCAGGCGACTTTTTTACTATTAAAGCTAATTTATGATGTGTGTTTATCTCACTTATCTGGTCAACCCGACATGCCGGGCCCCCCACAACCCGGGCCCCCAGGCTAGAGCTCTGTCAGCCCTCCCCAGCCATGACCTACACCACTCCGGAATTCGGGTGGACACCGAGAATTTTTTGACAGTTCCATTAGGGATTGTGTTTCTAAAAAAACTGACATCAGTGTTTCGAAATTAAAATCTAAGAAATTTTTCTAAAAAGGGTGCTGGAGAATTATTACAATTCATTTTTTGCCGTGTCTTTATTTGTCTAAGCCCAAAGGTATAGTTTATTGGCTTTCAATTTCAATGTTTAAAATCATTCTGATAATTTTCATTTTTGGGGGGTGCCAGGGCCCCTTGCCCCCCCCCCCCCCCCCCCTGGGTGCGCCACTGGCTACGATAAGGATTGTTGAATGGACTCTGTCCCTTCTTATCATACACAAGTACATCGACGAATAAATTGTATCATTTAATATATATAGGTATCCGAGCAGCAAAAAACGACTTAAATGGAATAGTACAGAGCTTGAATCCATTAGAACTTTTATATTAAGTTAAACCAACAATTATATAGAGATATTAATTTACATTTTCAGTATGATTCGCTACGAACTGGAATATTGTTGCTGCAAGGTGTGACCCAGTACCCGCTGGACCGCGACTCAACCAAAATATAATATTATAATCATAGATAATAAATATAGTAAAATTATAATATAATTATAATTTTCATATGGAGATTATTATTCGGCGGTGGTTTTAGGTAGCTACGTGGAAGCCCTACGCGTTGACAGGTTTCGAGGTCACTTTGTAAAAATCTTGCCTGTGTGATATACCGCCACTTGGTATTAAAAATACTGCAGTAATTATGCTATCTTAATGTTTCTAGGGGTCTGAAAAATGCGTATTTTTTAAGATTCTTTTTTTTAAGATTAACAGAACACAGCCATACCTAGTCATATTATAATGTTGTGTCGACGTTTCGAAGGAAAGCCGAGGAGGAAGGAAGATGTACACGCGGTGAAAACCCAAAAATCTATTTTAACAGCCATAATAATTAATAAGTGGAAAATGGTCACATGTAAATTGTACGTATTACATTTCGCCGTAGCACAGTTCACCGTGATCTCTCTTACGAGGATGTATTGAGATCAAAAAATAACGTATTGACCATGGAGCATTGCAGATGATACCCACTGCTCCAATTTTATTTGATTCAATAAGAGCATTAATTTGATATCGATTGGTATCTAATGTCTGATAACGCTATCATTATTATCAGATATTTCATAGGTACGACTTGATACTTATATACCTATCGTCACTTTTCTGGCAGAAGACACTAATTCGAAAAAATGACATATTGAGTTAGTACCAAAATGTTCCTTATTTCAAACTTTACCGTCTGGAAACCTTCTTAATAAATAAACGTCTTTATTTAAAAGTTATCCTTTTTACGATTACTTAATAAACTCACGTGATAGACCATTATTTCAAACATTTTAACAACTTCAAAGTCAGATTACTCAAAACTAGTATTCTCCAGTTAGTGTGTTCTGCCAGAACAGAGACGCTATATTCTTATGTCTTTCCTATAATCTAAGGTCTTTCCCTTGTATTCCAGTGGTTTTTATTAAGTATTGTTAAGTGTGTTATGTATTTCCGATACAATATCTCTCGATTAACTGTGACATGGCCACAGTGACGTCCCTAGACAAAACGCCGCCCCTAGGCAGCGCCAAAATGCTGCCCCATTTTTATACAGTATTTTTTATCATCCTTTCATGACCAAAATATCTAAGAAATGTGTTGTATAGATACATTACTAACAAAATTTATACCACTAAATCAAATTTAAATACCATCTCTGCTTCAATAGACAATATTGCGAGTCCACGGTTTCAGATATGTACATTTATAAATATACCTGACGACTTCCAAAACTCGCGAGTGACGGGCAAACATATTTGGATACATTTTAAATTAGGTATGTATGTACCTACCTATAATTCGAAAATCTGCACATGCCATTGCTGGAAGTAAACTAGACATCGCTAACCCGATAAAAAAACAGTCCGGTTAAACATTTTATGTTAATTAATACATTTCGTTTCTTAATGGAAAGATTTTTCCGTTATTACTAAGTTTATGTAGCTATTTCCATATTATATATCTAATGATTCTCCTCGATTTGCCGCCCTTCGAGTAACTGCCGCCCCCAAGCGACGTTCAATCTGCCTACCCCCACGGGACGTCACTGCATGGCCCATGGCCAACTGCAAAGTACGTACAAATTTCCGGATACACGTCGTGGAAATAATATGATACTTTAGAGTTAGAGAATTTCTCCATAAATAATTGTTGTTGTTGAGAAAAGTTTATTTCTTATTATCATTCTTTTATAAGAAAATGAATAGTTGTGCTCAATTATTGTAGCTTGAGTCTTGCGTAATGAATAGTGATTCGATGACATAATATCATTATCTCATATACTAGGTTCTTACTCATCATCGATGTGTCATCTCAACGCATTTCAATGATATTCATAGTTTAACCTTGTGAAAGGAAAATTACTATGCGAGCTATTTCATCATTGTCATCTTATCGCCACCCTATCACCCTTTCTCAAGCAGCGTATCGTCCAGTTTATACTTTAAAAAATCCTGCTGTGATTAATTCAGTTAAAGTTATATTAACTGACTTTTGTTTTTGGGTCCTTGGTCTAGTTAAGTAATTCCCAACCTTTTTCTTCAGCGGAATCCAAATATCTTACTGAACCGTTACTTGGCTGACACACATTAAGGTCCATGGTGATAAATAATTATAAAATCCCCGTGCTAAGCAGTAATGACATACCTATGCAGAGAGCCGCTCCTTTCTTTAAAATTAATCTTTATAAATATTATTTACACCTATACCAGGGCTCGAAATGGACCGGAACGCACCGGAGCGCCGTTCCGCGTCATGGAATCGGTAAAATTATCGCTCCGTCTCGTGAAAAAAAATAATTTGACTGTCTGAGCTAGATAAGCCATAATGAAAAAAATCCAACACACTTATTTTTATAAAACACAGATTAAATTTGATAACTATGTTCATATCTTCAGAAAATTGTCAAACGCTCCGGTTCGTACACTTTTTCCATTTCGAGCGCTGACCTATACAAATATTTACGGGATATTAGCACCGCAGGCGAAGATTTTGTAATCTTCACGTGATCTACCGTCTTAGTTGTAGGTATTATTCGTATTCCGCCCTTCATCTGCTGCTCTTTTAAGTTATTTCTACATTTGATCACTTCACTTCAACTTTTTAAATTCTAGTTTTAACACTTAGTAGTTTTACGCATGGTTGAGTTGGAAAGAGTGTTACGCACTGTGTCAACTGTCTACACGTGTACATCAAATAGCTTTCAAATTTTCACGGGAAGCAGTGATGCCATGTTTTTATAATGCTGATTTTGATACAAAGATGTAAAAATATAGTTTTTTGAAAAATACAACATTTTTTTTCTTTAAAATTATAGTACTTTGGCTTATTTGGCGTAAAATAATAGTTAATATAATACATTTTTCGCAAAATCATTCGGTTGGCAACACTGACGTGATGTTGAAAAAATGTCCATGAGTTATGGATGTACGTACGCTAGCATTTTCATCACAAAAATGGCCGTTTTGATACTGATCTGATAACATGCACTGCGATGCTTTCATCTGGCCAAAGTAAAAATGTCCGAATGTAGACAGAGCTTTAGAATGTTTTTCCTTAACACACGACCTACCTGCCTCTACGGTATGTCACTACCAGTATGGTTATTACAAATTTATACAAAAGGTTTTAATACAACTAAATTAATATTTTTTTGGTTCTTCAATAGCTGTTCTATTGCAAAAATTCTCTTCCCAAGTAGAATTCACTCTGGTTCAATAATAACTATGGATGCGATATCTGAACTTTAAAAATAGGCACTGCGGGTCACGTTAAACAAAAAGGGTTTCAAGTAAGGATAGCAATAGCGAACGACAATACCAATACAGGTACTTCTGTATTTCTTATTTTATTGGATACCGGTATTAATACTACTGGTATTCGTTAAATATACAGAATAAAAGTATATATTAATCAATATAGCTATATATGCATTGCTATGTAACACATTAATATTGTACTCATAGAAAAAAATGTAGAAAACAATGTAGTGGAAATGCTGACATCTATAAATACCTTGAATTTATGATGATTTGAATTAAAATATGGTATCAAAAACGCTATTTTGTCTGCTAGTCTTGATCTTATCTTGGTGTCCGACTGCAGATTTTTCCCACTCAGCATTGTATCATGAAATATTTGCCACGGAGAGCCAGCTACTAATAATAATAATAAAAAGGTATTTAACCACGATTTTAGTTAAATATAAAAGTACGCTCGACAACTCTAAAATCCACGACTGAAAGCATTTGGGTGAATTAGCTACAATGCAATTTTGTTCCTCAAATCGATACGTGATCAAATATTTTCTAGCCACTACAAAATACCATAGATAGATAATTGTATAGTGTGTTTAATTATAAAATGTTTATATAAAATACATTTTTACAGCGAAAAAACTGGTATTTTCGATTTTTTTCGGTCTCGGTAAATATTGCAATACGTACCTACCTACCTAGTTTCAACTACCTTTTGGGAAAGCTTTTTCGAATTCTCGCGGAGCCCCTGACAGGTCGTCGCTGAGCCGCAACCGGTTGAGAATCACTGCTATAAGCAGTTCTTTACAATAAGGATTTTTGATAGCTAGCTATTTTGTTAGAGCTATTTAGAGCTATTATCTAGTTATGTATGTATCTATCGACTATCCACCAGTCATTTTATCCGTTGCTTTGTCATTCTGATAATAATTAATCTGCATTAGGTACACTTTTGAAAGAGTCGCTGATTTAATTTTATGTATAAATTATAGGCGTGTATTTAAATTATTTCATTTTAAACTGCATTCCACGCGATGCATCCAGCCGATGCAACGAAATATTAAATATTATGCACGGTGACCTCTTGTCGTCCTAGACCCAAGGCTTTCAACTGACGTCCGGATCAGAAGGTTAAACGAAACATTGGTTCGAATAAGCAAAACTATTTCCACAAAATTTGACTCCACAGCCATTAGGGTAGCTATAACTATAAATAATTGTCACAATAATCAGGAACATCTCCAAGACTGAGCGTTTGGCCAGTTCGTATAATATAAATGTCGAATTAAATTAGCAAAAAAGCTTTTTAGCAGTCAGTAAATCATAACGGAAAAACAATACCTCTGTGGGAAAAACGTTGCAAAATTTAGCTTATCTATTTAGAAGATTTAGACATATTATTATTGAAGAGTAGATATGGAAAATTCGACGTCTTCTGCTAACGTCTACATTGTGAACACTGGTGTTCCGTGGAACTTGAATAAGTATTCCGCGAGTTTTTCAGATTAGTACCCCCCCCCCCAGTGTGTCAAAACAAACTAGTATTCTAATGGATTTAAATTCAAATTCCATCAAGTACCTTCGGTCGATAGTAATAATATTACAAATAATATTACAAACTATTATTGTTTACTTTTTTGTTTTTATGAAAGAAGAGTTTCCTATTATGCTCAAATGAAGTCAAAGTCCAAGAACAGGCTCAACGCCACACCAGATATAAGAATTCAACTTTCTAATATTGTGCCTGATATCAAGAAGATTTGCAAATCAAGGACCCAAAATCAACGAAGTCATGAAAAACTTCATTCACTTATATTTTCGTGTGTTATATTTTTTAAATAATTAAGTACCTACTAAATAAATAGGTAATTATTGTTTTTTTCTCATTTTTGTTTAAATTGATTGATTATCTATTATTTACCAACCTTACAAATTTCAGGATTTCAGAGTTCCATCGTAGGAAAATTTTGGGAAAACATGGTCTATCGGTGATCGCCAAACGGTCGCTCGCGAGCTACCGGTAGCTCGCGGCGGCATTTTGGGTAGCTCTCGCGTAGGATATTTTAACATATTTATAAATTTTATAATTGGACTCCGAAATGAAATAATTCTCGAACTAAGTTTCAATGAAATGCTTAAGGCTATACTTCAGCTGAGGCATGGTCTAAAAAGATCGTGACTAGGCGATGCGCGGATTGTGCAAATGATGCGAGCCGAACGAAATATAATTTGTCATAAAAATTCAACATGCGTCCTTTTAATATTATGTTTATATAATATTCGTAATAATAATAGTATATTCATTGACATGTTTTCTTTTTCAAGTACATGCGGAACGTTTTTTAGTCATCTTTACACGATTTAAGAATTAATTCCGCCGATGCCATCACAAAACAAATTGACGTGCGAACAGGTCGACTATCGCTCTCCGACTGGCAATGTGGCCGAAATTACGTCCCACATACTGTTGAAAATTTTTTGCCGTTTCACTTATGCACGCTCCTAGCAAGTTGCCGTTGTAATATGAATTTATTAGCATAACGATTTGTGATGAAGTAAAATAGACGATGTGATATATCTGCAATTAAATCAATACAGCTTTCTGCGAATACAATAATAATACGTATTGAGGTTATGTCTTGTGTTGTTTTTTTGCAATTAAAAAATGACTTGCAGAGATGTTGCTATAATAATATCACTCCAGCTTGATGAAACCGTTGTGATTGACACATCTCAGTTAGTCATATTTGTAAGAATGATCTTCAGTGATTTTACGGTGACAGAGGAGCTTTTAAAAACTAATTCCACTATTAGGCCACACTAAGGGTGAGGATATTTACTCTGCGACCAAAAATGATTTCTTCTGTTATAGACTCTATAATATAATATTGAGCTTTTAGATCTTAAGTAATGTCCATTAGTAAGTCAATCTCGTAAAGTCTTGTATCTAACTAATAAAATAACCCTGTTATAAGTATTATTATGTATAGTGTCATCTGCCCTGGATTGTGATGACGAAAAAATAAACGGATAAAAATACTTTAATTTTATATTATTTTTACAAATGGCACATACTACACGTCACTGAGTGAGCTATGTAGCACTTAGCAGTTAACACCGACGTTAACATTGAATCTAGTTGTGTAATATAACGTTAACGTGTTAACAAGTTGGCACGCTCCTCTCGCAGGAAGTGCGCGAGCGGAGGTATCCCTACTCTGGCTTATTTATACTTTTTAGTGCTTTTATTTTAATGGGAATTCCATCAAAGTGTTAATGATAATATTGTCTCACGCATTAGTCTCTTAGCGAGTTTGTTTTGATCACAGTCGTGCAGAGAATCTATTATTTTTCAAAGCAAATAGTACGGTCTGAATGAGACACTCACAATAGTAAAGATCCTAACTCCATCAGACTGGCTTGGACCAAAGCCGACTATATTCAGCACTGAATTGTGAATTAAGATACTAGTGCAAGTTATGGACTATCTTCGAATGCAATTCGATAACATGTGCCCAATAAATGGAGATTTTCTATTGTATATTTCGTTTAAATTATTACCTACTATTTATTTAAATATGCAACAATCATTATTTTCTACAGATAGTTTTCCATATAGCATTCGAAGTATGAACAATAACTAGCACTACCATCGAAGTTTACAGTTTCAAATCACGGCCTGACTATAGTGGGCCTTGGATATCACGGAATGGCCAGGGAAGTAGAAAAAGATGTCATACTGGTCATGACTCATGCGATGTCTAATAGACATGACTTCGACCCACCCCGTCTCTGTCAACTTAGCGTTTTCTTTTCAGATCTACCATTTTTTTTTTAAATACATACTAGCTTATAAAATACGCATCTGGCGCATGACCGCAAACATCTCATAATTTTTCATAAAAAGCTAAAATATTACACGAATTTGCTTTAAAATCAACATGCTGGCCTGATGTTACCAATTAAATTAAATGAGTGATGAATTACGTATCTGATTATTTCTTGATTAACTTATTTTTATTATTAATTTATTGCGAAACAATAAATTCCATTTTTATTCTTTTTAATATTGAGAAAATAGCGTTTTGTGGCACATTTAATGTATCTTTTTACCCCATCTGGCCTATTTTTCTCAATGGGAGTTGGTCAATAAGTTTTATATTTTATACAATGTCTTGAGTTACCTGCTCCGGTGTATACGCCGCTTTAAGAAACCACTAACATCAGAATGCGGGAAAGTATTGCAGTTAATTAATTTGATTAGGTGTTTTTTTTATTCTAAAACACATGTCGGCCTTCATTATTAATGGCCCATTAAAGCTTTTAACATTATTTTGTATCTCAGGGAATAGCAATGTATTTTTATTGAAGCAACATTGTGTTAAGTATATTATTTTATAAATATATTTTCAATATAATATTATTATTTAATCTAGTTTACATCATCGACCAAAAGTGTATGTTTCTTAAACAGGACATTTCTTTATACTTATTCTACTTATCGACATTTAAAAATTTGAAGAATTTTGATCACTTCATGCTATTCTGGTTTTTAAAATAATCACACTGAAGTTTAATATGTGCAATGTGTAAATATAAAACCATACCTACATATATTGTGTATACGCATTACAATATTATTGTGTTTGACTTTATTGGACGTCATTTATATATTCCAGTGACTCGTAATAGAACACTACAACAAATAACTGAAATTCACTAAACTTATGTTCTCATTTACTTTTCTATGTAACAAATTTAAATTAAAGAAAACCACCCTTTGGCTCTGGACGAATACGGGGAGGAATCGCAGGAGATAGTGGTGGAATGGTTTTGGTGGAGGGTGGTTCAGGAGTAACACTGTTTTCGTTAACTTATTCTTATTAACACTAGCAACTGAGCGTATATTATGAACCAATCAAAATCAAGCGTCAACACGATCGATGGTACCTAACTGAATAGTTCAGTGTACTTGCTATTTAGAGTCGACGATTGCTCACGACGATCGTAGATCCTGTTGTTGCAATTATTAGGCCTTCATACAAGTTTACTAGACACAAATAAAATTTAAAAATAACCTGAAATTTAAATAGATACTAAAATATTTTATGGCACCTGCTCTTCTTTTTATACAAGAGGTTTAAAATTGAAATTCTTAAAAGATTTATTACTTAGTATTTTTTCATTGTTTGTAAATGAATTTATTTATCATCCTGCCTTAAGGTGAGTGGTGACCATAAATTAAAAAAAAACGTATAACAATATAATAATATGCAGCGCAATAAATCGCTAATAAGCGGTTTCTGTAGTAAAAAATACTAATTTAAAAGTAAATTATTATAATTAAATATAACAATACCAGTTTTCTATTTTCGTTGTTTTATAACGGTTTGCGGCGTCATCATAGTTTTTTATTATTTCTTTTCTTACAGGCCAAGTGCTAAAATCTGAATTAGCGATAATCACTTAATTTCCATAGTGTGTAGACTTCGGTAGTTAACGCTATTGTTTGAACCTAGGTCAATAATTATTATAAAGCAATCATTATTCATAAGATGTTTATCACATTTGAATGGTCAACGACATAGCTTATAATCAGTATATTTAGAATTATCTTGCAATGTGTTAATCGTGCCCATTTTTTGAATAATAATGCCTAATTCTTGTTAAATTTGGGATAACAAAGATTATAAAATATATATTAATTAAAATAAATATTTTTTATCGTAAATATGTCACTATATAATGTTAACATTAATTTTACTAATGATTTTGTAAATGCGTTTAAAAATTAATAAATCTAAAAAAATCTTAACACCACTGCACATGGATGTACTGAAATATGACTATATTCTAAAACATTAGAGCGAGAGTTTTAAAAGAATACTATTTTATGTAAGATATGTAATAAAAATACTTTAAGCAGTAATCAAATGTTTAAAATAAATATAAAGGATAATAAGGCTTCAAAATTATATAAATACATTATCTACAACGTTTAATGAATGTCCAGGGTTATGCTCTGAAAATACTATAAACGCTCAATTTTGACCTACGCTGAGCATGTGGGCCCTTAAAATGAACCTGTCTAGACAAACTTTTCCCGGCAGAGAGAGGAGGCGTTTGGAAAGCGAAAAGCGATCGGAACGCGTCGGGAGGCACTAGCGCGCGGTTGTCGTATGTTCCGGTTACGACGGTTACATCATGCCATTGCTTACTCTATATTCAGATTAGCCGCGTTTTGGGCAGGCACGCAAATTACACGCGCAGGCACGTGTAATTTGCAAAATTTAGAGGGGATCGGTAGTGGGTAAAACGCCGCGGTTCATCCTACTGACCCAATCATGCGCGGCGCCCCACCATGACCAGCACCAGATAATATAAGTTCTAAAGTAAATATGTATATTTTGCAATTTAGATGTGATGGATGATTATATCTAATGAATGTGTTTCAATATCAATGTAATAATCTGTCTTTGCGATGACCATAAATTCTATAGATGTAGGTAACATAAAAATATAGAACGATCTAGCACCCATTTGGTAGATAATTATTTTTTGAAATAGTTCCCATTCATCTGATATGTATGTCCAATAAAAACCACTTTATAATATAAATAATAATAATGTACGAACTACTTGTCAAAATAATTCAACGACTGTCTTCGTCGCGGCGCAGTGGCGCGACACTCGGGAGAACATGGATTTAGAGTACAACAAATGAAAAATTTGAATTAACTAATTTGATATAATATATCCGGCTTATATTGATTCGGTATGTTGTGTTACGACTGGGGGTGGACGAATTCAATAATCAACAAGAACTTGGCAGCGGAGAGTAATTTTACCTTTTTACCTGTGCACGCAGCTACACTGCGTCAGAGTGGTAAAGAGCAGGAGCATTGCCGACTGAAGAAAAAGCCGATACATTCAGGACTGGTCCTACCTTTCCGCCCCTCCCATTGTCTACCTGTCATTGCCTGTCATTGTCTATAGAGTGCTCATTCTGACGCGTCTCTCATGTTCACTTATAGATGAGTTAAATGATAAATAATACACTTGCATTAATACACCTTCTACAAATTTAATGCATAGATCAATGCTGCATATTTTTTGGAAATCAATATTATCGCCGGTTTTTGTGTGAAGCATTAGTCTGACTTTGACAGCTGATGAATAACAGGATTGTATATTATTTATAAATAACACTGATAGTTAATATATTTGATGTGAGAATTTTTTATAATTCAATTTGAAACAAGAAAGGGCGAATCAATATGTCAAGCAATCTGGAATCTGATTTTGACAGCTGAAAAGTGGACCACTCGTTGTTTGTGCAAAAAGTTATGCTCAGGCTTTATTAATCTAAAGATGGCCGGTGGCAGGAGCCGAATCATTCGTCAGCGGCAACTCACCAGTGCTGCCATCTTTTTCTCATCGAATTTATAGTACGAGGTCCAGGAAATTATAGTATGTTGGGGTATTTCCGCAAAAAATATAGTATGTACCTACGTATTGTTATCTATTGAAAATGTATAGGGTTTTGGTTTCTCACAATAAATTAACGGAACATTTATGAAATTCCTAGATCTTTCTAAAAAAAATCTCTTTTTAAAATCTTTCTTATTTAGGTATGTACATCTTCCGACTAAAATTCTTACCGGCTAATTAAAGAAATTTCATTTTAAATGTCAACGGCTTTTTATAATATTACAGTAGGTACTTTGCACGAAATTATAGTGCACAAATATCGATATTTTAGTACTTTTGGCGTATTTTGTTATGTCGAAATTAAGTCTTTAAGATACAAATACAAATACTATTATAATATTTTGGGCGCACATTACCTTTTTAATATCGTACATAGTAGGCGGACCAAAAATATAGTACACATACTATAATTACAGTACGGTTGGCAACACTGGGCCGCGACCTCAGGTGAGCGGCAGCTCACGAAAATATTGTATCATCATCCCTTTCCGCTTTCTTTTTTGTCTGAATTTTTCATTAATAAGGGCCACCGCCCACGGCAACGGCTTGCCGCAGCGACGCGATCTAGTAGCCGGTCGGTGGGTTAAACGTTTGTCGCAACGTACCTATGTAGGTCTGGCCCTTAGTTCCCACGCGTCCTTCTTAGAAAATTGGAACATTCGATTGAGCAGACCTTTGGTAATATTATGTACATTACAATAGGTATTCTTAAAGCTACCTAATCAAATTTGTACATTATGCATAATCATTATAAATATCAGTAAAATGTATTATTTTATTACATTTGATAGTATGTACGTCAATGGTTTTATTAATCATCTTTCTCTGGCGCTCCAGTGATTTATAGATGAAGCCAAATGAAATTTCGCGTTGGATTATTTACAGGGGCGTTAAACTAAGTAGAGTAAATATTGTTTTTTATATAATAATATATTATGTAAATAAAAAAATAGAGATACATATTATTATACACCAACTAATCCAACTCAATGTTATTGTAGTGTTCAATTTTCAATGCGTAAATCACTACCATCTCATCCGGAGGTTTTGGGGTTGATACCCGGTGAGGTCACAACACATTAATAATTGTGTCATTTTCTCAAAGCCTGGGTTTTTCTGGGTTTTTTTTACATAATTTTCTTTAAACCTCATGGCCTTTTGTAGTGTGTACTTATATTTAATATTTTATCTTTTTGTTCAATATACTTATATGAGCAGACCCAAATAATGAGCAAGGTTGTTTACGATAACCATTTAGATCTGTAACACAATAGATATTATAGAGAATACAGAGTCGGTCAAATTATCAAATCGTTTTTACGTTTGTATTCCCTTACTTCCTGCTACAAGATATTTTGTATTATCAAAATTCATTAGTTCCTAAGTGAATACAATGTACATACCCCTTGATATGTGGAGAAATATGGCGTCTAATCTTCAGTAAACAAAGGAGGAAAGAAAGAATGCATCAGTTCAGTCATACATAGAAAATCTTCTCGACTGAGATATGGTCATATATCGAGCGCAATATTACAACTCTTACGCGCGCACATGGTCAGACTATGCCGGGGCAGTGACGTCACCTAGCTAGCCAAAATGAATTAAAAAACAGCCTTGCACTTGCGCCGATGCGACATTTTGCTATTCTAGATTTGTTACACGCGACAAGCAGATGTTTTTTTCTTCCAAAAATGTCGTGCAGTAGCAGCAGCCGCAGTAGGTACAATAAGTGTTTTGTGAATGACAACAAATCACATCGACAAAATTCGAGGTTTTGCAGTCGAGACGATTTCCTGTGAGCGACTGGGTTAAGAAAATAGTTATGTTATTGTTGCCCTGCCCCGTTAAAATTGTCGATAAGTACCCTGACCGAAGGCGTAGGTATATTACGGATATGTAACAGAGAAATAATCATTATTTTTTCATCATTATTTATCGGCCTCACTTGCCAATAAGATTGCCAGATATGTTGCCGGGTAATAGTTCCAACAATGTTTCTGGCAATAGCGCCGGAATTGTGAAATTTTTGATGTTCGTTTACGGATCACTTTAGAATTTAGATTCTTTATTGTAGAAATACAAGAACTTCAATAACAAAATTATGGTAATCTTTTTCTGTTATTTTGTATGCGATACGTTTCTTAATTAAATAACTACATGACAACTAAATAACTGCATAAAATTTCCTAATAATTAACAAGAGTTTAGATATTTTATTTCTTACATCTAATAAAATTAATATTTGGAAGACCCTGCCATTAATGGCATTGTAACCGAAAATAAACTGATGCTAAACAAATGTGGAGGACTACAATCCTCATGATGGAGAACTGAAGAAAGCGGCCATACAACATATTTTTATATTACACAGTTCATGTTCAATTGGCTAAGGTCAGCCTTGCGTTGATAGCACATGCATGTAATAATATTCCATCATAACATAACATGCTTCTTCGGACACTGACGTAATAAGAATCTCCATAATATTCTAGATCATTTTTTTTGTTCTGAAGAAATTGAGACGTCTGTTTATTATAGGATCTGGTTAAGTGTTTTAGAAAAGCAATGTTTGTTATTTTATTACTGTTATCAAATTAATTATTATGAGCTGACACTTTTATTAATCATGTTGGTTAGTCACACTAGTCGATCCAGAAAATGGTAAATAGGTATAAGTACATTGAATTTGTAAATGCACTTAATTTAGACCAGGCGCGGATAGCTTTTTCGTATACCGATTCTGACAATATGAGTTCTAGGGGTTAATAATATCGATGTTGCCAGGTAATATTAGCCATTTTTATTGAGATATATATATTTTTTTTAAAAAACACCAAAAATTAATCCTAAGACCAAAGCACAGATCGATTGGAAATGCGGTATTTTTTACCATGGTCAGCCTTGGCCATGGTTCGTCCCCTTTGGAAAAAATAGAATAGTGGGTAGTTCAATGTGTAATAGTAATTATCGATTATAGGGATCATTCTTGGCTTCGATTGCCTGATTTGCATAAAGTCCACTAAAGCGGACTTGCGGGGCGCTCGCGCATATTCTATGTGAATCATCGAAAATACAACGTAATCAAATACGCCAGCGCACATTGGATTTGACGACGCATTGTGCCCGCCCGCCCCATGAGTCACCGTTGTGTGGCTTCTCAGCGGCCGAATTAACGAAAATACAACGTAGTCCATTCATTGAACACGGCAAACAAAATCACGCTTCTGGCAGCGTCGTCGATAAGACGGGCGAGAAGGCATTATTTAATAACAGTGAACTCTTTGTTTAGTTATTGCGTGCCGATATTTCGCTGGTAGAATGATGTCATCGTGAATATTAATTACAAGCCCCGAGAAATTTAATAATATTTGTATTGCTTTGTTATGAGAGACGCTGATAATAATAATTATTTTGTGCTCCTTGAGCCCCTTATTACATAGGTGAAGGGTAATGCGCGGGTGGGAGGGGGCCTACTTTGTAGAGAGCGCACCGAGCGCCACTTTGGTGGGCTTTATGCCTGTGTATGTAATCTAATCACTCAACTTGGTTTTTCACCACATTAATTTATGAATATGACATTAGTTTTAGTAAAATGGTTAATCCAGAAATAGTATAGGTTGCGTGTATAAATAAGTGAGTAAATGAAATAACGATAAGTATACAATTATTAAGAAATAAAAATAAACCAACAATATACACAAATGAGCAAGTATTCAAACTGCTTCAGTTCATAATTTTTACAAAGTTTGTGTTTAACACTATTTTTACTTTACACATTTCTTGCTTTCTTTTCATTTCTGTCATTACACTTTTCTACACATTTTCACAACGAAATAACTATGCATTTATGTCAAAGATTTCTTACAATTACATGATAATATACCGGTACGTCAGTTAGAATTACATTTGCATGGTTTACGACGGTACTTTAGTGAAACGGCAAATAATTTTCAACTATAGGTGCGACGAAATGTTGGACTCGCTGGCAATCGGAGAGCGAACGTCGAGCTGTAAACATGTCATGGCGACGGGGGTATTAATTCTTAAATCGTGTAAAGATGACTAAAAAACGTTACCCATTTACTTGAAAAAGAAAACATGTCAATGAATATATTATTATTGTTACTAATAAACAGAACATTAAATGGACGCATATTGGATTTATATGAAAAATTATATTTCGTTCGGCACGCGTCATTTGCACAATCCGCGCATCGCCTAGCCACGATTTTTTTAGGCCATGCCTCAACTGAGGTATAATATAATAATCTGGTAGAAGTTCATTCGTTATTTGTTTTGGGTACAAATTATTTTCTCGTAACTCATTGCCAAATTATAATATGAAATCATTAGTTTGACATAGTGGATCAGATGAGCTTTTACATACTTAAATAAACTTCTGTAAGTACAATAAAATATTCAGAAAATTAATACTATCGACCGAGGGTATTTCTCACTTGATGGTATTTGAATTTAAATTTTAATTGATTTGAGTTTTGTATTAATTATTTAATTTGATTAATTGCGACTTGGGTTTCGCCTTTTAGCATCTTCTGGCACTATACACACTTACCAATAGTAAATACAAACTGACAACGAATACATTTAATTGAGTAAGTATTGTTTATATAGCAATTTAATACAATAACAAACGTAAAACCTTATTACCTATCTAAGTAAAGAATCAGATACTTAAGTAGAAAAAGATTTTTTTAAATATTTTGTAAGTATATTAATTAAAGTGTTTGTAAAAACCCGTAGTCAATATCTTATATGCTATTAAGACATTCAGTAAACTAGAGGAACTGCTAGTTAACATTGAGTCCCAGGTGAACAACAAACCATTGATAGATTCTGTAAGTCGCCAACACTGCAATCGGCGCGCCATATTGAAAGAATGTGGGACACCATAGAACAGATTTAACTTTGTGTTAAATATCCTGAGCAGGTGGGTATCACAAGCTAACCGTGATTTACGTACAGGTTAGCTATTTGGAGGAGAATTGGAATACGATACAAATGTTGGGAAACCGAAGAAGATTAAGAAGGGCTATGAGCCAGATGACACTTTTGTGGACGGGGGTAAATCTCGCTCTGAGATGTATCGCCAAAAAAGAAGTCGAAACTTGCTCGTCAACAATCGACAC
Source organism: Rhyacophila brunnea (assembly GCF_057557595.1). NCBI lineage: Eukaryota > Metazoa > Arthropoda > Insecta > Trichoptera > Rhyacophilidae > Rhyacophila > Rhyacophila brunnea. The sequence continues at coordinate 20,948,361 of NW_028232774.1, forward strand.
GTTCTTTTTAGACCAGAAGAAACGGTTTACCATCTTATTGTTGTAATTTGCTATGCATTGTATACCTACCGTATTTATTATAATCTAGCATCTGAACATCGTCTTCAACTTTGAACATAAAACATGACAAAAAGTTTTGACTTTAACGACCCGGTATAACAAAAATGGAAATATATTTTAAATCATTCATCATAAGAACCCAACAATAGTTCTTTTCGCGCGTCGTTTATAGCTATTTTTTCTAAGAATTTCAATACATTCAGTTCTTTTGTCAAACTTTATTGCATATATCGCTTCAGAATAATAATTAGTATAAAACACCCATGAATTATTAAGTTGGAAGTTTGACAGTTGAATTTTAGATGGATCGAAGACAGGCAATAAAGAATAAAGTTGTTGGTACAACGTACAACTAACTAATATATTGTGTATTATTTTTTTTAACTTAACATTTTTCCTTCTTCTTCAGATAGTCTTTTCAACTGTAGACGATTCAACTAAGGATAGCAATATTCTATTGTAAAAAGTACCTACACAATTCTTTCACATAAAGATAATTACCCCATCGTGGATAAATTAATTTTAAAACAAGATAAATATGAGGCTGTAATGAGGTTACATAATTTGTAAATCCACAACTATAGAGGGTAAATTGACAACCCTTACCATCACCTTTAATAAGTTATTATATTATTATATGCCCTCTGGTTTGAAATAATATGCTCTCATGAAAATAGCTAAGTGGTATTCAACAGCAGAACGACCCCAGCTAGTGATGATGATGTTTGTGATTGTAATATATTATTATTGGTGAGGTATCTATTTATTTTACTGTCAATAAATTAATCATATTCACGTTTTTTTCTGGGTGGTCATCAGAATTACATATTAAATGAATTGGCTATGGCATTGTGATAAATTGGATGGTATTGATATTATATGATATTAGTAATCAATGACAAGTAAATAATTTATTACCCATTATAAATATTGGGTTTCTCTATATTTCAAATCATAAAGCTGTTGAAACATTACAGTGTTGATATGTATAATATTTTTAATGGAAATTACAAAACGTGTTTTTCGTGTAATATAATTTAATATAAATGTCAATCAGAATATTCACGCTATATCTGAATTTTGGCATAATTTCGACATTAATATAAATGTCATAAAATCACAAAACTGGCGTCTTGTCACCAAGTTATTATTAAATTTTTTATCTTATAAAATATCGTAAAATAATATAATAAAGACCTTAGCCATGCAAAGAATTTCGTTAAATTGAATTAATGTCTGCATAAGCCAAAATACAGTGACGGTTAGTTATTAATCTCTTAATTAGTGACGTCATAATAATATTTCATTGTCATTTTTTTTAATTAAAAAAAATATAAGTACCTATGTTAAGAATGGTACAAGTATGTAAATGGTACAATATAAATTGAATAATTATACTTAATTTAATAGTTAACATAATCCAATAAATAAGATAATGGTTACTTTATCAGTGATTAACTGAATTAATTAAAGCGTTTCGGATCCAGTATACCTACATAATAAGATAGATTTATCTGGATCTATTGTATTTTTTTTTTATTAATATGGCAATAAAATTACTTAGTACCTTAGTAGATTTAAAAATGGCCATTTTGTTTATGTTTGATGTCACGGTGAAAATAGTAGCTATAATGTAAAACGTATTTAATACAGCTAGTAGTTCGTATTTGCGTATTTAATCGATATTATTATAAATACTTCACTAACGCTTGCAAGGCTGTTTGGTTGTTTTTGCGGAAGCAATCGCAAGTCACAAAATGACTGTTGTCACATGTCACTAGTTTTATGCGCATCTTTTTCCACGCAACACGTGTGTTAACATTTTTTTTGGCGTTCGCTAAATAGCCGATCCACGGCTATAATAGCTAATAGCAATTATTATTCATGACATTCGATGCATCAGGCTTTTAGATAACAACTGCACTACAATTAATGTGCAACGATAACCTTTAGGCAGTCGTAAAATATTGCACTCATTTATAATAGATTTAAAATAAAAATGTTGACATAAAAAAAAACTATTTACTTACTTATTAATTTGGTTTTACTCTTTTTATTATTATTATTATTGTGTATATTTTAATTGATTATGTATTCATATTATCCAGTGTATCTATGCTTTTAATTAATAAAATTTCTACATTAAAAAAAATAGTTGCATATATAATTAATTGTGATATTGATCTTCCCAAGCAGTGGCGGTGGTCTAAAATAGTCGATGGAACGAAATATTTAGTTGTCAATGTCAAGTTTTCAAATTTAGAATATTGGGTACATTTTACGCGCTTTCTCTATTTACCACGTTCGCATTGAATCTTTCCATCCCTTTTCACATAGTATTATAATACATAGGTACATATTATTATATTTATAAGAAAATAAATCATCATCAATTGCACGCAGTTCAAACAGATGAACGAGGTGAATATAATGCTCACTAAACTTTGTCAGTTATACTTATTTGTTTTCATTGAAATAAGAATACAATACATATACAAATTGCTGATGGTGTTGGTTAGTTTTTAAAATTCAATTAAACCCTGTCTAAAGCAAACTATAATAGTTTAGGTTTGCTTTGGGGATCCGACATAAATAGAGCACACTTTTTCATCGTAATAATTTGTTTGTTTTTTCACCGCGTGTTATTTGTCCTTCTTTCATCGACATTTCGAAGTTTCTCATGAATGGCCTTTGCAATGAGCCCGAAACGGGTTGTTTGTTGTAATAGATTTTTAGGTTTTCACCGCGTGTTCTTCCTCATTCTTTCCTCGACGTTTCGGGTTCGTTTCGCATACACTACAGTACACTTCATCAACACATTATCTCTTGAGAATGGAATGGCCTCTGCAATGAGTCCGGAACGCCGAGGAAAGAAGAAGGAATAACATTCAACATTAACCAATCAATAGTACCTATATATTTTTGGTATGTAATGCATATCATGAAAGAATAGCAAGTATTTTGAAAGTCATTGAGGCATTGATTAAATAAATAAAAAATATAGTACCTAAAATTAACTATTCATTATAATAAAATGGTAAGTGCATAATCAGAGAATACAGAATTAATGGGAACTTAAATACCTAACGGATGTGAAGTAACAGGCAACCGATCTCGAGTGTGGAAGAATATGGGATAACCTTAAACACGTGTCAAGAATACTTCACTCTAAGCTTGTCCTCCATTCTGATAACTGTTCTCGGTTTATGCACTGACGCTCATTCAATATTGGTGTATTTAAAGGTTGCAACAGACACTATAGCACGTATATAATGTGTGTTTCATTTTCGTAGGACACTTACACATTCAAAACCCTGATTTAAAATATAAATTCTATTTATTAATCTGTTCTAGTATATACAAGCAATGACCATGAGTTTTAGAAGCCTGCATTTTTGCATACGTGTTAGAAAATTAATTCATTTAATATGATATGATAGACAACATGACCTATCTTAACGCTTAAAATGGAAGACAATGAGCGAACGGCAGACAAATTAATATTCAATGACAATATTGATTTCTGTTTTATTGGTGGACGTAAATTCTTGCTGCATCTTTATTATTTAACGGTGAAATATCAATTTATTATAGCAGAAAATGATATCGATTTGTGTCCTTAGTAACGATTCTAAAAGGGGTGGAGCCATTACCGACGTCATAATAATATTATTATCATTTTTATAGGTATTTTTAGATACACGGTTTTCTTATTTCATAAATAATTATTAAAAGGTTGAACCTCGCATTCAAATTTTCGCATGCAAGCGACATTACACGATAGCAAAAATGCCACCACATATTGTGAAAATATGTAAATCCGGGTCATATTATTATTATATCGATTGAAAATGCAGTAACTTTTACCATCCCATTGAACGCTTGTAAGATGGTTGGTCCAGCTTTGTCGATTCTTGGAACTGTCTTAAATCATTTTGATAAAAAGTAGGAAGGTATTCTAAATTTTCAGTTACAATATTTTATTCCTAATTCAAATCCAAATCCAAACCTTTGCTCATCCTTGTGAAATCAGATATAATTATTATGTAAGTACTAACACCCCCTTTTTATGTTAGGCAAATATAAATATATAGGCTACAAATGTTGGTAATAACACCGATTCGTGACGCATTTGGGCTACGACGCTCAGAGTATATGCTTCATAACTTTACACTCCGGCTCTAGGATGAAAATGATGTACCTACTTAATATATTCTAAAAATATGTTTTTTACGTAACTACTATAATATTATCTATGTATTTATTTATGATTACATATTATATTAATACAAGTGAATATCTATAATTAACTATTTCTTTTATTCAACGAATAATTCACAAGATTTAAGAATATATCATTCTGATTACTGAACATTTATATAATTTTGAAAAACACTTTCTGTGAGAGTATATTATAACCAATAGAAAAAATCTTTTTTTAAAAAAAGTAAGTCACCCCGACGGGGAATCGAACCCTATATCTCCCGAGTTCAAATTAAATTCCACGACGTCGTTTAGTAATCAAAGTAATAGTAATATGCCTACTTTGATTTAAGAAACAAAAATCGATTGCCAAAGTAGCTTGATTTGGAAGAACGCTGATGAGTAGGTATTAAAATTGACCAATAGTTAAAATTTGTCGCTATTAGTATGTCACGCCGTAGCATATTGGTTAAATGCGACAGACGATGCGTAAACTCGGGAGATACAGGGTTCGATTCCCCGTCGGGGTGACTTACTTTTTTTCAAAAAAGATTTTTCTATTGGTTATAATATACTCTCTCAGAAAGTGTTTTTCAAAATTATATATGTTCAAGTGAATATCATTTGATTTAAATGTATGCGATGTAATCAGGCAGAGGTATATCAGTGTAGTAAAAACTGCAAAAATGTGCAAAATTATAAAACGTATACTCTACCCCAGATGCACAAAGTGCCCTCATTTGAATAGTGTTTTTGAGATCAGTACCGACCCCCATGTCGAATCAGCTAGACGCATTTTAAATACTCTAAACTCATTCCCCGTACACGCGTTGTGTACAAAAAAGTATTGTGTATGTACTCATCTTGTAATTAATTATATTGTGCCTCAGTAAATCCGTTCGCATAATCAGTGTCCACCCTGAGGAAACCTCCCTTCACCAAAAATATTCCACACCCTCTCTCCCAACGACAGTGGCGAAGTCTCCATACTAGGCGATTATTTAAAGCCTACCTTCTTAAGAAAAATATTTTATAATTTAATATTGACATATTAAATAATATAATTACAATATAATATATTCAATATGCCCAATGACATCTATCGTATAATTGTCATAATAATTTTACGATCTTTTCCACTATTCCAATAAGCACCATTTATGGCATGTCTCGAAGGTTTAAAAAAATAAGCGACATCTGGTTTCGCTTTACATATTGTATGGATTACGTTCGCGTGAATCGAAAACTTTTTTTATATGAAGTTTGTTTCTCATAATTTCAAGACGTCTGCGGCGGCCCATATAAATTGGTAAGCTATTTAAGGAGCGCTTACGCTTACATATTACGTAAGTGCACATTTATCCAAAATAATTTATAAAATAGTTTAAAAAATAATTTCTAGGGATTCAATCACATATAAATATTGATTGTTGTTAAAAATAATAAATAATTTATCTCTTGATTTTTATTTGTCAGTTAGTTTATTCATCGACTAAGACAATTTATTCAGCCAATTATGTAAGTTGAAATCTGATATTGTATCTAAGTCTGTGTTTTAAATATATAAGTATTTTAAAATGTCTAGTTTACGGGTTAAATTATAAATTGTTATGGAACAGATTCACAACAACGGATATTTTCAATATATTTTGAGTGTATCTTGCGTTTATATTTAAGAAAATACATATTTCAAATTAATTGCTTAATTTTATACCATCAGTGAGCTTTTGAAATTTTATCGGTTTTTGTGTACCTACCTATTCATCAGTAGTTATGTCGGATTATCTTCTTATTTCCCGTAAATACATCTAACAAGTGTGTTTTCTCCACAGCCTACCTGTTTCCAAAAGTCACCCTCCGCCACTGCCCAACGATTCCATATCGCATTCATCTGGAGCCATGGGGGCGGTTTGTTAGTACATATTTGACACCACAGTGTGACAGTACAGTATGTATATGATATTGTATGAATCTTTTAAATTTATAATATTGCTATTCAGTAAACACTTAGTAAGTAAACTTTTAAATAATTATGTATCGCAAACACAGGTATGGTGTTTCTATTTTAAAATTCATTAGGAATAGTTTGCGATAAAATTGAAGCCAATTTCAAGAATCGTAGGTATATATATGCTGAACACGCAAAGGTGCTATTTATCAATAACGGACAATTTGTCATTATGGCACTGCCACTTAAAGCAAATTGTATACTAAAAGTTATATCATTTCAATCAATCTATACCTACGTCCTACTTGGCACTCGTAATATTTGCTGTAATTTTCGTTAATTTTTAGCAATCCACTAAAGCGCGACAAATCAAAAATAATGGAAGTTTTCAGAATGTTCCATTTTTGTATCGAAACAATTTCTTGCAAACGCGCTCCGGCCTGATTGAAGGAATCAATTGATTTATATAGTTTCTTAAATAATTATCAATTGTTACGACACCGTAATGTTTTTTAGACACTTCGAGAAACAATGTCCGACGGTATTGAGTATTCGCTCGGTCATATCATTTGATTCGGGCTTGTTTAGAATAATAATTTCGCATTGGCCTTACAACAAAATGACATCTTTATTGAGATGGGCAATCTCGTCACGATGTCAAGAAGTTTGTAACACAATATTAATCATAGACGATAGTAATCAAAGATTCATCTTATGCTTGCGAGATTTGTATGTCAATTTGACATAATAACCATGGCAGCTGATCGAATATCAATACAAATTACAATTTGAAATCAGAAGCCGGGCAGTGGCGGGTTTAGCCCTAGATTTTGAGCTCCTGACCCCACGATAATAAATATAATAAAAACCATAAATCACACCCGTTAAGAGCATACTTCAGTGAAACGGAAAATAATTTTCAACTGTAGGTGCGACGAAATTTCAGACTCGCTGCCAATCGGAGAGCGAAAGTCGAGCTGCGAACACGTCAATTTGTTTTGTGATGGCATAGGGGGAATTAATTCTTAAATCGTGTAAAGATGACTAAAAAATGTTACCCATTTACTTGAAAAAGAAAACATGTCAATGAATATAATATTATTATCTATTATTACCATTGATATACTACTGGATGAATCATATACTTCTTAAAATGACGCCCGATTTTCAGCGACTCGGCCAGTGTTAAAACTTACTGTTTTAATATCAGCGGACTTAACTCGATATAAGCTCACTTAATATTTGTCTCGAAAACGACCTGGCAATAATTATGAGTAAGCTTGCTCTAGCTTGCATCTTACTCTAACTAATAGTCAGCGCATGACGACTTGCTCTGTCCGCTCAGAAATGAATTTTTGGTAGCTTGCAAGCTTTGGGTTGCAGACACCCTTAGGGTCACTATTACAAGAACGCGAATTTAGTTTTACAGCCAGGGCAATACGGGTGAAATTCGGAAATCCATGTTAACGGTCTTAACACATTATACCTACAAGGAAATATTATAAGACGATATTCGTAATATCTTCTTTTGTGGTACATTTTTAAAATGACACTTGTATGGGAACTCCTCATCTAGTAGTATATCAATGATTATTAGATTATTACTAATAGAACAATACACATAACATTAAATGGACGCATGTTAAATTTTTATGACAAATTATGTTTTGTTCTGCACGCGTCGTTTGCACGTTTGCATATTCACGTCGCGTAGTCACGATCGTTTTAGACCGTACCCCAGCTGAAGTATATAGCCTTAAGTAAAAACAATATATTTCAGGATATAAAAATTTTACACATAGGTATTTTAATATGTTTTTTTTTTTGTATATAGGGTAAATGCACTGGTATCCGGACAGTTAACTATTTTCTCACCTTATTTTCGATTATCTTTTCCATTTTTAGAAGAAAACAAAATATGTTATGATTTATAAATGTTTACATATATATTCTTTTGGTTTATAAATATTTTAAAAATCTATATTTAGGTAAATTACTATCATATTTCTCATGTTAAGAAAAATGGTTGGTTTTTTTAGTCTCCGGACACACAATCTTAGTTTCCGGACGTACTATTTTTAGTGGTCGGACAGATTATTTCGTATAGAAAATAAGACAAGTTTTGGTGTTAAAAAAATATTTTTTCACGTTTAAACAATTTTAGTTAATACAGTGATGCAATAAAAGCAGAAATAGTTCACAATGAGCACTCAAGCAACTGCTAACTTGAAAAAAAACATATTTTTATTTATTCAATGTGTTTCTTTCATATAGTTCTGTCGAAGTAATTTTGTGTGCAAATTATTGAGCAAAGCAAAATGAAATAAAAAACTGAACTTCATAAATCAAATGGTAAAACTAATAAACATCTCAAGTGAGTTAGTTGACCAAATTTTGACATTAATTTTAATTACATCCAAAAAATCTCAAACTGTGTAACTTTTGTTTGTGTACTATAATATGCAAAGCAGGCTTACAAAAAAAAACATACTTGAGAACTGCTGGCAACTAAATTATTGCCATTGATAATTTTAAAAAGGTTCAACACTTCAGTTACCATAATTATATTTCCAAACACACTAAAATAAATTTCAATACTAATCCTAATCCCTTCTCTGACGAAAAATAAATGTTTTCAAGTGCTATTTTCAATCATAAATATAAAAGAGAACTAAGTGTAAAAAATCCATGCTTGAATCAAGCACTCTTCAGTAGTTTTACAGAGAAAAAAATGCTTTAGTGCTATACCCCCAACCCAATAGCCTGGATATGTGACTTAATGTCTAAACACCTACAAACCCGGAACCGGGGTTCAACGTAATACGGGTGTCTGAGTGATTATACGGGTGATAAACATATTAATTTAGGTCTAAGTTTAAACAAAAATTACATACAAAATCTTTTAGTGATGCTTCACTATAAGATAACATAGACATTGTCCTGCATTTAAGGTGAAACCAACGAACACATCCATCACAGCCAATGGTTCTTTAATAAACCATCCTCAACATCACTTTCTAATTCATCAGAACAATTTTGGCAAATCGCCTTTTTCGCTTTCCTTTTTTTTATTTTTTTATTTGTCTTCTCTTTTCTAAGGAAGACCTTTCATCTTTTATGAATTGCTGTACTTTTGTCATCCTTCACTTTTTCTTCTATGATCTTCCTCCACGCTTCCGAAGAAATGGCGCTTGGTGCTTTGACAGTGTCTTATTATTCTATTTTTACTCCCAAATTGAGTAGGTTTGGGGTAAAAAAGATGGGATTTTAATGTTAAATTGCTCACACTTGATGATCTGGTGCTTGCATTTGACGTACTCGTACCAGCTATTGGAGATAATTGTGTAAATACATAATAATTAATTAGAAAATAGCTTTGTCCGGTCATTCAATATTGAATTTTAGTCGCCGGACAGCAGGATCAAAATTATAAAATCGTGTCCGAAAACTAAAAATATTTACAATTCTATGTTTGTCCTTTTCTAACTTGTATAAAACCAAGCAAGCCTCGATGTGATACTGTACACACACAAATACTCAATGTCTCTTATAAATTCAGTGCCCGGACACTGCGTCCGACAACTAGAAAAAGACAAAATTTTGCACTTTAGTTGCCGGACACCAAATATTTAACTAAATTTAACAAAATACATTATTTTTATCATTGAATAATATACAAGAACATATTACTGAATAATATGAAACATCTTTGAAGCGAATAAATGAAATAATCATAGTTTTAACGTACTTTTTGTATCCTTCGTTCACTAATTATTTTTTAAGAAATCGAATATTTTTTTTTGTTGAGTCAGCATGTGCACCACTACTAATGTAATACTATAGAATGAATTCCTTTGTGCGTGACAAATATAATTTTATTGGTCAAGGAACAATACAGGCACAATATGTGAGTCATCCTTCTTATGAAACTCTCATACTTTGCTTATTTTCGTTATATTTGTACAAAACTGTCCGTATACTGAAGCTGTCCGGGGACTAATGCAGTTACCCTAAGTACGTAGTTATCTGTTTGAGTGGTTATGTACCCGTATCAAAACTCTCACCCATTGTTATTCTTAAATTCGAATACATATTATTATTGAACATACACCATTCTTAAATCTTGTGAACTACCTATACGTCTGAATAAAAGAAAATAGTTAATCAAATATTATTATTTTTGGTTGAGATGACTCGTCGCAATCATCTTATTAAAATTAAAATTTATTTATTTTCATATAGTGAACTTTATAAATTATAAATTTAAGACGTTCACAACATTATAAAAACAATGAAATAGATGCCGTATTAGAAAAACAGTAGGTACATATAAAGAGTAAATAAAAAAACTTGTATAGTAGATACATGGAAGCATGGCCCCCACAAAGGGGGGCTGACGGGGCGCCAGCCTGGGGGCCCGCGTGGCGCGTCTACCTTATAAGTGAGATAAACACACAGTCATCACAAATTTGCTCTAATGGTAAAAAAGTCGCCTGCGGCGCTATTTTACTTAAAGATTATTAGATAACATTTTAAAATATGTGATTATGTGATGCAAATTTTGATTATTGTGTGTCGATATTCGAAAACTTCATAACAGTGGATTTATTGAAAAATACATATAATCGCTAAAAATACATTGAATGCCTTTAATTTTAACTGGAATACCATTTGCGTCAAACAAACCCGACAAAGATCCTGGCCTGGGGGGCCGCTTCAAGATGTGGGGGACATGCATGGAAGTACATACACCGAATGAGTTAAGTTGACCCTATTTTAACGCCCACCTGTAGATACTCATCCTCACGTAGGTGGAATATATCAACATTCGAATTGATTTGGTTGAACAGTATAAATTGGCATCACAGGTTCGTTCTGCACCTTGAGAGAACAAACAACTGGTGATCCCGATTTCTACGATAGTTATCAGGGACACACAGGCCAATTATTGCGAAGCAAACTACGCCTCCGTTTAAAACGCGGGGATTTACATTTTCTCATTCTTTCACTCCTGCGGTAGCTCGTGAATGTGCGACTACGAATCGAGTGATACGAAAGGTCATGCGGGATTCTTTATATTTAATTTGTAAACGATTTTCACGTAACCTGGTTAAGGAAATAAATATAGGAAGGGTTAATGGCTCTCGTTCAAATCTCATCGTTACATGTACATGCTTTTTACAGTTTCACTTAAGTATATTTAACTACTATGGGGCATGCGGCATGCCGCATGATGCGATCAACGCGTTGGACATGTCTGATTTATCGCAATCCATAACTGGAATCATGGCCCAATATAGTCAGGCAGTGACACGAAACTGAAATCACTGATGGTAGTGCTAGTTATAACGTATACTTCGAATGCAATATGGTAGACTGTTTCTAGAAAATTATGATTGTTCCATAATATTGAAATAAAAGGTAATCATTTGAACTAAAAGGTAATCATATGCAATCGAAAATCTTCCTTTATTGCTAACAGGTTACCAAATTGTATTCGAAGATAATCAATAATTATCACTGATAATATCGTAATCCGCAATTCAGTGCCATGGCCTGAATATAGTATTTTATTAGTTGTGTGTACCTACATCTCATTAGTCTCATCATCACGTATAAAGCGAAATATGTTTTTTTATTTAATAGCTGTTATCTAATTTTACACTATTTTTATAATTGATACGCACATTTATAAACGTGTTTTGTTCAGATTACCTGTTTTTAAACGGGTTTTAAAAGTATCAATTACATACTAATAGATGCTAGGTATTAAATTATTAATGGGAATAGAAAAAAAATGTACACTGTAACCATTATTATAATAAAATAAACGTAATAATATGATAATAATTATAATATATAAACAATGGCGTCATTTCCGCTTTCGTGTAGCAGAGCAGATATTATACGTTATCAGTTCACTGGGATAATATTATTTCTTTGATCCGTAATCCTTCACGTAGTGTAGAATGTGTGACCTAGGACTAGGGAGTTAATTAGGTCAAATAATAATTATTATTGTCGGTGTACTAAATCCAAACTAAACGTAATTTTTATCGTTATTTTCGTACTATAAATTCAATATTAATTGAATTCAGGGAACACAAAAATATTGAGAATTGGGTTGCCTTATAGGTGGGTCTGAATCAAGGTTTAATTCTCGAGTGTGGAGAAATATGGGATAAAAAACACGTATTAACCATTCACAAGGCCCCAGGAATTTAACTACAACATAATTATAATGTATTTCAATGAAATATAGCTTTTATTTATATTATGTAAATTATATGTAGGTACAAACACCCACGATGGCCGCACGGCTTAAGCGACGGCCTATAACGTCATGGGTCCCAGGTTCGAATCCTGGGTCTGGCAAGTATACATATTGTTTTTCAATTTGTGTATGTATGAGTCAGAGTATGGACCTCATGTTGAGCAAGTGGCTGACATCCATTTCTCGTAAAAACAAAAAATCTATTAATTTACAAAACTCTACTTTGTGGAGGCCCTGAAAGAGGGGCCCTGTGGAGGGAGAAAAAATCCTGAAAAACTATGTGGGAACTATTTTCCCATAGCCTGATTGTATATCACACTATTACTAACCATTGCCCGGTGAAAAACAACCAAATTGTATGTGGGAAGGATATTATCATGACTTGATTAAGGTTTAAAGAATATTTTTTAATAGTTACGTTTGTATCACAACATGCATTAAAGTTTATAACGTAAACGAAAAGCGCACTCAATGTTGGTAATATTTGAAAAAAAATCGGAGGTTTTGTATTTATTGAGTTTTATGGCCTGATTGTCATAAAAAAAATCTCGCTTCCAATAATTAATCTATTCTCTTAGCGAAACTTATCAATGCAGCCCTGGTAAATAAATATCAGAGCACATAAATGTGAACAAATCTGCGTTATGGTATTCTTTTCTTTGTATACTGTATTCGGCGAAGAATCTTGGTTCTTTAACCTGTCTATCCTGGCTGTAAGCAAAAATGGAGTGTTGAATCAAACCAATCTCTGAGTTTCTTGAGCAAGCCAATTCTTCTTCCACTTGGACCGTACTCACCGGAGTTCTACCATTTAATGATAGGATGCAGAAGTTGAAGGAGTAAAATCCGAAATCACTTGCAACGGATTATAGATCCAACAGTACAAGTTGCCCGCTGAGTGAGGGCGCCATATGCTAACAATCAATACGTTTTATACTGTGATGAGTAGGCTTAGGATTCTTAGATATTAAAAATTCTTTTTTTTTGAGCGGCCCTACAACAAAATATCTATCTGTTTCTGACAATTATGAAACTTTTAAGCCCTATTTGTTTTTTTTACCATGAATTTTTTTTTTTTTTTTATTTTATTAATTTATTTATTATTTATTAAGGAAACAAACAGTTACTAATAAAAACTAAACAGTTGTTAGCACCTATTTTAAAATATTTTTGGATAATTACATATTTTTATATATTTCTAGGTTTAAGCACATATTTTCACATAAACACAAATTTTCAATGTTCCTGGACCAATTGGAATAAAAATAAGTACAGAATTAAATAAAAAATACTGGACTTCAACGCTGCAGAATATTAAAGCTGTTTTGGAAAATCTATCAGATGCCTCAGATGTTCCAATATTTGCTACTTCAGAAATAGTTTCATTTACATACGTAATAATCAACATATTCTGTAGAAGTGGAAAGAAGTTTTTCCATGTATAAAAATTTGCTAAGATCAAATCGTCAAAGATTCACTTTCGAAAATTTGAAGCATTATTTTATCATTTATTGTAATAAAGCGTTTTCTGTTCGTGAATAAATAATAAATAAAACTGTTAAAATATAATATTAAATATGATTTATTGTAATATTTACTTAAATTTTAGCACCTATTTTTGTTTTTTAGCACATATTTATGAAATTTTAATAACATATTTTCCAATTATATCTACATATTTTAGATACCTATTATTCATTTTATAGCACCTAAAAATCCTAAGCCTAATGATGAGCTTAGTTCTAAATTCGAACGATTGGTATATCTATAGACGTCGTTGTCCACTTTCCTTCACACAATGATTTTAAATCAAGCTATATATTATTATAATTTATTATATACATACGTATAAATATTTCAACTTCAAGCATTATTATTTACAAACAATACCAAATTCTTTCTATCATTAGTGTGCCATGAATACCAGACTGAAAAAATGTTTATTCAATTTTATTTCAAAACAATTTATTACTGCACAGCACCTGTCGATTAAGACTTTTATGATAGGTACATAGTTTTTTTTTTCATTTCATCAAATATATAATGGAAACTTAATATTGTTTCATTCAATATTTGGACAGTTGTAGGAAGTCTATGCCAAAAATAAAACGTGACCATACTAAAAACCAGAACCGCTACTAGTATTTTTTTTACCCACCCCTTTACTCGAGTAATGTTAAAATAAATAAACATCTAAAAGAATACATATTTTCTTTAAAATTCAATCTTCTTTGTCGAAACCATATTATGACTTGTGAGCTTGACCCGGATAATTTGGACATATATTTCGAAATTCAGGAATACGTAGTCTATGGTAGTAAAATACCCCGTGGCACTCTTGATGTTAATTGACTATTATATTAAAGCTTTTTATCGTCTTCTGTGATTTGTGTGTGCTCGACCTGACGAAAAACGCGATTAATGCAAATGAGAATGGTCTGTCGTAAATGTTTAACTCAATGATAATGGTCATGGTTGTCATGTTGTCATGCTATCAATGAGACCCTTAGCATTCGCCTCCAACACCATAATTCAAATACTGGGATTACCTATCTCACTCTTGCCTTATCATTTATGTTTCGTGGGTATACATATAAATAATTTAATAAAGTAACCAAAGCCGTCCAATCTCTTTGAAGGTAACAGTAAAAAATGTTGATATATTTTCTAGATTATGCCTTCTGTGGTAAGGATGAGGAGGCATCCAAGACTACGTGATCGTAATGTGGTCCACCAAGGATGTCGAGTGGATAACTGCTGGACAAATGCAGTCATACAGCTGTACATAATGCCGGGTCCACACTGGCAACATGTCGCCGGCAACCTCGTTAAATTTTACGATAAGTATGACAATTATCGTAAAACTTCTTAAGCAATTATGATAATTATCGTAAAATTTAACGAGGTTGCCGGCGACATGTTGCCAGTGTGGACCCGGCATAGGGCACTAGACGAGCATCGGGTCACCATAAAATCTACTATCTCGACGAACTTTCCAATGTTGTCGGATAAACGTGGCAGTGAAGAACTAAAGTATGGATGTAGTTGGGAAAGACTTTCATCCATCAGTTCATCGATCTCGGCTAATGATGATAACATACTGGTATATTTAATCACTGATTTTATGAATGATCAAGTTAAAACCAAAGGAAGCCGCCAAGACTCTTTGTGGTGCTACTAAAAATAGCTGTCATACCTAGTCCAGACCAACATACATAATATTATATGCGCAGAGCGTTGGAGCGGAGCTCGGAGCAGGATCACGGTGCGCCGGAGCACCGAAAATTTGTAGTGCTCCACTGGTCTGGATGTTTTATTTACTATTAAATTTTCGTCCTAAAATCCAATGAAAATAGTATATTTTGACACTTTGCAACACTGGAATTATTTAAAATATGGCAAGACTGCCGAGTATAAATAACCTCACTTTTTTGACAGAAAAGGCAAATAATGAGAGACGATTTGCTGACGATAATTTTGTTTAATATAATTAATAATGACAATGACGATTATTTTTTAATTAAGTACTTATTTTTTATTTTTTTTAACATTTGTATACATATAATACTTTTTAAAACTTTTTACCCGGAGCGGAGCAGACTTGAGCGGAGCCGGAGCAAGTATTAGGTCACGGAGCGGAGCAACACAAAAAAGGGTCCGCTCCAACGCTCTGTAATGTGCGTAAACAATTAATGAACATTGTATTTGAACTATTTGAAAGATATATTAAATCTCTTTACGAAACAAATTTTTACATTAAAAATGTTATGAAACAATTAATATCTATTTTTGTGTATATTTCGCCACTGATTGAAAAATTGTTCACATACATAACTCTGATGTTCTTGGTCTGCATTACAGCTTCACAATCATCTTCGATTTTTTAACACTAAACTCATCTTGAGAAATTTATAAAATGGTCTTCAATGCTTACTTTAGGTCACATTAATCTAATACAACAAATAAACCTACCACCTTATTACGATCCTGTTAATTTTTTTTTTATATAATAGGTACACATTGGCCATTAAGCGATGGAATTGCTGATTTAAAATAATTAGTAATTTTTACGATCGGTAATATCGTTGAACTGTCAATAATTCTCAGCGGGATCCATAATCTATTCAATTCCATGTGATAATTATGTTGTTTTTTTTAATTATATATAAATATGCCATGATCTGTTAATCGAGATATCGAACTATTTATTAGCAAGGGCGTTCGACTTGATTATTACATGGGGTATCATTGAAAAATATACCAGAAAACCAATATTTTGTCCAATAAAACTGTCTGTCACGGACGCAGCTGTTCTGGTTGCAGCATGAAATCAAGTTCGAGGTCAGACTCCCAAGTCATGGTGACAGGAATATCATCATGAAGAAGTGTTTTAGCGCATACACGTGACGCGAGGATATATTCATAACTAAACTTATTAAATAATCTTTTACCCAGTCACTGTGATACTGAAAAAAAGAATAATCACCATGACATTACAAAATAACAATAATTAAATTGTGCATTCACCACTTTCTTTATTACGAATAATGTTTGATTATATGGGTTGAGAATGTTGAGATGTCCTTTATAATTTTAAGGGACTACTGTGCGAAAACATCTTCTTGGCTACGTAAGGAAGCGCTGTTGGCGACTAAATGGGAAGAGTTTGTTAGTTTATAATGGAATTGCGGTTAAAAATGGGCGGAGCATGTTAGTTCACAGTTTTAACATGTAGCCAAGAAGATGTTTTCGCACTATAAGCTCAAACATCCTTGTTTTATTTATGATTTTGCCGAGGCTTTGACTGCGACTAGCTGTCATATTGCCTCTTCTCATCTAGAAGAGGATCCGCCGATCAGGCCCTCCCTCCGATTCTGTTGAAGAGCTTTACAATTCTACCGAGCTCTTCCGTTTTACCCACAGCGAGGATACCTTTCAATTCATCGACATTCCTAAAGATATCCGCAATTAACAGCTGTACTCTGTGTCGTTCATACGTAGGGCATTGTACTGGTATATGTACAATCACCACATTAATCGCAGAGTTACGAATCGCTTATTTCCATGAGGACATCAATTTTTTCTACCCATTGTGTGTCCTGTTCTTAGCCTCAGTATCAGCTTAAGCTCATTTCTCTTCAAAGGAAATTCCACAAACCAGGGCACCGAACATGGGGAAGGTAGAATGGACCATTCTTGGTTACAACAGTCTATTTTTGTTTTTATCCAATCGTGTACAATAAAATAAGAAATACTTAAGTAGTTAAAAAGATCTTGAAATTAAAATACTTTCTGCGGTCAATTTTCAAATGGGTGAGACATGTCACTTGGTTCAGATGGCGCAAAAAGTGTGACATCCTGCGATCATGTGACATAATATCCGCTTGGATTCTGGTATAGCTGCCGGTCGTTTGTCACCCTATAGCGATGATCTACATACTACACATTTAATATCGCACTGTGTTCTGAAAGCACGACAAGGTGAAGTGAGTAAATAAACCTACTGTAATCTTAATAAATTGCGGTAAATATATTAAATAATAATACCAATCACGCATTCTTTACTGCAGGGTTTCCCAAACTTTTTCTGTAATGGAACACTTAGCAAACACAGAAATTTTAACGGAACACTTATTTTTTAGGTTGGTAATTCCTACTAGTAAAAATTAAAAAAATGTTATTATAACACATTATTTCTTTAGTAATTATTTTTAAATATAAAGTTATGATATTATTTTAATATAAACATAAAAATATGAATAAATAAAGCACTTAATGACTTTGATGATTTTGAGTCCTTGAATTGCATATCTTCTTGATATCACTCTGATATCACTGATCATCACTCGCCTTTCAATATGAAGTAGATTCTTTACTTATTTTATTAGTTTTACCTATTTTACTTCTACTTAGTATAAGATTTTTAAATGTGTTGCAGTCTATAAAATCTTTCCAAAGTGTCGCGGAACACCAATGTTTGGGAAACCCTGCTTTACTGGATGCCTAGCATCGTCTTCGGCGACGCGCGCCACGTGTTACGAGAGTGGCGAAGCGAAAAGAAGTTAACATGGATCACAATAAACCTAATAATCAGGATGCGGTCATCAGAGTTTTAACTGACAGGTTAATAATTAAAAAAAAAATACATCACAATGGCAATACAAATTCTAAAAATAATGTCAACGGATGAAATGCTTTCAATTCTATCTTAATCTATCTACATTGTTGAAAAATATCGTTGTCACGAATATGAAATGGAGTAAATTTGATTCCAGTACATTTCCAGTGCTATAATTAATTATTGCTCTTCTTTACGATGACTGTCTGGGGTGGACGAACCTTGGTTATTTCAAGTAGACCCCTTCATTCTCCATGGTCCTCCACGACCTTTACGAATACCCCATTACTTTATCCAATCTGAGATATTAGGATATATAATATAGGAACTATATTTTTATAATATAATGTGGTAAGGAAATAGGAAAAAATTCAGCCAGTAAGTAGATACCTATGTATATTAATTAAGGCTATACTTCAGCTGAGGCACGGTCTAAAACGATCCTGACTACGAAACGCACAGATTGTGCAAACGACGCGTGACGAACAAAACATAATTTGTCATAAAAATTCAACATGCGTCCATTTAATGTTATGTTTATTGTTATTTAAGTAATACTAATAATATATCCATTGACATGTTTTGTTTTTCGACTAAATACGTAACATTTTTTAGTCATCTTTACACGATTTAAGAATTAATTCTGCCGACGCCATCACAAAACAAATTGCCGTGCGAACAGGTCTACTATCGCTCTCCGACTGGCAACGCATGCAAAATTACGTTCCACCTATTGCTGAAAATTATTTGCCGTTTCACTTTCACAAGTATGCTCTTAAGTAAATAATATCTTATGTATTTCTTAAAGCCTGACATTTTGTAGCACAGTTAATGATTTTTTATTTAATATAATTATATAGCGATATTACTCGTTACCTAATCTTATTAAGTTCCCAAAATTTTACGTAGTTTCATTGTTTATGAGTAACGATGACATACTGAGTTTGTAATGTATCTAATGTATCTTGAGGCAGATCCTCAAGGTTTCCGTCGCCGTGGCCGGCCCTCCCTCACCTTGCAGCGGTGCTACAAAAGCGATCTACGCGCTGCAGGTCTGGTATGGTGGGAGGCGCGAGAGTTGGTGATTGACTGAGGGAAGTGGTATGAGCGTATGCTTGCGTTATGCCCAAATGATTGGACGTGACAGAGTGAAAGAAGAAGAAGACGAAGATTCAATGTATCTCACTCGGTATTTCCAAGCACTTAAAATTTCCAATACTACATGATTCTTTACCAAGTAATCTGTAAAATTCAATAACAGCTACTAATTATAGCTGCATAGCCAGAAAAACAGTTTATTCTGAATTATGGGCTACAGTACAAACCTTTTAAATTAAATTCCCTGCATTATAATATGAATTAGTGGAATGAGGTTCCAGCTGGGTCACAAATTTGTTAATAAAAAAGAAGCCTACTGCAAATAACTAATCGCGGTGTTTTACGAAAGCTGCTGACAAAAACAAAACTGAAAATGAACAAACTGGTATTTGATAAATTTGATAAATTGGTTGGTTTTTATTGTTATTTATAATTTTAATTGTAATTAATAACACAAAGTAATTAATAACACAAAGTTGTCACTGTATCTTTCCGTTTGTTCCATAAAAGAAGTTAGATTTCCAGGGGGAGCCAATTATTTGTTTTTTTCAAAAGGGCTAAAAAGGGGAAAAAATTGGGGTCTCTGACCTAGTGGATAATAAATCGTACATGACGATAGTTTAACTTGCCAGCTTCAGTATTTACAAATTCACTCAATCCCTTGTAAGTTGTAAGGGAGACTAATTGCGAATTAACTTCACAATATTTTTAATTATAATAATGCCAATGCGCCTGTATCATTCGGTTAAAACATACGAAAGCCACTGTATTGCAAAATGATTAAAAAAATATTTACTATACAATATATATTATGGGCTTTATTATTGTGAAGATGTCTAGACTGGACTGTGCTTCCGCATAGATAATTAAAACAACCGTAGAAATTCTAATTAAAAAACTTGATTTTATTGACTATTTTGTATTAATTAATGAAATAAATAAAACTTCTGATTAAATGTTTATATAAATAATAGCATATTTTAGCTATACATACGTATAAATAAATAATTTAGTTAGGTAGCACAAATTTTTATATGGTTTTTTTAAAATAGTTTTCATTGTTTTGACAATCTTATATTTTTACATCTACAATTTGCCATATATAATTGATTTATTTGCCATATAAATAATAAGAAGATATTATGGACCAAAGTTTAGCTGTAGGGTCAGAGAATATTTTAATTAGTTTTCTTCTTCCTTCACCTTGTGGTGTCGTAAATAATGATATTATATTGAAATCAATCATGTTCATCGCAAGACGTCTCCCTCCTTGTCCGAGCAATGTCAGCCACATTAATTAGGTGACTGCTATAGTTATTGGACAATTATTAAGGAAAGTACTTTCTTAATACTTAACTCAATATTGTAGAGAAGCGGAATTTAATGAGTTTCACAGAGGCATAACTAAGAACCATACAATCTAAACCGTTTTTTTTTTAATATATACTTTTGTTGGACTAAAAAAATTATAAAAACACAGTTATTGTATACTATTTTACAGTAATTGGACACCCGTGAATCGTGATACTACAGTTATTGGACACTTCATTTTAATCAAACTAAACAATATTATAGATAGGTAGGTATATAAAGCCTTCGCCGCGAATAAAATCAGAATGTCTAAGGCGTAAAACCCACTTAACGGAGCGAGTGGGGCTATCGCGCAAAATTTTACAAGTGGCGTGTAAATCATCGAAAATACAACGTAATCAAATACGCCAGCGCACACTGGATTTGACGACGCATTGTGCCCGCCTGCCCCATGAGTCACCGTTGTGTGGCTTTTCAGCCGGACGAATTAACGAAAATACAACGTAGTCCATTCATTGAACACGGCGAGCAAAATCACGCTCTGCACCGCGATTTCCTAACTATCGACTCGTGTGGCACCAGACGACATGACGTAATTGTGACGTCAGCCAATACACGCTCGAGGCATGCCGCCCAGCGCACAGTGCTCACCATAGATATTAATATGATGAAACACCTATATGTGTATGGTGACAATGAATAGCGCCACTGTCTGAGTAGCGTTATTTTCTCGAATGCTATTATCACTCCGGTAGTACGTCACAATGATTTCATATGACGTCATGTCGACCGGGCAGCTGGCACTCGCAAGTTCTAACATAAGGGGCCTGGAAGCGTCGTCGATAGACGGGCGAGAAGCCATTATTTAATAACAGTGAACTCTTTGTTTAGTTATTGCGTAATTACAAGCCCCGAGAAATAATATAATATTTTTATTGCTTTGTTATGAGAGACGCTGATAATAATAATTATTTTGTGCTTCTTGGGCCCCTTATTACATAGGTGAAGGGTAATGCACGGGTGGGAGGGGGCCTACTCAGTATGAAGCGCACCGAACGCTTTTTTGGTGGGCTTTATGCGTAAGCCTAAAAGAAAAGAGTTTACTACAATATAAATATAAATATAATAAACATGACGTAGTAAGTCAAATTTTTAAGGCAATACATTGAATTATTAGCTACTAATATCATTACTTAATTACATTGAATTATTATGATACAATATAATGGATTTATTATGTTATGGCCTATAACAGGGGGGGGCAAACTGCGGCCCGCGGGCCGCATGTGGCCCGCTGGGTATTTTTTTGCGGCCCGCCATCGTTAATTGTACTTCTGATTACGAATAACTTTTTTATAATTTTTTAAGAAATATTGACAATAGATTAAAATTTGAAGAATTTGTTGTTTCGTAAATGTGTTATCTCAGTAGGTACGTCTTCCTTGCGTCTCGTCTCACACTATGTAACCAATATTTTCGACGTTGAACATCGTGACATATTTAAATACTTTTAACTCCGCGTTGCAAGGAAAAAAAATATATGCCCATGATATGGTAAAAAGTTTGATTGGATTTCAATTAAAACTCAAGTTAATCCTTCGACAAATATCGAATAACAACGTGGACCACTTTCCAACTTTGAAGTTGCTGAATATACCAGAATATAAATTTGAATAATATGGTAAAATTATTAAAGCTCTGAATGACGATTTTTCACAAAGATTTGGTGACTTCCAAAAAATTGAGACAAGTTTAGCAATAGTACGCAATCCATTTTCAATAGATATTGATAATGTACCGCATGGCCCCCACAAGGGGGGAGCTGACAGGGCTCTAGCCTAGGGGCCCGGGCTCAGGGGGGGCCCAGCGTGATGGGTCGACCAGATAAATGAGATAAACACATCTTAATTTTGCTCTAATAGCAAAAAAAAGTCGCCTGCGGCGCTAGCTTACTTCTAACTTATTACCATTTTAAAACATATAGTTGTTGGGACGTGTTGAGAAATACTGTGTTAAAAAATCGCTAAATTACACTGAATTTTATTTGACCTCGAACACCATTTGAAAAACAATACTGGAGAGCGTCAGACTGCCTTTAACCATAGCGATAGGTAGGGGGCCCGCCCAAGACCCTGGCTTCGGGGCCCGCGTCAAGATGTGGGGGGCATGGTGTACCGACAGAGCTACAACTTAAGATTATTGATCTGCAGTGTGACACTGATTTAAGAGAATTGCATCGTCGTGAAGAAATCTCCAAATTTTACAAAGCCCTTAATTCAGACAAATTCGACCAACTTAAAGATTATGCAAGAAAAATGTTCGTTATTTTTGGATCAACCTATATATGTGAACAAACATTTTCGATCATGAACCTCAATAAAAATTCTTTACGATCAAATATCTCCGATGCCCATTTACAAGCAGTTTTGAGAATATCAACTACAAAATTAACACCTGAATTTAAAAAAATGTTAAAAAAAACAGTTTCGTTCTTCTAATTAATTTTTTTATAATGTTTATTTTTCGTGATAATAAATAGTGTATATCTAAAAATGGTATTTTACTTGCGGCCCGCCACTCATTTTGAATTCTTGAATTTGGCCCTCCATCCAAAAAGTTTACCCCCCCCTGGTCTATAATGTTTTTTCTACGTAATAATTTACAATTTAAACCGTAACACATAAGACACGAGCTTTTGTGTAACCTTTACTGGTCAAGATTGATTTAATTTGTTTTTTCAGCTGATGAGTGGCCATTCTGTTTTCAGATTTACGCCTGAAGGAATTTTCGAACGTTATCCGGCTAGATGATTTAATATCTGTAGGTAATAATAAAATTATGCATAAAAAATGACGTAAAAAAACTCTTTATTACGAGGAACTAATAAATTTATTGTCCACATAATATCCTCCGAGGCGAAACAACATGGCGGAACTCTATTCAAAAAATGAACGTGTTGTCATCTGTTTTTTTAGCGGGAAAATATAGGAGTAAGGACGTTCTTAATTGTGTAATTTTTTGTTAGTTAGAATGAACGCATTCGGTAATTGACAATCACAGAAGAAGTAATTATTATTGTGGACATTTAATTGTTTTTGACAGCCATCCGTCAATTGATTACGCCACACTGGAGAATTATATCACCTCGTGTAGATTGGCGGAATGTTTTTAAGATTTGCGGGATGCTGTATTGTTTATGGACATCACGAACTCTTCCAAGACATTTTTTATGACTGTATTGTTTTGTTTAAAACAAAGAGACATTTAAAATTAATATGGCTCGTTAACTATTTAGTTGAATTAAAATAATATTTCGGACACTTTTATAAGGAAAATTATAGTTTCTTTACTCGAATTTGTGTTTGAATGACGTATTATTTCAGTAGTTATTCAATCTGTACGCCGCGGCGCCGCAATGAGTTTCAATAATTACAAGATAAAAAGAACTTTTTATAGGTATAACGTTTTTAAATTTTCTGTTGAATCATATAAACTTGACAATTCTATGTATTAATAATTTAGAACAAATAAGGCAATTGTCAAGAAATCATTTTTTTGCTATTTTGCAACAAACAAATAAAGAGTACTGAAATGTCATTTTGATTTCCATAGTAACGCACGAATATATTAATAATTTAGTTGCTAGGACCACCCCCTTATCAACCAATAATAGTGGATTGGATTACGGATTTCTTCCGAAATAACTTTTCATACAAAACAGAATTAACTAAAAATGTATTCAATTCTACTTAAAGATGGCTAAAAGTATTAAAAAAAATGCATTGGCATCGGGTTCTAATATATTCTAACAGTTTCAAATGTCTAGCTAGTCGGGAAGTTAGTTAAAGATCGGTTGCAAGATTTGTACTGGATAAACAACCACCGGACAAACAAGAATACGAGCTAATAAAAACGTTGTAAAATGGAATAATTTATTCTAGACGAGCTTAATATATATAATTCAGTCATTCCACTTCTTTACCATCGAATTACATAGTACATGCGCGATCCAAGAAATTATAGTATTTCACCAAAAATTATAGTACGCGTTATATTCGGTCGAAAATGTACCCAAAGTATAGTTTTATGTTTCTCACGAAAGATATAAGGGAGAATTTGACAAAATCCCAGGACTTTTTTTAAATTTATCATTTCCGGCCAAAGGAATTGACGGTGAATTTGAGAAATAATATTGAAATTCGACACTGGTAGTAACATTGACTGAACATAATGGGAGGTGACTTTTGAAGATACTATTCTTATTGAATGTCCATTCCAGTTTGGTAATCTCGTCAAACTCATTGATATAAATTATAATTATGTAGTCTCTGTCTAAGGTATGTAAGTTTCATTGGATACAAATGTGCCCGGAATTCAATTTCTGGCTACAAAATAATGTGCTCCTGAAAATAAGGTTGGGCACCTCTGCTCTACAGCACCTATGTACCACATACCACAACCTATATGCAAATGATAATTGCAGACACTAACAACGGGACATTTCAAGCTTCTCCTTACACTTCCAGATAATTCCTATAAACTGTTTGCTGATGACGTATGTATCACAATCAAACCAATTCTTTTGTAGCCGATATCAGCTAAACTAAACAATATAACGGTTACGCGTTACAAGACAACAATTATTATAATGAATTATATTTTAACACACCCACCCAATTATATCGAAAAGATCGAGATCCTTGGCAAAGACATAGGTAGGTATGATAACTGCCTACCTAAACGAGATGAAAAAAAAAACTCCTCCCCCCGCTCAAACAATAGTCACCGTTGGCAAAGCACGCACTCACTTGACAGCCTTTCCGAGTTTGAAATTCGAAATTCGAATCAGTTCGCGTTTGAATTTTCGCCGTACGGTTATTCCCACCTATTACCGCTCCGAGTGTTCTATTTTCAAGTCAAATTTTCCGACGGGAATATTATTATTGTTTCATTTGTTGCAACATTTATTTATCTGTGATATTAATTATTGTCTATTCATAAAGTTGGCGCGTAATTGAACGGGTGTCCAATTTTGGTTATCTGGTCGATTTTCACCGAAGGACTTCTTTCTGAAAATGTACGTAATTTTATTTATTCAGGTTTCCACTTCATATATTATTAATAATTTATTATTACTGTCTAATGGCATTAATATTTTATAATATATGTGACGTTTACTATAATTTAATTACGTCATCAATGAGATATTCATCGTGTATAATTAATTATTGAATATGAATTTTTGGCGAACTATTATTTCTTGATTTTTTTTTATTCAATGAACCTGACGAACTATGTAAATTATTGTCGATGATGTAAATTAATTATTATTCTATCAATGAAATTCGTAATTTCAATACATAGCACAGGTAGGTATTTCTTATTATGTCAGACATTTTTTCTGAAACTATTTATTGCCATGTTTGTGTAGTGAATCGAATTTTGAAATGGAAAATTAAGCTTATCAATTTATATAAAAACTAGGTATGCAGGTATGTACAACGTGGTATACTAACCTCATGTCATGAATTTTTGATGGGATTAAGTTGGATTAAGTTATTTGTTTTCTATACATACTTTTACAATATGTAGGTACTGCTTACCAAAAATTGTATATTTATTAGACTCGTGAACACGATTTAAAAAAAAACGATGTCTAAAAGTAGTTCATGGCAAACGAAACAGGCCCTGATCATTATTAAAGTATATATTCCAATATATTACTGTGTTTAAGTTTAATGAATAAAAGTTCAATTATTTATAACTTATTCTGTTAATCATCTTCATTTTGCTAATTTTTTTCTTCCTGGCGTTACTGTGGGTCTTGGCCTCATGTCTGTCAAAAACCTCTTTCCGCCAGTTTATAACACCAAAGGTTTTTAAATCCAACTCTACACTATCCCTCCATCTTTACTAGGTCAACCAGGTCTTCGTTTGCCTACCGCCTACCCGAATGTCAGTTTCTTTATCATACGTGACTCGTCCATCCACATCCTCTGTACATGGCCCAGCCATCTAAAGCGTCTATTTGATAGACTGTACGATGTGCGAACCCCCGTACAAAGTGTACAGCTCGTAATTGTATCTTCGTCTCCATCCTAAGTGTGTGTCATTGATGCGTCCGAAGATACCACGCAGCACCCTCCGCTTAAATCAGCCCATAACTCTATCCATGCGAGATGCACCGAGTTTCAGCGCTAACGTATTATGCCTAAAACTGAAGCGGCATTTAATTTCTGATCACCTGAAATGGAATTATAGATATTTTGTTTTAAGAGGGCACGTTAGTTAATGTTACGTCATAATATTATCAAGCAACGTTTAAATTAAAGCGTTCTGTGGATAAAACTCAATACATAAAGGCATATTTATGGTAATCAAGATTTTTACTAGGATTAGTTATGCATTTTCATGACACTGGTAAAGGGAGCTTTATGTCAGTAGACCTGCATTATTTATTGAGCTTTAGTGACGGTAACTTATAAAACATTGGCTGGTAATACATAATTCACACCACTGAGCATTGTTCTCCAGGCCATAATGTAGGTACAATTTTGGTTTCTTACTATTCTTACGCTACCTAATATAATAGAGTTTATAGACTATCAAACTTTAATATACCTTACTAGGTACGTAATAGTTATGTAACAAAGTATTTAAAAGCTTTTAGGTAATTTGACCTGTATCATTTAAAAGACATACTTACTTATTGGAACTCCATTATAAATTATAATAAATACGTTAATATGTATATAACATAACATAACCTATTTTAAATAAGTAGCGGTTAAAAATACTGCAATGTACCTAGTAGGTACCTACTATTATAATAGGTACTGAACATTTGACTAGGTACTTAATATAAGTGCACCAGTGACCTCAAATCGCCTCCAAAGTTAAACAATATGCGACTGTAAATAATTATTCTATAAAACTGTTTTTAACATTCTGTAAATGGGATATTATTCTCAAATGAACATTTTATTCGATGGAAACAGCGATATTCACGTGTTTAGTGTTTTAGGGAAAATAAGTCATACCAAAAAGCTTAATATACATATTATGATATAATTCAATATTAGGATTAAAATGTTTATGTAATATATTTTCGTGTCAAGCAGTTAGTTACATTAATATTTGAATCCTGCTTCACGCATATAGGTAGATACATATAAATACAATACCTAGGTATGTAGTGATGTGAAAACTGCTCATATTAATATAATTTATATTATAATGTCACTTGTATTTGTTAAATTATAAATGTTTCATTTATTCCTCTAACCATAAATGTTTTTATGCTGTGTAGACACAGTATTATAATATAATATTATCTTTGCTGGAAATATAGATTGTTGGATCGAATTTCGAATTTAAAAAATACTTCATTTTTACTTTCAACATAATATTTAATCAACATGGTGGGAAATAATAATATAGCCCTATAAACCAGACCACCCGTTCTCGCTATCAAGGAATGGTATTTTGGAATTTTGACAAAAATTCGAACGTAACAAAACAAAAATGTTTTGCAGTTCGATAGTAAATTTGGGAATGTGTGTGGTCCGTTAATACATTACATTTTTAAAATTTAATATTCAGCAAAATCTTTAGAGAACGACCCATGCCTCGTTTTATTATAGATATCAGTTATCAGTATCACACTGTGGAAGTCTATTATTTTATTCTGTCTTGTCCAATAGTGTTAGATTTTTGTATGTCACTCTTTATAATTAATTAGTGTAATCTGTTTTTACTTTTATTATTATTTGCAAAGTCGTGTGGTAATTTTTTTAAAAATAGTTTAATAGGTATGCAGTTTATTTCATTCTAATACACAATATATTATATAAACTAAAATACCACCCCATGGCCATGATTTCATATTATCAACTTTTTCATAAAGTATTACAATTTATATTCTAAATGTCTTGGTATGAAATTAAATTGATATACTTTCGGAACAAATAAATTGCAATTATCAAAATAACCCACATTTTATTTTTTCAAAATTAGAATATACATAGGTACTTCAGTTTTTTGAACATCGAACAATTTTGTTTTAGTGGTAGGTAAGTGTACAGTTTAAATTATAGTACTTATAATTTTTGTTCAGTGGTAGGTAAGGAAATAGTTTTATAGAGTTGTAGGTAAGTTTTAATCAATCGTTGATTATTATTACGACACTTTTACCGTTTAAAAGAATGTTTGATAAGAAAAATTGCTATCAACTTCTTATTACTGGAATTAGATTGCGCAATCTGTAAAAATAGTTTGTTCTATTTTGGTTTCACCTACTCTGTCGACAGGTGAAACAAACATTCATTCATGATCAATAAAATTCAATAATATTTTTGTTTTAGCATGATGATTGATGACGTACGGACATTACTATTTCTTAATTCAAGACGTCATTAGAGCACAAATAAATTGCCATCGATAATACTTGTCGGAGCGTGTTATTTATGGTGAATGTTATATTAACATTTTTACTGGGAATGGTTGTCAACCATTCGTTCAACGTTCAACCCATCGGGTCAAACACACGTTGAAAAAACAATATCCACGGATCAATACATGGTCGCAATACTTGTGGATAACGTAGGTGCTAGAGATAGACCTTGGTAAGATGGCTTCACAAAGCGTATATAATGGAAAAATAAAGCAATCAACGATAAATTTGAGCACTCCTCAACTGTGTTGGTATAAACTCACTTTAACGTAAGTGTAAATAATATGTATATTAATAATATCCGAAGCAATTTACTTCAACACTAATAGCTTCAGTGACGTCCCTAGATAAAATGCCGCCCCTAGGCAGCACCAAAAAGCTGCCTCATTTTTATACAGTATTTTTATCATCCTTTCATGAGTCCAATATCTAAGAAATGTGTTGTATGGATACATTACTAATAAAATATCAGACTAATTATTCGAAAATCTGCACGTGTCGTTTTTGGTCACCAAGTACGTCGAAGGGCAACGGAAGTAAACTAGATATCGCGAACCCGATAAAACCAGTGAGCTGATTTTTTTAATGGAAAGATATTTTCGTTATTACTAAGTTTATGTAGCTATTTCTATAATATATTCCAAATAATTCTCCTCGATTTGCCGCCCTTCGAGTAACTGCCGCCCCCAAGCGACTCTCAATCTGCCTACCCCCATGGGACGTCAGTGCATGGCCTAGCTTATTAAATGTTATACTTATGTGTTTTCATATCCGTTTGTTCATAATATCTGACACTGACGTAGCATACGCTCCCCACAATATCGACTTGCATAACATTTCAAAAAGGGCTTCGTTTCATTACGTACGTCCATAATAAAATTGAAAGCATTCAATAACGTCAATAATTGATTCTGCACCGCGATTTCCTAACTATCGACTCGTGTGTCAGCCGACGACATGACGTAATTGTGACGTCAGCCAATACACGCTCGTGGTATGCCGCTCAGCACACAGTGCTCACCATAGATATTATTATGATGAAACACCTATATGTGTATGGTGACAATGAATAACGCCACTGTCTGACCAGCGTTATTTTCTCGAATGCTATTATCACTCCGGTAGTACGTCACAATGATGTCATATGACGTCATGTCGACCGGGCGGCTTGCACTCGCAAGTTCTAACATAGGGCCCCTGATCGCAAACTTAGATATCGTTGCACGTACGCCATCCAGCTCTTGTAGTTCACGAATAGTGTCAAAAATCTAAATCACGTGCGCAAATACCCCGTATATATAATAGTGGACCAGTATTTAAACTATGCGCTTCGACCAATACTCAATAGAGCTGCATGTTGTTTAAAACCCATATAATGAAATTCCAGACAATGTTAATACAACGCTCTAATGGGTGGTAGCACTGATGGATCCCATTGTTGCACAAGTTGGCGACATCCAATGCTACCTCTTTAGATATAAAATTGTTTTTGAACAGCACCTATCTCACCTTAGCAATTGGTTAAAAAATATTCTCAGGAAGATATTATGGAGAAGTTGACATGGATTCAAGATCTGACAGAAATAAGGGCAGTTGTTTTGACTTCACTGTGGCTAGAAGGGATGGTAAATTTGAATATGAATGTCACTGTATATCTGTTTTTAGTAATTTAATTCTAAGAATTGAGAAACTATGCGGAGAACAACGGGCTCACCCATCCCACTTATTGGTATTTTGTTAGGGCGCCATAAAAAAAATCTTTAGAGAAGATGGGCGCCGCCCGACGAAAAAGTTTGAAAACCACTGTACTGGTGCTATCTCTATTATCCAGGAAGATTTCCTATGTATTTGTTTTTAAACATTCGCTTGTAGCACGTTTAGCAGAAAAGTCGTAGAGAAAAAAATAATATTACATTATTATTTACCCACTTACTCTTCACTGTGACCACAGTGGAGCAGTAAACATAACGCCATCCTCTAGGCCAGTAGATAGTGGGCTGGATTCCAACGGCTGTACCACATTATACACTTATGCCAGAAAAAAACAATTTTAATGCTTTACAGTTGTACTACTTTGCAGTTTTTCTATCATAATGTTTTTTTCTATCCTGTTTCATGTATCATGTTTAATAATTAAACTCAGTAAATTAGTCAAAGCACACTTCGGTGATTGGTGACTTAAGTTTTAGTGATTGCTCTTGATAATATGCAGTCCCTAAAAAATAGCAGACGCCTCACGTCACATATTTGTAATTGATAATTGTATTTGTAATTAATTTCTAATTGTATTTTATTCTTTGTCCGTTTGACTCCAATACATGGACTCTATAGAATTATTGAATATATAACAACTAACAACCATTCGTCGTAAAGAAAACTTTCCTAAGGTAATCTGAACTCTGCGGGAAGCCCATAGAATTGCTCTGCTTTTGAGCGTAAATTGTATATAATTATTAACTCTTAACTTTATATTTAATTATAAACAATTTGAACTGATTTTACTATCATTCAATACGCTTACGACTTGCCGCAGTAGTTGATATCATTACTTCGTAATATTTCATCTGTTAAGGTCATTAACATTTTGTAAGATATATTTTTTTTAAATTAAGATTTCAGAACCTGCTAGCTCAAATTATTAATATACTGGCAGTATTTGATCATACTTTTTTATAAACATCGAATCGAACACATTGGATAGTTCGTGTTAGGCCGACATATAATTACTCTAGATCAGTGCGCTTTTGAACAGAGACGCTCCAAGCTGGGATATTAGGGGTGTACGGCAACCTGGCGGCGGGTTTCAGGGGGTGGCAAAATCCTTGGAAATTAAACCGAATGGCGGCACTTACCAAAAAGTTTGGGAAAGCTGATATCTGCAAAAACGTACTTCTTTGTGCGCCAGGAAATGGATGGGTCGTGAAGCTGAAGTTTGAAGGAGCATTATTTTCTAATGATTTGGTTTCGTGGATGGTAAAAAACTCGCCTGCGGTACAATTTATATTCATAGGTACTATTGCACATCATGTGCGAGATATGGTTAAACGTAATAAGTTTATATTATGTACTTTTTGATGAACATAAAACAAATAAATATGAATATATTTTTTTAATTTATTCTACGTTGTATATATTTATAATTGTGGGGGTGTTAATGTTATGTTAGCACCAGGGCGGCAGCTACCCTCGGCGCGGCCCTGCTTGGGAATCACTGATATATGTTTCCCCCCCCCCTCAAATCATACTAAGCAGTAAGCCCTAATGATGTTTTTATCGTATTATAGGTAAATCATTCTACAGTGGCACCATAGGCGATTTGCGGGTGTATTGGAATTTATTGTTTGCTGCAATGTCCGTTTCTATGCTAGCAAACAATACAACTGCCTACAACTGCAAGCCGCTTTTACTGTGTCCATGTTATGTTGTAACTGTATATTGATTTACCTACATCCAATTCGTATAAAAAAAATGGAAATCATTAATACCTATATTATCTCAAAATCACAGTAACTACTGACTTATAAATTTTGAAAAAAAAAACATTTTGGAAAGTCACAATAATTGTCAATAAATATTATTGTTAGCGCTTGCTACCGTTTGACTCGACATATTCATGGATATCATAGTGATGATTGCTTATAGGTAATGAAAACGGCAGTTAGAACGATTTATGAAAAAGAAATCCATGAAATGGTTTCATTCTTTGACAGATAAATAGGGATTTAACAATACAGTTTTATGACGTCCTATTTAATAGCTAGGATTACAATGCCTTGCAATTTTAACGTTGACTTAAGTTTTTTTCAATTATTCACAACACATGCTACGATAAACTTTTGCCAATTAAGTAGTTAGGAACCTATTGCATTAAACATGTTATAAAAATACAGTTTCGCGGCACTTTTGTGATAATAAAGAAATTATTACTTTCTTGATAATAGTTCTAACACATCATTAATAATTAACTTTATCGAGTATGTTTATTTCTTTATATAATATTATTATTTTTTATTCATTCACGTATAAATTACTCATTAGCGACTAAAAATATATCAAAGATTTAGGCCACTTCCGGAAAGGGGGAAAATTGACATTACGCTGTGTCAAAAGTAAAAATATACGTACTCCAGCCTACTCACATATTGTATGGATGTATGCTTGATAAATAATAATGTGTTGTGTACTCAATCCAAACTAATCGTTATTTTTGTGTTTAGACGATTTGAATGCTTTCTTTATAGAGTGTAAGCATGTAGTTTTTAAATGTATTTATATAATTTTACCATAATATTAGGTAATTACAATCAAATTCATAATAAAATGCGATATGCAGTTAGTTAGTCTTTTGCCTGCTGGATCCAACTTGAGTTAAGTTATCTGACCAGTGACGGCGGCTTGACGACTTTCTAGGTGGTGGGGCTAAGCCATTAATTATTAAATATACATACATACATACTTTCTCATAGTATGATACATTATGTACCAAGTTATTTACAATAATATGATTTTATTTATGAGGAAATGAGTATTTTTTTCAGAATAAATATTATGATTATCTGAGTCGTTACTTAATTACATCTAAAAAGCGCGCTTAAAAATAATAACATAATTAATAATACTAATTATTTTCGACTTACCATTATCAGTTTTGAACAACGACTTACAACGAGCAATTTTAGTCACCTTGGGGTTATTTGATTCGCTCCCAGGTATGCGTATACTAACGCTAATGTATTCACATCCTTTGTAGAGGACACTAACGCTAATGTATTCACACCCTTTGTAGAACGAGATTTGTACCGCGGCCACGGGATGGGACTGAGTGACCCCGGTAATCGAAAAATAAACTTAATAGCTTTCTTAATTTGTACATAGGTATCACCGTGAAATAGGGCGTATTTAATTAAATTAATTATCTTAATACCACGTTATCATCATTATGTTATTATTACATAATTTACAATCATTGCTTTATTTATTTATTTAATAATAGATATCTAATAAATATCTCTATAAAATTGCAACGAATTTAGATAGATACAATAAATTAAATATATAGGTAGCTCATTTAATCATGTAATTAAGTACGTATACTATAACAATGATAAAAATATCGGACGTGTATTTTTGACATGACAACGATGTGGGGATGGTCCCTACGAACCCTTAAGGTAGAGCCGCCCTACATCTAACCAGTGGTGCACCTCAGAACCGGAATCCTTTCACAATTATTGTAATTGACAAGATATTTTTTACGTTTTCCGTTTTTTTTTATTTCGAACAATAATGTATAACTGAGTAAAATTATAGTATTTTCGGTGTTATATTTTTTTATTGTACTCCCTACGCTGATACAACACAAATACTTTAATCAAATTCTGACAAAATCCACATTCCAACAATAAAATTATTCTTACTATTCAAAGTAGATAATATTGTATGGACTTGCGAAGAGATACCTAAAATAATATACTTACTTATAATATGCCTAATTTGTAGAATATTGGTTGAATTATCTGGCAAATACAACCATAGCTATTGAAATTACAATAGAATAGCGAACTTGTTCGTAAATATATTTAAAAAAAAAAATCACATCCACACTCACATTATGACTATTATAAAAGAAATCATCAAATAAATTATATTTAATTCTAAACAATAAATAAACAGGCCTATTATAGCATTCTGATATAATAAAAAAGACAAATTCCAAATGAGATTATGCAAAATTTTATATCAGAGAAGATTGGATTTGAATTATTAAATTTATTTGTAATCAATTTCAATGGCGGCGAAAAAGCTGTTTTGGGGACATAACTATCAGTGTTATAACGATTTTAAACTAAATAATAATAATTATATTCTATTTTTAAGGAAACGAATAAATTACTTTTTTATCTATATTTTTGACATGTTATAATAACCCATATTTTTTTTATTAAATATACTAGTTTGATAATAAAGCAATTATATCATAGTTATATTTAAAAAATATATTAGATTTTTGTGTAATTTATTTCCGACGACAACGTGAGAAAAAGTAATAGGAAGTTTGGTCATCTTTCATGAATTTTATTCGAAGGCTGTATCTCCATAATTATTATCGGTGACATAATTATAATAAATTCATTG
The DNA here is from genome assembly GCF_057557595.1 of Rhyacophila brunnea. Classification (NCBI taxonomy): domain Eukaryota; kingdom Metazoa; phylum Arthropoda; class Insecta; order Trichoptera; family Rhyacophilidae; genus Rhyacophila; species Rhyacophila brunnea. The sequence continues at coordinate 20,983,960 of NW_028232774.1, forward strand.
ACATAAAAGGCGATAAGTTGGATTGGTATTTGTGAATTTTGATTTCAAGACTGAATACAAAAAGTATGAACACTCCGTTTTTCGTTATTGAAAATACATACTTTGGAAAAGCCATATAACGATTCGCAAAATTCTAGAAAAAAATATTTTGTCCAGTGGGATTCGGAATGGCATTTGAATTTAATAATATGTATTGGCTAAAATAGATGGAACACTCGCATTAAAATTGACTGACGATTAAATACTACTCATTCTTAATTTAAAACTAATGAGTATAATTAATGCGGATAACGTTTTTCCACAATTTTATCGGTTTAATACATTACAATTTAAATGTGTGTTACGCAAAACGAAATCTATAAAATTGCTAATATTAAAAGTGGCATGATTGACAAACATATAAATATAATTAATTTAACTATTTGTTGGGCAGGTATCTAGCTATTACTTTATAATGATGTTTACATACTACGTAGGTACGTATTATATTTTATTCGTTTACACACCTGCTAGTGGGTGGGTATATTGGATGGAAAACCGCGATGAGCATAATAATTGCTCAATTCTAAATAAAAACATGTCGAGCTCTGTTTAGTGGCCATTTCAAGCACGTCAATTTCTTTGCGCTTTTCGTTCTGTGCGACAACCAATTGTCCGTCCCCTAATAATTGTTCCGGCCTCCAGTTGTCACGTCGCTCAGTTGTTCTGGCATCCAATTGTCTCTTCGCCCAGTTGTCCCAGCGTGCGATATGCGGTGCCAAATCGTTCCATTCCGATAAAATGGGGCAATGACTGAAGAGACACCAAAACTACACAAGTCTTGTTTCCCTAATACCCCTTGCACAATTATGAACTGTAGCAGTTATTTAACCATGCACCCAACGAACGACTAACAAGCGCGTCACGAAACATTTGAATTTTTCACGAAAGTCACGGGCACCTCAACAATAGAAATAACAGGAATCGTGTCCCCATCATTACGTTATAATATCACTCCATGCGCGCGGTGTGCTCGGTTCACTAGACAAAATGTTCATTTACATTTTTAAGGTTATACCTCAGTTGAGGCACGGTCTAAAAAGATCTTGGCTAGGCAATGGCCGGATTGCGGGTCGCGGGTGCAAATGACGCATGCCAAACGAAATATAATTTGTCATATAAATCCAACATGCGTCCATTTAATGTTCTATTAGTAACAATAATAATATATTAATTGACATGTTTTCTTTTTAAAGTAAATGGGTAACGTTTTTAGTCACCTTTACACGATTTAAGAATTAATACGCCCATCGCCATCACGAAACAAATTGACGTGTTCCCAGCGACGTTTTCTCTCCGAATGCCAGCGGGTCCAAAATTTCGTCGCGCCTATAGTTAAAAATTATTTTCCGTTTCACTGATGTATTGTCTTAAATTTGTGTTCTCGACATAAACTGACTCAAAGTGGGAATGTGCAGAACTCGTTCGGCGTGCATTAGCTGTACATAATATATTATACACTTGCGAGTACATCCTGAATTCTACCATAGATCATGCTCGACTCGCTAAATGCACACAAGTGTGTACCGGCCATTATAATAAATAAGAAACTGGATAACCACTCATAATATACCCAATAACGTATGATACAATTTACCAATCGAACAGTATTCCTGCAAAATAGCTGATTTTGATTTGTGCTACTATTATCCGTGCGACATGTAGGCACATATTTTGTATTAATTATATTCTGACCAAGCACGCAAGTTGCTAATAGGCCTATATAAACTAAACATATTCACATTGAATCACACAGCACGATGCAGTTATAAATCGCATCATACACCAGTGGCGCACCCAGGATTTAATATTGGGGGGGGGGGCAAGGAAGAGAATGTTAATTAGTCCCATAAGCTCTTTTTCTTCTTCACGTTTATCGCCCTTTTGTCTATTGCACTCGGTGTACCTACACCATGGTCCCCACATCCTGAAACGGGCCCTCAGGCTAGGATATTTGGCGGCCCCCTACCTACCGCTAAGATTAAAGGCAGTGTGAAACACTACATTAACGTTTTTCAAATTGTGTTTTAGTTCAAATTAAGGTTACTTATACAGTGAATTATTGGCGATTTTTAATACATCTACTTTAATAATGGAGCTGTCGAGTATCGACACATAATAATCAAAAAATATATTGCACAATAATTATTGCCGTGTTTTTATTTGTCTAAGCCCAAAGGTATTGTTTATTGGCTTTCAATTTCAATTTTTAAAATCATTCTGATGATTTTCATGTTTGGGGGGTGCCAGGGCCTCTTGCCCCCCCTGGGTGCGCCACTGTCATACACCGTAATGAATTAAGGAATTTTATGAAATGTATAAAATAAATATTTACACTTCATGTCAACGACGATTGTGTGGATAGATTTATAATTTATTGACCATTAAAGATATTCCATTATGTATGTAGACCCGGTATCGATATAACGAGCCGAGAGTTCGCAAGAGAATGTTACATACGATATACAAATTAAATTGATAGATTTATTATATTATGCAGTTGGTACCTAGTGAATAGTGAGTAGATAACGACTCTCAGTATAAGTCCAATCAGAGCTAATATAATAAAACTATGTATTATAAATAGCGGCATTCAAATACGAACTTACGAACCGGAACGTTCGATGATGTTTCAAAAATATTAATGTCCATTTTGAGCCCTATAATAAAAAAACTAAAATGTTTTTGTCATATTCAGTAAAATCTCACTTCACAAAAAATGTGAATCATTAGACATGAATCTGAAAATCTCTTCATTATTATTAATAATAGATTCACTTACTTTAGTAACCCTTCGTTCATAAAGCTCCACCTGCTTAGAAACAGGTTTTAATTAACATATTGTATTCTAAAGTGATAATTAATTTAAATGTGAAATAAAGCGTTTTATTAAAAATTATACAATACTGAATTCATATAATGCATTTCCACCATGAATTGCCAGTTTACACCATAAAAGACTAATGTGATGTCAAAGCCAGTGTTTTTCAACCTTTCTACTAATGCGAGACATGGTATAATACCAAGTATTGACATAATAATAATTACATGCCTACGATGCTCGCTATAAATAAAGCGCGTCTCAAAATCAATTTGAACAAATACTCCGTGTATGCCAAACGAAAATGTGAAATGATAATGTGTCCTTATTTAATTGATTAATAATTTTAGAGTTCCGTATCTCAAAGGCAGGAGTAAAATTTGTATAGAATGTAAAATTTGAAAAACAACGTAAGAATACTTAAATAATATAAAGAATGAATTTTAGGTATGTATTTTTCAAAAAAATAAAACAATGAAATTGACCAAAAATATACTTAAGTAAAAATCATTTCAAAATGTGTGCACTCAATACGCTCTTTATAAGTAATTCAAAAAAATGGCAATACGCCGGTTTAAAAAGTTAATTAAGTGAATTATGTCTGTAGAGTGCAGGGGTTAGAAAGAAATGTAAAAATTAAATAAACAGACTTATTCTTAGAAGGTAACATGGAAGATCTGATTGATTTATTAGTAGGTATAAACAAATACATACCTTTTATGAGTGTTAGTAAATTATCAATCTTTCCAGTTTAACATGCATGATACGACTTGGGAATCCAATCCCGAGCCAAAATTCTAATCCCGGGAGTTCGGGATTACAATGTGACAATTCCGGGATTGGCATTTTTTCCATTGTTAATATAAAATTTTTATATTTACAAATAACATTGATAAAATCGGTCAAAAATAAATCTAGTATAATTTATAATATTTAAGACATTTATTGTTAATATTGTATACGTTCAATCTTGGAAATATATAAGTTTAATGTAGTAAAAAATATTGTAATATAAATAATAATGTGAATTTAATATGAGATTGCTGTTTCTGATAGTAAAGACTAATTGAATAGGTTCATAGCAAATCATGGTGTACTTATGGCCTTTCCGCTTCTTAAATCTAATTAGTCAGCCAAATATGAAGCTGCCGTAAAACGTATCAGATCATGGTGGAATTACTTTGTTAATAGTGCGAAGCATTGTTTTTTTTCAATCTTTCTCATTTTTATTAATTTATGTGAAAAAATAAAATGAATCGGCAACTTACACATAGGTATAAATCAAACATCATTCAAACTCAGTTTATTTCTAATGTAGTTATTTGTTATGAAAAGTATTATTTCTGTTATATTTTCGTTTTTCTTTTATTTTCCATAAAATTGATAAAAAAATCAATCCCGGGATTCATAGGTATCGAAAATAGCTCGGGATCCCGGGATCTCGAATCCCGGGATTGGAATCCCTAGATACGACTAAACTGATATTTAAAAAGAAAACGTGAAATAAGTACTAAATTAAACAAAATAGTGTTGTTTGTGCAACTACTGTGGCCTTCCAACAAGGATAAACAATCAAGACAATTAATTATAGATGTAAAAGTGCCATTATAAAATCAAATGTTAAAACGTAACATTGATCTTTCTGATTGTTTTATCATTATTATTAAATGGTAAATAATAGACCTTGAAATAAATCATGGATGTTCAATATTCTGGTTTCCCTGGACTTCATTGAGGGAAGAGACTCAGAATGAGTCGGTTGTATTGTACTAACTATAGGGAAAGACACGGCATCAAGAGAAAGCATACGGCAGATTGAGGGTAGTGGAGACCCCATGACTCACATTTAAGTTGTAGTATCAATAATGTTTTATTAGTTTTCTTCAGTATCGCAGTGAGTAAGTAATATTTTGTTTAGATAAGCTTGTGAATCTGTCCGCACGAAAACTTGTCCATGCTGTCAATTGCTTGAGCATGTCTCGTGTGTATGATAAGTGATGACTATACGTTCTACGTTATATAGAACTGTCCTTTATTTCGTGGCGATGTCCTTTGGATTTTGCTTATTTTATTTAGCACTTTTAAGCTGTAAATTGGCGCCGCAAGTTTTCTCGTTCATGCCGCGTTGAGGCTGATACTAGATCGGTTTGATTATGCCAGATATGCATAGACAATACAATACACATTTACTAGATCGGTTTGATTATGCCAGATATGCATAGACAATACAATACACATTTGACAAAAATAAACCTACCTAATCTCGATAGCTTGCAGCGCCGTGTGTCGTAGCCTGTACAGCAGGGGGGGGGGGGCAAACTTTTTGGATGGAGGGCCAAATTCAAGAATTCAAAATGAGCGGCGGGCCGCAAGTAAAATACCATTTTTAGATATACACTATTTATTATCACGAAAAATAAACATTACAAAAAAAATGAGAAGGATGAAACTGTTGTGCATTTTTCAGGTTAATTAATTCATGTGTTAATTTTGTAGTTGATATTCACAAAACTGCTTGTAAATGGGCATCGGAGATATTTGATCGTAAATAATTTTTATTGAGGTTCATGATCGAAAATGTTTGTTCACATATATAGGTTGATCCAAAAATAACGAACATTTTTCTTGCAATAATGTTTAAGTCGGTCGAATTTGTCTGAATTAAGGGCATTGTAAAATTTGGAGATTTCTTCACGACGATGCAATTCTCTTAAATCAGTGTCATACTGTAGATCAGGGGTTCCCAACCCCGTGCCCGCGGGCACCATGGCGCCCGCAGAACGATTCGTATGTGCCCGCCACTATTCGACAGAGACAGAGAGTATCTATAGTCTAAGACAGAGACAGAATTTTCACGCTTGCCTGACACACGCAGTGCCGAAAAAACATAATGTTGAACGACACTTTCATGCCACTTTTGATGTGAATTATCCACTTAAATCTGAAGTAAGACAGAAAAAAATATGTCAACTAAAATCAAGTCTAACTGCACAACAGACTGTTTTCACTAGACATGTGGAAAATTCTAAAAAGGCCACCATTGCTTCCTTTCAAAATTTCTCACATGCTCGCAAAAATGAAGAAACCTTTCATTGATGGTGAGTTGTTTAAAAAACTATTTTTGACTGGTGCCGATTGTTTGTTTGATAGATTTTCTAACAAACGTGAGATTGTCTCAGCAATACAAGACTTACAGTTGTCAAATAACACCGTCACAAGAAGAATACATGCAATTTCTACAGACATACAAACTCAGTTAAAGACTGCCTTGGAAATATGTGACTGGTTCTCGCTACAATTTGACGAGTCAACAGATATATCAGACACCGCATAGTTAGCAGTTATGGTGAGAATGGTATTTAGTTACTTCACAGTAAAAGAGGATATGTTGCAAATATTACCTATGAAAGGACAGACAAGGGGTGAGGATATTTATAATACATTCAGAACAGACGCCAAGTCAATAAATATGCGTTTGCACAAGCTGTCTGCGATAACCACCGATGGGGCACCTGCAATGGTAGGTAAAAACAAAGGATTTATTGCCCTCTGCAAGAAGGGTGAATCATTTTCAAACTTTATATCCTACCACTGTATTATTCACCAGGAAGCTCTGTGTTGTAAAATATTGCCATTTGAACACGTTATGAAAATAGTTACAAAAATAATCGATTCTATTCGAGCAGCTACTTTGCAACACCGACTTTTCAAGGCCCTGTTGGAAGATACTGAAGATAAAAAACATGATCTTATTCTGCATACTGAAGTACGTTGGCTCAGTAAAGGAAAGGTTCTTACAAGATTTGTGAGTTTAATTGAAGAAATAAAAACATTTATAAACGATAAAAAGGAAAATTATGATGAACTAGCTGACTCTCGCTGGCTGATTGATTTGGGATTTCTCACAGACATCATGGAAAAATTGAATTCTTTAAATTTTGAGTTGCAGGGGAAAGACAAAAACATAGCTGAAATGATAAGCTCTGTAAAGTCATTTAAAGCTAAATTGGATTTGTTAATTAATATCACATCTGCAGATCAATTCTCTCGTGCATTTCCCACATATGAATAAAATGCTAGGTAACAATGAATATTAAACAGGTCATTATTTATTAAGCATCTTCAAGTGTTAAAAAACAATTTGAAGATAGATTTTTGCAGTTTACAGATATCGAGCCAATTGTTTCCTTCTGTATCAATCCTTTAACTTGCCAAATAAATGTAATGGAAATGGCCGCATGTATTGCAGATTTTGTTCAAGGTAAGACAGAAGAACTAGCGTTAGAAATTTTGGAGCTTAAGAATGATATTTTGCTTAAATCCTTAATATCAAAGGACTTTTGGAATACAGTAGACAGAGAAAAGTTCCCATTTTTGAAAAAAGCGGCCTATAAAATTGAATCATTTTTCGGTTCGACATATTTATGCGAATCATTGTTTTCAAACATGAACTTAATAAAATCAAGATATAGATCTCGACTCACCGATGAGCATCTTTATAATTGTTTGCTAACAGGATTATCGTCATACTCTCCTAATTATGAGGCACTGGCCAATGATATGCAATGCCAAAGATCACATTGACATATTGATATTCTATTTTTTTTTATAAAATGTTTTCTTTGTATTTGTGTTTTTTGTTTACGTTTTGTAAATACATTTCTCTGTGTGTATGCAATTATTTGAATAATAGTTTTATTATTTTGAGACAATTTTGTTTATTATTTATTAATAAATTATGAATATAAGAAAATAAATTATGGGAAAATGAGAAGTTATGGAAAGAGTTTGTCGATTAAAAATAGGTGGCGCCCGCCACCCTACCGATATTTTAGAATGTGCTCTAGAGTACAAAAAGGTTGGGAACCCCTGCTGTAGATCAATAATCTCAAGTTGTAGCTCTGTGGGTACACTATCAATATCTATTGAAATCGATGTTCATCGTAGAAAATAGTCATTACATAGTGTGAGACGAAACGCAAGGAAGACATAGGTACTGAGCTAATACATTTACGAAACAGCAAATTCTTCAAATTCAAATCTATTGTCAATGTTTTTTTAAAAAAAATATAAAATAGTTATTCGTAATCAGAAGTACAATTAATGATGGCGGGCCGCAAAAAAATACCCGGCGGGCCGCAGTTTGCCCTCCCCTGCTGTACAGGAATCTACCCGACAACGCCACGACGATCCGATTTAGTCCAGTCGTCAGGCTGTTGGATGGCATGGCCACCCAATCAATATAAATAATAATTATATCACCCGACACACCTACACACGACCTTATAATATTACTTCGAATTCAGCCAAATCGGGCCGAACGCCCAACATAATCGGACGGTATACAGACACGTCCTTATGGTTTATTTCCTTCGCCTATTTTTATCTATTCATTAGCATTAGATGAAAATTCGAAAAATAAAATAACTCGTTTGTATCTATATATACATGGTCCAAAATATTTTTCCTATCACCATTGCTTTATTTTTCCACCGTTATCAAAAGAATTGAATACATAAACTTTTATCTTTTTTTAAAACAAACAGTCAAGATGTTATTGTTATCTTTTAACACCTTCCTCGATGCTGTATAATTAATTCTGTTTAAATTCTTAGAAAATCTTCGTGATATAGCTAGTAGTCAAACAATGACTTAATAAACTAGGTCAGGGATGATAAATTTTGTGTAAAAATAAATGATTAGATAGTTTAATTAATTAAATTTTAATTGTTTATCCTTGGCCGTCGTAATTAAATAAAGAACACGTTATTTGCTTAGTACTTACTTATTCCACGATTTATTTTTTTAAAAAAAGAGCAGTTTCCTCTGTTAAAATATTTTCCACTTATTTATACAAGTATTGCTTTTTAGTACAACTAATCATTCTCCAAATCCTGTTAAGATTACTTCCCACTGTGGATGCCCTTATGCTCTAGCTCAGGGGTTCCCAACCTTTTTGTACTCTAGGGCACATTCTAAAATATCGGTAGGGTGGCGGGCACCACCTATTTTTAATCGACAAAATCCTTCCATATTCTTATATTCATAATTTATTAAAAAATAATAAACAAAAACGTCTCAAAATAATAAAACTATTATTCAAATTGCATAGACACAGAGAAATTTATTTACAAAACGTAAACAAACTAAACAAAAAACACAAATACAAAGAAAACATTTTATAAAAAAATAGAATATCAAATATGTCAATGTGATCTTTGGCATTGCATGTCATTGGCCAGTGCCTCATAATTAGGAGAGTATGACGATAATCCTGTTAGCAAACAATCATAAAGATGCTCATCGGTGAGTCGAGATTAGAGGTGGGAAAACTGGTCGATTTTGAAGACTAAGTATACTTACTACCAGTATAAAAAAATACTTGGTATCTAAACTTGTTCCAAAATACTTACTAGTATTTGAAATATCAGCTTTAATAGAATCGTTAAAAATACGTCGGCTTTTTGAAATGTCCCATTTTCGAGACAGGTACAGCTAGAACTGTGGCGCTAGTCACTCATGTTTCAGTAGTTATCCATTTATACAATCACGCATATAATTTTAATTCAGTTTATGTTTACAAATTACAATTATAACACAAAAAAATCGAGAAACTTGACGTGACGAAACCAGATAAACGCGTAGTCAGTTAACGTTATCAGAACTCCGTTATTCCGGCTTACGACTGACGTCAATTCGATGTAAATGTCTTACTCAACTAAAACTAAAATTAAAACCCGTCGCATACTAAGCATACGCGAGTCGCGACGCCGAAGCGATGATTTCATACGTGGCAAAACTACGAACTAGCTAGCGGTCGGCGAGATCTCATACCATGTGTCGAACCCCTGGACTCGATAAAGTTTCATACTCAACTAAAACCAAAAACCAAAAACTCTTTTAAACCTAAAACCCTAAGGCGAACTCAAAAGTATCCTATAAAACGAACACGTGACCATTTCTGTCCTTCACTATACCAACTTTACAACAGAGGAGAAAGGGAGAACAATGACAGTTGAGTATAATATCACGGCTAGACATACGTGTATCATGATATCTCGCTCGCGCGCATTTAATATCAATAGCGCTGAATAGCGAGTCACGGCGCATATATTAGCGAATGCGTTCGAATTCGAACATCTAATGCGTTTCAAGTTTCTTGAAACAAGTTTATTGGGCAACAAATACTTAGTATGGGTATTTTCATCCGAAACTTAAGTACACAAACTTGTGACAGTATTTCCAACTCACCTCTAGTCGAGATCTATATCTTGATTTTATTAAGTTCATGTTTGAAAACAATGATTTGCATAAAATGTGAGAAATTTTGAAAGAAGCAATGGTGGCCTTTTTAGAATTTTACGCATGTTTAGTGAAAACAGTCTGTTGTGAAGTTAGACTTGATTTTACTTGACATATTTTTTTCTTTCTTACTTCAGATTTAAGTGGATAATTCACATCAAAAGTGGCATGAATTGTCTGAAAGTGTCATTCAACATTATGTTTTTTCGGCACTGCAATACTACTATCACACAACAAACAGACGCATTTATTTTTCACATTAAAGAAACAATATGATTCCTCCCAGTCAGTGTTAAAATTATAGGTTCGTTGTCTTTTACTAGGTCCACTCATTTTAGAACTATATAGAAGGAATATCAAAACTCCTAATTCGTGTTTCGTCAGACGAAGATGTCTCCTAGCTAACTGTCGCGACCCGAACGGGGCAGCAATCGCAATCACAATAACAACAACGCGGTTCCAGGCGGGGAATGCTATTTGCACATCACTCCTTGTACACGCCGAAAACCCGAACTGAGCCGATGATCGCCGAAGCAATCGGGACGGTACGAGCACGTGACTACTGTCACGTGCTTCGGCGTTCATCGGCTCAGTTCGTGGCGTTCGTTCACTTCGGGTTTTCTGCGTGTGTCAGGCTAGCGTGAAAATTATGTCTCCGTCGAATAGTGGCGGGCACATACAAATCGTTCCGCGGGCGCCATGGTGCCCGCGGGCACGGGGTTGGGAACCCCTGCTCTAGCTCATAGTCTATGGTTATTTTCAATTTCGCAAATGTGTTCAACGCGTGCTACCTACGCACATTGAAGCCCAATCGAATATTGTATTCATTATTTGTCGTAGGAATTACCACTTAAACGAAAACAACTATTAATTGATACGAGGAGCATTCATTATTTGAGGTAAACTATAGAGTCTAGACTGATCGGAAAAACGTTGACAGACCGAAACGATTTTTCATTGTTAATAGTCTCTTGCCAAATTAATCAATTTGTTTACTTTTACTGAGATGACGTTTGTAACAAAAAAAAATCTGTTTGCAGACTATGCCGTCACCGTCGAAAATTTCTGTCCTCAAAGATATTTTTTTTAAATACAAATAGGAAATATTCCAAGAAGGCAGGTTAGAATTGTAGAGTTGGTAGTTCACCTGCTAAAAACTCATATCTACATAATTTATGTGCTGATTTGGGAATTACACGCCTGTTCTTGTTGATACTCTCCCAGAAAACAGTCACTGCCCTAAACGTAACACTTTACTATTATTATCACTGCCTTGTGTAAAGTCCGGAAGCAAAATCTTTCATTATACCTACCAGAAGACAATTTATTGCAATCACATTGCCAGCAGATTTTACCTCCTTTTAGCGATAGAAGAAGATTTGTGCTTCCATTGCACATGCTACATTTTTTTCAGGACCTATGATGCAACCATATTTTACATCCAATCACCAAACAATGAAAAATATAAATTTTTCCTATCATTATTGTCCACTGAGATCAGAATTTGCGGGACTCATTTCGAACAGATCTTAGATCAATTTTTCATGACTTGTTTTCCAAGCTATCTGCCAGGATGTCAATTTCTCCAGTGATTCAAGAAACTTTCAGTCGTACGTCTGTTAAAATTAAACCTTCGACATTGTTTCACATTTTTCGGAAGTTGCATACATCGCCCAATGTGATAATAGTCTTCAATATACCCTCTAATCCATCTAAACTGATGGCTCCACTTTGTAGCTTGAAGGCACAGACTCCTCACAAACTAACAACTTTGCATTTCCCCCATGATATTCTTCAGCTTCTTTCCATTCTTGTTAATCCAGTCATAATCAGCGGGCAGTGTTCCGAATCGAACATTTTCTTAATATGCTCAACCAAGGACCTGCTTTCCATTTTGTCGCTTTGAATATCAGAATTGCACCGAGTTGACACTATGCATGCATCACTTGCAAGAAAAGTGGGCAGTGAAAAATGCATCGACCTGTTATCAATGCACTTGTGGAACTTAATGGAAACTGACCTCCTACCGGTTGTCGTATGACAGGGTACGGATCTCGAGAATATGTCTTCAATAGTAAAGTTACGCCTTTATCATATTCTGCATTAAGGCTATACCTCAGTTGAGGCATGGTCTAAAATATCGTGGCTAGACGATGCGCGGATTGTGCAAATGACGCGTGCCGAACGAAATATAATTTGTCATATAAATCCAATATGCGTCCATTTAATGTTCTGTTTATTGTTCTATTAGTAACAATAATAATATATTCATTGACATGTTTTCTTTTTCAAGTAAATGGGTAACGTTTTTTAGTCATCTTTATACGATTTAAGAACTAACGCCATCACAAAAAAAATTGACGTGTTCACAGCTCGACGTTCGCTCTCCGGTTGCCAGCGAATCCAAAATTCAGTCGCACCTATAGTTGAAAATTATTTGCCGTTTCACTGAAGTACCGTCTTAAAGTTTGTCATATTATAAACGAAACGCGAGTTCAATATTTGAGGACAGTCGATGCGCTTTGTATTGGGTCATAAAATAATAAAGATAGCCTTTCTTCAAAACCTTGGTCCATGGCAATGGCGTCTACATTTCTATCTTATTAATCTGTTCTGTGGTACTGAAATAGATAAAACAATGAAGGGATTTACTTAAGAAAACGGTTGCGTTTCAAAACACAGTCATGTTATGTTAAACGGAATTTCAAAATTGGGGCTTCAGTTATTCCAGAACGCCGAGGTAGGCCATATAATATTGGTAATTTTGACTCCTTATCTTTCAGTTACAATTAAAATATGCCAAAGATCATTTTTCTACCGGATGATAGTCGCAAAATAAACAATTTGCTTGTTTAAGATAATAATATTAATGAAATTCCGCTCTTATCTTAGTAGACTTGCTTTTCAATATTTAGATTCATTAAAAACATGCTAGATAATTAATTAGTTCTTACGAATACTTTCAACAGCACGACATAATTATTTACGTAAGCTCTAGGTACGAGTTTCTGGAGCTAACGTAGCACGTTGGTCAGTGGGTGATGGGTGATGGCTCGAAATTCCACTATGTAGTTGGATTATAATCCTACTTATAATCTTAACAAGCTATTCAATAATCAATATAAGTAGGTACTGTCACCAAATAAAATATAGGTACGGGGTATGTCGCCTCTGAACAATTATTTAAGTTTAAGTTCGCTGCGTCCAACGCAACTGGTGCGTTGCCCGTCAGGTGGCCATTAGATATAATTAGCATGATATTTAAATGTGGTAATGAAATATTAATTAAAAGGTCCTTTTTTTTCTTCTAATAGATTAATTTATCTTATTAACAAAATAATTGAAAACAAACAATTGAAAGTTACATAGAGAATTAATAAATAATACATAAACAATAATAATTAGTAAAAGAGTAAACCAAAATAAGTAAGAAAAGGTGTAAAATTAAACGTTATAAATCGATGTTGTTTGGGCATTTTAGGTACCTGTTAACTGTGAATTTACAGGAGAGCAATTTTAAACTTTGAATATAATAATTTCGGTTAATTTTTTTTGTCTAACATTGAGAATAATTTAACATTTTAAAATGAATAAATGAAAAATATGTCAATAATGAGATTTTAAATTATTCCAGTAGGTAATAATTGGGAAAATAATTTCAATTATCAGTGATCAAAATATGATAATGTCTTTGCCATGACGTGTTGACCAAACTAACCCACTGTGTTTGTTCACAATATATCCTCATTTTACCATAGTGTTTTGAGCATTTTCAAATGAAATACATACATCAGGTTATTACCAAATGGAAGATAGTATTATTTATAGTGACCTAATTTTTACTCCTAACATAAAATTACCAAAAAAGAAATTTTTAGGTTATGCCCAAACAACACCGAAATAATATAAACCAATAAACGGTACAAGTCTGTTTAGTGGAAGCCAGGCGGGAACTTTCATAGTCGATTTCGGCAAAATTCATGAATAATAACCTAACCGTCCTAGCCTAACAAATAATTCAGTATAATATAGGCTATTTTCAAAATTTGTTTGCCGCTGGCTTCCGCTAAATAGTCAAGAACCCAATAAACTAATAAATATAAACTATTGATAATATACTAGGTTTCCCCGAGTATATAAAATCACCTCCTCCAGTCCTCTGATATCTCAAGAGTACCAAAAACAGTGACTGTATTTTAGCTCTTTGGATTTATATGCTTATTCGCTGTCTCGGGTACTCTGTTGAATGACAGATCAATCTCAGTCACCGTCTTCGAAGTAGTGGATCCCCAGGGTCCAAATGTCTCAAAACCCAGGGGGCAGACGATATAAGTAGGTGACAAGACAGTCGTATTTTTGGCTTCGTTAGACTAGGAAAAAATACTGAACCTGACGATTGAAATGATATATTCCCTGGTGAGATGCCGCGAGTGTGGCATCCCAAAACATACATTTCCGTTCCCTCCTAGCTACGAGGGTGGGTCAATAATTCCTTAGAAAAAAGCATTAAAACAGTTTTTATTTTTGTATTTTTTTTTTATTTCTCAACATAATCTCCTTGGAGCTCAATACACTTGGTTAGACGTTTCTCAATTTTTTTTAAACCGTCAGAAAAATAAGTTTTCGGAAGGTCCTCAAAATAAGCATTTTTCCGATCGATGACTTCTTCATTTGAAAAAAAACGTTGTCCACTTAGCCATTTTTTTTAAGTTTGGGAAAAGGAAAAAGTCACTGGGGGCTAAATCTGGCGAATACGGTGGGTGGTCGACCAATTCGAACTTCAATTCTTCAATTTTAGCCATTGATCGTAAACATGTGTGAACACGGGCATTGTCCTGATGAAAGAGGATTTTTTTCCTGTTTAAATGAGGCCGTTTTTCTTCAATTTTGTTTTTTAGCTGGTCCAATAAAGATGCATAATAATCCCCTGTTATTGTTTTTCCTTTTTCCAAATAGTCAACGAAAATAATTCCTAAATTCATTTAACCAGTTATAAATAGTTGCAAGTGAAGGAGCAGATATGCCGTGAACTAAATCCAACTCATTTTTTATTTCCTTTGCTGTTAACCCTTTTATATTAAAATGTTTAATAACAGCTCTAAACTCAATTTTCTCCATTTTTGTAAACAAGCAAATTTTTTTTTAAATGTACGAGAAACACACAACAACCCGACCAATCTGATTGAAACTTCGCAGCATACTGAATCGGTAGTGCCGCTGCATGAAAACAAACCGCTTACAGTACTAGTCGCGCCACCTGTCGGCTTTTCTAAGGACTTATTGACCCACCCTCGTACCTAATAATATACCTATATCTTGTCTTCAGCACAGAACAGTTAATAACTAATTATTTATGAGTTCCTTGGTCTTCAGTATTCTTAAAGTGTTTTCATTTATGTAAAATGATATATGAAATGTGAAACCAGTTCTGGGCTTCGCATTTCGTGACATACACATTCCCCTCTCTCTTTCACTTCTTGGATCCATTGTGTTTTAGCCAGTGACGTCCCGTGGGAGTAGGCAGATTGAGAGTCGCTTGGGGGCGGCAGTTACCCGAAGGGCGGCAAATCGAGAAGAATCATTATTTATAAATAGAAATAGCTACCTAAATTTAGTAATAACGGAAATATTATTCCATTAAAAAATGCAGCTCACTGGTTGGAAACAAAATGTATTAATTACTATAAAAGTTTTACAGGATTTTATTTTTTTGTCGGGTTCGCGATGTCTAGTTTACTTCCGTTGTCCTTGGATGTCACGTCCTTGGTGAACAGCAGTGACATGTGCAGATTTGCCTATCTGCCTACCCCCACAGGACGTCACTGTGCCTGTTTGTTGAGCAGTTCCGTTCATTGGTTATCAGCTGTCCTCCCAAGGATTGCCTGAGAGGCTAAGGTGGGGCGGAAATAGTGCCACCTAACATTCGGAAATATTGCTTGACGATTATTTAATTCAAATGAACACAAATTTGTGGAAAAAAATACAAGGAAATAAGACGAAGTTTATTTTGTTTTTTTTTATTACTTATTACTTAATTAGGTACGGTTTTTTCAACCGAATAATAAGTAGTAAAAAAACATTTATTGGTATATCGCACTGAACAACCAGCCATCCGCGTAATCGGTGTGTAAACGCTACTCTACCATAATATTAAACTATAATCATATCTACGTCTTTCGGTGTTTGACAATAATAATTGTATTTTCCATCATCCACCACATCAATCAGGGACGATCCACTTTTCTCGGCCCCTAGTTCTTTGCTTCCATGTGCATCCACCGAACTCTATAAGCTTTATACTCGTACATCAGGTCAAATCGTCTTTATAAAATTTTCATGACTTCATGACAAAAACATATTCAAACTAGGAACTCCAACAAACGACTAAAAACGCCCAATGCGTTAGTAGGTATGAGGGCGATTTACTTTTGTTAGACCACGGTGATCATAAAAACTCACCTAATTAACATGAAGCGATTGGTGCAAGGATTTCGTCCCATGTAAAGTGACTACTGTTTTATCATCATCAGCCGGGGTCAATCCACTGCTGGATGAAGGCCTCCCCAAGCTTTCTCCAACTCTCTCGGTCCTATGTCGTTCGCTGCCACGTATATCCGCCGAACTTTACCAGTTCGTCAATCCAGCGGCTTTTAGGGCGACCCTGTGGCCGTTTCGTACCCCTTGGGTACCATTGGATGACGGCATTTGTCCAGCGGCCGTCCTTTCGGCGAGCAATGTGCCCCGCCCTTCTCCATTTCAGCTGTTTGGCAACGTCTATTACATCGCGTACTCTTGTCTGCTTCCTAACCCATTCGTTTCTCTTACGGTCCTTTCGCGTGATGCCCAACATGCACCTCTCCATGCCTCGCTGTGTGACTCTTAGCCTTTGGACATCTCTCGTGTTGAGGGTCCACGTCTCGCGGCCATACGTGAGCACGGGTAGCACACATTGGTTGAACACCCTACGCTTAAGACATAAGACTGTTTTATAGTATTCATAAAACCCTTCATATGTAAAGAGGGAAGGGGAGAAATGTCATAAAAATATGCGTAACAGCATTCTTTAGTTCAGTACCTACTGACTATTTCATATCTTTTTTAGAATGGTATCAAAAAAGTGTACCATAATAACATTATATAAGTATTAAATAAACAGAGAGAATTGCAGAATTGATGACTACAGTGTATTGATTGTTAAGAAAACGTGGAATTTAAAAAAAATAAATGATAAAGCATGAAAAATAATGCTGAATAACAAAAATTTCCGGAACGTCTTTTCGGTTTGCGTAAGGAAACTTCCGGACCGCTATTCCGGTGCGTTCCGGTTGAAAGATAGCGTCTTGTTAACACTATAAGTCGCAAAATCGTCATGGAGTTAAGTTTGTATATAATACTTTACATAAATATTATGGAACATTTATTCTTTATGTAGGTATACCTTAGAGCAGTGGTTCCCAAAGTTGACTGGGCTCCGACCCACCTAACAAAAATTTCCAATCTTGGGACCCACCTATTAGCTGTCTTAGAGAAAAGAGGGCATAAATATTGGTAATGCTCAGATTCCCTAGTGGCGAGTCGTGAAACTATGCTGTCTTATTTGTTCTAATTGAAATAAAAAAAATATTTTTTATAAGTGTTACCAATATGAATGAAAGACTGTTTAAATAAGAAACACAACTTAAATAAAAAAAAATATTACTTAAATACCTACATTTTTCTTCATTACAGTTTTTTAGCATCAACTTCAACTTTAGTTAATTTTAATCGCACGAAAATCCGACCTCACATAGATATGAGGTAGTAAAGAGGAGGAGGACTTTCATAGCTTCATCGAACTGGCAAGGATAATTATCAGCAACTGAGAGCCAGAATTTCGTTAACTGTTTACGATTGAAACTATTTTTCAGTGACGTATTTTCTGATAAATCAATGAGTTCTTCACTTGCTGTTGTTGACATACTAATTGGTAAGTCGTCTTGAAATGGGTTACAAATCCAACGCAACGAATCAAAATTTTTCATCTCTTCCCCAAAATAGTCGTCAAAGTTATTTATTAACAGTGATAAATGACTGGAAATTTCAGACAGTACGTTCATCTTAGGCTGCACTTGGTTTTCAATAATAAAAATTTCAAGTGTTTCAAAACAATCATGCTTGCCATTTTCAATACAACTTTTCCACAACATAAACTTTTTCATGAACGCTCGAATTTTATAGTGAACTGCAATAAATGTCTGATCCGTTTGATCCTTGCAAATACAAATTAAGTTCGTTTAATTTCAAAAAATATCCGCCAAATAAGTGAGCTTGAGAATGAATTCTTCGTCCAGTAGATGTTTAATATACCTATTCAGTTTTTCCTTCCAAGTAAATTGTAATTTCATTACGCAATTCCACTAATCGTGTCAGTACTTTTCCCCTGGATAACCAGCAAACTTCTGTATGCAGAAGAAGAGATGTATGGCGGCTACCCATTTCTTCACATAGTTTTTGAAATAGGCAAAAAACCCATTAAGACAATCGGTGTCAATTTGACGCCACTTGTCCTTAGTAAAAAAAATATTTTTATTTTGAGATGTTTTATAAGACCCTACAAAGTTACCTACATATTATTTATGTAGGTAGAATTATAAATTAAATTGTTTAAATTGCTAAACATAAATTTGTCAAATTTTCTTCGATTATTGGTTCATTTTTTGTTACTTTTAAATCAATATAAATAAATAATCAGATAAATAATCGGTTATGAAGGTACCTATGTATTAAATAGGTTGTCTACCAAGAGTAACGTCCATTTTGACTAATTACAGTAGGTGTAGGACGTAAGTAAACATACTTACTGTCATTTTTTTATATTTAGTTAGTAAATTATTTATATAATATTAACTTGATATCCAGGTTAACCGGAAAACCATGCAAAATTCGTATTCCGGAAGCAAACATCGCGTCGATGTCATTCGAGTTTAATCTAGTGGAAATCTGTTCCTGCAAAAGTTCTTGTTTACATAATGTTTTATTGATACGTCTGCGTAGGATACCTATGTGTATATACAAAATATAAAGAAGTCGTGCATATCGTGCGTAGAATTTTGTTTTTTTTGTATTATGGGGTGAGGTTTTTTAAACATAGAATACTTTACGTGACGGACGACGGTGTCACGTTTTTATGCCACATTTATATTTTAAAAATATCTAGTTAAGAAAAAAATGTACTCACAGGGCTCGATACATTGCTTACAGAAAACACAGATTTCGAGTCGGTTCTAAGCAGCCTTGCCAAGATTTTTTTTTGCCGACAAGCAGCATTTTTGAATAGGCATCTATCTATCTATCGTGCAAAATTCACATTTGGTGTGTGGCGTTAAATTTAGTGTTTTTCGACTCCGCAAACAGCTTAAAACTTCTCTTATAAAAGCTTGAATATTACACTAGATTTGCTTGAAAATAAGCAGTTAGTATATTTTACCAATAAAATAGATTTGACACAATATATAAATCATGTCCAAGTTTTGAACCCGTATTCATTTTTATTTCTTTTACCTGTTTATCAGTTTTGAAATAAAAAAAACGTTTATAATAATTATTACGACTTTTTTTATTTTGAAATGGTAATTTCTAGACGTTTTGTTAACTTTAAGAAAATCTAGTATTTTTTCTGTCATCTAGCTTATTTTCTTACTCCATATGGCATTTATGGCATTAATAAAAAGGGCTTTCAAATTTTATTCGCTGATCGCTGCACAATCGTTGTTAAGTTAGTTAAACAGTGATAAAATTGGTTCATTATTTAAGATTAACCTAAGTCAAATAATATGTAGGTACCTATATTGTACGGAAGACGTACCTACTGATGCATTCAAATGTTTACCATCATACCTTATAGTTCAGGAACAATTCATCTGGTTTCCCTACTTTCATAATATAATTAAACTAGTCTTCTAGTGAGTAGTGGGTACTAAATGTTTTGTTGTGATTTAATTCATCTGACCACTTCGCCCCATAAGCGCACGTCTAAATTTAACCTAATTAATAAAATTACATTTATATTTTAAATATTAAAAGATAACCGTTATACCTACAGTTTTTACGTAGCATCGTAAAAAGATTAAATCTGGCCTTGTCGTTGCTTTGTACATAGGTATTAATTTTACTAAATAATTGTATTCCCAGCTAAACGCGACAATGAACACATTTGATGTACTAATTTAATTTTCACATTGTTTCAGGTAAGTGATTTGACATTCAATTATTTCGTGATAAACGTCGTCGAATTGTGAGTATGTATATAATTTTCTTATGTGCACATAATAATCTAAATAATATACTGTCAGTGTATGATAATCTGTATAAAATGTGATTTATGATATACATGTAACTGTACCACATCTGTATTTTTTGGTACTCTGTAAAGTGTAAATACACCAAGTAGTGTGTATTTATATTACGAAAAGCTTTATTAATGCAAACGTTGTCCACAACAATTTTATGAAAATATTAATATTTTCCTTCGTGCCAAACACTCTTAGTGGGGTAGTAATACTAATCGCTCGTCTCCAAATCAACATAATGTAGTTGTTTTTTTAGTCTTAAAATTAAGAATACATTCATTAACGTCAACAATTAGAGACATTTAGTAGTAAAATGAAACATAAATAAAGTGTACAATTCAATAAAATAGTTATTACAATTTATTATGTAAAATGTATGTATATGATCAAAATTAAGGTGAGTTCTCAACACAAAATTTTTATTAAATGTACTGCTAGAGTGCTTGAAAGGAGGTAGGTACCTAATAAACATTTGGATGGACGAATAATTGAACAGAGAATGAATCATTGATATTGGAAGTTGCATGAAAAAGTATATCTTATAAAAATCAATGTGTAAGCGATGGTGCCCAAAGAACGCGACGAGCGGGCGAAGTCCGCGTATGCAGTGTTTATTCATAACCATAATCACACGTCTCTTCCCGCGCATTACCCTTCACCTATGTAATAAGCGGCCCAAGCAGCACAAAATAATTTTTATTACAGCGCCTCTCATAACAAAGCAATAAAAATATTATATTATTTCGGGGCTTGTCATTAATATTTACGACGACATTATTCAACCAGCGATAAACTGAACACGCAATAAAATTAAACAATGACTTCTCTGTAATTAAATAATTGCTTTTCGCCCGTCGATCGACGAGGCCTCAAGCAGCGTAATTTTGGTAGCCGTGTTCAATGAATGGACTTCTTTGTATTTTCATTAAATCGTATCGCCGAGAAGCGAAAAACGGTGACTCACGCGGCACGCGGGGCGCAAGGCATCGTGAAGTCCAGTGGGCGCTGGCGTATTTGATTACGTTGTATTTTTGATGATTTACGCGCCACTTGTAGAAATTTTGCGCGAGCGCCGCACTCGCTGCGTCAATGGGCTTTATGCCTAACATTTTTTCAGAGATATAAATCTGTATCATAATCATTAGCCGGTTAAGTGCCCAAAGCGTCTTTGGACGCCCTAATTACACCAATTCTTATGTTAATTACTATCAATTAACTAATTGCGGCATATAATACCTATGTAGTCCAAATAGTGTTTGTCATATTATGTCAGATACGGTACGAAAATCAACTACCTATATGGCAAAAAGATGCGAGATGTTTTGAAAATTAAGAATTATAATATAGAAACTACCGTTAAAATGTCTCATAATAATAATTTGTTAATAAAACGCTTGTTAATTATTTAGCGTCTGGCAGATTTCATCTGCTAATCCACGGCACGCCCATGGATTTATGATTTTAGTCAAAAGAATTGTATTCATTATGCCGGGTCCACACCGAAAACAAGTCGCGCGACAACTCGTTAAATTTTACGATAAGCATGATAATTATCGTAAAATTTCTTAAGCAATTATGATAATTATCGTAAAATTTAACGAGTTGTCGCGCGACTTGTTGCCGGTGTGGCCGCACTTTTAGGTAAGTACTCACTAAACATAATCTCGACTATAATTAATGATTATATTATCGTTTCAATCAATTTAGCTCGAATTCACGCTGTGTACTACCTAGTTAGAATCAAGATAGAGATGCACGATTGTAAATCTCAAATTACAAAGGGAACGATTAAGCACCGCCGGCAAACCTTTTAACTATAAATGCTAAATGGGGATGCTTCTCTAAGATCAGATAAACTAATTAATTTTGTAATTGACATGGACAGTAGGTATTATTAGCATCGGTAACTAAAGTTTCTCAAACTTTTACGATTAAAGGAATTTAGTTGTAGATAAAATACAGTCGAATAGTAGGTACACCATTATTACTATTTTTTTTTATTACATACTTATTTTGAGGATATCCAAAGAGATATTATGCACGTTGGATGAATAATCTTTTTTCTGACGACACCGTTACTGGTGGATAGTCTATTGACAGTTTAAAAGTTTATTGACCAAAGTGATCAGCGTAAGATGTCAAACATTATCATAATAATATGAGCTTAATGTCATCTCCCTCCATTTTCGAAAGTGAAAAGGTGCTGTCACTTTGTTTTTTTGTATCGTTTTTCGTCTGGATTCGGGACTTGGAGGTGGACAAATAACACACCGGAATTGTGGTGGAAACGACGAGCTTTATTTGGGTTAATATCTACTAGGTTACTACATTTTATATATATTTTTTTACGGAGGCTGAAATTTATATGTTTACGATTTGGCTGTTTGCAGCGTTCTGCCACGCCAAAAAAATCGGCCGCTTACGAAGCGATACCAATGTGGCGTTGCTGATCTGACATTTTGCCGCCAACCATGTACAACGTTGCCGATTTATGATTATTTATTTTCGTAATCAACCTTTACTATTTTTTGGCTTAGTACCGATTACGGCTTCTCCTGATTCACTGAGACATCCCCAAATGGGGACCATTTGGGAGTGTAACATTAACATACCACGGTTATCAGTTGAAAACTGGAAAAAAGGTTTTTTTTAGTCACGCGAAAGGACGATAATTATCACTTATATCATTTAAAACATATTCGCCTTCATTTGATAATAATATGTATACCTTGAAGTGGCGAAGACTCCGTATTATATGCTATCATCTAAAGCAGGTCTGGGTAAACTTTATGGATAACGGGCCACAATATGAATACAAAAAGAACGGTAGGCCCCCAACTAAAATACTATTTTTAGATTTACCTACACTATTTTAT
Source organism: Rhyacophila brunnea (assembly GCF_057557595.1). Taxonomy (NCBI): domain Eukaryota; kingdom Metazoa; phylum Arthropoda; class Insecta; order Trichoptera; family Rhyacophilidae; genus Rhyacophila; species Rhyacophila brunnea. The sequence goes on from NW_028232774.1 coordinate 21,007,326, forward strand.
TATCATAAAAAAGGAATTTCAAAATTAAAAAATAAATGATTCTCTAATATAATAGCCAACAATTTAATGAGGAGAATGAATTTTTTTTGTGAAAAGAGTGTACTCTTGTGTTCATTTTGTGGTTATTAAAACTGCTTGTAAATAATGTTCATTGGTGATACTTGATCTAAAGAGTTTTTATTGATATTCATACTTAATTGAAAATGTTTATTCATATTTATGTAGGTTGATTCAAGCATACATTTTTCGAGCAGAATTTTTAAGTTATTCGAATTTGTCCGAATTAAGAGTTTTATAAAATTTGCAGATTTCTTCTCGGCGGTGCAATTCATGTATATTCTTATTTTATTTTTTAAAAGGCGTTGAAATGTAGAAAATAGTAAACTTTTTCAGAAATACGATTAAAGCTCGCGGGCCGCATAGAAATACTTGGCGAGCCGTAGTTTTCCCAGGCCTGATTTAAAAGCTACCTTCTTAAGAAAAATAAATTTTAATTACCTATTAACGTATTTAAATAACTACTTCATTATTTTATATTCTACAAAAATAATATAGTTTGCCAACGATATCTGTGTGTAGGTAGATGTATTACAAATTGATTTTCGGCTTACCCAATTGGACGTGTATAGTATGTATCTTTTTTAAAGCGATATCATTTTTGTACTTTATAATATACATTAATTTACACGCGCCGGATTCGACGCCAAATGGTCTCTTGGTTAAGAGTGTACTTCAGTGAAACGGCAAATAATTTACAACAGTAGGTGCGATGAAATGTCTCACTAGTTGCCAATCGACGACCCGTAGTCGAGGTGTTTGCACGTCGATTTGTTTTATCATGGCGTCGGATGAAAATATTCTTAAATCGTGTAAAGATGACTAAAAATCTTTACGTATACGTACTTAAAAAAGAAAACATGTCAATGACCATACTATTATTATTAGTAATATAACAATAAACATTAATGGACGCATGTTGGATTTTTATGACAAATTATATTTCGTTCGGCACGCGTCATTTACACAATCCGCGCATCGCCTAGCCATGATCTTTTTAGACCATGCCTCAACTGAAGTAGGTATTAGAATTTTCTAGCCCGGGTAGAACGCGGTTGGACAATACGTTTTTTAAATTTAATATTTACTTTAGTGCCTACTTCGTGAAATACTTATTTAATATAATAAGGTGAAATATAATATTTTTGTTCAGTAGAATACCGATGATGACCAAAATTCAAATTCAATTCCTGTAAATATTGTTGTCCTAGTACTGTTTTTCAGTTACCTACCAAAGCCTACTTTCAACAGACACCCTTCACCTTGTTGTTATCTTGACAGCAAAAGCGAATAAAAACATTGACAGAAATTAATTTAACCCCGTTTCAGACGGGACACCGGTGTTGCGCTCGTATATAATAAGGAGGCCTTTGTATTCTAATAAAAGGGCCTTTGTATTATGTTTATGAACGCCCAGAGCTAATGAGTCAACGCATAATTTCGCGATATAAATTAGAACATAAAACTGGCTGGGGTCATAAAAACAAGTGTATCGGCGGCTTGAGAATGTAGCGGCCGACGGAAAAGTGTACCGGACACGCTTTGACTCATTAGCTCGGGGCGTTCATAAACATAATACAAAGGCGTCCTTATTATATACGAGCGCGACACCGGTGTCCCGTCTGAAACGGGCCTATTGTCGCACTGATACAGCTGCATTCTTTATTTACAACACTTTACCTCCAGTGTCCAGATTTATCCTATAGACAAGCATCTTGTCTAAAGATACCTCAAGTTGTTACTTTACGGATAAGTATTGACTTGCTCCGGGAAATTGGTTATTACCAGGAAACATAAACAATAACTTCCATTGAAGAAAATTTTCTAATATTGTATGGTAATAAATAATATTTACAGTCTGCCTCAGGCGACCGGTAATAATGCCGATCGTCAATCGTGGTCTTTGAAGGTTAACGGTGTGGCAAAAATTAACAACTTTCTGGCCACAGACTTGACGACTTTTCAAATAGCATTAACATATTATTTAACTTAACTTCCACTTTGCGGCCAGCTGATGGAAAAGTTACTATTTTTGCTACTTACATAATTTATTTATGAAGAACTTTCGTTATTTCCAGTAGAAATTTATGGTAAACTAGTGATAGGACGGGACTACCACGCGAAATACGAATATAAAAAATACACAGACACAGCAGGAAGAAATATTCTGATTCGATTTGATTTTCAAATCAATGAGATGGACGATAATTGGATCTAGGCGTGCGCACCTCTACCCAGTCGTTCCCATGGGCCCCACATCGTGAAGCGGCGAGGCTAGTGAGGCTAGGATCTTTGCCCCCCCCCCCTACATATCGCTAAGGATAAAGGCAGTGTGACGCTCTACACTTCCAAATGGTGGACGCGGTAAAATTAATGTGTATGTTTAGTGTTTTATTGTATATTTTAATACATCCATTTGAATTATAGAGATGTCGAGTATTGATACACAATTAAAAATTGTATCGTACTACCACATAACTTAATACATACATAATATAATATTATTGAAAGAACTTTTTTACTATTAAAGCAAATTTTTTATGTGTGTTTATCTCACTTATCTGGTCGTCTCGCCTTGCCGGGCTCCTCTTGAGCCCGGGCCCCCAGGCTAGAGCCCTGTCAGCCCCCCCCCCCCCTTGTGGGGGCCATGGTCATTCCATTTATATTAGTTTTATTTTCGTATTAAAAAAATGAAAGCAATTATTTTATATATGAGGTTGCCAAAATTGTTGTGTGATTAGTAGGTGGCAGTGGCAATACGCATCCCTGATCATTGGCCTAGTACAGCGTTCCCCAGTTAATTTTAGTCACACTCCGCGAAATATTTTATGAATGCCTTAAAATTGCAAGAAAATTCGTGAACTTTTAAAAAGAGGCTTATTTTTCACCAACATTGGTAAGTACGAGATAGTGAAAATATTATAGGTAAGTATATCTCATATTAAAAAGATTCAAGTTTTTTTTATTTATTTTATTTAACATTTTTCATTTAAAATCGAATAAAAACTAGTACCCGTCGCAGAACTCATTTGGTCTACGCTGGCCTCGTCTGCCAATGCCATAATTCGGCCCTACCTTTCGGTCCTGCAGCACCGAATCCACGTTATGTTCTACCGAATTGATTCATATCTATTTATTTTTTATAGTGCCTTGTTATCTGTTCAGATTAACAAAACAACTTCCTACCGGGCTCATTAATTAGAGCCTGATAATTAGTTAGATTATTATGCAATATTTTTTCTTATTCCGTAAATTGTTTCGCAAGAATTAGTGTTAAAATTTATTTATTATTTGACGTTCGCTGCTTAGCCATGTGTATTGTTACCATGTTATGTGAGATTTGTTCATGTATATTATAAATCAGAAAACGGAGACTAATTTTATTATTTACTCACAGCATGCCATTCACTGGCAAGAATTCTACTATTATTCATATTTGTAGGTACATACGTATGTGATAAAAACTTTTTCGAGCTGTCTACATTAATTTAAAAACATCAGTTTTGTATGTATATATTTAGTGATGTAATGAGACAGAGCACGTCGGGTTGACGACCCGGGACTTTATTCCAGGCCGTTCGTTGTTCCAGGTTTTATATTGTTATTTTTATAATAAAAAAAACTTCAAAATATAGTAAAACGTGCGTAAAAATGCGAGAGAAGCGATTGGTTAGTGAGGTTAGTCCAATTCCGAAGTGGCACAGGGTTTTGGTAGATGGTTCCCGAATCATGGTATTTTTACTCCCGTTACAACTTTGAAGGACGAATAACATTCTTTGGTTCAGTGCCCTATCTTAATAGGCATACAATCTTCCTGAAAAATGTAATTGTGTATAGCTAGGAAATTAACCGAGCTATTGAACCATAAGGCCCGTTTCAGACGGGACGCCGGTGTCGCGCTAGATATAATATAGGAGGCCTTTGTATTCGAATAAAGGGGCCATTGTATTATGTTTATGAACGCCCCAGACCTAATGAGTCAACCTGTGCCCGGTACACTTTTCCGTCGGCCGCTACATTCTCAAGCCGCCGATACACTTGTTTTTATTACCGCAGCCAGTTTTATGTTCTAATTTATAACGCGAAATCATGCGTTTACTCATTAGCTCTGGGCCGTCTGAAACGGGCCTAATATTTGAAGGGGCATTATAATAATTAATAGGTTTAATGAATATTTAAAAAAATCTCTTGCAGGGAAATTTTCATGTAGATATCTATATTATATTAAACATTGTAATAAAAAGTATCAGAATAATTCTTGTTACAATATCTATAAGTAAATAAATATGGCAATATAATAATGATTTTAACATTTACCTAGTAAGATAGGATTTTTTTATTCTGACAATGAAAGTGTTGATAGTTTTGCAAATAATAAAATTGTTATCGTACCTACGCATTAATTTCTTATCAAGTCTGGAGTGGGCATGCAAGAAATTAAAATATGAACGCATACTTTTTTAACAAAGCAAAATTTTGTGTTCATAAGGTGTAGGCAGTGTTGCCATATTTTTCTATGCTGATTATAGTACAAATGCGTAAAAATTATAGTATTTCTGAAAAATATATAGTACAGGAACATTTTTCGTCTTGAATCCTTTTAAATTATAGTATTTTGGTATATTTGGCGTAAAATTATAGTATTTTATATTTTTCGCGAAATCATAATTATAGTATTGTACTATAATTATAGTACGGTTGGCATCACTGGGTGTAGGTATTGTATTTTATTACCTTGTTCTCTTATCGCAGCTTGCATTATAGATTATAGCATTATACCGACAAAACTCATTCTTTTATTTTTATTACACTTTTTCCGTTGGATCATGTTATGAATCAGTGATTTCCAACCGATTTTGTTTGTCGGAATTCGTAGGCATTTTGTCAAATCTCGGGAACCCCTACCCAGCTAATACCTGTTGAAGTACATTAGGATTAATTATAAAATATATACCTACGTAAAACCGTATACCTCGTATTTACTATTTTTAGTCATAGGTATTGTATGTATTTTTTTACCTCACATTTCATTGTTTTCTGATTATATTGTTATAAAGAAAACATTTTAAATTCCCATATATTATATACTTATCCACAAACATACATTAGTGCTTTAGACAGAAAACAATGTCATTGAATCGGAATTTACCGTGCCGCCTATAAGCAACGCATGACCTTACTACCTGCACGCGACGTCAATAATTATAGTAAGGTTAGTACAATGTGCTAAATAATAATTAGCTAACCACCATTTTAAAATATAGTAGGGGAGGCGGGGCTAGTTGTTACAAAAAAAGAAAATGTTAAATATCTGAAATCCGTTTATCTTAAGACACATCATATTAATTATTACTAATTCTACATATATTTAGCTATTAAAATACGGTTTATTTGTACCCATACATACCTTACAAAAATTACAATAGCATTAAAAACAAAAAATGAAAATTGTAACAATGTGCCCCAGCCGGGGGCAAGTTGTTACAGGGTAGGGGCACATTGTTACCAACTAAAACAATAATTGAAAATGTATGTAAAAGTAAGTTTTTTGGGTGTGATTTTCTTTGCATTTATATTTAGTCACTAAAAACATGAAATTAACTTTATCCCCACGAATACAGGAAATGTGAGCCCAATTTTTGCATGTTGTGCATTGGATCCACTCTTGCCCAGGTTTAAAGCAAGTATAATTCTCCAAACAGAAGCATTCTTCATTCTCTGAGTCCGAAGAAGATAACACCACTTTCTTTTTCAGTTTCTTAGTTCCTTGGGCCATGAAATATTTTGCTACATTTTCTTATGTATGTTGCAAGCTCGTTTTCTTGATTGACAGAAAATATCTGGCGAGGTTTTGCGTAACCCCACTAACTTGGAAGTGGTCGGACGGTTATCTTTACGTTCTATATAACATTGTAAGGTCATAAAGTTTACTTTGTATGCTTGGGCAGCTTTTTTTCTAAGAGATATTCTGTTTTCAATTACTTCTTTAGCCACTCTGTTGTAGGTTTCCTGGGAAATTTTACCACTATCGGTTTTGTTTTTGTTTGTCCTCACCACTGTAAGATTGTAATCTGGAAGAATAAAAATAGATGATATAAGTACCTACCTATTGCAAATAAAGACGATAACAAAGAATGTGTAGTAAAGTGGTAGTAAGTGGAGTTAATTCTTACTGTAACAACCTGCCCCCACCTCACTGTAACAACTAGCCCCTTCGACCCAAATAAAATTGAAATTGTTACAATATTAAAACGGGAATTGTATTAACTTCGGTAAATAATCAAAATATGAGCATAAATATGAAGATTTTTAATAGCATACTTTAAGAAAACTTACCTCTTATAGTTTGGTAACAATCGAACTTCAAATGCGGCCAACAAAAGTTGCTTTGAGACACGAAATTCACTTAAATGGTATTATTTCAACAGCATACAATCAATGCAGGCGACCTTTCGTCAGCAACTGCGGACAGGATGTTTACGTCTCCTATATGACACATACGCCACAGGACCTTATAGCGGGAGAGATATCTAGGATGTAACAACATGCCCCCGTAACAACTAGCCCCGCCCCCCCTAACAGACAAATTTCATATTTATTGCCTACACTTGGGGTACACGTTAGGTAGAAAACATTGTGTAACATACCTACATAACAAATTATTAATTCAAGACGTTCAAAATACAAAGGAAAGTACATAATTTGAAAATTCTGAGAAATATATATACCTACTTATAATTATAACATAACCAATAGGCGAATTCCGAGAGACGAGAGGTTAGACCTGCTGGCTGTCGTATTTTTTCAAAAAGACTTTCTATCGGTTATATAGGTATATTTGTTATAATATACCTATATAATTTGGTGTAAGTGTTTTTAAATTATGTATGTTCAATGAAAAGAATGTTACATTCTTAAATCTTGTGAATTATTCGATGAATACAAAAATTGTTAACTAACTACGCGCCCATCGCTATCGACGTTCACTGATAAACCCGATACGATGAAATAATTTGATCCCAAAGAGTTGCATGACCATCCATGTAATGGAATTATCTTAACATATTTAGAGGTGCTTCCCTACCTAATCTTCTAAGAATTTTCGCTGAATCCCTGACACGCCTCACGGAACAGTTTGGGAATCACTGGATCATAGTATGAGTATGTACAAAATACTATATTAATTAATTATCCAGTTGTAAGTATATAGGTACTTGCATGATTTTTTTAGGCCAGACATAAATCACTTTATTTGAGATGGAATAATTATTCACTCACTCTGTCACTTTGTTGTGACATTTTTAATATGCTCTGATAAATTTAATACACTCTCTAATTAATTTGTAACTAAGTCATTGCTCATACTGACTCCATGGACAGATTATGATATCGATATTATTATTAAACGAATCACAGTGATCATAGACTTATCATAGATTACCTAAGTATTTTCTTCGGTGAAATTTTCATGGAAAATTATACTCCGCAGTGCGTACCCTAATAACGGACACAATTCGTCGCATCAGTAAGGGCGAGAGTTGCCAGACGACCCGATTTTTGTGGTACGTCCCGTTTTTTAAGCAAAAATAGATTGTCCCGAGCGGGACTGCTAATTTCACGATTATTCAACAAATATAAATAATACATTTAGGTTAATAAGACAAAAAAACGTGATGGATGCATCACGCGAGGCACACGTACGACGTGTGCACGGGTACATGTCGTTGGCGGGGTCTCACCATCATTTGGGTTTCTTCCTTCCCTATGTTTATGTGATTGCGAAAAATTTTAAAGACTATACAGAAATTGTAACAATAATTCAAGTATTTCCCGAAAAATGAGATGAAATTTTTTTCAAATTAATTTCATTTATTTTAAGCATACCATCTAATTTCTATATCGAACGCGTATTTTCTCAGATGAATTTGATATGGTCAGATGCAAGAAACTGATCGGTGTTATTTGGGCATAACCTGATAAGTGATGACTGTTTTTTTGTGATTTTATGTTAAGAGTAAAAATTGGCTCACTATATTTGGTAATAACCTTATAATATAATATGTATTTCATTTGAAAATGCTCAACACTCTACATTAACATGATGATATTATGTAAATAAACACAGCAGTTAGTTTGGTCTAAACATGGTTAAAAACCTTATCATATTTTGATCACTGATAATTGATATAATGTAATAAAGTTAACGAGGCGTATTATCAATCAGGTGTTTTCTTTCTAAACTTTTCAAAAGATAAGTGTTTGAATACAACCCTTTTTTTCTTTTCTTGATACAGACTTCCATAACATGATACTTTGTCAATTTTAATTTTATTGTGACTGCATTTAAGCGTACAGTTTTTGCATTATCTACAAAACAACCAACAACAACGAGGGCCGCATGTGTTCCAATACTTTGGTGTCTCGTTCCAGATCTCCATTCTAGAACCTTTCTTCCACATCAGTCATCATTCCTTGACGTGTCTGCCACACTGCCACTTGGGTGATGTGTTGCGATGAATAATGTCTAAGTTTTGTTGACCGATGGATAGGTATTATCTTTATGTCTGATTTTATTCATCAATAATATTTTAACATTGATCGTTATATTGCTTGATGTGCCACTCTTAATTTATGTTCTAGGCCGGCTGTCAAGGTCCATGTCTCCGATCCGTGTGTCAAGTATGGTTGTGAACTATTTTTTAAACAATTTTAGGACAGTGTCCCCTACACTTGCATTAAAATCATAAATAAGTGTTCATATCAGTGATTCCAAACTTTTTTGGTAGGCAAACCCTTAAGGCACTTTGTAAAATCTCAAGGAACCCTTACCTGCGCATCTACTCTATACACAAGGCTGCTATCGGCGGCTATCGACGGTAGTTTATCATATTTATATATTGAGACGGTTAATTGTTAAAATAAATAAACTGTGTGAATTCGTCGGTGAGTATTCCTAAAATCCAGTTAATTTTGCGTCCAGGATATAACCAACAGTGGCTCTTGAATAAAGTTGTCCATTCCGTGACTGCCCTTGCCTCTGAATAGATTAATAAAAATGTTAAGTTTATAGCCATTGACCAAGAATTTAGAGCGAGATTTGTATCATGATTCATGACTGTGACGATCAGGGAATAAACCCCGAGAAATACAAAGCCTCCAGAAAGTCCTCAATTATTACCAATATTGAAGGCGCGTTTTTTTATGTGACAAACATATTTTAGTGTAAATTATAATACTATGACACAGACGTACCTATTGAAAATAATAATATATTCTCTAAAAGTCAATCCACTTGTCATTATTTTTGTGTTCCCTGTCCCAGCCATTCTAGGACGGTTAGGCGACCACACATTCATCAAAGATTCTAGTTTTGAGGCATTACTTTAGATCGGAGTATGACATCTCTAAAATATATTAATTTAATACACATATTATAATGCATGTTCAAAATGCTACGATGACGGTAATTTGTATACGATCCAAGTTAGTACGAGGTCTTATATTATTACCGACAGTAATTTTATTATTCATGGTAAGTATCTACTCGCAATCTATTTTATGAGATGTAAACTATTTTTATCGATTGCTTCTAAGATATACACACGTCTCATAAGAAATACTATTTTGATCTTGGCATAGGTAAATGCATTCGTTGCATTCTAGTCTATCTAATTATCCGAACCATTGTTTTTGCACCGGGAGGTCTATTACTAACTGTCAAAACCGTACGCTTTATGTTGGTTGCTCTACCCACTTTCTAGAGATCAAGAGTATTGCATACGCTACACAGCCTACGAATAATTTATTAGATCATTTATTATCATCTTAAATTATTCTGTGCAATAAATAATATGTACACGGTTTGCATTGTTTGTTATAAATTACTGTTTATATACTAAATACTGTTGAGTATAATTAATTGCTCCTTTTATAATATGTCCTAATAATATAAAAGGTTATCAACAAAATTTCTCGTCTCAAGATTTCTCGAAAAATAATAAGAAAAGTTGATTTCCCGTTTCTCGAGATTCTTATCGATGATTTCTCGAAAAATGAGAATCTCGAAACATCTTAAAAAATGAGTAAAACAATACTGTTGATGACAGGGAACACAATTAATCTGTTCTGTAGTTGAGGATCCATTATATCTTTTAGACATCCTAATTACAATCTATGATCTAAATCTTTCGTCTCGATAATTGTCGAGAAATAACATGAAAAGTTGATTCTCATTTCTCGATATAAAAGATAGAATTGCTTCACTTTTCTTGAATTCCAGAGAAAGTACTCCCCTAGGCTTAATTTAATTAGTGAAGACGACCTCCGTCTTCCGTGTCGACTCTTAAAGATTCCGCTGACGATTAGTTATTATTTAACAAATTATTATTTTCCATTCTCGCTATATGACTAACTTAATACTTTAATTTCATACAGAAATGACAATATTATTCATAGGTACTCTCCCATGTGAAAATTGTAGAAATAAACTAAACGTAGTTAAGTAACGTAGTTAAACATTGTTTTAACACCATGATAATTAAGTTGGACTACATAAACGCATTTTGTAAATTACCGTTTTTGCCCCAAATTGGAGCCAAATATAATAGGCTCCACCTCTTCCGAATATGGACATGTCCAGTCCAATGGTATAATGCTAGTACTAATCAGGGGCCAACCACCTAGGTAGTCACATTATTTGTAAGTTGTGTATGGCCCAGTATTCCAATCCGTGAGTGTTATTTTAATTTAATTTGAGAATAGCTTTAATATATTATGAATGTGTAGGTATCTATGCTTCTCATAATAGTCAAAACCATAAACTACCTACCTCAAGAGTTCATAGACTTGCTTAATGAACCGGTATCACGGACGCAATATTTCTCCCAGTCTATTCGAATTGGCGTCAATTCCCAAAACAATAAATAAACACGTCCAATTTTCAAAACGCATCCGATTCGACCGGTTTCTTAAAAAAAAACACGAAACGATAAAAAAAACATACTGAATTCTGCTTTACATAATGACCATAAATTGTATTTCTTTCTATAGAGCTGTAGACTGTGGTAGTTGATGGTATGTACACATAAATTTCCAGACAAACATCGCATCGCTATTATTTTGTCAGAGTGCTAGACCAAAGTGGAGTCGTCTCACTGTTTCTTCAGTCGTGCAGCCGAAATCAATTAGCATAATTATGTCTGTCTATATATGTAGATTTTGTGTTTGAACTTGAAGCCTTTGGTATTTTATTTTTATTTGTTTAGATCAGTGATTCCAAACTGGACTTCGAGGAGCCCTGGGGTGTTCCGCAAGCTGTGTCAAAGGCTTGCGAAAAAAGTAAACTTGAATTAATGATTTTGGTTATATAGACAAATGTCTCAGTGTGTTCTTTTTTAAAATAATGTAAGCATTTTCTGAAAGTATAGATTTGTTAGATACCATTTGATCATTATAAATACAGTAGCGGAAGTTTGTTAGGAGGATTCGCCGTCTACTACGCACTGCTCATTTTAGTTCACGTTTACGTTAACGTTAGCTTTTAACACTATTGATAAGTGTGCTATATTGTAATGCCCATTAATTTTCAATAAATAGTAATCTAAGATAACCTGTCTATCAAAACTTTCACCTGCGCTAATACGCTATGCATGTTTGTGTATAGGTATATTTATATATTAAAATTATATACTTATCAGAATAATTTCTAAGATGATCTTTCCACGTAACCATTAAATAAATATGTAGTCACTGTAAATCATAGCATATGAGGCCACTGATTTACGCGTACTGTTTTATGCGTAAATTTTATCATTTATCCACCAGCACCGCGATTTCCTAACTATCGACTGGTGTGTCAGCCGACGACATGACGTAATTGTGACGTCAGCCAATACACGCTCGAGGCATGCCGCCCAGCACACAGTGCTCACCATAGATATTATTATGATGAAACACCTATATGTGTATGGTGACAATAAATAACGCCACTGTCTGACCAGCGTTATTTTCTCGAATGCTATTATCACTCCGGTAGTACGTCACAATGATGTCATATGACGTCATGTCGACCAGGCGGCTTGCACTCGCAAGTTCTAACATAGAACCCCTGGACCGTAATATTTGTGTCAACCACGTGTCGTAGAGGGTAGAGGTTCCCCGATATTTTACAAAATGTGTCCAGGGTACCGCCATTCAAAAAAGGTTGGGAATCACAATACTTCTAATTTAGAAGTAAAAAAAAAACTGGTCTATACTTTATAATATAGTACACAGTCTATGTCACAAATCACGCGAGCGTATGTATTATGTATATCACCTGAAAACATCTCAGTAGTCTTAGGAGAATAGTCTAGTTATAAAATTTATGTTTTTAAAGGTAACACATTAGCATTTATTATAGTTTTGGGACATATTATGTAATTAAAAATAGTTCGTGGGATTTTAACGGGAGAAATTGAATAGCTACCTGAAATGCTGCTACAATCAGGGCTTTTCAACTGTGTTGTGCTATCGTGGCTGATAGCCTGTGCAACGTCGTGAATCCAAGATGGCATCCACTCCAGACATTAATCATAACATAACTCTTTTCAGAATGATGTATGGCAATTTTGAATTTAGTCTTATTTGTTTGAAATAAGGTCATCCAGTGCGTATTTCTTGATGACTTATCGGGAATTACAAGCCAATTTTATTTTGAACGAATTAAGTCAGTCGAAAATAAAGAATTTGAGGCAAGTTTTGGAGCTGTGCTTAAATAATCTGTAGGTAAAACTTTGTAAGAAAGATCTATACCTATCTCATTATGATGCTCTATTTTTTTTAAATTTAGAAATTGAGATTAATGATTCACATAAAATATTTTAATACAATCAAAGAGTAATTATAAACGCAGTCTTTATAAAATTGAGAATAAAGCAATTTTTCAAAATACAGTTTTGTTTAAATTCTTGTATATTTGTCGGTTTTTTCCGTTATTACTCTATTGATGAAAACCGCTCGGCTTGTAGACTACATTGTTGGTACAACTTTATAAAAGTTTTATCTTAATATCTCAAAAGGTTCCTAAGTTTAATTTAAATTTAAAATAATGCACTTACAACAATTCATCACGAGTACGTAAAGGGGTCAGATAGCAACGGTGAGGTGAGGTGCTGGTAGACGGGCGTACATCTAGATCCAACCGTTATATATCTGACCGATTTGAAAAATAATAATAGATGGATTAATTACATTCTAATCCAATCATTTTTTTTTCATTTTGTATATCAGTCTACTCCTTATTTCCGTATTTTCCTTATAAGTCGCTGGTGGTTTAGTAATTAATAAAACCTGCATAGAATTCCATGGATACCTGTGTAAATATATAGTTATTAAATAATAGTCATTCAACAACAATTGCTGGACCGTGAAAAATTGCAGTATTGTATTACGTACAGCTGTGCAAATTAAATTTTCGAGGACATTTAAAAATTAATTGCCTAGCGTAGGTGTCTCATTGTGGCTCGCACAACGTATTATCGACACAAAAGGAGTTTAAATCTAGGATTAAAACGTACAAGAAAAATCCAACCCACACGCCGTCGCAGTGTCATTCGGTCGGGTCACGCGAACCGGTTGTTGAAATATTCAACATGTCCGATCGAGCCTGTTGTTGACGTATCGGATTCGCAAACCGTTTCTTAGATACCGTTTGACCATTTTGCACATTTTACAATTTATGTATACATTTTATTGGACCAGGAGTTGAACTAATTGTTTAATAAAAAAAAATAAAAACTTGTTTCGAATGATACCTACCATATCACAAATCTATAAGTAAGTACTTACCTACTTATTATTCAGGAAACGTCTCCACTACCTTCTGTCTACCGTAATTTTCTCCATCGATTGTTAAACGTCAATTTTGATTGTTCCCTGCATTGATAATATTTACTTATCAATGGTTCCCTGGGAGTCGTGGCCCAAATCGAATAATTATTATTCCCATTTTAGTTCCCGACTCACTCGCCGATCGGTGACAGAAAACTTGGGTTGATAACTAAAATTACCGAGAACGTACGAAAATATCCGAATTCATCGGCGGGCTTCCGAGTAGGACGACACGTGGATTGTCCTCTCTTGCTTTTGACATAACCATTGCCGACTGAATCACATAACGCAACATCACGATCCAACATGAGCGCACGTGAGGCTATGGTAAGTTCACACCGCGGGGGAAAAGTGTGCAATGTTGTAGTTTTACTTGGTACCTATTTAAAATTTTAAAATCTTATTAAACAGATGCTCCCATCACTAGTACATTTCAGTTAGAAAAATCTACCAAAATGTATCAGAACCATACTATGCCACATCACAACATCATGCGTTTTTATTTTCTGAAGATTTACATATTATTTTTGAGTCATTTGCTTTCACGTTTCTTTGTTTTTACTAGTTTAGAAGGGAGCTACAAATTGACACAATATTTTTGTGGGTTGTCACTTTTTATTTTTAATATGGTTCTAGCATGATAGCTTATGTAACGTGGTGGTAATGTGTTTACAGCATTAGCTTGAGGGATGATAAATTTTATTATTATACTCTTACTCCAACTATCTCAGTTATAATTTCCCAATTACATTTTTCTTCTGGTCGTTTCATTATTGAAATGGGTATTTTGAGTAGTTTGATGTGGACGCAAACTATCCCACTCGCGCGTCTCTTCCAACCGGTCACACTTCGAGGGTTCAGTAAAAGATAACATTGTATATTAATTGAGTGGTTGCGTCGCTCTGAAAATTGACGAGTGCCACATTTTTTTGCCTTCAATATAAAAATCGCGTTGTATGCCAGCTGTCCCACACAGAAATTATCACAAAATTGTTGTATTTTAGTCAATAAGTTAGTTTCCAATTACGCTGTTGCTTGTGATTAGGGTACGAACTCAGTTTTTATTGTACGCAAGTTTTTAGAGGATGGGTTATGGTTAAATAAAAGTTCGAACCGGTTGTAAGAAAATTAGTTGAAGACACCACTGACTATAAAACTGAAGAACGAAGACTTTTTGCGAAACGCAGCCTCCTGGCAAAAGTAGTTAAATCCATCCACGTAAACAAAAAATCGATAGCTTCAATTGCGTTTTATGACTCTGATGCAACCGTAATTATGATCATTGAATTTAACCTCTGCAATGGCTACTGAATAACTACAATAACATTGTGGGTGTAATATTGATTGTCGATGACGTGTATGTTGTCCTAACCATTGGTCTCCAAACTTACTAAGCTACTCGCTAAGCGAACATTTTTTTTAATTTAAATTATCTGGTGAGCTACACATTATGTACCTATACATGAATGGTCCAGAAAATGGTCCAGGGGCATTCAGTTTGAAAACGTAAATATATCAGTTGAAAATGTCGTTTGCATCTAGCCATGATCATTATTAAATTATGTGAAGGCAAATGTGAGCAAAAAGACTTCTCTCCACTTTTGAAGTACACAGCGGCAATTCTTTGTAATGTTTAAATTAAGACAAATAATTTCTAATTTAAACAACTGAATAAGTTTCTCAGTATATTCTATTAATATAATATAATAAATTCCAATTTATGTAAGTGTACTATTCCATTTGAGTGGTTTTTTCTACCCGGATTTGGCGTTCGGCATCTTCCGGCACTATGCGCACTCACCGATGGTAAATGCATGCTGACCACAAATACAGTTAATTCTCGATTATGTAATGAATTAATACAATAAAAGAGGGTAAAAACCTTATTAAACTACTCAAATGGAATCATACAAATCTTCAATCTTTAAAAATTTTAATTCAAGTTTGATCAACCACCTCAGTGTATAACTAAAACCCTCAAAACAGCGTAATTATTTTTATCCGCATAGTTATATTAATGTCTAGGTGATATAGAGAAGCCAAGGCCGACTATATTCAGGCCTCGGCAATGAATTGCGAATTACTAGTTATTGATTATCTTCTATTAAATTTTGTTCGCAATAAATGAAGATTTTCGATTGCATATTTCAAAAGCAGTTTACCATATTGCATTCAAAGTATGGGCATTAATTGGCACTATCATCGAAGTTTACAGTTTCGTGTCACGGCTTACAGTGGGCCTTGAGAGAATCCCTTTTGCTTTTAACCTATTCAACTACTAAGTAATGTGTTTTGTTTTAATTAATGCAATAACCGCTTTTATTAGGGCCTCGACTACTGAAGCATAATACCAAAATGGGAAACTTTTTACTGTACGTAACTATCGGGTTACCAACTAACAAACATTGTGTAGGTATGTTAAAATATATTTGTTTAAATAAATTGCTCAATAATGAGTATGTACTTGATATAATAAAAATCGTTGTGAAGTTCATTACACTAAAAATTGCTGGTGGGTCCCAGAACGAAAAAATGGCAATAATTTTTCAGAGGTGTCATTTTTCTTTTTTACTTCACACGCCACCACAATCGAATACAATAAGCTTCGGAATATATATCACCTAATTATATGGTAAATTAAAATTGGCTATTTACCTATTTCTCTACTCTGAATTTTAAGAAGCTTCTCATGTTGCTAAGTGCTAATTTTTGTATTCACTGTATAATTTTAAACAATAATATAAGTAATATATTCTTATTTGACTGAAGATTTAACCAATAATATGATTCCAAAGACCGTGAAAATTAATAGACATCAGTGATGTGGTTGTAAGGAAAGATCATATTAATATGTAACATTATTTATATTATAAAGTATCTATCTATTTCTAAAAATAAAATGAATCCACAATAATTATCATTAAAGTCATATATTTTTTTTTTTTAACGAATAATTCACAAGATTTGAAGGTGTAACATTTAACAAAATGAATCAATTATAGAGTACCTACAAATAATTTATGTTCAAAATCGATTTGGATATTAAAAAATTACAGCCACCATCAGTGAAAAATACACATTCATATCTTTTGCAAATGCGATATCAACTCTGAAAGTTTTTGAAGGGCCCAGTGTAGGACGAAATTCATTTAGGAAGTTTGTTTCTGAACGAAAAATCTAAATTATTAGAGTGGGTTAGTTTTGATACTGGATAGTAAGTAGATGATCACAGCTTACTTGAGGTTGGACATGACTTATATATATACATTTACATCACCTATTCACTATTGGATCCCTTTGCTGACCTCGCGCCGTTCCCAACATACACTTTAACATACTAAGCTGTGCCATTTTGTTTTTTTTATCTCTCTTCTATGCACTTCACGCCTGTGGCATAATGACAGGTTATCTTTGAAAATAACAATCAGGTTTTAAATACCATCTGACTGTTGTCATGTATATTATATTCAGGTAGTAGTATATAAGTATAATTATATACTTAAGTAATTGACAATTTTATAACATAATAATATATCCCAATCATATTAATATTATTGTATTCTCAAGTATGCTTATACTGCATTCCAAGATGAAATATATACATGCAAATGACAAATGTCATCACAAATATATGTTGGAAATAGTTGGAAAATATTGTATATACCTATGCCAGTAAGACAGGTAAGGACAGGCTTATATACATATTATGGAGCCCATTTGGGCACCTAAATAGTGTCTTCAAAAGTGACATTTCATTGTATCTTCAGCGTGAAGTATTCAACCAATATGTGCTACTAATAGTGCTCACGTATGCATGTGAACTATGGACTCAATGAAAGAGAAAATTAAAAAAGAATATATAATAGCCCAATATGACACGGAAAGGTGCATTGAAAAGATCGCAAAATAAACAGGCAGGAGGCAGACATGGCCACGCGAGGTCGCCAAACATATTATGAATGTTGTGGGTCCCGGGTTCGAACCCTGGGTCTGGCAAGTACACAATATATTGATTTTCAATTGGTGTATGAGTCAGAGTATGTACCTAATAGGTTGAGCAAGTAGCTGAAATCCATTTCTCGTAAAAACAAAATTTGTTAATTAATACAAACTTCCACTTTGTGGAGGCCCATAATATGATCTAATTAGGATCGGACATGATCGAAAGAAAGAAGAAAGGGCATTAAACAACCACAGAGAGTACCTAACACCCGCTGGATTGGTGTTATGGCTGTCCTAGGATTTCAACAGGCACCCTTCGCCACTGCATCATGATCAAGGCGCAAGTGTGTATGTACTCATGTTTTCGGCTACGAAACGTTTGTCTCTCTCGAAAAATCTTTGAACATATACAATTTTCTCCGAGATCAACATTATACTATTCTTCATTTTATGATGGGAAGTTAATCGATGAATAAATTTTAATTAGGCATGCATACTTAAAATGTGTGCCAAGTGAACGATTGTGAATATTATGTTAATTGTGTGTGGACAACTTAATTTTTCCTAGTATCAAATAATGCAATAACTGACACAGTTTAAATTGCAATTGATGATAACGTATCGTATAGAATTACATTTTACGGCCATCGCTGTCAGGCCGTAAAAAAGAGAACCTCTTGATATAATACAAACCGACGTTTATTGCTTTTTACGGTTGCATAATGCCTCTTGCGGTTATTCGTATTAATAAAACATAATAATGATGTAGGCAATTAAAAATGATTGAAGTTTAAAAACAAATCGTGCTCTATTTTGGAAGTAACAATGATAATTCCGAAAATCATAAATTTTATTTTCCACGATAACATTCAAACATGTTTCATGACATGACATTTATTTTATACGTAATGTATGCCAACCCACAAATGTTTAATTATGTCTAGACCAGGCTAATATACATTATAATAATTATTATTAAGTCCTCTTACGAATAATATGTATAACTGTTTTAGTGCAGGATCCCATAGACTTTTCGTATACATAATATGCGGAACGCATTCTGACAATTGGAATGGGTTCTAGGGGTCACACAGATATCATATAATGTCGATATTGCCAGGCGATATTAATGGTAATTTTTTTGATTGAGGTTTTAATTTTTTTTCTTATAACCCACCAAAAATTGTTCTGAGTTCTTCCATAAAACCAAGACCGAATCAGGGATTGATTGAAAATGCAATAATTGTACCATGCGCCATCGGCATGGTCGTAGAACGGTTCATCCCGTTTGAAAAAATAAAAATAGCGGGTAGTGCAATGTGTTCAAAATTATCGATTCTTAGGATCCTCCTTGGCATAAATTATTTTATTTAGTAGAATTTTTGTATAGAATCACCCAGATTGGTTTCTTTACTATATCTATGCATATGACATTAGTTTTAGTATTATGGTTAATCCAGAAACAGTGTAGGTTGCATATAGAGGTAGGTGAATAAATGAAATAACGATAACCACTAACCACACCAAGTACACATTTATAAAAAAAAAAATAAGTCAAGTGTTCAAACTGCTTTAAGTAAGTATCATGATCACAGTTTTTACAAACACTACTTACACATTTTCACAATGATATACATGTCAAAACCGATTTCTTATAACTACATGATAATGTACGGCAGTTAGAATTACATTTGCATGGTTTAACTTTTAACTAAATAATTTGGTAGAGGTTCATTCGTCATTTATCTTGGATAAAAATTATTTTCTCGTAACTCATAGCCAAGTTGTAGGAAATCAATAGGCTCAAATAGTGGATAAGATGAACTTTTCCATAAATAAACTTGTGCTGAAGCCCTTAAACAGTGTAATTACAATGCATCATATGTGCATATCATTGTTGACAAATTTAAACTAAATCCAATATTTTGGGAAATAAATTTATATCGAAGTTCATTTTTTCAGTTCATTTGCGAAGATTGTGCAAATGATGCGTGCAGAACAAAACATAATTTGTCATATAAATCCAACATGCGTCCATTTAATGTTCTGTTTATTGTTCTATTAGTAACAATAATAATATATTCATTGACATGCTTTCTTTTCCAAGTAAATGGGTAACGTTTTTTAGTCATCTTTACATGATTTAAGAATTAATTCCCCCGTCGCCATCACAAAACAAATTGACGTGTTCACAGCTCGACTTTCGCTCTCCGATTGCCAGCCAGTCCGAAATTTCGTCGCACCTATAGTTGAAAATTATTTGCCGTTTCATTGAAGTACCGTCTATACTCTATATTAATACGATACATCAGTGAAACGGCAAATAATTTTCAACTATAGGCGCGACGAAATTTTGGACTCGCTGGCATTCGGAGAGAGAACGCCGAGCTGAGAACACGTCAATTTGTTTCGTGATGGCAACGGGGGTATTCATTCTTAAATCGTGTAAAGATAACTAAAATAGTTACCCATTTACTTGAAAAAGAAAACATGTCAATGAATATATTATTATTGTTACTAATAGAACAATAAACAGAACATTAAATGGACGCATGTTGGATTTATATGACAAATTATATTTTGGTCGGCATGCGTCATTTGCACCCGCTACCCGTAATCCGCGCATCGCCTACCCACGATCTTTTTAGACCGTACCTCAATGAGGTATAGCCTTAACATAAAGTCTGATTACGTTTTACCTACATAAAAATATTATTTCAATAAAATGATAATATTCATTCGTGTTTTAGCTTTGTTTAATCTTCCTCTCGGATGGATTTTTATTTTTGTTCATTCGCAAATATTGAAACATTATCATTCAGGCAAAACCACTTGAGTAAATTCAAATTATTACACAACATTTCCGATGTCGTTAGGCATTTCGCTTTTAAATAATAATATTATATCGTTGTAGGATATTGATTGATACATTGCTTTAGAATTAATTAGATCGATTGAAAAGAAATGACTTATGCTTATGACTCGAGGTTTGGTTGCTATGCTTCGTATTTTTTCTAAATGGCAAGACATCGCAAATACTGTAAATGTAACATTATGAAATAAACATTATAATAATATATTCCCATCGCGTTTAGGGTTACCGACGATCACGGATTTTTCTATAATCATTTTCGTGGATTCTACTGAATAATAAATACCAGAACGTTTAAGTGACCTGAATTCGAAAGTTAGCAATTATTTGAATTATACCTACCCATTTAATTTAGTTGACACATTCGTCATTCTTTAATTCATTAAAGTCTTGTTTCAGACGCTTCATAATATGTAACGTATTGTAACTTATTATTAGCATTCATCATTACATAATGTTTAAAGATTTCAGGGCAGGGCTCGAAATGGAACGGAGTGCACCGGAGCGCCGTTCCGGTTCTTGAAATCAGTAAAATTATCGCTCCGTCTCGTGAAAAATATATTTTGACCGTCTGAGCTATATAGGCCATATAATAGAAAATCTAACACACTTATTTTTATAAAATACACATAAAACTTGATAACTATGTAAATATCTTTAGAAAATTGTCGAACGTTCCGGTTCGTAAACTTTTCCATTTCGAGCGCTGTTCCAGGGCGATTCCTATACTGTTATTTAGATTACGATCATTGTATTTTCGTGAATCTGTTTATTCAGTATCTGTATACCTAGTACATATTTTATACAGTGAGTAACTATAACAGGGTTGGCGAAACTTTTTACGTACGCGTGCCAAAATTTCCTAAATATTATTTTGACTGTCTGACGGGCCGCGCAGTTTTTAATAGGGAAAAAATAGTTATAAGAATTCTATAAAAAAGTTGAAAAATTATATGTAATTGAGTTGTTGAGTATTTCTATATTACTACTGTTATTTACCCACAAATTGACGACATCCGGTCAGATGAGGCATTCTCTCACTAAAGTGATCTCAAAAATTGTAAAATGATTGTCTATTGATCAAAATCAGTGGTTCGCGGCGCGGCTTTCCCCGCCGCCTAATGAGGTCAGTGCGATAATATTATGTGTGAAGCACAAAACGTAAGGACCAATCTATACAATTTAAATCAAACATAATGCTTATTCTTGAAGAGTATCTACCTGCCTATAAATTTATAAATTTCGTTGTTTCCGTTTGCGCATCGATTGGTAATTACTTATAATAATTATTAATATTATGATTAACATTATTGGTAAAAATATTATTAAAAACCGAAGGAAATACGCATGGATATATCGA
This sequence comes from Rhyacophila brunnea, assembly GCF_057557595.1. Taxonomy (NCBI): domain Eukaryota; kingdom Metazoa; phylum Arthropoda; class Insecta; order Trichoptera; family Rhyacophilidae; genus Rhyacophila; species Rhyacophila brunnea. Next base: position 21,029,426 of record NW_028232774.1, read on the forward strand.
CATCATTTTTTAATATCATATAGGTACATAATATACTTATATGTATTTGTAAAACCTTCTCACTTTCTGTATTGTAAACGTATTACGATTAAAACAACATAGGTATAATTATTTTCAAATGTAGTAAAACCCTTAATAAAAATTGAAATCTTGGGAAATGACAGGGGTAAAAAAAAACAAAATATCTTAATTTTATTCGATTCTTTTAAAGATTTTGTGGTGTTGCTACACCTACATAATTAATTGTATTTTCTATAGAACTGTTCAATAATAAACATAGTGCGATTATCTAACCAATCTAAACTGAGAGGTTGCTGCATTATTTTATTATTGGGATTTCTTCTCAACTACAATAAAGTAGTACTTACCCAATATTTCGTATTTTTTTTGCAAGCGATTCGCAAATCCTCACGAGCTCGAGGAATCAGTTTAGGAATTGCTAAGTTTATCACTACGTAGTTTTTTGAAATTTTCTCTTGAAAATTTCATTCAACGTTTGTAGATTTGAAATTATGCTATATAAATAATTGAATTCTTGCATTCCTAAACAAGCGTACAGATGCCGATCATTATTTCTTTGAAACGTTGACTGTTCAAATGATCACATTCCATGTCTGCCATACTTTAAAATACACTAGTACTGTGCAAATATAAAATCATTATTATTTTTTTTTCTGCCACCGAAATTGCAGCGCATTTCGCGGCAGACGTGGTAGCCTGTTGGGCAATTTGCATTCCCATTCAATTAGCATGTTAATAATTCTCTTAGGCCGGAATAAATTATGCAAGAAATTACTTAACACTTTAACTCTATTGGACGGGGTGGGGTGCTGAATGGAGCTTCGTATGCATAATATGAAAGAGGCCTTTTCTTCTTTGATTCGTCTACCGGTCTACGTAAGACGATAGTATATTATATTAGGTAAGTATATGAAGTGTTTTCAAGCTATGTATGTTGAATATATGGAGTGCTATATTCTCAAATCTTGTGAATTATTCGTTGAATAAAAGTAGTGGTTTATTAAAAATTGTTAGCAAGTTCAAGTAAACGTTATAACTTATAATAACTAAATATTTGCCGAGAGCCGGACGTCGGTTAGTAATAAAGCTAATTAATATCCCTTGATTTAAAACACAAAAACCGATAGTCAATAATAACGCAATTTGATTAGCATTTCGTGTATGACCTATTAGTTTAAATTATCGCAATTAGGTAGGAGGCTCGTAGCATAATTGGTTCAAGCATATTGGCGCGATACCAGTGGATATACGGGTTCAAATCCCGTCGAGCACCGTATTTTCTTCAAATGTGATTTTTTCTAATAGGTACCTATATATTATGTGAAGTCCTTTCAAGTTATGTATGTTCATCATATAGGTGCCTTTAGGGTAACTTTAAAATCATTCAAAACCATATATTGCTCCAACTTCACATAAAATCACTTAAGTCATTACCCATTTGAAATATTGCATCGGTTATATTGTAATATAATTAATTTCACATCAAGCATAAATTTAATGAGGGTTGTTTTACCATTACATATCACCAAATTACTGAATGAGTATTATAGTAGGTATAGGTAATAGAGTTTTATATAAGATGTATTTAATTATTTTTTATTTTTATATATTCGCATCTAACAGGGACTTATTTTAAAAGTGGCATATTTTACAACGTTTTTATTAGCTCGTATTCTTGTTTATCCGGTTTGTTTGTCCAGTACAAATCTTGCAATCGATTTTTAACTAACTTCCCGACTAGCTAAACATTTTAAACTTTTAGAATATATCAGAACACGATGCCAAATCATTCTTTTAATACGTTTAGCCATCTTTAAGCAGAATTGAATTAATCTTCAGCTAATTCTGTTTTGTATGAAAAGTTATTTCGGAAGAAATCCGTAATCCAATACACTATTATTGGTTGCTAAGAGGGTGGTCCTAGCAAACAAATTATTAATATATACGTGCGGTAGTTACTATGGAAATCAAAATGAAATGACAAAATGACATTTCAGTATTCTATATTTGTTTGTTTGTTTTTTATTTACTTTACTTAAGTACAAGTTTGAGCATATTGAGCATAATAATTCAACAGGAAATTTAAAAACGTTGTACTTATATAAAAAGTTCTTTTTATCTTGTAATTATTTAAATCGTCTTTCTCTCCGATTAAGTTTATATTTTAATTTGACAACACGCTACATACATTGTAATCAAAAATGTCGCGCCGCCAATCGAATATAAATCAATTTTATCTGGGCCGGACATGCAATCGATTCTTTGAATGCTTTATTTAAAACAAAGATAATGATGCAGTAGGTGTATTTAAATTGATAATATTTTTATTAGTTACCACGTTGTTGCATCGTTTGTCATACATACAATATCAAATGTAATCGTCACACATCTACTTATTATTTTATTGATCTTGTTATATAGGACGCATAATTCGTTCATCTACCAAACGAATTAATTAGAGCAGTGGTTTTGAAACCTTTTTCGTTACCTTATAAAGTTGTATGAAGATAATATATTCACGTGCTAGTGTGTTGTTTACCACACTGTCGATCAAAACTTCGAATCAAACTAGATATCTACGCAAGGACCTTAAACCGATTCATAATGCTGTCCCTCAACAATATTAGTCTAATATTCATAATCTTCTACTACTGCTTGTATTATTTCGCTATCTTACGCGAATGCTTATAAATATCTGCGTATGCCGTCTAACATGCGCATTTGAGGATCCAAGCCGCTGATCATGCTGTTGAGACCTGTGTCTGAGTGCTTGGCCAGAGCCCAGAGTGAACGCGCGGGCAGCGGGGAGGCAGCGGCACGTAAAATTGAAACGTATAACCGTGTGTGATACTGATAATATTCCTAAAAAATACATTGTCTACGAACATTTCACACACGGTTATACGTTTGAGTTGCGCATGCCGTTACCGCCCGCTGGTCTGGTCTAGCACATATGCCTTCCCTGTCGGACTCTCTGCCATCCACCAAGCTATTGAAAACATGCTGCCGCCATAAAAGTGAATGAATGAAGATACAAACCGATCAATTTCGTATTTAAGTTATATTTTTTTAGTTGATAGATACGCTATTTATGACAAACTTTAGGTATAAAAAATAATCTCGAAATTCCTATAGTCGACCATTGTCAATTCTAGAATTTCGGAAGCATAAAATTAAACGGGACACGTACCAACCAAGATTGTGATTAAAACGAACCTTAGCATTAGCTCTTATTTCTTGTTTAACATTCAACACACAGTTGAACGACAAAAATCGCCACGTGAGTACGCGGCCAAGACCGACCGCAAAAAAATGTATTTATTTCACGTAACTCTCTCACAGCTAGGGATTCCAATCCCGGGATCCCGAGCTATTTTCGATACCTATGAATCCCGGGATTGATAAACATAATCCCGAATCTTTCGGGATTGATTTTTTTTATCAATTTTATGGAAAATAAAATAAAAACGAAAATATAACAGAAAAAATACTTTTAATAACAAATAACTACATTTGAAATAAACTGAGTTTGAATGAAGTTTGATTTATACCCATGTGTAAGTTGCCGATTCATTTTTTTTTTTAAATAAATTAATAAAAATGAGAAAGAATGGAAAAAACAATGCTTCGCACTATTAACAAATTAATTCCACCCATCTCATACGTTTTACGGCAGTTTCATATTTGGCTGACTAATTAGATTTATGAAGCGGAAAGGCCATAAGTACCTACACCATGATTTACTTTACTATTTTAAATCTCGCTAACCCATTCCTTAAGACTTTACTATCAGAAACAGCAATCTCATATTAAATTCACATTGTTATTTATATTACAATATTATTTACTCCATTAAACTTATGTATTTCTACGATTGAACGTATACAATATTAACAATAACTGTCCTAAAGGCGGCTCTCGTGGTGCAGTGGGTAAGGCGCTGGCCTTCCACCCGAGAGTTCTGGGTTCGATTCCCGGTCATGACAAAAACATTAATGTGTTTTTTTCGAAGCCTGGGTGTTTGTGATTGTTCAAAGTTACTAACAACCACCTTGTACGAAAAAGCAAGGACATGGTTATTAATAATTCTAAAAAAAAAAATGTCCTAAATAGTATAAATTATTGACCGATTTTATCAATGTTATTTGTAAATATAATAATTTTGTATGAACAATGAAAAAAAATGCCAATCCCGGGACCATTCCCGGGATCCCGGGATCAGAATTTTGGCTCGGGATTGGATTCCCTAGTCACAGCATTAAAAATGGAAAATTTTACGAACCCGAGAGCTTGAGAACTTTATGAAAATATAAACATATTTATTTAATCGTGTACTTATATATTATACAAATATGTGGTTTAGTTAGATTTCTTTTTGTTATAATATACTTTCTTAGCTCGGAAAGTCAATTGGAATAATGTCTTAAAACTTGGGGGATGGAAACGTTGTCAGCGCCGCAGGTGAATAAACTACTTTAAAAAAATATGAAGTAACTGAATTTAATTACTTTTTAATAATTCACAATTCGGAAATTTCGAACCCAATATTAAATTTTGTCCACTAGAGGGAGATAATATGATTTCGGAGTTTCGCGAATGAGCGCTGCATTCTGGTGCGCTCCGGCTCATTTCGAGCTCTACTCTGTCTATAATCTAATCAAGAAAATCATCTTCCTTATTGCTATGATGAGTGATGTGATGAACGATGACACATCATGAATTATTCTCATGACGATCGATGACAATAACTTGTCTACATGTGTGATGCATTATATTCATATGTCGTTGCACAAACATAAATTGTACATATTACTTCTGTTGATATAACCCACATAATTAATATGTAATGTTTGAACTGATAGTGCCTTACAACTAGATAGTTTTTTTAATGAACTTCTAATTGACCGATAAGATTAACGTTATCATTGATAAGATAACTAAACTACTAAAAGTTGATAAAATTAATATTTCATTGATGAAATTGTCACCGCATGCTGAACCACAGTGTGATAAAGACGTCAAATTACATTATACCTATTCCCTTGATCTCAAACAAGTCTCTGAGGATCTTGAGACTGGACAATCTTCTTCTGTCACGACCTCGCTTACCAGATATTTCCAGCTGGCGCAGAGCATTCTTCTGTTTCCCCACAATTCAGAAGCCTCAAGTGAGCCACCACATAATACTAATTAAATTAGCCTTTTATTTGGTAGGTACTTGGTAATATTTCCATTTAAACGTAAACATTATAGTTATTATTACAGATAATACTAATTTATTTTGTCGTTGATTGTTATATCGACTTTCACACTTTGTGTGCGAGCACAGTGACGTTGGACCGCACGATTAAACAGACCGCAAAATGCGAATCGTTTAGTAAGTTTAGTTTATTGACCTTGTGCATACATCTTTTATCTGGATATTATTGCTAAATGCTAATATATATCTTGTTTTCTATCTGAAAACGTTAGCTATAATAAATTATAGCACATTGCTATCAACTGTAAACCGAACCGGTACAGTTTTAATAGTATGATTGGTTCAGCCACTCCAAAATATTAATTTTATTGTTGTTTAAATGCATACTAGTTCAAAGTCGTGGGTGCACGACTTTGTACAGCTTTGCTGATTTTTCGACTATGACAAATTTGATTTAATGTCAGGTGAATCTAATATGGCTTTGTATTTTTTAAAGAATGCTGTTTTTTGGTCGCACGACTGCAACAGGTTTTGGTGAATCACATTGTCTACTGCGAGATTACGACTGAGATAGCAATAGCCAAGATCTGGGATGACACCATAAATATTCAGAAGTTTTAATTTTAATGGGCAAACCCGATTTTTATGGCGTTGCATATAGCTATTTCTGAAGTTTTTTCAAGCAAATTTGGTTAAATTATTATAGAAAATTTCTGCTACATTTTATGCTGTATGTAATACTAAGTTTAGTAGAAGTAGAGCTTTTCTACTTTGCTATTTATACTACGTAAGGCAGATCTGTCGTTTGCAAGATAAATGCCTACCAACTAGAAAGTTCTTGATCGAAGATGAATTTTAATTTATTATTATTATTTAATAATTTTTTACGAAAACTCATTCAATCTCAATTAGATAATATGATATTTTCCCTTTGTATTTTCTATCATTTTCCGCAACGGAAAATATATTTAAGGCTGGTATCACATGACGTGAGCATGCGTGAACATGCGCCATTGTCAAAAAGTGTGTGGCAGTGTCGTTTTTTGCAATTTTGTTGCATTATGAAAATATACGGCGTCATACTGCCAACATGAAGATTTCTTCACATAGAATGTTGAGCAGTTTTGCATTAGCTTTAGTTACTTACTACAATATTTAATATTGCCTGTACGTGGTCATGAGTACTCTTAACTTAAAGTCATGTAAGTAAATTCAGTCAAAGCACATTTGAGTGGGTGACAACCTTAGTTTTGAGTAACTGCTCCTGTGACATTCCCAGTCATAAAAAAATGATGCTTCACACTAAACGTAGGGTCCCGTGACTCCCGATTAAGAACGGGTGTGGCTTGGTGGGGCCATTATCTTCAATGTATCAAAACCTCACTCGTACCACATCGCACCACCAACCTCATGGGTGATAACACTTTTCTATTTTCTGCAAATTTACACATTTCCGAGTCACGTGATCTCGCGTATCCTTTATTTTTAGTGCTTTGTAAATGATAAGTAATTAACACATTGTCTTTGTAAATTATTGTCAGTTTTTATTATTAATGAACTTTTTGATGGTTCTAGCATATGAACTCACGTTACGTGATAGCGAGCAACATGACAAAACTACTAACTTATCTGACCACATTTATTGAGACTTCAGCTGTCGATTGATAATGTGGTATTCATTTTATTCATTATTTCAATTAGTTATAATATGCAGTTTAGCATTTATTTAATAGTTATTATTTTTAATTGTCTCTAACTAATTAATTATGCATTCAATTCACTAAAATTACACCAATTATTATTCAGCAATATTCACTCATTGTGGGTGATGAAATTTAGTATGTTGAATTATTTATGATAAAAAATACGTCACGTAAGTTTTATTGCAGTTATTAAATTTATGCTAATTTTCGAATCTAACTACAGGCAACACTTATTTATCGCGATGCCGGTGAATGCGAATTTGTTAAATCGCGATCGTTTTTCCCATACATATTTTGACATGCCACGTGCCAGGAGTCATAATGATTGTAATCACGCGCGAACGATCAAATTATTAATAATTGACAGTTTACCACACATTTTTATATAAAAAAGTGCAGACAGGCCTGCCGGGTAAAATTATGTTAACTCTTTTTTTGCAACTCTGAACAAAATGAATGTTATTTTTTATTTCAAAGTTTATTAAGTACATACTTTTATTTTTTGTATGACGTTTATTAGAAAAGCGTTTTTCTATTTTAAATTGTATTGTATTTCACATCCCCAGTTGATCGCGAAATTTCGCTTGTCGCAACCGTGTTTGAACATATCCCCCGCGATCAACCTGTATACCCGTCACCACCAATCATACCTGTATGTCATAGTTTAATATGCACAAAGAGTTCAGAGAATATGTGTGATTTTTTGTTTTTGTTACCCTTGGGATGTTTGATAAAGACATCTAGAACAAACATTTTTCTGTATTTATAACCTAATTGCCACATTATATAAAAACGAAGGAGATTATCTTACCGAGCTAATATCATGATTTATATTATAAATTATAAGACACTTATTCTCAGTACGCCTCGTAAACCTGGACATTAACTCTTGTGAAAATTACCATTGTTTTTTAAAGAAACATTATCTGCTTTATCTATGGGCCAATTAGAGACGATAACAATTAAAATAATTGAAAATCTTTGGACGTAGACAAGCGAAGATAGTTGTAGGAGAAAGCCAGTACCCACTCCTGATGACGATAATGATATTGTCTATTGAATTTTAATTGCGTTGTGTTGTTAATCTTTGGTTGACAGTAAGTGGTACTACAATAACGAAACCGTGTGTTGAAGAAAGTTCTATGCATTTGCTAACTAATCTCATAAATTATTGTTTGAATGGGCCAAGATGTTGTAGTGTAGACTTTATTCTAATTACTATCCCTAGATATTGGATTGCCATAGTTTCCTTGATTTTATTAGTGGGTCCACAACCAGAATAGAGAAAGTATATTCCTTGTAATGCCGTAAACATTTAAAAAAAATCTATAATAGCTATCGCAAACGAAATAATAAATATCTTGTAGTATTAAATAGATTGTCATAATAACCAGCCAGACGTTTTCCACCCACAAAGATAATATTCCTAAGAAAAAAAATGTAATAATATGGCGATTCAATCAGATAAACAAATCGACTCTTTGCATTCATTGAATATTTTATTGTTATATTCTTTTTTTTATTCGGCCCACGAATTCACATTAATTTGCTGACCGGCCGACCGCCCATCTCAAGCGAAATGATTGAGATGTTTTTAAATAGGTAGTCAAATGAACGCTTTAATCTTTTGGAATCCGACAAATGTGAAACATTTTTATAATCCGGTGTTTTGTTTACATGTTGGTAACATTGTTATGAGTTCAAACGGTTTGACCTATCAGACACGAATGAAAACAGCTGGTTCGTAATGAGTACAATGTGTACAAAACTCGTAAAACGTACATATCTATTATTATGCGGTGACCATATTATTTTCATGGAAAAAAATAACAAAAATATCACATCTGAAAACGGTTTGGGGTTATTAATAATTGAATTAATCTCATATGCAAGACTTCATAAATAAATGGTGAACACCCGACGCCATATATAAATCATGTTAATGACCTCATTACGTTAATATAAACGTTAAGAAGGTCGGCAACCTGAACCTATTGTGTTTATGACCTTGACGAAATTTGAAACATCTCCGATAACGTAGATTAGAATGGAATCGCATAAGCGGATCGATAGCTCAGAGGATAAGAGTACTTGTGAAGGATGTGAGTTCAAATCTCAGTTTTTTTCTCAATTTATGTGGTATGTTTTTGAGGTGTTCTGTTGTTTTAGGTGTTTTTAAATATTGGGCAAAAGGAAAGGTTGTCAATAATAATTGTCTAAGGCTTATTACTTACTGTCGACTGGTTGCTACAACCAGAAAGTGTGGTTGATTGCCGCAACCATGCGAGTAAGCGCAGATGTTCTTTCTTCAGCTTTGTAGCTACAACGTACAACCATGGAAATCAATCGTCAGTGCGTAACAGACCTAAGATGCATACTGCAATTTTTCAGACGCGTTATTCGTCATGAACTCGAGAATCTTTGAGAGACTGGTTGTTTTAAGAACCGTGAGGAGTGAAGGGTCTTGGTCGCGCAGAAAATAGCTGCACAAGGTCACGATCAAGCCCTCCGCATGAGCCGATTTTAGTGAGTAATGTTTTACCAAGTGCATAGCCAATACGCCAGTCTTGCCATAATATGATTTATAAAAACATCGCTTGTAAAATTATAACATTGTAATAAATATTCGATATCTGGCAACACTACGACACGCACACTGTCACACATATTTTCGAATAACCCAGGAAAGGGTCGCGGAGGAAGCGTGAAGGGGGCGAGGCAAGTGCGTGAAAAAGTTCGTCATGTTTTGAAGGACAAACACTTGCAATAGCTCTATCTATATTTTTCTATAATCTAAAGTCACGATCCTAAACTATAGGGAACAACCGAGAAGAGACAGAAATGTTGTATAATTAATTGCCACTCTGCCATTATTATTAGCTAGAAAACTTTTGCCTCCATGGATTTAAAACATATTATGCATAATCTTAACGCAATCATAACATTTATAATAAGTAGGTGTACACTTTTCACAGTAATACATATGTAAGTTTTCTAATTGGCTCTACAATTATATGTGGATCTGGGCCGCCTCACGAAGGGGTTTCTTAACAGATTTTTGTTTTACGTGAAATGGATGTTAATCACTTCTTGCTCATCCTGTTGGGTCCTACTCTGGGTCCAACCAAGAATTATGAAGATGTTGTAATGTAATACCGAAATAAGTGTTGTGACCGAAGCAGACAGTGCTTTTATTTGAAGAAATCAGCACCATCAGTCAAAATTGAATTAGTATGTGACTGATTAATAATCTGTAAAGAACTGCCTCATATAATAAATGACGTTTGGTTACCGTGAATAGGAATATTATCAAACGGCTATTTTGGACTGATAAAAAATATTTTTTTGCACGGTTGTCATTGAGTCATCTATTTTGCGAACAATTTTATTCAATATTAACGTACTTATATCTCCATTTCAAATATAAAATAAAGACATTTTCAGCTTACATAATATGTAAATTAATATCTTTATGCATGCTCCAAAAACTTCATTCTACTTTTATGACACTTATGCATTACTGTTAGTTACATTACACTATTTTATATGCATTTGTTTATGTGTATTCATACAATTAATTGTTTTTAGTATTATTCCTTGTTAGATGGCTATTGCAATTAAATCACTAACACAATTATTTTTGTTTTAGTAAGTAGGTAGAGTAAGTAGCAAGGCCAACTATATTCAGACCGTGGCATTCAATTGCGAATTACAATAGTAGTGCTAAGTATTTATTGATTATCTTCGAATGCAATGCGATACGTACCGAACATGTTCACTTTATTGATGATTTTCGATTGCATATTTTGTTCTAATTATACATTTTTTTCTTTTATTTTGTTAACTGTCAATTCATGGTGGAACTGCATTGTATTGTTGTTTTTATTTAATAAAACGCAATTTTTTTTGTAGTACTTATTCCACTTTTAATCAAGAGATTAGGACCGGTTTCGTCCGCCTCAGAGGGACATTTTCAACTTGTTGACAGTTAAATAAAAACAACAATACTAATTATACATATAACCATTTTCTTAGCAACACAAACATAGACCCCTCTACCGCACCGCACCACACTCGGTCTTAATCGAGCGTATCAAAATAGCTGCGTTTGGATGTGAAGCTTTGGCAGTTTTTTATGCCTGGGAATCTCTAAGGAGCAGATATTATACAAATGTGCTTAGTGCCAAGTGTGCTTTGACTGAGTTCAGACTTTCTAATGACAAGTGCCCTTAAGAGAGAGGAGCACGGTGAGCTAAGATTCTAATTAATAGTACAAAAAAACAAAGCTAAAATAATACTGACTTACAAAACTATGTGAAGATATATTCACGCCCGCAATAAGACGCCCATTTTGTTAAATTTAACAAAATTTGCGACTTTGTAGGCGACCATGTCGGACGGCACGGTGGGCCCAACAGCTGGTTGGACCGACTTAAACATCTCTTCCCTTTCGGAGCATTTTCTTAACAGTTAACTAGGTATATTGCATTTGAAATATGAGCAACAACTAGCACTACCATTGAAGTTTACAGTTCCGTGTCACGGCCTGACTATAGTGTGCAATGTTAGAGTAGTTTTTTCCTGGCGCCTGGTGTTGTATTTTTTTTTAAATTATTTTTGTAATTCAAATAAGTACATACTATAACTCATTGCAGTACGGTTGCATCACTGCAAGAAATGTCTTGATTTACTCGGATAAGCTTCAAGCCTAAAATAAAAAGAAATCTTTATGCATTTTGCATACGATCTCGCATACCTATAAATATCGTGTGATATGATATAACGTTACGATGCTCAACCTTTTTGGATTGAAATAATCTTTGAAATAGTTTGTTATATCTCAGGGAATTCCTATTTCTTTGAGATATATATTATTAGGTTAGACAAAGATAATAAATACCATTATTTTCACGATACGTCTTTCTAAGTGAAGAGATCTTCACGCTTGCAGTATGACGTCACATTAAAAAAAAAAAGTAAATTGCCTTTTTGGCAACTAGGGTACACACAGTTAATGGGAAGTGGCCTACCCTATCGGGTGTGGTATAGCGGGTTAACAGGGTACGGATCTCGTGTGGAGAAATATAGGATAAATAAACAAAATTCAATAGTTATCACAATATGCATTAAATGTTGTCAATGAAACAGCATTCAATATTTGAGGACAGTCGATACTTATTAATTAGTCATGACAATTATTCATTTGTTCTAACTGGGCGCCAGGACAATTGGGCACCGCACTATCGAATGAAATAAATAGACGTTCGTTACGTTTTTATACAGAAAGTAGACAAGGAATTATAATCAGTTTTTATCTGCTACCTGGTAGTTTTAATTTATTTTTCTCTTTACATAATGGTTTTTTTTGCGGATTGAGAACTATCATGTCTGAGGCTTTATATAAAAATAAAAGAACTCTCTTCTCGTTGGAACTGAAACATAATGTACGATTAAATCATTATTTACGTGTGGATTTTTAAATTGTCACCAAGTATTAAATAATAATTTAAATATAAATAATAGTTTATTTTATTTTGTTAACTGTCAATTCATGGTGGAACTGCATTGTATTGTTGTTTTAATTTAATAAAACGCATTTTTTTGTAGTACTTATTCTACTTTTAATCAATAAATTAGGACCGGTTTTGTCCGCCTCAGAGGGACATTTTCAACTTAAGTTGGAGTTGAAAATGTCCCTCTGAGGCGGACGAAACCGGTCCTAATTTATTGATTAAAAGTGGAATAAGTACTAAAAAAATGCGTTTTATTAAATTAAAACAACAATAAATAATAGTATTAAATACTTATTTTAAAAGTACATATAATTTATTTATTTTCGAATTTTATTCGATTGCGTGGCGCCCAGTTGTCCTGGCGCCGAATCGTCCTCAACCCTTTCTGGCGGCCCGATAAACCTAGCAGTTGGTTGAGCAACTATTCCCTTTCGGTAGGTACCTACACACTTTAGAACATTTCCAGAGGATGTCGTTTGCATTCTGTAAAATCTTATTGATCTTTCCAGGGAAGTCAAAACAAATATGTGTGCCTGCCCATGGGGTCTAGACGTCCCACTTTATCTGTCGGATTTTAAAACGCCGTATCCTATGTCATTAGAAGTATTATCCGTTTTCTCATAGACAGTTTTCACCATTAAAAGCAGAGAAAGAATATGGTGAAAGTCACCGATGTCTTCCATCTCAACTTTGAAGAGCATTGTGGATGCACTGCGATTATGTACAGGGCAAGTGGAAAGATACCGGCTAGGATAGGGAAAGCTATCATTAATGTTGTACGATAAGACAAGATGCATGGTATGTAGAAGGACATTCTTTGACTCAATTTCCAATACGTTGGTGATCTGTTACGATTGGCCGATGATGGGGAAATGTATCACAATTTAGTTAACATTTGATGGAAGATAGCACCAAGGTAAGACACAAGAGGGTGTCAAATTGTACTTATCGTAAGCTTTGAAAACTTTCGTTGTGAATCACTGATTGCACGTAACAATATATAGGTATTGTTTGTTTGTTGATCTTTTTGCCATAGGATCGAATCTCAACGAAGGTCTTTTGGTTTTTATTTGCATTGTTCTCTCCTGAGAATTTATTGTTTTACTGCTAACCACACTTTACGACCCCATAAAACAATAACTGCGCCTAATTGCTAGCTGGGAAATATATCACGAGTATTAAAATTTAATATCCAAAATGAAAAACGTTTTTCCTATAACGAATGGAAATCTAATATAATATTATTATTATTATATCGTATTTATAGTTGCGAGTTCTCAGTGACTAATATACCAAACGAGTTACGTGGTAAGAAAACCGAAATATCGTATGATTTCAAATACCTATAAGAAAAAAATATGTAAGTATCGCAACCAGGGGGGAATACAAAATTAATACGTTTATCCTTGTGAAAGCTTTTCCCGAGGTCGAAAGCTTTTTTAACATTCTACTTTTTCAATGTACATACTTACTACGTAAAACCTATTGACCGGTGAGTTTATTTACAAAAAATCGGTATTTAAAAAAACTGCCTGCTTGTGCAAACCATCTAGACCACGGGTTCCCAACATAAGGGTCGCCAACTTATAGAGTCAACGAAAAAAATATTCACTATTCACTTCAGCGTTACTTCCCTGAGCTGAAAGGAGGAGAAACTTCATTGACACGAAATCCATTCTCTGCTTCTCTTGAAACTAGGCGGCATTCCCGATGAATTACAAGATGAAGTCGTGGATTTGCGGAATGATTCCTAGGCACGTAACTTGTTTAATGAAAACTTGCTCACACAATGGTATGTATCATTCATTTAAACGTTTAAAATAAAATAAAGACATAAATTAAATGTTGAGAATGACACGAGGTTGGCGTTAACAAAAACTCACCCGCTTTTGAGGCTGGTTAATAACATGCAATTTTAATCATAGCATTAAATTAATTATTAAACATAATTTAAAATAAATTTATACTAAAAAAACTATTTTCGTTGTTTTTTTAATTACCTACCTTATTAAAAATGCCTTTTTCAATTGCATCGGGGTCGCGGGTCACATGGCTTTTATAAAAGGGGGTCGCCACCCGTAAAAGGTTGGGAACCTGTGATCTAGACAAAGTCTATGAATGCCAAGAATATCTGGGCATGCAATATGAATGGAGGTTTTTCGCACGGAATAGTTAGTTATTTTTCGACTTCAGTGGCTTGTCGCATGCGTTCGAAGTATGCTACGCGGCGTGTGGTTACGACCAGTCGTAGTCATAAGTAGTGTGTGAAGGGGCCAAAGTTGACGCCACAAGCCTGGTACGATTTTTACAAGCTAGTAAATGCTAGATCTGGCAAGAAAAATGCTGTGACAAGGTTGAACTGAATGAACGTTTATGGGGCGGTTCAGTTCCATAATATGTTTTTATTGAGACCCAACACTCGTGTATATTACAAAACCAAAATTAAAATACCCTACCTACCTATATAATTGGATTAAAGTCAAATAATGATGGTGACATTTCTAAATCAAAAAATCGATGGTGATAATTATCTGCATCTCAGCAGGAGAGAAAAAATTAGTTTTTTTTCGTCATATTATATTATATTATACTACGTAGGTAACAAGGTAACTACCCTGACTAACTGTAAACTTGTCGCGGAATAACTTATTGACCGCTGAAGATGACATTCTAAATAATCGAACTCATTTTCTCCATAGTGTTTCCAACGCCTTTTTTTCTTTTTACAGATTATTTAATAAAAAACGTATTATTTAATGGTTATCACTTTTTTCCCTTTTCTTAGACATGGCCAGTTTTGTTTCTAAAACCCTCACATCGTAAAATAAGTTATGTTATAAAAAGTTATAAATATAGGTATAATTTGAAGTGTGAGTAACCATGTTTTGTAACATTATCTCGTATGATAATGATTGAGATGTAACAAAACACCGAATGACAAATGAAGGTTTTTCTCGCCTTTTAAAATGGCTCCAAGACATGGTCATAAATCAAGTGTCAAATAAAATAATATATTTTGAAATTCATATCTTTTCCGATTTCTATGCCCTTTAACTTAACCGGTCAAGCAATACATATTTGGAAGGTAGTAATGTAGTAAGTGCTTTCTTTTTTACCGGTTCGCGCGATTGGGTTGTTGATTTTTTATGTCCAGAAACCAGTTGTTAGCATTAAAATAGTTAGCTGTTTTCTTTATACTACATAATATTATGTATGTATTTTAATTTATACGGATACGTGAACCGCTGTCCCCTAGTACTTCTTGGTAAAGATCGTTGAGTTTGTCCATATCTTTATTTATTAATGTCCTATGCGAACTGGTTCTTACAAGATTTTAATATTTATTCCAGCACTGTTTTCTACTCCCTATAACTAATAACTGATTAGCTGTCTGTGTGGTATTTTGATATACGAGCATTGTATATACCTATTTAGGTAAAAGAGTTTAAATTGCATTTCAAAATATTTTACAACATTTATTTTCTTGACATCCGATGCTAGAGGCTTCAAATTAATAAAAAAAAACTCTATATTATTACTTAAATGGTTATTAGTGTAGGTAGGTACTTGATTATTTTTTTATTCTTCTTCTTTCACCCTGTCACGTCCCAACATTGGGGCATAGGGCAAGCACAAGTTGGCGCCACTTCCCTCGGTCCATCGCCAACTCCTGTGCCTCCCGCCATGTCAGACCTGCAGCACGTAGGTCGCTTTTGTAGCATCGCTGCAGGGTGAGGGAGGGCCGGCCACGGCGACGGAACCCTTGAGGCTGTGCCACAAGGGTACGAAGTGCCGCACTCTTTGGCGGCATCCGGAATACATGTCCCAGCCACGTAATTCGTCTCTTATATCTTTATATCTCTGCAAAAATTATTGTAAGACAAAACAATAAAATTGATACCTACCTTCATATTCAGTATTGCCAACTGTCATTGACGAACATAATGTCAGATGAGAAAATAACCTATCTAGTTACCAGAAAAAATGCTAGTTTACCAAAAGCTTCCATTTCCTAATAAAAGGCATAGGACAAAACATATTGTATGTTATATTTATTTTATTATTACTTAGGTATTACATTAAGTTCAAAAGGCCAACACATCAATTTTCAAGGAAATGTGTGTAATATTCTACCCTTATTATAAGAAATTGTAAGTTATTTGTGGAGTCTAATGCCGGGTCCACACTGGCAACATGTCGCCGTCTACTTCGTTAAATTTTACGTTAATTATCATAATTGCTTAAGAAATTTTACGATAATTATCATACTTATCGAAAAATTTAACGAGGTTGCCGGCGACATGTTGCCAGTGTGGACCCGGCATAACATCACATTTAACGCAATTTGCCAGATGTCTACATATTAAAAAATGTTAGATCTGGTAATAAAAATGCTAAATTGGCAACGTTGTTCCTATCACAATGAAATAAGATTTTTCCAGCTTTCAAGTCTTCTGAAATAAGAGTTACCTTATAATATACTTGTCTTAAATTATCTGTAACGCATGAGAGAAAACATTTGAAAATGTGTAAGGAAGAGGGAGGCAGACAGAAAAACGCAAGATACACTTTAATTTTAATACAAATTCTAAATTTAAAAAAATATAGGAATTGAGGAATCGTTTATTTTAATCGGGTCGTGAATCAAAAATGACTGTTTACGAACACTTGTATAAGCATATTTAAAATGTCGACATAAATATTATCCATGTTTCGTGGTGTAGGTATTAATATTATATTAATTATAATTTGTAACACCACAACAGGCCATGAAGCCCAATGACGGTAGTGTAGTGGTGTAATTAGTAATAGACGTGAAACAATCACAAGCACCCAGGCTTTGAGAAAATCACATAAATGTGTAGTGACCCCACCGGATCGAGCCCGGAACCCCCGGATGAAAGGCCAGCATCGCGCACTGGTTTGGTGATTTTTTACTGTTTCATCCGAAGTAGCAATGTGTGGTTGTGTGGAATGTTGTACATTTAATTTGACAGCAATGTTTGGAGATGTGGATGTATGTTGAGTTTCTAAACTTTCGGACAACTGATTGTACATGTACAATTTAGTACTTTGTTTTTTGTATACAATTAGTCGTAAGTATCTGTTTGGGTGGTTATGTTATTTTGATGGTATTATTTTATATATTGTACATAGTCAATTTATGAGAAATGCGCACTTTTGTATAATTAATTGTATGACTGATTTGAGCTGTTTTGACGCCCCTTTTTAAATCTTCTGACGAATCGATTTCGTCATCTGCGCCAAAGAAACTGCGCTGTTGTTTAAACCTGTTTACATTTTTATATCAGCCATTGTCAACCTTTGTTGTATAATGTATAGGTACAGTAATATACAATACAAGTAGGCCGGAAGTAAGTGTAATAAAAATGTCACCACATCAAAATTATGTGCCTTGTTTCGTCCATCACATACGTGTCCCTTTTATCAGCACTTTTGCCTTCGGGCTGTTGTCAAGTTACAATGTTTTGTTTTTATTTTTCTCACACTAATATAACTAATGTCGTTTCTATGTCGTGGTTGCACATTTGCTACATAAATTACCTGACGTAGTTCTTTAATTATGTACATTTGCTTGAATCACACGTGTGTTATTTTTGATAAACGAAACATTTTACGAACTTGTTAACTCAGGCGCGAAGACAGTATCTGGTGTCCAATTACAGAGTATGTCTATTGATTAAATTTCACAAAGTGAGCAACACCCACTACTTAACGGAACTGTACATTGTAAGTCAGCGGCGAGGGGTGGAGGTAGGCTGTTAGGATTCGACATAAATAGTGCACACTAAACTTTGACAGTCTACTAAGAATACAATTTGCAGATGGCACTGGTAAGTTTTTAAAATTCAATTAAATCCTGCGTAGACCAAACCATAATAATTAAGGTGTGCTGTGGGCGACCCTAAAAAATAGTTCACACTTTTTCAGTAATATTTATTTGTTTTCGTTGTATTAAGAATATATTCATTACAGATAGTCTTGGTAAGTCCTTCCTTCACCAAAAATAATCGATAAAAAATATTTTTCTACCTATAAAATATCTAAAGTTATATTTGGTATAATGGCATAATTTTGGATATTTTATAGATTAACGAATATTTCTTGATTATTATCTATAACGGCTTAGATTAGGCAGGTTTAATTGTATTTAAAAAACTAACAAACACTATCTACACATTGTAGTCTTAAAGTGGGGCCACACCGGCAACAAGTCGCGCGACAACTCGTTAAATTTTACGATAATTATCATAATTGCTTAAGAAATTTTACGATAATTATCATGCTTATCGTAAAATTTAACGAGTTGTCGCCCGACTTGTTTTCGGTGTGGCCGCACTTTTAGTTCAATGTAAACAAATCCGTTTGACTGAAAAAATTTAGTGTGTACTATTTATATCGAATCTTAACAGCCTACCTTCACCCTTCGCCACTGTTGTAAGTGCTATACCCATTGGACATCTGTCAAGTTTTATGGGTAGTAGAAATAATATAATATTATGTTTTTTTTCTATTGTTTACCAAAATAACCTCTTAATGCCGATTGTTTTTTCACACTTATGCATAGCCTCAGATAGTGCCAGATTAATGACATGCTTCAATGCTTGTAATAATAAAACTAGTATATATATTGCTGGATGAAAACATCCCTATACTTCCACATATGAATTTAGGTAAACATGCATTAAGTCGTGACACACTGCTTGACTGATCCTCTTGGACAATGAATCTTCCTTTGTTTCTCCGTTTATGTTGTTTCACTTCGAATGTTCGCTATTGGAAAAATCACACTCGATCATAATCAAATTACAGAAGAACCTCGATGTAACGAACTGATACGGGTGAGGGGGTGTCCGTTAAAGCCGAAAGTCCGTTATATAAAAAAACAAATACAATCCTGTGTATTCGTCTTCGAATATATACCCAGACACACATTGCATTTTTGAAGTCTGCTGTTTTTTATAATCAACTCTCAAAAATTATGAAAATGCATGTAATATAGTTGAATTTTGTTATCTGACGAAATAATAATGTTATTATTTTATTAGATTATCATACGCAGAGCATTGTTTACAAACGGTGACACTTGGCAGGATGTTTTCAACAATTTTCACATTTGACCAGATCTTTTGTCAGTTATATCGAGTTCTACTGTATTATTAAATTTACAAAGCAAAATGGAATGATTTTTCTTATGCTCTCGGATTCATTATTAATATTATGTAGTTACTTTTATTAAAATAATATAAAAAACATATTTTAAAATCTGTACTAATAAAGATAGATTTTCCTTATATGCAGAACCTCAATTACCTATATATAGTTAATTTAAAATAGCTCATCTTTCATTACATATCATTCATAGGTGCTAAGGATGTTACAATATAAAACTGGTATACCTAGTTTCCCGTAGATTGTTTCATTCTTCACATGTTTAAAATAAAACAAATAAATTATCAAATCCCATAAACAAGCGACATAATAAAGGTCTATTAACATATTACAACAGTTTATTTAGGTCTAGGTTACGGCAGTGGTCCTAATCAGACACGAATTGAGCATTTAGGGGCCACGAATAATTTAATTATATGTGATATCACAAAACGCATTGTGTTTTCTATAAGTTAAGTGTATATATATTTATTATAATGCTGTGTTATAACTTACATATTTTTCATTACATAAAAGGTTTATTTTTTGACATTTATTAATCATTTTGAATAATTTCACATAACGATTTAACTAGCATATATTCAATATGTTGCGTCAGATATGTATTTTGAATTCACATCAAAATATTCTAAAAATAACGATATTGATTAAAACCTATTTTTATAACTGGTTTATAAAAGTAGAAAGAAGTAACATAATTAATTTGCCTTAATACAGCAGTGAATTTAACCCAGCTATTGATAAAGTAATCATTGTAATTTGTAATCATGGCCCCCACACTCTGAAGCGGGACCCAGGCCAGGATATTTGGTAGGCCCCCCTACCTATCACTAAGATACTAAGATTAAAGGCAGTACGGCGCTCTACAGTAACGTGCTACAATAAATGGTGTTTGAGGTCAAATTAAGAGTATTTAGTATATTTTTTAGCTATTTTAAAAAAAAAATTTAATACATCGCCTGAATTATTGAATTTTCGAGCATCGACACACATGAAAAATTGCATCGCATGACTACATGTTTTAAAACCATAATCAGCATTAACATCTGAAGTACTATTAGGGACAATTTGTGAAGTGTGTTTATCTCACTTATCTGTTTGACCTACCACGCCGGGTTACTCCTGAACCCGGGCCCCCAGGCCCCCTTTGTAGGGGGCCATAATTTTAATACCTATATTGTGATACATTGTATTATATTGTTGTCTTTTTCATTCCCATATTGATTGTTACTAATAAACAGGATGTATTACAATCCGGTTACATATAATAAAAATCAGCGAATTCGGAGAATATCGAAAATAAAAACATTTCGTTATTATTCTAACGAACAGTAAGACAGCTAAGTATTCATATAGAAATGAATGATTGCATCAAACTGTCAAAAATAAGTAGATAGGTAGTATTCGTGTCAACGTGACGTGAACGGATTGTTTCTTAGCTCTACTGATGTACCTACTTACTATTATTCATTTGTTTATGGGCATCACTTTCAATGTACATACTCTAATTTATTTCATATTATTTCATTTAATGGGTTAAAACCCATTCGCTGCGGACCTTTCAATTATTATTTAATTACCACATTTAAATAGCATGCCAATTATATATAATGGCCACCTGATGGTCAACGCACCAATTGCGTTGGATGCAGTTAATATTCATTCTGACTAAATCAAATAATCAGAATAACGATTTAATAAAATGTAATATTTAAAATAAAATAATGTATTACCGAAATAACACTCATAATAACCTTTTTTGAGACAATCTATATTATTATGTGGCACTTTAATATCATCGATACGGACCTGCTTATTGTAGTGGGCATAATGACGCAACTGGTGTTATTGAGGTAGGGCTTATACAACTTGATTGTTTACCTGGCAATAAATTTTATTATTGTATCAAAAGACAGTGCCATTATATAATTTATGCAAAACCGTCTACTGTATAAGATTAGTGAGAATTGGTATGGAGCTTATTAGTCATATTTTCGTGTTGATGATGTTACCTTTATCATAAATTATTGTAATTTATGCGTTGGACTTGGCCGTTAATGAATATCTGGTGCCAGAGGCAGAGATCATTGAGATACAAGGTTGAATGTGCGATATGGTTTCCAAAATGATACCATCTGGAATTGATATGTATTTTTTAATTAAACTAGACGTGAATATGATATGATACATAGCATTTTTGTTATTGTTATTAAACATATATAATTTGGAACACCTGAGAAACATACGTCTTATAAAAATAAAATAAATGGAAGATAACGCCTCGGCGCGATTAGGTATGGTAAAGGTGCTTAATTGGCAAAGCATATAGGTTGGAATCCTATGGACGCAAGTTCCTTTCCCGGTCGGTTACCGTTCCCCCCTCCCTAATACTAGGTGTGTTTCTTAGGAATTCAAAATTTAATGTAGGTATTATGTCGTATTTATTTTAAATATAATGTTATAAGTAATTTATGCCGAAGGCGAAGGCTCCATAGTAGGCGATTATTAAAAGCCTACCTTCTATCGTCAGAGTTTATAAGTTTTTTTTATTTTAACTAATGCCGTCTGGATTCAACTATATTATGAATTAATTCGATCCCCTTTCCAGATCTGTTTTGTATGACTTCAGTCTCGTGGCGCCGATCACTGTCTGGCTTTTTATTCCGAAATCATAGGTTGTTTAGTTAGCGCTTACATCCGCTAGAGCACATTTATTCAAAATAATTAATAATATGAAGATAATTTAAAATATAATTTCTATGGGATTCAATCACATATAAATATTGATTGTTGTTAAAAATATAAAGTAATTTATCTCGCGATTTTTATTTATCAGTTATTTATATCCACCTAAGTCTGTGTTTTAAACAGAAGTATTTAAAAATGTGTAGTTTTACGGGTTAAATTATAAATTGTTATGGAACATATTATTATACACAATAACGGATATTTTCAAAGATGATAGGTAATATATTTTGAGCGTATGTTACGTTTATAATTGTGTAAGTTTAGGAAAATACATAATTCAAACTTATTGCTTATTTATAAACTAATTGAGCTTTTGAAATGTCATCGATTTAGTGAACCTATTCATTAGTAGTAATATTGGGTTATCTTCTTATTTCCCGTAAATATATCTGACAAGCGAGGTTACTCCACAGCCTACCTCTTTCCAAAAGTTACCCTTCGCCACTGATATTTATATACGGTGAAAACTAACAATTTCACGTCCACGAAATCTATTATAAAATTTGTAGAGATATAATTTTCTTCTGTCTTAACTTCTTATCTTTTAGCAACGTATGATCTGCCTATTCTCACGGGAAATAACTGACTTTAAAGTTGAATGATAGTTAAGCGTTTGTTGTGTGAAATCTAAATTTATATTATTTAAAAAAAAATATATCGATTTGTGAAAAATACGCATCTTTTAGGTAAGTATAGATGTTATATTTTCACATTTTTTAGTTAAGTATAACTAGTTTTAACTGCTCGGAGGAGGTCTTCTTCTAAATTTTCTGACGAATTCGTTACTCAAGTTAAAGGACATAGTCGTTCATTGATGTAACAAAAACATAATGAAAATGTATCTAGTAATAAATTGTCAAGATGTCACGGGTACTCTGTTATAAGCAGGGTTGCCAGACGTCCCTATTTGAGCGGGATTGTCCCGAGTTCAACAGACATATCCCGAGTCCCGCATTGCCTCTGAAAATCCCAACTTTGTTAAAAAGTTGTAATTATTAAAGAGGCTCGCATATTTTTTTTGACATCCTGGCTTACCATCTTTTGTGAATAAAATTTGAAATTGTCAGCGAGATTACAATACTGTAATAACTAAACTAAATTTTTATCGAGAAAATATGGCGAACATACTTTGAAATAAGCTAAACGCTCGGAAAAATACTTTTATAAAACTGTTATGATTGTATAAATTTTTGCACTTAAATCAAAATGTTAATTCCTGTACATAATAATTGTAATTAATCGTTAATCAATATATTTTAATAACTGTGACTCCTGCGTCTTATTATGTGACTATTTTTTTATATGTTCTCTTTCGTATACATAATGTAATTATTTACATATATTATAATTTAATTAAAACTATGTGTTTTTACTTAATTTCTTACTTAATTCTTTCAATTCTAATTTTTTTTGTTGATCGTTTGAAATAATGAATGTCCCGAATCCCGATCTGTGATTTTGGAAATCTGGCAACCCTGGTTATAAGGGATGAAACAATGTGTATTAATAATTACTAATTAGTAATTACTTTACGCACGGAGTTTACGTCTACTTGGCTAAAAGGTGACATATCTCGGTTTACGTCGCGCCTAGGCGACGAATCGGGGGTTGAATATTTTTTGATACTTGGTAAAGATTTCACATTCAAAAATGATGATTTGACAATAATAATAATTATTTTTTAATCATTAAAGACTGTTATGGATAAAATATTTACTGTAATATAATATATGAAACATAATAACATTCAAGTGAAACCTCCCTTGACCCACTAGATTTAGAAGTGTAACCCAAGACAGTGGTTGCATTCCCTATTCTAATATCAATGTACATTTTTACTTTGACGACTATTTTTTCACGTTTTATTTTTAGGTTAGATTAAGCTTAGGTTATTTTAGATTTACGAAATATGAAATTATAAAATGAATATTTTTTCAAAAATATGTAAGTAAGTTACTTAATACTTATTTATATTTTGGATAAAAATAGAACTTGTATTAAATCGGTCAATTATACAAAACGTTACGAGGTTAATAGGCATGACCTTTTGAAAATTCAATAATGATCTTCTTTAAACATAACTATATAATAAACAGTCTATGAAATGATTTCCATGCAAATCATACAGATAATTAGGTTTACATATTTATTGATGTAAAATTATAAGCGTTTATTTCTTCGCGGAAACAGAATATTTTTATTATTTTATTATTAGGTATATATGTTCGATCAGAAGTAATTTTCATGCAAATATACACATAGTTAGGTTTACATATTATTTATTAATATAGTGTTATAATCGCTTATATTATTATCTTTGCGGGAACGAATATTTTTATATTATTATAGCAGTGGCGAAGAGTGGAGGTAGGCTATGGAGATCCAACATAAATAGTGCACACGAAACTCTGTCAGACATACTTATTTGTTTTCATTGAATTAAGAAAACAAATTGCAGATGGTGTTGGTTAGTTTTAAAATTCACCCTGCCTAAAACAAAATAGATAATATTATATAATATGTACAAGATAATAAATATTCTTCTATTGTGGCTTGGATTGGGCAAGGTAATTGAATTTTATAAACTAACCAACCAGTATGCTATTTATATTCTTCAATGAAAATAAATAAAAATGACTGAAGAAGTTTGCACTATTTTTGATGAAATTCTACAGCTTATAATATCCACTATTATTGTTTAGCTTAGGCATGGTTTAATTAAATTTTCAAAACTAACAAACACTATCTGCAAATTTTATTCTTAGTTCAATGAACACAAATAAATCTGGAAGAGTTTAGTATGCACTATGTATGGTGGATTTCCATAGCCTACCTCCTTCGGCATTGCTACATACTTTTTGATAGACCTGAAATAAAAATGGAATGTTGGAAAAATACTTCGCTCGGAAATATGTGTATAGTGTTTCGCATGACAACAATACATTAATATAAGCTCTATAGCAGGGTTTCCCAAACTATGTTCCGCGGAACACCAGTGTTCCGCCGAACCTGAATAGGTGTTCCGCGACCATTTGGAAAGGTTTTATACACTGCAACACATTTAATGATCTTCTACTAAGTATAAGTAAAACTAAAATAATTAAGGAATCTTCTTCATATTGCAAGGCGAGTGATGATCAATCTCCACTGATGTTTATGACCTCAAGTATCTAGGTCATGGCTCCCACAAGGGGGTGGGGGCTGACAGGCCTCTAGCCTGGGGGCCTGGGCTTACGGGGGGTCCGGCGTGAGAGATCAACCAGCCAAGTGAGATAAACACACATCACAAACACACACTAATAGTAAAAAATGTCGCCTGTGGCGCTGTTTCACTTCAAGCTTGCTAGCATTTAATAATATGTGATTTTGCCATATAATTTTTAATTATTGTCGATATTTGACATGTCCATAATTGTGCATATCAACATAAAAGTGGGTGTATTAAAAATACAAAAAATCGCTAAAAATGCCCTTAATTTTACGTCGAACACCATTTGGAATATGCAACTATAGATCGTCACATTGCCTTTAACCTGAGCGATAAGTAGGGGGCCAGCCAAAGATCCTAGCGTGGGGCCCGCTTCGGGATGTGGGGACCATGATCTAGGTACTGGTTCTCACACTGTGCGCATGAAAAAGATGGGGTATATTGTTTTTACCTGACCGGCTGACAAGTCTTGTCAGTTTAACGACAGTTGCTGAAATTGACAGAAAGGTTAGCCGCGCTAATAAGTAACCTAAAAAAACTAAGTGTTCCGTTAAAATTTCCGGGTTTGCGAAGTATTCCATTGCAGAAAAAGTTTGGGAAACCCTGCTCTATAGTATAATCTATATTGTTATTATCATTATGAATCATCCACACATAATATCAAGTTACTGATCATATACTCATATATTACATTATAAATTCAAGTACAAATTGATAATTGTACCGTGACACACTGATGCGAAAGCCCTGATAGGTCACCGTGCTAAGTACAGGGTAAGTGTAAGAGATTCTATGCACAGCGTTAGCTTTATCAGATTAAGCTTCACGAATGAACGTTAAAGAGTGTTAGGAAGTAGTCGGGAAGAATGCCACTAAAAACCGTTCGAATTTACCATTCAGAACAAATCAGCTCAGTGGCGTATCGATACCCCAGTTCAATAGGGGAACAACTCATAAAACCTTGTTCCAAGATAATGGCGTTTGAATTTTTTGCAGTAATTCTCATTTAAATTTTAAAGCCTTGATTTCGATGAAAGTGTATGTTTTTTTATATTTAGTTTAGTGGAATTCATCAAATCACAATGAAATTGTACATTTTAATGAAGAATTAACCAATAAATTTGATTATATAACGGAATTACTGATTAATATCAGAAAGGGTTATTCGATTTTATGACACATTTAAGAAATTTTTGATTGTTTTTTTTGCTGAATTATAAAGAGAAGATTATTCTACATCAAATGGCATTCTTAACTCAAAACCTTTAAATTTTGAGTTGTTCCCCTATTGCTATATTGAGACAATTTTAATAAAATAAAACTTAACAGACTGTATATAGAGAATATTGTCGCTGTTTGATTTTTAGCTTGAAAAAAAAAACCAATAACTTACTTTAATTAATATATAAACTTTTATGGCCCTAAAAATGCGTGAATACAAGAAGATTGATGTGTCCAATTCATCTGTTAAAAAAATCAAGATATTGTATTTAGATATATCATGATTCGTTGTCATCGCGTTCCATAATTTTCTTTAATAGTTATAATAATGGAAAATGTAAATAATATAAATGGAATAGGGTGAGTCGGGTTGTGGTTGTGGTTGGGCAATACGTCCGAGTTCATAATATGTGGGATTCAATTTTTTTTATTGATAGTTTGGAATTGTATATTTTTCTTGTAAATAATATAATATGTTTTCATTGTTTGTTTCAGGTAAGTCAATTTGAATTCTCAACCTTTGTCGTCAACCCCGTCGGCACAATCAGGTAAGCTGAATTAAAAAAATATATTTTTTTTAATATTCATTACATAAAGTTACATAAAGAGAACTAGTTATTCACAATCAAACGATGTAATTAAATAATCATTTTGTATTGATAAGACTATAATGAATTTACATTTTTTTTACAACATCGAATAAAAACACTAACCTTTTAGAACAGTGATGCACAAACCGCGACCCAAAATGGCATTTGTTGCGGCCCAAAATCGCAAGACGTACTTCATCACTAAATTTTTCATTTAATACGACAAAATCGTACAAATACATATGTGCGTAATGCAGAATGGAGAGTTATTGGAGTAGCTGATATGTAACTATTAAATTTTAAATAATAAAAATGTATGTCTCGTCTAGTACAATATATCATTATTTTTCAAAAAAAATTTGCTGCTGCGATCTGTTGTGCATCACTGTTTTAGAAGGACAAAAACGTCAGAAAATAAAAGGATAAATAAGAGTACCTAATCATTTATCATCAATAGTTTCGGATTAAGGTAAATACACATTAAGATATTGCAGTTAAACGATAATCAATGCTACTCAAATACGTCGTCGTTGTAGATAGCAATGTTTATCTCATCGTAATTGCGTAGCATAGCCATTATATTCTTATTGATTTCAGACTTGAACAAATATTAGTTAAATTCAATATAAAAATAGGTCACGTCATTAATATTTTCAAGTCTTACTTATAGAATAGTGTGAATGAATTCATGATATGTGTAAAACTGTTATTTTTCATTTAACTCAGAATTACTCTTTTTCTTATCATAAATTGATCAAAGATATGATATTATTTACTTATTACGAGTACTTATCAAATTTTGAAAAACCTTCGAACACGTTTTTGTATAATATTACTTTCCAGATTTCTCAACAATTAAATGATAAAAATTAACTGATTGTTTTGAAATACTCTTATCCCTTCCATTTTGACCCTTAATAAATTATTTATTCACGCAACGCCAATGCGCATTGGTATCTTTCGAAAGCTCATGATTTCTTCAGGCGATGCGGCAAAGCACGACTTTACCCATAGATTGCTATCAATTAACCTAAGCAATAGTATATTATATTGTAGCAAAACAAAAGGACTTGTGATTGAAAAATAGCTACGTTTTCTCTGTAAATTGATTCCCACCAATTGAATTATTCATTCAATAGCGTATCGCTTATTATTATGTATAAAGGTAGTTATCTCTTAGGTTTACGACCTCATATTTATTATTTATAGCTTTCAAGTGCCATTAAAACTATCGATGTAAGAATATTAAAATGTAATATTGTATTATAAATATCAAAATAAATAATTTGGGGGGTCTTATATGGTAAGCAATGAATGACAATAATTTTTAATTCTTTATTTAGGCTTCCGGTAATAAAATCAAAAAAATAAAGGTAAGTTATATTGTAATTCAGTGCGCATACTAACTACAACGTCAACTGAAAAATTATTATAAATCTAGTGAATGATGAGTGATGAGGAAAGTATTGTGTCCATGGCAGTGTTCATGACCTTACTATAGTAACAAATTACTTATAGTGAGGTAAAGATAACAGTGTTTACTCCATTTCGCTTTGTGATCGAGGTCAATTGAGAGCAAAAACCAAACCATAACCGAACACAACCTGCTTATTGTTGAATTACCTATATAAAAAATAGCAAAGTTATAATATACTATTTTTATGCTAACTTCGTCAAAATAGATCATTTTCAAGGATTGATAAATATGTACTTACCTATTTTAAAATAATAACCATGTGGTATTAGAGATGGGAAAACTGGTCGATTTTGAAGACTAAGCATACTTACTACCAGTATAAAAAAATACTTTACTATATACACTTGTTCCAAAATACTTACTAGTATTTGGAATACTATATAGATCGTTTGGCGTGCGTATGCGACAAAAGTTTCATATTCAACTGAAACTAAAACCAACTCCATATTATTAGTATTTTAAAATACGTATCGGCTCAGGGAACTCAGACTGTGTATAAATAATATAATCGCTAAAAATAAGCTGAGCTTGTCGAAAAGTCCCATTTATTATAAAATTTTAAATTTATTAGTTTTTTTTCTCTTAGGTTACAATATTATTGTTAAAAAAATGAATAACAGTGATTTTTTTTTAAATTTTAAACATGTGGCCGCGCGGCATAAGCGTTAGACTATAAAACCGTGGGGCCCAGGTTCGAATCCTGGGTCTGGCAAGTACACATATTGTTTTTCAATTTTTGTGTGTCAGGGTATGGACCTAATAGGTTGAGCAAGTGGCTGACATCCATTTCTCGTAAAAAACAAAATCTGTCAATACAAACCTCCACTCTGTGGAGGCCCATATGATCCTATCAGGATCGGACATGGTCGAGAAAAAAAAACATGTTTTGAGCGGTATATAACAAGCCTAAGCCTGTGCGTCGTCTCACCACTGTGCTGCGACACAAAATTTATGATCTATTATTATTCATACATTCGAACGCAATAGACTAATAAATTAAAATATACATATATTCAAGTGCTATTTCGTTCGTGCGCATTTAATATCAATAGTGTTGAAAGTCTACCAACCGGCGAGTGCACAGAACAGCGACTCGCGATGATATTATCATCACAAGTTTTTTTGGAATAAGTTTATTGGGCCACAAATACTCAGTATGGGTAGTTTCATCCGAAACCCGAGTACACAAACTGGTGACAGTATTTCCAACTCACCTCTACGTGGTATCTTTTTTTTTTAAATACATCGGTACTATAATAGTTTTCCACAATACCCGAACGGTGATACGTCGGTTTATAATGTCGTGGGTCCAGGGTACGAATCCAGGATCTGGCAAATTGACATGTTGTTTTTTTGTTTTTTAAACGTGTACATGGACCTAATAGGTTGAACAAGTGGCTAACATCCATTTCTCGTAAAAACAAAAATATATTAACAAAACTTTCACTCTGTGGAGGCCAATCTTTTTGTTTTTACCATGTCCGATCGTAATAAGATCATTTATATTAATTTGTTTTAACACATTTGTTTTTTTACGAGAAATATAAGTTAGCAACTTGCCCAATCTATTAGGTCCATACTCTGTATTTGCCAGACCCAGGATTCGAACCTGGGACCCAATGGTCATCTTCGGCGTAAAAGGCCAATCTAAAAGTAGAAAACTTGGAACCCTCCCGGCACTCTTGTTTTGTTTTGTTTCCCCGATACTCGACTTACGGCTACATACCAAATGCGACTACCTATGTTTTTTTTAAATTAATAACGATCAAAAACGAAGTAAGCAACGCCGGTAAATCGATTGCGGCGTTTTAAAATGTAGTTAGTTTGATTCTCCACGTGTTCTGGTGAAAAAGTACATAACAATACTTGCATGATAATAATTGTACAATAAATCATAAGGGACAATTGCGACTTTCTCCATTCGCTACATTAATTTTTGTCACGACATCATGAGAAAGTTGGGACGCTATCAAAAATATGTCATCGCAGGTCGCAAACATAAATCTCGCACAGTTGCGACAATTCGCGGGCTTTTAACAATATTTTTATGATGGCCATACTTTTAGCTACGTGTTTACTTTTAGGGCACGGGCATGCTTTTATGAGTTGGCTACTTATTAATTTATTTGTAATTTATAATATATTATATAAACAAATAGAAGGCGTACTTGTGATGATAATATGTTATGCCACCGGATCCCACCCAGTACCTAAGTGAAAGATATGAATTTATTCGAGTTCCACATTGTCTAACTTTTTTGCAATATGTGTGTGTTTGCGGTTTTCCTAGAATTTATGGGGTTTCTTTTAAGCATACCTAATAAATAATTTAAGGTGGATCATAATATTATATGCCAACAGAGAACCTAGCGGGAAAATATGAAGCTTGCAATTTGAGATTTTTTTTGATAATTTACAATTTCAACAGTATAAATTAATAAATATGTATCTGAAAACATTAAAATGATTTTTTTTCAAGTCAAAGATAAACTTACAATTGTAAAAAAAATGTGAATTTGTCACATATTTGGTACATAGGTTACGTTATTATTACATTATTCTTATGGTTATATTTAATTTAAAAATTTAGTTTAAGTTTTCAAAAACAGCGTTTAGATTTTTGACTAATTCATAGTTTTAATATTTTTATATCTTTTTTAAAAAACATCGATTTCTATAAAAAATATAAATGTGTATAACTTGAAATCCTTTTTATTTAATAGTTATTGCATAATAAAAAAATAAAAAGTATGTAAAACAATACATATAAATAATGACTTAAAGGCCGGCCACACGCTCATGCTTCACTACGGCGTTGCCTGCGCAAATCAGTTTGCGCAGGCAAACCCGTACGTGTGAACGGCAAAACTGTACACCGCGCAAACCAAAAAGTGCGGCTTGCGTAAAATTCAACTTGCTTGAAATTTTAACTGCGCAAACCGAGTTTTACAAGCCGCGCTCAGTTCGTCGAAGGATACGGTCTTTTTTCATTCATACTTATTTGTTTTCGTTGGATTAAGAATACCTAATATTACACATATTATTGTTGGTACGTTTTTTAAATTTATTAAACTCTGCCTAAACAAAATCACAATAGATAAAAAAAATATTATATCTATAAAATATTCATATTTATGTATGATTTAATTGCATAATTTTAGATATTTTATAGATAGACTAGTATTTTTTGACTATTATCTATTATGGCTTGGTTTTCGCAGGGTTTAATTGAATTTTAAAAACTAACCAACACCATCTATAAATTGTAGTCTTATTTCAATGAAAACAAATACGTATGACTGACAACGTTTAGTGTGCACCATTTATGGCGGATCTTAACAGCGTACCTCCACCCTTCGCCACTAGTATAAATATTATATTTAAGCAAAAAATGCTGATTTATATGCGAGTATATGTTTCTTCTCATTAGCCATTGTTTGGTCCACTTGGATCTGGAGGATTTATTTCTCTTTTATTAACCAATAAACAATAGAAAAACGCTTGTGACAAAAACAAATCGTCACTTGACGACATTGCTGCGATTCCGAAAAACAGTGTTTTCACGACGACGACTCGTAACGTAATGAAGTTTGCGCAGTTTTACTTGTGCCGTGTGGCCATGCGAGAGTGTTCCGTTTTTTTTTTGCACAGGCAAAACCGCGCAGGCAAGTCGCTGCCGTGTAGCCGGCGTATTAGGTACATGTATGTTCCTGTAAAATATAACAGTAAATATTACATTAAACCTTACATACATATTTGATAAGTATATATAGGTATATACTATATATGTATCTTGTTATGTTGTATAATGTATATGTACGATTTTTTTTGATGCAGTGTTATTGATAAATTAGTTATCATCATTTATGACACTACAACCCTTGGTGGGTCTTGGCCTCCTTCAAAAATTTCCTCCATCCTGGACGATCCAGCGCCGACACTCCACTGTTGGTTTGACCGAGCATTTTTAAATCTCCCGTGGCACAGTCCAGCTATCTCAATTTCGGCCGTCAATAAATTAGTTTCTGAAATGTAATTTCGGCCTTGTCACTAATATTGATAGAAAAACTGAAACGTTAGTATTGTTTATTTGCTTAGCAACCGTGCGCCTATAATGAAACTAAAATAATATGTTTGATAAAGAAACAGCAGAAAGGTCCACCTTGTATAAATAATAATAATATGCAAGATATTTGTATGCTACAGTAATTATTTAATTTGTATGAAAGGCCAGCATGATGATTTTCAAGCAAATTCCAGCCTTTTCAAGAGAAATTTTGTTTGCGTTGTTCAAAAACGATATCTTTATCTCTTTACCTATTCGCAAATGCTTGATCTGGCAAGAAAATTGTTCGCAACACTGCTACATACGTCTGTTTTGACTCGGCAGGGCTGTGCACTATCCAATAACCGTGTGTCTTGTTTGTATGATCGATATGATGATGAATGACACAATCAGTGTTGCCAAGTCAAAATTTTTAATTTCAGTAGAATGTGTAAAAAAAATTCAGTAGATTCGACAAAATATCAGTAGATTTCTGTTTTAGGAAAAAAATTTCGCCGCGGGCCGCAGGTTCCCAATTTTTCATAGTCGGCTTGTTTTTTTTAGGAAAAATATTTCGTCGCGGGCCGCAGGTTCCCAGATTTTCATGGTCGACTTGTTTTTTTTAGGAAAAATATTTTGTCGCGGGCCGCAGGTTCCCTATTTTTCATGGTCGGCTCGTTTTTTTAGGAGAAAAATTTTGAAGTTCCCAAGTTTTCAAAGATGGCTAATTTTTTTCCCGGCTGGTGGGAATTTTGTGAAATGGAGAAATATCAGTAGATTTCAGAAAATATCAGTAGATTTAATATATTGCCAAAAATATCAGTAGATCTACTGAAATTTCAGTAGACATGGCAACGCTGGACACAATTGCAATATAAGAATGTTTATAAAGGTGTGACATAAATTTCCCCGTGTTTTATGTATACCTAGGTAGTTATTGTTGCAGATATATATAAATATGTATGTATAAGGTATGATATTATTACTCTTTATCTTCTTGTCAGCCACAGAATGAAATGTTATTTTACTACATAAATATGTATCAGTGGCGAAGGGTGACTTTTGGATAGAGGTAGGCTGTGGAGTAACCACGCTTGTCAGATAGATTTACGGGAAATAAGAAGATAACCCAATATTACCACTGATGAATAGGTACACTAAATCGATGAAATTTCAAAAGCTTAATTAGTTTGATATAATTAGTTTATAAATAAGCAATTAGTGAATTGTGTATTTTCCTAAACATTTATAAACGTAACATACCTACGTTCAAAATGTATTACCTATCATCTTTGAAAATATCCGTTATGTTCCACAACAATTTATAATTTAACCCATAAAACTAGACATTTTAAAACACAGACTTTGGTATAAATAACTGATTAATAAAAATCGTGAGTTAAATTATTTTATATTTCTAACAACAATCAATATTTATATGTGATTGAATCCCATAGAAATTATTTTTTAAATTATCTTATTAAAAATTATTTTGAATAAATGTGCCTTAGCTATGTAAGCTCTAACTAAACAACTTATGATTTCGGAATAAAAAGCCAGACAGTGATCGACGCCAGGCTACTGAAGTCATACAAAACAGATCTCGAAAAGGGTTCAAATTAATTCATAATATAGTTGAATCCAGGCGGCGCTAGTATGGGTATATGGTTATAAACCTTACTAAATAAAATAAAACATCTAAATTTTGACGATAGGTGACTCAATCGTATGGATATTTATTTATTTTTTAAATTAAATTATTTACTTGAAGATCTATTTTTCTTAGAAGGTAGGCTTTAAATAATCGCCTACTAAGGATATCTACTGATATGTATAGATCGAAACTTTAATGACAGTTTTAATAATTAAATAAAACGCAACGTTTAGTAATTAATTCCATGTTTTATTAAATCATGGACTGATTTCGTCCGCTTCAAATGAACATTGTTGATTAGTTCCAAAATAATAATAAAACATTGCGTTGTATTTATTGATTAATACAATGGATTTCCACCCTGAATAATTATTGACAGTTTACATTGTTTACAGTGTTTACACAAAAAAATTAATTTAATGACTGTATTGAATATAATATATCACGATAAGACTTATTACCAGGTTATTGTATGTTAGAATTCGTTAAGTTTTAAATTTTAAATGCTTATAATCATTATATTATACACTACTAATGGTTTTTTTTTTTTTTTTTTTGTGATTTTACCGAGGCTTTGACTGCGACTCGCTGTCATATCGCCTCTTCTCTTCTAGAAGGGGATCCGTCGATCAGGTCCTCACTCCTATTCTGTTAAATAACTTTACAATTTTGCCTAACTCTTCCGTCTTACCCACCGCCAGGACACCCTTCAATTCGTCGACATTCTCATAGATATCTGCAATTCGCAGCTGTACTCTGTGAACTTCATATTTGGGGCATTGCAGTGCTATATGTACAATGTCCTCTAAAACATGACATTCATCGCAGAGCTGCGATTCGCTTCTTCCCATGAGGACATCAAATCTTTTGCCCATGGTGTGCCCTGTTCTTAGCCTCAGTATTAACTTAAGCTCATTCCTCGTCAAAGAAGACTCTACAAACCAGGGCACCTCTCGTGGTGTTGGTACACTACTAATAGGTTATACATGGTATTTCATGAGTAAATTAATATGACAATTTCTAAAGGTGACGGGCACATCATCGGATACATTGTGATTGGCAATCGAAAAGGCATTGATTACAATATTTTCAACATTTTAATAAATTCCATATTATGTAAATAAGTGACATCATCGATATCACCAATCGATGTAATCAAAACTTTAATTTTCTTGTAATTCTATCAATGCGGCTATAATTCAATTGACACTAGGAATTCGATATACAAATAAATTATACCTTGACCCATTTAAGTTAATGTTATTCAATAATCATTGATTGCTATATTTGTATAGAATAAATGTATAATATTATATTTAATTTACGCAGTGGCGCATGTGTTAAACAGGCTGTAGATGCAAATTGTGACCAATAGAGTTTTCTACTTATTGAGTTAAACATCGATAGAATATGATAAATATCAAATAAAAGTAAAATCATTATTTATATAATTGATGCATACTTCCGCAATTTCTAAATATTTGTCTTTTTGCCTGTTTGCCGGCAGTAACAATTACCATAATACATACGCTGAAAATATAGTTTTTTAAATTCAGTCAGTTTATTTCGTTTTAACCCCAAAATGACTAAGTACCTATATCGAATAATGGTTCAAATACATTATCATCACGTTACGTGTTGTCACGTGGTGCCACAATAAGCTACCGCTACGGGATAAAATGTGTAAAGTAGTTTTTTTTAATTTAAAATATTATCAGATTGATGCTCCCTCCCGTAGCACATTTTGAGCCTTTTAAACAAACATTGACAGTTGGGCCTTGTCTAGATGGCGCGATTTGACTACTGCGTAAAAACTCGCGCGCATGCCAGGTACATGTGACGTCATTGACGTGTAACCATCGCGTGTCTAAATAGTGCACACTAAACAATGTCAGTCATACTTATTTCTTTTCATTTAACTTAGGATACAAATTGAAGATGGTACCTGTAAGTTTTTAAAATTCAATTAAACCTTGCCTAAACCATTCCATCATCGTGAAGATAGGCTATGGACGTAACAGGTGAAATAGTGTACACTGTGTCAGTCATACTTATTTATTTTCATTAAATTAACGGTACAAATTGCAGATAGTGTTGGTTATTTTTTTAAATTTCATGTTACTCCTGCCTAACCAAGCCTCAATAGGCACGAAATATTATTCTATTTATAATATATTTAAAATGATGTAAGATTTAATGGCATAATTTCAGGTATTTTATAGATACTTATACGAATAGTTTTTGTCTATTATCTATTATGGCTTGGTTACGCAGGGATTAATTGAATTTTAAAAATTAACCATCACCGTCTGCAATTTGTAGTCTTAGTTCAATGAAAACAAATACTTGTGACTGAAAAAGTTTAGTGTGCACTATTTTTGTCGGATTTCAAGAGCCTACCTTCGCCATTGATATAATATGCATGAAAGTTTGTCACATAAACGCAGCGCAAATTCATTATTAGTAATATGTGTTCGAGCACATTCAGGGGACTATATATTTCTTGCGTTGAATGATTTGCTCCTCATTGAGGCATAAACGAAAACTGTCGTAAAAGTCTTGATCTATATCGAATCGGTTTCGTATTTCTATCCTGTTAATCTGTTCTGTGCCTATAATGAATGCCAAGACGCCAAGTTATATTTTCATAGATACATAGTTACATATATAGTTATAAATTGAGTTTCTTGTTCATTCGCAAAACTCGTCCTGAAATTTGAAGCCATACAAATCAGTAGTTTTGTGGAAGCAGTATTATAAATATACATCGCCAACACTCCCAATTTACACTTCAGTTTTTTAAGACAAATTATTTATTAGGTAAATCTGACACGACAATTAAATCAAAATTTATATTTAGCTGATGTTGGCCGTAGTTAAAAAAGTACCACTTCATCAGATAATTTAAGACATGTCAAAATCGTGTTAGTACGATGAATGATAAATAATATAATAATAGTCCCCTCCAGCGATAATTATCGGGAACGCCCATGAGATCAACTAGAACGCAGTGATGATAGTGTTTAACGGCACAATAAACTAGAGTTGAGCTCTAATTACTGCTGGATTTTTAATTGCTAATATTTTGGTGTGTGATAAAACTGATAAAAATGGCCACATCAAATTAATATTTGCATGATGTAAGGTCACGGCCATAACTATTTATAAATCCATTAATTATTGACACGACACGACAGAGATGTTAATCCTAGTCAGTTATATTGTTTGTAATTTTGACATTGTCTTCCCATCGGATTCACGACCAGGGGCCATGAGCTCTTCATCAATATAATCATGTGATCATTGTGATATTGGGTACTGGAAAATCTGTATAGTGACATATTATATATTATTATTATATCGTCACGTCTAATACTACAACTAGATAACTCTGATTTGGTCATTGTTGGGAAATAAAATCTATTAAACTTTACTTGATTAGGTGCGTACTGACTGAGCGAGCAGCCTCGCGTGGTCGCGAGGCTGCTTCGTCATAGAAAATATACGTAGAAGCCTCGTGAGGCAAAATGCTCAGTCAGTACTGACTGACTGATGCGACTCGCCCGAGGCAAACACACGTGCCACAACCGATCCAATCGTTGTCGGTTTATCGATGCTCAAAGGTGCTGCGCGCGGCTGCCTCGTGAAGCAAATGCCCGAAGCTGCTCGCTCAGTTAGTACGCGCCTATTATCATAAATCCAGGCTATAATTATTATTTAAAATAAAAATGGAAAATTGTGATTGTTTATTTGGGAACAATTAAATAATGCTCAATCATATGAAAAAATATTGTACATATATTATTTTATCTATTTAATGCATTTATGGTTTTAAAGTTATCTAATATTTTGAACACAAAATTAATACAGTTCCCATTAACTTCAGACTTACCTAGTTTTATCATATTGTAGAGAAGGATATGTAGAATCATATTCAATAGCTATCTCAAAAGCAATGAAAATCAAGTTATGTTGTAGTATTGAGGTGACGATATGTTTCATTGTTATTTCGTGATGGTAACTAGTAATACGATATGGCAACACATTATGTTGGATAATTATATTATTTTATCTTTTCTACATATTTCTACAATTTTATTAACTGCAAGACCGGTTTACCTTAACGAAATATGACAAAATCGGTGTTGTATTGTAATAAATAAATTTGTTGAATTAATTACAAAAAATAATAATCTAACACACCTAATTAAATATTTGTTATTTCTAATAGTAGAATATATACGTTACCCTATCATGCTCCAGCCTCGGGATATTACATATAGGGCAAGCACAGGATCATGTAGCTTCCTTCTGTCCTGTACCACGTCCCGCGCCATGTCAGTACCACAGATAGCGTTTCTATATTTAGCGTCAGATCTATTTTAGTATTCAATAATATGCTTGTAAGATTCGGATTTGGCGTATGGCGTTAAATGTAGAGACGAAAAAATCTGTATATTTGGTAGTCTATTTAGTTTTATGATTTATGTACCTACATATTAGTTGTAAAACAATAAATTCTCATTTAACTGTGGCTCTATTCATAATTATGACATGTTTTTTTGAGATTCTAGTTTCTAGACATTTTCAAAATTTTGAGTAAATCTAACATTTTTTCATTTTTTAACCCGTCCGGAAAATTGTACGTACAGACCTACAAACTTATCTATAGAATGGCCAAAAATGGAACTACGAACAACTATAGGACGCCATTTTGAAAATGTCATTCGAATGTCAGATTTTGTTCAGTTACGAGTCTTGATTGGGTAGTTTTCGACAGTGGCTTCCCCATCCCATTCTTCAGATACGTTTGTAGGTCTGTATCACAGTTCATAGCAAAGAGATGAATTATTAATCATTTGTAAATAAAACATGTGCTCGTAAGTATCAAGTCGTACTTAGCACATATCTGATAATAATGACTTCAATCAATATCAAATTAATGTTCTTATTGAATCCAATAAAATTGGAACATTACTGTCTGCAGTGCATGCATGAACAACGCGTCATTTTTTGACCTCAACGGCCATCTTTTTCAGTTAACTGATACAGAGAAATTTAATACGTACAGTTATAATATGTAACCGAATCTTAGGAGTAGGTCCACTCTTACTACCGTATCACAGACGCTCGAGTGAAATGTAATCATGTAAATAAAAAAATATGAATATTGATGTATTAATTAATTTATACCTACATTATTTTTTCTCTTTTCATCAGCTCAATAGAGAAGAATGGAGCGTGTTATCCATTTTTGTTCAAAATTTATTGGTAAATCACCACAAAAAGCCGTGCATTAAAAATATCATTATGTTATTGGGACCGCGTTATGTATTAATTAGTAACCTAAGCGACATATTGTGCGTAACAAGGAAAAAACGAATGATAATAATTAATAATATATGAAAAATGATTCGAATTTTCCCGGCGACAAGTCTAGGTGATGTTGTTTTTTTCGTTGGCTGATCAATAGATGATATTTTTGGTTGTCAACACAACTTGCAACTATTGTTTCATCTTAAAAGATTTTTCGGTTAGAAAAATATCTACAGATTTGTTTTTGTGTGTCTGTTAACAAAATGTTCTACATGGCACAGTCGATGTCCGCATTTCCATTTTTACATTGTTTTTGGATAATACCAACGTTTCCTAGTACTGGACATTTTCCTAGTTTCAGTCAGAATTACATAATCTAAATTAACGGAAGGTTAGGTAAGAACTAGGTAGGTATGACACCTCAGTGAGTGAATAATTTATCCATCATCTTTCGTGTGACTGACCAGACTTGGTTGATATCCGTTTGTGAAGCAGAATTTGTGATTTATTGATTCCGAAAATGGCTACATAAATCGGAAACAGTGTTTTTTTTGTTTACGCATTATCAAAATCGGCGTCAAATTGCGCCAATAAATTATATCGATAATGGGATCGGTGACATCACTCGCCATTATCAGCGACGTCACCTGGAGCGGATAGATTATATTATTTTAATGTCCCAAATGGCCGTCACTGAGATCTGATCTCACGAAATGACCGGTTTCGGATTATTCAGGGCTGTCCTGGAGACTGTAGGACAGTGTTTAGCAACCTTTTCAGAAACAAGGGCTACTTTAATAATTAAAAATCAGGTCTCACGATCTTTAATTAATTGTGGTTTAATTTAATAAAACGCATTTTTTGTAGTACTTATTCCACTTTTAATCAATAAATTAGGACCGGTTTCGCCCGCCTCAGAGAAACATTTTCAACTGTCGAAACTGTTGAAAATTTCCCTCTGAGGCGGACGAAACCGGTCCTAATTTATTGATTAAAAGTGGAATAAGTACTACAAAAAATTGCGTTTTATTAAATTAAACAACAATACAATGCAGTTCCACCATGAATTGACAGTTAGCAATATAAAAGATCTTTAATTAATGTAACTTGTGATATTTTAAGAGTCCTCTCAAGGGGCGTCCATAAATGAAGTCACCTGATTAATAGTATATATTGACCCCTACGAATCGTCACACTTTAAACGCACACGACATCTTTTACACTCCTGACTAAATTATGTATTTTTTTAAACCTCCCCCTCATTTGTTCACTGAAATTGATCGATTGTCACGGAATGCATACCTACGCGATGTCATACATAGACTACCCCTCAGGATCAGATGCTTAGCCATATATAACCACCGCTTAACATTGGGACGTCGAATTTGGCTGATCAGTAGGACGTATCGTCCCCAATATTTTTTCTTTTTCGACCATGTCCTATCCTAATAGGATCATATGGGCCTCCACAGAGTAGAGGTTTGTATTAACAGATTTTGTTTTTTACGAGAAATGGATGTCAGCCACTTGCTCAACCTATTAGGTCCATACCCTGACTCACACACAAATTGAAAAACAATATTACTTGCCAGACCCAGGATTCGAACCTGAGACCCATGGCGTGATAGTCCAACGCTTATGCCGCGCGGCCACCGTGGGTGTAATAAATAGTGGCATAATAATTGAGAAACCCTACTGACAAAATAATCAACTACTTATATATTTTCACAAAGTGTAAATAATATAAGTACATCATTTTATAGTTCGTTCATTTTAAGTTGCATATTATGAATAAATTAATACAATCTTATAATTATTACCATATTTGCTTGAAACCTGTGTCCCATATAATATTATTTATTAGGTGGCTATTTAATATTTTACAACGTTTTTATTATCTCGTATTCTTGTTTGTCCGGTGGTTGTTTGTCCAGTAAAAATCTTGCAATTGATTTTTAGCTAACTTGCCGATTAGCTAGACATTTGAAACTTTTAGAATATATCAGAACACGATGATGCCAGTGCATTCTTTTAATACTTTTAGCCATCTTTAAGCAGAATTTAATTCATTTTCAGTTAATTCTGTTTTGTATGGAAAGTTATTTCAGAAAAATCCGTAAAAAGTAAAAGACTATTATTGGTTGATAAGGGGGTAGTCCTAGCAACTAAATTATTAATATATACGTGCGTTACTATGAAAATCAAAATGAAATGTCAAAATGACATTTCAGTATTCTATATTTGTTTGTTTGTTTTTATTTACTTCATATCAAGTACAAGTTTATAGCAAATTGAGCATAATAAATCAACAGAAAATTTAAAAACGATGTATATAAAAAGTTCATTTTGTAATTATTATTAACTGATGTTACATGCGTTTCTTCAGTCTGCTATTATTCAGTGGCGGCGCCACTTATGTTAAATTAATTTAACGTCAACATCTCTGGATCTGGGCTGGGCCTTAGACTGTTTTAGTTCCATTACTTTTCTTCTTATTTCTCTGTTATTCAGAAACTTTGAACGTAGATATTGGTGCCTATTAAATATCTTTTGATATTTTCACTTTTATAATATGTCAAACAAACGGTTATGAAAAATTGATGGTTATAAGATGAATTATTCATTACCAACATTCAGAAGAAAATTTTTTTTTTTTCGATTATTGTTTTTATTTTAATATTGTATTGTTTTCCGACCACTGCTTTAAAATGTAGATGTCGTTAATGTAAATAATGATAATATAGTCGATGACATTTCTGAATAGTAAACAAATATCAATCATTCTTATCAGATTCTCGGAGTTATGGATTGTATTATTATAGTCAGCGGTGACATTCAAGTTTTTTAACAATGAATTCGCAGCTAGATGAAACCAAATTAGTTATGTCGACTTAGGCTAGTTGCGTGATTCCCAACCGGGGTTCTTTCGCGGTAGCTTAGGGTTAGGTTAGGTTCGAATTAGGCAAGTTATGTGATTCCCAACCGGGTTCATCCGCGGTACCCTAGGGTTAGGATCATGGCCCCCACAAGGGGGGGGCTGACAGGGCTCTAGCCTGGGGGCCCGGCGTGGCAAGTCGACCAAATAAGTGAGATAAACGCACATCACAAATTTGCTCTAATAGTAAATAATATTATTATTTTAAATTATGTGGTTGAACAATGCAATTTTTAATTGTTTAACGTTACTCGACAACTCCACAATTTAAATGGATATATTAAAATATACAAAAAAACACTAAATAATATTAATTTTACCGCGTACACCATTTGGAAAACGCTACTGTAGAGCGTCACACTGCCTTTATCCTCAGCGATAGGTAGGGGGGCCGCCAAAGATCCTAGCCTGGCGGCCCGCTTCAGGATGTGGGGGCCATGGTTAGGATTGGGGAAAACCTTGTGAATTAAAATTATTGAACATCATGGAAATCATTATACTCACAAAAATTCAATTATATATGTGTCATTCAGACAAGAGATTTTACAAAACTTTTCCAGGGTTCCTTCAAGCAAAAGTGATTGGGAATCTCAGGGAATAATTGAATCAATCTTATACTGCGGAAAGACAATGCCGTCAGAATATGAACTCTTTTCGAGAATTATTTGCAAGTCGTTTTGGGGTGAAGCTACAAAGAAAGGTGGGATGATATCCAAATCCTTATCATAGATTCTTTCCTCCATCTACACTTTTAAAGAAATAATAATTGTTTTTATGTAGGTAGGTATTTAATATATTATTCTTTATTGAATATATACTTGAACTACCACAAAAACTTACCTATTAGAAAATCCTTGAACCAGATGACGTTCGAAATCACACAAATTCCTCACAAAATTTGTGTCAGTAAAGCACTTTCCCAAAATAATATTGTAATTTTATATTTAATGTGTAAAAAAATCTCAAGATACAGACCTGTAAATTAGGCGTTGAGTCGTTTGTTCTGTGTGCGGATATTGTGTAAATAAAAGTTTATTGCCTATCATTGAGTTTGTTCAATGAAACTAGTCAACCCTGACATTGAGTGTTGCCTGAGAATTCGTTGTATCAATATAATCGATTGCAATCATAGCAATTTGGCTCTAATTATACCACAGGTATAATATCACACTATCAATTATATAATATTGTAGCATTTATAATGCGTAAGATGAAATATTAATAGCTGATGTTTATATAAGATCATAACGACCGTAAAAATAACGTCATAGGGTATGACATCAGACACAAAGTTCTTATAAACTATTTTGATAATCTGTTATTCAGAGGCTATCAACACAGTAATAAGGGTCGTCCATACATCACGTCACATGATTTTCGGTATTATTGACCTCCCTATACGTTTCGTTACAAATTCGTTTTCTATGTTTCTAAATTACGTCACAGTTTTCAACCCCATATTAAAAAAAACTAATTATTTGTTGAAAATTATCGATTTCAGTATTATTTTCTCATTGAATACTTTTTTCTCATAATGAGTTTTTTGTTAAATTAGTTGATTTGGTGACGTCTTAATTATTTACAACCCCCTCCCATTATTAATCATCGAATAATTATATTAGACCCCTTCTCCTGTCGACAATTTATACGAAAATTTACGACCCCTAAGTGAACTGTGCCAAGTACTAAAACTTTTTGTTATTGATTTAAAACAGTGTAGAGTAGATGTTATTTAATCGTGGAATTTTCTATACGTATATGTTAGAGATTCCAATTGCATTCGATTAGAATCAAGTAAGACCTGCGTCGACTGCAATGCCGTGTGTCTGCGCCCTTATGAATAGAATAATATTTAGGTATCTACTGATATCTCCTACCCGGCACACCTCGAGGAGTGCGAGAGACAACGAGCAACAGTAACTTTTTGCTAGGAGGGTAAATCAGTATCACATATTAAAAATCCTTGGTAGATATGAATTATTTTTAAGTAAAAACACGATAGGTATTTGATTTTTTCAGATACATA
The DNA here is from genome assembly GCF_057557595.1 of Rhyacophila brunnea. NCBI lineage: Eukaryota > Metazoa > Arthropoda > Insecta > Trichoptera > Rhyacophilidae > Rhyacophila > Rhyacophila brunnea. The sequence goes on from NW_028232774.1 coordinate 21,074,277, forward strand.
ATATAGAAAGTAGCAAGTTAAAAAGTTTATATTTTGTTCCAGACTGCGGTACGAGGTAAATTCAAAGGCATATAAAGTACAATACCTACAAAATTATAACAATCGACCACACGTCTCTGGAGAGATAAGGATGGATAATTATGGTAAAGAGAATAAACACGCTACCAAATACAATTTGTAGAAACTTTGAAACTGCTTGTCCGCTTTCCCCAATTATTCAGTTAGAGATTTTTTAAATTAACACATCGGATTAACTTACTAATAAATCTGGTAATAACCGACTATTCTGATAAACAATCGACAAATGGAACGTGTCTAATACCTGCATAATACCAGTGTCTGTTAGGTAACATCTCAAATATTTGTTATAATAACAATATGTGGATACTATTTATGGTCACGATGCTTCGGTTGTTTTATTTGAACTCTAATAAAATGCATCTGCTAATATATTCCAAATAATCAGGCTATGCAAATACTGAATCACCTTGCGAACTGACACAGTATTAATGTTACTGTATTATAAATGGATCTAATATTATGTAATAGTATAAGTCATTTTGGAATAAACTATATCATATTATATTGTAATGAATGTGGTTTTAATCTATCGACCTTTGTCATGTGCTTGTTATTTATAATAAAGACGGTTGATTGATATTATATTTAGATTTTGGTCTCCGGGTTTGTGGATGTAGAGGCCCCACGATCACAATAAAATAAAAACCACAAATTTCAACCATCAACGTATCTAATAAAATTCTCTTTCCTATCCGATTATTACCGAAGATGGCAGTGATGACACATAATCATATTGGCAGTTTTGGTTTTTTTTTGTGTCCAAGTAGATACGCATCTTTTGAGTGGTTATTATTGTTCCATACTTACATTGTCAGAAATACTTACGGAAATTTTAAGATTTTGATATAATTTAATAATAATTATATGAACGGTGTGAACCGTTTCGAGACCCCTTTGAAATCGTCTGATGAATCGATTGCGTCGTTTGCGTCAAAGAAAATGACCACTATCCTTATTTCCTCATGTTTTGGGCCTGTTGCAGAGGATACAGAGAAGTGAAGCAGAGCGTTCTTTTGAGAATAATCTCAGCACTGAACCCGAATCCAGGGTTCATGAAATCCTCGAGATTATTGTTCTGTCTCGTGGCAAAATTAATTGAAAAAAAAATCTTACATTTATTTTTTATGAAATATACCTACATATAATTACATAAATATGTTAATATTTACGGAAAATTATCAGACGCTGCCTGAAACGTTATTACATATTATAAACGAGATTTTAAATTCATATTATAACACATCAATAAGTACTTAACGATGTATAATTATAGTTTAACGATCTTTTAAAAATGATAAAATAAGAAATGCCAAAGACATTACCCACGCGCGGCAGGTGTGAAGTGTTAACTTGCAATAATTAAGAGGCCATACATAGATTGAAACCGTATGCGGTTTAGAACCGTGTGCCATACTAAACTTATGATTTCTGCTCATGAATGAGATCACAATTTCACAAAGTATCTATATTATAAGTAGGCTTACTATACGTCCCGGTTTCACACATTGGTCCCGGGGTCCCGGCCGGTTTGGCATTTTGTCCCGGCTTTTGCTCCGCGTATGAATGATTGATATTCAATAATAAATCGTCATAATTGGCCGTAGTAGCGTATATGTGATGAGACAGCGGGAGGGTGCGAAAAAAGTTCATTCCAGCGAGAAGTACGACTGGTAAAATGAATGATTAAAATTTCTGCTGCAGCAGATCTTCTGCATTCTTCTTTTGTACATACTTTTAAAAGGTAATAAAACAATTTTTGGTGGTTAAATTTGTTTCTTTGCCCTATACTTGCGGCGTTCTTGCCCCAGTTCAGAGTTTCATAATTATGGTAAGCCCAGTTATAAGCATCCGATCATATCCGTTTATACCATGGGTGGCCAACCTTTTCAGCAGCCGGGCCAGATTCTAAAAATGAGATTTCCTACCGGGCCGCACAACCGATTTTTTTTATTATACAAAACAAAAAAGAAATATTTATTATATATATATTAATAAAATAAAACAAAAATGAGAATCAAACATATTTATTAGATTAGACTTTTTTTAAATAATAAAAAATTAACAAAATAATATAAAACTAGTAAATTTTAGTGAGAAGTTTGATTTTGTGTTGCAGAACTAAGTGCACCAATATCGATATCGAGTGAGGTTGTTCTACACGCAAACAGTTTTCCAAATGCACATCAGTGATTCGTGTTCTCACTCGGGATTTGATATGCTTCATCCGACTAAAAAGCTGCTCACACGTGACAGTACCTAAGTGTTTCCAAATAGCGAAATCATCATTAGAACATGTTTGTAAAATGCAGGAAATATCTCCTTATCCAAATGTGTTATGTAAAACTCTTTCAAACCAACCTGATGGAATTTCTCCTTCAACTGTTCATTGCAACATATTTCACAATGTTCCATTTGTAAGTTTCCCGGTAATAAATTCACGTCTACGGAAAATGGCGTTGCAAATGCAGCAAATTTTTTTAATTGAAATCTTGAGCTAATATCGAATCTCAATTTGCGAAATTAGCACATCTAGCGGCAGCATTTGATATTATTTTTATTTTCTCACTGCTCCACGGGCCACAAGTTGACACCCAGTGGGCCGCGGGTTGGCCACCCATGGTTTATACCATACACGTACACTTACAAACTTAGTGAAATTATATTTCCATGAACAGAAATTATAATATATATAGTATGGCACACGGTTCTAAGCCGCATACGGTTTCAGTCTATGGATAGCGTCTTAGATTGTAGCCTTGTACATAATAATATTATCCAGAATTGATCCAGAAGTTATCTCGGATCAAGAAAAAATACCGAAAATATGACAGTATGTTACGGAGTTAACTACTTGGAATCGAGTTGACATTCTTACCTTAATATTGACCGCTGTCATCGCATGACTGTCGTTAATAATTGAATAGCTGGAACGAGACATCGGGCAAACAATTATTAAGTCATCCTCGTAGTCGTTGATTAGTAAGTCAATGTCAATATTCGCGAGGGTCATATTGTGTGGAGAGAAAAAATTAACGGCATAACCAAAATGACATTGATTGTTATCCAATTCAACGTAAGTCAAACAGACTCATAATAGACGAAAACATTTCGTTTTCAGTGGGCGTTGGATGCAATTTTTTAATTGAGTGGATATGCAAACTGTAAATAACCACACACATTGTTGAGTAATCTGAACTGAGTATGAACTCTGTAAATTTCTTTTATTACATTCTGGAAAAATGATTTGACATTATTTTATATAATAAATAATAATTAACCTGTTGGTCTATTAATGTAACAAGTAAATACTGTTTCAGCAAGTACGTGAAATATAATACAGCGACGTGCCGTCACCTTTCATTTTTAGTTTCAAATTGTCAGCAAATTCGTACCTATTTTATTATTCAATTTTGGCCATCACATATACACCATAAATCTTTAAATTGTCATACACACCGTGTACTTACTGAAAATTAGATCATTTCTATGAAACCTACTCTCAAACAGTGATGGTTTTAAGTACGTGGCGTTCTGTGGCGCTGGCAGGTCTGGGGGGGAATTGGACGACTGGACTCCGGACAATTGGACGCCGCACCGTCGTAGACACGTATACAGAACGTAGACGAGGTATTTTAATCAGTTTCTATCTACTACTTAGTAGTTTTAATTCATTTTACTCTTAACATAACGTATTCTTTATTGCGGATTGAGAAATACCATGTCTAAGGCTTTATATAAAATAAAAAACTCTTTTTTCGTTGGAACTTAAACATATGCACGATTAAATCGTAAAACTATTAAATCATAATATAATCATTTAAATATAAATAATAATATTAAATATTTTTTTTAAAGTACCTATAAGTACCTAACGTCTATTTATTTTCGAATTCCGTGGCGTCTAGTTGTCCCGGTGCCAAACCGTCCTAGACCCGGTCTGGGTGGACCCTTGTGTAAATGTTGCCTGTGCGATAAACCGCCATTAGAATATGTATTACAATGAGCATTGTAATGCGACAATAGTTGTGTAGTTAGGATCTTTAATGCTTCTATCATTTTTTAAACTTAAACTAAGATGTGGTTACTTTCTAATGAAGCAGTCGCATCGTTTGTTTTATGGAAAATCGCCACTGCTCTCAAACGTTATAATATTTGTATTCGTTCCTTTATTCGTCGCTGTTTATAATGTGCTGCCCCTATGCAACGCATGGCGGTTACCCCTACGGGACGTCACTGAATATACGAATCTTTCTACACCGCAAATACTACATTGTTTTATAATAAAGCTAGAATAACCAAATTTGCTTGAAAATCAACATTCAGAACGTCTGAATTGTTTTTCGATCGTTCTTGTAAAAAACTAGTAGGTACTTAATAATTATGATAATATATTATTGGAAATGTTTGTGTTTTTAGATACTATAAAAATTAAAAAAATCTGACATCCAGGCTATTTTCTTATCCTATCTAGCTACATAGAAGTCTGTATTCTATAAGCTGCGTACACGTCACGACGGGAAGCATTGTGCTATCGCGTTCAACTGTTGCAAGTTTTCAATGGGTGGTAACGAGAGGGAATGCAGTGTTGAATGCTGAAGCGGGAGGGAAACCTTACTTTTGTGAATGACAGTTGACAACACTGCGCCGTGTGCGCCAGTGAACAACTTGTAATTTTATAAAGATACACGGTTAACTTCACCATACTATCTACAACACATTTTTATTAATAGTACCTAGGTACAATGGGCAAAACATTACTTAATTTTCTGATCAGAATTCACAACATCTTCGCTGTACACGACTAACGTGACATCGTGTCCTTTATTTTTGTCGTTTTAATCGCTCTGTGAGAAGTATTTAGTATCAGTATAAGTTAATAATATATACACAAAACACGTAGAGATCACTCGTGGCAGATAATATATACTTTACTTACTTTTATATTTATCATATCAACATTATTACCTATGCACACCATTGATAATGTCAACACGTCCATTTATCGGTGTATACGTGCCTTTATTTCCCAATGTAGCATCTGTTGAATCACAATTGCATGGCGATATTGCATTGGTCAAATACAAATTCAACGGGTAATGACATACTAATAATATATTTCGTACACAAAACACAAACAAGCCGGAGAGGACCTTGAAAAGGATTTCAAGTTATACACATTTTTATTTATTATAAACATCCAGTGGCACATTTAGTTACATAGAGACCTGGCGCACTGACTGATTTTGAGGTCCCCTGCGATAAAAAAAATATTGTAATCAGTTAATGTAAAACGCATCTTTAGTTTTAAAAAAATCAATATTATTTAATATCTTTGTGACTGGTTTTAACTCTTCTGACTTTCGGAGGCCCCCTTTTTAATTTTTTGACGAATCGGTTGCGTTATTTTCGTCAAAGAAACACGCCGCTGTAAAAGTCATTGTTTTTTTGTTTAAATTAAAATAAGGTATGAATTAGTAGTATGTATCTACTACATATTATTATTGTGCTTTATTTTAATTAATAGGACTTTATACCGAAAAAAAGGTGCATCTCAATGACATTAATATGTCATTGGTGCATCTATTGTTAAAACTGGGAGGGGGGGGGGGGTTGTGGGTCAAATAAACAAGAACTTGGGTGAATAAATTTTAAAGGGGACGCGTGTATAAAGTAGATTAATAATTTAACTAAGCAATCGTTAAGGTGATAAATCAGTGAAACGGCAAATAATTTTCAACTATAGGCGCGACGAAATTTTGGACTCGCTGCCATTCGGAGAGAGAACGTCGAGCTGGAAACATGTCAATTTGTTTCGTGATGGCGACGGGCGTATTAATTCTTAAATCGTGTAAAGATGACTAAAAACGTTACCCATTTACTTGAAAAAGAAAACATGTCAATGAATATATTATTATTATTGTTACTGATATAACAATAAACAGAACATTACATGGACACATGTTGGATTTATATGACAAATTATATTTCGTTTGACATGCGTCATTTGCACCCATGACACCCGCAATCCGCGCATCGCCTAGCCACGATCTTTTTAGACCGTGCCTCAAAATTGAGGTATAGCCTTAACGTTAGTCCGACGCTCCGGCGAGAGACTGAATCCGACTCCCCTTTACTGAAGTCTTCAGGTGAGCGGTATGTGACTTATCATCGTCACCCCCTATCACTCATTAATTTTCACGTGATCTCCCCAATGATATTATTAATGGACGACGCACTCAATACAGTAGCTAGCAAGTAAATTCGTGCATTCGCATGTATAGGTAGACGTCACGCAATTTCCATTATGCGATATCACGCATCGAGAATTTATAGCAATATGACTTTTATTGTAATGGCGTTAGAGCAGTGTTTCTAATGTCAATGTTCATTTGAGCGAACCCGTTCGAACCGAACCATTCGGCAGACCCAACAAAAAGCATCAGGAATTTATAGCAATATCACCTTTATTGTAATGGCGTTAGAACAGATTATGCCATTCGGCAGACCCGACAATAAAGTGAGTGTTATTTTCTTTTCCAGATGATTCGTTATATTATAATATCATTGGATCTCCCTTACAAATAAAAAATACGTCTCACAGAAAATTATTAAACATATAATTAAACCCTCCGTATTGCCATTCATGGCAGTATTTTTACTGGTATCGTAAGTGTTAAAACCAAAGCCCGCTTATAGCCTCTTAATTCATCAGCCAAACCCTGCGGGCCCCGTGTAACTGTCAAACGTCAAATAAAACCATTTCTCAGTTCATACCCTAGCGCCAATAATCTTACAAACATATAATTATAAAATGTCTACATTATTATTATAAATGTTTATTACTCAGGATCTAGATGGTTTTTTTTATTCGAGCGGTTATTATATTTAAATGGACATTGTTTATTTTGTTCAATAAATAAGTATCTAAGGCACGTTTTTTTATATACAAAGGTATTGCATAATTCGGTTTAATATGAATTTATTGCTATCTGTTAATGGGTCAAGACTTCTAATATATCATCTCTTTGTTGTCTGGATTCAAATAAATAATATGTCAATACTTAATTTCAATAAGCAATTTGAATACATTTTGGATGCTGTATTATAGTATTAACAATATATATATATATATTATACTCTGCCTATTATAAATAATATTGCCATATATATGTGGGTGCGTTATCCAATAAATCATGTTTAAATTAACAATATAATAGTTAGGAAAAATTGATGTATAGGTTATCGATGGTTAGATCATCCACTGAATGAAGACTACATAGGTACTACCTATATTGTGGTTGCAGCATCATTAGTACTCCTCTTTAACGCGTGGGTAAGTATATATATTAAGTACATACATATTATGTAAGGATGTCATTAAAATTCTGACCCAAAATATGGTACAGGTTCCTAATGCTACAGTGCCGCTGAATTCTAGTCTTCTTTTTGCTAAATAAATAATTGTCTGAAATAATTCTTCTTCTTCAACAAGACCTCATAACTGTGGATTGTGAACCGGATTATTTAGTTGTCGAACAGTCTTCTCAAAGGTTTGACCCACTCCAGTCGACATTGTACGCCACATAAGACCGTGTCGGTGGGAGACCCGTGGTACTAATGAATCAGGCCATTCATGAGGGGCATCCAATATCATCACCAATCGATGTCGATCCACTGCTGGATGATCTCCCCATGCTCCTTCCACTCTTCTCGGTCACTAGTTCTTCGCTGCCACGTACATTCACCGAACTTTATGAGTTCGTCTATCCAGAGGGGTTTAGGGCATTCTTGTAGCCGCTAACTTGTCAGCATTTATTTTATCCAGCGGTTGTTCATTCTCCTAGCGACATGTCCAGTATATGTATTTACTTGGCGATCTCTATCACTTCGCGTACTCTTGTCTGTTTCCTTATCCATTGGTTGCTTTTGTGGTCTTTCCGTGAAACATGCACGATTTCTCGTACATTAAGGGTCCATCTTTCACACGCATACGTGAGCATTGGTACCACAAATTGGAACACTGCGCTTAAGACACAGTGGAATGTCGCCTTTGAAGATATCCAGGCGACCAAATGTGCTGCATTACAGTTTGATTCTGCGAGCAATCTCGGCATACATGCTACCTCAGTTAACATTAAATTTGTATAAGTTAGACGTAGTTGTTGACTCGTTTTATTTGAGTGTCATTTATGATAATTACGTTTGGTTTAGCAACGCAGTTTATTTACGCATTACATTTGACATTTGTCTTCGAGACAATATTTATCTTTAAACATACTTTGCGATTTTCGTTTGCAATCTCCTGCATCCTGTTCTGTAGATCTTCTGGGTCATTCGCGAAGTTAATGGCGATTCCACCGTTCTGGCGATTGATGGAATATCCCAGTATGAAATAGGCATAGCTTAAGCCACAAAGAAGGATAGGAACATGAAGAAAACTGCTCCAGAATTCCGCGGCACCTATTTCAGAGAGATCACGTTCATGAACAAGTTGAAAAGCGCTTTTAACCTTGTTTCATGATTATCAATATAACATAGTATAGGTATTCGTTAAAATGTCTACTGTTTACCAATAAGTACTCACCCCAAATAAGTAGGTAGTTACATAAAATTTATAAGTAAAAAGAGTGTTATAAAATAACAAAAGTCCCATGGACCATTGTCACCTGACTGTGAATAAAATTGCATAAGTGCTGACTATTTTGGTTCTTGAGTATCTAAGTTCAATGTGCCGTACCTATTATTGAACCGCTGCTGTCAGACTGACATTGTGCGTCTCTTGTCATGTCTTTGTGCATTCTTTAAATAACTCAAAGGAAAATAGCCCAAGTATTTGGCATACAAAGTCAAGAGACATGACAGAGAAATTAAGTCACACCGAACGTCACATAAATAATGTGATCAAATCGACCGTAAAAACAAAGGGTGACCACTTAGCAAGTGAATACAAATCGGACTATTTCTTACGCAGCTTACCGTCGGGGAAAAGTTCTGTTTCTTTTTTCAGTATAAAAGCACACAGGGTTAGGTTAGAATAATGGTATTTGTTACATACATAATTGTACAGGTATATTACTGTATGTTGGGCGTATACTATGTACCAGTGGCAAGGGGTGGATGTGGGCTGTTAAGATTCGACATAAATAGTACACACTAAACTTTGTCAGTCATACTAATTTGTTTTCATTGAATTAAGAATACAATTTGCAGACGGTGCTAGTTAGTTTTAAAATTCAATTAATAAACCTTGCCTAACCAAACCATGATAGTTTAAAATTGGTGCACCCCTTTTCAGTCATATTTATTTATTTCCGGTGAATTAAGAATAGATATACTTATTATATTACAAGTGGTGTTGGTTAATTTTTTTAAATTAAGATTTAAAATAAGCCACCCACTCTTCTCCCATGAATTTAAAACTCAGTATGTATAGCACACTCAGTGCCTTGTAAAATACGTCTTGTAGTTGCTTCCGAGACATTTCCAAGTCCATAAAACAACTAACGCGTGCCGGTACGGTACGGGTGAATTTTATTTGGTATCGTTCCATTGAAAACAGTAAGTCCAACGTTTGAATTTCGAAAGATTCTTATCCATTTTTAACCCAATCAAAAATGTCATCTCCGTTTTGATCTTGCGTTGAATCCCATGTTATGAAGATATCAGTTATTCCGTCTTAGCCAAGAGAATGTTTTGGGAATTTACAATATTATATCATTTTTCTACTCAATTAATAAACAATGTTTATGAAATGATATACGAAAATCATAGACACCGCAATTTTAGACAATGTTTCGCAAGAAGAACATAATTTACGACGTTAAAAATGTTGTGTTACGATTATTTCGCACTAAACTAACTATGCCGTTATTTATTGGTTTAACTCTGAGGTTTAGCTACATTCGTATTTGTCATGTTGAGCATTTTTATGTCTTTTTCGTGAGAGAAAAGATTTTCTGGTCTATCAAACACGATAAGGTGTGCAATCAAACTTTATAGTTTGTTCGTATGCGTTTATGTGTATTTTTTTCAGAACCCGTTTTTCTTACTGCATTGGATGATAATACTTATATTTATTTAAAAACTATGGCTTTCCTTTGTAGAATTTAGATTGTCGAATGCGCGTGGTCTAGTGGTCATAATTATTACGATCATTACTGTCCATTTACGTCATCCGTACTGCCTTGCCTCTTTTAAGAATATTAAAGTAAACATTCGATGCCTCAGATGTTTTCACAAATTCATGAGTTTCACTGAGGCAGTTCTTGAGTGTCGTAGAACGCCAAGGAGAGGGGAAAGCCATTTTGAAGGCTATTCGACAGCCAAATCATCCAAGTCACGATCCTCAGTAATGAAAGAATTAGAAGAAGTAATAATGTTGTATTCACCTAAATAATTTGTATTTTTTCGGTCCTGGGGCGGGGACAATATGAATTTATGCAGCTTTATTCAACAAAATCACAAGAAACTCAACGACGTTTGACGTAAGTGCCATTTGTATATGCAAAACATATAAAAGCACCCTCTCGCTTCAGAGTTTATAATAAATGATACTTAATTAAGTCTCAGAGGTCCACATCTCTGTATAAGAATTTTTAATGTCATTTATGGGGGTACCTATATTGTTTATTTTAAAAGATATGTTTATATTGGAACTTCTGTACTATCGTTCTTATTTCCCCATAGTGTGTGCGGCCATAGTTTTTTTATAAGTACAAATATTAATTACGATCATTGACTAATAATTTCATAGAGGTATCTACTATTTATAGATGTTCCTAGTTTGATATCTCATTACTTACGCGTGGCATGAGAGATCTATTTGCATTATTTGTGACAATTGCGCTTGTTTTGTTTCACGTATTACCCTCATATTTAAATTAGTTTTATAAATCAAGGTTCACGTTTTAAAACATCGTTTAGTATCGAGTCTTCGCCGGCGATACTTCGTACCTACACTGACAGGTGAAAAGTTCTCATTAACTCCTTCCGAATATCCATCTCAATTGTAAGGCGATCAAATTGTCATTATAAAAACAGTGTACATCAGTGGCGAAGACTCTATACTAGGCGATTATTTGAAGCCTACCTTCTTAAGAAAAATAGTTTTTAATTGCATATTGACTTATTTATATAAAATAATTTATTTTGCCAACGAGAGATGCCGTATGTATAGGAATGTATTACACAGATAATAACAAAATATTCTGCAAAGGTTTTAAAAAATATACCACAGCACGCCACCTGTCTTGACGTAAATAAAGGTCGGATTATGTTTCAAATAATTCTCATTTTTTTTCATATGGACCTTACGTCTCGTAGCCCCGCCCAGTCTATCGAATTGTATGCACTAAGGTAAGCTCCGATCGCAGAGCCTAAAACTAAATAATTAGATAATTTTATAAAATAATTTCTATGGTGTTTAATCGAATATTAATAAATATAGACTGTTTTTAAAAATAAAAAGAACTTTTATCTAATGATTTTTGATGTGTATAAATGTTTTGAAAAAAATACGTAATTTAAACTGATCGCTTAATTTTATGTCGTCAGTGAGTTTTTGAAGTTTCGTTAAATTAGTGTGTCGTTGTCATTAGTGTGTACCTATTCATTAGTAGTAATATCGCATTATCTTCTTATTTCTCGTAACTATACCTGACAAGTGTGTTCTTTTTATCAGATCTCCACAGCCTACCTCTTTCCAAAAGTCACCCTTCGCCACTGGTATACATAATATGCCATTGAAATGGCCGATGCTTGTTTACGTGTATCACGTTCGTTTGAAGCTTTAAGCTCCTCTTTAACATTATAATTATTATTGAAACAAAAGAAATAAACGAAATCGTGATTATGGGATTATGTCACATTAGTACAACACCGAAAGTGTGTCGCATGTCGTTGTGAGGAGATGGATGATATCAGTAGCGTACGTGCTTTCGATTTACAGCAATTATTATTAGACATACTTAATATATATTATTTAAAGATTGAATATTGTTTTGTATGGCTTTAGAGTAGAATATACAAAAACACCATACGCCTCCATAACAATTTACTAATAGAAAAGCTATTATAATATGTTAATACTCTTGATACTGTAACGTGATTGCGATTAACATCAGAAAGACTAAGGCCACATAGGCAGGTCCCTTGCTTCGTGGCTACGTGCTAGGTGACATATCCTAGCGAACGGATGCATACTATACTATCGCAATGGCCACACGGCATGCTTCGCGCCTCGCTACGCGATTATTAGTCACCTACTGAGTCTCCCGGCGAACAAACGTGTTGGTTATTTTTATTATGTCACCTAGTGATTTTGCAAGATGTCGGATGTTTCTTCAGTATGGGAAACGTCAAACACCGTATATTTAGAGGTTATGAATAAGGACGCATGGGATGGATTGACATTATGCATCCAACAAGTTCGAATTTGATACTTTCTAAATTTTAAACTTAAATTCTCTGTGAGAACTAGCTTTTTGGTTAGTTTTGAGAGTGACATATCGATGTTGACTTGAGGGCTCCCAAATGTCAAATGAATTTGTAACTAAGCACGTAGCCTGTAATGTGGTAGTAGTGTTTTAGTAGACAAGCATAGCACCTAGCTGAGCACTAGCGAAGCACCTACCTATGTGGCCGAAGCCAAACACATTGGTGCCACGTCACGTGAGCACACACGACTTCACAATAAGGTCGCCTTACGGGTAGGGTCGTCAAAAATATCAATATTTTTTGACCGATACTACGATACTTTTCTTTCAATATGACAGCCCTAGCCTCAGGCAAGAAGTGCACATGCATGTATCAAAACTACACTGAAGTCACCTCACTCATATCACGTGGAACCACAAACCTAAGGGTCTAGGACGATTTGGCACCGGGACAACTGGACGCCTCGGAATTCGAAAATAAATAGACGTTAGGTACTTATAGGTACTTAAAAAAAATATTTAATATTATTATTTATATTTAAATGATTATATTATGATTTAATAGTTGATGAGAATGTAAATATGCAGACGTAAATAATGATTTAATCGTCCCGTAAAAGTTCCAACGAAAAAAGAGTTTTTTATTTTATATAAAGCCTTAGGCATGGTAATTCTCAATAAAGAATACATTATGTTAAGAGTAAAATGAATTAAAACTACTAAGTAGTAGATAGAAACTGATTAAAATACCTCGTCTACGTTCTGTATACGTGTCTACGACAGTGCGGCGTTCAATTGTCCGGAGTCCAGTCGTCCCATTCCCCAAACCTAACGCTTGGTTGAACCTTTTTTCTGCAAATTTACATAATATATTGGAGTAGCTTGTTCGGGTTGATTTGTACATTATTGAATTAACACATTATTAGTAAAAGATTACATTCACTAACTTAAACCCTATACACGGAAGTCACGAGTAAGCCACTGGTGTGAAAATGGCGACCACAATAATATTTGGCTGGGTTGAGGGCAGGAATTTGGCAGACTCCATCGTCACGTTGACTTTGATGATGAGATCATTGCCACAACACATTGTGATTATGTCGATTGCGTCGATGCCAATGAGACAATATGGATAGCACCTGTGTAAGAATAACGATCATTGGTTTACTCATTCGGGGACCTTCTGTGTCCCACGGGAGTGCATTTTAGTAGTTACACAGGATATTATGGATCAATTATAATTATAATTTCTAGGATTTTTATTGTGATCGTTTTCTATTGGTTTTACATGTGTACCGACCATCTGTGAATATCTGATAGTTTGTATTATGTTATGACAATCAGATGCCATTCATCATACGCCTTCCCACATCCAACAACATGTTGAACATAATTATGTACAACACGTGAAATCTTTACCGCTTAACTTTCTTGTTCGACCAATGGAGCTCAGCCTGAATCGAACCATGACTTCTCAATTCTCCTCGTGCTATACCAGTATCAAAACAATGTTGCATACCAACCAGCACCAGCGTGCTCTTTACTTCATAGATCTTGGGCAGCCGTTAACTCTTCACCTCAGATTAAAGAATAATCTCTCTACCTAGGTGTTTGATTAACTATCTAAAATATTTAATGAATATTCATTCATGTCAAAGGAATTGACGTGATACTGCGTATGGCTTGCTATTAGTTATGCCAATTCCTTTATAGTGCATGAAAGTATGAACGCTAAACCAGGAGATGTCGCGGAGAGTTAAGGCTTTCGTAGAGTATAATATTTGTTTGATTACACAACGCGTGTGCGGGGAAAAAGTGTGGTGAAGAATGCGTCTTTTTAGATTTCGATAGGGAGGCCGGAACTGAATTAAATACTATTCAGTTCCAATGAAGGTGAATGGACTCTGGGACTCGTTAACCAAAAGGGCGGGAGACGGATCTAGAGGGGTGCCGTCATAAAAAGAGGCAGTCAGTAGGTATGGTTAACTGCAGTCATGGCAATATTTCTTGACATTTATAGTCAGATGATTATAATACTGACTGTCTTTCCAACTCGATAAGTATAAATTTTTAAACGACTTATGTACAATAGATACTCGACAAATTACTTAAGGGTAAGCTGAAATTTTCTAAAATCTGAAAAGCTGAAATCTAAAGCCTAGTCCTGACTACATTTGTATATTATGAACAAAGTTTTCTATTCGCGTTGCAAGAATAATACATCGACATTTTTTAGTTGTAATATGTAGGCATGGCCCCCCCCCCATCCTGAAGCGGGCCCCTCTACCTTTCGGTTTCGCTAAGGATAAAGGCAGTGCGACTCCCTACAGTAGAGTTTTCCAAATGGTGTACGCGGTAAAATTAATGTGTATATTTAGTGATTTTTTTTATATTTCAATACCTACATTCATTTGAATTATGGAGTTTTCGAATTAAAAATTGTATCGTACAACCACATAATTTTAAATAATATTGAAGGAAAATTGCGCCGCAGGCAACTTTTTTTTACTATTCAAAATTTGTGATGTGTGCCCCTCCTGAGCCCGGGCACCCAGGCTAGAGCCCTGTCAGCCCCGCCCCCTTGTGGGGGCCATGTATGTAGGTATAGATAGATATTCGGAAACGAATGTTTTGAAACACTCCTGTTACAACGTTTGAACAGTTTGTGGGTATCATTGTTCATTAATTTGTTCACCGAACTGGACTCTGAACTAGACAAAATAAATCAGAACAAATTATCGCGAGTTTTCTTGTTTACTCTGACTCATCAGTTATTTTGTATCCTACAACCAGTCTTCCTATTTATTTTATAATATTATATTGTTGAACTGCACAGCCATATTGTTGATTTTTAATATAGATAGGTTAACAGTTGACACAGCACAGGTAGTTCGTAACACGTTTCCCAAACTTGGCCGTGTTACAAGTATAACTAGAACATACGTAGGAAGGATAATAATAATATGTTTGACTAAAAATCAGGTATTTCACGCCAGTATGTGGTATTATCAGTGGCGTTCTCGTGACAGTATTAAATACAATATAGAAAGAAGAATGTGTTAAAAAAAAATAGACGCCACCATAGTAGATACGTCTCCATACTAATAAACTCAGTGGTGTAACTAACTGTAAAAGAAAAATTAAATATTCATCGAATTATGTTTGTAAGCGTTTTTTGGTACAATAAAATTGGACGTTTTACTTTATTTTACAACGTTTTTATTAGCTCGTATTCTTGTTTGTCCGGTGGTTGTTTGTCCAGTACAAATCTTGCAAACTATTTTAACTAACTTCCCGACTAGCTAGACATTTTTAAACCTTTAGAATAAATCAGAACATGGTGCCAATGCATTTCTTTAATGCTTTTAACCATCTAGCATAATTGAATTAATCTTCAGCTAATTCTGTTTTGATTGGAAAGTTATTTCAGAAAAATCCGCAAAAAGTAAAAGACTGGTTGCTATTATGTATTATGTATAAGGGTGTGGTGCTAGCAACTAAATTATTAATATTATATACTTGCGTTACTATGGAAATCAAAATGAAATGTCAAAATGACATTTCTGTATTTTATATTATTTGTTTGTTTGTTTTTTATTTACTTCATATCATGTACAAGTATGAGCATATTGAGCATAATAATTCAACAGAAAATTGAAAACGTTGTATATAAAAAGTTCTTTTTATCTTGTAATTATTTATTAGTATCATTAAGAATGATGTATGTACCCAGGTCATAATAATATCAGAATATGTATTATTATCCACTGTCTAAATTTGCAACTAAATTCATCGGTGTCAAAAAATACAAAAGTTGCATTAACAACTTTACTGTTCGTCGAATACTGTAAATAAACAACAGAATTTAAACAATTTGACAAATTTGTTAACTGGTAGGATTCTATCGATTTTTTTTTATACCGGACACTTGATTTTGATTCCTCACCATTGTTAGTGTAGTTAAATTGGTAAACGTATTAGCTGACGCATTGAAAGACGGCAGTTATAAACTTTAAAACCTAGACTATAGGCGTTATGTTTTAATGGTATTTATAATTATTTATAATTATGTACTTATGACATTACGTCACTTTTAGTGATCTGATCATCTAAATGAGGCGTCTAATTACAAAAAATGTGTTTCAGCCGATAAACTCTTAAATGTTATAAATATAGGCAAAATAAAATTGGACGTAGCGCTATTTGTACCTCACTTTTAAATTTATTCCGCATAAGGCACATATTTCCGTGGCACTGTCATGAGTTTACCAGATGCTACAGCATGGGAGACGCCCTTTTCAATATTGAACGTTCCCTTATTGGTTGACTTAAACACGCGCGAAATCAACCAAGCTTTAAATATTATGAAACACAGACTTGGCGCTTTTTGTAATAAATCTAGACTTAAAATATTTTTTTTCGTAGGGTTATGTCGCGTTTTGGAATTTATAGATCAATACGTATTGTGTAAAATTATACAAAGAATACGTGCGTATTTTTTTTCTCGATTTTGACCAAGTGTGGACTTATCGCTTTTTGGAATTAGACGTCTCAAATATTCGATAATAATGGTTCACTGTATTTGACTGTCAGAGTTTATAAACATTCATTGACGCGATCTGTTACATACATATGAATACTTCGGTTCAGGTACAATTCGAGCATGTTTCGTGTTTAAAGTTATCAATGTATCTATTCTATGCCGTAACTACTGAAAACAATATGTAGGTACATCCATTCATAACCACTTCAAGTTATAGGGATTGTGATGGCGAAATCTAGACTTTTAATAATGTTTAAAATTGACTGTTTGAAAGAATCTAAAATTGTGTTTTCACAGCTGTGGACGATCAGTGTTAAATTTGTCACACATGATTCTGCAATGTGAAACGCCTTGTATACTGCTAAATTCATCATTGGTAACCGATTTTCAACATTATTTTCATATTTTTGACTCCGTTTGTAATATAATGCAGGTTTTCTTCAGTTTCTTTGAGAAAAGTAGTGTACATATTATAATTATTATATTACATCGATCGCAATCTATAGCAAACACACCTTCCCTCTCGCCGTATGACACCGCTAATTTGCTTTATTGAAATTAAAATGTTATACAACTATGTACCATAGATTAAATAAAATGCACAACTCCATAATATATTAATAGTTTAAATAAATTTAGCTTTAGTAAATTACTACTACCTATCACCTGTCATTCCGATTAATTATTATAGCTTAGTGCGCCACTGGGTATCGGTATGCGGCTGTGAATTCAAAAGGCGTCCGAGTGATGTCATCTTGTATTTGTTATTCTAATGTTATCCAAGTTTTACATATCAAAAAAAAATATCTGACAATGCCGTAGGTACCTACATATACCTATAATAATTTTGGTGTAATCTGTGGCAGATTCTCAACTTCTACCTTTACTTAACTATAGACAACATTCGAAACTATAATATTTCGATTCCATTATTTTTACTATAAGGTTGCTGCATTATTCAAGAATTTATAAAATAATTAACTGATGATTCGATAGGGGGACACCCGTCAAATAAAGAATATTTGTTGTGAAAAACGGTCAATACACAATTAGGTATTGTTTCGTATTATCATGGCAATTATTAATTTTCGCATCACAGTTAGTAGGCAACATTTTTTTGAATTAGTTTTTGAATCTGCATTCACTGTCCGTCAGTGATGCCAACCGTAATATAATTATAGTAGATACAATACTATAATTTTAATTCCGCAAAAAATAAAATACAGAAATACTATAATTTTACGGCAAATATACCGAAATACTATAATTTTAAAGGATTCTAGACGAAAAATGTTCCTGTACTATATATTTTTCAGAAATACTATATTTTTTTTGCCATTGTACTATAATCAGCATAGAAAAAGATGGCAATACTGCTGTCCGTAGTCAGTACGATTACATTAGAAATTTCTTACAATGGGAGTGTCCGTACAGTCAGTATGATTACATTAGAAATTTCTAACAATGGGTAAAATGGTTTTTTTTTGTATAGAATTATTAATAACCATGTCCTTGCTTTTTCGTACAAGGTGGTTATTAGTAATTTCGAACAATCACAAACACCCAGGCTTTGAGAAAAACACATAAATGTTTTTGTCATGACCGGGAATCGAACCTCTCGGGTGGAAGGCCAGCGCCCTACCCACTGCACCACGAGAGCCGCGGCACTGAATGGGTTGTAACTATAATGTTGCTGGCGATATTATCGTCTACAGTGAGGGGTTAAAAATCCTCTAATGCTTAGAAGAGCATGGATATGGACCAGTATGGGGTTTGAATCATGCGTATGGATTATTAATATGGTTATTCAGTGTTTGGTTCCAGATCATGAACTAAATTACGATCGAGAAAGCCTTATAAAATTGTGGTAGCCTAAACCTATTACCCCCACATTGTCCAGTCCATAAGGGAGTGCGTTGAAGAATCGATCAATTGTCAGGGCCAGAATGTACTTGCATCTTACATTAAACACCTCGCAATACATATATCAATTTAGTATCTATCAATAATAGTGGATCAACAGGTCGTTTTCGTAAAAAAGGTATTGCTTGGTGTATCTTGTTTTACACACGCATTTTCCTATTATCGACATTTTCAATTGTGTTTCAACTTTCGATTTTTAGAAAATAACTTAGACATTATCGATCAGTGTTGCCAACTGTGGTTGACAAAAACATACCAGACGGAACACGAAAGCAAGCTATTTGGCAAGAAAAACGCTAGATTTTGAGAAAATAAAGTATACAAAATGATACACGTGTAAAAATCACATCACATTTTCCCAGAAACTCATTTCAAAATTGACAAAAATAATTAATTAATCTAACACCCTACGTTAGTTAAGTAATAATTAGATAATGCCAGAGAGTGGAATCCCTGATAATCATCAATCCGATGCCATATGCCTAAGCACACATAACATTATAATGTTTTTTTATATCACTATAACGCCAAGAATGCTTTTATTGTTTCATTGTCTTGTTTTATTTCTCAAGTACCGACCTACATTCATTAAATATCTGAATAAACTAAAAATCTAGCTAATTTTCAGTACATTTAAAGCTGTTGAAAGCATCAAAAAATGCTAATAAAAACCCCATAAGCTAGATGCCTATCAAAATGCTAAATCTGGCAAGAAAAACGCTAAGTTGGCAACGCTGTTACCGATACGCCAGTCGCAAAGCTGAGGTTAGAACACTCGCCTCATGTTGTATTGGGCTAAGATGAATAATATAATATGGAATCGGTTTGCCAGGCGACCATTTTTAATATTCGTTTATTATAATATAAATATATTAATTTATGAATTTTCCCGTTGCAACGCGGGACAGTGCCGAGGCCTCCACGGACCGGCATGAACACGGACGCTACTACTTATTTTTTGTAAGACAAGTAATATGTCTAAATCGATTGAAAGCCATTCTATTTGTGAATCGGTGTGTTGGTTTCGGCTAATTTTCCTTCGTATACTTACGTGTTTTCGTGCAAATTACCGGACACAGTTAATGTGGCATGTGAATAATAAACCAAACTGCTTGGGAACTCCTCGCATTTTCCTCGAAAGCAAATTTGGACAAAGCAGCGTATGAAATATTAACATTCACGTTAAACACAAGAAGCAAAGACGTGCCCAAAGAAATTAAATATACCTACATTTACTATCTACTAGTTTATGTATGCAGATTTTTTTTGTCTTGTGTTGTCAATTGAAAGTGAGTATGTTTGTATAGGTACCTATTCAAATTCTAGCAAATATTAGCGACGTGTGTTTACTTTATCATGACATCAATCATACTACACAACTCCACAATAATAACTACATGGGTCCTTTTAATATTTTAATTTAATCCATTTATATTGAAATCAGTATTTCATTTGGAGATATAACAGATATATTTTTTATTAGGTGGATAGTAGGTACCTACTAAAAATCATCAAAAACAATTATTTGAGTTACCCCATCTCTACCCGTTATGTATATGCAGCCGTGATTTGTGCACGGCCGCCTTCCATAACACTATAAGCGTATCAGAATGAAGAGATGTTAGTGCCACACCTCCTTGTCCCGAAATGAAGGTGCACGGTACTGATGTAACAAGGATGTAACAGTCATGCACCTTGGTGGTTAAAGAAAGAGTTTAGACAATTAAAAAAGAATCTTGACTGCCGTCATTTCTCTTAAGTGACATGAAGTGTCCTCTGTATCCGTGTACTCTACCAAAACAGAGGAGTCAGGAATTGAAAGTGATGAATCTAAGGAGGGATCGGAATTATTCTACCCTCCATATTATGATACAGCAAACTTTTCAAATGCCTCAATGTTGGCCTTGGTTAATATGTCGGCGTGGCCAATAATTGGCCCCGTGTGTGGACGACGGACCCTGGCAAACATCTCCGGGCAGTCAATAGAAAATAACCTAGAGTCTCGTATGCAGTTCGCCGTATCTCAGTTCACCGTGAGTTTTATTCAATGTTTTACGGATATAATATATTCAATTTGATCCGTACTAGATAGAGAACTAAATAATAAACGATATATTATTTTTACACTGCACTGGAACAAACATATCGTTTTATTAACCGACCGTAACTGTTTGTCACCTCGGGATTGTAAGTAGTAGAGTGTTAACTACACGGCGAAATGCCAAGCATACATGGTCGGAATATATCATTGAGTTCATTTTATGCGTTTTAAATGAGTAAAACACGTAAGACAAATTTTATTGAAGCTCTAAAATTTAAATTAAAAACTCTATATACTGTCATATCATATCTCACATCGAAACGACATCATTAAGTACCTATCAGCGGTCGTTAATATTTGGAATTGCATAATGTATTGATGTTTCATTTGTTTTATTTATTGTAGTAGACAGCTGTCATAAACTGCAATTATTTAATGTGATACATATTAATTTATGAATGCTTAAGTACCTACTCGCCGCACTCATGATCCGGAATTTGTACGTATGCAGTTGGCCGTATCACAGTTCTTCGTGAGTTATTGTATCGAAAATAGTTAGTATAGTATTTAGATTAAATTCACGTGTAAATAAAACACTTAAAAATACGTTTAAATAATATAAATATGTAGGTAGCAATGGCGAAGTTTCCATACAAGGCGATTATTTAAAGCCTACCTTCTTAAATTAACGTATTTAAATAATAGCTTGATTATTTTATATTCTACAAAAATAATTTAATTTGCCAACGACATCTGCCGTATATTATCTAGATAATGTAGTATAAATATATACAGAACCATTTGTCAGAGGTTAAAAAAATATGTCACATCGTCATCTGTCTTGACGTAAATAATTATTTGTCAATGAACTGGGATATTTTTTCGAATGAACTTTACGTCACGTACCCTCAGTCAGTCTATCGAATTGTATGAATTATGGTAGGCTCCTATCGCAGAGCTTAAAACCTTCGCGCATAATATTGTTGTCATGACTGCACTTTGTCCAAAATAATTAATAATTACATAATTTGAAAAAATAGTTCTATGGCGTTTAACCGCATGTCAATAAATATTCCGATTGTTTTTAAATATAAAAAAAAAGTTTGTCTAATGATTTTTGAAAATGTTTTGAAAAATACGTCATTTAAACTCATCGCTCACATTTATGTTGTCAGTGAGTTTTTGAAATTTCATCGTATTAGTGTGTCGTTATTATAATATTATTCATAACTAGTAATATAGCATTATTTTCTTATTTCCCGTACCTGACAAGTGTGTTCTTTTTCTCTGATCTCCACAGCTTACCTCTTTCCAAAAGTCACCCTTCGCCGCTGGTATTGAAAATACAACCATATCGTCTATATTTTTATTTGGTGCTCGTTGGTATCAGTCGTAGGTACTATCAAATGTATGATAATAAAGACAGCGTCATTTTTTGATACCAATCAAAATTAATATTTTTATCGAATCTAATAAAATTGTAACGTTCGATAACGCCTAGTACACGTCCATGGGTTTACTGACACCAATAGTGTGTACACATTCAACTATCGCGATAATAATATTGTTTACACGTAAAAGTACTGACTATCTCGCCAATCTCATTTTTCAAGCGTGAGCGTTGTTGTCATTGTAAATGCTATATTTGATAGGTTGTGAAAATTGGTAAACTTGAAAATGCTTTGCTCGACGTAGTTCGTATTTTTTCCGGCAGGTTCGCCACTATCGATTTACTGCGCATGCGAATCCGTCATGAAAGTTCCAACTATCGTGTGAAAATTCAGAAGCCGCTGAACTTTTTTGATCCATGCATGAAATCTTGTAACTTGCGCGATAATACGTGTTTCCACGTACATTTTACGTACTTACTCAGTAAATCCATGCACATGTAAACGAGATATAACTGTATCTCCACGAACAACGCGTTATTTTCTATCAATGCTATATGGTCATCTCTTTCCGATAAGATAGTTCACGATTAATTTAGTGTACTACGCCAAAATAATAATACGTAGTTATAATTTATGTGTAACCCTCATGACCATGTTATGTGGTTTAATAATTTTATTTAAATTATAAAGTAAAATGTACACGCGGTACTTATATTAGACATTGTATATTATATTATATAAATAAATAATATTTAATAATATTTATATAATAATAATAATAATAATATATACAATGCCTAATATGGATATGTATTATGTATCTATTAAAAATGTTGATTTCAATTTTCCATACGCGATCGTCGATCGCGAGATTGGTTTTGATTGACAGCACCATGGACCATATGAATAGCACCTATTCCTATGGCCCTATTAACCTAAACCTTATTCAATAGGGTTTAAGTGACAATATGATATGGTTTCATTGTGGTTTTAAACAGGAAGCATTAACCCTTCCTACTTTCATTATCTTACAGTTTATATGAAAGTCGTTTTACAATTAAATATAAAGTCCGCGTGACCTGTTGTATCATTGATTCGTATTCGTACGCTCACGTGCTACCCCAGGAGTAAGAAAATGAGAAGACCCCGCTGTAGACTGTTTTACTAGTTTCCCCTTACCGTTACACAGTGGGTTCTTTATACATGATGATAGTAGTTTCACGCTGAGTGCCCAAAAGAAGACCAAAATGAGTTTCATTCAAGTTAAAGAATGGCATTGGAAAATTGTGGTAGATTACTACTTACTTTGATAGTAGATCACAGACTCAATTTAAATTGGATATGCCTGATGTAGAGTTGTACCTGTAGACCAATAATAGTAGTTAGTGTTGCATAATTTTTGGTGTAGGCGGGCGACGCACCAGCTCTTCAAATTTCCTGATTATGTTTATCTTTAAAAATTATAACTCATTATCGCATTTAAGTATTTATCACTTGAATCTGATTGTGGTCTGAACTCTGAAGATAAGAAACATACCATTTTTTTTTTTAATATTAGGACCGGCGGGACTGAAACCCGCGTCCATCGAATTCCAGCCAATGTGCTAAACCAATTATTTATCCACGTTCATCCTATATACCACGACGAGAATAATAAATGTGTTTAAAAAATCCTATTTAAATTAATTAATTATTGCATCCAAAGTTTCAAGGTCCAAGTTTCGTTTAAGAGCATACCCATACATCAATAAAACGGCAAATAATTTTGAACAATAGGTGGAACGAAATATCGCACTCGTCGCCAATCGGTGAGAGGTAGTCGAGATGTGAGCACGTCAATTTGCTTTGTGGTGGCGTTGGAGGAATATGTTCTTAAATACTGTTAAGATGACTAAAAAACGTCACGCATGTGCTCGAAAAAGAAAACATGTCAATGAATATATTGTTATTATTATTAATATAACAATAAACATAGCATTAAATGGACGCATGTTGAATTTTTATGACAAATTATGTTTTGTTCCGCACGCGTTGTTTGCACAATCTGCGCGTCGCATAGTCACGATCTTTTTAGACCATGCCTCAGCTGAAGTATATAGCCTTAAGTGATGTGTTCCTAATTATGTATGTTCAATAAATAATGCTACGTTATTGAATCTTGTACCTATTATTCATCGAACTAAATAGGTTGAATTAAAAGAAAATACAATAACATGTAATACTTACTTATTCCACATAATTAATTATTAATGATCGGGAGCAGCTTCGACTGCTTCAATGTGTAATTCTCAATTGAGCTCTGCAGTGTCTTGCTGTTACTGTACTGCTAATACTAATTATTTATCTTTTGCGATACTTCCAACATTATTGAGCTGGGTCATAGTTATATAATGGGAAAATAGGTTGCCGATCCCATATCTAGATGATATCCTAGGGCGCCAAATAAATGTTGCCAGACACATTATTTTAAATTGAATATTTAAAGAGCCCAGACAGGACTACAAAGTTTAATAATGCAAAATTATTTTATAATTGACTGGAATTCAATCCAGTCGTTCTTGGCGGCAGGTTTAGAGCGAGGCAAAGTTAATTTTTTTTTTAAATTTGTGATAAGAATTGAAATAATTAACTTTTCTAATAAAATAAAACTATACAGTCTATCACAATGAAGCGGTTGCATCACTTTTATATTCGGTATTTTTTTCGTTGTCTGCAATGAAAATTAACACGAATAGGTACCGACAATAATTATTATCTCAAGCATGTAGATACCGACAAAAGACATTTCTTTTGAGATACACCCACATTAGTACAGTACATTATACAGAAGGTACATAATATGTACAAAATGCCTTAGACTTAATACAATATATTGTATTAAGTCTAAGGAATTTTGACTACTTATATAAGAAGGTTTTCTTTAAGATAGTTTATTTTAATCAGATAAATAATACTCAAGTACTGATATGGAATATATGTCGGAATGTTTGTTTTGGCTTACATTAAAACCACGAACTGGGAGCAATTGAATATTAGATATACCTATGTTCCTTTTCACGCGAGATGACAGCAGTGATGACCCTAGACAAAATGCCGCCCCTAGGCAGCGCCAGAATATCGCCCCATTTTATTATTAGTATTTTTTATCACCCTATATATCATATTTGACACCCACGGTGGCCGCGCGGCTTAAGCGTTGGACTATCGCGCCGTGGGTCCCAGGTTCGAATCATGGGTCTGGCAAGTACACATATTGTTTTTCAATTTGTGTGTGAGTCAGGGTATGGACCTAATAGGTTGAGCAAGTGGCTGACATCCATTTATCGTAAAAACAAAATCTGTTAATACAAACCTCTACTCTGTGGAGGTCCATATGATCGTATTAGGATCGGACATGGTCGGGGGGGGATTTTTTATCATCCTTTCATGACTCCAATACCTGAGAAAGGTGTTGTATGGATACATTACTAACAAAATATACCACTAAACCTAATTTAAATGCCATCTTTACTTTAATAGACAATATTGAGAGTCCAAGGATTCAGATACATTTAAAAATACTACACCTGACAACTTGCATGTGTCACTGCTGCTCACCAAGGACAACGGAAGTAAACTAGACATCACGAGCCCGACAAAAAAAATACCGTCCTTTTAAACCTATTGTGTTAATTAATACATTTTGTTTCCAACCAATGAGCTGAATTTTAGCTAAGCTTAGGTACCTACCTATATCTATGTATACCTAATGATTCTCCTCAATTTGCCGCCTTTCGAGTAACTGCCGCCCCCAAGCGACGCTCATTCTGCCTACCCCCACGGGACGTCACTGGATGACAGGTTGATGGAAGTAACAAAAACACAGATGAAAGTTTATGTAATAATCATCAAGGATTAAACACTGTTTTATTTGCTTATGCAATCGTTAATATTAATAACGAAATTTAAGTTTAGATTACAAATTATGGTAGCGTATTTGGTTTGGGATTAGGACGCGGCTCTATCTGTTACAATATTTTTCTTCAAACTAGGTAGGTATGTAGGGGTAGAAATAACTGCAATTATTCCGTTATCTTAAAAATCGTAGCCTACGTAAATAAATTAAATCTAATAATGCGTAAATCATATTAAAAATCTAAATAATATTTCTATAAAATATCTTCTTCTTCTTCTTTCATCCTGTCGCACCCCAGCATTGGGGCATTGGGCAAACACAAGTTCTCGCCACTTCCCTCGGTCCATCGTCAACTCTCCCGCCATGCCAGACCTGCAGCGCGTAAATCACTTTTGTAGCAACGCTTCTGGGTGAAGCAGGGCCGGCCACGACGACGGAACCCTTAAGACTGTGCCACACGGGTATGAAGTGTCGCACTCTCTGGCGACATCCGGAACACATGTCCCAGCCACGTAAAGCGTCTCTTCGTGATTACCTCAATCATCGAGGGCTGCTGTGTCCACTCACGAACTCGAGTGTTTGTAACGCGGTCGTACCAACGTACCCCTAAAATTCGTATAAAATATACAAAATAAAAATAGTAAATCGTTCAAATACATGGATTTATCCGAAATAATTTAAATCGACTGTTATTTTTTTAATATTAGGGGGGCCTCTCCGTCACTAAACGCGCCACTGCTAAAAAGGTTCAATCACACGAAAAACATTGAGCAATCATTCCATATTCTTTTTGCCATACCTTAATTTAATATATAATTATATTTATAATATTTAATGTAGGTACTGAGAAAAATCACCATTAAACTAGCGTCAGATTTTTAAACCTTTCTTCCACCCATCATACGAGGTATCAATGAGAATGGCACACTTTTTTTGGTACACCATTCAACAAACTCGACTCCCTTTATGCCACAGCTTTCCAGCAACATCTTGCAATCGTCTTCTACAGAATGGGCATGCAGAATTGGTTTTGCCGTCAATCTTGTGTACACGTCCGAAAGCTTGCAACTTTTTCTATTAAATTTTACTTTGTTACTGTCCATAAACACATTCTCTTGATTTAAACAGCCGGCGTTAGATTCGAGTTCACGAAAAAAATCTAACGAATCGATACACAGTAAATCGTCTGGTAATTCCATTTTTAAATCATCCACGACCGCTCGGATTATCGGAAAATCAAAATGGTTTCCGCCGTGAGCCACAAGACACACCGGTTTATCTTGTCGCTGAAGAAACTGCTTGATCAAGTCTACAGCGTGTCGATCGAAAGTTCTTTCATTTTCCAGATTATCGTTTGATAGTCCTGTAAGGACCGTAGCCTCCTCGCTGATCCTGCGCCCCGGATAGAAGCATAGCAACATTTTATCGTAAACAATAAAGTTGTTGCCTTTCGTTGCTGATAAAATCTGGCCACGGTGTGCGGCTAGCATTCCCAATTCTGTCACCTTTGTCTTGTTGTGCTCGTAACATGGAAGTCCAGTTGTCTCAATGTCTATGAATACGTGCGTTGCTATTCTAGACATTTTAAATTCAATATAATATAATAAAAGTAATACAAAACACTGATACAACTGTTGAACGTTGAAATCGCACACTAAAATAAAAATGAAAATTTTCTGATAATATTTTTCTTATCTGAAGCCGTATGAGTTATAACGTAGATGCAATCAATTAATGTACACAATTGTGAATAAATACGGTGACCAGATATCAATAAATTAGGCAGGCCCACCGCAAGAAACACAGCCACCACGTTGTTATGGAATTGCTTCTACAACGTGAGCAAATAAACAAACTCAACAAACCATGTTTATACGTAAGAATTTGTATACCAGTATAACCTAGATAATTCGAAATCCAAGGGACTCTAAAAATTTGATTTCGAATTCGCGAAAATCGCTATAAATCGAATTTTCTGAAGAAAAAAAATCGTCAATTTGTATGGCGAATGTTCGACTCATAATGTTCTTCTAAGCCTATAATTCTGGATTTCAAAGTTGTTTAATTACCAAATTAGAAGTTACCGAAAGTTTAATAGAAATTCCACTGTTACAAAAGTTTCCTGTAGAAAATATAGAAAAAACTTCGTTTGAAACACTTTTGCTGAATTCTATTAGTAGTAAGGCGCCTATAAAGAATAAGAGAAAAATGGTTGCTCCAGGAGCAGAAGTGATTACATGCTATGATGTTATAGAGCATATGAAAAATAATGTCCCAATAGAAAAGAAAATAAAGCCATTGCGAGACAAAACTAACATGCAGAAGAAGGTATTGAAACCGATAAAAACCAAAACAAAAAAAAAACACGAACCCATGTCATTGGATGAAAATTTGTCATGGACATCAAGTGACGAAAGCGAAGATAATATGCAAGACTATATTAATGATTTGCTCAGCGATGAGGAAAACGATCCTTCAATTAATATTCTTAATATATCAATGTATGACCAGTTTGATGATACTGCAGTTGCATATAATTCAGAAACGTTAGAGATTGGAAAATGGATTGTAGTACAATTTGCTACAAAAAAAACTGTGAAACATTTTGTCTGAGTTATAATAAAACTTGAGCAAGATGACAGAATTCTGTCAAAGTTTGCTCGAAAACTTAAGACGATTAAAAAAGAAAACGAAACTTTGTTTTCTTTTCCAAGAGTAGAAGACATTTACGAAGTGAAAGAAGAGGATGTCATCTGCATATTGCCTCAACCATCAACTGGACGAAGATGCGAAATGATTTTCAAAACAAAACTCTCTGGTTACAATATTCAGTAGGTACCTACCTAGTCATGCAATTTCAAATATTGCAATTCGAAATAATTAAGTTAGAATAAATAGTTTTGTAAGTAAGCACTTAACTTGAATTGTAAGTACAGTAAAAACGAAAGAATGATTCGAGAATGAGACCCAAAACGTTACTAGAGATTTAATGTTTTTGTATATTAATTATTATATTTTCTTTTATATCTTACTCTCTATTTGTATCCACATTTTGCTGATTGTTATTTAATTTTGTAATAATACGAAAATAATCATGTTAGGTATATTAAATTTCATCAACTGTTTGTTAATGCTCACTGTTTCGAGCTAAAAAAATAATGTTTTACCCTGTTAATTCTTGATGAAGCTATTACAACATTTCAAATTTAACTCATTCTTTCGTACACTTATTCTCACGCCGCACACAATCGACAAACCTCTTTAACGTTTCGATTTTACTGTAAGTGCTTACGTCTTTGTCATGTAAGTACTGACTATTTTTAGGCTTACACTCTGCATTCATGTATTGTATACTTTGTATTTGTGCTCTTTCGAGACGAATATAATTATAAGTTATTCTTCAAAAGCCTTTGATTGATTTACCTACCACTCCTGTTGCTGAGATAACCACATAAAATAATTAAGTACCTACCTAATAAAAAACGTCATTTTTGTTTCGGGGCATCACTAGCTCTACATACATTATTATGACACACTTACCCCAAAAAAAATGATAGAGATCATTTTTGTTGAAAATCTATACAAAGATTTAATTTAAGAATCAATATCCATTAAATGATATATTACCTTTCTATGCATGTAATACGTTATGGTTTTGAAAAAGTTTTGGAATAATGGTGAATTTAGTTACACTTACCCCAATATTGGGGTAAGTGTAACAAACTGACTAGTAATCAAAAAATATTAAAATGTCGTATTATAGTAAGATATGCAGTGGGTTCCTTCTGTACATATTAATTGTAATGATATTGTAGATCATATGGTAAAGTTTTCAACTGTTTAAAACATACCTATTCATCATGAACCAGGTTGAAATTCATCTCATTAAATTCTATGTCACACTTACCCCGACTCACCTTATGTATTATATTATTATATATTCCATAACAACGTGCGAAATGCCAAAACACCGCCCCTCAATTTTTTTAAAACCCTAATTTTGATATTTTTTTTTTAATTGTATAGTAATATGTCTTTCTTTATTGATTTCAGGGAGCGGCGGAGGATGGCGTGGCTTTTATCATTGGCGTCACTGGCGGTGATTGTGGGACTTGTGAGTGCATACACCGGCCCTGATCTCCCAGCAGGGCCTTACTGCGCAGCGAAGCGCAGAGGCTGCTGCAACGGGAGAGAGGACGACTGCGGCGCACCAATTCTTGGTAAACTTAAACTCAAAATATTATGCTATTCTTACCTCCACTACTATACTTCAGATTACAACACTCAAGCATTGGAGTACAGAACAAGTAGTAGGTCGTGTCACTCGACTCGGTCCATCACCACGCCCTGCACTTCCTGCCATGTGAGACCTGTATCTTGTACCTACACACATATATTATTTTTTTAATTATTATACTTTTAATATAGAGAATGTGTTTGGATCATTTTGGATAATCTTCAAATCAAAACAACAAACAAAATCGGTGTGTGTACTTATGTACGCGCGTTAGAAGTTATACTTCTTTCGCGTAACAAAACAAAAACAAAACTTGTGATAAACTAGATTCTTTGACTAACTCTTAATTATCTTCTTAAATTACACATCCAAGAAAAAGGACCGTTTATTGGAACGCCGTTGGTTTATTTCTATACACTTTAACTTATATTACTAAATTATATGATGGTTTCTCGTTGTTTTTATTTTTAAAGTAGGTACCAACTTTCAATATGACGTTTAATCGTTTGTTTACGTAAGGAATTGCAAATGGCCGACAATAATAAATTCGCTGCCTGGACAACGACAAAGAATTCTAAACTATATACTGTATAATCGTCACGATTGCAGTATCATACTGTGGCGTAAAGGTTGTGCGTTCGGCTGATAACCGATGGTTCAAAATTAGAATCCAATCGAGTGCGTTTTTTTCGTGTGAAAAAATAAATAATATTACACGCCAAAAATACACTCTGATCTTCCCAAACGCGCCAAAAGAAGCATAACTTCAAAAATTGGTTTTACCTCTACTGCCGTAGGTATATATGTATACTAGTAATCTCTCTCCACTTCCTCAACCCCAGAGATACTGGTCATTGTACAGACCATTGCATTACTTCGGTTTTTCTTCATGGCTATAAACCCGGTGTTGGAAGTTGTCATCTACCACTGACTGCTGTCTCTCGTTACTATAACTCAGTTCTAATTTCTTCCCTATGACCTTCATTAGGCGTTGGCAGATGTGTCTCTAGTTTCTATACATAATTCAATCATCCCAGTTAATGTCTCCAGACGTTCATTATTTCTTACTGCCAGTGACTGCATGAGACCAATATAAACCGCGAGTGATAAATCAATATAAACTGAGTGTTTAGTGTATTTGCCTTTTGGTGAGGGCACATCATGGCCCCCACATCCTAAAGCGGGCCCCCAGTCCACAATGTTTGGAGGGCCCCCAATCTATCGCTAGTGTTAAGGCCAGTGTAATGTTCTAAACAGGAAGTCCAGGGTTCCGTTATTTTTCGAGATATTTGGCATTTTTAAATAAATCCATTGTCGGCACTCTGTATCATATTAAGAATCACTGATCGCGACCCCCTTTTGTGATAGCTAAGTAACATGCGATCTTCGCCATATCGGATAAATAATCATTTTTAATAGTCATGGAACACACATTTTTTTTAAATGTACCTGTGAATTAGCGCCGCAGGCGTCTTTTTTACTATTACAGCGAATTTGTGATGGGTGTTCATCTCACTTAAGTGGTCGACCCGGGCCCCCAGGCTAGAGCCCTGTCAGTCCCCCCCTTTGTGGGGGCCATGGGGCACATAGTGCCTGAAGACACCGAAAAGCAAAACTCGGGTCGCAAAAAACGACTGAAATGGAATAGTACAAAACTTAAATCCTTTAGAATTCAAACTTAAAGTGTTAATCCGCCTCTTTTGCGTTACGGAATCGGATCCCAAGTGCATACTAATTCGATTATTCAACGTTGACAGGAACTATGTGCTACTGCGACGACTTCTGCAACAGGACGAGGAACGACGATTGCTGTCCTGACTACTTCAGCCATTGCCATGGTTACACGGACCCAGAACCTCTCAAACTCTGCTACCACAATGGCATCCCAATCTATGACGGGACCAAGGCGAAAGAAAATTGTAACGAATGGTGAGTTATCTATGGCTATTTAAACTAGGTATCGTATATAGCAGTATTTTCCAAGCTTTATTACCTAACAACACACTGGGAAAGCGGAATTTGTTTCTTGGCACACTAAATATAAATCCCAAAAAATAATTATGTAGGTACCTACTTTATATGACAAAAAAGGTTAATCTTAGTACATATAGATAACAATAAATTAATATTGTTTCATCAATATATATATATATATATACATAGTATGTAGGTAATATAGTTAATAATTTTATTATTAAGCTGGAAGTAATTATTTTTGAGAAAGAATTATGTCAACATGCAGATCTAAATTGTAGGTAACTTATTATTTACCATCTGTAATCGTTCCTGTTTTCTCTATTGAGAAACCTAATTCGCAAAGATACGACGATCCAAACAGCAAAATGTATGTAATGGATGTACTGTAATCAAGTGATCAAAAATACTCACAAGGTTTCTACTGTCTTGCATTTCTGACAAATTAAAAAAATTGATGAAGCATTACGTATATAAGCAATCTTGCTGTGAGTTTTTAACTTTTATGCTCCATTGATCTAAATGACTTCTTATTTCGCAGTACACAGTTTGGCAGACAATGTATAGTGTATAGTGTCATACCTATCAAATACATAAAAAGCACTACTACATAATACATAATATATTATTTTAATTTATTTAGACTAGATCATGATTATTATACAATAACAAACTTTTTTACGGGGAAAGATTGTTAGCAATTTTTTGTTTAACCCAGTAGATCTTTTGCGCTGGATCAAACAATGAAATTTTTACCCACAGTTTTTGAGACGTTCACTCTACTAACTAGATTAGCGTGGGTGATTCATGCCACTTTTTACGCGATAATCCTGAATGATGTTTGATAATAGACAGGTCGAGTATTCGTCGTGCATAAATTAATTGATAGTCGCGGTTAAAAAATGTGGCGAGCTGCCACTGTACTTATCCAATGTAACCCACAGGAATTTATACTTACCTATTACCTACATATCTATTAATATTTAATTTTCTTAGAAATTAAAGGATAAAATATGTATCTCTTAAATAACTGATAAGATAAAGTGTCCAAACCGCATTAAAGATAACAAAATTATCATTAAAAATATTTTATTATAAAATACATTTAAATTCAAAATTCTGTCTGCTTCGGAAAAGGAAGTGGTTTTGACGGAAAATAAATTATGTCATGAAAATATTCTACTGAAATTTATTTACCTAGACACCTAATTATTGTACATTTTTGCGGTAAAACTTAATGTTAAAGATCATTCATAAAATAAACGTTATCAATATATTAATTGCTGTATGTAGGTTTGGCGTGGTTTATTATTATATTAATCTTTTAAGCCAAAAACAAGTATTTTTCTTCTTCTTTGATAGTTCATGGCTGAGATTACTGTATGGTTCAGAGTTTTTCATACTATTTCCTTTTCCAGCGCTCTGTTCTTATCGTATATTTTTTGGCTCTTCAACAGCTTCTGTCAAAATCCACTCATCCGAATCGTACACTTTTCCACTTGCAGTAGCAATGGAAAAGAAATAGTTATATGGCATCACGATCACACAGATCAAAGTCAACTTGGATGAAGTACACGGAGACTGCATCAGAGTTGAAGAGTGTATTTTTGGATACATAGGTGGTCTAAACGTGGTCATACGAACATTGGAGATGAATCCGCTCTGGGTAGCTAATTGAGGTTACCATGGGTAAAATTATTGAAAAAATCCATCGTATTACGCGTACCTATCTCGTAATATCTCTATAGAGCAGTCTTTCTCAAAGTGGGCGCTGGAGGCTTTCAGGGGGGCAGTAGAAGGCTCACAGAAAATTAGGGGGCGTTAAGGAAATCTAGAGGGGCGACGGTGGACAAATTCTATCTATAAAAATCCGACGGAATCTAGACACGACACCACTTGAGATGCGATTTATTACTCCAATGCTTGGAGTCCCGTATATACGGTTAAATTAGAGTCACTTACGCATGTAATAATGTGGATGCAGCTTTATATTATTTCATGTATGTAATCCAAGTAAGTTAACTAAATAAAATTGTCTTCCGATTTCCGATATTTTTTTTCATACAAAAATTTTCGGTCGATTTGACTCGTCGACAAACTCGTCGAAATGCATCAGATTCATCCTTCACATTAGATAAGTTTGAAATTCATAGCATTCTTTTAATGTTAATAAAAATACTTCTAAATATGATTAAGTATGAGTTTTAATTCCTCTCATTGAAACATTCTTTGATCTCAGAAATAGGATATCAGTCACACCCTATCTATCATATCCATATAATAATACATGTTTAAAAATAATTATATTTGCAATAACTGTTTTTAAGATACGCAACAGATTATACAGGTAATATAAAAAAGGTATGTAAGTTAAAAAAAAAATGGGGGGCACTAGATTTTTTTTAAATCTCAAAGTGGGCGATGGTCGAAATAAGTTTGAGAACCTGTGCTATAGAGCATCTCAAATCAATGGGTGTACATTATTCTTAATGAAAAGTTAGATGTGAAAAAGTCGTCTGCGCGACGAGTGCCGCGATTCTTGACTATCGACTAATCCTAATCCGAAAGACTACATCGATTCGTGACTGATGATTAAACTACACACCAGAATCCAGACAGCAATTATTAAAGCAATGGAAAAAGACTGGTGAAAGTCGCGAAAGTGGCGAAGATCGTTTTGTCGGCTGGGAAGGTAATTGTCACTGTTTTTCCGATCCTATAATCATTATGTATTAGGTACTTGGAAAACGCAATACAATAAGATGATCATATTTACGCGGCGTTATTAGATCGTTTTAAAAACGAGTTGAAGGAAAAACGGCCAAGATTATCGTACAAAAAAAATCTCTAACCAGGACAATGCGCCGTCCCAAAACTCTCATTGATTGAGCTTCGAATTAGTTTTTCATTCACCAAATTCACCAGACTTGGGCCCCGTGCGACTTCTTATCATGAACGAATTTCAATATTATATTACCCACTAAGAATTTTTCGTCAAATCAGGATATCGTCATCATAGTCAATGATTATTTTAAAGAACTCGGATGGTGTGGAAAATGGAAAATTGTCATATCAAAATAAGACTATGTTAAAATAAATACATAGTTTTGCTAAAAAAACTTCTTTAACTACCCTTGTAATGGGTTTTGTTACTTACGTGCTCCTCTCTCCCACGGGTAGGTACTCTTAATTTAAAGTAATGTAAATTCAGTCAGATCACATTTGAGTGCATGGCGACCTCAGTCTTGGTTAACTGCTTCTGAGATATTCCCAGTACTACAACAAAAGATCCTTGATTTAAAACGTAGGGTCCCGTCACACGCCCGATTAAGACTGGTGTGGTGCGGGGCAATGTGGTTTGGTGTGGCCATTAACCTCAATGGGTATTCCATATGAAGGAAGCTCTTTATCGTGCTCTCCAACCTTCGACCTGACGAATACCATAACTTTTCCAAGTCGTATTACATACGACCCGGCGCAAAGTCCGAGGAGAACATGTCCCTAGAAAAAAACATTTTGTTTTCACGATATTAATGATAATTTTATTTTAGGATAAAAAACATGTAAATGAATATTAATATTAAATTTGGTATTAACTTGTCAGATACATATTATTTATATTTATAATAAATCTTGCAGGAGAGAATGAAACTTGAGTAAAAAAAGAAACAAAAATGGTATGTCAATGTCATGAACAACTCCTGTTTCACTTGTGGTGGCAATTTTTCATTTTTTTATTTGTTTTTTAATCAGATAAATAGTCAATAACATTGTTACAACATAAGCTGACTCATCTTTCAATATTTTTTCTAAACAAAAAATAATTTATTGAAAGATGTGTATATCGGAAATGTCACGACACGGCGACGATGAATGTTTGAAAGAAAGTATCAGGTTTTTGTAGATTATAAAAAATGTTAGGTAAGTATATTATGATATATTTAAAAACATTGCATATGCAATACAAGCAAAACAGACTAGTTTCATTATTAATATCAATTTCGAAAAATTGTATTGTAAATATTTCGATGTCATTGGTTATGGACTGACTGGAATGGAGTTCTTTGTTGACCACAGTTAATTTAATGAGAAGTTACCTAATCATCCTGTTCTAATTAATTGTAAGTGCAATTTATCAGTTTTGAGTTAATCTAGTTTGAAGAATGCGCAGCGCACGAAATGGAAAATTTTACGAACCGGAATGCTCGATAATTTTACGATTCAGTACTTACTATTATCCAATATTATGTTTATTTTATAAAAATAAGTGCGTTAGATTTTTTTGGCTTATTTGGCTCAGACGGTCGAATTATATTTTCCACGAGACGAAGCGAAACATTTGGGGATTTTATGAACCGGAACGGCGTTCCGATCCATTTCGAGCCCTGCGAATGCGTCCAAGGCGATAGATAATGTCAGGAGCACGTCAAGCTGGGGCGGCAGTTTTCAAAAGTCCAAAAAAAAAACATTTATGATAAAAAAGTCACATGCAATGCAATTAATTCTCTTTTATTTCGTTTCACTTATAATGTTTCCGTTCTCCTAACACGATCGAAAAAACACAAATTATTAATTAATAACCATGCCGACTTTCAAAATTATGCATTTGAGGTGTTATTTATAATTCAGTTAATACCTAATTGCGAACGTTTTCTGTAACTCAAAATCAGGGTAGGTAATTATAATTAACAATCTTACTCACTTTGATTCTTAAACGCCAATAGGATGTCCAAATTTAAGTATTAACCCACTTCACTTCTTAGTGATTTTAAATATTTTTTTATAAATGCGTAATAAAATACTAACTACATTTTTTATTGAACGTACACGATTCGGAACAATTTAAGAAATAAAAGTACACATAGAGCTTGTGATTTCTCGACTTTTTTAATTTCTCGAGATTGAAGAATTCTTGAAATCAATTAAGTATAAGTACCTACCTATTTGTTTTCCCGAGAATTCCTGAGAATTTTCAAGAATTCGACATTATTACGAAATTACATCTTGGCGATATTTTTTTTCGATTTTATATCTACCGGCCATTTCTCAATCACAACCTAAAAGTACACACACATTGTTAGCATTTCTTCAATCATAACTAGATCAGTAAGGTCTGCTATGATTTGTAATTGTGACAATATCTTTAAATAAATAGTTTAAAATAAAACTAAATGCCTATTTTTGCTCCTAAGCGTTTCATTTGTGTTTCCATAGACTGGAGGTTATATTAACATGGTTTTTACCAGAAATGATTGTTAACCATTCGGCCAACCCATTGAACCCAACCCAACGAACAACATGTGTTTTTGCCACGCCTACCAACTATCACTATCGTTGGTGCTTTATAATAATAGGTATTATTTTTCTTCTTAGCCCCTTCCTTAGTCAGGTTATGGATGCCATATAGTGCCTCCAAGAATCCTTATCACTTGCCAGTTTTCTTGCGTCTTTCCAGGTTATTCCAGCATCATGTACTTTTGACGTATGCACCCTATGGATTATATTTAGCGGCCTTCATATTGTAATTGAATAGGTATTATAAGTGTTAAAATTTTCCAGTTCCTGCACATATGAGAATGGTCAAATGGAGATGAAGTGTGACGCAGACCCTTGCATGGTGGAGCAGGAACTCCTAGAAAACATCAACTCAGATCCTGCGTCCTCGTGGACGGCAACCAACTATTCCACCTTCTGGGGCCACAAGCTCAGTGAGGGCTTAAAGCTTAGATTAGGTGAGTAAACTCTTTTTCTCAATGGGTCGGTAACAGATTGGTCTTATGGCGTACTTACAACTAGTTAAAACATGCTTCAAAAAAAGCGGGCTAAGAGTGTATTTAATTTTTTAATGTTTCCTGAAATAGCTGAAGATTAAACAAGTAGGTAGATAAAGTTAAATAAACAGATGTAGTGTTTTTATACAGAAATGCTATGACTAACAGTTGGTCATGAAATTTAAGCTACTTCCATGAGTTGTAAATGGTGAACACATTGAAACATATTATCACAGTGCTATTTTTGCAAATAAAACAGCTCATTTTCAATCAGTCTATCTATCTATGTTCCGGGCTTTAATAAATAGCAATTAAATAACATTTTTAAAGACTTATTGTGGTAGGTACATATTTCATAATATTAATTAATTAGATTGGCATAAAAACAATTATTTTCTCATAAATTTAAAATTCTTAAGCGTAAAAGAGTAGTTTCTTTTCATATGAACATAATGAAAAGTTCTTTGATGTTTGAAAACCACTGATGTATTGAGTAAAACGATTAATAGACTAAATTTTCTAATAGTTTTGTTTATTGAATTATAATTGTCAAACTAGGCTGGTAGTAAATATTATGTTGCGATGCTCAATATTATTTTAACATGCATCCATTTCAGGAACGCTGACTCCAGAAAAGACCCTCAACATGTATCCATTGAGGCCAATCTATGATCCGAATGCGCTTCCCCGATCATTTGACGCCACAAACCACTGGCCCAACCAATTGGCGTCCATCAAGGACCAGGGATGGTGCGGATCATCATGGGCTATCTCCACGGCTGATGTGGCTAGTGATAGGTGAGTAGATGAGTGGATGCACCATTACTTAATTTTAGGCTATCCTTAGTCAAAAAATATAAAACAAGAAATTACAGCACACCTCATGTCAAAATAATAAAACTTAAAAAATTAACAGTTGCCATAGTTTTTTTAGCTATTTAGAATAAGGTTGAATATTTTTCTAGCACATAGAAGAAATTTTTTAATAGTATAATATAACAAAGAATTCAATATGGAATTACAGCAGCATTTAACATAGAATTAACTCATTCATGTGGCTCCTTGCACGTGAATGAGCTTGACAGTCTCTGATCAGGCAAGCTGAGGTGTCAATTATATTAGGTATAATTTAATTATAGTAAATATAAAAAACTAAAAAGCGGTTAATTTACCTCAGAATGGTTAAATAGGGTTCGAACCAAGTGGGGCTGGTCTATAAAAAACATAAATATCAGTTTTTCAATGAGTATTTGATCCAGTGCAAGGACCCAATGGTAAGGGCTAATGGCTAAGAAGTATTCCATATAAAAAAATCAATATCTACCTGTGGAGGTTTAGGATCAAACATGGTAATTTACTTATTTTTATGGGGAATGGTTGTTGGCCATTCGCCCAACCCATTTGGATCTTGCACTGGATCAAAGACACATTGATAAACAACATTTTTTGTGTCCAACCGTGCGATCGAACTCGCAACCTATGGCTTCTTAAACGATCGCTCTATCAACTTGCTACCGTCAGTATTTCTAAATAATATTAATTAGCTCTCATTTATGTCTCAATCATTTAAATTACTTACCTATCTATTTAAAATGTTTTTAACAATTTTTATTGGGTAGACAGTTTGTAGACGTTTGCTTTATGGAGGAAGGATTGTGAAGCCAGGGAGTTTTGCTTGATATATCAAAGAAATACAATAAAGATTTTCTTTTTAATTTTTCTTTCAGATTTGTGATTATGTCAGAGGGTCTGGAGCATCCTCAACTGAGTGCCCAGCAGTTATTATCGTGCAACAAC
Source organism: Rhyacophila brunnea (assembly GCF_057557595.1). Lineage (NCBI taxonomy): Eukaryota > Metazoa > Arthropoda > Insecta > Trichoptera > Rhyacophilidae > Rhyacophila > Rhyacophila brunnea. The sequence goes on from NW_028232774.1 coordinate 21,114,364, forward strand.
CGTGGACAGCTTTCTTGCCATGGAGGTTATCTGGACAGAGCATGGCAATTTATCAGGAAATTTGGGTAATGCAATTAGTAATTCACATTATGTTAATATAAAATAGCGGCCCCTGAAATAGTTGCATCTTAAATTGCATGTCAACGGTATTTATTGAAGTGTGCCCACACAAATAAATGATATTAAATGAACGGGAGTCCTGAAATTATCGATGAAAAGGATCTCCATTTTTATTTCTTCGTATTTGTGTTCTTGTATTACAACGTACTATACCAGCATATTTTGTACAATTTGGGCTATGTGCTTGTTACCATTGTATTCCATTTTCTTTGTTGTTTTCAATGCAGAAAATGCATGTTTATATATTGTCTCCTTCATTTATTTTTCTATTTCTTTATTTTTCACCTATCTTTTTCAATCCTCTCCGGTGTATTTTAATGATTCATTGTGACAACTCGATGGATTTTTGGATGCTTCTTGCCTATCCATACCCACACAAACTAAGCAGTTCCCTCTAGTAAGCATTTTGTACCAAATTCTGATTAATGTTATTGGTTTCATGGTCGGTTACCTCCATTTTTTTTTTTTTGATTTTTATGATTCTGGTTCTCTTCATCACTTTTCCATGATAATATCTTTTCATAATATATTGAACCCAACTCCTTATCAGTTGTTATTAGTCTTATTTCTAAACCAACTTTAAACATAGATTTTTATTAATTTCAATAACTTTTAGGTAATTTTATTAAGCTATAAAGCTCCAGTGTTCTGCAAAATCTGTTTGGGAATTACTGCCCTAAAAGTAACACCAAGCATATTCATAATTTCGATATTGTTAACATATTATGTTGTTACAGACTCGTAAATGAAGAATGCTTCCCGTATGTTGGAGCAGAGAAGAAATGCACCATACCGCTGCGAGGAAATCTACTAAGCGCCAGATGTGCTCTGCCTGAAGACAACGCCTACCGAACTGATAAATACCATGCGGCCCCTGCTCACAGATTGGGCAATGAGACTGATATTATGTACGAGATTCTCAATTCCGGCCCTGTACAAGGTAAGGACGAAGTGGTTCCTAGATGTAATAGGATAACCGCGAAAATGAAAAAAATTGGATCCTCGAATGGACAAGAGATTTAATCTCCCATTGAGGACTTTTATGATGATAATATAATTGCTATACATACTTACTCGGAGAATCAATGAATTTTAGTTGTGAATGACTCCTGTTTATTTTCTTGTTTAACAACAGTATCACGGCATCAAAATACCCAGAAAACAGTTTATACAAATAATTGATGGGGAATCACAAGTAGCTCTTTCAAGCATCGATAAAAAAGTTATGTTTTTGTAAACAAGGGCAATTAATTGATAATATTAATTTTTATAAACATTCCTATCAACATGCAACTTTAACACGTCATTCCACTATTTTGAGGTAATCACAAAAACCACCAAGCACATTTTTTTTCATGTGAGTTGTAAAATATAGAAAATGGCATTTTGCAAATGTTTACAATAATGAAATCTTAATCTATCTTTCCACAACCAATTTTTAGTCGGTCACCATTAAAAACGATAGATCAAGAATCTAATGTAGGCTTGCATTGAAAAGTTATTTCATAGTGTTATATATTTTGTTATTTCAGCAACAATGAAGGTATACCAGGATCTCTTCTCATACAAAGACGGAGTCTACAGGCGTTCTCGGCACGTTCCCGCAGAATTCGGATATCACTCCATCAGATTGGTTGGCTGGGGAGTTGAAGATGGCATTAAATACTGGGTATGTTTCTATAGTACAATTCATGATACGAGACTTTAAAACCCATCTTTACCTTGTTACTTGTTATGCACGCTGTCATTGGCGCGCGCCATAAACTGACTGTACATCAGGTTAATAAAATTATACTTTGGGCCCTGAGAAGTTCACAAGCCAAATTATTAACAAATGGACAAGTACGACAACAGCTTGTTCATCTATTATGCTATCAAGCAGTTCAAAAATATTATATTGATTCATATTATCAAGTTCTTCAAAGAGGTATATGTATGTATTTTTATTCATGTTTGCTGAAACAAAACAAGAAATTATAGCGACCTATGAAATGGTTGAGGATTATTTCATGAAAAAAGCAAAAATATACTAAATAAATTGAAAATTTCCCGATCCCAAATGTACTTATGAAAAATAAAAATATATTACGATAATACATTATAATTTTCATAGAAATAACTAAAAAACTACACCGCAAAATATTAATTAACATGGTAAAATATTTTTAACAACACCAAACTCAACTTCACTACTACTAAATGGGCAATGGTTAATATTTTGACTTTTAGACATGCACACTGATTTCCAGCCATTAATGCCAACTTCACGCCGGTTTGTCTTTGTATTAAGTTGCATTGACACGGTCCAAGTACACTTGGATCGAACGCCATCCAAGCGCACTCGTATGGGACATCTTCATACAAATTACTCCTATCCAAGCTACTTGGACCGCGTCCTACTCATCCAAGCTAGCTTGGATAGGAATAATTAGTATGAAGATGTCTCATACGAGTGCGCTCGGTCCAAGTCAACTTGGATCGTACTGGGACCGTGTCAACGCGGCTTTCACCAAAAAGCATTCTTGACAAACTTTTGAAACACTATGGCTGTCATTACCATGACCAGAATTGAAATTACAGACCATAATGTGAGTGGTTAATAAATTAACTAGATTCGGCCTTTGCCCTATATTGGGTTAATCGAATTATTAATTTTATTATACAGAAATTCTGATTCTAATTATAACTACCCTATATTTTTTCTTAAGATAAACTGACTATATGATGAAAATTCACATTATGTTCATAATAATATGTAGGCTCTCCAATGTGTTGTGCAATGAATCTATGGATATCAACTTGGTTTAGTATCCAGCGTATTTAATAACCCTATAACATAGTGTTCAATCTGGATTGGATCAGAAAGAAAATTACTCTATTAATGGACCAAGAAAAATAAGAGACACTATAATCATTATTATCTTATTGTAGAGAGTGGCAAACAGCTGGGGGAGGAACTGGGGACAAGACGGCTACTTCAAGATTGTCCGAGGGGTCAACGAATGCGAAATCGAGAAATTCGTCATCGGCGCGTGGGTCAAGACCCATCACAACAATGCAAACAGAGTTGATATTTAACTTGCGAGCGTTTTATTTAAAAACTTCAACAATGTCTTCATAAAATAAGTTGCCATAACCCATTTTTTAGTTTTAAGACAATTTATAGAGGCAAAGACACAGGCTAATTTATTTTATTGTTCTTAATTTAAATCAATCACAAAATGTTTATTTTACATTAATTACATTATCTATGGTATAATGATCTCATAAACACTTATTTTAAAAATCTAATAAAACACCAAAATCATTCAAAATTGAAAGAAATGGAATACATTTAATGAAGGCAACATTGAATTTGAAAAAAAGAACACCAATGTATTATTTAGATTTGTGATTCCCTTCTGTCAATGATGAAAATGTTTGGATGACATTGCAAAAAATATAAAAGTTCCTATGTAGTACGAATTCATTTTTACTCACTGCTGTGAACACATCTTAACCGTGTTCAAAATTGTTCTGTGTCTCTGCATTCTATATAAATACTTTACGATAGCTTAACTCGCTTTAATTACATAGAAATAATTATGTTAACGATTTCTATCTACTTTCCTGATTTTGTTGCAGTATCTCTTAAATTATCATTATCTTTGATAAATTAACCTATAGGTACAAAAATAATCAAGAGAGTAGATAGTAAACATATTATCTTCTTTAGTGTGCATTTGATAGTATGCGGCTTAAGAATGTAATGCTGTGATTTTCACTGCCATTTTGCGGTTCATAAGTGAATTATTTAAAAATCCACTGTAAAAATTATATGATCCGAAGTATCCCAGAAATTATTCTCCATTGCAACCGACAATTATTCATTACCGCAAAAACCACAATTATTCATTACCGCAAAAACCGTGAAAATATAATACGTAGGTAAGTACCTCTATATTATGTTTCACTTATGTATTATTTAAAAATACCATATTATGATGCATAATATTCTGCAGCATCTAAATCATCAATATATTTTATACGGTTTATATAAAGACATAACCAAACAAAAATACACCTTACCTTTTGGATGAATAGCCTTAAAAAGTATACCATAAATTTTAAATTATTGTTGTAAAAATTTTTGAATAAAGAACTTAATGTATTTGAGTGTTGCCAAGCAGCCGTAAAAAATAATCCAGAAAAATACGCTTAGCTATAATTATTTATGTTTTTCATAGGTGTTAGAAATATCATTTGAATTGCTTGAACCTGGTTTGATAATCAAAAGTGCTTGGTTATTATTGGAGTGTGTTCAAAAAATGACAATACATTATACCTACATGCTAAATAATATTTTATTAATTTATATATTTTCATTTGGTGGACTCCATTTTCAATCTTGAACTTTTGATTTTGGTTGATTAGTAGGTAGTTTGTTTGAGACCAGGGATTTATTTCAAGAATTTTTTATTCATTAAAAATGTCTGCCTTTATATATTAGGTATTAGGTAAGATAATTTTCCAGGATATGATTCTCTTTATTATTTTTTTCTCATTATTTGCTTAATTATTTTAGTAAGCATAGGTTATCATTTTTGTAAAAATATTGTATGCGTCAATCGAATGAATGGTGAGTTTTTGTTTTATGTTGACTTATTAATAGATGAAATGCATTTTATACAACTACAGAGATTTATTTTTTCTAATACTGCTTCTTCGCAATGGCTGAAGTAAGACGAATGTATGTGGTCAGCATTGTGAAGATGGTGACATAGACGCCGTATGGCCCATAGCCGGCAAATGTTTGCTGTCTATCGGCACAGTGTCTTTGTTTCAGCACGCATTAAAACGTGCCAACATTCGCCTTGCTTGAGCTATTGTGAAGAGGAGCAAGAATGCGATAAAAAAAAAAACTACAAAAACCTATATGAATTTTTATTGATTTTGTTTTAATGAAATACACAGTGTCAGGCACAAACTATAATTTATGATGTAGGTATGTTACTGAATTAATTTCTAAACTCAATCTGTTATTGTGTGAAAAAATAAGATAAGTTGCGAAAGGCTGTAAGTCTTATAAAATATCTTATAATATTTTTGTTACCAATGAAAATGTTTTGTCAAAAAAAAAACTATAGAATATAATTATTATTATAATTATTTAGTTACATACATATAAAAATAAAATGCAGTGTATTATGTGTGATGTGATTCAAGTATATAATAATGTCATTAGAATATAATTACTTTGTATATTTAAAAAAATAAAAGCGTAGATTTTATTTTGTTATTTCAACTGAATTCATTTTCCTCTTCCCTTTTGTAGATATGTACCGAACAAGAACCATCAAAATTTATATCTTCAGAGCTACATCTTCAGCATAGCTTTCCCAAGCCCCTTTAGTATATGTGTTACGCTGAATGTGCGAAATTGACTATTACATGAAATGGGCAAAATTTTGCCTAAATCATGAAAAATGCAAGCCCGTTGCCTTATTCATGAATTAGACAAAATATCTGGCGAGTGCGTGAATTCGGCAGTAATTTTTCTGCCTAGTTCATGCATTGGACAAATTAGATAGTAGCGCTACGGTGGTATTTTTTGCAACTAAACTAAATGTGTCAAATGCTCATGCATTGATCAAAATGTACGTATATTATCTATGGTCAAAATAGATGGTCGCGCTCCAGTGGTGTTTTTTGCAACTAATCAAACTAACCAATGTGTCAAATGTCATTGATTATAATATAAAAATATACCAATCAATAAAACAACAATGACGTTCATATCCATTTCTTCTTCTTTCGACCATGTCCGATCCTGATAGGATCATATGGGCCTCCACAGAGTGGAGGTTTGTATTAACAGATTTTATTTTTACGAGAAATGGATGTTAGCCACTTGCTCAACCTATTAGGTCCATACTCTGACTCATTCACAAATTGAAAAACAATAATGTGTACTTGCCAGACCCAGGATTCGAACCTGGGAACCTCGACTCTATAGGCCAGCGTTTAAGCCACGCGGCCATCGTGCTATAATATGCGCAAAAAAATCTACAACTATAATATGATAACGGAAGAATTTTATTGAAAGGTATTTTCGCGATTTGATTCGTGCTTGGGTATCAATCGTGCAATGGTCGATTGTATGTTTGTGATAGTTTGTTGTCACTTGTTAGCTAACCTCAAAATGGACATTCAGTTGAATAATTCAGAATTACAAAACCTAACCTAACCTAATAATATTATATTATGTCCAATTATAACTAATAAAACCATCTGTATTAAATTTACTTTTTGTACTGTCATGTTGACAGTTTAAGAATTCCATACCCTGGCGAATTCACATACTCGGCAGAAAATTTACCTAATTCATGAATAAGGCAACAGGCTTGACTATTACATGAATTAGCAAAAATTTTGCCCATTTCTTGTAATAGTCAATTTCGCACATTCGGCGTAACATATGTACATACAAAATGCACAACAATGATTAAAAATTAGTAATCGTATAATCTTCGCGATAAAGAATATTCAGATCCAAGCTATTGTCCAAATAGACAAAAATTCCAGGTATACAACGTGACTGTGTAAACCATCGCTCTGTATGGGTGTGAAACCTAGCACTTAACGGAGAAAAAAAAAGGTCTCCGAAGAATACTTGGACTGGTTAAAGTAAACCAAAAGTGACGCAACCGTACGAATGCTGAGCTCTGAACAATCGAATACAGTAAATGTCTTGCGATGAATCTAGTTCTCTCCATAAAGTTTAAGTTTATGAAGGAACCCCTATAGGCACTCAGTCGCTGGGGTGCCCCCGGAGGAGATTGGCGGATAACGTCAAGAGGGACACATTATTAATTGAGTTAGCATTTACTTGGTAGAATTTCATTTTACAAGAAATGAAAATATAATTAATATTAAATTCTACAGGTTTTTTTAAAAAGGTTTGTCGATAGCTATTTCGGTTGTAACACCATTATCAAGACTATTCAGATAGGCCGTTTGCCTTTGCTTATAATGTCAATAAATAACCATCGAATACTGTAATTTTGATAAATTTTGAAAATTTCGATATCCATTTTAAAAAACCCACTTAGGGTTTTCAAAGTATTAATAATATTACAATTAATAATAATGTAAAAATTCATAATATTGCTGGAACGAATAAGAAAATGTATTCTGTCTCTATCTATCAGTGGCGAAGGGTGGAGGTAGGCTGTTAAGATTCGCTATAAATAGTGCACACTAAACTTTGTTAGGCATATGTATTTGTTTTTATTGAACTAAGACTACAATTTACAGATGGTGTTAGTTAGTTTTTAAAAATCAATTAAACCCTGCCTAAACGAAACCATAATAGATTTGGTCTAATTTGGGCGATACGACAAAATTGTGCACACTTTTTCATTCATAGTTATTTGTTTTCGTTGGATTAAAACTACATATTAGACATATTGTTGGTTCATTTTTTTAATTCATTAAGCCCTGCGTAAACCAAACTAGAATAAATAAAAAATATTATTCTATCTATAAAATACTCAAAGTTATGTATGATTTAATTGCATAATTTTAGATATTTTATAGATAGACATGTATTTTTTGACTATTATCTATTATGGCTTGGTTTCTCAGGGTTTAATTGAATTTTAAAATCTAACCAACACTATCTGTAAATTGTAGTCTTATTTCAATGAAAACAAATATGTATGTCTGAAAAAGTTTAATGTACACTATTTATGGCGGATCTTAACAGCCTACCTCCACCCTTCGCCACTGCTATCTATACACGTATAGTATTTAAGCAAAGGCAAACGGCCTATCTGAATAGTCTTGATAATGGTGTTACAACCGAAATAGCTATCGACAAACCTTTTTAAAAAAACCTGTAGAATTTAATATTAATTATATTTTCATTTCTTGTAAAATGGAATTCTACCAAGTAAATGCTAACTCAATTAATAAATTGAAGATGGCGGATATAGCCATCCAAGCAAGTTTTTATAGACGTTTAAAACTTAAGCATAGAATCACGGTACAGAACGTGTGGTTTAATGAGCAGTGCATTAAGTGTAAAGTGTCCCCAAGTTACATCCAAATCAAGACAAAATCTACTAGCGCAGCAGGTAAAACTGCTATCAACAGAGCAAAGAAGATTTGGCTGAAGGCAGAGATCCGGGAGGGTATGAGGAAACGTGATAATCTTTTACATTATATTAAACTTCTTCATTCAGAATTATCCTTTAAACTTCATCCAATTGAATTCGATACATTAGACTATGACATTCGCGAAGAGATTAGCCAAATTATATTTGACAAATTTCAGAAACAGTGTCGTAAACTTAAAAAACTAACAGAATCTCATAACGTTAACGTAGAATCAACATCAAAATTCATTGTTAAACAAATTAAATTTTATGAAAAAACAATTAACTTGTCTAATGTTACATTTTCTAATCAAGAAATGCAACTTTTGAACAAAGGATTTAAATATCAAATCCCACAGTTGCCATCTAAGAAACAACTGGAATTACTAGCAATTGACACTGAAATGGCATTAGCTAGAGCTGATAACAATAAATTACTTAAACATACAACAGCTAAAATGATTTCGGATGCATTGCACACGAAGAAACGCGTGGTCAATAATGACGAAATTTCACATCTTAAATCTATTAAAAATAAAGTTAAAGATTACGACTTGGTGATCACCAAGGCAGATAAAGGCAACTCCGTTGTAATTATAAACAGAGCAGATTATTTAGAAAAAGTTAATAACTTTCTTAATCCGCGTGAGTTTGTTAAACTCAATAAAGACCCTACGTCTAAAATCGCATCTAAAGTTAAAACATTAATAAATGATTGCACTATCACTTTCCCCACCGAAGCTATCAAACGTAGTGTTACTCTTATGAATCCTATGGCACCCTTACTATATGGTCAACCGAAGATACATAAGACTAATATTCCTATTAGGCCCGTGGTATCATATACGAATACGCCAACAGTCAAATTAGCATATTATATTAATAAAATTTTTAAACATCTAACAAATTTCAAAGCCAAAAGAAGCGTAGAAAATTCAGTTGACTTAATTAATAAAATAAATACCATAGATTTACCTAGCAACTGTAAGCTGGTATCATTGGATGTAACCAGTTTATTTACTAACATTCCAGTTAAAGAATGTTTAGAAATAGTGTACGAAAAACTAGAAAAAGCTAAAGTACACCCATTTGAGTTAGAAGAAATTTATTCTTTAATGAAATTATGTGTAGAAAATAACTATTTCTTATTTAATTCAGAGTTTTATAATCAACTTGACGGAGTCCCTATGGGGTCTCCTTTAAGTCCTTTGCTCGCAGAACTTTTTATGGACAAATTCGAATCGGAATCACTTAAAATAGACTCAGTAGCTGACATATTATATTACCATAGATACGTGGATGATATTTTGATTTGCTGGAAAGGAACTGACCGTCAACTTAACTCGTTCGTCAAAAGGGCTAACGCATTGCACTGTAATATTAAATTCACGGTCGAAGTAGAGATAGAAAACAGAATTAATTTTCTAGACCTCACTATTCAGAGGGTTAATAATAAACATAACTTCAAAATATATAGAAAACCCACCTTTACTGAAACTACTATACATAAAGGATCGCAACATCCATGGATTCATAAGTTGGCGGCATACCATGCCATGATCCACAGGCTAGTTAGCGTACCCATGAACAAATTAGATTTTGAGGATGAACTACATACCATTAAACAAATAGCCTTAAGTAATGGATATGAAACATCAATGGTAGATAAAATATTATATAAAAAACAACTTAAATTAGCTAGATCAACAATATACCCTAACGTTAAAGATTCAAATCGTTATTACAAGTCCATTGGTTATCACGGCATTATTTCAGACAAAATTTATCAAGAAATTAAACATAGCGTTAACGTAGCATTCAAAGCTAATAATAATCTAGGATTAAACTTAAAAAATAGTAAAGATAAAATCAACAAACTGGAGAAAAGCGGAGTTTATAAAATAACATGTGGCACATGTAGTCTATGCTACATTGGTCAATCTGGCAGGTCAATAAAAACTCGTTTTGAAGAGCACCTCCGGTCTTTTAAGAATGGTAAAACAGATTCTCAGTTTGCTAAACATTTGATATCAAACTCGCATAGCATCAGTAACAATGAAACGCCACAATGTTTGCATATATGTAATAAAGGTTTAAAATTAAATTTACTTGAACAGTTGGAAATTAATCGCGAATTATCCAAAAGTAATGACATAATTAATTAAAATTTGGTAATGTATTCGTCGCCACTATTAAATATAATCTAAACACACGATTAAGACAATTATACTAATAATATTTTAATTGATCAATAATGTCAATAAATAACCATCGAATACTGTAATTTTGATAAATTTTGAAAATTTCGATATCCATTTTAAAAAACCCACTTAGGGTTTTCAAAGTATTAATAATATTACAATTAATAATAATGTAAAAATTCATAATATTGCTGGAACGAATAAGAAAATGTATTCTGTCTCTATCTATACACGTATAGTATTTAAGCAAAGGCAAACGGCCTATCTGAATAGTCTTGATAATGGTGTTACAACCGAAATAGCTATCGACAAACCTTTTTAAAAAAACCTCTAGAATTTAATATTAATTATATTTTCATTTCTTGTAAGAGGGACACAGATCGGCTGAGTGTGACCTACTGAAAAGAGATACCTAATCGAATAGGACAAGAAAACATTATTTTTAATTTTATATACCTATAGATATGTATATTAACACAATCACTGCTGACCTGTTAATTAATATTTAATTAACACATTTAAATAATCATGTTAATTATATCTAATGGCCAACTAATGCAAACGCGCCAGTCGCCTTGTCAGCACTAAATGAGTTAAGTGATGAATAAAAAAACCACTGGATTTTTAATAGCATTGATATTTCAATAATATAACGTTTATTTTAATAATTAAATATTTCGTGATAATAAATGTTTCTAAATTACATAAAAATAGAATAGATATGCAATACAATCATAAGAATAATATCGGACATTTTTAAATTGACAATATTATAAGAGTATAATTTACTTCCACAATAAAATTTACTGTGGCGTAGAACATAAAACAGGTACACAGGGTCCGGTCGAGGTTTTTTTTTTTATAATTAAATGAATGTACGTTTTAATTTTTAAAATCTGTCTGAATGGTCACTGTCATAATAATAGTTTCCCTTGGAACCAGAATGTCTAACGTCTATGTCCTTAGACAAGCTTTACAAAATTACACTGTTTTTACACTTTATTCATAGCCATACTCGAAGGTCTTCAGATAAACATCCTATTCCAATATCCAAAATAATAAATAGTTACAATTTGAAATAACTCTATTTGTAAGCCTATTCATTTGACTGAAATTGTGACATTGCAATAATATCGAAATCATTAACAAGACACTTGTAAAACACAGACACCTGGACGTTACCTCTGTGAAATGAATGAGCCTGAAATATTTTTGAAAGAAAAATCTTAAAAATCACTGTAACTATTGTCCGTTTATGGAATGTATCAATTAGAGAAGAAAATACAATGATTGGATCTACGGTATAAAAATTGCAAGACTGTGCTGGCAAGTTAATGTACACTATGAATAATGTGACATGAAGTAATCCAATAGGGTGCAGAAGAGGTAGACCAAAAATTAGCCTGCTAGATAAAGCTATCAATGACTGCCGTATGCTTGGTGGTACTGAATTTTACAGCAGATGCAGGAATCACGATTTTACACGTGATGAATTTAAACAATTTCCCTTTTCTCAGTGGGCCATACATAACTTTCATTTTATAGCATACGATGCCGGTATAATGTTTCAATATAATATATTATTGTAGAAAACTGTTGGAGTAAGCCACAACCAACATCCAGGTTGTCATTGATCTTGATGGTAATGAATGTGAAATGAAAAGAACAGAATGAATTTGATTTGCAATACTTTCTAATAGAGAGAAATGCCAATATTCCTCAATTTATTGATAATATATACATAGGATTATAGATGAAATATATCAACGTTTTTAATTTTGACAATTTTTACTCACTCTTTATTTATAATAATGTAGTTATAATATTCATGGCCCCCATGAGGGGGGGGCTGACAGGGCTATAGCCTAGGGGCCCAGGCTCAGGGGTGGCCCGACATGGCGGGTCGATCAGATATGTGAGATAAACACACATCACAAATTTTCTCTATAAGAATATATAGAAAGGGATATTAACATTTAAAAAATGAGGTTGTAAGATGCAATTTAAGTGTTTTGTGTTGATACTCGACAATTCCATAATTGAAGTAGATGTATTAAAACTACAAAAAATCGTTAAAAATAAACCGAAGGCCCTTACTTTTACATCTAACACAATTTTGAAAACGCTTCTGTTGTGCGTCACACATGCCTTTAAACTTAGCGATAGGTAGGGTGGCCCGCCAAAGAGACTGGCCGGGAGGGCCATTTTAGGATGTGGGGACCATGATTATATTGTAGTGAAATAAATAAATGTGTAGGATACCTATTTATGACTACATATAAATATTCAGACAATAGCGAGTGGAAGAATAGTTGAGCAATCTTCTTATTTGATTTTAAAATTAAATTAAATTCTGACAGCGCCCCTACAGCTTGATCTTTATATTCATTATGCAATTAATTTAAATGCAGATGTTGCTTACTTAATTCATTTTTTATGGTAATTTTCTATGCAATAAAACCTCTCATTAATTAATATAAATTTCCACCAAAAAACGGTACATTCAACTTCAAAATGATAATTTAAGCCACTCATTAAAAAAGATGCCCGCATGCACAAATAAGTCTGCATAATAATATAACAATATGTTTCACAGGTCACCTTGTAGGATTTAATTTATGTATTTATAATGTTTAGTATAGTTTTCCATCGAAATAACATTTTAAATTGCAATTAAAATTGTTTTCAACAATTCATTTCTCGATACAATACTTATTTAACAGCTTAACCTAATAAGACAGCTTGTGACATGTTTACAATAGAATAATTTGGAACATTTGTATTAATATAAATGCATAATAATGATAATCCTAATATTAATGAACTCGGCAGGTATATTTATTTTTTGTTGGGTTGGTATAATTGTTTTATTAAAGAATAATGAAATATTCTCTGGTGATTGATTTATCAACATAATATGTAGTATTTTCCTTCACCTGTCTCGTTATTTCAGGCTCCTACTAAAGGGATAATAGGAAAAATAATTTCCGTTTGCAAACCTCATGGTTTTGAGCACTTTCAGCAAAATAAATCAGCTATCGATATCGACATCTACTGACATCCTTCACTCTGAATAATGTTAGCTATCCACTCTATATTTTTTTGGACACTTTTTCTTTGGGCGGTGGTTACATTTATTGACATCTTCCGAACAGACAGAGAAAGATACTACACACAGTAAATGACCAGAGAAAGTCTTTATAAACATGAAGAAAAGGATAATAATTTTCCGACCATGTTCGATTCTAATAGAATCATATGGGCCTTCGCAGAGTGTATTAACAGATTTTGTTTTTTTACGAGAAATGGATGTCAGCCACTTGGTCAACCTATTAGGTCCATACCCTGACTCGCACACAAATTGAAAAACAATATGTGTACTTGCCAGACCCAGGATTCGAACCTGGGATCCACGGTGTTATAGTCCCACATACAAACATACAAAATATATTTTTATTTTGCTTATAATCTGCTTTCATAAAATATTTAGAATTGATGATTGGAAATACAATATAATATAATCAAATAATGAAAATCACAAAATATAGCTATTTCGTTGTCACACCATTATCGAGACTACTACTATTCTTGATAATGGTATTACAGTGAAAATGACAATTGACAGCTAATCTGTAATATGTAGGTACATAGTATATTATTTATAATATAATCTTTCTTATAGAATGCAATTCTACGAAGTACATAAATGCTAAGTCAATTATTAATATATTATTGATATGTACAATAAATTTGGCAAGAAAGAAAAAATATAATAAAATATATTAACTCCAAAAAGGTTTAATATTTTTCAATAATATGAAAATCTTCCCGATGAAAATAGGTTACTTTTACTAGCCTAATAAAGAATTCGATTGACTTTGTAATACAAATAGTGTAACCTTAAATAATAATTCTCACTAAAACCGCCGACTAAATGCCACAGTTAACAGCAAATTATAACTCAATGATTTCTTAGGTTGGTGACTAAAATATTATCAGATTTTCCATACATCCATGACATAATTATGTCCATTGGATTATGCCCAGTTCGATGCGACCACATAGTTTCAATGGATAAATCACTAAAATGGTTTTATATCCACCTTTTTTTCTGTTGCACAAAAATTCTTGTCTTACAAGAATTAAGAATTGTAAGACGCACTGCATTGATTTATTTGTGGTTACCGAAACAATTAATAGATGACTTATAGTTTGCGTATATCTCTGACTGATCTTAGTTTTTAGATGAAGTCTGCTGGGGTCTGTGTCCACCTATCAGTCTCTGTTCTCGCTCCAACTCTTCGGTCCGAGCCGCATGCCTTGATGTCGCTTTGTTCAAAACATTCTGCGCTCTTACCTGAGAATACAGAATTAATGTCAATTCTATTAAACACTTAGTAACAATATAATTATTAATGCATGACTGGCGCTTCCCTTATCCTGTATTGATGGTGCAGGATCACGGTATATATGTGTTTTTTGCACGATTTAATCAACACATTGCATGATTTAAAATTCAGATTGCATTGCGATTACATTGTTTTTGCTCTACTGAAAGGTTTTCAATAGTCACTAGCATGGTTTTAGATTTCAACGCTCAATATTTATAATCAATTAGGTTACAAGAAAAACTTATACCCGTAGTTTTCCGGATCTGTCGTGTATTGATGTCATCTGTCTTTTAATGGCGATAAGTCTTTCACGGCAATGTGAGACATCAGCAAACTAAAAGTTCGTAATGTAAATTAGTTGTAGGGTCAAAATATATGTCATATGAATTTAAACCTTAAACAACCAAAGACTTATAAGACATACATCATAATTATTATTGTTTTGTGTAAATTAATTGTCACTTTACTTCCAAACTCACAAAAATCTCAAAATCAAACCGTCAAAATGTAGGTTGGTAGACAAAATTAATAAATACAGGTAATTACTTGATAACAATTATTTGTGTACTTGCAGCCGAAAGAAATATTATTTTTTTGACTAAATAAATTGTTTCTACAGGAATATGTAAAAAATTCCTAAACATGAGTACAAAAATTAAATTAAGTATATAAAAAATTTAAAAAAAATATATTTTCAAGCAAATCTGGTGTACTTACTGTTTAATTAAATTAATATTAAAATTTTAAGCTATTTGTAGTCTCAAAACATACTAGATTAACCCCATATGCCAGAAGCGTTTTTTTGCAAGACAGATTTGTCTAATCAAAATGCTAGATTTGGCAATAAAACACCAATTTCGCAATGCTGTATTATTGTTATCTATAAAGCTCCAACATATAGTAGAAACACAATAGGTACAGGTATTGATACTGAAATATTTTCATCTTACCAAGTTTGTGACTCCATCACTCTGTTGAGTATTTTTTAATCTCAAATTTTGTGATGAAACTGAATCAATCAAAAATGACTGCTTATCTCTGAAAATATAAAAAAAATATATGTATACGATTTTTGAATGAATATACATGGGAAAAATTCTTCATAATGGACGCTTGTTGTGCTGAGAGTCGAAGGGACTGTGGGGGTGTTGGTAAACAATAGAGTGGTATGGTGGCTCGCTAGGCTTGCTCAAAAAGGTCCAGGAATACAAATCGATATACAGTGTAACCCCAATTTTACGTGACCAGAATTCACATTTTCCCGCTGTTTGCTTGTAGCTTATGAAGTTCCGTTTAATTTTAGCACATTTAATTCCTGGTTGTACGTTTTATATTTCATGGTAAATTTTCATTCATAAATGACAGTGAAGACTGCAAAATCAAGAGGGCAGGCCTACGCATGTTTAGTAGACAAACGACTGAAGTCATGAGGATAATGATTCTTCAGCCTAGTCATTATTAAGTAATCACGCAAGTAGTATAATAATAAAAAGTACGTCGAAAATTTTCATGGTTTCAACAGAATGTTTTCAAGTTAAAAATCATTGACAACTAAACATTATACTCACGTAAGCTCGTTTAAATTCGCTGCTACCTTGCTGAGTGGCTCTTTGTACAATTCAATTAATCCATCAGACAATTCTTGGATGACTTCCTTGGGAATCGAATCATTGTGAGTGCTAAAACATAGAATATAATATTGTATTAGGTTATACTAATTTTAAAAGCAATTCCGTGTAATCATATTTCCAAGTTTACAATAAAATAACAGTATTGTGAAAATAAACTTAAAAATAGTAACTGTCACCATAATCCTACCTAGAATCTTCCATTTCTGAAATAACAGTAATTTTCGATTTTAATAATTCGGAAATAAATAGAAGTCATCAAAATTTGACAGCTGAGTACTGTCCAGTGTCCATAGACTAATATAGGTACTGTCAGTCAGTTCAGTCAGTTGACTAGATTATGAGATTGCCAGAAATCAGAAACAATAACAACATAGACAACATTTAAAAATAATAGTAAAGTATTTCAGTAAGGTATACCTATAAAAATACTTACCATAAGTTCCATACTGAAACCATTAAAAAGCAACCCAAAAATTAGATAGAAAACATAGTAAAATCAACTGAATGGCTATAGAACAACATAAAATATAATTTGAATACGTTTTTATATATAATATTCATTTGTTTTTGGATGCAATTACATTTAAGTACATTAAAAGGACTAATACTAAAAAGCATGTAACAGTTGTTTATTATACGGCTATTTTAGTAATATCTCTTTAGGTAACATACTGACAAATATAATTGCGTATGCTTAAATCAAATTAAAATCTTGTATTTATTTTTACGATATTTTTTTCTAAACTTATAATTTTTTAATTTATTCCGATCATTTTATCGTAATTACTATTTTGCCAAAAACAAATATTCTTTTAACATCTTTTTGATTAATCGCGAATTGTCTATAGTTCGCGTAGAGTAGGAAAGGCACGTAATTTATGACATTTTTGGTAAAGCTCCGCAACTTCTACGCTGCTACAAATATCTTTCACAACGGGTCTAACAGTAAAATCTTGAACGGCGTCTCGCCGTCTGATCATTTCAAAGATTGCTACCACACTCCAGACTCCAGAACATGTCGTTGCTGGCGGCCAGGCGGCGTAAAGAGCGCAGCGACTCGGGAGAATACTCGGACGCTTCCTACGAAAATCCTAACAATATCAACTCGGATAATGTAAGTTTGCTATAAATGTCATTTTATTTTCGTGGGCATCTAGGCTCACCCAAGTCGGAACTATTTAGATGACATTTGAATGTGTTTGGATTAATGTAAATTAGTATCGGAATGCGAATTGATTTAACAATGAGGTCATGCGGTTACTTTTACCGTGCTATTTTGTCTTGTCAGCAATTAATAACCGTGTCAATTTCGCCGGTGTTTCGTTTTATGACAACTAATGGTTTGTTGATTTTAGGATGGAGAAGGTGACTCAGAATATGGATCAGCCGAACATAGTGGATCAGATCTTTCAGAGAGAGAAAGTGGCGATGGGCAGGTCAGTGCAGTTTTTCTCTTTTATTTTGTTGTTTTTTTGTTCGATATTCAGGTCAGTTTTTATTGTGCGAATTTTCTTTTTGACACCAAAACCAATTGCTTTATTTATCTATTTTTGTTGTTGCTAAAATGTCATGATCTGAGTCATGTCAGTATGACAAACAGATGTAATATATTATACTATTAATAGTATGTTTATATTAGGTATTGGCATTACATACTTGCCAGTATATTATATATCTAGTTATTGATTCAAGTGAAACTATCAACACGGTATGCATAGGGGCAACGTAGATTTCATGGAGGATAAACCCTTAATTTATAAGTTTTGTTTATTCTTTGTTGCAGGAATGTGAAAAGAGGGTAGACGACGATGAAGATAGGCGCAATCCGCAGTACATTCCGAAAAGAGGGACGTTTTATGAACATGACGACAGAACAGCATCCGGGTAAGACTATTTTTTTCGGTACAGTTCGGTTATGAGGAATACAGCGGAAAACACATTTTGAAAATACCCGATATACTGGATTATTTGTTAGGTTAGGTTAACCTAACAAATAATTCAGTATACTTGCTTATTTTGTTCTACATATCTGTGCAAATCGGCTTTGTCTTCAATGAATGAAATCAAAACGAAGCATCGGCTTTCTAGCAATTAGGAATGTAGAAATTAGGTATATAATTTGATTTATTATGGCGTATTGAAAATTTATCAACATAATAGAGATAGGACAATTTCAATATTAAATTTATATTTTTCCTGAAAGGTTATAGTTATATTTATCGTTGTTCTGTTTTATCACTGTTCTGTTTTGTCATGGAACCGTCGAAATTACGTGTACTTAATTTTTTTAGATATGAAATACATAATAATTATATTATTGTCGTTTATTCATTTTTTTTCGTATTACATTTAATATGTATAAAATATCTGCTTTCAAAATACATAAATATATATTTGAATTATAAAAATTAGGTTTTTATGGTTCTCGCATGATATACAGTAATGAGTAAAACCTCGTCAATACGAATTTCACGGGACTGAAAATCGAAAAAAAAATTGAATTTACTAATTATGAAATGTATGGGGGAAAAATATTAAAATGTTGAAAAAAAAAATATTTTTGATTTTCATTAATATTGTTTACGATCATAGATGTGCCTACCAAATTTCCTATTCCGTTTGTGTTAATGGGTCATCAAATGTCAGGACTATTTTTATTACCTTAAAATAAGTAATTTATTATGTTTTAAGAAAAGTCTTATCACAATTTTCAATGACTGGTTGATGAAATAGTGTGCTTTATTAAGATTTATTGAATATTTTTATATGCCAGGACTCAAAATAATTTCGAATTACGAAATTTGAATTAAAGGTGTGGTTTTATATGAAAATAATGTTCAAGGGACTTCTTTTTCGTGAAAATTTCGAATTACGGCGAATTTCGAATTATCCGTGTTCTTATTAACGAGGTTTTACTGTAATTACAAGCGATATCAGTCGATCGCCATAAATAATTTTATCAACCAGTCGATCCTAGAAAAAAAAGTGTATAGTAAATGTATAGTAAAAAGTATAGCAACTGGCTTTCACGTTTATTAATTTTATAAATGTACTGTGCCTGCTCTCTTTTCTTACCCCCTGATTATGATATTGAGCATATAACCAACAGCCGATTCTTCAATTAGTCACATGGAAAGCTGTTAATTGAATTTTCCCATAGAAATTATATTAATAATAATAATTCATAATATGGCCTTCGTTTTAGACACCGATTTTTGACGAATTATGAGTACCTTTTTCTCCTATAGTGTTGGAAATTTTCCTTTCAAAATGAGATGTGACAATGTTTTTTTTTTATTATGGTTGGCAACATCTCCCGAATCACTGATGACTCAAATATTTTTATGAAAATAATCTACACGAGTACCAAAGCTTAAGAAACACCGCATTAAAGGGTCAAGCAGCATATCCAAAAATAAGTCGTGATTGACGACTTATTGTTGGAAAATTCGAAATTTAAGAAAGACATGCACAATATGTAATATCCTATTTATTGTAAAAAAAATATACTGTGATAGCATTCAAGAGGTTTTGTTCTAATATGTCATTTATGGTTGATTATAGTAGGTTATCTTTGACTTAATTATAATGGTTATTGTATCCGCTAGTGGCGACAATGAGACGACTGGCGGTCCTCCAAGCGATGGTACAGCCCCCAATGATGTGTCCCGGTCAGATAGAAATTCAACCGGTGGCAGCGAAGGAGGTGTCGTCGGTCCTGGAGATTCCGTCGGGGGATTCCCACCAGCCACTGCTGACAGGAAGAAAGTCAGCAGAGCCAGTACCGATAAATGGACACACGACAAATACAACGAAAACGATCAGGTGAACATTATTGATTTCTTTTAGTTTTCTTTTGTCCTGGTGGGTAGTGTATTGACTTTTGGGGCTTCTTCATTAGTCTTATGAGGAGCTCTAGATCTATTGCATCTGACAACATGATCGGCCCATCTGAATCATAGTGCACTCTTGTGCTTAAATTGTTTAAAGAACTCATCGTTCGTACGGATGCGCCATCTTAAGTTTTATTTAACCGGTCCAAGTATTCAGTATGGGTAGTGTATGAATGAATATTTTTTTATGAAAATGATTTATTTTTCGTATACTAAACCCAAACTAATCGCAGTTTTTTTATCGTTATTTTGTCCTAGGACATTTAATTTTCATTGTACATATTGCTTTCTTTTTCAAGTGTGGAGTTTTTTAGTCGTGTTTTTGTAATTTCACTACTAAAATTAGGTACAGTCAAACACTGTATTGGCTTCCTGCTTCTGAGCTAGGTGTAGCTTGACAATCTGACAAAACTCACACCAAGAAATGCTTCAACTTTTCTGAAATTCTTTCAAGTAACCTCATGTAACTAGCAATAGCTGTTTATAATAATGTTCTTTTAAACATTCTGAACATTTGAAAAGTGATTGTCTTATGGTATTTAAATAAAAACTTCTTTTTAATATAATGTTTCATTACTCAGGCACCCAAAAGCAGTGAAGAACTTATGTCAGTGTATGGTTACGATATCCGAGGTGAAGAAGGGCCTCCACGAGCCTTCCGCAGACGTAAATATGGGTAAGAATGATCTTTTATTTCATTGGTAATTTTACTGAGTAGCGTTTAAGCGTGCAGTTAAAATCAATCATCATAAAATAAGTGTGGTATATCTGGCAGTCACCAGGTTACAAGCAGTGTGGGTGTGAATTCACCACTTAAGACCTAACCGCTCTTATGTAACCATACATTCCAACTCAACAAATCTTGATTTAGTGGTTTCTTATGAAATTCTTTGAAATGATTCTGATTCTGATGAAATTCTTTGATCTTTGAAATTTTCAACTCTGGATTAAACAAGAAATTGTTGTAGTAAGCCAATGAATCGGAGTGTTGCTGTGAATGATTTGCAGTAACTAGTTGCCATGGGCTTCTTAGTGAATACAGTAGTTTTGCATAAACCTTAAGTATTGATATAACTATGATCCATTGTTGTTTTTCTCTTTAGTCGCGGTCCGAATAAATATACTCGGAACTGGGCAGACGAAGAGGCTTATGGCCGAGGAGTACCAGGAGCCGGTGGGGTGGGACCCAGGACTCCCAAAGGTCCCCCAACTGTCACCAACGGAGAAGAATTCCCCGCACTTCAGTCCAAGAACGAACGGTACGAATTTTCATTGAATATCAACTTATTGTGATGTTACAATTCATTTAGTTTCTAGTTCTAATTTGCTAGTTTCTCTTTCAAGTCTAACCAATTCTTCTTTATTCCTTTGGTCACCCTAATGGGGGATATACCAGTGGCGAAGGGTGGAGGTAGGCTGTTAAGATCCGCCATAAACAGTGCACATTAAACTTTTTCAGATATACATATTTGTTTTCATTAAAATAAGACTACATTTTACAGATAGTGTTGGTTAGTTTTTAAAATTTAATTAAACCCTGAGAAACCAAGCCATAATAGATAATAGTCAAAAAATACATGTCTATCTATAAAATATCTAACATTATACAATTAAATCATACATAACTTTGAATATTTTATAAATAGAATAATATTTTTTATTTATTATAGTTTGGTTTAGGCAGGGCTTAATGAATTTAAAAAAATAACCAACAATATGTGTAATATGTATTTTTAATCCAACGAAAACAAATAACTATGAATGAAAAAGTGTGCACAATTTTGTCTTATTGCCCAAATTAGACCAAAACTATTATGGTTTCGTTTAGGCATGGTTTAATTGATTTTTGAAAACTAACTAACACCGTCTGTAAATTGTAGTCTTAGTTCAATAAAAACAAATACATATGACTAAAAAAGTTTAGTGTGCACTATTTATAGCGAATCTTAACAGCCTACCTCCACCCTTCGCCACTGGGATATACAATGTTTATCACTTTAGAGTTGGTCAAAAATAAGGTTCAATTCAAGTCTTATGTATCTTATATGCATGAAACTATATTCAACATCATTTTGAAATAATGCTTGTTGCATGTACAATGATTATACCGAACCCCAACGAAAATTTGGCCATCTGTACCGCACATCATCCCATCACCTCATTTTATCTAAAACTAAAATACTACGACTTCCTGAATACCTTTCCTAATTGTGTGTCTACTTTAATTACTCATAAAGTCAATTTCCATCATTGCTCTTTTTCTAAACATTGTTGATTGATATTATTATAATGTGCTTAATTTTGTTGCAGAAATATTCGAATGGATAAACGCCGTTCTAACGGAAACGACAATACTACCAACAGAAGGAACAAAGAAGAAATTGCAGATGAGCCTAAGGAGTCATCGCCCACCAAGCAAATCTTCCCTGACAAAGCTGCGTTCAGCCCTAAGCCCAAACCGGAGAAGTTCGTAACTGAGAGGCCGGAGGGAGACAAAGACGCTCCGGGAAGAAAGCTAAAGGGTTCTGGTCCTACCAGGATGGAGCCGCGCAGGACTACCATTACAGTTAGGAATCAAACGCCACTGCAGGAACAGAATAAGTGAGTTGGATTTTTATAGTTACTAACCAATCTTTGTTTGCTAATTAAATTATTTGTAAATACTTCTTCAATAGTTGTGTCACACTCCCAAAGAACCGTTTGTATACATACATAAAGCTTGATGACACTGAATTTGTCAGTTATAATATTCAGGTAATAGGCACACAATTACATATTATATTTATCAATCGGACTTCGTAATGTAATAATTATCTACAGAACTATTTATAATGCAACATATGCAAAGGAAAGACAGGATAAAAGGATGCAAAGAAAGGATAGCATTTTATCATCAAAATCGACCTCTTGACACTTTGGCCTTTGTAAAATTATTGGCACATGCATTTTACGGATGCAAACTTTTGTTAAGGGGCCGCTGAAGAGCCCGCCGTTCAAATATAATTCAGTATGAAAAGGACCTTACGTCAATTTAAATCGATCTTTTCGCAAAAATCACTAATCATCAAAGATTTTATTTCAAGAAATATTATTATTATTACTGATAATTTCTGCCGCGGGGCATTATTTTTTTTTTAATGAACACCTGCCAGACGTAAAGCCGATCAGAAAACAGGGCTGTCAAAATAATATTAAGCATTCATATTTTTTAAATGTTAATTTCATCATGGTTTTTAATCAAACCTGTGCAAGTACGTACTGATAACTTGGGTGGATTTTGTAGCAAACATACTATTGATATATATACGGGTATATTATTATTATAACCCAATTCAAATTGAACATAGGTTGATACTCAAATACTATTATAGTATGTTTATGATTTCGAGAAAATAATACGATGGTATAATTAATCCATATCAATTATTTGAAAACATTACATTCGCACTTTGCACAAAATTACAAACACATTCGAAGTTTGCCGCACACGTACAGACCACGTGATATTTGTTTACGCAAAATCGTCGCTTTTCAAAATGGCGAATTTGATTACCAGATTTTACTGCGATGAATCAGTATGTTCCTTTTTGTCTTTTTTTATTCGTAGGTTTGTTTACTATGTACACCGAGAAATTTCCATTTATAAACTCGGAAACGATTTTTACAGAAGAGTTTTGGAATATAATGCAACCAAAACTGGAAAAAATTCTATCATGGGTGTTGACTTCCTGAATTAGCTAACCCCATGTCCATGCCACTACGTGAACCACAGTGGATATTAAGCCATTTCCACACTGGCAACAAGTTGCTGGCAACCTCATTAAATTTTACGATACTTACCATAATTGCTTAAGAAATTTTACAATAATTATCGTAAAATCTAACGAGGTTGCCAGCAAATTAACTTGTTGCCAGTGTGGACCCGGCATTAGATGCACAAAACTTAAATAATATATATTATAAATAAAAATTTAAAATTATAAATATATATTATGATTTATGTCTTCGACAGCCCTGATGAAATAAATGTGAAATATGAGTCGGATCAGTCACAGAGCAAATTTATTAACACAAACAACTTTGACAAGACCTTTTTATATTAACTAGTAGACCAGATATTATGGACCACATGTTAAAAAATCATATTTTCAATTCTCAAGGCCAATTCTGTAGAACGTCCTCTTAAGCACGGTACATATTACATATAATCTTATTATCAATGATCACTTTACAATTTAGATCTTTGATCAAGTATTTATTTAGCTGTTCTCTGATGGATTCAAGCCTCACCAATCTTTTGGCCACCCTCTTAGCATCCATTGGTTTGCCATTTCTTCTTGGTGCTACAACCCTATGTGGGTCTTGGCCATCCAGGTCTGTCCAAAGCCGCTTCCCTCCAGTTTATGACGACCGAGGTCTTTAAATCCAACACTATCCGACACCATCTTGTACGAGGTCGACCAGGTATTCGTTGGTCTTCGGTTTCCCGAATGCTATGCGTGACTTGTCCATCCTGTGTACACAAGCTAACCATCTAAGACGGAAGAGGCATTTGATGGACTGTATGATGTAAGAGCCCCCATACAAAGCGTTCGAGCTAGTAATTATATTTTTGTCTCCACCCCAACTATGTGGTTTACCATATAAGATAGGCCTTTAACTAAATTCACATAGATTCGATGCATACATAATTTCTGACAGTTCGTAAAGTATTCGGAGCCATTCATTGGTCGGCGTAATAAACATTAAAATAACATAGTCTTAAAAATGATGTTACTCTAATTGGCTTGTAAGAGTATTAAGAATAATCAAAATCAATTTAATATTATAACTGTGCTAAATTCAGATGCCCTTAGATATATTATTAGTTTGTATTGCAGCTTATCATATAAATACTCAATATTTTTTTAGGCGAGAGGTGATCACTCGATCGATATCTCCTCAACGACCTCTGCCGCCTGCCATCTCTAAGCAGTCACCTGTTGCCTTGGCTGCCGCTTTTCCAGCACTTCCTCCGCAAGACAAGAAAATACTGCCACCTAGAAAAGTGAATCAGGTAATGCATTATAGGTCAGACGCCACTGGCTATTTTAATACCATCGAGAAGAGACACCTGGTCTATTAAATTTACATACAAACTGATTTAGGAGTTTAGGAAAATGGCACTTAT
Organism: Rhyacophila brunnea; assembly: GCF_057557595.1. Lineage (NCBI taxonomy): Eukaryota > Metazoa > Arthropoda > Insecta > Trichoptera > Rhyacophilidae > Rhyacophila > Rhyacophila brunnea. The sequence goes on from NW_028232774.1 coordinate 21,139,908, forward strand.
GTCAAACTTCTCCTGTTTTATTTCATCGAATGTGTTTATTTTAACCCTTAACACTCGAGTGCCGCCATATCGGCGGCATTAGAAGTTTCCCGTATTACTCGAGTGCCGCCGTAGCGGCGGCACCGCCTATAAAGTCATTTTTTGTAATATTTTCAGAAATTTTATAATGCGATTTCAATCAAGTTTGAATGAATAATAATAGGTTATTACATTTATCTGAGAAAGAAGTCGGCAAAAGAATACTGCGTGCCTAATTTCAACATAGTATTTTTATCGGAATCTTCTCTTTTTTATTCGTAGGTCGTCGCTTGCAAGCAATGTTTTTTTGTCACATAAATTTTATTTATTGAACGTTCCCAGACTAGAGTGAAGTGTTTGTCACGCATGATTTTGAAGTGTGTTTATATTTTTTATTGGTTCTCGCTTGCGCAGCAGGGGCGTCTCGTATAGTTTACAGTTTTATATTTGAATACTGTTTTTGATGACAATACTTACTAGTATATTATGCCGATTTGGAACCTATATAATGTGAAATACTCTAATGAGTCAAATGAAAATTATTACGTATCGATTTATTATTTTTTGAGAAATCTTTTGATAATGTGTACCGCACTGGGAATGAGTTGTTATGAGCCCGAAACTAATTTAGGAAATTTACGAGACAGCCGCTTATAGTACAAGTGTATTTGAAGGCAATTCATTTGTATCATATTTACAGTCATAATGGACGATTTACACTTTATAGCCAGTTCTCTACATACCGCTATTTCATTACGATTCTGTGATAAGCCAGGATTACATATTGGAGATTGCTTTGTGAAATACCACACAATGAAGAATTATAAATAAACTAAAAATAAGTACAGTATATTCATTATAAATTTATTTTACAGAATAAAAAAAAAAAAATTTTTTTACATTTTTTTCACCAATTAAATGTTTTATATTGAAATTATGCTTTGTGCGGGAAAAAGTCTCGAGTGGGTGGTATGTACCTATAAAAAAAAATTCGAGTGGAAAAGGTTAAACTAGTGTTAACATAACTAATATAAAAAGTAAGACACCCGGCAGGGATCGAACCTGCATCTCCTGGGTTTACGCCCCAATCCGCGCACTATGCTACGAGGTGACGTTGACGTCGTTAGTGACCGTGACGTCAGTTAGTAATTGAAATAGTAGGTACCTACTTTGATTTAATAAACAAAAACCGATCGCCTATAGTAGCTTGATTTGGAATAACGCTGATGAGCAGGTATTAAAAGGCCAATAGTTAAAATGGGTTCGGTTATACGGAATACAGCGGAAAACGCATTTTGAAAATAGCCGATAAACTGGATTATTTGTTAGTTTGGGTTAGTTTAGGTTAGGTTAATCTAACAAATAATCCAGTTTATTGGCTATTTTCAAAATGCGTTTTCCGCTGTATTCCGTATAACCGAACAGTACCGTTAAAATTTGTCGTCATTAGTATGTCACCTCGTAGCATAGTGGATAATGCGCGGATGCGGATTGGGGCGTAAACCCAGGAGATGCAGGTTCGATTCCTGCTGGGTGTCTTACTTTTTTCAAAAACATTTTTTTTATTGGTTATAGTATATTTTCTCAGAAGTGTTTTTCAAAATTATGTGGTGTTAACGTGTATAGATAAATTTTGTATTTTTCTTTTAGTCACAAATTCCACCCCGCATGCAGAATATTGCCCCGACAAGCACGGCCGTCCCTTCGACCCCATCTCTCCCCGCCGCGGTGACTGTATCTGCAACCGCATCACCTGCCGGGCCCAACCCATCATCAGCTGCAGCCGCTACTCCTCAGGAGGCGGGGGCACGAGGAAAGAGGTACTCCAGCCTGAGGCAGAGGCCCATGCCGGATGCTTACCAGCCCCAGGCGCAACAGACCCAGCAGCAGGCATATATTAATGGTGAGATCATATTTTAAATAACATTCCGTGCGGATTAGTTTGAAGGATGTAAAAAAACGGAATATAAAAGTAAAAGTCCATGGACATACAGAATGTTCAATCATTGGTTGCCATTTTTGATTGTGGTTTTTTAGTCTGGACCTGATTAATCACTTCATTTTAAAGTAATGGAAAGTCATCCCGAATGACATTGATTATTTGGGTGTAAAAGGTTTAAACTAAACATTCAATATTACATACAGTGAAACCCCAGCATTATACCCGGTTTACACGTGCATGTATTATTTACTGTTGTTGACAATAAGAAAATTATGGGTAAACATGTATTATCCTGCAGTTGGCTAGATTTCATGCATGAATCAAAAAAGTTTGAAAGCTTGTGAATTTTCATGGGACAATAGGATTTTTTCGATCTGCGCCTGCATATTAGAACGATAGTGGCGAACCTGCTGGCAAAAAAACGAACTACGAACGAATTTTCAGGTAGACCGATTTTCACTACCTGTCAAATATTACGAAATAGTACCATAAAATGACAACATCGCGTCTCACTCACTATTAAAGAATGAATTGGAGAGACAGTCAGCACTTTTCCATGTACATAGTTATTGTCGCGATAGTTTGAAATAGGCACTATTGCTGCCAGTCCATTTTCAAGAATGTTCCCTTTCTTTTGAACGACAGTGTTTTTATTTGCTGAGACATTATTTGTATGGTGTAAACACAAAAATTATGCAATTGTCTTGTATAACCTTGGTATTAGGCACTGCAGACATGTCTATATATAGAAATGCACACATGCCTCTGGAATTCATTTCAATCACTATCAGTGGCGATGCGCCCTTGAGAGCGCTAGAGCGCTGAACACCCAATTTATAAGAAAAGAAAATATTTTTTTAAATATTTCATTTATATTTCATTTATTAAAAGACAGTGTTCTGATCTATTACCGTAGTCATTAATTCATAATATACAAAAACAAATTCTAATATGTGTTTTAACCGCCTATTTTAAATCCTATATACAATGTCCATGGGAGCGAATTTTCAAAGCGAACCCGTAATCCTGATTTGAGATAATGAGAATGAGTGAAATAACAATAGTCAAATAATATTCTATACGTTAAATTGCTGATTGGGAGCGGCGCTCTCACGTTCGAATTCGGATTCGTATATTGTTGTTAATCTTCGTCGGCGTCAAAACAAGACTGCTTGTATTACACGTGGAGACCACAAGCAAATATAATTTCAACTCCATTTTTTGTATAAAATTAACTGTTAATGCCATCTTGTGGAGAATTTCTTAACGTATTTTTCTGTGTATAAACATTTTTGCAAAAAAAATCTTGTCCTAGAAAAGCGTGTTTCTAAAACAGGTGGTCAGGGAAAGATTATTCCATGGGCATGAATACTGGGTATTATGTATTTTTGTCAATTGGGTAACATTTTGAAATAAATGGTAGTGTTTATTAATCATATTTTTATGTTACCTAAAAATTGATAAAGATTAGTGTATCATAATAATAATATTGTATCTCAAATAATAAACAATTGAAATATAGCATTTTTTGACCAATGCGAACTTTTTTACTTTGCATAATACATGGATTTTTATCCGTAAATACACTTTTGGAATAAAGTAGGTACATCTAGACATGATTGTCCATTATTTTTATCTGCAAATTGAGAAGTCTAGGATTTATAATAATAAATTTACTCTTAGTGATCTGACCACAACAAAGGCACATGGAATCTTTTTTTCCCAAAAAAAATGACTTGATTGGAAAAAGATTTTTTTCAGAAATAGGAAATGGAAATATAATATAATATTTTTAAGTGAATGTCCTATTATGCAATATAATAACAAATAAAAATCATTTAAAAATTATAGTGAAAGATTAATTGTAACAATTATTCAGAGTTTGAAACTTTAAAAATCGATTTACTCAAAATGATACAGCTACGGTCTTCACCGAGTAAGTGTTCTCGCGAGTCCCGCGTTGGGAAATATTGTGCCGTGTAAAACGAGCTTAACTTCCTTCGCGACAAATGCGCACGGGAAGAAAAATGGTTTCTGCATATATTAATTAATTTCGTCTGCTAGCTGTCAAATATTTAATGAGTGCTTTCGTGATTATTTTTCAATATCATTTTTTTAGTTATTGTGTACATTAGTTTTTGTTTTAAAATGGCACCGTTTGATGTTGAATACATAAAAAACATTCAACTTAATACTTTTGAAGAACGTCTTCATATTAAAAATAGCGATAAACCTGCACCTAACCTAAAATTAAAACGACAATGAGTTTCAAAAATTAAAAAGTACGAAAGAACATTCAACATTAAATAATATGAACAAATTTCGTGGCTATGTGGATTGTGGATGTGACAAATTAAATGCACTGTTCTGTTTTACATGTCTTGTGATTGACAAACGTGTGATTGAAAAATTTGTGTCAATGAAAAACGGAAGAATGGATTCCTCATACAAATGAACAATAATAATATGAAAGTTCGAGGGTGGGTCAATAATTCCTTAGAAAAAAGCATTAAAACAGTTTTTATTTTTGTATTTTTTTTTTATTTCTCAACATAATCTCCTTGGAGCTCAATACACTTGGTTAGACGTTTCTCAATTTTTTTTAAACCGTCAGAAAAATAAGTTTTCGGAAGGTCCTCAAAATAAGCATTTGTCCGATCGATGACTTCTTCATTTGAAAAAAAACGTTGTCCACTTAGCCATTTTTTTAAGTTTGGGAAAAGGAAAAAGTCACTGGGGGCTAAATCTGGCGAATACGGTGGGTGGTCGACCAATTCGAACTTCAATTCTTCAATTTTAGCCATTGATCGTAAACATGTGTGAACACGGGCATTGTCCTGATGAAAGAGGATTTTTTTCCTGTTTAACCCGGCACCTGCCTCAAAAATCGTATGACGCACCATAACTACGCATGAATTTCATTATCGTCTTTGTTCTATACTAAAAAAAGCAATAAAAAATATGTCACAGCTCCAGTCGAGAACCCAAAGCCATTAAGATAATTTCGACACACTAAAAAACCGTAATAAATCAGTTATAATATCAGAAACACTCGAACAAACGAATGCTATCCAAATTTGAAAGAACTTACCGCAAGTCGCCATTTTGTAGCAAATAGTTAGAGCTCTGCGCGGTGTGTAATATTTCGACACTTGTGCATACGTTCCCACGAATCGAGCGTTACTAATTTTCAAGTGCATATCGATAAATCACATATTAATGTCTTCGGGTTGAGTCGTAAACAAATATAAAGGGGACCCTTTTAATATATTTAAACTACACAAACACTTCACTTATTGAATATTATTGATAAATTAACACGAACTCACATATTAAAAAAAAAAACAAATACAATAATAAACCTATTTTAAAATTCTTTAGATGTGTGATATATTTTAAAGCAAGGTGACAGACATAACGCAACATCACACGTTGGGCACATATAGCGAGAGAGTTTTGTTTTTTTCGGATTTTTTTTAGAATTCCCGCATACGAAACATCTTCTTCTAGGCTTATCGGTATTTTGTGTCGGTAAAATGTATTCTGGCAAATGTCCCGTTGCACTTTTGGGCAATAATCGTACGGGATTATCGCTAGTTGACGCTGTCGGGTTAGGCAGGGGTGCATTTGAAATTCTCACACAATATTTGTCCACTAGTTGTTTTATTACACAGAGTTGAAAATCGCCCAATGTTTTTTTGTCAGATTTAATAAATTTATATAAATAAAAAGCATTTAATAAATATAAGTCGATCATGTGGAATGCGACCTTTTTATACCACTTGATCGATTTTCTCATACACGACAAGTTGCTAAGCATCATGTCGGACTTATCTACCGTACCCATATTTTTGTTATAATCTATAACACATTTTGGTTTTTCAATGTTTTCGCCAGTTCTATAGTTCACTTTTCCCGTTGGTCCAAATGATGCATCGTGGAGGGTGGATAGCATGTGAACATCCCTCCTATCGTGCCATTTCAGAGCCAAAAGTGGACTATTGTACTTAGCCTCGGTATCTCCCTTTTTCAGTTTGCTGAACTCTGGCATATCTTTACGATTTTTTCTCACTGTACCGCAAGCATTCGTTTTGTGAGAGTGAAGGTATTTAAAGAGCGCCGGACTCGAATACCAGTTATCACACCATAAGGTGTGACCTTTCCCGATATAGTCTTTCATTAGCGTTGTCACTACCGCACCGGAAATACCGAGATTTTCATTGTCTTGTATGTCAGTCCCTTCCCCACAATAGATTATAAAGTCAATAATATATCCTGTCATTACGTCACACATCACAAACATTTTTATTCCAAATCGATGTCTTTTGGAAGGAATGAATTGTTTAAAAATTAATCTACCCTTAAACACGATTATGCTCTCATCTATGCAAAGATTCTGATACGGTATCATCGTTTCCCTAAAAATTGTTCTTGTGTGTTCTAACAGTAATCTAATTTTAGCTAGTCTATCATTTGAGGCGGTCACACTAGGATCAGAAAAATGAAGCATTTGTAAAATAAGTTGGTATCGATTTCTAGCCATTATTTTCCCAAAAATGTCTGCATGCAGGTAAGGATCGGTACTCCAATGTTCCTCTATCGACGTGTGCTTATTTCGAGTCATCAGCATTGATACGGCAAAAAATGTATACAACTCCGGCACTGACGTGTCTGTCCAATTGTGTGACCGCGATTTCGGTCCGAGGTCTCCCGCACTGTACGAATGGTTAAAAAATGTATTCGTTTGGTTCACTATTTCCGACATTATATTTTTATTCAAAAAATTTTCAAAGAAAAGACATTCGGGAGAGGATTCGTCCAAGTCGTTCGATGTCACGCTAGATCGACAATCATTGAATTCGTGAACTATTGGAATATACGGACCAGTTCTCCATGACCGCAAAAATTCAATTGGCTCGTCAGAGTCCGTATCGTCAACATTATGATCAGTCTCATGTTGTTCCAATTCCTCTTCCGACATGTCATAATCTGAGTCCAATTCCTCATTAGTACGCACATTTTCTTCCTCCATATTTACGCACTATAAAACTATGAAACGTTTTTAAAATGTTTAACTACAGTATTAAGAAACGCCAAATCACAGAAACCATTAAACTCACACACAATAGTTATTGATATCAGTATTAATTTTCACATTCACTAAAATGGGACACGGTAGACAGTACAAAAAGTATTTTAAAAATCGCGATAAAATAAAATCATACGTTCAATAGTTAATCATGCCAGTTTTAATGTGATAGGTACACCAGACAGCAAAAAAAGTATTTATCAACGATTGCGGTAAATATTCAACTTGTATGCGATAAATACAATCCCGCGCAATGGCCCGCTCGGTTGAAAGTCTGTCGTATACTGCGCAGTCGCGGCGCGCAGTTCAAACTGATTTCTGTCGACCGGCAAAACTTGGCCGTACGAATTGCTTCGAAACTTTGGTGATTATTTTATATTTAGAACCAATGCTTTTAAAATATGTCATAGGTGGCAGGAGAAGGACAAATCAGGCCAAATTTACGTGAAAAAATCAGTCCCGTATGATAAATATGGACGCGGTGGCATCGATTTATACACATGCGCATTGCGAATTTGGCCGATTTGTACAAGGTGTGTGACATCGGCGCCGGCCGGGTTAAATGAGGCCGTTTTTCTTCAATTTTGTTTTTTAGCTGGTCCAATAAAGATGCATAATAATCCCCTGTTATTGTTTTTCCTTTTTCCAAATAGTCAACGAAAATAATTCCACGTGCATCCCAAAATACAGTAGCCATAACCTTACCAGCTGATTTTACGGTTTTCGCGTTCTTTGGACATGGTTCGCCTTTCGCAATCCACTGCTATGACTGTTCTTTCGTCTCGGGAGTATAGTGGTGTATCCATGTTTCATCTACAGTCACAAAGCGACGAAAAAATTCATCCGGATTGCGTTGCATGAGCGACAACAGGGCTTTAGAGGCCACCACCATATTGCGTTTATTGTCGACTGTGAGCAAACGCGGCACCCATCTTGCAGAAATTTTTTTCATGCCCAATTTGTCATGTAAAATAGAAATGACGCTACCTTTTGAGATCCCTGTAACCTCAATTATCTCACTCAATTTTAATCTTCGGTCACTTAACACCATATCGTGGATTTTATTGATCATTTCTGGTGTAGTCGCCTCTACAGGACGTCCTGAGCGTGGTTCATCCTTTGTTGATGTACGACCACGTTTAAATTCATTTAACCAGTTATAAATAGTCTACAGGACGTCCTGAGCGTGGTTCATCCTTTGTTGATGTACGACCACGTTTAAATTCATTTAACCAGTTATAAATAGTCTACAGGACGTCCTGAGCGTGGTTCATCCTTTGTTGATGTACGACCACGTTTAAATTCATTTAACCAGTTATAAATAGTTGCAAGTGAAGGAGCAGATATGCCGTGAACTAAATCCAACTCAATTTTTATTTCCTTTGCTGTTAACCCTTTTATATTAAAATGTTTAATAACAGCTCTAAACTCAATTTTCTCCATTTTTGTAAACAAGCAAATTTTTTTTTTAAATGTACGAGAAACACAACAACCCGACCAATCTGATTGAAACTTCGCAGCATACTGAATCTGTAGTGCCGCTGCATGAAAACAAACCGCTTACAGTACTAGTCGCGCCACCTGTCGGCTTTTCTAAGGACTTATTGACCCACCCTCGTACTTAAAAAAAGTGAACTCCCAGTAAAATAACTCACCGGTCGCCACTGATCACTATCGTCCAATGTGAACAAATAAATTGGATTTTTAATTTTGAATATTACATTGTGTGAACCAGGACTGTAGAAACTACACGTAATTAATTGCACACGCGTGAAAACGTGAATTTCGGCCATGTAAAATCGGGGTACAACTGTATTTTTTTAATCGTTTACTTGTTTCATTGAAGTGTATTATTTCAGAATACCAACAACAGCCACTATCTGTACAAAAGCCGCAATCGATTCCACAGCAGCAACAATCTCCATTGAGCAATCTCACCTCTGTGCCGCTGCGTCAGACACCCCCGCCTCTCATCGCCCAGCAACAACAACAACAACAACAGACACCATTGCCACAGCAACAACAGCAGAGTCAACAACAACAGCAACAAAATATCCAACAGACACAACAGCAGAATATTCACCAGCAGATGCAACAAGCACAACAGTTACAGCAACAACTTCAGATGCAACAGCAACTACACCAGCAACAACAACAACAGCAGCAGCAGCAAGCGGTTGCGCAGCCTGCCGCCACAGTCCTGCAACATCAGCAGGCTCAGAATGTGAATCTGTTGCATCAGCAGGGGGTGGGGGTGGGGATTGTTTCTGGTCTGCCTCGCCAGCAGGCCAAAGGCGGTTTGCCTCTCCGCCAAGTCAGCCGACCTCTGCAACAGCCTTTACCGTTGCATACAATGCCCGCCACCGCTCATATGCAAGGTTTGTTGTACACATCTAATAGGTAATATAATTTCACTTTTAACCGGGGCATCCCCTTCGCTCTTTTCTTTCCTCATGGTTCCTGGCTTACCTGTGGCTATTTCAAACCTCGGTTATCTTTATATAATGGAATTTTGTCTCTTTAGGCAGCAACATGTATCTGAATTTATTTTTAGAGAAGAAATAGGGTCATTTTAATTATAATTTCGTCACCGTTCAGGCAAAAGTCACCAACCCTAAAAACATAGTTTTGAGATATCGCAATTTGAAAGTTTGAAAATGCAGGACAAATCAGATTTTAATGTTTTTAAGGTTTTATCTACATTAAATTATTTTATCATGTCTTCTTAATAATTTCTTTAAGGTAATTTTACTTTTTGATGCTAATTAAAACATCTGTAAGGTTTTGAAGGAGGCAAAGTAGCTCAATTATGGTTTGGTGATTTTTGCTTGTTAATAATCTGAACAATGTTAACCAAAAGTAGGATCAGTAAAACTCACCATCCATAGTATAGTGACTTTTGCTTGTATATTTATAACGAAGGATTTATTATTTTTATATAGTCAATAATGTCTATTCACCTATAATGACTTTTGCTTGTTAAGATTTTATCGAAAGTCATTTAGTGAAAAACAAATAATTCGGATTTAAGCAAAATTTTACTAACTAATGTACCGTGGTGAGTTTCGCATCTTAAAGAACATAATTTTACCCTTCGGGTGACATACTCAACTCAAAACTGCCATTTTCAGGGTTGGTGACTTTTGCCTGAACGGTGACGATTTCAAATACAAATATTCGAAAAACAAAATGAAAGACTAATTAATGTAAGTCATTTAATGACATGGTTTTCACAAATCACAAAAAAATATTAACTGACAATATTTCCACAGGTGGCTTAGTAGCTACACAGAGCTATGCGCAACCACCGATGATGCCTCCAGGACAATATATTCAGGTGAATAATAATACTTGATTATATTCATAATCCATTCTGATTATATTTGAATGATTTCTACTCTGGTTATCTAGGATTTTCAGATTTTATATAAGTTTGTTTATTAAATATTTATTTTTTCCTTCCAGAGTTCGAATGGCGCAGTGTACGGACAAGTCTACGCCCAACAACCTTACCCGACGTTACCTCCGCAGGCAATGCCACCCCCGCAAGCATTACCTCAGACCATGCCGCCGCAGGCCATGCCGCAGCAAATCCCTCAGCAGATGCCGCAACAAATCCCCCAGCAGATGCCACAACAACTAACTCAACAAATCCCCCAACAGATGCCTCAACAGCTAACGCAACAAATGCCGCAACAGATGCCTCAGCAGCTAACTCAACAACTGCCACAGCAGTTGCCCCAGCAGTTGTCGCAACAATTACCGCAACAATTGTCTCAGCAGATGCCGCAGCAACTGCCGCAACAACTGGCTCAGCAGATGCCGCAGCAACTGCCGCAACAACTGGCTCAGCAGATGCCGCAGCAACTGCCGCAACAACTGGCCCAACAAATGCCTCAGATGCCTCCCCAGGTTATGCCACAGCAGGCTCTCCCCATTGCCCCACAGGCCATGTCTTCGCAGGCTATGACCGCTCAGAGCATGCCGTCTCAAGTGTTACCGCCGCAAGCCATGCAAGGACAAGGATATCATCATCAGTCACCTGCGCCACCACACCAAGCTCCTTACCCTCCACATGTCAATGTAAGCAACTTTTGACTTCATTCATTTAACTTCTCAGTTGTTCGACTCTAGTATTAGCATCCAACAGAAGTGACATTTTTTTAATTAAGACCTTATTACTGTATGGAATGGAATAAATAAATGCTATGATTTACAGCCATTGTCCCTTTATTTCAGACTGGCAGAACAGTATTCCGCGAACCGAGCGGTATCACTTATTATAGTCCACAAGAACAGAAAGGTGCTCCACCGCCTTTGAAACGACCAACGAGTGCTATTCCCATTGTACCGCCACCCTCTCGGGGAAGGTTAGCTAAACAAACATGTTATATAGACATAAGGATTATAATAAATATTTATTTTTATTTTCTTCATACATTTATTCACTTTTATAATGAGCTACTTCTCGGGTATACCGAGCAAAACTGTAAATGTGTCGATCGTTTAAAAACAACATTTTTGACCCCAAGCAATAAAATCTGACCGGGCAGTTAACTAGACCGATGCCGCCGGGATCGGATTACGTTTATGACACTAGTTAGTGTCTAAGCATTGATATACTACTGAATGAATCATATGCTTCTTAAAATGACGACCGATTTTCAGCGACTCGGCCAGTGTTAAAACTTACTGTTTTAATATCAGCGGACTTAACTCGATATAAGCTCACTTAATATTTGTCTCGAAAACGAGTAAGCCCGATCTAGCTTGCATCTTACTCTAACTTATAGTTAGCGCATGACTACTTTCTCTGTCCGTTCAGACATGCATTTTTGGTAGCTTGCAAGCTTTGGGTACAGGACCAAACTCACATGAACGAAAATAAAATGGAATGAGAATGACATTGTGATGATACTTAAATTTGGCGAATTTCTTATTAAAATAAAACATTAGTCTCAATTTACAATAACTACCAATATTATGAAAGTAATAATTTGTTTTAACATATGCTTTGGATATTGCATATATTATATACGTTATTGTTGATGTTTCTTTGTTTGGAAATCATAATGGTTAACTAATAAATATAATTAAGTATTATTATTTATTTCAAAAGTAAGTACCTCTTTCTCAAATTTCGGCGTTTTCGTTGTTGACATGAACCGAAATTTTCAACTGATTAACTATCACTAGACATTTTAAAATGCTTTATTGATAAAAACAAAAATGTGGGAAAATAGGTATGTACCTACCTACCTTAACACATGTAACAATAATAACTATTGTTTCTTATCTAAATGTTTAGAAGATCTTAAATAAATACATATTTAATATCATATGAAAATGTAATATTGTTTGATTTTCTGTGTTAATACGAGGGTGGGTCAATAAGTCCTTAGAAAAGCCGACAGGTGGCGCGACTAGTACTGTAAGCGGTTTGTTTTCATGCAGCGGCACTACCGATTCAGTATGCTGCGAAGTTTCAATCAGATTGGTCGGGTTGTTGTGTGTTTCTCGTACATTTAAAAAAAAAATTTGCTTGTGGAAAATGGAAAAATGGAAAATGGAGAAAATTGAGTTTAGAGCTGTTGTTAAACATTTTAATATAAAAGGGTTAACAGCAAAGGAAATAAAAAATGAGTTGGATTTAGTTCACGGCATATCTGCTCTTTCACTTGCAACAATTTATAACTGGTTAAATGAATTTAAACGTGGTCGTACATCAACAAAGGATGAACCACGCTCAGGACGTCCTGTAGAGGTGACTACACCAGAAATGATCAATAAAATCCACGATATGCTGTTAAGTGACCGAAGATTAAAGTTGAGTGAGATAATTGAGGTTACAGGTATCTCAAAAGGTAGCGTCATTTCTATTTTACATGACAAATTGGGCATGAAAAATATTTCTGCAAGATGGGTGCCGCGTTTGCTCACAGTCGACAATAAACGCAATAGGGTGGTGGCCTCTAAAGCCCTGTTGTCGCTCATGCAACGCAATCCGGATGAATTTTTTCGTCGCTTTGTGACTGTAGATGAAACATGGATACACCACTATACTCCCGAGACGAAAGAACAGTCAAAGCAGTGGATTGCGAAGGCAAACCATGTCCAAAGAAGGCGAAAACCGTAAAATCAGCTGGTAAGGTTATGGCTACTGTATTTTGGGATGCACGTGAAATTATTTTCGTTGACTATTTGGAAAAAGGAAAAAAAATAACAGGGGATTATTATGCATCTTTATTGGACCAGCTAAAAAACAACATTGAAGAAAAACGGCCTCATTTAAACAGGAAAAAAATCCTCTTTCATCAGGACAATGCCCGTGTTCACACATGTTTACGATCAATGGCTAAAATTGAAGAATTGAAGTTCGAATTGGTCGACCACCCACCGTATTCGCCAGATTTAGCCCCCAGTGACTTTTTCCTTTTCCCAAACTTAAAAAAATGGCTAAGTGGACAACGTTTTTTTTCAAATGAAGAAGTCATCGATCGGACAAATGCTTATTTTGAGGACCTTCCGAAAACTTATTTTTCTGACGGTTTAAAAAATATTGAGAAACGTCTAACTAAGTGTATTGAGCTCCAAGAAGATTATGTTGAGAAATAAAAAAAAAATACAAAAATAAAAACTGTTTTAATGCTTTTTTCTAAGGAATTATTGACCCACCCTCGTATAATAATATTTATCTACATCTCTCATATTAAGTACATTGAGACTTAATATATATATGTGACAAATTATTGTATTCTTGCTCCTCAACACGGTTATTAATCTAACAATGCATATTATGTAGATTACACACAGTGTAACAGCAAAGTCAATATATACAAATTTAATAAATATACCTACTAACATAATATTTAAAGTTATAATAAATGAAAAGTAATATTCTCAATTCGTTCCTGATTATTTATGAATAGCATAAAAAGTGTTTTGCAGACACCTTAGGGTCACTATTTCAAGCACGCAAATTTAGTTTTACAGCCAGTGCAATACGGGTGAAATTTGGGAATCCATTTTAACGGTCTTAATGCATTATACCTACAAGGAAATATTATAAGACGATATTCGTAATACCTTCTTTTGTGGTACATTTTTAAAATGACACTTGTATGGGAACTCCTCATCTAGTAGTATATCAATGTGTCTAAGTACCTAATTGGTGTTTTCGCCGACAACACTGAAAAAGTATCCACGCATATGGTTGAAATTACATGTAAAAATTCCAAGCTTTGTGAAGTCAGTAGGTACTCGGCGGCTCGGCACTTCATTACAATAAACAACTTCTTTTGTAGTTTATGAATGCTATGCTTGTTTCAGGGATTTTTACGATGGTTTCCAGATTTTTTATGTTTTATGCTTAAATTAATAGAACTTGGCGCGAAAAATGTTATATAACGATATAATGAGTAATGCTTATAACGGGCAAATTCAGTCGGTCCCATCTTCCTCGTAATAACCAAGTTCGACTATAGTAATACAGACATCTTGACATCATACACATAAGCCTTGTATCTTTAAATGATGGTTAACTGCAGATGTTGCATTTATTTTTAGGGGCCGAATTCAGGATGCTGCAGCGGCCGCCCAGAAAGATAACATCGATCACATTGTTGACAACATGTTTGTGCCGAGACATCAGTCACGGACCGGGCCCTCCAGACCTGGTAAACTCGTCATAATATTCCTGATTTTTTTTTTCTCAAGTTCCTCTGCACAAATGAGGAATGCCAGTGGTCCACACTGAAAAGATTCAACAAATCAAATTATTTTTTTTCTAGTATGATAACTATGACTGCCTACATTGGCCGGCATGTTGTTATGCTGTGAAGGCTTTTATGGTGCTGTTTATGCAGTAATAAATTAATTTTTATCTACAGGTGATACCCCTCCGAGAACAATTGGCGTCGATCCTCAAGTAATGAAACAGTATGAAGAACCTCTCCGACAATATGACGAACGACCGAACAAAGAATATTCTCCGCCTTCAGTCAAAGAGTCGTCACCGCCACTTGGTAAAGACAGTTCGCCACCTTTAGCAAGAGAACTCACTCCACCGCCAATGAAAGAAAGTATACCGGTTTCAATTATAGACAGCACAGCCCCTTTGATGAAAGAAAATGTACTGCCTAAAGAAGTACCGAGCTTGGTTAGCGAAGGTATGACTACCATAGTTACAGAAAGTGTACCTTCATTAGCACAATCGAGCCCCATCGAACCAATTATCGAAGATCGAGTCGAAATCCCTATCGAATCAGTTGCAAATAGTCAGTTTATCGATCAGAGTGAGTCTGTAGTATCAAATGAAGTGGATGAATGTATCGAATCAGATATAAGTAAAGAGTCCTCTGTGATTGAGTCAAATCCCGCATTGGAAGAAATGGATTTGGAAGTAGTTGAGAGTTTGGCCAAAGAAGTAGAAGACAAGTTGATGGTTGAAAGTAATTCTAGTCTAAAAGAAATCGAAACAGTACCTGCTGTCATTGAAAAGATAACGGATCCTGTTGAAATACCGGAAGTTGCTGTGCAGGAAAACAGCAAAGGAAGCCAAAAAGTTGAAGATGAATGTGATCCACCTTTAGAAGAAGTTGAAGAGATTTCTACTTTAAACGAGGATCCTTTACCGGAAGCTATTGTCGATTCTAAAGTAGAAACTGTGACTCCTCAAGTTTATACGGTGGACAGTAAAGAAGGAGAATTAGAAGAAGTGGAAGAAAAATCAACAGTTACGGATGTTAAAGAAGTCCTGACTATAGCAGCTAATGACGATACTCCAGCAGATGTCAAAGAACAAATTGACACTGTTGATTGTGATGTCGCCAAATTGACTGAACTTGTAATACCTTCTGAAGTCGAGACAGAAAAGGTTATTCCCGAAGTTAAGTCATTGGCTGAAGAGCTTTTGATTAGCGAATCGTCACAGCCAGACGTAGAAACCAAATCTGAAGTAGATTCAAAAGAAATCATAGAAACAAAACCAGAATCTCCCGATCAGCGAGTAGAGGCTATTAAAGCAGCTGAAACTAATTAATTAATTAAAATTAATACAATAATTAACTATTTAATTACTATTCTCATAACATTATTTATATAAATAGTGTAAAAATGCTTAAATGGTGGAGCGTATATTTTATCGTACCTACGGTAACATCTCTTAGCGGATAGCTACTATCTTATAGAACTTCAATAGAACAATAGACAATTTATTGTGTTAGTTAGATTTTTGTATGTTTTTTTACTTAACATCCAGCCTCACGTAACTGACCATAACGTTAATTATATAATGATGAATTATTGATACCTTGGCAAATTCGAAAATAGTTATTAATAAGCTATAATAATATTAGTAATAGTAAAAAACATGTTTTTTGAAGACAGCTAAACACTGTTTGTACCATTTTTTAAATTTTGCAAAAGGTTTTTTTATAGTTCATTGACTTCGTAATTAAAAGTAATTTATTATAATATAATATGTAATTTATTAGGACTCATTGACTCAAAATTGTAGTGAAATATCAGATTAGCAAACACGCTTAAATTATACTATAACTATACGATTAAAGTCTTTTATTTATTATTTCTTTTTAATAGAATTCGACCTGAATACAAGAAGACTTGTATGAATATTAAAAAGGTCTTATGGCACATTTATATTATGTTACATTGTTGTTAAATGTTGTGATTATAATATATCTCCCAGCAAAACCTCATAATCAATCCGATATTACAATAAAATCTTCCATAAATTTAATTAACACCTATGAGCCGTTTCAGACGGGACACCGGTGTTGCGCTCGTAAATAATATAGGAGGCCTTTGTATTTGAATAAAGGGGCTATTATTACGTTTATGAACGCCCCAGAGCTAATGAGTGACACCCATAATTTCACATTATAAATTAGAACATAAAACTGGCTGCGGTAATAAAAACAAGTGTATCGGCGGCTTGAGAATGTAGCGTCCGACGGAAAAGTGTACCGGACACGCGTTGATTTATTAGCTCTGGGGCGTTCATAAACATAATACTAAGGTCCCTTTATTCGAATACAAAGGCCTCCTTATTATATATGAGCGCGACACCGGTGTCCCGTCTGAAACGGCCCTTAATCGTACACAGGTTTAATATTTTAATGTCGAAATGTTGTCAGATGAAAAATTGGTAACACGACGTGCATCTGTATCGATCATTGTTGTATACATTTAATGTATACTTTACATTAATTACATTAATATTATGTATTCGTAATACATAAGAAAAGTATGAATTACGTTATCAATAGTGGTCAATTTAATCATACAAATATGCTATATGTGATTTAGTATTAACTCTGTGTGCATTAAGACTTGGTATTGACTAAATGTTACAATCCTAAATAAAATATAATAGATGATAGGTATTAAAAACAGCGACAGAAAAAATTACTGCCTCAAGATGATGTTATTCATTTACATTTGCTGTGTTTTCCCTGGGAGAGTATAATACGGTGTTTTTTAATGATTTTTAACTTGACAACTAGTTAAGAAAAATTATTCCACACCATGAAATTATAACCAAAATTATAAAGCTAAATAAGACTCAATTAAGACTTCGTAGCTTAACCCATTGGACCCTATTGGCACGCTAATTTGGCGCCGGTGTTACAGGATGCAGGGCATGATGAAAATCAAACAATTTAATCATATTTTGATTTCTTTAAAAGTTGAAATTACTTAATAATACATGTAGCTATCATCTTATGATGTTAGTTATATACAGTCCAATATATTTTTTAAGAAATATTTGATTTATAAAATCTATTTTTATTTAAATTTGTCAAAATAATTATCAGTTTGCTAGGTACGAGGTGTTTGAGAGAGTAAAAAAATTTAAATGGCCCTCCATCTTCTAAATATCTTGAAGAGTATTGTATTTAGCTCCAGTTTTAGTATATCTTCCTTTTATCATTTACTTCCATCATGGATTTTTTATCTATGTCATTTTGTATAAAAAAGGCTAAAAAAACCCAAAAAACTATATTTGACATGTTTTTTTCATTCCACTTATACACAAAGTTAACTTTAAAATATAAATACTTAATATAAAAATTCAAAACCTATGAATATTTAAAAGATTTTATTTGAATTGAATGAATAATACATGAGTTATATCAATTTTAGTAATCAGTGTGCCTTTTTAAGTGATCCTAAAAAATTAATTCTGTCTGCAATGAGTAAATAAAAAAAAAATATTCTTTTTCAGTACCTGCCTGCTAAATATTGCTGAATAGCATAATATGATGTTTTTAGTATGTTTTTAATTTCTGATGGAAAATGAGTAAACCTGAATTCACCCGTATGTGTTTATCCACATATCTCATTCTTATTGACAATAAAAATGTATATACAAAATTATCATTTATTTGTATTGTAAAAATATTGAAGTTGTCTTATACCTCTGAAGATATACCCTTCACTTATTAGTATTATAAGTATTTAAAAAAAGAAATGCTTTTCTTATGACATCTGTAAGATGTGTAGATGGACCAAAATACGTTTAATGCCGGCCAAAAGTGGATCTAAATTCGCCATTATTCGAAAAATTAGCTCCTGAACATTTGCGTAATACCAAATTGTAGTCCAAAATCTTTAATTTAAATTCACGTAAATATCTGCAAAGCAATATTTCTCGATGATATGGCAACCGCATTTAATATCTATTCAAAAGTACCCAGTGATTCAGTTGATGTCAAATCCCTTCAAAATCCTTTATTGAATCTATTATAATGAAACATTATAAAAATATAATTTTCTGGGGAGTCATTATTATATATACTATAGTCAGAATTATTGCTTTATTTACATACTACGGTGACGCATAGGCTAAGGCCACATAGGCAGGTGCCTTGCTTGGTGGCTACATGCTAGGTGACATATCCTAGCGAAAGGACGCACACTATACTATCGCAATGGCCACACTGCACGCTTTGCGCCTCGCTACGTGATTATTGGACACCTTGTGAGTCTCCCGACGAACAATCATGTTGATTATTTTTATTGTGTCACCTAGTGATTTTACAAGATGGTGGATGTTTCTTCAGTATGTAAACACCGTATATTTTGAGGTTATGAATAATGACGCATGGGATGAATTGACATTATGCACCCAACAAGTTCGAATTTGAGACTTGAAATTTTAAACTTAAATTCTCTGTGAGAAGTAGCTTTCTGGTTAGTTTTGAGAGTGACATATCGTTGTTGACTTGAGCGCTCCCAAATGTCAAATGAATTTGTACCTAAGCATGTAGCGTGCAATTTGGCAGTAGTGTTTTTAGTAGACAAGCATAGCACCTAGCTCAGCACTAGCGAAGCACCTACCTATGTGGCCGAAGCCATAATGATTTTACTCAGAACTAAATAATGTGTAGATGTTTGTATTTAGGTAGGTACCTGTTTGCATATTTTTTAAATGTGTAATCATATACATATTTATTTATATTATGGCAGGTGATTGTTAACGTCAAACATAATCAGTGTAATGAAAACACTATTGTCCTTTTGCAGAAATTAGTTAAGAAACTATGTTTACATAAAATGACTTATTTCCCAATGCTTTTAACATAGGATATGGATTGTTTTTGTTTAGTAAAAGATATATTATTTTGCCAATCGTTTTTTTCACTTTTTTTCCATTTACAGTGTCCAATCCGGTTTTTTTTTAAATAGCTCAATAACAATGATTACTAAACCATATATTCCATAACTTTTCTAAGCTCTGGGTCCAAACACACATTGAAAAACAATGTGTGAATTAGTCAGACCTGGGATCCATGACTTACCAATCCAACACGCTACCACTCGGGCAGACGTCATTACATGCTTAAATACATAGTAAAGAAGATGAAACTTGTTTGCTAATTTGATAGCAAACGTTATACATATATAATATAATATGTACACACAAAATTAAAGTACCTTTTATTAAAAATACACTTGCTCATAGTTTGTTACATATATCACTAAATACGCCTTTGACATATCCTTAATACATATAATAAAAATATTTATAACCATTAAATAATTAATTGTTATTAAATACAGTTGGTTGAACACACTACAAATAATATTATGTGATGGTTTGCATTGTATGTATATTTTTTTAAAGTAGAGACTAATTTTAGTCATGCTAAAATAATGTATATACCTTTGTACTGTTATGAAAAGTATGTATGTATGACATTATTAGATTGTAGAAAGAATATGCAAAATTAAAATTATGTTTAAATATGTAAAAATAAAATATTTTCTTTTATCAATGTAACTTAAAACAAATTTATACATACGCAAGCGACTGCATAATTAAATCAAAATGATTATCGTAGAGTAAAAATGCATCTTCTTTCTATGTGATGTTTCTAATTTACAAGCAATAAACATAGTAAAAAAAGTTGGTCATACTCATTGCTGTTATCATATTTGTTATTTTTTATGAATAACTTATCAATGTAAGTTTTTATCAAACAACAAATTATGTATTTTATTTGGGGCTAACACAGATTAATTTGGTTTAATAAAAACTGTTGACATCGGTGTTAAAATAATAAGAGTACTGTTAAATTCAGGCTACTTATTTATATTAAGACTAACACCATTATTGTCTCTTGTATGTATTTGATTCTAAAATGAATTATTCGCTTTCAAAGAAATGTTATGATACATAATGGGTAATTAATTATGTATCATAAAGTAGATTATAAAGTTTAATGCTTGTATTTTTAATAATATTTATTATAATTATTTATATTTTTATAAATGATAGTCTATGATTGATGTAGAAATGATATTTTTCATTATTATACGAAGACAGTAAATGGCAATAACTCTACAATATGTCAAAGCTCACATCAGTGTGGTCATAATCATGTTGTCGTAAAACAGCTGACTTAATTGTTACTCAATTACATTATTAAATGATCATTTGCGATAATGGCCTCCCCTCCTCTTGTCGATTTTGTGTCAAAAATTGATGCAGATCCCATAGAAGCAAAATATTACCAACGGATGGGTGATCACAAAAATCTATAATCTTCTGCAATATGTGTATTGTGTTTGAAAACTTGAATATTTTTTCTTAATATTATATCATTTGCTTATATAATTTAATTCTGTTAACTTATTCTTAACTTGATTTTTGTAAAAAAATGCAATTGAAAAAATATTTGAAAAATAAAAATGGATTTTAACAGATTCGCCAAATTTTAATTGTTTTATTTGTTATCTGTTGAATTTATAAAAGTCAGTAGCGAAGAATGACTTTTGGATGCAGGTAGGCTATGGGGATGGGGACTGCAAAATGTGGTCAGTCTATCAAGCAACATTTTCATATTCAAAATAAATGTTTTTTAATATTTCTTATAAGTTGCAAGCCACAAAATCAATACGTTTCTAAAAAAAACTTATAACATGGTAATTCATTGAAGGGTCCCGTCTTTTTATTATATATTATTTTTACCATTGAAATGTAGTTTATTAAGTTCTCTCTAAGGTAGTGAAGATATTTTTGAATGATTTATAGTTTAAATGTATTTTATATTTATTTAAAAATGTGTATAACTTGAAGTGGAATGACTGCCTGTGAATTGTAACACAACTTTTAAAGTCTAACCAAGCTCTCACATCAAAACTCGTCTCGTGTGCGGAACAAACCTTCCGAGAATTAAGATCCAGTGTTGCTTGTGAAGATTGCGCACATCTACCTAGCGACAGTTGTGCGTAGCCTTCAAAATGTATAGATATTTCAATGCGGTGATCAGCGAGCCGGTATAGGAATGACCAATTCTTAGGTGTTTCTATGTGACTTCGACTTGGAGCCCGAGAAGGATGCAACTTGTCGATTACAACAGCCAGATGTTTTTTTCAAACGACACAGTCACATTCGCCCAACCTGTGGAGCTCCATTCGGTAATAATCAATGGAAAAAATTCTAACCGATCACCAAATTAATAATAAAAATAAATCAGTGTCATTAAAAAAAGCAATTAAGCCCAGTGCAATTGTAGTAGACATACCATTGCCAGCGACATCGCCTACACCGGCAGCGCGTGCACTAGCGAACGACACTGTTTGCTTCTTGCTCTCGCCTCCTGTGCCGGCATCAAGATCAACACCGCCACCAACCTATGCAAGGACGACACGGTCGCAATCGAAAATTAAAACAAAAATAGTATGTGAAGGATCATGGGCCCAGTACCGTGCCAAATAATGTAGAAACATCTTCACAACCTCTAATAAAAAAACCGTGTGATAAGACCTCACATAAGACCTTAGCTGCAAAAACAGACGACGGATGGGCTACCATTTCACGGAAACCCCGAGTCACCGTACGTGGAAGTCTCGAAGGACGGGTTAAACCGGTGGTGAAACACTACCATTTTCACCGGGACACTACGAGCAATGATCTCCTGACATATTTAAAAAAGTTATGTACCGCTGAATTTACAGTAGTAAGGATTAAATCAAGAGGGGACTACGCATCATTCAAGGTGGGTATCCCTTCTGACGTTACTGATACTGTTCTGAAGGCTGAAAATTGGCCACGTCACTCATTTATCAAGGAATGGTGTGAATGGTGCTTGAGAACTAAAACTGTGGAATTTTCGAGTGGCGTTTTGGTTGATGATTATGATGTCATAGCGTTAACAGAAACGTGGCTCAATAACAGTGTTTTCAGTCATGAATATTTTGGTGGTGAGTATACGGTCTTCAGAAGGGATCGAGACTCCGGAACAGGCCACAGGCAGGGTGGGGGCTGTCTTTTGGGAGTTAGAAATATGGAAGGGTTACGGGCCGAACGTTTTCATGTTTTGGAGACTCTTAATGAGGACCTTTGGGTAAAACTAACCTGTAACGGAGTGACCACGTATGTTTGTGTCGTGTATTTTCCTCCAGCGAGTGAATTGGAGATGTATAAACTATTTGTTGGGAAAATGTTGTCTAGCGATATCTTAATTAGGGATAGAAGGATTATTGTAATGGGAGATTTTAACCTGAATTCAGCGCGCAGCAGTGAAAGGGTCAAGAGCGAACTCGAATTTCTGTGTGCTGTTTTTGGATTTTCCCAGTACAATGATGTTCCTAACTCTGCTAATGGGTTTCTAGACAAGATTTTTAGCAACGTTAAAATATCAATTTCGCGATGTATGTCACCGATCGTACGAGAAGATGCGTATCACCCTACTTTATCTTTTTTACACGAGTTTCGTCCAACTCTCCTTCAGAGGACTAACATTCCCTCACACAGAACAAATCTGCAGAGGGGGTGGAAGTTTGAAGGGGGCAACTTCGATTTACTTTACTCATTAATGGGTGAGGTAGATTGGAGTGAGTTGTATGAAATTTGTGACGTAAATGACACGGTACAGCACTTTTACAACGTTATTTATAAAATTTTTGACCAGTGTTTTACAAGGAAGTTGCCATGTCGTGGTGGAAGGCGATACCCGAGGTGGTTTTCTCGGGAAATTGTCGGGGACATTGAGGTCAAACATTATTACCATAGAACTTGGAAGACTAAGCATATTCAGCAAGACTATGAAATGTTTGGTCTTTATCGCTCAAGAGTGCGGTAAGCTGTTCGACTGGCCTATCGAGCGCATATAGAAACGGTAGAAAATTGCATCCGCGAAAATTCTAAATCGTTTTGGGACTATGTTAAATCTTTAAGAAGGGATGGTGGGTTTGACAATTAGAGAAATAAAGAGGTGACCAGATCTGAAGTGGCAGAGGCATTTGCCGGTCACTTTAGGTCTGTCTACGCAAGTAGCAGTCCGAATCTGGATGTTGCCTCAACGTCAAGAAAACCATCACGCGGTGCCCAATTTATTGATATCCTTCCGATTGATGTTGCTATTGTGTTTAGATTCATTAAAAAGCTTAAGAACACTCGATCTGTAGGACCGGATAATCTCCCAACATTTTTTGTAAAGGGGTGTATTTCTTTGTCAAAGGCCCGCTTTCATATATATTTAATCTTGTGATGGAGACGGGTATCTTTCCCGAATTGTGGAAGATGTCAAAGGTTACTCCAATCCATAAGAGTGGTACCGAGTCATCAGTGGAGAACTATAGGCCGGTGGCTGTTTTCTCGGCACCCGCAAAAGTTCTTGAGATGATCATGCATAACATGATTTATCCAAAAATTGAGTCATTTATGCAGCATGGATTTAGAGTTGGCCGATCAACGGAAACTAACCTGATGGTATTTGTAGATTATGTGTCGTCAGCACTAGATAGAGGCCATCAGGTTGACTGTTCCTACAATGACTTCTCAAAAGCGTTTGACAGAGTCGATCACAACATCCTGTTGGAAAAACTCCAACTAATTGGATTGTCCGATCGTCTTCTAAAGTTATTCGGGAGCTATTTTAGGAATCGTCAACAATACATATCGTATGGCGTCTATCAGTCACAGATATTCAATACATTTTCTGGTGTCCCTCAGGGCTCAAACTTGGGGCTATTGCTGTTTACGATTTTTATAAATGACAGCAATGGTCATTAAAAATGATATGTTTTTGTTGTTCGCTGATGACCTGAAACTCTTCATGGAAGTTGTCACCTTGGACAATTGTCGTCAACTCCAACTGATATAGATAATATATTAGATTGGGGCAGGCGTAACAAACTGGACTTCAATATTGAAAAATGCAATGTTTTATCGTTTACCAGAGCCTCGCGAGTATTATTTTTCCAATATTCGATGCATAGCAGAGTTCTTTCGTGAATAGCATCTGTAAGGGATCTTGGCATTACGTTTGACAGTGGGCTGTCATTTAGTGGTCATATTGCTATCATTTGTAAAAAGGCGCTACAAATGTTGGGCTTCGTCTTGCGTACTTCCCGGGTCTTTTCAGATGTTACTGTAATAAAAATTCTTTATAATTCCTTAGTGAGAAGCCAGCTTGAGAGTGGATCGATTGTTTGGGCCCCGCATCAGTTGAAATATGACCTTATGGTGGAGCGAGTTCAAAAGAAATTTTTGAGACTCCTTTATTTGAGGTTATATGGATACTATCCGTGGCTTTATCCAACTGACTTTCTCTTAGGTATGCTTACATACTGTAGTTAAAGTGCTAGAAGATATCAATATTTGGCCACGTATTTTTTTCAACTTATATGTGGTGTGAATGAGAACTCTGCCATTCTTGGTAGTATTGACTTGTGTGTCCCTGATAACTATCTTAGAAATCGGGAGCATCAGTTGTTTGTTCTCCCGAGGAGCAGAACTAACCTGCCATTGGTGATGCCAATTGGGAGGGCAATAACTCTGTTCAACCAAATCGCTTCGGATGTTGATATATTCCATCTACGTGAGGATGAGTATAGGTCGACGTTATTTTATAAATACTTATAATAGGGTCTGCTTAACTCATCCGGTGTACTTCCTTGTACCTATATATTTTTTTTGTATTTACACATTTATACTGTAGAATAACTTAATACTGATCTATCTCTTTTGTTATGTACCTAATATTGTTTTAATAATATTTCGTTGTTTCTAAATGTCATGTTGTGAACGTCTTAAACTTATAATTTGTAATGTCCACAATATGTAAAATAAATAACTGAATTGAACGTGTGTTTTGTTGTTTGTGTTGAATAACGATGACGTCACATCGACGTATTCGACACGTTTTAGGCGAGACGAGTTTTGATGTGAGTGCCGGCTTAGTGTTATTTTTAGCCGCAACAGAGTCTTCTTGTTTCTCTTTTCTAGCAAGTTCTTTCTGCTGCAAGTGGATGTCATATTTTCTCTTCAAAATTTGCTGTTCTATTTCACAATAATTCTTCCATTCTACACAGCGGTCCTTTTTAGGTTGGAAGAAACCGATATTAAACTGGGTGTTGAATATTTTGTCTATTGCGCTCGGTGTACCTACACCATGGTCCCCACATCCTGAAACGGGCCTTCAGGCTAGGATATTTGGCGGCCCCCCTACCTACCGCTAAGATTAAAGGCAGTGTGAAACACTACATTAACGTTTTTCAAATTGTGTTTTAAGGTACTTATACAGTGAATTATTGGCGATTTTTATTACATCTACTTTAATAATGGAGCTGTCGATTACGACACATAATAATTAACAAAATGTATTGCACAATTATATAATTGAAAATGTTCATGGTCATGAAGCATAATAGCGCTTAGTTTTTTTTTACCATTAAAGCTAGTTTATGATGTGTGTTTATCTCACTTATCTGGTCAACCCGACACGCCGGGCCCCCCACAGCCCGGTCCCCCATGCTAGAGCCCTGTCAGCCCTCCCCAGCCGTGACCTACACCACTCCGGAATTCGGGTGGACACCGAGAATTTTTTGACAGTTCCATTAGGGATTTGGTTTCTAAAAAAACCTGACATTAGTGTTTTGAAATTTTTGTGCTAGAAATTAAAATCTAAGAATTTTTTCTAAACAGGGTGCTGGAGAATTACAAATCATTTTTTTGCCATGTTATTTGTCTAAGCCTAAGGTATAGTTTATTGGCTTTCAATTTCAATGTTTAAAATCATTCTGATAATTTTCATATTTGGGGGGTGCCAGGGCCCCTTGGCTCCCCCCCTGGGTGCGCCACTGGTACATGTGTCAATATTAAGGTCACCTTGGATGAAGTCTCTATCATTGTCAAACCTGCAGTAATGGGAGTGCACTCGAGGAAGAGAGTTTATGTGTTCAATTACACCATCTTTTAGTGATGAAGGCAATGAATTTCTGTTTAAAAGGTGCTTTCCTCGATTGCCAACAGAAACACTGCCGTGATCATCTGTTTTATTTTTTACTTTAGTTCAGTTAGTGGAATTAATATTAAGTGTGCCCATGAAAATTGTTTTGCAGACTATGTATATTGCTGACCCTCGTTTTGAAACTGAAAAGTGTAATTTAGTGAACGGTTTCCTACTGTTGTCTCTCTGATATCTATACTTTGGCTCAATCATGTTATTAGACTTGGAAACAAAATCGCGCTGATGGGTGATATCACACATTTCATAAAACATTTTAAATATCGATTCCCCTTCAGTCAGCATTTAAAATTACAGCGTTCAATGCATCCAGGTTTAATTGATTTCGCAGGAACAATTCCACCAAATTTGGTTATATACTCTTCACCAAAATTAACCTTCCCTTTTTCGCAGCAGTAGCGTCTACAAGTACCTCAATGTTTTTTTCCGATTGACTGCTGGAGAAGTTTCAGTGGATCCTTCAATTGGGACGTTATTTAGTTCAATAACCTCTTCCGATGATGATTGTTGAGGGATAATAATTATATCCGATAATACAGAATATCCAGTGTCGTGATAGTACAACCAGACCACGGAGCCATCATTAAGGTCATTGTCTGTCATCCTGTTAAATTACCCCTAGCCCTAGATCCGGAATCCACATCATTCTTAAAATGATACAGTTCACTGAAAAAACGCAATGTCCATCTCTGCCACATTATACTGTGCCTCCGTATTCATGTGTGCGGGATTAATATCCAGTATAAGTAAATCTTCAATCACCACAGCATCAGATTCCAGAATCACCATCGGGTCAATTGAATTATATTCTC
Organism: Rhyacophila brunnea; assembly: GCF_057557595.1. NCBI lineage: Eukaryota > Metazoa > Arthropoda > Insecta > Trichoptera > Rhyacophilidae > Rhyacophila > Rhyacophila brunnea. Next base: position 21,167,550 of record NW_028232774.1, read on the forward strand.
AATCACATACAACATTACTTTGCTATTCACTGCCACTAATATTCTCCCTTTGAATTGATTTGTTGATATTTACATTGATACCATTTTTTGTTGTTTCACCCTAAAAGTGAAAATAGACAAAATATTATGAGAAAGGATTCATCTTCTTTCTTCTTCCTCTCCCATATCCGCCCCTTAATTGGAGCATATGGACACCACGCGGTGCCTCCAAGAATCCTTGTCACTCGCCAGTCTTCTTCCTTCGTTTCAAGTCAAACCAGCATCTCGTAGCTCCGCCGTATACACTCTATAGATAGTATTTAGCCGGAATCCAGTCGGCATGAAGAACAGGGAAGCCAGGTTGAGGTTCTCTTCTGGCATCCGCAGCACATGGCCGAGCCAGGTCCAACGTCGCCTCTTCACTCTCAGTGTGATGAGAGGATGCTTGGTACGTTCTCCTCCTCGTTGCTCCTAAAGTCATACCATCCCACCGCACACCCAGTATCCGTCACAAACATCTGTTTTTCGAAGCTCAGTATACGGTTTCTCTGAGCCTTCGTAAGGTGCCATGATTCATTACCGTAAAGCAGCAAGGTCAGAATGCAAGCGTCGAATAGGTGGCACTTGGTTTTGACCGAGTACAATCGTCAGTCCCAGACATTCCGCATTGAGTTGAATGTTGCTCCAGCCATTCCCATTCGGATAGTGAGCTCGTTCTGCAAAATGCCATCTCGAGTGATTGAGGATTTCAAATTATACACATTTATATTTTTTATAAAAATCGAATCGAAAATATAAAAAATATTACTTAATAATGAATTAGTCAAAAATCAATACCGTAAAAAATTGAAAACTTAAACTAAATTTTTATAATAAATATAACCATAAAAATAATGTAATAATAACGTAACCTATTGTAGGCCTACGAATTCTTGGCTAGCTCAAGTGCCAGAAGTGGAGGAACATCAAGTTGGAAGAGCAGGTAGTCACTATATTATAGTCAATGAAACGAACGGTCACTATATTATATTTCGATTTATTTGTATCCGTAACCACAAAGACAAAAAGAAAGTTCAACTATATTACTACCTACTCGAATACCACAAAGTTAGAAAAAGTCAATTTCATTACTATCCAGTAACCACAGTATATTATAAAAAGTCAAAATTAATTATTATCCGATAAACCACAATATTTTATAAAAAGTCTAATTTATCAATACTCGTAGAACCACAATATATTATAAAAGTCTAATTTATTAATACTCGTAGAACCACAATATATTATAAAAGTCTAATTTATTAATACTCGTAGAACCACAATATATTATAAAAAGTCTAATTTAATTAATATAATTAATTATAAAAATGGAGGCACTTATTATTTATGTCATATTATTTAATATTAACTATTATTATTCCGTAGTCGAGATTACGCGGGCGCGGGGCATTGGGAAGAAAGTTTGGGAACCTGGTTGACACTCGCGCAGTCACGAACTGTCAGAGTGACAGTAGGTATTCACACCGATAGGTATTTTGACCGGTAGGTATTTTGGGCCTCGGCGGGTGGCTCCAGGGGGAGGTGATTCTAGTTCGACTAGATCTGCCCCTCTAGTTTCTCGGACTTGTATGAAATTGTATGAAGAAATCGCGCTTCAGACTGTCGCAGACACGGGGTCTGGAAGCTCGGAGAAGACTGATGAAGGAATCAAAAATTAGGGGTTTTTATTCAAAACTGGGCGATTTCATTTCTTTGTCCAACGTTTAAGGGATGCAAAAATCTCTTAACGGTTTCCTTATGCAAATTATCGGAAATCGTACGGTGACTAATTACCCGCAATATCTACGTAAGGACCCGTTATATCAAATTATAGGTACTAGGCGGCGCCTTTAAATGGGCGGGCCCGCCCTCACGTTACTTACGTTTTTCAAGTACTTGCTAGTACAGAGAATACGTACAATGGTATCAATGGATTCGTATTTTAATTTCCCGTCGATACAGTATACCCCCCGCATGGTGACTTTCCTCATGGCTGAGGGAGAGCCGTTTACAAGGTCGGCCGTACTGCAGGCTCTGGTGGCGTGACAGTACCTCTTACCCAGAAACAAGAATGCTCACGAGTTAGCCTGGATGGTATGGCCTCATATCCCAGTGGTCAAATTGGCATATTTGCGGCACCAGGCCTACAATAGCGCATACCAATCCTTCGGCTAACTCCCGCCGGAGGGCCAACTTTGAGGCCCTCTGACGGCCTGAATACCCCCCGGACGTTGGTCTCAGAATATGAAATCTGTAGGCTACTAACCTACTTATTAAATGATAGCTTAATAATTATAATTGTTACTCGGGAACGTTGTTAAAAATGGATATATATTCGTGCCCGTCGCGTAACCTTTACTACATTACCACCTATTATAGATCGATGTCGCCACAGGTACATACTTACGTCTAGTTGACGGATGTTATTCCGTCAACCAAACATAAAGGCATTAATAATTGCTTAGTACATGCTCATATTCCATTAATCAAGGATTTCTCGTACTTTATTGTGATACTCGATTGCCCTGATAACAGATACCGTCGAACTGATTTCCCGCCTCGTCGCTCGGCGTGCGTGAGCGTGATGCGGTCATACACGCAAGCGAGAGGGGCTCTGTTTCCGCAGAGGAGGTATTTTTCGATCGCGAAATCAGTTTCGGCACACGCGACAGAGACGCCATCGTATGTAAGAGCAGGAAAGCTGCCGGAATACCGATTTGGGAACGCCGTCTGCAGAACAGCCGTGGCTTTTATATCGATATCGAATGAATTCGATTACGCGGGAATCGCGATTAAAAATCGGTTCGATGGTTGCCTATGTGTTGCTATGCTTTGTGATCGCACAAAATGTGCGAATGGGAGCTTTCGCAACAGGCTATGAGCATATGTTTACAATTATCACGCCATGCATGCGCGATATGTAGCGACATCGATTCACATATTATTAACATTAATTATCCCTTAATTATCTTAATTATTTTAATTACTACATATTACTAACGCCCATCCATACGTCTTCCTTTATTATTCTACTAATCTATTGCCTATCTATGTTAAATTTACCCACTATATTACAATTTATATTACATATTACCATTACACACAAATCATATTTTACATTTATTTTAACTTAATTACCCCTTTACCTAAGCATATATTTAATTAATATTTAATCCTATAACCTTATTACCTTATATTTACGTGGTCTGCGACCGACTTATCTCCTCCACAGCTCACCTTGCGGAGTGCTAACATTCGACAAGGCAAACTGTGGGACTTCTGCATATATTAATATTGTTCAGCTTTGTCGAGGGTCGTAATCATTCCACCGGTGGCACATTGACTACCAGGATCAGACCGAGCGGCTGGGAGGCACTACTCCTTATGGAAGTGGAAATTCAGTGTGCGACACTATGTAGGTACCAAATATGTGACAAATTCACATTTTTTTACAACTGTAAGTTTATCTTTGCCTTAAAAAAAAAAATTGTAATGTTTTCAGATACATAGGTATTTATTAATTAATACAGTTGAAATTGTAAATTATAAAAAAAATATCTCAAATTGCAAGCTTCGTATTTTTCCGCTAGGTTCTCTGTTGGCATATTTCCGACCAAAAATGCTTACCGCCCGCCGAATTCAATAAATTCCATTTTAAATCAAGCCAATGACGTCTTTTTTTAGGTTAAATTAGGTTTTTCCGATATTCAAAATATATTAAACTTAGTCAGTCATATGTATTTGTTTTTATTTTATTTTCAATAAAAATTGGTAAAAAACTCAATCATCTTATATGACTGCAGTTTAACAACTATTTCAATAACATTTTTGGCGTACTACCTATCTATACCTTCATAATATAATACACGGACCAATATTATAGTAGGTACAAGTACTATATTATTCGCTATTGACTCTGAAGTCCCTTGAGATGTTGATCGTATTTTTTGCCTTGTGTTCTTCTGTGCTGGCCCCTTTTAACCCCTTTTCTTCTCGATTATTCTTACCCTAGACGCAGGTTTTCCCTCACCACGTTCAAAGGGGGACGCCTTCAGCATTTCCAGGAAATCTGGCAGGCCAAGGGTTCACCACCACCATTATTAAAAATAATAACGGGAACCCGTGTTCCGTTTATAAAGAAACCCCCTCTAATAATGCCTTTCGTACAATTCCAGAAGGATTTCCAAATGCGACAATCGCCGGAGATCACTTCACAAATTGCGGAACTGAAGAAATCGGGAGTATTGGAATCAGCAGAACCATCTCCGAGCTTCCTCTCAACCCTGTTTCTAGTAAGGAAGCAAGACGGCAGTCAACGACCCGTCTTCAACCTAAAACGCCTAAATGGTTTCCTACAACCAAGGCCGTTCAAACTGTTCCACCCTTTCAAGGTCCCAACATTCCTGCAAAGGGAAGACTGGTTAGTAAAAATAGACCTAAGCCAAGCGTACCTACATGTACCTATAGCTATACAACATCGCCGATTTCTACGGCTAGTTTACCAAGGAGAACTCCTTCAATTCACGTGCCTTCCGTTCGGACTGTCGGCAGCACCAAGACTGTTTGCCTCATTAACAAACTGGGTGGCCGAACACCTCCGGAAGGTATGAGAATCGTCAGTTACTTAGACGACTTTCTGATGGCAAATCAGTCCAGAGAGATTCTTCTGTCGCAACTGACTTATATGATAGATTTCATGCAGGCACTAAGCTGGATAATCAACAAGGAAAAATCTTGTCTGATTCCAAGCCAACAGCGGGAGTTCTTGGGTATCACGTGAGATACTCACAACAATCGGAAATATCTATCAACAGAGAAGTGCACATCACTTCGTCACCACCTGCAATTGCAGATCCAAAAAGGCAGTTGGTCACTCAGACAGGCCCAACGCCTCCTCGGGCGACTCAACTTTGCAACCTTCATCACTCCACAGGGGAGGTTGCATTGCCGACGTCTACAACGTACGAGCGCTCAATTATCAAGGAGCCACCCTCACAAAACAACATCGATTCCACCACAAGCTCGAGAGGACATCATGTGGTGGATTCGAGCGGTGGGCTTCTCAGGAAAGATTCACAGGGCAACCTACAATCACTTCCTCAGCACAGACGCAGCCGATTCAGGCTGGGGAGCGCAGTTAGACGAGTACCACCTATCAGGTACATGGACAAAACGCCAATCCACGTGGCACTCCAATCGAAAAGAGCTGTATGCAGTACTCTCAGCCATACAACTCCGGAAGCAAACGCTCAGGGGATCAGAATTACTCCTACAAACCGACAACAAAACAGTGGTGGCCTACATCAACAACGAAGAGGGCAAAAAATCCGCAACCCTACTAAGTCTTTGCCGACAGATCCTGGAAATCGCCAACCAGGCCATTATATCATTGACTGCACAATACCTTCCAGGAAAATAAAACTGCGTCGCAGACCATCTCTCGCACAGCAAAATTATCCTAGAATCCCCTATTTCAAAGATGGGGACTCCCAGACGTAGACCTGTTCGCATCCAACACAGCCCATGTTGTCGCAACGTATGTCTCACGAAATCCGAACGATGCCCTTGCACTATTCCACGATGCCTTCAGTCGACAGTGGGACTTCAAACTAGCCTGGATAATCCCGCCACCGAATCTAATTCCACAAGTATTGGCACACCTGAACATGGCAAGGGGAAAATATTTACTAGTGGCCCCATGGTGGAAGAAGTGTTTTTGGAGCGCAGACCTACAGCAGAGATCACTGGAACCCCCCTACCCGATCCCGCACTTGGAGTCATTTCTAGTGATACGGTGACAAACCATCCACCTCCACAAGTCCGGGACCTATCACTTCAGTTATGGATAATTTTGGGTGGGCAGAGTTAGTTTCTAGCTGGTCGGTAGAGGACAGATCACTTCTCACTTCCGGCTGGCGACCATCCACTTTGAAGACTTATAGACCTGCATGGGACAAATGGAAGACATGGTGCATGGCCAACACGATAAGCTATAATACCCCCGAGCCGATTGAAGTGGCTAGATACCTGGGTCACTTATATACAATAGGGAAGGTCTTTCATATAACATTATTCTTGTACATAAGTCAGCCATAGCTACCTTTTGCAAACCTATGATCAGTAAAGACATCAGCAGTAACATAGTAGTGCGTCATATGTTAAAAGCCATATCCACCCGCAAGACTAGACCTACAAAACCACCGATTTGGGATCCAAGAATAATCGTGGACTACCTCAAGAAAACAACACCACTAGTATACAACCTACTTATATGAAGTTTCACGCAGAACAGCAATATTATTATTACTCGCATCGGGACGACGGGTTCATGACCTTACCCTATGAGATACCCGGGGTTCCAACGGCTAGCTCAGGTGTCCATCGAACCCCGGATTCACAAAAAAAGATATTTTAAATTGAGGAGAAATTAAATGAAACCACGTCTGTCTCGTGCGTAACTTAGTATTATCTTATATTTTACATTTTCTTTACACGTTTACATATTTTGTTTTAACAATAAGTTTCGCAGGTCCGTACATGTTGGAAAAGGGACGCTCACTACTTTCTTTTTCTTTTTCAAACTTCGCGTACCCTCGCCGTCCAGCAAAAAGGACTCTCGTGATTGGCCAAATTTTATCGCGTGATGTTTTTGATTTGACGAATCACGAGGACCACCCCGGCGCAGGCGCGTGGAAATTTGAACGTTGCCGGCAAGCGCGGCAAAATTTATTATATATGAATAAGTACTTATATTTAATCTTAAAATTATCTCTTTCATCCATCATCATTTATACTTTAAAATCTATCTTAATTACACCTCCGCCCAGTAAGTGATTTTCACGCACCGGACGAAGGGCTTTACTCATGAATAAAAAAAAAAAAAAATTACGTAGTTGAGCAAGGAATTAGATTAGATGTTTTATGAAGCCGTTTCTAGAGGTCAGGGATACGTTTCGACTTATGACTACTAAATGATTATTTTACACCGGGAGAAGCCCGCCTGTAACAGGGGTGTATCACCTACTCAATGTAGCGGATAATGGTTTAGTCGATAATGGAGACCATATAATTCTATGGCCAGTGTTTGGTTCCAAGACAAACACATCAAGGCACCGCCAATCTGGATGGAAATTAAGCGCTTCCAGTTGCCATAACATCGATCCAGTATTTTGGCTACGAAAACTTATCTGCATTTCCAATGAGAGAAGAGAAGAGGGTGGTAATATTCCGGCATTATTTATCTCGTCAAGAGGCCCACCAAAACCTGCGACTCGAGTAGTCATCGGAAATTGGGTGAAGTCAGTACTCGCTGATGCAGGGGTACAGGAATCACCAGGCAGTACTCGATCAGATCTAAATTGGTTAGAGAATTACCCCATAGATGACATTCTGCAGAGAGGTAATTGGCGCCAAGAAGCTACTTTTAAAACATTTTACCAGAGACCGATAGACACAGAGACTTTTACAGCGGGGGAACAAAATATGTTGACCTCTCTGTTCAGCCCGGTGCACTGAGCCTAAAAGCATGTTATATTCTCATGTTAGGTTCGTCCACCCTATCTTGCAGGATCTATCTTGCTTTACCAGGTGATAACAAACAGATATCTCAAGGGACTTCAGAGTCAATAGCGAATAATGAAAGGAGTTTTACCTACCATTAAAACTCTTATTATTCTTGTTGACTCTGAAGTTCAGAGAACACCTACCTTGTTTCCTTGAGACATATCAAATTGAATAGCCAAAGACAAAGGACGCTTACGATAGAAGCGTCAGTCTTGCCAGCCTGCTAAACATGATGAGCAACCAGAGAGATAAATAATCGAGAAGAAAAGGGGGTAAAAAGGGGCCAGCACAGAAGAACACAAGGCAAAAAATACGATCAACATCTCAAGGGACAAGAATAATAAGAGTTTTAATGGTAAGTAAAACTCCTTTCAATAATTATAGTTCGGTTGGCAGCACTCAATTTAAGAATAATATAATAATATTTAAGAATACTACAATTTAAATAATATGTACCCATTGTAAATATTACCAAATATTTTATTTTAATTATGACGTCTTCAATTTTTATTATAATAAGGGGAATATAATATATTCGCACAATTGAATAGACTGTTTTCACAAAGCGCTGACAATATTTAAAAAGATGTTCGTCACATCGGAAATGGATGGTATTCACAAATCAACTACAACTCTCAAATGATCGATTTGCACTAAGGAAAACGTAGACTTCACGTATCAATATACTATTGTAACTAATTAATCGTAAAAGAATACAAACACTGAGAAAATTAGGTTTAATGATTTTAAACAATATTTTGGCAAAACATAAGTATCTACTAGGTACCTACTTTCAGATTCAAATAATACTATAAGTATCTATTTAAAAAGTGACGTTAATTAAAACTTAGGTAATTGTGCTGCAGATGCCGTCATGAGGTTTTATGATTTTTTTTACGAGAACAGTTTATTCCATGTCGACAATTATAATAAATACCCTCTTCTGTCGGCGCATAGGTTTTTCGATCCAATAATTATTGTTAATTTAAAATTTGAAATGCTCATACATTTTGATGCATCATTATCACAAACTAAGATTATATTAGGTCGGGGTAGGTTAGGTTGGGTTAGGTTAGGTTAGGTTAGGTACCTCCCTGCGTCTGTCACCTTGCCGTGGTAGGGAGGCTTCAGCTGCTCTGGCAGTCACCAAGAACAGACAACGTCTTTAATCCAAGATAAAGTGGAAGGCTGATGGATGAGTGGTCTGTAGACGCAAAATAACAGACCGCAAACGATCCCTCATAGGTACCTGCCAACTCCTATGAGTATCCTGGCTTATCCGGCTATGCGGGGCTCTGGTCGGACGGACTTTTTTTTCCCTAGCTACTCGTGGGATAAATCATGGAGAAAAAAACTAAAACAAACGATGATATGTGGAAGCTATTTAACATACTGGATGGGCGGGTAAATTCTTTAATGGTTTACATTAAAGAAAAACCAACGTACACGCCCCAATTAAAGAAGGGCTAGTTGAAATCACTAGACTGGTTCGCGGCATTGCTGCTCATAAGGATACCGCAAATTCCCTTTCTGCAGAGCTGACAGTTGTCAAAAACGAAAAAACAACGCAAACAGAATACAAAGAGAAGCAAACAACCGAAGAGAACTGGCAGAAGGTCTCTAAGAGGCCAAGAAAAGTCAAAAGAGTGCCTACCAAACATGAGGCCTCGCAAAAGGCGAATCAGGCTGTAAAAGACCTGCCTCTAACCGCCAAGAGAATGGAAGGCTCGGAAGGGACGAAATCACGTGTCAAATTATTGAAACGGCGATCGCCTCCTGGACCCAGGAATGAAGCAATTCAGATCCAAACTGAAGGCTCTTCTTTATCTTATGCCGACACACTCAGGAAGATAAAAAAAAGAGGTAACGGTGAGAGATGTGGAAGTGTCGTCCATTCGAATTGCCTTATAATAAATTGTATTGCCGCTACAATTATTAGTTTGACATTTGTGAATTTCTACCTTTTCTTTGTGCGATATATTATTTATCGGTGAAAACAATTTTACAAATGTGTGCAGTTGTCAAAATTGAGTGAATTTATATTTACAATTAGTGATTTATGATTTTTGTTTTGTAAAACAAACTATTATATGTGATTTCGTCGAAATCTTTTAATATATGTGAAAACTACTTTCCAAATGTTAAAGTTATTTTTTTTTGTGAATTTTGATTATTGCAATGTGCGATTAATTCCCACCCATAATAATAATGCCCTGATACTCATACTTCATAGACAACAGTTTTGTATTGGCAAGTCTGGTCTTGTCAGGCTGTCCAATTTATAAAAATAAAAACTCATTCTCTATGGTATATTGTGACATTTTGTATTTGACTTCTATCTGTCGTCTGAATTTTATATTTGCGAAAGAGAACGAACGTTTTAAATCACAATGTTTCCAGCAGAAATTGAAAACAATAGAAACAAAAATACAATAGTATGCATAGACTGCAGTTCAAAAATTTTATGTCCAAACCTAGGCTTGTATAAGATAATAGAAGTAAGGTTATATTATTATTTTATTTTATGTAGTTGTCATGTGTCAGCTTTCGTTGTACTAATAATTTTTAAATATTACGGTATAATGAAACAGTTGCATTTATTTATAACAATTTATTCACCGTTCTCGTCCTAAATAAAATCACATACATAGTGATTTGATTAGACAGGGTTATAGTATGAAAATCCACGATGGCCGGCGGCTTACGCGTCGGCTTATAATGTCGTGGTCTGGAAAATACAATATTGTTTTTCAATTTGTGTTTGGAGTCAAGAGTATGGACCTAATATGTTGAGCAAGTGGCTAACATCCATTTCTTATATTAACAAAAATCTGTTGATACAAGCTTCCACTCTGTGAAGGTCCATATGATCTTATTAGGGATCGGCCATGATCTAATGATGAAAACATCCCAGAAAAGCAACTTTTTGAAAAAAAAACGTTAAACTGTTTGGGTGCTACTGACTTGTTCTCCGGCGGTCACGTGACATATATATATATATATACCATGTCCGATCCTGATAAGATCATATGGGCCTCCACAGGGTGGAGGTTTGTATTAACAGATTCTGTTTTGACGAGAAATGGTTGTTAGCCACTTGCTCAACCTATCAGGTTCATACTCTGACTCATACACGTGACATACGCATCATTAACTACTATACAACATAAGATGTATTCACATTATTAATAAATAAGATTTGATCTCGATATTTGTAGCAATTCATTATTAATCATTTTAAACCATTAAATTGCTACTGAATATGCACATTTCAAATTCTCTTCCGCAGTTTGGTCAATAACAAAGAATCATAGACAAATTGGTACAAGTCTGTTTCCTGGAAGCCAGGCAAGATCAGCAGCAATTTTCATAGCTAATTTTGGCAAAATTCATGAACCTAACGAATAATCAAGTATATCGGCTATTTTCAAAATTTGTTTGCCGGCTTCCAATAAGCAGACAAGAAACGACAAATTAACAGAACTCACTTTTTTAATCCTATAACACAAAAACAACTTTAAATAAAATTATTGTCAACAAGAAATGCACAAACGTATGCAATCAGATACAACAATTCAATGTTGTCTATTGTTACTTAATTAATATGCAGCCCAATAATTCTTGCCTCTTTAATTGATTATTTCATTGTTTCAAAATGTTCGTACTTCAATCACAGCAAATCGTATTGACATGAAGATAGTGAACACATCTTAATGTTGTAAGTATACAAGTTTGCCAGCAAAATTGTTGACTTTTTGTTACATAGAGAATCCCATCAAATTATGTTCCTACTGCGTGCGGCGATTCATAACTTCTCTTTTTCTCCCTTCTGCGGCAGACCGTAAGTAATACAATACGAATCAAGTGATATGGCGAGGTCATGTTGGCACTCCCTAGGGTCGCAATGAATGAGGGTTACCTATACAACAAGCACGATCTAAACATTATCGGTGTTAGTAGCTATTTCCTGGTAGCACTGGAAGAAATCGCAACTGAGAGATTTCCCAATTTTTTTGGGCACATAAAATTATTAGCATATATGTATTTCGCAATATTAAAAATTATTATTTAATTTACCTTTTCTTTTTCCATTTCAGAAACTCATTCCCAAGACGACCCAAACGAGAAACTACAAAGATATCGAGACCGAACCTATTTCAGAGTTCTGGGAGGTGGAAGACATATTCACGTTTGAAAACATAGGCTTCTCTCATTCCTCAGACGGGAAGATCACTTACCTGTGCTGCGCCGACTGCGAAGTGGGACCTCTCGGATACCATGACCTCTCCACTAGAGCGAGCTTCGTGGCACTGGCCAGAGTCAAACATCTACCTAATTAGTGATCCGAGTACTTACCTAGTCTTAATAAAATTATATTTTGATTTGCAATAATTGAAATGTTAACTTGACCACATAAGCATAATATATTATGTATGCTGATGATGGTGTTTGGGACTGCTCTTTTGTTATACGTTAAGTTACACTGACCACACATATACCTCATTATATGGCCACTCATTATATGACTATTCTATGGGTTGGTTAGTTTTTCAAATTAAATTAAACTCTCCCTAAAACAAACAATAGATAAAAAAATATTCTTATATCTATAAAATATTTGTTTGCTTTTATTTATTATGCTTTGGTTAGGCAGGGTTTAATTGAATTTTAAATACTAACCAATGCCATCTGCAATATTGTATTCTTAGTTCAATGAAAATAAATAAGTATGACTGACAAGTTCAGTGTGCACTATTTATGTAGGATCTCCAAAGCCTAATTCCATAAATTTTCATGAATGAAATGTTGACCTTCATGAAATTAGCGAGAAGATGACAGTTAATTTCAAAGGATTTGTCAAAAGCGCTTTCTCATTAAGGCCATGCATTAGTTGAGGCACGGTCTAAAAAGATCGTTGCTAGGCGATGCGCGGATTGCGGGTCGCGGGTGCAAATGACGCCTGTCAAACGAAATATTATTTGTCATATAAATCCAACAAACGTCCATTTTATGTTCTGTTTATTGTTCTATTAGTAACAATAATAATATATTCATTGACATGTTTTATTTTTAAAGTAAATGGGTAACGTTTTTAGTCATCTTTACACGATTTTAGAATTAATTGACCCGTCGCCATCACGCAGCAAAGTGACGTGTTTCTGGCTCGACATTCTCTCACTGAATGGCAGCGAGTCCAAAATTTTGTCGCGCGTACAGTTGAAAATTATTTGGCGTTTCACTGATGCGTCACCTTAAGCCTGAGGTGAGGTATGAAAATGCAACTTTGAAATAAATAAAATGCAATTTCAATTAAAGGTTTTTCAAATACTATCTAAAATTGGAATATGAATATGACAATTGTATGGAAATAAATGATTTATTAAATGGTATTTAGTTATACAGCCAACTTTCCACAAACTCATCTCGGTCGTAAAGTGAGGAATTAGTGTATTGCAAACTTCTATGCGTTCCAAGGATTGCTATATTTTTTGGGCGATACAATTTAATGCGAAACTAAATCATTAAAAGATTTCTCATACAGATTTTGATAAAATCTATATGCCCACTGTTGAACAGAGGTTAAGGAACCGATTGGTGTAGCATTTCCACTTTATGGACATTCACTTTGTCTATGAGTGAAAATGTTTATTTACCCTTTTTTACCATTTATGTGTAATGAAATTTAATCTAAATTATTGCACCCACTTCAATAACCAATGATTACTCAAAATGAATATGAACAATGTTTTTTTCGAAATATTTCATGTTTTTTTGTTATATTTTGTACTTCTATCAAATGTAATATTATTTAGGTATTTGCTTGCTATTACCATAATATTTAATATTTGGATGTATTTTTTATAAATAAAATAATTGTTAAGTAATCTGACTATGACTATTAAATGTACCCTTAAGGGCTTGACCAGACAGAGAGCGGTCAGGCGTTCTGCATTCCGCGTTCAGAGTTCATCGTTCTTTGTAGTGTATTTATGCATACATTTAATTCTCTGTGTTACGTTTTTATTTACCGAAATTTACGTCTGAAATATTTTAAGTTCAATTAAAATCTAATTTATTTGAACACATTCAATTTAATTTGAATTTCGGACGCATGTGAGCACATATACTTTTATATAGGTACCCATTCAAATAATGTCTTAACACAGAAAAACTTTCATGGTTCAAGAAAGAAGGAGCATTCTTGAAAAGGTAAAAGAACATGTTGACATAATAATATGCTTCAAACCAATTTCTATTTTTGACATTATTTTTTTAAATTTTCGATACGTTCAATTTATGTTTTCTTGTCAGTCACTTAAAAAATGTAAAATTGGAGTTTCACTGTATTTTTATTATATAATAAACCAATAAGTTTTAACACAATGTTTCATTATCGGAAGGAAGCTCCAAAATAATAATCAATATTTTTTCAAACAAACCTTTACATTTCCAACAAAACTTTATTTGCTCGTGTAAAAAAATACAAAATACTTAACTAAGTACATACTATACACAGACAGATTATTAACTATTACAAATAATAATTTATAAAAATACAAAAATGGTTTCGATTTGTCTGCTTACTTTTGCTATGCATACGTATGGTACATGAAATTCACACTGGATAATTAAATACTTTAATATTACTGGCAGTGACTGACTATTAAATAACGTTGTACAAATCACAAACAAACATGCATACATAATATCCATTACAATTACAATAATGTTCTGTTACTCAGATTATCAAGGTATTTTAAAATATAATTATTTAATATAAAATTGTGAAGTGGGAATACTTGCAGGCATTCAATATTGTTTGGCAAAGTCCGAGCTATTGCTACTCATACATAAAATTCAGACACACTGCAAAAACAGTACCTACCTAACTCATACTTTAACAGTAATATTATAGTCAAAATGTCAACTGATTTTAATCAACAAAAACTAATTTAACTCGGGTTGGGGTACCTCAAAGATAATGCCTGTGCCCATATTATGAACTACAATATAAGTAGGTAGGCAAGTAATTTTATTACTAAAAAACAGTTGGAATACTTCTTTATCTGCTAGCATTAAAATACAACAGAAATAATATGTATTATCATTTTTACTGAACCAAACAATAAATAATATTATTCTGATTTTATAATAAAATCTCTTCCACTTAAGGTCTATCCTTTACTTTCAATCGAGGGGATACGGGATCTATAGTTAGTTCTTGGCCGGCCCGCCGTAGCTGTACTATTTTGATCATGTGAATTAAATTTTTCCTTTAATTTGTGGCTGTAGTTGAGTATGTACTATACATTATTTTCTTTTACTAGTTACTAATGATAATTAATAATGTTTCCTTAAATTTTCCATTTCAAAACCAGATAATTCGGATGCCACATGCATTTTTTAAATTGGACATTGGCTGGATTATAGTTTCTTAAACATATTTTTACTGACTTCTCATACCAGTTTGTCATTCACACAAAGAAAATAATAATAGTTCAAGCAGTTATTGTACAATCTTAGGTAATAATATTTAGTTGCTATGCTACATAAGATAGTTTATAAATAATTCATTTTTTTTGTGATTGCACGTTGATTTCAAAATAGACGAAAAGCAATCGAAAGCTTCTCAAATTCATCGTTGTTTGTTACATCATAATTATATTCACATATGAGACTTGCACTGGGTATGTCTTTGCAGTTTAATATACATACAAGCCGCACTTATGCAACTCACAACCATAACGAAAAGGATAAAAACGGCCCCCCATAAGAAACCGGCGTACGAAACGCAAACTCCTAACGGAGCCGTAAACGAAATATCTTCAGGAACGATCACTCGAAGTCCTTTACCGACTGTGACGGGCTCATACAGTGTTTCGTTTCCTGCCAGTAAAGTATCTCTTCTTCGCCTCCTGCCCGGCTCCAACTTCTGATTAGGATTCGGGCACATTTCACAATTAACTTTACATAACTCGACATTACATTCGAGCGTTAGATCCATTACATCGGGGAATTTAAATGCGTTGAAGAAAGCGTATGCTAATAATGAAGCTCCGGTATTTCCAGTATTTTTCGTCTTCTGGAAGGCGCCGAATAACTTCGGCTTAAGAACGCAACCGTCGTCATCAGTAAGTGCAACAACATTTTGCGATGACGAATCTCTGGCTTTGCAATCTTTGACTTGGATGTCGAATCCTGGATCTCCGGTTATTGATACGACCAGGGTCATGGTTTCTCCGATCTTCACGAGGCCGTTGGCAGGTGGCGCGAAAGGTCCACGGCCCATCTGTATGTCTAGACTGGCCATCGCTGTGTCACCACTGAATGTAACCACTTCTTGGTTCAACATACCGACGCTCAGAGCGATACTGAGTTGTTTGTTTAGGTTTCCTTCCCACAGACAGCGTACGCTTCTAATGCTGTCCCACACTTCTTGAATTCCAGCTTCGTTTTGTAAAACTAATACATTTTCCAAATATGACTGTCCTTGTGTTTCAAATCCGTTGATAAAATCTGTTCCGCAAGAGTTCAAGCTGAGCGTGAAGGAGTATTTAACCCTGTTAGAATTTTCCTGGACGTATCTACAGTTGGGGTCTGAATAATATCCTTTCGAGTATATAATTCCATTGTAAACCTTGTTAAATTCGATGTTAATAGTCATCATATCTTTGGCGCATTGGACATCGATGGCGTGGATATGCGGAGGATGAGCATCGTCATCGTCTGAAGGGCGCTGAGTCGATGACGGAAATCCAGGAGTGGAAGAAGGATAAGTAGGTCTCGGAGTAAAGGTAGGGTTAGGTTTTTGTGCAGGCGGCGAGGTGGGAATTGGCTGGTAGCCTTGTTCGTTTGGCCTGAAGACTGATGTACTCGGTCTCGATGGCGATTGCGTAGGTCTAACTGTAGGAAATCCTGTTTGGTATGTAGGTCCAGACGGAGATGGTGTAGAAGATCCTGGTTTATAAGCTGGGCTTGTGTTAGGCGCATAAGGAGGATTGGTGGAAGGACCCGGTTGGTATGTTGAAGGCGTATCAAAGTCTGGCTCCGGGCTTATAAATGGTGGTCTCGGAGATGGCCCAGGTAGTGGGTTACCCGATTCGCTATGGTCTGGATACTGCTGGCTTGACGGCGGATACGGAGCATTGCTAGATGGGTAAGATGACCCGCCGGAAGGTTGGTAGGGAGTATTGCTCGACGGCTGGTACGGTGTTCCGCTGGACGGCTCGTAAGGGGTCGACTGGGACGGTCTGTAGGGCTGTTGGGTTGATGATGGTGGCTGGAAAGGCCGCGGCCTCTCTGCATTTTGTCCGGCTGGCGGTAGATAGGCAAGATTTCCTTGGCGTGCTGAGGAAAATTACAAATATATATTAATATAAATCTAGGTTGAAGTAGAGCTTGTGGTTTCTCGATTTTTTCCGTTCTCGAGATTTGAGAAGTCTCGAGTTCAAGAAAAAATAGAGAATTCAAGATTGGTTTATTGATTTCTTGAGAATTTTCGAGAAATATTTTTTTTCTAACCCATCCGGCCAAAACTCTGCCGACCGAATGCATTTGAGATTAGATTCAAGACCTTTTAGCTTTTCTAATGCCATATTTTTTAAATCGGGGAATTTTTTAAATTCTGGTTCCGGTCGGCTTATTGATGATTTCTCGGGAAATGGGTATTCATAAAATTTCAGAATTTTTATTTCTCGACAATCGAGATTCACCTTTTCTGATTATTTCTAGACAATTCTCAAGACGAGATTTCTCGATCACAACTCCTAAGGCCTTGTCCAGATGGCGCGATTCACACGCACTCGCGATGAGTCACCTCTCGCGCGCGTTCGAGGTACAGGTGACTGCATCTTCATTGAGCCACATGCGCTCGCGGCGAAACACGCGTCGTCTGAATAAGCTCTTAGTTGAAGTAATGAAGAAACATCTTTTATTCTAACGAAAATATAAATTAAAGAAGAAAATAATTCAGTAAGCGACGAGAAGCTATAAGTAGTCTGGGTACTTTGTATTTTTTTCACTTTTTACTACATTGATATGCCTCTTTGCTTAATTACCTCGCATAAAATTAGATCAAATTATAATCACCTGTATTAATATATTTAGTAATAAGAAAATAAATAGATAATATACATACAAAATATGTTTTTAGAATATATTATTACCTACATCATTTTTATCCTTGAGCCGGAGTGCAAAGTTATGAAGCGTATATACCTATAATCTAAACAAGGAAGTCAATAGCAGCTACTAAAATTCGTAGGGACAGTCCCTTATTAAATGGACACTTATCTTATTAATTGATATCGAGCATTTTTTAATTCGATTAAATTGATTCTTTATAACTTACTTATATAGGCACAATTAATTAATTTAAATAACTCAGTAGATGGCAAACGGTTATAACTGCTATTTACACAATTTTACAGGAGAGCAAAAACAAAGTTTTGAAATCAGTATGACAAGTTAGTTTATAAGATATTTTTAAGTATTCTACATCAAGAAAAGCGGAATTAGCATCCCAACACAAACCTGGGGGGACATGCTCGTCGGAGGTCAAAATTGAGTTTTTATTGTATTTTCAAACCATGATCCTGGACACTCCTTAAACGTTGTAGATAATCTATTTATATAATTTTGAAGCCTTATTATCCTTTATAGTTATTTTAAACATTTGATGACTGCATAAAGTATTTTTGTTACATAAAATAGTATTCTTTTAGACCTCTCGCTCTAATGTTTTAGAATATAGTCATATTTCGGTACATAACTGTGCAGTGGTGTTAAAATTTTTTACATTTATTAATTTTTAAACGCATTTATAAAACCATTAGCATAATAAAATTTATTACGAGATAATTTTTGTAAAATATTCACGATAAAAAATTATATTGATAATCTCTGTGATCCCAAATTTGACAAGAATTAGGCATTTTATTATTCAAAAAATCGGCAAGATTTACACATTTGAAGATGATTCTAAAGATATTTATTATAAGCTATGTCTTTGACCATTCAAGTGTGATAAACATCTTATGAATAATGATTGCTTTATAATAATTATTGACCTTAGAATAAGGTAGTGTTTTTTTGAAATACGCCATTTCTTTTGTCATTCCCCAGTGGTTAAGCTACAACATACGGCCGTAGCTATAAATTGACAAACTATAATTGAAATAGGGAGTAAAATGATATTGACGCGCGTGTTTGAACATGTACCGTTTGAAAAAAAAATAAAAAAAATTTGGTTAGGTACATGTTCAAACACAAGCGTTAACATAATTTTACTCCCTACTTTAATTATAGTTTGTCAATTTATGGCTACGGCCGTATGTTGTAGCTTAACCACTAGGGAATGACAAAAGAAATGGCGTATTTCAAAGAAACACTTCCTTATTCTTAGGTCAATAATTATTATAAAGCAATCATTATTCATAAGACGTTTATCACACTAGAATGGTCAAAGACATAGCTTATAATAAGTATCTTTAAAATCATCTTCAAATGTGTTAATCTTGCCGATTTTTTGAATAATAAAATGCCTAATTCTTGTAAAATTTGGGATCACAGAGATTATCAAAATATTTTTTTATCGTGAGTATTTTACAAAAATTATCTCATAATAAATTATACTAATGGTTTTATAAATGCGTTTAAAAATTAATAAATGTTAAAAATCTTAACACCACTGCACAGTTATGTACCGAAATATGACTATATTCTAAAACATTAGAGCGAGAGGTCTAAAAGAATACTATTTTATGTAACAAAAATACTTTATGCAGTCATCAAATGTTTAAAATAACTATAAAGGATAATAAGGCTTCAAAATTATATAAATAGATTATCTACAACGTTTAAGGAGTGTCCAGGATCATGGGTTGAAAATACAATAAAAACTCAATTTTGACCTTCGACGAGCATGTCCCCCCTTAATAATATTGATATTAAATACCTCTATGATATTGACGTTTTATTGTCATCTTGCATTTTAAGTAGATATATCTTTTTGCCTTATCAACTTTCTTTCACATTTGGTCAGATGCAAACATTTTTTAAATTACTTGTATTTTGTGACCAATAAAGTTGCACTTCTAATATTTTTCACATCAAAGAATGTATAATTTGGAACATATGGAAGATAACTTAATATGTGAAAAAACTGCAGTTATAACCACCTGCCATCACAGTACCGAACTACTGATAAATTTAGTGTTGGACAGATGTAAATAATGACAAAGTGCATCACACTAACCTTTACGATTGTTTTGTTTATACACACCCTGTAGCCATTGCAGGATATTTTGTACCATTTCCTCAGCATTCGCCTGCCGCGCTTGACGAGTAATCGCTGCAAAGTAAAAGATATTAATAAGTACCTACTTATATTTTATCCATCTATTAAAATAATAATATTTAAGAAGGACGCTTTCAATTTCCGTGAACACATTTGTATGGTTGTATTGGCTATTGATGCATTTAGAGTTATGCGTATCGTATTTTCGAATTATTTCAGTTCAGGGGCTCTAGGTAAATGAAAAAACCTGTTCATACAATGTATATAATTAGTATAGTAGATATTATAGCAACTATTCCGAATTACAAGTCAATTGAAAACTCAAACTGTTTTACTGAATGTATTTAAAGTAAAAGTTATAATGTCATGTGAACATAAAATTATTAAATGTATCTGTAATGCGTGTGTTATAATATTAAAATCATTTTAAAAAGTACTATGATATATTATCAAACGAATTATGACCTTATTCAAAGTTTTATGACAAAGACATTTAAAGTTAAACTGTCTTGCATAATGAGAAAAAATATGGAATAGTTATACCAAAATTTTCCGATTATTCAGGTTTAGATTCCTAACATAGTCAAAATTTAATTTTCGTCCTTTATACCAATGCTTCTCAAACTTTTTCATACCACGGCCCTCAAAATCAAGAAAAAATCCAAGGCTCCCATCTCCAAAAAATTTAGTCTTTAGTGACCAACAGTACTTTATGTACCTACCATTAATTTAGGTACATTTTTATTAACAATTTAATGAGAGAGGTGTGATTGCATATTTTTACATAATACATCAATGTTCGATACAATGTTTGAAATGCTAATTCGCAAGGTTTGCTCCAAAGCCTCCCTCCGATGAAAGACACATTCATTCATTTTTTATTACCAGTAATGATAAAAATGCTGTTTCGCATAGGTATATTGTCGCAAAAGGAATTATGACAATGCTGCTTTTGCGATTGACGGATACTTGCCCTTATCCAAAATTCTGCAAGACTTCTTTCATTAAATTTGACTTCAAGGAAATTATCTAATATCATTCAATTCTTCTTAAGCTGCCCACGTAATATGATCATTTATTTTAAGGATAGCAAATGGTGTTTTTATCCAATTGCACTTTGGTTTTCATTTAAGTTTGAGAAATATTATCGTCCAGTGACCACATTTTTATGATTTTGTTTTCAAATACTGAAATATTTCGCGGCTCCCTGGCAGGAGCTCCAGGGCCCCCTAGGAGACCGCGCCTCCCAGTTTGAGAAGTACTGCTTTATACGGTACCTTGACCCGTAAGTAATCAATGTATAAGTTATACCTACCTATATAATATTATATTATAATTCCTGGTAAACTTACCATCCTCGTTTGCATTTGAAAATGGCTCCTGAGAATGCGCAGCTGGCACCACTATTACCAATACTGCCAACAAAAATATGCCGGCTAGCTTCATTTCTGAAACAAAAGAGATGAAAACCGTTTTAAAAGAGGGTCAGTAGGTTTAATGCACTTTTGTCTAATAATTATTTATTAGACTTTAACTTTTTTCCGACCATGTCCGATCCTATTAGGATCATATAGGCCTCCACAGAGTAGAGGTTTGTATTAACAGATTTTGTTTTTTACGAGAAATGGATGTCGGCCACTTGCTCAACCTATTAGGTTCATACCCTGACTCACACACAAATTGAAAAACAATATGTGTACTTGCCAGACCCAGGATTCGAACCTGGTACCCACGGCGTTATAGTTCAACGCTTAACTTAGGTAACATTAATTATTATAGGTAGCATAAGTACAAGTTATGTAGATATTACATAAGGGTCGCAATTTTTGTTACTTTTGCCCTTGATAAGTATAATTATATTTCGTGTATTATCTATTCGTATAGTATGACAGGGGCCCCAGCCCCTCGTGAACTAAAGCATGTACTCACCTAATGTTGTAAAAAAATACGCATAGGTACCTGTTTAAGATGTCGGAACTGTCTGAAAAGGCGAGCGATTCCTTAGATTCAATAAAAGCCTACAAATATGGCAGGTACTTTAGCATAATATAAGTGTATGCAATATTATTATAAGTATATGACATATGTATTGTGATCACTGGCGAATTCAGCCACGTGCACGTCAAATAGGTTGACAGCCGTGTCGTCCATTTTGTGAATCAATTCATGAAATGTGGCATTGCAAATGGCTACCGCTGCCGAGTTTTCCGGACAATGATACTGCTATGACCTCGGTCAAATGGGGACGTTGATGATTTGACAAGTTTATTGTTATCGGCTCTCTTTGGCGACCTTGGAACGGCTAACGACCCGGAATCGGGGCATCTGATAACGCAATACCTATCTAGGGGCATGCGCAATAATAATATTTGCATAATGTCGAAGACGAACGGAGGACATGGGTTACAGGGTTACACCGTGTGGAGATGTTTTTCGCAACCCTTGTTTAAAGCGTTTAAAAAAACGACAAACACTTGATTAGACAATTAGTATGCTGATACAGGCAAAATCTAGAAACGAATATTAAGACAGAAAACTGAGACTACAAAAGAGAGCTCCATACATTTATAGCAGAATTCAAAATGTAGGAAAAGGTAGGTACAGAAAAAGTTTTCTTCTTTAATAAGAGATCAAGCATTTCTTTATCTAATAATTAAGAGGAAATAATAAAATCACACGCACCCATGATTTGGATCTAAAATAAATATCGTTGTGGATCTATAAAAAAAAACTTCCGATGTGAAAATATTAAAATTTTATTGGAGAGACAAAAAAACTGCTCCATAAGCACCAACTTGGACGTATACGTTAATGATGTATAATACAAGTCCGTGGATAACTTGATTAAGTACTTAAATAACAGATAGACTACCTAGGTATACGTTTTATACCTTTGCACTTTTTACTACACTGCTAGTCTAACTGCTACGTCTATTTATCTGATTATCTCGCATAAACTTAGATCAATTTGTATTAATATATTATATAGTAACACATAAATAGATAATATACGTAAAAAACATATTTACAGATTATATCATATCATTTTCATCATAGAGCCGAAGTGCAAAGTTATGAAGCGTATATTCTACTAAGGACTTATCATCGTCAAGTATCTGCAATAGTTCCAATGTGATTACTACGTAATACCTCTATTACGGTCTTCTAAAAATCAGAGGTTACTATAATTACCTAGTTATATTTGAATATTGTTGGTATATATATATATATACAATAACATTGGGGGGGTTTACTAAACTATGCATCGCCATTATATGTCACATCGGAGGTTTTAACAGCTCGACGATTATACTATGTTAATATAAGAAAATCATTGGAAAATTAGGTAATTGAAACCATTAGATATTATCCGATACCTATTTCAGCCGACATGTTCAAAAATTATCTACCAATTAAAACAGATTGTAAGTGAAGTCAAGAAGATCATCATAACAATAAAATATATCCTATACTTACTAAAACGGGGTAACGTCTGGATTCGTGGTGTCAAAAGCACGTAATGTACCGTAAATGAAAGTATTAAAATATATTTCATAATATTTATGATAAATAAGACACGATTAATTTTCACTTTAATATTATAATTAGTATAAGTATATAATTATTAATGTTCACTATGGTGATTTTTTTAAATATTTAACACCCTTTACCTTTATTTACATATTGGAAACAAACAAAGTATATAAGTATATAAAGTATTCAATGAATATATGCTACGTATGTAGGTATGTGACGCACGCAACATTAATGTAAATCGATGTGCTAAGCGTAAATACGTAGCATGGAAAGGTACATGTTGGACATAATGTGTAAAGACCACAAAATAAACCAATGTATAATGAAGCACACAAGAGTACACAATGTGATTTAGGTCGCCAAGATGATGAAATAGCAATGGACCGGAGGTGTTGCTCGAGATGTGACCAGTGCTGTCATATAGTGGTACTTATGGGTATTAAATGATCACAGGACCGCTCTGAAACAGCAGTTGGACCGACAAACTCGCCAAGTTTGAGGGATCTACGTGGTAGCGAAGAACTAACTGGGGACCGTGAAGGGTAGAAGGACCTAGAAAAAGTGTCCACCCGGCAGTGAATCTACCCCGACTGATAGTGATGATTTACTACATAATATATAATTTATTTAATAAACTTAAAGATTAGAATAGTCGGAGCAGAAAGCTAAATATCGATTTTTATTT
Source organism: Rhyacophila brunnea (assembly GCF_057557595.1). NCBI lineage: Eukaryota > Metazoa > Arthropoda > Insecta > Trichoptera > Rhyacophilidae > Rhyacophila > Rhyacophila brunnea. The sequence continues at coordinate 21,191,651 of NW_028232774.1, forward strand.
ATTAATACCGTTCTCGGGTCCCTAATCTGCATTTGCATACAGAGAATAAAAATGCCAAATCATCAAATAAACGAATACTTTATTGGAACATCGTTCACATTAAAGATAACATATATTTTATGGGAAAAAAACAACTCGGCTAGTAAAACCCTGGGCATTATTGCCAAATGGGAAATAATTTCATACATCGTTATTGACAGAATGTGAACACGATCGGTTCCGGTTGTCTTTTGTGACAGAGTTAGATGACATTTATTTTTAGATTTTATGGTGCAAGTGCCTGAATGGAGTGTGAACACTGTCCATTAATATAGGTATTTGGACTTTTGACAAAATACAATGTAACAATATTGTGCAGAATAGTTAGCTATGTAGTTTTTTCTACAATATCTAAAATATCCGAAAGTATTGGTATAGTTTTAGCATGTGAACAGTCTTAAGAATCCAAGCTGTATTACAATAATTTGACAAGAAATGCTGAATATATTTAAAGCAGGTAATAAACGAGTACTTGTATGTTTTAATTTTAATTTCATGTAGTAACTACTTGTTAAAATTTATCAAAACCGTCAAGTCGATTTACAAACATCGGGAAAGCATAGGATACTGAATGGAGTTTTCATCGATTGCCAGAGCGCTGATCGAAAAGCTAAAATGTGAGAAAATAAGTAACCACCGTAATTATTATAAAATATTTATTTAGAATTATTGTTTTATGTTATTATTCACTCTAATTGGCGTCTTAGCTAAATGCTAATTATTTTTTTAAAATTCGTTTAAATTGTCGCTTCAAAAAAATACTTATCGATGATAATGTCATTGGACTGAATAATTTTCTGCCTTTAATAATAAAATTGTGAATCGACCAGATGGTTTCGGATTATTTTTTCGTATAAATGTTTTTGAACAAAATACATGTTAATGTTTGAATTTATGTCATGCTCACTTATGATCTACTCTCTTCCTAAGCCGTTAAAAGGATATAATTATACCGACCAGAAATGTCCATTATTGTAGAATAAGTTACACAATTACATTCTGTTTGTTAGAGGATACCACGTATAATAAAAGAATGGATTGGTTATGATTGATAGATTTCGTGTTGTGGGTAGACTATTTCTTATTCACCCCCAGGGAGCTAAAAGAACGCAGGAGGACATGATGCTGAGCCGAAAGGCAAAACGCACATGATGGTTGCATTTTTTCTGTATCAAGAGGCAAGATTCATGTTGAAATTAAATTTCTTTTCATTAAAATAAGATATTATAATAACAATAATTTTGCCTTATTTTGACCGAACGTAACTGTTGCAAAAAAAACAAGTTACGCAATGTTTATTCCTTGGACAATAGATACATAATATTACGTCTATAATCATAGTCAACTATTAAAGATGTGTGTAAATAGACAAAGACTAATAAAATGGTAGGCAATAATGTTAACAATATAAAGAATTTATGTAAATTCGACAAAAAATCGGCATTAATAAATCGATTATCTAAACACTTTACCTATCCAATCTCAAACTAATGGCTACCATTAAATTTGGCGCCACAATAAAAAAATAGTTATCTAAAAAATAAGAGATAGGTATGCGATATAATAATACTATGATGCAGTCATTGCCTTATTAATCTGCTATGAACGTGTCAGATTTCTCTAATAAAATCATATTTCTTGCTTTGTATTCACTAATTTCACTTTCGGGAAATACATGTCTGTAAAAATCGGATATGGCTTAAAATAAGACATATTAATTATTATTGTTTCCAAAAATAGCATACTGAGGGAAACCGCAGCGAAAACATTCAAACCTTCTCGGGGAAATCCATTTAAAAGTGATATTAATATACGAAAACTTAAAAATATATTTATAAAATATAACAAGCTGAAATAAAAGACTGTCCTTTTAAATAAAGGATGGATGGTCATCGTTGGTAGAAGCCGTCATCAAGAATAAAGCATTCAAAATTTAACGAAATCTCTTCATCAAAGTACCAAATCAAAATACTTGTGTTTATAACACCTTGTTGCAGCTAGTCGCTCACATAATTACTGTAAAAGCATAACATACAACATCCTTGACCAGATCGAGGCCAAGATATAGAGGAGGAGACCTATGCCTTCAACGGATCCCATCGCATATGAGTATTGAGGGCAATGAAAGGGCGGATTATCCGACAAAGAAAGCTGGCCAATCAGGAATGCCATACCAGAATACCTGGACTGGAGTGAGGCCACAAAGGAAATGTGCCAAAGCATGTGGATAGATTTTCACCACAGGGAATCAATAGAAAAGGGGAAATGGAGTAAGTCCATTCTACCATCGGTTCGGAGCCCTGGTTTATGGAGTCTCATTTGAAGTAAAATGAGCTTAAGCTGATAATGAGGCTAAGAACAGGACACACAACGAGTAAAAGATTTGATGTCCTTTGAAGGAGGGCCTGATCGGCGGATCCTCTTCCAGATCTGATAATAAGAGGCGAGTCGCAGTCAAAGCCTCGGTAAAATCATAAAAAATAATTACAAGATAAACAGAACTTGTTATACTTATACTTTTTAAATTTTCCGTTGAATCATATAAACTTGACAATTCTATGTATTAATATTTTTTTTTTATTGTACTTGATAGAAATACTGAATAAATATTATAGAATATTGAAATGTCATTTTGACATTTCATATTGATTTCCATAATAACGCACGTATATATTAATAATTTAGTTGCTAGGACCCCATTAGCAACCGACAATAATAACTTTCCATGCAAAACAGAATTAACTGAAAATGAATTCAATTCTGCTTCAAAATGGCTAAAAGTATTAAAAGAATGCATTGTCGCCGTGTCCTGATATATTCTAAAAGTTTCAAATGTCTAGCTAGTCCTGAAGTTAGTTAAAAATCTTCAATCGTCCAATACAAATCTTGGACAAACAAGAAAAAATCTGTACCGGACAAACAAGAATACGAGCTAATGAAAACGTGGTAAAATACTTGTTTATCATCCATATTATTATGTGTACATATTATATTCAGTCAGTCAGAAGTCACAAATTGCTGACGATGTAATGAGATAAATAGTTAAAACGATTATTATGCAATACATATATATTTAATTATTGACACTATGACTTATAAACAACATTAATAACTTTTCCCTATCATTTTTAGTGCAGTATATCAATAAAAAAATATGATGACGCCCCCAACGGACAGATTTGGTAGTAAGTAAGTATATATTCATTATTTTTTGTGTAGCCAAAGGTGAAAGACATTCTTAACCCAAGTGAAATAATGATTATCTCAACTTTCATAAAATTGACACTACAAACACAGACCATCGATAACTTTCATAAAGAGTAATAATATTATGGCGATGATGATCTCTTCGTTTGTATTACGTAACTATTGCAAAATATTTTGCGGATATTGGATGCTCGCTTATATCTTTCACACAATACGAAGTTTTTATTTGTTAGGTTTAACATATATCATAAAAGTAATGTCGGTATGTTATGATTGACCAAGATACATGTCTGTAAACAAATGAACATTCTATAAAACTATTCATGAAGTATCAACGTTTAAAATGTTTTGATATAGTCAGTCTAGTCCAGACTAGAGCTTGTGACATCTCACTTTTTTCGATTCCAGTGATTTTTTTATTTGAGGTAGGTATTACGCGGGAAAACTTTTGTGCCTTCCTGTGTTGTGAAAACCTTAAAAAAATTCCGCTTTTTTTCTAAATATTTTAAAGCTATTTGCGGTACCGATACATGGTCAATACCTAACGCTAAGTTAGCAATCCTGCTTCCGAATCTCAATTTTTAAAAATACATAACTGCCATTTTTTTTTTTTGATTTTTGAAATTCTTGAGAAATTAGAATGTAGAAACTTTTGTATAACATCTTGTTTGCGTATATTATATTATAATATAATTATATGTATCTTTGTCTGGAAAAGGCATTACGTTCAATTAAGAATCATGCTAATTAAGACATTTGAATGTTTTAGTAACTTTTAAATGAGCAATTATATCGTCATTTTTTAATTACTATAATGTAAATTGTCTCACTTATTTCTAATAATTATGATAACAAATAATATTTCTCACTCTCTTAGGACTGTATGACTCGTAAAACTGTAGTTTTGACTACATGACTTTTATCACTATGTATTTAATTCTCTAACCAATGGTAAAACTGTCACATCTAAATTCAATTTTATTCTGGAGTTATTTACAAAAGTACGGTCTTCTTTCTAATGAAATTATGGGCATATTTTCGAGAAGACTGTCAACGTACTTGCCTACTACACAGCGGTGGTTAAAAACTTCTATACATAACTGTCAGACATCAGTTGTTTATCAGTGAGGTTTCTGGGTTCATTGTTTTTTTAAACAAATTATCGATACGTTTACCAAATATAATATACTCTATTAATTGTTTTATGGTTTGATTTATTGAAAAAATTTGGCTTCAATTATCTCAAATCTATTATTTTTTTAGATTCCAGGACGATGATATATTAAAAAAATGAAATTGTCGTGTTCACCCCTAAGTGGAGCATATGGGCAGTGGGAGTTATTTTAGCAGACATTTTACGCAGTTGTTAACCATTTGTCCAACCCATTGGATCCTTGCATTGTATCAAATACCCATTGTAAAACAATATGCGTTTTACCAGCCGTTGGATCGAACCGCTACCCACGAAGTCAGAGGCGGCTACTCTTCCAACAAGACCAAAGTAGATGTAGATATATAAACGGGTAGTTAACAGCCGATACTAGTAAGTATAAGTGGCAGAAATACAATATAGTATATAAATAAGTTTATTCATTCAACCGTAGATATTTTTTTTATGAATTTGATATTATATATTAAAAGAATGTACACCAGAAATAAAGCAGAAGTTATCAGGGTAGGTCCTTAAGTTATGGGTTGCAAGTTCGAATCTTGTAGCTGGGTTAAATACAATCAAATATGTGCCGCCAAACAATTGAAAGACCTAATATTCAAACATCGAAAAAAAATTGTAGGTATATTACGATCAAGTAATCGTAGACCAATGCGTAATGCAATGGATTCAATACATAATATTATAATGTATTTTTTTCAAAGCCTGAGTGTTTCATTGCCACTAGTAGTACGCTACTGTTATTGAGCATTAAGATCTGTTGTGAGTAGGTATTGAAAAGCAAAAAAAGGGATAAGTATTCTGGTGTTTTAATTGATATATTACCACGATAAAATAAACATGTAAACAATTATTTACTAAGTACTCTTTGAAGGTATTTGAGATACTAAATTACAATGTGTGTTTACTTAAGGTTTACTATAGATTAGAGATTACAGTTTCCTTCCTTCCGCAAAAAAAATCATTCTTATTTTACTGTAGGTGTAGTGTTATTGAACTGACGCTTGTATAAGATAGTTTAGGAAATTAAATCCTACAATTTTATTTCAATTATGATTTGGGTGGTTAAACACGGAAATTTTCAGGGTCGACTAAGATTATATTATATCAGACACCACGTCCCTGGTAAGACAGAATCGCCCACTTAATTTTACTTACAATCTCCATTTTCTTTACAATTTTTAAAGTGCGTTTTTCAGCGATTACCCGCCAATTCGCCTTGAGTCTGTTTGCTTAGGCGTATAATGCGTTCGACCTCAAAACTGATTTCGCAACGATAATGATAGTATGCAGCTCCGAGAAGATGCGATCCGGATCTTGTATTTCGGTCGGTGCATCGTAAAATGACATAAGAGGTTGTCAACCCTTTTTGCTTCGGCACTTTTGATGGAATATAAACTTTGCGGATTTACTATGTAACAGCCGACACCAGAAAATAACAATTGAGACATTAACTGACAGTTTTTACTCCATTGTATTGCGGTTTAAAATTATATAAATGATTTAGGAAATGTAAGAGGTCAGAGGAGAGTATTTTGTTGGTGTATCAAAATAGTAAGACTAAATTGAATGAATTTAAAAACAAAAAAATTTCATTGTCGTCATTGTCAATGTCATTGAAATTGTCTTATTATAATAAACAAATTAGACAGTCAAACAACGATATCAAGACATCAAACAATGATCGATGTCTTATTCATGTCTACGTTAATTTTAATCTCTTACAATGCATAATACTCTTTTATGGTATTAATATATTTTGTGTGGTCATTAAATGTTAAATTTTAAGATGAGAAAAGGCAATGTACACTAATAGACAATTTCCTATAGATTCCTCTAATCTATGCTCGCAGAGATACTCTAAATTCTTTATTTTTAAGTTTCACACAGAACTCGAGTCCTTTCGAATAGTATTTTATTTCCAATCGCCAACAACTTTTCGGTGAAACATCATTATTTTGGTATTCAAAATCATAATTAATTATAATCAAAAAAAAATCTCTTGAAAATTGTATTTAATTGCACGTTATTTATTAATAGTAACTATAAAAACAACACCCCAATTCAAATGCAATTACTTAAGTAATGTCAAAAATGTCTCGCGCATCAATTGTTATAAACTGCAACCATACAACTAAGTATGATATTTTTATGTAATTAATTGGAATAAATATGCAAAACTTACATTACCTCGACAATTATTACGCACCAGTATAATTATGCGTACATGACCTTTTGCATATAATAATATATAAGTACCTTCTTCAACTTTATTATTTTTAAGTAACAAAGACTACAACCTTCCTCAAAAACAATTAACAGATACTTACTAATAGTTTAGTTGCATCATTAATTTGCAGATAATATAATATACTAATTTTTTAAACAGTTTATTATTGAATATATTACAGAATTTTCTACCCCAAGAATGCGAGATTCGTATTTTATCAATCCCGGGATCAGACGGAAAGAAGTGAGTATAATAAAACATTATATTTAAACACAAAAATGCTTTCTTAGAAAATATGTCATTTATTCATCCTCTCTTTTCAATGGATAAAATTAATTTATACATAAGTACTTTTATAATTGTGCATAGTATTACACATCCAGTAACCTCGTAAAAATGAGGAAATAAATGGATGGACACTGCTGAGAAAATCACCTTATTGTCAGAAATAAAGTAGCGGTTTTAGGTATAGAAAGGTCCGAGACGCTGACATATTTGGAGCCCTCTTAATCCGCTGGCAGATTTGGAGACCTTACAGAAATATCTATAGGTATGATGAACCTCCATGATCTGCTAGCATTTTTTTAGGTTGCATTTTGTTTTCATTCTGATTGGATAAAATAGTAATATTTTTAAGATTTTAGAACATTATGAAAAAGCAACCACCTCATCTACGAGAAATCAAGTAAAAATTAATCTCAATACATATACCGGATTCCAATATATTATTCAATATAGGGATTTCGTGATAAAGAAACCGAGTGACATACCTCGAGATTGCAACCCTTACTGCTTTCCCATTGGTTTATCGAAAATTTTAATTAAAACTAGTGAATCGTTAAACATTGAAAATCAAAACATAGAGCAAAAAATCTTTAGCGAAAAGAATTATTTGTTCTCAAAAATATTTTTCCTTTTTTCCTTATATAAGTCAAGATTTTGAACTCCGTTACAAAAAAGTTCTACGTCGTTACATGTAAGTGCATAGACATTATTATTATATTGACAGAATATGTACCTAATAGGTTGTAGGACCTAAGTGGCTGACATCTATTTCTCGTAAAAACAAAAAATCTGTTAATTCAAACCTTCACTCTGTGGAGGCCCATATGATCTTATTAGGATCGGACATGTTCGAGAGAGACATTAATATCTTTATCACTAAATTAACAGCTGGTTATAAAAGTTTTTACAATAAATTATCGACCATAGGATAATAAAATATACATTTAAAATTATTATGTTGAAATATTTTTGTTTATTATCTTGTCGTACCTAAATATTATTTAAAACCGATCACGATAACCTTTCTTGTTTTATCTGTACGTGAACATGAATAATAAGATCATAGAGGTACATATCGCAAGCTTATTTTTTCATCACGAATGTAAAGTAAATATAAATAATATACGAATAACATTTCACGATTTTTCATAAAGAAATTTATAGCTGTTAGTAGGTATCTAAATTTAGTACAACTTTAATATTCCTACAAAACAAAGCCAAAGTCGTAAAGCATTTATTTTGGAAGGTCGTCCGTGGTTTGTATTTTTCTTGCACCTTTCGAATACCTACCCAGTGATTTTCCAGCATAATATATGATCATATATAATATGTATATATACCAACCAATTATGCAGGTTTCATCTTTGGCTACTGTTGTAACTTGTAACTAATGAGTGTATACTAATGAGTATGAAAAGATGTTATTTTTACATTTGAAAGGAAATTCTAAATCTATTTCAGTATTTATCAATATTTTTGATGGAATTTTGGAAAGCTACATATTTTTCATTCAGTGTGTTCGTCACTCCAGCTTAAAGCTTGTGATTTTTAGATTCTCGAATCTAATTAAGGAATATTTTATTCGCGACAATTCGAGATTCGTTTTATTTACGGTATTGTTATCTACATTAAGGACACATTTGTTAACAACGATTTTTTTTCAATTCTTCGTTTTCTTAAGATTTTGACGTTCTGGAGTTATTTTTTAAGCTTTCTTATAAAAAAAATCGCAAAGGAACACTGTGGAGAGTATTTTTACATTCCAATTCCCCCCCGTTTAATTGAATTCTCTTCAAAAATTGGTAAAAGTCTCTCAAATTCTAGGAATCTCATTTATATTTTTTTGAGATATCATAATTTTAAAATATCATAAAAAAATTCTAGAAACGAAAATCAAGTTTTCTCATTATTTTTCGAGAATTCTTAAATCGCAACCCATGTATTTTAAGGCATGTTGAAATCAACTTATAACAGTTTTTTATAGTTTTAAATTAGATATTCTATAAAACATTTGCGTAGGTTTATATTTTTTCCGACCATGTCCGATCCTGATAGGATCATATGGGCCTCCACAGAGCGGAGGTTTGTATTGACAGATTTTTGTTTTTTACGAGAAATGAATGTCAGCCACTTGCTCAACCTATTAGGTCTATAGTCCTACTGAAACACAAATTGAAAAACAATATGTGTATTTTGTCAGACCCGGGTTTCGATCCTGGGACCCATGACGTCATGTCGAGGCAGACGTTGAAGCCGCTCGGCCATCTATTATTAATTAATCTTTCTGTGTTCAATATCATACCAATTGCAATATTCTATATTGCCAAATCATTGTATATAATTCTTACTCGTTATAATATTAGTTACCAAATTATTTGTATCACTTTCAGGACCGGTTTCGATTTAGAATTAGTCACTGGTTCCATAACATCATAATACCCATTAGTTACGGTATTATTATTCATGTAAAACTGACTGACGAAATAGACAAATAGGTAATTATCATCTAAAAGTTTTCCCATTATTCCTTTATTCTTTTATTTTTTCTGTCATCATTAGGTACAGTGTTTGATCTAAATATGTCAAAGACACAAGGCATTTTGATTGATTATCTTTATTTAGTCCAGTAGGCGAGAATAATGTCTACCTAGTGGTTTCACGTCATAATAATATATACTTAGAAAATTACCTAATGATTTCTTAATACCGAATAATACTTCAACACCATTAAGTACGTGCAGCGTTTCACTATTATTAATCCAACAACTAAGCGCCAATATTTATCTTCCTCTCGTTCTTTTGTTGGGTTAATGACTCGATTGAAGAGCGACTGTCAAAAGCCATTCAGATTTACAGAATCGTAATAAGTAGACATTAGAATATTTAAAAATTATTATTTCATTTAAGTATCTCTCGCAAGTAATATTTTATTGAGCAACAGGCTTGGGAATCTTGAAATAATGGAAAGTAATGAAGCAGCAATCTTGAAACGTATGTAGGTAGGTACTTACGCATTTTCGTAAACTTTCAGTTTTCTTCTGTAAGTGTTTACTGGTAGGTATTAATTATTTTCATTGGTGTTGATTTGACATCTGCTCTCGTGGTCCATTGCGTAAGGCGCTGGCCTTTCATCCGGGAGCTTCGGGTTCAATTCTCACTGAGGTTAAGATATATTTATGTGATTTCACCAAATCATGGTTGTTTGCGATTGTTTCATTTATTTTACTAATTGCACTACATATTTTTCTCTCCACCACCCAGCACGTCTCTACACCCGTTATGCAGGCGTATACCGTGGCGTAACGAACGTTAGGCGCAATTAAAAGTTGTGTTAGTGTCCCAGGAGCAACTTTCCAAGACATTGGCTGGCGTGCATTGTGCGTGATTCCTATTTTGATATATGATATATTACGGTCAATTCTCGATGAGAAAAGAGAATCTTGAAAGCTGAGAAATTTTCTCTCGTAGATACCAAGTCGCAATGGCCGACCGGACCAACTGAGGGTCGGGCCGACTTGAGAAGCTCTTCCCTGTCAACCATTGATATACTACTGGATGAATCATATGCTTCTTAAAATGACGCCCAATTTTCAGCGACTCGGCCTTTGTTAAAAATTACTGAGTGAGCCCGATCTAGCTTGCATCTTACTCTAACTAATAGTCAGCGCATGACGACTTGCTCTGTCTGTTTTGCGTTGCAGCCACCCTTAGGTTCACTATTCCAAGAACGCAAATTTAGTTTTACAGCCAAGGCAATACGGGTGAAATTCGGGAATCCATGTTAACGGTCTTAACGCATTATACTTACAAGGAAATATTATAAGACGATATTCGTAATATCTTTTGTGGTACATTTTTAAAATGACACTTGTATGGGAACTGCTCATCTAGTAGTATATTAATGCTGTCAACCGACAGAGGATGTGGCATCCTGCAATTCGACCTATAAGCAAGTCGAATATTCTATTAGGCCAAACTGACAAAGATTGAACAAAACCACCGTGTCCGCTTATGAACTGAAAACTCCAATGCCCTGGGGTCAATCTTGTTATTTCCATGCCACTTTATATTTGAAAAAAAAAATGCATTTATCTGCCATTGGAAGAGGAGGTCCATTGTTCCTACCATGCACCTAACGCGGCGTCATTGTACTACTGTTTCATTACACTACTATTGTTGTACCTCATGCCCTGTTGTAGTCTTAAAAAGAATATAATTATATGTCTATGCCGATGACACTAGTGGCGTGTGGTGCATTTTTCTTGTGGGGATGCAATAATGTTGGAAAACATTCAATTACTTAATAATACTTAACCACTATTTGCTGCACAATAGTATCTATCTACGTAGAATTTTGTAACAAATTTAATTTTGTTTTGCGATCGGTTCATGCATTAGTATTATTTATTATGACATTGCGGATATATCCGTAATATTAGTAACATGGCGGCTCTCGTGGTGCAGTGCGTGAGGCGCTTGCTTTCCACCCGAGAGTTCTGGGTTTGAGCTCGGTCAGGACACAATATTTATGTGTTTTTATCAAAGCCTGGGTGTTTGTGATTGTTCAAAATTACTTACAACCGCCTTGTACGAAAAAGTAAGGACATGGTTTAATAATTCTCAATTCAGGGTGATCATTTTTTCAAATCAAATCGGTGAAAATTTAGAATGGTTGTTTGTAAATTAATCAACAACTTACGCTCGGGCACACATTATTCAATTATCAATACATGTTTCATTCTAAATAAATTGAAATTGGATATCAATCAAAATAATGATACATCTTGATGAAGATCGATTAGCGTCGATGGATAAATAAATTTACACTCACGCGTGTCAAAGAAAGTGTTGCAACATGTAAATATATAAAAAAAAATGTTAATGATGCCATCGCAGTGAAGGAAGTGTTGTTACCTTCCCAGTGGATACAAAAGCACGCATCGGATATGAAAATGAAATAATCTTTTATTATTATTACCGGCAATCATTTCATCTGACCGGAGGTCTTTTATGAAATATTGTAGGTGTGTGTAAGCAAATATTGCAATCTACAGATTGTAAAATAATTAAAAAAAATATTGATAGCATTAAATCAACGTCTGGCAAGTAAATGTTAATCCGTACCTATTTAATCATTATAATATTATGTACCCAAAGTTGGCGATAAAAGTTGGTAATGAAATAATAAGAAAAGATAATTGAACATAACATGGGTACGTCAATAGTTTTTTTAATGAATCAATCTCTTGATATTCACAACACAAAAATATTTTTGTACCCGAGTATCGTGTCGATTAGTGTCTATGGGTTTTTGATTTTAGAAATTTATGGTGTCTGTTATGACTACACTATAAAAGTGAATTGGCTCTGAAAGATTAGATTCTTTAGGTAAACTGTGTTTTCTGCAAAATTGCACATAATATGTACGACATACTGGCTTTGAGACACAGATTTCGTCAGAACATGATTATGTTATTGCATTTTAACAAATAATAATCAATGATAGTATTGTATATGTGTTGGGAGATAGTACCTTTATAATGTGAGAAATGGATACCTAGCTAGTATTTTTTTTTAAATTAAGTACTTAAAATTGAGTTGAAGAATTGTGTATTTTTTATTGGGACAATTGTGGAAAATTTTAAGCCTACCTATTCGTGGGATGTTTAAAATTACTATATAATATATTTTTTAAGTTATTTAGTTTTATATATAACTGTAGCTTACGAGGAATTTGTTTTAAATAAGGCAGAATAATAAAACAATTCCACTTGATGTGTGAATTTGTAGTAGTGGAAAATACGAGGGCAAATTATTATTCTAGGGATGTTGAAATTTATTTGAGAGAGTAGTCGTGGGTAATCTATTTGGTTATTAAGTATGTAATTTAAAGAAAAATAACAAGGTCAAAAATAGTTCGCAGGTTTGCTTAATCATTTTATTTTGAAATGTTTGTATGTTTAATAAAGTAATGGTTATTTTTGATGGTGGTTTTCAGAATTTGAAAAATTGTTATTTTTTGGGCATTTACGTAACATGTACATTGACCTAATATTTTAATCTCTGCAAAAATACATTCTAAATAAATTTGTAATAAAACCATCACATACCTACCTCCATTAAATTATAATTCTACAGATTCTTTTTTTGAGCCGATAGCTATATTTTAGCTTTTAGATACCTACACCATAATGTCTCAATAGCTAATGAAGTAACCTTATATCCCGTTTACTCGCGCATGGATTGACTACTACGATAGTACGTATTATCATGGCCATAATAAGAAAATGCACGTGTAAACACATATTATCGTGCAAGTTGCAAGATTGCATGCATCAAAAAAGTTTAGAAGCTTCTGATTTTTTACGCAATAATTGGTACATACTTGTATTGCGGTGCGCATGCGCAGTAGAATGATAGTAGTGAACCTGCTGGAAGAAATATGAACTGACGTTTACCGATTATCTACGAACTTGTCCGACCTGTCTGAATCTGTCAAATAGCACCATTCAATGACAACATCGCGCCTCGCGTAAGCCTGAAGAATGAGATTGGAGAGACAGTCACCACTTTTACGTGTAAACAGCTGTTATTATCGCGATAGTTTAAAATACACACTATTGGTTCACGTTAATCCATGCACGTGCACAGGTGCTTTTACCGACATAAATAAAATTAAAATAGCATTCGATTTAATAATACATTTGTAGTTTTCTAATAGTATTATTGAATTAATATTAAACCATTCTAGAAGAAATTGTAAAAAAATCCCGATACCATATGTAATATTTAAGTCGGTGAAATTAACATTTTATGGTTAGAACCACTCTATCTCTCACCATACAAATAAGTACAACTTGACATGATAACATATTTGCTGTGGATTTTGAAGTATTTGATTTTACTGTCTGAATATGATACTCATCGGATTATTGTAAACATACTTCAAAATATAAAGACGAGTAAGTAAGTACATTATTACATAAGCCGTGAAGTGAGAGATGAGATAATAATAATTGAAAAGCATTCGAAGGCTAAAGAAGAAGAAGAAGTAATCTCTACTTTCACTCGCATGCGGTGGGGTATTATGAATGATGTTGCATTTTATTTGGTTTTATGGTTAAATAACGCAATGAGAATACATGTGTGTATAGACATGCGCGTAAGAGCAATTCAGGGGCGGATTGTTCCGGTGATACACTGGGTAAACTCCCGGTAAGCCGATGAGTCTCATAATATGCATTTTTTCCTACACATATTTATTGCAAATCGTGAAAGACCCACGCGTATATCCCAAATATAATGTCATAGAGATTTGAAATTGTTGAGAATTTAATATTTCTGGCGCCTTATCGTTTTGTGTTTATTACATTTTTATCATCCTCCAAGCCGTTCAATATTCAACAATATTACTTATCCATTCAATAAGTATCATGTAAACACTTATATTACGTTGTTTTAACAATCTAGGTAGGAATGTTATACTTTTGGGTAGGTTGACTAGAAAATTTTCCAGACCGGTCGGTTTGACATAAATAATGCACACTATAATTCGTCGGTCAAACGTATTCGTTTTCATTGAACTACATTATCACAATGTGTAGTGTCTACTAGTTTTAAAATTCAACTAAGCCCTGCCCAATCCAAGCCATGGTATATAATAGTCAAAAATATGCATTTAAGTATAATATGTAAAATATCTAAAAATATGCCATTTTAGATATATTATAGATAGAAGAATATTTTTATCGATTATGATTATAGTTTGGGTTGGCAGGCTTAATGATGTTTAAAAAACACCATCTGTAATATAAATATTTCTAATTCAAAGAAAACAAATAAATATGACTGATAAAGTGAGCAATATTTTTGTCGGATCGCTGATAGCATACCTAAACTATTATGGTTTGGTCTAGGCAGGGTTAAATTTGATTTTAAAAACTAACTGGCATTATTTGCAATTTGTATTCTTAGTTCAATGAAAACAAATAAGTATAACTTGTAATGTTTAGTGTGCATTATTTATGTCGAATCTTAACACCCTACCCCCATCCCTCGCCACTGATATTTACGCAGGTTATATAAAAATGTTTGAAGAGTTTGAAATATACATACATAGATTCTAGAAGGGGTCACAACAACTTTTCCGATTAAAATGTTTGCTTTTAGATTTCACAGCAATGTTTGTTAAATTGGTATCAATAACAAAATGAACATTCTCTGTCATATGGGTCGTTCTAAAAATCATTAACGTGTCTGCAAAACTCATCTAACTATGATATTCGTCGTTAATGTCAATTCCATTGTTCTACCATTCAAGTCACCTGAATCGATCTTACAAAGAAGCTGTGAATAATTTGGGTGATATCGTGTCGCCTTGTCGGATACTTATGTTACTATGAAACCTGCAAGGTCTACCAGCTTACTAGTTATAGAATACCTGATGGTAATCTATTAATAATTATGATATGGATGGGTACTGAATATATTTTTGATTTTTCAGCCATTGAATCTTCTTTACCTGTAATAAATGTCTTCATTGCATAATTTAGAATATGCCATTTATGCTGTTGAGGCGAATAAAATAAATGGCGGCGTTTTAAAATAATGATACGTAGTAGGAAGACACCGGCATTATAAAATTATGCTGCCCGCATGTAATAAAACAGAATTATTATAATAATAGACACGAGCTGCGTTCAGAAATATGTGGAAAATTATAGTCTATAAATCTGCAGTGATTTTGGAAAAATCACCAATGTTATTATTATGCAATCAATAGCAATCATTGTATTATCGGTTCAATAACAAAGAATTTGGACTACCTATAAGGTTTTGTTCAATTTATGTTCAATAACAATATCGTACCTCATCGAAACTTTTTCTGATGTTATATAAAAAAAGCTATTTGATTTTGTAAGGTTGTTGAAAGATTATCGGCAACGTCAAACTGACAGCATTTCGTTGATATTACATAATTTGGAAATGCCGCGGAAATACGCATAGAAATATTCTAACAAAAAATATTGGATAGTCGTCATGTATCGTATTGGAAGTAATCTAAATTCATATTTTAATTAGTAATTAAAATAAAACACACTATTTAGTACTAGTTCAACTTATTTTAATATTAGTCAGGACCGTTCGCTTCAAAGGGACATTGTCAACAGCTGATAAAGAGTAAGTATACAAATACAGTTCTTACCAGCAAATTTTAAAAGTATTTTTTTTTGTTAAGAATTAAATACAATTCTAAGAAATTCTCTGTTTAAAAATAAATAAATTATTATTATCTGTGAGTGACCATTACAAATTAACTGTTCAATACGTTCACAACATGACATGAAAATAATACGGTGTGATTGCCAAAAGTTGGTAAGTCCTGAAATCATGTTATGGAGTAATTATTGGAATTTGTAGTTAGACATGCCTTCTGAAAACAGGCATAATGGTAATTTCTTTGTGCTTTATATGCATCTTCTATATACTGATGAGTGAACGTTTATTTTTTTTCTCGCATACATATTTATATATAGTCACATAATCCGTTGTTAACTTTAAATACCTAAATTATCCACTTATAAGCTTTTGGAATCAATCCCGAAATATATAATTAATTAAATATAAGTAATACAATGACAACAGTGAGAATAATACAAACCTACTTATCAATGTTTAAAAAGCTATATAATAAAGATATTATATTAAAGTTAGTTGTGTACTGTGTTCAAGGAAGTGAGCTAAATAGATACTATTAAAAAAGCAACGTTCACCAAATTCACCCATTGGCAAATGAAGTAGGTATATCGAGATCCGATGGAATTTATTAAGATTGAAAATAATTTGATACGACATCCCGAAAAGTGCCTATCAACGTCTGTAAGTATATGATTATTTAAGGGTTGAAGTCTTACATCCTGGCTCAAAAATCTCTGGTTTGAGCTTACACTCCATCTCTATTCAGAACAACGACAGACAATGTAAAGATTTGCAATATATATCACTACCGACGCTTGATAGATAATGAATGTGTCTAAAACAGAAGAAAAAGTCAATTTCATTGACCACGATGACTGCCTTCCTAAATGATATATTAATTCTGCATTTTGGTAGCTCAGCTGGCTGATGCTCTCGATTTCTTGGGTACACACAGATCAACAATTAATACTAGAATATTGAATGTAATTAAAACTAAACATACACACATCAAATGCCTGTTATAATAAAGATATCACTACTTTTTCTTTAACTATTAATCATTTTATCACAATAAAATGTAATATTAAAAGGCTTAATATTCATGTCAGCTGATTGTGCAATGAGTCGGTAAACAAAGAATTTATTGTATTTTTAGCGTGCACGTAAAATTCCGTAGGAGCATTCAGTGCGCAAGTTTGACAGCTCAATGGGAAATTGGCGGGAAAATTACATTGTATGCATGTTCATATAAGAAACAGCCGAGTGCGTTCGAAAAAAACCAACAATCAAATGACTTTATAGGTACGGCAAGAATTCCGTGAAGCTGGAAAATTATTAACGGAGTCTGCTATGAACAGGACCGAACTGTCAAACTAGTAATAAACCTACTTATTTTTGTGTTATATTGATGTATGTTCCTAATTATTGAAATGTAAGTTTTTCTTCAGTCTTATCTTAAAGTTGTCCTTTATAGGCAATCATTATCGTCAATTAGACGTGTCGATTCATTTTCATTTGTATTTTTCTGCTCACCTGAGTACCTAATTTAATTACGACTTTGAATATCGGAAAGATACCAAAAATATAAAGTGTAATAATAATAATTAAGTGTCTGATAATATACTAAATACGCCCACTATGGCCGAGCGGCTAACGCATCGGCTTATAATGTTATAATGAAATAGTTGGTGCTTATTTATAACAATTTGTTCACCGTTCTCGCCTAATTCTATTTATTCTAATAGTCTAGTCTTATATATTATAGACATGGTTATGTTATGGACGGCCCCACGATGGCCGAGCGACTTACGCGTCAGCTTATAAAGTCGTGGGTCCCCGATTCAAATCCTGGGTCTGGCAAATACACATATTATTTTTCAATGTGTGTTTGGAGTCAGAGAATGGACCTAATTGCGTTGAGAAATTAGCTAACATGCGTTTCTCGTAAAACCAAAAATCAGCTGTTAATACAAACCTCTTTGGAGGCCCATTTATGATCTTATTAGGAACGGAAATGGCCAAAAGAAAATTCAGTGGTCGAATTACTAGATATAGCAGTTGTTTGTGACGCAGTGGGTTATGGGTTCGAACCCTCAGCTGTACAAAAAAAATATATGTTGTTTTTTTAATATGTGCTGTTAATATAACCCCCAATATGTTTTCATCTTATAAGTGAAAATGTTATTTTTACTGCTACAGAATATAGCATAATATATTTTTTTCGAAGTCATAAAAGAAGAAATAGTTGAACAGTTCGATCAACGATCCGACATAACTAGCATAATAAGATGGTGTCGTGACATGACATATTGTTAATACTTTAAACTTCACTAATAATTGTGATGAAAAATTTTACAATGTATAATATAAAATTACCTTTAATATTTAAATATGTTACGTAACTATTTATGATATGAAAAGGTAACTAAAACCGTAGCGCAATTTTTTCATTTTCTCTCACATCAATTAAATTTTCCAGGGCTGATTACATTTTTTCAACACAGCAACATTACGGTAGGTATCCTATGTATGAAAAACCGTGAGCCTCAATTACATAGAGAATGAGATAAATCTTAATCGCGCCATCTTGGAAATGACGCGGGCCTTGATGGTGTCGAATAATGAAACATTGGGAATACGAAACCACAAAGAAGTAAGCTAATCGCGACAATTATTCTTATACCATTATTAAAACTGACAACATTGAATTTGTTGTCTAAACGCCGAACTCATTTCGAACGATTAATTAAGGAGCAAGCCATTATTATAGCAACGACCTTTCGGATAAAGGCTACTAAGAGATTTCCTTTTCTGACAATCAAATATTTCACAATGGTTTCTGTTGGAGTGTCAAGGGGAATCGTGACATACTATTAATACATGCTTATGTTATTATTTGTTTTTTTTTTAAATATTATAATATGAAGTTAATCGCTGTTTTATAAAATTATTTTTCTGTCTTCTTCCGACCATGTCCGATCCTAATAGGATCATATGGGCCTCCATATAGTGGAGGTTTGTATTAACAGATTTTATTTTTACGAGAAATGGATGTCCGGCGTCCGCCACTTGCTCAACTTATTAGGTCCATACTCTGACTCATACACAAATTGAAAAACAATATGTGTACTTGCCAGACCCAGTATTTGAACCTGGGACCCTCAATACTATAAACCGATGCTTTTATAGGCGAGATTTAGTCTAATAGTTAATTAACATTAGTAAACTTAATATTTTTCGTATCTTTCCGATATTCCAAGTCGTTTTATAC
The DNA here is from genome assembly GCF_057557595.1 of Rhyacophila brunnea. Lineage (NCBI taxonomy): Eukaryota > Metazoa > Arthropoda > Insecta > Trichoptera > Rhyacophilidae > Rhyacophila > Rhyacophila brunnea. The sequence goes on from NW_028232774.1 coordinate 21,211,052, forward strand.
GTATATCTAACATCATAATGTTAAAATGAAAAAAAAACTTGGTACTGAAATGAGCAGAAAAAGACGAATGAGAATGAATCGATACTAGTTGTTGACGATAATGATTACCTATTAAAGACGAATTTAATTTAATATAAGACTAAAAGGCGGCTCTCGTGGTGCAGAGGGTAAGGCGCTGGCCTTCCACCCGAGAGTTCTGGGTTCGATACCGGTGAGGACACAATATTTATGTATTTTCTCAAAGCATGGGTGTTTGTGATTGTTCAAGATTAGTAACAACCACCTTGTTCGAAAAAGCAAGGACATGGTTATTAATAATTCTAAAAATATATATATATATATAAGACTAAAGAAAGTATTAGACTATAAAAAGACCTTTGACAAATATCTTTTATCAAATGTTTTGTAGTATTTCTTTTAAGATCATTCTTTTGCACCATTATTAAATCAACTAACTTAGTATTAACATAATATGAACGAATACAAGGAATGATTGAAATGTCATTTTGTGTACTTATTTGATTATTTTATGTATGTAGTCTATATCAAATATAAATTGGTTAGATTAAAATTGTACGTAATACATTTGGCCGAATCACAGTCTACCGTGAGCTGTTTTTTAGAAACCAATAGCCGATTGCAGTGAGATAAAATTCATGTGTAAATAAAACACTTCAAAATGTGTCGTATTAATACCATCGGAATAAAATGGATAAATAAAAGAAAATAGGTAGGTAAGTAAATTAGAAATACAAGAATATCGTATGAGTAAAGCTATATAAAATTCCGAATGTTTCAAATTTAGGTTAACAAGTAGGTACTTACTCGTAAGGTCGTAAGTATCAAGTCCTACGTATATGTGGTAGAATATAAATACGCTTTAGAACTTTGCACTTTTTACTACACTGATACGCCTCTTTGCCTGATTACCTCCATACAATCAGATCAAATGATATTCACTTGTATTAATATATGCAGTAATAAGAAAATAAATAGATAATATATTATGTAAAAAAATATTTTTAGAATATATTACATCATTTCATCCTAGAGCCGGAGTGCAAAGTTGAAGTGGCAACTCTATCAATCAATATAAATTTAAAAATCTTATTTAATCTAAAATAATTAGAATATTATTGTCTGCAATGAGATGAACAAAGTATCATTTTTTTTATCTCAACGCTATACGGCTATTTCTTTACGGTTCGACAGCTTACGGTGAACTGTGATATTGCGAAATGTAATACATACAATTTACATGTAACCAGTTTATGCTTGATATAAACTACATAGTATGTACCTCATGGCCCCCACATCCTCAAGCGGGCCTCTAGGCCAGGATCTTTGGCAGGCCCCCTATCTTTCACTAAGATTGAAGGCAGTGTAGTAACGTAGGTAAAATTAATTAAAATATAAAAAATTGCATTACACAACTTCAAAATTTAAAACCTTAGCATCCCCGAATTTGTGATGTGTCGATCCGCCAAGTGGGGCCAGAGCCCAGTCAGAGCCCCCCCCCCCTTGTGAGGGCCATGATGTACCAATACAAAACAGTAGGTCATATAGAAAAGCCTTATATAAAAGTAATATATTCTGATAAACAAAACGACAGTTCAATGATTCCTTATATTCGCTCATATTAAATTAATACTATGGCTAGTTTATTAAAGAATTATGCAATTTAACTATTATTTAGAAACTTCGGTGGAATATGTTTCATTTTATTTTTTCACACAGTTCAAATGGCTCTAAGCTTAGAATTGCATGTGAAATTTTCATTCGACGCTATGAATGTTTTAAGAAGCCAAACGTTTCAAAAATTTCGAACCAAATAATTGTAACTCGTTACAATAATTAACCGAATCTCACACAACAAACAATAAAATTCAGCGTAGCTAAATGCAAATTAATTAAACCACGTCTAAAGAGATTTCCCCATAAAATGGAAATGTATCTCTTGAGCCAGGGCTTGTTAGTTACGGGCGAGAATTCATTTGATACCCAAATCGTTTATAATTTTATGTACATCACAATAAATATGTATGTGGTGAGCACATGCCATAGAAGTGGAATTATTTTTGTTTTTAATGAAAACAACATTCAGCTTCTATTTGTTCACATTTTAGTAATGGAGACAATCAGACAATTAATGAGGTATACAGCGGTTGCATCTAGGCGCCCGTGCTGAAAAAATTGTTTGAGGGCAGCTTCATTTCGAAGACATATCCATAATAATTTGTGTTTGATTTTTAATGTGGTGGGAAAATTCTAATAGGTGACACTGTCTTCCGCATTTACCCCGCCAACTACTTTTCGTCGCTTCAACCACCGACCTTAACACTTTTCCAGGTACAATTATTCATACTCAGATATTCCACTTTTTGAGTCTAGCTATGAGTATCTAGCCTGCAGCTATAAATGTGTTTGCTCCTGTCGCATCCACAAATGGTTACCGAATGCGCATGGCCGAACGGTCATAATTTTAAGGATCACTAGTGTCCGTTTGTGTCGTCCACGCTGCATTGTATTTTAGACATGCCGCGTCGTATAGTAGTCTATAAACCGTTTAAGTTTCATCAATATCGGTCTAGTAGTTTTTTAGTTATCACCGAATGAAATCATGATACGACACAACTGAATCGTATTACTTCCTATTCTAACTCTTAACGAAGTATCACTTAAAAATACATATTTTGGTTTGTCAGATCAGACAGATGGGCTGTCAAAGAATTTTACCAGGAAGGCATAGTATGGAACAGGTTATGACCTAATTTAAAAGTAATATTATTCGAGGGTGTCATACAGAAAGAAATTCAAACATGCACACTGTAGTCTTGAAAATAACTGAAAAAAATGATCAGTCTCTTTAATACATGTATTTTTTTAATTTCTAGGCAGCTATTTACTATTTTGTGAGAAACTGGGGAACGACCAGTGCATTTATTGTGAATTGTAATGCAATGAGACATAAAATATATAATAGCTCAACAAATCTAGTTATCCAGTGGTATTCAAAAGGTATTCTCCCACGATGGCCGATGGGCTTAAGCGTCGGACTATAGCGTCGTGGGTCCCAAGTTCGAATCCTGGGTCTGGCAAGTACACATATTGTTTTTCAATTTGTGTATGAGTCAGAGTATGGACCTAATAGGTTGAGCAAGTGGCTGACATCCATTTCTCGTAAAAACAAAATCTGTTAATACAAACCTCCACCCTGTGGAGGCCCATATGATCCAATTAGAATCGGACATGGTCGAAAGAAAGAAAGAAATTCAAAAGGTAGTAAACGTTAAATAGATGCGATGCGCACACGGCGCAGGAGGCATGGACAACACTTGATTTATGCACTATACTGTGCGCAAAACAAGTGCTTTTTAGGCCTCTCGCAGTGTGCTTTGGCCCTAACAGCCGCTGTATCAATAAGAAAATTCGGAAGTATGTGGCAATGCTACACACATGACCAAGATAAATCAAATCAGCTTATAGACGCATTCATCCAACAAAGTTGAGTATGATTATGACATCAGACAGCGGAATCTCATTATACAATAAAAAATATTTTATCCACTTGATTGAAAATAAATTAACTGTTACTATCCCTGCAGTGTAAAAGCAAATTTACTACATCAAAAAAAAGACAATTTATCAGTATTAAACCATTACGAATATAATATATATGGGAGGGTTATATAGTTGTACACAATGAAGTGTTGCCAATTTTCCCAAAAAAAAAACAAAAAACAAACGTAACCGAGCCTATTGCTTGTTGTGTATTTATTTATTGTTAATAACGTGTTAAACAAAGGTTTCGATAGTTTCTTTTTACATCGCAATAATAATTTTGCGTAATACAGATTCACACATAAAAATGCGATGACGATGTCGTTAGAAGAATGTAATTATTGTACTGTTTAATTTATTAATAGCGGGACGGTGTATAATGTTTTAGTTTTCACGTTAATAAAAGATGGTGTAATAAATGTTGATGCTGTAGTATCATAGCATCCGTAGCTTATCTATGTGTAATTTATATGTAGCACAGATGACAGTCCTCTATTATAAGCCATTGCAGATTTTTTTTTTTGAAAATATAATTTTGTCCTTTATTTGGATCCTTGTTATTTAATTAAGTGACTATTAAAACTCGTAAAAAGGCTTAAATCCAATATGTACAACATATTTACGATTACAATAATTAATATTCACACAAATTTTTCACATATTTATACGGATAGTGTTTAGGTATAGGTATAGAACATACCTACATCTCATTTAAAATGATTTTTCACTATTCTCAATTTTTTATTGCATGTAATTTTCCGTAAACGATTGTTGATAAAATACCACGGGTGCTTTCAAATAATATAGTATCCTATTTTTAACGCCCATAATAATATTATTATGTCGAACAATCCATGGATGGAAAATGAAAATGATATTAGTGTTCGCCATAGTTACCATAGCAACTACAATGTTATTCGACTATTTTAAACCTTTTGCTTGTCTATGGACATAAAACACACAAAATAAATGGTTCTGAACGAATAAGATCTGTTTTTTTTATTATTATTTATGAATGTTTTTTCTGATTAATTGTCCTTTAAATTTTCCACAAAAACATTATCACTGTATCTATATTCAAGACAGCATAATCTTTGAACTTTTGTGTTGAGTACCTAACTAAGCTGTTCATTCGTGGATCGTGAATGCAAAATAAATGTTTTTTCAATGTGACGTTGACGCTTTGCACTCCTCGGACAGAGCACAAATTCAAGAATTCAGTAAACTAGAGACTTTTCGATAGGAAATTGGTGAACCCAATATAATTCTCAGCATTAAAATTTTTCGACTACGGTGGGCTGAGCTGACCACGTCTAAAGAATGGACTTGAATCGACCAATCTAGATTTTTTATGCGAAACTGTCTGGCAAGAGGAGCGTACTGAGGAATGAGTGGGCGACTCAGGTTGCAGTGTTTGGATGGCATAACTCAGCATTAGTCTGGAATGGGGGACATCAACTAGAAAAGACCAGGGTCCATTCCGGAACGATACGTTACGAATGATTTTATTTTGACGAAAAACTAGATTTATAATTTAATAACTCGACTGAGTTGAGTCCAACAAAACTTTGTAGCTGTGAAAACGGTTTCAATACAATAATACGGAATAATGACAACTGACGATAAAGGATCATGTGATGATAATATATCTAAATAAAACATTTTTGAACCATACCATAGCTAGAAAATGGAGTTTTTAGAATAAAGTATAGTATAAATTGTATTGTGACCAGTACTTTCTTTTCAAAATTATCAATAATATTGCTGACTCGCTAAACCTACTCTAAAGGGTGGGTTTTCATTGTTCATCAAGATTTACGCGAAACCAACCTTTGTACCATGTCAGTCGTAATGATTTAAATTTTACACGAAACTCCTTTATTCGATGCTCTTGTTCAAATTATGATATTTATTTCTCCACCGTCGTCGATCCATTCAATAATTCACCTGCTTCGTTAAACGCGCTATTTCCAACATTTTGTATAATTGACACTATTCGAATTTCAAATAACGTGTATCTTTTCTCTTTTCTTATTATTATCGTTTTCTGTTCTATCTTAGATTACTCATGTGTATAAATTTTAATAATTCTTAACACACATGAAATATGTAATAGGTATATATATTTATTTTTCTTATAATTTTTGTATATTTTATGTTATTCTTACTTTCTATCTTGTTAGACTTTATTATAATTTACATATGTAAACTTTACTGGTTGCAATATTTTCTCTCTAATCTATTTGTATACTTACATATTTATAAGATCTACCACGACTTGGTAAATCCTAATTGGTAAATTCCGTAATGCGCAAATAATACGTTGGTCACATGAAATTAAAAGAATGCCAGACGACAAAACACGAGGTACCCCAGTGGAGGCAATCAGGAATAGAGCCCCTAAGAGGTGAATTAATTATTTTGAGGACTGTAATAGAGAAGATTAGTGAAAGACAGGAACTAATGGGGAACACTTATGAAGGAAACCAAGTCTAGCCCTGAGTTGTACCGCTGAGAAGAAAAAAGGCCATTCATAATGGTAAACAAAATTAACGTAGGTATCTGGTTTGTAGTGATTTCGTAATATGGATTTTTATACAATATTTGTATTAGATATTCTCGAGTGCGTATGGAATATTCTCACATAAATACTTGGGGAGATTATATCAATAAAATTTACAAAAGCTATCTCATTTTTTGCTCAGTGAAATAGAAAACGCAGTTACCAAAATTCATTAGCTAATAAGCTAGCAATAAACTAGCGCTTAGATAATAAGCAATAAGCAGCTCTTCCGTCTTCCGGTTGAATAGAACAAAAAAACATAGCATAATAATTTGATCTTTGTAAAAAAAATGTGTGTGAAGTGTGCCGTGTGCAGTCTTAAAAAATTCGCCAAATTACGCAATGACAACGATGAAGATTCACATCGTGTGCTATGGAAGAGCATCTGTAATGTCACTGAACAGTAGCTCACTCAGCGGAAGTTCTTTGGGAACTATTTTAAATACACATTTATGTAATTAAAAGAATAATTTTAGCTAATAATACAATACATTATTATGTATTTAAGTAAAGGCGGGAAATAAGTATATTATCAATGAGGCGATTCGCTCGTTATTTTACTGTTTTAAAAACTGGTATCTTCCGAGCATGATTATTAAAAACTGATTGATACGACTATTATTTTTTTTATATACGTATAATTATATACATGGATGGTACTTTTTCGCGCTTATCATTGATCATGTTTCATAACATCCATATCTCTAATTAACTTTAAAAATATTTTTGTCATAAAAGCATTTTTGAGGAAATAAAAAAATAGCTATAATTGTTAGCAGTCTATTAGAAAATGTTACATGAATTACAGTGATGTCACGTGGGGGTAGGTAGGTCATGCGTTGCATAGGGTTGGCCCATTATAGAAGGTGGCAAATGAAGGTACTAATACAAATATTACAAATTTTGAGAGTATGTAGTAGTTTTCCATTAAGCAGACGCTGCTGTAGCTTCATAAGAAAGTATCAACATCTTGATTTAATAAATGATAAAGCATAATGATCCTAGATAGAGACAATATAACTATATTTGTATTGTAATAAAAATTGTAATACATACTGTAATATTATAATGATTATCGCAAATGCATTTTTTTACATAGGTGCTTTCAAAGCTCCCATTGCCACTGACCTCCACGTACTAAAACCACCCCTGTTCGAGAGTAGGTTTCGTGTAAGTGATAAAATTCTTAATATGTCAATTTAAAGATTTTTTGTGTATTAAAGACTAGGTTAGACATAAAATATAAAATAGGTAATTAGGTTAACTAACCTAACGAATTTGCAGACAATTTGAAATTAAAAATGAAGGTTGGCGGCATTCTAAATTTGCTTAAGGGTAGCACTTTGCATAGGGACGTCATTGCTGAGTTATAAATTAGAAAAAGTAATACTACGTATACAGAGTACCGTTTAAAAGTTATATGTAAAATAATGACGCTAATAGTCAGTTTATTGTATGTAATTATGTCTAGAAATACACACTAATAAATTGCCAATAAAATGACTTAAATGAAACGAAATCCCATGCAATGAAGAGAAACAAACGTCGAATTGATCGAAGTCATGGGAGAAAAAGACCAAATAAATGTTCGTCAAAGTCAAAACAAAAACGCTAGCATACTTTGGTCACATGATATGAAATCCTGAGAAGTATCACCGTCTGCATCTTATACTATACTTAAGTCCAAGGGAAAATTTTCGGGCTTGACTGAAAATTTCTGAGACTTATTTGATCTCAGAAATTCACCCCTATTTAGAGCAGCCGTAGGCAGGGAAAAAACTGTAAAAATCATCACTGACATCCAATAGTGGACATGTGACAAAGAGTATAAAAATAGAAAATTAATATTACAATACAATCTCGATAACGATTCGAGATTGTTTTTAGTATGGTTGAAGTGGAAATGATTTTAAATCTGAATTGGCACTGTTGGCAGCATTGAATGTAATGTTTATGAATAAAATTTTGATACATATTTATGTATATTTATTTTACAATTTTACGTGATTGTTCTACTGAATAATTCTAGTTAAAAGCTTCTTTTAGGCATATTTAGAACATAACACATGTTGGCCTAAGTATTCAATTTCATTTATAAGAGTTTTCTTAAATATGTTCGGTAACAACAACACAACGTTAATTACAATAATTGTTTCTGAAAGTACTTTGAGAATGAAATATTCTTTATTTGGCTTTCACGGTTATTTGATAATGTTTCGGTATTTATTTTATCCGTGGGTATCACGAAACGATTTCTTTAATCTGATGGTATATATTTGACGTTTTGTAGCAATCTGGAGAGACGATGATTACATAAATCACCAGTAACAATGATTTATAGCATTATTATAAATTGTTATAACTAAACTTAAGTGTTTCAAACATGCAATTTCTTAATTTAAAATGAAATTTAGAGTTTAAAAAAATATTTAATGACACTTTTTGCTAATTTTTTTTTGAGATGAATAATTCATTAACTATATTTGCTGTTATTAATTTTCTGCTAAGCAAGGTTTGAAAATACATTTAATTTAGTGTGCAGATTTTTATTGGAAAAATGGGTAGGTACCTACAACGAATTTAAATAGTCAAGTATATTTTATTACAACTTTTTTCTTAGGTTCGGTGGTTCTTTGTCCGGTACAAATCTTGCAATCGATTTTTAACTAACTTCCCGACTAGCTAGACATTTGAAACTTTTAGAATATATCAGAACACAATGCCAATGCATTTTTTTAATACTTTAGCCATCTTTAAGTAAAATTGAATTCATTTAATGTTAATTCTATTTTGTATGAAAAGTTATTTCGACACCATTATTGGTTGCTAGGGTTCTGGGGTTCTAGAAACTAAATTATTAATATATACGTGCGTTACTATGGAAATCAATATGAGATGTCAAAATGACATTTCAGTATTATTTCTATCAAGTACAAAATTTTTTGGTCGTTTAAGCGAGTCAAGTCAAGTTTATATGATTCAACAGAAAATTTAAAAACGTTGAATATAAAAAGTTCTTTTTATCTTGTAATTATTTATGTATATAATATGATAAGGAAGATAGCTGGAGCTCGGAGAGATTTTTTATGATTATCAGCGTAAATGGTAAATCAGGAAGAGGACGATTAACCGCATGATCTTGATTAGTCTTCGGAGCCCTCCTGATGACTGGAGGAGGATCGTGACCAGAATAAGAACAGTCCGCAAAGCCCACGATCCACAGTAATGGGGTACTAAGAAGATATTATGTTTATTAGATTATTGAGACAAAAAAAACTGTAGAAATCTATCTCTTATTGAAATGAATTATAAGGTTATCGTTGGGTAGTGTGCAAGTCGTAAATGGATTATTCTTTTCAACCCACAATCCAAAATATATGTTATATTTACATATATTAAATTGAATTTTGTAGAGTTTGATATTATCTAGTCCTATTACATTATATTATTATATTTTAAATTCTCATTCATTTATGAGTAACGATAGCAAATTGCATATTCATTTCCACTAAGTACCTACATAGAAAAACTGTATTTTAGTTTTGCACCAGATTTAGATATAATGAATGCAGTGAAATTGTTATGAGAATAAAATGAATCAAGACTTTCGGTTATACCAGGGGCTGACAAACTTTTGGTACAGATGAGCTAAATACCAGTAGTTTCACAATGTTTAGGTTTTTTCGAGAACCATAATATATTAGATGGGGGGAATGGCCCCCACAAGATAGGGGCTGACAGGGTTTTAGACTGGGGGCCCTGGCTTAAAGGGGGCCCAGCGTGGCAGATCAACCAGTCAAGTGAGATAAAGTGCACTAACAGTAAAAAAATGTCACTTAAAGCATGCAACATTTAGTAATGTGTGAATGTGCGTTGCAATTTTTGATTATTTTTAATATTCGTAAGTCCATAAATGTGCATAACAACATAAAATTGGGTGTATTAAAAATACAAAAAATCGCTAAAATACCCTTAATTTTACCTCGAACACCATTTGGAATTCGCAACTGTAGATCGTCACACTGCCTTTAACCTTAGCAATAGGTAGGGGGGCCGCCAAAGATCCTAGCCTGGTGGCCCGCTACGGGATGGGGGGAGGCAGCGGCAGAGAGATTGACGGTCATCGTAACTACGAGTATCATAAACGGTAAAAGGCGGAGAGAAAAATTACCCGAATGTTAAAAATAGTTATATATGCATTCTGTAGATCTTTATAAAAGCTCACATGTGTTAAAATCAGATTGCATTTTTATTTTTCCAAATTTACATATTCAGTAAAAAGATATACGTATTTAGAACTCCATAGATCTTCGTCAAGTAGAGTAATTGCATTTTAAAAGTGGTCGTATCAATATCAAATGGGGAAAAAAATATTGGTGGACATTGGTATTTAGAAGATTTGTAAAAAAGGTAGGCTCGCATAGAACGGAGAAAAATTTCCACCAAAAACCTCTCATATACCTACTTAAAATGACCAAATATAAACATTAAAAAAAAAACTGCCGATTATTATATTTTGAATATAAATAAATCACTATCTCCTCCGCATAGTTCGAAACCACAAAATAGTGAGAGTCAGACTAGGATTTGTTAGCTATTTACTGGAACAATTTGTTGGAAGTAAAATTAAAATAAAAAGAAAACTGGATATATCTTAATATTCTTTTAAATTATATAATTAAATAGTTGTTAATAATATTACTGATATGAGCATATATATAAAATTATTTTTTAGTACATTTTGCATATTAATATACTTATATATATTCAGATCTACTCTTACTTTCAAATCTGTAGCTTATGTAAAAATCGACTAGACATTATTATAGTGTTAACTAATTGTTAAATGCATATAAATATTTACTAATTCGTAATTTATGTTAATTTATACGTATTAAGTGTTTTGTTAATTTTTCACACACTTGATTGTCTATGAGTTATACAGAATCCAACAAAAACACCTGCCATTTGTTTATTAATATTTTTTCATACATTGAATTTATGCTGGCATAGTCATTGAATAATTCTCGTTACAGTCCACATATAATTCTCGGGGAGGAGCTGAGAGTTCCCGACCGCACCCAAGATGCCTTATTCAATTCAATAACAATACAAATAATACTTAGTATATATGGAAAGATATCTTTTAATTCCATGATTTTTAGCTATTTGTTTGTTTAGTTTATAGCTACCCCATTATTAAAAAATTGATATAAATATATATTTACCTATGTAACTCATTTTATTAGCTGTAATCTCGAATTATTTACAATTAGATATACGACTCTCAAATCCAACGTCATTTGTGGTGAAACAAAGCGGTCAATGTATAGGTAATTATGTAATATATTGTTAATATTGTTTGTAATGACACCAGTATTAGAGTAAATAAGTAACAATTTCTTGAATGAGTTTGCGAATCTATCCACGCGTTCAATAACTATCCGGTTGGGTAGATACGTAACATTTTTTTCAATAAAAGCAAAAGTTTAGACATTTCAATGATTTGGAATTTGCGATGAGGAAAAATACATTACCATCTTAGGGAAATCAATAGGTTTTCTTATAGGAAAGGGGTGATTTTACAACGTTTTTCTTAGCTCGTATTCTTATTTGTCCGGTGGTTATTTGTCCTGTACAAATCTTGCAATCGATTCTTAACTAACTTCCCGACTATCTAGACATTTGAAACTTTTAGAATATATCAGAACACGATGCCAATGCATTTTTTAAAATGCGTTTAGCCATCTTTAAGTAGAATTGAATTCATTTTCAGTTAATTCTGTTTTGTATGAAAAGTTATTTCGACACTATTATTGGTTGCTAAAAGGATCGTAGCAACTAAATTATTAATATATACGTGCGTTACTATGGAAATCAATGACATGTCAAAATGACATTTCAGTATTATTTCTATCAAGTACAATTTTTTTTGATCGTTTAAACTAGTCAAGTCAAGTTTATATGATTCAACAGAAAATTTAAAAACGTTGTATATAAAAATCTCTTTTTATCTTGTAATTATTTCTTAATAGAATTCAATTACCTGTATAGTGTGAATTACGAATTACTATTGAATTAATATTGAATTACTTATCGTGATATATATTATTAAACTATTTCAAAAATCAATTCTTAAATATTATTTGTATGTAGGGTGGCAAAATGTGACGTATTTACATGTTGTCACAGTGTCCCAATAAAGGTTGTTAGGTATCAACAATATAAAATATAAATCAGAATAATATTTCAAAGTATGTGAATATTATTGTGTTTATTGCATTTCTTCATCTTCAACCTATTGTTGCTGGGACTTCAAAATTTGTTTTTTCATAAAACGATTTTTTACTGAACAAGACAACGAATAATAATTTTTGAATTCATTGTAACATGTTTAAAAATCACAAATTATTTCACTGTGCAGATTACAATAACAAATAATGTTTTAAAATTACAGGTTCCACAATTATTGTAATAAAAAAAACAATCCTGTGGTAAGACGAAAATCTCAATGCTAAGAAAAATTTTAGTACCTAATTAATTAAATAAAATAACTACATATTGAAAAAATTAAAAAAAAGTATCTTTTGGTTATCATATAAATACCTACTATCGACCGAAGGTACTTGACGTAATTTAAATTTAAATTATAATGGTTATTAATTGAAATGCCAGTTATAGTGTCGAAAAAATGGATCCTACTGCAAAAATCAAGATATAACAAATCTGCCCACCCTACCTATATAATATTAGACAAAATAAAAAATAAATTTATTATTATTACTATGGCATATATAATTTTGGGATATTTTGTACTTACTCTAAAACTGAAATACATTACTAACCACAGCTAATCTTAATCATCCATTAAAATCGCTCCCGTCCATAGACAATGTAACTTTGTTTTATTGTTTTTGAAATGAGCTGATTCGTTGCATGTAATTAATTATTATGAGGGGATTACGCAAAGCATCATTTGTTTAATTAATGCGTAATTTTTATTTCACCAGTCTTTATGATTCCGCCAGTGGATCTCAAATGTATTTGAAAATATTTTTTTAAATTATTAATAACCATACCATGTCCTTGCTTTTTCGTACAAGGTGGGCTGTTAGTAATTTTGAACAATCACAAACACCCGGGTTTTGATAAAATCACATAAATATATTGTTCCCTCACCGGGAATAAAACCCAGAACTTCCGGATGGAAGGCCAGTGTCTTATGCACTGCACCACGAGAGCCGCCTGTATTTAAAGATTGGTTATATTGGTCATTTTATTTTATTTTAGTACTTAATAATGCAAAATATGCAAATAATGTGTACCGCGATTTTGATATCATTAAAATTATGCGAATGGATTTATTGAATAAGGTTAAATAAATACGATAGTAATTTAATGTATTGCATATTCCATACGTATTTCTTACTTATCAACAAGTCTAAATTGGCTACATATTGTAATATTGATTTCAACGAAACCGCAATAATGTCTTACGATGAATATCTGTTATAGCCATTCGTTCAGCCAATTGTCCCATTCCAAACATACATTCGAAAAATATTGTATAATTCCCGCTGTATTAAAAATCATTAAAAAAATATCATGATTTGTTTTCAAAACGGACCTCTCCTTCAACCATTACGCGCGCCTGATGTAAACAATTCAAATTAATTCATGGCTAGATAGTATGAAATGTCAAAAGAAAAGTTTTAAAACAAGAGAACGCCAATAAATTAATAATCATAACCAATTCGAAACAAATTCAAATTTTGTAAAACCAAATAATTAATAAAATATTTAAACTCCTACAGTTAATAGATTTTAAAGTTTGTGTATCTTAATTATTTATAGGCGGTTACATTGAATAAATAAAGTAGGTGTTAGCAAACAGAGTAAGAATAACTAATAGTGTTTCTCTCCCACGAGATGCGATAGAATTATTTCCTTTGTTTTTCTCATCAATGATCGCTGCCTTGTGCGTGACTGTCTTGTGAAAGCTGCGCTTAAGACCGCAGAGGACGACAACCTTCGACCCGCGAACTGCACACAGTCAAAACACGTTTCAGAGAAACTCGTGCTTTTACAGAGAGGCTGTAGACATGTTAACTGTGTCGTGCTTTTAGAGAGCTTGAATGAACATTATGAAACTTTCAGTTATTGAACGAATGAGTTAATTGGTTAAATTATTATAATAATTAAGTGACGTTTGACACAATAGAATCCCGTTTTATTTAGGAAAATAAATTGATACCTTACGACTTAAACTACTTCTGCATTTTATTAGGTTGGAAAATCTTCGATTCCAATATAATAACTATATTTTTGTACATATTGTAAATCCTTTTTCGTATATACATACAATCATATTGGTAGTTTGATATCTAAAATTTAGTATCGACCCAGTAAACAAATATTAGAGACAATTTCCGAATGAGTCTAATTTTATTTACTTGCTTACATAACCCTATCATGCCCTACTCTTGAGGCATTGGGTAAGCACAAGGTCGATTGATCCATCGTCACACCCCGCTATGTGAGATCTGCAGCGCATAGATCAATTTTGTAGCGCCGTCGATTTTATTTAACGGTTATTAAATGGTATATATATTTGTATTAAATATTTTTCAATTCTGAAGGAAATAAAATATATACTTATGTTATAAGGTCATTAGTAAAGTAAATTTTATTTAAAACCGGTGTTCTACACCTTATTTTTAGGTGGCTTTTGGTGGCCTTGATATGTACCTAATGCCGTAAGGAGAAAACACGACGAAGAAGAACAATTAATCTTTTGAATAAAAGTGCTCTGTAGAAATTATTAGTATGTATATTAATATAGATTATAAATTAGTATATGTAGGTACGTGTTTTGTTGAAAAATGTACCTACAATTAATTTGAAATATTTCTGTTGGCAGGTGGACGTGCCACCTGTTTTTTATAAGCTATAAATAGTAACCCATCGTTTCAGTGGCGAAGGATGGAGGTAGGCTGTTGAGATCCGACATAAATTTGATTTTATTTCATTGATTATGGTTTAGTTTAGACAGAGCTAAATGAAAAACTAAACAACGCCATCTGTAATGCGTATTCTTAATTCAACGAAAACATGAAAGGGTTTAATTCAATTTTAAAATCTTACCACCACCATCTGCTAATTGCATTCTTAGTTCAATGAAAACAAAAATACAACTGAGAAACTTTAGTGTACAATATTTATTACGGATCTTAGCAGCCTACCTCTACCCCTCGCCACTGTCTCGTTAAACTACAGTATACTTATTTTTTTCGCTTTATTAGCTAAATATAGAGACCGGCACGGCCGAAGTAAAAATGAACTTTGTGTTTTTTTACGGAAATCGACGTTTTTCACACTGAAGAAATATCTAAATATATTACGTATGGCCATTTGTATTATCAATTCATGGGCCTAACAGAAAAAAAAATCACTTGTTTCGTCTGTTCTATATTTAAAAAGTGTCTTTATTTTTGTTTATGTTAGTTTTTTCAGAATCGAACACTACCTCCATAGATAACAGACGTATATATATATAAGATATATATATAACTACCTCTCCCATGTCATACTACATGTCATGCCGCACTGATAGGTATTTATTATTTTACTTTTTACAGGGCCTACAGAAGTTTTACTTTAAAAAAATGCTTAGCACCTCTGGTAGAGGTAGCGCATTTAATCATGCCATCTGACTACACATGATTCTTCGTTTTACTATAAACGTATAAACGGTAATTCATTCGCCTCCAGTACGACGACGACACCACATTAGCGTGCACTTTATTATGGTTTATAACGAGACGTTTTTGCATTCTCGATAATTTTCCTGATGTCATTGCACCTCCGATGTAAGCGAATATGCCTTACTAAAACACGAGAGTCTATTTATTATATCACTGTCAATTAAAAAGAAAATACATCACATAAATAAACTGTATAAGTAAGAAATTCATGACCATTATATGGATACATTAATTAATATAATATGTATGAATATATATTTATAAATGAAGTTTGGACAGTTCAAAATGGTAGGTAGAACGATTTCCTTTTGTACAAAGCGTCGCGGGTTCCAATTCTGAGGTTTTGTCAAAATTTCATACTGTTATTTAAATCAATGTGTGAATATCCGATGAATTAAGCAAATAGCTAACAACCAATTTATTGTCGTAAACATCTCTTTTGAAGCTATCTCCACAGTAAGGAGGTTAATTATATGGAGAATATTATGTCATGTTTTGCAGCTGAAATTATACTTTACGTATATTATTGTCATCACGATTATTTACACTTATATTAAATATGTGTATTTATTTATTTATTTAAAAAAGATACATTGAGCACATAGTAAATTATTAATTCAAGACGTGCACAACATGATTTTTAGAATAAAAATTACAGGTAAGTAAATCAAATTAATAGAGAAAAAACAAACGAAAAAATAATTTTGTAGCAAAAGAAATAAAATAAAAAATAGCAATAATACAAGAAAAATAGAAATTAAACAATAAAATAGAGTTTTAAAAACAAAATAACAAAACAAAAATTTGGGTCAGGCGTGTCCAGCACGTAGATCGACGTAGATCGCGAATGATTTCATTTTCAGGAAACAATAGAAAAAACATATTAGGTATCTACTTAAATAACAATAACACGTGGTATTTATCTTATTAATACATATAATAGGTAAATTCCTAAAATAAAATCGTATTGAAACCCTTGTAAGTTATTTTATTCCTTCTTAAGTTATTTTCCTTTTAAATATATTATTTTGATAGTTTGATCTCTGGCACCTATACACTGTTTATTTTTAAACTTAAACTTTAAGATATTACTGGAATGACTATGTTAATCCAATGGATGTATCTAGAATAGCAATACTTATTAATAATGACCATCCAGAGAGTAACAACGAACCTTTGTGACCTTCGTAAAGGTATAGCGAATATTTAGCATCTAAGAGCCCTATGCAGAATCCAAGATTTCGATCCTAAGGATAAGTTGCCGAAAAGCATGACTTAACTATAGACTATACTGAGTATATAGTTAAGGAATCCTTAACCATAGACTACTTTTGTTAGGAACACGCCCCCTTCTGTATTACCATTTACCACTGACAGTTGCTGTCAAAATAAATTCGCATGTCTATAAAACAGTCCATACACTCAAATTCATTTAGCAATGTATCTCAATATGGATATTGATAGTGTTAATTCGTTTGGTATGTACTTGGAGAATATTATTTTACTTTTATAAATAGCAGAAATACAAGATGCCAGATGATAAAATGACACTTGACGCTAGTGTTACCATTTTAAAAAAATATCTTGCGGTGCCTGTGGAATTACGTATAATGACTTTTAACGGAAACATAAGAGTATTATAATTAAATATTAATATGTATTTATAGTTATTGCATTTATAAAATGCAGTTGTCATATTTTTGTCATCGTTTAACAATTATAAAATAATTTACCTAAACTATAGAAAAGAGAATTTTTAAATATGGTATTATTTTCAATAGAAATGATCTTACTAAGGACAATGTTTCTGCATAGTGTTTTCTGCTAAGGAAATTTTAGTTATGACAAATGTTTCTGCATTCCGCTCTTAGTCTAATTGCGTGGAGTACTACGTGCAGTAAAAAAAATATTGAAAAACAACTCCTTGCTTAGTATATTATAGACCTATACAGGAATACTTATTTACGTGATAAAAGTCTGTTAACAAAATAGACGATTGCAAAATGGTTTCTATGGTTTACACGGTTTTAACATTCGAATATTTTTGCTTTAGCTTTCAAGCATTACATAATCCCATACGGGCTCTTTTTAAAATATTTCACATTATTCCCATAATCAATTTCTAGGTTCTATTTCAAATCAATATAAATGGAAAGTGAATCTCGTTTATCCTGCCCATTACAGAATACATTATTCGTACAAAAATATTTATTGTAATAAATAAATTCACGGACATCCAATACTGTATTTGTGTATGTACGGAAATATAGTTTCTACAATTTATGTAGCAATTTACGATACGGACCAAGGAATGAATCAATACCATTTATTTTCACTTTCAATGCAAGCTGTACTTGTTTATGAGATACTCTGTACAATATCTCTGACCTAGAGATCGCAAGTTCAAGTCGGTGTGTATTCTGCAATATAGCTTTCGTAGGGCTAATTTTACAAGATATATGTGTATACCGATATGAGCATATAAACACTTTTACACTGTTTTTAAATATTTTGTACAATATCGTCGTCGAGATGTTAAAACCGTCGATGTGAAAAGTTGTCAGTTTAAAAAAAATATATTTATTGTTCATTTATATTCAAATTTATTTATTTTACAATTTATTATCACATTCATATCATATCATTTTCACTGGATAGTTTAGTAAACTCCCTCAACTTCCATATACCTACCACAAAAATTTAAATTAATTAATAGAAACCTATTTATTTTAAATGACTCATTTTAAAATTCAGATATATATATATAATAATCAGATCGGATATTATATTACAATGACTCGATGATGACGAGCCCTTTACTGCCAGTTATTTTTTGCCATTCCTTCTATTTGTCATGTTTTTGCTATAATATAAAAATATGTTTTAATTTAATTTCCTTTAAAATTTTCGTCGACTTTCTTGTAACTTTCGACTGTTCTTAGAATTTCATAGAATTTTCACAAAAACTGTTTTACGATAGTACCAATTATTGTTTTTATAATCACTCGAATTTATTAAAATTTGTTTCTTGCAAAAAGAGCACATGTGCTAGAGCCGATGGATTAAATTAAATTAGTTAGTTAAAGTTAATTAGTTAGTACGGAGTATTCTTGAGTATGGCTCCATCATCTGGAGTCCTTATGAAGTTTCCTATAAGCTTGTTTTAGAGCGTGTTCAGAAAAAATTTCTTCGTCATCTCTATTTTAAAGTTTATAATTATTTTCCTTTTGACACCTTCTCAAACGAGTATTTTCCGACTAACTTTCTTCAAGGCATGCTCGCCTTTCATTCTCTTGAAGCTCGTAGGTCACTTCTGCTCTTAAAGCATTTTTCCCTGCTCTCACGTGGTATCATTTTCAATCCCGATATTCTAGAAAATTTAAATTTTTACACACCCGTCAATTACATGCGTGGTCGCAGCCATGACCTATTTTGGGTGAAAGCTGTTTCCTCATGTCAGGCTCACCAGGCACCAATAGCGAGGGCTGTGCGGTTGGTCAATGCACTCCCTAGAGATGTAGATATTTTTGGCGATCCATTATATATTCTGTTTTTTAAATTCTATTTTATTGTTTAATTTGTATTTTTTGAATCATTGTTGTTTTCTTAAATTTTATTTCTTTTGTATAAAACTATTTTTGCTTTCTTTTTTTCCTCCACTTTGTTTTTTCTGATTTTCCTAACTGATTACTTGTAATTTTTATTCTAAATGTCATGTTGTGAACGTCCTGAATTAATAATTTGTTATGTACTCAACGTGTCTTTTTCAAATAAATAAATAAATAAATAAATAAATTATAAATAAAAAATGGAGCAAATGACACTAATTGGCACGGTCGAATGACTATTGAATAGAATGGATGGATGGCGAAGTATTTAGTTTTTCAGTGAGTCGCTTCACCGACATAATCACGAACGACAATCAATCTTCAGATAGATAGCCGTCAAATCAATAATTATTTATAACCTATAATAATATTAGGTAGTTAGGTGCTGTAAAAAACAATCCATAAATTAGTTTTTATTTTAGGAAGGTTACTACGAGGGTGGGTCAATAATTCCTTAGAAAAAAGCATTAAAACAGGTTTTATTTTTGTATTTTTTTTTATTTCTCAACATAATTTCCTTGGAGCTCAATACACTTGGTTAGACGTTTCTCATTTTTTTTTAAACCGTCAGAAAAATAAGTTTTCGGAAGGTCCTCAAAATAAGCATTTGTCCGATCGATAACTTCTTCATTTGAAAAAAAACGTTGTCCACTTAGCCATTTTTTTAAGTTTGGGAAAAGGAAAAAGTCACTGGGGGCTAAATCTGGCGAATACGGTGGGTGGTCGACCAATTCGAACTTCAATTCTTCAATTTTAGCCATTGATCGTAAACATGTGTGAACACGGGCATTGTCCTGATGAAAGAGGATTTTTTTCCTGTTTAAATGAGGCCGTTTTTCTTCAATTTTGTTTTTTAGCTGGTCCAATAAAGATGCATAATAATCCCCTGTTATTGTTTTTCCTTTTTCCAAATAGTCAACGAAAATAATTTCACGTGCATCCCAAAATACAGTAGCCATAACCTTACCAGCTGATTTTAGGGTTTTCGCCTTCTTTGGACATGGTTTGCCTTCGCAATCCACTGCTTTGACTGTTCTTTCGTCTCGGGAGTATAGTGGTGTATCCATGTTTCATCTGCAGTCACAAAGCGACGAAAAAATTCATCCGGATTGCGTTGCATGAGCGACAACAGGGCTTTAGAGGCCACCACCCTACTGCGTTTATTGTCGACTGTAAGCAAACGCGGCACCCATCTTGCAGAAATATTTTTCATGCCCAATTTGTCATGTAAAATAGAAATGACGCTACCTTTTGAGATCCCTGTAACCTCAATTATCTCACTCAACTTTAATCTTCGGTCACTTAACACCATATCGTAGATTTTATTGATCATTTCTGGTGTAGTCACCTCTACAGGACGTCCTGAGCGTGGTTCATCCTTTGTTGATGTACGACCACGTTTAAATTCATTTAACCAGTTATAAATAGTTGCAAGTGAAGGAGCAGATATGCTGTGAACTAAATCCAACTCATTTTTTATTTCCTTTGCTGTTAACCCTTTTATATTAAAATGTTTAATAACAACTCTAAACTCAATTTTCTCCATTTTCCATTTTTCCATTTTCCACAAGCAAATTTTTTTTTAAAATGTACGAGAAACACACAACAACCCGACCAATCTGATTGAAACTTCGCAGCATACTGAATCGGTAGTGCCGCTGCATGAAAACAAACCGCTTGCAGTACTAGTCGCGCCACCTGTCGGCTTTTCTAAGGACTTATTGACCCACCCTCGTATTTCTAACAATTATTACAATTTAACATCTGAACGAAACAAAATCATAATCTTTGAGATATTAAACAATTCTTAAAATCAAAACTTTTCTTATTTATCATACATAGACTGTTTATGATAAAAATTAATATTGCAAAAAATGCGATGACACGTCTTACCATTATATTGAAGGATTGGGGAATTTCGATTGCCACAAAAATGATGCTTGTGCAAACATTAGTGTTATTTATATTTGTATACGGAGTCGAGTCATGGACCCTGAAAGCAAGGGAGCGGGAGGCAGTTGATATATTTGAGATGTGGTGTTCGTATTTCTTGGGCGGAACACAGGACGAACCAGTTAATCATCCAGAGACTGCAGATAAAGGAACGGCTCTCAACAATATGTCTGAGACCCATTCTGCAGTTTTTTGGATATATTGTCCGGTGCGGACTGGACAACCTAGAAAGACTGATGGTTTTGGGTGGCCTCCAGGGAAGGCGAAGCAGAGGAAGAGCGTCTGCGCGCTGGAGCGACCAAGTGAAAGAGCTGACTGGGGGCACCATTCATTCTGCCCTGAGAGAAGCGGAAGATCGAGAAGTATGGAAAGTCTTGGTCGCTCAAAGGATGGCAAAATTAAAAAAGTGGTCACGATCCTCAGCCATGAGTGTACGACCAAGGAGAAGATAAAAATAGTATCAATCGCTCTAAATTACGCCACCGAATTAGTATATTGAACGGCAGAACATACAGAAAATCATAAAATATGTTTTTTTAAATGGACAGAAAGGTATAATCAAATTTACTTTGCAAAGTTTCATTTTACATAAACCAATTCTATTAAATTTCACGTAATTAATTATTTAGTCGATAGATTTTTCGGCTGTAACACCATTATCAAAATATGTATTTAATCTTGCTAATTGGAAACGATGCCTATATATATCTAAATAATAATCACATGTTTCCCAATACTTCTTCTAAAAATAAAAAAATAAATATAATGTATTTGTATATTTGCTCTTTCGTGCTGATATAAAATATTAATATGCTAAAATAAATAATTAATAATTTACAATGAATGTTTTACGGAATAGCATCAATGAAATTGAAAATCCTTTTTTACCATAAAACAGTCAGCACAAGCTAATATCGTGTTTAAATATTTATAGAATCGCAATATTCTTTCATCTACATTCGACATACATAGTATTATTAATTACTATGTATCCAAATTCTGAGCAGTTTCAATCTTATTGTTATTTAAGGGAAGATTTTCGGTAAACGATATCCTGTTGGGAGATCTGATTTGAGAATTCACATACTCTTCCTGTTACTGGCGATGGTAAATACAGCGTTGCAAGAGTAATTAATTGGATTTTCTCCGCAAACCATTGGAATTTAATAATATAATATACTGATGTTGGTTGTCGCTTGACTGATAAAATATGTGAGTGCCGTTCAACTGAGTACCTGAGGCACGAATAAGAATATAAATTCAAAGAGGCAATGCAGTTGCTGTTTTAGGTACTCTTGAGGTACCTATCCAGGGGATTGGATGAGATATTTTATATACTTGGGGAAACATATCAATAGTTTCATAATTATTTTTTTTTATTATTTTATATTTATAACGTTTAATTTAAGACATTTTGTTTTACTCTTTTATTATTATTATTGTTATTATTATCTCTGTATGTTCTCAATGTAATATAATATGTAACTGTTTTTATGCATTAATAAAAAAATAATATAATTATCTAAGTACCTGTATCTAAATAGTATTTCACACATCAGTTGTTACATAAATTGATTGAACAATATTTTATTTGAACGAAATTTTATTTGTTGCCTATAATGGAAACTTAAAGTTGTAATTTCGAAAAATCTACATTTATTTTAATTTTGTAAAAAAACATTTGGAAAAATTAAACGATTAAACAAAAAAATTTATGAATAGAGTAAAAAAACTACGAACTCTAAAACATGATGGTTGAGTGGTAATAAATCGGCTTAAAATATCCTGGGTCCTGGATTCGAATCCCGAGTATGGCCAATTCATATGCTGTTTTTCAAAACAAAAATAATCGGTTTGTATTAACTGTCCACTGTGTATAGGCCGATATGATGCTCTTTGGATCGAAGATGGTGATGTATTGTGTAATAAATAAAAGCTCTTCAATGAACGTTGATTATAATGACGGTCTTTACTAGTTAAGTCTAACGGCACTTAAACTGAAGAAACAATGTTTATAATAAATTATACATTGATGAAGTGATTTAAGGTGTCTATCTATAATTTAAAAAGATAATAATAAGTACCAACGAGTATAATATTATATTATAGTCTAAGTCTAAGCCTAAGGTAGCAACGTATTTCTTAAAGAGGATCTGATATAAAACACTATATTAAAATCTCTCATTGTTTCTAAAACCTTGTTTATATAAAACGTAATTTTATAAACAATGAAAAAAAAATAGAGCAAACCATTTGACGAATGATATTCAACGAATCGAATTTCTTTTTCACGTTTAAATTCATAAAAACCATAACATTTCTATATTGTAAACATAGCACACACAAATAAATTGTATTAATAAAAAACACTCACCTAATTTATATCCTTGCAACACTCACTGAATTAAAATCGATTAAATAAAATCCACCAAAAAATAGTGTTTTATTTATCCGCTAAAACTATCGGAAGTTCAAAAAAATATATATCCGCGAAAACTTTGCCGCCAAATAATAAACACGACCTGTCAGATTGCGATTTGAACCAAAATGATTTTTATTGTGCTTTTAAAAATGCACGTCTGGTAGCGTAGCAATACGAGCGATGGTACGCGACGATTTTTATTATTTGGATAGTATTCTGTTTTGTCTATGGATGCTGTACTCGTGGGGCCAGAGGTAAAAGGTAATGAAGTATATGGTGGCGGGTAGCTGCTTTATATACAGCCATTCTCACTTCTTGCACTTTGATATTGGTCAATGCTTTTGGTTTGGTGGAGGTACACCGCCGCTTCGATCACTTGGGGTGCGATGTTCGATGAGGTTTCCTAGCAACGTATCACCAATTTACTCATCATCTTTGACGATGCAACCTACAGTGGATTAGGTACATAAAGAAAAAATCACATTCATTTGTGTTCCCTGGAAGTTCTTTCCACTGTTTTAGGCCTAGGATATTGTAACTCTTTTTAGATAATTAGACGACTCATGCAGGATATTTCACACTTTCAATTGTTGGCTCCAATTTCTGACTAACGTCATAATATAGGGACTAATTATCTAGATCAGGCAGTAAAAGTGTCTGAGCTAAAATAAACCCCATTGATCGATGCAATGGGGTTTATTTTAGCTACGAATACAATCTCTGAATAAATTATATTAAGGTAATGATATGCTTCAAATATGTAGAATAATGGCAAACACATTTTAAATATGTACGTCATCGTTATATATGAGGACTTTATTTTATCATTGCGTCAGTTTCGAGTACATAATAATAATATATAGTAAATGAGTATATTATCAAAAACTAATAATATGTAGGTATTCACAGTATGTTTTGCGATGATTGGTTGTTGGCCATTCGCTCAACCGTAGATAAATTAAACCCACGACAAGCGAAATGCACTAAAATTTGATGAACGGTTTTTTTACATTTAATCATATAGTAGCAGCATGCCCCCCACATTCTGAAGCGGGCCCCCAGGCTACGATGTTTAGCGGTCCCCCTACCTATTGCTATGGTTAAGGGCAGTGTGATGGTCTATATTCGGTATTCCATGTATTTTTTAGTGATTTTTGTATTTTTAATAAATTCACTCGAATTATTGAATTATTGTCGGTAGTCGTCATCATAATAAATTTTTCAACACTGATCCTTTTTTGTGATAGCCAGGTAACATGCGACCCTTCACCATATTGGATAAATAGTCAATTTTATTAGTCAGGAAACACACTAAAAGTAATTATAAACTATAATTCTATATTGTGAATTATTGTCATTTAATTATATCCACAATCATCATATCACACCAAATTGCATCGCATAACCATATATTTTAAAATGACCTTTTTTACTATTAGAGCAAATTTGTGACTTAGGTTTATCTCACTTAACTGTTTGAACCACCACACTAGGCCTCCCATAAGCCCGAGCCCCCAAGCTAGAGCCCTGTCAGCACCCTCCTTTCGGGGGCCATGAGTAGTAGGGTGAAGAAAACAATTAGAATTATGTAAGTTCAGTAAAAACAAAACAATGATTCGGTTCGTGGATTGTATGCGAACGAATACGCGCTCATCGGCTGCCGGATATTTAGTGCGGCTCCCCATCCGCACGCAC
Organism: Rhyacophila brunnea; assembly: GCF_057557595.1. Lineage (NCBI taxonomy): Eukaryota > Metazoa > Arthropoda > Insecta > Trichoptera > Rhyacophilidae > Rhyacophila > Rhyacophila brunnea. Next base: position 21,236,618 of record NW_028232774.1, read on the forward strand.
ACCATCGACCAACCGAATCATTGTTTTGTGTTTACTGTACAGAAATATAACCATAAAGGATCAACACAAAATCACATTATCACCCTAATATGCCAGTGAATTTTAATGAACTTGGTGGAAGGTAGTATCCATGGGAAGGCGTGCAGGAAATATGTCTCAACGACGTTCTCAATGATTTTGATTTCTCCGCACTCACAAAAATAGATGGATTTAATACAATGTATATATATTATCATTGGGTATTTGTGTATCATATAGTTGAAGCCCTTTCCGGGGGACTTGGCCCTCTGACAACTCAGCTATTGGGTCCAGATGAGAGTTCCTCACCCCAGATACCTGTCATTCAAGGCGCCAGACTTCTCCAAGCTCATCGTTCCTTTCATACCAGTTTTTCTCGTGCTATCCATAAAAGCTCTATTTATATTATCCCGCAAAAGGCATTCTGGCGAGGAGACCATACGCAAGTGAAATGGGTGTATACGTCTCCACATTAAGTAATGTGTAATATTCCCAGCCTGAATTAGAACACAGTGCAATACCACCATTAAATGACCTTGAAGAACGTAATATAGGTACATACTAATTCACAATTCAATATAATATTATAAACGCATGTAGTTTAAAAACAATATTGTACCTGTCATCAAATAATATTAAAATATTAAGTACATACAATATTATTAAGAGGAAGTTTCGCTGAAACGCATAGCTTCGGGACCTTTTTTGCGAAGAAAGCATCAATGCCGTGATTCCCAACCGGTATACTACGGCAAATAATACTTTATTTGTCGCAGTGGTAAAAAGTAATATTTTTGAACGCTTATAAATTTATTCTACGCGTACAGTAAAAAAAGTCGAATGCTCAAAATATGATAATTTAAGAGTCCGAAAAAATGTGGGTATATAGATAATATACTATAATATTATAATCTCCAGTATAGCATGAATATTGTATTTATTTAAAAAGTGTGTCGTGACGTGAAAAACTTCTCTAGTCTAGGGTAGTAGGGTCTCTAGTGAATAAAAAATATGATTTCATTTACTTAGATATATATTTTGTTAATATTATCAACATTACTAAATGTTTTTTTTCGGTTCGTCGCTTACTAATGCTCAGAGAAGTTTTTACACCTTATGTCTTATGGTTATTGTGGTACTCGTATTTGATTTGATATGAATAAAATAAGATTTAAAATTAGTTAAACATATTTTATAAACTAGTAGTATTAAATTTATTAGTATTAAAAATACAACTATGAATCACGTTTCACTGAATTTCAACGATACAAAATATTAATCAATCGAAAACAATTTTATTGTGATTGATTGACATTTTACATTTCTCGAGATTTGAGAATTATCGAAATCGAGAATGTTTATTTTCTCAAGAATTCATGATTGGTTTTTGGTTTTTTCGAGAATTCTTGAGATTCACGATGAAAACGTCATTGTTACAAAAAATAGATCTTCCGGCCATTTTTTTAAGAAATTCCGTTCAGATTGAAAGTCGATAGTTTTTCTAGCTTTTCTGCCAAAAAGTTTTTTTAACGAAGATTTTTAAGAAATTCCGATCAGAATCAGAGCTGAGAGCTTTTTTCTTTAACGAGAAATCAATTTTTACTAGTCAACTTGCCCAAGAGACATTATCGAGTTCTCCAGAATCCCATTGATGATTTCTCGAGAAATGAAATTAGCCCTTTCTGATTATTTATCGAGATTTCTTTAACCCAACAGCATATAAATTCGCCATATGTGGAATTTGACCGAGCGAACCACAGATTTAGAAGCAAACACACTTGCCACTACGCCAGATCGTGTTATTATGTCGACTTGGTAAAAAATATGTGACTAATTTAATCATTTTTACATGGAACTATCACAATATAATTTGAGCTGCAGCTGGATGAAGAAATCCCGACCATCTTCCTTCGATTGTATCGATAGTATCAACACCCCGACAAATCGCACATTGTTTTTGCTGTAGCTTCCAAAGACTTCAAAATGCAACAAATTCTTACAATATTATTTTTTTACTGAATGTCAAATAAAATTGTAAATTATGTTATAATTTATTCATTCGACACCTATGTAAAATGAAATGATCATTTAATTGCTGTCACAATAACGTCAAAACGATAAAGCTTTGTGTACCCTTTAAAATAAACAATACAGTATTAATTATTAAGAACCTTTTAAGACGTTATACCTATTATCCAATTTCAGTCATTGCAACACATTATAATAGTGTTGCATGCAGTTCATTGCATTTTTAAATATTAATTATAATACTTGTGTATTGTGTATGTAAATATATTATTTTGTTTCCAAAGAGTCATGCATATACACATAACAGTTTTGTTGTTATAACCGTAAAAATACACCTCATATTATTAGTTCCACTTTCGACTCCTAATCTATAATGCAAATAAATTATTAAAAGTCGTTAGCGTCTCAATACATTTAATTTATAATACTCCTAATAATTTAATATATTCTTTTAACACATCTGGTTTATAAAGATATTATATTATTATTATGATATTACTACGGTTGTTGCGGCACTGATACAATGACCTGGTGCAAATTAGACAAGATTTATTTGAATTTGAAACAAACTGTTTGTAATGAATACATCAGGAAGTATTTTTTTTTTATTATTATAACATTGTTTAATTCTTTCATCCAAATTTAATACAAGTACGTAAATATAATTGCACTCACCGTTGAGCAGAATATTCAACAAGCATGGCTTCTGATAGATGGGTCATGGATTCGCATCCTGCGGTTAAGTCAAAGGGAATGGCTCCACATTACTAAGTTCGTAATATATTGTAGAGGAAATTTATTTTAAATCTATGTATATATACACTCATAAACACAATCATTGATGTATCTATATGTAATTTCTAAATAATTGCCATGTTGTCTTTTTCCAAAATACCTAAGCACAAAATACAGTTTTTTTTTAATCTCCGTTATAACTAAAAAAAAATACTTGAAAAATAAATGAAAAATATTTATGGAAATTGCAGTTTATCAACTAAGTATATTGTTGGTCCCAGGTTCGAATCCTGGGTCTTGCAAGTACACACATTGTACGTACATAATTCTGAAAACACTCTGAAAATAATTATAGCCAATAGAAAAAATCTGGTACTGTTCGGTTATACCGGAGGCAGCGGAAAACGCATTTTGAAAATAGCCGATAAACTGGATTATTTGTTAGGTTAACCTAACCAAACCTAACCTAACCTAACCTAACCTAACCTAAGCCAACCTAACCGAACCTAAACTAACCCAAACTAACAAATAATCCAGTTTATCGACTATTTTCAAAATGCGTTTTCCGCTGCCTCCGGTATAACCGAACAGTACCAAAAATCTTTTTCGAAAAAAGTAAGACACCCAGCTGGAATCGAACTTGCGTCTCTTGGGTATCGCGCCCTGTGCATTACCACTATGCCATGCTTAATTGCGACAAACTTTAACTATTGGTTTTTTTATTAATACCTGCTCATTACTTATCTCCAAATTGAGTTATGTATGTTCAATAATTAGAACTGTACATTCTTAAATCCTTTGATTTAATCGTGGAATAAAAAAAAATACTTACACACATTGTTTTTCAAATTGTGTATGAGTCAGATTATGGAGCTAATAGGTTGAGCAAGTGGTTGACATCCATTTCTCGTAAAAACTAAATCTGATAACACAACCATTAGGATCGGACGTGGTCGGAAATATTGTTGATACAAATTAAGGTCGATACCCCAAAGTTCACGCATTCAAAGCTGATAGTTAAATACCCTTCCGTGGATTTCATGCGATTTAACCTATCATAAATGAGAATACTCAAAATACCTAGCTTAACCCGTTAGGTATATGTAAATTGTACGTATTACATTTCGTTGTAACACAGTTCACAGTGAGCTGTCTTACCGGAAAGAGATGACCATTTTCCAGAGTAAAATGGTAATCGGAACAGATTTAAATGTTAAGGGAAGAAGTTGTATTTTACCACCTTTTTATTAGCTCGTATTCTTGTTTGTCCGGTACAAATGTTTTCTTGTTTGTCCAAGATTTGTATTGGACGATTGAAGATTTTTAACTAACTTCCCGACTAGCTAGACATTTGAAACTTTTAGAATACATCAAAACACGACGACAATGCATTCTTTTAATACTTTTAGCAATCTTTAAGCAGAATTGAATTTATTTTCAGTTAATTCTGTTTTGTATGAAAACTAGTTAAAAGAAAGTTATTTCGGAAAAAAAATCGTAAAAAGTAAAACACTATTATTGGTTGCTAAGAGGGTCCTAGCAATTAAATTATTAATATATACATGCGTTACTATGGAAATCAATATGAAATGTCAAAATGACATTTCAATATTCTATATTTATTCAGTATTTCTATCCAGTGCAAAAAAAGTATTTATTAATACATAGAATTGTCAAGTTTATATGATTCAACAGAAAATTTAAAAACGTGGCATATATAAAGTTCTTTTTATCTTGTAATTATTTAAATTAATTATGACGAAACGAAGGTCGAAACCAATTCTTAGTCTAAAAACTCTAATGTAGTTTCAAGCCTTTTCGATACAATGCTTTGTAAACTTTTACCTCAATGCACGTGAAAATATTTCCAGGTCATAAAACATATAAAATGTTCGTAAACAGTTTTTACACATTGATTATTTGTTTACCGTCAGATGTATTGTTATTGACTATGCTTAACGTTTAATATAACAACATACACAATGTTTCCCGCTTCATTTCTATCCGCTAATTGACGTATTAATAACGGACGGATTTCAAGATCGTTTCTATAATCATTCATTTTAATTCAAATACGTACAATAATGACTATTTCCTTCTAAAATATCTTCAAACACGACACTGCACTGTCTATAAACTTTTGGAGTGACCTTCAACGATTCAACAAACTATAAAAGTAAAAGTTTTTACAGTGGCGGCGTGTGACATAATCATTTGTTAAAAATTACAGTAGGTGGTTTGTATTATTCGTATTTACAAAGTTTACGTGAACGACGAACATCTTCGTAAGTGCTAAAGGGCAAACAAAATAGTTTTATAGATCGTTGCGACTTTATCTCCTTTAAATTGCAGTAAAAGTGAACGATAAATTTAACGCCGACCATTGACATTTTATCTAGGGATTTAAAGTCATTTTAGATTGCTCAACTCAACTGATTTGTATTGTACACTAGTTAGTCTCTTCCAAACTTGCAACATGGACGTACCCAGGAAACAAAAATAATAGTAAGTGTAATTCTCTAGTGTGAATAAATATGGGATAAGCTTAAAGGCGTGTTAATATGTTATTTTCAATATTTATGTCTGTATCATATTAAAGTTAGGTAATTACATATATTAGGTAAATATTTATAATATTTTAGGACATTCAGGGGACTATGTATTATATGCGTTAAACGCTTACTGATTGGTCTCAGTAAGTCAAACTCTATGTCTATGGCGACTTAATTTCGCATTTATATCTTATCAATCTGTTCTTAGTAAGTTTTTACTGGGAGACACATATTTCCCTCCACCGCATATCACTCATGTCTCGACACTCTGTATAAATAAATACTCTGGATTATTAAATAGAAAAATTTTCTTGATATTCAATTCTAATCAATTTATATTACGTACGATTGAATCAAATTCAATTCGGAGGTTTACCTTTCGACATCTTCGCACTATGTACATTCGTCTATATTCAATATACAATCGACATATCACATTATTTCTAACGTTTATACGTAATTCAAAAAATAAATATAAATTCATGCATTTTGTGAATTAATTATTGAATAAAATAAATATTGTTCAATTATTATCAATTATTACGATTATTTTTTTATTATTATTATATTTATAACACATTTAACCGATAACTATTTGAAATCCTGTTGCGTTCTATCAGGACAGTGGTCCCTGTAAGTTATGCACTTACACACACTGAGAATCCTAAAGAATGGCGACATACATGTATAGTAGTGTATTATATAATTTTGACGATCTCATTAGGATTAAGAAAAGGAAACATTAACTATTCTTATTTGTATTACCAGCCTACGTTAAAGTCTTTTCAAATTAACAATGAGAAAGCCTGCATGTCCTCGTCGTATCACTTGAATAGTATTATCGCAAGAAAAAGAGAATATGTGAATCTCGTACTTTACACTGAGGCGTAGATTTCTCTTACAGTCGCCCAGTAGGATCTTTACACTGTAGAATAATAATAGTGTGACGACGAGAAGACCAAAACTTATAATTTTTACAATTAATCGTAAATTCTTTATAATAGTGAAAGACAATGTACCTACTGTTGTTTATTTTGTAACGCCACAGTACAGTGTCTTTAACCAAATATAATAGTTTTACGTATACTAGATCACATCCAGTTTTAATACTGACTAGAACCTAGATAACAACCTAAATGAAATTGGACATATCTGATACATTATAGCAACATAACAATGTATAGTGTATGTATGCAGTGCTGAGTGCACATATGTATTAGAGAGAGAATCGAACCTAGAATACTTGTTATATACTTTGGAAAACACAATTTTATAAGAATGTTGATTAAGTAAACAACGAAACTAAACTAGTAACTAAAACAAACTAAAGATGAAAAGTTACCTTTAACCAAAATTCAATAGATCTCTTATAGAATATTCTAATGAAGCTGTGCCGTCCCTGATGCTCGATTCCTGTAGTAGATATTTGCCTCCACTGCTCTGTAAAATGGCCATTGACCGCTAACGATGCAGTTCGAACGATTATTTTTCAAAACCGGCTGATGCATCTTCGAAACCAAGGTTGTCACAACAACCTTTCATGAAATCAATTTATTCATAAATTTATTAGTGATAGTTTTATGAATATTGAAAGCAGTCATTTATGTCACTTATATTATTACTATGACTATGTGTATATACCTACGTTGGTAAGACGCAATACTCGATGTGCAAGATAATTCTGTAATGGATACCCAGCTGGGCTAAAAACTCGCAATACAAAAAGACGTAAGTACTATTTTTATTTAACATATTATAAACTAAACTCTATCCATGATATAAATGTATATGTTCTTCTTAACAAACAATTATGAAAGTCTAAAACATTGTTTAAGTGTCTTCTACTTTTCCTATTTCACTTCCCATCAGGAAACAGGCAGCTTTTCGACAAAAATCACAAATTGAGTTAATGGACGGATAATGCTCTACGTGAAATTCTGAACCATTTGACACCAAGTCAAAAGCAGTATACAATTTATTTCAGTATACAAATCGACATATTGTTTTTCATTTTTTTTTTCGAGAAAACGGTAGTTATTCGTAGAATTATAAGTATTATTAATATAAGACAGTATACAGAGATTCATAAGCATAGATTGAAAATACTGGTTTTTGCTTATACTATAAATCAAAAGATTCATCCATATTATTGAAAAAAAATCTTAATAAATGATGGGAAAACGTGAATGTCTCATTATCTCAAAATGTGACTTTGGTAAATATCACTGCCTTTTTGCTTATTGGGGCAGTATATATCGTCGGTGTTTTGTAAAAGGGCGAATCAACCATTTTGGCGAAATCGAGATTTTAATGAAAATACAATATGTACTCCACTAGCTTTGTTGTGTAAAAACGGCGAATTTTTATCTCTACAGGAAAGTACTTAAAAACGATAATCGACTAAAATTAAATTAATTCAAATTACAAAATAAAAAGCAAATGTGACATATTAGGCCTTTTAAAATATTATATAATAATACCTATTATAATGACAGTATTCTTTCTAAGCTTTATTATAAACTTGTTAGATATTTACAATCATCTACAGGTAAAAAACAAATAATTGTCAAAAGTTAAAAATCCTCGTCCTGTAAAGTAGCATTTTGGTTAATTCGCCCTTTTTACAAAACACCGACGATATGAGACAATACGCTACGGGCTACGTCTTTACTGATCTCAGTCATTCAATAATCTCGTATCTTTCCTGAAATATGACCTGTAAATTAGTAGATGTTATCTGTGTTTTCAAATGATGATATCCAATTGGCTAGATTGCTAGAGCGAGTATCCGTTAACATTTCTACGTCATAGATAACAAATTATAATTTTATTATGACTTTTTCAACGATAAAAGTAATTTAAAAAAAAATGGACAACCCTACTCAGATATGCCGTCAATGAGGTAACTTTAAGTTGAGTATTATAGTTTAAAAAAAAATATTAAACCTATTTAGTACAAGTTAGAATTAATTCACCTAAATAATAGGAACATAAATAATAGCTAATTAAACGTTAATAGTATTTGTTGTTAATTGATGATTCGTATTTTTAAACTAAACTATTATAACTAAAACTAAACGTTTAATTATTACACTTCAATAATGTTAAATATAATATCACTACCTTGAGTCGAGTTAAACATATAATTTCTTCGGACGCTGATAAAATAAACCAGTATTTCCTGATAAAATACAGTATATTTTAGATAAATTACTTAAGTACTAAACTTTTGTATACAATTTTCAACTTTGTCCGCGTGTCATACAAAAATGGTCTGCGCTTTACTAAGTGACACCCGTTTCATAGGTTCCCCATCACCGAAATATGGTATAGTCATAGTGTATGTCATTATGTTGTTAACGTTGTAATACGGCTTTACAATCGATCACCTATGAAAATAGATAAAATCATAGGTGCATGTGCATGCATATACATGGTACTATCTTACCGGCTAGAAAATTTAATGAATATGTTCACTTTGCTTCCGATGCCGTCACACCTGTCCAGTCCGCGTGTTAATTATTATTCCATTACAAGCATCCATGTTTTATCAACTAAGTGTTGTGGAAAATACGCATTTGAAAACAAGATTCAAATAAGATATATTATAAGTAATAAATGTAGCAATGTAAATCTGTAGTAGTAGTTCTTAAATTTGTAAAGAGACATTGAATACAAATACATATTACATTGTACGATGGCCGACGGGTAAGGTATACCCCGAGGGTTTAGCGTTTTAACCGGTTACGTTCCGGATAGAATATGGGAAATAACTATATAACACTTTCGTATAAAATAAAAACGATTTTTTTCTCTTAAATTCTTCGCACCCTCTGAGGGCAATTGAGGAAGGCAGGCGTTTTTGAGAATTGACGTAATAATAACTCACCACGTGATTTTGAAACAATGGCATCATAATAATATTATTCTCAAGGGAATTGGTCTCGTTTCCAAGTATTATTGAAATGAACCTAATCTTCTTCTTGTTGTGCCATCCCCTAGCGTAGGTCGGCCACCATCAAGGTGATCTTAGCTTTGTCATCTGCTATCCGGAACAGTTCAGTGGAGCTGCACTCATACCAATCAAGGAGGTTCTTAAGCCACGAAATGCGGCGCCGTCCTCTGCTACGCTTACCATTGATCTTTCCTTGAATGACAAGTTGGGGAATACTGTACTTTTGTCTTCTCATAATGTGGCCGAGGTACTGTAGTTTCCTGGTTTTGAAACTACGTAGGACTCATCAGTCCTTCTACATTCGATTGAGAACTTCAACATTTGTCACCCAGTCAGTCCAAGGAATTTTGAGGATGCGTCTATACAGACACATCTCGAAAGCTTCAAGTCTCCGTGACATCTCTTGGTTTAGCGTCCATACATCCATACCATAGAAAATAATTGAGAGAACATAACAACGTACCATACGCAGTCTCAGACCTAGGTTAAGGTCTCGATTACTAAGTAGGCGTCTTATTTTGAGAAAGGCACTCCTTGCGATCTCAATTCTATTCGATCGCAATTCCATTATAAATATTTAGGTACACGGATCAATGAGAAATGGGACCAGTCTCAGGAAATTGAAAGTAATAGTATCTTCAAAAGTGACCTCGGATTGTGTACTATCCAGTGCAACCAGTGCTCAGGTATGGATTTGAAACATGGACCCTTAATGTAAGAGAAATCCGAAAATTACCAGTAACGAAACGTCACTGGACAAATGTCGTCATACAGTAGGTAGTATTCAAGTGGTACTAAACGACTACACTGTCGGCGAAAACCCGCTGGACATACGAACTCATAACGTTCGGTGAACATACGTGGCAATGAAAACTAAGGTCCGAGAAGAAAGGAAGGAGCTAGGGGAGACCTTTATCCAGTAGTGGATCTACCTTGGCTGATGGTGATGATTAAATGGTACCTACTCATTAATGAATAGGCATAATATTTAGGCTTTTTAGGGGTTGGTATCGATGTTAGAGGTATATGAGGAAAATTTTATATTTAATCTTTAATTATAAGTATCTTGAGAAATATTTCCTAAAGAAGCATTGGTTGCTATTGTTAGACATATTAAAAATAGTATTTGGTTCAAACCCAAGACCGAGTATGGCGCATTAAGATTTTCTTTAAGCCATGTGGTTTTTAGTAGTAATCTCTTCAAAATTTTAGGGGGAGGAAAGGAGAACCATTTGATTTTTTTCTCTAGGACTAAACTACAATTAAAATGAGAGTGTTTCCTTGAATTGATTGGAGGCGATAAAATTACAATTATTTTTGTTTATTGTCATTATAAATATCGATAACCTAATAAACAATGGCTATTTAACATTTTAACTCAAAATATATATTATTTTTTTGTTTTATCATTTTAATGTGAGGTTTTATATTGTTTGGAATCTCCTTCTGATTTAACGTTTGGAGCTCTGCATGATGACCTAAAAACGTAATAGGTTAAGGTTAATGAAATTTAAATATCAGGATAGAATGACTAAGAAATCACAAAACATACCAAGCAATCAATGATTGACCAGAATTATTAAATATTATTTAAAGCATATCAATATCCCTGCCAATAATGATATCGAAGAAGCAAAAAATAGAACCACTCAAACATATTCATACTTGTACACGAAATAATAAACAAACCACTAGTAATTATTTTTAATTACAGTGATTATAGGATATGGATACATTGATTTTACTAGGTGGGTTTACTTGATGGGATGTATGGTTATTTTTAACACCTTTACGTTTCTAAGCCCGCCATGGAAAAGCCTTTGTCCATTGAAAAATAGATTCACATCCTAAGAATATAAGTCGTTGGTATTCGATGAGTTAATGTGATCTAGGTATAGATATAGCTTTCCCTTTGGGTTTCACATAAGCTCTGACTAAAGCTGAGCACAGTTCCATAATATGGCAACATCGAAAGCGAGAATGCTCCAACTTCAAACAACAAATAACTTTGCTTTTCCCGCGACAGGGCTTTCGGTTTCATTTCTCTTGCGTTGTCTATGCTCGGTATGGCGTGCGCCATTTTCTCACTTTGTTTAAAAATAATGTATTGCACCGATTAACATATTCTAGTTTGGCCTACCAATATGGACTACTCATTCATATAATCTGCACCTTGATCACAAACCTCATGACAACATTACGTTAAATTTCCAATTTTTAAAAATACCCTTTTCATTGGCTCTGCAAAACGATGTGGATTTTCACCGCCTCACAAAGAAGATTCGTAAATATTTTAGGAAAAAAAGTTTCTCGCCACTTGCTAAAACACATTGAAAAATAACATGCGAATTTTCCAGACCAGTGCGTCGAACCCAAGACCAGTGGCGCGTTTAGTGACGTTGACACCTGACGCAGTTACTGATTTTTAGCCCCCCTTACGATAAATATAAATTACAATTTCACATCCACGAAATCTATTACTTATCAAAGATGTAAGTACATAATATTCGCAATTGCTGTCTTAATTTGCTACCTCTTAGCAACGCATGATTTGCCTGTCCTCACGGGACGACACTTTTTTAACATGGTTGAATGACAGTTCAGCATTCGTTAAACAATATAAGAGATACGCATCTGTATAGATTTTAGTATAATTTAATAACTTACTTTATGTCTGGTTTTACGGTAATAAAGCCTACGATGGCCGAGCGGCTTAAGTGTCGGGGTCTCAAGTTCGAATCCTGGGTCTGGAAAATACACATATTATTTTTCAATTTGTGTTTGGAGTTAGCGTATGGACTAAATAGGTTGATCAAGTGGCTAGCATCCATTTCTCGTAAAAACAAAAATTTGTTGATACAAAACTTCCACCCAGTGGAGGCCCATATGATCTTATTAGGATCGAATATGGTTTAATATGGCTGGTTTGAACTATTTGTAGACACCCTTATAAATTTGTGACGAATCGGTTGCGTCAAAGAAAATAGCCGCTGCCCGACACCCACGACTTACCAAGCATTTCTCGTGATCAAATGCGTAAGGCACTGGTTTCATATCTGGTTTTGGGTATGATTCCCGGTGAGGTCACAATGTGTATATGTTTTCTGAAGCTTGACTGTTTGCGTAATTGTTTCATTAATACTACTGCTACTAAGTACCACAGTATAATTGGGCCTCGTGGTCTGTAGTAGTGTATTGTTGTAGAGAAAAAAGCGAAGTTATATTATGAGCTAGTGTGATATGAACGCTACTGGAGTTGTAAACCGTACACATAGGGTCAATTGGAAATAACTTCAGAGTAGATGCAAATTTATTATAAAAGATAATATTCAATTTGATTGATTATTGATTATTTCTCGAATGATTAACCACAACATCAACTCATCAATATTACAAAATGAAAGTTGACATAAATATGAACCGGTATTGTTTTTTATTGTTGTATGTATCTTTGTATGTATCTACTTTGCTCGTGTATAATCACATAACAGTTTGAGTTCCCTATGTATAATAATAATATGGATATATGGCCGGATCATTGATAGGTCGATGCGGTGTCCGTCGAGAGCGAAAATATTAAGGAGGTGAAAATTTTTTAGAATATGTATAATAGTATTTAGAAAAACTAATATATTTATATTAAAGACGAATACATCAAAGTGGTATCTCGGAATACAAAAATCCAGATAATATACAAAATACTACTGAGGCCAGTTCTCAAATAATATGGATCAGAATGTTGGGTCATCAGCAACACGTCTGAAAATGGTATTCTGATTTTCGAACGAAAGTTTTTGAGTCCGACATTTGGAGAAAATAATGAAGATGGAATGTGGGGATATGTTACAACCGCAAAGTCTACGAGGAATTTGGTGAACCCAACATAATCCAAACAATCAAAATTTTCTGACTGAAATGGGCTAGTTATGTTCAACGAATGGACTTAGATCGACTGATGATTTGAATCATCAGTTATGTATTTGCAGTCGTGATTAATGCACGGCCGCCTTCCATGACGCTATAAACGTGTCAGAATGAAAAAAAAATATTGCCACACTTCCTTGTCCCGAAACGAAGCTGCACAGCAACCATTCACCACGGTGCTTAAAGAATAGTTTAGAAAATAAAAAAAGAATCCTGACTTGCTCTGCTGTCATTTATCTTTAAGTTTTTGATGCGACCCCATATTGGGAAACACTGCGTGTATAACATTACACTGCCCTTAGCAATTAATATGGGGGGGTCAAAGAACCTAATTTGGGGGCCATGGGTGCTAGTTGACATTTATATTTACACATACAATTATAATACTTAAAAAATGGAAATAGTCTAAAATAGAATCTAAGATAAAATAATTATAAGAGTGTCCGCTTTTTAAACCGTAGATCGCGAGTTTCAATCTAGCATCTGGCAAAGCTACATGATTAGTATAGTTACGTATCCGATACGTCCACATATTTTCTAAATCGAATAAAAAATAATTACGTAATCTTTAAGTAATTTAGAATAATATGGAATGATCTATAAATTCCAAAAGCCGCCAAAAGTTTTCGTTAGACAACTTCGGGTATAATATTTAGGGTGCTGAACCTGAACGTTCTGCACGACCTGGCCAACAAGCAGATAGTCATGGGAAAACCATAGGCCTACATATAATCTTTGAAAAAGTGTTTTTTTAAGTGGTTATCGTAAAGGGAATACTATTTAATTAAACTTTCAGTCTGTCAAAATTTGTTAATTACATATTGCAATAATAAGTGTACCAGGTAATCTTCATAGTTGTGTAACGTTTTTATTAAATACCTACTTATTACGTGATTCGACTGTCATGACCGCATATTTTTTTGGTTATTTAACTTTTTACAGCTTATGCATTTGTGTTTGGTTATATTTTAGAAATAATATTTGATTTTCCCACGCAACAATAACAGGCACCAAGAAAACAGATTGGCCTTTGTTTTATCACCCGTGAATGTTGGAATTTTATCTTAATATTAGGAAACTACTTACGTACACTTACTTACTGAATTAATTGTATCAATTACGTGTTGTTTTGATTGCTTAGTGTTTGATAGTACATATCATATCGTGTCCGGTGTCTTGTACGAAAGAAAATTATTGGCCAAAAGCACCAGATCTTAAATTTTAAATATTTACAAGATAAAAAGAACTTTTTATATACAACGTTTTTAAATTTTCTGTTGAATTATTATGCTCAATAGGCCCATTTTGATTTCCATAGTAACGCACGTATATAGTAATAATTTAGTTTCTAAGACAACCCCCTTAGCAACCAATAATAGTCTTATACTTTTTTACGGATTTTTCTGAAATAACTTTCATACAAAACACAATTAACTGAAAATGAACTCTATTCTGCTTAAAGATTGCTAAAAGTATTAAAAGAATGCATTGGCATCGTGTTTTGATATATTCTAAAAGTTTCAAATCTCTAGCTAGTCTGAGTTAGTTAAAAATCGATTGCATGATTTGTACTGGACAAACAACCACTGGATAAACAAGAATACGAGCTAATAAAAGCGTTGTAAAATAAAATAAATATCATTTATTTAAGATACGACATTTATTTGAAAACGATTAATTATGTTTTTTTTAGTATAAGTTAGAAACAGAATTCATTATGAATATTTAATAATAAATAAGTACAGTGGGTACCTACTAATTTTCAAATTTAATCTAAGGGAATAACATTGTTTCAAAATAATTGCAACTCATTGTTTATCAAAGAGGAGATTGAAGAAAATTTCATTTGAATGAAATTTTGTGAGTTTGGCTTGAACGCTTTTCTGTAATTTATGAATTGGTCTAGTGTTGAATGAATTTTTCCTGGTATATATTTACTTAATGTGTTCGTAAACATGAAAAGTGTGTTAAGTGTGAGAAGTTAGATATTATGTACTAGGTAAGAAGATATACATGTGAACAGATAAGGGGAGGGTTCGGGGTCCGGTTTCTCTGCATTTTCACTGTTGCTACTACACTACTGTTATTGGGCGTCATGACTTATTGTAGTGTTAAAAATGAAAAAGGGAAAAGTATCCTTCTTATAGTCTTCTTACATGTAATGAGACGGCAATATGTCTCAAATAAAGAAAGCGAAGTTAAGGAAGAGATTTAAATTCATCTATAACTAATCAGGATTATCAAATCTCTCTAAGAGGGAATCTTATTTACTAATACTTATTTCTTTAGAAAGTGATCAAGTGACAAAGTGATCAATGTGATCAAAGTGATCAAGTGATCAATGACAGTGAGAAAGTGCGATCTATCGAAATATCTTGCCAGAGAATTTCTACTTTTTCATAACAGAAAATATTATTCTTCCTACAATAATTATTGTGCCAGTGAATGAAAATTGTCATGCCAAACGTTACCTCATTTTCAATCGATCTATGCCCTGGACTTGTATGATACAAATTTATTGTCATATCAGATTTTTGGTTTGATTAAATAAACTAAACAATGACCAATATTGTATTAGTCATAAAATTTTGCACATTCTTTATATACAGATTTCTCACAGTACGTAGGGACATCGTTACTTTATTTTATAACACAGCATAATTATTTGACGAGTTCATTTTTCTACGCAAAATTTATGAATATGTTCATACATATTTTGTACAAAATTTACTGCCTAGATGAATTCGATCCGCGTACACAAAATTAGAGGGAACATTGCTAATCAGATATTTAAAAAAAAGACGTTCCCTCCCGCCATTCGATTTATGGAAACACCACCCGATCAAACATTTATCATGTCACAAATCGACTATGGAATATTTTCTTCGTTCGTTACTTTTTATAATAATTTATAAATGCACACTAATTCATATGAAACATTATCGCTGGACTGCATCATCCGACCGGTACACGATATCATTTCATCATCATTATTTTTCCCTGCTCAATGATTGAGCCATATTTGGCTTATTTCCAATATCAAGTCATTAAAATTCCTTCTCGTGTCGGGAGTCGATCGTGAACTCACAGAGAAAGTTCACTTGCTTCTGTGCCATCCTCATGTAATGTATTTATAGCATATTGTAGCTCAGTGGTTAGTTTTGAAATATTATGACATGGGTTACATGTCAGAATAATCCACATAATATACAATGATTTCTTCGCTCCTCATATATTATATTCTTAGTTGTTATATCAATTATTTGCTCCTAGTATTATGGGGTAATCATTTTTTCCCTACGATTGTGGAATGTTGGTACACCTAACAATACTTTTTTACACTATGATTTTGAGAAACAAGCCCGACACGTCAATGAATGAAAGAAAATGAGGGTTACATGATGACAGCCTAAAATCCAAATGCAATGAGCTAAATACCTACTCAATTATAATCTTGGGATAATTAAATATGCGTTATTGGAAATGAGTCAATACCAAGTACTTAATAACCATTTTAATAATACCACGGATGAAAAATTTTGGTGGAAATTATACGCTGACCAAGAGTCAAGTCAATTCAAATAATTGGCAACAATTGCTTTATTAATATTGTCGATTTATCCTACTATTGTATGCTTACTGTGAAAAATCATTATGCACTTCATAAAAAACAAATACCGAAGCCAATTGACAGATGTAAACTTAGAAGCAGACATGCGGCTTGCATTGGAAAAAAGGAGTATTGAGGAATTTCTATTTGCATTATTTTTAAATAAATAGGTATGTACTAAAATATTCAAATGTCTTTTAGTAAATGGACTTAAATAAATTGATCCATTTTTTTAGTAAATAAAATTTAGCTTTAATTTTTTCAATCACAACAAAAGTGAAATTTGGTGCGGCCACCAGATGGTTTCCATAGAACTGTCAATGTCAATTGTGCGGCCACAGTCAAATTTCACGTGGAAACCACTGGTCTATACGCAGCTATACCCATAAACTAAGTGGTAAAACAGACGTCGCTTTGCATAGAAAATGTAATGCAACATCTGGCACAATCAAACTGACCCAGTATATCGGCGTCGAGAAAACTTGCAGTGTTATGTGTCTTAGCCCTAAATGGGAGCATGCCTTTATTACATACATATAGTGCCAGAAAATACCTGCAAGCTAATACAAAAAGAAACACGTGTCACAAACATATGAAACTACTAGAAAAAATGTTTTTAAAAAAGTACGACGCCTATCGTGACTAGAACCCGTATTTACTGGATTCGATTCCCGCTGGGCATTGTATTTGTATCAAAAGATTTTTCATAGTAGTTTTATATAGTATCTAAGGTGTTTTAAAATTATATACATGTGTTGGGTGTATATTATTATTCATTCATTTGTAAGATTGCGTTATTGCATTATATGCTATTTGGGGTCAAAAAATAAACAATCGGACATAAAATCGATGGGGATTGTTTGCTTTCAAAACACTTTATACAATCATCACTAAAAATTTAGTATTAATATTAATTTTATTTTGTTTATTAGACTGACTTAGACTGGAGTAAGTAAATACAATAATTATTCATTATTTCCATTCTTCTGAGGCAGAGCACATGGACATCCATATTGATTTTATATATAATATGAATACCAAAGATGATCACACAAATCATGCAATCAATTCGTTGGAAGATTTAAAACGGGACCTCAAAATAGTTTAAATCAGTCATAAGATTCGTAAATTATACCACAATTTTAAACATATGTGCATTTATTACAAATTGAGTATTAAATATTAGGCAGCCAAGGCATAACAAAATCCATACAACTAATATCAAAGGGGCCCATAACACAACCACTGTACCTGAACTTAAAAAATATCCACCAATATTATTGTGTCGTCAGATGATTTAAAAAGGGGCCTTGAAACAGTCTTCTTCATCATGCCAGGTCTTCAATAGCTACAATGTGCCGCTCCAGAAGTTAGCGAAGGCAACACCATTTTCCTCGGCTTGTAGGATCTCGTCGAAGTTACAGCTTACTGGGCAAGCCTTGAATGAAAATAGGTGCTCCATGATTTGCATTTCACCGCACTCGCAGGTTTGGTCATCAGAGAACCCCCACTTCACCATGTTGTCTCGGGTGCGCCCTACCATGGTTCTCCGTCTGTTTAGGGTTTTCCATGTACGGTACCCGAGACTGGCTCCGGTTGGGAGATGCTCTGTTGGCTCTACCCAATCTTCGAGACCCTCAGAGGCTAGGTTCACCTACCATGCATTCTATCTTCTTCGGATGGGACGGTCAGAAGTATAGTTGTCGCCATAAAAACAGTATTATAACGCCATTGAAACAGTACAAACTAGTCACACAATTATACGAGTACCAAAATATTAAAAAGTTACCTACATAATATTTCTCACAAATTGGGTAGGCATACAATATTATTCAATGAATAATAAAATCCATGTAACTAACATCAAAGAGCTATATAATAACATAACCACTCAAACAAATAAGAACTTACATGTTCAAAAAAAAAAAAAACACTAATAATAATATGTGTCATTGGCATTCAATAATAATTATTTTTAGTTAAAGGATGTGATTCTAGGGAAAAGATACATTCATATTTTTACTAGTTAAGATGGTAGTTGGAATTTACCTATTCATTAATTTAATTTACCTCGGGCTTCTAAGTATCTAAGCCCGCCACTGCATTTAATGTACCATTGTTAACTTTCATGGATTTTATTGTTAAAGCCTGAAAAGCTTAAACACAACAAGATGATATTAAATCTACCTATTGTTTGAGTGACTCTAACTAGTGATTGAAAATCTATATCAATATTGTCTAAAACAGGACAGTGGATTCTTCTTTTCGAACAATTAAGTATTGATATGGAGGTCTTTGAACATAAACCTACCAAAATGATGCATTCAACACTCGTATTATGTATTCATACATATGTTGTAATAATTGTGTAAAGTATTTAACACAATGAGTAACTAAATCTTCTCATGTCACTATTTAATACTCATAATATTGACAGTAAAATTGTCATTTAAAAAAAATGTCATTTACTTAATAAATATTTTTTTATTCACTGAAAAATTTAGAGACTTAAGAAAGTGACATTATTTTATTGAACATACATAATTTTAAAACACTTTTGAGAAATTTATATCAACTGGAAAAAATCTTTTTCAATCAAATTTTAAAACGTCTAGGCGAAGAAATAGTGAACATACACAATTTTGAACACTTCTGAAACCAAAAGACAAAATCATTTTTGAAAAAAGTAATACACCCAGTAGGAATCGAGCCTGCGTCTTTCGGGTTTTGCGCCCATGCACATAGTCCACTATGCTATAGGCGCCATACTTAATTGCGACAAATTTTAACTAATGGCTCTTAATACTCTCTATAGTGCTTTCCAAATTGTTACAACTATTGTGCAATTTTGCATTCTTAAATCTTGTGAATTATTCGTTGAATAAAAAAAATGTTAATTAAAGATGAAGAAATAGTGATTTTGTCCTGGACATTCGTGAATTAGAAATATACCAACGCACGGTGTTTCAACTATTGAAAGGATATAATCTTAACTTGAGGTATCGCTATAGACCAAGAATTTGAAGCTTTTTTTTATTTTATGACTCAATAATGGTCAGTCCCTACTTATCCTGCTGATTGTCGTCAAATATTACCAATAATAAAATGCGCCTTTCATTGACGTGACATGCTTTAAGGTTAAACCTCAGTTGAGGCATGGTCTAAAAAGATCGTAGCTAGGCGATGCGGGGATTACGGGTCGCGGGTGCAAATGACGCATGCCGACCGAAATATAATTTGTCATATAAATCCAACATGCGTCCATTTAATGTTCTGTTTATTGTTATATTAGTAACAATAATAATATATTCATTGACATGTTTTCTTTTTCAAATAAATGGGTAACGTTTTTAGTCATCTTTACACGATTTAAGAATTAATACCCATGTTGCCATCACGAAACAAATTGACACATTCACACCTCGACGTTCGTTCTCCGAATGCCAGCGAGACCAAAATTTCGTCGCGCCTATAGTTGAAAATTATTTGCCGTTTCACTGATGTATCGTCTTAATGCATATCATGACACAGGCGTAAAAATTCAAATTAACATTTTCATTTTCACGTGTTTAAGTAGTCCATTCCATTTTTCTCCACACTCTAGAATCGTACCTTCTTACAGCTAAACCCGGACCGTAACCTACTGCCCTTATTTTTATGTTTCTTTGTTTTTCTATTAAGGAGTAAGTAGCACAAACGGTTATCCGTTATCGTGTAATTAAAAAAAAAGTAAATGCCTTGTCTATAATCTTATAAGATTAATTATTTTATATAAATAACAATTATTAATTACATTGTAAAATAATTTATTTCCACATTATTTGTTAAATGATAACAATAATCAAGTAATAAAGCCATTTTAAATCTCACACAAAGTGATTGTAAAATAGAGTGACCATGGTGTTGTATCTTAATATAATATGTATGTTATTAAAAGTTGAAAACTGATTCTGATCTCAGAATGAAATGAATAATACAAATTAATAATTTCTCAAATTTATAAATATCAGGGAGGAGGCATTTTCAGCCTGTCTGTCTGGGGGCGGCAAACACTGTCCCTTTAATTTTTAGTTTCAAATTGTCTGATTGTTTTAGGAAGGTAGGTACCTAATATACAATTAACCATCTACTGAAAATTAGAGCATTTTTACGAAACCTGCTATCAAACAGTTGTGGTTTTAGGTACGTAGAGGTCTGTGAGATTGACAGGCTTGGAGGCGCCCTTGTGAAAATTTTGATGTTGTCAGGATTTTTTATCATTCTATTATTTTTAAACTAAGATGTCGATACTTTCTAATGAAGTGAACACATCACTTGGTTCATGAAAAACTGACATTGCTCTCAAAAGTTGTAATATTTTTATTCGTGCCTTCATTCGCCACCTGTCATAATGTGCCGCCTATCCCCACGGGACGTCACTGGGTAGTTCTACTGTACGAATGCATCACATCGATTTTTAAGTTATTTTCAACATTAATTAGTATAATTAGTACGGTCTACAAAATAGAATGAAAAAATTGCTGTCAAATATGGTTTTAAAGCTTCAAACAAAAAACGATTTTACCCAAAAGACGTGGTACGAGGGTGGTCCCAGAAGTACCTGACCTAACAAAGAAAACACAAAAAAACTGGGATTTTTATTTTTATTTCTCTATATAGTCTCCTTTTAGGTCGATACACTTTTTACAGCGATGTTACCCTGCTTTGATACCCTGTTTATAGTGAGAATCGTCGAGCTCCTCAAAATAGCCATCAACCGCCGACTCCACCTCTTCATTGTTGGCAAATCTTTTACCACCGAGCCATTTTTTCAAGTTTGGAAACAGAAAATAATCCGAGCGGGCTAAATCTGGCGAATAGGGTGCGTAAGGAAGCAATTCGAACTTTAACTCATTGATTTTGGCCATCGCGATAACGGATGTGTGAACTGATGAATTGTCCTTGATGAAACGAAACTATATTTTTCGCCAAATGCGGTTGTTTTTTCTTGATTTCATCGCTAAAACGCTGCAATAAGTTTGCATAATACACGCCGTTGATTGATTTTTCTTTCTGAAGATAATCAATGAAAATTACCATCCCAAAAAACTGACGCCATGACCTTGCCTGCAGATGGAACTGTCTTCGCCTTCTTTGGAGCCTATTCTCCCCTTTCAGTCAATTGTTTTGACTGTTCTTTCGTCTCAGGTGTGAAGTGATGGACCCATGTTTCATCCATGGTTATGAATAGATGCAAAAACTCTGCTTTATTGCTGTGAAACTTCGCCAAACACTCGATTGAAACATCCGCACGATACTGTTTTTGTTCCATTGTGAGTAATCGCGGCACCCACCTTGCACACAGCTTTCGCATGTCCAAATTTTCAGTCAATATGTAATGTACAACACTTTTTAAAATGCCTACCATGTCTACTAGCTCGCGCAATTTCAGTTGACGTTCATCCAATACCATTTTGTGGATTTTCGTCACCATTTCTGGCATGGTCACCTCATTTGGTCGACCACTGCGATGTTCATCTTGGCAGCTCATACAGCCTCGTTTAAACTCAGCCACCCAATATTTTACTGTTGTAAAAAAAGGGGCAGACACCCCCAGAGTAGAATCTAGCGCCGTTTTGATATTGATTTCAAATGAAAGTATTGTATCACATAAATATGACCAATTTTGTCCATGTTTACAAATCCACTGAGAGCGTTCACTGTTGATGGCTGACAAATAATTACTGAACAATTTAGCGTCGTCAAACTTCAAACTTAGGCTTTATAAGGTTGGTACTTTCTATCATGGTCACTATTTTTAAACAAAAATTGCTATCTATACGTCAGGTCGGATACTTCTGGGACTACCGGTAGTCTAAGAAATTATTAAAAAAAATCATTAGGTTTATTTCCGAAAACTTGGTGACCGTATATTGGCGAAGGTAGGTAGATATACATAATAATAATCATATATTTTTGTCATTGTTTTAAATCTCTGGAGATAAATCAAGTGGTTCTCACGAAAATTGCGCAGTGTGCATACGATTATTGCTTATTTTATACCATTTATTGCCCAACCGATTTCGGCAATCTTCGCTGGATGCGTGCTTCCTATTATTAGTCGTGCCAGCCAATGTATTACAATTTAATTAAAGATATCGATACACTATATACTTATTTTAATTATACCCCTTTCCCTTACGTTATCTATAATATACAGTGACGTATCCAGGCAAAGTGTCGCCCTTACGCTGCCTAACCATAATTATGCAAATTTAGAATGTGTGTATGAACATACCTACCACATTAGCATAGAGTTAGATGGTTTTGGCAGAAAATAAGTCATAGCTGTTGAACTCTCATCAATCCGGAGAAAGTGATACAATGGGCTTGATGTAAGTGAATTATGGAATAGAAACTATAACAATAATAAAATTCATGTGCATTAAAAGAGATCGTATCTGCGCATATTCAAGGTTAAATTATCACACTGTCGTATGATATTTGAGATAGATATAAATAGTATCTGAGATACATAATATAGCAATAATACTATTGGAAGACGAATCCGAAAGAGAACAAAAATAAATTTACCATTTATTGGCCATAATTATATGGCATTTTTCAAGGCAAGAACAAAAACTAACCATAAGTGCAAGTGAGAAAGCATTCGGCACGAGTATAATCTCCATAATATGCGTTAGAGTAATATAGAAAATATATGAATAAATGACTTAGTGACGGTAGAGACATGAAACCGGTAACATATTGATTTGACTATATATTATTCACTGTATTAGAATTGTAGACCGGTTTAATTATACACATGGACCGATTCAAAAGTACACTTTTGTCATAATGGTGGTTTGTGTAGTATAAAAGTACATTATTTCCTGCATAGAGTGGCATATGGACATAGTAATATAGAAATCACTGTGACGTAGGTACTTTTCCAGTCGATATTCATATTTATTATTGCAAATCGATCGCCCTTCCCTCGATACACTCCGGTAATTGTCTGATCCAATTGTATAATGCGATCCTGTGCAAATATAATATAAATCAGTTCAACGCAAAAAGCAAAAGTGTAACAGTAGCTGTCAAAAAATAAAAATACTCCCAAAACAATAGCAATTAATTCTTCCGAATAAACAGCGTCCGTGGGAAGTTTGATTCCGGCGCCGTTTTATAATCAGCTTGTTCCCGCTCCATACTACAAACTGATTTCATATTATATTATTATTATTTTATTAGATTTACAAAATATTCGATAAAACTCCTTTTCCATTTAAATTAAAACTCTTTCGTGCATAATAATTATGCCAACAAGGTACTAAAGAAGTACTGCACTAGTACTTATCTATTTGTTACTAGTAACACTTACTGTATTCTATAGCTAGGGCGTGACTTGTCAACCATTGTTGTACGACCGTTACATCGTTGTTATATCGGTTGTTAGGACGAAAAAAAATATTTCAATTAACTTTTTGAATTCAAGAATAAACCAGAGAAACCATATACCCACATTAATCTGTGGCGCTATTTTACAACGTTTTTCTTAGCTCGTATTCTTATTTGTCCGGTGGTTCTTTGTCCGGTACAAATCTTGCAATCGATTTTTAACTAACTTCCTGACTAGCTAGACATTTGAAACTTTTAGAATATATCAGAACACGATGCCAATGCATTTTTTTAATACTTTTAGCCATCTTTAAGTAGAATTGAATTCACTTACAGTTAATTCTGTTTTGCATGAAAAGTTATTTCGACACCATTATTGGTTACTAGGGGTCTGGGGTCCTAGCAACTAAATTATTAATATATACGTGCGTTACTATGGAAATCAATATGACATGCCAAAATGACATTTCAGTATTATTTCTATCGAGTACAATTTTTTTGATGATGATTCTACAGAAAATTTTAAAACGTTGTATATAAAAAGTTCTTTTTATCTTGTAATTATTTTGAATCATTTTATACTCGTATAACAAAATAAAAAATCAATTCAATTAGTACTCTGTCAATTATTTTTCTACCGTAATATTCCAAAGATTATTCTTCTTTGGTGTCGTATCTCTCGTTGTTGGTGATTTTATTCAAACCTCCCCTTGATAAAAACCCCTTCAGCAAACTGATTCCGCCATTCACATGACTGAGGGTATTGAGATTCTCTTAACTTCATTCATCTGGTCTGATCATCGAGTAGGGTACCCCTTCTTCCGCGTTAATTCTGAATGCTTCAAATATACTTCACTGAGTAAATTTTACTAAAATATCAGTGCGTAAAATAATGGACCTCTTTCCGGCAGTCGCGTACACTTGGAGAGTAGGTTTCGGGTCCAGAGGGTCCCTAGGTAACAACAAATATTATTTTCTTAGTTTTATTTATTTCTTAGTAGTTATTATATTAGTTCATCTGGAACATACATTGTTTGCTATAATATTCTAATGCGGCACGTCTAAAAGACAAGATAGGGCAGGGCGGATGACACAAACAATATTAATAATATTATTATAACTCGTAGGTGAGCACTGGAAGTAATGGCTGCATGTCAGGTGTTCATCGCTAGACTCAAAGTGCGGAGTGTCTGGGTATGAGGTATATATTCGTAAAAAAGTGTCTTCTGGGTTAATGAAGTTAATGGCACCTGATGGATCACCCCCTTCCGTCGCCTTAAAAACAATAAGTAATAAATTATTATGGATATTTTTTTGAAATGAAACCCCCCCCCACTCTATACCTACTATCCGCCTGTTTTCCGGCTATTATAAAATATGCTTAAAAATCTTAGGATTAAAGATTAAATTAACTACAAGTCAATCTCGTGAATTCTATTACAACATTTTTGCATATACGTACGTGTCTATAAGACTGCCATGCAATTACATTGAAATGGAAATCGGCTTCAACGATTTTAATAAGGCAAACATATAATGCTCCATCTTTATATTTCAATATTAGACCTAGCTTTTAAAAATATGCATGAAGTGAGTCACAGTGGTTGGTTTATTTGTTTGGTGTGTCATCATTTAAAAAATGTTGAGAGCCGTTGTCCTAAAACAGAGAAAAAATCATTATGGTGCATGGTCCTTGTAAAATAATTAGTAGACTTGCATGCAATACGATGCATTCTGGCACAAGACCATAATTTATTCAAACTAATCTTCACAAATGTAAAAAGAGACTTGAACGCGCAGTATTATTGATGATGCAAACCTGAGAAAGCTTGACTAATCCCTTGCCATTATCTCAATATTCAGAATGCATCGCAAAAGTTTTGGCAAAGTGAGATTATTATGCTGTCAATTTGCATAATAATGTACGTCTTTACTTGTAATCTTTTCACGTGATATGTCAAAATTCGTCGGAAGACAGCGATAACGTTTGTTTTTAATAAGACTCGATAGATGTTGGTAAGAAATATATAAAAATTGATATTTAAGACATATTTTGTGTGCGTAAGGAAAGAGAAAATCGCTGATTTTCAGAGTAGCAAAAGAAAGATAGAGCTTTGGACAACTCACTATAGTCTATGGGAACTTCTGTTTCCACGAGTAGGTACGTGAAATTTACTAATTCAGCGGCGTCAATTTGACACGTTCCCTTTCTCCTTTACGCAGCGGTGATTTTCTTTAACGCAGAAGACACAATTGAAGAGTCACAAGATTTAAAAGGGGCCTCGAAACAGTTCAAAGCTGTCATCGAATTATTAAGCTATAATCATCATCATTTATATCATTACAACTTCAAAAACTTCCTCCATTTTGGACGATCCGTCGCTGACATTCTCCAGTTGCTTTGAACGAGCATTCTTAAATCTCCTGTGGCACTGTTCAGTCATCTCAATTTCAGCCGTCCCCAGGTCTTCTCTTGCCCTCTGAGGCAGTGACGTCCCTAGATAAAATGCCGCTCCTGGGCAGCGCCAAAATGCAGCCTCATTTTTATAAGTAAGTACATTATTTTTTTCATCCTTTCATGAATCCAATATCTAAGAAATGTGTTGTATGGATACATTACTAACAAAATATCAGACTAATTATTCGAAAATCTGCACGTGTCGTTTCTGGTCACCAAGGACGTTGAAGGGCAACGGAAGTAAACTAGATATCGGGAACCCGACAAAACCAGTGAGCTGATTTTTTTTATGGAAAAATATTTTCGCTATTACTAAGTTTAGGTAGGTAGCTATTTCTATATAATATTCCACATGATTTTACTCGATTTGCCGCCCTTCGAGTAACTGCTGCCCCCAAGCGACGCACACACTGCCTACCCCCACAAGATATCACTACTCTGAGGTTGCGTACATATATTCATGTGGCCGATCCAATGCAGTCTCGTAGCCACGTGATATTTCTTCTTCTTTTCATTTGGCCATATCCGATCCTAATAAGATCATATGGACCTGCTGGGTGGAGGTTTGTATTAACAGGTTTTTGTTTTTATGAGAAATGGATGTTAGCCACTTTCTCATCCTATTAGGCCCATACTTTGAATCCAAACACAAAATAAAAAAAAAAACAATACGTGATATCATCGCCTCCCATAAAGTGTATATCTATAACTCCTCATTATACCTTAAACTACAAATGCCACTTTCTTAATAAGCCCCAAAAATTCTTCGCAAAAGTCACTCTCAAAGATATCCATATTTCTCTCATTCTGTTTGATGAGTGCCCAAGTTATACTTACCGATATCTTAAAAAGATGTGTATTTCACACAAATTGAGTATAAATTAATATAACCCAAAGAATAACAAAATCCCTGCAACTAACACCAAAAGAGCTGATAACAGTATAACATAACCAGACAAACCAGATACGTACCTACTTGTAGACCAAGAAATCAACTACTAATTATTATCTATCATCAGTCACTGTCAATTGGATAAGAAAGAGATGTCTACATTGTTATTTTTATTAAGTACGTTGGCATCCAGTCTGTAACGACGACACTAGTTTTACGCGTATATTCGTTATGATTAATTTTACATATTATTTAGCTCAACATATGTATGAAGATACAAAAAGGTTATCTTTTCGCAGCGGTGTCTTAAAGTTCCAAAATGTATAAACCCCATGCAACAAAACTTAGTGAGGAATAGCTGTTAGACATTCGCCTAATCCTCGGTTTAATGACCAATTTAAATATACATTGGATTAAACATACGTACATTGAAAAAAAGACAATATGTACTTACGTATTTAATAATTCATCCAAAAAATAATGATTCATTGTACAAAATATAGGCTTGCATCACTAATGTAAGGCATTTTGTATTTCAATGCATAAATTTCACTAAATGTTAGGCTTGTTACACATAAATCGGCAGACCTAAATCACTTATTTAGTAGGTACCTAATGGATTTTCCAGCTTCATTTTCATTTATTTATGTTACATCTACCAGCAGCAAAAGGTGGAGGTGGGCTGTTAAGATCCGACATAAATAGTACATGCTAAAATATGCCAGTCAAACATATTTATTTTCATTGAACTAAGGCTACAATTTATTTACAGATCGTGTTGGTAACTAAACTAACCAACACTATCTGCAATTTATTGTCTTAGTTCAATGAAAACAAATACGTATGACTAACAAAGTTTAGTGTGCATTGTTTATGACGGATGTTAACAGCCTACCTCTATCTTTCGCTACTGTCATTTACATAGCAGAAGATTTCTGTAACATTGTAGGATCCTTTTTTAATAACTAACTACCCAATTAACCGTTATGCACGTTGCCAAAAAATCTTCATGTGAAATCATACTAGAATCAGTGTAAACTTGCAGCTGATTTCAAAAATAAGAATGTCGCGACGCTTTAAAAAATGTGTAATGCAATGGATAACTGATATGCATCGAAACGATGAATACATTTCACACGTCTCCATTGCATCTTCCGAACAAAAAAACAAAAAAAATATATATTATTGTGAGCGCATCATAGTTTACAAATTACACGACAGAGAAGACTTGCAAAAATTGTTTTCACTTTTCTACTTCGGCAGATTTTCGAGTCATCGATATTCTATATTCATTATTCAATAAAAAAACAAAATCTTCGAATAGCTTCAAAACTATAAATCATAAGCATCAGGTTAATGAACCCGTAACAAAATTTTATTTCAGTTTATGAAATCTGCATCAAATATACATACTCGTACTTAATTCGATTCGTGAATTTGTCGATTTTTACACGATTCGCTTTGACGGAGAGATAACCTACCTAACCTAACCTAACCTAACCTAACCTAACCTAACCTAACCCAACCTAGGCCGACCTACTCATTAACCTACCCTTAGAGAAAACCTAATCGTTTTTTTTACAAGTAGGTATTATATATATACGATTATTTTTTTATTCAATACTTAATATACATAAGGTTTTAAGAATGTTATATTCTTTATTATAGAAAAAAATCACAATTTTGAAAAACATCAGAAAACATATTATGAGGAACAATTACTGTTATTAACGTTGTATTAACGTTATATGTTGGAACGAGTCGAACTCCTGATTGGTGGAATTTGATGTACCTCAGTTTAAATATAAGAATTAATTCGAATGAAGCATAGACGGATCGATAGCTGCGAGGTAAAAGCACTCACCCCGAAATTGGACATATTGAGCTCGAGTGCCATACAGTCTAACTTTTTTCTAATATATATAATATATATTTCTAAGGTTTATCAAACAATTATGTTGCTGGACATCAATGGCGAAGACTCCATACTAGGCGATTATTTAAAGCCAACCTTCTTAAGAAAAATATTTTTTAATTTTATATTGACATATTAAATAATATAATCACATAATAATATATTCAATATGCCCAACGACATCTATCGTATAATTGTCATAATAAATTTACGATCTTTTCCACTATTTCAATAAGCACCATTTATGTCATGTCTCGAAGGTTTAAAAAAATAAGCGACATCTCGTTTCGCTTTACATATTGTATGGATTACGTTCGCGTGAATCGAAAACTTTTTTTTATGTGAAGTTTGTTTCTCATAATTTCAAGACATCTGCGGCGGCCCATATAAATTGGTAAGCTATTTAAGGAGCGCTTACGCTTACATATATTATTACGTAAGTGCACATTTATTCAAAATAATTTATAAGATAATTTAAAAAAATAATTTCTAGGGATTCAATCACATATTTATATGATTGTTGTTAAAAATAATAAATAATTTATCTAGTGATTTTTATTTGTCAGTTAGTTTATTCATAGACTAAGACAATTTATTCAGCCAATTATGTAAGTTGAAATCTGATATTGTATCTAAGTCTGTGTTTTAAATATAGAAGTATTTTAAAATGTCTAGTTTACGGCTTAAATTATAAATTGTTATGGAACAGATTAACAACAACAGATATTTTCAATATATTTTGAGTGTATCTTGCGTTTATATTTAAGAAAATACATAATTCAAATTAATTGCTTAATTTTATACCATCAGCGAGCTTTTGAAAGTTCATACGTTTTTGTGTACCTACCTATTCATCAGTAGTTATGTCGGATTATCTTCTTATTTCCCGTAAATACATCTAACAAGTGTGCTTTATCCACAGCCTACCTGTTACCAAAAGTCAGCCTTCGCCACTGCTGGACATTTTATTTGTTAATAATTTGACTTTAGACAACTCAGATTTTGAAGAATACGCATTTGTATTATGTTGGTACGTTCTGAAGAAGCGACCGTCACACCTGATTCACAGAAAACTGCAACGGTGGTGGAATTTTGAGGAGGTCTTCATACAGCAGTGAATTGCTCCGGCTGAAAGTAGTAATGTTGGTTTGCATGAAAGAAAGAAATATGAAGATAAGTTATTAAAATATAATTGAGTACCTTGGTATCAAAGTGGGACATACGCCACCTCCCACTAAATTTATGTTTTAATTGATTATGGTAGTGAAAGTGATGCTCTTTTCAAAAAATCCACTAAAAGTATCAAAAACGGTAGTTTTCATAGAGATTTTTGAGTTTAAAGTTGGTATTTTATATGAAAAACGGTCATTTTTCACACTTGTTTGTCAGTCTCCTGTAAAATTTTGTAAATGGCTTATGTCCCACTTTGATACCAAGGTACTCATATAATAAGTACCTAGTAAGTAAATAACTACTGTCACCAAATATACCCCCCCCCCCCCCAAATAATGCCTCAAATCACATATCAGAATTCTATATCAAATCATAAATGGCCAACCCTGCAAATGTTAAAAATGTCTCTCTCAACATAAAAATGCCCGAATGAAGGACTCCACACACACACGTGTGTTCTAAAAGGTATTACTACACATACAGATATCCGGTGGAAATTACTTACAGAGTACAGCAGTTATTTGTCTTTGTTTTTGTTTTCTCGCATTTTATTTTGGTAGAATATTGAATGATATACCTATACTTAATTAATTTATAAATATTCCAAGTTTTGCAAAACGATGACTTCATTGTAAGTATGTAGGTAGCGTTATGTAAGGCAGAGGCGAATTCTAAGAGATGTTTAATTATTGTTAAAGAAGACCATTCAATAGAAAATAAAAAGAAGATGCCGGGCATGAGAAAAATAACTTTACAAAATGCGATGCGTACCTACTTTATTTGTATATAGATACATACGTACAATGATTTCTACAGTGAAGTGCTTAGATAATTTTAAGATTTTTGTTTACCTTTTATATGTAATGAATCATTGAATACGTTCGGTTTTCAAATTACTAATTATTAATAATCACATTACGTAGAATCATTTATGATTTATGATAATTATTACTTAACTCGGATGAGCTTATTGAAAAAAGTCCTCTCATATTAGTGAGATGATGCATGGACAATTCCATGTCAGTGTGATTTTGACACTCAAAGTAACAACATGCTACACCGATAAAATGTCAAATAATAAATCCCTTGTTTAATTTTTTGTTTGTCATGTTTGATTCCTTTGGCCCCTCCCACTATTCTAATCCGAAAATGAAGGACTCCCGAGCACCACCACGTCGGACGAGTTATCAATACATATTGCATGCCTAATCATGATTCCTAAAAACATTTATTATCATAATCTACCAGCGACGTATACCTACCTAAATTTGGCCTGTCACTGTCTGACTCTATGTGAACATGGATGCAGTATTTTTACAAACGAAAGTCGCTTTGAAATCGCATGTCTTTTGGTTTCATTATTTCAAACCATTGATAGTATAATAATTATTTTTATAAAAGAAAATTAACGGATATGTTTTGCATTTGTGTGCTGTGTGATTTATATCGTAAAGCGATACGACTTTTGCGAAACGAATGCTGTATAAGTTTCCTAAATGATAGGTAGGTACCTACATATCAGTCTAATTTAATTGTAGTTAACTACTTGGTAAATCACCATTTCCTCTCCAAGATTATATATACTATATATATACGATAGCTTACCACCAGTGGTGTAGTGCAAAATAGAACAGATGTTTTAATATTTTCACCTAAAAATTCGTACATAACAGCATTGACAACGAATACCGATGGACAAAAATCGAAAAGGTGGGATGCTAAAGATCAAAACATTTTCCTTTAATCACTTACGAATTAAACTGACCAATCATTGTCTTCTTCTCACATTTTTACACTCAATTTACTAACACTCTTATTGTTTAAGTTAAAAATAAGAGCGACATTATTTTCTTTATCGACGTGACTCCAAACTATTTATTGTCACGTAATATTGATGAATACTGCCTGAAGAAGTGCCGGAGTGCTCCGGTTCCGTTACAACATTGTTTACTCTTTACCTTCGGACCAAAGGGCATACACATACTCCATTGTCACATCATGCGAATTATGCCATGTGAAACCTGTAGTGCATAGATCGATTTTGTAGCATCGCTGCAAGATGCGAGAGAATCGAACACGATGATGGAATCACAATTGCGGAACATCTCATTTTTCCAAGCATATTTCCCATGTCCAGACACTCCGCGCTTTGATTCAAGCAATAAACACCTGGCCTGCAGGTATAACGAAGGGTGTTCACCTACGAGCTAATCCACAAGTGATTATGGAATGCGCGTAGCTTCACGGTCATACTAATTAGAATTGTTAGTGTCCGCTTGTGTCGTCCGCGCTGTCTTATCTTTTAGATATGCCGCAGTGGAATATTAAAGCAAACATTATAATATGGCTCAGTTTCATCGATTCATGAGTCTTCATGTGGCCACAGGACTTTCGTGGCATAGAATGACCAGATGAGTATGGTTAACCCTCAGAGAAGGCTGTTTGAGAGACAAATCATTCGGGTCACGATCCTTAATCATGAGGTCCTTTATCTAAATAATTTTCACTTTTTTTCAATTTTTAGGGGGTCCGGAACCGAACCCCCCCCCCCCCTTTTTATGCCCCGATCTACATAGATTGTACATGTATTTATTACAATATTTTTTTTAGTTAAATAATATTGTAGAACAGTGGTCCGTTTAAGGATGAGGAGGTACTGACTGATTATGAGCCCCCCACCACGATAAAAAAAATAAAAACCATCAATTCGTACTACCAACGTACCTAGTAAAAAATTGAATGTACTTGATCATTTGTGAACATTAAAATATTCTCTTGGATAGTTGGGTAGGTATATATTTTTTTCGAATTCTAACTTATTTAGTCATCGAATCTTTAGAGGTTTCACAAAATTTCCGTCAACGTAAATATCTATAAATCTATATTTTAAATAACTACTTGTTCATATATTTGTATACTTACTAAATCTTTATATAGTGCAGTATTTTATAAGAATAACGGTGACGTTAGTTGCATGGATTTTGTTATGCTTTGGGTAATATTTTATACAATTGCATGGCTGGTTTGAACTGTTTCAAGGCCCCTTTTGAATCTTCTGACGAATCGATTGCGTCCTCTGCGTAAAATAAAATCGCCACTGGGTTTGTTATTTTCGTTGTAATGCTTTTGACCAGGGGCTCTAAATTTATAAATTTATTTATTTCACCAAGAGGGCATTTTTTCCCAAATGAAACAGCACTGCCGGTTGCGCTTTAACAAAGAGTCAAATTTAATCATGCAGTTTTAAAAATTTATGAAGTAAATTAAATTGTGACGATAAATGCCGCTGGTGTAGAAGTAGTGCCTACAGTGCAATCTTAAAGTCTTTGATTTATTGGTAATCCGCAACAACGTTGCTTTGAAGTAATATCCCGGAAATATTTTAAAACAAAGAAACGTATGTACCAGAATATGAAGACACATAATATTATTTATTATTACATCTCTACGCATGATCAATAATAATTTTGTTCTCTACCAACGACGTGTACGCGACTTTTGAAAAAAGTGTATTGTGTAATCATTGTTTGTCTACGAGTTTATAACCCATGTGTATATTAAATTTTATTACCTTAAAAATGAATAAAGATTTTTTGAGAACCTGCGGTATCTTTGGTACGTAACCCGTGGCTTAAGAGTGCAATGATAATATAAATCAATATAATAAATTATGTAGGTATCGCTAATTCATTTCACAATCTTTACATAAGAATCTGAAGTCTACTAATATGTGGAATATTTGTTTTTTTAGTTAACGGGATATATTCCACATTGCATTAATAATTATGGTTAGTACTTGTATTCTAGATGCCGCTAGAGAATGCGACACTCCGTACCCTTGTGGCGAAACTTCAAGGGTTCCGTCGCCGTGCCCGACCTTCCCCTATTCTCGGCGCTCGAAATGGAAAATTTTACGAACCGGAGCGCTCGATGATTTTAAGAAAATATTAACATAGTTATCTAAATTTATGAGTATTTTATAAAAATAAGTGTTAGGTTTTTTGTTTTATGGCCGATCTAGCTCAGACGGTCAAATTATTTTCCTACGAGATTTTATTAATCGGAACGGCGCGCCGGTGCGTTCCGGTCCATTTCGAGCCCTGCCTATTCTGCAACGGTGCTATAAAAGTAATCTACGCGCTGCAGGTTTCACATAGCAGGAGACGCGAGACGTGACGATGGACCGAGGGAACTGGCGTGACCCTGTGCTTGCCCAACACTGGGGCGTGAAAGGGTGAAGTAAGTAAGTAATACCCGCAAACAAATACTTAATGGTTTGTAAAAATTTGCCGCCATACATCTACAATAATTTGTTTGAAACTCTAAATGTCCACACGTGCAATCATTGCTATCAAATTAATGTAGTTTGAATAGTGCACATCGTAAAAAAATGTCCACTTAATCAAAATTTCAACAGTTAACAAAATCATCCTAGACTGCGTGGGCCTCCCAGGACGCCATGAATATTAGATTTAATTCATAATTTATTTATTTATTTATTTAAGAATACAAAACATTGTGGACATAAAAATTCTAAATTCAAAACGTACACAACATGAGATTTACATTATAAGTCAAACATTACCCTCACAATAGAGAAGAAGAGAATATAGAAAAAAATATAATAACAATAATAATAATAATAACAAAAAAATAAATAAAATAAAATCAAATAATATGAGCCACGAGGAGACCGATAGCTCAAAGAAGCATTCACATAGACAGTGAAAGAGATACCGTTCGAGTATTGGTATACGTATTTCTTTTTTTATATGATTTGTATCTTATAGGAACGTTTTATGTAGTATTTCAAAATGATGTATTTTCAATAATAAGAATGTATCATTCTTGAATCTTGTGTATATTCAGTACCTATTGAATAAAAAGAATAATAATTCACTGCGAATATTAAATTTTATGAATTCGTTTGTTATTTTGATATTATCTATTTCAGTCATATCACATAATGAAGACTATATGAATGAAGTTTTTGTCCCACATAACAAATTTATAAGATAGAAATTTGAAATTTAGTCACCATGGACCAAGGTTTTGAAGCCGGATTCGGTTTATTATTTTATGTCAGTCAGACCATATATCGAAAAAAACACGAAGTGCACCTGATGTGTGCTCAAATATTACCAATATTGATTGCGCATTTCTTTACGCATCGAACTAATATTATGTACCTACATACGTAATTATTGAAAATAAAATATTCTTCAACACACCCAGAAGGCAAACAACTTCCTATTATTTTTGTGTTCCCTGATTTACCTTTCACTTTAGTATCTGATTATCTAAAATATAACACTAGTATTTAGCATTAATGTTAGGGTTTTTAATTGTCACTAAAAATAAATCTGTATACATTCCAATTACAACTAGATAATTTATTTGGTAATAATTTGTAAGTGAAAAAATTTACCATCACTGACTGTTGACATTACATAAGTTTTGTAATAAATAATATTAATTATTATTACATGGCACGTAGCTGTATCTAAAAGTCAACCGATGCGAATATTTGCTGTTTGTATTAAAAGTTGCGAATCAATTTTAGGATAAATTAGTACTTACCTAGTTTTAAGTCAAAGCAAATTTTCTTTGATAATAATACCTAGTTTCATAAGTAACTTATCATAATATTCGAATGGTGTGGTTTATCGGTTTCAGTTTAAACCGGTTTATTGGGGCTTTCCGAGTAGCACATTTTTTTCATCCCCACATAGAAAAAAATGGAAGACATGTTTTAAATCGGTACTGATAAACACAACTAATGTTTAATTTTTAATGATTAATATACCGAATATCTTCATTGTTTTCATATTAATCATGTAATCCAACCATATCGTCATCATCCGGAATCAATTTAAAGCTAGATAAAGATCTCCATTAGTTCATTCAATTAAGCTTTTAGCTGTCACCTACGCAGATCCAACAACTTTTAGGTGCGCGTGTCCTCTGTCTATTGGTTTTTGCTAACATTTTCGACGGTTATCCATTTGGCTAGCTACATTATGACGACATTAACCACATCTTCTGTTTTCATTTGTTTTCTTGTCTTTCGTGCTATGCCCAACGTGCACATACCAATGCCACATTGTGGTGTAGGTACAGGTAGAGTCTCCGTCACGTAACCTTGCCATTTGGAATAGATATAAACGTGAATAAACCAATCGAGTGCTTGGAATTTACTAATACATTTATACAGCGTACGTGTGTAAACCAATCGAGTGCCCGGCTTTTACTAATACATTTTTATACGGTTGCGTATACACACAAATAATCCTTGTCACTGTTTACAATGGCAAGGTAACGTGGAGGATAGTCTACAACGTAATGGTGTGTAATGGTGGACTTAAGGCCGTCTTTGCCGCAAGTCTGTATTCACTACGATACTATATGCGAACTATATACAATTTCGAAATTGAGATTCAATTTATCATTTACACGTCTGATAAGTAGGACTACAGAAACCTGCCTACAGACCTCTCTGCTTGCAGTAATGACCTCAATGGGACAACACTGGAAATCTACCTTATATTCATCATTTTGCATCTGCTTGTGTGCACATTTCAGTGGATGCACTCGCCCTCTAAAAAGTCATACAAGCACGGATATTTGAATGTTGAAGAAACCTTAATTTCATAATAAAAAGATAGACATAAAGTGGCGGCAACCCTTCACTACCATAAAGCTGTACCTACTATAACTGGTAAATAGCCTGGTTCAATATAATGGATTTTATTATATAGAAGTTTAATGCTTTACCATTCGGAATAGGTACCAAAAAATTTACACAATGCAGTATTACAGTTGGTAGCTTTATGGTCAGTATGTAAACGCAATTTTCATTACAGACAGTGTTTGTGATAGAACTCGATTAAATAAGTAATGAAAAATACATTTGATATACTTACTTAAAGGAAACGATAAAACTCAAGTTTGAGCTTGTAACTAAGAACGTCAGAAAATCTGTTCAATGATTGCGACTGTTGGAAGAGGTCACACGATGGATATTGTTGACAATTTCTAAAATAATTCCCGACTAACTGATCGGAATCGATTAGATAATCCAATTAAATGGAGCGTTTCCAAAACTGTAGAGCACCTTCGAGAAGTCATTATAGGAAAAGTTAACCTGGTGGACTCTATCTATAATGACTGTATCCTTTATCTGTACTGACCAGTAGCGTCCCTAATCAAAGTGTTGCCTTGAAGCAACTCTAAATTTCGCTTATCACTTTTAGTCTTAAATTTTATGCCAATTCATAAGTCATCATTATCAAAGAAATATAATGAAAATTGACATCCAACAAAATAAACACCCACAAACTACTAGAGACCAGGAATCCATAAATAGAATTACACAGAAACTACTCTTGCAAGATTGTTCAATAATTTGCTGCCCCTAAGTAACTCATAGCCTGCATGCCCCCAAGAGACGTCACGGTTACTGACGACACTCCGAGACATGTTATAACTTACTAGTGAATACTATCAGATTAGTTTCATAGTTTTGGCATATTAAGCTGTCCAAACCCAGCGACAGCGATTACTGGTCTCGGAACACAAACGTCGCGAGTCTTGCTCGACACATCATCACTTCCATTCAAGCGCGACTTGTAAAAATTGCCTGTAGCTATTGTATGTCGCAGTTAAGGGTTCAATCGGGTAGCGACGGGAAAACATTCAATACAATGGTTAAAGGAAACTCATTCAACATATATTATTATCTTCCATATTTTAGTGCATACACTATAAAAAGGTAGGTACAGTCGCTCTATGGTAAAACGTAAGTATAGAAAAACCTGATAACACGGGTAAATTAATAATAATTATTCGATTCGATGATGTATGGTCGGTAGATCTAATAATCAATACTGGTCACTATAAAGAGGCAGGTAGGTAAATTTCTTGTTTCAAATAAACTTCAAGTTCACGATTAGTTGAACATAACCTACCCACGTAGGTATAAATTAAACCGGTGATTCTCAAAGTAGATCCGAGCACCAGCAGATTGTAATGTGGTCAAAGTAGGTAAATTTTAGTTTCTCAACAAAAAACACAGCGAGATTGTACGAAACATTACTGTGATCTTCACTTATTAGATAGATAGTTACATACTTACTTCATCTGGTGATACAGACCATTCAGGTCCACGGCCGATTGCACAAACGCCATCCAGGATCACTGTTCCAAGCCTTTTCTCTCATGTTTATCAGGCATCCTTAACGTCGTCCGCCCATTACACCCGGAGGCGGCCTAATCAGTGCTTGAAATATAAAATTTTACGAACCGGAGCGCTCGACAATTAATTTTCCGAAAATATTAACATAGTTATCTCTAATTTCATGAATATTTTATAAAAACAAACTATCTCGCTCAGACGGTCAAATTATTTTTTCCACGAAACGGAGCGATAATTTTGCCGAATTCATGAACCGGAACAGCGCTCCGGTGCGCCTCTGTCCATTTCGATCTCTAGTCCTAATGACTGAGTGCCTACTAGGGTTCCTTCATAAACCTTATGGAAAGCTCTAAATCCATCGCGTCTCGGGTTTAAATTGGTCTAAAGCGCCGGCTAGACGCTAATGCTTTACGACAAGCTTACCTGCGCAAACCGGTTTGTATCGGGAAGCCCGTGTGTATGGACGGGAAAACAGAAGCTCGCACAAAACGAAAAGCGCTGTAAAAGTCTCTACCGCACAGGCAAGTCGTTATACCGTGCAGTCAAGTAGCTGCCGTCTAGCCGGCGCATTATAGTTATCTAGAGCACAATCAGCTTGTAAAGTAGCTCAATATCATTGAGGCTTTAGTAGGTGCGGATAATAATTATAACATTAGAAAGCTCACCTCTTTACACACAGTTATCCCTGGTATTAGTCTAGTCTTAGCGACTGGTTCTAATTCACATAACATTGTTTTGTACCCTCATAAAAATATTTGTTTATCTACATACCTACTTATTCCGGTATCGCCAACCGAACTATTATTCTGGTTTATCTTATAATGTATGTAGTAAGATGGCAATACCCAATATGTCCGTTTTTTTTTTGTAAATTGAGTTATGTATACCACCAGACTCGTCTAGGTGAGATCTACAAGCTGTGAAAATATGGTATGTTTAGGTCTTATATGTTCGGAGAAATAAGCTGTGTCAATATGTGGTTTGTCCATTATTTGAATTTCTTAAGATGGAAAACTATGATATGTCATGATGTGACTTATTTTGGCTTCCTACATTTTTACACTTTTATCCCAGATAAAAAGGCAATTTATGACATGTATGATAATATATCATATTTGGTCACCATTTTTGTAATTCTCAATTTGGCAGAATACGATATGTCTCTAAGCCTGTACTCATTACCCTGTAAATCTACCCACAACGGAGAGACTCCAGAGTTTAACGAGTTAGAAGATTTAGATCCAACCAGTGGTGATGTTTAATGTAAAACAATTGTAAACTTTGGGTCTTTCACGTTATACAATGTGATTTTTTCATTACAATAAAATTATATATTTGTCAGAACATGCAGTCTTCTTTCTTTAAAAAAAACTTAAAAACAACTTAAAAATACAATAAACAACTATGTAATTTGATCAATTGCCAGGACATATCATGTTTTGCTACCTGGATTAGGTGGTAAAATATGATATATCATGAAAGCCTGGAGATATTTGGAAAATTTCAGCATTTTTTAATAGATACCTTAATTTTAAAAATATCCCTCTGTAAACAACTATTTTATACACATTTAACAATAAAGTAAGGCTTCCAAAATTAACTCTGATTTTTTCGAGCCCGTCAAAGTTTAAAATTGCTCTAATGAACAATTATTGTGATTTGATTATTTTTTAAGAAATATTTTTTTTCCTGTATGATTGATCCATAGAACGATTGATCCTTTATGAAATGCAATCACTCCTTTATGCTATTTGAGAAACACTGTCATTTATAATATGTAGGAGGCAGATTAAGAGAGAGTGGCGATCGATGGCAGTCGTGACTTGTTGGAAACCTATGACCCGTCGATAGCTATCTTATGTTTATGATAGGTAGGTATTAGGTTATATTATGTATATTGACAAATTAGTAAATCGTCAACGAGATTGACATCCGAAGCAGACTATCTTTGGTTTGCCTGGGAATAATCGACATTCCCCGCAGGGAGGATCTGGAAAAACTCGTGCTATTTGGTCAGGTCGAATGTCGGAGAAGATGAGAAAGAGAATCCACCGGATATATAGTCTAAATAAACAGGATACGGAGGTTCCACCGAACCTACATGCCGAGAGGGGTAGAGCCAAGTCGTGGAGAACTTCAACTTGAGAATTCTTGATTTTAACAATTTGACCTAAGATGAAAATGTAACCGGAATCGATCCTTGGAATCAAGCCGTGGCACTGAATTGCGAATTACCATGGTAGTGAAAGTTATTGACTATCTTTGAACGCAATGCGGTAACATGTTCGCAATAAACGAACATTTTCGATTGGATATTTCGTTGAAATTATTACCATTTATTTCAATATGCAACAATCATCATTTTCAACAAACAATTTACCATATTGCATTCGAAGTATGAGCAATAACTATCACTAACATCGATGTTTACAGTTTCATGTCACGGCCTGACTATTATAGTGGGTCTTATTTGGAACCTGATAACGTCTTAATTATCTTTGAACTCTTCAGGTAACGGAACCCTTCATTCAGAATCTTGAAAACCCCGAATGCAGCTCCATATATTGCTGGTGATCATTTAACCATGCTCGATCCCAAAATTATTCATAGAATTTGCAACAATAACTTGACGCGTGAC
Organism: Rhyacophila brunnea; assembly: GCF_057557595.1. Taxonomy (NCBI): domain Eukaryota; kingdom Metazoa; phylum Arthropoda; class Insecta; order Trichoptera; family Rhyacophilidae; genus Rhyacophila; species Rhyacophila brunnea. The sequence continues at coordinate 21,278,090 of NW_028232774.1, forward strand.
ATTAGTGCTAGTGTCGCGATGTGAGCATTGCTAATGTATTGCGAGCTATTTAGTCCTCAAAGCCGCCGCACCTCAAGGTATAGTGCAGTGGTCGGCAAACCGCGGCTCGCGAGCCACATGTGGCTCTTTGGCCCCTTGAGTGCGGCTCTGCCACAAATGCCCTCTGCCCTATTTGACATGGCTACAAAGACAGCGCTCGAAATGGAAAATTTTACGAACCGGAGCGCTTGGTAGTTTTACGAAAATATTAACACTGTTATTTATCTAATTCTATACATATATGTATTTAAAAAAAATGATTGTGTTAGATTTCTTTATAATATGACATATCTCGCTCAGACGGTCAAATTAATATTTACACGAGACGGAGCGATAATTTTGGGGATTGTGTGAACCGGAACGGCACTCCGGTGCGTTCCGGTCCATTTCGAGCCCTGTACAAAGAAGAACCAAAGAAAACCGTGAAGTTGAATGGGCCGAGACGTTTATTCAAAACTTAAATGACCTAGCGACCTGTATTATTTGTCGGGGAAAATTAGCGCATTCAAATTTAGAGAGACATTTCGCACTAAATATTCTGTCGGAACTAAATATCCTGCAACGAAGAAAGCAGTTGAGGAACTTTAGAAAAGTCAATAAAAATCAAGTTCTGCATTTAATTACTCAATATAATCTTCTAATAATGTTAATATAGCAAGTTTTGTGGTTAATAAAGAGATTTCTACAGAAAAAATCAAGAGTAAATGAGAAGTCGTCTTATTGATGAGAACCTGGAATCGTGCTTAAAATTATTAAAAACAACAACATACAAACCTGACTTTTACCCAAACTTTCCAAGGAGATGCAAGGCCATTATTCACATTGAGTATTTGTCAGTCATTGTCATGGTTTAATTTTATGGATACCTTACTTACAATTTAATTTTCATCAATACAAAACATTATTACGTATGCTATCAAGTTTTATTCAGTGTACCTATAGTTTAAGACTTAAAACATTAACTAAAGTTTATTATGTTAATAAACAATGTACTTACTTATATAATTTAGGTTTAAGAAATTTGGCTCTCAAAAGAAATGACATTCGTTGTACTATTGATATTTGGCTCTGTTGACTAATGAGTTTGCCGACCACTAGTATAGTGGGTCAGTCATACGGTTTTTAAGCATTGCATCAATAGTAATAAGTCCAATAAGGCGCCGTCCACATAATATGACGTCACGCCCTAGGAGGGATCTGATATGATGTGATGATTTGTGACGAGTAAGGGAGGAGGGGGTCAGAGTAAATGTGACGTCACAAAGTAAACAAAAATGTAATGGGATTTAAGAATAAATAAAAAAAAACATTTTTTCCATTTTTCAACGTTTATGGGGGCGTTAAAAGGTAATATGACGAAATGTGACGATTGTGGTGAGGGGGGGGGGTTACAAATAGCCAAAATCGTGTAACGTCATATTATGTGTACGGCCTCAATCAATAATGTTATGTTTTATTTGAATTGTTGGGACTAGGAATAGGGGGTGAAAAAGAAGAGCATTGAAAACCCATACTATGATAGAAAAAACAGTGTATTTCACCTAGTCAACATGGTTTCAGCGACACATGCATCGGTAGCGAAATGTAGGATCAAAATATTGAGTTACATCGATTCATAATAATATTATAGTATATTTTCGGTTTACAAAACTATCAATATATTGTGATAATTTCTTCATACGCAAATGTACAATTTGTCACTACAATTTATAAGATTGGAGATTTTATATTAGGTAGATAGGTAGGTACCTAAAATAACTGTGTAAAATATTTTCTACTGAATTTAAGTCAATGTTCAAATAAAACGTAACAAGTAGAATTTACGATAATTATAATAGGTATAACAAACACATAGGTACAGTTAGTTTAGTAAATTAACTTAGTTTTTACATACCAACTAGTTTAACTTATCTTAAACAATAATTATAATATATAATAAAATACAGATTCAATCAACATAAAAGACTTTCTCCTTGTGGAGCCTGTGTACATGACCAGCAAAGAGCGAATACCGCAATGCACAAATTCTGGGTAGGTACTTCAAATCTTTTTTCAGAATAACATAATAAAAAAATAGCGCCGCAGACAAATTTTTGAAAGATTTTCATCTGTCGAAGTCATATTGTAATACAGGTTAAGTAACAAAATTAACATAGTGTAAGCTTCATGTTTTGTCGTCGTTTTTCCTTCTGCGGATTCTGAAGACCTGCATGTCTCTTCCGAAGTTCTCGCCGTCCTCCAAGGTCTGCGGCATGGGTGTGTTGAGGGTCTCCGGCAAGAAGATCGACGCCACTGAACCAGCCAATGACAGGATTCCGAGCACTATCAACGGAAGTACTCTAGAGTACTGTGACTGAAAAGACAGCAATGCGTCAGTCGTAATAGTAACAGTCATAGTATGTTTCGATACAAATTTTTATTTAAAACTAGCTGAAGTACCCGGCTTCGCACAGGGTCGCTTCGTGGTTATATTTATCTTAGATATTTAAAAAATAATAAGAGGTAATTATTTTTTTAATATTAAAATGTCTGTGTAATACAATATGGCAATATGAAAATAATTCTAATAGGAGTAAAGGTCAAATAAAAGAACACTAAATTAAAATCGAATCCAAAATATGAAAACGTTATTAATATGTAGTAAAAAAAATTGGATTAAACAAACTTTGTATTTTATATAATACTAATTAAGAAACCTTCGCAGGTGTGCGCAGAACAACTGACAAAAGTTTCATCGTAATCGGATGAATGGTATAGGAACGCATACGAATAGAAGAAGATGGTTGTACTAATTCAGAAACCTTCGCGGGCGTGCGCACGACAACTCACCAAAGTTTCATTGCAATCGGATGAACGGTATGGCAGCGCATAAAACACGAACAAACATACTAAACTAAGAGAAATCTTAATATTTCTATCTAAAAACTGTTCATCACAAAACATTGGCGTTTCTAGAATAATTACCCCTTTGATAAAAACCCCTGCATAATAACTTAATATACAAGTATGTATACCCACTTTATACAAGGTATCAATTATGTGTGTTTTCCCAACCTTTAATTAACTATCTAAATCAGTTTTCCCAATGTGTGGTATGTGCCCGTAATGATACACACAGGGATTTCAAGAGGTAGCGCAGTTAAATGTTTGGGAAACAATTACTCTAAGTTTAAACCAAAATTGGAACAAAACACCTAGTATGATGTGAATAAACTAATTTAATTACCAGGAGCAAAATGTAAGGGAAGGTGAGTAGTCCGATGCTCACAACTAGAGAGGATAATCCCATCGCCTGAGACCTTAGAACTGTTGGGAAAAGTTCCCCAACAAACACGTAGAACACAGTAAACGAGGCGGCTACACCAAACTTGCCAATCATTGCAAATGTCACCGTCAGCCATACTTGCTCTGAAATCAAAAGAAAAGGTCACAATGCTATTGGGTTTTCATAGTTTATATAATCATCATCAATAATATGGGTCTTGGCCACCTTCAGAAAAAGTCTCCACTCCCCTCAGTTTGTTACAAACTCCTTCCACCGCTTTACCTCAGTGATGCTATGTCACTTTCTGCACAGTCCAATCATCGTACCTAGTCTAGGTCTCGCGACCCTCCTTTTCCTTTTTCAACGACCCTTCTCAATATCTTCCTTTCAAAGGCCCAATATTCCGACCCATAGGTCAATATAAGCTTGATATTACTTCATTTTTTATAAAACATAGCCTGATAAAATTCTTTGGAATAGCATCACATACATAGGTATATATTATGCCTTGCTACTAATTTATTCAACTACTTTTTGAACCCTTAGCAGATACATGAATGCTTACTGCATCACCCGTGAGAATTAAAGTATATGGTCCTACAAAAACATACCTTCCGGGACAAACATGCAGGATATGCATCCTAGACCTCCTGCTCCAAAAGAAAGGCACAACACCAACCGGCGGCCCCATCTGTTCATTAGTTTCCATGCCAATACATTTGAGGGAATCTCAATCGCTGCAGCTGGAAGTCAACAAGAAGACGATTGGTTTCGATTACATGTGTCAGCTATGGTGGTAGGTACATCTATCTATATGTATTGATAAACCAAAAGTTGTCTGTTGGCCAAACTTGTAACCGAAATCAATGTTAGTCATAAGGTGCAATGTGGCTGATAATTGTTTGTGTGATACTTAATTGTGATTAAGAAGACTGTTTATTCTAGATTTGCAAAAATTTAAAAAAAAATCTCTTTATGTTATGTAAAAAAATATGCTCTGTTAGTTCCAGAGCAAAAAGAATATTTTACCTGATGATTTTATCAGTTCTAACCATGCTGATAAACAAATTTCTTATCCTGCTGGAGATATAACTAACCACCCTCTCTAGGCTTAAATTTAATAAAAATGGTTATCAGCATCAGGCATAAAATTATTAATGATTATCACACTAAAATTACCATAAGCATAATTATATAATACTATGGCATCTAGGTATGATGCATCAAAGGTAAATTATAATAAATTATATGATTTTTATTCTACAGTAAAGTCTATGTCTCGTAATTCCGTCAACAGATGTCAATATATAAGATATAATTTTTGATGTATTTACCATAAATCAATTATAATTATTGATAACATTTTTTTTAATAGAACGTTAAACAATTACCTCTTACCATGGAGCACATTGATACCAGATGGAAATCTCCCACAGGAGACTACCTCAAAGGGCGGACCGAACCATCATATTTCCCAAAATACCACAGCCTACGTCCACTCTTCGCGGTGATCGCAACCCTCGGCCGAGCGGAACCCGTCTCCTTGAAATTTAAATTCGTCAAAATCCCGCCAAAACAGACGCGGTCTATCAAAAACGGCCGCTCGCGCCGCCACTAGTCAATCCGTCGGTAAAACAGGGAGCTTCCCGACCGACGGATAAAACAGGACGCCGCGAATCTGGCAGTTGGATCTTGGATCTGGATGGGCGCGAAAGCTCTCTTGCCTGATACGTCGACCAGCCAGCATCTCTCTTACATCAACCGCCGAACCAACAGCATCAACCGCAAAATCTCTTCTCGCCTTCGCTCGCCTCGGACGCGAAGCCAAGCCAGCATTCCGGACAGCCCGCCAAAAAGACCACATCGGCAGCACGCCAAGCCGCAAGCCCCGACCCTACCTCCCATCGGACAGCGAGCATCGCCTCGGATGCGAAGCTCCAGCAGCCAAGCCCGCGACACCACGTTGCAGCCCGCCAATTACCAACCGACCGCCAACGACGACAATAACCTGTATCTGTAACGACTACCCTGCAATACGATGAAATAAACCAGCCTTGACCAAATACCCCGTGCGTTTCTGTCCCCCACCCCCGCTTTGACCTTGACGTTATCACGGCCTGCCATCTCCGCTTCAGAGCGCGCAGAAGGCCGGTGATAAGTTGATCGCCGTCAACGTGGGGCTTGTGGGCAGGATTGTGTCCACCGGAGCCAGCATCGACCCTGAGATACGCCAGCAGAGTGAGTACAACTGTGAACTTCCTCAAACAGTGACATTTGCGAGTACTCACTCTACCGGGGGAGAAACACACGGCCGGTAGTCACAATGTCAAATTGACCTTGTTTCGCGCTTGCAATCGCGACATCGAGACACGAGGCGATGCGTTTCTCGCAGCGGAAATGACGCACGAGATCGCGCGGAACGTACTCCCGCGAGTTCATTCGATGTAGAAAGCCTAGCCAGACACTGCTGGGGGGCCGCGCAAAAAACCGCGTGGTCCCGAAACCTGGAATTCAGCACACCAGTGGCGCCTGACAGAAGCAACAGCCTGGATAGCAAATCAGCATGGACATCGGCTCCATCGCAAGACGTGACAGCAGCATCGTTATGTTCCTCCGACCAGCTGTATCATCCCTCGACCCTGGCCCACGGAGGAATACATAAGATGTCATGGCCAACGGCGTCGCGACGCTACACGGAGATGCCCCGGCTACCGACGCCGACGCTCTTCGTGACCGACGTCACCCAGCACAGCGAGGTGCCAGCCAACGGCGCTCGTACCTCAAACCCAGGCGAAACATCTTCCACCAGCGCGGATGTCTCGCCTAGCATAACCACTAGCCTTATCAAGCCTAGCGAGTCTTAACGCACTGGAAGACGACACTCCTCGCAAAGACCCAAGGTCAAGCTTCAGTACCAAACCCCATAACCAGCCGCTTACCATTTGGCACCGGCGTTATCACGGAGTGCCCCGGCGCGACGCCCGGCACCTTCGTGATATACCTTACGGCAGACCGAGGTTGGTCGCCTGGTCTCTGGTTGCCCAACCGGCGGTGACCAGCAGATACATCAGACACCGCCTCAATCGCCGACGGCCCAAGGCTACATCGGATCTGCAACCTGAGGGACCAAGAAGACTGAAGCGGAAGCCAAGATTCCAGGGACACAGCAAGACCCCCAGCATTAATCGACAAACATCCGACGCCAGCGAGGATGTCACGCCCGCCTTAAAACTACGACACCTATGGCCAAACCGCTTCGACGCCTTGGACGTGCGAGAAGACGACGCTCAAGAACTCAAGGTCCCACTTCCAACACCAGACCCCATCACCAGACGTCTATTCTTGGAACCGGCGCTATCACGGAGTGTCCCTGACTGACATGTCTGACACCTCCGCGAAAACCTCACGAGGAAGCTGAGATTGGTGCCCTGGTCTCTAGTCACACAATGGCGGCGACTAGCAGGCGCAACAGGTCCCACCTCACTCTTCGACGGCCCAAGGATGCGATGAGCTGGTCGATTCGAGGGAACCACCATGTGGAAGTGGAAACCTCAGCAGTTTTGACACGAAAGAGCCTCAAGCACGCCAAGACCATCGGACGCGTCAAAGCCGCACAGAGGTGAACCGGCCCCCAAGGACAAGCGACGGTAGGCTGATGGAAAAGACGACGGTTCGGTCGTTTCCCGGAGAGGTCGTTTGATACCAGATGGAAATCTCCCACAGGAGACTACCTCAAAGGGCGGACCGAACCATCATATTTCCCAAAATACCACAGCCTACGTCCACTCTTCGCGGTGATCGCAACCCTCGGCCGAGCGGAACCCGTCTCCTTGAAATTTAAATTCGTCAAAATCCCGCCAAAACAGACGCGGTCTATCAAAAACGGCCGCTCGCGCCGCCACTAGTCAATCCGTCGGTAAAACAGGGAGCTTCCCGACCGACGGATAAAACAGGACGCCGCGAATCTGGCAGTTGGATCTTGGATCTGGATGGGCGCGAAAGCTCTCTTGCCTGATACGTCGACCAGCCAGCATCTCTCTTACATCAACCGCCGAACCAACAGCATCAACCGCAAAATCTCTTCTCGCCTTCGCTCGCCTCGGACGCGAAGCCAAGCCAGCATTCCGGACAGCCCGCCAAAAAGACCACATCGGCAGCACGCCAAGCCGCAAGCCCCGACCCTACCTCCCATCGGACAGCGAGCATCGCCTCGGATGCGAAGCTCCAGCAGCCAAGCCCGCGACACCACGTTGCAGCCCGCCAATTACCAACCGACCGCCAACGACGACAATAACCTGTATCTGTAACGACTACCCTGCAATACGATGAAATAAACCAGCCTTGACCAAATACCCCGTGCGTTTCTGTCCCCCACCCCCGCTTTGACCTTGACGTTATCACGGCCTGCCATCTCCGCTTCAGAGCGCGCAGAAGGCCGGTGATAACATGTTAGCAGGCTGTATTTCTAACCGCTGGGTAGCAGGTTTTACAAAAGCAGCTGAATAAAATTGTACATTGTTCTCCATCTTGGAATGACAATGGTGAATATTCTTTTCTTTGTTAAACAATATGCGGTAATTTTACAATTTACAAAAAGATTAATTTTCCTCATAATTTTTTTAAAATACGTATTGACCCCATTTACCCATTTTAACATGTAAATTATCAATAAATTTATTGTTTCAAATAATTGTAAGCTTCATATTTTTCCACTAAGTGCATCTGGTATTCTGAGCATTTACCTTAAGTACTACATTGCCATTTTTATAGCTTACCTATGAAAAATGCCAAAAAGTCATTCACTCCCAAATTGGTAGCATTATAACTCAATCCATTGTACACAACTGCATTCACAATCCAATCAAATGTTAAAATCAAGAACTTTTTTCTGATGTTTGGATAACGGAATATGTCAATCATGGTCGGCTGCCCATGAACCTCATTGGTCCTTTTGGCATCATTCAACATGTCAACTTTCGGCGCACATTCGACCAATGCTGCTTCACAATCTGACCTGCCATCACCTTTCTGACATTCCAAAACTTTGTTTTCATTTATTTTATACTGATTAGTTACACTATCTAAACCAGTACTTTCATTTGTTTCATAATCTGTTTTTAAATTTGTATTGTTTTGGTTTGAATTTAGAATGTTCTGTGAACTGACATTTGAATCGTCAATCTCAATAGGATTGGTGTTTAACGTATTCTTGGATACGTAGCCATTCACATTAACTGGATTTTTCTTTAGGTCAATCATTGGTATAAGAGGACTTCTCGCATCTGATTCTTCCTGTAATGTCAAAGAAATCATTAAGGATAACATTTTATTAATTGAATCGCCATTTATATGGTAGAATAATGGTTTTAAAACAAAGTTTTCTGTTAATTACCTTACTAGCGTGTTCGGCAAAGTCAGGAGACTCTAAAAGACTTCACTGAATGAAAAAAAAAAAATATAACTATATAGTTACTTGTAACGTGCGAAGCAATCGTTTAGGTATAGTTGCTTTGTTGAACTTGGCAATTTTTTGGATAATCTCTTCAGCCTCATCAAGACGACCTCTGCTAACTAACCACCGAGGTGACTCTGGGACAATCCAATAATAACTGAAATTTTAATCAACAAAATCTATACATTCATGTTCAATACTATAAAGCAGTGGTCTCCAAGCTCTGTAAACATGGAGGCTATGTATGAAATTTAAATTATGTGATGAGGTACTCAATACGCATATTATGTATGAATCTATATTTATTTAAATCATTTTTGTAAGTACTTTGTCACTCCTTTTGAAATGCAGTTTATTTGTGAGTCAGTTTTTATATTACAATTTTTGTTTTTAGCAACTTTCACATTTTAAAACGAAGACATAAATAAGCAGAAGAAAACAATGCCTTTACTCGGCACGTTACTTGAATCAAAATCGGGTGACAAAAGGCCAAACTGATTCAAAGCAGTTGAGCTGATGCAGTTGAAGGAAAGAAGATTTTCATTGACAGATTACATTGAAAATCTACCATCTCCGTTTCTGATGAGGGACCATTCTTGTGAAAACTTTTCATATTGATAGTTTTTGTTCATAAATTCTGAAACAAACTACAAGTGGCTTAACATTTAAAGAACATTGCTTAAGCTGCCGTTCAAAGAATCAGAACATAACTGTCTGCTTTGTATATTTCATATTTTTTTTCCAGCTTTCCTCAAAACAGGGAAAGTATTTTGGTTCTTCTAAGGTCTGGTGATTCTCTTAAAATGTTTCTTGGAAATGTCTGAATGTTGGAAACTATTTCCCCTGAATTCCCTGAAGTAGCCTATTAAATTTATTTATTGTCGCAGACAATGGCCGAGTGTTAACTTGTCAGTTTATAATACCATGGGTCCGGGTCTGACAGATTGACATATTGTTTTTTTTCAAAGGAGGTATTTGGAGTCTAAGTATGGACCTAATAGGTTGAGCAAGTGGTCAATGTCAATTTTCGCGTTTTTGAACCACCAGTAACTCACAAGTCTGGCAACCATGATAAACAATAGGTATGGTAGTTTTGTTTTTACCTAACCAGCAGCAAGAATGGCACGCTTGTAGCAATTGAAAGACGAAACCAATCCCTCAGCAAATAGGCAAGTAAAGCTAGCAATGACATTGCAGTTGCGAAGAAGGTGCAGATCACCATTCCTGAAATACATTATTGATTATCACATTATCATTATTAGGAATGTCACTATTAAATTGAAGCCACTCTTTGATTCTGTATTGCAAGCATATGGGAGTCATTGACAGTTCCATATCGTCACTGTTCTGGCAGAAAACACTAATTCGAAAAAATTACATATTGAGTTAGTACCAAATTGTTCCTTATTTCAAACATTACCGTCTGGAAATCTTCTTAATAAATAAACAGTCGTTATTTTAAAGTCATCTTTTTTACGATTACTTAATAAACTCACATGATAGACCATTATTTCATACATTTTAACAACTTCAAAGTCAAATTACTCAAAACTAGTATTCTCCAGTTAGTGTGTTCTGCCAGAACAGAGACGATATGATTATGGAATTTTTGCCTACCCTTTCCCTTTTCGTTACATCAGTTGAATTTGGGATATCACTCTAATCCTTAGATTATAAACATTGATACAGTGCACATGACCAAATAGTCAGCGGCGATTTTCTTTGACGCAGATGATGCAATCGATTCATCAGTTGATTTAAAACTCATTCACCGGTGATGGCACAGCTGTTGTGTCCTCATTAGGGGACCATTAGATATAATTAGCATGTTATTGAAATATGGTAATTAAATAGTAATTAAATGCTCCACGGTGAAACGGTTAAAAAGGGGCCTTGAAACAGGAAAAACCAGGCATGCAATTATTAAATTATACCAAACTCTTAAAAAGTTACGTATTTCTCATACAACGTTACTTAACACAATCGCTGCGTACCTTTTAATTAATTTTTAATTACCGCATTTAAATAACATGCTAATTGGATTGATCGGCCGCTTAACGGGGATACGGCAGCCGTATCATCCGCGTCGAATGAGTTAAAGGGCTCTATAACATTACCACTATGAACAATAGTTGGCGTTTATGGTTTTTATTTAATTTTTTATTGTGGGGAGTCTCAAAATCAGTCAGTGCCTCGGGCCTCCGTGTCCTTAAATTCACGACTGTGAATAGAACGTTTCCCCAATTATGACTAAAATATGCTGGTTAGAATAGACAGCAAATCGTCATACAACGGACGATGACGTCCTGAGAGATCATGAATAGCAGTACAGATTATGAAATAACAAATACACCATTGAAACATCTAATATAACAAATAAAATGTTTGTACGACAGTTACAGAAATATTATTTTGTTTTATTGCAATAAGAAAAAAAATCTATTTACTCAAACCATTGGTTTTGAGCTAGGGCCAATAATTATCCTTCGATATACTCATTTATCTTCTATAAGTTGAAGGTTTCATTGACAGATGGCATTCATTATTTATTTGACTTCAATGTCCTTAACCTGTTAATGCATAATATTTCCGTTCAATTATAACAAAATACCATTACATAATATATCTTTACGCTAATCAATAATAATGTTCAATAATAATAACTACCAACCAGCAAATGTTCTGTGAGTTGGCCCCATCATTTCAATGCCTAGAACAAATGGTATATGATACAGCGATGGAAAGAAGAAGCCTCCGAGAGTTCTCAAAAACAGGTAAGTCTTGTAGTTGTTAGAAAAACATGTCGCTATCGAGATCATAACCTCCAGGAACATCATCCAAAGCATTGCCTTGCGACGACCCCATCTGTAAAATCATATAAGTACCTATGTATCTAAAAATAATAAGAAGAAATTAATAAACATATATTATTAATCTGTTAAATTACAGTTAATTAAATTAGGCAGGTACCTACTTATAAAATGAGTGCTCCCTCAGTGTATTAAAATTGTTAATATTAAGGTATTGGGTTTTTATAAACATTTTCTAAACTATATTCTGTCTGCACTTTTTAAAACTCTAATTAAAATAAATAATTATTGTGTAACCTGGTTTATACCTGTCGCCAACATATCCGAAAAGTACATTTCCAAAGAGCGACCCGAAGTAAAAAAATGATGTACTCGACTGCGGCCATGACGAATTGTCACATACCAGATCCATCTGAAATATTATAACAAATACAATTATATTTTTTTATTTGGTTATAATGGTAAACTTTGCCGTATACTGCCATCAATGATAATTACTAAATATCACCTGGCCATCTATGAGACAAATATTGAAGTCGGTAAATCAAATATTTTCATCAACACAAAATATTATTTTATAACTATCTATAATTTGGTAGGTAATTAATGATTATTTTTCCCATAATATGCTCCAGAAATAGTATAATGGAATCCCATAATGTATCGTTCAATGGATTTTAACGAGGTAATGTTCTATTTATTTCCACAATCACTTTGAAATAATTAAAGAAAATTGAAAAAAAAGTGTGAAGGAACAATTAAATCAGAATTCCATGAATCTACATAGTGACACCCTTAAAAAGGTGTCATCCACTAGGAGTATAATTCCCATAGACCCCAAAGGAGTCTTGAACCAGTTTAACATATCCAACGTATCTAAATTTATTGTAAATTATTAGAGTTAGATTGGTTAAGATATGTTTTATTAAATTCAATGTTTAATGCTATAGGTAGCATTAGGGCCGAGACTAATAATAATATTACTTGTCAAAAACTAGCTGTAAACATATCGTAGGTATACTCGATACCTGAATATTTTGTAGTAGTGAATACCAAGAAGGGTGGGCAACCAAAGCTGGCTGAGCTAGGCCAGGTAAAAAAACCGGCTGACGCAGAGTGAAAGGGAATGTTATCCCAAATTGCAAGTGGCAGGAGATAGCTTTTCTCGGTCTTCGGCAGCAAAACCTGCATGATTTCCTTGCTTGTAAGTTTTGATCTATCCAGATCGATAGCGGTCACTTGGATTTCTGATCTTAATGTTCAAATAGAATATATGACGATCGGGCATATATATGCTAAGAGCGATTTAGTGTCTATGATCATATTTATCCCATTCCGACATATTATACATACATATTGTATGATAGCTATGACATTGTATTTACACTGTGTGACACCCTGTGACACAGGACGCCAACATAAGATTATATGACCGATCGTCATAGAGTCTATTTGAGCCTCTATGACAATCGCACGCCGGCAGAGTCATCAAAAATTACAATATTATTTTTGTATTTATGATTGTACATCCTGTAATTTGTAACAATCTCGTTGTAAATTAATCTATTAGCTTTCTAAACAACCTGTTCAGGTTTTTTTTTTGACTCGGAGCTATCAATCCAAGCAACATCTTCAGCATCTATCTTCACATATGATCGAATCAGCGGAGCTACATCAGGGTCTTTTTGTCCCTCAGTATCAATTGAAAAATATCATAATTTGTGTTTTTTAGTGTAGCATTGAAAGGTTAGATACTCATAGTACCTACCTAATGATTTGACACAAGAAGACTTCAAGCTGCAGGTATTTTTGAAGGCGCTATGTGGTGTTGTTATTATGATCCAGCTAAAGAGCTGGCATGGACTAAGTAGATAGGTAATGTTTTAAAAAATCTGAAAACTTGTATTAATTTATTTGTTCACTAACCTCAGTAACCAGGGTATTATCGTAGTAGGACCTATCATAAGTCCATCCATATTGACAGGTCGTCGTTGGCAGACTTCCGTTAACTATCACATCTACCAGATGTCTTCTCCAGTCATCGTTGACTGTAAATTTATCTGCTTTATTAAAGTCAGTGACCACTTTAAACTTCTCTTCACTTATGAATGAATTATCATCATTAAGAAGTGAAATACCACTCACATTATTTAGGATTGGGTCAAGGGTATATTTTTCAGATAGATTATCTATACCAAATACAATGTCAAATAAGTCCGTATTATTAAAATCGTACATTGTGCACTTGCTGTAGACTTTTTCACCGTCACCTCTTAAACGATACGGTATGGTCAAAAATTTCAAATCGCCCTCGGTTAAGTTCATACTTCTGTATTTTGGCGGAGCTTTGCACCAATGATCAGGAGTTGCACTTGTAAAGACATTCGAAAACGCCAAAAATGCGACCGGTATTGTAGCAGGAATACACAAAATCAAGAACATCACCGTTTGGTATCTTCCTTTTTCGCCTATCATCTCCAAAACTTTATCAAAATCAATTCCTGACATGGCTACGTTTTAATATATTGAACAACCATAACATTTAAATAAAAATAAATGAACATTGTTTATGGTTTCACTTTTTATAGGTAAACATAAATAGTGACACTTTCACAATTAATTTGATTTTTTTTATTACATTATGTCAGTTATATTTTTAAATCTTGATTTAATTTTTAATTCGAGGAAAATGTTTATTTAATAACTGCTCATAACTGTTGGAGCAGTCCATAGTTTTTTGTCTTTTTGTCACTTTTGAATCATTTTCAGTATACATTGTTGATAAACTTATTAATTATTATTAAATTTGTTCTGTATTCATTTCACACTCATTTCACATACACATTACTTAAATGGTAAACAAATTGTTGATGAATAATGCTTTAAAAGAGAAAAATCGTGAGAATTCATAGAATATAACATGATACTAATAGGTACCTATATCAAATTCTGTTAACACACTAAATATAAATTATTAATAGTACTGCAGATTTATTGGCAGTAAATGAACACATAATAAAACTGAGTAACCTTCACTATAAATAGATAAATAAATACGTGGTTTTTTTTATAGGTATATAATAAAATATCCATTATTATTATAATTCTATATCGACTGTAGAAAAGAAAAAGGACCTAACCCTCAATTTTTTTCAAAATAGGTTTTATTGGATAATAACGTTATACACAACTAAATACACGTCGTGTCAAAAGGATGTAAGCTGCAAAGGCCGATTTATTATCTAAATTTTAGCTGGCAGAAGGAAGTGAAGTGGGAAAAACGACTTAATGTAATATAACAATATTATGTAGGTGACTGTTTGTTTGCAATATTAAAATTTACAATTTATTTATCGTTTATAGACATATTATTAATGTACTTTAATAAATTACAAAACAGATTATGATTATGAATTTAAAAAAATTAATACAATCTATAGAAAATCCATAGAATACCTACCTATAGTGGTAATAGGGAATCTGCAATTTAATATATTTTACTGATAATTTAAAAAGATTTTAAATAATCAATACCTACATATAAGTACTTACCTATATACTTTTTAATTCAAAGACAAATTTAAGAACAATTTTATTTTGTTATTACTTAATGGTTATTCTCTCGAATGTGATAGAAATATTTTTTTATTAGGTAATTCAAATTAATTTTAATGATATGCTCAGAATAATAAGTTGTCTCTACCATAGCGAACATTGTTGTTTTTATATTTTATTCATGTGAAAAACTTATTAAAAAAAATTATCTGAAATTGACCCGCCCCCCGATTGTGACTACAATGATTTTTTAGTAGTTTTTGGAATAGTTGTAAAAACTTGTATAAATAATATTATTGGAGTTTCTAATACAATTCCGTACTTATAGGCATCATTCCGCCGGCGAAGTGCTCTTTGGGAAGCTGCTAGCACTATTTTTTATTACGAAATATAAGTATACACAGTCTAAAGTTTTTTTGGTAATCGACATGTTTTTTTCCAAACAAAATAGAATTTGTACATTCTTATAAGTATGCACTTATCTCGAACAACAAATCAATCTTTTACAACCGTGACACTTCAATAATCAGGCAACCGGTTTCAGTCCATAAGCTGCCTCCATATTAGTTAATATCAGGACAAAAAATGTCCTACTGACACGTTTGTTGGACGTGTGACCGAAACCCTGGGTTCCTGAATCCGGGACACGCGAACAAGGGGTCTTTGGTCCCCATCGGGCTATCTTCAAATGGAAATATTAATATTTGTCTTAGTTGATATAGAGACTAATTTTCCGAAGATGACGTGACAAGATTTTTTACAACTGCGAGGTACATGCACATTACAAATAATACACGTGCATTTGAACCGGTCGCTAGATTCGAAGCCGAGATATATCACGGATTAAGAAGCAAGCTAATATCTGCTCCACAGATAATATACGTACTCGAAGCTGGCCTTCCGTTTTCTATTTTTGTAGGTATAGAGTTGGTTTGTATTTACTCATTATGTTTTCGAAAAAAAAATGTTATGTACCTACTGTCAGGAAACTGGGATAATTTGATTTGAAGTTTTGTCTCTGTTTAATATTTAGGGGCATTGTATAGTAATTATTGAGTTATACAATAATATGTACCCAATTTAAAAATATAGTAGATACATTGACTGCAGTACAGCCGATTGCATATTTTTATTTTCTGTTCTCCAAAATGGGATCCCATTCACCAAAGGTTGCCGTAACCTTGCTCTGATACAGATTCAGGTTTCTAACCGATTGATTATTTTCAATTAACTTTATAATCTCCCTGAGTGGACTTTTGAAACCCGAAAATGTCGGTATTTGTAATAATTTCAATTCCAGTTTGATTCAATGAGTGTTCGGAACTTTCTATAAGCGAGAGCGCCTCTTATAATAGAAAAACCGCCACCGCTCAAACTTCGCCTCTCCCCACGCCCCTAACTTTAAAAGATAAAACAGATGACAAAAGTTATATTTTTCACCCCTTTTCCTCAAATTTTCTCCCTCACATTCATTTAAGTATGTTTTAAAACAATAAGAATAACTCTATTTTACGGGTCATAAATGCAGTGATGACCCTAGATAAAGTGCCGCCCTTAGGCAGATTTAAAATGCTACCCCCTTCATTTTAGTCTCAAATTGTATGCAAAATAGTTAGGTGCATAATACTTTATTATATTAAACAGACAAACACAACAACATCTTGAAAAAAATAACATAATTTGTACAATATCATCTACTGAGCACTTATAATATGAAACATTCTCTAAAACAGCGCTGGTCATAGGTACGCGAAGGTCTGAGGCGCTCTCAAATTAACGAAGAGACAGCTTTTTGTAAAACCGCCACTGCTTTCAAAAGTTGTAATGATCGTCTTCGTTTATTCAATTTGTGAACTCTCGAAGAACCCCTACCTGACTTACACAAGAAGAAAATGACAACCATTTTTACATTACCTCTAGCTTATTTGGTAAAAACAAATAAGTATTGGAGAGAAAATGTATAACATTTTTGTGCAAAGTAAGTAATATCCATGATCGTCTTTGATTATGGTTCAACACGTTGTAATATTTTGTTTTTCAGTAATCTATTAATTTATCTTTTCTTCGTATTTCTTTGATAAATTTATTTACTTACAACGGCCAAGGCATTGGCTATTTTTTGAAACTTCCGTCATTTAGTGTTGACTTGTAATAGGTATTTCCTAATACAGCCGTAGTTACTCGTACATTGTGTACATAATAGCGTTCAACCTGATTATACAAATGTTATAAAACTTATTCGAAGACCGAACGGCCTTCTTAGAGCCTATATTTAATCAGTTGGGATCTATGTCCCTTGATAGATCCCACCAGCGCGCCCGAATGCTAAATCCCAAAACAAAATGATACTATATATTATTATAATCACGTTGAAAACATTTTATTTTCCTTGTAGAAGGTACGTAAATAAAATTAAAAATAAGATTTTTAGTTGATATAAGTACTTGTAACCTTTTTTAAAATATTAAGTATAAGGGACTAAAATTGACTGCAAATATCAGCTAAGCTAAAAAAAGTATTTTACGTTTGGTTCGTTCCTTTCTATTATAGTTTGATGGTCGTGTTTGTTGTATTTTGAAAAGCAGTCGACTATGAAGATAATATGTATGTGGCGGTAGTCATCAATGTTTGGATTCCTAAAATAATATAAGTGTTTTGGCCACCCTCGTGCAATGCATATTTTACACATATTGCCGAGGCGGGCCTGACCGTGCTTAAAAAATTTGGAAGTATTCTTACATAACATTGCAATAACAATAATAATATATGTTTGAGTTTAGGCTTTCGTTGATCCTCAGTAGGCTAAAAGTCAATAATATGTAATACACATGTCTGCCATTCATTATTCATTCACTATCTTTACAAGGTCACCTAGTGGTTTAGGAACTGTGATAAAATAGATAATGGACATGTAGTTGGCTATTTACTTTGGCGATAACACAATTAAAGCACAGTATACCTCCGACTTGCTTATGTGGCGAATTGCAGGATGCCGATCACATACATCCTTTGGGAGTGTCCCCATATTATGTTGGTTGAAAAGGAAGAGCTTCTCAAGTCGGTCCGACCCTCAGTTGGACCGGTCGGCCATTCCGACTTGATATCTACGAGGGAAAAATTCTCAGCTTTTAAAAAGTTTGCGGCATTTTATGGCGAGCGAGAAGGTCTTTTCTCATCGAGAATTGACCGTAATACATTATACGGAAGTAGGGATCACGCACACTCTAGTGCACACCAACCAAGGTCTTGGGAAGTTGCTCCTGGGACACTTTCTGCACAAATTTTAAGAGCTCCTAACGATCGTTACGCCACGGTATACGCCTGCATAATGGGTGTGAAGACGTGGCGGGTTGTGGATGGAAAAGCAAGTATACTCGCAGATATTTGCAAAGAATCATGAATTCACTTCCGAACAATCAAGAAGCTATTCGCCACCTTTCGCCCAATTCGATAAAAACGTCTTTTCATAGTTATTAACCGTAAGTACTATAAGAGAGCAAGTATTAATTATTATACTAAATTTTTTACTGTTTTAGTTTTCAGAAAATTCAAAGCAATGTTAATATTATTAGATTTAGTGACGGAATGTGACAATGGAGGGAGAGGGAGTTAAGAATTACGCAAAATCGACGATCTCTAGTCAACCATTTGTAATAACGTGGAGAGGTAAATTACGATTTCCTAACAGAGACAAGTCATAATAAAATTAGGGATCCCGAGCTATTTTCGATACCTATGAATCCAGGGATTGATTTTTTTTATCAATTTTTATGGAAAATAAAATAAAAACGAAAATATAACAGAAAAAATACTTTTAATAACAAATAACTACTTACATTAGAAATAAACTGAGTTTGAATGAAGTTTGATTTATACCCATGTCTAAGTTGCTGATTCATTTTATTTTTTCACATAAATTAATAAAAATGAGAAAGATTGGAAAAAAACAATGCTTCGCACTATTAACAAAGTAATTCCACCATGATCTCATACGTATTACAGAAGTTTCATATTTGGCTGACTAATTAGATTTATGAAGCGGAAAGGCCATAAGAACACCATGATTTGCTTTACTATTTTAAATCTCGCTAACACATTCATTATGTCTTTACTATCAGAAACAGCAATCTCATATTAAATTCATATTATTATTTATATTACAATATTATTTACTAAATTAAACTTATGTATTTCCAAGATTGAACGTATACAATATTAAAAATAAATGTCTTAAATAGTATAAATTATACTACATTTATTTTTGACCGATTTTATCAATGTTATTTGTAAATATAAAACTTTTATATTAACAATGGAAAAAAATGCCAATCCCGGGATTGTCAAATTGTAATATCGAAATCCTGGGATCAGAATTTTGGCTCGGGATTGGATTCCCTAGTCATAATGTATCAATCAAAATATTAATACAAACGAGGGCAATAGGTACCAACCAGAAAAAAATTCCCAATGTTAACAAATTGTCATTTTCATATTATGATGTCCACTGTGCAAACCATGTCTTTCCAATCCATATGACATCGGTAGTCTGGAACTACCGATTTCATATAAGAACCCAATTTGGAACTCACTTTAAAATACAGCCGTATTACGTCATAGTTAATGGTCTTTTTGAAATTATTTTTGAAATGGCGTCGCAGGTTTTTATATTTTAAAATGAAAATAATTATTTTTCTCAATATTGTCCCAATGCTGGCCAATAGATTAGTGAAATTACATTAATGTAGGTGATACATAATCCACACGGGCGCTGAAGAAGCCTTCGGAATCACATAGGGGGCACAAAGTTTCCTAAAATTATTTAACCAATATGTATTTCCCACAAATTGAATTTTGCACGTAGACCATCGAACGTAAACAAATTTTAACGCGTCAAATGACTGAGGATAACTAATCAATATCAGCAGTAGGATCTATAAATAATACAAACATTTGTTTAAAATAATCGTTTGGTTATTGACAGAACCTGTTTATTATTTTAAAATATTATTGAAATAATACTCGACAAAGATTGTATCAATGATGTATCTAATTCAAATGTTATGCATGAATAATTTGCCAACATAAATCGAAAAAGGCATCCAAAAATCTTTAATAAAATTATTTATTATATTCAAACACGCGACACACATTCAATCTAATTTATATTTTGTTGACAAAAATTGTTAGATTTATTCCGGTCTTCAATAATAATTATAATAAATTCTCCATTATTTCTGGATTCCTTTTAGTTTACTTTTATATTTTCATTGATAAATTATACACACATCTCATCTCACATAATATTAAATAAACAAATGGCTTTATTCATATATAGAACTACTACTAAATGAATACAAAGATACCCATTCTGACTATTTTCAATTATTCAAAAGGAACGAATCGTCCATGACCGTATCAAAGGCATGGTAAAAGTTTCAGCGTTTTTAATCGATGTTACAATGAATTATAATAGTATGTGTGTTTTTTGCTCAATATGATTAGTAAATAGTGTTTTTATAATGAAGGGAGAAACTAATGGTTTTAATTAAATTGTTAATTCATGTAGATCTTGGCCATCTCCTGAAGAGGTTTTATAACTAATTTTTAAAAGGAATGATCGATCGATTAATTCGCACCGTGAGTGTAAAACCAAGGCATTTGCAATTTTTTCAATTTCGAGATTAAATGCAAAGCAACTGCAAAAGTCGTGAACTTGAAAAAGTGAAGTAACTGAAAGAACATGCAATAGAATGTAGATAGAAACCAAATATTATGTTTTTTTTAGAAACTATATTTCCCCTAACAAAACGAAGACTTCAAACCCTAATATATCCAAAGTATGTCTTTTGCAGATGCCTTGGTTTTCCACTCACGATGCGAATTAGATTCAAGCTCTTGTTGAAAATACATAATTAATTATAAGAAGCGAGATTCTTGAAATCTACGACGTGCAGCTTTATAAGCGCACATTAATGTTATAATAAATTAATTCTTTATTTCGTTTTTCTAAATATGATAAACTATTCAATAATATTGACAACACTAAATTAGTTTTTCTGTTGCAGTTTTTAGATCACTATCAAGACTAAAAAGTAAGTAAAAATATGTTGTTTACTTCACTGTGTATATGCAATTACATACCTGTGTATATGATAATATCAAAACAGAGTTGCAGAAATTAATTTAGAACTTTATAATACGATTATATTATTATAAACATATAACTTTTTCGTTAAAGGAATATTTTAATAAGCTAAACAATCTAAACGAGTCTTAATGATAGCTAAAAGCTACATTAGGCACTATTCAGTTTTCACAATCATCTACTACTTAAATTTGAAAAAACTTTGTTAATGATATGACAATTAATAAAACACAACGTATTTAAAACTATCTAATTATAGAAATACTTATGTAATTTTACTCAATATACCGTAAGAAGTCCATCACTATATGATTTTTTTTAAATAAATAAATCGAACGGTAAATTTCTTCCACATTTTTTAAGCAACTGCTTATTTTATTAGTTTTATTATTAGTTTACAAAACTAATGAGAATAACATAAGTTTTATTAAGTTTAAATATTTTATTTGTTTATTTATTTTTTTATTGTTAATTACCTTCATTATTAATTGTCAAAGATTTTAACCGTGGCTAATTTTATTTATTCAATATTATATTGTTTGAAACAGATATTGTTGCGGAGACAATGGCGGACGTACTATCTTTAGCGTGCGCTGTACCGCGAGACTTACTGATACATAAGTCAACAAATAATAATATTGAGTTGAGATGACCAGGCGGTGGCCAGGTGTACCGAACGCATGTCCTGGAACCCGACAAGGCAACTGACAATGAACTGAAATGGCAATAATAATCAGCAAACCCTCAATCCAATGTCGCCCGCCGAGAGGACGCCGCTATCGATACGGTGGGGCCGTGTTCCTTCACAATTATATTGTATGTTTTCAAATGACCACCGCTGTGGCATTTCTGACGTTCCCCTTTCTGTTACTCTGTCTGTAACGCATAAGCTGTTTCTCTCTGACGCACGCACGCGTCTTTGTTGCGCGGTCGTATAAATAGAACATCCACATTGCAGCCCTTCCGTGCGCGCTGCACTTACTCGCTAAGTCACGTACCTATATCTATATGTATCTCGCTCACATGCATTGGTATTCGTGACATAAAAATATATTAGAGTAAATAAACTGGCTAATACAATATAATAATAGTTACGTTGTCAGTATTCTTATGCTTTGATTATTTTTTAAACTGAGATAGCAATACTCTCTAATGATGCATCAACATTGTCTACTTCATTAAAAAAAGGCACTGGTCTCAAAAGTTGTACCTAATAATAATTATTGTATTAGATTCGCCACCCTTTATAATTTACCGTCCCTATGCAACGCATGACCTGCCTACCCCCACGAGACGACACAAATAATCGATGCATAAGACAGAATTTCATGTTTTGTCTAAGAGTGGCATTTTACTTACATGAGTCTCGCTGAATAAAGAGTGTGCCATCGTAAAACCTTCAAGGCCAGTGCCGTCCCGTGGGGGTAGGCAGACTGAACGACGCTTGCGGGCGGCAGTTACTCGAAGGGCGGCAGATCGAGGAAAATCATTTGGAATACTCGTATATAGAAATAGCTACCAAAACTTAGTAATAACGAAAATATCTTTCCGTTAAAAAAAACAGCTCACTGGTTTTGTCGAGATCGCGATATCTAATTTACTTCCGTTGCCCTACGACGTCCTTGGTGACCAGAGACGACACGTGCAGATTTGCGAATAATTACAGTCTGATATTTTTTTAGTAATGTATCCATACAACACATTTCTTAGATATTGGACTCATGAAAGGATGATAAAAAATACTGTATAAAAAAATGGGCCGGAATTTTGGCGCTGCCTAGGGGCGGCATTTTATCTAGGGACGTCACTGTTCAAGGCTATAGGTATATTTAATAACCTAAACATGTACACAATATTGATTCAAAAAACAGAATGTGAATTTCAATTTGATCCACGCCTGAGAAGCTTAGCATTGTTCTAATCCACGGCGAGAGAGATGTAAACCAACAAATTAGTCAACCTAAAATCATTTGACGAACTTGTTGAGTTCACAATGGTTGCTATATACAATAGTGAATTATTTTAATTAATCTCGTACGCGGGCCTTGCTTTTTCCAAGCACTACTGTCAAGTTGAACAGAATATTTATCGTGTTGTGGCAGTAAGCTGTGTTACCTTGTGACGTCGGGCCCACCAAAATACAAAGCAGTTACCACATACCACATACAATATCTCAGATATAATGCTCAGAAGTACAGTGACCCATGGTCGAATATAATCTTGGGACAGTAATACGTAAAACTATCACTGAATTATAACTTATTAGAAAGATTTTGGGAAATACAGTCATGTTTGTTTTGATTACAATAATCTTACTCTATCCTGCACCAGTGTCCTCATAGTGTCTGCACAGCCCGTCCTAGCTTCATTGTTGACACCGTCCAACCACCATCCATCTGCAACTATCTGGTCAGAAATCCAGGATACACCTCGATGATTACACACTCGTGAAAACTAGTTAATTTCAGTGACATCCTGTGGGGGTAGGCAAGTCATCCCATGCACAGGGGCGGCACAGGGCGGCGAATGAAGGAACGGATACAAATATGACAACTTTTGATAGATTATGCGGTTACTTCATTAGAAAGCATCGAGATTTCAGTTTGAAAAATATTGGATGTAACCATTGTTGTATTTAACACAAATTGTAATACATATCGTAATGGCGGTTTATTGCACAGATTTTTTCACAAGGGTGCCTCCAAACCTGTCAGCGCCACAAACCTCCACTTAACTAAAACCATCACTGTTGGAGAGTAGGTTTTATGGAAATGCTAGTGTGTGTGCCAATTTAAAGATTTCCAATGTATTTGTCTGTGCATGACAGACTAAAATAATATAGTATATATAATAATATAATAATAAAATAGGTAAGTACCTATGTACCTAACGAGATTGCAGTCAATTTGAAACAATAAAATTAAAGGGGGTGACATTCTAAATCTGCTTAAGGGCTGCACTTTACATAAGGACTGCACTGGTGAGGTTCACCCTGAGTGGCTGGCTCGCCGCTTTAAAATAATGGATACAGATTATTTTATAACATAATATCATTAATATACCAATTATTATTGTTGGAACACTTTTGACAGTAGATACCTGCCTTCAAGTATTGTTAAATCTATCAATGATAATTTGTTCGTTGTTTAAGATCTATTCAAATCAAAAATGTATCGTAGGTCCAGTGCTCGAAATGGAAGATTTTACGAACCGGAGCCCTCGATAATTATATGATAATGATAACAGCTGTATATATTATATGGAAATATACCTGTCGAGCTCAGATGGAGTAACTGTCTTTAAATTTGTGGCATGCAAGTTTAGGGCATAATGTTAAATTGAGGTTTACTTCATGTCATAAATATATTTTTTTCACTATTATTCCGACAAATTTCGTTTCAACTTAAAAAAAAAATATGTAAATATTATAATTATTAATATAATTTTAATAATACCCTTTAGTAATAAAATTCATGAACCGGAATGCAGTATTTAATTTTTCCACGAGACGGAGCGATAATGACGGGGATTTCACGAACAGGAGCTGCGCTCCGGTGCGTTCCAATTCATTTCGAGCGCTGCGTAGGTCACCTTCCGAACAATTAACACATTTAAATTAACCATTCCTTCAATTTCATAATCAATATAATACCCTGCTTACGATAATCGTGCTTCCATGTGAATACATAATACCTAGGTTTCAATTTTACTATAGGAGGTCGTCAACATATTACGAGTTTTAGCAGTCACATAGTGACTTATACGTGGTGTAAATGAGAACTCTGCCAATCTTGATAGTATTGACTCATGTGTCCCTGATAACCATATTAGAAATCGGGAGCATCAGTTGCTTGTTCTCCCGAGGAGCAGAACTAACCTGCAATTGGTGATGCGAATTGGGAGGGCAGTCACTATGTTCAGTCAAATCGCTTCGGATGTTGATATATTCCATCTACGTGAAGATGAGTATTAATTGGTGGACGTTGTTTTATAAATTATTAAAATAGTGTCCACTTAGCTCATTCGGTGTGCTTCCATGCTTTATAATTCATATTTTTTATATTTAATATTTTTTTTATAATTTTGTACCGTTTACACTTTTCATACTGTTTTTGTGACAGTGCATATATTTATTTCTTCTTCACACTGTTTCTTTGTTTTTAAGCGTCATGTTGTGAATGTCTTAAATTTGTAATTTTCACGGTATGTAAAAAATAAATAAATTTTAATTTTAATTTTAATGTGTATTTTAAAAATGTGTACTGATAAACGCAACACGAATGCACAAACCATTCCCAATCACAACAACCCCTCACAACCAGATTTCAGAATATATTTCCTGGTACACCGGAGTATATCACCGTGTTCGTTTAATATCTACATACCAGTCAAAATGTAATAGTACCTGTCAACTATAAACCAATAAGTAAGTCGTACTAATAATAAATATTGATCAGAATCGTGGGCACACATCCAACAGGATGAGAGAAATATATTTTGAGAGGAGTGTTTTGTGAAGGATCTTTGAGGCAGTTAAAGAAAATGGTACATCCGTATTATTTAAACCTGTTAATGGTAACCGAACACAGGTGAACTTAATATTTGATACAATTAGTGGGCATACGTACAAGTTTTGAATTAAGTAAGGGGCATATTTTTGTTACAGCCCCAGGCGTTAATACACCTTGCTATATCCTTGAGGTCAAGACTTGCTAAGGGTTGCCATTGCATTTCCAAAAATGTTTTATAGTATAAACTCTATTATACAATCATTACTTTGAAGAAAACTCTGTAATATAAAGTGTTGGTTACATTACAAGCTAAGGCCGACTATATACAGGCCGTGGCACTGAATTAGCGATTACGACAGTAGTGCGAAATGATAACTAGTGTTAGTTATCGATTACCTTTGAATGCAATGCAGTAACCAGTTCTCAATAAATGATGATTTTCGATCGCATATTTTATTCAGATTATTACCATTTATTTCAATATGTAACAATCATAAATTTCTACGGACAATTTACTACAATATTGTATTCGAAGTATGGAGCAATCACTGCCACTACGATCAAAGTTTACAGTTTTGTGTCATAGCCTGACTATAGTGTGCCTTGTTGCAGGCTATGTGATATATTTATTAAGGCTGCGATTACAGCGATCGAAATGGATTTTTTTACGAACCGGAGCGCCCGATAATTTTATGAAAATAATATTAACATAGTTATCTTATTGTGTAGTTTATAAAAAAAGTGTGTTAGAATAAAATTGTTATTATATGGCATATCTAGCTCATACGGTCAAATTAATATTTCCACGGGACGGTGCGATTTTATGAACCGGAACCGCGCTCTGGTGCGCTCCGGTCCATTTCGAGCCCTGCGATAATAATATACAGATGGGCAATTAATAGTCAAAATATTAAATATGGAAGGCAACATAATTAAAAGCATCTCGAAATCACTTATTATGTGGACGTATTCGTCATCCAGCATTGTGATAGTTGGTCACCCTAAATAATTGGTAGGACCAGCAACTTATGGGTCGCGAGAACGCTAAGTGAAGCATCAACGTAATGTATTGTATTGGAAAAATATAATGTAGTCATTACGCTACAAATTTAACACCTAACACGTTAGGCACAAAGCATTGGATGTCGTGGTACCTCACAATACAATAATTAACATTTTTCTAACACCTACCTAACTATTTAGGTATTATCACTTATAATGTAACACAGATAAGGATTACTGGCAACCCGCATTTTCAATTTTAAAAAAATGGAACACAGCAAGTAGGTATTTACGTTTTACAATATATTGAAATTAAGATGGGGGATAGTGTGCTAATTCACTTTCTCTGTAACTAGATAATATATTATCAACTACAAATTATATACACCAAAACAGGTATCATATAAGAATTCTGATAATAACGATATTATAATATATATCTATGTATACGTTAGTTGCGAAGGGTGGAGGTATGCTGTTAATATCCGACATAAATAGTGCACACTAAACTTTGTCAGTCAAACGTATTTATTTTCAGTCAACTAATACTACAATATGTAGATAGCCCATACATCATTTTAGATATTTTATAGATATAAGAATATTTTTTATCGGTTATGGTTTGGTATAATATTATGTAGAGCTTGATGAATTAAAAAAAACTAACTAAGACCTGTAATATATATTCTTAATTCAACAAAAACACTATGACTGAAAAATCGTACACTATTTTTGTCGGATCGTCCATAGCATACCTAAACTATTATGGTTTCGTTAGGCAGGGCTTAATTGAATTTTAAAAACTAACGAGCACGGTCTGCAAATTGTATTCTTAATTCAATGAAAAATTATTATCATTGATAAAGTTTAGTGTGCACTATTATGTCGAATCTTAACAGCCTACCTCCACTTCTCGCCACTGTCATACGATAAGCCTAGTTACCGTTTTATTTTGTAAAGAAGAAAATAAGTAAAACTATTAAAGTTTATTGAGGTTGAACAATTGATACCTAATATTTAAAAAAATCTTCTGTTGGGTTTGGACTCTGTTTAGTCATATACTTTTTCATCTTCTAATATAATATGTACATCAGTACATCCAAAAGTCCAATCGCCGTAAAGCCGATCTGTTTATACAAAAAAGGACCCAGGTGGCAGGCCAAACATATATGAGTTCCTAAAATATATTAAAAGACCCCTATTAGATTATAATAAAATAGAATTAAAGTATGATTTTTGTCCAAAAAAATGTTCAGGAAGAAACGGAGCGCGAGAAAACCACGATTCCGATAGCTTACGTAAGTCTCGTTGTGTGTAGGACTACAAAGGGGTCTAGGGCAAAGGCCACGCAATTCGAAAATAAATAGACGTTAGGTACTTTTAAAAAAAATATTTAATATTATTATTTATATTTAAATTATTATAATATGATTTAACAGTTGGTGAGAATTTAAAAGTGCACACGTAAATAATGATTTAATCTCCCATATGTTTAAGTTCCCACGAAAAAAGAGTTTTTTATTTTTATATAAAGCCTTAGGCATGGTAATTCTCAATCCGCAATAAAAAAACATTATGTTATGAGTAAAATTAATTAAAACCACTAAGTAGTAGAAAAATTCCTCGTCTACGACAGTGCGGCGTCCAATTGTCATGGCGTCCAGTTGTTCCATTCCCATACAAAGCGATTTCTAAGCGCTAGGAGTGTCCCACTGGAGAAGGAGAGCAAATGATCGGGCATAGAATATCTCCAGCCCGGTCTGTAGTGCCAGAAAAGAAGATGAAATTGTGTATTGCCAAGAAACCTTCTCTAGTACTACAATAGTAACAATCAAACATCATTAGTCATTACACGAGTCACGAACATTATAATTTATTTTCCCAAAAAAACACCACATTAATTGGTCTTTTAATTGTAGAGCGAGCAATAAATTGTGATAGACAGCTAGTTGCCAATTGTAAAATATGGCAATAATTAAAACAGCAACACTCTTGTGATCAAGGATCATTAATTTTAATAACTATTAATAGATCAGCATCCGTCAAAACAGAGATAAATATCGTATTATTTAACCGAATGAGAATTTATTTTAATATTAATAAATTTTGAACGCAATTAACGTTTAATTGATGGTAATGATAACATTAATTTTCATATAGTGCCAAACACTGGCGGATCCAGAAACTAATTTAGGGGGTGGGCATTTATTTTTAAATGTAATTCAGAAATAATACTTATATAAGTACAAAAAGGTGATGGTACACAGGATATTAAGTAGGTATACAATGCTTTACGTTTACCGTTGCACGTGCGCGATTTACATGCTTAAAATTCAACGCATACCCGCACCTATAAACATTGCAATCAAATCCCTGGGAAAAGCAATATTCTGGGCTACAAAAACAGTAAAATTTCAACATAAATAATATAAACAATAATTGAAAACTGTAAAATGTGTGCTAATAAATTTCCGGGTTACCAAAACACAACCTATTGTCCTGTTAAAACATAGGTAATTTTGACAAATGTTAATTTTTAGTAATTTCTAATACCTACCTATTTTTGGTTTGCAAAATCATTAGAGCAATTGAACCTAATTGATGTTAGCCAATGATATTGCTTAAACAATTTTGGCAAACGCATTATATAAAATATATTAAAAAAAAAAAAAAAAAAAAAACAATTCGACTTAGGCTAGGTAAAATCTTTATGCACCTACCAAGAACAACTTGAACTGGACATTTTTGGCAATCCCTGCACTAATTCATAATTTTCATGTTATTATTATTAGGGATTGCAATACCGGTATTTCAAAACCGGCATTATAGTATTTATCAATACCGAAATACCGGTTTTAAGAATTCAAAATACCGGAATTTTCAGTATTAAGAAAGCACACTCGTTTACATGTTTGAAAATGAATTATAACTTATATGTGCTGTTACAATGCAAATATATTGAGTGAATCCAACCGAGGTGAAAAAATAATAAAACAAACTTCATCAAATATATTTATGTAAGTAATTATCGCGATGAATTATCATAATAGTATTTCGAAATAGAAAACATCCGTCACAAAAATGTTAAATTATTCTATAATTTTATTATTGATGACTGTACAAGCGTTGAATTGAAGAAGCTTTTCCTGCAGCCGGACTTTTTTGCACTTGATGAACTTTTGAAGGCTTTAGTTAAAATTATCAATATATTCAAATTATTTGTAAAATATCACTAGTTCTACTTCTACAATTATGATCAATACATATTTTTAAATGGCAACATAATAAATGTAGGTAAATTTGTAGGTTTTTGCTATAAAATAATATTTTTAAAAGATTTTAATAGCCATATTTATTGATAAGCACCTACTTCTTTTTTTAGGAAATACCGGTAATAATACCGGTATTCAATAAAAAATACCGAAAAACCGGTATTGACATTTTCATTCGGTATTGCAATCCCTAATTATTATGTAGTAGTCAAATTTGATTGATGGTCTTTAGCCCTGATGGTAGGTACCTACAGCGCAAACACAATATTTAAAATATTAATAAAGACAAACAAAGCTTATGCATTTTATTGACGCAAACTACGAGTATGAACAAAATTATTTATTTAATCAGAGTATATTAAGTACATATTATTTACCAAATTAATGATAAGAGGTTGTAAAAATTCTTTATAATTCTTACTAAAGCCGCGTTGACACGGTCCAAGTACGGTCTAAGTACACTTGGATCGAGTGCCATCCAAGTGACAGATTCATACTAATTATTCCTATCCAAGTTAACTTGGATAAGTAGGACGGGGTCCAAGTAGCATGGATAGGAATAATTAGTATGAAGATGTCTCATACGAGTGCACTTGGATGGCACTCGGTCCAAGTGTACATGGATCTTACTTGGACCGTGTCAACGCGGCTTAAGCCGACTTGAGAGTGGATCGATTGTTTGAGCCCCGCATCAGTGGAAATACGATCTTATAGTGGAGCGAGCTCAAAAGAATTTTTTAAGACTCCTTTAGTTGAGGCTATTATGGATACTATCCGTGGGTTTGTCCAACTGACTTACTCTTAGGTATGCTTGCATACTATAGTGTAAACGCTAGAAGATATCTATATTTGGTTACGTATTTTTTCCGGATTATACATGGTGGAATAGAGAACTCTGCCATTCCTGGTAGTATTAATCTGTGTCTAACTATCTAAAAGATCGGGAGCATCAGATGTTTATTCTCCCAAGGTGCTGCAACACCTGTCATTGGTGATTCCAATTGGGAGTGCAATAACTCTGTTCAACCAAATCACTTCGGATGTTGATATTATATTCCACCTATGTGATATGACTATCGGTGAACGCTGTTTTATAAATAAATTCTTAAAATAGGGTATATACATATTTTAATCTAAGAATAGGGTCTACTTAGCTCATTCGGCGTACTTCCGTGTATTATTTAATATTTTTTGTATTTGCACTTTATGCTGTTTTTCTAACAATGCGTATATTTTACAACGTTTTTATTAGCTCATATTCTTGTTTGTCCAGTACAAATCTTGCAAGATTTTTAACTAACTTCCCGACTAGCTAGACATTTGAAACTTTTAGAATATATCAGAACACGATGCCAATGCATTATTTTAATACTTTTAGCCACCTTTAAGCAGAATTGAATTCATTTTCAGTTAATTCTGTTTTGTATGGAAAGTTATTTCAGAAAAATCCGTAAAACATAAAAGACAATTATTGGTTGCTAAGGGGGTGGTCCTAGCAACTAAATTATTAATATATACGTGCGTTACCATGGAAATCAAAATGAAATGTCAAAATGACATTTCAGTATTCTATATTTGTTTGTTTTTTATTTACTTCATATCAAATACAAGTTTGAGCATATTGAGCATAATAATTCAACAGAAAATTTAAAAAAGTTCTTTTTATCTTGTAATTATTTATACTGTTTTAATAATATTTCTTTGTTTTGAATAATACGTAAAATAAAATATTTTTTATTCAAAACAGGTCCCTACTAAGGGTAACCTAGGAAGTTTAATAAAAATTAGTTTAGGTACTTATATAAATGTACTACTTATATTATAAAATTTGACACTTTTACGCTCTGTTATTTTGTTTTATTCTTATATTGTTATTATTGTGTACCTATGTATTATTTCCCCATGTAATTAATTCTCTATGACGCAAAGATTTAAAATAAAGTGATCATTTTGTAATCAAAATACACTGCACATCGCTGTAAATGCCTACGTCTGAGTAGCCTTGCAATCATCGCCACCGGTGCCTGATAAACCTGACAAAAAAATAACTTCGATTTAGATTATTTAGAAGATTTCATGAGTGGGATCACGTAAGTAGTAATTATTTACAGGACGTCTACAAAAAATCATTATTTCAGAATATTAAGATTGGAAATCATCTCATGTGAGAGCATGCAAAAGTGCTTGAAGAACAGAATTGACTTACGACGGAAAATTCTCGCATATTAAAATAAGCACTGAAGATAACAATTATTATCTTCTGAACGCGCTCTTATATTATAAGCTTGTAGGACCAGGGATGCGCCAAGGGCGGTTGCCACCCGGATGCCAGCCCAACATTGCTGCCCTCTTCCACACAATATAACAAAATATTTTTATATTGAAAATATGACAGAAATCAAAGAAAAGTTGAAACAATTGTTAGGTATACATAATTATTGTTATCAAAATATTGACATATTTTATTTATGTATACTTATTCTGAAATGTGACACAGAGCATCTTAAATCGATAGATATGTATCGATGGATCACGGAAGTATTATAAATGATTATTCAGTGACGTAGGAGAATATTGCGCGTATATTTTTTCCATACGTATAAAGTTCATTTTATGTCAGTAATTGAATAGTATATATTTTCAAATAATAGATATCATTAAAAATATTTTTTTCGGAGTTTTGCCGCCTGGGTGTTTCGTGTCCCAGTGTAGGACACTTCACACCATACGCAGATAATGGACTGATATTTTAAGAATATTAGGTGGATCCACGCCATCGAAACGCAAAGTGGACGCAAGACATTTGGATTTTTGAATGGCTTAGCTCAGTGGTAGCCAAACGGCGCCCCAGGCGTCAAAGCCTGTTCATCATATTTCATAATTGCAAACAATATTAATTACTTGTGCTCATACACGCCACAATGATAAAATATAATTACTGCATAAATTTGTGTTCTCCAATGAAGTTTTTTCTCAATACTTATAAAAAATGTTGAAAATTGAAATAATGAGATAGTAGTTACCTAACTACTGTTGATCAAACAGATGGAAATACATATTGAGCGTTAGTTATCTGACCAATTACGTGTTTATTATATTGTATTATAATATGCAAAATTTTGAGAAAACTCCAAGAAAATATTATTTTTTATTGTATTTTATATCCCTGAAATTTCACATTAAAACGGAAATTTGCACACAATCTGAAAAAACAATTTAAACATTTTGGTTTTAGATCCCAGGTTTCCCAGCAAGGGATTGAGTGATTTGTCAACTCTGCCAAGAGATGTCTCATGAACCCCACATTAGCATGGGAGACTGGGAGCCCTAGAATCATGATACCCAGTGTGTCTATTTTCAACCAAAATCCACAAGAGTAACCACGAAAATTTGGGGGTAAAATCCCTTAACACATAGGTGGGTACCAGGATCTATATATTACGCTGCTTCTGGGTACATTTGAAAGGGGCATGACTGTGTCCTTTTCAAATGAGCAAAGGCTACAATTTTCACGCATCGACCTCGCATCGAAAGATTAAACAAAATGTCGACCGCGAATTCATTCAATTATTCGAACTTGGCATTGCTAATAATTAATCAATTAACTAAACGGCGAACGACGTTTGATTGGATTGCATACAAAATGCATATTGACTGGACAATGATGGCATCCCAAACCTCTGGTCTTTGCTCAGTGTCGTATATTAATGAACCCTTCAACAATTCAGTGCTAAACCTACGATTTTTCTTCTTCCTGGAGCAATAAGCCTTTTGTGGGTCTTGGGATCCTCTAGTACAGGGGTGCCCAAACCAAATCGTTTGGTGGGCCAAAAAAATACTGAGCTTAGGTGGGCCACACATATGAAAAAAAAGAACTTATTCAAAATAGGTATTTTATTACCTTATAATAATTAATGTGACACTATTGTTTTTGTATATGTATTGTTTGATTTCTTTTTCATATCGACTGGTAATTTAGCCGACGCGCATCGCAGTTGATTGGTCGTGTTTAATCAACCAACTGCTGCGGCACTTCGTTTTTACCACATTTAATTTCGAAAAGAATGATTCGCAGCCAGCGATTGAAATGTAAAAGTATACGAACCGGAGCGCTCGACAATTTTCTGAAGATATTTACATAGTTATCAAATTGTATGTGTATTTTATAAAAATAAGTGTTAGATTTTTTTGTTATATGGCCTATCTAGCTTAGACGGTCAAATTATTTTGTCCACGAGACGGATACTACCGGATTTTACCTACGATTTTTACCGATTTCACGAACCGGAACGGCGCTCCGCTGCGCTCCGGTTCATTTCGAGCCCTGTTCACAGCGATATTTAGGTAGTCCACAATCCACATTGCCAGTCGTTTTAATTTTGGAAATTTATCTTCGAGGGTATATTTCTGATAAAACTCAAGCTTATTCTCTTCGTACATATACTTTAACTCTATACTTGATTGCAGTTCTATTAGCTCCATTTGTAAATTTGGAGGCACTGATTCCACTTCCACTGTTAAATGGAGTTAAGAATATTTTGAGCATTTCCTCATACTTTTAAATAAATGCGAATCTGGTACTTGTCGAATTCTTTAATTAATTGTGTGACTTCAATAGAATATTTAAAAAAAAAACCTTTACGGTCACTATTCAAGTCATTTAATAACGGGAAACGAATTGAATTATTTGACCATAATTGATTTTCATAAAGCTTGAGTTTTGTTACGAAGGATTTGATATATTGATAACATTCTGTAATTAGTTTATTTTCACCTTGTAGCTTCTGATTTAATTTCATTGTTATATCACTGTCAGAAAACATAAATCTAGAAGCCATCGATCATTGTAAAATTCACATAAGTATATTATTGCCACTTTTGTTCATAAAAATTCAAATTCCCTCAATTTCGCACGCTCGCCGAGTGTGTGGAGCATAAGCATAAAAACAGGTACTACACGCGGCACAACAAGAAAGTTCTAATTTCACAAAATATAATGTAAATGTGGTAAATTTGCGAGAACGATTTTTTTAATTGTATGAATACCAAAATGCAAAGAAAGCTGAAAACTTCAATTGGGCCGCAAAAAGACCCCATTTGGGCCGCGAGTTGGGCATGCCTGCTCTAGCATTTGCTTCCATTCAGGTCTATCCAGTGACGTCCTTAGGCGAAGTGCCTCCCTTAGGTAGGCTCAGAATGCCGTCACATTTCATTTTTAGTCTCAAACCATACCTATTTCATCATATTATATTTATTTTCGGCAATTACCTAAACATACTGAGATACCCGGGGTTCCGGCGGCTAGCTCAGGTGTCCATCGAACCCTGGATTCACAAAAAAAGATATTTTAAATTGAGGAGAAATTATATGAAACCACGTCTGTCTCGTGCGTAACTTGGTATTCTCTTATATTTTACATTTTCTTTACACGTTTACATATTTTGTTTTAACAATAAGTTTCGCAGGTCCGTACATGTTGGAAAAGGGACGCTCACTAACTTTCTTTTTTTTCTAAATTTCGCGTACCCACGCCGTCCAGCAAAAAGGACTCTCGTGATTGGCCAAATTTTATCGCGTGATGCTTTTGATTTGACGAATCACGAGGACCACCCCGGCGCAGGCGCGTGGAAATTTGAACGTTGCCGGCAAGCGCGGCAAAATTTATTATATTTGAATAAGTACTTATATTTAATCTTAAAATTATCTCTTTCATCCATCATCATTTATACTTTTTAAATTAATCTTAATTACACCTCCGCCCAATATGTGATTTTCACACACCGGACGAAGGCCTTTACTTATGAATAAAAAAATTACGTAGTTGAGCAAGGAATCAGATTAGATGTTTTATGAAGCCGTTTCTAGAGGTCAGGGTTACGTTTCGACTTATGACTACTAAATGATTATTTTACACCGGGAGAAGCCCGCCTGTAACAGGGGTGTATCAATACACAACATCCACTGATGATTAGAGCATTTCTACGAAACTTACTCCGAAACATTGGTTTCGTCTCAAACATCTTAGCCCCCCTGTGATGCATGTGTAACCAATGCATGACGTCACAGGTTCTGTACAAAGCCTCATACCTCCTCTCCAGTATTGGACGAATTTTATGGTGTGCACGATGTGCGGAGTCCTGTACGAAGCGTACCTTCAGCTCATTATTCGATCTCAGTCTCCATCTCGACTGTGTATCTTTAATCTGTTCGAAAATTTCGAGTACCACGCTCTGTTCAAACGACCCTAACTTTCCATATTTTTGGTCATGCACCAGGTTTACGAGCCATACAGTCTTGTCATGTCAGTGTTTTGTATAAGATGCATTTCAATGCCTTGAAACGTAGCACTTTCGTTACACCAAAGCGTCATTAAAATAATATACTATAATATTATACTACTCTCTCAGCATTTTCATTTCGGTCTATGTCAATATCAAGACTTCGAACCGTTATTTTTTTTCGTTTTGGTTCAAGTAAAAAAAAATATATCGTTTCGGTTCCGGTTTTCGTTCCGAAAGAAATAACAGTTTTCGGTTCAAAACACTGGTCAATATCAACCCTCGTCCGTAACCTACGATATCCAATTTAGGAATTATGTAGTTAAGTATACTTTCACATCTCTTTCCTGTCAGCGTTAAAAATGATCATACAGTAATGGATTGTTCTACATGCGTTGGGACTACCCACGAGACCTCGGACTTACTAGGGACTCTAAAGATTCCTGGAAAGCTTAATATTTTTTCTGGTCTGAGGATAATAATATACCTACCTATTCTATCAAACGTACTCTTGTCAAACCCAAAGAATTTTGACTATAAATAGAAAGAGCTTTATGCGTGTTATGATAGGTATTTAAAATTATTGAAGCACGGTTAAGCTGATAAACTCCATCAATATGAACATCACTCAGTTGCCATTCCGATGTTATTATTCAAGCAAATTGGCTGCAATTTATATGTTCATTGTGATTACTTACTCGAGTGCACTTATTAGGTAATGGTTTTAGACAAATTTTTCAACTAAATAATAATAAAGAAGTAAGTATAGTATTATTGGCTGCTTATCAACTCATCGTGACGGAGTGTCTTTTCATACGCCCTAAAAATAGATAAATAAATGTCATAGCAATAGTGTGGAGTTCTCTGCAAATGAACCTTTAATGCAAAGTCACGTGAAGCTAACTTAATCAGTGGGCCAGAGGTCCTTTTTTACTTCAATTTAATACATCTTTATGGAAGAAGGTTTTTTAACATCTTTGACTAACACTGTGTAAACTCCCACATATACTACCTACCAAAAATCATTCCATGAAAATTAATCAAACTGTATAGAGTACAGCTAAGCCAATGTTAACATTACTGCATAAAATCGTATAGGTAATGAAAATGTTTGTGAACTCTGGCATTTGACTGAACACAACAGGCGGCATGGATAATAAATTATTGCATATTTCGGACCTTCATAACCCTTCCACCCACAGTCATTCCTTTTTTTTTAATATTAAGTTTTTTTTTTAATCTACAATAATTAAAATGTGTGTACAATCAAACTACGTATATAATATTATTATGTGTGCATCTGTTCGGTAAAGTTATGACTTGATATATATATAATATGTTCTTCTACTTCTACTCAGTGTTCCGGGAAAGATTTTGGCAAATATCCTCTTGATGAGAATAAGGGGCCTAATAATGCACGGCCTCACGAAAAACCAGGCAGGGTTTCTACCTGGACGAGCGTATGTAGACCAAATCCACAACCTTCGATGTCTTCTACAGCAGAGCCATGAGCTGAATATTCCATTGGCCTGCTGCTTTGTGGATTATGAGAAGGCCTTTGACAGTCCGCACCGCCCCTTCCTCTGGAGGATACTCGGAACATACGTGATACTGTCACGGAATGGTTCAGGGTCAAGACCGGAGTCAGACAGGGTTGTGTCTTTGCCCCGTTTCTCTTCATCACCCTCTTTGACTTCATACTACGGAAGTCAATACCATCTGACCGAGGCATACCTGTTACCCCCACGGTGAAGTTATGCGACCTGGAAAACACTGATGACGCTGTCTCATTCGACAACTCAATCGAAGGCATTCGAGAGACAATCGACAGGTTGCATGACAACTTATCTCGCGTTGGTTTGAAAATCAACGCGAAGAAAACCAATGTTTTGTGTAATAGCACTTGTCCTGATCCAGATTTCTCTCTGATTAGCGACGGGCAAAACATCGAGAGCGTCGACAGCTTCAAATACCTGGGGGTACACATCACGGGAGATGGCTTTTTGCAGAGAGAGCTCGCTATCCGAATGGGAATGGCTGGAGCAACATTTCAACTCGATGCGGAGTGTCTGGGACTTACAATTGTACTCGGTCAAAACCAAATGCCGCCTATTCGACGCTTGCATTCTAACAGTGCTGCTTTACGGTAGTGAATCATGGCACTTTACGAAGGCTCAGAGCAACCGTATACTGTGCTTCAAAAACAGATGTTTGCGGTATGCCTTTAGAAGCAACGCGGAGATAAGGGAACGCACCAAGAAGCCTTTCATTACGCTGAGATTGAAGAGGCGACGTTGGACCTGGCTCGGCCACGTGCTGCGGATGACAGAAGAGAACCTCAACCTGGCTTGCCTATTCTTCAAGCCGACCGGATTCCGGTGTTCTGCAAGGCCGCTAAATACTATCTATAGAGTGTATACGGCGGAGCTACGGGATGCTGGTTTGACCTGGAACGAAGCAAGAAGACTTTCGAGGGACAGAGATTCTTGGAGGCGCCACGTGGTGTCCATATGCTTCGACTGAGAGGCGGATATGGCCGAAGAGGATTAAGAATTTATGTATTATTTGCAATAGTTTATGGATCTTCTGTTTCATAATTTCCCTTTCAGTTTTGTCATTAGATTTTCTAAGCGGCCAGTTATAACTGTAAGACTGTGAGTAAAAATTACGGAGTTAATAGTAGTGGGTAGGTGTCAACACGTTCGCAAATACAATAGTTATAGTCACCATTTAAAAAAAGTATAGTCAGAGCTTTTAGCCAGTGATTTTCATCCATTGGTAATTCTATACCGAGAACATTGTTAGTTAAGATAGGTGTTGACACCTAAAATACTGTCTGTAAATAAATGTTAAACTTTTTGTCTCCATGTCCTGAATGCAATAACAAACATTGATTTGAAAAGCAATATGTAAATTTGACCCAGATCCGGGATTCAATCATAAAACTCACAGATCATATAACGATCATGCTAACCTCTGAACGACTTCAAGCGCTATAATAATTATCATATTAATATATCAAAAATGACTATCTATCAAGCCTCTCCTCGCCAGTTAATAAAATATATTGCCTCATGGCAAACATTTTATATACCGACATATATTTGAACGAATGAACAAACAATAATATATAAATCTGTGTCTATTGAAAAACCAGTGAAGCATAATGATTTTCTTGTTCACACTCTGTCACCCCTGAGACATGCAGTTTATTACTTCAGGTTCACTTTACAGTTCCCACGGCCTTGGTTATAAGCGATCAATGACTATCGATATAGAAACTATAAAATAAATTATATTTCCTATGTATTTTTATATCAACGCACACATTCACTAAAATGTGTTCAAAATCATGGTTTTTTTTATACATAATAGTCAGTTATTCCACAGAGCAAATATCGGAATAAAAGTACAAGGTTTGATAGTGAAAGTCTTATGAGGAATGGTTGTTAGTTATTCACCCGATCCATTGAATCCATTCTCACGACACAGATTGAAGAAATAGCATTTTGATCCATCCATGGGATTGACACGTACATCCAATACAAAACAGCATCAATTTAATAAAACAATTTATTCAGAACGCACATACAAATAATTTTTTTATGTGGTAATGTGTTATCTCTCATCGCGTTTGTGCTTTCTCTTTGATTTGTGTTTATGTTCTCTTCTCTCAGGAGACATCGATTTTTTCTTTTTCCCGCTCTTTTTCTTCTTTTTGTGTTTACTTTTATGCGACTTTTTGGACTTAACCTTACTTGTCTCTACCCAACTGTCACTATCGCTCGATGATGAATCGATTTCGATTGCGGTTATATCTTTTGGAACACTCCCTTCCGTGAGGTTTTTTAAGGTTTCTTTTGACTCCGCAGTCCTTTCTCCTTTAGGTTTAAAAATATGCTTTTCGGGTAGTTTCGGGCCATAGACATTTGAACTATGTACATCGACATCCATAGATTTATCAAAGACATTGATATTTGAGTTGACATTCTTTTTAGAATTTTTCATCTCTACAAAAGTTATATTTTTATCAGATGTTAATAAACTTTCATTATTTTTTGGAATACTTTTAACAGTATCTGAAACTTCATTAGAATCTGTCTGATTTTTCTGCCATGAATTAAGTCTGTCAAAATTTAAATTGGCGAATATACCTCTTGGAGGTGATGTATTTCTTTCTACATTTTTAGGTGGTGAATCAAATGGATTTACAATTTTAGCAGAAGAATCCTCACTACTAATATTATCAATTTTTGCAGGTTCTCTTGCATTGCTATCTTTTGCATCTGTCTCTTTGATTTCTGTCTCATTTTCGGATTCAGAATCACTAAGAAAAATTGCTTTGTACAAATCAACTTTATTGAAATTATCTATGACTTCTGTAACTTCCTTTTCTTCTTCTAGTTTAGATTCATTTGAAATTTGTTTTTGAAATTCTAATGTTGGCACCAAATTTTTAATACCACACTCTCTTTCTTTTTCTTTCTCTTGTAAAAACAATTCTGCAACAGTCATTCGTTTAACTGGTACAATAACCTTAGGAATATCTACAGTGCTAAGTTTATCGCTGATTTCTGCTTTATCTGATTTTTTCGTATTAGAATTTGAATCGTTCAAAGGTTTAACAACTGCTGTCTTTGTTTCCGCTTCTTTGAATCCGGACTGCGCCTTCAGAAAACTGCTTTTGTTATGAACAGATGCTTCCAAATATTCAAAAATGGAATATGTCGGTTTCTTCTTGCCTGCCATCTCTTGTCCATACCTGAAACAACAATCAAATTTAATAATATTTAAATTACACATCAAAAATTTAATGTTATCCTTTAAAAAAGAATTAATTTATTATTTTATGTAAATCAATTTTATATTCAATATATTTACCCTGGCCCGAAAGGATCTGGCACATTGAACCTCCGACAGAGAAGGGAATCGGGCCTCCATTGTTGGACTTCTCGGGTGAGTTTTCCAAACATCCCAAGGCGGGCTGCCTCCATCTTCTCTGAAGAGGCGTACACGGAGCTGTCTTTCTTTTCTCTGGCTCCTATTGGCTCATCTTCACTGTTTACAGCAGATACAAACCTAGAAAAAGTATTTTTGAAGTTATACTTCTTTAGAAGTGTTTGGAAAATCAGATCAGAGTGTATTTTTGGCGAGTGACATGTACCTAACACATAATTTATTTTTTCACATGAAAAAAATCACACTCGATTGGATTCGAACCACGATTGTTCGGTTATCAGCCGAACGCACTGCCTTTACGCCACAATATGATAATGCAATCGTGACGATTATACAGTATAATATTACAGTTTTGAATTGTTCCGTTACCTAGGCAGCGAATTTATTATTATATGTACGAAGAATTGTTCCGTTGCCCAGGAAACGAATTTATTATTGTTGACCATTTGCAATTCCTTGCGTAAACAAACTATTAAACGTCATGTGGCAGTTGTTACTTTAAAAATAAAAACAACGATAAATAATTATATAATTTAGTAATATAAGTTAAAGTGTAAAGAAATAAACCAACGGCGTTCCAATAAGCGGTCCTTTTTCTTGAGTGTGAAATTTAACAAGATAATTAAGAGCTAGTCGAAGAATCTAGGTTATCACAAGTTTTGTTTTTGTTTTGTGACGCCAAAGAAGTATAACTTCTAACGCGCGTACATAAGTACACACACCGATTTTTTTTCAAGTTAGTTAAGTCGAATTCTACGATTTGATTGCAATGGAAGCTTATATTCGATTGAATATTCGATTGCAATGGAAGCGAACATAAGGAATGATAGTGTGATTTCCATTAGTACAGCTAGCATATTATCATAAGGGCCATTTAGACCAGTGCTTTCCAACCCTATTCGCATTATGGCACACAAAACAAATTTAAAAAAATTCCCAGCACTGAAGAATACTTATATAAAAATAACTTTACTATCAGAAACAATGTCTATCAATAACTTTTTATCAACATAAACAATAAAACAAACCTTTCATTCATCAGTCCACTCAAAGGCCTGTATAGTTTATAAGCTTGCTCGAACTCGGACTTCTCTCTCACTCTCTCCCATTCGGCCAGCCTGTCTTTTGTTTGCTGTCCATCATTTTTATCCCCACTGTCAACACCAGTTTTCTCCTTCGAAGAAATAAAAGTCTCATATCTCAATTGTTTCTCCGGATTTGCTGCAAATGGTTTAAACACTCCAGGTTTATCACCTAAATTCTTTCCATCGTCATTTTTGGTCGTGCTTGCTGAATCAGTGACAAAATTTACATTTCGACCGGTAATGGCGGCAATTCTTTCTTCATACGATGGAGCATTTGCTGAATTTGAAGAAATTTCCTTGTTATTAGAAGTACTTTTGATTTCTCTTTCTTGTTCGCCAAGAATTACACCTCTCTGTTGTGCTGTGAGATCGTGCCGACCCAAGCCTGTAAATAGAAGAGAAACTATTACCTTAATAACAATTATAACACAAAAATATGTACAGTAAACTCGCAATTATCCGGTTTGTGGATTATCCATGCACAAATCGTTGTATACAACGATATAATAGGTCTTAGGAAAATTCGAACTGATATTAGAAAATCATTAATCACAGATTTTTTAATAAATAATGACAATTAAACATGTTAAAATAATATTGTCTGCTTTAGAAATGTATAATATGTAGGTAGGTATTTTAAAAAGAAAAAAACCATAGTTCGGATTATCCGTGTGTTTTGTTTATCTGTGCCGTCTCTCCCCACCATTAGACCAGATAATTGGGAGTCTACTGTATTTAAATTATGAGATAAGGTGCAAGAAAAAAAAGGTATAAGAAATGATCAAGGAGCAAGGAATAAACCAAAAATCTGATATCGTAGAAGTACTGCTTTCTGTAAAATTTCAGTGTGCGGAGATTGGAAACATTTGAGGAAATGTTGGGCAGGTGGCATAACTGAAGTATTGGACTGTATAAACGGAAATGCAGCAGTCTTGGTGCCAAGGC
The DNA here is from genome assembly GCF_057557595.1 of Rhyacophila brunnea. NCBI lineage: Eukaryota > Metazoa > Arthropoda > Insecta > Trichoptera > Rhyacophilidae > Rhyacophila > Rhyacophila brunnea. The sequence goes on from NW_028232774.1 coordinate 21,321,408, forward strand.
AGTTGATGGAGATGGCAGCAGAGAGAGGGAAGTTGAAAATATGCACGTAGTTAGAACTGCAATTTGATTGAATTGGTGATGATGGGTGTCAAAATATATTGAGAAAAAGATATGGTAATACGCTTAGATCTTTTTTAACATAATATAATGTATCCAATGTATGCTCGTAAAAACCTACAGATATTAAATGGTGAAATTGAAGTTGGGTTTGAGAAAATTTATGACAGCTTGAATGCAAAATACTGATCCATTAGGCATCATAAAATTAATTGTCAGGTATCGACTCACCTCTATCTCTAATTGTAGGAGTGTCTCCAGACAGTGTATCGGTTAAATCACTGAACCTGGTTTTTCTGGCTAATGCAGCTCCGGGCTTATAGTCTCGAGGAAGTGCCGGAAGAGGGAATGTTTTTGTCAATAGAGTTGACGATGATGCGGCCACAAAACCTGCTAATACCTGCAAACAAAATTCAGTATTTTTTGTGTTCCTCACTATTGTCAATTTGTAACTTCTAATATCATAGTTGTCTCTTCAGCGACCGCGGAGCTGAAGACATTGAGAATCTTTCATTTGATTGGACCACCATGTAGGTGACCTCTCTCTTTTGTGATAAATCATGATAATTTATGATGCACGTATCATATTTTATGATTTTTATTATGCAGGGACACCAAATTTTATATATATTCTCGTATATTGGGTACTAAATTTAAATATGTCATTTATTATACACATCCTATATTGTTATTTTCATATGAAGACATTAATGTTTTGAATAAGGTGAGAAGCATCAATGAAAAAAAATCATGTATTTTAGAAAAATTTTAAGGTTTCATAGTAAAGCAAAGCATCTTAAAATATTAGTATATATTATAGGTTATAGGTAACTATCATGTAGGTGTAAAGATAATAGATAATATTATAAATATAAATGACAAATCACAGAATCTTACCGCTCTATTGGCAAATGATTGTAGTTGATTCTGTTTTGATGCTATAATTTGCTTTTTCTTTTCTCCCGGATTTTCAAGAGTGAAATCGTAGCCAGACATGTCTTCTTTTGCATAAATATCTTCATCATCTTCTTCCAAAGCGCCGACCCCAAAAGCCTGGCCACGGATTGAAACCTAGAAAACATTTTTTTTCTTTTATTACTTTTATTACACTATATACCCTTGCAACGGCTCTACAATGCTGTGAAAGTCTACCCTACACAACTGTTTGCGTGTTTTTTAAGTGAATTGGTTGTTAGTCCGCCTATACTGCCGATAATGTCATGGCTCTAATCAAAATATATTAAAAAAAAAAAAAAATAAGATAATAGCAAGAGGTTTTTAAATACAACGCCAAAGTGACTACTAGGAGCAGCTGCGTAGCCTAACATGATTACAGTAAACCCTCGATTATCCGTGTGCGGATTATTCGGTTTGCGGATTATCCGTGCATTTAATTTTTGCAAAAATTACTCGCTTTTATAAACATGAACCTCGCTTAGGAAAATTCAAACTGATATTAGAAAGATTCTTGCAAACAAGCAAAATCACAGATTTTCTTAATATATATTATATAATAAGAGTATTAAACATGTTAAAGTAATTTTCTGCTTTATAAATGAATAGTAATTAGTATTTTAAAAATAAAAAAACCAAAATTTGGATTATCCGTGCCGTCTCTCCCTATCATTAGACCGGATAATCGGGAGACTTACCTTCTTTCCTTTATCGCTTGTAACGAGATGGCTGCCTCGCCACTCATTGTCATCTCCAAAGTTTCTTGTAAGTCCGCCCAAAACTGAGTGTCGACTGAGTCCCACATAACCGATACCAAAAGTATCTGTTTTTGGCTTGGCTACGTAAGGCTCAAAATCGTCTGGCTCGAATAGGAATTCCGAGTATTGATTGTCATCAACGTCATTTTCAGAGCTGTCTGACTGCACGGAGCTTGCGTTTTCATCATCTTTAGTTGGAGATCCAGCCTATATGTAAAAATAAAATTATAAACATACCACATTAACATAAGGCTCGTTAGTTCAGGAAAAAACAAGGCACGGTCAGTCGGAGGGGCACTGAGTGAGAGAAAGCGATGCAATATTGCTGATGTAATTATCATTAACAATAGCAATTGTAATAATAATATTATTACCACTGCTTAATTCTTCCCGATTGGAATATGTTATGCCTTCAAGATTTCCTGTTAATTATTAATCACCTGATTTTTAGGGAGAATTTCGTACCTTCGTTGAATCCAAACAATCCAAATATATATAATCGAATAGACAGTTTTAAGTTGCATTCCAGGATGCTGGAATCTAACCAGTTAGAAGAGACCAGCTAGTTACTATATTATATCTATGGTCTTTGTGCAAAGTGAAAAAATCATATCGTTCATAAGAGCTTCAACATAATTTATCCCTGTAAACCGAGAAAATAAACTGCATTCTTAAATTTTATAAAACTCAACATCAAATACTAATATTATCTCAATAATTTTGATTGACCAAACGAAAGACCTCACAAAATTTGTATAAAATCGTATACCATTTCAAAATTACCAATGTTGAATTTACCATAAATTGATCAAAGACCACATCGTCGGTCCCTATTAAAAAAGTCGGATCTGCAAAATGCTATTTTTCAGTACGAGCAATCAAAGATGTTTCATCAAATATCCTTTGTGACCTATTGCTTGCCATAATGAATAAAAATACGGGTTATAGAAACTTTTCTAAATGTTTATAAAAACATCTGTCTGTCCGGTGAACATAGCAGCAACTGTCAGATCCGACGCATCTTGCTCACCCACGCCCAGCCAACAATGTCGGTTGGTAAGAACTGACATTGTTATTCGGACACTCTCGGTAGATCCGTCATTTTTAACTTGAATATCTCGAAATTTTTCAAACAAACAAAAAAAACTGTGATTGTGGTATAAATGTTTAAAGTGTTTAAATAACTTTTACGTAATAATTCGAAAATGACAAAATTTCAGATCCGACTTTTTTAATAGGGACCGACGACATGAGGCGTCTAATTCCAAAAATCGATAAGTCCACATTTGGTCAAAATCGAGAAAAAAAATACGCACGTATTCTTTGTATAATTTTACATAATATGTATTCATCTATAAATTCCAAAACGCGACACAACCCTACAATAAAAAATATTTTAAGTCTCGATTTATTACAAAGCGTCAAGTCCGTGTTTCATATTATTTAAAGCTTGGTTGATTTCGCGCGTGTTTAAGTCAACCAATAAGGGAACGTTCAATATTGAAAAGGGCGTATCCCATGCTGCAGCATCTGGTAAACTCATGACAGTGCCACGGAAATATGTGCCTTATGCGGAGTAAATTAAAAAGTGAGGAACAAATAGCGCTACGTCCAATTTTATTTTGCCTATATTTATTACATTTAAGAGTTTATCGGCTGAAACAAATTGCCATTTGGTTCTAATTTCGACATAGAATACAACGGAAAAAATAATTTCACGTTAAAACAAATAATTGAAGCTTGAAACATAAAAACGTGATTTCCCGAAAATATTGAATTGTGGATTTGTCGCTTTTTGTAATTAGACGCCTCACATACACTTTACAATTTTTTATAATTTAGAAACACAAAGTGCAAGAAAGCGAACCTCGAGGCAAGTAGATAACAGTAATGTTATTCAATCTCTAACAGCCAGAGGAACCAGAAGGAGAAGAAATACTCTTTCTTACCCTAAACTCGGCTGGAATATGACATGTGTAAAGTTTTCTGGCCGATTTCTTTTCTTTCAGAGTCAACTGAGCACCGACACCCCGGCCTGGCTTCCAGCCCATACTTTTCAAGATTCGCATGGCCGCTGTCTCATGAACGGGGCGCAGAATAGTATCAAGAACTGGTTTACCTAAAAACAACACAAAGGCATTGGTTATGCAAATGGTAATAATGATACAAGTCTAAAATACATGGTATGTCGGTAATTTCAATTAAATTACCATTATTATTTATAATTATTACTGTTTATTCAATGAGAATTGACACCGAGATGTCAAAATTCATGTTTCAGTTTTTAATAAAGGAAGATATTTGAGTCCATTACAGGAACTTACCTGGGATTGGCCCATCATGGAATTCAATCTGCCGTTTTCTCTTAGTTGAGGTAAAGTGATGAGTGGTTATAACTTCGCGCGGAGCAATACCAAACTCATCACGATCCTCTTCATCCATGAAATCTTCAGGTTTCTGACTTTGCTAAAAATTACAACACACCAGTTATATAAAACATAACGTATATACATTTATTTATATTTTGACCATCATCAGACTTTAGGAGTAGATGTTTTTTATATAAACTGAATATATTTATTTATTTAAAAAAACATTGAGTTCAAATTATGAATTCAAGATGTTCACAATACGATATTTAGGATGAAAAGAAGAGGTAAAGCGTGTCATCATCAATCGATAACCTCTTTAATGTATTTATTGCCTATGGTCGCTATCAGTGACAGCTGCTTTAATATCACGCTAGTGAAACGCACTCCTTGCATTTTTTTAACCATTGTTCAACGTGTCGTCGTCACATACGTAATCGGTTATCACTCACATATCATAATGTATATATAGTATGAACACTTGACATTGATGTAGATGTACCTCATTCATATGACATACATACACTGCGGTACCCACATGAAAATTTTGGATTAGATTAACATAAAGTCATTAAAGAACCAACTAATTCAGGTTTTTGTATTCCTATAAACGTTCAATCAGGGAATACATAAATAATGGGAAGTGACATTACCTTCTGGGTGTGGTAGTAATGAGTTTCAAGTCTCGAGTGTGGAGAAATATGTGATAAACTTGTTCAATAGCTATATCTGTGTCATAATATACATTAAAGTTTGTCACGTACACGAAAAGCGCATTCAAAATTGGCATCTTTTGTGTTTCTTGCGATTAATGGCCGGAGTAATAAACCGGCTTCAAAATCTTGATCTATGGCGACTGACTATTACATTTCTAATCTGTTCTGTGCTTATAGCAGTAATTTCTATAAAGAAAATAAGCAGATTCATCCGTTTTGGGCGGAGACCTAACTTTATGATAACATGTTTTGTTAAGTTTCATATTCAACTAGGAATTTGAAACTTAATATAGATATGAATAAATCACATATGTTTATTTTATTATGGTCGAGGAAGTAAGTTTTTACTATTAGAAACCTAATCCATATAAAATCTCAGTATAAACTAAAAACAATTGATTCGTTTGTTACTTTATATTATATTGACTACATACCTATATAAAAATAATATAGGTAGGAAGGTATTTAGAGATATTGACCATGACATAGTGTGTGATTCAAGTTAAATCAGTATGATTTTAAATCTATTGATGAGAAGTCGATTGAATAAAATGAATGTTGTTGTAGGTACTAATAAATTGCTAAATATAATACGTAAAACTCTGTTACTCTGAAATAACAAAATCGTTTTTGAGGACAGAATTAACCAAAATGATTTAATTCGTTTTCTATGATTAATCATTTAAAAAAACTTATACAGACATCAATGATGAAAATGTATTATAAATGTTTTTCTTTGTCTTTTAAAAGAGGTAAGTCTTCAGGGCAGTACTTTACCGGCTGCCACTGATTGCTATAAATGTTTAGATTGCAGTAGCTAAAGTTGAAGGTAGGCTGTTAAGATCAGCCATTAATAGTGCATATTAAACTGTCAGTTGTACGTATTTGTTTTCATTGGATTAAGAATACATATTACACGTATTGTAGGTTCATTTTTTTAAATTGATTAAACCCTGCCTAAACCAAACTATAATAGATAACAAATATTATTCTATCTATAAAATATCTAAATTTATGTATGATTTTATTGCATAATTTTAGATATTTTATAAATAGATGAGTATTTATAGACTATTATCTATTGGCTTGGTTTTTGCAGGGTTTAATTGAATTTTAAAAACTAATCTATCTATAAATATTGTAGTCTTATTTTAATAAAAACTAGTATGTATGATTGACAAAGTTTAATGTGCACTATTTATGGCAGATCTTAACAGCCTACCTCCACCCTTAACCACTGTTAGATTGCGCCTCTTGTATCTCTCATATTGTCCCACTATATCTTGCATCCTGCCGAAACTATTGAATCCTACATAATGTGGTGCTTTTATACCACAATAATAATAAAAAAGATCATTTACCGGTGCTTGGATTCTATCCGACCTTGAACTCTTGAAAGAAGTTGGAGTCCACCCTTCAGGAACTGAGACACTGTTGAAGTGCCCTGCTGAAAAGCCGCCAGTGAACGCTCCATGGAAACGTCGCTTGCCATTGGCATCGAGAGCATACTGTTCGCTGACATCTTGATATGACGATTTCTTCTTTGGAACCCTGTCTGTGATGATTAATGGATAATAAGATATTACGTTCTTATTCATCAATAAACTATTATGCCAAACTGAAATGTCCAGTCATAGAGTTTGGTATTCCCTTATACATGATATCAGTGTGATTATTCAAAACTCTCTCAAGAAATATCAATCTTAAATTTTTTTGTATTATAAATTACAAATATTATCTATATATATCCAAGAGTGGGGTAAAGATGCAGTAGGTACTCCATATCGCTTTTATGGTCATGGGTTGAGACCTAAAACCAATCCAAAACCTATGACAACCTACTATATAACCCAAAAACAAGTAGGTTGGTTTTAGATCTCAAAAGACCCGACCGCAAAAACGACATGCAGTACTGTCTCTAGCATTATTATTATTTTATAATAATACTATAGGTGAGTAATAATAATAATTGTTTTATTATTTAACAACATAGTGATATATTTTTCAAAACGGTAGTCTTTACTGAAGTACCTTCGTCGTATGGTTGTAATGGGGTTCCAAACCGGGCGACATTTTCATCGTCAGAATCGTCACTCATATTTAAATAAAAAGAGTATTATTCAATTTATTCAATATTCCACTTCATAATATTTTCGTCAACAACATAACCTACTACATATTATCAAAAACGAACTGTCAAAATATTGACTATGACTATGGTCACTATGGTCTATAACAGTGTTGCCATATTTTAGTACCGAGCTTCCAAAATTATAGTATTTCGGCAAAAAATATATTAAGGTGAATCGGGGTAAGTGTGACATATAATTCAATGAGATGAATTTCAACCTGGTTCATGATGAATAGGTGTGTTTTAAACAGTTGAAAACTTTACCATAGGATCTACAAAAGCATTACAATTAATTAATATGTACAGAAGGAACCCACTGTATATCTTACTATAATACGACATTTTAATATTTTTTGGTCACTAGTCAGTTTGTTACACTTATTGTCAGTCAGTTACCAATATTGGGGATATTGGGGTGAGTGTAACTAAATTCATCTTTATTCCAAAAGTAGTTCAAAACCGTAACGTATTACATGCATATAAAGGTAATATTTCATTGAATGGATATTGAAAGGAGTTTTACCTACTATTAAAACTCTTATTATTCTTGTTGACTCTGAAGTCCCTTGAGATGTTGATCGTATTTTTTGCCTTGTGTTCTTCTGTGCTGGCACCTTTTTATCCCCTTTTCTTCTCTCTATGTGAAGTTGCTTTTTCAGCATTTGTAGACATTAAGTCAAAAAAAGGAACAGCCTTTGGGTGTGGAACCGCATCTCAGATTAAAATTAATAACCAGGGAACCAAATTATGATGATCTATCGTTTCAACATAAATAATTTCATCCTTCTCATGGTTTATATTGAATGTTATTTTTTATAATATAACTTTTATTTATATTTTATTATGAATTAATTTTATTTTTCGTTTATTATTATTTTGTTTATGTACTACGAGTACAAAAGGAATATATTTTGATTGTTATTAAAGTACTTATATGCATTTTTCTTTGACGAGGAGTACTCAGTGTTACGAAAATTATAGAAGGGGTACCTACACAGATGTCGAAAGTTTGGGGAACACTGGTCTAGAGAGCTACAATATTTATGCCGAATTCCACAGAAAAATATGTTCTTTTGATTTACACCACCACCGTAGTGGGTATAGTCGTTCTTTTTGCCGAATGTTTATCGCAGATTTTTGGTTTTTTAATATTGAGGTTTCAACATATTAATTGAAAATGGACAAAAAAAGTATTATTGCTTTTAAATTATACACAACCTACTCAATACAACACAGCCTAATATCTCGTTTATCGGTCTTTTGTCTATTGCACTCGGTGTACCTACACCATGGCCCCCACATCCCGAAATGGGCCCTCAGGCTAGGGCAGTGGTCGGAAAACTGCGGCTCTTTGGCCCCTTGAGTGCGGCTCTGCCACAGATGCTCTCTGCTATATTTGACATGGCTACAAAGAAGAAACAAAGAAAATGGAAGAGGATAACCGTAAATGTAATGTTGAATAGAACAAGACTTCGCGTTTATTCAAAACTTAAATGGCTTACCGACCTTTATTTATGTGTCGGGAAAAATTAGCGCATTCAAATTTAGAGAGATATCTACTACAACTAAAAACTCGTAATTTTGCGCTAAATATTCTGTCGATGGTGCAAGGAAGAAAGCAGCTGAGGAGAAGAGTCAAGAAAAATAAAGTTCTGTATTTAATTAGGTACTGAATAAAATCTTTCAACAATGTTAATATTGCAAGTTTTGTGGTTAGTAAAAAGATTTTCAAGAGAGGAAATCAAGAGTAAATTGAGAAATCGATTTATTGATGAGAACCTGGAATCGTGCTTAAAATTAAATCAACAACATACGAACCTGACTTACCCAAACTTTACAAGGAGATGCAAGGCCATTATTCACATTGAGTTTGTCAGTCATTCTCATGATTCAATTAAATGGATACCTGACTTACAATTTAATTTTTATTAATAAATAAGATCATTATATCGTATGATATTCAGTTTTATTCAGTGTACCTACCTATAATTTAATTAGGACTTAAAACTTTAACTAACGTTTATTAAGTAAATTAGCAGTGTACCTACTTACTACCTACGCATAATATGATTTCAGTTTAAGAAATTTGGCTCTCAAAAGAAATCTCAATCGTTGTACTGTTGATATTTGGCTCTATTGACTAATGAGTTTGCCGACCACTGGGATAGGGTATTTGACGGGCCCCCTATCCACCGCTTAGATTAAAGACAGTGTGAAACACTACATTAATGTTTTTCAAATTGTGTTTTAGTTCAAATTGAGGGTACTTATACAGTGAATTATTGGCGATTTTCAATACATCTACTTTAATAATGAAGCTGTCGAGTATCGACACATAATAATCTGAAAATATATTGGACAATTATATAATTTAAAATGTTCATAGTCATGAAGTGTAATAGCGCTTTTTTTACTATCAAAGATAATTTATGATGTGTGTTTATCTCACTTATCTGGTCAACTCGACACGCCGGCCCCCCACAGCCCGGGCCCCTAGGCTAGAGCTCTGTCAACCCTCCCCAGCCATCACCTTTACCACTCCATAATTCGGGTGGACACCGAGAATTTCATTAGGGAACGGGTTTCTAAAAAAACCTGACATCAATGTTTCGAAATTTTTGTGTTAGAAATTAAAATCTAAGAAATTTTACAAAAAAGGGTACTGGAAAATTACAAATCATTTTTTGCCGTGTTGTTTGTCTAAGCCCAAGGTATAGTTTATTGGCTTTCGATTTCAATGTGTAAAATCATTCTGATGATTTTCATATTTGGGGGGGGGCAAGGCTTCCTGCCCTCCCCCCTGGGTGCGCCACTGGCAGGTAAATATTATTGTAGTATTAATTTATCAAACGAGAAACTTATTTTTTGGCAAGTTCCTACACATTATTTCAATAAAGTTAAGGTACGTACCAAAATATAGAGGTCCATTTACCTGGAACACCCAATGTTAAAACTCCAACTTTTTTTGCGTGCATTTGTTTGTGCATCGTTAGTGCACGTTTGTGCATGATTTTTTTTCGTTTGTGCACCCATAATAACCGAAAAATTCCAATTTCAAATTGGGTGTTCCAGCTAAACGTTGGGTCACCCAATGTTGAAATTTCAACTTTTTTCGAGTGCATTCGTTTGTGCATCGTTAGTGCACGTTTGTGCACGCGTTTTTTTCGTTTGTGCACGCACATTAAGGGGGTTATTCGCATTTCAATTTGGGTGACCCAGCTAAATGCTGGATACTTGTGTCACTAAACATGTGTTTTTCCTTAAATTTAAATTGTAAACACTTGTGCGTTGGTAGTGAACGTTAGTGCACGATTTTGTTTTGCTTTTTCACCTATATTCAGCGCGCTATTTAATTTTAAAGTTTGTATGCAAAACCTGACTGGGTGGGTTTAAAAAAATATTTTGTAGCGAAATATCTTGTTGCATAGCTAGTGCGCAATTCTGCATACTTTTTTATTTTTTTTCTCATATAGTGCGTGAGTTATTCGATATGAAATATTTGATGAACGTTAATTAGAATCACCCAACAAACTTTTTTAACTTTTTATTAGGTCATCAATTTGTCTATTCTTGGCTTACGTTTGTGCACGTGCTTTTTTTGTTTTATCGATTATATCGTGAGAGATATTATTTTTTAAAATTTAGTGACTTGATACTTGAACCATTAAATTTGCCTTAAAATTTTTTTGTTTAGTGCATCCGATTAAGTTTATTTATGTAAACTTTTAGCACGATTTTTAAAAGTTTTATCTCTTATATTAAGCTAGTAATTAGATTTTGAGTGGCCGTCAAGTTTAAAAATCAAACATTTTTTTTCCACATTTTTTAAATGCACACCATTGAGTAATTTAATTACATGATTTTTCATGAAGTTTTTATTGTTTTTCCATTTAAATTACGCGAAAAATTCGCATTTTTCCATTTTCACTAAGTAACCCGTCAAAATGTCCCGAACAAAAACAACCGCATCCGTTTGGAACATCCAGTTAAAAGAGTCTCCTCAAAATAGCCAAAAGGCTCACTAAATATGTCGGTTTATAATAGACTACCTCAAAATTGACAATTTGATTACACAAAAGTGTCAAAATTACAAAATCATTCAACTTTCTTAACATTTATCTATTTATTTTTGATTTTGAATGGATCAATGTCAGTTTCATAAGGAAAAATGCAGTAAATTATATAATTATACTTACCTACTGTTTTTTAAAATGATCTGTAATAAAAATAAATACCGTTAAGTTATTAGAATACAATTAGGTATGCATACTTTTGAAAAATGCAATATGTTTTTATCCAACGATATGTTCTTCAAAAGATAATATTGGAATGACATTTATATTTTTTTTATATAAAGGGGTTAACTTGCAGGCACTTAACTCTTCCTAATAATATTTGCATCTTCTTTTTCTCTGTTTCTCCAGGTGGTGCAACGTATGCTTGTAGTTCTGGTAGGTGTTATGTTAGGAGAGAAGTGTTAGTCACTTCATATTATGCTATTCAGAATCGATATCAAATAAAGTTTTGTAGGTTCTTTAAAAAATTATTGCCTCTGACGGCTTCGACAATTGTTTCACGCAAATGGTTTTCTTTTGAATGTGTGTGTTTATTAGTTCTTAAACAACGTACCTACTTACATATCTGTTAACATTTATATTTAAACTCATCACGATTATGAGTTTTTAAATGACATATTTGTTTAGGTACCTACTACTTTCAAAATAAAATTCATCACACGCAAATGGTTTTTCTCCTGTTTCGTTTTATGAGCGTTAAGATAATTTTGTGCCGAGCCTCCGTATAAGTAGTCAATTTATTTAAAAGGTTTTTCACCATTTTGTATCTTTACATATGTTTGAAGATTACTCCGTCGCGAGCATCCAAATGAACATACATTGCATTTATAAGATTTTTCACGAGTATGTTCTATATAATAAGTACATATTCATTTCATGTCTTTTAAGACAACAAAGTCGTAGGCATTTATATGAATATACATTGAATTTTAAAGGTTTTTCACCAGAATTTGTCATTTGTTAGTTTTTAAGATGACTTAGTTGCGAGCATCTATATGAACATACATTGCATTTATAAGGTTTTTCACCATCCACCAAAAATGGCCGCGTGGCTTAAGCGTTGGCATATTGCGTCAAGGGTCCCTAGTTCCAATCCTCGGTCCGGAAAGTACGCATATTATTCGCGAAAATCTATATGAACATACATTGCATTTATTAGATTTTTCATCGGAATGTGTCATTTTGTGTCTTTTAAAACTTTAATTTGCGAGCATCTATATGTACATAAATCGCATTCGTAAGTGTTCACCAGTATTGTCATTCCACATGTTTTAAGACTACTAGGTTTTTTTAAATGACATATTTGATTACATTTCAAAGTCATCACTCATTACACGCAACTGGTTTTTCTCCTGAATGTGTAAGTTTATGAGTTCTTAAACAACGTATTCGATACGATGCTGCCAAAAGTTGGTAAGTTGATAGTTTAGGTATTTTGAGTTTACCACGGATAAGATGTCTATACTTATATACGTTTGCTATATAAAAATATCAAGTTCATCCGATTTTTAAAACATAGTTTCTTTAGCAGCTAATCATTATGTTAAAAATACGTAACTCTTGATCGTTCAATTTACCAACATCAGAAGACTGTAAAGATGTTTACAGTTTTAATTTAGATAAGAATCTAACTAATGAAACTCAGTGGTAAAATCTTTGTAATACTATTACCTAACATTTTTATTATTTTTCAATAGTTGAGCTAAAATAATATAGGACTTCCGAAATAAGTTTGTAAATATTATGGTAAAATGGCATAGAAATTACATTATTTTCAACTGAAGGTATATGGAAGAATTATCAGAAACATATTCAAATAACATGAACTTATTCAATGAAAGAACTTATGAACTTACACATTCAGGAGAAAAACCATTTGCGTGTGATGAATGTGATTTCCAATATAATCAAATATGTAATTTAAAAATACCTAGTGAGCTTAAAACATATGAAATGGCAATACTGATACAAACCTTATAAATGCGATGAAAGTTCATATAGATGCTCGCAAATTAGTTGTCTTCGATTCCTTTCTTGGTTGTATACTCATGGCTGAGGATCTTGACCACTGTTAAATTTTGTTATCCTTTGAGCGACTAAGACGTTCAAGCCTTCTCGATCTTCAGTTTCTCGCAAAGCAGAATAAATGGTGGCCGCAGTAATCGTAAAAGACATGATATGACAAATTCTTTCGTAGAACCTAAATTTAATCAGTGCACATAATATATAGCTGCTCGCAACATAGTAGTTTAAAAATACAAAAGTGATAATTAATAGTGTTGAAAAACCTTATAAATCCAATTATTGTTTATAAAGATGCTCGCAACCTAGAAACATTAAAATCTATAAAATGAAACATAACGGTGGACAGCCTTATTAATGCGATTTGTGTACATATAGATGCTCGCGAATTAATATTTTAGAAAACAAACAAAGGCATATTCTAATGAAAAACGTTATAAATGCGATGAATGTTCTTATAGATGCTCGCAAATTAGTTGTTTTCTCCTCTCTTCTTGGTTGTATACTCATGGCTGAGGATCTTGACCACTTTTAAATTTTGTCATCCTTTGAGCGACCAAGACTTTAAAGCCGTCTCGACCTTCCGCTTCTCGCAGAGCAGAATGAATGGTGCCAGCAATACTCGTATAAAAAACATGAAATAACACATTGTGACGAAGAACCTAAATGTGATCAGTGTACATATAGATGCTCGCTAGTTTAAAAATATATAAGATGACAAAAAAGTCATGTGGAATGACAATACTGGTGAACACACTAATGAATGCGATTTATGTTCATATAGATGCTCGCAAATTAAAGTTTTAAAAGACACAAAATGACACATTCCGATGAAAAATCTAATAAATGCAAAGTATGTTCATATAGATTTTCGCGAATAATATCCGTACTTGCCGGACCGAGGATTGGAACTAGGGACCCTTGACGCAATATGCCAACGCTTAAGCCGCGCGGCCATTTTTGGTGGATGGTGAAAAACCTTATAAATGCAATGTATGTTCATATAGATGCTCGCAACTTAACCTTTAAAATTCGATGTATATTCATATAAATGCGTACGACTTTGTTGTCTTTAAAGACATTAAATGAATATGTACATATTATATAGAACAAACTCGTGAAAAATCTTATAAATGCAATGTATGTTCATTTGGATGCTCGCGACGGAGTAATCTTCAAGCATACCTATGTAAAGATATAAAATGGTGACAAACCTTTTAAATAAATTGACTACTTATACGGAGGCTCGGCACAAAATTATCTTAACGCTCAGAAAACGAAACAGGAGAAAAACCATTTGCGTGTGATGGATTATATTTTGAAAGTAGTACCTAAACAAATATGTCATTTAAAAACTCATAATCGTGATGAGTTTACATATAAATGTAAACAGATATGTAAGTAGGTACGTTGTTTAAGAACTAATAAACACACACATTCAAAAGAAAACCATTTCCGTGAAACAATTGTCGAAGCCGTCAGAGGCAATAACTTTTTAAAGAACCTACAAAACTTTATTTGATATCGATTCTGAATAGCATAATATGAAGTGACTAACACTTCTCTCCTAACATAACACCTACCAGAACTACAAGCATACGTTGCACCACCTGGAGAAACAGAGAAAATGAAGATGCAAATAATATTAGGAAGAGTTAAGTGCCTGCAAGTTAACCGCTTTATATAAAAAAAATATAAATGTCATTCCAATATTATTTATTGAAGAACATATCGTTGGATAAAAACATATTGCATTTTTCAAAAGTATGCATACCTAGGTAATTGTATTCTAATAACTTAACGGTATTTATTTTTATTACAGATCATTTTAAAAAACAGTAGGTAAGTATAATTATATAATTTACTGCATTTTTCCTTATGAAACTGACATTGATCCATTCAAAATCAAAAATAAATAGATAAATGTTAAGAAAGTTGAATGATTTTGTAATTTTGACACTTTTGTGTAATCAAATTGTCAATTTTGAAGTAGTCTATTATAAACCGACATATTTAGTGAGCCTTTTGGCTATTTTGAGGAGACTCTTTTGACTAGATGTTCCAAACGGATGCGGTTGTTTTTGTTCGGGACATTTTGACGGGTTACTTAGTGAAAATGGAAAAATGCGAATTTTTCGCGTAATTTAAATGGAAAAACAATAAAAACTTCATGAAAAATCATGTAATTAAATTACTCAGTGGTGTGCATTTAAAAAATGTGGAAAAAAAATGTTTGGTTTTAAAACTTGACGGCCACTCAAAATCTAATTACTAGCTTAATATAAGAGATAAAATTTTTAAAAATCGTGTTAAAAGTTGACATAAATAAAGTTAATCGGATGCACTAATCAAAAAAATTTTAAGGCAAATTTAATGGTTCAAGTATCAAGTCACTAAATTTTAAAAAATAATATCTCTCACGATATAATCGATAAAACAAAAAAAGCACGTGCAAAAACGTAAGCCAATTATAGACAAATTGATGATTTAATAAAAAGTTAAAATAGTTTGTTGGGTGGTTCTACTTAACGTTCATTAAATATTTCATATAGAATAACTCACGCACTATATGAGAAAAAAAATAAAAAAGTATGCAGAATTGCGCACTAGCTATGCTACAAGAGATTTAACTACAAAATATTTTTTTAAACCTACCCAGTCAGGTTTTGCATACAAACTTTAAAATTAAATAGCGCGCTGAATATAGGTGGAAAAGCAAAACAAAATCGTGCACTAACGTTCACTACCAACGCACAAGTGTTTACAATTTAAATTTAAGGAAAAACACTTGTTTAGTGACACAAGTATCCAGCATTTAGCTGGGTCATCCAAATTGAAATGCGAATAACCCCCTTAATGTGCGTGCATAAACGAAAAAAACGCGTGCACAAACGTGCACTAACGATGCACAAACGAATGCACACAAAAAAAGTTGAAATTTCAACATTGGGTGACCCAACGTTTAGCTGGAACACCCAATTTGAAATTGGAATTTTTCGGTTATTATAGGTGCACAAACGAAAAAAAATCGTGCACAAACGTGCACTAACGATGCACAAACAAATGCACGCAAAAAAAGTTGGAGTTTTAACATTGGGTGTTCCAGGTAAATGGACCTAAAATATAGTGAGTTAATAACGTACTAATTATATAATCCACACTGGAACTTTTAAATTTTCAATTGAAACACATTGAATACCTACCTTATTCTTTAATCTAAGAGTTGCCTATATCTTTAATATGTAAAATATTTAATTTGTTAAATATTACACAAAAATAACATAGTAAAAATAGTGTGAATAAAACTATGTGCCCCACCTAAAGTATCAACAACTGAGATAGGTATACTATATCTCTTCTACCGAGGGTTGAAATTCTTGAGCATGTTTATGATCAATATAGCAGTGATAGGTAATTGTTTTTTGTAATAAAACTTTAAATTTTATATAAATATGATTTGATGAAGTTCAGTGGAAATACTTTGCAGTGAAAAACTAAGTAGGTACCGTGAGAGATGGAATAAAATAAGGGAGGACTTAATCGAGCACTAGATCGGCCAAGGTTGATGGGTTGAGTTATAAATAATTATTATTGCATACATGAAAAAACCTAGCTATTGCAGCAGCTGCTCAATTTTTATATTTCCGAAAAATCTTGTGCTCTGACATCGCTTAAAAACTGTAGGAACTTAATAGCTTAAATTGTTGTTTAATAATTTCTAAGGGGGTGAAATATTTCAAATTAAATCTATTATATTTTACAGTGAGTGACAAAAAAATATCATTTTGTCATATATTTTTATTGTTTTAATTTTGTAGGTACCTACGCATATTTTTCGGGTTGAATGAATTGTGTTTTTGATGGTTAAATTAATATTAATACATTAACAACTTAACTCAAATAATTCCACATTCGTGATCATCGCATGCATGTTAAAACTTTGTATATTATGTAAGGTACAATTAATACGAAATAAAAATATTTAAAATACAATTAACGCAGAATCCAATAGGATAAAAAATATATGAAATATTTTCCTTTATATAACAATTTTAATAACATTAGAAACCTATTAAACCCATATGTCCACATGATGCAAATATTTTTGATGTACTTCTTTTAGCGCGTTTTGGAAAACAGATTAGAGTGTAATTTTGGCGTGTGACGAAGTTGCGCGCGCCGATGCAACACAATTTATTATTATGATTATTTTCATGTTGGTCTCGACGGTAGATGCGCATGCGCATAGTGTCATTTAGTTTGTCGATCAATACAACCAAGTAAATAGCTCGTGTTGTAAATATAACCAATATTTCTACACTGTTAATTTATATTCATAAAACTTTATTTATATTAGAGTGTATATTTATTTTTCATTGTAAAATTTTTTCAGTGTAAACAAGATTTGAGGCTATATTTATGTAAGTATTATTTATGAGTGAAATTATATATCAATAAATAAATAAATTTTGTGAATGTTGACTTGGTTAATTCAAAAAATATATTCAAATTTGATTTTTTATTATGGGCACTTCTGAAACGATTATAACCGCTGCATGTAAAATATGAGTTTAGTCCAATACAATAATTAAATTACAATTATCATGTGCTATATGAGATACTGATGAATCGCGTACGTTTTCATCAACCTAATCCACTGTAATATTAATAGACTCAGGTAACGGCTAATAATGCTACATTCGGAAATCTTGCGTATTACATATTTTTTAAATTAATTTATTAGAAACCATGCCCTTGCTTTTTCGAATATTGTGAATTTACGAAAAATCAGAGCTTTGAATGAAGCGGAATGTATTTTGTTTTAACTAAGGTATCTTCACTCATGTTTCTATCCACTCTTAGTTGCATATTTTTATTCAAACTCCTAACGAAACCAATAGGAAATTGTGCTTAGTTTGTCTATTATGTCATGTCTTTTAATAATGTTTCTCACCCCAATTAGATTCATATACATTTAAGTATTTATATTTATATAACTATTCATGTTAATACCTATTAATAATGTATTTTTTAGAAAACGATTTCGTAAACTAAAATGATTATATATTTGTATGTTACCACTGATGACAAAAAATGGCATTATGTAAAACTAAGAGTTATTTTTATATTACAGGTATTATTATATTTAATATTACACATTTTTGGACAATTATCGAGCGTTCCTGTTCGTAAAATTGTCCATTTCGAGCACTGTCTATAGGTCTTCAAAGTGGATGGTCGCCAGCCGGAAGTGAGAAGTGATCTGTCCTCTACCGACCAGCTAGAAACTAACTCTGCCCACCCAAAATTATCCATAACTGGAGTGATAGGTCCCGGACTTGTGGAGGTGGATGGTTTGTCAAAGTGTTCACTAGAAATGACTCTAAGTGCGGGATCGGATAGGGGGATTCCAGTGATCTCTGCTGTAGGTCTGCCCTCCAAAAACACTTCTTCCACCATGGGGCCACTAGTAAATATTTTCCCCTTGCCATGTTCAGGTGTGCCAATACTTGTGGAATTAGATTCGGTGGCGGGAATATCCAGGCTAGTTTGAAGTCCCACTGTCGAATGAAGGCATCGTGGAACAGTGCAAGGGCATCGTTCGGATTTCGTGAGACATGCGTTGCGACAACATGAGCTGTGTTGGACGCGAACAGGTCTACGTCTGGGAGTCACCATCTTTGAAATAGGGGAGCTGTAGCCGCCATAACTAGGTGCCATTCTGGGATAATTTTGCTGCGTGAGAGATGGTCTGCCACGCAGTTGAATTTTCCTGGAAGGTATTGTGCAGTCAATGATATACTGGCCTGGTTCGCGATTTCCAGGATCTGTTGGCAAAGACTTATTAGGGTTGTGGGCATTGTGACCCCTTCGTTGTTGATGTAGGCCACCACTGCTTTGTTGTCGGTTTGTAGGAGTAATTCTGATCCCCTGAGCGTTTGCTCCCGGAGTTCTAAGGCTGAGAGTACTGCATACAGCTCTTTTCGGTTGGAGTGCCACGTGGATTGGCGTTTTGTCCATGTACCTGATAGGTGGTACTCGTCTAACTGCGCACCCCAGCCTGAATCGGCTGCGTCTGTGGTGAGGAAATGATTGTAGGTTGCCCTGTGAATCTTTCCTGAGGAGCCCACCGCTCGAATCCACCACATGATGTCCTCTCGAGCTTGTGGTGAACCGTTGTTGTTTTGTGAGGGTGGCTCCTTGATAATTGAGCGCTCGTACGTTGTAGACGTCGGCAATGCAACCTCCCCTGTGGAGTGACGAAGGTTGCAAAGTTGAGTCGCCCGAGGAGGCGTTGGGCCTGCCTGAGCGACCAACTGCCTTTTTGGATCTGCAATTGCAGGTGGCGACGAAGTGATGTGCACTTCTCTGTTGATATATATTTCCGATTGTTGTGAGTATCCCACGTGATACCCAAGAACTCCCGCTGTTGGCTTGGAATCAGACAAGATTTTTTCTTGTTGATTATCCAGCCTAGTGCCTGCATGAAATCTATCATATAAGTCAGTTGCGACAGAAGAATCTCTCTGGACTGATTTGCCATCAGAAAGTCGTCTAAGTAAGTGACGATTCTCATACCTTTTCCCCGGAGGTGTTCAGCCACCCAGTTTGTTAATGAGGCAAACATTCTTGGTGCTGCCGACAGTCCGAACGGAAGGCACGTGAATTGAAGGAGTTCTCCTTGGTAAACTAGCCGAAGAAATCGGCGATGTTGTATAGCTATAGGTACATGTAGGTACGCGTGGCTTAGGTCTATTTTAATTAACCAGTCTTCCCTTTGCAGGAATGTTGGTACCTTGAAATGGTGGAACAGTTTGAACGACCTTGGTTGTAGGAAACCGTTTAGGCGTCTTAGGTTGAAGACGGGTCGTTGACTGCCGTCTTGCTTCCTTACTAGGAACAGGGTTAAGAAGAAGCTTGGAGATGGTTCTGCGATTCAAATACACCCGATTTCTTCAGTTCCGCGATTTGTGAAGTGATCTCCGGCGATTGTCGCGTTTGGAAATCCTTTTGGAATTGTACGGAAAGCATTATTAGAGGGGTTTCTTTATAAACGGAATAAGGGTTCCCGTTATTATTTCTAATAATGGTGGTTGTGCACCCTTGGCCTGCCAGATTTCCTGGAAATGCTGGAGGCGTCCCCCTTTGAACGTGGTGAGGGAGACCCGGTCACCTGCGTCAAGGGTAAGTGCCCCCCGCACCACCTCAGTTATCTCTGAGAAAACCTCGGTTGGATAGGCGTGGGCCTCTCGGCAAGCCACCCCTAACCTGGTCTGGTATCCTCCTCGTGTATCCCTGCCTCCGAAAGGTGTCCTTGTGTCCACCTGACGAAGTGATAGGTTGACTCTCCCTGCCCTGGTCAACCACTTTGGTGGTCTGATCGAAGACCTTCTCACGACCCCCACCTCTTTCTAGGAACACCTCCAGTTTATCTTTATTGAAGATATGTTCGGCGCTAGGTGGGATCTTGTTAAGACCCTCTCGCGTGAAGGTGTCTTTTATAACGGAGAGGATTTTCTTCCGCCTCGTCTGAACCAACTCTGCCCATTTTCCACAAAGGATTCGGGTGACGTCCTCAGACACTTTGCTGAGTGCTGAAGAGGTCCCGAACTCCTTTACGACCGTCTCAAA
Source organism: Rhyacophila brunnea (assembly GCF_057557595.1). Lineage (NCBI taxonomy): Eukaryota > Metazoa > Arthropoda > Insecta > Trichoptera > Rhyacophilidae > Rhyacophila > Rhyacophila brunnea. The sequence goes on from NW_028232774.1 coordinate 21,342,123, forward strand.
AACAGCCGTACCGATGGTGTGGTCGCTGACAAAGTCGACCACTCGCTGTAACGCGTCCCGAATACACTCCTTTTGAGCGAGCATCGCATTTTGGAGGCTTACGATCGTACGCTCCATTAGATGTATCGTTTGCGATGAACGATCGTAGAAGCGTAACTTATCGTTGAGTCCCAACTCAACGAAAGACGGGGCCACCAAATATTGTTTTTGGGTTTCAGCGTAGCGAACCCCCGCCCAATTATCTCTGTCGAAAAGTTGGAGTCTGGTAAGTTCCGCTACCCGAGCTTTGTCTGGCGTCGGATAAGCAGGCTCCTGTACTACGACACTAAATACAGGCAACGGAATCCTGTTGGGTTTTTCCGCTGTTTCAGGACTTGCCGGCGGCCGTAAAAAACTCACCGGAGAGCCGATGTTTACCATCGGCCTCTGCGAAGTAGGCACCACTGCAGGCAGACCCTGCTGGGTCAAGATTGAAAAAATCTGAGATACCTTGTTATCCAGTGACATTACTGATGCCCTCAGCTCACCCACTGGATCGTCCAACAGTAATTCCGACTCCTTCGAGTCGGTCTCCATTGCTAGTCCCTCCGCGACGTTGCTGGCTTCATTACGATCCATGTTAATGCACAAATTTCACAATTTAACTGTACTTTCGTTTGACAAAATTTTTTCGCTTCTGACAAAGGAAAAAAAACAATCAACTATTAAATTGAATAACCAAAGACAAAGGACGCTACGATAGAAGCGTCAGTCATTCCAGCCTGCTAAACAAGATGAGCAACCAGAGAGATAAATAATCAAGAATAAAAGGGGGTAAAAAGTGGCCAGCACAGAAGAACACAAGGCAAAAAATACGATCAACATCTCAAGGGACTTCAGAGTCAATAGCGAATAATGAGTATTGAGTTAAAACTACAGTAAGTATAGAATTTCAACAAAAATGGACTAAAACATTTTTTTAGGGTAAGTGTGTCATACTAACGTATGAAGCGCTAGACATTTATTAACGTATCCTAGTTGACGGAAATCCGATGCAACTATGAATTTACTTTTTGAAGGATCATGGGAACAACTTGTTATGTCAACATTATATATCCTTTGTGGACAATCTTTTAAATTCAGGTTGATGATTGTACTGTTTAATAAGACAAGTTATAGTACCAATTGATTACAAAAGGATCGCAAACTTTTTTGCGAACATATTCTACGGCTTGCGGTTTTTAGCATGGAACATGCTTTTGCTTGACCATCCTGGCGGATTCGTTATGAAAACATCGCAAATGCAGCGGTAACGAAAATAAAATAATAAAGTCACGAAAGTAGCGCGGCGAGGGCCGGAGTGGCTTCAGTGGGCCGCGAACGGCGCTTAGGGAATGACGTGTGACCGGCGCGCCGCAATTTATTTTATTTTCCTTCGAATTTGAACAACCAGCATTCGGAGAATCGAGAGTGGGCAAAGCATGTTCCATGTTTAATAATTTTAGCCGTCAGGGTTTAAGTAACCATCATATTTAAATGATAACTTATTTCTTTTAATAAAACCTAAAACTAAACCAATTGTGTCCGGGTACTTTGTTTTTAAACGGTGGGTTAATATTATTTTCTTTAACATACTGTCCAATTAATTCGAGGACTACTTTTTTATGATACATGCTTTTCCAACATATGCAAATGTTCTGCCAAAGATGTTTCAATCTCTTTGGGTAATATTGGACTTCTGCTAAAACTGTCTTCCCTTCTTTCGTAAACATGAGCAATAATTGTAGATCTTGGATCCCGCATTTTCTCGCAGCTTCATATCCTGTTAATAGATTGTTTTTTTACGCAGTCAACAGTTTTTTGTAATTTTCCTTGGACGTTAGCTCCTTTATCTGTCTTTCGTTTATATTTACATGTGGAAAAAATGCATATTAATTATCATATTATGTTAGATAAGCACTTATTTTAAAAACTTGTGTATTAAATTGAAACACATGCACTCTTCCGAGTGCCTACTTAGCTAACATAAAACTATAATAATAAAATTATAAACATTTAATTTCAATTATTACGAACATTTTTTCGATCGATATAAATAATGGGTAGTGTACTACGATAAAATAGTGACTATGCGAATTCATAGAAAATGTATGGGGGAAGTGTGACACAAAACAAAGGTGCACTTACCCCACGCGTTTACTTTCGTGGGGAAAGTGTGTCTACTCGATTAAAACTTTAAAATGCTTATCAATAAGTAACACGTGAAGCGGGGAATCAAAACACATATACTCATCAAATTTTCCAACCACAATGTGCAGATTTCCGTGTTTTAAAAAAATAGTTAAGTAACTGCAGGCTACCATCTCACTCGTCGACTTCAAAATGTCGTCTGACGAATAATCCATGTAGTCACCTCAAAAAACATAGTATCGACACCATTTCTGATTATTTTTATAAATCAGTAACTTTGCTATCACCTTTACATAGATGGAATCATCCAATTTGTAGTAGATACTGAGATATCTTAGTAGCTACACTTACCCCGATTCACCTTACGCGTTGAATGATCAATACCTTTCTTTATTTTCAAAAAATTGCGCGTAAAGTGGTTATGAATTTTAGGCAAAAAAATTCAGATGCAAGGTAATTAACGTCTCGTTTTTTAGACCAAATATCAAAATGTATGTAAGTCGGGTGTAAGGTGAGTCGGAGTAAGTGTGACATAGAATTTAATGAGATGAATTTCAACCTGGTCCATGATGAATAGGTATGTTTTAAACAGTTGAAAACTTTACCATATGATCTACAATATCATTACAATTAATATGTACAGAAGGAACCCACTGTATATCTAACTATAATACGACATTTTAATATTTTTTGATTACTAGTCAGTTTGTTACACTTACCCCAATATTGGGGTAAGTGTAACTAAATTCACCATTATTCCAAAAGTTCTTCAAAACCATTACGTATTACATGCATAGAAAGGTAATATATCATTTAATGGATATTGATTCTTAAATTAAAACTTTTGTATAGATTTTCAACAAAAATGATCTCTATCATTTTTTGGGGTAAGTGTGTCATATTAATGTATGTAAAGCTAGTGATGTCCCGAAACAAAAATGACGTTTTTTATTAGGTATGTACTTAATTATTTAATGTGGTTATCTCAGCAACAGGAGTGGTAGGTAAATCAATCAAAGGCTTTTGAAGATTAGCTTATAATTTTATTCTTCTCGAAAGAGCACAAATACAAAGTATACAATACAGCAGTGGCGAAGACTCCATACTAGGCGATTATTTAAAGCCTACCTTCTTAAGAAAAATAGTTTTATTTTCATATTTACTATTTATATAATCACAAATAATAATATATTCAATATGCCCCAAAGACATTTATCGTTTAATTGTCATAATTTTACGATCTTTTCCCATATTTCAATAAGCACCATCTATGGCATCTCTTAAAAGTTTAAAAAAATAAAACACGCCGCGTTTCACTTCACATATTGTATAGGATTATTTTTGCGTTAATCGACGGGTTTTTCAATATGAAGTTTTTTTCTCATAATTTCAAAATGTCTGGCGTCCCGCATACAAATGTGCAAGCTGTTTCGTTAGCGCTTGCGTCGCGAGAGCGCATTTATTCAAAATAATTTATAAAAAGATAATTTAAAAAAATAATTTCTATGCCATTAAATCACATAAATATGTATTGATAAAAATATAAAATAATTTATCTCGTGATTTTTATTTATTCATTAGTTCACTCGTTAGACAATTTAGATATCTGATATTGTACCTAAGTCTGTGTTTTAAATATAGAAGTATTTTAAAATGTCTAGTTTTACGGGTCAAATTATAAATTGTTATGGAACATAATACATATTATACAACAACGGATATTTTCATACATGATAGGTAATATATTTTGAGCGTATGTTACGTTTATAAATGTTTAGGAAAATACATAAGTAATTCAAGCTAATTGCTTAGTTTTATGAACTAATTATAACAAACCAATTAAGCTTTTGAAATTTCTACGTTTTAGCGTACCTATTCATATTGGGTTATCTTCTTATTTCCCGCAAATATATCTGACATGCATGGTTACTACCACAGCCTACCTCTTTCAAAAAGTCACCCTTCGCCACTGCAATACAGGAATGCAGAGTAACCTTAAAAATAGTCAGTACTTACATGACAAAGACGTAAGCACTTACAGTAAAATCAAAACGATAACGAGGTTTGTCGATTGTGTGGGGCGTGAGAATAAGTGTACGAAAGAATGAGTTAAATTTGAAATGTTATAATACTTAGCTTCACCAAAAATTAATAGGGTAAAACATTATTTTTTAGCTCGAAACAGTGAGCATTAACAAACAGTTGATGAAATTTAATATACCTTATATGACTATTTTCGTATTATTATAAAATTAAATAACAACCAGCAAAAATAAAATGTGGATACAAATAGAGAGTAAGATATAAGAGAAAACATAATAATTAATACACAAATACATTAAATCTCTAGTAACGTTTTGGGTCTCATTCTCGAATCATTCTTTCGTTTTTACTGTACTTCCAATTCAAGTTAATTGCTTACTTACAAAACTATTTATTCTAACTTAATTATTTCGAATTGCAATATTTGAAATTGCATGACTAAGTACTGTCATACCCATGATTATTGGGCCTCTCCCGATAGATAAAATTAATTATTAGGTATAACCATGTCACCTGACCTTCTAGTCAACAATGGGCGTACGTACGTCCATTATTCCTTGATTAACTGTCAAAATATTCAACTTGTACACTTAGCACGTAAGAATTGTATCTAATTTTAATGAGTATGTGAGAGAGGGATGGCAACACCGCTCGATAAAAAAAAGTCAGTCTAGGCCGCGAGCCAAAGGGGTGAATATCCGGCCCTCACGACTCGGAGAGTGACACAAATAAAATCCGAGCATAAAAGTAAAAAATACCAATTTAGTTTTAATTTTTTGTGAATCCCGGGTCCCACCAACATCCCGAGCTAGCCACAGGTCCCGGTATATATCAGTACCTACTGAATATTGTAACCAGAGATTTTTGTTTTGAAAATTATTTCGCCTCTTCGTCCGGTTGATGGTTGAGGCAATATGCAGATGACATCCTCTTCTTTCACTTCGTAAATGTCTTCTACTCTTGGAAATGAAAACAAAGTTTCGTTTTCTTTTTTAATCGTCCTAAGTTTTCGAGCAACTTTGTCAGAATTCTGTCATCTTGCTCAAGTTTTATTATAACTCCGACAAAATGTTTCACAGTTTTTTTTGTAGCAAATTGTACTACAATCCATTTTCCAATCTCTAACATTTCTAAATTAGATGCACCTGCAGTATCATCAAATTGATCAAACATTGATAGGTATATTAAGTATATTAATTGAAGGATCGTTTTCCTCATCGCCAAGCAAATCATTAATATAGTCTTGCATATTATCTTCGCTTTCGTCACTTGGTGTCCATGAAAAATCTTCTTCCGATGACATGGGTTCGTGTTTTTTTTTGTTTTGGTGTACTTTTATCGGTTTCAATACGTTCTTCTGCATGTTAGTTTTGTCTTGAAATGGCTTTATTTTCTTTTCTATTTGGGACATTATTTTTCAGTCACTCTATAACATCATAACATGTAATCACTTCTGCTCTTGGAGCAACCATTTTTCTCTTATTCTTTATAGGCGCCTTACTACTGATAGAATTCAGCAAAAGTGTTTCAAACGAAGTTTTTTCTATATTTTCTGTAGGAAACTTTTGTAACAGTGGCATTTCTATTAAACTTTCGGTAACTTCTTTATCTGGTAATTGAACAACTTTGCAATCCAGAATTATGGGATTAGAAGAACATTTTTGAGTCGAACAGTCCCCATACAAATTGACGATTTTTCTTCTTCAGAAAATTCGATTTATAGCGATTTTCGCGAATTCGAAATCAAATTTTCAGAGTCCCTTGGATTTCGAATTATCTAGGTCATACTGGTATACAAATTCTTACATATAAACATTCTATTTGTGCGCGTCATACGAATAATGCGTCATGACCCATCACTATTTAAAATATTGACTTTGCAAATTCATAGAAAATATATGGGGGAAGTGTTACACAATACAAAGGCACACTTACCCCACGTGTTTACTTTCGTGGGGGAAGTGTGTCTACTTGATTAAAGGTTTCAAATGCTTATAAATCAGTAAAACGATAACACAACGTGAAGAAGCGTATCAAAACACATATACTCACCGATTTTTACAACCACAATGTGCAGATTTCTGTGTTTAAAAAAATATTTTAGCAACAGCTACCAACTCAGTCGACGACATCAAAATGGCTACTGGAGAATAATCCATGTAGTTACCTCAGGAAACACGGTATCGACACCATATCTGATTATTTTTATAAATCAGTGAGTTTGCTATCATCTTTCTATGGATGGCAGCATCCAATTTGTAGTAGATACTGAGAAAACTTAGTAGCTACACTTACCCCGACTCACCTTATTTTAGTTCTCCGGAGCACCTTTAGAGCTATTTATTATAATCTATTGCGAATTTTTTTCCGAATATTGAAAATTATAGTATTTTGGGCGTACTATACCTGTTTTATATCGTGCATAGTAAGCATATGAAAATTATAGTACAAATGTCAAATACTATAATTAGTACGGTTGGCGACACACTCTATATAAAAAACACTGACCATACAATCCAACGAATACTAATCATATGGCATTCTCTAAATGTATCTCATAATCATTATATTCACAATGCTATACAATGTAACCAATGATTGATTATAATCAAAAATGTTTGGAAAATAACTAGTGGAACTTTTTTATATTATAATAAGTGAAGGTAATTCCATAAACAACGTTTTTTGTGTAATTGAATTTGATCAAATTATATACTTTCCTACAATATATTTTATCCTATGTAGTGGTTATTTTGGTTTCTTTGGCAATTCTTCTAAAATATATTCCTACAATTGCCGGACCGGACCGGAATAAAAAGTATTTCTAATCTACGTATGCGTTTCAGTATTATACATATTTTCCTTTGGCCCCATATTGGCCTTTTGTATTCTAAATTTCTATTCAAAATGAAAAAAGAAGTTGGCAAGTATAAATTGATTTCAAACTTTTTTTTTAAATCATAAAAATGTCAATACGATATAATAAAATATTGTACTTATTTAAAAACTTAATAATTATTTGAATAGGTATACATATAATAATATTATAATCTAAAATAATATGTAAATGAATTTTTGTCTAGCAATTTTTTTCATCTGGCAATTTAATCATACTGGTAACTTATTTACATTACATTATTATGGTAACTTACTGACATCTGGTTGGAATTGACCAAAGTTTTTAGTAACAGATTTTTAGAAATTCATGGTAGATGCCTTTAAATATAAATAGATGGCGTAAAAGTCACATTATATGTGTTATTTAGGCAAAGACATTGCCTTAATATCAAGATCCTACAAGGAGGTAAGTAATAATGCTCTTTTCCAAATGATGTGACTAATCACCAGTAAGTATTCTTTTTCTCATAATTTCATTTGATTTATCAGTATATGACGCAGGTACCTACCTAATTTCATCTGTGCAATAATATACAATCATTTTTTTTAACTCACTGCTTTAAGGGGACGCTCTACAGAATCGGCCTTGAGAATTGAAAATATGATTTTTTTACATGTGGTCCATAATAACTGGTCTACTAGTTAATATAAAAAGGATGCCGCCAATGTTTGTCTCAATAAACTCCCTCCAAGTGAAGCTATGGGGTGACCAAAAAATAGTACTTTCTAATAAATGTTACTAAATTCAATATGTTTATCAGTTGTTTGGTGGGAAATATTGCAACTGTTGATGGATATGATAACTTTTTTGATTATGTGTTAGCCACGATATAAACTTAATAATATATAATTAACTTTTTAACCTGAAATTGTCCGAGAACTAAACATACGAAGGATGTTGAAATACATATCTACCTGCATTTTTATTTCATGTGCTATCCAAAAAACATTACTAATGAATAGTGTTTATTTGTAATGTTAAGGACCTACGTATTAAAAATGTTGGGTATTGTTTAATTCTAATGAATATTTTTAAAAACGTAGAATTTAGTGTCTGCCTATTATAAAAAGAAAGTGACTTTTTATTGCCTGCGCAACTTCACTTTTATACTAGTGAAACAAGTGGTAGGTAGTACCATTATTGTATGTAAAGCCAATGAGCGAAATAATTTATATCATGAGTGCCTAAAAATAATTATTAACATACAGTCACTAGACATTATTTTTTTTTTTTGCACATCCGACTGGCGGGCGAATAAAAAATGACGCCAGTGCTGTCGACGCAATTAATTATTTTGTACTTTTTAAATTTAATTTATAATATATTTTATTTAAGTTTTGTGCATCTAATATCCACTGTGATTCACGTAGTGGCATGGACCTGTTGTTTCTGGGGTCAACTAATTCAAGAAGTAAACACCCATGATAGAATTTTTACAGTTTTAGTTTTTTTTTAGGTGTACATAGTAAACAAACCTACGAATAAAAAAAGACAGGAAGGAACATACTGATTCATCGCAATAAAAACTGGCAACCAAATTCGCCATTTTGGACAGCGACGACTTTGCGTAAACAAATATCGCGTAGTCTGCACGTGTGGTAAATAGGTAATTTTGTGTATTTTATGTTTGTGTATCATGCATTATTGGCCATATTTGCCGGCCTTTCTTGATTGCCGTGATTTGTACACATGTTCCTTCCAGTCTTTTTTATTCATAGAAAAAAACAGTATATTCTATTAGTTATATAAAGTTGACCTTGAATCTGTAATAAAATAATACACAATTAAAATATTTTCAAATGCAAAAAAAACACATTTTCCAAGCTTTGAGCCGTGCTCACTCATGAATGTCATTCTTCATTTAGGTAAGTATATACAAATTTTGATGTCATCTTGCAAATTAAACAGGTATCTGACCTTTTCACTATATTATACATGTACCTACATGCAAATGTAATGTTTTCAAATAATTGATATGGATTATATACCATCGTATTATTTTCTCGAAATCATAAACATACTATAATAGTATTTGAGTATCAACCTATGCTCAATTTGAATTAGGTAATAATAATAAAATACCCGTAGATATATCAATAGTATGTTTGCTACGATATCCACTCAAGTTATCAGTATGTACTTGCACAGGTTTGATTAAAAACTATGATGAAATTAACATTTTAAAAATATTAATTTATGCATTATTTTGACAGCCCTGTTTTCTGATCGGCTTTGTATATTGAGTTTAAAAAATTCCATCAAGTACCTATACTTTTTTGATACCTAGTGTTACTATAATAATTGTTTGATAGTACCTACCTACCAAATTGCCATTAGCAATTTGTGAGATGCTAGAATAATTTTTTTGGATCTTAGAATCGACTGAGTCATTGCTACTCTCATTTCCCATGCCACGATTAGTTTTGGTCACAGAAGAGATAAATAGAATTCCGATAGGCTATATCCCAATACAGTACATTTTGACGCAGGGTTTTGAATGTGTGTCCTACGAAAATGAACCACATTATAGACATACAATACTGTGTTGCAACCTTCAAATACACCAATATTGAATGAGCATCAGTACATCAACTGAGAGCAGTCGTAAGAACGAAGGACAAGCGTATTTTTGACACGTGTTTAAGTTTATCCCATATTCTTCCACACTTGAGATCGGTTGCCTGTTACTCCACACCCGTTACGTATTTCAGTTCCTAGGAATTGGTTCTTATTACAGCTAAATAATGACAAAAACCTGAAAGGTGACGATTGGCAACTGAGAGAGGAAAGTGAAGCCTTTTCTGATCATGACTTCGTGTACCATATCTGCAACTAGGGAAGGGTAGTATGCAATGTTCCCTCTAAGGTGTGCGCGCGCACACCTATCAAAATGTGCCCGTACACATGTTTTCATCCCCGCACAGTCCTCACACAAAAATATTGTAAAGGAAAGCAACAATTCAAGTGAACAATACGATTGCTTGCACAGTTACATGTAGTACAATTATTATACCTGTTAATTAGGTATAGAAAACTTATTCCCTAAAAATGTCAAAAAGGAGTGGATGTGATATTTCAAATGCGATCATTAAGAAGAATCCTGCGATAAATTTAAATTGGAATGGCTATCTGGAATTGTCTAAACAGAAATGCCATCTTCAATGCATTTGCAAAAAGTAAGAATTGGTGAAATATTTGTTTATTCGGAAACAGATGATTGTCAAATGCATCATATTATGCTTCGCAGCAATTATGCAAGAAGAACAATTCACTTCTGGAAAGAAGTCGATTGAAAGGAGGTTGTATCTTTTAAAAAGGCATTTAAGTCAAAAAGTACACCGGGATGCTGTTACGAAATTCAAAAAATTGAAAAGAGGTGGACAAAATAATGACGGAAACACCAGAAGAATGAAAGAATAGGATTGAGATCGCTGAACGCAAAAAAATCATTGTGGTTGCGATCTAGCAGTGGCGAAGGGTGACTTTTGGGAAGAGGTAAGCTGTAGAGATCAGAGAAAAATAGCACACTTGTAAGGTATACTTACAGGAAATAAGAAGATAATACTTACGATATTAGTACTGATGAATAATAATATGTGCACACTAATGACAACGACACACTGAATCGTTGAAATTTCAATAGCTCACCGACGGTATAAAATTGAGCGATGAGTTTAAATTATGTATTTTCATAAACATTCATACACGTAACATACGCCCAAAAATATATCATTACTATTGCTGTATGCAAATTTAAATGAACGGTTGATCTTCCAGCTTTGATAATTTCTGATTTTTGGATAAACGTCAAACTTGAAAACGATATTTTTAAAATTTGATCCGTACTACAGCAATGAGCTAATCTAAATAATTATCACGAGATACAATTATTTGTTATTTTTAAAATCAATTAATAATTATATCTGATTGAACCCAATAGACATTATTTTTTTAAATCATCTTATTTATTTATTATTATTTAAAGCGGCAGGCATAGACAATAAACTTTATAAAAAGAGTTGGAAGCGGTCACTCGAACGCTTCCGAAACGCGATAAAATTTGTAGACTTTCTTGAAGAGATGAGTCATAATAAGTATAGAAAACAATTTTCGATTATGAAGTCAATAATCGACAATCGTCATTCAAAGAAAAAAGACAGATGTCGCTACTCGCTTGTAATTTTTTGTTTGATTCTAAACTTGACTAATTTACACAGTCGGGCCAATCTACATTCAAATTCACACAATAGATGACTCTTAATATTTTAAAATATTCCATATTTTTATTTATTGCAATTTGAAATAAATACTTGAAGATATAGTTTTCTTAGAAGGTAGGCTTTAAATCATCGCTTAGTATGGAGCCTTCGCCACTGCGATCTAGTCAAAGTGTTAATTTTATTGATAATGTACTATTGGCTATAAAAATAAATGATTCTATGCTTTCTGTACAAGATATTCATAATAATGTATCTAAATACAGATATTCCCGAAAGCTGGTTAAATAAAAATTATGCGTTCGAATTTGTCGAATGCATTAATGCAGTAAAAGATTTTTTTGACGAATTACGGAATTCTGCAAGTTTAGTATTTAATATATTTTATCAATGAATACTACTGAATTTTTTTCTTTATTTCCTATTTTTTTATTTACTTCAAAAATTATTGTTTTTTGTGTTATTAAGTATAAAAAATCACTGAAATTAATAAATACCTTAAAATATAAGTTTTAATTAAAAATTGTGTGTTTATGGGGGGGGGGTTATAAATTTACTGCACCGGATACGCACGCCACTGCTCAGGTGCGTTGATGATCCGCACACACAACAGAAAAATTAGAGGGAACGTTGGTAGTATGCTGTGTTGAAATAATATAACCTGAAGAAAACAGCTACTAAAGCATACAAATCAGTCATTCTGACTATGCATCAGCGTATTGAATTAAGGGCACCTGAAATTATTAAAATTTTCGAACATCCTGCAGTGTCCTGGAAGTAATTTACAGAACGGAATATGTGATAGTCCATCCGCTCATTGCGACCAGCTGCACCATCAACGATATGTTAATGCCAATGACACGACCATCATGGTGGCCAAGGCATGGTTGGGAACAGTCTAGGCGCATCTCTCGCACGGACAGGACAGAAGATTTGCATAACAGGGCAACCAAAATTGTATTACATACCTACTTCAATTCGAGTAGTTTTTTTTATAATTCGTAATAATTAAAATTAAAACAAATCTTTTTAAATCAAATTTTATTATTCAAGTACACTTTAAGAATAGATTTCACTGTCCTCTTATATTATGTATTAGGATTATAAACATCCTCTAAAGTTATGTACGATATCGTTGTCGAGATGTACAATATTGTTTATAAAAAAATAATGTTAAATATAATTGAACATTAACCAATTTGTACATGTTCAAATAAAGAATGTGTTATTGTATTTATAAATATTTATGATTGTTTATGAGTTTGAAAAAACTATTACATGAATGAAATAACATCTCTAGACTCGTGTGTCCGTATCTTCTCGATACTAATTACTATGTATCTACATAGTGTATTTTAATATAAAAATATATCAGAGCAGTGAAAATCTGCAAAATACATTAATTTGTACATTATATACGTATAAGAGAAATAAAATACAAATAAATAATGTTGTCACTTTATTGAGTAGCAAATTATTTTAGATGTCTACTTAATGTACTATTGGATTGTACAATAACTGTACTTTGTGGATTTCCCATTTCATAAATGAACCTTGTACTCGATCTTTTAGGAGAAAAAATCAAAGTGAACATAGTCACACAAAATTATAGAATGTAACACAATTAAAATATTTAATATGCATTGAGATTATTAAGGCTATACTTCAGCTGAGGCACGGTCTAAAACGATTGTGACTACGCAACGCACAGATTGTGCAAATGACGCGTGACGAACAAAACATAATTTGTCATATAAATTCAACATCCGTCCATTTAATGTTATGTTTATTGTTATTTCAGTAATAATAGTAATATATTCATTGACATGTTTTGTTTTTCGAGTAAATACGCAACATTTTTTAGTCATCTTTACACGATTTAAGAATTAATTCTGCCTACGCCATCACAAAACAAATTGACATGCCAACAGGTCGACTATCGCTCTCCAACTGGCAACGCATGCAAAATTACGTCCCACCTATTGTTGAAAATTATTTGCCGTTTCACTGAAGTATGCTCTTAAATAATAAATACAATCCAAATAGTCAACGACAGTCACTTTATTTTCATAGCACACAATCTTCATCCATTGTAGCCAACCAAAAATTGATTCTAATATATAAATAAATCTAGAAAATTCAAGATAAAGATTATTAAATGCAAATATTATAATATATCACCCAATCTAATCTAACTTACACTTAATCGAATATAACGTTGCAACCTAGGTCATCTAACTCAATGTTCAAACTAAAGCTTTCATCTATTTTTTTCACCTATAGGTAGAGTTGGGTTTCGGGAATTCTTGAGAAATTTTTAACATTTCGGGAAATCCCGGATCTCGAGAATCTTTTCTCGAGATTCGGGATTTCTTTATTATCAAATATTCATTGAGAAAACCGATTCTGACGCTGATGCCGTGCCCGTGATTGTGAACAACAGCGACAAAGAAGAAATGACGAAACAACTTGAAAAATATGTTCAGCAATGCTCAAAACCAAACACAAACATTGTACAACATGCGACAAGCGAACTTTTTTCGTCATTTAAAAACAAACCAAATCTATATGAAAAAAGTGGACAGAAAACACAAAATGTTCAAAGACTGATCCGGGCATTTAATACAATTAAGCCAATGTTGACTCAAAATGAGCGCAATTTTTCAACATCAGGGAATTTTATGTCTCAAAAGCGTACGCGATTGTCAGACGCAGCCATTGAGTCTGTGTTTTTTAAAACTCTATTTTAATAAGTAATGTCTTGAATTATTTTTGTTTTCTTACTTCTATTTGTTTGTCTTCTTACTTAAGCGCATACAGCTGTGAAACGGCAAATAATTTTCAACAATAGGTGGGACGTAATTTCACACTCGTTGCCAATCGGAGAGCGATAATCGAGCTGTAAGCACGTCAATTTGTTTTGTGATGGAGTCGGAGGAATATATTCTTAAATCGTGTAAATATGACTAAAAAGCGTTACGCATTTACTCGAAAAAGAAAACATGTCAATGAGTATATTATTATTAATACTAGGTACATTAAATGGACGCATGTTGAATTTTTATGACAAACAGAGTGGAGCACCTGGTACCCGTAAATTCTTCAGGACAAGTGCAGTTGAAACCGCCCGGCAGGTCGATACATTTGCCTCGGTTCTCGCAACTATGTTTTCTTCGTCACGCGTCGTTTGCACAATCTGCGCGTCGCGTAGTCACGATCTTTTTAGACCATGCCTAAACTGAAGTATAGCCTTAAATAAAAAAAATCATATGTTATTGGAATTTGTGTTTTTAATTTTAATTTCCTCGATATCTTGAGAATTCTTTTCTGGAAATCCCGAACATCGAGAATTCAAAATTTCATCATTTCGGGAAATCCCGAATCACGAGATTGAGATTTTCTTGGGAAATACCCAACTCTACCTATAGGTTAGATTAGGTGCGATTTGTTTACATTTAATATTTTTTTTATGTTGTTCCATGACCTTTTACATGAATTTTGAGTTTTTTTAAGTTGGCTACACTCAACATGACATGAAATTTGTAGTTGATTTATGAAATAAGACAAAGTACAAGGCACCCAAATCTGATTTTTCAATAGTCTCGACAATACGGTAATAACAATACGAAGCTGCTATGTTTTAGCGAAAGAAATATTTGAGACTCAAAGGATTTTGTTATAACATCCAATACAAAATACCTCATGTAGGTACAATGATGCTATGAAATGTAAAATAGGCTCTCAAAGAAAATATCTGGTTTTCAAATATTTGCAAAGGTTGTTTATTTTCTTTACAGTGTCCCATAAGTTTAATAAGTAATTGAATAAAAATAGTCAAACAACGTTAAGTTGACTGAGGGTACTTGATGGATATTCAATTTAAATTCTCATTGATTCAAGCTTTGTACTTTTCAATTTAAGTCGATTTTGCGACCCGGGATTTGTCTTTCAGTGTCTTTAGGCACTATGCACTCATCAATGTACATTTACACAGAATATAGTAACATATTTACCTTTTATATAGGCACTAAATGTGAAAGTGCATTATTCTTAATCAAAAAATTAACTCTGAAGTGCACGAAATTTTTAACAAAGAAACCCAATTTGAGAACAATTTAACAATGAATATGCGCAGATGCCATTTATTTTAGTGCACTGCTTGTGGTTACAATTTCTTGACTGCACTTACATCAAACCTATTGCATCTTGTCTCTCGCTTGACACTCCTCAAATTGTCAATCTTTTTTTTTGTCAAATCTATTGAACTTCATGCTAATGCGGTATGATTATTTATGATCCTTCATTAAAATAACATTATTCGTAAAGTGGCTCTAATGCTTAGAAGTTTCTAGCATTTACCAATAGTGGATTTATTTGTTGCAAAATTTCAAATACCTGAGTAAATTCTTTTATTAGGAATAAGGTACTTTCGCTAATAACTTATATTAGTGATTCAAGTATTTTTTTGGTGAGACCAAAACATGTGTCGTGATAATTAATATTTTATGAGTAAAAGACTGAAAAAATCAAACTTGGTAAAATATAATGGATTACTGTAAAGTGTAAATTAGATAAGTGAGTTGCCTGGAGTGATAACTCTCATTTTCCAAAAATCGAGTTTTGGGATAATCGCAAAAAACCGAGCACCGTTTTTTGTAATTCGAAAAAAGGTATTGAACTCCCTTGAATATTAATGGGTGAGTGAGTCGATTTAGTTAGTAGACTCGTAGATCCAATGACTCCCCACTACCTTTGACTTCCAACCGAAGCGTTGAGATGATGTAATCAGTACATGAATTGATGATCGGCCTGACTCATATATAAGTCTGTTCGCATAATTGGACTTTAATTCATTGAAAAAAAAATTTAAAACAGCGGCACCACAAAATACCAAAATTCAAATTTGGTTCATCTTATAATGTTTTTTTTTGTTTAACATGCACTATACTTTTGTACACCACTTAAAGTACGTCAATAGTAATAGACATCTTTCACAGATCATGATACTCTCAAACACCGGATAGAGGCACTTTCCTTCCGGGCCATGCCTCTTTGGCGTATTTCTTCTTCTTCGGTTCATTTGAGGAACTTTGGCCAGGTTCATTGGCATCGGAGGTACGCTGCCCTGTCCCTGAATGGATACCGGGATGTGTCGGTACGTTCATATCGAACGTGTCCATTTCTTCATACAGGTCCACATCGGGAGCAGGATTTGGTAGGCTGAGACCCAATCTAGAATCATAGATATCTGATCAATACAACGAAACAAAACCACCGTACGATGACAACAGTAATCAAGATGGCATTTACGATAAAAAGTGCAGAAATTGTTTTGTCATTGTATATTTATGTACATAAATGCATACATCCATCTCATTACAACTTTAGCTACAATGCTTCGGGTTCAATTCCGGTGAGATCACAATTCATTTATGTGATTTTTCAAAACCTGGGTGTTGTTTCAATTCTACTACTACACTACTGTTATTGGGCCTAACGGCCTTTTGTAGTGTTAAAAAGAATAAAATTATATATTTCTATATAAGTAAGTAGGTACTTGAATAGATAATCTCTTGAGCCAGACATTGCTATTTTAATAGTTGTATATTGAAGATGGGAATATGTATGATTCGATTAAAGAAAATGATTTGAATTATTTTGGTTTATACACAGTTGGGGTAGGACTATTATAAGAATTTACCAAAAAATGTTAGCATGGATTTGAACTCTCGAAACGTAGCATCAAAACTTTTATTACACAAATTGAATTACGTGCTTTTGGTCGTTGAATATAAGTACATATGTAATTAGTACTTGTTACAAATGAAGTTATGTAATTGAAGAGTGACATTACAAACCGGCATTAGTCCAAAATTACAAATTTTCATGTTTTGATGGAATCCGATAGAGTGTGCTGAGATCTATAGTCTCACTAAAACTTATATTTTACAAAAAATCCTCAAAACTCTTCAATTTGAAGTCGAAATGTGCCTTTTTTTTTCAAAACAGCACTAAGGTAACGGTTGATTCTTTCCAAACTCGCCTAAGGATATATACACATGCACAATTGAACTCTTTTTGCTACATTTACGCTCCAAGCGGCCATAATGTAATATTGTAACACGTCAGATTAGAATTGTTAGATGAAATATTAGAGAATTTGTGTTTTATAAGTTCATGTGCACATCAGTAAACTATTTTTTTTATTGAAGATGATCCTACATTGTAGTATTATTATATAATATATTATTATGCTGTAAAAGTTACAATGTTTACCTTTTTATCAAAAAATGCAATTAAGTGAAAGAAATTTAATATTATTTTTATTCATTAATCATCCCAACATACCTGTCCATGACCACATTCTATTACACAATCTTAACACATTGATCGCCAACTAGTTTTACATAAAATAGTTAAAAAATGATTATTTGTCTCTAAGGTATTATTTGATAGGTAATGAAAGAATATAATGTTATTTTTCATTTTGATGATTTTTTTACGTAAATATTGGTTTTTATGATGTGCCGGCCACATGTGTCCGTCGCGGCGCCAACAAGTTAATTTATTCTATTGCGCCGGGCCGGCCACTTCGCCGGTCACCTGTCCATATGTGTTGACGAGAGCATGGTGCCATTTCGCGGTCGAATTATATTTAGATAGTATAATAAACAGAAAAGGCACAAATACGGAATAAAAGTTTTCAAATTGGGTAGTATAATACCTGGATACACATAAACTGGAAATATACGTATACATACCTTATAATCATTTTTTTTATTCTATTTTTTTATTATTTACATATTTTTTTTAACTTTTTTTTTCATTATGTACATTCTTTACATTAGTGAGCCTATATTTTGTGACTGGGAAGACATATTTTCAGGCCAAGTGGCAGTAATATACAGAAGGGCCATGCCGGTCACCGCGTATCGAAAAATGCACTGCGCGCATGCCCGCCGGCGCTGTAGAACAACTCTAAGGCAGGTCTTCTTTGCCGGTCACCGGTGACCCCCATGGCCCCCTGAACGTAATCCAATGCCGGTCACCGGTGACCCCCATGGCGATCAACGTGATAATTGTACACACAAAAGATACTTTATTACTTTATTGTGTCAGTTTCTGAATGAATTTTTTTGAAGTTTTACTATACTTTTTAATGTTATTTATATATTATGTTTTCGAGTCTTTGAATTTTCTATGAAATTGCCAAACATTATAGTACCGAAAAATTAAGAGGTAAATTGCAAATCACAAAAATATGATGATCTCAAAATCTGATTTTTAAACTTGGATTGGTTTGGAATGTCACTCTTCAATTGTTTATCAGTAGTTTTGAATTCAACAGTGCCATCTCACGGTTAAAATCTAAAGCTACCAATCATATATTTTTGGATAGGTGTCACTATAATATTCTTTAAGCCAAAAATATTAATACATAATGTTACAAAATCCCTATAAACACATCACGGTTGTTAGACAGAAAATAAGTCATAGTCCGAGAGAAAGCGATGCAGTAGGCTAGACGTGACTGAAGTCGGGAGTGAAAACCGTAACCATAATTAAATTCACCTGTGAAATTCGTGCGCCAATGACTGACTATTCATAAGAACGATCTATTTGATCTATTCTGACAGGTTTTCATTATTATTGATTGTATCATATTAGGTAATCGACTCAACAGTGTAATTGGATAATGCAAAAAAATGGCTGAGCCTATAGACATCGCTGTGCTACTTATGTAGACAATATGTAAGAAAAAAAAACTTCCAAAAGTGATGAATGAACCTGGATCCGAAGAGCGACATACTCCCAGAGAGCATGAGTCCGCCAGCTCCGGGAGACTGCGGCGGCAACATCTGCGGGGCAGGAATGTCCTGGTAAAGCAGGGCCGACGGGTGGAGGTGCTTCGTTAGCTCACGGAAACGCATTGATTGGTTAGCTACGAAAATAAACATTCTTGTACATTGATTAAACATTAACAATTATATTATTTACGTTGTCATGTTGCTATAATACTGAGAGAGAATTGATGCAGTATAGAAAGTACTATTCCTTAATGAACATGTTTTCACACAGATTTACATATTATATAACTAGTCCCATTCAGATGGAAGAAAAGTGTTGAATTTCTGAACAGTTATCAAATCCTTTGAAATATACTAAAATTACAGAGCATATTATGAGCGTCCATCACAGAGTAGAGATTATCTTAACAGACTTGTCTTACGAGAAAAAATTGCCAGCCATAATATGCCCAACCCATTTAGAGGCGAGGCGGGTGTTCTGATTACTACTTGACTGTGAGAGAATAATTATTAGGACAGATCAGTTGGAATAAAGCTAACGAGATTAAGTTGATTGTATTCACTTTCATCTCCGGTGCTTAATTTCATCCTCTTGGAGCCTAAGTGACCGTGCGTTGGCACGATAGTTGACTTGACGAGGTTCCTAAATCTACCGACAGACGGATCAACGTCCTCAGGGTTGATGATGTCTACATCCTCGTTGAAGGAAACCTCGTACCGCCGCTTATTTGGGGGCGCAGCGGGGTTACCGAGACCAGACGTTGCGGAAGCTCTATTGTTGGCGTTGCCCTGCAAATTAAATTAATATTTGGGCTAAGATTGTAATAATTACCAAAAGCTACATAACAAAATGCATCTCGATTGACCAGTCTGAAACAAGGCAAGAGGTGGGTGACATTTGAAATGCGACATTGGTGGTCAATTTCGCTATATCTATTATGGGGATTGGTTTGTATATGCAGCTGGAGTGACTGTAGAAACCAACCATATTTGACAATGGAAAAAACAACCGAATGTTGTAAGGCGAGATGAGAGATTGCACCAAGTCATACATTTTTAACAATTAAAGTTTTTGATTATTTTAAGATTTTTTATCCTAAAAAGATCATTAGGGCCTCGTATTAACAGATTTTTGTTTTTACGAGAAATGGATGTTAGCCACTTCTTGGTCAACCTTCTAGGTCCATACTCTGGGTTCAAACACACATTGAAAAACAATGTGTGAATTACAAATGGAATTCAAACGCAGAAACCACGAAATTATAAACATGATGCGTAAACGCTCTGCTATCTGGGAAAAGAATTTACAATAGGCTTTTAGCTAAATAAATTCACAGATTTGATGCATATACACTTTCTGATAGTTCGTAAAGCATTCGAAGCCATTAGATGAGATGAGATGAGATGCAATGAAATTTTATATTGAGTTTGCCAATACTGAAGGTGGGATAATGTACGATATTCGTTTGTAAGAACATTTCCCTGAGCGCTGCGAAAAAATCAAATCTCATTGTCCTCCAACGGGCTTCAAACTTTTTATCTTTCAGTTTGTGATTGCTCTGAAATTAACAAAACTAAAAATATTGTTTCGAAATCATTGAAGATAATTGAGTCTTTCACATATTCATGTGAATTTTAGTTGCATCAATAATAAGTGCACTACTTAACATAATAATAAATACCTTCATTGAATCTGAACCATCATCAGCTTGTATTCCCAGCATTGATATGCGTCTATTATGGGCTGTATTGAATTCGGTTAAATTCTGAAAGAAAAAAATATTGTTTACAATTCCCTACTAACCGTAAAAAATCAAAATTAACAAAGCGATTGAAGTAGTATGTATAATATTATAGAGTATAATACGAACATCGTGGGAATAGCAGTTGGTTCTCGATAATATATCAGGGTAGATAGGAAAATGTATTACTCCAGATAATCCAGAATATCAATAGAAATACATATTCAAAACTATGTTGTTACCATAATAGAAGCTTTACATAGTATGCATGGATTTATTGTCGCGAGTATGAACCATAGACAGTATACATTGAACTTTTGGGACAATAAAAATAAGATTGCTTCCAACTTCGTGCATTATAACTATGTTTACATTAGCTCACTTCACTTCAATTTTTTAATTCTGGTTTTAACATCGAGTAATTTTGCACATGCATATGCTTTAGATGGCGTGTTACGCACTGCGTCAACTGTCTACACGTCCGTACGTCAAAATAGTTTTCAATTTTGTTATATGTTTATAATGCTGATTTTAAGACAAAGATGTAAAAATTATAGTATTTTGAAAAAACTGTAGTACACGGTGCATTTTTTGTTTTAAATCTTTCAAAATTATAGTATTTTTGGCTTATTTGGCGTAAAATTATAATATAATATATTATTATATATTTTTCGCGGAGTCATTTGGTTGGCAATGACGTGATGTTGAAAAGAAGTCCATCCGTGATGGAGGTAAATACACTAGCACAGTACGGCCATTTTGAAACCGGTTTGAGGCAGGCAATACGCAGGTTACACATGCACTACCACCGTTCATCTAGCGAATGAAGAAATGCCCAAATGTAGACAGGGCTATAATAAGCATGTATGTTAAAATTATTGCGACAGTAGATGTTTACATATGTATTTTTGTAAATAGTATTGTGGACAATAAATAAAAAATCAAAGGTCCTATCAGACTTATCCCGTTTGGACTCTTTTGTCTCGATTCATATAGGTAAATCATTCTACAGTGGCATCATGGGTACAATAAAAGAGATTTGCAGTTGTATAGGTATTGCTTGCTAACATTGAAACAAGCATTATCGCAAATGATACTAATACACCTGCAAAACGCCCATGGTGCCACTGTGGAATGACTTACAAATACTTCCGTCTGAACTTTTAATGATTTCATTTTAATCAACATTGTTTATTCAATTTTCTGCTAATCAAAATTTTTCTCTTTGGGTAAAATAAATGTTAAGGTGACGCATCAGTGAAACGCCAAATAATTTTCAACTGTACGCGCGACGAAATTTTGTACTCGCTTCGCATTCATTGAGAGAACGTCGAGTCAGACATACGTCACTTTGCTGCGTGATGGCGACGGGCCAATTAATTCTAAAATCGTGTAAAGATGACTAAAAACGTTACCCATTTACTTTAAAAAGAAAACATGTCAATGAATATATTATTATTGTTACTAATAGAATAATAAACAGAACATAAAATGGACGTATGTTGGATTTAAATGAGAAATAATATTTCGTTTGACAGGCGTCTTTTGCAACCGCGACCCGCAATCCGCACATCGCCTAGCAACGATCTTTTTAGACCGTGCCTCAACTAATGCATGGCCTTAAGGGATAAGTAAGATCTATGAATGCGTTACATCTAATTCTGTCTGTGTTTCCGGCAATCCAAGAAGAACGCCATCTGCATCAGCGGCCGGTATGTCTTCCATTATACTTCGAGCATTTCCTGACGGACGTTCTCTAAAAAGTTAATAAAAAAAAATGACAATTTCACTCCTGACACCATAGTAAAAGTAAGGTAAGCGAATACCATTATTTTCCATGCAACATAAGTAGACAGGGGCTAATTTTTATATTGTATGTGATTGCTGTCACCGATATTGCTCCTTTCATATTGGTGTCTTGTTCAGCCCTTCTCCCACTCCTGAACTATCGAACGATATTTACATTATGGAACGTTTACTGAGGTCAAGTGCTTAATTTTTACAATTCCCAATTGCCAACGCATTTTGCGAATTCTATATAAAATAAAAAATAGTGCACACGCTTTCATTTTTTTTTTCCGACCATGTCCGATCCTAATAGGATCATATGGGCCTCCACAGAGTAGAGGTTTTGTATTAACAGATCTTGTTTTTTACGAGAAATGGATGTCAGCCACTTGCTCAACCTATTAGGTCCATACCCTGACTCACGCACAAATTGAAAAACAATGTGTACTTGCCAGACCCAGAATTCGAATCTGGGACCCACGGCATGATAGTCCAACGCTTAAGCCGCGCGGCAACCGTGGGCGCTCAAATCAAATACTGATGTATTATTCGCGATAATATGGTTGAAATTACTCGACAGTCATTACTAAAGGCTGTAGGTATTGACTATTACCAAACTTTTACTGTTAACAGTGCCCTTGGAGCATCAGTATTTTTCCACGGCACCCTAAACCGACTGTTTTTTTTCCCGATGTTGCAGGAGAATTTTACTAGCATGACATATGGGTGAAATGATTGCATTTAGTTGTGAATTGTGCAATATGATGAACTCAGATCTCTTTGATATTATCAAATCTTTGTAACCCCAGACCTGGGAATATCTGACTCGTAATTAATTAACAATTATATTGGTATTTTGTAAATTATCCATGTTTGCGTAAAGCTCTTCACGGTTTATTCTCCTTGTCAATTTCAGTAACAACATCCCTTCTTTGCCTTCTGTCACAAATGTTTTTGGTTTAGATTGATATACTTTGTACAATTTAGATTGTATCAAATGAATGACTTAAATAACTAATAAAACATAAGAATTGTCCCAGGCGCTACCGTAAACCACTCACAGAGACGTGTGATGTCGCTAGTTAAAAAAAAATAGAGATTTCTACCAACTACTTTAATTATTAGGCAACTGTTTTAAGTATGTCTCAGTATATAGGGAGCTGTTTGAATTTTTACTTGTTTGACATCTCTGCATCTAGTGGGTAAGCAAATATACCACTAATACATACCTGATAATGTAATTTCTCGTTGACGCGCCAAAATGGAAATTTGAATCTATGGGTAATTGGGTGGGTTTGTTTGACTCCAGTCTCATTTGTCCTATATATGTACCGTGAGCTAGAAATATTAGATACATGATGATAATTGATTATGATTCTCAAATTATCCAGTAGTGTCAACAGGTTGAATTTTAGGTTTTCATTTCAACCTGGTCAGGGTTCCAGCATTTCGTGGTCGAATACTGAATTCAGGGACCCATATTAGTTTGTCAGGTAAACGATTCAATGGTGTTCCTATATTATAATAAAGAATAGGTACTCAAAACTGTTTATATAACTAAATCATCTTTTTAACTCTGTTCAGGTTACTGCAAGAATGTGTGGTAATTAATGAGCTATTAAATGTCAGAGACCGGATCCTCTATGGGTCCCAATGCGTCGATCGCGAGATGGATTTTGGTCGATTGCATCATAAGTCCATAGGAATTAAGTCATGAAAATGTAAAAAGCTAGTACATTCAGTTTTAATATACCTAACATAATATGATTTCATTGAGTTTTGCAGGGAAAAAATAAACCATTTTTATTTCCTAAATCAGCTTATGTGAAAATTTTTCAAATTAACCATGAACAAACCGACATGATTTCGTTGTATCACTTGATTCATATTGCATCACTCATGGCCAGCTGCAGGAGTGAGAGAAAGAGAGGATGTGAATAATCGTGTTTTAAGCTGTGACGGTGAAGACTAGTGTTGATTAACTTGTAACGCCTGTGTCCTTAGCCAATTATAATATGTTTGTTCAAGTTGAAGATCAAAGCCAGTATTGATACCTGACACAATACTTGAAGTTGGACATGCCTGCTGTATGGCATTAAGAGAGACTAGGACTCAAGTCAAGTTTTAGATTGTTCTGATGAAATGACCATGATTATGGCGCGAACGAGTCCGACAGCTGGAAGAGCTGTGTAAATAAGACCTATCCTGTCACAACCATTTAACTAACAATATGCGTGACACTTTTACTGAAAAGATTGTATTCATTGTGTATGTGTAAATATTTAATTAAGCCGTATGTCTTCCTTACTGCTTCCCAAGTCGACGAGAAATGCTCTGTCCAAATGTTTATGGTAAACAAACGCGGCATGGACCCGCGAACAGCTTGCATGATCAATGCAGAAATCATTCATTTGCGGATTTCTGCCAAACAGGTAGCATTTCTTTTCGTCCAACATCAATTTCTGTATCAATTTATCTCCTTTTAGTACATCTAAGTGGAGACCGGTCGGTGGCTTTCCGGCCCTGAAAGAAATGCACGGTGTGTCACTGTCCAGCATTTTATGTTTTAAAAATTCACAACAATAAAAACATTAATATTTTCGCTGTCGTATTACCAGTTCGGAACATCGTAATGATTGGCCATGACTGTTTATTTATATTGCGAAAGTCATAATATTTTTAACCTCCATTAAAGGATTCAGTTGCCTATTTTATACAATGTAACCATAAACATTCGAACTCGAAGTCGAAATGAAACCATAGACGCATTCAGAGTAAGTGTCAAAAGCTAAATTTTTGTTCATTGTGGTTTCAAATTCAAATGTATTTTTAATAAATTTAATGGATTTGTAATAATTGTTATTTAACTCTGTTGGCGAATTTTTAATATCGTAAATTGGTAATGAAAATTGATTACGTATTTACGTGCCTCTAAGTTGCTCACCAGCATTTGCGTATCATCCGCACGTACATGTAAAAAGCTTTAAATAGCGCACAACGAAGACAATAAAACATCTTATAAACAAATATATACTTTAAAAATTGGTATATAAGTAATAAATTACTATTTTTATGATTTTTTTTATTAAAATTAAAACATTATTTTATAGTTTTCATTTTTTCAACTAAATATTGAAACGGTTATTGCATTGCTGACAGCGGAGTTTTTTGTGATGTTACCTTAATTAAATAACAGTGATCATGGCACACAATAATGTATAGACAACGTCATTAATAACATTAAATAATTTATAATCAGTTCAAAAATAAACTTTATTTTTATGTAAGTTGTAATAATTATTATTGATAGTAGTTTTACTAAAATTATATTATGTAACTGTTATTATTTGTTTTGTAAATCGTTATGTCAACAGCAACACTGTCGCTGTCACGAAACAAAACAAATTTATTTATTTCGTCGGTCGCGACGTTTTGTCGGACAAATTTTATCCGTCACTTTGAAGTCTAACGAGATTACACATATTTTTGAATAATTTAAAATGCAATAATTTCGCCTATTCATTTTTCATATCGGCTAATGAGGCTCTGAAATACAACTGCGTCACTGTTATCAGAAATTTATTTCACATTCAAAGGAACATTTCGAAATCGAAATGGAATATTATCCTTCAAATTATCGATGATTTATTTTTTGCTGATTCAGTGTCAGGTGTAAAGATTTATATGCACACTCAATACAAATAGTATACTAATTATAATTTTTCACAAAAAATGGCAAATTCTACGAACTGCGAGCACCTTGACAGGCTCTTGGATGTCTCTGTAAAGGATCTTTGGCAAGGCCAAGATGTGAGTATGAAAAACCCAACGAATTAAAATAAGTATACCTAGTATGTTATCGTTTCAGCTTATATTACAGGTTCCTTTATGCAAGATTGACCCTGAATGTCAATCAAATTACCTCTTAACTTAAGAACACAGGCACAAAATCATCTTAATTGTTCCCAATCAACTGTGTGGCTACTTTGTACAGTATGTAAATCAAGAACTGTCTCCATTATATAAACGTATATTATTATTTGATAAATATATAGTCTATCAATGGTTTTCAATACAAAGATGTTTCTACATAGGTAAGTAATTATTACTAAGTACAGTAAATAAGTTTACATATGATAAGCAATCACAAGGATGCAAATATAGTTTAAGATAGGTACCGGGTATCCTAGAATCAGGGGTTAGCAAACTTTAAAGTCGTATTAGTTACTTTACGAAAAAGAGATTTAAATGTTGAACCTAGTTTTTTCTGAATATAAAAATGCATTGTATGTAAAACAGTAAACATTGGGGTAAATAAAAAGAAATATAATTCTTAGTGAATTTTGTAGGAACCTTGGTTACCTATGTAAACATTGTCTACTGGTCATTTTTTAATCTATTGTACTTTCCCTTTTCTAGACTTATTTAAAAGAAAGATTTCCTCTTATACATTAAGATTTGCAAATGAAAATAATCAATCATCAGCCGCGGTTTATTCACTGCTGAATGAAGGCCTCCCCATGATCCTTCCACTCTTCTCAGTCCCTAGTTCTTAACTGCCACATACATGAACGCTGAACTTTATGAGTTTATTAGTCCAGCAAGTTTTAGGGTGTTCTTGTGGTTGTTTAGTGCCCCTTAGGTAACACTGTATGACCGCATTTATCCAGCGATTGTCCACTCGCCGAGCCTCCTTATCCATTGGTTTTTTTGTGATCTTTTTGTGTTATGCTCAACATGCACCTTTCCATGCTTATGATATAGATATATAGATCTTATAGATATATATATATATATCACTGTGTATACAATGACTATAACCATGTTACTGTACCTAGTGACCCACAAGTGATCATGGCTGAGGACAGAGGAGAGATCCTTGCATCATTTCATTGTACATTTGATAATAATTACATCATTGCCTACATATTACATTTAATACCAAAAGTTGCTTTTGTCTTTTTTTTTTTTTAAATATATTCCTATGATTGCTGAAAACCTTATATGAAAATGGGTAGGACTTCAACTTGAAGAAGAGACAATCAATGGACAAATCTGGTCTTCCAGTGGTACCAAAAGGGTAGGTGTCCAAAAAGTAAACCTAAAAGCCACTGAATTCATGAAATAGTTGAGTATGTAGAAATGCAGAACACATGACCAAGAACAGTTGAATAGCTTGGAGAGGCTTTCATCCGGCAGTGGAGTGATCCAGATGGCGATATTGATGTACACATTTCAAACAGATGTTTGCGATTGACCTGTAGATCATGATCAACTTTTTGCTGACCCCTGTCTTAGATTGATGACTATACTGTGTGTTTGTCAAATAATAATATTATGTAATAGTGAAAAATTAATTTTATACGAAAAGAGACAACCGATTAATAATAATTTGGAGATCATTGCTACGTCACATTTAACCACAGTTGGTGACCGGTACGTTTTTGTTTGCAGCCTGTCTCATGTGTGGATTGTGGCCGTGAGGGCTTAAACTTGTGGATCTGCCTCGAAGAGAATTGCCTCCACATTGGCTGCTCAGAAAACAGAAATGATCACAGCGCCATCCATTACAAGGTATTTTATTTAGAATCGTTATAATAAATCTTGATAAACGAATCTTAGGAATATAGCAAATCCGAGAAGCATAGAATGTTAAGTTATGTTAAATCAAAATAACATTAAAATATCATGCCTATCAGCAGAGCATAGACAAATCGGACGATTTATTGTCCTCGTACTTTTGGCTCGCCAATGGAGCGCTGGCTTTACTTGATGGAATTTGAATTTAAATTCTAATGGATTTAAGTTTTGACCCAAATGAATACCTAGTATAAAACTTAGATCCATTAAAATATTTTTTTTTGTTGTAAACAGGTAAATGAAATTCGAAACTTTTCATTTAATTTCTGGTAAAAAATGACATGATGGGTGCATACATCACTAGTCTCACACACAGATTCTAGTGTGCAATGTTATGTTTGTTTACATTTTCTTCACTATGTGTGAAGCAGCCGATACTCGGCGAATAGTTTTTAGCGATTCGTGACATTCCATGCATAAGACTCATAGATCATAGTAGAGAGAAGCAATTTATTTTCAATTATACAGTTCTGTATTATTATTCTTGACAGTTATCTATGGACTATGTGGCCATCATCGAACTATTTATGTGGTGTATACTTTGCCAGAAACAGCTGTCGATTGAAAGTGTACATTGAGACAAAATTCGTTGGTTGTAAAAAACTTTGTGTTGCATTATCTGTCAGCTACATATTTAATCTGTTGCCTCTCATCACAACTAAGGTGAAGATTCGATGTTGGACCTGGCTCGGCCACGGATGCCTTAATATTGTATCAGTCTGTCCTCCATTTTGTTTAAGCCAAATGGATTCCAGTGTCTTATCATCTACCTACAGGGTGTATAAGTCATCCCGTAATGCTAGTGTGACCTGGGTAGTCACAAGATGATTATTGAGATTCTTGGAGGTGCCACATGATGTCCATTTGCTCTATCTAAGGCAGTGGTCAGAAAACTTTTCAGACAAAGGAGTTATTTTACCTATTTTTCTTTCACTATTGACTTTCTTAAAAGCAGTGAAAGAATATGTATCGAATGGCCACACGCCAGGCGTGTTTTGAGCACTGAAAGAGTTAACTTGTGATAGTATTATGAAGAAAAATAAAAGTTGTGTAATTATAAAAATGTTTATTTTGATGAAAAATAACAAGAAATATTATTAGACTTAAGTTTAGCCTTGTTTTTGTCTTCTCATCTTATAAAAACCGATCATCGATCATGTTTGGGTGTTTTTTTAGATTTTTTTATTTAATTTTTTTCTTATTTCACCGTTTAACTTTGAATGTAATTAATACCAAAATTGAATGGTTTATCGATATTTCCTATTTATAACTGAGCGTAGTTATACACAAAGCAGCCAGGCCACAATTTTGAAAAAAAATAGTTATTGTGATTTCCATAATCTCGCACGTTTGTTTTACATTCTGCACAAATCAGCCAAGCTGCTGTCATAAAAAATCTCATATAAATGCGTTTTAAAGATTTTACAAATTGCAGAATATGACTTTTTCGATCTGCATAAAGCAACCAAGCTGCTGTCATACAAAAATGTCAAATGCCAACTTCGATCTGCGTAAAGAAACCCCATGATAATATTATGTAGCTAGTTATTAAAATCCTGACTGTTTAAGGTGTGTTTTTCTACATTCAATTAAAAAACATTATTTTCTCAATTATATTAAGTATAATATGTTTTTCATTTTATTATATATACCTAAATATATAGATTTTTCATGTAATAATTAGTCCCAGGCAGCTAAATATTATTTTTTTTGAATTATTTTCAGAACTTTGAAATTCCCATAATAATTGAGTGACTTAGAAAGTTTTTTTAAAGAAAATAGTTGGAAAAATAAAGATTTTTCTTACAAAAATAAGAGTTAGCTGCATTCCAGAATGAACATTCTAAAAAAACGGTTTTGCACAAAACAGCCTGGACTGCTAAAACACCATAATTTCATAGATTTTATGCTTTTATCTTTTTAAAGTTATACAAAATCAAATATATATATATAATATCTATAATTCAAAAAGTATAAACAGTATACACAGTTTTTGTGGATTTAAAGAAACACACTTCACACATAAAAGTGCTTCCATCTCTGTTTGAGGTTTGTGTGGACTGGCTGCTTTGCATATTACTACGCTCAATTATTCCATAATGGAGTATCTTGAGGCGACTGACTCCTCCACCAATATTTTGACAGTAGAAGCACGCCTTATGACGATACAATAATAATTGTTAAATAGACCACTTCTTAATAAAATAATAAACGTCAAAATGGAGAAGTCTTATGCCTATGAAATAGTGTTTTCAATCTCATTAATTCGATTTGGTGTATTGTTTCTAGAACAACCCTTTTCACTGCGTACGAATGAACCTGGTAACAGAACGTCTGTGGTGCTATGAATGCAAACGTGAGGTGTTTCTCCCGCCACTTTACAGTTTGCCGTGCGATAACTCAAACTGCATACAGGTAAATCATCCACAATATCACTACATGGACTTTTCCGTGAGAATTCACAAAAGCTTGCCAAACATTCCCAAACAGTGTATCCGAAATGAGAAGAATAAAAATACTTTTTATAATATTTTTTTTCAGATGTATCATTTCATTATTTTTGACTACCCATTCAAAGACCTTTATTTATTAATTAGGATAGGCTTTTAGCTAATTTCATATAGGTTTAATGTATACATCATTTTTTACATTTCGTAAAACAATCAGTGCCCGTTCATTGGTTGGCCTATCGGTATTAAGCAGCATGCAGCCAATCAGGTGTCAGCTGATCGGCTTTCTTTGCATGGATCTGTTTAAAATAGCCATGCAGAAATAATATAAATTAGTAGATAATGAATTAACATAAAATTTGAGATTAAAAATAGTATTGGGTACATACAACTTTGAGCCTTCTTAAGGCCGACATTTTGCTTATATATATATGCGCATATATTTTGTAGTTTTAATTACTGAACCTTAGCATGTGTCAGTCAGTAGAGATTCCCTGAGATTTTTCAAAAGTTCTCAAGGCTTCGGCTAAACAATAAAGGTTGGGAATCGTACCTGCAGGTTTGCTGTAATTGTTTCTATCTCCTTCGTATTCAATACCGTTATACCACTATATCATATACGAATTTTGCAGTAATTTAATAGACGTGCAACTACATAGTAATTGATAAAATGGCTAGCAGTCCTTATTAGCTACTATCTTATGATTGTGTATTATAATTTTATTCAATATCTATATTTCTTATAGACCAACACGATGTCATCATCGATAAGCTCAAATTCAAAATGCTCGGGTGACAGAAGGCAATCCCACACCTCTTTGAGCGTCGACAGAGGAAACCGTATGAACGCATCACAATTGGGAGACTCTCAAGACTCCAGCTGCCACACCGATGACGATGGGCTCGAAGGGACGTTTGATGGGAAACCTAGAGGTTTGTAAACCCTTTAACATCCATTGCTTTTTCTCCAGCACATATTTAATGAACAGGCTTTGTATTATAGAACATACATAATTTTGTGTTTGAGAAATTATAGCCAACAGAAAAAATCTTTTTCGAAAAAAGTAAGACACACCCAGCAGGGTTATTTTTTTGAAAAAGATTTTTTCTATTGGCTATATTATTTTCTCACGAGTGTTTTCAAAATTATGTATGTTCAATAATTAGAATTGTACATTCTTAAATCTTGTGAATTATTCGTTGAATAAAAGAAATAGTATGACAGGTATGGACTATCAAAGTTCTTTTATTTAATGTTTTATAGGATTTTTTTGAAGAGAATTATTTTATTTATAATAGTAACAAGTCTTTCCAAATTATAAAAATTCAAACCAAACTAAAAAGAAGAGAATGCAAAAAATAATTGTATCACATAATCGCTTGTATCGATCAGCGAGCAATGAATGCTTAGTGTGAGTTGTCATCAACTAATACCAATCTTTCTTCAGGTCTTGTTGGACTCCAAAACATTGGCAACACTTGCTACATGAATTCGGCTATTCAGGCTCTCAGCAACACCCCGCCGTTGACACAGTACTTCATGGATTGTGCAGCGTCTGTGCAATTCCTCACAGAAACCAAAAAACCAGGACTCAGCAGGTTAGCTAATCAATTTCCTTTTTACAAGTTCATACATATTAGGATCCCAATTTGTTCCAGAGTGGCTTTCCCTAAAACTTTGTTTCTGGATTCGAATTCCGGAATATCATTATGGTTATTTTTCAACATGTATTAGATCCAGAGAGAGGATTGGAAAATATTTATCGTTAAAATAGTGTCTTACAATTTGCGGAAGATTTTAAAATATAGGGCACGGACACAGTGGGTAAAACAAATAATGGTCAACAAGTAGTTGAAAGTCCTTTTCTGCTATATTGTCAGATGCTACGTTTCCGTTATCTCTGAATTATCTTATTTAAATCTGTGTCACTGCAAATCAAACATTGATTTATTATACAGACGAGATTCGGAAGATTTCAGAAACATACTCTACCAGAAAAAATATTAGTACTGGGCGGGACTCGAACCCACATCCATTTAATTCCAGCAAATATACTTTGGTTATTAAAATCATTACAATATTATTAGGCAAAAGATTATTCATTTTAAAGTACATTTTTACATCCATATTAATTTTTATTCTTCTTTCAGACCGTACCAAAAATTAGTGAAAGAAATTTGGAATAAGAGGACGAGGGGTTACGTAGTACCCAATGGCATACTCTATGGAATTAGAAATGTAAGCTACTCTTTTATTATATTACAATGTAATAAAACACTTAATTTAATTGGAAGTTATTAATATTAAGCCTTCAGGAGAAGTGAACCCACGCCACTTTTTTATATTTTTGTTTTTTGATGTTAGGTAAATCCGATGTTCAGAGGTTACCAGCAGCACGACACTCAAGAGTTCTTGCGATGCTTCATGGATCAGCTTCATGAGGAACTGAAAGAGCCAATCAGAGAAGACAGGCAGACGTCGAGTGTCCAATCGGACCAAGGGTATACCAGCAGACACCAAGAGGCATCCAATCAGAACACGTCACATTGCACACCTATGAATGGAACCTCCCAACAAAAGAGTAAGTGAAATTTGGTTTCTGAAAGAGACTTTTTAATTATATATCGTAATTATTGAGGAATAATAATTACCTGTATGAAATCTATATGTAATATTATATGGAACACAATAATTGGAGATTTATTGATACTAAAATCATATCTTTATTTCTTTTCCTGGCACCTTTTGTGGGTTTTGCCCACCCTCAGAATCCGCATCCAAAAATACCTGTCCTTGGCGATTTTTATTCAGATATGGACTCCTCTCAATATTCTGAGGTTGCGCTCAACATTACCCATCAATCTTATATATGGTCGGTCAATACTTCTGCCAACTGGCTTCTGAAATGTCAGTGGTTTTGCCGTGTATGACTTGTACGTACTCGTATGACCTATATACATGGCCTGTTTGTTTGAGGCGTCTCATCTTGATGGTTTTGCGGGTCTTTTTATAATTCATGCCATTCGTCATTGTACCTCCTTCTCCACCCGAACTGACTCATTAATGGATCCGAACATACCACTGAGCACTTCCCGCTGTAAGGTTTCTAGTATTCTCTCTATTAAGTCATGTCAAGGTTTCTGAGCTAAACATGACTTTCAAGATGCATTTCAAATGTCGGCTCAACATCTTGCAATGCAAAAACTTAAGTGACATTTTTATTGCCGAGCAACGTCGGCTAAAATTATATTATTTTCTTCGTGTAATAATATAATATATTATGTTTTGTATTTGTTTAAGATGGCCGATCAACAGACAGCTGTGAAAATAGTAGCAGGCGATTGTATCGATCACAAAGATCACCCGCAAGATCTTCTGATAATATTCCATCAGCAACCAACAAAGGATATTTCAGGTATGTACTTTGATTGTTAATATAATCAAATGTTTTAATACTTTGCGTGATTTTAATTTACGCTTATCTGGTCTCTGCATGGATTTACTGCTGACAGTAGCTATTATTGCGGCCATAACAAGAAAATGCATGTGTATTGTATGACAACATCTTTTTGGCTACGTGTTAAAACTGTGAACTAACATGCTCCGCCTATTTTTACCCGGAATTCCTTTATAAACTAAGAAGCTCCTCCCATTTAGTAGACAGCAGCGCCTAGAAGCGTAGCCAAGAAGATGTTGTCGTACAATAAACATGTATTATCATGCAAGTTGGAAGATTGCATGCATGAATCAAAAAAGTTCGGAAGCTTCTGAATTTTCACGCGACAGTTGGTTTGTTCAATATCTGTGCTTGCGCAGTAGAACGATTGAGGTGAACCTGCCGGTAAAAAAACCAACTGCATCATGCTGACTCACTTTGCGGTTAAACGATTTTCACAACCTGTCAAATAGGACTGACAATATCGCATCTCGCTTACTCTTGAAGAATGAGATTGGTGAAACGGTCAGCACTTTTTCACGTAAAGAGTAATTATTATCGCGATAATTTAAGATATATACTATTGCCGCAAGTAAATCCATGCATGTGTACAGGCGCTATATAATGCTGTCTTTATTAGTAGTAAACTTTGAAAGGAATATAAGGACTTGTTTAATAATTTTTATTGTAGGATGCACTCGGCTTCAGAAATCAGTGGAAACGTGAGTGGCTTTGATGGTGGCAGGCGTTCTGCCAGCTTTTGTGATACAAGAGGTTATACACCACTCTCTCAAGAACTTGACAAAGGTATTACAGTTGACCAATACCAGTTATGGTGTTAACTGTCAATTTTTGGTAAAAATTCTTTGTAATAATTAAAATAAAACACAATATGTAGTACTAATTCCACTTTGTTTAATAATAAACAGAACCGGCTTCGTCCGCTTCGACTAAAAATGTCCCTTTGAAGCAGACGAAACCGATCCTGTTTATTTTTAAACTAAATTAAAATTATTACTACATACATAACATTGTTTGATTTTAAAATAGTTGACTAATGTCTCGCTTTACAGCCGAGATAAACGAATCATTTCTTTCCATGAAAATCCCTACAATTCCCATAGTATCGGTTCCAATTTTAGAGAAAAAAATTGAAAATCTCATAGTTTTAAATAGTTGAAATTTCATTTAAAAATCACATTTCCTTACACAAAAATAAATGCATTCTTCATTGGGATCGATTAGAAGTAGGAAGTTCATTCCTTGCTTAAAATAAGAAAGCGCTTTTGACAAATTCTTTGAGGTTAACTGTCGGTCGTCGAGTAATTTTTGTCACGTTTCAAATGCAGGTGTTCATGACTTCTGATTTTGTACAAGGTCTAAATATTTCCTGTTCACATCCAATAATTGTTTACTTTCCCAAAAAAAAAATATGTGCACTTATTTGTATTATCTACATACAAAATTAATACTACATACATATTATATTTATAGTATGGTTAGCAACACCGGTTGGGGTAGAACTGAAGCTTTTTTATTCTGTCAACACTTCAAGCATCAGACTGACATTTCATCAAGCCTGGTTGTGTAATTTAGGCATTACACTGTCCAGTGGCGCACCCAGGGGGGGGCCAAGGGGCCTTGGCCCCCCCCAAAAACATTGAAATTAAAAGCCAATAGATTAGACAAATAAAAACACGGCAAAAAATGATTTGAAATACTCCAGCACCCTCTAGAAAAATGCTTTTTCACACTGAAGTGAGGTGGTTACAGTGGCGCACCCAGGGAGGGGGGAGAGCAAGGGGCCCTGACACCCCCCAAACATGAAAATTATCAGAATGATTTTAACCATTAAAATTGAAAGCCAATAAACCTTTGGGCTTAGACAAATAAAAACACTGGCAAAAAATGATTTGTAATTCTCCAGCACCCTTTTTAGAACAATTTCTTAGATTTTAATTTCTAACACAAAAATTTTGAAACACTAATGTCGGGTTTTTTTAGAAACTCAATCTCTAATGGAAATGTCAAAAAATTCTCGGTGTCCACCCGAATTCCTGAGTGGTGTACACCGAGTGCAATAGACAAAAGTCCGATAAACGAGAAATTAGGCTGTGTTCTGTTGGGTAGGTTTGTGTACCTATAAGTTAAATGCAATAATACTTTTTTTCCATTTTCACCACCATGGGCTGACAGGGCTACAGCCTGGGGGCCCGGGCTTAAGAGGGCCCGGCGTGGCGGCTCGTCTAATTGTGAGATAAACACACACCAAAAATTTGTTATATTATAAAAAAAAATCGCATGTGGCGCTATACTACTTCATCAAAATTAACATAAAAAATATGAAGTATGATGAAAATATGATATACGTAACTACATGATAATAATTCACGTGTATCATTTTATATTACAATTATTTTCAGTGTTTCTAGAAAAATAAAATTGGTTATTTATCCAATATCGAAGGGTCGAATGCTACTTGGCTACCACAAGAGGGGGTCGCGACCAATGGTTCATAGTATGATAACGATCGATAATATGATATGAGGTCCGACAAATCAAGAATTCAAGGGAATTATTTAACAATATAGATAAATCCACGGAATACCATTTGGGACCACTACTGTAGAACATCACATTTCTCTTAACCCTGGTGATAGGTAAGGAGGCCCGCAAAACATTCATAATGTGGGGGCCATGCCCACCACTGTCGGTGGTGGTGTAAATTTAAAAAAAAAACATTTTTATCGGTGGAATTCAGCATAAATATTGTGGCTCTAGACCAGTGGTTGTTAACCGGTGCACCGCTGGCTTGTTGCAAGTGCACCGCGAAAATGATGATAAAAGCAGAAAAATCCGCGAAATAACGAAAACCGAAAAAGTCCTTCGTGAAATTATGAAAGCTGATGAAAGATCTAATGTGGTTTCGATGTTGCCGAATCGATCGCACGCGTCTACCGTTGGCCTCACAGGTTTTCGTTTCATAAATGAAAACAAAATAGTGGATCAATATTTATGCTGCTCACTGAGCGTACAACATGACAAGATGTTTTTGATTATATTTCTTCATATTTAGAACAATCTAAAATATCATGGAGGAATTTGTATGGATGGTGCTCCGTCAATGTTAGGCTCATTTAAAGGATTTGTTACCCTCGCAAAGACAAGAAACCCTAACATTATATCTACGCTCTGTTTTATTTACACAGGGAATCTATAGTTTCGAAAACATTACCGCAGTGCTAAAACCTGTACTAGACCAATATGGTAAATTTCATCAAATCCAGACCTTTAAAAATAGGCATTTTAAAAAAAAACTTTGCATTTCTATGGAAGCTAAGTACGAATGTTTGCTTTTTCACACTGAAGTGAGGTGGTTACAGTGGCGCACCCAGGGAGGGGGGGAGAGCAAGGGGCCCTGACACCCCCCAAACATGAAAATTATCAGAATGATTTTAACCATTAAAATTGAAAGCCAATAAACCTTTGGGCTTAGACAAATAAAAACACTGGCAAAAAAATGATTTGTAATTCTCCAGCACCCTTTTTAGAACAATTTCTTAGATTTTAATTTCAAACACAAAAATTTCGAAACACTAATGTCAGGTTTTTTTAGAAACCCAATCCCTAAAGGAACTATCAAAAAATTCTTGGTGTCCACCCGAATTCCGGAGTGGTGTAGGTCATGGCTGGGGAGGGCTGACAGGGCTCTAACCTGGGGGCCCGGCATGTCGGGTTGACGAGATAAGTGAGATAAACACACATCATAAATTAGCTTTAATAGTAAAAAAAGTCGCCTGCGGCGCTATTGTACTTCATGGCCATGAACATTTTCAATTACTTATATAATTGTTTAATATATTTTTGATTATTATGTGTCGATACTCGACAGCTCCATTATTAAAGTGGATGTATTGAAAATCGCCAATAATTCACTGTATAAGTACCCTTAATTTGAACTAAAACACAATTTGAAAAATGTTAATGTAGTGTTTCATACTGCCTTTAATCTTAGCGGTAGGTAGGGGGCCCGCCAAATATCCTAGCCTGAGGGCCCGTTTCAGGATGTGGGGACCATGGTGTAGGTACACCGAGTGCAATAGATAACGAGAAATTAGGCTGTGAAGAAGAAAATGAGCCTATGGGACTAATTTACAATCTCCTCCTTGGGCCCCCCCCAATATTAAATCCTGGGTGCGCCACTGACACTGTCTTATTTATGTGACCTGAGAGTGAGATTTCAGAACTTAGCTGGACTTATTTCTTGGCAGATACATTACAAGATTCATTTGCACAATCAATAATTTAAATCACCATTATTCTGATACTACCGTACTCTATTGTTTATTTCTAGTTGGAGAATACCCCGGTAGCAATAGCAATAAAACTAATTCTAACGATTTCCGAAGCGACCGAACCAACGTGGAAGACGACGATGATGATGATGAGGATGATGCTTATGAGACCTGTGACTCGGGAGTCAGTGACTCCTCGTCTCTCAGCGGAGAAGAATCACCGCCAACTAAAGGGTTCAAAAGAAAGTAAGATCATTCTTATGAATTGATTCATTTTGTTCAAAACTGTCTTGTAATGTCTTCATCACAGCCACAGACCTATCATATTCTTCTTCTTTATTCATAATTACTAGGTCACATGGACATTAGCCAAAAATACACTTTTCCCAGTGTCAGAATTTGCTTACTGACGTACACTGTACAGTCACTGTCATTAATATATTGACAAACCAAATAATTTAAATTTATCACATTACAAAGTATTATCGTTCTTCAGCATACTTATGTATTGAAATATTTTCTGTGTCTTCCAGGAACGATTCAGATTGTACAGAGAGGCGAGTGGATAGTAATTTGGTTGAGAGAGACACCAACGGTAGAGGAGCAGACAGAAGTCCGCCGGCTCCGCCAACTTACAGGAGTGTCATCTCGGATATCTTTGATGGAAGATTGCTTTCTTCTGTGCAATGCTTGACGTGTGATCGGGTAAGTTTCATGATAAGTAACTTTTATCCGACACTAATGAACAGCGTAACATTGTCTTTACACGGCCTAGTATTGGGTTCTATAAATTTCCACCCTCTAAATTACAGATGAAACTCACTATGGTTTCCAAAAAGCCCTCACATCCCAACTTATAAAATTATGGGAATAGAATGTGCTTAGTCGGAATACAATGTTACAGGTAGAGTAGCTACATTAACTCATACAGTGCTGATGACACGGCTGCCGTGTTGACATTTGATGGCCATTAGATACAATTAGCATGTTATATAAATATGGTAAATTAACTGGTTCGCACTGAATGAGTTAAGTCATGTCGTCTGACATTTTCAGCAATAGTCAGTGTTCAGTAATCTGTGGCTTTGGTGGTTGAGCGGGCCGTAAAAAATATTCAAATCAACTTTTCTCACCTAACCCGCACTGTAATGATTCTATCGTGAGGGATGATGGAAGGGTAGGTAGGTTGATTGACTCCAATGATAAGAAGGTTGATGCGTGATAAAAGTAAATACCCAATATATTTATCCCCAACAATAAATGATACAATTATTACAGACAAGTTTACAGTAGTGATTGATAAGTTAAGTTACGATTAACATTTAAGATTATGATGATGCGATATAAGAAATTACAAAACTCGATGGATCAGAGATGTTACAGTGTGAATGATTTTACTACGTGTGTTTTCGAGTGGACTTGGATAGCTAATTTATATTTATACTGTTTGAGAACAAAAGAAAATTGCTGAAAGTAGGTACTCGTTCGGTGCGAATGACCTAAAGGCGTTGCGTCATTGTTTTAGCACATGAACCCCACTAGGGTTCACACCGTACCAGTAAGTTCTGAAAATCGACACTTTTCAGCCCTTGCATAAGTCTGCTTTACAAAACAATTGAGTTGAATATTTTTAATAATAAATTTAAACTACGAAGTAAGCATGACTCGTATTGTATGTTGCCTGGCAAGTACATGCCTCACGAAACGATGCTCGTGCTGTGCTTATTTCGTATTAACAGAAATAGCTAGGTTATCAAGAAATATTATATTACAATTATGCAATTGTCGTCGCGACGTCTATTTGACCATGGTTTACTGACCCTTTCCTGTGTGCAGACAACAATAGGTTTATAAATTCTATTAAAACAAGATTTCTTATAATGTAACATGGGTACTTGAATCAAATAGCTTTACATTGTAATTATGGTTGACTTAAGTTCTAATGCGAGTACTTAAATAAATTATGATGATGATGATCGATCGCTGCGATGTCCCGACAGTTCTAATAAAATTGACGGCTCCTCTGTTACTAAAATCCCTCAGATGCTATGACTGATCGTACAGGCTCTTCTAATGAAGTTCCTCGATTTGTTCATGGATGAAAATTCTTCTATGTTCTCATTTAACACTATTATAATATTATTAATGTTGAATTAATAAAAAATATAATGTTTTGAAGTTTACCACACCTCTTTAATGAGTGTCGAGTTTATCCTTGCATCTCTTGGAGAGCAAGCTGATAATAATTGCAAAAAGAAGTAGAAAAAATGATGAAAAGTAATCATTTATTAATGATAAAGAAAATGTTTGATACTGATTTCAGATTTCCACTCGTGTAGAAACATTCCAGGACTTATCATTACCGATTCCATCACGGGATCACATGGCGGTATTGCATGGAGGCGCCACCGGCAACAGTTCACAGCAATCGCAAAGCAATGGCAACAATGGAAGGTCAGCTGTCTATTCAGCAGCTATTGCCCAAGAGGGATGGGTAAGAGAAGAAAAAATTATTACTAAATATTTTTTTTTTAAACACATTCTTTTGAAACTATTTTTTTTGTTAAGATGGGAGTTGTTATTATTGTTGTGTTGCAGGTTTGGTGGTTGCTAGGGTGGCTACGGTCATGGCTCTATGGTCCCGCGGTCACATTACACAACTGCTTGGCGGCGTTTTTCAGTGCTGATGAATTGAAGGGAGATAACATGTACAGGTATGCTATGTGTTCAATAATAAACATTAATTTCAATCTACGTGGTGTTTACTTATCTATGATATTCCATCAAAACAGGTTTATTGTGTGCCTAGAAATTAAGTAGAAAGGAAACCCGATTTTACATGCCTGTAATTTACGTTTTCCCACTATTTGCGTGTAATTTTTGCAGTCCTCTTAACACTTAATTTACATAATTACTAAGTTACACGTACTTAC
This sequence comes from Rhyacophila brunnea, assembly GCF_057557595.1. Taxonomy (NCBI): domain Eukaryota; kingdom Metazoa; phylum Arthropoda; class Insecta; order Trichoptera; family Rhyacophilidae; genus Rhyacophila; species Rhyacophila brunnea. Next base: position 21,383,544 of record NW_028232774.1, read on the forward strand.
ATTTAATTCCTGGTTTTACATTTTTATTTCCCGCAATTTACGTCTGAGATATTCAAAATTAAATTTAAATTACGTATTTAAATTAAAGTTATAGCGCCGCGCTGGGGCCATCGAATGCCTTCTCTTTCACTCAGTCGGGCATTGCATACAGCACCGTCCAGGCACCCCCATCACAGCGGGCAGCAAACATTATCACACAGACGGCAGAGAAGGGGTCACCTGTTTAGCTATAAAAGGCGATGTTTGACCTTCGGTTATCAATTAGAATTGAGTTGAGCTTGACTTCGTCAAGAGATCTAATTCACTTTGTTCACTACAGCAGCCTTGCTTGCATTCTTAAAACGGATAAATGCGGTTAGCCGTAAGCCCTATCAGAGTCAAGTGAGCTATTCGATTGAACTAGGTACATGGTCTGACTACGCCATAGTTCTAGCATTCTAAATAACCCCGAAACTTATTATACCCACGTTGTATCAATTATTCTACTGTAAAGAGTTAAAAGATAAAATATACCATATACACTTCAATCAACCCACGACTTATAAATATTAATAAGAGGGAAGGAAGAAAGAGAAGTTCCTCTTAATAAAGTCGATTTTATTTAAACACGTGTAATGATCGCGAACATGTGTGCGCTACTATTTATATACATGTCTGTAGTGCCCAAGATGAAGGTTCCACAGCGTGATTGTATACATATTTTTTTCGTCATTTTGTATTGTTTTTTTTACTGCCCATTATAAAACATTCTCGAAAAGATAAAAGAACATGTTGACATATCGTCGCTATATGGTTGGTATGTCGAATACCCGTTTTTGTGGAAATCAACCTTTTAATGCTGAATGATTTTTTGTATCTAAATGGACCAGAACCATCATTTTCTTTAAATCGTTTTGTAATGAATACAGCATTCACATGCTGTAAAAACAACAATTTCAATACCTCCATGCATTTAAATATAGGATAATGAAATTTGTTTTTCGTCTCCTGAACATTTGACATTTGGTCTATTCGACAAACCAATCCTACAGTGACGATATTATGATTTTATTTATGTTTTTTTTGTATTAGTCTCTTCAAAAACATAAAATTAACGTTTAACTGTACCATATAAATGTATCAAATAATTCACATTACGCTCATTTTTCACATCGGGCCAAGCCAATGTCACCATTGTGTAGAGAGCGACATACACAATATCATGTACTCCATCGCTAATTTTCTAATTATTACAGAAGGAAAATATTTTTCTAGGAATGATGTGACTAATACATATTTACATCTTTTTAAATCTATGACTACATAATAAATACATAAATCTATATTTAATATAAGGCATCAGAATACTTTGCTGTATATTTTTTTTTATTTATTTCAGCTGCGAAAAATGCAACAAACTTCGCAACGGAGTGAAGTTCTCAAAGGTATTAGGCCTTCCGGAAGTCCTCTGCGTTCATTTAAAGAGATTCAGACATGAGCTGATGTCCAGCTCCAAAATCGGTGTCAAAGTTTCCTTTCCTCTCTCCGGGTTAGACATGAGGCCTTACCTGCATAAAGGTATAAATAGTTTAAAATACTTTATTAGTTTTAAATGATTTGATGATACTTTCAAGTATCTATGGTTACTTATTTTATCTTAATTACTTTCAGATTGCACGTCCACTGTGTCAACGTACGATTTAGTAGCCGTAATTTGCCATGCGGGCTCAGCGGGCGGTGGCCATTATACCTGTGTAGCGCGGAACAGACATGCGGCGCAGTGGTTTGAATTTGATGATCAGTACGTCACCGGAGTTACTCCTGAACAAGTAGCTGCTTGCGAGGCATATGTGCTGTTTTATAAGTATGTACATTCTTATCTATAATATTTTTACCATATAACAATGCTTTCTTTGTTCAGTCAAAATTCAGGACTTGTAGAGACGCGCAGTGTGATGTCACAATATTGTGACACCGGCAAAAAATAGAAGATAAATAATAAAACAATTACAGTAAAACATGTTTGATTCTAAATTCGCCGTAAATCAAAATTTTCACGAAGTGATAAAATCTACATATTTATAGCAATTTTCAACTACACTGCAATAAAAAATTTTACAAAATTTTAACAAAGAAATACTTCAACATTTTACCGTTTTTCGTAATTAAAATTTTTTTCAATTTTCTGTCCTGTCGATTTTGAATTAACGGGGTTTTACTGTAACAGGTATAACCATTTGTTGCTATCAAACGCCATTAACTGCATTTCATATACTGTTTGTAATGAGACTTTTACACATGCTGTGTTCACTACATCAAACACGTGTAACTCTCTGTGGAAATCATTGAATCCACGGCTTTTCGGTGCGATCAACCTCCAATTTCCCCCCATAGACATACATATGTTGCCTAAAATATTCACACGTAGGCAACAGCTGTGAGCGGTGACCTGTTGCAGTCACTGGCGAGGTAGTGAGGATATTCACCTGCCAGTGGTTCTGTTTTTGTTTGCTGTGAACATGTTTGTGTCATTATCTAGTGAAAATTGACAAGTTTCAGTACTTCTTGCCAGTTGTGTTTGTTTTTTAACATCCTAAAGATTGAACTAAGCGTGTTTATATATTGTGTCTAAACATATTTGACTTAGTGGCACGATTCAAGACTAGAAATATGTTAATATTTTACATTATGTTGTTTATTTTAATTTTTGCAGAAAAACCAATCATCGAATGACAGCTCTGAGACAAAAAGCATTAGAATTATTAGAAACCTTCAACGAGCTCAATGACATCAAATTCTACATTTCAAAACAATGGATTAACAGGTACGGTTATCAATTTTTTTTTTCTAAAAATACTCAAAATATACTTTTAATTAGTACGTACTTATAAGTAGAGTTATGATTATATTACATTCTATTGTAATACGATAAATAGCATGGAATACAAACGCATCTCTAGTTGGTGTCAGATTATTTTTCTATGCGACACTGAATACGACATTATGTCGAGTTGGTGTTATTCTTTGTAAAAAATATACATACTCAGTGCACACATCACATTAATTGAGATTTTTCCTGCAACTATCGCATTTATGAACGTAGAACGACTGTATTGAAAAATTACTATTCCTCGTAATCACTCGAACCTACGAGGGTGGGTCAATAAGTCCTTAGAAAAGCCGACAGGTGGCGCGACTAGTACTGTAAGCGTTTTGTTTTCATGCAGCGGCACTACCGATTCAGTATGCTGCGAAGTTTCAATCAGATTGGTCGGGTTGTTGTGTGTTTCTCGTACATTTAAAAAAAAAAAATTTGTTTGTGGAAAATGGAAAAATGGAAAATGGAGAAAATTGAGTTTAGAGCTGTTATTAAACATTTTAATATAAAAGGGTTAACAGCAAAGGAAATAAAAAATGAGTTGGATTTAGTTCACGGCATATCTGCTCCTTCACTTGCAACTATTTATAACTGGTTAAATGAATTTAAACGTGGTCGTACATCAACAAAGGATGAACCACGCTCAGGACGTCCTGTAGAGGTGACTACACCAGAAATGATCAATAAAATCCACGATATGGTGTTAAGTGACCGAAGATTAAAGTTGAGTGAGATAATCGAGGTTACAGGGATCTCAAAAGGTAGCGTCATTTCTATTTTACATGACAAATTGGGCATGAAAAAAATTTCTGCAAGATGGGTGCCGCGTTTGCTCACAGTCGACAATAAACGCAATAGGGTGGTGGCCTCTAAAGCCCTGTTGTCGCTCATGCAACGCAATCCGGATGAATTTTTTCGTCGCTTTGTAACTGTAGATGAAACATGGATACACCACTATACTCCCGAGACGAAAGAACAGTCAAAGCAGTGGATTGCGAAAGGCGAACCATGTCCAAAGAAGGCGAAAACCGTAAAATCAGCTGGTAAGGTTATGGCTACTGTATTTTGGGATGCACGTGGAATTATTTTCGTTGACTATTTGGAAAAAGGAAAAACAATAACAGGGGATTATTATGCATCTTTATTGGACCAGCTAAAAAACAAAATTGAAGAAAAACGGCCTCATTTAAACAGGAAAAAAATCCTCTTTCATCAGGACAATGCCCGTGTTCACACATGTTTACGATCAATGGCTAAAATTGAAGAATTGAAGTTCGAATTGGTCGACCACCCACCGTATTCGCCAGATTTATTTTTCCTTTTCCCAAACTTAAAAAAATGGCTAAGTGGACAACGTTTTTTTTCAAATGAAGAAGTCATCGATCGGACAAATGCTTATTTTGAGGACCTTCCGAAAACTTATTTTTCTGACGGTTTAAAAAAAATTGAGAAACGTCTAACCAAGTGTATTGAGCTCCAAGGAGATTATGTTGAGAAATAAAAAAAAAATACAAAAATAAAAACTGTTTTAATGCTTTTTTCTAAGGAATTATTGACCCACCCTCGTATCTTCATCAATTGTTGTCAATTTAAAATTGATTACTGATTGTTTTCAAATTACCGTAAAAAACAACATGTCTTGTTATGCAGTACTTTTTTCATAGAAACACAGTAGATTATTTTAATATAAAAATAATTTAAAAATCATTAATTACGAGAATGTATATATCTATCACTTACAATATAAATAATGTTTTGTACAAGTATAATAGTATTATGTATATTTATATGTCAATAGATTCAACACATACGCAGAGCCAGGACCCATAGATAACTGTGATTTTGTCTGCCCTCATGGAGGGGTGTCACCAGAAAGATTGTCTATTGTTGAAAAACTCACGACTGTCGTGTCGCAACCTCTCTGGGAGTTCTTTTATGATAAGTAAGTTTTTTTGTCTATTATTGGTGGTCACAATTCTTGTCAAAGAAAGTCAAAGCGGTGGGTTGTGAAGTTGAATCCCGCATCTTGTAAATATACATGTTATGTTTGATAGTTTTGGTGGCGGTCCAGCTTGCAACCATCTTCATGCCTGTTCCCTTTGTCGCGCGGCTGCCGAACAACTCAGGAAAAGACAAAGAACAGAGCTCCAGAACTTCACTATTCAACATCATCACTTTGGGGTTAGATATAAATTTATTCTGTTTTCATGTGAAACATCAGCTGTTATGTAATTTTTTGAGACATCTATTAGATTCTAAATATGATAAATGCAATCACTTGTGTGTAAACATGGTGTCATAGATATTATGTTCTGTTGACATATTGAATTGAGTGAAAACTAATAATGTCGGTTTATTAATTTCAGGTACAGGAATCTGTATCCCCTATCTATGCGATCAGTATGAACTGGTTCCGATGTTGGCAGGCATTTGCGCACAATAAAACTCAACAACCTCCTCCACCTATTGACAATTCTGACATCATTCTCAAGACACCACCTCAGGTTGTATTTTTCACCTGTCAATTTACTTGAGTTATAAATGATAAACAATCTGTTTCTGGCCTAATGATCTTCTTGGTCTGATGACATCCGTTGAGACTTAATGACATGTTCAAACACTTCATTTGTTTGTCATTTGTACACTTCCAAGACATCGTATTGCTGCAAATGTCTATGTCTGTCTATGTTGCAAATATTTCGAGGGTTGTTATTAATTTTTTTTTTGTTCTTATGAACAGGACGCCAACGCATCCGGCAAAGCGTCGACAACCTCATCCCAGCCTTCCATACGACCTAGCGCGGACCTCGCCCAATTCAACGAAGAACTTTGGAGATTCTTCCACGGAATATATGGTGGAGGCCCGGAAGTCAAACTAAAATCCGCACCCAACTACTCCCACTATCCTAACTCCGTCCAATCATCCAGCCAAGGCTACGGAAGTAACTCGACGTCAACATCATACTCCCAGCTGCCTGAGCACAGTTACCGTGACAATTATGACACAACTTCTCAAGGAGTGTCCAGCAGTGTAGGACAGCATCGGCAGTTGAGGAACTCGGACAGTAATTTTGATGACGCTAAGAGATGTATTGAAAGACGTACTTATAAGCAGTCCAGTGGTTATGGTGACGATTCTATTGACGATACCGATGAAGGAAATACAAGATCTCTATCCCATATTGATTTATATGATTCGGAACGAAGGAATCGCGATCTTAATACTGGTTTTAAAAGTGCGCAGTCATTACAAGATGTGTCTTTACAAAATCATTATAAAAATATTGTTAAAATGCGCGAAAGAAACGCTAGTGCGGATTCTGATAAACAAGCCACCCTCGTTGAAACCGGCAGCGGATCGATTAAATATTCTACAAATAAAGGGTATAACAGCAGCGATGTAACCGTTAATCGTAGTACGACACCGGTGATGAATAATTCAAAGTTTAATAGCTCCGCAACGGATGTCAGCAGTAGTAATAAAGGCAAGCACAAGCCGAGTAGGGCGATGAGAAAGAGTCATGCCAGGCTGGTCGATAGCGCAAGAAATAGTTCCAGTTGCGAAGATAGCAATAGTTACGCGTCCGGAAGTAATAATTGCGAAGTGTGCCGCCAGGAATCGGATAAAGATGAGCAAATGGATACCGATAATTCGTGTTATACTGATAATAACAACACTCATTTTGACGACAGAGCCGAGTTTAATGCCAGACTTATGCAAAGTGGCGGTGATAATGCATTGTTAACGCCTCGAAATAGAGCACATAAAGGCAGCTACAATGCGGTTAATGATGCAAATATTTCATATTCGAGCACGCGTAACGTGTCGTCGTCTCTTGTCGACTTGCCGAATTTAGAAAATATTTCTCTTAAGTCGAAATCTGACCTGTCAAAAAATGACAACTTCAACAACGTTTCGAATTCTTACAGCAATCTTCAGAGTAATAATGTCAGTAGTAATAAAGTTAACAGTAATAATAAACATAAGAAGAGTGCCGGCAGGAAGTTAAAACGGCAGCAATGCGCCAGTAGCAATAGTACAAAAAAAATTATCAGCAGTGCGGTGAGCGGTAAAATTTCTTCGCAGCAAGAGAACGGTAATACTTCCGTCTCCAACGGGGGTGAAAAATTTGCCAAATGATTTCTTATCGCCGTGAGGTTTCTGCATCGGCTCACTAAAGGTGGTGGTAGCAATGTTATTATTAACCATAGACAAGGTACGCAGTAGCCGCAACCTCTTAAGGACCATAAATTATGTACATAACAAATTTTATGGAAAAATTAACTGTGATTAGGATATAAATATACATATAAAGAAATTAATTTAAAAACAATTGTTTTTTTTCACTTTTATTAGTTCAAAGTTGTGTGATTTTATGTATCGTATACTTTTGTGAATAGACACCGTTAATATGAAAATTAATAATCACACAAAATGGCTGGATTCTAAAGAATTATTTATATTAATATTACCTACAAAATTAATTATGTATTTCTCTAGTTAATTTATTTAATAATATAAGAAATAGTGTTTATGGTTTATGTAGCCTTTAAGTAGTAAATTAATTATACAAATTATATAATAACATTGGTAATACGTACCACTTGTGCGTACCTATTCATTTTTTGTTCTGTTGAAACTGTATAGGTATATATTAATTCATTTAACGTATTACTTGGTGTATAGTTATTTGTGAATTACTGCTTGAATTTAAAAAATAGTAATGGGACAGTAAAGCAAGAGAGTGTAAAATAAATATTATGTGCTGATATTTTCATTGCGCCTTCAAAACCAGCTATGTATCATTTGAAAAACTATACAAGATGTATCAAAAATTCTTTTAAGAAAATAGTTTCATCCTCTAAGATGTAGTACAGTAAAACCTTTTTAATTCGAAATTGTCAGGACTGAAAATCTAAAAAAATCTAATGCCGTTTGCCAATGTTACAAAAACTTTTGAAAAAAGAAATTTTGTAACATTGGTTTTGTTTCCAATACAATTTCTTTTAGATTAATATCAGTGGTGACTCGTATGATTCATTCATCTGTGTTTGTATTGACAGGGTTTTACTGTATATTAGTTATACACAATATTCTTGTCCCTCCTGTTCAGTATTGATGATGTTATGATAATTGAACAATAGTGTTTGTGTGCCACAGATGGAAAACATTTTTCACTTACAGATGTTTTTGGTTTGGTCTACGCTTTACTCTACTTGTTAATTATTTGTATTTTATCAAAGAAATGTATTAATTTACTAACGGACATGTAAATATTTCATTACCTGTGTAATATTTTTGTCTTACTGTGTTGTGATTTGTACATACACATAAATAATTATGTAAGTGTCTTTTAAAAAGCGATCTTCTCAATCACTTAGATTTAAATATTAATTACCATAAATGTTAGTAAAAACGTTGTCAATTTTATGCACAATAATAAGAAATACTTCTGATATTGTATGTAATAATAAGAATAATTCAGTATTAATAAACACTATTCTGTCAAATTTATTGTGCCAGTTATTTTAGGAATTTACCTTTATTTGAAAGAAATTAATATACATATTCCCAATTTGCCCAATTTAATAAGTAATTCATTTTTTATGTCAATAATAGTTAAAAGTGTGTAACTATATTCAAATGTTAAGAAAGATTTATTAAAATAAGTACACATTGACTTGGTTAAATCTGAAAAAAAATGTTAATTAAATATGTATGTATTGATTAAGTTTGTGATGTTGATGATTGTCAAAATGATATGCCAATGGCCTTTTAAGATGCCGCAAAATAAATGTCTTTGCCACTATTACAATTCTTATAAAACTGAATTTATATTATTATAATCAAATTAGTTAAATCTTAAAGTTTTTCTACAAACTTTTATTAGAATAATTTATTATAAAACCTAGTTACCAAATAAAACCTGTAAATATCAATATAACTTAAGCAATTTGATACATATATAATTATTTCGACTGCAGTTAACGGAAAATAAATACACACTGAATAATGTATTCTAATATAATATTCCAGTATGTAATAACCAAGCATATGAGGCGTCTAATAACAAAAACTGATGAGTCCACATATGGCCAAAATTTAACAAATCTAATGACACCATAGGAGAAATTGGAAAAAAATACAATCACAGCTGAATTCGAATTATCAGTGTTGGAATTATCAGTGTTGGAATTAATGAGGGTTTACTATATCAAGATTATACATGTATATTGTCTAACAGTTCTTCTTTTGCTATATTCACTCTTACTCAGTGGAGCACATGGCACACACCTTCCATGTCTCCAAAATTCCTTTGTAAATAATACATACATATTTTCCCTCTTCTCTCAAACTTTAACGTCATTGTATTCTTTTTGGGACATTGTTATTACTGGTATACCTAATTTCAGGTAATGACAGTCGGATATAAGGGAAAGCTGTCATTAAGTACATATTTGTAATTCGTATAATAATTCTAGATAGAAAAATATTCAAGCACGTATTTGAAGTCTGTTTGTGTAATACACCACATATAAGTGAGTTAGAGTTCACCTTTTTGTCAGTCCATATCCACATTTAGTTCAATGCTACTCAGCCATAACCATTCGGATAGTGGACTTTTCTCTCCTATTACAGTAAAAATATATTACTATACGCTTTGTTCATTAATTTATCTGGTTTCATATTGAGTCAATTATTTGGCCTTATAATGAAACACTACGTGCCCTGTAGATTCTTCAGCTAAGTGAGGGACAAGCCTTATTACTTCAAATTGTTCAATTGTACAAAAAATACAATATAAATCACGCATTATTCTGATATCATATCTGACTCACTGTTTGATATTTCTGTCATTTGACTCTGATCATATTATAGATCATTCAATTAACAATTTTCGTTTTGACCGACACTTTTTCCATCAGAAAGGTAGTGCAGCGAGAAGTATTTTTTTAAGGCTGCCTATAGTTTCTTCAATCTAGGAATAACTTTTAGTATGGTGTAGAATTTATGAATTTTATGACTAAAAATCGTCATCACAGATTATTTTGTTGCCTTTCCTACATGTGAGTACTAAACTAAATAACATGTGACCTGTCAAATCTATCGATTCATTACCTTCCTGCATCATTTTTTGAATACTGTTGACCATTGCCCCACATCCTGAAGCGGGCCCTCAGGCTAGGATCTTTGGCTGGCCCTCTACCTATCGCTAAGCTAAGGTTAAAGGCACACACTACACTAATGTTTTTCAAATAGTGTTTTAGGTCAAATTAAGGGTACCTATTCAGTGTATTACTAGCGATTTTTTGTATTTTCAATACATCTACTTTAATTATGGAGATGTATTTACACACAATAATCAAATATTACATTGCACAATCATATAATTTAAAATGTTAATGGTCATGAAGTATGCAACTTTTTTTTACTATTAAAGTTAATTTATGATGTGTGTTTATCTCATTTATGTGGTCAACCCGCCACGCTGGGCCCTTCAAAAGCCCGGCCTCCCAGGCTAAAGCCGTGTTATCCCCGCCCCACCCATGCTGCTAACAGTTTATTACAAAATTTTGGTCCAAATTCTACCGTTTTTCACCACTTAAATCATTTGGTAACATTAAAAACAATTTCTTGTACTTGTTCGTGTATTCATTTCAAAACTTTAAATATATTATTGTGTCTCATAAAATGAACTTTTTGTGTGTCTATGTAAACAAGGTCAAGTCTGGGGACATGCTAAATATACTTCATTTGCACGAATAGAAGTGCACTTCTGCGCATATTTATTGGTTAAACTGAAGCAAATTATGATAGTAGTGCTAGTTATTAATTATCTTCAAACGCAATGTCGTAATCGATTGCATATTTCATTCAAATTATTATTTCATCTATCATTTTCTAGAAACAGTTTACCATATTGCATTCAAAGTATGAGCAATAACTAACACTGCCACCGAAGTTTACATGTAACGGCCTAACTATAGTGGGGCTTGGGTAAAACGGTTTGACTATAAAACTTATACTGCACATTGTTTTGTTACTTTACTAAGTGCCAATTGAAAAACAATAATGTTTATTTCAATTTATTGGTGGGTGCAATAATAATGTTATAACTTGTATTCGTAATTAAATTGTTCAGGTTCCTTCTACCTTAATAAATTCTATTAGTGTCTTTACTGATTCTAAAAATATTTAATAGGAATAAATAAAATAGTTTGCCAAGGTCTCTTAGTATTTTTAACATGTGATAAATTGTAATATTAAACGTCTTTCTTATTTCAATGAAATATATTTATAATATCGAATTTTATGAAAGTATTTGATATTATTTATTCTTTGTAATTAACTATATTATTTTGTTGTTATTATCTTTTTTGTAAGTTATGTGAATGTTATTTAGTATTAATTTAATTGAATAATTGTATTTATATTATAAGGAGAGGTCCATTGCTGACCGAGACGGATAATGTGTAATAAAAATGCTCACCATAATTTAATAGGAAATAACATGAACCATTTTATAAAATATATTCAATTTAGTTGCAATGTCAGTTGGTTATCTCCAAGTTCTTTTTTTATATTGCTAATAATTTTATTGCATTTCTAACATGTCACAGTGTTGCCAACCGTGCTATAATTATAGTATTTGTACTATAATTTTCGTCTGCGTACTATGTACGATATAAAACAGGTATAGTATGCCCAAAATATTATAATTTTGAATATCAGAAAAAATAAGTAAAAAGTACTAAAATTTCGATATTTCCGTACTATAAATTGGTGCAAAGTACCATAATTTCGCGATATAAGAAAATTTGGAGAACCTGGAAAAAAATCCCTTGACTTTGTTTTAAAATGAAATTTCTTGAATTCGTCGGTAAGCGGTTTTGGTCGGAAGAGGTACCTAAATAAAAGGGGTCTCGGAATTTCTCAAAATCTCCATTATTTTTTTTGTGAGAGGCAAAAATCCTATACATTGCCAAAATACTATAATTTCTTGGACCGCGTACTATATTTCGATCGCAAAAAGATGGCAACACTGACATGTCATTAACTATATTATATTAAATGTTCCAGCTCCTTTTACTAGTAAAATTGGATCGGAATTTGTTTTGGGTCAATATATTTCGTTGTTTGCATTGTTAAATCTTCATATATAATAAACTATTTTTTATTCTACAATTTTAGAATGTAATATTCTTTATTGTACATAATATAAGATTGTTTATTATAAAATAGAAATACCTGGTTATAATATTTATTCAGACTTCACAGAAATTAATCAACAATAAAAGAGAATACTTCAAATGGCACACGGAAAAATTAACAAGATGACCCAATGAGCAGATGAAATTGCCAAAGGATTAGTTCACTTCAGGTGTGTAACGCATTTGACAACTAGATAATCACACTTAGCACTAGAAACGGATCTCAATAGTGTAAAGTGCTTAGTCTCAAAATAGAGGACATGTATGATCAAAAGGATCGGAGCTAATCACACAGCTGAAACTGAGAGATTGCGAGTGAAGATTACGAAGTGAGCATAGAGGTTAAATCCTATTCCATTTGAATTACGCTTGCGACTTCCAGGCAAGTGGGCAGCGCCATCTGTGGGTCTCTTTTTCAAAGTCATGGCCGCTAGACATAGGTACACAATTTGATAAAGTATGTCAGTTTGTATATACTACTAGTTTATTTCGTCGTAATCAGGTAGGACGCATGTGGCTCAACTGGTAAACTACATTGGCCAGAATCCAATGGATGCATGTTCGAATCCCGCCTAGCATCGTATTTTTTTCAAAGATTTTTTCTAGAAGGTATGTTTCCGAAGTATTTTCGAATTATGTATGCTTTATATATTTTATGTACGTTTTGTTTAATCAGTTATTCTGCTTGCGTACTTTTGTATAAAAATTAAAATTTATGGAGGTAACAGGTTTTGCAACTAGTACCTATCGTCTGGGTACATTTGAAAAAATATTATATTATTGCGTCAAACTGTATAAATTTTGTTGTTTATTTTGTGTTTTATGTATTAAATATTATTGTGTATTTATTGTAATACATATTCTGAGTCAGTTAAGATTTTTTTTTATTTCACTTCACATTAATTCCTTACCTGACAATCCTGTGTATGATCATTGATCATCACAAATCTTGAGTAAAAACAAAACAATGATTCGGTTGGTCGATAGTGTGCGTGGGGATAGGGAGCCGTACTAAATATCTGGCAGCCGGTGAGCGCGTATTTGTAGGTATTCATAAGCATACAATCCACGAACCGAATCATTGTTTTGTTTTTACTGTACCTCCTTGTCCTGGACATTAGAAGTTAATTGTGTGGGTAGTATGGTATTTTAATCTCTTTGTGCATATGTCCAAAACACATCATTATCTCCCATTCTTTATTTTGTAAGTAATAAAGCAATCGCCAAAACATTCTAGAAGCGTGTGAATTAGGTTTGAATGAGTACTCATTAATAGTAGATAAGCCTTACGCATTTGTCAACCACTTGCTGCTGACCAGATTAACAGCAACAACGAGGCTTAAGAAAGGAAATCAGTATTTGCGCTTGTAGTTGCGACCAGAGGCGTAGCAAGGTATTTTTGTGCTCGGGGCAGTAGTGAAAAATGCGTAATAGAAAACTTGTAGGTACCCAAGCACACTTATAGCCTTACCACTATATATCATGGCTGCAGAACTTGCGTTTCCCCCACACTTTCAGATGTATTTTGTAGAGCCCTGACCCCCACTCTTTAAGTCTTGACAACTGCATACAGCGCACATCAAAATCATTGCAAAGATATAATGGTTTTACTAATCAACCTATAATAAATAGGTACTACATGGTTACCATTAAAAGAAATAAATAATATGGATAAAATTCTTTTCAAAAATTTATGTCCCCCTAAAATTGAAAAAAATTCAAGATACTCGATTTTTTTTGTTTGTATAAAAATCATAAAACTCTTCATTTATTATAAATTTACACAGTGAATTTCCAACATTAAAACATGTTTTGTCATTTTAGGATGAAATTTTTCATTCACTTTTTATTCTTGCATGTTCAACGAAACTCCATTTCTGATCCCCTACCCGAGCTGACCCGTTCCCACACTTCTTTTTATGGCAACCAACCACAGTTTCTGGTTGTTGGAGACCATCGACAGTGTTATAAAAGGCCTTAAACATGTGTTTGAAACCAGACGGAATCAACACAGTTAAATTTTATATAGAATTTCGATTGTGCATAAGCGAAAATGTCTCCATTGTGCAGAATATACTGAATACAGCTCTATTTTACGTATGCAGGATCCGGCAAATGTTGAACGAAATTAGACTTAAATTAATGATTTGTACAGGTAGAATAAAAAGTCATTTTTGTTTGCATTACATTCAAATATATTATGATAAATTTGTAGTTTTTCACTAGTATAGTTTTCGTTTTTCATGTTTAAATTTTTCATCTTAACAAATATAATTTAGTATATATAATTAATTCTCTTATGTTTTCTTTACAAATTTAGTCATTTTTCTCCAAATATAATAAATATTTTTTAACCCTCTTTTTTGTGAGTAGACTACATTTTTCGACTTCTCTAATGCCCTAAACATATTTTATATTATTTATCACGACAACTGTATGTATATATATATATATTATATTATTAACTATTATTTATCTATCTTTAAATATCCAAGACAAGTTAAAAAAAATAATCGGTACATATCTACACACTTCACATACAAACAATGAAACTTATTGATAATAAAATCAAACTCAACTATCCCAAACACAGACAATAACATATATCATTCATTATATTCACCAATTTGTAACACATTGGAATGTTGACGTGATGTGAACATGACAAGTTTGATTTGATTTTTGTAAGATTGTTTAAAAAATGTGTACCATTAAAAAATAATAAGGAAAAAGGACAATATGTATAATACGAACTATCATACAATTTAAATAACATAATAATATGTAAATGTTTAATGTTTGGGATAGTTAGTTTTTTTCTGGATACATACACATTCAACAGTATAATATATTTTGTAATAATTGCAACAGAACTCTTGCTAGACATGAATCCAAGAAGCAACTAATCGAATGTAACATAAATTGAAATCGAGAATATGCATAGTTTATAGATAGCTGTAAATGTATTAATTTAATATATTCACCGTTATTTGCATATTATTATGAGTATTGTGGGATGAAGCATTCTGCACAGTTCTGCCAGAATCAACTACAAGAACGTAACATTAATTCTACAGTGACTGGCAACACCAAAATCAGCATCTAAAGGTGGCTGGCTATCAGCATAAAAACTGAGTAACAAATATTTTCGGTTACAGAACACTGGTTTATAATAGCGTAATGGAGTGTCCAAACCAAGATAGCACAAATGACCATAAACAAATCAAGATGCCAATTATTCCTCTAACCCTTCTCCGTAACAGATAACTCAATGGATATTTCCAGGTCTTAAAGTCAAACAATATTACTTCCATTCATAAAACCTGTTTTTATTGTACTATAAAATTAATTGTAAAATTCTTTGCAGGTTTTATTGGTCGATGAGTGTCATTTCTCTTTGACAATTTTTTTACAATAGAGTAGCCAGATTACGGGCAGGAACGAACATACGGGATATTTTCTATAGCTACCCTATAATCTACGTTCATATCAAGAACTTAAATTTTCATCTAGCTCATTAAAATCAAGAAATTTTATTAAATCTCATGGAACTCCTACCTGGCTGACCACAAAGTACTTAGACAGAATGAACAAAACTTACTCAAAATACCGGTCGTTAATATTTTAGTCTCAAAATAATGTGTTTTCTAAATTCATTATCTACTACAATTCTGTGCGTATATTTTAAATGGATATATGGACAAAACATTAACTTTCAAACTTTCAAAACCATACATTAGTAGGATATTAGTGCCGCAAGTGAAAATTTTGCAATGTCGATGTAAATTACCATCAAAGATTGTATTATTTGTATTCCTTCCTAAATCACTCGCCTCCTTAGAATTATTATCTCTACTTTAATAATAACAATGATGCAATATCTAAACCTAAAAAACGAGCTCAACTTTCAAAATAGGTGTATTACCCAAAAGTTGTCCATTTTTTAGGCAAGGTTTTGCAAATTATTGCAGAATCCCTGAGAGGTCGCGGAACCGGTTGGGAATCACTGATCTGGCTGAATATTAAATCAAGAAACTTTTAATCCTGCAATGGTGTACGTAAATATTGTTTGACTTTTAGACTTTTATATGACAATAGACTAAATTGATTCGTGCTTGCTACGTTAACTTTGAAGCATCTTGATTTATGGGGTAGAAAACAAAATCAGCAATTTATCTACAGGTATTTTTGTATCCCACATACATTACAACAGTATCTCATAGTTTAGTAAAAATCAGATGTCAAATATAGGCACTAAATACAATGTTCAATATGTAATAATTATATGCACAAAACCGTAAAACTGGCACTACTACACAATAGATCTAAAATGAACAAGATTTCTTATCAATGTAATATAATTTAAGTTTGTAATATCTAAGAATTTATCAATCAATTCGGGGGTAACAAGGCAGACTTCTACAAATTAATCATAAATATATAAAGCTAAAAAGTACGATACTTTACAACACTATCCTTAAAATAACTGAATATAAAAAGGCTTAAATATAATATTGTAAATGGATAGTCATGAACATTATGATGTTATATGTGGGGCAAATTTAATATACATACAATATTGTATGTTTAATTAACCAGATGGCTGCCAATAACGTCTAAAGACGCGAACTTTTTCGTGAACAGAACGCCGCTCATACGAAAATGATGTCTTTGGACGTACCGTTAAGCAGGATTTTACTAACGTAAATCAATTATTTTAAAGATACAAAATCATAAACATTTTAATTTTGTTATTATGGGATAAATGGCGGCACAATCGGCGCACTCTTCATTTATTTGGTAAGTTTTTATAAATAAACTTTAATACATTTTTTTTATTTTTGCAATAAAATTCGCGGCGTGCAAGGTACCATACATACACCTACCGACAGTTAAAAAGTTAAATGCTATTCAATACGCAGAATGTTTATGTTATTTAATGACAGCAAGATACATAATAAATATCCATTTAATTACTATTTTATTCAACGCAGAATAATAATTAATGTATATTCATTCAATCTTGAATAAGAAATAATTAAATTTGTAATTATTAGGTTTTACATCTGCAAGGTTAGTACTTCGGTTGCTATCTTAGTGGTATGAACCCTTGCGTGTGTTCAAATCCCACTTGGTGCAACGATTTTTTTAGGATTGTTGCAATAGATATATTTCTGAATCTTTTCACATTATGTAGGTGTATCACCATGGCGACATCATCAATAACAATAACATGACAAGTTAATTGAATTGATTAAAGAGATTTGCAAGTTCCATTAGACTTAAAAATATATAAATGAAATACTTACATGTAATAAAATAGACTTGCGCAATGTTATAAACAGACCAATCAAATGCAATACGCCAAGCACCGATCTAGACTTGAAAAACGTCACTGAAGGCACGTGGCATAATATGAAAACAGAAAGTAAGTAAGTATTACGATACAGTTCCCTCTTCTCATATGACTGTCATTTGAAGTTGTATCAACCATAATGTCATTGGAACTATTGTCGTAATATAAGATGGGTTCAAAAAATGGCTACGTGCGTGTTTAGAGAGATTCGAATGGCGGCTAATATTCACTTAGATGTGTTTTTGAATTGGAGACCTTAATGTCAAACAATGTTATCTACATAAAACCTGCATTCATGTACCTGCGGATACTGTTTGGTTTATTGTGAAGCAATGGTGTTTCAATTCATTTGGGTCCTACTATTAATCACCATCGAGATTTAAACAAATGTTATTTGACTTTATAGAACCTATGTAATGTTTTTAGACTGTCATGCTCGTGTAGATGAACCTTATTTGACTTAAATAACTCAGTTATGGCACATGGGAATCTTTTACAGTTTAATTTTGAATCATCCTAAAAGGGTTTATAACATTTGAAAAGAATGATAAATAAACACTTAAAGATAATTTTTGGAATTCAAAAGCATAAGATTAGTTGTCAAAAAGGTACTCTAGATTTTAGATATAATATTATAATTTTCAGCATTTAAAGAGGTGTAAAATATTACAATCTAAATTTTAAAATATGGCAGTTTTACTCGCATTTTATCCCCTTTCAATAATATAAATTATCATCACTATTACTTATATTAATCTTTATACACGCGTTGATAATAATTTCTACGCAAATTATCAATTTTGTCAAACTTACAAGATAGATAAATACAATAATAAATTATCAATAGTTACAAAAAGTAATTATAATAAATACATCACATTTTGTTTTGTTGTTTTTGTTTAACCACTATATAATATTATATATTTCGTCCGTAAATTACGCTACATCGAGAATATTAAATTTAAAATTTTCTGAGATCATCAATAATAATTTAGCTTAGTTAGTTTTAAATACCGATAATTTATTCTGGTTAAATTTAAAGAGCTTTTTCTAAACTAATTTGTAATATTATTACTGTACAAGCAAGCGGTAACAATGGTGATTTTTTTTGTTGTAATTATTACATTCACGCGTTGAAAAATATTGTACATGGAATCTTTTATAAAAATGTCTTAATTAGTACAAAGACTGTTTACTAATAATAATAATCTACCTTATAGACGCGATTAGAAATAATCTAAAGGGTTGGCATTGTGGCATTGTCATCGACAATCATATTGTAGATCATTTTTAAAGCTCCTAATTCGAAACATACTTAATGATGTTTGACAGTGCCTTTAAGACAACAGACATGATGTGTCAATATTAAATTCAATGTATAATTTACAGATAGCAAAGATTGCAATATTTTATGGATAATTAATTAGGTATGTTAATTAATAATTTTTAAAAATGGAGAAAAGTATTTTTCGATATCCAATCAATTCGTGTTTCTTGCGTAATTAATCTGTACATCGACATTAAATATTATTAAAAATTATCTTAGTAATAATAATGTTTCACATATAACACATCATTTCACTATTATACTAAGAGCACATTCAATTAGGACAATTTATTTAACTTAAGCAATGTATTTTCAAATTAACTGCAACCATGTTATAAAATCTGACAATGAATATAATTTTTATAAAAATTTGTCCAATTATTTATTTTATTAGCTGAGGTTGAAATATTGTTATGACCGGTAAGGCCAGTTCAGATTAGTCGAGTAATTTAGTCGAGTGGCGAGTGGTTTAGTAACTAAACATGTATGAACAGACAAATTTAGTTAGGTAATTTAGTAAAATCATTTAGTCGAGTCAATCTGTTTTATTCTATTTTTTCGGTTGAGTAGCGGCCCCCATGCTTATATATACCAAACAAGCCACGAGATAAGTCTAAAGATGTTATCTTTAGTCAAGTTCATTAGTTGTCGTAGAATTTCTTCCTTCAATTCTTCTAATATAGCCATTATAAATGAAGTTATTAACTTATTAATTTTTTGAAGATACATTATTTTAAAACACATATATAACAATATATAAAAAGTGTTTTCAAATTATGTATGTTCAATAAAAAGAATGTTACTTTCTTAAATCTTGTGAATTATTTGTTGAATAAAAAAATTAATTAATGAATTATTTTTGCTTTGTTACGCTGTGCTCTGTTCATTTTGACATGTCACTCTCGACACTTTGTCGGACACTTTTCAGTTACTAAATCATTTAGTGGTAACTAAATTACTCTACTAATCCGAACCGGCCTGTTGGTACACCAAGATTTCAATAAATAAATATCTAAATTTAGAGAATTACAATAGGATGGACCAACAGAAAATGTTTGTGTTGGCGAGTAATGATTGGTTAAAAAGACAACCACAAATTGTAAAAGAAACACAGGTAGACTCGGTTTGTAGATTCTAATAAATTTTGTTATCAACAATCCACTTTCAAATCAGTAACATGAATACATATATTGTACAGCCAAGATTAATCAGGAGTAAATATTATGTAGATTTGATATCTCCAGTTAATTTAGTTAGTCCAGATAGTTTGTAAATTAAATCAAGTTCATAATTACATTCATTTGTAATATTAAACCATGAATGTTGTATTTGTGTTAGAAATTGAGAAAAATACTGAAAAAAATTCTCATAACATTCTCAATATCATGTAACACTTAACATCAGTGGCGAAGACTCCTTGCTAGGCGATTATTTAGAGCCTACTTCAATGAAAATCAATCTTAATAATAAGCGACATGATGGCACGGACTCGATAGCAAACACTAATTTTATATATATTAATTTTCACTTTGACTTGACTATGAGAATTTATTAACCACTAAAATGTAGTGGTAGAAGAAATAATTAAATGAAATTAGTAGTGAGATCTCAATTATCGTAGCCTTTCACACATTCAAAATGTAAAACACATACCCTAATGACATCACGAATTCCACAAATCACAAGTTCCAGATTGTATGAGTAAAATGAAAGTGTTTATGGACAAAAGAGAAGCATTTTTTGAGGTCTTTCGTCTAGTTTGGTTTTGTTTATAAACGTATTTATTTTTCACACGTTTAGCAAGCCATTGCGGTTTGGTGTTTGGGTTTTTTTCATAAAATATTATCTACTTTAAAATGGTTTTTTTTGATGTTCAGTAAATAATTGTAAGTAAATACTGATGAAACAACATTCAACTTCATGTCTCATAATATGACTGTCCTAGCACTTTTTTTCAGTTACCCATAGCCTACCTATCACCTTCAGGTACTCTTCGCCACTGATTGACATTCCACGTCTAAATATTTTATTTTTTCTGATATATTGTAGATACCTCATTTCAGTAGACTGATAAATTTTTTTGACAAACAATAAAGATATAAGTAACATAATATCGTTGAGCATTATATTCGAAGACACAAAATCAATAAAACACGCGAAACACTAAAATATAAATTAAATAAAGCGATCACTTTCAGCTAAACATGACAAACATAAACACATTGTTCTTTAGTTTTTCCGCGTTGAAGCGATTACAAAAGAGTAGCGCACGGGCGCTTTAGCGACCCTCATGGTTGCTGAAGAAGAAGAGTCTCCAATTCATCAGCGGAGCGCAGGAGGAAGGCGGCCGACTCCCTGTATCCAGTGATCAGCTGTCTTACTGCAGCCATTTCTGCTGAATTCAATTTATGTGATAATAGCAAAGGTTTGGAGGAGCTCTGCGTCGCATGGGAGGCCGATGCGATCGGTGGGTTGAGCCCTAACGCGCTGGCTGCATTCACTGATGACAATGATGAGGAAAAACTTGCCTGGGACAATGCCACTGATGCTGAAGGAGTTTTCATCGATAAGTCTGTCGGACCTAAAAGAATGAGACAACATATTAGAAAGTTTTAGAATATATTCATAGCTTTGTTGTAAAAAAGATGGATTATTACAGAGATTTCGGATATTATCTTTTGCATCATTGTTGTGTCTTTCTTTTATAAAAAGAATATAACGATGTAGGCAAATGATTGTAGAAAATAAATCTGTGTGCGAAAAGAAAAGTGAGAAGAGTCCAAAGTCCAAAGTCCAAAACTACTACATACTTTTCAGAAGGGTCAAAAGAAGATAGGACAGCTTTACATATTATGCATTATTTATTGTTAAATAAGCATAGTATTTAATAAATGTTTACATTCTGAAGACTTATCTTTCTTTTCCTTTCGCAATTAGAAACCACCTACATGATTTCAAAATGGTCCCTATTGTTTTTATGAGACAGGTTGACGTTTCTATGTGGTATATTCCATACAAAATGATTTTGAAAGACTGAGCGTAATGCAAGACCATACTTAGAAGAAGAAAAGATAAACAATTTGTAACAAAACACCGGTTTTTTACTCAAACTAGATTGTCGATTTCGGTATCGTAAGTTAGACATATAATATCTTATGGTTTTGAATTATGCTTTTCGAATGTACCAGATTGTGAAATTCTTCATTTCTACCATAGTTACTTTATCAAAAATTTATGTTGGTATAAAAGCTGAAAAGAAGGAATAATAGACACCCATGATATCAGGTATGACGGTTTATAGCAGACATATTCTTCTTACCGTTTCCAGTCAGAGCGACGCCAAGCCCTCCGAAATTAAGAGCCTGCCCGTGGTGGCCACCAGCCGCCATCGCAGCAGAGAAAAGTGCACTTTGGTAAGCCGCCACGGCCGCGGCTGCACTAGATCCTCCTACTCCCGGATTGTGCAAGCCCGCGACCGCACCCAGTGATGACAGGAGAGCATTAGTGTTGTTCCCGACTCCCGAGGAGTTCAGCGAGAGAGGGTTGCTGACGTGACTCCCAAAACCGTGGATCGCTGAAGATGTCGAGGAGTTCACTCCGAGAGATGACGCCAAGTCGGTGATGTTTGTTGCGCTCGTTGTTAAGGGAGTTGATGTTCGGGAACTGCAATTTAAAAGAAATTTAATTCATTACTGGTTTCTGTTCACCGTTTGCGTAAAATGTAAACACTCCAAAAGAAAGTGTTATAGCGCCTGTACACGTGCATGGATTTACTTGCACCAATAGTTTGTATTTTAAATTAACACGATAATAACTGTTTACACGTCTCGCCAATCTCATACTCCAAGAGTAAGCGATGCACGACGTTGTCATTTTATGGTACTATTTGACAGGTCATGAAAATCGGTTAACCCCAAAATGAGTCTCTGGGTGGTGTAGTTCGCTTTTTTAACCAGCAGGTTCGCTAATATTGTTCTACTGAACTCGCAGATATTGCACGGTCCAATTGTCCCGTGAAAATTCAGAAGCTTTTGAACTTTTTTGATACATGCATGGAATCTTGGAATTTGCACGATAATACGTGTTTACATGTGTATTTTTTTGTTATGGCCAATAATACGTACTCCCAGCAGTAAATCCATGCACGTGTAAATGGGGTATTGTGTTATAAAAGCTATTTGAACCTTCTTAATATCTCATTATATATTCTACATACTTGGAGCAGATCTTGTTGCCAGTATTGGATAGCTATACGGGTTCTTACCATGTCCCCATGACATGTTCAAAATAATAGGTAGGTACCCAACTTTATTTTAAGATACATATACAATTTATAAACAAAATATAACAATCCTACTATATAATATACAATATGTTAAAGGAAAATCCTTTATCCCGTTTCAACACCGCACATATTAATATAAGTATCTTATTAATGTGCATAATTTTATTTAATTAATTGTTCCTAAAAAATAAAAACAGAGGTGTGTAGATAACGTTAATTAGTTGTTTTACCTCTGTCTTCCAAATGTTTGGTGTTGTCCAAACGCTTGGGGGAAGTTTGATCGGAACAAGGGTAGAGGCGGTGCTGGTGATGAGGCGGGACTGCAAAGATTTTCACAAACCACTTTATTTTACATAACTAAATATTATAGAATACGAAATTATACTATTATAGAATATTATGAAGCATCAAATATGTTTTTGTTTAAATGATAATGAGGCACCTTACACACAGACATTCTAGGTGCCCGCAATACAATCTAAACTTTTTAATTAATTAAAAAAACATTAAAATATATGTAATTCAAAAAGTTCTCCTACATATTTCAATGATAAAAATAATGATGAGAATTTATGATGGAATTAAAAAATAGATTTATAGATTTTAAATGTAAACTTTTAGTATTATTTGGTAGAACTGCACTATCTCTAAAATAATATTTAATATTTATTCTCACCTTGCATTTTTACTCCCCCCTCCCCCCGAACTGACGTCATTCTGTCCTTTACTAATATTATTATTGTTGAGGCAAATTCCGTTCTCGAGCGCGGAGTTTTGAAGTGACGATCCGAGGAGGCTGGGCAACCCGGACAGAGTGGACTCTCCCTTGCTCTGCTGCAATCCGGGACTTGAGCCGGCTTGCATCTGCGCTGCAGCAACTGTGCTGTTGTACAAGCCCAACAGTGGATGGGTGACGGAGGTTGACGATGCAGTGGTGTCGATAGACTGAAAATTAAATAATATAAAACTTATTATACGAATATTAAAACAATAAAGCGAATTATCACATAGTAAGTTGTATAGAACCAAGGATTTCGAAGAAACCTTGTTCTACAGGTTAGAACAAAAGCTGAACGCAGAGAAGCTGAAAAATGGGTTACTAATGATTAAAAAAGCTGCACGTCGTTCCACATTGCAGATTTATTTGTAGAAAACAGAGAACACAAAAATAATGGGGAGTGGTTTGTCTTCTGGTTGAAGCTGTTAGAAGGTTTAAATCTCGAAGAATACATTATTTTTAATATTTACATCTGTATGCATTAAAGTTTGTCACATAAACGAAATGCGCATTCAATATTGGTAATATTTTGGAAGACTTCTTGTAAGATATTTTGTATTTCTTTCATTTTATGGGTTGATCATTATAAAGTAGGTAATAAACCGAATCCGGCTTTAAAGCTTTGGTTTATATCTTTCGTAATTTCTATCTTACTAATCTGTTCTGTCCTGAGATTGAATCCTGGCTCTGGAAAGTACACATACTGTTTTTCAATTTGTGTATGAGTCAGAGTATGGACCTAATAGGTTGAGCAAGTGGCTGACATCTATTTCTCGTAAAAACAAATTCTGTCGACACAAACCTCCACTCTGTGGAGGCCCATATGATCTTATTAGGATCGGACATGATCGGAATCTGTTCTGTGGTGGCAAATACAACTCACACTTTTGTGGTCCAAGATTTATTTGCTAAAGCTGCACTACCATAAAAATGTCTGAAATAGATTTTTCGTCAACAACTACAGCATTCATTTCCCAGTGCCTAGTCAAGATTAAAATACGGCTGAGTACAATAACATGAACAAAACATTTTAAAAGTTCTTAACGAAATGTTTGTTACCAGTTTTTATACAATGTTCATTTATTCAAGTACATAATATATATTATCTTAGTCTAGACTAGGCATAATAGTATATTTTCTATAACAAAGTAAAAGAAAAATCTCTGTTACTCAACAATACAAAATACAGATAATCTTTTAATAGTCCCAAATTATTATTAATATTACTGTAAGGCATAAAGCCCATTGACGCAGCGAGTGCGGCGCTCGCGCAAAATTTCTACAAGTGGCGCGTAAATCATCAAAAATACAACATAATCAAATACGCCAGCGCCCACTGGACTTGACGATGCCTTGCGCCCCGCCTGCCGCATGAGTCACCGTTTTTCGCTTCTCGGCGATACGATTTAATGAAAATACAAAGAAGTCCATTCATTGAACACGGCTACCAAAATTACGCTGCTCGAGGCGTCGTCGATCGACGGGCGAAAAGCAATTATTTAATAACAGGGAACTCTTTGTTCCGTGTCCTATATTTCGCTGGTTGAATAATGTTGTCGTAAATATAAATTACAAGCCCCGAAATAATATAATATTTTTATTGCTTTGTTATGAGAGACGCTGTAAAAATAATTATTTTGTGCTGCTTGGGCCGCTTATTACATAGGTGAAGAGTAATGCGCGGGAAGAGACGTGTGATTATGGTTATGACTAAACGCTTCATACGCCGACTTCGCCCACTCGACGCGTTCTATGAGCACTATCGCTAAGGAGTATCAATATAATGAAATGACTTTTCGACTCACGCTGCCAGGATTGGAAGTGGGCATCGGTTGGCTGACTGGTTCCAGGCCGAGTCTCATCCTCTTGGCGTTGTGGCTTTCGTTTTCACAGGCTTGCGCGAGGATCTGCTCTGCTTGCACCGACGTCAGGTGGGCTGGCGTTGGACGAATCTGATAAAAGCACATCAAATTTTATCAATTCACAATATTTTCAGGATAAATAACTGCCTACACGGCGCCATAGAAACAGCAATTAGTAGGATGTTCAACACATCCTTTCTGGAATCATATAATTTGATACGGATTACACCTACCTACCTTCCATCATTTCTTCTTTCACACTATTGTTTTTGTGCGATATTTTATTTTTATTACAGCTACCGCCGTGAAAAGAGTTTCATAGAGGTAGATATATCACTGCAAAAGGAACCAAGATTCGCTGGTTTGAGTACTCAATAAAAGATATTATTCATCCAATACTGGATATTCAAAACTCAATCCATTCCAAAAAGACAGTTGATTTTTAACTTGGCGTGAAGAAATGTGTCGGCATACAAAGATAAATAACATCTGACTTCAACTATGTACGTAATGTCTGCGGTAAGGGAAGAGCAAAAATCTATCACTGTAACCATGAAGAACCAGTGCATTGAATTAAGATTGCCTGTTTATAAAATTTGATATAAAGACAATCATTATTAGAACTACGACGTTCAGTTATGAAAAGCAAGACTGCAGGAAAATAGGTAAATTAAGTATAAAATAAATGCATACTGTCGCATCCCAGGCAGGTGTCGTCGCGCTATTTCCTTGCGGCGTCTCTCCTCTGACTTTCTTATTTCTCCGGCAACTCTTGAGGTAGGTCCTGATACGTTTCCTCGCCCTCTCCGCGAATTCTGGAAACTGTCTGGTGCAGGAGTCGATGATGGCCTGAATCTTTTCCTTTGGCTGTTTCGAGATCGGGACTATTCGGTCGAGATTCTCGTCAACGAACAGGCGGACAAACATCTGGAATAATTAAATACTTGATTCAATTTTATGATTAACGGAAAATGATTGCTTAATTGATTCCATGTTATAGCAACATACACATATCACACATTCATACACATACGTTACCTATTATGAGAGTAACGCATGTCTACTTTGTGGTGTGGGAAGGATCACATGTGAAATTTAAATGGTGAGAAACAATATTAATTCTTCGAGTTGAGGTTATCAGCTGTTTCATACAATGAGCCAATCCTAAGCTTACAGTTTTAGACCCAATTGAATCTATATAAAGGTACACATTGAAAACAGATATTTACAGCGTCATTGTAAAAGTAACCAATTGAAAATCAAAGGATTGTATACACAATTAGGT
Source organism: Rhyacophila brunnea (assembly GCF_057557595.1). Lineage (NCBI taxonomy): Eukaryota > Metazoa > Arthropoda > Insecta > Trichoptera > Rhyacophilidae > Rhyacophila > Rhyacophila brunnea. Next base: position 21,410,507 of record NW_028232774.1, read on the forward strand.
TAGGTTAGCCTTATGGTAGCCTCTTAATGCATAATAATATGGCTAATAAAGGGTAAGATAGTCCACTCACATTAAATGCCTTCAACCTCTCTGGGTCGTGCTGCTGGGGGTCCAGTCTTTCGTCGCTCTCATCATCTGAACCGAGCGCATCATCATCTTCTTTTCCGTTGCCTGCTGACGAAGAGGTCTCATCGTGGAGACCGCCTGGTTCTGTGCCACCGGCTCCCAGGAGCACAGGACTCTGTAACGATACATTCATAATACATATTATTAATCAACGGTGGCAGTAGGTTTGTTTTTATGAAATTATTACATGTTCGCATTTTCTATCTTCCCTAAAACAGACGATTTAAAAATAATTTCTAACCTATTCAATTTTTATACACATAAGCATGACAATGTAAAAGGCACAAGGAAAGAAAAAAATATTTATTAATATTTAAAATTAGGTGTAGCAAGAAAATAGGCTACTTAGTTAAAAGTATCAATCGATTTTGAAGATTTATAGTTCAATTTTCGTCAAGTCTCAACTTCAGAGATTGCATATTATTGACATAAAAGTTGGCCATTGAAAGACTTCTTTACAAAAATTGATTTTTACGAATACGTATTTTTTAAATAGTGTTTTTAACACTACAACAACAGGCCACGAGGCCCTATGATAGTAGTGAAACAAGAGTACAGTAATAGCAGTGAAGTAATCAAAGAAACACATAGACTTTGAGAAAATTCGTGAAAAATATTGTGACCTAACCGGGAATAGAACCCGGAGCCCTGAATCAGAAGGCGGTGCACTACGCATTGGAATACGACGACCGCTTTATGTTGGTTAATATGAAGAGACAATACGGCTTAATCCAAGAATAATGAACACTGTCAAACTAGAAATCCTGCACACTCTATGTATAATGGTACACGCAGGGTCTCAGGAGTTCTTCCTATGATGCACCTAGCACAACTTTGAAGGGCGTTCCTCGTTAGTTATGTCACGGTATATTGGCTGTCCCAAATATATACATAGTAGATACCTACAAGTAATTTTTGAGTAAATTACTTTTATTGCATTTCTAGATAATATTATGCATTATAAAAAATATAGGTAGCTATCATTTTCACAGGAATGTGAACCTCTATATTGGCTATTATCAAAGATTAGTGATAATAGATATAGAATAGAATAAGTGATACACTGTCAAAAATCACTTATATTTTAGTAATCACGTTTTTACATTTTCTTGGAACATTTTACCAACGCAGCGCAGTGAAAATGCAAAAATTGTGTGGAGACGTACCAGTATTAGAGAGTAAAAACCATGATTGAAATAAGGCTACCCAGAGAAAAGTGTTCTACGTAATTACCCGTCTGCCTTAGAGTGAACGTTGGGGTCCCTCAACATTTCATATCGACTATGGAAAGGAAAAACGACGTAATCAACACAAATCATTTTACAGGAGCCACAAAAACGTTTTTGTCATGGTTTTCGATCAAAGTTAAAATACAAAATAGACATCACCTTGGAATGCATGATAATTATTGATAATGTAGTTTCTGTATCCCTAATCTGTTATTAACTATTGGGTTAATTAAAAAAAACCAACAAAAATGATGGTTAAGTCGTTTTTCCCATGTCACTTATTTCTTTCATTTTTAATTGCCAGCTAAATTATTTAGATAATAAATCGGCATTTGCAGCTTATATCCTTTGGACATAATGTGTATTTAGTCGTATACAACGTTATTATGCAATAAATCCTATTTTGAAAAAAACTGAGGGTTACTCCTTTTTTCCGTTCTAAAGTCGATATTATGGATATTCACTGGTAGTGTGTATTATATATTATATTATGACGTTTATGAAGATGGAATTTAAGAAAGTAAGCAATTTGTCCCCGGTCCGACACGACCTTCCAACTAACCGGCTGGTCTCTGGTGTTCCTCCTCCCCGATCCAGCCAGTCCGAGAGCGGAGTGATACGAAGCCCACAGCTCCGCCATGTTGGCATCACCGCCCACACCGACGCCTTCCGATGCTTCTCCGTTGCGACCTGGAACAAGTGACACAAATCAGAATTATTATCTGGACTTCATTTTTTAAATTAATTAATTCAAAATCCAGTGAAAGTAGGAAAATCCATGGATGACACTTGAGATTAGTTCAGATGTGCATTGTCATGCTCATCCTAAAATAACTAGAATACAGCAGAAGAGAATAAAATAATCATTTTATAATGTACTTCCATAAATATATTAAATTTAATTAATATAATATTCCAGCATTGTTTGTATATAATAATAAAAATTGCGATCTACTGTTGACAACAGTTACTTGCTTTTGTAACTTACCTACCCACTGTTACTTACAGTTTTACCCAAATAATGATTGTCCAGTGTATAAAAAATAGTTCTCTATTATATTAATGCCGTTTATATCCACAGTACGCCCCTGAAAAATTAATTCCAGAACACATGTCTGAAACGTGTTCGTCAAATGAATTGTAGCTGATATAATCACTACATTAAGTAACGATCAACTTGATTTTCATATATAAAAAGCTTTACATATAAGAAGAATTTTCTTCATTAACTTTGTTTTAATTTTGGCCTTGTCCAATTTTCTGTGTATTCCGAATGTAAGACGATTTATTTACCTTTTAGTTAGGTATTTATAGAATTTTTTTCCGCAATGGCCGAACGGTAGCGTGTCTGCTTACAAATTCGTGGGTATGAAAAAAATACATCTTTTTAAGTGTTTGGAAACTAGGGTATGGTTCTAATAGGTAGGCAAGTGGCTAACACATATTCCTCGTAAAATAAAATTAGTTAAGAAACCTCTTTATGAAGCAGTCAAGATCCGCATCGGATTATAGAGCTAATTACCAAACAATTACGTCTTTAAGTAATAGTTGTTATACATTCCGGGGATTTCTGTAGTAACTAAACACACCGAGTTAATGCCAACTTATATCACGGACACAAACAAAATATATCCGGTGTATAATTTTCTCTAAGAGGTTGTTTTCTCAAGACACAGTTTGTGGACCAAAACATGGCAAACTTTTTTTTCTTCTGTGCAGTAATACCAACGTTATAAATAATTATATAATTATTAAAGAAGTTGTTAATTGTTATATTAATTATTATCTTGCTATGACAGGAATGTTGGCAGCGTTGTGTCCAGTGTTTAGGTACATTATAATATTATTATTTATTCTACACGATTCTATATTTACAATGTACCTACTCTTAAATAATTAATACATTGTCGTTGTTTAGTTTATAACAATTATTCATGAATAATAAATATAGAAAATGTATAATATTGGTGTGCAAGATGTTTTAAAAAACAGTACTTCTAAAACCGTGAGTTCCACGAAGGAGCGGGAGGAAATAGTAACTAAATTAAACAATGATAAAAAATTATACTTGTGCAAACATTTTGTGTTCTGCATATTTTTGTGTGGTATCGTGGACCATGAGGGCAAGGGAGTGAAAGGCGATTGTTGTCTTCGAAATGTGGTGTTGGGGCCGAATAGTTTATATGTAGTTATTATTGGACAGAGCATAAGGACGAATCTGTCAATCATCTAGAAACTCTAGATAAAGGAACGAGTCTCGACAGTTAGACGCATTCTGTAATTTTCATGACATAATATTCGGCGCGGACCGGATAACCTCGAGAGACTGGTAGTTTTGCGTAGCCGTCCGCAAGAACCGTCCGCGAGAACGCAAAGCAGAGGAAGAGCATCGGCGCGCTGGAGCGACGGAGCTTAGTTTGACCAACCTTCACTCTGCCCCAAGAGAAGCAGATTACTTAGATGGATGGAGAGTCTTGGTCGCTCAGAAGATGACGATGAATTTCAGGGTGGTCATGATCCTCAATCATGAGAAGAATAGAAGATTAGTAACAACATTTGTTATATTATTACCACTCGAAAATTTTAAGATAGATCATTTATTCAACTTCCCTACTGACAATTTTGCGGCTATATTGTTTATTAATTTATATATGGAAATGCGTGAAGGAAGATTGGAGCCGCTTGGTGATGCCCAGAAACTAGAGGAAAGACACAAGGTACACAATCCAGTGGATAAGTAACACGGATAGGGGTAATTATTAACAGTCTTTCATTTTCACCAAAATCACATACTTAACTGATAAAATAGTACTGTTTCTTTTCTATACATTTTGTATCTAAATACAATTCAATCCATTAAATGATTAAATACTCATATATGTTTGTACATTTCTTTCATTGCATGTAATCAAAATAATAAAAAATCTGGAAACTTCACTGGTTTAACTTATAACTTGTGACGGTTTCAAATCATTTATATTATTAGCATGGATAGTGATAGTTGTGCATTCGGTAGTTTTTTTTTTCTAGAATACAAAAAATATACAACAGGAATGAAGAAGAAGGGTTCTTAATTTTTAAAGTGTTTGAGAAGCAGTGGCGTTACGTGGGGCGCAATTGTAAATTTTAATTGACGGCTGAATCGGTAACGTTTGACATTTATTTAATCGCCTATTTTATTATAAAGTAACCGACTCAGGGCTCGAAATGGACCGGAACGCACCGGAGCGCCGTTCCTGTTCGTAAAATCGGTAAAATTATCGCTCCGTGTCGTGAAATAAATAATTTGACCGTCTGAACTGGATAGACCATATTATATAAAATCTAACACACTTGTTTTTATGAAAAAAAACACATAAACTTTGATAACTTTACTATGTAAAAATCTTCAGAAAACTGTCGAGCGCTCCGGTTCGTAAATTTTTCCATTTCGAGGACTGAACCGACCGCACCTTCCCAGTTTCGTTTTACCGTTGACACCGCACTTATAATATACCTATAATAAGTTAAGTTCCAACTTTTATAAAACAATGGCTGTACATGATGGAGATTATATTTGGCCATAATACTAAAAAATGATAAATAATTGAGTAAAAAGTGAATAGAAAATAATGCGTTCAATCGATGTTGAAGAGAGGTTTATTCTGCCAAACGAAGCATTCTGCTATAAATCAAAACCAGAAATAAGTGCAAGCTGTCAACATTAAAGTCAATGCGCTAAATGCGTTAACGTTAACGTGTTCAATGCGCAGACAAAGATACAATCTGTGTGTGTGACAGATAAGTCAAGACAAATATAATATATTATATTGTAGCCACTGGAGCAAGTTTTACGTATGTGCAATAACTGTACTGTACCTACAACAAATATAATGGACGTGGCCCATAGTGGAGCAATCCCAGAGTGCCTGCCTGTGAAACCATGGTTCTTATCCCGCGTCTGGTAAAAGACGCATATCGTTTTTTCCATAATATGTTATCATTTATCCAAAAATATGTTAACATAACCCATTGCGGAATGACAATAGTAATTTAATTTGATCATTACGAGTTTAGTGAAAACTTTGGCCACTTCCCAAAGAGGTTTTTTTTAAGAGTTTTCCGAGTTTCGTGGTTTCTTCAAAAAAATGCAGTCTGCTGTCGACGTCTTGCTGTGGTTACTAACTTACATATTGTAATTTTTAATTTTGCTTTGGTTATTTGCGTAGGTATATACTGTTATTTGCAACGTTACTTAAATGTTTATTTACGAGTAAATAATAATATTGTATAAATGAGTTTATTTTAGGCTTATGAAGAAAATTTGTCTCATAATATGACAAGTGTGAATCTCCTTCAACTGAATTTGTAGCTAATTTAATCACTATATGTTGTAACGCTTTTTTAGCTTTATCTTATAGCACAAAAGTTATATCTGCAGAGAAAAAAGGTTTTTTTCATCATGTTTGTAATATACAGATAGTATTTTGTGACAGTAAATTGATACTTCATTATGAAAATGGTCGTAATATGATATAGGTACTATGTACTAACACTGTTGTCCAGTGACAGAGCATGTTATTAAATAATTGCTACTGGTCACTAATAATTTCGAGGCGAAAACTCGACGTTCTTGACCTTTCGCGGACCCTTGGGCGTACTCCTTTGCCTTTACAACGGACATTGTGCGCATAAATAAGAATATTAAATGCACCTGACATTTTAAAGGAAATTTTTAATTAAACACTTCAGTTGAGTAGTAAGTATTGACAAAAGTGAATAATATTACAAAATTAATTAGGTGCTCAATTCTAAGGCGGTTTAGATACTTTAATTAATGAGTAATTTAAAAAATATACAAATGCAAAATATTAGTATCATTCTTCATTGAAACAACTTCGGAAATATATATATTATTCGATATTAGATTTCATTTAAATTTACAAAATTGTTGTCAATATTGTTGGAAACATCTTAAATGCTATATGAAACTTCTGCATAAACAGTTTCGAGCTGGTTGCTTAATTGTTATAGTTGCTTTCCCCGGTTGTGATTAAGGATTACAATATCCAATAAAATATCAATACCGGTTTTCGGTACTACACATTGAATACCGGTATTCATTCAAAACGTGTCAGGACTTTCTTTGCCATCATTTTTCTACACAAAATAAAATAGAATTCCATCTATAAATTAAAATCGACAGGATTTTTAGGATAGCTACAACTAAATTTCGTCAAAAATCAAAGTCGAGAGTTTTCTGCCCAAAGCATATAAGTAATATAATGTTCTGTACGTTTTTTATTTTTATTTCACGTTTATCGCGTGATTCGATCATTTAAATTTTAAAATATATTATTTTTAATTTGTCTACTTTCTCAATATCAAAAAATCCAGTATTTTAGATTTCAAGAAACGCTATTTCGGTATTAATGAATAGCGGGATCCCGGTTATAGGAATATCGGTATTTCATTCCCTAGTTATGATGGGTGTTCATTTGCTTAAATTGATTTTTTTTCTAATATGTATCAAAGTTTCCGAGATTGTTTCTAATTATGTATAAAACCAAACACAGTTGAATCTGTGACAGATATTCGTTATTATTTGTCACTCACATTTTTCACAAACATATCAAGATGTAAAATGGTTTTCCGGCAAGGTTTTTTCCACAATACATAATTAAATCAATCGATTTAAAAATACACACAAAAAAGTTTAGCATTTAAACCAAGAAAATCAGGAATACCAAATAGTGATATTTTTGTTACGGTGACAATTTATTACAGATGAATATTCTCATTGAAATTATATATAATATGTTTGTTCACGCTGTCTCCAGTAAAATTTAAAATTAAACTTAAACAGTATTAAATTTAAACAGTAAAATAAAATTTAAAAGTCAGATAAACATTAGAAATAAATTAATACCAAGTCTTTGCCACTGTTATCCAATAATTCCATCTGCTTCTATGAGCGGGTATGAAGATATAAGTAAATTGTAGATATAAAACAATATATTACACATTATGACGAACTGCCACTGATGATTCTTTCGGGAACTTTACCGCACAAAACTCCAGTAAAATATAATATCTCAACAAAAAAAAAAAAAAATTACAAATACCTCACAAAGCACAACATACAAAAATCTCAAAGTATTTACAGAACTCTCAAAACCAATTATTTACAAACTAAAACTACCAAAATACCAAATTCAAAATAAATTTTCATTCCTGGTTATCTTCGGAATTACCCATACTACTCTATCTAACTAGTATTAAATAAACATTTATTAACAATTGAAATGCCTTTTTGACTTTCCAGCATTCTATTATAAAATTACTTAAGATCCTTATCTTATTATGAACTAGAAAATTTCAAGATCTATTAATATTAAGATTTGGAGGATTGAGTTAGTTATTACTATAATAATTAAATACTCTCAAGCCAATGCGTCAACAGAAAATATAATTCGAATTAAAATATAATATTCAACTATTATACCTATTTTATGGTTTGTTGAAAAGGCGTTTTATTAACTATTTTTTTAAAGATTTTTTCTAGTTTTATACATTGCTGCGCAAATGAAAAAAAATGATATTGGACACTAATTTAAAAATAAGGATACAATTCCACGTGAAATATAAAAAAGTTGAATTAAAATATGAAAATTAAAACCACGAAAAAATCTCATTAATTGATATAAAATTGATATTTAAAGAAAAATTTGAATTGTTTTTTAAAGATACATCATGCACCTGTTAATCCTACTAAATAATAAACAAGTAACTAAACTATTCAATTATCTTGTGATCCAGGAATGAAAAAAAACGGTATAAAAATAAACTAGCACACAATATCACAAACACACTTTAAAAAAGAAAAGAAAAATATTTTTTGTTTTTTAATTTATTATGTTTTCTTGTTATTTTTACCTCGATTCTGGCTGTGAATGTTCCACGCAAGGATCATCAGTTTCAGCTTATCGGCGTCTTTTAGTTGACTACCTGTCGATTTAAACAATCAGGTGTTTCGCGGTAAGTCAGTTTTAACTTTCAATTTTGACAATAAAATAAAAATAAGAAATGAACGATGAATGGTATGCAATGAATTTCTCAAAATGTGTAAGCTGGCAACTAAAATTGAAGGATGTTATTCTTCCATTTATCTTTGGTTCACTTTGAGATGTCAGCTTAATATAAAAATACAAATGTAGTTTTATTCAAACGTGACAAAATTTTGGGTTAGATGACCTGTCTAGGTCAGGATTATTTCAGGATCATTTAACAGTTAAATCCTAACAATATGTCGAAATCCCGAACAATGTTGTGAGGATATTTGGTTGATTTCGTTATTACATCGGTGTTAACTTTGCCTGTACTCTATATAAGGTAACACGGGAATTGGTCTTGGTCTTGGTCACCGTTATCGAAATATTTTTTTAAGTTTTACTCTTTTTATACCTTGTTAATTGACTTCTAAGATTAAACGCCACAAAAAAACTCTCAGTTATAATATGTTCTGAATTCTAATTATAATTTGCCAACTCAATACTAATTTAGTTTAAAGAATTTAAAATTTATTATTTCGGGGATTTGCTATGTCGGGATTTTCATCAGTACTGACACAAAAAAAAATGTAATGATGAATAATCTATAATAATTTGGCTGCGTTGTAGATATGTCCGCTATCGAATCAGGCGACATATAAAATATAAATGAGTTATGAATTTCAAAGTAAACCCTTTAACTTATAATAAAAAAAACATCGGAAAACAATTGATTCCAATTATATTGAATAATATGCACGTTGATGCTCTCAGTTTCGTAAATTCATAGAGGTTATGTTATGATATCCATATAATATGTTAATAATGATTTGTGTACGTTTTTTTTTTGCTTTGACCGAATTATGAGCTATGTAATATTGAATATATCTATACAAAAAAAACGTACTTATTTATAGATAAATAAAATAAAAGAGAACAACTGATTTTGAAGTACATATTACGATACTGTATCGTACGTGTATCGTTGAATTGGGTGCATTTTGTACAGAATTATATAAGTCCACTGTAAATCACATAAGTTTTATCATTTTATGATACGAGGAATGAAGCATTCAAAATTAATTTTTAAATATCATAATTATACAATAAAATGTATTGGTTATTACATAATTCATTTAACACAAAGTAATCCTGAACAATGGTTCATAATGTAGGTCTTTCGACAGCTATCATTCTTTGAAGATTATACCTTGTGTGTTAAAATAGAAAACCGAAACATTGTGGTGGGAAAGACGGTATATTTCAAATGAATTAATATTTACCTGAGAAGTGATCATCGTCCGTTATGTCGGCTGGGTCGGGGTGCAATGATTCCTGAAACGAAAAAAGAAAAAAATTGTGAAAAACTCTTTTAATGTACTGACTGCAGAGGAACGTTCAAGAAAAAAGAAGCCTTGGAAGAAGAACACGAATCTGACGTCTGGGGCATATTCATGGATGTATTCAACCTAAGTACCCACTTCAGGATAGCTGTATACAAGGTGAAGCTATCATCCAAAGTTTTAACAGAATACGAGAAAAGGAACTATGAAGAAGGAAAAACATAACTGTACAACTGATGATAATCTGTTCTATTCAATACTTAATTATAAAAACATAAGTACATATTTCAATTAAACTATCAAGACCTACTGAAAAATAGGTAACTTTGGTAAGGTAAATGTGAACATGTAACGTTTAAAACAAAATATTTTTTTTTGTTAGGTACATGTTCAAACACGGGCGTTAACATCATTTTACTCCCTACTTCAGTTATAGTTTGTCAATTTATGGCTACGCCCGTATGTTGTAGCTTAACCACTGGGAAATGCCAAAAGAATGTTTATCACACTTGAATGGTCAAAGATATAGCTTATAATTAGTATCTTTAGAATTATCTTCAAATGTGTTAATCTTGCTCATTTTTTGAATAATAAAATGCCTAATTCTTGTCAAATTTGAGACACAGAGATTATCAATATAAATTTTTATCGTAAATATTTCACTATAATAACGTCGACATAAATTATACTAATGGTTTTATAAATGCGTTTAAAAATTAATTAATATAAAATATCTTAACACCACTGCACATGGATATATACTGAAATATGACCATATTCTAAAACATTAGAGCGAGAGGTTTAAAAGCATACTATTTTATGTAATAAAAATACTTTATGCAGTCATCGTTAAAGGAATGTCCAGGATAATGCTTTAAAAATACCATAAATGCTCCATTTTTACCTGCGCTGAGCATGTCCCCCCTTAAGTAGATAATATCACATAATACAATACAATTAAACTGGGAAAAATATCTAAATTTAAAAAGAACCCATTTTATGACATTTTGAAACGATCTATTTAACCGTCATGGATAAAGGACAATTGCCTTTACATATTATATTATTTTATTAGAATTATTTTGAACTCTGGTTTTCAGTAGATTAGAGTCAAACAAAGACTACTCAAGGGTTACCAAACTTTATCGGTTCACGGCGCCCTCGGTACAGCAGGGTTTTTCCGAACCCGAAATTCCGAACCGAAGTAGGGATTCCAATCCCGGGATCCCGAACTATTTTCGATACCTATGAATCCCGGGATTGGTAAACATAATCCCGAAACTTTCGGGATTGATTTTTATGGAAAATAAAATAAAAAAGAAAATATAACAGAAAAAATACTTTTAATAACATATAGGTAAATACATTAGAAATAATCTTATTATATTATCTTTTCATAAACAAATAAAACTGTTTTACTTTCACGTCATTATTATTTATATAACAATATTATTTACTCCATTACACCTACGTATTTCCAAGATTGAACTTCTTTTCTTCTTTCGACCATGTCCGATCCTAATAGGATCATATGGGCCTCCACAGAGTAGATAGAGGTTTGTATTGACAAATTTTGTTTTTTACGAGAAATGGATGTCATCCACTTGGACTATAACGCCGTGTGTCCTAGGTTCGAATCCTGGGTCTGGCAAGTACACATAGATTGAACTTACACAATATTAACAATAAATGTCTTAAAGAGTATAAATTATACTCGATTTATTTTTGACCAATTTTATCAACATTATTTGTGTATATAAAATATTTATATTAACTATTGCAAAAAAAGCCAATCCCGGGATCAAGATTTTGGCTCGGGATTGGATTCCCTAAACCGAAATACACGGACGAATCGTTTTTAAGTATTTTTATCAACATATTTTACTAGTTCCCTTAGATTGGATAATGAAATTACGATAGGTAAGATAGATTTTAATTAAATTATTTTTCGTTAATTTATTGCATGATACTATGTATTTTCATATACGACTAGCAAAAAAAAATACAGACGCAGACATTTAATAATAATCGTACAGTTTACGGCGCAAACTATCCACCAGCTATGAGTTACCACTACAGTAGACGTCATTCGTAATTCGAAAAAATATTGTGTGTAGAACTCAAATTTTATGGGAAGGCCTTCAATACCCGTTTGCATTCGAGCCATAAATCTAATAATTAGCAGCAGTTGATTTCGGGATTCAGGATTAGGCACTCGCCACCCGGGATAGTTGCGTCCAATGCACCAATCTATTTATCCAATGCACAAAGTAACTACATATGTGGGAGGATAGTGCAAGGTCCACAGTTTCCTATACTGGCCACCTGAATTTTAATATTGTATGTTCAAGTTAGATAATAATACTGAATTGGGCATAATAAGAATATTAAATTAATTCACTCCCCGAATAGGTCACGCAGTCGTTTTAATAGGTAATATCGATAAATAAAGTTACATAACGTAAATGTTCGTAATAAGACGAAAAATATAGAAAACAAAAAATGACTACAATGAGAAAGTGAAAGGAGCGAATAGGCCTCTTTTTACAACGTTTTTATTAGCTCGTATTCTTATTTGCCCAGAATGTTTATCCAGCACAAATCTTGCAATCGATTTTTAACTATCTTCCCGACTAGCTAGACATTTGAAACTTTTAGAATATATCAGAACACGATGCCAATGCATTCTTTTAATACTTCGTATTTCGGAACTTTATTTTACTTACTTTCGGAAGAAATCCGTAATCCAATCCACTATTATTGGTTGCTAAGTGGGTAGTCCTAGCAACTAAATTATTAATATATACGTCGTTACTATGGAAATCAAAATGACATTTCAGTATTTTACATTTGTTTGTTTCTTTGTTTGTTTTTTATTTACTTCATATCAAGTACAAGTTTGAGCATAATAATTAAACAGAAAATTTAAAAACGTTGTATATAAAAAATTGTTTTTATCTTGTAATTATTATTTAATTAGGGGTCTAATTAGGGATCTCGTATACCTAGTACATTCCAACCAAGATCTTGGAACGTTGCTAATGGGACAATCCAATGGCACAAAATTAACAGTCTTGTGGAACATTGAATTATGGAGGATATACCTATCATTCGATATAAAACCTCAATATTAGGCTCGTCATCATAATAAGTCAAAGACATGAACACGAGTTTATAATTAAATGCACCTTTATAGCAATGTAGGTAGAATTAATTTTTAAGCCATATTCTTTTATGTATTCGTCTGATAACGAAAATATTAAATTTGTCTAAACAGACATCTTAATATAAGAATAGTTGTTTTATGTTTTGGTTTAATTGTGTGTCTTAAATGCAAATATGTTGTTTCATATCTGCGGGTATATTCTATATACAAGGCAACTATCGACCGCTAAAGTGATAAAGTGATAGTATTTATTACATATTTGTATTGAGGTATTATAATTGTTACAATAAGTTAGCCGTCTAAACAGACAAAACTGTCTATCTCGCTCTAAATTTTATCACAGCCAAGAGAGGTGCTGTTAAAATATAGCACTTATTGCAACAATTACAACCAAATTATTGTAATTGTTACAATCCCCAATACTTTGATACAAACCTACCCTAAGTTTGATAATATTTTATCACTTTATCACTTTAGCGGTCGATAAGTATAGAATAGACCAACTGACACAGATTATTATCATAACCGATTGAAATCTTCATCAGGCGACACAAATACTAAGCGAGAAAATTTTAAACAATATGGGCGATCTAAACACTGTCGGCGATAGTGAACATGTGTATTGAAAAATACACAGATAAGAAATCGATTATGCGCACCTTCATTTTTTGTAAGCTGCACCACTGTAGTATTATTTTTTTCTATATTTAACAATTATACCACGCTAAAAATCGTTCTGGAACTGATGTTAAATGTTGGAATCATAATATGATTCGTTATAGTTATAGTCAAAACCTTAAACTTTTTGAATAATTACCAACAAGTTGACAACATCTAGCAATTGCGAAATATGGAAAATGATCACTATCAAATTTCCAGTTAGCACCCACTGGAATGGTGAGAATCCAGAAGACGAAGAATGGCGTCTCCGCGATCAATTAAACAGCCTGGTTCCAAAACTGGGGCCCGGCTGGAGAGGCGCAGTGCGTGCTCCCAGGCCGGATATCGACCCAGCGGCCCCCTGGCACCCCCGCACGCACGCATCACTCCCGGTCGCCCTCTCACGCGTACCACACTGCCCGCGGGCCGCTTGACCTGTCCGCTGCCTACCTCGCATGATTATAGACCAGCAATTGTCAAAATGGGAACCTCAATTATTGAATATCATAATCCAGTTAATTAGGGGGCAACGGGACCGTCCCCGCCATTGCTTGCTTATCTCTTCCTCGTCATCATTCTCTTGTCTGAAGATCATGGGATTATGTATAAACTTTCTCCAATTTTAACTATCAACTGCAAGCCTTGTGCTTGATGCTATAAGTTTCCAGTAAATTCCTTAATTTGGTCACTACACCTTGTCAACGTTCGCCCTCTATCCCTTTATCGACGTATTTGCTTGCAATCACAAGAGATGTGAAAAACAGATTTTTAAACATAAACACACTCACGTATACTGGCTTGAGCGTATTGTTTAATAACATTATTTTTATGTCACGATTTGCACACGTTTGAACACTTGGGGACAGTCGTTTTCAGCCCAGAAGACCTACCAAGTGATTATTTTACATTGTTTTCCTCGTATGTTTCATGGCGTATTGCAAACGTATTAGAATTGTAATGTATAATATCCACTAATGTAAATAAATAAATTTAATTTAAAAAAATGTACCCAGCAGGTAACACTCAAAAATTATCAAAGACAAAAACCGTGTAAACAACACTAAGTTGTCAATCACGCTTCTTCCATTGTACATTAATTAACACACTTTCATGTAGATTAATATTTATTCATTTACTTAACCTACTGTACAAATAAATACTAGTTAAATAGTGGAGGTATGAAAAACACAAACTCCCTAAATACATGTACAAAATAAGTACATCACCACATCTGCTTCAAGATGAACCATATAAATTTTCACAATGCGAAGGTATCTCAACAGTAGTTTACGATTATTAATAGCTAGCCATTCATTCAAATTAGCTGTTTAAAAAAAGTGGTATTTGTTCACACGTCGCATACATGGCCACGGTCAGTGAAACTGCAAACTTCACTAATATTGTGGATTAGGTTAATGTAGATATTCCAGTCGCAAAGTATTTAACATTCCTCAAATTTCCACCTGTTAATGAATATTATCATGCTTTACGTTACGAGTATTTGTAACGTTTAATTTGAAACCATCACTTTTCACACTTTGAGAACCTGGCAACATATACCAGTGTTTTCCCACACCATCCCAGGGGATAGTACATGTCACCCGCATGAGTGTTTGCTATGTGGGAAGGGACCCCTCGTCAATACATACCGTAACTATTTACCAACATATCCATGTATAATATACCTTCCCATTCCATACATGACGATATTGGGATAGGTAGTCACACCTCAATGAAAAAAAATCTAATTAATCAACATCATGGGTCTTAATAGAAAAACTTCAAGGCTCAGTGCCCTCATTAAACTACTTAGGCCGATCACACACTGAAACTCGTTTTGAGTGGAACACATCGATTTTATTGCCCATCACAAAATAGTTGTGACTTAATGTACAGGCGCACATAGCGTCGGTGGGTTATTTTTGGTAGAAAAAAACATCTGCTTATCGACAGCTTGTCACATATAAGAAATTTCGTTCGACATGGACAGAATGTCACACCGGCGCATATGCGGAAGCTGCTTTTTCATTCGTTTCAGCTAGTCTCGTGACATCACTGTCCCGGTATGGTCACGCATATGCGCACGAAAGACAGTTGCAACACTGCGTCTGGTTTTGATTTGTGACCATATCCTAGTCGAGACGATTTTCAATGTGCTTACATCTATATACGACATGTTATATATTATGTTTTTGAATTATAAATTATTAAATGTAACATGCACTATCTAAAAATAATAAATGGTGACATGTAATGATGATTCATGCCTTTCAGATCCAGTGACTGCAATCATATAAGACAGGATAAGTATGTGCTCAGAATATCAGTCATATGCGACATTTCTTTTACCACGGGAAAAACTCGGCTACAAATCGCAGTCCTCAGTTCCCAATGAATACGACAAAATATTCATCAGAATCACCACTGCCTTGCGCTACAAAGAATTTTCCAGGGTTTTTGCAAGGCGGTTTCATAGGCCCTGGCCAAATTCAAATTAGCAATACCCGATGCGGGTAGAAAAATAGTTTTCATAAGGCATATTCTCTCAGCCGGCACAATTTTCATTTGACTAGCATCAAGTAGAGTAGTTTGCGTGCCAAAGTCCTTAAGAAACCTCGATAGTAAATGCGAGGTATCTAGAAAGAAAAAAAATGCACTATTTAATTGATGAACAAGTTTCGCAGCTCATTAGTTTTTGGATGTATTTAAGCTTGAGGAATTTGTTAGTTGCGGAACAATCAATTTCCCTTCAATATATTTTATTCTTGTTGACTTCTTGAATTTTCATGAATTTTTGTGAATGACAGTTGGAAATACTAAGCGCCAAAATAGACGAGTCGAAACCTTCTGCATAATAAATACATAGTTTTCAATGCATATATACCGATTTTAAATGTAAGTTTAATAAACTTATATACTCATTGAGGTAGGTTGATCGAATTATTGACCCCTACACATATAAATTACACATATGGATAGCTGAGTAAGTGTTATACAGGTCAATTCAACCCCAATTCTATACCAGCATCCGTTAGATGAGGGTTAACGGCTAGGGGCACCAATTCCTGGTCTGCATGCAGAGAATCGGGCCATTTGTTCGGATCAGGTGCACATAGCTATGATATGACGTTTAGTCATGAATTGACTGCGCTAACAGCTTTAATAAGAATTGCAATGGAATTTGTCATTTAATAAGTTTTCGCAATGATATCACGATAATGCTAATTGTAAAACACTACCTAATCATTGGGTATACATCATAAAATTCCGAGTAGAAAAAAACTTTTCCTGTTTTCATTGTAGTCTTTAATGTAAATCGATGCCCATAATAGGTACTATAAAATACATGTATATAAATAAACGAATAAATATAATACATAATTCGGAAACACCTTCGAAATATAGATACTTATTAGAAAAAACCTTGGGATCGGACCAATGTCCTTTAGCAATTTAGCCACCACCTGCACCCTACCTAATTACGACGAATTTAACAGAAATCATGCGACTGAAGTGTTTATCAAATTTCGTTAATATTGACGACCAGCTTTGGAAGTTTGAATCACGGTACGAATAATAAGTAATACTTACATTGATTCATAGCCGACGTCAGGATTTCTGATGGATGCGGGTTCGAGTTCTAACCGGCACCGAGGTAAACACTAATTATGTATGTTCAATAAAAAAAATTATATTCTTAAATCTTATGTATCATTCACTGAATATAATTATTATAAAAAATAGTTTATCAAAGATAATATTATGATATCTTCTATTTTATTTTTTGTACTCAGTGTTAAAATTTTTTTTATTTACTCCAAGATTGGTTTCGTCTTTAAAGACATTTTAAGATATCAATACCATGTATGTTCACAAAAAAAATAACAATAAAAGTACTTGTCCATTGATATTATAATTATTGTTTTAAATTTTCTAAATTTTGAACTAACCTGATGCTATAAGATATATAGTAGTTGAGAGTGATAAAATATGATTACAAATATTTCAATAAACTAAATTAATCTTGATATAAAATAAAATCTATAACAAAACTACAAAAATCTCGTATAATTAAATAATTAGTATTATTTACTTACGATTAAATGAGTTCCCTATGAAAACTCCATGGCTGGATAGTAGATTGAGTACCATTCCGTTATTACAGAGGGATGATGCAATCATGCAATAGCTTCGCGGCGACTTGCGAACGATGGGGGAGTTATCAACCCTTCTGCACGACTATGCCCTGCAGCCTGGTCGGGCTTTGAACCGGAGACCCGCGGCAATCTCAACGGCCCCCTGACCGACTCACCCAACAATGCGTTAACTAACGGGGAATAATAAAATCGATGACGGCGTATGCGATCACATCAGCGAATGATGTGCGGCCAGTGAATTTGTATTTAAATATGTGTAATAATAATTATGTGTGGTTGTTAATTTCAGAATTGTACAAATTAATACACTCGAGGCTATGTGTAGACATCGTGCGTGTTATCAATAACGATGAATGAATTTTTAAATTATCAAGAATGTTGAATGAATTTTCACAATACTTGTTAGGATACTACATAACCTCGTGTACAGTCAATAGCATACCACAACGAAAAACCCTGGGTGTCTACATAATATAGTGAAAAGCAACAGTGTTAAAAGGCACCTTTGCTCGAGCATACGCATGACATAGTCCGTTCGACATTGTGGCTATTTCCATGCGATGAATGAATGCTGCCCAGTGATGCCAACCGTACTATAATTATAGTACAATACTATAATTTTGATTTCGCGAAAAATGTAAAATACTATAATTTTACGCCAAATATACCAAAATACTATAATTTTAAAGGATTCAAGACGAAAAATGTTCATGTACTATATGTTTTTCAGAAATACTATAATTTTTACGCCTTTGTACTATAATCAGCATAGAAAAATATGGCAACACTGATGCTGCCCCTAGTAAGCTTTTTCATTTAGTCCCTCCAGCACGCCGATTGTCTCCATTTGCTTCACATTCTTTAAAGGTTACCGAAAGCTACAAGTCTATCCAGATTATTCGGTCCACGAGTAATATAGGTATCCAAAAAAATGCAGAATGCATGTTAGACATGTTGATAGCCGTTATATAATTTTATATTGAGTCTCTGGTTGACTAATTAGTTCGCTATAATGCTTTGTTCAAGGAATTTAAACCATTTGTCAACACCAGATATCAAAGTCAATTGAAGAGTGTCATTTCTATTTAATATTCGATTTAATATACTATCAGTAATACATCATGAAAATCAAAATTTACCGATCACTTTGGTAATGCCCCTACCCACCGCCATCTTTAGTTGAATAAAGCATGAACATAACTTTTTGCACAAGCAACGAGTGGTCCACTTTTCAGCTGTCAAAATCAGATCCCAGATTGCTTGACATATTGATTCGCCCTATCTCGTTTCAAATATTATAAAAAATTCTTACACAAATATATCGTCACTGTTCTGGCAGAAGACACTAATTCGAAAAAATTACATATTGAGTTAGTTATACGCAAATTTTCCTTATTTCAAACTTTACCGTCTGGAAACCTTCATAATAAATAAACAGTCTTTATTTTAAAATCATCCTTTCTACGATTACTTAATAAACTCACATGATAGACCATTTCAAACATGTTAACAACTTCAAAGTCAAATTACTCAAAACTAGTATTCTCCAGTTAGTGTGTTCTGCCAGAACAGAGACGATATTAACTATCAGTGTTATTTATAACTAATATGCATTCCTGTTATTCATCAGCTGTCAAAGTCAGACTAGTACTTCACACAAAAACCAGTGTTAATATCGATTTCCAAAAAATATATAGCATTGACCTATGCATTACATTTTTAGAAGGTGTATTAATGTTAGTGTATTATTTATCATTTAATTCATATATAATTAAACACGAGAGATGGGTCGGTATGAGCACTCTATAGAAGACAGGCAATGACAGGTCATCCATAGACAACAGGAGAGACGGAAAGGTAGGACCAGTCGTGAATGTGTCGGCTTTCTCTTCAGTCGGCAATGCCCTACCGCATGTCAATTTCGGCCAATATTGCGGCCGTGTATAGTAAACTCTCCGACATTGTGGCAATCCATAAATCTGGAGAGAAAGTTATAAAGAATGTTTTTTCTACGTTCAACATACGGTTACGTTACCTATAAGATACATTAATATAAATTCAAAATACATTTGTAAATGATTTTATACCTTCACAGTATTACAAGATTTTAGAGAGGCATCTATGAAAACATTTCATTAATAATTATTGGCAGAGGTCTATGAACAATGGCCATCTCTTGTTAAACCACAAAAAATTTTAGTTGTGCCGAATAAAGCTTGTGAATTTTCACAAAATAATTAGTGGCAACATTAATCATGCATATTAGTACCGCTGGCTGTAGTGTGATTAGGATTACAGAATTGGACAGATTCGGCTGTTTCGATATTATAACGGCATATTGCAGTAGTCCATAACCATTGGTTTTCATCACCTATAGTTTAATATTTAAGATTCATAACACGCTACACACAAGGTTAACATTGGTTAACTTTAGAATAATATTGTGCCAAATACGTTGCTAGTTTCAGATTCAAGAATGGCTACCAAATGGGTCATCCAGTAAACTAAAAATTAACGCACAATAAAAATGGGATACAAAATAATTATTAAAATCTCTCAACAATGCAAAAAGTAACACAGAGTGAAATCAATAAACAAACTAAATATGTGACAATTAGAGATTGTCTTTTTATGTGTATTTTGTGACATAGCGTGTCTGTTTCTTATGTCGTTGACAATTCGCCGCCATATGAATATAAGGTGAGTCGGGGTAAGTGTGACATATAATTCAATGAGATGAATTTCAACGTGGTTCATGATGAATATGTATGTTTTGAACAGTTGAAAACTTTACCGTAGGATCTACAAAAGCATTACAATTAATATGTACAGAAGGAACCCACTGTATATATTACTATAATACGACATTTTAATATTTTTTGATGACTAGTCAGTTTGTTACACTTACCCCAATATTGGGGTAAATGTAACTAAATTCATCTTTATTCCAAAAGTACTTAAGTAATATTATAAATACTATTTAATATTCGAAATGTATTCTGTATAATAAAATATAATTTAAAAACTTTGACTAACCCATAATTTCTTGAGTTATTATCTTAAACCTAACCTAACAATAGTTGTTGTTGAATTAAAAACTTGACTTAAAAAATATTACAATATAAAAATACTCCACCAGTCATGTATTTACACATCGTCGGAGGTCTACCATAGAGTACCTAATCAATTCTTAACTGCATCCCAAGAAGAAATACTTCCTATGCTTGAGAATGAAGAGTTTATGACTTTTAGTTCGACTATTTTGCATGGTTATTTCGGGTGAGTCTAGATAAGACGATATCTTCGATCTTCTCTCCCAATATGAGGCCACAAATTATTGTATTAATGCTGATAATAATCAAACCACAATATCCAATCACTCCATAAACGGCAAACGTTTAGATTTTTTACATAAATAAACATATCTTTCAGAGGCAATTCTCTGTTTGTGTATATGTATTCATAACAGAAACCTGAAATCTCCAAAGCCATAAAGATACAATTCCATTAATATCAAGAAATTTAAATTTTAAATTATGTGTTTCCAAAAGTATTCTTTCTGGACATAAGATACACTGGCTCTCAGGTACAGTACTAATTTAATTTAATTAACTATAATATTTGTCAATTGTCTGAATTACAAATACGGGATGCTGGTTTGATCTGAAACGAAGCAAGAAGACTGGCGAGCGACAGGGATTCTTGGAGGCGCCGCGTGGTGTCCATATGCTCCAGTTAAGAGGCGGATATGGCAAAAGAAAGAAGAAGAATTTGTCAATTGTATATTTACCATAGGCAAATTATACAAAGAATCCAGAAATGTTAAAAGATAACACTCGAGTCGCTAAAACCGATTCCAATGGAATAGTACAAAAAAAACTCATAACACTCAAAATTATTTTAATTTATGCACACTACAATGTCCAATGGTTCCCGATTACTGTCCTAGCATATGCATGCGGAGGCTCTATGTCATTTCACTGTACATAAGCCGATGGACCACATATACCAAAGTGAGCTTATGTGCCTCGTATATAATACATATATATGGCATTCTGCAAACATGCGTAGGCATATACTCGAACTGGCATACCAGTGGGGGTGGACAATTTCAGGGCTGACCTAAAGACATGGGTAGGTATTAAATTTTTCTATGGTAGAAAGAGAATTTATCGTTAAAATGTTGAATGATTGTCTTTGCTATTAAGCTGTGATAATACAATACTTGAACATACGCATGAGAGCTGTTAATATTAACCAATAACATCGCGTATATTTTGTTACATTAAATTGCAGTCATACATGTTCATATTTTCTACAAACTACGCGAAAATATCTATATACATAATGACACATTTTCCTAATTCAAATTTATTATTTTGCTGTTACGCTGTTATTCTTTTGTTTAAAATTTCACAACTTTTCAATGGCACTATCTCACCAATTTACCTACGCGTAATTCAAATTGTATTATTAGCTCCGACGATGCCCATGAAATTGGTAACGATTAGGTGTAGGCGTGCGATCTTTTAATAATACCTCACCTCACCATTCCGACGCTGCTATCTGACCTATTTACCTAGTCGTAATAAATGGTTGTAAGTACATTATTTTCCAGAAATTGTATACCTACTACTGAACCTTTTGAGATATTGAGATGAAAATCTATTAAATCGGTACTAACACTGTAGTATATTATGATCTGTGGAAGTTTCATTAATATTGGATAAGTAATTTTTGAGTGATAACTTAATAAACAAATATACAGACAAGATAAAAATTAAATAATGGAAATAGTCAAAATGCTGATATTCAAAATCACAGACACTTTTTTTTAATTCAACGAATAACGGTCAGAGCACATGGACGCGAGTCACGGGGAGCGCAGGCTCGAATACTTAGGGTGTCGTATTTTTATAGAAAAAAAAACTTTTTCTAGTGGTAATATATTTCTCAGAAGTATTTTCAAACTATGTAGGTACTTGTATTATTAGTAAATAATATTGTGGAAAACTCTTGCCGCACGGATGAACTAAGCCGGCCCTGACCATGTCAATGTTATAAGCAAGTCAGCACAGCACCAGTCAGTTCTAATTTGCCATGAATTTGTGAAACGGTATAGGAAAATCACACAGATGACCACGTAGTACAGCTCGCATGCGACGAGATAATCACAATTTATTTCAAAATTATACATACATTTGCCGAGATAGGCATATAAATTTGGCACCGCTGTGCGTTTATAGATCAATCAACATGTTATATTAAAAAAAAGAATTATCGACACATAAGCATTTTAATAACAAAAAACAAAAAAAAACAGCCACAGAGATAAGTAGGGCGGGGCGATACGCTTCCTTTGAAATGAAAAAAAATAAGATTCAAATTAAATAATTATTAACTATAATGCATAATTTCACACGTGAAACATGGACTAGGAGTAAAAGAGAGATCCAGAAACTTACAGTAGCACAACGTGGTATGGAGAAGTGCATGCTGGGTATAACGCGAAAGAACAAAAAGAAGAATGAGTGGATAAGGAAGCAGACAAGTGTTTGCGATGTAATAGAGTTTATTAAAAGCCTTAAATGGTTAGTGTGTTAGTGTTAGTAGTAAAACTAGTAGTTTTTCTTAAAAAAAACAAGAAGAAATGACAAATTATTATAGAAGTTATTGACTTGATGTATATATTGAGACTGAGTAATGATAAGCGAATGATTGGATAATTAAAACAGACTTGGGTTTGCGATGTAATAGAGTTAGCTAAAAACCTCTAATGGAAATGGGATGGACACACAGTGCGAAGAAGGGACAATCGCTGGACGAATCTAGTCATCCAGTGGTACCCAAGAGGTACAAAACGTCGGCAAGGTAGACCTAGTAGCTGGATCGATGAAATGATAAAATTCTGCGGAAGTACGTGGCAACGCAATGCACAGGACCGAGAGAAGTGGAAGCAGCTTGAAGAGGCCTTCATCCAGCAGTGGATAGATTCAGGCTGATGATGATGATAATGCATAATTTAGAGTATTTGAACTATACTATGCTGGAGGGATTCAAATGAACTTTTTGTATCACGACAATTAATAGACACGTTTTAGTGCGATTGATGACGCTGGATGATGATTCTGGGTGACGCTGTAGTAAGGTTTAATTCTAGAGTACGGATAAATATGTTCTTTTCAATATTTCCATCCGTATAAGTTATTAAAGTTTGACACAGAAACGAAGCAAGCATTTTAATATTGGTAATATTTGAGGACAATCGCGCTTTGTGCCTCTTGCGACTATAGCCTAAAACGTCATAAATTAACAACCCGAATCCGAATTTAAAACTTTAGTCCATAGCGACCGGCTTTTACATTTCTATATTATTAATCTGACCTATGTTATAGACGTTGATGCATTAAAATACCAGCTACAAACAATATGGCGGCATATTTTGACATTTGGTCATAATGCGATTGACGGCTTTATTAAAATCCCACTTTTTATATATTGTTGGCGCTCTCATTATCTTGTTTTAAATTATCAAAAATTTCTACTTATGCGGTACATTATAATGCTGCTCTCCACCAGAGCCAACGGCACTCGGTATAGCGTGAGTGATCACCCATTTCGTCAATAATGTCACACACGGAGAATCGGTTAAGTGGGATAGCTTAACCACTAGACTGAGATATCTTACTGTGCGCATCAAGCAGTTGGGGCTTATAATATGATTATTAGTTATGATGGTATTTATATGGCGCATGTTATATCGCTTTGTCTCTTTTAACTTTTCCTTGATTCCGGGAGAAAATTTAAGCATGCTATATAGGCTTTGGCATCCTTTTTTCAGAATTTGAATAATAAGTATATCAATACATCTCAGAGGTTAAAACTTGCTCGTAAAGATTTTCATTCTTCAATAGGGAGGTGTATTTTATGGAAATATACATATTTTTCAAAATCATTAACAGGTAACATAAATATACAGACTTAACCGAATGATTAATTTGCTTGCATAATTAATTACATGTGGGTATAATAACTACCTGTATGTACATTAAATTTGTGAGAAAATATATAATTCATTTTCCCAACGTAGGTATATTGTTGCAAAATAATTTCGATGATTACGTAGTAATGAATTATTATGAAAAATTCCCTCTTTCAATACATACTGCCATTAAATTTAATTTATGTTTTTTTCACACGTTACCTGTCAGTATGTATAGCAATAAGTCAGCAGAAGGAATAACCGACAATTAAAAATGTTATTTAGGTATATAATTCCTGAGGTAATTAAATGGAAACTCAAGAAAATAATTCAGTGCCTAGCTGTTTTGAGAAACCATAGACAATGAGACCTAATAATAACTACATAATATTTCCATTTGTTATAAATAAATTCCAAAGAATAAGGGTTGCTACTCGACTTCATTAATGAATGTTACTGTTAAAGTCTTATGTTGGAGGGTGAAAGCTCAAGAAATATTCAGACCCCTGAAAAACTATTGTGCAGTCGGTCATGAACCCAGATCGCCTGCCCTAATTATAAAAATATAATTTATAATAGGTAGGTACCTACTTATCTATTCATAATTTTCTACATGCTGTCTTTTGATAATGTATAAAGGTAGATTCTTAAAATAACAGAAAGATTTTTTTTAAATCGGTATATTTTCCATAGGCTCTCAAAGTGTAAAGAAGGAGTCAACATTGTTTAATTTATTAATTAACTAACCAACAATAGTAACTACTCGTAGCTCCTCCTCTTGTTGGGAAAACAACGAGGCGTTTCTAATTACACTTTGTTTCGTCTGTTCCCTGTTCAATTATTCATTTTTAATGCAGGTAAGTTATTATTACCTACTATGTAGGTAGTTATTGTATAATAAAAATGTATTTTAAAAAAATGCACGTGAGTTATAAAATATACGCATACCTACTTCTTTTGCCGTGAGAAGTGAAGAATCGTCAATACAAAAAAACACTTTTCCAATAAATATGCTACACGAAAATAACTACTCAATAGTTTTTTATTGATACATACAATAAAAATCAGCTGGACATTCTTTGTAATAAACGGTAATTTGGAATTCCAAAAAGAGCATAATTATTATAAGAAAAGAAAATATTTTTTATGGTCGATTTTTATGAAAACCTTCATGATTTCAGGCATTTTTTTGGACTTAAGTATCACCCAATTCACTATTTTGAATATATTGGATAGTGATGATTTTAATTCCAAATTCGGTCATAGGATGTTTGTCTATAGAAGAGTTTGTCAACCGGAAACTTCCCAAGGAGTACATAATATATTAGCAAGAGACAAAAATATTCTAACAAATTAAAATGATGTAGGTACCTACTCTTCTATTTGAGTAATTTTTTGGAACACGGGTTTCGCCTTTCAATATCTTCCGACACTATGTCCTCTCACAGATGCCAAATGCACACTGAAATCAATTAGAATTTAAATCCAAATTTTATCAAGTACCATCAGTCGATAATACTAATTTTCTAAAAATAGTAAAAACGAAAACATTAAACGACGTTTCTCTGCTTCAATAACATTGAAGGATAACCATTTGAAACCAGTGCTCGAAATGGATTTTTTACGAACCGGAGAGTTCAATAATTTCCAGAAAATATATATATTTTTTAGAATTATTAATAACCATATCCTTGCTTTTTCATACAAGGTGGTTGTTAGTAATCTTGAACAATCACAAACACCCAGACTTTGAGAAAAACACATAAATATAGTGTGTACTGACCGGGAATCGAACCCATGAACTCTCGGGTGGAAGGCAAGCGCCTTACGCACTGCACCACGAAAGCCACCTCCAGAAAATATTAACATATTTATCTAATTTAATGTATATTTAAAAAATAAGTGTATTAGATTTTTGTTATAATATATTATTATGTCCTATCTAGCTTAGACGATCAAATTATTTTTTTTCCAAGAGACGGAGCGATAATCTTGGGGATTTCATGAACCGAACCTGCGCTCCGGTCATTTCGAGCCGTGTTTGAAACGACCAATCGTGTTCTTTCTGCGTTTGAATTCTTAGTTGTTATAAGGGAAGAATAACTGGAATTTCCATCTATATGCAGTTATCAACTACAAATATATGAAGTTGTCATCTGTCTTCAGCGGGAATAATGGTATTTTTTATAAATCGGCTTAATTATTTGCTACCCGGAATTATACTGTGCCCAACACATAATACTAACATCGCATAATAATATATCTAGATTACATCATAAAACTTGATTAACTAAAAATTACTAAAAAAATGTCAAACATGAAACTGGGGTGACGATCTGTTACCATTGATATAAGAAACGCACGACAATTTGTTGCGCAACATTAAAGGGGTCTTATCATCAACGGTTTGACTACATAAATACAAAAAGGTAACTCATTGTAACTAATAAGAATTCAGGTGTAAAGATTTATTTGCAGTAAAATATTGTTGACATACATTATATAATATAATATGCCGCAGTGGCGAAGACTTCTAATCAGGCAATTTAATAAAAATAATTTTTATATTACATTATATTAGAAACAAACCGACAGAGGTATCGGATACGTAATATATCTATATAATATGTACCATCATAATTCGTCGGGTGTTCGAACTTAAAACTAAACTCATCACGGAATAAAAAGTATTGAACGATATGTCCTCACTCTGCGGATAACTTTAAACTGGTGGATCCTATACCTACAGATACTCTGTGTCAAATATTTATTACCAAACCTCGTGCGTTCAAAGGCTGTAATAATACGTACGTTAATGTATTATGATTTTGTATAAAATACCATTACATTTACCTTTAAATTATCATAACATGTCGGCATATTGCACTGAAGGCTTTTCAGATTTTTCTACGTTGACATTAGTGTGTATTTCTTCAAAAGTAGTAACGTCATACTATTATTATCTTCTTGTCCCATCAGTATGAATGACAAGTACCTCCACAATGTACTATGGCACCAATAATCTACCTACTTCCAAAAGTAACTGTTATAATATGGGGATAAAATAACAATGACGAAGTTTTTAGGGAATACAATATGTGCACCCACGGTGGCCGTGCGGCTTAAGCGTTGGACTATCACGCCGTGGGTCCCAAGTTCGAATCCTGGGTCTGGCACTTGCACATATTGTTTTTCAATTTGTGTATGTCAGGTTATGGACCTAATAGTTTAAGCAAGTGGCTGACATCCATTTCTCGTAAAAAACAAAATCTGTTAATACAAACCTCTACTCTGTGGAGGCCCATATGTTCCTATTATGATCGGACATGGTCGAAAAAAAAAACCTGTGGATATTATTATCATCATCATCAGCCTGATTCTATCCACTGCTGGATGAAGGCCTGTACAAGCTGATTCCACTTCTCTCAGTTCTGAGCGTTGCGTTGCCACGTACTTCCGCAGAACTTTATCATTTCGGCCTCTAGGTCTACCTAGCAGACGTTTTGTACCTCTTGTGGACCACTGGATGACTAGATTTGTCCAACGATTGTCCCTTCGTCGAGCTATGTATCCAGCCCATTTCCATTTGAGGTTTTTAGCGAACTTTATTACATTGTATAATAATATAATGTTGTATTGTATAATATTGTATTTTTTTTGTGTAGTTACATATATTGTTTTTAGTAATACAATATGTCATGAAGCCCAATGACAGTAGTGTATTAAGTACCAATCATAAACACCCAGGCTTTGAGAAAATTACATAAATATATTGTGACCTCGTGAGAATAGAACTCGGGTCCCCCGGATGAAAGGGCAGCGCTTTGCGTACTGGACTACGAGGGCCTTATAATAAATTCCATGCTACTGGAAGATGGATACATCGCAAACACAAAACAACACTAGTTAACAAAATAGCTTAACGTAATAAAAATTACAATAAAAAACCGCCATTTTTCCCGTTCGCTAATGAAAAACGGAGCTCCGAATTAATTATAAAAACGTAACCGTACGCAGTGCATACTAATTATTATTTCAGTCAGTTGTAAACCTGCGGCTCCGCCCCTCTTCGTTTGAGAACCAATGGCGGGCATGGGAAAAAAATATAATAATATCGGGTTGCTGTTATCACTAAATTTATTTCACACGAGTGCAAATTTAAATACACAATATACGAATACCTCTTTGGAACAAGATTTATACTCTATAAAGCGTTTTATTTTAATTACAGCAAAAAAACATTTTATAAAAATGTGAATAAATTTTACTTAAACTTGCTATCGACGTTAGTGTTAGTTATACATATTATTATGATGTAAGTCAAAATAGAAATACGATGTAGGTAAAAAACCATTTGACAACCGAATATTTATTACCATAAACATTCGCAACTTGGAGGTTTTTTTTAACAACAGTTTAGTTGATTAGATAAATATCTACTTACGCAGGTTTTACTAAGTGAGTAATTTGTGTAATTGATAGTATTCTCATCGGTATGGTAATTGTCTTATCATTGAAAATCTGCAGTCATATCGCATTCCCCTTAACATAAACCCAGTGACGTCCCTAGATAAAGTGTCGCGCCCTTTCATTTTTGGTCTAAAATTTTATGCAAATTTGTTAAATACCTACCAACCTATTTTATTACTTATTTATTTTCGGTTATCTTAAACACACAAGTGCAAAACAAACTTTTAACAAATGACAAACACATCATCTACTGCGGATTAGAGCATTTTCACGAAACATACATATGTGAAGGACTCTTTGTATTTTTTCCTGTGCAACAAACCACCATTTAATATTAGAAAAAAAATTAGGATAGATTGCCTGGATTCTTTTATGGTTACATTATTGTTTTAACTAGGATGTCAGCACTTTCTAACGAAGCGCCACTTACCGCCACTGCTCTCAAAAGTTGCAATATTCGTATTCGTTCCTTCATTTCCCGCCCTTTGTAGTGTGCCACCCCGAAGCGATGCATGACCTGCTTATACCCATACAACGTATAAAGACGTCACCCATCGATCAGGAGCGTAATAATTAATCTATCCTACATGGTGGACAACAATGTGAGGAAGGTATCGAACAGACTTTTTATGATGTTCTTCTGTTGGCCATTCGCTACCGTTGCTTAGGCAAGGGACAAAGAAACGGAAAAAATACATTATAATATCCTGAAAACTCAGATACAGTGTCTGCATATTAATTAAAATAACAACATGCTAATTCAATTCGATGGCGGGGTCGAACCCAGATTACCGTATTTCAAACGAAATCTATTATACGAGTACATCCAAAACGACGATATCAGTCAACCGTTACAATTACGACCTACTAATTGTAATTGTGTGAAGTTAAGAATAATCAAAAACAATTTATATTAGGTATGATTAATAATTCAGATCGCTAAATATGGTACCGATTTGTAGAATATCAGTAAATAGGTTAGTCATTAATTATGTTGATATAACGTACCCATAGATTCTATAAATTACTTTTACACGTGAGTGCGTCAGAATAATGAAATGCTACCTAATATGCACCTTGTTGATTTTTCGTTTTTTAACATTGTAAACATTTTGCAACCATTTATACTAAATGATTATCATCAATTTATGGCAATGCAAAAATGTGTGTTTAATAAATAATAATACTATTTGTTACCAAGTAAGTGTAATTTATAATTCAGTGCTCCGCAACCAGTGTACCGTGAAACAATACCAGGTGTGCCGCGGAGCATTGCTTCAAAAAAAAAATACAAATACTTTTGTATATTATACAATACTTTTATACAAATAGCCAAATTTGCGTACGTGGTTGGTAATATATTTGAACACCTGCATAGACTTAATAAAACAATGCAAGGTCAGAATGAAAATATATTGACGTGTTCTGATAAATTAGGAGTTAAGACAAAGTTGTTTGTATATTTAGTTTTTTTATTAAATAAAAAAATATAAATTAATGAAATTTTGGTGCATGGCCCCCACAAGAGGGGGGCTGACAGAGCTCTAGCCTAGGGACCCAGGCTCAGGGGAGGGGGGGCGGCGTGGCAGGTCAACCAATAAGTGAGATAAACAGAAATTACAAATTTTCTCTAATAGTAAAAAAGTCGCCTGCGGCGCTATATTACTACGCTAATATTGATATTTTCAAACATGCGATGGTAGGATACAATTATTTAATATTATCATGTCATTACTCGACAAACAATTATTCGTAACCCGATAACTAACCATAATTCAAGTGGATATATTAATAAATACAAAAAATCGCTAAACATACAATCAGTACCATTCATTTTACCTCTAAGACCATTTAAAAAACGCTATTTTAGAGTATGTGGGGTCCATGTTTTGGTGTATAAATTGTTTTACGTGAGGTGTGCCGCGGAATTCTAGTAAGACCTATAGTGTGCCGTGGGTGAGAAAAGGTTGCGGAGCACTGTTATAATTTATGGATGTAATGTTCTTATGAATAAAAGACAAAGGATTCGTTTTAAAAGTAAGTGTTTGCAACTCGTCAAAACTGACAGGATCGGTTACAAAAACAATACATTACACCTTCTACGCTTTTTGTATTTTTAACAAACAATTATTTTAATTAAGTGAAATAATTATCACTGCTTCTGTGGTTACTAAATTAATATTAAAATGTGATTTAATGTAGATACATAGTATTATGTATAGTCAAATTATAAATATATTTATTATCACTAGATGTTACCTACAAAATTCAAAACACTGTTACCTAAATAATAATATAAAACCTCAAATCTATGATATATGCTTAATTATTCAAGCGACTGATAATTAATAATTAAGAGATATTGGTGGTTACTATAGAATTATAATATTTGTTATAATATTTATCATAGACAAATAGAAACAGCGAAAAACCTATTAGCCAAATAGTTATTTAAAAAGCATTACAATAATAATGAGATGTTAGCCGCGATCTATTTCCCGCGCATTTCCTTGTGTTGTAACTGGAAGGAAAACACTGCCACCTGTTGCATGCAACTTCAGATATTGTTTTCCGTTCCATTCGAACATTTTGAATCTTTTCATACAACCTGAATAGTGACTTGCATTAATTCATTTTATAGTATGCAAAACGACACAGAAATCATTTCTAAAATTAAATATTATCACTGAAACATTTTACCAATATATTATTATGTATCATTCTAAGACGTACAAATAAATATCTATTAAATTTTTCGATTTGTCCTAAAATATAAAAATGTTTTTAATTACAGTTGACTATGTATACTCGTATTGTAGGTATGTATAATATAAAGTATTTAGGCAACACTTATTTAAATTGGTCATTTGTATTCTTTCGACAGCTGCCATTTACTTGTGTGGCTTACACAAAA
Source organism: Rhyacophila brunnea (assembly GCF_057557595.1). NCBI lineage: Eukaryota > Metazoa > Arthropoda > Insecta > Trichoptera > Rhyacophilidae > Rhyacophila > Rhyacophila brunnea. The sequence continues at coordinate 21,442,582 of NW_028232774.1, forward strand.
ATAAATTACCCTTTTATGAAATTAAAAACAAAACAAACCCAGTAAAGAATGAGTAGATAATAGTTTTTATTATTACTTGCTAACGTATATTCTTTATGAATTCTTTTAGTTATAATTCTGTGAAAACATTAGATAATTTATTTTATTTTATATGTGACAAGTTTTAATTTTCTTTAATTAGATAACATTGCATCTATAATTAAACAGATCGATAGGTACTGAAAAAGATTTGTAATGAAAAAGTTGCCACATTTTTACAGGTTTATATCACAGATATATTGTCTACAAAAAAATACGTTTTGAAAATGAATTACTTATGGACATTTAAATTCGCAAGAAAGAAAATAGTGGATAATCGTGATACATTTAAATACTTATATATGAAAAAGATGACTAAACGTGGTTAAGAAGCACTGGTTTAACTGGAGATGGTTATGAAATTCTCTTCTTTGTGTGTAATTCACTATGATGCCACGGTACTTCTTTAGATTTATGATTAACTCTCTTATACTTAGTAAGACAATTAACATTTAAGTCAATTTTTGCTATCGAGTGGTACTCGTACAATGTCGCTCATATGCGTAAACATACTACCGGTGCGACCTTATGACAGTCTTTATGTGTACATACAGCTTTTGGTAGTTAATATAGGCATTGGTGACTGGATTTTTGTTAAAAAAATGTACCTAGTTGCTGAATTGTAGATGGCTAGAGTATGAACAGTGGGTGGGTAGTATGCCATCTGCGGCTTTGTGCCCACAGCGGAGTACCAACACACAGAGGCACCCTTTTGGGGCACGCACGCCGCGCCTCGAGTACTCGTGTTCACGTTGTTCAATCCCATACCACTTCTCGCCAGGGTGACTTGCCTTTGGGCCATCACCAGTGGGACGTTCACAAAAGATCGATGAATGATTGCATAATATGATTTGTTGTTTCCTACAAAACAGCAAGGCAGTGATGTGTTCAATAAACCGATCACCAGTTACTATTAAAGTGTACTTTGATTTAGTTTACATAGATTTTCTAATAAAAGCGCGCATGGGAGAGAGGATGACGGTGAACTAACAAAAAAATAATGATTATAGTTAATAAATATTAAGCATGTCCACAAAATCAAAGCTAAAATAATACGGATATACAAAAGCTAAGCGAAGAGATCTTCTCGTTCGCAAAAATATGCCGCAATTATTTTTAAACGCAATCTCTCGGAGTACATTCACAGAGGATGTAGTTCTTCGCCACATGGATATGTTGGTAGGGCGACAAGTCCAAACTCAAAGAGCTTGGGATGGTCAGACCAAATTAAGAATGTCACACGTTTCACGTTGAAAAAGTCCCTGCATGTCGTTGGATATCAAGAGAAATGGAGCCTCACGACTTGAATGCCCTAATCACCTGGATCGCGATACTAAATCATGACGTCTCTACGAAGAATAAAAATACATTAATATCATGGCTGTGATATCTTAGCGGCGATCTATTGAACTAAAAACCTCAGCCTTCCACGTACATAGATATCCTCCGATCCCTGCCTCCACCCTTTACAGATTATACAACATATTGAAATTACACACATAATAATAGTGCCAGATATTCGCGTTGCAAAAACATTGCAGAAGGCGATGTTACACCGCACTACGAATATCATTAAACCCTCTCGCACAGAAAACCGTCTCGACTGGGATGTGGACATAAATCAAAACTGCCGGCAATGTTGCAACTCTCTTCTACGCGCATAAGCGAGACCATATGGGACAGTTACGAAATTAATGGCAAAGCAGCTTCAACATAAGCGCCGAAACACGTCGTGTGAAATTTGTTACACGCGACAAGCCGATTTTTTTAACTAAAATATGTGCGGCTGTACATTAAATTACACGTGTTTTGTGAATGACAACAAAACCACTTGACAAATTCTAAGTGTTGCAGCCAAGACGAGTGCCTATGTGCGACCGGGACTAATCGACAACACGGCTCGACTCATTATTCAAATAAACCTGGATCATTTATAACCCCACTGTGTGGACGGAATTGGTAACTAAAAAGTAGCCCAGTTACAAAGTAACTTAACAATACATTAATATAATTTAGGGTATTATAAATTAAGATATATTTTACGAGGATGACATTGTTGTACTAACAGGACAGCAAATCGTATAAATCGTATTTTATTTTAAATGATCTTCCAAAATATTGACATTACCAAATGATAGGCTTAGCGATAACCGAAAACTCCATTTGAAATAAATCGCTACTGTCCATCTTACTGTCCTTTAATCTTTCGTGTGTCCCGATCACTTAAAGAGCCTCGTCATCCTATTCTCACCCCACTGTCCCTATCACCCGCAAATCACCCGGCTGCACCCCGCCAGTCACCCCAAACCTCCACAGTCGCACTTCACCCACACGACACCGCCCGCCACACCCCACACCCTCATCAACCCCCACACGAAACACCCGCCAGCGCCGCGCAATTAGGCGCACCCTGAAGCTCCCACACCCACCTCCGCCCCTACATGGCATATGACGAGTCCACACGTTATGAAATAATGTCGTATTGGTCCACAATGCTGTTAACAAAATAAATTTCATATTATGCCAATATTTTTTTAATATTATCGACAATGTGACAATACATCAAATGGAATTTGACTATTACACGCTACACATGTAATAAAGATTGGTTAATTCCATTGCCTTAATACCTTTGAGTCCTAAGTGGATGTCTAAAAAAAGTATAGAAAATAGAGTAATTATTTTTGGGAAAACAAAACAAAAATAAGCCGGACCAAAATTTCAGCACTATACTAGAATTTATTATGGTACAATTAGTAATACTCGTACCACCTAAAACTTTTTTCAGCGAATTTCTCTGAACTCATTAATACCGTCTGAAACTCCCAAGACAAGGCACATGACGCGCTCATGCGGTTAAATACACATTTCACATGAGAAATAATGTTTAGTATTGTCTATTAATTTTCGCCAAATAAATTATGTCAAAATAAGCCGCACAACGACCAAAAGAGTATCGAGAAATTAAACGTGTGTATCTCCTAAGAATTAGAAGACTCGTAAAAGTAGACAACAACTTATCCGAAAATCAAGAGCAAAATAAAACTTTTACTTTTGTCGTTTATGTTTGATGATTATTAATTTGTTAGGTTATGTATTATTATGTAGGTACAGCCCAATAGTTAATGATATACTAAATGAGGTATTGGGAAAAATTGCCGCAGTGTATTGATAATGTTAACGGATTAAAAAAAACTATTGACAATTTGATTTGACAGCTGTTTCTGGTTGGTATGCGATTTTGCAACGAGATACTATATTGTTTCGTTTGGACGCACCCGAGCGTCGTAACGCAGCCGTTTCGCGGCGTCGCTTGGCGCCCACCCAAAGTGGAACCGATGCCCAAGGGTGTGCGAGGGAAATCCCTACTGGAGCAATGGAACAGAAAAAAATACATAAACGCAATTTTTTATCTTTTTCCCGCGTCTTGTCTTGTATATGGACCATTTCTATGTTGCCGATCGCAGCATTTTATACGTACTTTTTTGATGGTGCAGCAAAAAATTGCGAAACAGAATTTTGAACGTGGTCGACGTGATTTTCTCAACCGCAAAAAGAGATTGGTGTATTTATATCAAAAAAATCTTAAATATTCAGGGTTATTCTTACTAGTGTATTAATAATTACAGCTACGGACAAAATTGTCAAAGCAATAAAAAAATGGTGTGCAGGAAAGTCGTAAATTTCACCGTAACACAAAACGGGACAGATAGAACGATCCCCAGGTTATACCTTAATAATTATCGGATTACTACAAAATTATTTTGTATCTATCATATTTCTAATACATTAGTATAAGTTAAAAGTTAAATCCATCGTCGTGAATCGTGATATTGGTTTACTCTAAAACGGATTTAACTAAATGATTTATTTTAGCATATTTTCATGATAACGCCTCCCTCCCCTTTAAAATTTGTCAAAAATTAAACATTGAAAATAAAATAATTAACATATTATATAAAATTCGATGTTTTTCATAGTCAAGTAGAAGCACATCACTACTTAAAACACATAAAACGACACAAGTTAAAAACCATGTAAACGTAATGTTTGATATTTTACACGCCTACTTCTGATACAGGCAATGACATTAATATGGACGAAGCATCTGGAGAAAAAAATGACAATCACTTTTTTGTCGGGTCTGCCGAATGGCTAATCTGTTCTGACGCCATTACAATAAAGGTGATATTGCTATAAATTCCCGATGCTTCTTGTCGGGTCTGCCGAATGGTTCGGTTCGAACGGGTTCGCTCAAATGAACATTAACACTAGAAACACTGTTCTAAAACCACTAAAATAAAGGTGATATTGCTATAAATTCCCGATGCGTGATATCGCATAATGGAAATTGCGTGACGTCTACCTATATATGTGAGAACGTCACTATGCGCGAATTTACTTGCTAGCTACTATATTGAGTGCATTGTCCATTAATAATGTCATTGGATACAGGTGACAAATACCGATTGTCCGCATAACTTCCTCTGAGAATCGCCGCACTAAAGTAAGTTTTTCTTATAGTTAGTTACATTGAATCTATTTGAGAAAAAAATTCTTTCTCGACATGTGACCTCAGGATTTACTAGTAATTAAGTAACAACTATGCCTAGTGGAAGCCATAAAACTAAATAGCTGATCGGTCTAGCGGAAGATCTCGCGGACCAGACAGTCTGCCTTCCTCGATCAGAATATGAATAATCGCGCCTTCACTGCGACGACATAAAACGTGTATTGCCGAATTTTGAATGGCGTCGAAATGTCGTTAGGTACGAAACAGGATTTAACAGCCGCCTACTTCTCTGGTACACCACCGAGCCGTGTTCCGCCGCCCATGTGCCGCGTGGGGCGGGGGTCCAGGGGGTAGGCGGCAAAACTATGCCAGCGGCGCGCGTTAGGGAGGCGAATCGTTACCCTATGTGCGCCACTGCCACCCCGACGTACCTAACCACGCAGCCTACCCCGGCTACAGGGAGTTTGTAAAGTTGGTGCCACATTGTTGGGTAAATCTAGATACTTACACTTATTCATATACTTAAATTTAAAAATAAATACCATCGACTGAGGGTACTTATGGAATTTTAATTTTAATTCTAATTGATAAAATGTTGCACTATTCAGGAATCAATTTTAAACACCCAAATTTCCCCTTTCGGCATCTTCAGGCTAATATATTATAACAATATACATTACATATAGATTACAGTCTGTTACGTTAAATACATAAAATATCGTATAAAACACATTATAAATAATAAGTTTAATACTAATCACAACACGTCACGAAAAAGACATAGGAAAAATATTACAAAAATACAATTAGTAATATATAGTTATTATTAATTCATGGTAAAAAATTACATATAGAAAAATGGATACCGAACTTGCCATATAGTATATTATAGTTCATATCATGTATATAATTATGTACAACAGTAATATTTACATATTAATAAACATAACGACCATGCTTGACTCTTTTGCTGCTTATCATTTACACAATGCAAGTTATTTTAAGTTAAACACCGCTCAAAACACAAAGTTAATTGATTTTAATAATTATTTTATATTAAAATTAATATTAACTCTATACATTTGCACGAAAATGATAGTAATATACCGTTTTTTTTTTAAGATTTCTGTTTACAATAAGGATATAATATCAGTTGTTAGTAATAGAAACTAATAAAAATAACAATTAAAATACATTACGCGTATTTTTTATAGATAAAATAATTAATATTAGTTTGGTTGTGGGTAACCCAGTCATATGTATATATTTGTTTATTAATTTCATATTATAAATTTCACGGTGTCATAGAGAAATTATGCTTAAAATATACGATTTCATTTTCACATTTAACTCTTGAATTCTGTTGTTTAGATAGGCGCAAACATCTTTCTTCACTGAAAGATTTTTAGTGGTTTCAAAAGCTATACGAGTCACAAATTTCCGAAACACCCGGTACCACGGGTTAGGCTATACTCGACACATAAGGTAGATAACGATAAAGCCTATGTAACGTAGACCCCCCTCGACCCCTCCCAGCACCCTTTATATACCACATACGTACATAAGTAAACACGACTAACATGACGCATTTACCCTTATCGGAGTGGATGAGCACGGCAGCTGTAGCCAGAAAAAATCGGTTGGTATTCAAAAAAAGAACAAAAGAAATCGCGCCAAATTTCTGCGGAGGAAGGCCGAATCAAAAAGATACAAACGGAAAATTTGGCGCGAACAACAGTTTCCCAAACGTAAAAACGCGACTCGTTTCTGTAAAGTTTAAGTGCCACTAATGTTGACGGAGTTTTTTTAATGCACCCAATACGTTTCCAACAAATGTATATAATCCCTCTGCGACTGATTTTGTTAAATTAAACAAAAATAATTACAAGATAAAAAGAACTATTTATAAACAACGTTTTTAAATTTTCTGTTGAATCATATAAACTTGACTTGACTAGCTTAAGCGATAAAAAAAATGTATTTGATAGAAATAATACTGAAATATCATTTTGACACTCATATTGATTTCCATAGTAACGCACGAACATATTAATAGTTTCCTAGCCACCAATAATAGTGGATTGCATTACGGATTTATTTCGAAATAACTTTTCATACAAAAACGAACTAACTGAAAATGAATTAAATTCTACTTAAAGATGGCTAAAAGTATTAAAAAAATGCATTGGCATCGTGTTCTGATGTATTCTAAAAGTTTCAAATGTTTAGGTAGTCGGGAAGTTAATTAAAAATCGATTGCAAAATTTGTACAAGACAAACAACCACCGGACAAATAAGAATACGACCTAATAAAAACGTTGTAAAAAATAAGTCCATACTAGAGTGAATAAGAGTATAGTAGTATGTTGTTTCCGTAAGTAAAGTACATAAGCAGAGACGAATTGTTTATTTGAATAGACTACCGAAATAAATATAGATTAAAAAGCTCATTTATTAAGTTTAATATATGTAATTAATATTATATTTTCTATCAGGTAAATACAAACTCAATTATTATGTTATTACCGTGTTTTTTAATATTCATCGACAGTAGTTAAAAATATACTGAATGAAAAAATGGAAATGAAAACTCTTTATTCAACTCAATTATATTTCGTTTTAAATAGGTGTTCGAAATTCAAAAAATTAAAACAAAGAAACTCTATATAAATGACAATGCATCCTGACATTGCATATTTTTTCATTGTATGGATTTACTAGGTTTTTGTGGAATAATTTTTGAAGTTATTAGATGTATTATGGATGTAATAGTCTTACAGAGATGTAAATATTCGATAATACACGTCTGACGTTAGAAATAAACTGGATTTACGTCTTTTACAAGATTACCGACGATACAATGCTACTCCTAGTGTCCGATTTTGGCAAGTGACAGATTGGCAACTTCTGAAACCGTGAGTCGTTGGTTCTAATACTGAATATGCTTGAATACATGGTTTTTTTTTTCGATAAACGAGAGTTTTAAATATAGTTGTAAAGATGCATGCTCCACATCAGATGAAATGATAACAATACGGTTTACGAACGTCGAGGTGATGGGATGAAAAGGACCGTAGAAATAATCATATATTAGTTAGAACTAGAGCCCACCACATCATACAATATTTACCAACTAATTTAACAACCAACAACCAAAGAAAATTACCGGCAAGCGAGACCCTGACAGAAGAATGTTACAAAAAAAATCAGAAACGGGTTTTAACTTAGCATTCCACGTGTGTTCATTCTGAACTATTATTATTCTAATGGTAGACAGGAATAATATTGCCAGACTCATCGGTAATATCCAATAACGAATATAGTATGAAAATAATAAAATTGTTAGGATCAGTTATAATATCAGTGGCGAAGACTCCATACTAGGCGATTATTTAAAGCCTACCTGCTTAAGAAAAATATTTTGTAATTGCATATTGACATATTTATATACTTAATCACTTCATTATTTTATGTTCTATAAAAATAATTTATTTTGCCAACGAGAGATGTCGTATAATATAGGAATGTATTACAGTATTACACAGTTCACAAAACAATCTGCAAAGGTATTAAAACATATACCACAGCGCGCCATCTATATTGACGTAAATACATTTCCGATTATGTGTGAAATAATTCTGATTTTTTTTCGTATGGCCTTTCGTCTCGTAATTTCAGAGAGTCTGTTGATTTATAGGACATAAGGTAAGCTCCTATCGCTGAGCCTAAAACATTCGCGCATAATAATATTGTTGTCACGACTGCGCACTTTATCCAAAATCATTAATAATTAGATTATTAAAAAAAATATTTCAGCGGCATTTAATCGAATATTAATAACAATGAGTTTTTGAAGTTTCATTGAATTAGTGTGTCGTTGTCATTTATTAGTGTGTACCTATTCATTAGTAGTAAATATTGTACTATTCTCGTAAGTATACCTGACAAGTGTGCTCTTTTTATCAGATCTCTACAGCCTACCTCTTTCCAAATGTCACCCTTCGCCACTGTATAATATGATGCGTTGACAAGTAGACTGTACATTGAAATATAAGTGGGCGTAGTGTCTACTTTGTTTAATACGACTCAAATACAAATAGGTACTAATATTACGTATTTCAATTTATAAACTTGTACAAGCCAAATAACTTAAACACATATAGGTACCTCCACAGTTTTTATTATATTACAATAGTACATATTTCACAAAGAATTATTTACAGAAAACAACACACATTAATGTTCTTATAATAACTTTAATTTGACGCAATTATCCGGTGCCGGTGGTCGTCAGTAACGCGTTGGAAGTACCCATTTAAGCGACACTAACCGAATAATCGATACTTTTGATAATCGATTATGGCCACTCGTATGGCATGCATGCAGAGAAGGGTATCGATACAATATAATGGAGTACTAAATACACAAACAGGGGTTGAAAACTGTACCTATGACTCTTTGAAAACCTGACACTGACGACAATCTATTACTAACTTGTACGGAGTCAAACACGCTATATCATTTTAACCGATTTTGCTGTGATATGAGTTTTAAAAGTCATTGTAAACTGCACGTGAGCATAATTGACAGTCTGAGGATATAAGGGATCATAAACCATATTGTATAAATTGTCTACAATGTTAAATATGCGACTGTAATTTAAATATACCAATGTTTTCAGACTAAAATGGTGTAAGAGACATAAATGCGATAATTAGTTACGTATAGGGCTAGAATTTAATTTTCATTCTCCCAAAAGCCTCGTCAGCAAAGTTATTATTCCATGAGAAAGCTGCAACTTTTTTGGTAGGGCATTAATAATGTATATATATAGGTATATCGACGAAATCAATACAATTATTATTTCATTTTGCCCCCACTCTAAAGTTACAACATCAAGACTATTGTCAAAAATCTGTAAACGAGATCTTGTTGTCAGAATATACATTGCGAAGAAAACAATTTGACTTTTATTTTATTTATTTGTATTCGGGTTTTAGGCATGGAATAATAACTGCATTGTTTGTTATTTTTTTTTTTAAGAAATACGATATACAAGTCAAGTCAAAACATTTAACGTAGTGTTAGGGGGGGGGGCGAATCCAATAAGAAGAACATATAAAGTTTACAGGCATCGTGCAGTTTACAATATTCAAGTAGATTAAATCAACTAGGCAATCGTTAACGCTAATCCGACGTCTCTGGGAAGAAGCTGGAACCGATTTCTTTTACATGTAACCCCAGGTGAACAGCAAGTGACGATATATCGTCGTCACCTCTTCTCACTTATGGCTGGGTTTCTCCTTTACCCGAAGCCGTTGCGGCGGGCGTGCCATGTGCCCCTTTCAGAAAAGGCTCACTGGCAGAACATTTTTTTCTTAAAGCCACTTAAGTTTATACAGAAACATAACTTAATATTAATCTTAGCTAAATTGTAACCAACTCGTATTATTATATGACTGTCAGAAGCTAGTTACGGCATTATTTTCGAAGAGAGGTCAATTTAATGGATGTCAGTAAATGTTGCTATGAAAATAACAACAACATTCAAATACAAGGAGATAGCGAAGTTTAAAGCAATGTAATGTAGATGTTTATAATTATTATAATGATAACCTTTGTGTATCATTCTTGTCTCCGTTCTGCTTATAATAAAAACTTTAATTAATTTAAGAATAATTTTAGTTTTACGTAGGTATGCTTCTAAAATCTTTTGTTACGTATTTATAGCGATGTGTAGTGATACTGCACCTAATCCATATTTAATTCACTTGTCATTTGTACCCCTTGGGTTCTCAGCTCCTCAAATCAATTGTTTAATGAAAATGTCGTTTAATGTGTGCAATTTGTTGCAATTAACGAGCATTACAAATTATGAACAGTATGAACCCATAATATTATTTTTTACATACATAGATACCGATATGTCCTGCCAAGAAAGTATGACAGTGGTCGGACATCTGTCAGACAGAAGAAAGTTCTTCAAGATCTTTAGGCAATAGAACCGTAGATGCGGGAGATGTATATTATAAATATTTGACTGATTATATCTTATATTATTTGATATAAGATATAATCAATTATTTGATATATTAGTTATGAGATATGTCCATAAACTATAGATGTATTCCGAAAATGGTGTCCTTTCAAGTGAACACGGAATCCGCACGGGCATGGAGAGGGCTGCATTCAAACATCTACGGATAAGCGCTGTATTCTTACTACCTACTACAATTGCTACACTTTTGTTGGTGTTAGTTCCAAATTTGCGACATCTACCCTGGTACGACTACGTTACAAACATTCGAGGTCGTGAACGAATACGTCAATGCTTAGTGGCGCATTACGAAGAGATGCTTAAAGCTGCTGGGTCATGTGCTCTGTTATGATACCTACAGCATCACGAATGACCACCAGGATTAACGCTGCAGGATTTACGTGGCAGAATGCGCATGGCGTCGCAATTGACCGATGTAAATGGCGCAAGTTTGTGGTTGCCCAATGTTCCGATGTCGGGGCGTAACAGGGAGTAGTAGTAGTGACTATAAATTCATACTATATATTTAATCCAAAAAATGTATACGTCAAACACGGTAGCTGATAATCAAATCCGGAGCAGAGATAAATTAAAAACGCGGTAAGTTTTACTATTCGATTGGTACACTGGTAGGAACAAAGATTTTGAAATAACGTTCTTTTATAAAGATGGAGCCGTAATATGTTAAATTGAAGCAAAAATAGGACGTGTGGTCCACTAATTAAGTTACTCGTAGTTACAAGTGACTTTGCATTGCAAGTTAATTTGCAGAGGAGTTCACATTGCTGCTATGACATTTATTTGCCAATTTACAAGGCGTATGAAAAGACAATCCGTAACGATGACACTGATTATCTATCAGCCAATAATACTACACTTCGGCATTATTATTTAGTTGAAAAATCCTATGTAAGTAATCACAATGAACATAAAAAATGCTAACCATTCCGTGAGTAAAAAATCGGAATGGCAACGGAGCGATGTTAATATTTCTGGAGTTTACCAACTTAACCATGCTTCATGCGTTACCTAAATAATTTCAAATATCATAACATAAATAACGTCTATTCTATTGTATATAGTTATAATATGAGGCATCGAAGCCAGATGGTATTTTATCCTCGTCATCTGTAGTACTACGATTGTATACCTATTAACGAAGAACTCATGACCCTTCGTCGTGGGTCAGAGGGAAAAATAAATAAAAATGGAAAATATGTGTAATACAGTGGTTGTCTTTTTTCGAATCGACGGAGGCAGCACTTTGTAGAAAATTAGTAGCCTGTCTTTTGTCTCCTAATGTATTAGAAAAAATAGGCTTTGAAAGCAATATTGCTGCTTGTGGTTGTGAAAAGTCGGTAGAGATGGCTGGACCATAATTGTTAAGAAATTTAATTGATTGGTTGTGTGCTGTCATGGAGCTGTAGAGTTTTTTAGACGTGGTCGTGGATGGTTTCCGCGTAAGTCTCCTTATATTTTATAGTCTTTGGGTAAGACCGTGAGTTCATTTTTGAAAATAGATAGAACAATATCTTCAGCACTGTCCTTTCATAACATTATTATTCTGTGATATTTCTGTACCCACCTATAGAAACACTCCACGAGTTTAGTTAATATATTCCGAGCCTGAATAATAAGTAATTTTATAATACGAGTAGTTGCATCTAGCGGTGACCGACCGAAATGGCATGGCATTATGTTACTTGACGATTCAAGGTTGGCTTTTAAGATTACAGCACGCAACGCACAGATTTGTGCCGATTCCATCAATAGAAAACCAACTAGGTATAAACTTCTATCGACGAGAGTTTAAAATTATCTACAATCTATGTAACATACCACTTCAGATTAATTAGTTCAACAACTTATTGTATAACTGTCTCATACGGTACTGATTTCAACAGAATTCGTTTTAAGACATTCGACAAAAAATTGACAATATATTATGAGGTGTTGCACGTAATTTATACGTATACATTATGGCCGTGAACAGATATTTAAATAACATTGAGACCGAATGAAACGTTCTTCGTCCAGCATTTCACCGAGCGGTAATTTGTACGCATTCTTAACATATCTTTATTTATTTAAAATGCGAGGCTTATTTGAACTGAATTAGATCATTTGATTCGTATCAAATATCTGATAACTAATGATAGTCACTTATGAGCATGGCCCAACATCCTGAAGCGGGCCCCCAGGCTAGGATTTTTGGCGGCCCCCCCTACCTATCGCTAATGGTAAAGTCAGTGTGACGCGCTGCAGTAGCGTTATCCAAATTGAATGGTGTTTTTTTGTCATTTTTTTTATATTTTTAATATGTATTTAGGTACATCCATTTGAATTATGGAGTTGTTGAGTATCGGCACACAGTAAAAAACTGCATCGTACAACCAAATAGTTTTAATATTATTATCATTAAAGGAAAATAGCGCCGCAGGCGACTTTTTTTACCATTAGAGCAAATTTGTGATCTGTGTTTATCTGTGATATGTATGCTCGGCTCGTCACCCCGGCCCCCCAGGCTAGAGCCCTATCAGCCCCCCCCCCCTTGTGGGGGCCATGCTTATGAGTACATATTTATTTAAGTATACATATATTTATGCATTATTTAGAATTATTCCCGTTATTTTTATAAATTGTCATGGATTTGTGTTAATAATTTACAGAAGTTTTACACATACATATTATTATGTAACCCCATGTCATAATCATTATCAGTCTAGTTCTAGATGAAAGCATCAACAAACATATTTCATTCTAGTACGTCGATCCAGCAGTGTTTATGTTTACCAATTTAACGTGCGTACCTCTTGGGTACCACTGAGCGATAAAAATTTCCAGCTAATGTCGTTGCTTTGAACTTCGTATCTTGCCCATTTTTAAGGTTTTTAGTAAAATACTTATATTAGATCGCATAGCGTCGATTTATTTACGTTTGTACTTAAATTGTAAGCTCAGCATGAACTTTTCCATACCATGCTGTACTACACTTAAGTTCATGCAGCCATATTTAAATAAGCTATATAATTTTTATCCCTACTGTAAAGAAGGAAACACTGAAGACTTTCCGCAAATTGATGTATCAAAAAACTTTTAAAAATCTCTTGGACCGAGACATCACAAATTAAGAGATGTTAGGTATTACAGTTTTTACTGAAAAGGATTGCCGTATAGCATTGAGATAAAAAAAATGAGAAAAAAACGCATTATTCGTAGAGCATTTCAGACAGTAAATTTCAAATTTTATTATTCAATAAGAAAATTAATTTAATATTGAATACTTAGTATCAAATATCTGATAAGTCAGTCAGATATTTCATAGTTACCTACGACTTGATATTTACGAGCACAATAATGGATTTCTACCTACAATTTTCAACGAGTTCAGAAAAATCACAATTTCGCTAACCAATTTCAATGCACCGTTTATTACACAGTTAGTGTCAACGAAAATATCTTGACACGGTTCATGTAAATATGCAAATTCTTGAATGTATAAAAAAATGCATAGTGCAATAAAAAACAAGATGCATTCGACTGTCTGAAATAACAATAATAACATGTTTACATAAAAAATACGATTTTCTTTTGAACACCTGTTCAATACAATCTATTATTATTATTTGTTATTATATTAAAAACAATAAATCGTATTTTTTCAAGCAACATTAACAGGAGTTGAAAATATGCCTAAAGCCACGTTGACACGGTCCAAGTACGATCCAAGTAGACTTGGATAGGAATAATTAGTATGAAGATGTCTCATCCAAGTGACAGCTTCATACTATTTATTCCTATCTAAGTGACAACTCCATACTATTTATTCCTATCCAAGTTAACTTGGATGAGTAGGACGCGGTTCAAGTAGCTTGGATAGGAATAATTAGTATGAAGATGTCACATATGAGTGCACTTGGATAGGAATAAATAGTATGAAGCTGTCACTTGGATGAGACATCTTCATACTAATTATTCCTATCCAAGTCTACTTGGATCGTACTTGGACCGTGTCAACGCGGCTTAACCAAATTTTGCTGTCAGCTTATTAAAAAATATCTCATTTTGGGATAATTTAAATTTTGTAAGTAGGTAGAACGTCGAGTATATTGTATTTCTAAGAGCAATGCTTGATGTATATAATATATAATACAATTTTGGCACTGTTTAAAAAATAGTTAATTATACAATGGTATACAACTAATCTGAAATGGCGATATTTAGAAGAAACAAATTTGACCTGCTTGACCACTGTTTTTTTCCCAGATGTGTATCTACAAGTTTTTGTATAACCATAGATTCTGTAATCAAAATCAAAGATGTTGAAGAAACCCCCTTTCTATGAAAATGTAGTGGCCGATGATTACTCTACCTGCAAGTCATTTTAGATTGTAGATTAATTTGTATAAAGTTTCAAACGTATGGTTAGAGGTGTATTTGACAGAGCCGCACTGGGATAAAAATACGCATTACATTCGTATGATGTGTTTAGTTTTAATACAATAAACCAACATTGTTTAGATGAACAATCAATTAAAATCGTAAAGAATAAGGCTAAAATAAACTATCAACGTAAAAAAAATTTCAAAAAAGGTTGCCAATAATAAGTTGAAAATAATAAAAAAAATGTGTCAACATGAAAATTAATATTGTTTTATTTGGCATATTCCGAACTCTTTTGTCCCAATAAATAAACAAAAACAATATTTATGTAGTTCTATCAAACTACAAAAAAATATTCGAATTGGCAGTGTCACCTGTCAACATTATTATCTATGTCTTACATTGAATATAATATAAGATCAAGAAATACCATATAAATTGTACCATAGTGGAAACAAAGTGCACAAAAAATAGGAAGGGCTAATAGTATTGTAGCGAGCCAGGAATATATTTCACATTTTATTTAACACCGGTCGGGTGCCTGCGCATAGATCGACGCTTCGTAGTACATAGCCATCTTTTATTACTTTAACTCGCTGTCTTTTTCTGTTACGGTCACATCCCGACTCGCTCCATCTAGCCATCGTCTTGCACGTGTTTAGATTAAAATTGAATAACCTAACTTTTTTCTAAAACGGATGAGGTAGTTCACAAATAAAATAAAAGACTTTCCCCATTTTACACGCTTTGCTTTATCAGTTCAAAGCTTTAACTACCTTTACCGTCTTTGCTGTTACGGTAGACCGTTTCATTATACTTTAATAATAAACAGTAAAAGAATGACATAACATTTAGCACGTTGGACTACGAAGTACCTACACAAAGTTGTGTGAGGTAACTAACGACTCGAATAAAGCCAATATTACCGCGAAAGGGAATTTTACTGACTGACTGAACGCGCAAGGTCGCCGCGTAAATAATACGTAGGTACTCATACCTACATAACTGCAGAATGTCTCGAGTAAGGTGAACTGCATTTTGAGACCGATGCAGCCTCTCTTATATCTTCATGTCAGCCTGATACCTCGCGATCAAGAAAACGAACGGGTTTGTTATGTAATTTTTATAAATTACGTTTTATAAAACCGCGTGTTTATTTTTATTATTCAATTAAAATATGATTCATCCGTATCCGAACAATAATTGACCACGCGGAAAAATTTCAAGTGAGGGTAGATTTACAACTTTATTCAAAAATATTATTTCATCGTTACATGAAGCGCTTACTTTCAAAAGCGGCTAAAACGGTTTTTCGAGTATTTTGAGTTAGATATATTATATTTTAATATATATATTTGTCTACCATAGTATGGTCTGAGTTTTAATTTCAAAACTCGGTTAAATACGTCGATATAAATTATTAAAAAATCTACCTTAGTTTCAAAATCGGCTAAAACGGTAGTAAACGATAAATAAATAATTGAAATAACTCAAAATTGCATAAAACCGTTTTAGCCGCTTTTTAAAGTAAGCGCTTCACATATTAAAAAAAATGCCTAACTTATTATACATGTTGATATATTTTTCTTGTATATTTAATTGTTGAATAATATGTATTATGGCGCATTGGCTAATAACTGTACCTAATGCCATAATATTGTTTTCTAAATAAAATATTGTATTTACGGTAGTTTTGTGTGCCTACTAAATACTCTCTTATTATGCTATTAATTAGACACTATACCAGCGATTCTCAATATTTTTCACGTCCTGTCACTCTTTAAAAATTAAATTATAGCGACACACCAAGATTACATAAGTACTTACCTATCAATTTTTCAGTCTTATATATTTTACTAGTCATTTAATAGCAATTCTATAACGTTTTGAATGTGGGTGAATCGGTATTCATAGAAAACTTAATATTACGATGGCAACTACAAACTCTTGCTTATAATAGTATTTTCCCCCACATATTTTAACGCTATATTTTAATAATGCAAGAATGTAATATCGTTGATTGCTATTTTTTGAGATCGTTCAATCAAAATAGTTAATATTGCTAAATACAGTCAATATAATAATATTCGCGTAACCAACATTTTTTTAAATTTTGCTTGTGTAGAACAAATTTGTGAGAAAAATATACGAAAATACTACTTTATATCAATTTCAAGAAATTTCTTCGGCATATTTCCCAATTGCACGCGGCATACTAGTGTGCCGGGATTGGACAGTTTGGGAATCATTATACCACACTATCAATTTTATTCATCATGTGGGGCCCACACAGTATTTCTATATAAAATACATCATAGAAATACATCTTGCCTTTTCCAACTTCACTTAGAAAAAAGGAAATAATAAATATATTTTGATTCTTATTAAAGTATACGTATGCATTTTTTTTTTGACGAGGGGTACTCAGTGTTACGAAAATTATAGAAGGGGTACACAGATGTCGAAAGTTTAAGAAACACTGATATGGGCCATAGGGAAAAATATAACGTGGAATATACAGTTTGTTTTTTGGCTACACAGCCTCAAAAGTTACCTCAATGTTTAATATTTAGAATGTTGGATAACTCATTAATACTAATGGTACAGGATATACTGAGATTCTTTTCCAAACCTTCGATAGAACGCGGAACTCCGTAAAGAAAAACTTTCAACTCCTGGCGACTATAGCATATGCCTGTGTGGTTGTGGCCCCAATCCTGGGCCGGTACTTGCTGTAAGGGTAATGTATGCAATAACAATGTATTAATCAACTAAATATTTACCTTTGGCAGAACATGCTGAAGCAATGCACCCGCTTTTCGTTTTGCAGCCATCGTCGAGAATTCTCCTCTCTCGTTTATGGTCGGTGACACCAGTCGATGGTGCCGGTGGATAGCTGACCCTACAGCGCTGCTTATATGAAAAGATGTCTTCAACTGGACGGTTGATGAAACGGCCAGCCGATTCAATTCGGCGACACTCTTGAATTGGTCATGACGCCCTGATAGTGATTTTAATCGTTTTTTTTTTTTGAGAAATGTTTAAACGTTTGTAACTATTCTGTCCACTTATGTTTTATATATCACTGTTTTTAGATTCTATAAACAAATATATCAACGTATTAAATACAATATTCTATCGATTCAGACAATTAAACAAATATTTAAGTATACAATCTTACTTTTGGTTATACTTTACAATATTTAAAAAAAAAACTACATAATCGAGGAGCAATAGTCTTATTATAAAAATATATATATAATGTCATGTTTGGTTCTAATGGGACTACATAGGATGGAGGTTATTTTAATAGATATGTTACGAGAAACTGTCGATCACCATTCGCGCCAACATAAAGATCTCGTATTCCGGATACAAACACACATTAAACAATACACATGTAATTTTGATCCACCATTTGACTACAGACGCACAATACCTAATAGTATTTATAAACATAATTATACTTAATTTAGATGGTAAATACATATTATGTTATGGTACATAATATTTTATAAGCTGTCTTTAGTAATCTACATAACTGGATGGGTTTACTTCGATTATTCATTAGTGTATTAATTATTTCTTCGCCAATAGCAATTTATTAATAAATTAATTGCTTTGTACTGGTATTTGTAAGACTGACAATATAATAAAATTAATATATAATGGCTTATGAAGATAATTCGTGAATTAGGACACTGTTTATTCTAACTAAAAACTAAACACTGAACTAATGGGAAACACAATTTCATTGAATTACTATCTTACAAAACTGAATATTATTACTATAGTTATGAATTAATGCATTTTTTGTGAATAGGTATTTATTTATACAACATTTATTTACATATGTATTCTCAAACCTATTAGTAAGTGAAGAAATTTAATGATATATATCAATATTACAGTAAATAAACCAATTTAATGGCAAACTTGTAGGAAAACCAGTTCCCGGGCCCTGTTTATAGTTTATTAAAACTTTACCAACGGCATTTTGTTGTTGACAATTTGAGGCAAGCACGATTCTGAATCAACCTTGTTTCGCATACAGTCGCTAAATATATTCAACTAAAACACAGTCCACTCTGGTATGTATATATGCAAAATGCATACGAAATAATCTGACTAATATTATTCAAGTTGCGCTTTGTATGGGACAATGTAACTAAATAAATTTTGGAGTCGCACTCAGGTGATGGATGGATACATTATTATAAGCCGATGTTTAGCGGAATCTAGTTACTTCAATTCTATAAATAAGACCAAGTGATTTTGTATGTCTTCTTCAATTTCAGATTTATTATTGTAACAAAGCAGTATAGTGTGAAATACATAGAAAATAGGTATCTACCGATTTTCATAAACGCTTGTGTGAAAAAGGAAACATTGAATAAACTTACCAGTACATACTACAAGTCAAGTTTATTATAATTGTATTATGTCTAAGATTAGGACATATATTTAAAATAATAATTATTTATTATTAATAAGAACTTATTTTTATCCGACAGGTAGGTATAGGTTAATTATTCTACAGTGGCACCATGCGCGATTCGCATGAGTATTGGTATTATTTGCTAGAATGCATGTTTCAATGCTATCAAATGATACCGATATAATTGCGATATACTGATATAATTGCAATTTTCCTGTTCACATGGTGCCACTGTAGAAAGATTTAACACTACCTACCTACATAGTTAACACAGTATAAACTATTTTCGATTATGTTGTGTTTATTACAATTAGCTTACCTTCAAATTATTGTTGTTATATATCAATATTGAATGCTAAATTTTTTATTATTATAATAACAATAGCAGTTTAAAACTATAAAAGATTAATCGTTGAAAACGTCGGAATAGTATGAATTTCCATAACATGATGGAAAACAATAATGTAAATTAATTTTAATATCTCTACAAAATATGAAATAGGTTAGAAAACACTGAAAATATAATTTTAAGAAAATCCGACCGCTCAATTCTTGCAAATTCAGGTTTAATAAAAAGGCAGTTGGGCAGAGTGAGTACACGCATACATACAAGCATGCAAAATGCATGCGTAAGATGACTTACATACAAAGCGATCGTTGAATTTATTGTCAAAGGTCAGTAGTACATTTTCGTAGATGCGGAATTAAACAGTACCGGATATAGCAGTAATATTATTACTCATTGAATTCTGTGCTTAAAAGGAATTATTATGTATATGTTATAGCAACACTAATAATATATTCGTCCATATGTAATTTACAAATATTTTTAATGTTTGTATTTTAGTTACTAGTACTATTTTGGTGTGTGTTAGTTCATGAATGCATCATTATTTATTATCAAAGGACAGTGATGTATTTAAAACATCGAACATGAGTTTATTTAACGTTGGTAAAATATTTTAATATTACATAATATAAAGATAGTTCTTGAGATAGAAATGAAGTGTAAATTGAAATTGTTGTATTATTGATTTATTATTTACCAGTGTTTTAAATATGAATCGAAACAATAAATAAATGTGTATTGAGTTTTCAATTACTGTTATCACGAATAAAATAATATTAAATTGTATTTTATAACTTTCTTATACCTACTCATGTGAATTTTTAGCAAAAAATGTATGTGTGATCATCCAACTTTTTCATATAAAAAGTTAATATTTTCTGTCAGTTTTTTTTCAAATAATATATTATGTCAATGTAAAATTTAAAAAAAATTCAAAAACGCATCCGTTTCTTTAAAAAAAATGATTATTCTAAATTGATGCCTTATTTTATTTGAAGGAATGCCTACGAAATGTAGTACATTATGGAATTTCGTAGATATAGGTATACGGAATAAAGTTATGTAGATACAATTTATTTTAAAGGGGTAACTTTGTAAAAACAAAGTTTTAAAACAAACCTCTTGTCGAAAAATTTAAATAGTTTCAGCGGTTGCAAAAACCTCTAAATATTTTCCACAGATATACGACGTGAAAAATGACTATAAAGCATCGTAATGTGTACTTTAACAAGGCCGTTTACTTAGAATCGTTTATTGTTTATGAAAATTGCAACCAGTGATGTATTTTAATACAAGCAGCGTTTTTATACACGGAATAAAAGTAATTTAAAATTGTCTGTTCTGTTAATATTTTTTTTGAATTTAGTCAATAATAAGAAAATCTTTTATGAACGTAAGTACTTACTGTTTTTATAAAATGAGACATAATAGTGATTAGCATGTTTTACCATGTTCGCTCCTCAGACTTTTTTTACGACGAATAGTTTTTAGCTATTCACAAAGCCAAACATACTCAACAAAACAATATACATTTTATTAATCAGCCGCGGGTTCAGGCCCGCGACCCACAGTTTTATATTTTATACTTTATTTTTTAATTTCTATAAAAAAGTTTTTTACACACAATGAGAACAAAGGCATGTATTGGTAATAACACTATATTGCATTCTAACATTTATTTAAGAACATAGATTGTTTCTTTTTTATATGTATACAAGTTTAAACAAAGATAAAAGAAATAAACTAGTAGGTACATACCTTACAGAGTGACAAAGTTTTAAGTTATGACAATTAGAATCTGTGATATTAGTTTTAGCAATTAAATGGCGTGATTTAAATTATATATAAACCTGACTTCCACTTAAAATAATAAATTGTAGTTAAATGTCAGTTTTAATAATCGCATTTAGTAACGATCTACTGGTTTCCTTATACGGTAAATAATTTGATATATTTTTAAGTTACTCAGAGGTAACAACAATAAATCCTTATGTAATATACCATAACATCACCTATCTTAAATATTTTTACAGAGAAAACATATTACAAATACATTATCAACGACATACCACAAAAAAACTTCAAAGTCCAAAACAGACAAAGAATCCAAGTGTCAACTTTTCTTTCCACCAAACAACCGTATACAATATTAAAAAAAAACAATCAAACAAAAGCACAATAATAAATTTTTCAAATCCGGAACGCCGGCAATTTCCCGCGCGCGCGAATTATATTGACAGCCGTGAATATTGTTTTATCGGGCTCGCGGATTCGCGGAGATAATATTAAAACTTTATAGCGACTCGGAGGCACGGAGGATGCGGAAAGACGTCCTACCCTCGCGACTGCACTGGGCGCACTGAAAATGAAAACTGGCTCTTGGCTAGCATGGGCAGAGACCGAATGCATCAATGGGAGGTCGTATATACAGAGGTAGTTATTTTCCTACGAGGTTATAGTATGTTCGGATGGTACCGCGGAAAATGGCGACGTGGAAATAATCTCGACGCAAAAAAACTATTAAAAAATTAAATAAGCGGGAATATTTGTAATTCTAATACAAGGTTAACTTACAGTTTACACGATCAAATCTGTTGTCCATTCATTCTATACTGGAGTAGTAATAATAAATTTAACTCACAGTTAGATCACTGAAAATAATGTTCCCCTTATCTTGATGTGAACAGTGAGTGGTTTAATATACGAGAATACAGAGACATGAAAACATCCAGATTTGATATAGTATCTTGTTGATAGGCACACAAAAACTTCCAAACGTGACTATGCATATCTGTCATTTTAGGAATAGAGGTTAATAGTGACAAAATTAAGGTATATCGATTTTTTTTCAATTAACCAATTGAATTTATGATTTATACTATATGAACTATATATGTACCATTATAAATCGTTCGGTATTTGAATTTAGATATAAGCTCATCATAGTATAAACAGTATTGAATGATATGTCAAATGTCAGCATGTGGCACCCTCACTCAGCGGATAACTTATACTGGTGGATATATAGATGTGACAATCAATGATTTTTAAATTATCTGTACGCGCATTTAGACGCACGGTAAAAATGAGGACAGAAGCTTATAAACGAAAAAACAATGATTCACTTGTACAACAGGTAAAACTATCAGCAATTATATATGTTCAATATAGAACTGTCATAATGGAAAATACCATAAGATTTATATGGAGACTTTATAATACGAGAAACTAAGTCAATAAATTATTGAGACTACACGAGCTGAACTATAAACACCGAAAAACCATCCTTCCGGAAAATAATATAAAAATATATATTATAGATGAATTTGTAATTAAAATTATACCTTTAAGATATTATAAACAGTGGACATTTACAACAGTAAAAAAATTAAGTCATGGTATTTACGAAATCCATTTCAACAGACTATAGTCGTTTTCCAAACTGTGTCAGTGTTAGCACGCGTTTTGGTTTCACATTAAACACATACACCTACAACTGTATAGGTACGTTACGAATTGCAGAAGCATAACGCTACATTAATTGCATATTTATTTTAATGCTGGATTTATTAATGTTTTCTGGTTTTCTACTTCCACTTCTCCCAACCGTGTACAATGGCTCTAATGACCAAGTCAAGCCTTCGTTTTCTCTATTCTGTGGCTATTCTAATGTTTTCATCCCTAGCTGTCTAGCCATGTACTTTCAGAATCCTACTACCATTTACCGCTAGTATTTGGTGATGCTTATTTTCGTAGCCCGTGTATTTATCACACAAGTCCTTTTAGCAGTTTTGTAAACAAAGAGCCTATATGAGGTAAATATATATACACACCCCATATATTAAATATATTCATTTTATTTAAACATACATAAAATCATGCTAGTCCAGGACAGTAAATTAAATATTTTTAAGAGTATAGTGTGTAGTTATAGTATTTTAAGATGTGCTCACTTTTTGTGAATTTTGCTACACGCACGCTAACAATATTCAACGACATGTTAGTATATGTGCACATGTTATGTGATGGTAGTTGTGTCCACGATTATCCAACACACACTGACAAAGATACACCGACACCAAACTCACACACTGACAGAGTTTTCCAAAATAGGGGTCGCGACGAATTTTCCGAAACGTAGTAAATTGTTGAAATTCAACCTTTAAGGTTGTATAATGTAAGGTCGGGTGATCAGAAAGTGAATCAGAAAATTATGGTTTGAATCTCACTGATCGGTTATGGTCCAGCAAACTATTCCAATATCTGACAATAAAGTGAAAATTTTTATGATGGTAATCTACCTCCGATATGTGATAGTATGGGTAGATCATTCGCATGTGTGTCGTTTTTGCTGTACCCATGGTGTCACTGTATAGTGATTTACCTATACAAGAAGAATAAATCGGCAAAAATACGTAGTCAAATAAAAATAAATTGAATATTATCGTATGCGAACACGCTTGAGACAGCCACGGATAAGGAATTATTAGAAATATTTTCTGAATTGTTTCCTTCACAAAGTTGCTCTTTATCTGATGCGGGGCCAAAACAAATCAACTTTAAGTTCAAACAATGGAGTTTCCACTGTAAAATTAAAAGTTTTCGATTAGTTAGGAAATAAATTTGGGGAACTCTTCACGACGTACACACATAAAAGCGTGACAGTGCCTACATATATGCGTACAGTAAGTAATGTTGCCTACGCGTGTGCGTGCGTCGCGCTGTCGGCTGCGTGCGGGGGTGGCGCCCTCGCTCCAAGGGTGTTGGAACCACTGAGGGTACAGCGGCGCCGAGGGTGTACCAGAGACGGCACAAAATCTTCATGGTAAGAAGGTTTAATTCAATGCGATTACTAATAAACTCCGTGCTACGTTGGTACCTTTTTGTATGTTGATTTGAGCACTACGATTTCGAAGAGCTGTTTATTGATTGGTTACCATGGATCTTATTTTTCACTGATTTCACAGTTTTATGAAGCTCCATGACAATCAAGATCCATCAATATGAGAAAGATTAATCCGTTATTTATTTTGATTTTTATATCGCTATCTTAGATTAACCCAATGGAACGTAACCTAATTCAAGTAACATTTCGAGATAATTGATATGCCAGAATGTAGACTGTAGGGATTTTTAATTGTAGCAACCAGTATAAATAACTAATCAATATAGTTAATCCATTTATAAAATTTTGTTGAAAAAAAGCCCCTTTAGTCCTATGGCTAATTCGGCCGTGGGTGGAAGAAATTACTGAAAATATAAGAAAATCGAAGAAAACTAAGAAGTATAATAGAAAATTTAAAAAATACACTATCTATCGTTGTTACTTATTCAATCTCTAGTGAATATTTGGAACATTATGATTAAGTGAATAAACAGACATAGTTATTACTATTAGTTAACCACTTAGCACGCCACTGTCTTATGGGATGGGGTTGATATGGAGCAGGAGTGTATAGCGTGCAGAGGGGGTTATATGTGTAGATTTGGGGAATGGGTGGGTATATGTGGTCCACACATTACCGGAATTTCAGGGTTCGCAAACAGAGAGTCAACTTTACAGTGAAAATTACTGAAGAGACAGCTAGAAATAAGTTGATCCATATGTTCTCTATAAAATTCGCTGAAGCAAGTCTTGGATACTATTGTTACTAGGCGTCGCTTTTTTGATTCACTTTAATATGTTAAGGCTACATCTCTATACAAGAAGTTTTTTATCAACATCTAAATGTTTTAATAAGATAAGCAAAAATAAAAACTAATTGACATATTGCTCAGTCAAATTGTAAAATGAAAATATCAGATACTTGCCGGTAAAACAGCAAAATAAAATTTCTAGTAAATTATATGTTGAAATAAAATTTTACTCGAGAAGGCTGTCAATTAGAAGATTTTCTAAAACATTAAATTGATACATAACATAACTGTTGTATAAAAATAGTGACGTAAGCCTTCAAAGTACGGCGTAATTTCCTAATCAATTTTTTTATGTCTAAAAATCGTGTAAAATTGAATTATCAAGTGATGTGTATTCAAAACGAAAGACCCCCTGTTTTTACCCCCCCCCCCGGACGGAACAGCTTTTTTGAATCGATTCAACAAAAGCGTAGGTATATCAAAATGAAAACAAAAAAAGAAATTAAAAAAGAAAAAAAATCATGGTGTTGTTTCTGAAAGCAAAATTCTCCCACAGCTTTTCTGTTCTTCGACAGGGTGACGCAGTAAAATATTATACCATTAAAAATTCATCGCGAGACAAAAATTAATTGCCGGTAAAGAAATATTCACAATAGTTCGAGTATAAATAAATTCTAAACATTTGGTTTTTAGTTGACATATAGTTTAGTCTATTCTATAATTATTGTATTTTTATTAATGTATTCTTCGATATAATATTAAGTTTATAACTATTTTTATTAGTTAATTTTTCTTTTTGTTTAAGCGATTGGGTACTTTCACTATATTACAACAATTATTATTTTTTCATATTTATTATTATGCAAGTATTTTTATCTATTCCATGTTCTTCTTTTTAATATTCAAAAATATTCCATACTTTGTATTTTTTGTGTATTGTGGCACATGGGTCAATCGCAGGTATGTCATAAGACTGTATTTTCTGAATAAATATAGAGTTTTGTATAATGGAGTCTTACAGGGTAAATGCTTTCTCAATTAACTGGAAATAATCGTTAAATTATGGATAAAATGATTACGAACTACAAAATTTAGCTTATATTGCTAAAGTGTACGTCGGTCAAACCTGAAAGTTGCTCTGTACAATTTTTGCGCGCAAGGGCTTCTACACATCACAACAAAAAATTGAAACCTAAGATTATGAATGAATGAAAAAAAAGTTACATTAAATTACTATATAAAATGTATTTATACTCTTAAGCCCACTTATCGTTTCCCAAGAACATGATGTTTTCTCAGAAACACACCAGTAACATACCAATTAGAAAAAAAATATTTGTACCAAATGAGACCTGAACCTTCACAATCAAGACTCTATACTTCACCAATTGGTACTGATGCACACACTAATTACGCTGTACTTTAATTTGAGAGGTGTGATTTCAAATTATTTAAAAGTGTTTTTTAAATTAACAAATTAACTATAATATCATATACATTTTTTGCCGCAATGAATTCACGCAATGAAATCCAGCACAACCCTCACTCTGTACCTCATCATACGGAGTGGGTGTGGGGCGAAACGACAAGGTGGGTTGGGGTGCTCGGGCCGCACCCGTGGGCCCGAGGGGGCGCGCCGGCCCCGCGACGAGCCGCTCCTAATTATCTACGAATTACATCATTAGACGGAACAAAACCTGGCATCCGAAAACGAGGACGTGTATTAAAAAGTAATATAGGGAAGCCCCGGCGAAGGTTTTTCTCGTGTTCTGTTGTTGTGTGATGTTTTTGATGAGAGTATACAGCGCGTTTCAGCACGCACTGTACTTGCGGTAAGGAGAGATTTAACCCACATGTTTTGCGAAGTACGAAATATTTTGACAATAATAATTCCTGCTATCCTGCTACTCCAATTCATCTTCCTTCGCTTTCCTGGAAACTGCCCGGAGATTATTATAATTATTTTTACTCTTTCTGTAGATGCGTCAAAAAGACACCGAGTACTACAACGGGATAAGCTATAACTAAATATTTTCAATTAGAGCCGAACTTTTGTTCGACAATGAATTTATATTATATTCATATGGCGGCAATTAATTGGTAATCACAAAAGAAACAAAAACAAACTATCCACTGTCCAAACTATATGTAATGTTATCATACAGACATTTGTGTTGGAACATATCGAGGGCTTAGTGTCAAGCAACACTATCTACAAAAGTGCAACTTTACAGGAGAGCCAAAAATCGTTATTTTAGATTCTTGTAACTCAACAAGAGAAATGTTTATTTAAAAGCTAATGTTAATATTGTATAATTTATTGTGTATTGTACATTTATCTTGCTTATGATGATGTTAAAATTTATAGGGATAGTTTTTAAAAAATATGAAAACAAGGGTAACTTATGTAGTTAGCGTTAAACTTTATTGACGATTTAATAAGAAATTAGAAAAGATTGACATAACGTTGTTTGACTATCATGTAGCTGTAAATGTAAAATAACGTTATCTCAACAAAAAAACACTTTTTTGTAGATAACGTTGTCTGACTTTAAGCACTCGATATGTTAACAAACATTTGTAAAATTTGTTCATGGACAGAGGCAGCTTGGTCTAGGCAAGGCATTAACAAAATAGTTTCAGTAAATTCACACTGGTCGTTAGCTTTACATATTGTGTTAACTATAAAAGCTAACAAGCGCAGGAAACACACAGAGGTCTACGTATGCGTTGTTTTGTCATTTTTTAATTAATTTGGTTAAACAATTCTGAATCAATATTTAATTAGTTAAGTAGCAAATATTCAAATATTCACCGGCCCTGAATTATTAAAATAAGCCTATTACAAAAATATAATAACTCAATAAGCTTGAAACAATCTGATAAAAATGTATAAGTATTAAGGTATATTATATTTATGTGTATGCATGTATGTCCCCGTAGATGCCTCAAGCACCACAAAGGTGCCTCTTCGGTAATAGAGCGGATACGTCGCAAACGCAGGACTTATCGCTACGTTTATGTGCATCATCTACGCCACATCTACGCCGGTGCTACGGCATTGCTACAACGATGGCAAACACGTTATATTTTATAAGCATATTCACCTATTATTTTTTGACATACGTTTATCATTCGACACTTTTCAGGCAAAAGGGCGTTGGTGATAATTATTAACTTCACAGAAAAGAATGTTATTGGTTTCGTCATATTATATTTACTCATTATATTTACTACTCTGTCAAAAAAAATGTTTTATCTTCATCACGGAATAAAGTTATTGGCTGACACCTTTTTAAAACGGAGAAGAGAACGTTGTAATTAATCTAACTTTAAAAATAACGTATTTTCTCTATATTTTTTGTCATATCACCATCGATATGATGATATCATAATATATTATATTAAATTCTACAGATTGGCGTATAAGTCGATAGCTATTTCAGTTATCACACTATTATCGAGACTAGTAGTATAACAAGCTGAACAGTAAAATTTTAAGCATGTTATTCTTCTTATCGTGCTGCCCCATAATGGACATTGGCCACCATCATGATGGCGATCTTTGCTTTGATCATCTGATACTAGGAACAAATTCAGTGGAACTGTACTCGTATCAATCACGAATATTCTTAAACCACGAAACTGTTGACCTTTCCTTCTAAATATATATAGGTACATATATTTTTTTTTTTTTTTTAATATTTGGTGAATTATAATATCTTCTTCATTTTTAATGAATACTGTTTACGAATATGTTCTGTTTAACTGTCTTCAGTTTCAGACTGGCGGAGTCTTTGTAGAATCTCCTGAGTTTGCCGAGCACGCCATCGGTAAACTAGTCCAAATGTCAAGCGGCGACGTTTAGCTGATGAATCTTCCTCATCTATTATGTTTAGATGTGTGTTGCCCAATATTACAGTGGGCTATAGTACCATATCTCTGTTATAATTACCCTTCAAGTTCTTGGATAACATACTAATATTTAGATACTCTAATCACTAGATATCCTATTGCCGCACTGAGAGCATCTGTCAAACTATTAAGAGAGTATCATTTGTTTTCTTTGACGACCCGATTAAAATAAACGATTCTTCCGATTTTTCAAATTTAGATTATTCTCTCTGTCTCGCCTCTTTCTTACACATTTTCGTATGTTTTCTCTCATGCGATACAGATAATTCAAGAATAAAAAATGCTAACAATATTTTGTTTATTAATTATTATTATAAATTTTGTCAGTACCTAGATACAAACATTTATATTATTTTTAAATTTAAAAAACACTTCCGTACACATGTGTTAAAGTAAATAATGGTTAATTTAGTAAATACGTAAATTTTTGGCGAACAGTCAGTCCTTCGTGACAAGAGACGCTTCACGTGGCTGAGACATGTGCTCGAAAAGCCGCCCGAAAGTGCGTCAGTCGGCGCCATTGTTGCATAGATTGCTCTACATGGATGCTACAAGATCAATCTACCAGCTGCAAGGGCAACTTTGCTAGAGATACTCGTATTATACACCGAAGCCGGAGATTGTCAGGGTTAATAAAATAAAAGTATTTCTTTTATTATCGCTTCTGTACATACTTACAGATTTTAGAAAAATGTTGCGTATAGCTATAGTCCAGGGGGTGTTATGGAAAGAACACACCCGTGCAGAGTTAAGTAATGAAAGGGGTGTGGGCAAAACGGGGCAAGTCAGTGGACACATGTCAGCCCGCACACCCCTCACCTGTCATACCATTAAAATATCGACTTTGACTGTAACCATTATGCATGAACTATTCATACTGAAACATTATTTGTACCATTAACGACATCTACGGTTCGATATTTATAAAAATTAGTAGTAATTTTGGGTATAATAGTACCCACCAATGAGAGTATATCGGCTCCCCGAAAACAATTAATCTCAATAAATAACATGCAGTTGCATAAACAATTGTTATATTAAACACACATAATTTGGAAACATTTTCAAAATTGCTTTATAAATAATGTTGCCGGCTACGTCTTTTCTAATTACGACAAAATAAACTAATAGTCATGCAACTCAAAATTTCGATAATATTTGAAACTCTGTTATTGTGGTTTAAGCACATTTGACGTATTCCAACGGATGCAGGTTCGATTTGTCTAATAGTTGTGTTTTTTTATGTTTCCGAATTGTGTATGTTTAATAAAGATTCTTAAATCTCGTGAATTATTTGTTGGATAAAAAATAGTTTAATTTATAATTTTAGATATTATTAATTACGATAAAGCCTTGACAATTTGTTTACACAATTTATATGAAATCAACCAGTGGTCATGCTACTTGAGCAAGTGTGAGTACGTTAAGACTGATATTTGAATAAGTTAATCAAATTAATTAATATCACTGGTACTTTGATTAAAACCACAAAATCTTATTGCTAATATTAGCGAAATTTGTAAAGCGTTTCAGTTGTACGCCTACTAGTTAATTTTGTCGTAATTAGATAGGATAGAAGTGATTAAATTGGTAAAGCACGTTGGCTGGAATCCGATGGATAGATTCAAGTCCTGTCCTGTAACCTATTTTTTTTTCAATATTTTCTCTAATAAGTATGTTTCTGTGTTGTTTCTAAATTATAAGGCGTGTTACATTTAAAAGAAACCAGTCGAGTGCGCGATTTTATAAAGAGCATCAATTCATGAAATGTATTGAGATGCTTGCCAATGCTACGGGTTCGGGTATATAAAACCCGCCGAATCGGCGAAACCATCAAGTTCGGCAGACTGCGTAGCAGCGAAGAACTAGTTACTGAGGATGGAGGCTTTCATTTAGCAGTGGTGGCCGTGGCTGATGATGAAAATGATCGCTGCCGAAATGTTTGCAGCGTTCGCTAAAAAAACGTCGGTCAAAAAAATGTAAACGATTTTTTATTTTCATTTTAAATGTCAACATGGAAGTGAGATCATTCATAAAAGTACCGGGTGGTCAATAAATATTCTCACTAAATAATAAGAGTATAAATTTATCGGTTGAAAGTTTGAGTTTGAAATAATGTGTATCAATAACTTATTTGATGGCATAATAAAGATAGATTTATTTTTATTAACTGTATAATGTTTGTGGTCGGGTTAAATAGATTAAATTTATAATTGTATATATCATGTTTCTTTAATATCTACATAAACACATGCTGTCTTTTCTACTTTCTTGTTATATTAGTTGTTATTTGTAATTAAGACGTTTTTAAAATTTTGTATTTATTATGTATTATTGCCGTAATACTCTTTTTCTAAACGTCGTAGAATATTCAAAACAATTAACTAATAAAAAAAATATTTAATTTATATTGTGACAATATACTATACAAGTTGACTCTTCTGATGCAATGATTTCTTTATAATCTACAACATTTTGACCACGCATTTTCAATATATCGATCGAATTATATTTAGTATTTTAAATCATCAATTGACTAAACATTATACAACTAATATATTATATGCTATTATATTTAGTCGACAATGGTGCAATAAGGATAGTCATTAGACACGGTTCTTATGTATGACGATGAGATATTTTCAATTGGTTGATCATCGGTTTATTTAAAAGAAATCTCTTAGCTCTGATATTTCCTTTCCAATTTTATTGAATTTATATTGAATTGTAATTTCTCTAAAATAGACAAATCAATTGCACACTACAATATAAAGTTTGCCGAATATATTATTTTATTGTATAATGGTAAAAATTAATAATAATTACAAGATAAAAAGAACTTTTTATATACAACGTTTTTAAATTCTGTTGAACCATATAAACTTGACTTGACTAGCTTAAACGATTAAAAAAAATGTACTTGACATGACATATTGATTTCCATAGTAACGTACGTATATATTAATAATTTAGTTGCTATGAGTGCAGACCCCTAGCAACCAATAATGGTGTCGAAATAACTTTTCATACAAAACAGAATTAACTGAAAATGAATTCAATTATACTTAAAGATGGCTAAAAGTATTTAAAAAAAATGTATTGGCATCGTGTTCTGATATATTCTAAAAGTTTCAAATGTCTAACTAGTCGGGAAGTTAGTTAAAAATCGATTGCAAGATTTGTACCGGACAAATAAGAATACGAGCTAAGAAAAACGTTGTAAAAATAAAGGCATTGACAAAAAATAATTTCAATAGGTGCCATAAACACTGACTTAAAACTTCAAAAGACGACGCTTACAATGCAACCTTTTTATGGTATTAATATATTTTATATGATCATTAAAAGTTGATTTCTGAAACGAGTAGCATAATAATGACATGCATATTTATTATAAGGTCTACAGATTGTTCACACTAGCGTCTGAAGACTGACCTTTACAACCAAGATCTTAAGAAAAAATACGCTTAACCGTTTGAAATAATTCTAATACACACCATCGTATATGTTTATATTACTACAACTCTTGGCGGGTCTTGGCCTTTTTCAAATGCCACCGTTCCAGTGCAGCCGCCGTTCCAAGTCTCCGGTGGCGCTATTTCGGTCGTTCAGTTCTTCTCTTGCCCTCAGAGGGTGCGTACATTGCTCACCTTGCTGGTAACTCCTCCGGCATTCTATTCACATGTTCGATCCACTGCAGTATCTACATTTACATATGCCACGTGATCTTTTCGCCCCCCATAAAGTATGTACAGCTTCTCATTATATCTCGACCTCAAAATACCATTTCTTGAGAAACCCCGAAGATTATTCTCAAGACTTGTCTCTCAAAGATATCCATATTATTTAACACATACTGTTTTCTGAGTACCCAGAATTCCGATCTATAAGCGTCAATTTGTTTTGGTGTTCTTTGAGAGAGCCACGTTTTTCAGAAACCTTGAATTGGTTAAAAAAAGGATAATAAATGTTATATAAATGTACAAAAAAAATAACGCGCATGTCTTGATAATATGCGTATTTATTCTAGTGAAAATTACAGACGCACTGTAATATTTCTCCCCTTAGTACCACAGGCGCGCAAAGAAGCCTACCTCGTGCCGGCCCGTGAGTCCGACAAACCCCCTCTGCCCATCTAAATATATCTTCAGCAGAAATTTGCACAGCCCACTCCGCCCCTGCATTTCAAATACACTTAAATGTCTTTTGAGGTAGGTACAGCTGCAAACGAGAGGAATATAAAAAAAATATCAAATTTAATGTACAACCAACCAAAATTTGATAGAATACAATTTTGTGAACAATACTAGCTTCGTGACACCATCTTACATGAGTTATGGGTAAATCATGGTATATGCATGGTATGTAATGGAGATTGAGAAGCTGGCATTAAAAACTAAATACATGATAATATCCTTCAATTGACAGGGAAACAATTCTCAAAATTATTAATCTCTGCAGAGCTTATCACTACAAGGGTCTAGGACGATTTGGCACCGCGAACTGGCCTCCGGTAATTGGCCGTCGGTACAATTGGACGCCGGCCCAATTGGACGCCGACCCAATTCGACGCCGACCCAATTAGCCTCCGGGAGGATTGGACGCCGCACAGTTGAATTAAATGCGCAAAGGAATAGACGTACGTTACGATTTGTTGGAGTAAATAAGCAAGTCAGTTTAATATGCTTCTATCTTCTCAGTAGTTGTACCTTATACATTTCGCGCTTGACATATTTTTAATATAGATTGAGAATAATTATTATGCCTTATGATGTTTATTGAAAGAAAATAATTCTTCCCTCGCTAAAACTTAAAGATGTGCATAATCAATTAATGTATTGTCTATACATGGCTACTTATTTATATTTACAACAAATATTAAAAATAATGTTAGATGTTACAATGAAAATTACATTATATTTCAGCGTTTTATCGACTTAATATAATAATAAAGCTTAAACATGTATATTATTATGCATAAATGCGTATTTTAAGATAGTATGAAATTACAAACAAAATATGAAGTAAGTTATCTGCTAAGTATAAATGTTTCAGTAGTTTGATTGATAAACTACTTAGGTACTGGGTGTCGGACGAAATCCCGAAGGCCGAAATCCCGAATACCGAAATCCCGAAAAATAAAAAAAATACAAACATCAATAATTGCGCAATTTTTGCAAGAGACACAAAAACCCATTTTTTGTGGAAATATAAAAAAATGTAAAATACAAACATCAATAATTGCGCAACTTTTGCAAGAGACACAAAATCCATTCGTTCTACAAAATGGTCTCTCCTGAAAATATTGCGCTCACGATTGCGCAATTATTGATGTTTGTATTTTACATTTATTTATATTTCCACAAAAAATGGGTTTTTGTCTCTCTTGCAAAAATTGCGCAATTATTGATGTTTGTATTTTTTATTTTTTGGGATTTTGGCCATTCGGGATTTCAGAATTCGGGATTTAGGCCTTCGGGATTTCATCCAGCACCCAGTACCTAAGTAATTTATCAATCAAACTACTGAAACATTTATACTTAATATTTTGTTTGTAATTTCATACTATCTTAAAATACGCATTTATGCATAATAATATACTTACATGTTTAAGCTTTATTATAATATTAAGTCGATAAAACGCTGAAATAAAATCTAATTTTCATTCTAACATCTAACATTATTTTTAATATGTGTTGTAAATATAAATAAGTAGCCATGTATAGACAATAAATTAATTGATTATGCACATCTTTAAGTTTTAGCGAGGGAAGAATTATTTTCTTTTAATAAACATCATAAGGCATAATGATTATTCTCAATCTATATTAAAAATGTGTCAAGCGCGAAATGTATAAGGTACAACTACTGAGAAGATAGAAGCATATTAAACTGACTTGCTTATTTACTCCAACAAATCGTAACGTACGTCTATTCCTTTGCGCATTTAATTCAACTGTGCGGTGTCCAATCCTCCCTGAGGCCAATTGGGTCGGCGTCGAATTGGGTCGGCGTCCAATTGGGCCGGCGTCCGATTGTACCGGCGGCCAATTACCGGAGGCCAATCGGCGGAGGCCAGTTCGCGGTGCCAAATTGTCCCATTCCCTCACTACAATCTTGCACCATACTTAACCCGCTTAGGTAAAACGGATGATCGTAAATGTCAATGCGGAAGCGACAATGAAGATATAAATCACGTTGTTTATGATGGTCACAGACGAAGGTCAAAATTATCAATTAACACTTCATCTTGATATTTTTATTGGTCAGCTAAACATCAAAGCGTTTTTGTGTATCTTACTGTTTCTGAGAGAATAAAACCTGCAAATAAAAATTATAATACCACATGGTTGAAGCTAACATATAATATTATAAATGGCAATCGAGCTCGTATCCACTGGATTCGGTGGAGTGTGCTTTACCAATTAACCCATATTGTGCGTCCTATTAAAAACAGTGTTTGCATTTATAATCAGCTGGTTTTGTGTTTGGAATTAATACATCAATAATTACCATTTTTATATTACTTACTCGGGTGTAGTTAAAACGATTTTACACAAATTCTACAGGATTTCTCCGATAAATAATAATGCCGAAATGTAGTATTGTTGGTTGTTTATGACGTACATTGTCTTTATAATATATACCCTGCAAATTGGAAAATAAATGTTATAGCAGTAGTGTAAAGTTTTCTGTAATGCGAAATCACTTGTAAGTAACTTAATCGGTGGAATCCTTTTTTTCTTCGTGCATTTTATACATTTACTATAGAACAAGAATATTTACTATATTAACTATATTAACTCTTTGGTATTTATTATCTTTATCGGCATTTACAATTTAATATCATTTACACAATCTTGAAATGTAGGTACAGTTATATAATATGTAGGGTCACCAAAACATATTTGTACGTACATATTCCGGGATCGCATGCGGTCAGCCAAAGGTAATGCCGGGACTCGCATCCCAGTTCTGGCTCTTTCATAATATTTTCTCTCTCCAGTCCGGGTTTCCCCGAAAGTTTTGGGTCAGGTCCCGAGCGGGATTCAAAGGCATTCCCTGATATTATTTCGGAGGGGGTCGAGGCTGAGCCCTACGGCGTGATAAGCGATCGCAAGATATTAAAATTGTTTATTATTATATTGGTGTTTTGTTATTAGTTGGAAAATGGTTAAGTATGTAAAATGGTTCACTTTATTACAATGAAATAGGTAATTTTCATTAGATTATCAAACTTTTTAGATGAATAGATTTTTGGTCTCCCGTACATAGGTATTTTTAATTTTATAAATATGCGAAAACCACTTCCCCCCCCTCCGGTTCAAAAATAATAATACGAAAATAAACATTGTTTACATAAACAAACATAATTCGGAAACACGTAAAAAACACATATTTTAAAATATCTTGAAAAAATAATATATAGGTGTCGGACGGGATCCAAACTCGTACGCATCGGATTCCGGTCAATGTGCTCAAACCACAATGGCCGGTCGCCAATATTAACTGCATTTAATAAACAAGGCGTATAGCTTGGCATTAGTAAATTTCGTTGTATGGTGTAGATGGCTAAATTGATAAATCAAATTAGCACATAATGCGGATGCAGATCCCGTCCGGCACCTATATATTTTTTCAAGATTTTTTTTTAATTATGTGCTTCTAATAGGTTTCAGAAAATTAATATTTACTCAAAGAACTTGTAAGAAATAATTTAAATAATTAAGTAAGTACTTGGATGTTAGAAAATATATAAGTACTTGCTTGTCGATTTATTATTATATCCATATGTACGTAATCAAAATACAACACCACAAACAAGCAACGGTTTTTAAAAAGAATGAAATCATTGGTCTGCAATCGAAACCAATATTCTGCTATTGAGCTTTAAAAACCTCCGATGTGATAATTTTTGTCAAAACGATTTTTTA
Source organism: Rhyacophila brunnea (assembly GCF_057557595.1). Taxonomy (NCBI): domain Eukaryota; kingdom Metazoa; phylum Arthropoda; class Insecta; order Trichoptera; family Rhyacophilidae; genus Rhyacophila; species Rhyacophila brunnea. The sequence goes on from NW_028232774.1 coordinate 21,479,866, forward strand.
TATCTTCTGTTTGTTTATATTAAATAGAATATTTTATAAAAACCCTAAATATTCTACATAACACTATAATTTAAACATAATTAACTATAGAAACCTCCGATGTAATGTGTATCATTTTAATAAAACCGTAATATCTTTGCAGTTACATTACAAACATTTATTTATTCATAATAATATGACATTTAGGTAAATTAAAACATCCGGAGACTTAAAGAAATGAAAAAAACTCGTACAGTTTGTGCTTATAAAGTAGTTATTTTTTTTCCTGAAAAATTAAAATTTTGTTACAAAAAGGAACAGCTCAACGACGATTTGTATATTTAAATTTCGCACATTACGATTTTTTCTACTGCGCACGAATTACATAGACTAAATTTAATTGTTTGTACCATTATTTCCGACTGGTTTTAAATGAAGCCTATTGCATCGTTTTATCTAGTTCTGTGTCGCTCTAATTACATCATATTTTCTGTCAAAACTATCAAGCTTCACGCTTATGTGGTAAGTTCATAGCAGCACATTTAGAAATAATATAATAATATGAAGGAGTCAATACTTTTTAAAGATAAATTATATTTGAAATAAATTAAATTTATCTGCCGCCATAAAATAAATAGCGCCAACTCAGATGTTTGTCAAAATTGGGAAGATATTCAAATTCGAATTAATTTATTTATATATGGTGCACTTTAAAAAATAGAAAATCAAGACGTTTACAATATGGGACGAAAAGACAAATAAATATTATTGAACAGTACTGAAAAACACCAATAAATAGAATTAGTATTATATAAACAGTAATAACACATGTACACGGAAGCACATACGCCGAATAAACTAATTAGATCTTATTATAAGAATTTATAAAACAACGTCTAACTATTATACTCGTCATTATGTACGTGTTTTTTGTTTTATGTAATTTTAATATTGTTTACCAAACATATTAATATTAGTCACAGTTTTGCAAATTCAAAAAAACTATTTGTATAAATAATTCAAGCGAGCAGTTGAAATCGGTTCGGTTATAAGGTACCGTAGATTGGGTTTATTTTATTAAAATGATTAATAAGTATATCATATTATATCACATTATTAATTTCGTTTTAATAATATGATATTTTTGATATATAATACGTTGATTTAACTTTGCTATAACGAATTTAAGGCGAATTAATTTTGAGGAAACAGAATTAATATAAAACAAGGTTTAATATAAACTCTAACGGGACCCATTAAAATAAAACGTGAAAATATGCCAATTTAGACTGAGCACGTTTTGAAATGTTGAACTTTTCAATATTATATTCATGCTTACTACCAAAACATATACAAAATCAAATATATATATTACATATATGTACCATAAATAAACTTATCAGTAACTTCCATCTTCCGCAACTATCAAAATGCGGGTTGCCGATCCCTTAATTTGTCTCCCAAGCGTCCAGTGTCAGTGGAAAAGTCTTAGCATTGGTATCGGGTGGCGCCCTTAGAGGCAGCCCCGTCCCCCTTTTACCAACCTACACCGCCGTACGCCACTGTGTGCTTATATGAAGATTTTTTGTAGGAAAACTTCAGAAGGGATTCAGCTACGATATTTTTGTACAGGAACACGAGAGAGTCTTCTAACTACATTAATTGAAACTATCTAGAATATCTTACATTACGAAGTAATTTCAAATCGATATTTATTTATATATATTATACTGTAACATCCAGCCCGATTTTTTTTATCAAATGATTTTTGCGATAATACAGCGGTTACTAGTAAATTGCACCTTATCAGTCGTCTGTGTATATAATGGACGTGAACATGACGTATTCTTAAAACATAATATGTCAGGATCATTGTGAACAGATGACACGTTTTATCCAGAATTTCACCGAGCGGTAATTTTTACGTATTTTTACCGTTCCGCCATCTACCGTTTATTTGAGATACAAGAATATTAATTTATAGACAGTAATGTTACAATTAGATTTAATTAGACCATTTAATATTGATTAATATTAAATATCTGATAATAATGATAAGTATATTAAGGTGTACTCAGGAGTATTCTTCCTCGTTCTTATATAAGATGTCAACAATTAAGTAATCTACGCGCTGTAGGATTAATATTGTGTGTTGAATACTTTTCCGCGTATTACGTAATTTATTTTTCTTTTTATACCATATTCATTACCGGACTTCTGCGATGAGTTCGGACATTTTCACTTTGTCCTTCGCTGCTCTACATAGAGATGGAGTGCTGACCTCAAACGAATTTCTGAGGTTCTTGAACCAGGACGTTCTTCTTCTACCGAGATTTCGTAATTTAATATTATATTATAATTAGAAATGGATTGCCTCTTTTATAATTGTAAATACTTCGAGTATATAGTCAATTAAATGAGTTACATTTGTGGATTATTCTTATTATCCATTTCATTTCAATAACCCAGCAAGAAATACAATTTCCCCATTATTATACTTTATATTGACTTACCTGTTTTACAATCAATCCTAAGATTTGTAACAAATAATGTTAGGCTGCATAGACTTACCTGAAAATAGAAAAGAAAAAAATATTGTTATTTATAAAATACAGAAATGACCTTAAATTTAAAATAAAATATAGTGCTTATATTTTCAAACCATTTTTAAACTAAATAATAATGTCAAAGAAGTGTAGTATTATTGGCTGCTTATTTACTCATTGTGGTGGATTGTCTTTTTATACGCCCTGAAAATTGGGAAATATGTATCATAGCAGTAGTGTGAAGTTATTTGCAAATGAATATACAATATGAAATCATTTGTAGTTAATTGAACCAGTGGACTAGTAGTCCTTTTTTGCTTCAATTACATACATTTAGGCTCTATCTCTATAGAAGAAAGTTTTTTCGCGTCACAAATTTCTCACACAATCGACGTTTGCCTTAGCTTCTTTTCTTATCAGGTGATGAGGCAAATAATGCAAGTCCGTATGGCTTACAGACTATTTTTTGCTTAAAAATAAAATAATTGTTTATTATTTTTAATGGACTATTTATAAAAATAATAAGATTTACTGAATCGAAGTTTAGTAATCGAGGTGAGAAAAATAAAGACGATTTATTAATATAGGAGATGGTCAAGTATACATATCCTCTTTATCAAGATTATCGATTATGCGGTTGGCACTATGATGATCAGTTTAGGAAAATGTGGCATTTAAAACAAAATATATTTAGGTTATTTGGGAAATAAAAAGTGTGTATTATAATTTTTTCGTACATCCGAATTTATTTTTAACTGGAAAATTAAGGTTAATAAGGTAATAATTCATTCCTATAAATACGCACAGAAACCAATTGCATATAGCCGTACATTGAGATATACTGCCTTTAGTACCCGTGCTTTGAGGTCGAAACATATTAAGTTTCCATTTTCAAAAGTTAACGTATGTTAAACTAAATTGCGACCACACTGTAGAGACGAAGCCAGTGGAGTAGGTAGTCCTTAAAGCCAGCAGTAGTGAGCGTCGACCTATCCCCTCTGAGAGGGTTGAACGGGGAAGAGGAGGGGTAACCGGAGTTGGCAAAGACCTCTCGATCCCTCATCCACCTCCCTCCCGACCTTTTCAAAGGCGCATCTTGGCGAGGCTCTGCTAGTTTGGAAAACCTACCGAATGAAACTAGCGAAAACTCAGGAAGAAGCAGCTGAACGACAAATGGGTACTTCTTTGAAAATGATGACGTAAAACGGTACTGTTTGTATGAATTGCCTAAACGCCCTGAACCACTCCTAAGTAGGTAATTAACAGTATTTTATTCACAAGTTATAAACTTCGGACGCCTTTGACTAATGTTTGACTATCGACATGATGGACGAGTGGCATAATGTTCGCTTCTGAATATGCGTCGCGGGTTCGAATCATGCGTCTGACAAATCCACATTAATTTTTTGTTTACAAAATATGTTAGGATCTCAATCATGGTTCTTATATGTTGAAGAAATAGCTAATACCTGATCGTCAAAAAATCTAAATCTTTCCTATGAGCCATGAAGAATGGAATGTAGAGACTATTGTACAAAAAGTCATGATCAAAAGATTACTGATAGGGATCCTGCACATTTTAGTGATAATGACGGAATTCACAGCCAGGCTATCGAAAAGTTTTTCTCAGGATTCTCTCAGAATACCTATGAAATGATTTCAAGGCATAGCAACGTTGCGTAATGTGTGAGAAAAATTATATAGTTAATTTGATTACACACATTAATTTGATTTTACGTTCAATAGAGATTTCGACTGTTTTAACCCCAATAACGAATTAACCAATCAATCCCTGGGGGGGGGGGAACTTATTCGTTTTACACAACAGTATGGCTATATACTTTTCCTGACAGTAGACATGTTAAACTTAATATATTTTTTTAGTATTGTGTTTTTTAAATACAGATATTCTTTAAAATACATAATTGGAAAGCAACTCAGAAAAACATCTACTAGAAAAAAAATACATAAATGGCGTCCAGCAAGACACAAACCCGTGTTCACTGAATTCGCGCCAAAATCCTCCGCCAACTAAGCTATGTGTGTCCTATCTAAATACGATGAAATTAACTCTAGCAGTTTTTACATTTTTTCACAAAAAGATTTTTTCTAGTACTTATATATTTCTCTCATGTGGTTTCAAATTATGTATTCAATAAATAATGCTATATTCGCAAATATTGTGAATTATTCGTCGAATAAAAAAATATGTAGTTTATAAGATATTATTTAATTTAAATGGCACTTGCTTTGAAGATTTTTTTTAAATAAACGAAACATAACTCAGATATCAAAAACACCCAATAAAAACCTTAGAGGCTTTTCTTCAATATACCGGAAATAAAAAGGGAGGTCAGTATATCGTCTCTGTTCTGGCAGAACACACTAACTGGAGAATACTAGTTTTGAGTAATTTGACTTTGAAATTGTTAAAAAGTTTGAAATAATGGTCTATCATGTGAGTTTGTTAAGTAATCGTAAAAAGGATGACTTTAAAATAAAGACTGTCTATTTATTTAGAAGGTTTCCAGACGGTATAGTTTGAAATAAGGAACATTTTGGTACTAACTCAATATGTAATTTTTTCGAATTAGTGTCTTCTGCCAGAACAGTAACGATATTATCTACACCGCAGTGTTGTAGAAAGGCAGCATCTCTGAAGATAAAATAGTTTAGGAAGCTGGCAGTACATAGTTTACTGTTGACGGTGTTGATGATGTTAGATATTAGGGGCAAGAAAACAAAATACTTTTACTCCGTATATTTATGTATAATATGTGGAAACCTGATCAATACCAACAATTACCGACTTATAGTTTGCGAGTACCTTCACTTCGGAAACATACTGTTGGGACTGGACTAATAGTAGATGGTAGATAGTCCTTGAGGCGAGTGGCGCCCACCCCTACCACCCCACGTGGTCGTCCAAAGGGGAGAGTTGGGTAACTGATGTTTGCAAAGACTGCTCTAAGTACCACAGAGTAAAAACTCAACTCTTCGAGAATGGTAAAATTATCGCCTAGTCACTTATGTGCTTTTAAAACTAATATTCTAGTAGGCAGTCTCTTGAATTCATTTTGCTAGATTTGTCTCGGTTATGTGGTAGTTTAGTGATTTAGATGGAATTTAAGCAATTAATTCTGTCAAAGGGTTTACTGTTTTCCAAAACAATTATTACTATTTTACTGTTATTTCTTGATTGAAAAACATGGTATTAAAGTAATTAACATCAATTTACTTATAAGATTTTTATTTATTTGAGATCAACTAATGCTACGAGGGACATGCAATATCAATTTTAAATTGTTTCAATTGACAAGACGTATATAAAAACAAATATGTTTTATTTCAAAGGTAAACTTACAATTTGAACAAAAAAACTATTACTACTTAATATACAATATTCATTTTTAATGCATTATTTGTTAAATAATATGGGTATTTTGATATTTTAAGTTCTCTTGAATATTATTTAAGAGTGATTTTTTTTTATAATTCATTGTGCTTGTGTATTTATTTTTATTTAATTTCAAATGTCGATTGTTATAGAACATACAAGCATATTTAAATATAAATTATTTCTTTTTATATCTACATACTCGAGCTTCGATGTTGTGACCATACAAAAATGATGACTGAATGACGTTATAACATCGTCAAGTAACCTCAGTTCAATGTAATCACTGTTTTACAAAATGCTAAATTATTACTTATGAAACATGCACGTCTGGCAGTGAGACAATATCATAATAAAAAAAATAATCAATTATCGCACGCATTTATCCACCGGCCTCAACGGGTTGAAACTAAAGTCATGGCGCATTGGGGTTGGAAAAACTATCCCTTATAAGTCCGGTCTACCGACGCGAAGTAACCGCGTGGGCGCCGCCTTTCCCCCGTCCCCCCGCCCGTAAATGTATCACGATCTATAAAATACAACTTTCGAGGAGACGAATGGTATCCGTTTACGCCGGGAATGGCCGATATGCGTGACGCTAACTTTACTTTGGTCTTTTGCGCTGCGTATACACGTTAGCCAAAAAAAAAAAAAAAACACATTCAAAATTCGAACGAAATTATTGAGAGTAAGTACTAATATTGTTTTGTGTTCTTATTTTAAACATTAGTCGTATATGAAAGAGAAGCGATCAAGTAATTTATACTAATAACTAGGAGAAGTTATATTAAGTAACTGTTTCTATTACAACTTTTGATTTCCAACTCCTTAATATTATATACCTAGTAAAGTTGAACAAATTGGTAGTTGTAAAGAATATTCTGTACGTCGGCGCATTGAATCGCGGCAGCTATCAACTATTATTAACTATAGTCACCTCTTTGAGAATTATGTATTTCAATATTTATTTTGTCAGTTTTAAGTTTTATTTTGGCAATATTTTTACATTTAATAGCATGAAGAATTAAACTGATTGAAAATTGATTCTTCTAATTCTAAAAATGTTAGTTTTTTTTCATATTTTAACCATCTCATCTCATCTGACATGAAAATAGTATATATAAAATATTCTATGTAGATTTAAAAAGAAATAGTTTACGATTATGATTTAAAATCAAGAATAACATAAAACAAAATGTATTTCAATAAAACGTTTAATTATTATTTTTTATTTCGATTATAATATATCAGTAAATATTATTTAAGGTTTTCATTTTACCATTTATGTTGATAAGCATTTTAATCAGAGAGTATGAACCTACTTTTAGACCAAACAATCGAAATAATAATTCACGAAAGTTATAAAACTACTATTAAAGCAGATGCATATTCGACATATATTTCCTCAACAATAAATCAACTATTTTTGAGCGTAAAAAAAATGTCTCATCCAGCCCGCGTTTACCCTATCTATATTTTCCCGCCTCGCCTCGAAAGCGAACTATTTTGTAGCTTATTTTTTGTTGCTAATATTTAGCCAACATATTAATTTATTTAAGGAGGAATAAATGGGTTGGTTGGCGTGTACGAAAAGGGGAGAGGCGGGCAACTATGGGCATCAGGGGGTTAAACTCGGCGGTAACTTAGGGGAAACTGGGCGGATAGGGTACAAACTCTACGGTGGTTCGACCAGGGGAAGCCAAATAACTACATAAACTTCTTATACTAGTTTGTCTAGTTATTACTTGCAATACCCACGCGTAGCATGGGTTTGCTACCAAAAGACATGATTCTAAACTAAAGTACGTACTAACTCACATCTCAAACCGTCAAATAAAACACAATAATGCCAAATTACAGAAATAGAACGGTAGGTACGCACACCTCTGTATAAAATGTACCGAATCAAAGATCGTCATGTACATTACACAATCATGGCTCCTAATATATTATAACAAATCAAATATTCAAACACATTTAGTGCTAACACCGCGACTGGCGCGTTTGGAGTCGTTGCCCATTAGATATAATTAACGTATTATTTAAATGTGGTAATTAAAAGGTTAGCAGTGATTGTATAGTCATTAGATTCTTAAGAGGCAAGGTGCTGTGTAAAGGTCGATAATTAAGAATTTAGGGTATCTTAATGAGTTATATAATATAATTATATTTTGTTTTTTTTGTCATCTTAGAAATTAACATTTAACTACATAAAATAAATTAATAACATAAAAGAGTATTATTGTAAAGTTGTTAAATTTGAGAAAAAACCATATTTTGGTACATCAGAACCTTTTTCCAATGTACCCACGGCAAGTGGAATGTATCATGTATATATTCGATAATCGTATCGCGATATATTCCACTCACAGAGGATAGGATGAAATAAAAGCACTGATGGCCATTGTTATAGCACTTTGTAAAATTATTATTTTGTCAACACGTGCATTAATATTCATGTTTCATCTAATTTAACATTATATAGTAAAATATAATCGGTAAGTTTTTCAATGCAGTTTGTAATATTAAAACATAATTTCGTGTCCGTATTTGCTGTGATGTAAGTATATATTTTATGGCGGTTTAACATTTTGAACGCCCATTTAAAAAAAATAGCGAAACATTTTTTTTATTATTATTGAAGGTATGAATGAATAATTTACAAAGAATAACGTTAACTACCGGATTGGGTGAGATCTCACGGAGTTGTACGCATAAAATGCCCAATGAAATACATTTATCGAGGCTTTCCGCCATCCGTCCCGCTGACCTTGAAGATCCGACAGGTTCAAAACTGATGTATACTGTCAGCAGACTGCTTTGTCTACAGTCTACACAGTGGTATAATTGTTGTTACACTGTCTTAATTTTTTCAAAACTATAAGCGATTCTAATTTACTTTTTTATATCATTGCATTGTCGAATACAAAGAGGTAGATATATGTTAAAATACCGTCTATATTAGACTTCCTCAATACGTTGAAGGATTCAATTTAAAATATGACATGAAAATATCCAAAATACAATAAACCCCAATTGAGGTCTAGAATCAAAAACGGAAGTTTCCATTTTCGTAATATCTTAGATAGTTAATAAAAATGTATTACTCTTCAATATTGTTGGTATACTAATAACATATAACATTCGATAATATTTTTACATAAATTATACTTATAAGAAATAAATGAGACATTTTTATTGACTAGCCAACGTTTTACAAAAATGGAAACTGCCGCTTTTGTTTCTAGAGCCTTTATTTGTATTGGCACTACAACAATCACACTGTTTATATAAGAAATGAATACAGAAAAAAACATGTCACGGGTGATTTTCGTGTCTATACCAGCTATTCTAACATACCTATCACTTAACTCTAAAATATGTAATAAATATGATACGTCGTATTCAGGAAGTTAATTTTTCAAAAATGGAAAATACCGTTTTTGTTCTATATCCTTTATTTATATTGGCACTACAGCAATCGCACCCTTATATAAGGAATTAATATAATAAAAATATGTCATGGGTGATTTCGATGTCTGTACTAGATTAGTACACTGTCGGGAGGGACTGTGAATTTTATATCACTATGCAAGAATGGTAAGAACGATTAATTTTTATTCATTGGATGTCTTTCTTATAAAATACATAATTTTGTTTAGGGAATCTTAGGTTCTAAAATGAAGTAAGTTAAAACATGAACTAAATTAATGAAATACGAAAAAACACCATTTGCACGTAGGCATATTTTAGATTATGACTGCTATGGCGGTAGGATATTAAAAAAAACCAGCAGGTACCTCCTCCGTTCCAAATCCCTGATCCGTACACTTCGGAGGTTTTGTGAGGGTGCATGCTACTGCTTGCCCTCTTTTCCTCCCTGCCCCCCTCCGTCGTCCGACCGTTGCGCCGTCCCTGGCAGCACAAAGGGGGCGCGCCGCTGGTGAGCCGGCTCAAGTTTGGACGCAGAGCCGGCAAAGGGGGGCAACAGTGCCGCGTGCCTCCGTCGGCGCATGGGCGCAGTGGTAATTAAATTATATTTTTGCTACTTTTTTTAGTAAAACCCATATATTTTCGAAACCGTCGAAATATACCGGGGCGGTTTGATTAATAAATTAAACGAAAAATATAATAATAATTATTCAACATGCATAATTTGAAAACACATCAGAAACATACACATTAAAAAAACATCTTTGAAAAAATAGAACGCCTGGCGAAAAATTGGACACCCTGACGCCGGCAATAATCAAGGTAAGTAGGTAGCGATTAATGGTACCTTGATTCAAACCACAAAAGACGATTGCTAATATTAATGCAAATTGAGAAACGTTTCACTTGTATTATTATATTATTAATTAATAATTATCCAATTTGACTAATAATATGGATGGCCATAAGACAATATTTATATACCTAACGATTTATCAAACTCTTCAAAGTAACTATTTTCAAATTTACAGCGTCGACAACTTCACTGTTACCAGACAATTTCATTCATACAATGTCATTAAATTTGATAATAAGATAAAATCGCTGGGGCCAAAGCTGTTGATAAAAGTGGATGCTAATTTGAGTTACCCGTCCGTTCTACATCCGCCATGTATATGGAAGAGCAATTTGTCCACGGCTACCTTCCACGATACTATAGACATTGATGAATCAAAATATTTTAGTGCCTCACTTCTTTCTTCCGAGACGAAAACGGACGGGACTGATGTAGCAACCATCCACCGTGGTGCTTAAAGAAAGAGATCTGGCCTCTGTACCCGTGAACTGTAAAGCTTCTGTTGCAGATGCTGTCTGTTGTACCTTGATTTGAAAATGTTGGGCGATGCATCTGCTGTTGTAACTGTTTCATAATGCATGATAATGAAAAATCATTTTCTCTTGTCCAAACGCAGTCGTTTTGCATTGATGTTAATGCCCAAACATTGCAATATATTTTGTAAAAAAACTTCTCCGTGATTTATTGTGCAAGATAGTGGATTAAAATTATTCCCTGCGTCTTCCAAAAAATAGAGACAATCAATATATTCTTTCTATAAGGATCATAACCTACCAATCAAAAGGTAGTACTTTTCCTTCTTTTGTGACCACTATATATTCATGCCAGTTTTAAGTCAATCAATGGCATAATCGATCTTCACATGGCTGGGGGTTTTCTTCTAGTATTTATGGCTTAAACTCGGGTAATTTAATATATGGTGTCAATGATACTAGTCAGCGATTTTTGCGAGATTTACATGATAAGAACTGAAGACATGGGGCTGAAGTGGAGGAAATATCTCAATTTCGTACATGCCTTATGCCCTATGGTCAAAGGCTAAAGTATTACATGATGAAGTAGTATGAGAGATTACTTTAGTTTAATTTTATTACATTTATCATCAAAATATGAACATTACTAATTGACACCGATTCGAAAAAGATACAAATATGATAAACTCACTTGTTTTAACAAAAAAAACTTTAAATAATTACAAGATAAAAAGAACTTTTTATATACCTACCATGTTTTTAAATTTTCTGTTGAATCATATAAACTTGACAATTCTATGTATTAATAAAAACTTTTTATTGTACTTGATAGAAATACTGAATAAATATTATAGAATACAGAAATGTCATTTTGACATTTCATATTGATTTCCATAGTAACGTACGTATGTATTAATAATTTAGTTACTAGGACCCACTTAGCAACCAATAATAGTGAGTAGTAAATATTACTTTTAACAAATTTTTCCGAAACATACAAAACAGAATTAACTGAAAATGAATTCAATTCTGCTTAAAAATGGCCAAAAGTATTAAAAGAATGCATTGTCGTCGTGTTCTGATATATTCTAAAAGTTTCAAATGCCTAGCTAGTCGGGAAGTTAGTTAAAAATCTTGGACAAACAAGAAGAAATTTGTATTGCACAAGAAAAAATCTGTACCGGACAAACAAGGATACAAGCTAATAAAAACGTGGTAATAATAAAATAGAGTGTACCTGAAATTATTGATAACATATTTAATATACGGTGTGCTTCAAGTACATACGTGCGCTGACACATCAGTCAATTCAGAATAGTCAGTTCCTAATAGCGCCAAATAGTGCGTGGTTTTGTACCCTTTTCTTCCGAACTTTTCTTATCCTACAGCGATGCTACAACAGTGATCTTTGCGCACTGCAGGTCTCACATGGCTGAATGCTAACGAGAAAAGTTGCGCGACTTTGTTCTATACTTAGATGCTGGAGCATGATTGAGGTGAAATTTGGCAACTAATAATAATATAAGTTATTTGACAATAATTAGGTTTAAACAATAGTATAATATGCATAATAATATAGTTAACAATTAAAAAAGTAGAATTTTATCAAGTAAACTAATGTTTATTTCGTTGCACTTATATTTAACTGTTTTATTAACATTGCATATAATATATCGGTTATGTTTTAAATCTTTGTTAATATTCCTTGATTGTAGTATATGTAGGTGCAATATCTTTGTAGGATGCTATATTTTATAGCTACCATTAACAGGCAGTGTATCTATCTTTCGTTGCTGTAGAAAAAAAGCAAAACATTTTTTTTCGACTTGATTGCGCTACGCCCCACCAGCCCAAGCGCCGAGCGTCGCCTACAAGACGTCGGCGTCCAAAAAGACGGGAAAAAATAAATAATAAAAAAAATATAGAAAGAGGCCGACAGAGCGAAGAAGAAGCCGTGGCGGGTATGCCGTGCTACCCTAGCCGTCTCAGCCCCCTCTAAGTACCCCCCTGCCACTCACGGACCACCCTTTATCGCCCTTAGCAAGAACCCCCCTTAAGTTGTACCACCCCGTGAGCCGTTGGACGATGTGCTCAAGACATGTACGCAGGGTAGCATGAAAGGTTTTCCTCAATTATAATACAATTTTATAAAAAAATATATATCTAACCCGCCTGAAGGTTTTGAAAAGGAATGAAATGGCTCTCCAATAAATAAAATACGTTATATCTGCAAAATGTTACGTTATGAACTGTAATCATTTTAAATATAAGTAAAATTTAAAAAGTGGAGCATATGAGCCTCGATAGACTGTATGTTATATTAGCATACATTGTTTATGATGAATGGCTGCTACGTATTGGTTCCTTGCTCTAAATTAAACATGCTTTAAGTAAATCAACATATTGTGATTATTGACAGACGCGGGATTCAAACCCAAGGATTTAGATACAAGTATTCTGGCACTACTTCACCATGGGACAAACGTAGTTGCTATTATAACAATATGTTTATAATTATATGCGTAATTAATTTAGTAATTGCAGTAAGACTGCTTGTGACATATTCCACGTTCAATTTTAATTTTTAAAATGTTCAGAAATGAAAACACGATTGAAATCAGCGGATATCAGCTAGGTTTCTTTTATTTTATTACTAGAACACCTGGGAAATATATACGAGTATCTTGACCATAGATAGTGAAGCAATGACAAAATTTTGGTCATTATTGTGTTGTTAATGGTGGGAAACGAAGCAACTATCGATAAATCTTTAAGAACAATTATTATAATTACATCATGCAATGAAATTGTTTTAGGTTAATCCTATTTATTATAAATATAAATAAATACATTATTGATAGTAGTCGATATGTAAGTATATCTTAATATTCGTAATACATCACTGTTAATTGTTAATTAAAAGTTCTTGTTATTTGTGATTCTAATTAAATTTATAATACTTTAACAATTTTATTAAATCCAATAATTGTACTCTTTTTAATATTCATCATATTTCATTACTATTTTTTGTTACTACGAAAAATAGCGCTCTAGTGTTTTTTTGTGATTTATTTAAAACTTCATTTTTGGAGAATGTGAGTTATGACTCTGGGCAACTCAATTATAGTAAAGACAATAGCAATTTATCACCCCATTATCAAAACCGATAGTCTAATAACATACATTATTGTCAACAGATAGATAATATTATGATAACACGTAGCCATCGACTAACTAACTAATTTGGGGGATTTTATTTTAATTAGTATAATATTGTAAAAGCTGATAATTGGGTATTTATTCAATTGTCGTTTTATCAGTTCTTTATTGTTTCGGACATCAAAAATGCGCTATTGTAACACGAAGTCGACGCTATAAAAATATTCATTCTTATTGAATACTTTTTTTGAAAATTAAAACAAACACTAATAACATAAACATAAATCTCGTGCACTAAGTTAATTTAACGGATGTTCTATCGAAAGTTATAAATTAGCAATGATTTTTGCCAAATTTCGCAACTTCTTCAAAATTTTCGCTCACGACCGTACACGACTTTGCCGAAGAAATACAAGAGAAAAAATATCCCTGGGCGAAGCAAAAAAATATGAAGGAAAAGAATTTGGTGAAGAAGGCTGGGAGGGCGGAGGACCCGGAGGGTAGCAGTGGCGGTTGGGGGCGGGGAAGGAATATGGTGGTATCCGCTGACGGTCAGACCCTCGTTAGGGGCACAAAACCGATAGCTACGTCCAAATCCATATCTTTTTATAATATAACAAAGAGTACAAAGAATGCCTAAAGTAAGGGCAGTAATCGGAGCGAGGATTTTCAGGGGCCCTCCGTAAATTTGGCACGACGCCTCTCTTTTGTTTAAATTGTAATATTTATAATATATCATTTAAAAACTGCCACATATTCACCATCACATAGATGATAAAAATAACAAATTCTTTTTTTTTAATCGTCTATGCTAAATAATAATGTGACTTAAATAACACTCGACATTTTTTTTTGCAATTTTCCAATACAGACAGAAAAACATTATTAGAAATTATTTTCGTTATAAACATGCATTAAAATATATTATAACAAAATATAGCACACAACGCTCGTCTCTCGACGCTGGCAAAAGATGAATGTTGTTTTATGCATCCGATTCGTTGGACGAATGGCCAATAACCATGTCTCGTTCAAAAACCCGTTAATATAATTCCACCTAGCCCATATGCGTCGCTTCAATTTTTTTTGAAAATTGTACTTATTAATACGTAATACAACATTAATCGTAGGTACTAATTTATTATGATACGCGGTGTTATATTACGATGAAATTTTTACGGAATTTGCCTAAGAAAGTTAAACTACGTAATATAATTTAAAAGCAATTAATTTACATATTGAAAAATAGCCTAACTCGTTGGCGAAAGCTGTATTAAATATAATTTGCTAGGTAGGTATATTATTACTGAAATTCCAAGATACGGTTCTCGAGGCTTTGAACTAATATGCACATTATTAGTGTATGTTTTTCTCTAAAGAAATGAAAGTATTGCAACGTTTTAAATGTGAATATGTCGTTAATATATTTGATAAAATAATAATATGTAAAATAACGCGAGACATCGCTTTAAATAATAAATATGGCCGAGATCTCGTTCGCGTAATGTGGCATTATATCAGAGAGCAACAGGTGACAGGAGTTGTTTACTTTCTTGCCAAACTTTCAATTTTACTTCGTGCCATTTGAATACTTCACGACATCGAGGTCATAAGAAAGCGCATTCACAAGAGTCCCGCGGATACAAAAAGAAAATTATATTTATTACCTATTAGCTAACATCTCTTTTTGTTGCATGTGCTCCTGATACTCATTGGGATTTTATTCGTTAATAATAAACTGAGATTTACTGTGGCAGGTGTAATTGCTAGCAGCCAATTAATAAATACTTAATTATGACGTTACTTTTTGTTGTTAGTTGGTTAGAAAGTAGGTTATTATCTATAAAACCTACCTACCTACTGTAAAAATGGTTTTCTAATAGTTTTAAAGTAGGTATTTTATTTGACCAAACACTTAAAAATACGTAATAAAAATCACCGGAATAAAATGGAGAGAGAAAATTAGCTAGATAGGTAATTTAGAAATGTAATCATATCGTATATATATTTATATAATATTCTGAATAATTCAAAAGCAGATTAGTAAGTAGGTAAGTACTCTCAAGTATTAAGTCGTACCTATGAAATATCAAATTAATGTTATTACTTAAGGACGGACGTGCTCAGCGTGGGTCAAAATGGAGCTTTTATGGTATTTTCAGAGCATAACCCTGGACATTTCTTAAGCGTTGTAGATAATCTATTTATATAATTTTGAAGCCTTATTATCCTTTATATTTATTTTAAAAATTTGATGACTGTATAAAATATTTTTATTAGATAAAATAGTATTCTTTTAAACCTCTCGATCTAAAATGTTTTAGAATATAGTCATATTTCAGTACATCCATGTGCAGTGGTGTTAAGATTTTTTAGATTTATTAATTTTTAAACGCATTTCCAAAACCATTAGTAAAATTAATGTTAACATTATATAGTGACATATTTACGATAAAAATTATATTGATAATCTCTGTTATCCCATCCAATTGACAAGAGTTAAGCATTTTATTATTCAAAAAATGGGCAAGATTAACACATTTGAAGATAATTCTAAAGATACTAATTATAAGCTATGTCTTTGACCATTCAAATGTGATAGATATTCTGCGAATAATGTTTGCTTTATAATAATTATTGACAGAAATAAAGATAACAGAAAATTTTAAAACGTTGTATATAACAAGTTCTTTTTATCTTGTAATTATTTTGATCTTAATTCATATGACGGTTAAACTATAATACGTACAATTTACATGTAACCTGTAATCACAAGACTTAGGATATCTAAAGAGACCTGAAGCATAAATTATATAAGGAGATTGAAGTTTAGGGATGTGATATTTTGAATAATTTTGAAATCATATTATCCAAAGTACAGATTCGGTTGAAGAATGGTTTTGTCGAGCGGTTTCCAATTCAATAATGTATATAGGTTTTCCTCGTCATTTTCCTAGCTCTATCAAATATCATTTCTTCGGGTTGGCAACATCAAAAATAGGGTCGTTACAGTTTCGGATTCCACGAACAACAATCGATCAAAGAATGAGCAGGGCGGCAGAATGAAATATGGTCGAACAAAGAAACAGAGCGTGCACACACACAAGGCGAGGGAAGGCGGCCTCACGAAAAACCGAGTTTTTATCGATGATAAATGCCAGGGGAACATAAGTATACGCGTGTGGGAAGAAAGGGGAGGAGGTATCACGCAATCCGTAAGGATTCCAGAGGCGCTAGACGTCGCCGGGCACCGCTGATTAACTATCAATACCCCCGCCAGCCGCAACCCTGACCATTTATCTCCTCTCCTGCTCATTTATACTTGCCAAGGCTTTATTCTTATCCACAAGGTGATTGCAAACTTTTACCATCTTCAACGTGTGAATACTGTAATAACTCAAGAAGGAAAATAAAGAGGATATTATGTAGACACACAACTTTTTAAAAGTTCACCATTCGGTTGGGATAATAATTATTACGTTTTCAATTATATACTTATCAATTGAAATACGATTATTCAATCGTTGGAATATTCATCAACAACAAATCTGTTAAATATTTTTATTTTTTGACCATGTCAGATCCTAAGAAGATCATAATATGGCCCATATTATGGGCCCCATAGAATGGAGGTGCATATTCACATTTATTTTGGTATTTGAATAACCCGGGATTCGAACCAGGGACCCATGACTATCGTGCAAGTAAATCTTACTAGTATAGTAATTCTAATGGATTCAAGCTCTGTACTATTCCATTTAAGTACTATTCCACTCGAATAGTACAGAGCTTGAATCCATTAGAATTTAAATTCAAATTCCATCAAGTACCTTCGGTCGAAAGTATTAATATAATAAATAATATTAGTATAGTTCACTATAACAGCGGATACCTTAGTATTATCATGTGGAAATATTCCACTTTTATTTGTCTGTCATTCTGTCTGTAACGCATAAACTGTTTATCTCTGATACACTTAAATTTGCACGCATATATATATATATATATATATATAGTTTCGTATCGTGATCGCATAAATAAAATACCCACGATGCATCCCTCTCATGAGCGCTGTTACGTAAATGCACTTCGCTCACACGCTTCTTAACTCATTCTCTCATAAAACTCACCTAAAATACACCGGCTTTATCTTAATAGAAACTTACGAACCTATATTTGGTATTCGAATCGAATATTGCTTGGCTTATGATATAATTGTTAGCTAAATTAGGAAAATGACAGAGCATCGACGAATCAAGTGATCTGATTCCCATTAGATGAATAATATTCACATACCACATGTTATTTATTTAACCAGCATGGTGAGGCATTTGGTTATATAAAATAGTCATAGTCTTAAAAAATTGAACAAACCATATTTTAAAAAGTCTACATAGATACCCTACATAAAACAGTAGAAAAAGATCATGCATATTACTAACATTTGTAAAAATGTATACATTTTATAAATAGCAACATAAGTCCGCCTCTTACGTCTTATGTTTTTACGTCTCACTATTTTATTTTAAATACAGTAATGTATTGAAGACTGATCTTAAATAAAATAATATACATATTACTTCTTGTCTTGTAATAGATTATAATATATCGGTTATTACATTTTAAATAGAATTATGTATGTATGAAAAGATTTGTTTGTTTATTTCCCAATCACCGTGTATATTATAAGATACCCTGCCCATTTTATGTCAGCCTGGTACTTCTCAGACGACTTGGGTTAGCTGTAAAAAGTCTAATGGCGAATATTTGGACCTGCAATGCGGGTCCTGGCTAACGGACACGGGTTTAGGGACTTTAGGGTACTACCCTCCCGAAATTAGGGTCAAAATCGTAAGATGGGTAGACTTCAATAACCCAGAGGGACGGACAGGCTACGCAGGGGTAGTGGAAATTTTCGGGAAAGTGCCCCTGAATGGGGTGCGGTGTAGGCATTTTATTTTTTGCTCTCGTCCTTTTGCGGTGACCAATATAGGCTTCGGACGAATTACAAGTTTTTCACTCGTATCTACTATCTTAAATTAATTGAAAGACAGCCGACTAACCTTGTATATGAACGAGTCTGCCAAAAACAAACTCATAATATCTCTCCTAACTTACGGATCTTTTTCTATTCAAAATATTACATTCCGTTAACAACTCAAGATTATGTAATCACAATTAATATCAATGACACAAATTAAGTTATACATGGAATTATAATCCATTCATCCACTCATATAACGACAGGTTGTAAATAAAAGATAGGCAGAAACGCAAACACTAACACAAAAAACTACTTACATAAATTTTTACATAATTACTATCTAGGTTTACTTATATAAAAGTATGGTAAGCAGGGTCCTAAAATGGAATGTATTATAAATTGTAATGGTCAATACATCTTCCCTACAATATGTATTTAATTGATAGTAAATAATTAATATACGATTATTGTTTGGCATAACAATGGTTGAGCAGTGACCAACGATTGATAATTATATTATTATAAACAATCTGTACCAATTTTTAAAACTTGGCATCATTTCATTGTACATTCATTATATTTTTTATATTCCTCCATAGTTGGATAATATACTACAGAGCCACCAGTAGAATATTAGCACATGCCAATGCATTCGGATTATAAAGTTACAATGCAGGTGTCAATATCCTCAGCGGTTTCGATTTCTTCGCACTTAGGTGTGCACTTGCACACAATAAAAATCTGGAAGAGTAAAAAAAATATATATAACATTATCCATACAATTCAATAAGCATGTAACATATCCAAAAACTGTTCTTTATGAATACTACGTGATTTTTATATTATAGAGCTTGAGATTTCTCCACTTTTTTCATTTTTCGAATTTAATAATATTTTTATTCTCGAGAATTCAAGATTGGCCAAAATTTTCTGCAAGCCGAATACATTTGAGATCAAATTCGAAACATTTTTTTAGGCTTTTCTTACTAAATACTTTTTCACTGGCGAATTTTAAAAGAATCCGTTCTGGTTCATAGTTTTTTAATCTCTTTTTTCATTCTTATACAAGAATATTTTCTTCAACATATTTGTCAGAGGCGTACAAAAATGACTGAGTGAGAACAAGATCTTAAAATAACCTATATGACGTTGTTATCAAATATACTCAAGACAGACAGTTAGGTCAGTTGCTCAATGAATAAACGATTTTTGATCGCCATTTTGGTATTTTATGAGAATTTTATTTCGAAATATTAAATATAATTTTAATTTGTATTCAGTACCATAAAAAACATGACAAACTAAAAATTAATCAAAGTATACGAAAATAACAGAAAAAAATAATTTTCTCCGTAATTTTGGATTTTTGGGGCTCCAGTTCCTCAATATCTTTAAAATCACCCCTAGGATATGTTAATTCATTATGCCAAATGTTCATAGTTGTATACTAAAATTCATATTGTTTTTAACTATGCCGGCGGATTAAATATAGCATTTAAATAAATCTCTAACCTATAAGCCACCAAATAAAAATATTTTCATATAACAGAAACGATGATTATGGAAGTTTTACAGTTTTTTGCTACAAAAGAGATCGATATTTATGGATCAGGAGATCATAAAGGTAAAGAGTCTTCGAAATAAAAAAATACCCTCGGATATTTCGTCATATCATCGTGAACGTAAATCATCGTAGCACGTAACGAACGCGGAGTGGCCCCCTAGCGTCATCGCCGAACGATGGGGGGGCGCACCTAGGGTGGGAGGGGTTTCTGATAGCTCCGTGGGGGGGAAACACACAACGCTCTGAGGATGGGAGTAGAGGGTGTAAGACTGGAACCCCTGTACCGCTCGCTTTATACAAAAGAAAAACAGTTCTGCGAACTGTATCTTTGGCATGGAAGCTGGATGGTAACAGGGTAACAAACAGACCTATATGGTATTCCGGCTTGCCATTTATTAGATACTTCATTTGTTATTCCCTGCTTTTTATTTTTACCACTATACGTACATATGAGTGGCCTAGAACCAAAAGCTACATAAATAATCCATCAGTCAATTAAACAAAAATATTTGGGTATTCAAAATTGTTTTTAGGACAAGCTTGACTATAATTATAAAGGCCGCAGCATTGCAATTAAGTTATATGCGTCATATATTATAATTGCGACGAAATTAACTACTTAGTAGTTTTTGCAATACTCTCTGAAGCGCTTATTTTTTTCAAAAAGATTACATTTTTCTGATGGTTATAATATATTTCTCTGTTGTGTTTTAAAATACGTATGTTTAATAAAAGAATGTCACATCTTGTAAATTATTCGTTGAATAAAAAAATAGTTTATGATATTAAATCATCATTTTCCACTAACAGATTACCATATTGCATTCGAAGTATAAGCAATAACTAGCACTACGGTCGAAGTTTACAGTTTCGTGTCACGGCCTGATTGTAGTAGGCCATGTTTTAAAACATGCAAAAATTTCAAAAAAAACCATTTCCAGTCAAGTCTTTATGAGCTTTATATAATATATTTTTAATAAATATTGTAGGTAGAAGATTGTCGATTTAAGCTCACTAATATTAGTGTGAGATCTTTCCTTTTTTGTAATTACGTAAAATAATATTCGATTTTTTGAGAACGTGAGTTTTTATTCTGGATTACTGAAATATATATTATAGACTGGTTTCATCATCTGGACCACCGGTGGACAAACAACGTCATAGCGCACTAAACGTCATGTTAGTCATAGCGCACTATAGACACTACACACCGCTGGATAGACTAACTCATAAAGTTCAGTGGATGTACATGACGACAGTGAAGAACTAGGGACCGAGATGATAAGAAGGAGCTATTAGAGACCTTTATCCGGCGGTGAATCGACCCCAGCTGATGATATTATAGACATATTATTATCTAGATTCCTACTGAATTTTACGCAGCTCGTAACATGCCAATATTCAAAATACGTGTCGAATAAAAAAACCATTTGACAATGAATGATGTTAACAATGAAACAAACATGTCCGAATCTTTAATAAGTTGTGTGAATGACTATGAAGTAGGGAATGTCCGATGTCTTAAATTGTATTTCATTAAAAATCTGTAAAATATTAAAAATTAGTATGTACTTGAAACACTACTTTTTAAATAAACAGGGCATTTACAATGAAAATATTATTTTGACGCTGATTTTGATCAACAAATGTGTATACCGTAAATCAAACCAGTGGGTATATTCTATACTTATAGACCGCTAAAGTGATAAAGTGATAAATATTATCAAACTTAGGGTAGGTTTGTATCAATTGTAACAATTACAATAAGATGTTTGTAATTGTAATTGTTCCAATAAATGCTAATACTTTGATACAAACCTACCCAAGTTTGATAATATTTATCACTTTATCACTTTAGCGGTGGATAAGTATAGAATATACCCACAGGAACCCATGGAATAAATATAAGTCTTTTGCGTATTGGACTAGAAAAGCCACCGAAATTATTTATGAAATATTTATTCAGCTTAACCAATAAATGAATTCTAATAATTATATCGGGAATAAATTACTTTTTGTCATTATTATCTATTAATGTAATTTTAATGGATTTATCTCTCTGTAATTTGTAATAATGAAATAATATTAAACACCATCACTGATATATGACAGGTATATCTTTTAAAGTTTAAAATGAATTTGCTGTAAGGCCATGAATAATCGGATGTATGAGCAAATCACGGCAATGGCCGGCGATTCAGATAATATTCAAGTATTCCCTAATTCTCTACTAGTAAGTAAATGCCTACTATTAAAATTCGTTAAGTAATCTTATAGAAAGACGATCCAAACTTCTGAGTTTATATGAACATAGGTACCCATTGAAAAAAGCAAGGGGGCGATATGTTCCAGTTTAGGTGGAAGTTTGCCTTAACGACCGGTCTCTTTGGGAGACAGGGGGAGGGTTTCAGTTGAATATAAGGAGGGTCAGGAGTTAACGGGGGGTCTAGTGCCTTTTGGGGGGCGGGGGCAGACAATCGCTGTAGAAGCCTTCGGCGGTGGGTTGCTGTGTTCGCCCGAAGAGGGGGCGACAAAACTTTTCGGGATTGCGTGCCAAAAGATGGAAAAAAATGTATTTTTGATGTGCAAGGCTCTGGTGACTTTCACGAGAAAGGAAATTTGGTTAGTATTTTTCTAAAATTGTATTCAGTTCTGAGTAAAGCTATCTGAAGATATCAATTGTTAGACATTCACTAAACCCAACTACAATTATTGTGCCCATATACTATAGTAGTCACCCACAAAACACATAATTTATTGAGGATACATGAGTAAAACACAAAAAAATCGCAAGTTTTTAAACACTAGTTTCCATAACAAAAATATTACGAATAAAACAAAATATAATTATTTCGAAAAATATTAAGTAGTTTTATGTATATTTGTTTGTTTATAAAATCTTCAGGGGTTATTTTGAAACCCATTGAATATAAAATGTCAAAAGATAGCGTCGAAATATCCAAGACATAAAAGCAATAATCGTTTGGTTTTTTTTTATGTCTACTAGATCGTTGTAATATTTCTGTATGCGAGACATAAACTACAAAATGTCCAATTTTGGTGAACATGAGTTATTATTTGTCCTCCTAAATAATATGATAAACAGTAGTAACTCATGATATCGTTAATAAAAAGAAAAAAAATGTTTTTAAGGTACCCATACTTAAAAAAACACTAAAAAAATAATTAAAAAAGCACAAAAGAATATATATTACAAAAATAGTGTAGGTAGTACTTTAAAGTTTATCACTAAAAATACCAGATATTTAAATACGCGAAAAATCACTACAGTAAAGATGTCAATACGGACTCACCGTAGTTAACCTTTCGCATGCAGATTTCATTATTGATATTGCAGATTATCAATATAGTTACTTTGTTTTTTGATGTACCTACTTTGAAATTCGAAATTATATCAATAATGTGTCAATAATTACATATTACATAATGGTAGGACTATATTATTAGATTTAGTCGTCTACTCGAGAAATAGTCCTTCCTGGACAATTTGAGTAGTAACGCTCTATGTAGGTAATTTTTATCACAGTTATCCAATTTATATTTACATATAAAAATAAAACTTAATATTAGAACTGCTGTAGATCTCCAATTATTTGACTGCCTAACG
Source organism: Rhyacophila brunnea (assembly GCF_057557595.1). Taxonomy (NCBI): domain Eukaryota; kingdom Metazoa; phylum Arthropoda; class Insecta; order Trichoptera; family Rhyacophilidae; genus Rhyacophila; species Rhyacophila brunnea. The sequence continues at coordinate 21,503,884 of NW_028232774.1, forward strand.
CTGGTTTTTGCTTATTTTCAGATGACGCTCAAAATGTAGGAGCCAGCATATGTGTTTATTTATAGGCGTTATGTTTAAATGTGAAAACATTTTTTTTTATACAGCTACTAATTAAAAAATCGCCTTGAAGTATTGTAATACAACAAGTTCATAAGACTCCTTCAAGTTTTAATCTAAATGATTTCGTATCTAACGTCCAACTGTCGTAATAACAGAAGAACTCGTAGTGCAGTGCGTAAGGCACTGGCCTTACATCCGGGAGCTCCGGGTTCGATCCCAGTGAGGTTACGATATATTTATGTGACTTTCTCAAAGCCTAGGTGTTTGTGATTGTTTGGCTTATATTACTAAACACACTACTATTTCACTACGCTACTGTCATTGGGTATCTTGGCCTATCTGTTGTAGTGTTATAAAGAATATATATATATATTATTTAATTGGTTAGTTGATTGGTATACACGACCTTTCTCTAATAGCATTTCTTTATATTCGATGCCATTGTGATATTTAATTCCACTGACCTTATCCAGTACGCAGGCCGTAATTTGACAGCCACTAGCCAGTGAAGTACCCATCCCCCCACGCGAAGGGGGGACTTCTTATTTCTTTCGGGGGACGCAGGACTAGATCCCAAAACCTAAGCAAGGCAACGCGACGAACAGGATGCGAGCACGACCCTCTGTGTTTCGAGGTTGATAACAGGAAATTGGTGGATTTTTTTTATTTACATAATTGCAGAGTTATCTTATTAGTCATCATTGTTAGTTTAGTTGCTTAACTTGTATTTGTATAAATGCATAAATCTTAAAAAACATCTAAAAATAATTTCCATCTTCAAATTTTTATTTTAAATGCGCAATGGGCAAAAAATACTAGAACAATGTTTCTAGTCAGAGATGCACAACGATGTTAAAATTATTCTTCTTCTGCCAGATAGAGCCTCTGTGGCTTCTTTCTCAAAATCGCTGAAGAAATTCCAGTTACTATGACTATGTGGAAAAACGGATATTGCGGAAATTGTAATTGCAGTAAGCTATTAACTGCGTTTGCCATAATTTGACACTACGGGAAATGGATATTAAGGAATTTGTAATTGCGGTCAATTATTGAATATCGCCGATCAATATGCTGATACGGATTGAGTTGTTTATCACTATAATCGAGTGTCATTTTTTCGATAAAACAAACAATGAATACCTTTCTAGTTGTCAAATGTGGTTTAACGCTGGTAAAAACAAAGTATCGAAAGGGGTACTAGCTTGTTGTTAGTTTGGGAAGCATTATATTTGAAAAATATAGAAACCGATAAGAAGGAAGGAAGAAGATGCTTGAATTTGATTTTGTAGCGCCATAAGAAGAAATAAAAATATTAGTATCATTGAAACAACTTTTTTCCTGCCTGCTAAAACCCAATACATGTTCTGTATATTATAGAGGTTTCCTGTATAATCCTGATTATTAATTATTGTGTAATTTTCTATAAAACACCCATATGGTTGCAAAATTTAAATCATTCAAAATAATATATTATCTAATGTAAAAGAGCCAAATCGGGCAAATTGACACTGAATGGATTAACGGATGGATTAAAGAATTTATGTAGTCATGGTAAAATATATATATCGTTCATCTTGGGAGTTATTTTGTTTTTTGATTTATGTATTTGAATTTAAAATAGTCAATTATATAGATTTTGACCCTTACAGCTTAAATTAGATAATACGTTTTAAATACATAAAATTTTGACTTTCTGCATGCGCAATTTCTGAAAGTCACGGGCTTCACGTATCAACATTTTATATCTGCTTACCACGTTCAGTTGCCAAATGGAGAGACATAACATAGTAACTCGAAACGATTAATGAGAATTAAATTGATTTTTAATATTCTAATTTATGAAAGTTTTGTTTTTATTCAATATGAATCGGTTTTAATAACACAGGTTTACTTTTTATAATTTATATGCACTGGACAAAATTGAGTGTGTTTATAATCCACTAAAGTATATTCAAAGGTGACCTCCCATTGTGTTCTAAGAGTAAAGTGTTCAACCAATGTGTGCTGCTAAAGGTCACGTATGCGCGTGAAACATGGACTTTTAATGTAAGAGAAACTCAAAAAATACGAGTAGCACAACATAGGTGCATGTTGGGCATAATGCGGAAAGATCTCAAAATAAATCAATAGACAAAGAAGAAAATAAGAGTACGCGATGTAATAGAGGTCATCAAGGATATGAACAATGAGCTATTTGTGTCGACCCGTGTGGGGTTTAATGAAAAAATCCATAATGCCAAAACAAACATTAAAGGACCAATGACCACAGTATCAATCTACGACGATGCCGCATTAACCAATGGAAATTTGATTTCTGTATAATTAGATGGTTATCAGTCATTCATCCAACCCATTGAGTCCATGGCCTAGATCAAACACAAATTGAAATAATAACATATAATTTATACTATACGCGTGTTCAAACCCGCTCCCAGGATTCTATCAACAACATTACAGATAAAGTGAACTCGAAATTATACAGCTATTTTTAAATTAAACCATCTTTTTATTCAACGAATAACTCACAACATTCTAAGACTATAGAATTCGTTATGGAATATATAGAACCATACCCATTGGAAGTAATATTATTAGCAGGTGAAAGTACATACAGTCAAATATTTGTTTTGATGCATAATGTAAATATAAAAAATTCTAGAGTAAATATTACCTACCTCAATAAGCGAACAAGATGTTTTTGTATAAAATTTCTTTCCTTGGTAGAAAATTATTATCCATAGCAACGCATAAAAAATATAACGAAAATGTTGATGGATGGATCATAAGACTGAAATATCGCAAATGCTGATTAATATCGCTTGGTAATGTGCGAACAAAACTGTCGCTTGAATGGGTTTAAGCCAGCTTTGGAGTTGTTTTGAAGGGTGGCAAGAGTCTGATGCTCCCTCCCGCCAGGGGGCTGAGGGGAGCAAAGACAGACTGCGTGCCCCTTGGGGGGGACCAGCCCGTCCAATTTGTTATATCCGAAGGCATCTGATGACGCATCATGGCAGCGGCTAGGTTCTCCTTACAAGAAAACAGAATTTTCAACATATATATTACTTATATATATTGTGATAAAATATTACAAGTATATATCTGTCTGTATTCAGAAGTGCGTTTCTTTCATTTTTGGTATTGGATATCATTACGAAGGAATTATTTTACAAATAAAGAGTTTTGTATATTAAGGGGTTATTGCAAGACAAGGATATGGCACAGAAACATAGTTTGGAGATATGAGCAATTTAATGTTCTTGTTCGTTCACTACTGTAACAGGAAAAATTACTATCCTCATTAAAATTTTCGATACATCTCACATGTAATTATTCTGTTTGGAGCAAAAGGCGTGAATGACTGACCGATATCAATTTTGACTGGCATGGCATATCATATTATTGTTATATCCATTTTTATAGCAAAATTTGAATTTATAAGAACTACACATTGATCATAATTATTGAGACAACTGTGTATTTTTTTTTAAAAGTGTCTTAAGTAAAAGGTGAGTATGTGCCCTAGGAATTAGTTTTATAAAAAATCAACAAATTCATAATTATGTGACATATCATTGTCTTGCGATAACCCCTTCATATATTATATTCATATGGCATTAGTAAAAAAGGTAAGTGAAACATTTCGTTCAAAAAGAAAAAGTTATTAGGAGACAAAATCAGCTTCTAGTTTCACGCTCTAGCTTCTAGTTTCACCTGGTGTATGGCTGAAATGCTTCCGAAGAAAGCTACATATTAGTGTTACATGACTCTACAGTGTGCTCCGTGGTCTGAATCTCACCACACTCGCAAAGTGGAGATCCTTTTAAGCCTCCCTGGTTCACACCTGGAATGCCCATACCACCTTTGGTTCAAATACACACCATATTTTCGTGGAAGTCTAAAGTCGTCCAGTGGATGTGGATCCACAATTGGCGAAAGCTCCTCATACCCGATGCTAGCCAGAAATAATCAATTATTTTATAAATGCCATCAAATAATAGAGCCGTATATATTAAAATCCCCCAGCTGCTTCGATAGTGAAGAAATTAAAAATAATTATATAAACTGAATATTTTTCATAGTATCATTAATAATTATTACATGATTTAAAATAGGTAGTCAACCTTTTTATACCTACCGCCCACTTTTGTATCTCTGTTAGTAGTAAATTTTTCTAACCGCCTATTGATTCCACAGTAATGGAGTAATATAATAATAATTACTTACCAAATACTTTATGCCAGACTTTCGCTAAGTTGGCAGAATAAATATTTATAAAAAAAGTACTGTAGTTAAATCTATCTTTTTATTTATACTTTGCATACATATAAGCATGACGTCTGATGAGATTACATTTAATTAATTACGAACGTGAACTACTAAACTTATGCGAGGGCGATACAAATAGTATATTTTATGAAATTTAAATTGTCACGGGGAATTTTATGAAAACATAATGGAAATGTTTTTAAAACCCCTACCGCCCACCATGAAAGCAGGAACGCCCACTAGTGGTCGGTAGGGATCAGGTTGACTACCCCTGATTTAAATCATAAAATATCAATGTTATTATGTTAAATCATCATTATATTTTCGATCTTCACTCCATAATATATATATCACAAAACACAGAGCGCCTTGAATAATTCCTATCACTCACATCCTTCCATCGTGGGTACCCTATAAATGATATTTATCGATTTTACAGGACCCACAAAGAAATGATCGACCAAGGTCAAATTTTGCACGATCACTTCTACATGGAGAGACGCTGCACAATCTGCTCTCATTGCTTCTTAAAAACATCTGTTAAAATATGTTTTCGAAGGTTAGCATACGGTCACTTTTTAGTCGTCGTAATAAACAATGACACTCAATCACGACAGCTAGATTTCGGATTTGCCTGCAGTGGAAAGAATGAAGAGAGAATATAATCTGTAAGTACGGTTGAAGCTAAAATGAAATATTATGTACCTGGCTATTATGAGTAATATGTATTTTTGTTTAAATACATAATGGAAGTAGGGATTGCAATACCGATAGAAAATGTCAATACCGGTACTTCTTAAACATTGAAAAAACAGAAGTAGGTGCTTATCAATAAATGTAGCTATTAAAATGTTATTAAATACTATTTTATAGCAAAAACCTACATACCTACATTTATTATGTTGACATTTAAAAATATACTAATAATAACTACTAATAAACTAGTGATTTTTTACGAATAATTTTAATATATTGATAATTTTAACTAAAGCCGTCAAAAATTCATCAAGTGCAAATAAGTCCCGGCTGCAGGAAAAGCTTCTTAAATTCAACGCTCGTACAGTCATCAATAATTATAGAATAATTGAAAATTGATATGTAGTTATCTCTTTGCCTTAAAACAACAAAAATAATATTAGGTTAAAATAAATAATATATAGTTATGTGGGGGGGGGGGAATCTGTGGGTTGTGCCGGGAGAACGTAGCTCCGATTTTTTGCTTGGTAAAACTATAAATATCGAATAAAGGCACTGCCCAAAATATTCCAAATGTTATTAAAATACTCATTTATAATTCTAGATAATGCAAAATTACGCGTCAGGCATTCATAAGTTTAAATTCGGTAGTACGTAGACTACAGGGATAACCGGAATGATATTATCAGTGAATATTTGAAAATATTCTTTTCATTACGATGAAACTATTTTTTCTCTTCGAAAATGACTGTAGGTATACATGTATATATAAGCATCCTCAAAATTCATTGGACTGATCAGGTGACAAATTTTGACATTCTCAACCGAATGTGAAAGGTCCTTCGCCGCATTATGAGAAGATAAAAGTATAGTATTCATCAACTCACAATCCAAGGAAAGATCAGTGGTAAATGTAGCAGAAGACGACGCCGCCATGACTGAAGAACTTCCTCAATTGGTACTTCTGCAGCTTTATCGAACTATTCCCGGTAGCAGATGACAAAGCAAATCAACCTAATGGTAGCCAACCCTCTTTAGCTGACGACACGATCGGAATAAGATAAGATGGTAGCTATGCGAAGATCTTATAGGTTAAAATATTAGTAACGTTAATAATTACAATCACTTTGATGTTGTTAAGTGACGATTCTCAGTAAAATACAATGAAACTCTCTGTATAGATGGATCTTAAATATATAAAAGAAAAGCTTAAAAATTTTATATAAATACTCATAATTAAATTATTATCTATTGTAAGGCATCGAAGATTCATTTATTAAAGAACCGCCAACATCCGTATATTTAATAATTTATTTAATGAACACATCTCGCCAAAGTAAATCCAACAAGTTGATTTTTTCATGAATGGAAGGTATTGTTTTATAAATTACGAGATACATACATACGCCCACGATGACTGAACGGTAACATATTGGATTAGAATGTCGAATCCAAGGTCTGACGAATTCAGATTTGTTATTTTTCAATGTGCGTTCGTAGTACATGGAACTAATAGGTTAAGCAAGTGGCTAACATCAATTTCTTGAAAAAATAAAAATCTGTTAATCCAATTCCATCCACTCTGTAGAGGCCCATACCGCCCATTATGATGCTACGAGGATCGAAAATTTTGATGTTATTTAATATAGGTACAAACATTTAGCATTTCGATCACGCAATATTTTCGACTTGTACCAAAACCCATGTAAACCGGGCATTGTAATATAATATTAAAACATCACCAAAGAAAGCAGCTATAACAAAATATGATAACCGCAAGGAACTGAATATTATTTTCTATATGGCTGCCAGTTAAAATACAAAACTTTTCAAACAGCTGAAATGGAGATGGGCGGGGCACATTGCTCGCCGAAAGGACGGCCGCTGGACAAATACCGTCATCCAGTGGTACCCAAGGGGCACGAAACGGCCACAGGGTCGCCCTAAAAGCCGCTGGATTGACGAACTGGTAAAGTTCGGCGGAAATACGTGACAGAGAACGACACAGGACCGAGAGAGTTGGAAGAAGCTTGGGGAGGCCTTCATCCACCAGTGGATTGACCCCGGCTGATGATGATAATGATGGAATCAAATGAGTGAAAAACAACTTTTAAATATAGGTCGAGAGAAATATAATTATGTTGAAAAGACAGTCCGACAAATCCGGCAGTGAATTGATCCAGATGATATGTAAATGATATATCAATTTTAATACTACATACTACCCAACGTCAAAATATAGGTGCAAAATTTTTAAAAATAACATACAGATTTTTATTAAAAACAACCCTGTAGACACAATATAGCACAGCGTAAGGGGTTTATATAGAAGGCAAGCAAGCAAGGAAGGAAGGCTTCGGTCACAGAAAGGTCCCAGCATGGCAGATCAACGCAGGGTCTGACGGGTGCGACTTAGCGCGGGGTGCGACCCCCACCGCGTCGTAGAACCGCTGATACAACACGGGAACGGACAATATAGTGAGTTAGTGAAGGCAGTATTATGACACTCCAAAAATGTATCGAATATTCTGTCTGTATCAATTACTGTTTCACTTGTCCAAATAACTAAAACTAAATATATTATAACTTAATTAATTATTAAAACTTTCATATTACAGTCGCACTCGGTTATTACAATCACGGATATAGCAAGATCTCGGATGTAGCGAGGAAAAATTTGTTGACATTTTAGTTTATGATTTTCTCCATACGTTTATTCAATTTTATAACGAGCTATTTATCGGTTATTCCGAGCTAAAATATGGTCAAAAAATTTCTTAAAACTGTTAATGTGTCGATCGTTTAAAAACATTTCGACCCTAAGCAATAAAATCCAACCAGACAGGATGCCGCCGGAATCAGATTACGTTTTTGACACTAGTTAAATGTCTAAGTACCTACTTAATTGGTGTTTTCGCCGACAATATTGAAAAAGTATACACGCATATGGTTGAAATTGCATGTAAAAAATCCAAGGTTTGTGAAGTCATTATGTACTTCATTACAACAAACAACTTCTTTTGTAGTTTATGAATGCCATGCTTGTTTCGGGGGAAAATTCTAATTGTGTACTTTTGTTTTGATTGAGACTTTTTGTGTTATGTGACCGCTCATTTAAAAATACCTATTCTCTATATAACGAGTAACGCTTATCGAGTATTACGCGAGTCGGTCCCATCTTCCTCGTAATAACCAAGTTCGACTGTATTTACATTTTTCGCGTGTTGAGAAAATCTACCATTCTTTATTTGGCCTTGATAAGAAGATATAAGAGTAACAATAAGTCATAGTTTAGTAATTAAAAACCTGTGTATGTTTTTTAATACATAGAAGTACTTATTTATAAATTACTACTATCTACGCCGTAGAGGCGTAGAGGTTAACAGCAACTACAAAATAATGATTTGTAGAATCCCTAGCTATATAGTTATGATGAAGATTTTTCATATTATAGCAGTATATTGTTTTGGATACTACGTGTCTGATCACTTCTGTCATTATTTTATATTGTTTCGTAATACAAGAAGATTTAATTTAATTTAAACACACTCGTGATAATTACATTAATGTTATTGATGTAAAAAATCTTTATGCCAATATATATAAAATACGATACTTATATTATAACATTCAATACTATCCCACCTACTTTAGTATTGATCGGGAGCAAGTAATAAATGAATCTCTGAGGTTTCTAATAATTGCAGATTTATGTCCCTCTAATATATTGAAGGATTCATAGTGTTTTACTAAAATAGACGAAACGGATGCTGGTCGTTATTAAATTATGTAGAACAAATATTAATTAATATTATGTTTTACTCGTTGTAATAAATTGGTACATTAGAAATATTTATATAAAGATTTCGGTATAATATTAAAAACAGAAACACATATGCATAATTATTTGAAAACATGTCAGATAATAATATGCCCATTTCAAAACGTTGGCGCGAATCCAGTAGATGCGGGTTCGAATCCCGCAGGGCGTGGCATTTTTTCAACGATTTTACATTTTTGAAGCGCTTCAGAAAAAGGCTTTTTTCTAGTAGTTATGAGATGTTATGTTCAATAAAGAATGTTACATTCTTAACTCTTGTGAATCATTCGTTGTATAAAAAATACTTTATAAAAGTATTAATAATTTACCTTAATAATTACTAACCGATCTCAGGATCTAAGAAATTTTTGTTATAACGTAGGTACTTGCAATTTGCTATTAATTAAAAAAAAAATATATATTTAACGAATAATTCACAAGATTTAGTAGAACAAGTACCTACGTTATGCTAACTAAGAAGAACATAATTATGACTATCTAGCTAAAAATACGCCATGTTTAATGTAATGCGTATCTTATTGTAATGTAAGTATTGCTTTCTTGAATCTAAGTCAATTACTCATGAGTTGTGATGTTAACAATATGATTACCTATATTAATTTGACAACAAATGATTTCTACGAAATAAAATAATACTATGAAGTAATTTTTGAATAATTTGAGTACCTACAATTAATGTCAGTTATCTCATATTATACAATTATTCTTGTTTTATTTATTATCTCACTTTGTTATCAGAAAATACTATTTTTCCTCTTACTTACAGTTAGTTCGTACGAAAATTTGGCGTCAGTTAAACACAGAATAGCCGAAGCCTTCGCATTGTATCTGGAGTACAGAACGGGTCTAGAGGTAAATATTCAACACAGGCGCCAGCCTTTGGCGGACGGGGGGAGGAAAGGCTCACAATGAAAACATCGTAGGAGGGACGTATCCCAAAACCTCCTACCACTTCTTACGACCCTGGTATCGCAGAAGGCTTACCCTTTCTGTTTTTCCCTAAAAATCCTCATTTTGCCCGTCCTCGTCGGGAAAGGAGGGCCTGGAAAGCGCTTTTGGAGAAGGGTCGGACGATAGGGATTTTGTATGGGCCCTCCTACGGGCAAAAGAGGCTCCGTACCCCAGGGCTTCTTAGCCATTTTATATCGTAGGCTCTTCATTTTTTTCGTAAAAATTCTACTCCGATTTGTATGCTAAGCATTTTTTTCTTGCTTGTGAAACTAAAATATAATATCTCAACCGTTTTAAACATAGCGTAATTAAGCTGGCGATTTCCAGTACTAATTTCTATAAAATATACTTTAAAATCAAGTAGTGATATAACATCCATGTAAATATTATACAATTGATATAATTATAACGTCAGTCAGAAACCAACCAATGTAAATAGTAAAATATATATATTTTATTCACATCAAAAACTACTGTAAAGTAATCAAGCTAAAAGTGTATATTATATAAGAGTTTCCCCAATTATTACTATCTTTGGCTTTAACTACCGTCCCATTAAAAAAAAATCGAGGATACGAAAGGCAAAAGAGCATATGTGGCGTTTTGGTTAAAATGTTAATTTATCTACTATCTATAATTATTATATTAAAATGGTATGTTAAAATAGAGTTATGCATGTGGTTAGATTATTTAAATATAATGTAATCTTCATTATCACTCAAGTCACAAGTGCATAAGCAATAATACTTCCACGACGAAGTAACATCTATTTTTTTATGAAAATAAAATTATTATTTCAAATTGCTCTCCAGTAAAATAAGTTCCAAATTATCACTCTCGCTACGATAATATAGTATTAACAACCTTAAGTTAGGATGATACACTTCAATTATATTTAAATAAAATTACTATTTAAAATATGGTGTAAATTTTCACCACATAAAAACATATAAAATGACACATACTGAAAAAATATTTAAATTTTGTTTGTTATGTCCATCTCATGACTCTTGACGATTCCATGCCCCATACAGGTAAAATATATGTGGATCGACAGTTTTGCTCCTGTCTATCATCCTGGTATCCATACTGTCCCTTGTCTTATATCACCCTGAATCTTCCACAGTATTCAGAGGCCCCAATGAACTGCATCATTAATGTCACTGGAAAATTGATCTTATAAAAACTGTTTTTTTTTTTTTGCGGAAGGACCGACTATTCGAATGGGAGGTAAATCAAAGTATAGAATACATATTTTCATAAAAGACATCTTACAAACTGAAGTGTTGTTTTTTGCTAACTTTTGAAGCAGTAACATCCTTTCTGTAGATAGTTGTAATTAATTTAACTTTCATTTAAATCAAATTATAGCGTAAATACTATAAATAATCCATATTTAACTGAACACTGAAAATATCAAAATAATAGTTATATAATACCGAAGTGTTTATTGCATATTCGAAAGATGACCACGGTTGTTAGGTTGAACGGTCCTGGCATAGACCTTTCTTTCCTATGTAAATATAGGAGGGATAAATAAAATGCCACAGTTCTGCAGCATCAGGGTATTAAATTATATGTAGTTAGTTAGTTTCTAACTATTATACTTATACGGACCTGCGGTAGGAGTGCTTGTTGTTTGCTTTATATAAATAGATAGTTTATTACTCGGAATCGATTCGGGTTGTGTACACTCAGAAACATCCAGCCTAAATCTCAAACGATGCGAAAGACTTTCCAGGCGAAAAAGATTGTATGTCGCTTTAATTTTATCAGCACAGGAAATCTTTGTGTTCATATATAAACATATAGATACTCAAAGAGTTTGAACTGTACCTAAAAGGGTTGTTATAAACTCCTTGTACAATAACGCATGATGACGAATTCTAATCGTATTTTATTATTTAACGAATAATTCACAAGATTTGAAAATGTAATATTCCTTATTAGACGTACGTAATTCGTAAACACCTTATAAATTTATCAGAAACAATATGGCGTCGAAGAGGAGACGAACCTGAATCCACCGAATTCCGGTCAATGCATCTAAAACGATTTCCATATTTCGCCAATACTGGCGACTGGCTTTTTTGGTTTAAATCAAGATTCTAATAATAATGTAATAAGATAATATGTAATCACGTTGATTACTAGCCACATTGTCCGGAATGTGATGAATGCAGATTCAAACCCTGTCCACCGTATTTTTTTGTAGATATTACGATTCTAAAGCGTCAATTACATTGAGCTACTTTACGAGCTGTTTGTTGGCGAATTTAGAATCTGCCTGTAAAGTTGCCCAGTGTAATCATCGAACAAGCTAACAAGCAGATTGTAAACATTCTACCGAGAAAATTTGAAAGCCGGTCAACTTTACACGCTACACGCCGGCGTGTGGGCCTACTGCGTCTGCACAGTAGAGCGCAGTAGCAACCTCCCGGTAAAATAACGAACTACGTTCTGTCAAAATAGTCGCTGGCCTGTGGCTTCTCAGCGAATGGAAAGTTTTGTGTGTCATCATCACAATCGCAGTAGCTGAATCGCCCGCTTTTAAATTCGCCAACAAACAGCTCGTAAAGTAGCTCAATGTAATTGACGCTTAAGGTGTTTCCAAATTATGTAAGTAGTGTGATAAAATCGGCTGCTATATAAAAAAATATTCAATATATTTTCGCATTTCGAGCTATTTTCACATTTCGTTATTATAATAATATGCACGTATGTCAATCGCGATCCTTGTGATTATTCATCTCTTCCTCATCATCACCCCACCCCAGTGACTGATTATCTCAATTATTCTGCTATATGTATGCTGATCAGGCATACTGGTGACTTCTAAATCAGCTTTATAAATGGGAAGATTTTCTTCAACGCCTCCAAAGGAGATATTTTAATTTAATTTTATAATTATTTTATTTTTTTATAACGGAGGTTTGTCAGACTGAAAAGATCTGCAAATAATACAAGTTGTCTTTTTTAATTTTGTGTAATAATGATAACCATTGATTATTGCTTTTAACTGTTAATTGTCAGTACTGTGCCATTAAGCATAATATATTATATAAAACCTATTCCATATGTAATTCAGTTAATTACTATGATGTATAGTATACTCTACCTAACAGATCAACATTAATTGACATATAATTGTCAGTAAAATATATTATAGTTGTTTATCTATTGATTGATATTGTATTCATAAAAAAAAATATTTGAAAACAGGCTAATATTTTTATTATATAATAAAATGCTTTTATATTTTATTGTCTATGCCATTTTTATTTATTAAAATGACCAAATCGCAATAATTTCTATTTACAGTACTCATTGTCAAAATGATCCTTTATAGACGACCTTAAATGAATGAATGAAATTGCATTATCGAAGGGTTGTCATTATGATTCAGTGAAGAAAACCCTTGATTTATGAATGTAGATGGACGTTTAATATATGAAAGCTAATCTGAACAAGTAAATTATTTGCTAGTAATTTTCAGTGTAAATTCACTTGTATTTTTGATATTTATATGCAAGAATCGTATTGAGATAAAAATGTGTTAAGTACTGTAAGCATTAAAAAGCTTGTTCATCAATACATAGACAAACATTACAAACAATCTCAAATAATAGTACGTAAATAAGTAACAGAGGCAAGTCGTCAACACCATGTCGTCATATTTTATTTTATTTACAATATAATCACATTATCAATGAGAATATTGTAAGATGTGTTCAAGAGAAGTTGAATTATAACTACTATCAATTACAAAAAAACTGCATACTTCGGTCATATTTTCCGCAATGAGAGGTATGCTTTACCACATTTCATGATTCAGCTAAATTTAGATTGCGGCGAAGGCGCATTCAAAATAGCATAATCATTATAAGTGTATCAATGTGTTGAAAGGTGTTGGTGATATGATACGACTGAACCAGGATAAGGAGATCTATTGCTTTGGATAGAAGACGATACCAAGAGAATAACAGTTACAACTGTTACAAGCAATGCATTCAATGTACTCAACGCAGAAAAATTCATTGTTTATACAGTTACCAATTTAACCATATTTAACCCATTGGAGACGATCGGCGCCATGGCAGACATGGTGAAAATCAAACATTTTTAACATTCAGATTTTTTAACGGACTTAATGATAGTCTGATATATTTTTTAAGAATTATTTAATTTATAAAATCGATTTTTATTTGATTTTGTCAAAATAGTAATCAATTCGGTAATGCTATGAGGTGTTTGAGAGAATATAAGTCATCTAATGGCCCTTCTGTTTTAGTATATCTTTCTTTATAACATGGACTTTTTACCTTTGTCGTTTTGTATAAAAAAGGGTGAAAAAACACAAAAAAATATATTTGACACGTTTTAATTACACTTAAAATATAAATAAATAATAGAAGAATTCAATACACACATATATATATAGGTATATATTTAAAGGATTTATTCGAATTAAATAAACAATAAATTAATTATATTAATTTTAATAGTCAGTGTGGCTTTGTAAGTGATCCTGCAAAATCTACGTTACCTCCAATAGGACGCTAGATCGTTTTTAAGTATTTGAATAACTTAATGTCAATATCTGTAGTATTGACAATAGAATCTCTTGATTTAAGCAAAGCGCTCGTAATGGCCAAGCGGTAACATCTCGGTTGAAATACTAGGGTCTGGAAAATTTGGATTACAGCGTGTGTTTGGATCCAGACCATGGATCTAATAAGTTAAGAAAGTGACTAATATCGATTTCTCGTAAAAAAATATATATATATATATTTCTAGAAGTCTCTGCGAAGCGGCTAAGATCCGCATCGGATTGTAGAGCCAATGGAAGGATATAAAGATATTTTTAAAACAAAATAATATTAATAGGAGTTCTTTCGATGTATTTCTCTTGCCGTTAGTGTACTTTTGGAAGCTTCACGTCACACAGAGCGCTGGCACAGCCTAAAGAAGCACCAGGAGCACACATCGTCGAGGAGATAGCTATAAGTATCTATCCAGAAAATACCGCACGCAGGCGGTGTGGCACACACAACACCCCAACCCCCCCCCCCCCCCCCCCCACCTGAACCGACCCGACCCACTCTTCCGCCATCCCGTAAGCCATCCTTAAGCTATGGCGACCAAGTTTTCCCAGATGAAAATTTATTGCCGAGCACCGTTTACGTGAAAATGTATTATTCGCAGATTTACAATAATTTGTCTACAAAGGTACGCAAAGTGCTACACTATTCATGATTGTTTTGTTAACTATTAAATTGTTACAAGCTGAAAACGGGGCGAATAATTCGTATATTAGGTATTTAAAACGTAAAATGGTATATCGAAAGATCTTGAAGAATATCTTCCCGTATACAGAAAGTCATGGCAAAAATTACTATATACTTTATCCACCATAAGAAATCAGATAACTAAACCTGACTTTTCACGTGTAAATGTAAATTTTCTTGCATTTCGAAAATTTGAGACTAATGCGTGATGATTTTTTTACAAGAATTTTTCGCAGAGTTTAACGTAGATGAATCCTAAATATATTTTTTAATGTATTATAAAAGACATTTCAAATTCATTTGTTGCAAGCACCACATGTTGCTATGAGATATATTATTTATTAGAGCAGCATTTAGATTATATAACATTAAGATCTTTAATACAATAAACCATCATTATTTAAAATACTAA
Organism: Rhyacophila brunnea; assembly: GCF_057557595.1. Lineage (NCBI taxonomy): Eukaryota > Metazoa > Arthropoda > Insecta > Trichoptera > Rhyacophilidae > Rhyacophila > Rhyacophila brunnea. The sequence continues at coordinate 21,519,398 of NW_028232774.1, forward strand.
AAACAACCACAAACAATCGCAAACAAAATTATTTTAAAACATCGAAACAGTTTTCTATCTTTCAATACGACAACGTAAATATTATTGCTTTTTAAATGGCTGCCAATTCATGTCATTCTCTCTGTCTACCTACTATTTCATAGACAGAGCTGTATAATACTTTACACTTTTAATTGCGATACCAGATGCACTGTAGTTGGTGAAACTGTACCAGATAAAAACAATTGATTTACATTTATTTTTCATATTAAATTAATAAACATATTATGTAAAAATATGTATTAAAATAATCCCAATGTTCATTTAATTTAATCGGTAAAAAAAATACAATATTCTCATAGAAACTGCATACTTTACACAATTATTGTATTAGGCCATTAAGCCGCGTTGACACGGTCCAAGTACCATCCAAGTACACTTGGATCGAGTGCCATCCAAGTGACAGCTTCATACTATTTATTCCTATCCAAGCTACTTGGATCGTACTTGGACCGTGTCAACGCGGCTTTAGGGTAGCATAAATTAGTATCAAAAACATTTAATAACATGCATTTTCCATCCTACACCTAAAGATAAATATTCTGCTAAAAATTTGTATTAGGGTAACATACATATTCACTCCATTCTCATCAACCACTTTAAAAAGGCCATAGTCGTATTTTTCAATAATCTGCATATTTCATAGAAATATTGTATAAGGGTTACATACTCGTAACTGACCCGATACTCAATTTCGAAGCCACCTTCTTATCGGCAATCGTTTTGAATGAATCAGACAAACTTTGGTAGAAATAATGTATCAGGCGGACATAACTGGTCACCCGAGTTAAGCCGAGAGACCCTGGGTACCAACAATGCGCCACCTCCTAGGTTCCCTCGCCTTCCTGCTTCTAGGGGGCTCTAGTATACCATAGAAACTCGTAAAATTATTTTGATATATAGGACAAGAATGCGACGGAGGATAGGGTACGTACCCCTAGAAACCGAAATCCTTTACCAACGATAAGAAAATGGCTCTCTGCGTAGTTTTTCGCTATCTAATAATAGCGAATTATAACATTTGTTCTCATCATACTAAATTACTATTGAAAATTTAGACTTGAATATTTATTAAAAACACATTTTAAAACATAATGGTAGATGTTTGATAATATTCACCCCATTTTAAATATTTTATGGGGTATAGGTACTATATAAAAATCAAAATTTATAATTCTTCTTTAGTCTGTAGTAGGTATTTCTCATCCATTAATAATACGATCCCAGCATTTCACAATCAAACAAACAAAAATGTAAACTCTACACTGGAATTTTACAACTGATGTCATTTATTATTATTGTACAACAACATCTTCGTGGCTACGTGAAGGAAGGCGCTGTTGTCGACTAAATGGGAGGAGCTTGTTAATTTATAATGGAAGTGCGGTTAAAATGGGAGGAGCATGTTAGTTCACAGTTTTAGCACATAGCCAAGAAGATGTTGTCATAGAGTAGTAATGTGTGATAACTAATAATTATCATGATATAATTTCAGCACTAAATTTTATAATTAAATATGTAATATATATTATTCGTTTAGAGAATTTCAAAAATGTTAACACCATGGTTGTTTTATATTAATTTAAAAAAAACAATAATCCCTTCTCAGGATTAAACAAAAGTGACCCCTCTGTCTGACGCCAGCCCGAAAGTTCACAATGGAAATTAAGAGCCACGCTTGCAAGAGAAGCCGTAGTAAAAAAACGTCTCAAATATTCGATTTAATAAATAACAAAGTATTTTTCCTTCGACCGTGGGTACAGCTCACCCACATCCCCCCGCCCCTGTAGAGCCCTACGAGGGGGAAGTCTGCTACCGTACGACTGGGGGGATACTGTGGGGGTAAAAGGAAACGCTTCGCTCTTAGGGGGGGCCGCAGGGGGGGGGCGAAATGGACATTAAACTATAAAGCGGCACCTACAATGTTTCCACGACAAGCTGCGATATTTTCTTTGTGCAACTAAGCGAGTTTTTCTTTAGGTTTTTGGGAGGTTTTTTTGTGTTTTAAACGTAGAGAACTTTTTTAATTCCGTTAATTATTGTTACAAGGTTTTTAAGGCAAGATTAAATGGCTAAGCAAGGTTAAGATTTCAAGTTTTTATTTAAATGTAGGGTCACCAACTATTTAATAAAATATTAATAATATTTTGAACGTGACAATTATTTTGATTATATTTACATGTTTGATTAACTAACATTAAATTCATTTAATTGTCTTTTGTGACCTACCATCAAATTAATACGTTAGAAAAATACATACATAGGTTACTTTAATATTATTTGTATATTTTTAAATAGCCAGAAAACAACAGAAAACATTGTTTTATTTAACATCGAAAATAAATAACATCAGAACTAATGTCGCTTACCAAAGAATCATCATAATATACTAGTCTAGTTTTTAGTATCATCATCATCAGCCGGGGTCAATCCACTGCTGGATGAAGGCCACCCCAAGCTTTCTCCAACTCTCTCGGTCATGTGTCGTTCGCTGCCACGTATTTCCGCCGAACTTTACCAGTTCGTCAATCCAGCGGCTTTGAGGGCGACCCTGTGGCCGTTTCGTACCCCTTGGGTACCATTGGATGACGGCATTTGTCCAGCGGCCGTCCTTTTGGCGAGCAATGTGCCCCGTCCATCTGCTTTTCAGCTGTTTGGCAACGTCTATTACATCGCGTACTCTTGTCTGCTTCCTAACCCATTCGTTTCCCTTTCGCTCCCTAACTCTTACGGTCCTTTCGCGTGATGCCCAACATGCACCTCTCCATGCCTCGCTGTGTGACTCTTAGCCTCACAAGACCCGAAAGACCTCCAAGGTAGAATGCAAGAACTCGCGGATGTCAGTCAAACGGTCGGTCTAAAGATAAATGTCTCAAAGACAAAAGTGATGAGGAACTGTTTTTCGGACACTGCGATTATCTGTATTTCTGGCACCCAACTCGAGCAAGTCAGCAGCTACGTCTATCTTAGACAGCAGGTGTCCATAGATGGAAGCATGCACGATGAAATTGCTCGAAGAACAAAGCTGGGATGGAGTGCTTTCGGACGTCTGAATAGTATCTTCAAGAGTGACCTACCATTATGTCTTAAGCGTAGGGTGTTCAACCAATGTGTGCTACCCATGCTCACGTATGGCTGCGAGACGTGGACCCTCAACACGAGAGATGTCCAAAGTTTTTAGTATAATTTAGACAAATTATAGGTATTTTTGTAATAGTTATTTCATTACAGGGTTCCTAACTTGATATTAAAAACCTACCTACCTAAGATATATCAATAATATCTTAATAATATAAAATGGATCTTTACACACACCACAGTAGATTAATGGGAATCGGGACCAAAAATAATTGATACTTATTTTTATTTCGAGGTTCGCAGAATATAAAAATCCACTGGTATAAATCATTTAGCTAGTTGAACCCCCACCCAATAATAAAAAATACATATATAGTCGAATCCATATTTCATGGTTGTTAATACTATACAATTATTATAGTTTTTTAAATGTCACAGTAATTATTATTGATTTTGCGCGCTGCAAATCAGACATAGTATTTTTTACAGGCTTGGGACGTGTCGATGGGTCGATAGGTCGATGGAAGTGGCGCAGTTTTGTACTTGTCCCAATGTGATTCAATACCGCAATGAGTAAGTAAAAGTTTGTAGAATAAGCTTGTTAATTTGTCCGCAGAAGTTAATAATTATACGGATACGTTATCAAACAGTGTTTGTAATAAAAAAAAAATACTAGACACATTATTGCGTATTTTATTTCAATAATTTCAGATTTATAGTGATTCTGTTGCTAGTATTACTGACAGACCGCCGACACATAAGTACGATGGTGATAATACCTGACTTTACTTCCGTGATTCGTTCCTGGAAAATTAGCCGCACAGAATAGATTACTAAGATAGAAATGTAAAAACCGTCGCCATTGACCAAGACTTTGAAGCAGGGTATTTTATGACGGTCATGCCGTAAAATCAAAGTGAAACATAGTGCGCCAACTGTTTACGAATTGACAGATGACAAACTCTAATTGTAGATTATGATACAGACGCTATTGAAAATAACATTTTTTAAGACGTCTTAAGTTTATCCCATATTTTTCCACACTCGAGACCCGTAGTCTGTTATTATACAACACTCAGTAGGGTAAGTTATCATATACAAAATTTTTAAATTATATAACATTTATTAAATATATAACATATTATATACAATATAAAACATTTATTAAATTATCATTTAGAGTCGCTTCCAATTTTTAAAAAGTTTTTAGTAGAATAGTATGGACATTTCTGTTCAAAATGAGAAAACGCTTTTGACAAAATATTTCGAAGATAACTGTCAGCCTACTAGTTTTTCCCGAATGATTTGTCAAATTTGATGATGTATGTGTTTATGACTTATTATAGTTCTGCGTGCGTAAAATTAAAATATTAAATACATACTTATATGTTTACGGGCACAATATTTTTCCCGTTGTCGAAAATATATCTCGAAAAGTATTTTTTTTACCCATAGGCGTATATTACCCATATCTAAAAAAATCGTATAGCGCTAAAAAGGCTTTTATGGGAAGAAGCCCTCTAACGAGCGGGCGTATAGAAAGGTGTAAGTTAACATCATTGCAACAATATTACAAGTTACAATACAAAAGTTTCACAGATATTCGACATTAAATCACATTTCAACCGAATAAACCTCAAAACCTGCGTCCCTCCTATAAGACCGGCCTGTACAAAGAAAAGAATTAGAGCCATCCATCCATTAGCGAAATTCAGAAAAATAATAAACGAAGGGACAAGAAAAAAGGCAGCTCGCTCCTGCACCCCGCCGGAGACTACACCCCGCACCCCACTTAATTCTTTTTGGCCCTTAGTCACGACCCCCTAACGGCCACCGCCTTATTCAACCCGTGATGAAACCTTAGTATACCCGATCTGCGCCATCCAAACTTCAATTAAATAATATTTAATTAATTGTATATTTCTATTTTTTATTATTTTGCTGTAAATAAAACACAATATGTAGTCGGTACTTATTCCACATAATTTAATAACGATCATAATCGGTTACGGTTACGATCGGGACATTATCAACAGCTATTTATTACTAACATTTGAATACGTGTATTAATTAAGGCTCTAATTACCAAAAAGTAGTATTGCCTGTGGCTACAAAATACTGAGTCATTGCAGTAAAATTGCATGAAGCAGACCTTTTGAAAAATGCGATTTCACAGTATAAAGCAATCTCGGCAGCTTCCATAATTTTAGGAATTAAGAACTCGCGAGTGTCAGCACACCGGTCGTTATATTGAATGCCGTTGACCACTGCAGTGGTACTTACACCATTATAAATAAAACACGCTAACGGACTTACATATTTATATTTTAAATATTTTGCTGTATTTTGTTGACCTGCTTGAGGCACTTAGACCATAGTTGACGTTATTGGCGTTGGTATGTAGAACACTTTTCTATAAAAATGTCAGTTTTTATTTTTTTGGTACTTAGCGCCTTAATTAATACACGTATTCATTTAATTATAGTATTGTTAATAACTTTGTCATTAAATTTGTTTGTACAAATAATTGTAACATTATATATTTTGTTGAAAATGTACCGAATCAATGGACTTTTAAAACAAGAAAATGTGTCGAATGAATAAAGGAGCAAACACGTGAAATGATTAAGTATGCCAAAACCCTTAAATGGAGATGGGCCTGGTCACATAGCTCGTATACAGTTTAACCACTGGACAAATGCGATAATCCAGTGGTATCCGAGGGATATAAGATGACCTACAGGACGCCTCAAGGAATACAGTAAATTTAGGAAATATCAATGTTATATGGTGGAATACGTAGCAGAAAATAATAAGGAACTGAAAGCTTGAGAAGCCCTTCATTCAGCAGTGAATTTAAACAGACTGATGATATGGTGCTATGTCATGTATGTTATAATGTATTAAGTCATTTAATTCGGACTATGGAATCGCGTTTGCTGAGATAATTTTATGACATATTATGTCAATTATCACATAGAATATATTTTCAATTAACCTTCGATAATCACATATTACACTTAAAACAAAACAACGTTCGATTAGCGAGAATTATAATAGTGTATTACGTATAGATGTCGCGATGACAGTGACTTAAAACATGTTATAATGTAACAATCAATTTCAATCTGAAATTATATAATATGATATTATGTATTTAATCGTAATTAATTATACCAAAGTATGTTTAAATAATATAAACGCAAAATAAACGTTCAGTAAGGATTCATCGCAACTGGATTCATAAACAATATACTCACATATAATATACAATATAACAACGTATTGGCAAGATTTCAAATACATTTTTTATATTATTTTCAAAACTATCCACCGTATATTCCAATCATTCCATCATATTATATTATCTCCATAGCATTGCAGTCATGACAGGCAAAATTTCGGTACGGTATTCGACGAGCTTTGGAAAAAAGATTGAAAAGTCTTGAACTAAGAGGAAACTTGCCACCTCCTGCCCCCTTGTGCCACCCTGTTAGGTTTTACCTATAAATAGGGTGGAAACACCCCCGCTTTTCTACCCTTACTGCCTTTCCACAGTCGGTAGAGTATTACCTATAAAGAGGCAGTGGTGTTAACATGGTAAGGAATGCCAGAAAAGCCTTTTTTACATTCCAATACCTCAATGTACCTTTAAATACAACTAGGTATAGTTTTTCCTCGTGTATAAATACAAAAATACACTTCAAATCATTCATAAATAACTATTTTCTATACATTTCCAAGAAAACGAGTGATTTCTTTTAATAAAAGAAAGGTCCATAACCGATTCAAGAAGGGATTTTTTTTCTATATTACCGAAAGCTTTTTTTATAGAAGAATCTTTTCCCATTTCATTTCAATGTTAGATATTCTAGTTTTTGATCGATTCCGATATTTTCAGGATATCTTAATAAAATATTAATATAAATAGTACCCACATAAACAATAAGTAACTGTATTCTGTATCATTTGTTCCATTGATGAATCAGGGTCGCAAAAAACGATTCAAATGAAAAGATAAAAAACCTAATAGATTAAATTTAACTTATAACAATAAAATTAATAGTAAAACGTAATTATAACTATTTACTAAATTAACCAAAGTAAATATACCAGTGCATTATCAGTTGACAGCATCCTTCTAATCAGACGAAATCGGCTCTGGTCACTATTAATTTATGTGAGTTAAGTACATAAGAAAATTAAACTTATGCACGTAGGTTCAATACAATACAATACTATTTTGTTTTGTTTCATTTGAAACAATATGTCTTCCCAAAGTATAATAGAATGTTTATATTCATTGTAATATTAGTATTAAATAATTTACGAGCTGTGTGCTAAACTATACTTTTGAGAAAAAAACTATTACAATATTCTAATTAACGCAAACAAAGCGTATTATAATGTTACATTTTGACTACTAGTGACACCTGTAGTCGTCGGATCAAAATGATTTTTGGTGACATTACAGTGGGTCTATTCTATACTTATCGACCGCTAAAGTGATAAATAGTATCAAACTTAGGGTAGGTTTGTATCAAAATATTAGCACCTATCTTGCTGCTGTTAAAATATCGCACTTATTGCAACAATAAAAACCAACTTCGTGTAATTGTTACAATAAGTGCTAATATTTTGATACAAACCTACCCTAAGTTTGATACTATTTATCACTTTAGTGTTCGATAAGTATAGAATAGACCCACTGGAGTCGATAATTAATTATTGTACTTACGCATCTCTTCTGTTATTATTTTTTTTAAATCTTGTTTATATAAATCATACAATTATATTATATGTAGAAAAGTATTGATGATAATAATTCATGTTAAAACAGCTCAAAGAAAATCCTTGTAAATATCAAACAGAAGAATTTATTGTAACAAACACAAAGCAAAGGAAATAATATTATAATTTATTAGTTTAAGAAAATTAAACTAATAATAAACAAATAAATACTATAATGTAAAACACTGAAACCGACTTCTTGGTTAATTCTACAGTTTTTATACTAATATCTAAAAGTATAAAAGCAACAAAGGCGTTTGCTTATCACCATTATAATGGAATATACAATAAGACAGATATACATCAATTCGATCGATAGGTTACAGTTAGTTAATAACACTAAAAACGTGGGTAATATATTATCTAACCGCAATGTTATGAAAATTTTGTGTTAATATTCTAATTTAAATGATTATATCACTCACAAAACTAACAGAGTAATTTTACCAAAAAATATATGTATATATTCAATGATTTCCGCCTCTGCGAAAGGGGTATGTCCCTAGCGCCTCTCACCACCCCCGTGGCAAAAGCAAGTTCGTTTTTAGCGTTCCTACCCAAGTTTCTACGGGGTGTGTATGGCGGGGGGTGCCTACGATGGCATGTTGGGTACCTATGATCCCCATGACTGGAGTCGAGCGTCGTCGCCTCAACTCGCCTACTTTGCCAGGCGTGTATGGTGTATGGAAACGAGGCATGCAATGGTGTTACTGCTTGAAACTACCAAGTTTACGAAATACCATATTTACCATAATAGGAACAATGTTATATCTTAGAGGAGCTTTAGTACAACGTTTGAATATAATATATACTGTTGTATTACGTAAAATAGTACCTACGTCATCTTTACAAACAAAATTATTGTCTTCTCCAAAACATACTTGCTTTTCCAAAACATACCGGAAAATAAACTAAAACTATGGCATATAAGATTTTATAATGCACGCAGCTGGACAACTTTACATACATATCAATCATGTCATATAATAATTTATGTATATAACATTATTACAAAATAAACTGAAATAAATCATTTTTCTTAATATTATTGTTACATTTTATATTATATAGAGAAAAAAACTGATTAAGTATGTAAAAATATTGATAATTATGACCAGAGGGTCATCCTGTACTTATTGACCGCTAAAGTGATAAAGTGATAGATATCATTATCAAACTTAGGGTAGGTTTGTATCAAATTATTAGCACTTCTTGTAACAATTGCAATAAGTGGATTGTAATTGTTGCAATAAGTGCTATTTTTTAACAGCAGCAAGAGAGGCGCTGTTAAATTGTAGCGCTTATTGCAGCAATAACAACCAACGTAACCCTAAGTTTGATAATATTTATCACTTTATCACTTTAGCGGACGATAAGTACAGAATAGACCCACTGAATCTGTTTACCATGAGGTAGCACCAATGGTAGAAATAAATTACAATCACTTCACGTGAGCGCACGTGAGCTCGCGGTAAGCTAGCTCCACGGGATAAATGTGCAATATAGCTTGGTATATAAAATGTTATCAGACAGATGCTTCGATTACAAGAAAACGAATAGCGTCAGTTATCAAAATCTGTCAGAGCCAAATGTGTCAGAACTACATTAAGATCACATTACGCGCAACACACATGATATAAGGTTTTTTTATTGTCTCGTCCTGTCACGTATCTTTGATTTTAGTTGTTTGGAAAGTGGCTACAGATTACAAATAATTAACACAATGTTTGTGTAGATTGTCAGTTTTTATTATTAAATGTTCTGATTGTTATTGCAGGGTTCTAGCATTTATCCACGGCTCGGCGCTACCCCTTTCAACATCCACCGACACACAATACTTGTGTTAATAGAAAACTCATGACACTCTTAATCTGGTATATCTTGAGAGAGCTTTTCTTCGTCTTCTTATATTTTCGATGTAACAAAATACCACGAGCGTGTGCCAATAATTGTCTACCTCCCTGCAGGATAATGGCCAAAAACCAGTTAACTGACGATGGAATCATTGAACTCTAATCGTTATGGGAAATAAAAAAATATTGATAAATACGATGGTTTTGGTCGAGAGCGAGAGTCCAATACATAAGAGGATTGTATGGAGCCAAGATAATCAACGTATGGTGATTACCTTGGTAATTTAAAATATGTATTAAATTAGAGATATCACCACAATATCATAAAATTAGATTAGTTAAAGGTGTTAACCGTCTCTAAGATATGATATAAATGACAATAAAGGCCCACCCACATTGAGGTGCATGTCACGGTGCTTGTCGCCTGCTGTCACGGGCTGCCGCTACGGGGAATGTGTGTAATGTCGTTGTTCTCGGTGTTTAAAATCTTATCAGACTGATGCTCCCATCCCGTACCACATTTTGGACCTTTAAACGAACTTTCTATTATGGTCTGTAGGCTGTGTTCTATTATCTATGAATGTCATGCCGCATGTATTTTAACGTACGCACACGTAGAAACTGTTAAAATTAATTGAAATTAGCATGAATAATTAATAATAATTCAAATTACTAATACATTATAGTAGGCACTCTTCATCAGTGTCATTATTCAGTGAATTTACGAGATGGTGCACTTCTAAATATTCTGCAAAATAACGAAACTATAGACATTTTTATCACCGTGAGTTCACGTGATTGTCTGCGACATGCACCTCAATGTTGGTGGGCCTTAATCCACACCTAACTGTCATTATAAGAACAGACTGTCAGAATATATCCATAGATATAATATTTTTATACTTTGTTGATTTCACGGTTATTTACCAATGGAAAATTATTATGATTCGTTACATAGATAGTGTTTTTCGTAACTCCTTACTAGCCTAGATGTGCAATTTTATGATCTCTTTCACGATGTTGTAATGCAGGCCTCCCGGAGAGGTATCCGGGGCACAGCCAGATACGAAAACCATTCCCCACCTCCTGTGCCTTATGTGTACCTACTCGGGCGCAAGAAAGTACTGAGGACATGTGTAAGGCTTGACTCAGACGAACCATCGTTATATATTTTTTTAAATCCTTTAAAAACCTCGAATTACTTTTACAAAACATTTGTTTTATGACTAAAAACATAATCGATTGATTTAAATTAAGTTACCTGCTCTAGATTTTTCATAATCAATAATAAAAGTCTTTTTTAATCAAGACTTAATAAGACAATATAACAGAGATGTGAGTACACAAATTTTAAGAATAAATTATGTACTTAACTCGTAGCCATTCTTAATTGAAAATACATAGTTTAGAAAGGCCTCCCATGCTACGGTGTCAGTACCTAGTGGTATAAATTGTATACTTCAGAGGACGTATGCAATAGTTTTGAGTGATACTCTCCATTATCTTTTAATGCAAAATTTATTTACTACGTTTATATCGAATGTAAAGCAATACATGGTACGTTTACTAGGGGCCGATACGATGCTTAAAAAAGCACAATATCCACGCTGAATGTGAGTACTTTGGGTTTGGGTCGAAATCCCGAAGGCCGGAATCCCGAAAGCCGAAATCCCGAAAGCCGAAATCCCGAATGGTCGAAATCCCGTATGGCCGGAATCCCGAAGGCTGAAATCCCGAAAAAATAAAAATAAATGCAAACATCAATAATTGCGCAATCTTGAATTGCGCAATTTTCGCAGGAGAGACAAAACCCCATTTTTGTGGAAATATTAATTATATTATAATTTAAGAAAGTTTTAAGATTACGCAATTTTTGCAGGATAGACAAAAACCCATTTGTTATACAAAAAATGGTTTTTTGTCTCTCTTGCAAAAATTGCGCAATCCAAGATTTCGGCTTTCGGGATTTCGGCCATTCGGGATTTCGGCCTTCGGGATTTCGTCCGGCACCTGATACTTTACCACTCGACTACGTAGTCGGGCAGGGCGAGAAAAATAACTATTTAAACTAGCTTTACTTGAAGATAAAATATTTAAATTTGTATGCTATATAAAGATATTAAATTAATGTTATTATTATAAGTACGCACATACTCTATTTATACAGACTTGTATACCAGCTGATTTGTTTGAATAATGTATAAAGACAATCAACCTTTATGTATTATCAAAGTATCAGGATACCATAAATACTTACCGTATTTTTTATAGACTAGTGGCAAGGAATGGAATAAAGGTATTTTTTTTTATGAACTCACATTAAAAATATAGCCACTCAAAAATACACCAGACCTGGTTATTTAAAGAAAAACCAGCGTCTGAGGCAATCTTTACCCCTTACTCGTTCATGCCAGCCTGATACTTGGTATATTATTATTGGGCTTCCCTACGGGTCGTGTAGGGTCCGGGTGATGTTGGGTTGGGTCGGGTTGGGTTGGGTTTGACGCCAGAAGAAGACTGTTGTTAGGAACAGGTTTATACTTAGTTACTACCCTTCCTTCCCAGTGCTACCCTGATACGTATGTATGTCGTTCGCTGTTTGTCGGTTGGCAAAAAGCACGTAACTGTGGTCTGTCCTCCCCTTACCTCCTAGGATAGAAGATATTTTTTTAATAATAAATCCTTTCGCTTTCATAACTGACCCTTATTTTAGTTTACTAAAAAATGGCATCCTTTTAAAAATAGTTTATACGAGAAAAGAGCCGGACAAAAAATCTAGATTTGTCTTTTAATATTCTACGCTATAGATACAATATGAATTATTACTATAGGTACATCATAGAGGCGGTAAGTACATTGATTAAATTTAATTAAATGCAGTATTTGTGCAAACTGTTATCATTACGTGGATTTTAATAAAAATTTTGAAAGACCGTTACGTGTAAAAAATCTATTTTTCAATTCCTAGTGACTCCGCAGAATTATGAAATTATTCGTAATACGCGACCGACGCAAATGCTCGATTGTAAAATATTAGACAATCGTCATAGTGTTTCAAATAACCGTTTTCGGTGTATTATGTACCTAAATTAATTGTTACGTTACTTTCGTGCTAATGATTTCGTTTACGAGCGCAAGAGAGTTTTTTTAGTAATGCATTATTATTTGATTGTTATCTTTTTAATTTCCATGAAATTAACAAAAAATATTGACATATATTATATAGTAATTGTGCCCTTATTTTTGCAAAGGATATTTGAATTAATAATCTCTCAGCGAATTATTTTTAAATACATTAAAAAAAACAGAATAGTTAGGTATATAAACATTTTAATATTATTACTATAATGTATGTATAAACACCAGTGGCGAAGGGTGGAGGTAGGCTGTTAAGATTCGCTATAGATAGTGCACACTAAACTTTTTTAGTCATATGTATTTGTTTTTATTGAACTAAGACTACAATTAACAGATGGTGTTAGTTAGTTTTTTAAAAATCAATCAAACCATGCCTAAACGAAACCATAATAGTTTTGGTCTAATTTGGGCAATACGACAAAATTGTGGATACTTTTTTATTCATAGTTATTTGTTTTCGTTGGATTAAAAATACATATTACACATATTGTTGGTTATTTTTTTTAATTCATTAAGCCCTGACTAAACCAAACTATAATAAATAAAAAATATTATTCTATTTATAAAATATTCAAAGTTATGTGTGATTTAATTGCATAATTTTGGATATTTTATAGATAGACATGTATTTTTTGACTATTATCTATTATGGCTTGCTTTCTCAGGGCTTAATTGAATTTAAAAAACTAACCAACACTATCTGTAAATTGTAGTATTATTTCAATGAAAACAAATATGTATGTTTGAAAAAGTTTAATGTGCACTGTTTATGGTGGATCTTAACAGCCTACCTCCACCCTTCGCCACTGATAAACACATCTGAATAAAGCTTATATTTCTTCAATATTTCGACGCAAACTTTCTTTATTTCGTTTGTGATAATGTTTAAAAAAGAAATATATCTATTTTTTTTTAAATATTTATTTCTTTATTCATTAGACGTTTGCTATGCAAAAAAGTGTATCAAAGCCATATGACCACTTAATGCTATATGATGTTACAGGTAGTTAAGTAATCTTTTCTTCAATGGTAATACTCAAGAATTGATCATGAAAAAATATTATCAATACATACAACATCTTACAGCAAGTGAGAAGATATCTTCTCATCAAGGCTTGACCATCAAAAATTATATCATAATATGAGAACGCACACTAGCAAAGTTGCTCTTGGGACACTCTTGACATAACTAAATAATGCCTAATGTCCATCATGCCACGGTATGCACAGAAAATCAAGTCAAACATATAGAAAATCGAGGAAAATTGACAAATACATCCTTCCATTCCTCTTTAATGTGTTGTTTTTCCCTGCTACATATTTCAATAGAATTATCATAAGCAATGTATTGGCTATTAACGTCGTTTATATTTAGCTAAAATATAATAAATACATCACTCTCTTTCTCGCGTTTCTTATCAAAAACATTTTCCGAAATATAACTGCGGGTTCTCCACCATACCCGTGTCGTACCTTCCCCCTCGCGCCCCCGCATTTTCACCCCAAGCCCCAAAGGCTGTCCAATCCACCCAGCTTTCCTGACGCGGTTAAGTAACCTAGGGCTCCGACCACCGCGCCTGCAAGTCTGCTACCCTGGCTGAAGACACTCGGAATGGTCGTTATAAGCGTGGATAAAGTGAAGTATGAAATGAATCTATTCGTAAACTGGAAGCGCACGTCAAGGCTTTATATAACAATCAGATATTGTTATAAGGGTGATGTTCTCAAAGAATTTTATACTATTTTTTTAATACAATTTATAAAATATCACTAACACCAAGTGATAAATATTATTATTACCAGTTAATCGTAGAATCTTTTCAAAATAACTTAGGCTATTCCTGGTGAAATTCAAATGATTTTAGTGTGAATAAATTACTACCAATAGAAAAAATAATTTTCCATGCTTGAATGAAACATGTCGCCATAAACAATCGGACGGCCTGTCTCGACCTGTTGTTATACTATACGTATGGTGTACTATTATTTGTGATTGTCCATTAAAATACTTTTAATAGTAAAGGTCTATTCATGACACAGTATCCTTGAAGCTAAAACGGTGGAGGAAACTTTGGGCAGACAAAGCGGGGTGGAGACATTTACCGAAAGTGGCCAATATCCACATTGAATTGTAGTGCAGTGATGATGATGGTATATTGAATAAAAAAAAATATACAAAATAGTGATATTTGCTACAGATGAATCTGCGATGCAAAAGGCCTTGCATATAATTTAATTAGTTTATTTTCAGTTTCACTTTCATATACTTTCACTATAGTATTCATTGAAAACTCTTTATAGAAGAAAGTTTACTTCGACGTTTTGAATTATTTATGATCTATGAAATGTTTTGTTTATTGAATGATTAAATAAACGTAAATATCCGGATAGCTTGAAATCTGACGGAGTTATACGCATAAAATGGCTGCCAGAACTCAGTTATCCTGTTCACCCCCCCCCCCCCCCCTCTTACCTACGTTGCGAGTAATCGGGGACTCTTTTATCTACTCAATGGTATATTTTTTTTATGTTTATTCTTCAAATTTTCTTAATTCTAAGTCAAAGCATAGACAAATGGTTTTTAAAATATTATAAATTCAAAACTATAAAGTTTTTTTTACTTGTTCATTTTAGTCTACTTCAGGAATATCCAATTACAATAATTAGTATCCTGTCATTTATCACACTCTTCCATTATTATTCTTCAACTTGAATAGACATTTAACGAAAGACATTGAGGTGTTTTTCTTCAATAGAAATAAATACTCAGTTTCCAATTCGTCATCAAAATTATAAGTTTTGAATGTTTTTGGGCACTCATTGCTCTCATCATCAAACTATTAACCCACTGCGCAAAGAACCTACTGTACGACTGTAATAATAAATTACGCTTTAATATAAAGCGCGGAGATTCACATCTTCTCTCTCACACACTCCTGCGGCGTGAAGTTGATACTATTTGAATTAAGTAATACGATGAGGTCACGTGAGGTCCATTACAGTTAATTTATTCCAAACAATTTTTAGATAAGCTGGTTAGGAACTAAAAATAGGAATGGTTAAATGCTTCCTCTTCAAAATGTCAATGAAATATTATATTATTACAACTGAATGTGCACATTTATTACACGACTCAGTGGTCACTTCTTAAGGGTATGTAGTACAATCAACCAAAATCCATATCGCGACCGACGCGTTGGGCATGCCTGGCCTACTTGTATGCATATAGCATAATTTCAAAGAACTTTTTTGTTAGTGATGAAATTCATCTGAAATTTCTTGGTGTATTCACTGGATTTATTTTATACGTTACAGTTTTCTCCCAATAATAATCGATATTAAAAAAAACGTAAGGTACAAGTCTGTTTACCAGCGGCACTTTTCATAGCCGATTTCAACAAAATTCATGAATTCGAGAATGATAACCTAACCTAACAAGTAATGCAGAATATCGGCTATTTTCAAAATTTGTTTTCCGCTGGTTTCCACAAAATAGACAATAACCAAACGTAAAATATAACTAAAACAAAAATCTTTATTGACTTTGGCGTTTTCTCGGGGATCAGCTATTTCTGGCGTCGTCTGTAACTCCAGCTACGTTTTGAAAAAATACTGAATTGCACGCATGGCGAAGTTAGTAGAGTCACGCACAAAAGACCCACATGCAAAATGCTCATTTGTTTGGAGCGGACGCATCGAAGAAGGTGGGACCAACAAAAAAATAATCAGTTAAAATCATCAACAAACACGTTTTTGTGAATGGATTAGTTTAAAATATCCATTAATTTAGTTATTATACTAATTACCAACTGGAGTTGATTTCGTACTCGGCATTAATGTAACGAAATCATTTTTAGGTATTGCCATAGTCATTCAAATGTATTTCTCTACGCGCTGGTGTAATTATTATTAATTAGAAATTCAATACATCCTCAAATAACATGAAGAAATACAAAAAAAAATACAAAAATTAATTGGATTCACCTATTTTGAAAAATAATAAAATTACTTTATAATAATAAAGTAAGCATTTTATTTAGAATAAAAACCAAGTACATTGACACACTTTAGTATGTCATAACTATATGTCATATAAATATCTTATAAACATTACAAAATATTCATAATTAACAAGAATTAAAATATTAATTAATATTTCTATGTACGCGATAATACTTGATTATTATGTTTAGATGCGTTAATTGTACGGTTTCTGGTTTAGAATGTTAATAGATATTTCGGAATATGCACCATCACGCATAGTATTCAGTTCCAAACTGTGAAAGAAGGTGCTAATTTATGGTGTCAGAAAATGGAGGGCAAGAACTACGAAATCTAAGACACTATTATGTGCATTGGCGGATTGACGGATGGGTTTTTTTCCGTTTTGTTATAATGTTCGTATGACATATTGTTGTTTGCGAATTATTGTGATTCATAATAAATTTAAATGTCAGGGTTTGTTTTGTCAATTAATAATCCGCGGAATATACCAATCGAGTGAATCTAAAATTGTATTGAATGACATGCTATAAAAGTGTGAAGTTTTTCTTCTGTTAATACTAACACACCAACGAATGATTTTGAAATATCTACAATTTATTGGTTTACATCTACAATAAAAAAATTCTACTATACATATTATGTAAAAATTCTCACTAGACCGATGGTCAGAATGGTAACATAAAGAAAAAAGTTCAGCCAATTAAATCAATTCAGCCATACTTTGAGAAATTATTACTACGCAGTATTTCAGCTTTTGAGCTTTGAGAATCGACGTCTCCGCCGAATCTTAGGGTTATATTAGCACGACCTCGTTACAAATACTCGGGTTTACGAAAGGGCATGGCAGACCTATGTAATCACGAAGAGATGCTTTACGTGGCTGGGTCATGTGTTCCGGATGCCGCCAGAGAGTGCAACACTTCCGTCACCGTAGTCGGCCCTCCCACATCTTGCATCAGTGCTACAAAAGCGATCTACGCACCAGAGGTCTGGAATGGCGGGAGGCACGAGAGTTATCGATAGAGTGAGGGAAGTATGCCCCAATATTAGGGAGTGTCAGGGTGAAAGAAGAATAAGGAAAGTATTGTAATACATAAGACTCCGATAATCCAAACTCTTGGATTATAATTAAAGTCTTATCAATACACCTCTAAACAAACCTCTATCAAGCATCCACAATTAATACTAGGTAGGTGCCACTCATCGCATATCATGACAAAAGATAATATACACCCTTTTGATCAAAAATAGCTTTGTTTTATAGTAAAAATAAATTTTAAACACGTTATAAGAATGCATCATAATATAAAATTAGATAATTGGCAATAGCAAAGTGCATTGTTTTTAACGTCCAGGAATGCACAGCTGGCAAATAAAAATGTTAAAACGCGTTTACCTCATTTAAAAGGATTCCCGTGGACGGACTGAGCAAAGGGGTAGGATGAGTTTCCACCCTACACAACATAAAGGGAGCAAGAAGGCTGTTACCTTGCTGTAACTACCCCCTTAGCAGTACTTGCCAGTTCAACGCTGGAAAAGATTCCCGTAAGGATTATATTATAGTTACCAGGATAGCATGAAATAATATAAACACATCGAAGTATAGAAGTTTAAATGGGACGAGATAGTTATTATTATTAAATTTTCTAGTTTTAATCCGAAGCAATATCTGAGACCCTGATCATTTTGTTACGGTCTCAAACCATTTTGTATTATGTTTCGCAACATGGAAATGACACGTTAGTCGATACTCGTGATTCTTTACTAATTGTAATGTTCGATTGGATTTATGTTTGAGAGCTCTGTATTAAACAAAAACATTTTTTTCACATGACATATTATTGCAAACAATAACGAAAATTGATATAAGACAAATCCACAGTTGTTGGAATTGGGTTCAAACCAAAGGTTCTTCTATAAAAATGGAGCCTAAATGTATGAAAATGAAGCAAAACAAAAACCTCTAGACTACTGATTAAGTTAGCTACAAGTCAATATAGCAACTTTTCCAACACCCAACAGGGCCAGTACATGGACATAAAAACGCCCATGAATTTTTTCAAAAATATTCTTTCCAGTTGAATAGATTCGCTGTACTATTTTTGTCTCAGTAATATTTAGTATGTTAAAATCCAGTATGTTTTCGAATATGGAAGCATCCTAAGTTTAATACAAATGACAATATTTCATATTTCCAATTGTTCCTTGAAAAAAATTAATCAGAAATGTATTGTAATAAAAAATATAGGTTGTTATACTCTGTCGAAATACTGACACAATAAACTTGCACAATATTGTCTTCCGCATACATAATTATTGTATTATTTGCAGAAATTTCATTTCTCTATAATAAACAATCTTACGATGAAAAAAATGTCAAATATTATGATATAAACAAACAATATTAGTATAAATATATATTTTTTATACATACAACCTTCAAAAATACATTAAGTATTTATTTTTTTACCTATGAAGTATACTTCGTCACCAGGAAAACATGAAATGCAAGCAATCCAACATTGCAGCTGTATTAGGCTAGCATGAACACTTGGCGGTGTATAACGTTTGCCTCCGAAGAGATTTTCAAACAGTTTTCATTCTCAAATTTTCATATTATGAAACGAGTTCGAATTGTATCAGGGCAGCATGAGACGTGACCGATATGAAAACTCCGTGACATGCTCAATACAACTTTTCTTTGCCCGTAGTTTAATACAACAATACATGTACGACGCGCGTTCGCTATCTCTTTGGAATGAATAAACTGGTTTTAACCGTTTATTTTTATAAGTATAAAGGTTTTGCAATCTAGTAAAATGAAAATATATACGAGCATGACAATTTTATTATAAAGTTAAATCAATGTAATAAAACCTCTTTACTTCATATAAATAAATCATTTAATATCCGTAGAATTACTACAATTTATATATTAAAACCAAATTGATTAAAACCGAAGACGTTGTAGAAAAGTTTATCTATACAGAAGTGGGGATTACTAATGCTGTTGATGAAATTAACTATAGGTATGCTATTTCGCATTGCAGATCCATTTGTATCAAACTTCACACTATTGTAACGTGAATCTATCAAAAAAAAACAACAATCATTTAACAGAATATTAGATTTACTCAATTAGTGTATTTCATGGGTTATTAATCGCCAAAACAACCCCAAATATTTCAATTTGTTCTAAATCACAAATATTCGCAAACAATATGCCATACGAACAAAGCAGAAAAACCTTCTGTCAATCCGCCAATGCATATAATATTGTCTATCAATTTAAACACAGTACCTACTATTGCTGTAGAATCTCCGCCAAGTATTGTAACATAAAACGATCACATTATGACTCTTTCTAGTTAGGTTCCATAGTATTTGATTTAAAAAATACTATATTATCGTTCTATATTTTTCCATATTAATTTTATTATGGCAAGAACCATCCTTTTTCTCATCTTTTCTCTCTTTTTCTCCATCATTAATTAGCATCGTATTCCACAGTTTAAGCCGAATACTATGTCTATGTGTAATGCTGCATATTCTGAAATAAATATCAACATTCTAAACCAAAAACCGTAGAATTAAGGCATCTAACCACAATAAGTATGTTATACCATGTAGAAACTTAAATAATATTTTTAATTATGAATATTTTGTTATGTGTATAAGATACAAAGATACAAAGATCCAAATACAAAATGTTTATTTAAAAAAAATCTAAACGAATTAAATTAATCACAGTAATTGAGAAGTCCGGATCTACTGACATCTACTCTAAAATTTACTAAGTTGTTTTAATATTGTATTGAAGTACCTACCTACTTAATACTATTGATTTTTTAAATAATTAAAACGTTTTCACATCGTGGTGTATCATAATTCATACTGACACCCAGACTCAAATTTTGTTAGCATAATATGACGATCGACAGCTTTGTATTGAAACTAACACGAACATTTACCTTGTATTGGACAAGTATTTATATGGTAGATATTATTAGGCACATCACACATGCAATTAGTACGCTGTATGTAGGACAAAGGTTGGGTATTGTCCCAGAGGAATACCTAGTTTAGAAACGTTGCTTGCTCTGTATTAGGAGGGAATGACTGCTAATACAGACTAAACTATCGATTTAAAAACCAATAACAGTGGATATGTAAACGTTAAAACCAGATAGAAAATAATACATATTGTTACTAAAAACAATTTACTACTAATAACGCTTTTAACTGTGTTTAACAAACTGTGCCTACATGGAATTTAATTTTAACTTACTTTAACTTATTTGTTATTCACGCAAAACCACGCAGTCTCCAAGAATTCTTGCGTCTTCCCAGGTAATTCCAGCATCTTAAAGCTCCTCTGTATAGGTATACTTTGCAGATGGTATTAGGCAACGAAAAAGATAGTCAGAGTTAAAACTCTTATGAAACATCCTTATCACGTGGTTGATCCAAGTCTACCATTGCATCGTCATTTTCGTAGATGTGATGTGACGGGAGACTGTATGGATGCTAGAATCTAGTCTCTTTCCAGATATAGTTATACCACCATCGTATGCCTGCTATCTGCCACAACGCAAACATAATAATATATTTTCAAAACTCGCCACATTATTGTTGATCTCCGTTAGATGTCATAATTCAAAACCAATGCAAGCTATAGCCTGAACCATCGATTAGACTGGGGTTTACGTGGTTTAAATTTAAATTGATTGCAGCAATGTTAAATGATTTTTCATTTAATGTTACAGCATTTTTTACAATTAGATAGTTGCATAATTAACAACACACTTTTATTTCAGATCATTCATCGCTACCAATTGAAACTAGTGGCTATTTAAATAATTTGAAATTAAATCGCGACACTGTGTTCAAAATTACAATTATTTATAACACTTCTGTCGGTACATAAAGTACCCAGTGATCAAAAAAATGAATGCATTGAACTAATTGTGATTAATTGCTATTCTGATTTTGTTTTCAGAGTACTTTATCCATATAGTTTTCAACTTTTAACATAATATTCTATATCTAGGAGGCTAATATAGTCAAAGAGCAATTACCGTTTCTTATGAATTAATAACTGTCAATTATTCACAAATATAACTAAAAAACCTTTAGATAAATAATAGTAAAATGGTCATACATTGTTTAATAATAAATATACGTCATGTATTTAGGCTAGCGTTCTCTAAAAAATGTAGGTAGTCAGAAACGTTTCCCCCAAATTGTTTTATATTCCTTCCAGGGCATCATGAAAGGTTAGAAGATAGATCTTCCCTTCCTCAGTGCAAGGCTAAGTCCCGACCGGACGTTGGGTTTATTAGGGCGCCATATTATAGCCCTCCTCTCCTTTGTACCCTCGGGCATCGTGATTGTTTTTCAGCCTCTTGGTGAAAACCAGAGAAAAAGAAATCATTTTCGACCAATTGATTTTATTTGCTTACTCCCTTTCCCGCCTTCTGCTAACGAATATGTTGCTTATACCTATTGAATGCTAAGTAAAGTCAGTTAATATGAAACTTGAGCAATGTTTAAATAATAAAAGCGGTTCTCGACGCTTTCGCTGAGATTATTTTTTCATAAGCCGATCAAAATATTATGATACCCTAATACAATTATTACAATATTTCGATTTAAAATATGGAAAACCTTTCTTTTATCAAATAAAATTAATAAAAACATAAAATCCTTTTGTAAATTTATTAATGTTAATAATAAGACAATGATTTTGGGAATTCCGGTTTTCTGTTAATAATATACTCTAAATAACGTAACGCACACATAAAATATGTAGAATTACTTCTAGGTTGTTTAAATTTAGTCTTCACAACGAACGTTTTTGTAAACCACACATGTTTTAAATACGCAATCTTTGTGCGGTTACTTATGACACATTTTTATTGATTGCGATTTTTATTATTATTCAATTTTTAAAAAATGTTTTCTCAGAATAAATCATGGCATTATCAATATTCAATACTTTTATGACTGAAGTTGTGTTGAATTGATAGCGCTGAACTAAAATGTAACTCACTCAATTGAGTTAGAAACCCTTTTCAGCTTCACTTACACTTAGGTTTCACATATTATATAAATAGGGGTTTATTAATCGTTATGTTCTAGATAGTATTTTTTAAACTATTTGTTTTTGATTCGCGCATGCGCATTAAAAATTGTCTAATTCGGTCAAATCGGTGTTTTATTTGCAGCGAAAATAAACTCATTGTGATAGCTTCATAATTTAAGCAGTCGATAAATAATTAATCGTAAGGATAAGTCGTATGTCAAACATGCATTACTAACTAGGCTTAACCGCCCTTTATACATCACGTACCTTCTAATAGGCGTATGTCGACCATTAAATTACTTTTGTAAGTGCTATATTGTGGGCATTCCGCGCTTCTGCCGCACAAATGAAATAAATTATTCTTAAAATTATAAATTAATAACGTTAATGGGGTACTTTACATCCTCGGGGGGCATGATGTGAGGCAGCGCTCCTACCAGGCGGGCAGAGCCGAGAACGGGGAGGGTTTAAGTCAAACATAGCGTGAGTCCTTTACGTACCTGTCGGATGCAAATAGGGTTGCCTATTAAGAGCCTAAAACTAATTAAATTACAAAATAATTTATTAAAAAAAAACAAATAAATTGTAATTTTAGAAAGTCGTGTAGAAGAATTCGAAGCCTATTAATATTGTTAAGGGTCCATACTTGCTAAAACATCATCCTATTAAATTAAATTAGAGTTAATTAAATTATTAGCAAGTTCAAGTACGTTACAACAAAAAAATCTAGGAGTACTTGGAGTCTTGGAGTACCTAATTAAGGTAATTTAATACCTACTATGGTTTAAAATAGAAAAGCCGATTGTTAATAGTAACGCAATTTAGAAAGCGCTTCAGAGAGTATTGTAAGAAGAACCATTAGTGAAAATTCGTCGCAATTAGATAAGATTTATATAGTATAGTGCACGTGGGCGCGATTACCGAGAGACGCATGTTTGAATCCTGCTGTGTGTCGTATTTTTTGTAAAAAGATTTTTAGTTATATATTATTTCTCAGAAGTGATTTCAAATTATGTATGTTACACCAAACCTCTGGACGGTATACGAAGAAGAAAGAGAAAACCATCATCGTCGGAGAAAAAAATTAAGTAATATAAATCCCACAATATGGAAGTCATTATCATCATCATCAGTCGAGGTCAATCCACCGCTAGATGACGGCCTCCCTTAGCTATATCCACTCATCTCGGTTCCTAGTTCTTTGCTGCCACGTACACCCACCGAACTTCATGGGTTCGTCTATCCTGTCGAACCTGTCCACTCGCCGAGCGACATTCCAGTCCTTCGTCATTTCATCTGCTTAGCGACTTCTATCACATCGCGTGCTCTAGTGTGCTTCCTTATCCATTGGTTTATTTTGTGATCTTTACGCGTTATGCCCAACATGCACATATCCATGTCACGTTGCGCTACTCGGTAATATGGAGGTATCAATAAGAAATGATAAAATTCATTTAATAAACCCACAAACCAAGGATTCAAATATATTATATTATGTGTGCACATTATTAATGGAAAGACATTTTATTTTATAAATTAAAATAACAAATACATAATATTATATATTATATATTAGTAGTTACATAATTTTATATGAGTATTAGTAGCTACATCAAATCTGTAGGTAATTCACCGATCGTTATTAAATCATCAGTTATACTTTAATAAATATAATAAATTATGTTAATTATTTCATTTGTTTTTGGAAAAATTATATTCTGTTGTTTTATTTTTTTTTAATTCAGAGCAATCTAGATCAATAAGTTGCCTCAGAGTGGATAGAAAGCGTTTATCATTAATTGTCTGCATTTTACCTAATAAAAATTTATATAAAATAACTAATACATTAAAAAATCATTGCGAAATGTATACATTTAATCACTTAAGTGTTCACATGTTCAAACACGCGCGTTACCACGATCTTGCTCCCTACTTCATTTATCGTTTGTCAATTTATGGCTACGGCCGTATGTTGCAGCTTAGCCACTGGGAAATGCCAATAGAAATGGTGTATTTCAAAAAAATACTACCTTATTCTTAGGTCAATAATTATTATAAAGCAAACATTATATTCGTAGACTGTCAATAATAAAATGCCTAATTCTTGTCAAATTTGGGATCACAGAGATTATCAATATATTTTTTTATTGTAAATATTTCGTTTGTTAATTGTTTTATAGATGCTTTTAAAAATTAATAAATATAAAAAATCTTAACACCACTTCACATGGACGTACTGAAATATGACTATATTCTAAAACATTAGAGCGAGAGGTTTAAAAGAATACTATTTTATTTAATAAAAAATACTTTATGCAGCATCAAATGTTTAAAATAAATATAAAAGATAATCAGGCTTCAAAATTATGTAAATAGATTATCTACAACGTTTAAGGAATTTCCAGGATCATGCTTTGAAAATAGCATAAAAGCTCCATTTTGACGTACGCTGAGCATGTGGGCCGTTAACACTTCAGTACTATCTACATAATGTTTATGGTGCCTTATTAATTTAATAAATAATTTATAAAATTATCATAAAGTTATTTTCGTAAAATAAAATACTGTTTATATTCTAGTATTATAAAAAATAGACGTGTTTTACTTACGTCCTACGTAGCTTACAGTACTAATCAGCGTAGATCTAATCAAATGAATGGCCTTACCTGAAACAAAAGAAAAAATCATGAATGAAATGCTTAATTTATTTAACCTAGTTAAACGT
Source organism: Rhyacophila brunnea (assembly GCF_057557595.1). Taxonomy (NCBI): domain Eukaryota; kingdom Metazoa; phylum Arthropoda; class Insecta; order Trichoptera; family Rhyacophilidae; genus Rhyacophila; species Rhyacophila brunnea. The sequence goes on from NW_028232774.1 coordinate 21,545,112, forward strand.
AAATCTATAAATAAAACTTCATTAGAAGTACATTAGAGAATGGGAAAAAATACTGAATAAAGATGAACCGTGAGCTAATTTGTGAAAGAGGCTATATTGCCCAAATTAATAGCAGAATCCACTGTGGTAATATTCTCCCAATCGTTTTCGATGACATAGAAGTGAGGACGCTGAACCGGCAGATGTCACTGAGAGTTTAGTTCTTCGAGGTGTGGTTGTATAGATGTATCCTCAATTTTATTTTGGACTGATATGTTGAAAAATTTTGACAAACGTATGGAAAATTGCGGAGAATTTCTGCATAGCATCAAAACCAGAAAACTACAGTACCTCGGTCACATTATTAGAGGACAAAGGTGCAACATTATTCAAATCATTATCCAAGTAATTAATATCACTGCTAAATGTGGTTCCGTGCCGTTAGAATCTCAGTACTTGGTCCGAGCGCAGTTTCACTAAATTGTTGTGGGTAGCAGACGATAGAGCGATGATCGCTTTAATGGTGGAGATCACCGATAGGTGGTGGAACAAGACGAAAAATGTTTTAAGCTAATACAATAGAACTGTCTTTTAACATGATAATTGCATACGTGCAATGGTTTTTCTACAAAATCACTCGTTGAACAAATAACTGTAACAACTCAAATAAACGCTACTATTTTGTGGAAACTTTAGTGAAAACAACATCATACTACGGAAAAATATATGAGAAAGTTGGTATATAAAGTAAAAGACGCTTAGCTTCGCCAAGTTATTTTTTTCTTTTCTTGAAAAACAACCGTGGCACACAGCATGGCCCTTCGCAAAAACGCCACACACATTAAGCACGGTTTGAAATAGGTGTGATAGTATCTGGCGGCGCTGAGTCGCACCCCTAATGCCCCCTTAAGTCGTCCCAAGCCCCCTCATGGGCCCACGCCCCGGGGCCCACGTTGCCCCCACGTCCTCGGAAAGCGATACGTAACTAACGACACATGGGATGGATTTTCCAGAGAACGCATATTACTATAACAAATAAATATAATACTATCGTGCTTCATAGATATTCTTTGTTGTGAATAGGATTTATTATAACTTATATTTACTAATTTACCCAGGTGGTGGCGTAAGAGAGCCTACACACAATTTACACCTTATAATACAATGCGTCTACGATGCCCGAGCGGTAACGTGTCGGCATATAATGCGTGGGTCCTGGGTTCGATTTCAAGTAATTTTTAACTAAATTCAAGAATTCAGTTCAATAGCAAGTGGCTAAAATCGATTTCTCGTAAACACAAAAAATTCTTACTTATTAATACAACCTCCACTCATGTGAAGGCTCATAATATGATAACCTCGGGATCAAACAAGGGAATGTTATAATTTATAATATATATATTCTTTTTAACAGTACAACAAGCGATGAGACCCAATGGCAATAGCGTAGTGAAACAGTAGTATAATTAGTAATATAAGTGAAACAATCACAAACACCCAGGTATAATAATATAATAATTAATATAATTACAATATATTGTGACCTCACCGGGAATCGAACCCGAAGCTCCCCGGATGAAAGACCAGTTCCTTTTTTATTTATTATTATGACTATCAATATTATTAATCAGATACATTAGTCTGGCCACTCGATGGAGGGTACTCAGCCGCTATATTATATACGCATTTGTTCAATTTCACGTGAATTGTTGATTGACAATCACTAAATCGTTTTGAATTCATTGTTATTTATATCGATTTTTAAACAACAGAAGACGAAATGGGCTCTTTCAAGTTCAGATGGCAAATAAGAAAAATGTTGCGCGTAACTTTCCTAGGCCCACTTTGCCCCAGTCGACTCAACATGTCCCCCGCCTACCCATCCGGCAAACTCCCGGCAAACTTACTATGTTGTACGGTGTTAGTACCAGCCGGGCGAAAATACGGCGGCTCTTTGGGGGAGACGTGGGATCAACGAGGACGTGGGGTAGATTCAATTCGTTTATTTTAATTGGTAAAAACATACGGATAAGATAGAGATCATGGCGACACATTGCCCCGAGGACAGCCTGGACTGGAAAATATAAGGGGATGATAAATTAGTCGTCATTAGTTGGTCACTAATAATATAAACTATCTTCGCTTTATTTAAATTGTAGGTCGAAAAGGTACCTATTACCAGATAATGTTGTTATATCTCCCACACAGAAAACGAATATACGTACCTACAAAGGGTACGTACATGATGATACATTAAAACTTAATACTAAAATATAATATACATACAATAAAACATCTCTGAGCGGATATAAATCGCTGCTTCTTGAATCAAGAGTAACGATTAACATCTCATAATAAATTAGATCAAGATTTACGACACATAAACATAATATATGTTACGCCGAATGTGGGAAATTGCGTATTCCATAAAATCGGCAAAATTTTGCCTATTTCATGAAAAATGTAATCCCGTTGCCTTATTCATGAGTTAGGCAAAATATCTGCCGAGTGCGGGAATTCGGCAGTAATTTTTCTGCCTAGTTCATGCATTGGACAAATTAGATAGTAGCGCTACGGTGGTGTTTTTTTCAACTAAATCAAATGTGTCAAATGCTCATGCATTGGTCAAAATAGATGGTCGCGCTCCGGTGGTGTTTTTTGCAACTATTCAAACTAACCAAATGTGTCAAACGTCATTGATTCTATAAAAATATACCAATCAATAACTACAATGACGTTCATATCCATTAACTATGCCCGAAAAAATCTAGAACTATAATAATATGATAACGGAAAATTTTTATTAAAGGGTATTTTCGCTTTGGGTCTCAGGCAATGATCGATTGTTTGTTTGTGATAGTATGATTTGATAGTTTGTTGACACTTGTTAGTTAACCTCAAAATGGACATTCAGTTGAATTCAGAATTAAAAAATCTAACCTAACCTAACCTAATAATAATAATATAATACTATGTCCAATTATAACTGATAAAACCATCCGTATTAAATTTACATTATCTATTGTCATGTTGACAGTTTAAGAATTCCATACAGATAAATTGCCCAATTCATAAATAATGCAAGCCTGTTACCTTATTCATGAATTAGGCAAAATATTGCCGATATCGTGTAATACGCAATATCACACATTTGGTGTAACATATAATATATTCCTACCAATAATTAACGCTTCGTGAATATGCTATTGTCAAAAATGTCATATGTTTTCTAATCATTACATCAGTGTTGCTTTAACATATCTAACATTTCTTGGGTGCAAATGTGTTTTATTTAATTTGGAATTTTTTGATTCGAATTTTCCTTAGGAATATACATTTTACGTTTTCTTAGCTCGTATTCTTATTTGTCCGGTGGTTGTTTGTCCGGTACAAATCTTGCAATCGATTTTTAACTAACTTCCCGACTAGCTAGACATTTGAAACTTTTAGAATATTTAGCCATCTTTAAGTAGAATTGATTTCATTTTCAGTTAATTCTGTTTTGTATGAAAAGTTATTTCGGAAGAAATCCGTAAAAAGTAAAACTATTATTGATTGTTAAGTGGGTCCTAGCAACTAAATTATTAATATTAATATATACGTGCGTTAATATGGAAATCAATATGCCATTTCAGTATTATTTCTATCAAGTACAAATGTTTTTGATCGTTTAAGCTAGTCAAGCCAAGTTTATATTATGATTCGACAGAAAATTTAAAAACGTTGTATATAAAAATTTCTTTTTATCTTGTAATTATTTTAAATGAGATTCATTCAGAATTTGTTAATTCGTGCTAAAATACTATTAGGTATGTGTGCTATAATTTTGGTCCACATACTATGTATGATCTACAAAAATCGGAATATATAGTATAGCAAAAATACTATAATGGCTTAAATTCGAAGGCAAACTATTTTTTGACGGATAAGACTTAAAAAAATAAACAATAAATCAATCTTTAATTCTCGATAATTAAATAGTATTGAATTTCAAGAATCAAAAAAAGTCGAGAAATTACCTACAAGTTCTAATAATAATTACAATCTCCTTAATTTTACTGTTTGGATATAATATTAAAATGGAAACGAGTAAGTAACCACATAGGTATATAAAATCGTAAAGATTTATGTGGAAAGGCATTCTCATAATGGAAACTAGACTATTAATACTCGAAGCCATAAAATCAGTGCAAGAGCACTGAAGGTGGAAGAAGATTTTTAGTAAAGAGTTTAATTTTAGCGATCGCTATCGTTGGTAATACAAAATAAAATAAGATAAGAGTGTCATTTTCAACTACAAATCATTTAATTTTTTGTATCATGTTATATTTAATTCACTAACAAAAGCAAATCGACACTTTCCACTGAAGTAATAACAATTTAACCCTCGCTTCAATAAAACACTTTGTTGATAAATATTCACCCTTTACTCCGGCAACGGAAAAAATTCTTGGCGTCGCTACCACCCCCGTTCGCTCTGGCGGCACACATATAACCACCCCCGCCGATTGAGGTGGGTGGCGCCTCGCAACCCCGCGTTCGGGGGGCTTGAAACTCGGTCGCGCCACAGGGTATGCCAGTTATGCAGACCTCCAGAAAAATTATACTTGATTCAAAGTATTTCATTAGATTATGAAAATTTAGGGTTCCAGTAATACTGAAAAAACAACCTGATATGGTGTGTAAATGATGCGAAGAGATACACACAGAAATCAACGTAATTAAGTAAGATTCTGGAAAAACTTGAGAAATGTAACCATCGAGTTTATTTTTGTTATTCCTATTTGTTGTACATTTATGAGATAGTTCATTATTTTTTATAAAGTTCTAAGATATAACGGACTATAAACCACATTGGCACATCCAGTGGATGCGAGATCGAGTCCAAACGGGCGTCGTATTTTTTCATTTTTTTTTAGTAGCTAGGTGTATATATAATATATATATACTATAATATAATATAATCTGAGGTATTTTCAACATATTTATTTTAAATAACTTTATCTTTAAAAATTATTAGTATAAATAACTCTAATAAGTTTGTATATTATTTTGTATTAGATGATAATTAAATTATGTGGAATAAGTTCTACATAATATAGTTTTTTTATTTTAATTAATACAATGTTTTTCCACCATGAATTTAGTAATGTTTTCTCTTGGAAATCGATTGCAATTTGATATGACATTATAGGCATTGCTGTTATCATTTTGTTTTCAGCTCTCTAGATGAGCAAATGGTAAATACATTTTAAAAAGGTTATAATAACTTGATACGGCCACGCGTTTGAAAACCCGTCGAATGGAAACCACACGTTCAAATGTTTACCATCCAATGGCGTAGGCTTTACTTGTAACTGAGGGGGTGGTAATATCCTTCACCGCAGAATACTTGACTGGCGTAGCCGTACAGTATCTATCTACCTCAGACGGAAGCCACTGCTCCAAAATAAGACGATATAATGAAGTGAGTTTGCTTTCCAGCGGATTAGAATGCAAAAATATTACGTGTACGGCATGTCTCTTAATATAAAACTCACTGAAGATTATTTGTACAGCTACAGTAGCTACAGCATCCTTAAAAATATTGGCGAGCACAATCAGTAATTCCATGGCTGTGTAAAAATCATGTGTGAGTTATGATTAATATTTAAAAAGTGTTATCAATAATAAATAATACTTTTCACAAGCCTTTTTAAGATAGCTTTATTAATTTTTATTATGTATATTATATTATATTAAATGAATAATAAGGTACATAAGAATTGTGGTGATTTTACTTGTGCGATCATCGCACTGAACGCCTTGAATAAATGCATGTGCCTACCTACGCAGCTATTCTTAACAGTTAGCACTTTAGCACGTTTCCGTTAATTTCAATGGTCCAAATTAACACGGAAGGCATTCCATACAGAAGGCAGTTATCGACACCTATAATAATTGGTAAATTCGTAATACGGCGAAAATTTATGTTGGTACACTTGTCGGTCAGATTCGAGTATATTCGTGCTGGCGTATCTACCCGAACCCCAATTTTTTTAATTGAAACGTCAAACATATCAACATAACCTACAATTTTACTATTGCGATTGCAGCATGTAGTAAAACAAAATATTCTGTTACTACTAGTCACTCGATATTTGACAGCTCGCGGGGAACTATAAATGAAGTCGGCGACCGTGACTCAATTCTCAATATGTAAAATGTTGCTTTAAAAGTTAACACAGTCAAGGGAGGGACTGTTAAAAGATAGCACTTATTGACAGTTTAGACGATTAACTTATCTGATTAAATAATTAACTGTCTGAATACATAATGTGATATATTTATCACATTTAGCTCTTTTTGCATGTTAAGTGATATGTTAGAGTTAGATTCTTGTTAGAATACCCTCGATGCTGTGCGATCATCACATAAGCATAAGCTAACCATCAATATGCGCAACTGATTAGCAATTATGATTGCTATCGCTGACTCTAGAATTTAGAGAATTAGAGAATTTAGATTACGCCTGTTGTAGCACTGTGTCTCGTTTTGTCACCCCCCCCTCCCCCCACCCACTCACTATATCTTGTTTTCTACTCAGATTATCGAACTTTACCTACTCCTACTGGTAATGCGACACGTTTATAAGAATGTAGCGTACTATTCAATATTGCTGATTCCGATATAAACCATAAATGCAACAACCTGCAATTAGTTTCAAATTAATTAATATGTCTCTGTAACGTTTTTTTTTCCGTTTCCACTGCGATTGACAGCGACGAGAAGAAATGTGTAGAAAAACTTCCGAAAAACATACGCATTAATTGCAAAAATCTTGTAGAATTCCGTCGTTAGGTATTAGGCGCACATAAATCGCCCACGCGGCGCAGAGATAATCTCGGTCGAGGAGAAAAACCGAAATCGGCGTACGTAACATTACGCGCTTAGAGAAGGCTGAGGCGGATACCTCCTCCCTCTTATGCCCCCGCGGTACGTGTGCATGGCGAAAGCCGGCACCGGCGGGGCTCAAGGATGGGGGGCGCGCGAGAGACGGCCCTGGGCGCCGAGTCGATGGGGGTAGCCGATTTTTCGCAAGCGTAGGTATAGCTGACACAAACAATTCAGAAAAAAAAATGTCGCAAGAACTCCACACTTTTCCACGTCGTCTGGTGGCCAAATGGCCGGCCGTTTGTTTTAGTTTGGAAAATAATCAGACGATTTACGCAATATTTATATTAACTAGTCGCAGTGGCGTATGGTCTATGCATTTAAAAGTCCCTCAATTGATTTCAGAGAATTTTTAACTTAAAATGAAACTTTTGAAAGAAAAAAAACATGGAAGTCGAAAAAATCAAAGCTTTATGTCAAACCAAAGATGAGTTTTCTGTTTTATTCCACGAAGTAAGAATGTTATTTACTATTATCACCACCATGGCCCCCACAAAGGGGGGCTGACAGGTCTCTAGCCTGGGGGCCCGAACTCAGGAGGGGCCCGGCGAGGCGAGTCGGTCAGATAAGTTTGATAAACACATTGACAATTTTTTTCTAATAGTTAAAAAAAAGTCGCCTGCGGTGCTATTTTCATTTTTAAATATTATTATTTAAAATTATGTGGCTATACGATACATCTTTTAATTGTCATAAATCAAATGAATGTAAGTATTAAAATATACAAAAAAACACTAGATATACACATTAATTCTATCGCGTACACCACTTGGAATACGTTACTGTAGGGCATCACATTGCCTTTATCCTTAGCAATAGGTAGGGGGGCCCGCTAAATATCCTAGCCTAGGGGCCCGCTTCAGGATGTGGGGGCCATGATCACCACATTATCAGCCTGGACGAATCCTCTGCTGGTTAAAGATACTGTGCGCTGCGTTGCCGTTCCGTAACAAAAAACAATATTTGATTTAGCTTTCCATTCATATAATATGTAGATTCAAAATCAACATCTCGTCAGAATGAATCCATGGCATGATTTCCATCCATACTAAATTTAATAAATTTAAGGGTTTAATAGTAGGTAAGTAGGAGATATTAGAACTTATCACTTTAAAAAAATAAACCACCCTCATTTATGACGCATTCAAAATGTGATGAGCACTGTGGTGCGTCTAGCTTCAAACTCTGATACATAATGTCATTATTTTAATTTGACTCAATCTCTTCTTCTCAATTCTGTATTATATGAAGTCCTGTGACATTGGCTACCAACTTTCCGAAAGCATCTCTGCCTTACACTATGTGGAATAATTTTTTGACGCTTCTAATTCCAGTCCAGTCTCAAATGTGTCTCAGTCAAGATGTTAATTATCTACGAGAATCTCTACGTCGCTCTATTTTCTCCATAGTGTGTGTGCCCTTTATCAGACGGTAAGTTTTTGTTCGCAAAAACAAGTCTGACTTATTTAGAAATTTTAATATTAATAGTCGAGTCGCAAAACAATTTTTATTATAAATTACACGATATTTCGTTGCAAATTTGGCTAATTGTCACCACCGTTTAATGTCAGTAAATATGATAAGAAAATAATATATTGTCATAACAACACTACATGAAGTGAAAACAGTTTTTTTTTTATTTTCTCTTAAGTAGAAAAAGTCGCCAGAGCATATTTTGCAACTGGCCAACTCATATTACCCATAAATTCTATCACCTATTTCTCTTAGATTAATAACACATTATTTCCTGATTTATTCACCGATCACTAACGAAAGCCACCAATGTGATACAGAGGTTGTAAAATTGGCGTTGATCAATAATACTTTTTATCCACAGTAAAGCCAAAAGCAAACAAGTAAATGTAAAAAACACACAGAAATCATCAAACGCGGGATAGATCCTCCTAACTGAACTTTGTATTATTCAGATAAAGGGCTTACCGTTTCGTGCAGTACCGCTAACACGTCACTGGTGAGAAGTCTATGCCATATTTATTTATGTAGGCTGGAAAAGGAACACGCTTACCCTGTAGGCCTATGTACTTATGATACCTACGGCAGATACCGCACATATCAAATGATGATACATGTACATAGAAACTGTATACTGTCGGTTTGGGATTTTGTACAGCGCAAGAGCAGGAGAACCGAACTCATGGCATAAGAGCTACGTAGAAGCAGAATAAATAATTGTTTCCTTCAGCAAGTGCTATAGTATAGTATGTGAATATATAAAAATACGCAGTCTCTCTCTTACTTTTTCTCTCCTCAAAGAAAAAACGTTAGTCAATTGGATGTCAGTTAATTTCACATTACGCCGCCATCTCGATCTTGGTGGTGAAAAACTATCCATGAGGAAGCGGACTATCCATACGTTTATGCTTTATGTGGAGTAGAAGACCTGGGAGGAAAATTGTGACTCCTCTACCGAGTGGAGACACTAATATATATTTATTTTTCCAAATATTAAATGGCGAATAGACAATAGAATCTTACACTTAACTGAATATTTTTGCTTCTCTGGCAGGCTCTAGAAGCGTAGTCATGTATCCAGTTTAATATTCCTGTATGTCGGAGAATAATGGAGACAGACCACATCCTCTGGAAATGGCCTAAATATATGCGGAAAGGGAAGAGCTAGATCAAGTAGGTTCAACTACATATTGGGCCCATTGGGCCATCCTACCTGATCGCCCGAAAGATCAATTTGTTTGTAAAAAATACTGCGAACGTGAAGATATATTCACTTAGATTGTGCGGCAGTTTTACATTGTATTGTTTAATTTTTGTCTGTGCTCCGTGGCCCTCTCTCGTATGGCCATATTCAGTTCAAAATCTTGTTAAACTCAGCACATTCGTGGTGACCTCATTTTTGGGTAACTGCTTCTAAGACATTCCTGGAAAGCTTCCAACATTTATTAGACCTGAAGCTTTGGTGACATGCAGAAATACTTGCGAACGCTAGGAGTAATACACTGGAGAAGATGAGAAAAAGTCCAGTAAAAGAGTCTACAATATTTTGTTAAGATCGAGCCTGGGATGTAACATCAGAAAATAAAAGAAAACGTCATGTATTTATAGAGCGAGAAATGTTTTGACGAAACTGAGAGAATTTGTTTTTTAAAGTAGTATTATGTCTTTTCTAAACCTTGACCATTCCATGATGACAATTCATGTTGCACAGTCCTCGTCATATTCGATATTTAAGTAATATCGACATCGCCTACTTCATATTTTAGCTATATGTAATCCGAACCTTTGAAAGAGACATAAAATTTCTTTCCATGCTTTTACATCATTACTGTCATATTCTGATAATATGTGCACATAAATTTAATAATGACACGTACAATTTATATAGTTTTTATTACGTGTGATTGAAAAATGAATTCTATCTATAATTCCCCTGCTAATATGTCCGCTTTCATATCGAGACTAAGCTTTATCTGTAAAGTTGTGTCCTGTATAGTCAATGTGTCAATGTATGATACGAAGCCTTACGTTTGAAAATGTTCACAACGGCTGGCAGAAATGGTACGCGTGCCTGTGTTACTACAGAAGCAACTAAAACATCATGCCAGATTGCTTTGCAACTATTTTGCGGCTCTGCGAAATACTTACCCCATAATTTTATGTTCTCCTATGACTCGTAGTTGTGTGTATTCGAGAAAATGTTTTCGGTTTATACGACACAAACATCGCAAAGCCGTGACGAGAGGGTCGCGGGAAGGGGTGTTGATTGGGTTTCTCATTTCAAGAAGTCTTGCGAAGTAATCGTTTTAGTTTTGAGATGAATTTCGTTGAAGTCAAGAGTCACTAAAGGATAGAACGTATATAGCAAAATTGTTGAAGAAACCCTCTCTATATAGTATATATATAATTATTTACTTAATCTGCCGGTACATACGATACAGGTCCATTGCCAATTGCACAATCATTCTCCAGGAATCTCCTAGTGTGTCACATACTAGTCTCTCTGCTGTTATCTGCCCCTCTCCTCCGATGGTGACCCAGGGGCTGGATAGGGTACCTTGATAAAATGTATATATACCTATACATCCATCGCATCTAACGGTTATAGGTAAATTGTACTTATTACATTTCGCCGTAGCAAAGTTGTTTACCCTGTGAGCTGTATTACCGGAACGGGACAAAAAAATAAAGAGTTGTTCGTGGAGCATTGCAGACGGTAATGTTCCAATTTTATTAGATTCAATAAGAACATTAATTTGGAAGGTTTGATTGGTATCTCAAATATCTAATAATACCACTGTCTTTATTATTACTGTATCATATTGTTTTTATTTAGTCTTCTAATTACGGGTTTTTATTTAAATGTAAATATTGTTAATACTGATACTTTTTTTTCTCCGTGTTATGTTGTGAACATCTTGAATTTATAATTTGTAAAATTCATTATATGCACATTTTAATGAAACCGCTGTATAATAACGTCAAGAGGGACGCAGAGAAGCTAAGTGTGACTTTCTAGAAAAATATAGTTTAAGATAGAGAATCCTGGAGGACGTGCAAGTCAGCCATGGATGGCCTGTATCGCTAGCTTAGACCAGTATGTAATAAACCACAAATACGAAAAAGATAGTCGACTAGAGATATCGTCAGAATATCATAAAATTTCAAAATGAACCCTCATTATCATTATATATACGACTATCCGAATGAAGGGATTTTGGAATGCAATAATAGTGCAGATTTTTAATGAAAATTCCTTACGTCGTAATGCCCAGCGTGTTGGCAACCCTGATCTCACAAAATTTTACAGGTGTCTTCAATTCTAAGTTTGTCTGAAAATATATTTTATTAAATTTTTATCCCATAAAATTAATACATAGAGCTTAGCTCAAACAATTTGAACTATAGCTAAAGGGAGTCATATTAACTTTTTGTATGACAATACTCATTGGAAATGGAAATTCCACAACGTAATAGAAACACGCTCGCCTATGGCTCAGAATGTTTCACACTGTCAAGAGACAGTGTCAACAATGACAAGAGGACCTTTCATATATTCAAGCAACAGGAAAATCATGAGAAAATTTTTCCGAGCCCCAGAATAGTGGCGTCTGGAAAACGAGATATAACTTGGAGCTCTATCACATGTTTACGGAGCCAACAATATTTTTTAAGACGTAAGGGTTTCATAGATTAGGTAGATATCTTATAGTTTCAAGGATAAAGGGATAGGGAAACGCGCCGTCCAAAAATTGTAAAGGCAACAAGCCGGGAGAGGAAAAAATGGAAGATACAAGTTTGTATGGCTTGTCTGCATTAATTGAGATACCCTAAAGGCGGTCAAGATCCACGCAGAATTTTAGAGCCAATGATGATGAGCAAAAGAAAGATCTACACGTTGGCCCAATGACCGATATCGACTATAAACGATTATTTATAGAAGTCACCTGTGGTTTCTGATTTGTCGTTTAGTTACAATGTAAATACTATAATATAATATGATTAAAGGTCTTTGAAACGGAAAATATACTGGAAGTCGAGTGAATCTAAAATTAAGTTAAAACGATATTAAATCTGTAATGCGAATAAACTTGTAATTATTACACAATTTTTAAATGCCTTAGAAAACAAATATTAGAAAAAAATCTTAGTAATGAGACAAGTGGGAGCCGAATCTAACATAATACTGTCTGGGTAGGAGGAAAATTAAGAATGCTTTATCCCCTGAGTTACTCACCTGACTATCCTAGTGAATTAAATCTCATATATACAAGCTCTTGAGGTATTAAGCGTCAATTACATTGAGCTTTTTTACGAGCTGATTATTGGCAAATTTATAATCTGCCTGTAAATTCGCCCAGTGTAATCATCGAACAAGCTAATAAGCAGGTTGTAAACACTCCACCGAGAAAAGTTGAAAGCCGGTCAACTTTATAAGCTACACGCCGGCTTGTGGGCGTATCGCGTCTGCGCAGTAGAGCGATGGTGGTGGAAAAACGAACTACTCATTTTGAAATTTACCTTTTTGACGTTTAATGGAAACATTATTATGGAGCGTAGCGACCTCCCGGCAAAAAAACGAACTACGTTCCGTCAAAATCGCTCGCTGGCTTGTGGCTTATCAGCGAATGGAAAATTTTGTGTGTAATCATGAAATCGCAGTAGCTGAACCGCCCGCTTTTAAATTTGCCAATAATCAGCTCATAAAAAAGCTCAATGTAATTGACGCTTTACAGTAGTCGCCAAGTTACCAGATAATCAATGTACTTAATTATTAGTTGCAAACACGATATATAGACGGTGCTAGGCGGTTCAATCAAATTTATTTATGACGTCTTTATACTTGTTAACAATTATTGTTACATTATTATTTTTTATTTTTATTATTGAATAGATACATAATTTAATAACTTGTATGTTTGCTGCGTTATTTTTAATTCAGTTGAATCACAACCTAATTTATTAGCTTAACAACTTTTTCGAGCTACACTTTAATATATAATATGTATAATGTTGTCTAGTTTGTTCAATACTAACATTGCGATCCTTGGCTGAAACACACCTGCGAAAACCTAAACTAAACCGAGTCCTACGCTTCCTTACTCACCTTATTCAAGGGACCTTCTTTAGGTAATGAACCTATGATTATTTAACATGACATGCGTGCGTCCCGCATCTTGAATCCACCGTGCTGTCACGTCACAGACTTCAAGATGTGAAGGGAAGGTTGAGGCCCATACACGCTATGTTGTATTACCCGGCACGCCTTTTGCCTCACATACCTTGAAAATTATGTTTCGCTCATTTTTCTCTTCACGTTTTCTGCGCGCCTGATATCTTGATGCGAATACGAGAATGAAAATTAATGAGAATATCTACAATTTCGAGATAAGACGTATAAAAAATCATTTTAAATGAAAACCTCTACAAATTTAAACATTCTTATAATAATTAAAGTTTATAATTAGAATATTCAATTATAAAAATAAATACAAAACTTTACATGGAGGTTTAATCATAGTTTAATTTTCAAATCGACATTATGTATTTTTATCAAATTGTGCAAGTATTTCGATTCATGACGTTAGTCGAAGGACAAAGGGGTGGTGGAGTGAACAACCAGCTCTCGTATAAAAGTAACATCATCTAACTAAACATTGGTATTCTACATCAATCCCTCACATACAGAATCTCAGTATTCATGTGGTTACCAGGCCAGACTTAAACGAAAAATTGGAATAACCACCCGTATTGCAACGTAGGTAAAGATATTTTTTAACTACATACCATATCCATGTCTTTTTATTTGGCGTATAGTTGTAGACGCGTTAGCAGAATATGACAACAACGCGATTCCGGCGTAGATACGAATAACTACTATACATTGCTATCAATAATAATATAGGTATACCTTTTCATTTCTCAGACATATTTATCTGTATTCATCTGTAGACAAAAGAATAAATTTGTTTACGAGAATCTTTTTATTTTTTACACTCTACATAATATATATTAGTAAGCATTTTTTATGTTTATTATTACGTATCATTTTAATATTATGCACTTTTAGATAAATACTAATTGTAATTATCTGTGGTTAATATTATTTCAAGGTCACGTTTTTTAATCTTGGGTCTGACAAATTATATTTGGACCCAAAGCGTGGACCTAATAGATTAACCAAGTGGCTAAAATACATTTCTCCAAAAAAAAAAAATCGGTTAAAATAACTCTCAGCAAGATCCACATGGGATTGTAGAGTCAAATAAAAAAAATATATTCATTCATATTATGTATTATTTAGTTGTCTACAAGTATACAAGTCAATTTTGTTTTGATGGCTTACAGCAGTCAAAAAATATTGCCGTCAATAGAGTAGAAGGAAATTTCTCTACGCACCCAAAACCTTTCCAGTTTCATCCCCTGCTCCCACTGATGTCTATGTGATTCAAGGATTTGTTTTTGGCAAACTGAAGGTCGACGTCGGTCTGAGATATCATCTAAAACTTTCTAGCCGAGTCGCTGGCTTGTCATTCGCCAAAATACCCCAATGAGTTAACTCATTCTGATCTCCTGATACCATTTTCACATTAAATAAATCAATACACAAATAAAATAATGGTAAGAAAACTCGCCCACGTATTTTGAATATAAACTGTGTTTTACTAATAAATTTAAATATGTACGATCTTTCAACTAGGACCTAGGTAATCATGTAGGTATTAAAATCGTACGGTGTATTTTTTTAATGTATGTTTATACACCTTTGGCGGACCAATCCCCTAATATGAGGCTTCGTCCATCCGCGCCTACCACCCATCGAACTCCTACCTTTTCTTTGGTACCTACACGCACAAAACGCCCACTAATACAACGTTTATATATGACAATCTCGAAAAGTAAATCGACGATAACCATGATTTTTTTACATTTATACGTGGAAACCGTCCACGGGGAATCTATTAGTGAATCATTAATATAGATCATTAATAAAATATTAGTTATTTTAAAAAACCTCTCTTTGAAATACAGGATCACCTCCAAATTTTAATAGAATGTATTGTCACTGCAATATCACCTGGGAACCGAATTTCGAGTCACCGGGAAATAGGCAAAAAAATAACGTGACATACAAAAAAAATCACCCGAAAAACGGTGTAGACTTTTTTACCTTATCTTTATATATTATAGAAATATTTAAATTGTGTCAACACAGCTTGAACACTTAAAAGTTATTTGACTCCTGTGTGTCTCTTCTATACTTATCGACCGCTAAAGTGATAAAGTGATAGATATTGTCAAAATTAGGGTAGGTTTGTATCAAAGTAATGTACTTATTGTAACAATAAATTACAATAAGATGTTTGTAATTGTGACAATATGCGCTAATACTTTGATACAAACCCTGTCTGTTAGCTTTGACAGATAAATTCTAATATATTAATTTCAAGAATTTAGATTTAAACGGTGATTTGATAACATTAAAATAAATCATTGACGTATTAATATAGGCAATGCATTAAATACATAATAATTTCTACTTTTGCTTCTTATAAACTAAAAAATCCGACGTAGATCGAAACGGAACATTGAAAAGTATTAGGCTACTATAAAATATTATCGGCATAATTACAACGAATCACTGCATCAAACACAAACAAACAATAATTGAATTATTCAATTTTTAAATCTCAAACTATCTACTACTAATATATTATTAACTATTTATTTTAAGTCATTTAAGCGTCAATTACATTGAGCTTTTTTATGAGCTGATTATTGGCAAATTTAAAAGCGGGCGGTTCAGCTACTGCGATTTCATGATTACACACAAAATTTTCCATTCGCTGATAAGCCACAAGCCAGCGAGCGATTTTGACGGAACGTAGTTCGTTTTTTTGCCGGGAGGTCGCTACGCTCCATAATAATGTTTCCATTAAACGTCAAAAAGGTAAATTTCAAAATGAGTAGTTCGTTTTTCCACCACCACGCTCTACTGCGCAGACGCGATACGCCCACAAGCCGGCGTGTAGCTTATAAAGTTGACCGGCTTTCAACTTTTCTCGGTGGAGTGTTTACAACCTGCTTATTAGCTTGTTCGATGATTACACTGGGCGAATTTGCAGGCAGATTATAAATTTGCCAATAATCAGCTCGTAAAAAAGCTCAATGTAATTGACGCTTTAATATGAACGGATTCACAATATTTTTGCAATAATATGGCAAATCAAATGTCAATTATGTATCTATTTGGACATGGGAATACCATTTCATCAGTCTTCTGTGTGTCTTTTGAAAGATCAAACGTACACACAAGATCCTAACTACCTTCAAAAACTTTGCACCAAATTGGACTTTACGTATTTCCAATACAACTCCATAGTTTCGTCCGAGCCAAAATTATGATGTCTAGTTAGTTTCCACGAGGGAGGGGATACTTTGAACGAATGCTGTAGGTATAAGAAGAAATATATTATGCTTGGTTTAGATGCAGTAAATCATAATCAGCCTAGTTGATATCAAATTATTGTTCAATTCAATATAAAGAAAATAAGGTGATATTCTTGTACAGTTTAATCATGAACAACTAAATGTAATATTCATTGGAATGTAATGCTTTCTTTTTCAAAAGCAAACATACAATGTTTAAGTCTTGTTTTTGTTGTTATTTATATTTCCGACCAAACTCGTGAAAAATGAGATACAGGCCTGATGACAGCAATATTGTGAACTCCGGCAAAAATAATGTCTCCACGCTGCAGGAATTATGTATCTAACTAAATGAATCAGCTGAGACTGCAGTACCGATTTCTCAGCGATCTATAACTAAAGTGAATAAAAAACGAAGTAGTAATGTACTTGAATAGTTACATATAATAGCGATATAGCAAATATTAAAAAATGTTCGAGATATTGAGATAAACATTTGACATGACTTTAAAAAAATCTCCGGGTTTATATATAAATGTCTTACCCACCTGACATCATCATCCTTGCCAGACCTACTATTAACAGGCAGTCATTCTGCAACCGTGTGCTTGTTAACACATACAACCTGTAAAACACTAAGACGTCATTTACGTACACTTGTTTTGACCGTCAACTGCCGTGCACAGGGTGACTTAAGTAACGCGTGAGAGTGGTAGTGCAAGTGAGTGATAACCAGACCACAGAGCCAACCTCATCATCGTAAAAGGTCAGTGCCTGGCATCGTTGATATAACCCCCCAGCATCCAAATCATTCCGTCTAATACAGTCCACTGAAAAACACCGCCACTCTGTTATATTCGAAACTCAAATAATCTAATTGGAAATAGAAACAGATACACAAAGATAATTATAAAAATATTTTATATGAACCATTTTTTTAATTTATACATATTTACATATTGTATTTGATTTTTGTACTGTTGATGAGTATTCTTCGTGTATTTTTAATCTAATATCAAGAGATTAGATGAAAAAAGCAGGAGAATACATGGTAGCAGCTCAAAAACTAAATACAATAACAACCAATCATGAAAGGATCAAACAATAGTATTCATTAGATTTATTTACACAAACAAAAAAAATCTTAAAATGCTATTATCACCTATTGCGTTTTACTGTGGCTTACTCCTAACCAAAGTGCTGTACATGCTCTATCTGTGTAAGGTTAGCATTAGGCGGTTCTGGGTTTAGTAACGGTGTGCGTGGTGGCTAGCTAGGGGGGTTGATATAAGACGTAGTTCGGACAGGCGACAGTCAATGGGGCTGTGAAAAGGGCGGTTTGCACCCCATACATCCTTTTCACCCGTTCTGAATTATCAGGGTGAGAGCATTAGGAATAGATGCACTGCTAACTATTTTATTTCGTATTTCTCAGCATTAAACATAATATTACCCAAACTAGGATAGAGGTATCTTTATTTTCAATTTATAAGAAAATAATTACTTAATGTTAAAGTCAACATAATGTAGTTTTAAAAAAAGTTATTTATTATATATAATATTTCATATTGTACGGAACTGCAATTCGGGAAATACATACTGACAGCTGATTATGACAGACTATTATTCTCATTATCATGTCGTCTTCTAACATAGATTGACAACCAAGCCGCAATACGTCTCTCCATTCTCTCAAATTCATCTCCAATATTGTGGGAATTTCTAAAGTTCCATTAGGTACTAATTAATAGGTAAAGAATACCAAATGATACAAAACCGTTAAAACTTTTCACTAATTGAGAAATTTTCGGAATCTCCTAGCGATAAGATCTTACCTATAATGGGCATTCTGAAAATCACTGTCACATCAAACCAACGCGCGCGCCACGTCGCGACGACGGCGTCTACCTTCACACTTTACTTCTTATAAAATTTACATAATATTTAAGTAACTTAACATAGTGAATAATATAGAAGAATAAATATTGAAAAAATAAAACCGTTGCTCACCTCAATAAATATACCTATCTAACTTATAAAAATTCATGTTATATAATGTTATTTTTTTCATTTAAAAAATCCAAACTAATCTTAGTTTCTTATCGTTACTGACATTCCGGGACAAATCTTTAACAAATACTTTCTTTTTCGATTGCGAGAATATTGTTTAGCCATGTAATTGTTATTTTACTATTATAATTACCAATAAACGCATGAGAAAATATTACGGCACAAAGTTTGTGTCGTGTCGCTACGCTGGCCGCAATGTCATTCGAGCATCATGCTAATGAATTCAGAAAACGTCGCGTAAATACTCCGAAAATTTTAACAATTTATGTATCAGTGATCTAATATTTCTAAGTTAATAAAAAAAGTAAAAATTAAACAAAAACTTTCACATTATTCCAATCCATATTTCGTCGCTTTCATTTCTTCAATATTTCGATAAAACTTTTTAATATTCATAAAACTAAACTATGTAAACATTAAAGCTAAAAATATTTAATTAGTGTTAATCGCAATATATCTGTCCCCAAAAGAATCATAATAACTATATTACTATATTCGTTAAGTAAAAAGTACTTATTGTAACTTCGTAACCACGTCAATGGTGAATTCAATAACCACCAGTTGTTAACCAATCTCAATCTACGATTAGTTAAACGCGATTCGACACAGTACAATTCCTGAAATGTGTCACAGTCTCTGATATTTCACTTATTCAGCCATTACCCATGGAAAATGGGTAGATCATCTTTCTCAATGTTTCGCTTACATATTTTACTAGCATGACATGACACGAAAAAGGCCTTCGGATAGAGTTATAGGTATCAGGAGCGCATACCCTCTCGGAGGGTGGGTATCCAAGTGTGAGGAGCGTACGCCGTACATGGGAGCGGGTGTCAGGCGATGGCAGAAGTAGTAACCGTCGGACGCTACAACCCTCCTCATCCTTCATGGCCCCCTGGCAGAATGTCTCAAAACTTGGATGCTTGCTCCGCTGAGGAGAGAGGGGTGGGCTTTCGGCCACAGATTTTCAAATGCGGCCATTTTAAATTAAATACCAGACGACATTGCATCGCAACTTTATCACACTGTGTGTAGAGAAATCGGATAGCCGAATATATAATATTATATATATATAATTATTTTCTATGTTTACACTGTGTACACAAACTCATTACATCTATGAAGACATCATGCAGCTACTGATTTTTTTTTTTTAAATGATCGTAGTAACTCACAAATTTTATAAAAACAAAAATGCAATACGTATTTTGTTCATATAGTAAACATTATCAAGTATATTATGTACTAAACTTGGACTTTTGTAAAAGTGAAAAAGTAAATTAAGCAAAGCATTTGGGTCTCGGCAGAGTGTAATCCGTCCTACCCATTATTAGGTATTTGTAGTAAATAAAATACACGTTGATAAAACAACATGTATTTTGACCCACCCACGCCAGCTTTAGTGCGTAGAGCGGCCGGCTTTGTATAAATACTTAGTAGTGGTTCGCTGGCTCTAACCCCGCGGCTGGTACGTTCGAGTTTATGTTATAATATAAGTATGTAGCGCGTCCACGGTGGCCGCGCGGCTTAAGCGTTGGACTATCACGCCGTGGGTCCCAGGTTCGAATCCTGGGTCTGGCAAGTATACATATTGTTTTTCAATTTGTATGTGAGTCAGAGTATGGACCTAATAGATTGAGCAAGTGGCTGACATCCATTTATCGTAAAAAACAATATCTGTTAAACCTCTACTCTGTGGAGGCCCATATGATCCTATTAGGATCGGACATGGTCGAAAAAAAAAACATGTTGTAGGTATTGACAATGGGATGGTTATTAAAATAAAAATTTACGTCAATTGCCATAAATTTAAAGAGGTGGGAATTTTAATAGTGATGAGTAAGTACAGCGGCGCGTTTCTTTGGTGCAATTGACGTACCCGATTCGTCAGAAAATTTTCCTTCGAAATTCCAAATAGTAAAATAAAGATTTATATTTCACACAAACACTAACATGGTGTATTTTTTAATCGTAGGGGACTTCAAGATCAGTCAGTCCATCAGGCCTATATGTAACTAAACGTAGCACTGAGTGAGTAATTGAGATTAAAAACATAGGAATAGTAAACTATTAATTGTTAGGCCTATGAATTCGCGTCATGGAGAATTTTAAAAGTACAATATTTAATGAAGTTGATTATACACATTTCAATACATTTGTAACTAAAGCGCTAAACATAGTCTCATTATCTTTACAAATAAAAAAATATTTGATGATCATTCATTTGAAAATGTAGGTCTGATCAAAACCCTTCCATATCTGATACTCAATCAATTTAGACTGACTACGTTATAAGAATAGCATTATATAAGCAAATCAAAATTATAAGGAGAATTCAAAGATATAAGTCTATTTATACCATAAACTATTTCTTTTATTTAACAAATAATTAATAAGAAATGAGAATGCCATATTCTATATATTGAACATACATAATTTGAAAACATCTCATCCCCACTATAAATAGAAAAAGAAATAGTTATTAAATGTTAAGCGTGTTATAAAAACTAAATATTTGGAGTAATCCGCGACGTCGGTTAGTAATTAAGGCGTTTAATAGATACCTACCTTGATTTAATATAAAAAAACCGACAACCAAAATTCTGTAGTTACAGGAGTTGACATAATCGGTTATGAAATACTTAAATTTCTTTTACACTATTTATGCATAATTAATTTTTTGATATTGTATTATATTCCAATGTTTTTCACTGCTGACTAGATAATGATTTATTAATGACCATCTTTATAATGCACATTGATTACATCGATCGGCCGCCTGGTCATTACGCGCCAGATGCGTCTTCAGCGAGTTAAAAAATGTTTTTTTTCAATTTAAGTTATTTCTACAAATTAAAATATCTATTTATTTTGCTTACATAATATGTATAATATCATATCATGTCATATTATGACAAAATCTGTGATACAAAAAATAGCACAATTCTTAACCCACATTGGCATTAAATCTTAATTTCGTGAAAACGCGACTTACGAACTTTTACCCCACAACCACAGAATTATTAACGGAATTTGATGAGCATTTCATGTAAGAACTACTAGTTTTATTAGTAATAATATTAAGACGATACTTCAGTGAAATGGCAAATAATTTTCAACTATAGGCGCGACGAAATTTTGGACTCGCTGGCAATCGGAGAGCGAACGTCGAGGTATGAATACGTCAATTTGTTTCGTGATGGCGACGGGGGTATTAATTCTTAAATAGAGTAAAGATGACTAAAAAACGTTACCGATTTACTTGAAAAAGAAAACATGTCAATGAATATAGTATTATTATTAGTTATAAAACAATAAACATAACATTAAATGGACGCATGTTGACTTTTTATGACAAATTATGTTTTGTTCTGCACGCGTCATTTGCACAATCTTCGCGTCGCGTAGTCACGATCGTTTTAGACCGTGCCCTAGCTGAAGTATAGCCTTAAGTAAGATGCCCGTAGCTTAATTGAAAAATTACACTGGCGAAAATCCAGCGGTTACACGTTCAATTTCCGTCGGGTGTCGTATTCTTTTCTAAAAATGATTTTTTCTAGCGGATATATTATGCATGAGATGTTTTCAAATTATCTATATTTTATATAGAACAGTTTTTGTCAAGCATGTTATTTAAACTTCGAATTATTTACATCACAGAAGATTTTTAAAACATATGCATATATATAGTATCTGCCGTCATTTGGCAATCTAATTTTTATTAATTTATATACAAATTAGTTATTGTGACTGATATATCATAAGAATATTCCACTATATGTAAGATAAATTTAACTACCAAATAGCATGTCCCACCACCGCACCGTATTTGCACGTATAAGAAGCAGTACTGGGCAGCTATTAATATTATTTAATTATCAGCATAATAAATGATATATGCTAGGTACGAGTATATATAAATATATATTAATTTACATTTTCTATATAATCGTTTCAAAACTTTCATATAAATATATGTAGTATAAATAATAAATTGGGGGTGGAAAAAAATGTTAAACACAATAATTAATGAGACGTGAGAAAGGGCTAGATATTAAATTTACAATTATCGATAAAAGAGGGTGGTGATTTTCAATAAATAGTTCTACATTGCAAATTAACATCGCTGTAAAATGAACAAAACTATTTGAATAGTCGAATGTCTAGATTGCGAGCCACAGTTTGCGACGCGTCATTAGAACAGAGTACCAGGGTAGGACTGGGTAGGGCACAGGCAGTAGAGATACCCGCGATAGTTTGCTTAACTATGAGACCGGGTTGCCATGTAACCGAACCTTTGGATAACATGAATACACACTCACGCGCACTCGCAATTGCACAAAAGCGGATTGGGAGATTGGGCAAATCGACAGTACCTACATAACTTCTTGTTGGTGGGTTAATTTCATAGATGTTGAATCTTCTGCGAATCAGATGGAACAAGTTTCAATTTGACTTAAGTGTCATTTGGTGCATGAAAAGATTACCCATTTCAGAGTTTGTATGAAAAATTAATTATAAAAATACGTAAATTATAAGTTAATCCATAATTATTTCAATAGGGGGAGATGTAAAAAGTTAAACGAAGAGTATTGAAGAGTAGTTTGTATTTCAACATTTGACATCAATTCCTAATGATGGTTCAATAATTGGCAACAATGAAATAATTAATATTCTGTCTTTGACGACTTTTTGTAAAAAAAAAAATGAGCCATTTTCATACCTGCTTAACATTTTGTTCTGATCACTTGCTTATGTATCTGTGATATTACGGAATTCTTCTTCTAAGTATGTAACGATGGTAAATTGTATACAAAATCTGCAATCACTACTGCAATGTATTTTTTTATATATCAATTGTGTTGGAAAATTGAAAAATAAATATCCGAGTACGAGTATGATGTTCGCCAGAAGTTAATCTTCATTTCGAAATGACTTGCAACTAATTTGACCATCAGCTTGAGTAACATTTTTCTACTTTTGTGTATAATATATTAATTTTAATAGAAAAGGGTTTAAGTTAACACTTATGAACATTAAAAAAAAATTCTCTTCAAAACGTAGCACTTGTTTTATAAAATGTCTTTTATTTTAAGGGGGATTTAAAGAGATATTACAATCAACATAAAATGAATGTACGTATAAGAAAATATTAATATAATATGATAGATAACTCACAATCTTCCGAATACCAGTGCGATATCACTTCACCAGCATACCTTAGTTAGAATTTTAGATTATAATTGAGCACGTGCATTCCAATTAAATAAATGTATTATTATTATCATATAATTGACGATAAAAAGTTTATAATATTGCAAATAAATACAAGAAGTTTTTTAATTACGGCGAAAAAAATACACAATGCGATCCTGCGTAAATTTCCGCACACACACATCATATGGGCTCATCATCAGAAAGTATCAGGCTAATATGAAGCCGAGTCGGTAATATTTGTAATCCCTTCAAATGTGACCCACTCTGCCTAAATTAGCAGGGTGACATCTCAACGGAGAATTGCCTGTGCAAAACATATTCCACGATATGATGGGAAATAACATGGGCAAACAAAATAGTTAGAGATTCGTATATTAAATTACATTAATTTTATTAAAAATAGATAATATTTTAATATCAATTTAGTTAAATCTGAAATTAATCATTAGTAATCGTACGCCTACGATGGCCGAGTGGCTTAAGCGTCGGCCTATAATGTCGTGGATCTCAGGTCTGGCAATTCACATATTATTGTTTTTCTATTTGTGTTTTAAGTCAGAGTATGTACCTAATAGGTTTAGCAAGTGGCTGATATCCATTTCTCGTAAAAAACAAATGGTCAAAAGAAGAAGAAAATAATCGTACGTTATCTATTTTTATTTGGTTAATACCAGGTATTGGATGTCTAATACTATGTATGATAACAATCGGTCTCAACCAGGAAACTCATAAATAATGGGAACTGAAATACCAAACGGGTGTGGAATAACAGGCAACCGATATTGTGGAAGAATAAGGGACAAACTTAAACACGTATCAAGAATACCCTTGTCCTTCATTCTGACAAATGCTCTCGGTTTATGCACTGACGCTCATTCAATATTGGTGCATTTGAAGGTTGCAACACACACTATTGCCTGTCTATAATGTATGGTTCATTTTCGTAGGACACTCACATATTCAAAACCCTGCGTCATTTGCGTGTATTAGGGTATAGCCTATCGGAATTCGATGTATTAATCTGTTCTGTGGTCTCAACCATTCATCTGTTATTGATATTATATTTACGATTTTTTTATTC
Organism: Rhyacophila brunnea; assembly: GCF_057557595.1. NCBI lineage: Eukaryota > Metazoa > Arthropoda > Insecta > Trichoptera > Rhyacophilidae > Rhyacophila > Rhyacophila brunnea. The sequence goes on from NW_028232774.1 coordinate 21,570,295, forward strand.
GTTAATGTGTACCAATACACTTATCCCACTTACCTGCTTACCTATCTAGTATTTATCTAAATCTTTATTCAAAAAAATCCGGGACCATAATTGTACATACGAGTAAATAAAATAATGATGATTACCTACTCAAGTTTAACATATCCCTATTTTCTGACATTTTGGTATAAAGTTAGTATATTGAAAGCTTGTGTTTATTTTTTTAAATAAACACAAGCTTTAATATATAAGTTCATTTTACGGGTAATATCGGCTTTCCAAAAAAGGGCACTAATCAAATACCTTTCTCACTAACTGATTCTGGACGTTCAGCTCTGCGGCTCAACCAACCTTTCACTCTCATTGGGAGCCAACCCGAACAAAATAACTCCTCGAAAAACTCATTATCGGTCGAAAAGAGTATAGGCTGTGTGGGGGCAGCTAACGGGTAGGTCTCCCCGTCTTAAATCAAAAAAATCTTTGTCCTGGGTATAACCTTTATTTGCGAGAGAGGGTGGCAACGCCACGGTCTGATAAGGCTTTGGTAAGAGGGCAGGGGGTTCACAAAGGGAGGGGTTTAACTGAGATGAGACAGGAGCTCAGTTGGATGAATCAGGGGTACATGATGCAGGGTTATTCGATGAAGTATTACCACAGCAAAATTTTAAAATCAATAAAAAATAAAAACTATAATTTATCGTATCTTTCGTCATGTATATTCAATGATATTGATAAACCTTGTCAGAACGTTATGTGTAAAAAAGGATATATTATAATGTTACAATTTACGCAATGAGGCATAAATCTTTGAAAGGTTAATATAACTGAAATGAAAAAGTAAAACTTCGTTTTATAATACGTCGCTCTAATGGATTTATTTGGTAGATATAGATTTTTCAAATAAGATTAAATTGATTTTGTAAAAAATCGTCTTATTTAAATAATACCACTTTTATTTATTGATTACCTACAGAATTTATAAATCAGCGTGGTTATACAATGTTCAACTGACTAGTAAAAATGAAATAATGGTGCCCATATTAATTAATTTCTTGATTATTTAATAACATCCAATGATTGAGAATAGTAAAAAAAAATATAATGTAAAAGTATTATTAAAATCTATGAAAATCTTCATTTAGTGTTACAATAACAGGATCCCGTTCAATTTGTTGACCCTGAAATCACGGGATTCTGGTATTAACTTCACATGCTTGAAATAATGAAGAGAATCTTCTTTTATAGAGTATAAACATATGAAAGTGAAGCAAAAAAGGACATCTGGGTGACTAATTCTCATATAAAGCAAAATGACACTTGCTTTAGCGATAGTGGTGTAAAAACTACAAGACCCTTGAATCTTCATATTATGTGCAAAATATTTAGAAATAACCCATAGTATGTCAACTAAATAACAAAGAAAATTGGTAGATTTGTCATTAATACAGTGTATAAACCTCTTATACACTTATTTTACAGTGCTACATTGGTAGTACATTTCGATATTTGGTGAATTTTTCAGAATTGTGGAATCGTAAGTGAAAAAAACTTTCAAACACAATTTCCAGGATTACATTTCGGTTCCCGGATTCGGAAACCCGGGTTTGAAATATATTCAATATTCAATATTCTATAATCTATAGGACTATGTATATATTATATTATTGAGGTTATGTGAAATGGCTTTAAAATTAGAACTAAATTATCACAGAATTATTAAGTAGTATCATTAACTATTTCTTTTATTCAACGAATAATTCACAAGATTGATTCCCTGCCGGGGTGGCTTACTTTTTTCAAAAAGATTTTTTCTATTGGTTATAATATATTTTCTCAGAAAGTGTTTTTCAAAATTATGTATGTTTATTGAGTAGTAGTTTGGAGCAGATTTTTGGAGAAGCTGTTTATTAATACCAAAGAGTGAAAATCCTGTTCTCGACCCTTCCATTCCTTGCCCCTGCTCCAAATTACGCCACGGAGAGCCTAATCTACCCGGGCATCTTTTCTTTGCCATTTTTCTCCGGTTTTCGGGTATCAGGGTGGCAGCACAGAAGTGTGGGGGGCTTGCATTCAAGTAACCTCCCACCCGCCCCGGGTTTCATCAAAACTTCACTATGTAGTGGGAAGGACTGCCCCCCGGTCCCGTGATCCCTTCTGAACTCCTGATACCCCAAACCCAAAAGGACCTTGCTTAGAGCTGAATCAGGATCGACTCAAAAGGTTTCTACGTTGTAGATGGTATCATCATTTTATCATCAACCATATTCTTGATTCAACTTTTACCACCAACTGAAGAACCAAATATTTGTATTATCATTAATTTTAATAAAGTATAATTATTTTTAAATATATCGATCTAGGTGTCCACCCAGATGTAGAAATCACGTCATAAAAAAAGTAGATATACTTTTGTAGTTGCTTGTTATTTCAATTTCATTTTCATTTTAATTTGGTTCTACATACAAATACTAATTTTAGCTTTTATATGGATACATTTTTATGTTATTAACAAAACGGAACTGTTTTTTTTATTGTTGTTTATTAATACTTTGGACGCGGAAGACGCACACGGCGCGTAATTACCAGGCGGCCGATCGATGTAATTAACGTGCATTTTAAAGGGGGCAATTAAAATCTCATTATCTATTCAGCAGCGAATGCGTTAATTTGAAGGGATTAAATTTGTAGTGTATTCGTTTAACCACCGTGGCACCATTTGTTGTTATTCTATGATATATAATTATTTAATGTGTTATCTAGTTTTACATCACTTTCGGGTGTACCTACACGTTATTTTATGTCAACTGTTTTGTGACGAGTGCTTCATTATCGATTAAGACAGTTAGTTTTCTTTTATATCGATAGATGTTACTATACTTTATACGACTCAAAGTCTGAACATACGTTTTATTGTAAGTTGAGTCGGTAGCTTATTTTTTTTATATTCTTAATACTGGTAATAAAATCAAACAACTATTGTCTTAATAAACGCAAGTATCCAAATATCACTATTACAAAATTATAATGTTGCTAAGTATATGAATCACATTGCCATTGCCGTGTATTAATTTCTCAGTTTACAATCAAACCTTGTGCCACCAGTCACACTGTTTCGTTGCTGGACAAATCATCATTTCATATAGTCTTTTTTGACAATGATGTCACAACCGGAATAGATATCGACGAAAAAAACTAACTTCGTGGAATTTAATAACATGTTATTTTTGTAAAATGAAATTATACCACGTAAATGCTATCTGAAACAATAAGATTAGCTTTCAATAATCGTGTTAATATTTTTGTATGTTTAAATTTAGTTTAGTTTAGTGTGAGGTTTTATTAGCAGATAGCATTGCTTGTTTTTTTCGACACATATCTGTTGATTGTCTTTCACTTTTATTTCGATTTATTCGCATCTACTTTCAATTAGTTTATTTTTAAAGATATTAGTCCAAAGGTATCACGTGATAAAATCGACTTTTCTATGATAAGTACTCTATGATATTTTTTCGCAGTTTTGTAGCTGTCTGTCAAAAAATCATTTGAAATTCGCTTGCTATTTTTTTTAATTTTTCGTCAAAATTATCAACAAAGAAGCACACGTGCACGCAAATCACTAAGTCAAATATCAACACATATATTAAATTGAAATAACATTTGTCTATATTTAGTTATGTTTATAAATGCATTCTTATTTATATAACAAGTACTTACATTTTTGTTCAGAAGGAATTTGTAATCTGAATTTCAATGTAGTTACAATTATAAACATAAGCATTGATATACACGAAACCTGGATATGACATATTGTATTTCTATTTAACTTATATTATGAATATATGCATTGCTCATAGTGTAGGCATTTCTGCTAGTACATAATTATTAAGTAGTTGAATCTCGTTTGTTCATTATACTGCCCTGCTAAGTAAAAATATAGTGTTTTTGGTTATAGTGAAATTGTTATATTAGAACCCAAGTATTACCTTATATTATATGAAATTATTAGATTATTTTGACAGAATCTCTACATAGACAGTATATATTTAAAGATTATGTCAAAACAATCAAATAATTGTACATAATATACGAGAAACGATAGTTGAAAACTTGGGGTCTCACTTCACTAAAATCAAAAACGCTGTCTTTTTAGTTAGCAATGTAGTATATTACGAGTACTATACTACTTTCGAGGCATAATCTGATATAACTAATAACTAGTAATCACTTTATTTTGATATAGCATGGAACCTTTTCTTACATTCCTCAAAACAGTAGTCATTTCCCATGTATTTATAAAGTTACACTAGCAATAAATTATAAATAGTAAAAACATTTTTTTAAATGCCATTTATAATGTATTTAAAAAATAAATTGACTAATATGCAAGAGTTTGTTTTAATCATATTTGTAAGATACGTGTTTTACCCTCGCAACTAAGCCGCCACAAGTCCAAAATTTTCGTGTTTTGAGTTAATTACTACGTTTCTTTGTCTGTCGTTCATAGCATATGTACCGAAAATTTCAAAACTTCATTCAATATCTAAACATATTTCAAAAACACAGTACAAAAATGCGAAAGGTAAAAACTTCAAAGCTGATTTTCTCTGTTTGACGTTTTTTGGATTGTGGCAGTTTAGTTGTGATGGTGCGACTTAATCTGTTACTGAGCGGTTAAATTAATACTTACGATTCAATCAATTAAATCACATAGTAATCAATATTCACGTTATATGGATAATAATCAAATTATTGAATAAATATGTAACATCTTCGTATAGAAAACAGCTTGTTAGAATATCTCTACATTGACATCCGTGATGATCCACCATGGTGAGTAATTATCTATTAATGATAAACCATTTTTTTAATGTAGGTGTTTTAACTTTATTTATTATCTAACTATTCTTTCTGGACATATCAAAACTTATAATTTATAAACTGTTAGGCTTGTGGGAGTATTTACATTTGACTACTACCAACTAGAATATAAAAGACAAGGTATTTCAGCAAGCCTTAAATTAAAATACCTGCTTTCATACAATATAAGTAGTACTAATGGAAATGATATTAATAGATTTAATACATCAATAGCTTATAAATCCGCCACTCACACTCTGGTGTGCTCAACTATCTGTCGAAACATCAATGTACCAATACACCCTTGTTATGTGGGGTAGCGTAGCGCATATTTAGGCGGTAGCGAAACTAAGATGTCGTCAGTGTTTAATTTAGGGGAATATATTATATTCGCACAATTAATAGACAGTTTTCACAAAGTGCCAAAAACATTTAAAAAGATTAAATTCATGTCGGAAATGGATGGTTTCACAAATAATCGACACTAATTGTAAAATGGTAGATTTTCACTATAGAAAGAAATAGTTCTCACTTGTCAATAGATTATTATAACACTCAAAATTCAATAGGTGTATCGACGGAAAATATAATATGTTGCTCTACTTTGCGGTTAAATTAATTAAAAGAATATTTTAACATGAGTAGGTATACTTAATAGTATTATACATATTTTACAGTAACTAAAGGACAGTGTCGTGAATTCATAGTTGAACTACGCGATTGACTAATTATCTATGGATGTTACTTACGTCAAATATACGTACATACAACGTTACATACGTCAAAAAAGAGGGATAACACGTCTGATTAGCCAAGTGACTTTTTACGGCATATATATTATATGAAATTAATTTTCATATACATTTTTATGTCAAGTTTTACTAACCTCTACGCTGGCGTAGAGGGCCTAGGACCTTCAATATTTATTTACTTATAATGATATTTTTTAACTTTACCTACATTGCAATAGAAATCATTATTGCATAACTGCGTTCATGTCTTTATGGAATTATCCTTATATTGCATTGTACAATATATATATATATATTATAGTGTAACTTTGAACCTTGAAGATGCGCGAATGTAATTTTTTATAGTGCGAAATAATTAGCCAGGTCAATTGTGATTAGTAGGTTACTATTTTTTTTTAATTATTAATAACCGTGTCCTTGCTTTTTCGTACAAGGTGGTTGTTAGTAATTTTGAACAATCACAAACACCCAGGGTTTGAGAAAAACACATAAATATTGTGTCCTCACCGGAATGGAACCCAGAACTCTCGGGCGGAAGGCTACGGTTACTATTGTGACCTGTATTTAAATTAACATTGACAAAACTAACGAATCTTCCGCTAATCTAGTATGTCTATAATATTATGTACCTAGTTTGAAAAATAAATTTAGCCCACAATGTAATAAATGTGATCATTGTAAATTCGCATTCATGGTTTTGACTTGTTCTGCTAATGTGACCATTTTAAAAAATATTATGTGAGGAATTGTCCTGGTATACCTACTTTGTCAATGTTGATATACTACTAGAGAAATATAAATAAGTTGATGGATTGATAACTGATATCATTGTTTTTACTTTTCTGTATGAATAACATAATATCCGTTTGGCATATTTGTGAATGCTTATTTAAACATTTCGGCAGGGGTCGAAATGGACCGGAACGCACCGGAGCGCCGTTCCGGTTCGTGAAATCTGTAAAGTTATCGCCCCGTCTCGTGGACAAAATAATTTGACCGTCCGAGCTAGATATGCCATATAATAAAATAAAAAATAAAAAAAAAAAAAATCTAGCACACTTATGTTTATAAAATACACATAAAATTTGATAACCATGTTAATTTTCGAGCGCTCCGGTTTGTAATCTTTTCCATTTCGAGCGCTGCATTTCGGACAATATAATATCTGTGCATGATCTGCTGAATTCGTAAAATTACCAAATACGTAAATAATTAAGTTTCTATTTCATATTGAGAAGCCATTTGACAATACACTTATTATTCAATCGTTTTAGGATAGTCTGTGTCGCATCTTCACTTAGTATCCTCATATTAGGCCATTTAAAGTTACAAATAATTATGATTTATGGAATAAACTAATGGTGAATGTAAAATTATGTCGAAATTTGTTTGAATTTCTTGCGGTTTTTGACAGATGCAGTCGAAAATAGGTATACCACAAATGAATTCGCAATACAAAATTTACTGTAGATTATTTGAATATTAGTATATGACTCTTTTTATCAGCTTCGCTTTAATGTATTTAGATTACGTCTAGTAGAAAAGCTTTTATTCTTTGTTTAAATCAATATAAATAACTATACAATGTTGCGGGGTCGAAAGTTACAACACTGCTACCAAAACACCCTTACACGTGCACACATCCAAGTATATCCGAGCCATATATGAGAGCTTCTTTCCTCGGTCGGGTTATGAGTACCCTACCACCCCCATGCTTCTTCACGGGGTTCGGTGGTCATTTGCGGGGGCCCCGGCGAGTCCCCATGGTCCCTTAACGTCCCGTTGCCCCCATTTCGGTCGGGGCCCCGATATATAAGAAAGACAAGGGTAAAGGCTCGTATCCCCTTACCAGGCGCACATAAGATTGATTGGGGTTACTCCTGTCCATTTCATAGGGTGGCTCGGCATAAAGGAAACCTTTCTTTTTCGGAGTTTCCGACGGGCGATCTGACGGGGGTTGTGGGGAGTAGGGGGGTTTACCGCAGGGTCGTACGCCGCTGCCAAAATCTGTGAGGGATAGTTTTCAAAGTCGTCTGAATTCATTGTACAACGCTATACATGGCTACTGTATAACATTTACGAGAATATGCCACTGCAGATATTTACATTATTTAACAGTGTTAACTAAATGGTTCCTATACAAATAATCGAATAGCTAGAATACGTTTAATTATACATACATTTAAGTACAAAAAAAAAACTAAAAATAAAAGAATTTATCATGTACCTATCAGTGCCCATAATCACTGAGTACATTTAAGATAAAATTCGTATTTTTATTACACTCATATTAAACCTTGAACTAAGATTAATAATATAGAAATCCGAAAGCCAGTCGCCTTTGACCAAGATATTGACACCAGATTTGAGTTATAACGTAATGACGGTCAGACTATAAGACGCAAAAGATAGGAAACCCCATGAATGTCCTCAAATATTACCATTCCTAAATGTTAATGTAAATATCAAAGTTTACTGCATAATTTTATGATACAGAAATAACAATATTGAAAATAACACATTCTTTAACACGTGTTTCAGTTTATCCCATATTTCTCCACATTCAAGAATTATAGCCATGCCAAAAGTAATATTTCTCTGTTCCCTATGTTTGACCAACTTATCATTAGGTAGCTAAAAATTAGTAATTGCATGATAGGTAGATTTACATTTTCACTAAGTTTTGCGAGATCTTCAGATTGGTCTGTTTTGATAATCGGTTTTATAGAATTTACCAATGCGGTTTCTTTTGAATATTGGCGGGAGTAAAGGTTCAAACTCTTCTAATAATAAATCAATCATTGTTACACTATCATATATTTACTAAATAAGTGCTTATATCTAAATAGACATAATGAATTATAATCGAAATAATATTGTACGGGACGTGGCCACACATGCTATGCCGCGTGCCTTTGGCTCTGGAATAGGGAAAAAGTTCCTGCCACTAGAGTTAGAGAATTAGCCTTAATTAATCAAGGTATGATGATCACCACTCTGGGATGAAAAGGCACTAGAAGAAGAAAGAAAATGGTACAAGGCGCTTATGACTCACAAAGTCTTTTGTGTTATTAGTTCTGTTTTGTGCGAGTATAAAATATCTAAGCAGAGCACTTTAAAAAATAGGAAGTATGAAGTATTCCTAATAAATGCAATTTAACATAGTAAAATTAAATTAAATAAATCCGTATATACATTAAACTACATTAAATCTTCCCAATTTATATTTTTCTAGTGAGTTTTCATGATAACAACATGAGTCAATTTATATTCAATGTGAAACCAGTTCTATACTCACGCAGTATTTCAGGTCGATTTTATTAATGACTTACGTACTTTTACTCTACTTTTGAGATGAAATGATGAATGAGTTGAAAAAATGAATGATTTTTAAGATCATTTTTGACCACCATCGGCTATGTAGTTTTAAGACGGTACTTCAGTGAAACGGCAAATAATTTTCAACTATAGGTGCGACGAAATTTCGGACTGACTGGCAATCGGAGAGCGATAGTCGAGCTGTTAACATGTCAATTTGTTTTGTGCTGGCGACGGCGGAATTAATTCTTAAATCGTGTAAAGATGACTAAAAAACGTTAGCCATTTACTTGAAAAAGAAAACATGTCAATGAATATATTATTATTATTATTAGTAATATAACAATAAACATAACATTAAATGGACGCATGTTGACTTTTTATGACAAATTATGTTTTGTTTTGCACGCGTCATTTGCACAATCTTCGCGTCGCGTAGTCACGATCGTTTTAGACCGTGCCCCAGCTGAATAAGTATAGCCTTAACAGAATGTGACAAACATTTTCAATAAAATTAAAATGAAATTGACAATTATTATGTATAAACAATTTAATCGTATGCATGCGCAGATGTGATTTCTTTTAGTGCGCCGGAATTTGGCAATGATTACGGTTGCTATCAATATCAACAATATTACATTGCTTTCCCTCGGTCGGCGACCCTCTGACTATGTCTACTCGTATCTGCCAAAACTACTGAACCTTATGCTAATGTTGTACCTATGTTTATATAACACATAATTAATTCAATGATTCAAAAGTAATTTTAGGGAAGCTTCGATTATATGACGAGAACTATGATTATTTAAAGCCTATATTGTAGTGATGTAAAAATAAAACATCGAAAAAAATCTTCATTACATCCATTGAAAATGGACGATTACACGTCTGTCACACAAAACAATCCATTACACGAAAACAAAGACAAAACTCGAGCGTCCGTCTTCCCGATTTGATTGATTGTACCTTGTACCATTTGTACCTTTCGCGTACCGTGTACCATTCATACCCCACTGGCGAGAGCCCCCATATTATGAGACTCACATTTTTTTCCGCCAACGAAAAAGATATCTCCGTCATATATCGTATATCACTTGTATACCATACCTATTCTATACGACAAACAAAAATAGCGTATGACTGACCTCCCGTGAAAGTGATATCTAAATATTGTTTCCAATATAGAGATTGAAATAATCATAGAATATCATAGAGAAATAAATCCAGAAATAGCTAGGTACAACATTGAGAGTTAAACGTCATAAACACCAAAAACTGCGACTCTAGATAAATAAAATAAAAACATATAAATAATAAAAAAAAAACTATAAACATTGATTATATTACAAACATGTTGAATTAAGGGGGAGAGGCATGCCAACAGAGAACCTAGCGAAAAAAATATGAAGCTTGCAATTTGAGATTTTTTTTTGATAATTTACAATTTCAACTGCATTAATTAATAAATATCTGAAAACATTAAAAAGATTTTTATTTTATTTTTTTAATTTAAAGATAAACTTACAATAGTGAATTCGTTGCAGGGTCACATTTTATTATTACATTATATTTTATGGTCGTATTTATTATTAAAATTTAGTTTATTAAGTTTTCAATTTTTCGTCGTTTAGATTTTTCACTAATTCATCGTTTTAATATTTTTTATATTTATTTAAAAAAAACATCGATTTTTATAAATCTATAAATGTGTATAACTTTTTATTTATACTTTTAAATTTAAAAAAAAATAAAAAAAAATTTTAGTGTTTTCAGATACACATTAATTAATTAATACAGTTGAAATTGTAAATTATCAAAAAAAAATCTCAAATTGCAAGCTTCGAATTTTTCCGCTAGGTTCTCTGCTGGCGTGCCTGTCCTCCTTAAACGCATTTAAATTGAACCAACAATTGAAATTAAAACAGTACATACGTAACCGTAATATTATATTATGAGTATTACGAGTATCTCTCTGCTCCAGAGTCGAATTGACAGTATTTTGTGGAATTTTTCAATAATTATTAATTTATCAAAAATGCCACTACGTTATTTTATGTTTGGTCAACTCTGGAGTGATGACAAAAGAAAAACATCCCCATCTACAACAGTGATGTAATTACGGCGTTTCGTTATTGTATCGCCCAAGATGGCCGAACGGTCAGGTCATGGGTCCCGCGTTCGAATCCCAGGTCTGGAAATTCACATGTTGTTTTTCAGTGTATGGACTCAATAGGTTGAACAAGTGGCCAACATCCATTTCTCGTAAAAACAAAAAATGTTAATACAAACCTCCATTTTGTCGAGGCCCAGATTTAATGATCTTCTTAGGATCGGACACGGCTTAAATAAATCCACATTTAAAATGTTTCTTAAATAATCTTGATTTCATTTATTCTGAAATTTTAATACTACCCATTAATTCAACAAAGATTTTTATAAGCTCACATAATTACTTTTTATTGCCATATTTTTATTTTGTAATAATCCGTCAACCAAAAACTTCTTCATCGTGTTTAAACATAACATAATATTAAAAATATAATATAAGTATGTTTGTTATAGCCATTGATTTTTTTATCGATTCATTCATAAATATCTTAAAATTTTCGTGTCCTTTCATGACACAATTTCAAATGAATTTCACCATCCCAAATGCACAATTAAAGAAATACTAAATAGTTAAAAGCTTACCTTTTTATCAAACTTCATGGAATCCTCGGCGCCAAATCCCAAACTCCGCATGTGCTTCAGATACGTCGTCGTGATGGGGACGCTGTAATCAATCTCCATATCTTGCAACATGTTCTTTCCCAAGTGCTGGCTGCTACTTGAGCTCTCCGTCGACAGGCGGTGTGGTGAGAACATTGACTGCATGGACGGAGACCAAGGTTTGGGAAAACTTTTCACCTCTGCACCGCTTTTGTAGTCTACAACATTGTACATTGGATTCAGGTGTCGCTTCTTGGGAGGCGATCTAGATTTGGGTGGATCTTTCGAGGTTAAATTGCAGACGTCTAATGGATTATAAGGCTTTGGAGGTGTTTCGTTATGTTTATCTTTGTGTTTCTTTGCTTTTTCGCTGACTTTCTTTTCGACCTTTGTAGTTAATGCAGCAACTACTTCAGTGGTATCTACATGATTCAAGATTGATAGAATTGATATGCTCTTATTTTTTTCACTCTTTGTTTGTCGTAATTTACTGGAAGCCTTTAAAGAATCTTCTTTGGCATTTCTGTAAAGTGTTTTTCTGAAATGTATCGGTTCTTGCTGTAAACTGCTGGATGAAGCTACCTCTTCATCATGCAAGGAAAGGTTTAGCGATTCGTCTTTTAAAGCAGACACGTTGGAATCTTTTCTGACACTTCTGAAAGCGCTAGTTGAAGAATCAAATAATGATATATTTGAAGAAGCAGGAGAGATATGGCCATTAAAATCAATTTTTATTGACTTAGCAGACAAATCTACCCCATTAGTCTCGTTGTAACTCTCTTGATCACTTACGTAAGACTTCAATCGGCCATCTCCTGAAGTGTCAAAAGACGCTACTCCATCTTTGAAGCATATTTTAACCGATGGTTGAGAAGCATCAATCTCATTCTCCCAATTTTTAGTATTAACTTCAATATTTCCATTTTTCAAGAACTTCTGTTGAATGTCAACTATTTTTGGATTTGTGGAAGCTAAATGATGAAAACCGTTTGGTAGCATGGTTGTCGCAAGCGGTGTTGGACTTGGGCTTGGTGTTGGAAGGACTGATGATGGTGAGAGAGACCTCGGCCTCCGTTGACAGTCGATGCAGCCCATCAGGAATCTGGTTACTGCTTCACGGGGTAAAAAGGCATACGTCTCGGTTATCTGAAAAGAAAAATATATAATAGTCATCAGGCAAACGAATGGAAAATTATGAATTCTTTGTAATAAATTTATATATATCACTCAGATGCATCAGTGATATTGAAGAAATTAACAGATCCGAATAAAATCAGGATGGGGAAGAAAGAGGAGAGTTTTTAGAATTAAGTGCATTGCATTATTTATCACGATATGTTGGTAGGTATGTTGTAAACTTATCGTTTTATATTAGATAGGAGCTATTCATGACAAGTTCCGTTCACGGAGTAAAAAATACTTCCCGTGTAGCCCGCGAGCTACCGGTAGGATATCACTGACATAAAGAATATAAAGAGCATAAACATCACCAGACAATTTACTCAACTATTTAAATAAACCGAAACAATAAAGATTTAAACTGTCTGGGCAAAACTGAAATCTCGAACTCGTAAATTCCAGCGTCTGAGGTAAACTAAACAAATTCCATTTTCGCTCATGTTGTTGTTGTTTTCGATTCCTCCATTTTCTCCACTACTCCTCCCGTTCAGAAACCCTCTTGCTCACCCTTCTCCACTCTTTCCGCGTTAGATCTCTCGTTCGTTTAAATTTAAACGTCTTCACCGTTGACACTGAGCACAAGGGTGGAGTGAAAAAAATAACCGAGATGTGCATACATATTAATCGATGAGTCTCAGCTTACGCTAGATGCAAGCTTCAATTTACTTCATCACTTTTTCATTTACTTCAATCATCATCAGCAACACAATGCGGGTGTTCGTCGCTTCCAGCTTATGTCTCCTCTCCCCTATGTCTGCCGCAAGCTCACTCATCCGTCATAACTTCAATCACACTGTGTCTGTATGTACGCAATGAAATTCACACAGTGTATGCCGCTCATTTTATCGTATGGTATATTGAATAAGAGTCTCGTTGGTATAGAGGGGAACAATTTTAACTTTGAACATGCGCAGATACGATTTTTCCTAGTGCGCAGGAATTAGGTAGTTTTAATGGAGTTATTAGGTTCTAGTACGATTCCGACTAAGTATGTCATGTTTTCTACCGAAACTAGCGAGCCTCACACGTATGTGGTATGTTTATACTTGAGTGTCTTTCGGTTATCTTCCTCACATACGGTTCCGAAAACATTTCTTAATATCATCTCAAAGATCCTCAGCTTCTCCCATCGTGTTTATAAGGGCCAGCATTCCGACCCATAAGTCAATATAGGCCTAGTGAAGGTTTTGTGTAGTTTTATTTAGCAATAATTTCAAGTTTTTAATCGACCTCGCCATATGTAGGTATATATTTAAATATATACACTATATGACTACAATAACAATTTAACTACCTATGCCAATGTAGAAAGCGATGTTTTTAATAAATTTAGATAATTGTTTTATTGGCATATACTGTATATGAGTGCAATAAGCGAATAAAATGGCGCACATTTTATAATTCTCGAAAGAAACATCTAATGATATTTTAGATTATAAAATTTGTTTGGTTGGTATTCTAGCGGCTATCTACCGAAACTGATGTTATTGAATATTATGTTTTATGTATTTTTCTTCAATAAATGCAGCTTATATTTACTACGACGTCTTTTCAACTAATTGTATATTATTTTTTTAATTTGAATTTAAATTCTAATGGATTAAGGTTGTGTACTATTCCATTTGAGACGTTTTTTGCGACCCGGGTTTCATTTTCAGGTACCTAGGTACTAAATGCACTCACCAATAGTAAATGCTCTGCAGTGGTAGGAACTGTCCAACTGCATACGTACAAATTTCCGGACACGAAAATTTATAAATTATACATTTCAACCAATATCAGCTCTCATTTTATGATAATATTCGTATAGTTTCATGATCATTTACTGTCCAATGTGACATTTAAAATAAAACGATATTTTAATATGTTTATTAAATTTGATAATATACCTACCTAATGTGTGTGTTTTTAAATTAATGCAGTGTTTAACTTTTTTAATCATATCTTTACATGTAAAATAGTAAACTTCCAGTTTCATACAACTACTATTATTTGGCACTGACTATAAAAGTTATATAATAATGGTCCTCAATAACGTAGGTATGTATTTTTATTATTTATGTTCACTAAGAATATAAGAGAGCAGCATTACCAAATAACATGAGTAAAAAATAAATTCTATCAATAAAACAGATAACCTACAAGCTTATATTTTTTTACTCCACCCTCAATTTATACATGCCAGGCGATTATGTCGGTGCAACAGGTGGCTTTAAATTTATCCGAAGCTTTCTATTGTGTATGTGTGTGAATGAATGGGAAGATGGATAGATTTGCGTATGTATGTATGCATCTGGCACGTGAAAGATACCCATCGGTACGTCCATGGTATGCCCTCCTGATACAAATTCGTAACTCGTTTGCATTTTCATCGCGGTTTTTTACGGTTTTAAAAAGATTATCCAGAAAAACAATATATCCGTGATTGTAACGATTCTATTTTGTAAAAAAACTTTCATTTTGAAAAAACACAATAATATTAATAATGGATTGTTTGCTTTTTTATAAAATTCGCCTGAACCAAAAGTGATAAGTAGGTGTTCAAGATAATCTTCTATAGAGATGGAGTCAAAACCTATGAAAGTTATTGCAGAAAATGACAATGCAAGGTTAATCTCAAAAAAAAATCAACAGGACAAAACTACGGTCGTAAAACGTTAAAGTTGTGCATGCCTGAATGACGTTTTTATATGATTTTACTCATGAACTATTTATTACAGGTAACCATCATTCATCGCGATCCCGGCGAGTGCGATTTCGTTGGCTATTTCCCGAGAAAATCTCAATCTCGCGATTCGGGATTTCCAGAAAATAGTTCTCGAGAATTCTTGAGATATCGGAAAATTTAAAAAAAAAAATCTGTAAAAAAATCCTAAAATCAGTGTAAAAACAGACAAATTCCAAAAAAATATGTTTTTTTTTTCATTTATGTAAGTAAGAAGACAAACAAATAGAAGTATGAAAACAAAAATAATTCAAAACATTAATACTTATTAAAATAGAATTTCAAAAAAAACAGACACAAAATTCCCTGATGTTGAAAAATTGCGCTCACTTTGAGTCGACGTTGACTTAATTGTGTTAAAATCAGTCTTTGAACGTTTTGTATTTTCTGTCCACTTTTTTCATATCGAAAAGCCGTTTTTTCAATCAATAATTATTGATAATAAAGAAATCCCGAATCCCGAGAAAAGGTTCTCGAGAACCGGGATTTTCCGAATTGTTAAAAACTTCAATTCTCGAGATTCGGGATCGAAAATCTCGAAAATTTACCGAGAGTTCCCGAAACCCAACTCTACTAGTAGGTAACTTTTGTCCTACACTTTTTGTGGCACTTGCCAGATCGCCATAATTAATGGAATCACTCATTGACACAAAGACTAAAAATATAGTTCAGCCCTGTCACTATTTTTAATAGAAAAACTGAACAGCCAGAATTATTGAATGGCAAACTGAAATTCTCATCAGCTCTTTTAATATAAAGAAAGCTTCATCTTCTAATTATTACGGAACATATTTTGGTGCCTACCTACATACTTTTTATTAAAGTTATTTTCTTTTATGGTACACACACATACACCATAAGTAGGTACGGTACAACTTTAATTATTATTCCATTTCATAATAATATGAATATAATATATCTACCTATATTACCTATAACACGACACTTTTTTACCATACCTACCCTACGCTCCTATACATATAAATCTATGAATGAATTAAATTGTTTTACCGTTCTGTATGTCCTTTTCTGGCCTGCGTGTTTTCCAGCTCTGCCTTCGAGATCCACGTGAACTGTGTAAATTATGTCAAAGAAGTTCTCAACAATTGCAACTTTTCGATATACTGGATCGTGACATGTAGCATTCTGAAAACAAAAGAAATTTTAACAATTAGCAATAGTAATAAAATTATAATATTTATAAAAAATATTTCTAACGCCTCTTGAAAAATATTCTACAACCAAATAATATTGTATTTATTTATTCCTACATTGCCATCTATTAAATTTAGATAAAACTTCATTTTATCACCGCCGCAAACCTATATTACTATAAAGAAGAAACGTTTGTTATAATATTCATAGATGGCAGTAAACGTTGCGTCACGCTGTTTTTTTAGGATTTTCGATTTTATTTTTTGTTGTAGGTTGTAATAATCAAACAGGTTTGGGAATATTAATATAAAAATATAACGATTAATTAATGGTTATCATTAATAATAAGTTCACACATTCAACAGATACAATGTGCATAAGCATGGTAGGGTGGTTCCTAGACGCCCTCTTTTTTGAGGCCGATGTCCGTGTTCGGTAGCTTTTTTTCATTTTTATCGAATGATAAAATAATTTTTATGTCCTCTTTTTCCGCTATGAACATTTTATTATTTTGTAAAATCTTGTGATTGACAAAATATTTTTTTCATTCATTTATGTGAAAGAATTGTTTACTATATTTATTTTCTTAATCGCAATATCTACTCGATATTTCTTCAATAAAATCATGGTGTATCTAAATGCATTGTTATTATTGATTTAATTTAATAAAACACATTATTTTATTTAGTACTTATTCCACTTTTAATAAGTAAATAAATCTGGACCGGTTTCATCCGCCTCAGAGGGACATTTTCAACTGAATAATCTTTATAAAACAGGTATAAATAGATAGGACGAATAAAGAGAGGATTCATTCTCGCAGATAATTTTTTTCATCGGGATAGAAAAATAATGCATAGATATAAGATAAATCAAATACATATTTCAAATTTCGATAAGGTTTCACATCACCACATATTCTTTATTAATTTAATAATATATTATATGATTACGACATATCAATTTATGTGTGAAAAGGGATTCAGACAGAAATGTGTAAGATCTATGTGTGTAAGTAATGAACTGCATTCTATTAAAAGTTAAGAATTGTACCTATCCCTAAGTTAGCATTACAGAACTAAATAAATATAAGTATATTATCATTTATTCCATGAAATTGATAAGTAAGTATTTTTTTAGAAGCATGTTTAACTTTGGAATATATTTACTGGTAATATTATATACTATTACGCTTTTTAATTCTCTTATTACACATTTGGTTTATAATTGCAATACACGCATTTTGTAATCGTATGTTTGTTGTTTAATTTAATAAAACGCATTTTTTGTAGTACTTATTCCACTTTTAATCAATAAATTAGGACCGGTTTCGTCCGCCTCCTTTCAGTTGAAAATGTCCCTCTGAGGCGGACGAAACCGGTCCTAATTTATTGATTAAAAGTGGAATAAGTACTACAAAAAAAATGCGTTTCATTAAATTAAACAACAATACAATGCAGTTCCACCAAGAATCGACAGTTGTTAACAAAATAAAAGAAATTAATCGTATGTTCACAATAATAATATTAGGTATAAGATTATGTAATTAGTAAGCATATTGTTTGAGATTTTCGTGGTTATAAGTAGATATGACCTTTGTTAACGAGCACGCACCGCCTAGGAAAGATAGAAGAAGAAGACGCGGTGACAACCTGTATGAGTATTTTTTGGCGTGTCCTGAAATTTCGTTCGTTTCGGAAACCAATGTCCGCATAGCATAAAGACAAATAATATGGAATGAAAACCACCGGAATACAAGGGAAAAACATACGACAATAGGTGGGTAATTAAATAAGAAATACAAGTAGGTAGGTACATCGTGTTTATTGTTTATTTTTTAAATCTGGTAGGTGCTCGTAAGTACCAAGTACGTATTAAATGTCAGATAATAATGGTTGGATAAAATTATCAGATATTTGATACCAATTACCGTAATGTTCTTAAGAGCATACATCAGTGAAACGGCAAATAATGTTCAACAACAGGTGGAACGAAATTTCGCACTCGTTGCCAATCGGAGAGAGGTTGTCGAGATGTAAGCACGTAAATTTGTTTTGTGATGGCGTCGGAGGAATATATTCTTAAATCGTGTAAAGATGACTAAGAATTTTACAGTTATAAGTTTTAAGTATCTCTAAACAGTCTAAACTAAATAATAATTAATGTATAAATAAATTAAACAGGTAATAATAAAATTGTGTATCAACCCTGAATGGGCCGCATCCGATTCTGCCCCGCGCTTTCGTGCCGCAGCCGAGCATAGACCGCCGCGCGCGTAATTAGCGAACTTTGTCCTAGGTACGTGGGCGCGGGTTTACAGGGGGGGTGGTTCAGTAAACGGGTGGGCTTGTGGGGGCGCAATCCGCGGGACGGGGCTCGGAGCGGGCGCTAAGCGGGGGGCGGCAACAAGTGTCCGACGGACGGGCGCCGCGACGCTCTCCGAATGCAAATTGCTTGCCCACCCACCCCTTCAGGCTTCAGGCGCCTGACGTGTATTCGACACCCGCCCGCTGACTTATCGTACACGGGAATAATATAATGGGCCGAGCGAATGAAAACTATTTACTTTTACGTTACTGAGAATTCAACACGAATCTTAACCCTACCACCTTCCAAAGTTCACATACCCGTCATAAGAATAATATTATGAAACCACAATTTACCGCACGGACAATTTGCACACGCGGATAGATTCATATGTACAAAGTACCACACTTCTGCAGACTTAGAATGCCACCACCTCTATTTTTAGTATCAAATTGTATACATAATTTTAATGTGATAACTGATAAATAAATGCAACGAAAATCTTGAAAAAAAATTAAGTATGTAGTAGGTATCATCTACTGAGGATCGGAGCATTTCTACGAAACCTACTCTCAAACAGCGATTGTTTTAGGTACATGGAGGTATGTGGCATTGACACGTTTGGAAGCCCCCTTGTGATTTGTTTCAATTAAGATGTCGGTAACTTCTAACGAAGCGACTGCATCGTCCGCTTAAAGGAAAATCACCACTGCTTTCAAAAGTGGTAATGATAGTATGCATTCCTAAATTTGCCGCCCGTAAGCAGCGCATGGCCTTCTAACCCTCACTAGACGTAACTGTGCAGGTATATTTATTTATTGTTATGTGATAAGATTTTATGTATCATTTTTAAAATAAACCAAAAAACATTAAACTGTAGATGTGCGTGCAATAAGAACAAGTTTTTATTTATTCATGACGAAATAATTTCGAGAGGGTATGCGAAAAGGCCAAAAAGAGTGTGTATTCATCCATCCAGCCCATCCAGCCTAGTTTATCGGTAAAAATTACTGTTCAACTTTACTGAGCAAGTCATCTACCGCTGTGATATTTATGTCAGCCTGATACATTGGCTCACTTACGCCATCCGCAGCATCCGCAGCATCCTCAGCCTGCAAGGTTGGTTTGGTTTTGTCGAGATTAGATTTAATTGAGTTTGATAATCACGTACTTATTTGAAGAAAGTATTATTTTCTTCATACTCGAAATTGTGGTCTTGAAATGATAGTTATTTGTAATTAACATTCATAAATAATAAACTGAGATTTTCCATAAATCCACAATATTATGTAGTAAGAAGTAAGATAGAAATGGTAAAAACTGTACGTTACAAAAGTTGAAGCCTTTACTGAGCCGTTTTTAAAGAGGCACCTAGCGGAAAAATACGAAGCTTGCAATTTGAGATTTTTTTTTGATAATTTACAATTTCAACTATATTAATTAATAAATATGTATCTGAAAACATTAAAAAGAATAATATTTTTTATTTTAAGTCATATAAATATAAATAAAAAGGATTTTCAGTTATACACATTTATATTTTTTATAAAAATCGATGTTTTTTAAAATAGATATAAATAATAATAAAACTATGAATTAGTCAAAAATCTCTTAGGTGATGCTTAGAAAACTTAATAAACTAATTTTTTATAATAAATATGACCATAAAATATATGTAATAATAGGGTGCGGTCCGATTCAACAAATTCACATTTTATTACATCTTTTACAATTATAAGTTTATTTTTGACTTAAAATAAAAAATATTTTTCTTTTTAATGTTTTCAGATACATATTTATTAATTAATACAGTTGAAATTGTAAATTATCAAAAAAAAACTCAAATTGCAAGCTTCGTATTTTTCAGCTAGGTGCCTCTTTAGAAACGGCTCAGTAAAGGCTTCACCAAAAGCACCAAGCAATGCGATGTCTTTACCTACCAGAGACACCTAACGGAATAATACGAAGCTTGCAATTTGAGATTTTTTTTGATAATTTACAATAATTCATCTATGTTAATTAATAAAATATGTATCTGAAAATATCAAAATGAAAAATATGTTTTATTTTTAGTCAAAGATAACGTTACAATTAGAAAAAATTTAATAAAACGTGAATTTGTTGAATTGGACCCCATCTTATTAATACATATTTTATGGTCATATTTATTATTAAAATTTAGTTTATTAAGTTAAATTAAATAAAAATTAAATTAAATAAAGAGGATTTCAAGGTATACAATACACATTTATATTTTTATAAAAATCTATGTTTCTTAAAATACTTATAGAATAGTTTAGTAGTCAGTGCCCAGTAGGTATGTATAATATGTTGTGTTTAGGTACATCCTATTATTTTTTAGTCCGGAACCCTACCATTTGCACAGTCTTTGCCACAAGTTTTGAAAGATTATGTCACATACCTACCTGTGAAATTATTCCGAAACATAATGGACAATAAAAACACAACAATGAAAAATAATTAGCTGACCCTGTCTGCCATAAATAAGCCTCTGAAAAGTTAAATAAAATGAACGCACTTCTCGACACAAAGCTGGCATGTATACATGTCGCTCGCGGGGACTTCTAAAATCTATTAGGAGGACATAAAGACGAATGTGTGAATGTGTATAGATTGAAGTATAAATGGTGGCGCACTGCAAAATACTCGCATGTTCGAACCAATCTTCTGTGCCCCGCGGCCGAGCTCGTGAAGTGCTGGGTATGCGCTTGGTAAAACATTATCACTAAAATCGCCTATGCGGTGGGCTTGGTATGATAGAAATGAAGAGCTGAAGGTATCTCAGAAAACAAAGTGCCATGTAACGCTGACGTTAATGTTTTCTTTCGAAATAAAGTTTCCTTACAACATAAATTTTGTTTTGTTTTGAAAAATGTCCTCCATTAACGATTTCAGGGTGGATCGTCGTCCTCTTTCAATTGATCTGGTTGCACCTTACTCGCAACAAAAGATTGCAATCTGCAGATACATTTAAAACACTATAAAAAGGGTCAAAGAATCATCAATTTACCAATTGTAATTCGAATGACTCTAAATTTATTTGAGTCAAAGATTGATCAAACTGGCAGAAATACAAATCAGAAAAAAAATAATTACAAGATAAAAAGAACTTTTTATATACTTACAACGTTTTTAAATTTTCCGTTGAATCATATAAACTTGACTTGACTAACTTAAACGATCAAAAAATGTGTACTTGATAGAGATAATACTGAAATGTCATATTGATTTCCGTAGTAACGCACTATATAATATTAATAATTTAGTTGCTAGGACCCACTTAGCAACCAATAATAGTTTTACTTTTTTACTTTCAGAAATAACTTTTCATACAAAACAGAATTAACTGAAAATGAAATCAATTCTACTTAAAGATGGCTAAAAATGTATTTTAAAAAAATGCATTGGCATCGTGTTCTGATATATTCTAAAAGTTTCAAATGTCTAACTAGTCGGGAAGTTAGTTAAAAATCGATTGCAAGATTTGTACCGGACAACCACCGGACAAATAAGAATACGAGATAAGAAAAACGTTGTAATAATAATAAAAAAACGTTGTAAAAAAAACGGCCGGTCATACATTCTGTGTGAACTCTTCTTTCCACACGATTTTGTTGCTCGGAGGATTGCACAAAGTTGTAACGTATTTATTAGGAGCACATAATAGTATTAGATGGACTGTGTGCATCTTTTTAAATCGTATCTTTACCCTGCCCATGCGAAATGACGTCACGTGACTCACTGTCAATAAGCACGGGTAAATAAAAACCATGTGATCTCTGACATTATAAGAGGACAACTTTACTACTATCAGAACGGTTTGATTTAAATATAGGTTTTTCTTTTTCGACTTGTCCCCCCACTGAGGATCATAAGTTTGTGACCCCTTTGAAAAAAATGCTGTGTGACTCCAGTAAACCCTGCATTCTTCTCATAATGAATGATATTGACTTTCACAATATGCATTATATTCTCTTGGTCGGTCCATCGCGTAAACGAGCTTCCAGTTCTCAAATGAACGCGCACCTGCGCAACCTGCCCTATGTTTTATGTTCAATTATGCCAAAATTAGCAGCACAACGATCGAAAGAGTATCGCGAAATAAAACATGGGATTGCACGTCCTAAGAATAAAAAATCTAAAACCTAGTCCAGACCAATAACATCTGTATATACAATAACAAGTATTTATTTAATTTAAATTTTTAATATTTTTTTATATTTTAGTGGAGTCGAGAATCGTTAGTCTGGTCGAGTTGATATACCCGGATCATATAATATTTACAAGGTTTACATTTTACAAGGTTTATATTTTATTTCGAGATGCATGCTGTGAAATAAAACATTGATGGACACATTTTAATAAGGTAAGTACCTACATGGAAACCAAAAGGTTTTAGTCACAGAACAGAGTTCCCTGGTTTTAGTCTTTTTGAATTTTTTTTAAAATTCTATCATAATAGATGGTTCTTCTTACTTAGTGCCTACACTGCCTACTGATAATTACTTGACATCAATTATGACATTAATGACATCAATAATGACATCAATTAGTAAGTAAATTACCTAGATTTTTGTAATTTCAAATACACATAATATTCAAATGCAAATACATACAAATCAAAATTATTCGTAAAATAGTAAATAGGTAAATTATTATGACAACTATATTATAATTTAATAATATTAAATTCCAACTTGTTCAGGAATGATAATCGGTAGCCAGCATAGTGCGCAGCAGATCCGCAACTGAAATGTATTAGGAGAGCAGAACATTTACCGGATAAATTAAACTGTAACACATCGGCAGCGAGCGAGAGCCACATTATTTTTTTATTTGGTATCAAATACAGCGATGTGTTCAACATTACTGTTGGATAAAAACACTATTTGATAGGGAAACGTAATAAGTGCTCCGAATCTCGATGTTGATTTCTGATTGGTTCAAGCAGTGCACGTTTTGCGCAACATGGAGCGATTATATTAGGCAAACATAAACGGAGAAAGATAGAGAAATTAATAACGGACAAGTCTTGCATCGACCAAAACGAAATTTCTATTCAAGACTCAAATTATTTTATTTTGGTAATATTAAAATATTAATAGTAAATTAATCATCCGATTGTATCTTGCACAATTTTATTAATATTACTACTAATTATAATATTTTAGTGCAAACCAGGGAACACAAAATTAATGACGATGACAGATCTCGTGAATGGAGATAGCTGGATTTGTTAAAAAGTATGTTACTTTAAATAGGTATTAATATGCATTAAGGGCGATCCTATATGCCAACAGCGAACCTAGCGGGAAAATACGAAGCTTGCAATTTTAGATATTTTGATAATTTACAATTTCAACTGTATTAATTATTAAATAATATGTATCTGAAAACATTGAAAAAATTTAAGATAAACTTACAATTGTAAAAAAAATGTGAATTTATCACATATTTGGTAGGTACGTAGGTTACGTTATTATTACATTATTTTTATGGTTACATTTATTATTAAAAATTAAAGTTTTCAATTTTTGACAAATTCATAGTTTTAATATTTTTTATATCTATTTTAAAAAACATCGATTTTTATAAAAAATATAAATGTGTATAACTTAAAATCCTTTTTATTGCCATATTGTATATTTTGTATTAATGGGTGAATATAAAAAAACTGCAATTAAATATATATTGTACTACCTAACTAACTGACATTTTTCTTATTTTAAATGATAATCTAGTTCTAGTAAGTACTTACGTATAAAACAATTTTTAAAAAATCAAAAATTAACTTTCAATAGGTAATTTTAAAAAAAGTGGTTATAAATGTGCGTTCGTCGAATGAAATCATATTTTTTATAGATTTTCTATTGAGTGGTAGGAAGATTTTTAATTATTGTACCTATAGTTTTAATGTAAGTATTTTTTTTATTTTCTTTAAAAAACGGCGATTTTCCTCTTTATCGATTGGTATAAATCTCTATTCGATATAAATAAATAATAGCAACATTATGTAATATTATATTTCTGACTGTTTTGACAGTTCGCTTGACTTCATTTGGAGGAGTTGTGTTCCGACGTGTAGGTAAGTAGGTGACTGACGCGTCGATGTTCGCTGCACGCGCGATTTTTTCGACGTTGCGAATGTTTCGCACCGCACTAGTCTGGGGAGCCATTATGAGTTCGGAAAACGGTCTGGCGAATCGCGCAAGTGAGCCAATGTATTAGGCTCACAGAAGTACTACAGCGGGAGTCGGTAAACAAATAAAATATTAACTTTGTTTGATAACTGTATAAATGTATGGTAGAAATTGCCGATTTTTAAACACGTATCTAGGGGTAAGTAGTAAGAAATTAGAAAAACTGTATGGATTAATCCATCAAATGATCTCTTTTTATTAATTTTGCAAACTAATTATATTTCTAAAACGTCTGAAAACAGGATAAATACATGAAAATGTACGACGTATTTTGGTAGTATAGCGTCACTAATTATACCGAATGTATGTGGTTTTATTTATTTTTTCTTTGTTGATTATTATTTATAGTATTAAATGAATGTTATATTATAATAAAAAAATATTTTTATTGAGCAGTATATATTATTTTGTGAGAAAAAATCATTCAAAATTGGCTAATTTATACTCAAACTATAATGGCTTTAAAATCTTTATTTTTCTGATATTAAAAAAAGTACGTGGGTTAATCAATGAAATGTATTATTTTACGCATTTATTTCATACAATCTATACCTATAAAACTATTATTAAGTTCTAAGGTCATTGTGGCGTGACAGTCGTTTTGGCAAAT
Source organism: Rhyacophila brunnea (assembly GCF_057557595.1). Lineage (NCBI taxonomy): Eukaryota > Metazoa > Arthropoda > Insecta > Trichoptera > Rhyacophilidae > Rhyacophila > Rhyacophila brunnea. The sequence continues at coordinate 21,596,107 of NW_028232774.1, forward strand.
CTCGAAAACAGGACCGACTATTTGTCATTTATTTTAAAAAGTAAATCGATTTGGAAAATTTGAATGACACAAATATTTTTATTAGAATACTATTTATCAGATTTTGAATAAATAAAGAGTTTATTGTGTATCAATTCGTTTTAAACGTGCTTTGCATTTCCACGTTTCCGAGAAGACATGAAAAAACGGGCCCAATGTTAACAAACTAGACTTAAATGAAACCTAGAAATTGTGATTCGTGTAATATTGCGTAAAATTAATCTTCGTTTCTTGAGAATTCTTGTTCTGAAATATATTTAATTAAATGAGGTTCATAAAAATAGTGTTGCCACCAATAAATAAATACTTTCAATGGTTTTATTTCGATAGCTTCGCTGTACCAATACCGTATTTTGGTGGGGACGATGCATTCATTTAGGACGGAAAATGTGTCTTTTGTGTAAGATTTTTAAATTCTTTCTTTGTTATGAAATTTGTAAAATAATAACAAGTCGAATTATTTTGAACAGCGCCCCAATCTTCCTAACGTTCTGACCATCAAAAGCCAAAAGGTATCATCTATTTACGCCGTGACGAATCTTTTTACGTAATATATTTTTAATAATGGCTGTACATAGTACCAAGGGAAAGGCATTTTCATTCCAGATTACGTTTCCGTTATTTTCATTGGTCCAAATAATCACAGAAGGCATTCATAAACAAAACAGTAAGTTTTTAAGATAGAGTCTATCAACCTGGATCACTGTGTGTTTTTTGTTATTTTATTAGCATGGATGCATGCTTTTGCCTTGACCTCCCGGGCGGATTCGTTACGAAAAATCGCTTTATTTTGATAATTCTATAAGTATTAACAAATTTCAAGCTGTTCTATAACAAGTCGTTTATTTGTGTCGTCTTTTTTATTAAATATATTAGCTATTTATTTATTACTACATACATTAAAACAAGTGAAAATCATTTAATCTAATTTAATGCGAGGTAATCAGTCGAAGAGGCGTATCAGTGCAGTAAAAAAGTGATAAAAGAAAACCAACATTTCATCACTTTGATGGAGGAAACGTTCGGACTTCTGCTGATAGCGAATCCAGCTATCACAACTACTCGTGGTGGGTCGGGCATCGATTTGATCTTCGCTCGCCACATCGACAAAATTCTTTCTAAAAATTACATAACTTATTTCAGCTATCATTAACCCATATTGACCATTACTTCTAACGATTGTGTGTAGCAACTACTTACGCACCAACATTAATTACTATATGAGTTCATAAATTTTAATTTTCAGAAAAATGTAATTGTTTGAATCCTTTGGATTCGGTTACTTCGACAAATAAATTTTCTTTCGAATTTGGACAACCAGCATTCGGAGAATCAGTAGGCAAAGCATGTATCCGTGTTTAATAATTTTAGCCACCAAGGTTTAAGTAACCATCATCTGTGGGGCAATAATCTGAGGGCCCAGGGAGTTTTCTTTTCTTATTACTTATTGTATTATTAACTCACATTGCTATGTAGTTTTATTTGAAAAATTATTAAGTAACACTTATTTTATGACTGTCGTGAACGCTTTAAATTTATAATTTGTTATATTCATTATATGTTAAATAAATAAACTCAATAATTCTCAATATATAAAATTGACGTACTCTGTCTCGTTCTCAAAGTTAGCACGGCCAAGAGAGACGCTGTTAAAAAATAATATGACCTTTTGACAGTTCAGACAGTTAACTTTTTTACTTAATTGACCGCCAGAATACGTAAAGTGATAAATGTGATATATTTATCCCCTACTTTAAAATTCCATGAACTTTTGCGTCCCACTACACAATTTCTTCGCGTGCCATAGGTTCGCGATAACTGGTCTAGGTCAAGGGTGGGTAATCTTTTCATATTAGAAATCAGCACTGGCGGCATTCAAGAAAACTTTAATCATACGTATACAATTAGAATAATGTACCTACTTTATTTTGTAAAAATCTAACCAATCCGTCACTCGTGATCCCAGGCCCAGGGACATCTTGCTTTGAGTTTGGGTCATAAAGAACAATTTATTTATTAACTTACTATTTTCTATCGATTACTTAATTATATCATATGCCATTGCACGTGTTTGTTCATCTAAATAACAAGGTGCATTAATAAAAGGCCTGTAATAATAATGCAAAACGTTATCGAGTCTAGTGTTTACTATAATTTATTATACCTACCTGTATGTAAAAGTGAATCTGCGAAGCAAAGTGACTTTCAGCTAGGTTAATAATAATATTATTACATATAACCTTAGTAACCCCATTTACAGCTTCACTTCAGCCAGGCCAAAATGGTTTCAGTCGACCGCTCTTCAGAGGTTTGCGGTTATATGATCACGCAAAAGTACCGAGAATATCTACCTTTTTTATTTAACCACATAGGTGAGTATCCATTTATTTAACGTAATCCAAGCAACCCAACACCCTCCTATATCAGCTGGCCTCCTGAACACCGGAATGGAAAATGAAAGGTTAGTAAGTACCGGACCGGTCCCGTGTTTAGTGTTTGCCCGGCTGCCCGATGCTAGCGAGCAATACATTCTGCGCGGACAGCTGACATTTATACCGCAGATGGTGGCACATAAATTTCCATAGATAAACAAATTGCCCGACGCGCGGAGAGGTTATTATGATTCCGCCAGGCGAGAATATACCTCCTTGATTTTCTAGGACCCTCGTAGCGTCGTGAGATACCGGTACCGTTAGACTGTTATCCTGATAATGTGATGATAATAAAATGAAATTTATATCTATACAAGGACCTTGAACTATTACTATTTTGATAATCCGTGTTTGATTATATTATATAATATATATTAATTCAATTGGCGTTTAAGTGATAAAACTCGATTACATTTATAGTCTTGAAACAATGATTTTGTTATCGTATAATAAAATATAGATAATATCGTAGAATAATTGACAACAAAAATTCTTTTAATACCAGAATATAACATAATAATTATATTTTGTATGTGAAACAGCTGTAGTTGGGTTGAAAATAAAAATAAAAAACCGACCTATTTATTATGTAGGTAGGTATGCTTTATTTTTAAAATTCAATATGGACCATACTTTTGGTTTTTCATTAAAGAAATTTTATAAGAACTCTGTCTTGAATTACTATTCCTCCATTTATTACTTTAATTTGGTCCAGATTAAGAGTCAGCTGAGATAATATCATAACCAAAAACTTTTTCATATGTATTTTATATAACACACCACTATTGTAATTCTAACTAACATTAACAATGAATATACATACTAATTATTACCTTATTCATGATTTGGACCAAATCAAGAGACGTTTACCTTTTTACTAGACCCCTCTGTCCCAAACGTTTCGTAAAATATTTTTATGTAATAACAGCTATCAATCAAATTAAATATAATATAAATATTATAATATAAAGACGTATGATAAGTGTCAGTTTCCTGAAACATTATTAACTTACACGATGTTTTACTTGCATTTTAGACAGATAATAGGAAGTTTTTAATGTTTTTAAAATCACTGTAAAACATTGTAAGGCAGTGGTATTCACACTGTGAAACCGCGAACAATGGCGCAAGAATAATAATTATTCCAGACAGACTTAATACAACACGCTGGTGCACGATCACAATGATAGACAACATTGATGCACTAGTTTGCTTCCTCTCACTATATTAAATAAATAATTGTTTTTGAACGGCACCCATATTATTATATTATAAACTGGTTTTAAAAATAGTTTCAGGAAGACAATGTTATTGAGAAACTCACGTGGATTCAAGACCTGCGAAGAATTATTAAAACAGTTATTTAAGTAGGTGCCTAATGTCTTCACATAAAAATTGAGACTAAAATTTACATATAACGGCATTTTTAATCTACTTAGGGCAGCACTTTGCCTGAGTAGGTATAATATCACTGAGTAGCTGTGTTTAATAAGTTTGATTCCAAGATTTTATAAACTGCGTGGGGAATACCACTTTCTCCCATCCCATTAATTTGTATTTTTTCAGGGCACCGCAAGACGAGGAACGTTGACAACCACTGTTGTATGGACTGTGAATAGATCTATATTATAATATTAATACATAATCCGACATTTTGACAGCGGTTTTATGGTTGTTATTTTATTATGTTAACATTACCTATAGGTAAATTTGTAAAATGTTTCAGTTGCACGGGTACTATTTTATTTATTACTACTTTCTACTATAAATTTTCGTCGTAATTAGGTAGGATACAGGTGGCTCAATTGGTAAAGCATATCGGCCTGGATCCATATTTTTTTAAGATTTTTATATTTATGTTTCTACGACGTTTTTAAATTATATATGATATATTCAAGGCCGTGACACTGAATTGAGAATAACGATGGTAGTGCTAGTTATTAATTATCTTCTAATGGAACGCGGTACCTAATCTGTTCGGAGCAAATGAAATTTAGTTCAAATTAATTAATGCATTGCCGTTTTACAACAATTATCATTTTCTACAAACAGTTTACCATATTTCATCCGAAGAATAACCAATAAGTAACACTACGATCGAAATTTGTATTTTAGTTCCCCAGCCTGAAAATAGTAGGTTAAAATTTTAAATGATAAAGTTAGAAAATATATAAAAATAATAGTTATTTAAACTTTAAGTCAAATTTAAAAACTTCCATGATGAATCAATTACTAACGTATTAATAATATTATAAATACGCGACGATAATTTTCTTACGAACCTACTTATACCCAAAACAGAAGCATACCCATGCATTTTTTTGCTGCAGTATGTAGGTAAGTACCTCAAAGGCTCAGAGGCTCCGAGGGAAGTTATCTCGGAGATAATTAACGAGGTCAAAAGAGTTTTGAGTTTTGTTCCCCGCTACAAATTTAAAGTGTCGGGATTAAAATTTCACGCGTACCTACCTCTATACATTTCAGAATTAAGACTGTCCAAATTTGAGATAATACTTTCATTGGATTACTTTATTATTTCGATTATGATGACATCCATATTTGATTACATAATACATTTAGTAGGGAATCCAATCCCGAGCCAAAATTCTGATCCCGGGATTTCGGGAATACAATTTGACAATCCCGGGATCCCGGGACTGGTCCCGGGATTGGCATTTTTTCCATTGTTAAGGGGGGACATGCTCGTCGAAGGTCAAAATTGAGTTTTTATTGTATTTTCAAACCATGATCCTGGACACTCCTTAAACGTTGTAGATGATCTATTTATATAATTTTGAAGCCTTATTATCCTTTATAGTTATTTTAAACATTTGATGACTGCATGAAGTATTTTTGTTACATAAAATAGTATTCTTTTAAACCTCTCGCTCTAATGTTTTAGAATATAGTCATATTTCGGTACAGAACTGTGCAGTGGTGTTAAGATTTTTTACATTTATTAATTTTTAAACGCATTTATAAAACCATTAGTATAATTTATTACAAGATAATTTTTGTAAAATATTCACGATAAAAAATTATTTTGATAATCTCTGTGATCCCAAATTTGACAAGAATTAGGCAATTTATTATTCAAAAAATCGGCAAGATTAACACATTTGAAGATGAATCTAAAGATACTTATTATAAGCTATGTCTTTGACCATTCAAGTGTGATAAAAATCTTATGAATAATGATTGCTTTATAATAATTATTGACCTAAGAATAAGGTAGTGTTTTTTTTAAATACGCCATTTCTTTTGTCATTCCCTAGTGGTTAAGCTACAACATACGGCCATAGCCATAAAATGACAAACTATAATTAAAGTAGGGAGTAAAATTATGTTAACGCGCGTGTTTGAACATGTACCTAACCGAATTTTTTTTTATTTTTTTTTAAACGGTACATGTTCAAACACGCGCGTCAATATCATTTTACTCCCTACTTCAATTATAGTTTGTCAATTTATGGCTACGGCCGTATGTTGTAGCTTAACCACTGGGGAAAAACAAAAGAAATGGCGTATTTCAAAAAAACACTACCTTATTCTTAGGTCAATAATTATTATAAAGCAATCATTATTCATAAGATGTTTATCACACTTGAATGGTCAAAGACATAGCTTATAATAAATATCTTTAGAATTGTCTTGAAATGTGTTAATCTTGCCGATTTTTTGAATAATAAAATGCCTAATTCTTGTCAAATTTGGGATCACAGAGATTATCAATATAATTTTTTATCGTGAATATTTTACAAAAATTATCTCGTAATAAATTATGCTAATGGTTTTATAAATGCGTTTAAAAATTAATAAATGTAAAAAATCTTAACACCACTGCACAGTTATGTACCGAAATATGACTATATTCTAAAACATTAGAGCGAGAGGTTTAAAAGAATACTATTTTATGTAACAAAAATACTTCATGCAGTCATCAAATGTTTAAAATAACTATAAAGGATAATAAGGCTTCAAAATTATATAAATAGATCATCTACAACGTTTAAGGAGTGTCCAGGATCATGGTTTGAATATACAATAAAAACTCAATTTTGACCTTCAACGAGCATGTCCCCCCTTAATATAAAAATTTTATATTTACAAATATCATTGATAAAATCGATCAAAAATAAATCTAGTATAATTTACTTATACAATTTAAGACATTTATTATTAATATTGTATACGTTCAATCTTGGAAATACACAAGTTTAACGGAGTAAATAATATTGTAATTTAAATAATAATGTGAATTTAATAGGAGATTGCTGTTTCTGATAGTAAAGACTTAATGAATGGATTAGCGAGATTTAAAATATTAAAGCAAATAATCATGGCGTATTTATGGCCTTTCCGCTTCATAAATCTAATTAGTCAGACAAATATGAAACTGCCGTAAAACGTATGATATACTTTGTTAAAAGTGCAAAGCATTGTTTTTTTCCAATCTTTCCATTTTTAATAATTCACGTGAAAAAATAAAAGGAATCGGCAACCTACACATGGGTATAAATCAAACTTAATTCAAACTCAGTTTATTTATAATGTAGTTATTTTTTATTACAAGTATGTTTTCTGTTATATTTCGCTTTTATTTTATTTTCCATAAAAATTGATAAAAAAAAATCAATCCCGAAATCCCGGGATTATGTTTATCAATCCCGGGATTCATAGGTATCGAAAATAGCTCGGGATCCCGGGATTGGAATCCCTAATTTAGACATATTAACCCATACTGCCCCGCTAAGTAAAAAGACAGTGTTTTCTCTAATTTTCTCTTATATTATGTAAAATTATTGGATTGTTTTGACATAATCTCTAAATAGAAGGTGTATGTTTAGCAATTATGTCAAAACAATCCAATAATTTTAGATATAAGAGAAAAGATACTTCTATACGTTCTCAATTCACTAAAATCAAAAACACCGTCTTTTTACGTATGCTTCAAATACACTCTATGACGATCGGTCATATATATGTCGAAAAACCCGTTTCTTATGTTGGCGTCCTGTGTCACAGGGTGTCACAGAGTGTAAATACGATGTCATAGCTCTCATACAATATGTATGTATAATATGTCGGAATGGCATAGATTTGATCATAGACACTAAAACGCTCTTAGCATATAATATGTGCCCGATCGTCATATAGTCTATTTGAACCCTTAGCATGGCAGCATAGCAATCATGTGAACATTCAGATGTCATATAATAATAATATAAGATGATTTCATTGAGATTTTGAAGGAGAAGTATTAACTATAGGTACATATTTTTATTTCCTTAACCAGCTTACGTGAAAGTCGTTTTCAAATTAACCGTGAGGAACCACATGTAATCTTGCCGTACCATTTGCTTTACTCACGGCGTGCTGCAGGAGTGAGAGAAAATGTGAATCTCCGCGCATTAAACGGAGGCGTGTATGCTATCAAATATGTGATAATAACTACAGTGTTGTTATCAGATATTTGATACAATAAATATAGTTTCACAGGGTTTAGGTAATTAAATTTTAAAAACTAGCCGACACCATCTGTAAATTGTAGTCTTAGTTCAATGAAAACAAATACTTATAACTTGACAAAGTTTAGTCTGCACTATTTATGGCGGATCTTAACAGCCTACCTCCATCCTTCGCCACTGATATACGGTATACACATTTGTGGGGATACCCAGCATTGACTAAAGTACTTAGAATTTATCAATGATTACTTTCCTAGGTAAATATGGTAGCCATTAGGACAGTAGGTACTTATACATTAAGCCACTTATTCTTAAATTATACCTACAAAAAACAGATACCTATTATATCAGATGCAACGCGGAGCTTTATCCCCATAGATATACATACGAAACAGCGACAGTCCCGGATAATCCACATTTAATCCCGCAAAGGGGAGCCCATCCCAATCCCAATTGCCCGCTGCTGTCCACGAATCCAGGCCCAAACAGCTAATGGCGGAAATCTCAGCGAGGAAGTACCGCAGGGGTTCGCAAATCACAAAGCCATTTCACACTAACATTATTATTATTGAGCTAAAAATTAATTATAATTTATTTATATTTGATAATACTACGATTTAAGAATGTAACATTCTTTTATTGAACACACATTCTTAAATCTTGTGAATTAGGTATTGGTAGTATATTAAATAGTTATTAAATAGTATATTAAATAGTATATTAAATAGTTTATTAAATTATTAGCAAGTGCGAGTACATACCTAATACCAACAATTTGGAGTGATACTGACACCGATTAGTAATTAAAGTAATTCAATACGATTGTTGATAATAATGAACGCAATTTAGAAAAAAACGCAGAGTATTGTAAAATGAACATCGTTGCAATTAGATAGGAAACGTATAGCTTAATAATCAAAGCAAATGGGCGCAAATCCCGGGGGACGCAGGTTCGAAACCTGCTGGGTGTCGTTTTTTTCAAAAATATGTTTTCTAGTGGTTATATATTTCTCAGAAGTAATTTCAAATTATGTATGTTCAATAATTTATATGTTGTGTAGGAGGTTATTACTGAATAAAATTGGTACTATTTAGTCACGACCTAAATCTGGAAGTCAGAATGAGAATGGTAAGATGCAATGTTTTTTTCAGTCCTATATTATAGTTATTCACCCACGATGGCCGCGTGGCTTAAACGCCGGCCTATTGAGTCGAGGGTCCCAGGTTCGAATCCTGGGTCTGGCAAGTACACATATTGTTTTTCAATTTGTGTAGGTATATGTCAGAGTATGGACCTAATAGGTTGAGCAAGTGGCTGACATCCATTTCTCGTAAAAATAAAATCTGTTAATACAAACCTCCACTCTGTGGAGGCCCATATGATCCTATTAGGATCGGACATGGTCGAAGAAGAAGATTATAATTATTATGGAGTGGGGGTGTGGACACTCACAGAAACAAAGTTAAAGCTAAATGTGGAGCGAAAATAAAGTAATATAAATAATAATAAAGTAAGAAAATAAAAAAATAAAGCGAAATTAAACGCAAGCTCCGTATCAGCTGAAAAATCAAATTTACAAATGTCGAGGTGATGTCGAGGATAAAAAAGATTATAGAAATAACATGAGAAAGAAAAACAAAAAAGGTGTGCATACTTTAGCCATATCATTCTGAGAGATATCAACTTCCGTATCTTATCATTCGAAGAAAGATTTCCGGTAAGCGATATCCTGGCAGAAGAAGATCGTCTTGAATCAAGAACCTCAGACACTCGTTTGAGCTCAGCATTATATCCATATTTAAAGCGGCGGCAGACGTTCGATATCGGATAGTGCACAAAAAAGAAGAAGAAATGAGAGGTTAGTATTTTGTGAATGCCAAACGATGTACAACTGAGGACATCCTCTGGGAATGTCTGAGTATATGTTCCGAACGAGAGGAAATGCTCAAGTCGGTCCAACCAGCTGTTGGGCCCATCGGCCCGTCCGACTTGGTTGCTACTAAGGCCAATTATCTTGCTTTAAAAAAAAATGCGGCGTCTTAATACGGGCGTGAAGTTCTCTTCACATAATTTTTGCTGTCCGTATGATCAGCTTCGTTTTATTTGCTGTATACACAACGTAACTTCATTTTCTTTTCGTAATGTCCATGTGCTTTTCTCTTCCTGGCACTTTGCATTAAAATAAATTCATTAAACTCAGTCAGAGCTCACTTCGAGCGTAGCAACCTAAGTCTTGGGCATCTTCCCACAGGACACTGTGTTGCGGGGTGGGTTTCGGTGGAGGGCGCTTAACTTCAATGAGGATATAGGAAACGCGGCCACCAAAAATATTAACGACTACGAATCGGGGAGGAGATCAAATTCTGATGACCCAAGTTGACATGGCTTGACATCACATGACCACCGCACCAATTTTTAGAGCCAATAATAGTGGAATCCCAAAATCATTTAATTAAAAACCTTTTTATAGTAATATCATGATACCATTTTACGTTAGGTGTGAAGTGGGCGTTCAATATTCGTATTGGTAAACTTGCAGACTGAAATAAAATATTATTCAGAACATTATTTTATGTTGGCAACCCCATCGAACCACAACTCGATTCGTATGCCACCCACTTTTCGGTTCAGCAAAGTACCTACGTACGCCACGGGGAGGTTCGATTTATTATGGCTGGCTCGCTCTCAAACGGGAAATCTCAAATCCCCAAAAAGGCGGTCGAAAAACGAAAATGCGCGGGAAAGCGTCCCGTCCGTTCGTGAACGTACAAAGTCGACACTTTGGCGATTAGTTATTCGGCCAGTATACATGCATTATTTTTACAACAATCTCAACTTATGCTAAACTGACTTTACTAAACTATAAGTGCAGTTTGTTAGAGTTTTAATGGTTAGCGTTAGGCCAAAGCTTTATACAAAACTAAAATATAAGTACTGTACAGTGTATACTGTACAGGTACATATTCACATAGTTTATAAACGTATATTTGCATATTGCGACCCAGACTTAGCCTTTCAGTACTTTTCAGTAATATTTACTTATGTACATTGAAATACATTTTATAACTGTGATCCAATTCCCTTAGTGAACCTTAGCCGGCTCTCACATCTAAACTCATCTCGCCTGCAACGTATCGAATACGTCGATGTGAGGTCATCGTTATTCACAAACTACACGTTTTCTTATGGACCTTCGACCTTCGCACACTGCTGAAATAAAAAAATTTAGTTTGAAAAAACATCTGGAGGCACATGCAACTATTTTCACCCGACATGTAGCGCAGGGCAGGTATAATCCCGAAATGTCGCACTTCGTCATTCATTTTGGATTGCCGAGTGACGTCACTGTCCTCGCACGGCCTTGCTATACGCACATACGAAAGTTGCATGTTGCGCTCAGTTTTGATTTATGACTATTATCCCAGTCGAGACGATTTTCAATGTGCGACAGGGCTTAGTCGATAATTTTCATTATTTATTGAGTCTGAGAATTTACTGTTCCAGTCTGAGAGTTGACGACTAAATCTGACCTGCGCGAAACCAGACAAAACCGGTGCATGTGACTCGACAGACCGTACTCCCCTAGGAAACAAGGTGGATCACCCAATACCTCGTAGAGTCCGGTTTTTAATAGTCTGGCAATGTTAAATGAATAATATAGAGCGAGGGTCGATTAGGCCCAATCAATGCAATTGCGTTAAAACCGTTGTATCATAAAACTTGTCCTTAGTACTTGGGAGTCTTGGGACAATGCTTCAGTTTACTATCCCCGCCAATATCTTATTATAGCTATGGTAAACGGAATTTAACCAAAAGGCGAATCTAACGACTACAAAACGACTTTAGTATAAAGATAACATTCGAGCGGCTGATGTACCTGACTGTAAAAATGTTTAAATTTTTAACATCCTAAGTATGTGGTATGCTTTTTTAATCAAATCGTTCGGGTATGTATCTATAATAATAATATTCAGATACCTATGTAGGTGCTGGGTATGTTTTCAGTACTTATCCTGGGATATTTTCCAGAGAGCCTACTATAAAATTCGCTTTGGTACCTACGCTACCAGGCGGCGATGCAGACATTCTGAAGCACAGAGTCGCATACACAGTTAAACCGGGATGGATAGGGGCAGATGTACGTACTACGTATGTAGGTACACACGCCATACATTTCCAGAGAGACGCAGGCGTGGAAGACATACAGGGGCGGCAAAATAACGGGGATGAAAAATTAGGGAGAAAGAATATCTCATCGCTGCCGTCTATCTACTTACTGATGTGTGAAACTGTCTATGTTTGAACATAATCATCACGAGTTATGTTCTCAGTCAATTTGCATTCTTTTTCTTTACAATAAATAGCCTTTTCTAGAAAGCCCATTACGTAGAATATCTTATCCATGGCCCCCACATCCTGAAGCGGGCCCCCAGGCAAGGATATTTGGCTTGCCCCCATACATATCGCTATGGTGATATTCTACACTAGTGTTCCCTACATGGTAATCCCCTATGGAACCCCAGGGTTCAACGTAAAATTAAGGGCGTTCCGTGTATTTTTAGCGATTTTTATTGTTTTTAAATACATACATTTGAATTATTGAGTTGTCGGCATTCTATTATGAAGAACTGATCACGACCCCTTTGTATGGTAGTCAAGTAACATGCGACCCTTCAATATATTTGACAAATATACATTTTTATTACTCTAGAAACACACTAAAATACTTAAAATAAGTTTCTACACGTGAATTATTATTTAATTATATCAATCATCATTTCACATTGAAAACATTACATAAACACATATTTGTAAATGTTAATAGTCTTGAAGAAGAAAAGCGACTTTTTTACTATTTGAGAAAATTTGCGATGTGTGTTTATCTCACTTAACTGGTCGACCTGCCACGCCGGGCCCTCCCCTAAGCCCGGGACCCAGGCTAGAGGCCTCTCAGCCCCCCCTTTGTGGGGGCCATGATCTTGTCTGTACATCATCAATCTCTTAAGAAAGAATAAAACAATACAAAATATACATACATCAATCAACATAATACGATATTAATTTTCCACATGAGGTCCAAACCCAGAACCTTTTGTAAATGTAGTTAACTATTAGTCTGTTATTATATCAACTTAATATTGACCAACATAAATTATTCATCACATCATGCGGAATACTGTTTTTTCTTTTGTCGGGTCCACAAAACAGTTTTTGTGTTCCTTTGTCGTGTCAGTACGAGAGATGTACTCGTACCTATCTGAACTTTTCACAACACCTTGACCACCGCGATAACCACGCCATTGACTTTAAACATATCTTCGATGGTCCAGCTGGGTGGAACGAGTGGACAGACATCACATTCGCAGTTTGAAGAATCATCGGAGTAGCCCCACTACTTCGTATTATTTTGTTACTAAGAGTGCATGACTTGGGAAGTCGCAAAAATATTGGCGAGCCACAGGAATTCTTGGAGGCACCGCGTGGTGTACATATGCTCCAAATAAGGGGCGGAAATGGATTAATAAGAAGAAGAAGATGACCTTTGATTATTTCAGTCATACTTATATGGTTTATAATCATACACTTATGACAATAATTGGTAGTGACCAGCTATTATTTTGCTGTTAGATCGAATGTAGAAATTCACTGGTCGAGAAGGACATAGCTGTAAAGATGGAGATGACGATGATACAAGAAAATTGGAACCGTCTACAGCTGACTGACTCCCATTTGCGTGGATCCGTTCAATTTAAGCGGTGTAAAAAGAATATTCAAAAAATAAATCTCCAACCAACCCTGTCGAGTTTCGCCCGCTAGCGTGGAAGCAGGCGATGGCGTGGCTAACGACGCGGCTGATTAATCGAGAGTGGGCGACCGCCCCAGCGGGGCCGACCTCACCCCACCCCGATGAACCCACCGAGAGGCCGCCACCTCCGGAGCCCCAATGTACGTACCGAGCCGGGCGACTGTCGGCTGCTGGCGCGAACAAATTATTTCTTCATGCCTCCCCCACAGCGAGTTCTTGCTCACAGACCCGTCATTTGAAATAGATACGCGAGCCGCGTGTTGCATGACGCTATCATTCCGTGGGAATTAGAGGGAATATTATATTACTGGAAGCGTTTGTTTTGTCTGAATTTGTACGCTCACCTCTGGCGGGTGTCAGGGATTGTTTGTATTAATTGCGTCCTTCATACAAATTTACCTCACATTTTTTCGTATTTGATGTTATTTATAATTCCAAGATACATATCTGAAACTACGTATGGTTTGCTATTATACTATCTGAACTTTTCCACTGCATATAGATGGAGATACGGATACTAAACAAGGAAGTATCACGGATAGGAAATCTATAGACATTTTAATCTCACAATCCCTTGAACCGACAGAGTGACTCATAAATAGTGATGTACTCATTATACTCAAGTAAAAATTCGAGAAGTCGAGAAGTAAAAATTTTGAAAATTTAAATAATAGTTTCAATTCATCAACAGAAAATTTAATGTGTGTGGGTAGCAGATACAATCGTATATTACAATGTATTCAGCATAATAGTGCCTGTACTGCCACCGTGCGTATTAGATAATCGTTAAACGTCAAAATGTTCTGTGCGGCGTAGTTCGTATTTCTTCCGGCAGGTTCGCAACTATCGTTTTATCCACCATGCAAGTACCAATTATTGCGTAAAAATTCAGAAGATTTTGAACTTTTTTGATCCATGTATGCAATCTTGTAACTTGCACGATAATACGTGTTTACGCGTGCATTTTCTTGTTATGGCTGACATACCTATTACACACTGTGCACATCCATGCACGTGTACAACGGGATAATATAAGAATTGATATCCCTAAACATTAGCAACGTGTCTCACTTGCCTTTCCTTCCACCAGCCGCCACGTCTTCACACACATTAGAAGGATGCTATGCATGCCCCCCACATACTGAAGCGGGCCCTCAGGCTAGGATCTTTGGCGGGCCCCCCAACCTATCACTAAGGTTAAATGTATCTGACGGTCTACAGTGGCGTTTTCTAAAGGGTCTTCGAAGTCGAAGAACATTATTATTTAAGATGTTTGTTTATCTTAATTATATGGTCGACCCGCCACGCCGGGCCCTCCTGAGCCCGGACCCCTAGGCTAGAGCCCTGTCAGCCCCCCGCTTGTGGGGGCCATAATGCCATGTCTTATCGATGGTGAACGTATCTGGTTTATCGTATATACGGTGATGTATATATAGTCTAAAATGGTGAATGAGTTTTTGTCAGTGATCAAGATAGATTATTTATGGCCTTTACGTCGGAATACTTGTAAAAATTTAATCAAACTAAACCAGTTATTTTCGTTAGTTACGTCGACTGGGTTAAAATAACTTGGAACTTTTTAATAAGAAATAAGTTTGTAACAGAAGATTCGCGTGAACATGGCTCATCATCATAAGTGGTTGTCACGATGACGGTGCGCCATTACTCGGCTTGCAGAACACGGAATGGGTATAAATAAAAATAGACATAACTCGACGTGTCATCCGCGATGTGGTGGTTATTAAAAAAAAAATCGTCTCTTGTTCTCTCTTCTCTGCTTTGGCGTCATTGTCGTCCCGCGCCGCGAGTCTCGTTTCGCGAACCAACCCGATAACAGGAGAGTAGAAATTCTCGCAGATCGGCGGCACAATATAGCATTGCACAACGGGCCGGCAGTAGGGTTGCCAGACACGCCGTAGCCTTTAGCGTTTAGCGCCACGTCAACAAGCAATAACAAGTAACAAAAAATATATACTTATGTATATTGCATTTAACGCCGTAAAAATATTGTAGTAAGTAATTCAAGGGAAAAATTGAAAAAAGAGCTATCGTTTTTAGGAGGATTGCGTGCCGTGAAACCTCCAGGGGTACATAATTTTAACAGAGTAATTTTTAATTTTTACAAGCTGTAGTATTACACCACGCAGTAAGAGACATGTGTTACTTTTTTAAATTATTATTTCATTCAGTTTGAAACAAATTAGTTGCATCGCCTGGTTCCATATACCGCGGCTGTAATCTAATCAATGTGTGCATATCATGGCCCCCACATCCTAAAACGGTCCCCGCGGCCAGGATCTTTGGCGGGCGCCCCTACCTATCGCTAAGTTTAATGGCATGTGTGACGCAGAACAGAAGCGTTTTCAGAATTGTGTTACAGGTAAAAATTAAGGGCCTTCGGTTTATTTTTAGGGATTTTTGTAGTTTTAATACATCTACTTGGATTATGTAGTTGTCAAGTATCAACACAAAACAATCAAAATCCATCTAACGACCTAATTTTTTTAATGTAAAACTCTCTCTCGTGAAATAACTCCGCAGGCGACTTTTTTTACCGATTATGAGAGCGAATTTGTGATGTGTGTTTATCTTAAATATCCAATTGACCCGCCACGCTGGGCTCGCCTGAGCCCAGGCCCCTAGGCTAGAGCCCTGTCAGCCCTCTCCCCCTTGTGGGGGCTATGATGCACATTTTGCATAATATAGTGCATGGACCCGATGTCTGTTAAAATGCATGAGTACATCTACTTAACTCTGTGGTGGTATATATATTATATATCTATATTATGTTTAGTTTAGCTTTATATTTAACCTGTATAGCTAGTGTTAAATAACTGATATAGGTAGGTACTTAATTAACATTCTTATACGACCTTGACATCTTGCAAGTCCGAGGCTCCGAGGGACCATTGTTTGTGGACAGCGATTAGAAATGCACAAACTATAGGTATAGGTAATTTGATTTTTTATGGCGTATTGAAAATCAGTGTTATTAAAAATATATACAACATAATTATAGAGTTACGACAATGTTAATATTAAATTTAATGTTTTTCCCCTGTTCTGAATTGTCATAAGTACTTCGGTTTATCGTTTTTCTGTTTTGTCACAGTTCTGTTTCTTCATGTTCCGTTTATTCATGTCCTGTTATATCATTGTCCGGCTACCTAATAAAATATAATATGTTATATATTATTAGCAAACACCCAACTTAACAATCTAAATCATTGGCACACTTTACTTTTTATTTAGCTATATGCATATATTTATGAAAAAAACCGTGACACAGACGAAGCACCTCCCTTCACACGAATGAATTTGAAAAAGCCAAAAGCTTAAAAGTTAAAAAGTTGGTAACTAAACTGTCAATAAAATATGTATAGTATTGTAATCTGTACTGCCATATAAGAGCTTAAATCCGAACAAGACACTTCGTATTCTTGCATGTAAAAATTAACTATATATATATATTTATATAATTGATGGTTACGTACGTATGTATCTTCTAATGCACAACAATAATTGTAAGCAGATAAACACTTATTGAAAATGACAAGTCAAAACAAAACAACATTATGATATAAAAGCCTCCTTTATTTAAATTTAGCCTCAATGTCGCAAGTAGAAAGATATAAAAGTTCAACACTTTTATTCGCACGAAATAAATTGTTACTTGGCATTTTGAATTCTTCTGTGAAATCGTAGTCGCGTGGAAGCCCTAGCCGAGAGAGGGGTAAAGTTATATCAGCGCATTTCGCTCGAAAGATTTTCTTTTATATGTACTACCTCTTTCCGCGGGATGGGCTCCTGTTACAAGGGACCTCACTTGCCCCAGCAGGTAGAAATGATTTATTTTACTTTGAACGTTTCGCGTCGAAAGGGGAGGAAGAAAACGTTTTTAGAAATCTCAAACCGAAAGTAAGATGTATGAATAAATCTGGATTTTGAAGTTTTAAAAGAATTCACAACAATAACTAAGCACCCCCGAAAAATTACTCATTTCATTATCCCTCAATGAAACTAGATAATATAATAATCATACGATGACCGCATTGTTCAAATTTCGAAGTATAAAAAAGCTAAAATAACATACAATAGCAATTACAAAAGAATGTCTAAATGTTGATAAGAAAATTGAAAGTCAACATACTGACTAACTTCTCTGGACTGGACATCATCATATTCATAATACAAGACAAATTGTTGAAATTTCACAACAGATGATAAAAATATGCGCGACTTTCATTATTGGAGCAATGTAGAAATCCTCACAGTTTTCCCTATGATGAAGTCGAATGGGAAAGGTTGAGCGGACCCTTTTTTGAGTTTCTCCGCTCCAGCTCCGCTTCGGGACCTAATACTTGCTCCAGCTCTGCTCCAGGGTCTGCTCCGCTCCGGATAAAAAGGGTATTATATGTATGTTTAAAAAAATATTAGTATACAAATAAGTAGATTTAAAATCTTCATTTTAATTATTAATTCTATTAAACATAACCGACAGCAAGTCGTCTTTCATTATTTGCATCGTTGCCGTACTTCAAATAATTCCAGTGTTGCAAAGTGTCAAATATAATAATTTCATTGGATTTTAAGACGAAAATTTAATAATAAAATACATCCGGAGCAGTGGGGCACTACACATTTTCGGCGCTCCGGCTCCGCTCCTGCTCCGGGTAAAACCCTATTGCTCCACTGCTCCGTGCTACTGCTACGAGCTCCGCTCCAACGCTCTGGTTTAGAACATTATGCCGCACTACTCCCCCGCCGAGACTATCCGAGCGAGGTCGAGAAACAGAGTGTAGCAGGCGCGCTCAGCTCCTCGTCTACCAAAAAGTATTTTAAGGAATAGGTATTGCGAGGCCCCCCCATTAAAATTTTCTGGCGAAACGAATCCGTCATCCGCGTCAAATAAAATCACCGCTGTGATGGTGGCTGACCCAAGTAACACTTTTGATTATCGTCATCATTCCAGTCCGTTTGACGGTAGTTTTTATTCTTCTCCACCTCTATCAGTCCTGTATCGTCTTTTCGGTGATGACGATATCTTCCACCCGTCCTCTTGGTTTTGGAAAAAACAAATTTCCGTGTACATACTTATTTCAGATATTTATTGACGATGTGGGATCAAGCTGTCGGATATGAAGAATCGAAGAGGGATAACGCAGGGGGACCTGCCTTACTTTTTTCATCCCTGGGGAGTAGATTTACAAAGGGTGCCTAAGTACCGTGGCAACTTATTTGGCACATCAATTGTACACAATGATTAGAATCTACCGATTGATGTTTTAATAAAATTGTTGTCAAAATTTACAAATGAATTTAATAAACAAATGATTAATATTTGTGTGATGTAAACGAAAAGTATTAAATTATAAAGATAGCAAATATATCAGTGGGTACACAATGCAGTGGTTTAAGGTATGTAGGTCCTATGCACAGACTGATATCCAATAAGGCTCAATACGAAAAATTAAACCAGCAAACTTACGTATAAAATTGTAATATGTAGGTACCTATAAAAAAATCTAAATATACAGTTAGTTTTATTGCATTAAATTGCGGCCACGATGGCCGGACGTCTTACGCGTCGGCGTATAATGTCATGAGTCCCAGCATCGAATCCTGAGTCTAGCACATACATATACTATTTATCAGTTTGTGTTTCGAAGCTGGAAGAGTATGGACCTAATAGCTTGGGCACGTGGCCAACACAACACCCATTTCTCGTAAAAAGATAGCTGTTCATATAAACCTCCACCCTGTGACAGGTTTGGAGACCTCCCAGCGAAATTTAGCTCGTGCGATAATCTTTCACAGAAATTTAAAAAATAGGTACAACAATAGAGTTGCGTGTCGAGGACCTTTTACATTTTTAAATCCCAAAGATAAAATTTTGAGACTTTCAAATGTAACGAGTAAGTTGTTAGCTTCAAGGAAAGTGGATATCACGTATGATTTATTTTCCGGCGAGGAAGCAGCCCAGACCAATAGGAACTACACATTTTGAAGACTTCAATAAAAGTGAATATTCATTAGATTGCCAATTCATAAAGTTGTGAATACATATTCTAAAATCGATAGAAAACAAATGCTGATAGTCCATATTATAACAATCGATACCTGACCAATAATACCGATGGCCCTGATCGTCGAAATACGGCGCCGGAAACGTCAAATCGGAAATGTTGGTCACTTTCCAGTGGCAGCACGTGATAAAGGGTCGCTGGTTAGGCGAGTGGGGGCGGAGGGGGTTTTCAAAGCGATCTACCATGATTGCCTCTACTGCCAGGGGGTCACAGGGGGGTCGGCGAGGGCGCGAAAGGGTGTGGGAGGGCGTGACAGATAAAATGATAATTCGAGGCGCTGCGTTTGTAGCACTGGATGGTGAAACGAGACGGGTTGTTCAAGCGAGGCGCTAATTGAAGTAAATAATAAAGAAATACGGAGAGAAATCAACGCTTCGCAATTTTCAGACTTCAATATATTATTTCTAGACATTATTTATACAAACCCAAAGTGGATTTCATAATTTTCCACATCTTGCGCGCATACCGTGTAAATAGGTAGGTACTTCTTCGTTATATTTTCTTCTTGTGCCATCTTCTATCAGAGGTCAGTCGGGCGCCCAACGCGCACAAAGAAAAACGGTTTTGAAGGGAGGTCTTTTTATTGAATTTTAAGCAGGTGCCACCGTCTTCCACATTTACTTCAACTGCAGAATACCACAGTTTCCCAGACACTCAACAATTTGAGTCTAGCAATAAATACCTGTCCTGCAGGTATAACTAAGGGTCACCTACAAATTATTGAGGTCAGAACCCGAAACAAGATATCCCCCCTTGTCGTCGCGCCTATCTGCTGCCGATCACAGATATTTGTTGTCACTAAATGGGATGTCTTTCTCTACCACGAAATGCTGTACGCTTGTAACAATATGACAGAGGCACTTTAATTCTCCAGTGTTGATGCCATGCAAAACTTCTCAGTCTTCCTATTCGTACGAGGACGTCAACATTAGACTATTGTCCTCAATATCTTCACAATACGTAATATTTCCTCGTTTATTGACCGTGCAATCGTGCCACAGTAACGAATTAATTACACAACAACAAACCATAACCATACATAATTTCAGGTCTCATTTTGAGATAGGTATGCGTTCACCAATTCTCATTTTATTTATACAAAACTTCTCGCCCTATTTCTCAGTGACCCGTGTCTGAAAATACTTTATTAAATTGTTAGCAAGTGCAAGTACGCTGAGACTAAAATTTGGAGAGATTCCTGACGCTGGTTAGTAATCACGGTAAGTACATATTATTGGTACTTACTTACTTTGATTCAAACCACAAAAGCCAATCATCGATATTAGAGAAATTTATAAAGCGAAAATTTAAGCACATTGTCCATAATCTGATAAGTTCGAGTCCTGTCCAACATCATATTTCCAATGTACAGTATAACCTCGATATAACGGACAATATATCCCGTCAAATGTTAAAATTGTTAAAAACACTAAGTGTTAATGTTTAAATCCAAGTGTCACCGTTTCACGTTTGTAAACAATGTTCTGCGCATGATAATCACGTCATATCTCTCAAACTCGAATTCGAGTCATAATACCATCTCGTAGACTGAACGTAACACTGACGTTTGCAACGCTGGCCGTTAATTTACACAGCTGCACAGCAGTTTAATTTGATAACTCTAAGTGATTGCATTTAGGTAATACACCATTAAATAAGTTTACAATGGTTATAAGTAAATGAAGGTGACCCTGGGTATCACATCATAACTGATTTTCGTAATTTTAGAGAGTTGGTTATAAAAAAAGTAGACTTCAAAAGTACAAACAAAACTTCATACTTTTTTCAAAGCAAGTTTACCGAAACTAAGCGCGTCGACATCGAACGTTAAAGTCACTCCACTACAGGTGTGTATATTATGTGAAGACGAATAAACAGGATTTTGTTTGTGTTTTTATATAATGGACTTTCGGCTTTAACGGACAACCCCACCCGCATTAGTCCGTTATATTGAGTTTCTACTCATTCTAATCTATCTACGCATTTAATATGTCTGTATCACAGTTTCACAAATAACACCAGATGGAATTATTATTACGAAAAAAAGTTGCGGACATTCTGCCACTCGTCCATCGCGAGATTCGACTATCCAGTTAGAAATAAAGACATCATCTCTGCGATTCCGCGCTCCGAGCTGTTTCCTTATATTCCAATCTCTTTGGTAGTAGGTATTATTATTTGCTTCTACAGCGAGGAAGCATTTTCTTCCAAAGCGGAAAACTGCTGGCTGGCTGGTAGCCGATAGACGCTCACTCGCTTGCTCGGTCTACTTTTTGACACGCAAAAGGGACCCAAAGAAAGAAAGCGCTGTGATGTACTCTGCTGCCAGAGTGTTTGTTGAACTGAGGCTCGGAGAAATCATTTAAATATTTCGATCATCTGAGTGGATTTATCCATCAAATCTATAATACGAATATCAAACTACGAGTAGGTATATATATATACCCCAATTTTCCTACGGCGATTTTTTTTACGTAGATCGCGCAATCGATTCGTTAGAAAATTTAAAAGGGGGCCTCGAAATAGTTCAAATCAGTGATAGAATTATTAAGGCGATACTTCAGTAAAACGGCAAACGAACTCGCTGGCACTCGGAGAGCAAACTTCGAGGAGTAAATACGTCAGTTTATTTCGTGATGGCGACTGCTGTCCGCTGACAATCCAAGTTCGAATTCCATAAGCGGGCAATCCCAGAGGATGTGTTCAACATCTTGGTGGTCATGCCCGCAGGTACAACCCGGCCCATCTACTATCAAGCCAAACTCGTGGAGTCTGACGGCGAAGTTGCCATGGCCGGTGAGGAACTGGCTAATCCAGTGCGAAGGTTGGAGTCTTCTAGTTTGGTGCCTGCAGAATACGTTTGGAAAAAAAGGTAAGTGTGCCGCCCCTTGGGGGAGGCGGTCCACCTCGCCTATAAATAGAACACTAAATGGACGCATGTTGGATTTATATGATAAATTATATTTCGGTCGGCATACGGCATTTGCACCCGCGACCCGCAATCCGCGCATCGCCTAGCCACGATCTTTTTAGACCATGCCTCAACTGAGGTATAGCCTTAAATCATACCAAAATTTAAACAAAGCAAGTAAGCAATAAGAATAATACCCAATACATAACAAAATCGATGCAATTAATATCAAAGGGTTACCAGTTGTGATATTATTGATAACCACTCAAGTGGTAGTTTTGTACTTTAAAAATGTACCACTAATGTTATTATGTTATCATCACTATCATCTTCAATAATAAATTATCTTTAGTTACATTATATTATGATTCTAAGAAAGGCATACATTGATATTATTACTACGCTCCTAGATTGGTAATTGGAATGTACGGTTTTTATTTATGTTTTTATCGTGGGGGAGGGCTTTCAAGTCCCTAAACCCGCTACTGATGTTAGTGATACTATTGTTAATACTCGAAAATATGTGAAATGGCTAGAGATAGTTGGTATTGATTGAGATATGTCAGGTTATCAGACAGATGTAGTAGTTGTCCGATACAAAAATTTGCAGTTGACGACCCCCCAAAAAATCGCATTGCATTATTACTTACTTCGAATTAAAATCGAGGCTGAAGTTCTACCGAAGCAGAGAAAGAGCTCCCACCAGTGCAATTCGATTAACCATCGAAAAAACTACACAGCCTGAATAATGATACCATTAAACCAAACGTATAAGTAATAATGCATTTTAGAATGAGTGAAAATATAGCCTGCGGCACTATTATATTACTATCTGCGTATTAGGCATTTTAACAACGAGTCTCAAAAGCAGTTTGCGCCTTGGGCCTCTAAGTGATTCAAATTGACACTGGGTAGATATGAGGGATAATAATATAATATTAGCATAATACAAATATAGCGGCGCCAAATCGTCCTAGACGCTATAAGGTAGTGGAAGTTTTTCCTTGTTATGCGAAAATGGCGGCTTTTCTAAAACCGGTGGCAGAATATTACATCATATAAATTAAATATAAGTATACATTGTATATTCTTTATAACTATAACACTACAACAGGCCAAGAAGCTTGGCGCCCAATGACAGTAGTGGAATGAAACCGTAGTTTATTTGGTAATAGAAGTGAAACAATCAAATCTATATTGTGACTTCACCGGCAATCGAATCCGAAGCTCCCGGATGAAAGGCCAGCGCCTTACGCACTGTACCACGATAGCCGTAATGAAGCAGTGAAGTAGCTACATCATTGCAAGAGTATATCGGACAAGGGGGTCTAAATCTCAGTCATCATAATTATAGCTGTTAATGAATTGTCTATCTTATAGTATTGTGACGTTCACAAAAAGAAATAATAAATACATCACATGGAAATTTTAAAAAATAATTGGAAATAAATTTAAAGCTCTTCACATTGATTTTAGATGGAAAAGCCGATTGGATTAAATCGAAAAAAAATGAAAAGGAGCATAAAAAGCTCCCGAGTTTCATTTTGGACGTATTTTTTTTCAAAATCCTAGGTGTTTCTATTATGTGTTTTACTACTGTAATTAGGTATCATAATTAGTGACCTGTTAGTGTTTTTTTTATTACTCTTCCTCCCTACCCTTCAATCATTTTCCCGTCTCGATTACATAGGCAATTATGACTTTCAAGCAAAATTTACGATGTGTTTTATTTCCAAGTGATAAATGTTTGTCTTTTATGTATTTCTTAACTGTGACCTATTTCTTCCTGCAGAGTATTTTTCATAAAAACATGATAATGTTTTAGTACAAAAATATTTTAGGGGTGTCTTGATATAATCTGTTTTGGAATACGCGGGACACAGAACAGACACAGAATACGTATGTAGCTATAGGTAACGAGTTGCCGTGTTACAAATGGGATGGAGCATGCTTCAGCCGACCTTCCTTCTCCGCACGAACCCTTTTGAGTCCTGTTTCCAGGACCGGATCGGGAATTTCTATTTCGCAGAATGATTCACGGTCCCCCGAGTGTCGGGAATAAAAAGAGAGGCCGGTTTTTTCTCTAAACTTACTTTTATGGGAATATAGGAACTTGGTAATCGCTGTGGCAATTTCACGTTTCTTAGATAATTTATTAAACAATGTTTTTAAATAAACTTCCTAATATTACGATGAAGCTTAAAAATATATGAAAAAGCGCATTGCAGATTTATTTGTAAAATAATTTATAGTTATGCTGAAAGATGTACTTATTTTCAATTTTGATATTCAAACACCTTTACTGTTACAGACCTAAAAGTGGTTTTTTTATAAGCACCTACAGTGGCCAATTCATTATTTAGGTGAACAACTACGTTAAATCGCAAACCATAGTACGTAAGTAAGTACCTAAATAACCTAATCAAAACGTCCAAACAGACCTGAATCTATTTAGTTACAAACAATGTTCCCAATTTCCTAATCATCATAGATCTCCCAACACTGATAATAGTGTTTTTATAACCATACGAAATTTAATTAAATTAAATTGTGCACTAAAAAAATGACAGAGAGTAGAAAACTAGAATCAATAAGAATTAAAATTAAAATTTCATGAAGGATGTACCCTTAATCGACAGTATTAAGTTGCATAGGTACTAAAATCGTTCTGGAAACGTTGTCAAGACTTTTGATATTAATAATACAACACAATTAAATAAAAAAGGTCTTTCGTACATAAATACACCACAAAGCATAAATACGTCAAGAAAGGTTTCATCTGCTCAAACATTTTCGTCTGACCAAACTGAAACTAACCATGGTATAAAATAAAATCTGTGTAAGAAGTAAAAGTAGCGCGGCAGCTATGTAGCGGAGTCTCACGTTAAACTTGTCGGTCTATACTAGCAAAGATTTAATTTCTACGATTGAATTATCCTTTTGTGTTGAAGTTGGTGGGTGCCGAGATTCTCGTGTATAGCCAGATGTACGAACGCCTCCATAATCAGCAAACTCCAGATTCGAAACAGACTATCCTCGGTTTGACTTTACCGAACTCTTAAATTATTTTGTCATATAGCCCGCAGAGAAGATGACGATCTGGAAAAAACTCGTGATTTACCTACGGCTAAAGTCGAAGGTCGGAGAGGGCGCGAAAGAACTCCCTCCAGACGGATAGACCAAATCAGTGCCAAAGGTTTCGCATTGACGTGTTGCTGAATGTCGAGAGGGATGGAACAAAACCATGGAAAAAGCTGTCAGACAGCCAGATCATCTGAGTCATGATTCTCAGTCATAAAGTCCCGACAAAGAAGACAAGAAATTGTCTTACAAAATAAAACTATTTAAAAATGATGTATTTATGTAATCATATTATAGTAGGTAGGTACATGATGTTTGTATAGCATTAATTCAGTATAAAAAACAATAAATATTATATTAAATTAAGAGATTTATTCAGTAAAGTGAAAAATAAATAAATCAACCGGATCTTAGAAGACATGGATACATGTTAAAAAATACCTAATACAATAAATTATTATTGTTCAACACAGGAACTAGGTATGTATGTATGTACGTTCTCGGTTACACCGACGATGGAAAACAAACCAATCTGCCCTCAAACAAGCCTTCACTGCAGTGGTAAAAGATCTAAAATCTGAGACGCATGTTTCAAAAGTGGACGAAACGAACGGAAAAAAAATTGAATGCATTTTAATGGTTTAAATTATTAAAATAAGCAAAAAATGAAGAAGAGATAGAATTGATTATGTACAATTTAATGTAAATATAAGCATTTATTACCAACCACTGGTACAAACAGAATTGCATAAAAATGTAGGTAGAATACTCAACCTTTCGTCGCCGCTATTTTTGCATTGATTTGTTTTATACATTTCAGCGAAAACGAAAGCGATGGTATTGAATGACTGATTTTTATCCCAGGAAATCATAATTACACAGAAGACAGAAATTTGCACACTGCTAGCTCACTCATTTGCGCGATTACTTTGGCTCCGGTCGCCGATAACACGTCCGACACGACGATAACCTTACCTAATAGTTTCAGGAGTTCAGAATATATGAAGAGTAATTTATAATTTTATTTATAACAGCCGTAATGGACAATTACCTAAATGACACGATACGTCAGTATAAAAATGCCTACTTTACATTTTTTAGGTTAGTGTGAAGTGTTTAGTTAAAGTGATTTCAAATAATCAACGAAATTAAGCAAACTATAATTACAATAGCCTTATTCTTCTTTTCTTCATGACTGAGGTTCATGGCCTGGATGATTTGGCAATCGGGCAGCCAACATCGGCAGCGTCAATATTTTATAATCACAATAAAAGAAAAATATAGTACATCGATGTTTTGAGCTGCCGTATCCACTAATATTTCAACGATACTTGACTATAATTATAAAAATAACGTACCTATCCATAAATCGCAGGAAATCTGCAAATCCAGACGAGTGAGGAAGAATCGGTAGGTACTATGCAATTATTAATTTAACGTGTGCCTTGACATACCGTGTGCGCCCACTTTCCGTCTGGTCGTCGAGACTGGACCCCATTATAATATTCAATGTAGGAGACAGTCGGCGCGGTAAGCGTACGCGGGGTTTACATAAAAACACAACAACAAACGGCGTTAATGGGCGCGCACGGTTATACACAGCTATAGTTTATAACGAGCACACGCGATAGAAATGAAACTTTTTTTGATTTGCTCTTCATTATCGTCGTCACTGTAATCTATTCCATCTTCACTGCATCAGCATATTATGTACTTACTTCAGACACCTATTCCAATCAAGTACATAAAGTTAAAGGGCATGTATCAGAAATTTTGTCAGCTAGATAAATTCGGCTGAATATTCAAGGCACGTGGTGGAATTTAAATTATTGCAGAATAATAATTACTAATAAACAAAATATAAAATATAAAAAATACACAAAAAATATTCAGATAGGCAGGAAATATTAAAAATAAAATACGGTGCACTACAGAAATGACACGACAGAATTTTGTAACAGGAGAGCAGACACACATGTCAGATAGATAAATAACATCATAGAATGTAAGCCAGAAGTAGGCTTTGTAGTGGAGATGCCGCATATCAGGGTTACATAAGCACACAAGGTCCCTCAGAGCTTGTTATTATTTCACATTTGTCATGCATTATTAAATATTATTATGGTTCAAATTTGACAAAGCATTTCACTGAATGATTATAATAAAGGAAAATATTCTTCGACATTTTTGAATTTTCCATTGCACTCCATCATTGATATCGAAACACCATGATAGATCATCAATACCCGAAGTCAAGAGGTAAGCATAATCGTCTGGTCGGCCGGTCAGTTGCGCAAATTGGTGATTATAATATAATTATATAGCTCGCATGATGGCCCGCGTAGAAGTTGCATCAAAATAGTGACCAGTAGTTCATAAAATAGAGTGGGTAAATAAATTATTGTGTATATTGTACATAAAAATATTGTGTCGCCTGCTAAAGTCGACGTCGATCAATTTTGTTGATAACAGAAGCTACGCCCGACGCACAGTATAAAATACACAGAAGAGAATAAAATACTGCCATTCATGATATTAGGTATTATTCATTAATCATTATCAATGAATAACTACTACTCTGCCCTCTTAAAATATTAATTACATCAACTCTATGTGGGCGATTAGGAGATAAAAAGGTTCTAAAGTTTTAAGCATAAAAAATATTTACCTACTCATTTTATGTAATTAATAGGAAAATTTGTTAAAGAATATAATGTAATTAGTATGTAAAATAAAATACAGTATATATGTAGGTACCTTCCTTTACATAAAATCTGTGAATAGTTTTAATAAACGACAGGTAAATAAATTTTAATTACATTTAAAATTTGGATATAATATTATCTATTGACTTGAAGATCAGTGAGGTAGGTAGCAACTTAACTTAATCTGAGGGGTGCCTAAGTACGTCCCCAGCTTTCGATTTCGATGAAAGTGTTTAAACATAGATTAAATATAACTGTTTAAACAAAATATTACATATTAGATAGATTCGCCCTGATTAGCGACGAACAAAACATCGGAGTATCAATAGACTTGAGGGTGCATATCTAAGGAGATGGCACTTTACAAAGAGAGCTCGCTATCCGAATGAAAAATACTGGATCAACATTCAACTCGATGCGGGATGCGGATTGACGGCTGTACTCGGTTAAAATCAAATTCTGCTTATTCGACGCTTGCATTCTGACGGTTTTGCTTTACGATAGCGACTCATAGCATTGTATACTTAGCTTCGAGAACTGGTTACTGAGATATTGGTTGAGCGGTTGGGTGGTATGACTTTATGAGTACCTAATTAGGAGGTACGCACGCAGCTTCTCATCACGCTGAGAGTGAATAGGCGACGTTGGCCACGTACTGCGGATGCCCCAAAATAATTTTAACCCGGCCTGTCTGTTCTTCAGGTTCCGGCATCCTAAGTAGCCGATGACTACAATCTACATTCTACAGAGTGTATTTATGTTGGAGCTTCGGGATACTGGCATGACCTGGGAAGATACGAGAAGACTGGCGAGCGACAGAGATTCTTGGAAGCAACAGTGTGTCCATAGTTCAGTACACTACTGTAATTGCGTCGCATGGTCTGATGTATTGTTAAAAAAAGAGAACATAATAATTATTTTGTATATTAACATACCCAGAGGTCACGGAGAGTTGAGGCTTTTGAAGTGTGGATATATAGACTCGTTATCAAAATTCCTTGGACTGACCGAGTGACAAAATATAATGACGTTATCAATCGAATAGAAAAGGACCAAAAAGAGGACAACAGTACAGCATTCCCCAACTTGTCATCCGAGGAATGGAACAACAGGATAAGCATGGCAGAGGACGACGCCGCATGTCGTGTCTGATAAGAAGAAGAAGATATTAATATAATATGTTATGCTAATTATTAATATTGTAATTTGACCATTTCAGCTATCGTGTAATGTCTGTCGTTTGTATTATGTTCAACTAATGTATTGATTGATAAGCAATTAATTTAAAAATCAATATCTAAGATAAAACTGTGGGATGGTAAGTATTGGTAAGTATTTTTTATCGTGGTGTAACTAAGAATCGTGATACGAAGCTATGCAAATTATTATCATGTATGTTGATAATAATAGTATGTGGTACTATGCAAATAATACCGGTGTAGCTTCTGATTACCTGATACATAACGCCGCGATACACACAGACAGGCGACAAATTTGTGGCGTCGATCGTGATGTGATAAGTTTTGCGGAACGTGGCACAATTCACAAATTACGGTTCGTTTTGTTTGAAAAACTCCCATGATAATGATAAGCATGTCACCAGGGATTGTCCATTTATGCAAGCAAAAAAATAGTAACCATCGTAAATACGATGAAAGACGAATCCTGATTAATTGTCAATCAAGTCGCCTGGCGTATGTATGTATGGAATTTCGGTCTTGGTAGACTTTCTCTTTCTAGGTACTGAACATGTAATTATTTTACATTAGGGATACTTTGTGAATTCAGAAACAGTTCAATGGTAATTTGTATACTTAGTAAGTATCTACTTCTACATTATGACATAACATGTAAGTAATAATACTGAGAATCGAAGTTGTATCATCAATTCTAGGATTTCGCTTTCCATTTTAAATGTTAGCAGAATAATTTCATTTAATAAAAAGACCATCGTAGAATTCGCCCGAAAAAAAACTTAATAAAAATCTAAATGTATAAAATTAAAGCAAAAAAATACCTCTGGTCTACTGATTATGTTAGCTATATAAAGTGACTTCGCATTTCAGATTAATTTTAAGAGAACTTTACACTCTCTTATACTATGGCATTCCACCATATTTTCAGATTCATCTAATTTTTTAATCAGGTCTCCGATCCCCCAAAAACTTTGGTGGATTTGTTCCCTTCGATTGAATTCAATTTTATCATAACATTTTAATCTGCACTTCTCAGACTTTCATAATGATAAACGCCATTTTGAGTTGTCCCTCTATGAAATGCAAAATTCACAAAACAATATTTTCACAAAACGATATCTCAACTTGTACCTTTATGGAACTGAGAGAGTGTTTAAGTTTATTTATTTCCGTATGCAGACATCTGTCTAACGAGAAAAAACCAGTATTTTTACGAGTTGTCCTTTTGTGGAACTGAAAAGGAGCAATATTCGAATATAATGGGTAATATAACTCAAAACATCAAATTTTGGACTTGTCGTTCTTCAAACAAGGACGTGAGTCGCCATTTTGTTTTCAGAGCTGCCAATAGAAGAATAAAATGATGAACTTGTTACCAATCATTCGATTCGAAAATCGAACAGACTTCAAAATTCCTAGTACGAAATGGGTATATGACTCCCTCTATCTTAGTATCCAAATTATTTGCATGCAAGTTGATTCATAAACAAGTCAAATCAATACATGTTAATATACATGCCATCAATAGGTATAATACATAAAAGAGCAAAACTAAATCGGCGATGGCAGTCTGCAGAAAAGAATGAAAGCCGCACGAAAAATAAGCATCATTTATCTACAAGCTCCGGAAAATTCACAAGAAACACCGCCCATGGCGTCGATATTACCACGACACGGCCTGAGAGGAAATGTGCCAGCGTTATAAAAAAAAAGCCCCACGGGGCGTCGGGCACGCTTGGTTAGACATGGGGGCCGCGAAATTGGGGAGCCGGGAGTGTCTGAGGGTTTAGGGGGAATGTGGAGGCGAATGAGGGAACAGAATGACAGTATCAGGGCGGTTTTGACAAGTAATTTCTTTGGCCCATATTGAGAGAGGTGACATTGTTTACTTGTATATTATAGTTCCTTACCTATGTATTCGTGAGGATAATTTCTATCAATATTCTATCTTCTATCTATAGTCTATACTAAACGTGTGATAAGTCTTGTTGAGGTAAAGTTGAGGCAATAAACGTAGTTTGAGCCATGTGCCAGGACTCGAAATGAAGTGGAGCCCACCGGAGCACTAGTCCGGTTCGTGAAATATCCGAGACTATTGCTCTGTCTCGTCTCTTATTTTAAATATACTTTTAAAGTTTAATACACAACTTGTCGGATACTTATGATGTATGTTACACCCCATTTATGTCAGCAAAGACTTTATCAGGCATGTTTTTGTCACAATTGAAATTAGTTAGAAAAAAATAATCAAAAAAATAAAATAGCTTTATCGCTTTTATTTATCCATAGTAACCGTTTGATATTTTGTTTGTGATTGGTTATAATATAAAATAACTCCCGAGGATTGTATAAATAAACAAATAATATGTTATACTTCTCGTGTACTGTGTCAGTGTCGAAAATGATGGATTTTAGGTATCTGTGCGAGCTTAGCCTTAGCGTAAATAATCTGTAAACTTTGTAGGAAATACGTGTACCCATATACCTTGTTTTTTTCTCATCTTAGAAATTAACATTTTATTATCACATAATATATTAACAACATAAAATAGTAATCGGTATTATGGTAAACGTTGTCGTATTAAAAATGAGAATAAAACCATATTTGTTACATCATATGTCCATAAAATAAGTCGATAATTGGATAAAATTGTCAATGAAGTTTGTAATTAACTCATAATTTCGGATAAACTTTCGTGTTCCGTATTTGCTTCTTTTTCATTCTTTCAGAATCGAGAGCTTTTTTTGCTCTTTCTTGAATAATCGGCTTTTCCAAGCCGAGAGCATTATTTTAGCTTGTCCTTCCAGCAGCAGCACCAGATGAATGCGGTGTATCTACGACTAAAGTGAATTTAATTATTATAATCGGCCCATGAAGAGTTTAGTCGTAAATCTATTAGTCAAGATTTACAGTAGGTACCTATGTCAGGAAGCCCACGATTTCCTACATATAACTAGGTATATCGTTAGGTGGTATTGAAGAGTTGTTTGGTTAGTAAAAAATCAACAAAGGCTATCGTGAAATGATAGAGAAAGAAATGAATGATTGTCAAATCGTTCATCATTATTAAATATGGTAAAAAAACATATTACAATGACGACGATAAGGCCATGAACAAGGACGAGCTGCCATGTTTTAATTTCAATTCTCTAAGTTTTAAAATAGGTAGTAATTTTCTTCTGGCTGGAGTGTCATCAATTATTTTTCAACTTGGTACTTGGGTACTTAAATGTAATATATTATTACATCCCTCGTGTAGTAAAACCATTTTGGTACCTATTCAAAGTTCAGTTTATTGGTGTTAATAAAAAAAATCGCACAGTGGTTTATTATTCGAGTTGTGTAGTTTCCAGCGGAATGACAAATATGTAGGTAGATTATTATCCAGTTTTTATGCTTTCACTTTCCTCATTACTACTAGTATTCTGTTTCCAATACGTCCCTGGAACAAATATGGTAGGATTTCCAAGCGAGGCGGGCTGGAAGCTTCAGGCGAAGATACGTATTGCCGTTTGATTTCTCGCAACGGACGGAAATTTAGCCCCGTATTCGATACGATTATCGGGGGACATCAGGGATGGTCAGTGACGTCCCTAGATAAAATGCCGCCCCTAAGCAGCGCCAAAATGCCGCCTCATTTGTTCATACATTATTTTTATCATCCTTTCATGAGTCCAATATCTAAGAAATGCGTTGTATGGATACATTACTAACCAAATATCAGAGTAATTTTATTATTCGCAAATCTGCACGTGTCGTTTCTGGTCACCAAGGACGTCGAAGAACAACGGAAGTAAACTAGATATCGAAGACTAGCGAACCCGACAAAACCAGCGAGCTGATTTTTTTTAATGGAAAGATATTTTCGTTGTTACTAAGTTAAGGTACTTACATATTTCTATATATTCCAAATGATTTTCCTCGATTTGCCGCCCTTCGAGTAACTGCCGCCCCCAAGCGACGCTCAACCTGCCTACCCCCACGGGACGTCACTGGGGATGGTATGCCATCCACGTTACAGAATTACTGCAATAGTATTGTATCCGAGAATGGAACACTCACGACGTACCATCTTCACCTCACAATAGATGTAGTAAATAAACAGATGCAGTGTTTATATACAATGCAGAAATGCTACGAAATAGTTGTCCATGAAATTTAAGCCATTCCGAGAATCATAAACGCTGAGAACGTCGGGACGCGTAATTGTAGTATTTTTTCTTAACGCTCGATTCGTTCGATTCGACACTATTATATTGTCAGTCAATGCAATTGGCATACTTAAACTAGCCTCATTTTCAATTGATCTATGCTCCGTGCTTGACCTGATGTCGACCCTCATTTTCAGTAGAACATTCATTGATAGGTCTAACACTTTTATTTATTTTACACTACAGTGAAAATTAAAAATATTGCAGAATCAAGGCGTTCACAACACGAGATAAGCGTCATAAACATAGGTACTATATTATCGCAAATTTCTATAGTTTTGACAGAAAACAAGACATCTGCGCATGTTCAATGCTATATTATTCCACGATAACAATATTTAAACATAGGACAGGGTACCTAACAAAAAGAGTAAAGAAGTAGATGGAAGTCCAACGATAAGCTAA
Organism: Rhyacophila brunnea; assembly: GCF_057557595.1. Taxonomy (NCBI): domain Eukaryota; kingdom Metazoa; phylum Arthropoda; class Insecta; order Trichoptera; family Rhyacophilidae; genus Rhyacophila; species Rhyacophila brunnea. Next base: position 21,630,449 of record NW_028232774.1, read on the forward strand.
GTAGACCCTATTTAAAAAAAAAATGGAAAACAACGTCATTATGACCCTTCAGCCGAAGCGATTTCTTTGGTTCTTCTTTTGCTCTATGAAATGAATAAAATTATGTACACATTATTACTATTATACCAATGGAATTCGAGCAGTGGTTTTCTCGTTTCCCATGGTGTGACGAAAGAATTCGAATTAACCTATCACAGGGATGGCGAACCTATGGCACGCGTGCCACTGGTGGCACGCGAGATGATTTTGCATGGCACGCGTTTGAAGAGAAAAAAAAACACCTATAATAATAATAAATGACGGATCGCATTGTATAAAAAATAGCAGGCAAATACTCTTCAAGAATAAGCATTACTTTTAATGTAATTATATAATTGCATATGTCAGTCTTTAGAATTTATGTCATCATCATCATCATCAGTCGGGGTCAATCCACTGCTGGATGAAGGCCTCCCCAAGCTTTCTCCAACTCTCTCGGTCCTGTGTCGTTCGCTGCCACGTATTTCCGCCGAACTTTGTAACGAAGTATATAATATTATCACACTAACCTCATCAAGTGGCGGAGGATGCCGTGCCGCAAACTTCTAATTTTGATCGATTTACGATGCTTGAGACAACTGTAGCGAGAAAATGCTTCATTTGATCAGAGCAATTCTCGTGTCAGTTTGTGCGATTAGAATCAAAGTAATTAATACATTAACAAACAATTTCACTTCTACCCACAAAAAATGAATGCACCAGGGCTCGAAATGGAACGGAACGCACCGGAGCGCCGTTCCGATTAATAAAATCTCGTAGGAAAATTATTTGACCGTCTGAGCTAGATCGGCCATAAAACAAAAAAACCTAACACTTATTTTTATAAAATACTCATAAATTTAGATAACTATATTAATATTTTCGTAAAATCATCGAGCGCTCCGGTTCGTAAAATTTTCCATTTCGAGCGCTGGAATGCACCAAATAAGAAACATAAACTTGGTGAAACTAGTAGTAGGTGGTAAATTCTGGCAGACAGTTTCAAAATTAGTGAACCGAAATGTATGACGTAATTGAAAAAGTGATATAGCTATATATATATATATATATATATATGTGTGTGTGTGCTATGTTCTGTGAGTGGTATCTAGAACATCACCATTTTTTTTAAATTCAATTTTTAAAAACTATATTTTCATCGTGAAAAACTACTCGGCACGTCAGATAGTTGAAAATTAATATTTGCGAAATTTTGGCACGCGTACATAAAAAGGTTCGCCAACCCTGACTTATCACAATATTACTATGTGATTAGACGTCATAAAACCCGCTGGATAGACGAGATCATAAAGTTCAGTGGATGTACGAGGGAGCAAAGAACTAGGGATCGAGAAGAGTGAACACAGCTAGCGGAGGCCTTCATCAAGCAGTGGATCGACCCTAGTTGACGATGATGAATACTATTTTAGTGAATATTTTTTAGTGTCTCAGTGTGAATTTACGGCACACTCGACAAAACAAGCAAACCGTCCATCGTTCGTGTCCGCGTCGTTCGTGCCCCGCCTCGCTCGCTCGCTTGGAGACCGACCGAACGAATAAGCGAAAAAATGTATTAGGCAGTCAGAAGGAGCGAAAGGTAATGAAAAATGTAGCGATAACGGCGATATAAGCATACGAAATAAATAATAATAAATAAAGCATTTTTGCGGAGCCATTCCGTATAACGCTAGGTTTACCTTGTCACTCTTATGTAGTCCTAATACAAAGTGTTGCCTTTGAGAATACAAAATACTAATTTTCAGCTCGCACACAGCAAGCTTGCAACAGCAATTTTTCTCTATGCAACACGGATATAGAGAGAGATAAGATTCGCGCTCAAATAAATACAATATGGATTCTAACTGGTTTGCGGTCATTTTTATAACAATAATTAATTTGTCAATAATAACTTATTGAAAAGTGAACTGTGGTGTTAAAATATGTAACCAACAACCTCGAAAATTGTATTTTTAGGCATACCAGATTACCTGATAATTAATTAATATTGTGAAGAGAGTCAATAATGGTCATATGATAAGAGTTTTAGGCGATAAATTCGTACTGTTTTCGCTTATAATAGGGAGAAAGAGAAATATTGGTAGGTATTTATGTGGATAGGGAGCATAAAGTTGAAAAAAAAAATATTGTGACACAAAATGTGCTCACCAAATTGTTTCATAATATTGCTCTGTAGCTGACATGACGTCTCATAATTAAAAATAATTACAAGATAAAAAAAAACTTTTTATATACTTACAACGTTTTTAAATTTTCTGTTGAATCATATAAACTTGACTTGACTAGCTTAAACGATCAAAAAAATTTATACTTGATAGAAATAATAATGAAATGTGATTTTGACATTTCATATTGATTTCCATAGTAACGCACGTATATATTATTAATTAAGTTGCTAGGACCCCAGAACTACCAACCAATAATAGTGGATTGGATTACGGATTTCTGCCGAAATAACTTTTCATACAAAACAGAATTAACTGAAAATGAATTTAATTCTACATAAAGATGGCTAAAAGTATTAAAAAATGCATTGGCATCGTGTTCTGATATATTATAAAAGTTTCAAATGTCTAGCTAGTCGGGAAGTTAGTTAAAAATCGATTGCAAGATTTGTACTGGATAAACAACCACCGGACAAATAAGAATACGACCTAATAAAAACGTTCTAAAATAGCATTATTGGATTAAAAAAAATTTCGTAATTTGAACCACAAATTTAAGCCGTACGATTTGTAATAATAAATTATCTATTTGTTAAAAATGTGTTAGTTTACCAAATTATTACAATTGAATAATAGGTGAAGGGTCGTGGCCCGTGGGTACTTAATAGTGATATCTTCATAATAGTATGTATACGAATTATAAACTCGCGCCAACTAGAAAAAATTAAAAGCGTACCCACTACCCAGGCTAAAACGCAAAAACTCTTGATAGTTTTTCATAATTTCCCGAGTTATTTTTCTCCATAAATTGTCGGGGTCAAAGGCGGACATTCTCGAGTCCCGCGCTAGCTATAGGCCCCCGTAAACTTGCCACCCCGGGGCAAGTAACATAATATGCCGTGGCGGTGACCGAGGGAACATTCTGCATTATAAATGGCAGGTCCCGAAGCGTTGCTCGTGGCAGGCCAGTGGACCGACGGTAATAGTAACTACTTATACCTATACCCTTACACCACAATAATAGAATTGAAATTATTTGACTAAAGATTAACTTAATGTGCTAAAACGATTGGATTTTCCAATCAAATGTTTTGAAAACTCCACTTGTATACATGTCATGTATCAGTGGCGAAGGCTCCATACTAAGCGATTATTTAAAGCTTACCTTCTATTTTCAAGTATTTAATTTATATAAATAAATATCTATATTGTAGGACATTGTAGGTTATAATAAAAATATTGATTGCCATCTATCGTCGTTATTTATAAGTAGAGCTTTTAATTTAGTCATGTTTCGAATCAAAAATAAATGACGGAACGTCCAACGTGAGTGCTATTTTTAGAATTATTTCAACGATAATCCAAGCCGAATTTTCTACCGAAATTCAGTTGCCAACTTCATGCATGTCTGGGTTTTTGTTCGAGACTCAGAAGCGTTAACAGACAAGCTTATTCGAAATGTTGATTTGTTTATTGTCTTTGCTTATCTTTAAAAGCAAATAATAAATAATAAGGATGATTAAAAAAAATAATAACTATTGTGTTCGATCACATATAATTTATAAATTGTTATTAAAAATAAATATTGTATTAATTCGCGATTATTATTTAGGTTACTTCAGTCATATACAAACATAACATGCTATTCACAGTTTATGTCATTTTGACATGTCAAAGCGGTGGTAAAGGTTTATTTTATAATACAAAATTCATTGTGTTACTGTGAATGTGGATAAATTATCTCATATTGTACCGAAATCATTCGCCAGTGCTTTAAATATATAAGTATTTATTAAATTGTGTAGTGTCCCGGTAGAAAATGTGCGAACGATTGCATTTAAAAATTATCAAAGCTTGACCTTCCAAGGGTTCATTTAGATTTGAATACAGCAAAAAAACTTATATTAGACATTTTCACAACAATTTATAAATGATAAATATTTGTTTTTAACTGGCAGTTATACATTAAACAAACTTTTTTGTTGGCGATGCGTATTGTTTGGTAAAGAAAGTATGCGTGGAATTCTACTGCCATAAGTGATTTAAATAATTTGACAAATTCAGCGGTGAAACCTATGACCAGTGTGTCGTTGTCATTAGTGTGCACCTATTCATCAGTAGTAATATCGTAAGTATTATCTTCTTATTTCCCGTAAGTTACCTGACAAGTGTGCTCTTTTTCTCTGATCTCCACAGCTTACCTCTTTCCAAAAGTCACCCTTCGCCACTGTCATGTATATAGCAACCACTACGACAAACCATATCCGTGATAGTTGTCACCAGGCGTCGCAAGGTGTGCCAACGTCAAAAATACTCATATAAAACATTGTTTCCTCTGAAATTACCGATTTGTATCTCAAAATTTGTAATAAGCCACTAAAAAAGAATCTCATAATCTAGGCGTCTAGGTAGTTAGTTCTTCCATTCGTCCATAAATTGTCATAGCTACAACAGATATCTACGGTTATACTACCTATTGTAATAAAATGGGCAATAATGCTGGTGAAAACCTAAGAAGGAAACGGCAAGTATATCGACCATGTTTATACCTACTACATTAATTTATTAATTTTGGAAATGAGTTCAGAGGAAGACATATTATCTAAATCCGACGCGGACAGATAGAATTTAAAAAAAAATCTAAAAAGACTGAGGAAATTGATGTACCTACCTATCTATTGGAAAAGTTTTAAAAGAAAATTTTAGAATTCAACAAACAAATTATAAATCACATGACATTCAAAGATTGGTCAGCAATATTTGAACACTACATTAAATATTTAAATTGCTCATGACAAAGACGTTGAATAATTGTTTTCAGAATTGCGCCTTCTGTGATTTCCCTAATATCACGGAAGGCAACAATTATTTCAGTTTGACGTACCTAAGTGAAAGGTTTGTATGCAGAACAAAATATTTATAGGAGTATTTTATATGTGAAAATTCGTGGTACATATAGTACCTAGTCCTTTTTTGCCGTCACTTTTCATACGTTTTGGTCCATCTCTTTAGGAATAGATAATAGAAGAAGAGTTTCTTCAACATCTTCGATTTATGACAGTCCAAGCGTAAATATTCAGAAAAAAACAATACTGCCGATCATTTATTTAGTCGGTGTATGTAGGTATAATACAAAATAAAATATAATGCGAATGTCTGGAATTAATAATTTGAACACTTAAAGTAGGTCCTACAGCAAATTAACATATTACCACAATGTAACGATATATAATAATTATTATATGGTATACCAATTTTCATAAGTAGACCCCCGGAACATTTTCCACAAAATGATAAGAATATGGGCCCCGCAAGGGGGGAGGGCGACAGAACTCCAGCCTGGGGCCCCGGCGTGGTGAGTCGACCAGTTAAGTGAGAACCACACACACCACACACACCACACATTTTCTCTAAAAAGTCATCTGCAGTGCTATTTTCCTTAAAGAATATTAATATTTAAAAATATGTGGCTGTGCGATGCAATTTGAAGCGATATGATGATTGATATAATTTGTATATAATTCACGTGTAGAATTTGATTTTATAATTATTTTAAGTGTTTCCTGGCGAAGGGTTTCATGATACTTGGCTACTATAAAACGAGGTCGCGATCAGTACTTTACAATAATACTATGACGATGAGTGTCGACAACTCAATAAATCAACTGGATTTATTTAAAAATCGCTAAAAAATACACGGAATAACTTTAACTTTGAGGTTCCGCGGAAACCATTTGAGGAACACTACTGTCGAAAATCACAATCCCCTTATCTTAACTATATGTAGGGGGCCCGCTTCAGAATGTGGGGGCTATGGATAAGAATGCATATCAAAACCCGTGGACTGATAAGAAGCTAAAGAATTCAAATAATGTCTCACTATCTGTATGCCATCAAAATAATAATCGAAGCCAAATAAAAGACTTTCGTCGAATCGGTCGGTCGTCCGATAGGAGGAAATTATTCTGAATATTTTCCAGTTATTCCGTATTTTATACACGAGTTGTTCCAATGCGGTGCTGGTATCAGGCGGGTATACGCTCGCAAGGATATCTATCTATGTGGCCATAATACAGAAGCAGTGGGACGGAGCGCGTAGCCTACTCAGCGCTTAACTACTGTGTCAGGGAGGATGCCGCATTACCGAGCAGAGATGAATTCAAGAGCGGCGAATTAAATAATAAAACAAATTACAAATGTATGTAAATAATGAACCGAACTCAACTTCTGATACCCGTGGAGACGGGTGATAATATTGCGGAAGGTCGGGTTGCGATCCATTTAGATGTAATCAAAATTGTCAACGTTTTTCCAAGCATGCTGTATGCAGTGGATTTGCATACTTACTGCTCGATGGAAACCTATACCTGTATTCCTTCGTGATAACTGATAAGTATTGATAGACATCGTAGATATCGTGCGACGTGCGACTACTAAGATTTCAGTAGTTATCGAAGATGCCATCCATTATCTGAAACTGCATGTGGTTTTGAACCGTGTGGAATATTAAATTTATTATTTCTGTTCATGGAAATATTAAGTAGATACGCGTACATATATAATGTATATGGATACGGTCGGACTCTTGAATTATTTGTTGAAAATATATTTCCATTAACAAAAATCATACGTTTAATATGCCACAGGGAAACTACATGCTGTTTCAGTCTATGGATGGCCTCTAGGTAATAGGTATAATAATTGTACCCGGGAGGCATAGGGCATCATGTTCATTTTGACAACTTTACAGGAGAGCATAAAAACATATTTTTTGTGCTTTTTTATATGTTTTTGAAATAAAACGCACTTGTTAAACTTTTCACTTTATTTATTTGTTCAATTAAACCTACAAAGATGTTAAGAAATGAAAATTTTAAAAAAAATGTATAAAACAATTTATAATGGACATGATGTTTTGTCCCTCTAAGTAAATATACATAACATTGTAGAAATATTGGACATGGTGGAGGAATTTAAGAATAATATAGTAAACGAAATATAATTTTATTGTACTTCTGAAATAAAAAAAATGATTTACAATATTCCACCAAAGGATTAATATGATTCGTTGTCATCGGGAATGTTACATTCAGGATAATCATGAGAATTGGCCCCACGAGACTTTACACTGGGATAGGTAATTATTACCTATCCCAGTGTAAAGTCTCGAACGATTACATAAACAATAAGGTATAGTGCAGACGTCATTTTCAATGGTTAACATTATTATTTGAATGTAGGCAACATATCCTATCTGGACTGTTAGGCTTCGGCCACATAGGTAGGTGCTTCGATAGTGCTGAGCTAGGTGCTATGCTTTTCTACTAAAAATACTATTGCCACAGTGCACGCTACGTGCTTAGGTACAAATTCATTTGACATTTGGGAGCGCTCAAGTCAACAACGATATGTCACTCTCAAAACTAACCAGAAGCTACTTCTCAGAGAATTTAAATTTAAAATTTCGAGTCTCAAATTCGAACTTGTTGGGTGCATAATTTCAATTCATCCTATGCGTCATTATTCATAACCTCAAAATATACGTTGTTTGACGTTTGTCATACTAAAGAAACATCCGCCATCTAGCAAAATCACTAGGTGACAAAATAAAAAAAACCAACACGTTTGTTCGCCGGGAGACTCACGAGGTGACTAATAATCACGTAGCGAGGCGCGAAACATGCAGTATGGCCATTGCGATAGTATAGTGTGCGTCCGTTCGCTAGGATATGTCACCTAGCACGTAGCCACCAAGCAAGGCACCTGTATATGTGGCCTTAGCCTTATGAAACGGCGGGATCAACTTCATATAAACACCTTTTATGTTTAAACTGGCTTTATTAGAAGGTATCTAATATAATAATTAATAGATTATGTTTTAGAGTTTTAGACAATAGCTTGTAAACCGTCTGATTTGATACAGTGATTGAATACAGTCGATGCGTCCTTCTTTAAGGTTGAATTAAAACTGAATTGAAAAGCTACCTTGATTCTATATAAAACAAACATTCATATTCATTGGCATATAAACATTCATTGGTATTCTCATTTAGTTTGATAAGGAAAGTGGATACCTATAAAACAATATCCATTAGAATGTAGTTTGAAACAATGAGCGATAAAGATGCATTGCATTCCAGACGATTAGATTGATAAAAACAATGGTGCGATAAATCAAATCTTTATCAAACAAATTTCCAGACCTTCATCATGCTACTTATTAAAACTTGATAAGAATACAAAGATAGACTCAAAGCTGCGGGCTATAACAGAACTTTTATTAGGCATATGCCATTTATAAATATAACAATAATTATTGCGAGAATCTCGTGGATAACAAACGTAACAACTACTCTTCAGCGAACACCAACTTAGAGACATACTCTCCACGGTTCCTCAACCTTCGGAGTTGGCTGATTGCCTTAAATTTCACACTGAAAGAACCCGTGCTGTGAGGCTATATGCCGAAAGGGATGACACAAAGCCTTAAAGAAATCTGCCAGACGGCCAAAGGGTATCGTCAGTCATGAGGTCTAGACAAAGAAGAAGTTGTAATACCAAAACGCTTCATGTAAATATCTTACATTTCTATGTGAATTGAAAAATTTGTCATCTTGATATTATGCTTTGTGATGATTTGCCCGATCTGAAATGCTTATGACGAGAGGGTTGTCACTTTGTCACCAACATTTTTGACTGTTCTGTCTGACACCAATCATGGATGAAGTCAGTCTAAAAAATTTCCACTTTCATCGGGATCGTTCTTCGTTTGTCAACGTGGGCCACGGACACAATTTTATTATAATGTCGGAAGATAAGAGATTTCTCATTATAATACAATACAAATGGATTTATTATAGTAAATTCCCATAAACATCAGCTATGTTGGAATAGTAGGATGTTCTTTATTTTTAAATCCTCTCCAATTCGGTCTTGTGCAGTGTTGGGCCACTGGCGGGCCACGGGTGGTTAGGGGGTGCGCTCGGGCGCGCTGGTGAGGGGGCGCCGGTGGGAATTACTGATAGCGCACCGGCTGCCAGCTTGATGCCACCGGCGGGCTTCCTGTAGCTGCCTTGACTCTCTTCCCCGCCCACCGTCCCGACCCGCCCGGCGAGTCTGCAAACAGCCCGACGCCGCCACCGACGACTAGCTAGAATAGGTCCTCGTCGTACGGACGGGCGAATACAACACGCAGTGTATATCTATATATACGCCACGGTGTATTATGGCTGTGTATAGCGACCCGTGCACGTTATAGTCCCCACAGTGTAAAACGTACGAGGGTTGCGGGCTTTCCTTGAAAATAAATATTTTCCTGGTAAAATTGCAACTCACTGTTGGAATAGCAGAAAGCCAAAAGGGTTTTAAATATAGCCCCTTATTATTAAAAGACACTTATCCTTTCAAACTCGCTAAGGAAGAGGAAGCTGCCGCAGTCCAAATGAAACACGCACGTTATTATTAAAATGGTTTTCCAATGTTTAAACTTATGGGTTAAACTTTCGCATGAGTGATCATTAACGCAATTAATTTAATTAGCACATTTATTGAGGGTTACAAGGTTTTAAACTATACGTACCTACTTAAGTATAATAATTTGATAATCCACTTCTAAACATCTGTATGGTAAATACTGGCAAATAAATTAATTTTAAATTAGTAAGTATAAAATAATATAATTCCGATATATTATAATATGTATTCCCCTGGCCAGAGTCGATGGAATCATCCATACGAAATTCTGCAAAGAAGACTTGTTTAGTTTAGTTTAGTTTCACTTAGTGAACACAAGAAATAGTATCCTAAGAAATCTTTTTCATAATAAATTATATTACGAAGACGATACATTACTGAGCAATTATCTGTATTGTAACAAGTCATTAGAGATGAGAAGAGAACCATAGGTTTTCTCTTCTCAGAGTTTTGAGACGTGCAGGCCCAAGGCCATGGCCCCACAAGGGGGGGGGGCTTATAGGGTTCTAGCCTAGGAGCCCGGGTTCAGGGGGGGGCCTGGCGGGGCGAATCGACCAGATAAGTGAGATAAACACACATCACAAATTTGCTTTAATAGTAAAATTTTCAATGAATTAAAATTATTTTGTTGTACGATACAATTTTTAATTGTGTATCAATACTTAACATCTCCATAATTCGAATGGATGTATTAAAATATACAATAAAACATTAAATATAGAGATTAATTTGACCGCGTACACAGTGTCTTTATTCTTAGCGATAGGTAGGGGGCCCCGCCAAAGATCCTAGCCTGGGGACCCGCTTCACGATGTGGGGCCCATGCCCAAGGCCCACTGTGATAAATAATAAAATAAAAACAGTAATGTTCCCAGAATCAAATCATAGAGCTTGATGTCAGTCACTAAAGATAAATGAAGGCAGAGCAAGTCAAGATTCTTTTTTAATTTTCTAAACTCTTTCTTTAATCACCATCACAATCACATCAGTCCCGTGCAGTTTCGTTTCGGAGCAGGGAAGTGTGGCACTAAAATATTTTCATTCTGACACGTTTATAGCGCCATGGAAGGCGGCCGTGCACAAATCGCGGCAGCATATAGAAGACGGGGGGAGACGGGGTAACTCAAATCGTTATAGGCCCCATTTATGTTAGTTGCAGAGATTTTCCAATGCTTTGGGTGATATTTTCCACTAAATTTGTGAGAAATATGAGAGAGAATTAAGATAAGATTTTGGTATTATATGACTGATTTGAACTGTTTCAAATCACATTTAAAATCTCCTGACAAATCGTGTGCGTCATCTGCGTCAAAGAAAATCGGCGCTGCATGTAGCAATTATATTGATATCGATGATTCATTCCGATGAGAAAATCAAGTTTTCCTTCCAGTCCACACTCATTCGGTTTATTCTGTTTTCTCAATATTTATTTACGACACAATTAATTAAATTAAAACATGTTTATAAAAAAAAATGATCGGCGGACAAAATCGACGACCCAATGAACAACCGAAACGCTTCCCTTTGCCCCGGCAAAGTACTAGGAGCGCAGAATATCGCACAGGCGGATCACGTAAGCGTAAAAATCGCGTTTTAATAATAATTTTATTCCGCGAGTGTACGCCCTGCGAGTATCACTTCCCCCTCCTCCTCGACCCGCCCGACGCCGCACAACAAGGCACAGCGGGTCCGACACACGGCCCGCCGCTTCATACTGAGTGCACAAAATACACAACAAAACAGGTCGGCCAGTATACACGTAATAATTTACCTCTTCGCGTGTGTGGGACCCTGTTACCGCGCGGACGTCGAATCGTGAAAAATGTTTTTCGCTGCCAATCCGCATCGGGAAATTCACTATCGTCCGTCCGGAAACCGCAAAGGAATTGGAATCCTAATAATTTATGTAATAATAATATATTGTATAACATACGGAATCATAATTATTTACAATTTATAGCAATCTCGATTCAACTAGAATAATAGAAAAACAGTAAGTTATCTTTTCAACTAATCCTTGCTTAAAAGAATCCTTACGCTTATCAAAATGTCTATAAAAACATTTTACCCTTTGCTATAATAATTAGTAATATATCACACTAATCATATCATAGAAATAGCCAAAACACGATTTTGTAAAACTAATAAGTAATAAAATACAACTAAATTTGATTATATCGAAGTGATAATAGCGATCTCGCGGGACTGTAATAAAATAAGGAATAGCAACAGGTGTGCATATTTTATAGAAACTTACTTGCACTAAAATATGAAGTACCTACGTACCTATAGGAAAATGATAAGTATTAAGATATGTACTATTTTAATTTAATTATTTTGTTGCCGCGAAAGTACGAATCAAACTGTGGATCCATTTATTTTTTTTATTATCATGACGTACTCACCTATCTGAATTCAATGACCAGTGAGTGTTGTGTGTCTCCAATTTTACCGTATCTGCAGATAATTTATAAGATAAGCATACAGTCGAGTGGCCAAGTCAGGTCATCTCTACCCACTAACGCCGCACCGACGTAAGTCATGGAAAACGAACGTGCGATTTGATCCATTCTGACCGGGCAATTAATTTATCAGAGCCGTTGTATCAATAAAATCAAAAACAATAGCTGCTTACTAGTTATACAAAAAAAAAATCATCAGACAAACATTAATAATTATTCAAACAATCGAATAAAATCATAGGTAAAAACTCTTAATTACCCTGGACTGATAGACATGATACAATCTGGTAGATGAGAGACTCAATGAATTTTATGAATTTTTATTTGTGATTATAATTGACTGGATCACCGATGAGAATTGATTAAGTATTTGATGATTTATTTTCTAACTCGATTTATACAGTAACAATTAATCTGCAAATTTAATATCAATTGAAACAAAATTAATTTGGGCACATTATCGGGATTTTTTTTACCTTCTTCCATGATCTGCCGTCGGACGCGGACACTGACTTAAGTCACTCAAAGTATCAGGCGGTCATAATACCTCAGGCGGTACCGAATAAGTCGGCATAATAATATTGTATGTGAACTTATTTTATTTATACACACCGACAACGAAGGTTTACCCGTATCGGATTTTTTTTAATAATATGTAAAACCATCAACTCAACCCAAAAACCGAATGAACTACCCAGTTATGCGTCAATTACATCGACCTACATTACGAGCTGCTTGTTGGCTTATTTACAATCTGCCTGTAAAGTCGCCCAGTGTCATCATTGACAAGCTAACAAGCAGATTGTAAACAATCTACCGAGAAAAGTTGAAAGCCGGTCAACTTTACACGCTACACGCCGGCGTGTGGGCCTACTGCGTCTGCGCAGTAGAGGCAGTAGAGTGCAGTAGCAACCTCCCGTTAAAAAAACGAACTACGTTCTGTCAAAATAGTCGCTGGCTTATGGCTTCTCAGCGAATGGAAAGTTTTGTGTGTCGTCATCACAATCGCAGTAGCTGAATCGCCCGCTTTCAAATTCGCCAACAAACAGCTCGTAAAGTAGCTCAATGTAATTGACGCATTACGAGCTGTTTGTTGGCGAATTTAATATCGGGCGATTCAGCTACTGCGATTGTGATGATGATACACAAAACTTTCCATTCGCTGAGAAGTCACAAGCCAGCGACTCTTGACAGAACGTAATTCGATTTTTTACCGGGAGGTTGCTACTGGGCTCTACTGCGCAGACGCAGTAGACCCACACGCCGGCGTGTGCGTGTAAAGTTGACCGGCTTTCAACTTTTCTCGGTAGATTGTTTACAATCTGCTTGTTAGCTTGTTCAATGATGATACCGTTTTACGGCGTCCTTAATGTTACACAGGTATGATACTATATTAGGTATGTAATAAGTATGTAGGTACAAAGATATTTCCAAAAAATACCAAGTGGGATGGGTACGACAGCTGATCACCACACAGTTGCTCCTCAAATCTTGGAATTAAATTAGACACAGATACCCCTATTTCTCGATCCACGTAGAGTTTTGTAATGTAGCCTACTGTCGCAAGAGGACTCAATTATATACTTTTCCTCTGCCGACGTCAGATGAAGATTGGATCCTTGAATGGGAAACCATAAATTATAACATATGTATTGCAGTTTTATTCAATGTAACGCGGCCTGTTGGAAAACAAACATAATTCCAAATAATCTTAATTCAAAGCGCCAATGCACGATGACAATCAATGATAGATACCATTATTGCACCAGTTTGTAACCTCAAATGCTTGTTCTCGTGATATAAAATTGTTTTTGAACAGCCCCTATCTCACCTTACCGACTTGTTTCTGAAATATTTTTTTGAAAATAATAGTATAAAGTTCACAATATGGATTCAACATGTGGGAGAAATGAGGGTAGGTGGCCATGAGGTCATGCGACAATTGGGACATTGGGAATTGACAATCTTATTTAGGTATGGTCCCAATATTGAAGCCCCATTTGATATAAGAAAATAAAAAAGATTTTAAGTTACACATATCATTTATATTTTTATAAAAATCGATGTTTTTTTTAAATAATTACTTATAAAAAATATTAAAACTATTAATTAGTCACAAATCTCTTATACAAAACACAGAAAACTTAATAACTAAATTTTAATAATAAATATTATGACCATAAAGTATAAGGTGTTGACAAATTCACATTTTAGGTACTTATAACATTTTTTTACAATTGCAAGTTTATTTTTCACTTAAAATAAAATACTTATATTTTTCTTTTTAATGTTTTCAGATAGGATTTAGATTTAATACAGTTTAAAAAAATGTAAATTATCAAAAAAATGTCTCAAATTGCAAGCTTCGTATTTTTCCGCTAGGTGCCTCTGGTAGGTAGAGTTATCGCCTTTTTAAAGTGTTTTTAATAAACTTACGATTTAAAGATTATTTTTTCCAGTCAAATAAAAATTTACTATTTAAACAAACCGTTATATATAATTTATACGTACGTTCATTGAATGGTCTCAATGTCTCATCTTAATATTAAAAATATTATTTTATGGTGTTTTTATAATGTTTAGGTTGACCAGGGAACTCATAAATATTGAGAAGTGGGCTGCCTCTGTGTGCCACTGAAACAAGGTTTAATTCTAGAGTGTGGGGAAATATGGACTAAACATATTCACCTGTTTAAGAATACGTTATGTCCAATAGCTCTTTATCCAGAATATGTAGGTACTTATTAAAGTTTGTCACGTAAACGAAACGCGCATTCAATATTGGTAATATTTGAGGATACTATGCGCTTTGTGTTTTTTTGGGATTTATGGCTTGATCTACATAAAGTAATAAACCGTATCTAGCTTCAAACCCTTGGTCCATATTATTAATACATATTATGTTCTGTGAGGCTGAGGTATCATAAATATATAGGTCATAGGATACCATAATACACATAATTATGTAGCCGCCGTGCAATGACATTAATATGGACGAAGCATCTGGAAAAAAAATGACACTCACTTTTTTGTCGGGTCTGCCGAATGGTATAATCTGTTCTAACGCCATTACAATAAAGGTTATATTGCTATAAATTCCCGATGCGTGATATCGCATAATGGAAATTGCGTGACGTCTACCTATACATGTGGGAATGTCGCTATGCGCGAATTTACTTGCTAGCTACTGTATTGAGTGCGTTGTCCATTAATAATGTCATTGCCACCGTGACGAAGAATAATAAAACCACGGCATGGGTAGCAGAAAATTTAAGAGCATTGTTTAATTTTAATATCACTCATTAATGATGTTAACACGTACAACTCGTTCGTAATCATAATATTGGAACAGAGTGACGTGACTAAAGTGATGAATGATGATAAATACCTACTTATCGTGATACCGATAATGCGATGGTATAATACTATCTACTATCACAACGTCGCTATAGTCACAGATGTGCGGTGTCGCTGTCGACACGGGAACCCATCAAATATAGCGTTCGTGGGGTGATTAAAGGGGTGGGTGCAGTGTCGGATTCACCCTCAGGCGTGTAAACACAGCGCAGGATTTCCTATTCCACACAGCTAACTATTAGGGTGAATCGAGCGCCACACATTTTTCGTGGAATACGTGTATTATTATGTTGTGTGATATAAATCTCGCCATCGATCAGTCATCATCGTATATGATATTATAATTGAAGGATTTCAATCAATGAATTGGATGGTTTATTATTATTATTCCATCATAATTTATATCCATAGATTAAAATATAAAAATATTTCACAAAAGTGAAGTAATCGAACAGTCATAGTGTATCTATGGTATGGCACCGAATTGTAATTGTAGGATGCTGTGTCTCTTTGTACACAGCCCAAGAGCCGTAATCTTGGTCTCCGGACCTTCCTTTCCCTTCTGGTCTGTTGTAAGGGATACTCTTTGGTGGTTGGGTGTATTCTATAGATTAAATAAAAACGTGTATTCCGTCCTTGAGATATAATGGCCTTTCCAACGGAGTCGTCACACTTCCACGTGTGAGACGATAAGGGGATCATTGTACAACAAATCTGTGCCTTTTTCGTCGCACATGGCTTCGAGGACTATTATCATATCAGCCTTATTAATAGCCAGGAATAATTGACGAATTATAATGACTAATGATCCAGTGGTTACAGCCATATTATGACAGGTAGGCGGATAGGTGCCAAAACAAATTCAAATATTTAAAGCTTGTCTATTTATCACCAAGCAATATTGTTTCTAACTCTAAAATCTATTGGACTGCACACTTTATACGGTCGTCTTTCCGAAAAAAATGCATAATAGATCACATGCGACTAAATTTCCAAATATGTTTAGCAATACACACTGTCCTCCAGTGAATGCGGGCAATATACGCGCTTTCGCATTGGTATACCTGAGCTGGCGAGCATCCGATTCAAAATGTGACTTCCCTAGTCGCAAATTACCTACCCCTCAAACAGAAATTGTGTCGATTCTTCTGCTAGTAATCGTTAGAGGTGAGTTGGAAATACTGTGACCAGTTTGTGTACTCAAGTCTCGGCATGAAACTACCCATACGTGTGGCCCAATAAACTTGTTCCAAGAAACTTCTTCGAACGCATACGATGAGATCATCGCGACCATAGATAATATACGTAAAACGCGATTCGCTAGATGGTAGACTTTCAATACTATAATGACGTGATATACTCAACAACTTTACTGTCATTGCCGTCATTGCTCTCCCTTTCTCCCCAGTTGTAAAGTTGGTATAGTGAAGGACAGAAATGGTGACAAGTTCGTAGTAAGTAGTAATAATATGGAGTTAGTTTTAGTTCCAGTGGAGTATGAGACTGATAAGTATTTACGCGTCTATCTGGTTTCGTCACGATGAGTTTCTCAATTTTTAGTGTTATAATTGCAATTTATAAACTGAATTCAAATGTTATGCGTGATCGTGTAAATGGATAATAATTATATAAACAATAATCTGTGTAAAAATGGTTTCTAAAAAGCACTGACACAGCTTTGCACGCCAAACGCTCTATATAATATCCCAAATACTAGTAAGTATTTTGGAACAAGTTTCGATACTAAGTATTTTTTATACTGGTAGTAAGTATACTTAGTCTTCAAAATCGACCAGTTCTCCCACCTCTAGTAATTGTAAAGAACTACAGGTTCCAAAAAATACCTAGGAATCAACTTTCCAATAACTAGTATAATCATTGATGGTCTATTGTTCTGTCCACGGTCATGCCAAGACGAGTAATTTTTTTTATAACTCAGCGTTGTGTGGGAGATCGGCTCAACTCAAAAGCGGGTGGTTATTGGGGTTACAGGGGGCAAGCGTGGCAAGTGGGGTGGCCGACTTGGTGCCGTCGAGGCAATCAAGTGACGTGTCGACTGCCGAGCGTAGTACCTAAGCGTGGGGTAAGTGTTGGCATCGCTAAAGGGGTGGCGGGCGAAATCTTCAGAGTCTAAGCAAGGACAAAATATTCACGTAGGAATATTTTGTCTCGCATTTTTATAATGAATCTTCACATAATATATTTAAAAAAAGTTTTTGCTAAAAGCTAAAAATCAGAAGAACTTCCATAATTAAAAACAAGGATACAAATGAATTTCTTTGACACAAATGACGCAATAGATTCATTATAAGATTATTAAAAGGGGTCTTCGAAACAGTTCAAATCTGACATACCCACAATATTAAGACGGTACTTCAGTGAAACGGCAAATAATTTTCAACTATAGGTGCGACGAAATTTCGGACTGGCTGGCAATCGGAGAGCGAAAGTCGAGCTTTGAACACGTCAATTTGTTTTGTGATGGCGACGAGGGAATTAATTCTTAAATCGTATAAACATGACTATAAAACGTTACCCGTTTACTTGAAAAAGAAAACATGTCAATGAATATATTATTATTAATAATAATAGAACAATAAACATAACATTAAATGGACGCATGTTGACTTTTTTGACAAATTATGTTTTGTTCTGCACGCGTCATTTTCACAATCTTCGCGTCGCGTAGTCACGATCGTTTTAAACTGTGCCCCACCTGAATTATAGCCTTAAACTATTCCAAAATTTGTAATATTATTTTAATGTGATCAGACAGCGCGCCGAACCCTTACGTCACTAAATGCGCCATTGCACATGTTCGATCCTAAGAGGATCGAATGGGGCTCCATAAAGCGGAGGTTGTATTAACAGATTTTTGTTTTTCCGAGAAAGGGATGTTAGCCCCTTGCCCCCCCCCCCCCCTATTCGAACCATACTCTGGCTCCAAATCTACATTGAAAAACAACATGTGAATTTGCCAGACCCGGGATTTGAACCCGGTACCCACGACATTAAAATCCGACACATTACCGCTTGACTACCGCGGTCATTCTAATACTCGTAATACTTGATAGTTTTTATGGAAATAAATTATGCACCCACGATCGTCTGGAAAAAATCACATGCCGTTTTTCAATATGTTTCTATTTCTATACGGAGTCGAGTCGTGGACCCTGAAGGCAAGAGAATGGAAGGCAATTGATGCCTTTGAGATGTGGTGTTGGCGCCGAATGCTTCGCATTTCTTGGACGGAGCACAAGACGAACCAGTCAATCATCCAGAGACTGAAGATAAAGGAACGGCTCTCGACGATATGTCTGAGAAGAATTTTGCAGGTTTTTGGACTTATTGTCAGGCGCGGAACGGACAACCTGGAGAAACTGGTAGTTTTAGGTAGCCTCCAGGGAAGGCGAAGCAGAGGAAGAGCGTCTGCGCGATGGAGCGACCAAGTGAAAGAGCTGACTGGGGGCACCATCCATTCTGCCCTGAGAGAAGCGGAAGATCGAGAAGGATGGAAAGTCTTGGTCGCTCAAAGCATGGCGAAATTTAAACGTGGTCACGATCCTCAGCCATGAGTGCACGACCAAGAAGAGATTTTTCCCAGAGTGAACCTAATAGGTTGAGCAAGCATTTATGGTGATTTCTTTGGAACCTATTAGAAAATTATCTTTATTTGTGTCTTCGATTCGACATCGTTTCAGCTTTTCATTGATTTACCAAAACTATGTAGTTTTTCAACGAGGGTGTAACACATGGGAAGTGGATTGTCTTCTGGGTGCCGCTTAAAGGAGGTTTAATTCTCTAGTGTGGTTGAAATTTGGATTAAACTTAAACACCTGTTAAATCATATGATTGTTAAATATGTAGAGTACCTACACGTTTTATTGTTTTATAACTTTACTTTGCACCTTTTTTACACTTTTTACTACTCACGGATAAGCATCGTTGCACGATTACCTCGGATCAAATGATATTTACTTGTATTAATATATGTAGCAATAAATAAATAGATAATTATATGTAAAAAATATTTTTAAGAATATATTAAGACTTAAATCATTTTCATCCTAGAGCCGGAGTGTAAAGTTATGAAGCGTATATTCTATTTACGTCTATATCGCAATATGCTTTAAAAGTTTGTCACGTAAACGAAACGCGCATTCAATATTGTGTAATATTTGAGAGGGCCTGACCGTCATTAAGTCATTAAGCAAATCTCGCTTCAAATTCTTGGTCTATCTATAGCGACAGGCTTCACGATTATATTTATTAATAATATGTCTGTGTTTTCAACAAAGAACTACGTAGGTAAGAGAAGTTGTATTATCGCATTCAAAGAATTCTGAAATGGTACCTGAAAAAAGTTTCTTCCTGAGCTAAATTTATATTTCACATACATAAATAAGGTTGGAGTTCATCCACTGTGCCACGAAGTGAAACGGACGGAAATATACGTGTCGGGGAAAATGCTCGGTCGGTAGCCTAGCCCGTTTGAAACTAGGTATGTACCTACGTCCCAGCTCCACGCTCAACACTAGGAGTTGATATCGTATATCATTATACAATATTTATATGTAGACATGAAAAACGCGATCTTGTTTATAACTTATAACATTGCTGAAGATTTTGTGTGATGCCTTTCTAACTTTAATGAATACTGTGAACTCCCTGTAACGAAGTGTATAAAACGTTAAAATTATCAGCTATAGGTACATACACAATTTACTGTTGAATATAGGATCTGTTGGTGTGATACGTTAATATTGTGATCTCAATTTATTATGACTATACGCGCACACAAGGGAAGGGAGATTGCCCAGATCCTCAAAAATCCTGGAAAAATATGGATTATTTAAAAAATATACCCATACTAAAGCCGTCATATTAAAAGAAAAAGTATTGATACCTGCGCATCTATTCTATACACAAGGCTGCTATCGGTGGCTATCGAGGACAACATTTATGTATTGAGGTATTATAATTGTTACAATAAGTTAGCCGTCTAAACTGTCAAAACTGTCTATCTCGCTCTAAAAGTTATCACAGCCAAAAGAGGTGCCGTTAAAACATAGCACTTTTTGACAGTTCAGACGGTTAACTTATTGTAACAATTAACCGCCTAAAACATAAATATGATAAACTACCCTAGATAGCTGCCGATAGCAGTATTGTGTATAGAATAGATGCGCTGGTATCGGTATCATGTCTATTTTTAAGTGTGTGTGAAGTTTTGCCATTTTTTAATTCGCCGGAAGAGTGAAGCCGATTGATGTGCAACGAAAAGGCGTCAGAGTCTACTCGAAAGTCGAAAACCGGAAAACTGACTCTAGGTGAGCTCGAGCCACCAACCTTTCGGTCTGTACTCGAACGCTTTACCACTGAGGCCGAGATAACAGATTGATGAAAATGTACCCTGTTAAAATTCGTTCTTGTATTATTTACCACGAAACCGTGAAAAATATAACGCCATGAATTGAGCTCGAACTATCAAGTTTTCAGTTAACGAATATTCAATACGAAAAAAAAGAATATTCACTAATAGGGCAATAAATAGGTCGTGTTGAGGTTAGGCGAAAATACTACAGTGATCGATAAATTTTTATAAAAGTTTTTTGGTGGGTACTATTCGTGGCGACTGGTAAGCGGGTGTTTGTTTCATCGACATTTACTCACTCCAGCCAAATGTATATTATTAGTTTCGGAAGAAACAATCTATTTTTTCAGAAACAAAACCAACGTAATATCCTTTTGAGTTTCGACGAGAAGTCTCCAGAAAATAATATTATATCGCCGTGTACGTACATTTATGACACTTTAGAAGCGTTGGGAATAGGCGGAGAAAGAAGCCAGGACATGGGCGGGTTGGAGAGGCAGCACAAGCCTGAGGCCAGATAGGGGAGCGTAAATAATAATTTGAGAACACACTGGCGTGCAAGCGGGCCAAACTTTTTTTAAATGGTTTGCTAACGATCCGAGGATATTTTTAGAACTTCAATAATTACGATTTGACTAATGATAGCGTTGAATATAATTAAAAATGTGTAAAATCGTCGTTTTTATTTTCATTTAACAGTAGGTTCCTACTAGATTCAAAATTCTGGTAAAAACAACACTTTTACAAACAATTTATTTACGAAGATCGTCGATTTAGTTGAGTTTAGAAAATACTATGGATTACTAAGTGTTAATTGTTACTTCGGGTTATCTTCCATTAACCAGATAACCACGAAGAGTGATTTCAATTGGTAGCGTGTAATCAAAAATGAACAATAATTATTAGTGTTTGAGGCTTTCACGGTTATTTTTTATCGTAGTAGATTTCAATATTCGAGCGGTATCTCTGGTCGTAACGATTGACACATTACTCTGAACAACGTTTGCTCTTAGTTAATCGGATTCCTTTTGACATTCTTAGAGCAACGTTTACATTCATACACCTACACTACATTTTCATCATACAACATATCATTTCTTGATAATGGTCTCTGCAACGAACCCGAAACGTCGAGTAAAGAAGGAAGAAGGACACACGGTGTAAACCCAAAAATATACTACGATAATAATTATTAGTGTTGCATAGACGTCAACCACCAAACGTAATAATTGTTTTAGAAAGATTTTATATTACAACATTCGTAGGTATTATGGGTACACTACATCTATGATACACAATTAGAAGTTAAAACTATAATATTGTACTCACGAGTAGGTATATCACGTTACCTTTACCCCAAAGAAAAAAAGGGCCAACAAATTGTGCATTTTTATATAAAAGTTTGAACTTTGGCATGATAAATATAATTTTTTTGGTAAAATTCTTAATATTTAAGTAGGTACATACTACAAATATGCTTTAATAAAGCAAAACATTGTTAAACCCTTTTTATATAGGTAAGCAAGTACTAACTTAATACAATTGTTTTAATAAAATCAATCTAATCGGACAAATTAAGATATTTTTTTGGCCGCCATCTTGGTATTTTATAGGCAATTACAAAATGTCAAGTATAACTTCGAATTTAGTATTCAACACCATTACATACATGTCCAAATTGAAAATCAATCAAGGCACACTATAATTACATATAAAAAAAAATGTACCGAACGTTTGCGGAATGTGTTGCAAGGTTACTTGATTAGTAAATCACATGCCCGAAATGCGATTGGTGGGTTCAAGACCCACTCGCTACAAAATTGTTTTATAGGCATGTGGATATCTCTGTAAGAATAAAAATGTATTTATTTCTTTAATTATGACTGGTGATTGCTGGCTGATAGCGCCACTGAATGGGAGTTAAAAAGTGGAAGGCTTGGATGCCTCCACGCGACGGGCGCTGTGACACCAATTAACGCTCTCTTGCCGCCCCGGGGTAGCTCTCTCTCGGCGGAGAGAAGCGCCCCACAATGATTCCACTCGTTTTTACCGAGGCCATTCGCCGAATGATGCCTTCTTTCTGTGTCGACTGTCGACAGGCCGCCCATCCAGTATCCGGGGATGCATGATGGGGCAATTTTTACGAACAGTTTTTGAGTTTCCGGAACAAGGGGAAAATCTTAATCTATATCCCTTCTGGAAAAAATGGTATCCATTATAATCCGACCTATTCGATATTTTTTATTCTTCTTTCTCCTTCCATGTCCGCTCCTCAGTTAGAGCATATGGACACCACGCGGTGCATCAAAGAAGTCTTATCGCACGTCAGTATTCTTGGATATTCTCTGGTCATATTTTCATGTCAACATCCCGTAGCTCCGCCGTTTACACGCTGTGTATGTTGTTTAGCGGTGTACTCAGTTAAAACTTAAAACCAGAAAATAATAAAATGAATAAAATAGTCGCCATAAGTTTAAAGTATACCTACAGACGCAACTACTATTGAAAATAACGGTTCCATGACAAAACAGAACACAGCCAAGGGAAAAATAAAACATTAATTTTTGTGGAATCTATTTATTACTTAAATACTTATAAAACTTGAGTTTATAAACGATATAAGTATATATACATATTTAATATTAAAATTTTTTCAATTTTTAAGTGAAATCATCAACCAGGTAGGCTGTTTTTAGGTAAGATTTTATATCTCTATATATTTGAAAAAATGCATTATTTTCAAAATAACAGTTTTGTAAAAAATGTAAATATACCTAATAAACAGTTGATGATTTCACTAAAAAATTGAAAAAAAAATAAATATTATATTTATACCTACTTATTTATATACTTCGTTTATAAACTTAAGTTTTATAAGTATTTAATTAATAATTTATGTTTAAAATGTTTTATTTTTCCCCTGGCTGTTGGCTTTGTCGCCGTTCTGTTTTGTCATGTTCTGTTTGGTCCGGTTACCGAAAATAACATATTCTTTAATATGCGTTTAAGTTTGTCCCATATTCATCCAGAGCAGAGAATTAAACCCTGTCACTACCTCACCCAAAAGGAAACACACTTTTCATTAGGTATTGTTATGTTGTGTAGGTTAGGTTGTGTTCTCTGGTCAAACCCTTTGATCGCTGTATTGAAGTTTGTGCAATATATGGTGCCAATCGAAAGTTTGTTGAAGTGCATTGCGCAAAATGTGGAATGTTTCTGCGTTTCTAATGACTGTTGACCATAATCGATATCGCTGCGGTTCCAGTGTACTGTATGTGAAAGCACACCATCGACATGCATATTTACAAAATCATAAACATCGCTGTATTGTTATGGATTTAATATAATTAAACACTAATAATTTATTTTATGTTTATTTATTCAATTCACAACACAAATCACACGTACAGTTATAATAATTTTCACTTACATTACTTACAAGTCAGAATACGGAGAAGTCTGGATAGACCTGGACAGTCGGAACTTAGGATTATTACTGGCCTCTGAGGTGTCGATACTTGTGAGTATCTAGCAATTTATAATGGAATGAGACAAAGGAAAGTTTTGGACGTTGCACTTATTATGCAGGGATGTATGTTTATGATAGTAAGTAATTTAGCTAGAAATTTAGTATTGTTTGTTTACATTACAATGGAAAGCACTTAGTTAGTTTAAATAATGTCGCGACGAGTAAATACGATAAGTATTGATAATTATACATCAGGGCTTCTCGATATTATACAGGGGTAACAAAGAATAATATAACAAGGAATAAAATATAGTATAAAAGGGCGTATACATAACAACTCCCTCCTAAAAGAATAAACTTATGGTTGACAATTTTGCCATGAGTTTATGTTAGATAATATTAATTAATTTTATTTATTAATCTTGCGCTTCTCCTAACAGTTGATGTGGATGGGTGAACATTTACTTCATTTGGTTGAGTTAGGTTTAAACTTGTTATTTCACTTAGTTCAACATCATCTGGAGGATTTTGATTATTGAAGCAGACATTGAATATATTATTGACAGGTCTATTGGTGTCATTGGCACCTTCTATAGATAGTATTTTAGAGCATTTCTTATTACATAAATTATACAGTTTATACAAGAGGTAAATAACAATACATATAGAGATAATATACATGAAATATTGGTATGTATTCATTTGTTGTTTGAATTTAGGTTGATCTAACAGATTGTCTATATTATCTGAGATAGAGTTTATTTTGTGTGAGATTAAGTGCAGATTTTCTAATCCTGCGTTAGCATAGTGTAATGGCTGTAAGGGAGGAAAAGGGATTGTTTTATTTATTTCTTCTTTACAACAATCATCATCTAGTATATTTATATTAGGAATAAAAGCATTATAATTAGAATATGTTTGTACAATTTCAGTGGTTAACATGACATTTTTTGTATAACCTTTACATCCAGGTTTCAACGATAGTATTCCTACATTATACAAAGTTACATCGGTTATTTTAGAGTTACAACTTAAAGTAATTGTAGATGGTTCTGAGAAGACATATACCCATTGGTTATTTGTTGATAGTTTATACCAAATGTCTAATTTTTCAAAAGTTTGTTGAACTATGCAAGATTTAGGTATTATATTGGAATTTATTAACTCTGTTTCGCAAATAGGTCTGGAATTGCTTAGTATGTATTACATTCATTTGTTTACAAATAAAATTTTGATTAGATAATTCATAACAATTTTCTAGTGTTTGTAATAGAGTATATTGAATTTTTGTTGTGGAGTAAGCTAGGTATTTTTGAGATGGATGAACAGATATGAAACCATTTGGAGTGTAAACAGGTAAAGAAATTAAATGATATAAGTCATAGACATTGTTATTAGTGTATGGTATAGAAATTTTGTAGATTATGTTTTTATTGATATAATATAATTTTATATTAATAATGGTTAATAGATAGTGAATGTTTTCGATATCTAATGACACAGGGTAGCTAAAACCTTCTGGTAAAAGCGATTGAGTTTTACGTAGTTCTTCTAGTAATTGATTTGGGGAGATAATAGATGGATGGATTTGATTTGATCTAGCAAAAAGGATAGATGATATAATGGTATTCAATTCGATTTCCAATTCGTTAATAAAAAATGTTAATGAGGTATAGTGTGATAAAACTAATTCTATTGTTTTCATTTCATCTTGAGTTGATTGAATAGTATGTATGTGTTTGTTAAAATTTCGTATGTTAGCATTGAATATTTTTTCATTATCATTAAGATTAGAAATAGTTTGATTAAAATTATTGATAGTGGTTGTTATAACTTGAGTTTGATCTTTAAGCAAATGCAAGATTTCGATATCTTCTTTAGATATTTTTTTTATAGCTTCATCATAGTAACTGGCATCTTGAGAATCTAACGTTCCAAAGAGAGTTTTACTAATGCTACCAATGACGTTTATGAGTCCGCGTTTTGATCGCGTGTGGTTCTGAGAATGTCCTACCAATTGAGATATAGTATTTTCCAGTTTGATTAGAACAGGAATTTTATTTTTTAAGTATTCTAGTTTAGAAGAGCAAATATTATTTTCGGTTTTTCTAGATATGAAATGACAAATGTGAGACGTTTTGATATAGATCTGTTCAGCTAGGTTGATTTTATTATTTAAAAAGGTTATGTTGTAATGTGTGATGAGCTTCCAGCTGGAGTCGTAGAATGTAAGTTTTCCCAAATTATCGTAGAGAAGACCAGGAGATTTGTTGATATTTTGGTTGTCGTAATCTAATGCGTATGTGTTTACTGTGATGGATCTGAAACAGCATGTTTCACTCGGTTAGTATGTACCTTAATTAATTTATTTTTTATCTTAATCGTAACATTTAGAGGACCATTGACCTTTATGATTTCGTAAGGTCCTTGGAAATTAGGGGACAGTTTTTTAGATTTATTTAATTTAGAAGCATTATTCGTAAGATATATTTTATCGCCAATTTCGAATGTTCGTAGGGTTTTGTCTTTATTATGCCTAATTTGTGTTTTTTCTTTTTCTCTTATTAAATTTTTTCTTGCTATTCCATGTGATTTTGTAAGTTTGAGTTTAAGATTGTCTAAAAATGAATCGTATGTGTACTTAAATTCGGATGTTTTAATAGCTGTTGGTAACTTAGGTTGATTTCCATAAACAAGTTCAAATGGTGTAAATTTTGTAGCAGTATGTGGAGTAGTGTTGTAACTGAACATAGCAAAGGGTAACCATTCATCCCAATCAGTCTGGCTAGGAGAGATATAGTGTTTTAGATAATCAGCTAAAGTAGCATGACTGCGCTCTAAAGAACCGTTGCTTTGAGGAGTATATGCGCTTGTTTGTATTTGTTCTATTTTAAAAAGTTTGGCTACTTCCTTAAGAATATTAGAGGTAAAATCCTTTCCTTGATCTGTAAGTATTTTTTCTGGAATTCCAAATTGACAAATAAACTTTGAAGTCAATTGAGTTGCAATAGTAACGGCTTCATGATTAGGAATAGGATAACATTGAGAATATTTGGTTAAGTCATCTTGAAGAGTTAATATGTACTTATTACCATTTTCTGTTAAAGGAAGGGGACCTACTATATCTAAAGCAATACGTTCGAAAGGTTTTTGGCTAGTTGTAGTTATTTCTATCGGTTGTTTAAGATTTTGACGAGATATTTTATTTTTCTGGCAAGATTCGCATTGTTTAATGTATGTTTTAATATCTTTTTGCATATTGGTCCATTTATATTTTAGTTTTACACGATTTAAAGTTCTATGATATCCTGAATGTCCGCTAAGAGGAGAGTCATGATATTCCTTTAATATTGAGGGTATTTCATCATGCTTAGGGTTAATTATTTTGTTATTACATATCGTGATATCTATATTTACATTATGGAAAATATACTGAATAATTTTTTTAATTTTTTCCCAATTAAGATTATCTAAACCGCACCCAAGTTGTGGAAAAGAGATACATGGTTCGTTATTATTTATTAGGATAGTTTTAAGATTAGAGATTGCTTGAAAAATAGAAATATAACTTGGTTTTTCCCAAAAATTTTGTTTCGTAATTAAATGGTAAATGTTGTTTTTAGATACTATTGATTTGAGTACATCACCTATTTGAGAGTGTGTATCTAACAATTCATCGTAATTATTGATCATGGTACTAATTTCGAGAGCAAGACCTTTGGACATAGACTTATCATTAGAGATACAGTGTGCGATGGATTGCTTTTGATTAAGAATTGATTCATCTATTTCAATTAAATTAGTATTAAAAGATTCATTTTGTTTTTCAAGAAAGTCATTGTATGATTGAATACTAGTGGAGGTAGAAGGGTTATTTATTAAGATTACACCTTGATTTTCGATTCGTGATAGAGCATCAGCATTAGAGTTCAGTTTACCTGGTTTATAAATAATTTCATAGTCATACTCTTCTAATTTTAATCTCCATCTTACGAGTCTAGAACCTGGGTCTTTTACGTTAAAAAGCCAAGAAAGGGGGCGATGATCAGTAAATATTTTAAATTTTCTACCGTATAGATAAGGTCTAAAGTGTTTACATGCCCATACGATCGCTAATAGTTCTCGTTCTGTCGTGGAGTAATTAGATTCAGCTCTATTCAATGTACGAGATGCATATGCAATTGGTAAATCTTTTGCTAATGATCCTTGAGATAATACAGCACCTATAGCAAAGTTAGAAGCATCCGTTGTGAGGTTAAACGGTTGCGTGAAATCGGGATATTGAAGTATAGGTTCTGTTGTTAATTTGGTTTTTAATGATTGGAAAGCATCTTCCTGCAGCTTAGTCCAATTGAAAACTACATCTTTTTTCAACAAACATGTGAGATTTTGAGAGATTTTAGAAAAATTAGGAATGAACTTCCTATAATATCCTACCATTCCGAGGAAAGATTTGATATCTTTGGGATTCTTAGGTCTAGGGAAATTGGTAACAGAATTGATTTTTGAGGGATTTGGTTTAACTCCTTCTTCGGAAATAATATGACCTAAGTATGCGACTTCGTGACGCATAAATTCGCATTTGTCTGGCTGTAGCTTTAGGTTGTGTTGATCGAGACGTTGAAATATCTCGCGCAGTTTTCGAGAATGAGATTCGATTGAATCTGCATATATAACTATATCGTCTAAATACACAAAGCATTTAATTCCTTGTAAACCGGATAAAACATTGTTCATTAGCCTTTGGAAACAAGATGGTGCATTTTTTAAACCAAAACTCATTTTTGAAAATTGATAATGTCCTTGATTTGTGGAGAAAGCGGTTTTATCTGCGTCTTCAGGTGACATAGGGATTTGATGAAAACCGGAGGCTAAGTCAAGCGTTGTAAAATATTTTGAATGACCTAATTGATCTAAGATGTCTGAAATATTAGGTATTGGATAGCTATCATTGATAGTGACGTCATTGAGTTTTCTATAATCTATTACTACCCTCCATTTCTTTTTACCAGAGGCATCGTCCTTTTTAGGCACGACCCAAAGTGGTGAGGACCATGGTGAAGTAGAATGCTCTATTATATTTTGAGAAAGCATTTTATCTATTTGGTCTTGGACTTCAATTTTATGTACTTCTGGATACCTATATGATTTAGTGTATATTGGAACTTGAGATGTAACAGGTATCTTATGATGAGTTGAGTTGGTATGGGTTAATAGATCACCATCTAAATGAAATATATTATTATACTCGTGGCATAATGATATAATTGAATCAGCTTCCTCATTGTTCAGATGAGATAGCCGTAATTCTTTCTCAACCCGTTGATTGCGAGAGGAATCTTTACTAGATGTGTTTGTAAAAAATAGAAAACTTTCATGCTCGTCAAATGGTTCAAGAGTTATTTCGTTCGATAAAATATTAACTGACTTTTCACTATTATTAAGAATAGTTGCATAGACTTTATTTCCTGGACGTACTGTAGTAAGAGCTCGTGATAGATATACGTCTGGAAGGATTTGGACATCTGGTATTATACCATGTTTGATTTCTGGATTTTGGACAATTAATTCTATAAGGGTTTCGGATCTAGGATTAAGAGAAAAGATAGGATTAGTATTATTATTAAAAATAGGAATGATTTCGTTGTGGATGATCAACGTATTCGTTTCATAATCGATTTTCGCGTGGTTATTTAGGAAAAAATCATGACCTAATAGTCCGTCTAATGGAACATTGGTGACATCATTTGGAATCATATGGAAAGTATGCTCTAATTGCTTATATTTCAATGGAAATAACAAATTAACTATGCCAAGAGTTTTCACAGGATTTGGAGAGTTATCGATACCTTTAAGTGTGATTATTTCGGTTTCATTGACCAATTCTTCCTCGTTAAGGGAATTCATCTTTACTAATGAAATATCTGCACCAGTATCAAGCAATAGCCTAAGGGATTTCCTTATTATACTATCATATGGTAATTCCACATATGCCGTAATAGGTTCTAGTGAGAATATTCTGCCTGAATGTTTCGCACGTTCCTGGAATTGGCAGGATTCCGGGAGTGCTGGGAGTTTAAATTATTTTGAGGATTATTCTGTGTATTGTGTGGAGATTGACGATTTTGAAACTGACTTCGCGGGGTTTGAGATGTTTGACCGTTATGACTGTTCTGAACGCTCGGAGAAAAGTTTCGCGAATTTTGATTTTTATTATTGAATTGGCGTTTTCTACACTCTTCTAATATGTGACCTGATTTTTTACAATATCTACAGAATTTTACATTATTTGCGTAATTACGAGGTGTGCTGTTGTCAGCTATAAATTGATTAATGTTATGTTCCCGTTTTATTTGAGAATTTCTAAAAGGATTTACGTTGGGCTGTCTAGAATGATAGTTATTGTTTCTAGAATTATTAATGTTCATTTCCTTAATGGCACTTAATACTTTTTCCTCTTCTATCGCTATATTTGTAGCTTCAACTAAAGTCTTTGGCTTAGAAAGTCTGACCGCCATTGATATTTGTGTATTTGCACCTAGAATAAATGTATTTAATGCGCTATCTTCTATTTGTTTAATTCGACCTTTCAACTCATTATCATCACTAGTCGAGAATCGCGTTGCGCCTATCAAATTATTAGTACATGCTTCTACTCGTTGAATGAAATTAATTATAGGTTCATTATAATTTTGTTTACAATTTCTTAACTCTAATTCTAATTGTGAGGTATGTTTGTTGTCACCGTATGTAGATATTAAAAATGATTTGAATTCTGAGTATGTTTCGAATGCAAAGTTAGCAATAGTATATTTGGCTTTACCTTCTATTCTATGAATCATGTATTTTAATAATGTATTTTTTAATGGTTCGGAACATAATTCAAATGCAGAGTCGCAATCTTTTAAAAATGGATAAAGATTTTTTCTTTCTCCGTCAAAAGTTGAAATGAATTTCATGAGAGTGTCAATGGTAAGTGTAGACATTTTATGTGTGTGTTTTCACTGTGTAACGAGAGTAAGATTATGACAAAAATAATACTTATAATAATAACAGATATTATTACTTACAAACAGATTATAAGGAAAAGATTCATTGTAGATCTTGTTGAGTAGGTGATTCCGGACTTGGAGGTTTGAGCTTTCTTGGAGATTAGGAGACACAAGAGCTAGAGACACAGACACTTGGAGATTTGGAGACACGAGAGATTGAGACACAGACACTTGGAGATTTGGAGACACGAGAGATTGAGACACAGACACTTGTAGATTTGGAGACTTGGAGACCTCTTGGAGATTTGCAGAGACTTGGAGACTTGAAGATTGAAGATGTAGAGATTTGGAGACTTGGAAGCTTCTTGGAGACTTGCAGTTTTATTTATAAATGAAGAAGACTTGAAAACTTGAGTAATGTGTAAGATTAATTTCCGTTCGATTCTAAATCGATGTACTTTTAAAATTTATTATTATGTATAGTTACGTGTTTTATTTTTATTTTTAATGGATTCTTGCTTGGTTTTAAAGAATAAAATTCACCGTTTAGTAATATTAATTAATACACTTCACGTTATTTAAGCTAAATCCCACGACTGACACCAAATTTTATGTTATGGATTTAATATAATTAAACACTAATAATTTATTTTATGTTTATTTATTCAATTCACAACACAAATCACACGTACAGTTATAATAATTTTCACTTACATTACTTACAAGTCAGAATACGGAGAAGTCTGGATAGACCTGGACAGTCGGAACTTAGGATTATTACTGGCCTCTGAGGTGTCGATACTTGTGAGTATCTAGCAATTTATAATGGAATGAGACAAAGGAAAGTTTTGGACGTTGCACTTATTATGCAGGGATGTATGTTTATGATAGTAAGTAATTTAGCTAGAAATTTAGTATTGTTTGTTTACATTACAATGGAAAGCACTTAGTTAGTTTAAATAATGTCGCGACGAGTAAATACGATAAGTATTGATAATTATACATCAGGGCTTCTCGATATTATACAGGGGTAACAAAGAATAATATAACAAGGAATAAAATATAGTATAAAAGGGCGTATACATAACAGTATTACTTACTACCCAATACATTAATTACTTTTGCAATTACTAACGCATACTCGTAAATCGTAGATAATTAAATTTGAAAAAAAATAACGGACCACGGATACAGTGTCTATTGCGACAATTGGGTACAAAAAATGTAACTAGCTTAAATAGAACTGAGTGAACAATGATAAAGTAAAAATGAGTAAACGATTCCTACTTGATTTCTTTTTATAATACCTACAAGTTATTTTATATATTCTGTCACTGTGTAATGTCTATATGGGCCATAAGAGTATATATATATATATACGATACCAGTGGTTTCCAAACATTATGTTACTTGGCCTCCATTTAAAAAAATCTAATTTTGGCGCCTCCCCCCTTTTATTTCATTAAATAATACAGACAACTTTTTAAATAGTAAACAATGTACTAATACAAAAATGAAAAAATATATAAAAATAAACAAAGTTTTACTGCTCAGGTATATTTAAATTAATTTGTTTTTCATGCGACTAATGTGGTTGTTTATTAGCACAATCAATTTCAATAGTAGTCACTCTAAATTCATCATCGTTCATTGACAAATTGATTCTATCATGGGTCCCACATCCTGAAGCGGGCCCCCACAAATTGAAGATCTTGGCATAAAAACAGCAAATGTCACAAAACACTTTTTTTTTCAGGAGAGGGTAAAAACATAATATCTTGGTTGTCAAAAGAAATTTTATTAATTTGACAATGAGAAATTATAGAGAAATTGTATATGCACTATATGAATGTAAAAAAAATATAAAATTTATTTCGGTTAAATAGATATTTAAAAAAGAATGAGTGTGACATTTGCTGTTTTTACACAATTTTTGGACATTTGTTGTTTTTATTGCAAAATTGAAAATATCGAAATGTAAATAGTATGACTAAAACTATAATTTTATTAAATAAAATAAAGAATATATATTTCTGTTATTTTTTAATCATAATACAACTTTTAATAAGGTTTGGACATATTGTTTACCTATTAACAAACGACTTCAATGTTTCTAAAAAATCAAGAATTAAATATTTGAAAAAATGTTTTAATCATGTGCGGGTTAATACTGATTATCTTCATATTATTATTATTGATTTAATTTAATAAAACACACTTTTTAGTATCTACTTATTCCACTTTTAATAAATAAATCTGGACCGGTTTGGTCCGCCTCTGTTTTTCTGCCAACTGTTTTCAACATTTGAAAATGTCCCTCTAAGGCGGACGAAACCTATCCAGATTTATTTATTAAAAGTGGAATAAGTACTAAAAAAATGTGTTTTATTAAATTAAATCATTAACACAATGGATTTCCACCATGAATAATTGATAGTTAACACGAAAAAAGAAAACCGATTAGCCTCGTCTGACACCTTCACTATCAGCAAATTAAACGATACATTTATTGGGTTTTGTAAATATTTAACTAATTTTAAAATATTTTTTTATTTAGCTCCTTTCAATGGAACTTATCCACCATATGTTGTTTTAAATGCAATCGTGACTTGCATTTGATTTTTATTCACTACATTGAATCTATCCCACAGCCTAGAGAGAAACTGAAATGTTCGCAAAGCACTTCTCCCTTACTAGCCTGGTCTATTTTGTACATTATAAGTAGCCTACAAATTTTTACCGAAAAATGCCAAAGTTTTAACCTATATTTCATATTTAAAAAAATCTTTTTCTCCGGTCTCTTTAGATTTTATAATGAAGGGCCCAGAATTTTCCTTATTGCATCCAACTGAACAATAATGAAAGTCACCGTTATTTGGTAAAAACGTTGCATGGTTTTGTTAATTTTTCTCTTTCGAGACGTTTCAGATGTCTATGCTAGTAATATCCATGATAAAATATAAAAACAGTCGTAAGAAAACATTATAAAAAACAATAATTAAACGAATCAAGGATAATTTGACAGCTCAGACACTAAATTGTATGGAATGTATACTAACATTACTAACGCCGCCTGGTGATAAAAGTGTAGAACTACTGGACCTTTGCTGTTTTCACACAAAAATGCCTGGACTATTGCGGTTTTTAGAAAAGTGGCATATTTTTGAGAGCAGATTTGAGGGACTTATGATTTTTTTTTAAAATATATCTTTGCACAGTTGTATGTAATGATACACAGGGAATATAGAAATGCAATAAAATGAAAATGGAAAAAAGTGGACATTTGATGTTTTTATGCCAAGATCTTCAATTTAAAATATTTTACAGTCCCGAAACAAAGCAGCGCCTTTTTTTAGTATTAATAAAATAATGTGAAAAGTGCATTAGAAAACTAACCAAGAACTCAGTAAATAGATTTTTGTTTGCTTCAATATATCTGGCGTAGAAATCATTTAAAATTGGAGACATGGTGAACTTACTTTTTTGTAAGTTTGATTAACAAAGCTCCAATTTTTTTATGAATGACGTCATTTTGTCTTTTTAAATCAGAGAATGCATTAGTGGTCCTTGCAATGATTTAGTCACTCATTTTTTTTAAATCTAGCCAAATAGACAAGTTTAACAACAAAATTATCGTTCCTAAACAAATTTGCCTCAAATTTCAACATTATGATTTGACCATTTTACTTCATTTTTTCACGAAATAGCCAGCGCGCTTCACAATAGTATAGAAGTGAGGTACCTACTTTACTTATTATAAAATTAGTCTCCATATTTTCAGACAGGTTGGCAAACAACCTTTCATAGGACTGTTTTTTGTGTAGTTTATAACTAGCGGCCATTTTATAAACTATGCATTTCCAAACTGCAAACCTGTGGCTATATTAATTTAATTATGTTAAACTTCGCGCCTCCCCAGGGAGGCGCGCCTCGCAGTTTGGAAATCGCTGCGTTACACTGAATGTGTGAAATTGCGTATTACATGAAATCGGCAAAATTTTGCCTAAAACATGACAAATGCAGTCCCGTTGCCTTATTCATGAATTAGGCAAATTATCTGCCGAGTGCGTGAATTCGGCAGGCTATGGAATTCTTAAACTGTCAACATGACAGTAGAAAAAGTAAATTTAATACGAATGGTTTTATTAGTTATAATTGGACATAATATAATATTATTATTATTAGGTTAGGTTAGGTTTTTTAATTCTGAATTCAACTGAATGTCCATTTTGAGGTTAACTAACAAGTGTCAACAAACTATCAAATCATACTATCAGAAACAAACAATCGACCATTGCCTGAGACCCATGCACGAATCTAATCGAGAAAATATCTTTTAATAAAATTCTTCTGTTATCATATTATATATAGTTCTAGATTTTTTTGGGCATAGTAAATGGATATGAACGTCATTGGTATATTTTTATATAACCATTGACATTTGACACATTTGGTTAGTTTGATTAGTTGCAAAAACACCACCGGAGCAGCGCCACTATCTATTTTGACCAATGCATGAGAATTTTTTGACACATTTGGTTTAGTTGCAAAAAACACCACCGGAGCGCCACTATCTAATTTGCGCAATGCGTGAACTAGGCAGAAAAATACTGCCGAATTCACGCACTCGGCAGATACGTTGCATACATAATTCATGAATAAGGCAAGAGGCTTGCATTTTTCATGAAATAGCAAAATTTTGCCGATTTCATGTAATACGCAATTTCACACATTCGGCGTAACATAATGGTCTCCAACTAGAAATACACCATACACCGCCGCCGACACGGGCCCGACTCGCTTTTATATTTTGTGCACAATCTAAAAAGCCATTGTTGAAATATTTCAAGTCAGATGTACCAGGCTAACAGGACATCGTACGGATACGAAACAAGAAGCGACATTACGGCAGTCGAACGAACGAGCCCGCGATGATTTGGAAACGCGACGCGAAGTAACGGAGTTTCGCTCTTCAACAAAAGTTATCAGGCTTTCAGTAGAAATAGTAGTAAAATATACACATCAAAATCGCGGCAACATACGGTCGCTACTCGTGAATGCTATAGTTTAATTTATTGGAAGTGATCTCTCGTTGGAAAAGCACCAATGCAGTTTAATACTGTGTTGTATATTTTATTATAATATACCATTCATAATAAAATTGTATATCAGTATTGTAATTTTTAACACAGCATACAGTTATTTAAATAAATTAAGATGGAAAATAAAAACAATTTTCAATCATGTAAATTATTATTTTCAAGGTTTCTAATCATACATAAGTATGTGTTTTTCAGGAAAATTCTATTTCTTTGTTTCTTTCTCTAACCATGTCCGCCCCTTAGTTGGAGTATATATACAGCACATTGCGCCTCCAAGAATTGTCGCTCGCCAGTCGTCTTGCGTCATTCCAGGTCACCCCAGCATCTCATAGCTTCACCATATACACTTTTCAGATAGTATTTAGAGGCCTTCTAGGGTACCAGAAACCGGTTGGCTTGAAGGACAGCCAAGCCAGTTGAATTTCTCTTCAAGCATCTGCAGCACGTGGTCAATCCAGGCACAACATCACCTCTTCACTATCAGCATGATGACATGCTGCTTGGTCCGCTCTCTGATATCCTCGTTATTTCTAAAATCATACTACCGCACACTAAGTATCCGTCGCAAATGATATCTGTTCTCGAAGCTCAGTAGGTATACGGTTGCTATTAGTGCCATGATTAGCTACCGTAAAGAAAAACCGTCATAATGCAAGCGACAAATAGGCGGCACTTTGGTTTTAACCGAAAATTCTCTAATGTAATAATTTAATAAATAATGTCAGTGATGTTATTCACATCGGTTGCATGCGAGCGCATTAGAAATTTAATTAATAAGATATCGGAGACGTCATCGCTCTACAATTGTGGTGTTGGTTTTACAACATTTTCGTAAAATTTTCTATCTATTTCAGTTTCTGCTTGCCTCGTAGCTCGCAGTCGCTTCGGGCATAACACAGAGTTCGCGACAGCAGCAACACAAAAACTGACTGACTCGTCCGTCGTTTGTTCAGATAATTTTTGTTTCACTCCTTTTGGAAAGAATGAAGGACACGCACGACTGATGAGACGTTGATTGCTCCGAATAGTGTTCCCAATAAAAAATATGGTATGCACCTCAAAGAGATTGGAGCTATATAATAAGAGAGATTGAAGGTTTTCTTCAACATACCTACATATTTTAAAATAAGATGTCAATCAAATAAATAATATAAGTCAATAAATTCATTCTCGAATTACATAACTTACCTATGTAGTTATGTTATAAATAAATAGCAGATTTCCCAGTTCATTTTGGAAAAGGTATCTACGCATAACCAAAACAAATTATGTAAATACAATAAGCTTCAATATTGAGCTATAGCTAACTATAGTTTCGATCTGGTGCAAACGGAGCATGGGCTTTCAAAAATCTTTCTCATGAAATCAAATAACACAGAAAAATAAGGTGACCAATCGTGGATTTATTTAAACCATTGTCTGATTTAGTAAGCAGGAATATTCCAAATAATCCAAATGGTCGCAGAATGTCTTTGCAATACAGTTGACATTGGAGATGTGTGTTGAGTAATGATGAAGATTAATACACGGTAGGTATATAGTATATGCTATCTAGAATAAAAATCATTAATTTCTCGGAATATTAGGACTAGGCAGAGATCCGGCATCTGTGATAACACATCATGGTTACAATTGTGAAATATCGATGAGAAGAATTTCATAATTTCACTACCGTATCATAAGGATTAGATTTTTATAAGTATGTACTAGGTTAGTCTCCGAAATGTTGATATTATGGAATGGTACGTATGCCGCAGTTTATATCGGAGTGTTATTTATCGTTTGCTAGCATGTCAGACCGCCCTGGAAACGAGTTTCCGCCATTCCGCCTTCCGCAGACAGGCTCACGACTGGGGCGACATTTGCGGGGTCTCAATTTCTATCCCATAACACTGCCGTGGTGGGCGGCGGGTGAGTTCTGCCGGTGGGCGGGTTCTAACGGGTCGCTTAGGACGAAGCAGACATTGGGAGCAAGGCGAACTTGGCGAGGGACGTATTTTATTGTATCCCGCACGAGATTGTGTGCGAACAAAAAAAACTATCTGCTTCCAACATTTTAAACTATTATTTGAATCAAAATTGTGTGCAAGTACGAAATTAACATGTTTAAATCATTGAATTCAATGAATGGGAGTTTAAAAATTAAATGTATAATGGCAATTGTTCACATGTGTCCAAGTCGTACTACAGTCGTCACAATAGGCGCAAAGTATTTTGAAAGAAACTTTTTAACTACAGCCAAGTTGAAAGTTTTACATATCCAGGAAAAAACAAAAAATCTTTTCCGCATGATTGCGACTCAATGAGTATTTTTTATACTCATTGAGTCAATACATATTGGATACAGTGCAATAAACTTATCTGAAGAATTGATGTAGGAGCTACTGTCGGAAACTACCCAATCAAGACTCGCAACTGGACAGAATCTGACAGTGGAATGACGTATTCAATATGGCGTCATAGAAGTTCCAATTTTGTCCGTTCTTCGGATAAGTTTGTGGGACTATACTTACTACTCTAGTTACAACAAACATTTATTTTAATGATCAGTGGTGTAGTGTTAAATAATATAGTGCCAGGTCCTTAGTATTAAAACATCCTAATCCCTCTCCTCCCAAATCCCATTTTTTTTCTAAACACATGTTTTAATATAATATCGATTGACAAAAAATGGGGGGCGGGAGACCAATACATTTTTCCCATAGTCACTTACTTCTTCTAGTTTCATCGGCTTCTTCTGTTTTTTTATGGTAACTTTTCCTGTCACATTACCAAGATACAACATCTATCTATTGGATTATATCACCAAATGTGTTGAAGAAGGCCTTCTTCTCTAATTCAGCATATTTGTATGTCGGGCAAAAATAATACATGTGACACCAAGAATATCCAGACCTGAAAGTCGTATCGTATCGTCAGAGGCATTGGCCCGTTCCTTGACGATATGTAACGAAAAAGTATTAGGGCATCATACACAGAGAGCGATGAGTAACCGGCCCGTGCTAATTTAACAGCTTCGTGTTAACTTCGCACTAACGTGCTAACACTAGCCCCACTTTTTATTAGGGGGGCATGAGTAACGTAAGGTAATTAATTATAATATGCTTAGGGACGACGGATATCGTTAATAACGGCTATTTTTCACATATTATAGAATGGACGCTTTGTTGAAATGGTATTGTTTTATTGGTACACAACACACAACACGATATGACTACCATGGTCACTCTAACACTGGTGTAAGTATAATAAATATATCCTGATCTCCGATCACGGTGTGCGGGAGGTATTTCCTGCGCAATCAAAAGAGAAGATCGCCGGTTTGTCTGTCAACCGGACGGCAAATCTCAACCGGCAGAGTGAGCTCTTGTGGTGTAACGAAGAGCGCGCGAAGCAAACCGGATGACAGAATAATAATTTTTAATTGAAAACGACTAAGGCCACTTCTTATTTTATCAAACGAAAAGTTTAATTTCCAAAATATCCGGTAAAATTAGGCAATTTTGCGATGTTTTTAACGTACCCTTGCCAACCAGTAAACAAACTTAGATATTATTAGATAATTATATACTTACGCAATTTATTATGTGTTATAAATTTACTTGGTATACCTATAGATCCACCAATGACGGCGCCACGTCATGTTAACATTTGATATATTTGATGCATTTGACATAATATCATTCAATAGTTTTTTATACTGAGATGGGCTTAAGTTCTAAATTCGAACACCTGACTGAATGATGGTATATGTATAGATTTCTATTTTATAACATACTTAACAGTTTAATATTAACAATGTCAAATTCCACAAAATCTTCTTTCTTATTCACGCTCGTATGTACATAATGCATGTCAAATACAATGTGTACCAAGAACCTATTCTGGAAACAACTCTGCATAATTAAAATGGGGTTGTAGAACTTGTAGGATGTATAGTTATTATGGTGGGTATTGTTTTGACAGAATTCGTGGATTTCCTTGTCATCATAAATTGATGCCATTGTCAAATTACTCAAATAAAAACCACACCAAATCTCACGGAATCAAAATTATTATCAAGCAGGACCAACATCACAACATTCTAGTGAATTAATTAGGTACACGTAAAATTAACTTATTTATTTAAAAAATATATATGGTAGTATGACACATCTAACACCCTAACAGTAATAAGAGTAATTAGCGAATAAATATAAATAACATGCAGCATACAAAGAAATGCATACCTACCTACTTACTGATAACAGGAAATATGGGTTACATGTAAACTGTACGTACTAATTTCGCCGGTAACACATTTCACCGTGAGCTGTCTTACCGGAAAGAGATGTAAGAGAATATCAAATTAATGTTTATATGGAATCTAATAAAATTGGAACATAACTGTCTGCAATGCTCTACGAACAACGCGTAATTTATTTGATCTCAATGCTATACGGCAATATATTTCCGATACAAATATCTCACGATGAAGTGACACGGTCAACTGTACACGTACAAATTTCCGGTCTATTGCAACATGCATCATAGGGTTTTTATTTTTGGGGAGTTCCTTATTAATTTCAAGCTGTTTCAATAATTGAAATGTAGGTACCTAGGTACATATGGTCATTATTAAAAAATGTAGGCATTATACATAATATGTGCAATTTAATAAAAATGTTTTTAGAATACCTAGTTGTACCTACATATTATGAAAGAATTGCTATATTATGAAGTGAATACTTAAGACGATACATCAGTGAAACGGCAAATAAATTTCAAATATAGGCGCGACGAAATTTTAGACTCGCTGGCATTCTGAGAGCGAACGCGAGATGTGAATACGTCATTTTATTTCGTGATGGCGACGGGGGTATTAATTCTTAAATCGTGTAAAGATGACTAAAAACGTTACCCATTTACTTGAAAAAGAAAACATGTCAATGAATATATTATTATAACAATAAACAGAACATTAAATGGACGCATGTTGGATTTATATGACAAATTATATTTCGTTCGGCATGCGTCATTTGCACCCGCGACCCGCAATCCGCACATCGCCTAGCCACGATCCTTTTAGTTTAGACCATGCCTCAACTGAGGTATAGCCTTATCTTGTCTATTTTGGTAAGTGAATAAAGTAAGAAAGGACAGATCGTCCATAGTCGTAACAATGATTTTACAAGTACCATAACAATGGACTAAAACTAATATTAGGTAGCTATATATTATTAGATACTTACCTATATACATTCAACCCCGTTTATGAACATTGAGGACAAGTACCTATGTAAGTAGGTAACTATTCTTTTTTGGGATGATTAACCCTCATTTTAGTATCTGAGTGAATGATTGTACGACTGGATTCGAAGCTGTAGTAGTAGGTAATAATTTAAGAAAATATTGCTTCTTTTCCCCATCACCCTATGTCAAAGTCCTATTTTAGGCTACTAGTTTTAGGTTAAAATAATATGTACTCTATTAATTGGTGGCACTTCTATGCTAAAAAGCTTCGTTTAGGTCTTAGGATAATATAACTACTGTAGGTATGGTTATAATTTATAATTATTATTACCTACTACATTTCCAATCGTTTACCTTGTCTTATTATGTGACTAAATGTAGATAGTCATTGAATTTTTCTACACCAAGGACCATTATTCTACACGTTTTAAAATATGGACTTGCTTTCGAAATAACCATATTTCATGGATCAATTTACTGCTGCCCCGCGAAACACGAGTGACATCTTGTTCTGTGCTGAATATATTACCCCAAGTTCAGAATAACCCCATTCTTGCTTTATGTACAGGCCACACAATATGTGAGTACTCCAAGTGGAATATGTAGGTACGTAGGTACACCGATACCGACGAGGCAGCGAAATCACTTAGCTGTGAGAATCCACAATCCAGGAAGCGGCGATGTTGGTTCCGCCCGATCGACGCGAGAGAGGAGGGCCGCCTACATATACAGGGGTAGGCAAAATAGACTCTCGTGCCATCACCTACTGCTTTGACTTTATTTATACTTTTTTTGTCTTTACTAGCGATTTCTATGATTCTATCTCCCATGAGCATTCTTAAGATTTAATATCAGTCAAAATACACATTGATACTTGGTGACATCAATCTTAGGTGACTACTTTCGAGGGTTACATGTAAATTATTGTATGAATACATTATGGCGGAAAAAAATTGCACTCATTAAGTCTAGTTCAGGACAATGCCCAACCATAGAGGACCGGGTGGACAGAGATCGACTGACAGCTCCAGACTACGCTGTCAACGAAGATAGTGTATACATACGCGTTATAACTCACCTCGCATAAAATTTGATCAAATGATATTCACTTGTATTAATTAATATGTAATAAGCAACAAATAAATGGAAAATATATCTAATAAAATATTTTTAGAATATAATTACATCATTTTCATCCTAGAGCCGGAGTGCAAAGTTATGAAGAGCAGTTGGTGTGCGACCGAGTGAAGGAGCTTACTATGGGTAGCCTTTTACTCTACCCCGAGAGAAGCAGAGGGTGGAGAGTTTTAGTCGCTCAAAAGATGTGTGCGTTCCACCAGGGTGGTCATGATCCTCCACCATGAGGAAACGACCATGAAGAATAGTATCATTTATAGGAGAGGAGATGCGAAGATTATGTAAAATTCTTATTAATTTTCTTGCATCACGATCTATGAAATCAGCGTGACATGCGGTGGACACATGCTTACACTTGGAGATCCGATATGGAAAATACCGTTTAATGAGCATCTTGTATAATTTAATTTATTCTTCCAGTATGTTTGTACAGTAAATTCTATCGCGGAGAGCCGAAAACGGAATAAAGAATTGGATATCGCAAATACGGTAGGCACCTTTTATACTATAGCCTCGTGCCAACATGATTGCAATTCAAAGAAATGCTCACTGAAGAATTATTGTACTTGACCATTAAAATCAATAAAAGACACAGTGGGGACAAAAGACAAAACTCGGATTGCTAAAACCATAGACTATAGATACATCTAGACGCCACCCGTTGCATTGCTAAATGAAGCTGCGTGCCATGCGTTTGGTTTGTGAGCGAGCGAACGCATTCGTCTACAAATGTTCGAGACCATAG
Organism: Rhyacophila brunnea; assembly: GCF_057557595.1. NCBI lineage: Eukaryota > Metazoa > Arthropoda > Insecta > Trichoptera > Rhyacophilidae > Rhyacophila > Rhyacophila brunnea. Next base: position 21,673,993 of record NW_028232774.1, read on the forward strand.
ACCATTTCGGTAGTGCTCGCCCAAAGTGCTCGCACTAGACGCTCAGAATTAAAATATAATTTTCTATTTTTTTACGTTATATAGTATTTTTAAGCGGTCAAAATGCAACCATTAGGTAAAGATATCCATAATTTAAGTTATTTTAAAGAAACACTAGGTCACTGATATTAAAATATATAATAATATACAAATAAATTATCACGAACATGTATCAACTTACCTATGAAACGTAATACCATCTTCTTGCTTATCAGTACGGCTACCATATTTTAATACAACACACAAAACCATCTTTCCTACTTAATTAACTAAAAATATTTACCACTGACTTTATGTTTAACACAAAAAATAGCAATTTAGCAATACGAGCTACGACGCTACGTGAAGCGATTCACCGCGATTTGTCAGCGATACTTTTGGAAACTAACTAAAACATATTATGTACACCTTTTATCTTACTCTAGCGCGTGTCGCAGAGATTATAAGGGTACCGAATACTTTCTCACTCGCACTCATGCATCGTTTTTGTTCAGGCCTTGGCTAAAACCCATTTATAATTTTCCGATTATAGTGAATTCAAAACCGGTTTCCATCCAGCACTCCGAATGTCGAATGAAACGGTTCCAACGAATGGCTAGATGTCATCTACGGAAGTCGACCGCAGGCATCCTGTAATAATGCGACTTGTCTGATGAAGGTTATCGATGATAGAAGCAGTTTTAATATCCTAGACTCCTACTCTAACTATCTCCCAGACGAGAATCGCACTCAAAAATGGAAACTGTGAATAAAGATAATAGAGGAAACCTTCACCAAGGCACGACCAGACTTTTGATGTTTGGCAGACATTGAATATTTCGTATTGTCACAAGATGCGAGTGTTGCGAGGTGCAGGATGCTAATCGAAACCAAATGAAATGAGGATCTGCACTAGGCGATTAACATGCTGATTCAATCGGAATTAATAAATGAAGATAAAAAAATATATATGTGGATAACTTTCGAAAAGATTGCCCGCGTATGCGACCCCCATTCACCTCCCCCCGAGCCATGATCCCTCCGCAGTTGCGCCACCGCGAGTCGACGCTAACGACAGGACGGATTTCTGCGCTCCCGGTGATGTTGGCCCGCTAAGTGGCGGAGGAGGTAGGTGTACGAACGGCGTCTCCGGGACTTTGCACTTCGGGGGCCAGGACAAAATGAAATGCGTACATATTTTTCATCTGCATGGTGATAAAATTTTATACAAGTAATAGAACGTCCCAAAAACATTGTTATTAATTATTTGGACATCAGGTAGGTACCCTAATACAAGTAGGTATTATATTATTATTATAATTAATACAAGTTAATTAGGATAAATTTAACTCCTGAAATCTAATGTTGGTCGACAAAGCTTTCTCAGTATTTACAATTAAGTATAACAATTATGTTCAATCAGGGTCGAAGACTGTAGGTTGATTGGTACACGATTATAATAAATGAAAAGAATAACGGTTTTGAAACAAAGCCATTTTTGTTAATTCTATTTTAATTGAGTCATTTACGTTGACTGTGGTTTCGGGCTATAAACCCATTTTCGGAACAGCCGACTGCACCTAAAGTTGAAGATTCGGATAACCCGTTCCCAATCTCGGACTTCTGTGATAATGAGAACAGGTTATCCGAATCTTTCGAACGAATTCACATTTTATAAAGTTTTTTAAATAGTAAGTTTAAGTAACTACCTACCTACATACTTATTATTGTAAATAACACGTAATTTATGAATAAAAAATCTCAAAATTGCAAGCTTCGTATTTTCCCGCTAGGTGACAGATTATTTACGAATCACTAATATTAACTATTCATTAGCTAATTGAGCTCATGCTCCCCGGATCCAAGCACACAACGTGTGAATTTGATGATTCGGTAACGCCGGAAAAGGTTAATTATTTAATCTTTGTATTAGGCCTTCTACCCACTACTCCATCCGGGGCACATCGTGGATTTTAATTTTCTTACTCGGCGTTATTGTATATACTTTCATCGGAGCTAAAAGAACATGAACATAGGTAGTAATTAAAATACTTTCAATTTCTATCATAGATCATTTAAACAATGGGACCATCATAATCAGACTGTTACTTTATATGCCATAAAATAGTAATGTTACAGTGGCGTGCGGTCCATAGATGCTGTGAATGCGGCGCATCCCTAAAATATTCTAATATTAAATTTTATATAACTATTAGACTGCACGTGAAGCTTTCATAGCACCAACACGTATTCATCCATTGAAACCGCGGTTACATACTAAACACGCTTATGACCTCCCAGCACAAGAGAAAAAAAAATATTCACGTAATAATTGTTTACTTTGGCTCACATAATGATAATAAATACATTATATTATTATCTTAAGAAATATCTACTTTCCGCATAATTCGCACGTAAGTAGATAATGTATAGGTATATAGCAAATTTAAGTAAGATTTTTGTGAGGTACCTATGTGTTTCTTGTATTACTAGCGGTTTTGATAAATATTATCATTTATTATGAAGAGCATTCCTTATATGACACCGCACGCTACTGTCATGCTTACGTAGAACAAATACCTAAGAATTTCAACAATAAAAGTACCTATATGCATACTTACCGGAAACTGGGGTATAAATTAGTTGAACAAGTCGAGTTAGGGCCGGAAATTATGTTGCTTACCTGAAAAAAAAACATTACTACGTGTTAATCATATTTTCTCAATACTTATATAAAAATATAATATATGTTATAAATTTTACGTTCAGTGTATATATATTAAAAAGTGTAAATATGATTTTAAAAAATTAAGATAATCGTGTGATGGGAGGGTTCAAATTGTTCTGATCATTCCGTCACGCAAATACATTTTTTTAAAGCTGATGAACACTGAATATACACCGCAATCGGTTTTTTTTTTTAAGAAAAATGCCCTTTTACCAAAATTTACAACATAATAAAATATATGTATGGGGGGAAATGTGTTAATATATTTGTCTATTTTACAACGTTTTTCTTAGCTCGTATTCTTATTTGTCCGGTGGTTCTTTGTCCGGTACAAATCTTGCGATCGATTTTTAACTAACATCCCGACTAGCTAGACATTTGAAACTTTTAGAATATATCAGAACACGATGCCAATGCATTTTTTAAATACTTTTAGCCATCTTCAAGTAGAATTGATTTCATTTTCAGTTAATTCAGTTTCGTATGAAAAGTTATTTCGACACCATTGTGGGTTGCTAGGGGAGTCTGGGGTCCTATAGATCTACCATCATAAATTGGCATTTCAGCGAGGGCGCTAGTATGACATTGAGAATATTACCATAACTAACAAAGAAATGGTAATTTATATTTTTTTATTGGTAGTAGATTTCTGTACAAATATTATGCAATCCATGATTCGAGAAACATGTTGTAAAATTAAATGGCATTTGTAACAAATTTATCCTCGATAGACAATTTTAGTTTCAAATTCGACCGGCTGCCAACTTACGATGGTAGATCTTTAGCAACTAAATTATTTAATATATAGGTACGTGCGTTACTATGGAAATCAAAATGACATTTCAGTATTATTTCTATCAAATACAAAAAATTTTGATCGTTTAAGTTAGTCAAGTCAAGTTTATATGATTCAACAGAAAATTTAAAAACGTTGTAAGTACTTATATAAAAAGTTATTTTTATCTTGTAATTATTTCATTTCAGTTTTTCCATAATTTTGTAATGTGAGGATAAAATATCCTTTTTTTCTTACTGAAAAGGATAATGGTACTGTTCGGTTATACCGGAGGCAGCGGAAAACGCATTTCGAAAATAGCCGATAAACTGGATTATTTGTTAGGTTAACCTAACCAAACCTAACCTAACCTAACCTAACCTAACCCAACCTAACCGAACCTAAACTAACCCAAACTAACAAATAATCCAGTTTATCGACTATTTTCAAAATGCGTTTTCCGCTGCCTCCGGTATAACCGAACAGTACCGGATAATCTCTCACATCTAGGAGACAACGAATTAGAGACGTACCATCGTATTGGAGCTACCATACATAGCGGCCATCTACGGAGATAAAATTTCTTCCGCTCTTTCGCATTTATAGATACCTACTTGAACACATCTATGCCCCATCACCCGCTTCCACCCTTAAAAATGAAGACCATGATATTTGGGTCCGTCTGCGTCTGTCAAATATTGTTTGTTGTCGATTTATCGATAATAAAACTTAATATGTTATAAATTATGTGTTGTCTGAATCTCTAGTAGTTGCCGTAGGTAGACGGTTCTAATCAATGACATTGGTTCTAATAATGGGTTTATATCCCGAAACTGCTGTCAACATAAATTACTCAAATATCCCAGAATTAACGAAAAAACTTATAATAAATACAATATTATTAGTTGTTGTTAAAGTACCTATTCAAAATTGTGAATGAGCACGCCGTTGTAAATCCCCGATACGATGATTGTGTCGCGCAGTTTGCAACGGAGGAATATTTTATAACAATGTTCGAGAGAAATTGAATCATCGGTCCGACGACCGGTTTCCACAGGTCTTTTACACAATTACGAGTTTCAGTTTACCGTTAGCCGAACGCAAAAAAAGGGGGGAAATTCACATTTGGGGTTGTGTACACTGTACAGACCAGCATTTAGGCACTAGATATCATAACAGCTGTATTTATAGGTAGTATAAAAATCTAATTGATAAAAAGTTATCACGATAATATTAGGTAGGTACGGTTCTAGATTATTTTACCTGAAATCGTTTTTCAAGAAACGTGGTTTACACGATGATGGTCATGATTCCAGATTCCATTGCCAGATTCTTTTGTTGGCATACCTACTTATTTTATCCATTCCGTTCATAATAATTAGTAAATGTCATGACTCTGGAGCTACTTGCTTATACATAAATCTGTCTCCAAAGCAAACTTCGATTTTAATATTTTATTAAAAAAGGGTTGACATTTTAAATAAAAAAACAATGAAATACAACGGTATTTTTAATCTTCTGAATGAAGACTTAAACGAGGTACCGTTATAAATTTAAATTACACGTGCAAATTTTGTAATGACAACAAAATTCATTATTAAACACTTGGCCCTAGTATTAATACTAAAAGTTGAATGTGGCCCATACGTCTGTCAGGGTTGCCGACCCCTGCTGGAGTATACAAGATTTCTAGTCTGAGTAGTCCTAATGTTAATCCGGTTGATCCTCACGAGAAGACACAATCTTTTTCGCCGTATGACACCACAAACCTACTTAAGTGCGGAGAAATTAACCATTTAGTCGATTGGAAAAACTGAACGTCGGACAGAATTTGAGTAGTTCTTTCGTTAGTATCTTTCAACCGATGGGGACGCTCTCATGACATACCCAATGTAAAAATTTGATTCATTGAGTTTATACCTGTTCATATTTTGAAGTGAATAAAAATAATGATTAATATTGAGTGTCCCAATCTGGCCCTGCACGTCTCATCACGCCGATCGTCCTGGGGAGAACCCCTTTTTTACGGATGGACAATTTTGATGCCACCCTTAGTCCCTTGCTTAGACATAGGTCCAGGACGATGACGGGAATTTTATTTCTATTTCGCCAAAAGAACAAAGAGAAGATGAAGTCTGGACCAATAATACGAGTAGGTACATAACTGTCGTAAATTACAGTAACCATAAAGACAGTTTCAATGGCCCTTTCAACACATCTATAATGTAATAACTAAGTTTAATAAATTAGAGTAGCTACCTACTTCCGGTTCGAATGGTATTTTCCGCGAGTTGTAAGATATCCACTTTTGAAACCGATACTTTGAAGTATCCTTTCTTTCGATATAACGGCCCTAGTCGCGGGTCCAATCTGGCAAAATCACATGTTAATTTTTGTTATAAATATTACTAGCTATGTCACGACGTCGTCCTAGTAATGAATTATTACAAGTGCGTTATCCGATAACGTTTTGACGTAGGCGCGCGCCTACTACCCCATACTTCACTACCATTCCACCGCTGCGGTCTGACGATTTTGCCTCCTTGTAACTTAGGAACCTTTTGAGATACCTAACAATATGACACTACACCAAATTGGTACCAGTTTCACCGGTGAAGGTTACAGATTGATAGCAAGCATACTAGACAGAAAAGTTTTTTGGGTGAATGTTACTAAATATGCCTATTATGTAGTCCATGACCTGTGCAACTTTCATTAAAATCGGTCCAATAGTTATAAAACAACAAACGGGAACTCAAAGACAGACAGACAGAACAACTAACAGTTTTTCGGGTGTTACCCCCTCCCCAACACAGACTTTAAACCAAAAGAAAAAGAAAACTTAAAAAGCCACACATTTGCAATAAATAAAAACAAACATACTAAAAACGTGAAGATCAGTATTGAAATAAATTTGTTAATTCTATAATATTTGGGCTATTTAAGCTGACAGCTGTTTCGGACTATAAACACATCTTCAGAACAGTACATTGTAACTAATTCTAAACAATAAGTCAGATAGTCATATAGCGAGGGGGTGTAGGTATATGTTAATATCTGCTTATAATCGAATAAAACGTCTGCCTGTTTGACCAACATAAACTGCTGTACAAGTTTTACATTTCTACAAATATACCTTTTTTAAATTGGATTTATACAATTTCACGGATTTACTTGGTTTGTAATGCATGATACCTACATGTGAGTTTAAAAACCTGTCAATGTTATAATAAATTATTATATTTTGATTGCAGTTACACGTCTAGTATATTCCGAATAAGATATATTCATTGTTTTAACTCAATGGTGACCCTGTACAAATGTAACCCGACACCCTCGTGGAAAAGATGGGACATCGATCAGCGCGGAGCATTTTGGGATGGCGCGACAAACGGAGCGTGGTTAGAATCGATCGCGGATAATGTCGATTGACGGCCCTTTCGACGCGGTGTAAAACCCATTAGACCGGGGTGACCATAAAAAGTGCTTCGATATGGTGAAACAATGTATTAAAAAAAAACCCACCAATATTCACTTTCATAGTCTTCAATTTTGGGATGTTATTTTTGACAAGCTCCCAGAACACATTTTAAGGGTGGGTGTCCACGGTATACGGCATATACGGGCCATACATACCCTGAAAATAGCACAGTGAAAAACGTGAGACAGGAATATTTTTGAATAAAACTACTTCAGCGCATCTATTCTATACACAATACTGCTATCGGCGGCTAACGAGGGTATTTTTTAATATTTTTGTATTGAAGTATTATAATTTTTACAATAAGTTAGTTGTAATTGTTACAAGTTAACCCTCTAAACAGTCTAAACGTCAAAAAATATTATGTTTTAACAGCACCTCTCTTGGCTGTGCTAACTTTTAAAGCGAGATAGGCAGTTATGACTTATTGTAACAATTATAAACAAACAAAAATTTTCAATTTATTTATTTTTTAACATATTGTGGACATTACAAATTATAAGTTTAAGACGTTCACAACATGACATTTAGAAACAAAGATATATAAATATAACAGTATTACTAATAATAAACTAAGTGATACTAATGATAAACTACCCTCGATAAGCGCCGATAGCAGTCTTGTGTATAAAATAGATGCACAGGTAATAAATAAGCCTAATTACACCTTACCTCTACGCCAGTAGTCCAATGCGTAAGAAATCATTCATATACGGAAATCACATGAGGGTTTGTATTTGTACCATGTGACATAGGTACTAAACGTATGATTTTGTTCAAGGTAAATAATAATTTGTTCGCATGGTACAAACTACGTGACGTGTTTAAGACACTGGCCTTACCGGGGTTCCGGGTTCGATTTCCGGTGGTTTGATGACGTACAGAAAGACTTGCGAGGGCTGGGAGTAATCACCTGGATAAATAGAGAGGAAGACTGAGCGAAATTGAGAAGTCTACTTAAGACGACCAATGTATATCTCGGATTGTACCTACCGCCAGAAAAAATCTTTATTAACATGTCTATTTTTTCGCATAAACCTGTACGTCCCGTTTGCGGAGATGTCTGCATTAGAAAGCAAGATATTTCAATCCACGTAAGGTTTTAGGCCATCGCAAAAATGATAATGGGAGTTTTATGGGTGCTCCGGTACGTGCGTGCTGCGGAGGCCGCAAGTATGGAGGGCTACGCGACTACGCGGTAAACAAAGAGGCTATGCGGCGCGGCGCCCTCTGCGATGGGCGGCTATACTCGTAGCTATAACGAACACTGTGAAAAGCAAACGCTCCCCTATTTTGGGGGATGGTGAACTATTTGGACAATGGCACGTAATTTCATTTTTAAAAAAGAAATAAGAGCCGCACAGCAATCACAATACACCCAGGCTCTCCATCTTCCATACTAAACTGATGGGAATATGTCAGGTCAGAATATATCCACAGTATGCCAAAATACACGACTCCAATGAAGGACATGTATTTAAGAATACCATGACTTGATTTGAACTGTAGCGCCATTGGAAGAGAAAAGAAAATTCTGTACAAGTCTGTGTAGGTACTGAAAGCCAGGTGGGAAAAGCGGCAATTTTCATAACCGATTTCGGCAAAATTCATGAATTCAAGATAACCTAACATAACATAACCTAAGAAATAATCCAGTAGGTATATCCGCTATTTTCGAAAATTGGTTGCCGCTGGCTTGCACTAAATAGAAAAGAACCGAAAATTCCTTTAGCTACTGTAACCTTATGTCTTGGGACTGTAATGCACCTATGTTGCCTTGGTTTGCACCTAGTACGTTTATGTTTTCAGACTTCCATTTCTACTTTTGCGATTATTATGTACCTACCAATCCTACCATATCATATTATCGTGTTCTGTAGTCAATAATTTTCTTTGTTAATTTCTTGCCGTCTTTCACTTTGAGACACGCTGTCACAATAGTGGCGACAAACACTCTTTCCAATAGACTAGAGCAGTGGTTCTCACGTGAAATTTAATTATGGCTGCACAATTGACATGGAAACGTCTGGTGGCCGAACCAAATTTCACTTTTGTTGTGATTGAAAAAAATAAAGCTAAACTATAAAAACTAAAAATGGATCAATTTATTTATACACGAGTCCGTTTAATAAAATACATTTGAAAATTTTACTAAGTACATAGGTATCTATTTATTAAAAAATAATGCAAAATGATAATTCCTCAATACTCCTTTTTTCCAATGCCAGAAGCATGACTGCTTCTAAGTTTACATTTCTGCCAACTGGCTTCGATATTTGTTTTTTACGAAGTGCATTACACTGAATGATCTTTCACAGTAGGTATACAGTAGAAGGAAAAATCGACAATATTAATAAAGCAATTCTTGCCAATTCTCTGAATTGACTTGATTCTTGGTCAACGTATAACTTCGACCAAAATTTTTACACCGTGGTACACAATCACTGCTGACCTGTTAATTAATTTTTAATTACCAGATTTAAATATCTAATGCCCAGGCAACGAAAACGCGCCAGTAGCGGTGTCAGCACTAAATGAGTTAAAATGGATTTTAAGTACTTGGTCATGACTCATTTCCAATAACACATATTTAACGTTAGCCCAGTTAATTAAATTAAATACTGAAAATTATGTGAGTGGCCGCAGCAAACTCCTCTGATGGCCGCACATGAGAACCACTGGAATAGAGTATAGATAGACTAATCTTTGATAAAAGGTAATATGCTATTTCATTGCATAATATATATTACTACTACTTACTACTACTTACTATTTGGCAACGAATTGACATTTAAATAGTAACTAAGGGTTTTACACAGTTATTAATTTATTATTATTTAGTAAACAAAACGAGAAGGCACAGGATACGATCTCATAGGTCCTCGGAAAAAAAACATCGCGGCGTTTTCACATAATTGCGTTGCTGTCGTTAATAATGTTATTAGGGACTTCGTGGTTACGAATATGTCCGGAATGGTCAGATGGTGGGTATGTATTGGCCCGCCTCTGGATCTTGGATCCATGGGCCGGTGCGCTTGTAGAGTGGCATATGACGCCGCATTGCGTGCAAAGGCTTGGCCTAATAGAATCTCCGACTTGTTTATGTGGCGAATTGCAGGATACCGATCACATCCTTTGGGAGTGTCACCATATGACGGTTGGAAGGGAAGAGCTTCTCAAGTCGGTCCGACTCTCAGTTGGACAGACCGGTCGTTGCGACTTGGTATCTACGTGGGAAAATTTTTCAACTTTCAAAAAGTTGGCTGCATTTTACGGCGTGCGAGAAGGTGTTTTCTCATCGAGAATTAACAGTAATATATTATATCAAACTGAAAATCACACACACTCTAGTGCACGCCAACCAAGTTCTTGGGAAATTGCTTATGGGACATTCTCAGCACAACATTGAAGGACGCATCGGTGACGTCCCTAGACAAAATACCGCCCCACGGCAGCGCCAAAATCTCGCCCCATTCTTTGATACAGTATTTTGTATTATCCGTGCACGGCGTCGTTTCTTTTCACCATGGACGTCGAAGGGCAATGAAAGTAAACTAGACATCGCGAACTCGACAAAAAAAATACAGTCCTGTTGAACCTTTTATGTTAATTAATACATTTTGTTTGCAAGCAGTGAGCTGAATTTATTAATGGAAAGATATTTTCGTTATTACTAAGTTTAGGTAGCTATTTCTATATATACCAAATGATTCTCCTGGATTTGCCGCCCTTCGAGTAACTGCCGCCCCCAAGCGATGCTCTATCTGCCTACCCCCATGGGACGTCACTGCCTAACATTCGTTACAACACGGTGAAGCGTAGGGGGTGGTGGAAGGAAAAGCAAGGTATTTATTTGAATTCTTGTCCATTTGGTAATGATTATTTTCACAAAAGGTTCCGCGACGCTGTATCTCACATGGCGCCGCATGGCGTGGCTCAGCGTGACATGGCGTGACACGGGGTGACAAAGGGGGCCCCGACTTAGGCACGGTATGGCACACTAGATTGCCCGCCCGTTTGACAGGCCCGGCGGACGCGACCGGGGGTAGGTTCGGCGCAACCACCGGCCGAATGACCTATATATTTGATGCAATTACGGTGGTAACTGCGTTATTTGGACGACGCGTATAGAATAATACAATTCAACAGATCAATTACGTTACATTACGATATGCAGAACGATATTGGAATTCCGGCATATTCAATAACACTAAGGGTGGAATGGAAAATCATTTTAGAATTTTGTAACAATGTGATGTTTCTCATCACGCTTTTGCGCATATGTAACGTATTGCTCTACATTAGCGAATATCTGCGACATAGGTATGACGTCTTTGGATATTTTCCCTGATTTCTATATCCTTGCCAAAAATCATTGTTCCTGCCAAAAAAAAATCTCACTTGATCAGGTCAAGAGCTATTTTATTAGTTCGTTTTTCATTTTCCCTTCGCTGTTTTCATTTTTAAATTACCTTGCAGAAAAACATGCTAATCTCTAAGGTGCCGGATGTTTTCTTGGGTTCAGCAAAAAAAAAAGTCAAATGAAGGACAAAACAAATAAAGAACTTCGCGGTTAGGAAACACCTCAGAAACATACATTATACAAAAAATCTATAAAAAAAATATGGCGCCGGACAGGACTCGAACGTACATCCATCGGATTCCGGCCAACGTGCTTTACCACTTTAGCGTACATAATTACGATAAAATTAACCGATAGTCGTGCAACTGAAGCGCTTTACAAATGTCGTTAACATTGGCGACATGATTTTGTATTTGAATTAAAGTAAGTGCTAATAATTGGTACTCACCTTGATTACTACGTGTTCAATAAAGAATGTTACATTCTCAAAGGGTGTGAATTATTTGTTTATTAAATAACAAAGTTCATTACCGTATACATCGGGAAAAAATCCACCCGAAAAAGAGTACTTAACAATATTAAGAAAGATTCTAGAATCTGGCGCTGATCTCAGCCGCCACGTGAAGGCGTTTCTTAACGACATTCTTTTTTTTCGAGAATCAGATCATAGTCTCATTCGGATATATGCCCAGAACAAAAATCATCCCTTTGGATTACTTCGATCATGCGTCAGTGCGTGGTGACGGAAGTATTAGTTGTCTGCTCCTGAGATATTCCAAGGCATAAAATACTGCTGATGCTGAACACTAAACGTAGAGCCTCGTGATACGCTCATTTATGCTGCCGCATTCGAGTTTTGTAAAATATGTCAACAAAATTACATTGACATATTCGACGTGTTGTAGTTGAGACGAATTAACATTTGCGACCCGGCTAAATAATATAGTTTATATATGGATATATACCTTGATATACTTAGGTAATTATAATATTTTCAGTGTGACGGTTTCGGGGGTAACTCGTCTCCGTGGGCATTTTCATCAACGCCCGTGGAGCCCCCTGCAGTTCGGCGTGCCCAATTAAAAACCCCCGGAAACGCTTTTACAGATGCAGAAATAATAAATAAGTGAACCCGTAGCAACGCACGCGCCTAAAAAAGGCACGATCCGCTGTTCCGTGCCGTTTGGCGCGCTCTGGAAAATACGGGCGGCAAAAAGGGCGGGAAAAAAGGCGCCGAAACAAAATGGAAGACGGAAGGGGGTGAGGGAACCCGCTTTATTCATTAGCGACTGGTAAGGCCCGGCGGGGTAGGGGCGCGGGCGGAGAATGGCCGAAACCAGTCGACGAAATACTAATGTGCCGCCATTTGAATAAAAAAAAACTACCAAGTTTTTATACAACTAGCTTTTCCAGCGGTTTTCGACTGGTGGTGAATTGTGGCATTAGCGACAAATGTAGTGGTACACACGCTGTTTCCTGCCAGAAAAGCGACCTTTGTCTACTTACTCTACTCTTCTTCCTGACTGTTTATAGGTCATATTGCAATATTTGAAACTTATCAGGTACAATTTATTACCAGTTGTTCTCCGGACCATTATACCAGTTAAGTTTTGAGTGCACATGGTGGTTTCGATGACCTTGGTCTTGTTAACCGCTGTCTATCCTCAACTATTGAATGCACGTGTAAACACGTATTATCGTGTTGCAAGATTGCATGCATGGAACAAAAACGTTCAGTACCTTCTGAATTTTCACGCTATAGTTGGATCTTGCATGACGTATGCGCATGTACAATAGAACGATAGTGGCGAACCTGTCCTCTTCCGAACTCTTTCTTTAAGCATCAAGATGCATGGTTGCTACATCAGTTCCGTGCAGGTTCGTTTCGAGACAACACTAAAATCTTTTCCTTCTGACACGTTTATATTGTCATGGAGAGCGGCCGTGCACAAATCGCGGCTGCATATAGGTACACGACGGGTGGAGATGGGGTAACTCAAATCATTGACCTTTGGCCTGACCAAATAGGTAGGTACTAGTAGTTTTTCTAGGTGGTAATCCACCATCCAGCTTCGCCTAATTGAGGTAATAGGATGATACAAAACGGACTTACGGTCCTAATTATTAGGCAACGGGCACACGCCATCCACTTGTAAATATGTACGATAGGTGAGCATCCCATCAGTGGCTATAGCTGCATGCCAGGTATGCAGGCCCAGTCAGTGGCACCGACTAGATTTGGACAATGCCTCCCTTGCCGAAACAATCAAAAATACATTATCGTAATATTAGTATATATTATTATAATAGTACCTACCTACTTTCGAAAATGGACCCCAAGTCATTTTTCTGCGTGCGCGCCAGTATGAATAAAATGCACAATATTAGTATAGTTAAGACTCAAGAATCAAGATGGTGTCACATACCGGCGCATACCCATCAATGCAGCCGATCATATTATTAAAATATAAATAAATCAATAAAATGTGATGGTTAAATAAATGGCAAGGCACGTTCATATTATAAAACGTAATTTATTTATATAATAATAAAATAATTTGCAGTGGGGCTTTCAAACCTTTATCTATCAGGAGGACATACATTTATGCGAGTATAATAATTATTATGCCAACAGATTTAAATGTAACTAGGTAGGTAGTTCAAACGTCACATAATTATTATTATTAGTCATTATGATAAGAATAATGTCCACACAATTTGCTGATAAAGCCAGCTGTCATTATTCCCACAATATGTTATACAAACAATATTATTAATATTTTACCTAAGTGCTTTTATATTCTCCTGATACAAATAAGTTGTAATTATAATAATTAATTTATTTATAATTAATAATTATTAATTATTATTAATTATTAGTATTACATTATCTATCGAATATACATTTTACACTGTGTGACGTAGGTATCTATATTGGTAGGTACATGGTTACACAAATTAATGTTTGACACATTTCCAGAATAGAGGGGATACAGAGTGTAGATAAAATGTATTATACAAATTAATAGTCATTTCGACGCCAGATGAAGTATTTTTTACACATATCGGTTGTGGAAATTAAACTAAACCATTTGTTTAGGGTGTGAAATATGGCAAGGACGGTGAAATCATTAAAAACCTCCGTGCCCAGGATCCAGATGCAGAAATAAACTGGGAAAACAACGTAATAATATAGTATAATATAATTTGTTTCACTATGTGAACAGTGATAATACTGATAATATAAGCACTTCTTCAGACTAATTTGACCCAGCCATTGAGGGTTTTGGGTTGTGACATCAACTGACCGAACCAGCTTTGTCGCCCTAATTGAGCATTCACCATTATTTTATGCACTCAGCAATTTATTCTGACTGAGGAATATTTTCCTATATTGTAACTTCGTATAATTTTTCATATTTTTTATAAACCGATTATTAATTCTCCGATCGATAACCAGCATCATCTCAAAATTGTCAGCGATCATACAGACAATACGGTTCTAATAAAGAGAGTCTGTTCTGTATGTGCAGTTTCTCCAAGGAAGAAACGTTGTGTGTTGGTGTGATTGGCCGTCAAAGTGGTTAATCTTTTTCAAGCAGTAAGTAGATATATTTGCATCATTCAGTGAATCCACATCGTAAATTGGTAATCTATATTCTATATAATAATAATCTGTTCGGTAAGAGCCCGATGCATGGTATGTCATGATGAATCGTTATTAGTTATTTAGTCGTAGAACGTCTGTTTAACGCAGTGCTCCGCAACCTTTTCCAACCCATGGCACACCAAAGGTCTTCCCAGAATTCCGAGGCACACCACACGTAAACCAATTTATACACCAAAACATGGACTCCACATCCTGAAGGGGGACCCCAGCCCAAGATCTTTGGCGGGCCCCCCTACCTATCGCTAAGGTTAAAGACAGTGTGATACTCTAAAATAGCGTTTTTCAAATAGTGTTCGAGGTAAAATTAATGCGTATCCCGAAAAGTGTCAAACTTAGAAGCACTCTTTTAAGCGGACAGCGCAGTGCGCTGCTTTCCATAACCAAGGCCTACCGAACAACTTCTACAGCCGCGCTCCCGGTCCTGGCCGGCATTCTCCCACTAGATCTGCACAATATACAGGTCAGCGGCGCGTCAACGATGCTCTTCAAAGGCGAAGAGGCCGTTGTTGGTGACTTTCACCTAGCCCCGCATCCTCGGCTTGTTGCTGAAAAAGTTACCTAGTTGAAGCGGACAATACGTCTCATGACGCTTGACTCGGCGTGGAAGACCTGGCAGCGACGGTGGGATGAATCAACCAAGGGCCGGCACACATGTTTTTTCCAAATATTAAATGGCGATTGGAGATAACCAAATATCTGACTCCTGACCATCACATCAGTCGATTTGTGACTGGACACGGTGGGTTCGCTGGCAAGCTCTTTGAGCTTGGACTTGTAAGCCGTCCGACATGTCCATGCGGAGGGGAGATTCAGGATGCCAACCACATCCTCTGGGAATGTCTTAGAATGTGCTCCGAATGGGAGGAGATGCTCAGGTCGGTCCAACCAGCTGTTGGGCCCATCGGGCCGTCCGACTTGGTTGCTACTAAGGCCAATTATCTTGCATTTTAAAAATTTGCGGCGTCTTACTGCGGGCATGAAGATCTCTTCACATACTTTTTGCTGTCCGTATGATTAGCTTCATTATTTTGTTTTATATAGTCACTACAATCATTTTTATTTTCATAATTTCCCTGTGCTCTTCTCTTCCCGGCACTTTGCATTAGAAAGTAACTTTAAACTCAGTCATAGCTCACTTTGAGCGTAGCAACCTTAGTCCTGGGTATCTCGTCTTAGGGCATTCCCGGCCTAAAACTTAACTAGATGCTTCACATCGCCAATGTAGGGCCACGTGATATGCTCGATTAAGACTGGGTGTGGTGCGTGGCGGGTTTTGGTTTGGAGGGATTAACTTCAATGTTATTGATTTTAGGTTTAGTGATTTTTTTGTATGGTTATATTCTATTTATATAATTATGGTTAGTTGTCGGGTTAGGAATATTTATTTGTCGAGTATGGATACAATAATAATAAAAAATTATGTCCTACAATCACATGTTTTAAAATATTAATACTTACTAGCGTAGCAAAATAGCGCCTCGACTCTGACTTTGACTCGAAAATGGGAGCTGAACTGCGATAGCCTTGTCGGAAATCCGAGGATATTTTTTATTAACGAAATCCAGAAAATAGCCAATGGAACATCGGCGAACTTTTTTAGCCTCCTGTCGTTTATCAATTCAACAAATTCCTTTCGAATTTATAGGAAAAGCGCTTCTATAGAGTTTTCGGCATTGGTTGCAAAAGTGTTTTGTATCCTGTCGCATTTATTGTATGAAAGTACCTACTGATGAAATTTCTTTTGCAGCCAAGTTAAATGTTTTTGAGACGGATCTAAAATTAATTGCTTGTTTTCAATGGTGGTTTGGTAGTTCCTTTGGAACATTTGTAGAGATTCTTGTCTTAACTCCTTCTGCCAAAGTTACATTTTATTTTTGACTTCTTCTAATTTATCAGAGCACGTTAATATATTTTCATTCTGACTTTGCATTGTTTTATTAAGTTCATGCAAATGCTCAAATATATTACCAGCCATGTACGAAAATTTGGATATTGCACCGCGGCACACCTAGCATCGTCTCGCGGCACACTGGTTGCGGAGCACTGGTTTAACGAATGGCGAAAAGTGTCAACAAAACATTTACGCATTAAACTAGTGACGTTTGCATTCTAAGCTATATTCTTCAGCTTCATCAGTCATTTTAAAGCAAAAATTAAATAAACAATTCAGAATATTGTTTGCCTGTTTCTGTCAAAAGATAATTATATTGAGTATGTTCAATACGTAAATACGTAACGTAGTTCGTTGCCGCATTCAGCGTCATTATAATGTGTATTTTATCTCCTTCCTCGTGAACAGTTTTTCACCATAGACATAAGATGATAATCACCGACGTCCACCTCCTCCCATTTGAGATTCAGCATCAACAATAATTATTGGCAAGTGGAAGGATCCCACATGGCCCCCACATCCTGAAATCGACACCCCAGCCTATCGCTAAGGTTAAGGGTAGTGTAATGTTTTACAGTAGTGTTCCCTGAATAGGTAAAATTAAGGGTAGGTATTCCATGTATTTTTAGCGATTTTTTTGTATTTTTCAATAAATTATTGAGTTATCGGCACTCGGCATCATATTATAACGAACCATTGATCGCGACCCCCTTTTGTGGTAAGTACATACCTAGCCAAGTATAATGCGACCCTTCGCCATATTGGATAAATAGTCATTTCTATTAGTCAGAAAACACACAAATAATCTTAAATTAAAATTCTACACGTGAATTGTCATTTAATTATTACGATCATCAAATTGCATAGCACAGTTACTTTTTTGAAATATTTACATTTTATACGTTAACTTTTTAAGTAAAATAGACTTTTTTACTATTAGAGCAAATGTGTGATGAGTGTTTATCTCACTTAACTAGTCGACCCGGCACGCCGCCCCATAATTACCGTCAGCCCTCCCCCCTTATGAGGGCTATCGGATCCTGGCCAAAGACAGTTAGCTCGTTCGTTGACAACTTAAGAGAGCTGATCGTATTTTAAAGTTCTTTGTGCGATTATAGTTTATTTTTATATCTATCATACTTGTGTATAATATATGGAAGGCCGTTTCGGATTGTTGAAAATGATAGATCTTTTTGCCGGCCTCTAAATTCCGTTGCACTTCTGCAATGCACATATTATTATTGCACATAATTATGGACGGGGCGGGGCGGGCCTTAATACTCGTGGCCCAAAAATCCCTGCTCGTGTTTGGTTTGTGGAACAGGGGGCTATGAGGTATGGAAGGTACGTAAAACGGATATAGCACTGTTTGTTCCACCAGTGAACAGAAGGGTGGGCCATATCCGGTCAAACGGGCTGGCCCGGTTGACAAAATTGCCATACAGGCCTAGGCCGGATATTGAGTGCGGTGAATGTTTGCTCTCGCCGGGAAATGAGGCAGGTCCGCCTAACGAACCAAATCGTTTTATTAAATTGAGTTAAATGTTGCGAAAACCCAACCGCGTAATCAACTCGATAAAACAGGCCAATGTATTGAAATTTAATTGAGACCCACGATTGCATTTCATTATTATTATTGTAAAATTGCAATTACTACTACTATACATTGTCATTCGTCGTTCCCAGGGAACTAATGTGAACTGGAATACATAACGGGTAAGGCGATAGCAGGTAACCGACTCGAGTAAGGAAGAATCCGGATTAAACTTACACACGTGTCAAGAATACGTTTTACGTCGAATACTGAAAACTGCTCTCGGTTTATGCATTTACGCTCATTTAATGTATTACATGTATGCACTACTGCACGTGCATAATGCGTGCTTCATTTTCGTAGGACACTCACACATTCAAAACACTGCATCAACATGCGGCGTATTAAATATAGCCTATCGGTATTCTATGTATTATCTGTTCTGTCGTCGTTCCCTATCAGGGAAAACATCAATCTGTTCCGTAATCCCAACTTATATACTAACAACTTTAATAACGTAAGGTAAGATACACAGGATAACATTGTACTTAACTGAAGTTAAAGATTAGATACAATTGATTGCGCCGGTACGTCTTCTTACCCTATATTTTTGATGTGGATTAATTTAATAAATTAGCATTGTTTGACATAAAAATGGTTATAGGTATATTTTAAAAAGTATCACAAATATCGGCGATCACTCATTAATTAATTAATAGTCTACTACTCTACTATAACAATTCCGTACATCCACTCTATTAGTTCAACCCACTTTTTGCAATGCATTTTCTGGCTTTGTTTATAATATTGACGGATTGATAGTAATGTTATGTAGAATGGTGTTAGATTCTTGTGGCAGTGTAGGCGATTCATTTAGGTGTGGGAATCTTTTTTAGGGTTACTTTCAAATGATATTAACACAACTCCAAAGTGATTTCAACGCTAGAAGAATGAGTTCTTCTCTAACTTCCTAGTAGGTATACCTATAATATTATTTAATAAGTTGTAAGGTGTACGGTGTACGTATGGTGTCGAAAGGTAAACGTGGGTCGCGAATAATAATCTATCTATGTGGAAGTGTGGGATAAAATAAGTCGTAATCTGTTAAGTGCCCAGTAAATTTAAAATCTGAACCCGGCAAGCATCTTCCACTCAGCCAATAATTTGTAATCGTATCAAGGAAACTTTATGTATTTAATTCTCTTTTGGAGAAAGATGGTGGGTAGCTAATTACCTCAATACCTACTTTAAACAACAATACTTTAAATCTATCTATGAAGGTACTGCAACATCTTCTTGGCTACGCTTCTAGGCGCTGTTGTCTACTAAATGGGAGGAGCTTCTTAGTTTATAATGGAATTGCGGTTAAAATGGGCGGAGCATGTTAGTTCACAGTTTTAACACGTAGCCAAGAAGATGTTGCTGATGAGTACTCGCACTTTGATAATTCGGAATATATTTTTAATTTTAATGTATCGATTTTTATTGTGGTGTGTTCATTATTATCAGTTCATTATCACTGTCAGCGACAGGTAGATATCTACATAATCTGATTGTCAAATCATTAGCAAATTAAAATTAAAATTAACCGAATTTAAAAAGTGGCTGGTGGAAGATATTAATTAATAATTAAATTTTATATAACAAATTATTACAATATAATATATTGGTTATTGAATTATATCTTTGATTCACTTCACTGTCATTTCTTATAAAACATATGATAAATCCACGTGGGCTACCTTATTATAATAATATATTCCATGATGCAGACTTTAGTGTGTGGGGTAAAACCTTAGACTTATCGACACAAGGAAAAGGACAATATGTTCGAAGTGTTCTAAACGTGGTACTGGCGACGATTGCTGGAGGTGTCCTGCACGGAAAACAGAACCAATGTCTCGATACTGTGCGAGCTGCGTATCAGCGAGTAACTCTTCTGTTTGTCTGCGTAATATTATACGATTTTTCGGAATTTGTTCTGAACAGTGTGCCTAGTAAAGTGACAGAGGGCGAACACCAAGGAGATTGAATTCATTGTTAAACAGATCTAGTATCAGATCAGAAAACAGATCAGTATCCCATGAGAAGACTCGCTACATGCAAGATAATGGAAGAAGATTATATTGTCAAATATTTACCACTGTGGGAAATTCTTTGGTTTTCTTTATTGTACATAAATTAAGTAAGTTGATTCAAATGAGTTTAAATAGGTACCTATGCAATTTTATTATAGGTATAAAATATATAATATTACTTGTAACTATTAGGGACGCATAAATAAAATTATAACGACCTTATCGGTACATAATAATTTCTTATTTGATTAGAATAAAATTAATCCACGCAGAAAGCACGATTCATCGAAGTACGACGCTGACGGTAGGCATCGTATCACATTCGCTTCGCGGTCATATTATTTTTTTTATGTATATGCGCGAACTAGTCTGGCAAGCTGCTCGTTATCCGCCCATACCGAGAACAGAAGCTGACGCGACGGGCCGCCCAATTAAAATCAAATTCGTCTGAATACGTTTTCGTTTCATGATAATATTAAGTATTTATATCTGTAGAAATGTATGCCCGCCTGATACCTTGCGCCAATGTGTACAATCGACAAGCGCTTCAAATAGTTTCGACCAAATTAGCCAAAATGCACATTATGGATTATCTCTGTCTCATAAGGGACGTGTTGTTGTTTAATATAGGTACTTATTGTGGAAAAAAAATTACACAATATTGCGAATGCAAATAATTAGACACATAATTACATTATTTAAATGGTACTAAATTTAATATTGAATTTCCAGTAATACATAACCTTTCCATTCTGTTTTCCTCTGTCTTTATTTTAGTCAATCATTTTATGTTTTTTGTTGTACATATAAGCTATTTATAATATTGAGAAGTTACTTTAGTCATAGAGGCGGCCAAGACATGCCCCGTAGCTTGTACTGCTTGCAGCAACCTGCGTCAACTATCGGAAAACTGCGATAACTTGTAGCATCCGACGCATTATCGTGGGTTGCGCGGGCTACCAACCCCGTTTATGCGGCAAGTTGCGGTAGGAAAGACAGATTCTTCTGGCATTGCGGCCACGACGAAATCACTTTCGAACGGTGTTAGTGTCATTTGAAAGTAACGATGCCAACACCTTAATGAACCGTCTACACTGTCAAGATCTGACAGCATTAAGTATACATGTAGGGGTAAGCATTAATTGTTAATGCTTAGCATTAATTGTTAATGCTTGTCTACTACATTTTCTGGAGAAAGAAAAAACAATTCATTTGAGTGTTCTATTTCTCTACGGTTAAGGGGTCAAATGCGTGTAACGATATACCTACTTATCATCATAATTACATAAATAGGTACATTTTTCATACATCTACAGATTATTCCAATGATGTTCGACCTCAACACAGCCCTTGAGCCATGAACTAAGTTTTTCTTCTAAGCTACGATTTCACTGTATTTTTTCTACAAGAACTACTTACTGTCGTTCCAGTTTTATTGTTCGGTATCTATTTTGATATTTCTACCATATCGGGTCGTTATTTAATAACTTTTCTTATCTTCCTTCTGGATCCTTTCCTAGTAGAATGATTCCTCGTTGCTATCACATTCTTACTACTATTGACAACAAAGCCTTTGAACATGAAATCGAACGATCATTCTCATGGATTTTCAGCCTTAAAGTTCACCTTCTGCCGGCAGATATTTTGCAGTATTTCAAATGGATAGCACGTCGATATCAGATCTGCCAGAAAAATATATTCCTAAAACTTTAACTCCTGCCAATTCGCTTCTGTTGGCTTTCACGGCTCACAAGTACCGCGGCGGCAGGCGCTGTCTGTAGGCGGGAAGGGTGGAGTGGGGTGGGCGGAAACGCCGATCGCACAGCCTGAGGCCCGGATGAATGGAAAGGGGGAGATGGGGTCCCTCTGCTCTGCGAACAAATCCCGATACGGCGACTGACTCGACACGGGCACGACTATGCGCCGATGTTGTAAAAAAATACATATTAAAGATTTTCATCTAACATATTCTGACCATCAGTCCACACTATGGCGGTAGAGAAAGAAGAAAAACAAAATATGGTTATGTTTTTCAAAACTGACATCCAGATATAACTATACCTATACTTCAGACGAAAGGTCACCAACATATATAATGTTTTACACTTCTTACAACTGCCACAGAGTTGTTATTTTGTTGTAGGCATTATTACGAAGTACAATATATTAAATTATTTCATGGCGTTAACTGTCAATTTATTCACGCTGAATATGCGTTGTATTATTAACTTAAATAAAACTCATTTTTATAGTACTAATGTCAACTGAAAACTAGTTGATAATGTCCCTCTGCAGGGGACGAAACCGGTCCAGTTTAATATTTAATAAAAGTGGAATTAGTACTTTAAAAATGCATTGTATATTTAAATTAATAATAGAATATTATTCTTCGCCCCGGACCCCAACCCCCCTCCCCCTTTCTATGTGTGCACGCCTGTTGGATATCTATAGACCAGCAATCACCTTTTTTGTTGGAGCAGGCCTTGATATGGTTTGCCTACTCTTAAGGAACCCTACCTAGGTAACACAATACAAATGGACTCTACAACGACCCTGATACGTCCACGATGGTGAAAGAAAATTATCACACTATTTCTAATATAGAATGATGTTTTTTGTGTTTATCTCCCAAAAGACTTGCTAGCTTATTTGCACAAGATATTTGTCTTGATTTGAGACTGAAACATGATGTTATACTTTCAACCTTTCATTATGATATATTATTATTAGTTTTTACTTTGATAATTCAGTCATCTTTAATATTTCGACGCAGTAAGCGTTTTGAGACTCGGTGTATTTGTTGAGCCGCATCACGGCGCCCGACGAGAGTCCTCAACTGTGGGTAGTAAAAGAACAGATAAAC
The DNA here is from genome assembly GCF_057557595.1 of Rhyacophila brunnea. Lineage (NCBI taxonomy): Eukaryota > Metazoa > Arthropoda > Insecta > Trichoptera > Rhyacophilidae > Rhyacophila > Rhyacophila brunnea. The sequence goes on from NW_028232774.1 coordinate 21,697,394, forward strand.
CAAGAAACAGCTGATCCACCCAGCTTTCACACTTTTATTATTGTATTCTACATGGCAGAACTCGAACTGTAGGACTTAAAATCTGAGATTATTAAGTTAACTAATATTTACTTACTTATTCGTATCGTTTATCAAAAATATTAACGATGAAAAATTAAGAAATATATTTAAAGTGATACCAATTAATGTAATAAACGCCTAAATCCCCCATCAATAATCGTGTAATCGTCAGAATTGGGAAGTATTATGTATTATATATAACCAGGATGCACAACAAAACAAAGAATTCCACGAATCCTGGCATAGTGAAGAAAGTACCATTGCTTCACTCTGCGTGGCTAGAAGGATACTGTGTAGGTATAAGTAATCGGGAAATAGCTTTTGAAATAGCCTCACCTAATTCGTTACCATTTTATCGCGCCAAAGTACCCAGTTTTAATAATAACGTCAATTTCAAACTCAAAGCCTTTATTTAATATTTTTTACCAGTGCATAAACCAAAAAAACAGTGGTTCACCCCGAATGATGACGACAAACCCTCCGACATAAATCAATAGGTAGAGTACACAATGGACAAATATAAATTGCACAGGTTGAATTGGAACTAAAATACTACATGTTATCAAAAAAGAGTAGGTATAACCTCGATGTTCCGACCAGCGGTCCCAAAGATAAAACCACGGACAGGAGAAGAAAATAAAACGTATATGATAGGCGCTATCAAGCATTTACGTTGTACTAAAAACTAAAATGATATAATAATGATATAAAAAATATCAATAATATTTGCATGTCTAAATGATTGTATGCAAATTTAAAAGAGAATTTCCTATGAATCTTGCATTGAGATGATAAAGACATTGCAGCGATCACTAATTTCTACTGGTCGATCGGTAATTATTGATAAATAAAAACACAAGCAAGTAAAACGAAAAAACAGGCAGATCGAGTTTGGATCACTGGTTCCATCACATAAACATAACCCCCTTTGAAAACGTAGACCGATACATTCCATGGTTACTTTTGAAGATCAAACAGAATGGTAAAATTATCATTTTATTGTATTTGCTACAGTTGTTTTCTGTACCTATTCTCCTCTCGGTCTTGTGCCACTGTCGTCTATTTGCCGATAGATTTTAAAGCACCTTCCATTTTTCTTTTATCTTTTGGGAAGTTTTGTATAGAATGTTCTCCGCATCAGATCACTGTGAACCTTTAAATTTTACCGAAGTACCCAAGGGCGAAGAGACGGCGTTTCAAGTTGCCGTGTTAACGCAAATACTAGGTCGGTCATTACATAGGTCATACACAATACATTGCGACAAATTGCAGTGCCATGTGTCGTAACCCTTAGGTTGTTTGATGCCACTTGCCAACCCATCATAGAAATTGAATAGGAAGATTTCGAGTAAGGGTCAATGGCATGTTGTGGCGAACACCAAAGGGTTGACGTCACAGAACAGATTAATAAGATAGAAATGTAAACTCCATCACAATGAACCAAGGAACCAGGGTACTTTATGGCGGTTAGGCAACAAACCCCTCAAATATTGAATGCGATACATTTACGTGACAAACTTTAATGTATATTAAGATACAGACATAACTATTGAAACTACCATAATTCTGTAACACGTGTTTTAAGTTTATCCCATGTTTCCACACATCTATAATCTGTTATACGACACCCAGTAGGGCGAGTAGGGTAAGCCAGTTCCCATTAAATTTATGCTCTCTGGTTGACGTGTTTTAAATTCTTGACCTGTTGTGTGGTTAATTGTGCGTAACAATAAAAATGTCCGTTGATCTTTTTGGCGGTTCCTGTACAGCAAACGACAGAAGCCGCACCCGACCCTGTACAGAGATAGACGGATGGATCGGTGGGCGGTCTCCGTGTGGGGTTAGGATGGGACGGGTGGGCGGGTTGAGGGGGCACGGGGGCATGCGGCTGCCTGTCAAGTAACTATGTACCTAGCTATCTCTGGCATGGGCGGCGCGGCGGCGGGACTATCGGCTTCTGCAAAGCGGCCCGCGACGACTCGCTTCGGATGTGCGGCGTGAGGGAGAATATTATCTCCGCGCAGGGCGGCATGTGAGAAACTGGGCGGATAGTTTTATCAACAATTTAATTTACTATTATTGTAATACTATCGTTTAGTCTCAACCGTAATATTGTCTGGGGACAACGGCACCACATTTTTATTTACCCGATTTACTACACGAACAAAATAGAAGTTGGCAGATTCTGAATTACAGACCATAGTTTCCTAAATTATTTTGGTCTATCTTTATACGAGAAATGGATGTTAGCCACTTGCTCAATAATTAGGTCCATACTCTGGGTGAATTTTCCAGACCCGGGAGTAGAACCAGGAACCAACGACATTATAAGCCGACACTATTTAATTTGAATAAGTAGGATTTAAAAAACGAACGTATCACCACTTGAAAACATGTAATATTATGACACATAACGACGAAAACCGCTTAAAGGTATGCGATATGTATACATGATAAGATGGTTTGACTATACTTAAAAACATATTAAATGGCACATATACTATTGGAAAACCATTTAAATGCGATGTGTCATCATTTATATATAAGTAGGTATGTCGATCGTCCAGTTCATTAGTTAGACAACTCCAAAAAAATGAAATTTGGGTTAAATATGCAGTTTTGTGTAAAATGTTACACTCTACCTGGTTCAGTACTCAGATAATCTCCAAAATGCCACCAAAATATGCTAATGCTGATAAACTTCCAAAGAATTAAACGAAATGTTGATATTGTCTGGTTCATTAAAAGAATATTTCTAAATGTCTCTAAAAGTACCTAATCTTTAAACACCTGTTGATAAAATATATAAAAGTCGGGCATAAATCAATAATAAGTATTTGATTTTTTGGTGACCATTAGAATATTGCTTTTGCTATTATCTCAAAACTAGTTATTTGGAGTTGTCTGATTAATGAACTGAACGATCGATGTATAAAGTCTCATGATATCAAAACACATGAAATTATTCTTAACAGTGAAAACCTTGGGGATATAGTATGCATGGATGGCTATTTTCTTCAGGCGAGAGCAGTATTTAAACGCCGCGTACTGTTCTTCCCTTATCGCAAATACTACACAAGGAGTCGAAATCAAAAATGTTTTCGTTTCCTCATCTGCCTGCTGGAAATAAGAGTAGCTCTGTCTAGTTTGATTACAAGATTTGAGCAACATTGTAGTGAATAATTACAGGGTTAACCATCTCATTAATTATTGGTATTTTAGTTCGGGGACCGTGAACATTTTAAACCCACTGATCCAATAACCAATGATCCATTGAAGTTAATCCCTCCAAACCAAAACCCGCCACGCACCACACCCGGTCTTAATCGAGCGTATCACGTGGCCCTACATAAGCACAACACAACCAATGATCCTTGGCCCGATGCTAATTTATCTTATCAATATAGATAAGCTCAGTGACGTCCCGTGGGGGTAGGCAGATTGAGCGTCGCTTGGGGGCGGCAGTTACTCGAAGGGCGGCAAGTCAAGGAGAATCATTTGGAATGAATATCTACCTAAACTTAGTAATAACGAAAATATCTTTCCATTAAAAAATTCAGCTCACTGGTTTTGTCGGGTTCGCGATATCTAGTTTACTTATGTTGCCTTTCGACGTCCTTGGTGACCAGAAACAACACGTACAGATTAGCGAATTATTAGTCTGATATTTTGTTAGCAATGTATCCATACAACACTTTTCTTAGATGTTGGATTCATAAAAGGATGATAAAAATACTGTATAAAAAATGAGGCGGCATTCTGGCGCTGCCTAGGGGCGGCATTTTATCTAGGGACGTCACTGGATAAGCTGATTCCTGATTTCTTAGATAAGTTCTAGAAATATTATTTATTAGACCGGTGATTTTCAACCTTTTTTATTTGACAGAACCCTTGTAACATTTTTGTAAAATCTCGGGTAATTACTACCTAGCCGACACATCATAATATTATTATCAAGGGGGAGATGGATATTTATTGTAAAATCGACGGGGAAATTAATAAATAGGTGTCTATTAAAAATAATACTTTCAAAAAAATTAGATGTCTTTACAATGTGTATGATCCAGTACCTTGGATCTTTACCCAATAGATCGAACGAATGGTTAGCAACTATGCCCTGGAGTCTGCTTGAGAATCACTGCAGTAGACCAATATACCATAATTTTTATAATAAACGAACTTCATACGAATAATGACAACACATCGATATGCATGAAAATAATATGAATGATAATATTAGTTTTACTACTTCGGCGTTCATTTCGCAGCGAGCTTTATTTATTATTCCATTCCATATGCGAGTAGATAAATCACCGAATTGGACTGATATGCGACCACCCGCGTGCGATACGCGACCGGACGGGGCGCGCCCCTGTGCGCGTCGCTACACAAAGCATTTATGATGTGGCACGCACACAGCGACGAAAGTATACCTCGTTTCAGCTGTGATTCCGGCTGCGATTCTGACACTACATATACATTAAAAACTGGTCTGTCAAACAGCATTTAAATTTAAGCGCGACGCATGTAATTCACAGGCAATGTATTTAAATATTCAGGTCTAGCTCATGGGTAATGGGTCGGGGAACAAGGGTAAATTACCCAAAGGGTAAACGTGAAAATTTCGGGCGCAATGAATGTTCTAAATCTAAAAGTATAAATAAAAGTCTGCATATATATTACCTATAACAAAGCTTTTGAAATTGAATATATTCTGAAAATGATAAAGATGCTACTGTTTTAACAATCTACGTTTTTGAACACATATCATTATAATATACAAAGCAGCATTTCAAGTACCTACCTCAGTTTAAACATACCTATATTAAATAATTTTCTGTTGAATCATATAAACTTGACAATTCTATGTATTCATAAATAATATAGAATACAGAAATGCCATTTTGACATTTCATATTGATTTCCATAGTAACTCACGTATATATTAATAATTTAGTTGCTAGAACCCACTCAGCAACCAATAATAGTGAGTAATAAATATTACTTACTTTTAACGAATTTTTTCCGAAACATACAAAACAGAAACTGAAAATGAATTCAATTCTGCTTAAAGATGGCCAAGAGTATGAAAAAATGCATTCCAGTCGTGTTCTGATATATTCTAAAAGTTTCAAATGTCTAGCTAGTCGGGAAGTTAGTTAAAAATCTTTGACAAACGATAGGCATATCGATAGTTTAGTGGCCGAAGTACTAACCCGGAAAGTGAAAGATGAGTTCGAGTCCCACTCGAGTCACAATTTTCTTTTTCAAGATTTTTTTTTAATATGTATGTTTCTGAGGTTTTTCAAAAATTTGTTATTTTAATAATAAAGAATTAGACATTATAAAACCTTTATATTCAATATTTAATAAAAAATAAATAATATAATATTTCAGTTACAATTTATAATGTTGACTGAAAAATAAATAAATTTATGATCAATGATAATCCCATTGATTTTGTGGCCGAACTCCGTAGGTGAGACGGGCTCTACGAATTGTGCGACACGTCATGCACACACTCACTTGCACGGGCGTTGATGATGGGTCAGCCTTCGTATTGCATAGAAGAGTGGCCGGCGCACAGTTTTTAACCGCAACGACGCGATAATTTGACCCCACGACAGCGCCGCGCCGCGCCCGCTACCAGGAGCGCATACACGCGAACACCCCGACGCTTTTAGACCGGCCGTTCGCCTCATCTTGATCGCGCGGAATCCAAATTGCCGCCATTTTTAAATAAATTATTATTGCACGTTGCACCACTTACTGGTTTTCGCATTTACTGACTATGTATAACATATTATTACTATGGGGCTGGTGGGTTGGGTATGGAAGGTATGGTATATATCAGTGGCGAAGGGTGACTTTTGGGAAGAGGTAAGCTGTAGAGATCAGAGAAAAATAGCACACTTGTAAGGTATACTTACAGGAAATAAGAAGATAATACTTACGATATTAGTACTGATGAATAATAATATGTGCACACTAATGACAACGCCACACTGAATCGTTGAAATTTCAATAGCTCACCGACGGTATAAAATTGAGCGATGAGTTTAAATTATGTATTTTCATAAACATTCATACACGTAACATACGCCCAAAAATATATCATTGGTGGCTTTGAAAAAAGCCGTTGTTGTCATTTTGCCATTCAAAACACTTCAAGATATTTCAGTAGGTAATTAATATAAAGGCTTACTATATGATCATTTGTACTCTAAGTCAATTCGTCTGTTTTTCTGCAGAAATTTTTTTAAAACATCATCATAAAATGTTTGCCCACGTTTTAATTTAATTAATAATTCTTTTTCAATAGCTATAATTGAAAGATTCGATAATCTAGTTTGATTTTGAGTATTTCGACAATATGTGTGGACACGTTTTAGAGTAGAAAAACTCCTTTCTGCCGTCGCTGTCGTGGTCGGTAGCGTTAAAAATAATTTGACTAGTTTATAAGTCTGTGAGAAAGCTTCCACTAGACATTTTTTGTTTTTAAAATATTCGAACAACTCTCTTAAATTTGAATCTTGAAATTCTGGTAAAGAATAAATGACTTTAAGTTCGTTTTTCAATTGACTTGAATCAAAAATACCAGAATAACTGTTTTTCAGGGATTCAAATAGTTTATCTGGAAATTTTCGTTTAAACGATTTAAATAGCGTCGGTTCAAGTAATTCTAAAAAATTTAATTTTTCAAATGAAACAAATCTATCGTTCATTTGCATTAAAATGTTATCGCAAACCTCCTTAAAAATGATTTTAAAATATTGCTCATCATTTAATTCATTTCTGCGACGTTTTTTTGGTGGTTCACAGAGGTTTTTATATTTATTATATAAATTACTAAAACTATTTTGGAAGTCGGTCTCTAACCATTTTTTAAATTCGTTAATTTTTTTAATGGAATAAGAAATGTTTACAGTTCTACTTTGAATAATTTTAAATAAAATATCCGTTCGGGCATAGATTTCGGAGAATATTCCTAAGTAAAAGTTAAATTCAAATTCTTTAAATTTACTATCATAAGCATCTGCAAAGGTTAAAGAATCTTCATCCCATTTAGAAGAATTATTCTGTATTGTCTCGAATGTCGTTATGAAATCAGATCTATTGTCATGTATTACATTAAGTATACGAGAGTGGTAGTGCCACCTGGTCGATGCAACACTTGGAAGACGGCGATCCATTATTTCATTGAGCAATGCACTTCTCTTTGTAGATGTATTAAAAAAACTCACTAATTTATTAATGTGTCCAAAAAATTTTTTACATTCCGCAACATTTTCAACGGATCTAGATAAAACTAAATTTAAAATATGAGCATGGCACGGTACAAATATGGCCATAGAACATTTTTCTCGAACTTTTGATTGAACTCCGTTTAATTCTGAAGACATTACTGCAGCCCCATCATAACTTTGCGCTACCAATTTTTCACTACAATTAAACTTTTCTAATATGGAGAATACATGTGAACTCAAAACAATGGCAGTTCTCTCTGAACTTACGTCTACATAACCTAAAAATCGTTCTTCTACAGAATTATTTGAAACGTATCGCAAAATGGTTGTTAACTGTTCACGGCGACTAATATCTGGTGTTTCATCTATCATTATAGAAACAAAACTAGCTTCTGCAATTTCAGCCTTAATTTCTGAAATAATTACGGATGATATTGACGAAATTAAATCATTCTGAATCTCACCTGATAATCCAGAAAAGGCGCACGAAGATTTTAATGAATTAAAATGTCCTTCAATTACAGAATCGTAAGATGATAAAAATTGAAGAGATTCTATGAAATTTCCACGATTATTTGATGATTCACTTTCATCGTGTGCTCGAAAAGATAATTCTTGTTTACCCAAAAAAATTGTTGTATCTATCAATCTACGCATTATATTAAGATTTCTGTCGACTTTCTCATTGTGTACTCTAGCAATTGCCTTTTGTTGTTTATCAACGGCAAATTCGATTCTAGTTTTACCAAAAGATTCCAGATTTACGATTGAATGTAAATGTTTTTCTGTAGTCACATGTTTTACCACTGAATTTGTCAAATTATTTAAATCACTTATACCAGAATAATTCCACGCAGACTTATCTGTGGCAAATAGCATACATGGCCAACAATATAGTTTATTTAATTGACAACTGCCAGTCAAAAACGAATATTTGTCATATAAATTGTTGTGGAAATGTCTAACATAAGTTTTTTTTGCTGTATGCAAATTTAAATGAACGGTTGATCTTCCAGCTTTGATAATTTCTGATTTTTGGTTAAACGTCAAACTTGAAAATGATATTTTTAAAATTTGATCTGTACTACAGCAATGACCAATTTCAGTTGGAAAACTAGACATTTTTACAAATAATTTGTATTTGAAGCACTGACGAATGACTTAGGGTACAAAAAAAGATAATCTATCCACATTCAGAATACAATAAATCACAGAATTGTCTCACAAAATAAAACTATACCACCATGTTTTGAACAACAATCTGACTGAATTAAAACGATATAAATTATGTTTGTCTATGACTGAACTAATCTAAATAATTATCACGAGATACAATTATTTGTTATTTTTAAAATCAATTAATAATTATATCTGATTGAACCCAATAGACATTATTTTTTTAAATCATCTTATTTATTTATTATTATTTAAAGCGGCAGGCATAGACAATAAACTTTGCAAAAAGAGTTGGAAGGCGGTCACTCGAACGCTTCCAAGACGTGATAAAATTTGTAGACTTGCTCGAAGACATGAGTCATATAAGGTATAGAAAACCATTTTCGATTATGAAGTCAATAATCGACAATCGTCATTCAAAGAAAAACAACAGATGTCGTCACTCGCTTGTAATTTTTTGTTTGATTCTAAACTCGGCTAATTTACATAGTCTACATTCAAATTCACACAATAGATGACTCTTAATATTTTAAAATTTTCTATATATTTTTTTATTGCAATTTGAAATAAATACTTGAAGATATAGTTTTCTTAGAAGGTAGGCTTTAAATAATCGCTTAGTATGGAGCCTTCGCCACTGGTATATATATGCGACACACCGTCCCTGTATACTGTATGACGTATGTGGTGATTTTGACGAAAATGAGTTATTGGTAACCACGTGATTTACCATTTCTTCTCTACCATCTGTATTATAATATCAATTATGGAAAGACGAAAAATTACTACGTGAGCGTCTGCCGCAATATACGTAGACATTTTATGTGAGATAACTAGAAAATCCTTCCAAAACTAGGTACTTGGTGAAAATGAAATCGGCATTTATGACTAAGTATAATATGCTTTGTTGGTTGTAAGTCACATTACATTCAATTCATTCAATTGTTAATTTTCACATAACTCCTATAGGTCAGTATTAATATTAAAACATTATTCAACCAGTATTGAACATTCACATACCTAATAATATGATTTAATATGTTCAACGCGGTGCGTACCTACCTATAGAATTAATCCTATGTGAGAAAAACATGAAAAAATGTACGATTTTTCTATTAAATAAATAATTAATATATCTAATATATAAAAATTAATATTTGTGTGTTTGTTTGTTCGTATTTAATGCGCAGCCATACCGTTCATCCGATTGCGATAAAACTTTGTAAACTTATTGCTTGCACTTGCGGGAAGAGTATAGGCTATACTAATATATAAAAATGAATGTCTGTCTGTATGTATGTCTGTCTGTCTGTGTGTCTGTCCCGTATGCGTTCCTATACCATTCATCCGATTGCAATGAAATTTTGGTAAGTGGTTGCATGCACACCCATGAAGGTTTCTGAATTAGAAAAATCATCATCTTCTTCTTCATTATATTTTCTTTTATTCGTATGGTTCCTATACCATTCATCCGATTGCAATGAAACCTTCGTCAGTTGTTGTGGTAACACCCGCAATGGTTTTTGAATTAGTACAACCATCTTCTTTTTCTTCTTCTTCTTCTTCTATTCTATATTCTTCTATGCGTATGCGTTCCTATTCCATTCATCCGATTGCAATAAAATTTTCGTCAGTAATTGTGCCAACACCCGCGAAGGTTTCTGAATTAGTACAACCATCTTCTTCTTCTTCTTCTTCATTCTATCTTCTTTTATTCGTATGGTCCCTATACCATTCATCCGATTGCGATGAAACCTTCGTCAGTTGTTGTGGTAACACCCGCAATGGTTTTTGAATAAGTATAACTATCTTCTTCTTCTTCTTTTCGTATGCGTTCCTATACCATTCATCCGATTGCAATGAAATTTTGACCAGTTGTTGTGAGCACGCCCGCGAAGAGTTCTGAATTAGTACAACCATCTTCTTCTTCTTCTATTCGTATGCGTTCCTATACCATTCATCCGATTGCAATGAAAATTTGATTAAGTGTTGTGTTCACGCCCGCAAAGGTTTCTGAATTGATACAACTATTTTCTTCTTATTTTTCTTCTATTCCATCTTCTTCTATTCGTATTCGTTCTTATATCATTCATCCAATTGCAATGAAACTTTGGTGAGTTGTCGTGCGCATGCCCTCGAAGATTTCTGAATTAGAAAATCATCTTCTTCTACTATTCGTATGCGTTCCTATACCATTCATCCGATTGCGATGAAACTTTTGTCAGTTGTGTGCGCACACCTTTGAAGGTTTCTAAATTATTATTATATAACATACAAAGTTTGTTGTTTGTTTGTTCCATCCAATTTTGATTTTTTTTTTACTACATATTAATAACATTAATAACGTTTTCATATTTTGGATTCGATTTTAATTTAGTGTTCTTATGTTTGACCTTTACTCCTATTAGAATTATTTTCATATTGCCATATTGTATTACACAGATATTTTAATATTAAAAAAATAATTACCTCTTATTATTTTTCAAATATCTAAGATAAATATAACCACGAAGCGAGCCTGTGCGAAGCCGGGTACGTCAGCTAGTTACTTATAAAAAAATAACATTTACGACTATTTTTATAAACAGTTTTTACCTACGCCGTGTAAATAAGAGCTCTGCCATTCTTGGTAGTATTGAGCTGTCCGTCCTTGATAATTAGCTTAGAAATTGAGAGTATAAGTTGTTTGTTCTCTCAAGGTACAGAACTAACCTATCATCGGTGATGCCAATTGGGAGGGCAATAACTCTGTTCAATGAAATCGCTTCAGATATTGATTTATCGATGCGAGCATGAGTAAATAGTGTACAGTGTTTTATAGATTCTTAAAATAGGGTCTAATTCACTCATTTGGCGTACTTCCGTGTAGGTACATAAGTAGGTACCTACTTTATAGTTTTGTTATGAACGCCTTAAATTTGTAATTTGTAAAGCTCACCTATAATATATACATATGAAATTAGAATTTGAAATTGCAATTTGAAATCAATTTACACCAACCTCAATATAGGTATACGATTCTCGGGTGTATTGGAATTGTTTGCTGCAATGCCTACTAGGTAGGTATATAATAATAATATAAATTTATAGGGAATGCAAAAACAACGACAAAATAAAAGTGCATCAACATTATAAAAAGGCGAGTCCAGTAAAAAAAAATATAAGTATCCAAAAGTGTCATGCGATTTTCCAAACAAACACTATCCCATTTTCATGGCATACACTTGCCAACACATGAACAATGTCACACGTACAAGCTGTGAAATCCATCCAAGTGAACCGTTCGAATTTCAAATATGTACCTACCCTAGCTATCTATATGTGGGTACATTTTCGAAAACTGCGAGCGGACTGTTTTGATGTTCCAAATACATTGATTTGCAAAAGATGACCGAGGGAATATAATATTATTATGATAATGGGTATATTATAAAAAAAATCGTTGCGTGTACTTATGTACGCGCGTTAGAAGTTATACTTCTTTGGCGTAACAAAACTTGTGACAACCTAGATTCTTCGATTAGCTCTTAATTATCTTGTTAAATTACACACTCAAGATTTTTCTTGAGCTTATTGGAGCGCCGTTGGTTTTCTCGTTGTTTTTATTTTTAAAGTACCAACTGTCACTCTGACGTTTAATCGTTTGTTTATGTAAGTAATTGCAAATGGCCGACAATAATAAATTCGTTGCCTAGAAACAATTCTAATATCAAACTTGCGTTTGTATACAGCTAACTGATTCCCAGCTTAACTTCATACTGTCGCGCAGTTTCGTAACTCTCAATTTCACTCTCTACCAAACGCCTCAAAAGAAGTATAACTTCAATTATTATTAAATGGGACTAAAAATAATACACGTATTGAATAATATTAGCCACTTGTTTAAAGAGATATAATATTATGTATATCAATCGCAGGGTCGGATTTACACTTGAAGGGGCCCTGGGTTATAATGTATTAGGGGGGGGGGGGGGGACAAAAAACGCAATTGATCAAAACGTCTTTTTTTAAATGGTGGTCAAAGTTTTTATTGATATTTTTCTATTTAGTTTTAGGGGCTCTCTATCAATTCGGGGGCCCTGGGCTATAGCCCCTTTAGCCCTATAGTAAATAAAAGCCATTCCGTACATTCTAACGCGATGTTTTATTAATTAATAAGTATGGTTATGGAATCCATATACTCCATCTAGTACAGATATTTTGAGAAAGAGTATAGAAATATAGACACATAATTTTTAAGTGTTGAAATTTAAATAAAAAATTTCAATACATCTACAGCTAGGTAGATAGATATAACCAGAAAACTACACCACAACTGCAGTGCGTAAGGCGCTGGTCCTTCAATCGGGAGCTCCAAGTTCAACCCGGTGAGGACACAATATATTTATGTGATTTTCTCAAAGCCTGTGTGTTTGTGATTGATTCTCTTATATTACTCAATACACTACTATTAAAACTGCACTACTGTCATTGGGCCTCTACTCCTGTTGTAGTGTTAAAATGAATATATAAGAATATATTGGTATACTTATATTATGAGAAGACATAAGTACTAACAATATTCCCCCACTTGTTGTATAAGAACAAATCAATGGTGATCGTAGTAGAGGACTACGCCGCAATTTTTTAGGCTTATTAACTTTCGTGATTGATACGAGTGCAGCTCCACCGAACGGTTCCGGGTAGTGTAGATGTTATAGCAATGATCTCTCTGACGGTGCCCTATCTCCGTTACGGGATGGCGCTATGGAAGAAGAATGCTTTATTTATTATATCAGTACAGAGTTTTTAATACACGTTGCATAGTTGAAGTTACATGAAGGTACATTAAAATTGACTTAATAAAACGTTTCGACGTGTCGCTCACTTGTTGCAAATCATAATAATCACACATTCTCCCATACCTACACAATATATAAGTGCGTATTCATATACGTGTGCTTTCATCGCGGAGCGTCGCGTGAACCGAATGGAAGTGAGCATCGCACAAGAGTATGTGTGTACACTTCTCCATATAAATATGCAAGTGTACAACGTTATTTTTGCAAGTGTGTGTGCGCCCACAGCAAAATCGGCAGCGCGACTGTAGAAAAGCGAGCGTAGCAGAGATTAGTAACTATAAAAATATTTTAAATAATTTTACACTTAGTTAAAAGCTTATTTTTTTAAATCATTAAAAATGAAAATGTAAATATATCAAGTTTGTCGTGAGACATACAATGAGACATATAATTTAAATATAAATGTCGGATATAGATAACAAAATCCAATCAGCAGCGTTTAGTAGTAGTTTCATAAAATCCTGAAAATAAGTGAGTAAACAAGATAGCGTCGTGGGTCCCAGGTTCGAATCCTGGGTCTGGCAAGTACACATATTGTTTTTCAATTTGTGTAATAGTCAGAGTATGGGCCTAATAGGTTGAGCAAGTGGCTGACATCCATTTCTCGTAAAAACAAAAATCTGTTAATACAAACCTCCACTCTGTGGAGGCCCATATGATCCTATTAGGATCGGACATGGTCGAAAGAAAAGAAACAAGATGATAAATACATGTAGAAATTGTTGAAAATAATATTTCGATTAATACGATGCCGCATACAACGCGTTGTTTGTTTTGTTATCGTCAGAGCGTTTTAACCCGGTCATATTATTATATTATAATTTATAATATAATAAAATATAATATTATATAAACTCGACTCTACTGTGATTTGTTGTCATTCATGTATACACATAGGGTCGGTGCGACATTTTTGGTAGAAAAACCCATCAGCTTGTCGCATGTAGGTAACAAATTTCACTCGATATGGGCCGCAGGTCAAATAGCAAAATGTTGCACCGGCTCATGCGCAGATGCTGCTCTTTATGGTCAGTCATTTGTTTCAGCTTACCGCGTGGTGACGACACTGTCCCGGCATGAACACAACATTTACGTAAGTTTTGATTAATTATGAGCATGTCTATTTTATATGTGTGACTGGGCTTATATGCGCAATGTTGTAATTTACACCGCTGAACTCGCAGGTAGGTCTTCCCTAAGATTTTACAAAACGTTTCAGACGTTCCGCCAAACTAAAAAGGTTAGGAATCGCTGCTTGAAAAGTGTCAACGATTAAAATTAAAACTTTTGACTGTCATTATTTTTATTGAAGAATTTACAGGGACTTAGTTGGTGATCCCTTCGCGACACTCGTGCCGCCGCGCCGTCCATCCATCCCAGCGCCATGCCGCGTCGCCACACATAACTTGGGTGCTCACTGCTCACCACTACCTCGTCATGTGCTAAGTAGCGGGGCGCGACGCGGCGTGGCACTCGCAAGCTGCCGGAGCCTCGCGAGGACGCTCTCCGAGCGGCGCAATCGGCGCGATGGTATCAGGCTAACAGAAAGTGTAAGGAGAAATGTGACGCACACTGCAGACTAGCGGTAGTTGAATGAGTGATTGCGAACCATTGCCCATCGTAGTGTAAGAAACATGACAATCGTCGATGGCGCAGATTTTTTTTTTACCTGATTTTATATTTTATCATCCGTGTATGAATTATGTTATTAGTAGGTATGGCCTTGCATGGTTTTATTTATAATGCATACCCCTTTGTTTTATGGTAACAACAGACCAAACATGAATAGGTAATACAGTATTATAAATAGTTTTCGTTTATCAAAAATGGACTTACTAAATAAAAATAGTTAATAATTCAACGGCAGTAGAATTTCATATTATCATGTTTCTATGTTATTTGTAAAATGAAACACATAATAGGTAGACGACAATTATTACAAAGTTGTATAACGGGCCGATAAACGTTATTTAGTAGTTGTAAAGCAATAAAGATAATCTAAACGTTAAATTAATGTAACAATCAATTAGATTTTAATGTCAACACAAATAAAATTAATATATAATATGTACATTTTTTAATTCGTAGTAGAAAAACCATTATACGTAGGGGGATCAAATACATGAACAAAAATCTGCAATAAACACCCTTATTTCAATTTAGGTAGAGCTAATTTTTGACTCCAAATAATAAGTATGTATGTACTTTTTAAATAATAATCAGAGAAAAACTGTGTTATAAGAATAAGCCAATGTACCTATTTAAAGACGTGAACGCAGATTTACAACGAGTATCCTTGTCTTGATCTTGTGACATAGGGTGAACTCATTTTTCAACAACATTAATAATTATGTATGCATCTGTCCACGAAAGAATAAAATTTGCATGAGCAGATTCAGGTTTCTTTGGCCAGGGCCGTTTACTAGGACCCTTTTTTTCCACACGCTACCAGTAAGCGAATGAATGTTACTGTCAATGGTCCATTTTTTATTGTAATGCAATTGATTGGTTCAATAAAATTATAACGCTTGCTGTCGGTTTTCAATCGCTTCGACGTAATTGGGGCCCGCTGACGCGAGCCGACGCAAGCAGTGGCAGCCCGTAATCCTATGCAGCCGTATATAAATTTTCACATTACAAAAATAAAGTACCCGTATGAACGGTCTGTTCGCCTGGTAATGCGCGAACCATTTGTTGCGGGCGGTTGTGGTATTTCGTTGATCTTCTTCCATTGTTCCAGCAAGCAAATAAACAAACACGTACTTACCTATGGATGCAGCGACTAAAGCTAATTCGGGCCATAAGCCCACCATCCCCAGTTCCAAAATTAAATAAATACGTTTTCGGTTTGTATTTAGTGTTAATGGATTAATGGGTTAATGGATGAATGTATACTTAGTGGTTTATTATTTTAACTTTAACTAGATAAGCCGCTGAATAGACAGATATATTATTATGAATCAAACAAATTCAGCAATACAATACTTGACGGCGAAAGGACCTAGCTAGAGGTAGGTGAAAGGGGCTAGGGCAGGCCATCGACCACCTGACCAACAGTCTTGAATGATACTACTATTTTTCATCAGTTTCTTCGTCACTTTTACGGATAATTAATCTCAATTCTCGAAAAATTAAATAAGTCGAGAACCACAGGCTCTACTAGTATCCCAGCAATATAAACTGATATCACAACATTCTTTTTATAATCTAGAAAATCGAGAGTTTGGACTATAAAAGAAGATTTTTCTTCAATATGTGGAAGACAATTTTTGGGGTTATGGGAGTTTCGACTGATTTTTTATTATGCTTGATTCTTGAAACAGCATCTTTGTCCTAGAGATTTTTATGGGTTCAACTTGAACCGTTCAAGCCACAAAATCAAATTCAAATATGGGAGAAAAAAATTTGCCAAACGCAAATTCAGTGAAAAATTGCATGGTTTATTTACAATTTACATTATATATATTTCTTAAAAGCCACGACCACGTCTTATTTTCATTTAAAGTATTACGAAAACAGGGGGAGAGTGACGCCTGTCGGCACAGAGGATATCCAGGGGGAGAAAAAGCGCCAACCGTATACTTACAGAGGGGGTTGTGTCGTGGACAGGGTCATGAGTACCCCACAGAGTGCCAGGGGGTGGAGACAAGCGCGAGACGGATAATACAGCTCGGGACGGTGTTAAATTACGGTTTTACCAGGGCTGAATTTCTCAGTTCCTTCTATTTAAAAACATTTTGGGATGTGTGTATTATTTTTATTTTTTTTCCGTCAACGTCTCCATATATTTTTTTATAAATAATACGGTAGCTCTATAATGCCTAAATAAATAATTAATAAATAATTATAAGGATAACTCAGTAAAAACACTTTCAAAAATAACCATTGTGCTACGCACCGATGTAGTAAGAAGATTTTCTTTTAAACCACACCACCTACCTACCTTCATAAGTATTATTGAAACAGTCAAATCAATAAACAGAAAAAATGGAAAACGTAACTTATTCATTCTATTACAATAATTGCATAAATGAATAACTTTCAACTCGGTTTTCTAATATCATCGATTCCTACGCCAATCGTCAAAACCCATGTTTCAGCTACAAAATTATTAATTTTATAAAATAAATTTCGCAATAACTTGTGATAACTAATTTTCTTATAATTATACCAGGCTAGCAGAAGTATACGCGGGAGAAAAACGCGCGGTTGAGGTAAACTGGTAAACAAACAGAAGACGAATGAATGACCGGAATGACACAAATAAAATGTCTCATCGCTGGATGTCAGCGGTCGTGTCACTCGCTATTTGCTTGGATCACAGATTATGCGCGACCGGTGACAACGCATATGGGTGTGTAGTGTAACCCATTCCCATTTGTGAGTAATGTGGGGACCCACTATTTGGACACGGTGTCCACACTATACACACTCTCACAACAACATGTAGATATGTAGTTGAAATGGCCTGCAGACTGATAAAAATGATAAGATAACGCTGTGACTGATTTGTTTTGGCGTGGTGCCCCGCATACATTATTATTCTCTCCGTGGTCATTGAATTTTATAATAGGTAAGCTGTCTGGTTTTGAAAGGCTTTGTGTATAATATACAATGTCATTGATAATGCACATTGCAGACAAAATTTTTGAAGATAGCAAATAAATAGGCGATGTTTGTACCTACTACAAGAAAAAATAATTCACAGATCTTATTTTTTTTTCGACCATGTCCGATTGTAATAGGATCGTATGGGCCTCCACAGAGTGGAGTATGTAGGTATTAACAGATTTTTGTTTTTTTTTTACGAGAAATAGATACATTTTAATTAAGTAGGTACAATAAAATTATGGTGCCTATATATTATTATTTTGCCACAATTACATAATAATATTACTTAATATAAGTATTATGTTATTATGAAAAACTGATCGGTCGATATTTTTATTTAAATAGACAAATAGTTAAACACCAGTTCAATTTTTACATACTATAATTATGCGAAATTACACGGGTTATTTTCCACTAACGAAAGCAATATTTCTTAAAAACTCAAAGTTAAAAGCTTCACTATATTTCAGATTTTCATCTCCTTCGAAACTTCGATTTATTTGTCATGCAGCTTACAACTTACTGCAGTTGTAATTAAAAAAACAGGTACCTAGTTAGTATAAAGTAAAGCTATATGCATTTTCTTTTCTTAGAATATTCAATATAAACGAACGGATAAAGAAAATGTATATATCGTACCGATGAGTGCCGAGCCCGTGTCGCGAGTCTCTAGAAATATAGCTAGGTATCTAGCTGGTCAGTGGACAAAGGCGCCGCAAATTGCCGACTAAATTACATCGAATTTACACTGCACCGAACGCGAAGTCAAGTAGCGGCGAACAGTGATCGAAATTTCCACTCACCTCATTTTATGTGCGCCTGGCATTGTATCTAAAATATATAAAGTCCCAGCAGAAGAAAGAAAACCAAATTTAATATTTGTTTTTGTATAGTAAAAATTAAACACCCATGTCTGATGAAATTCCTGAAACTTGATTATTTGTAAATTATTTACATGTAAATTAAGAATGAAGCACCAGTTATGTGATATTATATATTATACAATAAAGTATACTTAATTAACTTGTTTGATTCTTCCTGTCACAGACAGGCCCAGGGGGCATGACCGATATTGTTGATAGAAAGAGGCAGACTAAATTATTATAATAATCACAATATGAAATTAGGTTTAAAGTTGTTTGTTTTTTTTTTAATTATTAAAGCCAAAAAATATTAAGTTAAATAATAAGCTTCTTACAACTTTCATTTTCAAACGAAATAAAAAAAATGTTTGTTTTGTTATTTTTTTTTATATAACGTCCGCTATTCAACACCGATCCACGGAGTTCAGAATGTCGAAACGGTATAATTTTTATCGAGTTAGCAAAATTCATGAAGAAAATAATAACATTCAATGCATGCATACGAACGATACGAACGTACAACTATCTACGGCCGCGCCGGACCGTGCGATAGCAACGTGACGTATATTCGGTAGGTAGGTACCTACTTCTTATCCAATGATCGTATACGTCGTTCGACCGCAGCGGATCTGATTATCGCTAACAATTTCTGCGCTCCTAATACTATGCGAGACCCAATGTTAGACAGGTCGGGAAGCAACAGCTGATTTGCAATATAACGGACGACCTAGTTTGTTTATATTATTATGTTATAATTTATAATCATTATTATTTTACTCATTTTCATTACGGGTATAATTACTTTATATTTTGGAACATCATCTGGAAGTATTTTTCTCGTCGTTCAATAATAATTCGGTTTTGTGTTGCAATTAGTTCCTTTTCTAGCTGCTGCTGCATTATCGAATTATCCCATAATTATTGGCAGAGAGAAGCATTATCATAAGTGACGTGTTCCCTGATTATCATACAATCTTGATGAATCCATAAAAATATTAAATTCTACTGCATTTCGCGAGAACACTGGGTTTAGTGGTTTTACAACCGGATTATTTTACATAATGTAAACCCAACCACATTTTCTGCACCTAGGTATGTAACTATGCATAATATGACATGATAGATGACCTACAGTCCTACAGCAATCTATGGTTACAAGTTTAATTTAGTTATGTACTATCTTCTTCTTTCTTCTCTGGCCATATCCGCCACTTAAGCGTCAATTACATTGTGCTTCTTTACGAGCTGTTTGTTGGCGATTTTAAAAGCGGGCGATTCAGCTACTGCGATTTGATGATTACACACAAAACTTTCCATTCGCTGAGAAGCCACAAGCCAGCGACTATTTCGACAGAACGTAATTCGTTTTTTTACCGGGAGGTTGCTACTGCGCTCTATGCGCAGACGCAGTAGGCCCACACGCCGGCGTGTAGCGTGTAAAGTTGACCGGCTTTCAACTTTTCACGGTAGAGTGTTTACAACCTGCTTGTTAGCTTGTTCGATGATTACACTGGGCGACTTTACAGGCAGATTGTAAATTCGCCAACAAACAGCTCGTAAAGAAGCTCAATGTAATTGACGCTTTAATTGGAGCATATGGACACCACGCGGCGCCTCCAAGAATCCCTGTCGCTCGCCGGTCTTCTTGCTTCGTTCCAGGTCAAACCAGCATCCCGTAGCTCCGCCGTATACACTCTGTAGATAGTATTTAGCGGCCTTCCAGGACGCCGGAATCCGGTCGGCTTGAAGAACAGATAAGCCAGATTGAGGTTCTCTTCTGGGATCCACAATACGTGGCCGAGCCAAGTCCAACATCGCCTCTTCACTCTCAGAGTGATGAGAGGCTGCTTGGTGCGTTCTCGTATCTCCGCGTTGCTACTCATGTACTATTCATAATTATAATAACAATATACATCTATTAGTTATTAATACAAAGTATCGGGCAAGATTTGAATTAATTTTGTTTGTGAAATAAAATATCGACTCGTTTAATAAACATGTAATACATAATAATATAGACTTAATACACTTTATAGTGTCGGTCGTCGGATCGTGCATTCGAAAATGTCAAAAGTTGGTCGTTGAACACAAGTCAGTGTGCCCGCATGGCCGCATCTGATTACGATTACCGCGATGTCCCACCTCGTTGACCCATGTCTTTGAGGTTAGGCCTGTCAGTCGCGCCTCTCACCATCGCGACATGATTAATAATCGACCTGCCATGGCGGCCCACCTTATCTGGTGAGTGTCGACGACTCGGCGGCTGTGAAATGAAACTTACGAAACTGCGGACTGCGGAACGGGCCGAGGCGGTCGGCGCGCGAGTCAACAAAATAGTTTCGGTTATAATACCTCCTTGCTTATATGCTCGCCTAATACTTAGCCGGCAGATACGGCTCGCTTTTCGATCTCACGTCCGTATATACAAATTTCATACGACTCGAGTCGAGTGACTTCTTTCTTTCTTTTTATATTTTAATGTTGTTTATTTTTATGTCAATTTTAAATGAAAATAGATTACATTTTCGAGCCGATTATTCAAAAATACTTTTACGTATTACAAAAATAAATGGATTTGATGTTTACTTGGGTTAAAACTGAGGAGAATGGCAATGGTAAAAGAATATATTTCTTAAATCTTAATAAATGTAGCGCCTGTACACGTGCATAGATTTACTGACACCAATAGTGTGTATTTTAAGCTATCGCGATAATAACTTTACTGTTTACACGTAAAAGTGCTGACTGTCTCACCAATCTCATTATTCAAGCGTAAACAAGACACGACATGACGTTGTCATTGTTGGGTGGGTGCTATTTGACAGGTTGTGAAAATTGGCAAACGTCAAAACTGTTTTGCGCGGTGTAGTTCGTATTATTTCCGGCAGGTTCGCTTCTATAGTTCTATTGCGCACGCGCACCACCACGCAAGTTTCATCTTTTGCGTGAAAATTCAGAACCTGCTGAACTTTTTTGTTCCATGCATGCAATTTTGCAACTTTCACGATAATACGTGTTCACACGTGCATTCCCTTGGGCCGCGATAATACGTACTGTCAGCAGCAAAATCCATGCACATGTAAGCGGGGTATTAGATTAAGATGAAAGCAATAGAAATACAGAGACTGGACGCACTTGAAATAAGTCGGATGCTGAGAGGGTCAAGTGTGGCCAAACGTACAAATTATTTCATCATAAGCGAATTCCAAATTCTCTTTTTGCTTGCTCCGGACTCTCTAATTTTTTGATCATGCTTGGGGAATAGCCAAAAGAATGTCACGGATTTTCTACTTACACAGACCCTTTGTGCAGCTGATTGCCAGGAATGGAGCCAACCTCCGGATCATAATCTTTAGTCATCCGACGAATAACTAATAAGGGTGATTTGATTTATTTATTTTATTCATAACAGACGCTTCATTTATGTTTACCATATAGGTACGAAGTATTTGTCGTGTAAAATTCAAACAATTACAGATAAACAGTTATAGTATTACTTTTGTCAAGACAAATGAACAACAATAATAAGAACATAATATTATTATGTAGGTACTTATATCGTTGTATCAATCAATTTTCTTTTAATTCATAAAGCTATCTAAACACAATACCCGATGAGTCGATATTATTTAATCAATTTATTATATTATATCCCGTGTATCGATTCTAATGATAGCGGCTTTACTATTGATAATATTATCGATACTTACAGAGACGGTACAACATATAAACAGATTTAAACAATATTTACTCACTCGCTCTCCTGTTTTCCTGATATTTCGATAGTCAAAAAGATTCGTTTCCACAATTCACAGAGTCAATCAAATTGAAATCGACTGACTTGAAAGTTCACGTTCTTTCTTTCCGCGATTCTACTTTTAATCATATTATCATATTGTTAAGGTTTCTGAATTATATTTCCAAAATATAATAAAAAATAATAGATAATATTATATGTATAGGTAAGACTTCTCCCGATACTGTTCAAAATAACATTGGTCAATAAAAATGTAAAGTAAAAAGGAGACGTGTCAACAGATTTCTTACGAGGAAGACCTAGTTGTCAGGTTAGCGATTCGCCCAACCCATTGGGTTACTTGCACTGGATCAAATCAACATTGAAAAAACACTTGCGTTTTTTGACTAACATCATAAGCATTGGCGATGTTATTCAAAATGCTGGATTTACATACGGTTGCAGTTCGTCATCCCATTTCTATATTGACATAAGGGAACATCAACTTTTTCATTATTAGTTTTTCTATAAATGACAGAAGGGTTTCTTCAACATCTGATACTAACATAGGTACCGTATCTTATCAATCGTATATAATATCTTGATTGATGCCAGGATCTTAAATATACTCAAAAATCGTAACTGGCGTGACGAGTTCATTTTTTTTTTTGGTACCTACCTAAGTATGTATAAATTTTAAACCTAAATGAAGCATTTTTTTAATATTTAAAATTCTACGACCTGTCAAACTTACTGGCAAGTTGTAAAGTATTTATTTTAGCTTTTGTGATTTGAATAATAAAGCTAAGTATCTAACACGGCAGTCTGTCATCCTGATAAGAGTGATAAGTAATCGAAACGATTTGTTCCCTTGGCAGTATTTATCGAATAAAACAAACGCAGTCATTCTCTAACTAAACGTACTGTTTTAGTTTCTGATCCCCTGGTATGTTGATGAGGAGAGAAGGCTGCCTTCGTCCACCTTGCATGGGAAAGAATTTTCCGGGCATGGCCGGCCAATCAAGTCAGTCAAACAATCAGTCGGTCTGTCTGCACACGACGATGGGATTCGTAGAGCGAAATTAATATGGACTCTATATTCTGTTATATATGGGTAAATCTAAAAGTACGCGTTGTACGACTTGCCTGAGAACCGATTAAAATTATTTAAGTAATAATTTTATGATGTCCTGATATCATTTCTAACGATAGTAGTTGGAATACATAATTTACGATGGCGTTACGTCCAACGTAAGTTGACGTATCATTATTAGGAGACCAGGGATCGCTACAGGTAGATGTGAAATATTTTTTACAAGAATGTGTTTATTTTTATGACTTATCTACTTCTCAGATTTTTAACATTATTTTTTAATTATATCTCGATAATTATCAGTGGGACAAGTCTACATAAAAGTCTCTAACTACTGTCCTTTAAAAGATCATATTTATGCTAAAATATAAAAATATTCTTGAATTTATTATGTGGATAATTATTAAAGAAAAAATATTTTTTCATTGTATCTTATCTAATACCCTGCGCCCCCGTTTTTGCTGGACTGATGCGTACGTTTCACACCCGTACATCTCTGCATCTAATCTCCATGTCCAAACTGTCCTTGCAATGGGCATCTGGCACGTTACTTCATGCGACTTCTCGCAACCTGTAGTGTTGCCGTGCCTAAATGAAGCACAATACGGTGTAAGCATGTAACTATATAATGCCCATTCGTGGAAAATGTGAATTGGACAGGGCGGCCAAATTTAATATACAATACGACCAAAAATTCATATTTTACCATTTAATTTTACTTATCTATTGAAATTATTAAATATTTGTGACTACCGTTCTTTGAAAGCCTACGAAAATCAACAAAAACTGACAACACCAATAAAAATGACTGCACCAAACGTAAAACATTCCGCATAGCCAATTTGTAGTAAGAAGTAAATAATAATACTCTCTAAGCATTTAAATTTTAAAATAAAACGGTTTCAATAAAAAATATTGAATATTCTCCCACACAGCGTCTTCTGTGACTTCTTTATAAAATTCGGTGAAGCATATTTCAGTTTGACGTACCTTTGTGTACTTACTTGTACACAAAGTAAGTAATATCCAGGGAATTTAAAAATAAGCGAAATGACCTTCTGAATGTGGCTGTAAGAAGGTACAATCCTCGAGTGGGGAAATATATAGGATACACTTAAACACGTGTTCAAGAATATGTTATTGTCAGTATGTGTGTACCTCAGTATCCATTGAAGTTTGTCACATAAACGAAACGCGCATACAATATTGGTTTATTATTAATTAAGGATACTCATCAGTTTTTGTGTTTTATTGTATAAGTTATAAACCAAAACTGGCTTCGAAGTCTTCATCTATAGCGACTGGCTCTCGCATGTATATGTTATTATTTTTTTCGGTGGTAATTACTAATTGCCTTAGGATTCTTAGGTATTTAAATATTTTTTTTAGCGGCCCCACAACCAAATATCAAAAATATAAAAATATGTTTCAGACAATTTTAGTTAGCACCTATTTTTTTTTTAAATATTTTTGGATAATTACATATTTTTACATATTCTAGGTTTAAGCACATATTTTCACATAAATACAAAATTTCAATGTTCCTGGACCAATTAAATAGTGTTTTAAATAAAAATACTGGACTTAAAACGCTGCAGAATATTAAAGCAGTTTTGGAAAATCCATCAGATGCCTCAGATGTTTCAATTTTTTCTACTTCAGAAATAGTTTCATTTACATACGCAATAATAACATCACAGTAGAAGTGGAAAGAAGATTTTCCGTGTATAAAAATTTGCTAAAATCAAATCGTCTAAGATTCACTTTCGAAAATTTGAAGCATTATTTTATTATGTAAATAAAGCGTTTTCTGTTTGTGAATAAATACTAAATTAAACTGTTAAAATATATATGATTTATTGTAATAGGTACTTGTTTAAATTTTTAGCACCTATTTTTGTTTTTTTAGCAGATATTTATGAAATTTTAATAACATATTTTCCAATTATAACTACATATTTTAGGTACCTATTATTAATTTTTTAGCACCTAAAACTCCTAAGCTTACTAATTACATACCGGTATCTGATCAGGGTTTGTATGAAAATTGTTATCAAAAAGGTTTTCTTCGACATTTTTGGTTTCCAGCATGTTTGCATAGGTACTAATGTGATTTGCGAAAATATAAATACATAGTAATGCTTATTTTTTATATGACGATACTGTTCGTATCTTCTGGTTTGTTTATAAATTATAAAAAAACTCATTTAGGAATATTCTAAGGTTTTACTAAAATACAAATCTGTTTATTTATTTCCACATCTACGACATCAAATTAAAAACTTTTCATTGTTAATTTAAAAAAATATTACGCTTTGTTGGAATTTCGTACGGGTTTTTTGAGAATGTTAGGGAAAGGCCCGGGTGTGTAATTACTAATTAGTAATTAGTATGGTGGTTAATCTAGCTAGATGCAATATATGATTGATTATATTCAAACAAACTAATCCTTGAGTTCTCTTATGGCACATTTTAGCGCCGGAGTAAGGTTATCAATTCGTGATAACTGATAAGAAAATTACGTGAAGCGGCGCAGCATGATTGTAATAATAATAATAAAAATACACCGATAATAGTAACTCAATAACATTAATTTACTATCGGCTAAAGTCCGCTAAAGGCTTCGGTTTTGCATTGAAATTATTACACATCATACGGAGCGGCAAAACCGAAGCCTTTAAATTATTATATTTAATTAATCTAAGAACCAAATGCAGAGATGTCAACGTTATGTAAAACTAACAAAATATTATGAAACCTATACATAGTTGACAGTTTACCAAAACAAAATTAATAACATGTCATGACAACGTAGTTTTTTGCAATCGAAAGATTTTCCATTTTGTTTATAAATTTATACGATGAAAAAGGTATGAAAACTGCAAAATATAAATTGAATAATTAATTATAAAACAAATAACTAATTAATATATTATCTTTAATAAACATTTTTATTCAACGAATGATTTAGGAGATTTGAGAATGCAAGATTCTTGGTACCTACTTAAAGCCTATGATAGCAATCCGATGGATGCGGGCTCGAGTTCCATACGGCACCACATTTTTCCTAATACCTAATTATATTTCTTATCTGTTGCCAAATGTTCAATATAATATTTATATAATATAATTATTATTATTAGTTGTTTCATCGGTGGTTTATTTCAATAAATCCACGCAACCGTTCCCTAGCATTTTGACAATTATTAAAACTACTACTTGAATATTATTAGTATTGCAACACTACAAGGGTACAAACATAATATCAAACTGGTTTCAATAGTTTGATTAATATAATAACGTACATTATTATTACTGTTAGCCTTTCGTATTTACGTAGATAATTGATACCCAATACAATTTTGATTCGATGTAAACAAGTACCTAAGCGTCCTAAGCGATATTCAATAATATTACATTGCGTATTTATGACTCCTACTCGTTATTTGGTATGTGTTATGCTTCCAAAAATCGGGTACATAACGCATTTACCAGTGGCGTGCGGTGACTATTGCTTGTAGGGATTGTAGTTTAGCCAGGATTGTTTTTATAATATATGAAGCGCCTAGTTTCAAAAGCCCCTAAACCGGTTTTAGGTAGTTCTGAGAAAAATGAGAAAAAATCATATCTATTAAATCTGTGAACTTTATGTATTTATTTTTTAATTCGTTACATTCTAAAGAGTATTTTGGCTTTGCATTTTAGGGGTATTTGAAAAGCACACTCACCCAATTTAGCGGGTTTTGAAATTTGAAAATTGGCCATAATATAGGTAACAAAAATATCCATCTAAATACATATCTAACTCAAAAATTTTCAAAAACTATTTTAGGGGCTTTTGAAACTAGGCGCTTCACATTACCTAAGTATATAATATTATCTCTTTTTAAATATCGGCAACGAAAAATAAATAATAATTGTAATCAAATAGGAATAAAGATTACATATATTAATTAGTATTTATTAAAACTAAATCGCAGTTGACAGCAACATTTTGCAATCCACCCAGTCTGCAAAGAAATGTTATAGCTACCTATGTGTTTAGTTAGCAAATTCCTAAGGTAACTAACTCCTCAAAATGGAATATTATATAAATAATAATATCTAAGTACACAAAGGAGGTGTTCATCAATTTTGAAAATATACTTATACCTAAATATTATCTAAATCAAAAAATATCTAGTTGAATGGAATACCTATTAAAAAAATTGCCATGGACCATGCATAATAAGTATGTAGGTGCGACAGGTCGCAATGACCCGTATGTGGGCATCACACCAGTGGTTATACCTGCAGGTCAATTAGTGTTCATGTAGAACGCCAGAGCAGGCGGGTTTAATGGAAAAGTCAGTAGCACCGGCTATCGTTAGACTTTCCGAACTCTACAGCGATTTGCATCCGGCATCAAAGATAATTAAGGTAAGTCCCCCCCCCCGCCGTAAAAAATCAATAATAAAGTATTATTAGGTAAGATTACGGATATATTTTCGAAATAGGTCCCTCATATAATAATATATTGTTGTGCGCGTCTATACGTCATAAAAAGAAAATTAATTACCTATATTTAAGTATAGTATTTTTCTTTTCTTACCTTTACTGGCGCAGTAGGGATGTAGAGAGCTGGGTCGTTTGCAGATCCTGAACACCTGTCAATAGCCTCTGGTCCTTCGTCCACGTCCAAAACGCTGTACCGGCATACAATCCCATCAGCCGGTTTTGCGTCATACCCTGGCGGCTTTCCCAGATGAAATCCTTTCGCTTTCACCCAAAACCTGAACTTTGAACTATCCGAACTGTTACATTCTTCCCCGCGCAGCGTTCGAAGTATGCGGGCGTACTTCCGAAGGGTAATAGTTTTCGTTTTGGCCAGATCACCGTAGGTTTGAATCACCCACGGTTGGTACGCGGCCAAGAGGTCCGCTTTGCTGTCCCCGGTAGGTATGACTTTTGGCTTTTTAGACTGGTTGTTGTTCTGCTCGTGTGCGGATTTCCCGTTATGGGATTTAGCATTCGACTTGCGCTTCGTTGACTTTTTCGCGGGGGCTTTTTCTGCCTCCTTTGTGTGTTCCTGTGTCAGCTTCTTTCGCAGACCTCGTTCGGATATCATTGCGGCAGCCATATTGAATCGGTTAACAGTCAAGCTTTATCGCTGGCAATAAAATGCGGCATTTTATGCAACAGGAAACGAATGCATTCTCTGCAGATTTAAATGTGCATTTATATTATGTCGATTGGTGGCGCTCGGTGATAAACACTGTCCAATTATAATTGCATTTATTTTAACGATTTATTACAGTTTTCTGCTCTCTGTGGTTATCATTTTGTGGGTTAATTTAGTCCACAGTTGTCACAGAATCACAATATAAATCACAGTATCTATACAATAATAATTGACTGTTCACAATCTACTTATTTTTTACAAATATAATTTAATCTTCATTAATAATTGTTCACTCAGTAAATAAAGTAGGTACCCAAATCACCTAGATACTTAAATCACATGGAAAATGGCTAAAAAGCTGTTCGCAATAAAATTTACATACGTTCACTCACTTATGGAAGAATGTTTAATTTTTAAAGTGCACCTATCCTCAAACGGGCCGGTGTCATTATTTTAGATAGGTACGTTTAGTTTATATAAAGAATGTCTAAATCTAAATAATGACAGAAAAGAAGAGATTTGTTTACAAATAATTAATGTTGCCGGTTTAAAAGCATATTAAAATAATAGCACGTTTATTATAAAAAAATTATAAATACCTATGGAGATACTCTATTATATTTTGATAAATATATAATATAGTGCCTCATGAAAAAAATAGGTAGAGAACAATATAGAAAAATAAATAATGATGGAAGGATTACATTATCTGCAAATTACTACAAACCAAGTAAAGAAACATTTAGATTACATTTATATTAAAATCCAGTAAGATTCCGATAAGAAACAACCAAGTTTACAATAAATAGTAAGTTAATAAATAATTGAAAGTTTCTACAGTTATAATTTAATATTATTAGGTTTTCCAAGTTTTGTCGAAGGGTTATAATTACTGGCAATAATAAGAAATGCAATCAATCTACTCATATGTCAAGATATCTTCTAGTACCAAATTAATTTGTAATACATTAATCTTATGAATGAATAATAATTACAATTTTACAACTTCCCCGCTAAACATAAGATAGATATTTACAATTCAGATAACAAAATCGCTCAGCTGATCGCACGCGCGCGATGAATGAATTTAAAAATGAATGAATTAAATAAATTACATACATACACACCACAAATAATAACAAAACACACTATATTATTTAGTGTTTATCAATGAATAAATAAATAACCATTAAATTGAATAAAAAAACTGTAAACAAACTGTTTTTATTTTTTAATAACACTTTTTTAATCGGAAGAGTCAAGAGGCAAACAACAATGTGCCATATTGCTCGCCAAAGTATTAGGCGTACATGAAAACACGCGGGTGTGCAAACCGCACTGCCATACAAAATCGGTACAGTTTAACCACGATTTTGACTCCGCGAGAAGCTATTATTCCGATACGGGACGATGCTCGAGTGGGCTTGCGGGACGCTGGCGCACAAGCTAGCTCGCCAGCGGTGTGATCGCGACTGCAACGTACAAAGTAGGGCCTCGCGCGCGCCGAATGAATTATTGTATGTACAGATGGGCGTTTGCGGAGGGCCCACGCCGCCAAAGCGTCCCCTGCGAGCGAATTGCTCGTATACTAGGCTGCGGGCCTTTCAGGAAATACCTACCCTGCTTCGTGAACAGGGGCGGTTTTGCCCGGCGGGACACTGGGAGGCAAAACTGCGGGTCAGAGACCATCACGAGTAATATACGTAAAATAATACATTTACCAAACTCTTGTATCTTCAGAAAATATTAACATATTTTAAATTATAACATTCAGGGTTTCTTAAGTAATGATCAATTTTGAACCGCTCCATTGTAATAAGTATCTTGTATTATTTCAATTAAATTAAATTTCGTTTAAAAAAAATCGGTGTGTGTACTTATGTGCGCGCGTTAGAAGTTATACTTCTTTGGCGTAACAATACAAAAAAATATCAGCCTAAACTGTAAAAATATGTATTTTTGTGTATGAAGTGTCTAAATATTGAAAATTTACAACATGCCATTGTTTGAATTATTTACCAACTCAACATACACAAAAATTATTTATTTATTGATAAGTATATAATTTTTTTTTCTGACCATGTCCGATCCTAATAGGATCATATGGGCCTCCATAGGGTAGAGGTTTGTATTAACAGATTTTGTTTTTTACGAGAAATGGATGTCAGCCACTTGCTCAACCTATTAGGTCCATACCCTGACTCACAAAAATTGAAAAACAATATGTGTACTTGCCAGACCCAGGATTCGAACCTGAGACCCACGGCGTGATAGTCCAACACTTAAGCCGCGCAACCACCGTGGGTGTAATTTTATTAATAAATAATACTTACATAAATATAGCCTCAAATCTTAATGAATAATCATAATAATAAATTGTGTTGCATCGGCGCGCGCAACTTCCGTCACACGGCAAATGCGTTACATCGGCGTCACACGCCAAAAATACACTCTGATCTGTTTTCTCAAACGCGCCAAAAGAAGTATAACTTCAAAAATCATATTCCAACCAAATTCTTAAATATCCAACCGTTATAAGAATTTTGTTGAAATTTATAGACATTCTCTAAATACGTAAGAAATCTCTAAATACGTAAAATACGTAAATACATACTTACAAAAAAATGAAGTTAAGTATAATATTTTATACCTACATTTTTTTGTAAGTAGGTATTCAATTTCGGCGGTGGAATTTATAATGAATTTATAATATAAGTACCGAATAATATTTTTGAAGATCTGGATCGAGACCGAACTTTTCGGTTGGTTCGTACTAAAAGTACCTAAACAAAATTACTTTTCCGATCTCGCACATGAATGTAATTTATTCCATAGGGCCGAAACGTCTATCATTAAAATAAATAATCTCAATCTCAATCTCACGCGGCAATAACTGCAGATGCTTGCAGCAGAGTAACGACAACATCCTGATCGTCTGCGGTAATGGAAGTCAAGTTATCGCAGTTTTCTGAAAGTTGCCGCAGATGGCTGCAAAATGCCGTAATGTTTCGGGAATTTGGGGTACAAGAAAACGTCGTTATTACGTATGTATGCTATTGTATGTCATTATCATGTTGTGGATTGAGATAGGCGCGTTGATAAATATAACTGGTGACATATCTCGCCGAAAGCGATTAATATGTCATGTCGCCAGTGACGTCCCCAGGGAAAGTGCCGCCCTTAAGCAGACTTAGAATACCTACCGCCCCCTTTCAATTTTAGTTTCAAATTGTCTGTAAATTCATTAGGTACTCATTCACATCTTATAACATTTTTTTTTTGGTTATATTAAATTAAACAGACAAATATACCAAAAAGCTTTAAATTGACATATAGGTACACCATACACTGAGAATTAGAGCATTTCCACGAAATGTATTCTCAAACAGTGGTCGTTTTAGGCACGTTGAGGTCTGTGGCGCTGACGGGGTTGGAGGCACCCTTGTTAAAAATTTACTATAAACCGTAATCACATACTATGTATTACAATAATCATGTTGTCAGAATTTGTTATGCTTCGATTATTTTTATTAAACTAAGATGTCGATATTTTATAATGCAACGACCGCATCGTCTGCTTCATGGAAAACTGCCACTGCTCTGGAAAGTTGTAATATATTTTGTATTCACTTCTTCATTCTCCGCCCTTTATAATGTGCTGCTCCTATGCAACGCATGCCCTGACTACCCCAACGGGACGTCACTGCTTGTCGCTGCCATTGACAACCAATTTAGTTGCCAGTGTAAAACATGTTTTCTATTGAACGATGGCGAGTGTACTGCGTCAGTGCATTAAGTAACATGCGAATCATCATGAATATCGTCTAAATTATATACTTAGATAAAATTGACTAGTTGATGTGTTGAGTTTGTATGTGCGAGACAGTTTGAACGCAGACGCAATTCGACGGACTGCGGTTGCTATACAATAATCTCTTTGAGCACGCAGCCACACGGGCGTTTGTTCGACCACATCAGCCTTGTATAGGGGCGACAGTTACGAGCGCATTATATGGTTGATAAGACCGCAATATGCTGTTCGCGCTGGACAGGTCTTCGATATCTATACTTTTATATAGCATCCACTATGAAACAATACTTCTCATAGAATTCCAAAATTGATTTTAAATAATCATATTATAACTATTCCAATCATGGTTTTTGTTAAATCTACAGGTCAGATAGTTACCAGAAATTTATTGTTGGTTGCCGCATTTAAAAAAAAAACTACTGTAATATAGCAACCAGAGCGCGCAACGTGAACATTTAAATAGTTTTCGATAAAACAATGATAACTAGAAACTCTATATTGTTTTATATTTAGCAACAGGGAACTTTTAATACTTTAATAGCAATATGTACATTTGTGAACGTATGTAAAATTGACTCGATCCATACTGAAAAACTATAAAATAAGCGTTGTTTTTTTTAGAAAATGAGATAATATGATTTATTAATACCTATCTCACATTTTTTACTAATTAAATCCATCGATTTGAATTATTATTATTATCTAAGTTCTAAGATATTTTCCAATGTCACGCTAAAATCTTCTGGTGCCCCCAATTAAAAACCAGCCAGTATTTTCAAAAATTGAATAGTTACGTAGGTATAATTCAATTAACTTATCAATGGTTGGGTAGATATATTGATATTATAATATTATGTAATGCAAATAATATATAAATAATACTGGCAATTACACATACGGGCCGTGTCTTGGGGCCAATCAAACAGCCTGGACCGTCTCGGGGCAGCGGGGAATGGGACAACTGGACTCCGGACAATTGGACACCGCACTGTCATATATACGTATACAGAACGTAGACGAGGTATTTTAATCAGTTTCTATCTACTACTTAGTAGTTTTCATTCATTTTACTCTTAATATAATGTATTATTTATTGCGGATTGAGAATTACCATGTCTAAGGCTTTATATAAAATAAAAAACTCTTTTTTCGTTGGAACTTAAACATATGCACGATTAAATCATTATTTACGTCTGCATATTTACATTCTCACAAACTATTAAATCATAATATAATCATTTAAATATAAATAATAATATTAAATATTTTTTTTAAAGTACCTATAAGTATCTAACGTCTATTTATTTTCGAATTCCGTGGCGTCCAGTTGTCCCGGTGCCAAATCGTCCTAGACCCGGGCAGCGTATGGCAAGACATGTAATAGTAATATAATAGAAATAGCTGACAAGAAAAAAAAGTTAATTTCTCATTTTAATAAAAGATTTTCTTGTGCTGTACCTACATAAAATACGAAGCACCATAAACGGCTGCGAAAACTGAAATTAAATCACTAATCAACCAGATGTTTCAGATAGCCAGAGGGGGTTTATTCTCATTTTTTCGATTGTCCCTACAGTCATGGTTCGCCACATATACACTGCTAGTTACAATAGTAATGCGGTGGCCTACGGTAACCTGCGGTTAGGTGCCCTCCAAAGGGATGCATTTGGCCGCCGCAGGTCACTGCGTTGTTGTGGTAACTTGCGGTGCGTGTACAGAAACTAGTAGAATGCTATTTTTTTATTGGTTTACGCTTCCAATATATTAATTAAATGGAGATAACCGCTTTCACTCTGGACCATTACACCAGTCAATTCTTGGCTGGACATGTGGACTTCATTGGCAGGCTCTATGAGGTTGGACTTATCATCAGTCCAACATCTCCATGTGGCGGAGAAATGCAAATAGAATGCGAACAACATTCTATGGGATTATCCTGAAATTTGTACTGAAATGGAAGAGTTGCTCAAGTCATCCCAACCAGCTGTTGGACCCATCGGGCCGTTTGACCCGATAATCGCAAATGTATATTTCATTATATTTAGAAAGTTTGCGGCGCCATTCTGCGAACGTGAAGATCTCTTCACTAAGATTGTTCCGTATCTATTCTCCGTGCTCTCTCTCCCATGGGTACATTTAATACTATAGTTCAACGTATTTTTGAACTCGGAGCACACGCGAGTGCGTAGTAGCCTGGGTTACTGTTGAGACATTACCGGGAATAAAAATACTGATGCTCACACCCATTGATATACTCACACCAAACACGGGTCCTATGATACGCCTGATCAAGACTGTGTGTGGTATGAGGCGAGTGTGGTTTGCTGGGTCATTAACTTTAATTGTTTAAATATTATATTGGAACAATTTAATTATGAACAAACGCAGATGCGATTTCATCTATTGCACACGAATTACACAGGGCGAATACGATTGTTGCCACGGTTTCTATTTCCGTTTTCACTTACATCAAGCCTATTGCATCGCTTTATCTCGCTCGGTCACTTTCCGACTATGACTTATTTTATGATAAACTATCGAACTTTGCGCCAACGTATTATAACAGACATTACGTATTGGTTCGTCGTAATTGTATGAATTAAGGATTCTACTACGTGTCGGGCTCCGCATTTGCTAGGACCGACCCTGTACACTCAATGTCTTGATTTTCTTGTTTCTGGACTACAAAAAGACGCCATGGGGGCTGCTTTGAAGTCGACATTTGCAAAAATATTCTTCTATTGGGTTCGGGGAACACAAAATTAATGTCAGTTCAAAAGAATAAGAAAATTTTATGCATAACTGCAGAGCAGAAAAATCGATTTTGGTACAAACACGTTTTGCAGGCGCTAAGTTTCCGACCGCGACTGCATCGCAATATTCGCAATAATACTAATAAACTCACAGTGGTTCTAAAAAGATATACAATAATATTATTTGAGATATAATTTGAGTCCGAAACACTTCATATTGAATTGATTTACAAATGTGTAAGTATATTATTCTGTAAAGCCGCATCGACACACTGCTCGTTAGTCATTCCCATCTTAAAAATATTAATGTTATTTAAGAGGTGTTGGTTGGTGTAGCACCGCATCATTATTCGCAATGTATGTGTCGAGCTGCATAATATTATGATTCTGTATGCACCAGTCGCTCAAAATAAATATCGAATGATGAATTAAAAACCGTGCGAAGACATAAGGTCGTATGCATGAGATTCCCAAAAACCTCATAGGCTATATAGTATTTATACTACACGTTTGTATGCATGAGTACAAACGTAATTCGTTGTTTAGTGACTGGTAGATAATGGCAATCTTATAAAATTACATTCCCCGATCAATAATTCAAAATTTTGAAATTGTAAATGTGTCTGAAAGTGTGCGAACGGTACCATATAAATTTAATAATTATAAATGAATAATTATTATGAACTTTAAATAATTTATCAGTTATTTTATCACATTTATTTTATAATTCTACTGTACGAAAGGATAAAATATTGCCAGTAAACATTTCCGTTTGGTGGCAATACTGAATACATACATATTATTATGACTAACTTCACTTCAATTATGAGATGTCAAAACAGAATAAGAATAAATGATAGAAATGCAAATGGATTTATATAATAATATGTAATGATCTCTGTATAATATTATCATTTATAGTTATACCAATCACCGTATGACACTAATGATGTATTCAGTGTATTTGAGAGTTGTGCCTTGTTTATTACAGTTATCTTACAATAATTAACTAGGTAGGTAGGTACCATAATATTTTGAAGAATGCTTCCAATTGCATATTTTAATGCTAGATACAGAAGTAGGTACCTATTTTTGCGGTCGTTAAGCGGAAATATTTTATCGTAATCTTACGTAAATCCATCTTATCTCTCCATGAGAAATATTGCGTTTTGTAATCGAAATAGGTACGAGGCATTGTATCAGTTATCTACTAAAATGACATTTGAAAGTGACAGATGAAGCAGCCATTTTGAATGGCGTGTGACGTCAGATTGCTCACGTCACAAGCAGTGCTATACGCTATATGATGGAAAATCGATTAAAAACTTATAAAGAATTTGGGAATCTCATACATACGGCCCATAGAATTTACAACACTACAGTTCGAGCGCGCCGACTTTACTTGATTCCAAATGAATCCAATTAGAATCTCATTTTGTTTTTTATTGCCTCACGCCCATAGATTTTATTGAGACGGGGGGTTTCATAGACAGGTTGCACATAGTATATCGTCACTGTTCTGGCAGAAGACACTAATTCATAATTAAAAAATGACATATTGAGTTAGTTATACCAAAATGTTCCTTATTTCAAACTTAACCGTCTGAAAACCTTCTTAATAAATAAACAGTCTTTATTTTAAAGTCATCCTTTTTACGATTACTTAATAAACTCACATAATAGACCATTTTAAACATTTTAACAACTTCAAAGTCAAATTATTCAAAACTAGTATTCTCCAGTTAGTGTGTTCTGCCAGAACAGAGACGATATAGTCTGTAATAATGAATTGCGCCATGTGCGCACACAAGGAGGGGGGTTTGAGCTCTTGTATCGGAAACCGATATCCGTATGGCATAGATAATATTTGAGCATTGAGATCAAATTCAAGTCTAAATAAAACACTTTAAAATACGTAATAAAAACAACTGGAATATAAGGGAAAGGCAGAAGAAAATATGTAGGTAAGGAAATACAATCATATCGTGTACCTGTATTTATATAAAATTCAGAATGATTAAAAAAGAACAGATTTCTGGGTCGTGAATAGAAAAAGGAAGAACACACGGTGAAAACCCAGAAATCTATTACGATTCAAAAGGAAAGCAAGTAGGTGCTCGTATTAAATCGTACCTATCAAATTAATGCTCGTATTGAATTTAATAAAATTG
This sequence comes from Rhyacophila brunnea, assembly GCF_057557595.1. Lineage (NCBI taxonomy): Eukaryota > Metazoa > Arthropoda > Insecta > Trichoptera > Rhyacophilidae > Rhyacophila > Rhyacophila brunnea. The sequence continues at coordinate 21,734,917 of NW_028232774.1, forward strand.
GAACATTACTGTCTGGAATGCTCCACAATCAACGCGCGATTTTTGTATCTAAATGCTATACGGCCATCTCTTTCCACTACCACAGCTTACAGTAAACTGTGATATGGCGAAATGTAGTAGTATGTGCAATTTACACGACGTAACCAAAGGATCGATACTTGCAAGTTCATATTTGTATCAAATAATGCCTAAGTACCTACATGCATAATGATTACCTATTCAATTACATATTATGATACGTTAGACACGTACTGTGTTTATAAAATCGTGTGAAATCATAACGATAGGCTGCAAGTGGTCAGTAAGTTAAGAATCGCTGATCAAAAAAATAACAGTATATTCTGACATGCGTAGGATGTATAATATTGTATGTGATGGGACAACGGGTTTTCGAGTCCTTTCAATGCTCATTTTTATTTTCCTTACAGTTATTTATATTTCAGCTTCTGCTGGGTGTAGGTATGAAAACGGTAAGAAAGCAATAAGCGACCTCGTGTCTATACAGTCCACACTATGCAAAAGCGGAGCTTCCACCTCTACGCGGAGACATCCCATCTTTTTTCGTTTGACTTTGAGAGGTACGGAGGGGATAAGATTCTGCTGAAGAGAAAGATGAATCGATTATAAGTTGTATGCATGTTATACAGAATGTGTGAAATTGCGTATTATATGAAATCCGCAAAATTTTGCCTATTTCATGAAAAATGCAAGCCCGTTGCCTTATTCATGAATTAGGCAAAATATCTGCCAAGTGCGTGAATTCGGCAGGGTAGTATGGAATTCTTATACTGTCAACATGACATTAGAAAAAGTAAATTTAATACGGATGGTTTTATTAGTTATAATTGGGCATAATATAATATCATTATTATTAGGTTAGGTTTTGTAATCCTGAATTCAACTGAATGTCCATTTTGAGGATAGCTAACAACTGTCAACAAACTATCAAATCATACTATCCCAAAGAAACAATCGACCATTGCCTGATACCCAAGCACGAATCAAATCGCGAAAATACTTTTTAATAAAATTCTTCCGTTATCATATTATAGTTCTAGATTTTTTTTTGGGCATAGTAAATGGATATGAACGTCATTGTAGTTATTGATTGTTATATTTTTTATATAATCAATGACATTTGACACCTATAGTTAGTTTGATTAGGTGCAAAAAACACCATCGGAGAGCCACTATCTAATTTGCCCAATGCATGAACTAGGCAGAAAAATTACTGCCGAATTCGCACACTCGGCAGATATTTTACCTAATTCATGTATAATGCGACGGGCTTGCATTTTTCATGTACCTAATAGGCAAAATTTTGCCGATTTCATGTAATATGTAATTTCACGCATTCGGCGTAACATGCATAATATTGTGTCTCATTTTCCATTAATTTTAGTACTTTAGACGTAGGTGCAATCTGTAATCTAAAAATAACTCTGATAAGACTATTAAAAATAAAATAAAACTATATAATGTACGACGTGTCAAATGAAAACCAACGGACAGGTACAATGGAATGAATGAGTATGCCGAATGGAAACGTTCAACGTCAGATGTATGCGAGCAGCAGAATATTATAGTTTTTGTAAGGTGGTAAGAATTATTTACTTGTGATAACGCGCGCAACATACGATTTGAAGTCAAAATTTTTGCTTACAATTACTATTAAAATTCTGATTACCCGCGTCAGTTTATGTTGCCCTAATAACTCGCAGTCGCTCGGGAATACGACAGAAACCGCAGAGCGACCACATGCGACGACGAGCAAGTCAATTTCGTCGAACCGCCCGCCACAAGTGTTTCGTTTATTCGGATTTTCGAAAAACCACTGCAATTATTTGCGATACCTAACGATTAATCTGCCGGATCTGGATATTTTTTGACAAACGGGCCGCGTATAGCGATGCCGTGAACGGTCAACAATCTCAACTATCTTTCGACCAAGCTACACAAATTATTAGTGTCTAAACTATTTAATTTATCATAGGAAATGTAGTTCCAGGTCAGGTTCTCAGGTCGATTTAAAAACGTCAGATAGATCATTTCCATTTCAATACGTTTCAGGAAATTTGTCGAATTTTCTCGCCTTTGAAGTTTCATAGAACATCCATCCTGTTTCTTCATTCAGTATTTGACGGCTTGCAGTTACAATATTAATTATTTACAGATTTCTAAAATAATTGGTAGTGAGTAATAGATTATCGACAAAGAGCATAAATTCATGTGATCCCCATCCTCAGTAATGAGACAAAGAATGAGAATAGTCAGTTTGTCACCGGCATAAACGGGGAGACAATGTACTCATCGTAAAGTATTTCCGCACCTTGCACGGACGTTTGTTCGACCGATCGAATCCGAAACGACTTTCAATCATCACAATCATCGAATCGCCGAACACATTACTCAAGTTATTAGGCGCGCAGAAAGAATGAGGGGAGATATTTACTAACTGTAGTAATATTATTATGCATTTAATAAATTATTTGTGTACCTACTCTTGTCGAATTCGAAATTTCTGTATAAATTTATTTTATTGCACTGCCGATATATTTTAATATGACGTATTATTTGGATTCGTCCCATTAAAATGTCATTATTTTTCTTAAGGTGAAATGATTAGAATGAAGTTAACGGGAGATTGACTTATAATGTATGTATTGCTGTGGGTATATGTGTACATATTTATTAAATTTGATAACGAGAAAAACAGTGTTAAACAGCGCCTCTAGTAATCTCACGCGAAAGGTCAGGTCAGGTTTAGCAAACATACCGCGTTTCTTTGGTGTGCGGGGAGTTGAAAATATAAAGAAATTTCCGTTCAAAAATGGCTCGCGGTAGAACTGTGCGTGTATGGGGAAATAACACAATGTAACCCAAGGCCATTCATTTTAACAGCAGGAAGACGAAACAGAAATCACGAGTATCAGGGTCGCAGTAAAATAGTAGAGGTGTTAAAAAGCCGGTGGTTATTAACGCCAGTGTCGTTCAGATTCGGAACGACGCGTTTTGAGATCATCGAGCCAGAAAACGACGGCGTTCGAATGCATTACTAGGAGTGCAGCAAATACAATGGGTGAATTCGATTTGCATGTTACTGATGAATTAGCAACCCAATATTAAATATTATGACAATATAGGTCGACGACAATATTTTTTAAAGTGATTGCTTAGTGATTTTCTACACAATAAATTGCCATTAGCTAATATAATGTGGAATAAAATATTATTTTCAAATTTTCATACTTTAAAATAATAATACTTATTATAATATGAAATTGTAATACATACTTATAAAAAACATCGACAGATGTCGATAACATAGGAAATGGTAAAAGAATCATAAAATAATACAATTATTATTATTAAAATATCTGACAATCCTAGAATGAATTGAAATACCTACATCCTAGATTACCGTGGTCCCAAACTTATTTTTTATGTTGTAATACATTTTAAATTAGGGTTACTCTATTATGAAAGACGTCACATTTGGTCACAAAATATTTTACAATTTACCCTCTGTCAAGATTACGCCACATCTATAAGCATGGCCCCCACATCCTGAAGCGGGCCCCCAAGCCAGAATCTTTGGCGGGTCCCCCTACCTATCGCTTAGGTTAAAGGCAGTGTGACGCGCTACAGTCGCGGTTTCCAAAATAAATGGTGTTCGAGGTAAAATTAAGGGTAGGTATTCAGTGTATTTTTAGTGATTTATTGTATGTTTTAATACTTACTTTCTTCCACTTGAATTATAGAGTTGTCGAGTATCGAAACACAATACTTAAAAATTGCATCGCTCAACCACATACCTATTAAAAAATATTTTCAGTAAAATTGTGCCGCATGCAACTCATTTTACGATGACAGCAACTTTGTCATGTGTGTTATCTCACGTATTTGGTCGAACCACCACGCCGGGCCCCTTTGAGCGCGGCTCCCAGGCTAGAGCCCTGTCAGCCCCCCTTGTGGGGACCATGTATATGAGGCCCTCATTCTTTAAAAACGAAATTACTTGAAAATGTTCGATTTCATAATAACTTATATCGAAATTATGTAGGTATTTAATTTTCCGTAAAAATGAGTTCATATTTTAATGGGTTTATATGACCTGAGCATCTGAGATTTTATACCACCCACCGCCCCATCATATTCGTCCTCATTATGATGTGACGTCAAATATGGACGACCCCTAAGTCTCGTCAAATAACATAAGTGTATCAATAAAATTATTACTGCCAACAAAAACCAGTTGTCGCCAACCGAAAAATAATGACGTGTGTCGGGTCATCTTAATATTTATTGTTGATTGTATTACCTAAACATATTATTCAGAAAGTACAAGAGGGAAGTAAATGTAAATAAGAAAAAGTATCTGTGGTTCGTACGAGCGGTTCTGGGCGAAATTAGTAAAAAAATGTAAGTAAGTATTTTAATTTGATCCGTTCGCTGAATGAATGAATTATTTATAGAAAGTACCATGGCCAGATTGGTTGAGATCTCACGGAGTCATGCGTGTAAAATGACCGCTAGAACGCAGTTATCGAGTCCTGTATTCCTCCACCCGTCTAGCTGACTTTGAGGGTCCGACTGGTTTAAGCCTGATAACATCTGGGGACGGACGGCTTTGTCTACACATATTTATATTTACTTATTAATATTTTGGTTTCACTGTGCTTATTTTTTCAAAAGTTCGATTCAAATGTATGTAATAAACACTTTTTTTGGATATCATGCAGAGCGATTGGCGACCTGGGGCCTTATGTTAGAACTTGCGAGTCGTGTGAAACATCGTAGTCATTCGCGAAAGTGACGTAGGTTATCGAAATAAGGCATGTCGAAACTTATCACTACCTGAATTAGTCATAATCTGTGTCGACAATATTGCCCATACCAAAGGGCACTCGTGACCATAGTCCCCCATACGAGTTGAGTATGTGAGCATGCGCACTGATGTCTCGCGCCGATAACGCAGTTTAGTTTTCAACTGTCAAATAAAAGTGAAAGGTTAGGCTGCGAAAAGATAGTATTTTATTATTGGGCTCGCGAGAATAATTACCTACATATTATTATTTTATATTTCGCCAAAGCATTGCTATAGATTTGTATCGTTCACCCAATTATTGTAAAATATGTCAATCCCATAAATAGTTACTTTTGCGGCACTTTTAGGATCACGTAATCATCCGCGAAACAGATCAAATAATTATGTTAACTTATGTCAAAATGCTTTTTCACTCAGTGATGCACTATTTATACGTAATTTTCGATTAAACAAAGAGCTTGTGAGATATATTTTACAAATTCTCACGCCATATAGGTTTATTAGGTATCTTAAGTTTAATGTTACTACCTACCTACAAGCGTGAAGAGTTTACAATGCGAAAAAATGAATATGGTTGTATAGATTAAAATTAATCAAAGACATATAAGATGTATGTTATATTTTGACACATCATGACGTTTATAATATTATATCCATGGAGAATTAAAAAGTCGTAGGTACCGGTATAATGTTGAGACGGACATAACCTTACCTGATTGCAATTAAGATCACTTAATTGAAACCTCTCCTTTCTTTTGCCACTTTTGCACGACGAAGGACGTGAATTCATGTATCTACCTATTTCCCGATTTCCATGTTTATTTTGATATTTCGTTTCGTATGTGACAGTGACCTTGAAAATCAAAACGTCAAAATGAATGAGTTCGCTCACGGAAAGAACAAGCCAATTGCGGCAATTACCAATTTATAAACAATAAAGATGCCAAATTATTATATTACTGTTAATACAATGTTACTTAATACTCTGTTATCTTGAGTTCAATTAATTATGTTAATGTTTTATAATGGTGTGTAATGAATAAATACCTACATACAAATAAATGTTATTGAAGACACTGTGTTTATTTTGTTAAATCTTGTTTTACAGTGTAATAATATTATATGGTTTCGCAATTATGTAAGGTTATATTCTACGTACATATATCTATATCATATTATACTAAATCAATCGAATATTATAGGAATTATACACAAACATAACCAACAAAAATAATGATTTCGTTTGACATTTCATTTTTGACGTTTCATCTCGTACCATAGACACCGATTTTCTCGGTTTTGGCGATGCTGCCAACTGGTCACTGGCGAATTAAAATAGTCCGTAGCGAGTGGCTTCAAAAATAGGTATTATCGTATACGGCATGAAACGGGCGATACTAACTTGTCATCCCACACGGTTGTCGACCACACGAGTCGATAGTTACGAATTCGGGCTGCTGTAGTAGTATCCAAGCGCGCACACAAAGAGGGGGGATTTCGGGACCGAAATTAATTAATTACCCTAACAAATTTTATATAAAAAAGTTTCACGCATGTCGACTATCTATAATAAATAAATAATAAATATTTTTAGCTATTGCTAAACTTTTTCAACCTTTTTTTATGTTTTTTCTAATGATTAGAATAACACCGTGGCGCAAAAATTAAAGCCCAATAATTATTTAGGTACGTACACCAACCTGTTTGGACCTACCGCACCAGTGCAGTACCTTCGAGGAACCTAAAATATAGAGGTGAACATTTCGAGAGACGTCACGCATCAAACATCTGCTACTGACGAGTAATGATGTGAAATTACTTCGGTGTGAGTGTATTTTCTGGAGAAATGCGACGGCGGTTTTCTCATATTATTTCAAGTATATAATATGCCTATATATTATGATATAGATATCATAATATATTGTAACATAATATTAAACAATGACGTTTATTAAATACATATTTTGGGTATATCAAGTACGGTGACCATATCGTGGGTATTCTGCAAATAAGCATTAAGTCAAAAATACTAGTTTTGAGATAATCGAGTTTGAAAGTTTGGACGGTCTTAACTTTTTTTATATATATAAAAGGCAAATTCCTTTCTGCGATATTGCTTTGAGTATGACTTAGTGCAGTTTTGCACGCAGAATTTTGTGAATATAGCCTGAGAATGAGAGAAGCAAATGCACTAAGTCAATTTAGTGCTTTTTCTCTGAATAGATGTATGTCTTTTTGACTTATAACATAAATTATCTTCGCCAGTTTTATAGATATGACTGTGTGTGTTTTTGTAGACTATAGAGCGTACTCTTAATAAGATTACCTCATCATTAAGTCAAAACAGCAAAATTTTGACTTCGTGCTTTTTCGCAGAATACCCACGATATTTCGTTGGCGAAAATAATGGAGATTAACCCTTTTTAAATTATTCATTTGGACCATGTCCCCCACATCCCTACCTCACGCTAACGAAATGGCAGTGTGATGCACTACACCTACAGTATCAGAGAAAATTTGTGATGTGTATTTGTTGTACGTCCGTCTTTAATCATTACAGCGAGAACGCCACTGCTGTTGTGTCCTGATTAAGGGGCCATTATATATAATTAGCATGTTATTTAAATGTGGTGTGGTAATTAAACAAGTAATTAAATGCTCCGCAGTGGATCGGGGTTGAATTAAAACTGAATTGAAAAGCTATTTTGACTCTACGTAAAATAAAAACATTATTAATATCACATAATATGGCATTCCCAGACATTTAGTTTGATAAGAAAAGATGTATAGGTACCTGTAAATAAAACAATATACATTAGAAAGAGTTTTCAAACAATAAGCGGTAAAGATACATTGCATTCCAGACGTTTTAGATTGATAAGAACAATGGTGCGTTCAAGCAAATCTTTATCAAACGCATATTCAGACATTCATTGTGCTGCTTATTAATAGTTGAAAAGAATACAAAAATAGACTCAAAGCTGTGGGGCTATAACAACTGGAAAGACAGCATATTGGCAGAGGTGCTTACCTCTCAAAATAAATATTTAAAAAATTTAGCCTTCAGTATCATTTAAGGCTCTACCTCAGCTGAGGCATGGTCTAAAAAGATCGTAACTATACGACGCGCGGATTGTGCGAATGACGCGTGCCGAACGGAAAATAATTTGTCATAAAAAATCAACATGCGTCCATTTAGTGTTATGTTTATTGTTATATTAGTAATAATTATAATATCCTATTTATTGTCATGTTTGGTTTTCGAGTAAAGGTATAGCGTTTTTTAGTAATCTTTACACAATATAAGAATATATTCTTACGCCGCCATCACAAAAAAAAATCGACGTGCTCCCACCTCGAATGCCGCTCGGATTGGCGACGATGCGAAATTTCGTCCCACCTATTGTTGAAAATTATTTGCCGTTTCACTTATGTATGCTCTTAATAAATCTGAAAGCTATTTGTATTTTTGGTCTACCTACTCTCTACCAGCTACCTACATAGAACTAAATGAGTCTACCTTGCAGGGGTTGCCTACTTCGTCTGGACGTGTGAATGAGCCAGAGACTCGACCGAGTGTTGGTGCTCACGCCGGTGTTGGTAGGTGCCTGAATGTGCCGCTGTCATGCGGGGAATGGAGGTAGGCGGGCGAAGTGGCAGCGGGGCGGTCAAGCACACGCCATGGGGCACCGGATCGTTTGAGCGGTCACCGCCGGCCGCGGTGTAGACTGAAACAGAGCCGTACTGCGAAAGTTATCCAATATACTTACATCAAATTACAATTGTCACTACATAAAAGTATCTTATTGTTATGCATACCATACGCAAGCCAGTAATGTTTCCTAGTTAAGGCTATACATGCTAGGCTAGGCATGGTCTAAAAAGATCGTGGCTAGGCGATGCGCGGATTGTGGGTCGCGGGTGCAAATGACGCAAGCCGAACGAAATATAATTTGTCATAAAAGTTCAACATGCGTCCTTTTTATGTTATGTTTATTATTATATTCGTAATAATAATAGTATATTCATTGACATGTTTTCTTTTTCAAGTACATGCGGAACGTTTTGTAGTCATCCTTACACGATTTAAGAATATTTTCATCCGACTCCATCACAAAAAAAATTGACGTGCATACAGGTCGACTACTATCTCCGAATGGCAACACGCCGCAAAATTTTGTTCCACATAGTGTTGAAAATTATTTGCCGTTTCACTTATGTACGCTCTTAATGAATTTCATTCAAAAAGTATTCTAGCCTAAACGGTTCACGTTCAATATTGACGTTAAATTTCTAGTATTTGAAGGGTACACGGGCAAAACAAAAATGTCACATAAAATTTAAAATACGGTAACATTTGCATTCCCGCTTGTATTTTTTTTTATCTAGGTACATTAACCAACAAGTTTAAACCAAATCATAGACCTCTGACGAAAATAACGATTACTCAATACACTCTACAGGTCCAAAAGTAGAAAGGTCCCATGACGTATAATGAAATGTATCATGGAATGTAAATATGTCAACGTTTATGTTATGTTTTTACCGGTTGGCATGTGGTATTTTGTATTGTGTATTTTAGAAATATGTAGTGTTTAATTGTTGTGCAGTAAAATGTATGTAATAAATGTTAAATGTTATGGTTATAGATGAAAACTGCAATATAAGTATTGTGAAAGATATAAAAAAGCAGTTATTTTCCTATCAATACAAAAACTAGGAATGTCCATTGTGTTCAAAAATGTTATTGATAATTACGACAACTTTTGGTTTCGTGAGTAAAAGTAAACCTCAAACGGTATCATATTACGCGTGCATACTATGTCCAGAGCATTCATGACCAACTACAAGCACCTACGCTGTCATCTACTACATACACTCTACCATTAACATTTCTTCAACTTGAACAAACGTGTTATATTTGGCTAAGCTTATGGTAGAAACACTAACAAATAATTGATCTTCGGTGGTGAAATCTTCAAAACTAAAACTGGTATCTGCGTTGTGTCACTGACATTTTTTGTAAATTTTTCCATTGGTCTCTTCCGGTCAGTCAGGTACAACTTGTCACCTGCACAATCGGAATCCAATCTCATAAATTCTCTCAATGCATAGAAAAAGTCTGCGGTATTGTCGGATAAAGTAAAATACATGCCTATACTAGTATAGAATCTTATAATTGCTACCTATACATAGTATTTTTATAATATGAAAATAAAACGCAGAGACATGTTCAACAAACAGGTACCCATTATTTCGGATTAAAGAAACAATAAAAATCTTGTTTACTGAAGATACAAACGAAAGAGCTGACTTATTATAAAATACCCGTCCGATCAGTTCATTCGTATGGTTCAGGGTACACGAACTGTAACGTGAATAAGTTAGAATATGCTGGCTGTCTTTGAGAGAAAATTTTTGCTATGGTAGTGCGCAATGGTTTACCTTCTATAAAGAGAAGATCTCCTTCTTTCACCCTGTCACGACCCAGCATTTAGGCATAGGGCAAGCACAAGTCCACGCCACTTCCCTCGGCGGCATCCAGAACACGTGTGCTAGTCACGTAAGGTCGTAAAGCGTCTTTTCATGATTGCCTCAATCACCGATGGCTGCCGTGTTCTCTTACCGACTTCTCAGAAGGTAAATTAAACATGTCTTTGTTTATTTATACTATTTTTCAAAAAAGTTTTTGAACAGCTAGAATGATTTAATATCAATAAAGAAATATAAATGTCACAGTTTATGGCTTTACGCTCCGAGCGAACAATGAGTCAGTCAAATAAATAACCGGCTGATGTGTTTTTTTATTATTTTGAATGTATTTGATTGGTTTAGAAATAAACGCGGCAGTTTGTATTTTCGTAAAATGTTGACGATTCATTAAAAATGTTAACTTTAAAATTGTTAAAAATTAAGTTATAAAATAGAAACAGGCGTTTTTGTTTCTAGAGTCCTTCGTTTCGTGCGCCGATCTAAAAGTGTGACATTCGACCACCGTTTAAGTAGTATACAATGACCTCACTGTAATCCTGTGCAAACTGAAAATCTATTTGGATCGCAATCGCTTTGCGCTCATGAACGGAGTATTGTTCATAATACTGCTACATGTTCTACTTCGCGAAGTGAGTGATACATATATGAATAACAATGAAAAGTTGAGCGATGTCTTCAAAAATGCAGGCAGTGCGTAGCACTTGCATGGTATTAGAGGAGCCGCTGCTGGTTGTAACCCATGTCAAGCAAAACAGGCAGAACACGAAAATTTTGAAGTTCGCCGTTCTTGTGTATCAATCTCCATATATACTGTCCAATAAATATCAGTCATAGTGTAGGTACATTTGTATATGTGTAATTTAAAAATATACAATATTGCAATAAAATAAAAATGTATATCTGTCCAATACATCCCATCTCTGGACGGGCCCGTGGCTCCCAGCTGACGCGCAATCTACATGTTGTCCTCTCGGTAACGAATGCCTGCTCATTGGACGACAGGGTCTAATCGGGGCGAAAAGACAATGACATTAATATGGACGAAGCATCTGGACAAAAAAATGACACTCACTTTTTTTGTCGGGTCTGCCGAATGGCATAATCTGTTCTAACGCCATTACAATAAAGGTGATATTGGTATAAATTCCCGAAACTTTTTGTCGGGTCTGCCGAATGGTTCGGTTCGAACAGGTTCGCTCAAATGAACATTGATACTAGAAACACTGTTCTAACGCCGTTATATTGCTATAAATTCCCGATGCGTGATATCGCATAATGGATATTGCGTGACGTGTACCTATGCACGTGCGAATGTCACTATGGGCGAATTTACTTGCTAGGTACTGTACTGAGTGCGTCGTCCATTAATAATGTCATTGCGAAAAGAGTACAAAAATATATACTTTCACTTGATACCTACATCTTATATTTATTGTACTATTCGATTTGGGTCGTTTTATGTGACCCGGGTTTCGCCTTTTAGCATCTTTAGTCACAATATGCACTCACAAAAAAGGTAAATATTAGTAAGTATATAGTATATTATTCTACGGTAAATACACACTGATAACGAATACAAGTAATTCTAACTTATATAATACATAATTAATACTTACAATAAAGTAGGTAAAAACTTTATCAGTGGGTTAAATCCAAATTTCGTCAAGTACCTTCGGTCGATAGTATTAATATTGTAATAAGTAATATGTTTAGGTAGTGATTCGTGGTATATTTATTTTATAATTATTATAAATGGACAAATCTAGTCATCCAGTGGTATCCAAGAAGTACAAAACGTCCGCAATGTAGACCTAGAAACCGTTGGATCGATGAAATGATAAAGTTCTGCGGAAGTACGTGGCAACGCAATGTACAGGACCGAGAGAAGTGGAAGCAGCTTGAGAGGCCTTCATCCAGCAGTGGATAGATTCAGGCTGATAATGATAAAATGATATTAGATTTTATTTGGCAGATATTCTCGTGGGCCCGTAGCTTCCTATTCCTAGTATAATAATAATAATAAAAATAAAAATATAAAACCAAAACGTGATACGCTTCGCTTGCGAGGCAGAATTATTATTTAGTATAGTGACATCTAAGAACTTTGGTTCAAAAATAAATTAAAAACCAGGTTACAAACCACTTTCGGTGATCAATGTTTAAAAAATTATTTCAGAGATGTCCCACTCAATATTTCGATCAAAAATAATATTATTATAATGATAATTACATAAAATTTAAGGAGAATTGGTGTAATTTATATCTCTATAAACTTTTATATACTATATTTATAAAAAATGCTATAAACTTTTATATACTATATTTATAAAAAAATGCATTGTTTTTAAAATAATGGTTTTGTGAAAAATATTCCATAATATTATTTTGGTATTAATTTTTAGATATGTATGTAATATAATAATAATTATTAAAATATATTAAGTACTTTTATGAAAAATAAATTATGACTAATAAAATGATCATTTAAAAAATATTTTTTACTACCTACCTAGGTACTTAGATGTAATTTTTTTGTGTTGCCCCATATTTAAAAAAATACAAAAATACTACAAAAACAAATTCCCTTGTCGCAAGTCAAAAAAAGAAAATGAGTGTGATGCTTTGAATTTTCCTATATTATGTATTAGGATGCCATAATACTATGATGGTAAATATGCACAGAAATAACATGTTTATGGGCGTCGACAACACTCGCGGACACATATATACGATACCTATTGGGCTAAATAAAATATAGTGTTCTCTTTCTACTATACAAATAACAACGTTAAAAGAGAGAAAAGTACATTTTAACAAGCAAAATGCATGTACGTGATCTTTAATTGATTCGTATAATATACGTAATATATTATAATAAATATTTTATACTTCAATAAAATAAATGAAAATAGAGGTTGTCTTCAATTAACTACTAAAATAATTGTATTGTGTAAAAATTACGATAGATTTTAAAAATTATAATTGTATCGTTAGATTTCAAAATCAGCCAATTATCGTAGAAGTGGGAACGGTAGTAAAAAACAATATTTTCAGATGTATCAGGTGGGCGTGGCAAATCTAGTTGGTTTCTTTCTTCGTCTGTCTGCCTAAACTTGTACGAGTCAGAGGAGCGAAACTAACTGTGAAGACATTATCGAAAATGACTTTTTCGGTCGAGTATAAGGAAAAGTCAGTTGAGCTTGCGTATACCTCCTAAGTTCACATTACGCCCTGATATAACTGAAAACTGTAGTTGCGCAATTCCATACAGAAAATGTGTGCGATGTTTTGAATTTTCCTATATGTATTAGGGGTTCATGATACATGAGAAGAAATACACAAAAATTCAATTGTAGACCGGTAAAGGTCGCAATGTTACCCAGTTTGATTGTATGGCATCCTAGTTTATGCGAAAAAATTCAGACAGTAAGCACCATTCTCATGGAGTCGCCACAGCCAGCAGGAAGACGAACCAGAAATCAAGAGTATCAGGAACGTAGAAAGTAGTATAGGTAAATGGATTTTAAGCAAAAGAAACCCAAACTCTACTAGCACGCTTTATATTATTATCTCAAGCACTTTTTAAGCAGCAGACGAACACACTACAGCTAAAGTTATTAGGAGTACAGAAACTGACAGGGGTAAATGTGCTTCAAAACAAAATCGCTGCTTCAAAAACGAGCAGTAAGACACACAACGGCGAAAGTTATTAGGATCGCAGGAGTTCTTATGGGCAAAATGAGGAGAAATGAAAACCCTGACAGTAGATGGCGCTTATACTGTATTTAAATGAATACAAAAAAATATTATACGACATAATTATTGTCTTATATTATTTATATTATAATTATGATTGTAATGTAAGCCAATAGAAGAATACAATTATTTCCCTTAAATAAGAATGAATAAAAAAAACAAAAAAGAATATCGAATAACGTCTGATACCTATCTTAATTTGAAATTTCTGATAAATAAACCGAATAAAATCATAAGTTTTTTGAAGATAATATTTATTTCAAGCAATTTTGAGATTCGTACCTTTTAATAATATTCTAGGAATACGCTAGGTGTCTATATAAATCTATATTTGATCATTTTTTCCATACAAATAATATTTTGACATACTATTACATGAAGAAAGTAGTTATTAAATTATACAGATAGTTATTTTTTAGCATTTTTAGGACATATATAATATAGGGAAAAATGTTTCGAAATGAAACTTTATGGGAAAAAGCTATAACTAAAAGAAAACGAAATTACATTTTTCTGATAATTTATATTTTACACTCACTTAAAATTTTAATACTTAACGAAGTTTTTTTTTAAATTGTAAGTTTGCTTATCGTTGAATTAAAAGATGTGTATTTCTTATTTCATAGTTTAGATTCGTCGTATTGAAAATTGTATTAAATTGAACGTTTCGTTTGCGGTCGCTAGATACCACTAGCAGCATTACGCTTGGCAATAAATATTCATGCGATTCGAGCTTTGTTTTTGCTTAAGGGGGATGTCATCAAAAGTTTCGTTTTTATAGAGCCATCTATTCCCCGAATTACAAAGCATATAGGTCAAAATTATATCAGAATCTAATTCCAATTACAATCCAATTTGAATGAATCTTCGAGGCATCTTATCTAGATGTCACTGTAATTATATATTAATAAAAAATCTAAAAACAGGTGATATAATTACAGTTATTATTTAAACAATGGTATATATATTTTTTGCATTTTATTTCAATCGGACTTTTTTATATTTTGTCAGATTATTATAAAAATATACGTGGACCATCGACCTGGTAGTACCTTATAATAATTACTTATGTGAGTTTAATTGGAATGGATTGGATTGTATTAGAATTTGGATTTTATAGTAATATTAAAAAAATATATACATATAATAATATTGTGTAATGATATTTATATGTGATAACAATCTGTGAATTATTGACATTCTCATAGTAATGAAGATAATTAATTAGGTATGGAATCATTAGACCATACACACGATCTCCATAAAAATGGCGTCATAGACTATTTTACAACACATTTTTAGAAAATAATGATTAGGTTACCTAAGTAAAAATATAAATATTATCAATACATTATTAGAACAATCCGAAGATGACAGCCGGTTTGGTGATTTGAAAATAATTAAATATACCCAAAACATTGACAATAATAATTTATTCTCATCATAAGAAAATATACCTAACATCTGAATAGAATAGACCGGACTCAAAACAGTACGTCGAATGTGTTGATAATTTATTTTTTCTGGCATTCACAAAACGTAGGTAATGATAATAAATGTAGGCAGGCACACTGCAGGGTTTATTTGGAAAGCATCTGTCAGTCGTGCAGGTACCTACCTAGTAATATATCAATGCTAGCTGCCATCAATGCTGGCTGAATTGGCTGGACAGGGAACACAGAAATATTTTTTTTTCTTTTCTGTGGTCTCGGACCATCGCAAAAAAGCAACGTTGCGCCAGTTTTGATTTGTGACTAGGTATAAATATGCCAGTCGAGATTATTTTTGGTAGGTAAATACTTCTAATTACTTATACAAATATTGGAAACTGGTTAAGTGAAACCAAATAAGGACTGATCTAATTATTTAAATCTGAATAGGTATATCCCAAATTAATTTTATAATTAATTTTGACATTATTTAGTTTGCAGATATTTTATAAGTAATGTTTTTTTTTTATGTAGCTACTTACAAACATTGTATCAATTTTATTTTCGATGAATATATATTAAGTAGGTATGTTAATTACTTAACACATTGACTGCTGATTAGATAATTGCTTTTTAATTACCACTTTTAAATAGTATGCTAATTATGTCGATTGGCCACCTAATCGTTACGCACTAGGTACGTCTTTAGTGTCCAAGTCGATATGCCCTGGATCGAGGGGCCCTGGCATCCCCCAAACATGAAAATTATCAGAATGATTTTAAACATTGAAATTGAAAGCCAATAAACTATACCTTTGGGCTTAGACAAATAAAAACACGGCAAAAAAATGATTTGTAATAATTCTCCAGCACCCTTTTTAGAAAAATTTCTTAGATTTTAATTTCTAACACAAAAATTTTGAAAAAAACGAAAAAAACAAACAAAATTTTAGAAACCCAATCCCTAATGAACTGTCAAAAAATTCTCGGTGTCCAACTTCATTCAGGAGTGGTGTTGGTCATGGCTGGGGAGGGCTGACAGGGCTCTAGTCTGGGGGCCCGGGTTGTGGGGGGCCCGGCGTGTCGGGTTGACCAGATAAGTGAGATAAACACACATCATAAAGTAGCTTTAATAGTAGAAAAAGTCGCCTGCGGCGCTATTACACTTCATGGCCATGAACATTTTCAATTACTTATATAATTGTGCAATATATTTTTTGATTATTACGTGTCGATACTCGACAGCTCCATTATTAAAGTAGATGTATTAAAAATCGTCAATAATTCAATGTACAAGTACCCTTAATTTGAACTAAAACACAATTTGAAAAACGTTAATGTAGTGTTTCACACTGCCTTTAATCTTAGAGGTAGGTAGGGGGCCCGCCAAATATCCTAGCCTGAGGGCCCGTTTCAGGATGTGGGGACCATGGTCTAGGTACACCGAGTGCAATAGACAAAAGACCGATAAACGATAAATTAGGCTGTGAAGAAGAAAAAGAGCCTATGGGACTAATTTACATTCTCCTCCTTTGCCCCCCCCCCCAATATTAAATCCTGGGTGCGCCACTGCTTATTGGGGTAATAATTAGATTCATTTGCGAAAATTCGCGTTCACATTCACTTGAAGTAATGGTAATAGAATTCAATGCATATAATATATCAAACGCGATAGTTTTTCAGGATATGTATGTCTTTTCATATAAGATGATTCAGGAAAATTAACTTGTACCTACCTACTACGTAAGCGCGAACATTATTTCGTCTAATTGCTTTTTTATAACTGAGAATGTCTCAGGAGCAGTTACCCAAACTGAGGTTGCCATGCACTCAAGTGTGCTTTAACCGAATTTATATGCCTAGTCAAGAGTGGCCATGAAAGAAAGGAACACATAAGCAAAATTAAAAAATTTGGTAGCTCATACAAAGCTGATAATTATGAATTATCTAAGGAAGTAAAAACATCTTCACGTTGACAGTATGACGCCGCAAATTTTCTAAATGCAACAAATTGGCTTTTGTATCGGGCGTTTTACTTTTTTTCTTTATTTCCTATTTTTTTATTTAAGTAGGTACTTCAAAAATTATCGTTGTTAGTGTTATTATTATATAAAATCGCTGAAATTAATAAATAGATACCTACCTTAACAATATAAGTTTTAATGAAAAATTGTATGTGTTTGTTTGTGGGGGGGGGGGGGGGGGTGTAAATTTACCACACCGGCTGACGGGTGACACCAACCCTATTTACGCCACTGCTCAAATGCGTGAATTGATGATCCGCACACACACAATAGAAAAATTAGAGGGAACGTTGCTAGCAGTGTATTGAAATTGACTGATGAATGTTTGCTTTATTTTATCAATATACAAGTAAACAAATGAGAAGACGGCTTAATATAAATGCTAACATAAATTTCTCAAATTGTTTCAGACCATTCGTAATAAAATATATTACCATGTGCATGCATACTAACCGCACGTATCTACATACGAGGTAGGTACCTATTATTCATGCGAACTAGAATCTAATACAGATGACAGTTATTTCGGTATCGCACGTTGTTGCCGCTAGAGGCAGCACGTCCTTGACGACTGTATTTAATTTGAAATTAGTAAATAACATAATAAATATAAATTAAAATATTACGTTAAATATATCTAAAAAGTAAGAAAAATATATTGAACAGGCCCACGTTTTCGCTTGATGCAATTATTGAAAATTGAACATTTTTATTTTTCGTAAAAATCGATTGATTTTAGATTGAAAAAAAAACATTAAAACTATAATTAATTGACAAGAGAGATTCACTAGTTCCAAGAAAACTTATTAAACAACATTAAATCGATAATTTTGTTTCAAGAAATTACTTGGAACAATAAATATTTATTTTAGTAAAACCCTTATTTTTAGCCATTTTTTCAAATTTGTCGCTTTCTCTTTGAAATAAAAAAATATATTTTATTTTTCCCATTGTATTTAGATAGGTATCGATCGATTAAAATATGTTTAAAGCTTTAATTTGATAATGAATTTCTATGCCTCTCCCCCTTAATCTTAATATTTTTTTTGAAATCGTGTGAGATGATTATTTTATATACAGGTTAAAGGCACTAAATAGGTACCATAATCTTATGGTTAATTTGCTGATAGTATGTTATTCACTATATACAGCAGGGCTGCAGGGACATCAAAATAAGAGAAGTGGGTCGGTTACCTTCTACGTGTGGCTGTAAGAAGGTACACTTATCGACTGTGGAGAAATATTGGATAAATCTAATCAAGCGTTAAAGAATATGTTATTTTCAATAGTTAGGTCTGTATCATAAGTTGTAAATTTCAATTGAAAGTATTTATTTTGATTGTAATACATATTAAATCCCTCCTTTTGTATAGTGTCGCTAGCTGACTTCAGTAATAATACACAGTAGTGTACCCCCTTTAATATTACTAGTCAGCAAAAGTAAAGTTATACTCAATGATGACATATTATATTTGGACTTAGAGGGGTAAATTACAAAAGAGATGTGTAAATCAGTAAGTAGTGACATACATAAACAAAAATCTGCATTTTATTATTTATGTAATGGATATATGTGAACAAATTCATTAAAATTTTGGTATAGGTATTATATATCCACAGATAGAATCTCAATGCTCCTATTTTGTTATTTCTTAGTCTCAAAAGATATATAATTCGCATTTTCTTTTTAATTTGCTACCTTATTTGATTGTGCTTCTCCTAAATAACAAATGATCTATCTACCTGGAAGTCATGGCCTCCACATCCAGCATTTTCCAAATGGTAAAATTAGGTGTAGGTATTTTTAATACTTATATCCACTTGAATTATGGAGTTATCAAGTAATGACACAATTGAAACTTACATCGCACAACCACCTATTTGAATATATAACCATTAATATACGGAAATAGCGCCGCAGACGACTTTTGTTTTCTATTAAGGCAGGCTAGAGCCCTGTCAGCCCCCCCTGTGGGGGCCATGCCGGAAGTCACTGGCGGTAGACGGTAAATGATAATTATTAATTAATATTATTGCAAAAAAAAATTATTACATCCACTTCGGACACACTAGTTAATATTAAACTTGGAATATAATTCAGCTCTTTGATTTGACTATAACGTCAGCGTACTTATATGGGTACACTTTTAAAAAATGTTTTCATAAAACTAAAACGAACAGTGCGTAGAAGGTGGCTCATATTCTTCCATTGATTGATGCCGCAAAATCTCCTCTACTATACAAGTAAAACTCTCGATAGTGGGTACTAGGTTGCGATATAGGTATATATATATTCTGTAGTCATGTTCTTCATATGTTTGAAAATAGGGCATGTTATACCATATATTACTATATTCGAGTCCCTGGCACTATTCGCATAGTCCCAGGGTTCCGCGGAACCCCGGTCGGGAATCATTGCACGATTAGAAATAATTTTAATACAGTATAATCTAACATCTCAATATAAAGATAAAACTATGTGTACTCATAACGTCTTATAAAACCTAGATTATTATAATATATACGTTAGGCCCAATAATTCACATATTGAGTTTATTCATAATAGAAACCCGAAATTCTTACAAGAATAATGTCGTATGTACCTACTTACATTGACATAACGGTATGAAAAATATTAAATTGTGTTTTCCCAAGTGTTCTTTTTCAGATATATCAGATATACAGTTGAGAACAAAAAGTAGGTATTATAATTAGAGGAAGACAATATAATTAATATCAACTTTTTGTATTACACCATTTAAATGCGTAGTCAAAGAAAAGTTAACATTATGTACGTTGACACACTAAAAAATGGCGGTTATAATTTCAACTGCTGTTTATAGTTTTCTATATGTGACATTCCTACCTGTATTTGCATTTTTTCACTGTCCATGCCATGCCCCCCCCGAGGGCCCTAGCCGGGGGGGCCGGGCTCAGGGAGAGCACGGCATGACGAGTCGACCAGATAAGTGAGATAAACACAGATCACAAATTTGCTCTAATACTAAAAAAAAGTCGCCTGCGGTGCTATTTTACTTCAGTGATATTAATAATTAAATATTTTTAGTTGTACAATTGCAAGATGCAATTTTTACTCAACTCCATAATTCAAATGGATGTACAATAATACAAAAAATCTCTAAAAATACACTTCTACCGCGTACACTATTTGGAAAACGCTGCCCGCTTCAGGATGTGGTCATGGTCATGGTCGATGCTGTAAAAAATAATGATAGTCCGGTGTAATTAGTTGCCTGTTTGTAAAATAATAATTGACGACAGTCTGTCGTTTCCTAAATATTTATAATTACATTTGTATTATAATGTCAACCTTTGTTTCGGTACAAGTCGACCATGTTTTGTATTGACGATACACGAGTGATATACAACAATTTGTGAGTTTTCGAGACGCCTGTTTTCACAACAAACATCATATAAAATAAACCGATATATTATAATTCTTTCGAAAGATGTAAGTATACTACTCGTATTATGTATTTTTTTATCCATTTTTTCTAATCTAAACACAAACAAAACATAAAAAGCTCGGGTCAAAATATATAAAAATTAAAAGTGGTGATGGTCTGGTTTTTATACCTCTTATATTGTACTAGATAATATATGCTACTTTTTTTAGAAACTTTGAAATTCAATTGCTAAAACATAAATAATTGCATATTATGTATGCTGGGACAATTTACCAGTGGCAAAGGGTGACTTTTGGGAAGAGGTAGGCTGTAGAGATCAGAGAAAAATAGCACACTTGTAAGGTATACTTACAGGAAATAACAAGATAATACTTACGATATTAGTACTGATGAATAATAATATGTGCACACTAATGACAACGACACACTGAATCGTTGAAATTTCAATAGCTCACCGACGTTATAAAATTGAGCGATGAGTTTAAATTATGTATTTTCATAAACATTCATACACGTAACATACGCCCAAAAATATATCATTGGTGACTTTGAAAAAAGCCGTTGTTGTCATTTTGCCATTCAAAACACTTCAAGATATTTCAGTAGGTAATTAATATAAAGGCTTACTATATGATCATTTGTACTCTAAGTCAATTCGTCTGTTTTTCTGCAGATTTTTTTTTTAAAACATCATCATAAAATGTTTGCCCTCGTTTTAATTTAATTAATAATTCTTTTTCAATAGCTATAATTGAAAGATTAGATAATCTAGTTTGATTTTGAGTATTTTGACAATATGTGTGGACACATAAACGTCAAACTCGAAAACAATATTTTTAAAATTTGATCCGTACAACAATCAATGACCAATTTCAATTGGAAAACTAGACATTTTTACAAATAATTTCTATTTAAAGCACTAACGAATGACTTAGGGTACAAAACAAGATAATCTGTCCACATTCAGAACACAATAAATCACTGAATTGTCTCACAAAATAAAACTATACCACCATCTTTTGAACAACAATCTGACTGAATTAAAACGATATAAATTATGTTTGTCTATGACTGAATTAATCTAAATAATTATCACGAGATACAATTATTTGTTATTTTTAAAAACAATTAATAATTATATCTGATTGAACCCAATAGACATTATTGTTTTAAATCATCTTATGTATTTATTATTTGCTTAAAGTGGCCGGCATAGACAATAAAATTTGTAAAAAGAGTTGGAAGCGGGTCTCTCGAGCGCTTCCGAAACGCGACAAAATTTGTAGACTTGCTTGAAGAGATGAGTCATCATAAGTATAGAAAACAATTTTCGATTATGTTGTCAATAATCGTCATTCAAAGAACAAAAACAGGTGTCGTTACTCGCTTGTAATTTTTTGTTTGATTCTAAACTTGACTAATTTAAACAGTCGGGCCAATCTACATTCAAATTCACACCATAGATGACTCTTAATATTTTAAAATATTCCATATGTATTTAAATTTTAAATAAATACTTGAAGATATAGTTTTCTTAGAAGGTAGGCTTTAAATAATCGCTTAGTATGGAGCCTTCGCCACTGCAATTTACAATAAGTAAAAACAGTACTCCGCGGGACGCCTGTCCACTCGTGTGTAAAATTCATAAGACAGGTGACGCCTCGATAAGTGGCATAACGATGGTTTTACGGGAGAAATTTTCACGCGCCGAATAGTAATTTTAAAAATAAAATTACTAAATTATGAGATGAAAACTCTATTCTTGCCCTTGAAAAAAAACAATTCAATGAATATTTATCTCAGCATGAAAGTAGTACATAACTAAAAACCGCAATATGAATCTATTTAGTCTATGAAAAATCAAGATTAAGAAATCCCATAATATTGTGAATTTTTAAAGTGTGTACGTTTACATCGCCGGATCACTTTAATGTATGTAAATGCTTTTAAACAATACCACTCATTCATAATAAATTCAAGTTTCATGGATTATCGTGTCAACATCTGCAAATGTTATACCCTTTCTTCACTCGCATCACTTTCACATGTTTAAGCTCTATATAGAGAAGGTATACTTCAACGTTTTTGGTTGTGTAAAAAACTATCAAATTGATTAGCCATGAAACCAAATCGTGGTCAGCGTGATTCTCGTATACCTCTTGACCATGTCGTAGGTCGTAACCTGCGCTTGAGGGGAGATCCAGCGTAGCGCGTCGCGTCTACGATCGCCTGCGCGGGATCGTAGAGGGCTCGGCGCGGCGTAGTAGGCTTCTGAATATTACAGACGAGAACGGGGATGCCCCACCCATTGAAACCTTTACGACTTTTACCGGGACCGACGAGCAGGGCTGGCACAATTTCGATTTATATTAACGAGGTTCGAAATATTTCCTGTCTGTGGAAGGAGAGCAAAAAAAGTTTTGGATGTATTTTCGATATATTATTATCTCCTTATGCCAAGATAAGTACATGCGTTCGTAAACAAATGAACATTCTATAAAAGACCGCCGTGGATTGAAAACATTGTTCACGTACAGATTGGTCTAAATTAGGTACTAGAAGTCTTCGATATACTGTGATTGTTAAATCTTTAAAAATGGAGGCGATAATATAATTTAATACAATTTAGATGTTTTCATTTCGTGAAAGAAATAAGTAGTACAAAGTTAGATTTTTTCATTAATTAGAGTAAATACATTGACGTCCATATCTATAGGTACCTACATATCACATGTTATCTTACTATATGGTTTGAGGTATCCTTGTGAAACATAATATGCCAATTAAACTTAATAATATGTTTTATTGAAATTTATTGAAGTAGAATATTTTTTTATAGCGTGTTTAATTCTTATTACTATTTACTACAAAGATAACATAGTCGTCTTGATTTAAAAAAAAATGTGTACTTTCGTCATATGTAAATATATTATATATATATATTTATTTAATTTTAAAAACATATATATGTATATATTATCTTAAGCACAAAAAGAACAGGGAAATGGAATAAAATATTTTAACACCATTAATGTTGTTCGACTTAAAGCTTTCTTTTTTTGAAATTTTCAGGTTTTGATTATGAATAAACGATCGAAAGGTGAGATAACTCTTATTTTATATAGTATGATAATTAGGTAGGTAGGTACAAAATTAGAGGTGCAAATATTATACTCTTTCGTTCGATATATTAGAAATTACAGATTTACTGAAGTAATGATGTTTACAAACGCTGTTAATCAGCTTTCTATATACTGACACTCTTTTATCAAGGAAAACACTTTTTCAATGAATGAAATTTTAGTCAATGTTAGTGGGAAAATTGACAGGAAATTATATCTCGAAAGCAATATATTTTTATTATTTCTTTAACTTTCTTACATGAATTTATGTATGTCAAAATTGTCTCAATGAAATATAAAAGGACGCTATTAGAAGGAGTCGGCTTTTGGATATCAAATATAATACAATTCATACATATTTTATACAAATATTTTGTACTTTTACGCAAAGTAAGACGCATTTTCTTTAAGTTTTCTTTTGACATTTGGCAACCCTGATCCGATCGCCGAGCGGAGGGGGAAATTTTGGACTGATCTAGGCAAAGCGATCCCCATTCATTCAGGGTTCAGATTTCGTCGCGCACGGTTGCTTTCCCAGTCTATACAAAAACCATAAATTAACTTCGCAACAACTTACAATCGGTTCGATCAAAATCGATTTTACACACTGAAATAAAAAAAAGTCAAATAAAGAACGGTAAAAAAACAAACGAGCATGTTCGAAAACATTTAAAATAAACAAATAATATTTGAACGAGTAAACATTGTTGGCTTATCAATGAATTAACTGTTGAGGTTTCGATCAGAAAAGAAAGCATAATTATTATACAAATTAAATAATAATAAACGCAACAGATTTTAAATTTAGAATACTTCAGTATATTTAAAATTAATCATCTTCTTTATATAATTTTTATGGCTATTTACTGATTCTTTTTTGTAAACTTTGAAATGAATAGTAATTTCCTAGTCTAAAAAAAACCTTATCAAGTATATGCTTTAAATATAGAGAAACCTATGAGGTTTTTGTTCTAATTTAATATTTGAAATATGAATTAGTTGATTTAATTAGTTATAAATTCGAATTAGAGATTTTTTCAGTTTTGTATCAGGATTTTCCACATTAACACTAATTATTCTTAAAGCGAAAAAATATTTTTTGCGTTATAAATTATTATTTTTTTCTTGCTTTCTTCTGTTCTAATAATATTATTTCTTTTCTTGAACTGTTACGTGACGTATTACACATTCAACGACGGATTGTTTTAATCAAAATAATTACAAAGTGCGCCCTTCGAAGGAACAAAGGCGTGATCAAGGTAAGACACAAACCTTATAAATAGGTACCTTAATTAAAATTTAAAATACAGAATACTTTGTTTATTTCGAAAAATATTTAAAACGAAAATCACACGACAATATCTACGTAATAATTATCGCGATACTTAAAAACTTGTTTTATAAATATAATAATTATTGTTCTATTGAGTGTTTTATCTAATAATATACTCTATAGACAGTGAGTAAAATAATCATTAGTTTACAATTAATAGAAAGAATGTTATATATTTTACGCAAAACCAATAAATTGTACAACAAATTCGTATGATTTTTATACATATTATTGTGTACGTTTAATCAATTTTAAATAATGGACTAACCCAACTGCCACACACGATAATAAAAATTTATCAAAATCTACCTATTAACTACAAGTCTATTACCTTATAAATAAAACTGTGGTATTCTTATTTTAATAAACAATAATAGGTACGAGTATATAAAAAAAACAAGATGCGTCTTATATTGATCAATGAGGTTGAAGTCATTACATGATAATGGTAGAAGGAAATGCACATTTAGTATTGAGTAATTGAACTTTGTTCAGTTTATTTATATAGTGTCAATTAAATATAGTGGGGTCAGAATTTTCCGAATTTTCCGAATATTTATTACCATAACAGAAAGGTGTAAAAGTTTGAATGGATTCGCCGAGGGCGTATGTATCTATTTTCACCGTTGAAATAACGAAGTTTTGGTTAGCGATGTTATGTCGTGGCATTGAATTGATCAAATCATGAAATTGAGTGATTGGCATTTATCTCTTATCTGGTCACTCTTTACCACTATTATATAATCGAGTATTCATTTATCAGGTAGGTACTGTAAACTGTGACAGAGTATCGCTATAAATCATCGAAAATTGAAGTACCTACCTACTTATTCGACTCGAATAAAGCTAAGCTTATTTTTTGTTATTAGTGGATTAAATAATATACAGATTCTACAACTACTATCAAAAACAAAATAGTGAAATTATATATTTTTCTTATATTGTCTATTCAATATTTATATTCTATAGGAATATGATTGAATTATTAATAACCAACTAATTAATTATACATTGTTGGGTAGCTCTAATACCTATTTTATAGATACATATAAAATCGATTGAATATACCCAACATTTTGACATTATTATTTCCTTATCACTGAGCATGAGAGAAAACATGTAAGAGAGTGCGAGACAGGAAGGAGACGTATTCAATATCCACGTATAAACGCAAATTCTAAATTTGAAAAATTGTTTTTATTAATCAGATCGTGAAAGAAAACAAATGATACTCTCGTTATAGTTTGACAGATGCTTTCAGTTCATTAATAGTATATCAAGTGATTAGATTAGAGTATCAAAAAGTTAGTGTCCAAGACATTTAATAATAATAAATTATGTATGGTGCTGTAATCTACTGTAACCTTAGGCAACATAACATACACAATCAATCGAAAATATTAACATTATGGATGAGAAAGAACAATCAGTTATGCGCAACCGCTTGCAAAAATGACCAAGTTATCCGATGGTGTGCCAGAAGTCATGAGTACAAAGACTCCGCCTGGCAGCAGCTCACAGACAAATAATTGAGTCAAAAACACCTGAACAAGGCAGTAAGAGAGAACATATTATAACAAGACGTATGAGAATTTTGACAGGTGGCACCCAATAATATTTGATAGTTAAAATATAGTAAGGTATCGAAAGAAAATGCTGTTATAATCTAGTGCAGGTATGTCCAACTTCAAAAAGTGATGTATAGTATTTATTACCAAAACCTATAATGATCTATCACCACGCATTGTTATTCATCAACTTAAATGTATTATATTTGATTTGGTTAAGACCTGATACCTATGTAAGTTTATTTAAAAATAAATTATTTTAATTTCATGCCTTGACTTATCGTGTCGTTTTTCCTACTTGTACTTTTCAGTAAGTATCTCTTTGACGACTCTTCAATTTTACAACAGGTTTCTACTTCAAACGGAATTAATAATTCCTGAGACGAAGATTATTTACGGTTTTTTCTATATCTATATAGTTTCTTTTTCGAAAGCATTTCTTCAAAGTATTTTACAAGCAATATTTTACTTTATTTCCGCGGCGTTCGATATTCAAATTTTGAGCGACAACGACGAACCTTGAAGCAATTTCACCATGTAATCCCGTAATTTCAATATTTAGTACAAATTATTGTATATATGTTCGATTCAAAACCAACGAAAATGAATGGTAACGATTATCACATTCGAAAATAATAACAATATACATAGACTTGTAATATAATATTATACGCAAAGCTTTTTTTGTTCTGTCATAATATTTGGTTTGACCCAATTTTTTTTTCAAAAATTTCAGTTTATTTTAAATACTTATAATATTTTTGTAAGGAAACTAAATTTTCTTGTTTCTGTGTGCGTGGCACTCCCCGCTCATGATATGGGTTACCAAATATGGCTGACGTCTAGGGTTACCAATCTTTTTTCAGAAAATTCCGGGAAATTTTTCCAAAATGAGTATCGAGAGCTTTTTTGAGATCCGACCAATTTTTTGCGAGATATTTAAGGGATTACGTATAGAACAAAAGGCTATATAGCCAATATTTTTATTTTTGATTGATTGCTGAGTACCTCCTAATTAATAATATAATATAATAACTTAAATTAGAAATACAATATTGGAATATTCTGCGGCGCTCAGGCATCTCAGTGCACACTGATAACCAATGTTGCCAATTGCCACTGAAAAAAATATGCCATATACTGTATGGAAATTATACAATTGACAGAAAACGTTTTTTTTTAATATTTCAAATAAATGTCTAGAAAATCGCACTTCCAAAAAATAGATCATAATTTTGGACATTGTTGTACGAAAACAAAATATATTGATGGAGAATTAATTGATTTGCAGCTTATAAATACATAAATCATACAACAAAAAATTAATCAGGTACGATTTTTCTTATCACTAAAATATCGAATATCACATTATTTCATCTATATGTAAGACATTAAGAGACCAACATGTTGATTTCAAGCAAATTAGTGTACTATTGACACTTTATTGTGGAAAAAATTAAACTGAAAAAAACGTTAAATTTAACATCGTATGCCATCATGTGTGTTGTGCAAGCTATATGCACATTCAAAGATGCTATCTAGCAGGAAAAACGCTAAGTTGGCAACACGGTAGCCGCTGACTTACAGAGTTAAATCAATTAAGAACAACATAAATACATATTGTTATAATATTAAACCCTTCTTAATATTGCCAGTGTGAAAGTTTTGATTTAAGTTGGTTTATACTATACCCGAATGACAAAATATTAAGGGTAGGATGTTATTAGGCTTTCTTGCCTTTGTTAAAATAATATAATATTATGTTCTGAATTGTGTCCCAAAAGACTGGAATGCAAATTCGAGGGATATGCGGTGAATTCACAACGTATCTATATGTTACACTATATTACATTATAATACAGCTTCATTCAAATTCATCATGTTATAAGTTATAGCATAATATGAATAATATCTAAACGTAGTCCAGTATATGGCATTGTCTAATATTACTTCATTTTTTATGAGATAAGATAAGAAAAAATATATACAAAAATACCTATATACAATATTATTTTGTACGCACACTACAATAGGCCACGAGGCCATATGATAGTGGTGTAGTGAAACAGTAATATAGTAGTAGAAGTGAAACAATGGTTTAGAGAAAATCACTTACATATATTGAGACCTCACCGGGAGAACCTTACACACTGGAATACGAGCGCCGGTGAGCATTTTTTTTGAAATAGTAATTGGTATTATTTAAAAATATAGTCTTATTCTTCCAATGGCGCTATAGTTCAAAGCGAGCATTGACCTACTCCAATATTCGTGACTTCCAGCACTCTCCGACCAGTTCTGCACGACATGCAACTCCAAACGCGCCTCATTCCCTGTATCAAACTTTCTTATTTGTGCCGTCTTCTATCAAAGGTTGGCGACCAAATTGCACTCATCTTCACTTACATTTGAATTTGAATGATCACTTTCCGTCCACGCCTCTGCTGCCCTCCACATTTCCCTACATTGTGAGATGGAGTAAATCTTATAGTTTACATCAGAGAATATCGTCGAAGTATGTCGCATTTCCGGTAATATCAACTTCCTTTTGGCTTATTGGCTTATATTAAATTATCTTCATTAATAACGTAATGCGCCATAACATTGTGTCATTTCATGTAAACGATTTAAATATATATATTATGTAGCAAATGAACCTGTCCGCAAATAGGTTTAATTATTATTTATAGCGTGGTGTAACAATGGCATGTCATGCACTAGTTTTCGAGGTTAATTATTGTGTAACGCTTGATAGCTTTTTTCAAATTAATTAAATTTTCTCATCGCCATGTCGTGGCACTGAGCTGTCTAAAAAGACTGTAATCTAATTTCCTATCTTTGTCAAATCACAATGGAAAAAAATCCTTAATAATGTTGGAGTATTTTTTTTATACCACACAGTAATTTTTGTTGTAAATGATCTAATAGATAACATGATTAAATTGTGCGTACCTACTTACATTGTATTTAATTTGAAAGCTCTAATAAGAATTTTCAAATTAAGAATGACTTCGCAGAAACATAAATATCTTTATATATTATTTAGTAATCATACTACTGAGCATAAAATTAATGACACTTTAATATGTAGGTTTTGTTGTTAAAACAAAACATTACAGCAATAATAATTGTCAGCGTTTTCTTAATCATTCATAACTAGATCAGTAGTGTTTGTTTTGATTGGTAATTACGAAAATATATATTGTAATATATGTACTGCATTAATATAAATAAGAAGGACAATCTATGAATCCTCACTTAACTCATTGAGTCCATCACAAGACGTACTACTATTGTCACGAGTCCTTCACTTGACATAGTAATCTCTTAATCATATCGATCTCACGTACAAACTCTTATCTCAACAACCAAGTAACAAAGACCTTCAATCACCGCCACCTTCATAATATATAGAGTTTTGATAATGTCTTCAAATTTTGATGTTTTAACTATTTTTGCCAGCCATAAATAATATTATTAAGAAATCCTTTACTACCCAATTATTATGTTGTAGATAATTGCGCGGTATGCCCAACATGGATCTCTCATACCGCCTTGCGTTGCTTTTAGTGTTTTAACTTCTTCATATGGAGTGCGTTTGTACGTCTGAATAAACAAATTTTACAGTACTCCTTCATTATCATGAAATGTAGAGTATTTTACAAATCTGTTTGTCCACTACTAACAAATGGATGCGAAAACAAGGTCATTAACTTCAATGGTTATCAAAATTTCATTTCACTCGTATTCCATAAAAGATTTGTGACAAGTACGTACGTCTCCCTATCTTATGCAAACTGGAATAACTCTCCAACGTCCATCGTTAAAAAAAGTAGAGGGTTGGAGCGGACCCTTTTTTGAGTTGCTTCGCTCCAGCTCCGCTCTAGGACTTAATACTAGCTCAAGCTCTGCTCCAGGGTCTGCTCCGCTCCGGGTAAAAATGGGTATTAGGTACAAATGTTAAAAAAATAATTAAAGTTTCAAAACTGGGTTTATTCGTCATTTTCATTCTTTTAAAAAAGTGAGGTTATTTATCACATGGCAGTGTTGCCGTATTTCAAATAGTTCCAGTGTCGCAAAAACGTGTCAAATATAATGTAAATAATGTAAAAAAAATATCCGGAGCAGTAGAGCAATATAAATTTTCGGTGCTCCGGCTCCGCTCCTGCTCCAGGTAACAACTTAGTTACTCACTTAGTCACTTACTCCAGGTATTGCTACACTGCTCCGTGCTCTTGCTCCAAGCTCCGCTCTAACGCTCTGATAAAAAGAAGCATTATCAGTGATAAACTTGACTGCATGGCATGCTCACGTGGAACGTATATATTGTAAGTCTGAAAAGAAAAGAAAACTATATAAATTTACAGTCTGATTATTTCAGAATTACTTCGGTGGAGTGCGTCTGAATAATTATCTTCTGTTGTTAAATAATGTCTTGTTATCTATCTTTTATAATGTTTTACTTTGACTAATTTCGGGGTAACATCAACACAATTAAAAATAATTCGTTCAACTGACCTATTTAGCTTCATAACAAAAGGACGGTAAATATTCCAGCTTTTATATGAAAGGGTTACGTAAACAAAAACACAAGAAAACAATAGATAGCTGTAAAACACATATAAAATTGAAATTTGATTATCGTATAGGTACCTCTCAGTGGCGAAAGGTGACTTTTAGATATAACTAGGCTGTGGAGATCAGAGAAAAAGAGTATTATACTTGTCAGGTATACTTACGGGAAATAAGAAGATAATACGATATTACTACTGATGAATATGTATATGGGATAAGCTTAACCACGTATGTATACGCTTGTATTGGTGATGTTAAAGTTAGTCACGTAAATAAAACGCGGATTCAATATTTTGTTAATATTTGATGACACTCGTAGCGCTTTGTATTTTATGGTGCGACCTTCACAAAGTAATAAACCATAGAACAGATTATTAAATAAAGATATGAGAAAAAACATAAATTCTTGTTTTATGTTTTATCAAGTATAAACTTTAGAATACAAATAACTTAGATTTATGGTAGTACAATAATGCACCACTTGCTTTATATATAAATACCTTATAATATATTATATGTTATGTTGATATACAATTCTTCTTTATGAAGGCGTAAAGCACTGATCTGATATCTTCTGCCAAATATTGCATTCCACGAAATATATTTTAGCTGTAAAATGGTATTCAAATAAAGTGTAATATATACGTATCGGGTGACATGGGACCAATTCAAAATTACCGCCATCTTGTAGCTGGCATGTGTCCTCCATTTTGAAACGGTCACGTGGTTATGAAAAAGAGCTTCACGTAAGACAGTTCGTACATAACTGTACGGTCTATGCAAACAGGAAGATCTAGCAAGCAAAATTATTACGGAGACTTATTTATAACTAATAATACGAGACTTCGGTTGCTAAAATAATTAACAATCGCCTGAGACAATGGTTGTACAGTAGTGAAAATTAATATTTTTTTAAACGAATTTAGTTGAGGATTTTTTAATCAATTGCATACAAACATCAACTACTAGTCGTTGCTTTATTACTGAGGATCGAGGTGATTGAATGAAAATCTTGTCGAATTATTGATTTACTTAGCGTGACCATTTTTCTTGCACATAACTTCCAATCTCCTTAATATTATGTCACCCTGCCGCCAATGAACTTAAGATTTTTCTTATGAACGTTTGTTGAAATCTGTCTTTTATCCTTAACTTTTCAAGAATGGAATTGTTGGTGCATTATCAGTTCTAGGGATCATGACCATACGCCATTAATATCATATCTAGATCGTTTTCTATATGATGCATTTATGGTCCATTTTCCACTGCATGAAAATACAAAAAAGTATATATTTTTAAGTAGGTACAACATTTACAATGATAGTTTCGTTGGAATTTGAATTTAATTTTCAGTGAATATACAAACGAATCATTTCCATGTCTTATTTATTAGTACATATTTTATTTTATGTCAGGTTTAGAGCCCCCTTTACAAAATGAGCTTGCATGAAAAGCAGTATCTGAGAGTTTATAATATTTAGAAGATACAGTAATTGAGATTTGTGATTTTTGTGATTTTTACACTTAAAACTATCAGATTATGAAAATACGTATCTGTTTAAATTTTTGAAACCATTGAAGAAGTGAGCGCCTGCATAGCTTTACAAAAACTGTCACTATTGATAACGTTTGTTTTCGATAAGTTGAAGGCTTGGCATAAAAATTGAACTGCCATTTTGGTTGATGCATTGGCGGAGTTGATACATTCAGGACGAATTGTCGGCGTCCAATTTCCTGCTGCAGGCTACACGAGGATTTGTTTTCCGATCACGTCTTGCGCGACAGAAAAAAACTCTCTGTCGAAGCGCTTGAGAAGAGTGCCCGCCAAAAGAAATAAAAAAAAAAACGCACCGGATATTAAAGCCAAATGTATTAGGACCACGCTTCTAATGCTTTACGCTGCTTTAGACAATGACAACCGTGCAATATTAGTTCTCGGCTGAAGAAAAATCTTTTTCCGTGTTCCATAGAGAGAATTTAAATAAAAGAACAGGTCGCAGAAAGAAATACGATTTATTGAATATAGTACAGACAACATAAAAAAGCAGATAATATTATAAATAATAAGTAAGCAATTCTCCAATAAATCAGAAAATGAAACGAATGATTTTTTATGCTTTGATACCAGTGGAGAAAGACTCCATACTTGGTGGTTATTTAAAATTTTCCTTCTTAAGGAAAATATTTTTTAATTATCTATTAACGTATTTAAATGATATAAACTATATTATATTATATACGTTATGGAGATGACACAGTGCTGATCGCTGATATTTTAAAGGGTTTGCATCAATTGAAAGAAAGGGTTAATGAGGTCACCAATTTGTATGATTTAAAAATGAACTTCAACAAAACAAAACTATTACGTATTAGTATCAAAAATAGCGACACCAAACACCAACACAAGTTTTGTTATTAACAGCGAACCAATTGAACGTGTGTCCTATTATAAATATTTGGGAACATGGGTCAATGAGAAATTGAATCGGTTTCAGGAAATAAAAAAAAACTAGAATTGAGATCGCAAGGAGTGTCTTTCTCAAAATAAGAGATACGAGGGTGGGTCAATAAGTCCTTAGAAAAGCCGACAGGTGGCGCGACTAGTACTGCAAGCGGTTTGTTTTCATGCAGCGGCACTACTGATTCAGTATGCTGCGAAGTTTCAATCAGATTGGTCGGGTTGTTGTGTGTTTCTCGTACATTTAAAAAAAAAAATTGCTTGTGGAAAATGGAAAAATGGAAAATGGAGAAAATTGAGTTTAGAGTTGTTATTAAACATTTTAATATAAAAGGGTTAACAGCAAAGGAAATAAAAAATGAGTTGGATTTAGTTCACGGCATATCTGCTCCTTCACTTGCAACTATTTATAACTGGTTAAATGAATTTAAACGTGGTCGTACATCAACAAAGGATAAACCACGCTCAGGACGTCCTGTAGAGGTGACTACACCAGAAATGATCAATAAAATCCACGATATGGTGTTAAGTGACCGAAGATTAAAGTTGAGTGAGATAATTGAGGTTACAGGGATCTCAAAAGGTAGCGTCATTTCTATTTTACATGACAAATTGGGCATGAAAAATATTTCTGCAAGATGGGTGCCGCGTTTGCTCACAGTCGACAATAAACGCAGTAGGGTGGTGGCCTCTAAAGCTCTGTTGTCGCTCATGCAACGCAATCCGGATGAATTTTTTCGTCGCTTTGTGACTGTAGATGAAACATGGATACACCACTATACTCCCGAGACGAAAGAACAGTCAAAGCAGTGGATTGCGAAGGCAAACCATGTCCAAAGAAGGCGAAAACCGTAAAATCAGCTGGTAAGGTTATGGCTACTGTATTTTGGGATGCGCGTGAAATTATTTTCGTTGACTATTTGGAAAAAGGAAAAACAATAACAGGGGATTATTATGCATCTTTATTGGACCAGCTAAAAAACAAAATTGAAGAAAAACGGCCTCATTTAAACAGGAAAAAAATCCTCTTTCATCAGAACAATGCCCGTGTTCACACATGTTTACGATCAATGGCTAAAATTGAAGAATTGAAGTTCGAATTGGTCGACCACCCACCGTATTCGCCAGATTTAGCCCCCAGTGACTTTTTCCTTTTCCCAAACTTAAAAAAATGGCTAAGTGGACAACGTTTTTTTTCAAATGAAGAAGTCATCGATCGGACAAATGCTTATTTTGAGGACCTTCCGAAAACTTATTTTTCTGACGGTTTAAAAAAAATTGAGAAACGTCTAACCAAGTCTATTGAGCTCCAAGGAAATTATGTTGAGAAATAAAAAAAAATACAAAAATAAAACCTGTTTTAATGCTTTTTTCTAAGGAATTATTGACCCACCCTCGTATCCTAAGTAATCGAGACCTTAAGGGGGGACATGCTCGTCGAAGGTCAAAATTGAGTTTTTATTGTATTTTCAAATCATCATCCTGGACACTCCTTAAACGTTGTAGATAATCTATTTATATAATTTTAAAGCCTTATTATCCTTTATAGTTATTGTAAACATTTGATGACTGCATAAAGTATTTTTGTTACATAAAATAGTATTCTTTTAAACCTCTCGCTCTAATGTTTTAGAATATAGTCATATTTCGGTACATAACTGTGCAGTGGTGTTAAGATTTTTTACATTTATTAATTTTTAAACGCATTTATAAAACCATTAGTATAATTTATTATGAGATAATTTTTGTAAAATATTCACAATAAAAAATTATATTGATAACCTCTGTGATCCCAAATTTGACAAGAATTAGGCATTTTATTATTCAAAAAATCGGCAAGATTAACACATTTGAAGATGATTCTAAAGATATTTATTATAAGCTATGTCTTTGACCATTCAAGTGTGATAAACATCTTATGAATAATGATTGTTTTATAATAATTATTGACCTAAGAATAAAGTAGTGTTTTTTTAAAATACGCCATTTCTTTTGTCATTCCCTAGTGATTAAGCTACAACATACGGCCGTAGCCATAAATTGACAAACTATAATTAAAGTAGGGAGTAAAATTATGTTAACGCGCGTGTTTGAACATGTACTTAACCGAATTTTTTTTTATTTTTTTTTTAAACGGTACATGTTCAAATACGCGCGTCAATATTATTTTACTCCCTACTTCAATTATAGTTTGTCAATTTATGGCTACGGCCGTATGTTGTAGCTTAACCACTGGGGAATGACAAAAGAAATGGCGTATTTCAAAAAAACACTACCTTATTCTTAGGTCAATAATTATTATAAAGTAATCATTATTCATAAGATGTTTATCACATTTGAATGGTCAAAGACATAGCTTATAATAAATATCTTTAAAATCATCTTCAAATGTGTTAATCTTGCCGATTTTTTGAATAATAAAATGCCTAATTCTTGTCAAATTTGGGATCACAGAGATTATCAATATAATTTTTTATCGTGAATATTTTACAAAAATTATCTCGTAATAAATTATGCTAATGGTTTTATAAATGCGTTTAAAAATTAATAAATGTAAAAAATCTTAACACCACTGCACAGTTATGTACCGAAATATGACTATATTCTAAAACATTAGAGCGAGAGGTTTAAAAGAATACTATTTTATGTAACAAAAATACTTTATGCAGTCATCAAATGTTTAAAATAACTATAAAGGATAATAAGGCTTCAAAATTATATAAATAGATTATCTACAACGTTTAAGGAGTGTCCAGGATCATGGTTTGAAAATACAATAAAAACTCAATTTTGACCTTCGACGAGCATGTCCCCCCTTAAACTAGGTCTGAGACTGCGTATGGCTCGCCATTATGTTCTCTTAATTCTTTTATATGGTATGGAAGTATGCACGCTAAACGATAATAGAGGGTT
This sequence comes from Rhyacophila brunnea, assembly GCF_057557595.1. Taxonomy (NCBI): domain Eukaryota; kingdom Metazoa; phylum Arthropoda; class Insecta; order Trichoptera; family Rhyacophilidae; genus Rhyacophila; species Rhyacophila brunnea. Next base: position 21,771,845 of record NW_028232774.1, read on the forward strand.
GAGGCTTCCATGTTGTGACTCTATAGACCAGCGGTTCTCAAACTTTTTAAAATTTCCTGCGTGACGGACCCTTTAAAAATGGTTCGATGGCCCGCGGACCCCTTTAATAAAAAAAGAAAATCTATATTATTTTAAAGAAATTGGGGGCGCCAAATACTTGCACTGCACAAGGGTGCCATATACCTACGGCGCGGCACTGCTTATAGGCTGTTGTGAATAAAACATTTTTTTTACAAACAATTATGTATTCAGAAAAAAATACATGTTATGTAGTCATTAAATTAAATCTAAATAATAGTTTTAATGGGATGGATGCATCTGCTTTGCCTGAACCAATTCTTCTATGTTTGGCTTTGTTTTGGCCAGTGCAACTCTCATGTCATATGTCGCGTATAATCTATTTTCAGATTTTGTCTTGATAGTAGAAAAAGCCGTCTCACACTAAAATCACTACAACGAAAAACATGTTTTGCACCCCCATCATTTATCAAATCAAGAAACTGTTCCTGAATTAAATTGTCCTCAAGAAATGTTACATGCTATAATTATAAAAATATAAATAATATTTAATATGCGTTCGTTTTTCGCGGTCCTACCGAAACCGCTTCGCGGTCCCCTAAGGTCTAGGAGACCGCGGGCCCTAGTTTGAGATCCGCTGATATAGACGTAACCCCAAAATAATTCTGACCGAGTGTTGACTTTTTCAATCGAATACGAAATGACCGAAAAGTTCTGCATAGTATTAAAACCAAAAAAAATACCGTATCTCGATCACATTATGAGAGGACAACGCCGTATTTTGTGGCTTCTTAAGAACTTCCTTGACGGACATGAGTGCAGTTTCACCGTACTGTTCCTGATAGAGACTGATAGAGAAAAAATCGCCTCGAAGGTGGTTGACATTCTTTAAGAAATGACACGATAAGAAGTTCACATACACATGCCCAATTATACTTTAAATGTAAGGTAATTTAAAATAAATTGTAAAGTTTAATTTTCCTAAATATATTATAATATAATGGAATAGCAGTAAAAAATATGTTTGAACAGGAATGATGTATAAATGATTATTATTAAACATTACGACTAAACTAACATATACTCGTAGTAACTAAAATACAAGTAAAAAAGAGGGAACATCATTGAGCTTTTTATAAACATACTGAAATGGAGGCAGTGAACCCTCTATATATATGTTCTGTAATATTTTACTTTTGAACTCGGAAATGAAATATTAAATTTAATTAAGGGAAAAGTTTCCCATTCAAATTATGTGAATATTAATAGGATTTTTTTTTCATTTGAATTTCAAAACAGATTTCGGCTTTTATCTCTCGATTTTCGTTTTTTTATTTTAATTCAATACAAAGTTCATCTCTCACGCACAATAATATTATAAAAAAAACTGTGGTAAAATATATTATAAATTTTCATTTATTTGCACCGACAGGCGCCTTTCAAATTTTCGATACATAAATAATTGATTTAAAAAAATAATAAATCCAAGGATGGAAAGTTTACCTTTGATCCTTTCAATTCGCCTACGTGTTTTGTACTTTAAATATAGTTACAAGGAGTTTAGCCTTTACAAGGTATTAAGGTGAAATCGATAGTAAATTTAAAATTGTCGTGTCAATTTAAAAAAAAATAGTTATTGGATTGAAAAAATATTTTTAGTTTACATCTTTATATCATTCTTTCCACACAACAGTTCAGTTTAAAGATTCACTAATACACAAATTTCATTTCAAATATTGCCGTTAATATATACCTCATCTGAGAATAAAATTATAATACTATAGGGGTTTTTATACTGTGGTTTAACATAATAGGTACTTTTTGTTTTTTGATAAGCTAAGGTGATATTCGAATAAAATATTATGAAATTGTCAGAAATCAATCATTCTAGAAAAGTTTCTGGAGTTACTTTTTTACGTTTGCAGAATGGCAACAATCAGAGTGTCAGACCTTCCTAGACAGCAAATGTCTACTTATATGACTGTTGTGAAAGGTAAAGATAATGGTAAAGTTATGGAATCTAAGCCGGCTTGCACATCAAAACTCGTTTCGTCTGTTCACAAAACACATGTTGCCAACGCACATTGGTGGAATGCAACTTTTTAGTTTGAAAAAAAATCTCGTGCTGCTATAAATAAATCGCGTTCATCTTGGGATCCGATCGAAGCCGCCAGAACTCATGCGCATACATACGAATTGTTCATTCCTATACCGGCTCGCCGGTCGCTGCATAATACATCCACGTTTCTAGAGGTTATGCGCGACTGTTGTTAGCTTATCAGCGGTGCATAGAAATAAAGTTGATAACGTGGTTTAAGCTTATAGAAAGACAGGCTATTCATTACTACGAGTACATACGTATAGCTCTTTAAGGCGTCGTGGCCGACCCCTCTTTACTTCACAGAAGTAGATGACGTTATACAGAGAATATATTATTACGTCGTAATTAAACGTAGCTTGTAGAGAAAATGGCTGTTGGATGAATGCGATAATTCAGTGATACCTGAAAGCATAAGACAACGTAAAGGCCATCCCAAAGTTTGCTGGATTACGAAATATTAATTATTACGTGGCAGTGAAAAACAAGGACATGAGTTCATCCAGCAGTATATTGCAATAGGCTGATAATGATACCTACTGAGAATAAAACAGTGTTATTTGGCATGTTTTAACAATTATTCATGTCGTAAACACGAGAATACGATTAAATGTTAACATTATTTTCTCACAGTGTGATGAGACCGTTAAGCCTATTAAAAATATACACCATACTTTTTTGTGTAGAATTGAAGGATCTTTGTTATATTTCAATACCTATATTTTTGTAGTAATAATGGTTATTAAAATATAACTTAAAAACCTTTTTTTGCCACCATTTTTATAAATGGCGGTGCTTGCCCAAGAGAGGTTAAGTAGCACCCGACAGATTTGTAATTAGCGTAAAACAACTGAGTCAGAATTACTTTATCAGAAACCTTTGCTCCTCTACATTACCAGGTCATGCTACGTTTGTGGGGACCAGACTAAAGAGCATGGCTGGGTGAATTATACTGTATTTATTAATTACTAAGTAAAATATATGTAGGTATTTATGCGTATAAGTCAAGTGAGTTAATTATAACACGTACAATGTATTTTAAAATATTATTTACAGAGTTTTTATCAATGTGTATGTTTCTAAAGATTTAAAAATATTTTAATTTATATACCTATTTCACGAACAAGAACCAAATACCTATGGTACAATACGTAATATTGAATAAAAATAACAATTTAACATATACCTGTTTTAAAACGTTGAATTTGTTTCAAAAATATTATTATTTTGTAATTTTTTAAAAGATTAAATTTCACAAAAAAATTGTGCTTAGTTATAGCTATACGGCCTAATTATATCGTTGTATGATTAATCTATAATTATTATTAATACAGTGGAGTATCAGTTTCAATCAACGAGATAAAACACGGTGTCTATAAAATTAAAATAAATACGCGACCCGTGATAAGAGATCTAGTCGTGATCTGGTAATCTGGTAGCTCTCAATCCTCGCCGATCGGAAATGTTTAGGCGGAGATTGAAAGAGAAAATTCTGCAAACGGATTCCCGCCCATAAAGTAAATCCGCGGCGAAAAAGATCAGAGCTCGTAAATGTTGCCAGTTTGTAGATGTGTGATTCGTCTGAACATAAATAATATATTTTATTCATTGACACACAGGTCGCAGAAGTACATTTGACAAATGGATGGCATTTCTTTGTTTTTGTTTGAAAAATAAATCTGACATAAATGTGACAGCTAGAATAAATAGAGTGTATGAAAATAAAGCTGACACTGTCCACAAAGTTGTTAAGATAATTTGATTAACCAAAACAATAATTTGCCGGCATGGCGACATTACATGTGTTGCCAACATAAAAATTAAAGGACATTTTACATTCATAAAGCGTCAATTACATTGAGCTTTTTTACCAGCTGTTTGTTGGCGAATTTAAAAGCGGGCGATTCAGCTACTGCGACTTGATGATTACACACAAAACTTTCCATTCGCTGAGAAGCCACAAGCCAGCGACTATTTTGACAGAACGTAATTCGTTTCTTTACCGGGAGGTTGCTACTGCGCTCTACTGCACAGACGCAGTAGGCCCATACGCCGGCGTGTAGCGTGTAGCGTGTAAAATTGACCGGCTTTCAACTTTTATCGTTAGAGTGTTTACAATCTGCTTGTTAGCTTGTTAGATTATTACACTGGGCGACTTTACAGGCAGATTGTAAATTCGCCAACAAACAGCTCGTAAAGAAGCTCAATGTAATTGACGCTTTACGCTATGGTTTAGTGTTGGCAACTACCATTAGCAAAAATATGTTGCTAGTTGGCAGAAAAAAATCGCTAGATACTCTTTTAATTATCAATGTCTTCTAAGTTTTTTTTGTTGAACCAAATGTTTTTATCCCTTACTATCGCAGTATTTACAAAGCATAATTATTATGCACTACCTCTACGAAAGCTTGAATACAGCACTGTGAGTGTATTCATATAGAAGCTCTATGGCCTGTGCCGACCTTGATTTAATTACACAGATAAGCTAGCGCTTCTGGTGATAAATTAAACTTTGTGGCCCAATTTTTTATCAGCCCTACGTTACACTACAGAATCACGTACGACAAGTTAATCCTCAGTGTAGCCTTAATTTCTGAACTTTAACGTCACTAATAATGGATAACAATTTTATGTTAATTCTACAAATAACGTTCACTAGTTATTATTATAACGATCTTTAGCATACAAATTAATCAAGTGAAGTGATAAGCTAATGAAGAGCTATCCATGTTATCTTATCACATTTATTTCAATGATGGTAATTATAATAATTTATATAATAGGTACATACGACATTCAAATTTTATAAGTACAATCAGCGTATTTAAAGTGTTTTTAATTATGAAAAGTAAAACTATTTTAACCATAGGTATTATAAGTTCCTTCAATGGAAATCGAAAATTTAAATCAAGAGGCATGCTATTATAATGAGAACAGCGTATTGCTCTCCCTCTATCAAACTCACAGTATTAATACGTCTAAAGATTGGACCAATGACTCACCGTTGTTTCCTACGGTTCTAATGAGGTGTATGCGTCGTTGGAACATTATGTTACCACAAAGTCTGAGACTACGATTACTGAAACTTACTTAACACATTCTAGTTATCATAAATCAATAATTTCATTTATATATTGCCTTATAAAACTTCATTTACAATTTTTCAATCAATATTTATGTCATGTATCAGTCTATTTACCACTACATAATATGATTGTCACACTTTTTCAAGAATTATTTTTACTATTCCAAGTCGTGGTTTACTATATCGTATACAAGTGATATTTTTTTTATCTGGAACTTTTTACAGAAGAGCAATTTATTTGAAATAAGAATGATCATTGTCAAAAATATTTGTACCAAGACAAAAGTTTTGTTGAGGCACTTTTAGGGTATTAAAAATGACACTATAAAATATCGTGACTAAAAAATAGCTAATCGTTGTGAAAATGTCCCTTGATTTTAATTATTTGGTTTAGCAAACTCAATATTTAATAACAGATTGCATTTAAAACCGAATACTGTACATACATGTATTTCATTTGTTGTAATTTGTAATCTTACATATTTACGGAGACGCTGGCAATATAGAATTTAGCTTGAATAAACCACCGGTTGAATGCATTGACTTCTAAACGCTCATATATTTTTTCATATTACATAGATAAAGGTGGTCCTCTTCGTGTATTTATGTTTGTCTTGCTAAGCGAATAATTGGATAATCACCCGACGATAAATTTAATCGCTAACAACGTTTCATAAAATGAAAGCATAAAGAAAAAACAAAAAATAAACAAAATACTGTTTCCTGAAAAAAAAAAACGTCAAAGTGAAAACATCAGATACAGTGGCTCTGCCTTTCGTTTCATTAATTATTATTTCACTTAAAATTTTAATCATCCCTTTTCACCTGAAAAGTTTGTTTTTCTTTGTTTAAGCGGAAGCGGATTTTTAAAGCTTTAAATTTAAAACAATTTTCTCGCGATATTTCATATTTTTTTCACACTAGTTTATCAAGTTTTTTAATAACAGGAAAAAACAATATAATATAAGGATTGATGAGCATAATATCTAAGATAAAATGGTTTTTATAACTAAGTAAGCTTGTAGACGTCTTCTTGTTTCTAACTTGTAATAGTTTGTAAAATGCTTACAGCGGCGGAAGGTTTTTTGACGCAAATGACGCAATGGATTCGTCAGAATATTTAGAAGGGGCCTCGAAACAGTCCAGACCGTGTCGTGAAATTATTGCATTATTATACGGACATTTATAAAATATGCGTATTTCTCACAAATTAAATATAAAATATTACCCAAACCATAATATAATCCCTGCAAGGGACAATATTATTACATAACCGCTTGACCTAAAACGTGCTTTTTGGTGCACAAAAAATAAACCATTTGTATTTATTATCTGTCATCACTGTTCAATAATGATTGAATAGGTATAATATACATTGTTGTTTTTACTATGTACTACTTGGAATTTGAGGTTTTCATTTATTATTTTAATGTAGTATGTAATGTAGTGTGCTTCAAAATAAGTCAGTGCCTCATTTTGTAATTTCTTGAATCTATTGCTAGTGGTAGTTTGGAAAATCTGGCAGTGCTGGTTAGCCTTAGACGTGCACATAAATGGAATATATCAATATCCGAAGCTATTCTGTATAATCTTGCCATTGATCTCCCCAGCGGCGCGTTTCTTGGATGAAATTGACGCAACAGATTCGTCAGAAAATATTTAAATTCATTTGAAATAAAATAAAATTAATATCAAAATATTAATATTATTTTAAAAAAAAGATGCGCAAGGTAAAATATTACCCAAAGCATAAAAACATTATGCATTTATTATTTGTAAAATTAAAAATAGATACGTCACTAAACGGGCCACTTTTTAAAATATTATTTTATAGCAACAACCTACAAACCTACATTTATTATGTTGACATTTAAAAATATGTATTCATCATAATTGTAGAACTAGTGATTTTTTACAAATAATTTGAATATATTGATAATTTTAACTAAAGCCTTCAAAAGTTCATTAAGTGCAAATAAGTCCGGCTGCAGGAAAAGCTTCTTAAATTCAACGCTTATACAGTCAGCAATAATTATAGGATAATTGAACATTTTTGTCCCGAATGTTTTCTATTTCGAAATAATATTATGATAATTCATCGCGACAATTACTTATATAAATATATTTGATGAAGCTTGTTTTATTACTTTTTCACCTCAGTTGGATTCACTCGATATTTTTGCATTTTAGCAGCACATAACTTATAATTCATTTTCAAAAACGTAAACGAGTGTGCTTTCTTAATACCGAAAATTCCGGTATTTTGGATTTTTAAAACCGGTATTGATAAATACTGGAATACCAGTTTTAAAATACCGGTATTGCAATCCCTATCAGGGACTCCTCATATCAACACTAACCAGAAAGGTAGAATTCTCACGTATTCCACTCACAGTCAAGATTTACAACCACAGAACAGATAATAAATAGAATTCCGATAGGCTATAATAATATATACCAATACGGTAAATTTTGAAGCAGTGTTTTGAATATGTGAGTGTCCTACGAAAATGAACCACGCATTATATACGTGCAATAGTGTGTGATACACCAATATTAAATGAGCGTCAATGTATAAACCAAGAGCAGTTGTCAGTATTCGAGGTATGACGTATTCTTGACACGTGTTTAAATTTATCCCATATTCTTCCTTACTCGAGATCGGTTGTCTGCTTCTCCTTACCCGTTAGGTATTTCAGTTCCCATTATTTCTAACTTCCCTGTTACAACAGATTATTTTATACATAGCGAGAATATTGAGTAAGTATAGATTTTTATTTACAAGTAAGGCAAATTTATTACCGTTTGACTAGACTTTAATTTTCCAACGAATCGACAATATCATAAATTTAAAAACAGTAATTTACCTGTAATTATTTTCAAATAATCTTACACTTACTATATTAAATTCATAAATGGTTACGTAACATTATCAGTTGGCTAATAAAATATGCCCAAGTTTATGTAATGGTTACAAGTAGCCAGAACGCTACAGGAAAAAAAAACCAATTTAGTGTACTCACAGGTAGGCCGTTTTTACGAGAACTAAAACACGCAATATCACGTGACAAATATACATAACATACCTACCTGTAACCTTCCTAGTCTCGCTTAATTCCATTTAATAATATATTTAAACAAAAAACGGTCAAGTAATTTGAACACAATGTTTCCTAATAGAAAATTAAGTCACATTAGAAATAGATGCTCACAATTCACACGCTGAATTTACTGTGTTTGTTGAGTGATCGGTTAAATAATAAAATACACAAATTTATAACTATATTGACTGAGAATTAAATTTAGGTACTGTATCAATGGCGATTTTCCATGAAAGAAATTGGTGGTCGTTTCGTCGAAAACAATAAAAATATCTGTATTTCTCACAATGTTAGTATAAAATCAACTAATGAGAGTGTAAAAATAAAAAATAAAATGAACCTGCGAAAGAAGTGAAACTTTTTGTTTTGCTCTCAGATTTCAATCCTTCCCATTTTCACTTCCGCCAAGGCTTTCAGATTATTAAAAAAGTAACCAATCAGTTACATACTCTTCTTTGTGTCCGGATGCAGTTGGTCGTATCACAGTTCACCATGAACTGTTGTGTCAGAAAAGATGGCTTTATAGCATTGAGTTCAAATTAATTTGTAAATAAAACACTTCAAAATATGTATGTAATAAAACTAGAATACAAGGGACAGGCTGAAGAAAATAGGTAAGTAAAATGGAAATACAATCATAACGTATGTATTTATATAGAATTATGTTTGATTAAAAAATACGTTAGCAGTAGGTGACCGTAAGTATTAAATGTCTGATAATAATGACAACGTTGTTATCAAATATTTGAAACCAATTAATATAAAAGTAACGTTCTCACTGACATTACTGTCAGCAAAAAAGCGTCGCATCTAAATGGTTTTCTAACATACGTACAATTAGAGTTGGGTATTTCCCGAGAAAATCTCTATCTAGATATTCAGGATTTCCCGAAATGATGAAATTTTGAATTCTCGAGATATCGGGAAATTTAAAAAAAAACCTGTAAAAATCCTAAAATCAGTGTAAAAACAGACAAATTCCAAAAAATAAATTGATATTATTTTTTATTTATATAAGAAGACAAACAAAATAGAAGTAGGAAAACAAAAATAATTAAAAACATTACTTATTAAAATGGAATTTCAAAAAAACACAGACTGTCAATCGTTGCGTTTTGAACGTTTTGTGTTTCCTGTCCCCTTTTTTCATATAGAAAATCGTTTTTTCAATTAAAATTTGATAATAAAGAAATCCCGAATCCCGAGAAAAGATTCTCGAGATCCGGGATTTCCCGAAATGTTAAAAATTTCAATTCTCGAGATTCGGGATGGAAAATCTCGAAAATTTCTCGAGAATTCCCGAAACCCAACTCTACTAACTTACTTAATTAATCACATAAGCGAGCCCCCGGATCAGAAGCTAGTATCATACGCTAATGGACTTCTCTATTGCAAAACGGGAACGTGTCTCGAAAAAGGTTGGGAACTATTATATGATGTTAAATTGAATAACATATTACATTTTATGGAGTCATCGAAAACATATAACTTATTAATATTACTCTGTTAAAACAATAAAGACATAAAATATCATTTTCTCATAATATTAACTCACATAACATGATATTATTTCCTGTCTCCCGTAAATTCTAGATGTTCGCTCATATTTAGGAAGTACTTGGAAAGTTTTTTCATATCACAGAAGAGATATTTTATCTGGGCGAGTGAAAAATGTGACAACTTTATCTAATTTGGCCGCTATTTGGGACAAACGGGTTGCTATCTCTGCAATTTCTTCATTTTCTCTTTAGAGGTAATGCCAACGTTTAATTCCGAACTCATGCTGCCATACTATAGCCAAATGTGCGGCCATTGTAAGAAATGTCGTCGAGTAAGGGCCCTGCTGTGTCACCGAGAAAAAAATGCTGTAGGTACTACTACATTTTTACGAACTTAAGGTAATCGATTTCGGGTAAATCGAATATCTATAAACTGTATTATCAATCACAATTAGACTATAGAGTAAATGATATGTCAGAGAAATCTCGTGCTGTCTACGAAGTCGTGGCAAGTTCGATTCTGCGGTGAGAAAAAAAATGTCAAAGACTAAGGCTCCTTGACAATTTAATAAATCAAAATAATCAATTATCATTTTATTTTGAGATGTGTTATAGCTCAGTCAAACATCAAAACGCTTTTGTGTATTCAAATGTTTCTGAGAGAATGTAACCTGCAAGTATAAATTATTATAATACTACTTGTTTGAAGCTAACATGTAATATTATTGTGTAATATGCACCTACCCATTTTCAAGAAGTATATGTTTTGTTTTGTTTTTAAAATCATTAATCTATTATAAATTTAATATCAGTGTATAAATGTACATCTAAATAAGCTTCAGTCAGTCAAATATGTCTCTTTGATTCAGTAGAAGTGTCTAATGGATTCCTCATAAAACGTCAATTAATACTTTGGACGCTGAAGACGCACATGCGCGTAATGACCAGGCGGCCGATCGATGTAATTAACGTGCATTTTAAAGGTGCTAATTAAAATCTCATTATATAGTCAGCAGCGAATGAGTTAATATAACTTACACTCGTTTGAAGCCTATGTGGTGTCGCTTAGGCTGGTATTAGACTAATAAAGATCTTTGACAATGATCGTTCATCAAATGTTTTATAGCATTTCTTTAAAAACATTCTTTTATAAAACACGAGAGACTTACTTAGATTATTATACTGCTTAAAAAATGTTTAACGAATGTATGTACGTTAATATGTTTCAAGACTTTATTTCTATTTTCGTAATTTGGGTGGCGAGTATCATTATTATAGTACATATTATATTCATATTTTTCGTATGATACTCTCAATAATCTTATTGCTTAATTTCTAGCCGTCTTTCGTGTTAAAACGAGCGGTCAAAAATTTACCAAAACACTATAATGTTTATAAAAGACATATTTTATAAAAGAGATTTGACAAATATCTTTTATAGTATAATACTGACTTTAAGAGCAAAAATACTGATTTAACTCTTATTTGAAAGAAATAGAAGAACTTTGGGGCAGTATTTTGTGAAGCACGTCTATTGAATAACCATGTTTCAAATAAAAAAAATGCGAGTAAACGAAGTCACTAGGACGAATTGGAATATAAAGGCCGCGCAATTTCTGGATTAGCGCTTTCGCTGCTGAATAGATAATGAGATTTTAATTGCCCCCTTTAAAATGCACGTTAATTACATCGATCGGCCGCCTGGTCATTACGCACCGTGTGCGTCTTCCGCGTCCAAAGTATTAGACACAATTTGGAAGATCGAGAACACTAAACTAAACACAGTAAAGGACGTTTAGTATGATCGGTAGTCTCCTTCAGATGCTTTTAGGTTCTGGAAGTATGGATACCGAATGCAATACACACAAAACGGCTGGAAGCGTTTGATATCTGGTGCTAGACTCTTGGATTTCTATGCGTATTCACGGTGTCAGGTACTCAGTTAAGCGGTATTTACTAAAATATTCTGTCAGGCAAACGCTGACCGGTCTCATCCACAGTTCTCAAAGCAGAGAGTCATACTAAATTATACAAAAAAAACATATTTATAAAACGAGTTTTCTCTTCACTTTTTATCTTTTCAACACTACACAGGCGTAGAGGCCCAATGATAGTTGTATAGTTTTTAACAGTAGTGTATTTATTAATAGAAGTAAAACAATAATAAACACCCAGCCTTTGACAAAATCACATAAATATATTGTGTCCTCACCGGGAATTGAAATCAAAACGCCTTACGCACTGCACCACGAGAGCCTCATCAGATTCATCATATGTTTATTACTATCATCTATACGTTTCATTGAATTTTAAAACATTGAAATCAAAAAACAACTGTGATTGTTGACCGATTATTGAAAAGGTTACATTAGCTATAAACTTTAAATGGCAAAAAATTGTAGAAGAAATACGAATTAAATGACATTTAAAATATCATAATAATGGCTAATATGAGTTCATTGCAATCATTCTTGGAAGATATACGTAAATACACACAATAATAATAAAACATTATCAATATATTATATAACCACTTAGAAAACTGGGCGTATATATGAAAAATCATTTTCTAACGAACCGGTTCTTACAAGTTGAATGAAACCACTTGCTATAAGGGTATACGTTTACAATGGCGTTACCATAGTCACAGAATGCGGAGAAAAGGGTCCATAAGTAACATAATAATATGTAAAACATTTCCAAGTAAACCAATATCGTTGTACTATAAATATATACTACATAGTTAGTGGTATATAATCTTTGTTCAGCAGAATTTCGAAATACACGATGTTATTTGCAAAGCAACCATGAAAATTTCCAAGAAATTTCTCAAAAGATGCCTCTGGGAAAAGATTTTAATAAAAAAGAGCGCTCTAAGAAGTAACAACAATGTTGTATAAACAGTATTATTATACATAACAGCATTTATATAAAGATAGAACTATTTATTTATTAACCGTATAATTTATATTTATTATTGTATACATATACATATTATTGTATAACTGCTTGATTGAAAGGTTTGATATCGACTAATAATTATATCCAATACAATGTAATATGATAAGTTCGAGTTCACCATAGGGCATCATTAGAAAAGGGGAAATGTAGTAAGTCTATTCTACCATCACCACGAGAGGTGCCCTGGTTTGTAGAGTCTTCTTTGACGAGGAATGAGCTTAAGTTAATACTGAGGCTGAGAACAGGGCACACCATGGGCAAAAGATTTGATGTCCTCATGGGAAGAAGCGAATCGCAGCTCTGCGATGAATGTCATGTTTTAGAGGACATTGTACATATAGCACTGCAATGCTCCAAATATGAAATTCACAGAGTACAGCTGCGAATTGCAGATATCTATGAGAATGTCGACGAATTGAAGGGTGTCCTGGCGGTGGGTAAGACGGAAGAACTGGGCAAAATTGTAAAGTTATTTAACAGAATAGGAGTGAGGACCTGATTGACGGATCCCCTTCTAGAAGAGAAGAGGCGATATGACAGCGAGTCGCAGTCAAAGCCTCGGTAAAATCACAAAAAAAAGAGTTTTTTTTAAAGAGCTTTAATAGGAAATTATGGAAAAATACTTTTGATGGATATTTTTAAAAGACGTGGTATCATTTTTTTTATTTATTTATATTCCAAATGATATTAAAGACGTTTACTAGCGCTTCAGGCGAAATTTCATGTATGCATGTGCAACAGTAATAACATGAAATTTATAGAATTACAATTTTCTTCATTGAAATTGTATTTGTATTGGCTCCCTTAAAGGGGTATAATACGTGTTATTTGCAAATGACAGGGTAACTATGAATATTAAAACAATCTCTGCTTGATTTGATTGAAAATCATGAAACCATATAGGCGTATTTGTCGTTTTATTAAATATAATATAAGGATATCATTTGGAAAATAAGTAACGACAGGATTACCTTTTGTAAAATGTCTATATTATTAAAGGAACCCAAATATTCAATCAGATGTAGCATATACATGTGTATTAATGAAAATAGTCTCCAAAATATGAAAATATGAGTAAAAAAAATGATTGAACACAGCGTGAATGCAGAACTATTCTAACTCACATTTGAAATATTTTGCAGAAGAGTTTTTTGAAACAGCTTACTTCAGTTATTTATTATTTATATGGACAAGTCCTTACACCATTTTTTTCATCAATAATCCTACTAAAATATGATGCATTCATTTATCTATAAAGATAATAAATAATTTCAGTAAGTTGTTTCAAAAAACTCTCCTCAAATATTTCAAATGTAAATTAGAATAGTTCTGCATTCAGCTGACGATAGTTTCGGATTTATTCTTTTATGGGTTTGAAGTATCTCCAACCTTTCTGTATAAATAAATCTTATAAACACACATTTATTATAAGTATTATAAATGCTCATAAAAGCGCTGAGTTTTCTTTTAAACAAAAATATCTGACGCAATCTTTGGTCTAAACAGATATAGAATTTAAATTGCGCGCTAGTTATCTGGCGAATGTTTCTACCTGTATAATGCAACTGTTATATTGAGCATAACGAGAGCATTTCCAGGAAAAATGCACCATAAAATACAGACATCTTGGAATAAATGCACAATTTCTATGCTTCGAATGTTTGTTTACGTTGGCTTCTCTCCGCTAGATGTCTTCAACGAGTGTGGAATGAAACAATAAAGCGGATGTGCAATTCTCGCGTTCTGAATTCGAAATTTTCAAATTTTCAACAAAACATTTTATTCCGGCAGGGGTCGCCATTATACTGGCATAAATGGAGCTAGAATAATATACATTTTATTTATGTAAATAGGTATTTGAAAAAATAAATAAACAGTGACCTTCCCCTACCACTAAAGCGTCAAAACTACCGTATAACTAAGTATAATATAAGCATAAATCAGTCAATCGACATGTTAACAAATTTACATCATATAATTATCAACTGTCGTATTTATAAAACTCAATTACAGTTTATTATATTATAGGATTTATGTTGGATTTATTTAGGTCGTCATATGAAGAAGCTTGAAAAACTGGACCGCCCCCAATTCTACCTTCTCTCCTATGTATTGTAACCACGTCATCGAATTTAAAGTCTAGTTATACGCAGTAAATATATGAAAAAGCATTTGAGAGTTTGAATACAGATACTTAGATTTTTTATTCAAATGAATAATTAGATCACAAGATATAAGAATGTAACATTTGTTATTAAATATATAAATAAATATAATTTAGATCATCTCAGAAATATATATTTAAGCACGCTATCCAGAATAAAGAAAAATGTTTGAGGTCTAAATACTCTAAATTGTATAAATTATATTATTATCATATTATATTATATATATATATATATTCACATTTTACCATCAATTATCATCACAATAATTAGTTTGTAGTACAGTAATGGTCTCTGTTAAGTAGGCCAGGCACTGCCATCAATATCGTTAAGTTATTTGCTACTCCAAATTTTATTCTCGTATATATAATAATATTGCATTTACATTAACTGAGTCATTATTTCATTTGGTAGAATTCCATTTTATGAAATGATAATATAAATTATATTCAATTATACAGGATATTTTTAAGTCGATAGCTATTTCGCTTGTGATACCATTATCAAGACTACAGAAATAAATAACTTGTCTACGGCTTAGTATAAATTTACAGAATGAGAAGGCCTCCCTCATCTTTAGACTATTCAAGAAGAATACCCACCAATTTACTTAAAATCCTTACTTGATTAATATTATAATTAACTCAAAACTAATAAATTGCACTTACATAATGTGTATAAGTACTAAAATAAAATATATCATTTTCTCTACTTAGTATCTTAGGGTTAACTATGAGATCTATCACATAAACGCTATTTCAATAAAATTAAAACGTCTTTACGTTACAAAATCCCTCAAAGCTCGTTTGTTAGTTACGACAGATTGTCTGAAATAGAGGGCTGCATTTCCTTGGCACATTACGTGCTCAAGGATATGAATCGGCCGTACGTGTGTCCCCCACTCGAGTCCCCGCAGTGCCATAAGCATACAAGTTTGACACACTTGTCTCTTTAATGAGGCGCTACGCCCCCGGAGGGTACACGCTACTTATATTATGTATATAGAGCTATGGTGAATTATTTCGCACATATTTCCATACCCATATGAAATAAAATATCGTTAGCTCATTTTCTCATATTTTTTTTCTATTTATTAGATGTTTTATGGTTACTTAACTTATTCATGAAAATATATTGTAATTTTCGCATGTAAGCGCAGTATAAACGTGTGGTTGTTTACCATTTTCCCAAATACTCATTGATTAAACAAAATGTATTCTAGGTATAGGATTGAACCCTCATTTAAGGGATCAAAGATGACCACTTTACCATCTACCGTGTCACATAAAAAAGTAGATTTATAACGTAGGTTAAACTAATATTGATAATACTCTTATTATCTCATACATACTAAGGCTCTCAGCCCTTAAATAGTTAATAGCGATGCGCTAAATTGATTTGAAGGGCCCGAGTTATACTGGCTGGTCTTTTTTTTTTTTAAATCAGTATATATCGATGTGGATTCAGGATATTATGGACATTTATAATATTCTCTATTCTCTCAATCAAACAAATGTTTTGTATTGTTGGAGATTTTTATCGTATTCTATTATTGAACTGTCACCGTTAGCCATTTGGGGTCCCTACTCGCAGTACAAAAAAATATTGCCTCTTACATACAAGAAATAAACATTTATATTTATAAAAAACTTTAACTAGGTACCTAAAAACGGCACCCATGACCGCAATAAAGTAGATACTCATTAATTTTCAATGCTATCGTCTTTTTCATAATAATAAGGCATAAAATATTCAGAAATCGATTTAATGCTACACAGTTAATGTGATATGAAAGTTTTCTATAAAAGACCATGTTTTGTGGCAATTGTTTCCGCAATATATTTTAGTTTCCATATTTAAACGGTTTCGAAGTATTTCTTATATTCTTATGTCTGCCCCTTAGCTAGAGAATATGGACACCACACGGCGCTTCCAAGCATCCTGGTTGCTCGGCAGTCTTCTTGCGTTATTTAGATAAACATTTCCATAATATTATTCCAAGAAAAGCGTTTTCGCATTTTTCAAAATTGGTAATTTTATTTGGCCCCTTGTCAGCACGGAACCCTACTCCTGGTCGCACTCAGAGTATTGGTAAGTCTTTTTCTGGTCACCGTGTAATTTAATTCTTCAGAATATCTCCTTAAATTAGTTCGAAAGGTGGGAAATCAGTACACAGGGCGATAACCATGGCCGACTATTCGGTAACCTCTTCGCAATGAATGAAGATTTTCCATTGCATATTTCGTTAAAATTTACTTGGAAAATGTCAAGTACTCAAGTATACCAATTGTAGGATTCCATCAAAGTCCACTGCATATAGGTTATGGCACTAAATTGCGAATTACGATGCAAGTGTTAGTCATTGATTATCTTCGAATGCAATGCGGTAACCTGTTGAAAATATTACATTATGTAAAAATCATTGTTTTATTGTTCATAAACGGTTTACCATATTTCATTCGAATTATGAGCAATAACTAGTACTTACTAGTATCGAAGTTTACAGTATTTATCACGGTCTGACTATATTGGGTCTTCGGCGACAACCCAAAAACAATGTAATCGGACAATTGGTCACTCGGAGATTATATTATTATCTTGGGTACAGTTCGGTTATGAGGAATACAGCGGCAAACACATTTTGAAAATAGCCGATATGCTGGATTATTTGTTATGTTAACCTAACCAAACCTAACCCAACCCAACCCAACCTAACCTAACCTAAACTAACCCTAACTAACAAATAATCAAGTACTTATATCGGGTATTTTCAAAATGTATTTTCCACTGTATTCCTCATAACCGAACTGTACCTTATCTTGAAAAAAAAATATATTTATAATATGTAATAATATATTAAATAAAACAAATTGAACAATGTTTAATAATAAGGATTCGAATAGAGTATTTCCTTTATACTTTTCAAGAATTCGAGTGTATATCCAATTAAATGAGTAACGTACGTCAGTTTTTTTTAAGTATTTCTGAATAATACAGAAAATATAAAGTACCTAATAAAATGGTAAAAAAATCCTGTGTGTACTTAAAATTTAACGTCGTCTTTCGCTGGCAATCAATTATCCGCGCGATAAATTTTCCGTTAACTCATAAGCAGTATAAAGGTTTATAACGAATCCGCGTAGTAATTTCTCTTGAGATGCCTGTAAAATTGCGAGGTCTATCTATAATACTGAAAATGGTAAATTAGAATATATTGTAATTAAATTTCACCTTATTGATATATACTACAGCATCGACGAATCCACTGATTTTGAGCCCTACTCCACTATAAAAAATAATTAATAAAAACCAACATAAATTTAACTAAAAATGATTATTTTTGAGGGTTAATAATATTAATGCCGACGGCTCTCGTGGTGCAGTGCGTATGGCGCTTGCCTTCCATCCGAGAGTTCTGGATTCGATTCCTGGTCAGGACACGATATTTATGTGTTTTTCTCAAAGCCTGGGTGTTTGTGATTGTTCAAATTACAAACAACCACCCTGTACGAAAAAGCAAGGGCATGGTTATTAATAATTCTAAAAAAAATAAAAAAATAATATTAATGCTATTTTTTGTGTACAAATATATAATATGTACGTGTCTGTTTCTATATCTGCGTGGATTTTGTTATGCTTTGGATAAATATTTTATACCCGATTTCTGAGACATATTTATATCTTTCTACGATGTTGCTATGGTTTATTAACTTTAAAGTTAATGACCCTATCAAGCAACACCCACCCCGTACCATATCCACCCCACACCATATCCGCCCCGCACCATACCTGCCCTGCACCACACCCGGTGTTAATCGGACGTATCAAAGGACTCTACGTTCGATGGAAAGCATCAGTATTCTGAGAATGTCTCAGAACTTGAGTCACCATGCACCCAAGTGTGATTTGGTTGAATTACATGATTTTAAGTTAAAACTGCCCATAGGAGATGGGAACACATCGATGCAAAAAGTTTAACAATAATTTTGTGTTATTAATCATATGGTTTAATTTGTAATATTAATACTATCGACCGAAGGTACTTGATGGAATTTGAATTAGGTTTAATTTGTATTTATTATCATTTACCGTATCTATAGTCTAAGCATTTACCTTTCTTTTCCGACTGATTACGTGTTGCACTAGAATGACTAGATGAATAAAGTTTCTAGAGGGGGCCAAAACTCACTAAAAAGAATGGTTTTAGAGTAAAAAATGACGATCAATAGATTTGAGATTTAACTAGTTAGTCTATTGTTCACAGTATATGTAACTAAGGTGTATATAATATGACATGTGGCGTACGAACCATTGTACAAAAGTGCATATTTTAAAAATAATATTTGCATAAAAATACCAAAACTTTATAATATTAAGTCTACTGATAATTACCAAGCAAGGAGACAACTCTCATTTGTGACTTTAGCGTCTTTGCGACGGCTTACTTATTAGTTTTCGTTTAAACTTTATGTAGGTATATTAGCAATCGATAATCTTAGCTTAGGTATAATATTTACATATTTAAACACTTTTAGTCCCTTTATAAGGTTAGTGTTTTGAAACTTGTTTTCATAAAAAATATCAGCTATTTTAATTTAAATATCCATATTTAAATTTGAACATGGGCAGATGCCAAAGTAATGCTTTCGTAAGATGACTAACATTATGGCGTCGCGAATAATTTATGGAAACTCAAGTATTTATTAAAGCGAGAATTTTCATCAAAAACTTAGTTTTGGATAAAATTAATTGGGTATTTTAATTTAATAAATCTCTATCGGAAAAAGTTCTTAATTTGTACGGCGTCATCAAATTTTATACGGTCTGGAAAATTCAACACAAAAAGAAGAATTAGTTTGTTTCCTAGTTATGAAAAATATTCAGAAATTTTCTCACAATAAGCAGTATCGCGTCTTTTAAAGTTTAAAACAATAAAACACTTCTGGACATTTATAATTTTAAAGTTCTGTAAAGTATACAAAGATGTTATTGCGTAAATTAGTAACAAACCAGTTAAGAAAGTTTCAACAATTATTATGTATTTGTAAATTAAAATTCTAAAGATGTTGAATAAACTTATGTTCTACATCAGGAATTGCCAAAATGTTTGTTTTAATTAAAATAAAACACGATTATTATAAAGTACTTATTCGACATTGTTTAATACTAATCACGACAGTCTTTGTCCATTTCAATAAGGGATTGCAATACCGAATAAAAATGTCACTACCGGTTTTTCGGTATTTCTTATTAAATACCAGTATTAATACCGGTATTCCTTAAAACATAAGTACCTACTTATTAGTAAATATAGCTATTACAATCTCTTTAAAACATTATTTAATAGAAAAAACCTACCTATCTACATTTATTATGGTGATATTTAAAAATATGTATTAATCACAATATTGTAGAATTGGTAATTGATAATTTCAACTAAAGCCCTCATAAAAGACTAGTTCATGAAGTGCAAATAAGCATGGCTTCAGGAAAGGCTTCTTCAATTCAACACTTGTACAATCATCAATAATGTTATATAGAACATTTGTCACGGATGTTTTTTATTTCGAAATAATATCAGGAGGTTAATTATTTATCAAGACAATTTTATAAATGGATATATTTAGTGAATTGTGTTTTATTGTTATTTCACCTATGTTGGATTCAGTCAATATTTTGCATTTTATCAGCACATAACTTGAATAGGTAATACAATGAAGAAATAATATTAAATTCATCGTCAAAAACGTAAATGAATGTGGTTTCTTAATTCAGAAAATTTCGGTATTTTGGATTTTTAAAACCGGTATTGCAATCCCTAATTTAAATGGGATATCGTCAACTGATACAACATATTATACGATATTACAGAGTAGTCAGATGTAAAATTGTATGTGATGTAAAATACGATATTGGAATAAAGGAAGAATGTGCCACGATAAACCACAGCAGCAATTTTCTTTTTACTAAAACGATGCAACCTATTCGTTAGAAAATATATAATGAGTCCTCCAAATGGCTCAAACCAGTCATAAAGTTAATAACTTATACCGAAATTTAAAATAATGTATTTTTTCTAACTATTTGAGTATCTCCGCCGAATCTTAAGGGTACATTTTTACGACCACGTTACAAACACCCGAGTTCATGAGCAGATACAGAAGTCTTCGGTGATTGAGGTTATTACGAAGAGACGCTTTACGTGGCTGGGACACGTGTTCCGGATTCCGCCAAAGAGTGCTACAAAAGTGACCTACGTGCTGCAGGTCTGACATGGCGGGAGGCTCAAGAGTTGGCCATGGATCGAGGGAAGTGGCTTGAACTTGTGCTTGCCCTATGCCTCAATGTTGGGTCGTGACAGGGTGGAAGAAGAAGATTTGAGTATTTATAAAATATTATATACCCATAATCGCTACATAATTACTTTTGTATTTTTTTTCGTTTAAAGTTTGATCGTTATTTTTTATCATGAGTGGCCTCAAAATCAGCCAGTATGCCGGACTGCACGTTACTAAAAATGCCACTGACTTACCTATTCTTTGAACGGTCAAAGATTACTAAACATGACAAATCTACTCATGTTTGCTACATGAGAAAAATTCTTACTTTCAAATAGTATTATAGCAAATTAACAAAAAAATGTTTTTGCTGGTAGTGACTTTTGCAGTGGCGCGTTTATTGACATCAAGGCTCGATGCTGTCGACGATAAAAAAATCAACAATTTCACGACCACGAAATCTACTATGTAAGATGTATGTATATAATACTGTGCAATTATTGTCATATTTATTTGCTATCTATGAGCAACGAATGATCTACCTACTCTCACGTAACGTCGCTGATTTTAACGACTGTTTATTCTATGAAATCTAAATCGATATTATTAAAAAAATATATTAATCAATTTGTGATAAATACGTAGGTAAATTTATATAGATTTTCGTATAATTTAATAGTTTTATGATTGCTTTGAACTGTTTTAACACTTTTCTGACAAATCGATAGCGTCATTTGTGTCAAAGAAAATTACTGCTGCATCTTAGAATATTGCCATTTATAATTTTTATAATATACTGATTTAGCAAAGCAATACTATTCCGAAAAAAATCGATAGATAACTCTTTTTTTGACCATGCCCGATCCTAAGGAGATCATAGGGCCTCCACAGAGTGGAGGTTTGTAATAACGTAGTCTAAGGTAATAACGGATTTTTTGCTGATTGCTGAAAATCGTTGCTGGATGTCTTTTATAATGTTTAGTAAATAGTAGTGATTTAGCAAGAAGAATGAATGCTATACCGTACAGATTCGATAGATGAACTACCGCAGCGTTAAATTTAATTTAGCATGTATAGGTGTTCATCAAAGGTTGGGGTCAAAAGGTTATGTGTACAAATAACATTATGAAGGTACCTACCTGGCTAGGGTTGCCGTAATAATTCGATCTATTGATTCCAACACTGCTTCTACCTGGCATTTTGCCCTCTTGTGTTACCTGTGCTATTTTACCTGACGTATTTGTGTCACGCTCTGGTTTAGGTGGAATGCGATTTGCCTGGAAACGATTTACAAATATATGTCTAATATTTTGACATTTAAGTAGAGGGTACGTATGTAATATATTAAGTGCCGGAATTAACATAAAGGGTATATAGTTCAAGGCAACTCAAAATTGGTAGGTAAAGTAGGTAAGTAAAATTTGGAAATATGAAAAAACCTTTGGGGCAGAGAAGGCAACTGCCCCTACGCAATAAATCTGAAAGGTCCAAGCTGCTTTCGAATCGTACAAATATATTGCCATCGGCAGAGTTATTTACTCCTACGTAAATTTGTATTTCAGAAGCCACCATGGCATTCAGACATTATGACATGCAAAAAATCATCACATCCAAAACTTTCATGTTTGAAAGACATGCAATAGAAACAAAACAAGAAGCTTTTTGTAATATTTTTTTTACGGGGTATTTTTTGATATATATTTATATCTTTATGATACGTAACCATTCCAAATTCAAAATGCATTATTTCGATATCCACTCATTTTGATATACAAGATTTAAAAAAAATAAAAGAGTATCTTGTAAATTTTCATTATTATTTTTACCGAGCGCAATATCAGAATTATTGCTCATCTAACAAAATTGCATGCTGAGTGGTCAAGGTAAAAAGCTGCTTAAAATAAATTCAAATGCACTACAACAGCATAATATGAAATTAAATCGAAATGATTGGACCAACCCGCGGGCATGTGATGGTATCATTGGTTCGGCAGAATAACTTGGGTGCTCACAGATTTTTTTAAATGTATTTATAGTCAGTTTTTTTGGCCACAACAGATCTAAGAATTGCCATTAATTAACAAATGAAGTGAGCAATCTAAACGGTATAGCCTAATTTATAAATTATTTTTGACAGACACCTTTATATTCTTTCACATGTAGTATTAAAAATAAATATAAATTTTCCACAACATTTTATTTTTCGATATCAAATAGAAAATCTCACACCGCACCACATTTGTTACCGTAGGGAGGTGTTCCAGACAGCTAGTATCATATTATCACTTAAAACAGATGCATAATAATATAATACATAAGATAACATACCGATTTTTAATTTGTATCCTTATTCCGTCATTGGAATAATCAGTAAACAGCACTGATTAAATATTTAATTTAACGAAAGGCCTACCAAAGTATGCAATATAAAAGCAATGGTTTAAACACGGCTGTTTGACATTATGCAATATTGGGGTTCGGCCGACTCCGACGTCGATATAAAATAATCCAGACGTCGAGCAGCGTCGCGATGCGTCACTTTTCTCGAGTCACGTCATGACTTTCAACTTCTTCGACACCTTTTCAAGTTCTTACTTTTTTCTTTAATCATTCCGCCAGCTAGAAAAAGAATTTTTATTATCATTGGAAGCGTGTTTCTATCGCGTTTCTTTTTTGATTACATTCCATGGAAATATCCAATAAATAATATAGACTCAACAAAAAACATATTGCCCCTTTGATAAGTACCTATGACATTTATTGTTACTCTAATTTAAAGAGACTATTTAGTCAGATATATGACATAATGTAATTATTTTATTGTTTATACAATTTTCCTCTTCGTTTGTGTTGGGTTTTGGTCGAATCAGACAGAATCCCACTACCGCTCAATTCTTCAGTTACTGACACCCGTTGCTCACAAATTCTTCAGTAAATAATAATTAAGCCAAGTCAAGAAGCCGTGATCTCTTCGAACATTGTTTTCATTTTGGTCCACTAAACAGGATTGCGCGTCAACGGCTGGTCGGCCCCAAGTGGACACATTGACGCCAGTAGATGTGTTCATAGCAAAAGTTGGGAAATGCCAAACTGCCAGCAAGTCCCATCTGCTGGCCTCCCCGTGGCGACCTCCGGGCAATGCAGCGTACGCTGTAGCTAACAGCAGGGGGCGAAGGGCGAGTGACCGGCGCCATAAAACTGGCCTTCTGGCTAAGGGAAGGAAATCCCCGACAGAAAAACCTGGTCGAGCCGACCTTCAGGGCCCTCGTGGCTCAGGCCTCGGGAGCGCTGGGCTAATCACCTTGCCTCCTTAAACGAAACAGATTAACAAAACACCTCGGACGACAACCGGCTCTGTAAAACGACGACCTTGCATGGAAATGGACAATGAAACAGGTAGAGTAATCCTCTCTAACAACTCGAGTATGCGCATTGGGACATATAATGTTCGCACCCTGCGTACCCCCGGAAAGGACCTGCACGCCACACGCATCATGCACACCTATGGTGTGGACATCCTAGGGCTGAGCGAAGTGCGCTGGAAAGGAGCCGGGAGAAAGTTGATTGAGGGTTACTCTATTGTCTACTCAGGTCAGGAGCAATACCATCGCCAGGGAGTGGCAGTAATGATGTCAAAGAGAGCGGCCCGTTGCCTCGTGAAATGGGAACCAATCTCGGAGAGACTGATACGTGCCTCCTTCAAGACGCCTGGTAGCTCCTTGACCGTCTTTCAGTGCTACGCCCCTACTGAGGATGCCGACGCGCAGACAAAGGATGCTTTTTACGATTCTCTCCACGCGGCATTCTCCGCCATCCCCCGAAGAGACCGCGTGATTGTAATGGGGGATTATAATGCGAGAGTAGGAGCAGACCCGGTGCTTGGCCCCACGGTGATGGGACGACACGGCCTCGGTGACCCCAACGATAATGGTGAGCGGCTCGTAGAATTCGCCACTCTGAACGAGCTTGCAATCGGAGGCACTGTTTTTCCCCACAAAGACATTCACAAATATACGTGGACGTCTCCTGATGGACGCACGAGGACGCAGATTGACCACTTCTTGTACAGCTTGAAGCACCGAAAGGAACTTCTCGACGTGCGTACTTACAGAGGCGCCGATATCCATAGCGATCATGAGTTACTTATTGGAAACATCCGAGTAAAACTCAGTCGCCAGGCGAGGCCTCCAAAGCGCGAACGAATTGACGTTGAGAAGCTCCGACGCCGAAGAATTCGGACCGACTTCGAAACTGCTGTACGAGATAGTGTAGATCGTATCTACGAGCGGCACAAATCTGAATCCGAACTCATTGAGGCGGACTGGAGCCTCATAAAGAGTGCGATTGTGTCGTCGGCTCGTACCGTCCTTGGTACCAGAAGGAGTGAGCAGCCAAAGTGGATGTCTGATGAAACGTGGGTTGAAATTGGTGAACGAGCCAGGCTGAAAGCCCTGAGAGACGAGGAGAGAGACCCCGACCGAACCGAGGACCGCCGGACTGACTACCAGACCCAAGACAGGGTAGTCAAACGATCCGTGCGGTTGGACAAGCGCAATTTTATGAACCGGCAAATTGAAGCGGCAGAGGAGGCGGCAAGCAGAAATGACACCAGGAAACTCTTCCGAATCACCCGTGAAGTCTGCGGCAGGCGACCACCGACTCCCGGAGCCATTCGTGGTCCCAGTGGAGCAATAGAGTCTGACGCAGAATGCGTCAAGAAGATTTGGAAGAATCATTTCTGCGGAGTGCTGAACCGCCCACCCCCTTTGAATCCCTTTGACATATCTGCGGAAGCTTTACTTTTGGACATTCCCCGAGCGACCGACATTTCCGATTGCCCGCCCACGCACACCGAGATAAAATCGGCTGTGAAAAGGCTCAAGAACGGAAAGGCACCGGGGGGAGACGGGATTCATCCTGAATTCCTCAAGTACAGCTTGAGCGCAATCCTGCACCCTATGTTTCATCTGATGACAAAGGTGTGGGAAGAAGAGCGCTGCCCAAGGGACTGGGTGAACGGTGAAATCATTACACTTCTTAAAAAAAGTGACCCTCTAAGCTGCGACAATTACCGAGGCATTACGCTACTCAGTGTTCCGGGAAAGATTTTGGCAAACATCATTTTGATGAGAATAAGGGACCCAATAATGCACGTCCTCAGGAAAAACCAAGCCGGGTTTCTACCTGGTCGAGCGTGTGCAGACCAAATCCACAACCTTCGATGTCTTCTCCAGCAGAGCCATGAGTTGAACAGTCCGATGGCTTGCTGCTTTGTGGATTATGAGAAGGCTTTCGACAGTCCGCACCGCCCCTCCCTCTGGATGATACTGGGAGCATACGGGATCCCTCCCAAGATCATTGCCATAATCAAAAGCCTGCACGAGAATAGCGAATGCTGTGTCAGAATTGGAGACACTGTCACGGAATGGTTCGGGGTCACGACCGGAGTCAGACAGGGTTGTGTCCTTGCACCGTTTCTCTTTATCATTCTCTTTGACTTCATACTACGGAAGTCAATACCACCCGACCGAGGCATACCTGTTACCCCCACGGTGAAGCTATGCGACCTGGAATACGCCGATGATGCTGTCCTATTCGATAACTCAATCAAGGGCATTCAAGAGACAATCGACAGGTTGCATAACAACTCCTCTCGCGTTGGTTTGAAAATCAACGCGAAGAAAACCAACGTCTTGTGCAATAGCACCTGTCCTGATCCAGATTTCCCTCTGATTAGCGATGGACAAAGCATCGAGAGCGTCGACAGCTTCAAGTATCTGGGGGTACACATCACGGGAGATGGCATTTTGCAGAAAGAGCTCGCTATCCGAATGGGAATGGCTGGAGCAACATTCAACTCGATGCGAAATGTCTGGGACTCACGATTGTACTCGGTCAAAACCAAATGCCGCCTATTCGACGCTTGCATTCTGACGGTGCTGCTTTACGGTAGCGAATCATGGCACCTTACGAAGGCTCAGAGCAACCGTATACTGAGCTTCGAAAACAGATGTTTGCGACGAATACTGGGTGTGCGGTGGGGTGGTATGACTTTAGGAGCAACGAGAAGATAAGAGAACGTACCAAGCAGCCTCTCATCACACTGAAAGTGAAGAGGCGACGTTGGACCTGGCTCGGCCACGTGCTGCGGATGCCAGAAGAGAACTTTAACCTGGCTTGCCTGTTCTTCAAGCCGACCGGATTCCGGCGTCCTGGTAGGCCACTAAATACAATCTACAGAGTGTATACGGCGGAGCTACGGGATGCTGGTTTGACCTGGAACGAAGCAAGAAGACTGGCGAGCGACAGGGATTCTTGGAGGCGCCGCGTGGTGTCCATATGCTCCAGCTAAAGGGCGGATATGGGCAAAGAAGAAGAAACAGGATGCTATATTATAATTATCCATTGACGTGTAAAATTGCATGGTGGACAGCCTGTGGCGTCGTGGATCCCAGGTTTGAATCCTGGGTCTGGCAAATACACACATTGTTTTTCAATTTGTGTATGAGTCAGAGTATGAATGGACCTAATAGGTTGAGCAAGTGGTTGACATCCATTTCTCGTAAAAACCAAATTTGTCTCCTGTCATCCTCCACTCTGTGGAGGCCCATACTATGACCTTATTAAGATCGGACGAAAAAAAAGTGTTACCTCATTTTTATTTTGTAGCAATGATGCCAACTCAGAAAATATTATTTTTTTCTGTTATCAATTCGACAATACTAACTAGAATCCATAAAAATATAGTACCAAAAATAACAATTAAAACTATTCTATATAGGAATATTTGAATATCGAATATTGAATTAACAACATTCTTTGTATTTAAAATTGTTTCATGACGGAAACCAATCCTAGTTAATAAAAAAACATTGGCATTTCTTAAATAATATACCTACGCAAACATTGCTTTTTACTTTAAAGATTATTATTGTTATCTTTTAAAATAATAATTTAATGTATTATCTTTTAACCGTTATGACAACGTTAAAAGCAACAGAACATTATTTTATAAACAGGGGATGACTAGACGCTTTCTAATTTTATCCCTGTCGGATTAGATACGCCATTTAATAAATTACATTTCGTATTAGGGATGAAAAAAGTTTTCTGCCATTATTACACCCACGATAAAGTGAAAAAATGTGCTTGTCAAACTTAGAGAATATTCAAAATATAGTTATTTAAATATATGTTTAATTATTTTTTACTACGGGTCAGTAACTACACAGCCGCTAGTTATCAAGTTCACGCGTCAGGTTGTAACAGATTGCGGCTGACAGCGGTGACTTGCGGTGGATTTTGGCCGAACATCTGCGGCAGCTCGCGGTGCTGTGGGACTTGTAATACAATTAGTGATAGGTATTTCTTATAATAATTTATTATTGATATAAAGCCTTGTTGTTTATTTACACATCTAAGAGAAGTTAAAGACTTAAAAAAACAACACGTAGTTTCTTTAAATTTGTTGAATAATTTACTGAGCGGTTAGTCAATGACATTTCTTTAGATGGGTGGTAAATTTACAATGTAATTAAAATTAATAACGTTATTTTTGTCGTATTATTTTTGCAGCAAAAAAATTCTGTTGTATCATTATCGCAGGATGAGGATGCTCACATATTACGTAGGTTAATTATAAAAGATATACATACATATATATTATATACATATATTCTTATTATCACGACAATCGGCCATGAGGCTTAAAGACAGTAGTGAAAGTGAAACTGTGGTGTAGTTAGTTATATTTAATAAGTAAAACAATCACAAACACTTAGATTTTGACGAAATCACATAAATATATTGTGTCTCAACCGGGATCGAACCCGGAGCCACCGGATGAAAAGCCAGAGTCTTACGCACTAGACTACGAAGGTCGCCATAAACATTATCCTAGCGCCGTAAAGAAGATCGATCATCAAGTGGCTGAACAACCCAAGGCAGGCCTTATCATGCTTTAAGAACGTCCTCTATCTCGCCATACTCTTAGCCAATTTCCTCCAGTTATCAGCACCGGTCGCTATAGTATCATTGTTGACACCGTCCGACCACCAACGTTCGGGCTTGACAGTGAAAATTTGACCATCCGGTTTGCTAACCAGGGTACTCCTCAGCGGTTGGGTATTGTCCATTCATGTTGTACGACTCACCCATATGAGTCTATCAAGTTTAACGAATGTGGATATAGATTGAAAGAAGTGTACGCTCATCCGCGTTGGTTAGAGTCCAACACTCCGACCCCTAGGTTAATATTGGACATAGAATTGCTACACATACACACTACAATAATGTTTTATTAAATGAACATTTGGAGTTGAGAATAAAAACGGGAGTTTAGACAGGTCTTTTCGGGAAGAATTTAAAGATATAATAAATTATTCTAATTATGTGTGTAGTTGAGCACCTTCCCTGAGAAAGTATCCGCGTGGTTAATCATTCATTTGGCTTATTTTCTATAGATTCTACCTGCAGTGTATATGATGAAAATGTGACTTATGCTAGAGTTCTTTAATCAATTCTCATCATATGACAGTTTGAGAACCAATTTTCACTTAGGAGTTGAAACATTGGCAGCATTTTGGCTCATTAGAGATAGCAAATTGCAAAGCGTTTTTTGAGGTTGTTAAGTCATTCCAAGTGCTTTTTAAAGACCGGATAATCCTTGAAAATGTCTAAGTAGGTCTATTGAAACCTGAAGAGGTCTCAGAATTTTCCAATTTTTCCCTTCAGGCGATAATTCATTAGGTGGTCCTTGTAGCATTCAAAAGGAACTGTATTGTAAAGATATTTTATTGTTTCACTCTTCAAAATAATATATTTATATTGTAACCAAGTTATTCAATTTATTTAACGTCATCAGTATCTATTCTCTGCCCATAAAATTACTTGAATATTTAATTTCGAAAATTTCATAAGTACTTATTACAAAAAATAAAACCCTAGAAAAAGTTGAATCGAATGAGATTTGAATAATTCACTTATATTCTCTCTAGGTGAGTACTCTTATCTTATAAAATCAAGTTAATGATATTAGTAACATTATTGTAGATGGCGTCCGTCGTAACTTATTGTATTTTTCAATATTGAATATAATATAAAAGATTTGAAAATTTAAGAATGTGAAAATATTGCCATTTTCTGGGAGTTCCCGCTCGTTTTTAATATTTTGTTTGACATGGCTTTTAACAACTTTAGTTTAATGACAATACAACTATTTAAAAAAATATATTACTCCTCGAGGATATATAATATGTATATTGCTTTCAAAATTATCATATTATGTTGTGTTTCGTAATTTCTAACATCTTTACAATGGATTTGGTATTCGATTGATCAATTCCATTATATTATAATTATAAATACATAGATAGTATATATATAATTTAGAAAAACACTTTCTGAGAGAGTATATTATAACCAATAGAAAAAATCTTTTTTTGAAAAAAGTGAGCCACCCCGGCCGGGAATCGAACCCTGCATCTCCACGGGTAAACGCCCCAAATGTCGCATTAATCCAATATGCTACGGCGTGACATACTAATTGCGACAAACTTTAACTATTGGTCATTTTTTAATACCTACTCATAAGCGCTCTTCGAAATCAAGCTACTTTGGCAATCGATTTTTGTTTCTTAAATCAAAGTAGGTAACTATTTACTATTACTTCGATTACTAACCGACGTCGTGGAATTTCTCCAGTATTTTTTGGATGTAACTACTTGCACTTGCTAATAATTTATAATTAACTATTTTATAAAAAATATTGGAGAAATTCCACGACGTCGGTTAGTAATCGAAGTACCTAATAGTAAATAGTTACCTACTTTGATTTAAGAAACAAAAATCGATTGCCAAAGTAGCTTGATTTCGAAGATCGCTTATAATTAAAGTTTGTCGCAATTAGTATGTCACGCCGTAGCATATTGGATAAATGCGACGTTTGGGGCGTTTACCCGTGGAGATGCAGTGTTCGATTCCCGGCCGGGGTGGCTCACTTTTTTCAAAAAAAGATTTTTTCTATTGGTTATAATATACTCTCTCAGAAAGTGTTTTTTTTAATTATATATATTCAATAATCAGAATGATATATTCTTAAATCTTGTGAATTATTCATTTGAATAAAAGAAATAGTTAGCATAGACAGTAATTACAGCTACGCAGGCTTGATATGTAAATTGTGATGTATTTAATTTATTTGTTTAAATGGGGAATAGGGGAATGATCTATTACTTCACTATATCGATATATAGAGATAATCGCTACGGCATAGTGAGAATTAAGTAGCAAACGCTCTCAAATTATATTCACATTAATGGAGCGGACAAGCACTTATGGGGCTTAAACTTAATGCGTATGTCTCAATTAACCCTAACTTGGAAGAAGCTCTTAAGCCAAGGGTTAATTATAATCGACCGAAAGTTTTTGGAATAATTGGATACTAAAAACAATATTTTCTTTCAAAAAACACCACTGAAGACTTGATCAATCAAGAATGATTTGTCAAATTAAACAGTACATAGTATTTTATAATAAATATAGTATATTATATAAAACACTACAGAAATATATTTACCTATTTTATTGTATCAATCGTGGTTTTTCTCCTGTGGTAATTTATTGTATCATGGATACCACTGTATGTGTAAATTTGTTCAACTGTAATCAGTGGCTCGACGACTTTTGAGGTGGTGGGGTTTAGCCATTAATTATTAAATATACATACCTACCTACTTTCTTATATTATACATTATATACCAAGATACTACTTATAATATGATGTTACTAATGAGGAAATGAGTAATTTTTCCGAATAAATAATATGGTTATCTGAGTCGTTTAATAATTATTATAGACTTACCGTTATCAGTTTTGAACAACAACATACAGCGAGAGTTTTTACTTACCATGGGGTTATTTGATTCGCTCCCCAGTATGATAAAATAAATTAAATAGTTCATTTAATCATGTAATTCAGTAGGTATATCGTGACAGTGATAAAAATATCGAACGTGTATTTTTGACATAACGATATGGAGATGGTCCCTATGAACCCTTAAGGTAGAACCACCCCTGACTGTAATTCATTTAATTAACTGTAATGAATCTGAAGGTAAGCGAGTGGAAGGTAATTGATCCCATCGAAATGTGGTGTTGGCGTTGAATACTTTGTCGTATTTGTTAAACAGAGCACAGGGCAAACCAGTCAATCATCCAGATACTGCAGATAAAGAAATAGCTTTCGTTAATATGTCTGAGACGCATTATGCAGTTTTTTGACATCTTGTTCAGCGCGTACCGGATAACCTGGAGAGATTGGTAGTTTCGGGCAATGACATTAAAATATGGACGAAGCATCTGGAAAAAAATGACACTCACTTTTTTGTCGGGTCTGCCGAATGGCATAATCTGTTCTAACGCCATTACAATAAAGGTGATATTGCTACTAATTCCCGATGCTTTTTGTCGGGTCTGCCGAATGGTTCGGTTCGAACGGGTTTGCTCAAATGAACATTGACACTAGAAACACTGTTCTAACGCCATTATAATAAAGGTCATATTGCTATAAATTCCCGCTGCGTGATATCGCGGAAATATAATGGAAATTGCGTGACGTCTACCTATACATGTGCAAATGTCGCTATGCGCGAATTTACTTGCTAGCTACTGTATTGAGTGCGTTGTCCATTAATAATGTCATTGGTATCGGGTGGCCTCTAGGAAAGGCGATACAGTGAAAGACCAAGTGAAGGAACTGGCTGAGGGCAGCATTTGCTCTGCCCTGAGACGAGCAGAGGATCGAGAAGGGTGGAAAGACTTGGTCGCTCAAAATATGGCAAAAATCCAAAGCGGTCATGATCCTCAGCATCAAGGAATGACCAAGAAGATTAAAAGAGTTATTAAAATTTTAATATAGTTAGCATTCAATAAGAAATTCTTAAATCTGAATTATAAAATATTAATTTCATGGTAGGCATTTTTTTAGCCAGTCCATGATCAAGTAATCGTTGTTGTCACTCTCTAATGCGGGGTTGCTAGCAGTTTACTCTACACATTGAATATATGCAAACAAATTAAAAAAAAACAAGACGTGAATTTGATTCAACACCAAGATTCGTTCCTGCGATAGGCATTTTTAAATTCGTAAGTTTTGTCACCCATTTCATAGTTAGCAGTAATGTCTTTAGGCAAAGGCCGCGCCTTTAGGCAGATTTAGAATGCCGTTCCCTTTAATTTTTTAGTTTCAAATTATATATAAAAATATACACACCTACCCATTTAATTATTCTGAATTGATAAATGTGACAAATCCAAGGAGAGCACTTCCAAAAAACCTACTCTAAAACAGTGGTGACAAGTTTCGAGGCCTCTTTTGAATTAAAAAATGAGATGTCAATACTTTATAATGAAGTGACTGCATCGTCCGCTTCATAGGAAAAACACTATTGCTTGTAAAATTTGAAATGGTCGTATTTGTTCCTTAACTTGCCGCCCCTAAGCAACGCATTATCTGCCTACCTCCACGGGGCGTCACTAATAATTAGTATTGTAGAACTTAATACAATAATTGAATAATACAGTGATGATTAATCAATGTTTGAGGTAAAGTATATTTATTTATATCCTTATTGCATTTGGCAGTTTTACATAAATTGGATGAGGTCGTTTTGTCAGAAAGTATTTAAATTTAGAATTGAAATGTATTTACCGTATAAACTAAAATGTTATCTATAATGTTAAAATCAATTATGGAAAAAATTGCGTTTTATCGTACAGGCTGAAATTTTGCATGGAAGTCTGCACGCACACAATGCCGCCAAAACTTTTTTGATTGTTGTAGAAAAATTCAGTACATACTCTCTTAGTAATCTGCCATCCAAAAAACCAGACTAGTGTCCAATTAGTGAAAGCGGCGGATTATTGTATATGTATACAAAATATGGTAAAAATTAAAACAGGTATTTCGTAAAAATAGTTTTTTTGAGAAATTTGTACTAGCAAATTACAGTTTTATTTATAATCAAAATCAAGTATTTACTAAATTATACATATTTAAAACTAAGTTTATTAACTAAATATTAAACATTAAATCACTTGACACAACCAGTTGTTCAGTGAGGCAGATATTCTTGGATGGCTTAGGATTCCTGGTTTCCATATGATCAAAAGCTTAATTTTGTGTGTCCCGGTTGCATTGGAGCACGGCATAATTGTGATGCGGTCCTTGGGCACTTTCCTCCATGGTATATTACTTTCTTCACGATAAAAGTGTGTTTTACGAAGGAGAAGTTTCCAAAATAAACCAGTCTCATGTGCGTTGTATACTTGTACGCGGCGGACTACTGAATTTGACAATCGAATACCGGCGAATTATAGAGCTTGATTTTGTGCTTTCAACTAGTAAAAATAACGGCGGATTATAGTGTTTGTCAGATAATCGAGCGGCGGATTACTGAGAGTGTACTGTAGTGTAATAAATACCTACGAGTACATTTTGTAAGCTAATTACTTAATACAACTTTTATTAACACCAACAATAAAATTAATTAAGAAATGTCTCCTTGCGGCAGATATAATGAACTGACATCATTAATCGTACGAGATAAAGATAAAACTGTCTCGGATAAAAGAAAATGATCTTTTAATTATTACGAGAGAGGAATTTGGGGAGCGTGAAGAAAAAACATCAGAACGTAAGATTTGTACACACAGATAAAAAGGTTTTCGAACACCACAGATAAAAGAAAAACTCTCCTCGCTTTTTCGTGTCCTATGAGGATAGAGGCGTTCAAGGTTTTCACTCTTTGTTTTTCTATACTTTGGAAGACCTCGGGGCACCATGAAGGTTTCCCCCCGATGTATGAAACACATACACATTATATTATACTTGTGCACAGTAATGTAATTTCGATTTGTTAACAAGGGGCTATCTTACAAATGAAATCGTAGTGATTGCTTATTTTCTCATTGTTCCAAATATGTTGAATATTGTTAAACCGTGAATGAAAAAAAACCGTGACAAAAAATAAACCGTGAATATTATATAATGGCAGAAATTTTTGTGAATTGTATCAATACGATTACAGCCAGTTTAGACCACAATAAAAGAAATGTTGTATAACAACTGTAAAAAAACATAAAAAAAATAATAATAAAAAAACATTTTTAGTTGTATTCTGTAGTGGATGGAAAGCATACAAATGGACTGTCAAATTTACAAGTACTGACAGCTATTTTAAAAACTATTTCATCGGAATAAGCGACGCATAGAATCGTGGAATGTTTTTTTTATTAAAGCGAGCAAATTTGTGTGGTGTGATCTGTCCGAACTACATTTTGATTTGATATTGATAGTAAAATTACTAGATATGAATATGCGCTGAGTTTTAAACAATTTTATTTGCACGGGAATTTCGGTACTGCCGAAAGTTTTTATTGTTGGTAGTAACTTATAATTTATTTGCGGCAAGATGTGTGTTGGTCTGGAGTGTGATTTAAAATACGGTTTTATTTGCTCGTTGTATAATTATTTGTTGGTTTAAAATTATATAAGATTGTGTTATTTTTCTTTTATTTCTAATTTGATATTAAGTTAATATCATTTGTATAGTAAGGGCTTATTTTAATTATATTTAAAAATAAACTGCTCTCTTCTATGAATTAATTTACATCGGATGGATTACCGGTTTGTAATTAATTCTTTACATAAAACATTCAATTTAAGTTAGCTATAACTAGATTTATTAAAAAAATATCAATTATTATAATATAAACAGACTGATATGGTTATCTAAAAAAAAAAAAATATATCGTATGATAATCAGCTCACGGAAATCTTTGCACATGAATTTTATAACACTGCCACTAAGGCTGGTTTACACTTGCTTATTACTAATCACTATTATTCGCTACTCGCATTAATACCAATACGTGGTAACAGAATTACTAGTTTAGCCCGTTTATACATGGCGGTATTAGTGCAAGTCATGCCCCCCACGAGGTTACAGCTCGCAGGTCGCAACTCCATAATTCAAATGGATTTGCATATTAAAAATACAAAAAAATCGCTAAAAATACACCTTAATTTTACCGCGTACACCATTTCGAAAACTCTACTACAGCTCGTCACACTGCCTTTACCCTTAGCGATAGGTAGGGGGTAGGGGGGGGGGGCGCTAAATATCCTAGCCTGGGGGTCCGCTTCAGGATGTGGGGACCATGTGTGTATTATATACCTAAAAAATTTATAACTTATATCCCTGCTATCGGGAAGTCTCTGACATATCTGGCAGTGTAGATAACTGTAGTATAATTATAGTATTTGTACTATAATTTTGGTGCGCCTACTATGTCCCATATAAAAATGGTATAGTACGCCCAAAATACTATACTTTTGAATATCGGATAAAAGTTTTTTTTTCTTAATGATTTCATTTCTACAATAAAAAAAATAGAGGAAAATTTGTCAAACTGAGAGAAAAAAATGTTTGTGAGGTAAAAAACATTCCTCGAAACGAAACAGTTTTTCAGATTCGCTTGTAAAAAAAATTGATATGAGGAGGTAAAAAATGTGACTAAAAATGAGGAAAATACTATACTATTTTGGGACCACCTACTATAATTTGGTCACAAGATGATAGCAACCACTGGTCTGGTGCTATGTTGCCATCCGTATAAGTATAGTATGTGTAATATAATTTTGGTCCACGTACTGGAACAAAGATATATGTGAGCACGTGTGTAAATATTCAGACAATAAAAAAAAATTCTGTGATGCGTAAGGTTATATCAGTGTGATTTTGGTATATTTCAAAGGATTTTACTAGCTAACATTATTAGTTTTCGTCTCAAAATGTGCTACAAGATGGGACCGTTTGTCTGATAACATTTTAAATATATAGAAAGTAAAAAAACATTGCTCCCGTGGTACGATTTTATCGTGAGGTTAAGTGCGCTCACGTGACGTGATCGTAATGTGTTTATAGCATTAGTCGTACAATAATAATGGTGAATGCGGAAGAATGCATTGTATGTATCAGTGACATCGTTTAATTCAAAACGCTCCCCATTTATAGGAATTATTATCGTAGAATCTGATTTTGTACATTAACAATATATATTTATTTTACTTTGATTTATGATGTGTTGTTTGAAGACGCAAACGTTATAAATATCTCAAATCGGCCTATACTGAATCCACCAATCATAAAAAGTTACATAAAAAAATCTAAATTTAAATTTTGTATTCATAGAGTATAGTCATGGACGTCTTCACGTCACCCACATGGGTTTTGTAAACAATCGTATTTTCTTAGTGTTTTAAAAAGAGAAGTAAAAATAGCCCACATAATCATTAACTGTGAATACTGGTGTTAAATCTAAAAACATTGCTAAGAGCGAATTTACCATAGAGATGTTCAATTTTACAGAAATATCGATTCAAGTTATAAACAATTATTGATTCTATAAAAATCTCAAGGAAAATATTCGGTGTTGTTTGGGCATAACCTGATAACTGCTTTTTTGGTGGTTTTATGTTAAGGCTATACTTCAGCTGAGGCATGGTTTAAAATGATTATTACTACGCGACGCGCGGATTGTGCAAACGACGCGTTCAGAACAAAATATAATTTGTCATAAAAATTAAACATCCTTCCATTTAATGTTATGTTTATTGTTATATCAGTAATAATAATACTATATTCATTGACACGTTTTCTTTTTCGAGTAAATGTGTAACGTTTTTTAGTCATCTTTACACGATTTAAGAATATATTCATCCGACGCCATCACAAAACAAATTTTTATACTCACAGGTCGACTATCGTTCTCCTATTGGCAACGAGCCCGAAATTTCGTCCCACCTATTGTTGATTATTATTTGCCGTTTCACTTAAGAGTAAAAATTGGCTCTCTATAGTATTATATTACATTTGGTAGGTAATATCTGTATCTCATTTGAAAATGCTCAAAACTCTACCAAAACATGATGATATTATGTAAATAAACACAGCGGTTAGTTTGGTCAAATCATAATCAAAAATCTTATCATATTTTGATCACTGATAAGTGTGACATTATTTTCCTAATTAGTGACATAATTGAAAATATAATTTTTGTTATATCTTCATGTGTTCTCAATATTAGACAAACATTTGAACCGAGATTTATGAGGACAATTCAAAGTTTACAATCGCTCTCCTGTAAATGTAACATTTTGCAGTTAACAGGTTATGCAAAAAAAACCGAATGATCTTCTAAAAATGCATTTTAATTTGGGTAACATCATATGAAATGAGTACCTTTCCTATGAGGGTGTACGTGATTGTTTAGCGCAGCATCTAAATTAAACAATAATTCTCTTCGTAGGTATACGTTACGCGGGGTGAAGAAAACAACCCTAGTTACATTCGGTGTTACAATCTTATTATGAATCAAAATTTTAATTATTTATTTTATATGTAATTTAATGTGTGAATAAATTATATACTATATTATGGTATCTTTGTGTTTTAAACCAACCTCAACTTCAGAACGATATACAGAATCGTGGCCCTATGCCTTCTATTGGAAGGTAAAACACAGTCGTAAGGTGACAGTATCTATGTACAATATTGGTTCCTAAGTAAAAGTACCAATTTTATTATTACCTACACTAAATTCTACTGAAATTATAGAATTGCCTTTACGAGTATAATATACGTCGCGATATAATTTATTATACCTGTTCTAAGTGAATTCATTAAAATACCATTAATATAATATGTACAGAATACACTTTTCTAATACTTTATACAAATTACAATACACAAAATACATGTAAAGAATGAATGATGTATTTTTGTGACATGTAAATTGATTTCTACGAAAATTATTAACATAACAATCATTGACGCTGTCATATCGAAAAAGTCAATACTCTGAAAGACATTATTAAAAAAAACAACAATCGACTTTCTTAAAAAGTGGGTCAGCACTATAAATACAAAGCGCAGCAATTGGTATTGGAAAATGGAAATCAGTGGATTCATAATAAATTCAAAGCCGAATGAAGTGGCATTATTAGCCTTTGACGCAGTCGGATTTAGGAATTAAAAACTAAAAAATATACCTACAAGAGTTTCACCGCTTACTACAACAGTAGGTGTATTAAGGTAGGTACCTAACGATTTCTAAAGCTTTTGGCCGCCTGAATAATGTCTTCAAAAACGACCTCCCACTGTACCTAAAGCGCAAAGTGTTCAACCAGTGTATGCTTCCCGTAATCAAATATGCGAGTGAAACTTAGTAACCTAAGACCCTAAGTAAAATAGAGATCCAGAAACTTAGAGTAGCACACCGTATGGAAAGGTGCATGCTGGGCATAACGCGAAAGGACACATACGGAATGATTGGTTAAGGAAACAGACAAGGGTTTGCAATGTAATCAAGTTCGCTAAAAACCTCAAATGGAAATGGGCTGGACACATAGCTCAAAACAAGGGATAATTGCTGGACAAATCTAGTCATAAAGTGGTACCCAATAGGTATAAACGTCCGCAAGGTAGGCCTAGAGGCCGCTGGATCGATGAAATGGTTAAGTTCTGCGGATGTACGTGGCAACTAGCAACGCAATGCACAGGACTGAGAGAAGTGGTATCAGCTTGGAAAGGCCTTAATCCAGCAGTGGATAGATTTAGGCTGATGATGATGATCTAACGATTATTAATTACTCAACATCGTTACGGTTCAGTGTACCAAACTCGCAATATTTTCAATAACCTTTCGGTAAGTACAATATAACCGCGAAAAAATACAATAGAACGACCTGACGATCACAAAAATTGTGCAATATTCGAGATTGCGCAACATTGTTAGTGTTTGATTGATCAATATTAAATATTGCGAAGTATTATAGGGTCGTTTAGTCGTTATATTGTAAGTTTGTGTAATGTATATAATATTATCCCAACCAAAGCTTCGTTAACACATTGCTTTGCGGATTATTGATTATTTTTTAACAGTTATTTCGCAATATTGATATGGTTCATATATATACATGGTTGTTGATCGGGCCAACCTTCTACCAACACCGAGTACACTCCAAAACCTCGAAACAGTCGACGAGTTTGTATATCTTGGATCGACCATCAGTGGAAAGGGCGGATGCGAAGCGGAAATAAGAAGGCGCACACAGATTGCAAAAAATGCGATGACACGCCTTACCACTATATGGAAGGATCGGGGAATTTCGATTGCCACAAAAATGATGCTTGTGCAAACATTAATGTTCTCGATATTTCTATACGGAGTCTAGTCGTGAACCCTGAAGGCAAGAGAACGGAAGGCAATTGATGCCTTTAAGATGTGGTGTTGGCGCCGAATGCTTCGCATTTCTTGGACGGAGCACATAACGAACCAGTCAATCATCCAGAGAATGAAGATAAAGGAACGGCTCTCGACGATATGTCTGAGAAGAATTCTGCAGTTTTTTGGACATATTGTCAGAAGCGGACCGGACAACCTGGAGAGACTGGTAGTTTTGGGTAGCCTCCAGGAAGGCAAAACGGAAGAGCTGACTGGGGGGGGGGGGGGGGGGCACCATCCATTCTGCCCCGAGAGAAGCGGAAGATCGAGAAGGATGGAAAGTCTTGGTTGCTCAAAGGATGGCGAAATTTAAATGTGGTCACGATCCTCCGCCATGAGTGCACGACCAAGAAGAGAGACATACATCAACAAAAATATTCTCAATCACAGAATGGATTAATTAATTAATTATTTTATAAACGGCGTATGCACATAGGATAAGATAATAAAATATAAACGTGAAAGCCAGTTGTCATGGACCAAGGCTAAGAAGTCAATTTATATTTACGCCTTAATGACAGTAATACCTAAGAAATACTGAATTTTATCAAAATATTAACAAAAATTAAAGCCTCCCCCAAACCAAAGCGAATATTCGCAGCGAATTCGCAACGCCCTCGCTGTCGCTGTCGCTACCGCTTGGATTTGATGCGAATTTCGCGCTTGGCCCCACACCAAAGCGTCAGCGACGCAGCCATAGACTAAATAATTTTATTTACGCGCCAGATTTAAAAATTGTAAATAATATTAATATTTTACGCCAAATATTCTATAATTTTTATGAATTAAATATGAAAAATATACGTACACTATAGCGCTTTCAGAATTGCTACAACTTTTACCCACTTTGCGTAAAGTGTATTTTAATTATCTGAAACAAGGTGGCAGCATTGGATGCAGCCATAGACTAAATACATATACGAATGTCAAAGTGACAGTTGTGTGTTGACAAAATGTACACGTCTTCTGAATGCTTATTACACGCTGAAGATATAATGAGATGGCGTGCGACAAATTACATCGACATTTAATATAACCTTACTTTATGACAGGGCAAGATTGCCATGGCTCATAGGTAAGATAGATTTACTCAGTTTCATAACTGCACATATTATAAATAAGCATTTACCATGAAGGGTTAACAGGATTTGAAGGTAATATGCTATTGAAATAACATGTCTCCGTTATTTGAATTGTAGGTTTTGACTATTTTGCGTTTCTACGCAGAGGGAGCGTACCAAAAACGGGTAGGCCAAGTCTTCTGCGCAATGAGCCAGGCATCAGTAAGCAGATGCATAGGAAACGTGTCCGATGCTATAATAGCAGTGCTTAGTAATACTTACATACAGTCGCCATACAGCGCTGACAGTCTTTAGTGTTGTGTTGATACCCTCTGATCAATTTATACAATATTACAATGTACATGTCATGTAACTAGAGTAACTGCGCATAGACACAACAAGTAAATTACCTACTCAATAAGAATTTAACGGGAATATTATTTTGTGTCGGTAAAAATATTTTTTAATTTCAGACTTCAAGAAAGGGCAGGTTTCCCGAAAATCATTGGGTGCATTAACTGCACCCATGTGCGAATATACCCGTCATACTTGGAGACTTTCAAAAATGAGCGCAGGAAATTTTCTGTAAATGTAAAATTCGTAATAAAATCTATGTTGTTTCTGATACATTCATATTCATTACGTATAATATCATAACATGACATTTATTTTTATGCAGGTATCTGACATGGACATTCTGGCAGTGAGTGCCAGATTTCCTTTGAGTGTTTATGACCAATTCATATTTAATGGATCGTTGGTAAAAACTGAAATGAAACATCTACAGAACGACAAGAATTGGGAATTTTGTTCTATTAGGGAAGTATGTTAAACTTTACTTTACTATGGCAGTACCAGTAACAAATATTTTTGTTTGGTTTATATTCATCCGTATTTTGTATAGGTACTTCAAAGGAATCAAAATTTTGCATAGGTATGAATATGATATTT
Source organism: Rhyacophila brunnea (assembly GCF_057557595.1). Classification (NCBI taxonomy): domain Eukaryota; kingdom Metazoa; phylum Arthropoda; class Insecta; order Trichoptera; family Rhyacophilidae; genus Rhyacophila; species Rhyacophila brunnea. The sequence continues at coordinate 21,814,409 of NW_028232774.1, forward strand.
AATGAAATATTTTTACAACTTTCAGTCGAAAACATATTCAAATTAACAGACTGTGTATATTGAAATCATTCTAGTGCCACCATAGGCCAGCCAGACTCACTACACGGCTGCCCGCTGTTTGACCAGGGATGTGATTGAGTGTTTTTGGATAATGGACCACACCAGATCGCATAGCTACAGCAACAAGTGCAAGACCAACCGTGGCTATACATACAGTATACATGTATATATTAAATATAATTTATGTATATTTATTTATGGCTTATACACCGAAACAAAATATGTCACTTAACTGTACTTGAATATTTTTGCAGGATCATTCAATAAAAAATACTTGGTTTAGGTTAAGAAAGTTTTAATAATCATTTTTGCACAGAATACAAGAAAAATATTTATATAATTATTAGAATTACAATGAGCTTTAAAAGTAACACGATATTGTAATAAAATGGACAAATATGAAAAAAAATAACAATAAATTGTATATAGATAGGTAGACAGGGTTCAGATGATTCTGGCAGTGCAGGCGACTCATTTAGGTGTCAGTATTGTTACTTTCAAATGACAATAACACCGTTCCAATGTGATTCGGTCGTGCCAGAAGACTCTGTCCTTCCTCTATTTAGTAACCGGGCGTTTTACAACTTTAAATGAAAATTAAGTGGGTATATAGATAGTATATTTTTTCTAGTATAATATTATTTAATTAGGTGACTTTTTATTTCTTTATTACTTGAAATGGTGTTTACATGGTAGATGGATTATAATGGTTTTGAAATATAGTTATTTTTGTTAATTCTACTTTAACTGAGTCATTTACCTTGACAGCTGTTTCGGCACATAAACTCATTTTCGGAACATTCAACAATAATTTGTGATTATAAAAGAGCTACAGGTCACGTAGCAAATTAAATACGCTTAGTTAAATAATAAATACATACCAAATATTTTACAAAATACACCACATACATCCATCGAATATGGTAAATAAAATACAGATTCAAGTATCAAATAATTCTTGGATAAATAGATGTTTATGTAAGTATATGTTTTTTTTAAATACTTACATGATACTGTGTTGTATAACATTTAAATTTATATTTTTGATTTTGATTTACATACTTAAATGTACCTTCATAAATTTGTAATGTACAGTAGGTACTTAATTACATTTTTAACATTAGGAAATTACCATTATTCGATTCTATCCACCCGCCATGTCTATAATCACCCCAACGCTGGATAGAAAGAGACATCACACAAAATTGGCTGTTTGATAATAAATGGTAGTTGAAAAATATTTTAGAGTATGATTATGTCCATAGAAACAGGTTTTAAGTCATTCATGTTTGTCCGAATAATGTGTAGCAGAAAAATAGAAATTTTAAAAAGGGTCTATTCAGTATTCACCCCATTCTACGGCAAACATTTTTCTTAATAAAAATAGGTACATCAATAGAGGAATCATAAAATGGACCTTGGCCCTCGCCCACGCCTTATTCATCCTTGTATATTATATTATCACACTTAATGTTTTGGAAAATTCATTAACATTGTGCACAAATGCCACTTTTGTTGATTGACACTTCACTTAGTTGATCTCTTTGTTCACGTGAAGTACAATAAAAGTATGTAGCAGCGAAGAACTAGAGACCGAAAATAGTGGAAGGAGCTAGAAGAGGCTTTCATCTAGCAGTGGAATGACCCCGACTGATGTTTATGATGAAATATTATTTTATTCCTGTTAATGCCAGGGGTTTCATTTTTAATTTCTTCTGGTGCTTTGTACCTACGTTGAAAGGTTGAAGATCTTTGCTAAAATTAAATTTATCACAAAGCATTAGTATATCTCCAACATCATTCAGGTAGGTATCCATGATGATAATATAATATTATGTACTTAGAGGAGGTACCTGACCTTTATATTTACATGCACATAAAATTATTAATCTTATTGCCTAATGCAGACCAAGATATACCTACCTACATAATATTACATGAACAGAAGTTTAAAATGTTTGTAGGTATACAAATTAATGTGAAACAGAAAACATTGGTTATGTTAGGTAGGTACATGGAACATGTAGATATTATCTTGGTTCGCGGTCGGCACTGGGCAAAACCAGTTTATTAGCTCAATATACCTATACATAATGAAGGAAATATATACCTAGTAGGTATATAGGTACATAATATCGTTTTTGTGATTGAGGTCTCTTGAGATCGAAAAACAAACACTACCTAGGTATGTCCTACTGTAAATAACCCGATAGTAAGTAGTATGTAAGGTTTTTGGTCTAAAACCTTACAAAATACCACAATGACGACATGGAGTACCTACTTATCTACCTATATGTATATTATATCTTTAGCTACAATAGAAATGCTATGCTGCATAATGTTAGAAGCAAAAAAATAATCTTAAAGACTACCTATCTAACCTAAAAAAATATTATCAAGATATTATCGACGAATATAAAATGGGTATTTACGTGACCGATACCGAATATGATTGAAGTATTGTAACTGATACCTAATTATAACATTATTGATATGACTGCTCGAAAGTCGAAACCAAAACGTCAAACGATCGCAATAAGTTAGAACTGTCAGTGCACTAACAATCAAAGTTATAAAGTTTCTGTTATTAAAGGCTGTGCATGACGCAAATTAATAATATGTATTTTTTAAATATCGGGACCTTAGATTAAAGTTATTTATTTATAATAGCGTATTCATCCTGTCAAAAAACTTTACATACTTTGGTTAGACAAAGATACCTACATAATATTATTATGACGACCTTCATACCATTTTCAACAATTTCCCTGCCAATTTCATCCCATATCTTATCTTTCTTTCTTATGTTTTGTAGTCACTGTCAGAGAAATCATAAAGGATTGGATATTTCCGGACCAACTCGATCAGCTGCTCAATGTCTTCGCCATTTTGATTTTACTAATTCCCTTGGCGAAATTGTCCGCCGCGAATAAATTCGCTGTCGACAGAGTTCCCGAAAATCGCAGCGAATATTCGCTGCAAATTCGCACTCAAGACGCAAGGCAGTCGCGCAAGCGTGCTCTGTCCCGTAAGCCAATACGAGCTTGATTGGCGAATAATTCGCTGCGAATATTCGCCGCGAATATTCGCCGCGAATATTCGCTTTGGTTTGGGGGAGGCTTAATACGCGTCTTATTGACGTGAAAAACGTTAATGTATTATTGTGATACAAACTGTTGAAAATAATATATTCTTTAATCCGTGTTTAATGTGTCCAATATTTCTCTACACTCGAGAATTAAATCATGTTACAGCCTCACTCAAAAGACGACCCACTTCCCATTATTTTTGTGTTCCCTGTTTGCAACAATCATAAACCTCCTCGCCTTATTAAGGTAGAGAAGTCACTTATTACTTACTAGTGTATATTTTTTTATTGCCAGTATTTTTTTCCTAATTCAAATCCGATACTGTATGTTCAAATATACAGACGTTGGTACAAAGTTCACGTCCTTGTCAAGACTTTTATATTATTTCGTTCGCCTTGTGTTTCAAGTTCACTTTAGTCAAACCGATGTCAATGTCGTTTCATTTTCTTTGACTGATATTTTGTAATTAGATATTGTACATTATCAATTGGAGTAATTGCCTTTCAGCTGTACAAATTATAGCCTCCATTCTGAACCAATTCTGTAGGAAGCAATGAGAATTGAAACCAATCAAATACATATTATATTTGTAGGAGACGAGCCTTGAAAATGAAAGCTAAAAATTATAATTTTATTATGGGAAGACATGGCGCCAAACAGTGACAGCTCGCATTTTAGATAAGCAATTTCATTGTCTTCCAATGACATTCCATTTTTTAAATTCAACCAATGACAAGATTTTTTAGTGGCTGTCAAAAAACCTGAAATGAATCTGTTGTTGAAACCATTGTTTGAATTTATATCCAGTTTTTTTCTACATTTTCTAGAGATTCATATATAAATGTGTAGATGACATCTAATAACAACGATTATATTATAAGTAGTACCGACTCCCTCTTTTCTATACAGTTTGATTTAACTGTCACATGCAATCACCTAGCATTCGTACGATTAAGCTTATTACCGCTTTCACTCCCAAGCGGAGCATATGCTACTCCAAAGAGTGGTGATTTTAAAAACATACCTTTTTTACGGGGATTGGTTGTCAGCCTTTTGTCAAAATCATTATGTCCATGCTATCGATCAAGTACATATTGTACACAGAGCATGTATTTTTTGTCATACGCGGGATCGAACGGAATCTCACCCATGGCTTCAGAGACGGATGCTCTACCAATTACGTCGCCATGGATCGACTCCATTCGATTAGGTGTTTCCAAATACATATTATAATGTAGTTTTGTGAGGACGTACTGATGCATTCAAATCTATGTAAAGCACCGGCTAGACGGCAGCGACTTGTCTGCGCGGTATAGTTTGTGCAAACTAATTTTACAGCGCTTTTCGGTTTCCGCAAGTTACAGTTTTCCCATCCATACACCCGGGCTTCTCGATAAAAACCGGTTTGCGCAGGTTAGCTTGTGGTAAAGCATGAGCGTCTAGCCGGCGCTTTAGACTTCAGGAACAATTATTATTAGTTTGCTGATTATATTTTCATAATATGAATCCTATGTAGATATTCCATTAGATATAGATTCAATGTGTAGAGCTAATGGTTAACAATGATATAAAAAGTCTTTTAAGATACCTGTAAGAGTGTGGACATCCATCGGTTTTGTAAAAAAATCGGGAATATAGTATTATTATATTGCAGTATGACTTAGTATGTAGGTAGAACAAATCTAATTCAGTGAAAATTTATTTATAAACGTTTAATCGAGCGAATAAAATAGTTCACTGGCTCTTTCGCATGAAATAAAAAAGTACATCATCACCGCAATTTATAGATCCATTGCTAACAAAGTTACCACAATGTTGTTAAAATATTACTTAAACTCTTTCTGTTTGTGTTGACGATACATAAAATAATATAGCTTTCCTGTGCCTAATTAGTCTTTTATAAGACGTTTATGAGTAATAATAACACTTAATTACACCGTAATTATACCGTTATTTCCTTCAAATACAGAGATAGAAATTTTAACTGCCGTAAATAGCTTTTGTCGAGTAATATAAAATTCAACAGCCTTTAAAGTATACCCTTGAACGTCGGAAAAGTTCAGAACGTTGAGCTGGCAACACTGCTATTAATAATGAGTGAATGAGATGTTCCATGTTCAAAATAGACTACATCATTAAAGTATTGAATAATCGATAGCGAAGAAAGGCGCAATATTTAAAATAATAATACGTTTGAGACGATTCTAAAACAAGATGGCTGTCATTATGGAATATTATAGTAGTAACTAGACAGTTTTAGATTTAAAATATTTAGCATAAAGTCGATGGATGCTTCCTTAAAAACAGTTTCAAACAAATAACATTCCCTACAACTATTCTAGCCAATAGATTTATCTAATATGTTTCGATCTAATAGGTATAATCTAATATCTAATAATATGATGTTCATATTATGTTTCGAACATACGCATATTACCATATTTGATGAAATTGGTGAAGACCAAAGAGTGCTTTTGACGGCTGAATATCATATTAAAAAGTGGTCTTTCATTGTATCTAAAACATAGTATTCAACCAGTCTGTATTCCTTATAATTACATGCACGTGAAATATGGACATTCAGTAAATAAGAGGTCCAATAGCACAGCATAGATATGAAATATGGAAAGGTGAATGCTGGGTATACCGCGTAATGTCAAAATTAATTTGATAACGCAACAAACGAAGGTATACAATGAATTAATAATAGACTTTGCCAACAGCATTAACTATTTTTTTATTCAAACGAATAATTCGATAAGAAAAAGATTTAAGAGTGTAACATTATTTTTATTGTACATACATAATTTGAAAACACGTCTGAGAAATATATAACCAGTAAAAAAAAGCTTGGCTCTTGTCGGTCAAAGTTTAGTATGCACTATTTATATACGATCTTAACGGCCTATTTTCACCCTTCGCTACTGAAACATTTTAATAATATAGAAATGTGAAAGCTGGTCGCCATAGATCAGAACTTTGAAACCAGTTTCGGTTTATTTATTTATTTAGAAAAAAAATACAGCGATTGGCCAATGCACCATAATATTATATAATACATACAAATTAATTATAAAAATGACTTAATTATTAATTACAACCAATATAACTAGGCAGTAGAAGAGAAAGTATGATCTTATGTAAATATTCAAGTGAAATGATAAAAAAATTAAGTATAAATTTAGTTTAAAAAAATCAAATTTTATGGGTACCATCAAACAGGTCAATCACACGATACACAGCATCATGAAACATTACGTCCGTCCTGCGACGGGTATCATGAATACCGCAGAGTTACGAGTGCTATAATTGGCGGGAACGTGAAAATTAATATTTGCCGGTGTAGACGGATTGTAAATGAACCCAGGAAAAAGTAAAAAGAAATACTTTAAAAGAACAATCACTCGTTACTTGTTTACGACTTAAAGACGGCCAGGCAAAAAATACAAAGCCCGTCGAACATTACTAATATTGAATGCGAGTTTTGTTTATTTGAAAAACTTTAATACAGATATAAATATTGAAAATAACATATTCTTTAAAACGTGCTTACGTGTATGCTGTATTTATCCACACTCAATAATTATACCTTCTGACTGCCACACCCAGAAGCACCCAGTTCACTTATTTTTGTGTTTTCTTGTCGAGGGTTATGCGCTACTATTGAGTGGTTTATTTAAGTCATTGATATACTACTGGATTAATCATATGCTTCTTAAAATGACGCCCGATTTTCAGCGAGTCGGCCTTTGTTAAAACTTACTGAGTAAGCCCGGTCTAGCTTGCATCTTACTCTAACTAATAGTCAGCGCATGACGACTTGCTCTGTCTGTTTTGCGTTGCAGCCACCCTTAGGTTCACTATTCCAAGAACGCAAATTTAGTTTTACAGCCAGGGCAATACGGGTGAAATTCGGGAATCTATGTTAACGGTCTTAACGCATTATACCTACAAGGAAATATTATAAGACGATATTCGTTATATCTTTTTTGTGGTACATTTTTAAAATGACACTTGTATGGGAACTGCTCATCTAGTAGTATATCAATGATTTAAGTACATACATTAGTTCTAACGGGGTTTTTTCATACATTTCTTTTGTTTGAAAGAAACATTGGAATCGTATTTTAAGATGCTAATATGTTATACGTGATACCGGAATATTATAAAATTTAGTAAAACAAAATGGAATAAGATTCATATAAGATTAAAAAAATAATAATAACAGTAGGTGTTAATCTTATAAAATTTGATTATTAATGGTTTATGGTTTAACACTACAGCGTGGTCCAATATTTACAACTAAAAGGTGTTAAATCAGCAATTTCGATGAATATATTTTATTTATACATAATCGTGTAAAACCACACATAATATTCAGAATGTTTAACGTATTCCATCTATAAACATTTCGCTTTATTGCTCCGTAAAACTGGTAAATATTAAAATAAATAATGAAGATTGCGCGGTCGAAACAACAAATAATACCCACCACGCTGGAGCGTCGAGTTGGTTTTCAAAACCTACCACCGCCTCTTCAAGATTAATAAAAAAAAGTACTTATTAAAATGGAATAAAATATATAAAGTTAAGTCTTGGACATTACGAGCCAACGAAAAGGGAATTCTCAACGTATTAGGGATAATGTATTATGTGTTTTTCTCAAAGTTTGGGTATTTGTTTCACTTCTATTACTAATTATTCACCACTGATTTGGCCTGGTGTAATGTTAAAAAATAAATGTATACATAAGTTTTTATTAATAGATTTTGTATTTACAAGGAATGGATGTTAGCCACTAACCTAACCTAACCTAACCCAACCTATTAGGTCCATATTCGGGTCCAAATATACACTGAAAAACAACACGTGGATTTGCCAATCCCAGGATTCTGCTGGAAAAAATGCATTGTGTGTTTGATCATGTGCAAGGGCTCAATGGCTTGGGTGAATGGTTAATAACAATCCTTCGTAACATGTCGGTTAAAATAATTTGCAATTTTAGAGGATATACGCTCTATTTCAGTAACGTCATGTGAGGGTAGGCAAATCATGTGCTGCTGAAGGACGGTAAATAAAGAAAGGAATGCGAATATTGCAACTTAGGGAGTAGATATTTTTGTTCACATCAGCGTTGACAATATATTCTTACTTCAAATGTCAATCGACGTGCACGTCAAATATTAGGGTTAGGTTACCGTATTGGATCTAAACACATTGAAATAAAACATTATGTGAATTTGAGCAGGTTTGGATCCTGTCGGGTGTCGTATTTTTTCAAATTATATAATGTTCAATAAAAGAATGTTACATTCTTAAATCTTGTGAAATATTTTTTGAATAAAAAAATAGTTTATTGTTTAGATGTAGTTAGTAAGAGATATGGTGTTAGGAAAGAAAGCGTGCAATATTTACCGCACATCCAATGATCGCCTATTTTATTGCACGAAATAAAAGCTTGCGGCCGATTTGGCGAAATGAAAATCAAAAATGTGACGCAATCCAGACTTCATTCGAAATTTTATCGTCTCCATATTTCACTTTATCAGGATGGCAGACGACTGACAAAGGCCACGTGTTGGAAGTTACTCCAGGAGACGAACACTTTATTTAAGGATACCGACTTGTTTGAATCAAAATAAACTTCTTAGTATTTTATATGACAACACCACTGTTCGTTAAAGAAGAATGCTCAACTGTAAAATATAAGTGAATTCTACAATGGCCAATTGTGATGTGATGTAAACTAAAATATTGTTATGTTTAAGAATTAAGTTTACATAAATAATGAAAAAGTTATACCAAAGGACATTAAACGACCACAGAAACGCCCTAGGAGTTAAGACCCGCTGGATAGACAGACACTATACATAGCAACGAAAAACTAGGGACCGGTGACATTGGAGGGAGCTAATGGAGGCCTTCATCCAGCGGTAGGTCAACACCGGCTGATGATGTTGATGAAATAACGAATTTATTTATCTCAGTTTGGTTTATTTTAGTATAAAGTTTCGTAGCATCCCCGTAGGTGTCGATCCGCATAGTTCCGTTCCAAATTGTTAATGTTGATCTTGTCTCGCAAAAACAAGTCGTTCGATCTTATGTACTACAATGTATTATGAAAATAATTTTAAATGCAATTTTGTCTCATAAGTATTTCCGGGATAAAGGGGAAATGGTTTAATATCCCAGCTATTTAGCACCCTTATTTTTATTACAATCTCCCATTATTCTCTGACGATATTCACTCCTTAATTCTAAGCAGATGGTATCACACGGTACTTCGAAGAATCCTTGTCTCTCACCAGTCTTTTTACGGCTTCCCTTGTCATGACAACATCACGTACCTTCGCCGTATACACTATGGATGGCTTAAAGAATAGGCTAGCTAGCTTAAAATTCTCTTTAGGCATCAGGCATAATAAGTGAAATTAAAAATCATATACACTGTCGTCTTAGTTTAAACAATATGACCACATAATAGTTACTTTGTTAGTTAGTGTGTATCATTCTATATATTCATTATTGGTGATATTATTCTGCTTGTATAATAACCGTAATTTTTAGAGTTATTTTGTGTTAGAAAAACTAAAAAGAATTGAATCTAATACCTATGTTAACTATTTTTTTTAATCGTGAATAACCAAATCGTTCACGGCGAGCCCATAATGCGAATATTAATATCGAATGGTGTATGGATTACGAGTTAATTTCGATTCGAAATTGGGAAGATTAAAATCACACGATGGACTCACTGCTACTGTAATAATAATTGACAATTTGCGAGGGGCTTCTCCGATTTGCTTTTCATGTACCTACTTATTCCAGGTAAAGAAATTTTCAGCGAAAATCCAATTTTGGCTGAAATTTCTTGACCTGATTTTATGTATCCTCATTCCACCTGAATATGTAGGTATAGGTAATATATATTTTAAGCCTTTTACGAAATTCCTATCTGTACTATGTAGGTTAGCTTTAATATATTATGGAATTTGATAACATGGCGTTATTTTGACGTGCTTTTGGGTGGATTTATTGATTGTCCTTAATTTTGAAAATTGGAAGATGATACCTTTAACGACATTCATAATAATTATTCTTATAGTTGAGGGTTGCAAAATCCGCTGTTTGGGGCGTCTTCTTTATACTCATTGATCTTCTATCATTTATTTCTGCAGTACGTGGTTCTGAGGGCATTAGTAGTGGTAGACACCTTGGTATCTTTCACTTATGTACATTAATGAGTTTGCATCTTTCCACTTCTTCTTCGCCTTCAGACTCTTCCGGTGAATGCCACGTTTTCTAGATTATCGGTATTCTTAAAACAATAAGCAAAAAAAAATAAATGAAAAAGCTTGTCCTAGTTGTGCAGCTCCTTCAGAATATAAGCGTTAGTACAGTTGGTCATCTATGGGATTCGGTGCATCTTTATAAGGATCTTAAATCTGGTTAAGGAAGGTTTAGAAGTTATAGTTTATATAAAAAAAAATGTTGAGGTTCTCAAATTAATGAGAAAAGACCGACAGGTTTTACGCGGTATCAAAACAAGATAACTACATTAGCTACATCGGGAAAAATACAGCACTAGGTACCTCCTTATTATCCAAGGAAATATCAATGAACCCAGCTCTTCTAAGCTGTTCCGGCTAGCAGATGATAGATCTAAAATTTTTCTGATGATGATCGACATTCAATAGGAGATGGCACGAGAAGAAAAAAACATATAAATTTATTGAAGATTCGTTGTTTTCCTTTTATCCATTTAATTTGTTTATGGTTTTCTTGGTAGTAGAGCGTCAATACGATAGTGGATGATAACTAAACACAGTAAAATTATGCATATTTATATAGGCAGGATATATAGTGCACACGGAATACACATGTAAATAAAACACCGAATTCTATGTATATATTTTTAATTATTGAAATAGATTTTTGACACAATATGTAATATGGAATCTGCTTTCCTTGAATAAATGATAAAACAAGATTTTACAAATAAAGTGTTTTTAGACTCATAACATGGTATTGTTTCTTTAGATTTTATTGGTGTATTTCATTTTAATGACGAATTTTCCATTTTAGGTCTTCTAATATGCCAATCGAAAAAAAAAGTTCGGTTTCAGATAGAATAATTTTTCTCGTCTCAATGACAAACACAACATTATTTTATGTCATATCGCATATTAAAATTTATAGTATTCATTCAAGATATAGTACGTGCATCAAAATTGTAAATAATAACGCAAATAAGTCAAATATTTTTAACGAAACAAAAGTTCTACGCGGTCTTCAAATCTTTACCATACAAACAGATGTACGCAAATCTTAGTTTGGTGAAATAAAATATATTGTTATATTTCCCAAACATAATATATAGTAACTACATGAATATATGTTCATATTCATACACACGAACGCAATATCCGAACATGAAATTATAATGTGCCAAATCCAATTCACCGTTAAATTCACAACCCCTCAGTACATAATTAAACCAAATCTGTATTTAACGTACTTACCTACCCACCCTAGAGAATTATATCATGCATTGCCGATGATTTCTACTGGATCTAATTATTATAACTACACAGTATGCTGAATGTATTATCTTACACATAAATACGAGATACCAGTAGGTATTACGTATTATATTAAAATATGTGGTATGTAATTACTGGAAGCCGGCATTCGGTTACAATATTGTAATAATTATTGCGGCAGAGATACTGTGGGCGGATCAGATTTAACGATTTTCCGTGAATAACACGGTTTATTTCTGTATGGGAAGGGATAAGTCTAATAGTGAGATAAGTCTTCCAATCTTCATATTCTTGACTTGAGTTAGCAAAACGCTTGGTTTTGTTATGAGGGTCTCAAGATCATTGGAAAATGTCCGAGTACAACGTTCAATATACGTATCGTTAAGCGCATGCTTTAGTGAAACGGCAAATAATTATTTTCAACTATGGGTGCGACGAAATTTCGGACTGGCTGCCAATCGGAGAGCGAAAGTCGAGCTGTGAACACGTCAATTTGTTTTGTGATGGCGTCGGGGGAATTAATTCTTACATCGTGTAAAGATGACTAAAAAACGTTACCTATTTACTTGAAAAATAAAACATGTCAATGAATATATTATTATTATTACTGATAGAATAATAAACATAACATTAAATGGACGCATGTTGAATTTTTATGACAAATTATGTTTTGTTCTGCACACGTCGTTTGCACAATCTTCGCGTCGCGTAGTCACGATCGTTTTAGATCGTGCCCCAGTTGAAGTATAGCCTTAATAATTATTATCAGTGGTGAAGACTCTGTACTAGACGATTATTAAATCCTACCTTAATAAAATATATAATTTATAATTAATTATATTTAACACAAAATATGCACAATATATTATAATATACGTAATATAATGTTAACAGTTGTCGCAATACGTCCACCTGTAGATACGGTGATTCGTATATTTACCACTAATACTAGTGCATTCAAAGTCTGAAATAATCTGTACGTAAACATATTATATTTTTGAATATAATATCGTACCGTCAAATTATCGTAATAAATCGGAAAATTGCGCCAAAGCTGAAAGGTTCCAATACATTCAAGAAAATAATTAAACATTACATAGCTTAAAAAAAATCCATAGCGTTAAATCATAATATTTAACAAAATATGTACATCTCTTATAGTAGATTGTAAAATTGATTTTTATATTTATATTGACATATTTTTAAAATGCTACGTTGACATTTTAGTCTAAATTACAATATTTACTTCAATGTTGTAAATATAATTCGTATACAATTTAATTAGAACATTACTGTGTGCAAAAGTAGCACAGCATTTTATAATATATGTACATACAATTTACTTCACGGTGAAATCAGGGCTCGAAATGGACCGGAGCGCACCGGAACGCCGTTCCTGTTCGTGAAATCGGTAAAATTATCGCTCCGTCTCGTGGAAAAAATAATTTGACCGTCTGAACTAGATAGGCCATATAATAGAAAATCTAACACACTTATTTTTATGAAATACACGTAAAATTTCATAACTATGTCTTCTAACTATGATATCTATGTATTGTTCTTCAGAAAACTGTCGAGCGCTCCGGTTTGTAAACTTTTCCATTTCGAGCGCTGGGTGAAATGTTCAACGAACAACGCGTTATTTGATTAAAAACTAGGTACGTATACTTTGTTTCCAAGACAACAGCTTACGTTTGAAGTGTGCTACGGCCAACTACATACATATAAAAAAAATACATGTAACCGGATCGGACATATAGTTCCTTTACTAATGATTGATATTATTTCAACCAATATCACACGTTAAACTACATATGAGTATATTTCAGTGTTGTTTTTACGAAAACACGAATTAAAAAAAAAATATATATTTATATATATGAAAACTTATTCCTGAATTATAAACACAGTCTTACATAATATAGCTACAAATGTGATGGTGATGGGGCATAATAATAATACATTAATATTTATAAAGCTGTTTTTCAGTTGATACATTAAACATGTATCCATTTTAAAATCTAATTTTTCATCGCCTCATCAGAGCGCGTGGATTTTCTTTTATAGAATTAGACGGATGGAAAATGTTTATAATAATACACTCTCGCGTTTGTCGATTCAAACCGCAGACACGTGGTGCTTACGTTGGGTATTTTAGTAAACGCCTTCGGCACGTCATCTGGAATGTAAGTGACTCCATTTCTAAGAACAATGTAATACTATGTGATATACCCTCTAGAATGAAGAGTACTTATGTTTTATGTGTGTGATCAAATTTATTGAATTCCGAATTTGAATTCGAATGTTGGACGAAGGCTTCCCTGAGTTTTTGTCACGTACTTGACGAGTTTATTGATCTAGAGCAGTGGTTCCCAAAGTTGACTGGGCTCCGACCCATCTAACGAAAAATTCCAATCTTGGGACCCACCTCTTAGCTGTCTTAGAGAAAAGAGGGCATAAATATTGGTAATGCTCAGATTCCCTAGTGGCGAGTCGTGGAACTTCTTAATGCTGTCTTATTTGTTCTAATTGAAAATTTTTTTTTTATAAGTGTTACCAATATGAATGAAAGACTGTTGAAATAAGAAACACAACTTAAATAAAAAAAAAATATTACTTAAAAACCTACACCTGCAAGGTTTTTTTACAAAGTTATTTTAATATTTTCCGTAACCTAAGTTTATTTAAATTTTTAGGAATTATAAATAGCTGAATGAAATATCAAATTTATCACTTCCTATTTTTTTTAATTTATGTATACAGTGGCGAGGGCCCACTCAATATTCGCTCGCGACCCACTGGTAGGTTAGGTTAGGTTAGGTTAGAATTTTAGTTTGGGAAACCATGATCTAGAGCAATGATACTCAACCTTTTTTTTTCTTCGGGCCAAATAAATATATTTGTAAAGTAACGCGGACCGCATCACTACTGGTGTGACGAAAAAAAATCATGAAACCCCCCCTTTTTTACAAAACATTTTTGAGATTTTAAAAATTATAAACTAAAACAGAATAATAATATACATATCTGTTCGTCAAAAATTACAATAGTGAAAAAAGTAAAACTCAAAAGTATTGTGTATCCAAGCGTTTATTTCAAAATTAATGTGATTTTTTACATTGAGATAAATTTTCAACAATTTTAGACAAATCGGGTTTATAATTGCTGCATGCTACCCTCAATACGTCATCAAAGTGAGAATCGGTAAGTCATATCATAAGCATATCTTCTATGATGCGATTAAATATGTGTTTTGCAATATCTTCAATGCGTCTAGCAAAGGTAGAATCCGAGAGCTGCATACAGGCGGACCTCGACTTACGAACGTTCGACTTTCGCACAATTCGCTATTTCGCACATTTAAAAAAAAAAACGTTTTTTTAAAACGTCGCGCTGGCCGTGGGGTTAAGACATAATAAGATTTATAAACAAGAGTGAGAAACAGAAAAACTGCAGTGTTGATAGGTACGAACAAAGAGAAATCAAGGACTTATAAACTTCGCACGACGTTCTGATTGCGGTGAATCTTTTTCTTCAATCGGACGTTCGTATGATACAAACAGGTCTACTACTATATTATGTTCAATTTTGAAAAATAAAATAAAAATTAAGGAATACGTTCAAAATTGTGGAAATATATCTTTAAAGGTTGTTTCCAAAAGACACGGCATAGTTATGGATGAAATGGAAAAATTTTTGTCATCATGGATCGACGACCAACATCAAAAAGATGTCCCTCTGAATATTTAAATTATTCAAGCGAAGGCTCTTAGTTTGCACAGAGATTGGAAGGCTAGATTAAAAGAAGATTCTAACACAATTTTCAAGCAAGTAACGGTTGGTTTATATTAAATTCACTGGAGAATCGGCTGATTTTCGCGGAGAATTTATTTCCTCATTATCCAAAATTATTGAAGATGGAGAATATTCCTCTAGCCAAATATTTAATGTAGATGACACAGGTTTATTTTGGAAAAAATGCCTAGTCGTATATTCTTATCTAAGGAAGAATCAGTTGCCCCTGGGCATAAACCTTCTAAAAACCGATTGACATTGCTTCTTGGTGGAAACTTGGCTGGTGATTTAAAATTGATGCCAATGTTAATTTATCAACCAGAAAATACCAGGGCATTGAAAGGGAAGGATAAAAAATTGTATCCAGTAATCAAATAAAGATAAAAAAACCTGGGTTTACTGCGTTAATATTAAAAGATTGGTTCACTTTACATTTCGTGCCAGCAGTTAAGCAATATTGTAAAGTTAATAATTTACCACTTAAAATAAGAAAAAGAATAGTGGCAAACAGTTAACTCTTGATAAATTTTTAAGGGAAACATCCGCAAACCCCACTTAAACATGTCTCTTAAACATCTTATATTTACTTGATAAATACATATTTCAAAATACACACAATTAATTTTTTTTACTTCCCTCTACTTTCGAACATTCAACATTCGCACACCTTTTCAGGAACCAATTATGTGCGAAAGTCGAGGTCCTCCTGTACTTTTGATCTGAGCTACTCGTATTATTTGATTTTTATTGCTAAATTTATCAAATACTACGTTGGAAACACTGCGGAAACATTCTCTCACATCCTCTGTGTCAGTAAATGGTTTCATATATTTACCAAGTATGTAACAAATTGCATACGATGCTCTTGTCACCGCTGCGTCTTGTGATACCATTGATACAATATTTTGTTGATGTTGTAAGGACTTCTTGAAGAATGTTAACTTTTCACGTCTTTTTAAAGAGCCACGAGGAAAAGTATCATTAAATGTTTTGTGCTTCGTGGTATAATGACAAAGAATATTATATTTTTTTTAATATACTTAAAAATTTCATGATAGATCAAGCATGTGCTCGAACCATGTTTATTTGCAACAACGAAATATTCTTCTTCCCATTTGTCTTGAAACACTCTCTTTTCGTCGGACAATTTTCGATTGCTGATTCGACTTTTTGAAGACACTCCCGCCATTATGGGTAATTAAATTATAACAAAATAATACTTTATAAGACAGCAAAAAATACTGTTGTATCCGTGTTCCGATTAATGTTTACTTGAGATAAAGCCACAACACTGTGACGCGTTCAACTTTGGAGCTGTCAAATATTTATGTTGCCACAAGCAAAATTATTTTCGCGCGTTCTTGTCTGTCAAATATTTGTTTTTTGGGAATAAATCTAGCGTGTGCAATAGCAACACTCTTATACCAGATCTGATGTGGACCATAATGACAATCCTCTTCGGGTGTCACTATCTGTGCGTCAAAGTCGAAACGAATCTCAAGATATACGAAATTTAGAAAGCCAGATTTTTAAAAATCATGTTCCGGATAATAAATGTGTTTCGGGCCGCACATAAAAGCTAAAGGGCCGCAGGTTGAGTATCACTGATCTAGAATTTTTTAGGGTGGCTATCATTAGGTCAATGATCTGCAGCCGCGATTTATGCACGGTCATCTTCCATGACGCTATAAACGTGTCAGAATGAAAATATTTTAGTGTCACACTTCCTTATCACGAAACGAAGCTGCGTATGACTGATGTAGCAATCATCCACCTTGGTGATTAGAGAAAGAGTTTAGAAAATAAAAAAAGAATCTTGACTTTCTTTGCCGTCATTTATCTTTAGTGACATGAAGTATCCTCTGAACCCATGAACTGAAAGTCTGCCGAAACAGAGGAGTCGGAGTTTGAAAGTGACAAAAAAATGAGGGATCGGAATTATTCCGTCGCCTATAATAGGCAACAAACTTTTCAAATGCCTCAAAGTTGGCCTTGGTTGATATCAAGTCGGCGTGGCTAATTGGGCCCGTGTACGTACAGACCCTGGCAAACAACTCCGTTCGGTCGGATCTTATAAGCGGGCAGTCTCAGAGGACATGTTCAGAGTCATGATCGTGCCCGCATGTGCATTCCGGCCCATGTCATATCAAACGAAAACCATATAGCTTGGCTGCGAAGTCACAATGTCCGGTCAGCAACTGGCTTACCCAATGTATTGGTCTTAGTTGTATCAACTGAAACCTGCAGTACACATCTGAAAAGAATGTCAGGACTATATGACTGAATTTGTCAGATGGTTAACTAAGCGACATTAGTATTTTATCACTTATCAGCTTAGAGACATATCGCGTGGGTACTCTTGTCTGCCTCTTTATATATTGTTTTGTTTTCTGGACTCGTCTTTTTCATGCGATGTTATGCTATACTTAATTATATATTTTTCATACAAATTTCTGTTTGTGACACTGACATCATGACATAATTTTAGACTATTTTGAAATTAATACACAATACAAATAAATAAATAATTTTATTTTGAGAATCACAGTCAGAAAATAATACAACATCCATATTAATTAGATTATTCAAAAAACCATGTAGAAAAAAATATCTCTATAATATCACAAAACAAACTCCACGTTATAAAAAAAAAATGTTTCCTAATACGGATTGGACTGTCTTAATTGGAATGTTGAATAATTAGAGTTTACAGCCAATTAAATGACGAACTAGCGATTTTTTATTGTTATCGTTTCTTGAGTAATACAGTAACCATAAAGTAGGTAATCAATGTGGCAAAGGAAATTATAAACTAAAAAAAAATATATATTTAACCGAGGCTTTGTCTGGTATCCTGCCTAATATTATGTCTTTTCTTTAAACTGAGATAGAATACAATAAAATTCACAAGTTGCACTTATACATTCAAATTTGGGGCATTGTACCGCTATGTGTACAGTGTCATACTGAACACTGAGGCATTTGTCATATACCTGTGAATCGCTCCTCCTCACGAGGACATCAAATCTTTTACTTTTTTCTTGTTTTGATCTTACCTTCAATATGTGCAGAACTTGACAAATCAGGGCATTGGACATGGATAAATATTTTTGTTTGCAGTTATTTAAATAGTTTCCAATCAATTTTCCACGAACCTTTGGGATTGTATTATATTATGTTTCAATTTCATCTAGTTATTGGAAATATATATACGATTTGGCATTACTACAGCATGAAATAGAGATGAAAAAAAAATCAATTCTACAAAAATTATTTGGTTATAATTCTGCTTAGAACAAATCCAGACAGTTGTATATCTCATAAACAAATAATTCCCGAATAAACTGTAAAAGTTTTTTCTCGTTATAACTTCTAACGACCTCGAATGTGTGTATATATTTCCTGTATTCCTCGATTTAGCGCGTTTAATCTGTTTATACAAATAAATTTATTATGAAACCTCGTTTGAGTTGATTTTGAATGAATGTACCTATATTCCACTATAACCGTACGCTGCCGATCAAAGGATGCCGAACGTGACCGTCTTTTACGCAACCACTAATCAAAGCCAGCTGTGGCAACGACACGATGTGGACTGCATTTCTCATACTGTTTGTATGTGATGTTCACACACGTTGCGTACCGTATTGTGGAGACATGTGACTCGTGGCGAGGTTCGAAAAATCAGCAGCTACTATCTTACCGTGCCACGTTGCCTCCACGCATATATATTCGAAATCCAGACACATCAACACTTTGGGCTATATATAACCACTGGCGGGATATTCGCCTCCCAGTCGCTGTGACCCATCGCACATGAAAGTGGCTACTTTGATATAGTAAAGCAATAGTATAACACTTGGACAGTAAAATAATTATGTAAGTAGGGACACAATTTATGTTACTGTTAAAAAAATATTATGTTTATAATATAAAATGATGTTCCTGTATTTTAAATAAATAATTAAATACTCATGTCATATACATACCCAAAATTCTTATTTAATATATAAATATATGACTGCCGGTATTATCGATGATAAGGATAAAATACATTTGACCTTGTCGATAAATGAATTTTATATACCTACATATTTCAAATTTGAAATCAGAAAATTAATGCTCCGTTCTGTTTTTGATTACTTTCGGAAAAATTTATGCCGTTCCATATTTGAAAATAATTTAAACTCGGTTTTTTGAAGTTACACATAATAATATTTACCGCAAATTTCTGCGTGAAGCATTTCAAACACGTCCTATACAGACAAAAAGTCGTCCATTTGCAAAGTTTTGTATGCATACGGATGGATAAAGGGCAAACGTTCGGAAAAGTTTGGATGGGATCCTCCCAACGTTTGCCCTCCACACACGAGTACATTCGAACAACAGGGTAACTGGTCTCGGTAATTTTCTCGTCTAACTCTGCACATATGTGGCTTTGTATATTATACAAACTTTGAAACTTTCAGACAGACAGTTCGACTAGTTATAGGTATTTAACCGATAGTTGTGTTAGGATGGCTCCATGCGATGCGTTGATTATTATAACGAATGTTCAAAGAAGGTAGGGACAAAGTTATTAATTTTACATAATCGGCGGCCAAAGTGAACGCTAATTAATTTATTGAACCTTACTCCCATATCGAAAATCTCCTCGCTCCTGTACTTTGGTCATTACATCGTCCTCTAGAGAGGCCATCTGGCAATTTATTTATTTATTTAAAATCATCACAGGATAGAACGTGACGCGATACATTTAATTTATTTAATTATGTATTATTATAATATTGTATTTAACTATTGTTCGTATATTCAATAAATAAATTTTATACTTAAAACTTGTCTGTATAAATAGAAGTAAGAATATAGTGGCGAAATTACAATATGTATAAATAAAAGCCTGTGCGGGTCGAGGGGGTATCGGTGTTCATGGAGAACCATTTTAAAATAAAGATTTCATAAAATAAGACAACTATTTTCTTATAAAGATTTTTCTTGTACGTACAGAGAAGAATTCGCTTGCGACGCAATTTTTTTTATAGGTAGATAACGAGGGTATACTGACAGAAAGCATTAAGTCATTAAAACAAGTTCTGAGATAATCGCATTAATAGCTGAATTTTTTCTTTCAAAGCTTTCTCCCACGTAGAATGTTTTATGTTTTATATATTTTTTTTCTACATTATAAAGAATAACCTTTTTGGCATACAAAACATAAGATTTGATGTTGATAAGTTGCATGGATATTTTTTTAAAAATGTAAATGTAAGTGACCGCTGACATAATGCATTCTGTCAGTAACTATTTGCTAACTTTGACATATTATTAGATAAATGACAATGCATTATTGTTATATTTATTTATGTTAATCATTAGATTGGTACATAATAATACAAATAAAAATAATATTTTTAGTGAAAATAACATTATTTTTTTCAAATTAGAGCAATATAGAAAAAATACAATGAAAATAATAATAAATCACAATAATTTTTAAACAGATTTTTTTTAGAATTAAATTATTTACCGTAAACTACAATAACATTTCTCTGAAGGGTATGCAGATTGGATAGTATGCTACATATTACGACTAGCCTTAATTCTGATTGACATTCTTTGCATTTCCTTGCACTTGCACATTGCACTTATTCATGAAAACAATTAGATTAGTATCAGTATTAATATTAAAAAAAAGAATGTTCATTATTATTTGTCGTTTTCGGCATCGGAATCATTTATATCGGGCTCCGGAAGTAAGTCTGGATGGCTGTTATTCTCGGCAGATAATTGTTGAAACCACCAATGAAAAATGTCCAGTATTACACTTTTTTCACACAAATCCTTTTTTTGGCAAAACTTATTTTTAATGGATTTTTATATTATAATTGTGGAATGTTTTCGATTTCTACAAAACAAATTTGGTTGATACGCGAAGCATTTCTAATTTTTAAAACGTTTATTGTTTCGTACACATCACTAAAATTATATTTATATTGAATGGTAAATGGGTTTTCCTTTTCATATTTAAGACATTTCATTTTTAGCCAACTTACGCCAAGTTTTTATTTTTTATTAACTGATTCGATAAAAATTTGAGGTCATAAAAGTCAGTATATTTTAGCTCGCTTGCTTCGTATGGTTTCTTTTTCGAAATGAAACGAGACATTCAAAAATCATTTAGTCATTGGCACAATAAATCGATGCAAACTTTTGCCTGTTTTCTATGGCACTATGCATAGAATCGCATTCCATATATTCAAGAAAAGAGCAGATACTTGCAAATTTCTATTATGGCCTCCGCATGTATCGAAGAAGAAAGATATTTCAGTTACACTCGATGGAAGCTGCTTGAGATACCACATGAGACAACTTCCTATTTCGCAACTCCCTCGTTTTCCATTTATTTCGGTCCAAGCCAAACAAAATCCTTTATTCGGCTTTGGACATTCGTAAATAGTTAAGTTTAAACATATTTACTTTTCTTTTATAATAGAGCAGTGAAACCTCTGTGGATGGTATATGTAACACACTCTGAAGATCGTATGTTACAGTCATGAATAAGGACTCATTATTAGACATATCCTTATCTTTTTCTTTTTCAGAATGACATTCATTTTTCTTTTTCAAATGACTCTGAAAATCCTCTTCCATTATGATGTTGTCTTCGGGGCAACTTACTTTGTATTTATTACAAAATGTGCACTGGTCCTTTTTTGGTGTGAAAAACGATAAATTATAATTTTTGCAGAACACTCTATGATAGGTTATCTGTGTCAATGGTGATACGCTTTTTTCTGTGCAATAGTCTTTACACAGGCTATACATTTTGCAAATTGTTAATTTACTGTCTAAATATTACCTTATATATATATGTCCTTTCTCGTGTAGTGACTCCATAAACGGGAAGGATTCTATGTGAGACTTTATATGGATTAAATTCTCATTGCTTGTTTTGTGAATAGGGGGATGTTTACATCTACGATCGTGTAACGTAAACTGTACTCCCACGTCTTCTTGTTCTTTAAATGCGTGAATTACTGATCTATTTGAAATGTGTAAAGTACTCTAAAAAGACTCTGACTTTTTGTCCACTCTTGAAAAAGAAATAACTCTTTAGTTTTGACTGGATTTCCTTTTTTCATTCCTTGGTTTTCTATCAACGGGAATTTCAATCTCAACATTTTTTAGAATGTAATCTTTTTTGCGATCATAAGAACAACTCCAACACATCTTTAATATATTATGTTTTGCTCTTTGAGACGAAGTCATTCTAATAAATTCTTCAAATGGTTCAATGTATTGTTTCACTAATCACTAAAGACAGATGAATTAAAATTTCAAAGGTATGGCCTATGCCCTATGGTGACATCTATTGACAACATTTGTACTGACAGAATGCATTATGTCACACTTAATGCATATGCCATGTTACAAGTCCTGTATTTTGTACACACAAAACGCATTATAGGTCATATAATGCTTTCTGTCAGTATAAAAAAATAACAATATGACTTAATGCAGTTTCTATTTTCTTACCAGTATATCCTATGACTAAGTGCGTTTTACCAGAACGTAGAGCGTAAAATTCTAAGAATTTTGGCATTTAAAACAGAAAAACAGCAAAAACTCACTTAATGCGTTCTGCAAGTATACCCTCGATAATATCGTCACTGTTCTGGCAGAAGACACTAATTAAAAAAAAATTACATATTCAGTTAGTTTACCAAAATGTTCCTTATTTCAAACTTTACCGTCTGGAAACCTTCTTAATAAATTAATTTTTATTTTAAAGTCATCCTTTTTACGATTACTTAATAAACTCACATGATAGACCATTTCAAACATTTTAACAACTTAAAAGTCAAATTACTCGAAACTAGTATTCTCCAGTTAGTGTGTTCTGCCAGAACAGAGACGATATATTGTATAAATTTGAAAAGATCCTGCTATGATACTTCATAATATTTTAAAATGTTCATGGTTTTTTTGTACATAAGTATCTAAATTCTAATGGATTTAAGTTTTGTACTATTCCATTTAAGCGCCTGAAGATGCCGAAATACAAAACTTAAATCCATTAGAATTTAAATTCAAATTCCATAAGTACCTTCGGTCGATAGTATTAGTATTATATATAAGTATTTATGTTGAAAACTCCTCAGAAATAGTCTGTTGAAAAAAATATGGGCATCATCCCAACAGTGCTGGACTTCAATCCGTATCCATCGGAATTTGGTAAACGTACTTTACCAATTTAGCCACGTGCTATTTTTGTCGAAATTAACAAACAGTCATGCAGGCCGACGCGTGGATATTTTTCTAGGACACATAAGATCCAGTTTACCGCGCACCGTCCTTAGTAACATATATCGTCAAAATGTTTTATTTCAAAAATGTTCCCAAGTCATACCATTATTATGTTGTCTGTGAGGCTTCAGTCCGTAAATAATTTTAATTTTATATTCAATTCGAATTGAATTCATGGTTACTGTAAAAAAATTCGTAAAATAAATATGGTTGGGATATGCTCGCCTGCACATATATAGTTTATTATGACTTACCACTCTAACCTTAGTCAAGAAATTCCATCTCTGTCTTCCTTTCAAAAGTGACTTTAAGCTTTAGGTATGTAATTGAGGTTCTGTAATATTTATTGATCAGGTATAAAATATTTCAGTAATTAAGTCTATTTCAGACTGCTATTAAAATTTTGCTCGTACAACCTACTATATCTAATATCTATAATACATACTTGAAAATATTCTTTTGTAGAATTTTGCTTGCACATTAAATCAAATAAACAGGCTTTATAAAAATATACGAGACGCGTCATATAATAAAGATTGAGATGGGAGATACGACCTATCTCACTCTTCAGAGGCGAGAGTTCATTTGTTTTTTTTCGCATGGTGAAAAAAGCTCAAAAGTGGGTGAAAATTTCGAGCATTTTTTTGCGTCTGAATATACATCGCGTACCCTTGAAGTTGAATAATACAGGAGTACAAAAATGCCATCAAATGTTAGTTTTACAATTTGATCGTGAAGTTCGATAGAGGTTTTCTTTATAATATCAAATTTAATAAACATAGTTTGCCCGGAACTAAAAACTATTTTATAAATAAGTTAATAACGTTTTCTTTGTCCACGCAAGTTTGTTAGATGAAAAACTGTCGACAGGTTCTGCTGAACCAGTACCTAATATCATTATGCCATGTTTACAAATAAGCCGTATCACTTCAATGTAATCGCATACGCTGATGTAGTAAGTCGAACCTCTTTGAAGTAGGTCTCCATGATACGTTGCTGATAGTGGCATGAATATGGCTTGATGGTCTGCTATCTTTTGGCTATGTCGCTGCTATTGAACTGCCGAGAGCTGATGTAGGCGTATGGTTCTTCTTCTAATATCTCCAGCGGTCATCTTTGGAATTTAATATACAATATGATGATTGTTATTATATTACCAATATATTATACAGTATAAAGGAAATATACATCTGAGTACTTAGGCATCACGTATAATTTTAATTTTTATTTAGTGGATTGAAATAGTTGGTTGAAACTAGAAAGTCATAATAATTATTACTTATTCTAGGAGTTTTATTTTATTTTATTTCAAGACCGGTTTTGTTAGTCAGGATATTTTTCATTGATAACTAAATGATAAATCTTACACATTTTATGTATATTTGACCAATAATAATGACCCACGTTGGCCGCGCAGCTTAAGCGTCGTGGGTCCCAGATTCAAATCCTGGGTCTGACAAGTACACAATATATTGTTCTTCAATTTCTATGGACTTAATAAGTTGAGCAAGTGGCTGACATCCATTTCTCGTAAAAACAAAATCTCTTAATACAAACCCCAACTTTGTAGACGTCCATATGATCCTATTAGAATCGGACATGATCGAAGAAGAAGAGGAATACCAATAATTGATATATACAATAATAATTATAAGTGCCTATATGGTAGTGTGTAATAATTTAAATCTATTTACCATTTTGATTGAATGCTTCTCTAATAACTTAAATACAACAACATAGTATTATCATAGTAAATAGTGAAATACGACAACAATGGATAGGTACTAATAGTGTTCATTTCATTGTCGTTTTTTTAATGTTAGTTTTAAATTATGCTTTGAATGCAGTGCGGTAAACTGATTAAAATTAGGCTAGCGCCGGAAGTCTGTTGCGATTATATTAATAATGTTATTTCATTAATTGATCACAAAGCAGATTGCCTCCTTATTGGTGGATTTTGGATTAGTATCTCATTTAAAACCTACGTAGTTTAAAAAAAACGGTACTGTTCGGTTATGAGGAATACAGCGGCAAACACATTTTGAAAATAGCTGATATACTGGATTATTTGTTAGGTTAACCTAACCAAACCTAACCTAACCCAAACTAACAAATAATCCAGTATATCGGGTGTTTTCAAAATGTGTTTTCCGCTGT
Organism: Rhyacophila brunnea; assembly: GCF_057557595.1. Lineage (NCBI taxonomy): Eukaryota > Metazoa > Arthropoda > Insecta > Trichoptera > Rhyacophilidae > Rhyacophila > Rhyacophila brunnea. Next base: position 21,840,360 of record NW_028232774.1, read on the forward strand.
ATTCCTCATAACCGAACTGTACCAAAAATTCTTCACATGAATCATTATACAGATCGATAGCTAGGAGGCGAAAGCACTTACCTTTAAAGTGAAAAATGTGAGTTTAATTACTGCAAGAAAAATTTTTCTTTAAAAAAGAAGTATTTGATGCAAAATATTAAAATATTACTGTTTGTCGCCCTTCGTAGATCATATTTCGGTCTCAAAATATGAGTGGATTAAATTCGCACTATGTAACTATTACTTCTTAAATTGATATAAATGTTTGTCGATCTACTATGTGCCTATAATATTATATTATTTCCTTCTCCCACATCTACATTCCCACCACTTAGCTAGGGTTGAGTGCATGGTTAATATTCAGTACTTACTCGTAAAAAGCCCTTAAGATAAATACTTGCTACATTATGGGGCGCGTATACAGCGTTGGAAATGTTGACATAACTTTTTTTATTGAGTGCTGGTATTATTTATTCATTCAATATATTAACAATTAAGCAAATGAGAGATTAGGTCACTAGAAAAATATTCTTCCTTTTCCATATCCGTTACTTGGGTAGAGCATATTATATGAACACCCTCAGGACATCCAAGAATCCCTATCACTCTCGCCAACCATGTTCAGTTCCATAGATTCCCCATGTGATTGACACTCCACGGCGCCGGAATCCGACTGGCTTGAAAAAACGGTACGTAAAGCCAAGAGTTACTTGAAGCATTCGTAGCATATTGTTAAGCCTTATATGTGACGAGAGCTTTCTTATTTTCTCGTCACTTTTAAAGTCGTAATATCAGTTTCCGCAAGTATTTGTTCTCGATTCTCAGTGTACGATTTCCCAGGTGAGAAACACGTGGTTGCTTTTGCCAACTTCTAGAATCTAGAGTGACGTCTTATAGCAGTTGAAGATTCTGATATAAGTCAGAATATTAATCTATTTTTAAAAAAATATTCTAAGTCGCCTAAATAATAATATGAAAAACATATATTTGAGAACCTAATCGATTTATAATTTTCGATAACTATGTACAGTATACATTTTCCACTATTTCCACTCTCCCGTTTTGTACAAGTATGTGCGATGAAAATAGCTTAAAAAACAGATGGTCTTTTACACATTTTCTATTCTCGCAATCCCATCTGTTCGTAAACGGAACGCAGTCTCACAGGGCGTTATTTTATTTCGTAGCATTTACGAACACCCATTTAAATTCAGTCCCCGGGCGAAAGTATAACGTGGTAACGTTTTTAAGGAGACGATGTCAGTAGGCGCCTACGGTTGAAAATGTGTCGCACAGCGGTTGAGGAAACATTACATTGGTCCAGAAAGTCGGTCAAATAAAATAAAACTGTTTTTATTCTTATCGTGTCATCACCTAACGGATGTTGGCCACCACCTGGGAAGTCTTTACTTTATCAGTTTGAATAGTTTGGCTTAGCTGCACTAGTGCCGATTACGGAGGTTGTTAAACTATGAAATGTGACGTCATCACCGATTACATGTAGGATTGACCTTTTCTTGGATATTTGGAGAATATAATACTTTTGTCTTTTCATAAAGTGGTCGAGGTACTGTAAATTTCTGGTTTTGATACTACGCAGATCTTTTCTGTCTTTTCCCATTCATTTGACAACGTTCGAAATTTCTTAAACTGAAGAAAGTCGCCAAAAGGAAAAGAATGTAATACCAAAACTTCTCATGAAATATCACAACGTATCAGTACAGCATCGTCTTTATCTTGTTGGGTCTTCAAAGGTAAAATTTATTCCACAGCTTATAGTACTTCATTGGAAAATTGCATTTTAGTGTAAGTACATACCGTAGAATCCTTTGATGAAAATAAGTATTGTATACTTCTCACCATTTACCATGGTTTTCAGTCAAGGATAGCATAATGTGCGAGGAGTAAACTATCGCGACAATAACTATTTACACACAAAAATATTGATTGTCTCGTCAATCTCATTTCTCAGGTGTAAGTGAAACGCGTTAGTTTGTTTTTGTTGTGTGCATATTTTGTGTTTCGTTATGTAGTTCGTATAGTTTACTGCCAGGGTCACCACGACCGTTCTACTATACATATATCCATATGGCACAAGTTGCAACTATCGCGTGAAAATTCAGAAGCTGCTGAACTTTTCTGATCAGTTTTGCAACTTGCACGACAATAAGTGTTTACATTTGCATTTTATTGCTATAGTCGCGACAATTCGTACTGCTAGCAGTAAATTCATGGTCGTGTAAAGTATTTGCTATAGGCGTATGAAAGTGGAACAATAAAAAAACCTCTTGGACCTGTAATTCTCATATAAAACTCTCCGTATTATTTATTCACCATGTTATTTATTTCTTCCATACAAAAATAAACTATATAACCCCATAAATAGAAAAACAACCTTTTGTCCTAAGTAGCATGTAAATAAAAATGTTTGATGATATTTTGTTGGCGAAGATTGGCGCTAAATTGAAATTTAGAATTTACCCAATAACGTCTTATGCGTCAATTACATTGAGCTACTTTACGAGCTCCTTGTTGCCGAATTTACAATCTGCCTGTAAAGTCGCCCAGTGTCATCATTTGACAAGCTAACAAGCAGATTGTAAACAATCTACCGAGAAAAGTTGAAAGCCGGTCAACTTCACACGCTACACGCCGGCGTGTGTAGAACGCAGTAGCAACATCCCGGTAAAAAACGAACTACCTACGTTCTGTCAAAATAGTCGCTGGCTTGTGGCTTCTCAGCGAATGGAAAGTTTTGTGTGTCATCATCACAATCGCAGTAACTGAATCGCCCGCTATTAAATTCGCCAACAAACAGCTCGTAAAGTAGCTCAATGTAAAGATTATAAACTTTCAAACCATATTTTTTTCCATAATACACTTTTCCTTTCATCAAAATTCATAGCTCACTAATGGTTTACATAACGTTAGTTGATTCGGAAGGATAATCGTATTTATCCATTGGCATACAATGATAGATCACTTATTTTAATGGCAAAAAGTTTTACGCTCATCAGTCATTACCTAAACCTCATGTAAACGTCTGATTGATCTTTGTTGTTCTTGGGTCACGATATATCATTCGCTGAATATCCTTTCATTGAAACATTGTAACGTTCTAACACGCACCCCCTGAACTGTATTAATAAATTATTTTGAGATATAATAGAATTCTACTATTACTATAGTCATAGATAGGGCAACCATATTTCTATACGCGGTATTGAGATATTCATAAATACATATTATCATACCTATAGCTTTTTGATGGTGACTCAGGTATCTGGTAATTTTCTCGTATCTTTCTACACATCCAAAAATCCTGTTAAGGAAAGAGAGATAATTCTTACAAATGAAACATTTGTTGAATATTTGGAAGTAACAGTATGTTACACACGCATTCGAGAATTTAATATACTTAAGACTCAGTGGGAGATCACATTTGAAGATTTTATTCAGGCGCTCAAATGCACTACCCAATTTGGTTCAGCAAGCAATCTCTTCATACATACCACAGTCATCAATTAAAATTTATGGTCCAAGATGATTGATGAGGATCAATTTTGGTTAAGTCAAGTAGTTTAGCATTTCTTTTGTATTCGAGACATTTATATTTAAACCTACTTTGCAGCTTTCATTATTTGCAAGCTTCTGCATATCCTGTTTTGAAGGTCTTTTGGGTCATTCGCAATGACAACAATGTCGTCTGAAAAGCGCAGGTGACTGAGGTATTCGCAGTTGACGACATTAATTCTATTGTCGTTCCAGTTGAGTTGTCTTAATATATCTCCCAGAGTAACGGATAGCTTCTGGATTAGTCACCCAGTGTCGTGGCGATAACGTCTCGACGGGTTGTCGGTTAACAGGTGTTTATGCCAATAAAGTTGAACAATATCTCATGAGTCAACTTGTGGTTTTGACGTTGCTTCGCTTGTATCGTAGCCAATGTTGAAGCGACAGAGTTCTTAATGTAACTGCCTGTTTATGCCATCAAGGTCGAATGATGACACGTGACATGATTACAGTGCCTGGATGACTACACTTAGTATAGTAGGTAGGTAGGAAATATCGGATCGAATTAGGGCCAAACTCGATACTTTCGTGAGAAAATCTGAATATACTGGACTATCTATTTAACCAAAACCATCCCGTTTAAAATGACATGATGGTAAACATAGTCATAAATCTTCAATAATATTGTATTCAATTACTTTTATCTACCGGAGTTGTTAATATACTTGCTCTAAATATTTATCTCATAGCCCGCAGACATTCTTTGTGAACTCTGAAAGATATTTTATTGAAAGAAATACTAAATACTTTGATCACGCCATGTTTTCTCGACTGAATATTTTGCAATTTTATTATTACACGATATGATCAAAAATTGGACTAAGTATTAATAATATATTGCTTGGGACTTTCACGGTAATTTGTTAGGTTTTAAGGTATTTGGGTAGCCATTACGTATTCCTTCTTTTCTTTTTCCCATCTCGATGTTTTGGGTTCATTTTAGAGGATTTTCTCAAAGTAAATAAGTATAGGTGCTGTTGGGTATATGAACACTGCTCATATAAAATGTGTGTGTCGAAAAATATTTGTCATAGGTGACAGCAGATATTGCTCTAAATAAAACATGGTAGTTGATGTGTATTAATTGTTATAGCAGGGTTTAACCAGGCTACTATAATTGTCCAAAATTAGTAATTAACGGATTAATTATTGGATTCAATTAATTGACTGAATACTACACAGGGATCTATTGTACACACTTGGAATCTTCCCACGGATAACGGTCACCGTGAAAATATCTAGATCGCCTGTAAGTAGGTGTTCCACAAAAACAGGATAAACTATGGATTTTATGATGTGAACATTACAATTCATGATACAAAAAATATTTCTAAATGTACCTCTTATTTATTGCTTTAAAAACATTCATTGCAATAATATTTAACACTATAACATATTGCTGAGGAAATTCCGTCAGTTATTAACTTACATATTGATTCCTGTTTTATATTATCTAATTATATTTTATGACAGTATTCGATACCAGCTGTTTTGCCAGATTCGTCATTGAATTTTGCTGAAATACACATGTAACACAAAGAAATAAACAGGTACAATAATAGGCATGTTTAAAAGCATCATGGTTTACGGAATCACAGAAGTATCGTGAATATCAAACGAGTCTTATATTGAAGCTTTTATTTTTCTTGCAATTTTGATGTTTATCATCTTGTATAATATCTATTTTGATATAATACTCGTATTATGTATCTCAGATACTACCTTGTTTAGCCATCCATCATGTTATGATATTTTGGCTTTTATCTTATAATGTTTTAATATAAATATTTACGAAGACTTCAATGTGTATGTGAGAATATACTTTCAATCGAAAATAACGCACAATATTTTTTTAATATAAAGATTGTATATAACAAAGTTAACCTTTTTTATAGTGGCGTAGCTTATACATATAAAAGTGAAGTAAAAAAGGACGAGTGTTCTACTAATTTTCATACAAACTGAGTATTTGAGTCCAGGAGAACAACACAGTGCAGGAAGACCACGAGTTCGGTGGATTGATGGCCTACAGAGAAACTGGAGTGGTCGACTGGAGAAGGTGAGCGGAGGAAATGCCAGAGTGAAAGAGGCCAAGATCTTCCCCGACCTGTAGTGCATGAGTCCAATATTAGCTATTATAATGTTTACGATAAATTCAGGCATGTCCAACTCATCGATCGCAGAATGGATTTTTGTTAGAGAAAATGTTAAGCAACGTACCTGTTCATTCAGTTGTAATATAATATAATTTCATTAGGATTTTTAAATGGGAACATTAATTCATGACCTGTAACCGAGGTAAGATAAAGAAAAGAATTCCCGCGTTTTAAGATACGTAGTTTCCTCTTACCGTTGCGTAGTAGGTTCTTTTCTCAGAAATTTGACGAATTTGCAGTCGTCAGTGACATGGGTCAGCTTTCAACCCTTTAGCCTTCGGTGATTGAGGTAATCATGAAGAGACGCTTTACGACCTTTACGTGGCTAGGGCACGTGTTCCGGATGCCACCAAAGAGTGTGACACTTCGTACCCTTATGGCACAGACTCAAGGGTTCCGTCACCATGGGCGGCCCTCCCTCACCCTGCAGCGGTACCACAAAAGCGACCTACGTGCTGCAGATCTGACATGGCGGGAGGCGCAAGAGTTAGCGATGGACCGAGGGAAGTGGCGCGAACTTGTGCTTGCTCTATGTCCCAATGCTCGGTCGTCACAGGGTGAAAGAAGAAGATCTTCTCTTTATAGAAGATAAACCATTGCGCACTACCAGAAAATGCTATTCTGAAGACCACCGGCCACCACTGCTAGATAGTAAAACACTACTTGAACTTGACTGAATATATTATAGTGACTGGAGAATTGTAAATGTGCTAATAAAACATAAATCTGTGCGAAAAATGAGCGGAAGTGAGACAAAAGACATATTCAACGTCTCCGGACTGGGTTTTCATTGTACTAAAAGATAAAATTTTAAGGCATTAAAAAAGTAATTATTTTCACAAAAATATACCGCGACACGTTTTGTTCTTTATTCAAATTGTTTTCATGCTTACCAACTTAAATAATGAGACAGTGAAAACAGCTCTGTGATTTTTAATTGAGAATGTATTTTTTATACAGTCCTTCCGAAAATATACCTACCTACAGATAATAGTGATAGAATAAATGTTAACCAGAATATCCGTTGAAAGATAGACACCATTATTTACAGTTTAATGTTTATTCAGAACGGAATACAAAGAAATCTGTAAATGTTTTCAATCTGTCAGTTTCTTTGATGTGCGCGTCATACTGATATTGTATTGTAACTTGTTTATCAAAGTGTTTAGTGTGGGATGTCGGTTGAATTGGAAAAAAATAATATACTGTACGTTAACGCATTGAATGATGATGATTTGTTTTGACGGTTTTTTTTATAATGGATATGAAATACTATGGTTATTGCTGTGATATATTTTTCCCAATAATCTAGTTATGTATTTCCCAATCTTTATATTTAATTTATTGTTTGGGCTAATTGCAAATTGTATCGAATTGCTCCCAGTTTTTGAGATACGGGCAAAATTAGTAGGAAGTTTGTTACAAACAAATCTGACAATGCCTTATTCATAATTTAATAATACGATACCTTTTATTCAGCTTAACTATCAATATATTTAGGGTTAGTCTATAGCAGCGATGCCAAATACGTGGCATGCGTGCCCAACTTGGCACGCTAAAAGTTTTCGACGGCACGCCAAAAAATAAATTCCTTTTATATTTTAATATTCAAAACGTTTATAGCGGAAAAATATAAAATCAAAGCGAAATCATGTTAATGTATATTGTGGCAACACATGGAAAAGCATGCCTGATATCTGTTAAAAAAACTAGGAATCTCGTTGTTGACGATTTTTTCTTCCACGTACTAATATTTTTTTCTATATTTAATCATGTACATTTAATCGGTCAACAAATGAAGATTCAGCAGCATGTATTAATTTGCAATCAACGACATATTATCAGTCTATATATCAGACATTCAACAAAAATTAGCGTGTTATTGATTTTTTTTATATTGCCTTATTTTCTTTCATTTTATGTGTATCATTTTTTTATACTTGTTTTTTATATACAATAAATATGATTTAGATTATATCATGTGTACACCTAAAAAAGAATGGCACGCGCCACGAATTAAAAAAAAAATCGGGTTATTTTGGCACTCCAATCAAAGCCTACTTGCCATACATGGTTTATAGTGTCTATACAGAGAAGATTTTCTTCAATATATTTAGAATAGAATATTTATTAAATATGTCGTTATAATGTTTAGAATTATTAAACAAATAAATTTTATATTATTTAGGTTTTATCCCAAGTTCGGTGTAAGGAATATATTATTATAAAGAACAGGATTTCGTGACGTTATTTATTCATGGATCATTAGTCAGGCCATCAGAAAGATAGCAGGATTTAAAAGAAAATGTTACTGATATAAGTACTTATGCGCCATTTTGGTCTGAAAAGAGTTCTGAGAGAAAAGTGAAATGGTAAAAAAATCAGCTTACTTGAAAAACAAAGAAAGTACTTAGTGATAACCCGGATTAATATTCCATCTTTAACCCAGAGGGCGAATTGTAGATTTATTATTAACATGTCACTGCAAGGTCATAATGATGTATCCATTTATAACAACGTTTTTCTTAGGTCGTATTCTTATTTGTCCGGTGGTTCTTTGTCCGGTACAAATCTTGCAATCAATTTTTAACTAACTTCCCGACCAGCTAGACATTCTAAACTTTTAGAATACATCAGAACACGATGCCAATGCATTTTTTAATACTTTTAGCCACCTTTAAGTAGAATTGAATTAGTTTTCACTTAATTCTGTTTTGTATGAAAAGTTATTTCGACACCATTATTGGTTGCTAGTCTGGGGTCCTAGCAACTAAATTATTAATATATACGTGCGTTGCTATGGAAATCAATATGACATGTCAAAATGACATTTCAGTATTATTCCTATCAAGTAAAATTTTTTTTGATCGTTTAAGCTAGTCAAGTCAAGTTTATATGATTCAACAGAAAATTTAAAAACGTTGCATATAAAAAGTTCTTTTTATGTTGTAATTATTTTTACAACTGAATTATTGATTTTAATTATGTTTTATTTAATATTGAATATATATACAAATGTAGCATACATTATTTTGAGTGAATATACATAAATTGTATTAGTATCAAACGCATGCATATTAAAAAAAAAACAAAACTATACACCTTTTTATTAAAATTGGTATGGATTTTTGATCAGAAATTTTGATAAACCCTCAGTGAATGGAAAACAAAGGGTAGGTATGTCTGAAACAAAAACTTTGTGTCTACGAACAGCAATAAAGAACCCGTAATATATTATACTAAAAGGATTGATAAATAATAAATTATGGTTCACGCCCCTACCAAATTAATTACATAGTATTATAATCTTTAAAACGCTCCCCTGAAAAAGTAGTGAGGTAAATTATTGCATTAATTATTCATGAGCAAGTCTTTCACCATTTTGGGCGGCATGCGCACTCCACTGCATGTCATTTAATATTTAAATCAAAAATCTTGTGACGTTGTACGAAATATATGAATAAATCCTGTGCTCAAATTCGGAGCCCTTTGTCATAAAATTCCTTCTATTTTCTCATTGTAATATCATAATATACAGAAATACATTTTTTTAACCAACATTTGGAACAAAAAACCTTCTTCTCTAAGGCCTATGGAGCCTTTGTACATGAAGGTTTATTTGTTAGAGTCACACTGAAACAATAATGTATTGGAGAATTAAAAGTTACAAATGAGTCATGATTATTTATATAAATAAATGTAAACAAATATACGTTAGTAATGAAAACAAATAAAAACTCTGCCAATCTTGATAGTATTGACTTGCGCGTCCATGATAACTATTTCTGAGAAATCGGGAGCATTCATTGTTTGTTCTCTCAAGGTGCTAAACTAACCTGCCATTGGTAATGCCAATTGAGAGGGAAATAGCTGTGTTAAATCAAATCGCTTCGGATATTGATATATTTCATTTACGTGAGTGTGAGTTTCTGTGGACGTTGTTTTATAGGTTTTTAAGATTTGTCTACTATTAAGTGTAGTAATAATAAAAAAATAATAACTGACTTAAGTATCTATGAACGGTAGTCATTTTTGTAATTATTGAAACCAGAATTCAAATTTATCTGAATTTTTTAAGCTTACATCGGTAACTACTGATCGTTTTTAATTTTGGAATATTCCGCATTTACGGACCATTACGTTGGCTTTATTGATCATAAAAAATAATCAATATGAATGTTTACTAAATTAAAAAAAATCTCCCACATATCTCCAGCTGATAGTATTAATTACTATCCGTCGAACAGTAAAAATAAATGAATCCGGTTGATTATTAATTATGCCTTCCATATATTGTTAACAGTGTTTTTTTCAATGACCTTACAACCTAAATCTAGCCATTGTCTCTTCAGTTCTTCTCAGTATCAACTAGTCTTACAGCATGACAAGTAATTCCAAGGTGTTCCTGTTTACTCTATTGATCCAGTGGAGCTGTGGTTTTCTCAGTTTTTTCATTCCATATATTACGATATAGAGACGATTATTTTCGGAACCTGTGTATTTTCCATACTGTGGATGTGTTTTGCCACCGCCATCTTTAGATTAGTAAAGCCTTTTTTCACAAGTAACGAGTGGTCCACTTTTCAGCTATCAAAATCCGATCGCAAATTGCTTGACATATTGATTCGCCCTTTCTCGTTTCAAATTGAATTATAAAAAATTCTCACATCAAATACTTATATTAACTATGTATCAGTGTTATTTATAAATAATATACATTCCTGATATTCATCAGCTGTCAAAGTCAAACTAGTCATTCACACAAAAACCGGTGGTGATATCGATTTCCAAAAAATATGTAGCATTGATCTATGCATTACATTTGTAGAAGGTGTATTAATGCTAGTGTGTTATTTATCATTTAACTCATCTATCCAAATCAAACCATTCCCTGTGTCACGTGAACACGACAGGCGCGTCAGTATGAGCACTCTATAGACAATGGCAGGCAATGACAGGTCATCCATAGATAACGGGAGGAGCGTAAAGATAGGACCAGTCGTGAATGTATCGGTTTTCTCTTCAGTCGGCAATGGTTCTGCTCATCTGAGCTGCAACAGTTTAATGTGTTGAACAAAAACATGGGTGCACTGAGCATTTTTTACTTTAACTATATAATAATATGTTTCCTTAACGATTTTCGTTCGCCTGCGATGCTATTTTATTGTGTTACAATAACAACAATAGCGTTGTATGGTTTTAAATATCGTGTTCTGTTCTTTTTTCGATCATTAAAGTGTGTCATGAATGATTAATTACACGGCGTGACGAGGGTACTTAAAAATTAATATCTTAAAATATTTAAATATGTAATATAAACCATATTTTTCTTTTTTTTTGCAGTTAAGTTATTAATCCAGAGTTAACTAAACAAAAGAAGTCATCATGAGTGCTGACGCAGCACAGGCAAAGAAACTGAACTTGGAGAGAGCTGCCAACTTTATGAGGCAGTACAGAGATCCCGACTCCAGGGAGCTGAAGAAACTCTCTGCTAACCAGTTCATGGAAGTGTGGAGCCATTACGACAAAGACGGTAATAGATTTTTAAGCGTAACACAATCTTATACCATCGCATTTCTTATCAATAATGCTACCACATTTAAACACAACATAGTTAAACATCTTTTCTACTAAATTAACTAAAAATATTTATTTCAAACTTTATATTTCGCACAAAACAACTATATATTTCAAAAATACGTAGTCCCGCTTTTGACATAAACACATCAATTATTAAACCACGGCCTCACGTTTAACGTCCCTAAGTCGTTTATTTATATGTATTCTATCTTACTCTATCGCATATTGCGGAGATTATACGCGTGCTGAATGCTTTCCCACTCGCACTTATGGTTAGTTTTTGTTCAGGCCTTAGTTCAGAATATATAACGTCGCTATTAACAAAAAACTCGTAGTGTTCTTCACTTAGTCAGATCATAGTGTAGGTGTAGACGACTATGCTTTGACCTTAGATGTTTCTGAATTATTGTTTTTTAAGTTGTGTGTGGTAAAAATGTAAAACTCTTTGGAGATATATTTTAAAGAGTGAAAATCATGAAGACAAATATTTTGTATTCACTTAGTCTACAGTTCATTGCATTTTTTAAAAATAAAAATGGCCGTTTATTTTATCGTTTCTAAGTCGTATAAAAGGCGAAAAGTTTTAATTGCTCAGTAAAATATAAATTACAAAAGTTTGATGCATTTTACGTTAATTCAGAAGTTAGATAGAATTACAGGTTTTGATGAAATTTACCGGAAAACTTCTGCTGCCCTGATAAACGCTTGACTGAGCCGAGCAAAGTTTTCAGTAAATTTTGACAGCAAAAGCGTAGAACTATTGATAAATATGACAATTAAAATTTATCATAATATTATCTGTATGGAAAAGTTTGAATATTGAAAGAGGAGGCATATACTGGATTAGGAAATAGTGAATTGTATTTTCCAAGAGATTCTGTGAGGACCAAATACCGTTTGTTAAATGCGTGGGTACTACCCGCGCTATGAGGCATTGCATTTTACTAGAGTTTGAAGGTCTCAACTTTTTAGCTTATCTTAGGGATACATTGGTACGATCGCATTATAAATGCTCGTATACAGTCAAAGACAGAACAAAAAACTATCGTTAACGAAACTAGTAAGCTACATACTAACATAGAGTCGTATCGATAACTAAGTACTATCTTATTAGACTTAAACTAAAGTGGTTTTACGAGTATCACAAATATCCACAGAATCAAAACAATATTAAAAAATCGTAAAATAAAATCTAACGACTCACATCCAAGCTTATTTCGTTCCCGAATTGCTTCAAACACGGTCTATTTTTTCAGCGGGATTTCCCTAAATACTTCATCCCTCTAAAGCCGCCGATAACTCAACAATGAACAAGATGGCTGCCCCGTCGAGAATTCCGTTTTTCGCGCGCTTTTAGGGAAGCGTATTTTTTAGGCTCGGATTTTCCCCGACGAAGATAGGCTTGTGTGATTTCGCCTAATCCCGGTTAGTGGTAGAGCAATGTAAATACGGGCCGTTATTTTAATGACTAACCGTGGAATTTCGATTGGTAGGAATGCAGGAAATTAAAATAATATATTTACCAAAATTTCAAACCTTTTCAAATACGAAGTCTTGATAATTAAAAATGCGAGAAACTCTTGTTGTAATTTTAGGGGCTACTGTCAACCGGAGCGCCTCTTTCATAATTTAAAATTATGTTGTTGTGATTCCCTTGCCTTCGCCATCCTTTGTTTAAGAAAATTCTTACTAGTAAACAATCACGCGTTAAAGGTTAAAGAAAATAACTCAAATAATTTTGTCAAATGGGAGATAAAAACAAAGGACTTGGGTACGACTCTTTTGTACTTACATTCTAAGACTCGCTTCCGGTTTTAATTCTGTTTCAGGCCACTTTAAAAAAAAGTTTTGGTCATTAGAAACGAACATGTAAAAAAACTATTAGTGATTGAATCAATAATCTACATTTGCGTATGTACCTACCGGTTTTTATAGAATATACATAATTTAAAACACTGACATACAATAATTAGATTTTTTTTGAAAAATATTATAACAGAGTGTGACTAGATAAGAACCCACATCTGTCGCATTCTGAGAAATGTGTTTAACCACTTTATTAATTGGCGTAATCTCGTAGTAACAATATAAAGAGAGTGACTATTGTTGGGCAAAATGAAACCCGCGACGTTTACAAAAAATATTTAATTCAGTCATAGAAATTCTATCTTACTCTAACACATATTGCGGAGATATAAACGTGCGGAATGCTTTCTCACTCGCACTTATGGTTCGTTTTTGTTCAGGCATTGGGCGTAATAATCATGCCTAAATTTTGTAATAACGATACGTTTGAGGTGTTATCTAAAATTCCGTTGATATTGACGAAGATATTTTGTCGGCATCAATATCTCTCTGAATTTTAGTTTTTAACGCATGTACTTATATACATTTACGAATTTACCATTTTTATTGAATAAAATATAAGATTTAAGATTGTAGCATTCTTTATTAACCATTCATTCATAGTTTGGAATTTACAAGGTAGTGGTTAAATCAAGGTATAACAAACAAATGTATTAACAAGAAATAACCGGTGTGACGAGTATTGTGTATTAACCAAACAGCGATTGATGCGGGTTGAAGTTCCACTCAGTATATTTTTTAATTATATGAGTGGTTCACAAACATAGTGAACCAAGTCCATTTTGGTTTTTTTTAGTAACCTAGGTTCAAACACAATATTTGAGTATTTATAATTCTGTAAGGGTATGATTACAATTATAAAGTATTATTTTGAGTACATTGTTATTATGTAATGGAAATCATGCCCTTACAGAATAAGAAATACTCAAATATTATGTTTGAACTTAACTTATTAAAAATAACCAGAATGGACTTGATTCACTATGCTTGTGAAACACTTATATGTGCCGATATTTAAGGAGTATTCTAAATTTTAGTTTGAGTTAAGAAAAAGTCTGCGAAAGACTCAAGTACTGATGTCGGTATTTACGTGAAGGTTTGAAAGATACTGAATTAACATTCCACTTAATTGTTCGTTGCCCGTAATGGCCAAGCGGTAGATTGGTCTAGTAAACAAACATACCACATACGGAAGTTCAATAGTTTTGGCAGAAAATATGACGTAGTTAGAGCGACGCCGATGCAATACGCTTCATATAAAACCAGTCGGAAATGATAACGGTAAAACAATTAAATTTACCCTATGTAATTCATGCGCAGTAGAAGAAATCGAAATCTGCGCAATTTCAAAGTTAAGTTGTTCCACTAGCTCGAGCATGTGGCAAATATCCATTTCTCGTTGGAATAAAGATGCGTTAATACAACTTCCAATCTGTGGAACCCCATATTATTATACTCTGAGAGTTGAACATGGTAATTTAATATTTTTTAATTGCGCGAAATATTGTTTGCATATCCGGGAAGGTATAAATTGACATAGTAAATCGGCGCAAATAAATTTTTATAACGTGATACATTATAATTAGGAAAATTGTTATTAATGTTACAAAAATATTATATTTTACGAAAATATTACTGGGGGCCCAAAAAGTCTTAATTCGGTCGGCGTTACTAATATTATTGTTTCAGTGTATATTGCTGTGTTAGCAGTAGCGGGTGGTGGAAAAACAACTATTCTCACAACACAAAACTTTCTGAGGGACATTGGTTTTTTTTGAGGACTGATAATCAAATATGCGAACAAACCCTTTTCAGCGGATCGAGAATGTGAAAGACGGAAGGGACAATACAGACACAACCTTGAACTAAATCAATTTTATTGAGATAGAGCTGGGCGTAGAATCCGTAATATTGTCCACGCTAATAGATCGTATTTTATTAAATTACAAAATATAATATGAATATATAGAAGGAAACCATAATTTTTAAATATTTCAGAAATGTAACTATTAAAAAAAAAGTTGAATCAACTGGGACAACATACATTTTTCATTTATTTCAAAGTTAAGGTTTTACAGAATCTAACATTATTAAATCTTACGTATATCGTAATAATATAAATATCTAGATATTCATTTAAAAGTCTCTTTATAACATAATTCGAAAATAATAAGTTTTCAAAAAGCTTTTTTCAAAATTTCATTTAAAAACTTTGTTTTTTGAGTATAAAAGAATTTAAAAAAAAATATATATATATATATATGTTATGTAGTTATCTAAAATATACTCCGGCATGTTATGGAAAATGTTAAAACTTTGAAAGCCTTCGATGTTAAGAAAAAAGTTTTAAGTAACAAAATTGATAAATCTTTACGAGCAAGTAAGTAAAGTTCCTACGTACTATGTACATATATTCGGAAACTAGTTGCTTCGTCTAATATAATAAATAATATATCACGTTCCATCCTCGAAGTATACGAGAGGATTAATGACATGTAGGGCTCGAAGTGTACCGGAGCGCACCGGAGCGATGTTCCGGTTCATGAAATTCCCAAAATTATCGCTCCTTCTCGTAGATATGTTATATTATCATAATAAAAAATCTAACACACTTATTTTTATAAAATACACACATAATTAGCTAACAACTTAGGCATGTTAATATTTTCGTAAAATTATGACATTTTTGAAATTTCTATAGGTCTGTAGGGGGTCGTCGATGTGAGGGCCAATGGTGTGGTGACGAGGAGAGATGAGAAGTCGTTGTCGTGATTATGAAGGGTGTGAGTTTATTTAAATTGCGTAAGTACATGTGTACAATTGTTACAATAATGCGAATCACAGCACAGAGCGATGTGCTTCGGTCGAAAACTTACAATCGAATAATTCTCTTTTTATCAATCATGACGTACTGATTATTATTTTATCAACTTATAATTAGGTAATAATTAGGCTATTAACTAACTAAGTGAGAACAGATATACAAAGATTATTGTCACGGTCATTGATCTACAAAATTAGCTATAACTTGATACCTACATGGAAATGTCTATTAATTCAATTTGTAATATGTAATATCGCCATAGGTCTAATGTCATCTATCGCGTATATGTGGCCAACAGTGGCATGCAGTCTATATATTCTTTCTTTAGATCAGTAGAAATCGTAAAATTATACTATTTTACATTTTTAGCGGAATCAAAATTGTATTCTATTTTAATATAGCTTGGTTGGCAACCTGATGTCATATAGAAGAAACATATTCTTTCTAATCGGGCCAAGATTGGTAAATGGAAAAAAATACTGAACTACGAAAATCAATTATAAACCATTGTTTCTCATTCACATTTACGCTTGAAAATGTTAATACATAGACAAAATTAAAGATTTAGTTAAGTATATTTAGGTTTGTAAATGGGTTATTAACTTTTCTCTCTATTATCAGACGTATTATTAGTTGTGTATACTATTATTGTATATAATAGAACACAATGTATATTGAAGGATAGACGAGTCATTAAGGAGCGTTAACATGGAGGTGTATGCCAAGAGAATCGCGCGTTAATTAAAAACATCCGTTTCCGGTACACAACAATGTTGCCCAGGCCCGCCATCTGCTATCCGAGTTCCGAAACACTGCCAAACTTCGGCGGAACGACTGCAAAACAACACGCATGTTAGTCCGAGTAGGTATATTAAATTCACTTGCCTACCTTGTAAATTGGATTAGGTAGACACGTTTGTTCTAGGGTTGTTTGGGACTGGGAATAGTTTCCGTGTTTGACAAACGGTTAGCAAACGAAATATATGTACATGTATTGTTATATTAGCAAGTAAAATAATATGTGGATGTCAATTTGTTATCCATTATTAAGGCGAATCCCACGACTGGTGTATTTAGACAATTATTTGTTATTTGTGGATACTTGACAAAGCATAGGAACGAGTAGATGTGTACAAATAGGCCCCCTTTTTTTCTCCGCTGGTTAATGGTACATTTTGATACGAGTTAATAAACGGTGAATAATTTCATGACTCCAACATGAATATTTACCAAATACGCCAATGTGGAAGCAATCGATTTGAGCACTTGTAAAAATGCACTGTTTTTAGTACATCCAGCGCTCGAAATGGAAATTTTTACGAACCGGAGCGCTCGATAATTTTAGAAAAATATCAACTATATTATACTATACTACATTAATTGTAAATGTGATTTATAAAAAAAGTGTGTTATTTTTTAATTAAGTAGGTATATGAAATATCTAGCTCAGACGGTCAAATTAATATTTCCACGGGACGATAATTTTTTGGATTTTATGAACCGGAACGGCGCTCCGGTGCGTTCCGGTCCATTTCGAGCCCTGAGTACATCATTTGGAAATATCAAATACCTTAGATACACACGTATTAGAAAAACATAATGAAAATTCGCGACGGCATATTTATCAGATTTCAGCCAATATGTTTTAATAATTTAGCCACCTGTACCTTACCATATTACGACGAAATTCACTACTTAATAGCTATGAGATTTAAGTCTTTATCAAATTCGTTAATATTGTACCATCGGCTTTTGTCATTTGAATCACGGTTCCAATAATAATAGGTCGGTACTTACCTCGACTCCTAGCGGGCATCAGGATGTTTTAAAATTTTAGTCTTCACGTAGGTATAACTTGCTTATACTTGCTTATAACCTAACCTAACTTTATACTTGCATTTGCTATTTATTCGAAAACATATTGCACGAGCCCAAGATTTAAGAATGTACATAATTCGGAAATAATTTTTCTAATATACATAAATGTATATCTGAGGTGTTTCTAAATTATGTATGTTCAATAAAGAATGTTACATTCCTTAATCTTTTGAAGTGGAATACCATTTTTTTTTAAATTATTAGTACATGTGTCATGTAGGTACTAACATTTGTGGGATGCCGCCAAACCCGACTATATTATATACGCCGTGACACTAGATTGTGAATTACTATGGTATTTCAAGTTATTGATTAAAGATTTCGGTTGCATATTTCGTTTAAATTATTACTATTTACTTTCGAAGTGTGCGCAATAACTAGTACTACGATTGATATTTACAGTTTAGTGTCAAGGGCTGATCATTTATTAACCAAATTAACCTAAGTTAACTAATTTATAGTGTGGGATAGATATTATATACTATGCTGGTATATTTTGTATTAATCAAGGTTGATACGAGGGTGGGTCAATAAGTCCTTAGAAAAGCCGACAGGTGGCGCGACTAGTACTGTAAGCGGTTTGTTTTCATGCAGCGGCACTACCGATTCAGTATGCTGCGAAGTTTCAATCAGATTGGTCGGGTTGTTGTGTGTTTCTCGTACATTTAATAAAAAAATTTGCTTGTGGAAAATGGAAAAATGGAGAAAATTGAGTTTAGAGCTGTTATTAAACATTTTAATATAAAAGGGTTAACAGCAAAGGAAATAAAAAATGAGTTGGATTTAGTTCACGGCATATCTGCTCCTTCACTTGCAACTATTTATAACTGGTTAAATGAATTTAAACGTGGTCGTACATCAACAAAGGATGAACCACGCTCAGGACGTCCTGTAGAGGTGACTACACCAGAAATGATCAATAAAATCCACGATATGGTGTTAAGTGACCGAAGATTAAAGTTGAGTGAGATAATTGAGGTTACAGGGATCTCAAAAGGTAGCGTCATTTCTATTTTACATGACAAATTGGGCATGAAAAATATTTCTGCAAGATGGGTGCCGCGTTTGCTCACAATCGACAATAAACGCAATAGGGTGGTGGCCTCTAAAGCCCTGTTGTCGCTCATGCAACGCAATCCGGATGAATTTTTTCGTCGCTTTGTGACTGTAGATGAAACATGGATACACCACTATACTCCCGAGACGAAAGAACAGTCAAAGCAGTGGATTGCGAAGGCAAACCATGTCCAAAGAAGGCGAAAACCGTAAAATCAGCTGGTAAGGTTATGGTTACTGTATTTTGGGATGCACGTGAAATTATTTTCGTTGAATATTTGGAAAAAGGAAAAACAATAACAGGGGATTATTATGCATCTTTACTGGACCAGCTAAAAAACGAAATTGAAGAAAAACGGCCTCATTTAAACAGGAAAAAAATCCTCTTTCATCAGGACAATGCCCGTGTTCACACATGTTTACGATCAATGGCTAAAATTGAAGAATTGAAGTTCGTATTGGTCGACCACCCACCGTATTCGCCAGATTTAGCCCCCCAGTGACTTTTTCCTTTTCTCAAACTTAAAAAAATGGCTAAGTGGACAACGTTTTTTTTCAAATGAAGAAGTCATCGATCGGACAAATGCTTATTTTGAGGACCTTCCGAAAACTTATTTTTCTGACGGTTTAAAAAAAATTGAGAAACATCTAACCAAGTGTATTGAGCTCCAAGGAGATTATGTTGAGAAATAAAAAAAAAATACAAAAATAAAAACTGTTTTAATGCTTTTTTCTAAGGAATTATTGACCCACCCTCGTATAACCGTCTTTATTGAAGTATTTTTATGTAGTTTACCATGACCGGGATATTTATTAAAATTTGGTCTCATTATTTAGAGGAATTTTTGTGGTGCCTGAGAATGTTATCAAAATGATACAATCATGCTGCTGTATTTGTAATAATTATCAAATAAATAACGAGGAACTGTTTGTGGAGTCGAGACGTCTACGCTGGGAAAATGCAGTAGGAGCCCAAAATACTAATAGCAATATACATGGAGGAAAAGGACAGATTAAAAGACCGAACATAAGTCGGCTTGGCCTGTTAATTGGCTTGACTTGTTAATAGAGACATCATCACAGCGAGTCTTCAAAGCTGAAGAACTATATCAGAGGATATGCAGGCGTGGAGAGATATCCTGTAGGCGGTCAAGATTCACATGTGATTCTAAAGTCAATGATGATGATCAAATAACTACATTATGGATTTAATCACTTTAGTTTGAGTAAAAGATGATATCTATTCATTCTAATTTAGTCATTAGATGATTAGATCAATATTCTGTAATGTACATAAATAAAGCCAACGTTATTTAAGTAATTTCGTTACTTACTGCTTGTAATTTACAACTCTTAATCAAATTAAATATGTGATGATATAAAAATATTAAAAAATGTTTAAATAATGTCGCATCTAGGTCAAACCATATTTATTTTCTAATCTGGGATAGACCTTGGAAGCCTCAAGCGGATTCCTACCTTCAGTAGCAGCTATTTGGTCACCGAAGTCATGGCTTTTCTGCACTCTATTTTTTGAACGTGTATATTTTGGATAACTACTATACCTTAGGCGTTGAAAAAGCATTAAAGACTTTATGGAGTTATAAACCAATATTTTGAAATATATATCTAGCATTCAACTGAAACATGCATAATATTGTTGCGTATCCTTAACATTCCCTTTACGATGATAATAAATTCTTTCCGTTCCGGTGATGTCACCTTGGGTTACTATACGAAATTTATAATATTATAGTAATTAACAGGGAAAGATCTATTTCGGCAACACAAATAAGTCAAATAAGGTTTCATCATCATTATTCGCTATTTGTTTGTGTTAACATGATCAAAAAGGCATCAAAACTTAATTATAATCATACGAGTATTTATATGCATTCTTACAGCCTACAAGTCATAATACTGTCTTGAGCTCAACCATTACTTTCATATTATCTCTATCTCACAATTGAGTATGTCTCTCTTTGTCGCATATATATTTAGATCGTCTTTTGCTCGTAATGGAATGCGATGCTTTGTTTGCTATGTGCACCTATAATTATTAATATTGTTGATTTTGAAAGTAATAACATTTTAATTTGATGAAAATTGATGATTCTAGAAATAGCCGACATACAAAGATGGCGAAGTGCACATTAACTGGAATATTTACAGTTTAATGTGCTAGGTAACCTAAGGTAACATTACAGTAACGGGAGTGTTAGCTCTACAATAGGCCACGAAGCTGGATTACAGTAGTGTACCAATTAAAAATCATATACATACTCAGACTTGAGAAAAAACAACACGAATCTATATGGTGACTTCACCGGATATTGAGCCCTTACATAGCGGGCTTTGAGGGTTGCCGTAATATAATATGTCTAATAAGGGTGAGAAGTCATGGTAGGAGATGTTGGGTACAACGTTACCTATGGGATTCTAAAAAAAACATTATGCTACGTAAAATTTACATAAAATTTCTATCACCATCATTAATTTTTATTATGCACAAAATTTATGAACTTATTCAGAATTTATTTTCCCTCGCTAAAAAGGCAGTCCATAAATAAAACATTCCTTAAACCATTTTTTCGTTAGCCATAAACACACAAAGAATTAAACGCAGGTTCTTTAGTACCTACTCAAAAGAGGCTCAAGTTTCCAGGGACCTTAATAATTTTCCATCATTGGGTTAATGGGACACTTATGTCATTTGGGAGGTCAAACGCTACGCCTGTTTTTCCGAAGGGGTTTCCACTAGGGTAAGGAAAATGTTATATGAAAACTGGCTGCGTAATGGGTGTACAATATGTCATAAAATTTGTGATACCTACCTAATATTCAAATTGCGGCGTGTTTTGATTAATAGATTATAATACGCAAATATTTTTGTTTAACAATGTTTATTTTTAAATCAAGCTTAATTTACTGACTCGATAATTTATAATGCGTAAACGAAAAGTGAGTTGTATCAATTAAATATGTACGGTAAATACAAACGGTTTTAACAAATATTATCTAATTGATAGGCACTTAATAAACCAAATAAACGCCGAATTAATTAAAAAATATATGGAAACAAGTTTTCAAAAACTTACTTTATAATTGGGATTTATGGAACTCGGATATTTCTACATTGCGGCCATCGTAGTGTAGTATACAAGGCACTGACTTCTCATCCTGACTGAGGTCACAACACAATTATGTGATTTTTTTCAACGCTTATTATATTAGTATTCTTCTTCAAGTGTCATCCACTTTGTGAAAGTTGGAGTGCATTAAAACGATCTCCATTTTTGAAATTGTTACAAACAACAACATTATGCTCCTATACAACCAAGTCCTTAATTTCTTCAATTACGACATACGTTTTCTGCCTGGACATATTTCCAAGGGTTATCCATACGATACATTGCAGGAGGTGGTATTTTTCACTATACACTGCGTATACACAATGCTCCAGCATTTTTCGCTTTACGGTATAACATTTTGCATTATTTATTTTGTCATTCTCTTTATTACAAACGATACATATTAAACGTAAAGCAATGATAAACACATCGTCAAACGGATGGTGTTTTAGTTACTCATTGCAGGCTAAATATAATGACGTTGTGGAATTTATATTAAAAGTTAAATTTATGGACAATTCCGGAAAATTATATTTCACATATTCAAGCAATTGATGCCATTGCATACGTTCACCTGAAAACTGTCAATTGACGAAGACTTTAGATCGATAACATCACTAAACTGAGCGAGTCTAATATAGGTATATAATAGAAGTGTGAAAGTAAATTTCGCGTTGGAGAGAATACATCTCATTATAATATATCTAGGTTGCACTCTGAATGATAACTAGGACTATACCATTGAACTGAAATGCCTAGTTGGTAAGGGTAGGTGGCTTTCAACGTTGTACGGCATCCCTGTCTTTGGAGCACCGACCCGATCTCATTAATTATTATTATATAGGTATTTTAATCGTCTTCGAATCTATGTACCGAATTTTACGTCAAATCATGACAAGCCATTTTTGTTAATTACTATAGTAGAACAATTTAACTTTGAACATGCGCAGGTATGATTTTTTCTAGTGCGCACGAGTTACGCAGGGTGAATGTGTTTATTGTTACGGTAGCTATTTTGACTGGAATATATCAAGCCTATTATATATCGACTATGTCTTGTTTTCTAAAAAAAAACATCGAACGTAGATTCAAACCGGTTTAATTAATGTCATTTTTTTAAATGTGGGTTATTATTAATTTTGATTCTTTTGTGGTACTTTAATAATTTTTAGTCGAAATCTGAGAGTAACGTGATTTTCTGTGAAATTTATTAAAATTACTTTAAAATATTCCAAAGTTTCTCTACAAAATGAAACCAAAATAGTATATTAATTTTTAGCCACTGTGTAGAACATAATATTATCGTGGATACGGAGAAACGTTGTTTTTAATTAAATATTTACGTTGTGGTACCGCTGTAAAAGGTTGTAAGAATCTCATTATAAAATAGGCCCAAGTGTGTTATGGTTCACATTACTCAAAATTTATGAAGTCCAGTGTAGATGTGTTTTACAGATTATTTTAATGTAATCATTTTGTTTCATATTATGTATAGGTACTTGTGTATAGTGACGCCTACTGTACAGGCAGAGTGCCACCCTAAAGTAGGCTTTAAGTGTCATCTGAAACATTTGTTTACTGTGCACATTTAACGTAAATTATCGTTAGGTAACTACTAGTAAGACATTTATTATTTCGTCTTGGTTGTTTTAAGCCATGCGTTCCCAACCCATCGACTACGAGGTATTTTCTATGTGGTCACCATTAATAACAGTACAACAACAATAATCTTTAAAAAACTACAAAAAGTCCAATGTTACACAGTCAATAAAGAGTCTAATAAGATTAATGTAAATTTATTTACAGATCATTCAATGGTTAAAAAAGAAAATGTGCAAATTTAAATACATACTAAGTTAAAGAAATGTGATGTTTGATAATCGACATGTAAAAGTTTATTTTATGATTATTTTTAATGTGTTTTCTTCGTCCTATAAAATGCCTCATGAAAATGGGGCGTCGATAAAAGGGGTAATGACTTAAAAAAGGTTGGAATAGATTTATATGCATTAAATAGACTATCGTATATAATATATTATATGCATCTTATTCAATTCAGAATTGATAAAAACGCTATGTTTTTTTTCATATTTAGTCGAAACTAGTGAGCAAAACAACAACCCTCCCATATGCAACGCATGACTTGCCTACTCCCACGGGATGTCATTGATCATAGCAGTGGCGCACCCAGGATTTAATATTGGGGGGGGGGCAAGGAGGAGAATGTAAATTAATCCCATAGACTCTTTTTCTTCTTCACAGTTTAATTTCTCGTTTTGTCTATTGCACTCGGTGTACCTATACCACGGTCCCCACATCCTGAAACGGGCCCTCAGGCTAGGATATTTGGTGGGCCCCCTACCTACCGCTAAGATTAAATGCAGTGTGCAACACTACATTAACGTTTTTCGAATTGTGTTTTAGTTCAAATTAAGGGTGCTTATACAGTGAATTATTGGCGATTTTTGAATACATCTACTTTAATAATAGAGCTGTCGAGTTTAGACACATAATAATCAAAAAATATATTGCACAATTATATAAGTAATTAAAAATGTTCATGGCTATGAAGCGTAATAGCTTTTTTTACTATTAAAGCTAATTTATAATGTGTGTTTATCTCACTTATCTGGTCAACCCGACACGCCGGGCCCCCCACAGCCCGGGCCCCCAGGCTAGAGCCCTGTCAGCCCTCCCCAGCCATGACCTACACCACTCCGGAATTCGGGTGGACACCGAGAATTTTTTGACAGTTCCCTTAGGTATTGGGTTTCTAAAAAACCTGACATTAGTGTTTCGAAATTTTCGTGTTAGAAATTAAAATCTAAGAAATTTTTCTAAAAAGGGTGCTGGAGAATTATTAAAAATCATATTTTTGCCATGTTTTTATTTGACTAAGCCCAAAGGTATAGTTTATTGGCTTTCAATGTCAATGTTCAAAATCATTCTGATAATTTTCATGTTTGTGAGGTGCCAGGGTCCCTTGCCGCCCCCCCCCCCCTGGGTACGCCACTGGTGTACACCACTCCGGAATTCGGGTGGACACCGAGAATTTTTTGACATTTCCATTAGAGATTGAGTTTCTAAAAAAAACCCGACATTAGTGTTTCTAAATTTTTGTGTTAGAAATTAAAATCTAAGAAATTTTTCTAAAGAGGGTGCTGGAGAATTTCAAATCATTTTTTTGCCGTGTTATTATTTGTCTAATCTATTGGCTTTCAATTTCAATGTTTTTGGGGGGGGCAAGGCCCCATGCCCCCCCCCCCTGGGTGCGCCACTGGATCATAGTAGTTTCTTTAGATTAAATAATAATGTAAATTATTGAAATATACATTGTATATTGTAGCAATCGTTAATATCATCATCGATTTCAATGTGTTTAAAATGTACCAGATTATTTTATTTAATTTGATATTAAATATAATGAAACATTATTAATTAATTTGCTTTTAAATCTGCTTTTTGATCTCACTTTTCTCGATGAAAGATATAAAATAATGTTTTTTGTTTATGAAGTTACTTCAAAAACAGTTTCGCAACAATAATTAACACATGTTTAAAAAATCAATCAATCATTCTGAAAGATTGCTTACAGAATTCATTATGTTGTAATTTACATGAGTAAACCGATCTTTTAATGAATAAATTTATAATTAAATTTGCAGTCTACATATTAATGTATCGACTAACATAGTTCAAACGAAATAATACACTATGAAAAACAATATGTGTACGAAAGGAGGAGAGTGATAGGTACATTTAAAATCACTATTTTTGAAGAGTGCCAAATAAAGAAGATCTAATTTTGGACCATTTTCTGTGAATCCGTTTTAGTGAAATTTTCTATTATTTAAAAGGCTCGCCTTCTTTCTCATTTCTGTTAATTTGAAATATTAAAATAATTTGTAATATTCAAATAATTTGTAATATTCAAGCTATGTCTACATTATTTTTTTACGTCTTCATCTTCCGGTTAGCTCGTTAGCTCCTTTAAATTCTGGTTTTTAACACGGAATAGTTTTGCGCATGCCTTAGTTATTGTCTACACTTGTGCATGCGTCAAATAGTTTTCAATTTTTCATGAGAAGCAGTGTTGCCACCTTTATAAATGTTGATTAACACAATCACTGCTGACCTTTTAATTACCACATTTAAATAACACGTCAATTATATCTAATGGCCAACTACTCCAAACGTGCCAGTCGCGGTGTTAGCACTAAATGAGAAAGATGTAAAAAATATAGTATTTCTGAAAAAAGCTAGAGTACCTACTCAAAATACTTGTTTTGAATCCTTCAAAATGATCGCAGTTTTAGATTATTTGGCGTAAAATTATAGTGTAATTTACAATATTACATTTTCGTGGAACCATTCGGTTGACAATACTGACGATATGTTGAACAGAAATCTAATACTAATGGAACTACATACGCTAACACTTTCATGACGAAAAACGGCCATCTTCAAACTGGTTTGAGGCAGGTCAATGCGCACGCTACGCATGCCCTGTGAACCTGTGATGCATTCCTCTAGCGAACGAAAGAATGCTTGAATTTAGATATAGCTATAAATTGACCTATCTCTTTTTTAGTTGTGTACCTACACAGAAATATTCTGTATGACTGGTGGTAATGTTACAATTATTATAAAAATAGCATGTCTACTAATTTAGACATACATACTTATTCATACGGATAAAGTAAAGTATTCGTACCTATCAAATATATTCCAAATAAAGAGTTTAGTAGATGTAGCAAGACATATTAAGCCTCTATGTAAAAATCTGGCATGAAGGGGTTACTCCCCCCTTCTTACCCATATAAGGTGTCTAAATATACTTGCTTCATTATTGCAAAATTGAATAGTTATTAGTTTATTGTCTATATGTCATAGGGGACGTCATCGATAATATTTCACACAATATTACCGAGCGGTGGTAAGAAAATTGGTAGTAGATGGGTATATCGCTCAACTTAACTTAAATTAACATTTTTTATCTGAAATTTTGAAGAATTATTTTAACAGTTTACATAATAATGAAAATGAGTAATTACATTTTTCGTAATCTTTAAGAAAAGTATATAAAAAACTCTTTATATTATATAAGTATATTAGTTTAGTTTTTTTTTACCGAACTCTGTAACATGGGCAGCCGTAATTGAAATTATTAATTAGAAAACTATTAAAAATAAAAATATTTTCTTAATATTATTGAAATATCAATATTAAAAGTTAGTTTTAAGAGGCGAGCGAAAGAAGTTGCCTGCCAGGCGAATTTCAATCTAAAATCACCATTATTCCAAAACGACATGAAGCTGCCAAACGTTTGCTTATCATCGCTAGAAGCGTGACAATACGGCGTGATTTATGGTTTCCTGAAATTACTCTCTCCAACTGTTCCTATTCAAAATACCCTCTTACAAATTCAGTAGGTACCTAATCAAGCAAACGACAGTTATCAATTATAATAGCCAGTGGATTTTCGGTCCACTTCTTGTCCTGCGCCGTTCATGCGGTAACAAGCAATCTTAATTTTTATAATTTGACTATTAGAGTCTATGTACTTACAGACCGAAGAGTTAATGTCCAGGTTTTCAAAGTGTAACCGAGCACAGGCTTTACAAATAAATATCGTGTGAAGCGTGCTTTTGGTTCATTTCGGTATGACCATTATGACTTTTTTATGTATATTAAATATATATATATATATATATATATATATTATTTATAACACTACAACATGCCAAGAGGCCTAATGACAGTAGTGCAGTGAAACAGTAGTGTATTTAGTAATATAAGTGAAACAATCACAAACACCCAGGATTTGAGAAAATCACATCGATATATTATTATTGTGACCTCACCGGGATTAAACCCGGAACTCTCGGATGAAAGACTAGCACCTTTTACTCACTGCACCACGATAGTCCTAAACCAGTTCAGTTCTGTTATTTAATAAAATACTTCGAGACATTATTTAATTTTTAAATGAATGGTTCTGGAATGAATACAGTGATTTAAAAATCTAGATTCCACAATTTTATTAAAAATTAATTAGCCTATACGTGGCTCCTTCTGCATTGCAAACTGTTAAACAATCTTTGAGACTACTGGTCGGACACGATGGAAAGAAGAATGTAGTTTTTAAAAATGTATTTCAGCTACAGTGTACTAAAAAATAAAGAATGTCCATATTCTATTGCAAGTAAGCAAATTATCTGTTAAATTATTATTTCGAAAATAGCTACACATTCCTAAATCATAAATAATACCGAGAAAATATATCAGAAAGCAGGAACATAAAAAGATAAAAATATAGACATCGAGCATATTACTAAAATGCATACTGAAAAGCCACGTTAAATAAACATACATTTTTCCTTGAATGTCTCTTCGTTCGTTTATTTACATGTTCTGAAAGTTTGCGTTCCTGGTACCATAATATAGTAAATCAAATCACACAAAGTGATCGATAGATCGATGTTGTCCAGTTGAGTATTGCTTATTTCAGATTTAAGTACTGGTTTGGTATCATAAGTCTCACCGGTGTCACAAGATTGCATAATATCGTATTTAGATTAATTTAAATTAGATGTTCGATTATCAAAATATGTATTATAAATTAATTGTTTATTGTCAGGCATTCGTAGGGCCAGGGGGATATAAATAACGAATAATTTATATTTTCAATTAACATTCTCTTAAATACTTATTGAAAAAATAACAATTATAATACGATCTAAGGTTAAGGCCATACCTTAGTTGAGACACGGTCTAAAAAGATCGTCGCTAGGCGATGCGCGGATTGCGGGTCGCGGGTGCAAATGCGGCATGTCAAACCAAATATAATGTGTCTTATAAATCCAACATGTGTCCATTTAATGTTTCCATTTAATCAGTAACAATAATAATATATTCATTGACATGTTTTCTTTTTAAAGTAAATGGGTAACGTTTTAAGTCATCTTTACATGATTTAAGAATTATTACGGCCGTCGCCATCACGAAGCAAAATGAGGTGTTTCCAGCTCTACATTCTCTCTCCGAATGGGAGCGAGTGCAAAATTTCGTCGCGCCTATGGTTGAAAAGGCAACTAACTAATTCAACGTATCGTGAATTGATCGCTAAAAGATTCATTTAACGATAAACGACAGTATTTAATCGCCGACAATAACATAATTTCATTCAATTAGTATACAAATATAACAACATTATTATCTAAAAAAATTAAAAGAGAAATCTTTCTTATTATCCAAATCAGTATACCTACATACAATGGATTTTTTTGTTATATTTGAAACTCCATCCCGTTCATGTTCAGATTAATTGTAAACCAATTGAATAGCTCAATTGTAATGTAGACAACTTCAAAATACAATGCACCAGTCTGTAAGATACGCTTTTCAATCGAATTTCTTTCCGAACGAACGGTGCTCTTCCATTTTCAAATCTCGCAATGGAAATAAAATATATTGAGCTGAAAACGAACGAAGCGAAAAGCGATGCCCGTTCCCGCCTTTTATAATGTTAGAGCAAAATTTTATGTTTGAATCTCAGCTTATAATCTTTCTAGAATTTATGGCTACTGAATGGTAAGCACGGTTTCATTAATAATTTACGCATTTTTAATTGCTAATTTTATTAAATCATCATAATTTATACGTTGTGGTAAAAAATGTACCATACTATAGCCCCGTAGATTAACATACCTACATACTTATATTATTATAACAGAAATTAATGAAATAATTATATTTAAAAATGAACAATACACGAGAGATAAAACACAAATTTATAAATATGGAAAAATAGTAAAATAGGTATGGAGTTAAAATAAATTTGTAGAATTTAATAATAAATTATTATTACCTAATCAAATGGTCGAAAAATGGAATTATATATTACGTTACGTAACGAAATACACTAAATAGCAATTTTTGAAATGTTCTTTTATGATATGTAATATTATGTATTCAAATATAGAATTCAGCCGATGATAATTTTATTATCATTTTTTACTAATGGTCGAAACAGACACAATGACGATCAGCCACAAATATGCCGAAAAACCCGTTTCTTATGTTGGCGTCATAGATGTATTAAACATAGGCGTCCTGTGTCACAGAGTTTAAATACGATGTCATAGATGTCATATAATATGTATTTATAATATGTCGGAATGGCATAGATATGATATAAAACGCCCTTAGCATAACATGTGCCAGATCGTCATTGTGTCTGTTCCAACCTTAATTGGCCCTGACCATAGACAAACACCGATTACGTTTCATTGTTCGCAGAAAAAAATGTTGTAAGTAGATATCAGCTGGCGACTGGCATCCTTACATGATCTACATTTTTATTATGGAAAATTTTAGTTTTATCTCTTCTGTTTCATTAAAGCCTGTCAACTATCGATGCATTTTCCGTGTTATTCCGGGAGAATTATTGAGCATAACAGCGTGGAGGTACAATAAACCAGCCCATGTCTCATTATATTGGACGCTAAATCACGCCTCGGTTCCTCTTGCTTCTTGCAGAGTCATATTTCTTGGTTAATCTTGTTCGCTATAAATTTCAGTCGAAGACAAAGATTCCTCCCCGAACTTGGTTTAGCTAACGTGAAATTTCCTTTATCATTTCGCTTGGCTTTTTTAGCGATTTCGTGGTTAAAATGGTTTCACTACAATATATTTTCGCATGTGGTGTGACGAATGTGATATGTGATATATAAATTTAAAACAATATAATATATAAAGAATTACTAATTTAAATAGATAATTTAAGAAGATTATTATTCAAATTCTTTTATTTTGGGATAGTTATTTATTATTAGATTAAATTTTATTTGATCCACCGTGTACTGCTGAAAGCCGGTTATATTTAGCGTAAAATAATAAATAAATAATAATAGAAAATTGCTTTATGGAATTTGTATACAATAATGAACATGCTGCAGATTGACACGAAACAGCAATTATGAATTCAATTTGAAATTTCACCGAGGGCTTATATTGTTAATTATGACGTTACATCGTGTATACTTACAAATCCGTCAAAGTATATTGACATTTCGTTTGGATATCGAAGTATTCAGTCTCGAGGTTCAGGGGAGGACAATGACACTGGCGGTTAGAAGAAATCTTTTACATTAATATCATGACAATTATTTCGTATTTCAAAAGAGTATTCTATATTATGACATATTTGTGGTACTGAAATCGAGCGAGTCAACAACTACGTCTATCTCCGACAACAAGGTATGCATGGCAAGATTGCTCGCAGAACCAAACTGGCATGAAATGCCTTTAGGTGACCTCCCACTCTATCTTAAGCATAAAGTGTTCAACCAATGTATGCTACCACTGCTCACGCATGCGTATGAAATATTCTACTCTTAATGTAATAGAAATCCAAAAACGAACAGTAGCGCAAAGCGGCATGGAAAGATGCATGTTAAGCATAACTTGGAAAGATCACACTATCAACCAATGGATAAGGAGGCAGACAAAAGTACACGATGTGATAAAGGACATCAAGCAGATAATATTACAATGGGGTGGGCATGACGCTCAGGAAGTGGACTACCACTGGACAAATAATGTAACACAGTGGTACATACACTGGTATAATCTTAAAATCCGCTGAATATACGAACTCATAAAGTTCGGTGGATGTTCGTAGCAGCGAAGAACTAGGAACTAAAAAGAGTATAAAAAGTTATGGGCGGGGGGCTTCATCCAGCAATGAATTGACCACGGCTGATGATGATTATTATTATTATGACGTATTTTTTGTGATAATTTTTAATGAAAAATATTATCGTGAATCAAAACATCGGCTCCAGAGTCCAGAGTGATGACGGTCCTCAATCGTGAGGTCCGTGAGGAGCATTACTTATTACTATTATGTCATAAACACATTAGGGGCAAGTCGTGTACCTTTGGAAGCTTTTACCTTTGGACAAAGTCGCTAACTATTGCAATACGCAACCTAAAAATCCCCCAAAAATACGTATGCATGCTATTTATGTCACTCAGCAACACTCACCTATCAAATAAACGATAAAGCATATTGTGTTGTGTTTTACATTCACCGTAAAAAAATCAACAAAAAAAATATTTTTTACACTATTTTTGAGAAGTTTTAATTATACTTAATAGCATGTTACAAATGATATTTTATCTAACATATTTATAACGAAAGAACTGCTCTTCTTGGTCAGAATGTTCTTATTAGTCATTTATAATCTCAAGATTACGTGTATTGTATTCTGTAATTTTAGTATGGTACTTGTACCTGTGGATTTTTTTTACGTGTACCTGTGGATGCGTTAAAAGGTACACGGTATATGTTCCATTGGTACACGACTGGTGAATAAAAGTAATTTACAATTTTATTGTTATTTAGAAGAAGCAAATGAGAACTAAAAAGAAAGGATGTTACTGTTGACGACATTAAAAAAGTCGTTAATGAGGTAATCCAAGGAAGAACATTACGATAATGTGCAGCAAAATAGGTACGTTAAACAAAAAAATAAGTGCTACAACGGATTATTTAAGAGCATACATAAGTGAAACGGCAAATAATTTTCAACAGTAGGTGGAACGAAATTTCGCAGTCGTCGCCAATCGGAGACTGAGAGTCGAGGTGTGAGCACGTAAATTTGTTTTGTGATGGCATCGGAGGAATATATTCTTAAATCGTGTAAAGCTGACTAAAAACGTTCCGCATGTACTTGAAAAAGAAAAGGTGTCAATGAATATACTATTATTATTACGAATATAATAATAAACATAACATTAAATAGACGCATGTTGAATTTTTAGGACAAATTATATTTCGTTCGGCTTGCGTCATTTGCACAATCCGTGCATCGCCTAGTCACGATCTTCTTAGACCATGCCTCAGCTGAAGTACAGCCTTCATTTTGGTTTAAATATAATGACAGTAAATAAGTTCGCGTTTCAATTTGCAATTGTTAAAAACAAAATAAAATCCACAGGTATGGGTCCCTATAGAAATCGTAGCCAAAGAATGGTTCTATGGTTTCAGAAAAAGATGGTCTGACTTATCACTCAGAAAGCCAGAACCAATGAAATCAACGAGAGCAACGAGCTTTAACAAAAAATCTTTGTCTTTTTCAGTAAATATATGGATATAATAAATCGATATCATTTTCTTCAGGATTTCTTTTCTTCACTCTGTGGAGGCCCATATGATCTTATTAAGATCGGACATGGTCGGAAAAAAATCATATTATATATTTATGATATGGCAGCCTTAATTATTGGTAAAGGTTACTTGAAATCATTATACACCAGAGAATACTGCAGCTGGTTTCAGGTCACGCGTAATTTAAAAATTGTAAAAAAATAAAGTACCTACATGTAATCAGATTATCAAGAATCGTGCAACAAAGGAAATACACAAACAAAAATGAACCTCTACAGTACTTACCCACCTACCAAAAATACTATTTTACAACGTTTTTTAGGTCGTATTCTTATTTGTCCGGTGGTTGTTTATCCAGTACAAATCTTGCAATCGATTTTTAATTAACTTCCCGACTAGCTAGACATTTGAAACTTTTAGAATATATCAGAACACGATGCCAATGCATTCTTTTAATAATTTTAGCCATCTTTAAGTAGAATTGAATTCATTTTCAGTTAATTCTGTTTTGTATGAAAAGTTATTTCGGAAGAAATCCGTAATCCAATCCACTATTATTGGTTGCTAGGGGTCTGGGGTCCTAGCAACTAAATTATTAACATATTGTACGTGCGTTACTATGGAAATCAATATGAAATGTCAAAATGATATTTCAGTATTATTTCTATCAAGTACAATTTTTTTTGATCGTTTAAGCTAGTCAAGTCAAGTTTATATGATTGAACAGAAAATTTAAAAACGTTGTATATAAAAAGTTCTTTTTATCTTGTAATTATATTAAGTCATGTCCCTGGCAACAATCGAAATTCTAGCATCGGTCTTTGTCAGTAGGTATCTTACGATTGATTTTAATATTATACGAAAAAAGTGTTAGGTAAGTACCTATTTGCGTTGTGTATACAGAGTATTTTCATTGAAAGTGTATACTGTTCGTAAGAAGCAACTTTTAGTCGTATAATTCACTCTTTTTTTAAATTTATATATCCCTTTTGGTACGGGTTAATGGAGGCTATTTCCCGAACTGAAGGAAATGGTGCGGAATGCTCACTCCTCCATTTTATGTAGTTTGCTCCGGCTGCCGCCAGATGGTGCGCGCGCGTCTGACGCGATAACCAACGACAAGAAATTGTTATATATATATTATATTATGTTTTCCCGCTGCTTTTTGACGTTTACGATGCGACTTTGCTGTCTACGTGCGTATCACGCGGTTGTGATTTTCATTAGATGGAAAATACTCATGTTATAAATAAAGAAAACAGCGGAAAACCAAATCAGAGAATCAAATTTATACATGGCAACATCGCCGCCAAGCTTCATGGGTTTCGCTTAATCGAAGATGGGCCGGGTTGTACCTGCGGGCATGACCAACAAGACGTTGAAAACGTCCTCTGGGATTGCCCGTTTATGGAATCCAAACGAGCGGAGCTGTTTGCCAGGGTCCGTCCTCATACGGGCCCAATTGGCCAGGCGGACCTGATTGCAACAGAGGCCAATTGTGCGGCATTTGAAAAATTAGCAGCGTCGTATGGGGGAGCGGGATAATCCCGACTCCTCCGTAGAATCAGATTAAAATCTTTCGCATCAGCATCACTCACTTTCTCACTTTCTTTCTAAAGTCAGTCTTAAGTACCGAGGTGCATGGTTGCAACCGGTCCCGTGCGGCTTCGTTCGGGAGGAAATGTGAGCAAATAAATATGCATTATGTCGCAATTCAGCGCTGTGGAAGGCGGCCGTGTATAATTCACGGCTGTACAGACACGGCGGGTGGTGGATTTTTGTGTTTTTCACATAGTTTAGACTTGCCGACCGGGTTTTATCTTTTGGCCTCTTCAGTCTTTATGAGGACTTACGTTCTCATACTTGTCTGATAACTGAATTACTTACATCCCATATGTCAGGGGTGGCGAACCTATGGCACGCGAGATGATTTTGCATGGCACGCGAATGTTTTGTGTTGAAAGAAAAAAAAACAGATAAGTATATAATTTAATAGATATTTTTTTACAAAAAGTTTTATAAGTACATAAGTACCTACCAAAATGTATATTACTTATATAATATTAAAAATGCGTATTTTATTCGCTATTTAATAATATTTTTACCAATAATATTTATCAATCGATGCGTAAAGGGAAACGACGAAATTCATGCATACATGTCAGATACCATTGTATAAAAAAATAACAGAAAGCTGATACTCTTGAAGAATAAGCATTATAATTAATTTAAATTGCATAGATAGGTCCTTAGGGTTTATGCGTCACACATAATGATATTATGGCACTGACCTCATCAGGCGCGAACGTCTGATTTTGATAGATTTACAATCATTTTACAATGCTTGAGACCACTGTATCGAGAGGATGGCTCATCTGATTCGAGAAATTTGTGCGTTAATATCTAAGTAGGTAGGTATTATAGTAATAATACTCAAGAACTCAATTGCTTATAATTTTTGAACCTTTTTAATAGAATTCTTATAACTATTCCTTCATTTTCGCCCTACTCGAACTACTCGAAAAACTGCTCGGCACGTCAGACAGTCAAAAAATAATATTTGGGAAATTTTGGCACGTGAACGTAAAAAGGTTCACCATCCTTGCCATATGTAGATAAGTATACATAAAGGACACAGGTACCGACAGGTGAAAATATTAGTCACTAAAACTAGTTGCGGTTTTAGAAACGTGAAAGCATGGTACGCTTACAGGTCTATAGGAGAAAATTTTGCCAAGTAAAAATACAGTTCGTTAGTCATTTGATGTTAATGCATTGTTAATAAAATGTTTCCATGATTAAAAAAAGTTTAATTGATTTTTTACACCCAGGTCCTATATGGAAAAACAAATATTTTTAAGGCGTTCATAGTTTCTGACGAAGCCGCTGTCTCACCTGCATCATATCAATCTGCGATTGGCTAACATCTTAATAATGGATAAGAAAAAAATCTCATTCAAGTTAGAGTTTTCAATCAATTTCCATCAAGTAATAGTAGATAATAAGTAAAATATGATACGTTTCTTACATCAAGTAAGTGAAAAAGATCTTATTGAATTTGTGTGTAGTTTTAATCTATTTAAGTAGGTATTGCGTTAGGTCAGGGGTCGGCAAATCGTGGTTCGCGAGCCACATTCGGCTCTTTGGGTATTGGCGTGCGGCTCTGCCAAATTCCCAATTCACAATTTTTACAAAAACTTTTGCAAAATTCACAGGTTTTATTTTCTGTCATTATTTGTACACTCATTATATTATAATAACATTATCTCGAGAATAATTTTTCCTCCGTGATGGTTGATGCCAAAAGGTATGATTAATGTTGTTTTAAATCCGCCCACTGAAAAAGTCAACAAATTAAATTTTTCTCCATTTGATATTGAGACGAGCACTTTTGAAATACAATTTTATTGCTCGATTTAACAAGCAAAGTGTTATGGAGCTCCAAATTTGTAGGTCTTGCCACCAAAATTGAGGATTTGGAGAGAGAGAAATGCAATTGAATTTCACAACACAAGTAGAGTGCTCTAAAAGATCTACATAAGATAGATACTACGATTTTTAATAAGTACATGGAATAGCTTTTCGAATTCATATCGAGTCTACATAATATGTATGTGAACAATATAAATAGCATTTAAATAACCGATGAGAATTTGGAGTCGTGCCTGAAATTAAAAACTACAAGTTACATACCAAACATACAGAAACTCTCAAAAGAAATGCAAGGAAGGCTATTGTTCACATTAGTTTTAAGGAAGGTGTGAAAATTATGTGTAATTCATATTCTGTAAAAAATATATTTATAATTTCAACAATAAAAAACATATAAATTTCGTTAGTTTTATTCGGGAAATCTTCTTTACTTAATACCTAATAAATAAACAATTATTACATGTAATTAATTCACTTAAATATATCATATTTATAAAAATATATGACTCTCGAATTTTTTTTTTAACCGTTCTGCTACTCATCTTTGGCTCATTTGATCCAAGAGTTTGCTGATCCCTGCGTTAGGTATAGGCATTTATTCTGATTCATTCGCTGTATTTGCTACGCGAATTCTATTCTTCCGTATATATCAACATCGGTTATATTTCGAATTCAATATTGGACCTCGATTAACTCAAAATTAATAAATCACAGTTTACGTTATATCAGAATCGGGGTGACGATTTGTTGTTGGTGTGGTTGATTTGATTGACGTGATAGTCATCATTGAACGTGGAAATTAAAAAAATATATTAGTGATATACTATCTAATGTTGGTCATTTTTTGTTGCAGGAAACGGTTATATCGAAGGAACTGAATTGGATGGATTTCTTCGGGAATTCGTTTCCAGTGCCAACGTTACAGATATCAGTCCAGAGGTAAGAATAATAATACCGTATTAACACGCCATAATTCTCGAATTCTAAAATTTAACGAATTAAGTGCTCGAAATGCAGCGCTTGAAATGGAAAATTTTACAAACTGGAGCGCACGATAATTTTACGAAAATATTAACCTAGTTAGGTATCTAATTTTATGTGTATTTTATATGACCTATTTAGTTCAGACGGTCAAATTATTTTTTTTCACGAGACGGAGTGATAGTTTTGAGGATCTTATGAACCGGGACGGCGCTCCGGTTCATTCCTAGACCTGTCGAAATGTGATATCCAAATAGAGACAGAAACAATTAAAATTTCACGAATCGTTACCTCAAACCGGTTTACGTATATACCCACAATCTGAGCTCTGATAACGTATTTGGATGTATGACAATGTTATTATTTGTCCATAGTAAAATTAGTAGTATTTATTTTGTGTACAAATATAATTGGAAATGTGGAAAGCATTGAATTACTATATTTTGAGATAGGCCTTTAGAATTCGCATAAATTTGATGCGTACACAATAATTTCTATCAGTTCAAAACGTATTCGGAGCCATTCATTGGTTGACGTAGTGATACAACGATGAGCAGCCGATTAGGTTTCAAAAAATCCAACCTTATTGGTGGAAAATATCCAAGACTTTGTTATAAAAATAAATGAATCTATGAGTTGAAAATTTTGTTCACAATCACGATTGGCATAATAATTATCAATTATCGTTTACCGTATGGGGTAATTTAATAATACATAATAATAATACATTGCACGTGAAGTACGAAAAAATGCTGTTTTAAAAATATATTCGTATATAAAAATAGTAAGTACCTACATATTTTTTTTTTGAGATTTTGTAAAAGAAAGAATGTGGAGACAGAAAATATTCTTAGTAGAGATAGGAAATGTTTTATGTTAAAGATAATCTAAGATCAGGTTAACGGTTAGGTTTGACATCATTAGGAGATTTGCGATCTGGGTTAAATGGAGGTTACATTTTGGGCGAATTAATGTAATTTATTATCGACGGAGTCCTCGTTTTGCTTCTATTTAATTTATTTCTGAGAAGAAAAACTAGTTTCGAATTCTTTTCAGGATATATTTACAATGGGTATGTAGGTTATCTGGAATGAAACGTACAATTGGAGCCCTGACTTTTATTTTTTTTAAATACAGGCAAACATGGAAAAATATAATATACTTAATATTATATTATATTGAATATATTGAATCTGGGTGTCAATACGATTTTTTCCAAGGTACATTACATTACTCATAACAATAAGAATATACGACTTTGGAGTAAAAAAGGGGTAATCCAGATCGCAAGTTGCCAAAAATATTTTTCACACAAAATCGATGTCGTCTGGTATTTCAATGAAAATTTTGTGAAGTCAAAAAATATTTGGTTTCCCGTTTCTGTCCGTCCGTACACCAGCCACAGGTCATGCTAAAGTATTAGGGCGACATAACGTTGTGGCGGGCGATTCGTGAGAAAGCGCTCGTCGCGGATTTTATACACAAAATTTCAACTAGAATCGCTGTAGCAATTTCTGCAGCCCTAGTAGTTGACAGTCGCGTGAGACTGTGAGTTCGCTGAGCGTCCTCGAATTCATTGAAAAATATTTTGATTATATCAATTTTATTTTGAAGTTTTTTGGCGATAAATAATTCAATATTATTTTTATAGTAAACATGATTCGTAATCCAAATCCATGGATAATAAATAAAATGATACATTTATCATTCGGTTAAAATATTTTTTTATGATCCAGTTATTGCTATTGAAGCCACGATAGACGAACGAAACAATAACGCCTTCTTTAATTTGACTTGCGTAGCAAAACAAAAACGAAACTTGTGATAACCTAGATGCTTCGACTAGCTCTTAATTATCTTGTTAAATTACACACTCAAGAAAAGGGGCCGCTTATTGGAGCGCCGTTGGTTATTTATATACACTTTAACTAATGTTACTAAATTATATAATTATTTCTTCTTGTTTTTATTTTTACAGTAACAACTGTCACTCTGGCGTTTAATCGTTTGTTTACGTAAGGAATTGCAAATGGCCGACAATAATAAATTTGTTGCCTATGCAACGGAACAATTCTACTATCAAACTTGCGTTTTATACAGCTGACTGATTCGCAGCTAACTTCATAATATTATGTCGCGCACTTTCGTAACGTCTCAATTTCACTCTACCAAACGCCCCAAAAGAAGTATAACTTCAAAAACCTATTATTAATTACCTCTCAGTTTTTGAGTTCGACGAAAAGAAGAATTTATATCAATGCTTTTTGATACTTCGGACCATTGAATTATTGAAATAAGAAACGTGGATACAGGGTGGAAGGAGTTTTCATTTGAATATTCAAGATTGATAACATTGCTTCAACCATTGTGCAACTGAGTCTTTGGCGAATGGGAGAGCTGGAGTTGACTATGCAACCGTCATCCAGAATCTCTAATCTGAGCTCTTTCTCTCTTTGATTTCCTCCGGGGACGGCCGATTGGCCGAGTGCTACAGGGTTTATATCATAAACATAGATTACTAGATCCATCACATCTACCAGTCACCAGCCCACCCGAAACTTCACGCCCTCAAGGTATTAACTATATTGGGCGTAAATTACTCGAAGAGTTTGTACCACTTATGGTTTTCTTTAACTGGTCACTCAGTGGAATTATAAAAATATACCTAGTCAAAAACATTTTCATGTCAAGAAATTTTTTAAGTGAGTAAGTTTTAAGTTCTTTTCTAAACTATTTATTTACGAGTATATTATGATAAAGATAAATATTAAAATATATTTTTTAATAAATTTATTGTAGTGTCTTTTTTATTATTGACAGGGAACGCCGCAATATTTGAAGACAGATGTATTAGGGTAACAAAACACCATTCACCACTTTCTGTGCTCGACGGCGTAAACCGCGCTCGACAGTTATATCACTGTTTTTGTAATAAACATACATTATATTTATTATCCGTTTCAGTTTCTGCTACCCTAATAACTCGCTGTCGCGTCGGGAGTACGCAGAGCCATCGAAAGACAACGAACGACGAACAAGTTGTAAAAAAAATATTCATCAGCAAGCTGTATTAGGGTTTTAGTTAGCCAAACATTCCATCTCGCGTTGCTAGTTTTTTTTACCAGAATTTCTTATCTCATCAAACTAGACACATATTTTAATAAATTACTATAATATAATTTATCTAGTCTAGTAATCATTCGTGCTTATATCGAATAGTTTTCGATTGCGTCTTAATGGTGACGTTGTTGGATCTTGGATATATAATAATATTACGCATTCTCACGGGAAATACACAATTTTAGCTTGAGAAACTAATACTTTTGCCATCGCTTTTTATGTTAATATTTTTATGATTGTTCCGACGTCTAAACGCAACAGAGATATTTTTTAAACCATTCCATCAAACGTCTCCCTCCATCTTCTGCATTTTCGTGTCTCTAAATTTTTATGATCGAATCTCTTTTTAACTTAGTCCGTAGCGTATATATATGTATATCATTCGGCTGGACCAATGTGTAGGTGACTTATCACTTCCGCGTCGATCTTCAACATTTCCGTCGACGACGAGTCTTAACAAACAAATGATAGTTTTTCCTTATGTCTATGTGG
This sequence comes from Rhyacophila brunnea, assembly GCF_057557595.1. Lineage (NCBI taxonomy): Eukaryota > Metazoa > Arthropoda > Insecta > Trichoptera > Rhyacophilidae > Rhyacophila > Rhyacophila brunnea. The sequence goes on from NW_028232774.1 coordinate 21,881,625, forward strand.
ACAAAGAACTGCACAATTACTGTCTGGAGAGGGAAGCTATATTTCAAAGAGTCAGTCTTTCGTGTTTATTTCTTTCAGAACGAAGATTATTTTGCTCTCTTTGCCATCAATTGAATACTACACCAGAAAGGCATCAATCTTGCGTGTTTCTTTTCTTTTCAGACCTAAATCTGAATATCATAAAGACCTTGACCAGGCTGTCCTTTTCAATTTTGATATGGCACTACCAATCCGTATTTTGTTTAAAGCTTGTGATTGCTCCTTTTGTAATGCATATTCGATGAGCTCTTTCTCACAGCCTCTGGTGTTCGATAGTCATCCATATTCTTTAGGATAATACTTAAAGTGATCTTAAGTTGATCTATTATAATTTTGAGACTGGATTCGTTTATCTTTAGAACCATTTTATTTTTGGATTTTGGAATGGGTGTAGTGTCGTTTGCGTATCTAAGGTTAGGGTGAGAGATATATCTTTTCAATTTCTAAAGCAATATGAATGTTGTAATATTATTATGATCAACATATTATATTAAAAAAGCTATGTTTGACCATTGGCTTTGTCATACTTCTACCAGTGCCTACCCTTGATCGTATGGATTTTTCATTAACTAAACCTTTCAACACATTTGTGGTAATCATACCACACAGCATTAAATGAATGACACACATACGTAGGTTTTGTTTTTAAAACAAAACATTATAGCAATAGTACTTGTCAGCGTTTTCTCAATCATAACTAGACCAGTAGTGTGAGATTTGATTGAGAATTATGACAATATCTATGGTTATATATGTAGGTACTGCATTAATATAAATAAGAAGAACAATCTATGAATCTACACTCAACTCATCGAGTCCGTCACAAGACGTGCTGTTATTGTTACGACTTCTTTACTCGACATAGTACATCCATTATTCCACCCGAATCAAATCTCTTTTTGCATTCTTATAATTATTAATCTCTTGATCATATCGATCTCATCAATACATCATTACCTCGCGATTACAATCTACACGTTCACATCTTTTATTCTAAAGTATTATTTCATTCTTGAACCGACGTGAAACTACGATCTACCTCCTATTAATAGATTTTCGGATAAGTTATTTCAAGGAAATTTTTGACCAGCCGAACTAAAAACTATTGAGCCAGCAGCCACATTCTGAACCATAAAATTCGGCAAAAGAACATAGCACGCGCCCGGAAATGAAATAATTAATTAATAACAAAATGCTCACTCACGTTCAGTTTTTTTTTTTGCGTTGGATGGATAAAAGGAATAACGAAAGTCTCACTTCTCTGCAGCACAATCTACCAGGCGCACAGAAGGTGGAGTCGGTAAAAAACCACAATATATTCGCAACCGCAAACAAAATAATTCTCCAAACGCAAAAGGTAGGGACGTAGTTACCCACTACTCTGTTTCGCGTTGCTCAGTTTTTATTTTGTAATATTATGTATAAAAAATGATATTAATTAATTAATAATTGAGGATTTAAAAATATACCTAATAGTAATATAATATGTATTAAAATAATTATTCATCAGTGAATCATCACCCATAAAAGTGGCTTCAATTAAATAACAATATCAAAAATGTTCGTTAATTACAATACATAAACGATTTTATATGATAACCAATATGATAACGGAAGATGAGATGTGTATGTTTAATTTAGTTCGTGTATTTTTCACGATTATGTTTTTGTAATGAGTACAATGAATCGAGTTTACCCGTCCCGACTTCTGTCGGCCTGATAAATTTCAGTCACTTTGATAATACGAGTCCTTCATACGCGGCAACTGACTTTAGTCAGCCTATACGCGCAGGTCTACCGCGCTGCAGTGGGTCTATTCTATGCTTATCGACCGCTAAAGTGATAAAGTGATAAATATTATCAAACTTAGGGTAGGTTTGTATCAAAATATTAGCACTTATTGTAACAATTACACGAAGTTGGTTTTTATTGTTGCAATAAGTGCTATATTTTAACAGCACCTATCTTGCTGCTGTTAAAATATCGCACTTATTGCAACAATAAAAACCAGCTTCGTGTAATTGTTACAATAAGTGCTAATATTTTGATACAAACCTACCCTAAGTTTGATACTATTTATCAATTTAGTGTTCGATAAGTATAGAATAGACCCACAAATGACTAAAGCCATTTCGATTTTCGTAAACTGCTTTCGTCTAGGCGCGAAAAATTCGAATATTGATTTAATTTATTCAAAAATCATCCTTCTCCTGACATCTGTCGATGTATAGCCTAAACTTTTGTTCTATCTAATATAAATTTAATATATATATATAAAATATATATAAATATATAACTATACATATTTTTCGGGGGCGTTTCGAGTTTCAATATTGGGACCATACCTAAAATAAAATTTGATATAAATAAAAAGGATTTCAAGTTATACACATTTATATTTTTATAAAAATCATTTTTTAATAAAATAAATATAAAAACAATATTAAAACGATGAATTAGTCAAAAATCAAAACGTTAAAAAATTGATAACTTAATAAACTAAATTTTTATAATAAATATGACCATAAAATATAATGTTATAATAAGATGTGACCCTGCAACAAATTTACATTTTATTACATTTTTTTACAATTAAGTTTATCTTTGACTTAAAAAAAATCTTTTTAATGTTTTCAGATACATATTATTATTTATTAATTAATAGAGTTGAAATTGTAAATTATCAAAAAAAATCTCAAATTGCAAGCTTCGTATTTTTCCGCTAGGTTCTCTGCTGGCATTTATTTAATTTATTTCACTTGTTCGAGTTTCAATATTGTGGCTATACCGAAATAATTAGATTCGATATAATTATAGAGTTTCAAGTTATACCTGCATATTTTTTTTTTTACAAAAATCGACGTTAAGGGTAAATAATCCAGCCATCAGAGATAACCTTTTAAAAAAGTTAAAAAATGTGAATTCGAATATTGCGATCATACCGAAATTAGATTTGATATACATGAAAAGGATTTCAAGTTACACACATTTTTGAATTTTATAAAAATCGATAAGTAGGAAGTATAGATATAAAAAAATTAAAACTAGGAATTTCTCAAAAATCTTTAATACCATAAAATATTATGGAATAATAAGATGGGATTAATTATTGTAAGTTTAGTTTTGACTTATAACTATATATAAACTAATACTATAAAAATGTCTCACATTGAAAGCTTTGTATTTTAATGATAGGTGCCTCTGGCAGGTTGAGTATTCACCTTAAGGGGGATGTCATCAAAAGTTTCGTTTTTATAGAGCCATCTATTCCCCGAATTACAAAGCATATAGGTCAAAATTATATCAGAATCTAATTCCAATTACAATCCAATTTGAATGAATCTTCGAGGCATCTTATCTAGATGTCACTGTAATTATATATTAATAAAAAATCTAAAAACAGGTGATATAATTACAGTTATTATTTAAACAATGGTATATATATTTTTTGCATTTTATTTCAATCGGACTTTTTTATATTTTGTCAGATTATTATAAAAATATACGTGGACCATCGACCTGGTAGTACCTTATAATAATTACTTATGTGAGTTTAATTGGAATGGATTGGATTGTATTAGAATTTGGATTTTATAGTAATATTAAAAAAATATATACATACCTATAATAATATTGTGTAATGATATTTATATGTGATAACAATCTGTGAATTATTGACATTCTCATAGTAATGAAGATAATTAATTAGGTATGGAATCATTAGACCATACACACGATCTCCATAAAAATGGCGTCATAGACTATTTTACAACACATTTTTAGAAAATAATGATTAGGTTACCTAAGTAAAAATATAAATATTATCAATACATTATTAGAACAATCCGAAGATGACAGCCGGTTTGGTGTTTGAAAATAATTAGGTGGCTCTCGTGGTGCAGTTGGTAAGGCGCTCGCCTTCCACCCGAGAGTTCCTGGGTTCGATTCCCAGTCATGACAAAAACATTTATGTGTTTTTCTCAAAGCCTGGGTGTTTGTGATTGTTCAAAATTACTAACAACCACCTTGTACGAAAAAGCAAGGACATGGTTATTAATAATTCTAAAAAAAAAAATATACCCAAAACATTGACAATAATAATTTATTCTCATCATAAGAAAATATACCTAACATCTGAATAGAATTTAGACCGGACTCAAAACAGTACGTGTCGAATGTGTTGATAATTTATTTTTTCTGGCATTCACAAAACGTAGGTAATAATAATAAATGTAGGCAGGCACACTGCAGGGTTTATTTGGAAAGCATCTGTCAGTCGTGCAGGTACATACCTAGTAATATATCAATGCTAGCTGCCATCAATGCTGGCTCAGAAATATTTTTTTTTCTTTTCTGTGGTCTCGGACCATCGCAAAAAAGCAACGTTGCGCCAGTTTTGATTTGTGACTAGGTATAAATATGCCAGTCGAGATTATTTTTGGTAGGTAAATACTTCTGATTACTTATACAAATATTGGAAACTGGTTAAGTGAAACCAAATAAGGACTGATCTAATTATTTAAATCTGAATAGGTAGGTATATCCCAAATTAATTTTATAATTAATTTTGACATTATTTAGTTTGCAGATATTTTATAAGTAATGTTTTTTTTTTATGTTGCTACTTACAAACATTGTATCAATTTTATTTTCGATGAATATATATTAAGTAGGTATGTTAATTACTTAACACATTGACTGCTGATTAGATAATTGCTTTTTAATTACCACTTTTAAATAGTATGCTAATTATGTCGATTGGCCACCTAATCGTTACGCACTAGGTACGTCTTTAGTGTCCAAGTCGATATGCCCTGGATCGAGGGGCCCTGGCATCCCCCAAACATGAAAATTATCAGAATGATTTTAAACATTGAAATTGAAAGCCAATAAACTATACCTTTGGGCTTAGACAAATAAAAACACGGCAAAAAAATGATTTGTTATAATTCTCCAGCACCCTTTTTAGAAAAATTTCTTAGATTTTAATTTCTAACACAAAAATTTTGAAAAAAACGAAAAAAACAAACAAAATTTTAGAAACCCAATCCCTAATGAACTGTCAAAAAATTCTCGGTGTCCAACTTAATTCAGGAGTGGTGTTGGTCATGGCTGGGGAGGGCTGACAGGGCTCTAGTCTGGGGGCCCGGGTTGTGGGGGGCCCGGCGTGTCGGGTTGACCAGATAAGTGAGATAAACACACATCATAAAGTAGCTTTAATAGTAGAAAAAGTCGCCTGCGGCGCTATTACACTTCATGGCCATGAACATTTTCAATTACTTATATAATTGTGCAATGTATTTTTTGATTATTACGTGTCGATACTCGACAGCTCCATTATTAAAGTAGATGTATTAAAAATCGTCAATAATTCACTGTATAAGTACCCTTAATTTGAACTAAAACACAATTTGAAAAACGTTAATGTAGTGTTTCACACTGCCTTTAATCTTAGCGGTAGGTAGGGGGCCCGCCAAATATCCTAGCCTGAGGGCCCGTTTCAGGATGAGGGGACCATGGTCTAGGTACACCGAGTGCAATAGACAAAAGACCGATAAACGATAAATTAGGCTGTGAAGAAGAAAAAGAGCCTATGGGACTAATTTACATTCTCCTCCTTTGGCCCCCCCCAATATTAAATCCTGGGTGCGCCACTGCTTATTGGGGTAATAATTAGATTCATTTGCGAAAATTCGCGTTCACATTCACTTGAAGTGGTAATAGAATTCAATGCATATAATATATCAAACGCGATAGTTTTTCAGGATATGTATGTCTTTTCATATAAGATGATTCAGGAAAATTAACTTGTACCTAGCTACTACGTAAGCGCGAACATTATTTCGTCTAATTGCTTTTTTATAACTGAGAATGTCTCAGGAGCCTACCTACCTACCTAGGAGTTACCCAAACTGAGGTTGCCATGCACTCAAGTGTGCTTTAACCGAATTTATATGACTAGTCAAGAGTGGCCATGAAAGAAAGGAACACATAAGCAAAATTAAAAATTTTGGTAGGTCATACAAAGCTGATAATTATGAATTATCTAAGGAAGTAAAAACATCTTCACGTTGACAGTATGACGCCGCAAATTTTCTGAATGCAACAAATTGGCTTTTGTGGGACCAGATCGGGCGTTTTACTTTTTTTCTTTATTTCCTATTTTTTTATTTAAGTAGGTACTTCAAAAATTATCGTTGTTAGTGTTATTATTATATAAAATCGCTGAAATTAATAAATAGATACCTACCTTAACAATATAAGTTTTAATGAAAAATTGTATGTGTTTGTTTGTGGGGGGGGGGGGGTGTAAATTTACCACACCGGCTGACGGGTGACACCAACCCTATTTACGCCACTGCTCAAATGCGTGAATTGATGATCCGCACACACACAATAGAAAAATTAGAGGGAACGTTGCTAGCAGTGTATTGAAATTGACTGATGAATGTTTGCTTTGTTTTATCAATATACAAGTAAACAAATGAGAAGACGGCTTAATGTAAATGCTAACATAAATTTCTCAAATTGTTTCAGACCATTCGTAATTAAATATATTACCATGTGCCTGCATACTAACCGCACGTATCTACATACGAGGTAGGTACCTATTATTCATGCGAACTAGAATCTAATACAGATGACAGTTATTTCGGTATCGCACGTTGTTGCCGCTAGAGGCAGCACGTCCTTGACGACTGTATTTAATTTGAAATTAGTAAATAACATAATAAATATAAATTAAAATATTACGTTAAATATATCTAAAAAGTAAGAAAAATATATTGAACAGGCCCACGTTTTCGCTTGATGCAATTATTGAAAATTGAACATTTTTATTTTTCGTAAAAATCGATTGATTTTAGATTGAAAAAAAAACATTAAAACTATAATGAATTGACAAAAGAGATTCACTAGTTCCAAGAAAACTTATTAAACAACATTAAATCGATAATTTTGTTTTAAGAAATTACTTGGAACAATAAATATTTATTTTAGTAAAACCCTTATTTTTAGCCATTTTTTCAAATTTGTCGCTTTCTCTTTGAAATAAAAAAATATATTTTATTTTTCCCATTGTATTTAGATAGGTATCGATCGATTAAAATATGTTTAAAGCTTTAATTTGATAATGAATTTCTATGCCTCTCCCCCTTAATCTTTCTTTCTTCTTCCTCTTCTCTTTCTTTAGAAAATACACTAATATTCCAATTATGTTATTATAATTCAATAATGATTATATATATTATTTTTTGGGACAATCGCTTAATAAAATTGTTATTATCATTTGTTTACAAACCGATATAGGTATTTGGTCCGAACTAGGTATCACACACTTCACTGCTCAATCTTGCAATCGAATTAAATAACCCTTGTTATTTGTTGTGCTCCTGATAACTCATTCGAACACCGTCGGTTTCTGGCACGGTCGCAAAATAACGCGATATGTTGATTCGAACAGCGAAATCTTTTTAAAAATAACTAATATAATCGACTAAACACTCCTACCGTATTACTGTGTTCCTAATACTCACGATTTCTGACTCGTCTTCCTGTTGTTGGAGTGAATAGCGTTGAATTTTAAATGTTGCGAAAGCAATTTTGCACAAAGTGAGAGAGGCATTTTTTAATGCGAATTTCTTTATTTCGCCTGAACACACTGACACGAAGCAGTAAACGCGAGCTTTTGAGTGTGACTTCTAGAGGCGCTGTATCGCTTATCGTTCACAGTAGGGTTTTAGGCAATGAACGCCTTTAGGTATAGGATCATTATTATTTTTTCGACAATAATGATTGACACAATCACTAGATAAAATTTCGGAGTTTTTTTACGCTGTCTTTAGCGAACGTATTTTCAAGTGAAGTTGAGTATTTATTTTATAATGTGGTCAGAGTTTTGGATGACTTTTTCCGGACGGCGTATTCGGGTGTCATTTTGACGTAGCATCAACTATCCATTGTAGTTTTTATTACGATTGATTTAGGACTTATGTATTTATAACTATAGTAACATTATAATGAATATTTTATCATAATATTATTCAATAATTTAATGTTGTTGGCAAAATCTTTTATGCAAATGTAAATTTGCTCATATTAGCTATGTCATTTGATCACTTCATCTTCCACTTTACTTCATTTTTAGTGGTTTTGCGCCTACCTTACGTTAAGCGTGTGTTAACTGTCAATAAATTATAAGTACATCAAATAGTTTTCAATTTTTAAGTGAAAGCAGTGTTGTCACCTTTTTATAATGCTGATTTTGAAAATAAAGTATTTTGAAAAAAGCTATATTCTACAAAGAAGATTTTTCGTTTTGAATCCTTCAAAATTATAGTATTATTTGATTATTTGGAGTAAAATTATTATTATGCATTTTTCGCAGAAATTGTTTATTTGGAAACACTGACGTGCTGTTGAACAGAATACCATTGGTGATGGAGCTACGTGCGATAGCACTTTTATCACGAAAAACGGCCATTTTGAAACCGGTTTGAGGCAGGCAATGCGCATGCACAGCGATATGTTCATCAAGCGAATAAAAAAATAGTTTTTTGTTACTTTTTTAATTTGATATAAATAAAAAGGATTTCAAGCTATACACATTTATATTTTTATAAAAATCGATGTTTTTTAAAATGAATATAAAAAAATATTAAAACTATGAATTAGTCAAAGATCTCTACGTCAAAAAATAGAAAACTTAATAAACTAAATTTAATAATAAATATGAATATAAAATAGTATGTAATAATAACGTGGGACCCTGCACCAAATTCACATTTTATAACATTTTTCTTAAATTGTAGGTTTATTTTTGATATAAAATAAAAAATATTTTTCTTTTTAATGTTTTCAGATACATATTTATTACAGTTATTAATACAGTTGAAATTGTAATTTATCAAAAAAAATGTCTCAAATTGCAAGCTTCGTATTTTTCCGCTAGGTGCCTCTGGTAGACAGAGTATTCACCTTAAGTAAATAAACAAAAGATAATTTTAGTTTACATTCGACATTAATCAGCGCCAATCTCTTATTTGATTACGAAAAACAACAAAATGGTCATTAGATCCATTAATTTCAAGACACTCGCTCATTGCACTGAAATTACGTAGACTAGATTTGGGCCAGAATCTCATTTTTTCTTGTAGAACATAACGTATAACGTGTACAGTTTCTACATATTGAAATAAAATAATAGAAAGACCTTTCTCAAGAAATTGATAAGAATGATAAGAAATGTTTTGACAGCGAATGTCCGTTGCGTCGTATTTCAGTCCGATTTCAACTTTTGCCATAACAATAGAAAAAAATACTCCACAAAATTAGCTTTCGTCTGTCAAAAATACGAGGCACGTGTCAGTAATTTATTATTCTTTCTATGTCTAGAAGTGCTCGCGAGCCATAAGTTTCTATTAGGAGGAAAACACGAGATGATTTTTTTGGGGAAAACAAACAATCCTTGTGGCAAGGTCTCATGTAGACATTGTCAAGTTTGATAAATCGTACGTTGTAAATTTGGAAATTCTGTTTTTGTTTTTCTAAGTTTACGCATGTCGTAAATATCAATTCGATTTGAATAATGGAGATGGATTCTGTAAACCGCGGGTTCCCAACCTTTTTTCAGTCACCGCTCCTCATTCAATAGCCAAGTAACCTGAGATCGCCTGCCAAATTGTCATAATTATGAAGACTTCTATGAAAGCGTAAAAACACACTAATTAGTAATTATAAATGGATTAAATACCAACCGCCATATTTTTATTCATTAAGACTTTGACGGGAAAGAATTAACGATTTCTATTTTTAATTCCAGTGGGTCTATTCTATACTTATCGACCGCTGAAGTGATAAGATAAGTATTATCAAACTTAGGGTGGGTTTGTATCAAAGTATTAGCACTTATTGTAACAATTACAATAAGTGGTAATATTCTGATACAAACCTACCCTAAGTTTGACAATATTTATCACTTTATCACTATAGCGGCCGATAAGTATAGAATAGACCCACTGAACTAGCTTTCGTGAAGATCGTTTTCAAATTAACCACGAGGAAGCCCATGTGACCTCGTCATATCACTTGATTTGTATTGCATCACTCACGACCTGCTGCAGGAGTGAGAAAACAAGAGGATGTAATCTCCGTGCCTTAAACTAAGGCGTAGCTCCCCTTTCCGCCAGGCAGTAGACTATTTGCACTGTAAGGAAATTACATGTTTACAATAAGTGCAAAGAGTTTTTAAAAGAAGACGAAAACATATTATTTTCACTACGAATTAGAAATTGAGTATTTTTTTGTGGTTGCGAAAGACAATTTTGGTTTAGTTTATAGCGTATAAGACAAGTGTATTCAAACACATATTATTTTGTTTGTTGACGTTGAAGAATCATAATGGTAGAGTATGACAGATCACTGCTAGTTTTGATACTGGATTATAGATAACAGCATACTTTTGAAGTTGGACATGCGTACATGATATATGTCTTAAGTTTGAGTCTAGATCTTGAACGGGTGGGGTCTAACATTAACACACACTTTAGGCCCGCTTTTTAAAGGATTTTCTCCGCATTATAATAAACTTTTATTTAAAAATAATAGTATTCCAATTTCAAAAGAAATATACGACCAATGGCGCGTTTCTTTGACGCAGATGACGCAACCGATTTGTTAGCAAATTTAAAGGAGGGCTTCCGAAGAGTTAAAACTAGTCACCAAGTTATTAAATTATATTTAAATTAAAAAGATGCGTAATTCTCACAAAGTGGGTGTATAATATTATTAATTACCCAAAGCATAATATAATTATTGCATTCATAATTTGGTAAGTTAATAATATATTATAATATATAAAACCAGTACATAACGTCACATGAGAGTGCAGGCCATGCGTTGCTTATAGACAGAAAATTCTGGCAGAAATTACGAATATTACACACATTGTTGTCACGTGCTTTAACATTAATGAACGTTTATATATTATGAAAGTATTTATTTTAAAAGGATTTGATTAAATGTACTTTTATTATTGTAATCCATCTACTTCCTTTTCGAATACTAAATGATTAGGTATTATCAATATATTGTGATCTGTAAAAAAAGGAGAGTGATTCAATTACTGCTTGTACCTATAATTTGTAAAAAATTAACCAATGAATAATTTATTGTTATTTTTTATAGTACCTCAAAATCAATTGGGTCTAGGACGATTCGGCGCCGGGACAACTGGGCGCTACGCAATCGAATGAAATTAGATAATAAATAGACGTTTGTGAATTATAGGTACCTACTTGGAAAATATATATTCAATACTTATAAATTATTATATTATTTAATACTTGGTGAGAATTTAAATATGCACACGTAAATAATGATTATTTAATTGTGCATATGTTTAACTTTCAACGAGAGGAGAGTTAATTTATTTTTATATGAAGCGTCAGGCATAATAATTTTCAATCCACAATAAAAAAAACATTATGTTAAGAGCCAAATCAATTAATACTACTAAGTAGTAGGTAGTCTACTTTCTGTATCAAATCGTAGCGATCGTTTATTTATTTCATTAGTGAACGTTATTTCATTCGACAGTCCGGCGTCCTGGTGTCCAGTTGTCTCAATGCCAAATAAGTGAGTGTGTCGGGACTCGTGCCTCTGTCACTAAATGCGCCACTGCATACAACACACCTATGGCAACATTGAAAAATATAGGATGTCTACCTCAGCAGTTGGTGCTAGTAAATATATTGTATCGACCTTTTTTCATGGACGATCAATGATAAGCCATGCTACAAAATAGCTTGTAAAAAGGAGAGGGAATACTTTTGAATTTAGTCGAAGGGTAGTATTAAACTTTGGCTGGCCCCAAAGTATTCACCTTTTAACTAGTAAAGACTTAATCTAGCCCAGAGAGGCCTGTTTAACTTAATTCGGGCGTAATTTGTGCTATCAATAATACTGAACTGAGTGAACGATTAAAAATAATAGACTGGATTACAGTTAAGGTAATCTACTGGATTTATCTTTACTACGTATATTAAGTTTGTCTCATACTTAGATTTATATTTATTATTTAATTACTAAACTATCTACCACAGTAAGACCGTTATTTATAATGATCAAAGTGATGTGAAACCAGCTATGATTTATCACCCCCTTTGTGTAATAGCGCCTGTATACGTGCATGGACTTACTGGCAACAATAATGTGTATTTTAAACTATCGTGACAATAACTGTTTATCATTTATACCGCGAATAAGTCGAAAAAAACGTGGCCAAATATAGATATCTTCTAGTGTTTAAACTATAGTATGTAAGCATACCTAAGAGGAAGCCAGTTCGATAAAGCCACGGATACTATCTATACAACTTTAAGTAAAGGAGGAGAAAAAATACTTTTGAACACGCTCCACCATAAGGTCGTATTTCAACTGATGCGAGGCCCAAACTATCGACCCACTCTCAAGCCGGCTTCTAAATAAGGAGTTATAAAGGATTCTTTGCCCGCATGTGACGTCGCTGCTAGTAAAGTTTCAAAATTTCACATTCAGTAACACTCTTTTGAATGATTTACTTTTTTTACGAGAAGGAAGAGTTTTTTTTCCGAGATTTAAATATTTTATTTATTTATAAACCGACCGCTTTCTTTAAATTATATTTAGTTAGTTGACAGAATCATACTATTTTGATTAAAAAATCGTATCCGGAAATTTGTACGTAAACAGTTCACCGCAGGACGCTTATTCGTGCGCCGCAGTACGTGAACAATGACTTCGTGTAACATTTAATCAAATGACAAATTCTTCGTTGAACATTTCACCGTGGAGTATATTTGTACGTATGCTGCAACATATAGCAAATTTTATGAGATGTCTATTAGGTTAGGTTAGGGTTAATCTAATTGGAACAGTACTATTTGCAAACTATCGCCACATTTTGTAAGATACGTACAAATGTATTCCACGGTGAAATGTTCAACGAAGAACTCGTCATTTGATAAATTGTTATACGAACTCATGTTTCACGTACTGCGGCGCACGAATAAGTGTCCCACGATGAACTGCATACGTACAACTTACATGCAACCTTAAAAAATATGTATTAGAAGTAGTTTTGAATTTTAATTCCAACATTTTTAATCCCGGGATTTTGGGATTAAGATATCGAGCGGAATCGCAAACGCAGTTGGCACCCCTGGCGATACCGTTATTCGGCAGTGGATTAATAAGAAAAGCCAGCGTTCCTCATCGACACACTTCCTTCGCGGAGATTTATAATGACAGCCGCGATAAAAAGGCTCTCTATACAAGTGAGAAGATTCCGACAACTTTGACATACTATATCGACCTACCTATAGAATAGGTTTTTTTTAGAGCGAAACCACTGGAAGGTTGCATGCGGTCTGTGAGTAGTTTTCTGGAAAATCGTTCCGGAGAAAACCGGCACGTCAGGCGAAATAATGCATAGGTACATGTAAGAACGACAAAGGCAAACAAATTGGGAATAAACAACGATGAACTTATTGTTATACTAGAAAAAAATATCATTGCCACCTGTCAACATTCTTGGATGTGGAAATAAGCTAGTACTACACTGTAAGTATCAGTGTTATGAGAGTATCCTATCATTCGTTTTCTTTCACGATCCGATTAAAATAAATGATTCCTTTATTTACGTGTGTGTTTTATCTCACCTTAGCCGTTTTAATATGAGTTCTCTCTGTCTCGCTCTCCCCTACACATTTATATACGTTTCATCTCATGCTTTACAGACAGAAAGATAGATAAATCAAAACCAATATATATTTTAATTGGAATATCGCAAGTCAAAAAAAAACAAAAATGTAGTAGCATCGGAGATGTAGATGTGAAACTATTACGAATAAGAGATTTGGATACACGTCATGTAAGTATCTACTTTGGCGGTGGATAGGTGATACAGATGAAAGACTATTTAGAAGAAATATTTACTGAGTTTGCAATAAATGGACACTACGGGAAATGGATATTAAAGAACTTTTGATTGTGGTAATGTATTTAATATCGCCGGTCAATATGCTGACATGGATTGAGTTGTTTATCCCTATACAAACAATGCAAGGAAATTATTACGAATATTTACGATTCCCTAATTCATGAAATTACAACATTAGAAGCTAATTAAATTAGACATTAATAGTATGAAATTGTAAATCACATTTGTATACTTACAGATAATTAATGTTGCACTTCGCAGAAAGATTCACAATGTTTGTATACTGAAATTATATTTGAAAATATAAAATTCAGTTTTTTCTAAAACTTCCGGGTTATCCCATAAAAAATGTACACTGTTTAGATTAGTATAAGTAATGTAACGCATTTTATCTCGCTAATATTTTTGTATTGTTTACTTTAATATGTACGATTTTTTTATTTTATATGATGTTCACCAAAATCAGTGATGAGCAACACCGGGGTCAGCAAGAATTTCTTTATAAAATAAAACATATTATTCTTTTTAGTATAATTTCGCCATCTTAAAAAGAAAAAATGCTGATAGGTACCTACTGATATTAATGGTTCACCGTTTTTTAGTTTTATCACACTATGATACGAGGGTGGGTCAATAAGTCCTTAGAAAAGCCGACAAGTGGCGCGACTAGTACTGTAAGCGGTTTGTTTTCATGCAGCGGCACTACCGATTCAGTATGCTGCGAAGTTTCAATCAGATTGGTCGGGTTGTTGTGTGTTTTTCGTACATTTAAAAAAAAATTTGCTTGTGGAAAATGGAAAAATGGAAAATGGAGAAAATTGAGTTTAGAGCTGTTATTAAACATTTTAATATAAAAGGGTTAACAGCAAAGGAAATAAAAAATGAGTTGGATTTAGTTCACGGCATATCTGCTCCTTCACTTGCAACTATTTATAACTGGTTAAATGAATTTAAACGTGGTCGTACATCAACAAAGGATGAACCACGCTCAGGACGTCCTGTAGAGGTGACTACACCAGAAATGATCAATAAAATCCACGATATGGTGTTAAGTGACCGAAGATTAAAGTTGAGTGAGATAATTGAGGTTACAGGGATCTCAAAAGGTAGCGTCATTTCTATTTTACATGACAAATTGGGCATGAAAAATATTTCTGCAAGATGGGTGCCGCGTTTGCTCACAGTCGACAATAAACGCAATAGGGTGGTGGCCTCTAAAGCCCTGTTGTCGCTCATGTTCATCAATTTTTTCGTCGCTTTGTGACTGTAGATGAAACATGGATACACCACTATACTCCCGAGACGAAAAAACAGTCAAAGCAGTGGATTGCGAAGACAAACCATGTCCAAAGAAGGCGAAAACCGTAAAATCAGCTGGTAAGGTTATGGTTACTGTATTTTGGGATGCACGTGAAATTATTTTCGTTGACTATTTGGAAAAAGGAAAAACAATAACAGGGGATTATTATGCATCTTTATTGGACCAGCTAAAAAACGAAATTGAAGAAAAATGGCCTCATTTAAACAGGAAAAAAATCCTCTTTCATCAGGACAATGCCCGTGTTCACACATGTTTACGATCAATGGCTAAAATTTAAGAATTGAAGTTCGAATTGGTCGACCACCCACCGTATTCGCCAGATTTAGCCCCCAGTGACTTTTTCCTTTCCCCAAACTTAAAAAAATGGCTAAGTGGACAACGTTTTTTTTCAAATGAAGAAGTCATCGATCGGACAAATGCTTATTTTGAGGACCTTCCGAAAACTTATTTTTCTGACGGTTTCAAAAAAATTGAGAAACGTCTAACCAAGTGTATTGAGCTCCAAGGAGATTATGTTGAGAAATAAAAAAAAAATACAAAAATAAAAACTGTTTTAATGCTTTTTTCTAAGGAATTATTGACCCACCCTCGTATATTAGATTGTGCAATTTGTGAAATCAATTAAATGAACGAATCTAAAAATGTGTTGAAGATTTAAAAATGCTTGGTGTTTTGACAAATGACATCGTCACTAGTGTCAAGTTTGCTACAAATGTGAAAATAAATGACCTGCAGCTAATTTCGTCATGAGTGATATTAACCCCATTTTAGCTTAATTCTCAGCTTTGTTTAAATATGAGAAGGTTTTTTCAACTTGGTTTTACATAATATTTTAGTTTCCTTACACATAGGTGTTTTTTACCTGCCGGCATACCGTGAGCCTAGAAAAGTGAAGCTATTTTTTCGTCAATTATGTATGCGTCACATCTAAATGTATGTAAATAGGATGCCCGTGTGTTTATGGTGCTTCTAAAAATGCCAGGGCTCATAGTGTTTTATTTGTCATCTATATAATACTCTGTCTATAACAGGAATGGCGAACCTTTTTTCAAATTTTGTTAATTATTTTTTTTAGTACTAGCTCGTAGATCACTAAGTCACATATTTTAAAATATATTAATAAAAGAAAATAGCGTGACTTATTTTATTAGAGAAGATTTGTGGTATGTTTATCTCACTTAAATAGTCAACCCGTCATACCGGGCCTCCAGGCTTAGAGCCCTGTCCCCCTCGTTGTGGGGGCTATTTGTATCCCTACGAATACTAAAAAACATAAAGAAATAATAATAGTATTTTTCGATATAGGAATAATGTATTATTTAAGTACGAAACTACATTTACCGATTGTTTAAAATAATTGTGTAGAATAAAATAAATAAACGCAAGTTTATCATTGAAGTCGCTTTACTTAACTTGGTAACTATCCACTTGGATACAAATTGATTTATTTAAATTAAAATAAAATAAATTTTTCAATCACACCATATTTATCAAACCATTCTGTTTGATATGGTCTGGAGCTTGTATCGTTCGTTTTTATTTTTTTAACCGCCGACATAGTACAGGGCTACAACTAAAAATATTTATATTTATAACACAATAATTTGAGAAGAAATTTCTTAATACCTTACTTGATATACATACATATGTAGATGAGAAACTTTAATAATAAAAAAAATAATAATAATGTGGAATTATTAAACACTTCTAGACGCGTACAATAAGGCTGCCATTTAGTTCAGCACTGGTACACCTCCCCGTTCTACGATGCAACGAATATGTATGCGCGTCAAGTTTATGACTAACTGTTATGAGTCATACACGCTTTGCGACGAAAGGACGAAACAACATTTTACGATCATGTACCTCGTACACAGGTGCAGTGATACAATAGAAAATTAGCTAGCCAATGTCCACTTGGAAATATTTTTTTATAAATCAGATATATTATATACTTCATGTTTTTAATATTTTTGATTGTCTTGTCTTTCTTTTATGATATAAAAAATAAGTTTAAAAAAAATAACGCGTGGGTCATTTAAATAGCCTGCGTCTGAGTCTCTGACCCGTAGTCAGTGTCTGACCCGCGGGTCATAGGTTCGCCATCCCTGCTCTATAACAAGCGAATGCGCTGTTTTCTCTTGGGGTTTCTAAGCGTCAGGAAGCATATTATAGCATGTTACTACGAATTACGTGTAACGTAGCTGTTACGAGTCTCACAAGATGGCGGGGCGTAGCTTGTCTCGCAAAATGGCGGATGAAAATGTACTGACGTTTTCATTAGTGCAATGTATTAAATTTACAAACCGCCTTAGCTAGGTTTACTACTAACTGTAAAGCAATGATAGTGAAACAGAAGAAGATGTTACAGCAAAAAAGAAAACTGGTAAACCGCTACCTCTCGAAAATAATACCTACCATACATTTCGATCATGTTACAATATTATGATAGTATTATTTACCACACTTCTTTTCAGTGTTAGAGTTCTCGAGTGGTCTTATTTTTACGACCTTTAAGGTTCCTCACTTTTTAATTTTTTTCGGTTTGGTCCACATAATATAATATATTTATTTTGTCCGGATTTGCCTTATAATATGAATGCATACCTACTGGTACATTATACTATAATGGTTGCCGCTATTGTGTTACTATATTATAGGTCCTCACGTTTAATTTCCGAGTTAAACGTCACAATGCATTAACGATATTTAATTTAAATTCTCAATTTTCTTCAGTAATATCGATCTAATGTAAATCAGCATCTGTAATATTCTCTGACATCTCCGAAAAAAGATAAATCTAATTAATATGAGGCAGGAGAACAGAAGACAACGAAACGCCATTAAAATTCAATTACATAATGTGGTTGAAGAGAGATAGTCTTTTTAGAATGAAAATTGGTTAAAAAAATACTATTATATTTTGTTTGAATATATTTATTATTTTGCAACTGGTTTAACGTTGTATTTCTATTTATACGAATGTCATCAAAATATACAAAGCTTTCTCCTGAAATTCACATTCGATCGAATTGAATAGGCCTAGCGGTGGAGAGGAGGAGTTGTCGAAACATGAAAAGAAAAAAATGACGCGAAAATCATTTGTGAAGTTGTCAAAGCATCGGCTTATAGCGACAGCATATTACTGCCTTTATAAAATTTATTAGTATCAGGAAAGTTGGGAATGTAAGATTTAAGTAAGTAGAGATTTCTTTACATAGTTCAAAGTTTAGTACTAATACGATTTAGATATTGAGAAAGATTGTCTTTGAGAACATACGAGAATTATAAAGTTGTAATTTATTTGATTTAGTAGTAGTATTTTGAAGTGAAAGTTTAGAATATTCTGTGAAGTAAAAAATGTACACAACTGTCATGTCTACTGCGGAGATAATATTCTAAGTTTGAAATATATTGTTTATGGTAAAAGCTCGATGACAGATTTTCAAAACAAAAGAAAATTATGTCATTTGGATTTATAATAAGTCATAGCGCACTAAAAAAATAGTTGCCAAAATATATTGGAGGTAGAAAATGTAAGTGATTTTAAAATATTGGTGTAATTCTAATTGATTTAAGTTATGTACTGCTCCACATGAGTCGATTTTTATTAGATGCTTGTTCCGGATTGTAACACACATTAAAAAACAATATGTTAATACGTCAAACCCGGGATTCAAATCCGAAACTCACGACTTTTTAGGCCGATATGTAACCACCGCTTGCTTGGCCATCACACGCTATATATTTTAGAGTGTCATTAATTACACTGGAAAAAATAAAATATCGTAAATTAATACTATCGATCGAGGGTACCTGATGGAATTTGAATTTAAATTCTTAATTATTTGAGTTTTGTACTATCCATTTGAGTCGCTTTTTGCGACCCGGGTTTCGCTCTTCGGCATCTTCACGCACTATGCGCACTCACCTATGGTAAATGCATACTGAAACTGACAACAAATACAGTTAATTCTGGCTTTATTTAGTAAATTAGTAAGTATCTACTATGTTACTACTATGTTCGTTGTCAGTACGCATTTACCATTGGCGAGTGCGAATTGAGCCTGAAAATGCCGAAAGGCGAAACCCGGATTGAAAAAAACGACTCAAATGGAATGGGTACAAAACTTAAATTAATTAGATTTGAAAAATGTCAGGGTTTACATATTTAACATATTATAGTCTAATAACAATTATTATGGGTAGTATAATGTTTCTAATAATTATATGTAGGTATACTTCTTTTTTGATTATTACAGATTGTCATGGCCTTTATATTACAAAAAAAATAAAGCATGATATTGGAATTTTCGCGGGTATTTTAAAGCTCGTTGGAATGAATGACACTTCCATAAGTTGAGAAAAATTACCTTTTTTTGATTTATCGCCCAGGCTTTTAGTGCGCTCGGCGATTATCAACCCTCTTCACGATAAATTTGCGATACGTCAATGGAGACAGGTAATAATAATGTTATCATTTTCAATATTACCACAAGGATGAGAGAAAAAAACGCAAAATAAACTACAATGCAAGTTTTCGCGAAAAAAGGTTGTTCGGTGTATAAATGGCTTTCTACCATTTTTTATTCGGTACATGAAACCTTCTGGCCATATTGCAAAAGGCGACATGATGACATAATATATTAGCATTTCACATTCCAACACCGACTAGAAAAAGCACTCTTGGCTGAAAATTTCGTACCTATTTCATTTTCAATTTGACTCTTTCTATTTATGGCGGAAGGATTTGCTTAATGGAAATGCAATCTTATATAACACCTTACGACGTTTTAAAAGTATTCCCTCGACTTTAAATCGACACAAAGAATAATTATTATTATATAACAATTTGGATCATGATAATATGCTATTTTAAAAAACACCAAAAAATGTTAATCAAATAATAACCTTTGAATTAATTTTCTTCTTATCATGCCATCACCTAACTCTAACAAAAGTTAGCTAAATAATATTAGAGTAACCTTTACTCTGTCATTTTCAAAAGTTTAATGGAGCTGCACTCGTACCAATCACAGATGTTCTTAAGCAACGAAACGCGGCGTCGTTCTCTGCTACGTTTACCCTTGATGAAAAACTGGGAAATGATCTTCATAATGTGACCGAGGTACCGTAGTTTTATGGTTTTGATACTACGCAGAACTTCAACGGTCAATATTTGTCACCCAGTCAGTCCAAGAAATTTTGAAGATGCGTCTATAAAGGCACATCTTAAAAGTCTCAATTCATCGTGACATCTCTTGGTTTAGTGTCCATGCCTTCATGTCACAACAAAGAATTGAGAGAACAGCAAATAGTAATTATAAATAAATAATTTATTTAAATTAAAATATTATTAATAGGAGTTTTATATTATCCCATAGGAAGCGGTTGTAGCGAGCAAGGTTTAATTTTCCAACATTTTCAGGCTCTTTTTAATGTCGAAGGACGCAACTTTTTTTCATGTAGGTACAATCTTTTAGTATGTATGTTAATTTAGTATATACATAATAATACATTATTTTTTCAGTTGTATGTTTACTATAGATAGAGTAGCAGGAAGACGCCAAAATGTGAAACCCGAGTCGATAAAACAGATTTCTATGGAAGAGTATATCAAATTCGGTGAATATAATTTTAATAATATATTTATTTAATTTCACTTCAATTAATTACTAGTTATTTTCATAAACTTTTCTTGTCACCAATTATTATTATTTGATATACTTACTTATTACATGTTTAAAAATAATCAACATAATATATATTAACAATAATTAATCTACGTAATTCAATAACAATTGGGATCAATTTCAATCCAATTACATATTGTGCACTGTCAACTGATCAAAAAATATTTAAAAACTCTTCCTAAGTGAATTAAGTCGTTTTTAATCATAATTGAATACTGGGGATCTATAATATAATATTATTTTGTTTTGTTTTATTTAACTTAGTAAATATTTCAGTTGATTAATAGTCAGTAATCTAAGTGGTTTTGCGAACAAAAATAAAAGGAAAATTAAAAAAGCGATTTTGGGGTGAAGGCAATATGGTTTAATACACACACAATCAACTATAAAAATAACATAGCGATTATATTGGGAATTCAATCA
The DNA here is from genome assembly GCF_057557595.1 of Rhyacophila brunnea. Classification (NCBI taxonomy): domain Eukaryota; kingdom Metazoa; phylum Arthropoda; class Insecta; order Trichoptera; family Rhyacophilidae; genus Rhyacophila; species Rhyacophila brunnea. The sequence goes on from NW_028232774.1 coordinate 21,903,079, forward strand.
ATGATTTGGTTAAGACTAATCCAAGTCAAAAATATAAATATTGTATGGAGAATGTTATGCTTATATTATGACATATTAAAACGTGCCATACCTTTGATTATTTACCATTCAGGAACCCTATTTACCATACTTTCATATATGTAGCCCTCTATATAAGTAAAATACTATTTATGTTTAAAATTCTCTGTATGAAGTCATGATTTCCCCACTCCCTTGATGATATCAATAAAGTGGGTATTATTTATTCAATGTAAAACACGTCTTTTTAGATATTCAAAGCCATCATAAGTTGGAAGTCTCTGCCAGTGACAGTCACAAAGGACCTCAGCAGGAGGGTCCTTCCGACGTCCAATTTACGCACGCGACAAAAAATCACAACACAAGAAGAAATATTCGCCTCTTTGAGCAAAATATCGAAAAAGGTCAGAAGGTCGTTTCGGGACCCTAGCTACATTTTTTTGAGATTGTTGAGATTTTTCTTTCTCAGAGATGAGAATAGTCGGCATTGCAAAAGTTTCTAAAGTCTTACACGGCTTGGTTCGTATAGTTTTCTTTATTTTAGGTATATTTTTAGTTAGTCATAGGTCGTGAAAGTTTGTAGTATATCAATGCCAAAGATACAAGAATATTTTATTCTCTCTTTATCCGTATGCTTACGTAATCTTTCAAAGTTTTCTCTCAGACAGGGGCTTTAAAACTATGTAATAATGTGACATAAAAAGTGATCGACGGTCCTTAAAAAGATTTTATAAGTAAATTTCAAAACCATGCGAAAGTTTTTTCTTATTTTGGCGCTGTCTTCTATCAACGATTGGCGGCCAAATTATCTTCTAAAGGCTACGTAGCCAAGATAATTGTATTTCTCTCCGCTTTCACGTCTGCTACGTATACCTACATGCAACATTGCATGATTAGTTGGAGAAAATCATATTTCTCATTGCGAACAATTTCTGCGTTTGATAGTAGCATCTGTTTATTTTCTCGTCTTAAAATCTATTCATTGATGAAATGACCAGCCCAGGAAAGCCTTATTATTCGGCAATACAGTCGACAGCCTTTAATCTTCATTTAAAGTGTGAACGTTTTAAGTCCAATATTATACACCAGTTCCAAATTTTTGACAACATAAAGTAAAAATTCTAGTTCCGGTTCATAATTTAACATATAAAGGTTACGGTATGTAGTGACAGTTTTTGCCCTTACATTGATGTAACTTTTATTTGGCGAACACATTTAAACGTCGTCCATATAAACTATAGTACCAAACCCTACTTATCAGGTTTCAATAACTTTTGTTAGAACTTGTTTCTACGTACAGATAGCTGATAAGTAAGGTTTGGCGCTCTCATATATACGGGCGATATTAAAGTATGTTAGCCAAAAGTTAAATAAATGTAGACGCTGCCTGGATTTATGATAAGTAGGGATTGGCAAAACGCTTTCTGGTTAGTTTCCAGCTGTACTTATTACAGTCCAAAGTACATGATAATCGATATAACGAACAACATAGAAAGTTATATAGTTTGACCACTTCAAATTCATCAACCGAAATAACAAGGTATACATTTTCATCTTAGCTTTTCCGCATGAATGATTTACGAAAGCTTATCTAGCCAAAAGCTTAACGTCGAAAGTAAACGAGCGATTTTCATTAGGTACCTGTGTATATCTGAAAAGTCTGCAGTTTCTTTCTTCTTTAGGTAGACTCACAATTCTCAATCGCTAAGCGGCTAAGCCATCGCCCATCCAGCAAGATTAGCCGCAATGCGGATAAACAGCATCATCTGGTATTTACCGGATTAACTGACACCGAACGGAGGAACTAATTCCAATTAATTACACTCAAAGGATATTGCATTCTGAACGTTGATTGTACCGAGTCATTTTCTGAACGGTTGTGCTGTGTGTTTTGAATTTGATTAAAACAGTAGTTTAACAGCTGACTTTTGGGTTCAAGTTTGCACACGATCTGTCAACAATTTACAATTACGTGTAAATTACTGGCAAACCAAAATGAAAGGTTAGTTTCTAGAGGTTGGTTTACTTTTTCAATTAATTAAACTTGATTGAGACTATAATTAACTACAGTATAAAACATGAAAAACCCGTGATATAACATTTTAATAAATTTACATTATCATTATTATTTGAAAACAATGTTTTTGTTTTAAAAATCTACAATATTTATGAGTGGTTGATCATCGTCTTATTTTCAGAACCTTTAAAGTTACACCTGGATTAATATAAAATGGTTTTATAACACAGAAATGTCACTGAAAAGTGTATAATTTATTAATCAAAACTACAACACTTCTACAAAATAAGTCCCAGTTTAATTAATAAATAGATTACAAAAACTATAATTTTGTTTACTGTACCTACCTCTTTTTTCTGAAAGCTGGTTAAATTTAATTGACTTATTTTTGAAAAGACATTTTTTTATCACATTCATATCTTTAATATAGAAATATAATAATTTTATATTTAAAATTTTATTTAATGGATAGCTGTACGAATATATATGTTGAATCAGTTGACAACATCACATTGAAGTGAATGAAACCAGTCCGGATGATTATTAAACGATGTTGAATATGTGAGTACATACTACATATTTTGTTTTATTTTTAATGGAAAAATTAGTGCAGACTGTTTCGAATAAATTCGCATTGCGAAATAAATCGCAGTTAATTAAACATGAATTAGTTATACTTTCATATATATATACTTCATCTTTATCTTAATATCTTTGACTGGTGAAGGAAGGACACAATATCATCTGGAATTGCGACCACGACAAAATCACTTTGGAACGGTATTAGCGTCATTATTAAACAATGACACTAATACCTAGGTGATTCCTTCTGTGTTAGTATCGTTACTTTCAAATTTTGTAAGTAACGATACTAACACCGAAGGAATCACCTACACTGCCAGAAGAACCTGACACCACTCTACCTATACTGGAAATTTTAATTAATTTACTGACGTTCCAATTTTGAATTAAAATAAAAATATTTAATCCTCTCGTATGTGCAACATTCTCGAAGTGTATGAATAGAGGCCGCATTGCATGTGGCGAAATCGAACTGTCAGAACGTCAGTGCTCCAAATTCGAACTGTCAATACTGTAAATCCCCAATGCGAGAGACACTGGATTTATACGTCCGTCGACTGTTTTGACACCTCTTCGCAGAAGCAACGTTTAGACGATTACGTGTTACATAATCCTTTACAATACGATGGGGGTTTATCTGGCAGACATACGAGGCGGTTTCAAAATTATGGCTGTATATTTTTGTATTTCAGATTATGGATTCATGCATATGACAATTTATTTTATATTAATATTGTCATTTAATATCAATGTCAGTTCTTCTGATTACTCGTTATGGTATTAACTAGGCCAAGTAGATATTTGGAAGTTTTAAGGGGTAATGTTTACAAGTTTACATTAATATAACATCATTTTACGTTTAGGACCTCCAGTGTGATTCTGATTCCCAGTAAAGAGTGTTTTTGTAAAAGTCACCCTGACATTCTCAACTTCAATGCTATGCAGGCACGCATAGAGAAAAACGTATTAGGGTGGGGTCCATTTCGAAAAATTATCTCTAATAAGTTGTATTGATTTTTCAAAGCGGGGAAGGAAGTGGGGTTAACAAAATCCAGCGGGTACCACCGAATTGTAGTCTTTAGTAAATTCAACCACGAGTACATGACCCATACCCAAATACTCCGCACTTTCCGTTTGGCAGCTATAACTATGGGTGCTCACCTATGAGTTACTGTGACCTGTCGCATTCACAAGTGGTTTCAAATACGCATAGCCTAAAGGTAATAATTAGTAGGATCGAACATTCTACATAACTTTTTCCAGTATTCTATACATCTGGTTTTATTTTAAAATAATTCATTTTTACTATTCCAAAAATGATATTTATTTATATCTATTAATGTTTGAATAAGGATAAGTTAGACCAAATGATAATATAAGTTGATTGGCATGAAAATAATCACAACGTGTTATAGACTATATATACATATTTCAACCTTGTATCATGCATAAATTGCTATGTGGTGATGTGAAGACAACTCCTAACTTGTTTTAATTTGGATGTCACTTCTACTCATTTATTGTATTGTTATATATTAAATATATACTTACATAATAATTTACTCTACAATCCGATTTGGATCTTAACCAATTTATGAAGACGTTACTTATACATGTTTGTTTTACAAGAAATAGATGTTAGAGAGTTGATTAACTAATGAATGCCATGCTTTGGGTACAAATACACATTTAAAAAATAGTATGTGAATTGACCAGACTCGAAATTCGAACCCGAGACTCAGGGCTTCATAACCCGACGTGTTACCGCTCGGCTATTGCGAGCTCTTCTTCTAAATACAAAAGCTAATAATAGAAAACGAATTAACGGTACTTCGAACATAATCAAAAATAATTATTTTCTATTATAAAGGTCAACAAAAGTAATTAGCAATCAAACTGTCGTACGACAATAGTAAGATGCTGACAAGTGACAACAATACAATTAAAGCATCAAGTGTAAGATGTGTCATAAAAAAGTGATGGGTGACCTCTGGTTTTATGACTTTTTGAAAGTCATTTTCAATCAATACTAATTTGTAAAGATAATTAGACAGCTGCTTAAAATGATGATTGGGTACCTTTTACGGAAGTAAATAATGGATACCAGAACAGGGTGGGAGCGATAGAATTGTATAAAATTCAGGTTAAGGTCAAAACCCTAGTAAACATGACAAAAAGTTACACAGGTAGGTACGACGTATTCCGTTTTTTTAATGATTATTTATAACCTGCCACTATATGAAACTACACTTTCTGTTGTAGTATTATAGCGCCTGTAAGTACACGCGCATGAATTTACTTGCAACAATAGTATGTATAATAAACTATCGCGATAATAACTGTTTACACTTAAAGTGTTGACTGTCTCTCCTATCTCATTCTTCAAGCATAAGCGAGATGCGATGTTGTCATTGTATGGAGCTATTTGACAGATTCAGACAGGTTCGTAGATAATCGGTAAACGTCAAAATGTTCTGTGGTGTGTAGTTCGTATTTTTTTCGGCAGGTTCGCCACTATCGTTCTACTGCATATGCACACCACCATGCGAGTACCAATTATTGCGTGGAAATTCAGAAGCTTCTGAATATTTTGATCCGTGCATGCAATCTTGCAACTTTCACTATAATTCATTGTTTACACGAGCATTTTCTTGTTATGACCGCGATAGTACGTACTGTCAGCAGTAAATTTATGCACGCATAAAATGGGTATTGTGTTGTTGTAATTATTCAAATTGTAAAATGTAAAATGCAAATGTAATTTGTTGTATTAGCTTCATATTAAAACAATTCCTATTTTTTTGGTAAGCACACACTCTCAATTATATATAATGTAAATACTTAAGTTAATTATGTGATTTTTCTTGTCACAACTTATTATCTATAATTCTCATGTCAAAAAATTTCGAAAAACTGTGAGAAATATTGATTCTCATTTCTATAAAAACTCTCACGTGTATATTGAATATGCTAAGCTGCTAAGTTTAACTTACTATTTATTAGTGACTACTAATATTCATGAGAATATTGTTATTGATTAAATATAATATATTAAAGTTGATCGTCATGGAAAATTAAAAAAAAAAAAATGAATTTTAAAGTGCTTCGAAGACCTCACAAAAATAATTTTCGAGAATTATCGAGAAAACAATAAACTTCTCTCGAATTCTTGATAATTTAATATTCCTTAATTCTTGAGTTCCAAGAATTGGGAACGATTCAGAAAACACCACTTCGAGTCAAGTGGATTCAGCTCGATAAAGCTAATATTTTTTTTCAGAGGAGGCAAAATTATCTCATAAAAGCATACGATTTAAATTGAAATTTACAATGACTGACGAATGACAATATGATGACAAATAACCGTATGTTCTGTTAATCACGTATCGTATGACAAAAATGATAACAGAAATAAAATTGTTTAGGTGTTTTTATCTAAGTTTTTTTTAAATATATCTCACAACTACAGGATTAATAATAAAAAATAATTATTACCATCATGTGCTGATGATTAACCATCTCTATGCGAAGAGGACAGTGAATTAATTGGGATTTAAAGTGGGTTATATGCATTCAACAAAATAATACTATATTAATTTCAAAGACTTGTTGACAAAAAGTTGGACAATTTAATCTGAGAACTGAATTAGGTCATACTAGCCCCAGGGAAATGACAAGTCAGGAAAGATACAATCTATAAGTTGAAGATCGTTATTGACATCGAGTATAACACACTTTAGTTTAGAAGAAACAAGAACACATTTTTATGGGTTTCCATAAAAACTAATAAATACAATAAATTGATTTAAATTTTATATATTTCCTTATGCATACTTACTAATAGCAAACGTACAACTCCCAAAAAATATAATTATTTACTGTTTATATACGAGGGTGGGTCAATAATTCCTTAGAAAAAAGCATTAAAACAGGTTTTATTTTTGTATTTTTTTTTATTTCTCAACATAATTTCCTTGGAGCTCAATACACTTGGTTAGACGTTTCTCAATTTTTTTTAAACCGTCAGAAAAATAAGTTTTCGGAAGGTCCTCAAAATAAGCATTTGTCCGATCGATGACTTCTTCATTTGAAAAAAAAACGTTGTCCACTTAGCCATTTTTTTAAGTTTGGGAAAAGGAAAAAGTCACTGGGGGCTAAATCTGGCGAATACGGTGGGTGGTCGACCAATTCGAACTTCAATTCTTCAATTTTAGCCATTGATAGTAAACATGTGTGAACACGGGCATTGTCCTGATGAAAGAGGATTTTTTTCCTGTTTAAATGAGGCCGTTTTTCTTCAATTTTGTTTTTTAGCTGGTCCAATAAAGATGCATAATAATCCCCTGTTATTGTTTTTCCTTTTTCCAAATAGTCAACGAAAATAATTTCACGTGCATCCCAAAATACAGTAGCCATAACCTTACCAGCTGATTTTACGGTTTTCGCCTTCTTTGGACATGGTTTGCCTTCGCAATCCACTGCTTTGACTGTTCTTTCGTCTCGAGAGTATAGTGGTGTATCCATGTTTCATCTACAGTCACAAAGCGACGAAAAAATTCATCCGGATTGCGTTGCATGAGCGACAACAGGGCTTTAGAGGCCACCACCCTACTGCGTTTATTGTCGACTGTGAGCAAACGCGGCACCCATCTTGCAGAAATATTTTTCATGCCCAATTTGTCATGTAAAATAGAAATGACGCTACCTTTTGAGATCCCTGTAACCTCAATTATCTCACTCAACTTTAATCTTCGGTCACTTAACACCATATCGTGGATTTTATTGATCATTTCTGGTGTAGTCACCTCTACAGGACGTCCTGAGCGTGGTTCATCCTTTGTTGATGTACGACCACGTTGAAATTCATTTAACCAGTTATAAATAGTTGCAAGTGAAGGAGCAGATATGCCGTAAACTAAATCCAACTCATTTTTTATTTCCTTTGCTGTTAACCCTTTTATATTAAAATGTTTAATAACAACTCTAAACTCAATTTTCTCCATTTTCCATTTTTCCATTTTCCACAAGCAAAATTTTTTTTTAAATGTACGAGAAACACACAACAACCCGACCAATCTGATTGAAACTTCGCAGCATACTGAATCGGTAGTGCCGCTGCATGAAAACAAACCGCTTGCAGTATTAGTCGCGCCACCTGTCGGCTTTTCTAAGGACTTATTGACCCACCCTCGTACCTAGGAACTAAATCAACATAATAAATGATCATGAAAGTATAAGGAAAACAAATCTAAGGTATTGGAAATGTTTTACATTAAAATTATTATTATTTATGTGCACCAAACAAGCCCCAACGCATTGTAAAACTTTGTAGGTATTATCAAGTGACTATAATGAATTAAATTTAATACAATTTAATGATATAGTTTTATTTATAAGTAAAGTATGTGTCAAGTTTAAAGAAATATATATATATATACTAGCTGACCCGGCAAACGTTGTTCTGCCATATAAATTATTTCTAGTGAATATTTTGGTTGTTAAATAAAAAATAACGAATGTATCGTAAGTGTGTGGGGATGGGATCTATGACAGAAAGAGGAATAGAGCGCTGTAGACGATGACCGCCGATAAAAACAAAAAAACATCAACCATTCATTTTCTCAATTCAAAATGAGTAATGATGTTCATGATGAATGAATTACCTGTGACAGGATCTCGTTCTTTACTGTTTATGTAATATCCGTCTTGTCCCTTCCAGAAAATTAGCGGATATTGGAGATTGTCGTATGAACGGTGTGTGTCAGCGATGAACTCCAGATTATTGTTTCTTCTTTGAATCACGATTTCTCGCGTTGATGTGCGGTCGCCAACCATGATTACAGCAATGTCGTCAACAATAGTCGCATTGAATCGACGTACGTGCTCTCCAGCTGGTGTTTTATCAGGATTGATGACAATAGCGTGATTATCACTTTGAAGAATTTCAATAATTCATTGTGCTCATTCAACAGGGCGTCCAGTTCGCCGACGATGCGCCTGGCATTAGGCGAATTGAGGCTATTGTAGCCGCAACGTGCATCCACATGATTGATGTCCTCACCGCCGCGCCCATGAAGAAGATTTGTAAAAATGTATGTGGTTTGTTTGGCATTGGCAGCAATGAGCCTACTTTGTGGTATACTTGGCCTTTGATTTTGAACGTGGAATGGAATTGTTGACCATTTGCCGCAGTATTGTGAACTATTTCTGTTGATCCGGACGAAGTCATTTGGAAGCATGAATTGAATGTGCGAATGGACTTCAGGAACAGGTTTGAATCTGGAACCGTGCCGATGAGCAAGCCGTTCAATGGTTCTGGTGGTATCTCAATTTCTGGTAGTTGCACTTTTCCTGATGCGCAACACATCCCGGCTGACTCATGTTTGAATTCGAGCGCATGACAATGGGGACATTCTTTGTCCATAGCACCAATCAGCACTTTCGGATGAGCGGAATATTCAATATCTGGCTCGTACTCGAATGCGAGACGAAGGAACGAAGCGGATGTAAATGTTCGATGTACTTGTTGGCGTTGTCGGTCATTTGCTCTGCGTGTGTTAACTACGAACCGGCACGCTTGGCTCCGTTCCAATTATCGTTGTTGATTTCGTTCAGCTCGTGCCTCTTGTGATTGAGATGCACGCAATTGCGACATGCTTACACGCACGTTTTTGTTCGTTCGGCTGTTCTTTCTGCTCTACTATTTCGCATGTTTGTTGCTTTATTCGTTCGACGGCCTAAATGGCCCCCTTGCGTCTTGCTGGCATTGTGCACTGTAATACACGCACATAAAAATAGATAAATTAAAATAAATCGTACAAAATTTTGCACGCACTGCGTTGTGATATGCCGAATGAAATGTCAAAATGACGCGACGCTTCTCTTGAATTCTTCTTGGACGTAGCGCCATCTGTCATTCAATAACATAAATAATTTCGTTCTGTTTGAAATACGAACGACGGTTAAATTTGTTCATACAAAAATAATAAAATCGCGATTAAAAAATGGGAGGGTGTAGGTAGGAGGGTGAAAATTTGGGGTTATAGGTATTTTTTTATGCCAAATAATAAAAAAATACAAAAAAAACATTGTCAAAAAAATAAAAGAAAATTTTTCTGGATAGAGATACCCTAATCACCTAGCGGTATAACATATACTTGTTGACCTATTCTCATACCTAACAAATATACATAAAAAAATTCATAAAAATCGGTCGACCCATTTCGGAGGAGTTCGACCACAAACATCGTGACACGAGATTTTTATATATATAGAGATATATACGATTATATAATAAATAATATACATATATTTAAGATAACCGTTGTGACAATTCATGATGCGAACATTATTATTCTCTATTTCCTTTGTCATAAAGTTTTTGCAAGTTGGAAACTGCAGTTGATTAGAGTCGTAAACATTTTAAGGGTACCATTAAGCGTGACGTCACTTGAATGGCTGCCGAGCTTATCATTAAATCTGGGACACGATTTCCACACTGGTAATACGTACCGGGACGTGAGAAACTTGCATAATCAGGCTTTGCCATGACTGTGTATGTGCATAAAGACGGTAAGTCGAAGGTCTCAAACATAACAATCTAGGGTAAGCATATAGTTATATAAGAATCGGATGCATTTTTTCGTCATCGTCATAGTCATAGATGAGAGTTGATTCTTTGTTTATTTCTTGGAATGTCGACTAAATTTAATATAATAATACTAGAAAAAATATGCATCGTTACAGAATATTAAAGCAAAAAGATGATTACGCCTATTTATGAGTGCCGTAGAATGCCGAGATGAATGGGGGGAATCGGTTGAGGAGGCTGTTAGACAGCCAAAACGATTCTCAGTTATGAGGCCTTGACGTAAGAAGAAGAAACATAATGCCGGGACCACACTGGCAACATGTCGCGCGACAGCCTCGTTAAATTTTACGATAATTATCATAATTTCTTAAGAAATTTTACGATAATTATCATACTTATCGTAAAATTTAACGAGGTTGTCGCGCGACATGTTGCCAGTGTGGACCCGGCATTACATTCACCTAAATGTCCGTATCCAACTATGCGATATGCATTTATGATAGATACCTAGGTATACATTGTTTTACTTTTAGTATTATATTATAATATATTATATTAGTCCTTATTTACTTAATTCTAAGATAAAATTATGGTTCGTTAAGTACCTAATGTTTCATAATATTTAAATAAAAAACAATTAGGTTTTAGATCTATGTAAGTATGATTCTAACTAGTTACATTTTTTACTAAAAAAATATGAATGAAATTACTAAAGTGTATTTTGAATTCTTTGATTGTATACATCTCATTTTATACGCGAAATCGCACTTCCCATGTTTGTTTTTATTCATTATATTGGATACAGAAAGTAAAACGAATCTTTAATCGAAATGCCAACCCTTAGGCTAGGGAAAATATAGCTAGGAATATTTTTACATAAGTAGTTACTTTATATTAACTTCACTTCGACTCTATATATAATATAAAATCTGTATACCAGAGGTAAACTATTGTAACTCCAAAAATCGTGAAATGGAGTTATTGTTATATTGTTACTTCATTACTTATCCTGCATACTTGGTAAACAGCTGTAACTCATATTACTCTTATTATACAAGTTAATAATTAAAAATGTCATTGTAACTCCATAACTATTAGAAGTAAACAACAGTAAGAAAACATACAATTCTTTTGATGAAGCTTATAATCGAACTACAGCGGTAAAAAAACAAAAAGGTTTTGATAAATAGATAAATTTTATCTTTTTTCCATTCACGAATGCCACAAGTTGAAAGTTCCAAAAATCACAAATTCGTCTCTCCTATGAAGTTGTCATTTTGGATTTGCCGTAGTTTACCTCTGGTATACAGAAATCATATATTATAATTTTTATGTCGGTCCTTTAAATTATCGACGTCATAGAGATTGAATATATTATGTCAACTGCTTTTTTGTCTATCTATCTACGCAGATACTAACGTAGTGATAATTGATAATATTCAAATTTTAAGGTAATGTGGTAAGTACTTAAACATTCGGTCTCTTTTTTATTGATAATCACATCGATCTAAAATATGTATAAGTACCTTCTTATTGAATTTAAATACCTACACTCTCATGAACATTTTCTGGAACCACAAGTATCACATTGTTGGTCCTTATATTACAATGTTAGAAAACTCAACGGAAAGTTTCCGAAATACAGTGGAAATTAATAATCTTCAATGTCCAATTACGAAGCAATGTTTGTTTCTTGCAGTCAATTACAAGCACAGTGAGACAGCAAATAATGAATTGTTTCCCGCCCAGACGAGACAAAGACTCAAGTGAAAGACAGTTTCCCGCCGGAAGTTTGCCGAGAAGTTGGCTGCGAGCGGAAACAGCATTGTCGAGAGCACTTACGATGTTCGCTTTCAATATGTTTCCCGGGAAAACCCCGCCTCTATTTTGGCAATATCAGACGGAACGGCGCGCGGCATAATGTTAGTTTTTTTTTTTTTTTATAATATCGTTGTATAAGGACAATGTAATATTATAATTGAATTATCACATAATATTATGTACTACTTACGATTTCATATACGTGGAAAATGAGTGAAAAATTGGGGGTAGATAAGCGAAGATACGTGAGTATATTGGTAAGTATTACAACATAACCACAATACAATTACATAACGCCATTTATTTATGAATGTGCAGCTGTTGGGCAGGCTATATCTTAATAATAGAAGACATTCAACTACACAGGACGGTCCTCTTCAATATATTGATTGATCCAAGTCAAAAGGCCGTAAGTAAAATTTTGGTGATTTTTAGTTAAATATAAGGTTAGGTTTACAAAAAAATATATACAGACTGGTAAAAGGGCGTTCTTCATAGATGATTGCAAACAGAGTTACGATTTTACAATTTTGGCATAAGTGATAACCCTATAGAAAGCCAATAACAATTAACGTACCTATTACTAACGTAACGTACTAAAATTAAAACGATTATAATAAACAAATAAAACATAACCAAAATACAAACAAACACATGAATAAAACAATGGAAAAAAACGATTCGTTGTTTTCTTTATGAACTTTGTATTTTTCTTGGACAGAAAGAAAATAAGTGATCTAAAAATTCTAATTGCAAATAAATAAATTAATTAACATTACATACTCCAAAACAATATTATTCTACCATAAATGAAAGAAAAAAACTACAATACTAAGAAAAAAGTTGTAGAGAATCGAAATCGAAAGTTGTTCTGAAAAACATGAAATTTTATCACTCTTTTGATTTTATCACTCCTGAATTGTAGCGATTTGTCACTAACGTCATTTTGGCTTGGAATAGTCGATATAGTAAGAGAAAACGAGAAAAGGGAGACTTATACTATGGTAGTTAGCAGTGGCGGCCGGTGACAAGAATATGAGGGAGTGCAAAAAAAACTCACCTATTTATACAAGAAGTCCATCTTCCATCGATTTTGAAAACACGTCAATAAGACGAACATCTATACTTAACATCGCAAGAGCATTTAGCCTGTCTTGAGTCATTGTATTTCTCAAAAATGACTTAACCTTTTCTAAAGTTGAGAAACAACGCTCACTTCCCACTGAAATCATCGGGATTGTACAAATTATTTTTAATAGGGTAACACTTTTGCCAAATACTTCCAGTAAATTATTATTAGTGAAAAGTTGAAGTATCAATAATGCTCCAACAGTAACGTAGAAATCTTCTCTACTATATAAGACTATTAGTTCATTTTTAAGTTAAAATTTGTCACGTTAATAATAATTATTCATTATTTATAATTAAGTATTAAATTACCCGATTTAAAAAAATTCATTTACTAAAATATAAAGCCAGCCGGCTAGGTAGGCGGCTAGCTCTCTTCAGTACACATTTTAAATATACGTATGATTTTGAAATGATTAATGCGAAACATAGCTGATAATTTGGCATAATTCGGTCGCGTTGTTTACGGAACTCTAACTGTGACCGCCGATTTTTAAAAATTCATTGCGTGCGGCCACATTGTAGATATGTTTCAGACGATGCATATTTACATATTCCAAAGTTTTAGCGTTGTCCATCGAGTAATAAGATAGTTATAATAAAAGTTATAAAAAATAAATGTCACCTCCGCGCATTGCCAATCTGCCCCTATGTTAAACGTCAAACTGCAAAAAATGATATAAACTTTGCAACGAAGGAATTTCGGCACATTTAACATGATGAGTGACATGCTTATTGAACATATTTAAGCCGAAACGTCGATATTGAGTGGAAAAAATTAATATCTTCGGTATTTTCTTTAAAATCAGCCCATGTCAGATTCAAATCGCAGAACGTTCCCGCGACACGACAGTGCTGTGATCTGTCATATAAAATCGCAACTTCGTCTAATGAATGCATTTTCACGATACCTACGATGACGTTATTGAATTGAATCGTCGATTTATGCTCTAAATTCCCATTGATGACATTCTGCCGCTACGGCAGCTATCCAAGGTAGGGTTGTATCGAAGTATTAGCACTTATTGTGATCCAAAAGCAGTCTTTATACTTACCCACCTATAGAATAGATGATGCGCCGATGTGAATAATAATTGCTTCATGAATTCGACTCGGAAAATTAATTCCCATTAAACTATAGGACAGTGGGTAGTTATCGACATACTAACTACACAATTACCTATCTAATGATAAGGTTAATGATACCTACCTAATCTCAAAATGACCACAAAAGAAATGGGGCCTTTTTATCGTACTTACTTACCTATCAAAATAGGTACCACCTAATCTCAAATCGACCACGAAATAGGGCCCCATTATCGTTTCAAATAAGAAAAATTATAAATAGGTAGGTAGGTACCGTTCAATGAATGAATACTTGGCTGAGCTAATAATGTCGGCCAATGTAAACTGTCATCCGTCTCGATGTGAATCGCTAATTAAAATAACGATGAACAATAATAATTTCACTTGTAAAATTCTCATTCAACGACAGTACCTATGCTCCATGTTCCTTCTTATTGAATAGATACCTACCTACCTATCTGTACAAAATAAACGTAATAATAGATATTATAAGTCCTATGTAACTAGGTACCTACTTCAATGCGGCAAACACTAGGCTAATTAATTGTTAAAAGCTACCCACCCACCTACGTCTACAATTCTACACCTAAGTACCTATTTATTCTCAATAACAGCCTTTCTGTGGAATACCCACCTGATTAAAATCATAATGCACCTAAGTACCAAATTAACAAGCTGAACTGAACTGTGTGTACATCAAATTTAAGATACCTACCTATTGAAACACTAATAGTAATAGGGTAATCTCAAAATGAAAATAAAAAAATTAATCCACCATCGTTAGCATAATAATATCGGCGAAATCGGGAGCGGCTTACGTTGAACTAAACTTACTAAACTAACCGTTTGATAAATAAGTCGAGAATATGTTTCTATTTTTGCACTGCATGCATTGACATGACATTAGTCATCAATAATTAGGCTTCCAACTATATCTCGACGCGTGGCCTAAGCGCTTGTGTTGGAATATTTATATCGGCCAGTGTATGATTTTATTGTCCGAACGCCGAGTTAAGCTTTATGTGCTATGGCATTAGGTACAGGCAACCTCCTGAAGAATTAACTTGGAAAACATCATTTCCAACGAAGATTCATGTAGTCTTATAGAACTTTGTTGGTTTTGATTCTACTAGCCTCATTTGTCGATCTAAATTTTTAAATGTATGCGTGAAAAATAGTGTAAATTCAAGGTACACTTTGAATTTTGCTCCTTGGCATCGTCGCTATAGTACTTGTTTTCCGAATATCCATTTTTGTCAAAATCGACATTTTAATGCAGTTATATTTCTTTTGTCTAACTACACCAAAATCATTTATAAAAAATGTATATTTTCATGTAGAAACAGAGATATTTTTTTAAAAACTCCGAATACGCCATGCATGCCATTCGCAACGATTGCTTTGTGCTTATTTTCCGAATGTCAAATAGAATAAGCTCGGTCTCACTCTCGCATATCGCTTTCATATAGCGCTGTCTACTTCTAATGTCGCTCACTTCATATGTGACTGATGTCTGTTTTTCGTCTTTCAAAGCGCGCGATTTTGACTACTATTGTGTTATTTTAATTTTCTATCGTTTAAATAGTGAATTTAACAAATTAAAAGTTATCAATCTTGTCTGGTACATCACCAGTTCGCTCTGAACTTACAGCAGAGTTATGGGAGTAAGTATTTTAACCTAAATTACTGTATTTTGTACTGAGAAACAGAGATAATATCCCAACGGTCATACGAATTGTACAGTGTGACTCGGTAACTACTGTCTTAAAAAATAATTATTATTAATGTCTATAATCAAAACTTTTTCTGTTTTTAATTTACTTTTTATCTATTCATGCTAAAATGTACGCGAATATTTAATCTCATTTATTAATAAGATGTATGTTTATACCTATTTTTTTTGTGGATTTCCATTGAATAGTACATTTGATTGTATTTTCATTAAGTATAATTATAATACTATTGGCTATCCAATAGATATTTTAGTAAATGTACGATCTATTAAGATTAATTCTGGTTTCGTGAGTGAATATTTTATATAATAATATTATACTCAGGATAGAATATTTGCAATTAATGGTTATTAAATAACACATGCCCCTATTTTTTGTTCCATGCCAATAAAACATAATACCTAATATGCAATATATGGTTTGTAATAAGTTTAATTGTATCAAGTTCGATTAAAATCCATAATGAAGCATTGTTTGTGACCAATAAAAATATCATTGCCACCGTTTTAATATAGAAATTAGGAAAATTTTACTACCTACATTATTATTACGTAAATCTATGGATACAGATTTTTTATAACTATAATTAGGTATATAATTTTATGTTGATTCCCAATTTTGTAAACAGAAAATGGTGAATGGCATATTTTATAATTACCTATGAAATTAGGTAAAAACGATCATTGATATAACTTGATCACCTATTTACAAAAAATCATGTACCTATCAGTAAATTTATTTAAAATTACGTAAATAAATATTAAGTTTTTAAGTTTGTACTTTTTGACCACACGGTATACCGTGGTCCATGCAACGATACGCTACGGTCTTACATTCCGAATGTCCTTGTTTTGTTCCGAATATCCACTTTTCGGAGCCAGCGCTGAGAATGATCCGTATATCCACATTGCTTACTTGTAAATAAAACGTATTTTCTCTTAGTTTAATGAATTATACTAATATATTATTCATCAAATCTCTTCTTGAATAATGTGGCAATCATAAAAAGGAGACAGAGTGCTTGATATATAAACTGATATTTAAATATAAGACAGGGAACTTTGTTTTTCGTTTCCTGAACAATCGACATTTGGTCTATTCGGAAAACAAGTACTATAGCGACGGCATGTCTCACCGATGGAGGCATGTGTGTATTGGTCGCATCTCATTGGTGTAGTTACGTGTGTATTGGTAGACGGTGGCGTTGGCGCGTCGAAATCACATGTTCGAATACGCGCGGAATTCAAAATGATTGATTTCGTATAAGTTTCCGATATCGCATTTTTCGGAATACATGGGGGTTGTATATTATATATTTTATTTAATCGATGATGGGAGTGCAGTGCACACTTTGCTCCTTTACTAGAGCCGTCCCTGGTAGTTAGACTGTATTGAAAGAAACATATTATTCCTGAGTATAATGTGATTAAGGGAACATGCGACAGGTGAAAAGGAGTAGACACATTTCCAGAAGGTAGCCAAAACCGACATTGGGTCGTATTTCAGGCCCACTATAGTCAGACCACGACATACAACTATAAATTTTGATGGTAGTGCATATTAATTATTGTTCTTACTTCGAATACAATATGGAAAAATGTATTATTAAAATAAATGGTAATAATTTCAACGACATATGCAATAGAGCATCTTCATTTTTGCGAAAAGGTTACAGCCATTACATTTGAATATATTTAATAACTAACACTACCATTGACATTCGTAATTCAGTACCACAGCTTGAATATAGTCGGCCGTGGTCGTATTTTAAAAGTTTGGATTGAGCTACTAAAAAACATAATGACAAAATTACGTATGTTGAGCTGTAATATATTTACTAAAGTCACAAATTTACATATTTGTATAACACTCCATCCACAGTGGAGTAGTGAACATAACACTCCCCACGATATCTGCGGGTGAAGGAGGGTTAGCTACGGCGACGGAATTGTTGAATATGTGTCACAAGGGTGCGGAGTGTCGTACTCTCGTGAGACATTCGGGACAAATTTCCATGTCACGTGAAGTGCCTCTTCGTGATTAAATCAGTCATCGTGAACTGACATAATATTATCAGCTGTGTTTATAGCGTGATTGTACCAGTATACCGCTAAAATTTGAAGAATAAATTGATTCTCAAAGATCTAAAGTCAATATACTTAGCTAAATAATAATAAGCTTAGATAAATCTACACGGTAGCTCAGATAGCATGCAAACGTTTAACAAGCGACGTTTAGTTTTCATATAATACAACATTGAGCGATTCTAAGTTGGCTGAATGCAGACCCGCTATGTCCATGGGGATTTTAATAGAAAGACTGCCAGCGTCAGTAACTGTGTTACCTATTTAAACCTGGTCACTAGCTAAACAGCTAGTCCGTGAACTCACACGGTGTATCGATGTCAATCCATACTGTGGATTAGGTTAGGTTCTATAATCATATATTTTATAACACATATAAACGTAAATTGCCTTAAGAACTACAACATTTCCAATATAATTAGCGTGTTGGAGTCGTAAATAATCAGGCAATTAAATTCTATAAGCAGTTCACCGATCAATAAAGGAACTATTAATAAAAAAACACATATATTTTTAGTCTAAACACGCGTGATTGGCTAAAAAGCCGTGTACGGTTAAGAGGAAGGCCGAATATAATTTTTATGATATTTCGTTTATTAATACAACGTTACGTTATGGTTATTATATAGGTATACAGATTTCAGATTGGGTATATAACAATACAAATGGGTTATGCAAATGAAATATCAAACCAAGCGCGGATATCCCAATATTAATTAAATTACTTATTCGATATTGTAATATTGTTATTTCATACCAATTGATTCGCAGTTCAATTTAACGGTAAACCATACAGAATAACTACCTTGCGAATCTAATATTGATTGAGTGACATCCGGTACAAAATCAGTAAGCAATAGTTTTTATATTAATTTTGCTTGCTACATAATACATAAACATCTTCACCTATCTAATTTTAGAAAAAAATACTGACTAGAAATGTTTTCTATGGTAAAATACACAGTGATCAAAAGTAACCTGATAATATAGTTATTGCAAGATATAAATTACTGACAGGAGGCCAACCCCCTCTGACAGATGAATTTTACTAATTTCCGACCCTCGTCTGCCTTGAAAATGTGACAGTTGCTCACCTAGTTTTTTTATCGGTGTCACGTAAAAGAAAACAGAGACGCACACAAAGAATTCAGTACTGTTTGTAACTGTTATCATGGCTTACATTAAGAATTCACGTTTCACACGCACACGTGAGCACTAGTAACACAATTTAGTTGAAAATTTTACGCGTAGGACACAATAATGGGAGGTCATTTTTGAAGATACTATTCAGTCACCCAAATGCTTTTTACGCCAGTTTGGTTCTGCAGCAATCTCGTCATATATTGACGTAGTTGTTGACTCGCTCGATTTGAGTGGCATTAATGAGAATCGCTTTCAGTTCAGCAAAGCTGTTTATCATTACTTTTGTTTTGGAGAAATTTATCTTTAAACCTATTCTACGGTTTTCATTTGCAAACTTCTGTATCTTGTAATGAATAAATATCCGATTAAAAATGCATTCTTAAAGATTTCTCAAAAAGTAAATTGAATTTTAACGTAAATGATAAATATTTACAACGTGTGTGTTGAGCTTACGCGATAGAGAGAAACATATGGTTCTGCGGGTCTATTCTATACACAAGGCGACTATCGACCGCTAAAGTGATAAAATGATAGTATTTATTACATATTTGTATTGAGGTATTATAATTGTTACAATAAGTCAGCCGTCTAAACAGTCAAACCTGTCTATCTCGCTCTAAATTGTATCACAGCCAAGAGAGGTGCTGTTAAAATATAGCACTTCTTGCAACAATGAAAACCAACTTATTGTAATTGTTACAATAAGTGCTAATACTTTCATACACACTTACAGTAGTAAGCCGTCGTTTTTATCACTTTATCACTTTAGCGGCCGATAAGTAATATAAGCCGATAGTAAATTTTCCTGTCTTAGAAACTCATTGAAGTGTGACATCTCTTCGGCTCACAAATCATATCTAACGTCGATTGGTCGAAATATTGTCTCAGATCCTAATTGTTTTTGGAAATATATTCATTCGCTTAGTTCCAGTAGTACTACAAAAGACAATGCCATGATGACGTTGAATAATGATCCTATAGAGAACCATGTTATATCTGATGCATTTGCTAAGCATTTTGAATCACTTTATAGCTCAATAGAACCGCTACTTGACCCCGATTCTGCTGGTCCTTCGTCTGCAACGCAAGATATTCAAATCTTAGCTTTTGACGAGAAAGATATGGAATATGGGTTTTCAAATTTGTCTCCCAAAAGTTCATTTGGTCCAGATGGCTTGCCACCTTATGTGGTTAAGGGCTGTTACGAACATATATCCTTTCCGCTTAAACATATATTTAATTTAATCATAGCATCCAGCACTTTTCCTGATGCATGGAAAATAACCCGCCTAAGGCCGCTTCATAAAAAGGGATCTAGATCAGAGATCTCTAACTATAGGCCAATAGCAGTTCTTTCGGCTCCATGTAAATTATTTGAATCGATATTACATATAAACATCAACCGTCAAATAGACTCTCGCCTCTCCGATTCGCAGCATGGTTTTCGACTTAGGCGGTCCACAGTAACAAATCTTATAGTGTATAATAATTTTATTTCAAATTCTATGGATAAGTCAATTCAAGTTGATTCTGTGTACACAGATATTTCAAAGGCATTTGATCGTGTTGATCACGATATTTTATTACAAAAGCTTTGTACATTTGGCGCGTCATATAGTATAATATGTTTTTTTGCTTCTTATTTGAAAAATCGCCGTCAATTTGTTGATTACCATGGGAATGAATCGCGGATTTTTAGAACAAACTCTGGTGTTCCTCAAGGTTCAAATCTTGGCCCAATTTTGTTTTTAATATTTTTTGATGATATTGTCAAAGTTATAACCAATTCTTCTTGTTTGCTATTCGCAGATGATCTTAAACTTTTTCGAACTATTGAAACCCCATTATGCTGTGCGATGTTGCAGTCTGACCTAGATGCTATCTCGCAATGGTCTATCTTAAATAAACTTGAATTCGCTACCTCCAAATGTAATATTATTTCATTCAATCGTTCAAGGCACACCTTATTGTTCCCATACACATTGTCTGGTATAATATTGAGTAGGGTAACGGAGATAAAAGATTTGGGAGTATTGTATGATACAAAGTTCACTTTCAATCAGCATATTCTTAACATCAGTACTAGATCTAGCAAAATGCTTGGTTTTGTTATGAGGGTTTCAAAATCATTCGAAAACGTCCGAGTGCTACGTACATTATACGTATCATTTGTGTTGAGTATTCTTGAATATGCCAGCATTATTTGGAGTCCTAATAGGTTCATGCACACAATTAAGCTGGATCGAGTCCACAATAGATTTCTTAGATTTCTCTACTTAAGAACATACGGGTTCTTTCCTTATGATAATGACAATAAAATGAATTTCACGACTCGTTTTCTTCTGGGTATGCTATCAATGCAATCCCTGTCTACCCGAAGAGTGATTGTTCTTTTAAAGCATTTCTTTTTACTTCTTCGTGGGTTCATTTACAATCCGCATATACTGGCAAATATTAATTTTCATGTTCCCACCAATATCACTCGCAGCTCCACGGTCTTCAAGATACCTCGTCGCAGGACAGATGTTATGTTTCATGATGCTGTGTATCGTGCAATTAGCTTATTTGATGGCACCATAAAGGTTGATTTGTTTTTTATTAATTATATAATGTTTGTAGACGTTTTAAATAGGATAAATTTATAATTGTATATATTATCATATTTCTTTAATATTTACACATGCTGTCTTTTCCACTTTCTTGTCATATTAGTTGTTATTTGTAATTAAGATATTTTTATATATTTGTATGTATTATGTATTATGGCGCATTGGCCAAAAGCTGTAATGCCGTAATACTCTTTTTTTATAAATAAATAAAATAAATAAATAAATAAGTATAGAATAGACCCACTGGTCTCAATTCTTGGACACGCAGATTATATAAGTAGGTATTAACTAAGTATAGGTACTGCATATATTATTTTCTCCGCTGATATATCATTCTAAATAAATCAATTAATTAACGAATACTTTCTTTATTTTTTCAAAAGATCAAAATCTAATATATTTCTTATTATTCAAAAAATAACAATTTTATACTGCCATCTGTTACTTTTGATAAGAATCGACAATTTTAAGTCTATGATAATAGTTTTATTCTGAATATGTATTTTAAAAATTATACTCGTTGCCCGAAATGGCGCAACTGCACGCTTGCCAATCGATAAGTCTACGGATCGATCTCGCCCGCTGCTTTTGATTTTTATTCCACATGTAGTTCATGTCGGTTTTTACTTACAGATTAACGTGATTCTCTCCCACCGCGTTTAAATAATGTTGGATTCCATTTCAATTTTGTGTTTTTTCTGTTTGACTTTTACTGCTGTCAGAAATATTTTCATTTGACATTGTTTGCCTACTAGGCGTTGTCTACTAATACAATTACTTTCATATTGAAAACATATAATTATTATTGATTTAAGTAACATACATGTGTATCGATCATCGAACCAACTTTGTCTAAAGCCGGACACTTCAGCTAATATATTATAATTTAGTTATGTACCTATTTGTTAAAAAAATTACTACATAAATAATTTTCTTTGAAAAAAAAACCCGACGCTGAAGATTATCCAACTAATAATTAATACACTTGCCTAAGTACTCGGTATTTTTTCTAAATGTTACCCACCTTGTAGATACAGCGATAAAGGTACGTAGTTACTGAGAGCTTTTACGCTGTGCGTTTGGTTATGTACAGCGGGTTTGGTTCAGTTTACGTTTATATGGTTCCATCTGAAATATATGAGGGCATTTAAGAACGTACTCCAGCCACAGAATAATAGATGATCTTCGTCAGCACAGTATGCAGTTTTCCAACGAATGATCCACGATAACAAAAGCTATAAATAAACTTTTGTTATAACATTTTACGGCAATGCTTTGCCAACCGTTGGCGTTCGCATAATGCGGACAAAATATTTTAGTTTTAAGTATTTCAGTTTTCTTCTTTCATTTTAAGGCTGAGATGCATATCTATGAAATGTCATGCATAGATCAATTTAGAATGCCATTAAGGGAAATAGTAAGTAAAGCAACGTTGCGTTTTGCATAATTGCGTAATTGTTACCATTATTTAAAATTGGATAGTCATTTAAATATTTTTTAATTAAGGCTATACCTCAGTTGACGCATGGTTTAAAAAGATCGTGGCTAGGCGATGCGCGGATTGTGGAAATGACGCGTGCCGAACGAAATATAATTTGTCATATAAATCCAACATGCGTCCATTAAATGTTCTGTTTATTGTTCTATTAGTAACAACAATAATATATTCATTGACATGTTTGCTTTTTCAAGTAAATGGGTTACGTTTTTTAGTCATCTTTACACGATTTAAGAATTAAAACCCCCGTCGCCATCACGAAACAAATTGACGTGTTCACAGGTTGACGTTCGCTCTCCGATTGCCAGCGAGTCCAAAATTTCGTCGCACCTATAGTTGAAAATTATTTGCTCTTAACATACAATGGTAAAAGTATGAAAAGTACACAATATATTAATTGTTAATATAAGCCTTACATAATTTAATGGTTGCTTTGTCAGCAGTTAATTGCATACATTGATACAGTATCTAATTCGCGTATATTTTATTGACATGGCGTTGAAGTTCCGTATGGAATTAAGATGACGTCTGTTTATATCAGTAAATGCCAACTGCATTGATAATAAAATAATAAAACGTATTTAATACTGACAGTATTTCGTATTTTGAACATATAAAATTTATATCTTTGACCGGAAACATGAAGTAAACGACGTAATGTATATTTTTATTTTATTTATGGTTACAATGTGACAGTTTCCAGATATACAGGTTTTCTCCATGCGTGCACATAGTCTAGGCATTTTACTCTCACGCTTAACAATTATAACCGCTCATAACCCGATAAACGTCTAAATAGTATTTAGTAATTTGTGATATTCTATATATTCCAACCAAAACCTATAACAGGCCACGAGGACCAATTACACTGGTATAGTGGTTGACGGTAGGGTAGTGATTTTATGTGGTGGATATATCATCATAATCGTCTATGTCAAAGATCATTGCAGCGGGAATGGAAATGTGGGAAAGCAATTCTCTTACTACGCTTGCCATTTAATAGGATATGTCAAAAATTGAACGGGCGAGGCTACTAAGTTCAGACGGTACTTCAGTGAAACGGCAAATAATTTTCAACTATAGGTGCGATAAAATTTGCAGCAATTGGAGAGCGAAAGTCGAGCTGTGAACACGTCAATTTGTTTTGTGATGGCAACGGGGGAATTAATTCTTAAATCGTGTAAAGATGACTAAAAAACGTTACCCATTTACTTGAAAAAGAAAACATGTCAATGAATATATTAATATTATTAGTAATAGAACAATAAACATAACATTGAATGGACGCATGTTGAATTTTTATAACAAATTTTGTTTTGTTCTGCACGTGTCATTTGCACAATCTTCGCGTCGCGTAGTCACGATTGTTTTAGACCGTGCCCCAGCTGAAGTATAGCCTTAAGTGAAGCAATTTTAATGAAGGTATTTTAAAATGGCTTTCGAAGCACAGTAATTGGTGACAAAACCGATTTTACGTTTAAGTATTACTGTTAGTATTGGCATCAGCCTTTTCGATCTCATAGCTCGTTGTGAACTTGCGCCTGGCTATTCAATTGTTCGATCACAGATGCCACTAGATTATAATGCAATAATTAGTGTAGTAGTATCATTGAGATAATCACAGAAACAACCAGACTTTGAGAAAATCACGTAAAAGTATTGTTACCGTATCGGGAATAAAACCGGAAGCCCCCGGGTGAGAAACCTGTTCCTCATGCAATGAACTACGAGGACCACTTGCTTGCAATATCAAAAAATATAAAAGTCTTACGATTACACGATAATCACTATGGATATTATGTTTTAGTGGTTACAGCTGCAAACTATATGTTCATCGTTAGTATCAAAGCGCGGATTGTCTGGTAATGAGGAATGAATGTAGGAAAGTGTGAGAATGCGACGAAACGGTAAGGTAATAGGGTCAGGTACGAGTGGTGTTCAGTTTATAGCAGTGACCGAAATGGAAGATTTTAGAAACCGGAGTGCTTGATAATTTTCAGAAAATATTTATGTAATAGTTGTATTTATTATAATATGGAAGTATACCTGTCAAGCTCAGATGGTCAAGTGTAGTGACCATATTTAAACTTGTGGCGTGCAAGTTCAGGGTATTTGTCGGCGCCGTAGACGAAAATAAGGGTTGACGTTACGTCTTAAATATTTTATGTTACTATGATTCCGATTACTTTCGAATCATCATCATCATCAGGGGCGCGACAACCCGGTGTGGGTCCCTATAGCTCCCTCCACCTGTCCCTATCCAGTGTGACCGCTTTCCAATTTGGTACCCCCAGAATACGGCAGTCACTGGCAGCTCCATCCAACCAGCGAATCTTTGGCCTCCCTCTTCTTCTACGTCCTAATGGATTGCTGGACATCACTCTCTTTGCCGGTTCATTGTCGTTCATACGGTGCACATGACCTAGCCATTGCAGTCTCCCAATCTTAATTGATTGAACTGCGCTGCAATCTTTACTTTACTTTCGAATAAACATAAAAAAATATAATATTTAAAGTAAATTTTATTACTAATAATCCACGAACTAGAATGCAATATTTATTTTTTCCACTGGAGTCTCGAGAATTTCACGAACACGATCTGTGCTTCGGTGCGTTACGGTCCATTTCGAGCATTGGTTTATAGTCGTAACCTTTCAATGGGCAAATGTACAGAATATAATTATTTATTTTTGTGAAGTTGCTTCAAATAGTTCAAATGTTGTCATACAAATAATTCTTAAGACTAATTCTAGTTATAAGCGATCTTTAGACAAGAATTTTTCTTAAACACTTACAAAAAAATATATACCTAGGACTTCTGTAGTTACATTGTTAAAACAGTTTTGTGAAGTAAACTCTGCTTTAGTTTTCTGTTGCTAGTTTTAATCTGATATAATGGGAGCGAGTTGTTTGCCTTCCTATTCAGGGGCGAGGTTGTGTTTGCTGTAAAACAGTTTGTTTTCCTTTTTACAGCTGGGAGAATGTTTATACATATATGAAAGTTTGTGGACATTTTAAAGCTGGCGTAAGTATAACATACATTGTAATCCAATATGGCGTACTACATAAATGTAATGTTTTTATTAGGTACATGTTCTATAAATAATGAGAATAAAAAAATACAGCAACTTCCAAAAGTAGCTTAATATATTTTTTTTGATTATTTTCATCGAAAATTAGAATGAGGTTAAGCGATTTTTGTATATTTTCAAATACCCTAATAAAATAATTACGAGTAAGCAACTGCCAAAGGAATTAATCAAAGATTATCAGTAGTGACATCCTGTGGGGATAGACGTCATGCATTGCATAGGGGTAAGTGCTCTGAATAGAAGGCAGAAGCGACCTTTTCGTTGTCCATCCAAATATTATTTTATTAAATACATTTTAATATCCTCTTGTATCATCATTTAAACCAATTTATTTTATCCTAAATCCCAATTAAATATATTCCCGAAATAAAAAGTATACATTATTTTTTCTGTTAATTATTAATAGATAACTATGATATCAGATTCTTTATTTATTCTCATTACGTATTCGGATATCGTTTGTCGGTATAAACAGTAAAAGAGTCACCTGTGGCGCTATTTTATTACACATATTAACATTAAAATGTGTGTACTTGCGCGATAAAAAGATATACACAATAGTTATATCGCAACAATATGCCATTATATATTATTATTACAATATAACAATGGTTTATCGCACTAGCAACATTTTCATGAGTATGCCATGAGGACCTGTCAGTGCCACACAACGCACTACTGTTTGAGAATAGATTTCATGGAAATGTTCTAATTATCAGTAGATTTGTGTATGGCAATTTAACGATTTTTGGTGGAATTGTCTGTTTAAGATAGCCGAAAATAAATAATAAAATTGGTAAGAATGTACCTATAGAAATTTCAGACAATTTGAAATTAAAAATAAAAAGGGACGGCGCTCTAAGTATGCTTAACACTGCGGCACTTTTCACAGGCTGTTTGTTCACTGATTATCGGTCAATAATTTTAAGAAATACCTACATGGATTTATTTAGCATCCCCTTATAGTAAAGCTTATGGTTGCACGGATAATAACACAATTGAAATCGTGCCAATACATGAATCGCTTTTGATTGCATAGCGTAACGGTTTAATTGAGTGTTTGTTCGAAAGTTTACGCCTTCGTGTAAACTAAACTGCTAATGGATCGCATAACTCAATTGTAATGGCCACTTGGATGCACTCTTCTGCAGTTTATATTTTGATATTGATAGAGTTTGCAAAAAGGGTATTAGTAGTTCATGTAGGTATGTAAGTTAAATATTAATCCTAACAAAAAAAAAAATGGTAAAGTACTAGCTTCTAATTTGGAAGATTACAGGTTCAATTCGCGGTAATTAGGGATTGCAATACCGAATGAAAACGTCAATACCGGCTTTTCGGTATTTCTTATTGAATACCGGTATATCTTAAACATAAAAAAGAGAAGTAGGTGCTTATCAATAAATATACCTATTAAAATCTTTTCAAAATATTATTTTATAGCAAAAACCTACATACCTACATGTATTATGTTGACATTTAAAAATATCTATTCATCATAATTGTAGAACTAGTGATTTTTTACAAATAATTTGAATGTATTGATAATTTTAACTAAAGCTCTCAAAAGTTCATCGAGATCAAATAAGACCCGACTGCAGGAAAAGCTTCCTAAATTCAACGCTTGCACAGTCATCAATAATTATAGAATAATTGAACATTTTTGTCACGGATGTTTTCTATTTCGAAATAACATTATGATAGTTCATCCCGATAATTACTTATATAAATATATTCGATGAAATTTATTTTATTATTTTTTCACTTCTGTTGGATTCACTCAATATATTTGCATTTTAGCAGCACATAGCTTATATTTCATTTTAAAAAACGAAAACGAGTGTGCTTTCTTAATACCAGAAATTCCGGTATTTTGCATTTAAAAAACCGGTGTTTCGGTATTGATAAATAATGGAATACCGGTATTGTAATCCCTAACGGTAATATCATAATACGTATATTTGTGTATTCTCACGCCTCGGTGTTTCTGCTTACTTACTTCACCCTGCCATACTCATGTTGGGGCATAGAGCAAGCACAAGGCCGTGCCGGGTGAGAGAAGGCCACGGTAATGGAACCCTTGAGGTTGTGGCATAAGGGTGCGGTGAGTCACACTCTCTGGCGGCATCCGGAACACATATACCGACCACGTGAAGCGTTTCTACGTGATTATTTCAATATTCCATGCCCGCTTACGAACTCGGATGTCTGTAACGCGGTCGTACCAATATGCTCCAAGATTTTAAATATCATCATCATCATCAGCCTGAATCTATCCACTGCTGGATGAAGGCCTCTTCAAGTTGCTTCCACTTCTCTCGGTCCTGTGCATTGCGTTGCCACGTACTTCCGCAGAACTTTATCATTTCATCGATCCAGCGGCCTCTAGGTCTACCTTGTGGACGTTTTGTACTTCTTGGATACCACTGGATGACTAGATTTGTCCAACGATTGTCTCTTCTTCGAGCTATGTGTCCAGCCCATCTCCATTTAAGGCTTTTAATAAACTCTATTACATCGCAAACCCTTGTCTGCTTCCTTATCCACTCATTCCTCTTTTTGTCCTTTCGCGTTATGCCCAGCATGCACCTCTCCATACCACGTTGTGCTACTCTAAGTTTCTGGATTTCTCTTTTACTTAGGGTCCATGTTTCACACGCATATGTCATCACGGGAAGCACACACTGGTTGAACACTTTGCGCTTTAGGCACAGTGGAAGGTCACTTTTGAAGACATTATTCAGGCGGCCAAAAGCACTCCAGCCTAGCTTTACTCTGCGAACAATTTCATCAAATATACATCCATCTATAGATACTTGTTGTCCCAGATAGATGTAGCTTTTCACCTGTTCGAGCTGAGTGCCATTGATGAGGATCTCTTTTTGGCCTGCAAAGCAGTTGAACATGACTTTCGTCTTTGTTACATTTATTTTCAAACCTACTTTGTTGCTTACTTCAGCGAGTTCCTGCATTCTGCTTTGGAGGTCTTCTGAGTCTTGCGAGAAAATTACTATGTCATCGGCAAAGCGCAGATGACTCAGGTATTCTCCATTTATGGGGATCCCTTTGTCATTCCAGTCAAGTTGCCTGAATAAGTCTTCAAGGGTAGCTGTAAATAGTTTAGGTGAGATTGTATCACCTTGTCGGACTCCTTTGCTGCGTCATCTGCGCGATGGTTTATGGAGAATTACAGATGCTGTTGCGCTACTGTATATATTATTGAAAATATTTATATAGCGTCCAGGGATTCCTTGTTTTCTGAGTGCGTCGAGTATTGAACATTTCTTTATCGAATCAAACGCCTTCTCATAGTCTATAAAACCCATGCATAGTGGCAGTTTGTATTCCTGGTACCGCTCTATGATTTCTCTGACGACTTGGATATGGTCCATAGTGCTGTATCCTCCTCTAAATCCGGCTTGTTCTCTCGGTTGGTTCTCGTCTAGTACATTTTGCAGACGGTTTGAGAGAATTTTTGTGAACGTCTTGTAGGGATGTAATTTCGGGAGTATGGTCTTCCGAATTTCCATTTCTCTGAAGATCTAAGTCTATAGTCGTATTGTCAGTGTCATCACTGTAGAGATCGCTGTAGAACTCTTCAACTCGGCTTAACAAGTGTTCCCAATTTCTGACGATAGAACCATCTTTTGCTTTTAGTGCTGTGATTTGACGTTTTCCTATCGACAAGCATTGCTTGTTTTTGTTTAAACTTCTGCCTGCTTTCACAATTGCTTGTATGAGGTTTACATTGAATTTACGAAGGTCTTCTCTAATCTTCCTTCGGAGGGTTTTGCAAAGTGATGAAAACTCCATATCGTTTTGTGCCTGTCTATCGCTCTTGGTTTTCCTTCTCTGCTCCATAAGATTCAATGTTGCCTTCGAAAGCTTGGTGGAAGGTGTAACTTCTGAGCTTTTTATACCTGTTTTTTCTGCACATTGTAGAATAATATTCGTTATATCCTCCGCGTTGGATAGGGAAACGGTTTCGTTCTCATCTAAGAAAGCCGATAGTGCATTTTTGAGTTCATTTTGGAATTCAGTATTGTTCTGCAGGTATACGCGAGCATTTGACTTCTTCTGCAGTTTGGATCTTTCTGATTTGACGTTTAATCTTATCTTACATCTCACCATCCGGTGATCACTGCCGGTGTTAAACTGATTGATCACCTTACAGTTTAAAAATGTATATTTTCTGTCAGTGAGGATGTAATCGATTTCGCTGGTCCTTCCTGTCGGGCTTCTCCACGTCCATTTACGCGTAGGTTTATGTTGAAAAAAGGAATTCATGATGTGAAGATTAAGGCTGACTATGGCCTCAATGATGTATACTGATGCCAATAGGTATACTTCTAAAAAATGTTGAGACGCCACTGTCCAAGAAAGTCAGCAAATCCTATCTCTAGCCTCCGCGTGGCGTCCCCCGGGCAATGCAGATAATGTGCTGTATAACGCAACATAATATCTGTAGCTAATAGAGAAGGGTGCAAGGCGAAACTCTGGCGCCTTAAAACGAGAGACCTTTGGCTACGGGAAGGATCACCCAGACAGAAAAACCACACACCAACCCGTCTGGACAGCGTGGTGTGTTATGTCCAAAACCTTCATATGAAAACAAAAACTTCTAGAACCCGGCCCTCATTCTCCGGAGGCCAACCTGATACTGATCATGGCAGCGATCAGCGAAGGAAGGCAGAGGGTGCTAAAAATCCCCGGAGACCCGGAAAAGGCTGCCAACAGATGACCATTGCTACATATAACGCAAGAACATTGTCCAGCGATGCCAAACTTGTAGAGTTTCAAGAAGAGCTCCGGAATATCCACTGGGATGTTGTCGGACTCAGCGAAGTAAGGCGTAAAGGTGAGAGTATTATTACTTTACAAAGCGGACATGTGCTGTACTCCAAAGGAACCGATGAAGGACGCACGAGCGGTGTTGGATTTGTTGTCAACAAAGCCTGGAGGGACCGCATAGTCGAGTTCAACTGCATTTCTGACAGGGTCGCAAGCGTGATACTTAAAATCAATGCTAGGTACCGGATTCAGATTTTGCAAGTATATGCTCCGACACAGAGCTATCCTGATGAAAAAGTGGAAGAGTTTTACGAGGAAATAACATCCTTGAAAAATAAAAGTAAATGCCACTTCAACATCATAATGGGAGATTTCAATGCACGTATTGGATCATACCAAAGAGATGACGTAGCGGTCGGACATTTCGGACATGGTTCAAGGGATGGTAGAGGGGACATGCTTGTGGAGTTTGCTGAAACCATTTTAAATATAAATTGATATAAATATACCGTCGAGGTTCAGAGAAGTTCAACATTATATACTATTAGAAAACTATTATACTTTAATCATCTTCTTCTTTGTCGTCACCCTAGTTACTAAAGATTGCGACTAGTATCTAGAATACTGTAACAAATTTCTAAATTTTTCCCTACACTCTACAAGCATTGTGGCAGTTGATATGGGGATTTCAGTGAATTCCATCATCTGATTACTCACTTCATTGATATTTGGTTTTTGATTCATTTACCTGGCACACTGCCGGAAACAATTAACCTTTCACGCTACCTATGGTCGCATTACCTATGACAATAATATGTAGTATAAAGTATTGGAAAAAAATATATATCCGACAATGTAGATAGTAGATACATAGTTTAAAATCACAAACCATGCACATAACGAAATATAAATTTGAATTAAATTGTAAAATTTAATTACACGATTTTATAAATGTTTCGTACTTATTAATTACCTATATGAAAATAGTGAACAATGGATACTTCAAACTGGCGAAATGGATAATAAAAAATACGATTATAATGTATCCATATGTATCCAGCCCCAATGCCTGCGTTCGGAAATGCTGCTGTAAACGAAATGTCTAAGTGTTGAAGAGTTTTATCCGGGAAAGCCTTTTGAAAAGCCCCTCCGTAGAGGGAAAACTCGAGAGGCTCTACAACGACATCGGAAAACCGTAGAGGCTTGCTGTAGATATTTCCAATAGGAAATGCTTTGAGAAAGTGGGAAGTAATTCTTGTATGCAGTATTGTGCCGCGTGTGTTGAGATTTGAGACTATGTTGGTTTATTCGTTTTTCAAGGTTTTCAATGTTTCCATCACCACATATTATTATATAGTGTTTGTTTCACTTGATATATCGTCAACAGTATAGTCTGAGAGTAGAGTGATGTTAACATTGTTAACATGTTGTATCCTTTCGTAGAAAAATACTATAATTTGTATGTTTCTAAGGATGTTCCAAATAATACATTATTGTATTCAATGAAAAAATTGAATTTAAGTAAGTCTTGTTTAAGTATTATTCAGTCTTGAATAAAACACAACGACCTACCTATATGTTTATTGATGGAATGATTTTAGTAAAAGTGACCAAAATTCAAAGAGCTTGAACTATTATGATTAACAACGAAATATTTGTAACATTTTATGCCGATTCCCCAACATTTTTCGTGTGGTTGAATCAGTAACCATTAAAAATAATATTAATGGATTTAAATGCAAATGCCATCAAGTACCTTCGGTCGATAGTATTAATATGATGTAGATATTAAGTTTACCTATATTGGTACTAAATTCATGTATTAAAACGTTGTACGAATTTACACGGCGAAACCCGTGAAAAGTTAAAATCAATTAGAATTAAAATTCAAACCCCATTAATTTCCCTCAATCGATAGTATTCATTTTAAAAATATTCTGTATGTTGGCGCGCTTAGCGAATAACGGCCTGTTTTGACGATTTGTTATAATGTATATATTCAAAATAATGATGGTTGCTTGGACGTATTTATTATAACATAATTTTATGGAAAAACTCTGGCTTGGATTGGAATGCATTTTAAGCTCATTCGTTTTTTTTACATATTGATAATGTGTCTATTACTGTTAGTATCATAGATTTATTTAAAAATCAAGAATGTTTTTAAAACAGCACTATAAATTAGCTATAAACAGAGTGCTTCAATTGAACCCGGTCGTTAAAAAT
The DNA here is from genome assembly GCF_057557595.1 of Rhyacophila brunnea. Taxonomy (NCBI): domain Eukaryota; kingdom Metazoa; phylum Arthropoda; class Insecta; order Trichoptera; family Rhyacophilidae; genus Rhyacophila; species Rhyacophila brunnea. The sequence goes on from NW_028232774.1 coordinate 21,936,498, forward strand.
TGTATTGAATATAACAATGGCAAAGGCGGAAATATATTTGTCTTATTTCAAAGTGTCCTTTCACGCGAACGTATAGGTACCGCCGGGAATTGAATAAATTTGAATAAACCTCCAATTATTTCTGAAAAAGTTAGGTACATTTTCTGTGGAATTCAGTGAATTCATTTTATCGGGAGACGAGGGTACACAGCATCCATTATGAGAGTGATTTCGACGCTCAACTTTATGTTATTTTTTAATGTAATTCATTTATCTTTTATTAGAAGGTATTAACAATCGGAACAGTTCTAACTTTGCGTGAGATAGGTAAATTAGCTTTGTCTGAAAGCTCAGGTAACTTGCATAAACCTGTGCGGTGTTTGAAACAAACTTGGTGTTTTGTAAACAGCGGTGAAGTTGTAAAGTTCGCATTTTGAGTTCATCTAATGTTCTAATTACACTCGCAAACTTCTAAGAAAGCGTCAATTTTCAATAGCAATAATTACACGCAACGATTCAGGCCAGATATGACACTAATTATGATCGGTTGATACAGTACATTGTAGTACATTGTGTTTCTAGTGTTAAAATTATAAGTAGATCACAATTAGTGGCATTCGGATTATAGATGTTGTAAAAATGTATCACCCACAGACACAATCAATATAATACCTAGTATGTAAAAAAAATATAACTATCATAGATAGAGGAAGGACATATTCTTAAGGCATTGTGGCCACGACGAAATCACTTTGTAATGGTGTTAGAGTCATTTGAAAATAGCGATACCAACACCTAAATGAGTCACCTGCATTGCTACAAGAATCTGGCACCATTATACCTGTCAATGTTATATTCACCAGCGATATTCGTCACAAGCTATACTTGGCAAATGCCCATACCAATTATGAGAAAAGTCACAAATAATGAGAAACAAAAAAAGAAAAGGTCCAAATATTAGACTCTCATAGAATCCTACACATTTTTGTTTAGGTATGGTTAACCGCAGTATGCCAATTGCATTCTGTCGTGTAGGGATTTTATAAGGCTGACATGTTTTCATTGAGTTATTATTTACTAAAATAGTTATAACAATATTAGAACATAGCTATGCCGTTGAACAGGCCACATATTCTGTTAATACGTTTTATTTAGTTATGGCTGTTTGACAATGTGTTGTATATATAATCAATAAACAATTAGGAAAAAAATATTGGAAAAAAATACGACGCCAGGCAGGATTTGAACCCGCATCCATTGGATTCGGGTCAATGTACTTTACCAATTGAGCCATTTGCTTCCTACATAATTACGACGAAATTAAATAATATTCATACAAATGAAGGACTTTACAAAATGCGTTTAATATATATATATCTGAGATGTTTTATTTAAAATTATGTACATATTATGTTCAATAAAGAATATTACATTCGTAACTTTTGTAAATAAGTTGGTACTTAAACATAATATTATTAGTATATTAAATTACCATGTTGTCTCCGGAGCTATACTAGGTTGCAAAGTTAACAGACTTTTTACTAGGTAAGATTCTAAGCCGTTCGCCCTATTGGGTCCTTGGATCAAAAACATGTTAAAAAAACAATATTTTTTTTTTTGTGCCCTACCGTGAGATATAACTTGCGACATACTTCAGAACGGCAGCTACACCAACCAGGCCACCGTGGCCGTGTATATCATCAAATAACAAACACTAATTTTAGATCACATTATAATTTTGTATTTTTAAAAGGTTTTAAACACGTAGGTCACTTCATCACCAAGGTGACGTTATAATCATCTTATATAATGTATTTTTTAAAGTCAAAGTAAACATTGAATAATATCCATTATTTATTGATTATCGAGTGTTCGCCACTGTATAAACTATTGCTGTATAAACTCTAAAAATATAACCGTTTCATAAGCTGGATTATCCACACAGTATTCCAGGATTGAGAAATATTATCGCTGGCAAACTTTGTTGGCACCATGCGGGTATTAAACGCGCCAGGACTACGAGTATGTTAGGATTACGTCTTTCTGTTTCTTGTTTTAGTTTATAGAAATAAGCTGACGGTGCTTTTGTTAAAACTTTGTTGATTTTTCAAGTAGTACCTGGGTATTATTATATCCAGATAATATTTATTTATTGATACCCAGGTTGCTTTGCGTTGTCTTAATTAAAGATACCAACATATTATTAGGGATCTCGGACTGAATCCGCACATAATCGGTAAACTCTAAATAATTATTATACAAATAGACTTATTAATCAATCGAATCAAATTTATTTATTTTACATATAATGAACATAACAAATTATAAATTCAAAGCGTTCACGACATGACATAAAATAAGTGTTAATAATTTAAAAAAATAAAAATACAGAGAATAAGTAATAAAATAAGAAAATATATAAAATAAGTAATAAAATAAAAGTAGATGGAACCACACAGAGTGAACTTTGATAGACCCTATCGTAAAAACTTATAAAACAACGTCCACCTAAATTCACCCTCACGTAAGTGGAATATATCAATATCCGAAGCGATTTCATTAAACATGGTTACTGCCCTCCCAATTGGCATTACTAATGGCAGGTTAGTTCTGCACCGTGGGAGAACAAACAACGGATGCCCTCGATTCCTAAGGTAATTATCAGAGACACACAAGCCAACACCACCAAGAATGGCAGAGTTCACATTTACGCCGCGTATAAGTCTGAAAAAATATGTAGCTAAATAAAGATCCCTTCTAAATTTTAAGCTACAGTATGTAAGCATCCCTAAGAGAAAATCAGTCGGATAGAGCCACGGATAATATCCATACAGCCGAAAGTATAGGAGTTTTAAAAATTTCCTTTGGACTCTCTCCACCATAAGGCCGTACTTCAACTGATGCGGGGCCCAAACGATAGACCCACTCTCAAGTCTGCTTCTAACTAAGGAGTTTTAGAGAATTTTTAGTACCGTAACATCCGAAAATATATATATACAGCAGTTACGATTCATATTATTATACAAATTTTCCCTTTTAAGGGAATTATTTTCACCTAGCATGTCTTAAATTTTTCATTAAAAACTTAGTTTACACAGTTTTTCCATGTTACGTATTTCAAGGTTGTTTTGTTTTCCGGTTTTCGAGTTGTCGCTAATAGCTATTTATGTGTATAAATAATATAACGTAACTCACACTGTCATTTACGTTATGATTGAGGTGTTAAAATCGTAAAGCCTGTAATAGTAATTAATTATTCAGATGTGAAACACAGTTAAAGTATTGTCCTTCTAGAATCGAGAAGTGTGTGTAAAAATATTATTCAATGCCGCACGCGATTCCCACACGTTACGACATTTATTTCATGTCCACAAAATTTACACCAAAATGCGACATTTTTCCATGCCTAAATATCACGACCATTCACAATGAAATACACCGTATCTACAACGAGTGCTTACACGAAATAAATAAGCCCTCTTTGATATTGAGGTTTGTTTTTAGATTATATCTATCTCTCCACAACTTACATTATATTTTGATCGTCACTATTTTTTCACTGAATTTTCAGCAGTTTATTACAAGTGTATCTAGTTTTGGTCTCTCTTCAGTAGACATAATCATATTAATTTAATCAGTCGGCTTCTATTTTGACCCAGGCATTCATACTATACTCGAATATATTTAAAGTCCCTTTTCGTTCGAATTAATAATAATTTGTACTAATTACAATACCGACAAGGAACTACCCCAGTTTCAGTTTCTTGACATTCATTTTTCTTTCGAGTCTTTTGAAGAGGAGACTCTTAGATGATTGTGTATCATACATCCTTGAGACACGGCGTTCCCGCTCGCTTTTTTAATATCCATATAGACGATTTTAAATATAATATATTTTTGTTCATCAACTTTCACAGACCTAGACAATCAATAATTCGTTTAATTAAAAACTTAACCAACTTGAGATATTTCACTTATTTTCTTTATTTTTTCTTATAGCAGCATACTCTTCAAAGATATCTTTTTTCAGAAGTTAATCAAAAATTATCATCGAATTTTTCTAGTGAATTCTGTTAACTGTATTCAAATAAAATTTTGCACCTGGACTACTTTTATGATCATTTTTATCGAGCAATTATCAGCTCTTTGAGTACCTACCTAATACAAAAAACCGTTTTCCATGTCAGACGATATCCGCCACACAACCTTTGATCGTTTTTAAAAATAATACACTTATCTATCTATCTAATTCAATATGTCCACAAAAATAATGTTTAAAATACTTGAACATTGTTATAAATTAAAAAAGGGCGTTCCTTCCTCAAACGGTATCGTGTCACCATGTAGATACAGATAGATTCATAATGATCTGAAAATATATACAAGTTTACGAATATATCATCAGTCGATTGGGTTACATCATATTTCCTTTTTAAACATCGTATTTGATTATTGCAATTATTGCAAAGACAGTTGGTTATATCAGAGTATTGGAAAATTCATCATGTAGGTACATGTGGAAATTATCATAATTTTAATTAAAATAAATTAATCTGCTTTAGTAGCAGTGACGCTACTAACGCAGTGAGAAAAAATCATCATGAGTCACAAAGCCCACTTTCACCTCAATGAACAAAACAGCCGATAATGGGGGACGTAAATCCAAAAAGAATTTATGTTACACAGTAATATCTCACCAAGTCACTGTTTTTGAGTGAAAAGTAACCAAAAATTTAGTATCGTCACGTTAACTATCAATGACGAACGCTATATATGTACGCTGAAATTTTTTTGGTATCCCAAATTGTAGAAATTGAAATGGCAAATATTATATGGTTACAAGTGGATGGTGTAATATCACACACTACGAGAAAAAACAATAACAGTTTTGCCAAAAAAATCGTTCCTTGATCGTTTTATTTTTCGTTTTGGCGACATTTAATGGCTACCAAGATCACCCAATTTAGCAGTACAAGAGTTTTTTTGTGTGGGTATTTGAAAGTTTATATGAACAAACCATGGATATAGAAATAGTTTAAGGAAAACATTATCCAAGAAATCGAGAATTTAACGATCGTAATGTTGAAGGCAGTAGTGGGAAACGCCATAAAAAGATGCTAAATTCTCTAAAGCTTTCAGAAGCGGCTATATTCTCGATTTAAAAAAAAAAAATAATGATAAATATATTTAATTAAGTATTTTTAAAATAACTAATTCTAATATTTCTGGCTATAATGACTTACCAAATCAGATGATGACATTTCCACCACTCTATTCAATGCTTGCTTTATACGAGGTATTGCATGTTAGATCGTTGACATGAATAATTCATGAAAACTCATATGGGCGTAAAATGAAATTACCGAATGAAATTATTTGTTACGCATCTAACATGACTGACTACGCAATATTCAATTTATAGTCAAACAACTCTAAGTTGTTTGCTACGAATGGCATTGCCCTTGGGATTTTGTCAACATTAACAATGGAAAGCCTGTTTATAAACAAAGAACTAGCGTGGCAATATGTTTCGGTAATATTTTACTGCGTACCTACTATTTATATGTGTTGAAGTATAATGTGAACTATTTTTTTTACTGAATATTCAGTGGACACATTTATGTAATAAGTATTATGAAAATGAATTTTGTCATGTAATGTGTGTGTCATACAGATTGATGCATAATTGATGATATCGTATTTTCTGGTGCCAAATTACAAAACGACTTACACTATATTTTAATGTTTTTTTATATTAAATAAAATCGGATTTAGTAGGCTTGTTGTTTTTTTATAATTAAGCTCCAAAGTGTCAACTGAAGCTTATTTAGATTCACATTTACACACTGTTATTAGTATTACATTTATATGATATTAACTATTATAAAAACAAACAAAAATACATCTTATTATTCATAATGGGTAGGTACGTAATATTACACATTAGCTTCAAACACGTGGTATTATTATTTATACTTATAAATTATATTGTCTCAGAAATTCGTTGAACAAAAAAAATGTTTATTAATAATAATCAATCTATTATGTAGGCAACTATAAACGCATATCAGTTCAATTGAAATAAGGTTAATTAATTAAAAAGCATGAATACATTTTACAGTAGGTATATAAAATATCTGAAAGCTTCGAAAGCCAATAAATTTTCCTTTATGCGAGGAAATTATTACCTCACGGAAACGCTTGCATTGGCTTGAATGAATGCCCAACGTGAGCTTTCATCTGAAATTACTTTGCGACTACTTAAATTCAATTTCAAAGCTTATGCAATGAAATGCACTTAACTGCATTATACTCAGACCCAATGATAGAGACTAAATTACCCAGTTATATGATTTTAATTGAGTTACGTCTAGGGATGGGTTTGAGTTAGGTTATGTTATAATAGGAGCATTCATCGTTGTGTTGTTTGTGAAGTTTATACTCAATTTAAAGTTTTCCTTACATAATTTCAATATATGTAAGTATATTATCGTTTGAATTCTCTTAATTGGTGGAGTACTTACATCTATTTATTTGTTATCTGCATAAGGGTCCATTTTCTTTGTGTTTCTAAATGATTAGGTGCCATAATCGTATATAACTAAATGGGCTTAAATACATGTTACGTGTTTTTTAAATTTGTCAAATTATCGCTTCTTGTCGGTGAAAATGTCATTGATCGTCATCAAAGCTTTTCTCTCATCTGTAACATATAAAAATATTTCGGCTATAATGTAATCGTACAAATGAAATGTAAGCGTTTATACTTAAGGTAAATAATGAAAATTCCTGCCAAAAATCACACCCCTATCGCGCGTTATAATAATAATTACAATATAGTGATACGAAGTGGATAAAATAAATCCTGCGCTGGTTTAATCTAATTATTATGCAAAAGCTTTAAAATAAATCCCGTTTGCTCCTAGATAAGGAAGATTAAGCGAAGCATTCCGATTCACGAGTCGTATCAAAATACAATAAACATCCGATGTGTACACACATGTGTAATTTGAAACAGTAATTGAGAACTTCATGTAACAGAGCTTTTATAATTTGATTTATGTACCTTAGTTGGATAGCACTTTGCCTTTGTAGATCAGACAACATAATATCTAAAGATTTTGAATTCTTTACTTTTATAAATTTTCACGATGTAAAAATTAAAGAAACTTTCATTTTTAGAGATACGTAGAGCTTATTTTTTAAAGTATTTTGGGAAACATTTTTGTTTTCTTTTGAAGTGTCTGACCATGGGATCTGTGATAGATTTTCGGGAGAATATGTTTTAAAAAGATTTAGGAGACAAAAAATTGAATCGTGGAATATTGTTGCAACCGTGAAAGATACAAATTACAACACTACGAATAATTAAATTTTTTATAACCACCACTGATAATAATATTCTCGTTCAATACGCAATAAATCGCGAAATAGTGTCAAAAAATGCGACTAAAGCGACTAAATGCGAAAAATAAGACTTTTATAATTAATTTATTTATAGTTATAGTACTTCTCTTGAGAATGGATCATATAATTGTGGCGAAGGATGGATGTAGGCTGTTATGATTCTACATTAAATAGTACACACTACATTTTGTCAGTCATACGTATTTGTTTTCATTGAACTGAGACTACAAATTACAGATAGTGCTGGTTATTTTTTTTTTTTTAATTAATTTAATAATATAGGTTTGTGTGTACTATTTATCTCGGATCTTGATAGCCTACCTCCACCACTCGCCACTATCATACAATGTGTCTGAAACGTTGAAAAAGCAAAAAAAATAAGCACATCCAAGGAAACAATTACCTACCAGAAAATACAGGCGGCGATTTGAATTTTTCACCACCTTTGTAAAATATTTGAATATAATTCCATACGCGTTGATTAATTTAATTATTAATTAAATGGTTTTCCACATCTGCGTTCGTTATCAACGGGTATTTGGGACCCCAGGCGCCATATTGCGATCAACCCTCTGATAAAATTAACCCTCAAATGAAACAAGAAACGACTCTATAAGTATACACTAATCGACATGAGACGAGCTACCGCATATTTAAATAAATTAATGGGTATCAAGTACTTTGTTTTTGAACCTATTTCAAAAGTCGCTCAATGTTAGCAGAATTTAGCATTCAGAAGGCACTGGTTATATTTACAAGCTATCAATAGTATGAACACTTAGAATATTTTCTGGCTTTATCAGAAAAAAAACACTCTTCACGTGTTCCTATCCAAAATGATGCTTTACAATTCACTATTTCAAGCATACGGCAGTCATCGGTAGCTGCACCTACCCAGTGAATTTTGAAATGCTCTTGTTACTAGTCAATTGTCTTTTAGGTATAGACCTGTGCAACTTTCGTAAGTGCATATGTGTGAAAGGCGTTGGTGATTTAAGATGACTAACCCATGATTGGGAGATGTATTTTAATTTGATCGCCACCCTTTTATAAAAGACAGCACCATCACAAGAAGAATCTAATTTTATGTTATAAAATAGAATCCTGAAGTCAATTTTTTCAATTTATTATCGGAAAAAAAATACTACCTCTTATATTGACATTAAAATTCAAATTTATTTATTTATATATAAAAAATACACATTTTAGATGTTCACAACATGACATGAAAAACAAAGAAATAAAAGACTATAAAGAGTAAATATAAAAATATATATAAAGTAGATAAACGGAATGAGGTAAGTAGACTATATTTTAAGTATTTATAAAACAACGTCCACCTAAACTCATCATCACGTAGGTGGAATATATCAATATACGAAGCGATTTGCTCTCACAAATGGCATTAGATCATTTATTACACGATGCTGTCAGAAATCAATTAACCAAAGCAAATGATTCTCCATCAAGAATGTATTATTTTAAATTTTTAATTATAATGTTGTAAAAATACATGTTTTATATAATATGTACTTAGTATATATATATATTTTTTGTTATTATTAATAACTATGTCCTTGCTTATTCGTACAAAGTGGTTGTTAGTAATTTTGATCAATCATAAACACCCAGGCTTTGAGAAAATCACATAAATATATTGTGTCCTCACCGGGAATCAAGCCCAGAGCTCCCGGATGGAAGGCCAGCGCCTTACGCACTGTGCCACGAGAACCGCTTACTTAGTATATAGGTAGATGGATAAAAAATTTCCAGACCCGAAACACCTTATTTAAAAACTATATATTAAAATAATTATATTGGTAGGTATTATACAAAACTAAATTTACCTAAGTTTCTTTGTCACGCGGTATGTTTTGCATAAATAAATCCATTAAATGGGTAGGAATAGACAGAATGAAGGGGAGAAAATTGGAAGCAACCATCCATGCAATCCACGTACACGATATATTGATTGAAAAACCACACATGAATCCTGTTTCCGAGGTTCCAACTCAAACCACCGTTAATTGTACATGTACGAATTTTATAGCTTGAATAGTATAAAAATAAAATTTTTGAAGAATATAATATGCAACGTATAATTTTATACATAAATAGGTACTGTACAATATAAAAATATAAGCTAAAACCTGTACTGTTTTGCAGTGTTTCTGTCGTGATCAATAAACTTGAAATGAACAGAATGCGGTAACAATACTCAATAATAAAATATGGAATCATCCAGTACTCCAAACATGGGGTATCAGTACAATAAACTACATATTTGTCAATGTCGCTATCAATCTGAAAAAAAAACACTGATATATTTTTCATGATCTATTTACATAAATAAATGTAAAAAACATGGTTATTGTCGATCTACTTTTCGAGATAATGGAACTTAAATATTGCATTAATGCGCTACGTCAACTTGTTTGTGTAGCTAAGGATAGAGGGGGTTGCCGGGGGTCGTCGTATGTATATACTATTTATAGTGTATTAGTATGCCATTCTATATATAATTATAAATGATTTCAACTTCAGATTTTTAAAATATTCGATTAGGATTTTTGATGCCTCACAAAAGGTTTCGTAACATATTTTTAACAAAAAAAAAATTAGCCGTTAGTTGAAACACACAATATGTGAATTTGACAAATCAGTGATTCGAACCCGAGACCCACGGCTTACTAAATAGATACGTTACTGCTCGGCATTCGCGGGGGTCTTAATAATATTAATATGCTAGGCTACACTATAGAATATTATCATATTATCTATGTGGAAACTTCACTGCTTACAAAAGATTTATTTTTGCCTGTGTATTTATTATATACCTAAACTTTTTTTTTCTTAATAAAAAAAATGAAATTTTTTGACATGTACTTAGAATAAAAATGCCATCGATCACTGTTTTGATCTTAGTTTTTTCATACTTGTAAGCGTACAGAAGCGTAGTGTCATAATACGTATGAATAATAAAGGGGCATTAATTTCCTGCCGCTGGGCCTGGGTTTAACCCTCACAGAGCAATAGATGTCAAAAGATTCTTAATGAGATGTCTCTGACTGGAGCAAAGTGACAATATTGATGTCTGTCATTCCTACTAATAATAGAATTTTTCATTGCAGTCATTCGCAAGCTTAAGTAGATGTCAAGTTATCAATTATTATTTATTTAATGTAATATTACCAAAAAAAAGTGATGTTTTTTACAATAAAATGTTAATAGTTGTACTAAAACTTCAGTTAGTAGACATTGGTAAATTTCAGTGACACAAAACATGACCTATTATGATAATAGGGCACCAGCTCCCATTATTTTTGCTATAGGTACGTATAAAGTGATGACGTGCACGAATGTAATGTTAAATTATCTTTAAAAGTAAATCGATTACCAGGCCAGGTTTTTTTTTACATTTCTATCTGGAGACCATCTATAAGAAATCTAACCGACCATGATCTTACTCCCTACTTCATTTATCGTTTGTTAAATTATGGCTATGGCCATATGTTGTAGCTTAACCACTGGGAAATGCCAATAGAAATGGCGTATTTCAAAAAAATACTACCTTAATCTTAGGTCAATAATTATTATAAAGCAATCATTATTCGTAGGATGTTTATCACATTTAAATGGCCAAAGACATAGATTATAATCAGTATCTTTAGAATTATCTTCAAATGTGTTAATTGTGCCCATTTTTTGAATAATAAAATGCCTAATTCTTGTCAAATTTGGGATCACAAAGATTATAAATTTTTTTTTTATCGTAAATATGTCACTATAAAATGTTAACATTAATTTTATTAATGATTTTGTAAATGCGTTTAAAAATTAATAAATCTAAAAAATCTTAACACCACTGCACATGGATGTACTGAAATATGACTATATTCTAAAACATTAGAGCGAGAGGTTTAAAAGAATACTATTTTTGTAATAAAAATACTTAATGCAGTCATCAAATGTTTAAAATAAATATAAAGGATAATAAGGCTTCAAAATTATATAAATAGATTATCAACAACGCTTAAGGAATATCCAGGGTTATGCTCTGAAAATATCATAAAAGCTCCATTTTGACCTACGCTGAGCATGTGGGCCCTTAAGCGCGACAGAAAACTTGCAGATTTTATCTTAACTATCCTTTTTTACCAATTATATTATGGTACTTATTCCAAATTCAAATTCTGACGTTTAATTATTTTTCTTTTGTTTCACTTTCTAAGTATTTATTTAAATCCGTTACATTCGAAGTTTAAAAATTATCTCATTTTAGTTTTTTTAATTCACCGATAGTTTTCAATGGCATTTTTAACGATTCACATGCGTTAGATTAACTATAAACATTTACTTTCACTATCGCACAATCAAGCCTTTAATTTGTAAATTTAGTACATAAACACATCGTAACCGAAATTTCGGTCGTATATAAACATAGCCTCGCTTAATCCGTTATTAAAAGCCAAGATGAAATGAAAAATTATTTATGTTGCGATGAAATTATTATTATCGCATAAGCGTACCAGAGTACATATCACCCAAGGCCTGCAAGATGGCATAGCGTAGCTCGAAAATGTGCGCTGTAAAGTTTAAGAGGTATTATTGATAATATTGCTGTCGTGATAATGTTTTCCCTTAGTGTCCCTTATCCTTTCATATACACCGTGGGGAGAAAACCAAAACCAAACCTAAACCAAACCTAAGTATTTATAATAAAACAAACTGTTATAGATTTATTGAAAATAACCATTGTTATGACAAAATTATACAAGTAGTCACGGTGGCTCGCAAATTCACACTGATTAGGGATTGCAATACCAGTATTCTGAAAACCAGGATCCCACTATTCCATGGACATTCCCAGGCAAAATTGAAATAGATGCTTCACTTGCCACTGTAGAGTCCCGTGATACGCTTGATTAAGCCCGAGTGTGGTGCGGGGCGATTAAGGTTTGTGGGGACTAACTTCTATATCTCTATTATTCATCGATACTGAAATACCGGTTTTTTTATTCTAAAATTCCGGTATTTTCGGTATTAAAAAAGAAATTAAAAATACTATATCTTAAATGAGAGAATCACTGGATAAAATCCACCACATATTTATTTTGGGCGGAAAAACTCTCGACTTTGGTTTTCAATGGAATATTTGTTTTTCGACAAAAAGAAGCTTTGAAATTTGAATTTTGAAGAAATTTGGCAAGAACTACACAACCCTGTCGATGTTGATTTCTGGATGAACTTGTATGTCAGTTTGTGCAGAAAAAATGACAAAACTGAGTACAAAAATTGTCGTGAAAGAATTGCGTCATATGTTTTGCATGAATACCGGTATTCAATATTTAATACCGAAAAACCGGTATTGATATTTTCATTCGGTTTTGCAATCCCTTACGTCGATCACTGTGAGAAAAATACGTTTTTGTTACTGGTATGAATAGACTATTCAAATCAGGGAACACAGAAATAAGAGAAATGGATCACCTTCAGATTGCGGCTGTAAGGATGTATCTACGATTTTCGAGTATTGAGATATACTAACGCACGTGTTAAAGAATACGTTATTTTCAATATTTACGTCTGTCTAATTCCATTAAAATTTTGTCACATAAACAAAACGTGCATTCAATATTGGTATCTATTATTTGAAAACATTCAGAGAAGAATTTATATTTAATATTTTTTGCTTTTACACGCGTGACCATCGTTAGTCATACTGCCAACACTACCTTGAAAGTCTAGGTCTCCGCATATTGAATTTCTGTATTATTATCTTCTGTTCAGATATATTAAAATGTAATTTTAACGACGGAGACGATTAGACTAGATGTTCGTAGTGGGTGGTGATGTTTCGTGTAATTTTAGCATTATAAAAATGGCATGCTCAAAACTTCGCACGTAAAATCTAAAAGATTTTTTTATGAAAAGTATAATATTACTATATATATGCTGCGAAAGAACCGTAAGAGAAACGAATGGGTTAGGAAGCAAACAGCTGAAATGGAGATGGGCGGGGCACATTGCTCGCCGAAAAGACGGTCTTTGGACAAATGCCGTCATACAGTGGTACCCAAGGAGCACGAAACGGCCACAGGATTGCCCTAAAAGCCGCTGGATTGACGAACTGGTAAAGTTCGGTGGAAATACGTGACAGCGAACGACACAGGACCGAGAGAGTTGGAAGAAGCTTGGGGAGGCCTTCATACAGCAGTGGATTGACCCCGGCTGATGATGATGATATATATGCTGATATATAGTATTGTATTATTAGTTTCGTCTCACGTAAATGCATTAAATATACATAGTAAATATAAATATACCTACTATGATTTTACGCGGAGATATTAAAATTTTGAAGTAGATAGAGGTCATTAAATTTATAGAATGTTAAAAACAGCTATGTAGAATTTACAATCGAATATTTAACTTTGAAGCTGATTTAGTGAAATTGGTCACCGATGCACTTGTATTCGTTTCATCTGCAGTAAGTACCTTAATTATTATGGTATTTAGTACGTATATAAAATGTTTGCAAATGCGTTTGTAATCTACCAAATATTCGTCGAGTGACCACTATTTCTTAGCCGCCGTGCACCGATATCCTTCCGGATACGTTTTGAAATGATTATTACTTGCCGCCCGGGAGAATCGTTGCGCCGGGGGTTGGCACCATTGTAGATTCCCCCTCCCCGCCGCCCGTAACACTGCTGCGGGTTTTCCCGGGACTCGTTCGTTCGGTCGTGTGGCAACACTGGCAGCACCACTGACCTGAAAACCGAACAGGGGTTGAGCAAGCCTCAGCATGTAATGGCTGCAGAGTGTTGCGCTGCCAGAGACGGTGTAATGAGTTTTATTGGGCAAGTGGTAGAAATGTTTTCGACAGCTGACGTTTCGCTTTTGAACATTGTAGATGTCGTGTGGACTAGTGATTAAAACTTACCAATGTAATGGGTTTTATTTTCCCCATGCTACTTATCTCGCAAGCGGAGTATGATACTAATATTATGCTGATAATGCCAAAATATGTTTCCATTCGTTTAATTGAATTTGAATGAATGAATTTGTCATATTAGGAGAAAATAACCCCATACCAGAAAATATTCCCCTATTTTAGGCCATGTGTGAAAAATATGCATTGCACAAAGGCGGCCAAAATCTTTTCTTTTTATGCTAAGACCTCGCGCTTTAAAAAGATATTCTTCCAGTTAAATCTCAGACATAAATTCTCATCTTCGAAGAATCCACTAAAAAAAAGTTGTATTATTCACATGCCTTTCTTAATTTGTCGTTCCTAAACAATGCATGACCAGTCTGACCTCACGGGACAAGTATGAGGTTATCAGATTATGTTATTTGCTATAAATATATGGAAACCATTATCCTACGAATTTTGTTTATTTTTATCTATTCCGGGGCATGATTTATAAGCTATATGCTATGAATCATTAAAACCACGAAATCAGACGGCCTCAGATAGCTTGATAGAATCTTGCACATATTATGATGAACGCAGATAAAAAATTACGACTCTTTTCACGTTTTTTTTAATGCAACTTATTTATTAATTTATTCTACAATACGAAGACTTCATTCTCTTTCAAATAGCTCTTCTATTGAAATGTTCAATACCTACACTTAGACACTCAAACACTGCATTAAATATTTGTTTTTGTGACTTATTTTACTTTACTACTTCGATTATTCGATAAAATTTCTTTGGCTGTTGTTGTTTAAGTTATTATGTTATGTTGTATTAATTATAAAATAATAAATGTAGACTAACTCCCAGTTATTATAGAATCATTCGAAGTTGTTCCGGCCTAATCACCTAAGGGGATAGTTGATGTTAATACATATTATAGCTTATAAAAAAGTGTCTTCTTTTACGAAAAACTTTTAAACAACATGAGAATTCTATTTATTTCGTATAACTATATATAACTTAGGGCCATGTGCTAACAGCATATTATTATATAATAATAAAAAAACTCCAAACATAATAAAGAAATAATATATTATTATATTGAAAACGTTATGGCGTTTCCTCGGCTCAAAAGTTACAAGTCTGTCCACATCTGTTCAATATCGCATGCTCGTAAAACTCACGTTCCGATGGCGCAGGTGAAAAATGACTTGTTTCATATAGAAGGTTTCTTTTATATTTCTGAAAATTGGTTCCACATATCGCTATATAGGACGGCGATCGAGCGTGCAGGAAGTTATGATTGGACTGATGTTTGTCGTAGTTTAACAATTTATTGTTTACTGTCGGCAAACGTACAGAAGAAAGCTTACTGGTTACACCTTCTTCTTCTTTCACCTTCCATGAGACCACGCTTGGAAATGGCCACACTTGCTTGTTTATTAGAGTATTTACACAATGTGTCATGTTTTCCATCCGTTTCGGAATATAAATAAAATTAGCATTTATATAATAAATATCATTTTAAACGTTTTTAAATATTTCGTGGTCTAGTCTGGTAAGAGAACACATCTACCACAAAAACGTGTAAAAATTGTGGAAACTTGCCGAAACGAATGCTCTATCTCTGATTTATGATAATAATAAAATACTATAAGTAGGTACTTTTATATAAAAATGTAGAATCTATTTTTTGTTCATAAAATATTATATTAAACAATCCGTGGAGGAAAGCGACAATGATATTTGTGTTCATGAAGTGACTAGCTAGGCTGTGGGGACTATTTGACGGCGTCCCTCAAAAAGGGGTATATATATGCAAAACATAAATTTTACAATAGAAAGCAAAATAAATAACAAAATTTTCAGTAATTTATGGCAAGATTTTTAAGTTAAACTAATGATTAAAAATATAGCCATACCTTACCGAAATTATTGTGTTTTTTTTTATTAAAAGTGTGTTTCTTCTCTCCTGTTAAATTGTGGTTGTTGCACCATATACACCCCTTTTCAACACCTTCAGTTATTGAGCTGCAATGAATAAATTTAATTGTTTATTTATTTAGAAAAAAAAACAGTAGGTATTAATGTATTACAGTTATTGACCAATGCGCCACGATACATGGCAAAATACAAAGTTGGTATACCTACACCAAAAAGAACATGAAATAGATAAAAAAAACACTTAATTACCGACCGATGACAACAAATATTTAAAAAAAAAAATGGTATGTGTACTCATGTACGCGCGTTAGAAGTTATACTTCTTTGGCGTAACAAAACAAAAACAAAACTTATAAAATCAACTTATAAACTAAACGCTTATTGGAACGCCGTTGGTTTATTTCTATACACTTTAACTTATATTACTAAATTATATAATGGTTTCTCGTTGTTTTTATTTTTAAAGTACCAACTGTCACTCGTTGAACTCGTTGAAACTGACGTTTAATCGTTTGTTTACGTAAGGAATTGCAAATAGCCAACAATAATAAATTCGCTGCCTAAGCAACGGACCAATTCTAAACTATAATATTATACTGTATAATCGTCACGATTGCATTATCATACTGTGGCGGCAATCGGTGGTTCGAATCCAATCGAGTGCGTTTTTTACGTGTGAAAAAATAAATTGTGTGTTACATGTCACACGCCAAAAATACACTCTGATCTGATTTTCCAAACGCGCCAAAAGAAGTATAATTTCAAAAATATTTGTACAGAGAAAATATAATAAATTAACAAAAATAATTATTGTAATAATCAACAATTGAAGTTAAAAAATGTCACTCGTAAGTTCATTTTTATCGTAGTATATATACAATGTAAATAAACTTACCAGCTAATATTTTTGTAAACATACGAATAATTCATTAGACGTTGTTGAATCCTACCAAAGTGACAGTAAAAGGCGATTAACCCATATTTTTGTGAATGACTAATTAGTCACTTGTAAAGCTTACACGTAGTGTGTTCGATGCTTTAATGCTTTTGTTCGATGCTTTGCCCTCCTAAAATAATAAATTCATCAATTTAAATTGTTACTCACTTATATATCGACAGTGAGCTTTTTAAATGTCATCGATTTTTATATCATGATATGAGCAGTATGTAATACCATATCATTCTACTGAATGTTCTTACTGATCAAACCACCCCGTACCACACCAGGTCTAAATTAGGCGTACTGTTGTGCACGCCTACAAGGTATCACATATTATACTTACCAATTTTGCAATACCACTTACCTATTGAACTTTACAAGTCTTAAGCTTTTAAATAAACAATATATTAATATAATATGAATACTTACATACCTACTTAAATCAGGATGGAAGCATTCAAAGACTCATATACTTTAGTCCGTTATCTAAAGTCAATAATTTAATTCGAGATAACATTTTAACTAAATGTAGAAACTTGTAAACAACTGCTACCTTTGGACCCCTAAACAGGAGACCAATGCACAATTAAAATAAATATACACTATTTTATATGTGCAGCATAACATTTATACCCACCTTACATGTAAGTCAGGCAAGAACTTAAAGCAAATTGAGCTTGCCAGAATAATCCCCACACTTTGAAGGCTTCCAGGCTAGGACCTTTAGCGGACCCCCATACCTACATCTAAGGTTAAAGACAGTGTGAAACTCTACAGTAGCGTTTTAAAAATAGTATTCGAGGTAAAATTAAGGGTATTCAGTGTAATTTTAGCGATTTTTTGGTATTTTTGAATACATCCACTTGAATTATGGAGTTATCAGGTATCAACACACAATTATCAAAAGTTGTATCACACAACCACATATTTTTTAATATCCTTGAAGTAAAATAGCGTCGCTCGCGATTTTTTTTACTATTATAGCAAATTTGTGATATGTGTTTATCTCACTTATTTGGTTGACTGGCCACACCGACCCCCTTGAGCCCGGGCTCTCGGGCTCAAAGGCTAGAACCCTGTCAGTCCCCCCCACCTCTTGTCGGGTCACGCTTACCAGTGAGATACCATGCCTAGCCATTAAATGACACAAGCCGGAAGTGAGTGCAGTTATCTATAGTTTACACAATTTTTAACAATCTCAAAACACATTTATTAAATATTTTTAGAAACATATATTTTAATATGCTGGTATGTTAAGGCGAATTCTTCACTGAGCCTTTTTTAAAGAGGCACCTAGCGGAAAAATACGAAGCTTGCAATTTGAGACATTTTTTTGATAATTTACAATTTTAACTGTATTAATGAATAAATATGTATCTGAAAACATTAAAAATAAAAATATTTTTTATTTTAAGTCAAAGACAAACTTACAATTGTAAAAAATGTAATAAAATGTGAATTTGTTCTATCGGTCCGCACCCTATTATTACATATATTTTATGGTCATATTTATTATTAAAATTTAGTTTATTAAGTTTTCTAAGCATCACCTAAGCGATTTTTGACTAATTCATAGTTTTAATATTTTTTATATATATTTTAAAAAACATCGATTTTTATAAAAAATATAAATGTGTATAACTTGAAATCCTTTTTATTTATATCAAATCAAATATTTTTATAAATATAAATAAAATATTTTTATAAATATAAATAAAAAGGATTTCAAGTTATACACATTTATATTTTTTATAAAAATTGATGTTTTTTAAAATAGATATAAAAAATATTAAAACTATGAATTTGTCAAAAATCGCTTAGGTGATGCTTAGAAAACTTAATAAACTAAATTTTAATAATAAATATGACCATAAAATGTATGTAATAATAGGGTACGGACCGATAGAACAAATTCACATTTTATTACATTTTTTACAATTGTAAGTTTGTCTTTGACTTAAAATAAAAAATATTTTTATTTTTAATGTTTTCAGATACATATTTATTCATTAATACAGTTAAAATTGTAAATTATCAAAAAAATGTCTCAAATTGCAAGCTTCGTATTTTTCCGCTAGGTGCCTCTTTCAAAAAGGCTCAGTGAAGACTTCGCCTTAATGAGGTTCTTCATATATTATTCTCAATAAAGCCTTAAATACTGTGTATTCTTTATTGAATAAAAAAAATATTTTATTCGACTGATTATATTTATTTTGTACGTACACAATTGGCACTTTAAATATACATATTTTATACGAAGTCAAAGTTATTAAGCAATTGTACTAACACCAATTAAATAACTATAAATAACGACCGTATTTATTATATTTACACAATATTCGACATTACTAATTCTAGTAAGTATTTACTTAACCCATGTCAAGCCCAATTTTCGTTCCAACACAAGTCTTCATTTATTCATAAATAATATACTGGTAGTTTAATAACATAGTTGGTGCTTATAACTAATATGTAAATATCTAAATAATTGTCGCACGCTTTTTCGACAAAGTTAGCTGTGTATACTTAAGCACTTAGCACTTTATATTCTAACCCATTAGCATAATTGTGTGGGTATTCTAAAAGATTTTCAGTTCTATCTTATAATATATTATCTCTTAGTAAACGTACGCGTGGAAGTAATGAATGTATTCAGTATCTTCTTCTTTCGGTGCCATCTTCTACCGATAGTTGATGATAAACGTGAAGAAAATATGGTAGACACATTTCCCTACCCTGTGTCAGTTGGGTTATCTCTCCAATAGACAGGACTGCGAAAGGGTGGCTGCCGCCCGGGTTCCAGTAGTGAATCTATGCCCTCCCAAAAATAAAAATATATTTTATTTATAACAAAAATTATTTCATATATAGATTATAATGTGAAGCGATTTGAAACGATAGGTATATATCGATGGAGGTGCGTCAATGTAGTTGACCTGGCATATAAACACAGAAAAATCACGCTTAAGCGTAAAAATGTCGCTTGTGGCGCTTTTTTTTTGTTTCATTATTAAGGGGGGACATGCTCGTCGAAGGTCAAAATTGAGTTTTTATTGTATTTTCAAACCATGATCCTGGACACTCCTTAAACGTTGTAGATAATCTATTTATATAATTTTGAAGCCTTATTATCTTTTATAGTTATTTTAAACATTTGATGACTGCATAAAGTATTTTTGTTACATAAAATAGTATTCTTTTAAACCTCTCGCTCTAATGTTTTAGAATATAGTCATATTTCGGTACATAACTGTGCAGTGGTGTTAATATTTTTTACATTTTTTAATTTTTAAACGCATTTATAAAATTATTAGCATAATTTATTGCGAGATAATTTTTGTAAAATATTCACGATAAAAAATTATATTGATAATCTCTGTGATCCCAAACTTGATAAGAATTAGGCATTTTATTATTCAAAAAATCGGCAAGATTAACACATTTGAAGATAATTTTAAAGGTATTTATTATAAGCTATGTCCTTGACCATTCAAGTGTGATAAACATCTTATGAATAATGATTGCTTTATAATAATTATTGACCTAAGAATAAGGTAGTGTTTTTTTGAAATACGCTATTTCTTTTGTCATTCCCCAGTAGTTAAGCTACAACATACGGCCGTAGCCATAAATTGACAAACTAAAATTGAAGTAGGGAGTAAAATGATATTGACGCGCGTGTTTGAACATGTACCGTTTAAAAAAAAATTTAAAAAAAATTTGTTAGGTACATGTTCAAACACGCGCGTCAATATCATTTTATTCCCTTCTTCAATTATAGTTTGTCAATTTATGGCTACGGCCGTATGTTGTAGCTTAACCACTGGGGAATGACAAAAGAAATGGCGTATTTCAAAAAAACACTACCTTATTCTTAGGTCAATAATTATTATAAAGCAATCATTATTCATAAGATGTTTATCACACTTGAATGGTCAAGGACATAGCTTATAATAAATATCTTTAGAATCATCTTCAAATGTGTTAATCTTGCCGATTTTTTGAATAATAAAATGCCTAATTCTTGTCAAATTTGGGATCACAGAGATTATCAATATAATTTTTTATCGTGAATATTTTACAAAAATTATCTCGCAATAAATTATGCTAATGGTTTTATAAATGCGTTTAAAAATTAATAAATGTAAAAAATCTTAACACCACTGCACAGTTATGTACCGAAATATGACTATATTCTAAAACATTAGAGCGAGAGGTTTAAAAGAATACTATTTTATGTAACAAAAATACTTCATGCAGTCATCAAATGTTTAAAATAACTATAAAGGATAATAAGGCTTCAAAATTATATAAATAGATCATCTACAACGTTTAAGGAGTGTCCAGGATCATGGTTTGAAAATACAATAAAAACTCAATTTTGACCTTCGACGAGCATGTCCCCCCTTAATGAAACAAAAAAAAGCGCCACAAGCGACATTTTTCATTGTGAAAAAAAAAATCTGAGAAAAATGGTATATTATTCAAAATGTTGATAAGTCAGTCCTTTTTCTAGTGCCTATAAAGAATCAAATTGTTGTAGAAATATTTTATTTACTATGCCATGAAACTGTCTCATCCTATCATTTGTATACCACCATGTATACAATAATCACATGTATGAAATTTAAAACACTTAAATAATAATATAATACAGTAAGTTCTCGACGTACGCGAATTCGACTTATGTGAATTCGTACTTACGTGATTTTTTTTAAATATGCCCTTTTTGCTGCAGTTTGTGTCTCTACGCCTGTGTTTTCATAAATAATATTATGTTATAATATAACATGATCGTGTAAAAAAAATGTACTAATGCAATCTAGATAATTACCAAGAAAAGAGGAATATTATTAGAAGATGGATGGAATATAGCAACAACAAATTCCAATAAGCCTTATACGCATGCAGGATTAAATCCTTGGGTCGTTTTGAAGACATAAAGTGTAAAAATAATGATAGTGTTGATACTAATACATTCACTGCAAGCCACGGACGGTTTCAAAATTTTAAATGCCGTAATAAACTACACAACATCAAAGTAACAGGTGAGGCTGCCGCGTAATGCAGATACAGAGAAAGCTATAAATTTTATAAAGAGTCTAGCAGAAATCATAAAAATGAGGATTATCTGCCAATTTTTTTTGAATGTGGACGAAACTGGGCTTACTGGAAAAAAATGAAAAAAATTATATATCTCAACTAGAAAAATCTATGCCAGGTTTCAAGGTGTCTGAAGATAGGCTAACCCTTTTACTTGGTGGAAATGCTGCTGGAGATTGCAAAATCAAACCACTTCATCAATCAATAATAATGTATGTATATAGGTCCATTTTATTTTCACTTATTCTTTGAAACTAGCACATATTATTTTAAAAAATGCATGATTATAAGTTTTATTCAACTTACGCGATTTTTCGACTTACACGAAAACCTTCGGGACGAATTAATCACGTAAGCCGAGGACTCACTGTATATGAATTATTTAATATCTTAATATGTTAATTCTTCGATATGCCGCACTATGATACATGCTGATCTTCGGCGATTTATTTAATATAGGTACGTATAACATATATTATTTCAACATAATTTTCAGTTTTTGAAATCGAACAAAACATTTTGATATCTTTTTAAAAATATATATATCTTGCCGCCCCCTGAAACCTACCACCCGGGTGTATAGCACTCCCAATACTCCAGCATGGCACACCTTTGGATGTAGAGTCTAATTGACTGAAAGATACCTGTCCGAAATCAGGAACCCATCAAAGAAAGATATTTTTATATTTTTTTTCATTTGGTTGTAAAATAAAAAGAAATAACCATGTTTTCTGTGGCAAAATAAATAGTTTGGTTTATTGTCTGTCCTATATTTTCCCTCTAAACCAACCCGCCACGTACTACACACGGTCTTAATCGACTGTATCACGAGGCCCGTTTAATGTGAAGCATCAGCAGTTGTGTATGCCTGGGAATGTGTCAGGAGCAGATGCCCAAGACTGAGGTCGCCACGCAGTTAAGTGTGTTTTGATTGAGTTTACTGAGACAACTTAATAAAAAGCGTCCATGGCAGAGAGGAGCATGGAGAATTAACAAAAATAAACGATTCTAATTAATTCATCTATTTTAATAATAATATGTAAAAACAAAAGTAAAATAATACTGACATACTATATTTATACTAAAATAAGTGACGTAATTAATAAGCAATCAAAAAGTTCATTGATTTAATATACCTACTAAGATAAGTATTCTTTGAAATACGCAAAGCACAGAGAGTAAGTGTGCATTTACCATTGCATAGTGCCTGAACAAGCCGAAAAACGAAACCTGTATGGCAAATAACGACTCAAATGTAATAAAAATAACACATAACAAGATATCTTGGTTTGAAATAGGCTTTAGAATACAGCTCTTTACTAGATCGTTTCTTGTATTGATAACACCGTTGTATTCTTCAAAAATTATCTACATATACCTATTTTATTATTATTATGGAATATTAAAACGTTGATCTATTAGTAAAATAATTTAAGAAGCGAGAGCAAAAGCTTATTTCTAGGTGCTTTGACTATAGATACTTACCCACTTAATAAATAATGTACAGTTTATTTACCACAAACAATGCTTCCTACGTATGACGACATCTACTGTTTATTTAATCAGACAGGTATTTTCCATTACCTGTGTTTACCTGCTTTATAAATTATTATTTATCGCTGTGATGGTAAGAATTATTATTAATTAATTAATTATCGGATAACGCCATTTTAGTTATTTAGTAAAATCAACATGGTATTGAACGGTCTGAAAATTGTCCATGACTTATTTTTATCTTGCCGTATTATATACAACCGACAAATTAATAATATCAAGCGAATAGGATTGGCAAAATTCACAGTGTATAGACTAGATAGAATTTGGACAACCAAAAACATCACTTACTTTACGTGGCTGGAGTCATGTCACCTCACTCTAAAATATTGCACCGGAGATCGCTTGTCATTCGCCTTCAGCAAGTAATTTTCTAATATAATTCCGATGCAAAGGAACACCAGCGTATGACTTGCACCATACATCCTGCACCCCACTCACTGCACTTACAATATATGCCCCCCATTTCTATTCAGATTTGTTTTGCATCCTTTGCATTCAACATGACATAAAACAAGCCTCCAAGAAAATTTTCACTTTTAACTAAAATACATTTGAAAAACTTCAGGTATTTGAAAAAAAATCTAGTTGAACCAAGTGGGCAAGTACGCGCATAGAATAGTGATATGGGTGGGGGTCCATATAGAAAATTTATCAATATTCATTATTATTTTCTTAAGGCGAAGGGAGGGGGAAACGGTAGCTAACTCGAGCAGGTGCCACTGACTTGCCAATTTACTCCACTTACTACGTATAGCTTCTCACCGCATTACGGACTCCTACACCCCTAAACTTTTCAGGTACATTACTCATACCCAAACACTCCGCTTTTTGAATCTAGTAATGGACATGTGGCTTGCAGTTATAACTACGATTTCTCACGGACGAGTTATTGCGATCTGTCGCATCCACAATCGAATGAATTCACGTGGTCTGATAGTCATAATTATTAGGATCTTTAGTGTCCATATGTGCTATCTTTTAGACATGCCGCGTCAGAACCTTAAAGACTATATCGGATGCCTTAGATGGTTGCATTATTTCATGAGGGACACAGGTGTTCCATAAACACAGGCCTCGAGTGTTGTAGAATATCCAGAGGAGAGGGATCAACCCGTTGAGAAGATTGTTCGACAATCAAATCATCTGGATCACGATCCTTAGTCACGAGGTCCTGACGAAGAAAAATAAGTCATATTCAATTCACTTAAATAATTTGTATTTTTTTCCTTCCTAGGGGGGTCTGGACCCGAACCCCTCCCCCTTGTGTCTGCAAATGGGATTTTAACTACTCATATCTTTCACTTTTCGGTTGAGTGCTCTCAACTTCCATCCTTCTATGATTCATTCGAATTATTTATTATAACTACGTTTTAACTATGGTACCTACTTCAAATTTCACCAATCAGGGGGCAATCTGCTTTGTGATTAATAATTAATGTAAATGTAGGTACTAACTTAATTATAACATACGTCTAGCCTCTAGCCACTCTAGCGCAAGCCACATTTTTTATTGTTGGCGTTCTTTTAATTATGATTTTTTTAATATACGCAAGGTTTAAGAATATTGGATTATTTATTAAAGAAAAAACATATTTTTTAAAACTCCACCAACACACCTTAAAAACGTAGAAAAAAAAATGAACCAATACTATTCATTTATTTAATGTAATAAATTGACGTTTTCTTTACTTAAATAGTATAATCCTTCTGACTGATGCAATTTATTTACTTTAAACAATATATATTTTGTAGCGCGTGTATGAATTGGCATTTTTTAAAAAAAATAAAGTCAATTAAATCAAATGCAGGTATACAGGACCCGATATAATTGAGATTGTTCAACTCGCTTACCCCTGATAACATCAAATCGTTTAAGTAGGCGGAAAGATAATTAAATAACAATAAAATAACAAAATGTTTAAAATCTTCTTCCAAATTCACAAGTCGTTTCGGATTTTTTCAGTATCCGATGTTGTTTTTCATCCGCTCGGATGAACGTCAAACAACAGAAGCTCGCTCTTTTTACAATATATTATTATGCGTGGATGTCGCTTTTTTCCGCCCGGGGCTTTTTTTACGGCCGGATAGAATCACGCAAAACGCTTTTCACAAAAAGGGTCAAATGTCCCGTTTGAAGGGATCGTCATGAATGATTACTTGATACAATGTACTATCAGATCGCGAGAGGTACACAGTCGAAACGATATAATTTCTGTTTTGAATACATAAAGGCTAGTCCAGACCAATATACATCCTATATCCGCAAATAAAATATACAATTGTCTGTAAAGTTCTGCTGCTACACAAATGTATATTTATTTGAAACTCAACGTAGGTACCTGCAAAAAAATTCACTAAAATTAAATATAGTTATTATATTTCACGAGATCATGCGTTGCCACTTTACGATGAAACAGTAAAAATTTTCCTATAAATATTACCACAATTGCTTGTTTATTAAGGGGGGACATGCTCAGCGTATGTCAAAATGGAAAAACGCGTGTTTTAACATGCACTGTTTAAAAAAAATCGGTTAGGTACATGTTCAAGCACGCGCGTTAAAATCATTTTACTCCCTACTTCAATAGTTTGTCAATTTATGGCTACGGCCATATTATTATGTTGAAGCTTAACCACTGGGGAATGCCAAAAGAAATGGCGTATTTCAAAAAAACACTACCTTATTCTTAGGTCAATAATTATTATAAAGCAATCATTATTCGTAGAATGTTTATCACACTTGAATGGTCAAAGACATAGCTTATAATTAATATCTTTATAATTATCTTCAAATGTGTTAATCTTGCCCATTTTTTGAATAATAAAATGCCTAATTATTGTCAAATTTGGGATCACAGAGAATATCAATATATTTTTTTATCGTACATATTTCACTATAATAATGTCAATATAAATTATACTGATGGTTTTATAAATGCGTTTAAAAATTAATAAATGTAAAAAATCTTAACACCACTGCACATTTATGTACTGAAATATGACTATATTCTAAAAAAAATGAGCGAGAGGCTTAAAAGAATGCTATTTTATGTAATAAAAATACTTATTATTATATAAATATAACGGATAATAAGGCTTCAAAATTATATAAATAGATTATCTACAACGTTTAGGGTATGTCCAGGATCATGCTTTGAAAATATAAAAAAGCTCAATTTTGACTCACACTGAGCACGTCCGCCCTTAATGCATATGCACATATTTCCCTTCCTAGGCTAAATACAAAATACGGCATTTATATATAAAAAATAAATATTGTGTATAAATTTATAAATGAATATTATATTACGCACATTAGCATTTAAGTCGCGATACTCTCATATATCAATGGGTCAATGGTCAATAATATATTGTATGTTCAGTTCAGTATGTTCAGCAAAACTAAACTTATTATACATAAAACACTCGTTTGCATCATACTTAATGCTGTAAAACATACTAAACGTCCAAATAGGGTGAGAAATTATTATTGTCTTAATTCAGCGCTCGAAATGGAAAAGTTTACGAACCGGAGCGCTCGACAATTTTCTGAAGATATTAACATAGTTATCAAATTTTATTTATTTATTTATTTATTTTGTGCTAGAATTGTTGTTATATGGCATAACTAGCTTAGACGGTCAAATTATTTTTTCCACGAGATGGAGCGATAACTTTACCGATTTCACGAACCGGAACGGCGCTCCGGTCCATTTCAAGCCCTGTGTCTTATCCAAATATATAAAATGTCCATTTCGCTTTCAACTTTCAATCGATTCCAATCTTTTAAATTCAATTTTCTTAAAACATACAAAAATTGAACATCTGTGTACTAACCCATCAATATGCCAACTAAAGAGATTTTGAAACTCAAATTGGCACTATATGGTATGGAAAAGTGCATGCTGGGCATAACGCATCTGTCGAAATATTTCGATAAAAAAAGAAAACTGGGTACCTTTGCATTGTAAGTTGTATCAAATCGCTGGAAAAATCTAATAAATCATCCAGTGGTAACCAAGATGTACAAAACGTCCGAAAAGTTGAACTCAAGGTCTCTGGATACTCAAGATTGTTAATTCTCCATAAGTGGTACAGTAACGCACTACGTTAGCTTAGGGATGCCTCCATCACGGTTGATGATGATGAATTACATTTTTATCGCAAAAGCGTCAGCTTTATTTTATTTTAAGTATTCACGAGTTGGCTGTCGTAATAAATAACTTTTTTTCTTTGTATACAATTTATTAGACATTAATACTTTTCATCATTATAACTAATCTAGATTCATGTAGCTTTAAAATTGTTTTAAGATTTTCTGAAAAATATTCCGAATCAAACAGGCTTATGTATTTATTTTCTGGAGATTACGGCATTGCCAACTTTTTTTTACATATTTATTAAAAAAAAAACTTCATCCTTCCCCGATTGTAATGTAAAAAAATTCTTTACGCAGAAATTCACGTTGAGTTTTTTTTACAAACAATTGAATTGGGTTTCTTCGACTTATGTACTATCATTCTCATTTCATTCTCATTCATCACGTGTGTTTATACGCACCCGGGAAGTAAGCCAGTTCCTATACATTTTGTGTTTTCTTCTTCTAAGTTTTGCATTTTTCTTTGCCGGAACCTAATGACTGTGTTCGTGGAATTACCACAATATATAATAATATACATCTATAATTAATTATTTAACTATTTCATTGGGCAATGAAAATTACGGCAACGGTATTTTCATTAGTTTTGTACATCTATAATGGACTTCAAAATAATGTTTTTAAAAATAGAACCGCGCAGAAGACGTGTATGCGTTTCTGTCTTAAAAAAAATAGAAAATGTAAAATTATATATTAGGTATAAGATATATGTAATTATTGTATAATATAGATAAAGATGACTATTTCAATTAAGTACCAAGTGATTTTTATTTTCTTGCATATAAAGCTCAGATAAGCACTTTATAGTGGTGGACGGCAGAGCTTTTGTATAGAATCCAATATATTCAAATAAAGAGCTCGATAATATCTAGTTTATTTGTTTCGCAACGGGTGCTCTGGAAAGCTTTTGTTTTAGATGTATATAAAGATTATGGTGGTCAAGATGTATTATTTTTCAAACAGAAATGGTATCTCAGTAGTAATAAACAATACTCGGTTGGATCGGTTATTTCAATATATTCAGCACTTTCTTATTGTGTATAGGTATATCCGATTATTATGTTATATTATATTCAACACACAATTAATAAGTTTTAAAAATGCAACATTCTATATAAATCGCTTTAGTAATTTAGCTTGCAATAACACTTGTCTTAATCGTCACATACAAATACTCAATTACCCATTCGTTGTGAAAATTATATTTTTTTGGTCTTTTTGGGCACTCATCTACAAAATCTGTCATACTGTGCGAAGAGCCTACTGCGTTACAGTAAAAGAAAGATATATCTCAGTTTAAAATGTCGGGATTAATATCTTTCATTTCTCTCACTCCTGCGGTAGGCATTGAATGATGCAATACGATGTGGACGTGATGTGGATGAGGACGTAATGTGGATATGATGTTGACGTGATGTGGACGCGATGTGGGCGTGATGTGAATGTAACCATGTGGATGTTCCATGGTAATTTTAAAATCACAAATTTAATATAAGTAGGTATGTGGACATAACAAATCAAAACTTAGAACGTTCACAACACGAGATTTGCATTATAACAAATATTACTCTCACAAGATAGAAGAAGAAAATAATAGTAATAGTATATCAAAAAAACAAACAACTTTATATTTGTATTTATCAGAAATAGGGTATAGAGTATTAGATACCCCAAGCATAACCAAATCTTTGCAACTAATATAACCACTCAAACAGATTATTATGTGTCATCACTGTCAGCTTCAATAATAATTATTAATTTTAGTTGCAGGATGTGATTCTAGGAAAAAGATACATTGATATTTTACTAGGGACGTTGGAAGTTCGAATTTATGGGTTTCATTTAAAAAAGTATTTATATCATGGGGAGTCTCAAAACCAGTCAGTGCATCTGGCCTCCACGTCTCTAAGTCCATCACTGACTTGATCAATATGATCACTTATCCTGAAAAGAAATATTTGAGTTAAAATTTTACTTGATCTATTTTTTCTATGATTTTTTATTACCTATATAATAATAATAAGTGTCTGAGGTTTTTCAAAATGATGTATTTTATACATAAGTATGTTGGGTACGTTGGATAATATTCATTTGATATATTGAATATTACAAGTGAACGCTTTTCTGGCAAGAAAAAAGGCGACCGTTTGTATAAGGAAAAGACTGGATTAAATGGGTAATATATCATGGGGCATATAAAAATGGGGAGGGTTTTGCTCGGCCTTGGGTCAACGATGATCTCCATAACGAGGACTGAATAAATTCCGCCTCCCATTTCAAGCAGCATGCACCAGTGGGTCTTAAGCCGAACAAGACGGAGGTCTCATTTTGTATTCCAAATGATTTTTCTTACTGGACTAACATAAAGATTTCCATTATATTATTTATAAGAGAAAAGTTTTTTGAGAATTCAATTACAATGATTATTTATTTAAGTAATTCGATTCAAATAATTTATTTAAACATAATATAATAAACTTTATACACTATTATATACATATGTAGAAAACCAGTGACGTTCAGTGGGGTAGGCAGGTTATGCGTTACATAAGGGCGGCATATTAAAAAGGGCGGCGAATGAAGGAACGAATACAAATATTGCATTATAGACCAGTGAAAGTTTTTAATGAGCCTGAAGACGTGGTCGCTTCATTAGAAAATATCGACATCTAAGCACAAAAAATCCTGACAACATAAATACTATTGTATTCTAAATATATAAATATATGCAAAATATATGAGAGCTCTGGAAACAAAAACGGAATGTCTTCATTTTTGCAATATGTTGGCGAGTCATTAAAAATGTTTACATATCTTTCTTGTTGGTATAATTTCTGAAAATAGTATTATAAAATGTTGTTTGTGACAATATACGACATATTATAATATTGTTTTTACTGAATTTAAACATATAAAAAAATATGTAAGACATTTTTAATGACTCAACATATTGAGAAAAAGGAGGTTGCTGTTATTGTTTCCAGAGCCTATTGTACTGCTGTTTGAGAGTATGTTTCGTGTAAACTCTCTAATTCTCAGTAGATAGTGTCAAATTAAAGGTTCTTGGTGAATTTGCCTGTTTGCCTGTCATAAATAAATAATAAAATAGATAAGTAGGTTCCTAATAAATTGTCAGGACAATTTTAAACTAAAAATGGAATGGGACGGCATTCTAAGTCAGCTTAAGGGCGGCACTTTGCCTAGGGACATCACTGGAGAATATGAATGTTTAAGTGTGATAAAACGTACATAATATTATTGTATAGGTACAATCCCAGAAGTGTTTTCTGTATACCTTACTTATAGGTTTTAAAAATCGCTTTCCACGCGATTTACTCTTATGTTTATTACATTTTAAACATATGAGTTTATGCAATACTACAAATTTTTAAGGTTTCGATTATTTTCTATCGATGGTTTAACATGTTTTTTCTGATTAATTATATTGCCAATTCAGTGGGTTTCTTTAATAAGAATAAAAGA
This sequence comes from Rhyacophila brunnea, assembly GCF_057557595.1. Lineage (NCBI taxonomy): Eukaryota > Metazoa > Arthropoda > Insecta > Trichoptera > Rhyacophilidae > Rhyacophila > Rhyacophila brunnea. The sequence continues at coordinate 21,967,998 of NW_028232774.1, forward strand.
AAAATTACAATCAAGGTCTATTTTTAAATATTTCATTAGTATTTTCTTATATTATATTGTGGTGAACACGGTGAATGGTTTAGTAGACAGTTAGTTTCGAACCAGGAAACTTCCATATTCTGCAATTTTAAGATAATCGCAAAAAAACGTCAAGTTCATTTAGGGTTGTAAATAAAATATTTTCTTTTAGCAAACATATTAGTAAATAATTAGAAAAACAACCAAATAAAATGTCCTAAAAATCATGTTTAAAGTCAGTCGTATTTTTTTTAAATGGCGGCTGATTAATGTAAATGCCGTTGTAATCAACATATGGTTTAATTCTATTTAACCAACCTACTTAAATTGATTTGATATTATTTTATGAATATACCTACACATGATGGCAAAGTATTAACAGAAACAGAATTAACAAAAATATCAAAAATGTAAAGATTGAGGTTACTGACTTTAGTAGTAATAAATTCAGATGTTCATAAATAATAATTGTATTTAATTAAATCAATTAGACAGGACTACTTCGTAAGTAAGTATCAATTACGTTTTCCACATACTAATAGTTCATACTAAGTAAAAAAATATCTCTCCTAATTTCTGTATATTCCGGCAAATATTTTCTAAAAATAATATTCTCACGCTGTCGTATTTGTATTTCGAAATCTGTTTTATTTATATAGGTATTTTATATTATTTATATTTATATTCTTTCATAAAAATATTTTATGAAAGAATATTAAATATATCACAGATTCTATATACTTACCCGAGTACGTAAGGTAGGTACTTTAGAAATTATAATTAAACATACATATTATATGTGTATTAGAATTATGAAATCAAATTAAGTTTAATACTTACTTACTTCACCCTGCCACGCCCTAGTATTGGGGTATTAATAGGGCCCCTGAAAATTGTTTTTCCAACTGATAACAAATGAATAACTAAATTTATTTCTTTATCTACTGATTTTGAATATAAAATAACCAAAAAGAATAGTCTGCACAACATTTTTTTATGCATATAAATTATTATTAATATTATTAAGGGACAGTTCTGACAGAAACGTCAGATGTAAATAATCATACTTACTAAAACATACATTTATCAGATTTGTTTTATAAATTGGTTAAAAGTTCTTAAACTTGTGTGATAAATCACGGTTACGCTCATAATATTTATCTTCAGTTAAAAATGTTTCTCAAACTTAACTTCCTCCTTGCGATGGTCACGAAACTTAAAAACAAACTTTCCAGCACGCTCTGGCTTTAATGCTTCCCAGAGTTTCCTTCATTTCGCCGGACGACTTTATTCCAAGCTCTCACAAAGACAGGACTTTGCAAAATGAATAATTCTAAACAAAGTTTGAAGTTGTCGTGACGTAGTTATGCCAAAAAATTATGAATTATGATTTTACATCAAATGTATTACAATAAATTACATACGGAATTTTAATAAAAATAAGACAATTTTATTATAAGTACATGAATTTAAAAAAACTGTTGGAAGAAGATAACTTAGAATAATTCGTGGTATTTGACCAGGTTTAACGTAGCTGAGAAAGAAATATATCCAGATGGTCGGACCAAATCAAGATTGGTACAGGTTTTCCACTGACACATACCCTATATGTTACTAAATATCGGAAGGGGTAGAGTCAAGTCATAGAAATGGTTCCATGACGGTCAACTTATTCACGTTACGAGTCTCAGTCATGAGGATCCGACGAATAAAAATATAAATAAATAATAATATATAATTGTTGATATATAGCCGTCTAATATAACAATATAAATAAATAATATAATTAATTATATAAGAATAAAGATGTACGTGTTTACATCTAGCGCTCGCTGTGCGACGCTGCTAGATACCGATTATTGTTTGTAAGAGGGAGACAGATTCTTCTTCCCACTCTTACGCTGCACCTGGGTGTACGGCGTGATACTAGTTAGTTCTCTTCGGTTATTTGATAACGCGCACATATAAAATGTAATCTTTCTGTATAATGATATTCATGCAGTTTAATCTAAATAAAGTTAATCGTATATTAAATCTACGTTGCTTATTTACGATCCTCAAAACAATCCACTATTCCCAACAATAATATATATAATTTATTCATCGCACATAGTCTTACTTCGTCTTCTCAAATCATGGACTGAGAAGAGTGGAAAGAGCTAGAAAACACTTTCATTTAGTAGTGGATTGACCCCTGCTGTTGATGATGAAATGAAAACTCTGGTATTCTTGATATGGATGTCCCTAATAACTACCTTGATTGATCGTTTGTTCTCTCAAGGTGCAGAACTGTCCTGGCCAATTGGAGGAGAATGATCGGATTCAACCAAATCGCTTCGGATAATATCGACTTATTTCACTTACGTGAGAGCGAGTAAGGTGGTCGGTGTTTTATATATTCTGAATGCGGGGTATATTTAGCTCACTCGGTGTACTTCCGTGTACGTATTGATACCTCAATCTTTTAGACACTCCTCGGAAAGGAGGGATGGCCGGTGCGTGAGAGAGACATGACGAAGATAGGTACACATTATTGTTGAATTGAAAACACAGATGGATAATTTAACATAATGAAGTGACTGCGTAGCCCACGTAATTATTATTATTTTAATTAGCTCTATAATCCTATGTGGATCTGTGCCACCTCGCGTAGAGGTTTCTAGAGAGATTTTTGTTTTTACGAGAAATGGATATTAGTCAGTTACTCAACCTATTGATTATTATAGGTTACACATTTACCAATACTTAACAGTTTACATGACAGTATATATTTGTATTAGTGTGGCTAGGTAATAATAAATAAGGTATAACTAGGTACATATAATATATCAACCACGGTAAGGAATTTTTACGAATGATAATTACAAACTAAACACAATACCTTCACTCACCAGATATACAAGGACGGGTTGTTATGGTAAACAAAGAAAGCACGCCTAGGCTTTAGGCATCAGTACACTTTGAACACACCAAAAAGAGGTTAGTAATTTTTTTAGTTCTTACTTTTAAACTGGAGAAAACACAAATTAATATTGTCGGTGGCGGCATAATAGGTATTATGACGTTTGGATTCTAGTCAAGCTATTTTTTATATAGATATTAGGTTATTTATTTATTTAAAAAAAAAAACAAAACATTGTGGACATAACAAATCTAAATTCAAGACGTGCACAACATGAGATTTACATTATAACAAATATTACCCTCACAAGAGAGAAGAAGAGAATATATGAAATAATAATAATAATAACAATAATTACAAGATAAAAAGAACTTTTTACATACAAAGTTTTTAAATTTTCTGTTGAATCATATAAACTTGACTTGACTAGCTTAAACGATCAAAAAAATTTGTACTTGATAGAAATACTGAATAAATATAGAATACTTACTGAAATGTTATTTTGACATTTCATATTGATTTCCATAATAACGCACGTATATATTAATAATTTAGTTACTAGGACCCCAGACTGGCAACCAATAATAGTGTTTTACTTTTTACGGATTTCTTCCGAAATAACTTTTCATACAAAACAGAATTAACTGAAAATTAATTCAATTCTACTTAAATATGGCTAAAAGTATTAAAAGAATGCACTAGCATCGTGTTCTGATATACTTTAAAAGTTTCAAATGTCTAGCTAGTCGGGAAGTTAGGTAAAAATCGATTGCAAGATTTGTACTGGATAAAAAACCACCGGACAAACAAAAATACGACATAATAAAAACGTTGTAATAAAAATTTGTTCTCTGATGTAAATAAATAAATTTGAATTTATGAGTATAACTGATATAAATTATGCGATTCAATGTTATTAAGTTATTATTGAGAGACCCTATTTCATTATTATTTTAGATGAGCACATTCTAAAATAGATATCCGACTATCGATGGCAAAACAAATAACTGTAATTAACGCCCGTTATTGGCAATTAGCAAATCCGCCCCTATTTCAGCAAGCCCGTTTAATCTTCCCGCGTTATTTGTGTATAATTAACACTACAATATAAGTGCGGAGCGTAAAACATAGGTATTCTCGTAATAATATGTAAATCGTTAAACCAGACAGGCCGTTCGAGCAAAGTGTCTATGCAATTCCACCCTGGATACTAATAATCTCTCAATCACAATTTAGACTACCTACCTCAAACATTCACCAGGCTAACAGCATTGGCGTAACACATTTGTATACATTGAGATTAAATTATTATGCATACACTATTTGCAGGGTTATTCCAAAGAGTTAACACGTTTGCGTTATTTCTGTTCGTAAAAAAATGACACGGATATCACTCGGAGTTCCATAAACAAAGCGGTTATCTCTAATGATTGCTAACACATGCCACTGCATCTTACTAGATATCAAATGCATCCAATTAGAATCTCAAAGTAAGACCTGTTAACTGTGTTACTCATCGACATTAAATTTGACAGCTTGCGTAAAAATATCACGCCTGAGAGATATCTTCCCGGGATAATTAACTACCTGAATACGACATATCATATTATTTATCACTATTTTATATTGATTTTGGATTTTCATATAAGCTTATTTTAGAGTGCGACCAGAAGAATTCTATTCGATTCTTCAACTATTTTTTTAATGCTCGGTTGATTTATATGACATAATAGCAAAAACCAGTCGCTATAGCTTTGAAATCAGTTTTGGTGTGTTAATGATGATTAGAACATATAAATCAAGAAAAAAACTTGTTTAGTGTCCTCAAATATTACTAATGTTGCATGCGTATTTCGTTTATGTGACAAACTTTAATGTATATTCATAATTATTGCATATTCATAATTATTTTTTTGGTTTGCACTCTCTTAAAGCTCATTTATCACTTGCTCTTAAAGTATAATTGCCTGGTCTCACAAGGCATGATTTCCAATTACAGCTATTAAAATAAGGTGATGAAGGTGAATATACAATTAATATTTTTTTATATCGTTATTACAGTATGAATAAGCTAACGAATTTGTCAAATGTACGTATTATATTTTGAGGTAAATTTCGAATGTCATATCAATTGTGAACGTCATAGAATTTCATATTTGAAATTTGAACCGATCATAATTAAATAATAATATAACATACAGTCCTGCAAACTTATCTAATGCGTCAATGACATTGAGCTACTTTACGAGCTGCTTGTTGGCAATTTACAATCTGCCTGTAAAGTCGCCCAGTGTCATCATCGAACAAGCTAACTAGCTTAAGCAATAATCTACCGAGAAAAGTTGAAAGCCGGTCAACTTTACACGCTACACGCCGGCGTGCAGGCCTACTGCGTCTGCGCAGTAGAGCGTAGTAGAGACCTCCCGGTAAAAAAACGAACTACGTTCTGTCAAAATAGTCGCTGGCTTGTGGCTTCTCAGCGAATGGAAAGTTTTGTGTGTCATCATCACAATCGCAGTAGCTGAATCGCCCGCTTTTAAATTCGCCAAAAAACAGCTCGTAACGTAGCTCAATGTAATTGACGCTTAATGAACGGTCAAAAATGGAACTATGAACTACCATATGGACGCCATTTTGAAAACGTCAGATTCCGTCCAGTTGAGAGTCTTGATTGGGTAGTTTTTGACAGTGGCTCCCCCATCCATTCTTTAGATAAATTTGTAGGTCTGTAACTTCCGAAATTACAATCTACTACGTAATCGATTCAATACGGAATATTTAAACAATAATACTTATTCTTTTATATAAATAATATTTCTATGGACGAACTGTTTGTATTCTTATTTACAGCTGTGAAAGGGTCGTACCACCCGTACCCACAAACAGTCTTTAGCTTTCTGACATGTTTATTCCATGTACCCGCCGATATAAACATTTCGCGGCCTGGGGACTGCCTTGCAGACCCTTAACACTCATGAGCTTTGGATTATAAGTGTCTCGGTGAGGTTTTATGTATGTCTGCATATTATATCTTAATCCACAATATCGTTTTGATATAGGTAGTGTGTCAGACAGTTTGGCTAGGCTGGTAAAACATTAGACTAACTAAACTATAACATTAAAACTTTTTAAATTTCCGTTGGAAAGTGCCATAATAATAATGGCTTTAAATTGAATAGGTGAAAATATCAGAAGACTTGGTACTACTAAATGGTTATTGAAAGTTTATAATGCAAATTCATACCTGTACTTGGTATTAATTTATCAGAAAATGTGTACGTATGCAGTTCACCGTGATTGTATCGTACCTATTTAGATAAAATTCATATAGATAAATAAAATACTTGAAAAATACGTAATAAAAACCAACCGAATAGAAGGGAAAAATAAAAATGGAACAGAAGAAAATAGGTAACTTAGAAATACAATCATACTATAAGTATATATATTTTGAATGATTCTAAAGATAGTTAGAAAGTAGGTGCTCGTAAGAATTCAAGTCGTACCTATCAAATATCTAATAATGACGACAGCGTTATTATCAGTTATTTGATGCCAATTAATGTTCGTTATTTGAATCTAATAAAATCAAATGCTTCGCGAGCAACGCATTTTATCATTTCAATCCTATATGGCCATATCTTTCCGGCACGAAAACTCACGGTGAACTGTGATATGGTGTTATATGGTGTTATATAATACGTAAAATTTACTTGACTGTAACCTTGACGATGTATCTTCATCCTTTGGAGAAACTATTGATAAATCATACATTTTTGTACAAAATGATATTTAAAATTCCCTGCTCTAAACTTGGCATTACTGTCTCCTGTAGGTATATAAATATAACATACAGATTTATTGTCCAAGTTTGTACTGTTATTATTTTCATTTACGAATCGTTTACCGCCTTTCAACACGTGGTCTTCATGCGACGGCGTGTCTTCAAGCAAACTATACTTCATAGTTAATTAAAATGCGATATTTTAAAATTATGTAGATACCTATATATTATTCCACGTTTATGTATTATTACAACCAAAATTTGAAAATTCTATTACTTATACCAATTTTATTTTCAAATTTTCTCCCGTAGGAAATTGTTCTAGGTAGCCAGTATAATATTACAGGTGGAAAAATATCCTTATGAAAGTGATCTTTCTTAAGGCTATACTTCAGCTGAGGCATGGTCTAAAAAGATCGTGACTAGGCGATGCGTAGATTGTGCAAATGACGCATGCCGAACGAAATATAATTTGTCATTAAAATTCAACATGCTTCCATTTAATGTTATGTTTATTGTTATATTAGTAATAATAATAGTATATTCATCGACAAGTTTTCTTTTTCAAGTACCTAGCGTAACGTTTTTTAGTCATCTTTACACGATTTACGAATATATTCCTTCGACGCCATCACAAAAAAAAATTGACGTGCTCACACCTCCGATTGGTGACGAGTGCGAAATTTGGTTTCACCTACTGTTGAAAATTATTTGCCGTTTCATTTATGTATGCTCATAAGCAGTTCGTTATATGCCTGTATATCAGAATTCAAATAATATCTATTTACGTAAATATTTTCATCTTTGATGTATTTTTTATATTAAATGAAAAATTCTTATAGCATACCGATGGAATCGTTTTCAAACAATATTTCAATATACCTATATAATATATATCTAGTCATTCGAGAAACAGGAAAGCAATCATTCGTTGAGTGTTTCTAAATATATGCCACCGGCAATATGTATATTGAGATATATCATAATAATATAATATATGGTTGAAGTATGCATTGGTTTACAAGGAGTTAATAAAGTGATTATATTTAAATTGATAATTATTGTGAATTTAAATAGTTCTCATTATATACTGAATATAGACAAAATTTTCGATGTGCCAATTCTAAAAAAAACGTTTATTTAAAATACATTACTTTAAAAATGCCTCACAAGTATTCAAAAATCAAAAAAAATAAATATTGATATTCATAACGTCATGTTGACGGGATTTTGAATTTTCAATTTCAGATCGCACGTATTGAACAAAATCCGCAAGGCACGCCAATATCTCAGTGGCCAAAGTACTGTCCCGAGCGGCGAAAGATGTGTGTTTGATTTTTATAATCGGTACCGAGATATGTTTGCGAGATTTTTTAATAGTTAATTTGTAGTCCATTACGGTTTGATAAGTCAAATCATTATAAATGACTTCGATTATAATCAACGTGCTAAAAACTGAAGGCCTCCCGAAGCCCAAAACTCATTCAAAGCTCCTCGATTTCTTATTATTCGGTGACCCGCATGTCTATTTTGATCAATTTGTTAATTTGAGTCCCGGGATAGTTTATTGGTTATATGGTATAGAATAAGTTTTATTATATTATTCACTTCATTTTCGCTTTATTGTTATCTGACACTGACAGGCCCTTCGCAGTCGTGTGGCCATCATGTCTACAGTAGTACTAGATTGTAAGGCGACTCGCGCGCTGCAAATAGTATGCGTGGTAGCGGCGATTATTTAAACTACATGCAAGCAAAACTCATTCTGTGTATTTTGAAATATATTTCATGCTATACCAGGCGTATTTTCAGCCAAGAATGTTGCAATCATGCTGTGTGCAGCCGTACGTTAAGTTACATGCATTTTGTGAATTCCAACAGAATCACTTTGGGTTTGTATGTGTGACCCGGCTTATGGCAGTACTCAGTGGCAACTTTATGAAAGCTCTATATTACAAGCATTGATAGTAACACGACGTCTATTATATTCGATGAATATTTTTGTATTTATCTGAAAATACCAATACTTGCTGATTCGGCAGAAATATTTCGCATCGCTCCCCGAAAATAAATAAACAAACCCACACAAAGCCGTCTAAAAAGTACTTTAGATCCATATTTCATTGCGTCCGAAGTACAGTGACAGTGCACATTTTTTATGATAAAGGTGTGATGGAAGCGAAACAATAAAAGTGATTACAGATATTAAACTAATGATGAATTGCTTCGGCTCAGCAGGCTTAGTTGATATACCAAAAGATCGGACTACTCTTTGGTCTACTTAATTAAGTCTTAAATAAATAACTAAATATATTTTGGTGATTAGGAAATTAAAAGAATACGTCAAAAGTTGTAGACATAAAGTGATGGAGTGAGATATACCAAGAGATAATTTCCCACTTTTTAACAAAGTAATAAAATGTAATATTTTCAATTCACTTCCCTTAAAAGTTTACTGGCAACAAAACAAAGACGTCGTCTCTCAAATCACCTTATTAATAATATATGGTATGCAGCAAGATTTTGTCTGCCTTTACGATGACATGATTGATTTAAATGGATTTGACGGTGTTTGAAAATAAACCTGCTGGGTTTGGACACTATCAAAAATTAATTCCATATTTAGTTGAAGAGAGTGACCTAACATGTCAATATTTTTTTTTTTGGAGTTGACCACTTTTAAAAATTATCCCTTGAATTATTATATTATTTTGACTTTATATTAACTAAAAATATTATGTTGAACTTAATTCTCATAATTAAATAATGGTCAGAACCGATTACCTCCTCTTAGATAAGCGTAAGACCATGGCGTAGGTTTCAAGAGGCTACAAAATAATGAAAAACTATTTTTTGATATATTCATTTATATCAACTGAATGTTATGTTGACATATTCTATGAATTACGTACGTACGTTGCATTACAACAAAGGGTGGAATTTACCAAAGGGTAGTAAATCTAAGAAATATTGCAAAATATCGCAAAATGTAGTAAAAGATACTAGTCCTGTTTATTAGTTTATCACCTCCGATTGATGATACCTACATGTTGTATAAAGCACTATCTCAATAGAAAGAATCACCATTCTAACATAATTGTCGTAGGTACTGGTACCTAAAACATTTCTCTAAAAATGTTATCTTTGTACAGTACAGGATGCCAGGAAATGGACCGATTTATAAAGATATAACATTTTAAGGGACATTTATTGTATGAATAGGAAAAATGTCGATATTTCCTCCATGATGTTAAATAAAAATACAAGATAATTTTTATTATATTTAATTTAAATGTTTAGAGCAATATTTCAAACTTTTTTTATTTCCATTGCCATTAAAAATGTAATGAAGAGGATCAGCAACATTGGATTAATATCCAGGTGGGACCCACCCTTAGCCCTTAGTCCCTCTAGTCTAACAAGTAGTAAAACTATTTTTTATCAAACACCATTTTCAATTTTGCGAGTTGATTTGATGGTATTCAGTCTACGATGGCAGTATAAAGATATTTTTAAAAAAAATATCGTATTACAATAGTTAATAGCGATTTAAGAATATTTAACTGTGTTATGTTGGTATTTATATAAAAAATATTAATCAATGGTGTTGTCGAGGATTATATGCATAACATTGAGACCTAGTAACAGTAGAAGATTTATTTAACTTTTTTACTGGACAAAGCTTAAAAAAATCTTCAAAAGGAATTTAAAAAAAAACTTAAATAAACTTGGTGCCAATAAGTAATTTAAGTAATATTTTTAATTAATTTAATAAATTAAGTAATGTGCATTTTTTCTCTTATTTAAGTGTCCTTTATCGCTTTTTATCTTTCATTTGTGAAAAATGGCTAATATCTAGTACGAGGCATTATATAGTTAGACAATCGATACAGTGATGACAAGAATGTTGAAGATTATGAAAATGAAGAGTAAAATAAAAAGTTTCATTTCTGTCGCGTGTGCTCACCTCTAATTTTTTAAATTTTAATATGGAAAAACATGAAAAGACTTTTTTAAAATAAGTACCATACGTAATGATTACATTATTTCTTTTTCTATATGTGTTATTTTCAGAGAAAGTAGAAATTACCAAAAAAATCATATTTCTCATCATATTTATAACAGAAACCTGAAAAAATCCTATAATCAATTAACTGAGTCCATAGACAATCAAGCTGTTGAAAGAAAATTGTTCTTTTTGGGCGATATGCTGGTTCTCTGGGTAGGTACAGATAATGATAGTTAGTAAAATGTATTATTCAACAGTTTTAATATTACCATACATTTATTAGTATAGACTTATTATTCAGAAGTTTCCAATATCGAATTGCCTTGAATCCAATGCCCGCCAATGGCAGAACTTTTTGGCACATAAAATGAATTTTAGGGTTCTTTGACGTTTCAGTAATTGAGTACGCCTCTCCGATATCAAATCGGGCGTTCCGAATTTGAATTCTTATTGATATCCTACATCAAAGCGGACTTTAATACATTTCCGAATCCTAAAGCCAAGATTTAAATAATATCAAGTATGTATCCGTTTGATAGGGGGTATCAAAGTATCGAGAAATATTATACAACCACGGCTCCATTCGGGTGATTTAATATCATAATACGATATTTTAATCCCCTCTTATTTACATATTATGATGGATGGATTTTAATTGACTTTATTGATATTGATTGAGAAGTTGTATAAGAGTTTTTTTATCAATTTGCTCAACCTATTTGAATCCAAAAACACGTCTTACTTTTTACTTAGTCCATTTCCGTTCCTCAGTTAAATCATTTGGTTAAATCACCACGCGGTGACTCCTAGAATCCCTATCACTCACTTTGGATGGTGACTGGCAACTATACTGCAAGACTTAACAAATGAATATCGGAATTAAATTTAGATTTGCTTGTCCGGCTGGGCCCCAATGCATGTGATGAGATAGACATTTGCCACTGACGTAGACATTTAAAAAATGCTTCACAATCAAATCAAAAGCATGGCAAATTTGTCTAAATTTATATTCAATGCTTTTTAATAGGAGTCAAAATTTTATTATGAAAGCCAAAAAGCCGTGTCTAATACAAAACAAATGACAGTAATTGTAAATTTTGCAAGATTTATTCATTGCAATAAATAAACAGCCTCGCTAAAGCGGCTACGCAAAATTACTCCGAACGCAAATAAAGAGGTTTCTTGAACGATGCTACGAGGGCAAGCGAAATGAAAGGAAAATTAAAATAATAATACCTATCCAGAGTCTGAATAATAATTTCACCCGGCAGCCTTAAACATAATAAAAGAAGAAAAAACAAAACACCGTCCCGTTCTAAATTTGAATTGTCGAGTTTGTATCATAATAATTTTCCACGATTATTATTACTACAGTGTGGCCATTTAACAAAATCCACAAGCGTAATAATTTTGAACAATACAATTATTATATCATTTATAATTTATAAGTTTATAACAATGACAAGACTAAACTGAGTACATACGTAGGTAATTCATATAATACATTATCGTTTATGACAACTCCTGTTAGTAGAATCACTGGAAAACGGTAAAGATGTAACATTAACTAGGTAAGTACCCCCAATTAGAAAGTTATAAAAATAAGATATTTATTTTTTTTTATTTCCAAAAAAATCCATGACATATTTCGCGACTACCAAAACCAAAAGTCAAAAATTTCAGTAGGTAGGGGAACCTGTTGTACCTTGGACATGGTTGTACCTCGAACACATGCATGTTTTTGTATATTGGCGCCATTTTATCTTGAAATTTACAATAGTAGTTTAAACACCTTCATTTTGGTGGATAATTAACGCTAGTTTCAGACGGCAAGCGGCACGCGTGTTTATGTGAAGTGAGTTTGAAAATTTTCGTTCGTAAAAGTAAGTTTTTTTCATTTTTATTTTTTGTAAATATATGCCATACTATGTTTCTTGTGTGAATAAGTAATAGTGTAATTGAATTAAATTTCATATGTCCATAACATTGGGTTATTATAGATTTTGTATTCCTTACCTAAAAAAAACTATTAATTGTTTTTGTCATTTTGGCGTGGTGTTGTACCTTGGACATAAAAAATGCGTTGTACCTCGAACATGTCCAAGGTACAACGCGTTTGCCACCCATATTGTGTATGACTATGATTAGTATTGTTCATTCATTTAAACATTCAATTTAATTCAAACTATTGTTTAAACTTGTTCCAGTTGTTTACTTAATATGCCTCGTACGTATCAAGACAGGAATCAAGAGGGTTCGCCCGGATAACGAAAAAATACAAAGTGCGATCCGTTTAATAAAATAACAAAAATATACGCTGAACAGAACTCCGAAACTAAACGGGTTACTCAGAAGCACAATAAGAAAGTATATTCATCATTTTGAAAATACTGAAAAGCCTGACCCATTATGAAAATCTTCCTTCAAAGAAAATTTTCAGTGAAGAAGAAGAACATAATATGTTGCTGCAATACATTACAGAAGCTGCATCTTTGCAGTATGCCTTCTATGATAAGACCTCACCCCAAAGCTGCCCCGCGGAAAAATAATCGCCAGGGGCGAGAAAAGGGTCGATCTCGTAGTCTGACTGATACACCGGAGAAATTAAGAATCGAGGATAAAAAGAAAACCAAGCTGGCGAAGACTTAAAATATTATTCCATCGAAAAAAACTAATTATGTTCTTAAAAAAGTTTCTGCTGTTAAGAAAAAGCTATTAGTTAGTTTCGAATCTTCATCAGCAGAGTCATCGGCTGATAATTTTGCTCTTCAAGACTCCAGCGATTCAGAAGGACCTCAAGAATTTCCAGATGAATTTTAATCTACACTGAATTTAGAATATCAAGTGGGGGATTTTGTAATTTTTCTTTATGAAAGAGAATAATTATTTTCTAGGAAAGATCCTAGAAATATGCAAGGATGGGGCCAAGATTAGCTCAATGCGAAAATCGCTAAAGGGTTGGAAATGGTCGGAGAACATCGACTCGAAGAATTATCCTTGAGGTGACGTAATCCAGAAAATTCTACTACCTGAAAAATGCCAATCTAAATTTACTTAATTTACTAAATTCTAAATCTACATTTATCAAGTTAAGGAAATGGTCAAGTATTAGGGTGATAAGGCAGAGATAATTGAGGTTTTATTATTAAATACGATTCATTTTATGTGTTATAATATCTACCTAATTCTAATTAAGATAATTATGGTTTATGATAAAGTATAACTGTTATGCAAAAAATGTTCTTCTGTTCGATAAAATATATTTGTAAAAAGCTTATTTTCTTTTGTCGTAATAAACAAGCGAATGCGAATTTAATAAATCTGTGTTTTTATTTAGCATTGGTACCTAAATGTCCCCTTATTAGGATTTTTTAAATGTATGTCCAAGGTACAACCTTCATATGTTCGAGGTACAACACCCCTGTTGTACCTTGGACCTAAATCCACATTTTTTTATATGGCCTAAAATCACCATAAATATCTTTAAGATATTTAATTTGATACATGTATCAAAGCATGCGCAACAGATGCTAAAATCAAACCAACTAAAGTTGGCAATTTTACCTATAACCAGTAATTTATGAAAAATCAAAAACAGAAAATAGGTCCGAGGTACAACAGGTTCCCCTACCTACCAACGAAAAAATTATCGTGTAAAACACATTGTGCAATAATCAACTATTACCTTTAATACGACGGTTTATATAGTAAATAATAAGCTGATATCTAACGGTCAGTAAAAAATGCTTACATAGTGTGTGTAGACACAACATTTTTGTGTAAATGAAATTTTATAACTTGCAGTTCTCTGCAGTGGATAAAGTATGGTTACAAAATAATTTCACAATATGCTATTATTAATATTTAATATAAAACATAAAATTTGGTTGAATTCAAATTTATTTAATTTCATCCACATACTTCTCTCGAGGCACGATCACGTAGTATTATCCTAATGTACTTCTGAATGACTAGATTTAAAAAAAAATCTTCTTTGAAATAACGTTTAAGTATAACGTATAAATTATATCGTAAAGATTTATCTAATTATCATTGTTATTGTGGTATACTTCCGGAATAAAGAGGGAATAAAGTTCTTCTGTAATTTACAGACATCCTGTTCATAGAGGGAGCACGCTCTAATAAATTGCCAAAAAAGGGACTCTTTTATATTCCATTAATAACATGTTTAAGCCCGGTGCGCTGTGTAAAACGGTCCAAAACACAATTTTCGCGGCCGTTACAGCCGCCATTAAGAGGCGCTGCAGTCGTTAAATACGACGAGAAAGGCTCGCCATCTTTGGCGGAAAATATTAAAGACGTTGGCACGCCTGGTGTCATTTTTTTGTGCAAGCTTCCCGCCAATTTCTAAATTGGAATTTATTGGGAAAAGGTGGCGCAGAGGTGACATAATATGAATGATGTATATATACCAGGTAATTTAGCTATTTATAGATTACCTGAATAATGATACTTAAGGGAAACAAGAATTTTTCAAGACGAATCCTAGATCAACGGTGAGCCGAAACGCCGATGATACTGGTAAAATAATATATCAATTAAATACCCACACTAAATAATTATTACACTTGTTGATGGATACTAAAGATCTCTTTTATAAAAACAAATTTAAATGAATACATAACATATTGAAGTTAAACTCAAAAAGTTTACTAATTCTCATGATTAAATTAGCATTAACTGAGGATTCATTTGTGGTTTGAGATTTATTTACCATGTATGTACTGAAATAAACACTCATCATTAATGTTATTATCGTCAGTGTTTTTAATAGAATTTTGAGATGAATAATCATGAAAAATTGAAAATAGCAGTATACAATACGTATAGGAAAACGAAACCTCAAAAAATGTTGCCCAGTTTCAAGAGGGCATGACCAATTTAATCATATTACTAAAAACTTTCTGGAATTTACATAAATTATTATTGTAAAACAAAAAATGTCTCAATTTACTATAATCCAAACTCTTTTGAAAATACTTACCGATTATTTTCAAATTTATAATGAACTCTAAAGCGTAAGTTTCAGAATAATAGATTATTTTTAAGAAAGAAAATTCGAACGTACACAGACAACTTAAGAATTTTTGAGGGAACAATAATTTTACCTAAAAATAGTAATTAAAGGAAAACAGAATAATCGTCTTCGTACGTAATTAAGAAATACTTAAACAGAAGGAGAGCGTAGAAAAAAACAATAGCTGTATTTTTCCTAAATATCTAATAATATAAAAGGTATAATAGGTACTCTAGTGAATAAGCCTTCAGTATTTATTGATTAAAGACATCGGAAAGTAAGTTGATACCTAATATTGAAGTGAACGAATGAGCCAAAAAGAATAAGTCTCTCGGGATCTTGTCTACATAAGTGACTCGTTAACGAAAATTGCCTTGAGCTGATTCGACCAATGCATGATCTCCTACTCAAGGATTCAACAAATGAGTATTGATTCAAAGTCAATTTTCATTCCCAACTCTAATCTTTTTTCCGATATAAGTAAATACTTAATAAATAGATCTGGTGGTATTTTTTTTTTAAATTTAGTGTTGTCAAAAAACTGAAAATATTTTTAGGTACCTAGTACGAACATAATAATAGCATTACTCGATTATTTAATATAGAAGACATTTATGGATTACACAAAGTATTGTATTATTATACCTATAATGATGTACATTATTATTTGCGATGCTCACACTAGAAGTAGAAGAATGATCTATTCGGCATAACTGGAGCTCTACAGCCTCTTCAAAGAAGAATGTAATTCCGCATTCGTTAAACTTGACTCTAATTAGTGGCCCATGTAGCAAGAATCGACAATACACAACCGCCGAGAGGAATCCTGGATACCAGAACGGACGGTCGGAGGTCGACTGGCAGTCCCAGTTTCCGGTGGTCAGACGGTATCCACAAAGATGTTAGAGTGGCCGGCGTATACACCCGGAGGACACTAGCCCAGAATAGGGGGTGATGGAGGAAGTTCTCGGAGGAGGCTAGGAGCCGCCCTGGATTGTTGGGTTGTTTATAATGATGACGATGATGTACATTATTCTACAATAATTATTACTGTCACGCTGATATCGTCGTGTTTTGTAAAAAGGGCGAATTCACCAAAATGCTATAGATACGTACGTATAGGTATAGGTACGTACGTATAGGTACGTATAGATACATTAATAGCATGGAATTAATCGCTTGAAATAATGGCTAACAACTGTTTCTCGTAAACATCTGTCACGATCTCTTCGGGGAGCGGAGTAAATAAACACTTGATTCTAGAGCCAATAAGTATGTAGATGGATTTGTTGATTATACCACTGAAATAGTCTGTGCCAATTGACGTGATTGTGTTTGCAATAGACTGTTTCCAGTGAAATTTTTTAGCGGACCTGTTATTGTTTTTTATTATTATTCAAGACTGAACATAATTATAGGTATGCATATATTTTAATAATATAGCATTCTTTATTGAAAATAAACAACTAGAAACTACTAAACTTCGTCAGGATTACTAACCATAAGTTCTGGCGCCGTCAATGAATTAATTTAATTACGTAATTACACAGATTTAAATTTAACAAAATGGTAACCATATTGAAAAAACTGAAAACACGTTAACAAAACGAATACAGTTATTAGGTAATATCTGCAAGGTTAGTTATTTGGTCAGTAGATTAGTGATAATAGCCTTCACTCAGTAACCTAAAGTCATGATTTAAGTAAATAATTGACTATTCGTGATGACTATTTTAATATATATATGTTTCTGAGGCTTATATGGCCATGTTATGAGGCCAGTTATGTTCAATTATACATAATCGTGTTACATTTCCACAATGTAATTCTACAAATTGGTTTATAAGTCGACATTTATTTCGATTTCCATCATTAGGTATAATTACTTTTTTTTTTTTAATAGTTACGACTAAATAATGAAATTACTGAGTTTAATGAAACGGTGTTATAGTTGAATATAACTATAAAAATGGAATTATATTATAAACAAATAGGTATTTAACCTTTCTACTGTTTTCTTGAAAAGGATCCCGTTGGCTTTAATCAAGTCAGAACTTATTTTACATAATATATTTACATACTGACCTATACAACTAGACAAGATACCTATTTCTAATATAATCTTACATAACTCACATAACCTTAAAACGAAGTCTAACTGAATAAGGTTTATCACGCACCCCCATAAGAAGTACATACACACTATGTAAGTATAATAGTGTAAGAACTGAGAATACACAACGTATGTAGGTAAGGGTAACATGGACCTGCCAAAACTCCGTTAAGTTGTATGCGATTCTCTACTTTATGACACAATTTCCCAGGTGCGTGATTTCCGATAAGTAAAAACCGGAAGATAAGTGTTTTTTTTCTTACACGCTGTATGTCTGTAATGTGTGTTGATTTTAGTGTCAAAACACGGATTGATTTAGCTATATCAGTTTAATGGTATTATATTCAAATTTACCTAAGTTTTGTACTATTCCATTTGAATCATTTTATCGACCTCGGTTCGACATCTTCAGGCATTATGCACATCGCCCAATCATAAAGATAAAACTGATACAGACTATAGGTACTTACTAGCCTTATTAGTAATATAAATACAGATACTAAATTAATATATTAAAATAATATCTTGAAAAGACATCCAATGTAGTAATAACATTTCGCCATTCACAATTTTTGACAATTTACGCAATAAAACTTTTACTAGATACATCAGTATATGGAATTTATAATTTTTATTATATTGTTTCTCATAGAGGGCCTCAAAATCAGCCAGTGCTTTGGTCTTCAAGTGTCTAAACCCGCCACTAGTGACCAGTGGCGCACCCAGGATTTAATATTGGGGGAGGAGAATGTAAATTAGTCCCATAGGCTCTTTTTCTTCTTCACAGCCTAATTTCTCGTTTTCTATTGCACTCGGTGTACCTACACCATGGTCCCCACATCCTGAAACGGGCCCTCAGGCTAGGAAATTTGGCGGGCCCCCTACCTACTGCTTAGATTAAAGACAGTGTGAAACACTACATTAACATTTTTCAAAATGTGTTTCAGTTCAAATTAAGGGTACTTATACAGTGAATTATTGGCGATTTTCAATACATCCACTTTAATAACGGAGCTGTCTGTATCGACACATAATAATCAAAAAATATATTGCACAATTATATAAGTAACTAGCTGACTCGGCAAACGTTGTTCTGCCATATAAATTATTTCTAGTGAATATTTTGGTTGTTAAATAAAAAATAACGAATGTATCGTAAGTGTGTGGGGATGGGATCTATGACAGAAAGAGGAATAGAGCGCTGTAGACGATGACCGCCGATAAAAACAAAAAACATCAACCATTCATTTTCTCAATTCAAAATGACTAATGATGTTCATAATGAATGAATTACCTGTGACAGGATCTCGTTGTTTAATGTTTATGCAATATCCGCCTTGTCCCTTCCAGAAAATTAGCGGATATTGGAGAGCGTCGTATGAACGGTGTGTGTCAGCGATGAACTCCAGATTATTGTTTCTTCTTCGAATCACGATTTCTCGCGTCGATGTGCGGTCGCCAACCATGATTCCCGCAATGTCGTCAACAACAGGTGCATTGAATCGACGCACGTGCTCTCCAGCTGGTGTTTTATCAGGATTGATGACAATAGCGTGATTGTCACTTTGCAATTTGTGCATGTGTGCTTTGAAGAATTTCAATAATTCATTGTGCTCATTCAACAGGGCGTCCAGTTCGCCGACGATGCGCCTGGAAATAGGCAAATTGAGGGCATTGTAGCCGCAACGTGCATCCACATGATTGATGTCCTCACCGCCCATGAATTAGATTTGTAAAAAATTATGTGGTTCGTTTGGCATTGGCAGCAATGAGCCTACTTTGTGGTATACTTGGCCTTTGATTTTAAACGTAGAATGGAATTGTTGACCATTTGCCGCAGTATTGTGAACTATTTCTATTGCTCCGAACGAAGTCATTTGGAAGCATGAATTGAATGTGCGGATGGACTTCAGGAACAGGTTTGAATCTGGAACCGTGCCGATGAGCAAGCCGTTCAATGGTTCTGGTGGTATCTCAATTTCTGGTAGTTGCACTTTTCCTGATGCGCAACACATCCTGGCTGACTCATGTTTGAATTTGAGCGCATGACAATGGGGACATTCTTTGTCCATAGCACCAATCAGCACTTTTGGATGAGCGGAATATTCAATATCTGGCTCGTACTCGAATGCGAGACGAAGGAACGAAGCGGATGTAAATGTTCGATGTACTTGTTATAGTTGTCGGTCATTTGCTCTGCGTGTGTTAACTACGAACCGGCGCGCTTGGCTCCGTTCCAATTGTCGTTGTTGATTTCGTTCAGCTCGTGCCTCTTATGATTGAGATGCACGCAATTGCGACATGCTTACATGCACGTTTTTGTTATCTTGTTGGATTTGTTCGTCTGTTCTTTCTGCTCTACTATTTCGCACGTTTGTTGCTTAATTCGTTCGACGGCCCAAATGGCCCCCCTTGCGCCTTGCTGGCATTGTGCACTGTAATACACGCACATAAAAATAGATAAATTAAAATAAATCGTACAAAATTATGCACGCACTGCGTTGTGATATGCCGAATGAAATGTCAAAATGACGCGACGCTTTTCTTTAATTCTTCTCGGACGTAGCGCCATCTGTCATTCAACAACATAAATAATTTCGTTCTGTTTGAAATACGAACGGCGGTTAAATTTGTTCATACAAAAATAATAAAATCGCGATTAAAAAATAGGAGGGTAGGGCTTAGGAGGGTGAAAATTTGGGGTTATAGGTATTTTTTATGCCAAATAATGAGGAGGAGGAGGAGTTCGACCACAAACATCGTGACACGAGATTTTTATATATATAGAGATTGAAAATGTTCATGGCCATGAAGTTTAATAGCGCCGCAGGCGACTTTTTTTACTATTAAAGCTAATTTATGATGTGTGTTTATCTCACTTATCTCGTAAACCCGACAAGCCGGGCCCCCACAGCCCGGGCACCCAGGCTAGAGCCCTGTCAGTCCTCCTCAGCCATGACTTACACCTCTCGGGTGGACACTGAGAATTTTTTGACAGTTCCATTAGGGATTGGGTTTCTAAAAAAACCTGACCTTACGTGTTTCGAAATTTTTGTGTTAGAAATTAAAATCTAAGAAATTGTTCCATAAAGGTGCTGGAGAATTACAAATCATTTTTTTGCTGTGTTTTTATTTGTCTAATCTACTGGCTTTCAATTTCAATATTTTTGGGGGGGGCCAAGGCCCCTTGCCCCCCCCCCCCCTGGGTGCGCCACTGCTAGTGACTATAGGTTTGGTTTTGTATGTATTTCTATCTATACTGTCATCAGTGACATCTACACACTGACGCAATACAAGTGAAAGAATGAATTCCGTAATATTCAGGCTTTGTCTATATAAATGTACCTACATATATATATATATATATCTCTATATATATAAAAATCTCGTGTCACGATGTTTGTGGTCGAACTCCTCCGAAACCGCTAGACCAATTTTTATGAATTTTTTTATGTATAATTGTTAGGTATGAGAATAGGTCAACAAGTATATTTCATACCGCTAGGTGATTCGGGTATCTCTATCCAGAAAAAAAATTCTTTAAAGCTCGACCGATTTTTATGATTTTTTTTATGTATATTTGTTAAGTATAAAAATAGGTCAACAAGTATATTTCATACCGCTAGGTGATTCGGGTATCTCTATCTAGAAAAAAATTTCTTTTATTTTTTTGACAATTTTTTTTTGTATTTTTTTTTTATTTGGCATCAAAAAATACCTATAACCCAAAATTTTCACCCTCCTACTTCCACCCTCCCATTTTTTTAACGCGATTTTAGTATTTTTGTATGAACAAATGAACCGTCGTTCGTATTTCAAACAGAACGAAATTATTTATGTTGTTGAATGACAGATGGCGCTATGTCCGAGAAGAATTCACGAGAAGCGTCGCGTTATTTTGACATTTCATGTACAAAGCGTTTTCCTAAACATTTCACCAACGACATGATCACAAATGTCGACGGATATCCAATATATCGTCGAAGAAATACTGATAATGGCGGACAATCATTTACGCTAAATATCAACAACGCAGACATTGACAATCGTTGGGTGGTACCATATTCGCCTCTGCTGAGCAAAACATTCAATGCTCATATTAATGTTGAGTTCTGCAGTTCGGTGAAGAGCATCAAATACATTTGCAAGTATGTGAATAAAGGCAGCGATATGGCTGTATTTCAAATTCAAAATACCGATGTGAATGCTCCTCGATTGAATGACAACGACGAAATAATGCGCTACCAAATTGGCCGGTACATCAGCTCCAATGAAGCTGTCTGGCGTATCTTTGGTTTCCCAATTCATGAACGGGACCCAGCAGTTATACATTTAGCCGTCCATTTTGAAAACGGCCAGCGCGTATTTTTCACCAACGAGACAGCATTTGAGCGTGCCATAAATCCACCAAAAACTACTCACCGAATTTTTCGAATTGTGTAATCGTGCGGATACTTTCGGTGCCTTTGCACGAACATTACTCTATTCCGAAGTACCTCTCTATTTCACATGGAATCAAACAAAAAATGGATGCCCCGCAAGCAAGGCACACCAATTGTTGCGTGCCCCGGCCTATTCAAATCAAACACTTTGGGCCGAGTATATACAGTCAATCCAAGGCAGATTGAGTGTTTCTATCTGCGACTGTTGTTGGTTAATGTCACCGGCTCATTATCATTTCAAGATATACGCAAAGTGAATGGGCAACAGTATCCAACATATAAAGATGCATGCCTTGCACTCGGCTTGCTCGAAGACGACAATCACTGGGACGATATGCTTGCTGAAGCAGCATTGGGCTGTACAGCAACACAAATTCGTCTACTATTCGCTATAGTGTTGACTACATGTTTCCCGCGACGAGCAGACACGTTGTGGGATAAGCACAAAGATTCAATGACTGACGATATATTGCATCGAATTCGTACACGGTGCAACGATCTAACGATTCCATTCAGTGACGCTATGTACAATGAAGCATTGATTACTATCGAGGATCTTTGCGTTGTCATTGCCAATTTACCACTCAGTCATTTCGGTATGAGTTCGCCAAATCGAAGTACTTCTGATTTAATGGACACCGAAATGAATCGTGAACTGCAGTACGATACTGCAGAAATGGCAGCGATTGTTACTCGCAATGTCCCACTACTGACTCATGAACAAAAAATCATTTACGACCGCATTATGCTGGCAGTTTTGGCGGGACAAGGTGGATTCTTTTTTTTTTGATGCACCAGGTGGAACTGGCAAAACATTTCTCATTTCGCTAATTCTCGCCAAAATACGATCAAATAATGGCATTGCATTGGCTGTTGCATCATCTGGCATTGCAGCAACTTTATTGGATGGAGGCAGAACAGCTCATTCAGCATTTAAGCTGCCACTGAATATTCATAATAACCCAGACGCAATGTGCAACATAAAAAAACAATCGTCCATGGCCACAGTGCTGAAACAATGCAAAATTATCATCTGGGATGAATGCACTATGGCACACAAACATTCTCTTGAGGCGTTGAACAGAACACTCAAAGATATAAGAAACAACGACAAACTATTCGGCGGCACTCTGTTACTCCTTTCAGGTGATTTCAGATAAACACTTCCCATCATTCCACGTTCAACGTACGCTGATGAGATCAACGCTTTGAAATCATCGCCACTGTGGCGTAATGTTGAAAAAGACCAGCTAAAAATAAACATGCGCGTGCAAATGCTACAAGATTCATCTGCTGACACATTTTCGAACCAATTGTTAGATATCGGCGATGGAAAAGTTGCTGTCTATGAAAATACTGGATGCATAAAATTGCCCACTAATTTCTGCAGAATCGTTGATTCGCAAAATGCTCTCATTGACCGCATATTTCCCGATGTACGCACACAATACATAAATCATGCGTGGCTAGCAGAAAGACCTATGTTGGCAGCAAAAAATGTGGACGTTGACGATTTAAACTTCAAGATACAGCAGTCGTTGCCAGGCGATTTGGTATCATACAAATCGATCGATACAGTTTGCGATGTCAACGAAGCTGTAAATTATCCAACAGAGTTTTTGAACTCACTGGATTTACCAGGCATGTCAACACACCTTCTATGACTGAAAGTTGGATCTCCGGTTATTTTACTTCGGAATTTGAACCCACCACGGCTGTGCAATGGCACGCGATTGGTCATTAAAAAATTGATGAAAAACATTATCGAAGCCACCATTTTGAATAGCAAATTCCGAGCCGAAAATGTTTTGCTGCCACGAATTCCAATGATTCTTACAGACGTGCCAATTGAATTCAAACGCGTTCAATTTCCTATTAGATTGGCATTCACAATGACAATCAATAAGTCGCAAGGCCAAACGATGTCTGTTTGCGGCTTAGATCTGGGCACACCATGTTTTTCACACGGACAATTGTACGTGGCATGTTCTCGCGTGGGCAAACCATCGAGCTTATTCGTGTTGGCTAAAGACGGACTGATAAAAAATATTGTACACTCAATTGCTCTTCAAAATTAATATTGATTTTCTTTATTTCATTTTCCTACTTTAGGATAAAAAAATTATAATTTTTTTTCACTTTACATTTAACTTTTAAGAGATCAAACAATGAATATGTTATCGGCGGTCATCGTCTACAGTGCTCCATTCCTCTTTCTGTCATAGATCTCATCCCAACACACTTACAATACATTCGTTATTTTTATTTAACAACCAAAATATTTACTAGAAATAATTTAGATGGCAGAACAACGTTTGCTGGGTCAGCTAGTATATTTATATAAGTCAAAATATGTTTGTTTGATTTGCTTTTCCTACTTGGCGTCAAATGACATCTACATAAAAAATATACAGTTTGTTTGTTCAAATTATCTCTCCTGCCAATTCCAATTTTGAATTTTCACGACAGATAA
This sequence comes from Rhyacophila brunnea, assembly GCF_057557595.1. Taxonomy (NCBI): domain Eukaryota; kingdom Metazoa; phylum Arthropoda; class Insecta; order Trichoptera; family Rhyacophilidae; genus Rhyacophila; species Rhyacophila brunnea. Next base: position 21,992,777 of record NW_028232774.1, read on the forward strand.
ATTTTACATATTTTTGATGTTAATTTCTTTTGTTTGACTTGGCTGCAAGAATCTCCTATATATTATTATCCTAAGAGATTTTGGAAAATTCACTAACGGCTCATTTAAGCGACATTTTATTGTTATTTTTACATCTTCACTTCAAAATGTGCGCTACCGATTCATCTACCGTTTGAATTGACCACATTTCACAAATTTTCAATGATTTCACAGGTACTTGACGTTTATAACTGATATTTTCTCATACAGCGTATACAATTCGCCATACTTCTTTTAACATACAGCAGAATGACGTCTTCGTCGCTTAAGACCTTCTAATCCTTTATTTGACAAACGGATTCGATTATTTTTATTCAAATATCGTAATGTAGGCATTGGCGCACTTTTTTCCGGTGAAAAAACCATAATCTTGCTACAATTTACTGCGTAAATAAAAATCTGACAGGTGTGTCCGCCACTGTCCGTCATATCATAGATAACGTGACATTCCAAATTTGATTTTTTTAAATACTTCTTTGTGGCTGTTCACCCACTATTTTTGTTATTGAATAATTACCTAGGCTACTAATTTCCATACTAAAAAAGTTGCCATTGCAAACAATGAAAGAAATTAATACGAATTGTTATAGTTATCAAAATGTGTGATATTGTATAATATCTACCTATTTTTTTCGTCTCTATCATTATCAATCTTGACCTATACACTGCTGGATGAAGGCCTCCTAAGCCTTATTCTACTCCTTACTTACACATGAATTGTTATATTTATCAAAATCAGTGATATAATATTATAATCTACCTATCTATATATAATGCCATTATTATCACGAGCCTCAATAAATCCACTGCTGGATGAAGGCCTCTCTACGTTGATTGTATTCTTGACAGTATTGAATTTCTAATGTTATTTATCTACATATTCATATCGTCATCATAATCATCATCATCATCATCAACTAGGATCAATCCACTACTGGATGAAGGGTTCCGCAACCTGATTCTACTACTATCGGTTTAACGAATTTGCGATATTATACCTATTTCTATCATTCTTATATCATCGACCTGAACCAATCCACTGCTGGATAATGGCCTCCCTAGCCCGGTTCTACTCCTTTCTGTCATATGAATTGCTGTATTTATCAAAATCGGTGATATTATATTTAAAAACATATTCATATCGTCATCATCATCATCAACCAGGATCCATCCACTGCTTAATAAAGACCTCCCTAGCCTGATTCTACTCCTTTTGTCATATGAATGTATGTATTTATCAAAATCAGTGATATTATATGTATCTACACATTCATATCGTCATCATCATCATCATCATCATCATATACCTGAACCAATCACTGCTTAATAAAGACCCCCTTAGCCTAATTCTCCTCCTTTCTGTCATATGAATTTCTGTATTTATCAAAATCGGTGATATTATATTTATCTACATATTCATATCGTCATCATCATCATCATCATCGACCTGAACCAATCCACTGCTTAATAAAGACCTCCCTAGCCAGATTCTACTCCTTTCTGTCATATGAATTTCTGTATTTATCAAAATCGGTGATATTATATGTATCTACACATTCATATCGTCATCATCATCATCATCATTATCATATACCAGAACCAATCCACTGCTTAATAAAGACCCCCTTAGCCTAATTCTCCTCCTTTCTGTCATATGAATTTCTGTATTTATCAAAATCGGTGATATTATATTTATCTACATATTCATATCGTCATCATCATCATCATCATCGACCTGAACCAATCCACTGCTTAATAAAGACCTCCCTAGCCAGATTCTACTCCTTTCTGTCATATGGATTTCTGTATTTATCAAAATCGGTGATATTATATTTATTTACATATTCATATCGTCATCATCATCATCATTGACCTGAACCAATCCACTACTTAAAGACCTCCTTAGCCTGATTCTACTCCTTTCTGTCATATGCATTGCTGTATTTATCAAAATCGGTGATATTATATTTATCTACATATTCATATGGTCATTATCATTATCATCATCATTGACCTGAACCAATCCACTGCTTAATAAAGACCTCCCTAGCCAGATTCTACTCCTTTCTGTCATATGAATTGCTGTATTTATCAAAATCGGTGATATTATATTTATTTAAATATTCATATCGTCATCATCATTATCAACCAGGATCCATCCACTGCTTAATAAAGACCTCCCTAGCTTGATTCTACTCCTTTTGTCATATGAATGTATGTATTTATCAAAATCTGTGATATTATATGTATCTACACATTCATATCGTCATCATCATCATCATCATTATCATATACCTGAACCAATCCACTGCTTAATAAAGACCCCCTTAGCCTAATTCTCCTCCTTTCTGTCATATGAATTTCTGTATTTATCAAAATCGGTGATATTATATTTATCTACATATTCATATCGTCATCATCATCATCATCATCGACCTGAACCAATCCACTGCTTAATAAAGACCTCCCTAGCCAGATTCTACTCCTTTCTGTCATATGAATTTCTGTATTTATCAAAATCGGTGATATTATATTTATTTAAATATTCATATCGTCATCATCATCATCAACCAGGATCCATCCACTGCTTAATAAAGACCTCCCTAGCTTGATTCTACTCCTTTTGTCATATGAATGTATGTATTTATCAAAATCTGTGATATTATATGTATCTACACATTCATATCGTCATCATCATCATCATCATTATCATATACCTGAACCAATCCACTGCTTAATAAAGACCCCCTTAGCCTAATTCTCCTCCTTTCTGTCATATGAATTTCTGTATTTATCAAAATCGGTGATATTATATTTATCTACATATTCATATCGTCATCATCATCATCATCATCGACCTGAACCAATCCACTGCTTAATAAAGACCTCCCTAGCCAGATTCTACTCCTTTCTGTCATATGAATTTCTGTATTTATCAAAATCGGTGATATTATATTTATTTAAATATTCATATCGTCATCATCATCATCAACCAGGATCCATCCACTGCTTAATAAAGACCTCCCTAGCTTGATTCTACTCCTTTTGTCATATGAATGTATGTATTTATCAAAATCTGTGATATTATATGTATCTACACATTCATATCGTCATCATCATCATCATCATTATCATATACCTGAACCAATCCACTGCTTAATAAAGACCCCCTTAGCCTAATTCTCCTCCTTTCTGTCATATGAATTTCTGTATTTATCAAAATCGGTGATATTATATTTATCTACATATTCATATCGTCATCATCATCATCATCATCGACCTGAACCAATCCACTGCTTAATAAAGACCTCCCTAGCCAGATTCTACTCCTTTCTGTCATATGGATTTCTGTATTTATCAAAATCGGTGATATTATATTTATTTACATATTCATATCGTCATCATCATCATCATTGACCTGAACCAATCCACTACTTAAAGACCTCCTTAGCCTGATTCTACTCCTTTCTGTCATATGCATTGCTGTATTTATCAAAATCGGTGATATTATATTTATCTACATATTCATATGGTCATTATCATTATCATCATCATTGACCTGAACCAATCCACTGCTTAATAAAGACCTCCCTAGCCAGATTCTACTCCTTTCTGTCATATGAATTGCTGTATTTATCAAAATCGGTGATATTATATTTAAAAACATATTCATATCGTCATCATCATCATCAACCAGGATCCATCCACTGCTTAATAAAGACCTCCCTAGCTTGATTCTACTCCTTTTGTCATATGAATGTATGTATTTATCAAAATCTGTGATATTATATGTATCTACACATTCATATCGTCATCATCATCATCATCATTATCATATACCTGAACCAATCCACTGCTTAATAAAGACCCCCTTAGCCTAATTCTCCTCCTTTCTGTCATATGAATTTCTGTATTTATCAAAATCGGTGATATTATATTTATCTACATATTCATATCGTCATCATCATCATCATCATCGACCTGAACCAATCCACTGCTTAATAAAGACCTCCCTAGCCAGATTCTACTCCTTTCTGTCATATGGATTTCTGTATTTATCAAAATCGGTGATATTATATTTATTTACATATTCATATCGTCATCATCATCATCATTGACCTGAACCAATCCACTACTTAAAGACCTCCTTAGCCTGATTCTACTCCTTTCTGTCATATGCATTGCTGTATTTATCAAAATCGGTGATATTATATTTATCTACATATTCATATGGTCATTATCATTATCATCATCATTGACCTGAACCAATCCACTGCTTAATAAAGACCTCCCTAGCCAGATTCTACTCCTTTCTGTCATATGAATTGCTGTATTTATCAAAATCGGTGATATTATATTTATTTAAATATTCATATCGTCATCATCATCATCAACCAGGATCCATCCACTGCTTAATAAAGACCTCCCTAGCTTGATTCTACTCCTTTTGTCATATGAATGTATGTATTTATCAAAATCTGTGATATTATATGTATCTACACATTCATATCGTCATCATCATCATCATCATTATCATATACCTGAACCAATCCACTGCTTAATAAAGACCCCCTTAGCCTAATTCTCCTCCTTTCTGTCATATGAATTTCTGTATTTATCAAAATCGGTGATATTATATTTATCTACATATTCATATCGTCATCATCATCATCATCATCGACCTGAACCAATCCACTGCTTAATAAAGACCTCCCTAGCCAGATTCTACTCCTTTCTGTCATATGAATTTCTGTATTTATCAAAATCGGTGATATTATATTTATTTAAATATTCATATCGTCATCATCATCATCAACCAGGATCCATCCACTGCTTAATAAAGACCTCCCTAGCTTGATTCTACTCCTTTTGTCATATGAATGTATGTATTTATCAAAATCTGTGATATTATATGTATCTACACATTCATATCGTCATCATCATCATCATCATTATCATATACCTGAACCAATCCACTGCTTAATAAAGACCCCCTTAGCCTAATTCTCCTCCTTTCTGTCATATGAATTTCTGTATTTATCAAAATCGGTGATATTATATTTATCTACATATTCATATCGTCATCATCATCATCATCATCGACCTGAACCAATCCACTGCTTAATAAAGACCTCCCTAGCCAGATTCTACTCCTTTCTGTCATATGGATTTCTGTATTTATCAAAATCGGTGATATTATATTTATTTACATATTCATATCGTCATCATCATCATCATTGACCTGAACCAATCCACTACTTAAAGACCTCCTTAGCCTGATTCTACTCCTTTCTGTCATATGCATTGCTGTATTTATCAAAATCGGTGATATTATATTTATCTACATATTCATATGGTCATTATCATTATCATCATCATTGACCTGAACCAATCCACTGCTTAATAAAGACCTCCCTAGCCAGATTCTACTCCTTTCTGTCATATGAATTGCTGTATTTATCAAAATCGGTGATATTATATTTATTTAAATATTCATATCGTCATCATCATCATCAACCAGGATCCATCCACTGCTTAATAAAGACCTCCCTAGCTTGATTCTACTCCTTTTGTCATATGAATGTATGTATTTATCAAAATCTGTGATATTATATGTATCTACACATTCATATCGTCATCATCATCATCATCATTATCATATACCTGAACCAATCCACTGCTTAATAAAGACCCCCTTAGCCTAATTCTCCTCCTTTCTGTCATATGAATTTCTGTATTTATCAAAATCGGTGATATTATATTTATCTACATATTCATATCGTCATCATCATCATCATCATCGACCTGAACCAATCCACTGCTTAATAAAGACCTCCCTAGCCAGATTCTACTCCTTTCTGTCATATGGATTTCTGTATTTATCAAAATCGGTGATATTATATTTATTTACATATTCATATCGTCATCATCATCATCATTGACCTGAACCAATCCACTACTTAAAGACCTCCTTAGCCTGATTCTACTCCTTTCTGTCATATGCATTGCTGTATTTATCAAAATCGGTGATATTATATTTATCTACATATTCATATGGTCATTATCATTATCATCATCATTGACCTGAACCAATCCACTGCTTAATAAAGACCTCCCTAGCCAGATTCTACTCCTTTCTGTCATATGAATTGCTGTATTTATCAAAATTGGTGATATTATATTTATCTACATATTCATATCGTCATCATCATCATCATCGACCTAAACCAATCCACTGCTTAATAAAGACCTCCCTAGCTTGATTCTACTCCTTTCTGTCATATGAATTGCTGTATTTATCAAAATCGGTGATATTATATTTATTTACATATTCATATTGTCATTATCATCATCATCATCATCGACCTGAAACAATCCACTGCTTAATAAAGACCTCGCTAGCCTGATTCTACTCTTTTCTGTCATATGAATTTCTGTATTTATCAAAATCGGTGATATTATATTTATTTACATATTCATATCATCATTATCATCGACCTAAACCAATCCACTACTTAAAGACCTCCTTAGCCTGATTCTATTCCTTTCTGTGATATGAATTTCTGTATTTATCAAAATCGGTGATATTACATTTATCTACATATTCATATCGTCATCATCATCAACCAGGATCAATTCACTGCTGGATGAAGAGTTCCGCAACCTGATTCTACTACTATATTATACCTATTTCTATCGTCCTTATCATCATTGACCTGAACCCATCTATTGCTGGATAAAGGCCTCCCATGCCTGATTCTACTCCTTTCTGTCATTTGAATTGCTGTATTTATCAAAATCGGTGATAATATATTATATCTATTTCCATTATCATTATGAAGCTGAATCAATCCACCGGTGGATGAAGGCCTCTCTAAGTTGTTTGAATTTCTGTCGGTCATATGAATTACTATATTTATCAAAATTGCTGATATTATATTTTCCCATTCATAATATCGTCATTATCATCATCAACCAAGATTAATCCACTGCTGGATGAAGGTTAACCCAACCTAATTCTACTCTTCTTGGTCATATAAACTGCAATATTTTTTAAATTTGTGATTTTATATACCTACCCATTTATATCGTCATTATCGTCATCAACCTGTATCAATCCACTGCTGGATGAAGGCCTTTTTTAGCTGATTCCACATCTTTAGGTCTTATAAATTCCTATTCTTATCAGATATAATATGTATTACTTCATTATTTATCAACATTTGTCTCGATATGAATGTCCCGCACCGGGAAACTATATTGTTTAAGTTTAATTTTAAAAAAAAAATATGATTTTTACGATATTATTCTGTGGCTCCAAGCATTTATTTTTTATAGACAATGAAACAAAATAATGTTAAAATTTATTTTTTATGCTGCTAACCTTTTTCTATTATGTAAATGGGACCCGAAAGAGATTAATATTCGCGTTATATTGGATCGCTATTTATGATAATCACGATTGAGATGTATAACTATTTATCATATTTAAATGCACATACCTACACATATATTGTATTAAAATTAAAATGACAGTGGTAGCAATCGGCGATTGCCAGCTGTTTTGCTAGGCTTAGCAGCCTGAAATGGTGTCAGATGATATTGAGAAGGCCAGACTCCAGAATAGACTACGCACATGACTCTAAATTTGTATTTGCAGTGACGACATGCATATCGTAAAACTGACAAATCAGATAAATTTTCAATTGTCTGACGTGAATGAAAATCCATCCCGAAGGGACAACTATGGCGCCGTCTATACACACTTTACAATTATTATATTAAAATCCAACACCAAGTCACTATGATGAAAAGCTGTCTGCAAGACCTAGCGAGACAGACTGGCGAGAGCCAGCTGGCTCAGCTACTAATTTTTATTTAGACGTATGTCTAGATATAAATATATTGAAGAATGTAATTATTATTGTTTTGTTAGTAGTAGGTAAGATAAATGTAAATCGATCTAAGTGACCTCGTATTGGGCACTTTATTAGGGCTACTTTATAATAAAAAATCGTAATCAGTAGGTATAAAAAATATGTTTACGATTCAAGCGTTTATATAAATAAGAAATGCTTTAATTTCATTACGCTATAAGAAATTCTCTTTATACTTCAAATAATTCTCTTTCATGTCGCAACGAGAAAGACGGATGCGTGATTTCCTCCCTTATCTTTTCAACTTCAAATAGAAAATCGGATGTCACACTTAATACATAAGACATACGTTTCCAACCTATATTGACTTATAAAGGCTTGATTTGGGTCTCAATGTATTGAAACGACGTCAAAATAATCACGGCACTAATTTATAAGTCGTATTTATTTAAGATTTACTAATAATAAACATTTTCATTAATTTACATATGTTACAAAAGGCTGTGAATTGGATGCGTTGGAAAGTAGAAACTTTCACCAAATCATTTTTACAGCTAGTTTGCGCATGCGGTCTCCAAGCAGCATAAATCAAAATTACGTATGGATGATAGGTTTTTTATTGTATACATGAGTGGTTTTGTAACCGGGTGCACAGCCTTCAATAATAAATGGGCCATGATATAAATTTCCATCTAAGATGCTAGGAAATATTGTAGTAATATTTGGCTTTAAAAATCTAAGAATATTTATTTATACCTAGTAGGTATTTCAATAATTTCTCCTGAAACTGATCTATTAAATTATTAAATTTATCCTCAAATGGTTTAATGGTAAATGTGCCGCAGAGGTGGCCATGAGATTTTACAACTTTCTTTTTAGACCAAACCAAACCCAACCTAACCTAACCTAACCTAATATAACCTACCCCAACCTAATATTACCTCATATAATCTTAGTTTGTGACAATGGCCGACAGAAAAAGGTATTTATTATAATTGTCTACATGGAATAAACTGTTTTCGTAAAAAAATATATAAAATCTCATGGCTACCTCTGCGGCACAATTACCGGTTTATTATTGGGATAAAACAGCGTTTTTTAAGATTTCATCATTTTTTTCCTTAAATTTTGTAAATTAGTAGTGATAAAAAGTAATATGTTCATACAATATTAATTAATACAAAAGTTATCATAAATAAAATAGATAGGTATGGTAAAAAAAATGTATGTAAGTACCGTTACCAAATCTTTATCATAAAATTACTTATGGGAAACTTTAAAATAGGCAGCACTATTCTAAAAATATCTATAAGTAATACCAGCGCTCGAAATGGAAAGTTTACGAACCGGAGCGCTCGACAGTTTTCTGAAGATATTTCCATAGTTATTAAATTTTATTGGTATTTCATAAAAATAAGTGTGTTAAATTTTCTGTTTTTGGCCTATCTGGTTCAAATGGTCAAATTGTTTTTTCCACGAGACGGAGCGATAATTTTGCCGATTTCACGAACAGTAACGGCGCTCCGGTGCGCTCCTGTCCATTTCGAGCCCTGAGTAATACAAAATAAGAAATTATTTCGTCTTCTTGCAAACGTACGCCGCCTAAATGAACAACATTGGAATGGGCTGGGCGACATTTCGTACGATTAGCTGTATAAAAGCCGTGAAAAAGAGAAACATATTATTATTTGTTAGTGGCAAACACACCCTGGACCTACGAGGCTGGACAACGGCGCCGCCCGCGTTACTATCCCGCCAAAACAGAGTTTGACATAAACAATGGCAATACTTAAACATCGTATTATAACTAATTATTACAGTGATGATTAATAAACACACTGCAAAAATATAAATATCTTGCGACCCTAAACCCCTGTAACATCTTACAACCGTATTACCTACCACGTGTGTAGTGTAATTAATTGTTTGATCTTTATAAAAAATGTACCCATAATGGTATTGTGTTAATAATAATAAACCTAACTCTGCGAAGAGGTATCAAATTTCAAGTTCCGTGTTTTCTTCACATTTACTAAAACATAAATACGTGATCTAAGCATAGATATACTACTAAATGAGGAGTTCCCATACAAGTGTCATTTTAAAAATGTACCACAAAAGAAGATATTACGAATATCGTCTTATAATATTTCCTTGTAGGTATTATGCGTTAAGACCGTTAACATGGATTCCCGGATTTCACCCGTATTGCCCTGGCTGTAAAACTAAATTTGCGTTCTTGAAATAGTGACCCTAAGGGTGTCTGCAACCCAAAGCTTGCAAGCTACCAAAAATTCATGTCTGAGCGGACAGAGCAAGTCGTCATGCGCTGACTATTAGTTAGAGTAAGATGCAAGCTAGATCGGGCTTACTCATAATAATTATTGCCAGGTCGTTTTCGAAACAAATATTAAGTGAGCTTATATTGAGTTAAGTCCGCTGATATTAAAATAGTATGTTTTAACACTGGCCGAGTCGCTGAAAATCGGGCGTCATTTTAAGAAGCATATGATTCATCCAGTAGTAAGTATATCAATGGATCTAAGTCACTTCACTGTAATCACAAAGAAATGAGATCCAGTAAAGAGGAGTTATCAATAATAAAAGCTAAATTCCGGGAAATCTTATTTTTTTTTAAATTTCGGGAATATGTACAATGAAATAATTAGTATTTATGTATTTACATAGTCAATTAATACTGTACAGGTAACATACAGTTTGTTTTCATACCCTCAGTATGGATGTAATTTAAAACTTAGTATTTAAAAAGATGTTTGTTCATCTATTTAAATCATTTTGTTAAAAGCTCCTCTCGCATTGACTAATAAAATGATTATGTTCTTATTATTATTATTATTATTATACGTATTAGCTGTTAATCGACTATGAATTCTAATAGATGTCTTGTCTGGAGTGCTAATGGTGCATTTACCATTAATTTATTGATGCACATAATGCAAATACAAAGTGTCTAGCTATTTTGGGAATAACCTCAACGTAAGTCATAATCGTAGACAGCCCGAGTTATTTATGTTGAATGGGTGACAGACCTATCATAAGAAATATAAAACAATGCTAATAGTTTCGGTTGATTAAGTGCGTGTTTTGAGTTATCTATATTTTATGTCTTCACGCGTTTTAACGACTTGAGGGTACCTATCTAAATGTATTTTAAAATTAAAAATTTGACCATAATACTTACGGAGAAAAATTATATATTATATAAATATATTTTCAGTTAAATTACGCTTCATTGAAGACTGCATATAGGCAAGATTTAAATTATTGATACCTAATACTCTTCTTCTTCTACTACCCAGGTCTGTCCAAAGCCACTTCCCTGCAGTTTAAGACGTCCAAAGTCTTTAAATCCAACACGACACTATCCCTCCTTCTTATACGAATTCTTCCTGAATGTCAGTTTCCTTGTCATATGCGACTCGTCCATCCTGTGTACATGGTCATCTATGTCGGCCCAATTTTATGGACTGCCCAATGTATGGGCCCCGTAAAAAAGCATACAGCTAATAGTTGTCTCTACCCCAACTGTATGTCATTGATGGGTCCAAAGATACAGTCTAAGAGTAAGTCTCTGAGCTATACATGACCACGGACATAATTAGTGTTTTGTAAATCCATTTTAGTGTTTTGTCGCTAACTCAATTCTTCATCCAATATTGATTTCTAGACCACTCTTAGTGTTAATAGAGGACCCCAGGTACACGAAATTCTTGACCCTCTCAAAAGCGCTCTTCTACATCCTGAAAGTATCATAAGGTCTGTCCGGCCCTCTTGATACTAACAAATATGTATTTGGTCTTCTCCACATTAACAATGGCTCTTAGTGTGATGGAATTTTTATCAATGTTTACAAATACTGTCAGAAAATGACAGTATTTTCGTTCCACCCTATAATATGAATCTCGTCCGTATAATATTTGAATTTTATAGTATATATAGTAGATACCAAATATAGAAACATAATTTACGATGTATTTATTTACAAGATCTTAATTTCGAAATATTTCAGTTAAACGAAGTAGTGAGACTTCTAATATGTATTCTATTTATACATATTATTCTGATTCAGTGCTAATTCCATCTTCTCTGAGCTGTACTACGGTAAGCCATAGATTATTCATTGCGAAACCCTGTCATAGACAAGGGAATGTAGTGTGATTTGACACATTTCCCGCCCACTGCGTCGTCCATTTTCTTTGGACGTTGTTTGCGAATTTTTTGTTGACCGTGTTTTTCCCCAAATCCCAAGACGGCAGAAAAAAAATAGACTAGATATGTAGGTAAAAGAAATACACAATATTATATTTTTTTACTTTTTATTGTACCTAGGTATATATTTTATGTAGCTATCAAGTGATATTTCATTTATACTCGTACTATAGCTAATATGTGTGGTTTTGTGTAAAATTCAATTTATTTAGCGGTTTTTGGTCACATCAAATAATGTATATTATTGAAGTTAATGGCCCCACCAATACACCATGTTTTAATCACGGGGCCCTACGTTAGATTATGAAGCAGTTGATATTTTATAACTAGGACTGTCTCACGGGCAGTTACCCAATACTACGAACACAATGCACTCAAATTTGATTCGACTGAATTACATAGTTTTACATTAAAAGTGACTGGCCATGAGAGAGAGAAGCTCGTAGAGAAAAAAATAAAAATATAATATATAGCAAAAGCTAATAAAATCCTGCCGACAAATCTAAATGAAGAGAACTTCACGTTGCAGTATGCCAACGCAGATTTAAATTGACCTTCAATCAAATGTACAGTAACAGTGTTTAAATTAGTAGTCATATAAGAATTATTAATATTTATTATTTTCCATATTTTGATAAACAAAACTAAGATAGCCTTCTCCTCCTGACTATATCATCAACAAAGAAAAGGGATACAATTAGTTCGTTGATAATTTAATATCCAGATGGTTTAACATTGAGTTTGAATTATCGCGGTAGAATTCCATATTTAAAATATCATAATATACATATTTTTTTTTGAATTATTCTACGGATTGGTTTATTAATAATAATTCATGGCTGTTGTCACATCAATGTTAATACAACCCTAGGTCAGGGATGGTGAACCTATTTATATAGGAAATTTGTTCGCGTCGATTCAAAGCTATTTCAGCAACAGATCGATCGAGTTTCGGATTGAATCATCATTGGTAGAGAGGCGTACCAGCATGGACTGTCCCCAAGGCTCTGTCCTTGGGCCCCTTTTCTGAAACGTCTTCTTCGACGATCTTTTCAGAATCCCGCTTCCATCCGACTGCACTATCATCGCCTATGTAGACGATGCGCTACTACTGGTGGAAGCCGATAGCAGGGTAAAGACTGAAAGTGCAGTTGGCAAAGCCCTAAAAATAATTGAGACATGATGAAAATTAAGGAGACTGTCCTTCGCATCTTCCAAAATAGAAGCCTAATAGCACCATTGTCCTAAAAGAACTGGTTAGATTTAAATGTACGCGGCCACCCAGAGTCCACTTTGGTAATACTAGCGTTAGATATCTCAGCGTTCAATTGGACACTATGTTGAATTTCGATGGCCATGCGCCAGGTCTATAAGGCTAGGACGACCTTCCAGAGAGTCGGCCGTATGGCTGGTGACAGATAGGGTCTACGGTTAAGGGAGTTTAAAATTGCCTACGACGCCATATTTATAAGAATCGCTGCCTACGCTGCTAGTGTTTGGTGTACACGTATCCACATACGTGTCAAAATTAGGAATATCTTTTAAGTGGGCATCACAGTGCATTGTTACTCATATATATCACAAAGGCATATTTCACAACTTCCACGGACGCGCTCCCTGTCCAGACCAGAATCATTTTTCTCGACATGCACATACAGGTACGTGGTGCATCCTCGATGCTCCTCAGAGGCTTTCACATTGCCCCGCCTCCAAACCTTGATGCTGAAAAAGTATTCTTGAAACAATGAAGCGGACTATACGTCTTATGATCAGCGAAAGTGGGATGCTTCTACCAAGGACAAGCACACATATTTGCTCTTTTCTAATATACAATGGCGATTGGAGATAACCAAATTTACTCCTGACCACTACACCAGTCAGTTTTTGACAAGGCCATGGTGGAGTCACTGCCAAGCTCTATGATTATGGACTTGTTACCGGCTAACATGTCCATGGGGCAATGAAAGGGCGGATGATCGGGCAAAGGGAGCTGGCCATTCAGGGGTACCATATCAGTGGATACCAGAAAACCTGGACTGGAATGAGGCTATAAAGAAAATGGGCCAAAGTATGTGGATAAATTTTTACCATAGGGCATCATTAGAAAAGGGGAAATGGAGTAAGTCTATTCTACCATCACCACGAGGTTTGTAGAGTCTCTTTCGACGAAGAATGAGCTTAAGTTAATACTGAGGCTAAGAACAGGGCACACAATGTGCAAAAGATTTGATTTCCTCATGGGAAGAAGCGAATCGCAACTCTGCGATGAATGTCATGTTTTAGAGGACTATGTACATGTAGCACTACAATGCCCTAAATATGAACTTCACAGAGCACAGCTGCGAATTGCGGATATCTATGAGAATGTCGACGAATTGAAGGGTGTCCTGTCGGTGGGTAAGACGGAAGAGCTAAGCATAATTGTAAAGTTATTTAACAGAATAGGAGTGAGGATTGATTGACGGATCCCCTTCTAGAGGAGAAGAGGCGATATGACAGCGAGTCGCAGTCAAAGCCTCGTAAAATCACAAAAAAAACATGTCCATGTGACGGAGAACTACAGGATGCAAACCATATCCCCTGGAAATGTCCGAGAATGTGCTCCGAGAGGGAAGAGATGCTTAAGTCGGTCCAACCAGCTGTTGGGCTCATCGGGTTGTCCAACTTAGTCACCACAAAGGCCAATTATATAACATTTTAAAAATTTGCAGCGTCTTATTGTGGACGTGAAGATCTCTTCACATAGTTTTGTTTGTCAGTAATGTTTTAGTTTTATTTAGTGTAACTTATAATATATAATTAAAGTCTCTGTGCCTTTCTTTCCAATGGCACGTTTCATTAAATTTCGTATTTCAGTAAACTCAGTCAAAGTTCACATGAAAGCGTGGCGATCTCAGTGTGGGTATCTGTTCCTGAGACATTCCCAGGCGTAAAAAGATGCTGATGCTTCACACCCAAACGTATGGCCTCGTGATAAGCTCGATTAAGACCGAGTGTGGTGCAGGGCGAATTGTTTTGGAGGGTCCATGTTTGTATTTATTATATTAGTATATTTAATAAATAAATATTATTCGTTTTGTACGTGAAGGTATTTGTGATAAGATATTGTATACAATACGTTTGGGATAATGACCTAGTAACCTTGATAATGTTGTATATAAAACACAACCGAAAGAAAAAAACCTAATCATACTTGGGCAGCCCTGCATCAAAATAATGGCCTATTTATTACGCAGCCCTTTATCTGCGCCTGGGGCCCGATTTGCCCCGAAAACCCCGCCAGGTCCGCATTGTGGAGCACGCTTTTACGGGCCAGAAAAAAAAAAACAACATTCGCTCTTCAGAACCGTTTTCACTTTAATGATTCTGTATGAACATGTTGGAGGGGTGATCGTCGTTCGGCTGTGTATTTTATAATGGTTTATATTTGCTTTGTATTGCTGTAGGGAGAAAATCGCCTGCGGCAGGTGTATCGAAATAGGGCCCGCGGGCCGTATAAATCTTAATTACGTTTTTTCTGTGAAAATAATTAATAATGGCAATTAATTGATTTGTCCTGTTACACTTCCCCACCTTCACTATAGCAGTACCAGGGAAAGTTGTTTGGCACCACGTCACTAAATTTTAACATTTATTTATAGGATATTGTAAAGTTATCATAAGCCTGTTTCAATCTCAATACACTACTAGATTAAAGCCTCCTCAAGCTCCCTTCACTATTATCGGTTCGTTCTCTTCGTCCACGGATAGTAACCATTGGATTATCGCTTTATTCCTGCGACCATCCTGTTTTTGAGCTATATGTCCTTCATATCTCCATTTAAAGGACTTATAATATTTAATTAGTTATGTACCTACTTATCCATTCGATCCAATTTCTGCATTTACGCAGGATGCTTAATCACAGAACAGATTAATAAAATAGAAATGCAAAGCCAGTCGCTGTCGACTAAGAATTTGAAGCCCAATATTGTTTATAACTTAATGACGGTCAGGCCATGAAATGCTTGAAATATAAAGCCTCGGATATTTCTTTAAACATTACTAATAGTGAATGCGCGTTTCGGTTACGTGGTAAACTTTAATGCACGCAGACGTAACTATTGAAAACAACATATTCTTTAACACGTGTTTAATTTTATCTCATATTTCTCCACACTCGAGAATTAAACCTTGTTACTAATACAACCAGAAGGTAATGCACTTCCCATTGTTCCCTGTTCTTAACATAGATATATCCATGCTACGGTGCGCAACACTTAATTTCTGGATTCCTATGTTATAAAAGACTAAAGACCCACCCACATTGAAGTGCATGTACGGTGCTTGTCGCCCGTTATCACGGGCTGCCGATATGGGAAAAAAGTGTGTAATGTCGTTGTTCTTGGTGTTTAACATCTTATCAGACTGATGCTCCCATCCCGTAGTACATTTTGAACCTTTAAACGAATATTGTCAGTTGGCAAAATCTGCCGTAATCATTAAAACAAGAATGAGCGCACTTCACGTTGAACTTCACTGCGTCTGCACCTGCTGAACATTTTTATCATATTCCACATGCCTGCACTTTTGTCACGTCAAACTGTCAAACTGACGTTATTTTTTGTTTTTAGCAGTTGGCACTATGCATTTTCTATGAGAATTTTGTCTATTACCTATGGTCTGCAGGCTGTGTTCTATTATCTATGAATATCATGCCGCATGTATTTCAACGTACGCACACGTAGAAACTGTTAAAATTAATTGAAATTAGCATGAATAATTAATAATAATTTAAATTACTAATACATTATAGTAGGCACCCTTCATCAGTGTCATTATTCAGTGAATTTACGATTTACGCAAAATGACAAAACCATAGACATTTTTATCGCCGTGAGTTTGTGATAGTCCGCGACATGCATCTCAATGTGGGTGGGCCTTGAGTTTCTCATGCATATTATATGAGCACTGGAACAATACATTCTTTAAACACCCTGCGCAAGAGGTATAATGGAAGATAGCTCTTGAAACATGGCGTTCAGACGTCAGATTGTGAATATCGTTAGTTACTATCGTCGACTTTATTACATCGAGCCTATTATATCATGTTATTTCACTCTTACTATATCTTGTTTCACGCCAAAATCATCGAAATATATGTATATTTAAGGTATGTTCCCGCAAGCGTTGTGGATAGTTTGCATATTATGTTAAATCAAAAAGAAAATGGTCGGGATTTATAATATGTAACTAATTTCTAAAGTAAGAAGTTTAGTTTTCAATATAATTGATTTTCCTGAATTTACAATAGTCGATTAGGTACCGTGTAAGACGCATGTCGACCAGAAAATTAAAAAACAAATGAGTGATTTGGTATAGGTAATAATTTCTGAACACTTTCGTCTTAGAAAATTAACTAAGCATTATTAATACATAGTATAGAGTCCAAATACATTTATAGTAAATGAATAGGCACGACAATAAAATTACATGTATCTGGCGTCAAAAAATAATTGACCTTTGAATAAAGGTGTCACTGTTGTAGGGACAGATAAAAATATTTAATTTATTTTAGTTATTGACAACACTAAATTACTTGTCAAAAATGGCGTTCCCGTAATCTTTTATCAAATCATTCTACTTTGTTTGGTTTGATTTGGGAAAACGCGAGAACAAACCTATGGTTTGTTTATAGCATATAGTCTATTGTCATTTGTCTATTGTATATTAAAATATGTCTTTCTTTTTTCTCAGGCCGTGTCAGACGCAATGTTGGCAGAACTGAAGGCGTGTTTCATGGAAGCGTACGACGACAACCAAGATGGAAAAATCGACATTCGTGAGGTGTGTAAACAATAAACATGTTTGTTGGTTTTTTCCTTCTAGAAGACTCAATTATGTTTGAAATATATACCGTTGCTGTCAAAGCGGTCGGGGAAAGTCATACTTCCTGTTATTTATTAAAGTAAGTGGTGGCTATATTCTACCGACACATTTCACTTAGGAGAAATAGTATTTATTTCAAAATATGTGTACAGATAATTGTTATATTAGTTCAATACATTCACAATATGACCAGCTTAACCAACCGCCAACTTAGCGTTTTTCTTGTCAGATATAGCATTTTTATTATACCTACATCTAGTTTGAAAAATAAATATCTGGGGAATGGTGTTAGGTTAATCTACATTTTTTCGACACCATAAGGAGCTGTCCACATATGACGTCACACAATTTAACCCCCCCCCCCATCATCATATTTTGTCACATAACCTTTTACCCCCCTGTCTATATTATGTCACATTTTTGACATCCTAAACGTTAGAAAACAGAAAAAATGTTTTTTTATCGATCCCCAATATTATGTTTTCAGATACTTTTATATTTTTTGTTTACTTTGTGACGTCACATTTTCTCTGACCTCCCTACACCTTCGTCACAAATCATCACATTATATCAGAACCCCTCTTCACTAGAGCATTACGTCATAACAATACAGCATTTCCCAACTCGTTATACAAGGAAATATTAACGGTAAACGTGTCGGAGGACACATAAAATTTCGTGGCTTAATAACTTTCGTAATTGTTACGAGTGCAGCTCCACCGAACTATACCGGGTAGCAAATGATAGAGCAAAGATCGCCTTGATGGTGGCCGCCTTTCGATAGGGGATGGCACTTTAATAATAAGACATCATACGGTAACAGTGATGTGTCTACGATGAAAGCACACATAATATGACAGTCTTTTGCAGCAAAGAAGCATTTGTTATTGTGTAGTTGTGATTAATCGGTAACAAGATAAAATATCATTAGAATTTAAAATATTTAAAATTCTAATGATAATTCCTTAGATGATTTTAATATAAAAAAATAATTTAATATATTTAAATACATTTTCTATTTGCAAACCTAGTGAAGTTTTCCATTCCATATAAAAGTTACAATCAAGACCGTAAAAATGTAAAAATCTTAAAATAATAATTACACATTTAATTTATTCATATCCCGAAAAAAACATGGCGAGATAAAATAATATGCAAATTTTATTATCAGGCAGAGCATTCATTTTTCCAAAACGTATCTACATATTTTTTCCAACTCTAATTTATTTTTATATCTGCTAACGTGGGGATACTTTCTTTATTCCGAATTTTTAACTGTGTACCTAAGTATTTTTTTGTGTGAATGTATTTTAATTCAATCAACAAGTGAGTGAATTTAAATAAATGAATACAAATTTCTTTGCTCTGTTAAATACATAGACCGTTTGACGAAGGTATTTTTATCACATAACTTTAAAATTTATAATAATTTAGCAAAATAATACATTTATGCCAGAGTTTTCTACCTAAAAGTTATTGAAAACTTTACAAGAGCTTCCCATTATAAAGTTGACAGTGAAAATATTTGTTTTTTTTTTCATTATTGATTTTTTCACCACGTTGTTTACTAGTACGGGAAAAAGTATATTTTTTTTAATTGTCATCACTAAAGTTATCACAAATATGGGTTGGTCTCACTTAAGGTTTAAAATGTGAAGCTTACAATTTGGGGTAATTTAATAATATATATTTTAAAGTGTTTTAATTCTACACTCTATAGTCTATGTCATAGTTTCTTAACCGGTGGACCGAGAAGATTTTTGGGTGGGCCGCAAAAAAATTCTGCAGATCAAAAATAGTTACCTAGAAACCCAACATTTGAAGTGGGATTGTGTTATATTTCGACAATTATTTCAAAATAGTGTAAATATAAATATATATTATTTTATTCCAATGTTAATGGTCCGCAAAACATTTTTTGATTTTTTTGTGGTCCGTGGATGTAAAAAGGTTAAGAAACATTGCTCTATATCATAGTGGCGAAGGGTGGAAGTAGGCTGATAAGATCCAACATAAATAGTGCACACTAAACATTATCACGTAAATGTATTTGTTTTCATTGAACTAAGATTACAATGTGTAGATAGTGTCTGTTAGTTTTTAAAATTCAATCAAAAAACCCTGCCTAATCGAATCCATGATAAATAATATTTGTTTACAGCATAATTTTGGATATTTCATAGATAGAAGGATATTTTTTTATTAATTATGGTTTGTTTTAGGCAGGGCTTAATGAATTTAAAAAAAACTAACCAACACCAACTGTAATATGTATTCTTAATTCAACGAAAACAAATAAATATGACTGACAAAGTTTAGTGTGCACTATTTATGTCGAATCATAGCCTACTTCCACTCCTCCCCACTGCTATTATATCATATAATATCTATCTTTTATATATTAGTGTCTAAAACATTAAAAAGAAAAAAAAAATTGTTAAAGTTAGAAATCAACATACCTACAGTTAAAAAAATATTATAAAATGTGAATTTGTTAAATGATGCCATCTTATTATTACACATTGTTTCATTGTTATGTTTATCATTACAATTTAGTTTATTACATTTTTTATTATGCAGCAAGGATATATTTTGTGAAATTAAAATGTGAAGCTATGTACTTACCTAAAATGAAATCTTTCTTATTCGTCGAGCTTTCATATTGCGCTCAAACAGAATTATTTTTAATAACTACATTTTTAATCTGGGCCACCTATTTAGAATTCCATCATTCATTTTTTAATTCTTATGTTTCTGGGGTTTTTCAAAATTCTGTATTTTCTACAATAAATATTCTAATATCTTGTGTATATTCAGTATTGAATAAAAAAATGTTTCTAACTTTTAATACAAATCAGTTACGTGTTTTCGAAATTAATAAATTTTATTTATTATTAGATGTGAAAACTGCTTTAACTTATTTTGTTATATTATATTATAAATATAGTTATATTATAACATGTTACAAAATTAATTTTAATATCGTATGATTTACTCAGTAAGATAAACAAACACATTTTGGCTAACTTTTATATTATTATGTATGTAAAAATGAACCTTGTTTATATATTGAGTCATTTTGAAACTGAATCAAGGTCAAAATGTTCCTACTTGATGTAGATTCGTGGGAGCCGATCGCTCTCTATCTAAATGATTTGGTTTTTTTTAACAAACTGTCGATTTTGTCAAAGTGTATCTGAGTTTCGGGGATTCCTTTGTCAATGGGGCAATTTATTCTCAGTGAATGAATCATTTCAGTAGCGTACATAATAATAAAATTCACAAAATCTTCATAGCGTTAATTAGGGTATTTTATTAATCATTACCAATGATAGCTTAACTGTAAATAGTATCTATATATTTTAAATAGTTTCAATTCCTACCTATAACTAACTGAATTTATATGAATTGATGGCGATTCCAGAAAGATGCTAGTATGTTTACATTGGTAAATAGTGTAATGGCCAATTAGGACGCGATCTATTTTTACATTTTATTATACTACACTTATACTGTACACTGTTGACACCCACGGTGGCCGCGCGGCTTAAGCGTTGGACTCAGGTTCGAATCCTGGGTCTGGCAAGTACACAAATTGTTTTTCAATTTGTGTGTGAGTCAGGGTATGGACCTTATAAGTGGCTGACATCCATTTCTCGTAAAAAAAACAAAATCTGTTAATACAAACCTCTAATCTGTGGAGGCCCATATGATCCTATTAGGATCAGACATGGTCGAAAAAAAATACTGTACTCTTAGTTGCAATTATGTATGATTGTTCATTTATTGTTCGTTTATTGTATAAAGAAATCTATTCTGTCAGTTTGTTTCGCGTTTTCGCGTTTGTCATGCATTTCTATCTCAGTGCAGTCGTAATAGGTGCAGTAAATAAATCGCAAAGCATAAAACTGTGAATATTGCTACAAATTAATCTGCAATTCGAAATGACTTGCAGTTCATTTTATCACTAGCCTTAGTGAACACTTTTCATATTCACTTTCATATACCCAGAGTTCATAATAATAAATGAGGACTTCCTTCAACATCTTTATGTGTATAACACACTCTGGAGAAATAACATATGTCATACGCCAGATTTAATACCACGATGCTCGATTTCAGAAACCAACATTTTACCACTCGCCCATTGCAGGGACATACATAATCACAAATCGTAAAAACAGTTAGTATTAGGTACCTATAATAAGTAACCATCAGAACAATGCCTAATGTGCTACTGTCTTTTGTTATATACAAACAATGTTGCTAACGCATAGTAATTTTAATATTGTTATTATGTACGTGGCGTGCGGTCCATTCAAGCTGTAGACCAGGGGTAGTCAACCTTTTTATATCTACCGCCCACTTTTGTATCTCTGTTAGTAGTAAAATGTTCGAACCGCCCACCTGTTCCACACTAATGCTGATTTATGAAGTAGGGAAGTAACTTTACTTTATACAATTTATAAAGCAGAGTAAAAGCAAGTTAAAGCATATAATAATAATTCTTTCGAAAATATTCAGGTGGTTTCTTTCTTTGGTCATAATATGATTAACAGCACTAAAGCCTGATTCCACAAGATATGAGGTAGGGAAAGGTATCAATTAACTGAATATCATTTTCCACATATTTGGATTTTAGGCAGGGCATTTTATTTTGCCATAGGTTTTCATATCCACCACTATCGAATTTATGTTTAATTTCTTCATCATATCTAATTTTTAACAGTTCTTCTTGGTAAGTTGTATCAGCCTCTTCAATATTTGCGATAGAAAGATTTTTCATCCAGTCATACATATACGTACAATTTCAAAATATCTTCAAATCGTTTTTTCATGTCCAATTTAAGTTCGTTGGGTGGCTACTGAATTTTATGAAAACATAATGAAAATGTTTTTAAAACCCCTATCGCCTACCATGAAATCTGGAACGCCCACTAGTGGGCGGTAGGGACCAGGTTGACTACCCCTGCTGTAGACTGTAGATAAAGTGCATCCCCAGTAGGCAAGTATTTATTGTGTAATCGTATAGTAAATTTTACTTAACTTTACTTCTTCAAAGATTAAAAATATTACGTTAATATTTTTAAAATATATCAATGCAGTAATTTCACACACATAACCACGTCATTGGCCTGCGGAATTAGATAATATGTCGCAAATATTAGGTACCTATATATGTATTCTTTTAACACCATCCTTACAAAAAAAAAATCACAACACGCCGCAATTATAATATAGTTACCAATTTAGTCATCCAATACAAGCAATTCATTTGATTTCAAAGTGGTGACATAGGTAGTTTTTGTATAGTCCAAATTCTTTTGAAATTGTAGTTAATTCATGTTGGTCCCGCGCTAATGTTTGCTCTCTCAATCGAATTTTTGTGATTGATCCATCACGGTCTCATCACATCAATCGCGTTTCGAAGGAATTAGCTCATCCCAAAAGGCTTTTGTGAGAGTCTTCCGGGAGCAAGAAATATGATGCGAATCAAAATCATATTATATTTATGTGGATAACGTATGTAGGTAATTCATTTTAGTTTCGTGTCCATTATACATTATACCTTTTTAGATTATAGTGAGAGTACGATTCGAATCTGAAAAAATAATATACTCTTTCTATTATTAATCTAACTCAGCGTTTCCCAAGCTTACAACTAGACGGAGTGGATTGGTGTGAGTAGGTCTCCTCCGTATCTCCCTCGCCGAATATTCCATGTTCAAAAACTGAAATGTACATATAGGACTTCCTGAAATTTGTGGTAACGTTGAGTCTTAGTATCAGCTATCCAGGTCTACATCTACCTTCATTCAAAGGATGCATAAACAGTCCGCCTTGTTCGTAGCTTCTTCAGCATTGTATGTACATAGAATTGGGTTTCGAGAATTTCCCGACGGGAATTCTCGAGAAATTTTCGAGATTATCCATCCCGAATCTCGAGAATTAAAATTTTTAACATTTCGGGAAATCCCGAATCTCGAGAATCTTTTATCGGGATTCAAGATTTCTTTATTATGAATTTTAATTGAAAAAACATTCTTTTTTAAATTAAAATACTTAGATTAACCAAATTTGAGTTCGAGTGTGTGCGAGTGTGCGATCGTGGGATTTTAGTTCAACACAATAAACCAACTTCGACTTAAAATGAGAGAAATTTTTCAATATAAGAAAATTTTATGTCTCAAAAGCGTACGCGATTGTCAGACGCAGCCAAACAGTCTGTGTCTTTTGAAATTCTATTTTAATAAGTAATGTTTTGCATTATTTTTGCTTTCCTACTTATATTTGTTTGTCTTATTACTTAAATAAAAAAATCATATTTTTTGGAATGTGTTTGTTTTACAGGTTTTTATTAAAATTTTCTCGATATCTCGAAAAATTCTCGAGTATTCTTTTCTGGAAATCCCGAACCTCGAGATTGTCATTTTCTCGGGAAATACCCAACTCTATATATACATCGCCAATTCAGGTCCAAAAATCTTTGTATTTCATATGCCACATGATTTAAACTCATTTGAAGAGAACAACGTGGAAGTGTAGCAGCATTTACTGAACAACATATAAGTAAATCAATATGATATAATCATGTATGACCCAACCCGACGCAACAACTCCAAAAGTCAATTTAACAACATCTTTTTTAAATATTAATACTATCGACCGAAGGTACTTGATGGAATTTGAATTTAAATTTTAATGGATATAAGTTTCATTCATAATAACTTCTCTTGTCTTGTTGGCACGTCTAAAACCTTCTCATTGGTAATATGATCAGCGAGTCTATTCTAACATATCACTTATACACAAAAGGTTAATTATTACAATACGTTAAATGTCAAACGTGCTATATATTAACACCCGCTCTCTTGACTATGTTAACTTTTAGAGTGAGATATAGTACGTCAATTACATATTGAAAATTGAGATGCGAGATGCGACTATTTTGAAAAATAACCTACCTACGTCACGGGTTACGGCCGCCGCCTTAATTTATAGTTCCCCGCGAGCTGTCAAATATCGAGTGGCGAGTAGTAGTAGTTTTTTTTTTTTAACACATACTGCAATGACATGACTAATAAAATTGTAGGTTATGTGGATATGTTCAAATCTTGTTTCAATAATGCTCGATTAAGACCGAGTGTGGTGCGGGTGGGTTGGTTTGGAGGGGTTTTTGTTTGTGTTGACGTTTCAATACAAAATATTTCGAGCATTCAAAGGTTCGAGTGGAAAACCCAAATTTGACCGAGATCCTCAAATAGGAGTCGTATTTCACACATGTCTACCAACTTAAATTTTTGCTGTATTACGAATTTAACTATAAAATTATTGTAGATAACCGCTGATTGTGTATGTAATTGGTTCCGTGTTAATTTGGACCAAGAGAAATAACGGAAACATGCTAAAATGTTAGCCATGGTATCTATATGGTACAGGTACGCCGATACAGCTACATCTCGAAAGCCTTATTATTGTCTGCTCCTTTAATATGCAGGCGTTGACTCCGTAGACTATTACGGGTATGATGGAGCACCTGTTCGCCTTCCATAGAATACCCAGAGCTATATCTCTATTTTGTCTTAATTCTTATTTTAATATCAAGGTCTTATCTTCAGTCTTCACCCTATTCACAGGTCTGTCTTCAATATAGATGCGGACATCTCCGAAAATCATCTATATGCGAATCCGTATTCAGTTTAAAATCCAAAGACCATGTTTTCAAGGATTAATTAATTCAACACAACATTTATAGCATTAATTGTACAGTACCTCAACCGAATAAAAGAAAATTTATTCAAATAATCTTTTTGATTTTATCCTAACATTTTCATACCATTTTAATCAAGCTTCTACACAACATCTTGGTGACATCATTTCAGAACAAGAAGAGATATTTGCATATCAATTAAATGATTTAAGATTTAACTGTCAAACAATAATTAATTGCAGATTGTTTGTTTCATAACAATATTATAAAGATTACTTAGACATTATAATATATTTATCCCATCTCGGAAAATAAACCTTTTTATTTTTTCAATCAACGGTCACAAATATTGGAGGAATAAAGAGTTAACAAATTTTACCTTTTGTCAAAGCTTTTTCCAATTTCAGCGACGTGAAAGGTAGAGACTATAGAGGTTTTAATTATTGTTAAACTAAATATTTACTTGAGCATAATAATAATCAGCGAGCAGCTGTCACTCAAACTAAATTGAATACGCGTCACCCTAGCAGTATTTTACTCAATTATAACATCAACGGATTATTGTAGGGTTGAATTATAATTTTGGAGATTTTATCACAAAATGAATGAATGTGACAATCAAAATTATATTTATTAATGTCCTGTGAAGTACAATGTGTCATCGGTTCAAAGGTGAAACCGAATGTCATCATAGACAAAATGAAAGCCTTAAATTATCTGTAATAGTTTTGTAAATTAGTTATCAACATGATTTTTATTGGAACTTTCTAGGTTTCAATATAATCTTTCAACTTTAGATGGTTGTAGATGAATAACAATTACTAACGTAAAAAAATATTGAAAAATCATAACTATTAGAACTAAAGATTTTGAAGAAAATTTTCTATCTAAACATATGAAATTCAGGCAAAAACAACCTCTGTCATCTCTAATTTCTTTCTTCCATACAAAATAGAAATTAGGTACGTAACTTGAACTTGCTTGTGCGTTTTTTTACAGGGAAACCAGCTAAAGTTCTAAGTTTGAAGTCTAAAATAAGATTCAATATATTTGGTATGAAATATTCAAAAAATGAAAATTGCCATAATAATTTTGTCAGCTTATTTTATTATATCGGCTAGAATTGTAAGCGATTATCATAACAATATGAGCAATATAGCCTATTGTGGATCTTGAATACTTCGGGAAACGTTTCCACTCTCCACTTATACGGCTACACTAACATTCAGTGACGTCCCGTGGGGGTAGGCAGATTGAGCGTCGCTTGGGGGCCGCAGTTACTCGAAGGGCGGCGAATCGAGGAGAATCATTACCCATATATAGAAATCGATACATAAACTTAGTAACAACGGAAATATATTTACATTTAAAAATCAGCCTACTGGATGGAAACAAATTTTATTAACTAACATAAAAGGTTCAAAATGGCTGCATTTTTTTGTCGGGTTCGCGATGTCTCGCTTACTTTCGTAGTCCTTAGACGTCACGTTCTTGATGACCAGCAATGAGACGTGCAGATTTGCGAATTATATTATGTAGGCACATTCATTCATTTATCCATTAATTTTGCCAGTCACTTGCGGGTTTTCAAAGTGGTCAGGTGTATTTTAAAATTTATCTATCTAAAACCGTGAGCTCGCAATACTGCGTATTGAAGTAGAGATGGCATTTAAATTAGATTTAGTGGTATATATTATTTTGTTAGTAATGTATCCATACAACATATTTCTTAGATATTGGAATCATGATATGATGATAAAAATATTGTATAAAAAACGGGGCGGCATTTTAGCGCTGCCTAGGGGCGGCATTTTGTTTAGGAACGTCACTGCTAACATTGGACGCAGAATCAGACCCGACCATACTCAGGCTGACTGATCAGACTGTCGGTAGGAAAACAGACAATGTCTTACTGCTGCGTTAGATTTTTTACATTGCGGCTTGATTCGATTGGTGTCAGACCAGAAATACTAATTTAATATATTAATTAAAACATAGCAAAATATTTCAACTTTTGATCGATAATATTCTCGAAATTATATCAAAAACTTTTGTCGTTTGAATCTATTCTATTCTGAAGGTTATGAGCTCTTGACAGTTGGGAGAAAAATATTCGACTGGTCAGGTTTGGCGTTGAATAACTTCGACCAGTGGCAGATTCTCGCCTGTCGATTGTCGGCTTCAAAGTCAGGCCGGATACTTTTCTTGTCGCACGCCATTTTCATAGTTTTCATAAACCTCTCTCAATATCTTCCTCTCAAAGATATTCATTTATCTTATCTCAAGACCCAGTATATAGCAACTTCGTTTTGGTATTTTTTTGTAGAGAATTATTGATTCTAAATGGCTCTGTAAAGTATAAACCATACTAGAATTTAATTTATAGTGTTATTCTTCAACTAAATCTAATATATAAAAAATAATATTTGTTTGTTTGTTTGTTCGTATTGAATGCACTGCCATACCGTTCATCCGATTGCGATAAAACTTTGTTAACTTATTGCTTGCACTTCCGTGAAGAGTATAGGCTATATTTCATATATAAAAATGAGTGTCTGTCTGTCTGTATGCCTGTTTGTCTGTCTGTCTGTCTTTCTGTCTGTCCCGTATGCGTTCCTATACCATTCATCCGATTGCGATGAAATTTTGGTAAGTGGTTGTATGCACACCCGCAAAGGTTTCTAAATTGGAAAAATCATCATCTTCTTCTTCTTCATCATTCTATTTTCTTTTATTCGTATGGTTCCTATACCATTCATCCGATTGCGACGAAACTTTCGTCAGTTATTGTACACACACCCGCAAAGGTTTATAATTTTTTCTACTTCTTCATTATATCTTCTTTTATTCGTATGGTTCCTGTACCATTCATCCGATTGCGATGAAACCTTCGCCAGTCGTTATGGTAACACCTGAAAAGGTTTCTGAATAAGTATCATCTCCTTCTTCTTCTTCTTCTTCATCATTCTGTCTTCTTTTATTTGTATGGTCCCTATACCATTCATCCGATTGCGATGAAACTTTCGTAAGTGGTTGTGCCAACACCTGCGAAGGTTTCTGAATTAGTACAACCATATTCTTCTTTTTCTTTATTATATCTTCTTTTATTCGTATGGTTCCTACACTAATCATCCGATTGCGATGAAACCTTCGTCAGTTGTTGTGGTAACACCCGCAAAGGTTTCTGAATTAGTACAACCATCTTCTTCTTTTATTTTATATTCTTCTATTCGTATGCGTTTCTATTTCATTCATCCGATTGCAATAAAACTTTCGTCAATAATTGTGCCAAAACCCGCAAAGGTTTCTGAATAAGAATAACCATCTCCTTCTTCTTCTATTTTATCTTCTTCTATTCGCAAAGAAACTTTGGTGAGTTGTCATGCGCATGCCCACGAAAATTTCTGAATTAGAAAATCATCTTCTTCTTCTATTCGTATGCGTTCCTATAACATTCATCCGATTGCGATGAAACTTTTGTCAGTTGTTGTGCGCACACCTGCAAAGGTTTCTAAATTAGTATTATATAAAATACAACGTTTATTGTTTGTTTGTTCGATGCAATTTTGATTTTTTTTACCACATATTAATAACATTAATAACGTTTGCATATTTTGGATTCGATTTTAATTTAGTGGTCTTTTGTTTGACCTTTACTCGTATTAGAGTTATTTTCATATTGCCATATTGTATTACACAGATATTTTAATAAGTATAAAAAAATAATTTCCTCATATTATTTTTTAAATATCTAAGTTAAATATAACCACGAAGCGACCCTGTGCAAAGCCGGGTACTTCAGCTAGTATTTTATAAAAAAAATATTCTTTATTCAACAAATAATTCATAAGATTTGAGATTGTAACATTATTTATTGAACACACAAAATTTCAAAACACCTCCGATTAAACCTACTAGTAAAAATCTTTAAAAAAAATACGACGTATGACGGGACTCGAATTACGAATTTCGTCGTAGTTAGATAGGACGCTATGGCTTCATTGGTAAAGTACATTCATGTGAATCCAATGGATACAATATATTTGAGTCCCGTCTGAAGTTAGTTGGTATATATCTGAGGTGTTATAAAATTATATTATATGAATATTTTATAATAAGTATTACTAATCATCATCATCAGGGGAGCGACAACCCGGTGTGGGTCCTGGCCTCCTACAACAGCTCCCTCCACCTGTCCCTATCCAGTGTGGCTGCTTTCCAGTTTGGTATCCCAGAATACGGCAGTCACTGGCAGCTCCATCCAACCAGCGAATCTTTGGCCTCCCTCTTCTTCTACGTCCTATTGGATTGCTGGACATCACTCTCTTTGCCGGTTCATTGTCATTCATACGGTGCACATGACCTAGCCATCGCAGTTTCCCAATCTTAATTGATTGAACTGCCCTGCAACCTTCGTACAGCCCGTAGAGCTCAGCATTATATCTTCTCCTTCAATTGGTGCCATCCCTGATCGGTCCATATATACGGCGGAAATTTTTTCTTTCAAAGATGTTCAGGGCTCGTTCATTTCGCAGAGTTAATGTCCAGGTTTCCGATGCGTAGGTGAGCATTGGCTTTACAAGAGTGCCTTTAGTTCGGCAAGATAGTATGCGAGACTTAAAATGTCTCAACAGGCCAAAGTAGCATTTATTCGCAGACATGATTCTCTTGTTGATTTCTTCTGTGTTACTAATAATATTTTAATATATCACTGGTGTGTAGTCAATTACTTACTTACTTCACCCTCTCACTCTCCAGCGTTAGTGCATAGGGCAAGCATAAGGTCGCGCCACTTCTTTCGGTCCATCTTCACGTCTCGCGCCTCCCGTCATGTAAGAAGTACTATTAAAACCGAAAAAAAAATCACCCCACTTCAAAAAATAAATAATTTTAATAACAATCACGTGAGAGTATTTACTTAGCTGAATAATTTTGGTTCATTAGAGATGCTATACAAGATAGCAGTGAGAATTTCTGAAAATATCTGAAAAAATGGCTCCTCTCTCGCAAACAAGCCAAAGGGAAATCCCTGAGGAATCCAAATAAAATTCTGATCACGATAATGCAAAAAAAAAGGAAAGGAAAAAAACGAGTCAGAGGCCAGATCGCTCGGTCGGATAATGCCGAAAACCTTTGCGAGCATTTCCGGAAAGAAAATCGTTTCGGCAAACACCGGAAATGCTGATTTTCTTTTATGCCAACACTAATATATTAGTCTGCAGAATTTGCATAATAACGCAAATTAAGAACTAAACATATTATAAATAATTCTTTTAGTTAAATTTTACACGTCTCTTATTGGTGAAAATTACTCTACAGATTAGTTAAATTAACTATAGTAATATTACTACGTCATGATAACGGAAACAATCACTTTCATTGACTGAAAAGATTTCTGTACAAGTATCGAACAGATTGTCTAAAATAAAGGCGGTCTATAATCAAATATTATTTTTCAACCTTCTAAGAATTATTCCCCCTTCATGGCCGTTTTTTAATTAAAAATACTTTATGATCTAATCTTACCGAACCTAACCATAGAGACATCGCAAGAGGAAAGCCTAGTTATGACACATAATAATACTACTCGTTATTTTTTGTGACCATGTGTGTATCTGTTATAAGTCGGTATTTATAAGTCTTCACGATGTTAATTGCAGGGATTTTTTTTGCTTTATGTAATATTTACATGACTGGTTGGAACAGTTTCGAGGCCCCTTTATAAATATTCTGACGAATGGATTGCATCATATGCGTCGAATAAAATCGCCGCTGTAAGTAATACACGTATGCTGCCTATGAGATGAATGACATTATTAATTTATTAAATGATCGTCCACGTGCACTGCACTTATTGCATGTTATAATTTTATAAGGATGCGACGCCCCTGCTTAACTAAAACTAGAGTAGAATCCCTTTGTTAAACAATATAGTAAATACGATCGTTATTTACGACGTCAATATGAAGGGACACAATAATAAAATGCAGCCAAAATTGTTATTTCAATAAAAAAGAAACGACACAAAGATAGGTGTCCATATTTTACAATATGTGGCAATGTCGTAGATGTCATAGTCATAGTCATGTCTAGGGATTCCAATCCTGGGATCCCGGGATCCCGGGCTATTTTCGATACCTATGAATCCCGGGATTGATAAACATAATCCCAAAACTTTCGGGATTGATTTTTTATCAATTTTTATGGAAAATAAAATACTTAATAATAAAATAACAAATAACTACATTAGAAATAAACTAAGTTTGAATGAAGTTTGATTTATGCCCATGTGTAAGTTGCCGATTCATTTTATTTTTTCACATAAATTAATAAAAATGAGAAAGATTGGAAAAAAACAATGCTTCGCACGATTAAAAAAGTAATTCCACCATGATCTCATACGTTTTACGGCAGTTTCATATTTGGCTGACTAATTAGATTTATGAAACGGAAAGGCCATAAGTACACCATGATTTGCTTGACTATATTAAATCTCGCTAACCCATTCATTAACTCTTTACTATCAGAAACAGCAATCTCATATTAAATTCACATTATTATTTATATTACAATATTATTTACTCCATTAAACTTATGTATTTCCAAGATTGAACGTATACAATATTAACAATAAATGTCTTAAATAGTATAAATTATACTAGATTTATTTTTGACCAATTTTACCAATGTTATTTGTAAATATAAAAATTTTATATTAACAATGGAAAAAAATGCCAATCCCGGGACCAGTCCCGGGATCCCGGGATTGTCAAATATTGTAATCCCGAAATCCCGGGATCAGAATTTTGGCTCTGGATTGGATTCCCTAGTCATGTCATAGTCATGTCATAGACGGTTAGGCACCGCTTTTATTTCTTAGAAATAGCATACTATACTTGCATAAAAAAATGTTATTTCGTTTAATAGGCCAGTCGTAAAACTTGAATAATTTTGACTAATAATGTAATGTTGTAAAAATCTGTCCATAATGATAACGACAATGTATTATTTAGTAGGTACATCTTGATATGACTCAAGGCACTATTTTTTAACGATTTTCTAAAGGATCCCGTTTGGTATTATTAAGTAGTAGATACCTATTATTGTTATTAGTGTTAGGCTCATTTGAGCGTAGCGTACTGCGTGGTATTTTCGCAAAGCGCAGGCTGTGACACAAAGCGTTAAACTTCGATGGTAGTACTAGTTATCGCTCATACTTCGAAAGTCATATAGTAAATTTTTTATAGAAAATGATGATTGTTACATATTGAAATAAATGATAAATATTTGAACGAAATATAGGTACAATCGAAAATCTATATTAATTTTTAACATGTAACCGCATTGCATTTGAATATAATCAATAACAAGCACTACCATCATAATTCGCAATTTAGTACCACTTCAAAGACACAAAAAAGACGAAGATATAATATCATCCAATAAAGTACCTATTTAATGTATGCCTCTTGGTTAAGATCCACTGTCAAGCTTACATATTATTAACTGACAAAAGAATTTATTATAATTATAAAGAAATAATTTAATAAACTTTATAAAAATATATATAAAAACGAATAATTCACAAGGACTCGAAAGCACATCCATCGTATTCCGGCCAATGTGCTTTACCAATTTAGCCATCCTACTTAATTAAGATAAATTTAATGTTTTTGAGGTGTTGTATTTTCAATAATAATTTACCAGGGCTAGTTTTGGTTTAGTCTGTCTATAATATAATATTATGTATATCACGCTACGTAGGTACTAAGAGTATGTATAACTTCGATTTAGTGATGTTTGGAATATTCCACGCATACTCTTCATAAACAATTTTATTTTATTTAATAATAAAAATACATGAAATAATTTTTTTATAATAATTTATTCTTTTTAACTTTTTCTTTTTTAATTTTCGGTACTGTTCGGTTATCAGGAATACAGCGGAAAACACATTTTGAAAATACCCGATATACTGGATTATTTGTTAGTTTGGGTTAGTTTAGGTTAGGTTAGGTTAGGTTTGGTTAGGTTAAACTAACAAATAATTCAGTTTATCGGCTTTTTCAAAATGTGTTTTCCGCTGTATTCCTGATAACCGAACAGTACCCAATTTTCAATTACACTAACAAAAAGTTGATGCTATTGAATAATGATATTGTACGTTTCATGACATATTATATTAGATTATGTAGATATTGTCTGCAATCAAGATGAGTCAACCTTCACACAATAATATATCAAAATAATTAATAATATCAACCGAGGGTACTTGATAGAATTTGAATTTAAATTCTAATTGATTATGTTTTGTACTACGACTTTGTTTACGACCCGGGTTTCGCCTTTCGGCATCTTCATGCACAATGTGCATTCACCAATGGCATATATGGCAATATAGTAATTTAATACAATAAATAAATAGTGTAAAAACCTTATTACCTACTAAGTAAAGGATCAGTTATAAAAACCCACAGTAAAATTCCTTATATTATACAATTAATATATTCAGTAGTTAATCACATTAAAATGTGTGTTTGGACCCATAAGGGGGGACATGCTCGTCGAAGGTCAAAATTGAGTTTTTATTGTATTTTCAAACCATGATCCTGGACACTCCTTAAACGTTGTAGATAATCTATTTATATAATTTTGAAGCCTTATTATCCTTTATAGTTATTTTAAACATTTGATGACTGCATATGGAATTTTTGTTACATAAAATAGTATTCTTTTAAACCTCTCGCTCTAATGTTTTAGAATATAGTCATATTTCGGTACATAACTGTGCAGTGGTGTTAAGATTTTTTACTTTTATTAATTTTTAAACGCATTTATAAATCCATTAGTATAATTTATTACGAGATAATTTTTGTAAAATATTCACGATAAAAAATTATTTTGATAATCTCTGTGATCCCAAATTTGACAAGAATTAGGCATTTTATTATACAAAAAATCGGCAAGATTAACACATTTGAAGATGATTCTAAAGATACTTATTATAAGCTATGTCTTTGACCATTCTAGTGTGATAAACATCTTATGAATAATGATTGCTTTATAATAATTATTGACCTAAGAATAAGGTAGTGTTTTATTGAAATACGCCATTTCTTTTGTCATTTCCTAGTGATTAAGCTACAACATACGGCCGTAGCCATAAATTGACAAACTATAATTAAAGTAGGGAGTAAAATTATGTTAACGCGCGTGTTTGAACATGTACCTAACCGAATTTTTTTAATTTTTTTTTAAACGGTACATGTTCAAACACGCGCGTCAATATCATTTTACTCCCTACTTTAATTATAGTTTGTCAATTTATGGCTACGGCCGTATGTTGTAGCTTAACCACTGGGGAATGACAAAAGGAATGGCGTATTTCAAAAAAACACTACCTTATTCTTAGGTCAATAATTATTAAAAAGCAATCATTATTCATAAGATGTTTATCACACTTGAATGCTCAAAGACATAGCTTATAATAAATATCTTTAGAATCATCTTCAAATGTGTTAATTTTGCCGATTTTTTGAATAATAAAATGCCTAATTCTTGTCAAATTTGGGTTCACAGAG
Source organism: Rhyacophila brunnea (assembly GCF_057557595.1). Taxonomy (NCBI): domain Eukaryota; kingdom Metazoa; phylum Arthropoda; class Insecta; order Trichoptera; family Rhyacophilidae; genus Rhyacophila; species Rhyacophila brunnea. The sequence goes on from NW_028232774.1 coordinate 22,028,083, forward strand.
ATTATCAAAATAATTTTTTATCGTGAATATTTTACAAAAATTATTGCTTAATAAATTATGCTAATGGTTTTATAAATGCGTTTAAAAAATAATAAATGTAAAAAATCTTAAAACCACTGCACAGTTATGTACCGAAATATAACTATATTCTAAAACATTAGAGCGAGAGGTTTAAAAGAATACTATTTTATGTAACAAAAATACTTTATGCAGTCATCAAATGTTTAAAATAACTATAAAGGATAATAAGGCTTCAAAATTATATAAATAGATTATCTACAACGTTTAAGGAGTGTCGAGGATCATGGTTTGAAAATACAATAAAAACTCAATTTTGACCTTCGACGAGCATGTCCCCCCTTAAGCAAATGACTAATATCCATTTCTCTTCAAAATCAAAAATGTTAATACAACCTCTACTCTGTGGAGGCCCATATTATAATCCTCTTAAGATCGAAAATACAATGTAATTTGAATAGTTGTAGTGCCTGGTTAGTAAAATTCATACTATCATAATATAGCACTTTTACGTAATTCGTTTAATTTTTGCAACAATCCACACATGTATAAACCGTGTTAATATACCATAATGAGATGATTGTGTTTTGTGGTTACAGTTGGCGCAGCTACTCCCAATGGAGGAGAATTTCCTCTTACTCTTCCGCTTCGACAATCCCTTGGAGTCCAGCGTGGAATTTATGAAGGTAAGGAAGACATTTTGCATGTTGGGGGAAGCTCATTCTAAAAGCAGGCATACTTACTCACAAAACTCCGCTTTCTGCGAGGCTGTATATCATTTATATAATCATACTCATACTCCATGTGTTTAACATATTTAAACGCTTTAGTAAGTTTCTTGCCCATTATACTTAGAGCCAACCTGCCTCTTTCTAATATTTATTACTTTGTCTATAATCATAATCTTTTTTTACACTAAAATATTATAAATATTAGTTAACTATTTTTTGTGTGTTCGTTTGAGTCTAGATTTTTTAAATTTCTACTACTTCTAATATTTCACCCTGTCATGATCAAGCATTGGATCATAATGCAATCACAAGGTCGCGCCACTTCCATGATCTGTCGCTATGTTTTTCGCATTCCACCACGTGAGACATGCAGTGCGTAGCTATAGGGTGAGGGAGAGTCAGTCACGGTAAAGAAACCCTTGATGTTGCACCTTAAATTTTTATATAAATGCCCATTTTTTTAAATTTCACCGCGATATTCACTAACAAACAAGCAAGTGTGGTCATATTTTTGGATAAATGTTTTCTTTTCCACCACAAGTAACGCAACGAGTCGTGGGGTACTGTTTATATTAAAGCGCAATTTTTTACGATATAGACTTCCAATTTTTATTTAATTTTATGATAATGACAACAAAAATGATTGTATAATTTGTTTTCGGGAAGATAGGTATGAACAAGTGGACTATTTTTTAGACATATTTTTCTGCTTTGAATGAATTATTCAAGATGAATCTAAGATTTATTTTTAGTCCGAAGGAAATTTTTTCAAGTATTTATAAGGTATATAAGATAGGTGTTTTTATGTGTTATTCATACAACCTTCAGACAGCTTTGATAGAAATATATTATCATTTGCCAGCCAGGCTGTAGCCAATATAATGCGTTATATATATGTGTTGCTGTATAACACTTTTTCCATTTTTATTGATCAATAAACTTAATGCATCACGCAGTGAAACTATCTTTATGTCTGTGGGCCCATATAAATAAAACCTTTCTATGTTATTGAGGCAGTTTGGTGGAATCGACTGGCGATCTGAAATGGGCTACGTACCCGAAATCATTGCAACTGTCATAAAATATGATATAGGTATACCATCATAACCAAAAGAAATGGCTTCAATGGTTCACTAGCGAAGTGAGCCGGAGATATATTTATGGACGTAGAACTACGTTCTTCAGCGAGGGCAATTCAGGGCGAAATTAGGTAAAGAAATGTTTTTTGAAATTGTATCGTTTATTGAATGGATGAATGGTTTACAAAGTACAATGTAAACACCTGGATCTTACATAATTATACTCTTAAAATGACAACTGGAATGCGGTTATTGAGAGTATCCCTCACCCGTTTCACCAAGTTTAATAAGCCGGTACGGTTTATTTATAGAGTAGGAGCGGAATGCAGAAACATTTGTCATAACTAAAATTTCCTTAGCAGAAAACACTATGCAGAAACATTGTCTTTAGTTAAGATCATGTTGTCTATAGTTCACCTCATCTTAAAGCTTCGTTCGTTTTTTTCTATTGAAAATAATACCATATTTAAAAATTCTCTTTCGTATAGTTTAGGTAAATTATTTTGTAATTATTAAACGATGACAAAAATATGACAACTGCACTTTATAAATGCAATAACTATAAATACATAATTAATATTTAATTATAATGCTCTTATGTTTCCGTTATCAGTCATTATAAGTGATTCCACAGGCACCACAAGATATTTTTTTAACATGGTAACACTAGCGTCAAGTGTCATTCTATCTCGGATCTTGTATTTCTGCGGGCGGGCGTATAAAAAGTAAAATAATATTCTGCAAGTACATGTCAAACGAATTAACACTATATATATATCCATATTGAGATAAATTGTTAAATGAATTTGAGTGTATGGACTGTTTTATAGACACGCGAATTTATTTTGACAGCAGCTGTCAGTGGTAAATGGTAATACAGAAGGGGGCGTGTTCATAAAAAAAGTAGTATATGGTGAAGGATTCCTTAACTCTATAGTCAGTATTGTATATAGTTAAGTCATCCTTTTCGGCAACTTATCCGTAAAATCGAAATATTGGATTCTGCATTCCGCTCTAAGTATACGTTTTATAACTTTACACTTTTTTTGCACTTTTTACTACACTGATACGCCTGTTTGCTTGATTACCTCGCATAAAATTAGATCAAATAATATTCGCTGGTATTATATAGGTACATATAGTAATAAATAAATACATAATATATTATGTAAAAAATATTTTTATAAATTATTACATTATTTTCATTCTAGAGCCGGAGTGCAAAGTTATGAAGCGTATACTTTACCTGATATTTACCGCCTAGAGATTTTTTTATTTACACAGTGGCCTAATTTTTGTTTTATTATGTTTATTTCTTCAAAACTTATCAGGGATTCTAATGTATCACTTTTTTGACATCATTACCGAGCAGCTGGCAACCTATCATGCCGAATAAAAAAACTTTGTTTTACGTAAACAATATTTAAGAATGCTTACCATTTCTTTTCTGGGACCTACATCTGGGGTAGACCTTACCCCCCGTAAGCAGACCCCCCATGCTACTCGGCGCTTGCAAATATTTCTGTATACCACGAATTGGTCTTCCTGCATTAAATTTTCTTTCTGATCTACTAAACAAAAGGAACTTTATCGGTGCTTTATTCCGGGTTGGGTCGGGGTCGGCTCATCATGGGTTTGGTAAATTTAACAGACGCATCAAAGAGCGTATAGAACTTGTTATTGTAATGATGCCGCTAGATGTCATCATTGCAGGTGAAGACAAAGATCTTTCACATCCATTCAAATACCTGTAACGTTTGTGAATCATTGACAGTTACTGTGCCGTATCATAAAATTGATCTCAAGAATATTTTATGTGTATTTATGTTCTTGATAATCTGGAATATTACGTTCATAATCAAATATAGTAAGTGTTATAGCCAGCGCTCGAAATGGAAAAGTTTACGAACCGGAGTGCTCGACAAATTTTCTGAAGATATTTATATAGTTATCAAATCGTATGTGTATTTTATAAAAATAAGTGTCAGATTTTCTATTCTATGGCCTATCTAGCTCAGACGGTCAACATATTTTTTCCACGAGACGGAGCGATAATTTTACAAATTTCACGAACCGGAACGGCGCTCCGGTGCGTTCCGTTCCATTTCGAGTCCTGGTTATAGCACATTAATGCACGTATAACCACGATGTATACATATATATTAAAATATATCTTTTTTAAATACGAGTACCTCGGAAACAATCATAGAAAACAAAATCTATGCTAGTATCATTCAAGCTATTAAACTGTATATGATTGATGTGAATTAATTATAATAATTACTTTATCCGATGTCTTTTAATTTCTGCCAATGAGAGGCGATCGCGTAGATTATTTTTATTTTCATCTATATGTGTTACAAAAGAATGAAATTTATACGAGAAAACCCAGATGTCTGTAAACACAGTAGTTTACGAGGGTCGTTTTATTCTTCAGATGCTGCCCAGTAAGTCAATACACCATAGCACCTACATACACATAATATTTTGTTAATATAACCTCTACTCTGACTAGTTTTGGAGCGAAATTTGTAATCTACCTTCGCCTTTATTACCACGGCCACTCCCAGAGGACCTCATCAAATAATATATTTAATTTCCAATTAGACTACACGGTTAAAGTAATAATGCATGAACAGATCAAATGATATTATTCAAAAAGTTAGTTACGAATAACATCGAGCGGTAAAACTTTAAAGTTAATTAAGAAAATCAGGACCATACAACTATTACCGGGATTATGTTTTCATATGAATGTTGTTAAGGGGGGACATGCTCAGCGTAGGTCAAAATGAAGCTTTTGTTCTATTTTCAAAGCATGATCCTGGACATACCTTAAACGTTGTAGATAATCTATTTATATAATTTTGAAGCCTTATTATCCTTTATATTTATTTTAAACATTTGATGACTGCATAAAGTATTTTTATTACATAAAATAGTATTCTTTTAAACCTCTCGCTCTAATGTTTTAGAATATAGTCATATTTCAGTAGATAACTGTGCAGTGGTGCTAAGATTTTTTACATTTATTAATTTTTAAACGCATTTATAAAACCATCAGTATAATTTATATCGACATTATTATAGTGAAATATTTACGATAAAAATTATATTGATAATCTCTGTGATCCCAAATTTGACAAGAATTAGGCATTTTATTATTCAAAAAATGGGCAAGATTAACACGTTTGAAGATAATTCTAAAGATACTCATTATAAGCTATGTCTTCGACCATTCAAGTGTGATAAACATCCTACGAATAATGATTGCTTTATAATAATAATTATTGACTTAGGAATAAGGTAGTGTTTTTTTGAAATACGCCATTTCTTTTGGCATTCCCCAGTGGTTAAGCTACAACATACGGCCGTAGCCATAAATTACCAAACTACAATTGAAGTAAGGAGTAAAACTATGTTAACGCGCGTGTTTGAACATGTACCGTTTAAAAAAAATCGGTTAGGTATATATAAATTATATAAATAGATTATCTACAACGTTTAACTCATTCGCTGCTGACTATATAACGATTTTTTAATTGGCACCTTTAAAATGCACGTTAATTACATCGATCGGCCGTCTGGTCATTAGTCTAAAGCGTCTAAAGTATTAAGGAATGTCCAGGATCATGCTTTGAAAATAGAAAAAAGCTCAATTTTGACCCACGCTGAGCACGTCCGCCCTTAATAATGATATTGTCTCTTAAATTAAATAAGTATTATTCATTATTCAAAGATAACGGATTAAGCAAAACATATTTAAGACGAGAAAATATTACAGCTTCTAAATCATTATCAATTAAGGACGTGCTACGAGATGTCAAATTTATTATATGTTTATCTGTAAGTATAAATTTATATCATGCCAACAAAATCACAAGACAGTGGAAACTTCCGGAATACCGAAAAGAGACTCATGTCGACAGCACTCAAACTGGCGAAAATCTACATAATATATCTGGGAAAATTATAAGACGTGTCGATAGATGGATTTATGTTTAATGAAAATTCTGTCCTGGGATGCAATCCTCAATCTTCATTTTTGTGTCCTTAATCCATTATCGGGCGTCGCTGATGATGTTGACTAATGACTTCCCTGCCTGTAATTGCTCTAAACAGTGATGGAGTGCTAAGCGCAAACCGGTCTCGGAAGTCCTCAATCATGACGTATTTAAAAAAACATGTATGTTTAAAATAACACCGAATTGTAAAAAATCATATTATTTCGTTCATATAATGATTATTATATACATCAAAAAGTAGCTAATGTTATGTTTTTATATCATTTATAATCTAAATTTCTAAATTTAAACATATAAAATAACATTTCGGTAGTCATACGAAGTACTAGATGTAACACGTTCACGTTTTTGATATATTTTTAGTAACTACCTACAATGCTTATTCGAAAAAATAATCCCTTAACAAAGAAAACCTCTTTTACGTAGGTAGACACCAAAAATAGCTTTCAATGTTCATTTATTATTTTTTGGTTTTATAATAAATATTATTTTATTTTTTCAGATCTGGAGAGAATATGATACGGACGGAAGCGGATACATAGAGGCTGACGAATTGAAGGTTTGATTATGTTTTAAATAATTTATAGAACACATAGGATAGTGTAACAAATTCTCCAATCAATATAATGTGTATCCTTTTTTAAAAAAAATTATATTATTATGTATTAACCATATAAGCAGTACCACCCCGTTTGGGTAGGTAGTTCATCCGTTGCTTGGCGCAATGCATTATATTCTAAAAGGGTGGGATTATGGTTATTTTGTAAATTATGCAACTTTTGAGAATAGATCCTTTGGAAATGATTTATTTTCGTCTGCGGCATGTTGTACTTCTACAAGTTTGTACAGAATACTTTGAAGATTCAGCTATACGAGTCTACTAGTAGGTATTAAAATGACGCATATTTACGTTAATGCCACTACCAAACCACACCCGGTCTTCATCGGGCGTATCACGGGACCCTATTTTTGGTGAGAAGCATCATTTTTTTATGACTGGGAATGTCTCAGGAGCAGTTACCCAATACTGAGGTCGCTATGCACCCAAATGTGATCTGACTGAATTTACATTACTTAACGTTAATAGTACCCATGGGAAAGAGGAACACGTAGAGGTAAAATTTAAAAAAATATATAAACTAACAAAACCTAATACCTACATAACTGTAGAACAATCTAAGCGAAAAGATTTTCACGTTGGTAATATGACGCTGCAAATTTTCTAAATGAAACAAAATTGGCTCTTGTGGCGACCAGGTCGGACGGTTCGATGTGCCCAACAGCTGGTTGAATCAACACATTGCGCACAGTAAATAGTTTTTGAAGGATATCAGTATGACTTTATGACGCTTTTCTTTTCTGCCGGGAAATTTTTCGGCGGAGGGGGGTCGAGAATATTTTTTTTCAGATTTTGGGGGGCGTGCTAAGAAAAGATTGCGAAGCTCTGGAATAAACTACTGTTGGAAATTCAATGAAAATATGAAAAAAATATTCTTATATACACCTACCTTTGTTATGTTTTGATACAAAAACAGTAAGGATAACAAAAAAGTGTAGATTGTTGAGGATTTCCAAAATGGCGCAAAAAGAAACAGAAATGTTTTTTTATCCGAGAATTGTTGATGAAAACAATGAAAAAGAATTGTTTGTCATGAAACATTTCATCAAACAATAAAAAATGATTTTTTGCCAACGTTTCCAAATCAAAACGATGTATTTTAGGTTATGTTTTATAACGTTATAAACCTCAGCGAATTTATGTGTCTTTCTCCAAGCACTCTCGTAGCATGCCGAGATGGGAAAAGCTTTAGTGTTTTTTCAATATCGGAAACGTCACGCACCAAGTTATTGGCCATCATTCCTCGGCGACAAATAATAACCCGAATATCATATCTGTGGTTTGTGATACTTATATAAAAATGATACCATTCGATATTTTTACTAGGGCTTATTTTGTTTTTGAATTTGTTTGCTACTTAAAACTATTACCGAGTGCTTTTTGAATACAAATTTTATTATCAAAAATCGTATCATGATATACGGATATATTTCACATAAATAAAAGGATGAGAAAACAGACAAATATACGTCATATGATACATTTTTTTCAAGAATGGCAATGAGTTGGAGTCGAGTCAAGTCACAAAGTGGATAACCACTTGACTAGACAAACGCCGTAGCACAATGGTACTGTTATGCATAAAATCAATAAGTAGATAACAGATTCTAATTAGAGAAACCGCAACTTCCTCTGATAACAACAGCATCCTCTTTGATATCGATAATATTGTTAATTTAAATATTGATTCAATTATTCTAATTAATTCCAGAAAACCACAAACAATAATATAATGTTATTTGTGTTGATAATTAGAAGTTTCTAGAATATTATTTCTTTCCATATATGAACCATTGCACACGTAATGAATTTGTTAGTTCTCTGTCAAGCATTGTACCCCTTGTATTGTAAGCTGGCTTTCTGTCAGTTGTAATATCTGTATTACTGTAATTCTTCTCCGTTTAATAAATCAAACATCTATTAAAAGTTCTTCTATTTCAATTTGATATCTCCTGTGAAGTTTTCCGCTCTCTTTTTGCTATTCCTGACAAAACAAAAGATACTTTAACAGAGTCCTATTTCGATAGTCCTCTGTATAATAATAAAATAGCAAATAATACGTTTACACGTATAAAGACTATTTAAATTCGTAATTACAAAACCTAAAAGAACTAGTGAAAGTGATAATATATTTTACTTAAACTACTCCGCTTTTTGGGGACGTAACAGTACGTACCCTTAAATTTGATGTGGTACGGTGGTTCAATGATTTGATTAAGTTTGGCGGAATTACGTAGCCGGGGGAAATGAAGGAAAATTTGATCAATCTGGGCTAATTTGTATGGTTAATTGGTGATTATATAATGGAATACTAAGCTAGAGTCTCTTTTGTGATTATATTTTACTGATATCTATGTAGTTGTATCATATATTCATATATTTTTCTCTTTACTTACAAAAGCAAATCTTCGTGATAATATTTCAACCGAGGCATAATCTGATATAACTAATAACTGACGTCATATTCTCGTGGTAATCTCAATGTAAGTTAACACTGTTAAACTCTCAAATACATTTCTTAATACTAAGTGTTTTCCACACTGGGTGACGTAAGATTCTTAGAAATATGAGACTGAACTGTTTTTTGTAAAAATATGTGACTTATCAGTGATTCACGCAATGTGATTACCGCACTATAAAAACCAAACCAAAAATAATAAAAAAATAACCGAAAACCGTGTATTGCTCTTCGGTTAACCGATAAAACTGTAAATATAGATATGGCACAAAGATAAAATGAGTTCTTTAAATCAGCGAAAGTATAAGAATAAATAAAATCCATATATGAAAACAAAGTGAGTAGTTAGTTACCTTAACAGAAAAAGGATAATTGCATAAATTATAAAATACGAATCTATAGTAAAAATATGTTTTTATGCTGACGGGTTAAACCGGATAATCGGTTAGTTATTCGCAAAAAAATAGGGTAGTATTTTTCTTTCGGTCAATTGTATTCCCTACTTATAGTAGCTAAACTATAATTTTAGTCTGAGTTCTAAGTATCTACGTATCTTATACAAGGATCGAGAATAGTTGTAAAGAATATAAAATATGACTGATATATATATTATGTGGTACACTAAAACTATGTAGGTACTTAGTAATATTTTGCATTTTCGTATTATAATGTTACAGTAAATACTATTATTTTGAAAAAATAAAACGCTTAATGAAAAAAGGGGCATAGATGTCATTGACACGGAAAATCCTTCGCATCCGATTCCTCTAGGACATTTTTAATCAGTTTATCAGAAGACATGAAAATCTTGAATCTGACTCTATAAAAAAAATGCTTCATCGCCACAATTGGGGAACGCCGGTAAACTATACTTACACGTTTATAAAGTGGTCCTACCATATTGTTGGTTTGAGAAGCACTCTTTATATAATCATACAGCGATATCAAGTAAAAAAGATGAAAAACATATTTACAACATAATAGATACAGTGAAATCAGCTAGACACCAAATTAGGCAACAGTCTCCGATTCGGCTTGGTGTATGGCTTAAAACTCGGAAAAAAAACATATTGCAGGACTATGAATACATATTATACTCACTCATATCTGCAAAGCAAACACCAGTTTCTATTAAAAAATACAATAAATCTGTATGAAAGTCTAATTCTAAAAACCTAGTAAATCCACAATTAGGGGAGATGATCTTACGTCTGATGCTTGCCAAACACAACGATGTACCTAATAGCGTAATCCTAATAATTAGTTTCATACTCATAGCAGGTTAATAAGATATAAATGTGAAAGCCAGTTGCTATGGACCAAGGTATTGAAACCAGATTCGGTTTATTATTATATGATGGTCAGGCCATAAAATCCAAGAGACACAAAGCGTGCCGATTGTTCTCAAATATTACCAAAACTGAATGCGCGTTTCGTTTACGTGACAAACGAATGCATATTGAAAATAATATCATTTGGTACGTATTTAAGTATATTTTATATATTTTTATAAATGAAATTTAACCCTTGTTATAGCCACACCCAGAAGGCAAACCATTTACCATTATTATTGTATTTGCCCTTTACCTGATTTTATACAATCGTTTTATCTGGGTTACCTTCGAAATTATTCATTACATTTATTCAAATACGAGTAGTATCATCCAGTATATTTCATATTCCAATGGTAAATAAAATAATACCGGTGAGATGATTACCTACTTCCAAATCAACTACCCGAAACGAAAATCAATAAAACTCCTGGCATATGGGAAATAAGAAGAAACCTGTATTATGTGTAAAATTATTATTTACTTGTTTTCAGGATACAGGAAATGATACCAAATAAATAATGAACTACATATCATATAATGTCCATGGTGATGAATTGCTTTTGTTTCTTTTCTAGAATTTCCTCCGCGACCTCTTGAAAGAAGCGAAAAAGATTAATGACGTATCGGAAGACAAACTGATCGAGTATACAGACACTATGGTGAGAAATATACCTTCGTTTTATATTCTGTGAAGATATTTCTTACGCATATTTTTGCAATTTCTATACTTGCCATACATACGCGATTTTAGATAACCTGGTTTCGGAAATAAAAAATTCAAAAATAATAATATCTTGTAGATAAATATAGAAACAGTTGAAACCGTAACTTTTTTAATAACATAGATTTTGTAAATATGACATAAATAACGATATCAGAGAAAATCTAACATTTTAAATAATTACAGTATCACTAGCATATTTTGCATTTCGTTTAATGAAGTTTCCAAGACACTTTCATGTTTGACTAACCTGTACGTTATATTGGCAATACCAATACGTCATTGACTGCCTATCATATATTATTCATATACATATACCAGTCACTCTGCATTACGTACATATTTACTCAGTGTCAGTGCTAGTGAGATCATTAATACTGCATGCTAGTATCTATACATTTGTCATATCCGGCAAGCATGGTTGCCAGGTAACCGATAAGTGTGCCCGGTCATCGTAACCGTGTGCCTAAATGTTGATATCCTTTCTTCTGCCCCGTGATTGATGGTTCTTTAGAAACTAGATATTTGCCAGTATATAATATAATGCAATTGTAGGTATGCATTCAGTATGTGTTTTTATGGCCAAATCCTCGTAGGTGTTTACGAGGAAAGGCGTTGTCATACTGTTTGTTCCAATAAACTAAAAGTTTTAATTATTAATTTATGCCAAGATTTTTTTTGCATACATATTTCATTTAGTCGCTAGACCACAGTAACTGGCATATATAGCAGCATGTGACCCACCAGCCACGGGTTGTTTACCAATGACAATGACAAAATGGGTTGGGCTGAAATGGTTGGCAATCATTATTGGTAAAAAATATTTTTAAGATTACTTCAACTATGTGGAGGCTCATTAGCTCAAACTTACATTAATTATAAAAGTTAAACACATCGAATCTTCATTAATATACTCTATATTATTGTTATGTTTCTTGTATAATAGGAACAAATGTCTTAACTATACATATATGTAATGTATGATATCTATTTATGTTTTCATTTCCAGTTGCAAGTCTTCGACTCCAATAAAGACGGACGCCTTCAGCTTTCTGAAATGGCAAAGTGAGTATTATCTTTATTTAAAACATTTGAATTGTTGTCATATATTTTGACTAAATACCTATATTAAAATAACTATATTTAGTCGATAGATATTGATTAGCGGACAGATGTGCCTGAGCTCAATAATCTGCTAGTACCTACCTAAATACAAAAATACTTTTGAAGGAAAAGTACACAAATTAGTTTTAATGAAAGCTTGTATATTGTTTGTGGTTTATTTTATATGAAACACTGCCATGATTTTCTTTTAAGTATATATATTGACTTTAGTGTACATTCAGAAACAATTACTCTTACAATAATAATAATTTACTAATCTACTTTAAACCAACCGTATTTGCAAACAATATATTTTGCGCTCTATAAAAATCCAAATCGGTACATAGTTAATATGCTTATTCAATTTTAATTTATGTAGTACCAGTAGTCACAGAAGTACCCGACCTGACTTATAGATAGCAGTTGTTGTTTGAAAATAATGACCATGATAGAAAATACCAACCTTATAAAGCCTAACTTTGAAGTTTGACGACGCTACGTTATTCAGTAATTATTTGTCAGCCATCAACAGTGAACGCTCTCAGTGAATTTGTTAACATGAAAAAAATTGGTCAGAGTTATGTGATACAATACTTTCATTTGAAAAGCTTCAGTCCAACCAATATCAAAGCTGCGCTAGAATCTACTCTGGGGGTGTCAGCTCCTTTGTTTACATTAGTAACATATTGGGTGGCTGAGTTTAAACGAGCTCGGACGAGCTGCCAAGACGAACATCGCAATGGACGACCAAATTAGGTGACGAAAATCCACAAAATGGTATTGGATGAACGTCGACTGAAATTGCGCTAGCTAGCAGACGTGGTAGGCATTTCAAAAAGTACTGTACATCACAAATTGATTGAAAATTTGGACATGATAAAGCTGTGCGCAAGGTGGGTGCCGCGATTACTCACAATGGAACAAAAACAGCATCGTGAGGATGTTTCAATTGAGTGTTTGGCGAAGTTTCACAACAATAAAGCAGAGTTTTTGCGTCTATTCATAACCATGGATGATGAAACATGGGTCCATCACTTCACACATGAGACGAAGGAACAGTCGAAACAATCGACTGGAAGGGGAGAATTGGCTCCAAAGAAGGCGAAGACAGTTCCATCTGCAGGCAAGGTCATGGCGTCAGTTTTTTGGGATGCGCGTAGGGTAATTTTCATTGATTATCTTCAGAAAGGAAAATCAGTCAACGGCGTGTATTATGCAAACTTATTGCAGTGTTTGAGTGATGAAATCAAGAAAAAACAACTGCATTTGGCGAAAAAGAAAGTTTCGTTTCATCAGGACATATCATCAGTTCACACATCCGTTATCGCGATGGCCAAAATCAATGAGTTAAAGTTAGAATTGCTTCCTCACGCACCTCATTCGCCAGATTTAGCCCCCTCGGATTATTTTCTGTTTCTAAACTTCAAAAAATGGCTCGGTGGTAAAAAATTTGCCAACAGTGAAGAGGTGGAGTCTGCGGTAGATGGCTATTTTGAGGAGCTCGACGATTCTCACTATAAACATGATATCGAAGCTAATGAACATCGCTGGGAAAAGTGTATCGATCCAAAAGAAGTAAGTAGAGAAATAAAAATATTTTTTCCCAAATTTTTTTGTGTTTTCTTTGTTAGGTCGGGTACTTCTGGGACTATCCTCGTACCAACCTTAGTTGGTAGTTTGCTCCAAAATACATATATTTAAACCGAGAAGGTTTGTTATTGTTTGATTAATTATACGAGGGAAATTATTAAGCAATACTTAGTACATTCTTATATATTTTATTTGTACGTATGTGTGAATATGCATGCCGTTTGCGGCTACATTACGGTACAAGGCTCGCCTGGTGCAAAAACGCGGCTTAAAGAGAAACAAAAAAATCTATTTTCAAAAATTCGTCCTCCAATAGAAAATTGAATCGTAAATATTCGATATTCAAACGTCACACCGACAAAACTCAATCACTCATTTTTTTTACAACAGCGTTCTTTTTTCAAAATAATTCAAATCGTTCATCATACATTTTCACACTGAATCTAAATTTAATGATAGCGTTCAATTTATAGTAGGTTTCTAAACATTTCCGCATCAGGATAAATAAATTGGATATTTATTTTCATTGCTTTAAGCTAATTTATTGTTGAGTGACAAGGACACAAAAAACAATTAAATCATTATATCAGCAAGTTTATTATCGGTTTATTCAAAATAATTTGATAATCGATCAAATATGGATATGCGATGTAATAGTGTTTACTAAATACCTTAAATGACAACGGGCAGGACATATAATAGGAAGACAAGACAAGATAATCACTGAACAAATCTAGTCATCCAGTGGTAACTAACAAAGGTATTCAATATGTAGTGTAGACCTAGAAACATTCGGCAGAAGTAAGTACGTGGCGCACTACCGATGTTGATAATATAAAAGTTTAAACATACTGTCATACAGTAGCGGATCGAACTAAGTTGACAATAATTAATTAATTAGGATGGTGATTTTTGTATAAGTAGACTATTTTATTATAAGACACAAGACTGTGGGTAGTGAAAGTATTGGTTAAAAACAGCTGGAAAACTATTCCATTAATCATTCATAAAGTTGTTGCAAAAAATGTTTGGGAATGCCTGATTACATAGCAGCAATGTTCCATTTTTGAAATAAAAAGTCAAAGTCATTTCATTGGCAGGCGAAAAGTTCCTTTTTCAAAATAGACTTGAAAAATGGCGTTCCTCATCCATTCGTTTTATAGGCCAATTTTATATTCCGAATAGCGACCGAAGCATCGCCGCGGTCGGCTTTGTTATTTTTTTTCAGCAAAGGGAAAATCTATGACGGTTTAATTGGTTGCATTGCGGAAATAGCTTTTGTAAAAATAAATACGAATGCGTTTTATTCGTTCAACTGAAAGACTTTATTTATTTTACTGTTCGTTGCATTTTTATTTATGATGTGTGTTTACGTGTACATATTAAGGTTTGTTGTTTGTTATTAATTTCGTGGCAGTATAAAAGTATAAAAATATGAATAGTTACAACAAAGCATTGAAAATATACCATAACTTGAAGGACACCTTTTCTATACAGACAAAGATGAATCCATGAAATTGAATCTGATAAAATGGATACTAATGATAATGATTAACTTAGGTGCAAATCGATCACGCGGCTGTCTATTAATGAATGTTGTCTTCAATGTATGTTTGATCCAAAGGACTGGGCGAATGGCTAACATGGATAACAAACACTCGAAAAAAGCCTGATAATATGTATAATATCATAATAAATAATAATAGATAACATCAACAGCGTTTTATCTACATTTCGCTAACAATTTAAGATTGAACATGCGCAGATGTGATTTCTTCTAGTGCGCAAGAAGGTACACATTTGTGGTTGATAGTGAAGTTATGTGTCAGGCTTATTAGGCACCTTTAGCGAAAGCTGCGAGGATAATCAATACGCTCCACAGGAACATCGACATTTTCAATGATGTGCTGTGTATTTTGTTATCGACATTTTATTCTATTGCTTAACATTATTTTTTCTTCTCTTTCTGTTTGCTTTATATTGTATTTGACTTATTTGGTTATAACCAGTTCTTTTAAAATTTAAATGTCATGTTGTGAACCTCCTGAATTCTGAATTATGTTGTACACAATGGTATGTTTTCAAATAAATAAATAATTTATTGTAACGGTTGCTATTTCCGACTATACTCGACTGGACTATATTGATCAAGCCACAAAATAGATTAATGCAATAGAAATGGGAAAGCCAGTCGTTGTAGACCTTAGCCTCAGCTTTGAGCGCAGTTTTTGGTTTATTACGTCACATCATGAAACGAAAGAAACGCATAACCAGCTGAGTATCCCAGATTTTACCAATATTGAACACGCGTTTTATTTATCTGACAAACTTTAATGCATATTATGAGACATAGGTTGGTGTTTAAATTTATCCCGCATACTTGAGAATTAAACTTTCATACGATGGCTTCATCCATAACGTAAGGTACTTCCTATCATTCTAGTGTTTCCTGGACCAAGTATGCCCTTTCAACTAAGTTTATATTTGTCGTATATTTAAACTTACAGGTTGGTACCGCACTTTTTGTTTAAAAAATAAGACATAAATATCAAATGATATAATATACATACGACATGAACCTACGAAAAAATAATGTATGCATCCCATGTTACCAAGCATTTAAAGTCTCTAATAAGTTATAACCACATGTGTACTTTCATTTCCGCGTCAAACACATATCGATAAATTGACATATCCATACCCGCAGAGACATATTATCCAAACTAGAAACTAACGCAAAGTTTCCAACATTAGTTTTTATCGGAAAATGTAAATTGCTGTCACATTGCATGGCGTGGGACCGTGGAAAGTCACGCTCCGCGCTTTTGTTCAAGCTCATACCTCCGCCATTTTTGTTATTTTTAAAATATTTATTTAGTAGAATAAAGAATGATTTGCATATGAAATGCGAAAAAATGGAACGCGCGTGCGATACTGGTAAGACGCCGATTCACGGAGTTATTTTGGTATTAATACCAATTTTATAACAAAATAAAACGTATTTATATACTATTAATTAATTTAAAACTTTAAATAACACACAATCTATTATTTATAAAGATTAAAAAGTATTTATTTAGTAAAAATATGCTTAAATTGTTAGAATATTGGCTGTAATTAGTCGTGAATAATCAGAATCATTATATGAATTGTTATTAGTATGCGATGACATTTTGAACATAATAGACGAAAGTTTGAATTTACGATTTTGTATATGTTTCCGGTTTAGTAATAAATCTAGTTTTGAATGTTTTATTACGTGCAGGAAAAAATGTAGATTTTATAAATTGGGATAGTCATAATTGATCACCGTGTCAGTTTATTGGCCCATAAATTAATAGATGTTATTCGTTATCAAGTTATCATAAAACAATCCGATTTTTTATGTGATATGTACTGTCGACATTATGACTATTCCGTTCTCGTGGGGAAATATAATGGCAAATGGGGGGGGGGGGTTGGATTACAAAAAACGTAATGGTGCAAATTATAAACCGTATAGGTAGAATAAACATAAAGCATAAACATAATCCTGATATTGGTTTTACGAGGATAAAATGCCCAAATATGAAAAGGACAACGATTCGGATTTTATCATAAATATATTTCGACATACATACCCACATATTATTTTAACACTAGGTCCGATGACAGTAGTTTAGTGAAAAAGTAGTGCAGTTATGTAGTAATAGAAGTGAAACAATCACAAACCCCCAGACTTTAAGAAAATCACATAAATATATGGTTCGTCACCGGGTCGAGCCCGGAGCCCTCAAATGAAAGGCCAACGATTTATTCAATGGATTATAAGGTACATAGAGTTACCTCTGAGGTGTTCATGGTCATGGTCTGAGGTGGTGGTAGAGGGCTGTTATAACTGGCGAGACAGCATCACGGAATTGTAATTTAAAACGCTGATGTTTTCAAAACTTTTAAAGATATCCTAATACCGTTAAATTCAACTGAATTTATCGACATACTTTTTTATTGACATACTTACTATGAAATAGACGAAATGTGTGAAAAATAAAATAACGCCAAAATTTTAGTATTATTACGTAGGTGGGTAACTGAGGATGTTGATTACGTATATTTAAAACTAAAACTTTTTGAAAAATATAAATATATGTAGGAGTGGTCGATGGTGTGGTAGATGAAAGACGATAGTGGTTATTCGTGACGATGGAGAAATCACAGTTTATTTATGGTTACATAAGTACAAGGGTACAATCGGTACAATATAACAGAGGTATGTAAGTTCTCTAAGACCCGTTTCAGACGGGACACCAGTGTCGCGCTCGTATTTAATAAGGAGGCCTTTGTATTCGAATAAAGGGGCCATTGTATTATGTTTATGAACGCCCCAGAGCTAATAAGTGAACGCATAAATTATATACACGCTATAATATATAATATATCCGCGTTATAAATTAGAACATAAAATTGGCTGCGATAATAAAAACAAGTGTACCGGCGGCTTGAGAATGTAGCGGCCGACATACAAGTGTACCGGACACGCGTTGACTCATTAGCTCTGGGCGTTCATAAACATAATACAAAGGCCCCTTTATTCGAATACAAAGGCCTCCTTTAATAATACGAGCACGACACCGGTGTCCCGTCTGAAACGGGCCTAACACGATACAAGTTTATCAAGTGAATATTACGAAGAGACTGCACCTGTTTCCTCCCGACAGCCTTTTATTGAACCTGTCACGATGGAAAATATTTACCTCAGCATCTCAGCCATTTGATGATAAAATATAATGAACGTTTAATGAATATCACTGAGGTAAACAAAGTGCTTACTAAGTAGTAATTCGATTGTGTCAAAATTGTATACAAAGAAATTACACATACTAAACAATAATTAATTTAACTAATAAATTAATAAATCTTAATTAATTTAAAAGCGATTCACATATTATGGATTCTACTGACACTGCTTGGTTCTCACAGAACCATTGATAGCCACATATGTATTTTTATTTATGGGGGCCGCCGAATGGCTAAATCCACCCCTGACTGTTATGATAAAGCTAGATATCGCTCTACTCAAGGATACTTATACACTTGTAGTCCATCTATGAATTATATTTGAAAAGAGCGTACGAAAAGCGATGACAAAACCTGTCGTCTCAAATCCAGGAATAGTTTACTTTTAAGCTCTCTCCCTCTGCTTATAAATATTTTATAGAATTTTGCACCAATTTCCGTCCATTTTAATCTTCTGAATTTTTAAAAAGTTCTCAACGCCCGTAATACGGATTGAATAAATTATATTTTATATGGTTTTGTCTTTTTTATTATTTTAATGCGATACCCAATAATTCAGAACTTTTTAAGAGGCCGTATCTGCTTTTGGTGTATTTTTTTAATATGGCAAGACACCACGCGGTCTGAAATATTATTATCAGACGACCTATTAAACTGGAGTTAGGAGTTTTCTTGGGATAGGTACTTAGAAAACTTTTGAAAAAAGAACAGGCGTTGGCGCAGAAATAAAAGGGAGCACACAGGCACACGATATAGCAGCAGGGTTGACAAAGAATAGGGATTTATTTTATTCCGTGAGAAAAATGCTTGGAAAAACTGAAAAACCAAACTTTCGTAAATACAAAGAAGGATTCACATGAAATAAATACACAGAAAAAGTAGAAACGCCGATAGCGAGATGAATAATATTTAAATATCAATAGGCCTACAATATTAATTGAGTATATTTCAAAAAATGTGTAAAAAAGAATATTATGCCATTACAGAGATTGGTCAATATGTCATACACACCATACTTGAAATTGGACATGCATGAAATAGACTCTGATTTCCCCTCATCTTCCACCACATTTGCATATTATGTTATAGGAGTCGATACATCTTGAAGGAATGTACGAGAAGTGCCCTTTAAATTTGTCATGTAAGCATCTCATGTCAGAAAATTGAAAAGGTTTATTGATTTTGTCTGATTACAATGGACTAAAAATATACGGCTACACCCACGATGGTCGAGCTGCTTAAGCGTCAGTTTATAATGTCGTGGGTCTCAGGTTCGTATCCCCGGTCTGGCAAATACATATCCTGTTTTCAATTTGTTTTTTTTTTAAGTCAGAGTATGGACCTAATAAAGTTAGTTATTGTCTTACATCCATTTCTCCTAAAAACAATATCTGTTAATAAAAACCTCCACTCTGTGTAGGCATGATCTTATTAGGATCGTACAAAAAAAACAATATTGGAACCTATCTTATAATTTTGATTTATTTTTATTGTCTAAAAAGATAGGTATCTACTGATGCTTGTAGCAAGATTAGCAAGATAGCATTATTGTAATCATAATATTATTATGTGACATTTTTAAATATGACAACACACAATAATTTAAAAATGTCACTATGAAGAAAAATGTTCGTATATCCTGTAACACACCTCGCCTCTTATGAAGAAATTTCAAACAAAGAACAAATAAAGAGCGGGAAATGTGAAAAGCGTCGCAGTATAATATAACACAGTGACGTGCAACTGATTTATATTTGATAGTTAGATTTTGCATTCTACAGCATAAAAATAACCTGTTGTCACATCCGTGTTATAATATAAGTATACTATCCATTTTTTTGCTGCATATGCTTATAATATTATTTGTATTATACCAAACAAGCCAAGGTACGTAGTCGAAAGTAGTGTCAACTCTTAATTAACGAATAGCACAATTGGGCGTATTTACACACTGTAGTTTTAACATTAAACGAGATTTGTATTTGGCCGCGTAATTTTTCCGACTTTTGCGTGGAGTAAATGAAAACTCTGCCAGTATTGCTAGTGTTGATCGGTGTGTCCCTAATAATAATTTAAAATCAGGAGCATCAGTATTTTTCAATGTATAGAACTATCCTACTATTGGTATTTCCTATTCGGAGAGCGATCAATTCATTGTAGACTCCACACATTTTTTTACTGCATGTCTCACTATCCTTACTACATACTAAACATATAACAATATGTGTTATGAGGTGACTGAAATAATTCATCTCTCCATTATGTGTTAAAATAAATAATAATTACAAAATAAAAAGAACTTTTTATATACAACGTTTTTAAATTTTCTGTTGAATTATTATGCTCAATATGCTCAAACTTGTACTTGATAATATGAAATAAATAAAAAACAAACAAACAAATATAGAATACTGAAATGTCATTTTGACATTTCATTTTTATTTCCATAGTAACGCACGTATATATAAATTATTTAGTTGCTAGGACCACACCCTTATCAACTTATAATAGTCTTTTACTTTTTACGGATTTTTCTGAAATAACTTTCCATACACAGAATTAACTGAAAATGAATTCAATTCTGCTTAAAAATGGCTAAAAGTATTAAAAGAATGCATTGTCGTCGTCTTCTGATATATGCTAAAAGTGTCAAATGTCTAGCTAATCGGGAAGTTACTTTAACATCGATTGCAAGATTTGTACTAGACAAACAACCACCAAACAAACAAGAATACGAGCTAATAAAAACGTTGTAAAAATAATTTAATTGATTGTCGCATATAATGGTGGTACGCATATTTGACTACTTTGAAAATAAGAGTAACAATATCAAGAATAGAATAAAATAAAAAAGGTATTTAGTGTTCAGATATAGCATAATATACTTATAATTAACTATTCGTGAGCCGTAGCGCCACTGTCGGAGAAAATCTGAAACGGAAAATCCCGATTGAAGTTTTAGGAACATTTTCGAGCTTCGTTAGTTCTTTGTTGTTAGAAAGTCGCGAAGAATAAAAACTCCGCCAGAATCTCCCATTAGCGCTCCGTAATAATCATAATGGATGGGACAGCCTTCGTATTATACTCTTTTGAAGTATGTTACGCCACTGGGTTGCAGTTAGTTTTGCACATCTTTTGCTATAAAGCGCGCAGCTTAAAAGATTTTATTTTCAACTTTTTAATTAATATATTTGGCTTTTCTCCAGTACCTAATTACTTAATATTTAGTTAGATGAAAAGTTTTAACTAAATATAAATAATATATACACTGTATTGCATCTACCGTATCTCTTTCCACTACTTTTTATCGTCGACATGAAGAGCCTCCTGAATGATATTCCATTCTTGATACATGGCCTTCCCAAAGCTTACATCTTACTTTTGTATGTAAAATAATATAGCTATCACTTTAGAAATATGATTTATTCATGACTATTCATTTGCTGCAATCTCCTGTCTTCGTGTAAGTAGCGCTTATTTCTAGCGATCTCTTTTTTTCCGATAATGCCCATAACTTAAATTCTCAAGTATTGAATTTAGAATTCGTATAAATCTTAAAAAATATGCAACAGCGCCATCTGTCTTCGAGTATTGTATTTATACGAATATTTTATTAGGGATTCAAATTTATTTTGTATGACTGTCAGGTCGCGTGACCTCACGTCTACCAAAATGTATGCAATACGGTAGGCTAGAAAGGCGAAGCCTAAAACCTTTGTGCATACTAATATTATTGTCCATAGCTGCGCTGCTTTGTCCAAAATAATTCATAATAAGATAATTAAAAAAATATATTTCGATGGCATTCAATCACACATAAATACAGATTGTTTTTAAAAATAAAAAAAATATTTTATCTGATAATTTTTGATGCGTATACATGTTTAGGAAATACATAATTTAAACTCATCGCTCAATTTTATATCGTCAATGAGCTATTGAAATTTCATCGGTTTAGTGTGTCGTTCATCAGTTCATCGGTAGTAATATCGTATTATCTTTTTATTACCCTTAAGTAGGTATACCTGAAAAGTGTGCTATTTTTCTCTATTCTCTTATTTCCTATCTCTTTCCAAAAGTCACCGTTTGCCATTGGTAGGTACTTGATTATAATCTATTATATTATAAAACAGTAAAATAAACCACAGGAAGTTCTTTTACAAGAATTTCATATTATTGACAGATGGGAATTTTCGATTATTATTTTTTTTTTTTTAGCGACAAGGCATTACTTACAAAAACGGTGACTTCATTATTTTATTATATTGTGCAGGATAGTGGTTTTCATACCTAATTATTCATTTCGTAAAAAATGCATGCTCAAAGTTCCTAGTCAATTGAATTTTTTTCTTTTAGAATTAGATTCGAGGCCTTTTTATATCCTTTTTGATCTATCAATTGATAATTTTACACTCGAAATCACATTCGGAAACTTTTTAAAAACTTTTCCTAGCTGCCAATTGAAAGTTTCCATATCACAATCAAACGTTAAAGTTTTTTCACCCGTTTTTATCTTTACACAGTATTTTTTGGATTATCACGAAATAAAGGACAAATGTGGAGAGGGATTATAATGGATATTAATTTTAACATTAACGAAATAATGTATATTTTGACTACCATCGGCGTAGGAAATTTCTCTTAATTTTGATACCCACATATTAGGCATAAGGATTTTGACCACGTTTACTTAATTCGACATATTTTTCAACTTGTTTTTTAAATATTTTATACTCCATTTTTGAGAAATACTAATCTTTTTAAGATTATTGTGTAATTACATATTTTTTGACTAATTTTAACATTTTAATGGCCCCCTTTTAAATCTTATGATGACTCAATTACTTCATCTGCGTCAACGAAATTCGCCACACCTGTCTTGACAAAAAATAATATAAAGCTGAATCTAAAGATATGGTTTCGTACGAGCGATAACCTCATTGTTTTAATCAGCAGTCTCAAAGATTGACCACCATTATAGAAAATACAGCACTTAAAGAAGAATAATGTAAATACTATCTTAACTATTGGAAACTCTGTTTTAAAATATCACATTAACAGTACGTGCAAACACGACCAATACATTTACTATACTGTTTATATGTGACATTCCCACATACTTCTTTGTATGTATTGACTGGGTGCAACAATGCCCAGACACTCTGCGCTTTACATCTAACCACTAGTGCAGGGGAAGTATTGTATATCTTCTAGTATCTAGTTTTGTATATCTGTTAGTAGTAAAGTTTTCTAACCGCCCACTGGTTCCACAGTAATGGCGATTTATAAAGTAGGGAAGTAACTTTACTTTATAAAATTTATAAATCACAGTTACAGCAAGTTAAAGCATATAATAATATTTACTTATTAAATACTTTATGTCAGACTTTCGCTAAATTTGGCAGAATAAATCTTTATAAAACAACTTTATTTATACTTTGCATACATAGAAGCGTGAAGTCTGATAAAATTACATTTAATTAAATAAATTATTAAAAACCCCTATCGCCCACCATGAAAGCTGAAACGCCCACTAGTGGGCGGTAGAGACCAGGTGGACTACCCCTGCACTAGTGTAATACTTATCATCAGACATATCTTATCCACAAGAAGTTACCCGTGTACGCGTGGCCATAAAGTCAAATATACAATACTTATTTTCATTATATTTTTAAATATTTTATGCGCCGGCAAACTACGAATGTCCAAAGTACGCCCTTCTACACTTTTCCAGAAACAAAATAAATACATGAGCATAATATATTTAAATGAAATCTCTTTTGTTTGGTGTAGTACAAAAGACAACAGACCAACAGGTCTCCGCCATCATAATACATTTGTGAGCGGAAGTTGTGCTCGCGAAATGGCCGGAAATCATTACAAACGACTTTATTATATGTTGGAGGGAAAATTGGGCGCCAGCCAAAAATGTGTAATATGACAATTTATTCGACCGAAATGCGCCTGGATTTGTCATTTGATGAGAAGACATATTAGCCCTATTAAGGCAGCGACGGAAGGCTGATATTTTGAACGTGCGCCAGGAAAAACATATGATGCTTATTCTCATCGGGAAGAGGTGATTTATATAAAAACGAATGGATTTATTCTTAAGTACACATTTAGAAATAAACTATACTCCACAATAAATGTCGAATGGTCAAATACATGAGTGAGATGTAGTCTAAATATTAAATGGATTACATCCGGATAAATTGAGGCATTCATTGATATAAAACAGGTCCAAATGGACGTCCTAAAAGCCACTGTATAGATAATTAGATCGAATACCGACAAACTTTGGAAAGAGAGGGTTTCAAAAAGTTAGAAAAAAGCTTTTATCTTCCTTTACTTAGATTATAATATGGCGACATGTTGCTATTTTCGTATTAATATGTGCCATAATGTGAGTTTCTTATAATGTATTTGAAATTTAAATTGGATTTTTATTTATTATTGGATTTTTATTTATTTGGTTCTGATCGGTTTGTAAGCGATTCGAATCCGGGTGGCTGTATTTGTCAAATTCACAACAGCGTCAACAGCCGATATTTATGTTCAAATTCAGAACGTGCAACAATTGTTTTTAAACGTTTGGATAACAATTATTTTAATTTCTGGCACAATTTCAATTCCAAAATTACGTGATTTGTACATTTTTAACCTCAAAATTTGAACAGCTTGCTAGATGCTATTAAACCAATTACTTTAATGAGCTTTAACGAGCAAGATATTAGACTTCTGAACCTTACATAATATCTACATATTTATACATAGGTAAATCCCTGTAATAATAATAAATAGGTAAAATGTTTATTTAGGAATATTACTTCTATATAATAATAGGATCGTAAAGAAATCCATTACTTATTTTATTGACCAGTAAAAGGATTTTTTTATTTGTTGTATATTTATCTAAAATATTTTCATTATTGACAACCATTTTCTATATTTCTAGAAATTTTTCGATTCCCGTTCTTTAAAATATTGTCAGTTTCAAATTACAATACTAAATTAAATTATTTTTATATTTCGTTCACTTTATTATTATTAATGTGTCTTCCATAGACATGAACAGGTAATAATCCGAAGGATACGCGGAATATCGAGTGTGTGGGAGAACCTTGCAGTTCAACTCTTGCAATTTTTCACTGGTAATTTTGGCAGTCACACCACGAAAATTCGCGCATTGTCATAATCAAGACTCAAGACTTACCCAATTCCAGTTGATTAAACTTATTAGTTTTAAAATAAATCTATATTCGGTGAAATGGGTGAAAGTACATACTTGATTATTGAATTAAGTTCATGGTCTTCTGTCCGTTAGTCTGATACAGTAAAATACTCAATTCCCGGCTTGGTTTAATTGATATCATTCCTATAGTGTATAATACTCAATAGTGCTACTATCTGAAACGCTATTTTTTTTAATTTCGAAATTTTTTTTTTCATAATATTAATAAGCTACATCATGATTTTATTAGTGTATGGTTAAACTTTTTTGAAATAAATTATATAATGCCATTAAATTATCTGTATTTTAATTTTTTTAAAGAAAATTCTGACAATTTATTAAAATTAATAAAAATGCTGGTTGAGATAGTTTATATCCAGAAGTGCTTGTATTGTCAGATTAAGTTTACAATTAAAAAATGTAAAAGCAATTTATTTTTATCTTTTATCTTTACAACTAATAAAGTACCGATAATAGTACCCGAATGGCGAAGACTAAATGATTGTTTAACATTAACCTTGATTTATTAAAAGGATATGATATTTCAAATATAATGGCAAAAATAGTGACAACACAATCTGTACGTCTAGGAATTACAGTGCACGAAACTATAATGCAATGATAATCAGCGATGTCCCTAGGTAAAGTACCGCCCTTAGACAGAATTAGAATGCCGTCCCCTTTCGATTTTAGTATAGTCTCTAATTTTATGATATAACTTGTTAGGTTAGGTTAGGTATTCACATACCTATGTTATCATCTTAAACTAAATCAAACAGCAAATCCAACAAAATTATTGAAAAAAATTACACGTAATCTAGTGACGATTAGAGCATTTCCACTAAACCTACTCCCAAATAGAGGAGGTCTGATGCGCTGAAAACTATTGAGGCACCTTTGTGATGCTTTAAAACTATGATTTCGTTACTTTCTAACGAAGCGACCGCATCGTCCGCTTCATGGAAACCAGCCACTGCTACCAAAACTTTTAATGATCAAAGTCGTTCCTTCATTTGCCGCTCTTTATATTTTGCCACCCCTAAGCAGCCTGCCTACCCCTATGAGATGTCATTGAATTGATAATAAATAAATTGCATAAAATTATCTCTTAAAATTAGAAAGAATAAGAAATTTACACAAAAATTACATGTTGAAATTTTTGAGTTAAACTGAATCCGAATAAATTGCTGTGCTGTCTACTAATGTTCTTCATCGTTTACCTCTACAACATCCCGTCCTTCCCAATGTAGTGTATCCAGTATATTTTCCCGTATAACATAATATGATATCAATGTATTATAATAAATCCACACAATGTATTGTTCGTGTTGAAAAATGCTTTCTAAAATGTAATCTTGTACCTGTTCACAGATTGCTACCCGTAAAAGAGAATTTCCTGTGCCGGCAGATATTCAAGGTAAGTTTCATTGAACAAAAATACTCAAGCGAGAAGAGAATCCACTCCGTAAATAACTACTTCGCAAAAGAGGGAATATCCGGTGGATATTTTTATCCCAGGATGTTATATCAGAAAATACATAAAACATTTTTTTTTAAATATTGTGAGAAAGATTTATTTTCATCCGCCAAATGAATTTTTCTCGTAGTAAATTTAATTAAATCATTTCTCTCTATATTAAATTTCGTTCAATATCCGAGCGAGTGGGCCTGCTTTAGACTTAGGCTCGCCGCCCATTACGACGACTAGACGCAGGACGTAGCAGTCTAGGCAGTGCTCAAAATGTAAAATTTTACGAACCGGAGCGTTCGATATTTTTTAGGAAATAATAACATATCCAATTTTATGACGTATATTATACATAAATAAATGAATACTGAATACATAAAAGTAAGTAAATTTAATTTCTTTATAATATTTCAAGAACCGGAATCCAATATTTAATTTTCCCACGAGATTCACGAGTCGGCACTCCGGTGCGCTCCGTTCCATTTTGAGCCCTGAGCTTAGGTGAACATTTTTGAGACAGTTTATACATAATTTCCATACCCTTCCCTTCTCATGAAATATCTCCATTTTCGAGCTGTCTCAGAAATGTTTACATAAACTGCTATTTTCTGCGATTTGTGGCTGTGCTTAGCTA
This sequence comes from Rhyacophila brunnea, assembly GCF_057557595.1. NCBI lineage: Eukaryota > Metazoa > Arthropoda > Insecta > Trichoptera > Rhyacophilidae > Rhyacophila > Rhyacophila brunnea. The sequence goes on from NW_028232774.1 coordinate 22,055,874, forward strand.
ATGTAATGGGCGGCGGAGTTTGTGATTAGCCCGTTTCTATGAACAAAAATCACCATATTAAAGATTGGAAACAATTAATAAAGATGTTTGATTCTCACAAATGATGTCCTACTAAATGAACGCCACTTATATAAGTCAATTAAAATTAATAATCTGATACCACCTCAAGATGGTGTGTTGATTCGTCTGAATATCGATATTGCAATATATTATGCATATCATCTATACAGCCCCGTACGATAATGCGGAGGCGACACTCACGCCAAATCAACGCACTATCTGCGACCAGCCTGAAATAGATGCAAATAATTAATGTAACTTAATACTTTGGACGCGGAAGACGCACACGGTGCGTAATGACCAGGCGGCCGATCGATGTAATTAACGTGCATTTTAAAGGGGGCAATTAAAATCTCATTATCTATTCAGCAGCGAAAGCGTTAACTGATCATGCATAAAGAAGAAATCTGAACAATAAAATAAGTACTAAAATGAAAGATTTCCAGCTTTTTAGATACCTTTTCAGATACATCTCAATGTTTGTCTCTAGATTAAGCTATAAACTGTATTGATAAACTAAATCATTCAAATCAATACTTGCGGAATTATTTCGAGAACTGACGAATACAACGAAAGACTTTTCCTATTATATTTTATGATGTTTGAACGTTAAACGTTTACAGTTGTATAATTTATTATTATATTATGATATACCTAATGAATGATAAAATAATTTACAATAAATTAGCACCAATAAATGGGTTTAACATCCAGCGTTTCCAACTTGGCATTTTGCTTGCCATATCTAACAAAATTCGCATCTCGTATGGAGTTAAATATGGCGTTTTTGATACCTATCACAAACATCTTAAAACAAGATTTTCTTGAAAATCAACATGCTGATCGTACTTTACATTTTTTAAATTAAATAAGTTATACATACAAAATGTTGACTAAACTTCATATCTGCATTAATTTTGTGATCAATTTTTTAATTAAAATTCTTCTTCGGTCTCTATTCTTGTAAAAACAATGTAAATAATTATGACATATTTTATTAAAATGCTAGTTTTAGACATTTTTTGAATTTTATTAACAATATAATATATTATTACGTACCTTTATTATTTGATGGTGTCAGAACGTCACAATATTTCCAAAATATGGGTGTTCAATAACAAAATTAACAGCATTTAATGCTACATTATTTTAGTATATTTTGTATTATCATTGCATAAAAAATAACTTTAAAAAACCTAAGTAAGTAATTTAAAAAAAATATATATTATTATTTATAGTTTCTTATAACATATTTATTGTTGGGGTCATAATATTATCATACTCTTTTTGGGGAATGGTTGTTAGCCATGCGCTCTACCCAGTGGATCCTTTTTTATTTTTATCATATAAAATAGGTCCCTTTATACCAGGCATGTCCAACTTCAAGTAGGTGGTAGTGACCTACCGCACTCCTACATTTTCCCCACCCTTCGACTTGCTCACGAATTATAATAATTGACTGACGATATTAGGCATTAGAAATTAAACAACAACACTAATTGTATTTACCGTCACAAAGAAATACTCAATTCCCCATTCGTTGTGAAAATTATATAGTTTTCATTTTACGAGTATTTTGTGCACTCATTGCACTCATCGTCAAACTATGTTATCTACTATGTTAAACTACTTATCCTACTATGTAAGTAAAGAGCCAACTGCATGACAGTACGGGGAAACTATGTCTCAATTTAAAGAGCCTTGATTCTCATCGTTTTTTTCTGTCACTCCTGCGGCAGGATGTCAATAATGCAATATGACTCAAGTAATACGACAAGTTCACGCATACTCCATCATGGTTAATTTAAAAATTAATGAAGGAATAAGAATGGTTAATACTTCCCTTTTAAAATCTCTTTGAAATTATATTATATTAGATTTTCACAACTCCACCAAAATCCATCTGCGATCGACGCGTTGGACATATCTGTTTTTTTTTCTTCTATAAAATGGAAATCGCTGTGTCTTTGTATATACTTTTTGTATATCTTTGTATATACTATTTTTTCGATAGTATGCATAGGCATACCAATAGTGGTTGCTTTCCATCTAACTGTAAAAGCTGGCCCGGAGGGATTTCTATTGGTCGATCCCAAATGAAACCTATTAAATTATAATTACTATCTCACAAAAAAGAAATCCAGCCAACATTTTTTCAGCCAAATCCCGCATCGTTATCGCAAATATTGTCATTAATCGTCTCAAAGGAAGCCAAATTAATTTAGTTATCGTTTAAAATTCGCAATAACGACTTCGGACTGTTCAAAATAATCGAGGCGCACGAGAATATCTCCATCTACGAAGCGAATAATTATTGTTATCAATCTTCTCTGTCCGCCATCTCTGTGAACTATCCCGAACGACCCATTCAATTAATTAGTCGACTTTAATGGACATTCATTAAATAGTTCTGGCACGTCCACATGTAATTATAATAGCAATTAATAAAATATATTGATAATACAACACGAACCCCTGTTATTAATTCATTTAATATTTTATATTAAGTATTACGATACTTTCACATCATACGCCTAACAGTAGGCCTATTAAATATATTATCTATTGATAGAAAATTTGAAGCATAAAAGCTTAAAATAAGCTCTTGATTTTGATTGTGAACGGATGCCTATCTTAAATTGATTGGTAAAAAATAATTGGTCGAAAAAACTAACAAAACTCTTCACTGTTTGAGACTTCAACAGAATTTCTTAAATATCCTGATATATATAATTTTTTATCGAAAGAGCGTGTTCAGCGAGAAGAGATAATTTGATTACAATGTTGATTTCTCGTGATTCTCGAAGAATCAACAAACCAATTTCGAATTCTCGAGAAAACAAATATTTTTGAATTCTACACAATATTTTATATAAGTTCAGAAACAATGTTTTAAAATTGATTACTTGCTCATTGCTCCACACGAGTGAGTAATGCGAATATGACAACAAATGCTACATTCATTTGTTTTAAAATCTCCTATCGTCTGGTATTGAGTATAAATAATTTGTTTTCAAATTTGAATTTGGCGAGACTCAACATGTTAAATATTTATACTGTAACATAACGTAACCTGTTCTGAAAACCATATTAAGAAAATAAAATTGCACTTCGTTTTAACAGCTCGACGGCAATCCTATATATCCTATGATTTCAATAAATTATATGACGGTAATAAACTGCTCTTACTTGCGAACCCACATAGATAATATAATTATATATCATATTATGCAAACTCAGTTACAATATAATATACAGAAATTAGTACTTGTAATAATTAATTTTACCCATTGAAAAATGTTTTGTTTTGTTGCAGTAGTTAACTATGAAATTGATCTAAATACAGCGCCATAATATTAAAAATGATAATTTTCTATATTAATTAAGTCTAGTTATTTTCCCGTCATAACTCAGTTCTCGAAATGGTTCCGAATAAATAAAAAAAAATCTAAATATTATAATTGATGCTTTGAGGATGCACAAAAATATTCGCTTTTAAGATACCTATCATAGTCTATTAGGAAATGGAGAAACATGAGGTGTAAGTATGTGAGATTTTGTTTTTATAATTTTGTTACCTACATAATTAATTGCGTTGTGAATAAAATATATCTCACTGTTACAAAATTACTTGAATAATGTTATGCGTTGTGAAATTGTTATTTAATTTAATTAATTAAATCTGCTGCATACCTACAAACCCCGTTTCATTATGGTCTTGTTATAATAATATTAGCAAGAACAACGGGTCTACTCTATGAAAATTTATGTTTTTTTGACATTTACATTACGTAGATTGAAATAATAATATGCTGAATAAAACCTATACCTACTTCAGACTCTCTGCGTACCGTAGAACAATACTAACTAAAATATAAAATAAACAAATTGTTAATAAAATATAACACACTTTCTTCATTTCCTGATGGCGCTATTGTCATAATTTTAGATTAGCATGTATGTGAAAAATCCAAATAAAAACCAAACGCACACACCCTCCAACAATACACACAAAGAACACAATATGATATTTATGTTCACAAAATATTATAATATATTCGTAATGTGTTTTTGTTGCACAGAAATAATACATTTTCCATATATGAATATAAGCACTCTCTTTTCTAAATTGAATTGTGTTGAAAGTCTTCTAAAACGAAGCTCACATTTATTCAAATTTGCACAGACATTTGAAAAATAAGCCTTCTACCTAGTTTGTTTAACCATTGAAAGAATATCTTGTATGGATGAGAAAATATAAATAGCATGATTGGAGAGTTCTACAGTGGCATTATATATCATTGGGTCTATTCTATACTTATCGAACACTAAAGTAATAAATAGTATCAAACTTAGGGTAGGTTTGTATCAAAATATTAGCACTTATTGTAACAATTACACGAAGCTGGTTTTTATTGTTGCAATAAGTGCGATATTTTAACAGCAGCAAGATAGGTGCTGTTAAAATATAGCACTTATTGCAACAATAAAAACCAGCTTCGTGTAATTGTTACAATAAGTGCTAATATTTTGATACAAACCTACCCCAAGTTTGATACTATTTATTACTTTAGTGTTCGATAAGTATAGAATAGACCCACATATGTGCCTATTTGAAAATGGCCTATGTATTTGTATGTAGCAATAAGTATAATACTAGCAATCGACAATGCATATCACAATGTTTCGTGATGTTCCAATATTGTGACCATACCGAAACTAATTTTAATATAAATAAAAAGCATTTCAAGTGATACACATTAAAATTATCAATTAGTAAAAAATCTTTTGAATACATCAGAGAACATAATCATACAATAATATTATATAATAATTAGGTAAGAATTTTATTATCAGTTTATCTTTGATTTTAGATAAACAATATTTTTCTTTTTAACGTTTTTAGATACTTACGTATATATTAATTAAGACACTTTAAAATGTATATTATCAAAACATGTCTCAAATTGCTAGCTTCGTATTTTTCCACTAGGTGCTGCCTCTGTGGGTCTATTCTAAACTTATCGACCGCTAAAGTGATAAATATTATCACATTTAGGGTAGTTTTAGCACTTATTGTAACAATTACAAAAATATGTTTGTAATTGTTACAATAAGTGCTAATACTTTGATATAAACCTACCCTAAGTTTGATAATATTTATCACTTTATCACTTTAGCAGTCGATAAGTATAGAATAGACACACTGTGTAATATTTCCAGTGGTGTTGCGGCGTATTCGTGATGGAAAGATATTTTATTAGTAAATAAAATATAATACTTATTCCACACATGAATATGTGCATTATAAATATATAATGTGGAATATTATTGTTTTGTTTTAATTAATGATATATAGTATGGTATTGCGATGGTAAACATGCTTATTTCTCAAACGTCCACTTTTATACACAATATTCACAATTAAATAAATAATAAGTGTGTACCTAACAATTCTTCTTGGCATCTTTTATCCAACATGGCACACTCTGTCCAATTCACGAACACAAATTTGCTTCACACAAATCTCTATGTTTGCACCAACTCTATCTCTCTCTGTCCTTCTCTCTCTATCTCCTCCTGCAATCTATGTCTGCCCTCGTCTGCCTGCTTAGGAGGGAATGGAAGTAAGTCACTCTACTCTATTCTCTGTCGCTTATAAATGTTTTAATTTCGCACTCTCAGTTCAACACATCTACATCTTACAATGGATCAAAATTTATAAATTTCATAACATCGAAAAGAGTATAAAACTATGTGCATTAAATGTATCGTAGAGTATACGCTTCTTAACTTTGTACTCAGGCTATAGCTCTAGGACTCTAGGATGATAATGGTGTGATATATTCTAAATATTATTATCTATTTAATTATTCATTACTGCATATTATATTAATACAAGTGAATATCGTTTGATCTAATTTTATGCGAGGTAATCAGGCAAAGAGGCGTACCAGTGTAGTAAAAAGTGCAGTTATGAAGCGTATACTCTACCTATCATGTTATGCCATAATATAATATTATATATGTTTTTAATTTGAATACGTTAATTAAATATATTCTGTGGTGTTCGGATTAAACTGCATAAGTAAGTTAATATTTGCCAAAAATGAGCTTTAAGATTATTTGTAAATTATTTCAACGAAGTCATAATATAGCAAGAGACTTTGAGATGTCGTTGTATTGAACTGAGTTTGCGATTTAAGTATGTTTTGCATGGGCATTATTTGTAAACAACAATATTTGTTATCCTCAAACTTTATGTTGTACCTACATAAGTATAATATTATTTTCATATGAAAGAAACGCTTACCTTAAATTGAAATAATTTAACAAAATATCAATATTGTTTTGCTTTACAAACTTGGCCCTCGCATATTTTTGCCCCCTTGGGAAGAGTGAACAAAATAAAGTTTGAAAGCAAAATGAGAAAAGTTATTTACGTTTTTGTTTGCACTGTAAATGGAATACAACTTGCGAAAGGGAAGATTACTCTGAGAAAAGGTAAATTATTTATAATTTACCGTTCAACGTACAGGTGCGATGGTTGGATTTTATTTAGATAGGTACATACTGTGCGATCATTTTTGGTAAAATGTTTTATATTATTATATTTGATAATAGTATTGCCAATAAATCAGTGAAAAACGTTTGAGACATATTATAGAGGCGTGGGCACAGGGGGAAATTTGGGGAAGAATTCGCCCTGCAAGAGTCAATGAAAGATTTGAGTGTTAAAGAAATACAAGTACACCGGTGACCAGTTGAGTGAATCGCTTTTATTATTAAATAATATGTGATTTTAAATTATACATAACCATTTCCAACGTTATTTAAACAAACTATTAGGTAGTATTCTTAGAAAAAACTGTACGTACTTCCTTACATATTTATGGTTTTGGTGTTAACATTAAATAAGCTGCTAAGAAAATATTGTTATTATTTTATACACTTAAAAGCTCTATGGAGTTTAATGCAATTTTAGGAATAAAATGCATATAAAGCAATTTGGTGTTTTGTATCCTGTTTCGGCACAGGACAGATTAATAAGATATACATGTCAAAGTCAGTCGCAATTGGCCATGGTTTTAAAGATCTATAAATCGCGTCGTGTGTCCTCAAATATTGAATGCGCGTTTCGTTTACGTTACAAACTTTAATGTGTATCATGATACGGACGTAACTATTGAAAATAACATATTCTTTGACACATTTAAGTTTATCACATATGTCTCCATACTCGAGTTTTAAACCTTGTTACCAATTCATCCACCAGAAGGCAACCAACGCTCCATTAGTTTTGTCTTTCGTATGTTTTACGCACAGTTAATATGTATATTTTGATGTAAAAAATTGAACGCATTCCTTCATTAATAACCGTATCACGTGTACATACTCCTTCAATTAGCAGCACCCGGTTTCATATTTTAAAATGATGGTAGAAACAATTCCAAATGAACTACGATGCAAAACTATTCTGACACTGTCTATTAAACACTTTAAATAATATATTATATTATATTATTTTTCAGACCGCATATAATATGCGTCTAGTTTGTACTAAGTTAGATATACAATTGAGGTTATGTAATAGCAATATTAGTGGCCAAAAAAATAATAGGCTATCTTTTTACTGTACAACAAACACCCTTTTCAATTTCAAAGAGAGTCATGCTTCCAAAATAACTCAACAGATGGAAACAAGCAAACTCATTTGGCTAATTAAACTTTTGTTCACTCTTCCTTAAATTTCACTCACCCGAAATTTCTGCATTTCTGTGTTAAATAAGCTTACTGTGAATTTGTTACATTTTCAGAAATTTGCTACAAGTATTGTATATATTCGATACGTATTTTACAATAGAAAGATTGGTTTTATTGGCAATTTCCAGTGATAAATTTATGTTTTAATAACAGCTTTCGTTTCTAGTAACTTGCAAAATTGATTTATATTATTTTTACTGATTATAAAACAGCACACTGATTATAAAATGTTTTTTCTAGATAAATACAAATATAAAAAAATGGAAATGTATGTCTAACTTCATACTATCTGTACCTGTAAAAAACAATGAGAAGAAATCGTAAATACTAAAACCATAACAATATAAATAAGGCATAATATCTTTATTATAATTTTCTATTGAATATGATTATGAAATTTGTTTTCATTAATAGATTTTGAATAATATCATTTATTTTATACTCAGTTCTGAATAGTGAATACCAACCCATCTAAAAATATATTATTCCATTTTGCATAAATCCACATGCTGGTGATAGATTAACGATCGTTTTATGTATTATCATGGCATTGCTTTAACAACCAAATTATTCGTAATAAATTCATAATGATATTGTATTCAAACATAATATATGTAATATTACTTATATATGAATGCTAACATCATTTGTTGGTCTTGTATATATGTGTGTGTATGCTGTGATGTCCCAAGGCAAAATGCCGCCCTTAGAAGACTTAAAACGTCGTCCCCATTAGTTTTTAATCTCGAATTTTGTGCAAAATTGTTAGGTGCATACTTACCTATTTTACAATCATAGACTTTTAAACAGCCAGATGCAACAAAAATATTGAAAAAAATGACATACATAGCATCTACTGACGATTAGAGCATTTTTATGAAACCCACTCTCGAACAGTGCTGGTTTTGGATACGCAGATGTCTGAAGCGTTGACAAGTTTGGAGGCGCCCTTGTGATTTTTTAAAACTACGATGTCGGTATGAATCGTCGCTTTATGGAAAACCGCTACTGTTTTCAAAAGTTGTTATGATCGTAATGGTCCCTTGATGCCTTTTATAATTTGCCGCCCCTAAGCAACGCGTTACCTGCGTACCCCCACGGGATGTAACTTTGTCTATGTAGATGCATAATATTTTGCCACATACTGTATCACATCAGTTACGTTCGTAAGAAAGATGTAGGTATAGAGTTTGAATCCCGTTTACTGGGTGAAATACATGGGAATATGCTTTATTTTAAAACATACAATAATTCATCGAAATATAATTTTATATTCACGAAACGTTACTTTGTCTTAATCCGAGATAATAAAAATGGTCATACCTTATTTAACAATTGTTTTTAATTTACTATTACTTGTAAAAAATATTATCTGTGAATTTATTGTAGATGTGTTTTCTCAATAAATTACTTACCTGACATAACACTGTCAATATTATTTTATATCATTCAAATGATTCCGTATTTGAAATGCTGGCACCAATACATACACAAAAAAAAATATAACCTTTTCTTTTGGCATTTTATTTTCTTTCTTTTGCGACGAACTTTTCTGACCTACATAAGGTCAATTTTTACGATTCGCACATGACAAGTTAGTCTACCCTCTGGGCAGTGGTTTAAAACACAATATCGCGGCCTAATAGTAGGCTTATTGGCACAATGGCAACACAGTCTGTCTGTCTTCAAGGCTCAATTTTAGTCATTAAACGTTTTGATAACACTTTTGTTTCATTCAAAGTTTATTGGTTAACTACAATTCGATAAATAAGGCCTACCTACCAGTATATACTATATAGGTGTCAATAAGGTCTTTGGGAATTTGAGGAATTTGAGTACCGCTTCCAAGATTTAAAAAAACTAGATGGCATAGTTTTATTTATGAGTTTTCCATTTGATACCAAAAATAAAGCAGAAATAATTGCAGGAAACTTTTCGACACTTTTTCATAAATGTTGAAACTTAAAGAGGAAATAATTACGCTGCAAAATGGATCAATTTTGGAAATATTTACCAGCAGATAAGTATTCAAATCTATTAAAATGTACTGAAAATTTGTACGCCTGTTTCGGTTCGACATACTCAATGACATTATTAAATGGACGACGCATTCAATACAGTAGCTAGTAAGTAAACTCGCGCATTCGCATGTTTACGAAGACGTCACGCAATTCCATTACGCGATATCACGCATCGGGAATTTATAGCAATATGACCTTTATTGTGATGGCGTCAGAGCAGTGTTTCTAATGTCAATGTTCATTTGAGCGAACCCGTTCGAGCCGAAACTTTCGGCAGACCCAACAAAAAGCATCTGGAATTTATAGCAATATCACCTTTATTGTAATGGTGTTAGAACAGATTATGCCATTCGGCAGACCCGACAATAAAGTGAGTGTCATTTTCTTTTCCAGATGATTCGTCCATATATTAATGTCATTGGACATACTAGTGCGAATTAGCGTTAAACGTCTTTTGACAGGCCTCGCTTGTTAGCAGTTTTATATGTATGTATCCATTTTCTAGATTCACACACCCCAATTTTCTCCAACCACAGGATTCGAAGCCGTGACCGATCAGGTGTTGGGTCAATTATTCTCCGACCTATGCTGTACGGCAGGCGCCAAATTACTCTGTAAAATATTTATTTGGTGACATATTTTTAAATTTATGGAAATATTGAAATAAAAACATTTTGGCATTGAACGAAAAATTAGATTGCAGTAGTAAATTAACAGCGCAAGTGAAATTAAGTAGTTGCATTTTATTCAAATGATATTTTCCTTTTAATGTTTGTGTTTTTCACCTCGGGAAACTTGGTTACACTTATAACAAATACGTATTAATCTAATTCTAATTCGTACGCGGCCCAACATTTGTGTAACTCTATTCTATATACAGGTTCATCACACTTACACTGAAACAGGGCTTCGAAATGATTGAATTAAACATTTTTATCTCTTACTTTACGATGGGTTAAATTATAATATATTATCGTAGATAACGTAGACGGAGACAACGTAGGGTACAATATACGTGTGTGTGAATTGGTAAATAATATTATGAATTAGTGTTATTAGTTAAGAAATTGGAAATGCTGACTTTGTACAACTTCTTCCTGGAAGAAGCAGTCAAGAAGGCAGTGCTGTCCCTAGGCAAGGTGCCGCTCTTAAGCAGACTCAGAATACTGTCTCGTGTCATTTTACCACGTTTTTATTAGCTCGTATTATTGTTTGTCCAGTACAAATTTTTTCTTGTTTGTCCTAGATTTGTATTGGACGATTGAAGATTTTTAACTAACTTCCCGACTAGCTAGACATTTGAAACTTTTAGAATATTACAGAACACGACGACAATGCATTCTTTTATTACTTTTAGTCATAGTTAAGCAGAATTGAATTAATTTTCAGTTAATTCTGTTTTGTATGGAAAGTTATTTTGGAAAAAAAAATCGTAAAAAGTAAAACATTATTATTGGTTGCTAAGGGGGTCCTAGTAACTAAATTATTAATATATACGTGCGTTACTATGGAAATCAATATGAAATGTCAAAATGAAATTTCAGTATTCTATATGTATTCAGTATTTCTATCAAGTACAAAAAAAAGTATTTATTAATATATTATATTAGTTTACTTATATGATTCAACAGAAAATTGAAAAACGTGATATATAAAAAGTTCTTTTTATCTTGTAATTATTTAGTTTCAAATTGTTTGCAAATAAGTTAGTTACCTACTTACATATTTTCTTATTTATTTTCGGCTATCGAATAGAAATAGAAAAATATCTTTAAATTGACAAAGGTACACATCATCTACTGAGAATTAAAATATTTCCACGATACCTACTCTCAAAGAGTGGTGGTTTTACGTAGATAAAAGTCTGTAGCGCTGACAGGTTTGGAGGTACCTTTGTGTAAATATTGCCTGTGCGATAAAACTCCAATTACAATACAACAACAGTTACGTTGCCAAGATTTTTCATGCTTCGATCGTTTTTTGATGTCGATATTTTTAATGAAGCAACTGCATCGCCTGCTCCATTCGCCGCCCTTTATAATGTTTGTCGCTCCTATGCTACACATGACCTGCCTACTCCCACGGGACGACACTGCGTAACTGGTATTAGCACAATGCCATTTTCGCGCCAGACATTAGTGCACGTGGACAAAATTGCATTTGAAAATATTCTATTTTAAGATTTAATATTATTTTGGTAGATATAATTGCAGACATCATATTATCATCACCCCAGTTCTATCCGGTTGTAAGTGCGATTTATAAGGTTTTTTTGTTAATTATTCGATGTTTGTAAATGTAGCAGATAGATTTCCGGGTGCAAAGGTTAAATCTGGTTGATAAAATATCGCAATAGAACAGGCACAGGAACAAAAACCAAAACTGTGCACATCTGTGATAAATGATAGCCATTTAAAAATATATATTGTTCCTTTATAATAAGTTGTCAGGGTTGTGAAGTAAATAAAAAACTTCAAACATTACCCCTTTGTCGCGAACTATAATATCATTGCATTTAACATTTAAGGATGACCAACAATACATCAACAAAGAAAAATCGATTAAAAAAACATGAAATATACCACCTAGTATCAAGTTATTTGTTATTTAAAATTAATAATATTGGTATATTGGGTGGGGTCTGCGAAAGCATTGTCAATCTAATTAATGATGCTTTAATGGCAGAATCCAGACCAATTAATTACTATTCATAGAATAAGCCAATATGCCACAAGCTGGTATAAATTTGTTCATAGATAAAATATCTAGAATCCATTAAAAGCAAAGGTTTTAACTGCTGTCCATTACTTGGTGGAATGTTTGTGTATTATGACAAAATATTGATGGTGTAATAAAAAGCAATAATACTTAGCTCTTGCTGTCGATGTGGTTAATACCCATCCATTTGTTTTCATTGCTACCATTTCATTTAACTAACATAATATGATGGTATTTGATAAAGCCATTCGCATTCGTAGCATTAATTGAAGTTTTTTTCCTTCTGCCAATCACAAATTGTTTTACGATATGTAGGTAGGTATATAGCATGTACTAAACCACAATAGTTTGAAAAATGGTAATTGAAGATTTATTGTTAATATTCGTATATCGATGCAGAGCTCGAAATGGACCAAAGCGCGCCGGAGCGCCGTTCCAGTTCATAAAATCCCCAAAATTATTGCTCCGTATATCGTGGGAATGTTAATTTGAGCGCTAGATATGCCATATAATAAAAAATGACACATTTATTTTTATAAAATACACTTACAATTATTAATAATATTCCGGTTCGTAAAATTTTCCATTTCGAGTGCAGTATCGATGATGGTGAATAGTAATGTAGAAAAAATGGTAAATGTTACAATTTTACATCGTTTATATTGACACTATATCGTACAATTTGTTTTTTGGATATGTCAGGTATTACTTAATCCGCTGACCGTTAATATTTCTAGACGTTTGTAAAATAAATATACAAGCCTCCTGATATTAACCGTTTTCCGATCGTTTAAAACTGTTTGGTCGGCGTTGGAGCAACGGGGGTAGAATCAAAACGATGTGAAAATAGACCACATAAGGACAAGCAAATCTCGTATGTTGCGCACGAGAAACATTGTCAAAAAGTTAATTTAAATCTGAACTTTGGTTTAATTATTGGAAATCATCATCACGGTACTGTATAATGCACGGTTTTAACAGTTTATTATAAAAGAAACAAATTAACCTATTGGTTTTAAATGCACCTTCATAATCCGCCATTTTGAAATAGTCTTAAAAAACCTTGAAGCCTATTTTGGTGTGCAAATGGAATATTTTATTTTTTGAAATTATAATGATATTATAAAAAGCGAATAGCGAAGTAAAGTGACATAAAAGTCATTAACATTAATACAAAAATAAATTTAGATTTGGTCGAAAAAATATAAATAATGACAATAATTGCATTACTTAAATACTTGCAATCATCTTCTGATTTAATGCTATTTTACTAGAAAACTGGGTTGGGTTTGTGAATGTTTAGTTTGACAATCAAATTCAAGAAAAATATTAAAATAAATGAAATTGAGGTCACCGACTTCCAAGCCAATAGTCTTGTGGTAATCATACCACTCAGCATTACATGGGTGACACACTTTAATATGTATATATGTTTTGTTGTCAAAAGAAAACAATAGAGCGAAAAAGATGTTATCATTTCCTCAATTATAACTAGATCAGTAGGGCATTTTATAATTCGTTAATTGTGACAATTTATCTCTTGTAATAATATATGGATTGCATTTGTATAAATAAGAAGGACAATCCACAAATCCTCACTCACTCGTCGAGTCCGTCACGGGACGCACGACTATCGTCACGTATTCATCACTAAACGTAGTCAATCGTCGTTCCACTCGAGTCAAGTTTCTCAGTTCATTAATATAATCAATCTCACGATCACATTGATCTCACCACTACATCTACACCCGCGATTATAGCCTTACGCTACCATCTTTATTATTGTTTTATTTATTCTTGTATCGACGCTGCCTTCATCATTCAAAAAGTCTCAAATATAGAATTTTATTTTACTTTAAAAATAACGAAAGTTAAGTTGTTGGGTTACATTCTGAAATAGGTACATTGACTAATAAATAACACACGCTGATGTTTATGAAGGAAAACTGTGGAAACATTGAAAATCTGAAAAAGAAAATAACAGATGTTCTTGTAATATTATGTTGAGTGGTGGTGATGTGTGTTTGACGATGAATGATGACGAAAATATTACGGAGAAGTGCCTGTGCGCATTATATTCGTCGACATTTACAATGCTCAAACGCGGGTTTAATATTGCAGAAGGTGCAATTTTCTTTCATAACCTATCACAGATCTTCCCAACCGGTGTGCTGCAAGATATACCCAGAATTTAAATAAATGTCACCTTTAAATTTACTTGTCCAAGAATAATTATAAGTAGGTAGTTCTTTCAAGCATCGATCCATTCATAAACAAGAAAGTATCTCATTGAAAGAATTGATTGGTTACCTATATTGTTTTTAATTACTTTTAATTGCAATGTTTAATAATAAAAATAATCAGCTCAACGTAAACTATGTTTTTTCCACATTATAAAATTAACTGATAATATAATAAAAAGAATAAGTGATAATTATTAGTATTAACATACTGTCTATAATAGAGCAGCATTAATTATTGTTACAGTACCTACTTGCCTTTCGACATGCATTTATTATACATTTCTACGGTTTTTCTATAGTATCAATAAAAAAATACTTATTTACTTACTTAAGGCAACTTCAGCTGAGGCATGGTCTAAAAAGATCGTGACTAGGCGACGCGCGGATTGTGCAAATGACGCGTGCCGAACGAAATATAATTTGTCATAAAAATTCAACATGCGTCCATTTCATGTTATGTTTATTGTTATATTAGTAATAATAATAATATATTCATTGACATGTTTTCTTTTTGAAGTATATGCGTAACGTTTTTTAGTCATCTTTACACGATATAAGAATATATTCCTCCGACGCCATCACAAAACAAATTGACGTGCTCACACCTCGACTGCCGGTCTCCGATTGGCGACGAGTGCGAAATTTTGTCCCACCTACTGTTGAAAATTATTTTCCATTTCACTTATGTATGCTCTTAAGCTAGCGGTACAGACCATTGAGGTCCATGGCCAACTGAGCAACCGTCCTTCAGGAATCTTTCTATCTCGAGTCGAGTCCACCCATCTCCGCCGGGGGCGGCCCAGGGGCCGGCTATTCATCGCATCTGACAACGTGACCGGCTCATCTGAGTCTTGCTCGTGCTCCCAAGACATTGACTACAATATAAATATTATATAATTATGCTAATATAGTAAAAATATAATAAAAATAATTCCAGCTAATATTTTTTTTCAAGTAAAATCGTAAAACATGTAAATTATTTTAATTTAAGATAATATACATATTCGTTCCCGCCTGGCTGAGGATCGTGACCACCTTTGAATTTTGTCATCTTTTGAGCGACTAATACTTTCCATACTTCTCGATCCTCTGCTTCTCTCAAGGCAGAGTGAATGCTGCCCTAGTCAGCTCCTTCACTTGTTCGCTCCAGCGTACCGACGGTTGTCCTCTGCTTTGCCTTCCCTGGAGGCCACCCAAAACCACCAGTCTCTCCAGGTTGTCCGTTCCGCGCCGAACAATATGTCCAAAAACTGCAGAATGCGTCTCAGACATATTGTCGAGAGACGTTCCTTTATCTGCAGACTTTGGATGATTGACTGCTTCGCCCTGTGCTTTGTTCAAGAAATATGAGTCATTCAGCGCCAACAGCACGTCTCGAAGGCATCGATTGCTTCCCGCTTGACTCGACACCGTACAAAAGTATGGATAACACCAATGTTTGTACAAGCATCATTTTCGTGGCAATTTAAATTTGCCGATCCTTCCATATAATAGTGGTTAAACGTCTCATTGCATTTTTCGCAATCTGTGTGCACTCTGCTTCACATCCGCCTTTTCCACTAATGGTCGATGCCAGTTATACAAACTTGTTCACCGTTTCTAGGTTTTGGAGTATACTTGCTGCTGGTAGAAGGTTAGCCCGATCGACAACCATTAACTTGGTCGTATTCCTATTATTAAGGAGGCCGTATTTGCGACTCTCTTCCTCAACCCGGTGTAGCAGTTTTGCGAGTTCTCTTTCATAAGCAGCGATTAGCGTGGTATCATCTGCGAATCTTAAGTTCTTTACTTTCTGGCCACTAATTGTTATTCCACCTTGCCAATGATTTAAGACCCTCCGCATCATATGCCCTCCGTACCTATATATTGAATAAATGGGAAGATAAAACACACCCCCGACGGACTCCCTTCTCGGTTCCGAAACTTTCAGAAAATGTGTTAGGTATTTCCTCTTACAATTGTGTGGTTATTGTTATATGGGTTTTTGATGAGATTTGAAGGTATGCTGGAACTCCCATTTCCAGGTGTACGTTCCACATACAGTTCCATATTATTACAAAGTAGAATGCCTTGTGGTAGGTAGTTAATGAAGCATGACATCATAGGAGTATTAAAGTCTCTGTATTTTTCAATTAGTTGCCTGATGTTCATAATTTGCTCGCGAGTTCCCTTGCCCATAACGAAATCTGCTTGTTCCCTAGGTATTTGTCGGTCGATGAAATTCTTCAGACGTCTGCTAAAATCATATGTATATGAATAAAAAGATGGCGTGTCACATTTTATTTTTATTTTGAAAAGTGTGACTAGACACGAAATGTGTTGGGAAGCACTGGTTCTAACATTGTTTTACGTAAACCTTGAAAAAACTACCGCGCTTTCAGGAAGATCGTAGTAATTCCTCCGCGAATTAATTTTAAAACTTCAATTAAATATATTTAATTGATAACTTCGGTTTTAAATAATCAATACGTATTTAAAAACATAAAACACATTTTTTTATAATGTATTATACCTATATGTGTATATCTGTACATATATACTATAATATATTATGTGCGGTTTTGGAAGTAAGATTTTTATTAGTACTTACGTACATCGTATTTTTGAATAGTTTTATCAACCAACGGCGAGGCCTCCCAGAGCTCGAGGTTCGATTGGGCCCACTCGGTGATATCGCCATAAGACTGGGCCTGCTTACATGGGAAAAATAGAACTAGCTTGGAAACTACAGTATGCAAGTATACTTGGAAAATAGTAGTATTTTGCAATTCTCTAAGGGGTTTCCTTTCAACAGTTTGATACTCGTATTATACAACCAAGCCTAAGATCTTATCTATCTACCTACATATTCATAAGTTATCAGCACAGTATTTACACTTGAAGTGGGTCTGGGCTGATTCGTATTGGGAGCCCAAACAAAACTAATTAAAACATTATTTAATAAATATTCGTTTTCCGAATACTTTTCGCGCGCAAAATCTACGCTGACATAACGTGATCGGTTATGATATTGCACGCTTTTCTGACACGAAGGGTTTGGATGGTGCGTGGAAATTGGATGACTTTTGCGTGTCTAAACGAACGTGTCAAAACTTGGGCTGGCTTCTGATATATTTATAAATTTAAAAAAAAAATGTACCATATTTTCATACGATTGGTTGAAATAACTTTATGTTTCATTAAAATTATCTACATACTTCTGTCAAGCTTTTTGATTCCCTAACTTTATTAATTAGTACGGACGTGGATAGGTACTTCATCTAATTACTGTCACCAAATATACCCCCCCCCCTCAAAGTATGCTTCAAATCACGCATCAGAACTCCATATCAAATCATAAATAACCAGCCCTGCAAATGTTCGCAACCTCTGTAAATACTAAATAATATTATAAAATAAATATCATCTCGAAAGTTATTTTTACACGAACCCCCCTTAAATTAATTAATCATCGAATGAACAGTAGGTATAGTGTGATCAGGTAATATACCAAAAGTTAATCCGCCCATCAGTGACATGTGACAAGTGTAGCTATAATAATCGCCGACCCCTTATGTTTACTTATCTAATCTTTATAATATACCCATAAAATCAATGCTTGTGTAATTGAAGGAAATAAACCCACTCTGCGCGGAGCGCCATCAAATAATTATCTGTGTTAATAATTTTTATAATATTTGTGCCTGTTATACAATGTCTTTCACTCCCCAAACCTCAATAATGCCCAAATGAAGGACTCCACCACAACCACACATACACCTGAGTTCGAAAAGGTATTAGTACTTACCTCAAGATTTTTTAAATTATTTTTCAGTCTCCATTTAATAACCCTATGGTAAATCCATCCCTGATAGTTACATAACTATCAACATCTACGTATATCTCTGTGTCTATGCTGGTTTGATCCAGTTAAGCTCATTAGGGAAATATCAGAATTTCTATAGAGAGAGCTTTGCAATTGCGGGAAGCATTGAAAGCTATTACTCAGAATAATTTTCAGAACCAACCAATCTGTATGGAGCTTATGCGATAGTATGTACTACATAGGTAGGTACATGTTTCAATGTTTGCAATATTCGCGATGTACCTAGTACCTTATTGAAAGCCGTGACATGTCTATCGGATATATTTCCGGACCCCAGAACGGTAATTTGTCGTTTTTGATAAATTGGATTTTTGAGTTTTTATGTATTTTGACGTCAGCTTTTCAAGTTCTAATGGATGGTAGATATAAAACAATCACCAAACTTATTAATAATAAGGAATATATAGGTTAGGTATACCGTTGTTTTTCGCACCTTCATAACTGATTGGATGTCTTCTACAATGTTTCAGGCTTCCAGATTAACATGTTTAACTGCATATTACACATTTTAACGCAATGAAGTAGATACAATGTCGTAGCAAATAGGCCTATGAATTGTAGTTAATCCATATTTTTGAAAGACAAAAATACAACGATTTAAGGCAAGCGTCGTAACTGATTGATTTTAGCGTTAGTTATTTATTATATAATATTTTACTTTTAAATTAGAATAATACGATGGTTATAAAAACAAATCCATTTGTTAATTCTACAATATTTACGATATTTATATAGATAACTGTTTAATTTAACAACATACCCGGTTACAATAAATATATTATAAATAAAATTAGACATCAACATATTTTCTATATTATATCACTTTAATACTTAATCGGTTTCTATATATTGTTAAGGTTTTAAACATTTTAGCATGGATACATGCTTTAGCCTGGGTGCCGGACGAAATCCGGAAGGCTTAATCCCGAAGGCCGAAATCCCGAATGCTGAAATCCCGAATGGCCGAAAGCCTAAATCCCGAAAGCCAAAATTCTGAAGGCCGAAATCTCGAATACCGGAATTCCGAAGGCCGAAATCCCGAATGGCCTTTCTGTTTGTATTTTTTTTATTTTTCGAGATATCGGCCTTCGGGATTCCGGCCATTTGGGATTTCAGCGTTCGGGATTTCGGTATTCGGAATTTCGGCTTTCGGGATTTCGGCCATTCGGGAATTCAGCATTCGGGATTTCGGCCTTCGGGATTTCGTCCCAAACCCCTTTAGTCTTGACCTCCCGGGCGGATTCGTTACGAAAAAATGTACAGGCGTAACGAAAAATCATGTTACAATCTGTGCTACGGTGAAATATTATGACGAAAGAACAAACTATTCATGATTTCGTTTTTCGTCTGTACTGAATATTTTAGTTTCTGTAAGTACGATAGGTAGGTACTTTACCTCTGGGGTTCAAATTATGTAACCTGAGGCCAGTTCCACACATTTTACAAAATAGGTAATGTAAATCGACTTTGCATTGAATTTGGTATTGACTAACTATGTTTTTTTTTTATAAATATTTTGACGAATGTTATAACCGAAACTAAATTTCTTATATCCAACTGCGGAGATATTCTTGTATTTTTATTTGTACCTCTTTTATTAATATCGATATTGCTTAAATTGTGTATTTTGTATTAACATTGTTTTTCATTTCATTGACAGGGTGCCACAAAGTTAACTAAGGAAGACATTGAACGAGTATTTTCTCTATATGACAGGGTACGTATAAGTTTGGACTGTAATAAGAAAACGTTTAATTTCAATGGGACTTCATACTTCAATTAATTTAGCCAAATACGTGGATGGTATATAACGTATATAATATACATACATTTACTATATACTGGCTTTTCGTGTAACATTAACCAATTGGTCAAACTTTGGCTCATTTTGTTCTTTCTTTTTACATGGAAGAAAACTTACCAATTAATTATTCAACAAATTAATATAGATATCATACTGCAAATAATCACAAAATTCTCTAATGTCATAAATCCTTTAGATCTCAATAATTCTTTGACCCGATTTATTCGCATTATTAATTCTTATTGTGTTTGATCAATATGATTGTATGTAATTTCCAGGACAACAATGGCAGCATCGAAAATGAGGAGTTAAGAGGATTTTTAAAAGACCTCCTAGAACTTGTTAAAAAGGTAACAAATACATTTGGCCATCTATAAAAAGTCCATCAGTGACCTGCTTATGAAAATATAAATGCTTTAAAAATAGCAAGATTTATTGTAGGTATTCGGGTTTGAATCCCGGATCTGGCATATTCACATTTGATTCAAGGAAAATTTTCATATAGCAGTGGATGGTGATAAATGTCAGTGGTGTAGTGGGGGTGGGGTTAGAGTTGGGTATTTCCCGAGAAATCTCAATCTCGAGATTCGGATTTCCCGAAATGATGAAATTTTGAATTCTCGAGATTCGGGATTTCCAGAAAATAGTTCTCGAGAATTCTCGAGAAATCGGGTAAATTAAAAAAAACTGTAAAAATACTAAAATCAGTGTAAAAACAGACAAATTCCAAAAATATGATTTTTTTTTATTTATGTAAGAAGACAAACAAAATAGAAGTAGGAAAACAAAAATAATTCAAAACATTACTTATTAAAATAGACTTTCAAAAAACACTGACTGTCAATCGCTGCGTCTGACAATCGCGTACGCTTTTAAAACACAAAATTCCCTGATGCTGCAAAAATTGCGCTCATTTTCAGTCGACGTTGGCTTAATTGTGTTAAATGCCTCGATCAGTCTTTGAACGTTTTGTGTTTTCTGTCCACTTATTTCATATAGAAAATCGTTTTTTCAATTAATATTTGATAATAAAGAAATCCCGAATCCCGAGAAAAGATTCTCGAGATCCGGGATTTCCCGAAATGTTGAAAATTTTAAATCTCGAGATTCGAGATGGAAAATCTCTAAAATTTCTCGAGAATACCGAAACCCAACTCTAGGTGGGTGCGATCAATGACATTATTAATGGACGACGCACTCAATACAGTAGCTAGCAAGTAAATTCGCGCATTCGCATGTATAGGTAGACGTCACGCAAATTCCATTATGCGATATCACGCATCGGGAATTTATAGCAATATGACCTTTATTGTAATGGCGTTAGAGCAGTGTTTCTAATGTCAATGTTCATTTGAGCGAACCCGTTCGAACCGAACCATTCGGCAGACCCAACAAAAAGCATCAGGAATTTATAACAATATCACCTTTATTGTAATGGCGTTAGAACAGATTATGCCATTCGGCAGACCCGACAATAAAGTGAGTGTCATTTTCTTTTCCAGATGATTCGTCCATATTAATGTCATTAGGTGCGATGCAAAGCGGGATCACATTTTATTGCGAGTTATTTAGTCTTTTTTCTTTTGAATGCTTTCTTTACCCATAATTTTACAACACTTTTGCGTAAATTTACTGAACACATGGCTAACTTCCGACAGACATATTATTCATATTATTTAGTAGAATGATTTCAAATGTTTGCTATCTTTTGGAAAATGATTGAATCACATATATTATAATAATATGAAAAATGATATTTAATATCTATATATATGTTTCAGGATTATGATGCGCAAGACCTCTTAGACTTCGAGGAGACTATCTTGCAGGGCGTCGACTACAACGATGATGGCAAAATCAACCGGAAAGAGCTGACGATGATCCTCCTTGCTCTCGCCAAACACAATCAAGAGGACGAGGCCGGCTCAGCTTAAGTCTCCAACATGACGTCCAACTAGTTCATATATATTATGTTGCTATATTCACCCAAGTGGGAAAATGAAATGGTTCACATCGTCATTTATCAAACTATTATCAGGTCACGTTGGCGAATGAGAAAAGAGTCGCCTCGTTTCTTCGTTGAAAATATTGAGAGGTAAACTGTCACATGTCAAAATATCTCAACGGTAAATAAAATGTAGTCAGATGTTCGATATTAAAATCAATGTTTCAAAACAGTCATGTGTTAGATTTTTAATTAATACAGTTATGCAAGTTTTGAAATATCACTAATGTAGTTCAATACGATACCAACTAAAAAAAATTGAGAATACCCCTTTGTTATTTTTCTTATTCAGACATGTTAAACAAGAATTAATAAATTAATCTCTTCTAATTATAGATAAGGAGCAAAGAACTGTAATGTTTTTCTATCAAAGAGTAATAATTAAAACTACCATTCCGATAATTCATATTATGTCAAAATAATTATGTATGTACTATAATATTTTTTAAACTTGAGTTTTGAAGTACTGCAGTGATAATATTGTATAGTTGATTTTGTATACTATAAATAATCAATCATGAGTAAACATTCTTTGGCATAGGGTATTTAAATAAGTGCTTGTGTAATTTCAAGACTGTCATAAGTCAAAAATATATTTAATAATAATCACCAAATTTTTCACCATATTGTGTGAACAGCACAAATAATTGCGGTGACTAATAAACAATCTTTGAGTTTTAATGTTACATGTATTAAGTACGATAAACACATTGAAAACATTATAAATTACAACAATACTTATAATTAATTTCCAATGAAGAAGATTTGACTACATATTTGATCAATATTACAATTTTATTATTGACAACGCATTGATACACTATCAAAACTCTCAAAATGATCTGGTGATAATAACTTTACCATTTTACCATGAACGAAGATGAATAAATATTGATATTAATCGGAGACTTTGGCAGTCACAAATATAATGTGCCAGAAAATTAATGAATATATTGTAGAAAATACTTTTAAATTAAACGATAATCTATCTACTCGGTGGCAACTAAGAATATACTCGTACTTTAGCATACATGACTAGCAGAACAGCCGGCAATAGTCGACTGTTCCAGCTGGTATATATAATTAATATAGTGAAGCCAAACATAAAGACTTTCCCTATGCATGAAGAACTTTTTTTTGTAGTCATGCACTATTTTCCTATTATCCTACACTCTTTAATATTTCTTTATATGGTATAGTGGAGATGACGGGATAGATTTAATGATACGAAACGAAAATATTGATATTATTGACAGTATGAATGTAAAACGAATTGAGATTTCGTAAATTGCATTTATTTTATTACATTACTTAATTACCGATATCAAAAATAATAAAGTGAGTATGTTTTGCCCCCTTCTCAATCCATGAAGATTTATTTTAGAGATTAGAAGAAATAAAAATCTGAATACCATTTAAAATATATTTCTGTGTGTTCATAAAATACTGCATATTAATAACATAGTAATACTGATTATTTTATAATGTCACAATATCCACACATGTAATTGTACTGAACAGATGTTTATGTATGCACTTATAGCGAATTTCAGAACCATGTTACCCAACTGTATCACAAATAAATAATATTTAGTAACTTCTATCATCATTTTTGTCGATAACTTGGAATACAGGGATCATACATCATTTCTTTACTAAGATTTTCAGAGATTTTCAACAGTCAGAGTAAACTCACTTTATTACGATGGTCAGATAGAGGTGTTTTTTTTTTATAATATTCTGTTAATTTCAATGCACAATTAATAATATATAATATAGTATTGGTACAGACTTGTCCAGTACCTAAAAATATATTTAATAGCTGAAAGTCACAATAGAGAAAAGTAGAAATATTAATAATATGTATTTTAAAAATTCATAATACGTGCAACGAGATAATTTAGTATTTAATATTCAAAATAAATGTGTTACTATTAATTGTGTAAAAATGTAATGCAATTTACAAGATGCTGCCATGTATAAAAAAATAAGTAAGTAGCCAACACAATATAATACTATATGATTACGATATTTATGGCTGTCTAGTGGTATTTTCCTGGCATGTTTACACATATTATATAAACACTCGATTAGATGAAAATTTTACTTCAATCTTTCTATCTTATGTAGTGAGTATCTTGTCTTTAGTAGCTTCTCTCTCTCATTCAGAGACTTATTATAAATTACCTACTGTGCTTTTCACATCATTAAGTATCTACTTACGCAGATTACTTGTGCATGTTAGTTTGAAATCATGACATCTAGGTATATAATTCTTCTAAAACGTTATCAATCATGATAAATAATACAACACATAATTACAGATTGAATGATCACATATTTTGATTACTTTGGATAACAATTTTTTGGCTTATCTTATTTGGGAAAACCACCTATTCAATATTATTGTAAGTCAATCAACATAAAAATCAAAGCTTTTTAGGATTCCAAAATCACAACAGATGTCATGCTTTCAATTGTCACAGTTGTCACATTATGTTTAATTAATTCTACAAGAAAATTGATATAATATGAACTCAATGATTAAATAATATATTATTTATAACAGTTTTGCCAAAGTATTGTACAAAATGTTGAATTTATTTTTGTATTTTACTATAATACTTCTTGCTGTTATTTTTCTGTGATCAAAAATCGTAGAAATATTGTTATTTTCTCTGTTTTTTAAAAATTAACGTGTTTTATTTTATAGCACCTATTATGTTTGTTACACACAAATAAAATCTAAAATAAATTGTTGATTATAATAGGTATATTTTCTATTGTCAAGCTTTTATTTTATAAATATCAAAACGAGGCGTTCCATATCATAATATTATATCATGCTTTTCTATTTACCGATTATATTATAATAGTAATTTTGACAAACCTATTCTTGAAATATTATACAATGTGAATTGTAACAAATTTCATGGTTATTTTTACATTGCTAAATTGATCGAATGATTACGATGGCTTTTACCATAGAACATATCAAAAATATTGAAACAAAATGTGGATACCTACCACAACTAGTCAATCAAGTAAAAATTATATTTTCACACTCTTCTTTCCATTTTAAGACATATTATGTATGGTTGGGGATTATGGTTAAAAATAGATTTAAAAATATGTATTATAATAAACAATCGTGAAACATTGAAACACCAAGTTAGTTGTTTATGAATTTTTATTCATGTGCTTTGTCTATTGTGGTAATTAATTTCAAATTTTAACTACTTATTACAAACTGTTTTCTAGACCAAAAACTATTTCTTGACATTTCTAATAATAATGTGATTATTAATATTAGGATACCATTCACATGCAGTGGAAGATTTAAGTACGCTGAGGCCTGAAGTGCCGACAAGTATTAGGGTCCTTTGCAAAAATGGTGACTGTGCTATAATAAAACCTATCAATGGGTGTTATGCATATAGTAATAGCTATGTTGCCAGAATTAAAGAATTTTTGTTTGAATTTTTTCATACATATTATGCATCATAGATAATGTTACATTCTGATAAAGCAACTGCCTCATCTGCTTCATGTAAAACTGCCACTGTTCACAAAGATAAAATGAGCCTCCAACATCTTATACACCAATAATTATTATTGCTCTCTGTGTTTTCAAAGAAAATAATCATTTGTCTCTTAAAGGCATGGATTATTTAAATTTCACTGATTTTTATAATCCAGGATTGTTTTATAATCACTTGTGTATTATTTACTAAAGCTTGCTACATACAAACAAGTGTTTTGGTAAGAACCTGCTTATAGCGTTATAATTTGTTTTGTGTGAATATATTAGAATTATTTTCATTGTCATTATGGTCTAGAAAACGGTTGAAAACTAAGAATTCATACATTTCTGCTATTTTTATTTCAGAGATTTATTATATTATAAGACCTCAAAGGTTGATAAAATATTTATTCGTGGATTTAATCCGATATATAATGAAAGTATGATGTGATTTATTATTAAAATAACTTGAAAAAACATGATAGGTCCTTCAAGCGATTATGCATTCATCTTCCTTATTCTATTTCAGTGTCTATTATAATTATGAGCTTTAACATCTACCTATAATAATAAATTATTGTTAAATAAGTCCTACGAAATAAATTTATCTCAAGTGTTGTCATTCAATGTTTCATTTATTCCCCATATCCAATAACTTATTAATGATAAACTTTTACACAATGTATGGACATCGGCATGACAAGGAATCATTATCAGATCTAATCAATAATAATTGTGCCATTGCCAGACTAGGTAGGTAATAAGTATCAAGAATGTGCTACACAGAACAGATTAATAAATAGAAATGTAAAAGCCATCGCAATGGATACAGGGTATTTTACAAAGACATTATACGGTGTTTTATGATGGTCAGGCAATAACATTAATATGGACGAAGCATCTGGAAAAAAAATGACACTCACTCTTTTGTCGGGTCTGCCGAATGGCATAATCTGTTCTAACGCCATTTACAATAAAGGTGATATTGCTATAAATTACTGATGCTTTTTGTCGGGTCTGCCGAATGGTTCGCTCAAATGAACATTGATACTCGAAACACTGCTCTAACGCCATTACAATAAAGGTGATATTGCTATAAATTCCAGATGCGTGATATCGCATAATGGAAATTGCGTGATGTTTACCTATGCATGTGCGAATGTTGCTATGCCCGAATTTACTTGCTAGCTACTGTACTGAGTGCGTAGTCCATTAATAATGTCATTGCGGTCAGGCCATAAAACCCAAATATAACAAAGTTCTCAATATTGAATACATGTTACATTTACATGACAAACTTTAAAGCATATTATTATACATATGAACTATTGAAGATAACATATTCTTTAACACGTGTTTAAGTTTATCTCATATTTTTTCACATTCGATATCAGTAGCCTGTTATACCACACCCAGTAGGATAAGCCAGTTCCCATTAATTTTGTGTTCCCTGATGTGCTATCTTTGAGTGGTTCTATCACTCTAAACTTCTCTAAACCTACTAAGGTTATCCGTGCTTGATAATTTATAGAAATTTTCATTACTGTATATTTTGCTGACAAGCTGATAAGTTTGTCCTCATCAGTAGACTAAACCTTTTGGAACGAGTGAGCAATTTCATATACCTTGGGTCAAGCCTCAGTGATGTCAGTAGCTGTGTGAAGGAAATTATGTGAAGAATTTCGATGACCAAAAATGCTATGAGTCGTCTCACCAAGATAGTATGGAAAAATCTTGATTTTCAGAGAATCTGTTAGGGAGAGAATTGATGCGTACAAGATGTAGGGTGCTCGGACGATGCTCCACATTCCACACCCGAGATAAAATCGAAGATATGTACTCAACTATGAAGTGATGTCAACACACATTCTTTCTTTCGACCATGTCCGATCCAAATATGATCATATGGGCCTCCACAGAGTAGAGGTTTGTATTGACAGATTTTGTTTTTTACGAGAAATGGATGTCAGCCACTTGCTCAACCTATTAGGTTTGATAACATATGGATAGTTTTATAATAAATATTAGCATAGCATAGCACAGCGATAATTATTATTTATATTAAGTAGGTATTTCAACAGTGAATCAAATAAGATAGATGTCAGAGTGATTCTTGATTTATATTGTAAGTAATTTTAACAGCCTGCCGTTGTTGAACGATTTACTATGTGTAATAAAGGCTACATTCCACTTAGGTGCACTCGTAACTGATCAAAACAGGCGAACATACCTAACTGAACTTCAAAATCTTAACGCCTATGTCTATCTAGTTTATTGAACAATACGAAATTTCGAATAATGTAGCATTCGTTATTGAAAATATATACCTACCTACTTAATTTGGAATACCTCAAAAATCTATTAATTATTTTCAAAAAATGTGCACCTAGCGGGACTCGAACATGTATCTATTTGGTTCCAACTAATGTACTTCGTGGATTAGGGATTTTTTCCATATTAATCACACTCAGACTAATACTGCATATTATACTAATCACACTGAAGTTATGATTAGTCTGATAACTATTAGTTGCATATGTACTGGAAGAAATAGTATTTTCATTGTACCTATATAGTGTTACTAAAGTACATTGATTCCTACCGGGATCCATGAAGCCCATGAATTGTCATCTATTTTAAAACATGTAGCATTTTAAAAGTATTGCTTAGTTAGATATTACCATTGTAGTAGGTAAAAAAGGTGACACCCACGATGGCCGCGCAGCTTAAGCGTTGGCCTTTGGCGTCGTCGGTCCCAGGTTAGAATCCTGGGTCTGGCAAGTACACATATTGTTTTTCATTTTGTGTATGAGCCAGAGTATGGACCTAATAGGTTGAGCAAGTGGCTGACATCCATTTCTCATAAAAAAAAAACAAAATCTGTTAATACAAACCTTCACTCTGTGGAGGCCCATTATGACACAGTGTTGCCATGTTTTCAAAGTGGAATTATAGTACAGAGCGTCCAAAATTATAGTATTTGGGGAAAAAATACAGTGCGCGTTGTCATCTGTTGAAAATGTATAGGTTTTTTGTTTCTCAGAAAAAAATAATGAAAAATTTGAGAAACTCATAGACCCCTTTTTATTTAGGTACGTCTTCCAACCAAAAGTGCTTACGGAAGAATTCAAGAAATTTTATTTTAAGCCAAAGTCAAGGGTTTTTTCCAAGTTCTCCAAATGTTCATATATTGCGAAATTATAGTACTTTGCACCAATTTATCGAACGGAAATCTCGAAATATTAGTACCTACTTTTTACATATTTTTTCCGATATTAAAAATTATGGTACTTTGGGCGTACTATACCTGTTTTATATCGTACATAGTACGCGGACCAAAATTATAGTACAAATACTATAAATATAATACGGTTGGCAGCACTGCTACCTACCTACTCGTAATCAGGTAAAAGTATTATGCCTGTGCTCCATTGGCACGCTTCGACGCTTCTCGCGGCAATTCAGACGAGAGTGATTTTTACAGTCTTCGGAAAACCTATTGCGTCCTGAGATACACATATGTGGATGTAATTTAAATATTTTTTACTAGTGATTTGAATGGATACTTGAACCGCATTTGACTTCATTGGTATAGATAGTATTTTTCTACTACTAGAGCCCTAGCCTATGTAGTTTTAAAATATAATTTATTTTAACTATGAAGTGACGGATATTAGCGCAATACAAAAATGGCGTCTAAAACATCAACAGTCTCTGACAAGTAAGTGTTTTTAATTAAATACCTATTAATATTTATTTCTATTAAAAACTAATGATGTATTTAGTTTCATAATGAATCATAGTACTATTCCATATACTTTAAATTATTTGCACACTTTTGTAAAATGTCACAATCTTAGTTTCAAAATTCAATACACACGGGTGGAACTCAGGTCTATAGTGATACATATTTTGGAAGAGTATCTGATTTATTGAGGTTATGTTTTTTGTTTAAATGAAGACGAATCCTTGAACGACCAGCATATTGGTGATATTTTGAATGATAATGATGTCGAAGTTGGTGGAGAATATGACCCTGACGAAAGTAATGATATGCACATTCTTCTCCTGGGGCCATACAACGACTTTCATCCTGGAGAACCAGAGGAAGTGAACTTACTGCCAGAGACTGAGATAAATCCTCCAACATCACAATCCAGGATCCTACCCTGGCTCTTGAAACTATAAGGTATTACTGCTCATATTATATTACTTTACCTTATTTATCATTTATTCATAAATATTAAACTTATCATTTTTATTGGCAGGTGCATGCACTGGTAAAAAGATTAATTACTTACCTAACAATTAAATTAATACAGTTTGTGATGAATGAGCTTTATGATATCCTTATTGATGATTGGATGGACAAGAACTTGATCTAGTGATGTATACTATTGAACATTAGTATTTATATTTCTGATGTTAAATACATAATAATTAGGAATAAATGTATCGATTAATCATATTGTATTTTTTATTGTTTCAGTACTACGCTGAGCCTGTTAAGACAAATCATGTTCAGCTGAAGAGTTCAGTTCATGGCTTTATATGGATGCTTGGGTTCTGGACTCCTATTTTTCTATAAATTATTCTCCTTATGGGGGAATGAATCCTACCTATCTGGTGAGGATATGAAATAATTCAATCTGAATGCTGGCGTTGTAATGTTATTGTGCAAAAATCTTCGCAACGACTGCTCTTGTTCATCTACACAGATGACTTTTTTACCAGCTTCAACCTCACCGATTCGTTATTCCAGGCCAATGCATGTTATGATCCAAAGAAGACGAAGAATGATATGCATCATTCAGTCAGCTGTTGTAAAATACAGATTACAAGTCGATGGGCCGCACTAATCTTCACAGTGGTGTGTTTGCCTTCACAGGACATCGAGCATGTAAACTATGAGGATCTTTGACCACTATGGACATGGACTTGGTAAATTGTTTGCTCATTGTACATGCAAACGTATGGGCAAGAAAATACCCAATGTGATTGGAATACTTCATAGTTATAGAACATCAGACTTGCAAACCCTATGATTTGGTATGAGAATCACTTAGCCATCATTATCATCACCGATACAAGGTCAACCAAGAAACTCTTCACCATTGACTTCAACACTGAATCACTGAACTACCTTTAAAGCAAAGAAAGGTTGTCCCTAAACATATTCCCTGAAGTGCGCTTATTAATGTGTATTATTTAGGGTTTTGCCCGTTAATGTACTATATTTTTAATCTAAAAAAATAGACTTTTCTAATCACCATTTTATTATTATGATTATTGTATTATTTTTCCTAATAAAATCGTATCATTTATGGATATCACATTGTTTTTCTTTCACTTCTTTGTTTGTACTGTATCCAATATTAATATCTATTGTGACCTGAGATGCACATATGTGCATATAGTGGATTTTAGTTAATTTAAAAATTTTTTTTTTTGTGATTTTAATAATATTCATTGGATAAAAAAAGTACAAATATTTTTTCTCATGACTGTTCTATCTCGGGCTCAAAGGGTTAAAAATTATTAAAAAAAACTAATGTAGGTATTGTTTTCACTCCAATATTATTTTAGCCAAATTTCTATTTAAATAACACAACATTTCGAGATTATTGGAAGACATTACGAAAATCAGAACTTAAACATCGGACAACACTCGACTTTTTACTCGTTCGTTGATCTTCCGTTGGTCAGCGCTTGGCCGTAGTCATGGGGCGTGTACGACGCGGAATAGGCGCGGGGACGGGCACGGGTAAAGTGTCCGTAGTAGCCCGCGCGCGTCCGATCGTGTTCAGCGTCAAATCAGGGATAGGAAACCATAAACACAGAAAAGTTTTTGCTGGAAAACTCCTATTTGAAATGGCAAAACTTTGCAGCAAAATATGGGGACAATGAAATCAATATGGAAAGCACTTTAACAGAAGAATTTTATAACTTATACAAGAAACTGCGGGAACAACCAGACAATTTTTTCGAATAAGAGTAACATGAGCAAATATTTGAATAAGTATATTCTAATTGATTTAAGGTTTTTACTAATCTTTTTGAGTCATTTTTTGCGATCCGAGTATCGCCTTTCGGCATCTTCAAACACCACCAATGGTGAATACACACTGTCATCTAGTACAGTTAATTCCTGTTTATTTGGTAAATTTATATTTATTAATTTAAATTCCATCAAGTACCCTTGGTCGATAATATAATTTGATTATATTATATTGGATAATATATAAGGAAACTAAGTCAAAAAATGACTTTTCGGTTCATATGGTGTGAATGTACGTGTAGAGTATACGCTTCATAACTTTGCACCCCGCCTCTAGGATGGAAATGACGTACCTACTTAATATATTTTATTTTTATTATGTTTATATTTTTTTATTAAGGAAAACAAACATTTACATAGATTACAAATATGTATAAAATAGACTAGAAAAAAGATATTGCAACCAGCAAAGTTTCCATATAAATTTTAATATAGTTAAGCCTAACAATATATAAAGCAAGAAGAACATAACATACAGAGAAATTAGATAAAGAGATAAATAAATGAGAAAGAATATTGAATAATTATAGACAAAAAAAACATTTTTAAGTACCTTTATAAATATAAGTATACAATATTATAAAACGTATACCTATGTTACATCACTTCGCACTATCTATGCTTTGCGAAGATAATACCACAAATGCACTTGACGCGCGCGGTAAGCTTATGATGGTTTGAGACACCCGCTGCTCGCTCGTTTCCTGCATTGGTGGCCGTCCATTCAGTGCGGACATCTCTATGCGCGCAGTATGGGAGAGCCCGCCGCATGTACGATCTTAGTGCTCGGACGTGGTGGTTTGTCGGGCGCGGGGCGGCGGCGGTGCGGGCAACTCAAACGTATGAACACGTCTCGACATGTCCGTAGTCAATGCGCGGGGACGAGTGTTCGCGCGTGTTGTTTTGGCGCAGACAAGATCGTACATGCGGCGGGCTCTTCCCATACTGCGCGCATAGAGATGTCCGCACTGAATGGACGGGCGCCAATACGGGAAACGAGCGAGCAGCGGGTGTCTCAAACCATCATGAGCTTACCGCGCGCGTCAGGTGCATTTGTGGTATTATCTTCGCAAAGCATAGATAGTGCGAAGTGGTGTAAAATAGGTATACGTTTTATAATTTTGCACTTTTTACTATATAAATAATATATTTAAATTTCAATAATTCTTAACACACATTCTTATAATATTGTATACTTATCTTTCTTATATTTATAAAGGTACTTAAAAAATGTTTTTTTTTGTATATAATTATTCAATATTCTTTCTCATTTATCTCTTTATCTAATTACTCTGTATTTTATGTTCTTCTTGCTTTATATATTGTTAGGCTTAACTATATTATAATTTATATGGAAACTTTGCTGGTTGCAATATCTTTTTTCTAGTCTATTTTATACATATTTGTAATCTATGTAAATGCTTGTTTTCCTTAATAAAAAAATATAAACATAATAAAAATAAAATATATTAAGTAGGTACGTCATTTCCATCCTAGAGGCGGGGTGCAAAGTTATGAAGCGTATACTCTACACCTACATTCACACCATATGAACCGAAAAGTCGTTTTTCCTTAGTTTCCTTATATAATGTTATCCAATATATATAATCTAAATATATTATCGACCAAGGGTACTTAATGGAATTTAAATTTAAATTAATAAATATAAATTTACCAAATAAACATGAATTAACTGTATTAGATGACAGTGCGTATTCACCATTGGTGGTGTTTGAAGATGCAGAAAAGCGATACTCGGATCGCAAAAAATGACTCAAACAGAATAGTAAAAACTTTAAATCAATTAGAATATAATTGATCAAATATTTGCTCATGTTACTCTTATTCGAAAAATTTGTCTGGTTGTTCCCGCAGTTTCTTGTATAAGTTATAAAATTCTTCTGTTAAAGTGCTTTCCATATTGGTTTCATTGTCCCCATATTTTGCTGCAAAGTTTTGCCATTTCAAATAGGAGTTTTCCAGCAAAAAATTTTCTGTGTTTATGGTTTCCTATCCCTGATTTGACGCTGAACACGCCGGACGCGCGCGGGCTACTACGGACACTCTACTCGTGCTCGTCCCCGCGCCTATTCCGCGTCGTACACGCCCCATGACTACGGCCAAGCGCTCACTTGTCTGCGCCAAGCTACACGCGCCAAAACAACACGCGCGAACACCCGTCCCCGCGCATTGCTACGGACATGTCGAGACGTGTTCATACGTTTGAGTTGCCCGCACCGCCGCCGCCCCGCGCCCGCCAAACCACCACGTCCGAGCACTAGGGTCAGTATCAGAGCATAGACAAATAGGACAAGGAGGTCTAGCAAATTATATTTATTATTTATGCTCGCGACATAGGTTAATTGTTACCATCTGAATCTAATTTCCCTAGATTTCTGTCCAAAAGTATTCAAAAGGTATACATGCCTATAGTACGAATTATTAACATTTTATTATACGAGCAATTTTAGTGCATGGTTTTAAAAAATATTTGCGATATTATAACGAAATTATCATACACATACATTTATCATCAATACATTTTTGGAATCAACTGAAATTAAAAATTACCTCAGATCATCCGCGGACAATAGTGGCAACACTTCAGTGTCGCGCACTTCACGCCATTACGGTCGGCACATTTATTTTTTCGTTGGGCTGTCGTGTCGTCTAGACATAAAAGTGAAAAATCGCCATGGGTGTGGACGTACAAACCATAACTCCCGGAGACGGTAAGTCAAATTGTTTGTCAACATTTAAAATTAATATCACCCAAATTATTATAATGTCCATCGATTTAAACGCGTACTCTTTGGCACCTGTGCCAGCGCGCGAAACCGGCTTGGAACATCCGCCATATTATTCCTCGTTAATACCGGGTTTCCAGCTATCGATAATATTATCACACCTGTGTTAGGTTGTAAAATACATTAAAAGTAATTAACACACATTGCAATACCATAATGTTTTTCTAATAATTGCAATCACTCACGTATTTATAACATGTTTGGGTCAAGTTGATTAGGCCGTGTTCACACATCCCTTTATCCATATTATTATGTACCGCTAGCGGTCAATCAATGCCAGCAGCTAATATAATTATTGTAACTTGTAATTGTTTTCGCCCTTGAATTAATACCGCTAATGAATAGTAATAGCACAACGGCGGAATATATTACTGTATCATGTTCACATTTATAAACTAATTAATTACATCCATAGTAAATTCCTCTTCTACGTAAAATTTAATAAAATACGTATTAGGTATTGTACATACTCATTCAGTAAGTAATATAAAATTTGCCCTTGGTTTTTTATCTAATGTGAAAAATTCTCCAATTGATGTAAGTTTTGTAGATTCCATTGAATATTTGAATATTATTTGAACATTCAAATTTCAAACAGCAATCGATTAGAATTTTAATTAAAATGCCCACGGCCGATGAGTACACAAAATCCTGTGCCGCACGATAGAGGGGATCACTGATAAATATAAATAATCATTTCGTGTTCCATTTAGCCCTACAGTAAAATAGCGGCAAGCGCCCATTTCAGTAAAGATACATGTCATCAAAAAAAATACCGTCCAATACCACAAGTTCTACTACCAATAATAGACATGGTTCAATTTAGCTATTAATGACTAAACCAAATGAGATAAGGGCGGTCACCAGAATTTATCCATGGCCATCTTCTAATTGAGATCTAAAATATAGAATACAGTCTACTGAAATCCAGTAGGTTTTCATTTTTTTGTTTCTGGGTTTCTTCAGTAGGTAGTGTTTGGACCATGGCCCCACATCCTATCGCTAAGGTCAAGGCAGTGATACTCTACTGAAGCGTTACCAGGAAGTAAAATTTTGGCCATTCCGGGTATTTTTAGCGATTTGTTGTATTTCGCAACTGGTCGCGACCGTCTTTAATAATAGCCAAGTAACCTGCCAGTCTGAAACAAATATGGCAAAAATAAGAGTATGTATATAAATCACAAAGACGAAACTAAAAAATCAGTATTATAATGCAATGTGCCTATCAAAGTTTGATGGACAGAAAAAAAGTCTATATTTTAAAATAATCTCACTGAAAACGGCTGGCCGACTCGCCAAACCACCTCCCCCTAAGGACGGCCCTCAAGCTAGGGGGGGCCTGCCAGCCCGCCCCCTGTGGTGGGACATGGTTAGAACACTAGCATGATGGAAAAATGCACCTACCGTCACCGGCCATTGTTGCGCTTCTGTCTGTTTAGTTTTCATAAAAAATAATTGTTTAAAATACTTTTTCATCGTCTCTGCATAGTATAAATTGGTATTAATTATATGTTTATTTCAATGTTTACACACATAGATGTTTACAACAGCCCATAATACGCATTTTTCAAATGTTTTTTTTGGCAATATGACGTACTGTATCATTAGTTTCTAATGTCTTGGGTGTGTCCTCAAATAGTCACATGTTGCACAGTGCTGTTGTTTTTCACCTATTCTCATATACCCCACTTGTTTATTAGCCTTTATTTATTTATCCTCTGTATAAAGAAGTATTGAGTAAAATGTTCATTTGTTGGTATTTAGGAACTACCTATCCCAAGACGGGCCAGACAGTGGTGGTCCACTACACGGGAACCCTCCAGAATGGTGTCAAGTTCGACTCATCGCGGGACCGCGGACAGCCCTTCAAATTCACCATCGGCCGGGGAGACGTCATCATGGGCTGGGACCAGGGATTGGCTCAGGTAACAATTCAACTCCTCTCCTTTATCATTATCATTCAATTACATTGTGTATGATTATTTACAGCAGTAATGTTGATCGGTGAAGCAATATTTAACACCCTTGTAAAATGTATTTGTGTTGATTTACTATGGTGTAGCTGTAAATGAAGCCATTGGAGTAATTGCCAAGTAGAGAGTATTGGTTTCTCTGATTTGGAGAATTTTGTTTTCACAAAACAGTTTATTTTTTTGTTGGCACACAACCACAATGTTATTTTAAACCCAACCACTAATATTTGTATGAATATGACAAGATTACATACGTATTATGTTGTTAAATCTAACTTAGATGACAAATAGCCTTATCAGAAGGATCAAATAATAAGATTCTGTTTATGAAGGTCTTTTGTTGCTTTTCATAAATTTTGTTTACATTCAGTTGACTGGGTTATCGCTTATATACAGTGGCGGCTCGTCCATATGCACTGCGGAACTGCAGCATTCTCAAGCAAATTGAGAAAAATGTAATATTATAATATACTTACATAAATTTATGTATATTATATGAAAATATCAATATTATTTGCCCACGCACCGATACATCCAATGATACCGCGATGAAAGTGATGCATCGCGTGATTTCATACAGTACCATTTTCGATAGAATAATGCTCGAATTGGCTAAGGGGGGCGCGGGGAGCGGGACTCATATTTCAGAATTGTTTATTGCCTGTGG
Source organism: Rhyacophila brunnea (assembly GCF_057557595.1). Classification (NCBI taxonomy): domain Eukaryota; kingdom Metazoa; phylum Arthropoda; class Insecta; order Trichoptera; family Rhyacophilidae; genus Rhyacophila; species Rhyacophila brunnea. The sequence goes on from NW_028232774.1 coordinate 22,093,382, forward strand.
TTTTAATGTTTTAATTTTTTAATTCCAGATGTCAGTGGGACAGCGGGCGAAATTGATTTGCTCACCAGACTTTGGGTATGGAGCGCGAGGCCATCCCGGAATCATTCCACCAAACGCAATCCTCATTTTCGATGTGGAGTTACTCCGCGTCGAATAAGTGTAACACCACAATTACTTCTAAACACCATATAGGACTGAACACGCATTGCCAGGGGGAATACCAATTTGAAGGCATGACAAACGACTTACATATATTGTATTGTTCAAACCGAAACAATGTCCAAATTTTGTTCAAATATTTAATTAAAAACCGGAAGCAACTGGGTATTTCTTATGCCTTGTCCTCTGCTTCGTAAATATTTTTTTATTATAATTATTTATTTGTGTTGGAATATTCCTTGTAACATCTACTTGTTATCATGTCTTCGATTGCGATGCAGAAAGCTATGGCACTTATAGGTATTATAGCAGCAAATATTTCAAGATAGATTTCAAAATTAAGGATTTCTCTTTCATGTCGGATGCATCTCACAATTATTTTTACCGTATTTATTACCGGTTGAAAAAAGCATCATAAATAAAATGAATTTAGCGTTATCGCTATTGAAATTATGTCAAATAAGCAATGCAAGAACGAAAAGATTATTTTCTGTTTGGTTAAGCTTGTTCTTCAGCTGTTTTTTTTGTTGAAAGGTGTTATATTAAATATAAAAAGAATGGCATACACTTTTATCACAGCTGCAGTTATTTTTCTAATATATTGTGTTTTTTATGTTTGAATCTAATACTTAGAGTGGCCATGCGATTGTTATTATCTTCATGATGTACCTATTCAAATGCTTTCAAGTATGAATTTGTTAAAAACATTCACCTTTGACATGCGTAAGATAACTACTGCAGTGATTTCATAAACTTTATTTATAACTATGTATTATATCAAGATGTTAATTTAAAAATAATATTATATTGAATGCATAGAATTAGATATAAAAACGCCTTTGGAGTCTCATAGTATCTTGTCTTACCTCTTATGACATTCTTTTATACTGCCCAGTGTTTAGAAATATGTTATAAATGTGTCGGTAATAGGCGTGCGTAACTGAATATAGAAGACTAAATACTATTTAATGAAACTCAAATTATTGTCAATGGTTTATAAATGTCAATTTGAAACACAAACTATATAATAGCCATAGCCATCCGTGTTTAAATTATTGTTTTGTTGAAATTGGACCAACATTCGAGCGGAAATATAGTTGGCGGTAGCCATTTTACACCTTCTCCTCCTAACTTTAAAATGTAATTGTCCTTAGATAGAGAATTTCGCCTTCGCCGATGTGTCAATTAATACCAATTGTACCATCGCTTCTTTAATTTTATTATTTGATGAACGTAGAGAATTATAAGACCATTATTAATTATTATATTATAATAATATACAAGAGAGTAAAAGTGTAAATGATATAATGAAGTTTATTTCGTTTTCTATTATCCATTTTTATTTTAAAACTTAAAACGATAATGGATGTGCTCATGGAATTTTTTAAATCCTTGCTGATATTTGGTGTGGTTATTTTTTAAACTAAATGAAAACAATCATTACAATCAGTTTTGATCAATAAAGATGTGTAAACGTGGCAACCACTTTTCATTTTACTATCTTACCTAACCCTTCCTCACACAAATCATCCTGCAGTTGACAGAATGTGTGTGTTATGATTTTACAATCTCATCTATTTTACCCTCAAGGAATATTAAAATATCTGTTTTTCATGGACATTCATGAGAATCAGAATAAGCATCCGCCCTTATTAGACTGGACAAAAATCGTCAACAATAAAATGTATGATATGACAATTACTTTGGCTTTGGTCATCTTGAGAAGATCGGATTTGAAAATCGCATATTGTCATATCGAAAGAAAGGGTATTGGTACTTAAAGATAAAATAATCTTATTAACGATAAACTTAAAGATAAATAAATAATAGATAAATAATCCAGTTTATCGGCTATTTTCAAAATGCGTTTTCCGCTGTATTCCGTATAACCGAACAGTACCAATTATTTTGTTTAATTCTTATGAAAACGTATTGAAGTATTAATTTGATCTGCAAGATTTTTATTGCCGGCACACCCATGGTAAGGATAAAAGCATCAAAACTCGTCCGAAAAATTGTACATAATATGGAGTTCACTGTGAGTCGTATCGGAAACAGATGGCCGAATAGCATTGAGATCAAATTGATGTCTTAATAAAACACCAAAAAATACATAATCAAAACCACCGGAATACAAGAGGTTGGAAGGAAATTATGCTTCAAATACATTATCACATTACGTGCTGTCACAGCAAGCTGCCGCTACGGGAAAAGAAATGTGTAAAGTTGTTTTTCTTATTATTTTAAATGTTATCAGACTGATACCCCATCCTGTAGCACATTTTAAGCCTTTAAATTAAACAGACATTGTCAGCAAAATCGCCAGAACAGCAATGAGCTTGAACCAGGGAACTCAGAAATAATGGGAACTGAAATACACAACGGGTAAGGCGATAGCAGGTAACGGACTCTAGTAAGGAAGAATCCGGGTTAAACTTACACACGTGTTAAGAATACGTTTTACGTCGAATACTAAAAACCGCTCTCGGTTTATGCATTTACGCTCATTTAATGTTGGTGTATTACACACACTATTGCACGTGCTTCAGTTTCGTAGGACACTCACACATTCAAAAGCCTGCTTCACCATGCGGCGTATTGAATATTGCCTATCGGTATTCTATTTATTATCTGTTCTGTGGCTTGAACCAACTTGAAGTTTTTTTCTAGCATACACATTTATATAATATAGACACATAATCTGTTGTTAACTCTAAATACCTAAATTATCGACTTTTGGCAGTAACCCGAGACGAATATGCTATTTTATGATTTATATATTATGTTGGGTTGGTGAACAGAGAAACAATCTGTTCATAAGTGTTTCTGAACATAAATTTCAACATGTTTTGATACGGATTTAATGTTGGTATATTTTTGTTTTCTGATGAGGATGGAAAACATTGTAAATATACACAATAATATTATTATATTCTTGGTTTGAACTAGGCCTAATAATTTATAGGTTTCATAGTTTTAAATTTGATTTTATCAAAAAATAATAATGGGAGTAAAAGTTATGAAGTTTGACATTATGTAGGAAGGAATAATACGTAAAGCATAAAATAAGAACAATCATTTAACAGTGTATAAATATTTTATTGTCTCATTTGTATAAATGAGAAACATAGTAATATAGTTATTGAAAATTATAATTCTTAAATTAATAATATATTTCATTTTTGTTCAATATAATCTTATTATAAAGGTTAATAAATTCTTACAAAAAAAAAAAGACTCACTCTTTGGCAGTCGCAAATAAAGTGCCAAAATATTGTCCCATTGGCCAAACTCAGAACTAAGTTTAATTCACTATTACCCAAAAAAACTACGTAACGTTTGCATGATACTGAATGGTGTTTACTGTTTTTAAGGTGTTACCCAAAATGTAGAATACTTTAATTACAATTTCGAAATATCTGCAAATCAATATTTCTTAATGTCAACTTGTATTGACTAACTTATTATTATATAGTGGCTATGGATGTCAGCAGCAAACTACGGAACCCTCATACTTTCAGGTATATTAAACACGCTCTGGACCCCCCCCCCCTAACATCTTTCTCACTGAATACATTGGCCATAAAATCGTTTGACGGTTCTATAAATCTGCCTAGAAAATTCTCGACTACAAGATATCTATGAAAAACAAATAGAGTATATTACATTTTCTGGATACAAGTAGTGAAAGACGACAGATAATCACTTATATACAGAAGAAAAAAAAAATATACATTGTGAATAATATTATGTATGTCAGCAATTTCCAAACTGGGGGGCGCGAAAAGTTTAATACAACAATGTAGTATGTAGTCACAGGTTTTCAGTTTGCAAGTGCATAGTTCATAAAACGGCAGCTAGTTATAAACTACATAGAAAACAGTCTTATAAAAGTTAGGTTGTTTGCAAACCTGTATGAAGATATGGAGACTAATTTTATTATACCTCATTTCTATACTATTGTGCATGGCCCCCATAAGAGGGGGGCTGACAGGGCTCGAGCCTGGTGGCCCGGCGTTGCGGATCGACCAGTTAAGTGAGATAAACACACACTACAAATTCGCTCTATTAGTACAAATAGTCACCTGCGGCGCTGTTTCGGTTGCACAATATTAACATTTTATAATATGTGTCTGTGTGATACAATTCGATGTGATTGTGTGATGTGTGTAATTGATAATAATTCACACGTAGAATTTTATTTTATGATTATTTGTAGTGTATTTCCTGACTAATAAAAATGGCTATATGGAAACAAAAATCTTTGTTCAATTTTGGTTGAATCGAACTGAAAAATAATATAATTCTTTGTCCAGAAAAGCAATACAAGTAGGTACTGCTACAATTAGTAACATCATATTTATGCGAAACGGAATTTTCTGCATTAGATGCAATGAAATCCATATATCGAGCCTGTTTAGTAGAAAAAAAAGCATTTTGTGTTTTTGTCAAAAGCGTTTTCTTTTCATTTTTTGCATTTTTGACTATTTAAAAATGTGTGTGTAAAAATGTATTTTATGAAATAAAGGGGGGAGGCGCCAAGATTAGATTTTTTTAAAAGGGAGGCGTAGTAACGTAAAGTTTGGAAACCACTGATGTATATAGTGACTTTCAAAAGATTAAAAATAATTGTGTCAGTTAAGCAAAAAGATATTTTTTCAAGTCACGATTGTTCCCGGTCATCACTTGACAATATCTATTTACTCAGTGAAACCCTTTCATGTACGAAAGTTAATTAAAAATGAAGGAGTCTACTTTTCGTATTACATTTGTTTTTCACCGTGTTCAAACTGATTCTTGAGCCTTTCTGTATTCAAAAACGCTGCCCCGTTCCATGAACATTGAGCGAGTCGGTTCTTCCTTTTCTCCCGTTTCCGCATCTTCCAGACGACCGTAACCCCCTCCACCCGGTGTCAACATCACGTACACATCCTGTAATTCGATACCATATTCATCAAAGCAAATTTTGCAGACATCCGTTACTTCTAACCTATTGAAAGAAATAACATACACTAATTGTGTCACCTATGGTAGTTCAATTTTTCCACATTAATCCCAAGATCAGTTTCACATAAATGAAAACCAAAAAAAGTACTAAACAAACTAATAATATCTATTTTTTTAATTGGCTCTACAGTCCGATATTGATCTTGGCCACGTCATGAAAAGGTATCCTAACAGATTTTTTCATGAGAAATGGATGTTAGTCATTTGAATCTGCTAGGTCGGGGATTCGAACCCGAGAACCACGAGAATAAGCGAATTTTTACCATTAATCTATCGCGAACGCTTAAGTTAATTAAAGTAATATATATTATTTTTTCAATGACATGTCTTTCAATCAAGAAATAACAGTAAAAAATATAATCTTCTAAACTGATTGAAGGTGAATTGTAATTCCTAATTCAATGGAACAAAATTAATGTGGCCTAAGTTGGGTGTAGGAAGTTTCTCCTGCAAAGTTTAGTGTCATTTTGTTTATCTTTATTAATTTAGTGTTGCCAACTATTGACTAAAATATAATACTAGACTGCACTTAGCGCCCCTTTGTTGAAACCCTTTTTGCTCAAGAATTCAGGAATTTGAAATATTTCATTTAGAATCAAAGCTGACAGCTTTAGCTCTATGGTCAAAAAATTTTACCCAGGAATATAAAAAATTCCATTCAAAATCAGTTATTTTCCAAATCGACTCGATTACTTAATCTCTTTCGGAAAAAAACATGGCATTTTTAAGCTTTTTCCGAGAATATTTAAGCTGTTTTTAACGTCCAAAAATTCTTAGTTGCAGAGATGAGGGGTGGAGGTAGTCTGTTAAGATTCAACATATATTGTCAGTCATACTTATTTTTGTTTTCATTGAATAATATGTACATAATATTACAGATGGTGTTGATTATTTTTTTTTTTAATTCATTAAGCCCTGCCTATGCCAAAACCATACTCAATAAAAAATGTTCTTCTATCTGTAAAATATCTAAATTTATGTATGTACCTATATTTAAAATGGCATTATTTGAGATATTTAATAGATAAACAAATATTTTTTAAACTATTTTTTACTATGGCTTGGATTGGGCTGGGTTTAATTGAAATTTAAAAATTAACAGTATCTACACATTGTATTCTAAGTTCAATGAAAACAAATACGTTTGACTGACAAAGTTTATTGTGCACTATTTATATCAGATCTTAACAGCCTGAGGTAGGGTGGAGATCACCCTTCGCCATTGCTTAGTTGGCAATGCATCGCCAACAAAGTTATGGAATAAATACCTAATATAGATAGAGATTCTTTATCTGGCTGGACCCATCCGCTACTGGATGAAGACCTCTCCAAACCAATTCCAATCCTCTCGGATGTGTGGTTGTGCAGCCAAATATTTCCGCAGAAAACTGTTATGTTATCTACTTAATTGGTATGACCACCCAGATGACTAGATTTGTTCAGCCATAGTTTCTTCTTCGAGCTATCCATCTCAGCTAGGACATATCCTACCCATCTATATAAAATGTTCCAATAGAAACTACGAGGTGATAAATGTCTAATATGTTATAAATTAAAGATTGGGTTGTAACTTACGCCGGGTTCAACCATCACAGATGTTTTTCCCCCGAGTCCGATGATTCGGCCATCTTTTCTGTGAAGGCGATTTATTCCGCGAAACCCTGGCAGGCCTCCTAAACACAACGTACATAGTATTACACAATCATTGCTAACCTTTTAATTACCACATTTAAATAACACGTTAATTATATCTGATGGCCAACGACTCTAAACGCGCCAGTCGCGGTGTTAGCACTAAATGAGTTTTAACTGAAACTGTTAAAAGTGGAAATATTTTAAGTAGGTACAATATTAATTTAATGAAGAATATTATGTTTTCCTTTTATCTTAAAGCAAGTTGGGGAATAAATGGTACCTAAGCAAGTACCCCGAAAATCAATAGCAACACCAAACCGAGTCAAACTGTGCCGTCTGATTTGATTTGCCTTTAAGGGGGGACGTGCTCAGCGTAGGTCAAAATAGAGCTTTTGTTCTATTTTCAAAGCATGATCCTGGACATTCTTTAAATGTTGTAGATAATCTATTTATATAATTTTGAAGCCTTATTATCCTTTATATTTATTTTAAACATTTGATGACTGCATAAACGTGCGTGTTTGAACATGTACCTAACCGAATTTTTTTTTTTTTTAAAACAGTACATGTTTAAAGACGCGCGTTAACATCATTTTACTCCCTACTTCAATTATAGTTTGTCAATTTATGGCTACGGCCGTATGTTGTAGCTTAACTACTGGGGAATGCCAAAAGAAATGGCGTATTTAAAAAAAACACTACCTTATTCATAGGTCAATAATTATTATAAAGCAATCATTATTCGTAGGATGTTTATCACACTTGAATGATCAAAGAAATTTAAAAGTTTAAAAATTAATACATGTAAAAAATCTAAACACCACTCCACATTTATGTACTGAAATATGACTATATTCTAAAACATTAGACGAGAGGTTTAAAAGAATACTATTTTATGTAATAAAAATACTTTACGCAGTCATCAAATGTTTAAAATGAATATAAAGGATAATAAGGCTTCAAAATTATATACATAGATTATCTACAACGTTTAAGGAATGTCTAGGATCATGCTTTGAAAATAGAAAAAAAACACTACCTTATTCATAGGTCAATAATTATTATAAAGCAATCATTATTCGTAGGATGTTTATCACACTTGAATGATCAAAGAAATTTAAAAGTTTAAAAATTAATACATGTAAAAAATCTTAACACCACTCCACATTTATGTACTGAAATATGACTATATTCTAAAACATGAGACGAGAGGTTTAAAAGAATACTATTTTATGTAATAAAAATACTTTACGCAGTCATCAAATGTTTAAAATGAATATAAAGGATAATAAGGCTTCAAAATTATATACATAGATTATCTACAACGTTTAAGGAATGTCTAGGATCATGCTTTGAAAATAGAAAAAAACTCCATTTTGACCCACGCTGAGCATGTCCGCCCTTAACTTGTCATATAATTTTCGCATCCATAAATTCGTATATTTAACAATCTGAATCAATGGTGACGAACCTTTTCCTGTCGGAAGGCCACATTTAATAAACATACATAAAAATGCATGTATAGTCATCCCTCAATTTACGCGGTAGATAGGTTCCAAAGGATTTCTATATTTCAATTGAATCTTTCTTAGCATCAAACAATGACTTGAAAATATCATCTACTGAGAGCTCAATCAATTCCATCTGTAGCTCTTTAGATGCCTTGTTGACATCAATTAGGTGAGGCTGAAATGCTAATTTCAGTGCGATTTCGGTAAAATCGGTAAACCTTTTGCAAAAACATTTGCGTATTCTTCAAATGACTCAAATATATAATTATTCTGCTCATCAATGATCTTCGCTAACTGGGGAAATGTTCATCCGAAATTTCTTTTTGAAGAAATGTTTTTAAAAAAGATAGCTTTTTACGAAATGCCTGGATTTTTTTCCACATAAAATAAATAAACTTAATTTTACCTTGCAAGGAAATATTCAAGTCATTTTGGTTTAACATAATATCACACAAAAATGCAACATTCATATGGAAATTTACTTTCAATAACTCACATCGCAGATTCTGTTCTTCATAAAATTCAACTATCTGTTCTCGCAGAGACAAAATTTTGACAAACACCTGTCCCTGCGATAGCCAACGCACTTTAGAATGATACGACAAATCAACACTGAATATATCATCGTTCTACTTCAGCATGTTACAAAACTGCAGTAAATCTTTCATACATTCCCATCATAGAAGGTACACCGTCCGTGCACACACACTAAATTAGTCAAACTCAGTCCAACTTTGCGACATTTTATTTAAAGTTATTGTAATATAAAATGTTATATAAAATTAAAAAGATTTATTTTGTAAAATTTGGATTCAGTCAAAAAGCCGCACTTGAGATCCTAAAAGGCCCCTGTGGGTCTATTCTATACTTATCGAACACTAAATTGATAAATAGTATCAAACTTAGGGTAGGTTTGTATCAAAATATTAGCACTTATTGTAACAATTACACGAAGCCGGTTTTTATTGTTGCAATAAGTCCGATATTTTAACAGCAGCAAGATAGGTGCTGTTAAAATATAGCACTTATTGCAACAATAAAAACCGGCTTCGTGTAATTGTTACAATAAGTGCTAATATTTTGATACAAACCTACCCTAAGTTTGATAATATTTTTCACTTTATCACTTTAGCGGTCGATAAGCATAGAATAGACCCACTGATCTAAATCATAAAACTAAAGCCATATTTCGACTCAACACCCCATAATATGTTATATCCAAAAATTCATACTACCTTCCATTCCGTAAGGTTTGATTGATCGTCTTTCTGTTAGCACAGATAGGGTCATTTTTCTTCTAAACATTATTTCTCTTCTTACACCATTGCCTCCATTCCACTTTCCTAAAAATAATTGAGATTAACCAAATAGAAAAAAATCCTAAGAAAACTCTTTACAATATGTAATTATTTGAATCACTAGTAATAATATGTACATATGGAATAACTAGAGGAAGTCTTGTAAACTAAAATTTGTATTAAAATGTTTTATGGTGATTTCTAAATGTTTTTAGTGTCGCTTAATCGGTGGTTATAGACAAATTTTATATTCTGTACATTGGACATATTGAAAGATTAACCAAATCAAAGTTATAATACAACCTCGTCCTCCTGAGTCTGGTCTAAGACTGAAGGAATTGAGTAGCAGCGGATAGCGCCTCTCGATTATCTCAAGATCCGTTATCCGGGTGTTGGTCATGTGGGTGTGAACTCCCCCCACCCCGTGCCAGCCTGGACCCTGGAACACAATCAAAATTGAAACACTTCAAATATAGTTTTTCCAATTCTTTTCCATTTAAAACTTTAATTTCAGACTTATTTATTTTATCAAATGGATTATTACTACCTATATGTAATAGATTTTAAAGAAATGAAGACCATTTATTGAGATTAAGAGAAGTATGTTTACTTACAGCCCCACTCCCACCGGCTACAGTTTCATAATAGCCCCACCCACTTTCTCCAAGGGTTACATTATTCATACAGCCTTGAGAAGCAGCACACACCTAAAATATATAATAACGAAATGAATTATTCCATAAGCATAAAATTAACTAGGTTTATCCCATGGCGTTACAGATGATTTCTACTCTGACATTCGATGCATGCTCCATATTGTGTATTTCTACATTAGGCAGCTCTTCTTAGACATTCCGTGATTACTCCCTCCAGTCAGTCACAGACCATTGTTTCACCAATGGCAGACAATTTACTATTCTAGTAAATATCTTACAGTATTGGTCACAATCCTCACTTTCTACAAAAATTAATGATTATAGCGTCTGTACACATGCATGGATTTACTTGCACCAATAGTGTGTATTTTTAAACTATCGCGATAATAACTGTTTACACGTAAAGGTGCTGACTGTGTCTCCAATCTCATTCTTCAAGCGTATGCAAAACGCGATGTTGTCATTTTATAGTAGGTACTATTTGACAGGTCATGAAAATTGATTAACCTCAAAATGAGTCTCTGCGCTGTGTAGTTTGTTTTTTATCGCCAGGTTCCAATTGTAGCGTGAAAATTCAGAAGCTTCTGAACTTTTTTGATTCATGCATACAATCTTGCAATTTGCACGATAATACTTATTTACACATACATTTTTTTGTCGTAGCCGCGATTATATGTGCTGTTAGCAGTAAATCCATGCACATATAAACGGGGTATTAATAATTATGTTATAACATGTGGATTATAATATTGTACCCATGATGGCCTAGTTGGTAGAGTATGGACTCAATTCAGCAACTGGAAAAAAATGCATCTAGCTATTTACTGTGTTTGTGAGCTGGTGCAAGGACCCAATGGATTTGAGTGAATGGCTAACAACCGTACCTTGTGAAATTTTTAATATAACTATCATTTTGTGAAGGCCCATATGCTGGGTCCAGGAATGAAAATGGTAATTTATTTATTGAATTATAAAAATAAAATACAAATCAACCTGGAACGCTTTGAGCACTACGTCCACGATTCTCTGCGATGTCAAAACATTTCCTCCCACTACGGCAGCATCTTCGCTCGGATCCAATAGACTGCCCACAGGAATTATGGTCTTTACTGGCACTAAGCAGCCCTAGAGAAGAAAGAATCAATTGGTTTCATGGATTATTTTTTTCTTTATATCTCTCTAAAATCTAAACCAAGAAATCTAACCTGATTAAGTGGAACATCGTGTCCGACCATACAGCGCAGGCAGTAAATGAGAGCTGAAAGCGTTATGGCTCTCGGTGCATTGCAGTTTCCCCAGACCTCTGGACCGGTGCCACTTTTATAAAAACAGAAAATAACTCATAAGATATAAAATCAGGCGTTAAAATAAACACTATGTCAGATAATTCTATATTAATTTAAGAATCTTCCTTTTGCTTCATTTCTAATGAGTAAAAGGCATGAACGCATGAATCACGTATCCTTCATATATTGAATCATATTTAGGTGTTGAAATCCTACGTAGTATTTTTCGCTATTGTAGAATTAATATCATATCACTGCATTGACCACTCAAAATTACCAAAATATAATTCTTATGTACAATAATTATTATCAATCGATTGATAGCTGGTTGTAAGATTTATGTTATTATATATGTTACACCAAATGAATGAAATTGTTGCCTTATTCATGAATTAGGCAAATTTTCTGCCGAGTGCGTGAAATCGGCAGGGTATGGAATTCTTAAACTGTCAACATGACAGTAGAAAAAGTAAATTTAATACGGATGGTTTTATTGGTTATAACTGGACATATAATTATAAAATAATATAAGGTTAGGTTAGGTTTTGTAATTCTGAATTCAACTGAATGTCCAATTTGAGGTTAGCTAACAACTGTCAATAAACTATCAAATCATACTTTCGCAAACAAACAATCAACCATTGCACGATTGATACCCAAGCACGAATCAAATCGCGAAAATACCTTTTAATAAAATTCTTCCGTTATCATATTATAGTTCTAGATATTTTTTGGGCATAGTAAATGAAAATGAACGTCATTGTAGTTATCGATTGGTATATTTTTATAATTATAATCAATGACATTTGACACATTTGGTTAGTTTGATTAGTTGCAAAAAACACCATCGGAGCGCGACTATCTAATTCGCCCAATGCGTGAACTATGCAGAAAAATTACTGCCGAATTCACGCACTTGGCAGATATTTTGCCTAATTCATGAATAAGGCAACGGGCTTGCATTTTTCATGAAATAGGCAAAATTTCTCAACAGTAATTCGCAATTTCACACATTTGGCGTAACAGGTATGTCTGACTTCAAGTAGGCTGTGATACCATCTAGTATCAAAACCGGTAGTGATTTACCACATTCTCCCATTGTCATTTTTCAACTTAACTCATTCGACGCGGATGACACGGCTGCCGTGTCCCCGTTAAGCGGCCGATCGATCCAATTAACATGTTATTTAAATACGGTAATTAAAAAGTAATTAAAAGTTACGCAGCGATTGTGTTAAACAATCATTTATTGTATTTGGCTGAATACACTGAGGCGTCACAAATTAAACAACAACAAAGTTTGACTTTTATCATAAAGATATTTTCCATTAGTTGTGAAAATGATAAGTTTTGGTTTTCTTTCGCAGTCGACCAGTTGATGTGTTGGTCATGTCCGCTTTAAAAAATACAAAATACATAAAGAATACTCACGTGAAATCACACAAAGCGCTGCCTTCATTTCTATCCAGAGTAACTTTAAGGCAGATTGGCGAACCATCGTCCATATAATCCACAGCATTCAAAACACTATTTCCAGTTTTCTGTATTGTTTTCTCCGCAATGTCCTTAAAAAGAGAGTCATTATATTGATATCATTTCAATCGACTTGTAAATCTGGTTATATGATTTTGTTAATGTATTAATAATATTATGCTGTTCATATCATCAGTCAACAATTTGAAAGAAACGATCTGTTATTTAAAAATTTCATTAATATAGCAGGCAATTCAATGCTGTACTAAAATTGGTATGAAAAATGTTGATTGAACAAAAGAATTATAAATAATTTGTTAAACTTTTAAATCATAAAGTTTAAAGAAAAGCATTAAGAAATTATGATGAAATATGCACATATACCTATACAAGACAACAGAGAATGTCAGTCGCGTACCTTCAACATATCCCTTACTGCAATTTCTGCGTTGGCTTGGATATGTCCCATGTACGCCTGAACAACTTCTAAGCTGTATGAAGATATCAAATCACCAACCAGTTGCATGCCCTGAACATAGAAAGAAGTTATATTTTACCATTTAAGAAAATTAAAAAGATATTATACTATGAAAGATTTTATTTCATGCATAATTATTATGTAAACAATATTGTATTGTAAACAAACAGTATTGATAGATTTATTATTCATGTTCATCCAAGGACGTGTGAAAACAATATATACTAATAATAAAATTGGAGTATCTGTCTGTCTGTTTGTGCAGTTATAACTCAAAAACTACTTGATTGATAAAACCTGGTTAAAATTATTGGCACCAATCTGACTTTTAGTAGACTTTCATCTCAATTCTCAGTATTTTAAAAGAATCTTCTCAAAAATAACACACTTACAACAATGACACAAATGAAGAAATAATAATACGAATCAGGCTATTTATTCGTTGTATATATTTGTCTCCCTTATCTTTCCGTATTTCAGGCGAGTGAAGTTGTGGTAATCGTTACCAACCAAATATTCAAGTAAATTATTAGGTATGTGTGTACGAATTGTTCTTATTTTGTTGTGGTTATGAAATTTAATATTACAATTAAATAATTCAATAATTGTCCACCATCTAGCTAGGTATTTTATGGGCTCCCAATTGCAAAATATATAGTTTAACTTCGAAATTGTATTCAGCACTATATAAAATACATGTCTAAACTGAAAATCAATCAAATCTGGTATCTTGGTATTTGCAAAATATGAAGTTTAACGCCGAATTAGTTTTCAGCATCATAAAATGCATATCTAAACTGAAAATCAATCAAATCAGACAATAGGTAACTATGGGAAAATTAAAATTTTGGCTGCCATCTTGTTTTAGCTGTCATTGAAAATTTTTAATCGGTACATTTCAGGCTTAAAAAAGTCTGTACACGTGCATGGATTTACTGGCAGCAATAGTGCGTATTTTAAACTATCGTGACAATAACTGTTTACACTTAAAAGTGCTGACTGTCTCTCCAATTCATTCTTTAAGAGTGAGCGAGACACGATGTTGTTATTGTATGGTACAAATTCGTACTATTTGATAGATAGTGAAAATCGGTCAACCTGAAAATTCGTTCATAGCTCGTTTTTTTTGCCGGCAGGTTCGCCACTATCATTTTACTGCGCAGGCGCAGATCGAAAAAATTCCTACTGTAGCATTCAAATTCAGAAACTTCCAAACTTTTTTGATTCATGCATGCAATCTTGCCAACTGCAGATAATACAATATGTTTACCCATACATTTTCTTGTTATGGCCGCGATAATACTTATTGTCAACAGTAAATCCATGCACGTGTAAACGGGATAGTAATGTTTGGATAATGTAAAATTATATAGGTACTTATAAGTTAGTTCTATTGGATATTGCAGGTCCCGAGATAAACTCCCTACCACTGTTGTGTTTTCCAATTTATGCTTATTTGATTCAAGGCATGGATGTCTGTAATGTTATCACCTCCTGTTTTCCAACTTCGCTTTTACCCACCCCACTGAATTGGTGTAGAGAAAAAAAGGCTAAACAAACTTGTAAATAAATCTCTTGAGCGACCTTTAAGTTGGTAGTTCGGTGTTGGTAATATACACTTGTCAAAACAAAAGTTGTCAGTGACATTGAAGTCATGAGGTATCTTTTCATTCAATTATATCATTCTGTCTGCATTTCAGTGATTTATCAAAATAGTAAGTAATATGATGAAGTTTATTCAATAGACATAAAAACGAAATATTTACCCTCTGATTGGCTGCAATCTGTGCCCTAAGATCCGACAAGTTGTCAGCCAAGTTCCTCGATTCTCTCAGCTCATGTTTCAGTAACTCCTCCTTGAATACGCCATGTTCCACCAGTAAGAATGACTTAAAGGCAGCGCCTTCTTGGTTGAGGTGCGTGGAGTGGGGTGGCATGGATCCCGGAGTAATTCCACCAATGTCCGCATGATGGCCTCGAGACGCCACAAAGAATATTGGATGGGGAACACCCCTGAAAAATGAAAATTAGATAGACTTGGATTAGATAATCTGCCATAACATTAAGAATACATACATTCCTTAGTTAAATAATTTTCTGAAACTATAAGGGTGAAGCAGTTTGTATTAATACTCACTTATGAAATACAGGAGTGATGACTGTTAGATCTGGAAGATGGGATCCTCCTGCTTTGGGATGATTCGATAGGAGGACATCACCCTCTTTCATTGTAGCTCCGCGAAGTCCTATCTGTTGAGGTAAATAATATTTCATTGAAATAATTATGTATTCTTCTAATAGACTCATTTTTTTTTCAATATGTACCTCCAGTTTTCCTTCGAAAAAGTTTTATGAAAATGTCCCTAAAATAGACTTCAATAATACTGTCTTCATAAAACGACATAGGTTATTTCTCCCAATCTATAAGACCTAGAGATACCATATTTTGATCTCGTAGATCTTACTGAGACGAGTCTGAAGGTATACATAATATACATAACTCAATTTGCCAAAAAACCAGACATGCCTATCATGTTTTGCCATCTTACTACCTACAGATATATTGTGTTTATACCTAAATTTTGGGTGTCCTCTATAATAGTTAGCTGCAAATTTCTAATATTAAGTAAAGTTTTTTGTATGTAAACTTGCTTTAAGATTTTGTAACAATTACCTGCCTAGAGCGTTAATGTCCAACTCTAGGGACTTGCACCCACCGTGAGTGGAATGTATCATAAGATGATTATCGAATTTCTATTAACTTGGTTACAATTCAATCATCCGCGAGTGATACATAAGGTACAATGAAATAAAGGCACAGGAAGGATTCTGCCCTGAGACAATAACGAATTCATGGGTGAGAGATAGCTGTGATGAGAAATACCACTATGCAATGTAAAATCTAATCAACACCTGAACCCGCCTATTGACTTGTAGATGCCTTTTCAACTTTATTTAGACTACTTTCTACTTAATACATACCTTAAATCTTCAAAAAAATGACGTTCTCCACTACATTGTTCTGCTTATTCGAACACACCTTACTCTAGTTTCTCAAGCTGAGGCACACTGTCAAACAGGGCCCTGTTCCAAGCCTTACCAGAATTTTATTTTAATTGATAAATAATTTACTTTTACCCTATTTTGTACATATTATAATAAATATATTTGCAGTAAGATGACCATTATTTTAATAAAAAACCGTTATTACTTATCACCTAATCTATTGTTAAGGTCATTCATATTAAGTCGGCTCTCACATCTAAACTCGCCTCGTCTGCCGCACAGCCATAAACCAAACATTCTAGGAACATCACTCCGGTGTTGCATATGAAGACCGCGCACATCTACTTAGCGACAGTCATGCGTAACCTTTCAAAATGTATATACATTTGGATGTGGAGAACCAGTATAGGAATGACCAATTCGTAGGTGTTTGTATGCGTTCTGACGTCTTCCGACTCCCAGCCTGAAACACATGTAATTTGTTGATAGCAGCACAAGATGTTTCTTTCAAACTAAAAAGTCGCATTCGACCAATCTGCTGAGCTCCATATGGGAACGCGTGTTTTGTGAACAACGATGACATCACATCGACATATTCAACACGTTGCAGACGAGATGAGTTTTGATGTACGAGCTGATGAGAGAGAAGAGTGCAGATTGAGTATACAGTCAACCAACCTGATATTGCACAGTTTCTTGCATGGCCCCCAGATGGACTGGTATATGAGGAGCATTGGACACTAATCCTCCATCAGGACCAAAAAGAGCGCATGAGAAATCCAAACGCTCTTTTATGTTCACCGAAATAGATGTTCTTTGAAGTATTCTAAAAAAATAATTAATAAGCGTTATCTATATAGACATTTTAAAACGTAGTTTACATAAATTTATAATTCACCACATCTTGTGTGATGACAGGAAATACTGCTAAGTGCATTAAAATAATATACAAGTCTCACCTTCCCATTTGTTCGGCGATTGACATAAACCGATGAGAAAATATGCTCAATTGTATGGAATCCAGTTTGGTTCCAATTTGTCTTGTATTTCCAGATCCAATAGTAATTTTGATGTCTCCATACTTAGTTATGGTCGCAGTACAATCTGTGAAACATTATCACATGAGTTTCCAGTCGTCAAAAGGTAATAAATAAAATTAACAATCCAATACTTTCACAAGTGAGACTATGTAGGGATCACTGTATAATGCAGACAGTCTATGGTTTTACCTTCATTGCTACATGCCATCCAAAAAATTAGAAACTAGATAGAAAGAGTCACATGCATTCCGTATTAGTGATTTTGAAAGCAGCTCAACTTTCAAATTGGACAATTGCACGTGTGGTTACAATTTCATTGTGTCTTCTTCTATTGGCGGCTCCAGAAACAAAATGGAGGCTCGCGTTCTGGTTTGAAGTCTGTTGCTTTGTTTACATAGCCGTTTTATGTGATTATTCATCTTAAAAATAATTATTAATGTATTGCTTTTGGCTGCCTAATATACCTACTTATATATAATATATAAATTTGACAAGGAGTATCTTTTCACATGTATTTATAGGTAAATATTGTATTGTATGACAATATGTGAGATGCATGAAATGTAAAATTGAAATCGTATTTTGTTATACACTATCCCCAATCCTATGAATCTATATAATCTGAAATTATAGTGGAATGCCATCGGAGAAGTGTGAAGTCCACTTTAAATAAACCTGCAATCGATGTCACTTGTAGCTAACTTAATCAGTAGACCAGAGGTTCTTTTTCTGTTTCGATTTCATACATCTAGGCTCCATTTCTATAGAAGGTTTTTTTCAACATCTTTGGTGCCATCCATAGATCATAGTGAATTTTTATTTCCACATATTATTATTATGGACCAGTGGAGCATCTATATGCTGGACAAGACCGAAGAATAATACTAAAATAACAATTACTTTCCTTAATTTTATTGATAATATAGTTGTTTTGTTTACCTGGTTCAACGAGAATTGTGGATAGATTATCCATAATGATAGCAGGTCCCAAAATATTCTGACCAGGGCCCAGATTTTGCAATTGGAATACATTTGTTTTCTGATACCCGCCTTCGAAATAAACATTCACAACCTGCATACAAATTAATCACATATTATATTAACAAGGCAGTACACGTTTTAACAGGATAACTTGGTAGAGTTTTTGAACAATCAAAAGAGATAGCATTCTGAAAATATTGACCGGTTCTATGCCTTCAGCGAGTTTTCTCGCTCTATGAGGCCGTGATAGACAGGCCGCACATACAAATTTCTAAATTACTGACCACTGATTTGCATAATCTAACAAATTAAACACAGTGACATCTGTTTGAATAATTATGAAATACTTAGCCACAAATTATCGGCATTACAGCGATTCTAGGAAGAGCTTCGCTCTACATTCAACGTATGTCGTTAAAAATCTGCGGTCTGTCAGATACTGCCATAGTAATATCGTGAGGCATATCTCTAATAATAATTGAATGTATTTTTTATGACAATATTATATAAAAGCAAGCAATGGAATTTTGTATTATATCCAGTGGCGGCTCGTCCATATGCACTGCGGAACTGCAGCACCCCCAAGCAAATTGAGAAAAATGTAATATTATAATATACATAAATTTATGTATATTATATGAAAATATAAATATTATTTAAGAGTGAATTAAGCTCGCCCGCGCATCAATACATCCAATAATTATCATACACCGCAGTACTGCAGTACCGATTTCAAAAGAATATGCTCGAATGGGTGAAGGTGGGGTGCGGGGAGCGGGGCACGCAGCTGGGAGCTTGATCGGTACTGCCGGCCCGACAGTTTTTCGCCGGTTCTGTGTTTGTACGTGACCATGCGCGCGACAGCGGAGGAAAGAAATATAGCTTTAATGATTTATTAACATTGTTAAAATTTATTTCTGCATGCAATTTATGGAAAGTTCTTTATTTTAATAACTTATTAATATAATAAATAATTTATATTTAATTTTGATGTAGTAAAATATAATCCAAATAAACATTTTTTTTTTTTTTAATCAACCGCAGCACCCCCAGATATCTTATACACGAGCCGCCACTGATTATATCTATACAAATTTGATCAATTGGCAGTTGTCAGTAATTATGGGTTTGAGAATAGAGCAAATGGGGATAGTCTAGTAGTTCACCTTTTCTGGCTGAGGAATCACTTTTGTTTTTGGGATTTCTTCCTGAATAAGGCAGTGGCTTTTGGCTGCTCCTCTCACCCTCACGTCATCCACCACAACGCGGCGAGCGGCGATCGTGAAACCAAATTCACTTTGGTATCTCATAACACAAATTATACATTCAACACTTGATTGTTATATAATATTAATATGATGAGTAGGGTATTGAGTATTATTAATTGTGTAACCCAGCGGTGGAATAGTTGCACTTAAAGAACACGTTTCTGAAGTCGTGGATGCGGAATCAAATCCCACATCTGGCAACTCAACATTTTTTTTTTTTCAATATGTGGCTGATTCAAAGCAGGAACCCAATAGGTTGGGCAAATGACTAACATTCATTCCTCATAAAAAAGTCTATTAATTTAACCTCCACCCTGTGGAAGCAAGAAATGGTAATTTACCAAAAAATATTAGACTACTATATAATATTAGTGAGGTTTTTGACCTGTTTAATGTGGTTGAATATTTAGCTATGTTTCTACAGTTACTTATTCAAGTACAATATTTTTTGTGATTGTTAATCCCATACATGTATTCTATATTATAATGATGATTCATTGTATAAAAATATATGCTGCATGTGCAAATCGTTTTTATCTCAGTACACCCCATTGGATGGTCAACGGCTGGTCGGCCCCAAGTGGATACATTGACGCCAGTAGATGTGTTCATAGCAAAAGTTGGGAAATGCCAAAATGCCAAACGCCTCCCCGCGGCGATTTCCAGGTAATGCAGCGTAAGCTGTAGCTAACAGCAGGGGGCGAAGGGCGAGTGACCGGCGCCATAAAACTGGCCTTCTGACTAAGGGAAGGAAATCCCCGACAGAAAAACCCGGTCGACAACCGGCTCTGTGCTGTGTCAGAATTAGAAACACTGTCACGGAATGGTTCGGGGTCACGACCGGAGTCAGACAGGGTTGTGTCCTTGCACCGTTTCTCTTCATCATTCTCTTTGACTTCATACTACGGAAGTTAATACCACCCGACCGAGGCATACCTGTTACTCCCACGGTGAAGCTATGCGACCTGGAATACGCCGATGACGCTGTCCTATTCGACAACTCAATCGAGGGCATTCAAGAGACAATCGACAGGTTGCATAACAGCTCCTCTCCTCAAACCAACGTCTTGTGTAATAGCACCTGTCCTGATCCAGATTTCCCTCTGATTAGCAATGGACAAAACATCGAGAGAGCGTCGACAGCTTCAGGTACCTGGGGTTACACATCACGGGAGATGGCATTTTGCAGAAAGAGCTCGCTATCCGAATGGGAATGGCTGGAGCAACATTCAACTCTATGCGGAATATCTGGGACTCACGATTGTACTCGCTCAAAACCAAATGCCGCCTATTCGACGCTTGCATTCTGTCGGTGCTGCTTTACGGTAGCGATTCATGGCACCTTACGAAGGCTCAGAGCAACCGTATACTGAGCTTCGAAAACAGATGTTTGTGACGAATACTGGGTGTGCGGTGGTATGACTTTAGGAGCAACGAGGAGATAAGAGAACGCACCAAGCAGCCTCTCATCACGCTGAAAGTGAAGAGGTGACGTTGGACCTGGCTCGGCCACGTGCTGCGGATGCCAGAAGAGAACTTCAGCCTGGCTTGCCTGTTCTTCAAACCGACCGGATTCCGGCGTCCTGGGAGGCCGCTAAATACAATCTACAGAGTGTATACGGCGGAGCTACGGAATGCTGGTTTGACCTAGAATGAAGCAAGAAGACTGGCGAGCGACAGGGATTCTTGGAAGCGCCGCGTGGTGTCCATATGCTCCAGTTAAGGGGCGGATATGGCCAAAGAAGAAGAAGACACCCCATGCAAGTATTTCTCGCACACACTTGTTACAAATAAATCTGCAAAGCGAAATGACTCGTTAGTAACCATTTTTTTGTATTTTTCAAGTGCCAGTTTACTTCAATATTTTTTACCTTTCAATATTAATGTGGGCATGCCCAAAATTAAAACACTAGACAATATTACAACATAATTACTTTGTAAAAATGTTCGGTTTATTTCAGTTTGTAAGAAAGTTAAAATGGTTTTTATGTGACTGCTATGACTCCTAATTTAAAACTCATGTCGCAATTTCGTGGCTTATGAACATTAGTTATGGAAAAAAGACAATGAGAACTTGGTTTTTGAGAAATATAATATGCCACTGAAGCCGAGACCATATTAGATGAAAAGAATCTTATATAATATTGTGGTACCTTTCAAGGAATGTCTTCATGAAATCTCCACGCTTTGTGCCATGTTCATTTGTAGATATCTCTGAAGGACTACACATGAGAGCACAGTCGGTTCCATCATATCTCATATGTAGATACGGTTCCAGAACTATCTGTAACTCTGAAAATCCCTGAAAATATGTCAAATAATATGTGAAACTGTCAGCATCCGTATGATTCTGTGCCCCCATGTTCTTGTAGAGATTTCATAGAGATTGTTAGGAATATTTTTGAGACAGCTCAGTATGTGTAAACTTTTTTCATTCTCAATTATCAAGTGAAATTATAGTATCACAAAATTACCTGTGAAAGAAGCTTATTTTTGCAAATCAAAGACAAGGAATCGAGTTGCTCATCCAAGCGGTGAAAATTCTCCGAAGAGTAATCTAATGCGCAAGGACTTTGTGCCTCGTGCACTACATCGGCTAGAGCCATACCGTAGGCGGAGAGGATTCCTGAAAACATTCATCGTAAGATATAATTACAATTTAACAACTAGACATTATTCTTTCTTCATTCTGACGACATGCTTTGTGTTGTACTCTGTGTGGATTTATGCAGTGTCGTGAAGCGGTTACGGAATACAGGCAGAATAAATTTAATATTGACACGATGATTTAGATCTGGCGTGACCAACTTCAAAACTGACAGGTGATGTACCACATTCTCCCATTAGCATTCTCCAACTTAACGAATGTATTATATTTGATTGAGGACAGAGGCGTTAAATAAAATATACAACAACATAATCGTGTCTCTCACTATCACAAAGGGATACTCAATTTCTTCTTCATCATGAAATTGGTCTTTTGGGCACTCATTGCGTTTACCACCAAATTATTCTCCTGTCATAAAGAGCCTATTACACGACAGTAAGAGGAAACAATACCTCACTTTAAGGTGCGGGGATACACATCATCTCCTTCTGTCACTCTTCCAGCAGAGCGTGAGTGAATCAATACGAATCAAGTGATAACATGAGGTCATGTGGTTAATTTGAAATCGATTTTCACATAAGCTGATTAAGGAAACGAAAATATGAATGGTTAATTTTAGGGGCGGCAGGTATATGAAAGTATGGTGAAGCAGGCTGGTATGGTGAAAAAGTATGGTGAGGCGGGCTGGTAATAAAGTTGCGGCAAAATTTCCACGTTAACATTATATTATATGGGTACGTTATAATGACCGAAGTAAATCCTTTGTGATACCCTAATTTTTTTTGTCACGTCGCTATTTCTCGTAAGTTGTCGGCTATTGTTGGCCTGCTTCATTCAGTTGTATGAGAAAACCGATTAATTGCCCCTCTTTTTATTTAATACCTCTATGGATTAATGCTTCCCCTTCAAAATCTTAATAAAATCATAAGAATGTAACAATGCGTTGGACATGCCAGATTTTGGTATCTTAAATTTAGTATTGGTTGAAGATACACTGTGCGCATTTATAATAGGATGTATTAAAATGATTTCGAATGACCTATAATAATAGTGTATTCGTATTAATTTACAGTTTGACTGATGAACTTCTAAACCGAAAGTAATTAAGGCTTTTGTCTCATTTTATTGTATTTTGCTTTTTAAGTTGGCATTATAATTTTAGTGTTACTGTTCTAATTCATGGCAGCCCTGGTTACTATTGACTATGGTTGCCATGAGAACCTATGACCTAAGCCAACCTAAGCATTGCCAGTCATTTTTTCAACTGACAGAATACTAAATGTTGGAATATTCATGGGATGTATTCAACTGAAAAACAATACCAAGTCATGACTAATGAGTAAGCAAGAGTACTTTACAAGTGATGAAAAATCTTGAAGGTAAATATAAGACTCCTACAACCACAAATGACACAAATGAGGAAGTATGTATTTTGAATTAATACATTATGTATAGATTACCGGCATATTTGTGGACGAAGACAGTGTGTATGGCGAGTGATCGCGCTACAGAGCATGCATGCTGGGCACCCGCTCCACCAAAACACGCCAATGCATGGCGGGAAGTGTCATAACCTCGCGCAGTAGTCAGCGCTCTGAAAAATTAAAAAATGTCAGTACCTAAAAACCAGTGTTTTATATCCAATATTGCCGTGTTAAATACAAATTTCGTACCTAAAATTATCATATCTTTCATGGCCGAATTTTGGGTTAGTGTAATGAATGTCCAAAAAGTGAATGACAAATCTTAAACTGTGTTTGCCCAAAAGTGATGTTACTGCTTTTAGCGCATGAGGAGTGCACACAAGTAAAATACAGCCATAGTTGTATGGTGATTTCGCAACCGGCCAATCTGCATACGCGACAGTATGATCATATGAATGAACACATTGAATATGACTGTGTTTTACATATGCATAGATGGCATGTGTTGAACCCACCAGCAAAATTAGGACATAACATTATTTTCAAGAGAATGTGAAAGAAACAGTGTCAAATTTCACAACATCCACAAGTTTTTTTGCGCAGAAGGTACGATATAAAGAATCGGTTAATAATTTAAGCTTAATGATTATGATCATATCTTTAGTATGCAAAAAGACAAACCTGATGGGACGGCACATTGCCTCGTTGGCCACTTCGATAAAACCCATAGCCACTTCTTCCAAGGACATCTGTTGGTGAAATAATAAAGCATACTATTAATACTATCGACCAAAGGTACTTGATGGAATTTGAATTTAAATCACTCAAATGGAATAGTACAAAACTTAAATCCATTAGAATAAAGCATACGTGTCAATATTACACAATACAGAACAAAGATGTTGATTCTTCTTCCAGATCTGGTCTAATTTTCCTATAAAAATCACTGTTACAGTTCCATTGTTGGATGCAAAAAAATGTACAAGTAATTTCAGAGGTTGTGTGGCAATTAGTATTTCCAGAGATTAAGCACCATCTCTATACAGGAAGGTTTACTACAATATCCACATTGCATATTATATACAATATTGATTCTCTTGTAGAGACATACTATATACATATCTATATACAAACCATTTTTTTACGTTTATTTTAAAAGTAACTACATGCTAATCTGACAAAATCATTATGCACCTTAATTGTATAGCCTTAGATATCACTATATCATAGTTGCGGACGTCTTCGGTTCAATCTCCAGAACTAACAATCCTTACTCTCTTACATGTACATAGCTATTTCATTGACCCTGCTTCCGTCCTTTACACTAAATATAGCGCTATGAAATTGCAACTATGACAATATGTTGATTGTAGATTAGTAACAACTTACTGTCTGTCCACCAGTGTTCTTCATAAATATATTAATATCATCGGTGATCTTGGCCAATTGCACCTTTGTAGCTTGCACATCCAGAGGTTCATTTTCACCAGGGCCGAATATGTTGGGGAAGTATTCAGGCAGCAGTCTCCCTAGAGCCAGATTGGCATCGGTCACAGTGGCGGGACCATGTTTTCTGTAGCAGGAAGGCCCCGGGTGGGCCCCTGCCGATTCAGGTCCCGCACAGAATAGACCTGAACGGAACGTGAGTATTGAGCCACCACCCGCAGCCACTGTGTTAACATCTGGAGAAATAATAGAAAAACACAAACAATTAGCCAATCCTGAATCCAAACGCACATATTGACTTAAAACTCAATATATGGACTCCATGACTCACGAGTAGGGGGGGATAAATGGTCTGAGATCGTCGGCGTGGGAAATTTTATAATTAATCAGTAAACCGAATCAATAAACAATAAAGATTAAGAAATTTAAGTATTGCCATGTAACTAAACAATTTGGAGGTTGGTAAAATGTAATAAATACAACACAGCAAGGTATCGGACATAATTGAATATAATAATCTCATTCAACAGTTTCAAATTTCTATGACATCTTATTTGGAATCTATAGATACTAGCGTAGGCTGTGGAGATCCGACATAAATAGTACATACTAAACTTTGTCAGTCATACTTATTTGTTTTCATTGAACTAATAATACAAACTGCAGATGGTGTTGATTAGTTTTTAACAATCAATTAAACCTTGCCTAACCCAAACCATGATAGTGGAGATTCGACAAAAATAGTGCACATTTTGTTACACACTTATTTGTTTTCATTGAACTAAGAATGTAAATTGGCTGGTGTTGTTGGTTAGTTTTAACCAAACGATAAAAAATAAAAAATATTTTATAGATAGAAGAATATTTTTTATTTATTATGGTTTGGTTGGCAGGTTTTATTGAATTTTAAAAACTAACCAACACCATCTGCAATTTGTATTTTTGGTTCAATGAATACAAATAAGTATGTCTGACAAAGTTTAGTGTGTACTATTTATGTCGGATCTCTACAACCTACCTCCATCCTTGATCCTCTACTGATATAATATAATATATGCGTTGGTGATGATTTGCAAAAAAATGTTTTGGCAAAAAATTATTTGGAATACATCGGCCTACTGGGATTTCTCCTGACATCCAGCCAGTTGAATTGCTCCTGTTATTTAATCCAAATTAAATATATTTTTTTCTGAAAAAAAGGAGCGTCATTTTGCTTCCGGCGAACAGCCGGGCAGCACTTTTCTGATGATCCGTACAATGTACACTTACTTTATGGTATTAAAAATATTGGCTGTGATCATTATTTACCTAATTGTGGTGCCTGAATTGTAATTCCAGCTGTTGTGGCCTCGTGTACATGCTCCAAGGTTCCTGCATATCGAGAAACATCAGTTGATGTACCGCCCATGTCAAATCCTATAATATAATTATGTATTTAGAATAAATACTCTATCATTAAATTTAAGGCTTTCCGGAGACTTTTTACTTACATATAGGTTGTCAACAAATTGAAGTATTGGGTAAAATGATCAATCCTTTTTATTAATCTTCTAAGTAAATCTTACAACAGCATGCGTTTTTATTAATTCATAATTGACCTCAAGATAAGTATTTTCTTAATTTTAAGGGAAATAAGCTTGTTATTGTTTATTTTGAAATCTGTGGAGAGGTTTTAAATTTGTGTAGCAGCCCAAATGTGTGACGAAAGACATTCACTATAAGCTATGTCTACATTCGGTCACATCATCTTCCACTTCACTTCAACTTTTTAATTCTAGTTTTAACACTGAATAGTTTTGCGCACACTTTAGGTGGAAAGCGTGTTACGCACTGCGTCAACCGTCTACACTTGTACGTCAAATGGTTTTCAATTTTTCATGGGAGCAGTGTTGTCATATTTTTATAATGCTGATTTTAATACAAAGATGTAAAATTATAGTATTTTGAAAAAAAATTTGTAAGTACACAGAACATTTCTCATTTTGAATCCTACAAAATTATAGTATTTTTGGCATATTTAGTGTAAAATTATAGCATAATATACTAGTACACATTTTTCGCGGAATCATTCGGTTGGTAACATTGAGGTGATGTTGAAAAGAAGTCCATCATGCAGTTATGTGTGATAGTACTTTCATCACGAAAAACAGCCATTTTGAAACCGGTTTGAGGCAAGCTATGCGCATACTACACATGCAGTGCGCTGCGTTCATTTAGTAAACAAAAAAATGCAGATATGTAGACAGGGCTAAATGGACATACACCGGCGCAATCATGTCTAAAACCTAGGAAAACCTTCCTTAGGTCATCCAAGGAGATTTAGAAACCATCTGCGGTGGAAAGAATGACAAGGTGGAGCTAGAGATGCGATTATGCAACCTTCTCAATGGTGTCCAAAAAGAAGCTGCCATCTGGGGACACGCACAAGTAACTAGATCTAAAAGCAATATGACGAGTATTGGTTAAGGGATTCTCTGATTATCCTTCAAACTGTGACTGTGGCACCGAGAAAACTTTGGAACACATGATGGTCTGACTGTTTGTTGCATCTAGCAATACCATCGATGATATGTTTAAAGTCAATGATGAGGTCATCACAGTGGACATGGCATGTTTGGGAACAGTCTAGGCGTGTCTCTTGCTCGGACACGACAGAAGAAGAATATAAATAGAGTTTGTGAGACCCAAAAAAAATCCCTGACTCTAGTTGAGCCCAATGAGAGCGTGTATGTTGATTAATCATCAGTAGCCAAGATCCATCTGTAAAAAATATTTCTAATCTATCCATAGTATTATTTACCGATAACAGGTAGATCCGTTTCCTTCTTGTATGTAGTAAGTGCATAACCAACGACACCACCAGCCGGCCCAGAGAGTATTGCACGAGACCCATTGAATCTAAAACAAACGGTTGTGTTAGAGACCAAAGAAAATAAATATAGAATCATGCGCAGAATAAACTAATAATAATGCCATTGAAATATTTATAATAAAATATACTCACGTGTCCATTGGCGTGAGGCCTCCATCAGACTGCATAAACAACACATTTGTATTCTTTAATTTGTCAGAAAATCCTGCTGAAAAGCTGGAGAGGTAACGTTGTATGTGCGGTGTCAGGTACGCGTCAACGCACGCTGTGAATCCCCGGGCCACTGCACGCACCATCGGCATTACTTCATGGGATAAAGATACTTGAGAAAATCCTGAAAACAAATCAACAGGTTAGGTGTACGGCAAAACTGACCCAACAAAAACTAGATCAATTTCTATTTGAATAATTAATAACTAGTGTGAAACTAAAAAAAATACTGACATAATTGACACTGTACTAGATAAAAAGAAGGTTACTATGATATAGTATTGGATATATGTATCGTGTGACATAAATTATGTACAAGGTAGCTGGGATCAAAAATAAAGAAATTATGGTACAAACATGAACAATGTAAAGCAGTGATTCCTTGCATGAATGATATCTCTCATCTGCAAATGTAAAGATTTTTACAAGTATGTGTCATTTTATGTGTTTTAAATGGTGAGATGTTCTGTTTTTAGGTATAAGAACAAACATCAAATTTCAATGGAGTTTCACTAGTATGTGTAATTTTACTATCTGTATACACATATCACATTTTAAGTGCCCAGTTTCTTATTCAAATTTAATGTTCAATCTATCACCTATGGCTAACTTTACTCTAAAAGGGAGCAGTAGTTCGAATAAGGTTTGGGAAACTATGATAAATAGGATTAAAATCACCGTGAATATAAAGAGTGACACTGTAAATTGTCTTCAAATGTGTCGATGTATGTTTAATAAAATACTTGCATATTCGAATTGATAGATTTGTTTCTATTATGAATAGTAAAAAAATAATTATTAGTTACTAACCCAACTCTCTGGCGATTTTACCGATTTGTACTTCATGTTCTATGAAGGTATAGCTGTGAGCCATCAATACAGCAACACTGTTAATGTTAGTCCTTTGTTTAAGATCTGCAAGTGCAGTTCTGACAGCGATTGGATCAAATTCCTTTATAACGAAAAGCTTTTCTCCTGTTGTCCCTGAAAAATTAATTAATTTATTTATTAAGTTATATTGAGTAATTAGGAAAAGACTCAGGACAACACCACACTTTGCGAGGGGAACAAATACAGGGTTCACTATGATTTCGTCACAAATGAGAATGGACTATGCAGATCAACATCACGAAAATGAAGAGTTAGATGTGGTTTGGCCATGTACTTGACTGTCTTTGGACCTGGTCCTGTTCAAATCAACCAGATTATGGGTTTATGGAATGTCATTACAAACAATTTACAGAGTATCCTCAGTGGAGTACAAGTCGCGAGTGCAGAACTACAGGGTTCTAAGTGTTTATTTTTGGAAAAACAAAAGTAACAATGAGGCAGCTTAGAATACTAATACATTGTTAGGTTTGTTTTGTCAAAAATAAACACTTAGAACCTTGTAGTATTAGGCTTGCGAAGAGGTAGCATGGACTGAGAAGAATTTCTAAAAAAATAAAAATGAGGTATCTTCACCAGAAACCAAGAAACAATACAATCTGAATAATATATTTTGTTAAAAATCAAAAAGTTGGATATCCAGTGTATATTTCGAACAAGACATTATATTTTAAGTAAATGAAATATTTTCTGAAAACAATACCTAGTTTCAAATTAAGGTATGTTTTTGAGAACCCCGGGGTTCCAGCGGCTAGCTCAGGAGTCCATCGAACCCCGGATTCACAAAAAAAAGAAATTTTAACGGTTGGAGTGTAAATAAAACACAGTCCTTCGTGCTCGTAACGTGATATTGTTTATATTTTACATTTTCTTAATTTTTAGTTTTACAAATTATATTTGGGATTTTTACAGTTGTAGTCGTCAGGTCCGTACCTATCGGAAAGGGGACGCTTACTGCCTTTTCTTTTCTTTTTTCAAATCTCGCGTACCTACGCCGTCCAACAAAAAGGACTCTCGTGATTGGCCAAATTTTATCGCCTGATTTTGATTTGACGAATCACGAGGACCACCTCGGCGCAGGCGCGCAGGGATTTTTACGTTGCCGGCAAGCGCGGCAAAATTTATTATATTTAAATACTTATATTTAGTCTTAAAATTATCTCTTCCATACATCATCATTTATACATTTTAAATTAAAAAAATTACTTACGTGGTTGAGCAAGGAATCAGATTAGATGTTTTATGAAGCCGTTTCTAGAGGTCATGGTTACGTTTCGACTTGAGCTACTAAATGATTATTTTACACCGGGAGAAGCCCGCCTGTAACAGGGGTGTATCATTCGCCCCATCTGGATTAAAGTCGAAAGGTACGCCCTGATCTCATCGGCCACCCATCCAATTCCTTGTTCATCCGTTAAATACATGGCATGATAAACAGTTTATAAAAGAATTCAACTACAATCTAACTATTCTAACATAAAACTCTATACTTTAGCTCTATTTTTATTATTTTCTATATTTATTTTGGGATTATTATTTTCAGCTCAAAGCAATGCTTTCGCGATACTTTTGAATAGGTCAGAGTTTGATTTAATTTCAGTGTAGTACATTTATTTTGTGTTACTTTGTTTTAATTAGGTTTTCTTGTTATTTTATTCGTTTTTATTAGTCAGCGGAGGGGTCGCGAAGCTGCAGTCTTTGACTCTCGCGCTTTCCAATCTTTCTTTTGTATTCCTAGGGGCTATATTCGTAGACGTTTGGCCCTCGTTCGGAATTATTATTTCGTGTTACGTTTTTCTTCTTCTGGTGCAATAGGAGCGTACCTCGTTTGGCGTCGTCTGCCTTTGCAACCAGGGCGTGGTAGTGGCGTTACTATTGAGCCAGGCTCGTTCCGAGCAGCGGATATCTTTCTGTGGAAAGTTTTCCACTGATCTGCTGGTCTCTGGAGTATCACCTCATAGATGGACAGGTACTGTGTCTCCATCTGTTCCTATTACTGCGGGCAAGGCATCGTATAGCGGTACAACGGCCAGGCTCGTTGACGGCGGCACGGCTCTCCCACAGGTAATAGGATGGATGTTTACAATAAGTATCCTTTTCCCTTTCCTTTTTTTTTTATAGATGGTTATACTTCGGAAGTACCTCTTGTTGTTTCACGATATCTTTCAGGCGTCACGTCCCTAGTCTCTCCATGAACCTGCGCGAGAAAGGAGAGTGCGCACTCTCCACACCATCAAGCTTTGGTATCATGAATTTTCGGCTACGCTGCCTTTGGATGCGCTTACTTCGAGAGGTGGCTCCCTTTGTGCTTCCAAATTGTCTTCATCTGTATTTATTCTTTTTCTTTCTTTAGTAATTTATTCGTTCATTAGACTTCCTGTACTTTAAATTTATTCGAATTTACTTTATTAATTACTCCTACCCCATACATTAAATAGCTACTAATTTTATATAAAATCTTCCCATTGTACTTATGGTACTTACTATCACATTTAATATTTTACCCTAATACCCATAATTATTTTGCAACATTGTATTGACTGTATAAATCACATTGATATTAAAAATTGAAATATTCCACCCTCTCATTATATTTATTTCTGAATCAGTACACTTAAAACTGTGTAATTAACTTTATTTTTAGTGAAACCCATTTTATTTAAAAAAAAATTGTTGTTTCGTTTTACGCGGCCCGACATCCTATTCCAAGGCGCGCCGCGCCGATTTACGGTGCCTCTCACGTTTTATTATTATTATTTTTTTTTTTTTTTATTATTGAAACCCCGTTGAGAAATTTACGGCTTATTGACTCATTTTTTTTTTTTTTTTATCACAAGCATACAATCTCTACTTTCATCCTTTTATACCTAATTTTAACTTATTATTAAAATTTAACATAACAACTAACACTTTGTCGAGTGACGCCTTATTATTCCCGTTCCGTTTTCGCTGTGTTAAATTTACGATTGGTAATTTGTAAAGAAATAATAGGGACGGTAGTGTACTATTTTCCTCGTTTCTCTTTGGATTCAAATTATTAACACGGCGTAACTTTGAAACAGGTTTCGCGCTACTGTAGAATATCGTCTTTCCCGTTTATAAAATTGTTTGCGATTTTCAATGTTAATGTTTTCGAATTCATTCATATTTACTTTATTTGAACGGAAAGAATTGGCGTCACTTTGCGGAGCGTTATTTTTAAAACTAGAATGTACATTTTTCTTACTAACGAACTTAAGATTATAGGGCTCAGAAAGTGGGTCCTTAATTAATTTTTTATCCGTAATTAGAAGAATTTCCGGATATTTACGATTATTATCTTCACTTTTAACTACACTGTTTACACTGAAACTTCCAACAGCAACTCGGCGTTCACCCTTGACTAGAGGGTTGGCGACTGGTCCTGCTTCATCTCCTCGTGGTCGAGCCTGCGCCCGTACAGCTTCTTCGATTCATCTCAGCTTGCGCGCCTTCTCAGCCCTCTTGTGAGGCTCCCTAGCCTCGCGTTTCCTTTTTCTCTCCTCACCGAACATCCCGTGGTCGACTAGGGTACACATGTTAGTGATACCCTAGGAAAATCGGCATTTTGCTCGCCGTTTTTCGTCGCGAGTGGGCCGTGGCCTCTACGAGCCCTCCTCGCTGGATACCGTCGATGATGTGTCTGGTCTCCATAGGTGGGATTTGTGCAGCCATTCGTCGTACTGGAGACGCGCTGGTGCTACGGTCTCCAGCACGACGCTAGGCGCGGTCAGCTCCGTATGTGGACTGTCTTCGAACACCAGAGGGCTCTCCCGGTTTGATGTTGGAGACAGCACTTCTTCTTCGATAAGGGTTACGTCGGAGTCCACTTCTTAGTTAACCATTTCTTGGTTGTTCCGGCTCCTGGATCATAAACTTTTATTTAGCGTTCGCGGGTTCGGAAGAATCCATGCGATTCTTCGAGCTTCACGTTGCCAAGGGCGCCATTGAGAACCCCGGGGTTCCAGCGGCTAGCTCAGGAGTCCATCGAACCCCGGATTCACAAAAAAAATAATTTCAAACGGTTGGAGTGTAAATAAAACACAGTCCTTCGTGCTCGTAACGTGATATTGTTTATATTTTACATTTTCTTAATTTTTAGTTTTACAAATTATATTTGGGATTTTTACAGTTGTAGTCGTCAGGTCCGTACCTATCGGAAAGGGGACGCTTACTGCCTTTTCTTTTCTTTTTTCAAATCTCGCGTACCTACGCCGTCCAACAAAAAGGACTCTCGTGATTGGCCAAATTTTATCGCCTGATTTTGATTTGACGAATCACGAGGACCACCTCGGCGCAGGCGCGCAGGGATTTTTACGTTGCCGGCAAGCGCGGCAAAATTTATTATATTTAAATACTTATATTTAGTCTTAAAATTATCTCTTCCATACATCATCATTTATACATTTTAAATTAAAAAAATTACTTACGTGGTTGAGCAAGGAATCAGATTAGATGTTTTATGAAGCCGTTTCTAGAGGTCATGGTTACGTTTCGACTTGAGCTACTAAATGATTATTTTACACCGGGAGAAGCCCGCCTGTAACAGGGGTGTATCATTTTCTAGGAAAAATATTTTATATTATATGAGGCGTCTAATAACAAAAACTGACGAGTCACATATTTTATGGTCAAAAACTAACAAATAATTTGTACAATAAGCTATGATTTATAACTTATAAAATGCACTACATGTCTAAAAACTCAATGATCTACAGAAACCATTATTGAAAATACCTAAAATAATGAATATACATTGGTACGACTGCATTACAAATACTAGAATTCGTGAGTGGACACAGCAGCCGTCGGTTCTCAGTGAATGTAATAAAGTATTGTCACAACCTAAAGGATTCCATTGCCGAGGCCGACACCCCCTCACCCTGCAGCGGTGCTAGAAAAGCGATCCACGCGCTGCAGGTCACACAAGGTGGGAGGCGCGAAATTTGAAGATGGATTGAGGGAAGTGGCACTACGTTGTGATTTCCCTATACCCCAATGCTAGTGCGTGACAAGTTAAAGTTAGTAAGCAATATAAATAAATGTTATTTTGATTATCATGTATTTATTGCAAAAAGGGGTTTATCAGCTAATAAAAATAGTCATTAAGTATATTATAATTTAAAAATAAAATACAGT
Source organism: Rhyacophila brunnea (assembly GCF_057557595.1). Taxonomy (NCBI): domain Eukaryota; kingdom Metazoa; phylum Arthropoda; class Insecta; order Trichoptera; family Rhyacophilidae; genus Rhyacophila; species Rhyacophila brunnea. The sequence goes on from NW_028232774.1 coordinate 22,127,785, forward strand.
AGAAAAAAGAAACTGAAGCTTGATGTACAAAAATGTCATTTATCATTAATATTGACTCATCGGTTTTTGCAATTAGATGCCTCATAATATGAGGCGTCTAATTACACTATAATAGAGTATCTAATTTAGAGAAGTTGTAATTTACCATACAATGTATTATTTTTATTTATTGAATATTGTCTCTTACAAAACATGTCATCATGCCATCACTTGCATTGCTGTTTATTGAGTATTGTCTTCAATAAAAATACCTATTGTATCTATGATGAGAGTGTGTCAAGTTTATCTCAAGGCAAGCAATATATGGATAAATGGCGTACCATAATACTTGTGGATACACCACGTTAACATAGACAGATGAAAATTAAAATGAATTATTACGACAATTGATATACAAATAATATGAATGCAAGATTCAGGTGCTCAGACTTTTGCTTGTACAGTGGAACCCGGATTTACCGTTCTCGCATAAATTGTTTTCCCGCCGGTGTACATAAGTGTATAGCCCTGTCTACATTCAGTCATTTTTTAATTTGCTAGATGAATGCATCGCACCACATCCGTAAACCTGCGCATTGCCTGTCTCAAACCGATTTCAAAATGGCTGTTTTTCATGATGAAAGCACTGGCGTACATAACTCCATCACTGATGGACTTCTTTTCAACATCACGTCAGTGTTGCCAGTCGAGAGATTCTGTGGAAAATATCTACAGTGGAACCCCGATCTACCGTTCTCGCGTAATCGTTTTCCCTCACGGATCGTTCATTTTTAAAAGTCCCGTCAAACACCCATAAGAACAATGTTAAATAATCCCGCATTAACTGTTCCCCGATTTATCATTTTCCTCGATCTATCGTCTAAATATTATGGTCCCATCACAAATATTATCCCGATTGACCGGTTTTATATTACGGTTGAATATTTTTCATTTCGCTTTCGTAGAATTGTATATGATACATACAGACCTTTCAGTCGCGTTGCTTTTTTTGCACAGGTCAGTTGGCATTCGGGCTTGCCTCGCATCTCGTATCACGAATTCGAAAGTCGCAACTAAAATACCCCCCATGAATAAAACTAGAACTCTAGCTGAGACGTCGAAAAAAATCCAGGAGAAACCCACATTTATCATTTTTTAGGGTCCCTTGAATACCGTAGAATCGGGGTTTCACTGAACGCATATACCTACTATTTATTATATATTAACAACTTAATTATAAATAGTTAAATCTGTGCGGACGACCGATGAAGAAGTATTGTATATGGTATTACAGCCTGCTTCCGACATATTTTTAAGATAATTACTTAAGATTAATAGTACAGTATCGATAATAAATATATGTTAAATTTGCTATACGATTGCACAATAAATGCAATAAACCTGCATAATACGTATGGAGTAGTTCTGAGGATACGGAGCATCTACAGCATATCTGGACCGCATGCCACCAATGCACACATAAATACTTAGAATTTTTTTATTCTAGCAATATCTCTTGAAAGTAGATGATTTCAAACATTTCATTGGCGAGGACTCGTTATTAAATGATAATTTACTGTTTATCTTGAAACATAGTTCTATACATCTCTAATATAATATTATAGATGTCGCTAATTGAATGGGTGCTCCATGTTAATTGTATAAAATTTTCATGGGTTCAATTGACTAAAAGCGATAGAAAAAATTTGGTTTATTATTATCTAACAATAATAATAAGAAGATAAGTGTCGGTTCCACAGCACACCTAGTAAATTTAACTTACTAAGGCATTATCAATATCAAAAACTGGCCAATACTTATATTTTTATATATTGGAAGAGTTTAATGTGTTAAGAAAATATTAATTACCAGTGACGGTTCTCCATCCAAGTCCGCCGATTTCTCGATCAGCCCCACCATTTAAATCGCACCGACCTTCAAGAGCCGGTGCCACACGACAGTCCACTTCTATTACTTCAGAATAAAGTACATCCGGCTTCTGAATTGCCTGCAAATTATAAACTATAACATAATCTCATATTTTATTTGATTATCAACAGAGTTATAGGATTCGGGATTATTATCGGATAAATAATTACAGCCCAACTTTTTTATTTTACAATTAACTTTATAGTAAAGTTGGAACTTTTAAGAATTTAATAGTAACATAATATATTAACTCTAGAATCGTGAAATCAAAAATATTGTTAAATAACGTAACTTGGAATTATAATTATTGTTTTCTCTCAGGAAAAAATAACCTAAAACTATTATTCTGAGTCTCAATTAATAATTTATAGAATTTCACATACTTTTGAAGCTTTGGGCTTGGCGGAGAGATTTCTTTATTTTATTCTAAATAGAGATACAGTAAATGATTCATTTCTTATAATATCATGTCAAACTAATTATGATCCAAATATCAATTGGTGGGTTTTTTTGGAGAACAAAAATTAATATACGGGGGGGAGTTTCATAAGTTCGCGGAATGGTGGTGAAAGTAGAAAATATTGGGGTTAAAATTATTTTTTTATTGTTAGGTAATCCTTTTTAGGGATACTTGTGCAATTTCAAGTTGATTGTTCCATTAAATCGCTTTCAATATTCAAAAGAACAAATGAAAGTCTATGATAATTTTAAAATTCTCAAATATTCAGCTCCATGCTCAAATTAAATTCCTCACAAAATAGGGAAAAAGTGTGAAAACTATCCAAAACTAAATGGAATTGGTTTATGGTACTCTTTGTTGTGGTAAAACCATGATTTACAAATGGTCCCGTTTATTTAAACAATGTAGAGAGTCATTAGAAGATGATGATCGTTGTGGAAGGCCGAGTGTAAAGGGTTACATGGAAAACATAAAACAGGTAACCGTGAACGAGCATTTTGAAGGCAAATCAAAAAATGATTTTTATGAAGGTTTAGAAAAAATAATCGATAGACCTAAGAAGTGTATTTAATTCATGTCCGAGGAGATTATATTGAAAAATACAAATATAAAACATATAAATATTCTTTTCTTTCTGTCCCATTCCGCGAACTTATGGAACTCGCCTCGTACACTATCTATGAAAAACATGATTTATCAAAGTACCAATTGAAAAATGTTAGGCCTAGCTTGATTTCCAATGTAGAGCAAATCTTTGAATCCTTTATTGATAATTAGAGCCATTTTTTCTCCTTTTCTTTCGAGAAGAGCATTTGTAGCTACGGTCGTTCCCATACGAATCCAGTCAATCAATGACGAGTCAACCTTTCCGGCTGCATCCAAAGCCTTTCCAGTTTCCTGTACAGAAATACATATTCCTATATATTTTAATCAATATTATTTACTATCCTTGATTTATAAACAGAAAATGAAATACAAATAAATATACATAGTGAGATTATAGTTATATATGTTATATAATATATATTAATGATCTTTACCGTTAATGACCGTAAATTGATAACTACTTTAACAACTGAGTATCTTGAAAATTTCCCCTTTTTGCAATTTCGATTCAAGGTGACCTGCCGCTAAACTAAACTAAACGATAAACCTAACACAACTCCACAATAAACAAGACAAGTGTGCGAGTGAATGACCAGAGTCTAGGAGTGCTCCAGGAGTACCATCATCAAACGGTTAGTGCCTGGAATCTCTCGAACTAAACCTCATTCAAATACAGTTCACTGAGAAATATCACAAACAAATAAATCACTAGGTGCAACAAAATATATAAATGAATATAACTTACTTCTTGCAGTATACGTCGTATACCCTCTCTCGGAGCATCCTCATAGTTGGCAGGATCTTCAGATAGAAGCTTTAAGGTGCGAACTTTACCTCCTGGACACCGAGCAAAAACATCTGTGAAAGTGCCTCCTCGGTCTATTGCAAATTGGAATTTATTGTTAGTGGTTTCTGCCATTTTTAACTGGAAAACAAAGGATAGATTTCCAACTTAATACAGAATATTTGTGAAGATTCGATACTCGATATTAAACATGCTATACTGCTGTAACAATAGATTTATTCTTCTATTTGTAAATATTAAAATTACAATGTGAGAAACTAGTGACATCTATAATTAGTACAGGTAATCCCCCGTTCATCGCGGGGGATACGTTCTGGACATGGTCACGATAAGCGAAATTTCGCAATCAATGGGGGATTCCCTTCATTGGCCTCTCTATGTTTATTGTGCAAAATTTGCGATTACATACTGTCAACTAATGCATTACAGCCACGTTTTACAACACTCTCACTTGCTCGTAATCTTCGTCGTTCTCTTCTAACAACTCCATGCATTCATTGTGAAGAGAAAAGGCCTTTTCAATGGTTTTAACACTTAACTTTCGCACGGGATCAGGTTTGGAGACGTCATTTTCTAGGGACGTATGGCAGTCCATTTCCTGCAGCTCTTTATTAGTTAAGGGTTCGCCGTGTGATTTTAACAAAGTCTGAATATCATCTACATCAACACCTTCGATGCCTCCGGATATGGCTATAACCTCTTTGATGATATTTTGAATATCATTTTTATAATCACAGTGAACTTCAACAATTTCACTGAACAACCTTTAGACTTAGTGACTTCATTTCACTCTTCGGCGATGTTTCTGATAGATTTCATAATATTAAATTGTTTCCACCAAACCCGCATGGCATCTCTATCACCTCTATCAGTTTCTTCGATGAGTTGAGAGAAGAAGACCTTGGATGCTTTAAATCCAGAAGCAGTCTTCTCCTCTATGGAAATAAACGTACGTGTTCGCATTAGTTTTCAATAGATTCCCGTCTCATCCACAATAAAAATTTAATTTGGTGGATAATTTCCCCTTTCCACAATTTACAGTTTTAAAAAAAGATCGTGATATAACGAATCCGCACTCGCCGGGGTCACGATGAACGGTACTGCTCAAATTATGGTATTTTTAGGCCATAATTTTAGCAGTACTATTAAAGGTCACTAAGCTAAAATGGTAGGGCATAGAGGGAAATGATTTTTTTACTAATTAAATTGTTTAGAATGTCATCTGCAGTGTAGTAAAAGTGTGTCAGCAAGAATTATTTTGTGACAAAGAAACAACCATATTTTTACAATAAACATCTGGCGGTGTAGCTGTAAATTCATCAGCAGAATAGAACAATAAAGAAGTACACAAAATAATGCAGTTTTTAAATAGACCCTTATTACAATGTAGGTAGTATTCATTTTTGAGACACACTCATTATACTGAGAATGAAATTTGTATGAGTTTAGAATAGTTTATTTTTTAAATGCTTTTGAGCCATTCACTCAACTCGTAAATGCTCTGTCACCAAATACAACACATATTAAGTAAAAAATGACATACTTATGAATTTGACATATCCATGGAATTAAAACTCACATATGCATGAGTATGCATATGTAATGGGAGCCGAGAGTACTAACCAAACAGTTATAATATAATTATGTAGCTAGAAAGTATTCACATTAACCAAAGCAATTAATCACAAAACGTACATACCGAAAGTTGCAATTATTACAGTTTATAAAAGGACATAAAACTGGATAATGAAGTAAGTAAATTGTTCATAAATTTACCTACATAGGTACATGTTTATTTATAATCTCATAATTATCTTAGTACTGTTTTAAAATCTTATCACAATGATGTAACTGTTTGTTATTTGTTTTCCCGATAACAAATATTTTCAGATTGTAATCATGTCATGATAAATGGAAGGTACATATTATTTTCATTTATTACCTAATTAATATATTTTTTATTCAATGGAAAATACACAAGATTTAAAAATATGGTTGTCAATATTAACAGAATTTGAAATAACACATTACTTAAAGCTAAAATTATAGTTCTTGGGAAATTTCGGCATGATTACGAAGTATAACGATATATTCTATAATTCTTCACCCGAATTGCGATGGATTTGAACTCACGTTCCGTTTGTGGATTTTTTTTATATATTATGTACTGAGCTGTTCCAAATGATGTATTTTAAATGGTAAAATTTGGTAAGTATCATAAAATAAGTAAATGAATTGTAAATTACATAAAATATTAAAATAAAAATACTTGCAATAGCTCTAAAGAGAAAAAATGTGAAAAATATTAGAGGATTAGTGAATATTTCATATTATGTAATTACTCAAACATGTATAATAATAAAGCAAATTGTATTTTGTAATATTATCGTCACTGTATAAGCCAATTGTCGTAACCCTCACTTTTTACCGCAGTGACATTTTGATGGCAATGGACTTATTGCATACTCTTAAGCCGCGTTGACACGGTCCAAGTACGATCCAAGTACACTTGGACCGAGTGCCATCCAAGTGCACTCGTATGAGACATCTTCATACTAATTATTCCTATCCAAGCTAACTTGGATGAGTAGGATGCAGTTCGAGTAGCTAAGATAGGAATAATTAGTATGAAGCTGTCGCTTGGATGGCACTAAAAGTGGCAGGTCCAAGTGTACTTGGATCGTACTTGGACCGTGTCAACGCGCTTTTAAACAAACTGGCCAAGTATCATAAATCCACAAAAAATATTTCATATCAAAATAATTCAAAACTATTTTTTAAGCCATTTGTAACTTAACAAAAAATATTCTAGCCAAATGCTGTAACCCACTGAACACAAGTCACTGATGTGTCAATAAAAGAAAATTCTCAATTTATAACAATATAATAAGTAAATCCAATGCCCACAGTTTTTTTTCACTTCCTGAACAATTTGATATTTGAGAGTTATGCCAATTGGCCTGTAAGTATAGTGACAATATTATTATAGACGCATTTTCAAATAAGTACATATTATTAAGTATATGTTTTTAACACATTATTATAATTATCAAGAGGTACACATTCGTAAACATAAACACATCTTATAAAAAATAGCGTAAATAGATACTCGATTTTCATGGATTTGATTATTTAATGCTGATATACTGAGCTAGTTTTTGTATACATTCTTCTAAGTTTAAAAAAAAATTACTAAATGGTGACATGTGACCATCAAAATAACATTGTGAATTTTATAAGGATTTTATAACACAGGAAAAAAATGTCATGGAAATATTACACAAAAAAATTATACAGCTATACTTAAATAGATACTTATTAATCCTCACATAATGCCGGAATTGAGTGATAAGCAAGCCCTTGTTCCCTATTTATTTTATAGCCAAGTTCACTATAGTACAAAATCGTTATCATTTAGTATTTCCGAAAACAATACCTAACTCGAATTTAAGATTTAGGAATATTAGATTCTTATTAATGAAAATACATCATTTTTAAAATCTCAGAAACATACGAGGGTATTGGAAAAAATTTGAAAAGCTAGTAGTCCTTCCATTGGCGGAATTTGAAAACGTCGGTTGACGTACTTGTTAGGATTAATTCGCAAGATTCATAAATGGATCCGTAGCTTAAAACTCCTCTTTAAGATTTTTCCAATGGTTTGTTTCAGAGGTATTTCAAAATTAGGTAGGTATTTTCAATAAAGACTTACTTGTTAGATAGTATTCAGTTGAGTTAATAAGACGAGATATTAAAAATAAACCTATTGGTTATTATTTATTATATTGTCTTCATAACCTACACTATCATAAGAAATGAAACAATAATAAGAGTCGTAGTGAATAGTTAACTAAACCGTGTCAATTGTGAAAGCGTATATAAGTTAATTTCTATAATAAGTAGGTACCTATGAATGTGTGTCAATCAATTATTTAATAATTTACCTACGTATAATACGTACTTTACTTATGATTTTGACAGACGTATTTGACGTAGGCAGACTTTTTGTAAACAAAAATAATAAGAAATCAACCAAAGACAATAATAAGGTTCGACTGCTAAAATTCCAGATGTATATGAAAAAAAGTCTCTAAGTAAAAAATTACAATAAAAAACCATACCTCCCACTTCCTAATATTAAAATGAAATTTTCAAACAATATCTATTACTAAAGAGATGAATACAACAATAGGTACAATTAGAATTTGAGAAATAATAATAAAATAAATAAAGTCCAACTCAATGTATTATTGTTTTTACTTTATGGTGTCGTCTGACATTTCATAAATTCTTTCGATTGGAAGATTAGAGGTTATCAGAGGTTATGCTTACCTAGAAACCGAAAATAAGACTATTGTACCTACCTATTTTATGTTTTTTTTTGCCATTCCATCTATAAATTAGTGTTCATTTGTTAAAATTAAAAAATAGTAATGGAATTAATTCATACAATATAGTAAGAATCTGTCAATAATCCATAATGGATTTAAAAGAAAAACTGCAGAGATACATAAAAAAAGTTGAAGGTAAAGGTTTAATGTCTTTTCTATTAAACATAGGTACTTACTATGTAGAATAATAAATAATTTATTTTTATCAGCGAATATTGAATAGTTGCCATGTTAGCTCTTTATTATTCTTCTTATTTCCTTCAAATATATTTCAGAATCTCCAGATTATGTACCGCCGGAGCAACGAGATGCCGTGGAAGAACGACACTTTGAATCCATTTATAAACCTGCACTAGTTGCGACAGAAACTTCTTATAAAAGTATACCAAAGTTCTATCACAAGTTACCCACGTCTGAGGATGTCCTGGGACAGAAACTGAGAGAAGAAGCTCGAGCTCTCTTTGTGCAGAAGAAAAACAAAGAGTTATTGGATAATGTAGAACTTAAACATCTTTGGTCATTACTCGGTAAAGGGGAGATGCTTTCTGATGGAGAGGATTACTACTTGAGTTACTCAGAGTTCAAAAAGATCGGTGAACGGGCGGAGGATAAGTATAAGTAAGATAATCATTTATAATTTTTTTTGTCGGAAACAGTTTATCCCATGTAGACAATTATATTAAATACCTTTTTCCGACGGCGCAGATGCTATTCCATCTAATAATTGTTAATAATAATAAGTTTTATATTTTCATACATTTTGATGCATCATTATCACAAAATTTGGTCTAAAAAGAAAGTTATAAAAGGTCATGCGGTCATCTGCGGCACTATTACATTTTTTTTTAAATTTTGTTGACGGTCATCGACATTATATACCGAGAGAGCGAAAATGTTACCACAGTCTTATATCTTACCAGATATAATAATATTATAAGTATATATACTATATGACAAGGCCCGTAAAAAAATTATATTAATGAAGAACACATTGAATGTACCATGTAAGATTGTTCAATTCGGGTCGTCGTAAAAATGTTAGCTTAAGTTAGTTATCCGTTAAACAACATCCTCAAAGATATTGTTGAGTTTTGGCATATTATGCAGGAGGAACCGTATGGCCATGGGCCACTGCCGGCAGAGCAGTGAATTACGTGTTACTAAGTAATGTAGGGAGAAGGGCAAGCGGGTGTGTATAAGATTTTGCCATTTTATTTAGATTTAATTGACGCATCCGGTAAAATACTCCACATGATTTAGTTATAATTTAATTACATCAATTCATATTGTTGCTGACATCTTGAATTTCGAGTATCAATAGATAAACTTAAGATATTCAACTATTATGAGTTCAGTGTACTACTAAAATAAAGCGACTCTGTTGGCTGGGCCATGTTTCAATGATTCAAACACAAACTGAGGTGGTTGGAATGTGTAGAAAGGGGCACATTACACTTGACGTTTATGCAGTGACAGGAGTTTGTGACAACCTAAGTCGACTTGTTTAATGGAGATGACCAAGCCCCATATTGGGGTTTTTTGCCTATCATAATAATATATCAGGAGTTTTTTTAGTATCTTTTATCATTTTTTGCAGGAATTTCTTCACAGCCACTGTGTTTGCGAAACTGGAATGTGAACAGCAAGGCTGCGTGTTGGTCGACTCTCTATTCAATTACGTCATGAGAAAGATATGGTTCAATGAAACCAGAATAAGCCTCTCCGTTTATGATTCAACTGGTCAAGGATATCTCAGAGAACATGTAAGTAAATCTTCGATCAATTAAAAAGAATTATCTTGCTGGAATAATAATTTTATTCTCAATCTTGATTGATCTCTAACTCTTATCTCTCACCAATTCTCTATACAGTCACAACAACTCCCTAGGCCACTTCAACTTGGATTGGTTGGAGCCATGTCATTAGGCATTTTCTCAATGTGACCCGCACATTGCAGTAACTTCTGTAATTCTGTAAATCACTACTTAAAAAATATTGAGAAACATATTATTTCCATTCAGTCTTATTTATTGATTTAATTCAACCTTTATACTAAAGTGGTACTTGTGCCTAGCTGGTTGTATATTCGCCGATCATTGTCATGAGTTTGGGTTGTGAGAAAGATTGATGGTATGTTATTACGCTCTTTATATGTAAAATCTAAAACTGAAATAATTTACAGTTTTGTATATTATGTGCGATTGGTGAAATCTCGCTTAATTTAAATGTCTCTCGAAAGGACATAATTGTATATTTTTATCTGTTGACATTTTTATTATTTAATTAAAAGGTTCTACTAACAGTTGTCATTGATGTCTCAATTATTTTGGCTGCATTGCTTAATTTATGAAAGTTTAATAGATATCAATTGAAAAATGGACAAGCGAGTTGTAAATAAATCAAAAAGTCATGCCTGTACAGGGAGTTTTATGAAGTTTTGTATTAAAGAATGTTTTTTTTATAATGTGAGAAATGTTTGATATAAATTTTTATTGCAGGATCTAGACAAGTATATTGAAGATCTGGCTCCGACATTGCCGGCGTTGGATGGTCTCGACGCTTCATTTGACAGTTTCTATGTGTGCACTGCGGCAAGGAAATTTCTGTTTTTCCTCGATCCCTTGAGAACGGGCCGAGTTCGAATTATCGATATACTAGCATCTAATTTCTTGGATGATCTAGCAGAAGTAAGTGCAACAAAATTAATAATATAAATGCGGGAATACTTATTATTAGTAGTGGCGTTACATCCCGGTGTGGGCCCCGGCCATTGCTAACATTTCTCTCCACCATTTTCTCTCCATTCCCCTGGAATGCCAGTTGGCCACAGAGAGTCTAGAGCAGTGTTTCCCAACCTTATTTGCGTCATGCCCCACTTCAACGCTTCAAAAATCTCCGTGCCCCCCCCCCCTGCCCTACCAAAATTTCATAGTTAACTAACAAATTCTGAAAAAAAAATGAATTTCTTCAAATAACAAAAAATGCAGATAGGCAATACTATTTTTAATTTAACTTTCGTAAGTAAGTACCTATGTATATTATATTAGATGTACAACTCGGAAGAAAATTAATGCGATCCTTGTGCTTGATGTGAGCTGCAAAGAGTTTTTATGTGAGGTTACTGATTTGGTCAATTTCAATCATAAATCTCCACAGTTTGTGATGGCAAAACGATTTCTTTTTTTCAGTAAAAAATCATTTACAGCGCTAAATTCCGCCGCATTCAACTAAATATTATGATGGGAATGGCAACAGTAATTTTCTCTGAAAGTCATGGTTGCAATATCAAAGAAATATTTTCGAAAAAAGTACAAAATATTAATGATTTGTACATTGCCCCCCAAAACATTCAAATTGCCCCCCGGTGGGGCGTACGCCCTGCGTTGGGAATCACTGGTCTAGAGGTCTTTTTATACCAAAATTATCTATCTAAAATCTTTTTCTATAAGATGTCAGTAAGTTGATAAGGCATTATTATGTCTTCAATTTTATTTGAATAGATTAGAAATGGATTACCTTTATGAACCTTTTCGAGAGATTCAACCATCATAAACATTATATTATACAAAAGCGGCAAAGCGGTAAAAAAAAAAAAATGGTAGTGGGAGGTTCTATTTCGAAAACAAATCCGCTTATATAATAATTTGTTATTGATGTTTTACAGCCGCGGGTTAACAAAATCTAGACAATGTCACTGTCTTCCGTGCACATTCCCCATACCTAGAAACTCCGCACTTTGCATCTAGCAATGAACAGCTGATCTGTATCTATAAGTACAAATGCTCACTTATGAGATGATGCGACCTTACATAATTTTATTCTATGTACATCAACACTGAACAAAATTGTGCCACAGGCGACATTTTAGGTATAGACAGTTAACTTTATAAAAGAAGTGAATGGAAATTTAGCTCTCTACTAGATTGGGAGAGGAAATAATATTATGAGGGTGGTCCGTAAAATAAGGTCTCCAACTTTTTTTCACAAAGAAAAATACGTTTATTTGCAATGAATTATACATTGTTGGAAAGCCTGGACTTTCTACTATTTTTCTACATAATTGCAGTCGATGCATTTTTGCATGCGGTGTAGCATTTTTCGTATACCCGTGTCATAGAACTCTCCCACCGCAGCGTGCAAGTAGCGTACAACCTCTTCTTACAACTCCTCGTCGGTTCTGAAATTTGTCCCACCCAGGTGTGACTTTAACGCAGGAAAGAGATGATAATCACAGTGACAATTGAATCCAAGAATTCCTCGCCCTCTTCTACATAGCAATCAAGGAATTCACGGGCCACTTCAACTCGTTGCTGTTGGTGATCTTCGGTGAGCATTTTGTGGACCCACCTTACACACACCTTGTTATAATGCAAACGTTCTGTCAACATCTTGTCAATAGTAGTCTTACTGACATCAGGGATCAATTTGCACAGCTCCCGAAGTGTCACCCGTCGATTTTCAAGCATTACCCTCTCCACTTTTACAATCGTTTCGTCTGAAACCGATGGACGTCCGGCACGTTGTTCATCATGGACGTCTGCACATCCATTTTTAAACTCCTACACCATTTTCGCACGTTTTTGATGTCAATACGCTTCACATAACTGTCGATAAATTTCTATAGGCGTAGTGTCCTTAGCACACAAAAAACGAATAACATAACGTAACTCACACCTGGCTGTAGCAGCGAGTGGCAGCTCTACCGCGAACGGCCAACAAACCAAGACTAAGCGTTGTAGACAGCTCGGAGTGGTGGGGATTTGCAGGTGGAAAACCAAGCTACACGCCAGTGTTGCCGGATCTTGCGTTAAAGCGTTCCTCGCGACTCCAGAGCCTTGGAGACCTTATTTTACAGACAACCCTCGTATAATAATATAATGATAGTTGTATTGGCTCTGGTTGAAAACACAACCAATTTTAGCGATATAAACCTACTTACTATACTGCTAAGGCTTCTCGACGGCCCTTATCATCTGAGCCACGATCCTCGGTCATTACATCCCGATGAAGATGGAGAACTAATATACCATTCACTTAAATATTTTGTTTTTTTCGATCGTGGGACGGATTCAGACACAGGGATTGCTAGTTGATGTATATCAAATTATAGTATATCTCAATTTTAATATACACTGTTATTGTATCAGCTGCATGAAAAAGACCTACCAAAGGAAGTCCAAGACAAGAATTGGTTTTCAGTCCCTTCTACGCTTCGAGTATACGGCCAGTACTTAAACCTTGACCGGAATCACAATGGAATGCTGAGTCTCGATGAGTTACAAGGGTTAGTATTTTACTTTTTGAATACAGTAACAATTAATATCTGTATGTGGTATTTTTTTATTAACTTAAATATAACAAATAAATTGACTTTCAAGTTTTTCTACGTACTAAAGAAGAATGAATCAATTTTCAGTATTGGTGGCAATTCAATTTAAATTCTCATAATCAAATAAAGTTAATCTAAATTTTAAATGAGGAGCCTATTTCCAAAAACTGATATGTCCACAATGAAACGTTTGTGTGTTTTTGTGTGTTATACGATACGATTGGTTTTAATGTTAGTTTTTTGGTGATAATGTAGGTGGAGGAGAGAGAAGGTCATAGTGGTTAGTTGGTTTTGAGGAGTGTTTATTGATCGATACAGGAATACAATAATATTTTAATAAAGATGACAGCGTGAGATTATGTACTGGTGAGATTGATATGATAAAAAGATTGATTAAATTAATGAACTGAGAGACTTGATTCGAGTGAAGGACTCGTGACAGTAGTAGTGCGTCTCGTGATGGACTCAATGAGTTGAGTGAGGATTCATGCATTGTTCTTCCCATTTACACAAATGCAGTACATATATTACAAGAGATATTGTCGCAATTAAACAATCATAACATACCCTACTAATCTAGTTATGATTGAGGAAATGCTGACTATTATAATCGCTCTATTGTTTTGTTTTGACAAAAAAACATACATATTAAAGTGTGTCACTCATTTAATGCTGAGTGGTATGATTGCTACAGTTTTTTATCCATTGAAGTATATGTAGGTACTTTCAAATCAAAACAATATGCCTATATTAACCTTAATTGCAATAAATATAAGTAAAATAAATTTTGAACATATAGTCCGCATAGCTTAGTTTAGATCTTTTTAATTTATCGCTTTCTAAAAGTCGTTATGCCACATTTTCATATGGTTTTGACAGATTTTGGAAGTTAAAGATCTTTACATATTTTGTGAAATTGTATAATAGAATAATCTACATATTTTTAGACTTCGGCGTCATATGAACAAATGATTATAGTGAGTCTTCGCTACTATCTACTTATGATAATTTGGTGAAAAACAAAACTATAAATAAGTGATTATCGTTTTTATTTTTAGGTATGGATCCGGCACGCTGACACGTGTATTTCTGAGTAGGGTTTTCCAACAGTCTCTCACATATGACGGAGAAATGGATTACAAGACTTATTTGGAGCTGGTCCTCGCTTTGGAGTACCGACAAGAGCCTCAAAGCTTGCATTATTTGTTTAGAGTTTTGGATATTCACGGACTGGGCTACCTGGATGGGTTCACGTTGAATTTTTTCTTCAAGGTGTGTATTAAATAAAATTTATTAATCGTATTGGTCTCTAGAATGCCTTGGTAATATTTTTTATACCTTTTCTATGTACACATAGCTATACTAATATTGAGTTAAAATTTTTGTTAGTTTCAAACTAAAATTACAATTCTAATTTATTCAAGTTTTATACTATTTCTTTTGAATATTTATTGAGGTTTTGCCATTTGGCACTTCAGGCACTATGCACACTCACTAATGGTAAATGCACACTGACAACAAATATAGTTAATTTTCGTTTATATAACAAATTAATACAATAAAATTATGTGAAACCCTTACTAGAGTGGCCGCCACCTAATCTTGCCATTTGGATAGATTTTTTTAAATGAAAACATGAGTAAACCAATCAAGTGCTTGGAATTTACTAATACAATTATACGGCGTACATGAGTAAACCAATCAAGTGCCTGGCTTTTACTAATACAATTATACGGTTTCGTATACACACAAATCCTTGTCACTGCGTACAATGGCAAGGTTATCTGGAGGATACTCTATGTAAGTAAAGAAGCAATTAATATTATAACTAGTAAACCACTCAACGAATCCTTATCCGTATATAGAACATACGTAACTTGAAAACACCTCAGATATATACCCGCTAGAATAGTCGATATATGAGTTCAAATCCTGTCAGGCATCGTATTTTTTTTCAAATGTGATTTTTTCTAGTGGGTGCAGTGGTGTTTTCAAGTTATGTATGTTCAATAATAACTGCTGTTTGAAATTTGAAGTGTTTGGAACAAAACCTCATTGTAGGTCTATTAAAATACTCTAAATACACTATCAATACATCCAGTAAGCACATTAAAATGTCATTACTCATGAACAATGGAACTAGGTAAAGTATTTGATAAAATTATTTTATCGGGAAATATGACAAGTAAATGGAGAACACTTGCAAAGCCTGCCTACCATCATTGGGCCTCATGGCCTGATGTAGTGTTATAAAGAATACTATATAGAATAATTTTAATGACCAGTTGACCTTCCTAATAACCCATTGCTTTACCCGAACTATCATTAGTATTAATTTTGGTACTGTTCGTAATAATTGCGGAAATAGCTGATAGCTGGAAATAGAAAATAGCTGATAAACTGGATTATTTGTTAGGTTAACCTAACCAAACCTAACCTAACCCAAACTAACAAATAATCAAGTATATCGGGTATTTGTACAAGTATATGTGTTTTCCGCTGTATTCCTGATAACCTAACAGTACCTTAATTTTTTAAACATTATTATTAATTGGAAATTAATCTCAAAGTATGATTACATAATGTATTAATTTTCTTGCTCCAGAAACGTTTGTTTGAAAAATCCTTGAAAAAAACTTTTATAAAATGAGACTTGAACCCGTATCCATTGGCACTTGAGTGAGAGCTTTACTATTTATTAAGATACCAAAGATGTCAATATCTCATTAAAAAAAAAGATATTCGTAATTCCGTCAAAAAAATAATGGCAATCAACTTTTATACTATTAAAATTTTTGTTATAATGTACTTGCTTAATAATAAGTTTTGTAATTAAATATTAATTTTAGGCTATCCAAGAGCAAATGGTCCAACATGGCACGGCAGCTGTCAGCTTCGAAGATGTCAAAGACGAGATCTTCGATATGGTCCGCCCCAAGAACCCCACCAAGATTACGCTCAACGATCTGATTAACTCAGGCCACGGGGGCACCGTGGTCAGCATCCTTATCGAGTTTCAGTGCTTCTTCACTTACGAACACCGCGAGGCTCTGGTTGCCAACTCTCCAGACTTCAGACTGTGATAATTTAAACTAGATAGTTCGACTAAATACTGTATTCGTCATTTTTGATGAATGTTTCTTGTAAGCCTATAATTCACAAAGGCAATTTGTGAACTGCATGGATCTGGCCCACTCCGAGCAAAATTGTGGAAACGTAAAAAAGTTGCATTTCTGCTGGTTTCCCGCAATAATATTTATATATTGACACCACCCACTCTTTCGATCTTGAAAATAATATTTCACAAAATTATATGAAAAAAAGAAATAAGAAACGTAAATGTTTAAAAAAAAAATGAAAAGTTAGAAACATCGAAATTATTATTATGTTCTTTAATTATAATCGTCACACAATACTGTCATTCTTCAGAACGTGGACACGGTCGAAAAGGAGAAAGGAGTATTGTTTATAATAATGCTTCATGTTCTACTTTGTGAAGTGAGTGATACACATATGAACAACAATGAAAAGTTGAGCGATGTCTTAAAAAATACAGGCAGTGCGTTGCACTTGCATGGTATTAGAGGAACTGCCACTGCTCTGTATGCACAATATTGTAATCCCATGGTGTGACACAGTCAAGTACCTAGACAGCAGACTCACCTTCCACAGCCACATCAATATCAAATGAAGACAAGCCAGAATAGCCAAAGCCAGACTAATCCCAATGATAGGTAAACAAAGCAAGCTATTCCTCAGAGGTAAGCTCCTCCTATATACAGCCATCATTAGACCTATCATAACATACGCCTGCCCCATATGGACCCACGCCCTAACCTCATTAAGATGCTAGAGACAGTTTAAAACCTATCCCTCCGCATGATCACGCAGGCCCCTTAATACGTCCGAGGTACAACCACACTGACCTAGGAGTAACACTAGGAGAACATATCTTGAAACTCACCAAAAAATTCTACACCTCCATGACAGACCACCCGAATCCATCGATCAAAAACCTCAAGGACTACGATGAAAACGTCCCCACCGAGTTCAACAGGCTAAAAATGTAAAATGTTAACGAAAGCTTTGGCGGGAGGCGCTGCCGGAAATTAAATAATACGATGTTACAATGAGAGAAAGCAAGACGAATAGATTTGCGTAACAAGGCGCGAGGCCAGCCGTGACGCGACATCGTAGATAATGAAAGTCCGGCATCGAAAGATTAAAATAGAATACACGCGTAAGAAAATAAATAATAAAAATTAGTACGTAAAGGTACGAAAGCCTTAGTTTACATAAGTAGATTTGTTGCGGGAAACAATGCATTTTTTTCCATTTCCGCAATTCCAATTAGTGTGTTCAGACCCTGGCAGTAGTGTATGAAGTATTAATTTATTACATTGGTTGTTATGGCAACATGTCAGGTGACATTGAATTCAAAATATTAACAAATCGTGAACATGGGACCAATTTTCAACAGGTACTTACCTCATAGTCTTATGCTTATTGACTGTTCTTATGAAGATTTACATTTTAAGATGTATATATTTGTTGTAAAGGTATTCCTCAAGTTATGTTTGTCACTCACAAAATATTAGATCACAAGCTAAATCCTTCACTTTTTGACCACTTTCATAATAATATGTAAGTCAATCAATAACAATTTATTTAGCCAAAAAAATATTTGTTTGGAATGTGCGAAATATTGTAAGTTGAGGAATACTTACTTGTATTTTGATATTAACTGAGAAACTCATACAAAATTGTATAAATTAAAATGATCGATTTTTGTAATTGAATCTTTCATTATGACAGTATTAATATATTATATCCCTTTGCCGCTTGATTTCTCTTTCTTTTATATAAAATAATTACATACAATTTATAACAATTTTTTTCTAATTTACACATTTCAATGAAGATTGGTTTCGACAATCCAAGTTTTTTCTTTCAAACTCGTTTCAATAAAACCAATATATCATAAATTCAATTTCCATTAAATTGACAGTATTAATTTTATCTTTTGATTCTTTTTTATATAAATTATGTATGGTAATAAAATTATAATTAAAACATTATTCTTGTTCTCTTTTTTCATAAACTTTACTGCTACCATAGTAACTTTCCTGTGTAAATAAACTTTTCATACCAAAGGCATAGTTTCCTATAATAAATAATTTTGTTTTTAATAAACTTGGGTACTTACTGAGAAAATTTAGTTCAACTTAAAATTTTGCTAAAATGCTGAAAATTTAACGAATAAAAGAAAATTATTAAAAATTCATTCAGACATAAAATAGCAAGATTGACACTTGTAGCCAAAGGTTTAATTACACCAGCAGACGTGAAGATCCAACGATCCACGCCGACCATCGTTAGGAATCTGCATTACAGTATAAGCAATTACACGCAACGATTAGATTGTGTTGACTTGATTATGATTGGTTTTACAATAAACGAAGTGTTACTATTATTAAAAATATAGTTTTACCAAAACTTATTTCTTCGTTAGATAGGTGGCTACACTGAACAGTATTCCCTCGCCTATGTAAAAACTCACTAACTGTACGGTCTGTATGTTTTATAGAACTGCAATTTCCTCAAAGATCCTATCTTTTAAATTGTTTTTCGAATACGATTGATTTTTAATGTTCCACACTATGTCTCTAAACTTAAAATAATTACAAGACAAAAAGAACTTTTTATATACCAATATTTTTAAAATTTCTGTTGAATCATATAACTTGACAATTCTATGTATTAATAAATACTTTTTTTTGTACTTGATAGAAATACTGAATAAATATTATAGAATACTGAAATGTCATTTTGACATTTCATATTGATTTCCATAGTAAAGGACGTATATATTAATAATGTAGTTACTAGGACCCCCTTAGCAACCAATAATGGTGAGTAGTAAATATTACTTTTAACGAATTTTTCCCGAAACATACAAAACAGAATTAACTGAAAATGAATTCAATTCTGCTTTAAGATGGCCAAAAGTATTAAAAGAATGCATTGTCGTTGTGTTCTGATATATTTTTAAAGTTTCAAATGTCTAGCTAGTCGTGAAGTTAGTTAAAATTTTTCAATCGTCCAATACGAATCTTTGGACAAACAAGAAAAAATTTGTACTGGACACACAAGAAAAATCTGTACCGGACAAACAAGAATACGAGCTAATAAAAACGTGGTAATAAATGCAACAGAAATCTTAGAAATATTTCATACATATCTACTAGAGACTAGAGCACGAAATCTACTCTGGTTAAACAGTGGTGGTTTTAGGTACATGTAGGTCTGCGACGCTGACAAGCTAGGAGGCCCCCTTTTGATTTTTTAAAACTAAGATGTCGGTACTTTTTAACGCAACGACTGCATCTGCTTCATGAAAGCCACTGTTGTAATGATCGTATTCATTCCTTGCTGTCCCTAAGCAACACATGACCCACACGCAGTGGCGGCCGGTGATAATAAAATTAGGGAGTGCAGTTAAAGACACGCATTTTCCTTTTTGTGGTATTGAAAAAAATCGGCAATAGCCTTCGGAGTGGAGGTAGGATTATGCTTAAATATATAATATATCTTGGGGGGGGGGGTTG
The DNA here is from genome assembly GCF_057557595.1 of Rhyacophila brunnea. NCBI lineage: Eukaryota > Metazoa > Arthropoda > Insecta > Trichoptera > Rhyacophilidae > Rhyacophila > Rhyacophila brunnea. The sequence continues at coordinate 22,147,892 of NW_028232774.1, forward strand.
AGAAACGAAACGACGCTCACATTTACTGACAGCATTTATTTGTTGTCAAAGTTATAAAGTCCAAGCTTCTGGATATGATAGGTATGATGCAAAGGGCATACAAACTCTTTTTGATTTTTATTGTAATACATTTTATATGTGCCAACGTAGTTTCCACATTTGACACTCCTAACTTCCATAAATTATAACTGAAAAGTATTTTAGACATATTATGTTATTGGGACAAAGCCGTAAACTCCTCATTTGTTTAGCTCCAATAGGTAGTACGCGGGTTATGGTCGGTTGAAGTTCACATACTGATGCAATTCGGGCATATCTTATACTCCACTTTCGGTTATTTGCATCCCACATTCCCCGCATATACCTACGCGCTGTATCATTTTGATAAATACTATGGACCGGTGATTTTTCAACGGGATATAGTTACTATCTGTTAAAAAATTGCTATTACTTTGTACACCTAAACTCCAGAATTGCACTCGAAATTTGACTGATTTGAAAGATGTATCATCAAAAATACTTTGGTAACACGAATATTGTATTTGATAGAATAATTTATATTTCATTTCTTCAATAAGTGACATTGGAAATTGCTTTGTTCATCTTCTTAAAAAATATTTTATCCTCTTTTACATTGAAAAATAACGCTCATACTCCACATACACTATTGAAATACCTAATATTGTAGAAATTGTTACAATGTAACGCTTTCGATAAATAATTACTTCTCTTAGAGTAGTATAAGTAGGTACGTAAAGAGTTGTTGTATATACATATCAGTGGCGAAGGGTGACTTTTGGAAAGAGGTAGGCTGTGGAGTAACCAAGCTTGTCAGATATATTTACGGGAAATAAGAAGATAACCCAATATTACTACTGATGAGTAGGTACACTAAATCAATGAAATTTCAAAATCTCAATTAGTTTGATATAATTAGTTTATAAATAAGCAATTAGATTGAATTATGTATTTTCCTATAAGCGTAACATACGCTCAAAATATATCATCTATCATCTTTGAAAATATCCGTTGTTGTGTATAATATGCTCCATAACAATTATTAATTTAACCCGTAAAACTAGACATTTTCAAATACTTATATATTTAAAAGACAGACTTAGGTATAAATAACTGATTATTAGAGATAAATAGAGAATTATCTTGGATTTTTCAGTGTATTTATTTTTTTTAATTTAAATTATTTGCTTGAAGATCTATTTTTCTTAATAGGTAGGCTTTAAATAATCGCCTACTATGGAGTCTTCGCCACTGGTACATATTATGCAAAGGTTATTAATAGTTTATCGGTTACTTACATTTACAAATTTACTTTGCTCTAGGCATAATAATATGATTTAATTTTTAAAGGTAAAATAATTATTAAATTGGTATTTGTATGTTGAGATTGCTACACCTAACTCAATGATCACAATATCACTCTAATCGATATTTTGATCGATTCAATATTATATGGCAAACAACGGAGCATTTACCTCATAACGTACAAAATAATAATATAATAATTTGAAATATTACGCGGGAATCTTGTGCCGACTTCAAAAGCGTTTGTGAGTTGTCATTATTCGCGCCAGTCAAACACAGTATTGTCGTGAAATGTCGTCTGCGCTCGTAAGTTCGGATCGGGAGGGACAGTGTTCCAAGTGAGGTAAATATTGCACGTTCGGAAATAAAAAAAGATCACAACTGAGCCCACATTATCGGCAGCGTGCAAAAAAAAATCATCGCCAGGCGGTTCGATTTCTCTCCTGCACAATTAATACTATGAAAGACGTACCTATGCATACATGCAGGCCGCCAGAAATTACGTGCATTTTATGCGTGCAGACGGGCGACAAATTAAAGATATTTTACAATTCATACAATATGTAGGTATTTGAATACGTACTTACTATTACATAGTTACGTAATAATTTGGGAGATCAGTGAACCTTTGCTCCTATACAAGACACGTCCCTGCCCACACGCAGTGGCGAAGACTCTATACTAGGCGTCTTAAGAAAAATATCTTTTAATTGGATATAGACATATTTATATAACACTTGATTATTACATATTTTAATTTGCCAATGAGAGATGTCGTATATGTAGGAATGTATTACACAGATTACAAAACAATCTGCAATCGTTTAAAAACACCATAGTGCGCCATCTGTCTTGACCTAAAATAAGTTTGGATTATGTGTGAAGGAATTGTAATTTTTTTTCGTATGGACTTTAACGTCACGTAACCTCAGCAAGTCTACCGAATTGTAATAAATATTGTAGGCTCCCACCTTAGACGCATAACGCTGTCCATTTGACTGTTTCAGGTGTTGTGGGTTTGGATTATGTGTGAAGGAATTGTGATTTTTTTTCGTATGGACTTACTGTCACGTAACTTCAGCAAGTCTACCGAATTGTATGAAATATTGTAGGCTCCTATCGCAGATGCATAACGCTGTCCATTTGACTGTTTCAGGTGTTGTGGGTTTGGATTATGTGTGAAGGAATTGAGATATTTTTGTATGGACTTTAACGTCACATAACCTCAGCAAGTCTTGCGAATTGTATGAAATATTGTAGGCTCCTATGGCAGACGCATAACGCTGTCCATTTGACTGTTTCAGGTGTTGTGGGTTTGGATTATGTGTGAAGGAATTGAGATTTTTTTGTATGGACTTTAACGTCACGTAACCTCAGCAAGTCTACCGAATTGTATGAAATATTGTAGGCTCCTATTGCAGACGCATAACGCTGTCCATTTGACTGTTTCAGGTGTTGTGGGTTTGGATTATGTGTGAAGGAATTGAGATATTTTTGTATGGACTTTAGCGTCACGTAACCTCAGCAAGTCTAGCGAATTGTATGAAATATTGTAGGCTCCTATGGCAGACGCATAACGCTGTCCATTTGACTGTTTCAGGTGTTGTGGGTTTGGATTATGTGTGAAGGAATTGTGATTTTTTTTCGTATGGACCTACTGTCACGTAACTTCAGCAAGTCTAGCGAATTGTATGAAATATTGTAGGCTCCTATCGCAGACGCATAACGTTGTCCATTTGACTGTTTCAGGTGTTGTGGGTTTGGATTATGTGTGAAGGAATTGTGATTTTTTTTTAGTATGGACTTGAACGTCACGTAACCTCAGCAAGTCTACTGAATTGTATGAAATATTGTAGGTTCCTATCGCAGACGCATAACGCTGTCCATTTGACTGTTTCAGGTGTTGTAGGATTGGATTATGTGTGAAGGAATTGTGATTTTTTTCGTATGGACTAACATCACATAACCTCAGCAAGTCTTTCAAATTGTATGAAATATTGTAGGCTCCTATTGCAGACGCATAACGCTATCCATTTGACTGTTTCAGGTGTTGTGGGTTTGGATTATGTGTGAAGAAATTGTGATTTTTTTTCGTATGGACTTACTGTCACGTAACTTCAGCAAGTCTTGCGAATTGTATGAAATATTGTAGGCTCCTATGGCAGACGCATAACGCTGTCCATTTGACTGTTTCAGGTGTTGTGGGTTTGGATTATGTGTGAAGGAATTGAGATATTTTTGTATGGACTTTAGCGTCACGTAACCTCAGCAAGTCTAGCGAATTGTATGAAATATTGTAGGCTCCTATGGCAGATGCATAACGCTGTCCATTTGACTGTTTCAGGTGTTGTGGGTTTGGATTATGTGTGAAGGAATTGTGATTTTTTTTCGTATGGACTTACTGTCACGTAACTTCAGCAAGTCTACCGAATTGTATGAAATATTGTAGGCTCCTATCGCAGACGCATAACGCTGTCCATTTGACTGTTTCAGGTGTTGTGGGTTTGGATTATGTGTGAAGGAATTGTGATTTTTTTTTGTATGGACCTACTGTCACGTAACTTCAGCAAGTCTACCGAATTGTATGAAATATTGTAGGCTCCTATCGCAGACGCATAACGCTGTCCATTTGACTGTTTCAGGTGTTGTGGGTTTGGATTAAGTGTGAAGGAATTGTAATTTTTTTTGTATGGATTTAATGTTACGTAACCTCAGCAAGTCTACCGAATTATATATAATATTGTAGGCTCCTATCGCAGACGCATAACGCTGTCCATTTGACTGTTTCAGGTGTTGTGGGTTTGGATTAAGTGTGAAGGAATTGTATTTTTTTTTGTATGGATTTAATGTCACATAACCTCAGCAAGTCTACCGAATTATATATAATATTGTAGGCTCCTGGTGGGTAGCATGGAATGGTGTTAAATAAAACTTTGGTTTGTATTAATAAAAACATTTTTTTATTCAAGTAGTTGAGTGAAAATTGAGTACTGCATATTGTTGAAAAGAACAATTCATTTTGATTGACAAGCAATAATTTATTATGTGATAGTAAGGCATCGCTTTTACATTTTAATAATTGAGAACAGTATCATATGGACTATGGTAAAAAGTCCACTGAATACGATAAACAACGGTTTCGGGAGATATTATAATCATTATCAACAATATGGAGAACATTCAACGTGATTTCTAATTATTATTGTAATATAATAAAAATGCTTGTTATCTTTAATTTTTGATGTTAATGTTGTAAAACTTAAATAAACGATTACAATAATAGCTTGACTTAAAATAAGTTACGCTTAAAAATATAAATAATAAAAAAATATTAACTCGGAAAGAAATTATAAACTATGACAAGTATTTTACACGACATAGTGGGTGTTAAAGATATTAAAATCAAAAGAAAATAATGTACAAGCTATAAAAAAACGGAGACGTTGAGCCGCGAAAACATTTAAATTTTCATAAAAAATGTATAATGCACAATAAAAAGTGCTAAAAATTTTACATAAATAAAGCATTAACCAAAAAAAAAACAATAGAAAATATGCCTTCATTCAATCGCTTTCATTCTTCACCTGTCTATTTATATGGTAAAATAAGGTCTTTTCGTAAACAATTTACAAAAATCTAGCATAAATTTTTTGAAAATTTATTCAGTCAATGCTGACTTGCTCCTTCCCCGTCAAAAACAAATATTCGAGAATGTCCACTGGCGTATGGACAACTATCGAAATGGTATTTTTGTTTCGGTATCGATTCGCAAAAAAAATATCAGAAAAAAAAGAATTCAATTGTGCATCCTAAGGTCATCGTTTAAAATGCCTTTAATTTTTATACAAACGAGAAAAATGTATTTACAAAAGATTGTAAATCATGATTATTAAAAAAAAAAAATATAACAAACATACACTCTACTCAAAATAAATTCAATATATATTATTTTTATGATAATAAAATAACAATGTAATAAAAGATAACTTATTAAATTGATTGATTGGTAGATTATTTTGTGAGATTAGTCGGTTAATTCGTAAAGAATATAAATTAGTTTCAAATCCAAAAACTTTGAAGTATTATTCTGACTGGCGATTCAAAAAAAATACCCCAAAGATTTGGCCTACTCTTAGAATCATGATTTTTTATCAAATAAATAAACATGATTTCAAAAAGCGACATCAAAGAAATGTTAAACTTTAAATATTACATTATTTTTTAGAAGACATTTGAAATCATCCTCTGGCGTAAGAAATCTTTCAGCAGAATTCTCAAGAATAAGGTATCATTTAAAATCCTCTTTGATTATTAGCATCCAATAAAAAAAACGTACAAGAGATACACGAAATAAATTAATGTATAAAATCAAATACTATCATTTTTAAAGACACGCACAAAAATGGTCCCTACAACAAAACATGAAAGATAAAAATTAAACAAAATTATGACTTTGATAATATTATATTCCTATCTAAAACGTAAAAATTAGACAAGGCTGGTGTTCTTTTTTGCACTTTTTTTTAATATTCAATGTGCCGTGAATATTACTGATCGCGTTTCAAATAAAAAAAAATTATAAGGTTCTCGAAGAATTACCTATAAATGCATCGACTATATTTGTGATTTATCAATAAATAAGTGCAATACTGGATACTCTAACATTTTATTAAACGAAACAGTGGGAAAAATGTATTGAAATAAAACGTAAACTAAATTTTGTCTGCGATCAATAACTTCAAATATTAATAAAACGAGGCTATCAAATTTTGAATTCGATAAATATTTAGATACAATTTCTAAGTTAAATAATTATCTCCCATTCGTTTTTATAGTACAAAAGAGTACACAAACAAGCACCTTTAGGCTGACAGTCTAATGTAGAAAACATTTACCAATTAATTACGAAAACAAAAGAAAAATTTAGTCTCATTTGACAAGGTGAAGTGGCAATCCACTCGACACGTCCACAGCTTTAACAATGTTTAACATTATTTACTTATCTTGTATTTGTTTTTCACATTAGACAGGCAGTTGGATGGCAAATATATTATTACACAAAAGCTCATGATTATTTTATATAAAAATTACAATTTAGGGTGTCCGTTTTGTATTACATGAAAAAGATCAAAATTGCTAGGTGACACTTTCTTTATATTTTGGCACAGAGCGTTCTCATAATATAGTTAAATTTTAAAAATTTTAAGCTGGACACCCGTGGAAATGGCGATTGGTTTTATATATTTTTTATATTACATCAGAGACTTTAAAGTCCATTTAAATGAACACTAAAACATGGTAAATTATTTTTTGGAAGTTTCCACCATTATGAAGAATTCCAAAATATTGTGCTTAAGCATTTATATCTAGGAATGCTAGAGTTAGGACATACCCGAGTCAAAAAAGCTTTCCGATAACGTCATAACTAATCTAATTCATTTTGAATGGCAAGATATTTCATTAAATAAAATACTTTTTTGATTGGGAGCAAACACAAGATAGCCGACACTTCTGGTGATAATATAAAGCACACAATTGTAAAAGTTAGTTGGAATAATTGGCGATATGAATCAAATGTATGCCATATAGTAAACAATCAATCGGAAAATGTATATACATAATATGTTGTATTAGCTCCAAACTACACTGTGAATATATGAGTCGATAAGGTATCATTCTTTTGACTCGGATATGTCAATCACATCTGCACACAGCCAAAAAATTCTAAATGACTCATCCTGTCAAAAGTAGTTAGATCATTTTGGTTGCAGGCAGAGGATTCGCGTGTAACGTTTACAGTCTGAACGGTTCTCGTCGATCTGGCGTAGCGGAACTTCTGACGGGGGTTTTTCTGCCATTGGCTTGACTGGTCGCCGACGCGGCGGCCCCTGATGCATCAGACGCGTTCGATCCCTTCCTCAAAAGGCGGGATGACGCCGTCACCTGACCTGGCAACACGGGGGTACTGCTTCCTGACGGCGTTCTTGGCCTACGCGTCAAATACAATCAATTAATTTATCATCACCCAAAAAATAGCAGAACAAAATTATTTAGAATCGACAACATAATTTCTTAGACTATAATATTAGAGAGAGGTTGATAATTTATAATATTAATTATGTAGATAGTCATAGTTTAAAATGTAAGATCAAGTGATATTGTTATTATGAAAAAAAAGAAAATAAATACAGCAGTGACATTTATATTAGTTTTTCATCACTAGTAAAGAACAGACATGATTATTCTAAAAAATTTGACAATGCTATAATATAAAATTCAATTATGAAAATATTAATCATAGTATTAAAAAAATAAGAATAAATGTACTGTGTTAATTAAAAAGCTATAAAATATAAGATCACAATATATATATTTCACCGTCGATTAATTTACTTTGTTACAAGTCTGGAACTGAAGGTGCACGATGAAATTCTCCAATCTAATCGTGATCAACCAATTTAGATCAAGTGAAAAAATATATACACTTAATTGAAAATAAATGGTATTGATTTCTAAATTAAACATAAATAGTATCTCGAATATTTTGTAAGTTCTGAAATCGGCAACTCACCTACTCAAACATAAATAAATGAGTCAAGTTGAATATGAGTTAGCAGTTTTTAGGTTTTCTCTTTACCTGAGCATGTTAGTACAAGGAGTGTTGTTATTAGAAGCAGAATCCTTGGAGAGAATCGGTATCTTTGAACCAGGTGTCCTCGAAACCGGAGTTTGGAAAGACGCGCTCCTTTTGTTTTGAAATAATCCAGAGTCCAACCAGAATGTAGCGTCCGTAAAGAAAGTGCAGAATGTTAGTGGAAAGAAAGCAGATTGGTTTGTTTTTAAGAATATTCAAATTAAAGAATTTATATTTATCTGATGAAGAAGTGAATATTTTAATGAGGCTACTCTAGACTGAAGGAGGACACTGCGAAAATACTTCACCATATTATGTATGAATTTTCTAATGCAGCACATCTTTGGTTTAATGTAACTCCATGATTAGATTAAAAATTTCTAGACAACATTTAAAGTGAAATATGTCGAGAATCTATGTCAAATCATAAAGGAGCTAAATTATTCTGATGACAGTTATTGTAGAATTGATATTATATTGCTATTTTATTAGTAGCAGTAAATGGAGATTTAATAAAGAAATTCAAATTTCTTGGCTATAATAATTAACTCTAATTAGAATAGAAAAGAATTAAATGATAAATACTTTTTCCTGATGATGCAGCATGCAAAATAATATATTAAGAGAAAGCCAAATCCACATCAAGGCGGATTGAAAAAGCTAAGTAATAGTTTGAAAGCATAAGTCGGCTCGCACATCAGAATTCGCCTCATGCGCCGCATGTTGAATTTGTCGATGTGACGTCATTGTTAATCCACATAACAAACGTTGCAAAATGCAGCTCCGCAGATTGGTTGAATGCGACTGTACAACATGTGCAACAGGTCGACCATCGACATTGGAAGAGTGTTGCTTGTTGCGCCCACCGAGTTCGCGCATGCGCAAAGCGCCCGATGCGGCCATTTGTATCTGGACGTCAGTGCGCGACGCACGAAAATGACAGATGGACGATTTAACATTTCTTTCGTTTAAGAGATAGAAAAATATCCGTGTACTTATATATGATTATACACGGAGAGATCACTCCGAAAGGGAGCCTTCTACTTAAATGTCTGCGGTACCAACATATAATAATCTCTGCTTCAGTGTTCGATGACATTTTGCGTAATGGCGTCTGGCTGGGAGTATATTATTATTTTGACGTTTCAAGACGCGGTGTCGCTAGTGAAACTAGTAGATGTGTGCGTTCGTCACGTCCAACATGCTCGGAACTCGGTTGCGCCGAACGAGGCGAATTTTGATATGAGAGCCGGCTAAATATTATAATAGACTATAGTACTCTATAGAAGAATAAGTCTAGAGATAAGAACCCACAAAAACACACTTATTAAAACAAACACCCAAACCAAAAGTTTATAGTGCAAACACCTTTTTTTAATGTTATGTATATTCATTATAAAATAAAATAAAGTGCAATATATCACAGATAGTGGACTTAGATTTAGAAATACATCCAGTGAAGTAAATTATGTATACCTAAACCATAATGTTACATAATGGGAAGTGTAACTTACTATAACACAAAATAAACAAAACATGCAAACAATAATATATAATCAGACATTAAATTTATTATTACTATTAATATGTATAGGGGATTTGATTGACATAAATTGATACAGATGAGAAGCAATCTTTTTTTCCACAGTTTTAGAAACATTCAGTGTCTAACAGTTTGGTATTGAATAGTCTGGACAAGACAAGACAAAATAGGACAGAACTGGACAGTCGGTGGACGGAGGTTAAAACGATTATAACAAACGAAAATAAATAATAGAATAAACTGATGTCACTTATTTATTATCTATTTTCATATAAATCTTAATTACGATCACACGCCCAATACAATAATAATTTTGTAGTATTTAGAGCAGACCTAGGCAAACTACGGCCCACCAAGTATTTCTGTGGGGCCCGCGAGCTTTAATTGTGTTTCTGAAAAAAAAGTACTTTTTTCTACATTAACGTCTTTTAAAAAATAAAATTTGAATATAGATGAATTGCACGGTCGAGAAGAAATCTGTAAATTTTACAACACTCTTAATTCGGACAAATTCGAACAACTTATAAAGGTTCTGCTCGAAAAATGTTGGTTATTTTTGGATCAACCTACTTATCGTGGGGGTTACTGCCAAATGTTGGTAACTCGATAATTTAGGTATTTAGAGTTAACAACGGATTATGTTCCTATATTCCTTTTGTTCCTCCTACTATACCTTTTTCATGATAATAATTAATAATGTATGTCAAAAAATAGTATTTTACTTGCGGCTCGCCATTCATTTTATATTCCTAATGTAGCCATTCATCCACAAAATTTACCCAGGCCTAATTCACTAGTTTATCATATTGTAATGTCATTAATTACAGATCAGTCACGATAATTGAAAAATAATCAAGTCTTCGTTATTGCAGTCTGTCAATATAACCAACTTCAAAATGTATATATAACAAGGAAAAGAGTGTTTCTCCACATAAATGTTAACCAAACAAATACAATGAATTACTTTATAACAAATAGTCAATAATCTAATGTCTGATTAAAACAACACTAAAATCATCTCTACAAAATATTCCAACCATGCATCAATAAGATATTCAAAACAATATTTAAAAACAATTGAAAAAAAAACAACACCAAGTGCAACCATTAACACTAATCATAATAATGGTGGACATAATATCCAATGACAGGCTAAAATAAATTAAAAAATGTAAAATGGAGAAATCTGCCAGTCATGAATGATTTTTGATGGATGATGTGTGCCGTGCTGTTAAGAAATAAAATCATTAGGGCTAAGGAATGGCTCGTTGCTTGACTAATTCAAAATGAATATATATATTTTTTTAAATACACAATATATAGAATACCAATTAAATTTTATTCTAATCAAAGGGATCATGACAATATTATAATATAGTTTAAATTTTACAGAATCATTACTCGCATATTACAAAATTGTATGAATTGAACTTATCATTTCTAAATAACCATAGCAACGCCCACGCCCGAACACATCAAATCACACAACTCGATGTGAGTAAAAAAAAATTTCAAAAGAAAGAAAAAAGACATCTAAATTCCATGAGCGAATGTGTTCTGTACCCTGGCAGCCTATCGTCGCATGGCGAGATCTCAACGACAGGCGGCGCCGTCCCCGAAATACTGTAACTAGAGTTGGAGCAACTTCCGCTGCTCGCCGTCGATATATTCGAGATATTAAACAAGGAGGAATCCTCTTCGGGCGACCTCTGATCGATATTGGGGTCGGGTCTTCTCTGAGGAGATTCGGAGCGGGATTTCTCTCTGAGGGGATTGGCATTGTTGTTTGGCCCTACGAATACGGGGATCTTCGAGCCGGGGAGGGCCGGTACAGGGTGGGAATGTATGGAGGAATGGTTGCTCTTGTTTTGATGGGGCCTCGCCGCCCCCGATACTTGGTCCAGCGATGAGGGTTGGGAGGTCGCCGATTTACTGCTCCTTTGATTTATATTTTGTTGTCGGAATCCGATTGATGTTGTGAACGCAAAAAGTAAAGAGAAGAGAAAAACAGCATTATGTAAGATTTAATAAAGGCCGGTGCATAGATAAATGAACCCTTTTTAATAAATAATCTAATTAAGAATCGTCTCTTTGCAAATACCAAAATGAAAGATGCAATGACAAGGTAACTAACACAACCACTTTCTTTGTTAATGGTCTGACAAGTAACTCAAAAAACCATTTCAAAAGGTCGGTTACCTTAGCATTTCTTTCATGAGAAAAGTATAATTTTTATTACAGTGAGTTGATTCTTAGAGCGCGATGCAGAATCATACTTAGGCGCGTAAGTCCCTAAGATACGCGCCTAACTTTAATAGGCTGATTTCGACGACCAAAGTTCAGTGAGAAAAACATATATATTTCTTATCAGAAAGAACATGTCATGTGTTTTACTTGTTTGAACGGCTGCTTAACGTTAACGGTTCTGCATCGCGCTCTTAGTCTCTTAAATTTTACGAGGTTAAGCATAAAATGAAGACCCCGCCACCAAATATGATATAATAATCCTTGAGAGATTCTGGACCTATGAATACACCAAAAGCAATTTATTGAGCTCGAATTTCTACCGTATTAATATTTAAGTGGCCTATGCGTAGTCATACTGGGTGTATCCGCTATGTGTTACTTGGAATGGTGATTGTTATGAATGTTACTTAGACACATTCCCAATACAAGTAACGCATAACATTTACATAAATATGACTATGCATATTGCCCTAAAATATTGAATTACTTATTAATCTTTTAATATACAGTTAGATCTAGAATACCCCTAAGGCTATCAATACATGATTTAGAAATACCTTTCAACATCAATATGTTTAATTATTCCATGAACAGTTATTTTACGAACTCTATGGAAGATGATAATATTTTAAATTTCAAAATCTTCTATAGAATTGTAGAATCAAAAACTATATTATTATAAATTACAGAGCTAGAATTATTGCTATTTTTATAAATAATGTTTGTTCACAAAACATTTAATCCCTGGTTAAGAAAACGATTTTATTTTAGGATTGACAGAGAATGACATACAGTTACAGTTACTAAGCAGAATAAAAAGTGCGTAATGTAATAATAATAATTATATGTACATTATCAATTTACATTGTATAATAAAATTATGAAACAGATGAAACATCTGAATTTATATATACAATGAATGAATAATTAATTTTAAATGTTTTAAACAATATATAATATTTTCGGATAATATAAGTAAAATGAATGATGAAGTTTATTATGATCTATCTATAGATTCCACATAATAAAACATTTGATAAAATCTAATATTTATATATCATATTATACCTACTTATACTTATAATAAGATAGTTAATAATGATGATATCTCTTCTTCACTTCAATGAGTAATGATGATAATGCATTGATTTTATTGTCAGTTTGATGTACCCATACTCTGTCATAAAGATGTATGTATGTATGTAACATATTCTAGCTCCGCATTATACAATGTTCAAGCAATCACAATTGTCCAACATAAGCTGTGATTGGCCACCATTCCATCGGCAGTGTTTTATTTCCCACGCAGGCATGTTCTGGACAATCTAAATAAGGCGATCTTATAATATAGGACCTTCCTAAAACCCAAGGCAAACTAGAGAAAAACTCAAACAAAATAAAAACAACTCAGGGGGGACTAATCGGGGACCGGAATAGAAAAAAAACACCACCCCTCCGAATAAAACAAAACACTAAATGATAAACTAAAATTCAAACAGAGGATTTTTCAGCATTGGAAACCTGGGATTAAAAAAGCGGCAAGACAAAATATTATAATATACATATTATGTATAGCGTGGTTTTGAGAAATTAGTTTAAATCCGAATTATCCAATCAAAAAAGGACAAGGTAAAATAAGGTTAAATTACCATTTTCGTTTCAAAGCAAAACCCAGTATGGTTTATTCTCTACACAGAGTTTCAACAGACCCTTTTAAACGAGGTGCGATTTATATCGTTTCATTCAACCCATTCACCTGGATTAAATATACATTGAAAAAAGTGTTAATTTGAGAAGGGCATCGTGTCATTGCTACACTGAGCACACTAACTGTGTGCAAAGACTCGAAACAAGTCATTATTCAAACTGTCACTGTTGTATGGATGAATATATAAAATAATTATGCTTACATAAACCAACCCGTTATGTAGATGTTTAATTGTCACTTTTTATGTTATTAAAAAAAAACTGGGACTACACAAGTGACAAAACACAGTATGAGTAAAATCAAACTAGATTTTTCTACAAGAAAAAAACAGAAGGTATAAATCTGTTGCTAGTAAAACTTCTACAAATTTTCCTTATGAATAATACTATAATATGATCTGACAATATCTACAGTTAATTATACAAAAATATACATAATATCTCTGAAGTGACTTCTATTTGTATGTATAGTTGAAGTTGAAACGCGTTTGAAATATTTCTCGCGAAATTGTTTAATGGATTTCTCTACACAAATATGGATGTGAACAGTATGTACAGGAAAAATCTCACTGACTGAAAAGTTCCATTCAAGGGATTGATATGCATAATATTGTAATACTGCTTATTTACAATGAAAATGAAATATATTTTCAATGCTATTCAGTGCCGATATACTAAAGGTAGCTCTTGGATTGTGGGATCAGGAAAAGCAGTGGAAAGCTACAAAAAGGATGTACACCCAAGGAAAAAAAAACACACGCACACACAATGAGTGTATAATAAATGATCCAGTGCAGATTGTATTCGGAAAGTACCTGACTAGTGAACCAACTGCCGACAACGTGGGAATGCTTGACGTTCTGAACATGCCGCTGCCAGTGTACCTATGTCGGGATATCACAAACCAAGATAATACTCCATACTTATTCTTAACTTAGAGCTATTGATGTAATTATGATGGTAAGTGTTTAAATCAAAGAATTACTTTAATGTGACGAATGGCAGGAATTCAATATTGGGAAGTAAATAGCAAAATGTTTTCTAATCCATGAACATTGAGTATTGTTTCAAATATAGCAACATAATTCGATAGCGGTTACCAAATTAGTCAAACTAGAGAACTCAACGATAAACATGTGATAAAAGAAGAAAACCACTGTCACATCAAGTTTGACCAATGTGATTTGTGTCATTGACAAACCGCCGTCAAATGAATACATTAACTCTATTATATTCAGTACAAATAGTATTATTATTAAACTTTTTATGGTCTCATCTTCAGACGAATTCCCAATTGGAATTTATTGGGTGACTTGTAACATGAGAACAAGTGGACAAGCTTTGAACCTGGACCCATATGCCAGGAAATAACACTAGGTAATTGGAAATAAAACTGATCAAAACGAATTTTCAAAAATCTGTACTTAGTGTATACCCTCACATGTAAATAGTTGTTATATTGTAAACAAAAATAAAAAAAATAGCTAGTTGCCTCATTGCTTCCCAATATTGAAAACCAGTTAAAATTTATAATATTTTGGTTAAGATAATTCAAGTTAAATGTTATTGATTAATACGGTAAGTAATACATACCCAAATGGAAATTAAATAGATTTAAAATTAGTTTTCATGATTATTCAAGAGATATAAATAAATAATCTTGAAATTTAACGAAATATATAATAAATAATAGAAATATTTTTGATGAGTTGTGAATGCTTCATAATATAGTCCACAATGTTTTCCTGCTCCGATGCCTGTAGATGATTGTAATCTCTGAATGTGACGGAAATACACCAATAATTATTGAAAATAAAATATTGTAGATTACAATATTCTCCGTATAGTAATAATTTTATTGATGTTAGCTGAAAAGATACGACAGAATAAATTTAATATAATGGAAAAGAGTAAATTACCTTCCAGCAGCAGGACTGACTAGGCCGGTGGGTGTCCTAGGACGGGAACTGCCGTTTGAGGTGGTTCCCAACTTGGAGCCCGTGGTGCGAGGGGTGGACAGTCCCGATCGGGCTGTGGTCGTGGTGGTAGTGGCTGGCACTCTTCTGGACAGGGGGATTCGCGATGGCGTACCATCGTCTGAAAAACAGAATTAAAAATATTCAAAAATTTGTAATAAGGAGTCTATTAAACTTTGGGTATCCTAGAAATCATTTATATATGAGGATTGGGCCCCTATGAGCCTTATCATTATTCATTGTGCCCAAGGTGGAGTTGTGGCAGAAAATTCATCTTTAAAGCTGTGGCCCTGAATTCGAATCCCACGTGACAGATTCACATGTCCATCAGCCATTTCTCGTCAAAAACCACACCGGATTGTAGAGCTGATGAAAATAGCCATTCATTTAATCTTCTTTTATATCTGTGCGAAGATATGGTGAAACCAAATTGTGTATTGCAGAATTAGTATGTGTTTTTGAGCTAGTTGAGAATTGAATTTTCGATCCAGAATTATGGTAATATTTAGATGATTTATTACAAAACTTCTGCAATTATGACGACTACAAATATTATTAACAAACTATATATATTAAAATAAGAGAAATACACAAATTGAAACATTAATGCTCATTTCTTTAAGCTTCAATATCCATCACTATGGACTAGTTTCTTTGGAATATATTTTAGATGTACCAAGAAATAGTTATATTATATTATGTTATAGTCGACCGTTCCGAAGATGGGTTTATGGTCCGAAACAGCTGTCAACGTAAATGACTCAATTAAATAGAATTAGCAAAAATAACTTTGTTTCAAAATCATGATAATGACCTGTGCTATCTAACGAGAGGTTGGATCCGTGTCTAGAAGGTGGTTTTGAGCCAGCGCGACTTGCAGGTCGTGACGAGGGTCTTGAAGGGGGACCAGAACCACCCGGTGTCAGGGTTGATCTAAAAAAAGCATTTTATATATTATCTTATTAGGTTGTTCTTGGGCCTTACTGTTATGAAATTTTAAGCTACATAACCAAATGTACCGGTTAAATTACACTAAGAATGTGAGAAGAGAAAAACATGGATATTTGTATATAACAATGGCCACACACCTGGCGGTGGATGGTTTCCTCAATGCGGACCGTGGTGGTCCCAAAGAAGCTTCATTGTCGCTCAAGGAATCAGGAGTACCGGCCGATAGTGACGTGCGGGAAGTTCTAGTTGTTGCCATTGGTACGGATCGCACCGAACGTTCGCGGACCTGTAGATTATGATATAATTTAGATTATAAAGAGTTTCAATTGACGACAAAAACCAGATGTAAATTTTATTAAAACACCTCATAATCAATGAACATAATTATTTTTATATTCCAATCAAACGTAAAACAAACCGAATTAAGCGCATTATTTCCACTTGTTAGGCGAAAATTATGAGTCGAAATACAAATGAGAGCATCGCTGTTTGCATTAAAGTGAGGCATAAACTTTGATAAAAATTTTGTCACACGATATATTTTCTAAATTAACAAAGTATAACAGGACAACTTTTATTTTCATTTCCAAAATGTTTTTTTTACTTTTCGTTTCGTTTCTTAGGTACAAGGGTTTGTCGTATTATACCACATGACATTTTTGTTGTCAAGGTAATTTCTTGTTGTGAGTTAAAAAAACTCTCTCCACAGAGGTAGCTCATTCTGCTTCTCCGCTATTGAATTACAAATTACTTTTGTCTTAAAAAATATTTATTATACTTAAAAATTCGCAAATACAATTAAAATATTATAATAAATTATTTATAAAAGTGGAGTTAAACACTTTTTAAGTCTTAAAATAATTGTAATTTTTTTTATAATAATTAAAAATTAGAATCTATTTGTTAGTTAGTATGTATAATATACAGATAAATAATAAAAGTATTTCTAGAAAGTGAATGATTTTAAAATAATAAATACACTCACTATGGCCGAGTCGGCCTATAGCGTCGTGGGTCCCAGGTTCGAATCCTAGGTCTGGCAAGTACACATATTGTTTTTAAATTTGAGTCAGAGTGTGGACCTAATAGGTTGAGCAAGTAGCTGACATCCATTTGTCATAAAAACAAAATCTGTTAATATAAACCTCCACTCTGTGGAGGCCCATGTGATCTTATTAGGATCGGACATTGTCGGAAGAAAATATATTTATATAATAGAAGGGTGAAGAAATAAACTATTTGGAGTGTCATTTCCAAACTTCTTCATATGATGGTTTATAGCCAGTAACAGCTGTCATAAAATGACAACATAAGTATAACTTTTATATAACATAGAAAAACAAATTCATTATGGATCAAATTAATAAATTGTTTATAATTTAAAATTTCAATCAGTTTTGAAGGTACTATAATCGACTTTTAAAATTAATTAACAATTCTGTTATGATATCTGATAATTTATTGTTTAAAAAATAATTCACTTTGAGTATTCGAGATATTCATGTTGAATGCCTGTAAGTACTTACGTTATTTTGATGCCAACAATAATACAAACCTTAGGATTGGTACGGCGTTCAGTTTTAAAATTAAAACATCTTAATAATAATAAAATACACTCTCATACATCTATCACATGACGTACGAACAGAAATAATGATTTAAATATACTTTGGACAAAACACGTCTATTAAGATAATAAAATAAATTTCTGAAAGCTTATTAAAAATACAACAGCCTAAGTAAAAACTTAAATTTAATTATAGTGTAATACGATAAAATGTTCCTTCAAATTTCTGATAATATTCCAAAGGAATTTCTAATGTTATTCTCAAGGATTAACATAGGTAGTAATTGTTTGTAATATTTAATAACGAAAACAGGATTGATAGGTACCTATAACACCAATGTTTCTATTTGGTATTACATAAATGATAAATTACAAAATATTAGCCTATATATGGACCGAAAGAAATCATAGAACATACTAATTAGGGAAGTATGATGTCTAATTCTACAATCTATATATTGTTGTATCTATCTAGCCACCTAGAGGTATTTATATATAATATTTAAAACACTACAAATTATAATGAATGCAATTAGATGAAATGAATTATCAAAATAATGATTCAAAACATTTTTTTTAAATTACAACTTCAAGGTTTAAATTTTTTACTACTCTATTAAATGAATTGACTATAATATGTATATGTGAGTATGTGAGCTAAGAATATTATGGAATTTCATATTTTCTATTATTTTATACTAAATAACAAGTATGTACTGAATGATTTTACTTAGTGAATATTAAAAACATAATATGTACAACTACATTGTAACATATATAAATTATATAACATTAAATTATGGATAACCACTAGAGAAAACTGCAATAAATAATTCATTGAGAAATTCAACTCATATAAATATAATATTTCATATTAATGCTGCATAACATTACTTGATAGACGGTAAGAATGTATATCAAAACAATTCCTTTAATATGATTTTAGTACAAGGACTCCACTTTGCAAGAATGCAGTTGCATTTTGATGAGCAGTGTTTATTGTTCCACCTGACCTTACAACAGTCAGCATATAGTCATTCACAACCGCAATTCCGGCTTCAATGAACCAGAACTCCCAGCCGACTGATTGCAAAATGTAGTCAGTTTGGTACAGTAAAAACGACTGCCAAAGAACAACTTAACGATGACTTGAAGTCGATTCTCATCACCATGCGTGCTGTTGATCGTAAATCGACTCCGAGCCGATCACAAAATACGACCATATCTCAGCAAAATGTGGTTTAAGCATTGCGGTCCGTAAAATATTATAAGGCAATCAATTCAGGTAAATTAAAACGGATCGT
Organism: Rhyacophila brunnea; assembly: GCF_057557595.1. NCBI lineage: Eukaryota > Metazoa > Arthropoda > Insecta > Trichoptera > Rhyacophilidae > Rhyacophila > Rhyacophila brunnea. The sequence continues at coordinate 22,167,144 of NW_028232774.1, forward strand.
GTCCGATTGCATTCCAATTTATCAATACGCAAAGCGGGGACATGTCACATACTAAGCACTCTCTCCTAAGTGGCATAACTCTGCTGAATCCTAAATAATCCTACGAGACATTACCCAATTGTGTGAGTTGGCGGGGGAGTGATGGTGATGATGCACGTGGTGGTGGGCCTGCTGATAGCTGTGACAAGCGGCGCCGTCCGAGCCCTGCGAGGAGGCGGTCTGCGTCCGCGTGTGGCCATACACGAACGCCTGCTTGGTGCCGTGCGTGCTGCCCACGTGCAGCGGATACGAGCACGGCAATTCTTCGCGCTGCCGCAGCGCATCGAATATCGGACGCAGCTGCTCCATGAACTCCTCGGCTGCACGCGCCCGAGTTAACGCAACGCAAGACGGAGATAAGAAACATCGAGGGAGGGGAAATGATATTGTTAGATTTGTCGCCGGTGAACAGGTTCAGAAAATAAAATGTGTCAGTCACAAGACACTACGGTACCATCCTCAGTTAAGGTATCTTTCAAATATTTTGTTGACATATTATTGACATCATAAAAAAGAGTATTCATTTTGCAAAAATTAGAATGGAATAGGTATTCGATTTTAAAAAAATATCAGAAAATGATAATTATTCACAATCAATAAGCAAAGAATCAGAAAAGAATAATATAAATTTTGATTGTTTATCCATTTGTGGAAATATAATATAATTATGAAGATTATATCTCTTTCAACATCAAAATAGTATCTGACAACATATCTTAGATACAATAATAGAGAAATAAATAGTTTCATCTCAAAATTTTACTAAGCAAAGACCAGACGTGCTCAACTTGACACTGAATAAAATCAGAGTAATTGGATTAATCATTATTTTGTTCATCTTTGGCTGTCGCATGAATATAATTTTGAGAGAAACTGGTACACACAAGTTTCTTGTATAGAAAACGTATCATGGTGATTCATTAATATTTAAACTGACTGTTCTATGTCATAAAAGGGATAACATACTCACCATAGTCAGTTTAAATAATAGCGAAATATTTTATTTGTTTTAAGGTAACGCAGTATTTTTTGGGATTGTCGATTATCTATTATATTGTTTTAAAACCTTTGTTAGTCGCGGTTCTATAAAGATTAATTGCCATTTCTATTTATCGAAATACATCATTTATTATAAAACCGTTGAATACTTTTTTGTTGCTACAGATTGAGCTTTATATTTTAATTGTTAGGTTAAATTTGATGCAAAATGATTTTTTTATAATATTATAAAACACTTACAATTCCACTGAAATAAATAACAAAGGCGATATGTGACAGATAGTTTTTTTAGAACGTATTTATTAAAAAAAATCAAAAAATTAAGGTGAGGGGCTAACTGCAAAAAAATATGTTAAAATTTGCGAAAAATCACGAGCTGCTTTGCTTAGGGATTAATTTCACGATGCAATGCGATGCAAAAAAAACTTGCATGAAAAAAAAAACAATGCATTAATTGATCAAGGGGACACAAAGCTAATAATTCAATTTTATTATAATCCGTAATGCTTTCTTGAATGAAGTATAATTTAACAACACTGCTGGCGACACTACAATCAAGGTTTGGGGAAAACAATGAATTATGGGAAAAATAATTTGACTTGATTTACCAAAAAATGCTTGAAATTCAAGAATTATTGCGTTTTTCTTTTAAAAATCTAAAAGGTAGGCACTTATTTTACATGCCTAATCAAAGCATATTATTTAAAGAAAAAAAAGGATATACACACACACACACAAATAAAATTAAATGTATTTGATTCTTTTAAAAATTGAAAATGAAGATAGCGCATTTTGAAAAGTTATAGCATGCAAAAAGCATTTAAAAATTCACACTAAATACATAAATAATTATGAATGAAAACAGTATCAGAGTTTATGATTTAAGAAACAAAAAAAAAAGTATTATTTGACAAATCAAGTCAAACATTACAAGGATAACAATAGTAAAGGAGTTTGAAGGAGTTTAGCCGTAACATACCTTATATTTTCTGCAGACTAATATCGAAGAAAAATACCAACCGAAGACGCTGACAGTTTGAGAAGGCGTGCTACCACAGATCCTCAAATGTTTTTTTACACTGCGCACCCCATTACGTGAGTGAAGAGTATTCACAAAATAAATTTATTAGAAATATACATTTAAAAAATTAAAAAATTACTGAAAATAAAAACAAAATGATGCAAATAACAACAGAAATATGTCTTACGGTGCTTCATTCAACTCATTTTTGCAACAGGCCATTCATGCATGCTTATACGACTAAGTGTACTTACTAGAAATCAGTTTTTGATTTTGATACAACCAATTCCCAAAAGAATACCTGCCAAACCAATGTCGATCGCGGTTATGTATGTACCAGACTAATATTTATGTTAGCAGTTAGCAAAAATATTTAATATTAGTCGATTGACACAGCATATGTGTCAAAATATTAATAATCAGTAATCACGCATCAGATAATTTAATAAATTTAAACAATCATAAAAATAATATTTACTTTTCATGTCCCTACATTATACAATAAAATGCTCATGTAGCAAAATCGTCATAAGAAGTTATCAATATTCATTGGTTTTTTTTGAGATACGTGAGTATGGGACAGCCTCAGATTCACACCTTTTTTTAAAACATGTAATGGTGATAGAATTATTAACCTCACTTTCTAGAAAAAAAGCATTCTATATTACCAGTTAAAGGTCTAATTCACATCTCAAAATATAGTTCACTGAGGCAGGTATAATATTGGAAATTTGTTGCATTGTTTCTTACCTTGGTTTAGCCGCAATAGTGCAATAAGCTTCTTTACTAAATACCAACAAGCCACAACCGATGAAATTAAAAAAAAAACTTTTCCTTTGTAGCTTTGGCTCAGTAGGTTTCATATTATAATTATAGCCTATAACTAATATTACATGAAAATTTCAAAATTTTACCACAGGACGATGCTCTAAGTCAGTCTAAGTCTATGCGCAAATCACTTTTATCAATATTTTAGCATTCAGGTCTATTGTTTGAAGAATGCCATTAGTATATATAATTAGTCAATGCTTTTATTACTATTAATGTAATACTTTCAATATTCATCACATATTTAAATATTATCTAAACAATGGATAACCTAATTATGTATATTATGTATATTATGTATGATTATTACAAAACATTTTCTCATTTATTTATAATAAATTGCCACCTTATTTTGGAAACCTTTTATAATGAAAGTATCTTAGTTCCTTTTTTATAATAATAAATTCTAAAGACAGTAGAGGACTAATAATAAAACTGAAAGTTGATAGTTCTAATATCTGTGACCAAATGATAAATTTTACTTTAGAAAAGGTAAGGTAATTCAATTAATATGGCATTCTTCATAAACGGACAAGAATAATAAATATTGAGCAGTCGAACGAGGAAAAGAAGATATCATAAAGGTGTTGGGCTTCACACCTTTTTGGTAGCGGCAGATGGCGTTGGCAAGGGTGTTCGTACCTTTGTGATAGGGCCAGCGGAACCGACGGTGGGCGGCGTGCTGGTGGATGACCTCGGAGTCTTCGACTTGAAAGCGCTCATGCTCTGTGACACCCCGTCCGCCAAAATGAACTGTTCTCTCAACTCGATGTTGGTACGTCCCTTGGCTGGTGTTTTTCAGATTACCGGCACGTTCGTAACGGTCGACGGAGTGCGATGACATCGACGATGATGATAATCGCCCCAACGGTGCGTTAAGGATCCAGAGACGAATTTCGAGGGGACAGTGGTAAAAGCGGACCGGGTAATTTTAGGGAAGATGAATATAAAAAGCATAAATCAATGATAAAGGATAATTAAAAAAAAAAAAAGTGGACGATGATAATATTGTATCATCATATTTTAAAGAATCAAATTGAAAGGGTTAAATGATTGAAAAATAAAAATAAAAAATTCAGTTTAAAAGAAAAAGAAAGATTTTAAATTTGAATGATTTCAAAGTAAGGTGACAGAAAATTGAATTAATATAATAAAAATCGGTGTGAAGATTGCAATAGTGAGTCGAGGTGGGGAATAAATCGATGAGGAAAAAAATGAAAAGAGAAAAAAAATTCAAATCAGAATACCAACCAAATAAAATTACAATTTTGTCAGGTGGGAGTTTTTTGTCGATTTCCGGAGTGGTCGAGGGCAAAAAAACGGAATGTTGCCATTAGTAAAATTGCTCTCATGTTTTTTTAAACAAATAAATAAACACTTTCAACTCACACTCTGACAACATCCAGCGGTGTACATGTCAAGAAATATAAACTACTGAGTACCGATATTTGAGCCAATAGAACATGCCGAGAAAAACAGTTGACAATCGGGGGAAAATAGACTAAATTTGATAATAAAATGCTATAAAGTTTATTTTATCCAATGCTTAGTCTATTCTATAAAGGGCAACATCCTAATGTAGGATTATATTCTAGCCATTCACAAGTGTTTGCACAAACATAGAATGAATGACAATATTCACATGAAACATACATACGGACATATTTGAATGATTTTGAGTACAATGTTGTAATTTTTTTTTGTGTCATGTGTTATTAGGTATTGAAACGTAATTTCGGTGGACTGAAATAGTACTGTATGGTGAATAACCGCCCTAAAGAAAATTATATAAATTGTTCTATTTCAAAATGATAATATTGATACTATTGTGAGATCAAAATAATGAATTACTATATTATGTATCTGGTTTTGTAAAGCCAGTTTAAATAACAATATTTAATAACAAACAAAGCTTTTAATAATAATGTGGTCTATCTATTTTGTACTCAATTTCTATTTCTTGCATATACACATAGAACAAAAAATAAGTTAAAGAGATGCGTGAAATTCAATTACTATTGTGAATGTGTCTTATAATTCTTGATATTTTTATTTAACAACAAACGAAAGCCAACATTTTAAGTCAGTAATTAGTACCTACCAAAAAAACAATAATAAATATTAAATTGAATATTGTTTACTTAACATAGTACTTATTTAAGTACTATTAAATTAATACTACCTTAGGCAATTATTTTATTGCAAAAGTCTCATTACCCGAGAGAACTGTCATCAAATAATAATATCAAGAGATTTTTGTGACACCTAATGCAAAATAATTAAAAATTTCTAAGATTGTAAATGAAAATAAATAAAAAATGAACAACAAAAAATATGACAAAAACTTTGTGCAATGTGGTAAATGTGATGAGTTATGTCATTGTTACATTCTAATACGAAATAATGATAAAAGCAATCCACAAAATATAAATGAATATAAATGAATAACAAAAACACAAAACTAAAATGAATGCGAAATCCAATAATGTTGTGATTATCACATATTCTAGTGGTTTTTCAAACATTGTTTTTACTAATTTGCTTAAAAAACCATTATAATGAAGTTCTACTATCAATCAATACATATTAATTTAGTACTGATTATAATTGAATAATTTTTGTAGTACATTATTGAATTTCTCATTTAAAAACTAAACCAAACCATAAATATGATTATTATTAATACTTGATTACAGTTAGTAAAATAAAGAAAAAGACTAATAAAAAAAATGTCAAAAAGCATATCACCGAAAGTGCTACATACAATAAGTATTTTTGTGTACAATTTCACCTCTCCAAATTCAAATTCTACCAACATATTATTATTAAATGATTATAATTAAGAGTTAAGAATATTATTTAAAATCTTGTATGTATCCTATAAGATAAAATTGTTAAAATCCATAGACAAAAAAAAGGTCTTATAATCATTAAACTTAATGATGAAAAAGTATGTTACTTAACCATATACTTACATTACTTGGTAACGTTTATGGTTAAGTAACATTTTCACTAAAATTTCAACTGAGGTCATAATAATAGATAGGTGAAATTGTCACATGACCTAAATAGGCTCTTACCAAGCGGGCAACAAGCCTCGTGTTGTTCCGGTTTGCTCGGGTCGGGTAAGGGAAGGACTAAAGACACTACTCAACAAATTATACAGCAAACGGAGAAGAGGAACGTATTGATTTTAATTAGTTCAGAGGGGGTTCAGGGGAGGGTGGTACAAACGATAAAAGGACAATTAGGCAACATTCAATAACGGTTATAATAATATTATTATTATTAGTTGCCAAACGAAAACAACAAAAGAGTATTATAATAATTAAAAAAAAATAGGATAATTTAGTGGATCGATAAGGGAATTAAACAGAAGCATCATATTAGTATAATCATATTAAAACAGTGGCTGTATTACATGAATGCATTGGTTAAAATTCAAATAAAAAATGGTTTTAAGCCCACTAAGCATGTCCGATCTGACTCAAATAAATGGAGTCCGATACGGGCATTGTATTATCGTGTTATTTCAAATATGGTGGATCACGATGGACAGTTATGGCGAAATTATTAATGTTTCATTATTCAATAATGGTTAGACATTGCATTAATAATAATTATGATTAAAAAAATCAATTATGTTAGCACATATTATTTCTGTTAAAACGGTTATAGGTCGGTTTTGTTTTTGTCAATATTGTGTTGATGACAATTTTAAATAGCATGAATATTTTTTTGTTATGTTAACGAGTCTTGAAAGTGTTACAGATAGTAGTATCCCAAAATATACCTAGTTTGTATTTGTATTATTTTATATTAAATCTTAAAACTAAAATCTAAAAATATTAGGTAATATAGCATAATGATAAATTATTTATATCAATATTAATAAAGAAGAAACATTGCAAAATGAATGGGTGAACCTCAATTTAGTTGAACATAAAAAAATATAATAAATAATTCTACAACTGGGTGAAGAATTATTATTAAAAATATAAGCTGTATAAAATATAATATAATATAAAATGTAAAAATTGGGCCCCAAATTTTTGCATTGTCTATGGTAAAAAGTTGTGCTGATTGGTGATTGATAAAGAAGGTAATACTAGTTGTTTTCAATTCGAAACGGATCCGAAATATTTATAAAATTGCCAATATCATTACTTTTAAAAGTTGGTCCATTTGCATAAATCGCGGAAATTGTTTTATATTTATTTCTAGAGAAATATTTTATACGTCGTTAAAAACGATGACTTCATAGGTTTTTATGTCGAGACGCGTCGGTTATGATCACTTAGTTATGATTGAGTAATTCCACTCTCGATATAAAGTAATATACAATCCTGTTTTCCGAATAAAGTAAATTGCGTACCTACCTATAATTAATTTACATTATAAATAATACTATTTTTCACAACGTGCTCTGTCAATTGATGTGTATACAAAATGAATGTCTACAATGTAGCTATATTATTAATTATTAACCTCCACATAATTATATGACGTCACATAACTTTTAACCCCCATCTATATTATGTAACATTTTTGACACCCCCCTAAACGTCAAAAACAGCAAAATGTTTTTTTAATATTTATCCTTAAATCCCCAATATTGTGTTTTCACATCCTTTTGTTTACTTTGTGATGTCACATTTTCTGACCCCCTCCCTCATCGTCATAAATCATCACATTATATCAGACACCCACCCCCCTAGAGCGTGACGTCATAATAATATAAGGATGGCCCCCTAAGTATCATTTAAATAACCAAGTACTTGTGAACAATGGCCCAGTGCAAAATTTATTTTCACATATATATTATGAAAGATTCATATATTCCCGGTTGTATACAACATAATACTTTCATTATATTATTTACTTGGTGGTGTTTATTATTAAATTGAGCTTGGTTCGTTGCCGCAATGTGTCGTGATAGCAGCATACAACATCATAATAACGTGATCATATGATATTCATACAATTAGGGAATTTTCAATAGCGGCAATACCGACGCGGCAGGCAACATCTGACAACGCTCGCTTGTCAAAAACGCTGCTCTCTGCGAAAACAAAGAAACTGCTTAAACCGGCGCCGTGTTATGCTTAAAGTGAATTAATCTAATCTGTATCGCAATGTCGGGTACAATAATCGAGAACTTGAGCGGCAGGAAGCTGTCCGTGCTAGTTTCTCTGCTTTTGATATGCCAAGTCGTGTGTTTTTTAATCGGCGGACTGGTCGCACCCTTTCCGGCGAGCGCGCAGAACATTCTCGCGACCGTGTGCCGCGATTACTCAACAGAAAAGAATAACACCGACAAGTGGTTCTATAGCCGAGGTAAAGGCGCTTGCCAGAATCTCGATTTGGAAACGCTGGTCAGCCACCAGCCGAAAATCGCCAACCAACTGGTGTTTACATTTCAAATGCCCGTGCCGCGGGAGAGCACCAACTTGGATTATTCCCGTTGGCAGCAGAACCTGATGGGCGTGCTGCTGGCAGATATAAAGTATCATTCTCAAATGGAAATACAGCCAAGGACGCAATTGACTATTGATGCGCGTCTGGCTTACAAGAACAAAGGCGATAAAGACGACGCATGGAAATTGTATGCGAGATCTGTGGAGAAGCGAAATCTCGACTGCACGATCGAATCAAACGTGGACGCGTACCTATACAACTGTTCTGCGATCCCGTTATTTGAGCTAGGGTCCCTGCACCACGATTATTACCTTCTAAACATTCGCCTACCAGTAGACAGTGATACGAATGCGCATCTCGGTCATTTAAAAGACGTTTGGCTGATAGCCATCAATCAGAATGGCGGATTCACCAAAGTATGGTTATCCTTGAAGACCGTATTCTTCCCGTTCATTGTCGTTATCATGGTATGGTTCTGGAATCGGGTGCACATGCTCTCTAGACAACCCGTGCTTTTAGAAAAGATGCTACTATCACTAGGGGCGGCTCTGTGTCTTTTAAATTTACCATTGGAGTACTTGACTCTTCAGTTTGATATGCCATTCATGCTATTGCTCGGTGACATACGGCAGGGTGTCTTCTATGCTATGCTGCTATCATTCTGGCTCGTATTTGCCGGAGAGCACATGCTAATTCAAGACAGCGCTCTGTCCAGTTCCATCAAACAATACTGGCGACATTTGAGCGCAGTGGCCACCGGTTGCGTGTCTCTCTTCATCTTCGACATGTGCGAGAGAGGAGTCCAGCTGCGCAATCCGTTCTACTCTATCTGGGTGACCGATTTGGGCACGAACCTGGCATTGACGTTTATAATTTTGGCTGGAATATCGGCAGGAGTATATTTCCTGTTTTTGTGCGGAATGATTTGGAAAGTGTTCTGTAATATCTCTCAGAAACGCGCGTCATTGCCGGCAATGTGTTCAGTGCGCCGTTTACACTACGAGGGGATAATCTACCGCTTCAAATTTATGATGTTGACTACGCTCATTTGCGCCGCTCTGACCGTAATAGGATTCATCCTGGGGCAGGTGGCCGAAGGCCGCTGGAAGTGGGATGAGAACATCGAGCTGGAATATTCGTCTGCTTTTTTCACAGGCGTTTACGGCATGTGGAATCTGTACATCTTTGCCCTCATCGTTTTGTATGCGCCCAGCCACAAGAAATGGCCTCTGAGTGACAACGCGGACAGTCAGAACTTGAGCGAGGAAATCGAATTCAGCCGCTTGCCTAGCGAATCTAACCCCAGTGAGATTTCTTCGCTTACATCCTTCGTAAGGAAGACAACAGTGGACTAATCTGTTGCGAGAGATCAGCACCCGCCTCGCTTTATATAATCGCTAACAATCACAGTATTATTTTTGAATCTCTATGACTTCTTTAATTGTATTTGCATTTATTTTAAAGATTTTTATCTGTCGATGTAATATTTTTAAGTATGATATTGAGTGTCATATTCATTCTTTATTAAGGCGATTCCTATACAAGACTTATCTCTGTTTTAAGGTCTATTCATTCTAAAGAATACTTTACATAAAATGTGTCAATTAATATAATTTGATTTTTAATATTGTGATTACAGAAAATACATCCAATTTTATTATAGATACCATTAACAATAACATTCTTAAATTTTTCTTAGCTTATAATGATTTACTTACATTAATTTTGTTGCCATTAGTGTTAAGAAAATAATTTTGCTGTGAAATTATTATTAAGAGTTTTTTTTTTACTGTTTCCATTTACATAATTAAAAATTAACTGGCAGCTTTAAACCCAGTAAAATTGTACAAGATATTTTATTTATTATGAAATTTGATTGGTAACTACTTAATAATTTACATCACTTAATGTTTCCAACAATTAACATCGCAATGGAAACTTAGATGTATTTTGTTATTTATATTTAAAAATTAAGTTAACTTTAAAGCTTTTTTATAGTGAGTCATATTAAATTACCTGTAAGAATCTAGAATTAACTAATGAATAGAAGTTTTTACTTAAAATTATTTTTGAAAGGATAAGAATAACGCCTACTATTATTGAAGATGTGATAAAAGTGCTGAGATGACAATCGGTAAAAAAAATATGAAACGTAGAACTTCATTTTATATTTTAAGGCATATTTTTTTATGGACGGCAATCATTGTTAGAATAAACTTATGGCCAGTATGACTAATGCATGTTCATTCTAATCTATACGCGTAGTAGAATAGTTTTAAACATAATAATTCATACTATTATTATATATTGTGTATGTAAAGAAAAAACCAGAAATATATCTAATCCCGTATAGACGGATAATGAGGGCGTCGGTTTGACATAGACATAGTCCTCGTATCATAAAATAAATAAGATAATTCAATGTTTAGTAAAGGATGGATTTATAGGTATTTCAATTTGTCAATACCATTATTTTGTCTTATCTTAATTTCAGATTACCTAGTCCTCATTCTATTACTTGAATTAAGTTGAACATCTATTTTTTTTTTACTACTTACGTACTTAATAGAATTTGAAAGAAGATTCACTCGGATAAAACTATGTAAATCCAATAACTGGACATCATCAAATGAGTCATAATAAATGGATTACCGAGTCATTGCCTTTTTCACAATGTATCTCTTAACTAAATTATATCAAAACTAAACATCTCCAAATTATGAAATGATTCCATGATACAGTAATATTTCTGTTGACAGACCTCCTTAATAATGAAGTTTTGAAAACCAGCTCATTTTCAATTATCAAGCATGAAATTTTCTAAAATATGAAATAAGGAAATAGAAATGTCAGTCAAATAAAGCTATACTATTAAAATCAAAAATTAAAATTTACACTTCATCAAAGATTTTGCCAAGAAAATTGTATTAGGTACGGAGTGGTTGAAATCTTTTGTATGGACACGGTCCTTATGGTAACATTTTTTTTTTTTTTTTTTTTACAAAAGTGTATTTTTGATTGTTTTTTATTTTTGTACTGTGCAGCTCTACTTTGTATGTGATTAAAACCTCCAATATCAAAATTTCAAGTAATATGCGATATCTATTTGCTTTCTTAACTGAATGAATCCAGCCGTAAACATTTACCAATTGAATGGCAAAGTATTTAACGTAATTAATTTAGCGTTATGAGAAGTAATCTAACTAATGTATTAAAATAATAGACTGCTATATTGTGACTAATTTTATTTATATACCGAAAGCATAATTATTTTAATTAGACTAGGAATTTTGTAATAATAATATTATGTATTTAATATTTTTTGACCTGACGATAACAGATTGTTGCGAGTCTTCAGTGTTATTATATGTAATAATGTGTTATAATTTATTATAATCTGTACAATTGATATAAGGACACGTTTGTAATACCTTTTATAGTCTTTTCAAATCAGCACAACTTGATGTAATAAATAATATTTAAAATAATGTATAATTGAAATCATTTTCCAATGTGAAATATACTTGATTGGATATAATAAAAAAATTACACCCGACATATATTTCCTTTCATTTAATATTTATGTCACCCTGTTAATGATAATATCCTCGATTCCACATATTAATAATAAAGAGAAGGTAGGTTGAATAAATTATTTTTGATAATGACAATGCAATGTAGATTAGTCAAAGTAATTTAAACTTCAATGAGAGAAAAAATACCATGATATTGTGTATTGATCTGAATATTATGTAATATTAATATATACCAATGTAGTATGACATGAATATTAATGATATTATTATTCACTATAAAAAGTGATAGAAGCAATTGAATAATTATCGGCAAAATGATACATGTTTGCAATGACAACTTGTTTTTTCTTTATAAATGTGAACTTTCAATTAAGCAACATTACACAAATTAAAAATAATATATCTGTTTCACAAAAAAAACAATTATCTATGGTATGCATAACGCATTTCAATTAATCGATTAAAAATGTAGTTATAAATAATATAACTATTTAACATTTTATTAATGACAGTTTTCACTGATTTTTGTTTCAATTAAAATAAGCCATCTAAAATTGAGTCAATTCAATATTATTTTGCCAATAATGCATATCAAAATATCAGAAAATTATTTCAAAAGATCTCTTTGCAATAGATACTTTAGTATGAGTAATATTTAAAAATAATTAATTTCATACAGTCGATTGAGTCGATTGAGTCGATTGATTGGTGAGTCCGTCAAATTTAAAATTAAATTTTATAGTATGTCAGTAGACATCTGTTGGAATTATCAATCGATTGCATAGAATATTTGAGCATCGTAATAGTATAATTGTTTTGAGAGAGAATTATGGTAAAAAGTTATAACGTACCCCTGCACGGATCATTCTTCACCAAGAACTCGTCTAGAGCCATCCAGCCTCCTCCGACTCTCACCATCACAGTGGAGCGGAGGATTCTCACGAGTCGAAGTTTCTGGGAATCACCAAACTGGGGAGAAAATAAACCAAAATTATAAAAACATAATCAATTCATTACTCAGAATATAAGAAGAATATAATAATTATTTTAAAATCCTGTTAATACTTGCCAAATGTCACAATGGCTATTGAGTAGAGAACTTGGGTTAAAATATTTAAACATTTATATGGATATTGTATGTAATAATATATGTTGGAAGTTTGCAATACTTACTCTGTATTTGCCTTCTCCGACTTGGAATACTCTGAACTTCTGTCGACAGGTGCAGAGCATGACGAGCCTCTTGACCTCATCGTGGATCTTGTCGGCGTCGGTCTCAGGCTGTCGCTGCACCCAGTCGGGACGCAGGGCCGCGATGAACTCCTGCCAATCGATCAACCCCAAGTTGTTGCGGTCAAACAGATCTGCCACGGCCTTCATCTCCAGACGGAATGTGTCGAATTCTATAAAAAACAATAAAAACTGAGTATAAATCGTATTTGGTTTTGCAATTGAATAACACAACTTCAATTTGAAGGGCACCATTTCAAATTAAATTGCTGGTGTTTTTTTTGTTATTCATAGTTTTCTTTTTATTGACTGTACCCCGTAGTTGTGGATATTGACTTAGTTATTATACATAACTTAGAAAAGACGCAGATACATGATAAGTATTAGAAAATACTTAGAAAATATTTTGGACCGATTGAGGTTCAAACACGGGTCTTTCACTAGAATATAATAGTTTATTTTTTAATCAACAAAAAACTTATATATCCAAATTTAACCGTTCTGTCATTTGCCACAGGTAATTTTAAAAACAATATATTTTTGACACTTATGATTACATAATATAACCATTAGGATGTTTCTATTTATGATAAATTAGAACCAGAAAATCGTAATAGTAATCAATCCAGAAAAGGTAATCAAGAGAACTTACTGGTATTCATAATTCCATCGATGAAGTCTTCTCTGGGGATCAAGCCATTGTTGTCCTTGTCCATCTTGCGGAACAGGTCTGTCAGGCGAGACTTCTTGTGATTCATGAACTTCAAGAACTAAACAAAACACAATAATTTTGAAAGTTGTCTATTTTTATGGTCTCATACAGTAAATTAAAATACACTTCAGGCTTTCTGCTAATGTTACCTGAACTATTATACCGACTAAGTAATATTACAACAAATATAAATGTCTTACCCTCTTCCTCCATTCCTCCCAGCTGAAGTTCCTGACTTGCTCCATCTCCTTGAGGTAGACGAGATGGTCATGCAGACGGCGCTGCCTCTCCCATGCTAACAGCCATGTGCCGCGCCATTTCTCCCAGAGCAGTTTCACTCGGCTTGATCTGAATTCCGGTTCTGATCCCTTGCTACATGTTGCCACGTGAAAAAATAATTACAATTAACATACTGTTGAATTATAATACATTATCATTAGACATCATTTCATGGTTTACCATAACGTGAGTAGAATTGTCGTGAATTAAAATTAGGCAAGTAATAATGAGAAACAAATCTTTCTGTTATATCATAGTTTCGAGTTTCAGACTATGAAACCACCATAAGAATATACAGAGCTCAACTCAATATATAACTTAATTCTAGATATTCGCAAGATTAACAATTTTATCTAGAATTTGCGATGGAACATTGGATTCATTAGCTACAATCCCCAACTACATTGTGTAGAATTAACAAAACTGTGTCTCACCTAATGGAGTTATTCTAATATATGTTCAATCAACAATAATTCAATAATTGCTAGACTCAACAATATGAGATGTTTTCAAGTACAACAAAATATCTTTCTAGTCACTGGTAAAAATGGGAAGAGCCTTATTGCTCTATCCAGTGGTCTCCAAACTCAACAAGGATGTGAGTTACTTTCAGAAATTGAAATTGTCTGGTGAGCTACTTATACATATCCCTTCTTTATATTTTTTTATTATCGTCCTTTATCGTATTATACTTAATATTATTATATTACTAGAATAAATTAGGACATCGGACTTCCAAGAAAACATAAAATGAGTACCTACTTTAATTATTTATTTATCAACAAAATAATTGGATAATATCTTGAAATAAGTGCAAGTCAGAGTAAAAATAATTAGTGAAAAGAATTGCATTCGCTTTCCTCCACATTTTTTTTCAATTTTCGGTGAGTACCTTGTCACTCGCATCCGAATGCAATTATCAAGATGTACATCTGTAGGTCTGTTTCTATATTTACTTTTAACCACTTTTATAGTGGAAAACGTAGATTCACATAAGTAGGTAGAACAAAACAATGCTTTCATTTTGAGCACAATTCAAACAAAAATTGGATACTTTTCTATTGGAACGAATGTACAAAGAAATTCATATTACAATGGCAACTTGTTAAGCATTTTATTGAAACTTAGTTCGAGAATTATTTCATTTCGGAGTCCAAATTTATAAATAGTATGATAAAACATCCTACGCGAGCTACCGAAAATGCCGCCGCGAGCGACCGTTTGGCGATCACTGCTCTATACCCAATAATATTTATAGTCTCAGAATATTGCAATAATTGATGTATTACCGATCTAATTTAGAATTGAATAAAAAAAAACCATATCAATATTATTACAAAGTAATACGTTAAAAAAGACAGGATTCTCACTTTTATTGCTCCCATATTTCTATGCAAACTTATGTTAGTTTGTTTGAAATGGGTTATAAAATAATCTCTGAAGATTGGATAAATATACAATACAAAAAAAAATTATAATGTTCACAGAAAAATATCTATAAATATTTTTCGAAACAATTATAATAATTTATTTTATTCATAAGATGTATTTTATGAAAAATAGTGCCTCGAAAAAGTGTGATTTTTTTGTGTTTCACTCGTGTTTCTTCTTAAACAGTTATAAATTATAAATATATATTTATTTAAATTTTAATAATCTATATTTATTATAAAATCATTGTAGATATATGATTCAGATCGAAACAAAGCCATTAGAAATAATTGACAGTAGGTGGTTAATACATTATCTAAATAGATACTACGAAACAAAACGGACTCCACAGTAATATTGCACTTTCAACAGAGTGTTAGTTATACATATGTGTTACAAACAATTCTACTACCTACTTTATTAAATAAACATGAAAATTTATATAGATACCTTTTTTGTTGTTGAAACACAAAACATAATAAGAGCTAGAAAAGATGTCAACATGCCAGTCAATTTAGGTACTATATAATATTATTATGTAGTAATAACTATTTTTAAATATTTATATTATAACAAATTTAAACTAAGTATCATATTAACAACAGATTTGAAATTTTAAGCATGCATAATTCAAAGTCCCTTCCGAATTCAAGTCCATCCAAACTGAACCTTCTATCGGTAGGTAGCTAACTCAATGATACCTATATTTAGATATAATCCTTTTTCTTACTTTTGAATCCACAATAAATAAATAATTCGGCGAAAAACAAAGTTTAGCAAATCAAAATTTTATTTTGATTAAGTTAATAATAACCAAATTCCCACTTTGTGCCCATAGCGTAAAGCTGGTATGTATGTACATTAAATAGCATCCTATTACGTCAATAGAATTGAACATATTTAACTTCAATTGATGCAGAATATTTAAGTCCCTAGCAAAGATGGTATCCCGTTAAAAATACATAATGCAGAATATCACCTTGTACAAATTAGACTCTCAAGAATACTTAATACTATTGGACTAAAGTATCATTAGCACGCTTTTAGGAATTGTAATAATTTTGGAGAGAAAAGTCTCACTCAAATAGAATTGTTACAAAGGACTAAAAGAAGCAAGATTTAAAAAAAATAAAAGAGCTACCATAGATTGTTTCAGGATATAGTTGAATTTTAATTGAAACTGGAAAGTGTTACACAGACAAACCATTTAATCGTATTTATTATAGGCTAATGGTGTCTACAAACGTAGCGTATACTTGAGCGGTATACTTGCGCAACTTTTTTTGCATAAGTACACATGAAAATGATTGAATTTCTATACTGTATAGTAAAAAAAAATGGGCAAACACCGTTTAAGTATGCAGATTCATTTGGAACTGGTTTAAACAAAAGAAAACAAATATTTTCTACAGATAGCACCTTTAATTTAAAGTGAGAACTTCCTAGTAAAGTTTTAGCGTAGAGTTGTATCATTATTGATAGAGACCGAAAAGTTTAACGTGAGGCCTAGTGTTGTATCTTATCTATGGTTTTTGATTTCGAAGTATTGTGAGTATAGCCAAGATTGGAAGATATTATTTCCCACTTCCTTAAATATGTATATATTTTCGCAAATTTCAAATGATATACATTTTTTCCCAATAACTTAGGATAAATTTCGTCTCTGTTCTGGCAGAACACACTAACTGGAGAATACTAGTTTTCAGTAATTTGGCTTTGCAGTTGTTAAAATGTTTGAAATGGTCTATCGTGTGAGTTTATTAAGTAATCGTAAAAAGGATGACTTTAAAATAAAGACTGTTTATTATTAGGAAGGTTTCCAGACGTTTTGGTATAACTAACTCAATATTTCATTTTTTCGAATTAGTGTCTTCTGCCAGAACAGTGACGATTTTATATGGCAACATTGAGATTTTAAGTGTGTTTTGTAGCTGTCATCGCGGCAACTCTTTCGATAACGTTGTTGAAGAGCCGAATGAGGTTATTTTGTCTTTTTTCTTCTTCACAGTAGGAGATAAGAGGACTTATAAACTTCCTGCTGTCACTTTTCTAAACTTTTGCCATTATTAACACGTCTAAATGACTGATACCGCACACTTATAAGAAATGTCAAATGCTTTCAAGGTGAGGGGAATGAATACTGAAACGCGAGAGGGGATCTAGTTCTCCAAGCCGCCCCACCGCCCATCACCGTAAACTTTTTGCAGAGGTCAATTGATTTCCAAGATATTATTGATAAGTAAATTAATATCAATGGTTGCTGTTTGAGTGAACAATTATAGTTATTCAAAATTGGACAGATTTCTCAAGTGTCTACATTATCTATTCAGACTAAATAGGAAAAAAATATTTTATGTTCCTAAAATTTGCACATTTGCTTAAAAAATAACAGACCCCACATTCAAATGTACTGCGGACGCAGTCATTTTTGAATTAGAAGTGTCATTAAGCATAGATGGACTAAGTTGGGTTGAAAGAAGTGTGTCAATTGTACTGTATAATTGAGAGTCCAAGATATACATGGCATAATGGCAGCCCCAAGCCTTAGAAACTTACCTTCCCTTTGGAGGGAATCTTGGGCCATAGTGCGGCAGATTGCGGTCAGGCGTGACTTCGCGACCCGGACTCACCCGGCTATAGATTGCCATAGAAAAAAACAAAACCAAAATAACAAAAAGGAAAACATGCATAAATACAATATTTTACAGGCAATATTAAGTGTCGCGTGGACATTTTAACTATCACCATTGTTCGAAAAAGGGGTAAAACTAGCACGCAGGGCCGGATGAACAATCTAACAACATTAATTATCGATACTATTTGTACTAATCTACTATGGAAAATTTTTCCAAAATTTACAAATCTAAATTAAAACTAAGAATTGAAATGTATATAAATGAAGTACCTAGTGCGCTATTTGATAAAATAATATAAAAAATCCACTTCCTATGATAAATTTTTATCTAAGGTATTTTTGAAAATTATTTCTTGAATTTTATGACATAATATACTTATAACAGAAGTTAATTTGACAATTACGAACTAATGAAAGGTACTCTTTGAATAGTTTTCAATGAGCAATTAATATTTTTGATTGTATAGGTCTACGGAAAAATAAAATTATATAACATAGTTCTAATCCAGCCCCGATCACACAATTTATTAATAGATAACAATAGATAAGCCAACACAAAAGTGTTAGAACAAATAATGATTTTTTTCGTATGATGGTTGATGCATGAAGATGCTAGGTGCAAATTCGGCTAAATCCATAATTGTTCCATTTTGTAAAAAAATACCAACACGTAACAGGATATTAATTAATCAATTTATTAAAAATTCAAGGAATGACTTATTTCAAAATGAAATTAACCAAATATTTTTTTCTTGTTGTAGAATATGGACTTAACTTAATTTGCACCTTGTCCAGTCAATTGTGATAATGTACATGGCCAATCAAAGCAACATAAACTAAATAAAAAAAATGAAAAAGTCTATAACTAATCATCATCAGCTACTTATTAATTTCTTTAAAATACCTGCTGTGATCATTTGATAAAATTAAATGTTTATTTAATTACATACTGTTAACTACAATAACATTAACTACATTAACAAAATCTGACAATACAAACCTCCACTCTGTGGAGGCCCATATATGATCCTATTAGGATCGGACATGGTCGGAAGAAAAAAAAAAGTACTACAATAACATAGATATAGTACCTCAAATACAAAAAAAATATATATAGATTTACCACTATCAGGATAAATAATAAAAGTCCTAAATTTAATAAAATTGATTCTTTCTACGATCAAACTTGTTAAAAAAGACTACAGACTTATATTGGATCAATGAAACAAAAAAGGGACTACTGTAAAAAAAAAACTTTTACTTAAACACTTACTATAGATTTTCATCAAATCATGAAGAATTGGAGATGGCGAATTTTGCCATTCACTTCAAGGACAAAACAGCAGAAGTGCCATAGTATTGAACATTTCTTGACTTTTAAAATAATTATTAATTACCTGCATTCGTTTTTGACTACTGAGTATAATATCAAGATTATTCAAAATCGGGAGACACAGTTAGTAATGAGGAATATATATTGATCCAAGAAGCTTTAAGAAACTTGGTAAAGAGGTGACAAAATATAGAATAATTTAATTTTTGACGAGAATACTACAATATTCACCATTTTTATTTTTTGTATTACCTTTTTTTAATATTATCATCTTTTTTTAATACCATCAACTGATTTTATTTTATTATCACCCAGTTGTATTTTATTTTACCAAGAATAACTATCGGTAACGATTTGCTCTACTAGTCTTTATTGGCATATATTTTTAGTAGGTACCCCCTTGGTACTCTGTCCTGCAAATACTGTCAAAACTATGACTGCAAAATAGCTTATATCCATTTATGATTGAAAACATAAAAGCACATAAATTTAAAGGCATGTGATAGCGGATGGGATATAGGTTCAGGTTATAACACAATATATTATGATATTTGTAACAAGCATGATAAAACAAATGCGTATGGTTTAAGATGCAACAGACATGGTGATATGTGAAAAATATATAGCTAACCTTCCGCGTCTTGCATTGCTCATATCCCGAGATCCCTTGAAACTGCACGCGTTTCGGTGAAGCGAAGCGTGGTCATGCGAGAGACAGACAGAATAACACAAACACACGTGAGATGAAGCGAGACACACATATATAAAGCACAGTGTTGCCGATGGAAAAAAGAAACATCCGGACGGATGGTATTTTTTTGTTACCGCCACACCACATTACAGTAGATATAAAATCAGTAATTTATTATGGTCCATCAAGGTCGTAAATTGATTCAATGAAATATGATGTATGGTTTTATTTCGTAATTTTCTTGTTCATAAAATGATATTTAATAAATAATTGTCAATGAAAAACATGATAATGAAACCACTCATGTAATGTTTCATAATATAAGTCATGCAATTTGTGAAGTTTCAAGCAAAAAAATGATATTGATCCATAACAAAGCAACATGCAAAATATCAGGCATAAAATGGAAAATCTTTCAGTTGCATAACTCTATATGTAATATGCGAAGTTTTTGCTTTTTCTAATAAGCATTATAGATTAAAAAAAAATGTGCTACCAGGATTTGAACCTTGTGGCCATTTTTGTGGTGGTTTATTGTTCCATGGTATTTAATAAAAATCATTGAACTACCAATACTATATTATCAAGCAAGAAGCATCTGTGTTAAGACAAATAGCTATATTCTTCTATAATTAATTATAATTATGTAAGAAGAACAATTAAACTAAAAAAAATAGCTTCTGAATCAAGCAGAAGCATCAGGATAATATACCGTTATCTTTTAATTTAATACAATTATTTTGATGGTTGATTAATAATAATGAATGCTGAATTGGATTTATAGCGACAAAGAATATGTAATGAGTACGTTGTTTGTAGTTTTAACAATAATAAAAAAAGCACAATCAATAAAGACCACAGATAAAAAATTGCACAACAAACCTTTGCCTTCTGTTCAATGAACCATAGATATCCGGAGACGCCTCTCGTTCTCTGTGCAAATCGTGCTGGGAACCCTTTCTGTTTGGCCGAGCCCCATTTTAACAATTTAAACGATATCGTTTGATTTATTCAAATTTGCAAACCGAACAGAAAGGTTATAACGATTTCGTTTTCGAAACAGCCAATCGTGTGGTTGATATAGAGTTGGAGGTGTCGTGCAAAAACGTGCGTTGGGGTAGGGAGGAAAATAAACAAAAACAAATGTTAAAACAATACAAAACACAAAACATTGATGCTTATACAGTAGAGACTGAATTTTAAACAGTAAATAAAAATTATTCATGTACAGTAATAATCATATAGGTACTTGTGTGTTTAGGCAAGAATTATAGTTCATGGTAGACTTTACTCACTTCTAAGTCTATGATATAACTATTCTATTCTTTATTATACAATTAAGTCTCTACTGTACATAGAATATTTATATACAAAACATATAAAGTAAAATATGATAATATGGATTGATAAATTCTTATTTCAATTAAAAATACATAAATAAGCATGCTAAATATTTGTGAATGGTCTATCTACATATTATTAGGTTTGATAATTTATAAAAAATACCATATTATCAGTGTTTCTAAGACAGATTAAATAAATAATATAAATCGTCTCTGTTCTGGCAGAACACACTAACTGGAGAATACTAGTTTTGAGTAATTTGACTTTGAAGTTGTTAAAATGTTTGAAATGGTCTATCATGTGAGTTTATTAAGTAATCGTAGAAAGGATGACTTTAAAATAAAGACTGTTTATTTATTAAGAAGATTTCCAGACGATAAAGTTTGAAATAAGGAACATTTTGCTATAACTAGCTCAATATGTAATTTTTTCGAATTAGTGTCTTCTGCCAGAACAGTGGCGAAATACCCCATAGAATATTGTTGCAGAACATAAGCAAGATATATTATTAAATAGTCTATCTAAGAGTACAGATAGCTTTAGTAATGATAGCTAATTGTATTTTTTTTGACAGATGAAATTTTGTTGTTTGTAAAATGTTTAAAATTGATTTTGGTGGATAATAAGAATTGATGTGAAGTGATTTTTAGATAGGTATGAATTTTTAATTATGTTACATAAAAACAATACAAATACTTGACAATGTAAATATGTACATATTTATACAAAAACTCACCATAGATAAATAAATACTAAATAATCGAATAAAGCATGATATAAAAAACAAAATAAACTATGAGGACAAACCAATAACAAACATTAAAAGCACAAACGGATGGGATATGTCTATCAAGCATATTATTTGACTTGTATCACTATTGAATTGAAGGTTTTTGGCTTATGCTAATGTTTTAAAATCAGATGCTCAGAAGGAAATGACTTCTTAATACTGTTACAATTCAATATACTACATATCGTACCGGTGCATTGAAATATTTGTCATGTAAATCGTATATAAAAACTAGCAGGTAATTTAAAAACAATAAACAGTTGAGGCGGTATAAATAAATATCTAATATCATTGGCAACTTTGCATTACATCATAGCCAATGTAAAGATGGCACAATTCCTAATATTTTTAATAATTAGTCCATAAATGACGTCACACATTTTTGGGTATTTTCATGACCCCTAATAGACTCATACAGTCACAAAATATTAATTTATCCCCCTATCTAAATTACACCACATTTCTGAATCCCCTTCCCATGCATTATCAATTGATGTGACCTCAGAATATGTTTTTGATTTCGTATCCATATCTCTCAAATCGTCACATTATCTCAGATTCCATCCTTCCTATTAGGATGTGGCGTCATATATGGACGTTCCCAATGTTGTAAAACAGTTACATGGAATATTCCATTGATTTGCTAATAAAATAAAAACCTTAACTCTGTAGAGGCCTATACTATGCGAGAACTTAGAGTGAAAATAGTAATTTTCTGTTTTATAATTTTTATTCTGTTGTATATTTGAGATATTATATTAAATTGAATTTCATATAAAATTAAATGGGTAGGAAAGTGCCACTTTTGCTCTGGTACGATATCTAGGGGTATATTAGTATGCGACACATGGGAATAAAATAGTTGTATTGAAAACATACCCAGCCAATCCCTTTGTAGGTGTCTTTGATGAAATCTTCCTGGGGGAATCCTTGACAAGGACTTTGATTTGATTAGCTTTGCAGACTCGGTCCACTTCGATTTGACGCTTTTGGGTGTTCTCCATGAGGTCTTTGTGGTCTTGGATGAGGCCTTCGAGAAGTTCGATTGAGTCGGGCAGCTGCTCTGATTCCAAAGCTGGAAGATTTCAAACAAAATATAAAATATGGTTATGATAATTTGTTACTTATAAAAAAAAACTGTAAAATTGAAAAGAGGACAAAATTAATATTTAACAGAATTATTAATTACCAAGTAAAGTATGTTCAAGTCCCATGAGCCATTGTAGGAGTTCTTCAAGGGTAAGATCGAGATCCTTCAGTGATTGCATGTGAACTCTCAGCTTCTCTTGACGTTGTAGTGCCCATTGGGATACCTGAGAAAAATAAGTAATATGATAAAAATATGCCGTGTGACTTTAAACTATAAAATATATCGCATGAATGTGTTAGAAACT
The DNA here is from genome assembly GCF_057557595.1 of Rhyacophila brunnea. Lineage (NCBI taxonomy): Eukaryota > Metazoa > Arthropoda > Insecta > Trichoptera > Rhyacophilidae > Rhyacophila > Rhyacophila brunnea. Next base: position 22,190,824 of record NW_028232774.1, read on the forward strand.
GCTCTCACAGTTCTAAAACAAAAAACACTTTATGGGCCCCACGCATTTTAGGAATCATTAAAAAATTTGACAGCTAATACTTTGATCTCGTGCATAATATGCACTTACTATGCATTAAAATGTCATCTGTCATTTTGAAATGTTAGAAAGTCTAGAATTTTCCACCTGTATCAAATCATATTCTATCTTAGGTTCTATAAGATCGCCATGAGAATTCATCTGTTTGGATTTATATTGTAAGTTTGTAAAAACTCTATAACTGCTTTATCACTATGCACTTACTTATCGTAATATAGTTTCAAGCTCCATGTCAATCGGTAAAAATTACAAAAACAGTAAATCAAATTCAAAATCACAGTGCATATTATGTGCAATGTCAACTCACATACTCACACATTATTGAAGAAAATTCAAGTCCCTTTGCGTTACATCGAGCTATATAACAAGTACACAAATCGTTATGCAAAACAATCTGAACTTACCTCTTCCCATCTGCTCAGGATGATTGTAATCCAGTGCTTGATGATGGTAGCTCCGTCGGGATGTGCCTTGGCCAAAATGGAGTGGGCCAGAGCGATGGTGTCATCCTTGTCTCTCTCCTTGCCTTTGAGTTCGCCCATGAACCTTTCATGTTCCCGCAGCAAGGCGATGGTCTCTTCGTCTCCTTCAGGAAGTTGTCCAGCGAACCGGAGCTTGTTCTCCGCATCCGACAGCCATTCCAGAAGCATATGGACGGATTTGTGAAGTCTCTCGGCCTGTTAAATAGATTCAGCAATTGATTACATCATAAAGTAATTTATTTAGGTATGGTCCCAATATTTAAGCTTGATTTGATATAAATAAAAAGGATTTCAAGTTACACACATTATATTTTTATAAAAATCAATGTTTTTTAAAATAAATATAAAAAATATTAAAACTATGAATTAGTCAAAAATCTTTAATTAGGAGGAAAAATTGAGAACTTAATAAACTAAATTTTAATAATAAATATGACCATAAAGTATAATGTAATACATAATAAGATGCGGTCCTGTGACAAATTCACATTTGATAACATTTTTTTACAATTGTAACGTCTTACGTGAGCAACTCAAACGTATAAACGTACAACCGAAAAAAGACTGTTTACGAACATTTTCACACACGGTTATACATTTGAGTTGCGCGTGCCGCTCCACGCTTCGCCGACTTCGCCCACGTAAAACTAAATACATAATGTAAGTTTATCTTTGACTTAAAATATTTTTTTTTTATGTATTAAGATACATATTTATTAAAATACTGTTGAAATTGTAAATTATCAAAAAAATGTCTCAAATTGCAAGCTTCATATTTTTCCGCTAGGTGCCTCTGGTAGGTAGAAGCATCCCCCTTAAATGCCATAATATAAAAACTTTGTATGAAACCCATTATAGTCTGATACTCTGATTTCTTTGGTTTAATTTAATATCAGTTTAATATTTTTTGTTTGACATTTTAGCCTTAAGGCATTGACTAAAAATAAACTCAAATTGCTAAAAACATTGGAAAAGTTTGCCAATATATTGATGGTAAAATGTATCCTTCCAAACCTCTTTTAGGGCTCCATCCAGTCTTGTGGTCTTCCTGTCACAGAGCCGGTTAACGCTCTCCCAGAGGCTGGTAAGAGTGGTGATCTGCGTAGCGACTTGAGCTGCGTCCTGTGGAGGCGCAGTTGCTTCCAGTTCGCGGCCAGTGCGAACGACCTTCTCCATTTGGACAGCGCGAGAGTTCAGGGACTCTTCCAATTGCTGTAAAAAAAAAGATGAAATAAAAAAATGCTCATGTATAATACAGATGGATATACAACAAACTTGGATCTAAACAAACATTCATATTGAAATAACATGTGAATCATCAAATGAAGAATCCTGGCAGCAAATAGTTATTGTTATGTATTACAGAAACAACAAAAATCTCATCTACTATCCAGAACTGATCTACAGGATACTCATTGGCCAATTTTTTCATGTGGTTCAGAGTGGGGGTTAACTACAAAGATGAATGAAAATATTCCAACTGTTTTAAGAAAAAAATCTGCGAAAAATCTATGACTCCCTAAGTCCACGGATTTATGTGAAATTATGAATAAAATGAGAGTGCAATTTTTACCTTATGTTTCTCGAGTAATCCCATGACGGTATCGAGATCTCCATGCACGGGGGTGTCTTCCTTGAGGGCGTTCTCCTGCTTCTTCAGCCAATCGATGAGGGCACTCATGGCGTCCTTGAACTGGCCAGAGAACAGAAGTGCTTCTTCCAGCTTGCGTTGTCTAATAAAAAGAAAAAAATGATGTCAATTTGCATCCGATATCAATTGAAATGAGTGAGAACCAAACCTATATTAATTCTAGTTTACTGTCGAAATGCTAACGGCAGTTTGGAATTACATACATGATCCATTTGATCCCCCGATTAGATTAGATAATACGATGTAATTGCAAACGTAAAAAGAAATAAGGTAAAGATTATGCATACCTGTCAACAGACTTGGAGCAAACTGTGGTCCACATGGATTTGAGTTCTCCCAACATTTGCCTGAGGACAGGTTCGTCTGTCTTGGGAGCCTTGTCTTTGAGTTGTTTGCCGCATTTTACTGTTGAATCGTAAGCCGGTTGTTTGGATCCCAGAGCCTTCTGGAACTCTCTGTGCCTGTCCAATCTGCAAAGAAATGTTAATCGTATCAGCAATATAGGATAATAATGGCATTGATTCTGCAGGGATAGCAATGTAAATTATATACTACATATTATCATAAAAGGGAATAATCATTCTCATAGATAATGTACCTATTTCTAATTTTCTAGTAGACTTTTTTGTTGTCATATAAAATTTATGATTTTTCAACTTGTTTAAATATTTTTCGACCTTTTTCAAAATATGAAAAACAATAGTTACCTGTGTTTTATCTTATCTGGATCGTTGACAGTAGGTTCGTTGTTGAGTTCATCCAGAGACTTGTCGGTATCAGAGAGCCAGTTCATCAAATTAGACCATTGGTCGTGGAACTCTCTGGCCTCTTTGAAACCGTGGTCGAGAGCCCTCGTCCTTTCGGCGGCCTTGGCTACCACTCGTTCCCAACGATGTTGAACGGAAACTAGCAAATTCTTGATGAGGATGACGTCCTGCTTTTGGCTGAAGTACTTGAGGTGAGTTCCCTTCTTGTCCAGGTGTAGCATGGTCTCGCGGTGGGTTGACACTTCTTTCTGGAAGGATTTGTGCTCCTCGATTTGAACTGTAAAACGCCAAACGTCATTTTAATTGTCAACTCAAAACCATATTGAGAAACATCGATATCACGGCAACCACCATGATAGCAATACGGATCATATTTTACAAAAATCATTTAAATAATAAATGTAAATCCACAGTGGATAGTAAATATCAGGCATTCTAATATACATTGCAAGAATCATAATTTTGTAGATATGATACATAAAATCGTTTAAAAATAATGTAATACATACTGAGAATTGTCTCCATAACTCTGGAAACCGCCTTGGAAGACGTTAGCGTCTTTTCAGCGTTAGTGAGCCAATCAACGAATGCCTGCAGGGCATCGTGGAACTCCGTAGCTTCCTTCAGAGCAATTTCCAATTTGATCTTTTTGTCAGAAGCCCTGAGAAAAACAAATGTCATAAAATAACAATATATTCCATAAAAAACGTTTGAAGAAACCCGTACTACACAATGTCAATGTATGTTGAGTTATATACATATAAATTTAAATTTTACCTAGCTGTAACACTGTCCCATCTCTGCTTAAGTGTTTTGAGGTTATGTTGAAGATTCGATACGGACTGCGGTCTATCTTGCTTCTTGAGGTATTCTTGTCCTTGTTGTAGAACTGCTTCCACTTTCGGACGATTCTCTTCTACCTCATTGAATACTTCCTGCAATATTGACAATCGTTTCATTGAATTTAAGCAATATCCTTGAAAAAAATGCACTACCTTTTTTTTATTCTTATCATTTATTTGAACAATACCAATATTCTTTCAAATAGTTTTTAGATTTTTGTAATGAAAAGGATTGCCGTATAGTTATTATTTAATAACCCAATAGCCTTCAAATATACAATAAATCTAAATTTAATTTTTTAAATGATGTGTTTTATTCATGTAGCTTGATACAGTATAAATATCATATAATTTTGAATTCCTTTAAAGCATCAAAAACTCTTTTCATTTCCTTTCCAGTCAATGTAATAGTAAATAAATGAAACAATATTACGTTAAATGTCTCAAAATCTTACCATGAATCTTTCGAGTTGTTCTGATGCAGTTTCAGGAAGTCCACCGACAGGTTTGGAAGCAGCGATAATACTGTCCACATCTCCCAACCAGGAGAGCAAGTCTTGGATTTCAGCGTGGAATCTGAAATATAACCGAATATGTGTTTATACCTCTAGGATTCATTCTTCACAATATCATATAGACGTTGGTCAAAGTTATATAGTTACGCTATTTACCTTTGCGCTTCTCTGAGAGCTTCCTCCAGCTCCTGTTGCCTGTCCTTGGCTTTCTGTTGAAGTTCTCTCCACTTCCTGTTCAACTGCTGCAGCTTATCTTGGGTGGTACTCGCCTCATCGGTTCCTGAAAGTCAAAAAGGTCAAGCATCAATAAACAGTCAAGAAAACAATAAAATAAATCATGAAATCTAAATTCTTCTCATATGCCGTGTCATCCTCCCGACATTGTTGATTACTTTGGTGAAAGAGTCTCTGTTGTCCTACATTATGTAACATTATGTGTAGATTTTTCTGAAAAGGTTACCATTTCTTAAATAGTTTGTGGGGCTGTATTTTCTCAATTTACCCCATCTCTACCTATTAGAACGGTAGTATTGTGATCATCAAATTATCCAGGATTTTTCGGGGTACTAATGAGAATTCGTGGAGATTAAAGATTTACACTTCAATATAAATTAATGACCTTTATAGCATTGACATGCTAGATATTTCATTATCTGTCAGAAAGTAGATATATTGGCCATATCATTTGATATCATTTGAGGAGATTGACCATGAGACACAGTCAACCAAAACGAGTTCTGCTTATCAATGTCTAACGTAGATTATACTGAAGCGAAAGTGAAAATGTTACCTTTTCCTTGTTGTATGATTTGAAGACCGGCATCGTTGAGAGTGTCAACGCTGTTCTGATGAGCTTGGATGTCATTGGCCAGCACTTTGAGTTTGGCTAACTCAACCTCCAGGACTTGTGGATCTCCGGCGACCTGAAAAAAAAACACCGATTTTTAAATACTTAATACAATAACAATCCTACTGAATAATGTTCTGTGGCATTACTTAGTACATATGTACCAGTCAAAGATTGAAAGCACTGTAATACTAAAATTCAATAAAATAAGACATATTGGTATATTCAATTGACTTTGTTTTCTTCTTCTTCTAGAATAATAAGGTTGTGATGTTACGAAAAGATGATGAAATATAATATCAGTAGGCTTTATTTATTATATTTAAGTAGCGTGACGCTATTAAATTTTGCCTAGTAATGGTGGTTGCCTATAACAAGTTCCTTCTGACGAGTAATTTGTAATAGCGTCTATGCTGGCTGCAGAAGATGGATTGATCCATATGAATAACGATGACTCTGTATATTGTCTATCCATAATATTTACAAATCAATCTATCTTCATTAGCAGCATGACAGTACAAGAAGAGCTTGTATTATCTCGACATTTTTTGATTCTCAAAATTTGTAAAAGTTCTATTATCCAGTCGAAATCATTATAAGTAGTCCAGACATTAAAAAAACTCTGATAATTAAACAAGGTGCAATCTAAGAGACATCCGCGGTATGTTCTAGGCGGGTGCATGACGAGTAGTAGTTACTTACTGGCTTGAGTGTGTCTAGTGTGGCATCGCTTCTGTCGATCCAGACGAGCAGCTCCTGCAGGGCGTGTTGGAACTGGCCGAGTCTCAAGAGAGCCCCTTCCAGCCTCCTCTGCCTGTCTGCCATTCCCGACACCAGCGTGCCCCATCTCCTGTTCACCTCCGCCAGCGGCTCTCGGATGGACGCCGCCTGTTCTGACGATGTTCTCTCCGTCAACTCTTGGGCTTGTCTAGTTATCGGAACAATGAATAAAAGTTATTAGGCTATTCGAAATGTCACGTTCTTTAGCGTTTTTGCATCCAGATAATAAATACTTCATTGCTGTTTAAAATAACTAAACAGAAAATCATTCCCCGTAAAATAATATTTGTAATGATTTATCTGGTCAAATGGTAAGAAACAAGTGTATATTGACAGCTTTTTCATAATTAAACTGATTTGAAGGTCCATAATAGAAATAAAAACTACCCAAAAACCAATAGTAAATAAAACGAAAATAGTGACTTGTTAAGTTCATTCAAATAATGAATATTAAAAAGATCTTATGGGATTTTAACGCTAATGCAAAGTGTTTTATCTCAGTGCAGCCCTGGCAAATAAATTTCAAAGCACAATTGTAAAACTGAATGAATCTGCATTGTGAAATGATTTCTAGCCAATTTAATCATTCGTCATTGTAACCCTCTTTTTCAGCTTTATTTGCACATACAAAAAGCTCTATTAAATTAGAAGAAGCCTATTTTCAAGATCTCTTTTCAACATTCAGTTGTCAGTATTGGTAACACGGAATTCACATGTAGTTTTTTACCTTTGTTACAATAAAATGAGTTTATTACAATGTACTGTTCAGAAGTGATTTTGTTATGATGTGGAATGCATGTAATGTATATAATATGAAATTTATTTAACACTGCAACATTTCTAAGTTTATTAAAAAAAAAATCAACACTCATTCAGCAAAATATGTTTGTTAATTACCACTATGTAACTGTTCTATAACAGAATTTTATGTTTGATAGTCTGTTATCTATAAAAATAAATTATTATGAATGGTTGAAGCATGAACAATCAAAATAAGCAAACTGAATATTTGTGGCGTATGAAGTTTGCAGCTGCTTTTATAATCTATACATAAACACAACATTGATTTAAAAAGCCAAAATTTCTTCACAATACTGTCATAGACTGGGTGAAGATAATCTTGTCACTCATTGGTCTGATTCAAATCAAATTAAAAATTAAACATCAACTGTAATAATTTTAATTCTGATTGATCAAAGCCAATGAGTGAGAAGCGTAATGCAAATGAAACAACACAAACACTGATACATACATGCCGTGTAACAAGCACATATACGACTATATTATTTTTCAAATACTCACATATTACAACGATGTACATCGAAACATAATTGATTTGCTATACTTCCACTATGAGTTAGTTTAATGAATCCAATTTTAATATGTAATGATAACTGTTCAAACACATATAATCGAAGTTTATACATTCTACAGGTTGTCTTATTAACTTTATGTGTCAAATTTTATAAAGAAATTTATAGAAAAACCATTACATTTTTTGACACAACCTACAATATGAAGTTGGATTTAAATAAATTACTGTTTTTCTGGTTTTCTAGTTGTTTTACTAGTATCTATTGTGATACATAAAGTTTTAATCAGTCTGTATAAGCAATAAACGAATAATTAAATCGTATTTGAACATGTACAAATAATGAAAACCAATCTTATTATTACAAAACACAGTTAACTTAATTACAGTTGAATAATGGCAATATACTATTTAATTGTATTAATATAAATTTTATACACTTAGCCCGGTTTTTAAGATGTCACAGCTTTTTAACAAGCATTGGTGGCTAGAAAATCTCCATTTAAGGTATGGAAAGAGCGGAACACAACAAAGAAACATGCCGAGGATACAACAAATAACATGTCGATTGAGCAAAAACATGTAAATTATTCCCCTACCGGTATTCAAGCCTGTCCCGGTTGCATATTACTCACTCAGATAATTGGGCGGTATGTTACAGTAAAAAATGCAGTTACATATTATTGTAATGTTATACACTTTTTATGTATTATTTTGTTTACCATTTCTGATTTAAATTTTCAACTATTGTATCAAGGACTTAAACTCAAATAATGCAATCACTATCAATAAGGAACCGTTTTTTCTATATACATTTTCATCATACAACATATCATTTCTTGATAATGGCCTCTGCAACGAGCCCGAAACGTCAAGTAAAGAAGGAAGAAGGACACACGGTGGAAACCCAAAAATCTACTACGATAAAAAACAACCGTGAAAGCCTCAAACATTTTATAAGTTCTGTCTGGTTATTATCCAATGTTATTTCTATGCATCTACACAGCGCAATAACAAAAATATGTATTATTTACAAATGGACTGTATTGTATGTAGGTATATTTGTCAAACTGAGATAATAATATGTAATTGGCTTTAAAGGAATATGTATCTATATTTTTGGTTGTTGAAATTATTAATTGATGGTTATTGATTGCAATTATTTAAATACCTATGTCATTTGATGTATAAATGCATAAAATAATTTGAATTGATCTAGTACTACAAATTTTTGTTCATGTATGTAACATGTTTTGATTTTTAGCCCTTGATACATAGAAGATATTGATTTAACCATTGATAAACACAATATTGCCATTATTCAACCGCTTATATAGATTTCAACACATGTTTTTTATCGTAAGCCATCTCAATGTGCAGCCAACATACTAAAAATGAACTCAGACGATAATTAGTTTTATCATCTGAGTTCATGAAAATCATCTTGCCTCATTAGACTCCTGTCGTCCGTACACCAACATCAGTGGATAAAAATTGGGAAAAACAGAAAAATCAGGAAAATAAAAAATTATCGTAAAAATGGGAGAAAAAGGACGAGTTATATTGTATAATACAAAAAAATGGCTTATAAATAAAATTGACCAAAGTCGATTTCATGTTACAGATTTTAACAGATTATGGATATTAATTCTACATCAGAACACAAAATCCTTGACAGCAGAATTAAAATATTATTCAACTTTAATATCATATTATTCATATATGTATATATTGTTTTAATTTAACTTTTTAAACAATATTTTGTAGAACGATATCCAGTAACTGTTCATTTTCTAAAAATGCCAATACTGTTTCAATAAAAAATGATTGAAAAGTTTAAAGCTTCTCAATTTGGCAGATATTGGAAATTGACAACTAAATGAATCTTAGCAAACGAAAAATTCCGCAAAAGGCAATTAAATTGGTTGAGGTCAATTTTATTTATAAGAAAGATATTTTAATAATTATTATAATCATTGTACAAAACAATATGGGAGATGTTATAATTATGTAAAATATTATATTATTTAAATGCAAAAATATCCAGTCTTATCGTGAATTTGTAATTCATATGGAGTAAATATCTTGTTTATCGAGATTTTGATGAAAATCTACTAAATTCGACTTGTAATTCAAATTAGCATTTTAAAATTCAGTAATTTTTTCAATTTAACATTGGTATGTTTGCATTTTTATCTCGAATAAAATGTCATCAGAGTGCATGTCATGTAAAAATGTGGATTCTTACAATTGGAAAGATATGCTAGAATAGATAGGTATTTAAAAAAGTATTTATAATGTAATTGAATACAAATGTACAGATTGTGTCATAATAATATATATAAAAATATGTTTAATTATGGCACTATTAAATTGATAATGTGTCTGGAATTATACATTGTCATGATCCTATTGGGAATATAAGAAAAGCAAATTTATACACTGAATTAAAAATAAAATATTTACTTTATACATAATATTTACTAGGGATTGTCCATAAATGATGTCACACGCTTTTCTGTATTTTTGGAACCCTCCCGTACCTCATCATCATACATTGTCACAAAATCTTTTATCATTCACTAAAAAAAATTTGAATGTTCTCATGGAATATATTTTTAGGGGTGTAGGTGTAGAGATGAAAGCCGGATCGGTGGTTGCTCTGATGAATGGAGAAGTGAGTTTTTATTGCACCGAAAACAGCCTGTACAAAAGTTATGATACTGTTCTGAGGTCCGAAGGAACATATGCTTATGCGGAGAGATACAGAGACTGAGATCTGACTGACACGAAGATTACTGATCGAATTAAGATTGAGACTAAGACAAACTCATCAACCATGACCCGCTATTTATATACATTTATATTCGGTAAATTTAGTCATTGTTGATATAGTTTGCAATTGGGAAATCTACTGGCCTCTGCATTATTGCAACTTCGAGCGTTTCGATGACTAAGCCCGAGGCAGTCGAACCCCATCGAAGAATGTCACGCGTGTAGAGATGCTGACTGTAGATGGGATGATTGTGCGATAGTTAACTGACTTGCTAATTCTTACACTCGAAATAATACTGACAAGGCGCGAAGTCACTGAACGCTACATATTATTCAAGATTAAATTATGTTGGTTTTGTAGTGTTACATTTTCTACAACCCCCATAACGTCTTCGCCACAAATCATCCCATATTATTAGACGTCCCCTACATTAAAGCACGGCATTACAATAATATGGACAATACCCTATTTAAACTATCTTAGTTTACCTCCAGTATAAAATGAGAATTAATTATTTAACTGAATAGTTACTGACACAATAGAATTTAATTTAAAGTACGAGGCATAAGAGAATTCTCGATAAATATATTTTTTGAAATGTTTGCAATTCGTTCCATATTCTTCCACATTAAAAATAAGGAAGAATTTTCAAAATATTTGTAGATATCAAATCTATTTGAATGACCTATAATAAAAAGTCAACAAACTATAAATTGTAATAAGGAATAATCAGACTGACCTGTTGAGAGCCTCGACCTTGACCATATGGGGGTCGACCTCATCTTTGAACTTGTTGAGTTGGGTGATCTGTTTCTTGACGGCATCAATGTCGGAGCCCAGCGGACCCATCTTGGTGAATTTTTCTTCAGCTGCTTCCAGGAATTCACGGAGGCTCTGAAGAACACAAATAAACATGTTGTTGTACTTCAGAGATATTCTTCTACTTCCACATGATCATGCTAGTTAAACATAATTGATAATAAAAGGTTCAGTAAAATGTTTGTAGAAAAACCGATTTTATAGATTAGGAAATTTAATACTTTTTGTAATATGTTTGAACAAACAAACCTGCAGCGTTTCATGGAACTCCATGGCCTTCTCCATGGCATCGATGAGATTCTCCTCTCGTCTGGCATACAAGGCGGTGATGTTGTCCCAAGCATGGTCCAAATCTTCGATGTGCTTTTTGACCTCTGGTTTGTCGGGTTCTCCGCAGAGGTTCATCAATTTGGATCCGGTCTTGCGGACTTGCTCCACCTCAGGTTTGGTCTGGTCGATCTCGTGTCGGATCTCCTGCAGCACGACCTGCTGGGCTTGGATGGCCCTCGGCTCGGCTGCTGGAGGTTCCTGGGCGGCGAGAGACTCTTCCAGTTCATGGAGCATCTCCATAACGGCGTTCAACTCCTTCCAGAATCTTTCGGCGAGCTCTAATGTCTCATCCAGGGATTTGCTGCGATCAGATGTTGTCTTTTGGACTTCAGCCCATAATCTGTAATAGATTATTATCATATTATGAATCGATCAATGTGTTATAAAATTAGTGACATCATTGAATGCCATTGTTAAAATTGGCAGCAAATCGAAAATTAGAGAAAATGATTTGACTAATAATGAATAATAAATAATAAAAAAAATGCTTGAAATTCAAGATCAGTATGAAACCATGTTCATTTAATGCACGGATAACGCGTACCCAGATAATCGAAACAGTGCTGCAGTCTTATAAACTTATCTTCTGAAAGTTTATGCAAAATAAAAATGGCAAACTCACGAGTTGAGCCTCTCGAGTTTCTTCTTGATATCCTTGACAGCGGGATCGGACTTGTTGGTAGCCTTGTTGATGACATCACTGGCGGCACGCTTCACGGCCGCGTACGCCTCATCTCTCTTCTCCAAATCTTCAATGATGGAATTATTCTCATCGATTTGATCACTGAAAAATAAAAATGAGATATTAGACTACTGTTCAAAATCCTGAATGCATCACTTTGACCCATTCTGTAAGTAATTTTAATCTATACTATTACTTACGCAAAGAGTGTCACATTTTATAGTACTATAATCTGATGTAAAATCATTACATTGTGTTAGCGCTATACGGCGTTTGCTTAAATACAGTATTTGCGATTATACGTGATGATCTATGTAAATAATGATAGTTCACCATCTACTCGTTCGTTCACCAACAGACGCACATTGGATAATCTATGGAATTGACTGATTGAGTGAATCTTAAATTGTGTTAAAAATGTTGAAATTCTTCCGGTTTTTGATAGATGCAGGCGAAAATAGTTTGTACGAAAAGATTCTACAATGAAATGCCTTGCAATTTAATCATTAGCCTGAGTAACCATTTCCTTAGTTATTACTCTCGGATATTTTGGATCTATCTATATAGATAAGGTTTTTTTTAACGTCTTCTCATAAGTCTTATTATAAATGTATTCAAAATATGCAACTCACTGTATCTTAGGTGGATGAGCAGAGATGGGTTCCAGTCCCTTGACCTGATCGGCAGCTCCGGACAACGCCCTCAGCATACCCTCCAGCTTGTCGGCGAAGTGCGACGACTCCTGCAAGGCTTCCTCCAAAGCTTGCTGCCTTCTTCGCAACTCTACCCTGAGGGCATTGTAGCGAGCGCAATCGGCTTCAGCGATAGATTGCAGCCTGAGTGCGTCTTCCTCTCCGCAAAGGTCTGAAAGAGCTTCTCCAGTCTTCACCAATTTGTCAACCAGAGGTTTGTGCTCATTGATGGATTGGATCAGCATCTGAAATAAGGCCACAATCATTAAATGTTTTAATGGACAGTATTTTTTGCATCAATACATTAAAGTACAAAATTTACTCTATTATGCAAGTAAAATATATTTGTGGAGGAGAACTTTATAGAATTATACAATTAGAGGGTTAATAATTAAAATCTACTTAGGTATTGTCCCACAGGATATTTATAAAACAATATATCCAAATATTTTTGAAAATTTTGCTTAATTTTAAAATCGACTGAAAAAGACATGGGCATTTCAAAAGCCATTAAAAAGGAATCAGCCAATCATGCAGTTTAAACTTATTTGACTTCATATTATTATATTCATTAAATCATTTATTTCTACATCTCAATATCATTTTAATCAATTTTAAAATCAGGCGTTTCTATACAAAATGAAAGAGAGATATACTTTAAAAAAAGGGACAGAGTAATATCTCCATACTGTTGAAAAATGTGTAATTACCTCATTCTTGTCTTGTTGTTGGGCGATTTGGTCAGGTCGAAGAGCTGGCATTGCCAACATTCCAATCTGTCGTTCCATATCATCCAGCCACGATGACAAACTAAAAAAAAACATATGTTTCTAATGTCGTAATACAGTTATGTTAATCAATTGAAAAAAGAGATTCAATGTCGTAATTATGTAACTTGTTTGTAAACTTTCATCCTGTCCATATTAAAATAATTATGAACCAATCAACTTACTCTTCGTGTGTTCCAGCAAAGTGTTCGGCCAATGGCAAGGCCTGTTCAAGGATTCCAAGACGATCTGAGCTGAGTTGACCGACAGTCTCCATCGTCTCTCTCAACTCTTCCATCTTTTCTCTCATAAGCGACATCTCTTCGGATGGTTGGGATTCCCTCAATACCTAAAATGATTTAACATTTGACAGTCATAATTTGAATGAGTATACATTGTACACTGTCATTTAAACAGCAAAACATATTGGAAGACACAGTAGCAGTATCTAGTCAACACAATTATTGTGCATAATTCCAAATTCCCACAAAGAACATGGATCTATATTAATTTATAACTAGTAAAGTGTTTATTACTTAATTCAAAGGTTTCTACTGGCAGTTGTCATTTATATGCTAGATCTGTTAATACATAACACAGTACAATTAGTTATGATCTTTTACCTTTTTAGCGGTGTTCAAGACATCCCTAACTCTGGCCCTCTGTCCGCTGACATCGTCATTGAACGCTCGGTGTTCCTTGAGCTGTGCTCGGAGAGGCGGTGGTTCGCATCCAGGCGGAGCGGCATTTCGTAATCTCTCATCTGCCTCTCGGAACCAATCCAGCAGTTCATCCATGTCTCCGGCAACTTCGCGAGAGCGCTGCAAAGAATTGGATATTTTAGTAAAATTTTTAATACGTTACGATACGTGTGACATCTGGGTGTTTGAATAAATTAAATGAAAATAACTAGGAGCATTGATGTGAGGTCAAAAAAAATGATAAAATTGAGTGTTACTGCCACTATTTTTATAGATATCCATATAATATACGAATATTGAACTGTTACGGTATTGGATTTACAAAGACCCATCAATAGGAATAGGGATGAAAAATTTGGTTCACAGAAAACTAATCGTACGACGGACAATAGATCACTGATGATAAAACATTATTTCCTTCCACCGTTTTCATTGTTTGTTGTTGCATTACTCTGGGAAAAACACTAGTGCAAGTGACATTTAATTGGCTATAAAAAAGCCGTCTATAGTCATGCTGCGGCACTAAATGGCTTATGCCGATGGTAGTGCTAATTTATCAAGAATTGATGATTACAGAAATATATATAAATACATACCAGTTTGCTGAGATGTAGTCTTTCGGCCTTACGCTGTATTTGTTCAACGATGGCGTCAAACCTTCGGTTGTCTCTGGTCACGAGACCTTCGATGGTGGCAGCGCCTTCTCCAGGAGATATCTATGAAAGCAAACGAATCGTACAATTATTAGAAGGTTCAATAGGGTGTTCATTTGTTCTATTTGATGTTCATTCGATGACCAAATAAAGGTTTAACATGACTCAGACCAATTTAAAGCCTTATATTTGTACATGCACCACGCACATCTAATGGTGTATGTCACATAAATTTGTTTCATTACCTGGCACAGTTGAGGTCCAACAAGGTTGATGGCCTCGAGTAAGGGCCTGAAGTGTTGTAAGTCTTCCTCCAGCCGGATGATGTCTTGCTCTCTCGGCTCAGCTGATTGCAACGCAGCCTCTGCGATGCCCATCCAGTCAGCCAACCTAATAAAAATATCATAAAATCAGTTAATTCATCAAAATATCAGTTAAATTTCATTAACGTAATTTGATTAAATATTGAGTTGCCAGATTCTCATGGTATCAGACCTTTCCAATTGGTGTGCCATGGCTGAATTTAGGTTGACTGCAAAATAAGTTTTCATCTATCAGAGGCCAAGGCAATAAAAATTCTTTTACTACATATTTGCAAACACACATGTCTGTGAGAAATCTATCTTGTCGATATGCTCATAATCGAGAATTAAAAAAAGTTATCTTGAAAACATCTTCATCAGGATGTACAAATAGCTCTTTCAAGCATCGACTCAAATATTGTGTGTTTTTTAAAAAAGTATCTTACTGAAATATGCAAAATTGAGCATGTGAATCTAAGAATTTGATAAAAATGATATTCTTTAGTGGGCTACGAAAATTTAGAAATTTGAATAGTGCCCACATGATGCGAAAAAGTTTGAGGTGAGGTAGGTTGTCATGCATTCCAACTTATGATATCAACGTATGATAAGCATGGTAGACACTGATCTCACGCTGAAAAATCTAAGCAAACACTTTATAGGTAACAATAACGTTATCCCACCTTGATTATTAGAAGACCTAGAAGAAAAACTATTGAGCTCACTTGTTATGGCTGAGATGGAATTGCTGCACAAGCGGCAGGGCTTCAGAAGCAATCTTCAGCAAGTCAGTTCCCTTGTCAGTGAGGTCGGCGTAGCGTCTCTGCAGAGCGTCCAGCTTGTCCTTCAGTTGGAGAGCCTCGTCTCCTGAGATGTGCTTCATCAGCTCAAGACCCGACTCGACCGTCGACTCCACGGCTTCTTGCTTTGTGGAAATCTCCTCTGTTAGTTCCTATAATCAAGTTATTGAAAAAAACCATAAACATACATTTATAAGAGAAATCGTGTCTTGAATTGTTGCTTGAATTTATGAAATGATTGAAATATCAAAGATCATTATATTATTAAACTATCATAAATTGTATGAATTCAAATAAAAACTTACTATGTATAAATGTCCAAGGTTGTAAATAAGGTTTGACAATTCCGGTGAGATAATAAGAGAGTAAGCGAGTAAGGTAAGGCAAGAAAGACACACCCGATAGAACAGAAGCAATGTAAACACTGTCGACAATAGTGGCAAGTCAATATACAAGTTAGTTCTGCTTACTTTTTGTACTTTGACCTCTGTATGATTTTGAATGCAATAACAAATTTGAATCCCAAAGTGAATTGAAAACTTATTAGCATTTTGTAGTTCTACTACTGGAAGTAAGCCAGAACAATGATATTTTATTATTACATTTACAGCTCTTGTAGTCAATGAATCATACCACATCTAAAATCAGTCGGGTAAATATATTCAAAAAATTATACTAGTGGTATCTTGTAGTTATTAAAAACGGATTGATTATAGAGGAACCGTTCTCTTTCATAGGTGCTTGCGCCGTTTATAAATAAATAATTTTAACCATTAAGTATGGCTAATGTGATTGCTGTCATGGTAGCAATTGTCGACTACACTTACATCAACCTTATTGCATTACTTTCTCTTGTATCGGTGCCCCTCCGACAATGTCTTGTTTCATGCCAAAATTATTAAATCTTACGGTAATGTGGTATGTGTATAGTTTTGAGAGTTCATAGAAAGAAATGTGTTTTATTGAGTGACTTGTAACACATTGGATTACATGTGAATTCTAAATTATACATTTAGATGAGACTTACAGCCAAGTCGTCCATTTGCCTGAGCAGAGGCTCGGTGTGAACGGACAAGGGCCTGGCCCTGCGGAGTCTCCTCTCGGCAGCGTCCATCCATGCTCCCAACTCTTGGTAAGTAAGCACCAAATGGCGAAGAGCGGCTCTAGATCGGTCCAGCAGTTCTCCGGCGCTCAAGCTGTTATCTGCCAGCGCTTGGTATCTGAAAATGACAAAAATATTTTATTCAATAATGGTTATATGATATTTGAAAAATGTTTATCAGTTTGAGCTGTGTATGTGTAGCTTTTAAAAGTAATAATATTACAATATTAATTACCTGTCAGTGGCGGCTTGGAGTCTATCAGCCAGAGCTGAAGCCTCATCTTCGCCTACGAGTTCCATCAAAGTGGAGGCGGTCTCTGTCAACTGTGAGAAGTCTGGTCTCTTACCCATGATATCTTCATGAATAGCCTGAGAAAGGTTAGAATAAATAATTAATACAAAAATCCTGATGCAATATGTAATATGTCAATTTTGATAATTTATAAATAATTAGGAGTCCATACCTTGTGTTCCCTGATTCTCTGTTGTATCTTCTCTTCATCGGTGGGCACTAATTCCAGTCCCTTCACCTTCTTTTCGGTGTCTCCCAACCACTCCAGAAGTGGCTGTAGCTGCTCTTGGAATTGCTTAGCAACCTGTCATAAGAATTTTACACAAATTAGCAACTTGCAGATTATTACTTATGTATATTAGATCTAGTCGGTATTTGACTGCAATATAATCTTATGGATATTTAAGTAGGTAGTTAAATTATCATATTGGTGTAAGTTAATGAAGGTATTTTCTTACCCTCATGGCTTGCTCAAGATCAAGCATACGCTTTTGGGCTCCGTCTGTGAGGGCCTCAAATCTTCCGACGAGTCCCTTGAGTTGTTGTTCAATCGCCTTTCTTTCGGCCGGTTCACATCCGGCTGCCACTTCACCACCCATGGCGAATAGAGAAGACATAGAGCCTTGTCTATCCAACAGCATTTTGTTTAAGAACTGAAAGTGGAATTGAAAACAATCATGTCATCAGGTATACGAGTATTACAATCAAATGTGAAACTTAACCGCTTCTAGAAAGCCTCTCCACTATGTTAGTCTCAGGGATGCCGTGTTTCTTTCTTTGCAGTTCGACCACTTCAGTTTAGATCTCCCGATCCTCCTTTTCCAATCTGGGCTTTGAAAAGAAACTTGTAGGGTGGCTGGATGTCTTTTATCCTTAGACGAACATTATAACTTCTCAATAAATGAATAATTTCCATTCTATCATCGTGTACTCATTTAAGACTAAATAATTTTGAAATTCAACTTGGTAAAAGAACTTTAATAGATTACCTACTGAATAAAATAAATAAATGTTTAAAGCTACATGTTGTTAGTAGCTGTAGTTGTGCCGACACTATGTCATGTTTATACACTCGCTAAATTGTTTACATTATCATTTGAAGTAAATAGTTTTGAATCATAACAATTTATTTCATATCATCATCATCATCATCAGCCGGGGTCAATCCACTGCTGGATGAAGGCCTCCCCAAGCTTTCTCCAACTCTCTCGGTCCTGTGTCGTTCGCTGCCACGTATTTCCGCCGAACTTTACCAGTTCATCAACCCAGCGGCTTTTAGGGCGACCCTGTGGCCGTTTCGTACCCCTTGGGTACCATTGGATGACGGCATTTGTCCAGCGGCCGTCCTTTCGGCGAGCAATGTGCCCCGCCCATCTCCATTTCAGCTGTTTGGCAACGTCTATTACATCGCGTACTCTTGTCGTACATCGTTATTTCATATAAATCATTCAAACTATCATCACAATAATTAAGTCTCAAAAAGTGCCACACCCAAAAAGAGCCACCCTGAAATGTTTATAAACAAATATTTCAATATATAAACCGTACCAGGACACTTAATAATTGAATCAAGGCTAAAGTATGTCCTAAGTACTATTCGTTATTGTCAATTTTACTGTGTTATTATAAAACATGATATTCATTGTACCGTAATCGAAAGTGTAATTTAATTTTGAGAAAAATAAAATAAATATGTAACAAAAACTCTTTCTGAATGTACCAATATGTACAAAAAGTGGATACAGTAATTATAAATTGAAATAATTCTTAAGTTTATAACAAAATAGTACATTAGTAATTAGTAATATTTAATTACCTTTTGTTCTTGTAATTGCGCCTTGACAACCTTGTAGTCGGCACTAGGCGGTCTTTGGGCGGCAACCATGGCCTCTGTATCGGCCAGCCATCTTTCCAGGCCTTGCAGAGCCTCTCGGAGACGACCGCTTTGAAGGAGAGCAGCATCTAGTCTTCTCTCTCGTTCGTTTGTCTGTGAAGAGGTATTAAGAGTATAATTATAATTATTACAAAATATAACTTGACTTCATGCTTTTGCATTGTAGCAGCACAGAAGAGACAGTTCTGGGTTCGATCCCGGTGAGGACACAATAGTTGTGTTTTTCTCAAAGCCTGGGTGTTTGTGATTGTTCAAAATTACTAACAACCACCACAAAAAGCAAGGACATGGGTATTAATAATTCAAAAAAAAAAAGAAGATATTATTATTCATTACCTTCTCCATGATGTCGTTCCACGCTTCATTCATCTTCTCAAGGTCCTTCTCCAGGCGCTGTGTGGGCACTCCTGTGGCAGCACCTTGCACCAGACTCCTTCCGGCCTTGTTGGCTCGGGCAACCGCCTCGCTGAGTGGTTCCAGGCTGTCCCGACGGACTGACGCCAGCTCCTTCTGCTGAGATCTTATCTGCTCTACTTCAGAACCTACAGGCTTCAATTTGCGCACCATATCGGCAGCCTGAAAGAGATTTCATTCATGATTAACATTTTGATTGTGACTGCAAAGCAATAAGATTTTACTCAGTCAGAGCATACATGCATGGAGGAGGGTCTTGTCTATTATTGGAAACTGTTTATCACCAGGCACTATTGAAGGTTATAGAAAGTTACCAACATAATACATAATGTGGAAAGGCATGGAATGTAATGTGACAGAACATGTTCCATTTAATTTTTTAAATTTCATATCTTTCTCAGGTTACTACTGGTAAAAAAAGCTTTGCTTGAATTCGTATGGGTGTCAATAGCCTTACATATTTTATTAAAATTGCAGCGGTCTGCTTACCCGACAAGAAGGTCACAGGTGTTTTCACAAGATACAACGTAATTATGTGAAAATGCCGTTTTTTTCCCCACAGACTATGAGGCTTTACCCCAAGCCGAAATCTTTTTAATTTAAAATTATAATGTAGGTAACTATGTAAAATCCAATTTGTAATAACTCTCTTTGAATGAAACAACTTCACATAAATAAAAATGTGACGCCATTTCTATTTTTTTTAAATATACTAACCTCACACACATTGAAATGTAAGTCACAAGGTTGCAATTGACAAGATAGATTTTGTGTATGAGTTTTTATTTCTGCAGGCTAAAGTCTGAGAAACATGGGAACATAGTGATAGCGTGGATATGAGAGAAAAGACTAACCTCCTTGATGTCTCCCATGACATTGTCATAGTCTTGGTAGAATGCCTCAAGTTTGGTGAGGGCGTCATCCAGTTCCGATTCCTTGGCACGACTTCTCTCATCCAGTTTTGCGAGTTGCTTCCGTAGAGAATCAACCTAGTAAACAAAAATAATACATAGGTAATTAATTAGCGATATAATAATTAAGCATAATTTTGTTCATATTATTTTTTCATTCACATACAAACATATTATTCTTTTGAATTCATTATCGATACAATAAACTTGAGAAGATTAAGTCACCTGGTCTCTGGTCTGCGCGGTGTCAGGTGCAAATCCACTATCCACAAGACTCTCGCCAGCTCTCTGAGCATCACCCACGAGGGCTCCCATTCCGTCCAATTTCTTGCAGAAGACTCCGAGGTCGTCCAGCTGTTGGCGAACCACTTTGATCTCTCGTCCGGCTGGTTTCATGCTGTCTAGTTCCTTTTCCAGGTCTGACAAGTCATGGGACAGGCCCTTCACTTGTTCCTATTGATATAAATGGATTATATTATTAACAATTAAAATTCCTGACAGCATAAGGTTAAATACCAAAAACTATAATCCGTAATATGAATGCGAAATTGGTGGAAGCATTCCCTATATATCATATTTCAATAATTTTAACATATCAAAAATGAAGATTACTTTAGTTATGTAATTTTCTTGACAACCCATCTACAAATTGGCTACGACAAAATGAAATTCAACTTCATGTACAAAATCATTTGTAATTTGTGTGCTTGATTTATGGATGAAACTAAATATATAAGAACACTTACATTGAACTGTGAAACAGCAGCGGTGGCACTGTGGAGTTTTCCCTTAGCATCGTGAAGTCTCGAAGTCAAGTCTACGAGACGATCAGACAATGCATCTGCATCATCCTGAAGATTGTGAGCATCGCCTCCAGCGGTACGAGCAGCTGTAGCTAACTCATCAGCCAAAGCTCGTAAAATCTGAAAAATTTATAATTTTTTTTAAAACTTATAATGGTGACACCCTTGCGCAATAATAGTAAAGATACTTTCAGTATTAGTTTACTGATGTAAGACCTCATCATTGACTGCAAACTGCCTAATAACAATAGGCTGACCAATGAACAACCATGATTGCCTTACAAAATGTCAAAAATTATGCAATTATCAAACATATTACGCGAATTTAGCTAAAAGCCAAACCTATAATATAAAGTAAATCAATATGTACATAGTCAATATAGAGCATGTTTCCTTGAATGTCTGATTTTAACAGATTAACATACAGTGGGATAAATGTTAAGTTTTTTTACAATGGTAGTTGGCTGGAATAAATTTTCTGTCCCGCTTTAACATTTCATCCCACCTCCGATCTCCGCTCCTCATGCAATGACCAATAGAATTTAGCATAGTAGCACGTAATATCTAAAATTAATATTGCTCAATATGATGTAACATTTTACAAGCATCGCTGGTGTTTTAATTTTCTATGTGTGTTCTGATAATGCCATCAAAGTTGTTAATGAATAGTGTAATTATTTTTACTGGTAAGACGTGGATCTTTAACGTCACGGATAGACACAGCATGTCCAATTTAGCTAACTAATTTCTTATACCAGATGGATTATAATTCCTATTTGATAAATTTTTATTGTTACCTTGATTGGTCCTTCGAGTAGAGCGGCTTCTTCTGCGATCTGACCAACAGTGTCCAATAGACGACGGTCGGCAGGCGAAGACTCGGCTGATCCCAATCTATAATAAAAAAGTATACAATTAATATATTACAAAACATGGCATCATAAAAAAGGGATAAGCACACAATAATTGATAGCAGAGGAACGATTTTTGTTTTCTGACTTTATGAACCGAGAAATAGATCATCTACTCATAATAATTTGGTGTGGTATTTAATACCAAAATGTTAATCTAAAAAAATACAGCTTTGAAACCATAATACTAAATTTATGATATTGGGGATAAACTATATAGTGTCAATTAATATCAATCATATTACATACAAGCTGCTAGAATGTAAAAAGAAGTATTATTATGTTAATCTCATAGTTATGTATGTCTCATTAGATAGATCTTTTGATATGAGACTATGAATGTTGAATAGTTATTTGTGTAAATAAAATAGATGATTGAACAAACCTGTCCTCGCATCTCTTGAGAGAGTTATCGATATCGCGAGCTTGATCTGTGAATTCGGCGAGGCGACGAGAAGTATTCTCGAGCCATTCCAACTTCTCGAGAACGGCTGGAATAAGTAACAAAAGTAATGAATATTTATTTAGAACATCTTATACCTTCATTTTGGTTGATGAGATCACCATATCTTCGGTCCCTATTAAAAAAGTCGGATCTGAAATTTTGTCATTTTCGGATTATTACGTAAAAGTTATTTAAACACTTTAAACATTTATACCACAATCACAGTTTTTTTTGTTTGTTTGAAAAATTTCGAGATACTCAGGTTAAAAATGACGGATCTACCGAGAGTGTCCGAATAACAATCTCAGTTCTTACCAACCGACATTGTTGGCTGGGCGTGGATGAGCATGATGCGTCGGATCTGAGAGTTGCTGCTATGTTCACCGGACAGACGGATGTTTTTATAAACGTTTAGAAAAGTTTCTATAACCCGTATTTTTATTCATTATGGCAAGCAATAGGACACAAAGGATATTTGATGAAACATCTTTGATTGCTCGTACTGAAAAATAGCATTTTGCAGATCCGACTTTTTTAATAGGGAACGACGATATTAAAGACAGTAAAATTGCTTGAATATTAAAACTTCTTCTATTAACTTACCGTTGTTGAGTCTATCCCATCTGTCCTTAGTGTCGGCCAATTGATTCTTGATGATGTCTTGATCAACATCACAAGCAGACACAAATGTTTCTCCGAGGGTGCGATTGTTTTCATATTCACCAGATCTGAAACAAAAAATAACATGTTTATCTTTAAAATAATAACACAACAAAGATAACAGAATATTTTTGTGCTAATTACTAGATGCAATTTTATCAACTACAAAACTAACTGCCTTACTGCAGTTCAGAAAATTGTCGCAATTAAAATACATATCACGCAAGACTCTACCCAAAAGAAATCTCTATTTACTGACGCTAGTTTGATTAAAAGTACCAATTTTTTCTAGCTAGATTAAAACTTGAACAATATAGAGAAAATGGGCATACTTCTTCCAAACGTCGTTTCTAATCTGCTGCAATTCTCTGAGTTGTTTTTCGATCTGTTTCTTGGTGAATGCGGTCGGGGCGAGTTTATCCAGTTTGTCTTCAGCTTGTCCTAACCACGGTAAAAAGGTTTCCTGGGCTTTGCCGAACTTCTTGCAGTGTTCCTATTGATGTGAAACACAATTTATATAATATTCAATCAACAGAAAATATTGTAAGAAAATTGTGCAGGCTGAATTGATTCGAAAATGATTGATAGCGGTAACAAACCATGGCAGTTTGTAGTCTGGTCTGTCTGTCCATGACTTCTCGTCGCAACTTCTCCCATAGCTGTTGAATCCTGTCCAACTCTTTGCGAAGGTTAGGATGGGCGGGACGGTTCTCCATTTCACGGCCTAAAATTTGATTAAAAAAATTGAATTAAATTTGCAATCAATTACATAAATATCCAGGTTCTATGCAATCTAAGATGACATTATATTTATATTTTGTATTTATTTGATTTGATTGGAATTTTAGATGCATCCTTAAGACGGTAGAAGTAAATAACGGTCTGAAATGTCAGAAAAAACATTATTTCAAGATCTCCATGGAATAATAATCCAGTACAAATTAGAATTATTTTTCAACGCACCCTTATTAAGAAGCATAATAACTTCATGCTCTTTGGCCATGGCCTCTCTGTAGGCAGGTCCATGTCTCTCAAGCTGCTGGCGGAGCTTTTCTTTGTCAGCGCTCACCAGCAAACGGCCAGCCAACTCACTGAGTTCGCCTTGCAGCCAGCCCAGTGTTTTGGCAACACTTTCTTCCAGTTGACGACCATCCCTGTAAATAAGAGAAATTGTATTAGTTTTAGAAATTTATAACTAAGGATGGGCTTAGTAAAATCCTGTTTTAATCCAAAACAGTGCATCTATTGGAATGTAATAGTGTAAAACAATATAGGCTATTTTATATAATTCAATATAGATATATTATACGGTGAAACAATATTCATTTCCCATGCAGTTTGACTTTCCTAATTGAGCAGTAATTAATTAATTGACTCACTTCAGAGTTCCCTCCTGTTCAGCCTTCCTGTGGTCAAGTTTCTTCTGGAGATTGTTGTACTGTCGGGTGACCTGTGCCAGTTTGCTCTGAATGTCTTGGCGGCAGGCAGGGTCAGTCAAGACCTCGCACAGGGCCGCACCACGGGCTTCCAAGTCAGCCAACAATGGACGCTGGCCTTCTAGTTGACGTTCCAGATTCTAAGTGACAGATAAATAATTAAAAATCAAAAACACATATTGATGAATGTACAAAAAATTAGCAATTAACTGGATAATGCTCGATGCATTTGGATGATCAATTATATATATAATATAATTAAATAAGTTTATGTTAACCCAATGCTTACGGGCCACACAAAATTGTGTTTTTGCTAATTACTTTTCAAATGCAAATTAACACGTTAATTACAAAATTAATTAAAAGGGCCTGTAACCATTGTGTTAACATTACTGATACGAAAATACAGATACTAATTTTACAACAAAAATAACATTCAAAATTAGCTCATTTTCATTTTAAATAAGCAAATTTATTCTACGCACTTCGATCTTCCTGAGTTGTTCCTCTGCATCTTTCTCGAGTGGCAGATCATCAAGGTTATCGGAGATGGCTTGCAGAGCATCTCGCAGTCTCGCGAGACCGGCGTCGAACTCTCGCGATGTGTCAGCTGCGGCCCCCAAAGATTCGGCACGTGCGTCCAGTCTAGATAATGCAACAATAAAAAAATGTGAAAATGCCTATATCATTGGCTAACGGTTATTTACTATTCAAAGAATGACACATACATTTATTTCACGCAATATGAGTCAATATAAATCACCTGTTGAGGAGATCGGCCCATCTGTTTTGGACATTGGAGAGTTTGTTTGCAACTTTGGTATGGTCGGGTGACTTGGGCTCCAGCCTATCCAGAACGAAAGTACCCACTTCTTCCAAGTGAGACAACTGCGGCTGCTGTGTGCGCAACTCTTCGCGGAGTACTTGAACCTGAACAATGAAATACCATATTGATGAATCAGATGCACAAATATGATAAATTAAAAGAATTTAAAAATGTTTTTACATGCTAACTATGTATTCTACTACCAACAAGACATGGCTGCGATAATTTCATAGAGCTGTATACAGTGTAAAAGACAGAATCGAAGGCTGGGTACACATACGAAAAAGAGTAGGGGAATTTGTAATTCTATAGATTGTTGCTTGCTATGTAGTTAAAGCATCTTTTTTTTTCACTGCATAAATGTGAAAATATTACACCTGTAGGAAATAATAGTTTTGGTGAAACAATTCGAACGGTGTATTACTTCGATACTTAATCACAAAAAAAGTTTGTGAAAGTGTAACCATTGTGAGTTTTATGTAATGGAGACAGGAATGTATGTACATATATTTGAACACCAGAATTCAATACCTGTTGGACTTGAGTCTGCACCATTCTTGAATCGGATGAAATGGGTCCAAGAGCGGCCATCATGCGGTCCTTTGATCCCAACCAGGAGATGAGACTGTCGTGGGTATCCAGGAAATCCTTAATCTCTTCCATCATTCGGATCCTGGTAAGGAGATCAAAGGCATTGTCAATATTTTATTTAAATAAATAGAATACATACAATAGTGATTGATAATATAAATGAGTTATGTATGTAGTAGAATGGTGGTTAAAAATGCATAATTTAATTTACTTGGTCATAAGTAAAAGTCAATTGTATGATTCTAAATTTGAGATGCTGCTCTATTGTGATAATGGAGGAAACTTACTTATCCTTGCAGGCATCATTGAGACTCTTCCATCTGCTGGCAACATCTTCCATCTCTCCGTGAAGTTTATCAGCTCCGATAACACCAGGTTTACGACGCAGCAATTCTTTAACCTAAAACAAACCATTAATAATAAACTTACCCCAATTGCAGTAAATATTTTTTGAAAATATAGAAAGAAATCAACAGAAAATATATAATAATAAAAAATAATAATAATACGTAACAAATTACAGCAAAATTCGTTTTTATTTTTATGAATAATATGAATTATAAAAATAGTTTATGTACCTGACTCCTGGTTGAGTCTAAAAGGCTCTGCTTCTCATACATCTCCTCAAGAACTGCTCGGACCTGTTTGTTGGTCTTGTCAGCTTCTTCCTTTGTGTTAGGGACTGTGTCCTTGGGAAGTTGTCTCTGAACCTAGAAAAATACATAATCCTTACATGTAACACTTTGTTTTAATTGTACAATGCAATAGTGTAGTTTTCAAATAATGGTGTTCTATAAGGCACTGTTCTAGGACCACTAATATTTATATGCAGTTATTATTATTTTATAACAAAAATATAAATTAACAAACCTTATCCAAGAATAGAGATAAGCTCTTGAGACTTTCGAGGTGTTTCTTCACTTCTTCCCTAACAGAGTCCAACTCGCTCTGTCTGTCAGACAAGCGAACTCCCAGGAGTGTATAGCGGTTATTGATTTCTGACAACTGCTGTTGCACTGGAGACATCTCTGTTTGATAAAAATACAATAAAATCATTAATAATAATTAATACGGATCAACAAAAGCTCATTTTCATGTTCATGATCAACATTAGCATTTATGATTTATTCAAAATAGTTTAGGAATTTCAATTTACCGTCTAGATGGAATCCGTCTTGGCTGGAACGCCTTGATGAGAATCCACTGGATCCGGAAGCACTCAACGGGCTGACGAGGCCAAGACCAGTCTTTGAAGGAGAAGGTGATCTTCCATCAGGTCCACGCACTATAAAGATAAGAAATGCATTATAATATTAATAAGAATTTATACATGTGAATAGATGGGTCATCAAGATTTGAGTTTAATTAATAGATAGTATAGGGATGTCTCTATGATTGGTAAAGGTACTTACGGGATGATTGGGATGGTCTCTTGGTAGGGCTGTAAGCCGTTTGGCTAGACCTCTTCCTGTGAGGACTGTCTGGTCTGTCACCTCTCAACAAGGCATCATATATACTGCCAACTTCATTCACCTGAGAAAAGATACATAATATGATTTAGCTATATGTATGTAATGCTTTCATTAGATATATGCTCCGTTGCTGATATTTGTTGGATTTTTATGATAACAGTAACTAAACTGCAGCAAATAATAACATGCAATTTCATTTTCCGTAATTCATTGATAATGGAGTCATTGTTGTAATATCTTCTTTTCTACTGCCTTTTATAATAATATAGTAATCAGATAATTATTATTGCACACCAATTGCAATTGGAAGGATTATTCACAATCTGCGAAACCAACAATTTTCATGATTTATTTAATTTTAGGTAGTATAAAATTATAAATAGCTTTGTCAAATTACCTTATCAATAGTGTGGCCGTATTCCCTGTACTCCTTGTTGAGTGGTCGGAGCTCGTCTTGTTGACTCTTGATGACTTCCATTTCTACAGCCACCGGCTTCAGACGGTTCACCTTTTCTTCCGTCGTCAAAAGCCATTCCATAACCTTAAAATACAAAACATCAAATATCAGCCAACATGATGATGATTAGCTGAACATATGTGAATTTATGAGAGTTTCGATGATATTGTACAAATAAATCAGCCATAATACGTATTTCATTGACCACAGACAAAAAAGACTTATTTGATATAAGATTTCAGTTATTCATATAATTTAAGTTCACGTTGATGACATAAATAGCGAAAATTTCCTACCCAATCTTTAACTTTCACAATTAAATGTGTAAAATCAATATAAGAAGTTATCAAAAATATAATCATTCATAGAATTTTAATATTTAGAACTTGTAGAATAGAGTCAGGTATATTTCGAATATGGCTTGAAGTATAATAAAATAGATATATTAACGTACCAGTGCTCTAAGTTTCTCATATTGGTTAAGTTGATCGGCACGCTGCTTGGAAAGCTTCTGCTTCTCATCAATGGTTGTATTCAAGTCTTTCCATTGGACTTCCAGACCCTGAACAAAAAAAGGCATTAAAACACGGTTGACTATAATACCACCACTTTACCTGTACTGGCATCTATGTAATCGTTTTTTATGCATGACTTATCAGAGAAAAAAAATATTGTCCATTACAATGTAATATATTATAAAAGGTTAGGATATTTACCTTCATTCTGTCCCTGACAGCTTGGGTGTCAGTAACATCCTTCTTGACAATGAGTTGTTTTCCATTGCGCAGGCATTCTTCCAAGATTGGTTTCTTGGAATCCCTGGAGAAAAGAAAATTAAGTTATTATATTATAATACAGTAAAACCTCGTTAGTAAGAACACTGATAATTCGAAATTCGCCGTAATTCGAAATTTTCGAAAAAAGAGTCCCTTGAACATTATTTTCATATAAAACTATACCTTTAATTCGAATTTCGTAATTCGAAACTATTTCAGTGTCCTGGCATATAAAAATATTCAATAAATCGTAATAATACTATTTCATGAGCCAGTCATTAAAAATTGTGAGACTTTTTTTAAAACATCATAAATTGCTTATTTTATGAAGGTAATAAAAATAATCCTGACATTTTATGATCCAATTTGGTAGGCACATCTATGATCAGAAACGAAATTAATGAAAATCAAAAATTTTTTTATTTCAAAATTTTTATATTATTATTGTTCCCCCATACATTTCATAATTCGAATTTTTTTTCGATTTTCGGTCCCATGGAATTCGTATTAATGAGGTTTTACTGTACTTCCCTTATATAAATCTCTAGACAACAATATCTACTTGCACTGAGAATTCAGGATTCGCTTAGATGTGTTCTCCAGTTCGTATCCAGCGTCTAGTATATTGTGAAGAATGAAGCTTTCTTATGCCACATTTACTCATGAATCAAACATAATGCATTCACGCCAACGAAACAATTGTTTATTTTTTATGTTGTTTATGTTCATGCTCTGAGCAAATTGAAATTAAAATATTTGTTATATTCGTGCTATTGTTACAATATGATTGTTTATAAGACCGAGATTCAGAAAACGAGTCTCAACAGTGGTCTGACCAGAACAAGATTCTTCAAATAGTCATTTCGAAAAAAAAAGTGAAACACGTCATATTATAACACACCTTTCTTCTTGCAATTGTGCAATCCTTTGATGACATTCATCGGGTGACAACCTGGCCAGCTCGGATGCGTTAGCCCTCTCAGAGAGCTTGGCGCACCACTGCTCCACCTGGGTTGCTTGGTTGGAGAATTGGTTCAGGTCTGATGACACCTCATCCAAGAATTCACCGCGTTTCATCGACTTGTCCAGGAGTTTCTCGTATCTGTTTGATATACAATGATGAATTATAACTCTATTTAGGTCAAAGAAAACTTTTTAAATATGTATGTATGTAATGGATAAATTATAATTCACTTTGAGAAGATACAATATTGTTTCAAAGTATACCTGTTGTAGACATCCTGCATTTTCTGGTCGATCTTAGCAGCTAATCGGGCATTGGAAGCGGTATCTAATAGAGCTCTCGCGTTGGATGCCAGCTGATCCAGTGATGGTCGGTGAGCCAACAGCTCCGAGTGAGAGATTTTCTGCTCGCGGAGTTGCTCATCCAAGCGATCTCTGATGAGAGACGCCGGTTTGTTTTGGGTCCTATCAAGGAAAATCAACATTATAAGTATTAAGATAATAATCTGTTTTATATTTTATGCGTCAAATGCAAAGTCATACTTAAGTGGCATTAAGCAATACTGAACCTTATACCATATGCTACCACTGTAGGAATCAATAAATGTCAGTTAATGTTAATTGATTAAATTATTATAGCACATAATGGTAATATTTCTTTTCTAAATCTCACTTGAACAAGTTTTCGGCCTGGTTGATCCAGTTGGCCTGTCCCTCCAGGGCGTCTTGAAGACCTTGGCTCTGGACCAGAGCGCCTTCCAAAGTTCCACAGCGAGCCGCCACAGCTCCGCTCAACTCTGAATAACGACTCTCCAATTCCAGCACAGGCACTTCCAGGTTTCTGATCTCTGCCGGCGTCAAGTGGCCTTCCAGGGTCTGGAGTAATTGGTCACAAGCCTGAAAGAACCATAACATTAAAGCCAATATAGGTAAAAAACTATACCAGAACCCAAAAAATATAAAGTTCATCAGAAATTGTCACTATCAAGTGGAACATATTGGCATCCAAGGTGTGGGAATTATTTTGACAGCCTTTTTTATGAGCAATGGTTTTTATCCATTCGCTTCATCCTTCGAGTCTGCTCAGGATCAAAAATACACAGGTGAAAACAACATGTAAATTTGGTTAAACGCAGTATTCGAATCTATTACCCACAGCTTTAGAGATGAATGCTATGCAATTATCTCACCGCGAACACGCATGATTATGATAATTTAGGTAAAATAAATTACAAGAAAAATAAAAACATTTATGAATTATGCAATCATAAACATTATTGATTGCTCTTTCATCACCTTCTGAATTATAACAGATTCGAATGAATCGAAAGATGATACTTACATCCTTTGCACTCTCAATGAGTCTACTCTGTGCTAACATTTCATTGTGGAGAGCCTTGGCACGAGCCAGTTGAATTTCGACTCCTCTTGGGTCTCCCGCAACGGCTTCTGTTACCACAGCACGGCATTGTGGCTCCACCTAGTTAAATATAAATAAAATTAATGTCCATATACATATTTAGGAAAGAGGTATAAACATATTTGTTAAGACCATTATTTGTTAAGAAGAAGAAAAGGTTTATTTACTCATTTCAATAGTCTAAAACAAATGGAGATTTTCAGTGCAATTTTTAAATAACACATCGTTTAATCTAGTTTGGGAAACACATGAACATTATGATTAAAAAATTTGATTTTTTTTTTATAACATGGAATTTATTTAAGTATATAGAATATCTCCTCCAGTTTCTTGTATCCCACGTATAACAGCAATAATCTCTTTTGCTTTGGATTTCTAAACTTAAGTCGTTGTTTGTCCTAAATGCAGAGGGTATAAATTTCTCAAAATCAAGGAGACAGAAAACGACAGTAAGATTTAAAAATAAACATAAACTCGCCTCCTTGAGCCACCTGTCAGCCTTGTCAATTGCATCGTTGTACAGCTTTCTGGTATCTCCGACTCCTCGCAGTCTTTCCTGCAGCTTTTGCGCTCGGGAGAGAAGATCGGCGTGACGGCGAGCAGCCAACGACACACATCCTCGAACCTCCGACTCCGATGGTTGGGTCAGATGAGAATAACGAGATGGCAATGATGTTCTGAACTCATTCAGAGATGATAGATATTCCTGTAACAGAGTTAAAGTTGAATACATGTTATCCAAAGTAATTATATATGTTACACCGAATGTGTGAAATTGCATATTACACGAAATCGGCAATATTTTGCCTAATTCATGAATAAGGCAACGGGCTTGCATTTTTTATGAAATAGGCAAAATTTTGCCGATTTTATATAATACGCAATTTCACACATTCGGCGTAACATATATAGTAAAATTATAAAATATCAAATTTGGTTTGTATACCTATTTAAAAGGCTTCAAATGTAACAGGGTACACCTGTTGAATAGCACTGTCATAGGTATTAGATCTTACCTTGGATTCATCAACAAACTTCTGCGCAGCCATGGTGATGAATCGTAGATCGGCCTGGTGAGCCATCACGTCCCCGAGGAAGTCTCTAGCTGAACCGGATCGGTCTCCCAATCTTCCAAGTTCTGACAGAGCTCTCTCTTGCTCTTCCAGAAGGCGGTACGATGAGTCCAACCAAGAGTTGAAAGTAGTCAGTTCATTACTACAAAGGAAAAATACATTACATTACCCATATGAAAACTAAGTTTAAAGTTTTAATTGCTGTATTATATCTCTATACTTTCTTCAATTTGCTATTATAATATATCATAATATATATTTAGTGCAAACATGGATAGAGAATATTTAATCAAAACATTTAAAAAATCTGTAGATATTTGAAAGAAACTTTATACTAGGGATTAGAGGATTTAAAAAGGGATTAGTTACCTGAACTTGGACAACTCATCCCAGGCGGCCTGCAAGGTCCTCAGCATGTTAGAAGCCTTCGAGGAAGCTCTGTCGGCCCTATCCTTGAGCTGCTTGGCGGCTCTTTCGAGGGCATCAGCCTCCCGCGCTGCTAACACGGCCCCACCTGTCACCACAAGCTGGCGTGCCTGCTCACCTACTCCCACCACAGAGCGTTGTTGGCTTTCCAGCTCCTCACGGATTTGCTGTGAGTAACAGAGTGTACAAAAAATGTTAAATAGAAACAGCATAATATGGTTCAAACATAATCAGGTAGGTAAAGTATGCAGGATTGCACCGAATGAAAAAATATTTTTGTAAAGACACAACTTAATGGGTGGAAGTGGAGTCAAATAAAAGTCAAAGATTTAAAAATTCAGGGTATGTTACGAGTATTTTCTTTTTAGAAAAGGTATTTCCTGACCTTTATGTTGTTGATTTGATTTCTCAGCTCATCCTTGTCTTCCTTGGCCGGTTCTTGATTAGCCAGACGTTCTTCTATCTCGCTCACCCAGTCAAGGAGTTTGTTAAGACTCTCATCGCACAGGCGATACTTCTCTTCAACGGCTTGCTGCTCGAGTGGAAGTTTGGATGTACCAAATTCAAAATTTGGAAGGAATGGATGTTTAAATGAATCAAAATGAAGGATGTGGAAATTTTGAGAGATGAATTGACAGGAGGGAGGGGGTAACATACGAAAAAAGTAATTAGTTGATTGATCTTTGGTACAATTTTACACATTAAAAATTTAACATTTATGTATAATAATATCTGTACATCGTTTTTAAAGCTATGATGATTCTGCTTTTCAAGTCTACACTGTTTTCAATAATTTCTGAAAACAATCCATCTAAGCACTCTCACTGCGAAGCCAATAGTAAAATTTTGTACAGAAACTTTCCTTATTTCCCTTTTCAAAGGTTAATAATATAATATCTACACATTTTCACAATTTTCAAAAATATTATCAATGGAGGTGAAAAAAACTATTAAAACTTTTGAAATAAAATAAATTTACCACATGTCTTTTAATACAACTGTCATAAAGTAATAAATCTGTTTCAAATATTTGATATGTTAATATAATGATAATTGACTTAATAGGTCTCGACTCTCTTCCTCTTAAATGGTAGATTTTAAAAGTATAATATGTAGAGCCAAGGGCCAGAATGGAATATTAAAAAATGTTCATTTCACATAACAGTAAAATTTTTGAAGAAATCATATTTATTGCTATTTTTCTTGGACTAATTAATAATAGCTATTAGAATATCACTGCCAGAGCCGAGTTAACTAGTCAAAGCATGTAATGTTGCGTCAGGCCATGGACGTGTTAACTCGTGCTCTCTTGTAAACGTCATAAGTTCTGAATAAACTATCTGTGTATATATTTTTTTCACAATATTTATTATTTTAGTGTGAAATTATTCACGATAAACTTGAAAAACATGTTGATTTGGTAAGTTTACACAAATATTTACCACTCTGTTCTTATTTCATATTTTTAAGGGATTTATTTTATTACAAAAATAGTTGGCTTACAAGTGTCTACCTCGTAAAAATTGGCTGGCAGTGATAGGGAACGTAGGAAACAAAGCAATATAGTATTTATACTGAAATTTTCCAATTATATAAAATGAATCATACTGGTCATTAACCCTGGATATTAGAGATTAAGTTTATTGATGACATAAATGCAAGAGCTACTGGGTATCCTGCTGACAATGGTAAATCTATTAACATTTCAACATTCACAAACAATGAATATTCATCATGTTCCTGATTTTATATACAAATAAAAAAAACTCTTTTTTCACTCACCATGCAAGTGATTTAATCGATTTTAAAAACAAATCGTTTTATAGATCCACAAAACCATGCACAACGACATTAAAATGTTTTTGATAGACTTAATTAAAAATTAAGTAAAAGAAATATATCAATCAAATTATATTATTTCATGAGTGATTTGGGTACATAATTGTATCCCATTTCAGACATATTTCTTTTAACATTGTAGAACATTGAGAAAAAACATAGAATCAAAACGAACGAATAGTGAGTATGTAAATGGCAATTCATTTTACTAGCAGATCTGTTCCGGTAACGAAGTGCTCTCAAATAGACTATTTGAGGAATAACAAAAAACCATTACTTGACTTTTTTCCCAATGTCAGAGAAAATAGTTAAAGACACCATATTCACAATTATACAACATCACACAGTTTTAAAAAGAATACACTATTTACCTGAAATCAATGTACCGAAATATTAAACATTAAATAATGAACCTTCAATAGAACATTATGTAATACAGTATTGCATTATGTTAATTCATATTCAATTAGCAATGAGTGAAGATATCATATTTTTTATTCAATATTTTGAAACGAGGCATTTATTTTTTTTAAATTTAATCAAAATATTTAAAGGCTACAGGATGGAATGTTATGGTAAAAATTCATTTTGAAATATTACCAAACCTTAAAAACGTATATTTAAAAGATATACAGTCGAACTTGGTTATTACGAGGAAGATGGGACCAACTGAATTTGCTCGTTATAAGCATTACTCATTATATCGTTATATAACATTTTTCGCGCCACGGTCTATTTAAGACAACATGAAAAATCTGAAAACCGTCGTAAAAATCCCCGAAACAAGCATGGCATTCATAAACTACAAAAGAAGTTGTTTATTGTAATGAAGTCCTGAGCCGCCGCCGCTGGTAGGTACCTACTGACTTCACAAAGCTTGGATTTTTTACATGCAATTTCAACTATATGCGTGGATACTTTTTCAATGTTGTCGGTGAAAAAACCAATTAAGTACTTAAACTAGTGTCATAAACGTAATCCGATCCCGGCGGCATCGGTCTAGATAACTGCCTGGTCGGATTTTATTGCTTAGGGTCGAAAATGTTGTTTTTAAACAATTGACACATTTACGGTTTTGCTCGGTATAACCGAGAAGTAGCTCGTTATAAAAGTGAATAAATGTATGGAGAAAATCATAATCTAAAATTTCAACGAATGTTTCCTCATTACATCCGAGATCTCGCTATTTCCGTGATCGTAATAACCAAGTTCAACTGTATATTATATACATTATTTTTTTCAAATATTGATTTCAAATATCAAAAATATTATTAAGTAGTCTATTTATGACAGTAAAAATAAGGTTATGTAAATTATCACTTTGAATAATATTACTTAAGTATTTTATTTATTATAAATAAATTTTCTAGTTTTTTTTCTTTTTTTAAGTGTGTAAATATCACAGTAATTATCAATGAATGATTGAGATTGCTGTCAAACAAAATTATTTGGCTATTTCAAAATAAATTAATAATAAAAATCAGTTGCACCGAGTGAACACGTTCAAAAGCCTTAAATATCTAAAAAAAAAAAACATGCAATAAAATGTAATTAATATAAAGGAGAGAGAACAATCCATCACAACATAAAAATCCATACAAAGCCACTGCGTTCCACAAAGATCCTACGAAAAGCACAAAATGCAATAACAAAAGCTCACATGATGACAAAAACACATCAAAATGGCCACAAAAGCTGTAACGATGGCATATATGACAACACTGATGGTATGACAAAAAGCTGCAACGATGAAAATATACTGACATTCATGATATGACAAGAAATAGTCAAGACATATCGATGAACCATTAGAAACATTACAAAATAATGATGAACAAAAAATTCATGACTCAATCATACCAACAGAAAGTTTTTACTTTAATTGATACACAATGCAGTGTAGCTCAAAATAATTGAACTTTTTATGCTACACGAAAATAATTGTTTTTAAGTTTATTACATATTTTGGTAAAGGTATTAAGTATGATACTATAATCACTCGAACAAGTGTAATGTTTATAGATATATTGGAAGTGTCTGGAAAAAAAAATGGAAGTTTTTAAAAATAGATAGAAACATAAACGGCAATATTCTGGTGGCAGCTGTTGAACAATTCCATTTTTGTTTTTATCAATTTTTAAAAACTGCCATTTTTGTTTCCAGGCACCTCAATTTTTGCATATCAATTGAAATAACTTGATGTTGATAATATTGTTGAAAGCTCGATGATGACTTCACCGGATGAAACCAGAAAGCGGCATGAACATGAAAGCGCTGATGATATAATAATATTTGATGTATTATAATGGCAAGCAAAAATGATGTGGATTTTGACATATAAAATGAAATGAAGAACAAACATTTAGCAAAATGACACACTGGATTTTTAAGAATGTATCTTTTAAGTGTTAAATAATTAATTATTTATTAAAGCTTTATGTTTGATTGGTGTATAATATAAGATTTTTTAAATCAAGATTAAGATATCATTAAGATTCTTAATCAAAAGAAAAATGTTTTATATATAATGTATTATTATGATTATTTATATGTGAGAGTATTTCAGTATTAAGATAAATAATAAGTAATAGTTAAAAAAAAATAATCAAATTTAACACGTGTTAAATAATGAGTTAATTTTAATAATTAAAGTTAGAAAAAAGTTAAACAAAGAATTAAAACGTATTTTACAACAACAATAAAAAGAAACCTGAAACAGTCAAACAAAACTATTAAAAATATCAAAAACTTTTTTTTTTTGAAATAGTATACAAAAGGGCACACAACAAACAATAACGAAAAAATCAAGAATGTAAAAAAAGTAATATTTAGAAACTTGTTAATGATTAATTATATTAAATTAATGAGAGTAATTATAAAAAAGTGAGATTATACTACCTTATGTTTTGTTTTTTTAATTTTATTTATTTAAACATTTCTTATTTACCAGACGTTATTTTGGCAGATGGGGCAAACACAATCACCATTTTGGTATGCTGTTAATCACGCTTCGTCATTCCATTCAAGAAGCGACCTCGCTCTTATGTGTACGGGTCCGTCATGCATTGCCACGTGTGTGTTGGTTATAGTCTGACTTTATGCTCCAATCAACGAGGGATCAGCATTCTTAAGGGTTATCGTAGGGAGTCTATTACTCTTAAAACCAACTCCCACAAGCTTCGTGCAATATCCTTCACTGTCAAACTGATATTAAGTCACTTTTAGAGTAAGCACCAATGTTGTACAATGAGAAGTTACTTATATTTATAACACAAAACCAAAGTAATCATTCCTACGTACTACGTATATATACATATATATATATATAGGAATGGTAAATCAATCAATTATATTATAACTACGTAATAGAACAGATTAAATAATGCGCAGTTGGCATTCTACTAGGATTTTTATTCCGAAAATGATTAATAAAAATGACAATAATTCACCCAATTCTTAATTGAGAGAAATTGACATTTATGGACTAAATTTTTTACAAAAATAATTGAGCTATACAGTTATAATTGAAGTTTTATTGAATATGACACCTAGAATAATTTAAGATGAGTTATTACATAATTACCAACATATTGTATAAGATGACATTTACAATGCTTATAGTTGTCAACTCAAATCGACAAATTTTATTTCCTTTGAATAATCGATAATATTTGATCCTAAATTTTTTTTATACAAAGTACTATCTATAATTCGTAATTTGAAATTCAATTTTTTAAAAATTCGATAAAAGCTATACTTTATTATATAAGTAATTAATTTGAACAGTTTAATTAAATGTATTTTAGGCATCATTGTATACTTATCGTGTACTTTAGAAATCATAATTTTTGTAACTAAATGATAATATTATTATTAAATATATCATTATGTAACTACTTTGTTTGTTTTTTCAAATTTTTCAGTTTGTAAATCCATTTTAAATGTACCAGTTTAATGTGCTATACACTAACAAATGTAATGTAATCTATAGATAACATTCTAATATATAACAATCCTACTTTATTCATTATAAAACATTGACACTCACTCATTGGTGACCCGTAAAGAATATTAAACCATCATCGGCATCAGTAATAAAATGACAAATTTAATGTCAATTTATTACACATGACGAAGAGCGAAGCCGTTTTGTGGGAAAGTTTTCATTAGTAACACGGAAAGAAGCAACACCGGGGACGGGTAAAGGAGATAGCAGATTCAATAATTCTTATTACAATTATTTAGCGACAAAAGCACAGCTGTCATATTTGCTGTTTTCTTAATGTTATTATTATATCACGGAATTCATTAAATAAAGCTGGAATGGACTTTTCAGGGTCTTTTCTGATTTATGTCCAAAGCGGTGGGAGTTTTTTTGAAATATTGAAATGACATTTGCGACAAAATACAAAAATTATTTAAAACCAAATATTCATTCAATATTCGAAGAAAAATTAGGTACATAATACGTATATTCCTATAACTTTTGAAGTCAAACAGTTGTAAACTACCTCGTAAGCGGTATTATTAAATATTTTTCATAAAAAAATTCAGTCTTACTTAATAGTAATCAAGAAATATAACAGAAAACTTTGATACTCAATAAGACTACCAAACTGTCCTAATAATAAAAAGACTCTATTACCTAAACAAGTATGAGAATGGCAAAAAAATAAATGTAATATAGATTTCATATGTACTTAAAAAAGTTAGAGATAGTCATCATACAAACATAATATTTATATAGTATATTCAATTATATATATATTTTTGAACTGCAAATGAGGGATTTTTGGAAGGTACATTTGAGAGGAAGATTTGTTTTTGAATGAATGATGTTTTGGGATAATTCAAGCGTGTTACACGTTACAAAAGGATTTGATGGTGCCTTTTCGGAATGACTTTTTTTCTCGAGCCGTTAATCAACTTTTCCAGTCGGCCATTAATCTCGATATGATACAATATATACTTTTATTATGTACGTAATTGTTATTTTTATCGAGGTAGGCTAGCATCGAAGGCCTTTCGGACAGCTGTAATAAGAGAATTTTAATTGAGACTAGAACGGCGGACAATGAACGAACAGCAAAAACTACATTATTTTTAAATTCCCCCGACACCCATTCGCGAGATTTACGTATGTAACACCAACAAAACTCAAATGCCACCACGGTAATAGTAGATTTAACTGATATAAATAAAGATAGATAACATCTCCATGACAAAACTGCGTTATTATTCAAATCACATGTTAAAAATAATTCAGTCCCTCTAAAAGGGTTGAGCGAAAGGTTGACCACCAATTCTTAAAAGAAGTTTATCGGAATGCCGCAACATTGTAAAGTTCACATGCGATATGTGGAGCAGATATGTTCAATGCTCATATTAAAATTTAAAGAAAACTTTTCATCATTTCCATGAATGTGATATTTTGAGTCGGTTTACTATAGGATTTGATAGGAGACATGAAAATATATTAAATTTGTAACTAAGTGAATTGTGTTGGCGTTTGATTTTTAATGATGATACCACAAAAAAACTAGGACCAACTTAATTAATTATAATATTTTTATGACTGTAAGTGAATTGTGTTGGCGTTTGATTTTTAATGATGATACCACAAAAAAACTAGGACCAACATAATTAATTATAATATTTTTATGACTGTCTATGGGTTAAAATTTTGGAACCATTATTGTGTGAAAAAATAACTGTCACATTACAAGATGTCAATGTGTGTTAATGTGTTATACTGTTCTTTCATTGGCTGTTTCTTGGGAATTTGATGATTCATATTAGTTTACAAAATGATTAGGGAAAATATCAGATGTGAACTTTAATTTCAGGTCAATTATTGTTTTGTTTTATTTTGTATTTTGTTCCCACGTAATTAATTTTCCTCAAATAAATATCCAATATAAGAAGACAAATATTTTTGAATGGACGATTAATTGAAATTTAAAGATTTTTAGAAATCTAATAATGTGACACTAATTGACTGATCTTTTTTCTTCCTACACTAGTACTTATAAATTGTATATTTATTGTCATTGAACTACGAATCCAAATTGCAAGGGCTTTTAAAATTCGATTAAACCCTGTCTTAACCAAACCATAATAGATAAAAAAAATATTAACCAATAAAAAGCAGGGCTTCAAACTGGAACTGAACCGAAAACACTGTTATTTTTGTCGGAATGAAAACCATAACAGAACCGGAAGAACATATTGGTTTTTCCGGTTCGGTACATGTTCAAACACGAGCATTATTATGATCATACTCTCCACTTCAGCTGTCGTAGTATTTTTAAAAAATATGGTTACAGCCGTGCGGTGCAGCATAACCATTGGTTTCAGAGCGTGGCGCTAGGTACAATCACACAAGTACCATAAAATGTTCTAAATTATGGTGGAAAATAAATTTTTAATACAAATAAAAACAATTAAAAATAATCACTCAGAGCTGAACCAAAAACCGAAAACTGGAAAAACCGTTATTTTTTTCGAAACGAAAAAAAAAAACAATATTTTGAAGCCCTGATAAATAGAGTTTAATCGAATTTTAAAAACCATTTGCAATTTGAATATTCTTAGTTCAATGAAAACAAATAAGTATTACTGATAAAGTTTAGTGTGCACAATTTATTACCTAGTATTTTTGACTTATTGAATTTAAAGGTAATATTGATGAAGCGAGGGGATTTATTGTCATTTCTATATTATGACAGGTAAAAATATTTTATATGTTATAAAAATAATGAGAAATGAAAGAAATGTAATGATAATGAGAATGAGAATGAGAGATGCTTTCAGCCTTCTAAATGAAACATTTAAATTCTATTAATAAGAATATTTATTATTTAATGCAATAAAATTTAAAATGTTTTTATTGAGCACAAAACAGGATGAACTTAAACAACTTTAAAATATTAATATAATATAATAATTGTAATAATATACTTTCAATTATATAATTGTAGACGTAAAAGATATATTAGATCTTTCCAAAGCGTAATAAAAATATTTTATTTAAGCGAATGAAACAAAACACAAAATCATAAATAAATAATTGAGCCTGTAATTTTTTTTTTGTTTAGCGCTGTCTTAGCTTCCCTGCTGGCAAAAAGGCAAAATACAATTTATTACTGGTAATAAGTAAAAGTTTTTTTGTGGGTATCTTCTTTATGTCAATATCGAAAAGATATATGTATTATAAAATTATTTTATTATATTTTGCCTCTCTCTCAGTGGTTTAATGATGAAAAAAAAAACATTCAGATAAAAAAGCATGTCGTATACACTACCACCAGTAAAAAAACTATTTCAAAATATTATATAAATCCCTCAAAAGAGTTAGAAATAAAGAGTGTCAAGACATTCAAGTGAGTATTTTTTGACAATTTTGGACATATAGAACTAAAACTAAACTAAAGAAAAATATTGACTTAATAAATTAAAAAACGGTACAATTTTAATATTATAATATTTAAAATATTTTGAAATAGCTTTCTTTCGCCAACCGGTCATATAGTAAGGGCTGGTGTGTAAAATACACTTAAGAAATCAATTGATTTCATTGATATTAAAATATCCATATTATTATAAGCCTTCAATTAGAACACAATATCTATGAAGGAAAGTATGTTAATTAAACATTTTATAAAAATTAATGCGACATGCATTTTTTAATGAAGCCGAATTTTCGATTCGAGAATTAAATGTAGTCTCAAAAAAAAAACAAAGAAATGTCTCATAATATTAATTAAAATGAGTGAAAAACAAATGTTACTAAAAATGTGCCGAGTGTATTTATTTAAAAAAATATTTATTATAGACCTAAAAATCAATGTACATTAATCAATAGATTAACCTTCAATTTTTTTGGTATATATTGTACAAGGGTTGCAAATATTTTCGATACAATAATATCCCAAGAAGTGTATAACAAGTTAAATTTTTCGGTCACTTATTACAAAAGGAAATATTAAGACATTTGAATCTAATCACGACTGCATAAGG
The DNA here is from genome assembly GCF_057557595.1 of Rhyacophila brunnea. Classification (NCBI taxonomy): domain Eukaryota; kingdom Metazoa; phylum Arthropoda; class Insecta; order Trichoptera; family Rhyacophilidae; genus Rhyacophila; species Rhyacophila brunnea. Next base: position 22,233,350 of record NW_028232774.1, read on the forward strand.
ACTCGGCCCACGGCAAGAATAGGGATTTCAATTATTACTTTTGCTAACAGAACAGCTGACAATTGCCGGTTGTTCCTGCTAGTTGCCAATAATCAATTACTGTTAGGCACGAAGCATTGTAAAAGCAATCACTGACATTCTAAATTTGAATTTTATAATTTAGGTAAAAAAAAAACCAAAAACCGTCAATCGATTATTGCATTCTTCCACAAAATATAAAATGATTTCAAAAAAAGTGCCTCACATGATCGAAAACAAAAAATAAAATGCCCTAATCTAAATTTGCAAGCAGGAAAGATCTCTTGCAGGAAGAAAAAAAAATGGTGCAAAAATGATAACATACATTAATAAGATTAATTTAACAAGAAGTAAATCAAAATGAAAAATAACTCACCCTTGTCTCTGCAGCCAAAATGAATCCCTTCGCCTGAGCCTTGACCAAGTCAATGGACGAATCTTTGGAGGGATCCAAAATTAGCCTACCCCCGACCGGGTCTACAATTTTAGACGCTATGGCTTGCTGGAGTGGAACTATTACTCCGTTCACCGGGTCTTTCACCACTGTGCTCGAAGGATCCACGATTCCTCTATCTATACATTCGGTTAGCGTTAACCGTTTTCTGTCGATAACACTTGTCGTAATAAACGGATCGCAGAATCCTCCGGTCGTTGGATTATATATTGCAAAGTCAAGACACTCGTTCAGAGTGAAACTTCTCTTCGGAGTCATCAATAATCCACTTTCCAAAGCTGTTGCCAATGGAGTCAGTTTCGATGTTTCAGTATCGAGAATATTTCCTTTTTCGGCATCCATCAATCCCTTTCGGAACGCTTCCGGTAATTTGATCAGCTTCTTTTTGAGGTTATCTTTCACGAGCGCCGTGTCCGAGTCGATGTGGCCCAAGATGGCCGCGTCTTTCACGGTCAAAACGTCATTGGTCCGCGGGTCGGTAAACCGGGCGGTCGACACGTCCAGGTATTTGAATTCTACGGCTTTTTCAAACGTGAGAGGTTCGCGGATATAGACGATGACGCCATTTTCGAAAATGACACAAACAGTCCTCGATCTACCCGTTTGAGGATCAAAAGCGGCTTTAGCATTGAGGTCGACAACACCTGCCGAAATAGCTAAATGAAGAGGTCTGAAGCGACCCGTCTGGGGATCTTTAACTACAGCTGTGTTTGGATCGATAAATTCAAATCTTATAGCTTCATCTAAAGTGAACTCCCTCATTATTGGTTCTTTTTCTTTTGTATAATCGATTGAGGAACGTCTGACACCGCGAGATGAAGTTAGAGGTTTGATAATCGTTACTAAATGACCCTTATCTAAAGCGACATCTATGTTGTAGGCTCGTTTCATTTTGGAATCTAAAACTCTACCTTTAGTCACATCAATGTCTCCGTTTTCAATGGCGGACAGGAGAGATTTGAGCTTGTTGGTGACGGGATCTTTCAAAGCCGTAGTATCAGGATCGATAAAGCTAGAATCTATTGCCGCGATCAAATCTAAGAAGTCACCAGAATTGGGATCGACAAATTTACCAGTATCAGGTCTAAATAGGCCATTCTTAACGGCATCTTCTACAGAGAGATTTCTACTGCTAGTAACAATCAATCCTCGGAGCTTTGCTTCGATTAAATTGATAGCATTGCCGTTGGGTAAATTATAGCAACCCGAAACTTCATTAACAAGTTTACCTTTGATAGCTTCGGGAAGCTTAACATATTTGCTGGCTTGGATGTTCTTGACCAACGATGTTTCAGGACTAATGAGTTCTTCTACTATAGACTCTTTGAGAGTCAGAGGTCGCTCGGACACAGGATGTTTAAATCTAGATTTATCTGAATCGTACATTCCCATAGCTAATGCGTCATAAAGTGAGAAGCCAGCTCCTTCGATATCTACGATGAGACCTAGCTCCATGGCTTTATTGAGAGGAATTGAAACATCCGAGTTGGGTTCAGCGAAAGTTCCGCTACGTCTATCAACAATACCCGTGCGACAAGCTTCAGCAAGAGAAAGAGGTTTTTCTGACTTCTTATCGAAATAGCACAAATATTTAGGATTGACGATGAACTTTCTGATCGCCTCGTGAAGGGTGATCTTTCTGCCGGTTACGGGATCGGCGAATTTACCAGATTTCTCATCATACAATCCCTGATGAATAGCTCTCTGTAAAGAAATACTAGCCTTGCTATCTACCAAAAGTCCTATTTCAAACGCTTCAACGATGCTTAATTCGGTATTATCTTTATTGATATCTTTGACTTTACCAGTCTTGCTATCGATGACTCCAGTCTTCAAAGATTCAGGTAAAGAAATCTTCTTCCAAGAACCTGACCTAATATCCTTGACATGCACGGAATCAGGGTCAATGAGATTTAGCTTAATGGCTTCTGCCAGATAATGTTTCTTTCCCGTGTTGGGATCCAGGAATAGACTGGTAGTCTGGTCATATATTCCTTTAGAGATGGCCTCACTGAGAGACATCGGTTTACGAACTTCAATCAATACGCCGCGTTCGAAAGCTTCCTGGAAATCGATTTTTTCTCTGTCTCCCAAAACTACGGTACCCGTCCTTGCATCCACGATTCCTCTCTCAACGGCAAATTCAAACGGCATAACCTTGCCATCTAAACTAACAAGTGTCGACTGCGGATCTAAAATTCCCTTCTTCAGTGCTTTATCTGTCGGTATCTTCTCCCTACTTTCAGGGTGAGTGAATTTGCCAGTCTTAGGATCATAGAATCCTTTGAAGACGGCTTCCGGTAAACTAAACTTACGTTTAGCTGGAATAATTAAACCTCTTTCTGATGCGTCTACAAAAGTAATTTCATCTCCTTTAAGAGGATCTTTCGCTTTGCCCAACTTGGAATCGATTATGCCTGATTTAATAGCTTCACCTAATGTAATGATATCTCCTGTTTTCGAATTCTTTATAGTCAACACGTCCGGATCAATGTCTCCTTTCTTAATAGCTTCATCTAGTGTTTTTGTTTTCGTATCTATGGTCAAAAGTCCAGTTTCTGGATCATAGCAACCTTGAACGAGACCTTCTTGAAGTGACCACGGTTTTCTGTCACTCAAAAGATAGCCTTTCTCATGTGCAACATCGAGTGTCATTGTTGGATTGGTAATTATACCTAATTCATCATCAAACAATCCCGTTTTGATAGCATCCGGCATGGTTACAAGTTTATCCAGATTCCTGTCACGAATTTTAACAGTTTCCGGATCGAATAATTTAGAACTTATTGCTTCTTTTACTTGGATTTCCTGACCAGTTCTAGGATCTAAAATCTTACCAGTTTGAGGATAGTAATAACCTTTCTCTACAACATCAACCAATGTCCACGTGAGCTGTCTAGTTACAAGGTATCCTCTGCTCATAGCGACATCTAAAGTAACTAAAGTACCTGCCTTTGTATCTCTTAACTTTCCTGTTTCCGAATTGACAAGTTTCGTTGTTAACGCATCTTCAAGACTAACAAAGCAATCTGCTCTAGTATCTTTAACTTCTGAGATGGTCGGATGCACTATAGACCTCTCTACCGCTTCATCAATGGTTACCTTTTGACAGGTGGATAAATCTTTAATCTTTCCAGTAGCAGGGTCATACAGGTTCATTTTGATGACAGCTTCTAAAGAAATGGGGCGCCGAGAGCTGACTGAGAGCAAACCTTCTAAGAAAGCTTGTCTAATTTCAATTTCACGTCTGGTCTGCACATCAATGATAACGCCACGGTATAAATCTACAAAACCGAGCTCTATGGCTTCGGTCAAAGTTATAACTTCATTATTAGCAGGGTTCTTCAGAGTGATTGAGTCAGGATCTATTAAATTCAGACGTATGGCATCGGCAAGCGTGTATATTTCCCCACTGTTAGGGTCTTTGAATTCTCCCGTGTTAATATTGAATACGCCAGATACTAAAGCATTTTCAAACGTCAACGGTTCAGCTATAGAATCAGGTTGTCCCTCAATGATCCAACCGCGTTTAATACAATCGAAGAATGACACCCTTTTACCAGTTTTTGGATCAACCATATGTCCAGAATTTTTGTCAATCAAAGGAACAGCAATAGCATCTTCGAGAGGAACAAATTTCTCAGTTTTTGCATTGAGGTCTTTCACTAGCAAGTTTTGAGGATCAAAAATGGCCATTACCATATCGATAAATGAGATTCTCACACCGGTTTCAGGATCCAAGAATATTTGGCGTTCGGAATCGTAGAATCCATATTCAGTGAGCTTATTTGGTGAAAATAGCTCATCAATAGTAAGGGAAACTCCAGGTTTTTCTGATACTATAGAGATACAATTTTTGGAAATGATATCAACAATGTTCAGGGGACTGATTTCTTCTTGTTCTAGAGCGTCTTGGACAGTCAGGCTAGATTCTTGTCCATTGATTAAAATACGACAGACCTTCGGTTCAACTTTACGTTGGGAAATAGCATCACCCAGAGGCAGTCTCTCAAAGACGACTTCAGATATTTGAACATCATGCTTAATATCAGGTGATTGTTCCCTTGATGACGGTTTTTGGGTTAATTGTGTTGTTTCTTTGATTTGAGAAATAATGTTTATTCCGGCATTAGTGGGTGAAAGTGGTTTTCCTTTATGGTAAGGTTCATCAACTTCTGTGATAATGACACTTGAATCTGTAACAGATAGGGAAGGTTCTTTGCTAATGGCTGTCGTAACCACAATTTCTTCTTGAATATTTACAGATTCAGTAGCATCTGATAACGGTCGTTCAGGTTTTTTGATTTTATCCTTCTTGGGTGTGATAGTTTTATCTTGCAGTGCTTTTTTATCATTAGCAGGCTCAAGCGTTGGTTCTTTAGGCTTCCTCAATTGAGCTGCAGGAGAAGGTTGTTTAACTAAGCTAGTATGTTCCTTAGTCGGCGAAGTTCGATCGACCGGGGATTTCTTGTCTTTTTGTGTCTCTGGATATGTTTCTTTATCCGGCGATTTGGAGGTCAAATTTTTAACTCCCTTAGCAATAGCCATTCCAGCTAAAACTGGTGAGGCTACAATAGCTAATAGTCCCATCTTGGCTGCCTTCTTAATATCAACAGACTTCCCAGTTTTCTTGTCTTTAACTTTACCGGATTTAGGATCGATTAAACCTTTCTTCAAAGCATCTTTAAGAGTGACCTGTTGTCCAGACTCGACGTCATAAACGACGGAATCTGGATCGATAATTTTCCTTTCCAAAGCTTCCTTGAATGTATACAGTTTCTTAGGATTCTTTGGATCCCTAAACTTGCACGTTATTTCATCATATATCAGTTCATAGGCTTCAATCAAAGTTAAATATTCTGTTTTGATAGTAATAATTTCTGTTGTTTGAGTTTCAATTGGGGTGCTATCTATTGATGTATCTAAAATACCTTCACTAATAGCTTCAGAAATAGTCATGGACTCCCCGGTATTAGGATCTTTATAGATACCGGTATCCATGTCTACTAAGCCTTTCTTGACAGCATCATCAAAGTTCACTTTGACTTCTTTAGTTGTAAAATGTTCTTTGCTCGTTTTCTCGTCTTTAATTATTCCTTTTTTACGAGCCTCTTCAATAGACATGATCCTGCCGGTTTCCAACTCCTTGACTTCATTAGCACTGAGTAGTACATAACCTGAAAGTATTTCAATCATTTTCGTTGTAATAGTGTGATGTGAGGTGATTGTTTCAGTGACTGAAGTAGTACCTCCTATAGATTCAAATGACACAAGCTCTGGAAGAGGCTTAACAACAAGTAAACCGTTCTCTATCGCTTCAGAAATTGGTATAACTTCATGAGTTGTAGGATGCGTAAATGTACCTTTATCAGAATCAATCAAGTGATTATCTAGAGCTTCTTTGATTTCGACAGCGTCATTGCTGACAGGGAAAGGAATGGCCATGATAAAGTTATCTTTAATCGCATCTTCTATAGGGGTCTTCACTCCGGTTATCGGATGAATTATTTGTTTTTTGTCTGAATCAACAAGGCCTCTTTGCACGGCTACCGTTAAAGTCATGCCTGCCGGTGGAATGTTCTCAATGGGAGACCTATTATCGGTATCCTTGTCAAACACATTTACTCCGACGGCTGACAGTAGATCTAGGCTACCGCTTCTTGTTTTAACTAAAGATTTATTCTCATCTACGTTTCCTTTGTGGATAGCTTGCTGAAGAGTGACTTTCTGTCCCGTGGGGTCTACCATTTTCGACAAAGGATCTACAATATCGCAGACGATGGCTTCACGCAAAGAAAGATGGTCCCCGGTTTCGGGGTGGATAATTTTACACGTTTCCGGTTCAATCAAACCTTGCTCTGCTAATTTAGGAACGGATAAACTCTGAGCCATAGGTATAAGCAACTGATTAGTACCGTCAGGGTCAAGAACACCTCGTTCCATGGCTTGTTTGATGTTGAGTACATCTCCTCTTTGAGGATCGATAATAGAGCCCTTTTCCCCATCTACCTTTTTATCTGAAACAGCTTGAGACAGTGATATTTGCTCACCAGTAGGAGACAAGAAGTTTTCACGTTTATTCAAAATTTCAGCTGTCTCATCATCAATCATACCTTTCTCGACGGCATCTTTGGGATTTACAACCTTCTTTCTCATTTTCTGTAGAATGACTGGTTTTCCAACATTCTCTGGACTTATATCGAAAGACTTAGCGCTACCAATAGCTACTTTGAACTTAGGCTCAGTGGTAACTCTGGAGCGTGTTAATTCAGCTTCGGATAATTCTTTCGGTCTCTCCCCGTAGGAAGTGGTAATAGTGGAGACTTTCTTATTGGAATCAATGTTCTGCATCAGCTGTTGGGCATATTCCGGTGTAATGAGACCCTTTCTTACTGCTTCTTGAGCAGTTATTTCTTTACCAGATGTAGGATCTTTGATTATGACCGACTTAGATACAACTTCTGACGATGTCTCGATCAGAGCTTCTGGTTCCATTTCTTCATCGTCGAATGGCTGATCTGTAATCATCTTTTCATAAGCCTCATTATCGATAAGTCCTCGAGATAGAGCTTCGTCCACCGGTATCTGTTGTTTTGTTTTTGGATCAGTTACAAATACCTTTCTGATAACTTTAATAGTAGTGTTTCTTTCAGAATTAATGAAGTCTTGGAGTTCTTCCGGTTTGATGGAGCCTTGCTTAATTGCTTGCTGAATAGATATCGGTCTTCCTGTAGAAGGATCTGTTATAATGATCTTCGAATCAAGATTTTCAGTAAACGATGATGTCACTCTTTGCGGTGATTCTCCGATAAATTCTTGAGCTTTTTCGTATTTCCTAAGAGTATCAGCATCTACCAACCCCCTTTCATAAGCTACCTCTATTGGGATTTTCTCGCCTGACCTCGGATCTACTACCATTGCACTTTTGATGACTTGAATGGCCTTAGCTCCGGCGACTATTGGTGCACCTGCCACTACCATAACTCCAAACTTAACAGCATCTAAGATGCTCATCTTTCTTCCTGTATTATCTGTATAATCGCCGGTTTTTTCATTGATAATTCCTTTCTTTATTGCTTCTTTAACGGTCACTTCTTTGCCTGAATTTGGATCTCTGACCTTAACTAAACTGGGATCAAGTGTTCCGTCTTGAACGGCCATTAATAAATTCTCTGATTTTCCTGTCTTTGTGGATATAACTAGAGCCGTCGAAGGATCATAAATAATTCCTGGGGCAACCTGCATAGGTTCAGGGGAAGATATCTGGACATTGGAGCTGTTAATTTCCGTAAAAACTAAAGGATTATTGTCCAAGACGCTCGATACTTCAACGACATCTGGTTTGCCGATTACTTTAGTGATTTGAATGAGTCTCTGATCTGGGGAATCTTTTTCTTTCCTATCTTCTAATAAAACTAAATTATTTGCGATCGCCTGCTTCATTGGAATGAATTTGTTGCCCTGTTTATACTGGCCTGTGCCATTCAGAATGCCTTTCTCTAAACTCCTGATCAAGGTTATCTTTCTACCATTCTTGGGGTCGATGACTGTTGCCGATTTGGGATTGATGATCTTCAATTTAACGCATTCTTCAAAACTAACTAACCTATCTGTACCAGGGATAATAAATAGGCCGGTGACAGGATCGAATAGCTTTTGATCAATAGCTTCTGACACATACCAGCCATCTGGTGGGAGTTCAAAAACTTGCTTCTCCATTGACCTACGCTCCGACGTTAAGAAATCGGTGGTCACGGTTTTACCTGTAATAGTAGTGGTAGTGTGAACAGTTGTATGCGTATCCGTCACATCCATTCGATCTTCAGTCTCTGGCCTAGAATAAACTGTCATATCTGGTCTAGTCGGTACTTGTTGAATTCCCGGTTCCGTTCTATAAATTGTTTCAACCCTACCTGTAGGACTCGCCGGACTTTGAGTTGGATCTTTCATAAATGACTTTTTGGTGATTTTTAACTCAACATATTTACCAGGGGAAGAATCTCTTGTGATAATTTTACTTGTAGGACTTAGTTCGAAGTCTGAAGGGCCACTGCCGTCTGGCATATCAATACCTAACAGACCTTGGTTCAAAGCTTGCTGTATAGGAATAACAGTTCCCGATGCTGGGTCAGTGAACGTTTGAGTGACTTCATCAATAAGACCACGTCTTACTGCCTCAGTGAAAGTAATTATCGTATCTGACCTAGAGGTATTTACGTTAGTATTTGTAATAGTAACGTACCGTTTAACAGTTTTCGTCACCGTTTGAGTGGTAAGAGTGATATTTAACAATGAATTTAAAAGCACGGCACCTTCTGGTGTGATCAAATTAACTTCAACTGCTTTATCGAGAGGTAAAGACTTCTGAGTCTCAGGATCTAATAAATACCCCGTGTGCGGATTAAGAATACCTTTGAACACAGCATCCATGACACTTAGTTCTTTACCGTTTTGGAAAATACCTACATTACGATTTAACATTTCAAAAACTTCAGGGCGTATAGCACCGAGTTTTACTCCTTCGTGCATGGATACAGTCTTCAATGGCCTTTCGTTAACAATAATACTACCGCCATTTTGACTGTTAATCAGACCTTTTGTTATCGCCCGATTGAAAGACATGAATTCATTAGTGGCTGGATCTCGGAATCCGTCAATATCAAATAATGATTTTTGTGAAACTGATGTTATCAAACCTCTATCTACGGCCTCGGGAATGGTGCATATTTCACTGGTCAGATTGTCTCTGAACCTTGTGGTGTCCGGGAGAATAATACGAGAAGCGAGTGCTTCAGAAAGAGTTAACAGTTCACCAGTTGTCGTGTTGGTAACTGATTTTATACTGTCACTATCCAATACCCCAGAAGCTATTGCCTGCAGGATGTTTATTTTAGATTTCTGCATAGGCGAAGATATGAGACCTACATTATCCATGAGAGAATTATCAACCACGTCTTTGAGAGTCATCGGCTTACAAATAAGCCTCTTCTTTAAGGCGTCGCCGAATTTAATTTTGTCTTTGCTGACACTGTGAATGTATCTACCGAATTTGGGACTGACTATTCCCTTTTGGATCGCATGTGAAAGAGTGATATTACTGTCCGTTGACGGATCGACGATTTCGCGAACCTCTGGATTGATAAGCTCCTTTTTAATTGCAACATCTAATTGGAATTTGTCACCGGAATTCCGATCCACAATCCAACCTGACTCCTGTTCAACGAGTCCTTGCAGAATCGCGTCTGACAGGGATACTGCGCTCGATTTAATCTTGATGATTTCATTATAGATCAGATAACCTCTTTCGTAAGCTTCTGATACCATAATGTAAGTACCGTCAGGGAGTCTGAAGAGACCCTTTTGCAAATCGACTTGGCCTACGTTCATTGCCTCTGCAATGCTCATCCCTTGTCCTGGAGCTTGTCTAGCTTCCGAAATTACCTTAATTCTCTTCTCCGTCGGATCAGAGAATCCTTGTTCCGCATCATATAGTTCTCGCTGTATCGCTTCGAGCAGAGAGACTTCTTTTCCATCTTCCGTTGTCCCACATGGTCCAACTAATCTGGCTGCAAGTTTGGGGTCTATAAGACCGTCTTTCGCAGCTTGCTCAATGGGAATACTTTGTCTATTGTCCGAGCTTATTGATATTCTTCCCGTTCGTACGTCCAGTATTCTCATGCTGATGGCTTGACCGACAGTTAATACTTCTCTAGTCTGCGGGTGGACAATTCCCTTCGAGTCGATGATGTTGGCTCCCTCGTACATTCTGTGCACTCGTTTGAGATTTCTGAGATCGGCAGAACCATTTGTGTCTCTTTCGCCAGAGAGAGGTTGCCTGTTGTTGGTGATTGTCGTGGTGGATTTGAAGACATTTTGTGATGTCGATTTGCCATTTGTAGTGGCCGAATTGTACGGGGAATTTGCGGTTACTGTGTATGTCGTTCTTGACGGTGACCCATCGACATCTGATACACCAGACGTTTGGATATACCTATTAAAAAAGAAAAAAAATGTTAAAACAATTATTTCATTGTCTTTTTTGAGAAGCATGAAATCATACAGAATATGTACTTAGAAAAAAGGTTACATCTGGGTTACATTTGGAAAGGCTCAAGCAAATTTAACTAAACTTTTAAAAAATGATTATGATGAAATTATTATGAATATATTGTTGTTGTTGCTTTTTTTTAATATCTAACACTATAACAGACCATGACATCCTATAACAGTAGTGTAGGTAATTTTAAACATAAAATTAATAAATCATGACCATAAAACTCTATTCTTGCCAATGGAAAATAAATCAATCTAATGAATAGTTATCTCGGCATGGAAATAAATAGTAACAGAAAACTACAATATGACTCTAGTGCAGTGATTCCCAAAGTGTGGTAGGCGTACCCCCTGGGGTACGGGAAGAGTTTGGTGGGAGTACGCGCTGCACCGGGCTTTGGCTGCGCCTGGTGCAACAAGCATTAATATAACATCAATACAACATCCATGCTAGAAGGTTTGTCGCATGCGGAAGAAGAGTAATTGTTGGAATTAGCTTCAGACAGATTCGTGATTAATAAATATATGGAGTGTACTTTAACATCATTCCGCTTGCAAATGCAACATGTGTATCCAGTTTTAACAGAGGAAGTCCTGAAATACATCTTGCCTTTTCCAACGTCATATCTATGTGAAGTTGCTTTTTCAGCATTTCTAGACATTAAGTCAAAATAAAGGAACAGGCTTTTGGATGTGGAACCGCATCTCAGATTTTAAAAATTAAGAACCAGGGTACCAAATTATCTGTCTCAACATAAACAATTTCATCCTTCTCGTTGATTATAATGAATGTTATTTATAATATAGATTTTATGTATTTATATTGTATCATGAATGAATTTTATTTTCGTTTATTATTATTTTGTTTATGTAAAAAAGGGAAAAATAAATATATTTTGTTTGTTATTAAAGTATATCCATTTTTTTGACGAGGGGTACTCAGTGTTACGAAATTTATAGAAGGGGTACACAGATGTCGAAAGTTGAAAGTCGAATTGTTGGGAAACACTGCTCTAGTGGATGAAAAATCAAAATTATGAAATCACATAATATTGTGTATTTTTACATTCTGTATGTTTGCACCGCTGGATTACTTGGTGACATACAACCTTAACATTAGCATTTAGCTACTTACTCGGTTTGTGAGAAGTGCGTTGTGTGGGTATGGTCGGGGGCGGCAATATCATGCATGTTGAACTCCTGGCGGAAGGAACGCACCGATCGCGGTGCCATCGCTTCCACCAGACGCTGCAAGGATAAAAACATAACACAATTTAATAAAACCATCAAATATCACACATGCTTGTAAGAATTGATGACAATATCAGTAATAATATTATTGTAGTAGCAGAAACAACCGGAGATCGCCAGCTGTTCTGCTAGGTCTTATAATTGCAATATCTGACACATGAATTTTATAGTGGTTGTAATCAACCAAAATTATGGATTATCAATTATTATGTCTTAACTAACCTATGTATTAACAAAATTATGTCAACACTAGTTTAATAACTAGTGTTGACATAATATGTGCAAATAATGATAAGCAAACTTTTATTTTAATTGTAGTTTCAGATTGGTGATGATTAGAATTACCATCAGAATGCGAGATAAATATTAGAATTTGTAAAAAAACATTTGTTTCACAATTTCAATAACTTTGTTTACTTAACATACTTTTTTGCGATCTGCACATTTGTTGTATGAAAAACAACTATAGAATGGAACTATGTATAGGTACTCACTAAAACATTTAAGTATTATAATATCCTAAGTATACTTTTATGATAGGTAATTAATCTTGTTTTATATTCATTCATAAAAGAAGAATAAACTGAAGTACCTACTTCCTATTTTTTTTTAGAATTATTAATAACCATGTCCTTGCTTTTTCCTACAATGTGGTTGTTAGTAATTTTTAACAATCACACACACCCAGGCTTTGAGAAGATCACATAAATATGTTGTGTCCTCACCGGGTCGAACCCAGAACTCTCGGGCGGAAGACAAGCGCCTTACCCACTGCACCACGAGAGCCGCCTGAAGTGCTTCCACTACTACTTCAACTACCACATTTGATGAAAAAACGTGTACCTACCCATTAATAATTGATAATCAAAAATATTCAATAAAATAACATCACTTGATGTTACATCCTTAAATGTTGTGAATTTACTCATTGAATGTAATAAAATGTTCACCAAATTATTAGCAAATGGAAATACGTTTTTTTAACAAATTTTTGAGATATCCGAGAACCAGCTAGGAATCAAGGTAAGTAGGTACCTGGTATTGCTACTTTAATTCAAATCACAAAAACCTGTAACTAATATTTATAGAAATTTGAGAAGCGCTTTGTCGTAATCACATAGAGTCCAAGTACCAACAAAAGCATGTTGGCTGGAATCTGAGAACCATATTTCTTTTGAAGATATTTTCAGGTGTTTCCGAATTATGTAGATACCTAAACAAATAAAATTTATTGATTTACCTATATATAGCTAAAGTTAAGTTATATTTAGGAATTTTCAGTAGTAACCTAATTAAAAAAAGTGATAAAAATATATACACACCCTGCACTCGTATGAGAAGTCATATTCGTAACGGTCACACATTTTACCAGAAACTTCAACACTTAAATATATTAAATACTATTTATTACACATTTATTGAGCACATATTTTACACTTTATTAGCCCATTTTGGGCAACTTTTATGGATTATTTTGTAATTAGGTATATATGTTATATTTTAAAATTGTTAAACTGTAAGAAAGGTAAAAAACCATTCATATTTCAATCACAACAGAGATCAAAATAGATAAAATGAGTTTATAAAACGTATTTAAAAAAACTTCATGAAAAAGAATTAAAAATTTAGAAGTATTTATCATAACCACAATTGAGTGGCCATTACGTACCTACAAAATTCTTAAATATTCGTTGACGGAATACTAAAAATTAAATAAAAAACGCGGACTCATTATAGCCGATTACCGGATTGCACAAGAGCGGCATGGCAACCCTGCTGGGATATATTTCAGAACTCAGTAAACATGGATTAGGCTTTAAATCCCTGATAACAATCCTTATATTAACACGAGATACCCATTACTAGTGAGTAACAAAAACAAGATTGCATTCAATTGAGTATATTTATTTAGTTAAAATAAAAATGAATGATGCGTTTATTAAACAGGGAAATGTCGAAGTGATATTAATTAATTGATTCACATAAAAATAACGGAAACCGAAAAACCGGTAAACGAAGATTACCGAATCTATTATAAAACATGAATTTGAATTTAAATTCATGGTAAAAAATCATTATATTAAAACGTGATACTCATTAGCGAGAAATAAAAAAAAAACCAACGTTACACTTCATTGTGTAGGTATTTTAATTAGTAATTCATTCTGAAATTAAAATGAATGATACGTTTATTAAGCTGGGAATTGATTAACGACGTAATTTTCATTGTTTCATTTACGTTAAATACCGAAACTCCAGACAATAATAGTATAGCAACCCTAAAGGCATTTTCAGCTATGGAAACTTAAGAGCGTTCATAAGTGAAACGGCAAATAATTTTCAACTGTATGTAGAACGAAATTACGGCCGCGTTGTCATTCAGAGAGCGATAGTCGAGGCGTCTGCACGTCGATTCGTTTTGTCATGGCGTCAGATCAAAACATTCTTAAATCGTGTAAAGATGACTAAAAAACTTTACGTTTGTACTTAAAAAAGAAAACATGTCAATGAATATACAATTATTATTACGAATATAATAATAAACATAACATAAAAAGGACGCATGTTGAACTTCTATGACAAATTATATTTCGTTCGACTTCCGTCATTTGCACTTCGCCTAGTCACGATCTTTTTAGAGACCATGCCTCAGCTGAGGTAGGTATAGCCTTAAGTAATTTGTTTGCGTCTACGGTATGATAAAATAAGGTATTTTAAAAGAATATCTGAAAAAAGAAATTAGCTGCTGTGTGATAAACTGATAAATAACGAAAATAAATTACTTATAAAATAAACAAACATTCTAAGATAAAATTTAATTGTCAGTTGGATAAATTACTATGATGTCATACTGAAATAATCCGAAACAAATTAATAATAGTCATGCCTCAAATACTATGAGTAGACGACTTTTCCAATTTTGATATTTTATCAAATTGACGATTTTAAAATCACATTAAAACATGTACCCAAAGCAAACTACAGACAAAATTGTCGAACAAGATGTAATTTTATGTAATTTCCTTATATTTTATGTTCTTTTTACTTTCTTACTTTTTATCTTGTTAGGCTTAACTATATTATAATTTATATACGGAAACTTTGCTGCTTGTCTCTAATCTATTTTTATACATATTTGTAATCCGTGTTTTCCTTAATAAATAGAAAAATACATAAAAATAAAAAAGATTGACACAAGTCCCAAACTAATTAAGTATTATTATAAAAATATATTTTTATTCTACAGCCCGTAAATAGGTACACCTACAGTAAAGGAGGCCAAATATTAACAAAAATCCCACTATCAGAATAGAAAACTGAAATTTGTACTTATGAGTTTCACTCGTAAAGTATAAATATGCTTCATAACTTTGCACTCCGACTCTAGGATGAAAATGATGTAGGTACTTAATATATTCTAAAAAAATTGTTTTGTAGATATTATCTGTCTATTTATTTATTACTACATATATTAATACAAGTAAATATCATTTGATCTAATTTTATGCGAATTAATCAGGCAAAGAGGCGTGTCAGTATAAAAGAGTGCAAAAAGATGCGAAGTTTTAAAACCTATAAGGACTCTAGGTACAACGATAAGATTTTGTGTTGCATGGTTAGCTGGGTGGGCTACCTGAGCAACGTGTTTTCAAACGTGGTGATTTCATTCAACTTCAGATATTTATTGATACTGCAAATATGTACAAGGGAAATACTACTGGTGTGACCATGAATGTGTGAAATATTGACCTATAACATTTTTATAATGATAAAAAAATGATAAGAAATGGATTTAATTTGAATTGAATCAATAAAACGAAAATAAACCAACAGAGGTCTGTCTACTTTGTGTCTAATATTAAAATAATAAAATAAATCTATAATAAGATAATAATAATTATATACCTACGCATATTTATAAACCTAATGAATACCCGACAATGTACCCACCACCTCGATACGGTTTCTTACCTTTGTACAGGGCATACTATTATAAAGGGAGAGTTAACCTAGTAAACAAAGTTAGGTACATAGATAGGTAGGTATATATAAAATTGATTTAAAACTATGGTAGGCATAACCCTAATTATTCGTTGGATATGTGGATCCATTGACCTGACCTTGCGCGACCTTGGCAATATATTATTTATTGCGTTAACCTATAAAATAAATAATGTATACTGTCTAACTTGTACGATGTATGTTTACGTTACCTACAAATTGTTATGAAAACAAAAATAAGACTATGTCTGTAAATCTAGCGAGCCACTAATATTCAATATCAACAGTGATGTTTAAAGTATGGCACCGCGTAGGTACCTCGTGTTTAGATAATAATTCTGAAGAAAAAGAAAATTCGTGAGAGATTTATATTAAACAAAATAAATGTAAAGAATAATAATTTAGTATATGTAATGGTTCATAAAAATCCTCCGTATCCTGAACCAATTTAATAATTTTGACAACCTTTTCCACTCGAAATTTTTTTTATAGGTACATACCACCCACTCGAGACTTTTTCCCGCACAAAGCATAATTTCAATATAAAACATTTAATTGGTGAAAAAAATGTAAAAAAAAATTTTTTTTTTTTATTCTGTAAAATAAATTTATAATGAATATACTGTACTTATTTTTAGTTTATTTATAATTCTTCATTGTGTGGTATTTCACAAAGCAATCTCCAATATGTAATCCTGGCTTATCACAGAATCGTAATGAAATAGCGGTATGTAGAGAACTGGCTATAAAGTGTAAATCGTCCATTATGACTGTAAATATGATACAAATGAATTGCCTTCAAATACACTTGTAATATAAGCGGCTGTCTCGTAAATTTCCTAAATTAGTTTCGGGCTCATAACAACTCATTCCCAGTGCGGTACACATTATCAAAAGATTTCTCAAAAAATAATAAATCGATACGTAATAATTTTCATTTGACTCATTAGAGTATTTCACATTATATAGGTTCCGAATCGGCATAATATACTAGTAAGTATTGTCATCAAAAACAGTATTCAAATATAAAACTGTAAACTATACGAGACGCCCCTGCGCAAGCGAGAACCAATAAAAAATATAAACACACTTCAAAATCATGCGTGACAAACACTTCACTCTAGTCTGGAACGTTCAATAAATAAAATTTATGTGACAAAAAAACATTGCTTGCAAGCGACGACCTACGAATAAAAAAAGAGAAGATTCCGATAAAAATACTATGTTGAAATTAGGCACGCAGTATTCTTTTGCCGACTTCTTTCTCAGATAAATGTAATAACCTATTATTATTCATTCTAACTTGATTGAAATCGCATTATAAAAATTTATGAAAATATTACAAAAAATGACTTTAGAGACGGTGCCGCCGCTACGGCGGCACTCGAGTAATACGGCAAACTTCTAATGCCGCCGATATGGCGGCACTCGAGTGTTAAGGGTTAAACAAATAACAGCTTGTAAACACGTAAGAAGTTTACACTTCCACCCTGAACCACTCAATATTGTACACATAATTATTTTCATGATAGAGTAAACTAGAAAATTGATTACAATTATTTATTTTCCGACTTTTTAGCCAAAAATACGATGTGGCAAAGTAAAAATTCTAAAAGAGTATCTCGGTACCCCAAAATACATAAGATTGGAAAATATTAAGACTTCCCGTAAAAGTTTCTTGGTAAAACTACTTAACGCCTGGACTAGAAAAAACAACTAAATTGGTAAGTATAAAATCATTATTTTTATACACATACATATTGGGAAGGTGAGAGGAGCTTTACATGGCATAATTCAGGGACCTTCGGTTTACGGTGGTAGAAAATATTTTGATGAAACCGGCCAAAAAGAGATTCGAATTCGGCATATCTACATACGAAATGTAAGTTATTATAAACTCATTGTAGCCGGAATATTACAAAAAAGTGTTTTTGGTATCTTCTAAAACGTTTGTAAAAACGAGATAATTATGCGGTGTTATATTTTAAACGTCAGTATACAATTAAATATGAAATAATAGATAACTGCTGTCGACTGAACGGTGCTCGCTTTACATTGTTTTATATGATGGTTTTTTATATAGATACTGAAAGGCTAAAACCGGGATCGTTAATAACGATATATAATATTATAGAAGTATATAGTCTCAGTGTTGCCAACCGTATTATAATTATAGTATTTATACTATAATTTTGGTCCGCGTACTATGAACGATATAAAACAGGTATAGTACGCCCAAAATACTATAATTTTGAATATCGGAAAAAATATGTAAAAAGTACTAAAATTACGACATTTTCGTTCGATAAATTGGTGCAAAGTACTATAATTTCGCAATATAAGAAGATTTGGAGAACTTTGAAAAAAAATCCTCAAAAAACGTAAAAAAATCTCTTGACTTTAGATTAAAATGAAATTTCTTTAATTCTTCGGGAAGCATTTTTGGTCGGAAGAGGTACCTAAATAAAAAGGGGTCTCGGAGTTTCGCGAATTATCCGTTATTTTTTTCTGAGAAACAAAAAACCTATCCATTTTCAACAGACGACAACGCGTACTATATTGTCCCCCCAAATACTACAATTTTGGAGACTCTGTACTATAATTCCACTTTGAAAAGATGGCAACACTGATAGGTCTACATAATTGTATTATAATACAGGGATTCTACCATAATGGTCGTGTTCCAAAATTTGGTCGTTTGGCATATTGAAAATATAACTATAAACTATATTTTTTTGATAGTATTCGATACGTTACTAATGTACCTATAGAAATTATTTAAAAACGGCGATAACATCCGACGTAGATTAAAAATGGTACATATGCAAACACTATACTCTCTAAGTAATTTATATCTTTAGCGATAGGATGTTAATCAGATGTTGCATACTATACATAATTCATTTATTTTACTGCAACTCCATTGCATATTATTGTATTCGAATATTCGACTGAATAAAATATTGGGGAATATATGTCGCGTTGCCGCATGCTGTAATGGTACGTTTACATCTGACACTTATACCGTTATACTTATTTTATGTGTCGGACATAAAATTTCATTTACTGTTTACACCTGCATGGATCTGACATAAAATTCTGGTATACTTCTCGTTGAAATAAAGTCTCGACACTTTATTCAATGGCAACATTGGAATAAATATATGCGGTGTTTACATATGATATTGTAATTTATTCGGATACTTATTTTGTATACTTCTCAAAAACGTTATGTCAGTTGTCAATATGAGAATGTTAAAAAAGAAAGCAGCGAGTGTTATTATTTTAAGTCTTTTGGCAACAAAAAGGAGGAAAAAATGGTCTAGATGGGTGCGGGAATGGATTCAGCGACGAGAAGAACTAGGTGCCTTCCGTTTAATGTCAGAGCTTAAAATCGAAGATCCAACTCAATTTGTGAACTTTAGTTTGCAAGATTGGACCTTTTGCCAAAAAACAAGACACACAATTCAGAAATGCGTAGAAGAACGATTAACAGTAACATTGCGATATCTAGCACTTGATCGTCATTGCATATTCAATATAATATTATCGTACCTAATACGAGTGCAGGTGTGGGCCAAAATGAATTAGGTAATACCATTTGAAGCGCATTTTTTCTTCACAGAGTGTATCAGAATTAATCGTATGTGCCGAGAACAAGCGATATTTTATTTTCGAACAAAATCCATAGAACACGGCACATCCGATTTATTTCTCATTGTCTATGATTTTTGACAGATCGCTACAGTACATTTATTAACGTAAACGTTGGGCATACATTCATGGTGTACCTATGATTATTGATTGTCCGTTGTTTTAGCAATATACATATGCAATTCACTAGGTACCTGTCAAACTACGAATATTGTGTCAGGTACTTGACATAAAAGTAGACGGTGGTCCAACTTCGGTGATATATCGCTCCAAGTTCGAACTTGTCGAATACGCGGTGTTTACATTTGCGTATATAAGTAGATTGAATAAGTGGTAGGTGAGAGTCGACACACGCAAAATAAGTGGCAGATACAAATATACTTACTGTTTACATTTAAGTGAATATGGTGTCATACATAAATATGACGATATTAGTGTCAAATGTAAACGTACCATAAGGTTTTATGCTGTAAAACACACCGTATACAAAAAATGTTATGGCTGTAGGTATACCTATTCGAATCGTCGAAAAATATTCAAAATTCGAATTGAATGTTTCCAAATTTAAAAATTGATAGAAATAAATGACAATATTGTAAACACGGTTTAAATTAGGTAAGAAATTGAAAGTGATTCCATTTTTTTTTTAAATTTTCAATGTTAAAAAGTCAGTCAAAATAACTGGAATTCTGAATTTTCAAAAAAGATACGTCGAGGACACGGCAGAATAATAATGTCGTAAAGACATCCGACACAATAAATATTTCCATAGATGACGTAAGGTCAACTTGGCGGGAAATAAGAATTAGTATTCCTCGCTCGGTGAGAATTCGGTTTTATTTGTCAATATGGCAAACACGTTTTCGCTATTTTTTTTATTTTGGCAGCGGCTTAGGTCACACATTAAACAGGCATACACGTAATAATAAAAATATAATATTATCATGTTAGACACCTAGGTAAACTACCTACACTGTATGCGGAAACCAGTTCACCTATTCAAGGCTTTTCGCCGAACGAATTATTATCGCCCATGAGGATTGACAGATTGACATTAGCAAAAAAATGTTGCACTATTTTTTTTAAATTCCATGTAAGATAAAAATAAAGGTGCAATAAAATGACCTTGTCAAAATTATCAATGATTTAAATATTAATATAAATTGTATGTAATAAACAGTAAACACTACTTATACAAACAGGATTCGTCCGAGAAATGGTAGATTTAAATTATTATTTATTTTTAGCGTTTCCCAACTTAAACAATTTTTGTACCGGCGTGATTACCGACATTTTTACCATTATAGGTAGTACATTTTTATAATGCGTATTATAGTTCTGGATATAATTCCAGTAAACAAATTAACCGCGTACCTCTTGAATATGTATAGTTTATTCATCCCATATGAATAAAGAATTTAAGATCCAGTCAAAAAATCAAGCTAGGCGCGTTTTAAACACTCCGAAACTCTTTCCGCGCACAAGCGATGTGTAAAAGAATATTAATACACTGTTAGCTTTGTAACTTCTACTGTCTGTCACAATAAATAAGATTTGTAATAAAATTGCGACCATTCTGACCCCATCCCCCTCACAAATTACCTACGAAAGAAACGGAAGTCAGTGAGCGGTTTGTTAGTAGGTACATAATCGAATAAATTTAATATATTTCAAAATGAACGTTGAGATCTATATGAAGTATATAAAGTAGGTATGTTTACGAAACTCAATTATTTGTAATACCAATCGAAGACCAAATTGTTTCTTAACACAAAAAAATGAGCTTTTTTTGTCATTTCGATAATTCAACGATCGAATAATTGGTATAGAGCAAATATGTGTATTTTACTGAATACTTATTTACCGGTGGTGTTCCATTAAACCAGTAACATCATAGGTCTAACAACTAAAAATGAACATCGCAATGTAAAGAAATCGTGAATATTTACAAAACAAATAAAAATGTATGCAAGTGCCAAAAAAATGCCACAATTCTTTTTGGCTATGCGACAACTTACTCTATCGGAAAGATAGATTTAATCAGTTACTATTATTACCAGCTTATGAATGGGTGATGACATCAGTTTTAATTCATAATATAACCAAGGCCTCCCCACGCTTCAATGCAATTTAGAGAAGGTATTAAGCCGAGCGAACCAGATGCCATGTGAATAAATTGACAGTGGGAAGATAGTTTATAAAAACACATAATACAATATGAATTAGACCCCTACGGGCACGATAACATATATTTTTATAAAGATCGTGATTAGCCAGAGACTTCCTACTGAAAACAGCGATAATACCATAAGTAAAAAATATGACAATCAATACTATATATTAACTTTCGACTGTTTGCCTTCTACAAACGCGCCATCTCCAATATATACTATTGATCAAATCTGAGCTCAATCAATATAGACAACATTTTTCAAATTCTTTATTTGTTTCCGTGTACCAAATTATGTAGAATGCATTTTTATTTATTTGTATTTTTAATAATTATTGATTTTTTAATCTGTTTTCGTATGCGCTTTCCGACATTAATATTGCAATATATTTTAGTATATCGGTAAAAATATTAAAAAATACTCTGTATTTAAAATTATTTATAGAACAATATTTCTTTATGTTTTATAATCGTTTATTGATACTAGATAAGATATTACTAACATAATATTGTGTTATCGGATAAAATGGCATTTCAAGTCAACCAATATCAACGTTATCGTAATAAATCATTATTTACGATAAAATAAAAATATATATATAGATGCCTATTCGATTGCCTAAATTGTACGTAAAATATATTATATCTATCTAGTAGTAAAAGATTTAGTAGGTACCGCCATATGGGAAAGAAACATTCAAATACCAACAAGAAATAGTGTTCTATATTCAATTGTTTTTTTTTTTTAATATAATATAAAACACAGATAACGAATCAAACTATTTCGTTAGAAATAATAATAATAACAAAGTAGGTAGGCACATGTATAATTTTTTAAAATTTAAAATTCGAATGAATTCAAAACTAACGTTGATAACAAAAAATAACAATCGAATAAGAATTCTAAATACAGATTATTGTTTAACTTATTTTAATAACTGCGTAGGTATAAGTATGCCGCACTTTGATTAACCATTACTGTTTAAGAACAATGAAAGTTTTTTTTATGATTTTAAGTATGAAAAATAATCAATGCTAACACATAAGAAATTTTGAATCACCGCTATATTCTCTTACAGCTGTGTTCACCGTCCGAAATGAAAATCAATATATTCCCATTCACTGAGATTTAAAAAATATCATATATTTCACTGTTCAGTCACTAAATAGCGTTGTATCAAAGTAAAATAGCACCGGTGCTGTTCCTCGAAAGGCACTGTAATGTATTTTGTCATAAAATATACTAAAATCCAGTTAAAAAACGCGTTTAGCTGGGACTATGTCGCGTGAAGTTAGGTTATGTTTTCCCGGTGGTTGGGGAAAATTCCGCAGATTCTGGCGCGGTGCTAGTGTGCCAAATATCAGCTGTTGGCCGGCGTTCAGTCGTTTCCGCTCGAAAATGGAACGACAGATCAGGCGGGAAATGTAAAAGTTTTACGTTGATGTCATAACTTAAAACATAACACAACAGATAATCTATGGTTTAAATTTATGGCCACTTAATGAAGGTAAATTGGTTGATTTTTCGTTTATGACAGACTCTGTTATTAACTGTGTTACACAACAGTGTCGGAGAACGTTAAAAACAATCCGCCGGAGGTGTTTTGTTTTTTTCGTGTAGGAATAAAATGTTATGATAAGAATTTAAATAGTCAATTAAACGCGGAATACTTGCTGAATTAAGTTAAGTGCCCAGCTGTAATTTATTTTCATAAAACGCGAAACCGGATGAATGTACGAGATTCGTGATGCGTGGCTTTTAATTAAAAATGATACGGAAACATTGATATTGATACCAAACTTAATATGAATAATATAAAATAAAATGGAAATAATTTTTATAATATGTAAGGTAAGATACCAATCCAACAGTACCTATCTACCTAGGTATATCGTGGCATCTCTCGAGTTTCTGTTTTATGCTAAGTGCCTACTTATGATATAGATCTGCCCACATACCTAATAGTCTGAAAATTCTTTTTAATTATGTTGCTTGTATTTTTTTCATTAAAAAAACCTCTTGACTACATGTTTTCCTTATTTTATCAAATAAGTAGATAAACGTAATCTTATGCTAATTTTATCAACACAGCTTTATGACTGACGAGTCTGTCTGTAAGTTGGTGAGATGACAATATTAAATACTATATTACGCCCAAGATGGCCGAGCGGCTGATGCGTCGGCCTATAACGTCGTATGTCCCAGGTTCGAATCCTGGGTCTGGCAAGTACACATATTGTTTTTCAATTTGTGTTTGATAGGTTGAGCGGGTGGCTAACATACATTTATCGTAAAAACAAAGTCTGTTAATAGGTATAAACCTCCACTCTGTGGAGGCCCATATCATGATCCTCAGGGAATCGAACATGGTGAAGAAGTAGCAATAATAATTATACGTATAATAATTGGGCCGTATAGAAATCTACTGAGCAACGCCTTATTATTGTGAAATTTATTTACAGATGTACAATACGACATTATAAATTAGTAAGGTTACCTATATCGTTTCGGCGGGGAATAAGAAATCATAGGAACTACCGAGTAAGACAATGCGATAACAGGCGCGAACAAACACTGTCGGTGATAGCGACAAAATCACATCGTCCTGCACATGAGAAGAACTTCGATTTGCGTACCTTTGGTATAACTATAGCAGTGGATTTAAAAAAAAAACTAAATATATTCTAGACCTATTAGTGAATACTGATCACATGAAATGAATATGTTGTATAATATATTATATAGATATAACGACTATTTCAAAATGTAGATTACCTACATACATGGTAAGTCAATATTTTTAGCCATTGATAATTATTAATTACATATTTACAAAATGTGGGATGCTTCAGTAGAGCTCTAAGCGGCATATTTAATATTTTTTACGTTAATTCCACATGATATAATAAATGCATTGTAATTCTAGATATAATATCTTGTTATTCTGTTTTGTATTATCTTAAATAAGTAAATATACAATTGATCGTTTCTGATTTATAATCAATAATTATAATACTTTATATGACCAATAATAAATTATTTTGTTCTGAATATATTTATGACATAGTCGTAAACAACAATTCGAGCGTTCGGTGATCTCGCCCGTAGAAATATGATTTCGCATTTAAATCTATTCAAAATCGCGAATTTGCGATCTACAAATTTTAAATATTATTCAACAGCCAGCAGCCTGCTTTCTATTATAATATATAACGATAATGTCACAACAGGATACTGTGGTCAATTATTACGACATTGCATCATTCTAAAATGTATGCAGAAAAATATATTACATAGGTACCTATATCGTTATTGCAAAAATGACCTTCCTTTGCAAAAACGATATGTACTAATCGAGATAAAAAGTATATAGTCGTTTAAAATCGTAAAAAATACTATAAAAGTCCATTATATTAATGTGATAGCCAATGGAAATCCATATTATGGACACAGTAACAGCGAAGAAAATCAGCAAATCACTTATAAACACAGCACACACATAATTAATAATGCACTGAACCACAATAAACTTGAATAAAAAACACTAATTGGACACAACTCATGAACACAATCAAGGATTATTCAACATTCGAACACACGCGACGATGACACAGTTAAAACGTTCGATATTCAAAATAGGTTTTAAAAGACGTCGACTTTAATACTATTCGAAAGCAACTAACAATATGCGATTCTATTTTTAAACTAATATAATTATGTCACATCAAATAATTGATGACACGATTAATAATATTATTATCTTTAGTTATAAACAAATGCTGTGAATCCAAATTGAAAAAAAATATGTCTTTCAATTTGAAAAACGAACGTTTAATTCGAACCGCACGAATATTCGAAATGTTATTAAAAAGTATTGCTTACTATTCGTATTAAAAAACAAAAAGGTGCACAATTAACATTCGATATTTAAAAAAAAAGATGCGTTCGTTCGGTGTGTGACATATATATTATACGCGCGCGTAATAATATGTTTCGAAGTGTCCGTTCGGCGAATGCCTATAAATAAAATCGCGTACGCGGCCCGTACTTTTTATTTGTAATCTTTCGCAATAATAAAAATATAGTATATTTTTCAAATGTTGCGATCATCGCGCCGCGACGTCTCGATTGCTTCTGACGCGAAAATCGAAATGCCAAACCGTAGACCGGCGACATTATAATGCTACGGTCGTACACTAGCGCAGGAAAACACAGAATGTCCTAGGAAAACGTCGAAAAACATTGTGGAAATCATTAGGCGAAAAGCGGTGAAGCGTTTAGTAGTAAATGATAGAATGTTATATTATAGCTTGGAGAAACATTCATCGGACAGTTGATTGATCCAGGTTAATGAAGACGATCACAAATAAGTCAATTTTTTGCTTTTTCATTGTGTAAAACAAAAACCATTTAAGGGGGGACATATGCTCAGCGTAGGTCAAAATGGAGCTATTGTTCTATTTTCAAAGCATGATCCTGGACATACCTTAAACGTTGTAGATAATCTATTTATATAATTTTGAAGCCTTATTATCCTTTATATTTATTTTAAACGTTTGATGACTGCATAAAGTATTGTTATTACATAAAATAGCATTCTTTCAAACCTCTCGCTCTAATGTTTTAGAATATAGTCATATTTCAGTACATAAATGTGCAGTGGTGTTAAGATTTTTTACATTTATTAATTTTTACCTACCCAATTAATAATCAAAATGTCATCTGAAAAAATAACAAGTCCAATTAGTACCTACTTTCTCGATTTACGTCAATTGAATGGCAGGTAAAAAATGTTAACAATAATAATTAAATTCTTATTTATTCGTAAGCACGTAGCATTTAAAAAAAATGGAAATACAAAATATGGAGAAGCCGCCGAAATTTCAACTACAAAGATGGGGGTAGCAATTTATTGAGTGCATATTAAAACACCTCGGATGGCGTGGTTATTAAGAATTAACTGCAAGAAATAGACTTGAGTTGGTAGCTGAATTGAAGATCAAGATCACTAGAAAAATATGAGAGTTAGAATTCTGTTCAATTTTTTTGTATGGTTTTTACCTCGGAAGATTTTCCGAGTTACCTACGTACCTATTTAAAAGTCTTTAAATGTGTGTAATATTTTTTATCAGATTTTTTAACTATGAACATCGCAGTCAATATCAATATCATGACGATAATATGTACACAATTAAAAAAAAACTAGGTGCAAAATTGACTATAGGTACATAGTGTTGTCGTTGAAACAATTTTCAATCCGTGCCTTGAATTCGAAAAGTCTATGAAAGTTTACAGTTTTTCGATCGATAGACACTGCAATAAATAATTCATCAAACACCGCACAACATAAGCACTAATGGCTACGCTAAATTAGATTCCATCAAAATCACTCAAAAACGCGATAAGACTAACTTGGCTTGTATAGATAAAATATATACAATATATTAACGTTTGATTGATAAAGTTAAATATTAAAAAAATATTATTATCGGCACTACAAGAAGCGAGAATCTTCATAATAAAATACGGACGGCTTTTTCCATACCATGCATCATTTCAGTGTGATGAGACCATAACAATAGCGTTATAAAATACATACGTGTTTCTATATTTGATTCAATTACTCAGTATCTATTTCTAGTACCTATCACATAATGTTCTTCTGCGTATACACATTTAGCTCGATCGAAAATCGTGGGTAAATTTAGACGAATCAGTTTTTTTTTCAACATCCAAATGTAAATTAATTTAAAAAAAAACCAAAAATTACAGATATACCTATTCCACTACGAATTATTACATTACTTACTACTTTCACACACCTAGTTTGTAGTTATGCTTGCTTAACATAAAAAAGTTGACCGCATTATAATCTAAGAGTATTTTCTACCAAAGCATTCGTGTTAAATAATATGGAATATTTTCTCTTAGGACACACGTTGTAGGTAGAAACGAAATGCAGTTGTCATTGATATATGAATTCTTCTTCTTATTGTGCCATCCCCTAGCGGAGGTCGGCCACCATCAAGGCGATCTTATATTTGTCGTCTGCTACCCGGAACAGTTCGGTGGAGCTGCACTCGTACCAATCACGGAGGTTCTTAAGCCACGAAATGCGGCGCCGTCCTCTGCTACGCTTCTCATTGATCTTTCCTTGAATGACAAGTTGGGGAATGCTGTATTTTTGTCCTCTCATAATGTGGCCGAGGTATTGTAGTTTCTTGGTTTTGATACTACGTAGAACTTCTCGGTCCTTCCCCATTCGATTGAGAACTTCAACATTTGTCACCCGGTCAGTCCAAGGAATTTTGAGGATGTTAACATATTTAAATAGTCAAATAACCAGTATACATATTAATATAATGTACAATGCGACTACGAAAAGTGGTCGATACGTCAGAGCACTATATGTATTTATATAGATGTACATGAAAGAGTGTGGATGTCATTTAGTTCCTTAGATGGCCGTGATGAACAATAATTAAGAAGTCAATATATTTGTACACATGGCGTTCAACGTGGAGCAAAAAATAGTAAATTATCGTTTTCACTCCAAAACGGAACAAATGGACTTTGACAGGGTTGAGGTTATATTAACAAACATTTTTTTTTTTACGAGAAATGGTTATTAGCTTTGTTTATTGTAAGATTTTGTACGGACACTAGATTCGTCAATAATTATTAATACAGTAAAATTATACAAGAAACTTCGGGTCGATTGTTTAATTCTTTGAAAATAGTACCTATTTTGGCAAATAAAGAGTCAGTTAGGAAAACTATGTCCACGAAGTACAGTGTGCGTGCACTTTTGTATGAAGGGAGTCAATTTAGGACACGCCGTGTAAATAGACAAGCGAAACTAAGCCAGCTGTTCAGCCGGTGCCAAAACGAAAGAGAAAATAAAAATACTGACACCGGAAGAGAAAAAAGCGAAACGCACGAATGTTAAGGGCCATAAATTTTCTTGGAAAGCCCGGCTGCATCTAGCCAGCCGATCCAGCAGCGCTTAGGGATTTTCATCATATATTACCATTTTATTATTATACCCACTACTAAATTCACATTTTACAATCATATTATTTACTTTATGAATCCAGAGAAAAACAGTCTTTATGAGAGAGGTGAGTCTTTCTTGTGAATCATTTAACAAAATTAATGAGTTTAATGCTGTTAGATATTAATAAACTGAGCCGCATTTTTGCGGCCTGCATTTTACAATTTTCATTTGTATAAAAAATACATAGGTAATTTCTTTATCCGAATAAAACAAAGACGATTTGAGAAATGGTGATCATACCTGAATATATCGTTCAATTATCGAGCAATATATTTATTACATACGATATTTCGTAAGATACGGAAAACATAATAGAAAATAAACATTTTTTTTATTATTTGTCCATCCAATTAATTAAAGAACAATGTGACGTGAAAAAGTGTGCATGTTGAGTATGATATTAAAAATACTACAAAACAAACCAATGAATGAGAACGCGTTATGATAACCAATTAGTTGGAATTGCTGTAGAAATGCGGTTATACAATGATAATGGAAAGGTCAGACCTAACTGAATCGATAAAGAACTAAGCGACTGTAAAGAACTAGGGTGCGAGAAGAGTGGATGGGTATTATGGTATACCTGTCTCTAGCAGTGTACTGATTCCGACTGATGAAGGCATTCAGTAGATACTAGCAGGAATTGCCGGAAATTTTCGTTTGGACCACTACCAGTTTAAGATGACTGATGATAAAAGGAAAAAAATAAAGATAATTATGTAGATAGTAGATACGTACGTAAAATTGTTAACGTAGGACAGCGTGACAATTAATAATAAAAAAAAAACAACAGCTGTCTAGAAAAATGTCTAGTCTATTACTAATTCAGCAGTTGGACACAGTCTTATGTCACATACTTAGCAGATTATATATTAACAGACTTTGTGTTATGCGGATAATGCCCAACATGCAACAATCTTATACTCAATATGAATAACAAATTTAATGATCTTTAAAATGTAATATGAAATCAATTATTGAATTCCGTATCTGAATTGTATGCACTTACACATTATTACACATTTATACATAATTCAAAAATCATTCGCATCATTTTTAAAACCAGGCAAGTAATTCGACAGGCTGTCACGAAATTAATTTCATGAGTAGTTATCGTTTCATTGCATGTTTTTAATAAGCATTAAACATTTTTATTTGCTGTTCAGAGCAATAATAATTTCAATTATTGATTCAATCATCATAATTATGATGAAAAATTACGTCATTCATCGACTATTCGATGTTTAGTGAGATGATTACTTATTGGAACAGTTGTTGTGTAACCGAATTGCCCTGTAATTAATTTTTTCCTCACTCTTTACTCACATAAACTTCATATTAGCAAAATATTTACGTCATCGTCAGGCAACACTAATACACATTATCTAATAACATAAATAATTGTATGCTTTAAAATGGGAGGATATTATATACATCCGAGTAAAAAAAGATTAATTTTGCGCAGTTTTACGCAACCTTACCTTTTAATTTAATATGTGAAACAGTTTTACATGTGTAACTACTTACTAGGAAAAGTTATTGAGCGTACATAAGTGAAACGGCAAATAATTTTCAACTGTATGTAGAACGAAATTACGGCCGCGTTGCCATTCGGAGAGCGATAGTCGAGGCGCCGGATGAAAATATTCTTAAATCGTGTAAAGATGACTAAAAAACTTTACGTATGTACTTAAAAAAGAAAACATGTCAATGAATATACTATTATTATTACGAATATAATAATAAACATAACATAAAAAGGACGCATGTTGAACTTTTATGACAAATTATATTTCGTTCGGCTTGCGTCATTTGCACCCGCGACCCGCAATCGTATCTTCTAGTCACGATCTTTTTAGACCATGCCTTAGTTGAGGTTATTGCCTTAATAAAAAACTACTAAAAACAATATGTATTTGAATTTTGAATACATGACAGAAATCAAATGGACCAAGTACCTACCTATCCTTTAGTTAGATTAGTCCATATTTAATTTTTAACGTCGTTTCATTTTTATCGGACGTGTTTAGGTAGTAGAAAAGGTTCTAGAAACATGGTGATTTAGTACATATTACATTTTTTTTATCATTCTATGCGTATTTCATATTAATTTTAAAGTGGCTTATTTTATTCCAATGTATTCACGCAACTAGTAAAATTACCCAGGTAGTGAAATTATTAAAAATGTAATCAAATATATTATAGATTATATTAAAAGCACCAATAAGATAACAAATCGATGGCTTATTTTTATATATTAATTATAATTTGTCTTGTAGGATGACACGAATAATTACCTATGTATACTTTAAATTATTAATATCCATACTGAGTTAGTGTAGTTTTTTCATAGACGCGTGCTTTACGTAACGTTCTGTATGGAGTGTTTAGACAAATATTTTTTATACACTAAAAGGCTAAAGGTGACTCGAAAATCTTGTTATTTTAAAAATAGATACAAACACATAGGCATATAAATAAATAAAACAAAA
This sequence comes from Rhyacophila brunnea, assembly GCF_057557595.1. NCBI lineage: Eukaryota > Metazoa > Arthropoda > Insecta > Trichoptera > Rhyacophilidae > Rhyacophila > Rhyacophila brunnea. The sequence continues at coordinate 22,264,502 of NW_028232774.1, forward strand.
ACAGACAGTGCCACACTAATATACCTGTTTCATTTGCAAACTGGAATAATAATATAAAATAGGTAACTACACCGAGTCGTGATTTAGAAATTATAATAATTATATCATATATATGGATCAATCTAACCAGTTTTTTTTTTCTTTAATATCTTCATGATTCCATTACGGTATACAATAAATAATGATGCTGGTGGCAATTAAGTTGAGGAGGCTATTTTGAACATTCAAATAGTTAACAGATCATGCCAATATACCCTAACAACTTATTGGAGTATGGATATTGTTCCCACTGATCATTCGACTATAATATTATTATTAGATACTAATTAATAAATTACATGGCAAGATTGAGTCGTAAGCATGCATATCTTTGAATTTATCAAATTATGTTCAAATGGAAGATAATTCGGAAGTGCACACATCGAAGAGAAAGTGTTAAAAAATCAACAAAGTAGTGTTTAGATAAGAACTTAATGTGTCATCCAAGAGATATAAAGACAATACTACCTACTATTAATTATAAGCTTTAAATATATGTGTTTTGAGAGGTATATTATTTATGTATGTGATATTAATATAAGTTGGTTATACCTATGTGTTATAGGTGCCAACTAATAATTGCAAGTACATAATTATTATCCACACCGATTGAAAGAGTATTATTATTTATACAAGAATGATCGTATCCTCACAAATAAATAATATTAATTATTTGGATGAAGGTATTAAAATTTATTTGTCACGTGTACTCATGAGTTCATAAGAATCTACTAATTCTTTAATACCATTACACAAGTATAAGTATACCAGTGGCGAAGGGTGGAGGTAGGCTGTTAAGATCCGCCATAAATGGTGCAAACTCAACTTTGTCAGTCGTACGTATTTGTTTTCATTGAAATAAGACTACAATTTACAGATGGTGTTAGTTAGTTTTTAAAATTCAATTAAATCCTTCCTAAACCAAACCATAATAGTTTTGGTATAATTTGGTCGATACGACAAAATTGTGCACACTTTTACATTCATACTTATTTGTTTTTGTTGGATTAAGAATACATATTACACATATTGTTTGTTCATTTTTTTTTAATTCATAAAGCCCTGCCTAGACCAAATTATAATAGATAACACATATTATTAAATCCATAAAATATCCAAAGTTATGTATGGATGGGATAGAGTGCTTTCGGACGTCTGAATAGTATCTTCAAGAGTGACCTACCATTATGTCTTAAGCGTAGGGTGTTCAACCAATGTGTGCTACCCGTACTCACGTATGGCTGCGAGACGTGGACCCTCAACACGAGAGATGTCCAAAGGCTAAGAGTCACACAGCGAGGCATGGAGAGGTGCACGTTGGGCATCACGCGAAAGGACCGTAACAGAAACGAATGGGTTAGGAAGCAGACAAGAGTACGCGATGTAATAGACGTTGCCAAACAGCTGAAATGAAGATGGGCGGGGCACATTGCTCGCCGAAAGGACGGGTGCTGGACAAATGCCGTCATCCAATGGTACACAAGGGGTACGAAACGGCCACAGGGTCGCCCTAAAAGCCGCTGGATTGACGAACTGGTAAAGTTCGGCGGAAATACGTGGCAGCGAACGACACAGGACCGAGAGAGTTGGAGAAAGCTTGGGGAGGCCTTCATCCAGCAGTGGATTGACCCCGGCTGATGATGATGTATGATTTAATTGCATAATTTTCGATATTTATTAAATAGACGAGTATTTTTTGATTATTATCATTTATGGGTTGGTTTCGCAGGGTTTAATTATTTTTTTTAAACTAACTAACACCATCTCTAAATTATAGTCATATTTCAATGAAAACTAATACGTGTGACTGACAAAGTTTAATGTGCACTATTTATGGTGGATCTTAACAGCCTACCTCCACCCTTCGCCACTTAAGTATACCTAATAATTAGCTGGGTACTGTTAATTTGAAGCAGATGCTGACACTACCTCCTCCATTTTATTTCACCAGGCGAACTATTATAAAAATATACAGGAAAGAATAAATAGCAATATTTAACAATAGACGAAATCGCGTAAAACAATGATTGCCTACTCAATAATACAAGGAAGGAAGTGAACCTTGAAGAAATAAATATCAGATAGGTACCAATTAGTATCAAATTCAAGGCGACGACATTTTGAAAACGTGGGACATCAGCTCAAATTTTCTCATATAATCCTCTATCTCTCTCTCAATCTCAGGGTAAGTTAAATTTTGTAATAGGTATAAATGCAACTGGTAAAGGTGTTGTATTTTTACTCATCTTGAAACTAATCTTTGAGGTAAAGATTCTGCGGTAGACATAGGAGACGGTGTAGAGAATCGGGTATACAGTGGATGAGTTTGTACCGCATGTAAGTAGGTGCAATGCTTAGAAACCCTGCGCCTTTATAACGCTTCTTTCTAAGGGTGAATTGAGGAGGCTTGTCCAGCGTCCGAGCCAGAGACACGGCCATCAACAATGGACCTTGTCGGTAGCCCACGAAGATACGAATGATTAGAGTTATGTACCCCATCTCCAATCAACAATAAAGTAAAGAGGCCAGTCGGAAGGTAATGAGTGCAGTAGGAGAACTAGGTGAAGAGAGATGCAGGAGTTCCTTTCAACGACAGTAACAGGTACGCAATTGTTGTGTCTTGGTATTGATTTAACATAAGACGACAATCTCTACGGATTGATGCAATATATATACAAAAATATGTCTCTTAATTTAGATACCTACCTACTATTTTTATGTACACTTTTGCGAATAATACAAACATGTAAACTGTCACAACAGTCATTAAGTATAATAGTATAGGTAACCATAGTTGTTTGCTATTATAATCACAGTAATCGCAATAAGAATTATTATTCTATTTATAGAACGAAAAAATATATGAAACATTCAATAATTTTCCAAGAATGCATAGATAAAAATCTAAAAATAATCATAATCGTTTCGGTTTACTAAGCATGTCGTTTCTGATTCATAAGTAAAGAACATAATCATCTAGGCAAGGCCATATCGATCTATGTGCACTTTTAGGCTAAAATTTCCACAGACAATATCTCAAAAAAATAATGATACACAACAACCAGGATTAATATTATTAACCTCAGGCTACATAGAAATATTTTGATATGCACGGTGACAGAAAACTGACGAACAAACTTTACGATTTTTTTCTTATAACAAATGATAAGAGAATGATTAATACTTATTGAATTATTGTTAAAATATATAGTAGCTAAAAAATTGGTCCCAACGGATAAAACAATATATTATTTTTCTCATTAAAGAATAGTTTGTAATTCTAAGATTCTTTCTTCTGTAAGAGTAAGGCTCCGCTGAAAGATCGAAAGGGATTGCGTTTGGTGTGCAGGCTGGTTTGACGTCGCTTGCAGACTGAAGATAATGAAGATGGTGGATTGAGGAGGTCAAGACTCGATTATGACCGTAGCGCTATCGTAAGATAAAAAAATGTAATTCTTATTCCCCCCGATTACACACAAATAATACGGCCACATTTACGAAGTTGGTCAGTAAGGTTACCCCTGTTTCACACGCAGTGAATACTATCGCGCGATTATATTCGTTGCGTGTGAAACGGGAGAAAGTGTCTCTAAAATAATAATGAGATGATACGCTACAAATTCATCGCTTAATCGAAGACGAGGTCTTGAAATCTCATTGAATTCTTGAAGTAAAATATTATTATTATTTACTGTTATCGTCTGTTTCTATGCACTATTATTTTCGGTTACCAATCTACCTTCCTCTAATACAGTGGTTCCCAAAGTTGACTGGGCTCCGACCCATCTAACAAAATTTTCCAATCTTGGGACCCACCTCTTAGCTGTCTTAGAGAAAAGAGGGCATAAATATTGGTAAAGCTCAGATTCCCTAGTGGCGAGTCGTGGAACTACTTAATGCTGTCTTATTTGTTGTAATTGAAATAAAAAAAATATTTTTTATAAGTGTTACCAATATGAATGAAAGACTGTTGAAATAAGAAACAGAACTTGAATAAAAAAAATATTACTTAAATACCTACACCTGCTCACGACATGTGTTTTGTTCGCCGAGCTGTCGCCGACTGAGCTGTCAGTATGTCTGGCGCTAGCTCCAGTGCTAGCTGGCGATATTCCGCGACTGTGCTGCCATCTCTAGTGCATTGGCAATTCAAATTATTATTATTTTATCACAACATTATCCGTAACTAAAGTTGATTTCAATTTTTAGGAATTATAAATAGCTGAATAAAATATCAAATTTATCACTTTTTTTTTTTTTAATTCTTTTTAATTCATGTAGGTATACAGTGGCGAGGGCCCACTCAATATTCGCTCGCGACCCATAGTTTGGGAAACCATGCTCTAATAGACACTCCGTACAAAATAGTACAAAATATGCGTAACACAGTCCGATATTTTCCAAACATTTTCACATGCTAAATTTAATACCAAATTAGTTTACAGTCCCCGTGTATTTTGTACAGATTTCGTTAAACAACCCAATACACCCACTTGTCTTAAAAAACATATAACATCCGAAGGTTCGACGCCCATACGGCATTGAAAAATAAGAAAACATATTTACAACACAATATGATGTAGTAACTAAAAACTTTTCAGAGAATATTGTTACGAAACGGCAAGGCAATATGATAATAAAGCATAGCGTGTAGATAATTTTAATGTGTTCGCAATCTAGTTATAAAGCTCAGGCGCCATATAAATAAAAGTTGTAAACCTGTTTCAAACTATTAATCGACACTGGACATTTTGATTACCGAAACGAACACAGAATGTGATCATTTTTTTTTTAAATGTGTTCATATTCATAGATAGTGCGTTACGGATGGTAGTTAACAACCTATATTCGTAAAAATGTCTGGTACAGTACCTACACACTGCACGATATTTCATTTATTACGACAGGGAAAACCCTAAATATAAGATCCCGAACATGCGATTTATTAGATTACTAGTGATGGAAAGAAAGAGGAGATTTATGTGTGAATTTTACTCCGTCGCTGGATTTTAGCCCGCGACCACTACACCAGTAAGTAAATTGTAGTCTTATTTCAATGAAAATAAATACGTATGACTGACAAAGTTTAGTGTGCACTATTTATGGCTTATATTAACAGCCTACCTCCACCCTTCGCCACTGTGCTATATCTATATAAAGTAAATGCACAAAAGCGAATAATATGGATACGAGGATTTAAACTTAACCCCTGCTTTATTCCATGTCACGCGAATGCCCCATACGTCTCTGTCAACACACTATCAGACGCCATTAATTTAGAGCAAATAAATAGAAAAATCTTTTATACCGAGGGATGAAATGACGTTTGGATAATTTTAGAATTTTCTCAATAACAACAAACCTTTCGGGCGGTGTCAGCTTGTGCCATGCACTGAGAAGTTTATGATTTTACGAGCTGTAATTTTATGTATTGTTTGGCTTACATTTGAGGTTTTTTTCAGATTTATCACCCCTTAATATGCGTAAAAGAATAAAGCTTTAAATATTACTACCAACACGAATCATCGATAACTTCAAACAAAAAAATACATAACTTGAAAAAGCCACGGAAATACATATATTAGAAAAATCTTTAAAAAATCTACGACATATTATTCGAAGATGTCTGTAATATTCATATTTATTCACCATTTTTTTCCATTATGATTATACTCAATGGCTTGAACTCGAGAAGACTCAGATACACGGGCACGTTGTTGGATCTAATGCTCTCCATAAAGTTTGTGAAGCAACCCATGTAGGCAGTCTCCCAGAGATGGGAGGGTAACGTCGAGAGCGACGCAGAGAGGCTGACTGTGACCGACTGAAGAGAGAGAACTCGGGATAAAATTACCTGAAGAACAGTTGTGCTGTCGGCTATGACCTGAATTGTCTATAATGCCAGCTCAGCTCAATTAAATAATGTCAGGATGTTTTGGGGTGTTATAGAAAAAGTTGTTATAGAAAAAAGTTAATACCAGAGCGTTGGAGCGGAGCTCGGAACAGGAGCACGGAGCAGTGGAGCAATGAGGTTTTACCCGGAGCACTAAAAATTTGTAGTACTCCACTGCTTCGGGTGTTTTTTATGATTAAATTTTCGTCCTAAAATCCAATGAATATATTATATTTGACACTAGAATTATTTGAAATATGGCAACACTGCCGAGTGATAAATAACCTCACTTTTTTGACAGAAGAGGCAGATAATGAAAGACGATTTGCGAAAAATCATTTTGATTTAATGAAAATGAAGAAACCTATTAAAACTTTTTACCCGGAGCGGAGCTGGAGCAAGTATTAGGTCCCGGAGCAGAGCAACTCAAAAAAGGATTCACTCCAACCCTCCGGTTAATACATATTGTTATAACAGCAAAAGTTCAATATCACCTTGGAACTTATATACTAAATCATGCATACGATCGGATTATATTTTATACGAAAATTTATGGCAAAATTTTACAGTGAATTGATGACAGGTAGGTACATGGAAACAGTCAATATAATAGACGAGTGTGTTGCAGTAAGCACTGAACCAAATAGGTACTGCATAAGCTGAGTAGCACGGAAAGAATGCCGTATTACGCGATCTTCAGACACGCTGTTCGTCGAAGCCCAGAAATTGTTGAAAGGTCACGCAGTTGTTTTGGGCAGTATGCCAGGTTAAAAGGGGCAGAGGGCGAACGCCAATGAGGTGGATTGACCGTATAAAGGAATTCACCGGAAAACTTGCAGATGAAACGAAAAGTTGAAGAAAGCCAAAACAGTAAATTTCCATATTCCAGGGTGATTAATGAACTTCAGTCACGTCATGAGGGTGACGATGAGGAAGAACAATTTATTGGTATATTATATTATTTTGTTTTGTGACATTGAGACAACGCTTATCAATGATCATACATGATGCAAGGAAGACATCTATAAATATATAATAATAATAATTTTACAAAATAATATCTCGGGAATATAGTGCTTTATTTGAATTAAAGGGACGTACTTTCAGCTTGGCAGAGTTCTGGCAACTGAATTTTCTTTTTTTTAGCGAGAATTTATACCTGAATACTTAACACGCCCAAAAAATGGAAACAATACAAAATGGTGGAATCCAGATTGAGTTTTAGATACTACAATTATTATACTTTTAAGTGACATTGAACGCTGGGAGCGAAGTAAAGAAGCGATTCGAAACACGGAAAGCAGAGACAGGAAAATGTGGGCGACGATTATGGACAGAGCCTCTTCGCAAGAGCGGCTTTGCATTATTTTCGCAGACAGTGACGCAATGATTTCGATAAGAATGTTGGCCTTACAATAAATTCACATACAACATAGCACAAGGAGTGCCATTATACCAACTACTAAGTATACCATATTGGTACAATTGTAAATGATATCTTCAAGATAAGTTTGAAAGAAATGAAACAAATCATAGTCATTAAGGAAATCCCAAATGACCATTCAAAATATTTACTTATCTTTAAATTGAATATTTATTCAAAACAACTGAAAAACTTGTTTAACTAAAAGAAAAACCACTCCCTATAATATATTTGTATAAATGTGTGGACTAGGTGCACAACGCTTTTGCCGTACCCATGGTGCCACCATAGAGCGATTTACCTATACTGTGTTCGATCTTGAGACGGTACTTCAGTGAAACGGCAAATAATTTTCAACTATAGGTGCGACGAAATTTTGGACTCGCTGGCAATCGAAGAGCGAACGTCGAGCTGTGAACACGTCAATTTGTTTCGTGACGGCGACGGGGGTATTAATTAATTCTTAAATCGTGTAAAGATGACTAAAAAACGTTACCCATTTACTTCAAAAAGAAAACATGTCAATGAATATATTATTGTTACTAATAAAACAATAAACAGAACATTAAATGGGCGCATGTTGGATTTAGATGACAAATTATATTATTTATATATATAAAATGGGTGGAATGTTTTTGTGGAAAAGAGGGGGGGGGGGTAATTTCAGGATGAAAACCGATTAGTAAAAACTAATTTATCGCAACAGGCAATACAACAGTCTTTTACATGTCGCACATGCGTGTAAAGAGTACGTATTTATTCGTCCGAAGCTTTACACTATACTATCAAAATCTTCATGGAAGAATAATTTAAGTTTTATGTAAATTGTCCAATTTATATTATGGATAAGTGTGCGTAAGATTTCATAAAGAATCGATTACTACGAGATTGTTGTGAGTTTCGCCCTCGCAACAAATATCATCAGCTAAAGTAAAATTGAGAAAATTCTGTATAAATTATAATATTTCTTTCAATCCCAGTAATATAGTAGGTACCTAGTTGAAATTTCCTTTAAAAAAGTGCTATGAATAAAATACAACTGCAGGTATATTAAGCCATATTATTATATTATGTCAAAACAAACATTAATAATATGTGCTCACTAGTAACTAGGCCCGATGTTTTTCACCTGTCGGAAATTCACCTGCATTATTTCGGCACCTGTCAAAAATTAATAAGTACTGCATTGAAATTCAACACTGTCGGCAGCCCAAATCGGATTTGCTTCACTGATCAAAAGCTTGTTTTGACGACACGAAATAGATTAAGATTAATCATCGGTAGATACACTACAACAATATTATCTACTTAGTATGAAATCGATACTTCCTAAAATAACGACAAGTCAGCAGCTAATATAACCCAAGTCCCTACCGGTCATTTAATATCTACGTGTTTTGGTAGTGCTTTGAAACTTTTTCCTATACAAATAACTCATGTTTTTTTTTAAATAAAAGAAAAAAACGTTGAAACCTTCGAAATATGGATAAATGAAATTATTAAAACGGATCGGCGTCGGTTGTTGGTTGAAAGTAATGGGCGAGGGGGGGGGGGATATCTACTGTACATACTTCAGCGCAACTAGAAATAATCAGTTTACACCTCAATAACGTGAATGATAAAAAGAATAAACGCCATAAACAAAGACAATACAATTATACTGACATGATTTTGTGTTTCATGTCATTGCGTTTCGACGCATGCTGTACCACGTTGTCATTGACAACCTGCTACCATCAGTGAATGAATAAATATGTAAATATATATTTTCATAATAATTAACAATGTAAATATTAGTTACTTTGAACTACATTTTGTAAAGCAACGAAGGTCGACGATACAATTAGTTTAATATGTTATTATTCGCTGTCTGAGCTAAAACGAAGTAAGCATGTAAACGTTCACATGGTAATCGATTACTCGTCCAATCTATAAATTGCCTCAGTGATGTAATATTATTTGTTCAGGTTTTTTTTAATGTAAGAAAATCAATAATAATACTTATTGACCTGCACTCATACTGTCAACTTCTTATGACAACAACTTAGTTTCAAACAGAAAACAACTTATTTATAAACTAAGAATTATTACGCGAACTTGTCTTTAATCAGTTATATAGAATAGATCAGGCATGTCCAACTTCAAGTATACTGCAATCATTAGAAAAACTGGCAGTAATCCACAAATTGTCATTCTAAAACATGAACAAATGTACATATTGGCTGAGGACACTGAAGCGTTACAAATTAAACAACGCTCGTCTTTCACCTTCATAAAGAAAAACTCATTCGTCATAAAAATGATGATTTCATTTGTGCACCCATTGTCAAATTAATAATTTGCATAATATGCTCTTATTGTGCGATGGTAGGTGGAAATACGCGTCAGCTTAAAGCGCGGACCATGCGCGGAGATTCAATCATACCCTTTCTCTCACTCCTGCGGCAAGTCGTGAGTGATGAAATACGAATTAAATTATACAACGAGGTAACGCGGGCTCATGGTTAATTCGAAAACGACTTCCACATAAGCTGGCTAAAGGTACGTTTACATTTGACACTAATATCGTCATATTTATGTATGACACCATATTCACTTAAGTGTAAACAGTAAGTATATTTGTATCTGCCACTTATTTTGCGTGTGTCGACTCTCACCTACCACTTATTCAATCTACTTATATACGCAAATGTAAACACCGCGTATTCGACAAGTTCGAACTTGGAGCGATATATCACCGAAGTTGGACCACCGTCTACTTTTATGTCAAGTACCTGACACAATATTCGTAGTTTGACAGGTACCTAGTGAATTGCATATGTATATTTCTAAAACAACGGACAATCAATAATCATAGGTACACCATGAATGTATGCCCAACGTTTACGTAGCGATCTGTCAAAAATCATAGACAATGAGAAATAAATCGGATGTGCCGTGTTCTATGGATTTTGTTCGAAAATAAAATATCGCTTGTTCTCGGCACATACGATTAATTCTGATGCACTCTGTGAAGAAAAAATGCGCTTCAAATGGTATTACCTAATTCATTTTGGCCCACACCTGCACTCGTATTAGGTACGATAATATTATATTGAATATGCAATGACGATCAAGTGCTAGATATCGCAATGTTACTGTTAATCGTTCTTCTACGCATTTCTGAATTGTGTGTCTTGTTTTTTTGGCAAAAGGTCCAATCTTGCAAACTAAAGTTCACAAATTGAGTTGGATCTTCGATTTTAAACTCTGACATTAAACGGAAGGCACCTAGTTCTTCTCGTCGCTGAATCCATTCCCGCACCAATCTAGACCATTTTTTCCTCCTTTTTGTTGCCAAAAGACTTAAAATAATAACACTCGCTGCTTTCTTTTTTAACATTCCCATATTGACAACTGACATAACGTTTTTGAGAAGTATACAAAATAAGTGTCCGAATAAATTACAATATCATATGTAAACACCGCATATATTTATTCCAATGTTGCCATTGAATAAAGTGTCGAGACTTTATTTCAACGAGAAGTATACCAAAATTTTATGTCAGATCCATGCAGGTGTAAACAGTAAATGAAATTTTATGTCCGACACATAAAATAAGTATAACGGTATAAGTGTCAGATGTAAACGTACCATAAGGAAATAAAAATCGAAAGCGAATTTCACTCAATCAAGAATCAGACTCGATTCCTACGGGGCTAATCTATTGTGAGACTTGAATTTGAAGCATAAAAGTAAGATAAATCCAAAACTTGAGAAATGCGCAACGTGATATAGTAAGGTGTAAAAGCCATAAAAGAAATAAACGTAACTGACCTGACAGATAAAAATTGGACATCACAGACACACATTATAAATTACATATTATAAATAATAATTACCTACTCACATGAAAAGAAATTTTAAATGAAATCTCACAAGATGTATAGATGCTAATAAGTACATAATTATTATATTATGAAATTTACTTACTTTTGTATCATTTTATATTCATATATGAATAGAATCGTGCTTTGTAGCAATACATACCTACTGTAGGATTGCACTGTATAAAACTTAAATTCTCAGCCAATTAGAGCACATAATATTCACTACTATAATGTAGGTAGAGTTTTATTTGTCATCATGGACAATAAAAAAATGCAATAAATCTCACTTAGGCTTAAATGTGTTTAACGATCATGACATATAGGCGTGAATTATTGCCGAAAATCATGCACCTATAAATTAACATAATTCAGGTTATTTTAGCATCAAAGAAGACCTACGTTTATAATACACTGCGGGACGATTGATTTGCAACCATGCAACATCATAAAGTTATCAGCAATCAGAAGACGTGTTAGAAGAATGTTTGGAATAAAAAAATCGTTCATTTTTCTCGATAACTATTTTAACGGTATGCTCAAGGTGTCATATTATCAAACTATGAAAACATAAGGTATATTACGTATGTACAATCATATAAATCAAAGCATAATAATATGATCCACCACAAGGAGGATTGTAAAAACAGATTTGTTGCATGCATTTTTTTCACCCAAAACAATAAAAATAAATTACAACCTTGATTTTTCAGTATGATCTACAATCCAGTGTTTCGCATTTTTATATTTTTTTAGTAAGTACCCTTTAGTAGTTTAAAGACCCTATATTTACTTGCATAACCCAATTTTTTTCAAAATATTTCTGTCATGTCAGATTTTTTGGTTATTCATTGCAAATTTTCCTTTTAGAACCATATGTTTTTCTGTGTAAATGTCATCCGTACATAATACTAATTATGTTATTTCTATGAAAATTATAGTCGGTATTTCAACGATAAAATTGCACTACGGAGTGCGTAAGGCGCTGGCCTTCCATCCCGGAGTTCTTGGTTCGATCCCGGTGAGGTCAAAATATATTTACATAATCTAATTCTAATATGTAAATTCCTCAAGCCTGGGAGTTGTACTACTATTATTGGGCTTCACGGCCTGTTGTCGTGTTTAATAAAGAAACAAAAAAAATATATATAACATTTTTGCCGGTAGGTACCCACTATGTGTATAATTAAGACGTGACTTATAAACACTCCACGATTGCAATGCAGCTCCACCAAATGGAATCGGGTAGCAGACGATCAAGTTAAGATTAACAATATATCCCTTCACTGCATGATTTTTTTTTTTGAAAATTTTAATTTTTTTTGTCAAAATGCCTTGTGAATGAAGGAAAAATATTTTTTTTTTCAAAAATTACATTAAATTTTGTATGTTACTGCGTGGTGTCGCAGATTTACGACATTAGGAAATCTTACATTTCAGTACGACAAAATACAAAACCTAATGACAACAATCATAAAAAACTAATGTACACACCTTATTTGATGTGTAGATATTTTTATTTAACCAATTTTAATCTTCTGTACATTTTGTTTCATTTATTTACAAATGCGGATTTTCGCGTACATACGAATTCGTCAACTGTCAAAGCAGAAATGCATAGACTATAATGCAGAAATGCTTTATTTCTTGAAATGTCCAAACAAAATCGGTAAAGTAGGATGTTTATGGTAAAACAGTTTACTAGGCATCGAAAAAGGATATTATTTGATAATTTACACAGATGGCATTGGCTATATCGAAATAGTTTGAAATGTCGCAAATTTGCGACACTATGCAGTAAAGGGTTAAAAATACTATAGTACATAATATTATCACGTGGACGAAAAGTACAGTAGGTATATTTTTATAACTGACCGAATTCCCACAGTATTATGTTATATTGTTAAATATTATAGCAATTCGATATAAATAAACAAGGGAGACTTTTAGATTAAGAAAGTATTGATTATAGATTAGCTTTATTGTGTAATTTTAAGAACTAGCTATGTTTCCACAAGTTGTGGAGAGTGTAATAATATGAATGGTGATGTTCATATCATGGATCGATAGTTATAATCAGGGAACTCAGAAATAATGGGAACTGAAATACATAACGGGTAAGGCGAAGCAGGTAACCGTCTCGAGTAAGGAAGAATCTGGGGTAAACTTACACACGTGTTAAGAATAAGTTTTACGTCGAATACTAAAAACTGCTCTCGGTTTATGCATTTACGCTCATTTAATGTTGGTGTATTACACACACTATTGCACGTGCATAATGCGTGCTTCGTTTTCGTAGGACACTCACACATTCAAAACCCTGCATCAAGATGTGGCGTATTGAATATAGACTATCGGTATTCTATGTATTATCTGTTCTGTGGTTATAATGTTTTTGTGGAACATCTGCTGTTTAGGGAACCTACATAATCTCCTATTGACCCTTGTCCATGGGAATATCGCAAGTACGATAAATCGCTACCCAGCGTTGATATCCAGTATCCAAACTGTTGTATCAGAACACATACTGTTAATTACTGAAATTGTTAATTTTGAACTAATTATTGCAGCCTAGTTAAACCGTGCACAACATTATAGCAAATATTGACACGACGGCATGTATCATTTAATCACGAAAAAGTTCAACGTGTACCTACCTACTCAAATTGTTTGTGTATCAACTTACCAGAGATTAGATTATCACTGATCTAATTGATTAACGAGAGTACCTACCTATGTTTTTAAGTACTTACATCAGACTATTTTTTTCTTGAAGCAGACTTTATTGATTGATGAAATCATTGGGAAGTCGCAAGAGTTTTAGAATTTAGTACTTACGTTATTCTAAATGAGAGCTATTACTTTATACCTATTACTTATTTCATTTAAACACTTAGGTATATGTATTAATAACTACTGATTACTCACTTACCTTCCTAAAAATATTATTTTATTCAATTATAATATTATCTGGTAACGTTGAAAGTACCATTAATGGGTCATGAATGCGTACAGAGTTTTTAAATTGAATAATCTATTTCTATGGTTCACTTTCGCTATTATGTGACCACTGTAGGCCGCCATTGAAAACGTCTCCTTGACACTGTGACATCACCATCCAGCAATACGCGCCGCACTATGTGATAAATTGGTGTTATTCAGTCGGAACACCTTGCTCTGAGGACGTTGCATATACAGTGGCATACCGAATAGTTTACACAGAGAGGAGCTGTTATATACATATAAGAAAAGTCAACAAAAGAGAGGTTTTAAAAAATCTGTAAAAATCCTAAAATCAGTGTAAAAACAGGCAAATTTCAAAAAAATATGATTTTTTTTATTTATGTAAGAAGACAAACAAAATAGAAGTAGGAAAACAAAAATAATTCAAAACGTTACTTATTAAAATAGAATTTCAAAAAACACAGATTGTGTTCGCTGCGTCTGACATTTGCGTACGCCGGTTGAGCACAAAATTCCCTGATGTTGCAAAAACTGCGCTCATTTTGAGTCGACGTTGACTTAATTGTGTTAAATGCCCCGATCAATCTTTGAAAGTTTAATGTTTTCTGTCCACTTTTTTAATATAGAAAATCGTTTTTTTTCAATTAATATTTGATAATAAAGAAATCCCCAATCCCGAGAAAAGATTCTCTAGATCCGTGATTTCCCGAAATGTTAAAATTTCAATTCTCGAGATTCGGGATGGAAAATCTCGAAAATTTCTCGAGAATTCACGTCGGGAAATTCTCGAAACCCAACTCTAGCCACGAGGTTCGCGTATAAAAGCTGTAGGCTTTCCGCAATGAGAAATATTAATCAAACTAATACGACACATTATAATATTATATAAGTGCTCACTGTGCAAAACATTGGTGATCTGATATGACCGGGAAATGGCAGTGAGATGTACTACAAACTTCGATAGAGGTGGGCATCAAGAGAAAAGGGCTTTCTGTGAGTGAAATGAGTTACATTAACAGAATGACAGAAACTGTTTTGGGATCAACGAAAAAAACGCGATTTTTTTAAATTCTGAACCAGTTGGGGTGGGGGTAGATGATAAATTAAATAATAATTCTTACGTTTTTAACAATATTATAAATTTATCATAAGGGTTCACGAAATATTGGAGTAGAAAATTGATTAGGTTTCAGATTCTTGCCCAGATCAGAAATAATTTATAATGTTCCAATAGGTACCACTGGCACGAATGACGTTCCATGAACGTTTCTACGAAGTCGTGAAAATAGTCAGTGATCTCACTCTAGTGACCGTTGGTAACGTTAACATAAGCACTTGAATAAATTAGTCAATCTCAAGTAGGTAGGCATATATTTATTTATACAATCAAAATACGTTAAAAACAGATTTTAAATGTATTTGCGTGAAAGAACTTGATATTCAGTGTCGTTTTTTAAAAAAAAATATATATGTTACGCCGAATGTGCGAAATTTACTATTACATGAAAGGGGAAAAAATTTTGCCTAAATCATGAAAAATGCAAACCCGTTGCATTATTCATGAATTAGGCAAATATCTGCCGAGTGCGTGAATTTGGCAGTATTTTTTCTGCCTAGTTCATGCACTGGGCAAATTAGATAGTAGCGCTACGGTGGTGTTTTTTGCAACCAAACCAAATGTGTCAAAAATGCTCATGCATTGATCAAAATAGATGGTCGCGCTCCGGTGGTGTTTTTTGCAACTAATCAAACTAACCAAATGTGTCAAATGTCATTGATTATATAAAAATATACCAATCAAAAAAATCTAGAACTATAATATGATAACGGAAGAATTTTATTAAAGGGTATTATTTGATGCGTGCTTGGGTCTCAGGCAATGGTCGATTGTTGATTTGTGATAGTTTGTTGACAGTAAAGTTGTTAGCTAACCTCAAAATGGACATTCAGTTGAATTCAGAATTACAAAACCTAACCTAACCTAATGATAATAATATTATATTATGTCCAATTATAACTAATAAAACCATCCGTATTAAATTTACTTTTTCTACTGTCATGTTGACAGTTTATGAATTCCATACCCATATTATCCACCTAATAGTGCATTGTGAAAAAAAATGATTTTTACGCTTGTATAAGGCATTTTTATATCAGTAAATTACTCGCAAATAAATCTAAGACTTTTTTTTTCCGACCATGTCCGATCCTGATAGGATCATATGGGCCTCCACAGAGTGGAGGTTTGTATTGACAGATTTTTGTTTTTTACGAGAAATGGATGTCAGCCACTTGCTCAACCTATTAGGTCCATACCCTGACACACACAAATTGAAAAACAATATGTGTACTTGCCAGACCCAGGATTCGAAACTGGGACCCACGGCTTTATAGTCCAACGCTTAAGCCACGCGGCCACCGTGGGTCTAAGATCTAAGACTACACGTATATAATCAGTGGGATTTTTTGTTAAATTAAATTAAAATAATCTAAAGGTGAAATGACTCAAGCTAATTTACTAATTGACATTAATATTATATCAGTTGGTACCACAAATATATATTTAGGTTTCGTCTCTATACACAGAATAAGGTTTTCTTCGACGTTTTTATTAAGTATAAGTAGGTATACTTTCTACATCCTTAAAAGGGTTGAAGGATTGAAGGCATGCACCTACTACTAAAAATACAGATAAAATAAATTGTAAGTATATTTTTAATCACTAATAACTATACGCATCGGTTCCGGTACATAGGAAGTACATTTATTATTTTTAATATAGGTACATACAATATATAAACAGCAAATAATTATCTAAACATCGTGACTTTAATACGCCTACATTTTCCTTTAGCAAAAAAACGGACGAGTTACCGGCTGAAAAAAATTGTTCTTCATTAAAATTTTAGTTATAAAGAGATCGAAATACAATAATTAATTATTATGTTCATTCATAAATCTATTCATGGACCGGCGATCAAAGGCGCATGCGCATGAAAAATATTAACCCGATATAACCGTACGAAGTTAATTACATTGTGGGATATTAGGGGGTGGAATATTACTGTAATTTGATTATTGATAATTGTCATTGTTTCCTGCAATGTACGCAGGCTTACGTAAAAATACCCATTTAAATTGGACACATTTGCAGAATAAGTCAAAGACTTAAACGCGAAATTTTAAAAGACACTCCTTATTGCATCATATGTTGAATTCATTTTACAACCACGTACAATATATACATTATATGTGTTGACCAACAGGTTAGCAAAATAAGACAACAATCCTGCAAACACATGAATTTGCAATATGCACATTTATTGTAATGACGGTAGAGTTAACATATTTTAACTAGATTCATCTGTAAACATCTCTTTGGGAAAAAATGTATTAGCAGACGTAGATGTCTTCAGATACCGTGTCCACCAGTAAGTCAGTGGTACATATTCCACGTACTTAAAAATAACTGTATCACCAGGCCACTGTACCCCGTAATATGTTTAAATCGAAAAGTTAACAATATTGTAAGCATTATAGACTACTGGACACTAAATATGAAAATACAATTAACACGAACATAAAATGGGCATTTAAACAAGAAATGGTAGTATAATGTAGGCGCGATCCGAAGAAGCAATTTGATTAGCTGGTAGTCGCAATACGTTAAGAACCCAGAGCAGATGACCGTGCAGTTATAATAATTATTAATTCTAATGTTTATAACACTGTATTAATAATCAATTTATCAGCATTGCTATCTTTTGGAATCATAGTGAAATATTTAACTGAAATACAAGTGTTTATGATATATATATATATATATTATGTACTTACTTTGAAAATATTTAAAAAAGATATTATGTTTATAAGGTTTTACTTTTTCATAGAAATACGCGGCCCACCGGGTGCGGCATGCAAATAGGCCCCCATAGACGGACAGTTCTCGTAGCAGTTTGAACATGGCACAGACAATAACTGTTCAATAACTGTACGTTAGTGGACACACCACAGATCAGTTTAACTACCCCATTTAAATCTGTCGAACTGTCAACAGACGTGCCCATATACGTACAGTTATTGTCTGTGGCAGATCAAGTGTCAAAAACTATGGAGGTTATGTTCGCCGAGATCATACACAGGGGTACCATGTGTTAAATTAGTTTTAAGTAGGGTATACTTGAACGAACGATTGATCTACGAATATTTTTACTTTGTTAGATTTATTATGATTACAATTTATTGTTTGTGTAAATATATGTCCAGATTCTTTTATTTTGAATAAATTATTCATAGTATACTTATTGTTGTTTTAATAAAATTTAATTAAGATAAAATACATACGTATTGTTTTATTTAAATCAGGGTTATATACATTAAATTTGTGTAATATGTTTTATTCAATCACCAAAACAATTTACTTATTGGTTTTGAATAATATCTATTAATTTGGTACATATTATAACATTAACTTAATACTAAATTTACGTAAGTACATATTTCTTTTGTCTAGATTTATTTTACATCAAGTTTACATTTTATTTTTTTATTTACATTTAAGTAGTGGAAAATATTGTTTGCGGTACCTAGTTGACACCACAATATTCGTAATTATATAATATGAGTATCTCGCAAAAGAACTAACACGCAACAAAAATAATATACTTCTTACGAACGAACTATGACAGAACTGTCAAAATTTGCCGCCAAATCGCGCCAGCTACTCCTACTTTACGTTACCAGCATCTAACGTCAAACGAGAACTTTCGGCTAGTTGAAATTCCAACAGTTTTACAAAAACACGGGAGTGGGGGGTCGCTGGCAGTTTGAACATGGCACATATCTGAAAGGTCGAAAAGTGTCCGTCTATGGGCGCCGCAGATTATCTACCAAAGATAACTGTATAGTTATTAACTGGCATGTTCAACCTGTTACGAGAACTGTCCGTCTGTGGCCGGCAATTAACTCCCGACATTTAACAGGTTTAAATTTAAAAAAAAAATATGGAAATATGCCTTGGGGTAGAATTGACGTTTCAGGTTGTATGCGGGTTAGCTGTCATAATTATTTTATAACATTAAAGGCCAGTGGTTGTAACATTCGAATTAATATATATATATTATTAAATTATGACGTCCATCAGAAATATTTTTTTTATTTATTTAAAGGCATGACGTCCATCAGAAATATTTTTTTTTATTTATTTAAAGGCATATCGTAATAAATTATTATTTATCACGTCAATGAAATGAACAAATAAGCTAAATGCTTGGAAGCTGCGACTGTATATTTTGTGGTCCGTGATTAGCGTATTCAATTTTTAAATGAAAAACTTGAAATGATAGGGGTCTAAATAAAATTGGGGAATTCTCAATTCATTTTATACCATTTGAGCAAAAACCATTTCGATCTGACGACTACAGATGGTGCTAATAATCAAAATGTAAACAACTTGATAAGCTTTGTTTATGTTAATTCCATAGATATTGAAAAACCTTCTTCTATAGAGATGGAGCCTTAATGTATGCAATTGAAACAAAAAAAAAGGACTTAACTTCGTATTGCACTTTCATTTGCAGAGTACTTCACATCATTGTTATGACATTTATTTTTTATGACATCATAATACCGTTAACATTTTATTACGCAATCATTAATTCCATAAAAGTGCGGCCACACCGGCAACAAGTCGCGCGACAACTCGTTAAATTTTACGATAATTATCATAATTGCTTAAGAAATTTTACGATAATTATCATGCTTATCGTAAAATTTTACGAGTTGTCGCGCGACTTGTTTTCGGTGTGGACCCAGCATAATACTATGACATCTAGTTTAGATAACTCGACGACAATTTGTGGTGTACCTAGTGTATTTTATTTTTTATTAAAATGCATGTCTAGTAATTTTATTACGATACGTCACTATGACGCTGTACTGTATTGCAACCTTACATGCATATTTTCTCAAAAAAACACCGCTCAAGGTGGCACAACCGTACGAATACGAGTTTTTCGACTAATTCAAGTCCAATATATCCGTATGAGATGGACGGACAACGACAATGAGGGACTGAAGGTGACCGACTGGAGAAAAAAAACTTCGGGATAGAGATCCTGGAGGACAGTTGTGCAGTCCGTTATGAGCTGAATGGTCTAAAGCAGGGGGGGCAAACTTTTTGGATGGAGGGCCAAATTCAAGAATTCAAAATGAGCGGCGGGCCGCAAGTAAAATATCATTTTTAGATATACACTATTTATTATCACGAAAAATAAACATTACAAAAAAATTAATGAGAAGAATGAAACTGTTGTACATTTTTTTAAATTCAGGTGTTAATTTTGTAGTTGATATTCTCAAAATTGCTTGTAAATGGGCATCGGAGATAATATTTGATCGTAAAGAATTTTTATTGAGGTTCATGATCGAAAATGTTTGTTCTTATATATAGGTTGATCCAAAAATAACGAACATTTTTCTTGCATAATCTTTAAGTTGGTCGAATTTATCTGAATTAAGAGCATTGTGAAAATTTGGAGATTTCTTCACGGCGATGCAATTCTCTTAAATCAGTATCACACTGCAGATCAATAATCTCAAGTTGTAGTTCTGTCGGACACTAATAATATCTATTGAAAATGGATCGCGTACTATTGCTAAACAAATTTTAATCTATTGTCAATATTTTTTTTTTAATTATAAAAAAGTTATTCGTAATCATAAGTACAGATAATGATGGCGGGCCGCAAAAAAATACCCGGCGGGCCACATGCGGCCCGCGGGTTGCAGTTTGCCCCCCTCTGGTCTAAAGCTTAAATAAGCCAATATACGTCTGAAACACTTCCGCCTTCCTTCCCTACCAAAATATAACCAGACTTTACTAATTATTGTTGATACATTATGTTTTTATTGCCAGACTTTTAACTGGGATTTTGCGTCATTCTTACTTCTCGCATTTCTGAAGTGTCACGATAAAAACTGAACCTCGTATTGCTATAACACTTAATATTACTATTACAAATTGGAGAAATTCCTAGACGTCGGTTAGTAATCGTTGTAATAGTAACATAACTACCTACTTTGATTTAATAAACAAAAATCGATTGCCGAAGTAACATGATTTCGAAGAGCGCTGAGTGGTAGGTATTTAATAGCCAATAGCTTAAATATTGTCGTCATTAGTATGTCTTCCGTAGCATAATGGCTGAATGCGACGAGTTTGGGGCGTTTACCCGTTGGAGATGCCGGTTCGATTCCCGACCGGTTGGCTTACTTTTTTCAAAAAAAAGTTTTTTCTATTGGTTGTGATATACTCTCTCAGTTAGTGTTTTTCTAAATTATATAATGTTCAATAATCAGAATGATATATTCTTAAATCTTGTGAATTATTCGTTTGAATAAAAGAAATAGTTAATTAATAATTAATATAATGTTGATAATAGTCCAAAATCCTAATAATATTCAAAATCCACAATCCGGGAATGCAGAAAAAACCATAAAATAAACAGAATCTGAATAGCATTGGAAAAGTCAAAAATACTCAGACATGGCATGGCCTTGACGATTATGGTTCATATAAATTTAATGTTCTTAGAAAACATTAATTTATAAGCAATTAAAAACACAAGACGGCAACGATGTGAAGATTTGAAAATTTTAGAGGTCAAACATCTATTTAGAAAAAAACCAATATTTAATATTATGAAAAAAGGTAAATTACCATTTACACTCGTAAGAAGCGGAGCATGTGGGTTATGTCTATAAACAGGTTTTTCGTGAGAAGTTATCGTGGTCTTTGGTCTAAAATCTAAATCAAAGACACAATGGAAAACCAATATGCTCAGTTTGTGCAAAGAGCGTGTGACCATTTACTTGTAACAATAATTTGAAATAAGAACTTTATCTATTGGTAGTGTACCTGTACCTATGTACCCTATATAAATAGCTGTAACTACGCCACGAAATAATGCTTTCTGACGCATTTTTGGGACGCTGAAAACAACATTGAAAAGAATCTCTAATCCCAATTTTAAAATGTCTTTTAATCAAAAATCTTTTTGATTAGCAGCTCTACGCGATTTTCTTGTCAGACGCAGGATCCAAACCCGTTATCTATGACTTCAAGGTTGGCCATTATGCCACTCGGGAGTATATATACTTAACTAAGCGGGTGAGGTTATAATATTTAAATGTTTTTGAGTATAATTTGATAAATTTTGCATATTATTTTACTATACGAAATATACAAAAAAATATACTAAGCGAGAAGTAGGTGAATAAATAAGTGGTTCTGCGTTAAATTTGATTCTATACGACTTGATTCCTACGTGACAAAGCGTACTCAACTTTGCCGCAATACCGCCCCTAAATGATGCCATAATATAAGCTATACCTACTAGACAGCCACTGTTTGATATTTTGTTCAACTACGTCAATAATCATACATTTAAAAAAATGTATCCATACACAATATATGTAGAATAAAATACACCTACGTGTGAGGCAAAAGTTGAAGGGGCAATCCTTTTTTTAATGTTTCCACTAATCCCTGGATCTCAGAATGCGCATAATACGACATAAATCATAATCCCGAGATTATAAAATCTAGCGATTTAAAAAAAATGAGTCCGGAAATTTGCAGAAATTCGCTAGCACTGAAAAAAATACTCAAATCAATTCTCTTCGCCTGCCCCTCCCCCCCGCACTATAATGTATCTAAACTAAACACTCGAAATGGAAAATTTTACGAACCGGAAAGCTGGATAATTTTACGAAAATATTTACATAGATAAATACATAGTTTTCTAATTTTATGTGTATTTTATAAAAATAAGTGTGTAAAAATTTTTTGTTGTCTACCTCAGACAGTCAAATTATTTTTTACACAAGACGGAGCAGCGATAATTTTGAGAATTTTATGAACCGGAACGGCGCTCCGGTCCATTTAGAGCCCTCACAATAATCGACGTTTATTTTCCGAGCTCTACTTACTATAATTAGTAATCATCTTTATTTTAATTTCAAGTTATATACTTATGTTAATAAAACCTATTTGATATAGATACCACATTAGCATGAAGTACAACTGTTTTGACAGACGACAAGGCGTAGTCGGAGCGGCGCCGAGCGAGAGAAAGCGAACTAATAGGCTTGATGTCAATGCAGTCGATAAACAGTAACCGTAACAATAATCGCAATGCCCTGCATAATTATTATACATGTTCAAGGTTATATTGTTCCATTATTTTTTATATTAATGTTTGAGTACTTTTGTGCCAACTGTATGACCATCGGTAGGTATATCATTTTGTTTCGTGTCAAAAACACTTCTACAGAAATATTAACTTTCGGCATTAGATAACGTGGATAGTCGAGTCACGCGATTTATAAATAAACTCTAACCTTGACACGGCCATGAAAATTAAAAACATTTGGTAAGTGGCTGATTTTTAAACTAGCACTTGAAACTAGATCAAATGAACCATAGAATTAATCAGTAAATCGAACGAGTAGTATAGACTACTCCCAGAAGTATAGACTGTGAATGATATATGGAAAAATATTCAACGTTTGTCGAATCTTAACAAAACAGAACCATAAAAAATACGACGCCCAGCAAAACTCGAACCCGCATCCACTGAATGCGCGCGAATGTACTTTACCAATTAAGTCATGTGCGTGCTATCTAATTACGACGAAATAAACTAAGTACTTAGTAATTTTTACATCCTAAAGTGATTAAAGTGAGTTAAGTTAATTTTAACCTAACAGATGTCAGATTTATCCAAAGTAAGTAAACAACGTAGGTAAGGTACTTGCTAAATATTTAATAAACATTTTTTTGAGAATGTAACATTCTTTTACTAAACATAAGTAATTTGGAAACAGATATATGTAGGTATACTACTAATACAACACAACTAGAAAAAATAATTTAAACATTTTAGCAATAATTTTCAGTTAGGTGTCTTCTTTTCTAATAACCAGGATTTATGATAACCCTAGTTGTTTTTTGTAAGTTTAACCGATTTTTACTTGCGACAGTTATTTAGTTGGGGTAGAGGGTGCAAAATATTGTCAATCAATAGCTTATGATATTAAAACGGCCATAAAATGCTTACGAATAAGATAGAAAAATGACTCACCAACGTGACGATGTCCCCGGGGTTTGCCGCAGCGATCCTCCGCAGCCGCTCGTACAGCAGGTCGAGCAGCCGCTGGTGGCCGGCGTTCAGCTCGTCCAGCTTCCTGGCCACGCGTTCAGCACCGGTCGCGCCCGCCGCCTCCTTCGAGGGCGGATCCATCGACGGGTGCACCTCCTCGCTCAGCCATTCGGCGTAGCGCTGGCACCGTGACGAGTATATCTGGGCGCGGCGATTGACGGGTTACGCGGACGGGTTACGGGGTTAGAAGGTGTTAAAAATTATTGTGAAATAAATTTATATTATTAGTGTTATATTATTTATCGATCCTTGAACGCCACCAATTATAAACATTTCATTTGAATACTGAATCGATGGTTTAGTTAGGTTTAGTGCACAGATATTATATGTTCAGTTTTTATCGAAGTTCAGTTGTCATACACAAAACACCCGTCTGTACCATACCTAATGGTATCTGAAAAGACATTCGAATAATGTCCAATTACCATTCGATCTTCAATCGATTCATTTTGCTCAAAACATACGAAACCAAAGGCGTGGCACTGAATTTCGAATTACGATGGAATTGCTAGTTATTGATTATCTTCGAATGCAACGCAGTAACCTGTTCGCAATAAATGAAGATTGTCGATTGCATATTTCGTTTAAATTATTACCATTTATTTTAATATGCAACAATCATCATATTCTACAAATAGTTTACTATATTGCATTCGAACTTCGAGCTAGAACTAGCACTACCATCGAAATTTACAGTTCCGTGTTCGGCCTGACTATTATAGTGGGCTTTGACAAAACTGGATAAAGATCTGTGCATTAAACACATCAATACGAAGATGTGAGTAGTATGTCGAATTTAATTGAAATTTCATAAACGACAACCAGCAATTCAAGGGTTGATAAAAATATATCACAGTGGCGTAGTCATGTATTAAACGTAAATGGAACTAACAATAATGATACAAATTGTTGATTTAACATCGTCTGTTGAATTAATCACTATTTTTACCACACTTCCTCATTTTGTTATTCATTATCATTACACTATTTCATTGTTGGAAAATAATTGTTTATCGTCGATGCAGTCAAAAAAATGTTCAAATATTCCATTTATTTTCGATATACAAATATGCCATTCTGTTTTTAAAAATTAGAATTCAATATAGTTATATCAGCGAGAGCTTTAGCATAATTCAATGCAATAAAACATGTAGGTAACTAATTAAAATGTTTACTTTCTCAGTGTATACTTATACTAAATCTCTCGCTACTCAACCATATTAGTGCTAAACGAAAAGTCATTGTGATAGATTGAAATGACAGAAATATTATTTTAACTACGTTAAATAATTGTTTCTATATACCTATTCTGTCATTTACAATGTTTGTTAATTAATACAATGACATTCCCGGTGCAATTTTGTACAATTGCAACTTACTGTTTTAATAATTATATTATTACCACAATACCACCCAAGTTCCAAAATTAAATCGTTAAGTCATTCTGTATTTATATAATTAATGTACCAATACTGAACGCTAAAATTATGAGACAGTATAAATTCAATTCACAGTGCATAGTTTATATATTAAAAAACCGTATGCATTGGGTAACATAACATGTTGAGTGTAGAGCACACAAAGTTTTTTTATGAACTTCACGCGACTATTAAAATGAATTATTCATATTATCTGCAGGTACTTGAACCTGAGAGGTAGGTAACTCACATGAAAATTTTAATTCTGTCATTGTTTTCGTTTTTCATTTTGATTAATAAATTATTGGCAACATAATTTGTTATGAAATACTAAGAAACACATTTCATGGCATAATTTCGTTTTTACCTATACATACAAAAAAAAGTTTATGTTCTCTTATGTATGAGACTTCATTGGTCCCAGATATAGGAGTAGCATACATCTACTCAGATGAAATTACCATTAATATTATGACTATAAGTTGTAGTAAACAATAATAAGATTTTTGCTACCATAGTAAACAAATACAGTAAGGTAACACACTGTTAATATGTGTAACTCAGGAATATGGGTGCTACAGTGGTAGTTGTTGTTATTTGATATACATAATAAAACTGTATAAATAAATATATCCCTCATATTTTTATTTCATTCATTGCGTCCGGTCTACACCACTGGTAAGTTTTAACCCATTAAAACTAACTAATATGACACGAGTTTGTCAGTAAAAATATAAAAGTTTTTGTAGATAATAAAATGATTCAAATCTAAGTATTAACAAAACTCATTTTCATTCTCTCAATTTTCCTCGAAATCATTCACTCAGATATCATGTTCAATCAAAAGCAAATAATACTGTGTAGTATTAAAAAAATATATTCATTCATCCAAATCAAGCGATGATGATTCCAATGGCCATACTTTATGAAAAAGCCATGCTTGATCAAGTATTTACAAAAAAATCAAATTTGACTAATAAAAAAATATATTTGTAAATGCCATGAATTTTGATAATATGATTTATGCAAAATAAAGATAATTTTTGACAAAATGGCTGTCAAAAATATTGCACAGCTAAATTGAATTTATGAAAATCACCCCACCTCAATCATACTTTTAAAAGAAGTATATAAATACCAATAATAAATACAAATATCAATAAAGTGTATTAATTTACACTGTATGATAAGATTGCATTGTTAACTACATACAGGTATTGAAGTTAGTTTCTGAATTAAAAAACTTTAATTAGATTATTTTCTGTAATAGGTAGCAAAAAGCCATTAGGGTTATTAATAAGTTAATCGACCGTGAAAAGCTTTTTCTTTGGTAGAAATTCCTATAAATAAAGCTCTCCTTTTAATAAATAATAATTTTGAGAAGTAGGAGTAGGTGATAAAATATTTTATTAAGTGATGCATAAATAAAATAAATTTGAAAATATTGATTTAAACCATCACATATATTTTTTTTATAATAATATGATGAATTTACTTTGCAATGTATTGGAAATAATTTGCATTAATTCAGTGGTGCAAAGTAAACTCCCGACATTTCACATTATTATAATATATACTTAGTGAAGATTGAAATCTAAAAATGAGATGATATTGAAAAAGAAAAGCAGAACGTACTGATGATGAAACAAATGATATTGTTTTATTTAAATTAAAACAAATATGGACGTAGAGGTAAGGTGACGAAATGCAATTCGCAACATTCTTGATAGAGGCACCATACAAAGTTATTTCAGTTAAAATGCATTGAAAATTATATTAACTGAATATCATATCATACTGTGATAGGTAACGTAGGTATACATAATAATAGAATATTTCACTTAAGTCACCTGACCTCTGGGATCCATAAATAATGATCAATCTAATCAATCTATGAAACGTGATATAACTTCATATGGACAATATGGGTGAGCTGATGAATTTGCACGGAAACAATTTCATACACGAAATCTCCATCCCTCGAACAAACACTGTAAAATCAGTAACTAATAAAATAAAAATCTATGATGACTTTTACACATCAGTCATTCATTCAGACAATCTAACTAAATCATACGTTACATACATAATCTTACATAGATACACTAAACAACGCTGGAATCTGTACCATTAATTAAAGTCGGAATTTCGTTTGTGCATTCAGGTCACAGTTGTAATTGCAATCTGCAAAAGGGGTCATTCATAAATGATATCACAAAATTACTTTTACCCCCCCCATCAAATTATGTTTCATATTTGAACTTCCTTGCCATTCGTTAAAAAAACAAATTCATTTATTTTTTCAGAAACAAGTATGTTTATAATCAGTTGGTTTCGTGAGGTAACAACCCCTCTATACCCTTCGTCAAAAATCATCAAATTATAATATGAGGTCCTTTATGGTGTGACGTAATATACGAATGACCCCAAAGAGAAATTCAATTTATATTATGATACAATATAATATTAAATATGATTGCGTTAAATGCACAAGGGAAATTAGAAATCCGTATCATAATTAATTACTTACTTAAGATTTAACGAAAACAATAGATGAAATATAAAGAGGAAAATTGGAAATTTGTCACCAGGGATTGAGCTGACGACATAATAGGACGAATTAATTGGGAGATTGGGTTCAAATGAGACACATTCATTTTTTGGGGAATAAATACTGTTACAGGTATTATTTAACCCAGTGTTGGTGGTAGTAATAATAATTACCTTCGATTCCCTTATGAACCTCCCACCGTCCGTGTTAACCTTCTCGATTTTAGGCGTCCTCTCCACTACGCTAGCGAGGAGGTTCTGCAAAAACCGCCGGTTAAAAAACAATACATGTGTTAATTTGCCAGATATAATGTACACGGTGGACCAGCGATCTTTGTTATTCTTATTAATATCACTTTCGAAATCCGTTTTAACTGACACAGATTATTTAATCATGAATCAACGTTTTTGCAGCAAACGTAGCGTACGAGTCTCTTTCATTGACTGTCTACACAAGGTAATTTTAGTATACCATGACAGACATCCTTATTTAAAATATATCATTTTGAATAGCCTCAGAAACATATTATATATTAGAAAGAATCTAAGAAAACTATCGAACTGAGTGGGATTCGAACACCTATTTTTCGCTTGCCAAGCGAGTGATCGTAATCAGTGCTACTGACCCAAGTGTCCATGAAAATAATTCCTCATAACTACCGTATCTGAGGTGTATCAAATTCCATCAAGAAATGTTTGGCTTTTTTATAATTAAAATCAAGGTAACAACGTTAGTTACTTGATATTTTATGAATGGCGGAAGAATGTTTTAAATAAGAAATAGTTTAAGTTTAATTAAAAAGACTTGCATTATTCCTTATAAAGAACACGATAGAAATTAAGAGGACACTATTAATGCACTGCCTAAACAAGTTATAAATATATAAGCAAAGCCTCATGTACGGAGAAAATGTAAGTGGTTCGTGTATAATATGCTACATTTATAATTTTTTTTAATAAACCACTTATGACAGTTTAAAAAAATGGTTGATATTTCAATAGATTAAGATATTGATTTAAATTTTTAATGTTGACAACATTCTTTTGTAGATAATTTCTTTTAAAAATCTGTGACCAATTAAAACGGAATTTGAGAATAGTAATAATTGATATTAGATAATGTGTCTTTTACATAATTTTATTATTGTGAGTATTAAGTAATCAACTACATAACATAAAAACCCCTTGAAAATCAAAAGAGTACCCTTCACATTTTCCAAAATCATGTGAAAAACTGATTGGCAGTAAATTGGTTAAAATAACAAAATATTCACATGATAAATAGTTTCAAGGGAATTTTAAGAATGCAGCTGATTAAAATTAATTACCCAATACACCATTTTCTGTGATTTAATAAATTATTGATTGTATGTAGGTATATGAGTTACAAGACAAATAATGTTCTTTAATAATAAAAAAATTAATATTGTGTATTTTTAAATCACAGTTAACAGTAAATGAGAACATAATGTTGTTGAACAAAAACATTGACACTTGCGGCACAAAAATGCAAACTGAGAATCGTGTATGAGAGATAGATGCCATTACCGCTTCTCAGGTACCGGTCTAGATGCTTTGGTTGAACTATCAAAATGTAGAAAAAAAATATAATCCATAGAAAATTCAGTTCAATAATATCACAAATACTTTGAAAAATTATGATTTTTAGAATTTAATAAGAATAGGTGTACTGTACTCTTGAATATATTGTTCTGACAGTTAAATGGAGAAATTATATTTTTTTTATTAAATAAATAATACATACTTATTAAAAAATATAAATTAGGATGCATGGATGTTACCTAAAATTTTATTATCAATGAGTTTTTGGTGATTTCAAGATAAAATTTTGAAATAAACGAAATTATGAATTATCAAATATCTTATAAATAATATTATGTTCTATTAGGCACCCAGGATTTACGCAATTATTTTTTGCATTAATCATTGGTGCTTGATACAAATGTATTTATATATTTTGTAATTCACGTTATGTCATTACTTAATAGTACTTATATATTTTTTTTAAAATTCAAACAAAACTTCTTTTAAAATCACCAGATTTAAATTATAGTTCCAATTGGATCCATGTTAAAAATTGAATATTTACAATATTATATCATTAATATTGTGTATGAAAATCATGCTAAAATACAAGTGACTATCCATTAGTATACCAACATTTATTGTAGTATTATTATTATAATATATTGTATAATACAAGATTATTGATTTCCCAACTACATACTAAATAATGGTTTAACTTTCTACAATACTATTAATGTTAAAAATATATACTTACTCGGTACAAAATCAAACATTTTAAAAATTGATTGATCTTATATTTTTAAATATTCATTTTATACCGGTCCACACCTCCAAACATTACAAACCTTATATGTCAGAACTCCCAATCCGAACTTTGTATTCAGACAATTCGTCAAATTATATTCAATATAAATATATTCAAAATAAGGGCACAAATCACATTTCTTCCGATGGGGGAAGAATTAATGTGATCATTATCCCGCTAATTTTGTTTAATATTTTCGGTTTATAGGCTATCCAATGGACATATAAAGTTTGAAAAGTAAGTGATGTAAATAATTATACCAGAAATGCGCGAGTAAAATTATTATTTGACCTAGGAGAGAAAGGAAATTCTTTTTGAAACAATAAAATTCATTTCATTTCTGGTGTATTCATAAACAATTAAAAAATAATAAAAATATATTGCATGTTTTTGAATTAAAGAATTTAATTTGATCTACTGTTATGGTTAAAAATGATATCCCATAATGAAAAACATAATACGATGTTATCTGAACCCAAATACTAATTTAATTATAAATAAATACAGTTAGAAGGGATTATCAATTTTTTTTATATAATACTTAACAGTTTTTTTTACCGAAATTCGATCAGGATTGTATGGTACAAGGGTGATGGAAAATGGTGCATATTAATTCATGCCGAGTGTAGAGAGTATTTTTTCAATAATATGATAATCACAGCATAAAATGTGCTAAAAAATATAAATCAAGTCAATTGCCAATTACAAGGAGTATTTAAGTAATGTTTTTACAGATGTTTCTGAATAAACAATAAAGTCAATGATATGAAATTATCCAAATTATACCGCGTACAACTCCATCTAGCTA
Organism: Rhyacophila brunnea; assembly: GCF_057557595.1. Classification (NCBI taxonomy): domain Eukaryota; kingdom Metazoa; phylum Arthropoda; class Insecta; order Trichoptera; family Rhyacophilidae; genus Rhyacophila; species Rhyacophila brunnea. The sequence continues at coordinate 22,296,040 of NW_028232774.1, forward strand.
ATACAGTATGAAATAATAAAAATTATTGAGATTATGAATACAAAATACGCCACAAGCCAGAGGTCACGAATAGATTCCACCATCCTAAGATAACAAAGCATTGAATCAAAATAAGCAATTATATGTTGAAATTATCTCGCTGTGCCGGGGGAGTCCCAATGTCTCGATAATTCTGAGAAAACTGGAATATTATTAAAATAATTATTATTATACGTCTGATACTATGTCAAAAAAATATTGGAGTGACTCAGGATCCGCAGCAAATCTTCAAAGTGCATAATGCAGCTGAAATGAAGTAATCAAAATGACAACATACATAGTGAGGCAAAATGTTAGAGAGAAAACGAAGACATGGCAAAATTGCGATCATGTAACAATGAAGAGACGCTCTTCTCATTCCATCAACTATAATATGTAATTCTTCCCATATGGTATTAATATTGCAATTGTTTAATATAAGATTAGTGCATTTAGCATGTCCACTTTCGAAGTAAATAATCGGTGTCTAAAACAAAATTAATCATGGGGTAGAAATACTTTGGTCAAGCTCGTTGGGCGCATACCATGAATCCAAATGCAAATATTGATTGGAAAAATCAACATTAAAACTTTATTACCAAGTCAATGGATTTAAAGCAACAACGCGTTAATTAGAAGCATATAGCCTCTCAACTGCGGTTGGGGGTTTAAAATTAGCCATGAGAAATAGAATATTCCATGCAAGGAACCTGTTAAATGAAATTCTGACTCAAAATTTCACAAGGTAGATTATTTGAAGTCATTACGTTAAAACAAGTGACATTAAATGTGAAACGTTTTCAGATTTTCTATCTTTTTGCCTCAAGTAAGTTTTCATCCAAGCTCCGTGTCAGAATATCATGACACGCAATAGAAAGACTCTTGCTATGCTTGGAGCAAGACTAACCCTCGTCTGGTCGAGTGTTTCCTTTGGCTTGACTTCGGCAGGCGGCTGCGTCTGGAGTTTGGAGTAAGCGTCATCTATCCATTCCACTTCCTTCTCCAAGCCGGCTTGGTAGTTCTTCATCAATTGATAGGCGGCTTCGCAGCTTCGTAACCTGTAATTAAAATCGTTCGGTAAAATATAAGATATTTCTTTAGCAAAACACAATATTATCGGCACTAAATTAAGGACAACGGAACACTCAAATTCAAGAAATACATATATTCCATAGTAATTTTTTTCATGCAAGACAAACGTCTGATTATTTTATTAATATTGAAGACCGCAACATTTAAAAATGTAAAATTTGTTTATTGAAAATATATAGAACTACTTTCAACATACCAACCGAGACATCGAAAAATTCTAAAAAAAATCAACTAACTTGGACTTGAAAACACATCATTCACTTTCCGGGTGAACGCTCTCAATCTGTTTCCGAGGTTTTTTAAAATTGCATATTTTCTTCTTGTCTTGTCTTCGTCTTATTATAAATGAGATGAATTACACCAGTATGCCAATGTTAGTAAAATGAGAGTTGCAGATTGTTATTAAACTTTAGCCGGTAATATAAGGTGTTGACCATATCATAATATGTATTTTCATACAGTTTGGATTAAACAGATACTACTAAATCATCGCCAGATACTGTCCAATACCTATTAGAGTACATCGTCCATTACTGAATAGAAACCTTTCCAATATTCTCCACTCTCTTTAACTGTTATAAACCAGTGGGTCTATTCTATACTTATCAACCGCTAAAGTGATACAGTGATAGATATTATCAAACTTAGGGTAGGTTTGTATCAAAGTATTAGCACTTATTGTAACAATTACAATAAGTTGGTTGTAATTGTTGCAATATGTGGTAATACTTTGATACAAACATACCCTAAGTTTGATAATATTAATCAATTTATCACTTTAGCGGTCGATAAGTACAGAATAGACCCACAGGTGTATAAAAGATGGAACATTTCGTTAAAAGAAAGGTAGCGTAGCTACATTAAATTGTGGCATTTGTGAAGGTAAAGGTTAATTACTCAAATTTGGGTAAAAAGAAGTGAGACAATAATATGATTTAAATAATTTCCTAAGACCCGCACAGCTAGTGAAACAACCTCACAAATGTGACGACTAAATGTAGCTACTCTACTCTAAACTCCAAATTCTTGTTTGTAATTTTTTTAAGAATCATTAATTTTGTAAATAAAGTAGTGGCCTGGCAGCGTCTGCGAGTTACTAAATGGAAAACTCCATGACATGCTATAAAAGATAAAATATAATGACAAAGTATAAATACCTGTCAACCAGCTGTCCACAAACATTGCTCCATCTAGTATTGAGTTTGTCAACGTCTCTGTCCATCCTCTCGAGGTCGGGATACTTGGAAGAGCGTGGAAGCGAAGAATGAGGGAGCGCCAAGCGAGACTTCTCCACAAGGCGGCGGCAGTTCTCCGCGTCGTCGTTCATCTGGTCCATTTGGATTTGCTGGTGGCCGACTGCCGTTTGCAGGCGCAGCAAGTCCTCATGAATCTAAGAATCCGAAAAATATTATAATAAAATTAGCCTCTAAACGCTAAACAACTGCTGATGACAGACCGTGCATAAAAACTAAACAATGTTAAAAGGTGTTATTGTAATATGTTATTGGAATATTGTAAAGTAAACTTACGTCTTTCAGGAGGTCGGCGTCGTTTGGCAGATCGTTGTACTGTGCGAGCTTGAGTTCGAACTCTGTAATCGCCTGCCCATTTTCGTCTAAACCATTCAAAAGAATCTCTACGCATTTCAATCTGAAAAGAAAACAAGAAAAAATAATAAATAATCAATTGTCAAATAAACATAACAGTTAAATAATTTCTGTATTTATATCACTGTGTGATATTCCTTTTTCTTCCTCCCTCGACAATTCAGGCTTGTTGCAAAGGTCATTCTCAAGATTATAATGTATTGAACAGTGATTCCCATAATAGAGGCAATTAAACCCGGAGGAATGCTATACTATTCAAAAGTGGGTGTAAGGTAAAGGGGCAGTAGCGGCCAAGGGTAGACAAACAAGTAATTGGGATGCGTAGGGTTGCTCAAAAGAAACAAAGGATACAAACCAATACTAGCCACTGTCACCATAATCTATATAATTAATTTTATGCGATTTGATGTCATGAGACTTTATGCGTGTAAAAGAACAAACAGCATTTAAACCAAACCTGTCCAATCTTCTTCCAGATCAAGCCTTCTGTGGTTTCCTTATAAAAATCACTAAAGCAGTTTTCAGTTTGATGTAAGTGCCATTTCGATATGCAAGGAAATATAGGAGTAGGTACTTCTCTATTAAAGTTTGTATGAAATTTAGAGGTTACATGTATTTTTTTCGTAATTTTCATGTTAAGACTCTATAAAAGAAAGTTTTATTCAATATATTTGAATTAAATGGATTTTCTCCAGTATGTATAATTTTCTCCAGGATTGGACTATAGGAATAATTATCCTACTTACCTACCATACGTTCATATAATTAGTCTCTCCTAGTTTTTAACCCTTACATAGTTATGTCCATACTGAATAGTAATCTGTTTTTCTTCTTATGACAATAATAATATGTGTAATGATAATTATATATTTATTGCGAAACTTGTGAATACAATTATTATTTACCTATATCTTTGTTTTAAATTAATTAAAGTAGTTGAAGATATATGGAAAAAAAATGGTAAATAACCAAATCCATTTCATGGTTTACAATATGGATCTCACCAGGGAACACAAAATGAATGGAAACTGGCTTACCCAACTGGGTGTGGTACATACGAGGGTGGGTCAATAATTCCTTAGAAAAAAGCATTAAAACAGTTTTTATTTTTGTATTTTTTTTTTATTTCTCAACATAATCTCCTTGGAGCTCAATACACTTGGTTAGACGTTTCTCAATTTTTTTTAAACCGTCAGAAAAATAAGTTTTCGGAAGGTCCTCAAAATAAGCATTTGTCCGATCGATGACTTCTTCATTTGAAAAAAAAACGTTGTCCACTTAGCCATTTTTTTAAGTTTGGGAAAAGGAAAAAGTCACTGGGGGCTAAATCTGGCGAATACGGTGGGTGGTCGACCAATTCAAACTTCAATTCTTCAATTTTAGCCATTGATCGTAAACATGTGTGAACACGGGCATTGTCCTGATGAAAGAGGATTTTTTTCCTGTTTAAATGAGGCCGTTTTTCTTCAATTTTGTTTTTTAGCTGGTCCAATAAAGATGCATAATAATCCCCTGTTATTGTTTTTCCTTTTTCCAAATAGTCAACGAAAATAATTCCACGTGCATCCCAAAATACAGTAGCCATAACCTTACCAGCTGATTTTACGGTTTTCGCCTTCTTTGGACATGGTTTGCCTTTTGCAATCCACTGCTTTGACTGTTCTTTCGTCTCGGGAGTATAGTGGTGTATCCATGTTTCATTTACAGTCACAAAGCGACGAAAAAATTCATCCGGATTGCGTTGCATGGGCGACAACAGGGCTTTAGAGGCCACCACCCTATTGCGTTTATTGTCGACTGTGAGCAAACGCGGCACCCATCTTGCAGAAACTTTTTTCATGCCCAATTTGTCATGTAAAATAGAAATGACGCTACCTTTTGAGATCCCTGTAACCTCAATTATCTCACTCAACTTTAATCTTCGGTCACTTAACACCATATCGTGGATTTTATTGATCATTTCTGGTGTAGTCACCTCTACAGGACGTCCTGAGCGTGGTTCATCCTTTGTTGATGTACGACCACGTTTAAATTCATTTAACCAGTTATAAATAGTTGCAAGTGAAGGAGCAGATATGCCGTGAACTAAATCCAACTCATTTTTTATTTCCTTTGCTGTTAACCCTTTTATATTAAAATGTTTAATAACAGCTCTAAACTCAATTTTCTCCATTTTTGTAAACAAGCAAATTTTTTTTTTAAATGTACGAAAATAAAAAACAACAACCCGACCAATCTGATTGAAACTTCGCAGCATACTGAATCGGTAGTGCCGCTGCATGAAAACAAACCGCTTACAGTACTAGTCGCGCCACCTGTCGGCTTTTCTAAGGACTTATTGACCCACCCTCGTATATAACAAGCTACAGATCGAGAGTGCGGAAAAATATGCGATAAACTTTAACATATGTACCTATAATAATAATATGGGTTTGGGCCGAAATCCCGAATGCTGAAATCTCGAATGGCCAAAATCCCGAAAAATAAAACAATACAAACAGTAATAATTGCCCAATCTTAACACTTATCTTGAATTGCGCAAATTTTACAAGAGAGACAAAACCCATTTTTTCTACAAACAAATTGTTTGTTGTACCTCTTGTAAAATTTTCACAATTCAAGATAGTGTCAAGATTGCGCAATTATTGCTCTTCGTATTTTCTATTTTTCGGGATTGTCTCTTGTAAAATTTGCGCTATTCAAGATAAGTGTTAAGATTGCGCAATTAGTTTTTTTTATTTTTCGGGAGTTTGACCTTCGGGATTACGGTCATTCGGGATTTCAGCATTCGGGATTTCGGCCTTCGGGATTTCGGCTTTCGGGATTTCGGCCATTCGGTATTTCGGCCTTCGGGATTTCATCCGGCACCCTAATACTATGCATTGGGCGGCTCTCGTGGTGCGTAAGGCGCTGGCCTTCCAACCAGGAGCTCTGAGTTCAACCCCGGTGAGGACACAATATATTTATGTGATTTTCTCAAAGCCTGGGTGTGTGTGATTATTCAAAATTACTAACAACCACCTTGTATTGTAAGGTTGTAACGTAAATATAACGCGCATGCAATATTTGAGGTGTCGACGCGCTTTGTATTACTTGGGTTTTATGACCTGACCGTCATAAATTATCCTGCTTCAAAACTTTGGTCCTTGGCGATGGCTTTTAGATGTTTAGCTTATTGATCTGTTCCGTGATCTCTGCAGTACAAATGTATCCTAATACAATAGACTTTAAATGGAATCGCTTATCGGAGATTTTCTCGACAACTAGATACAGGACCACCATTGATTTAAGTTTACTCGACGATGGTATTCGAATCCGCGGTCCATGGAACGAGATGTGTGAAGTCTAGCTTCAGCTCCATCCCACGGAGGGCATCATTTTTGTTTTCATGGGTATATTATAATAAATTTCTTTATTCAATCATTAAGCAATAGTATTTTCTAAAAAAAAAAATAGTCTGATTTCATTGCGAATATACCTATACCTATTTTCATTATAATATAATAACTGGTAGGATTTATTTAATAACAAAAAAAAAATACCAAACATATTCTTCACTTTTATTTAATGGGACATTTTCGATAAAACATTAATTAAATTTAAATGCCATAATCTCATAATATTATGTCCACACATATAAAGAGCAGCACTCATTACTATGACAATGACATTTATTTACGATGGGTTTACACTTAAAATGCATCTTACTCATTATTCAACATATTCTGTGATCATAGTCATACCTATATAATCAATGAGCAATGGTTACTCTTGGATAAACATCTTCATATTTTGTGACGTTCTGTGGGTCTATTCTATACTTATCGAACACTAAATTGATAAATAGTATCAAACTTAGGGTAGGTTTGTATCAAAATATTAGCACTTATTGTAACAATTACACGAAGCTGGTTTTTATTGTTGCAATAAGTGCGATATTTTAACAGCAGCAAGATAGGTGCTGTTAAAATATAGCACTTATTGCAACAATAAAAACCAACTTCGTGTAATTGTTACAATAAGTGCTAATATTTTGATACAAACCTACCCTAAGTTTGATAATATTTATCACTTTATCACTTTAGCGGTCGATAAGCATAGAATAGACCCACTGGTCCCTTTTTGCTTTTATTTAATTAAAAAAATGATTTACAATATTGTTGACAAAACCTTCAATGGAGGTGAATTCTTTATATAAGTAGTATATAAAAGCGAAGCTTACAAAGGCTTATGTAACTTGTGAACAAAAAAAATGTATTTTGCATTCCAGTGGGTCTATTCTATACTTATCGACCATTAAAGTGATAAAGAGATAAATATTATCACACTTAGGGTAGGTTTGTATCAAAATATAAGCACTTATTGTAACAATTACGATGAGTAGGTTGTAATTGTTGCAATAAGTGCTATATTTGAACAGCACCTCTCCTCCTGCTGTTAAAATATAGCACTTTTATAACCACAATTACAGCATACTCATTGTAATTGTTACAATAAGTGCTAATACTTTGATACAAACCTACCCTAAGTTTGATAATATTTATCACTTTAGCGGTTGATAAGTATAGAATAGACCCACAGGTTCATTTGTAGCAAGTTCACATGTGAGATCTTAGATTTATTTGCTAGACTGGAAAAAAGCACCTCACACTAGTGTTACAAACTTAACATAATATTTATTTTATAAAAAAAAAACCAACAGCATGGTTAGTCGATTTATTAAATTCTGGTAGACTATTTTATGACACAAAAGAAGACCTTCGGGGAAATGTAATTTAAGATTTTAATGTTTACGTAATTACAGCTTTAATGTTTTTTTTTAAAGAATTTTGGGTTTATGAAATGAATAGACTCAAAGTATGCATTGGGTCTGACAAACATGAGAATTGATTTATAAAATTCTTACTCCAAAATATACCTACTCGGTAAAATATGACTTCAGACACTCTGGCTCTGAGGTACAGAATTTATTTAAATTTTCGACTCAAATTTGAATATTTATCAATTACTTGGAACAAAACATCATAAAGTCATAATTATGTCGAAATAAATTATAATAAATAAATATTGTTATTATAATTATATAATAAATTACATAATTTTAATAATAATAATAAATGTTAATAATAAAATATTATAGGAGATACAAGTTTTTTTTTTTTTTAAATTCAAACAACAAATAATCAGACTCAACGTAATTGGTTGGAAGATGAAATTCGAAAATTCTCTTTCAATTCTATTTTAATTAGATACTAAAACACGAAACACTTTTGGCCTGCGAGATTTCCTGGTCAATAATTATATTATTAATATGTAAATATTCACAGAATTTACTTTACACTAGCAAAAACAATCGGCAACATATGTTAATTAGGTGTCCTCCAGAGGCAAAAACCTTTGGTTTGACGTGCGCCAATTTAAATCAGATCAATAAAACACGCCTGCATATCATACAATGTTGATGTTTGGCGTATAATCGTGCGAATGGTAGGATGCCATAGGCGTGAATAGTGCGTAGTGTAAATGGTTCGAAGAACCCAGTACCCGCTGCGAACCCACCTGATACTGTGTCCGACGTAGAAGTTGTGATCGAGATGTCTCGTCTCGAGCAATGGATTTTTCATAATTTCGAAAATTATCATTTCTCGAGAAATCGTCAATGAGATTCTCGAGAATTCGATAAATTCTCACTAGGAAACATAACAAAGGGGAATGTTGCAAGGGTGAAAGAAAGTTGCCGAACGCAATAGGAATTATAAAAATTCGTGGTTAAAATAAACTGAGGCATAAAAGCTTTAAAAAACCCTCGATATTTTATTATATAATATTGATCGGAATATCTCACAACCTCCGGTGAATTTTTTGCCAGAAAAGGCTTACAAATTCGATAAGGAGTAATTTGACTATAATGTTGATTTCTCGAGAAATCGATACACCAATCTCGAATTCTCGAGAAATAAAATAATCAATAATTTGAGAAGTCTCGAATCTCGAGAAATCACAAGATTTAGTCCGACGCAGGTGACTGTAGCGGCCGCACTATAAACGCAGTTCTTTTGCGTGTTAGGTGACGCAAGATGCGTTTTAGTGTGTATCACAAACTGGAACCGTGGTGGCAAAGACTTATTCGGGAAGCCGGGGACAATAACGCACTCTAAAGAATATAATACTTGTGAAGATATCAGACGATCAAGCACAAAAAATAATGATTATTTAAACCATCGCTTTAAGAATATTATCGTATCACATTAAATTACTCGTTACTAGCAAAGTTTTCCGTCGAGCTCTGGTTTCGCTTTGAAATGCGACAATTCCGATTTGGTAAGAGGGCTACTGTCACATTGCTTGTTGTTCTCTTGAAATACGCAGAAGCCTGTTCTGCCGTCGTCGAACATTCCGTAGCTATACTCCACGGAGTTGGCCGAAGCTAACTCCAATGAACGCATGATGCAAGGGCATTTCCACGGGTTATAATCGAGTTGCACCTTCTTGTCAGACGCACTATTATGCAATTCAAAAAAGTCGTCGGGCAGTTGAGTCAAATTGTTGCAAGCGAGTATGACTACTTCCATTTTAGGCAAGGCAAAAAATTTCACCGGGATGCTAGAGATTCGGTTGCCGGCTAAATCGACAGTCCCCAGATTTTCCAAATTTTCGAATGTCTCCTGAAGAACTGTGAGTAAAAGGTTCCCGGCCAAATACAGACGCCGAAGGTATTTATTATTGGAGAATTGGCTGCCGTCTAGGGTCTTCAGTCTGTTGTCGTTCAAGTGAAGCGATTCCAAATACGGGTTCCCGGCAAAAATGTTTACATCTATAACGCTGATGGTGTTCATCGATAGATCCAAGTGCCGAAGATATTTCAGGTTTCCGAAAATATTCGCAGGCAGTCGTCTTTTTATTTTATTGCCCGACAAATCTAAAAATAACATGTTCCCGTTAGAAGAGAATGTGTCAGAATCCAGTGTGGTAATTTCATTTTTAGACAGGTTCAGTTTGCGCAATTTTATGTTTTTGGTGAACAATCCGGTAAGATTTGTTAAACTGTTCGACGACAAATCGATGTCGATCAACTTTGTACTGAATGTAAAAAAGTCCAGTCCGATACTTTCTTCGCCTCCATCCGTCAAGAGGGAATTAGACGACAGCACAATGGACAGAAGATTCGGGCAAGGTTTCAGGAGGTCTTCCGGCAAGTAAAATAATTGAGAGGACGACAGGTCCAAACTATGTAGTGACGCCAGATTTGAAAACGCTTCGGAATCCAGTTTCACGGCGGTGCTTGATAATTTCAACGTCTGCAAGTCATTCCCGAACTTTGCGCCTATGAGATCGATGGCGAGGTTCCAGGAATAGTCCAAAATTTGTAATTTGGGAAGACGTTCAAACCCAGTATAAGCAACTAGATTCAAAATATTATGCGAAACGTCGATAACTCGCAGTTCATCCAGTCCGTTAAAAAAATCTGAGTCCAAATCTGCCAGGGTATTATGTGACAGATTGAGTAAGGTCAACTTTTTCATCGACGAAAACGTTCCAGGTAGTAAATTGTGGATGAGATTTCGTGAAAGATCCAAAGATGTGACATCGGGATAGTTTTCAAAGGCGTTTGGCAAGACATTCACTATGTTGCATTCTCTCAGAACGATAGCTGTCAGAAGCTCGTCGTTACGGGAATTGGGCACGTATCCGTAGGGATGTGTGGAATAGTTATATATTTCATTTAAGTTGTTCCCCAGAGGTCTGCAGTCCAAGGTTGAAATCAGGGTTGCTTGATAGACACATATCAAGTCGCTTTGCACGGCTCGAGCTACGAAAATCAACCAAACGCATGTGGCGAACGAATTTATCAAACTGATCACCGCCATTTCAATTTCATTTTATTCTATATTTTGTATTTATTCTGAACGTAAGCGATTAGATGTAGGCTAACCGCAGGCCGACAACATACTGACGGTAAACCAAGGAGAATCTTACAACAAATTATTCAAATATAAACATGACATCTGTGAAAATCGCAGATTAATAAATAAATATCAAACGAAAAATACAAGGTGTTCCAGTAATATTCTAGTCAATTGCAAGGTCACACACATAATGCATATTAATTAATATAACATCAACACCCAACCATAAAATTATTATATTTTTCCTTCTTCGCGATTGTCTATTAAAACTGAAAACGTAATGATTCTGACGACACGGCAACTAATAGTCTGATAAATAAAATTATGAGTGATGAGTGAGATGACCTTCCAACGTGATTTGTTTCAATCGTGCTTTATAGGTACTGATATAATCGTTTTTAAGTAGTTTCCTATATCAAAGTTGCTGTAAGGGAAAAAATTTAATTGCCATCATAAAAAATAATGCGGGCAGTTTCAATCTGTCTTCAATACGTAACTAGTCGTTTTTATATTATTTTGATTCATCAGCTCCAGTCTTTGTTACCCGGATGTCTACTCTGTTGTGTAAACAAACATCGCACATTGTTTGGATTCTATCTTAATATATTGTGACGATGCAATCTTTACCTACAAAAAACTCGCCTGCGGCACAATAATTAAACACTTACAGATGCAACGGAAATACACATTCCAAAGACCAAGAAACAGAAAAACAAGATAAGTGGCTGAATAAAGGTAAAATTATTGAATGTGGAGAAATATCGAATAAACTTAAGCACGCATTAAGGATTTTGTTATTTTCAATATTTCCGTCTGTATCAAAATATGCATTAAATAAATGAAACGCGCATAAAATATTGGTAATATAAAAAGGTCGGCACTGACTTAAGCAAATTTGCACATGTCAGTGCAAGGACAAATTTGCGTACCTACGTGTACGCTTTTTCGCGCACGAACACTATCCGTGGCTTGTCGGTTTTCACCACCTTCATGTTTATGCTAAAAGGGTAGTTGTTTGCATCTTCTATACAATTTCAAATTTTGGCACAACTGAAGTATAAACAGCTCGACGACTAGATACATATTAGGTATGTAAATAGGTGTACCTACAATACTTACCAAGTGAAAGTGATAGCATCCGTTGCTCCTAGAATGGCCATCAACTAAATTGATTTTGCTATTGATATATTCCACTTACGTGAGCTGGTGGACGCAGTTTTTTGTAAATGTTTAAAATAGATTCTGTCACTGCACTAAAACATGACCAACAACAGCAGACATCTGAATTATGGCTAAATATCTTGATATATAAACCATTTCTTTTATTCAACGACTAATTCACAAGATTTTGAGAATGTAACATTCCATATATTGAACATACATAACTTGATAACACCTCAGATAGGGATTCTAATCCCGGGATCCCGAGCTATTTTCGATACCTATGAATCCCGGGATTGATAAACATAATCCCGGGATTTCGGGATTGATTTTTTTATCAATTTTTATGGAAAATAAAATAAAAGCGAAAATAAAACAGAAAAAATACTTTTAATAAAAAATAACTACATTAGAAATAAACTGAGTTTGAATGAAGTTTGATTTATACCCATGTGTAGGTTGCCGATTCATTTTATTTTTTCACATGAATTATTAAAAATGAGAAAGATTGGGAAAAAACAATGCTTCGCACTTTTAACAAAGTAATTCTACCATGATATCATACGTTTTACGGCAGTTTCATAGTTGGCTGACTAATTAGATTTATGACGCGGAAAGGCCATAAGTACGCCATGATTATTTGCTTTACTATTTGAAATCTCGCTAATCCATTATTATGTCTTTACTATCAGAAACAGCAATCTCATATTAAATTCACATTATTATTTATATTACAATATTATTTACTCCATTAAACTTGTGTATTTCCAAGATTGAACGTATACAATATTAACAATAAATGTCTTAAATAGTATAAATTATACTAGATTTATTTTTGACCGATTTTATCAATGTTATTTGTAAATATAAAAATTTTCATTAACAATGGAAAAAAATGTCAATCCCGGGACCACTCCCGGGATCCCGGGATAGTCAAATTGTAATCCCGAAATCCCGGGATCAGAATTTTGGCTCGGGATTGGATTCCCTAACCTCAGATATATACCCACTAGAAAAATAACATCATATTTGAAAAAAATACGATACTCAACGGGATATATCTGAGGTGTTTTCAAGTTATGTATGTTGATCAATGTCCCTAATCGAGAAAATGCGAGCATCTATAGTTTCTTATTGCCAAAATCAACCAAATTGCTTCGACTAACGTCATATTATTCAACTTACGAGAGAGTGAGTTTAGATGGACGAGTTTGAAAATTCTTCTAATAGATTCTGTTGACTCACTCAGTTGGCTAACTTATAACGACGACAATGTGGTAAGGTTATATTATGCATACAATTACATTTTAGGTTTGTTTTCGCAAGAAAAACCAAACTGATTCAAACCAATCAAACCAGACCAAGCCAGTGCCGACAAAACGTCAAATGGATTGGTAAAAATCTTGCGGGAACGCGATTTTCGACCACTACGTAGCGTTGCAATACATGCCAAAAATTAATTCAATACATATTATTTTTTATTTATTTATAAAACAGCGACACCTTCCTTCAAACGACAATTTGACGTCGGACACCAAAAACAAAATGCCCAATATTATAGTTAGTCGTCTACAAAACACGATTTACTTGCCGTGTTTATTTTAAGTTTATAATTAATTCTTCATCAATAGGTACTCAGTTATCATCAGTAAGACGAAGGTTCGTCGAATGATTTCAGACGGAAAAGTCAGAGAAAAGTGGTTTGACGTGTCGAGAGGTGGAAACCAATTTGGCATGAGAAATTATTGCGGGAACGGACATTATATTACATATATTATAAACGTAAAATTTTATAAACCATTTCGTCTACTTACTGCGCATATGCCAGTCGTCATAAATTAGTTTGCAAACTATCTACAACGCTTGCGGTAACAAGCCCTTTATTTATATGTATACTGTCGAAGAAGAACTTCTTGTCCACATGGTAAAACTGTGAACTCCAGTGCAGCTAATTGCACTATATAACTAATATAATTTCATCAATTTACGTAATTTGAAGTTTTGCCTAAAACGACCAGTGGGTCTATTCTATACTTATCGAACACTAAATTGATAAATAGTATCAAAGTTAGGGTAGGTTTGTATCAAAATATTAGCACTTATTGTAACAATTACACGTAGCCGGTTTTTATTGTTGCAATAAGTGCGATATTTTAACAGCAGCAAGATAGGTGCTGTTAAAATATAGCACTTATTGCAACAATAAAAACCGGCTTCGTGTAATTGTTACAATAAGTGCTAATATTTTGATACAAACCTACCCTAAGTTTGATAATATTTTTCACTTTATCACTTTAGCGGTCGATAAGCATAGAATAGACCCACAGGAGTGATGTTACAATTATTATTATTATTACATTTTTAGTTTATTGCGAAGAAGAAAATGAGTCGTATCTAAAAAGAGAGCCGATACATAATTTAAACATGCCTTTAGCACGTGTTGCCGTCATGATAGGTACGTCACTGACAAGTCTTCTGTATGCGACTACAGCGACTCCTGTTTTCTTGTTGTCGTACAATCGTTCAATTCTTGTTTTAGAATTTTAGACTAATATAATATTTATTCTACAATTTCCTCAGTATGTTTTGAAGGGTTTAAATCGATAATGTTCCGTCATCAAACCTTACATATAAAAACAATAAGAAATCATTAACAGATGATGTCATTAACATAACTCATGAACCACCTAGTTAATACAGAATTATTGATACGCGTATCAGTAGAATCACTATGTACGCAAGGAGTTTAAAAAATAATTACAATAGGTTATCAAAAATGAACTCAGAATGAATTTAAAAATGACAAGATGCTAAATATATGAAGCATACTGTACAGTGTAGATGTTATGTAATAATAATAAAAGAAATCCGATTCTGCAATGTTGCTCTTGCGGTTCTGTACAGGTGGTGGGAAATACCGGAATAAAAACAATACTTAAGCCTAATAGAGCAGGGGTTTTAAAACTGGCGTTCACTTCACTCTTGGTGCATCAGAATTCCCAAAAACCAGAACATACATTATTTTGTATGGTGTTAACCGACAATTCATTGTATTACCTAATTAAAATAAAACATAATATCATATAGTACTAGTTTCACTTATTTAGAAATTAGTCATGGCCGGTTTCGTCCGCTTCAAAGAGACATCTACTATGAGAGAAAATTTATGTGTGTTTATTTCACTTAGCTGGTCGACCGCCACGCCGGGCCCGCACGCTAGAGCCCTGTCAGATCCCCCCCCCCCACCTTGTGGAAGCCATGAAAAAAACTGTTTACGATACCTATGTGGAAATGTATTGATAGACATCTTACTTACGGCACTATGATAACTTCACGTATTCTATCATGGCTACAGAATGTTTGCAGATGTGGACGACAAACATAACGTCACTGTTCTGGCAGAAGACACTAATTCGAAAAAATTACGTATTGAGTTAGTACCAAAATGTTCCTTATTTCAAACTTTACCGTCTGGAAACCTTCTTAATAAATAAACAGTCTTTATTTTAAAGTCATCCTTTTTACGATTACTTAATAAACTCACATGATAGACCATTATTTCAAACATTTTAACAACTTCAAAGTCAAATTACTCAAAACTAGTATTATCCAGTTAGTGTGTTCTGCCAGAACGAACAGATTTGTAAAATATGTAATAAGTATAATTTGTTCACGCACAAATGTAGTGTGGTCTGGACTGCCCATCGCACAATATTTCCATATAATATGTCCCGTTATCTACAATCCTTTTTTAAGACGATAAACTTCTAAATCTAAAACAATTAATTCTTTATAAAAAAACGTACGTTGAGAATTATTCTTTGTCTGTAGTTTGGTAACTGCCCGAAATGCCAAGTTTCAACTTCAGACATGGCACACACAGATTCTACCAATGTATGTATATATTTTTTTTTTATCAAATCTTTTATCTTATAATAAAATTGGTGAATAAATCTTTAAAAAAACGATAATGTGATCAACATTACGAAATAATAATTAATATTATATATTGTAATAAACAAAAACGAGAATTTAAATACCAGTATTATGATAAAATTGACCAAGATAGAAACTGGTATTTAGAGAAAAAACCGGTTTTCACACCCCTATTCACTTGATTCACTGCATCAAGTCAAATAAAAGAATCCAGATGTCATCAAAATATATGCCTATTTTACTCCCAATCCTACACCAAAATTTAAACAATTACAGAGATCGCCTTAGTTTACAGGCATATTAAAAAACTATTACTTATCCACTCCAATTTAGAATAAAATTAATAATATTACAAAATAATAATAATTGAAATTTGACCACGAAATACGAATTGGAATGTTTAATTTAGAATAAAGAAACAACCACTAAAAAGTGTACAATAAACGTTTATCAGTCGCCGAAAAGCGGTTCTCTAGCTAGGACACGTGTCACATCGCCTGGAGATTTATGATATAATAGTGCGGTACTTGGTAACAACCCGTACCTATTGTAAGAGAGGCCATATAGCTGAAGAAATACAACATTTTATAAAAATAATAATATCTATTTTATTAAAATGAATCATTGCTTCATTTAAAATTTAAGTAATCATGTGGTGTGTATTTCAATATTTTTCCAGGATATTGCGGTTTTCAAAATTCTAGGATAATCAGGTAAACGTTGCTTTATTTTAAAATAATAATATTTATATACCTAATCGATGTTTAATAGCGTCATTTATTTTAATTGCAAACATAATAAATCAACAATCGGGGGGGGGGGGGGATTTGTGGATTCAGTAGGCATGTGGTATGTGCAATTCAAAAGCTGTGCAGACTGAATGCAAAACTATCACTTTTCAGAAACTTCGTTTTAGTTATATAATAATATGCTATATTTAGTTAGTAGGCAATTACTACATGCAAAACAATTACATTTTGGATAATTATTAGATAATATTAAATTTGTCAAAACAAGACGAGTGCGAGATTATAGTACGCTGCAAAAATAACGATTTCTCCTATAAAAATACCCACAATTTGTGTGTGCATAGTGATTGCATTGCGTGAAAGACGAATGTGAAAAAATACTGTTAATATTATATGTAAGTACTTATTACAATATATTATTTGAAAATATGATAGCATTGCAGTCAGCGTACGATACTTTTGGAAGGTTTTTACAATTTTAATGATTGATAATAAAATATTTAGCTACATTCTGTGTGTAATTTGCAATACATAATATGTTTATGTTATAATCATACTATTGAATACAATTAATGATTATTAAAAGAATGCCTTAACAAATAACAATATACTTATTACATATTAAGTTAAATTACAATAAAATCAACTTACTATCACAAACTATTAAGATGTGAAATGTGCATGAAACATAACTATAGAATTGTCACCCTGCAACTTAAGTTATCACCAGTCACCACCAAAGGCATCTCCCAAGCTGATTCCACTTATCACGGTCCAGTACGTTGCGCTGCCATGTTCCTCTTGCCACATTACATGTCGTTATGACAAAGATTACCATACATCATGAGTGGGAAGAAAACTAATCGAATATTTTGCGAGTGTGTCATATTATATAAATTTAATTTATGGTACGCGGATAATAAGGCAGTAGCAGCTAAAGCTGAACGATCGTAGATGCTGAAGAAGAAATATCCGAGAGACTGGAAGAGTCCACAGTATACTACGATGACAATCACCGTAAACCAAAGCCACGAAACCCACGTCTGTGGATTCCATCAGATAAACTTGGAGAGGCGATAACTTGACGACAGCTGTCCAATGGAACATGTTAAGTAATTTTAGCTGCAGGGCGCAAATAAACTCTCCTGCCATTACTACAATGTTGTGTATTATGGTTGCATGTGTCGTATATTCTCAAACATTATTTAAAATAGTTTTCGATAAACAAATTTTACCACAATCTGGACACGATAACAAGTTCACTTTCAAAACTGTTTATCGAAGCTATTCAAACAACAGTATTAGGGTTAAATTATAATTGCGGATGGTTCAGACGACACTCGGCCAACAGGACAGGAAACTACCGGCGTGTATTAACATAACTAAAGCCAAATCTCTAGAATAGGGGTACGAACCAACAATTCTTCTGCAACCATCATTAAATACATTTGCATATGACGTTATTAAAACTCCGGAAGGCAGATTTTTTCACGAGTCTCTTTTTCCTCGGACCACCTCTGCCTGGCAGCGGCGTTGAGTTCTGAATCGTCACAAGGAGACCTGGTCTGCCTGTGCCCCACGCAAGCGACCCCATCGCCATCCGCGAACAACCTGTAAGAGTAGTTGACCCTGTGATCCCGCGCGGATTTGAGAAGCACCTTCAGGCACGGGCACTTCCACGGGTTCGCCTCCATGGTAATTATTTTCACATCGAGGAAGCCGACCCTATCGAAAAAGTCTTCATCCAGAAAGGTCAAGGCGTTGCAGTGCAACGTTAGCATCTGTAACTGTGGCACGCCGAAAAGTCCCTTCGGCAACGACGTCAGGGCATTGTTATCAAGATGCAACACTCGCAGCTTTGGCGTATTGTCTATCACGTCGCCAGGGAAACTTTCCAAGCGGTTTCCTGATAGATGAAGAATCTCCAATTCTCGGTTATTTTCAAATAATCTTGTATCAATGTCCACCAGCCAGTTTTCGTCCAATTTCAACGTAGTCAGTTGTTTGTTCTTTACAAAAATAACACGCTCCAAGACACTTAACGAATTGCTTGACAGGCTTAGATATTTAAGCTTAGGCAAGGAGTCAAAAACATTATGTGGAAGAACTTTGAGCGAGTTGTGAGATAGGTCTATAACTTGAAGAGCAAGGTTTTCTTCAAACAGAGTTTTAGGAATATTTCTCAAGTTATTATGTGAGATGTCCACACTAACTAATCGCTTATTTGAGTGAAATATTTTTTCGGGTAAACTTGACAATTGGTTATATGATAAATTAATGATCCGGATATTTTTGAGTCGATAAAACGAGATGTCGACCAATTTCACGATAATACCATGAGAAACCGAGAGCGATACAAGATTCGTGCAGCCGCCTACGATTAGATTCACATTCGATCTCAGGACATCTATATTCTCAACAGAGTTACAACTCGTAAACAAGACGTTTGACGAATCAATTGACAAGTCAGATATTTTGACAGTTTTTAAACCAGTTCCCAGAAGTGTTTTGTTAGATACGACTCTTTCGTTGGAAGACACGTCCAAAATTCGAAGTGTTATCATGTTCATAATAAGCTTGGACATTCCATCATTGATAACCAGTCGATTGTTCGATATATCAAGTTGCAACAGTTTTAATCCTCGAAAAGTGGTCGCATTCAGTGTCGTCAGCAAGTTATTTGATATATTTAAAACTTGCAGTTTGTTAACATCGGAAAAAACAGCGTCTTCTAATGTGATAATTCGGTTCAAAGACAAATCCAAATTTTTCAAAGTGGGAAATCCCGCGAATGTTTTCTTGATGATAGTAGAAAGCCCATTGCCACGTAAACTTATCGCATCTACTTCTGCGATACCGCGAAATGGAGCAAGAGCTTCGGACACGGGGAAAAATCTGTCAGAAGTATTGCCCAGGTTTACACAGTCGATGGTGGACGGTCGCAGGTCATGGGTGTTGCAGAAGGGGTAAAGGTCAGACGGCCCAACGAGACATGCGATCAGGAATACCAACACAAATGAATCAACTGATTGTATCATCATGCTTGTATCACACCAAATGATTATTAAATATTTAAAACACGTGTATCAAAAATCAGTTTCACAAAAAAAAAAAAAACTGACCATAATAAATTTGTCGTTATAAATACGTTGACGCGGCGGCGACTGTTCGATAAACTGACAACTTTATGTTTTATTATTAAAATTGGTACCATACAATAACAGATGTATCTTGAGTTCTTAATAAGATAACACATTTAATAAGACACGGAGATGTTGTATACATAAGAAGTGCGAAAGAGAACGTTATCGGTAAACATAATAATATTTTTATTACATTTGAATTAAATTATTTAAATTCATTCATACGCAAATTTTCGTCCATATGTTAGTGGCCACATACCACGATTGAAGGACGTCTATGTCAATGGGTTCTCTATTACATGTTTGGACATAGTCTTCCATGATGCAAAATGGGGTAACTCCATCAGCAAAATACTGCTTCCTGAATTGGACTCCGCGATCGTCAGCAACAGTCATCCTCTCATTGATGCACTGACATTTCCAAGGGTTGCCCTCCATTTGAATTTGGAGTTTATTTTCGGGATTGACTGAACCGAAAAAAAATTCGGGAACATCCGTTAAATTGTTGCAGTTCAACTTTAAGATTTTCAGCTTTTTTAAATGGTCCGTAAAAGAGTTCACTTCACGCAGTTGATTGAAACTCAAGTCGAGCGAAAGCAACGATTTCAATTTTAAATAAAACTGAGGTTGGAAAAATTCAATTCTATTTCTCGACAGATGCAACGCCTTCAGTTGACCGGTAGCATGAAACACTCTCGGGTCTAATACTTTCATATTGTTTGAATTCAAATTCAAAGACTCCAAGTTGGCATTGTAATCAAAAATCTCGCTGGGTAGTGAAGCGATATGATTTTTGGAGACGTCCAAGTGTCGAAGTTTCACCAGAGTCTTAAATAAAGTGGCATGAAGTCTGGACAAATTGTTATCAGATAAATCCAGAATGATTAATTTGACGTTGTTTCGAAAAATTGTCTTTAAAAGATTCGTTATCCGATTGTGGGACAAGTTTATTGTTTTCAGCTCAATGGCGTTGTTAAAATATTCAAACGACATCCGATCCAATTGGTTGTGCGATATGTCGATGTGCTGCAAGGCACCCGCAGAATTAAACATGTTGTCGAACAAATCTACGGACATGATATTGTTATATGACAGATCGATAAAAATCAATTGGACCAAATGTGCCAGAGTCAGCTCAGGCAGTTTGGTAATCGACGAGTTGGACAAGACGAGCGAACGCAATTCTCCGGATCTCTGAAATGAATCTCTAATCAGATCTACAGGAGATCCCGTAGTCTTCAAACCTCTCACTCCAGTATCAAAAGGGATTCCAAAATAACCGACTCGCCTGATATACGACAGGTCCAAGACACGTAGTTTTTCAATAGAAAACACTGAACTAAACAAATTAACTATGATGTTGTTGTGCGAAAGGTCCAACTCGCGGAGTTCTACAAGTCCGATGAAGGAATCAGGGTCGATTTGATTTAGAGCGTTCCTCGATAGATTCAAAACTCTCAACTCAATCATCAGAGAGAATGGTGCGTATTCGAGATTAGATATGAGATTTCTAGAGAGATCAAGACGTTTTATAGAAGAATACTCTTTAAAAGCTTCCGTGTCTATTGAAGCGATGCTGTTGTCGCTTAGGTCCACTGCTTCGATTTCTTCTGTGTCTGAGTTAAATACGGGCGGCGAGTTTAGCGATAGATTTGTTAGATGAAGATATCCTTCCAAATATCTACACCTCAGTGTAGCAACGTGTTCTGTCTGATGAAGGCACATAATTTCGCATTGTACTGTTCGCACTTTTATAAACATAACACATATTGTAATTAAAAGATCACGTAATAAAATTAACGTCATCGTAATTATTAATGAATATTTTTTTTATAAATTTATAAAACAAAACATTGTCAAACGAATGACAATGAAATACTGATGTCTGTTTCTGCAGTGTGTAAACCACTTATCTAGCTAAAAACCATACCTAATTAATAATTATACTAATAATATATGAACAACTGCTAAATTTAATGTTGATAAAAAAATCTCTGACCGGAATAGATATGGATATTATGATAAGGCAGTTAATGGAAAGGCAGTAAACTTAACCGTCCATTTTTATATCCGACAATTACTGTGGACAATTTGAATTAATAATATGTATATTCTTTGTCTCGACGACAAAAGTAATGATAAAATGCTTTGGTGAACCAAAAGCGATCCTCATCGATGGCACTCAAATCGAGCAGGTCAACATCTATGTCCATCCGGACAACAAATAAAATTAATTATTGACAGTCAAGTTGGTATGTGTGACGAGATTGCTCTTAGAACCAAACCGGCATGGAGTGCATTTGGGCGCCTGAATAGTATCTTCAAAAGTGACATCCCATTGTGTCAAAAGCAGTGTTCAGCCAAAGTGTGCTACCAACACTCGCGCGTGCGCGTGTGAAACATGGCCTCTTAATGTATAGGTACGTACGAGACATCCAAAAATCATCGATTGTTTTGTCGTCGATAACTATGAAATCGACTAAGAGGAATCGATTGATGAACATTTCAGATCGATAGTACTACAAAGTAAAAAAATGTTTTCGCGACGTTTAAAGAAATATTTACGTATAATAGCACCTGGACACGTGCACGGATTTACTTGCAGCAATACTGTATATTATTTTAAACTATCGTGATAATAACTGTTTACACGTAAAAGTGCTGCCTGTCTCGCCAATCTCATTCTTCCAGAGTGAGTGAGACGCGATGTTGTAATTTTATAATTTTATAGTACTATTCGACAGGTAGTGAAAATCGGTTAACCTCAAAATGAGGTGTAGTTCGTTATTTTATCGGTAGGTTCGCCACTATCGTCCTACAGCGCAGGCGCAGATATGGAACAAATCCAACTGTCGCGTGAAAATTCAGAAGTTACCGATTTTTTTTGATTCATGCATGCAATCTTGCATCTTTACACGTGAATTGTCTTGTTATGGCCGCGATAATACTTACTGTCAGCAGTAAATCCATGCACGTGTAAACTGGGTATAAAATCATGAACTTTATTGATACAGTTCATTCTGCGCACTGCATCATTATCATACGAATCGTTTCAGTTGATTGCTTTAAAAATTCCATGGACATCCTCTTATGTTACGGAGTACTACTTAAACAAGTATTTTTTAAAAATTACAGTTCACAAGACAGCAATAAAGAGACACTCACCTTTCGACGTAGAGGTCTGACGTTGACCACATACTGTTCCATTTGCCCATCATCTTGTCTAGGGATTTCTTCATTGCAGGAGTCTTGAGGGCGATACCTATGAAAAAAACAATTGCTATGTTTAAAATCTACTTGTGGAATACTCTAAACTTTTTGTATACACAATGTTGCCCGCAGGGAACTCAGAAATAATGGGAACTGAAATACCTAACGGGTGTGAAGAAGCAGGCAACCGATCACGAGTGTGGAAGAATACGGGATAAACCTAATAAACACGTGTCAAAAATACGTCATACGAATACTGACAACTGCTCTGGGTTTACGCATTGACGCTCATTTAATATCGGTGTATTGAACGTTGCAACACACACTATTGCACGTACACAGTGCGTGGTTCATTTTCATAGGACACTCACACATTCAAAGCCCTGCGTCAAAATGTAGTGTAATGGAATATAGCCTATCTGAATTATATTTATTAATATGTTCAATGGTTGCCCATCTTTCCAGCCAGTACATTTTTTTTTATTTGAAGGCTACAAAAAATGTTTATAATTATTGGCAGCCGTTTTGCTATGAAGACCTCAATATATTTTTTTAATCGCCAGATGCACTTGCTAAGCCAAAAGGGCGTAACTGACAACTTGAAACTTTACACGAGACAATTTATTTTGAAAGAAGAATTTTATTCGTTTCGTCACATATCTTTCACAAGTAGGTACCCAACCGAGTTATAACTTTGTAGTCGAATAAATTTTACTGTCACACTTTTTTAACTTTTATAGATGAATGGTGACGTAGAAGTAAGTAAATATACTTGTGAATTAATTTTTAACCTCATTTTCGAAGTATCAGCTGTCGAATTAGATCATAATATAATAATACAATACTACACCTACTTAGGTAAACAACCGTATTTAATTTTAGTAGAGTCAACATGATTGACTAGCCTACAATCGGGAAGGTATGTTTTCACGAGCTGAAACTACATTATTCCTGGTTAATTCCTTTGCATTAGACATTTTATTAACACATACCTCTGAATGTCTCCTGGGCCTCGTCGAGATCGGGGGCCAGCCCCCTCGCTTCGCTTTCCCATTGCCTATGGTTGAGAACCAGCGGCTCCAATGACTGCAAGTCTCTGGGCGAGCTGGCGGCAACGCGCTCGTGGAGGGTTCTCTCGAGCGTCTCCAGGCGAGAGATCGCGTTGGCTGACTGTTCGGCGAATATTCGAGCGGCGTTCTTAGATTCCTCTGTTAAAAAGATACACAAATTTATTAGAAAACTCATGTTGAAATAAATACTCGATAAAGCAGCTTTCGGTCTTTACAAAATATAATACGTTTTACTACATGATTGGCTATTAACATAATCAGTAATCCAAATGCAAAGTGAAAATGTTTGTCATTTGTTTCAAATCACACTTGAATGCATGGTGACCTAAATCTTGGGTAACTGCTCCTGAGACATTCCCTATACATCCAAACGTTGAACCTCGTGACACACCCAATTAAGACTGGGTGTGAAGTGTGGTGGTTTGGTTTCGAGGGGTCTATAATATTTGTATTGTCATTTGTTTAGTCAACAGAAATAAGCAATTGAGTTCTCTTAATTTAGTAACATTATATTCAAAACAAACTATGAGAAAATTATGTATTCTACTGACAGTATTTGTCCAGAATTTTAATATTTATCCACTAAATAACATGATATGCACAGCCCACTGTTATTTGAGAAAGTAGTTTGACGATGTAGGAAGAACAGTGTTTACAATAGATAAAAACAATCCACGAGTTTCTGGAATTGCACGGAAGGAACCACAAAGAATTGAGTAAGTATTATTATTATTATTAAGAAATAGCGCGACCATGTTCTTGTAAACATGCAAGAAAAAACCGTCGTAGAATGTATATTATGTAAGTATCATAAATTAAATTAATTTTGTATCAGTACTAACTTGTAGGGAATGAAGATGTGGACACTCAAAAACGGTCAGAACGCTTAAAAACTTTGAAGCTTATATGAAATTTGAGTCCATACATTGCTTCGTATCAGGTGGAAGAAGAAAATTACGGGTGTTGATGATGAAAAAGACAAAGAAATAACCAAAGAAGCTAAAACAGCTAATATCATACTTCGATCACAATATGATGTAACAATTCGAGACGTATCAACTTTAACATATTACTTAGAGGAAGATTTCCGGTACCTACGCAAGACCCTGACACAAGAATAATCCCCTAGCTCAAAAATCTCAAATGTGATACCACAATTCCATTCCTGCCCTGAGCAGCGGCAGACAGGATAAAGATCCAAAGATAAGCAAAATCACCGCCAACGATCGGAAACGGATATGACCCAAAAAACGGTTAGGTAATTGTCATTGAAAACCTTTACCGATAAGAATTATTTAAGGGGGAGAGGCATGCCAGCAGAGAACCTAGCGGAAAAATACGAAGCTTGCAATTTGAGATTTTTTTTTGATAATTTACAATTTCAACTGTATTAATTAATAAATATGTACTGTGTGAAAACATTAAAAAGATTTTTTTTTTTAATTTAAAGATAAACTTACAAAAAATATAATAAAATGTGAATTCGTTGCAGGGCCATAACTCATAACTTATCATTACATTATATATCATGGTCATACCTATTTATTATTAAAATTTAGTTTATTAAGTTTTCAATTTTTGACCGTTTCGATTTTTGACTAATTCATCGTTTTAATATTTTTTATATTTATTTTAAAAAACATCGATTTTTATAAAAATATAAATGTGTATAACTTGAAATCCTTTTTATTTATATCAACATTTATTTTAGGTAGGTATGGTCCCAATATTGAAACTCGATTTGATATAAAAAAATTTAAAAAAATAGATCAACCTTGGTGGAAAAATGCATTGAAAAATAGCATTATTATTAATTAAAAACACTTACTTATTAACTAATATAACTTATAGACTTTTCACAATTTCTCGATCAGAATGCCATATTTTGATATCAAGTTTCCTATAAGAATACCGTAATTGGTCTTACAAACCTTTTGCTGTACATATTTGCTAAATGTTAAATAATTGAATTAAAAAATATTGAGTAATGCGTCAATTACATTGAGCTACTTTACGAGCTGTTTGTTGGCGAATTTAAAAGCGGGCGATTCAGCTACTGCGATTGTGATGATGACACACAAAACTTTCCATTCGCTGAGAAGCCACAAGCCAGCGACTATTTTGACGGAACGTAAGTTCATTTTTTTACCGGGAGGTTGGTACTGCGCTCTACTGCGCAGACGCAGTAGGCCCACACGCCGGCGTGTAGCGTGTAGCGTGTAAAGTTGACCGGCTTTCAACTTTTCTCGGTAGAGTGTTTACACTCTGCTTATTAGCTTATTCGATGATTACACTGGGCGTCTTTACAGGCAGATTGTAAATTCGCCAATAAACAGCTCGTAAAGAAGCTCAATGTAATTGAGGCTTTAGTGACAAAATTACAAACTTTTCCCTAACCACATATTGAAAAAATAATTACAAGATAAAAAGAACTTTTTATATACGTTTTTAAATTTTCTGTTGAATCATATAAACTTGATTTGACAAGCTTAAACGATCAAAAAAATTTGTACTGATAGAAATATGTAGTACTGAAATGTCATATTGATGTCCATAGTAACGCACGTATAATAATAGTCTATGCACGTATATATTAATAATTTAGTTGCTAGGACCCCAGACCCCTAGCAACCAATAATGGTGTCGAAATAAGTTTTCATACAAAACAGAATTAACTGAAAATGAATTCAATTCTACTTAAAGATGGCTAAAAGTATTAAAAGAATGCATTGGCATCGTGTTCCGATGCATTCTAAAAGCTTCAAATGTCTAGCTAGTCGGGAAGTTAGTTAAAAATCGATTGCAAGATTTGTACCGGACAAAGAACCACAGGGACAAATAAGAATACGAGCTAAGAAAAACGTTGTAAATACTATGACAGTTATTAATACTATGACTAGGCGACTGAAAAACTACCTTCCCGTGGTCGTATCAAACCCAAATTTGTTTTATGTATAGATATTCACCTGATCATTAACTCAAAATACCTAAAACGTCGAAGTACCCTAAATTACACAGGAATTTTTTAAAGGAAATTAATGCGAACATAAAAACAATTTTGTTTTAAGTGTGTTTTTGATCTACTGCAAGGACCCGAGGGTTTGGGATAATTCATTTTAAGCCATTCCTTGTAAAAAAAAACCCCTGTTAATTTAATCTACAGTTCGCGGGGGTCAATGTTGTTCCGATTAGGAGCAAAAATAATAATAAGTTACTTTTCCATAAAACATTGTGTTGACAATATTATTTACCTCTCCCTCCCGACGATGAAGGGAAGAATGTCTTTTTCAGTCGTTTCATTTTTTTTCTTCAATATTATTATATATCTATCCCACAACAGGTCACAAATAAACACTATTATACACTGTAAACAATACACGCAATGTCACGTGTCCTTTTTATCAATAGAAAATAAAGTTTATATTATGTACTGTTATATTATTAGTTTTATATTATCATAACTAGACACCGGACATCTGGAGTCCTTTTTTTTTTGGGACGGACTCGAATATTACAACATTTTTTAATTAAAAAATTCGTTAATAATTTATGGAACCTATGTTTTTCAGAAAAATAAGTTGTACGATGTAGTAGGTACAATGAAATATGAAATAAATGATATTGATAATATGTGCAAGAGACTTTATCGATACTTAATTATATAGAAACGCTGCTATTAGTAGATATACTATACTACTTAGAGAAATTAATGAAGCGCTTACGTATAGAGTGGAAGAATTAGTTGTAAATAGTAATATCTATAATATTTAATAATATTCCACTTATATACCTATTATTGAAATCAATGTTTAAAATTTCTACTAAACTACTTTTATTTTCACTATCAAATAACAAATCACACTTGCTCCCATAATGAGAAGGACCTGACAGTTAGTGTATTATTAAAATTGTACCAATTCTGAATGATTTCGTATATTATGTTGATACTACGAAAATATATAATATGAAAACATATTATTATATTATATGGATTTATGGATAGGTAAAATGGGGAATATCGGACCTACGTGGTTAATGAAACCCTTTAGAAAAAGTTTCGTACGAAAGATACTTCAAATCGTACTTTTGTGTTTCAAGCAAGTGGTTGGACATATTGAGATATTCAATTTTAATATATAGGTACTGATGTTGTAATGTTTTTTTTGACATTTTATAGGCCATTTTCAAACACTTTATATTCATCATGCAAAATATGTAAGTACATGCGTTTTCTGTTAATTGCTACTCCCTAATACTATAAATTATATATTATAGTATTATTTCAATGAAATATATAAACCCGATATAATTATTTATTTCGGAAGTTATCAAAATAATAAATCATAATTAGTCGACATTGATACATTGTGTATATATAGTACCTAATACCATTGATAATAAATTATTTTATCAAGAAAATATTAGATATAAATAGGTATAACACAGTTGCAGTGCCTACCATTTGCCTTAACAAGTTGACCTTGGTTCTAATAGTTCATTGCTTTATCCAATCTGGGAGTTCACACATGAAACTATAATTTGATGTTATAGTAATATGGTAGAAAAAACAAAAAAAACTTAACCTGCGCGTTTGTTAACTGATCTACGTATTTTCTTAAATTCCGAGATCACTCAGTTTTGACGATTATGGATTATAGCTTAAAATTGTTTATTTGTTTTTATTTAGTGAGTAGGTATATTTCGTGATATTTCGTGACATTAGCTGGTTCCATTGTTTACGGGAAATGACGATTTAACGGGCTTACATATTGAATGTATTAATAGTATGTAATATATTCATTACGGGTTTTCACAAACACTTCAGATAATCAAAATTTGTTTTTTACTTGATCCTTTACTAATAGGTAAGAAGGTTTTAACAATATTTTATTATGTCAATGTGCATTTACGATCGGTGAGTGCGCATAGTGCACGAAGAAGCCAAAAGGCATAAGCCGGGTCGTAAATAATGACTAATAGAATACCTAGTACAAAACATAAATCAATTAGAATTTATTGATTAATATTTTTGCCACTCGTACCCGTTAGATATAGGGACCATTATACCACTTTCCTCTAGAAGGTATATAAGGTACTTTTAAACACTTTGTACATTTTGCATTTTTGTTTATTGTTATTAAATCTTAGTTGATATTATTCTTTTGACTTATTAACTTAAAAATAACAACAATGGATGAAATATAATATTCCTAAATATTATAATATGTCACATATATAATATTGTGTAAGTATATAATATATAATTATCAAGCCTCGATAGCGAAGGCTGCGTGACTAGCAAATGCACTTACGACCTATGTAAACCTGCCGTTCATATTATTTTAAAAGCACATTGGCATTGTTATTTTTTTAAGATTATCCTTTGCTTTGTAATTTTATTCTTGTAAATCCACGGTATTATAGATGGTTGCACTATTATATCTAAAATGTAAACATAAATTTATATACAATATTGGTATATACTACAGCTGATGATGATACATACTATCGTATGGAAAATAATTCATTTTTAAGTTGTGAACTTCTTGTACGTATCATGCAACGAAAGCAATAAAATCGTCTTCAAGTTTTTGTCATTGGTCGGGAACCTTTTTTGATACATACACCTACGGCAGGTGAATTTTAAACACAGCAAATTTTTCACAGTTTTGAAGTTACGCTATTTCTTAATGTATATAAATCAGTCATTTAATAAATAAGGACAAATATCACCAACAAGTTAGTTCAAGTAAACAATCGACTCCCACGTCCTCTATACTTAATTGACTTTATATGCAATAATATGTACCTACCTATATTTTGTACTGTTATTCAATTGAAAATGTCCATTAGGATAAAATCGGTTGAATATCAACATTATGGAATAAATGTGGAAAAAGTACGAAAGTACATATTATAAAGTGTTTTAATGAAATATTTATCTAGGTACCAGTCGTTTTATGTGATGAATAGTTCTTTACACTTTATAATATGTAAGTATTTAAATCAAATACATAATATAATCATATATCAGATAATTACTTTTTAATAACAACATTTAAATATAATGCTAATTATGTCGAATGGCCGCCTAATCGGCGCGCCTTTAGCGTAAAATGTATTAAATGGAACGGCGGGACTTTTTTTAACGTTACACACCTACAAACTTACCTGTAGAATGGCCAAAAATGGAACTACGAATTACCATAGGACGCCATTTTGAAAATTTCATTCGAATGTCAGATTTTGTCCAGTTACTAGTCTTGATTGGGTAGTTTTCGACAATGGCTCCATTTTTTTGTAGTACTTATTCCACTTTTAATCAACAAATTAGGACCGGTTTCTTCCGCCTCAGAGGGACATTTTCAACTGAATCTTCCCTTGTTCGGTTGAAAATGTCCCTCTGATGCGAACGAAACCGGTCCTAATTTATTGATTAAAAGTGGAATAAGTACTAAAAAAAATGCGTTTTTTTAATTAAACAACAATAAATATTAACGTAATACAATCACTAAGTGAAAATCTGAAGTATTATATGGGACAGCGGGACTTTTTTTAACGTTACACACCTACAAACTTACCTGTAGAATGGCCAAAAATGGAACTACGAACTACCATAGGACGCCATTTTGAAAATTTCATTCGAATGTTAGATTTTGTCCAGTTACGAGTCTTGATTGGGTAGTTTTCGACAATGGCTCCATTTTTTTTGTAGTACTTATTCCACTTTTAATCAATAAATAAGGACCGGTTTCGTCCGCCTCAGAGGGACATTTTCAACTGAATCTTCCCTTGTTCAGTTGTAAATGTCCTCTGATGCGAACGAAACCGGTCCTAATTTATTGATTAAAAGTGGAATAAGTACCACAAAAAAATGCGTTTTATTAAATTAAACAACAATAAATATTAACGTAATACAATGACTAAGTGAAAATCTGAAGCAATATTATATTGCAAAACCTTTAGAAGAATGCAATTACGGCTTACGCAATACATAATATTATAATAGTAGGTTCAAACGAATATTTTCAGGGATGTTTCGCATCTACAGATGTACGCCACTGGTATTTTGAAGATGAAATTTCTTACGATCGATTTGATGAAATTCTTCAATGTCAATAGTTTATAATCAAATAGACCAGTTTGGGCAGAGCATCCTCAAAATACTTAAATATCTAAAGAAATAAACAAGTAGGTATGTGACTTTTTTATCGATATGTAGGTACGGTATTGTTGCTTGGTAATACTAATAGGTATCAATATGATACACTTAGAACATAAAACGGGTCAGCGGACAAAATCTTTCAATATTTGTATTTATATTAGTGGTAGGTACGCAAAAGCTATTCGATATTTAATTATGAAAAAACATATTCTACACGCATTTTATAAAAATGGTTTACCATTACTTACCTGCAATAAAACAAACCATAAATTTTGTAATGCGACCTTTTTAATTACAGTTTGCGAATTTGAATTCGTGTGAGTCGCCCGCACGTCGCGTTAAAATATTGGCAAGACGATTATCTTAATTACAATAATTACCATCGCACCTGAGCTGCCAGAAAAAACAACTGACTAATTGTAGAAATCCATACTAAGAATCATTTGGGCAAAAGTCTCCTTAGGATATTGGATTCGTCCACCATTTTAATGTGTTTTTTTATGGGTTGACGGTTAAAGACTCGAAAGATCCGGTCTTTAATCATAACATTCATAACATAACAATCACTTGGTTATTTTAAATTAATGTGAATTGATAAGACGACGAATTAAGATTCGTATGATTGCGAACACGGAGAGGGGGGATATATTATAGCCAGTAATAATTATTATATCATAAATAGAACACACGCCGACATAAAAAAGCGTTTCTATATAGAACAGATTCTTTCCGTCCAAGATACCTAGCACAGACTGCTAGAGCAAAACGGTCATTACTTAGAACAGAATGTTTAGGAAACGGTTCCCAACCCAAGAGTCGAGAATCGGGCCACTCGGGATTCACAAGCAGGCGAGAGGGTTTTTTTTATCTAGGGGTAATAGTAAAAAAATATTGACAAAAATCATTATTAACCAGTGTATCGATGATTGATTAACAGACTGCCCTTTTCAAACAGAATTAATTAATATGTATGTACATTTACTGTACATTATTACTATAACTATTATTTATTTATATTGTTTAAAATGTATTTAAGTGGCACTGTGGAAATTTCGACTGAACGTGGGACCAAGTATTTTCAGTATAAAAATATTAAACTTGCAACGGACGATAATATCGACGCACAAATACGGTTAACAAAATAATATACAAAGTCATTTAAAAGTAAAACCGATTTTACTACATCAAGTGTAATGCCGGGTCCACACGGGCAACATGTCGCGCGACAACCTCGATAAATTTTACGATAAGTATGATAATTATCGTAAAATTTAACGAGGTTGTCGCGCGACATGTTGCCAATGTAGACCCGGCATAATGCTTGACAGTAACAAACATAGACTATTAAGTGAGAGAAATTACGATGATTGATAATCAACATGATTATTTTAAATTCTATCTTAATGCCTTAAAAATACCTGATTATGTAAACATAGCAATTATAAAAGAGGGTCGCAACTCGAAAAGGGTTGGGAGCTCGTGGTTTAGATGGTATTGAGATGATGATGGTAACCCGTGGGCAGCGTCCACTAATTGACAGGCGAAAACAATGCCAAAGATCGCGGTTGCTCGGATAACATTACGTTTATTGAGTGTTATTGTTATGGACCGAATTTAGTCCCGTCTGGGAATTATTTTATTACACTGTGCAGCGTCATTTTTTTAGTACATTAACATCACAATTATTGCTAAAAATAGCTGCATGCAATCCAAATCGCCGAAAAAAGAGATGATGTATGTAGATATTAATTTAATCAGCAGTGGTGTTTAATGCATAATCCAGACCAGGGTTTCCCAAACTTTGTCTGCAATGGAACACTTC
The DNA here is from genome assembly GCF_057557595.1 of Rhyacophila brunnea. Lineage (NCBI taxonomy): Eukaryota > Metazoa > Arthropoda > Insecta > Trichoptera > Rhyacophilidae > Rhyacophila > Rhyacophila brunnea. The sequence continues at coordinate 22,328,920 of NW_028232774.1, forward strand.
GCAAACACGCGAAATTTTAACGGAACACTTAGTTTATTTTGTAGGTTATTTATTAGCGCAGCTAACCATTCTGCCAATGTTAGCAACTGTCGTTAAACTGACAAGACTTTGTCAAGAGTTCAGTTAAAAACAATATACCCCATCTTTCATCAAAAGATGGTCTTCCGCCCGTACATCCCGAAGCGGGCCCCCAGACTAGGATCTTTGCCGGGCCCCCTACTTATCGCTAAGGTTAAAGGCAATGTGACGATCTACAGGTGCATATTACAAATGTTGTTCGAGGTAAACTTATTTTTAGCGATTTTGTGTATTTTTAATACACCCACTTTTATGTTGATATGCACAATTATGGACATGTCAAATTATCGACAATAATCAAAAATTGTAAGTATGGCAAAACCACATATTATTAAATGTTAGTACATTTTTTTACTATTAGTGCATATTTGTGATGTGTGTTTATCTCACTTGACTGGTCGAGGCTAGAGGCCTGTTAACCCCCACCCATTGTGGGAGCCTTGACCTATCTAAATACTTGAAGTCATAAACATCAGTGGAGATTAATCATCACTCGCCTTTCAATATGAAGTAGATTCTTTAATTATTTTAGTTTCTACATAGTAGAAGATCTTTAAATGTGTTGCAGTGTATAAAACCTTTCCTTGGTCGCGGAACATAGTTTTGGAAAACATGGTCCAGAAAATGATACAGAGTTTCGTAAACAATTAATAAAATGTTGTACCTACACCGGGTATTTCCAACCACAAGTACCAAGTCTACCATCCACTATGAAAACTGACATTTATCGACTACACATGGTTGGCGAACCTTGTTACGTGCGCGTGCCAAGCAGTTTTTCATCGCGAAAAAAAAGTTTTTAAAGTTTTCTAAAAAAATATTTTTTAAGAATCCTATTAAAAAAGTTTCAAATTACAATTGAGTTTTTGATATTCTATTTTTCACCGTATTTCTAGCCGAAGGCCAATCATTTAATCTTTGAATATTTTTTCCTTGTTTTCAAAATTCTGCTAAGAGATAGTGGAAGCATTTAAACCACTCTTCTTTCATATTATATTCTCCATCACTGAACGGTTCTCCATTTTTATAGATTATGTTTGTTTATAGATAATTAATTGGGGTTTGTTGATTGAATGTTTTTATTTTTAATTGCCCGATCCTAAGGACCGACCTATGCAATTGTATATTTACATTAAACGTACCTAATGATTATTCTTGAAAAGGATATGCCTGCTATTTTTTATACAATGTGATTTTTCATTTATGAATGAATTTCTTCGTTTCAGTTTGCGCATCGATTGGTAAACAGAATCAATGATAAATGTCATTGAACAGAATATGAAAAACCGAAGAAAATACACCTGGCTATGTCGTCATTACTTTTTAATATTATATAAGTAAGTAGGTACTTACTTATATATTTATTTGTATTTTTTTTTTATAATAAAAACATTTTTTAAATATACATAAAAAAGTGATTTCTTTTCTCTTCAAAATGAAACATTCGCGTGCCATACAAAATCATCTCGCGTGCCATAGTTCGCCACCCCTGCACTAGACTTTCCCACTGTCATTTTCCAACTTGAACTTGACTTGATTAGGTATATTTGAATGAGAACACTGAGACGTTACTAATTTAAAAAAAAAACAATAAATACTCGTCTTTCACTCTTTTGGGCAGCAATTGCAGTCGTCAAACTATTATCACACTGTGCAAAGAATCTACCGTGTGACGATAAGGGGAAACAACGCCTCAATTTAAAGCGTGGAGATTCGCGTATTCTTTTTCTCTCACTCCTGCAACAAAACGTACATGATGCAATACGAATCAAATGATACGGCTAGGTCGCGCGGGTTCTGTCATGCTAATTTTAAAATGACTTTCAAGTAAGCTGGGTAAGGGAGTAAAACAGGAACGGTTAATGTTACCCATGCTGGAATTCGGAGAATCGACAATGTTGGACCCATTATGGGTCGTGCCAATGTCTTGCAAAAAGTTGCGTTTTCCATCGATCTCTGATCTGGATTTGTCAGAAATCTTTCTTAGTAAGAGAAGAGGAAAAGATCATTGAATCTAAACAATGATAATGCATAAACATCACACCACCGCGGAGATAAATCACAGCGGTGAATTGGCAGTAAAGCAAACTTGTGAAGGGTCAGTGATATGATCTGTCAAAAGAATATTATACGTAGTTACCCAATAAAGAATAAACACAACGTATCTTCAAAAATAGACATGACATGACAGTTCAAAATTAAACCACAGTGCTATGATGTCATAATCAATCATAAATCACAATGCATTGAAATGCAACATTCGGCATACGTACCGAAATAGGGCAGCAGAAAAGAACCCATATGATTAACGAAGACAGACGGAAGAAACATTATAAAACGGCAGATAAAGCCGAAAATATAGTATTCGAATCCGCGATCCACAAAATTAGAGACAGGCGTTCCGCCGCTACTCCACGGTGGAGGGACAATTCGCGAGTTCACAATCACTGACAATATTATTAATTCAGCGTGTGTCTAGAAAGAGTAAAGGCGTCGATGATCGCTGTCAGTCCAAAGGGCATATCAATTGAAAAATATTACAAAGGACTGCGAGTAATGAAAACTACCGAAAAAATCAAGAGCGCTTTGATTACCGCACAGGAGTAAGTTGTTAGGTAGGTCGTCGGAATGGTTATGTGTTGTGATGTTATGAAAGGTCATCGTGGAATTAATATTTTTTATATAACGGTCAAGGTTACAGCAAAGATGTGACATTCTGAGCTAGCCTGTAGAATGAGTTTTTTATTCGTCGAGATATGTTTCGAAACACTAAAAATAAGTAAAAGTCGAGTCATCTCCTATTATGCATTCGTGTAACGAATATACCTACGTTTAATATATTTTTGAATATTTCAGACATAGACTGCGGGAAAAAAATGTAGGTATAAGCGGGAATTAAATGTGGGTATTAAAATTAAATGGGACTGTAGAAACTAGGTGAGAACTCGAGAAATCTCGAGAAAAATCAGAAAAGGCAAAACTCAAAACATGAGAAATTAAATTTCCGAAAATTCTAGAATTCACATTTGTCGAGAAATCAAGAAATTCTCACTAGGTTTAAGCTGCCTACCGCAACCGGAATTTAAAATAAACTGAGTTCAATTTTGTCGGAAGAAAAAGCTCAATTTCCCAGTTTTTTTTTTTTTTTTTTGGTTAGAATATTTAAAAAAAACTCCAGATTTGACGAATTTTTGAGTCGAAAGATCTAAGAAAATTTGATGATCAGTGATTTTATTATAGTGACGACTTTTCGAAGATTCTCGAAAAGGTAAATATTTCTGTTTTCGAGAATTCTCCAGAAAAGAAAAAAAGCTGATAAATCACAACCTCACGAAAATAGTGGAAAAATGTTAATTCCGAGTACATAAAACGGTGGTCTACTATTTGTGGTGGTTCCACTGTAAATATTTGAATTAGATTTTCTGTTTGTGGTGGAAATTGTTATATTTTTACACATGATTTATTTCTTCTTGGCATGAATGTATTTTCTATATGTTCAATACATGCAGGGAAATTGACCAATAATGCTATGAACGTGTCGTTTTCAATATTGATGATTCGGACTAACTGGTAAATTTATTACCAAAGGCTTGTATCGATAGGTTACGGTAGGGTTAGGGCACAAATATTGTATGTCAATTTTTTTTAAATGAAATTGAGTTATTATACACAAAATATCCGTCTGCGTCATATTTTAATGCTGTAAAAAAAATGTCATTTAAATACATAATAATATTATGTCCATATCGACTTTCAATATTGATTCAAAACATGCAGAACTGGATATACAAAATCTATGTACTAAATTATCTCTTCCCTATCCTATGCATATAAATGTATATTTTCGAATATAAGCGAATAGCTAATAACGAATCAAAGTGGAAGTCATCTAAGAAAACTCTGAATTATGAAGTCCATATTATGCTCCATGCGTAATAGATATGCTGCAAAAACTGCATATAGAACTTTCTCCTGGTAATATCATTATTTTCAGAAAATTCTGTATGTTGCGTGTCGTAATAATTTTTAATTGTAGAGAATCATTAATGCCGGGGCCCAGAGCGAATACCGTTATTGCCATGAGAAAAAACAATTCAATGCTTTGTAGGACAAAATTGTCTCAAATTTACAAGGAGCAATTATTCAATTAACCAATATATTGTCTATCATTGCTGTTAATTAAATAAACCTACATAAAAACAGTTCCCAAAAAATGTATTGACAAAAATATACAACTGAGAATCAGAAAAAAACAAATTTAAAAAAAAAAAAACCTTATAAAGAATGAAAGTCACAAAATAAAGAAGTTTAAAATTAATCTTTGATTGAGGATTGATCCATTCAACGGCAATCTTACGGATCCATTTAGACAATTTGACTGAAAGTGGAGAGGAATCCTCGTTAATAACACATACATCAGTGACTGAAATATCGGTTATGTTCACAAGATCTCTAGGACCTCCATGATAAAATGCAGGAACAAACAAAATTATCCCTAAAAAATTATAAATTGCTTTGCTGAACCAAGAGAAATCCTCATGAATTGTAGCTAACATGAGCGGGATAATAACCGTGTCTATCGAGTGACGTCCCTAGATAAAATGCCGCCCCTAAGCTACGCCAAAATGCCGCCTCATTTTTTATCATCCTTTCATGAGTCCAATATCTAAGAAATGTGTTCTAAGGACTAAGGATACATTACTTACAAAATATCAGACTAATTATTCGCAAATCTGCACGTGTCGTTTCTGGTCACCAAGGATGTCGAAGGGCAACGGAAGTAAACTAGATATACCGAACCCGACAAAACCAGTGAGCTATTTTTTTTAATGGAAAGATATTTTCGTTATTACTAAGTTTAGGTAGCTATTTCTATATATTCCAAATGATTTTATTCTATTTGCCGCCCTTCGAGTAACTGCCGCCCCCAAGCGACGCTCAATTTGCCTACCCCCACAGGACGTCACTGTGTCTATCTCTGACTAAAAATGTCTACAAATAGAAGTATGTGTGATGATAAAGTTACTCACAGCACTAAACATGAACAGATGGCATTCGGAAGGCTGAAGAGTGTTTTAAAAAATCATATCCAATAATGAATGACCACAACCATGAATCAGTGTTATGTGATCCAGTATCTAAAAATAGCACAATGTGGCATCAACGGGTACATATTTGGCTGAATGCGTAAGGACCATAAAAGAAAACAAGAGCAATAGGTATGAAAGAACTAAAGAAGTAAGAAAAGGGGAAAGATCGAGAAGTTCTGCGTAGTATTACAACTAGAAAGCTACAATACCTCGACGCAGTGGCGATCGGTGAGTTATTTAACTAGGTGTTTACTTTTTTTCAAAGTAGGTTATTGTTCATTTGTATGACATATTCTGTTTTTTATCGACACAAATTTGAGTGTGGAAAAACATCTTTCACTCTCCACAGATGTCATCGAAATAGTGCAAATTAAGTTTAATAGTAGAACTGTTTCCGTAAATGTGTCAATAAGATTTTTTTCTATTAAAATGTTTAATAATGCTGAGGCACCATCAGCATTATAAAATATATCGAAGCTGTACAATTTATTTTTGATTTAATTATCACCCACAAAAAGAAGAAAGAATGCATGTCGGCAAATTGATGAAATGTGTCATGTAACACAGTGAATGGACAATAATTATTGTTAGACAAATAATACTGTTGGCACTATAAATTCATAGAGCTGCTTCCAATGATATGCCTTGAAAAAAAATACATGATCCAAAAATTTACTGACAATAATGACATATTTTGCATTCATTTCAGGAGTTTTAACAGTCTTATGTCCACTCGAAATAAAAATTTCAAACACATCACATGGTCATCATTACCACTTACCAAAAAAGTTTAGAATAAGTATATCATGTCATAACTAAAATGTTTTCCTGGAGTACAAGTTTTAAGGAAAAAGTTTGTGAATAACATACCCTCGGCTCTGGCTCTGCGTTCAAATTCGTCGAAGAGTTTGTTGACATCGTCCATCTCTCTTCGGAGTCTTCTCAACTGCGGGTCACCAGGGTCACCTTCCCGTAATAATTTCTCTGCATCTTCATTCAGAGCACGTCTGATAGCACCGCGTTGCTCGGCACCCATGGCAAGGAACTAGGGATAACATCATCACATAAATAAACCGAAAGGCTTCCTATCAATGCCAGTATTCTATATTTTACATACTTTGAAAATGAACTTCTATTATCAACATTTATTACCATTGATTCTAAAATCTAATAAATGTAGATAGATTTTAGCCGCTTTCTGGGGAGATTTGTGAACAAATTTATTTATGATGGTTGTTTACCATTCTCTCAACGCATTGAATAACCATATCACTATTGTATCTAGAGATGTCTGTTTGTATAAAAAGCGTACTTATAACCCGTTTACACGTGCATGGATTTACTGCTGACAGTACACATACGGTAATGAGATATATTTGAAACAACATCAAATCAGTAGAATATAATATATATCACAAAATTGATATAAAACTTCAATTGACCGTGAAAAGTAATTCCATTCGGATTCATTAAAGATTCATTTTTGCACCCATGATAATTGCCATAACTGGGGAGAAGTTTTTGCAAATCAAAAACTGTGTATGGGTAAAATCAGCCAAAACGTAAATGAAATTAACTAATCATGACTTCCGAATGATAAACCAATGACAAGACTGTGACAACTTTAACTAAACCAGTGGTTTGGGGAACTAAAATACTCACAATGCTCACATTGTAACACTAGTACCACCGCCTTCCATTTTGTCAAAGGATCTTAGCTAATCCAATATCCTAGAGCCCAATGCAGATAGTATCTAAGTATAATTATCTAAGTCGGAAAAAAAAATGATTTCCTCACCTGAGCCAAGTCCCATCCTTTGACAACTTTGATGGTAGCAAAGATCATGTTCTGTCGCATCCTGAGCTGCTTGCGCTGCCATAACGCTATGCACTGTTGAAATAATAAAAATAAAACAATTAAGTAAAATATGAAATTTGTGTTCATTCTAAAACCATCATCTTGGCTGCAATTATATGGCGCTGTATGTAGTTATTAGTAAAGACTTTTTGGGGGCGTACAAAATATACCTAAAAATGCGGGGGATCTGTAGTTCAGCAGATTACTAATAAGACGTTCAGTCATAATAAAATGGTAAGGCTATAGATGCAGATATATAGAAAGGTTGGCATTTTAAAGTGCAAAATTATTGCAGATTCCTGTCTAATTTACTGTTTAATCTAGATTATATTATTCTTCTTTTCATTGGCTCTACAATCTGATATGGACCACAGCAGCATGATGAATAAATTTCTTAACAGATTTCTTTTATGCGAAAAGTTAGCCACTTGCTCGACATGTTACCTTCTCCCATACTCTCGGTCCAAACACAAATTGAAAAACATTATGCGACATGACGTCATATGACATCATTGTGATGTACTACCGGAGTGAGTCAATAGTCTTCGAGAAATTAACGCTACTCTAATACTGGCGTTATTCATTGTCCCTATACACAAATAGGTGTTTCAGCATAATAATATCTATGGTGAGCCGTGTGCATTGGGCGGCTCGCCTCGATGCGTGTATTGAGCATACGTCACAATTACGTCATGTCGTCGGGTAACTTCATGTCACAAGTTACAACATAGGGCTGCAGGCTTTGAATATCTGAGATGTCTCAAATTCTGTCAAAATATGGCTACCATCTGTATACATAAATATGTATTTTCAATAAAAAATAAGTTGAAAACAGTTATAATATATTGTCAAATCGAGCTTATACAATTAATTTTAATTTATAAATGTGAATGGTTGACACAATCCTCATTACGAGCATTATTGTTGTTAATATAAAACAAAATAAAAATATAGGTAGATAAATAGCATGATAGTAACTTTTACAGACTTTTGTGTACATATATTGAGGATCCCATTCTCGCCTTGAATGCAAAAAATAAAATGACTAATGTACTGACCCTGTCGTATCTATCTTGGAGTGCCTGTGCGGCGTCGATAGCTTCTTGGCAGGGTGGAGGAATGGCTAAAGCAGCGGAAGGAACTTGCGCCTCACCCGCACCACCGACCACACGCCATCTACTGCGACCTGACACGTCCACCACGCTGCACGAACTATTCTTCTCTAGTGATAACTGCAATAAAAAAGAAAAGATTAATCGGCAAAATCAAAAAAGTGTTAGGACGAATAAAAAGACATTATAGTGATTCCAGAACGTTTTTAGATAGGTTAAATTGGTGACCATAGAAAATTTTATATTTTCAGGGTTGGCAACACCCAATACATTGTTACCAGCTGGCCTGCTGTTGATGATTTAATGATGACTGAATAATTGTGAAGCTAGCTGCAAATTATCCTGCAATACGAAATAGCCTGCAGCTAATTCAACCATTATCCTTAGTAGGCTTACAGTACAGACTCTAAAAGCTATCCAGTAAAATTTATATTTACATGAACTATGAAAATGGCCTGCTGTAAAATTAAGGCAATACAAATGTAAATTTACTTACACTTCCGCTATTAAAGGCACATACAGCGACAGCCTTCACGGGCCTGGTAACGGGCTGCTTCCGCGCTCGGATGGGATAAATCTTCTGAGCTTTGCCGGCCAACCGACCGACCACTTCACCTCGCTGATTCAGCTCCTCCCGCATCTCCTGCATTCCGCGCAGAAGTTGCTCTCCTTGGTCCAGGGTGAACTCCGACTGAGAGAATGTAGTGTTCAGGATCTCTTCTCGTCTGTCAAAAATTATACAGAAAGAATAAGTAGAGAGATATACAATATGGAGAAACCGACTGATTCATATTACAATTTGTTCGATTTCATGTTATTGCAAATATTGATAAAAAATTTTAAAAATATTAAAAAAAATCAAAAAATCTTTAGTTATCTGATCTACATGAACAGAGATATACCAAATTACAATTAATATTTTACATACCAGAAGGTATTGGGTATATTTCAACATCAGTTATTCAGAGTAATGGTGCATCTAATTAAATAACGTTACTTTGACTTACTTTGACATCCACTTTTCTGCTTCCTTAACTTCCACGAAGAAGTTGTGGTACTCGGTGGTGTGTTTGAGATGTGTCTCCAGGCACAGGGTCAATTGAAGTACCCACGCCCATTGTGATTGCATTACCTGTAACACATTTGAATCATTATCATATCATCGTATCTAGGTATATAAAAGGTATACTCAATCCTAAAGGGATAAAGTATTAATAAAAAGAAACATAATATTCATCAAACCATTATATGGCAGAAAAATAAGTAAATTATGAGCCTTATGCATAGTCATACTTATGTAAGTTAGTGCGTATATGTGCTACAAATTTAATAAAGTTCGTTAACGTGTTATTGTTTAATTTGTAACTCCTCAGTGTTATCAGCCAAATATAATACATTTATTTTGTCTAAGTTGAAGAATTACAATGGGCGAGTGCATTAGATCAATGTTCTTCAACCTTTAAAAACTGGCCCTGTAAATATATGAGAAATATTTCACGGACTGGTATCAGAAGTAAATTCAGTATATTCAATACAGTAAAATATCAGTATGTAGATCTACTGAAATTTCAGTTGAAATGGCAAATGCTGATTCAGTGGTCAGCATTTCGTCTAGTGGGAATCCCCAACGTGTAGTGGTATAATCAGTTGAAAGCATGGTGAAAGCTTTCTCAGACCAGTAATAAAGCCTTGCGGACCACCAGTTGAAGAACACTTGCATCAGATCACTACCAGTTTTAATAACGGGTAGTAGATCAAATCCTACTTGGAAGTTGGATATGCATGTTCTATAAAATTAAAACAGTTTGATGAATTATGAAGACAAAGTGATCCAACAAGATCAAAAACTAATCCCCACGCTTTCATAATTACTTCATATGATTTGATGGCAACTCTGTCCGATTATGTAATTGAATTCATTTCAATTTTACCTGAAGATGTGTTTCAATGATCTTGCTTGCGGGATGCTGTTGAGAAATGAGGGCTTCTCCGCGGTCGATGACAGAACTGAACTGAAGTTCTCTCTTTTCCAGCGAGGACATCAATTGCTGGAATAAGTAAAAATTCAACATATCAGTGCCCAGAAAAATTATTCATTTTGATACCAAATGACATTATGATTTTAATTATTAACATATTCCTATCACTATAAATTTGAAATTATTACCTTCGAGCTTCACGACTTGTATTTGGGTCATGACCTCCACTTACATTCCTGTCATAACAGAAATACTGTTTATAATGATCGTGGAACTCTTGTAATAATGGTAGAGACAGAGAAGTTAGCTTGTGTAGAATAACACTCATATCTCTGGAGGTATTTGTTGGTAATTGCACCAGAAATCTCCGTATTATTAACTAATTGTATATCATAATAATATACCGCAGAGTTTGACATAGATCACTGCTGATTGATGATTTTTTTTAAATGCTACAGACAAATAAAATTCGTTCAATATCTTTTCAAACAATTTATATTTGAATTCAGGACAGACACAATGTGGTAATCTAGTAATAAATTAGCAGTCAACCAGATTAAAAGGGGTTGCTAAGATTCTTCCAGATTATCGAGTCCAAAGGCTGATTTATCAAGTAAACGGTAATTCATTGTTTACTATATCAGCCATTAACTTAGTAATATTTAGTGTTTAGTTATTAAGGAAGTTTAATTCATTTGACAAAATATATTTAAATTAACCATAAAAAAATCTGAATTCTATTGTCAAAATTATATTGCGATTGAGTTCAAAGATAAATCAATCCATTGCGATCGATTTGATATAATATTCAGTGACTTGGGCGATTAGAACTTCTCATATTAATTGGTTTAACAAAATAATCACTGCATGCTAAGTAAATGCTGGTGAAATAAAACATCGAATTCGGGTTGATCTCTATAGGAAGAGAGGAACAGAAAATCATAAGAAATGGCACACAAACCTCGTTTCCATTTCCGAAGGAATGCTTGCATAAACATAACAAAAATAAGATGTAGAATAATTTTGAAAACAAATCAATGAAGCGGAACATGCACAATATTATTAATACTTCAAATTATATAAGTGTTGACAGATAATAAACATAGGTATTATAAATAGGATTGAAAAAGAATTTTTAAGTCATTCCAACACAATATTTTTTAAATAAAAAATATGACTAAAAGTCAGATAATGTCTACTTTAAATAATTAGGGCTCTAATCCATAGTCAAACAGAAGTAAATGCATGTCCTTATATGTTATGAGTTACATGGAATGAGACACGATCCCATTCCAAGTAACTGATCATGCATAAACCCCATTGTTTATATGCCTCATAGAGATCCGGCTGAAAAACTAAAAATTGGCCACCATTTTCCAATATGGCAGCGTAGAAGAGCTTGTGTGAATATTGATTGTTACTTATTACTGGCCACAAGCACAATGCAAATGGAAAGTGTCCTTAACAAGAATTATTTCCACGTAAGTAATTTTTTTAATATTGTTTGTGACATTTTAAAACATTGTATACAATTAAATACAATAATTTGCAATTTAAGGTTACGGTATACCCAAGGGCTACGCAATGTTCTGGAAGGAGAATTATTAATCGATATATAAAAAAATTAAGTGTTAATTACCTCGTAATACTCTTCAATGGCAGTCAAGTTGATATGGGGGTCGGCCCAGTCTCGGGAAATTTCGATTTGCTCTTTCTCGTTGAGCCAGTTAAGCTCGGCAGAAGCTGACTGCAGGAAATCTTGGAGAGCATCCAAGTCTGATAACCTGTAGAATAAATTTAAACAATTAGGACAGGAATATGGTTGAATCAAAGAATTTGGACAAATAAAGAGGTAGTTCATTAAGTAGAGTAGCAATTCGAGAACGTTTGGTAAATGACAAGGCCTAGTATAGTCAGGCTGACATGAAACTATAAATTTCGCTCGTAGAGCTAGTTATTGCTCATACTTCAAGTGCAATATTGTAAACTGTGGAAAATGATGATAGTTTCATTCTGAAATACATGGTAATATGTTAATTGATTTTGAAGCAAATATAAAATCGAACATCATCATTTACTGCAAACAGGTTACCTCACTGCATTCGAAAATAATCAATGACTAGCACTACCTTCATAATTAGCAATACAGTTCCCAGACTGTCTATTATAATAGTCGGCCTTTGGTAAATGATTGAATTAGTAACAATGCATAGAAAACTTATTATTCACTGTAATGGCAGCACACTGTTTATAAAAATATAAATAGTGACCTGCTGTTGATGCTCTTTCTTTGGTACATATTGTTATTTGTGGTTTTACGTGATTGTTCATATAAATAATCATTATTTTTAGTTCACATTAAGTTAGGCTTGTAACACTAATATGTACAATGCATCCCCAAAAAATAAATTTCATAGGACGCGAGAACTTCCTACAAATGAATTTGCAATTCGAAATGATTTACAGCAAAAAAGAATGTCTCGGAAACCCTATTATCAATTTCATATTATAATATAATGACATCCTTTTCAGAAAAGGATATTTTTCGGTAACTTCGGGTCGAATCAGTTAATATGTTTTGTATATACTAGTACAGATACAAGTCTTGCAGTTGTGAGTGGATTCTTCATAGATGAGTGCGCAATAGGGCTGACTCTATATGGAGATGCATTTCCTGTCGAATTACTCACAGATTGTAAACAGATGAAAAATGAAAAGGAAGAATATCGGTGAAACCACTTACCTCTTGGTTGAGGTGGATAATAACTCTGCATAGAGCTTCTGCAGCTGTCCCAAATGTTGGTTGTAAAGAACCAACTCCTCGCCACTGAAGTTGGAACGAGCCTGCACACATTGTTCCACCTAAGAATAAAAATAAAATGAGCATATATTTGTAATATTTGAGTAAGTACATATTATTCATGCGTGGTTCTCCCAGTAAACGGACAGTTAACTAAAATAAATTATGCTAATGTTAGACTGGATCTATTTTAGATTCTGCTCCCATAGATTGTTATAAAAATGCTAATCTGTGTTATAGCAACAGATTAGGTTAAATAAACAGATATAGCATGGTCATACATTAAAACAAAAAGCTATATTTAAAATCAACTGTCTAATTTTTTATCCTGTCATACTCTCTCCCCCCTAACCTCAATATCTGGCTGTTATCAGTATGTTATAATGGATACGCCCAGTAGAAAATATTACCAAGCCACAAAACAACATTATTTTTACAGTTTCTCGGAGATTGCATTAGCTCAGTGCAAAGTTACCAGCTGAAAAACTGAATGTAACTGACAGCCAGTCCAACAGAAATGTTCAAACTGTCTTACTAATCAATAATCTCTTGTTTAATATAAGTTGTGCTCCTTACTTGGTCATGGCATAAGGCCATTAGTGTTAACATAAATAAAGCTGATTAAGACGTAATCTATAAAACCTAATATATCCACTGATAACCCGAAGAAAATAATATATATTATTATAAAATAAAATATTTTTATAAATAATTACAGTTGACTGCAATTTGACAGATAATATTGATAAGTAACAACTTACCCTGGAGTGGAACTGATCGATGGTCTTGTGTTCTCGCTGGTGCCTGTCGAGCTCCTGTTGCACCGATGGAAGGTCTGCACCATAGTCTGCTTCGTGTAGTGTTTTCTGCAACAGAACAAAAGTAATAAAACACCACTCCTAACTGTAGAGTTAACCTACCAACAGCCACTAAGCAGAGCTATACCTTGGTTTACAAAAATTGTTTCGGGTATTAATATATTCCATTGAAGTGAGAGCGAGCTTGTGAAGAAATTTTATGATTTTATAAAATGTAAATAAATGTATGTTACTAAGTATGTCAAATTCCTCAGTAAGTCACTGCATGTAGGAATGTAGTGACAGGATTATTTATGTCACTATATGGGTCACATGAACAAAATGATTTTTTTTATGTAGGTACAATAAATTAGTCAATGTCTTATGTGGAATCTTAATTGATTTAAGTTTTGTATTTTTCCATATTAATCGTTTTTGGCAATCTGGGTTTTGCCTTTCAGTAACTTCATGCCAGCACATTCACCAATGGAAAATGTGCAACAGACACGGAATATAGTAACTTACTGTTTATATACTAAATTAACATATTATTATTAAAATATCATGACAAAACACATTCTCAATAAAGAGTTCAAGAGTTGGAAATGAAAGCAATATAGAAAAAAATTGAAAGATGAATTGTTTTTCACTTACCAATCGTTCTCTGCACCATTCCGCGCACTCCATCAAATGAGTGAAGTGGGTGTTTGTGTCGGCGATCCTCGTCTCGAGAACTGTCCTGGTTTCTCTTCGGACAGTTGTCTGCTGTACGGGGGCGCTTAGTCCTCCGAGCCTCTGGACTATCCTGGTTTGGAATTGTGTTCTCAAACCTAACCAGCGTTGATGGAGAGCTTGGACTCTGTAATATAATAAATAAATCGGTTGACATATGACAAAACAAACTTGAGAATATAAGTATGTATAACATTTATTTCTATTGTACGTATATTGAAATAATTGGTCACTGTTTAAGTGTGACATAAATTTTATGAATTTGTCATAAGTAACATAGTGTTTTCCTATAAATTCAGATTACATATACTGTGAATTAAAGAATCAAGCTATAAAATGTTTTGAACCAGTTAGGGAAAATATCACAGAATTTCGACAAATAGAAGGAGCCTGAAGTAGGTAATAAGGCACATACCTGTTGTGCAGGTCATGGGCTTGACTGTATCTGCCCTCCCTCAATTGCTGAACGTCCTGCAAGAGGGACTGGATCTGAGCATCGGCAGCTCTCAGAGCGCTCTCCACCTGTTCTGCAGCCGTTTTGGCTTCCGCAGGATGAGCACCTCGCTCCAGACGTCGGGTCTCCGATTCGATTCGCCTCTCGATTGTATCCAAGCTCGTGTCGGTTTGTTTAATTTCCCTAAAAATAAGATATTATGTAGGTATCGATATTGATAAATTCCACATACTTTAACCAATCTTCTACTTACTATTTAATAGACATTTGAAAGTCTATAATTCGGTAACAACTTTGAAAAAATGATACATAGACAAAAAAAAATCTGAATAATGATGAATAAGTCAGCAGTATTTTTTTTGTTTACCTATGAACTTTCTCAGCAAGCCTCTGGAGTCGTTCAAGCCTTCTGATCTCTTCTTGGATGTCCCTTTCACGTTCCTGATGCGCCATCATCAGACGGTTCCAGTTCTGTTCCAAGACTTCTGGTCTCAATTCTTGCTCGACGTTACATTCACCAACAGATTCAAAGTATTTCTGCAGAGGAAAAAAAATTAAATCAGTTCAATTGTAGAATACATTTACTAACAAACAAGTAAACCGGCATGTTAGGATCGGTCAAGTTAAGCAAAACAATATTTATATTAGACATACCTCAAGTTCCCTGTAGACGTGTTGCAGTTTTTGCTTTTCGCGTTGCTTCGGAGGCACTTCATCATTTCTGAACCTCTGCGATTCGTTCAATAATTTCTTCATCTCAATCAAGGTGGATGCGAAAGAACGATCCTAAAATAAAAATGACAGAAATTACACAATTAAAAAATTAAAGCAACATGAAATGGACAAAGGTGCGAACCTTACAGTACACCACAGGCAGAGTTCTCTCGCGAATATCATCTGTAAGAGATCTTGGCATTACGTTTGACAGTAAACTGACGTTTAGTGGTCATATAGATACCATTTGTAAAAAGGCGCTGTTGGGCTTTGTCTTGCGTACTTCCAGGGTCTTTTCAGATGTTACGGTACTAAAAATTCTCTATAACTCTTTAGTTAGAAGCAGACTTGAGAGTGGGTCTATCGTTTTGGCCCCGCATCAGTTGAAGTCCGGTCTTATGGTGGAGAGTCCAAAAGAAATTTTTGAGACTCCTTTACTTTCGGCTGTATGGATATTATCCGTGGCTCTATCCGACTGACTTTCTCTTAGGTATGCTTACATACTGTAGCTTAAAATTTAGAAGGGATCTTTATTTAGCTACATATTTTTTCAGACTTATACGCGGCGTAGATGAGAACTCTGCCATTCTTGGTGGTGTTGGCTTGTGTGGCTCTGATAATTACCTTAGGAATCGAGGGCATCCGTTGTTTGTTCTCCCAAGGTGCAGAACTAACTTGCCATTAGTAATGCCAATTGGGAGGGCAATAACCATGTTTAATGAAATCGCTTCGGATATTTATATATTCCACTTACGTGAGAGTGAATTTAGGTGGACGTTTTTTATAAGTTTTTAAGATAGGGTCTATCAAATTTCACTCTGTGTGCTTCCATCTACTTTTATTTTTGTTATTTTATTTTATTTCTTATTTTATTACTTATTGTATTATTAACTCACATTTCTCTATATTTTTATTTTAAAAATTGTTAACACTTATTTTATGTCATGTCGTGAACGCTTTAAATTTATAATTTTTTATGTTCATTATATTATGTAAAATAAATAAATTTGAATTTGAATTGAATCAATTACACAAATTAAAAAAGAATTTCATGCACAAAAGTTGTGAAAATAATTTAAGGTTAATCAATCAATGTAATAAAGACTTCATTATTTGGCAAGAATATTTGTGATAATTGTTTCGTTAATCATATCTATTAGAAGATGGAAATCTTTAGGTTTTATTTACCTGCATGAGTGCCGATTTTTCTCTGATCCACATGTGCATAGATGACGCCAGTTCCCTGTATTGTCCGGCACGGGTTTGTGCTTCCGTGTCGTACAGCGGGTGCATTGCAGGTGGCTCGGGGAAGACGTCGTACAGTGAGGAGATGTATGTGATGAGAGACTTCTCATCAGGCTCGTGGGTGTCCACATCTGGAAGAAGAATAAGAAATAAATTATTACCATATTCCAACGTTTAAAAAAATTCACCACATTATGACAAAGACCATGACGCATAAAGTCATAAACCAAGGATATACGCCTCATAAACTTTACTCATAAACAGGAACCTGCTTAAATTTATGACATTTTGATTGTGAATAAACAATGGATGGCTCTTCACATGTTACTCAGAATACTACAGTGCCAGGGCAGGCCAGGCCAGGCCAGGCCTCTAATAAGATAACTACACTTGATTTTCAACCTGTAGATTTTTATAGTCCATTGTCTTTCAGTGAGTTTTTCAGAATGAATTACTGATGAATGAGATGTAAATTTGGCAAATTGAATGCAAGCCATAGTTAACATAATATATCATTTGAATTAAATGGCCATACCTTCATAGTATGTATATAATATTACAAATGGTACAAATAATTCTTGACATGAACTTTTCATTGAAGCATTAAAATCTACTATAAATGTTCAATTACGAAATTATTAAAAAAAAAAATGTTAAAGTAATGATTTGAAATGAAAAAAATTTCAGGTAGTGCAAACAGTCAAATTAAATTTAAAACGTTTTTCAACACAATGAAGATGCATATAATAAAAAAAAAAACACTTAATGAGTGCAATTTTTTTGTTACACCATGTGAATTGTTCTTTTCATGCAGTCTTTCAAAGCACGCGATTACAAAAGTGCACCATGTGACAAAAATATAATTTTAATTTTCGCCATTCGCACACGCCTACATCTTTGAATAAACATGATCTATAAATTACACTGAAAGAATGGTGAATTGAGATATTCTTTTAAAAGTTTTTGTGTTACATAGGTAAACATGATATTAATGAGGTCTTCCATAAATGACTGATATACATAATATGATATTTCAGACGAAGGGGATGGCTATTGTATAAAATGTGACAACACCAATAACATACTATAATCAAGGAACTATTTTTTTAAAAATTAAATTAGACTGAAGCCATCACTTTCAACGAATTTGTTTTTATTACAAACTTGGGAAACATGATAAGTTAAAAAATGTGACAGTATTTACACAGGGCGATAAACGATTTTTTGTGACGAAGGGGTCAAACACAATCGATAATCATGTGGCATCATTTATAGATAATAGAAATGGGTTTAAGTGCAAAAAAAATATTCTATGTACTAAAAGCTCATGGTATATAAAAGAGGATGTGACTTAAAAAGCAAAATAAGTTGTAGTGTTGGTACTTGATATCATTCAGGTATGCTTGTTCATAGAGAAGGGTACCTACCCAAATATATATAATAATTAATTATTTGCGTTTTTCGCGTGAGCTCCCTTTAGTTTAGACCTTGTGTGCATGAATATTCCCGACCCTTATTTGTGAGTTACGTACTATATTACATAGATACTGTTTAATTTAAGAAACTTTTTAATAAATTAAGTGCCTAATAAGATGTTACGTTTTAGTCCACCCAGTACTGTAGCTAATATGGAGTGCCATCTAGATACCTGTTACGTTATCGTGGAGCGGAAGAGGGGCGACAGGTAAATTGTAAAATTGTACAACATAATGACGGCAATTTAAATTTCATGCCGCGAATTCAAATTATTATTGTTCACTCGGGTATTCGGACTATTAGCCGTAATCAAATCCGTGTACTTGTTAATGGATTACATTTTTATTAAAAATAATTATAATCTATCAGTAGCTATAGGTACTAGACAGTGGCGAAGGGTATCTGTTGAAGAAATGTAAGCTGTGGTAGGTAACAGAAAAAAATGTCCTACGACAGCCATATTGACGGTACTTGAATTTGAAATTTATTTCATCTTCAGTAGACTGAACGTTACATATTATATTTTACTTTAGTTTCATTTAATGAAGTAGACAGTTCTCAGATCTCAAGGACAAACAACATCAAACTGCATACAAAAGAATCTTTGAATTATAACAATCCTTTGTTTGCACATGTTAGTAGAAGATTCGATAGACTTGGATACAGTAGATATTTATATTTGTGTATGTGAATCCTAAATTCAATACTTGATGGATGACAGATGGCTTTATTGGTAATTTTACCTAAGTAAATCTTTAGGATATTTAAATTTACATTTGGCTTAGTCTTCGCCACTGCATTATACGTAACATGTTAGACCTTATGTTATGGTACAATCTGTACATCAAAGATTAATAGAAGTCTTCATCGGTGGTGGTTAACTGCGATACCTATCCTCATACATTGAAATTTAAAAAGTGTATGGCGTGTCTTCATATAAAATATACGCAACACGTCATATTATTTGCATGGGTAAATACGAAAGCTAATGGCCGGGAAAGCAAATGCTTAAAACGACATAAAGACAACCTAAATAATTGATAGTAAATAAGAATATTCTAGTTTCTTAACAAAGCTTTTTTACGTGCCTACAACGTTCCCTTACAGTCGATGTAGGTACTTACCCATCTATACCTACTTGCAAATATTTATTTAAAAAAAAAATAGATAACAATACTATGATAATAATTCGAATAAATGTACGACATAAAAAAACACTCGACAGTTAGTAATGTAGGCTATATTTACATTACATGGTTGGCGCATTATTTATTCATAGGTCAAGGGTAAACAAAACATAGAGGTGATGTAACCCAATCGCTACCTACTGACATTTTTTTTTTCAAAACAAAGTTACATTTTACAATGACATACCATAATATTACATAGTCCGATTTGAAGTGTTACACTGTATGTATGACGAAGGTGCCAATACAGAGTAATTCTGTATTCATTTTTATAAATAACGGTTGTACATTTTCAACTAACCACAGCATTGTGAATTTTTCATCTTAAGTTGTGAAAATATACCTATCACCATAGGTATACATCGTAATGGCGATTTTTGTCGTTCAACTGTACCTAAGTCAATTGATAATTGGGAACCATACTTCAACAAAATTGATCGACTTGAAAGTTAAATTGAACGAAGTTGATGTCCTTCTTACTTTTGTCGATTCAACAGTGAATCTTATTCAAGTACAGGTTGCCTAGAGTAAGCAAGGTGATAACAACTCGCATTGGCACGTCAAACTTGTTTGTTTCACTTGACGCCATCTCGATTACGATTATCAATCCAACTTAAATCGATACGTGGGAACATTCCTCTCGATTACTCGTTCAACATTCAACAGACAGTTGAACGACAATAATCGCCACGTATTAACGCGGCATAAGCCACTGCTTGTCATTTACCTATCTGTATTATTTTAGTAATCGATTACATACTTGAACGCCTTTAGATACATTCTTAACTCCGCCTCTAAGTTGTAAATAGAATGTGTTAACTCCGCCCTAACCCATCAAGATAAATAAATTATGTTATTTGTCATTATGTTTCCTCAATTCATTCATACATTCATGTATGGGATTCCATCAGTTAATTTCGAATTATGTCAACTCTCAAATTGAAGAATGTTTTAAACACCCACTTTGAAGGATTTTCAATAATTATAAATGAAAATTTCCTCAATGTCAATCATACATTCATATGTATGGCATTCCAACAGTTTTCGAATTATGTCAACTACCAATTTAAAGAATGTTTTAAACGAAAGATTTTCAATAATTTTAAATGACAAATTTATATTTTAAAAACTTTGTCTACCTTTCAATTTTACAACATTTAATTATTTATTATGTTGATTAGATACCAGTCACGTCAGGTCTCTCGCTTTTTCGCTGAAATTGTGAGTTAACATCTTTTGCAACTATATGACACTTATTAAACACCGACTTTGAAGGATTTTCAATGACTAGATAATAAATTTATATTTTAAAATGTTATTAATTGTCCACCTTTTAACTTTACAACATTAAATTATTTGCTATTTTGATGAAATACTATCAGGTCTCTCACTTTTCGTTGAAGTGTGAGTTAACAATGTTAACATCTTTTGGAACTACATGACTCATGTAAGTATTCACTTTTCGTAAATACCAAACTATCAGATCAAATAAATATTATTGTTAGAGATTTATTTGTAAATTGTATACAAGTTGCCCAATCAACTTTTTTCAACCAACAAAATGTTACCCAGTGACCTACATGTACAAAAAACTCACGTGACGTACATAATGCGCTTATATGGATTCTATAACGATTTTCAAATGTCAAACATTTTTTGTTATAATATAGTGTTAGCGGAAAGCATTTCACGGTCAGGCGAGCATTTTTATTGTGAGACGCCAAACATTATTTATTATACATATCGAGTGAAATTTGAAAACTTTACAGATTCATTTGATCAATATAACGTGTTGTGCGGTATACGGGGTGGACTGCAGACCATAATAAATCAGCAGACTAGTCAATCCGTTAACAACTTTTTTTTTACTTTTCTTTAATCCGCTTCATAACCCACATTTTCAATATACATACCTATCTACAAAAATAACCAGGTCACAATATTAATCTAAATAAATTTTGTAAGGCGAAAGCTTTCTGATGCAGCTTTTGACTAGGTATGTAATTATTTGTACTTATAAGGAAATCATGAAGAAAAATAAATCTGTGTACAAAACAATAAAAGCATGTATTCGGAAGGCAAGAATCATAGTTCAAATCATATGAACGAAAAATACAGCGTATTCACATTAATGCGCTAACGTGTCTTATACGAAATGAACGGAACCAATTGTTATTAGTTCGATGATTAGTAATATTAAGGACACATCTACCGCGACGTTTCGGGATTTTTATTAAAAACCCCGTAAGTATTTTCACAAAACAATGAAACACAAAGAAAATGACCAGTGTCCAAAGATGTAAAATGCGATTTCAGTTCTTAAAATGTCATTATATCCGACAAAAATATCGACTCAAATATCAGCATATTTTAAATTTTTCGAGTAGTAACTACGATTCTATATGTTATGAAAACATGTTTTCTAAACGAATCGAAAAAAAGTCTAATTTATCTGGTTTACAGAATCCTAAAATTTTATAAAAGTTTTTCCCCGCTCAATATTAAACTCATAATAATTTAAATGACTTTGGTACAATAGAAAAAAAATGAACGAATATCATTCATTCTTTCCAATCACGGGTTTGAAAAAATATTAATACCGAAATTAAAAATTTTCTCCTGGATTGCAATCCCTAATTACTTACTATTTTCTGCTAAGATACAATTTTTGAATCAAAAATAATAACGTAACTACCTATTATCACATGAATGGTTGTAGTACCTATAAAGTGGGAGAAGGCATGTGATGAATTTGCTTCAGTAGCGCACCCAGGGGGGGGGCCAAGGGGCCTTGGCCCCCCCCCCCCAAAAACATTGAAATTGAAAGCCAATAGATTAGACAAATAAAAACACGGCAAAAAATGATTTTAAATTCTCCAGCACCCTCTAGAAAAATTTCTTAGATTTTAATTTCTAACACAAAAATTTCGAAACACTAATGTCGGGTTTTTTTAGAAACTCAATCTCTAATGGAAATGTCAAAAAATTATCGGTGTCCATCCGAATTCCGGAGTGGTGTACACCGAGTGCAATAGACAAAAGTGCGATAAACGAGAAATTAGGCTGTGTTCTGTTGGGTAGGTTTGTGTACCTATAAGTTAAATGCAATAATACTTTTTTTTCCATTTTCAATTAATATTTTGGAACTTCACTATTAAAAAACCCAAAATCGACGATACAAATTCGGCGAAAAGTACGACTACACCCACCACCATGGGCTGACAGGGCTACAGCCTGGGGGCCCGGGCTTAAGAGGGCCCGGCGTGGCGGCTCGTCTAATTGTGAGATAAACACACACCAGAAATTTGTTATTTTATAAAAAAAATCGCATGTGGCGCTATACTACTTCAGTACTTCATCAAAATTAACATAAAAAATATGAAGTATGATGAAAATATGATATACGTAACTACATGATAATAATTCACGTGTATCTTTTTATATTACAATTATTTTTAGTGTTTCTATAAAAATAAAAATGGTTATTTATCCAATATCGAAGGGTCGAATGCTACTTGGCTACCACAAGAGAGGGTCGCGACCAGTGGTTCATAGTATGATAACGATCGATAATATGATATGAGGTCCGACAAATCAAGAATTCAAGGGAATTATTTAACAATATAGTTAAATCCACGGAATACCATTTGGGAACACTACTGTAGAACATCACATTCCCCTTAACCCTGGTGATGGGTAAGGGGGCCCGCCAAACATTCATGATGTGGGGGCCATGCCCACCACAGTCGGTGGTGGTGTAAATTAAAAAAAAACATTTTTTTCGGTGGAATTCAGCATAAATATTGTGGCTCTAGACCAGTGGTTCTTAACCGGTGCACCGCTGGCTTGTTGCAAGTGCATCGCGAAAATAGTGATAAAAACAGAAAAATCCGCGAAATAGCGAAAACCGAAAAAGTCCTTCATGAAATTATGAAAGCCGATGAAAGATCTAATGTGATTTCGATGTTGCCGAATCGATCGCACGCGTCTACCGTTGGCCTCACAGGTTTTCGTTTCATAAATGAAAACATAATAGTGGATCAATATCTGTGCTGCAAAGAAATCACCGAGCGTACGACATGACAAGATGTTTTTGATTCTATTTCTTCATATTTAGAAAAATCTAAAATATCATGGAGGAATTTGTATGGATGGTGCTCCGTCAATGTTAGGCTCATTAAAAGGATTTGTTACCCTCGCAAAGACAAGAAACCCTAACATTATAATATCTACGCACTGTTTTATTTACACAAGGAATCTATAGTTTTATTACCGCAGTGCTAAATCCTGTAATAGACCAATATATCAAATCCAGACCTTTAAAAACAGGCATTTTTAAAAAAAACTTTGCATTTATTTTCTATGGAAGCTAAGTACGAATGTTTGATTTTTCACACTGAAGTGAGGTGGTTAAAGTGGCGCACCCAGGGGGGGGGGGGGGGGCAAGGGGCCCAGACACCACCCAAACATGAAAATTATCAGAATGATTTTAACCATTGAAATTGAAAACCAATAAACCTTTGGGCTTAAACAAATAAAAACACTGGCAAAAAAATGATTTGTAATTCTCCAGCACCCTTTTTAGAACAATTTCTTAGATTTTAATTTCTAACACAAAAACTTCGAAACACTAATGTCAAGTTTTTTTAGAAACCCAATCCCTAATGGAACTGTCAAAAAAATTCTCGGTGTCCACTCGAATTCCGGAGTGGTGTAGGTCATGGATAGGGAGGGCTGACAGGGCTCTAGCCTGGGGGCCCGGGCTGTGGAGGGCCCGGCGGGTCGGGTTGACCAGATAAGTGAGATAAACACACATCACAAATAATTAGCTTTAATAGTAAAAAAAGTCGCCTGCGGCGCCGCTATTATATTTCATAGCCATGAAAATTTTCAATTACTTATATAATTGTGCAATATATTTTTTGATTATTATGTGTCGATACTTGACAGCTTCATTATTAATGTGGATGTATTTAAAATCGCCAATAATTCACTGTGTAACTACCCTTAATTTCAACTAAAACACAATTTGAAAAACGTTAATGTAGTGTTTCACACTGCCTTTAATCTTAGCGGTAGGTAGGCTGTGAAGAAGAAAAAGAGCCTATGGGACTAATTTACTTTCTCCTCCTTGGGCCCCCCCCCCAATATTAAATCCTGGGTGCGCCACTGATTTGCTTATACAAAGTAAATGTGAGAATCAATTTCTTACCTTCAGCGTCGAGAAGTCGAGTAACGCCATACTCTTTCTCGACCACGTGGAATGCGGTCTCCAGCCTCTCGCGTACATGACGAGTTCTGCAAGAAACAATCGAATATATTTATTATGGCACAGGTTTAATTACAAAATTTCGATGGTGTTAGCCATCCAATGAATGGTAATGATTAATAACTTATAAGTATTATCAGCTTATTCCAGGAATGGGTAGTGTTACAAAATAAAGACCACTAGTGATTTCTCAATTAAACGAAGATGCGGGACATGACTGAAGCTGTATATTTTGACACAAGAAGAATATGCAAGAAAAGCAGTAGTGTAAAAATTATATCATAAGATACTATATTATTTTAACAATGAGGACAACACAACAAAAAATAATGAATATATAAAGTATGGTATCATCGTGGCATGCGGCATGCTCTTTAGTTGAAAGTAGAAAATCAATCATTCTCTATGATGGCATTAATCATCTATTTTTTATATGTTTATTATTGCTTCTTCCACGTCTATTCCATGACTGAGAATTGGGACAACTCAGCAGTGCAATAACTTTGAAACAGCTGTCTATATTTCAGTCTTTATTCCAGCCTTGGGTAGGATACAAGAGACTTTTCAATGATCGCTCCGCCTCATAAAGGGTGATGATATCATGATAATGTTTGTTCAATGGCAAAATATCTCAGCTGGAAATATAATTATGCAATGTTGAAATGTTACCTGATGTTACGCCAGTCGATCAGATCGGGTCTATTGCGATGTATAAGTGCATTGAATGCCATGCCATCCCTCCATGATGAGGTGAAGTCGTTGACTCGGACGCCAGGGTACTTGTCGGTGGAGCGGCGGGCCCAGCGTAGGAGGGCCTCCCTCGCCGTCACGTTGGGTTCTTGTCCAACTACGATGTCAGAGATCTATGGAAGAGACAAAAGGAAACACATTAATTCACTCGATCAATTTTATCGATTGAGATACCAATTCTTTCAAATATGGGGAATAAACTGGCTATGGCTTTAATTAAAACTGACTACCAGTTAAAATATGCCCATATTGTCTAAAGAGATTTTAGGCAGTAGTTATTTACACACACAACTAGATGGGAAAGAATAATTTGAAACGGCTCGTCGTCGGCGGGAGGGTCGAAGCGAAAGAGGGATGTCACCTAAACGTTGGTTCCACAAAAGGAAAAAAGCTCTACGGACCTCGCTAAATAATTAGTTCATTTAAAAAGAGATTCACAACTAACAATCCTCACTATTCCGCGCGAAAAAGAAGTACATTATCTCCTAATTTCAAAATGCAAACCGCAGTCAAATTGTTTTACGAGTTTATTATATTTTATGTATGATATTATTATTATGATAATAGATATATATATATATATATTGGCGATTACCACATTGATATTTATGATCCGTCTTGCTCTATAGCGACTACGTACAGAAATGTACGTTTATATTTCAATTCAAATGCAACTACACTGCATAACCAACAAACTAATTAAACTCGCTAATTATATTAGTATGTAGTAACTGATGCCTGATAGTGTATCATAAGCCAATTAACAACAAAATTAATTGTATAGAAAAGCTTTGAACATTAATTTTACTAATATTCTATTAATTAATTAAATGGAGATGCATTTTTCTGCCGACATATTATAAGTAATACTCAAGGATTTTCCGATTACAATTTATACATTTCGAACATTAAGACTCCACCTAATAAGTAATAATATACCAACTCAATAAACCAATTGCCATATTATATAATAATGAAGAATAAAAACGCTTTGAGCATGCAAGTAGCTGTAAATAAAAAAAGCCATTATCGGATGCAATATGACTCGTCCATAAATACATCGTGAGCTTTTAAGAACGAACAGGATTCGAAGATTCGACCGGGCATGCAAGTTAATTACACTATTTCGCAAACATAGTGTAGTAAGTCCACCGACAATTAACGATGTATCTCAACCTTTTTACACAAGCGGACCACTGAAAATAGGAAAAACGTTTTGCGGAACGATAACGCAGAAATGAAAATATATTATTTATATAGGTACCTAGTACGACCTGATTTTTTTAGGCGTTGCACGGCTTCGTCGCTATATTTGATATCCGTAGCTTCAGCGTTGTTTCGGAGAGACGAAACGCTGCATTGACATCCATTCGGTTTCTCTGTTTGGTTTTTACGACTGACATGGCCGAAAAAGTCTTCTCACATGAATATGTAGTCGAAAATGAGGACAATAATAATTTGTTTTACAACTAAGAGATGGTTATTACTCTTCCAGTAATATAAAAAAATTGTGCCAATGTTTTTATTTTATTTCTGGACACCAGAGTGGCATCAGAAGACAGATCAATTAGATTTTCATTCAAAAATTAAAAAATTCGCGGAACACCAGAAAATTTCTGCGGACCACCGGTTGAGAAACACTGTGACGTACAATATGAGACTTGTGAAAAACCGGACCGTTAATTGTAGCTGATTTGGACTGTTTAATTAAAAATAATTAAGACCTAACTTTAAATACGCGATGATCAGAATTAGATTTATAAAAAAAGCAGAGAATTAAGCTAAACTGAATTGAGACAATAGAGAAATAAAGTATCATGGTTGTTAAACATTACTTCATATATATATATATATTATTTTTTGATTGGTCTGTAACGCAAAAGCGAAAACATAATAAGTAGATATGTACATGTGTAGGAGACACGGAGAAGACTTGTTAAATGGGGTACGGTGAAAGAAAAGATTAACGTAAACGCAAATTCTAAATTTGAAAAATAAACTGACGAAAAGAAACATGAAATAAAACAAATGATGTGATACTTTCATAATATAACTGGACAGATGATTGTAAAGTCTAAATGTGATTTTAATCAAAATACTGTATGTTAAAGCTAAGCTAAGCCACATCCAAGAATGTTGACAAGTGGCACTGCCTTGTACTTGGTATTTTTTATAGTTCTGAATAATCACTGTGACAATACAAAGCAATATTTATTAATATTGATTAATTTAATGAAATGCAAATTTTTTTTGTAGGGACTTATTCCACTTTTATTATTTAATAAATATGGACCGGTTTCGTCCGCCTCAGAGGGGAATGGGACAACTGGACGCCAGGACAATTGGACGCCGCACTGTCGTAGACACGTATACAGAACATAGACGAAGAATTTTAATCAGTTTCTATCTACTACTAGGTAGTTTTAATTCATTTTACTCTTAACATAATGGTTTTTTTAATGCGGATTGAGAATTACCATGCCTAAAGGCTTTCTATAAAATAAAAAAATTCTTTTTTCGTTGGGAACTTAAACGTATGCACGATTAAATCATCATTTACGTGTGCATATTTAAATTCTCACCAACTATTTAATCATAATATAATAATTTAAATATAAATAATAATATTAAGTATATTTTTTTAAAGTACCTATAACTACCTAACGTATATTTATTTTCGAATTGTGTGGCGTCCAGTTGTCCCGGCGCCAAATCGTCCTAGACCCGCCTCAGAGGAACATTTTGAATATTTGGATAAACCGGTCCAAAATTATTAAATAATAAAAGTGGAGTAAGTACTAAAAAATTGCGTTTTATTAAATTAATCAATACTACAATGCAGTTCCACCATGAATTGACAGTTAACACAAAAATAAATATTTATTATTGGCCACTTGTGTTTTGCCAATTGTATAAGTAATTATCCCGTGACAATCGTACCATAGTATATTTGTAATGTAGGTGATGTTCACATTGTCAATTTATTTAAGATATCCAAAAAAAATCCCGAGCTTATAAAATCAGTTATATGTTCCTACTACCCACTCGACAGTCTATATTTTCAAGAACTTGTTGAAAAATTTAACGGTAAAGACAAAAAAGGAGCCATCAACACATTACACTGCACAGGATGCATGCTATCAAAAAATATACCGTAAGAAAAATAATATATGCATTAAATCAACGGTTAATTGTCATCGGTTTGGGATAAAGATATAAATCGCGATTGGTAATAAATAAAAAAAGTTGGTTTAACAAAATGCATGAAGTATTATTTTATTTACTGTTTAGTATACCGACCAGGGAACACAGAATTCATGGGAACTGAAATACCTAACGGGTGTGGAGTGACAGGAAACCGATCTCGAGTTTTGAAGATTATGGGATAAACTTAAACACGTGTCAAGAGTGAGTCATTCTAAGCTTGTCCTTCGTTCTGACAACCGCTCTCGGTTGATGCACTGACGCTCATTCAATATTGGTGTAGTTGAAGGTTGCAACACACACGTTTGCACGTCTATAACGTGTTTAATTTTCGTATGACACTCACACATTCAAAACCTTGCTTAAAAATGTAGTGTATTACGGTATAGGCTATGCTATCTGAATTAAATTTATTAATCTGTTGTGATACCGACAAACGGCGGCTTTAAACACAAACTCATTGGTTTCTAACGCGATTAACATAATGTGAGTATCTTGAGCGTATTGCCGATGAGAAACGCGAGTGGTATGGATCCATTTTAACATTTTTTTTATGGAATTGATTCATTTTAATTAATTATTTTTTAGTTTAGTAAGAAATGGGACTTAAGGCACATAAACAGACTACTTAGGTACAAGTACAAGGTACAGACACAAATTTAGGTACAAAAAATGTATTGTTAAATATATAGATGTTTCGGTGTAGTCATAATTTTATTTAGTTTTTCTTTGCCTCGTGTATAAAAACACTTTATTTATTCTGTCCAAAATAATTATCAAAGATAGATAGTAAGAAAGAATTCGTAAGCATCCGTAAAATAAGCCATAAAAAATATTTTATATGAATCCAAAGATAGTGAATCATTTTCACGTTAATTTGCAACCATTACGTTGAATTTCGTAGGAATAATTTCACGCAGAGTTAAATTAATGGCGGGAGAATGAGAATATTTTTTTAATTTACTACTATTCTAGTCACACCTCGGTAATTCCGTCTCTCTTCCATACCAAGTACATAGACATCTCGTTTGATATTGACTACACAACGCTTCCCAACTCCTATTCCTTAGTAATTAATATTTACAATATTCGTCGTTTATTAGTTAGGAAAATTATCCATTACTGGGACAAGGAACTAGCTCTCTCTAAAACTCTAGAATGTCAATCGAGGTAAAAACAATAACTAGTACTACCTACCTACGATCTAAATTCAAAATCTCGTGCATGAATATAGAATGAGATGATGACTTGATGTCTCGTGTTGTTAACGAATCCTACTGTGAGAGTATTACCAGGATGGAAACATATTATTCCCCACTTGCGTGATACAAACAGATATATAAAATACTTGACATAATATGGAAATATAACCATTGAGTTGGGATATTTTTAATTGACATATAAATATAATCTTGTGCTTATAATCCTTCTACACATTTTTCAAAGCATTATTAATACAACTAAATGAATTACAGCACACACAAATAAAAATGCTTTCAAGGTAACTGGAACGAACGCGGAAGCGCGAAAGGGGATTTTAGTATGACAAGTCGCCACAAGATAAACTATTCACATTCGAGTGGTTCCTGTTTTAAACGTCAGTAGATGCGCATGTCAAAATTTCAATGACTGTGACTTCCTAAAATATACTATCTAAATAATGAATCGTCGGGGTAAGGTTAGGTTAGATTAATTGGGGGAAGGGCCCCTATCGAATCGCAATATACAAACTATGTAATCATCTCATGACCAAGTCTTGTTGATTTAAAAATAAATATTTACCGTATGCACTATAATAGCTGTCGATTCAATACTTAGTTATATTTTCTTCACGTTTTAGAAGCATTGCACTACGTCCGTTGGGTGACTTTCAGGCGGGCGCCGCAATGTTGTAAAACACTGACATAATTGTCGTATTCCACAAACCAAAACGAACTAGTACTTATTAATGAAAATTGTTTTTAATTTCATA
This sequence comes from Rhyacophila brunnea, assembly GCF_057557595.1. NCBI lineage: Eukaryota > Metazoa > Arthropoda > Insecta > Trichoptera > Rhyacophilidae > Rhyacophila > Rhyacophila brunnea. The sequence goes on from NW_028232774.1 coordinate 22,359,637, forward strand.
TCTCTATGCATATGGATGGCCAATAACAAGCCTAATCACAACATATTAAGATCTGTGAGCTAGAATAATATAATCTTTACTATGCTTATAAATGAAGATATAATTACGATCTTTGAAAAAGTTAAACCAAGATAAGATACGTCAATTTAAATGTAAAACAATTTAAAAGTAAAGAATCTTTGCTAACATACATGTGGACTAAAATAATAATTAATAATACCAAGACAGGATTCGAATTTGTTACCATGTGAATTTTAAAGTTAGTAAAAAGACACCACATAGGCAACAACATTTCTTATTTATGTGTTGCTACCTGTCACAACTAGAACATACGAAGCTACCGACACTGCGAATTATTTCAATAAGATGCATTATCACTCTGTAGTGAGTGCACCGATTGCGACTCTTGGCCGCTGGACATCTATTATTGTCGTCTCCAGGAATTCCTCACCAGCGCGCTGCGTGACGACGCATGCACGGCAAAAAGGAAGACGACGCCCGATAGACCGTTTGGTCTATAACCGTATCGCAAATCTCCACCAGCCGAGTGGACTCTAGGAATTTGCGAGCATAATTATTAGCGTGGTAGAATTTTCACCGCTATTATTCAAGTTTAGTGTTAACTTCGAGATTGTGACGACAAGTGTCATGGTACCTATTTTGAAACACAATAGCTTCCTACAGTCAATGAAGACCTTCCATAATAGCTCCAGATATTTTCAGAGAAACTGACATAGAAATAAAAAATATACTACAGCCTTATAAGTATTGTATGCGAAATGTAAACTATGGTAAATAATAACAGCTTTACGTGAGACAAATCAGTGATTTTTCGTGCATTCAAGACATGGTAATTTTTAGTGATTATATTTAAGGTAGGTACGTACACTTTCTTCTAATATAATTATATATATTCATTTTTTTCTGTTCTTTCTAGTCTTAAAATATTATTTTAGTTTTTGGTTTTTTTAATGCACAAAAAGGATTTTCCGTCGATGTTCCGAAGACGTTTTTTTTATTTTAACATGGTAAAAGTCATTTCCACCTAATTTTGACTTACTCGAGTTTACATCTCGCATATGTAATGATCAAATACTCAATCTTATCATATTATTATACGCGTAATCATTCGTTTACATTACTGCACCAATGTATTTTGACTATTACTATAGGCATGCACATCAACTTTTAGTATTACAACACTTAATGGCGATTCCAAAACGTGTAAACATTAGAATTCGGGGAAATAGAAAATAAGTATGTACGTTGGGCATTGAACCTAAACGGCTACATACAAGGTGGCGGCCTGTGTCGACGACGTGTTAAGTAATGTTGTTTGTGATTGCTCATCTAATTATTCTAAATAAGTATTGTACGACAAACTTTTATGTGATGTTTGCTACTAATGAATCTGCATTGCGAAATGACTTGCGTCTGAATAAATCATAAGTCAGGTTAATAATGTTTTTTTCAGCTTTACTCTCATATATTTAGGCTCGTCAATCAAGTTCTGTTCCACCCACGCCCGCAATGCAGAGCGGTAATGTGTTGGTTTATACACGTTTTTTTTCTTCAATGAAATGTTTATTTGGACCCAGAGTATGGATCTAATAGGTTGAACGAGTGGCTAACATTCATTTCTCACAAAAACAAAAATCTGTTCAATACAACCTCCACTCTGTGAAGGCCCATATGACTCCCTTAGGATCGAACACGGTGATATAATGTAATGTAAATGAAGAAAGTGCTCTCAGATGTATAATCACAATGCATAACACTAAGTACAATAATTGTTCAGGTGAGGCAAAACAATAAATGATTTTCTGAGCCGTATCACACGTGCCAGTCCCAATGCTCTTCGCTGCGCACGCACATAGGAGAATCATAGACACAAACACAAATATCCGAGTAGTCTAGCGTGACATATTATAACAATTTTCCGCAGCACAACGGTAATGTGTCAGCTTGTAAAGTCGTGGGTCTCGGTTTCAAATCCCGAGTCTTGCAAAACACATGTAGTTTTTTTTTCAATATGTATTTGGACCCAGACCATGGAAGTAGTAACAACGGATTGTAGAGTCTATTAAAAAATAATGTATGAATATTATCTCGGTAATATTTCAGTGTATATTGCCTCAGACTTTCACAGTTATTTGTTTTTGAGCTGTCACCGTGTATTCATTCTTTTCAAGAGTGCACGTGACCCTCTGGCTCTCCAGGCTAACTACATTTCTGCGTCTCGTAAAAAGCATTCAAGAGAAATCTACATAGGCTCGGGACGTACCACTGGAACGAGGGAAATACTGCGACATTGTGCTAGTCGCAGCGTCATGGAATGAAGGGGTAAATTTAGCATTAAATTTCAATTATAATATATTATTGAAGATCTGTGATATGAAGGGGTTTATGTCGGAGGGATGGTATTGATTTCTTTTAAACCACATATTCGGGACAATTGAATATTAGTTATATTTTACTTTTCACTCATGATATAGGACATACATACTCATGCATTTAACAAAAACATAGATGAAAGTTTATCTGTCAATTGTCACCCGGACTAATCGGTCCCGTCATTGTTGAACCTTCCCGAATATTGCTCTCACATTGTAAGGTGCCAAGTATTTAAAAATTAGTCAAAATTCGAAGCAGTTTTCAACTACAATGTATTATAATATAGTATGTACAAATCAAGTACATACCATACCAATAAGCATATTTTCCACATGAATCCTTAAAAAAAATGATAATTATTAAACTACAAGGCAAAGCTCCGAGTTGTTATCACGGTTCGCGAGTTCCGCGCAGGCGCACCGCAGAACATAACCACCTGACGTCACGGTAGGCCGCCCCCGCAAACACATACGTACTACACACACCAACCCGACACTCGCCTGCTGTTTTTCTTCGCATTTCACCGACCGACCATCCGGTCGGGTACATACCCAACAAACAATACGACGTCTCGTAGTAATGCTCACAAATATCTACACGTAGAAATACGTTCGTTGATGTCGCTAGTCTAGACAAGCTGTCACTTTCTATCGTTGACTTCAATTTAGATGCGAATTTACTATTTGTATTGTTATAAGCATTATATCAGTTCGGCTAACTATGACATATATATCACACATTGTTAACGCGGCATCTAATTTCCATGAAACGCACTTATAATATTCCAAATTCTTTCTTAATTTACACCCTTAGAATATGCTTCCCTTATGTCGTGCAATATATGAATACCCATACATGACGTCACATGGATGGAGACTGTACTATGCTGCATAATATAAGTATACAAAATTCTGTACGTATACATGAGTTTGAAACGGTCGAAATTAAAGAAGATATTTAAAAGAGAATTAAGTCAGTTAGAAATCCCGCCTAAAATAATATTTTTCAAAATACTTTCAAAGCCGTTCCACACTTTCATCAGACCCCAGGACTTCCCCTCTATTTCTAAAAGAAATTCTCCGCCATATTTTCTGTATGATAATATGAGAAGGCAGCAATTGGATAAGAAATCACAGCGGTTTGCTCTTCGTTCTGTATAATTGAATTATAGGAGAGTGATTTCTAATAATCCAGTATTCTTGAAGTACTTACCTAATTGGGGAGCAGCAGTTCTGGATCCGGGTAATCCAGAATGATTATAATAACCAATGAATGTTTTTTTTTTTAATTGCAGTAGGTAAGTAGTTACACCAGCATATTAATAATAAATACAGTATTCGCCGAAATGCATGGGCGTAATTCGATATAAAAAAAACATAATAAAATGCAAGGAGACCGCCATCTAATAATTATTTAATAAACGCCTACATAACAGAAACCTACCTGAATCCACTTCTCGAGGACAGGTTATTCTGCTAAGTAAATCGACACGGAATTAAATTTAAATCTAATAACCAAGAATAGATGGATATCAATAATATTACTCCTTTGTCATATTTTTTTCAAATCAGTTTAGTTAACATTATTCGCATCGTAACATTACATCAGTATACAATTGTATAAAGTTCTAAGATTATCTACGTAATATAATATTATTATAATTGATTTAAGCTTTGTGCAATTTCTTTTGAGTCGTTTTTAGCGAAACGGGCAAACCAATGGTAAAGGCACACTGACAGCGAATACAGTCGGGTCGCAAAAAATAACTCGAATGAAATAGATTCTATCATGTACCCTCGGTCGATAGTACTAATAATTTTATATATTATAAAATATTGAATTAAATTTAATATTTTACAGTTTTTAAGACTTTCAGATATAAATTATTGTATATTTTAATAAAATTACATAACCAGCAGATTAAATTTATTGGATTAGAATAAAGGTGGATGAAGACAAAAATGTCTTTTAAGGAGAGCTTCGAATCTAAATAAATAATGAATTCGTTAATTTTAATTTTGATTTAAAAATGGTAATAATTAGTACAAAGTAACATTTAAAAATAGTAACTACAAGACGTCTTCGGTCCACTACTATGTAGGTATAGCTCTGGTTTAGGCATGTTATAAATCAATTTCAACTATTAACTTGTTTTGTTTTTATGGCGTTCTAAATATGGACTTACCTAACGTATTTGACCAAAACTCAAACAAGACAAATCGTGGTTAATACAGAAACAAAACCAATATTATCCATAACTTTTATATATATATTTTAAAATGATAAAGTGGGCTTTAAAATACAACCCACGAACTTAATGTTGCCCGGAAGCAAAATAGAAACAAAAAAAAATCATATTCAAAATATTAATATAATAAATTAGACCGGATAATTTGTGTGCATTTTATTACGTTCGTGATTCGGATCAGATGGCACAAACGTCATAAGCGCCTTCTGGGCGTATTCACGGACCGGTCGCAGTGCAAAAACTGGTTTAAGTCCCCCCACATAGTTCCAAAATGCCTACATGCAAGCGTACGTAAACATCGGATCGTTTGTGGGACGTAGTCCGTCGATTTCGATAACAAATTGTAAAAGTTTCCGTTTAGAAAAAAAAAGTGGAGGGTTGCAGTCTTGAAACATCCTAATTCCCCGGGGAAGACGCAAGAAAACTGGCGAGTGAAATAGATTCTTGAAGACGCCGTGTGGCGTCCATATACTCAAACTAAGGAGCAGACATGGTCAAACAAGAATCCCCTTCGTACTGACAAAATCATATCATCTCAACATACCTGAGAACGGTTATATCGAGACAAAAAATCGAAGAGACATAATCACTCGGAAAAACTGTCTAATTGCACCTTTTGCATTTGTACGCTTAATTTATTGATTCTCGACTATTTCCCTGTTAAAAATAAAAACTACAAAATTTTATTCATTTAAGTGATTCAAAACTATTGTTTGTAACATAGTAGAGATGAAAAATGTCTGGAAATGAATAAAAGAGAAATAAAGACTATGATATATACGCATATATTATAATATATATCAAAATAAACAAAGTCATCAAAATCATTATGTCTAAAAACGGTTGCTAACGAATACAATAGTCAATGACAATGATTAGAGACAATATAACTATGTCAATCTTCGATATGATTGATGTCATAAAATCACGGTCAATGCCAGACGAACAAAACCTTCGACGAATCATCTGTTGTGTGCCCCATTCGCGAATTAAGTGGGCGCCATTTATTATCAAGAATGTTTGCATACCGCTCGCACCTTCATTTTCGTCTCTTTTCTTTATCGGAATACAAAAAAATAGCAAAACGTAATGGAGATGACATCATGGCTCTTGCAGTATTACTCAAGACAGTTTTTTTAACCCATTTGGAACCAAGGGCATTTTATTTGCATTATGAACGTTGTGGTCTATCACAAAGTTATTTTATTTTTCTTTGTGTTACTGCCGACACTTCGTCAGCAAATGACAGCAGTTTGTCTTCAAGACGTGTGCTCCCAGAAAAACAATATGTCCACAGCCAGTCAGTGAACAGTTGAATAGAGCTGATATTCAATTTCGTGAACTCAAGAAAATACAGAACAAATTTAAAGAACATCACAAAAAAACAACATTAACACATAATAACAAAAATACTACATGTCAAACGTCACAAATCAATATAAAAGAAAAGACTCCAATATATCGATATGCTAAATAGGTATACTACAACCACTTAATCATTAGTGTTGACAGGCAATAAAAGTATTTTTTTTAATTCCACATATAACCGTTATGGCGAGGAGTGTTCTCCAAGAATGACCACGTAAGGTTGTAAGACCCATAAACCAAAATGACCAAATAATAATTTGTATAATGGTACCATCTATAAATAGTTTAAGTCACGCTATGTAAGAAATTTCAAGTTTTTCTGGGGTCAGATAATAAGGGGTTAACTCAGCATTGCAAGAGAGTTATTGTATCATAGATAGATTTGAACTAAATAAAATTGAACAAGGTGTTTTTTTAATAACAAAAACAATTGGAATAATAATGAAGTGCTTACATAGGTAACCGTTATTCTAAAGAGATATGATTGATTTGCACTAAATGCCGACAAACGCGTCGAGTCTTGGAAGCAGTCGGCTCATTGAAATTAATAATTTTACATAACTGCGACTCCGTTAACCACACCACACCCACATCCACCAATGGATCAAGAGCATGGATTATTGTGATCAATTAATATTAGTACCTATCGTAATAGTTCTAAAAGATTACTCCATATTATTCTAAATGATTATTATTATATATTTATAATATATTTGTTTATGATAGTAAATCGAATTTTTTAGCTGCCATTTAGACATATCACTCCAGAAGTTAGCAAAAGCACCCATGTTCAATGCTTTGAAGCAGAGATCCCCCATTTCACAATATTGTCTCGAGTACGCCCTATTTTATCGGAGGTAGGTATTATTAAAACTTTCTACACATACCTAATATGACAATGTATGTTTTAATCAACAAAGCGGGTAAAACTCGTGATACTCGTGATATAAATAAATAAACCGAACAAATCAAATCGAAAAAAAAATGGTACTAAAAGCAATCATTCCATTCATAGATGATCAGATCACCGACCATGGTCTTTTGTAATAGTTAGTAAGCAAAAAACATAATTGAGGGCGCATACCGAGCGCATTACGTATTACAAAGGCGCCATATGTTTTCAGAAAAGTTGCCAGCAGAGATTCGAACCTAATATGGAAACGTCGTGCGTCGGTTCTATCGCTAGGTAACTAACTATATTACGTATTCAAATCAAGCGGTCTGAAGTGCGGATTCATACAACAATGACTGATGAAACGGTATGTAGGTTAATGGGTTATGATTTTTTACGATATTTTATCAAAACACTTTGAAATACCTATACAGGTAACAGTAAAATGATTTAACCACATGTCACGTTGTGGATACGTACCTATACGTAATTTGAGAGTAGGTAAATTCTCACCGATAGAAGAAGAAGCAAGATCGATTCTCTTTCACACAAACCCCCACCCCGCGGCCGTTGCTGATACCTACTTGTACTTTGGCGGACAGGAGGGTTGCACCTTTATCGATCTCGTTCACTTTTACCCTGACTTCTCAACTGGATGGTTCTTTCAACTTAACCTACTTTTTGTACATGGCCGGACGGACGCCGGCCACATAAAAATCAGTTTTTCTTTCACTTTTATTGAACTTTTATTAACATTAATTTCTAAAATTCAGTGTCTACAAGTTGAAGGGATGCAGAGCAGATGAGTACCCTATTATTTTTATTTATAATGTTTTTTTGTAGAATAGCATGTCTTCGCATAAAAAAGATCACCGAGTCTCCTTAATTTCAATTGTTATACTTGTCAAAATAAATTTAATGTTTTTTTTGCCTATAATAAACAACTATTGTTATCTCTAAATCTAGTGTTTTCTTTATTTACATGGTATTTAATTATGTACACACTTAGACAGCACTTGGCGCCCTTTTTATCAATTCAATTTTATCACACACTTATAAGTCTCTTTTATACATAGTTTTCTCAGTCTATTTAAATTCCTTTTTTTACATATTTTATAGATGCTAGTTCTCTGTTAATCACATACAATTGTCAGCGCGATCTCATGGCCCTGAATAATTCAATTATCCGATTTTACTATTCACGCTTAAATCTAATCATGCTCTACCTTTAACTTGCAATTTCTACAATTTATATTTTTATTCACACATTCTCTCCTCTATTTTATTCAATATTTATTCACCATAATTTAGCGAATATTACAATTGGCGCTACAACTTAGGACCGATTGTTGAACTATTTTAACATCGATTGTCAATTGTGTGTGATTTTTCAGTGGAACTTGTATTTAATTTAATTGAGACTTTGTCAATTGTTTTATTCTCTTAAATAATTTCTTTTATTCTTATAAAACGGATGATACGTGATCTTTGGCTTGCGGAGATAGATATTTTAATTACTATGTTAGGTTATTTTGTAATCTATATTTTTGTATATTTATTTCAGCAGTGCTAATTTTTTCGCTTAGATATTTTCTATGTTGTATTTTTTTTACTAATGCATTATTACATTTTATCATCATATTAGTTTTTGAACAGTGTATATATAATTTTGTTGGGAATATTGTAGTTTAGAAGGAGACTTATAATCTATATTGTTAGGTTTGTTAGTCAGAAAATTTTCATGTCCGACGGCATTTGACTCTAGTTATTAAATCTGTTATAGTATTTTTTCTTAGTGAATTGTTTGAATTATGAATTTCATGAATGTCCGTTGAAAAATGAAATGCTTGACCGCAAATCCTATCTAAACATAGTTTTTGGTTCTGTGTTTTCTCAAATTTTGGTTAGAAACTATTTTAAAGATGCATTAGTTTGTATTCTATAAATAATGCTAGGTTTATATATTTTTTCTTAGCCAAAAATACTTAATTCATGTTATGTTAAAGTTAGTGCATTGTATTATCTTCGCTTGATTATTTATATTAGCTACATTGTTCGTTTATTTTCTAACATCCAATTAAATATTGATAGAGGATATCAATAATTTAGCGAAATTCATATAGTTTTGTTTGTTGAGGCCGTAGATGCTTCGAACGCAGATTTTTAGTTTCTCCACATGGCACTGCATTTTTACTGTATATTAGGTACGGGGCAGTTCGCATCTTTCATTTCAGTCTTACTTTTCGAAGTGTCAACATCTCAGAAGTTAATTGTGTTATACTATCTATACCTACTCTTTAATATATTTTCTATACTAGCTTCCATTGTCCTTAGTGTCTACAAGTGGTTTGATTTTTGTTAAGTTTTTGAACTTTTATTTTAATCTTATGTTTGAACTTATATTCTTTTCAGTAATTATTTTTCATAAAAAGTGTATGGTTTGTAGATAGCTTGCGGCATTGTTCATTGCAAAATCTGCTTGGTGGTTATTTTTCTGGTTATTAGTTATTATTTTAAATCAGTGATTGTTTTATATTATTGAGTGTCATATTAAATTAGATAAATCTTCTGTTTGAATAAGTTTAATATTTAAAAGTTTCAATTAAAACTTAGTTATTAAAATTTTAATCAATTTTAGCGTCAGTGAGGGTATTGTTTAGTTTTAGCAGATTAGAATATCTACTAGACCTAGTTTTTTCTCAATTAACTATTAGATGAGGTTATAAACATAATTAATTTCATGGTCTTTTATCTTTTCTTGCTGATATTCTATTATAGAGCATAATCAGTAGGTATTAATATGTTTTTTTTTTAAATATCCAATTTGTTACAAATGTTTCTAATTTGCTTTTTAGTAAGTTTCAATTTAGTGGTAGATTTGTCTACATTTAATTATATTAGGAATTATTGTCATCGCAAACTTTATTTAATATAATATCATGGTTAGATAGCTTTGTTGTAATGGCGGATTGTCAATTCATTTTGATTATTTTTCTCTTATTATTTCGACTGTAATTTTTTAGATAAACTACGTAGGTAGGTATATGAATTTATTTTCCCGCGTAAATTATTTCCGTAGATCTCATTCTATTTTTTCATAAAGTTTTTGTTGTTAAGGCAATGTTAAAATTTAATAACCGTCATTTTTGTCAAAATGTGTAGTTATGAAAACATTCATGTAGGTATATTCCTATTACTTCCAAAAACCCATTTCAGGTATAAAACCTTCTTAACATTTTGTTGCAAGTAGTTAGGCAGGGACAAAATAGAATTATAGAAAAATAGTAAACAAGGTCGTTACCTACTTTATGCATTTCAGAGTAATTTGAAACCGTCATTATGTATTTTACCCTTGGTTTTTTTTTCCACACTTAACAATTGTTTAGTTTTTGTATCTCTCACTTAAATAATATTATTTATCTGCTTTCCAATTATATTTACGGCACTTCGGAGAAAAATTCTTTGAATTCACCGCATTTATTTGTTATTGTTTAAAATCTTTACCATTTCTAGGTAGTGGGTTTATTTTTATTAGCCTATTGTCACATTTAGCTCACCCTCTTAATTGCACCCCAATTTAGTTTTGGGACTTTTACAACTTTATTGTTATTGCTTTCTCTAAATATTTGAAACGGATGTGTTTTTATTTAAAATGCAGTTTATTTTGCACAGAAACACATTAACTCAAGGTTTAAAACCCTCGGTTTTATTACGGGTATTTCTTAGCATTCTGGCTTTGTATTGTTTTTATTGCAGTTGGAGAAATTTGCTGCATTTTTATTGTTTTGAACCACTTAGTTCTAGGTATCTGATATTTTATTACATTGTTTACTTAGACCTTTTTTAATTGCCCCTATTTAGGCATTCGGTTTTTCTTTTGACCATATCCGATCCTAATGGATGTTTTGGGTCTTAGCAAAACCCAGTTCTTGTAAATGCTTTATTAATATTCTTTTAAACAAATGTCTTTACATTTAAAATACATTAATTTTACCTACCTAGTGTATATACATAAATCTTTGTATTATTCCTAGTAGATTTTAAACTGTTTTTTGTAAACTTTAGTAACTTAAAATAAGCTAATGGTTATATTATCTATACCTACTGTTCAATAGATACTGCTCAGTATAAAGTTTCAAGCATTTTCATTACCATTACAAAAATATAATCATTTTATGCAGAGGTTATACCTACTTTTTTTCAAACTACTATAATCTGCTTACAATAATTCTCACGAGAGTTTTTTTTCTCTTTTCTCTGCATTCTTATTAATTATCATTTAAAATACAAGCATTTTATTTAATATTTAATTTGCTTATAGTTTATTTCTCAGATGGGAAGCTAAAATGCTATAACATTATTACTCGAGCACATCTTTTAATTTTAGTCAATTTAGAAAGGAAATAACCTAGATATTTTTTCAGATAAATTAAACCTCGAAGAGGGCTACAAAAATAAGTTACATCATTTTCATCATTCTTCTTGACTTAGAAAGGACGGATATCACCATATTTCGCCCACCTTCAATACATCGCAGAGGATTTTTGCAAAAGCTAAGTGTCTCTTTTAAATTTGATTGTTCACATGTCATTGTTATTGCTAGGTCAGCAGTAATTAACTTTTAGTGTGTCAATCTTCAAGAAACGCGTCGAAGGTTCATCAATTGCTCTACAGATTTTTAGTTTTTTTTGGAAACTTAGTTTTTATTTTGTTTACAGCTTGTTTTTTTTTTCGCAATAGATAGCATTTCAAGCTATATTTGCTTTTATTTAACTCTTTCAGATTTACTTATTACAATATTAAGTTTAGTTCGGCGATTGTATTCCCATTTGACAGGGGTTGTCATTTATTTTTGGTGTGAATTATTTTCGTTGGTGTGAATTATTTTCGTTAGTGTGAATTATTTTCATTGGTGTGAATTATTTTCATTGTGGTGAATTATTTTCATTGTTGTGAATCATTTTCGTTGTTGTGAGTTATTTTTCGTTGTTTTCAACTACTTTCATTGTGGTCTTCGCCCGTGTTCTCACATTCGTGTGTAGTTTCCCTGTCTAGCAGTTTGATTGTTTTTACATACTCAAGTATACTTTATTATTAAACAATGGAGGATACTGTTGCACAGCTTCCAATCAGCATGGCGGAGTCATGGAAGTCTAGCACTCTCAGGTCAGCTCTGATTGCGAGAGGTCTGGAACCAGCGGATAAACTGTCGCTGATGCAAGATCAGGCGCAAACGTGGAATGATTCTATTGCAGCTAGAGAGGAGCTAAAGAAGAGCACGGAGATCGTTTCAGATATCTCGCAAGAGGACAATCCAGAATTTCAGCAAAAGGCGTGCTCACACAATTTCCACCAGTCTTATCTCAAATCGTATAACGTTTCATTCGATGGGGAATCTTCCGTACACAAATTCGTGCTGCGGATAGATGAGCTGTTAGAGAGTCGCAATACTCCTAACAGCATGTTGTTAGCGTGCTTTCCTGACTTGTTGAAGGGAGAGGCTTTGACGTGGTTTCGCATGACGAAAGGTCAATTTAAAAACTGGCAGCAATTGCGTACGGCTTTATATTTACAGTTTGAGGATGTGGCAATCCTCACTGACTTGGCAAACAAAATTCAAACTCGCAAGCAGCGTAACGATGAAAAAGTTACGAGTTTCATTATTAGCATGCAGGAAATTGCCAATCGCTTAGGAACCAGGTACACAGACGAGGAGGTGTTAATTTTTATACAGAAAGGCCTACTGCCTAAATACCAGGCGGTAGTCATAGCTCGGGAAGTGAAGTCGTTTACAGAACTATCGGCTTGCTGCAAAAACGTGGATCGTATCACCGGAACTACTACAGCGCAGGCGGATACGAGAACCAAACCTCATAGAGGCAATGTGGCGGCTGTTCAACAGAGCTGCATTCCCTCATCTACAGCAAATAAAACTTTTTCCAATAGGCATACCAGCAAACCGATCGCCACTCAAGCAGCAAATATTATTTGTTTGAAGTGCCAAAAGACAGGGCATCACTATTCTAGTCGCAGCACTAAACAAAAAATCTGAAGACGATTGGTATGGCTTTAACTTCGAAGGATGTGGTACAAATCCTCTTAAGTTCCCTCGTTTTAAAATTTTTAACAATAAGCTTTTCAGATTTAAAGCAGGTGATCTTCCACTTAGCGATGAAAACTGGAAGGAATGTGTTAAGTTTCCTGACAGGATAGATTTAATTAATAAATTTCATTGTGATGTTAATTTAGCTCATCTAGGTATCTATAAAACGTTTAAAAGAATTGCTTTATACTATTATTGGCCCGGAATTTTTAAAGATGTAACTAACTTCATTGGTAAATGTAGCATTTGTAAGAAATTTAAACATTGCACCAAACCACCTTCAGGTTTGATGACAAATCCTAAAATAGTAGATCGACCGCTACAAACGCTGTCGATTGATCTAATTGGACCTTTCCCCAAAGCTATGGATGGAGCTATGTTTATTCTTTCCGTGGTTGATGTATTTTCAAAGTACGTTTGGTTAAAGGCTTTGAAAAAGGCAACCTCAAAACCTATCATTCAATTTATGGAGTCTGAAATTTTTTTGAAGCACGGCGTACCTTTTTGTATTTTAGCGGATAATGGTAAGCAGTTCATCTCTAAAGAATTTAAAGTTTTTTTAGCTAAATATAACGTTCCAAAATTGTTCTTAAATGCCTTCTACTCTCCACAGAGTAATACAGTGGAACGCTATAATCAAACCATAAATACCTCTCTAGCCATTTTAGTTGGTAAGAATCAGCGTCTTTGGTCAGAAAATGTGATTCATGTACAAACAGCGCTGAATTCTACAGTAAATATTGCCACTAAGTTTTCCCCTTATTTTTTGTTACATGGAAGAGACATCATTCTTGATGGTCGCTTTCATTTTCCTCACCATGTACCAACTCATGCAACTTCTGGTCAACCAAACATGGTCGAGCAAGATAAATTTACTAACAAATTACTCGAACTCCCATTTATTTTTGATATAGTACAGGAAGAATTATTTACTAATTTCTTTAGAAACGCCAAACGTTATAATCTCAGGAGGAAATCAATCCAATACAGCGAAGGAGATACTGTATACAGGAAGAACTTTGTGCAATCATCGGCAGCTAATTATTTTTCTAGCAAACTGGCGCCGAGATTCGTGGAAAATGTTGTTTTAAAGAAAATTTCGCCTCTAATCTACTTGCTTGGAGATAAAAATCTCAAACCAATAGGGAAATTTCATATTAAAGATATTGCCAAATCAGCATAATATTTTTTTAAATTACTATTAATCTTTTCATTCAATCTAAATATAACTTATTTTAATTGCACATTACTTTTAAATTTCACTTTTTGTTAAAATTGTACAATACAATTTAAATGATTTTGACAAACTACTTTACATTATTTTTTTTTCTTAAAAGCTAAGATTCTACTTAATTGTGCTTGTTAATATTGCTACCATTTTCTTTCTTTTTTTTCAACATAATTTTACTTTTGGGTAAGCTAATCACTTAGTTTGCATTTATTAATCTTGGAATTACCATTGTCACTCAAAGACAATAGAAAATTCTTTTTTTTTTCAAACTCATTTCGAAGGGGGTGATTCTACCCATTATCATGTCTAGAAACTAAGTTTATTCTTATCTATATCTATGTTAATGATTCCAATGTCATATATTTTTTTTTTTTTTTGCAAATTTTCATGAATCATGATTAATTATGCTCTTATTATATATCGAAACTGATATTTACAAATTTGTTACTCTATAAAACTTGTGTTTAAATTAGGTATGATGATTTTGTAATTTTGTATTGTAAATAATATACTTAAATGACGTATGAATTACTTAAAATATTGCATTTAAGATAATACATTTACTTTTTCTCTCTTTTCCAATTAGTCTTATCTTTTAGTATTATACGTTACATCTGATATCGAGATTTCTTTTGTTCAAAATAAAGATTAAAATAAAATCTTACAAATTATATTATATGTTTTCAAATATTCTTTCAACATGTTGTGACAATTTTAATCTACATACTTGTTTTATCTCATTCAAGGTTCACAACTACAACACTGAAAAGCTTTTATTGGATGAAAAGCAATGTCGGCTTGCAGAGATTTGTGTCGCAGTATTCCAGTGGTCAACAGCCAAATGCAATCCTGTTTTTTTAATTGTGTCTATTACTTTATGGTTGAGGACGTTCAACACCTTCAATCTTAAGTTTTGCTAGGTTGTGGTCATGAGGGCTTTTACGCAAATGCTTGCAAGGACAATTCAGTTTTCACACTAAAACATGTATTTTTCTTTCTATTTTATTTCTCTTTTTACAACTGTACTGTGTACAGAATTTTTCTTGTAATTTATTGTTACTTGACTATCTTATTTGTTAAATCAATCTGCAAAATGGTTTGGTTTCACTTTAGGGTTATATATTTTTTATTTTTAGTATTATTAATTAATTTTGTGAAATGAAAATTGAGCTTGTATTTGATAGGAAGTAAGTGTTAGTGACTATAAGTTCAGAGGTCTAGTTTTTTTTCAATCTTACTCTATTGTGGATGATTTCTATGCAAAACTTTTATTTTCATACATCTCCATACTCTCTTTAAAACTGCGAAGTCGCGGACATTTAGGATTGGTCCTTTACTTTGTAGTTTATCTGTGTCGCTCACAGATACCTTGATTTGGGTCGGGAACATTTAGTGAGGAGCTTTACCCAATCACTCTATTTAGTCATTAGTCTTATGGCATGAGTTTCATAAGCTATTGCACTACTATTCTTATTTAAGGTTGAGAAGAAGCAGATCCTATGAATGAATTTGTCACGTAACGGGCTCTAAATTCAGAATGTTTTCCTTGCATGAAAGCATAGTGGTGGCTTGTTTAGCTTAATTCTCGAAACATGAGTAAATTCTTTGTTTTGTGATGGATTTTACTTGAATTAGTAATTATCCATGGATATCGTTGGTGGTATCTAACAGTAATTTCGCACTAGCTTTCGATGTAGTTTTTGATGTAGCTGTGTTGCAACTCTCGTTTATTATGGTTTCTCAATAGATTCGTTTATTTCGCAATTCTCTCACATTTGTGTTCATGAATGGTCTCACATTAGGTTAATTTTAGTAAGTAGGAAAGTGAGTCCAAGAAAGTATATATCTGTCGTTATAGAGAAGTCTCTTTGTTTTCCTTTGCAAGCTTGATGTCTACTTTGACTTTGCAGTAATTAAGTTAGTTTTTAAATTTTGAACTTACCCTTGGTAGTGTCATGTTAATTATCGCAAGATATTGCATGATACTTCTGATGGATATACAATAAACAATAACCTTCAGTCATGTACATTGTATAAAACTTAGCGTAACTTTGAAAAAAGAACTGTTAAGGTGTGGCATCGAAGGAGCATAGAAACGCGAACAGAAGACATTAAAGCTAGATTTTTTTGTTTGGATTTTGTTTTTTTTTTCAACAGTAATCGTAAATTATATAATTATTAGTACGCTAATAAGCCTAATATTATTTGTTAGTAGATTCATGTAGAGAAATTGTGGTAGGCAGATTTGTGACTGGATATTTCTTAGTGCATCATTTTTTCTAAATAACGTTTCGTAGAAGATTTCCACGCATTATCACGCTGGATTAGTATCCTCGTGGGATAAACAGAAAAGTCTGTATACTGTTCTGAAATTTCAATTGTACTTAGTTTAAATTATAAATGTACGGACTGCTTACAAACAGTGAGATAGTATTATAACCGTTGAGTGAAAACCTTGAAGTGAACACCATTCCAGCAACTAAGAAATTCATGGGAAGTAGAAATTTTATTTGTGGCAGTGGCTTGTATTCTTTTTATGCATTTCATTGTACTGCTTCAATCTTTTATGTTATTATTTTTTCCACCTGTTATCCTTATGTGCTTATCGCAGGATCTACTGGTTATTAATAACTAATCTTTAGCGCAATAATTGACTTGGTCGCTTTCTGTTTTCTTTTATACCAACACAATTTTTTTGCACTAAATCTTACTAAATCAACTTCCCAAGAGTTATCTTATCTTTATCTATGCATTTCTCTTTGTAAAATATTACTTATATTATCAAAGAATTGTAACTTGATACTTTACATCTTTAAACTTCTATGTTGTATAAGTCATTATTATTATGATGTTGCTTGTGCAATACTAGATTTTGTATTATTTTAAATATTACATTGTGTACTTAATGTAATGTATTTACCTAAGCATTACCATTAAAAGGTAAGCTATTTTGTCAAATCAGTTTACTTAATTGTAAACATATTTTCCTTTTTTTTTAAAGCTATGTCAACTCGATTAAATGAGAATGTTATAAATTATGGCGAGCTTAAAGATAAATTAATTAATGTTCTCGATATCACGTAACGGTATTAAACTGAAGACTGAATTAAAAATAGTATTTTTTTTTGCTGGTAGTTTTTTAATTTGGAAATGGACATACTGATAGATGTTATTTTAAATTGCTCATGTATCTTTTTTCTTTCATTTATCTGATAACTTATTACTACGCTTTAATTTTATCTTTGCTTGTTCTTCATAAAGCTTTTTATTATTGACGAATCATTTATCATCTTTTGCAAATGTTTTCTATTTGAAAACTTAAAACCATTTTTTTTGCTATGCTGGCAGAATAACAACATGTATAAATTGTATTGGTATTGTTTAGCATAAGTTTTTGAATTTTTGTATATTTACTGTATAATTTTATTATTATTTTTTCTGAGACTTTTTGAGACTTCGTGATCAATTTTACTTTCTGGTATTTGCTATCATTATCATCAACATCAAGATTTTTTTTTCTCAACGTGAAAATGACAATTTTACCTTTGAAGAAACATTCAGTGAAAGTGAAAACAAGGAACGTAATTTCCTTTAGTGAAAAAATAAGGAACGAAATTTCCTTAAGTGAAAAGAATCCAAAGTGAACAAAACGCCTGTGTTGCGAAGTGTTTTTCTCAAACGATGCTCAAAGATTTTCGAGGAAAGACAAGCCCTTGGAACAAACCACTCTGCAAGATGAGGAACTGCTCTCCACTACTGATCTTGGGTCAGTGTATCACACGATGGTCTACTACTTAGCTACTCTGGCAGAGGCAACTGAACTTCAATGGTCGAGATACTGACGAGCCGTGGACAAATTCAACCACGATAAGTCACACCATGAACAGCTGACTGCTAATGGAAACCCTGGGAGGAGTTCAATCTTTTTTTCTTTGAGTGGAAAAGGGGTGTTGTCACGTTGTGGATACGTACCTATACGTAATTTGAGAGTAGGTAAATTCTCACCGATAGAAGAAGAAGCAAGATCGATTCTCTTTCACACAAACCCCCACCCCGCGGCCGTTGCTGATACCTACTTGTACTTTGGCGGACAGGAGGGTTGCACCTTTATCGATCTCGTTCACTTTTACCCTGACTTCTCAACTGGATGGTTCTTTCAACTTAACCTACTTTTTGTACATGGCCGGACGGACGCCGGCCACATAAAAATCAGTTTTTCTTTCACTTTTATTGAACTTTTATTAACATTAATTTCTAAAATTCAGTGTCTACAAGTTGAAGGGATGCAGAGCAGATGAGTACCCTATTATTTTTATTTATAATGTTTTTTTGTAGAATAGCATGTCTTCGCATAAAAAAGATCACCGAGTCTCCTTAATTTCAATTGTTATACTTGTCAAAATAAATTTAATGTTTTTTTTGCCTATAATAAACAACTATTGTTATCTCTAAATCTAGTGTTTTCTTTATTTACATGGTATTTAATTATGTACACACTTAGACAGCACTTGGCGCCCTTTTTATCAATTCAATTTTATCACACACTTATAAGTCTCTTTTATACATAGTTTTCTCAGTCTATTTAAATTCCTTTTTTTACATATTTTATAGATGCTAGTTCTCTGTTAATCACATACAATTGTCAGCGCGATCTCATGGCCCTGAATAATTCAATTATCCGATTTTACTATTCACGCTTAAATCTAATCATGCTCTACCTTTAACTTGCAATTTCTACAATTTATATTTTTATTCACACATTCTCTCCTCTATTTTATTCAATATTTATTCACCATAATTTAGCGAATATTACACACATCAATCTGATTTTTTTCATAGGCTTAATAATCCGACGTAATTCTTAGCCGCTTTCCAAAGAGGCGTCGCGACTTGCCCCATTATACTAAATGTAGGAGCTAGTCGGGGCGGTATGCATATGTGCGTTAAAGAGTCATAAATATATAAAAACGCAACCACAGACGACGTTAATGGACGCGAAGGCATAGTTGTTAGTCACTTTCTCAACACGTCATGATGATGCTATGGATTCAAACACAACACGTGATTCAAATCCAAACGCGGAATTGTAACTAGCAACTTACGGTTTCAGAATGAGACAATCTTCCACTCGATCATTTCGTGTATTGTACTCAAACTAATTGTTTAAAAAAAAAAGTGAAGGAAAAAATGGTAGGTAGGTACATAATTCATAATTTATAATTACGTATATTTACATACTTTAGTATTCTAGCCAAATATATTTAGTATTTACCTTTAACGCTTAAAAGTACAATAATATTATGGCTAAGTAAATCTTCCATGGTCAAATTTGAAGCGATGATAAAAACAGCCATTATTTCACATGCCGGATGAATGGTTTAATAATTAACACCTTCATCTGCATATTTGCGAGAGCTCAAATGTTAATTGACCGACATCACTTACGAAGTTATGACATTCACGTATACGGATGGATATAAAAAATGTGAGAAAAAAATGTTAACATAGACGGCACTTTTATGCGGCGAGGTTCGCGTCTTGACCTCCCGTTTGAGTCACTTACTGCTACAAAAACTCAGATAACGCGGAGTCGAAAATGCACGACAAAGAAAAAATATACAAATTAAGGTTAGACTTTGTGTATCTAAAACTAATCGTGTTTTATGTTTTGTCCAGTTCGATTTGAGGCATTTATGTGTTTTCTGTCACTATCCACCCTTCTTCTTTTCGTGTCATCCCCTATCGCTGGTAGAAAAATTAAAAGGCATTTATGTATTAGATAATATTATACTGTCTACGGTTGATACAAGTGGTCTGAAATTCATCTTAATGATTATTGCGACTCGACAGACGTCTGAAGGCATGGAAGGAATCGCAACTTCTTCTGACAGCATGGTTAACAGATTTAAATATTCAGGCTACGAAAATGACTCATTCATTGCACTCCTTTCACTTCAGTGATGCGGCCCGTCTACTGCTGTTTCAAAACTTTCAATCAATATATTCTAAAAATATAATCAATATTATTCTAAATGTTATTTTTATGACCCCTAACTAGGTTATTCCGAGTCTAATGCACTTTATTCTGTAAAGTTACGATCGCATTCGGCGTAGGTATATAAAGGTTATTTCACCATTTTACATAATAGCTAGTTACTATAACAATGTATCAGCGTTTCCCCAAGGTACCCCATAGTCAAGCCGTAAAACGAAACAATGAACTTCGATGGTTTAGTTATTTGCTCATACTTCGAATAAAATATGGTGTTAAAACTGTTTAATATATCTATACCTAGTATTACTTTGAACGAAATATACAATCGAAAATCTTCATTTATTACCAGGTTACCGCATTGTATTGAAAGATAATCAATAACTAACACTACTATTGTAATCAGAAATCAATTCCACGGCCTGAATATAGTCGGTTTTGTGTTTCCTATTCAATGGGTCTCAAGAATATTAGACACGTAGTGGTAGACATATCTGGCTGCAGTAAATCGTAGCGAATATACCTATATTTAATTAGGTAGGTATCTTAAAAAAAATAGAATAAACTCGAATTCATAATTTTTTGGAGCTTGAATGTGTTTTGCAATTTTATTGCTCGACTATTTAGGTAGCTATTCCGAAAAGCGAGACAGCAACATGTGACAGCTACATGTAATGACAAGAATCGAAAATTGTTTGTCAATTTCTATTGTTCTAATAGCAGTTATATGCGGTCATTGTTTTCATCGACTTATTTATCGGTCATTAATTAATCAACCACATATCCTTAGATATGAATAAATCAATATTAGCAATGATTTGATTGACATACACTGACTATAAAGCATTGATAGTAAAAATACAAACAATAAATGTATTTTTCTTTATAGGCCTGTAGGGACATACCGGTCTGCATTCTTTTTTTACCGAAAGCGACAAAAGCAAGTAAGCAATAATTGGATTATCACCGCAAAATTAAATCTGATGCCAATCAAACCGAGGTTAATCAATAATCGGTACAATAATTATGCACCTGTCAAAACATTATATTGTATAACTGCATATTTTTTGTGGGTCAGATAATATTTTTCAATTATTAAATTAAAACATTTAAAACACATTCCGTTAAAACCGATTTAAAGTCGTGAACAAAAAAATGATTTTAATTAAAACGTTATATAACTTAAGTAAACAATCTCAATTATTTTTTATGATTCACTTAACCGCATACCGGCTTAACAATTTATTAAATTACAGCAAAAACGATAAAACTTATAAAACGATTTTCTTATTTTTTTAGACTTCAATAAAGTCTCTTCTCGTCAAGGTTTGGCCATAACAGCTTAAATGCTTTAAATTATAACACGAATCACGCACATTCCAGTGCACGCCAACTAATGCCTTCAGAGGTTACTTCTGGGATATTCAAGACACTGGTTTGAAGGTCATCCAACGTCCGTTACGCCACGATATAAACCTGTGCACAGGGTGTGGCTACAATCTGCTACAATTCGGCTACATGGTGATTAGAGGAAAGAAAATGAAGCTAACAACAATACAAATGTAGATTTACGCAACTAAATAAACCAGCAAACCTAAATGCTACTGTAGAGCAGATATTAGAACGCACGCATCCTGACCAGAGGGAAAATCGTCAAATCACGCGGATGAATGAAATTCACATGTTATGCTTTTGTCTCAATCGCTACACTAAGATTAATTCCCCTTCACCCCAACATAGGTACCTACTCTGTTTTAAAAAGTAAATTAGAATGTGTTTAACAAAACCTAGTACCAAATTATATTGCGTTTTTAAGTCAGGGTAAACGTTCAATAATAGTTAATTACCGATGTATACATATTACCTATAAACTTCATGTTGTCAACAATATTTGATACTAAATCATCATTCCGTACTTGATAATATTAATCAAGCACACGAAACAGGTAATATATAAAATTAACTCAACTAGGTATGTACAACGTATATTAAATAGGTACGTGCACAGTGTTACTGCACACTACAGAGATTTAACAATATAACTAATTAATATAATATCACGTACTAACGTCAGACGATTGTATGCCATTAAATGTATAATGACATGTAATATCAATATAATATATTTATTACAAGCATACTAGAAACAGCTACCTGCTATAAATTAATTGAGTAAATAAAGATCGCAGGTAAATCGATAATAGTGTTACGTAACAAATATGTACTGGCAGGTGGAAGTGTTACACAGAAATAAGTTGTATTAACTATTACAGATAGGTAGACATTTGCGGCAGAGCAGCTGACGAGAATGTTGATGCGCCAGGTGGCTAAATACTAGGGATTGCAGTGCCGGTCTTGTTTATACACCAAAAAATATATAAAATATTTTTTTCACATATAATTTAATTCGTATCATTTTATGTGACTAATATTAACATAAAATATTAAAAATGTGCTTTTCTGTATCTACGTATTCGTTTATTAGCACACATGTGTATTTTTTAAACATATTCTATGAACACCATTAAACAAAACCTACAAAATTATGCACACATATAAAATACACCATATTTACATCATAATTAATCTACATAATATAAAATATATTAGTATACTTATGCATTACCACATTCGCTCAGATATATGGTAATAATTATCAAACATTTTCCAAAGATTAGTTGATGATCATCCCCAGAGCCTTTTGTAACTGGATTCTAACAGACATTGAAAAAATAAGTAGGTATAAGATTGATGCATCTGCGCCGTGTGGGATTATTTTACGTGTTTCAAGGATTTATGAAAGTGGAAGCTGTATGTACGTATGAGAAATTCTGCATCCATAAGAAAATGCATGTGAAATTCTATGGTTGGGTATGTGTGAAATTTACTGATTCGACTCGTTCCTTTTCTTTTCTACCAGACGTATTATGGTTAATTTGATGTATTCAACTCATTTTTAAACTTATGATAATATGTTTATCCATTTTTGCTTTCAACCAAAAAATTTTGTATTTTAACACTGCCTTAATAAATATTTGATTATTACTTTGATTACTAAAACCGATAACGCGCGAGAAAATAGCGAAACGCCGGTACAGGACCTATATTTCTTTTTCCCGGGTATTTAAAATCCCTAACGCGCTTTTTACAGTGGCTATTATGCACCGCGCGCCATTTCGCGGTTCGATACCCGCGAGGTCTGTGTGACCCTTCCATTGAAGCAACTTACCGGATTTACAGTTCAAACATACAATAAAATTCCTGCCGGTCTACCGTTTGCCATACTGCTTTTAGGGGAGCGATCATTTCATTCGGACCGTTCCAGAATTATCACTCTACTATCGCTTTACTGTTAATCATATTATTATCGATCTATGAATTAGCACGTCGAGATTATTCGACCTCCGTTTGACCAATCGGCTATTGTAATCTGGTTTTCACTAGAAACAATGACTTAGCGTTCATTCATTACAATCTATTCTAATTTTATGCTGTAAATTTTGAGAAATATATGGGAAAAAATGGTACACTATAAAAAAAAGTTGCTATATGGTAATAACATAGATATATCAGAAAATAATCAGAACAGAGATTGCAACGAGTCGAGTTGCTATACCTATATACGAAAACTTCCTAGGTGTTATCGAACATACTAATAATTTTATAAATATAGATATCATATTAAAACATTACCAATTATTTTTTTAATTCACACAATTAATCACTTTAATGGTATTAATTATCAATTTTTCTTGGTGAAAATAAGTCTGTATACTAGAGGTAAACTACGGTAAATCCAAAATGACAACTTCACAGGATAGACGAATTTGTGATTTTTGGAACTTTCAACTTGTGGCATTCGTGAATGGAAAAAGATAAAATTGATATATTTATCAAAACCTTTTTGTTTGTTTACCGCTGTAGTTTGATTATAAGCTTCATCAAAAGAATTGTATGTTTTCTTACTGTTGTTTATCTCTAATAGTTATGGAGTTACAATGACATTTTTAACTTTTATAATAAGAGTAATATGAGTTACAGCTGTTTACCATGTATGCAGGATAAGTAATGAAGTAACAATATAACAATAACTCCATTTTACGATTTTTGGAGTTACAATAGTTTACATCTGGTATACAGAAGTTATATCAATTAAACTAATATGTAGTAGGTACTTATTCTACATAATTTACTAACGACCAGCACCGGTTTCGTCCAACTCAACAGGAAATTCTCAAGGCATACATTAATCACAAATTTGATTCAAGGTTATAATTATATTTACTTATCAATCGGTAATCAATTTCTACTAGTCTACTCACGGTTTACAATTCATTTTATAATACGTTTTTACGGGGATTCAAACTTATTTTTCTCATGGGTTTAGGTTTAGAGTGTTTAGACCCTAATAAGCGTAGGCATATTATATAAATTAACATTTTAAATAGTAAAGCTTATTTACGCTTGTATTGCGAGTGGCAAAATAGTGTAGTCCTATTCAAATGGACCAACGTATTCTTCTGTCAGACCTGTTTGTTTGAAACTCAACATAGCCTGATAAAGTAGTCCAAAGAATAGAAGGCGGAAGAGGAGACGTGTAAAAATTAGCATAGACCAGCGGATGCGGAGCGCAGCCGAAACACGATACCTCACCTCCTCAACCCAGATGCATGTATTACAAGCTTTTACGTTTCCGGGAAACGACAAAGCTAAAGTGTCATTGAGAATCATTACATGTCACAAAGATAAATAACTTCTTGTCAGCATCTGAAGTAAGTACCTACATAGTTATCAAAATAGTATAACAGGTAAAAAGTCTTTAATTCAAAATACATGACAAATGTTTGAGAAAGTAAGCGTTTACTTAGTAGTAAATCATGATATTTTTTTGCAAGAAAGTTTGTTAAATCTTGGAATCAAACTGTACACAGCTACCATCATCTCCGGGCGACATGGAGAGGCAAGTGAAGTCATATTCGATTTTGACTCATACGGTGCTATCATCGTGACCGTGCATCAGCGCATTGAATTATAACTGCCTGCGTTAAATGATAGAAGGTGAATACCAAGCGATAAATCAATCTATAAATAATAATATGCACCTCTCTATCTGGTTCGAAATTTACCACCAAAGGCAATGTATATTGTCATTTAGTCAAACTAATTCAAATTAAACAATAAAGTCAACACTGATTATATTACTCTTGATGCCATCTATAAATGAAGTTAGTTATGTCACCTTGATTTAAATTACGATAATGATATCAGATTTTGGACAGAATTTTAGACATCCCGTACAACGTCGTTATTATGAAGTACCAAAGCGCACGGGCACTTGGAAAGGACGATAGATTAATTGGTTGAGAATTCGACCGGCAAAGAAGAAAAAAATCTACTTGCGAATCTATTCTATACATAAGGCTGCTTTCGGCGGCTATCGAGGGGAGTTAATCATATTTATGTATCGAGATATTATAATTGTTACAATAAGTTAGCCGGCTAAACTGTCAAAACTGTCTATTTCGCTCTAAAATTTAACACAGTCAAGAGACGTGCTGTTAGCAGTTGTTGATAGTTCAGACGGATAATGTATTGTAACAATTAACCGCCTCAATACATACATATAATAAGTTACTCTCGATAGCCGCCGATAACAGCCTTGTGTAAAGAATAGATGCGCTGGTTCAAGATTTCTACAAGGATTATTATAATATAAAAAAAATGATTGTTTTCAACAGCGATCGCAAAAGTGTGATTTTTAACAATCATTAATGAATTGCATCAGAAATGGATCATTGAAATACGATGATTATCTTCAATATAATATGTACCTAACGTTACAATTTTCAACGCAGAGTTATTGAAAAGATACAATGTGAATTCGATTGCGTATTTCCCGTAGCAGCTCGAACTCATTAAGAAATAATGAAATAATGAAACAATCTCATCGCGTAATGTACGACTCCATTACAAGGCGTGAAAAAAATCTTCATACATACACGGGGCAATTGACATGGAACACTAGATTGTATTACTCCGCCCAAATCGCCGTTGATTAGTAAGTGAACATTCTGGCGTTAAACGCAATAATATAATACGGTGTTGTGATGGTTTCGACAGAACAAGGCCGGGTATAGAATTTCTGCCCATCAATCAATAAGATTCTATCGAACTGGACAGCTGGTTCATCGCGGCCCGAGGTATACGCATACATCGACGGCGGGTATAGATATGAATGATGTTTTAATACTCCACTCGAATTTTTGCAAGAAAAAAACTGTGCCGGTACAATCAAGATCGTCGGCATTTTTCTAGTTACAATAGTATAATCAAAATAAAACAACTCGTATGCTTTCATCGAGACAAAGCCTTGTGTAAAATCATCTTAAATATATTACGAGCATACTGTAGATGTAAAAAGAACACAGTTATCATATTCATGTATTAAATGTAGACTATCTAGAGCAGTTTCTCTTAATTTTTTGAGCTGCGAGCCGGATTAGTGAAATAGGTTTAGGAAATTTAGGTTTCGTGACCCAATATAAAAAGCACTTCTTGCTAAAATAATTTATTAATATGTTTGTTTACCTGTATGATATATTTTATCATCTAGAAAACTTTGTGATTTTTTTTCAAAATGTTCCGCAACCCATTCAATAAGGCAATCCTAGTTTCACTAGCTAATATGGATGACCCAAGACGGCTAATGACTTTTCGGTAAAATAGTTTTCGTTGGGTAATTTTGTGCGTTATTTAAAATTTAGCTTTCAGGATCAGATTTGCACGGTGTTCCTTTATTCGTATAACTAGTTGTAATGCGTTCCACTTGTAATAAAAGAGATCGGAAAAGAAACACTTACCAAGGGATTTTCAAAGATATGAAAAATATGACAGGATTTATTAATAACTCTGTAGACACTTCGACAATTCGCTTACCTGGAAATAAAAAGAAAAGGAAACATTAGTTATCAGTAGGTAATATTTATATTAAATTTATTTATTAACATATTTTTGTTTGTTAAAATTCACATTACATTATTTATAAAATACGAGGGTGGGTCAATAAGTCCTTAGAAAAGCCGACAGGTGGCGCGACTAGTACTGTAAGCGGTTTGTTTTCATGCAGCGGCACTACCGATTCAGTATGCTGCGAAGTTTCAATCAGATTGGTCGGGTTGTTGTGTGTTTCTCGTACATTTAAAAAAAAATTTGCTTGTGGAAAATGGAAAAATGGAAAATGGAGAAAATTGAGTTTAGAGCTGTTATTAAACATTTTAATATAAAAGGGTTAACAGCAAAGGAAATAAAAAATGAGTTGGATTTAGTTCACGGAATATCTGCTCCTTCACTTGCAACTATTTAGGTATAACTGGTTAAATGAATTTAAACGTGGTCGTACATCAACAAAGGATGAACCACGCTCAGGACGTCCTGTAGAGGTGACTACACCAGAAATGATCAATAAAATCCACGATATGGTGTTAAGTGACCGAAGATTAAAGTTGAGTGAGATAATTGAGGTTACAGGGATCTCAAAAGGTAGCGTCATTTCTATTTTACATGACAAATTGGGCATGAAAAATATTTCTGCAAGATGGGTGCCGCGTTTGCTCACAGTCGACAATAAACGCAATAGGGTGGTGGCCTCTAAAGCCCTGTTGTCGCTCATGCAACGCAATCCGGATGAATTTTTTCGTCGCTTTGTGACTGTAGATGAAACATGGATACACCACTATACTCCCGAGACGAAAGAACAGTCAAAGCAGTGGATTGCGAAGACAAACCATGTCCAAAGAAGGCGAAAACCGTAAAATCAGCTGGTAAGGTTATGGCTACTGTATTTTGGGATGCACGTGAAATTATTTTCGTTGACTATTTGGAAAAAGGAAAAACAATAACAGGGGATTATTATGCATCTTTATTGGACCAGCTAAAAAACGAAATTGAAGAAAAACGGCCTCATTTAAACAGGAAAAAAATCCTCTTTCATCAGGACAATGCCCGTGTTCACACATGTTTACGATCAATGGCTAAAATTGAAGAATTGAAGTTCGAATTGGTCGACCACCCACCGTATTCGCCAGATTTAGTCCCCAGTGACTTTTTCCTTTTCCCAAACTTAAAAAAATGGCTAAGTGGACAAAGTTTTTTTTTCAAATGAAGAAGTCATCGATCGGACAAATGCTTATTTTGAGGACCTTCCGAAAACTTATTTTTCTGACGGTTTAAAAAAAATTGAGAAACGTCTAACCAAGTGTATTGAGCTCCAAGGAGATTATGTTGAGAAATAAAAAAAAAATACAAAAATAAAAACTGTTTTAATGCTTTTTTCTATGGAATTATTGACCCACCCTCGTATGTATATGCGAGGATTCTCTTACGAAGGGAGAGTTGAACATTTCGAACCCTAATTATTGGTCCCCCCCCCCTCCACTCCTCACGATTTTCTCATTAAACATTTCCACTACCTCCACTCAAATATGACTAATAATTATAATATCAAATATCGGTACTGTTCGGTTAAAGCGGATACAGCGGAAAACGCATTTTGAAAATAGCCGATAAACTGGATTATTTGTTAGGTTAACCTAACCAAACCTAACCTAAACTAACCCAAACTAACAAATAATCCAGTTTATCGGCTATTTTCAAAATGCGTTTTCCGCTGTATCCGCTTTAACCGAACAGTACCCAAATATCCCTTTCCCACAACACACAGCTCCCTTTCTACCCCAATCACTCAGTATTGATAATAATTATAACCCTACACAAATTCAAATGTAAAATTTTATATAAATACTAGAAAAAGTATCTATATGTGGTGAATAGGTACCAAATTAGTGATAACCCATTTTATAAAACGATATTGAAAATGTAGATATCCATCCGATTCTGTAGTCATTTTCAATCCATGCTCATCGTGTAGCGATGCTACAATAGCTATATAATACTTACGTATAGCTTTTACTAGTTTTTTTTTCAGAAAATGGTAACGAAAGTACGTTAAAACCAAAGCAATATTAGATAGATACTTATTGTAATAACCGTAGATATAATATCACGTAACAGCTGTATAGTTTGTACGTAAATCTCAACATATACTAAGCGGCAAATAAAATATTAAGGGAAACCAATAATACCATCGTCTTATTCAGAAAAGTCCTACATAATTACATAATATGGAAAATTTCCTAACTCCTAACTAAAAAACTAATTTTCCTTAAGTTGTGATAAATTAGCAAAACATTCGGTTCATCCTCTCACGTCGCTCCTGAGAACAAAAGCGTCTACATAGAAATAAAATTAATGCTAGGAGGCAGACAGATAGACAAGTAAAACTAACTGGTCGGAATCAGACGCTACCGCTAAACTATTTATGCTCCGCGGTTTTCAACAAGTATGTAGTTATGTAAACCATCTACCTATTCTCTAACGTGTAGTGTAACATGGATAGATTAGAAATGTGAATAGAGCACAACTAGCTATTACTATAAGTAGCTATGTCTGCGGAATCTAAGCATGCTGGTATATTGTGATGCATATCAGTCAGTCGGATAAAATATTACGATTAGTTTTATAGTAAAACTACTACACGATTTTATCATTGTTCGACTAAATTTTATAAATAATGATGGTACATCATATTTACCTGCGTATCTAAATACAATAATTGACGTAATTTGCCCTTTCGGATTTAGTTATAGCTTAATTGTACACTTTGATTTTTATGTTTTCCATTCTGTATCAACTCCATAGGTATCAACATTGTATTTTTTTTTTTGAAATTACTTTGCCCAACATCTTAAGTCATAATAATAATACAGGTAACCCTTGTTAATCGCGAATCTAGCGAGTGCGAATTCGTTATGACACGATCGGTTTTTAAAAATATTATTTATTATCGGATTTATTTTGACATGTGCCACGTGCCGAGAATCGTCATAATTAGTGGAATCACGCGCGTACGATCAGATTATTTAAAAGTTATCGACAAACTTTACATAATGAGTACCTACAATGAATCGCCTGCTGGGTAAATTATATACATTCTTTTTTTGCAACGCTGAATAAAATGAATGTTATTTTTTCAGTTTATTGCAAATTTATATTTCTTTTATTTTGTGAATGACGATTATGTTATTTTAAACCATTTTGTTTTTCAAAACTCCCGTTGAACAGGCAAACTTCGCTTATTGCGACATTGTCCAAAATGTATCACCGTGATCAACGGGAATTAACTGTACATGTATAAATATGCAGAGAAAACAATTATTAAACTGCATTTCCACGTGGTTAACACAAAGTGGTTCTCCTTCAACTGAACAGTACCTAGATTTAATTCTAAATCATCTTTACCGCTAGTGGTTAGACAGGTCATTCTAGTCGATCTGTGAACATTATTGTCCAAGCAGGTTCACTAATCAGTGATCACTGATCACACAGTAATCGAGTAGCCTGTCGAATTAAATCGAATTCTGTGGGTTACTGCTATCAATACGCATTGCACAATAGGTCAATTATAAAAAAGCCAAACTGTTACTGGGAGGTATATATGATTGTGTAGATCAGGCATGTCCAACTTCAAGAGGCTGTGATCTACTATCCAGTATTATAAACGACAGTAAACTACCACACTCTCCGATTATCATTTTTCTGCTTAAGCAAAAGAATAACATTCAGCTGAAGACACTGCAGCTTGTTGATATCACAAAAACATACCCAATTTACAATCCAACATTAAAATGCTATGTTACGACATACTTTTTGGCACATTGTACTCATCGTCCAACTACTGCGCCTACTGCGCGACGGTAATGGGAGACTACGTATTAGTTTAAAACGTGGGGATTTACATCTTTGTTTCTCTCACATCTGGGGCGGGCTGTGAGTGATTCAATATGAATCAAGTGATACGATGAGGTCAGACGGAGTTCCTCATGGCTAATTTCAAAATGAAATAAACATAGGAATGGTTAATAATTATACCCATTAAAAATCATATTTTGTATTTGACAACTGAATGTGCACACATTTCTAAAATCTATCCCGTGATCGACACATTGGGTCGACACCTGGCATTGACAGTACAAGTACATGTAACTATCTAACGATATAAAATTCCAAAAATACTTAGCAATCATCAAAAAGAATTTATAAAAATAAACTAAACGATAAAAAGTAAATAGAAAGCGGAAGATTTAAGATACATTAAATACTTAGTTAATAACCCCTGCGTGTCTTGCGAAAATTAACTTGCATGCCCCGGTCTCTTGCTTCTGTGACTCGATTGAATCTTCGAAGCAATTAATAAAATCATATTTTTTTAGACCTGATACATAATATGCAAATTCGCAATATTACTTTAAATACCGGAGATTTATGGAGCGCGGTGGATAATAATTAACATGACCAAGAGAGGAAATACTTAACAAATAGCTCAACGCGTGGACCCGTACTCTACAGTAATGAATACCTTTTATGAGGTTTTTGTTTTATTTTTAATGTACTTAGTCAAATTGTAGTAGATATATACGTATCACAAAGTCATATAATATGTACTATTTATTCATTTTGCAATATATCATTTACTGTCATTAGAATATTCGTCGACTTTGTATATTATTTTACGAATATTTTCATACTAATACCGCGAAATGTCGATTTTTTACTTGTTACCGTTTAATACTGGGCCATCAAATGATTCGTATCTATGTATACACAATGATGCCTCGCCTCCACGGTACTCCTTAAAAAGAACGACATAAGATCGAGTGGTGTTATCTCTTTGCTAGGCTACATGATGAAGATATTTGGGAGTCACAAGATTAATATAGATTAATATAGATAGATACACAAGATAAAAGTAAGTTTTCATTAAATAACAGCATCATATTATATTTGACCCCTGTTGCCATATCGAAACGTCTGACACATGGTAAGGGGTAAATCCAAATGCCGGAAAATATAGTCTTTAAAAATATTACAATCTTAAGGCCCAATGGGTTTCATTACCTGGAGAAATAAAGATGCCAGTATTATGGCAAAAAGAAAAAGTACGTCGAATTATTGGGCTCATGTAGGCACTCTTCATCACAACAACGTTGACTTAATCTGGTATATAAACTTAATCAACAGCATAATGAATAATCAAAATATGTGTGACATGTCACAATTCGATCTCTAATGGCTCGACCTTTTTTAATCTTACAGAAGGTGGCGCGAAATAGCATGAAGTAAAAGTAGTCGCTTAATGAGATTAATTTTATTAAAAAATTAAATAAAGGACAGAATTCAAACAATTTAATAAGATGCTGTTAGCTAGGTAATATCACAAACTATTATTAATCGCTCCGTTCGCCATTTTCTACAATAATTTGGAAAGCCGCTTAGCGGAAAATTGCAAAAAGAAAAAAATAATTATTACACGATAATAATTTACTATCGCTCGATATGCTTTACATATTATTGTTTTTCTGATATTAAAAATAATATAATACTATGCCGCTCCCGTTTCAGGGTGTTGTGTTTAACCTACCTGACTGACGACCGGCAAATTTGCGCGAAAAAATTCTACATTTACTACAAGTTACAATAAAAAAAAATTGATACGTACTTTTCCAATAACAATTAAAATTAAAATAATGTGTTCTGCTCCGATTCATTCACAAATGGAAATTTCTTAAATATTAAAATTCAGATATTTTCATCTTGTAATTTTCATGGATTTCTAATCGAGGTGATTTGTCTAAATAGAATGAAGGAACCATTTTCTGGTTTCATCAACGAATAGGTAAAATATTATTATCACAATACTTAAAAAACAATAAATTAGGAAAAGGTATATGACAATACGAACACATAATATGGACATATTGTGGACACCCAGACTATAAAACATTACTTAGAACACTTTAATATGGTGAGGATTGATTTTTACTATTTCTCCTAATCAATATGTTCCTGTATGATGCCCGATCAAACTTAGATTGAAACAAAATGTGATTTTTGCCAGATGCCATGATCAGGAAACCTCGTTTTAAGAGAAGGACACTCTGGATATAGAATGGTGAAAATCGAGTTTTTTATAATATCTTAGTTGAGTAGGTATATTTGTGGTTTTTGGGCAAATTATGATATTATGAAATTATGAGTTTTGCCACTTTACTTGGGCTTCACGGCCTGTTCTGGTGTTTAACAAAGAAACAAATAATAAAAACGTTGTTAATTAGCGATCGGTATACAGTTTAACATAATATCGTCGGTCCCTATTAAAAAAGCTATTCCATTTGGTAAAAACTAATTAAAGCATTTAAATTATGATAGTATTTTATAGTTAGTTTTATATTAGTGATATAATTTTGCCATTTTAGTTATTTTTCTCGATTGACAAAAAGAAAACATTGATGAAAAATGTCAGTATTGCACAAATCATAAATTGGCTAGACTACGGATTGTATGAGTACATAATATGTGTAATACTTTGTCCAAATACCAGCCTATATATTCAATTAAAACCATGATAATTGTAAGATTTAATAAGTGTGAATACAATGAGACCTAATAAATAAAACCGACAGGCAATAAACAAATACTAAGTATACGTTTGAATCGTGTGGGAAAGCGAGTTGAAATTTCTCACAGGAAAACACGACTTCGGCCAACTCCGCATTGAATAGAC
Organism: Rhyacophila brunnea; assembly: GCF_057557595.1. NCBI lineage: Eukaryota > Metazoa > Arthropoda > Insecta > Trichoptera > Rhyacophilidae > Rhyacophila > Rhyacophila brunnea. Next base: position 22,393,543 of record NW_028232774.1, read on the forward strand.
TAGAGAATGAATAGATACTTCCGCGGATTGGATTGGCATTTCGAAGATGCATCTCTGTAATAAGTTGAGCTTAGTGATCAGTCACGGAACCGAAATCATAACCGTCCCGGGTGAAAGCTCTGGGGGTGTATTCATTTTAAATTTTATTCATATATTTTAAAATATATAATGTTACCATCAGTATTTGTGATTAATTGACACAAGCAGAGCGAATTTGATTTTTGTTTGAAAATCGCGCCTTTTAGCAGAGCGCTCCAACGAAAGCAGCAAACATATTAATTATACATACGCATTCGCATTCTTATAGGTGAGAAGGGATCAGTCGTCTTACAACTGAGCTAGCGAGTATCCGATTCAAAATGTAACTTACTCGGGCCTGTTTTTTTGGCAAGGAGCGTGTTGTAATCTCGAGCCCTTTTCAATAAATTAAAAAAAACTAAGTTAAATGTGCTATGCCGAATGTATAAATTATTTAATAAACTATTTTTTTTTATTCAACGAATAATTCACAAGATTTAAGAATGTAATATTCTAAGTATTGAATATACATAATCGGCTAGTAATTAAAGTAATACCTACTTTGATTTAAAATACAAAAGTCGATTGCCAATCGTAGCCCAATTTGGGAAGCGCTTCAGAGAGTATTATAAGAGCCAATAGTTAAAATTTGTCGTAATTAGTATGGCAGCTTTAGCATAGTGGCCTATGTGCGGCGGGCGCGATACCTGGAGAGATGCATGTGCGATTCCTGAGGGTTGTCTTACTTTTTTCAAAGAGATTTTTTCTATTGGTTATAATACATTTTTTCAGAAGTGTTTTCAAAATGTGTATGTCCAGTATAAATTATTAACGAAATAAATGTATTTGTCCAAATCCGACCGTAAGTGACGTACATACTTATTATCAATTACTCACCACTCTATCCCTCGAATCGAAATCATGTCGAGTTTTCTGTCATTTTCGTAAGGTAACATAAACGCTAGCGTGACAATATATTATTATAATATATCAGGGATAATAAAAATTCTTAAAACAAGATATCCGCAACATGAAGGAAAAAATCAAGTAACATATGACAGTATTTATTAACTGGTAGTAGGTGATATACTTCTAAGGTTTTTCAAAAATAATTTAATGCCATAACAGTTACTTTTACATAATACATTAATACTTATTACATAACTTAACCGCCAATGTCTTTGCTTTGTAATTTCTCGTTCTAGTGGGTACTTAGTAACAATATCAAAATCAATACTTAGTACCTACCTTTTTATTCAGTTTTGAAGTGACGATATAAAATTTAGTGATCAGTAAGAACAATGAGGAGTTAAAAGTGAATTGAACATACATTTCTCCAGACTTTGTAAAATTTTGTACAATGAGATGTACGATGTAACTGTCAGACAGGTGTGTAAAACGAAAACAATACGTTTTAGCTTGCCCGGCTTAGTTTCACCATGAATAATAGGTATTAAAAGATAAGGCGTCCGGCTCTTAGCGAATACACCTTAGCAGACGAATTTAATTCCCTGTACAAAATACATACACCGTCGGAAGACAATTGACTACGTGAAACCTTATAAGGTAAAACTTTACTTGGCGAACCGTAAAAAGATATCCACTTTTGTCTTGGATATGCGATCATAGCTTATGCAATATGAATGTACTCGTATCTATCATAGCTAAACCATTCATAATCAATTTAAGTAGAGACCTACTTAATATGCAGTGCCGGTATACGAAAATTCGTAAATGTATGGTATATCGATCACCTACTCATATAATTATTATATTATGTCATATTACAAAAAAAACACATGGTAAATGGCTCTTCTCGATTTTCCTGCACCTGATACTTGAGTTTTATAGTCGTATTTCCTGAAGACAGGATGAAAAATTAGTAAAACTTGTGATATGTGGTCAGATCGAAGATGACACGGCAGAGCCTTTCTACATGTACGGATTAACTGTGTGTGGTTGAGCCGCGGAGAAGGCTCCTGCTCTGCCCGACGGCCAAATCCCCCATGGCCATTAGTAAAATTAACGCTAAGTATTTTTAATAAAAAAAGTATTGCATGCATGAGTTTAACTACAAAAGGCACCCTGGCACCTGAGACCTAGTCGTAAACCCGAGTCGACGACAGAGTTTTCATACGCGCAACTTCACGCGAACATATTGTCTATTTAAACCGTATCCATTGCAAACATACTCGGTGTGTTAATAGGACAATAAAATCTGCCTAACATATCGTAAAGACCTGTATGCTGTACGCCTTTACCGGTGATTTCACGTCATCAAGAATTCTGGCCTTGGCATAGATTGAGGGTCTGTCGGTGGTTGGCGTATTAAATGAGGATTGTGTTGACTCATATTATGATTTTGAGTATTCATTTATCTGAATAAATAATAAAGAATCTAGAATGAAAAAGAAATTCCCGAAACTTTAAATATTATATGAGTAGATATTAACTATCAAAAATGAATCATTTCAAAAAAGGGCTATCGATATTTTAACACGATCGTTCGTTATCTGATTTTATTTAAAATTATGTCAAAAAATGTGATCCCGTATTGTAAATTTAAATTTAAGAAAATACACGACCCTAATTGAGATATCTAATGATTAGACTACGATCTTACAGCAATCACTTTTCAATTAATTGTTCTAGACAGCTGACTGAATAAATACGAACGTACTCACACCGGACGGTCAAATCTATCGATTATATTTCAATATAATATAATACGATTGGCCGAGAGCCTTCTGATGAAATTGGATTTGCTCAAAACTACCCCTACTTACAGAAACGTGATTAAAATTTTATATTTTAAATGACAAGCCATTTTTTAAGCATCACACGTTGAATTTTGAGGTTTTATGGGAATGGTTTTAATAAAAAAAATGTAGCATTATCTTAAAACATTTCTATACTACATTCGTTATTATGATGCGACTGTTCTGTCTCTTATGTAATATCAACAAAAAACCTAACAATATCTTTAATTTAACATTCAGAAAATTATTGAATTTTGAATTTATCTACAATTTGGTGAGGAATCACAAAATTAATTTATATTTTACTACAATTATTCGTCATCCGCTTTTTTTTATACAACATAACTAAGTATAAATATGAGAAATAAGTGTAAGACCTAAATAAATCCACGATCTCATTTCAATGTGTCTGGGTCGTCTTAGTCATAAACCAAATCAGTTCAAACAATCTATCAAACCACTTTTTATGGTTTATGGCAGACATCAACAGTTACTTTGATATTTACATTGAGGATGTAAAATATGGATCACTGTGTTTTGATAATCGCTCTAGAACCTGTTTACACATTACTTTTTTTATAAGTTTCCGACAAGAGATAATGAACTTATTCCGTATGTAAATGTAACCGGTCCAGAAGCCATAGATAAGTGAATATATTCGCTACAGATATAATCGATTTTGCAAGTGATAAACGTTTCCTTTTAAGATATTTCCCATAAGCTATAAGTATAAATAACACGATCAAATTGATTGCAGTCTACTTAGGTAGGTATTAGAAATTGAGAAATAATGCAGTTATAGTCATTAATCATTAAACATTAAAAAAAAAACATGATAATACCCAGAGATCTGATCAATAATATGAAAAACATCAAATATATTATACGCATCTAAGCCATATGGTACAGATGAATTAATTGATACTATTACAGTGAGTTGCAGTATTATTCGCATTACTTACTGTAAAAATGTGAATTACCATTCTCTCTCTCATATATGGAGAATATTATGGCATTATGGGCCTCCATTATGTCGACCATTATTAAACAGACTTTTTACGCGAAATGGTCGTTGAAATCATCCCTCAAAGTTGTGCTAAGAGGGTCACAGGAGCAACATGCCAATACATTGATTGGGTTAACATTGCAACTGGTACAGTGATAATGGTGAACATATCGATTAGTAACTACATAAACCAACTTTGTAGAATAAAGATAAATAATTTACATAATAGTTTGTTTTATTATTGATTATTCATGATGTCAAATTTGGCAAGATTATATTGAAAAAATCTAGAAAAAATAATTAAGACCGAGTGTGGCTCGAGCCCACGTTTTTTTATTTCCGTGTGAGTGCTTTCGCCTCTAAGCTATCGATCCGTCTATTATTCATGCGAATTAATTCTTATTACCACGTTTTAACTGTGAAGCTTAAAATTCCACCAATCAGGAAGCAATCTGCTTTCTGAACAATTAAGGTAAATGAATGACATTAGATACTAACTCAATCGTAAAAGACGTTCTGCGCGAGCCAAATTCTATTATTGACGTTCTTGTACTTATGAACAATGAAATTATTGCAATACAACATCGTAGCGCTTCCGGTAGAGTATTACAAATATTCCACTATAAATACTTGTCATTTAAAAACAATTAATTTTAATATAAATAGCACAAAAAGAAAACTCGATGGAAAAACATAATTATATTACCTTGACCCTCTTCGGCTGTATCGCCTTCATTTGCGTAGTCCTAGCATACTGCGACGAGTCCCTGATCTCTCTGCCCTGGGACCTCCTCATCAGGTTTTCAGGGACGCTCTGCTCTTCGCCACGAGATAGAGTCGTCACCTTCCTAACAATCCTCGTCGTAATCCTCCTTGCCCCGTTCTCGCTCTTCCTAGATACCTTCGTGGACTCCAGCGAAGAACCCAATACCTCAGTGGACAATCTCTTCTTAGTGTAAACATTATACAGACTGTCGACATCTTTATTGGTCGCCGATGCCAACGATTGAGATTCGTCGTATTCGAAATGGGTCTGGTTACCGTCGTGGACTATTCTGTCACCGTATGGACTACTGCCGTTTCCGAAGCTCCCAGCGACTCCCGGATAATTTCCATCATATACCGTTGAGGTTTTCGTCAGGCTATCTCTGAGGCTTTTGGGTAACGAAGCCAAATTAAGGCTCGTTGTGATTGGCGGACCTGTCTTTTTCATGCTGGACTTGAGAGGTTTCTGCGACGGATTGCTCCGACCGTATGAGGTCTCAGTTTCCCCTTCCAGAGTAGCTTGGACGAACAGCCGTTTTCCGGCGCCTGTTCCTTGCGTGTCTTTAACGAATCTATACATTGTGTATGCATCAATTGAATGAATTTACCCATGAATAAAATAATCACTTCAATATACAATTATAAGAAAACAAACGCCAAATCCAGCGTCATTGTTTCGATGCATACTCCATTCTTTCGTAGACTTGGTAACTTTTTTCAGGTTATTCGGTTGATTCGATCGATTGGTTTCGTTATTTGTTTGTGGTCACTGTTTTTCCTTGTTAACATTTATTATAATGGCACAATTTAATTGAAAGTACTAAGCATTCGTTCCTTAGAATTCTCTGATAATCGATAAGCTATGTTTGTGACTGTTATTTTATTTAATGCGAGGTGAATTTAATTCGAAGATAAATTCCTATAGAAACAAAAATATTAAATTATTTTCGTGACTGACAAATTTTTGATTGACGTTTTACTATTTATCACATTTTAAATGATCAGAAAGATTCCGCCTTTTTCATAATATTCAATTCACAGTAGATGCAGCTTTGGACATTCGATACTTAATAAGACAAGAGATATAAATATATGAATCATATTTAACTTAACTAGATATAGTATTTTTCTTCAGTAAGCAGGTACTTAACTCCTTACTACTGCTACTTACTATATTGGGTATACGTGCATTTGCATTTTCGCTTACAAATTAAATGTCTCGAAAAAGGGTTTGAACGTATGGTAGGTACCAACATGAATTCTATATACGTGTCGCTAAATTATTGTATTGCAAATTAAAATAACAAAATATAAGTAGGCAGATATCTAATCCTAAATATTTTTTTAATTTATATGTAAGTGGTAAGATAATATCATACGTACCAATTTTACGTAAAGATGAATAGTCAGTCTCAAACTTACACCAATTGTCATTAATTTGTTAGGAAGAACTGTTATAAAATTTCCTATATTATAGAGAAAATTATTTTGTTATAAAGTTATACCTACGTTTACAGTGGCAATACATTGTGAAAATACCAAAGGTGGAGTCGATATAAATAAAAATTATTTCAAGTTTAAACACCTGCTTAATATAAGATAAAAATAGATGTTTTTAAATGAAATAAAAATAAATTAAAACTATGAATCTGCCTCAAACCTTCGGGAGAATTTATAAAACCCTAATGAGAAAAATAATCATAAAACACTACGATGGAAGCCTTCGACGTTATTTAGATATTTATTACATTTATTTTTTAACCGTCGGTTCATCTTTGGATTTAAATATTTAAGCATATTTCTTTTTATTATGTTTAGTTATCTACGTATTGGTTAAGTAGTTAATTTAATAAAATGCATTAAATTCCATGCTTCATAATTCCGACACTATATATTATCTCTAAAATAACTACAGTAAAAATTCGCGTTCAAGTCGTACGACTTTTATTGCTTTTAACTGGTCTAACCAAGAATCAGCATTTAGTGAACGCGAACACTTATGTTTCATTCATTTTCCCTACGTTATTTCATGATGTTATATTACCATGGCTCAAAAATCTCATAGCACCCACAAACTGTTCGGAGCGGTGGCAGACATGAAAAATATTACCAAAACCATCGCCGACGTTCGGTACAGATGTGGCACGACTAGAAGACAAGTAAAAGTCACCTTTTTTTTTATTATATTGCCCTGCGTTCACTTATGTTATATTTTCCGCCATCTTCGCGATTCGCGGTCGCCGGTTAGACCGGGATTGTTATTGCTAGGAATGCGCATGTGAGAAAAAATAATAACCAACAGAAAGTGTCTGAAATAATTTGCGATACGTGCCGAGGAGAAACCGCGATGGCAGTTAAGTACTTATATTACATTATTAAATTTCAACGAGAAAATTTAGAAAGACGTGTGAAACTGGGCATGTTTAAAAATGTCCAAAGAACTTACTCACAACTAACAAGATCCAACTAATGAAAAAATAATATATCACTTAGACTACGAATAGATTTACTAAGCTAAAACGATTTTGAATTCAAGTTAAACCATATTGTTATACCTAACTACGATTCAACAGTAATAAACTATATATATATATAAATAAATATATATATTTGATCAGGAACGGCATGTGAAATTTACATGACAAGCAGGATTTGAAACCAACACAAACTAAGAGAAACGCAGTGCGATAATTCTTTTAACACGATGGGTGGGACGATATTTAAAAAAAAAAAAACGATAAATTGGGAAAGCCAAAGAAACATCACTTCATCATCACTCACATCATTTACGAACACACGTATTTAGTTTTCCGAGAAAAAGCTCTTATAGTACTAAGTTACCTACCCAATTATCAATCTTACGAATACTACGTACTAACTACGCTTCCTGAGTAGTTTAAATTCCGTTAATAATATCATGATATGTAATACTAAATTGCAATTGTTTTTCTGCAATAAACACATGATTCTGGATACCCGATGGAGGTGGTATCAGAGGGGACAATAAAGGTATTGGACTATGTCTATGGAGTCGAAATTTGGGCGTAGGTATATGGAACAGACTATAATTCTCTTCCGAATCGTCTCTTTCTTAATTGGGATTCCGAGCTGTGACTCTATCGGCGTAAATTGACGTTTTCTTGGGCCAATAAGCCACAACAGTTTACAGTTACCATCATATATAGGAAATCTGCATACTTTGTCCATGTTTTCAGTAATTATTATAAATTTAATTTACTCTCATATTGAAAGATAATGTACAGAGAAGAAATGGTGTAGAGAGAAGAGGATTATCTTGGTTACGAAACCTCTGTAAGTGGTTCAATGCCCAAGTTGACGGTGAACTGGTACTCCTGACCCATAACAGGGAGGTGAACAGCAATTTGGTCACTAACTTCCAACAGAAGATGGCACCAAGAGAATAAGTTAATTGTATATCTACAATTAGCGAATAAACCCTTAGCCCTATTGAGAGGTAGGAGTCGAAATATGTTGATACTTTACTAAACGATAGTACACTACACCTATAGTGGCAGACTGGCCGACATAATATTATGAGATAATAAAAATCGACTAGATTGATGTCAAATTTACAGTGCAAAAGTGCAATCATCCACAGTCAAATACTGATTTATAAACATTATAAACACTGTTGACGCTTTTTTGCAATACACAAGATTTTCAAATATACTATTTTATACCAACATAATAAATCCATTAACAATGCACACAGTAAACTTCCATAGGTCGTGCGTCTGGACCTTACACTCAACTCAATTCACAAAGGAAAAAAAACTGCGAGATTTGAGAACAAAATACAAAACACGATCACTATGTAGGTAGCATAGCTAAGCAACTGTCACCTGAACTTTTGCATGCTTTTGCTTTGAGTGGAACATTAAGTACACTACACGGCTGCCAATATTAATCACACGATAAAAACATCGAGCCAATTCGATCGACAGACACAATCTTTTTGAGACAATTTTACCGCATATTTAAAAAAAAAATTTTTGTAGATTCACTGTTCTTTGTTTGTTTCCCATTTCATATAATTCATTACATTACTTGCATAAGCTTTCAAAATATCTTAGAAAAAAAAATGTTAGACTGAATCGGATTCATACATACATTTATCGTTTATCGGGCGCGTGTTTTATGCAATTAAACCATCACTCAAACGAAAATATTACGTTATAATATAACTACACATCTGAGGTATTTTTAATATGCGTCAATAAGTGGCTTATAACAGGAAACACGCAAATTTAGTTATTATCTATTTTGTGGCTAGCATTTTTCGTAATTAAAATTTTAAATCAAATAAGTAATTCATCACAAGATGGCGACAGGATTCAAGTATAAATCTTAGTTTTGGTGTAATATATTATGTTATAGTGACGTCATTTATATTTTAGTGTTTTCGACTTGCAATATAAAAATATTCGGCTACATAAATCCCAAGTCTTGCCGGTGAGTTACGTGGGCTGTGTTATAATCACCTATTAACGTATATAAACCTATATCAATGTAGATAATCACCACATAAATACACACATTGACATAACATATTATTCTAACTCAAAATTCATACAAAACTAATTACCACATGAGCTTGAGATATTACATTTTATTATTTCTTTTTAATTTTGTCTCATGAGACAAAAAAAACTTGCAAATGAAGGCTTAAAAATGAAGAGCTTTTGGGAGCACAATAAATAATGATACAGCCAGGTCTAGCGGTATTTTAAGTGGGTAAATCTGAACGCTTGCATCTTGTTTCTTTCCTACGGTGGATTACATTATCGCGAATTACGGATAGGCCAAAAATTAGAGCCGTCGTCGTGATCTACTAGCAATAAACAATAGAACGTGAACTTTTTTTTAAACTGTTCTGCGCTTTTTTATTACTTTGACCGTGGATTAAAAGAAACTTTAATCCAAAGCTGAAGATTTCTCGAACATAATACAATTGGATTGAATGTTTGATAAGACAGCATTCGCTGCAAATTATTTACAGTTTAAGGTAAATTTATTGGTATGCTTGGCGTTTTTTTTTGGTATATTATAAAGTTACATTATGGTAAGCACTGCGATAATGTTTACATGGGTAAAACAACTAGTAGCACACTATACGGAAATTCTAAAAAGTGTACGTACCTACGTATTTTCAAAAAAATATAGTAATTCCATTGTAAGAATTGACATATTGGAAAAATTTATTACCATACCAAATATCAAGAGGGAGTGAGCAATGTAGATTAAAATATAATGTTTAACCTTAACGTTAATCTGTATACAATACGTGTATTTCTGAAGTTGTTCTAAATTATATATGTCCAATATATTAACATTATTAAAACCAGTCTTAAATTAAAAAAAAAACAGTTTACAACTTATCAAGAAGTACATGTAGGTAGGTACTACGTTAAAATTAAAATTTGGAGAGATTGTGACGCCGTACAGGAATCAAAGTTATCCGGGTATAAAAAATGGAATAGGTATGTTTCGGATTTTTTTCTAAATTTATACTACGCAATTACCAATGTGTATTCGGACACATAGTATGGACACGATCAAGCGGCTAATATCAATTTCTCGTAAAAAAAAAATCTGTTAATACAACATCCACAGTTCATTATATATATAACGTATGCTCGTAGGTACTTGAAAAATATGAACCATATTGTTTTGTAGGTACAAAATATGTATTTATGTATTAATAAAATTCATTATAAGCCACCAATAATTGAACTATCTTAATTCGCAATGGTTATATTTGATTCTTTCATAGCTCTAAAACTATAATACAGATATAACATTATAAACTTAATAATCGTTTACACTGATAACTTATCTGACTTTATAACAATAACGATTGACGTCCCTGATGAGTTCTTGATATAGTATCATTCGAAACTAAGAAGTTTATAACGGCGACAATAGTATAAGTAAATTATTGGTCATATATATATCTAAACTGACCATCAACATTTTTAACAGTCGGCATCTGATGAACAATCAAAGCGATACAAAATAATCATATCTACGTCACGAATAGATCATTCAATGCATTGATAATAGAATGCAGGTATGACCAAACTACGGCACAATAATGATAACGGTTGTGGTGGGTTCAAAAGTTCGGCCCGCGCGAGACGAAGTGATCAGACGAAAGCGACCATACAATATATGTTTGCCCCTCGTATTTATTGGCCAGGGGTGAGAAGGTATCACACCTTACATCTTATATGGCGACTTTGTCGTTCAGCAAAACAAAATTGAATTGTAGCAGGTAGAAGGATTATGTTTATTCTATAGAACCCACAGTCGCCGGCTGACTCGTTACTACATGTTGTTTTCAATGTGTGTTTGTATCTAATAGGTTGATCAAGTGGCAAACATGAATTTCTCGTAAAAACAAACATCTGTTAATACGACTTTCACTCTGTGGAGGGCCCATATTATAATCACCATAGCTAGTCACTTCGCGAACACGAATATCATTGTCGCTTTCCCTACACAGATTTTTCGACATAACATTTATGGACGTAACAAATGGGATACAATATTATTTGAAAGCACCTATAGTATTTTATAATTTATATATGCTCTCATCGTGAATGAAAGATAGAACATTCGTTTCGACAAGTGACATGCTATAGAAAATCGGACTATATTTCTTCGTGAATGATATTTTTTTAAATGTTGATTGTACCCAACAAACATCACTTTTCACGAATACATATTGTAAGCATGGAGCGAATATGCAACGTTACATCGCTACGAAGAGTTAATGTATTCAGTTTATATAAGGGTATGAAATAATTTTTGAACGATTAAATACCAATCACAAAAAATAACCTCGATTGGAAAATGTTGAATACCACTGATATAAATGAATAATTGAAATTCAGGAGAGCGCCTGGTGCCCGATTACGGTTAGTTCGGCGGACGAAGGTCGCAGTTTCCGGCCAGCGTGGCCAATCACCAATCACAGCACAACAGCGCTTTTAAACGGCTGTGGGCGTGACACACCACGCATTCATTGTATTCTAACTAAGTAAGTAACTTTATAGTTTTTTTTTTAATATTTTTATAACATTCTTAAATGGAAATGCAATAGAGCCACAGTTTATATTTGAATTGTATCGGGAAGTAATTGATATCTATAGGAAAGTTTTACCAGCAGCAATACATAACATGCTATTGATGATTATTTGAAGTGATATCACATCACCCATGTTTATACGTTGGAATACGTAAAATACTTACATAAAACCATATAAACAACCACAAAGTGGGGTTGTACTAATAATGAACTCTTTGGATTCTTGTTCTGAATTAAAGACACATTGAAAAATCAACATGTGAATTTTGCCACATGCGGGAGTAGGTACTCAGAAGTACATAATTATATTTTTATAATACAATGGATAGCTTGGCAGTGTGATATTTTTTCGGTGGAGTATATTACTCTGAGGGTGGAATGCTATCTTGCTATAATTATTATAAAATCATTAAGAACAAGTCTAATTATTTTCGGTAAGTTTAATATCCTTTATTTTATTACTTAGTTCATTATAATAATAAAGTGCGACACCCCTTTCTAAAATAATTATGTAATATTTAATCTTGGCAATAATATCGATCTTACCTAATGAATAATCTTCCTATCGAAACGTTATCAATATTAATTTAAAGCAATCTTTTTACTGGCAATTCTATTTACGTACGAATTTCACAGGCAATACGATAAATCGTAGAATACACATTGTTATCGGAGAGACTTAGCTGTTAATTTAAAATTCAAAACCAATCTTGATATAAATCGCCGAAAAAAATATATCTATTCCGGATTTAGTTTTTTTTTTTAAATAGCGCCATTGTTCGCTACCAGGAATTCAACCCGCATGAAATGGATATCTGGTATGCTTCGCCCACCTCTCCACCTTCCAACTCTTTGTATGGACAGCTGCTAGTCGCATAGCTGTCGATCCAAATTCATATGGAAAGAATAATGTTGTTTGCAGTCTATTTGGTGATCTGTCGCCTGTGTGGAGACGCTATAGAAAAACCGACGCGGTCAGAGCCGTTTATTTATTTTATGCAAATTCGATGAGACGTCGTTAACTTCCTCATTGCATAGTTTTGTAATGCTAATAGATTATTTTAAAAAATTAACTAGAATTTTGCTGCCTTCATATTAACTTATAGCTTATAACCATTCACGTATGGCTACTAAAACTCAGTCTTAGTACTAGACACAATAAATACATGGTTGCGAATTTGTAATATGCACCCAAATTACAATCTAGATAAAATTATTTTAAATAATATCATGTATACACAGTATATATGATATAATGCTTTACCAATTGTGGATTAGGACATGAAGACGCTTTCAAATACTCTTAATATATTTGATTAATATTTTACTGTATCATATTTTCCAACATTTGTTTCACACGCAGCGAATATTATCGCGCAGCCATTGTTCACCGACATGTAAATAGACAATACTCGCTGTGTGTGAAACGGGGGAAACTGTGAATAAAACTGAATAGTTAGTACTAGAAAATATATTTGATAAAAATACTACGCCCACGAGACTTGAACCCCTTAGAAACCCACAGGATTTGCGCTAATGTGCTTTACCAGTTAAGCCACGGGCACCCTATCTAATTACGACGGAGTTAAGTAATAGTTTCTACACATGCGTTCAAATTACGTTAATTTTTGGCTACCAAGGAACCTTAAATCAAGGTACCAACTATCTTAATTACTAACCTACGTCAGTATCTCTACAAATTTTAGTAACAAAACTTGTTTTTTTATTCTCAAAGCTTGTGAATTAGTCATTTGAATTAAACGTATTAAAAAATAATTATCAATTTAGCCTAATTGAGTTTGAATTCTAGAAAGAATACCGTTGCATGTTAAGAGTTAACATTTCAATTTAACAATATTCGCCTGTTAACCTTTGCAGAACGGTGACTAGCGCTTCTAACAGTAAATAGTAAAATTATGGAATGACATTCTTGAATCAACTAGTCATTCGTTCGTAAACTTCGCCGATCGAATTCACAATAATGCAGTTAATGATATTTAGACGCTTCCTGGATTTTAAGAAATGTTTCATTAGCTATAAATAACGTGATTTACACATCAAAGTAGATGATATTAAATACACGTTATACCGTCCTACTTGCAAAGATAAGTATTATGTAACTGATTAATAATTAAAATGTCTGCGTTTTATCGAAAATGAACTGTATATATTTAAAATAAACTATTTAGGTAGCTAAGTTACTAGTTTAACTCAGTATAATAATTTATTAATACGATGTATTCAATTTTTATACCTATTGATGTCAATGACACAAAATCTTTTGCCTACCAACATTTCCAAATTATAGAAAATGTTCCCTTCATCGTTAAAAAAAATTTGTCACGGAATATGTTATCCTAGGAAAAAAATGTGTTTTGTTTCTTTGGGACGTTACATTTTCTACAATACACCCAATTCACCGCTGACAATTAAAAATCATCACAATATCAGACCCCCTTTATAGCGTGACATGATATTATATGAACGACTTCTTAGATTGTTGAAATAGAAGCTTAAAAGACTTAAAGGAAAACGTATCCACAATCAATACACAAAACCGGTTCTTTGTGATCTACGATTATTAAAAATGCATTTTATATAATGTATATAAATATAAATTGACAGCCAACTAATAATAATACTTACGTGCACTGTGTAGAAAATAATACATACTTTCCAGGTCGCCGTAATGATAATTAAAATTGAGAAAAAAACACATCTGATCTAAGGCAGGGGTCAAACGATCTCACCTTCAAAAATAGCATCATCTAAGTTACTTTTAATGGATGACTATGTATTATAAAAATTTACTTATGATTAGATAATAATCCATTTTTTTAAATTTCTTTAAAAGCGAATGTTTTGTTCGCACTGACAATGACATTCAAATTCAAACTTCGCGATTATGCTAAGCAGAAAGTTATTTTATTAATTAATTCCATTCGAAAGAAAGTAAAAAGTGGCATAACAGATAATGTTAATGTTCGAAGAAATACTGTTGGTAAGTAGATACTTCAAAGACCAGATGGGCCAGAGCAGTCGAATTGACATAGAAGAAGTCGAGAGACTGTCGTCATTAATCTAATAAGAGTTTTATACTATCCCACAGGAGTCAGTTTTGATGACACATCTTTCGTCTTTTGATATCTCCAGGCACCACGTATGTCTAAGTTAAATTATAGGGGCTTTATACACACAGAGATTTATTTTACGGTAATACTATTGTCGCGACAATAAATTCATGCATGTGTGGAACCCGTAATATCTACATATACTTACATAAAATTGACAGCCAAAGCCCATTGATATGGAACAGTACAAAAAGAAAATCATTAAAATTCAGTTCTCACTCTGCCTTGATAGAAGCAGGTGACCGTAAGCGTGGGGACTTAGTCGTGTATAGACGCATCATCACTGTAAAAGCTGATAAATCTACGAATGTCAAGGTGGTGACAATGATAAAAAAGGCCAAGTATATAATCAAAGAGGTTAAAACGAGACAGCTAGAATACTTGACCGTATCATGAGGAATCCCTAAAGGTATCACCTTCTGCATAGTATCATTAAACGGAAGATTTCCGTTAAACGAGATCCTGGCAGAAGAAAAGAATCAAATCAGAAATCAAAAACCTGAGAGACCGGTTTGAGGTAAACACTTTATTGCTAATATACAAGTAACAGGGATGGAAAAATGGTCAAAATCATCGCACATAAAGAAGAGATTAGACAAGACTCTCATCGGGACACAGACTGCTTTTCGACGTGTGGAAAGTATGGAATAGGCTAAGAGTCGGTGTCCCAAGATGCAAGACAAATTTGAAGAGATGGGGCATCTTAACCAGTTAGGACGTCTCATACAAGTGTGGTGAGGTGCATGACGCCAGTGAAAAGGACCAGCTGAATTTGAATGACAATGCAATCGACGCTGCAATGTTTTTGAGAGAAGTGAATTAATTTCAATTTAAATTACCATCAAATGCCGTCAGTCGACAGTATTATTTTTCTAATACAATGATTACCGAAACAAAAAAAACAATAATATATATATGAATTTCTCCAATTACCACGAACTAGCCATTAATTCCATCTCTATATATAAAGAAATACAACTTTTTTTCTTCTTAAAATGACTATTTTAAAACCGCTTTGGTGATTATTTTGAGTAAAACAGTTATTTAAAACTGCGATTATCAAGTAAAATAAAATTAATCGTTAGATTTACAAAAAAGCACCCAGCGCATTGACAGTCGTCATTAGTCGCAAAGTCTATGACACATAATCACAGGTCAACCGGAAGAAAATTATTACATGTAGGTAGGTCCTGACTTCCAACAAAAAACGTTTTTTTGCTAGTTCGTTGGATGGGAGATAACATATGCCTCAGGCCGAGACGGCTTCATCTAAATACGATTTTTCTGTCGAATTATTTCACCATGGGTGGTAGTAGCTCACTTTAGATTATTACATGCAACAAAAAATAGATATCATTACTACGACACATTGATTACGAGATATCATAGTTAGTATGCAGGTACCATTGCATTGGGATGTAATATATTGCTTGTCACGATTGACTGTTCCAACAAATAACGAAGTAGGTAGCTTGTTAATTGCTAAGCAGTGAATAGGTAACGGTAGTGCGAAATCTTTGATTATACGCGCATTTCATTGGGAAGATATTTATGGCAAAATGCAGAGATATCACATACAGATATCAGATACATGGACGGCAAAGGCAAAAGAAAAACAGATGCTAGACGATTTTGAAATGTGGTACTGGTAGCGGATGCTGAGAATATCATGGATTGGATAGCCAATCGTAAAAAACGATTCTATAATTAGTAAACTGCAGTTTTCATACAGACTCTCCTCAGTTTGCTCAAGTCTAACTCTTCAGTTTTTTGGTCATATACCCCATTTAGAAGATGGCAACCTGGAAAAACTTGTGATGTAGGTTAAGGTCGAAGGTCGGATAGGAAGAGCTCCGTCCAAATGGACAAACCAAATGAAGAGTTTCACATTGACGAAGGCTATGCGTGGCGCTGAATTCAGAGAACCTGACCTAACCAACACGTTCTTATTATAAATACGTCGCTAGTTTTTCCCGCTGTTATTAAGTCACCTATTAATACTATGTACTTACAAATTCTTATACTCTAAAGGTAGATCAACTCTAAAATAAAAACTTTTTGAAATATTTATCTATAATAACGAACGGATCTTCGCGAATATATTTGATATCCACACCTATATAGCATGGGTTCCCACCTGGGTGCCATAAAGAGAGGGAATTTAGATAATAAAGTCATTAATTCTGTGTAAACTGACGGGGCAACTTGGATTTGCTGCAATGACGGAAAAGAGAGAGCCATTGTTTTCTTCACCACCATACCATACCTGTGACATAAAAAAACATTGCCTGTAATTCAAATCATTTTCTGAACAAGGAAGTGACTATTACGTTATGGTTTTGGCATGTTTATATTTACATTTTATGCACCGAGTTTAAGCTTGTTTTTTTGATTATATGTGTTCACCTGCAGTAGATAATATCTATGGTTCAATCTGTGGTTACAAAAAAAAATACGTACACCTATATATTATTCAAACTATATATTACTTTTGTAGGGGATGAGAATTATATTCAATCATTAGTCATATAAACGGTTAGAAACCCCTGAATTTTCCATACATCCACGAAATGCAGACAGATGTAAAGTTTATTTTATTATTATTATAGGAATTACAATCATTACAGGATTAAGTTTGGCAAGACGGTTAACCATGCGTGGCATGCTTCTTTGTCAGTGGCATCACTACGCAAAATTCCGCGATAACATCTTGGAAAATAATTTAGCAGATCGTTGTAACAAAAAGTGTGCGAGCGATTCTTGCTCTCTCGAACATATTTAATTCATTTACGTTTTTGGCGTCTCAAAGCGATCCATCATGCCTGCTTAGTTTATTCGCTGTGGGAATTCAATCCCCCATTTCTGCATCCAAAGCCGATATTTTATTATATAAATCCATTACGCTACAAAGATGATTATCCAGATGTGTTGTATGAATATATTTATCACCCAGATCGTTATATAGATAAGTCCTACTATTAAGTCACTACATTATTTCAATCAGACTATTTTGATATTATAACTATCCCAAATACCTGCTCGTGAATATTCTGATACATAATTATTCAAAAACGTAATGCTGACTATATTACAACTAGTTATATTACTATAATTAATCAGAAAAGATCAAACTCGATTTGAGTGAACGAGATTGAAATTTAAAAAAAAACGGAATCTCTCAAGAAGATTTAATTTCTCGGTAAAAAAAAAGCAAGGAAGATCTAAAAAAACTACAGAAAACGACATGAGGTAATTTCGTAACAATGTCGATTTCTCGAGGGTCTCGAGAAATCAAAAAACAATTCTTGTATTCTCGAGAAAACAAATATTTTTGAATTTGAATTTTTTTGAAATCTCGAGAAATAAAAAAAAACGTTGAGAAATCACAAGCTCAGGTTTTTTTGTTTTTTTTTGTTATACCTACCAATATTAATCTATATAAATTTGGATTGCGATCATCTTGATACGATTATCCAAAGAAAACTTGTATTCGGATACATATGTAAAATCTTGTTTACTGAGTTCAGCTCGATTATCAGGACTTACACATAGCTAACCCCGCATAATTCATATAATTGCATTATCTGTGTAAAAAAAGTAACCTTGGCCCTGTATAAACCGGCCTTCATTCGAACATAATCATACATGTGAATTAAACTGGTAAGATAGGTCTTCGATAATTAATTATTAAATCATTAAAATAGTAATTATTAAAAGGATGAAAAAACACCATTTGATGTGTTAATGGTTAATAACCTTCGTTACAATATAAATAGGTACTCGATTGAAAATTGCATAGAATTGAATACATACATCGATCATTGTCAAAATTCTAAGGATCATTATATATATTATGATTAAATGTCTAGTGATAGAACTTATGTTATATCAAAAAAATCAAATTGGGCCAGGTCGTGCATTTGTAAACATTATATCTAAAATATATATAAATAGGTACTAATAAAACCGCGTATAAAAACATCAACTACTACGTGCACGTACGTTAAAACTAAAATTTTGAGAGATCCTGACGTCGGTTAAGAAACAAGTTAAGCACTATTACATATGCTTTGATTCAAACCACAGCAGCCGATTCAGATGTGTCAATACTAATTAATTTCATCGTAATTAGGTACGACGCAGATAGCTCAATTAAAAAGGTACATTGGCCGGAATAAAACGGATGCGGATTCAAATGATGTACTTACGTAAAAAAAAAATATTTAGACGTTCTTTTAAAATAGGTTTAAATGAATCTCCGTTTGCAAAAACGTCAATTTATTAATCTACAAGATTAGATTACATTTTCTTAAAATCAATAAAAAAAAATCACGTTTAGTTAGCTAAATCTGATCGGTGTTTAAATGCGAGCGACATTCTTACACAATATGAAAACAATAGTTGATTTAACCTATTATTGCAAAGTCATGATATGACTATCAAGTCAATGCCTTCTGTATCTGTTTTTTTTTTATTATAGCAAATAGTTATATAAGCTTTCACTAGTTTGGTGTTGGCGATACTAAATTTCACTTACATGATTGGTGCCTAGAAATCTGTGTTAATGGTGAATGAGTGACGTCATAGTGTTTTAAAACATATTATACGCGATTACAGTAATAATAAAACAGATAATAAAATTATTTATATATACCTAGCTACTGCAGATCGTATTACTTTAATATGCGTTTAGGTTTAGATGGTAAGAGGTAGAGCTTCATTAATACGGTTTTAAAAACATTTTTTTTGTTAATTCTCTGATATTTGAATTGTTAGTGTTGACAACTATCTCGGACTATAAACCCACCTTCAGAGGGACAATAATCAGTGGCGAAGGATGGAGGCAGGCTGTTAAGATCCGACATAAATAGTGCATACTAAACGTTGTCAGTCAAACGTATTTGTTCTCATTGAAGTAAGACTACAATGTGTTGACAGTGTTTGTTAATTTTTAAAATCCCATTAAACCTTATCTAATTCAAGCAATAGAAGATAATAGTCAAAAAATATTCGTTTATCTATGAAATATCTAAAAGTATGCCAATAAACCATACATAGTTTTAGATGTTTTATAGATAGAAGAATATTTATATCGATTATGGTTTGATATAGAGAGGGCTTAATGAATTAAAATAAAAACCAACCAACACCACCTGTACCTAATGTGTATTATTAAGTAATTCAACGAAAACAAACGTATGGCTGAAAAGGTGCGCACATTTTTTTCGGATCGCCCATATCATACCTAAACTATTATGGTTTAGTTTCCGCAGGCTTTAATATTTGATTTTTAAAAACAAACCACCACCATCTGCAAATCGTATTCTTCGTTCAATGAAAACAAATAAGCATGACTGACAAAGAGTAGTGTTTATGTCGAATCTTAACAGCCTACCTTAACCCCTCGCCACTGACTTATACATAACATAATTAGTAATTTTCGTTCAATCAATTTTGATTAAACAATGTACCTAAGTAAGTCAACAATGAAATTAGTATTAATTGTAAGTATATATATATAAATCAATTGAACGAATGGAGGACAGAATTTAATTAACAATACAAAAAATATAGAACTTTTTATATAAAATTGGCATATAAATTTTCTGAATGACAAATAAAAACAAGTAAAACGTCAAACAAACATAAATTGTCAAAGTCGATAAATGCATGATAAAAAAAACATTACACATATTATTATGTCACACCACAACGCAAACACACAGAATTATGTACTGTATCCATAAACAGCTGATCGCAATGTAATATGGTACAATTGAAACTTGTACAAAAACACTGAAAAGTCGGTTTAATAAAAACAATTCACATGTCGAAAACACAAATTAAAAAATAGACAATGCTTAAATGAAGAAGAAAAGCTACTTTTGCGATGGTTTGAAACGTGAAAAGTTGTTTATTATTATGATTTGAAAATGGAATATCGACTGCGGATTAGCGCGGGAAATTTAATCGAGAAGCACGCGTGCGCACTGACAGGTGGACAGACACCGACTGGATGAAGAGATGCGATGGCCAGAGAGAGAGAGAGCAATAGTATTGTGCGAATGAGAAGAATACTAATGAAAACAAAAGGTGTGTTTTTTGTATATGAGAGGAAGTACACCAATTACCAAGAAAATCCTCGGAAAATTAATTATCGCTCAGTAATCCTTTGATGCCTATGTCCTGTTTGGATTGGGTTTAAGTTTACGCCATTAGCTATAGTCTTTAGATCAGCGTGTCTCAAGTTTGAGGATATGGCTTCACAGAAGCGTGACATTTTTTAAGGCACCCTTATAGAAAAATATATGCCAAATTGTCTTCAATACAAACGGATTGATTGTTATTCGTTTCACACCTTTGATTATTTGATTTATGGCTAGATTATTGATAAAATTATTAATCAGGTGCTTACAGGTTTGACCAGGAGATGCGTAAAGCTTTCTACCTGAAAAAATATTATAATCATCTCGGGATATTACAAGTTACAACCCGATCTATGGAGTTCGAAAACGAAATACATATATATTTTTACTATTAACGGGGGACGTGCGCCGCGTGGGTCAAAATGGAACTTTTATGCTATTTTCAAAGCATGATCCTGGACATTCCTTAAAAGTTGTAGATAATCGATTTATATAATTTTGAAGCCTTATTATCCTATAAATTTATTTTCAACATTTGATGACTGCATAAAGTATTTGTATTACATAAAATAGTATTCTTTTAAACCTCTCGCTCTAATGTTTTAGAATATAGTCATATTTCGGTACATCCATGTGCAGTGGTGTTAATATTTTTTAGATTTATTAATTTTAAACGCATTTACAAAACCATTCGTAAAATTAATGTTAACATT
The DNA here is from genome assembly GCF_057557595.1 of Rhyacophila brunnea. Taxonomy (NCBI): domain Eukaryota; kingdom Metazoa; phylum Arthropoda; class Insecta; order Trichoptera; family Rhyacophilidae; genus Rhyacophila; species Rhyacophila brunnea. Next base: position 22,415,192 of record NW_028232774.1, read on the forward strand.
ATATCGTGACATATTTACGATAAAACATTATATTTTATAATCTTTGTGATCCCAAATTTGACAAGAATTAGGCATTTTATTATTCAAAAAATGGGTATTTAATGGGTAACAAAAAATAAGATATTTTTTTACCTATATAAAATAGATAATTTTGAATTTTAGTAAAGACCAGTACCGGGCAGTTAGCGTGAATGTGTATTTTATATTATGTTCGTGCAGTGAATTTGGTTGGGTAGTGCTTTCGGCGGAAGTGACTGAACGATGCAGTTTCTGACGTGAGTAAGCGGCTATATTCATATTGTAATGCAGGTTAGGCATTCGTGGGAGTGGTTTTTTTTTAACAATAGACCTTTACGTGTCACCACTGACTGTATCATCAATATATGAAAATAAAGGCATCGGTTTCAATTTCAACAAACTTTTTCTATGCTCTATCAGCTCGTCTATCAATAGTGCTTGAATATATTATTTATACAATATAAATAAGAGTTTTTCCACTGGTGGGCTACGACCATATATTTAGGAAGTTTGCTGCAAGATATTGTTTCGCACAGTAAAACGTCCACTCAACACTAATAATGCCTCTCTTTCAATGGTTAGTCTGTATTTCAATCCCTAGAAAACAATTATTTGCATTATTATGACAATACCTAATTCTTAATAATAACCTGCACTATTATGTTATATTAGCAAAACTGAAACTCAATAGATACATTTGGTTAGAAATGCTTTAGTATCGATAATCCAAACATTTACTTCGATGAAAATAGGGAACAACATACGAGTTGAAAAATAATCAAACATTAAAAGTTTGTTCTACAACTTGTAAACTTTAAAATAAGAACAATTTCCGACCACTATGTCGGATAAACAATAAAATATCATTGTCTCATTTTCCATCACATATTTCACCAATCCTGATTGCGAAGTACGGGTAGTTAAGCATCGACCATAAGTTATCAAATAAGTGCATTCAAAGAATTGATTAGGTACTTTATACTTTAAATTATTATCAATAGCAGCGGGGAAAAGAAAATGAGGGTGAAACGCACAAAATATGTATATTTAAGAGTTTGAAAGTACAGTGAAGGTACCGTAAATACTATGTATATACAATTTTATAAATCGAATAGTGTGCCGTGATCCCATCCCGAAAAGGTTGCGGTTAGTTGCGATTCCAAAAAGCACTATTATAAAAATGGTACTGCAGAATAATTGAGATACCACACAATGTATTTTGACACTACGATATCACTGCAATACCATCAAAGATGTAAAGTAAACAATATAATATTTGATTACCCTTTTCATTTCAGACATCCGCGTCCTAAAATCAGGTTGATTTTGATTGTTTCAGTACTGGCGTGCCTTACGGAATATGTGCACAAAGTGAGGAAAATTTTCAGGGAAAAACTTCGAAGTTCGAACAGAGGTTATAAGTAGTGAGCAACTTAAATCAGGTTACAAGGCACAGTAAAAAGTATATTAATTAAGCAGACGAAAACTAGACGGAGAGCGCGTATTTAAAATTACTCGAAAAATAAACATTTATTATTTTTCGAAATTCGTCGTAAAAGTCAACTGTGAGTGATAATTATCGGAGTTGACAGTACATATTATTATGAAAGTGCAACATAGTTGGAAAAAATAATATACTAAACTTATATATTATAATTGTATTTATACCTATGATTACTGTAAACTAGTTGCCTCCAACCAACCGCCCACGGTGGCCGCGCGGCATGAGCGTTGGACTATCATGCCGTGGGTCCCAGGTTCGAATCCTGGGTCTGGCAAGTACACATATTGTTTTTCAATATGTGTGTGGTTCAGGGTATGGACCTGATAGGTTGAGCAAGTGACTGACATCCATTTCTCGTAAAAACAAAATCTGTTAATACAAACCTCTACTCTGTGGAGGCCCATATGATCCTATTAGGATCGGACATGGTCGAAAAGAGAAGAGTTGCCTTGAAGTCGGGTCAAACTATCACAAAACAAGGTCCCTACACCAATTTGAATAATTTTAATTCGAATTACTGCCTTAGTAAATTTAATATAAATAACAAAAAAATCACACAAAATAATAATAAAATGGATAATAGTGAGGCTAAATTGATGTTATGCAGCTGCAAGTGAAATTAAAAATATTCCATTGTTCTTTTGAAACAATGTGATTTGCAAAGCCTCGTTATTTTCCTACGCGGACCGAATACAGAAGGAAACATATACGCCATCTTTATATAAAAAATAAATTGTCCGGACACGATAATTCACTTAAAAAAGACATGTCACAATAATGCATATAACTAAATAGTTGACAATCGTCGGTTGCGTAACATTAACTCAAACCAAAAAACTATGACCTAAATTATACATTAAAACATTTAATAACCCTTTCCCATACCTACAGGATTTTTTACTATTTTTTTTCTATCAAATTATAAAAAAATAATCGGTACTGTTCGGTTAAAGCGGATACAGCGGAAAACGCATTTTGAAAATAGCCGATAAACTGTATTAATTGTTAGGTTAACCTAACCAAAACCAACCTAATGACATGGCCCCTAAATGTAGGCCCTCAGCCGGCATTTTTCCTTAATAAATTAGTGACGTCACAACTTTTCGATCCGACCGTGAATGTCGATTTTACTTGCAAAATACGTGCCTAATCTCTAAACAAAGCTATAGTTATTGTGTATTGAGTCCCGTAGTGCAGTCTGAGTGACTTATAGCCCCTCAGAATGAACTACGGATGAATTCTCTTTCAAGGGGACCAAATGGTCTTATAAGGTGAAATGTAAGTAATTGAAATGTATAGGATTAAGGTTAAAAATAGATAATAAATTGTAAACGACTTATGGGATATCATTTGCTAAACATTGTAAATAAATATTCATTTGTATTTAATCTGATTTTGAATTATATAAAAATAAATTTTATTTTTTTCTAAATTGAGTCGCGATGTTTTCACCGCGGCCAAAGTAAAATAACTTAAATAAATAAATTATGATATCAAATATTGTCGTATTTAAAATCTAATGATTACGTTTTGTAAGTACTGATTACGCACACTTAATTTAAATAACAAATTAATATTTCGAATTATAATAAAAAGGGTACCAATTTAAGTACCTACTTTTGTAAAAGTTAAATGAAGGAATTTCGAAAATAGAAATTCTGACAATGTAAGTCTAAGGACTCGGTTGCTCTTTTAATTTACGAATAAAAATTATTCTTTAGATCTGTCAATTAACCTCGACAGATCAATATTAAATTACCCAAAGTAGGTAATTTTCAAACTTAATAAATGAAGGCTTGTCATAGAAATTTTGATTGAAACTAATGTTATACCTTTAAGTTGAAGTGTTCTATAAATATAATTGAATAAATTTTAACCGCAACCCTTTCCGATTATCCATAATTAGCCCGCAAAAGTTCTGCATAAAAGAAACGGACAAGTTTGTTTTTCTGCCATTCTCTTTGCAAATACGTAGCCAGTCGGTAGTCTTAATGATTCACGCCTCTGTTACGTATTATTTTTAGCGAAAATATTTTCATTTTTCTTTTCCGTTAGCTCGATAAATGAACTAACAGATATTTGGACAATTTGTGCCAAAAGCCCTATAAGGACTTTCACGATTGTTATCAAACTTGTACCGCCTATAGGTATTAATTAATTATATATTTTTATTCTATTGAATGTTCATAATTTTCCGGAAAAGCCGGGAAATAAACGACTTTTCTGTGATTGGTCCAAAACTTTGGCCATTAGCTCTGTGGAGGAGGTAGAACGATCTCCCATTGGTCCATATTTCGAATGACGTCAAAATCTCGGGTTTTTCCCGCTGCGAATCTATATAACGGCCTGTATTTTATGTACCGTTAGTAGTCGATCTTCTCATATCACCGTGAGGTTGTGCCTGAGGGCCCACCAAATTCACATAGTTTTAATTATTTTCGCGAAGTAATTCGTTCACGAGGATTACGTCCGACGTGTCACGAGTTGATACGTCATCGTAAGTGACACGTGTTCGGGCTGTCAGATGGTATAGTAAACATATCGCCACAGTACGCGCCACCTATCCGCGATCTATTATATATATAAAAGGAGCATAGCTTCTTAAATTTTACGGTCGGCGACTCTTAGTTATAAGTGTGTAATCGTACATTAATTAAACATAAAATAATTATAATTGATTAACTTTATTTAATAATTAATTTAAATAAGAGTATAAAATAATTATGTAATTATTCGAAATTAAACTAGAGTGTATAATTGTCGATTATAATTAATTAAGAAAAGAAATTAAATTTGTTATCGAGAATAATTTAATAAATAATTTGAATTGAATTACCAAAAGGAGTTTTCATTTTCATTTTTGAAAAACAACCAACGAAACATTTCGTGAAAAACATCTAATACTAAGGGAAGTGACAGATAGTCAGCTGTCTTTGACGTTTACGTAAATATTTACGAAAATAAGTTCGATCTGAAAGACAATCGGATAATTAATGATCTAGGCACTGACCTATCGCTAGGTAGTGGTCCTAAATAATATAAAGTTAAATAATAATGATCAAGTGTATTCCAAAAGTGTCAATCGAGAACTTTAGTTGATCACCCTCTCCCCGAATAGTATCGAGCTAGCCAAACAAAGGTTCTTGATCGGTCCGAGGGCAGGACCGGTTGTAGATAAAGTACCTTTGAGACTATTCCAGGACCGGGGTGAACGTCACTAACCTAACCTAAACTAACCCAAACTAACAAATAATCCATTTTATCGGCTATTTTCAAAATGCGTTTTCCGCTGTATCCGCTTTAACCGAACAGTACCAAATAATCTACAAACGAAATTAGGAAATCTAGAAATGTATAACAGCAGTTAGTGTGTTATTTAGCAGGAGAAAGCCTAATATCGAAATGCATGGAGAACGATTATATAGTAGGTACATAGTGGGTAGGCTACTTACAGACCTGGACGGATCATTCCAGTGTTTCCTATTTTTTTTTACTAATTTTAATACATAGATTTTTGCCGGTATACGCATAACCTACTTTTCAGCGCGAATTATATGTTGAATCTATTTTTTCTCTCGATTCAGAAGTGCGTAATGCATTTTTTTCACTTGTAGCACCTACTTATCTATTTCCGAATAATGTATAGTGCGGAAATGGCCTATTTTATTACTTTTGTCGTCCATTCAGAAATACGGCGTCAATTATTTAACTATTTTTTATAATATTGGGGCTGCGAACACTGCTCCAATAATTATTGATAAATGCGTACAACCGCGTCAAATATTTCGCGTATGACAGGGATGCACGTACCACAGTATGACAGGGATGCACGTAACACTGGTATATTCTACACCTACTCCTTCATATAGGCAAAATCAAATACGCAACTAATTTTAAAAAAAATCTTTTTATTTCAAGTAGAAATTGCAGGAATGTGACTTTTGACGATTGAATACAACGCCCATACAAAAGGTTATTTTAATTAAGTAAAACAACTAGACAAACGTACGAAATTATCTATGGTGGGTAATTAATTATTCCACTAAATACAATTATATTCAGACAAGTTCACAGAACACGGTTTACTTTACCTTTCGCTAATTGCTAATCACGAATTAGTCTAAAAATAATTAAGAAAAAAAACACGCCTAGGGTCCCACGGCCCAGATAATCCCAGTGAATAAGACGTACTTAACACCAAATTGAAAAATGGTCGCCGACACAATGGTGAATAGGCCGGTGTGAGAGTGCGGGAAATGCCGTGGATAAGAAGTTCCGCATTATTACCACGATTTTGATGGTTTATCGGAATGAACCATGAAAAGTTTAAGTTAAGGCTACCGTAGCTCGTTCATTGTAAACGTGCCCTTGATAGGAACTAAATATAGCGATCTCCGACAAGATTTTCAATCTCCGGGATTGATATTTATTTAATTCCAATATCCCAGAAAATATAGGTACTAAATGCTTTTTTATAAGTCAACGTAATTGTTAATCAATCGTTTAATACTGCGACTTCGCTAGTGTGTTATTATAATCACGTACAAGGGGTGCGAAACCTGTTCCCATTAGATGACCACATTAAGTTAGATTGTATCATTAAAAGACCACATTCAAAAAAATAAAAAAAAAAATAAAAACTATCGTGTAATAAGTTAAAAAAAATGTATTTATTCAAATTGTTGCAAATAATAGCCTACAACAGGGGTGGTGAACCTATGGCACGCGAGATGAATTTGCACGGCACGCGAACGAAAACCAATAAAAATATTCAAAAAGGTTTACAAAGGAATATTATTATATTACCTACATATAAAAAAATAATGACGACATTTGAGAAAATTGTGCAATTTGCGGCCCGCGGCGAAAATATTTCCCAAAAAAAACGACCCGACTGCGAAAAATTGACCAATCTGCGGCTCGCGGCGAAAATAATTTCCTAAAAAAACCAGCTGACTCTTTGGCACTTTTACAGTCGAAAAATATTTTTTGGGAAATGTTGGCACGCGTATGCAAAAAGGTTCGCCAACCCTGGCCTACAACATCACAAGTTTCTTGCGGTTGTAATACTCATACAAATACTATAGTATAATTAATACTCATTTTGATTCCTGGAAAATAGTCAATTATATACTATTATGTACCAATTTAACTGACGTTTACGTGGTAGAATAATTGATTTGAAACATGTTTTTTGTTACTTATAGTTCAATTGAGTCATCTACAGCTGTTTCGGGCTATAAACCCATCTTTGAAACGGTCGACTATAACCAAAGGTGAAGATTCGGACAACCTGTTTCCAATCTCGGACGGTTGCGAAACAGCTGTCAACGTAAATAACTCAGTTAAAGTAGAATTGACAAAAATAACATTATTTCAAAACCAATACATACATAGACAATTATTATAAGTAATATAATTGTATGCAAAATATACTATATTTTGAAAGATTCAATAAGGAAAATGTTCCGTGCACTACTGTTTTTTTTAGAAATACCTACTATAATTTTACACCATTGTACTATAAATACCATAGAACAAGATGACAACACTGACTAAGATCCTCGTTTTCAAAACTGTACTACTCTTTATATGTAGTAAATTATATTGGTCACCTAATAAAGCTAGTTTCATAATAAATACCTAAACCTTTCCTACAATAAATGATTGTCATTAGCTGAACCTATTAAATCCATGCTCTGCACTAAGCACACATTACTAAAAAAAACATGTGTGTTAATTGAACTGGCATTGACGTGGTAGAACTCTATTATAATGGTTTTTCAACAAAGTTTTTATGTTAAATCTACATATTGTTAATTTCGGGCTATAATCCATCTTTGAAACTGTCATTCCTAAAATGGGGTTATACCCCGAAACACCTATCAACATAAATAACTCGGATAAAGTAGAATTTTCAAAAAAAGTTTCCATCGAATTCCTAACATGTGATGTAGTTGTAGTTGATGTAGTTTCTATTCTGCCACTGGGGTACTCAAGGCACTTAGTACTATTACGTACAATAAGTATGTACCTGTAATCAACAACTTTCACTGCGGAACTTTTAATTAATATTTAATTACCACATTTAAATAACATGCTAATTATATCTAATAGGCACCTGATGCACAACGCACCAGTTGCGTTGGACGCAGTGTATGGGAGATATTAATCGATTATCTCACCAGATGACGCCAAGAAATACCATGACATCACAGAGGGAGGAATGTAATAGAAAAACTTTAGAGATAAGACGTCAGCTCCGCTTTCGGGATATGTATGCCGAATCCGTTCGCGAATGTACGAGAAAATAAATAATAATGACAGGTAAATTTAATGACTCGCAGACGGCCGACATTTTAATTTGGCATCTCAAAATGGCCGCCTCTGGCGGGTCAACGGCCAACAAGCTCCAAGTCGTGATTTTAATTGCATAACAAACAAAAGGAAGTCATCATGGGCATCAAATGCGATTCGGATTGCAGTTCGCCAGATACTGGAAGTCAAGTAACATTTTTTTTTCGTTCGAAGTTTGACCCATGACTATAAATCTTGGTCGTGTTGAGTTAACAAGCATAGGCCAATTCCAGCTTAGCTTCGTATTGACTATTGAGGATGTCGAAAATGTATTTGCTAGTAACCCATTATCAGACCGAGTTACAAGTAGGTACATAATATTATTAACAATCAATTTATAAATTTGAAATAACAATACTTGAAATAACCATTCCCTTGATCGATTACTACCAGCTACATAAAATAAATAATATCTACTAATATTATCGGTACGCAAACCAGTATTAAAATACTCACAAAATAGAGGAGCGAAGAGAATAATAGAAAATGGAAAAATCGGGAAGAAATTTAAAGCATTACAAATGATACAAATCGGTGAACGGTGCTACTGACCATGGTCGTGGCTGCGGCCGCACTTGTGCGTACACGGCGTCAGAGAGGAAACCCCCCTCTCGGTCACCGCACGATACCACAATGTCGTTAAGCCATTTAAAACCACCTACGAAAGGCCAGATAACCCCAACAGCTTATTGAACTTATATACATAACTCTTCCATGTATCCACACATTTCAGAACATTCGAAGAGGATCTGGTTAGCATCCGAGCCATTTAACCGGTTCTATGCAGTCAGCGAGTTTTGTGATCGACAGGCCGCACATATAAATTTCGCGAGTTATCTCGTCCGACTTAATTACTAGCCACTGTCGATTGATATGCATTAAAAATTTAAAAACAATGTCACATATTCTGTTTGAATAATTATGAAATACTAAGCTATAAATTATCGACAGTTACCGTAGTTAAAAACATTTACAAAAATGCTGTACAAAACTTTGAGAAGTAAAATTAATTAATACCATTTTCACAATTTTATTTATGAAATCCTTACGTTATTATTATATAATCACTAATACTTACACTACGATATATATGTATTTCATATGTCCTCACAAAGATGTCTCATTGTCAATAATATTGACACATAACATTACCTTTTAACTTGAACTAAGGTTACATTCCCAGTGTAAACGAGAAGTAATGCAATTTATTGTAGGTAACTACAATAAATACACTTACAGACATTAAAAAAATCTTAATCTAGAAAGCAATGAACGGGTCAATAACGATTTACGAGCGCTGCTAAAAAACATGACTTTTAACATTTATCCTATCACTGCGTCTATAATAAAACGAGCTGGTTCCAGTTCAAATAACGGTCCCTAATAAATCCTATGAAATCTATAAGAGGTCGAAGATTTTTACTAAAAACCAAAATAACATTTAAAATAATAGAATAGAATTTGGCGAGCTTTAAAAAAGTTGTTTCGTGATTTATAGCATTTATACGGCAAAACGCCGCAAAAAAGGTAAGTCAATATTGTAAATAAATGGACACAAATAAATTTATCAGTAAAATAATTTTTTCATCAGACTAAAAAAACATGCCAAGATTAATTATTATCCAAGACACAAACCATTGCCACCTGAAATAAATTCTTGATAGTGCAACAAGTGTCTATAATACAGTGCCATCTATGCGGCAGACGTCGAACGAACGGAAAAGAAAATCTGTACACTAACGCCATCTATATAATAAAAGTAAAAAAAATTAAAGAAAATTAGAATTTCTAATCTGAGTTTAGTTTTTTTTTTATCTTAAGGCGATACCTCTACCAGAGGCACATTGCGGAAAATACGAAACTTACAATTTGAGACATTTTTTTGATTATTAAAACATTAAAAAGAAAAATATATTTTATTTGAAGTCAAAGATAAACTTAGAATGTTATAAAATGTGAATTTGTCAAAGGATCCCATCTTATTATTACATATATTTTTTGGTCATATTTATTATAAAAAAAAATGTTTATTAACCAAGTTTTCTATTTTGTCTTTTCTATGATTTCAAGTTATACATGCACATTTATATTTTTATAAAAATCGATTTTTTTTAAAAATCAATATAAAAAATATTAAAACTATGAATTAGTCAAAAATCTCTTATAAAATATTATATTTCCTTAATAGGTACATAGATATTGTAGATATACCTAAAGATGTAGTGTTTATATATATAGAAATACGACGATATAGTTAGGCATGACATTCAATTTAAGCTAATCCGAGAGTCACAATCGCAGAGAATGCCGAAATACGCCATCGTGCTGTTTTTTTAATAACTTTGAATTCGTCACACTGTTATGCCAATCAATCTAATTGGCATACTAAAACTTGCCTCGTTTTCAATCGATATGTGCTTGCCTTAATTGCAATATTAAAAATGGTAAAATTTAACAATCAGATGGCGAGCCACACCAAATATAGAATTTTATTTAAGGAGTCTTTATTATCGTAGAAAACATTTTCTTTTAGTAAAATAAACATTGTCATATAAATTACAATGTCGTCTGAAATGGGTAACATGCAAGAATTTACAACAAGATGGCTGACGATTAAAAGAAATGACATCATTTCAGGTGGTAATAAAAAATAGACGAACATCTCATAAAAAGTTGCTGAGATTCCAACAATTAAAGTCGAGTCTTCGATCTTAAAAAAAACTTTCGTTAATATTCTAGAAGACTATCGCATAAATAAAAAATGCACCTCAATCTGACAACATAATTAATGTCGGATAGCCATTGAAAGGTGTGATGAACGTACACACGCTTCAGGGTTCGGACGGTCTCAAAGTTTGATAAACTTACAGTAGTTATGAAAAAGCTTCAATAATGTTGACTATGTTTCGAATTGTCTATTGTCTACGAAAGGATATCAATGTCAATATAAACACTGATAAAAACAGGAAGAATCGATTAAATTATTTATGTGTAAAAATGGTGTGTGATGTGATTGATATGCTTTACCTGTATATGTATATAACTATGTACATACACAGGCAGTTTTGCCAACCGTATTACTATAATACAATACTATAATTTTGAAAAGGGTTAAAATACTATGATTTTACGCCAAATATGCCAAAATACGAAAAATTTTAAGAATCTAATACAAAAAATCTTCCTCTACTGTCTTTTTTTTCAGAAATGCTATATTTTTTATACCTTTGTATTATAATCGGCTTAAAAAAAGATGGCAATACACATGTAAAATTAACAAAAAGTTAGAAAACTTACTAATAAATAACAAATTGTATGTATATACTTAGGTACCTATTAAAAACATGCTACAATATCCATACAAGATATAATATTTATCAATTACTTTCGTGCAGAATAAAAATAATTTCTAAATTAATTCCTCTAATCTACAAATTTAATTATTAAAAGTATCTTTTTGGAACGAATATCAATCACAAAACAATAATATTGTGAAAGCCATAAAATTTCATGATAAATGTATCAGAAAGCATGATTACTTTTATCACAATTACTACCAGATTAGAATTATTATATAGATAATTAATATTTATATAATTATAAAATACTCGGTTAGTTTTGGAAATTGATTCCTTCGCCCCACCGTGATGGAGACGTGAATCGCACCAACGTCAATATCTCAAAAGCTATAAATTATTATTTAAAAGAAATAAAATTGGCAAAAGATAGTATCGTCATAGATATTAATATTAAAAGCGTGAGAATTTTTAATCATTAGACCTATGTCGATAAGAAAAATTAATGTGTTTACACAAAACGTAAATAACTATACTACATACTACGCTATTTTACAAGTAATATGTATAGAAATAGAAATATGCAAGTCATAAGAAAAGATAATATTTGAACATAACATCAAGAGAAGATAATCGATTCTAATTGAATTGAAATAAACATATTTCGTAAAATTTTATAATGTAGATTCTACAAATTTAATAAGCTTTTAGTCGATGGTAGTTTTCAGTGACATCTCCCGAATGGGCGGCTAATTATCGGTTTAGGGGCGGAAAATTAAGAAACGATTTTCCATAATCTATATAGGTTATGCAGAAGTAATATTTTGTTTCAACTGGGACGCTATAAGAGTGCGTCTTATAAATCAGGGTTTTTTTAAAGATCGACATTATATTTATTAAGTTAACAAGAAAACCTCGTCATCAATGATTATCCATACCATTTAGGTTAAAAATGGTAATGGCGGTACATTAATTCTGCTGTTTGTCAGAACATTTTAAAGATTATAAAAATATTTAAAAACTAATCTGTATCTATTGTCTAAGAAACTAATTATCCGCGTAAAGAATATGTTAAGAAAATAGGGCAAATTCTTAATGGACTTACAGAACAGATTAGAAACAGATATTAACTAAGAAAAAATTTTGCCTTGGTGGTATTGGAGTATAGAAATCTGGGAGAGAATTCTTACCACTAAGCTACTGACCCAACTACTAACCTTGCATATATTACGTAAGAACTACGGTATTTGAGGTATTTACCGGATTAAATAAATTACATGTAAATATTCTAGAATTATACCGATAATACATGTAGGAACCTACCTGCGTTGGAATATTAATAAAACCTATGTCAAACATCAAATTAGCCTTGACCAGGTGATACCGTATCAAAATCGCCTCCATAAAAAAGTATTATAAATAATATATTTATAACATATGTTCCAAATTCCTGCAGGGGCGGATCAAGTTTTCCATTTAAGGATCCGATGAGGATAAATAATAAACATCAGCCGTCCCACCGTTTGCTAAAGATTGGCGACAGGGACGTAGTGAAACATTTTTTTAAATTTTATTTTTATTTACTATTTTATTAGTATTTACATCACAATAGGATTATTTTATTTTAACTTTAGTTAGATTTAGTTTTTGTTTTAAATATAGATTTATCAACAAGTGTCACGAATATGGAGATCTCTAATATAATAGGAAATCGTTGATAAAATGATGAATATATAATAAAATGATGAAAGGAAGATAGGTTAAGGTTTTTGGAGCCAATCTACAAGTAGGAAGTACTAAAAAATGTTGTAATTGGCAAGAGTGGTATACAAAAGTCCAGAATAAGTCGACGATGATGGGTGTAAGCCTCCAGTGGAAGAAGACTTAGACATGTATATAATTGCCACGTTGTTTATAATCCAAGGCATGTGGATACATCTGTATTTTACCCATACTACTGGTACTTCCTAACCGCAGTATCAGTTTGAGAAAATGAGTAAAAACATACATAGTATCATAAATAAACCTCTATAAGAACTTAAGTCAGAAGGTTATTTGGCAAATTTTTCGGGCAGAATACGATATTTGTAAGTTCGAATACTCGATCCAAAATATTTTAAGACATTTTTTAATAGACGTTTCTGAATTGCTTTAAATAATTATGTATACTCAGATAAAAACACTTTCATATTGCGATAACCAGATTTTCTATGCGATACAAGATACAATAAATTGATCCAAGAGGATATTTATGATAATCATATTATAAACCTTTTGACGACACTGAAAAAAACTAACATAAACATATGAAAAAGACGAAGTAAACTTCAGTTTAATAAATTATATGTAATTAAAATATCAGTGGAAAATACAAGCGTTGCGTGCGGCACTGTTCAGCGTATGTAGGTGTCAAATACGTGGGAGATCATCCTACAGTCCGACCGATGAAAGGATGCTGCGAGACGCGACATTTGCGAAGGAGACACAAAAAAACAGATCGACGTTGCTGTAACGGGGTCAAGACCGCAATAATTATGTATTATTACATATAATACCAATGCAATGAATCCCATTTATTTAAATTATTACGTGGTAACACTGAACAGAATGTAACATTGATAAGCTTTAAAATTACAACCATTGTGATATCAACGCAGATAACTAGCACGTATTTACATTATGATGGTTTACCATTGAACGCTCAGTGATGTCAAATCACGCTAGGTTCTTCAATATTGAATATTTCAGCTCATCATGTGTACCCACGTTTTATTTTAGCTTTTCGTAAAATCATAGATAGAATAAATAGCAGATAATGACAAAAAATATTTATTAATTTAGATATAATGTTGCCAAAAGTCATCGTAGGATTATACTGCCCTTCCAAAAAGAAAGCAGTAACTCGCAAAATTTGTGAAATAGAGTTACGAATGCCATCCGTTAGGTAATTTTGAATGCTATATATTCTGTTAACTTTAAAATCAGAATTATTACTAAAATACCGTTAAAATCCTTAGTGAAAAAATGGACATCTGCTAAAATAATACAAATTTCTTAGCAAAAAGCCAGTAATTGCACCTATTTATTGCTGTTACTGCTTGTTTATTATTACTTTATTTGTATTTTAACATCCTACTATTAAAAATTATCATCGTTTTTTATTAATTCACAGTAGGTACTAAAGTTGGAAAAAACCACATTATGTCATTTATCTCGAAAGTGTGTGAGAGTCAGTTATTGCCTTCTTCCTTAGAAGGGCAGTATAGTACCCACAACATAGCTTGTCACTCCAAGAACACGTATATCACTGTCGCTTTCCTTCCGAGAATTATTCGATATAATAATGTCATTGATGTACGAAATAAATAGAATACTATAGAATTATATTATTATGTATGGATGCTCTTATTGTGAACGATAGACTATAGAACAGTCGTTTCGGCAAGTGACATACAAATTTGACAAAAGTACGGTATCGAAATATGACAGTACCTTACAACACGGATGTATTAACGCAGAAAGAGAAAGGTTAAATGGGAAAAGAATACATCACACATATTAATTTTAAATTGAGTGTTTACGAAAAATGTTATATTATAATGTAACTACCTAAAGATTCGCGACTAATTGTAGTGTAACTGGTTTATTTAAAAAAAATCACTTCACTAATGAGTATACTACATCACTTCCGTGGAAAGCATGGGATACGAACCATTGATACGCCTAACAAAACAGTTAACTGCCTTGATAAATATAAAGTAGGTATGTATATAAAATTTGCACGCACACCACTGGCCACAAAGGAATCAAATTCATCAGACACAGGAAACATACTATTTAGCGAAATCGAATTGATTTACGACTAGATTAGTGAGTAATCAGCCAAATTGAATTTAAATTAAATTAGTTTTAACCACGTTTGTGAAATTTGTATTGCTTCCTGACAAGATTGACTTTCTATATATTATTTTTACTAACGGTAGAAAATAATTAAAATTTAAAAAAAATTAAGTAGATACGTCAAACAAAAATGAATACGGTTGAAGTAGATAGTGCGGTTGATATAAACATAATAAATGTGAACAGGATTTTATATCAGAGGTCCACAACGTGCCATTCACGTGGACCCAAGTACCCGTGAAATATTTTTTAAAGTGCATATCACTAATTTTATAAAAATCTTTTTTCAACGGGAATACCGGACCTTCGCAAGATTTCATATTTTCCTAAATATACCTACACTAAAAAGCAACAAGTAAAATATTCTCGACGCAGGATTCCAACCTTTGGACACAGCTTTGGAAACGAATAATCCGCCAATATATATCGACAATGAGGTGGGGGCTATAAAGTGAATGAAATCATTGTAGAAACACTTATCATTTTTCCAATGCTGGCAAATGTAAGAGTAAACTATATACAGCTGATTCAGGGTGGACAAGATCATATTATGAAGTTAAGAGGAAAACGACAAAAAAAATTAATTAGACTTCCGAATTACATTTACGAAAAAGGCAGGGTTGCCAAAATAACTACCATATCGGCAGGCAGTATAGATTAAAATTTAAAAAAAAAACTTGCCACCCGGCGTCACCCAGTCATGACGTCACAAGTAGGCTTCGCACTATTAAAATATTCCGCCGACGAGGCCATATTCGGCACAATGAGAATCAAAGCGATCATCGCGGTGACGTAAGCCATCCAAACCATCAACTGACACCACCATATTTGATGATTGGGTGAAACATCCGAGATTGACAATAGGTAAGTATCTACTTATCGAGCGTTACAAAGTCGTTTATGTCAATGTCGTTGGAAAGTTTTAGAACGATTACGGATTATAAGTGTAATTGTCAGAGTACCTACTAAGGACAGGTAGGATATATTAATACCTAATGAAAAAGATTATTAATAATAAATTGTCATCCGCTCTTGACTAGTCTGACTAGCGGGCAAATTATCGTGAATAAAATTCCCAACTGTCAAGTAAAAAAAAAGGCAGGTTATGAATAATTTGAATGAGGACAGGAGGGAATATTATGTAACCTTTCCTTCCCATTCCCTCTTCTAAAGCTTGAAAATGATTTCCACTAGACTCGTTATCGTAAAAATACAATTCTTTGGTTTCAGTGTAAAGGTGCAAAAGTCAGTTTGGTTGCGGCTGAGATAATCGGTTTTGAAATAAATCACAGTTTTCAAAATGAATCTTGCTTTGTTGTTTTTATTTAATAAAACGCAATTTTTTGTAGTACTTATTCCACTTTTAATCAAGAGATTAAGACCGGTTTCGTCCGCCTTTGAGGGACATTTTCAACAAGGACAGTTGAAAATGTCCCTCTGAGGCGGACGAAACCGGTCCTAATCTCTTGATTAAAAATGGAATACGTACTACAAAAAAATTGCGTTTTATTAAATAAAAACAACAATATAA
The DNA here is from genome assembly GCF_057557595.1 of Rhyacophila brunnea. Taxonomy (NCBI): domain Eukaryota; kingdom Metazoa; phylum Arthropoda; class Insecta; order Trichoptera; family Rhyacophilidae; genus Rhyacophila; species Rhyacophila brunnea. The sequence goes on from NW_028232774.1 coordinate 22,431,798, forward strand.
TGCAGTTCCACCATGAATTGACAGTTAACAAAATAAAATAAAATAAATCTTGCTTACAAGTTAACTGGTGTCTTTTTTCTACATTATTTGTGTATGTTAAGTTTGTGATGTTGTGTTATATTCAATGTTTTAAATTAAGTAATTTTACACGATGGCCGCGTGGTGTCGAGTGGTATAGTGTCGAGGGTCCCAGGTTCGAATCCTGGGTCTGGCAAGTAGACATATTGTTTTTCAATTTGTGTATGAGTCAGATTATGGATCTAATAGGTTGAGCAAGTGGCTGACATCCATTTCTGTTAATACAAACCTCCACTCCGTGGAAACTCACATGATCCTATTAGGATCGGACATGGTCGAAAGAAAAAAAAGAAAAGAATTTTACTTAACTCCACAGAGTGGATATTGTATTAACGAATCTTTTTGTTTTTACGAAAAATCGACGTTAGCCACTATTCATACTCGTGGGTCTAAACACATAATGAGAAATAACATGTATTTTATTTTTGTTTTCAGATTGTTTGATTTCAGTTCGGGATTCGAACGCGAGACCCACGACATTATAGGCCGACACGTTACCCGCTCGGCGATCATGGGTGTACTTAATATGCAATTACAAAGATACTGTGACAAATACGTCCCGATGAAACACCTGTATTCGTTAATTTAATACAGCGGGCGCATTTGAGATTTGGGATAATAGTGGCGGGCGCACATAGACTGTAATTTGGTGATAATAATATTATTTCTTTATGGGATTGCATGTTACTGCCAATCTTAAATAATTGCGTTCTTTGACAGATAGGTACAAAATGGATCTGTAATTCAAAATGAATTGATGTTTATTATAAATTATAAAAAGTACTCCATGAGTCCTACTTTCAGCTTCTTTTTCAACTATTTAGGCCGGACGGAAGAGAAGAGTTTCTTTAACGTGTATGATAAAATTTAATGAAAAATATGAAATTATTCATAATATGGCTTATGACTGTAGAAATATATAAATACAAGGCAGGTGAATCAGAAAAATAATTACACTGAATGAAACACAAGGCCAAGCGTTAATCTATATACGAAATATATAATATGTTCAAAAAAAGGTTAAGTTAATAAAATATATCATCTATGGGCTATATAATTGCTAGACAAATTAAACTTAACCTTCAAATGTAATTATGCCACAAAAGATCTCAATGAACATCAGCAATCAATCATTGGAGTCACATTAATTTGTCAGTCTAGCTAGGTCAATGATTACGCTAAAGGCATTCACATACATTATCAGCCAAATTTCATTATCCATAGGTAACAAATTAATTTAGTTTACTCGTTGTCACCTATGACATTTCATTGAAATATGAAGACATCCAATTTTATATACTATGGGATTTCTTCACATCATTGGAATATCATTAAAAATCTTTGCAATAAATGCCCTTGCATGACATATGATGCACTTATAAAATAAATAACCCTAGCTACACATTACATGATAAATGGTCGCAAAGTAAATGACATAATAATGCAAATGTTTTTGCAAATAGATACAATAATATAAATGTAGAAATTAGATTAGACTAATTGATATTATATTAATGAAAATGTAGCACATCTTAAAATAGTAAATTCAGAAAATTCTCAACAATTTTATTGAATACTAAATACTAATTGTATACATACAAATCTCTCGAACAATAGAAGCTCTTGACTTTAGACATTTTGGACGGAATTTTCAATTTGAGATGAAAATTTGATCGTATTGAGATATGTTTGCAAGTAGGAACTAGCAAAAGCTCTCCAGACATAGATTGTGGACTGAAGAAAAAAATCTTGAATCGCGACACCAAAGCTAGTAACTTACCCTCATCTGGGTTGGGTTCACAACAAGACACCCTGATTTGGAAAGATATTGTTAATCGCTATATTCCAAATAGCTTATAGATATATATATAAAAAACTTCCCCCATTATTACAAAGATGTGAGTTAAGGCTATTTATTTTATGAGGCCAGTTTAGTCTATGTTAATATATTTGTATTTTGATATTGATCTATGGTCACAATAAAATCTAATTGGGAAGTGTTTTACAAGGAAAAGAATCAATATTAAATGAGATAAAAATGTTCACATTATAGTTATAAGATGTCAATTATATCATTCCCACGACTGCATGTAGGCGTATTATTTCGATCTAGGACGCAACATCGATGTTATATTATTATATAATGAATGTCACGCGATAAATTACGGAAAGGCGCATAGTTACGCCCCATATCGCCATAAAAGTGTAACGTTTATGAATGAGAAGAGGATTGGGAGTAACATAATTCAAGCACCAAATTAGTGGTGATTCTGCATATTTGCAAAGGCGGTCAAAGCGGAGGGAAATATTTCTTTATGGGCGATCATAATAATATAATGCCTCTAGCGGCAGAAAACGAAAACTACAATATTTTGCTGATAAGTTACATTTTAAATAACCAATTAGCACGTATCTACAAACATTATTGATTGTATTATCTTACCTATACATATTAAGTTTAATTATTTTTATCATTCAAATGTAGTTTAAGAAGTTCTCTAAAATGTTGTGTTAAGACTTTTAAAAAATTCATAGTTTTAGTGTATTACTTTTTTAATATTATATTAATTTAAAAAACATGAAAGTTTGTATAACTGGAAAACATTGGTCACAATACCGCTTGAAAAGGTTCAACTTCAATGTAAGTACATAATTGAATATCCACTCTTGTATTCAACGAATGATTAACAAGATTTGAGGGTGTAAAATTCTTTTTGAACAAAGATAATTTGAAAACAACTCAAATCTTGTAATTTTAAACTATTACTCGTTGAATTAAAGAAATGATTTATTATATTATTAGCAAGTGCAAGGGCGATAAAAATCTAAATTTGGTGAGATCCAGACGTCGGCTAAGTAAATAAGTACCTCGATGCAAACCACAAAAAGCGATTGCCAAAAACTTACGCAATTTGTTCAGCATTTAAATTGTTATAAACTACTAGCTAATTTCATTGTAATTAGAAAGATGCACCAACGCACGTGGCTCAGTGGTAAATCACATTGACGCAAATCCAGTGGCTCGAGTCACTTCAGGCGTATTTTCCATTCTTTTTTTAATCAATATCATTTAAAACAGCCAGAAAATCTTTATATATCTTATGAAATACAGGTAAGTATTTTTTATAGATTACAAAAAACCGGTATTTTTTGTAATCTATAAATATAAGTCGATAATAAATCCAAAACACCGGTATTTCTATCCCTAGTCAATAAATACACGATAAAGTTACATATTATTTTATACGTCGATGAGAATGCACAGTAGTCGTCTGTTTACACTTAGTTGCACAATATTAGTTAAAATAATTAGTGTCGTGACTTGAGAAATAATAATATGGCGATGTTTTATTCCCATACTGAACCTGCGATGGACATAATGTGATGTGAATTGACTACATTTCGAAATTCACATACTGTGTACGTCGCCAACATATTCGTGATATGGAAAATTTTATCGCATGTTTTTGGACAATTTACTTGGTTTTTATCCATCAATGGATATTGGATTTATCCGTAAATGCGTATTTTAATTGGAGAACAATTTCATAAAATCGTTATGCGTGGTTTTCTTATCTAACGTGGTATGTGTATTTTACGATGTTGTCTTTCAAAGAACGTTTTACTATGCATAATTATAAAAAAAAACTCTCGAATAGATTTCAAAGCAAAAAATAATTTAACGAAAACAGAAAAAAATACAGCTAAGCATAAGTAGGTACGTATAAAATTATTGCCCGATACTTATATGGTTATTTCTTATATCTTTATCACAGTATCTTTTGTGTCAAGGCGTGATAACGAGTTCGAAACCCTCGATGAGAGGAGACAATTATACACAAGACAATAACCATACTTCCACGTCACTCATATTTAGATGGCCGTATGAATTTGCAGATTAAATTTGAGATATCAAGGAAAGCATTTCCTAAAATGAGACGATTCCTTAATTAATACTTCTCAATTATTATAAAATATTGTGACGGTTATTATTGTGAGAGATAAAACCCTAATGAAATAAGAGCAATTAGTATAATATTAATTATTTAGAAATACATAGGTAGTTAAAAGTAAATCTTTGCCCTGAAATATATAAAACATGAATTGTTTCGAGGTGTTGTCGTCTGAAATGGAAATCACGTGTGACAGCGTTGGAGATGATAGATGTGTTTTTTTTTTTATAATTTTAACACGTTGATAAGATAATACTGGACGGATACACAGTTTACAGCCACATTTCGAAGGCAACTCCGTGATACTATCTCCTTGTGTAGCGTTCAATACCTCCATGGCATCTCGTAGAAACTTTCATAAAAATCCATGATATGGCAGTAGGACGTAGATAATGTCTTCTTCAACGACTGTGTTGCAGACACACTTTCAGAATATAGTACCGTGTGGAAATGGGTAAAATCCAACAGTAGTGAAATAAGAAAAGACACTAACCTGGAAATGCAGAATAATCGTCCATATGAGACCGAGGGTGAGCTTGGGGTTGCCGTCGACGATATCTTCAGCCCTGATGTTGACCAGCTTTATCTTTTTGTAGCGGAGGAAGTCCAGGGTCATTTGGACGTTTTGCAGCATGTGGAATCGCATTCGCCCCTTCTCGCGTGGCTGAAGAAAGAAAAAACAAAATAAATTAATATATTAATAAGATTATTTTTTTATAATCTTCAATGCATATAATGAGAAATAAAAATTTGGAGATACAAATGTACGAAATATAATACAGGGTAGCACACTGATTGATACAATATGGCAGTGCCAACTGAGAACAGGTCAAAACTCCACAAATTTGTCTTGTCATCAATGTTGGCAATTCGAACAATAAGTTTAATCGTTTCAAGAAGATAAAAATGGAAAGATGTGTAAAATAAAACGTTTTATGATTATATTCTATTAGGTTTTGCTCGACTAAAATTTGCTGTAGGTATTTCGCCTTTAAGGAAATCAAAAAATACTTTCATTCATAACATCATTCATCATAATATTTGGGGTAAGAACTATTAGTTTATTATTTTAAGACCATCATAATATCTTGGCTGCGATTGTATTGCTCTGGATGCAGTGACAAGGGTTTTAACGACTTGAAAATACATCTGAGGTGTTTCCAAATTATGTATCTTCAGAAAAGGAATGTTACATTCTCAAATCATGCGAATTATTGATTGAATACAAAAAATACCAAAATGTACTATATTGTAATAAAGAATAATGAAAAATTTATACAACTGATTATAGAAGCCCTGTATCTGCTTTGATTTACTGTCGTTCGACTGCATGATATTTCGGAAATTAAATCGTAAACATTACCGAATGGCGTGCTAGGGTAATTGCGCATCACTTCGGAAAATGTGATAATAATAAACAAAGAAATAAAAAATACATGCGGGTCAAACAGGGCTCGGCACTTGATGGTATGGTGGGATGGTGCTAAGCGGCAATATAATTATTATATTTTGAAAAAAAAACTTATGTTTACTTCCGAATGTCAACCCTTGAATTGCCAATGGTTAATAAAAGTGCATGGATGTTATTACATTTAGAGGCTGTGATTGAAAGATTTTCAATAAATTATCAGAAAACGCCAATCTCGAATCTTGAGAATTTTTTTTTCCAAAAATTCATGAATTATCATTTCTTGAGAAATCATCAATAGTGTTCTCGAAAAATTAAGAATTTGTTACTGGGCTAAGCTGCCATAAATTTTGGCCGGATAAGCTAAGAATAAAAAAAGCTCTCGACCTTGATTCTGAATGAAATGTCTGGATGCAAAAAAAATACCGAAAAGATGATTTCATAATATTGTAAATTTCTCATAGATATCAAAAAGCCAATCCAGAATTCTCAAGAGATGAAAAAAGTCACTACTTCTGAGGAAAGTTTTTTATGAGAGACTGTTTATAAGGGGTACTTTATTTTTGGATATTTTATTGTGGCAGGGGACAACTGAGTAAATGTTGATCAAACGACCAATCAAAAATAAGTTTAATGAAATATATTACAGTGTAGAATTTATATTTTTAAGTTAAAATTTATAGGGAGTCCCACAAGAGTTAAATTAGATTAACCTTCACTGAGTGAGCTACGGTTAAAATAGGCTAATTCCAACTCGACACGAACCAACAATAACGGCTAAGGGCGCTGCCTATCGCCGACAGCACTAAAGGAAATGGCGTTTTTTGCTCCGGAACATCGCCATAAGATAAGCGGATTCCTCATATTAAAAACTATATATCATGCGCCTTTTGTTTATTCAGCAGACGAGCGCGATCAACTTCGCGAAAAGTTTCGTGAGGATTGTAGAAACTTACATACAATCTGGATATAAACGTTATAGTATTACGATATATTTTACACTACGAAATATTTGCGAAAGAAAATACACAAAAGAAGTGCTTATGAATTGAATACAATGCAATTTTACGAGCTACAAAATGCACGCTTATCGGATTTAGTCGATAAGAATTTAATAGCAACATATTGTAAGATTTTCCTCCAGCCAAAAAAATAAGATGAAAATAAAAAATGTCACTGTTTCACTAGTGAAATGCGCCCTAGAATTTGTGGAACATCGCTTGTCAGCTAGGGCGATTCTCGATGAAATTAACAAAATATTATTGTGTTTCTAATTTTGATTTGTTAACTAAATCGTATACAAAGTACAACGTAAATGTTCTTAAAGATATGATAAATAAGGGTTAAATGTACACAAATTGTTATACTCACGAGGTGTTCGCCAGATAGCACCTCCAGCAGCGAAATGAGGTTAAGTCCATCGCGCAGGTCCTCGAAGAGGTCGTTCACGTGTCGGTTAGCCTGGAAAACAAACGATACATCGTTAATAAATAATGTTCATCAGGTCATTTATAATAGTTAATCAACTGCGTTTCAAAGATATTACCAAACAACAGAAGCATAATAATATACAGACTCACAAATAATACAATACCACCCTCATACAATTTACAGAATATATAAAAATAGGTTGCACATAATATCCTGCAACCAAATTTTGTGTTTATACTTAGAAATTTTTTAACATCTTTATTTTTTAACGATATTTAAGAAATATTTTAGTATCATCCATAAATGATGTCACACGATTTACTGTATATTTTGTGACACTTATTCAAAAAAATCTAATACCCCCTTGTAACATTTTTACTTCAAAAAGAAGAAAAGCGTAATTTTCAGAAAAAATATACTTACACTATATCAGACTTTCCTTTGGGGGGTGTGATGTCATATATGGACGACCCCTTAGTGTGTACAATCGAGAGGTAAAATATGTAGAGTAAAAACATTTAAGTAATTGATTTATATTTTTATATTCTGTACTGAATTTCTACACAATACATTGATAATACTTGGAAAACCCCCGAGACATACCAATGTACTGGTCTTGTAAATATTATAATCTTTATAATTTAAATATATGTAATATCATTAACAACGAGATTCAAAAATGGCATCAGTAGCTTAGTGATAACAGTTCTCCGCGAATAACGAAAGACGTGTGTTTAATTCCCATTCGCTAAAGAACTTTCTAATGGGTGATGAAAAGAATTTTCTAAATTATAATGTAATATGTATCATCATTTTTTTTATATTTTAATGATTACCAATTAATGTCAACAATATAAATTTAAGACACGTAATCCATCAGACAATTTGTTTTGTCCAATTGGTGTTGATTTTTAAGAGAAATATTAATTTAAGAATTCATTTAAATTAAGCAATATAATATACTGTATAGAGGTAGGTATTGATACTAGATTTTATCATTTAACTGATTAAATATATAAACAAAAAGCAACTAAAACAGTTTGAAAATTAAGACAACAGAAATCATAAATAGTACAGATAAAGGTGCAGTTTTACACAAAAGCATTATCAAGTATTGCAATTAAAAAAATAAAACAGTGTGACAACATCGAAAGCCATAATACTCAATAAGCATCTGAAATTGTAGGTAAACTAATTACTGAAAACAAAATCATTATTTCCCTATAAATATTGTGCATATTTCCATCGGCGATCGATAGTCAAATTTTCATGAAAGCTTCACTTAAGGTTAGTAATTATTATATTTTTTCCTCTTAGAGTTTATAAATAACACAATTTATTTGAAATGACATTAGCGGTTCAAGCTAAATGTAACATTTAGATACATATAACAATCATTATTAGGTACTACTAAGTAATTTAAGTTGTTATTGACGTGGGAAAAACAATGTTTTTGACGTGTGTATTTATTTAGGTACCTACCTACTTAAAGTAAGCACAAAATATTATTTTTGTGTGAAACTTGCAGGTGTTTAAGGGTACAACTCTCTTGTGTACACAATAGTGTTCTTACAATGGTTAGTACTGTAAATTGTATTGTTCACAAATTAAAATTAATGTAACCTTTCCAAATACATTGCAATCATATTTGCATGATATAAGTACGTTTTTGTCAAGGCAGCGAACAAACCGGGAGAATCACCTGTATAATGTCTGCCACACCCACGAATATCGCAAACAGCGAATAAAATTGCACGCAAACTTTACTCTACGCACCTACCGGCACTGTCAACTTCCTCACCTCATCATAAAAGTAAACTCATCGTCAACAATAAAATCGCTAAGTCGAGATTTGCGTGTCGGTATAATAATATACAAACACGCCGGAGCTTTTACCAAACTGAGTATATTCTACGTCGCTTTACTGCTAATCAAAAAGCTCTCAAAGCGGAAAAATATTTGCTTCGCTAAATACAATATTATAGTTTACGGAAAAGCCTGCTAACATTATGGCGTGATCCCAGGTAATTTATGGTTGAGGCATTTCCAACACGTTTACACTGTGCAACATTATTTATAAGTAAGCATAGATATTACACATATATTTCTTAAAACTTCTCATACTAAGCAATTAGTTGTCTTGAATTATAGATATTTTTTTTAAAACCACAACATGCCAATAGGCCTAATGACAGTAGTGTACTAGTAGCAGTAAAATAATACAGATTTTTTAAATGAAAATAAAATATTGAAACCGCACCGGGATGGACTAGGCTATATTGGAAGTTAATATTATAATATCGTGTAATATGAGAATTTCTTGCAAAAATATTTTTTTTATAAATTTGAAAGATATGGGAATGGTTTATAATAAAGAACATCTACAGGTTGGGGTTTTTTTTTAATCATTCGTATCTACGATAAATTCAATGCAATTATCATATTTTTGAAAAAAAAATCAATATCAAATCAAGGTAATAATTACGACAGAAAATTTGACTACTTTCAATACGTACGCTATGGACCTTTAGACAATAGATATAATTTTAGGTAAATTTTAAATGATATTACTTAATGTAAGGGTATAATAATGTAGTCATTAAAACACACAAATTATATTCTTGACTTGTAGGTCAATGGTCAAGGTAGAGTAAAAATGTGTTCATTAAAACTCAGGTATTATGGTAATATTGTGTTATATAAATAAATGGGAAAAAACATGGACAGATTTTGACCGATGTGTTAAACTGTTAAAGTTACCCGATTACGTACATACAATATGTTTTACAGGTGTAGGTAATATTCATCTACTGCTATAAAAATAACAAAAACTAGCAGTACCTAGGTCCTATGGACCTTCAAATCATAAGAAATATTATAATTACTTACAACTTTAATAAAAAAAATAATCAAGGTGTTTCTTAATAATAAGTACTAACCAACATGCAGGTGTAAAACTAATTAAACAAGACAGCAGTGATATCATCCATGCATCACAAAACCTATAAATAAACAATACAGCATTGTGCGGTTCGCCCGAGGCTGATATTTATTTTATTAACAGAATTGCACAAATTAATTTAAAAAAAAAAAATAGAAAAATGTATTTAATAGATTTAAGTGCCATTTTCTGTAAAGCTTGTATATCTTTACTGACAAATCGTTGTATAAATAAATTGATGAGTACCTTAGACATTATTAACTTTAACGAGAATCATTCTTCGACTATATATATAATTTAATCATTGTGATATCTTTTGAAATTCTTAAAATATTTAACAATGCACGTCATTATGTCGAAACCAAACAAAAAGCATATTGACACTTAGAGCGTTGTTGAATTAGCACTTAGATCATTTTATATACAAATTATAGGAAAACAGCATTGTTTTCAAATAAAATAGTACCTACAGTAGTGACAACTACGTAACACAAAACTTTGATTGCTGACAACCGTGCATTTACGACAATTTTCTTCTTGATTCGGACAAAACTTACAAAGGGCGGACAGCACGGTTGGTTGTTGATCATCTCGCAAACGTGAAGACGGGTGTAAGTCTGTCGTCCGAAACGTCAAACAGAAAGAAAAGAAAAACATACCATTGTCATGTCACCATCAAACACCAAATATATTTCATAGTGCGTATTGATTGCCAAGAAATGATTCACATATACGACATATAAATAGTATAAAAAAGAATATTAAAAGAACACAGATCGAGAGAATAAAATATATATATAAACACATTAATAATGAAATTATACTATGTACAGATATACATATATGACAGACGGGGAAATGAGTAACTGCTACAGTAAGTAATACTACAGTGTTCTACAATGACTAGCGTATTGAATTAAACATATACTTTAAAATACCAAAGGCTATAATATTATTGTCTCAATATGATAATTTTACATTTTATCATGTGCGTTGCTAATATTAACAAGTAAATAAAGACCTAACCGTGTTGGTATAATTTATTTTATACTCCCCTACATGATATGTAGTAAATGTGATTGTAACCCTAAAAACTCTGCATTATTTCGTAATAAAACTATTTGAAACATGACACAAAAAATTCTATAAACAAGTCACGTGAACGGTCTTATGGTGAAAACTACACCTACCAGAGGCACCAATGGGGGAAATACAAAACTTGCAATTTGAGACATTTTTTGAAAATTTACATAGGTATGAGAAATAACGATCAGTTTTTGAATGTTTAATTATTTTTAATAACATGTTACATCAAGAATTAGCAATGAAATTAATTAATTATATGAATTTAATATCGGTATATTTATAATTTTTAAACACATCAGAAACATTCCAACCTATTATTAAAAAAAAAAAAAAAAATGACGCAGTATCGGACTCAATACTCAAACCTGCATTCATTGGATTACGGCCAATGCGATTTGCTACTTTAGCCATCAGTAACCTACCTAATTGCGACGAAATTAACTAATAGTCATACAACTGAAGCACTTCTCAAATTGTTACTGTATGTTTCTAAGGTGTTTCTAAGTTATGTTTTTTTTTCGATAAAAAAATTTGTTAAGATTCGTTGAATAAAAAATTAGTTGAAATAAATTTTCGACTACATTATTAAATTTACTGACTGAATACAATTCATTCGTGAACTTACTCAGATAACTCAAAATCTAGGTAGGTACATGGCATACCTACAGGAAACAGGTAACAAGCACTCTATGGGTATATACACCGCCATCTTTAGATTAATTAAGCCTGAGCAAAACTTTTTGCACAAGCAACGAGTGGTCCACTTTTAAGCTGTCAAAATCAGATCCCAGATTGCTTGACATATTGATTCGCCCTTTCTCGTTTCAAATTGAATTATAAAAAATTCTCACATCAAATATATTAACTATCAGTGTGATTAATATATAACATACATTCCTGTTATTCATCAGCTGTCAAAATCAGACTAGTCCTTCACACAAAAACCGGTGGTAATATCGATTTCAAAATAATATGTAGCATTGACCTATGCATTACATTTGTAGAAGGTGAGTTAATGCAAGTGTATTATTTATCATGTAACTCATCTATCCAAATCAAACCATTACCTGTGTGAACACGACTGACGCGTCAGTATGAGCACTCTATAGATATAGAACAATGACAGGCAATGACAGGTCATCCATCGACAACAACGGGAGGGGCGGAAAAAGTAGGACCAGTCGTTGTGAATGTATCGGCTTTCTACTTGAGTTGGCAATGGTACATATTAATTAAATTAACGTATTATTTGTACTTCTGAAAGTAAAGTTGAGATTTTTGATCTGTTCTAATTTTATTCATTAATCCGAGTTTGATAGTAAAAATAATGTTACAAACATTTTATTATTAAATTCAAAACGATTATATAATTTTTAATTGATATTATGTTTACGGAAGTGGCTCAAAATGTCAATTAGCATATTGTGTTCATAGGTTGAATTTAAAGATTACATATAAAAAATATCCATGACTATTCTGACCGAGAAAAACTTATGATTATTGTGTGGTCGCTGTAATTTAAACTATCATCGTCACTCGTATTAAACACCCGATGATGCAATAATGCCAATATAACACTCTCATTTTGTCAATTCAGAATGACACTATACCACTTAAATTAAATCAGAAGTGGTCATTACCAAGATTCTATTGTATTTGAGTGGTCGTAGTATGTACATATACCTACACTGAATCAGAATACAAAAGACAAAGTACCGCATCCACAAGAAAAGTACCAATTTGAAAAAATAAAGATGACAAACGAGTCATTATTTAATCATAAATATACAATGCAATAACTGAAGTCATTACTAAATCATAGGGATGATTCAACCTTACTGGCCGCCGTGCGGAGAGCTTCGGCCTTCGACTTTCATCAGGTGATTTTGGCAGTGTCAAACTGATCCAATCTTCGCAGGGACTCTTTTTACGAATGTATTTTATTCAAAACATGCACACATCCACATCTATATAATATTAAAAAATAATGACGACATAGCCATGCGTATTTTCTTCGGTTTTTCATATGTTTAGATACCAATCGATGCGCAAACGGAAACGATGAAATAAATAATGACAAATTGCATTGTATACAAAATTACAGGCAAATCATTACGTTTAATGTAATCATACGATTGCATAGGTCGGTCCTTAAGATCGGGAATTAAACATAAAAATATCCAATCAACAAACATTATGAAATTAATTATCGGCAGTCATTCAAATATAATAACTGCTTGTTATTTTACCTCAAACATAATCTCTAAAAATGGAAAACCGCTCAGTGATGGAGAATGGGTATAATATAAAGAAGAGTGATTTAAATGCTTCCACGAACACTGTAATTTGAAAACAAGGGAAAAAATATTCAATGAATAAAAGATATGCCTTCGGCTAGAAATACGGTAAAAGATAGAATAGCAATAACTCAACTGTAATTTTTAAACCTTTTTAATAGAATTATTAACTATTTTGTTATCAAACTCTAAAAAAAAATTTTTCGCCATAAAAAACTGCTTGGCACGTCGGACAGTTGAAAAATATTATTTGGAAAATTTTGGCACGCGTACCTAAAAAGGTTAGTTAGAAGTTAAAAATTCAATTTCTTTTATAGTGTTAACTGTCAATTCATGGTGGAACTGCATTGAATTATTTGATTAATTATTTGTAATTATATGAAACACAATTTTATAATACTTATTCCACTTTTTAATTAAATTCTGTACCGGTTTCGTCCTCTTCAAGGGGACATTATCAACTGATTCATCAGTAATAATACTTAAAAATTTAACTAAAAGTCAGTAATACCTACAAATAAATTCAATACATTCCAACTTTTTAACGTATATTTTGTTACAATATTTAAGTAGTTAATTTAAATCGGTAAATGATAAATTACTGTTTAAGTAAGTAAGGTAAGTTTTTTGTTATATTACGGCGTTCTACTTAAACGTGAAACCAAACCTAGTTGACATTTGACAGTTGACAAAATTAGTAAACACTCGCGAAAAATATTGCCGACAATCTGAAAATTTTGACTTATTTTTCAGGTTTAAACAATTTTTTTCGTTTCTTCTAACTATGGTAAATTACTAATACATCTCCAGTGGACACAACTTTCAAATAAAACTGACTTTTCTTACAAATGAAATTCGTGTTTGGATCCGTTCAAATTCCCACCAAAGGTATTTAGTTGGTTACGACGAAACATATTATTTTGATTGAACATAAATGCTATGCTAATTTTCTTTTTTCTCGACGGTTACGTAGATTCGTCTCAATACGGCGTATTTTGTTTATTTATTGTGAGGTCATCTCTGATACAGGTAACTTACAAAAATAGACTGACTATCTAGTAACTTCCCAACATTACGTAGAACGCTTGCTATATTAATATGAGTGGTTATTTATATTTATTAAATATTTTCACCATAGTATGCTATGACTTCATTGTGGTAAAAAAAACACATCAGGCGAATAACTCTTAATCGGTCAGTCGCTAATATAAACCAGTACGAATGACGGAATATGAAAGCTAAAATTATTAGTAATTTAATATAGGTAACAAAATGCCGCTACGTTTAAACAACTTTGTAAAAAATTACCAATACTATAACGTGCAGAACACAGCAAATCGTTAAACAAAACGAAGAGATGTATCCTATGTATTTATTACATCGCGTTATCACCCCACAGTTTCGAGTCATATGGCAAATATAAATCCGAATAGTTAGCAACCTGAATCGATGATACAACAGCGATCTACGCAATATAGGGTCAACATGACAAAATACGAATATGACCATCATTACGCAGTATTACAAATATAAATTAGGTACTTACTAGCCTATTTTTAATATTTGTTATATAATATAGTTTTACGGAGGCTTTTGACTGCCACTGTCATGTGGCTTCTTCTCCCTAAACGAGGATCCGTTGTTCAGGACCTATCTCCAATATTTTCGATTTGAGTTCTCAAGGAAATCTGCAAGTCGCAGATGTACTCTGTGTTGTTCAAATTTAGACATTGTACCACTATGTCCATGGCCTGATATTACTGTGGTAGTTTCTTTGGTGTGTTCGCGAATCTCATTTTATTCTTCTAAGTATTTAATCTTTGAGCAAACTTTGCCATCACCTACTATTACTATAAACTTAACACAATCACTGCTGACCTTTTAATTACCACATTTAAATAACAGGTTAAGTATATCTAATGGCCAACTGCTCCAAATGCGCCAGTCGCACTAAATGAGTTAATATATTAAAACTTCGATTAGGAAAAGAAAAATATAGACGGCGAAGATAATTAGTTTATTATTATCAAATGATATCTCCAACATAGTTTTATTTTGTAAGCAAATTTAATTATTTGCGGAATTACACAAGAAGTTTTCTTAAACCAAGTTTTAAAACGGAAAATAAATTACGAGGGTTGTTATATATTAATGCATCACGTAACTGTACGTTGAAAAGGAGAATACGCCCATGCTGTTTCCAAATATATGACTACAACATATGACGGCCTGCATGTTGTATATATTTTGTCGTATCATGGAGAAAATATTGAATGAAACATAAAACAGGTAGCAAATATTTTAAATTGGCTCATAATGACATGGCAACATTAGTCGAATAGGGGTTGCAGCCCCATTAATGTAGCATGATTCAATTAAGTGTAGTATTCACTAATCTGTCTGTTGTTCTGTTAATGTTCCCTAAACTGGTAATCGTAAAAATAAAATAATTATTTTAATCTCATATGAAAGTAAACATATAATATCTCTTTCTAACCAAGTTTATATTATATTCAATTACCAATATTTACTGCAATATTAAATCTTTAATGAGTCAATTCTATAATCATAAAGCCTCAATGTGCTAGTTTTTGTGTGAGGTATTTGAAAAAGTAATTAATCAAGATACTAACGATAAGGATTTCATTCGTTAAACGGATTCGATCTTTTGATTAACCCATAAACAACAGCCACATATTTAACCCATACCTGGTATGTTAGACAGGTTTCACGCTAGATATTTCCAAGATAAAAACATAATTAAAACACTGGGTAGGTATAAAAAAAATACAAAATAGACAGATGATTATAATGTGATGGTATAAAAAATTGCGTATACAAAATGATTTGTAGATTTTCATCTTCCGTGGGTAGCTGTAAAAACACCCAATAATTTAGTTCAAGTGTATTTGGGGTATTGCTTACTGAAATCACATGATCTGAAAAATCGGTTCCTTAGAATTCAGAGTCTAGTTCGTACTAATATTTCCGATGACGAATAGCTTCAATCTCATTGCATCTTCAAAACTCACCAAATACCAGTGGCGAAGGCTCCATACTAAGCGATTATTTAAAGCTTACCTTCTATTTTCAAGTATTTAATTTATATAAATAAATATCTATATTGTAGGACATTGTAGGTTATAATAAAAATATTGATTGCCATCTATCGTCGTTATTTATAAGTAGAGCTTTTAATTTAGTCAAGTTTCGAATCAAAAATAAATGACGGAACGTCCAACGTGAGTGCTATTTTTAGAATTATTTCAACGATAATCCAAGCCGAATTTTCTACCGCAATTCAGTTGCCAACTTCATGCATGTCTGCGTTTTTGTTCGAGACTCGGAAGCGTAAACAGACAAGCTTATTCGAAATGTTGATTTGTTTATTGTCTATGCTTATCTTTAAAAGCAAATAATAAATAATAAGGATGATTAAAAAAAATAATAACTATTGTGTTCGATCACATATAATTTATAAATTGGTATTAAAAATAAATATTGTATTAATTCGCGATTATTATTTAGGTTACTTCAGTCATAGACAAACATAACATACTATTCACAGTTTATGTCATTTTGACATTTCAAAGCGGTGATAAAGGTTTATTTTATAATACAAAATTCATTGTGTTACTGTGTTTTGAATGTGGATAAATTATCTCATATTGTACCGAAATCATTCGCCAGTGCTTTAAATATATAAGTATTTACAGGCGGACCTCGACTTACGAACGTTCGACTTTCGCACAATTCGCTATTTCGCACATTTAAAAAAAATCGTTTTTTTAAAACGTCGCGCTGGCCGTCACTTGCATCCTGCTCGCACCCGTCACTTTGCTTGTGAGCTAGCTAGGATAGGTTTATTCTTGCGCAGGAGCGCGTGCGGGCGTGTCATGTTGTGCGTTTTGCTAATATTATTCATTTGAAATTTTTCACCCTAAAAATTTATAAACATGAGTGAGAAACGGAAAAACTGCAGTGTTGATACGAACAAAGAGAAATCAAGGATTTATAAACTTCACATGACGTTCTGATTGCGGTGAATCTTTTGCTTCAATCGGACGTTCGTATGATACAAACAGGTCTACTACGATATGTTCAATTTTGAAAAGTAAAAATAAAATTAAGGAATATGTTACAAATTGTGGAAATATATCTTTAAAGGTTGTTTCCAAAAGACACGGCATAGTTATGGATGAAATGGAAAAATATAAATCTTAAATCTTAATAAAAAATCTTAATAAAAAAGCATAAACCTTCTAAAAACCGATTGACATTGCTTCTTGGTGGAAACTTGGCTGGTGATTTAAAATTGATGCCAATGTTAATTTATCAACCAGAAAATCCCAGAGCATTGAAAGGGAAGGATAAAGAATTGCTTCCAGTAATCAAATAAGAAAGCCTGGGTTTACTGCGTTAATATTAAAAGATTGGTTCACTTTACATTTCGTGCCAGCAGTTAAGCAATATTGTAAATTTAATGATTTACCATTTAAAATAAAGAAGAACTTTTTAAGGGTAACACCCGCAAACCCCACTTAAACATGTCTCTTAAACATCTTATAATATTTCAAAATACACACTATTTAATTTTTTTTTACTTCCCTCTACTTTCGAACATTCAACATTCGCACACCTTTTCAGGAACCAATTATGTGCGAAAGTCGAGGTCCTCCTGTATTAAATTGTGTAGTGTCCCGGTAGGAAATGTGCGAACGATTGCATTTAAAAATTATCAAAGCTTGACCTTCCAAGGGTTCATTTAGATTTGAATACAGCAAAAAAACTTATATTAGACATTTTCACAACAATTTATATGATAAATATTTGTTTTTAACGGGCAGTTATACATTAAACAAACTTTTTTGTTGGCGATGCGTATTGTTTGGTAAAGAAAGTATGCGTGGAATTCTACTGCCATAAGTGATTGAAATAATTTAACAAATTCAGCGGTGAAACCTATGACCGGTGTGTCGTTGTCATTAGTGTGCACCTATTCATCAGTAGTAATATCGTAAGTATTATCTTCTTATTTCCCGTAAGTTACCTGACAAGTGTGCTCTTTTTCTCTGATCTCCACAGCTTACCTCTTTCCAAAAGTCACCTTTCGCCACTGCCAAATACCTACCATAAACGTTTTGAGATATTCGCATTAATATGTTGAAGATAAGTTTAACCTCAATCTCCTCTTTATTTTATTATGACTTTTAAACATTTATTAATAAAGATGGGATTTCGTTTAATTAATAGAAATAAGTAATTATAAAATATTATGCATATGTATATGATATAAATAACGTTGAATTTTTTTTCGATAACTATATCAGTTGTAAAGCCATGTTAAGACTTGCGAAATTTATTAAAAGAGAAAATATTGTAAATTGTACATTATAGATCAAACCGTATTTTGAGAGATTTTTCCTGAATGGGGTCATATAAGTAACGTTATTGTATAATGTACGAACTAAGGGCCTAGAAGAGTGGGGCTATGGAACCTTCATCCAGCAGTGGATCAACCTGATAATGATGACGATGGCATTTCTAAAAACAATGAATTATACGAAATTCGTTTTACGGGATTAGTCTATTTTTCCACTTACACTATCAAACTCAATCGATTGGCATGTTTTCTATTTGGCGGCTTTTATTAATTTATTAAAATAAATAAATAACATCCCATTGGTATAAAGTATTGAAAAGTTTTAATTTGTGTAAACCAGTAAATAAATTGATTTCTTGCGAATAGAATTTCACTTATCACAGAAAGAAAAATGACAAGAAAAAAAATGATCACCTTATGTAACATAATAATTACTATACACCATGTAAAAAATAGCATAACTTTTTGCTTTTATCCATTTCATACGAATTTAAATAACAGTATCTACACAACACTGCGTTCATCACAATATGTATTACATTATAAACAACATTTTTGAGTTATGGCTATTCAAATGAAATATTATTTTATTATACGCGAAGTATTAGTAAATTTATCAGTAAACGAACTATGCGAACAAACACTGCCGTTATGATATTAAACTAAAATACATTAAAATACCATGGTATAAAAAACGGATAATCGTTAAAATGTATTGGAATAAAGAAATAGTTAAATCTAGTCTCAATATAAATAAAATTCTGATTATAAACCTTTTTTACTATCGATCAAATCCGTGTGTAATAAAAAGAATAAGGATGACAAAATATAACTGTGATAAAGTAAAAATAAGATAAGGAAATTTACTAAGAAACGATACATTTCGTGACTTGAAAACTCCGTGATAGGTACCTACGAGTCTACTGTTCCGATTAAAAGATGATAAACCCATGACAGTGGCCAACATCCAATATATGACATAAGAAGAATAAATATGCGTAACGAGGGATGTTTTCGTCAAATATTTAACATACTTATATTCTAGGAATGGTCGTTCGCTATTCATTAAACCATGATTAATTAAGTATGTTGACTACATACATTTATTACAATCTTATTAAAAATGAGATGTCACGTCGGACGTTTGTATATTATTTAATTATACATACATGAAATAAGACATTGAAGATTTTTCGAAACTACGCGATCTAATGCTAAGCCGGATTTAAAACGGGGCTAAATGGGACCCTCACCCCCCCCCCCCCAATTGATGGGTCTGGAAGGATGGATATATTATATATCTTGTATGCTATTGATTTAAATTTCAGAAAAAAATGCTATTCAAAGTTATATAGCAGAAGTCACCGTAGCATTAATACGTAGTTTTCATGTCATAATATCACAACATTCGTGTCTACAGCTTCGTTTAAAAAATAAGTAAATATACAATACTACTGATTAGAACTCATTTTATAAGAATATAATAGTACCTATGTACCTAATGGAATAATTTACTACGGTATGCATTCATTATACTGTTGTTAGCACATTTCATTGACACCTCACGCAGCCTAGATTCAACGCATTGGCATGGCAAATAGTTAATAGCACTCGTACCTCCTAATAAACGATAATGATAGAGGTTAGAATTGAATTATTATTAAGATTCGCGCCCAGGCTATGATCAAAAGTCACGCCCACTGAGCCACGGTGTCGTATTGTTAACAATCAAATGCGACGGTTCAGGTACAGATTCCTGGTGATTAATGTAGTTTGTAGATTGAGCATTTGTATAAAAAAGACAGGAAATTAATATATTATTTGGCAATCTAGATAGAAAAGTGGTATAAAAGTGTACGAAAAGGTAATCAATCACACTAATACGGCGGCAAAATACATTAAACATAGCTGCAAGAATCAAATCTAAGTACAAAACCATCAGTAGTAGAGTTTTTGTTGGTAGTCTTTTGTTTTTTCAACATGATTAATTCATTTTGAAATGAGCAATAACTTGATATAGAAAATTTTTCAAAAACAGATTTAAATAATTACAAGATAAAAAGAACTTTTTATATACCACGTTTTTAAATTTTCTGTTGAATCATATAAACAATTATATGTATTAATAATTTAGGACAAATAAGGGAATTGTCAAGAAATCATTTTTTTCTATTTTGCAACAAACAAACAAATAATATAGAATACTGAAAAGCCATTTTGATTTCCATAGTAACGCACGTATATATTAATAATTTAGTTGCTAGGACCACCCCCTTAGCAACCAATAATAGTGGATTGGATTACGGATTTCTTCCGAAATAACTTTTCGTACAGAACAGAATTAACTGAAAATGAATTCAATTCTACTTAGATGGCTAAAAGTATTAAAATAATGCATTGGTATCGTGTTCTGATATATTCTAAAAGTTTCAAATGTCTAGCTAGTCGGGAAGTTAGTTAAAAATCGATTGCAAGGTTTGTACTGGACAAACAACCACCGGACAAACAAGAATACGAGCTAAGAAAAACGTGGTAATAAAATAAGCTCGATTTGCAAATGTCACAAATGCCCGAAGTATTGGCTCAATAGATTGAATGCAAAACCAGTAATCTATGTTATTATTTTTATGCTATGTTAATACGTACATATTATTTTATTGTAAAATAGATAAAATCAGTCAGTACCATAGACTATAGATACATCTAGACGCCACCCGTTGCATTGCTAAATGAAGCTACGTGCCGTGCGTTTGGTTTGTGGGCGAGCGAACGCATTCGCCTACAAATGTTCGAGACGATAGACCATTTCGCTAGTGCTCGTCCAAAGTGCTCGCACTAGACGCTCAGAATTAAAATATAATTTTCTATTTTTTTTTACGTTATATAGTATTTTTAAGCGGTCAAAATGCAACCATTAGGTAAAGATATCCATAATTTAAGTTATTTTAAAGAAACACTAGGTCACTGATATTAAAATAAATAATAATATACAAATAAATTGTCACGAACATGTATCAACTTACCTATGAAACGTAATACCATCTTCTTACTTATCAGTACGGGTACCATATTTTAATACAACACGCAGAACCACCTTTCCTACTTAATTAACTAAAAATATATACCACTGACTTTATGTTTAACACAAAAAATAGCAAATTTAGCAACACGAACTCGCAGATTATCGATGCTACGTGAATCGATTCACCACGATTTGCCAGCGATACTTTTGGAAACTGACTCAAAAATATGTAGACCTTTTATCTTACTCTAGCGCGTGTCGCAGAGATTATAAGGATGCCGAATACTTTCTCACTCGCACTCATGCATCGTTTTTGTTCAGGCCTTGGTCAGTACCGAAATAGGTTTGTTTTAAATTCATATAGAATAATAATTCACCGTAGTTGGTAATATGAGATTTTTTATAAAATAAAAAAACTAACGAACAAAGATAATTAAGACTCCTTCTATAGAGATTGAGCCTATATGAAATTGAAGCAAAACAAATGGACATTGGTCCACGGATTAAGCTAACTACAAGTAATTTTAGATTGCAATTTCATTTGCATTTTGCAGAGGACTTAAAACTACTGTAATGACATTTGTTTCAATTTTTTTGGGCATGTAAATAATAATAATATAATATTACACGTTGGCATTATTATTTAGTTAAAAACTATATAAAATTGGTGTAAAATCGTTTATAACTGCAGTCGAGTAAGTAAACACAATTAATATGAAAAATCGCCGCCACATTACGTGAATAAAAGCGATGTACTATATTTGTGAAATTTACCAACAACCATGCTTTACGCGTTTGATAAATAGTTTAACATTTCATAAAAGAAATATCGTATAAGGCTCCTTCAATTTATAGTCCGAATTCTTTGATAAAGATGGATTAATTGTTGCCATTGCTTCTAATAGCTTCAAATATTGCGCTTATAATGTTTCTAATTTTGCTAGCCAGAATTTCCCGACACATATATAAAAAAATAATATACTTTTTTTGATAAATGAGCTATAACGTCCAGTAAATAATTTTCATAAAGTTTTTATTTCGTCAGTGGTATAAATTGATAAAACCACATTTAATGGTAATACTGAAAATCAGACCACGTTATGTATTGTAGACATCAAACGAGGAATATTCAAAATTAATAAAATGAAAAAACTAACAGACAAATCACATCTGCCCCGATCGTCTGGATTATAAAAATGTCACTTTGAATCGGTTTGGATATAGCATTAATTATCAAAAAACACATGCCTGGGCAAACTTTTTAGGAGCGAGGGTGACTTGCAATTTACCCCAAGCGTCAAAGTCCACCACCCATATATTATTTTACTCCCTTATTATAAGCAATGCATGTAAGTTCCAATGAGCCCGTTCATAGCCCAAAACAGGTGTCAACATAAATAAGTCAGAATCATCAAAAAAAAACTTAAACTTTTACGAAACTTAAAGTTATACTTAACGCCAATTTAATAATAAAATCTTTCTGAAATGTTGAATATTTATTTACCTTTCTCGAGTAAATGTCGTACAATAGGTGATTTTTTTATTATTTTAAGTAAGATAATAATTAAAGTAAGAAGTAAATCAAACAGTTCTCGACTGTGTCATGTTATCGAATCGACGACGCGCTGGCCGCAGTGTCTCGCTTGGAAATCATAAAAGGTGCGTAAGTTTGCCTTGGGCCTGATTTCAACCCACCTACCTGATTACAAGCTTTATGCGTACAACATATTTAAAGAACATTTTAATAACATTATTCATTTATTTATAATTTCAATGAGAGACTGTAGATGAAGTGTGGAAATGATCTAATATTTGGGATTAACTGACATCTTCAGGGCCAGATTAACCCTTGAAGGGACCCTGAACTTATATAATAATACATATAAAAAACTCCAAAATAATAATTATCAAAACGTATTTACATAATTTAAAATAATATAGTTGTGTTTAAGTATTATACACTTTTTCTCATCCTACTTAATAACATGTCGACAAATTTCGTAGCAAAAATGGGAAATGACCCCTCGTCAATTTTCTTTCAGGCCACCGAGCCTTTACTCATATAATTCAGTCCAGTCGAGGTAGCTTGCACTTAAACAACATTACTATGTAAAGTAAAAAAGTAAGTTACCGTTTCCTATCTAAAGTAGAACATTTGGGTCTCTGAAAAGTGAAGGTTACCAGATCAATTATTGATGTTAGTAATTCGCTCAGCACAACAGGTGCTTTTCTTTTGATCAGACGCGTATTGAAAAAAAAGTGTGAATTTGTCAGATGCGGAGTTCGAATCCACGGCTTTATAATTAAACAAATAAACTTTTCAAGAAGTGAGGTTATAATTTATTGACGATAAAGAGTGATAAAATAATAAACAAATACGGACGATATTTAAGGAGCGGATGTAAAGATGTCGACGTTATGTTGAAGTGACTGATTATAAACGCAATGCATAGTTGAAAGTTTAGCAAAACAATACATCTTCAATTATGGGGAAAAGGACACAATATAATAGTTTAATCAAATTCTTTTTACATTATAGCTATACGTTATTAAATTGTATACGATATTAAAAGACTGAACTTGACCTAGATAAGACACTACAGAAAGGTTTATTTAGCCGCAGATTCAACAGATAAGTAATCCAGTCAACAAAGAGATGCTTGTGCACAAAAATGCGGAGAGTGTCATTTGACGGGGACGCCGACGCCCGAAGTGGGCGTCCGCCGTGACGTCACGGACCGGCGTGGGACGTCGCTGCGAAGTGACGTCACTGACCGCGTGGGAAAACGGGTTAACTGACTCTGCTACTGTAAAAATACTATGTCCACAGAGACAGATAGGAGGTGATGTTGCATTGGCTATTGACTACCGTGCAATCGGGCGTTTCCAGAATACTTATTCAGAACAAATAACCTAACCATTAAAATTAAAACTAATAAAAATATATCATTGTATAAATGAGGGATTGTAATCGAGAGCAATTTTTTCATTGACGGGATTAGTAAAAAATAATAACAGAAAATAGACGTAACTACACAATTATATTTTACATAGTTGTAAGGCGGACAGCACAAGTCATCTAATATATAAAAATTAAAATTTGTGTGTTTGTTTGTTCGTATTGAATGCGCAGCCATACCGTTCATCCGATTGCGATAAAACTTTGTAAACTTATTGCTTGCACTTGCGCGAAGAGTATAGGCTATACTAATATATAAAAATGAATGTCTGTCTGTCTGTGTGTCTGTCCCGTATGCGTTCCTATACCATTCATCCGATTGCGATGAAATTTTGGTAAGTGGTTGTATGCACACCCATGAAGGTTTCTGAATTAGAAAAATTATCATTTTCTTCTTCTTCTTCATTCTATCTTCATTTATTCGTATGGTTCCTATACCATTCATCCGATTGCGATGAAACCTTCGTCAGTTGTTGTGTTAACACCCGCAAAGGTTTCTGAAATAGTACAACCATCTTCTTCTTCTTCTCTTTCTTCTTCTTCTTCATTCTATCTTCTTTTATTCGTATGGTCCCTATACCATTCATCCGATTGCAATGAAATCTTCGTCAGTTTTTGTGGTAACACCCGCAATGGTTTTTGAATTAGTACAATCATCTTCTTCTTCTTCTATTCTATATTTTTCTATTCGTATGCGTTCCTATTCCATTCATCCGATTGCAATAAAATTTTCGTCAGTAATTGTGCCAACACCCGCAAAGGTTTCTGAATTAGTACAACCATCTTCTTCTTCTTCTTCTTCATTCTATCTTCTTTTATTCGTATGGTCCCTACACCATTCATCCGATTGCGATGAAACCTTCGTCAGTTGTTGTGGTAACACCCGCAATGGTTTTGAATTAGTACAACTATCTTCTTCTTCTTCTTCTATTCTATATTCTTCTATTCGTATGCGTTTCTATTCCATTCATCCGATTGCAATAAAAATTTCGTCAGTAATTGTGCCAACACCCGCGAAGGTTTCTGAATTAGTACAACCATCTTCTTCTTCTATTCTATCTTCTTCTATTCGTATGCGTTCCTATACCATTCATCCGATTGCAATGAAACTTTGGTGAGTTGTTGTGCGCACGCCTGCGAAGGTTTCTGAATTAGTACAACCATCATTTTCTTCTTCTATTCGAATGCGTACCTACACCATTCATCCGATTGCAATGAAACTTTGGTGAGTTGTCGTGCGCATGCCCACAAAGATTTCTGAATTAGAAAATCATCTTCTACTTCTATTCGTATGCGTTCCTATACCATTCATCCGATTGCAATGACATTTTGATCAAGTGTTGTGCCCTTGCACGCAAAGGTTTCCGAATTAGTACAATCATCTTTTTCTTCTTCTATTTGTATGCGTTCTTATGCCATTAATCCGATTGTGATGAAATTTTGACCAGTTGTTGTGCGCACGCCCGCAAAGGTTTCTGAATTAGTACAGCCATCTTTTCTTCTTCTATTTGTATGCGTTCTTATGTCATTCATCCGATTATGATGAAATTTTGACCAGTTGTTGTGCGCACGCCCGCGAAGGTTTTTGAATTAGTACAACCATCTTCTTCTTCTTCTATTCGTATGCGTTCCTATACCATTAATCCGATTGCAATGAAACTTTGGTGAGTTGTCATGCGCATGCCCACAAAGATTTCTGAATTAGAAAATCATCTTCTTCTACTATTCGTATGCGTTCCTATACCATTCATCCGATTGCGATGAAACTTTTGTCAGTTGTTGTGCGCACACCTGCAAAGGTGAAGGCGAAGGTGAAGGAAAATTATATAAAATACAAAGTTTGTTGTTTGTTTGTTCCATCTAATTTTGTTTTTTTTTTTTTACTACATATTAATAACATTAATAACGTTTTCATATTTTGGATTCGATTTTACTTTAGTGTTCTTATGTTTGACCTTTACTCCTATTAGAATTATTTTCATATTGCCATATTGTATTACACAGATATTTTAATATTAAAAAAATAATTACCTTTTATTATTTTTCAAATATCTAAGATAAATATAACCACGAAGCGACCCTGTGCGAAGCCGGGTACTTCAGCTAGTAATATATAGATATTAAAGTATGCGAATATAATATCATTGAATTGCTTTATGTTTATTAAATACAATGTCTTTCAATTAAAAACTATCTAATATTGATGAAAATATTCACTGTGGTGCTAATATTTAATACACATTTTAGATTATACAGGTCGTCTACACTCTACAATTTTATCATGGAACAAGTGCTTTCAACTTGTAACGCGTCTGAATAAGAACAGACACATTATTCTAATTTAGATCATTATTTGCAATAATATAGCGCCTAGAACGAGCAGGTTTTCATTCAAACTGCAAGGAAATCAATTCTCGATCATGAATGCGTGGGCCAGGTCGCTTCGTCGATAACTGCTTAACAAATCGACGAGGTGGCGTAAATAGGGCGAGCCTTGCAATAAATTACCACGACCACGTACTTTAATCTAGATTCTGCATTCTAGAAGGAATGATTTAAATCTAGATACGGCAACACTACACCACCCAAGGACCTGACCCGACAGTACAAAAGCGTCAGTTTTAGATAGCATCGACAAATTGGACGATATTTATAATCAGTAGTAAACAACAAATGTTGTACAACGAAAGAAACAATACTTTCATAATCAGTATTTTTTATGACGTTTTGATTTAATTATTTGTTTTGTATATTATATTATATAATATTTCCGATTCAGATGTTCGAATACCCGGGAAAATGTTTCACTACCACGATGACCGAGCAGAAATAAGTTGGCTTATAGTGTCGTAGATCCCGGGTTAGAATCTCGCAACTAGCAAAATCACATAATGTTTTTTCGACATGTGTTTGAATCCAGAGTATGATAAGTGATAAGTGGCTAACTTAAAAAAAAGAATCAGTTAATACAACCTCCACTATGTAGAGGCCCATATGATCCTTAGGATCTAACAAGGTGATGTAATGTACATATTGAGTAAATTCTTCACTTAGAAATAACGTATTTTCACGATATTTTAATATGTTAAATTAGTATATAAATAGTTAGGTAGTAACTGTATTATGTGTCAGATGTACCATTGGTGAGTGTGAACAGTACACGAAGATTCCGATAGACTAAAACCGGGTCGCAAAAAAACCATTCAAATAAAAAAGAACAAAACTTTAATAATTTAGAGTTTAAATTAAAATTCCATCAAGTAACTTCTGTCGATAATATTAATTTTATTTGAAGAATTGTAAAAAAATCATATAATAGAATTACAGACGAGAAGTAAAATAAGATCGGAATGTGTAATGTGGTCTTTAGTTTTGTATGGTAATAATACGTTGGCTGTAATTTGCCTACGACCGAGACTATTCTTAGCTGTGGAGGTGGGGTAAGGATATTTAGAATCGTGCCGTGACTAAGCTGCAAGGAAAGTTTAATGTGCACTAAATACCTGCATTTTACCAAACGATTTTAATCTTGTTCCAACTAAATGCTGCATTGAAATACGAGCATGCGCGAACCTACTCCCTAAGCCAATATTGATAAATTATATACAGGTGAAAAGAAGAATCGTAATTATCATGTAGAAAATGTAGAGTTAAGAAAAATTCCAACAATGAAGTGCGCAACAGAAGACGATTACATATTATTATTAGTGGTTTCCGTCGCAGATTAGTTCAGCTGTTCAACTGTTGTCTCCCATCATTCCATGTTCTGGTAGGCTTGTAGGGGGGGGGGGGCGGCTAGCAGGTTTTCCGTGCATCTCGATAATAAGTGGGATCCTAGTTTCGCCTATCCACATATTTTACATTCAAAAAATATCTTTGTCTTTCCTGTCTGCCCACAATCTCAATTATCCCGCAATGCACCCGGTGTCCTCATTTTTAGAAGTTGCGGCATTGTATAATTATTATGTAATTATAAAGATTATAAATATGCAATTTATTACAATTTAGATACTATTAAAAAAAAAATGGATCAAATAAAAAATAAATTATGTGTATGAATTATTCAAAACTCTCATGGCCATCTTCGAGAACAAACTAAATAGCAATGATAAAAAATATTTATACAAATGTTTAATGAACGTGTTGAACAAACACACATTTATTATAAATACTTAATTTTTAAACTGGAAGTATATATGGAAAATATTTTTTTTTCTTTTGAACGTTTTCAGATACGTAAGTACCTACTGATTATTAAAAAGATTTTTTAATATACATAATCAGTAAATTGTATCAATTTCGTATTCTGTCATTATATGCCCTTGTAGAACTGCATTTGAGAGAGAAATGAGTAATTAAATATTGGTATGAAATTAATAATCGCATTTTTAGTATACTATTATTTAGCATTCGGTACCTAATTTAAAATATCTTGTGTGACAACGGGTGGCATTATATGTATATATTGAATTCGGTAATGTGTTACCATGTTCTATCCTAAGACGATCCATAGTATGGAACCCCACACGGTGGAACTCTTCGTATTCTGTCGTGATATGCCCATGGTAGAACTAGAGTGGCACTGCAGTTCACTTTACAAGACGTATTTTCGAAATACTATTTAGTATAAGGCATTTCAACATGTATCATTAATCATTATCTTCTATGGCAGTATGTGGTACAGTATGTATTGAATTCGGTAATTAATACAAACATCATATTATACTGATTGAATGCACGATATGATTATCACTAAATACATTAACGAATAATTGGTAAACCATAGTACCCATTTTCGTTGCAAGAAGAAAATGTTCAAAACTCTATTAAACTGTTTAAATAAAGTTTTTATAATAAAAGACAATATTGGTAATTTTAGCATTTCACGTAGACATTAACATTTTATAAAATGCAAATATAAACACACTTGATATACGACTAAGCGACTTAAACTATGTGGACTATATTTGTGACTATAAATGCAATTCATGTAAATTAGACAATAAAAACGCTATAAATGTAGCGAATTTTCAAGAAGTGGCGTAAGTGGATTATGTAAATCGTAAAACGACATGTTATCTGAAATCTCAAAAGGTCGTGGCATCGTTTCACGTGACTTGCATATTAAAATATGAAACAAAACACATTTAGAACGTAATCAATGTAGCTAAATAAACGACGTGGGACATAATGCCACAGACAATAAACTGAAGAAAAAAACAAGACAATGTATTAAAATAATAATAACATGCTGTAAAGTGTCATATTAACACAAAACAACAAAGACTTAATAATAATAAACATAATAACTTAAATTTTCTTAATACAATGACATACCGCATTGAAGGCATTCATAGAAGTATGTAGATAGACCTTCTTTTTACTAAGCTTTTGAAACAATATTAAAATTAAATCTGAAAAGATTGTAAAAATCCTACATAATGACCAAGTAATATACCTAAATAGTTTGCTACCAATATAAAGATTGTAATAAACAGTAACGATTATAGATATTATTTATTATATTCATCATGTCTTATATGAAAATCTATGACAATCAATAACTTTACATGGGAAGGTGTACATATAAATGTGTCAGCTAGGAAAGAATGTTGTACAAAATATATTTTGTTTAAAACACTCATATTAACCCATAAATCTATATCATAATCTCTGTAAGTACCTACAATAGAGCTGAAAGTCCAGTAGTCAAATGTATATTCTTACAGTAAAAGAGATATTCGACTCCAGTTTTCAGTTTACGGATTAGATCCCCCATATGATATTAAATCTTTGTAGGATTAAGATCAGAATCATAGAATAACAAAACAATAAATAATAGCAATCGATTGTGTGTTTGTTATAGCTATGCAATTCAACAGTACCTCTCAATATGTAAGTGGTTAAGACCAGATATTAATCAATTATTCACAGGTTTCATTGATCGGAAAACAATTTAATGGTGAAAATAAACATAATACGCATAAAATAATTAACAAGAATACAGCGAATTGATTTTTTATTTCGCGGGTTACTGGGTAAGTAATGAAATTTAATAAATCACCATTAAATACTATACAGTATTGGGTCTGTAAATGTAAATGTAAATAATATTTGCACGAATATAATAAAATATTATATAAGTACCTAATTAGTGCCGCACTTTCGAGATTTGCAAAATGTAATAAAGATATACTAATTATTATATGGTTTATTTTGATTTTTTTGACATTAACCAAAAGATAATAAAATTTTCGCACGATACATGGCGTTACTTATAAATTTTCTGCAGGTATATTTCAATACATCCATGATCGCCTGAATGTGTAGATTTTGTTATTTCATGTCTTTGTCTCAATCGTTAACTTCCATCCTAAAGACAGTCTTCACTACTGATTTAGTAATATTATATCGCTGCCAAACATATATCGGAAAAACAACATTAAGACTGCGTTACACATATTATGTCTAATAAAGAAAATATGCTTATAGCCATTCTATAATTTTGTTTTTCTATACATATACCAAGGCTCGCAATAGTCAGGTCGTGGGTCGTAACACGAAACTGTAATCTTCGATGGTAGTGCTAGTTATTGCTCATACTTCGAATGCAGTATGGTAATCTGTTTGTAGAAAGTAGGTAATGATAGTATAGGTAATAGTTTGAACGAAATATGCAATCGAAAATCTGCATGTATACTGCAATCAATAACTAGCACCAATCATCGTAATTCGCAATTCAGTACCACACCAGTAATATAATTTTAAATAAATTGACTTCTGGATTTTCAACTCCAATAATGTAGAAATATTTTTTTCATCTCATAACATTACAAAATATTCATAATAAGACATGTAAATTTGATTTATTTCTTCGTAAAGAATTTTATTAAATTCTATACACGTTATTTTGCGAAAACTAGATAAATACAGAAGTAAACTCATGCAATAATACTATCGAGGTAAGTAAATAGAGTTTTAAAATTATTTACTCGTTATATTATGGTTATGCAAATAATTGGGTGTCCATACGATCTTTGAAATGTTATGGATTAGTTTTTAACAGGTTATCATCCAGCTAAGAGACAAACAAAGCAAATAAAAGAGGAATGATTCAACACCATTATTTTCAATTTAAAAAAAAACACCATAAGATACAGACCTTGACATACTTCCAGTGCTGCAATGGCACCGAGCACCGTCGGGAGGTGACGCGTTATGATGGTGATGACGCGGTGCGTGTTTGAAGAAGCCAGGTGAGTGGTTGTTATCGGAGGGCCGCGGCCGGAGCGGGATGTGGACCGAATTCCGCCGCGGGCCGCAGGTTAATTTGTGAGGCGGGACGGTAAGAAAGAAGACACACAAACCGTCACCAAAAGAATTACAGGGACATTATGGGAATACACAAATGGGTACTGGTTAATATACAAAAATGATGCAATGCTTCTGTCTCGTGAATAATTTTACTCTGTGACGGTTACCTTGGCAACCAAAGCGATAAATTATAAAACGACAAATGCCTCCTTTTTCTCATTTTGTACTATTCAATATGCATCGTTTTCAGCGACTGTATTTCACCTTTCGGCATCCTCAGCACCATGTACAAATTTAATTTGTATCCATAAATCGATATGAATCTTGACCGCCTGACGATGAAGTTTATCATTTTTTTTACGAGAAATGGGTGTCAGCCACATGCTAACACATTATAACATCTATGCTTTGAATCCAAATACCATGGCGGGCACACCACATCTACGGTAAATATATAACTTCAACGTCAGTTGTATATTTACAATAGGCAAGGTAGATAGATATACATAGTGCCTGAAGATGTCGAAAGGCGAAACTAGGGTTGCTAAAAATAGTTCCATATGCAATAATATTAATTAAAATTTAACTTAAAAATTCATTAAGTACCCTCGTCGATATTAAGTATCATTTTTTTGTATATTTATTGATGTAGAGATAATATCGATGTCGAGTGATTTAACAAGCATTGGATATAATAAAATCCAGAAGCGGCAGAGGATAAACAACAAAAGAGGTTCGATCTTTAATGTATTTTTTAATTTTCCGCGAACTCTTTATAAATTAAGTGTTGCTAATGGCGTGAAGCCGTTGAGTTACAGCAAACAGTGCATCATTAATACAGTAGTTTGAAAGCAAATGTAAAGACATTTTAGGGAATAATTGAAAGAAAAAAACGGTAGGTGTCCAACAATCTAAATAGCCAAACAAGAAACGACCCACCGCAATCATTGCAGTTTATTGTAGACATAATTATTGTCATTGGCTGTTTTTTTCTTTCAATGCAATATGATTAATTACTTTTGCTTTCAAACATTTTTAAGTTCACTAACAGTTAATAATTAATTAATTACCATAGGCGTTTGAAAATATTATGATGGAAAAAGCGACGCGATATGATATTTTTCACTAAAATAAATTGAATAAACTTATTTTCATTTCATTAAGAAAGGCAGTTTTAATAAACTATTTTTTTTTTATTCAACGAATGATTTACATGATTTAGGAATGTCATATTCTTTATTGAAAATACATTATTCAAAAACACTTCAAACACTTATCCATTAGAAAAAAACTTGGAAGTACAACAAAATTTGAAATACTTTTTAAATGTTTATTAGTTAATTTTATCGTAATTAGGTAGAGTGCAGGTGGATAAATTTGTAAAGCACATTGACCGGAATCCTATGGATGCAGGGTTAAGTCCTGTCCGGTATCATATTTTTTCAATATTTTTTCTAGTGAGTATGATTCTGAGATGTGTTGTGTTTGGTTTTGGTTCAAATGAAGTAGGTATGTTCAATAATAGCAGATTTGGTTGACAGTACAACATAAAAATTCAGCAATACTCTTTTCGATGTTATGCCGGGTCTACACTGGCAACATGTCGCGCGACAACCTCGTTAAATTTTACGATAAGTATGATAATTATCGTAAAATTTCTTAAGAAATTATGATAATTATCGTAAAATTTAACGAGGTGGTCGCGCGACATGTTGCCAGTGTGTACCCGGCATTAGAATTGCGGAAGGTAGATAAGATTTATTATGCATGTCATAATAAAATTCTGAAATGTTCGGATAAAAGTAGATTTCTATCGAAATACAGGTTTAAATACCATTTGATTTTTATTTCGCACTACATTTCAGTAATTATTGCATAAGTCATCAATAAATTTTAAACTATTAAAATCAGTAATATGAAATACTGCATAAGTAGGTAAACTAGAATTAATTCAACGTTGATTATCAATTTCAATTGACTAAGTATTGCTTTGCCCATTCATATTTACTAATAAAAGAGTCGGGAATAGCGTTGTAGGTACGTATGCAAGTTAAATAACTTGATTAAAACTCAACACAAGTATGCACCTAAAAATATAGCTATCGAATTAAATGTAGTTGAGACAGTCCACATCGTACAGATTAGTGTGCTTTAATAAATACAGATATTCCACAATACCATTCGACGCTACTTCCGATTAATACTTTGGACGCGGAAGACGCGCACGGCGCGTAATGGCCAGGCGGCCGATCGATGTAATTAACGTGCATTTTAAAGGGGACAATTAAAATCTCATTATCTCTTCAGCAGCGAAAGCGTTAAACGGTAAAAACTCCCCCAAATATAAGACTTTAATTTTCGATATATTTTCACATGTTTTCCATCGACGAAGCAACACAAAAAACATATCTGTATGAAAAAAAAATTAAATGCATTTTTTATTTGTTTAACGACAGCTGTATCTTGGTCTAAACTAGACATAACAGAAACGTTTGAAACTTTCTTATTTTCATAAGTTCAGTCTTGTAAAGCTAACATTTTAACACAAGTTTTACCCGAACACCACAAATTTAATGACACCTAATCAAACATAATAATATCGCTGAGTCCTGTTGGTACTCCAGCGATATGACACGAGTATGCGTCCACCCTGCCACTAATATCAGATATTCATTATTATAAACAACCCAAAAAAAAACTTCAAAACTATATCACATATCGGATAGGACTTAATTATTTAAATAATTTTATTAGTTAAACCTCTTGACTTACAAATTTTTTGCAAGTATTTTTTTTTCACTAAGACGCCATGAACAAACAGGGCGCTAGAGACAATAAAAAATTAGCAATCAAATCACGCCTGACTTTTTTCTTCGTATAAATTTTATGCTAATTAAAGTTGTTAGCGAATAAACTATCCATTATGTCGCTTGATGTATTCAGATCAAGGTTACGGTGTCGTTATTTTTTTCTCTTTTCCCAACAGAATATTAACAAACGCCACTCGTCAAACAGATACAAAGATACCAGCACGATTATGGTTATATACAAATGTTATATCAAAGTAAATACCAAGAAAATGTATGATTATATTATATTTCATAGATACGAACATGGGCACAAAGGTTACTTACTATAAAAGCAAGGTAAAAATATTCACCTTTATATAAAATAACAAAGGTATGTAATTGAGATTATTAATGAGTTTGATATTATTCATAACTCACAATCATTTTTGTATAGTAGAAGCAATTAAAATGTCACTTCAAAAATCAATTTATATAATAATTCAAATTAATTATGTTATAAATAGTTTTAATTTGATAAATTCTTCTAAAAACTGCTATGCCAAAATGATTTGATTTGTCTATATTATGGTAAATATAGAATAATGCCGAAATTTAAAATGACTTCAGATTACTACCTATTAAATAAATATAAACATACACTCTTGAATCTTAAACCAGCGATAACTATCCCAAGAAGTAGAAAAATTTACAAGTGACTGGGAAAATCATAATAATATACTTGTGAAAATTACTAAACTTGACTTTTTAAAACTTTTTGGGATAATTTCGTACATTAAACATTCCAAACCAACCACGTTATCTTAAATAATTGGTAAAAAAAATATTGATCATTCTCCGGGTAAATTCTTGGATACAGTAGCGTATCAATTACAATATGGTAGATTGCCTACAATATATAAGTATTCCCATATCGTTAGTGTAATTTAACAAAATAATATGTGTGCAATGCCGGAGAATTCTCAATACTTTTTTTCAAGTAATACAGTAGTATTATACAATAAATTTTATAGAATTGGGCAAACCAATGTTTATTGAGGTAAAGCTTTATTTGTAATTTGTGAAAATTGTTTCTTTATTTCACTTAGTGCACAGTTATAATTTCAAGTAAAGTAATGTTTACACGGGTCTAGTACTAAGCATTACTACTCGATTTTCGCACTAATACCGGCATGTTTACACGTGTCGGTATTAGTGCGAGTAATGATTACTAATGAATAGCACGAAGCCCGTGTACACAAAACTTTTAAGAGAGTAATTATTGCATAATACGACTGCGAATTAAAACACAGTTAGATTTAGTATAAAAACCCCGTTAATCGTATTTTCCATGCATTTAATTTAATTGAACCCATTTATTGTAACATGTTATAGACATCACAAACGTACATAATTTATTTGTTATTTATTAAAGAGGTTAATAAATTTAAATTGAAATGTAGGAAAAAACAGTATTAGATAACTTTGCTAACTAACACTTGTTAATAAGTCTGTTAATTATTGTATTTACTTAATTCTGCTCATTTTTTGTCATGAACCAGAGATTGAAAACAAGAAATAGAAGTAGAAATATTATTATGAATGTTTTGGTCGTGTTTTGAAACTAATGATAAAATGTAATAAAAGACAGTACGTTTTTCGTAAAAAGTAGAGGACTTCAATCGCTTTACAAAATTAACGTCTTGCTTCAGATTTTAACTTACTTACACCGATCGCTGAAAATAAAATTAAAATACATACTTACACATAATATTATAGGGCACACTGTGTTGAAAACATTACATTTTTGAAGACATAATAAATTTTATTAAAACTTGGAATATTCCTCGATGTGATACGTGTCAAGAATATCTACAAAATATTGTATTATACTAATTCGCCTATTCACAAAGCATGGTTTGATTGTATTGTGAAAGTAAAAGAAAATCTCAATATACTGATAGGAATATTATTATAATGAAATTTGATTAAAACGTCATCTGTAAAATATTGCATAAAAATTACATACAATAGTGTCGAATTGGCATACAATCAGGCTACTTTAGAATACATATTTTGTTCCCACCACCGGTTTAAAAATTAACAAAATCCGGTTTCATTATCCGTATGCACTGCGAGATTTTTAATATGAACCAGTGGTTCTCAACCGACGGTAAAGTATTGCTCAAAACTCTGGATTAATAATACCTTCATGTGTCGGCACATGGGCACATAATCATCTTGTAAAATAAAACTTTAGTAGGTATATCAATTACTCCGTCAAACATTGAATTGTAAAAATTCTGGCAGAGAAGCAGCGACAGCTTTATGACTAACAATTATTTGAGTTAAATATTTATTCGTTTAGGACATTTTGATTTCGGCATTTTTTAACAAATATAGGTATGACACGAAGAGATTAGACCCCATTAGTACAACTCACCCCTCTCCCCCATCGGTCTATACCCCAGTGGCGAAGGGTGGAGGTAGGCTGTTAAGATCCGACATAAAGAGTGCATACTAAACTTTGACAGTCATACGTATTTGTTTTCATTAAACTAAGACTACAATTGTCAATTTTTATAATTCAATTAAACTCTGTCCAAACCAAACCATAATTAGTTTTAAATCAGTAGGTACGTAACCATAGATAATATACAGCCTTGAATTTTATAAATTAATTGTTATATTGTATTTACATGGAATGCCTTCAAAATAATCACCAGGTTTCCAGTGTATGAATAATTTTTCACAGCAAAGTAACCACAACAATAATTGATAAGGTATGCGGTTTAAATATGATATGTCCAAACATAGAAAGAAGGCTCGATGCGTAATGTTTCCTCGCATATATTATAAATCCTTTCCAGGTCAAGATTTTTGCAAACGACTTTGCCTGTCAAACGATATTAATCAGAATTAGCGACGTGTGAAACGGACCATATTTGTAAAGCTACCAATGAGTGATTTCCTTTCATGCAAATTATATTTTGTATTGAATATCTGACAATATACCATCATCACCATCATCAGCCGTTTTTTGATTCCCTACAGAATGAACGCCTCGTCAGGTTTTCTCCATTATTCTCAAGTCAATTTTGAAAATATTTATGAAACCTATTGGCTGACTGTTTTATACTAATTAGAAGCCACCGGATGGCTATCTTAATTTTTTTATGAATCTAGTTTTTTTAACTACATTTATGCTAAATACAAAATAAATATAGCAAATGACCGCTTAACATTTTGGTTTTCTAACTTAACAACAAGAGGTACGGTCAAATAAATTTTCAAAAAAAACTATAAATGACATCAGAGGTAATTAATAATTAACATAGAATACTAATTACGAAATACACATTAAGTATATTTAAAACGTGTATGTATTTAATTTGCAATGGCACGGGAGCGTTAAGCCGTATTGAAAAAAATACAAAGAACTTGTTGCATCTGTCCTTAATCCGCTCGATAAAAAATGTGGTGGAGTCAGAGTATAAAATATATTATTATTAATACGTATATAAGTACTAATAATGAAATCTTCTTTGATAGAAATATGTATATATCATATAAGATTAATATCGAGGATAAACCAAAACACTAGGTATAATGTAGTATTTAACTAAGATATAAAATACTTTTTTTGGTTCTAATAATACGTCCACGATGGCCGACCGGTTACGCCGTCAGGCATAGGTAATATTATAGTGTCGTTGGTTCCGGATTCGAAAACCGGGATTGACCAATTCACATGTTATTTTTCAATGTGTGTTCCGGCCCAGGCTAATGACTATGGACCCAATAGGTTGAGCAAGAGGTTAATACCCATTTCTCATAAAAAAATGTTAATAAAATCTCCCCCTGTGGAGGCCCATAAGATGTTCTTAGGATCGAATATGGTAATATATTAGTATTATATAGTTATGAAATAACGTTTGTTTTGATAAATAGAATGTCGAAACTAAGGCCCACTAATAATGTCCATGCTGTGACACGGCGGTGTAAACTTCGATGGTAGTAGTATTTTGTTAAAAACGATAACTATTGCATATTTAAATACATGTTAATAACTTGAACGAAATATGCAATCGAAAAGTTTCAGTTATTGCGAACAGATTCCCGCAATCAATAGCTAGGCACCAACATCGTAATTCCAAATTCAGTGCCACGTCCTGAATATCGGTAGATATGTAGGCTGTTAATTTTTCTTTTTTTACTATGTTTTTTACGAGAAATGGATGTCAACCACTTGCTCAACCTATTAGGTCCATACCCTAACTCACACACAAATTGAAAAACAATATGTGTACTTGCCAGACTCAGGATTCGAACCTGAGACCCACGGCATGATAGTCCAACGCTTAAACCGCGCGGTCACCGTGGGTGTAGGCTGTTAATATCCGACATAATTAATGCACACTAAACTTTGTCAGTGATACTCATTTGTTTTCATTGTACTAATGATACAAACTACAAATGGTGCTGGCTAGTTTTTAAAAATCAATTAAACCCTGCCCAACCAAACCATACCTAATAGTTGAGGTATGCTATGGGCACATTTTTTGACATAGTACTTTGTTTTTGTTAAGAATAGATATTATTACAGATGGTTTTAACTAGTTTTGTTAAATTCATTACGCCCTGCCTAACCAAACCACAAAAGATACAAATTATTTTTACATCTATTAAATATCTAAAATTGTGTATCATTTAATGGCATAGTTTTAGATATTTTATAGATAGACAAATATTTTTTGACTAATATCTATTGTGGCTTGGTGTACGCAGGCTTTAGTTAAATTTTAAAATCTAACCAACACTATCTGCAAATTGAAGATAAATATGTATGACTGACAAAGTGCGCACTACATATTTATGTCAGATCTTAACAGCCCACCTCCACCCTTCGACTCTTACTGGATATAGTCGACTTTGTTCGAAACTCTGCGATTTTGTGTTTAGCTCGTGTTGCCTCCTAATAATATTATTATCATTTTGGTAAAACTCGCTCCATCCCGCTGAAATAATAATATACGATGCACTGAGATTTCACCAAATTTAAGTTGACAGCATGAATAATGTGAATATTGCATCACTGCTCTTTTCGACTGCCGAGATAGGACCTCACCGAACAATGATTCGCGCTATAAGTGACTCAAAAGTCGATTTAATTAAATAATACATGCATCATTCGGAAATAACGCGAATGCCAGACATCGCCATTTATAGACAATTTTTGGCGAAGGCCAAAACAATACCAAATCTTTTGAAACTACACAATATTCGCATAAATTTGGCCAATTCAAAAAAGTGATATTCCGGTCGGTGTGAGTAAACTTTGCCTCGAGGGATACTAACTTTAGTAGAAATCGGTACAATTAATTGTAATTTATCTCAAAAGGAAACTGTAAACAAATTTATTGACGAGACTATAAACAATTTTAACTATAAGTAATACTTAAATATACTATATATTTTTTTTAATACATGTAGATTCCTATGTTATAAACATGAGGTATGTCCCTACTCAGGTCGTCAGAATATTTAAGCCTAGTCTAGGCCAAGATATGTACCTACATATTACTATATCTCTGAATAAATTGTATAAAAACTGTCCACAGATATTTGTATCAGAACATTAAATATTATATATAAATGCAAACGGAAAACACGTCCAGTTGGGGGGAAATAGTAAAGTTCCATCGGAAGTAGCGACGCGTGGTCTCATATATTTTTTTATTAAAATGATGTTTTGTAAGTAGATACGACTGTCCTAACTATATTTAGCAATGTTTGTAGGTGTTTGTAAGACTGTGTGAGCGCCTAAGCCTAATCCAGGATTGGTGTTTGGAAGCGGATGTCCGTCAAACATGGAGTGTATTACATTATAAGGCTATTAATGATAATACTACATTTATATATAAACCAACAAATAATGTTTTAATTCTTTCTAATTTGAGGATCAATGCGGCGCCGCTGTCATGATTAGGAGATGAATCTTTCTCCGTACAAAATACGTGCCTAACTTCCTACGAAAAGTTAGTAATATTCACAATAAAACCATTTCATAGAAACTAATCAAATACCTAATAACAATTCCGGTCAGTGACCATTAATCATATCGCCCCCAAGATTCGAGCATGGTGGCTTTTTGTAATTTGGAAGTAATAATCATTATTTATGATATGGTAACATACGTCTTTAATATTTATCATTTCGTGTAGATACTTACTAGAACCAGTAAGTTAATAATATGAATGTCTTCCAAACATACAGGCCACGATTTCATAATGATCAAAGAATGAGTGTAGCATGTTTCACTGAGACAGAGTGCTTACAAAACTATTTAAACTATCAAAACTAGAAGAATATTTTGTATCTATTATGGTTTGGTTAGGCAGGGTTTAATTGAATTTTAAATTCTAACGGATTCAAGCTCTGTACTATTCCATTTAAGTTCATTTGAGTTTGAATTTTAAAAACTAACGAACAGCTTCTGCAATTTGTATTCTTAGTTTTTTTATTATGTGGTTTTATTTTATTTTATTGTGGTATGACTGATAAATTTAAGTGTGTTCTATTTATGTCGGAACTCCACAGCCACTGACATATATTACATATTATATATTCTAAACTGTGAACAAACACCATAATTTGTTGAGAAAACAAGGAATAGAAGTTTCATAATACTTTTCCCTTTTCTTTTGAAGATACCCCAGTGTGAGGGTCAATAGTATGAATCTGTCGAGAAGCAAACAATCATTGCTCCAAAGTCCAATGTATTATATTGGTTATTCGGGTAATTCAATAGAAATATTCAGTCAAATATAGCTCAGATCTCGGGAATCATTTAGTTCAGCAGATAAGTAGTTAACATATCATGGCTAAGTGAAATGACTCGGGTATAATGAATTTTGAATACCCACGTATGATTAACATTTGGCTCTTACAAAACGCAATAAATACAATACGTCATCATTTTGGAGTCGGAAAATATTTCATGCTATCAAATGAAATGTTGCTAATGTTTGTATTTACTGAACATTGCACAGCTCATCGTCATCAATCTATTTTATGCAGAATAAAGGGATAAATCGGCCATTCAACTAGAAATCTGCAATGCTATGTCGAAATCAAGGTCCAGTTTGACGTAAGTATCATTTTCTATTATCAGATCTTCATCATTTGGATGAAAAATAATAAATCAGGATTATTTAAATACTTTACTTTTATATGATTAGACTTCATCAATATAGAACATATTTTTTGTTCCAATGAGTCGATCGAGGTGTGGATTTTGGTCGCTCTCACTATGACCATGCCCGTAGAATTGAGTCTTTAAAATAGTTTAAAATGTAAATTAACTATGAGGTAGTCTACGTGACCTCATCATATCAATTCGTATTGCATCACTGACGGTCTGCCGCAGGAGTGAGAGGAAGAGAATGTGTGAATGCCAATCAATGACATTATTAATGGACAACGCACTCAATACAGTAGCTATCAATTAAATTCACGCACAGCGACATTCGCACATGCATAGGTAGACGTCACGCAATTTCCATTATGCGATATCACGCATCGGGAATTTATAGCAATATCACCTTTATTGTAATGGCGTTAGAATAGTGTTTCTAGTGTCAATGTTCATTTGAGCGAATCCGTTCGAACCGAACCGTTCGGCAGACCCGACTAAAAGCATCGGGAATTTATAGCAATATCACCTTTATTGTAATGGCGTTAGAACAGATTATGCCATTCGGCAGACCCGACAAAAAAGTGAGTGTCATTTTTATTCACAGATGATTCGTCCATATTAATGTCATTGATGCCAATAGATCCCAAAACACAATAATGTAGTAGTATGTATACAATTTGTAACGCCTTAGTATCCCCATTTAGGTATAATACGTTAGTTTTTGTTAAAAAAAAAAAAAATAAGAGTGCGGTAGATTGCTGCAAGTATTGCTATTGGATGACAGACATAGCCTACTTGAAATTGGAAATGTCTGCTATAGAAGAAGATTTTATTTAACATAATTGGTAATCGCATTTAACCCATCAGCATGTATGCATGCTGCGGAAAACATAATAAATGTAATAGCAATTACAATTTCAAAATCAGCCTAGCCAGAAAATTAACAATGGATACATAATTTATTACGCTACAAACCCCACATCTCGGAGTTAATTTAAGAGTTATATGCAGAGAATTATGAGTAAGCCAATCAGTTAAGTAGTAGGGATATGTTTCCTTTTGGGATTGTCACATAACTCACCTGGGACCAGGTGGTGGCGGAGGTGCGTGGGCAACACACCGTACTTGTAACATTGTATTACATTCAAGTCTTTCACAATAGACAACATTATGATATCTCTCTAAAAGAGAGAATAAAAAATATATGCATTACGGAATATTTCGAATCATAGATCGAAAAACTGAAAATGGAACGAATTTAATCGTATGAAACAAATCCATTATATTTCGTCATTATTAAATTTGACGAAACAAAATTTTCACGTTTGTCTCAAGGTAAAAAAATACGTTAGAATTCCTAAAAGTTTCGTATTATTATACAGTTCATGTACAAAGTCTTCATACACTATATTTTAGTTATATGTAGGTATAACGTTGTGTGAAAATATTTTACCGAGAATAATTCAAAAACTAATCCAAGGGGAATTTTTGACAATTAAGCTACAACAGAATTACATGCCATCCATAGACTGAAAACGCATGTGGTTTTGAACCGTGGGCCATACTAAACTTAT
The DNA here is from genome assembly GCF_057557595.1 of Rhyacophila brunnea. Taxonomy (NCBI): domain Eukaryota; kingdom Metazoa; phylum Arthropoda; class Insecta; order Trichoptera; family Rhyacophilidae; genus Rhyacophila; species Rhyacophila brunnea. The sequence goes on from NW_028232774.1 coordinate 22,475,228, forward strand.
GATGTCCGTTCGTAATTATACGTATGGAAAAAATCTTCTAAAACACGAAATAAAACGTAAATTGTGTAATGAAGTAGATATGTATATTGTATTGAATTGAATTAGAGTAGAGGTTATATTATTTATTATCTACAGAATTTTTACGAGGATTCATTTTGTTATCCATTCGCCCAACCCACTGGATCTGCAGTGAATCAAATACACATTAAAAAACTACATGCATTTGTTGACCAACCGCGGGTTAAAACTCGCGTCATACAGCTCCATATTTATACGAATACGGCCGCTCTAGCAACTAGGCCAAAATGAGTGCGAATAATTCTCATAGCGAGCCACAATATTCATATAGGTAATACAAAAAAAACTCTGAAGACAGGACACAGAAAATATAGACTGGTAGACCAGTAAATATAGGCACCTACATATTATGTCAATATATGTCATTAACAGAAGAACTTAATTTTTGCTACTTAATCAAGTGTATTATGTGATGATATTATCGTCTTTATCAGCCTGTAATACATAAATTTATCTTGAAATGTAATATTTTCAACACATTATGCTATTAACTTAAACAATAACAAAAGTAGGTAACTTAATATTACGACTAAACTTAAGTTTATAATGTCAAGAGTACTGGATATTGGATTTCATTACCTTTTTAAGATGTTTGTTGACCCATTTCGTGAACGTCTTCTTTTGAATAGCATCTCTCTCATCTGGAACAGAAGAAAATAAAAAATCATTAAAATTAAGCAAAAAAAAATCAGTCAAATCTCCGTATTTAATGAGTAGGATCTATGTTTCTAACACTTTCCATAACATTAATTATTTACATCCCTTATAACGTATAAACCCGATAAAAAAATCCGGAACTGAAAAATAATACAATTAATATGCGTCGATAAAAAAAGAAAATTGTATTCAACTAGAATATAAAAAAAATCGGAAAATAACCAAAAGATATGAATTGCCTGAGATCATTTACAGCCTCAGTCTACAGCCAAGATTTATTTTATATAAAGATTTCGCTTTTTTGCACAGTACTATCAATGTCTTAAAAAAACTAGTAAGTAACAATAACATAAAAATAGGCGTATTCAAATACAATAAAAAGAGGAGAGATAATAAATAACATAGGCACAGATTATTCACAGCATGTTCACTTTTCGTAGGATGCTTTATTTCACTTCACAATTATTTTTTAGTCAAACGATTATATTTTTTTAGGATGTACTGGTCCGTTAAAATTTGCCATAAATTGCACTTCAGGAAACCCTTCGTAATGAAATCATATTGCATTCACAATTATTAATACTCTTTCTTTGTTAAATATAGTCCTCATACAGTATAATTGGTTTATACAGTATTTAGTTGGATATTGATATTCAGACGACCTAGGTAGAATTGCTTCACTACATATGCATGAATGCCAAAATCCTTCACAGAAACGGTTCTCTCCGACTTAATATAGTAAAGTTGTCTGTAAACAATAGAAGTTAATGGAGACATTATCTTCTCGATTGTATTTTGAGAAGTTTGGTGGTTATTTGGCTCAATAAATACTTCTGGAGAACCACGCGCGTGTACCAAAGATACAGCTGATGTGACTCACTCTGGCAAGGTAGTAATTGTTTTTTTTAATCATGGTGTTATCATATTATAATACTTAAATAAATAAAGTATGTACCTGGTTGGTATGTATTCAAAAGAAACTTAATAAATATAATGTTCTTAAAACGATGATAGCGATAAAATTGAGATCTCTCATTAATTTCAGAATTTACTACGTATTATTATGACAATGGAATATATTTTGTTGACAGAGAAAAACCAAAAATGCATTCAAACACGTCGTCAAAATAATTTACGTATGTCTTATTTTAGAGGCGCAATGCGAATAATTGCAAAGAATGTGCATTCGTTGCCCTCCAATATAAGCGAATTAAAACATATTTCTGAGAAACAATAAACCAATGCATAGCAGGTGTAGCCGGCTGTCGAATAAATCATTGATAAACTAAACAGTTACAAGTAAAGCAATGATAGTATAGAAAAAATGAGGATTTTTTTACTACGTCCCTAGAAAGCCGTTTAGTCAGCAGTAAACATAAAAATTTCCTAAGTCTACCAAAATAAAGACAATCAGTAAGGCAAGTTACATAATAAATGGTACAGTAGAATTCAGTGTCAATTTGGCCGATCGATATCGTAAAATAACTCAGGTGGAACTTTAAGTATAATGCCGGGTCCACACTGGCAACATGTCGCCGGCAACCTCGTTAAATTTTACGATAATTATCATAATTGCTTAAGAAACTTTACGATAATTATCATACTTATCGTAAAATTTAACGAGGTTGCCGGCGACATGTTGCCAGTGTGGACCCGGCATAACGGAGTAAGATTCTGCTGGCAGTATATGCGACTCATTTAGATGTTAGTATCGTTACATACTTTTAAATGACACTAGCACCGTTACAAGGTAATTTCGTAGTGGCCGCAATGCCACCAGAATATTATGTCATTTCCCTACTGTATTGTTACTACTGGTGGTGGGCGACACGGCGGAGAGGTATTTCTTAAAAAATGATGATAGGTTGTACATCGTGGTTCACTTTACAATAAGTATTCTATAAATGAGAGGAATAAAACGGAGTCACCCGCGCTGCCCGACTGCCTGGTATCCAAATATTGTATTCAGCATTGGTAATGAACGAAAGCTAGCATAGGAATGAATTTTCGGAATTCGGTTGGGTAATGTAGGTAAAATGTTTGTTTCAACAAAATTATTACACATTAAATATAATATGCTAACTTACAGTTATAAGATCACGCGAAGTTGGTTTCGGCACAGTCCCCGAACGGGAATCAATATAATGGATGTCACTACTCACTTCTTAATTCTTACTAGACTTACTTTGGTCGGAGAATACCTAACTAGTTTCAAAACTGCTGCATTTCCTCATATTACTTATACTCGTATGTACAGGCGCTATAATACAAGCTACATGTGTTATCTTAACAATACAAAAACCGGAAATATAATACAATGCCAGCTGGTATATAGATATAGAAGAATATAGGTAAAGTTTGATATCGTACTATATAGCTTGGGGCTACCAAAATTTATATTAATGCCGTATATTCTTTGACCTATCGTCACTCCAGTTTTAAATTATCTTAATGATCGATTTATGAATGTTTAATAAATCGAGATTCAAGATCGAATCAAATTAAGATATGTGATGTTGGTGCAAACGGCAGAGTACAAATCCGGGTAGCAAATACTTGGACCAATGGAGCATATTATAGTATCTAAAAGATACCGAATATATCTCACATTCGTTATATATATGATAAAGTGGTGACAATGCAAAAAGGTGATTGTCTCTTCATTATAAGATGATAAGGGTGACGTTTACGTTGGTGATCCATCTATTTGTTACAGTAGCGGTTATATGTACGTGGACGCTACGAACCGCTGACAGGCTTGCAAGCTGACTTGAGAAAAATTAACTGATGCAATACACCCCACCATTAAAGACTAAAAGTTGTATTTCCAGGTTTTCTTTATAGTTCGATTGTTGTTTGATTGGATTGGATTTTAGATTGTGTCACATTCTGACGAAGCAACCGTCTTATCTGTAATGAAGCATATAGAAAAATGATCACTAATTCGTTATCTACTTCTTTTTATTAATATATCATAACAAAAACACACACCTAGATGATAGTAGATTAGTCGGTGAAAAAAACCGTTTATGTTATTTTAACTTATGTGACAATTCCGTAGTTACAGATGACATTAACTGTTTATTGTGAGATTCAAGCATATTCAATCTCTGCCATTCCGGTAGATTTATTAAAGCTTTGGGTTTAGAACCGGAAACCTCAGTCCATTAGTCGCAGCCAGGATGCTTGGTGCAAAACCACAGCAATAAAACACGCGACCAAGCTGCGGATTGTGGATGGACAATTTAAGAGCTTTGGTCGGAGGTCAAGACCCTACGTCCGGAGACTGACTCAGTTTGAGTTATTATTAGTCGCTTCATCTTATATTGAGATTGCGTTCAGTGTTCTGAGAAACGGATGTGCTAGACGCACTTGGTGTTCGTTAAATAGTATTGACAAAGGCGTGAAGTGCATTGCAGTTTGCACAATGTACATAATTGTGTAGACATGTTAATGTTAAAACCAAACATTTGATAGTCTCTCTGGTCTGGTTCGTTTTAATTTATGAATTAATAACAGTAACCTCTAGTTCAGTGTTTCTCAAGTGGGCGACATCGCCCCTAGAGGGGCATTAAATATAAATAAGGGGGCGGTAAACTAAAACTGTTAAACACTGTTAAAACCTGTACATGTATTAGTATCACTATATTCTTCAAATAAACACACAAAATATGTAGAATATGGACTGTTATTGTACAAAGATTTTGCGTGGTCACAAATCTGTTAACTAAAAAAGAAATCGACTGCAAATAACTTATCATGATGATTTAAGAATACTCCTGACAAAAATGGAGCCGAACATTAATAAATTGGTAACAACGCACGAGGTTCATCTAATCTCATTACATTAAGATTATTTTTAATGTTATTCGTAATTTGTATTATAATTCTTTATATGTTATCAAATTTCTTATATTTAATGAGAATGTCACGATGATTGATTTAAATAAATTATTGTATCTAATTTAAGCAATTCTGATGTACAACATCTTTTTTTACTATAGGTATTCCGTAGGTAGAAATATACGTAAAAGAACGAAAATTTATCAATGCACATTCGCTTAAAGAATGTAAATAAATTTAGGACGTTGAATATTTTTTTCTGAAAAGAGAGCAGTAGGCAAAATAAATTTGGGAATCTCTGCTCTAGTCCAACGCGAAATATGCAATATTATTTGAGCAGTTTTTGTGTAGAAAATATGTAATGAATAAAACAAAATGTACTTAATTCTTTTGAAATGTAGCTGTTGGTAGTTTGTTGAAGAACTACGCGCAGGAGCAGTTTTAATAGTAGTACAGTTCAATAGTAGTACAGTTCTACTATTATAAAGTCGATATTTGTATATTTTTTATCCGTTCTCTATGTACGATAGTAAATAAGTATTGTACGATAAAAAAAATACTATAATTTCGAAAACCAGAAAAGCAAATATAATAGAAATTACACCTCGCACAGATTTGATCGACTCAAGAAAAAACTCTTATTATTTCAGAATCTCAAATGAAAATTTTCAATAAAAAAATTCTAGAATTTGGCTGGAATGAAATTTTCAAATAGCATTTCAGAAAAACTAAAATGGGAATCAAGTTTGTCGTTATAAAGAAAAATATATATATGCACGCAAAAAACCCTACCAATTTAAATATACTACTATACTCATATTTAACCACTTTTAATAAAATATACTAAATGATATCAAAAGATGAGAACAGTAACAAATGAGCCGAAATACATCATGAATATAAACGATTTACCTACCGACCCACCCAATGATGTTGGTATTTATTTACAAGCACAATAACGCCCCAATGCATGCATTCATGCAACCTATAAATAATTTAAGGTCAATCACCATAACAATTAACTTCAATGAACCTCAGCCATTAACATTGCTAGAACAGACATCTCGAGTAGCCGTATACGGCCCAGCCGTCTCGCCAGGAGGTGCATGTTTAGTTTATCGCTCTGAAAAAATCAGGCAACTGTCGCACTTTTCACGACAGATAATAATTGAATTGCATCCTCCCGCGCATGCCCTTTATCAACAAAATTAAACTCGGCGATCACAACATAACAATATTCGCAGGAATGCGTCTTGATTTCAATGCTACGCGGCAGTGGTGTGACAGACGATATTGAAAGAAGGAGAAAAACTCCACGGTAGCGGATTTGAAGCGATCCATAACCGTAGACTGGTTACGATCCCGCAACCAAGGCTCACTATTAATAAGAAGGTCAAAGAGCATGATATACCTATAGTTTTTTTAATTCGTTTATATTTATAATATTAATGCTATCGACCAAGGGTACTTGATGGAATTCGAATTTAAATTTTAATGGATTAAAGTTTTGTACTATTCTGTTTGAGTTGGTTTTTGCGACCGGGTTTCGCCTTTCGGCATCTTCAGGCACCATGCGCACTCACCAATGGTAAATACACATTGACAGCGAATACAGTTAATTCTAAATTATATAAAAAAAAATAGGTAAAAACTTTATCAGCCAAGTCAAGGATCACAATAAAAAATATAACAAACAAATTATGAATAGTGTTTGTAAAAAAAACCTGTACCTTATCATTAATAATACGATTATTAATAGGTGTATAAATTGTTAAAACCATAATAATAGAGCATTAGATAATAATCAATAATAAATACATTCAATATGTGTAAAATCACCAATACTGTGTATATTTAGTTAACATATGATTAAGCTAATGGATTCTGGATTTTACTTTGCATATTATAATATTGTTAGAAGGGTATTTCCGAACCTCTTTTATAAAAACGATTTTATTACGCTTTCGCGCCATTATCGTGACGTGAATTGTCACAGGTAGGCGGCATTAACTATTATAGCCAAAAACCAATTGATGCCGTTACGGTTAACCAGATTATTTTTGGAAGCAAAAATATTTTTTCTGAATGCATTTTTGCAGATATCGAACAGTCCACTGGACTGGAGGAAATGACGCGATCCTCTACATGCTCTATCTAACATCTTATTTAACTAGTCGAAGTACCCGACACGATATTATATCGGTTAATCCATCAAAAAATAGCTAAAAGTGCCGGTTAATCGTTACCCGATTGTCAAGTTGCCGTGCCTCAATAGCTTAACAATGTTATGGATTCAATTAAAAAAGAAAACAAGTAGGTACATACAGTGATTGCACTAATCCAATACCCACACCCAAGGAGTGAGGGGATCTATAATACACATTGTGAAGCCACTGGTATAACGAGTAAACAAACATACGCGGGTGCATTATTTTATGACTTATTTGTTTAATGCATCTCGGCGGGGCGAGCGCTGCAGTAAATCAATGAGTTAACCACATTTAAGTTGAGCAGTTAATGTCGCCTGTTTTATTACACGATGGATGGTATTTTCGCTTTCGCCGAGTTCACTGACATCTTCAACATTATCATTTAGAACGACGATGAAAGTCATTATGTATCTTCTGATATGATTTTGATTCTGCCGATTCTTTGCGTTTGCGTCTACATTGTCCGTCCATGTAAAACAAAACATAGCGATTACCTACAACCAAGACAAAAAGAAGTGAACAAAGCCGCAACCAGTGTTTAAAACACCGCTTTTCTTACCAAATCTGACGTTGTCACTATCGGGACCTATTTCTTCCGCTTAGAGGGCTTAAATTGACAAAGTCCATCTAATACTAAAACGGACGAATCTTCGTAATTAAATTATAGTAGAATACTATATTATACTATACTGATGCTATACTATATTGTACTATATATGCTAGATGCTATACTATACTATATTGATGCCTTTGAGATGTGGTGTTGGCGCCGAATGCTTCGCATTTCTTGGACGGAGCACAGGACGAACCAGTCAATCAGCAAGAGACTGCAGATAAAGGAACGGCTCTCGACGATATGTCTGAGAAGAATTCTGCAGTTTTTTGGACATATTGTCAGGCGCGGACCGGACAACCTGGAGAGACTGGTAGTTTTGGGTAGCCTCCAGGGAAGGCGAAGCAGAGGAAGAGCGTCTGCGTGATGGAGCGACCAAGTGAATGAGCTGACTGGGGGCACCATCTATTCTGCCCTGAGAGAAGCGGAAGATCGAGAAGGATGGAAAGTCTTGGTCGCTCAAAGGATGGCGAAATTTAAATGTGGTCACGATCCTCAGCCATGAGTGCACGACCAAGAAGAAGAATACTATATTTTATTTATCAACTAGATTTGGCAGTTGACACACAAAAGTAATCATTTTACGTGTAGTAAGTACTTTCAGTATATAACCAACCATATTTATAGAACAGGCATGTCCAACTTCACGTAGACTGTGGCCTGCGATCTACTATCCAGTATCAAAACACTCTCCCATTGTCATAGTTCAATATAAACAAAAATAATGATAACCACTTCCACAAAACCAGAAGAGTTCGTTACTACTTATAATATATACTAGTTATAACTCATTATAACTAGTTAAATATATCATATGCCTACTAAAATAATTAAAAACTATGACACACGTCAACACTTCATACATTGTTAAGAGCATATTCCAGTGAAACGGCAAATAATTTTCAACTATAGGTGCGACGAAATTTTGGACTCACTGGCAATCGGAGAGCGAAAGTCGAGCTGTGAACACGTCAAATTGTTTAGTGATGGCGACGGGTGTATTAATTCTTAAATCGTGTAAAGATGACTAAAAAACGTTACCCATTTACTTGAAAAAGAAAACATGTCAATGAATATATTATTATTATTGTTACTGATAGAACAATAAACAGAACATTAAATGGACGCATGTTGCATTTTTATGACAAATTATGTTTTGTTCTGCAGGCGTCGTTTGCACAATCTTCTCGTCGCGTAGTCACGATCGTTTTAGACCGTGCCCTAGCTGAGATATAGCCTTAATAAATCAACATGAAGAACTTGAAAATTATTGACATTTTCGTTACACAGAAATCATCGTCAAACTATTCTTCTGCTGTGAAGAGGCTACTGCGGGACGTTCAGAGAAAACTACCTATATAGTTCCTATCACTATTGCGGCAGACCAAGAGTGATGCCAATACAAAACTAATGAAACGACGAGGTCACGCGAGCTTCCTCATGGTTAATTTCTCTTTTTTTGGACTTCTACGTAAGCTGATTAAGGAAATAAATATAGAAATTAGTTAAAGGGGTTAATAATTAAGGTAATTTAATACCTATTTTGATTTAAAATTCAAAAGCCGATTACCAACAATAGTGACGAAATTTAGTAAGCGATTCAGAGAGTATTGTAAGAACCATTAGTTAAAATTCGTCGCAATTATATAAGATTCCTATAGCACAGTGGTCAATGCACGTGGGCGGAAATCCCGAGAGACGCAGGTTCGAACCTGCTGGGCGTCGTATTTTTTTTACAAAAAGATTTTTTTCTATTGGTAATATATTTCTCAGAAGTCTTTTCAAATTATGTATGTTAAATATAGGAATGTTTAATGCGTCCGCTTCAAAATTTCAGAGAAATCATATTTTATTACAACTGAAGAATTTTCACGACTGATTTCATTATGATTTGGTTTATTTGCAATTTGTATTCTTAGTTCAATGAAAACAAACAAGACATAACTAAAAAAGTGGGTATTATCTTTTTCAGATCTTCACAGCCTATCTCCACCCTTCGGCACCACTGAATGCTATTTATATAGATTATCTAAAAACACATGAAGATCATGCGCACAGACAGCATATGCAACTAATTATCCCTTCACTTATAAAGGAATTCGCGATCATATCGAATAAAGATGACTAATACGTCTGCCATAAAATGAAAGCATCCATTATCCGCCAGAAAAGGAATGCATCTTGTTCATATTTCATCCGAAACAAAGAGCATCAGAATTCTGTAACATAGTAAGATTGACAGTGTCATTCCTTATATAGTAGTAAGTCTCGAGTGGTAGTGCAAATTGGCGCGAAAATTCTGATGTCGGGATCATCGCGGTGACCCGATGACCAGTATAAGATAACTGGCGACGCCAATGTAATCTGACCGCCAATTAACATCTCTTCAATCTCACGTATTATAATTAAGGATAGGATTAGTATTATCTAGCCAACATAGTTTTCCACTGTAATTTTAGCATTAATCGAATGTATAAACTGTGAACTTACGAGACAAAATACAGCGTGCGGGTTATGTTAATGTAGGTTGCTGTTGTAATTCAGCCATGCGTTCAGTAAATTTTCGTAATGGGTAGAAGCAAGAAACCGACTTGTGACCGCCAGAGACAATTTCAGGAAAAGATTAGTGATAAATATATGAGTTTGACTAATGCTTCAAATACACTGTATGACGATCGGTCATATATATGTCGAAAAACCCGTTTCTTATGTTGGCGTCCTGTGTCACAGGGTGTCACAGAGTGTAAATACGATGTCATAGGTGTATGTATATGTATGTATAAATGTCGGAATGGCATAGATTTGATCATAGACACTAAAACGCTCTTAGCATATATGTGCCCGATCGTCATATAGTCTATTTGAACCTTAAGATGAATTCACTGCCGTGAAACCACTTAATCGATGATTATCTTATATGTGATTAACCAAAGAGCACAGTATGATTATTCAACAGCTTTGCTGTGAATGTGCATAACCCGGGTTTCATTATTATCAGAACAATGCATAATTAAAAAAAAATACAATGAAAAAGGATTATTCCAGAAGAGGACGTAGGGATGTGGCGATGGATCGAGGGAATGGCGCGATTTTGTACCTCCCGTGTGCTTCGATGCTGGCGCGTGATATGGTGAAGTAAGTAAAATATAATAGGGGTAGGTACTTACTAATTACCGTTTTGACTGTCTGATTTTTTCAGTATCTGGAGTATATAAATACTTATATCGAGGTTATACTGAGCAATTTACGAACCACATGCTATTCCAATGGTCAACAATGTAATGTTAGTGACTATTACTATTATCTACGAATTGTTGGTGGAAAACTAGAATATAAAAGTACCTACATACTTCACGCAATTTAAAACAATTCTGAGCGTTATTATTGTTAACATTTCAATATATTTCGTTTTATTTTTGTATTGACAGGTGGGCAGTAACAATCGCTGGAATTCATTATTACTGTACTTTAATTCATAATAATAAACACTATTCAACAGAGAATCAATATGTATACATATCCTGGCAAGATATCATTAATTTAATTTGCTGGTACTTGCCTGAGTATTGATAAAAATAATTCACAATAATTACGACTTTCAGTACAAACTATTTATTTATGAAAATATTGGTCAATTATTATTGGTACGTAAGTAGATATTAAACTATTGAATGTTAAAGTAATAATGTGCAGTCACACAAAAAAAACATTGCATAAACAATAAATAAAACGAATTTGATTTGCAGTCTAGACGTGATCCAATTATCAAATAGCAAGCTGCACCAATTCAACTTCGGAATATTTTTGATTGATCATAGCTTAATAGTACTCATGTCAAAACTGCTACAAATTATTGCCATAGGATGTTCAATTAAGATAAACATGAGAATAAAACTAACGTAATCCGTTGGTAAGCTATTGAAATATTGCATAAATAAATGTAGTATGTATTGAACAAATAGTGATAGTTTTCGCTGTAAGTTTTACGAAATTTTTCAAAATATATTTTCTACCTAGTTCCAAAGCACTTTGATAAATTACTAGTACTTAAATAAACAATAGTTGGACAAATGTCGTTGACTCCGTAGTGGAAGGCTAAGAAGAGCTGCACTTGAACTGCAAGACCCATGCATTTAGGTAGGAACGTGAATCCATATTTATTATCAAACGATGTCATCGGTGAGTCGGGAAGTGAATGAATAAATACCTACACCTAACCAGTTACACTTTTCTTTTTTTCTTTTTTTAATAAATTGTATAAAAATATCGAGAACACTAATGTTTGCACAAGCATCAGTAAATGAGTAAATATTGTAAAACATAAATACACATGGTGGGAAAACTTACACAAATGCGATTTTTACGAAACATTTACTATTGAAAAATAATTTACATTAAATGCTTATTGATAACAATAAAATCAAGATCGTCCGGCTGCCCCTGTCAACAAATGCAAGTGTTGATGAAGAATAACCAGCATTATCTTGCTAAAATAGATGAATAAATTATAGAATTGATTTTGCCTAAAATTCTTCGCGCCCTACAGGTGGCACGTGTGCCAACGGTTCATCACCGCTGGCCTAGTTAAGTACGATGAATATAGTGATTTAATTTTTCACTGGAATCACGACCATCAAAAATACGCAAATAATAAAAATAATAATTAATTCATTATTAATATACACACGAACAAATTGCGAATGGAATTTGAATGATTCATAAAATCGTAATGATTCATGTATGCAACTGAATCATTATGAAAGCATATTATAATTTGCAACCACGTTTGGATACTCGCGAAGATTTACAACTCAGTGAAAGGATTTATAGAATATGGTGGTATTAAATTTCATATAATTACTGTCTCATAACGACAGATAATATTTTAATTAATACACTGCATATTATTTCTTACATTGCGATAATGCACTTGACTAATATGTAGGTGGGTACTAATGCAAAATGCAAATACCCGCGGAATGTAATATTTATTAGCTAAGGAATATTTTTCATTTATTGTAAGTAATACGGTCCAATAACATATAGCCAGGTAAATAAAATGTCTGGCTTTGTTTTCCGACGTGTAAAACACATTAGTAATATTTTAAGGCTTCTGCGTTTACTTGCGACTTGTAGATACATAAAAATAATCCTGTTTTTATTTCATATACTTACAGCATAATACTATTGTCTAGTCTATCCGTTATTATTTCATAATATTATAAGTTATAATACATGAGGAAAACGTTCACGATTATGGAATGCATGTTGCAGGAAGTTATTAAATAACTGGGCCTTCTTTGATACCGGGCATTGAAATAATCACAGAGTATAGAAAAAGTATACCTTAATGCAAATAAAAAAATTTGAATAACAATAATATTAAATAACGATAATCGATTTTAGTATGGTCGAATTGGTACTATAGAAACATGTATATTTATTTTGTACGTTAATTAAATAGTCGTATTCTTTTATAAAAAATAATGTCGGCATAGGTATTTTGACGTCTTGTTTTAGTTGCATGGTTACGTATTTCTGTTTGCAGTGTTATGTGATTGTTCATCTATATTCTATATTGTACAAATAAACTTTTTTAGACATACAACACCAACGCAGGGCGTTTTTGTCTTAGTGTAGAACTGAATCTTAGAGGACTTGCAGGGCTAACTTAGAGGGCAAAATACCTTCAACCAAATTTTAATATTAGTCACAGTAAAATAAATTCAGCTTTAAGTATTCATTGAAAAAGATTTTCCTTGACATTCTTGATTTTAACATTATAATAAACCGTAAACCAATACAAAATTGACAACACCCCCATAATTCAATGAGTGAACAGCTTGAAATGTCACAGAAGTATTTTCGTCTTGCAGTCGACTGAGATAACTGTTGGGAAATTAATATAATATCCATTGGACTGTGGTGGGGTACACAATACACGTGTAGGTATTTAAATTTCAGTTATTAAACCTATGGAATACAATAAACAATCCATAAATTTCAAGATGTCATGTCGGTAAAGTAATTTAATGCACAATTTGATTTTTTATTGTGTTAATAGCAACAATAAATAATACGATACAATAGAAAAAGTGCAGTCAATTCCGATAAGCATTCAATTACATATTTTACGATTGAATAATTTACGGATACCTCAAAACGTGCCACTGACTTTTAGCCACACGTGTGCTAACCACCTTTGTTCACGTGCATAAGAACGCACCGGGGTTTCTGAAATTGCGGTCCGTGGCACTCTGGTGGACCAGAGATGTTCCCAAACTGGATCGCGAGATAATTACGTTATAGTAGATACTATACTTAGGTGAATTAAAAAAATATCATTAAAGATTATTTAAAATAATTTCAATAACCTCTATCTACGGAAATAACGATTACCTAGTCTTTTAGTAGATGTCGACTAGATGTATGTAAATGTATAAGTATCTTAAAATAATACGTATTTCATTTTAGGGGACATAACCACTCAATCCGTTATATTTCAGGAAACAGAAGAACTTTAGACAATCTTCGGCTATATATAATATAGCAGATTATATTTTTTAGGTTAATAAATGTTAAAATAACTAAAATTCTTCAGGTTCAAGAGGTAAACGTTCAAAGGGATGGAGGCAGTGGGCCATATATTGTTGAATATTATCAAAGTGGGACCCAAACAATAAAGTTCGGGAAGCGCTGGAGTATACGGCGATATTGCAATGAGCGGCAGCTACAAACCTCTCCGACGCGGGCCGTGGGTGAATCGATTACCGATGCCCATTTCGAGAAATTTCTTCAACTCTTGGCTGTCACCAAGATTACTCTCGGTTTCTCGAGAGCCCGTGCACGTGCGCCAGATAACCAGTTTTTAAGAATAGCTGAAGAGGTGTGCGTCATACTTCATGATTCTATCGCTCGTGTATAAGTAGGATGTGAGGCATATGTATGTAGGTACATACTATTGCTCCGAGAATCGAAGATGAGTCGGTCCTTTGGGTTGTTAATTATTTGCGGATCTGGTTTCATTCAACATGGTGGACACCGTATGTTCATTCTATTATAAACCAGAGTAATTCAATTTGAATTTTAATAAAAAATATATTTCCATGAACAGAAAACATTAGTTTAGTAATGCAACACACAGGATTTTCGCTAAACCCCCAGATTGATTTCATTTTTTGATAAAAAAAAATAGCTCATAAGCATAAAGCCCATTGACGCAGCGAGTGCGGCGCTCGCGCAAAATTTCTACAAGTGGCGCATAAATCATCGAAAATACAACGTAATCAAATACGCCAGCGCCCACTGGATTTGGCGACGCATTATACGCGCGCGCCGCATGAATCATCGTTTTTTCGCGAATCACCGCTTCTCGGCGATACGAATGAAAGAAAATACAATGGAGTCCATTCATTGAACACAGCGAGCAAAATCACGCTGCGTGAGGCATCGTCGATGGACGGGCGGAAAGCAATTATTTGATTACAGAGAAGTCATTGTTTTATTTTATTATCGTGTCATTATATTTCGCTGGTTGAATAATGTCGTCGTAAATATTTATTACAAGCCCCGAAATAATATAATATTTTTATTGCTTTGTTATGAGAGACGCTTTAAAAATAATTGTTTTGTGCTGCTTGGGCCGCTTACTACATAGGTGAAGGGTAATGCGCGGCGAGAGACGTGTGATTATGGTTATGAATAAACACTGCATACGCGGACTTCGCCCGCCCGACGCGTTCTGTGAGCGCTATCGCATAAAGTTTCAGCGTGGTGCGATGAGCAGGATAAAAAACTTGAACATAAGGGCCACCCCAATGACACAGTGTACAATGCCATACACGGTTTCCGTCTATGGCGTGATGCCTTTAGGCATAAAGCCCACCAACACGGCGCTCGGTGTGCTCTCTACGAAGTAGGCCCCCTCCCACCCGCGCATTACCCTTCACCTATGTAATAAGGGGCTCAAGGAGCACAAAATAATTATTATTATCAGCGTCTCTCATAACAAAGCAATAAAAATATTATTAAATTTCTCGGGGCTTGTAATTAATATTCACGATGACATCATTATACCAGCGAAATATGAGACGCGCAATAATTAAACAAAGAGTTCACTGTTATTAAATAATGGCTTCTCGCCCGTCTATCGACGACGCTGCCAGAAGCGTAATTTTGTTTGCCGTGTTCAATGAACGGACTACATTGTATTTTCGTTAATTCGGCCGCTGAGAAGCCACACAACGGTGACTCATGAGGCGGGCGGGCACAATGCGTCGTCAAATCCAGTGTGCGCTGGCGTATTTGATTACGTTGTATTTTCGATGATTCACATAGAATATGCGCGAGCCCCACAAGTCCGCTTTAGTGAACTTTATGCCCTACGCGCATTATCTAGACCAGGAGTTTCCATCCGCATTTTCATCAGAGAAGATTTATAGCCAAACAAGGAATGGCGGGCAAATTTTTATGCCAAAGAAATTTACGTAACTTAACGAATACTAGATACATATTTCACAAATACACAATAGTTTTGTTTTTATAAACAATTCCTAATAAATAAATTTTAAATATTACAGATAATTAGAAAGGTGTTAGTATGCTAATCACAGGTTCACAGGCGCACATGCGCCCGCGGGCACATGACTATAATCATAGTTCGAGGAATTTCGATCGAATTTCGAAGGTAACTAAACGGCACTTATGGCAAATTTAAACTTGCATCCGCAATTCAATGGAAAATGTGGAAAGGAAACCACAGGAGCCTCCGTTTTCTATATGCAGTATATATATACTTTATAACATAAAATATAGGTACATCAGGTTCCACGCACGAAAGTGGCGTGAAAATGGCGTGAAAGTAAAATACCTATCAGAAAACAAAGTAAAGTAAGTATTTAAAATGAATACATAATATAACAATGCGTGTATCAAGGCGTAAATTATCTATCCACTGTACAATCTATAGTAGGCTCGGAATATTTAAATGATCATCTGTTTATGGTATCCGATTACGAAGAGTATCGTTGACATTGTAAGAATTTGCCGGTCATAGACCGTAAAACTCATTAGTCATTACCTATCGTCTTTCTTGGAAGAAAAACATATTTTCTTCAGTGGACAGGTGACGGAACAGACATCACCAACGTAGCATAGATACGTCCCAGCAGACATAAAAATACCGAGAAATTACTATATTGGCGAACTGAGAAGAAATAATTTAAAAGTTTTAAACGATTATTTTCGCAACAAGTGCATACATAATATTAAATTATATTCAATAAAATCAGCATTTACTTAATCTAATGGTAATTATATTAAGTTTAAATTTTTCATATATTCTGTGCAGTTGAAATTTTAAAAACATTAATTTGATGGGTGAACAAAACGAATGAAAATAGCGTTGCTGTCGTTCGCATTACGTTTTGAAAAATAGTTTAATTAATTAAATTACCTATAATTATCTCATTGGTTTTGGAATGTAGTACGTCGTGTAGGTATCCGAAAATTAGGTAATAAGTAAAATAAGTATGTAGGTACTGTTTTAATATATTTTTTTCAAAATTGATAGTTAGCTACATAATATTAAATACATTAAAATTACCCATGCGGGTGGTCAGGTGATGTATCAGAAAACTTGGCAACAAATGTAACTAATATAACTAGGTAGGTATCAGTGGGTCTATCTATTCTATACCCAAGGCGGCTATCGGCGGTTATCAACGGTAGTTTATCATATTTATGTATTGGGGTATTATAATTGTGACAATAAGTTAGCCGTCTAAACCGTCAAAACTGTCTATCTCGCTCTAAAAGTAACACCACCAAAAAAGGGGCTGTTAAAACATAGCACTTGTTGACAATTTAGAATGTTTAGATGGATAACTAATTGTATCAATTAACCGCATCAATACATAAATACTACTATTTAATAAATATACTACCGTCGATAGCCGCCAATAGCCGCCGTGTATATATATAGAATAGACCCACTGGAGTAGATGTTGGAGACAACTTTTGGTGTAATAATGATATACCTAAATAAACCTATTGGTTAAATACTCTACATACGTAGGTGGCACGATGATCGAATTTTCCCTTCTGGGCCAGCTTTTCCGCGAAAGTTCGCAAAATTCTTCAAAGGTTTCGCCAGTCAAATCACTTCGTATATATTAAATATTTTCTTTATATAATATGGGAATAACCCGAAAAAAAACAAATGCTTAAAATTGGATACATCTACAAAATTGATTAGGTAACAATCGCAATCGGTTTGACTCATTGATTTCTGAAGCATGCAACTGATGTAAACATAATGTTTAGTATAAAATTGTGGTAGCATTTTTCCCACTATGTAGTATGCTTTATTATATTATCTAAATCGTGACCTTAGGATAAACTTAATAAAAAAGTACCTACTTCTCGCTAGTCGACGCTCTCGAGAAAGACAAATCCACTTGTACGTAGTTATGTAGGTGTAAATGTAAAAGAACTGGAAAATGGCGGATTATTTTATTGTCTAAATTCGGTTTCAGTAGACCGTAAAGGGAACGGCTGAAAGTAGAAAGCATGTCCGAATGAGATCATCAATCCGAATAAATAAATAATTAACAATATTTGAACTGCAGCCAATTTTAATTAGGTAAAAAACGCAACAATTAAAAGTGGTTTTACTACGTCATAGCTATTGACTTTGACTCGCTGAAGTCTTAAATCAACGTAGTTTAACATAGCATGCCTAGTGAATACAATTAAGGTTCTTTGCCAACAAATTGTTTTATATGTAAATTCTTGTGTAGGAATGGAAGTAATATTTAAGGCACGATAAATGCGAATAAAAACATGACCATTACCATAATATTGTACAATAATTATTGTATTTATATGTACACTATCAATATTTCTCTCTGTGTGAAATAGCTTACCTGGCAAATAAAAAAGTAAGAATTAAAATTATATTTCCGTAATATATTATTATGAGAATACCATATTATGTGTAAAAATGTATACTGTAACCAGTGTTTAAATCTAGTCATGTTAAAGTTAAAGGAAAGGACTATCAGATGACTGAAGACTTTCCTGACTTTCGATTGGCGTAGGTACGATAAGAATTTCCTAGGCTGCGTACAAACCTCTGCTATATTCTCTACAATAAGTAAGAAGTATGATTTACTAATAATCAAGAGAAATATGGAAGACAGTAAATGCGTACGCAGAAGATGATTTTCTAGACTGCGCAACCTCCGTAAATGGCTCTACGTCCAAGGGGTTGGTAATGTGCTCCGAGTGCTACGACTAAGCTACGACTGACCCGTGGTAGAGAGATGGTTTTTTTTTTGTAATTTGGTCGCTATAGAAGCCAGCTGGCAATGTCAATTTAAGAGAGAAAACTGACTTTTGATTACTACACTATGAAATAATCGAAAATGCTTAAAACAAAACAAAGACAAGTACCTAGAATAATATTGTGGTATCAAAATATAGGTAAGTAGCTGAAAAAAATATACAATCGGTTCAAAAAAAAAAATAGTTTCCACCACATAAAAACAGAATAAAAGCCTGAAATAAAAGAAAACACAGGATTAATTGTTATGGTAGATATACATAATATTAATAATGATAAGATGCGTAAAAATAAATACAAAGAGCAGGCAGGTTATGTCAAAACAAACACACTTTCAAACATCCAAAACAATCAGGAAATAGATGGTAAATACTCAAAAACACTCGAAAACAATATTCATTAAATCAATTTATATTACAGCATCGACCTTCAGAATGCTGATAATCCGCTTTGGTTATTCAACGATAAGAAAAAAATGTTTAGTTTAATTTTAAAGTATTTCTAAAAATACACAAATATAATATTATGTATTCGTATAAAATTTGCATCGTTGTGTCGTTATATTTTTTATGAGTATTCGAAAACGTTTTATAAGAAACAACAACAATGACGTATCGGTGTTGATGTCACATAATTAATCACTTATTGGTTAGGCTACAAACATAAAAATAACGTGTTTTTTTTAAATCTCTAATTCTGATATTTTGCGTGAAGGAAGACAAAAGTTCCGCTGGAAACATTGGGTGACCGAGGAGAATGGTAGTCGGAGTAGGATTGAGGAAACGTATAATTGAATATCATATAAGTAATTAATTTACTATGATTCATAATATAGTCAGAATCATAATAATTATAGACCTATCAATTAACAACCCCAAGAATGTCTATTTCACTTTACAGACATCAAATTAAGTACAAATTATTCTGCTCGCTGAAATATATCTAATTAATTAGCCTTAATGAAGTAAAAATCGCTTATTTTCTGGGAGTACAAAACTAAATAAATCCAGATTTGTTAAACTTAAAATCAGTAAAAAATAAAGTAATCATTAAAAGTGGCAACATATCTTAAAAACATAGTGACTAACCTAGAAATTAAAAAAAATATATTGAGAATTTCTATATTAATATAACTTGGTGTTTTCAACCTTTCGGAGATCGCGACACACGCTAAACAAATCTGTATACCAGAGGTAAACTATTGTAACTCCAAAAATCGTGAAATGGAGTTATTGTTATATTGTTACTTCATTACTTATCCTGCTTACGTGGTAAACAGCTGTAACTCATATTACTCTTATTATAAAAGTTAAAAATTAAAAATGTCATTGTAACTCCATAACTATTAGAGGTAAACAACAGTAAGAAAACATACAATTCTTTTGATGAAACTTATAATCGAACTACAGCGGTAAACAAACAAAAAGGTTTTGATAAATAGATAAATTTTATCTTTTTCCATTCACGAATGCCACAAGTTGAAAGTTCCAAAAATCACAAATTTGTCTCTCCTGTGAAGTTGTCATTTTGGATTTACCGTAGTTTACCTCTGGTATACAGAAATTAGTATTTTCCGAAACACCAATATTGTTAAATTGAAATGCTTTGCCTTAAATAATAACACATCTACTCTACACTTATTACAATTTTGTGCCTGAGTTATGCTAACGACTCACTGATATAACTCGAGAAAGTTTGGTAGTTTTCTTTTATAATGCTATGCCGACCTATGCATTCGATATGTTCTATAATATTTAATGTTGTAAAGTCAATATTCTGGGATTTGTGATACACTCTTTGAAGTGAATCTAAATAATCAACATTATACTTCTAAACATGCACATAACCTGTTGTACACAGAAGGCCGCCCATCATATATATCAGAATAACCAAATAATTAACAAAGCTAATTCAGTCGTAACAATCGATGCATACATCTCTACGGCCATGACCGTGACACTGACCATACACAGCACGAAGTCAGTGGATAACATCAAATAATATCATAATGGACACTGTTTTAATTATTATTAAATCACCACCATAGGTAAAATAATTTATTGTTTTGTAATAATTAACTGCCCATTGTTCCTAGTTTGAAATAATTTTATATTATTTACCCGCGGTCAATACAATCAAACCAGCTGATTTAACTGATAAAAAGTTAATTCTTGTCTGTATGTATGTTAATCTATTCGTCTTACCAATTCATTAATTTGGGCAAAGAGAAGAACAAAATGGATATCTTCGCCAAAGTTGGCAAGGCTGCTAATTTATTAGGACTGCACTCGAGCTAATTGACAATTTTAATCTTCAAAGAGACGCAATACTAATCGTTGAGAGTGGGAGTTAATTGGCAGTATTATTCAGAAGTAAGCACACATATTTATCTTATAGTATCGATAAATACGCAATTCAACAAAAAAAAATGAATTCATTTTGTATAATACAAATAAAGACAATATTTATCTCACTTTTTATGTCAATTATTAGATATATACTAGAACTAGTGGCATCGGACACATCTAAAGCCTGCCTTACAAAAAACCAAAATTTACGTTCGTTCGGTACAATCCGTGATAAGAAGGATCTAGCACCTGACTGGGTTCTGCATCACATGTCGACCGCAAAATATGGCCTGTGTTGGCTAGGACTAACACGATTATCGACTCTGTAGGCTCCGTAGACGTTGAGTGTTGACACCAATTATTTTTGACAAATTATATCATTGTGAATAACATCGATTTATAGATTATTGTAGACTTCGACGTTTAACATGGCACATGGAGTTTTAGGATAGAACATTAATAATCACACAATCGTCATAATAACAAAAATATATAGATACATTTTTTTATTATTAATGCATAGATACTTTTGTAGATAACCGCAATCTTTTGAAATTCCATTATATGTGTTAGCATTACAGAAAAGATGTCTTACCGAATTGGTAAAAGCAATATAATATTTTGTATAATGAAAAGTACTTCATCATCATCAGCCGGGATCAATCCACTGCTGGATGAAGGCCTCCCCAAGCTTTCTCCAACTCTCTCGGTCCTGTGTCGTTCGCTGCCACGTATTTCCGCCGAACTTTACCAGTTCGTCAATCCAGCGGCTTTTAGGGCGACCCTGTGGCCGTTTCATACCCCTTGGGTACCATTGGATGACGGCATTTGTCCAGCGGCCATCCTTAAGTACTTAAGTATACATAATCATATACATACAAAAGTACTATAACATATAGATCGGTAATAGCCAGGGAACTAAGAAATAATGGGAACTGAAATACCTAACAGGTAAGGAGAAGCAGGCAACCGATCTCGAGTAAGGATGAATACAGGATAAATTTAAACACGCGTCAAGAATACGTCATACGTCGAATATTGACAACTGCTCTCGGTTTATGCATTGGCGCTCATTTAATATTAGTGTATTACACACATTATTACACGTCTATAATGCGTGGTTCATTTTCGCAGGACACTCACACATTCAAAACTTACTATTATTGAAAAGTACAAAAATCTTATAAATTGCAATTTTATCTATGTGCTACCCTCGGGCATTTAATGTGTGAATATGATGATGCAACCTAAATGTTTGTATTGTCTTAAAGTATAGCCGTATAAACTGTAAGTTTTAGTTCAAATTATATAACTGTAATACAAAGTACCTAAAACATTTCTAACATAAAAAAAAACACGGTGGATTTTAAGTACATCGGTAACGTACTGTCATGCTGTAAAAGATATCAGTAACAATAATTGATAGTTACGCCCACTCCGCCGATTACCAAAGACCTATTACATACTTGACATGTTTAACTATGTCGGAATCCACGTATTGGTGGGCACTGTCTGCTATACTATATCGTCAATAAATACCGGAGTAATTCAAATACCACTATAGTGCATCGTCTTTCGTAGTATTCTTCGAGAGGATGAGTGATGCAAGTAAAGACCAAGTAACTTCGTACATACAGGTATGACATAAGCTACCAGTATACATACGATCAGTATTATTATTACCAGCACCATGAAATATTGACAGTACCATTGATCATTCAATGGGTGGATGAGTGATGGAATGAACCTGATGACTATTCGAATATCAGTATTGACAGAACCATAATATTATATTATATTCTTTTTTAACACTACAACAGGCCATGATGCCCAATGACAGTAGTGTAGTAACTAATATAAGTAAGTCAAACAATCACAGACACTCACTTTGAAAAACCTTAATCCGAATGCACAAATTATATATTAAAAGTTCTATGATTCGCAGCATTATGATACCGAAAAAAAGACCATCCCGTTCCAGCGGCAGATTTACCACTAGGTACTCTTGACTGTGCGCACTAGTTTAACCTCATCGTGGTTGCAAAATATCCCCAAATATAAAAAAAATATATATATTAAGGAAAGACATGGAAAACCTATGACTTAAATGGAATAATACAAAACTTAAATCCATTAGAATTTAAATTCAAATTCCATCAAGTATCTTCGGTGGATAGTATTGATATTATGATTCTGTTTTAGTATCGCTCATTGCAAAGAATGAACGCAGTAGGCATGTATAACACTGCAGTCAAAAACTGGGCAGTGATCAATGGCTGTAGAATTAGTATCGTTTCTCACAATAACAAACGATTTTTCGAGTAGGTACCTATTGATAAATGTACATTATTTTATAGATACTCCAGATTGCGACTTAAAGAAGTACCTTCAGATGCATTTTAAAGGAAAAAACAGCAATGTATTTTGGAAACAAATTAATACTAGAACTGGATAAGAAAATGCGGAATGGAAGAGAGAAGCAGTTTTCCGTGTCCTTTACTATTTCTATGTACGAGTACCTAGTTATATTTTGTTACAACATATTATAAAGTTGTATTTTTCCTCGGATACTCCAAATAGGTGCTGCGAATAGCGCCCCGTGGGGTTAGATCCCCCCTTCGTTGCCCCCTTCCCCCTCTTATTATCAACAAAGTCCCAATAGCAAATCGGTCAATCGATTTAAAAACCTCAAGATACAAAAAAAAACTTATAAAAATATGGATTTTCGTATAAAAAAACACATCTGCTTAGTATCATCAAAGACAACGGCGTCGCAAGATTTAACCAAAAATCAAAATAAAGATACATAATCTTCAAAAAGAAGATATCAAGTTACACATGTATTTTTCTTTATTTAACATTATGATATTCTTTATAAACATCGTAAAGTATAATATTTATTTTCAGTGTTGCACAGCTCCCGTTTCACAGAATAAAACGCATTCTACGCGATCCCACGGTTAGCCTCTTTCATTCAATAAATGATACCAAGTGTAGATTACGCAAGACTTCATCAAAAGCAATGAGGTTTGTTACTTTTTTTATTATCACTGCACAATAAAAACGGACTTAAGCAGTGTCTAACGGACTGCATATTGAATTATTACGATATTAAAAAATATACAGAGATGCCGACAATACAAAGTAGAATCTTGATATAATGCTTAATTATTCGGCAAGCTTATTCCAACCGGCGCTTTAGCTACATAGATTGCATATATAATTAGCGCCTGAATAATATTAACAAGAATATTACTGCGAATAACAGCTCTGAATAGCTATGTCTACATTAATTTGATCAATTCATCTTCCACTTTGCTTCAACCTTTTGCGCAAGCTTTAGGGCGAAAGCGTGTTACGTACCGCGTCAACTGTCTACACTTGTACGTCACATAATTTTAAA
The DNA here is from genome assembly GCF_057557595.1 of Rhyacophila brunnea. Lineage (NCBI taxonomy): Eukaryota > Metazoa > Arthropoda > Insecta > Trichoptera > Rhyacophilidae > Rhyacophila > Rhyacophila brunnea. The sequence continues at coordinate 22,499,724 of NW_028232774.1, forward strand.
CATTTCACAGGAAGCAGCGTTGTCATATGTCTATAATGCTGACTTTAACACAAATCTGTAAAAAATATACTACTGAGAACATTTTTCGTTTTGAATCCTTCAAAATTATGGTATTTCTGCCTTTTCACGGAATCATTCGGTTGGCAACTGGAATTGGAATTGGGTGATGGAACTACCATCGCTAGCACGAATGTAGACAGGGTTAATTGCAGTTACTACGACCCGCTGTAAACCACAAATCGATTTTAGAGTCTGATGGTTTTATTATCGCGAAGTTTTTTAATAATTTATAAATCGTAAACGTGTAATAAATTCATAGATGAATAATATATTATATAAAGCTGATTAATTTAGCATCACTACACCGACACTTACAAAATAACAAAGATTATTTTTAAGTTATGTAGCGTGTCACTTTGACCGTTGATTGGAAACATTAGAGGAGCGAGAACCGAACTAGGATGGTTACTAATATTTTGATTGGAAAACGATTGACAAAGTCTATACATTAAAAATATGCTATCATACCTAGCTCATTTGAGCTTAATTAGAGACTTGTTCAAAAGGTGTTATAATAATCGTAGAAAAATAGAATAAAGGCTTCCTGTGCGAGAATTAAGAAGGTATGCTGATTTGGAATCAAAGTTTATATCAATCCTACAATTTTCTGACTATAAACCCATTCTCAAAACGATCCTAATTCCTAAGTAAGTATAACTAAAGTTATCTATCTAAAGTTAAGTCTCGATCTGAATATCGTGTCAAAATGGAGAGGGTGTATTCTTGGAAGCATATTTATTTTATTTATGTATTCATTAATAGTAAAGAATAAATAAGTTTGCAGTCTCTTCACAAATCACTGATATCTTGTCTCAGTAATGAATATATACATAGTTAAATAATTATTTTATTTCTTTTACATCCTATTCCAATAAGACTTTCTTAGAAGTCAATCGAATAAAGTTTGGTATACGGAGCGGCGTCTCGACTCGCATAATTAATCTAAAATCAAACAAAAAATGAAGAGGACACGTTTCGCATTGTTTATACAATCATGCGTGATGTTTGTATGAATACGAATGATCGATTGTCACGAATTGATACAAGATAATTTCGCCCACCGTGGCATTAGGTTGGAATAACAACGTCTAAAACGTGCTTATTGATTTGTAATCTAAATCATTTGTTTATCGCCACGTCTTGGCTCTACGGCCAGGATTGCCTACCCCGTCGATCACTACGAACGGTGAACTTGCCATGAAAATGCGGCGACTCACAGATAACGCGCATGTCGTCAAATGCTTAATACACGGATTTCTCATCCAGATAGATTCAATTCCCGGTGAGGTCACAAAACATTTAGGTACTTATTTGTTTTATCAAAGTATGAGTGTTCCTGTTATTATTAGGTACTATTCTACTGCAATATTACTGTCAAGGTATGTGGTAGTGTTAAAAACAATTAAAACCATATGTTAAAGCTGGAGTGTTAACACCAGGGAACTGAAATACACAACGGGTATGGCGATAGCAGGTAACCGACTCGAGTAAGGATGAATCCGGGTTAAACTTACACACGTGTCTAGAATACGTTTAGCGTCGAATACTAAAAACTGCTCTCGGTTTATGCATTTACGCTCCTTTAATGTTGGTGTATTACACACACTATTGCACGTGCATAATGCGTGCTTCATTTTCGTAGGACACTCACACATTCAAAAGCCTGCTTCACCATGCGGCGTATTGAATATAGCCTATTGGTAGTCTATTTATTATCTGTTCTGTGGTTAACACCTAAACGTTACTATGGTAGGATGTTTTTTGGCAGTCTATTCTGGTTGTAATGCCACAGGTAATGCATATCATTGGAAGCATTCCACTTCCGAATGTGTCGAAAATGTAATACTAGACTATACTTTTCTTCACTCTCTTTTGGAATCGACGTTGATCAAGTGGTGTATAATAAATTAATAATCCAATAAACGTGTTTCGTCTATGTACGCGACATTTACATTTTTTCTGCTTTAAGTATATAAAAAACTGTTTTTATCATTTTTTTTTCACTACTTACGACGGCAATATTGAGGCAATCTAGTATCTAATTGTTGTACGTGATGGATTAAAGTTTACTAGTTACGCGAAACACCTGTGCCACACTGACTAAAAGATTGGGAACTCCCGCTTTACTGTATAATGATGATAGTTACAAGTAGGTAATATCAAGCACTTACATTTTATTTTATATTGTTACATATACCTACAACGATACACGATGAGTAGTAAGTATAAACATGCAAGTGGGATGTAAATATTTATTTAAAACAATAAGATTAATACAATTTTACAGTATGACTACCTACTTACTTTCCTTTATCAATAATTATTATTGAATCATAGTATACATTACGTGGCTTTAAGGCAAGAAGAAGTAACGTGACACATTATAATATATTACGATATTATGATTAATTATAATAATTTGGATCACATTGTTTGAAAAGACAGTGTGTTTTCCACTTTCTTAAAGCTTTAATGTTACGAAGATTATGCCGTATTTAACTATTTTTTTTATTCAACGAATGATTCACAAGATTTAAGAATGTAACATTCTTTTTATTGAGCATACATAATTTGAAAACACTTCTGAGAAATATATAAACAATAAAAAAATAAAAGTTAACATTCGTTGCAATTAGAAAAGTTACATATAGTATAGTGGTCAGTGTACGTGAGCGCGATTCCCGAGACGCAGGTTAGAATCCTGATGGGTGTCGTGTTTTTTATTTTTATTATCTATACGTTATATAATTTTCAGATGTGTTTCCAAATTATATTAGGCCTTATAATGAAATCGTCATCAAAGTAATGATGTGAAACATAAAACAAAATATGAAACCTAAATCAGTTTCGATTATGAGTTACGAGTAAAGCAGTAGATTAGGAACATGAAAATATGCTAAATGTATCCACGAATGATTGAAAGATTTAGGTGCTGTTCGTGAATTATGATTTAAATAGAACCAATTGGAGAATAAAACAAAGTCCTCGGCTCTCATAAATACTCTGACTAAACTGGGCAGAGCATGATCCACTTTCGGTAGAAATAGAATGACCGAAGATAACATGCCCTAAAATTATCAATGGGGAAGTAATAACTACCTACCCAGGCATGAGACAATTTAAGATTAATTTGTCCATCATTATCATACAGCTAAGTGACCAATAACTGAATATTTATGGGGAATATAAAGAATGGATAAAATATTAACTGATAAGCACAAGTAAATTTTAAAAATATATGGAATGTCACATTCTCAAAATCTTGTGAATTATTCGTTGAATAAAATAAATAGTTTATCAAAAACATTGAGATATGCTCATAAAAATAATGACACAGCTTTTAAGGGGTTACATTATAAGTTTTAGGTATCTACAAGTCTATTTACTAGAAGTCAGGCGGGAAACAAGGGCAATTTTCATGACCGATTTCGGCAAAATTCATGAATTCAAGAATTATAACGTAATCTAACCTAACCTAACAAAAAATTCAGTAAGTATATCGGCTATTTTCAAAATTTATTTGATGCTGGCTTTCACTAGACAGACAACAACCAAGTTGTATTATAGCTGAAAAATAAGGAAGTTGTTTGGTCTAATATGAACATTTCAAAAGATGACTGTTGTGCATTTGTAAAGTGGATAGAAGTCCTCTTGCTTCTTATCTACTCAATTATTATATTACATCTATTAATTTTACCCAATGGCCAATATGTATGTAGTGGGATTCGAACCAGTGACCAACTTTGCCACAAGGTAGGAGGTAATTTTTGACAATAATCACTAACTAAAAGTCATTGGAAGCTGGAATCCTAAACAATAGATACCTGATACCTGCCATTGAAGAGGAAGAATAAAACAACTGCTCCGTCATTCATTGTACTTACTGGTTTCGTATCGACGCAGCAACAATTTTAAAATCCTTTGGTATCGACAACATTGCGTGTCATCTAAATACACAGGTAACTATGTAATCCATTCAAATAATGTCTATTACTTGGTGCAACTCGGTAATTCGCAACTGGAGCGTTTGACAAAATGGACAACATTATTAAAGTCAAGTTCATTCGACATTAACTTGTGTGTGAAATTTGAGAATTTAATCACGGCAGTTGTTTTATTGTTGACAATCGTGGGAAATAGGTGCTCAATGACGACAAAAAAATTCACTGATTGTTGTCTTTTCACATCAAAATCAATGCCAAACTCAGCTATTTAAATATTTGGCGGCGCGTATAATAAACAGTCTAGTGCCTAGTCAAAAACAATTTAATAAACATATCAATCAATTGGGTACTTGTCGGCTTGAAAAAAAATTAAACATGAAAATAATGAGTAGAATTACTATAAAAGCCACTCGATTAATCAGTATTAGTCGAAACATCTCATTCTCATGCCTGAAAACATTCAAAATACATACGAAAAAACACACGCACACAAACCACACGCAAAAACGATTAGTACACGTCTATACCTGTATAATAAATCTGTATTTCAAGAATATTTAATCAAATATTATGGTACGGTGCCTTAGCTAATATTATCTCAAATAGTATGTACATACCGATCGGTCAAATTAATCAAATTCAGTATGATTAAGTAAAGACAGTTTACTTATGAAAAAAAAAACAGTTCAATAGAGATGTGAAGTTATTCTACGAATTCAGCCCACTTTAATATGGGCGAATGTGAATCGTATATATAAAATTGTATGTACCTACATTATTATGCTTTTATAGTGTCAGTGTTTCACATTCTTTAACTTTAGATATAACAGTTTTAAAATGTGCATGTGCAACATAAATTTGTTGAAAATTAACTATTAGGTATGTGAGAAGTTATTCCTAAGTTATATGCTAAGAATATATACAGCTATTTCTCATTGATCTTACTTTATCCGTGCCAATTCAATACCAATTGGCAACAACGCACTGTAAGATATTTCAGGCGTTTAATTCTAATGAATGAATAACTCGCTTTATCGTTTTGGTGAATTTAGGTTTCTGTTATGAATGTACGCAAAAATTGAAATGTCGGTATTTAATACAAAGTAATTAGCTATTTAAAAAGTCTAACCTGTAGAGATAATATTACCGTCCAAAAAATCAAAGTAATTATACAAGATAGACATGTAAAAATACTCCTTTCCTTCATCATCGTTTCACACACCTGCCTGCTCGATAAAGAACCCCCAGCACGTTGTACCTTTGAACTTGGTCAGATTCTCCTCGTAAACCTGCTCGTGGGGGCCACCGTTGTTGTTACCAACGTCGTTGGTGCCCCCGGAGACGCGGCTCTGGTACTGCTGCTGGTGCTGGTGATGATTGTTGTTGTAGTAGGCTCCGCCCCCATTGAGGGCGCCCCCCTGCCCGTCGCGCAGAGCCTCCTGGGGGTCGAACCCCAGTCTGTCCTTGTAATACGCCTGGGTAGACATTACGTCGCCACGATCACAATTTTATTAATAATTTAACACGCACTTTTTCGTTGTTTTAATAATTACTTTACATAGAATCAAAACACTCGCATTATTATTATCAAAAAATCTTCACGATTTATTAAAATTTATTATCGTTGAAAATAATACATATAAATCGCTCGATTTTATTTTTTATTAATTATTTGATTTATCACGATTTCTTTTTTAATATGGCTTGCATAAAATTCAAAGGCACTTTTTTATTACGTTTCAGAATCGATTCGTTGACTATTTATGGATCCGCCAAAATCCATAAAGAAATGTCAAACGAATTATTCGATGGATATCTTCTCAATGATTGTGACTCATGTAGAGACACGAACACTTTCATGCGAGCGATACCTACGTATACGGTTCGCACATACGCAAGACACTTGACACAGTTTTTTCGTATTTTTTATTGATTTCATACAATATACTCGTCTTGACTTTTTCAGTTACTGCTTCACTCTCGCACGCAAGGACGTTACGTTTATAGCGTACAAAATAATGCGTTACGTACTTACACGTATTTAGTTATATTTTTATATAATAATCTTCATTGATCGTTACAAGATTGAAACGAATAAGGTAATAATTATTAATTTGTTTTTAATAAGCTTTGTAAATAGACGGTATCATTTTAATTACATATAGAATTAAATTTTATGGCAACTTTGTTAATGGTTTAAGTATTATGTTATATATATTATATTATTAATAAGATTTTTCAGATTTATTAAATATATTACTTAGGTATTTGTCGTGTAAAAATTGAGCCAATATTTTTTAATTATTTATATTTCTATTATAAAGGAATGTTCTGTTTCTTCGATGTTTTAATTCGTATTATTGCACCGGCAGATTCGCCCGGTTCACTTTTTCTCCTTACAAATAGTTGAAAATGTATTTTTCTCGTTCGGGTTCGTGATTCGAGCCTAGTGGGGGCCGTTATTAGGGGTTGGTGCGCGTCTCCCAACCCTCGCGGTCGTCACTTCTGTCAATACAACTATGTTTCTCACTCTACTAACTCACATGACACTTGTTTTGTATTGAAGAAACCACCTGCAGGACAAAAAAGAATAAGACATTTCGATCGGCAAACTGCGAGCACTTGTCGAGTTATGATTTCAGTACTACTAATCAGTTATTACTAATCGATTACAGACACAGTATTACTAATCGATTCACTACAAAACATTTAAGGTGCATTCGGTTAATTGTGTGGTATTCAATCTATAAATAATATATACTTATAATTCGGACGAAATGTTAAGATACACTTTATATGAATCGGTTATTATATTAAAAATACAAAGATGCTGGCCATTATTGTCGGAATTTGAAAACACCTCAGATGTTTAACGGAACGGTAATACAACCAATTGGACACGCATTTGGTTGACGCTTAGTCCGGATTCACAGAGTCCATTCACTCTCATTTGAACATTGAATAGTGTATTTGAATTCAGTTTCGACGTCCCTATCAAACTAAGACACGTTATTAACGTATTATTTCTCCAGAGTGTACCTAATAAAACATAGGTATAATATTATACTCTCTTGTAATTATTTATATTGTAACAAAACAAATCCATCCCTCTCCTCTGCAATTACTCCCCGTATTCACGCGGTCAAAGGCCGGTTTGTTAGTAGGTAGCTTCAGCTATCCGACTACTTATATATTTTATATTTATTTATTTAAATTCAAGGTTAAATAATGGACAGATATTACGGTTATTAACATTATATTAAAATAGAAAAACGTCAAAATTGTAAGGAAAATATGGGTTCGAACTTATTCGGTTAAGATTTTTTCTAGGATTTTTCTAACATATATGAAGCTTTTCCAAATCAACTAGTATTTCAGCTTAACATTGTATTAAAATCTATGATCATTAAAATTGTAAGCAGCCACAAATAAAATTACAATTACAATCGTTCATACTCTGTTCACAACATAACAAAAATATATAATTACAAAGAAGTCTTTGGATGGTTAAAACTACATATTATATTGATTTCTCCACAACTACGTCACGTGCGATATTATAATATAATGTAATATTATTACGTATGTAACTATAATTTAAATTAAATGATTATTACCACAACAGATATTTTCAAAATTTACAATATAGCCCAAAGTCCAATGGAACTCTGCAACAAACTTAGTACAGAAATATAACTTCTGTGTCCGCATGCAATTCGTAAATGAACGATACAAACTTTTGAAAATTTTAAAACAGATTTACGGAAAAAGTTAATGAAATTAAATATTATTTCCGTAAAGTTCATGGCGAATAATTATTCATAAAGTCTGATGGATACTATAAAATAATCTAAAAGAAAGTAACATAACTCTGTAGGTAGCCGTTTTATTAATCTTACAATATAGAGCTAATCCTTGATGTTCCCTTCATTTAAATAAATAAAATTGGATTTAAAAACGAATATTTTTATATAAAAAATACACACTCACAGTATCTCCACAAGTTCAGTACTTACTTAATATAAAATCAAAATCGCAAGTTATTCTATAAATAAACACATTACCATGCATAAATCCATCACAAGAATCGAAATGATTCACGTCTTTAAAAGGAAATTTGCTAAATGCATAAGGTCACATTCGTTTACAATTAATTATGCGGTGTGTAGGATACATATGAAAAAACTGTCTGCAACAAATGTGTCAGTTAACTTGACTTCTTTAGAATACGAATGACTTCATTGGATTAAACCACAGACGTTTGACAATCTCTCAAAAATTAATTATTAAAAAAAAAACCTACTGACTACTGATTAATTATTGAATGTATTTTTTTAACAGTTGCTCAGTTACAGCAAAAAAGAGTAAGACAAATTATTACAAATTTGACAGAAGAGTAATAGTGTGCCATGTGTTTTAAATATCTTATTTGTAAATGAAATGATATTTTCTGAATAAAATACTGAATATACGGAACAAAATATACTTACGTTAGAAATATTGTTCACCGTTAACTGAACTAGGTACCTACATAAGTACCTACTTTAGTTTTATGAACAAAATAAAAATCTAGAAGTTAACATGATTGTAGAGTTTTACGTATAGTTATTTAAATAATAATACCCTGTGTAAAACTGTAAGGGGTGGGCTAGCCTGCGCAAATGGTTCTCAAATATGGTGATTCCGATCAACTTAAGACCATAACGGATTATTTTAATTTTCTTTACGAGTTTTCGATAAACAACGCCAAACTAATTTTTTCGTTTTAAATAATGATAATTATTGCAGATATGTTTGAACATATAATATGAGATATAGCATCCCTGAAGATTTGCCGATGTAGGTAGCTTTTGACAGAAGTGTGTAGAGAGGTTTCCCGGAGGCAGCCAACGCCCACATTGGATTGTGATGCCGATAATATAAATAAATATACAATTATGAAATTGTAGAATAGTCGACCCATATGTCAAATTAAAAAAAAATAAGTTAAAAATTCCCATGATATATCGCAATCAAATTATACTTAAAATATTGTCCTATCGTTGGGTGTGTACCGATTTTTCTATAGCGGTTTAATAGGTAGGTACCTAATAAAACGGACGTTATTTATTTTGAATAGTTGTTCGATACTATATTCAGGATATAAATAACCAGCGGATCGACTTCGGTTGATAATTATATAAATTTGACAGATTTAAATGTGTTTATTAAAATAATATTTATGATTTTATATGTATATATATGGACGGAATTAAATAATGTGATATTCCATTATTTTTATAAAAGCAGGTGATAATATAAAAGAAACATAACATATTAACTATTTGCACAAAACGTCACGTTAATTGTAATGTACCTTCATCTAAAACAATCGTTTAGTGGTTAGGTAAAAACAATACAATACATTGATAAAAGAAATAATTCAAAATGATCAAATGGTTAGATAAAATCATATAATATTTTCTGATCTCATCGACCGCAATTTCCTTGAATAAATTTTCTAGCAACAGATTATGAACCGCAAACGGAAAACATCGTAAATTTAATTTAAGTTGAATTTACTGTATCCATAGATTTCAATTACGAAAATAATGTACATACGTACCTAAAGGTGATTTTAATATAATGTTATATCATTAAGAACCAAACAAGACCAACAGCATGTCCCTATTGGTAGTTTTATTGATTATTAATACAACTGCCGTTTTGTATTACCAAAGAAATTTGAAAAATCGTAAATTAATCATTAATAGTAATCATGTATAACTTTACGTAACATTTTATGAAACTTTCGATTAAAATCAATATTGTGGATACTTTTATTGAATAAAATAATATAACACGCGAATTAAAGCAGACTTAGGTACTTACATTTGGGTAAATGAAAATGTAAAAGCCTGAGAAATGGGCGCTGTTAAGTACATAATTATTTATGAACATTATAGTGCCTGTACACGTGCATAGATTTATGTCCACCAATTGTGTGTATTTTAAACTACCGCGATAATAACTGTTAACATGTAAAAGTGCTGATTGTCTTGCCAATCTCATTCCTCACGCGTAAACGAGACGCGATGTTACATCATTGTATGTTACTATTTGACAGGTCGTGAAAATCGGTTAAACTCAAAATGACTCTGTGCCGTGTAGTTCATTAATTTACCGGCAGGTTCGTCACTATCATTCTACTGGGCAAGCGCATATATCGCTCAGTCCAATTGTCCGTGAAAATTCAGAAATCTCTGAGCTCTGATACATACTTACATGCAATCTTGCAATTTGTACGACAATACGCATTTTATTGTTATGGCCGCGATAAATAAGCAGTAAATCCATACACGTGTAAATGGGATATTAGTTTTCAAGTGTTAATAAATACCTAATCAATTAATCAGAATATTCAGAATCCACTGTTTCTCCTACGGAAAAATGAAACAAAATGTACGTATACTTAATCAAAATAAACCAAACAATATTCGACATTTTACAAGTTAACTAATCAAAAAATATTGAAAAATTTTCATGATTTAAAATTTCAATTATTAAATTCGGCGTACGCAACTTCTTCTATAGCAAAAGATCTTACCATCACATAATATAATCTAACAACAAAAAAAAATAGAATTAATTTAGTGACGTCATAATGAATAGTCGAGTTAAAATAATATAGTTTATAATAGAGTTATAAATAAAAATAAAACCGTCAGCGTTCACTAGAAAAAGACTGTCATCTTATTTTTTCATTAGCATAACCTAACCAACAAAAATAAAATGACAAGACGGAAAAATATGTGAGTAATATTATTTCGGCGACAGATAAGACAAAATAAAAAACATATTCACCACAAAGGAGATTTTATTAACGGTCGGGTAAGGTCACCCGAAAGGAAAATTAAAACAGTTTTAATGAAAATCGATATCACTACGATGTATTTTATTTATTGATTAAAAAAACTTGAAATTAGACTTGTTTTCGGCACGATGACTTTTATTTTAAGGAATTAAATAAAAAAACAAACAAATCGAAAGCACAGCAAAATGTCAAAATGATAATATAATAAATTAGTTACAATAAAAATCTAATATATAACGTGGCAGATAGATAATTATTGTATTATTTTGCAACTTAAAGGTGGTCATGTGACTGACGTAAGCAACTTTACAGACAATGCATTCTTTTTGCATTAATTTTTATTAATAACTCTATAACACCTAAATATTATTATTAATTATTTTCATTGATTTCACACACTACTTGTCGACTGTTCCTATTTAAAATAGTTTCAATCAGAAGAAGCAATACTAAAAACTGGTTTTGATTTTTATTGTAGTGGCCTTCTGTGAAATATTGACAGAAAACAAATTTTACTGAATTAATAATATTGAATAAATACCTGTGTATATTCAAACCGGAAGTGGATGGTATTAATTAATACTTAAAGGGTTTATATTGTTTATAACATAATCATCAGAATTGGATAATTAAGTAGAATATTAATCCATGGGTTTTAGATTAATTTGAGTTATAGTAATTAGTATATTAATTACTATAACCATTGGAAATATTTCAATATTATTGAATAGGCAATTAGGGGTCGAAACATCGTAGATGGACTAACGAAAAGAGAAAATAGGAAGTCACGACCTTTGCGACTTGCGAATATAATATTATGGTAGCTATTGCTAGAATATATTTACATACTTATACAAAAATAATCACAATTTAGTCACTTAGTAATAAATAATAATACGAAAAGAATAAGTATATTCGAAACTTTAGCAGAGTCACTGTACAAAATTGTTACGTCAAAATAGTTAATAATATGTTTGCTTTTTATGAATATTAAATTAGGAAATTCCAGTAGCTTATTGTGGCAATTGACAAAGGCAAATATAAACCAAATGCCGAATAGACTTAGGAAAATTAAGTCCAATGTCAAAAATGAATCAATCACTAATAATGAACGACAGCTTATATAATAGTAAATAAATATGGTCCTGCGGTGATTACCACTCATTCATAATATAAATAGATAACGGAAATACCAGTTGTATCTGACGAATTTAGATAAATATTATCCCTAAAGGAAGTATGTAACTACATTTGCCTAAAAATATAAAGAACAAAATTACAAATTATTCCAGAGGTAGTTTTATAATTTACACATATATGTATGTATATTATGATCTGTTCAGTTTTATTGAAACAGCGTCAAATAAAAATTAAATAGATAATTGATATATTATAATATTAGACCAATATCATTATAAATAAAATACAAATTGGATTCTATAGTAAATAGATTTAATAGTAATAATTACAATGAGTAATCAAATCATTTCGCTAATAACGATGAAACAAAAGTATATATGTATGAAATAATCATAGATAAACAAATCCTGCTAGACGTTATACTAATGTTATTAAATAATTCACCAAGAAACCATATTTACAGCAAAATTAAATGTGTACGTAAATCAAGCAAAACATTAAACACCGGCAGCGTTATTCAATCACACTTTTAAGATTGATCTGAAAATTCTCTCACAAAAAACCAATGCACCTTATAAAAAAGATAATCAATATAGTAATTGGTTATTCAAAACGGCGCCAAAATTTTCGCGCAAAAAACGCCTCTGTTCGATATCGAACTGGCACATGACCGGAGAACTTAATTATTTCGCTGTGACATTAAAAATCGAAAGTATTTACACGTTTGATAGTGTCAAAATAGTATGACAGTTGGACGACAGGCGACAGAGTTCAGTGCGCGGCGACGGGGCTACAACTGAATAGTGCGGACAGACGGGTTAACTAGACGTATGGACGGTGCGCGCCTTACGCCACACTACGTACGACTGAGGTGAATTTTCAAACGAGGATTCGTGCCGGAATACTATCGGTGTTGCAGGCTGCTCTTGGATTATGGGGGCCCGCGGCTGTGGGCGGGCCGCAGGCTCAAAAGGAGCTCGCTGTCACTTGTGGCTTTTAATCAGCAATATAATACAGCACATTTTTTGTGTATTTCAATTACCGAAATACTAATTAGTGATTTGATTGGATTTTCATTTATTAATAGAACTATCGTTTACGAGGTATAATTCCATATTAAAAGCACTACTTTCGCTCCCACCTTTGTTGTTGTAGATATTTTACTGTTGTAAGATATTCGATTAACCTAATTACCTAAAAATCCTGGATTTCCTCAAAAAGAAATAAACGAATCTGTTGTGTGTCCGTCGGTTGAAAGAAAAACGCAGAAGTTAAAAATGATGACGTAGCTATGACGACGAAACATATTGTCGGTGAAATTTTAAAATTTCATATAAAGAATAAATTAATATGAAATTTAAATTTATCTCTGCCCAAGAAAAATCTACGGTGAAATGGCTATTTTGCAGTTACTTTTCCAATTTACACATGACCGGTGAGTTTATTAATTATAAAAAATCTAAGGTAAAGAAGACTTTAAATAACTGGTTTTATTTTTATTATAGGAATATAAAAGCTGAATTTAACACCAGATGCGATTTTTACAAGCCATAATTATCCAGTCGCGATATGAAAAAAAAACACTAGATTAACTTAACGCCAGATGCAATTTTTACAATATGACTAATGAATTTTTAAAATGCTAGTTCCGGCAAGAAAATCGCAAAGTTTGGCATTGCTACTTGGCATATACCTACCTACATATATATTTAAATTATATACGAAGTATAGTACCTATTTGCTATTTAAACGTTTCCGGCCGCTATGACTAAACTTTATAACCATTATCTAAAATTCATCTCAATTGTTATTTCGCAAAATTCAATAAAATTTGAGACATATTGAGGGAGCAGTATGTTTTACAGATGCATACGCGTCGATGTTAATTACAGTATTTGGGAGAGGAATAAAGAGTAATACAAATCAAACAATATACAATCACCTTGAAGTGAAAACCAATTTTATACCATACAGTTTCTCTTTACTATATGAATCGCTAATAATTATTAAGTTCTGTATGTTTTCACAATATGAAACGCTGTTGTTGAAATTTAATGCAAATAATGATCTGTGTGCAGTGTGGGGGTGACAAGTTTGTCCTACGCTTAATATTCTTGCAAAGTAACTTGCCTTCCCAGTGAAGGCGCTCGTAAAGCTGTCAACGTAGGGGTACATGCAAATAGACAAGGAAGTCGGTCAACTCAACACGGCAAAATGATATGTATGTGTAAATACTATTGCTTATTGACAATTATTTTATTTGTAAGATTAAAAATACTATTTTGGAATACCATTGAGGAAGTGTACCTACAGCAAAATAACTAGCGAGGACGCTGAAGACAATGTTCATAATACTACTGACAAATCGTCACCTTGGTGGTGACTAGACCTATTCCACATCTGCCACCCATACACACCACAGCCTATTCCACAGAGATATCTTACGAATTCGGGTATTCGAAACTGATAAATCTAACTAAACACATATGTTATTTTCGTGCATTACTTATATCCTTTTGAAATTTTATTAACATAAGGCTGCTACCAAAACATACACTTTGGTATTTTAAGAGTCGTTTGGTCAAATAAACCTTTTTTTTAATTTGTGTACCACATATCCGCCACTAAAGGCTATCTAATAAAATACGAATAACTAAGAATAAAAACAGAATTATTCATAGTCAGTGAAAGTTTGCGGGATAGTTGGCTTGACTCTGATTTTAAGATTATTGTCGTGTAAATTATAGTTCGACAAAAAACTCTGAAACCAATATTACCTCTATCGCGTTCTTTAGTGTACAAAAGTGATAATTTGCAACTATACAAGAAAATAATTTGAGATAAGGTAATTAATTTCGTGATATATTTCAGTAACTATTCTACAAAGTTAGAATAGCCCTTGCTGGTGCACTTTTCGGACGCTGTATGTAACATTCCATAATATGTATAATCTAATTCTAATAGCTACTGCAAACAACTTCGTTTTTCGAAAGCTTAAATCAAAAAAAGAAAAGAAAAATCTGAAGTAGGTACCTATTGACAAGAGTGGTAGACTCTGTCGAAATGGCCAAGATATTTAAGAACTCATAAAATGGATGAAATCATCATTTGAATCTTAGTGAGAATAAAAGATGCAATAAAGCTACCTACTGTCAAGTGAATTTATGAATTAATTTTGCAGATAAACATGTCACCAATCACAAAGCATCATACAGGATCTGGCAGAGAATTTGAAGGTACTATTTAATAAATAATAAAAATATAGTTAATTGTAACGGATTGTAATATGTAATTATTTATACCGTCTAACTCCTACGCCGGACCCTTAGTATGAAAGAATTCTGAGAGAATTCACAAAAAGTAAATTGTTATATAGGTACTTATACCGGTATTTGCGATCAGGGATTCATTTTCCAGCTTGAAACAATATTTTTATACACGTTGACATCACATTATCTTTCATAGCGGACTACGGTGGATCAAAAGAAATACCCCCATATCACGGAGAGTACAATGAAATGCCATTAATGTTGACAATTTTAACATTACTCTTCAGCGGACTACAAATGTACAAATCTCATGCATACGACGGGATGACATAAAAAGTACACCTTTGGTGACCGAGTTGTAAATAAATCACAGGTAACGTAGAGAATATGACATCACTGTTGGAATTAAATCATAAGTGAAAACACCAACACGCCAAGAAGATAGACGCGATAATTTTTATGTTAACAATAATTACAACAAACCCGTTCCCGACATTAAAACAAATTTCTATCTAAAAATCTACGTGGTTAACGTGGCTGGTTAGAATTGCGTAGTGAGTATACTATAATACCTACGTGAGTTGTGATTTTAGACATTTTGGTTTCTAGAGATTGAAGAATGCAATTTAATTGAAATATTTAGATTTCGAGAATTCTAGATTGGTCCATTGGTTTCTCGAGAATCCATAAATATAAGATATTGGAGATCTTGAGGAAAACGCCAGCACAACGACTTATTGGTAATGTAAAGAAAACTATATAGAGATTGGTCAGCCATGTCGTATACCGGGGATCCTTCACAATGAGAGAAGCATAGAAATCGAAAGACAGGATTTATGTGCTTATGAAAGTGATTCCTACGTTCCAATATACATAATGTATATAACTATTTGGCTCTCGATAATTTATCATACGAGTATAATTTTCCGACTAGTTTTCTTCAAGGCATGCTCGCCTTTCATTCTCTTGAAGCTCGTAGGTCACTTCTGCTCTTAAAGCTTTTTTCTCTGCTCCCACGTGGTATAGTTCCCAATCTCAATATTCTGGTAAATTTGAATTTATATGCACCAGTCTACACGCGTGGTCGCAGCAGCCATGATCTCTTTTGAATGAAAACTGTTTCATCGCGCCAGGCTTATCAGGCACCAATAGCGAGGGGTGTGCGGCTGGTCAATGCACCCCTAGAGACGTAGACATTTTTTGTGATGCGCAATGTCAATTTTATCGTTTAATTTGTATTTTTATTAAATTATTGTTGTTTTTTATTTTTATTGCTATTTATTTAATTTTTTTATCAATGTTAAGTATATTATGTACGGCTTGTTTTTTCTCTACTCGATTTAGGTACATGTTCTTAAATGAACAATGAAAAACTCTTACAGAAGAAAATATTTATATTAGTCCCCGGAGGACCAAAAAAGTTCCTATCCTTGAAACAGATAAGAAAATTTTCAATTAACCTCACTACTTGGCGAGAATGCTCGATCACTCTGAATTCTGATATCTGATAAAGAAAAAATACTACATATTTTCAAGTATAGATAGTATTTCAATAATTTCACAAAAATCCATGGGACGTCCTGTCGATCTAAACTAAACGGATCATACAGTTAAATGAAAGTATTTAATACTAGACATAATGTCTAAAATACTAAATATTCAGAAATGTATTTAGATTTGATTTAGATAGATACTTATTTAGACTTATTATAATAAATAAAGATAAATCATAGATTATGTAATATATTAGAAAAGGACACTATAGCTATACAATCCGGTGTAAATCCTGGCCGTTTAGCGAAGAGGTTTCTCAACAGATTGTCTACGAGAAATGGTTGCTAGGTCCATTCTCTGGATCCAAAGCCACATTAGAAAAACAACAAGTAAGTTCGTCGGACGCGGGTTTCGAACCGCGAATTATAACTTCAGAAACAAACGTTGTGTGAATTATGGTTATTAAATCAATTACTACAAAAATATTCAGCAGATAATCCATCGATACGCGTCGGTCTGACATAGTCGTTTTATCGTCAAAGATTGTATTGACCCAAACGAGATTCCAATTCGTCGGAAAAATTTTATTCATTTCCGCAACCATTAAAAATATTATTGAGTAAGTCAACAAATCCACGCCTCAGGTGAAAACCTATCATCGAATAGGTCATGGTTTTCCTGTACAAAATTTATTACGTCTTCTGGGTAAACATTTTTACTGTGCCTCATTATAATCAGTTAAATGTAGTGAGTGGAAAATGTTAATTGCCTCTCGACAAACTTCGATTCGGTCAGCGGTCTTATTAGTATTGTCGACACCTACGCGAACGGATAAAATCTTAACGAATGAAAGTGAATTGGGAAATATCTGACGCTGTTACATCGTTATATACTATGACTGCATCTAGTGACGTGTCAGATCGTTCGAAATTTAAAATGATGAAAATGGTAAATAATCGATTTGCAATGTTGAACTCGTAGAACTCACGAATTTGGAAAATAATACACAGCTTCTGTAAACTTACACAAACACGTTAATAATCAGTGAAAAGAGATGATGCTGATATACCCACCAATTGGACCGCAGTGTGCATGTCTAAAATCAAAATAAGATCTAATAATAATGTTTAAAAAAATCGATATTTATTCCATTTGTAAAGCAGTGTCAAAAATACTATCAAGTAAAACCTAAAATTGTAAATTTTATCAAAAGGTATACCTACTATTGTAAAATGAAATGCTAACAATTAAATACTACCTACTTCAATTAATATACAAACTCACCCCGTACCTACAACATCTGGTCTTAATAGGACGTATCAAGAGGCGCAAACAGGTACTTTGCTAGTACCTAAAACGTTAAAATTACACCAAAATTTTAGATATTATATAACATTGTGAATGAAACGAAATTTGAAGTCCGCGTGTTATTTTGTCTACGTGTGCTCGGGTCCATCCCTCTGTGACGCCTCAACATGAAAGTGGTTAAGAACTAATAACAGAAAAATAGACGAATCTTTTAACTCAGTTAAAATTTATCAAACTACCTTACGCATGCTAGTCAATTACTACACTAATGCCGATGAAACTAAATATGTACCTACGTAAAGTTCATTGAAATTTATTAAGTGGATGTGGTCAGCGAGTTTGTTGCTTAGCTCAAAGATGTATACTCTAAGCGAAAATGTATGTTTATTTGTATACTAACTGTACTTAGCCATAAATGCTAATAAAGCACTTTAAATTCCAAAATGCAATAATACGTCTAACGAACCACTTCATTACTCATATATTTATCTTTAAAATTCTGCAAACGATATTTGTATAATAATGCTTCTATAATATACACAAGCCCTGGCTCCAAGAAGTTAACCACACTCGCATTCCTAAAGCCTTATAAGGCAAAAGCTTAGGCAAATATCTCTTAACTAAGGCATAATGATATTATACACTTTTTTATGACTACATATTATTATGATAAATCGAAGAGTGGCAAATCCGTCAGTTGGAAAAACTAAACAGGCAAAGAAGCAACGTCTAGTCAAGTCAGTTTACGGGCAATTAAATTTTCTGCGAATTTATCTGCTACATTTGGTGCTTAAGGTCAAATGATTTCATATTAAAAACAGATTTGGTGTCCACAATAAAGGTGCACTTGACTAACGTTTGGGCATTAATAATTTATGTAATTAGACAAATGGGAATTAACAATTATGAGACATTTTAGAAGATAACGAGCTATAATTAAATATACGCATGATAAATAATTATTCATTGTCTTGACTATTTAACATTTTTGAAATAAATAGGTAATCCTTTGTTTTAGGCTCTCTTTACTTGTATCAAATAATCCGGTTCGGTATTAAACCAATAGCACTGTGTCATTATACCAAATTCTGACCACTGAAAACTCATATATTCGCGACATATACCTAGATTGTAAAAACTAGTTCTATAGCGCTGATCTGGCGAATGCCTTATTTGTTTGCTATAAACACGCCATCTCCAACATAATTATGATCATAATTTAAACAAATTTAATATCGTCTACGCAGGTACGTACCTAATATGTTTGGATTTATTTTTTGTTGTCGTTAACACCCATTGAAACCCTAACAACGATTAAATTAATGAATTGTTCAATTCTTGAATTGTGGCTACGTATACGTATTTATAATTTTTTTATTGTAATAATTTGTTCTTTTTAGTACATAATAATATGTCTAATAAATAGCTGTGACTTTTTTCCGAATACAAGATTAGCACTTCATGAAACTTAGAAAAGTGAAAACGACATGAAGAATTAGGTAACCCAATCTATGAGTGATACAGTATAGAAACGACTTTTTGATTCTTTGCCATAATAAAGAATGATAAACCAGAATTTGTCAAAGGAGGATTGTGTAAATCCTAAAAAAACTTTTTGCAATCTGATCACTTTTTCCAATAATTATTACGAATTTTGATTAGAATATGGATGTTGCTTTTTGTGACGTATTTATAAAACAATAAATAATTAAAATTGCCGGTCCAATGAGTGTGAAACATCAATAGAATTTTATGTAATGCGTGAATTTAAAAAAAATCATTGTTTTTAATAAAAATATACAAAATAGCTAAATTAGTTTTTGGGCAATATAACTATTCTACTAGACTCAGGTATTAGAATCTTTTGGGCATGTCAGTATGGCCTACAAAGTGGTAACAGTTAACAAGTCTACTGTCCAACAAGAAGAAGGCGCTGACGTCGACTAAATGGGAGGAGCTTGTTAGTTTATAATATAAGTGCGGTTAAAAATGGGAGGAGCTTGTTAATTCACAGTTTTAACACGTAGCCAAGAAGATGTTGTTCGACAGTACACTCTCAATGACTATTCATAGTCTTGTCCTATATTAATTTACCTACACAGCCACCTAGCTAGAGCGTAATATAGAACAGTAAATAAACGTCTTACTTACAATACCAAAATCGGCGACTTAGCTTGAGTGAGAATCTATATTATTTTTTTATGAACACCTTAGTGAACATGCGACGTATTGTTACAATTTGTTTATCTTATCTATTAACGCTTCTAACGTCATGTGAACACATGAGATATCACGGTAAGCTCGTGCCACGGGCAAAAAGTGTGCACTGTCATGTCACAAACATCAAATTTGCATAAAATAAAAAAAACATTACATTACGCTACACCATCGACCCATTTTCCACACATTTTCGAGTCGCGTGATCTAAATTCTAACGTATCTTTGATTTTAATGGTGCTACAATGTTTTTAATGCTGTCAGTTTTTATTAGTGAATGTTCTCACAGCTCTAGCGTAGTATGAGCTCACGTGACGTGACGATAGTATGTTTCTAGCTTAAGTATGGTTCTGTAGGTACTAGGCTACTTAACCGTATCGTACCGTAAATCAATATAAATGAACACTTCATTGCATCAATAACAAACATATTAAATCTAACAAGATTGCGTTGGCCATTTATTATATGAGCACCGATAGTTCTGCGATACAATTAATAAGTAAGGTATAAAATTGATAAATACATGACTATGCAAATAGTATTACAGACATGCAAAGATCAACGTAATACGCCGGCCCTGAATTATAAAAAAGCGGTATTTTTGCATAATATCTGCTGCACGTCAAGACGTTAACGCTATATGTACCTACCATGTTATATTATATAAGAATACTTTCATAATACTGTGTTATTTCGCACGAAACGTCTTCATTATTATTGATCGCATTTTAAAATCATGTCAAGCATTTTTTTTTCAGTAATCAGCTGTCAACAAGTTACTGAGGTACGGAATAACACAATTTACACAACCTTACGAAACTGCGTACGCGTGAAAAAGAAAAAAGTCACGAACTAGTCGCAGTGTTTGTGCAGAGCTGTGGTAGTGCAGTAATTTACTAATTTATCTCTAGCTAGACACACCGAAGAAATTATATAAGTATATTATATTATATCACTGGCGAGGGGTGAAGGTACGCTGTTAAGATTCGACATAAATAGTGCACACTAAACTTTGTCAGTCATACTTATTTGTTTTCATTGAACTAAGAATATTGCAGATAGTGATGTTTAGTTTTCAAAATTCAATGCCTGCCTATACCAAACCATAATAGTTTAAGTATGCTATGGGCGTTCCGACAAAAATAGTGCACACTTTTTCAGTCATACCTATTTGTTTTCATTGAATTAAGAAAACAAATTACAGTTCGTTAGTTTTTTTTTAAATTTATTACCAAACCATAATCGATATAAATTATTCTTCTATCTACATGTATAAAATTATGTATGGTTTAATGGCATGATTTTGAATATTTTATAGATAAACGAATATTGTTTAACTAATATCTAATAGGGCTTGGATTAGGCAGGATTCAATAAAAAATTTAAAAACTAACAAGCACGATCTGCACATTGTAGTTTTAGTTCAATGAAAACAAATACGTTTGACTGAAAAAGTTTATTGTGCACTATTTATGTCGGAACTCAACAGCATACCTCCACACCCTTCGCCACCGTTATATATGCATAAAATGCAATAAGACAATATAAAAGAGATTTAGCTTATCATCGACGATCTTAATTTTATTACAACTAGCGAACCAGGCTTCCTGCAATTTATTCGAGGACAAGAGCTGCTCTTTTTAAAAAAAATCTTAATCGACTTTCAACCGCCAATAAATCTGACGCAGCTGATTTATCACACGACTGACTTCAAGGAAACAGCTTCATCTAGTTTTATAATATAGATACAGGAAACTATATTACGAGCAGATACTTTATACTTAATGACGGACTGGATCACACGATAAGTGCTGTAAGTAAGAGTTGCGCCAGGCTACACTTAGAATAAATATCTAATATTAATTGTAACTTCCTTCAAAATATCGCAATCGATTTGTTTAAGTTATGTACGTGAGATTATGCACACTTTTATGCTAGGCATCATGCAATACTCGGGTTTTAGCGAAATTATAATGCATTTTTTTTTAGTTTAGTTACTAGTGAATAATAAACTATTAGCCAAAGAAAATATAATATTATTTTATAGGCAAAAAAGTAAGTCGTGTAACGTCCATGATGAAGATAATAAGAAAATAAATAATTATTTAGTCATGTATACTGTATATTATGTATTTTAGCGGCGCACTTACAAAAATACGTTTGTACACTTCTTGAGAATCATCCCACTTTCGCTGTATAGATGGGAAACGTGTATTTTATTATTTTTTACATGTAATAACGAAATATAAATAAGTATACAGTAAAAACTATTGACTTAGTATTGTGTGGAATACATTATTTTATCAGAATGAGTATATACATCATAATAATATATAATATTTCATTGGTTAACACAATTCACATAATATTTACTTTGAAATTCTAAAATAATCTAAAATATCTTCGACGATAAGAGCCTTTTTGGACAAATTCGGGTGCGACTGTTTGCCTACATAATAGGTATATATTTGAAGAAACTACGTGAGTTATAGATTTTTAAAGATAAAATATATGCGCAGAGTAGGTATATACCATAAATCATGAGGTTAAATGGTATCACTTTGCTTTAACATGCGTGGAAACCATGTTTAGTCGCAAAGGCAACGAACGGGTGGAATCAACCCCTTGCCGTATACACCTGCAAAGACAAGACATAGTATAATAGCAGCTTAACCAAAAGAATGATCAAACTCTTTAGAAGGTAAATAAACATTCTCCGAACCGCTCTTAAACGGATACTAAGTACTTATACGTATATTATTCATGTTCTCTCCGATTTACAACTATATAATTCCCACCATTATCATTTTAAATTTAGAATACAAAATGTTGGTTCTATCTATATTCTATATCATCAGGGAGTGGTTAATTCTTGGCGGTAACAATACTTAATATATTAATATATGACAAAATACACGACAATTAATCTACATTATTATAGGATGTACCTATTATCATCGTATTATTTATTTGGTATTCGGTTTTCTACCGAAGGTAAATGACCAAATTTCAGTACCTAAACATTCCTATTCTAGGCCAGTCACATCAGATCCACAACCCTTTGGATAGACAAACTCATAAAGTTCGGTCGATGTAGTTGGCAGCGAAGTGCTAGGGAAGGCCTTCATCCAGCAGTAAACCAGACCCCGGCTGGTGATGATGGTAGCAACTCTATGCCATCGTAATAGAGGAATTTTTTATGATGTCTAATATTAACTGCACTATACCTTTTTATAATTTTTTTCTGAGCACATAACACATACCTACATTTATAAGTAACATAACCCAATACTACATTCATTTTAATTAGGTATTTCGTTTTAATAGAGCTGTTGTAAAACCTCAGAAATAAAAGTTGGAAAATACTTGACTGACTAAAATGGGATAATAATCAATTACATGTGTCTATCGGATATACATGTAATTGATAAACTCTATCCATTACATATTTGTATTTTCATGACTATGTACTATATAGAATATGGCACAATGTGTTTTTGTGATTTACTACGATCCCGTTGTATATTGAAATATAAAAACGCTCGTGGCATATGTTAGAAGGGAGATTTTTTAAACGTAATGCCAATTCGTTATCACAAAATTAAACGCCTACTAAGCACACGTAATGGATGTTCAACATTCAATCAATAAGATTAAAAAATAATTATTACCAATATTAAAACTGTAAATCACCCGAGAAAGCGTTTCAGATATGATTAATGGCGCGCTTCCTGAACACACACCGCCATCGTTTCCAAAGAGATTAATCTATATTTTTAAACCAACGATGAACTATCGAAGTGGTCTGGCTGTCGGCCAACAGAT
Source organism: Rhyacophila brunnea (assembly GCF_057557595.1). Taxonomy (NCBI): domain Eukaryota; kingdom Metazoa; phylum Arthropoda; class Insecta; order Trichoptera; family Rhyacophilidae; genus Rhyacophila; species Rhyacophila brunnea. The sequence continues at coordinate 22,523,834 of NW_028232774.1, forward strand.
AGTTACCCTATGCATCGATAGTAAACAGCCACTTGAAACAACGTGCAGCAATTAAAACTACTAAGTATTACTAATCAACAGATTATTTCAAGTACAAAATATCAAGAGTATCGTATGTCGAAAAAGCAACACACTTTCGGCAAATCGCTACTTAAGATTTTCAGGCACGTTTAGTATAATGTCTTTCGGCTTTTTGGTTTAAGGAATTTTTGATTTTTGCTATGAATAAACTCAAAAGCTGAATTAGCTCTGAAGTATGAACCATAATAATATGAAAATATAATTAATATTAAATTATACAGGTTTTAATATAAATTATAGAATTTATAAAATTCAAGTAGTATTCTGTACATGATCGGTCCGCTAACTAAAGATTGTGCACAAATCCTTCCAGTTTGGTAACACATTGACTGCTAACTAGATAATTATTACTTTTAAATTACCACATTTAAATAGCATGCTAATTATATCGAATGGCCACAACGGGCACCTATGGGATGAGCTAGTTGACGTTGACAGTGATAAAGTCCGTTTAACATTTATTTTACACGGTATCGTAATTTTTTTTTATAGAGAGTGATCAAAAAGTGGTTATACCAATATTTAAAGTACCTAGGTACCTACTTACTATTTTCATATTAATAAATAATATAATCTTACAAACATTGCTTATTTTTACACACAAATAGAGATTGTTTTAATATGGTAGATTTTACTACAAGATTGTCACAACATTCGACCGATAAGAGAAAACTGGTAGTTTGATGTAAGTTACTTCTTGAAATAGACACAAACAATATATATTTTTCTGTCACCAGTCAAGTGGAAATAATTATTTACGTGGTGGCGGTTCGATCTCCAGACCGGTAGAGGCAGTGGGTATTCCGCCAAGTTTTTAGCAGTGTCTGTTTTCCCTTGTTTGGCGTTGCCGAGTCCCACGCTTGGGGAGCCAGTTACCCCACGCCGCACCGCACCGCAGTTTTGCATTCGCGATATTAATTATTGTTCGCAACTCGGCAGCATTTCTCCACCGCCTTAGTGACGTCATGGTGAACAGACTACTGTACGTGAAAGATTACCAACTGATTCCCAAAACCTTTAATCAATGGAAGTATACAAATTTACCAAATTAGTAACTGATTCTTGTTTCAAAGTATATTATTAATAACAACTGAAGAAGAATACTATGTAAGTACAACCAATCAATGTTTAGTTCCACCTTACAACTAAAAATCCATATTTAAAAGATCGGTTGACAATTGAAGCGAACGTAGTCGGTCCTGATTACTATTAAATTATGTGGGAAAAGTACATATTACGTTTTATTTAAATTAATGTAATAAACAAAACATAAAAATTAAGTAAATTGGGTAGGTACCTACCATTGGGTGTACACGGAGAAAAGGTTGTATCGATTAACTTATTTACGAATGATTATTAGTCAACCACTCAACCCATTGGATCTATGCACTGAATCGAACATGCATTTTATCCGCAACCTACGATTTCAGAGACGGTCGCTCTATCAACTAGGACACTGTGGGTGGTGACATGATATTTGGTCAGATCGAAAAGCAGAGGCGACAATGAAGTGATTATTCTTAACCTGGTTAAATCAATACTGCCACAGGATTTGCACTACCATAAGCCCTATCTGTTTACATAGGAGAGATTGACCCTAGTCGCGGAGAAGACCTACCCGACAGCAGAATCATCTACAGTCATGATCTTTTTGCGAAACTTAGCTAATTTACAATGAAGTCGTATTTTCTTATTTAATACATGCGTAAATAGCACAATGGTGCTCCATTAAAAACTCTCTAAAATCAACATGGATCTAGGTATATATTTTTTTATTTTCGTGTATACATACATACCTACATGATAATATGACACTTGATCTACAAATGCACAGCGCTGGCTAATAATTATTGATAGTTAGTTAGTAATTCATAAGTACGTCAATTTTAAAGCTTACTGTTATGATTTATCTAATTCTATTTCGACCGCTGCAACTTTTATGGTACCATCTTTGGAAAGTCGACGTTCTATATCTGATCAATATTTTCTTTTTAAAGTTATCAATGGTTTTGTTGACTCACCAAACCTACTCGAAAGGGTGGGTTTCCACTGTCCATCAAGATTTACGCGAAACCAAACTTTGTACCATATCAGTCGTAGCGGTTCTAATTATGCACAAAACTCTTTTATTCGGCGCTCTTGTTTAAATTATAATATGTATTTCTCCACCGTTGATCCTTTTAATAATTCACCTGTTTCATTTAAACGCGTTTTTTATCTCCAAAAATTTGTATAAATAGATATATATATATATTTATTTTTTTGTTTATAATTTAATTATTCCTTATTCTTCCTCATTTTTCTCATGTAATTTTCTTATGTAATTTCTTTATATTTATGTTATTCTTAATTATCTTGTAAGGCTTAACTATATTATAATGTATATATGGAAACTTTGCTGGTTGCAATAACTTTTCATTATTATATTTTAAATTTTTGTAATCAATATGTAACTGTTTGTTTCTTTAATAAATAATAAAAAAAAACATTTGATTTAGTATGTAGGTACTCAAGAAAATTAAAGAGTTAAATAAAATCACTGACAAATACCTAAACGATATAAATATATAGAGACTATTTTTATTACCTACCAAGTGTCATATAATAATAATTTATAGACACTAAATATTCTGATGCTGTCAGTCGCACTAAAATGCATTCGAAGATGATATCATTCACATCCGATAACGTATAAGGCAAATAATAGTACAATGTGCATTCCTCAGAACATATGATCGGGCGATTGCAATATCCACCTCTGCAGCCGCGATACCTGAGAGGTTGGTGATTCAACACTTTGGATTTCGATTTCACGAGGCCATCTTACGCGGGACGATCATCTGTTGATAAAACCCAACGCGACGACGATATATTCCACAAAATACGACATTTCAAGATTTAGCGAAGTATTAAAAAAATGTTACCTATAAAAGTTGCAATTAAATATTTAAAAATATATATCAACGGTTCTTTTGTAGCATTCAACTAGTCATTGCGCATATTGTATACATATCTATAGGAAAACACAATTTTGATAATGCCAATATCAATTTAAGAAATACGTCGATTTAATTACAATTACTAAGATTATCTACTCATTGAACTTATAAATACTCTTATCAACCCAATCAAGTAATTATTTATTAATGGAACATAATTATTAATACAATTTGTCCAAATATGTAGTTTTAATTTCATTCATTTAATATTATTACACAGTTAATTAATTAAACTGACGTTTAGGTAGCATTACAACATTATGATGGATTTTAGAACGAAATTGTTGTTAATAATACAATGTTTGAGTCATTGGTGATGAAAGTCGTTTCAGACTATAGTCGGCACTATATGCAGGCTGTGGCACTGAATTGTGAATTACGCTGCTAGTGCTGGTTATTGATCATCTTCGAATGCAATGCGGTTATCTTTTCGCAATAAATAAGGTTCAAATTAGTAACATTTATTTCAATATGCAACGATCATAATTTTCGGCAAACTGTTTTCCATTTGCATTCGAAATATGAGCAATAACTAGCACTACCATCGAAGTTTACAATTACCTATCACGGCCTTGCTATAAACCCACCTTGGAAGCTTTCCAGGGATACCTAACTTAAATTGAATATCACTTGCAAACTAGATGTTATATGGAATTGCACAAATGGTCAATAATAATGAAATTCAACACGAGATGGAGATCCAGGGCGATGTATTAACTTCGTTTATTTTAGAGTTTATATTATATACGTACAGTAAAAACAAAACAATGATTCGGTTGGTCGATGGTATGCGTGCGAATTGGTGCGGATGTCCGACCCCTACTAATGGTACTAATTACCTGGCAGCAGGTGTGCCCGTAGCGCTGACAACCGTACACGTATTCGTACCCATACAATCCACGAACCGAAACATTGTTTTGTTTTTACTGTACGTTGATGGCATTTATAAAATATAACAAATTTACAAATAAGCAAAGCCAAAATCTAACATGTTGAAAAAAACCTTAATCTACCATTCTACCAGATCTGTTGGTTCCCTATAAAAATCGCTGAAGCAAGTTCCGTCAAGTGATAACCTATTTTATAAATTACCACCAAGTAAACCCCGAATCTCTTGAAAATATTAAGTTCCGGTCTATTATAGGTGCCATTTTTTACGTAAACTCAACAAATTGCTCATAATATATCGCTTGATACATTTGTGTGGCACCTTAGTGGCGGCAGGCTAATTTGCTATCTTGTCAATCGATACTGCAATCGCATCGGTCAATGTAATACATATTATAACCAAACGCAGCGGCCGCGTGCAGTCGGGAGAAAGGTACGGTGGGCGTCCAGAACAAGACGACAGCCTTGCTTGATGATGCAACTCCTCGTCGAAGGGTCAACGATATGCAGTGTCCCATTCCCATAGTGCACGCGTGTTGGTCACAAAGATAAACTGGCCTGCATATAAGTCCGGGTTATAGGGTGTGTATTGACTAAATCTTTGACTTGAGTGCGACACTACCTATGCTACATACTTTTGAAGTACTGTCTTAGAGTGAAGAGGTTTCAGAAGAATTTTCTGAGACTTTTTTACTTAAGGCTATATGACGTCCACTACACGAGACCTTCTCTTATGCGTGATTTTATGTGTGAACCTACGCTAGTTTAAAAGTTAGAAGATATCTTTATTTGGCTCCTAATCCAGCTATAAATTGTATGCTAAGAGTAAAAACTTAATTCCATTTATGGCATTCATATCGTCATTAACTAATATAAGAAATGTAAGTAGGCCACGATTTGATTCATGGAGTCCTGAAAGAATGTGAAAAATGTCTGCAACAACACAAACCCAAAATATTTTAAATCGAGTAAGTGATAAAAATAATCACAATTGACTGTTTTAAAGCTGCACACTAATAATAGTGGTTTTAAATTATATTTAAAACTTCATGAATACTAGATATTGTTTTTTTAGAATATTAATAACCATGTCCTTTCTTTTTCGTACAAGGTGGTTGTTAGTAATTTTGAACAATCACAAACACCCCGGATTTGAGAAAAACACATAAATTTTGTGTCCTCACGGGGAAACGAACCCAGAACTCTCGGGTGGAAGGCCAGTGCCTTACGCACTGCACCACTAGAGACGCCAACTAGAAACTGTTAAAAAATAGAACTTACATTTATTTTTCAAAAATATCTAAATATTATGTAGTAGGTACCTACCTGTGTATTCTCACGATGGCCGAGCGGCTTAAGCGTCTGCCTATCGTGGGTCCCAGGTTCGAATCATGGGTCTGGCAATATATTGTTTATACTGGTTATACCTACCATATTGTTTTTCAATTTATGTTTGAGTTTGAGAGTATTGGACCTACTGGGTTGAGCAAGTGGCTAACATCAATTTCTCGTAAAAACAATATTCTGTTAAAACAAAACTCCACTCTGTGGAGGCTCATATTATAATCTTAAAAGGATCATCGGACATCTTTATCTAAGTTATTTAAGTTTCCTTGCAGCTTCTTAACTACGTTAATTTGTATACGTCAATTTTATCATTATTTTAATGCAAAATAAAAGAAAATAATTAAAATTTATGGGCATCTGTAGATATAATGTCAATATTTATTTCCCCGAAATATATGGAGATGGGGGAAAAGACAAAAAACGCATTACGAATACTATATGTGACTTATTAATATATGAATATCACAGAACAGCTGTAATAAACTAAGATTATATAATATGCCAGTCATGACCTTTACTCCGTGTTTGGTAAATCATAATGTATGTAAAAGTCCAAAGTAATCCGCGTATGTATGACCAGTTTTAGTAGTTTTGATAATAGGAAAAGAATCTTCTAGCTAGATCGCCTATTCGCCCACCGCACCTGGGCTGTTGTGCCAGTGTGTAGCACTTGCTTTAAATGGCGCTAAAAGCCGGCCCACGCGCATGCCATCTGTTATAATTTTCATTTATTTATTTTTATTTATTATTTGATACACGCGAGATAGGCGCCCCCACGCCTACCTGACGCATTGCCAAACTTTCGAGGCACGAGAGAACGAAAAAGTGCCAATGAATCGATTCATTCGCTGACAGTATTCGATACAATCGATTGGTTAATTCTATACAAAGTTTTAAACTTTGCAATCAGAAAGAAATTTATAAAACAAATTATTGGGTGTCTTATAATCAAAAAACTATCGCTCCATTTTGTAACAGCTGACAATTATTGCCAACTTAAGAATAAATGAAGAGAATTTTTAACTATCTACCTTAAAATACAAACGGATAAAATTAACGGGGAGCGGGAAAGTTAATACAAAAACATCGGTATTGTCAATAGGTAGTTAACAGGTTTAGGTTCATAGTGCTAAGGCTAGAGATATATGAAAAATATGACTACAATGAAATAATAGTATATACCCTCTACGACTAATAATTAAAGAATGTTCCCAGAATGAAGGGCGAAGATGAAAAAGGGATTAGAGTAAAAAAAAACTGAGTAATGCTAGCAATAAAATTGTGAAACGACAAAAAGACTGCCCCGGGTAAGAGGGTGGTGCTACCAAACCCTCCCTCAATTTATACAGGTAAGTGACAAAATTTTGCAGTAAATATACCTACTGAGTGCAATTATACTGAGTGCAATTAACCGTCAATGGTAGTAATTTGCCATGGTGATTTTGTGGATTACAATCACCATGTTCGCTCCTAAGAGAACTATAAATATGGACCACCACGGGGTGGAGGTTGTATTAACAGATTTGTGTTGGTATAAGAAATAGATAGACTTGCTCAACCTATTAGGTGTATACTTAAGGTCCACACACATTAAAAAATATGTGAATTTACCAGATTCGAGATTCGAACTAGGGACTTTAGGCTGGTTACCGATCGGCTATCGTGGGTGGATATTAGGACTAATATACTAAGTTAGTATTAATTATAATTTGTTCAAAGGAAGTAATTTCAGGGCAATGACTGTTACGACATACCTGAAGCAAAGTTACATGGTCGTACGATTTATTTCGTATTAAAACTGAATCCTCATGTCAGACCACAAGACTAAAATACTCTCCCAAAAGACGTAGACATTCCTTGCTAAATAAAACCGAATAAGAAATATTTTATTGTTTTTTTTTTTTATATTAACTTTGCATTTTGTTTTTTGTTAAACTTGTAAGTATAACATTGTTTATCTCAATTTCATGTTTTCTTGTAATGTCTCTCAATATTTCTTGATTAATAATTTGTAATTCCATTTTACCACGTTTTTCTTAGCTCGTATTCTTGTTTGTCCGGTCGTTTTTTATCCAGTACAAATCTCGCAATCGATTTTAGCTAACTTCCCGACTAGCTAGTTTTTGAAATTTGAAACTTTTAGAGTATATCAGAACACGCTGCCAATGCATTATTTTAATACTTTTAGCCACCTTTAAGTAGAATTGAATTCATTTTCAGTTAATTCTGTTTTGTATGAAAAGTTATTTCGGAAGAAATCCGTAAGTCAATCCACTATTATTGGTTGCTAACGTGCGTTACTATGGAAATCAAAATGACATTTCAGTATTCTATATTTGTTTGTTTGTTGCAAAATAACAAAAACATGATTTGTTGACAATTGCCTTATTTGTCCTAAATTATTAATACATACTAGCTGAGCCAGCTGGCTCTCGCCAGTCTGTCTCGCTAGGTCTTGCAGACGGCTTGGCGGTATTGGATATTAATATAATTGTGAAGTATGCATAGGCGGCGCCATAATTTTCCCTTCGTCGTAGATTTTCATTCACCTCAGACAGTTTGATATTTTGCTGATTTGTCAGTTTTACGATTTGCAAGTCGTCACTACCAATATAAATTCGGGGTCATATGCGTAGTCTATTCTGGAGTCTGGCCCTTACAATATCGTCTGACACCACTTCAGACTGATAGGCCTAGCAGAACAGCTGGCAATCGCCGATCGCTACTACTGACATTTTAATAGAATATACCTAATATATTTATATATTGCACTTTCTCATTCATTCTTATTTATTTTCGTTAAACTAAGAACATACATTACACGTCATGTTGTTGGTTAGTTTTTTATAATTCATTAAACCCTGCCTAAACCAAACAATAGTAGTTAAATATTATTCTATCTATTAAATATCCAAAATGATGTATGATTTAATGGCATAATTTTAAATATTTTATAGACAGATGCGTATTATGGCTTGGTTTCCCAGGGTTTAATTGAATTTAAAAAACTAACCAACAACATGACGCGTAATGTATGTTCATAGTTTAACTAAAATAAATATGAATGAATGAGAACACTATCTGTAAATTGTAGTCTTAGTTCAATGTAAATAAATACGTATAACTAACAACGTTTAGTCTGTACTATCTATGGTGGATCCACCCTACCTCCACCCATCGCCACTGCAGGATAGTCTTATTTTTCATACATTTAGATTATTGCGATATAATACGTTTTATTTATTCAATGGGATCACCTTAGATTGCATCCACTATTTCTTATAATAAGTCTTTTAAGATACTCGTAATTACCACTCTGAAGGGGTGTGTCCATATGCTTAAGAGCAAAAATGGTAAGTACTTTATTTTAAAATTCGTAAGTTCTTAATATACTAATGAATAAATTTCAACATGCTAAAATTATTATTTAACAAATTATCTTTGTGGGGAAATAAAAAAAATATTATTTTTATCATGTACAAAAATGGAAAAAGATACAGGTAGGTACTTACTTATTGTACCTAATTGTGTCGTATAAAGGTCATAATCGACTATATTTGACTATAAATATATATTTCACTTAGAAGAAATAAAAGATGAAATAGCAAACAACATGCATAATATCATTATCAAAAGAAACATTATTGCAATTTAATTTTTATTAATATTAATAGTTACTAATGATATAAAAGAAGAAGGAAGGTTACTGTAATTTTATATTTAATTATTATTATAAAATATATACCTAAACATTATTAATGTTTAATTACTTGTATTAAACGTCACATGAATTTCATTTACCAACGAAATGTAAAAATAATACAATTATTACTGAATCACGATAACTACCTATCTATTTTATATGGAAGTGTGTGATACTTCGACGTTGATCTGACAATAGTATCTATCTGACATTTATAGTCAATTTTTCAGGCGGTTCAAAAAACTGTTTTTGTCGGTATCAGTATTATTTTTATTTTTCAAGTGAAATGATTTAATATTAGTACTAAAACAGTCATTTAAAGATGTATGAAAATTGTAATGTCATAATAAAATAAATCACGCAGATAGATAATATTTCTTTTTAGTTTCTAGACACTTCGATGCAGATAGACACTATTTTCCACGTCAAATTTGAGCATTTTAGGATTTTTTTCGTAGAACAATAATATTTCCATTCGATCCGTCACCATTTTGTACAAAATACACCAATAACCTAGAATTTGCCAAAACTGCAGATAGATACTATTGTCAGATCACAGTCGACTTACTATAATATTGAGAAGAGCGTAATATGTACCTCTATAATCTAGTTTCTTATTTATTAAGTCTGAAATTATTCAATTTATTGATGGAATTATTAAAATTATCTTCATCTTACAATAAATGTCTTGATTGAAATTGATTATTTATGGGTGCTAATAGAAATGTCACATTTTTTCGATTACTTATTCCTGCAAATTCTAAATTTGAAATCTGATACGTCAAATGAACTTGTTTTGCGAAAGAAAACAAATGACAATCTAAGTCTTTTAGTTTGACAGATAAAAAGCAGTGATATGGTTTTAGATTATATTTTCGTAATAATTAGTGAGGAAATATCCATTTATTTTTTGTTAAATTTCTTCGTACGCCAATGTGATACTTACAGATTTGAATAATTTTGTGGAATATTAATTTAGATATTTTGCAATATTGATTATATAGAAAGAATTAAGCGACATTATAATCGATTTGCGGTAGACGAAAGGCAAGATGCGAAAATGTATGGTGACGGATATAAAACGCGATTTAAAAATGATTTTATCTGTGATTGTGTCGAGTTTTATCAGATTGTGTCCGATTCAAATGGAAGTAGATTCGGGACTCTAAAAATTGAAGTGAATTCCTTTAATAATCAACAAAGTGGTATTTAAATAAAAAAGTTGACGTATTTTCCAAAATCTCTTAGGATAATAATATATAGGAGATAATTGTCAAGTTTATATGTTTCAACAGAAAATTTAAAAACATGGTATATAAAAAGTTCTTTTATCTTGTAATTATTTTAAATAAAATTTAAAATAACTTAAAATATAGGTTAAATTACTTAGTACGGTATGGTAAGATGGGTGTCAAGCCAAAGCATAATGAAAAGGCAGGTCGCAACATCATCGGTTACCCGTTGGGTTTGAAGAAAACAGAAACCTATACAACGGGACGAAAAAGAACAATTAATCTAGAAGAGGGCATTCTATTATCGTGCAAACATGTTGAGAATTCGACTTGTCAATCGAGCACAAATTAATAAGGCGATCACTCGCCGCCCACGACTGTTTGTCGCGATTTGAGCAGAACACCTTTTCGGAGTAGGTTACATAACGACTATTTTTGGTCCACCAGGCATTCGCCGCGGTGACGTATCGATTCGTGAAAATACCGGAGATAATTTTTAATCGAATTGTTTCCATTTAAATTCGATTCGAGCGACAGCTGCTTCGAATGATCAACAAGACAATTACACCACCACTGAAAGTTGTTGGATCACTACCTGCTTAACTATTTACTATTGCAGTGGTGGAAAACCTATGGCACGCGAATATTTTATTTTGAAAAGAAAAAAATACCTATAATAATAATAGACACAACGCATCGTACTTATGCTAAGTAGCAGGAAAATACTCATCGAAAATAAACATTACATTTTATGTAAAATATGTAATTTCATGGTCGGTCCTTAGGCTTTATGTGTCACATATAATATTATCGCACTAACCTCATCAGGCGGCGGGAGAAACCGCGCCGCGATCCTCTGATTTTGATCGATTTACAATGTGTCAGACCACTGCAGCGAGATAATTCCTCATCTGATCCGACCAATTTGTGCGTACAGAACCAAAATAAGTAATACAATAACAAACAATTTCATTTCTACCCACAAAATGGCGATACCAAATAAGAAATAAAAGCTTGTAATGAAAGTGATAATGCTACATGACGTGTGATTTCTGTGAGTGGTATCTAGAACATAATATTTTTTAAAAGAATGCTTAAAAGTCGAAAAATAATGTTTGGGAAATTTTGACACCCGTACCTAAGTAAAAAGGTTCGCCAACCCTGTACTATTGCATTTGATAGCTAAGATTCAACAACTTTTCCAATGGGAAAATAATCATTGTGCAGTAATAGGATCGCAATGGAGTCTTTCCCAAATGCCATGTAGATAGGTACTCAAAATAATAAGATAAAAGACAGAGAAGTACCTCGTTTATTTCACACCTATTATAACTTACTATCAAAGTAGCTAGTTAATAAACACACACTGGAAAACCACATGTGAATTTGCCAGCCCAGGATACGTTACCTACACCAAATATTTATTTTATAGAGGAAACAGTTTTTCACGAAACTGAGATAGTTTGATCATGAAAGTTTCTTGTATAGCCAAACTCCTCATTCGAAACAGACCCTTCTCGGTTTGCCTGCACCGTAGAGTTAGGTTTCGGGATTCTCCCGACGGGAATTCTCGAGAAATTTTCGAGATTTTCCATCCCGCATCTCGAGAATTGAAATTTTTAACATTTTGGGAAATCCCGGATCTCGAGAATTTTTTCTCGGGATTCGGGATTTCTTTATTATCAAAAATAATTGAAAAAACGATTTTCTATATGAAAGAAGTGGGCAGAAAACACAAAACTTTCAAGGACTGATAAGGGCATTTAACACAATTAAGCCAGCGTCGACTCAAAATGAGCGCAATTTTTGCTACATCTATTTTGAAATCCTATTTTAATAAGTAATGTTTTGAATTATTTTTGTTTTCCTATTTCTGTTTTGTTTGTCTTCTTGCATAAATAAATAAAAATCATATTTTTATGGAAATTGTCTCTTTTTACACTGATTTTAGGATTTTTACAAGTTTTTTTTAAATTTCCCGATTTCTCGGGAATTTTTGAGAATTTTTGAGAATTATTTTCCGGAAATCCCAAATCTCGAGATTGAGATTTTCTCGGGAAATACCCAACTTTACCTGCACGTAACTCTAATCTTGTGGTATATAATCGGCAAACAATATGAGAAACTGGTGGTATTCGGTCAAGTCGACGGTCGGGGAGGACGAAGAAGATTACACTGACACAGACTCTGCGTGACAACTGCTGCGACAGGTGGAGCCAAGCCGTCTAGAAGACTGTCAGACGGTTAAATGATCTTGGTCACGATACTCAGTCATGAAGTAGTTTAGACGAGAGTTTCTCAATCATTTTTGAGCTGTGACACACTCTGACATTATTTTATACAGAGGCATCCACAATACAGTTGCTACAGCTGCTAAGGAGAATATTAACATACAAAATGCAACACTGTACCTACAAAATGTAATTAAATGTCTTTGTTTACCATACCTACATGGAACAATTTTGTAAATGAAGGATAAACATGATGGTTGGTTATCTTCATAATTTGATAATTGTGAGATGAAATTTCAGTTTATTGTGTGTTTTTTCTACTCGGCCAGGAGTTGCACACAGAGCCTTCTGCGGACTAGTTCTCCTAATTACCAAACAAGGCCACGGCGTCTGAATGATACAAGCTTAAATGTTTACATTTAATTACTGCAGCAACAATGATCGAAAACCATCCGTCGCACCGAGGAAAAGCGGTCAGTTTGACCGTGAGATCTGCAAAAATGTAAATTGAATACGATGGCATGAGAATTTTCACAATTTATAACTAGGTAAACACAATGAAGACTACACATCACATCATTCTTACTATGTGAGAACGGACTCAATTATCCCAATAAAGATTGCATTCATCATAAAGCCACAAAATGGCGGATTTTAAATCGGTAGCCGACAGGATTTCATTGCTCATCGCAAACAGTGGTAATTTTATTCCTCGAAACAGTTCACACCGGTCACAAATTGAGTATAAATAATATGACTCAAAACAAAACATAATCCCTGACACTAACATTAAAAAGGCCTATAACACATCCACACAAACAGATACGTACTTGTACATAAAAAATTAGCCACTAATAGTACGTGTCATCACTGCCTTCTTCAATAATAATTGGATAGGGAATAGATTTTTACTAGGTACGTTGTTAGTTGGAATGTATGTTTTTTATTTTGTATCATGGAGGGCCTCAAAATCAATCAGTGCCTCATGGCTTCAAGTTTCTAAACCCGCCACTGATCATAATAGACTTAACATTACATATACCATGACTAGCGGCGATCTGCGGAACTATAATTCATCCCGCTCGCTCATGTACATAATCTATAACGACTATACCACTGTGTGTAGGGCATATTTCGGTTTATCATTTTCATCCCCACTTCCTCCTTTACACTACATACCGTGCGATGAAATCGCAACTATGATTAATTCATTAAATTTGATCACGATCCTAAAATATGAACGTCAAAATGTCATGACAATGTGTGAAGTGGTGGTACCTAGTATCAATCGTCTTACATGCACTAAGACGATTTGAATACGGTTACAATTCACGAGAAGGCAAGTCCGTAATGTATTCCACTGACCAGATGAACTCACAGAAAATCATATACTTGTATGCTCTTTAAGACGTTATTTTGAAGAAGATGAGCATCATTATGCATTATAAACATGAATGATTAAAAACGAAGGTTGTTTATAAAACATAAAAAATACAACAGGTTTTCAGCAGGTATGTTAATTGAGTAAAACACCTCAATTTGCCAGGTTGAGACATTGGTTTGATGCCATTATATTATCACAAGCAGAAATACGTATAGTTATTTCATAGAGGCAGCATAAAAAAAATACTTATATGTTTTTAATTCTATACAGAAATACTATAAACTATTGAAATTCACTATTCTTTATTGCCAAACTTTTAAAGCAAGGTAGAGTCAATATTTAGTAAGTTTTCGAGACTGAAAATCACATAAGTACAATAATTTACATTTAATATCTTTAACTTGGAATATAAAATTCATTTATCTGATATATTAAATGGGCAGGCTATGTTTCAAGGACAAAAGACACCCAACCACTAAAGTAACTCTATATGCTAGAAGGGAAAATTAGGCCGGAAGACCTGGGCTGGAGTAGTTGGAAGAGAAACTGCATCTCTGAGTCTCAGGGAATGCATTGGAATTTACGGCAAATAGAGTGAAGCGGCGAAGACCCGTATTGGGTTTATAGTTTGTACCTAGAGTCGATTGGTCATTATCTCTTGAACTTAGTGTGTGCCTATTAGTGAAGTAAATAGCTATTGTATTCCTAGGTAATGTTGAACAATATTTAAAAACGTTTTAATGTTTCATTATGTGCATTGATGTTCCAACAGTCAGCTCCATTGGGTATTCTATTCAAATATATGAAAAATATTGTAGGCAATTATGCAAATTCAGGCGTTAGACGTAAAATAATAATAAAAATATAATTGAATCGAGCATTCCAGAGTCGAGAAGTAAAAAAACTCATTTTACATACATTTCCGATACTCCCACGGGGCGCGGTTCACGACACATTAAGTAAAAATATTACTGGAAAGGACACATTTCGCCTACACTAACCACTATTGAGTTTTGAGATGCTAAAAAAAACATATATCAGAGGATTTTTCGTATGTAGGTTGGATGGTTCATAAAATATTATAATATACTCAACAGCCGGCTTTTATCGAACATTTTAGCACATTTCAAGAAAATATATATGACAGTAGGAGGATGGTGATATCGTGGAATACAGTCATCATGACTATTACCTGTGATCACTTTTTGTGTTTTTTTTTTATTATTAATTTATTATAGTTACATCCATGAATCGGAATGTGTGTGTCAATTACTAATGGGTACTAGTATATGACGAGCACTATTGTTGTCCACATTACAGTCCAATTTTGTCATTTTTTTCCACTCCCTGATGTCTAAAACGCAAGCTCTCTCTGAGGATAGTGCAACTTTATTCTCGCAATTCAATCGCTTCAGTAATAGATCTGACGACTGTTCTTCAATTTCAATTCAATTTCAATTTCAATTTATTTATTTTTACATATTGTGGACATTACAAATTATAAGTTTAAGACGTTCACAACATGACATAAAAAAGAGATAGATAATATGTTATTAAACAAATATGTACATACAAAAATATTAATTATATAGGTACATGGAAATACACCGGATGAGTTAAGCAGACCCTATTTTAAAAATTTATAAAATAACGTCCACCTATACTCATCCTCACGTAGGTGGAATATATCAACACCCGAAGCAATTTCGTTGAACATAGTTATCGCCCTCCCAATTGGCATTACCAGTGGCAGGTTGGTTCTGCACCTTGGGAGAATAAACAACGGATGTTCTCTATTTCTAAGATAGTTATCAGGGACACACAGGTCAACACTGCCCAGAATGGCAGAGTTCTCATTTATACCTCGTATAAGTCGAAAAAAATACATAGCTAAATAAAGATTTCTTCTAAATTGCAAACTACAGTATGTAAGCATGCCTAAGAGAAAGTCAGTTGGATAAAGCCACGGATAGTATCCGTACAACCTCAAATAAAGGAGTCTCAATTCTTATACCTACTTGCCTATACATATATTAAAATATGCTGTTTATTAAAAAAAATGATATCTAGATATCCTGAAAATATTACGCCGGTGGTTTTTACACCAGTACAACACTAAAATATCTCAAAAGGCGAACTTCTTTTTCAGCTCTTCCTGTGAAAAATTGATAGAGAAATTTGTTTTCTTGTTGATCCAAACTTCATGTCAGTTTTGATGGAAACTTTTTAAGAAACACTGACCAAAACCTCCCATATTTTTAATTTACATAAAACTCATCAAAAAAAAATAGCGTATTATTTATGAAAACTGAAAAAAGTGAAAAAAAATGTTTTTTCAAGCTACATGACTACTGAAAAATGATAGATCTGGGGGGAGGTGTTAAGTTGTAACACTAATAGAGACAGTACAGTATTTATGGTGGTTCAATCAATATTGGCCAGTTGACAATGTCATAATAATTATTATAAATAAAACATTCGTCTGTGATCCAGTATCCCCAATAAATGCAGACACCGTTCTGTCGAGCGTTTTTATCCAGAATACACCCACGTGGCGTCCGACCGAAAACCCCGTCCATGTGACAGACGTCAAAAAACAGCTGTTGTTATTTCACTCGGTACGGCGCGGGACACCGCCCCACTGACCGTGAGCCTACCACCCACACAAAAACGCATGGAAACTTCTATTCATTAGCATTTTCTTTAGGACGCAAGGATTTCCAGCCCCCGTGTTGTGATCAATGATCATACTTAATGCTAAACGAATTAATTACAACGGGTTTGGAATTGACATACTTATTATAAAAAGACTCTAAATGTTCAAATATTACTTCTGTAAGTAGCGAAATTAAAGCTTATATGTATCAGTATGATGTTTACCGAATCTTCGAACTCCACAACGGATTGCGCCCGTACCTTAACAAAGTACGACAGCAAACCGTCTATAGCGCAAGCTAGAAAAAACTTTATGAATACTGGAAAACAATTCGATTTTCGAAGTAAGACTTGAACATATTATTTATTATCACAGGAGATTTAAGAATGCTCGGTCAAAGCAACTGGAGTGTCGGTGCTGGATAGTGATAGAAAATCATGGTAAAAACAATTAACATGAGTACAAAAAAGGGTCAATGATTAAATACCTAAATAGTACATAAATACAAAAAAATTAGAAGCCAACCAAACGTGTCTTATCTGGCATTTTACGGTGGTTTGGTTATCAAAATAAGAACTTTGACCAAATACGATAGACACGTATTTTTTCACTATTTCACAATATTATACTGTGCGTCACAATGTAACAATATATAGAGTTGTAATTAGATGTAATCCAATTACACTAAAGTAGGAATAATACGGATTAAATATAATATTATTACGTCTGGACACGTGAAACACTTGTTACGTGGATTACCGAATTTTAATTTACATCTAGTCAGTTGTGTGAAATAAAATATAGCAGCGGCCGCGAACCTATGCTACGCGAAACATTTGTAAATATATAATACATGCATTGTCATGCAAAGTCAGATGACAGAACCATATACAAATACATAAATGAAATATGGTTACCTAACATCATTTGCCCCATTTTTATTTAACTAAAACAAAGAAAAAATCATCAGTTTGTCATTATCGCCGATGGCCACGATGTCCGAGCGGTAATGTTCCTTCCGGCTTATAGCGTCGCTCGTACCCAGTCATTCACATGTTGTTTTCGACAAAGCACGGAGATAATATTCATTTCTCGTAAAAAAAAAACAAAAAAAATGTTAATAAAAGATGCACTGTGTGGAGACCCATATGATTATCTTGGTGGCGGAGCTCACTGTAAGAAGTAGTGCGAAGCGAACACGCACTAGCTAGCGCTCAGCCTGAGCGCACAGAGTAGTGCGCAAAGCAAGTGGATTTTATGCCTCTCGCACCACGAGCGCATCGCACGGCCACTCACAATGAAGATCAAATGTAATGTAATTGTAAATCACCTACATATTGCTGAAATACTTACTATAAAAGAGAAGGTTCTGATAATGCTTTAAATATTGTTTCACCAGGAATTATATTGCTTATGTGTTTTGAAGTAGTGATATTAATATTAATTGTTTTATTTTTTCATTATTACGAGTCTTCTAATGCTGTTCATAATTTATCTATTTTTCCCCTAATAACGGCACGCACGCCAATCCATTACTACACGTTTCTGTTCATATTTTTTGGCACGTAAGCATGAAAATGTTCGTGATTGCTCTACTATAAAATACAATATGAAGACAAACAATGTGGAGGTCCAAATCTGTATAGAATCGATATATTATTCGGTACGAACCGACAAAATAATCGAAGTATGAATTCAAGTGCCCTTGGATGAAATTTAATATCTCCGCCGATCTTCTTAACTTGACCGTCGCTGCCCCAGTGGAGCTTATTATAAGTTGAGAACTTTTTGAGGGCGTCTCAAATTTCATACTAAATATACCCGATTACATTATACCTACTCTCCGCAGGCCGATATCAAATTTGTTATTTTATCTATGCTTTTAGTAATACGAATCCTTTCCGGTTTCTTTTATTATAGGAAAATAGCATGAAATAGTTTTTTTTCTCTACGGAAGTAAACTATTAATTACAATAAAAATAATATCTATATTGGAATCAATAGATGTAATTTATTTGTATTGGTATCTATGGAAGATGTTTAGTGGAATCATATACCTATTCAAGTTTATTGAAGACTATTTACAAGAAATGATTGTCAGCCATTCACCTAACCTTCAGGTATGTGTACTGGAGCAAATATGTAGGTATTATTGGCAGTTGCATGATATAAATCCCGTGACCCGCGGCTTCAGAACTGTCTATACTGATGACATTATTATTATTTTGAGATTTTTAAATTAAATTAACATTGCCGATCTAGTAAAATAAATATTACACATGCATGCTGATGCCAGATGTGAGATTTTTATAAATGAAATGTCACACAATCAAACCTAAACATGAGAGCCGTAACCATGACGATGTCAATTTTTAAACAGGTCGATCTTGTCAAATCGGTCGTATTGCAGATAGTTACTAAACGTATTTTTAATATTGGTCGCCTTTTCAGTTTTATAGCATTTTTTATTCTCACGACCACTTACAATAATTATTACCAATGCCTGAATTAAGAATTAAATTTATTATAAAGTTCAGCATTACATACGCTGGCATAATATCGCCACATTTCGTGACTTAATAAGAACCTTTCGCGGAACTGTTACGATAAAGCAAAGATCGCCCTGATGGTGACCGACCTCCGATAGAGGATGGCACAAGAAGAATTCTTGGTACAGTTCGGTTATGAGGAATACAGCGGAAAACACATTTTGAAAATACCCGATATACTGGATTATTTGTTAGGTTAACCTAACCAAACCTAACCTAACCTAAAATAAGAAATAATCCAGTACATCGGGTATTTTCAAAATGTGTTTTCCGCTGTATTCCTCATAACCGAACTGTACTCAAATGTACCGAATTCTTGAATCAAAGTTCTGGGAGACTAAATAGTAGGTAACGCACTTACTTCATTGAAATCAATTAAATACCTGTTTCACTGCAATTCAATTTTTATACTTATTTGAAACATTAGAGTTTATTTCAGATGGCGCATGTGTCCTGATGTGTGTGTGATGGGATGGTACTTCCATTGATTCGATGTGCTAATATCGAAATTACGTTATATTTATAAATGTCGTATATAACTATCATGATAGCGTTATTCATTATTATTTTACGACTGATATAAAAGACGTAAATAAGTAAGTACTTAATTGAAAATTTACAAACAACGCTGTTATACTGCGTTCGAGAAATGAGTTGCCTTCCTGTATGCAGGTCATAAAATTAAACCATCTCAAAGTTATCTCGGGTAATAAAAGCATACAGTAACAGAGAAGAGTCATAATTCATAATACTCATAATCATGCACTTGCGCATGAATATGTATGCATATGAAATTTGTTGAGTTGGAATAATTGTGTATGGACGGAATCAGTCTGTCGAATTGATCTATTTAATAGGGGACTTTCAAATTGCACTTTGGAGGTTGTGAAGTTATTAGGTACTGAAAGAAAGTTTTTTGCAATGTATTAGTGTTAAGGATGTAAGATAGATCTATAAATTCCAGGACCCCAATAGTACCTACAAATTAATAGAGATTTAATACAATACCTACTAACTACCGGAGGAGAAGACGCGAAATAATCAGAGAAGTATTATATTAATTTGTTATTTAAAGTAAATAAAACCACACAAGGAGTAAGACGTTTACTCAAAAGATGGTAATCGCAATATGCAATAAATATGACTTGCAAGTATATTCTTTTAATACTTATTAGCTATTTATCCATTCTTACAAAAAAAAGAAACGTTGAACATAATCAAAGAACGCGGAAAGTATCAACGGAGAGACAAGTCGAAACCGAGTGATACAACTTTCCACCTACGAATCACTTAGCATGTAATTCACCTGGCGAGGAAAATCCACCAACGTATATCTCATATTATTATAACTATTTAACCCACGTCGGTTGACATTCTACCGGGTGTTTTTAAAAATGCTGTATTATTAAATAACTGAAATAAGGCAATCATCATGAGCAAGTTGAATAGAAAAGCCGTATTTGTAACATATACCTACATCGAAGTGAAAATGTGAAATAATCAACCAAAGTGATCGTTAAGATTATTAAACATATCCTAATAGCAGTGTTGTTACCCAAACACCCGTATAAAATGACGTATACCCGACATAAGTGCTGGATTTTTTTTACCATGTTTTATCGATAGAAGATCTTATTATTATGGGCGGGGACAGAGTGGGGGTTGTATTTAGAATTTTTTGTTTTTATGAGAAATTGATGTTGCGACACTTCTTCATTACAAATTGAAAAAAACGTGAATTTTTACCATACCCAGGAATGCTGTCCGGAACCCCAAGACATTACAAGCCGACACGCTACCGCTCGGCGATTGTGGTTGTGAAATGGGCGTACAATGCAATAAATAATATATTATTCTATTATAAGGTACTATGAGATATCACTGCCAAACGGCCTTTTATCTTCGTCATATGTAGGACTCGTGATTGTATAGATAGTCACAGAGTGTAAACCTATTAACAATGAACGCATAGCCCTTGGCCATGGGTCGAAAGGGAAGAAAAGAAAGTTGAAAATGGGGGTTATACTGTGGTTCCCGCACGAATTGACGAAGTCAGCACTGCGACATTGGAATATGTATGACCTAAATGCTCCCTGTTTTGTCTCCTGATATGGTGAAATTAAATGTTATTATATAGGCACCTATTTAATAGATGAATATACTTAAAAATAAAATTTATAATGTGTGGGGATAAGTCACGTAAATAGAAAGCACCACCAATCACCAACGATATTAAGATAACTTATACAATTCCAGGAAACTATCCACAACAGAACAACACCGATAGCAAAATCCCACAGCCCAAACCAAACGAGCTTTCCCTTTCGGGTCTCATTAATAGTGACGTACGGTGGCGGTTAATCAAAAAAGGAATGCGAATATTACAAATTTTATGGTACGTTTACATTTGACATTTATATTGTCATATTTATGTATGACACAATATTCACCAAGTGTAAACAGTAGTTATATTTGTACCAGACACTTATTTTGCGTGTGTCGACACTCACCTGTCACTTATTCAATCTACTTATATACACAAATGTAAACACCGCGTATTCGACAATTCCGAACTTGCCGCGATATATCACCGAAGTTGGACCACCGTCTACTTTTATATCAAGTACCTGACACATTATTCGTAGTTTGACAGGTACCTAGTGAATTGCATAGGTATATTTCTAAAACAACGGACAATCAATTATCATAGGTACACCATGAATGTATGCCCAACGTTTACGTTAATAAATGTACTGTAGCGATCTGTCAAAAATCATAGACAGTGAGAAATAAATCGGATGTGCCGTGTTCTATGGATTTTGTTCGAAAAAAAAATATCGCTTTTTCTCGGCACATACGATTAATTCTGATGCACTCTGTGAAGAAAAAATGCGCTTCAAATGGTATTACCTAATTCATTTTGGCCCACACCTGCACTCGTAATACGATAATATTATATTGAATATGCAATGACGATCAAGTGCTAGATATCGCAATGTTACTGTTAATCGTTCTTCTACACTTATGGCATTTCTAAATTGTGTGTCTTGTTTTTTGGCAAAAGGTCCAATCTTGCAAACTAAAGTTCACAAATTGAGTTGGATCTTCGATTTTAAACTCTGACATTAAACGGAAGGCACCTAGTTTTTCTCGTCGCTGAATCCATTCCCCCACCCATCTAGACCATTTTTTCCTACTTTTTGTTGCCAAAAGACTTAAAATAATAACACTCGCTGCTTTCTTTTTTAACATTCCCATATTGACAACTGACATAACGTTTTTGAGAAGTATACAAAATAAGTGTCCGAATAAATTACAATATCATATGTAAACACCGCATATATTTATTCCAATGTTGCCATTGAATAAAGTGTCGAGACTTTATTTCAACGAGAAGTATACCAGAATTTTATGTCAGATCCATGCAGGTGTAAACAGTAAGTGAAATTTTATGTCAGACACATAAAATAAGTATAACGGTATAAGTGTCAGATGTAAACGTACCATTAGAGTATTTATTTAGCTTATGTTGCTCGTCTGCTACGCTTGGAAAGTGCACAGTGTAACTAAAGTGTAGGCAAGAATTTCAAAGATGTTTACTACCTACTGTTTAAAATATTAAATTATATCAAGTAGGTATTTTACTTAAAAATTCAGACTATTATTTGAATAGGCGGTATATTCTCCTTGCTTAATGGAGGTATACTTTGCATATGAACAACACTACAAATTAACTAACTACCACATGAAGGTATATTTTTTATGAATTATTATTACTGTACATATTATTTATTCGGACATTAACACATATCAGGAAGATTTGTGAACAAAAAATAACGTACAAACTTCAAGATCAACCTGTAGGTAAAATATGTATTTTTCAATATCGAACAGTTTAATTCAATTTAATTATTCCAATTTATTATCCTCATGCGGGCCCTGAACAAATACAATAATAATAATAAATACAATAATGGCGGTGGTCGTGTTGTTTTCGTTAATCACAAAAAGAACAGATGGCGCAGGCAAGGTCGGGCAATAAATTAATATAAATATTAAAAAAATAACATGCCAATTCGATTACATAAGACGCCCAATTTCCAAACCTGTCAACCGTAATAAGATCGGTCAGAAGATGGAAGATTTAGTTAGATCAAGGTGGGCGATTGGATTAGATAAATAATATGTCCATTAGTTTTAATATAATTATAATTACATACAATAATGAATGCTGTTAATAAATAGTGGAATTCAATAAGGGAGAAGGCGCCAAGAAGCCGCATAGTCTATTGATAGCGGTAAATTTCTCGCAAGACTTGAATTGAAACAGAGATAGGTACAATTTATTCATTCACTGGTTTATGGTATTACCTACTACGATGTTCACAAAGTATGAAATATTGTGTGTATATATATCCAAATACTAAAAATCGTATTAAAATTATTATTATTATATTATATATATTATTATTTTTTGTAAATTATTGTGCTTCCAAACTGTTTGAAAAAGAAAGAAACTTTCACCTAAAAAGTGTGTGACTTTGATTAAAAATAAACAGGTAGGGACATCATCTATGTAGTAATTCTAAGTTGATAGCTGTGTTCAGTCAAATGAGAAAGATGTACATATATCAAATACATTTCACATAATATATATGTGTATATATATGATATATGTTAAAGATATATATCAACCAGGGAACACAGAATTAATGGGAACTGAAATACCTAACGGGTGTGGAGTAACAGGCAACAGATCTCGAGTGTGGAAGAATTTGGGATAAACTCAAACACGTTTCCTAAGCTTGTCATTCGTTCTGACAACTGCTCTCGGTTTATACACTGACACTCATTCAATATTGGTGTATTTGAAGGTTGCAACACACACTATTCTATGTATATAATGTGTGTTTCATTTTCGCAGGACACTAAACACATTTAAAACCCTGCTTCAAAATGTAGTAAGTACAATGGGGAGCCTATCTGAATTATATTTATTAATCTGTTATGTGATGTAAAAAAGATACAAAGATGATGATAAAAATATTAAATAAATTTCACATTTTATAAACACCGATTAAATAGACTAAACGTAAACATTGACGGCTCGTGTAACATAACACGTGAAAAGAAAAAAATATCGTAAGAGTACCTACCATAAAATACGTATATTATTATATAGCGTCGATAACGCAGAGAAAATAATATCTTTGCCAAAAGTATTCTAGATCGATTGATTTAATCTCGAAGTTAAACGCTGACTATAGCAGAACATAATTACGTAAACCAAAAGTGAAAATTATATTTTATTTGGATGTCATTTCTCAAGAGACAGATATTGTTCAATTTGGACAACGCCCTACAGACAGAGAGCACAAACCGCGAGAGTTCATCATAATAATATCATTATTGCAACAAAGAGAAAACGGCAATCAATTGATAAGCGCATGTGAAGTGCATTCGGAATACTAAACAGGCAAAGCCGGGTACAAAAATAATCGATATTATTAAATTCGTAATCACAATAATATACCATTACAAGGTTGTGATAAATTGCATTTTACTTAAGTTACAATTTACTTACTAGAATTAATTTTTACAATAAAAAGTTACATTAAAGAACATTGAAGACCTTCTCCAATAGTCCAGCGACATTACGGTTTTATCCGGGAATATTTCTCCCAAAGAGCAGACTTTTCATATAATATAGTCCTATTGCCTAGTAATCAGGGTACGAAATGACCGGAGCACTGTCCCTGTTCATGAAATCCCCAGAATTATCGCTCCGTCTTGTGGAAAAATTAATTTGACCATCTGAGCTAGATCCAACACATTTATATTTATAAAATATACTACCTACATAAAATTAGATAACTTTACTGTGTTAATATTTTCGAAAAATTATTGAGCGCTCCGGTTCACAAAATTTTTCATTTCGAGCGCTGCCGGTATTAACAAACTATAAATTCACACTCAGACATGCTGAGCTGGGAGTATCTTGGAAAATGGCGGACGATTTTTAGCTTTTAAACAACTATTGTATGGATAGACAGCTAAATACAGAACTATTTTTAATTAGAATATTTAGATGAAAAATCACAAAAACAACAAAAACCGTACATAATACCAAAACGTTGAAACAGCTGGCATGTTTCAATGCGCCAACACACACAATATTATTACTTTTCTATGGCTGCTAATTCTACCACGCTAAAAGCGTTGCGGAATTGCTATCTTTAGTTATAGGTATAAAAAATCATAAGACTCTCTCTAGTTATAGTACTTACACTTTGAATCTTTGGGAGACACCTTTGTTATTGTGTCGGGTCGTGATTCTTGTGATTTTTATCGATATTCATTGGAGCAATGGGACGTTACGTGATTGATAAAAAAAATATATTTTGACAAATAATATTAAAAAAATAAATCCATAGAGTGTGGCCGAAAAATCTTTTGACCGCAAGGCCTTTTATAGAAGCGCTATTCGTCCGGATCGACGACGTCACCTTCTCAAGGGCAGCGATTCCAAAACTAAGACGATCACGGAAGATTTTCACCAATTTTGAAAGCCAATGATCCACTGTAACTACGATAGGTGTTGAAATCTGAACAATCATCTCTATATGGTGGTAAATAATCTTTTCTAATGGAGTGTGCTGGTGTGTAAGTAATAGAGTGACCCAATTACAAGACAGAATTAGGGCTAAAGTAGCCCAGAATTGATAGGAGCCCCAGGGTCCGAAAAACAAAAGTTGAAAACACTTTGAAGCAGATAAGGCAACTGGCTTGCGCGAATGAATTTTCAAGGTTTGAAAGTACGACAAAAGTTGGAAGCCATTGGCAATAAAATGTTATTATATTAATATAATCAATTATTGTAAAAAATATGCCCCCAGAAGAAGTTTTTACTATGAACATTTTTTATATGTATCAGAAATAGACCCCCCCCCCTCGTACTGTCCAACGTTATGATCCGCAATAATCACCAATTCACATCCATGGTCAAAAAAGTGCAATATCAATCAAACATGAATAAGCAAGAAGCCTGTTAAAAAGTGTAAAATGCCGTTTACAAGAGTTGTTTTTCTGCCACCGTCGTGTGAGCCCAGAGCCTCTTCAAGTATACATTCGACCCTGTCTAAGTAACTGGCTATTCAATTCAGACGTTCGACAAAAATAAAGTTGAAAAAATGTTTTATTATAGATTAAAATGAATCTGAAGGACATCTATTATTATTATGTAGTATGTATGTATAATACAACATTTGAACATTTGTATTTTTAATACTGCATGAATCCAGGAAATATATAATTATAGTTAAAAAGACGCAAATACCGAATCGATGAGCATCACGAAGGTACTTTCATAACATGGATATTTTGAATGAAGTTAGGAGGCTCTTCGACGGTTCATTGATGTGAAAAGTTTACGATGCGCAGGTTTTGAAGAAAAAAATGCGGCGAAACCGGTAAAACAGGAATCTTCAAATACCTTATGGTCGAACGGCAGATTGGATAACAATATTGCGAGCGAGCGAGAGGTACGACATTGTGAGGCCGGCGAGAGGGACGACAACGGCATATCCGAAGTCGGTGAGGTAATAAGAAAATAATGTAATACCTCTATAGGAAATATTGTGGCTACGCGCCGATCGCACTGAAAGCCAAAAAGAAATGCCCGTGGATTCGCCGAATTTCGATTAATGACGGTTGATTTGTTTCTTATGTTTAAACGATATTCGCGGCAAATCTGTGTGTTAAAACGTAATATGGAAAAGCCTCATACAACGTTACAAAAGGTCGTAGGTTCGATTCGCAAAACAAATAACAAATATAATATATTTGGAACTTAAATGTATAAAAAACACACATTCTGTGAATCCAAAAACGTATAGTATAATAATTGTTATTGTAGAAATACCTAATTTTTCCGGTAATGTAATACTAATAAGTAATAACCAAATCAAGTCTCTAAATATCATTTTACTTCCTTTCATAAAAATGTCGAAATTGCTTTATGCAGAACGGTTTCAGTGTGTTAATGGTACTAATTTTTAAGTTTAATACACTCACTGGAAAGTGCAGAAGATGTGTTTTTTTAAAGTGTTGTTCCTGTTTTCATTAAATAGTGTTTTTTTATAACTATAAAATTAAATATAATAAAGCTCAATGGTAATAGATAATCAATGACAAAATTATCATGAGCACATGACTCGTGGTTACTGATGCAAGAATTGCTGCCTAATTTTATTACATATATTTTAACCAGGAGTCTGATCGCTGATGGATGGACTGACGCTCGTCATTAGACGACTTGATAACAAGCAACTTTCTTGGCAAATTCCTTTGACAACTAACTGACTAATTAATAAGGTATTCATTCACACCATAGAGACAGTGCCGTACCAATTTGTGGCTAGAGATTTATAATACGTAATTAATTTGTAAATTAATTAAGTACATAGTTATCAATCACAAATGATGAAGAGAATTAATTACGAAGCGTAAGTACTCGTCCACCCCGAAATAACCACATCTCGCTTTGACCATATTATTTACATGGAAGATAATTTTTTGTAATTACACAATCTTAGAAGTACTTAATTATGAAATAATTCTTTTTAATTCCACATTTTTTATAGATGTCTAAAAAAGATGATGCAGATAACTGACTTTTTTTATATATGGAAACTAAATGTATTGTCTGTTGTATAGGGAAATTAATCACAAGCTGTAACTCGCTTCATTTTGATAAGGAAACCACATAATGACCACTATGAAGGGTTCAACTCATTCAACTCGATGCGAAATGTCTGGGACTCACGATTGTACTCGGTCAAAACCAAATGCCGCCTATTCGACGCTTGCATTCTGACGGTGCTGCTTTACGGTAGCGAATCATGGCACCTTACGAAGGCTCAGAGCAACCGTATACTGAGCTTCGAAAACAGATGTTTACGACGAATACTGGGTGTGCGGTGGTATGACTTTAGGAGCAACGAGGAGATAAGAGAATGCACCAAGCAGCCTCTCATCACGCTGAAAGTGAAGAGGCGACGTTGGACCTGGCTCGGCCACGTGCTGCGGATGCCAGAAGAGAACTTTAACCTGGCTTGCCTGTTCTTCAAGCCGACCGGATTCCGGCGACCTGGAAGGCCGCTAAATACAATCTACAGAGTGTGTACGGCGGAGCTACGGGATGCTGGTTTGACCTGGAACGAAGCAAGAAGACTGGCGAGCGACAGGGATTCTTGGAGGCACCGCGTGGTGTCCATATGCTCCAGTTAAGGGGCGGATATGGCCAAAGAAAAAGAAGAAGATGAAGGGTGATCACTGATCACAATTCGTCTGTTCACAAAAAAAGCAAAGTTGTACAAAACTACTAGGCCACGAATAAACTAGTAGTGAAAATGATGTTACAACTTTTCGACGAAAAAACTTAAGTTGTAGAATTGAATTGTATAGTGTATTATCATAAAAATAAAATATTATTTATCGAATGTTCATAAACCCAAAACAGTTGCTGTACTTTTATTCTAAATAGTCAATCACTTGTCTAGAGCTGTTAGCTGTTACAAGAAATTCAAATAGTACTTAGATGCTATCTATTTAACGAGCATATTTACATTCTACAACGAGAAAGGTTATCACCAAACATATTGAACATACATCATATAAATAATCGAGGAATCATTAAAATACCGGCCCACATCTAGATAATTTTCATTTGACAACCATCGACACGCTAACTTTAAATAATGAAATAATTACCTACCTACAAAATAAATATGTACTAGACGTGAGATTAGAGATACATAACACTTAAAATTGAGATTGACCCTGCATGTCGGCATCGGCGCACGGTCGTTGCCTGCAGCGTGGTGAATTGGCAACTATATTTAAGACGCCGGCGTCACGCGTCGGTTGAGCGTCGGACCGGCCCCGTCGGCGTCGTTCCGCGAGCGTCACGCGGAAATACATCGGAGATAACTAGCCGTCGAGTATATTACGATGTCACTGTGTGTCACGTTTTATAAGAGTTATAAATCATTCAGTGTGGTAAAATGTATATCAGGATCATCTATAATAATGGCTTGGGAAATGGTTTAGATAATAAATTAAATGTATAATAGTTTGTGATATTTTGAGTCATCCATGTTGAATGAATGTCAAGTAACAGAAACTTTTTCAAAGTGGGAAAGCGAAATCTCGAATGTAAAAACGGTTTGTCTAAGGCCAGTGAAATGATTGTTGAGATAATAATAATGTTATATGTAAGCACGATCTCTCTTAAATTAACATTCAGAAATACCACGTGCTATCCTACGTTAAATAACGATGGTTTTCATATATTTATTTATTATTTAACATTACATTATAGCCCACGATAGCAAAGCGGCTTACGCATCGGCCTATACTATCGTGGGTCCTAGGTTCGAATCCTGGGTCTGGTAAATACACATGAGGCCCATATATCTTATTAGAATCAGACATGGAGTAAAAAAATACATAAAGTATATAGCATAAAGAAATACTTAAAAGCTCTAATTGTGTTGAAGAATTAAATATCAAAGTAGGAACATAATACATATTTTACAATACCGTACATAATATAAAAAAACACAATAATAAAACTATTTACTAATATTGAGACGGAATCAGAGAATAATTTTCCTCTTGACTGACAAGAAAACTAAGCCACATAATATACATAAACCATCACATAATATATTATTTTCAAGAAATTCAGCGTTTACGTGGTAATAATTCATAAAATGAGATTATCACTTTCTATTCATCACATACATTGATATACTACTACATAGTACATCAATGATCACATTTATTATGTTGTTGTTTTGCGACATGTATTTAGCCCACATCACATGGAGAGTAATATACTAGGTAAAGAATAATTTGTAAAATTCCAAGATATGGTTGGGCAGAGGGTGTGGGATTTTTTGTGGTAAATACCTAGTGATAAACTCATTTTATAAAATATGTCATATTAACAATTATAATAAACCCACAAAATGCAGTCATACGGTTGAATTCTTGTGGTATGTAATTATATATTGTTATTGAAACATTTCATTTTTGCAAAACCATTTCCGCGTTAGAGAAATGCGAACAATCATTAATTTGCATTCCGGCTACACGAATCAGCTGTGAAAAGTTGAGACGGCCGCACACGAGAGAATATAGAAAATAGACAATGACGACAGGGAATTATATTTAGATACTATCTCTCTACTTCACTGGGTCACTGAGTACTCATCTTGTCGCGTCACCAACTCACAGTGGGATATTTTGCGGATATAACAAAATTTCAAATATTAATCAAGACTGTGAACTCATAAAAAAATCCGAATGCGACTCGCGACTCTGAAAATATTAATCAATCATTAACATCAGCCAGGGTCGATCCACTGCTGTATGAAGGCCTCCCCTAACTCATGCCACTCTTCTCGGTCCTTAGATCTTCGCTTCCACGTACACCCAACGAAGTGTATTAGTTCGTTGAACAAACTAGTCATATAATGGTACTAAGACGTGTACAAAACGACCGAAATATAGACCTAAACGCCACTAATTAACGAGTTCAGTGCAAGTAGGTACGTGGAAAAGCAATTCACTAAACCGAAAGGAATGGAACCAGCTTGGACCACCAATATTCTGTTTATAATTACATTAAAACAATAACCACCTGACCGTAAACGGAATACAGTTTGAAATAATATAGTATTTTAGTTCCTAGACTACGTTATCTGCTAAACTATAGTTGTAAAAATAAGTATGTTTTATTTAGGTATAAATTAATATTGAGTGAATGAATTCGTCCAATGATTGTATAAATTTCTAGTAGGCAACGCGTCCTGCCCAACTTATTTGTTTTTGATTTCTGTGCGTAATGCACAGCTTGCATCTTTCCATACCAGACTCACCAGACTGAAACATTTCGAAAAACTTTAGTAAGGCCAAAAGTCCACTGGATATATTACGAATTAATCGGGATAGCGAAAGTAGACAAAGACTAGCGTGCATTAGACAGAATTGAGTGAACGTGGAGATGCTTGCATTCAGCAATGAATAAAATCAGCTACAGAAAAATACAACACTTTGTTGTATGTAACTGTTTAAAAAAAAGTTTTACTCAATTACCTATCAACTTACACGCTAGTTAAATGTTTTTGCCGAGTTTTTTTCCTGTTTATTGCTGTTCATTCCGATTTACAGACAAATACAATAAAAAAATAAAGCTTACAAGAAAAATTCACGCATTCAAGTGAAGGAAAAAAGTAATTGAAATAGTATCTGGCATTCTACCGTTGATATATTTTTTATATTTAAATTGATTTCATATGAAATCTTACATTCCTTTAAAAAGAGTTTTATAAGTACTTTTTTACACTATCTAATATTTGTTATCAATACGAAAAAACTTTAGATCCACAATAATAAAACTACCTAGCTAATCACAACATAATATCAAGTATGCGAATATTTTGCAAGTATATGATAATTGATAACCAACTAAACTAACTAAACTAACACTATGCAAGTTAACCCATACTAGGGAAACACAGGCATATGATATCATTTGTTTATTATACCAAAACCACGCGTACCTAGTATCTTCGCACATGGTTGAATAATAATTTATGGTAAGATATTAAAAAATCGTAGGTGCAATACACTTACTACGAAATAGATAAGTTAATAATATCGATAATACTATCCTATCATATTAAATGGTGTAATTATTTGAATACCAAATATAAACCATGTCCGCATAAGGTATGGTGTGATAAAACCGATAAGTACCCACTAGAGAGGTAATGATAGCATTATTATTATATAAAAAATATATATATATAATATACCAACATTCAACCAAATTTGCGAGCGTACTAAATTCTAGATAAATTATAACCACACCTAATACCAAATAATCTAGTTCTCGAATCTTTGCTTACCGAAATAATAGTAAGTAATGCCTACTAACAAACTACGAAATTGTCTATTCCAGGGATGCATACTTATTTCATGGTATTCATGAAAATGTAAAAAAAAAATAACATTTCCCCACCCCTTTCCAGAATCTTACTGGATCCCTTTCCCACATTTGATAGCTTTTTTTCTAACCCCCACCACACAGTATTAACAATAATATTATAACATTACACACAATCAAGCGTTTTCTGTATATACTCATACTTAATGAATCTCATCATGTAAAAATATGTAATAAATAATTACCATCATTTACTTTGAAAACAGTCAATTCCTCGTGCACAGCCGTATCTACTTACTACACTTCTTGCTGATAATATAATATAGATCAGGACCGGTTTCGCATTAATACTTTTAACTTTGAAGCTGACGCTATTCTAAACGCATTTTGAAAATGAAGTGGACAAAGCTCTAGAAGTTAACTTCTTAATATTCATAATGTACTCATTTTATTAAAAAGATATAGTAGACAATAAGTGATCCTCTTTACTGGCACTATAGCCCGGGAGTGGGTACAGGCCGCCTCCAACATCGCCCTCTACAAAATCCTCTCTACCGCCACGGTAGTAATGTAAATTGATTACTGACTTAGGTTATAAGACCCTAACATGATTTGGTTGTTTCGTTTGATTATATTTGAAACGCCAGACAACGACGGTGATGGTTTCATTCATCGTCGTCATAATATTGTGACCGTTGGACGGAAGTCCTCATTAAGTAGTCAGAACGCTCTCCTACTAAACACGCGTTTCTTTCATTATATTACTCTGCACCACGGAGTTGTCGGTTTACCAATCGCGCAATGATCTTTTCACGGACCGTTATTCCGTAGGTACGCCGGCTATGCTAGGTTGTATCTGTACGCTGAGAGAAAGAGATGAAATTATGTTTGGTCAGGGGTTTTATTATTGTTTCAATAATATAACTAACTGCCAGGCAGTGCTCACTGTGGGACCAAGTGTATCGCGAGAGAATAAAACCAATAAAGTGGAAATTTTAAATTTCGGTTTTAATATTAAATAACAGTGTCATATTGTTATCACTATTAATAACAAAGTACTAAATGTATAAATAATTAAATCAAATTTAACTTCCCTCAATCTATGGTCGAGAAAACCGAATGAAAACCGAACCATTAGTAAGGGAAACATATTGCATATTAGGTAAAGCTTGTAGAAAGTATTTGCCAGATTGACAGAACGTTTATAGAATTCTAAACTAACCTAAATGCCAAACCATAAAATATGCAGGAAAGCGAAATTTAGAAATTACGAACCTATACTTAATTCGCTTTTGGTTTTGTAAAATCAAAATATTAAAAAAAACATTTTTTGTTTCAAATTACAATTAATTTTGGGGATTTTTTTTTCTAATATCGAATTTATGAAAAATTCAATAGGTACGTACATTGGCAAATAATGTCACTTAGGATACTTAAAAATTGGCATGAAAATGATTATTTCTTAAATACTATGCATTTAGGTTTATACAAAAATGTTGGAAATTTCATAGAGAATCGATTGATGTAAAAACACAAATTGTTATTGAGTATAAAAAAGAAATAATCAAAATTGGAAATACTACCCGACGTGACATAAAATACTGCATCGCAAAATACCCCTTAGGAATTTAAAATATACGATTACCTATCAATAACAATTATTAATTGTACAAGCCCATTATACTGTGTTACTGATATATTATTATAATATGGGATGTAGTATTATTATTTCTTAAGCCCTACCAGTAGATTTGGAAATAGACAATTTTTAACGACCGCTAGCCCTCAAATTTACCCACTCAAATATGAATTGGTGCCGCCAAAATATTATACATTTTTGTGTGTGCAATATTAATGATACCGTATCTTGTATCTTGAATTGGTTTCAATATTTACCCATGTGATGATAGCAAAATATGATAGGTAGGTGCGGTTTTATGCGTGTACTGATACCTAGTTATCAATGACATATTATACTATGGTCTGTGAATGAATACAAAAAAAAACGTCATTATACCGACGGTATTTTGGACAACTTATTGTACATACAATCAAAATCACGGCAATGCGCACAAATGTCTAACACATTGTTAATACATATTATTACAATTACTCATACAGTTATTACAATACAAATGTACAGGAGAAAAAAAAACAAAAACAATTTACACTTGTAGGCCACACTCCCTCAGAAACACTTGGGACACACTGGAACGCCTTGATATTCGGCCGAGCCAGTGGCAATTGGCACTTTTGTTTACTTAGATCCTCAGGAAGCCGCTGTCTCTGGGTATCATATAGAGGACATTGCCAAACAACGTGATTAACATCTTCAATCTCACTTCCGCACTGGCACCTAGGGAAATTTATTATACCCAAACGAGCCAGGGATGAGGCAAGATTATAATGGTCCGCTCTACAGCGATTAATTGTGACAATTGTTTCCCTATTTAGCAATTTATTGGTAGGTATACCATGGTTTGGTTTCAGAACTGTAATATCGTATCTTAGAAAGTAATTTTTCCCTTTTGTTTTTTTACTATATTATCTTTTTCAGCATTTTCCGGGTGACTGCTCCGACCCCTGAGCTATTAGTCTGCCTCATTTATCTGTAACTACGATAATTTTGTTGTTTCGTTTCAGAGTTAATGAGCTTCGGTATAATGAGAATTTTAGAATTACATATTATGTGAATTGATAACGAATTAAAATATTTGTACCTATTCAGTATAGACGTGGTTTATGTAAAATGCTCCCCAATACTCTAAAGAACCATAAGATTGCAGTCAATACCAGCCAGATTAAAAAGTCAAAGCTGCCAAGTGCTGCATTTACCTATAATGCCAACATATAAATTAATTAATTGAGATATCAGATATCAGTTGAACTACGTGAAATGTCCACCGTTGTGCAAGAGCGGAAAACTTCAACAGCCTTCAGCGAAGTCAGACGCAGGTCCACAGTCCGTCAGTGTGCAGTTCCTGTCGCGTATTGTAATCGGCGCAACCAGACGCGTAGTGTGACCACACCTTGACCTGTGCAAGCCAAACTGTGCGCGTCTATTTGCGTTCGACGATTGTCGGAGTTCACGGAACTCTTTTGATCTTTCGCCATGTCGCTGTGTGCACGCGACGGCATGCGACGAATTTTGACGAGATGTCAATCTAATTGTTGACAGATTTCTTTTTCAACTCCAGATAATTGCAGCACCTAGACTTATGAGAGACTCCAGAGCAAAATACCAATAGACCATTTTGATATGTCAAAAAATAAAACTTAAAAACGCAGTTGCCACCATTCATAAGTGGTCAGATAATTGCGATAGAAAAGTGAGGTGAGCTGCGTATAAAGGGACGCGAGCCTGGATCCAAACGCTGTCTATATACATACTCGTAGGTGAATAAATTAAATTCAAATCGAATTATTTATTTTTAATGGTGTACATATATTATGTACGTCCACGATAGCCGAGTGGTCACCGCGTCGGTCCCGTGGGTCCCGGGATCGAATTCTAGGTCTGGAAAATTCCCATGTTGTTTTTAAATGTATGCTTGGACCCATAGTATGGACATAATAGGTTGATCAAGTGGCTAACATCCATATCACGTTAAAAAAACTACTCTGTGCCCCCATATTTCTTAAGATTGAACATGGTTAAAATACACCTAGGTTACATTAGGTGTGTGTATTTTTAATCTCCGTAGTTCACACGATGCCGCGGACGGTCGCTAATTCTTAAAAATTAACAATTAATTAATTATTCTGTTATTTTATTGGACTAAACTATTTATCACTACTACCTATGTCCAAAGATAACGATAATAATATGATTTTGAGAAGCAGTGGGTAAATAATACCCGTTTAATATTTTACGTATTTATTGATCGTAAAAAAGTTTTAGGTTTCAATTTTAATCTGACCATATTAGATCACAGTACGGAGATAAAAACATAAATTTTACTCCGAAAGAAATCATTCAATATCAAGGCTGCCGGTTTTGCCGCAAAAACCCAAACCGCGATATAAAAATCAAAATAATAGAAACACAATGCACCGGCTGTCATAAAATGGGACCGCCGAAAAAACGCTTTGATAAGTGGTGAGCATGCCGGACGATGTACCCACCATTCACGTTATATTGTAATGTAACAGCGAGATGAAGAAAAAAAGGAGAATTAGATACATGTATAGAATGCGTGAAGAATTTGATTGTACGGGGAGAGTTCAACGCTTCGAGGCGACCTAGTCAGCGCTCGCCGATATCAAAAGAAAGGCACGTGAAAAGTAACGTACAAAAAAAATGTGCTCGTATTATGAAAACGTATTATACGTCTGTACAAGCCTCAATCATTTATTTCACAGATATCCGACATTTTCGGTTGAGAGATATGTTTTTCTATTCAATTATCAAGGTATACGATATAATTTGTTGGATCTTTGGATGTGTTGATCTCAATAATATTATAACATATTATACGGTTATATTTTAATGCGATGCAATTGGAATTCTAATCAAGTTCGTCAAGCACAATCAATATCTATTCACTTGCGAAAGTTGATAAAGTCATATAATCGGTGATAATATCATCTGGTGTCCCCCTCACTCTTCAAAACATCAACCAAAAATAAGTAAAATAAATCCTACCACGGTTTACGTTTACACACATCAGATCAAGGCTTTTGTTAAAGACATTTAAAATAAATGTCAACACAACCCTTATTAGAAACTTGCAAACATAATATATCCCTCCAAACCGACCACCCGCACCACAATCGATCTCAATCAAGCTTATCACGAGGCTCTACGTTTAGATGTTTAGCATCGGCAATTTTTTACGAATGGGAATGTCTCAAGCGTAGATACCCAAGACTGAGATCGCTGCGCACTCAAGTGAGATTACATTAATTATTCAAAGAATTTCTAATAAAATTGCCCGCGAGGGAAGGAAATTGCGAACATGATACGTCAGTGCATGACCGAGGAAAGTAAAACAAATTGTAGGTGATTAAAGATTGCAAACTAACAATAATTATTGAATTTCAAAATTATTCCAAAATATTTCTTTTTTCATCTTATAAAATGTACCAATTCACTTAATAATACGATACGTAAATACTGAGTGATTACGAATTACTTCTTACTACGAAGTAAACGATGAATGTTTTGAAAATATGTAGATATTACTTAAAATATTTTATCAATATCTAATTATAATATCTACAATATAATCATTTTTTCTTTTGTGTTCTCATTGTTCTCATTGTGGAAATGCATTGTATTATAGATTTAATTTAATAAAACGCAATTTTTTCCACTTTTATGTATTAAAAGTATATTAAATTATATATTATATTAAATTAAATCAATAATACAATATTATCAGCGCAATTTTAAAATAGATCAACGATTAACTGATACAATTAGAATACGATGCAATCAATATTTTATATTTTGTTTTAAAACGACTGAAATGGCACCAGTTTCGTAGTTTCTCGCTAGAAGAAGATCTATTACCGATGTGCGCCTATCATAATGACTTTGATAGAAATCAGAAAGAACACCAAGGTGTCAGATAATATATATTGTTTTAATTACTTAAAATTATCAGTAAACAGAAAATATTTATGTAATAATAGTGATATAATACTGATATTAAGTTATCTCATCTTACCGTGATAAGATAAAAAAGATCGTAGTACCACAACTAGCATAATTATTATGTTATGTTCAACACAAATCGCATATTATGTTCGCAATTATATTTACAGTAAAAAAAATATCAATCTTCTACTCCCAATTTATAATAATATAAATATATAACTGAAAGGCTGTGTCGATCCATTACAAATTACAAGTTACATAAGATTAAGCAGTCAGCAACTACATTGAGAACCGAAATTATGGTACAAAATCACACGTAAAAATCGAAAACTACAACTTTGATGCATGTAAAATTGTAAATTAAACAAACTATGTAAAAACTTGTAAATCTCAATTGAACATAGTTATGCAGAAAGTAGCCAGTCCACAAAAAATAAAAAAATGAGATATGATATAGATCAGATGCGAGAAGGTTTTCTCTACATTCTGCTGAAAATAGCCAAGCATTTGACATACATTTTTAATAATCATGTTATTACTAAAGTGCCATTATCTCTGCTCGACATTATTGTGGACTGGGTACATTCTGCATAACTACGTTCAATTATGGTTATATCAACCAGATAGGTAGGATGCAGCTTAATTTTATTGTGCCAATGAAATTAGGAAAAAAATAACCGTAACATAATAATACTTATAATAAATTCATTGTTGTTTTTTAAGTGAATTTATATATTAATTCAATGTTGGTCGGATGCAACTATCTACGGAGTTGGGAATCACCCAGGCTCTCCCCTGAGTAAATTCTCCATCTTCTCAGATACTCCTCGCTTTGATTCTAACGATGAACACCAGCGCATCTATTCTATACACTCGGCTCCTACGGCAGCTATCTAGGGTAGATTTGTATCGAAGTATTAGAACTTATTGTAACCTACATACAAACCTACCCTAGATAGCTGCCGTAGCGGCCGAAAGCAGTCTTGTGTATATAACAGATGCGCAGGTAAGCATAACAGTAAAATATACTTATCACAGTCATTGCTGAACAAGACATAATTAAACAAATTTCCAATATTAATATTTCTTCATTGTTACTGTTATCGGAAATTTTTGTTTCAGTCGTGGTGGCAAATAACCAAACAGGTAGAATTAAAAACACTTGCTACTTCCGATTGACAATACGTTAATAAGCACGTTTTATCTACTTACTCATTGCAGAGGCAAGTCTGCTTTGTACGAATACATTTGACCGATAAAATCCAAAGGCTCACCGAGGATAATAATATTATGTCGATCGACCGGTTATGCCGGTATTTTTTAAAATCAGCCGGATGCAATGGTGGCTACCGCTAACGATCAATTAAAGCAGAGTCTACATATTTTTTTTAAACACGGCGGGAAAAAAACAGTTTAATTTCGTACGGTTCTGGAACTAAAATTAAATTGTCTTTTGTAGCGCAACTTGATACGTGGAGACATTAGCGGAATTAGCTATAAGTCGGTAGTTTCAAACATGTTTGATACACGGCGTTCTTAGTGCAAAAATATACTTTTACAGCGCCCAAAAAGTGTATTTTCTGAACAACCGATTAAAAATTTTCCTCTTGAAATCATATTTTGGAGATTTTTTTAGCTTTTCAAGGGGTCCATTCTACACACAAGGCGGCTAACGACAGTGGTTTATCAGATTTTACAATTATTACAATAAGTTAACCGTCAAAACTGTCTCGCTCTAAAAGTTAACACAGCCAAGGGAGGGGCTGTTAAACATAGCACTTTTTGACAGTTTAGACGGTTAACTTATTGTAACAATTAACCACCTCCATACATAAATATGATAAACCGTCGATATCCGCCTTGTGTATAGAATACCTTCGCTGAGCTGATATTTGAAACTGTCATTATCAGAATCATACGCTATTTTATTGCCTACTTATTGAGCATCTTACCATGGTGTCTCAAAATCAATTTACGCCCGGGGCATCGAAGTCTCTTAATCCACCCCTGTTTAACAGCAATCAGAAGATTAAAATAAATAACGATTTCGGAAGTCAATGTGACAATATTATTTATGCGTCGAATATTTTAATTATTTTTTTAAATAGCCAGCAAGTGATTTAGTACCTACTGTTTAGCAGTAAATTGAATGTCGGGACCTAGTTAGAATGCAAATATTTAATCTGCCGTCATTTGAGATTCATCACATATGCGATAAGAGGACGGTCAACAGTGTTGAAAAGCAAATAATATTTCCAACTCCGGCATAATCAGCATAAAAAAACTTCGTTCTCACGCACCGATCATAAGCCGTTACTATTATTTCGATTGGGAAAATAAAAAATATATGACGAAAATCAACGGTAATGAATGAAAAAGAATTTGGTTATGAACTTATGAACTGGCATTTATTTCTATCACAATTCATTATGATAAAAAAGAGAGGATTAAACTTACGTCAAGTCTATACAGTTTAGGAAGAGATATACGGTCAATACTCCCAGGGTGAAACAAAGCTGCATTCCCACTAGTTCTCGCAAGAATTTAATTGAAAAAAATGTTTAGAAGACGTACCTACCTATGTAGATAATGTTTAGTAAAATCATAGGAACAAATTATTACTTGATACGCTGTGACGCAAAATAAGCACATCGGAAATTCTCTAGTAGAGTGGGATTAAAATAATCTGTCCACGATGCCTTGTTTTAAGTCCTATTACTTATAGCGCTTGTACACGTGCATTGATTTACTTGCACCAATAGTGTATATTTTAAATTATCGCGATAATAACTGCTTTCATGCTTTTCGTGCTGACTGTTTCTCCAATTTCATTCTTCGGGAGTAAGCGTGACGCAATGTTGTAATTTGATGGTACTATTTGACAGTTCGTGAAAATCGGTTAACCTCAAAATGAGTCTGCACGGTGTAGTTCGTTTTTTTACCGGCAGGTTCGCCACTATCGTTGTACTGCGCAGACGCAGATATCGCATAGTTCAATTATTGTCGCGTGAAAATTCAGAAGCTTCTGAACTTTTTTGATCCATACATGCAATATTGCAACCTGCACGATAATACGTACTGTCAGCAGTAAATACATGCACGTGTAAACGGGGAATAAATATCGATAATTTTAGTAAGTGAAACGAAGTTTTCGGTGAAGTATTTATATACGAGGGTGGGTCAATAAGTCCTTAGAAAAGCCGACAGGTGGCGCGACTAGTACTGCAAGCGGTTTGTTTTCATGCAGCGGCACTACCGATTCAGTATGCTGCGAAGTTTCAATCAGATTGGTCGGGTTGTTGTGTGTTTCTCGTACATTTAAAAAAAAAATTTGCTTGTGGAAAATGGAAAAATGGAAAATGGAGAAAATTGAGTTTAGAGTTGTTATTAAACATTTTAATATAAAAGGGTTAACAGCAAAGGAAATAAAAAATGAGTTGGATTTAGTTCACGGCATATCTGCTCCTTCACTTGCAACTATTTATAACTGGTTAAATGAATTTAAACGTGGTCGTACATCAACAAAGGATGAACCACGCTCAGGACGTCCTGTAGAGGTGACTACACCAGAAATGATCAATAAAATCCACGATATGGTGTTAAGTGACCGACGATTAAAGTTGAGTGAGATAATTGAGGTTACAGGGATCTCAAAAGGTAGCGTCATTTCTATTTTACATGACAAATTGGGCATGAAAAATATTTCTGCAAGATGGGTGCCGCGTTTGCTCACAGTCGACAATAAACGCAGTAGGGTGGTGGCCTCTAAAGCCCTGTTGTCGCTCATGCAACGCAATCCGGATGAATTTTTTCGTCGCTTTGTGACTGTAGATGAAACATGGATACACCACTATACTCCCGAGACGAAAGAACAGTCAAAGCAGT
Organism: Rhyacophila brunnea; assembly: GCF_057557595.1. NCBI lineage: Eukaryota > Metazoa > Arthropoda > Insecta > Trichoptera > Rhyacophilidae > Rhyacophila > Rhyacophila brunnea. The sequence goes on from NW_028232774.1 coordinate 22,565,406, forward strand.
GGATTGCGAAGGCAAACCATGTCCAAAGAAGGCGAAAACCGTAAAATCAGCTGGTAAGGTTATGGCTACTGTATTTTGGGATGCACGTGAAATTATTTTCGTTGACTATTTGGAAAAAGGAAAAACAATAACAGAGGATTATTATGCATCTTTATTGGACCAGCTAAAAAACAAAATTGAAGAAAAACGGCCTCATTTAAAGAGGAAAAAAATCCTCTTTCATCAGGACAATGCCCGTGTTCACACATGTTTACGATCAATGGCTAAAATTGAAGAATTGAAGTTCGAATTGGTCGACCACCCACCGTATTCGCCAGATTTAGCCCCCAGTGACTTATTCCTTTTCCCAAACTTAAAAAAATGGCTAAGTGGACAACGTTTTTTTTCAAATGAAGAAGTCATCGATCGGACAAATGCTTATTTTGAGGACCTTCCGAAAACTTATTTTTCTGACGGCTTAAAAAAATTGAGAAACGTCTAACCAAGTGTATTGAGCTCCAAGGAAATTATGTTGAGAAATAAAAAAAAAATACAAAAATAAAACCTGTTTTAATGCTTTTTTCTAAGGAATTATTGACCCACCCTCGTATTATGTATCTATAATTTAACAGTTTGGATAGACTGATTATGATATCCGTTAAAAGAGGAAGAACACGCTGAACCAATCCAATCAAAAATGCGCCAGGCTCTTCATTGGCAATGGCTAATTCAGAGTAGTCCAGAGACTACTCAATGAGTATCGTGAGCAGAATAAGAACAACTCATGAAGACTATGACCATGATCAAGACCGGTTTTATACGCTTCGAACGGTTAACGTTTTAAAATTTATATTGATTATTATTTAACTAAGTGGAATAAGTACTAGAGATTATTGTGTTTTATTTTAATAAATACAATGTATTCCACAAGTATTATTGTGAGTTCAAAGAAACGAAACGAAAAGAAACCAGTAATAAAGTAACGACTGAGAGTAAGTACCTATATAGTTTCGACAGAAAGTATTGTTTAGGACGTAAATACCGGTATGTGTTCACTTTACATGTATGTATTCATAAATCTAAGTTCGATCATAAAGTTCCAACGGTATGCATACAGTAACATAAACAACCTGCCTTTGATTATATGGCCTAACATAACAAAATCATACGTTTAACACTGATAGGTCACGAGCCTCATTATATGTATTAGTGGTACATTCATCTACGCTGTTCGAGTTTAAAGAACTTTCACCTGCAACGCAGCAAGTGCAATAGGTGGTATGCGAGATATAGGGGCCCAATCACTTCGAATAAATTTAGATGAATTTATTAACATTACTTACGAGCTATAGATACATCATTCATTGTTTTGAATGATGAGAATTAGTGAGTTATGACGTCTCGATATACATTAACCCAAGTCAATAACCCCCCGTATAAAAAAACACTGACGATTAACTCTCCCATTTGAAATGGCACTAAAATTTGGATTGGAAGTTATCAAATGATCAACATTTCTTTGGCTCATATGGTCATATTCAAGGTATGAGCCTGAGCCATCTGGGCGGTGGAGTGTTGGGAGACCCAAATTGTATTGGTTAGATGGCGTGGCCCAGGATGAACGATCGATTCGGACTCGAGGTGGCCAGAGCCCACCTCGGACTGTTACACGACGAATGATGATGATGGTGATGATAATGACACGAGTAAAAGTTTAAATAATAATATTAAACTAAGTAAGTACATTTTCTGTTAAAGATTTCAATAATTGATTTTTTTTCTTTCTTTCCTTTAGATTTATACGCAATTATGTCATCGAACAAGATTGCTTTGCAGATATTTTCGCGAACATTAATTTAAGTCTTCATCATATTAGGGTATTAGGCAAATAGACTACAGTTAATCAAAACTATTACATCACGAAAACCTTTAATATAATATAATGGTCATTTTCGTATCAAATTTGATCAGCAGAAAACATCTTTGAGTAGGTACGACAATTACACTAGGCACATAAATAATAAGACAGTAGGGGAAAAATCGCGGTTCTTTCGATGAGAATGTGCTTATTACTGTACTTGCAGAGACAGAAATGTAGAAACAAACCGTTCTGTTTACTATAAAGTTTTCAGTTACGGGTGCCTTAAGAATTTCGACCTGGCGTGCCTCGTCTTCAAGCCAAATGGATACCAGTAACCTGGAAGGCAACTGTTTAACATCCAAAATGTGTATAGGACGTAACCACGAGGTACTGGGCACTGCCTGGGAGGACACAAGGGGCAGGCGCCGCGTGGTGTCAATAATATGCTCTATACTCGAGATACAGTCTACATTCGTAGTGCACAAGAAGAAGATTATAGGGTTATTTCAGACACTGCAGAACTAAACAATGAAATCGAAATGTGAAAGCCACTCGTCATGGAGCAAGGCTCTGAAACCGGTCCACGACGACTGGCTTCGGTGTATTACCTTTTTTCAATACGTTTATTACTTCGGTTATTTACCTAGGCCATAAATGCATGAAATAGAAAGCGCGCCGAGTATCCTTAGATGTTATCAATATTGAATGGGCGTTTCGTTTACGTGACAAACTTTAATGGATATTATGATACAAACATAACCGTAACATAAGTGTATCCTATATTTCTCCACACGCGAGCTTGTTGCAACCCTCATTCAAAAGGGAACTCACTATTTTTATGTTCCCTGGATAGAACAATCGCGTCATAGGATTATTTAAAATAGGACACTAGACCGTTTCCACACAAAAAATACAACAAATTACAAAACTGTGCCTAAAATGTATGCAATCATTCCTAAAAGTGGATAAATAAAAATGACATCAAAGGACAAAATACAACAAAACCAAACGCATTAGAATTCACTACATGAAATATTTCGTGAAATTCTAAGAAGAGGCTACAGGCAGGTAGCCACAACTCAGTAGCACAGGTGAGATATTTTATTGTTTGTTTTATTTATATTACGATGAAACAGTAGGATTAATAATTATTATGTTTTGATTCGGAACAATGGCCATATTTATAGCTGCCTTTATTAACAAATGGAGAACTTTACTACTCCAAACAGAGGTGTTATAAATAAAATACCACTCATATGCAGTGTGTGCTTGGAATATTTTATAAGCAAATAATACACAGGGAGAAGCGATCACAATAAATTATTTCTATGAGAGAAAAATTCAATAAACCAGTGATGTGATGAACACATCGTGCTGTCTACATTAAATAACTGCATATAATGAGACAAATAACATGTGTATAGTAGAAATTTTAAATAAGCATTTACATCACCATGTGCAATCGTAAGATAATATGGGCCTCCACAGACTGGAAGTTGTGGTACGTTACCGCTCGGCCACCAAAGGCACTAAAATAAGCAAGTATATTATAAAATTTATCATGTTACTGCGTGGTAAATAAATGTTAAATCTATTGAACTATGTCTCTAATAGTGATTGCAATACCCAATAAAAACACCAATGCCGGTATTTCGGTACATATTTCCTTGAAAACATACCAAGAAATTTCTTCATGATACCCTACCCTAATCGAGTGTTCAATCGATTCGAATTCAGCCATCTGCGGTAGTTTATTCTTTATTCCAATTTCTCAGCTTTCTTCATATCGGTATTTCGTATTTTTTGATAAAATACGGTATTTAGGTATCGATGAATACCGGGATCCTAGTTTTCATAATACCGGTATTGCAATTTAAGTATTTTACATGTAATAGGTAATCCTACCGTTGAGAAAATGGATAGCAAAAGTTACGTTTAAAAATGTGTTAAAACATCGTGGAAGCACCCATACTAATAAATGCGGAAATAGAAAATATTGTATATTTTCTGTATTAAGTATGTAGTCCTCGTAGATTTATAAATAGTTATTAGCAATTTGCGCCCAAATATTATTTGAACACAATATGTAATGTTTTCTATGGGAAAGGCTACATACAAATATTCAGCCATATTTTTACCTCTCTAATATTGTATAACTGTGCAATATCATTTTTAAGCGATTCAGTTTGAATGTCAAATCTCTGCATAATTAAAAAAAAAATTAGTGACCAAGTCAAAGTGGTAATATGTTTTTTTTAATACACCAAACTCTTACAATGAATTCTCGCTTCGGGGATCTGCCTGTCTTTGAGAATGTGACCGGAAGTCTAAAGGTTACAAGTACCTACCAGCCGAAGTCTAGTAGAACCCCTCAATTAAAATATAATAATTATTAACGATAACCAATAATATTGTGTAAAAAATATGATGGTACCTATACACCAGTGGCAAAGGGTTGAGGTAGACTGTTAAGATCCCCACACAAATAGTGCACACTAAACTTTGTCAGTCATACGTATTTGTTATCATTAAAATAAAACTACAATTTACAGACGGTGTTGGGTTACTTTTTAAAATTCAATAATTAAACCCTGCGAAAACCAAGCCATAATACATAATAGTCAAAAAATACTCGTATATCTATAGAATATCTAAAATTATGCAATTAAATCATACATAACTTTGAATATTTTATAGATGGAATAATATTTTATATCTTTTATTTATTTTGATTTAGTCTGGGCTTAATGAATTTAAAAAAAAATGAACTAACAATATGTGTAGTATGTTTCTTAATCCAACGAAAACAAATAAGTATGAATTAAAAAGTGTGCACAATTTTGTCGTATCGCCCACAATATACCAAAACTATTATTGGTTTAGGCAGGGTTTAATTGATTATTAAAAACTAACCAATACCTTCTGTAAATAAAATTGTAGTCTTAGTTCAAAAAAAAAACAAATACGTATTATTAGAAAAGTTTAATGTGCACTATTTATGGCGGATCTTAACAGCCTTCCTCCACCATTCGCTACTGCTATACACCAGCATGTATCTTGTATTGAATCATTTTAGTTTCTGAGTATTACTAATAATGGAATGTATTCTACCATCAAAAAGAAAGTTTAAACTATTTCTACGTTCTTAGTAGATCATTCGGAAATGCGTATTTCACGTAAAAACAGTTAAATTGATAAGAAGTGTCCGATATTTTTTCTACAAGTCGATCCGGTGTACCGTTCTAAATGCATCGATTAGAATGCTCGTTAGCAAGCGGATCGACGTCATAAGCCTTGCTTGGCATACATTTGATATTTTTTAACACACAATAATTACTTACCTGAAAACTAAAGTACATAAGTAAGTAAACTAAATCAAAATCAATGCGTCGGGCGTATTTATCACGATATGAACCAATCTTTTCAACTTCAAAGAAAATAAACTGCATATTATAAAATTCTTCGAATGGCAACACTTCTATAAAAAGCTGCCTGAGTTTGGTTTAGAATACTAAAATTGAGATTTAGATCGAAATCTGTCAAACGACTGTGCACACGTTCGTGACCGAAGGTGGCGTCTAATCGCGCGATTCGTATGCGGCGTCCGCGAAGTCGGCGGCTTTTACCACTGCGCCACGACCGAAGGCGAATATAAAAAAATAATAATCAATGCTTATCGAGTTCGCGTTCGCCATGCGAGGTTCGAATCCGTTATGGCGTATTGGAATTATTATACTCATTGCGTAATGATACGTTGTGTAGTCGCTATCAGTTTGAAGCGGAAGCGATGACATTGAAAAGGGCAGTGTGCATGCGAAAATGATAAGAAATTTATTGTATTATGTACTATTTATATCATAAAATGTCAGTTCACTATCCAATAATCGTGTCTCATAATAGTATAATACATCTACACAAGTACACACAATATCCATACGAAGGCTCAGAGCAACCGTATACAGAGTTTCGAGAACAGCTATGTTTGCGACGAATACTTGGTATGCGGTGACATGACTTTAGGAGTAACGAGGAGATAAAAAAACGCACCAAGCAGCCTCTCATCAGTCTGAGAGTAAAGAGGGGACGCTGAACCTTACTCGGCCACGTGCTATGGACACCTAAAGAGAATTTCAACCCGGCATACCTGTTCGTCAAACCAACGAATTCCTGCGTCCTGAAACGCCGCTAAATACTATCTACAGAATCTATACAACAGAGCTACGGGATGCTGGTATGATGCAAGAAGCGGACATGGTTAGAGAAGGCACATACAATCGACGCCACATAATATATAAGATACACGTTTCGGAAATTCCACGTTATAGCAATTATGTCAACGAAATGATCTTCACATAATTCAAATGATATGTACCTAATTCACGCTAAGGAAAAAATGTTTAAACGAATGAAAACAAAAATAGGTTTTCATATTGTACATATATACTACGTAGAATTTGAATGATGTAGATGTAAAAACGTACACGGTTACCACTTTTGATACTTACAGCAACTACCCAAGGCCGCCTATGGTCAGGCCGTGGTACTAAATTGCGAGTTCCGATATTAGTGCTAGTCAGTTAATACTTAACTTCAAAAGCAATGCAGTAACCTGTTCGCAGTAAATGAAGATTTTCGATTGCCTATTTTGTTCAATATGAAACAATCATTATTTTATATATAATTGTTTACCATATTGCATAAGCAAGTATAAGCTATAACTAGCACTGCAATTGAAGCTCACAGTTTCATGCAGCGGCCTGAAAATAGTGGATCTCGCTACAGCCCCAGGCCTATTTAATTTTTTACTATTTCGCATAACTAGAATAATCCACCTACCTAATACATAATATACCTGGATCGAGATTCGAGATACCTATAAACATTTACAGAAATAATTGACATCAAAAACGACTGAGTATTACAATTATTTCATCTCGTCGAGAAAGGCGAAATAAATAAAAATATATAAGCAAGGCCGGATTGGTGAATAATATATTTCGCAATAGTCCGTTTGATACATGACCATATCGCTCGAATTATGAGCAACGTAGGGAGAGGTAGGCTATTGCACATTCGTTGCATTAACCAGGTGGGCAAGTGTTAGTGCAGCGACTCCGTGGTGCAGAGAAAGATCGGTCCATATGGAGCGAGCGCGCTTGCGCACTGCTGCATTATCCTAATTCGGCAACCACGGAATATCTACCACACAAATATGCGACACCGATTACGTTAACAGTAAACGTATATATAATATTGCTTTCAAAATATATCAATTGTTTTATTAGTGGAGAAAACCTATATTGGATGAATACTAAATATATACAAGCGAAACTGAGGTTACTATTTATAAGACCACTGATTTAATTAGTTGTATTCAGTTTATATACCGCCATCGCCTGCATTACAAAAAATAGTATAACCTACAAAATATAATCAATGTGTCCGAGTGGCCGGAAAAATATTAATTGAGCACACAAAGAGATGATAGCCGTACAAACTTGACTGAATCATTAATCTAAAAAAAAACACCCTACCCTATAAAAGTCGTAGCAGTAATAACTTGAATCATTTAAAAATAGATTGTTTATAGATTTTGAACAGAAATGCTCGTTAATAAACATTATGACGACATGTGCCATAAACATTACTCATACCATACCCCCTATCTATATTATTGCGTTAAAAGGTTGAAGTTTTATTACGGATCTACTCTAACTTCCGGGTGCATAAGACGTTAACTGTATAACATATTACGGTTTATTTACTTTAAGGGTAAAAGGTCGAAATCTGTGTAATGGTAACGTATAATATAGTTTCCTAAAGACGCTCTAATAACTAGTTGTATAATAAAATTAGATTAGTATAACAATCATATAAAAAATATCTTACCACTAGTAAATATATTCTGTGGTGTTCCGGAAAAACTACATGTTTGACGTTAAATCAGTTGATAGCATCGTTGCTCTTTAACACTTGGGTAAAGTACGTACCTAAGTCATCGGTAAATTTAAATCTTTTAATGTCGACAAGTAAAGAAACGTAATCATAAAACCTAAAAAACCTTTCACGTTGAACATAGATTATTGACTTAGGGTTGTTTTACAGATGGCAATTTAGGCACCTGAATAACATCTTTAAAAAAGACCTATTGTGTCTTAACCCATAGCTTACGGGCCGCACAAAATTGTGTTTTTGTTAATTACTTTTCAAATGCAAATTAACACGTTAATTACAAAATTTATTAAAAGGGCCCGTAAGCATTGTGTTATTAAGTGTATACTATTCAACCAATGTGTGCTCATGTTCACGTATGCATCGCGTTCACGTATGCGGAAAGACCACAAAATAAACCAATGTATAAAGAAGCAAATTGGAGTACGCGATGTGACAGACGTCACCAAGCAAATAAAAAGGCAATGTCGCTTGACGGGTGGACACCCGTTAGACAAATGTCCAAGAAGCACTGAATTGACTAAACGATCGAATGTACGCCCTAAAAGCCGGTGAATCGACAAATTCGTAAAGTTTCCTTGAATATACTTGCCAGAGAAGAACTAGGGACGACAAGAGTGGCAGGAACTGGGGAGGCGTCCATCCAGCAGTAGATCGACCCCGGCTGATGATGCCGATGGTGATTTTAGAGAAATCAAAATACGAGGGTAATCTATTATTTGTGTCTTACTCAAGCGTGCGTGCTAGCCGACAAGCATTTTTGAAGAGTTCAAAATTGTTACATCTTACATAACGCAGCCTCTGTACATACTCTCAAAGTATCAACACTTACAAAAAGTCGTTATTACTGAGCAACAATTGAATATTAAATCAAACATGAATAAAACATGCGTGTCGAAAGAACTACCGGGCTAATATCCCGAACTGCGGAGGTGATACACGCATTTTGTATTGCAATTTGCATAAGTGAAAAGGAAAATCGTGATTATCATCTTATCGCAAGAACAGGAATACATTGTCCTACTCTAGTCTATTGCGTTATTGCGACATATTTTTTAGGTATTGATAATATATCTGACAGATTTAAATCATAAAATGTTATAAAATATTTGTAAAAAAAGTATATAAAATAATGGCTTCTTTTTCTAAAGGTGTTTTTGTTATACACACCTATACTTAAATAAACCAAACTTAGATCAAGAGAATAAAATACTGAGATTAACAAATGTTTTTTTCGATAGATTTGTTATTGAATGTACGTTTTTTATGCTATATTAATGTAGGTATACGAATTAAGTTCAATTGCATATTTTGCATGTTTGAGAGGTTCAATTTAAGAAAAATAATTACATTTGAATGATATTATGACGAAATTCTATAATAGAGTAAGTCTATACTCTATAGCCTATTGCTACGTGATAATAAATTGTTACCATGCACATCGAGATTAGCAACAAAATAAATACATAGGTAGATGATAATAGAAAAAGGAAATGTAATTGTACATTGGAATTTAATATACCTAACAATAGAATAATTATCTAATACATTATATATTATTATCTTGTGTCATTTTCTAAATTAGACAGAATCAGTGTGACAGAGAAAAATATATGTGATACAATCAGACATAGTATGAGTACCTAGAGGGTTTGCAATTCCGGGATTTCGCTTGATTTGGGAATTAAATATAATTATCAAAAATAGTATATTTGTGTTAGATTTTTTAAAAATAAAATCTATAGTTATCATATTTCAAGAGTGTAATTAGTAAAACTCAGTTCTAAACATTTATTGTTATCATAAAATTTTCTAGTCGTACCTAATACAATTAGGATTGTAGCTTGAAAAAACCTTTGCATTTTCTTTTCAGATCGGCAACCATTAAAATGTCTTCCCTGTTCATTCATAATAAAAAAAACCCTTTTTAAATATGATAACATGTGTAGGTATACATTTTATTAATATTAATTTACCACAAATACCTACATCTAATTTATTAATTCAAAAATCCCGGGTTCGAAAATTGTGGTAACGAAAATATTTCTAAAATATGTACATATAATATGATAATCTAGAGACAAAAAAGCATGTTTACTATCTTGTGTAAATAGACTTTGTCTAATCAGATAAGGGACACTATTATTCATACAGAACAGTTACATAATTATCCAAGTACGTTGGTAAACTTTGATATAGCAAACTAAAACAGTAAAATCTGGGCTCGTCAAATTTCATGTTTTATCTCTGATTGAAATTATTATTTTACAGCTTTAAATGAGTATTTAAGATTTATTTGTGGCCAAATAATTATGAACGCTTATTTCACATGATTCGCATAAAGTAAAACGAAACTCGTTTTTTCAATGTATTATGTAAGAAGGTAGGTACCTGCTTGCTCCGAGGAAAATATTATAAAACTGATACATTATTATAAACATTATTTGCTTAATACACGTAAATCTTGGTATGCATAAGTGTATTCTGTAGTTTGCATTAAACTGGTATTGGATGAGCTAATTTTCCACCGTTTTGTACAGTAATCACGAAAAAGTTTGGCAAATTTCGATTTAAAGAAAATTTACTGCTCCTGACGACAATGAAATTTGACAAAAACATAATATACATAAACTGATACCCCGTTGGTTGAGCTAAGCATTTGAATCCCGCGACCGAGACAGACAGCAACTGGCGACACTACTTCATGGAGATGTAGTGTTCGAGAGCAGCAGCAGGTTTGAACGGCTACATTTAGTTTCGTTCGATCAAATCATAAAATAATATACATATCGAATTTAACAAGCCATGCTTCGAGGGTTAGTGAAGTAAGTGAGTGAAACAATATTCAGTCGTAGGAAATTAATATACTCACAGATAATTCATATGTAATATATAATTACTTATCGTGCCAAAATATATTATATAATAGATTGAGTCTAGAACCTAAATCAAAAAAAATCAATGCCAAGGGAAGAAACTGTATAATATTTTATATGATAAAATAATTAGATAAGCTTAGCTATGATAAGATTAGATATATAATTTTATTAGAAGTCAACAATTAATTGCCTATTATGATAAAGCGTTTATTATGACATCATAATCCTTAATAGTCGCTGTATGTACCTGCTTCCACCCAAGATGAATCAATTCGCAAACATCTTTCAGGAACATATACGGGAATCTAAATTCTAAATGAATTTTAAAGTTAGCAAAAATCATATAAAACCAGGGATATTAAGAATGACTAGATATAAGTAGGTACTGCGAGAAAACAGGTAAATTTTTGTGAGTAGATACCACGACTTCCACAAATATCATGTCAAATTATTTAAATCTCAATTAATCTGATTGGTCGAACACGTATAGGTACATCACCAAGCATCATCGAAAGGTCCCACATTTATGAAGGGTAAAATTCGAACCATTAGGATCAAATAACATATCCATCTCAATATTTCTACTTTACAGAAGACGTAAAAATTTACATTATACTGACATTAACAAGAAAGTGTTTGTAGGAGATAAGTATTGAACCATCTTTTATGTGTTGATTATTTTTATAAATGTGTCTCTGTCACTTAACGTATTATGTTAGGTATTTTACGTTCAGTACCATTCGTAACTCAAAATCGCGAAACATTTAATTAATTAAATGTATTTCTTAAAAACTGAAAATTACAACCACTTCCATCGAACCAGACATGATGCATTCAATTCTAATAGATACCCTCAGTCGACAGTATTAATCGATAAACAACTTACTTACATTATATATTTTTATACGATCCAAGAGAATTCCTCTTCACTCAATGTGACCCAAAGAAGAATGAACACATAATGCACTCATATAATTATTAGCCTGTATTGAAGTTATAATCCGTAGTAAAGGTGTTGTCTAGCGTTTCGCGTATTAGTTTTGCGGTTTTTGGTAAGAAAAGCTGGAGACGTGAGTCGAACAACATTAGCTGTCAGTTAAGTCTAGCGGCAACAATGAAATAATAATCATACTTGATGTTTTTTTATTCGCATAAAAACTGTATATTGTTAAGTGCAAGTATATTAAACCCAGCAATAAAATATCTTTACCTCATACTACCTTCATCCATTTTTTGCCGTAATACCTACGGGTATATTTTTGTATTTATTTAACTAATTCATTTATCAAAAAACAACAGTAACGTAACAATTTTGTATCATTTATAAAAATTGTTTGTTGTAATGTGTTGCGTTAATAAATATCAGGTTATTACTGAGTACAAAAACATTTCTTGCCGTAACTGAATACAATGTGTTTTTCACTCTTGGGTACAGATTTATTTATGTCGGCAAATAATGTTAAAGTTTACAAGTTTAGTAAAATTTACTCAAACTGGTGGTATCCACTGGTTAAACGTCAAACTAATTTAAACACAGCTCATCGTACGCGGTTTAAACTAGAAAACTTTTCCCATTGTTTTCAGTGTTTTATAGCCACCTGATAACAACACACGGAAAGTAATTTACTAAAGTATGTAGTTACATACTTACGTACATATGTATTAAATTAGTTAAAGGAGGTGCAAATAATCCTTGAATACATAATAATGGTAAGAATACTATAATATAGTAATATAAATAGTACAAGCTGCTTAGTTTAATAGATTCTGATCTATAAGGCTGAGATGTATCAGTATCGCCATATTTTTGTTACCAACATAATAAAATAGTACGCGGTTCGAAGAATTATAGTATACGAGAAAAATTAAATTAAGCCTTGTTTTAAAATATAACAGGGAATTTTACAAATTCTGAGAACTTTTTATTTACCTTTCTTCCGGCAAAATTAGAGAAATTCCGTTGTAGACTTTTTTTACCCTTTCGAACAACTTTTTTTCTCGGCTCGCCAAATATTCCTTGATTACGAAAGTATAGTAGTATACCTACTTCGCACCAAAATACAGTACGGAAACACCGAACTATAATATTATCGTACATTTGACATGCATTGAATATTAGTCGCTTTTCGGGGTGATTGTCTCCTTGAGACGTTTCAACGAAATTATGTTGGTGATATTTTATATAATAATAATAATATGGTAAAATTCTCATATTATATTAGATTAATGTTATAATGTCACATGCCACGAATTGAGGATAATAACCTGTATAAACTCGTAATATTTGATCAGCTCTAAGATTGAAGAGGGCGAGAGAGAACTCACTCCAGATGAACAGACCAGATACCGTTTTCTACGTGCCGCCGAATTCTGATAGGGAGGAAGCCGAGCCGAAACTGCTGCCCGATAGCCAAATCATTTGGGTCAAGATCCTCAATCATGAGACCCCGAGGAAGAAGAAGAATGAGAATGATGTAAAACATTAAAGAAATATTAGATGTCAAACTGCATCTCTTATAATATGATGTAATGTAATGTTACAAAATTGATATGCGCGCATACGCAATTGATACGGTTCCTTTCAATTACAAATAAGTGACTCATTACCACTTCCGGTGCTGCTATCGTATTAGATAGACGAATCACAAAAGAAACATCGTCCCTCGTATTACGTACAGTCAACTCTACTCAACACCCCCGAATTTTAAGAACTTTGTACTGTTTTGCAGTTTTTTGGATATATTATATTGTCAGGCGCAGACCGGACAACCTGGAGAGACTGGTGGTTTTGGGTGGCCTCCAGGGAAGGCGAAGCAGAGGAAGAGCGTCTGCGCGCTGGACGACCAAGTGAAATAGCTGACCATAAATCCATTCTGAGAGAAGCAGAAGATCGAGAAGGATGGAAAGTCTTGGTCGCTCAAAGGATGACGAAATTCAAATGTGGTCACGGTCCTCAGCCATGAGTGTACGACCAAGAAGAAGAAGAGAGTACTTTTCCAATGCGATCGGGTATTGACGACCCAGTATGATCAGGCTCTACCTACATAATTGTTTACTACTTGTGTCTACAATCTATATTGATGTCAGCTGTCAACTCTCACCCTACTCTTACCTCATAAAATTTGTGAAATATTATTATAATGTGATATAATTATGAACCGTGTTAACGTTCGTTCTATTTTACGTGCGTTGAAGTCACTACACCAACTTCTACTAACTAACTAACTAAATGAATAAGCAGCCGCAGTAGAGTAGTGGACAGAACAACCCGATTTTAAATCCGTGATTAGCATTTTTCACGGGTTGTGATGCAAACTAGACAATGCAGACAAAGATACGTTTCGTTGAACAAAATATGAACTCTGTATACAAATAATTTTTCAGTATTTTTATTTTCTGATGTGGATGAGAAAACATTGTTCATATACAGATGTTTTTGGTTTACGTTTAAATTATCCTTTAGGATCCATGGTATCAATGACTATTTGGTAAAATATGTATAGGTATTTTAAAAAAATCCACAGAATTAAGGTTTATATTATAAGTACTCCATTTTGGATGCAATTTAGTTTGTTATGAATGTTATACGGAAAAAATAAAATAAATTTATTAGCCGATATTTTCTATGAGGTAGCTCTTTTAAAATTAGGGTGAGCAAACTGGGTATGTATCTACAATAAATTTTGACTATCAGGCCAAAGGTCAACAAGCTTTTAAATTAATAAAATTGCGGGATTCTTTGATATAAAGAAAATAACAATTATTAGCCATTTATATATTTATAAAAAATGCAAATCGATAAAACATAATCAAACCATAGATGAAAATCAAGATATTAGTTATTAGATCTTTATCCGATACTGGATGGATAAGATTAACCGTCAATGTCAAATTTATTATAAAATATTACGCAATTATCAGGATAAAAAAACATCTTCAGGGCCGCATAAAAAATGTAGGATCATTATTCATTATAGGCTAGGCAGTTTATTTACCTATAAAACACTTCCAGATGAGCACGAATATCGGGTAGGTAGGTATGTCTACAAACGGATACAGGTTAAATTAATTAATAAATTGCTTCATTAGGAATTCAGTTGTCGGTGTTGGTATAAATTTTAAATTTAAAATAGAATATTCGTGTGGTTTGTGAAAAACACAATAACGGTTCTCGTCGTTAACAAGATATTTTATTTCGTTAGTTAGAGGTACCCCTACCTTTTACATAGGTAGGTGGGAACTTACTTACCTAGCTACTAGTAGGTATCAGTTATACATTATTATTTTGTGCTGAAAAGAAAATTATGCATGTTATAAAATATTACAAAATAATAATATTATTGCAGTGCAATTCCTTGATACCATTTTTGCGCGCTAGCAACACCGGTTGGAATCATAATATCAGACCAAAACATTGTGTTGCAAAACACCACATTTCTCCGCCTGCAAATGTTCACAAAAATGAAATTCACGTGCGAACAAAAATAGCCAATAAAAAGTTTTACGGGCTAACAACAACACTATTAACGGAACATACAAACGACTTTCCAAAAAGGCCAATTATTATTATCTTCATTATAAAGACCGAATGTTTACTCTGATGTTAAAATACGTGCATTCCGATAAAAGATCGCAACCCATTTTACGGCTATTTTTATTAAATTATCGTGCCAGGTAAAATATGACCTCACCACAAAACAGGTGAGATAAGACTTTTAATAATATAGGTACCTATTATGTTTATATTGGATGCTGGAAGCAACGGAGCGCAATACCTAATTTTTTTGTGTATGTGTTAATTTTAAAACACAATTAATTCTATCAAAAGCAACTTTTAACTTCATTGTAATCGGTTATAAGTTGGTCTTTAAAAATAGAATGTTATCTATTTATCGGAAATCAAATACTTAACTGTATAGGTTCACCTATAGTGAATAACCATGCTAGGCCACAAAATATAACTTCATTTTGATTTAAGAAGAAGTCCTAAAATAGTTCAAAATAAATCATAAATTGTTATATTTTGTAGCATTTGAGATGTTTGTTGATGTTATGCCAACAATAATGTCAAAAGTTCCCTCCAAAACAAAATATTTAAAATGTGGAATAACGCTGCTTGTAATTTCAAATTCAAAAATAAACGTACGAATGTTATCATTATAATAGATATATAGGTACGAATGCATAATTTTCCTTATCAATAAAGAATTCTACATTCTTAAATCGTGTTACTAATTTTAATAAAAAAAAATGTTGAAACAAAAAATCAAGATTTTATAATGAGTGTGTTTATGTACGTTGGATACATAGTTTATAGCAGTAATGTTGATAGTTGAAATAATAAAAGGCTGACTGACAGTTGCACAAAATTTGGGCCGCGATCTTTTAATCAGAAAGTTATGTGGCATTTCAATGAATTAATCGTACAATGAGTAATGAAATTTGTTCGGTTATTCAGAGTACCAGAGATTCAACAAGAATGCATCAATCAGAGACTAGAGAGATATTATTATCATCATAACGGAAAATTTGTATCCACAAGGCATGTAAGTACTGAAATCATAAAACTCGACGTCAAAAACACACCAACACACTCGTACATAGCTGACAAGCGTACGTACAACACCAAACTCAAGATACTTTTCGTGGGTAGTAAGATAGTAGTTTAAAACTTTGAGAAAAACATGTAATCCCACTCAGAAATGTCGATAACAATGATCAAATAATAACAAACTGACATAAATATTAGAGTCAAGATGGCGTCGGCGGTTTGCGTGTGTCAAATATTCAAATTTGGATTCGCGAATCGTTCGCCTTTTAGGTTATGTAGAGCAAATAACATAGCGACATGGCGAGACCGGCTTTTGCCTACGTGTTCGCGGCGGAGTATCTGCCCACATACTGGCTGAGGACTGCTGTGAAGTTGGCGGATAACCGAAGAACCACGACGGTATTCGAGATTCAAACGGCCATTTACAGACTGAAGAAAAAAACTTTTCAGCATTAAAATCTCAAAAATTAATGATTCTTATTACAAATATTACAATAGTACATCAATTATATAACAATAAATATTATATTATAATATTATACGGGTAGTTTTTTCTATATTTATTATAATAGCTAACGCAAACTACGGGTCTACCAACAAATTTTATAATATTCAGAGAATAGTAAAAAATTACTTAAGAATATGCAATACAAAAAGTAAACTGACACCATACCCTCCCTTACAATCTTCAGATGTACTTAACATAACTCAGACAAATTCGGCGTAGATAAGTCATAACATAATACAGTCAACGTTTGCATCAATAGCATGAGCTTGTATGAAATCCACGTGACAATTTGGTATTTAATACATAATAAAATTGCAGTAACCTGCATAATACTATATAGGTACTTACATAAATTGCAATCCACTGCATGTATTGCATCGTACCATTTGATTGACTAAGCGCACACACAAAGGGGAGGGGAATCTGGTCCCGTTCGACCCCTTCACTCCGTGAACGAAAAAATACTAATTACGAGAATGGAATATTTCTAGTTTGTCAGGATGTCATAACTGAACCTCCTTCTCAAACGGTTGGGCCCATTCCTCTAGGTAGGTACTCTGCTAACGACACGCAAGGCCTGTCAGTGGAAGACCCGTGACACTTATGAATAATAAAATTATTCTATTAATATTCTCACGCTGTATATCTAAAAAAAGACAGCGCGGACAAAAACAATCGTAATAATTATAACCGTTAAGTCAAGCGCACGATAACCACTTGTGGATGCGATATGTCGCAGTAACTCGAATGTGATCACCCGTAGTTATAGCTGCAGGTTATGTATTCATCGTTAGAGCCAAAGTGCGGAGGTCTGTGTATGGTGTATGTACCCGAAAAAGTGCGGGGACCTCGGGGTAAATGCGAAAATCAGTGGCATTTGCTAGATTTTAACCCCCTACCTCCCGGGCCTAAAAATATTTAAAAAAAATAGTGATATTTTTTCGAAATGTCGCCATCCCCATACCATTTCCTATGTGCGGGCCTAGCACTGACATTGACAAAAAATATTTATATGATAAATAAATTCGTCATTAATTGCAAATTCTAGTAGTACCTATCTATTGATGAAAATAGCCTTTAAACATTCAGTTCTAAAGCAGTTTAAAGAATGAACACCCTCAAATTATTTTTGGCAAAAAACTAATCAACATAAAATAATATTAAATTGTTTAAAAGTAAATACATTCTGTCTGTAGACAATAGCGAACTAGAGATCTTCGGCAGTGATATCCGGCGACGGCGGGAAAAACGAAACTTTCAAAGATGGAATAATTTATTTTATTCGTATTTTTAGTTTGCCGTGGTAGATAGTGGGTACCATTTTAGCAGTTTTTGCTCATAATAACGAAATAAATACCTAACACAAAATTGCTGAGAGATATACGTAATTATTATTACGAATAAGCGCAATGATAGTAATTATAAAGATTCTCGTAACGAATTATTTCCATTCTGTTCGCGTGTTTGTTTTACATTTGATAAGTGCCGCGGCGCGGATTTATTGAGCCTTCTGTAAATATCGGGCGATTGTTTTATTATTACCAGTTTTTGAAAACAACACATCTTGTCAGAACGATCTGTAGGTAATTAAAATTAAATATGTAATCAGCGAAAGATCTCTTGTTTCTACGCATATTATATTGTATCAGAAAACCATTATAACAGACGTCTACTACACCGCCAATTCAACTAAGAATGTCGATATAATAACCATAGCCAATCACCAAAAATACCCATTATTCAAGTGCCACCTTTACAGTTCAAACCAGATTTTCTATCATTATTTTGAGATACACCATATCCATTAAGGTTGGGAAAATCAACTCCCGTGGGTCAAGAGTCTAGTCTAGTCTAAGTAATAATATTCTAATTTCAAAATAATGTACTCTATCAAGAAAAAAAGAATTGATGCGTCAAAAATTAATCAAATCAAAAATAATAAAAGTAAGCAATTCAAGCGGACCTGATACCTGGGTGCCGTTTTTTGTGTCCGATGCTTCTTATACGTATTGTTTGGTAATAATATAATTTGTGACAGGCAGGAAAAAATAATTATGATGATGGCTGAACGCGGTGAGCGCGGGACTTGTAGAGAGCGGCCTTGACCTGACTTGGCCGGTGGCTTCCAAATTTAAATTTTCAAAACGTTCCAAAGATAAAAGAAAGGCTACTGGAAATTGACGTTTCGAACTGACTGCCTACCTATGAGAACCATAAACACTAGAAACACGTTCTAATGAGTGTTGCCCGCACGGATCGATAAAATAAAGAATAGGTACAATAATAATAATGAATGAAGATTGTATTCTAACGGTGTATTCGTGAACAAGAAAGTTCTCGATAACGTAATTTGTACTATCAAAGACGACTGGAAAGACGCAATTCACAGTTTTAAAAGATATACAAATTGAACAACATGGAAAGCTTGATGGGCTCATTTGACACACATCCAGGTTATGGAGGAAGATGATGAATCAGGCATGACAAAACAACTGACATTGGTGAAGCTGGGGGAGGGGGGGGCAAACGAATACCTAATCGACCTCGTACTTAACTGATGGAAAGGTAGTGTAGAATTGGATTTAAATACATTGGGCGTCCATAACTGGATGAAAGCGGCTTCGAACAGACTTGAATGAAGGCAGATACTAGAGGAGATCAGGACCCACATAATATGATAATATTGATCTGGGGCCAATCACAGAACAGGGTAATAAAATATAAATGTGAAAGCCAGCCGCCATGGACAAATACTTCAAAGCCAGATATAGTTTATTACTTTTTGACGATCAGGCCGTAAAATGCAAGAAACACAAAGCGCACTGAGTGTCCTCCAATATTACTAATAATACGCGTTACGTTTACATGACAAACTTTAATGCATATTATGATGCAGACGTAACTATTGAAAATAACATAATATTCTTTAACAGGTGTTGAAGTTTATCCCATATTCAGCCATATACAGCCTAACCCAGAAGGCAACCCACTGGACATTATTTTTGTGTTCCCTGGTAGGTACGAATGCGTCTATTTGACAAGTATAAAATGTGCATACATGGTTATGTGAAAATAACTGCTTAAAAATATCAAACATAATTGAGATACAGCTTAATGTTTAATAGTAAAATTAATAACACTGAATTCGATAGTGTTTCACTCAAATGGTGAGCATTGTCGAGTTTGACTCCTGAAATTTACGTTTGAGTTCATGTAACATTATAATTCTTTTTATTATTGTGTCGTGGGAGTAGAAGAGGAGTTATGTAAAGTGTGAAAGGGGATAGGTCGGAATATTTAATGGTAAATGCGTGAGGAGAGGGGAGAAATTAAGGATTAAAATGTTGTTAATTAATGCATGTAATATTTTTATTTATTTCCATGAATTCTAACCAATGTTTTGAAATCTACCTACTTCGTACGATAAAGAATTTTGAAATTGCTTTCTCTAACAAAGTTATGCTCATTTTCGATTAGAGAAACATCTATAAAACCTACCAGAACACTTTGCATGAACGTATTACTACTTATAAATAGCTGTGACAGCTGTATAAGCACGCGAAACCGGTCCTTAAAACCCTTACAAGGTTTGTATCGAGTACACAGCATAATAATATTATGCTGTTATAATATAACATGTTTTATTGTATAACGTACTGATGAGAATATGAAATCCTTAGAGCACTCATTATTATTAACTAAATATTGAAAAGTTGTTATGCCAGCTGTTTACCTATAAAATATTCGTATAAACATCTAAAATACCACGAATAAGGCTATCATCACCAAATAATAATAATTAATATTCATTAATTGAATGTTTTGCATACAATTTATAAAACACCCGCTAATAATAATGACCAGAATTGTTAATGAGCCTTTACGTAAATACAAGATAATAATTATAATATGCAAATAGTTGATTATACCGCTGAGTGTAAAAAGAACTAAATTTAATGTATTTAGGTAAGACACCACCTGTTTGTTACATACCATATTATTCTATCATTCTATAATATCGTTGGCTCAGCAATGATCGAGGAATCCTTGTCGCTCGCACATCATATCGCATCTTGATGGTTTTATAAATGCGTTTAAAAATTAATAAATGTAAAAAATCGTAACACCGCTGCACATTTATGTACTGAAATATGACTATATTCTAAAACATTAGAGCGAGAGGTAAGAATACTATTTTATGTAATAAAAATACTTTATGCAGTCATCAAATGTTTAAAATAAATATAAAGGATAATAAGGCTTCAAAATTATACAAATAGATTATCTACAACGTTTAAGGTATGTCCAGGATAATGCTTTGAAAATAGAAAAAAAGCTCGATTTTGACTCACGCTGAGCACGTCCGCCCTTAATTCAACGAAAACAATTAATAAGTATGACTAAAAAAGTGTGCACTATTTTTATCGGATCGACCATAGCATGCCTAAACTATTGTGGTTTGGGTAGACAGGGGTTAATTGATTTTTAAAAACTAACCAACACTTTCTGCAAATTGTTGTCTTAGTTTAATGAAAACAAATACTTACGTATAACTGACTAAGTATAGTGTGCACTATTTATATCGAATCTTAACAGCCTACCTCAATTCTTCGCCACTATTAAAGCCAAAGCTACGTAGCTCCGTAGAATACACCTATAGGTAGCTATAATATATGATATTATTTTAGAAGTCGGCTATGGGTATTTAGTAGTTTTCAATGACGCCAGAATCCGGTTGGCATGAAAAAAGAGCAGACTAGGCTGAGACTCTGATATAACGTGGCTTACCCAAGTCTCATATCTTCACGTCAGATGTGTCAAGGGGTTACATGTTATTTGTACGAAAACACTTACGCGATGGAAAACTAACGAAACCTTAGAGAAATTCGAAGTGAATAAAAATACCCAATTTTTAAATAGGCATCTATAACATATCTATTAGATCATGTTCATGACTCGTGCGAATTGAATGTAACATTTATGCCATCGGAAATAATAATAATCTAACATCCTTAATCTTGTGTATGTTCAGTATTAAATAAAATAATACTGCTTATTTGGAAATTCAAATATTTGATAATAATTTATTAAGTACTGCCTTTTACCTCATTCAGGTAGTCTTAACATAAATGTTCGTACCTCAAATAAATGGCAATTAATTTTTAAATTCGTAAAAATTACCGCCTTGTCAAGGTGAATGATTTTCTGGCATTTGAAGCCTGATTGTTTCGGACAATTTTCCTTCGTACGTGTGTATTCGTACAATTCAGAGAACACGGTGCCAAAGGGCTGGTTCGCTACGTGGAATATACATATCGTTTCTGACCTGCATTCAAATAGCAGCAGAAATTAATAGAATGTGTTTAGCACGTAATTTCGTGCTTTACATGCGAAAAATATTGTTTAGAATAAATTTCGGTAAAAATATGAATAATCTTCAGAAAAATTATCTGTGAGCAATAAATTATTGCAATAGCCGTGAACGCCTCCAACATAATACCTACTTACTTTTTGCATATCTACATACACGAAGAGAGCCATTATAATAATAAATAACGCCAATAAACCGTTATTTGCAAAGAGAAATAGCATTTTAAAACGTATTCTAGTCGTTTGGGAGTGTTTCAAAGAGGCCCCATGGCAGTCGACATCGACAAGATACTACGTGCATATCCACCTATTAAATTACTTTATCGATAAAACACAATATACTAATTCCGTAGATAATAGATCAGATGCCAGTGTTCTCTAGGATGTCTACGAGGGGGTATTTAGCCATGTTGATAATGTGAGTAGGTCATGGCCCCCACAAGGGGGGGCTGAGAGGGCTCTAGCCCGGGGGCCCGGGCTCAGTAGTCAGAAGTCGACCAGATAAGTGAGATAAACGCAAATCACAAATTTGCTCTAATACTAAGAAAAAGTCGCCTGCGGCGCTATTTTACTTCGATGATATTAATAATTAAAATATTTGATTGTACGGTGCAGTTTTTAACTGCGTCCCGATACTCGACAACTCCATAATTCAAATGGATGTACATATTAAAAATCACTAAAAATACACTTTTACCGCATACTCTACTTGGAAAACGCTACTGCAGCGCGTCACACTGCCTTTACCCTTAGCGATAGGTAGGGGGCCCGCCAAAAATCCTAGCCTGGGGCCCGCTTCAGGATGTGGGGGCCATGGAGTAGGTAATGATGAGAAAAAGGCCAGCGTAAGTAAAGTTCAGACGCCTATAGGACCATTGCGCAATTGGACTTAGATCTCGCCGGACTGATTATTGTATCAAAAAAATTAGTCATGGAGTCTGGTCGTCGTCTAGACTCTAGAGATTCGTCGTCTTCTTCAGGTGCAGGTTTATTAAAGGTCAGCGTTCAAGTCCTAGAACGGAGCCAGTGTTTTTTTTAACCATCCCCAAAGGTTTTTAAAATATGATCTAGACTTTTAGACATGACAACAATAAGTATTCAGAAAAAAAACTATAGCATATTTCCTACACCAGTTTACATTGAAAATATATGCACTTTCGTCGTGATGAGTTAGTGCACATTATTATCTTTTCATATTTTGAGAAAATCGAATTTTAAAGATTGTTTAAAAATATGTTACGTTAAACTCTTTTTTACTATATTTCCATACTTGCTTCAAGCTGTCGTTTTTGTAGAGCCCAGAGTTCCGCGGGACTCGTTTGGGAATCAGTGTTGTAGATACAAATCAACTGATTGTATATTATGTCACCTAATAACTGTTAAATTAACAATAATACAAAATTAGTGACAGAAAAACGCGCCCTCGAATTGAAACACGCAACACATATAATAATAATATATAAGTTGTAATGTAATGTCACACAATACGTTAATGCAGTTGTGTGTTCATAAGTGAAATCTGCACCGTTGAATATGGTAGTCATTATTTTCCTTACAAGAAGTCATGAGAAAGCAAATTCGCATGACAATGGGAAGAAATGTATTCAATATTTATACGGTGGAATGGGTGTGGCACGTCTACCTTATACAGGTATTACCTTATGCCAATGAATAAAACAAATATCCATATAAGATTTGATATAATAAATTAATGTAATCCGCTAACATTATATTACAGACAAAGACAATAGCTTGTAAACTGAGTTTACAGTTTTAGATTATGTTTAAATCTGCCATTACACCACTTAAGATGTTGCTTTGTGGCAGTAGCTACTTATCATTCGTATTAGAGTAGAATTATACACATATCCTCAGTAGCGTTTTTAAGCAAGAGGATTAAAAACTCTCCTTTTATTATGATCGTCGTTGATGATCAAGTAATCCGATATGTTTGCATTATTAATTATTAATACTGAAATTTTCTATACGGGAATTCAGCAAAAAATGTAGATACCGAAATCCCCGGATTAAAAAAGCTAAAAACAAGGGATATCTAATAAAGCAATTTTCATATTATTGTGTACGAATAAATACTAAGTGAAAACTGATTCATTAAGCATTTCATTAAATGTTAATTGATTTTTTTTTTCATATTAAAATCGATAATGCACGAAAACTGAAGAAAATATTACATATTATTATCTATATTGTCAAAATTCTATCCCAGGATCCCGTCATTGACCATTATTCATATGGCTGAGCAATCGCTAGTGAACAAGTAGGTGAAATAACCACAGTTAGCACTGAATTATTTCACCAAATTATTATTTAAATCTAACTTTTACCAATTCGAAGTACATGAATATACAGAGTACTATTTTTATATATTATTGTTTAACTAAACGATTTATATAAGCTGTATGCACACATGAATCAGGTATAACGATGAGTTTCACCGCTGATATCGAGATTCAAAATACTACTAATAGATCTACCGGAGCTGAACTCGGCAGACCATGTCGAGCGCATCCTAGAGACACTACTGAAGATAGTCATCATATGGCACCCAGGGATGAAATGGCGAGTCCATCAACCAAGAATGCGTTGGAAGTACAGTATCAAGATACCGCTCAATATCACACTGGAAAATGTGCGAAGAAAACAACATGAGAAACACTGTGTATGTCAAGGATCGAATTGAAGTTAGTTTTAAATCGGCCACATTCCACTTTTATTTTCACTCTATTGAACTTTTCATCTCTATATTGGTCATAATCTATTTGGCATTTCGAATAAAACTCAAAAGAAGGACCCATCGATAAAATTTCTGGTACCCCACTGTTTTAAATCACAATATATTAATAGAGAGATCTCGATGTTGTAAACTTATAAATGGTATAGATAGCCACTTATCTATAGAATCAGAGATTGCAAATTCAATATGTAATATTTCTACAGTTTGTTAGTCAAGAATCCGCGAGATTCATAACCGAACCATAAGAGTTGTTCTTGGCATTTGCCCATAACCGTGTAACGTGCTTTCAATGAGCCCATAATGCAACTAAAATGAACTCATTATAAAGACATAATATCGTTTTAACATGTTTTAAATGGCATTTTATGAATATGTTTACAGAAATGACAATATAAGGCTGTTATTAGTTCAAGTATGGAAAGACTCATGACTCAACAACAAACAAACGCACAGGATTAACATGCAATAAAATTGTCTGCATTTAATTTACTGTTATATCATTACTATTAGTGGCGAATGGTAGAGATAGGCAGTGGAGATCCGAGATAAATAGTGCAAACTAAACTTTGTCAGTCATACTTGTTTTCAGTGAACTAGGAATACAAATTGCAGATTGTGTTTGTCAGTTTTTAAAATTCAATTCAAGCCATAATGGAAGAAGTAGGCTGAGAAGATCCGACAAAAAGAATGCACTTTGTCAGTCATACTTATTTGTTTTCATTGAACTAAGAATAGTGGATCTATGTGCATGGGCGCGATACCCGAGAGGTACAGGTTCGATTCCTTATTGTAATTGTTACAATAAGTGCTAATACTTTGATACAAACCTACCCTAAGTTTGATAATATGTATCACTTTAGCAATCGATAAGTATAGAATAGACACACGGGTTCTTATTTACAAATTTGTTGGATTTTGACCACATATGTAACTTATCAATTTTTTTTATCGTTACAATTAGTAGATACAAGACTCAAATAATTTATACATACTAAAGTGCCATGATATAATGTTCGTGTGAATAGGTACGTTTTATTAATGGAATCCAGTATACTTAGGGCGCTGGACAGGGAGAAATTACTTTGCGTTTTCCTATTTTATAGCTAGTCAATATAACTGACAAAATATATGGGTTAAACAAATAACCAAAAATTATCTAACATTCAGGCAACCAATAGCATAATATGTTACTAGTTGTTATCTGGTTGCAATGTCTATTAGCAACTCAGGTTTTATATATTCCGAATATCAAACCAATGTTTGTATTCATGTCAATTTATGTGTACATAGCAATGCGTTGGTACATAGTACGAGTATGTTAAAATTAGAACGGTTTACAACATCAACAAGAAAAAATGCATTTTTGACTGACGACTCTCCGCCGGTAGTTCAATATCACCACAGGTTCAAGATGACTATTCATAGAAATATTGAAAAGAAACTAATTAAAATGACAAAAGCTAAAATGCTTTAGATTCTATGGAAGATGGTACCCGAAGAAGAAATAATGGAACGACGTCATAATTCACAATCATGTCATCTGTAAAACGTGCATGCTTGACATTCAATTCTGTTTTGACAAGTTGACAGAATCAGGACAGACGACGTGGCATAATAATAATCAGATCTTATGGACAATGAAAATTAAAATGTGAATGATAATTGAATAATAAATAGCTATGCCAAATATACACGACGTCCAAATGGAGAAATATCCATTGTTATATCCCGAATTATTGCATCGAGTTTGGCTATAACAAATTGAGGGTCTGTTTTTCAGATCCAATAAGTATAAGTGACAATAAAATGAACCTTCTTTATAATATCGCATACACGGGATACATGTCATACGTGTACGTAAAATAAATATTCATATGTGGAATTACTTGATATTAAAGTTTTAAGCATACGTAAAAACTGCTTCATGCATAATTGGAATCCTCATTATACAACAACGGAGACACTTCCAACATATACATACGTATTTTAATGATTTTGAATTCATTTCATTCCCAACATTGATTTAAGCCACATGATCTCACTGTGTATAAACGTTGTTATTTGCATACCGACTGTCCATTGTGTACTTGTTTATATCATTTTTTATACTTACTATAAATTGCACTAGATAAAAGTAAAAAAAAAATAAGCTCATACTTGAGCAAAACATGCGTCATAAAGAAATCTTTACATATGGATAACACCAAGTGATACCTACTGATTTTTAACATATCTAATTTTGAGAACACGTATATTACTACTACTTAATATATATTATAACAAATAGAAAAAATCTTTTTGAAAAAAGTAAGACACCCCCGTAGGAATCGAACCTGCATATATCGGGTATCGCGCCCAAGCACATAGTCCACTATGCTAAAGGAGTCATATTTAATTACGACAATTTTTAACTATTGGCCATTTAATACTCACTGAAGCGCTTCCCAAATTTAGTTACTACTTGGCGATCGGCTTCTGTATTTTTAAATTAAAGTAGGCATTACTTTAATTATTAAACGACGCCACGAATCACTCCAAGATTTTTTGTTTGTAACTTACTTGAACTTGCTAATAATTTTTAATTAACTATTTTTATTTATTCAAATATTTAAAAATGTAACAAAGATATTGATTTTATAAACTGAAGACAGTATTATTATGTTTCCAGGCATGTTAAGAAAGTTGACACGGCTTATTTACTAACTATTAAAAATAGTTCTGTACAATTTCCAACCTCATATTTATTTATTAACTTTGGTATGCATTTACTCAATTTAGTCAACCGTGCGCTCGGACCCCTTGTGTCCTCAGCTCCTCGATTTTGTCAGTCATAAATTCAGGAAGCAATAAGCTAATTTGCTAATGCATGATAGGTTAGTAGTTTTTTTAGTATAGTTTTATATT
Source organism: Rhyacophila brunnea (assembly GCF_057557595.1). Classification (NCBI taxonomy): domain Eukaryota; kingdom Metazoa; phylum Arthropoda; class Insecta; order Trichoptera; family Rhyacophilidae; genus Rhyacophila; species Rhyacophila brunnea. The sequence goes on from NW_028232774.1 coordinate 22,593,165, forward strand.
TTTTGTTTGTAAGTAATATTTGTTGTTTATGTTAATTTATGAATTAGACACGATATTTGCAATTCCAATCTGCATTGATATCCCACACTCTATTGGGAAGGTCGCCGAGGTGCATCTGAATGACTCTCGGTACACGATTTGCATTATTTATAGCTTGCACATTATTATGCAATTGTGCCCATCCTGCAAAGCATATTGTATTAATGATGATTTAAAAAGTAGACAGCAAATTGAAGACGATTTCCCTAAATAATTAAACCATAATGTCCACGGTTCAGTCAAACCTACGTGTTGTTTTTGGACTGAAAAGTGTGTTCCGGGCAAGGGCATGGGGATGATAAGTTGCGGAAATGATTATCTACCAATAATTGTGAAAAAATAAGTATATAAAAAAATTAATACTACCTATCAGTAAATTGAAATAAAACACTTTGTCCTTTCAGTGAAGATCGGTTTTATCGACCCATATTCGCATGCATTTCGGGCATATTCGGCTACTTACTTATTGTATGTATCAACGCCGACTATATACAAGCCGGGGCACTGAATTGCGAGTTACAATGGTAGTGCTATTTATTGATTACTTTCGAATGCAATGCGATAACTTGTTCAATTAACGTATTACTATTTATTTCAATATGGAGCAATCATCAATATCTACAAATAGTTTACCATATTGCACTACGATCAAAATTTAGTTTCGTGTCACGACCTGACTATAGTGGACACTGTGTAGTTATAAAACAGATGTGTTGCTAAAATGGATAAATTTTCCATTAGGTCACTGCGCATGTGTGGTGAAATCTGGATCGCTAAAACGGCTCTTTATGGAGATGTGGTTGTATCGACGTATGTTGATGATATCCTGGCTTGAACACGTTACCAATGCTGAGATTTTCAAGTTAAGCGAACTTATACTTATAGCTAGCCATATTTTTATACTCTTAACTTTTAACTTTTAACTCACAATTACAGGGGAAAATAGACACATTAAGAAAAAGTGGCGTACCTATGGAAATATTATCTTGGCAGCGTAACTTCAAATAATAGCAGATCGATGTTTATTATCTGATAAACTGACCCGAGATAGCGAGATGTACCTACTAGAGTTTGGGCGCCAACCAGCGATGCCTGATAATTATCTTACCAAATCGTGATTATTATCACGTGAAATAAAAAAAATCGGGATTTAGGAACAAAAAGTGGGACAACCTAAAAAAAGCATAGTTCAATATTTCGAAAGTTTATTTATATAATAAATGACACAACACAAACTAAAAAATCTGCTGATTAGTATATCATGTTGAATCGAACTGGTAATTCCTATTTTATCAACTCAATAGAACATTAAATGTTCTATTTTCGAAACAATTTTTTTTTCTTACATCTGACTATTTTAAATTCATCTGAGAAAATACCCGTTCGACAAGGCAATTTATTAGATGTTAGTATGCTTTTTGAAATATTATTATTATTAATATATGATTATTGAAATTAGTTTGAAAACATTTTTAAGAACTCATTATGTTATAAATAAACGGAATACAAATAAGCAAGATTTTTTGTCTCCTTTTCGATTAGAAGATCTTTTCAATAATTTTCGGACAATTCAATTTCCCTGGCTCTGTGGATAATTTGTTGAATTTAGTGGTCCCGCGCGGGACAATCTATTTTTTCACAGCGTGACGGTGGCGCCAACCTTCGTCAGAAGACGATACCACGACAATATTGAAAGTATAAAATCCTAATAATTCAAAAATGAAAAGCTTCGTGTTATTATACATCCACGGATGCTTCGATGCAAACACTGAAGACGTGGAACGTCCATTTGATTAAATTATATATAATTATATTTCATTATTTCTGAATCATTCATTCTTAATTCATGATAACTCACTTATTAATTATTATGCAATGCGCATGCCATATTATTATCGCAACGATTGCTTATGTTATGAATGAAAATATGCCATACATTCTATGAATCAGATTGAGTTCAAGTTTAACTTTGACATTATGACAAGATTGTATTACTTTATAAAACTTGACAGACCTTGTACAAACGCATTATAAAGACGAGTTCGAGGAAAACAACCGATTGTGAAGAATATTTAATTGGACAGTCTCTGTAAGGACCTATCAAGTTATCATAACATTATTACGTTATCTCTGTAAATTAAAAATACATAACATCTTTTAGTCAATACATTGCTGCACGCCACCCATTAAAAGACTAATGTCTAAAAGACATAATGTAGCATTTAATTCAATTCAACCATCTGTGTGTACACGTGACAGTGAAAAATCATGCTATTCGTGAGCACGTACAGTAACTATAGTATTACCACTGTAATAATATAGTCAGTGTTGTCATTATCATGGGGAAAATTGTGAAATTATAAAATAAGTTTTTAAATAATATTATATTTATTATCAGTCATTAGTAGGGAATCCAATCCCGAGCCAAAATTCTGATCCCGGGATTTCGGGATTACAATTTGACAATCCCGGGATCCCGGGACTGGTCCCGGGATTGGCATTTTTTTAGATTGTTTATATAAAATTTTTATATTCACAAATAACATTGATAAAATCGGTCAAAAATAAATCTAGTAATTATAATTTATACTATTTAAGACATTTATTGTTAATATTGTATATCTACATTCAATCTTGGAAATACATAAGTGTAATGGAGTAAATAATATTGTAATATAAATAATAATGTGAATTTAATATGAGATTGCTGTTTCTGATAGTAAAAACTTAATGAATGGATTAGCGAGATTTAAAATACGAGGGTGGGTCAATAAGTCCTTAGAAAAGCCGACAGGTGGCGCGACTAGTACTGTAAGCGGTTTGTTTTCATGCAGCGGCACTACCGATTCAGTATGCTGCGAAGTTTCAATCAGATTGGTCGGGTTGTTGTGTGTTTCTCGTACATTTAAAAAAAAAATTTGCTTGTGGAAAATGGAAAAATGGAAAATTGAGAAAATTGAGTTTAGAGCTGTTATTAAACATTTTAATATAAAAGGGTTAACAGCAAAGGAAATAAAAAATGAGTTGGATTTAGTTCACGGCATATCTGCTCCTTCACTTGCAACTATTTATAACTGGTTAAATGAATTTAAACGTGGTAGTACATCAACAAAGGATGAACCACGCTCAGGACGTCCTGTAGAGGTGACTACACCAGAAATGATCAATAAAATCCACGATATGGTGTTAAGTGACCGAAGATTAAAGTTGAGTGAGATAATTGAGATTACAGGGATCTCAAAAGGTAGCGTCATTTCTATTTTACATGACAAATTGGGCATGAAAAATATTTCTGCAAGATGGGTGCCGCGTTTGCTCACAGTCGACAATAAACGCAATAGGGTGGTGGCCTCTAAAGCCCTGTTGTCGCTCATGCAACGCAATCCGGATGAATTTTTTCGTCGCTTTGTGACTGTAGATAAAACATGGATACACCACTATACTCCCGAGACGAAAGAACAGTCAAAGCAGTGGATTGCGAAGGCAAACCATGTCCAAAGAAGGCGAAAACCATAAAATCAGCTGGTAAGGTTATGGCTACTGTATTTTGGGATGCACGTGAAATTATTTTCGTTGACTATTTGGAAAAAGGAAAAAAAATTACAGGGGATTATTATGCATCTTTATTGGACCAGCTAAAAAACAAAATTGAAGAAAAACGGCCTCATTTAAACAGGAAAAAAATCCTCTTTCATCAGGACAATGCCCGTGTTCACACATGTTTACGATCAATGGCTAAAATTGAAGAATTGAAGTTCGAATTGGTCGACCACCTACCGTATTCGCCAGATTTAGCCCCCAGTGACTTTTTCCTTTTCCCAAACTTAAAAAAATGGCTAAGTGGACAACGTTTTTTTTGCAAATGAAGAAGTCATCGATCGGACAAATGCTTATTTTGAGGACCTTCCGAAAACTTATTTTTCTGACGGTTTAAAAAATATTGAGAAACGTCTAACCAAGTGTATTGAGCTCCAAGGAGATTATGTTGAGAAATAAAAAAAAAATACAAAAATAAAAACTGTTTTAATGCTTTTTTCTAAGGAATTATTGACCCACCCTCGTAGTAAAGCAAATAATCATGTGCTTATGACCTTTCCGCTTCATAAATCTAATTAGTCAGCCAAATATGAAACTGCCGTAAAACGTATGAGATCATGGTGGAATTACTTTGTTAAAAGTGCGAAGCATTGTTTTTTTCAATCGTTCTCATTTTTAATAATTTATGTGAAAAAATAAAATGAATCGGCAACTTACACATGGGCATAAATCAAACTTCATTCAAACTCAGTTTATTTCTAATGTAGTATTTTTTTATTATAAGTTTTTTCTGTTATATTTTTGCTTTTATTTTATGTTCCATAAAAATTGACAGAAAAATCAATCCCGAAATCCCGGGATTATGTTTATCAATCCCGGGATTCATAGGTATCGAAAATAGCTCGGGATCCCGGGATTTGGGATCCCGGGATTGGAATCCCTAGTCATTAGTGATAGGTATTATTGATTAAATTCAATGGATTACACAAATAATTAGGTAGCTAGTTCATAATTTTGCGTTGCTGTCAACTTATGATGGTGGGCAGTGCTATAACAAAGTATTCAAATCACCATTGAGTGAAATAGTCAAAGAAATATATCGGTTTCGGGAGAGTTAGGACTAGTAAACCGAGTTGCATAAAAACACATGCGAGTGTCCAACGATGCTGACACCCTGCCGTGGATGCTCGTTGCTATTAGTTTAGATGAAACTTATACAAAATATACTTACACAAAATGAATAACGGCAATAATTTCATTAATATGGAGGAATAAAATGAAAAGGTGGAACGACTGCATGAAAGAAGATTAGAAAAACGTAGAAAAGGCTGGAGAATTGAGTATAGTGCCATGAAGGTGGCCAAATAGCACTCTTAGACAAAAGGTGGAGGTGAAGATGAATGCGTCCATTTCTTCAATCTAGAAACAGTCCGATCGTATAATGCCGTGAAGTTTGTCGTCGTGAACTGGGTGTATAATGTATACAATAGGGGAAAAACGAGTTTGAATTTGACGTACCCTCTAGACTTCCACAAGACACATGCTAATTTATCCCTATAATGACGTCCAATGCTAGTGAAGAGGGGATTCTGAGAGCAAGAAAGGTAGTGTAATCCGGACATGGACGAGAAAAGGCATGCTACTACAATTTATCGATATAGTGGACCGATAGTTTCCTGGGCCAACTATAAAACAGCGTTTCTTCCTAAACAATTGCACAAGTAAAACTACTGGCATGCTATCGCCCATCGACAAACTTGTATATCCAGAGCTAACAAACAAGCACATACAGAAAGAAATCGTTTAATTCTTTTCAGCCATAAAAGTTATAGCATTCATCAAAGCTACATAATTTATCAGCAGATACAGATTAATAAAAAATAGCTACTATGTTAGTTGCTATTACTTCAAATTAATATTATTAAATAGGTACATTTTTCTTCAGGAGACGCCATGTGGTAAGGATGTGAAATTAAGATGTTAATTGAATAATCAATCATACAAGAAAAAAATGATTATACAACAAAATAAAATATTAAGCTAGATAGAACGGACAGTAGTCAATGATTGATTCAAATACATTAACTTTTTAGTTATGCAAAAAATAATACAGATTACTAGCAAACATAATATAACTGCACTCTAATTCGTCATAATATCAAGGCTACATTGTTTTGTTTAAATAATTTAATCTAGAATCTATTTACAAGGTTAAACTTCAGTTTCGAAACATCAACGTAAAAATTTGTTAAGTTTCCTATTATATCAACCGTTATTTCACGATCCTTTAGTGTTTCAGGAAGTTTGCGGAAAATTTTGCCTATTTAAAATGAAATTAGAGTATATTTTTGTAAACATGAAGTCAGATCGTTATCAATCCATCGTGCTAACCAAGAATTGATAAGATAATATATTAAAAAAAAAAAACTGAATCATTACTCATTTTAACGGGGTTAACTATAACTTGTAATATCTTCACTTTTTCTGTTTTCGGCATTGGATAACAATTAAGAAAAGTTCTCGAAAATTCGCCCTGGAAATTTTGCAAAACCCTTTTTTTATAAATTACATGACATTTTTAATACATAAATTACATGTATGAAATAAAAACCTTTTTTGTAACATCTTTTTAAGTAGAAAAAATGCCAGAGCGGATTTTGTGCCTCGACACATTTACTCACATAATTATTAATTACTTATATACCTACATAATATCAAAACCGACTTCGCAAAACGTGACATGGCCGTTAAATTCATAACGCAGTCCAGATGAGAAAGCTAACTTATCTCAATAGTCACACATACAAATGGATAGAAGTAGAGTACCTATACGTTTTATAACTTTGCACTTTTTTGAACTTACTAAGTACACTGATACGCCTCATTGCATGATTACCTCGCATAAAATTAGATCAAATGACATTCACTTGTATTAATAAATAAATAAATAAATAAATAAATAGTATAGGTATTATGTAAAAAATATATTTTTAGAATATATTACATCATTTTAATCCTAGAGCCGGAGTGCAAAGCCATGAAATGCAAAGCAAAGCATTTTATGTAAAGCAAAGCGTATACTCAAATACTAATATCTAATGACACGTCAGCTAACTACAATAATTCGTTATTTACAACAAAAAAGTAATTTTAGTTCAATTGAAATTCTAATGGATTTAATTCCATCAAGTACCTTTAACATAAGCATCTAATTTAGAAAATAGATTATAGCTATCCGAATGGATACAAACTTATCGGTCACTCTACAAACAGAACGCAAAAGACATTATAATAATGATATGTAGGTATATTGCCACAAAACGAGGAAATTAAACACACGTTTACGGAATGCCGAAGTGGCGACACACATCTTCTGGAAAATAGCCCTAGTGTTGTATACGTGTTTATGTATCAATTTAAAAGTAAAATTATGCGCCATGTATTTTAATTTTAATTATCAAAACAAGGTGATAAAATATAAGTGGTCGTAGGACAGGAGAAAAAACAGGTGTCCATTTAATAATATTTGCATACATTTGTATACAGATCATACGAAAGTTACATGCCAATTACCTACGCATGGAAAAAAATATTAACCTTGTTTTCGCACTTAAAGCTTTTGAAAAAGCACCCATTACAATACATTATATTATAAAAATCAAGTCATTCAATATTGTTACGAACAAAAAAATAATCATATAAATATCAGTTTTCTACATTTTGAATGGTCAATGGGTACATAATCAGCGTTGCCAACTTTTGCATTTTTGACTAGGCATGTAGGTTTCAAAACTCGCATCTGGCGTGTGGCGTTAAATCTAGCGTTTGTGCCATCGCAAAAAGCTAGTTTTTCATAAAAAGCTAGAATTAACATACAAAAATAAAATAAATGTTATATTATTGAAAAAATATCTTGATGATCTTCGCACGTTCATTATTTTTTAGTTAAATTACTTATTTATTAGTTGTGAAACATTAAACTCGTCTTCAATCTTAGATGTTTTGAAAATAATGTTGATAATAATGACATTTTTTTTGAAATAGTAGTTCCAGGCATTTTTTTGAGAAAATCCACCATTATCTCCTTTTCCTGCCATCTAGCTTATTTTTTTACCCCGTCTGACATAATTTGGTGAGTAAATTTAGCAACACTGGTTTATAATATGTAAACCTACGTAATATACATACCTACTTAATTACCACTTTAAACTCTCACAAAATCATAAAATTTTTAATAAACAATTTCTTTTATTCAACGAATAATTCATAAGATTTGAGAATGTAACATTACTTGTAATTGAACATACATAATTTGAAAATACCTCAAATATATACCTAATAGAAAGCATTTTATGTAGGACCTACTAGTTTAAATTATCGCAATCAAGTAGTAGGCCAGTAGCTTAATTGGTTAAAGCATATTGGCGCGATACCAGTAAGGTGATATACGGATTGAAATCCTGTCAGAGGTCGTATTTATTTAAAATGTTATTTTTTCTAGTAGGTATATATCTGAGGTATTTTCAAGTTATGTATTCTCAAATCCTCAAATGTTTTATCATATTAATATGTAATATATTTAATTCACCAAGCTGTTATAATAATAACCAAACAATATAAAATAATAAGAAATTTATAACCTCAAACACCCCAGAATCAATAACTTGTAGTGCCCCAATTTAATTGGATAATTGTAAAATTCTTTTATATCAATTATTTATTTAAAGTCGATATTCGTGACCATACCCTCAAGCAATCAATATAGGTACCTGTTTCCATTTTAAGTGTCGAGTTTTAACAAAAACTTTATGATTATTAATAAGCATACCCGTAAATTAATTCATTTAAAACAGACTCAATATAAAAAAAACTTCGTTTGTTTTTACACCGTCGGGTCAACATAAATATAACTCAACTGACAGAGCAATAAATATTGGATGAGTTAAAAAAAAGTCGTTTTTTAGAGTATGCTAATAATTAATACAAAAATAATATATTCAAATAATTCATTGCCAATCAGGGTGCCATATATTATGTCTCATCGTGTAAAACCAACCCATCAACAGCGCATACGTGTGAGTGAACCAATACCTATAAAAATATTGAGAGCAGTAGATCTGACCCACAAAATTGCATTAGAAGTTTTGGTACCTACTGATATAATATTATGTTGTTACGCATAAATAAATGAGTGAGTTCGTTTAGATCAGAGTTTCCCAAACGTTTTCGAACTGTAAAAACTCATGGTACTGGGTCAGGTAGAAGGTCGGAGAGGGTGAGGAGAGTGCCCTACAGATAGATAGATCAAATCAAGAATGCAACCAGCTTTCGCACTGACAAAGGCTGAATACCGAGAGGGACAAAGAACAGATCCCAACGTTTAAAAACATATAAAACAACACATACTGATGAATTAACTACGGTGTTTGTTAATATATATGTTCAATCAGAAGGTTCGATTTGTTAAAAATACATAAAATTACACATACTGGTAGAAAATCAGCAAACCATTTCAATACCAAATATTATGGTCTTTTACATGCATAAACCTTCAATGACTTAACACACACAGGTGCCTACAATGATTCACACATGTGGAAAACCTAAAGGCCCCCTAAAGCCAACTTGTCTTCTGGCGCCCTACTTTGGAAATACGCTATCTAGATACCTATTGTATGTATATATTCTACCTGTTATTTCATAATGTTTCTAATATTAATGACATTTTGGTAAGGTTCATAAACAAAAAAAAAAAATACTACATGTAAATATTATATTGAATTAATTATAAAATCTTTGGCAATTCTTATGGCCTCTTTGATATTTGTAGATATACGAAGTAAGCATCCGTATTATTTTATTGTTAATGCTATTTACTGCTGATAATGATGTCCTGGGGAATGGCTTTATTCTCGACATTAAAAAATGTCTCTTAAACTGAAAGTGTAGATCATGGCCCCACATGCTGAAGCGACCCCCCAGGCCACGATATTTGGCGGGCCCCCAACCTATCGCTAAGGTTCAGGGCAGTGTAATGTTCTACAGTAGTGTTCCCCAAATGGTATTCAGTGGAACTCCAGGATCCGTGTTTTTCTTAGCGATTTTTGGTATTTTTAAATAAATTCACTTGAATTGTCGGCACTTGGCATCATATATGAAACACTGATCGCGACCCCCTTCTGTAATAGCCAGGTAATATAATATTAACCAAGTAAAATAATCATTTTTATTAATTAGGAAATAGGCTAAATATATTTATTGTAAAATTAAAATCAATTTTCGAAATAGCGCAGGTGACATATTTTACTATTAGAGTAAATTTGTGGTGAGTTTATCTCATTTAACTGGTCGACCCGCCACGCCCTGTGCCTTCTAAGCCTGGGCGCCCAAGGATAGAGCCTTGTTGTGAGGGGCATGGTGTAGATATAACAGTTCATTGGCTGAACAAGTTGGTATGCAGTGGAGTATCGTAAATATCGCGACCTTCGCTATCATGAGTGACGATTAAGAATCATATATTTATCTAAATTGCAACTATCATCATCGGAAAATCATAAAATACAGTCAAAGTAGGTTAATCACAGTAATATCATTTGATTTTTTTAAATGCCCCATCTATAAATACATCTGAAAATTGCATTGAATTTTACATTATAATTATAAGTCAACAAGCAAAAAAACCATGTCTACTATATACATCTTTAAATAATATGTCGTTTTCTAGTATGTACCTACATATACACAATAAAGGCGTGGGCAATTGTCATTAGAAAAAGAGTTATTTTCAATTTAGTATGGATATTAAATTTTTAGTGATTGATATGCACCATAAGTCATGGGTTGAAAGAATACAGTTCCACGGCCACACACAGAGTTGTTTATTGAAATATTAGCATATTATTATATGTTGGCCTAGTGATATTATTATTTTAATAATAACCTTAAAAATCACGTCCAAGCATAGCCAAATTTTTTACTGGGGCGGCCCTGGAGTGTCATTGATATTCGTCAAATATTCAAAACTTCTTAGATCGAACTATTAAATCATATCATAATAATAATACTGCATGTATTAGCAATTATATCAACCGGTAAGTACCATCTTCATCTGATTTAAACTTAATTAAGGCGATGTGTAGTGCCTATTGCCTACGGTGGTACGACTACCCGTATATTAGTGACATAATACGAAGCATGCAATTTAGTACAATTTTCCCAAAATTGACATTTTAAAATGTTTATAATAGCCATTAAAAAGAAAAAAACGAATTTTGCTTTTAATTAAAAAAAAAATGTTAATTAGTTACACGAGGTTCAGTATAGTTGCCATATATATAGACTTGAAGAGTTGACGCTTATTGCTGGTCACTTTGGTCCAGCGCTGATACGACCGCTTGTGTCTGCAACATGTAGGAGATGAAATAATGAAGAGGAAGCGATTGTCACCATTTCCTCAATCATAACTAGATCAGTAGGGTATATTGTGATTTGTTTAATTGTGACAATGTCTCTTATAATGTATGAACTACATTTGTATAAATAGCAAGGACAATCCATAATTCCTCACTCATATAGTGGGCCTAGCCCTGGTGCTCCACCCCTAAAAATAAAAAGCTATACACTAATGAAACGAAATAATTCCTCACTCACATCGAGTCCGTCACTTGGCGCACAATTCATATCGAGTCCCCAAAAATGGAATCCGTGGCTGTGTCTACGCGTGGCCATACTACTTCCTTATTCTGATAGTATCAAATTCGACAGGGGCATATTGTTTTGATATATAATTTTAATAACCCTACCATAGAAAATTGCTTCACAATACATACCCAATAATTCAATTATTGTAGTATTGCGAAGAAAAATCAAACTCATATTATGATGGGTGATCAATACAAATTTCAACGGTCTCGAAAACCAGAAACTTCAAAATCTCGTGTCGACAAATTGACAAGAAGCAAAAAAGTTACCACAATAATAGGTGTGATATTTCGCTTGAATAATTTATATGTATTTATGTTTTTATTATTCAAAGTCTTACTTACCTACCTTATGTAATGTCGCGTTATGCTCAAATGTCGACTGTCTCAAAATTTTCCGGTCTGCGTTGGACTGCGTTGAAGATGGACGACAACTGTCACGTACGATGATTTTATTAAATTTACATACCTGGAACAAAGAAGAAAAATAATACAAAATTAGGTTTTTTATTAGATTTCAATTTATTATTATTATCGAGTGACAGAACGAAGAACAAAACTGAGGTGTAATTGTGCCAAAAAATACACAGTCTTTACAATAATAACTCAGTATTCAATCAATCAATTATTTTTTAGTCACTATTTATTGTTATACAAGAATTATTAATTACTAATAATGTAACATTCTTGTTATTGATTAGTTTGAAAAGCATCAAACACATTCATACTACAATCGTGGACCGAGTGAGAATTGAAGTCTGCGACTAATTTGACATATATAGGGTATAAGCCACAGAACAGTTTAATAAGATATAAATGTAAACTCAGTCACTATAGACCAAGACTTTGAAGCCAGATTTTGTGGCCAAGCCATAATATTCGAGGAATACAAAGCCACCGTCCGGAATGTCCTCAAATACTACCATTTTTTAATGAACGCTTTATTTACTTGACAAACTTTAATGCATATTAGAATATAAACGTAAATATTGAATAAATAATATTTTTAACACGTGTTTCAGTTTATTGCATATTTAGGTTCATACTCCAGAATTATACCATCTTACCTACTACCACACCTAGAAAGTAACGCACATCCCATTATTTGTGTATTCCCTGGCTGGCGAAGGGTGGAAGTAGGTTATTAAGATCCGCCATAAATAGTGCACACTAAACTTTTTCAGTCATATTGTTTTTTTTAAACTGACCAGCACCATCTGTAAATTGTAGTCTTAGTTCCATAAAAACAAATACGTTGACTACAAAGTTTAATGTGCCCAATCTATGGCTCATCTTAACAGCCTACCTCCACCCTTCGCTACTGGTATAAGTTGATATAGTGTAATATGTTTCAGACATACAACAAACGCATCAGTTTTTTCTCTAACCGAAACAGACATTGAATAAACAAGCAGTATTTTTTTTACAAAACGTGAAATTCGAACCCGCATCCACGACTAAAAGTACGGGCATTTTACCAACTTCTTCCACAGTGAGGCTCAAAATTTTAGTTTTAGAAAATCATACAAAAAATGTGTGCACCTACCAAAGGTGCAACTTTGTCAATGAAAATTGAGTAAAGGATTAAGTGCTTTGAATAATTCTGTTCAATAAAACGTGAATTTGTATTTAGATACCGAAAAATGGCGAGATATACAGAAAATTAAAATATATATATTAAAATTAAAATCATATTCCAAAATGTTAATAGAAGAACACGATTACGACAAAAACAAAAAAGTTTAATCAACCGAAGAAGATTCGCCATTGTTGTGTTTTGAATAATTTAGCCAGCTAATAAAATGAATAATAAATGACTATAAAAGATTTTCAAAACCATATTTTAAGACACTTTATTGCCAATAGAAACGAGATGTGGATCGATAAACTTAACACGAAACTTGGATGACCGGTCGCATTTTTTGCTGGCCTAGCTAATTAAAAATGCTGAATGACCTGTATTTATTTTTTCAAATAAGCGGATTTAATACTAAAGTGACAGGAATAATTACGGATAGATAATAATTAACGTTGATAAATAATAATATGCATATTGATTTAATATAGAACGAAAGGTGAAGCTTTAAAAAGCTCGATCTTGTACGACTTTTGACAATATTAATAGCAATTGCATGGGTAAGGAAAATATCGATGCCAGTGGTCATTGTATGCTGCAGAGAACTGTCCAAAATAGTATGCTAAGTTTAATTGACATCGAAATGTACCGCATCGACCTATCAACGCAGCTTGGCACAAACCGGCTCACCTATAGTCAGGGATTCCAGCGTCGGTTTTCTGCATTGAGGATGAAATACCGGTAAGAACATTTTTCATCTTTACCAATTCTTTTATTCAATATTAAATATATATTACGCCATTAAGGTTTGATAATTTTAGATTCTTTACTATAGAAAAAAATACTTTCTAGGACAACATTATTTGAAGCATTTTCAGCAGAAATAGATAATTAATTCTTGTCATCTTAGTAGTTGTTACATACATAGTTGTTATTATATTAATTATCGACCGAGGGTACTTGATGGAATTTGAATTTGTTAAGATAATATAACTTCTTTAAAGCCTAAAATTCTTACCAATTATGGATTATTAAATACATATTTATTGTTATTTATTATTAGTAGGTACTTACTTATATTATGTGTAAACTCCATTAAATTCCCAATACGTTACCAGTAATTACAACTTTACGCCTATGGATTGTGTTATTTTATTAGTGAACAGTTAGCTAATGATCTATGTATACGCTGATTGAATGTATTGTTAGTAATTAGTAAGGGTTTTTTACAAACACTTCAATTATTCATAATATGTTTGTTATATTTTTTTAGTCTTAAAGTGCGGCGACACCGAAAACAAGTCGCGCGACAACTCGTTAAATTTTACGATAAGCATGATAATTATCGTAAAATTTCTTAAGCAATTATGATAATTATCGTAAAATTTAACGAGTTGTCGCGTGACTTGTTGCCGGTGTGGCCCCACTTTAAGCCTTAACTTGGTAGGTATGTGATAAAGTTTTAACCTACTTATTTGTATTAATTTATTATATAAGTTAGAATTAACTGTATTCATTGTAAGTGTGTATTTACCAAGAGTGAGTGCGCATGTGCCTGAAGATGCAGAAAGGCGAAACCTGGTCCGCAAAAAACGGTTCAAATGGAATCGTACAAAACTTAAATCCATTAGTATAGTTGTAATTATTTTATTTATGAACAATAATATTATTGTACCTTTTTTGTTATGTTTTTCAGTTTTGGTTTGGATGGAGATTTCCCGACAATATATACGTTAAATTGTTCAATATCAATTAATTCAGAATTACCGTTTTTTCTTTGATGTAATACCTGTATTGCTATTTTCCTTCGTTATTGTGATCCCTACATCACATGGTATCACAAATCAGTTTAAAATTCTCGTACTCCCACGTTGAACACAAATCATCTATGTACCTACTCACTCGCATTGACATCAACTTGTAGGTAAACAAGCACGCTTTGACATTGGTGGGCTGCTCTGAAGCCTGAACATAATGAGAACAAAATACGTGAAACTAGAAGATGAGAAATAATTTTCGAAATAAATCAATAAAACCATGCCTAAAACTAGACTACTTACTCACAACAACAGTTACACATAAACTAATAATTTAATAATTCAACCAATTGATAAGTATTTTCTTGCTAAACCTTCACATTGTCTGGAGGGCGTTTTAATCCGTTCCACAGTAATGTATAATCATGTGTTTTTTAATGTAGCATTAGTGCAAGAATTTGATGGAAGTATTTATTTATCGACTTTTTATCGTACACACACAAGTTGACAACATTGTAAAAAAATGGCAACTCTGCTCGCCTATTACATTTCATAAAAATAAAGCTGCCTTTAGTGCAATAACTCACCAAAACAGTTAATGGTGACTTGTCAACATTTTACAAAAATGGAAACTGCCGTTTTTGTTACGAGATTACTAATGATCCGAAAGCCGATTCATAGCCCAACATCTCTTTCAACGCAAAATGCAAAATTATCAAAAACTGGTCCATCATCTAGGTTTACAGTGGTGGGTATGACTTGAATAGTATCTAGGACAGGGATGGCGAACCTATGGCACGCGAGATGATTTTGCATGGCAGGCGAATGTTTTGTGTTGAAAAGAAAAAAATAGATTTATAGTTTAAAAGATATTTTTTTACAAAAAGTTTTACAAATAAGTAGGTACCTAAATATATATTATATAATATTAAAAATGCGTATTTTCTTCGTTTTTAATAATATTTTTACCAATAATATTTTTATCAATCGATGCGCAAACGAAAACGACGAAATTCATGCATAAATGACAGATCACATTGTAAAGGTGTTTTTTTTAGAGGTATAGAACTTTGAAATGGAATAAAACAAAGATGACTTGTTATATTGACATGAAATTTACTTTATTCGAAAGATGTTCTTCTGGCATTATAATTTAAATATGACTTCTGGCATATGACCGCCACGGCTGGCTCGGACGTAGTCTAATCTGGAGGTCCAATTTTCGATGACTTTTTCCAACATTTGTGGCCGTATATCGGCAATAACGCGGCGAATGTTGTCCTCCAAGTGATCAATCGTTTCGGACTTATCGGCGTAGACTAGCGACTTCACATATCCCCACAGAAAATAGTCAAGCGGCGTTAAATCGCACGATCTTGGAGGCCAATTCACGGGTCCGAAACGTGAAACTATGCGGTTACCAAACGTTTCCTTCAATAAATCAATTGTGGCACGAGCTGTGTGACATGTTGCGCCGTCTTGTTGAAACCACAGCTCCTGCACATCATGGTTGTTCAATTGATGAACGAAAAAGTCAGTAATCATGGCTCTATAGCGGTCACCATTGACTGTAACGTTCTGGCCAGCATCGTTTTTAAAGAAGTACGGACCAATTATTCCACCAGCCCATAAAGCACACCAAACAGTCAATTTTTCTGGATGTAACGGTGTCTCAACATACACCTGAGGATTATCATCACTCCAAATACGGCAGTTTTGTTTATTGACGTATCCATTCAACCAAAAGTGAGCTTCATCGCTAAACAAAATTTGCTTATGAAAATCGGGATCAACGGCAATCTTGTTTTAAAATAAATTTTCACAATTTGGAAGCGTTTTTCAGGCGTCAGTCTATTCATGTTGAAATGCCAAACCAAACTAAACATAAATCACTTAACAGCTGACAAAATGGCCGCCAATTAAAAAAGTGCTGCCAGCTTAAAGTTCTATACCTCTAAAAAAAACACCCAGTATAACAAATAACAGGCGGCTGATACTCTTGAAGAATAAGCATTATAATTAATTTAAATTGCATATTTGGGTATTTAGGCTTTATGCGTCACACATAATAATATTATAGCACTGGCCTCATCAGGCGGCGGGGTAATCCGTGTCGCGAACCTCCGATTTTGATCGATTTACAATCATTTTACAATGCTTGAGACCACTATAGCGAGAGGATGCCTCATCTGATCCGAGAAATGTTGACGTCAATTTGTGTGTAAAGAACCAAACTAAGTACCTAGGTATTATAGTAACAATATTCAAGAACGCAATTGCTTATAATTTTTGACCTTTTTGAATATAATTCTTATAACTATTTTTTCATTTTTTTCTTGCACGAATTAATCGAAAAACTGCTCGGCACGTCAGTCAAAAAAATAATATATGGGAAATTTTGGCACGTGTACATAAAAAGGTTCGCCATCCCTGATCTAGGAGATGAGAATGCAGTTTCTCATCAAATTCAAAGTGAAGAAACTACGCTTGACCTGGCTTGACCACGTGTTTCGGGTGCCACATGGAAATTTCAACCCGGCCTGTCAGTTCTTCAAGCCAACCGGATTCCGACGACCGGCGGACCCAAGTAGCGGAGCACACTGCAAGAGGCCGAATGATGCGCGCACGACGCAGAGGGCCTAGCTTTGCACACAGCAAGTGCTTTTTACGCATCTCGCGCCACGCGCGTATCGTACGGGTTCGAGTGTGCTTTGACCCTATGGGATACTGGTATGACTTGGAAAGACACAAGAAAACTGGCGAGCGACCGGGATCCTTAGAGGGGTCGTCTCTAGACTATAGATACATCTAGACGCCACCCATTGCATTGCTAAATGAAACTGCGTGCCGTGCGTTTGGTTTGTGGGCGAGCGAACGAATTCGTATACAAATGTTTGAGACCATAGACCATTTCGCTAGTGCTCCCCCAAAGTGCTCGCACTAGACGCTCAGAATTAAAATATAATTTTCTATTTTTTTACGTTACATAGTATTTTTAAGCAGTCAAAGTGCAACCATAAGGTAAATATATCCATAATGTTATCTTACTCTAGCGCAGTGGTTTCCATACTTCATGTTACTACGCCTCATTTTGAAAAAAATCTAATCTTGGCGCCTCTCCCCCCCCTTTATTTCATTAAATAATAAAGACACCTTTTTAAATAGTCAACAATGTCCTAATACAAAAATGAAAAAAATATATAAAAATAAACAAGGTTTCGAATGTGCTTGTTTATTAGCACAATCAATTTCAATAATAGTCAATCCAAATTCATCTTCGTTCATTGACAAATGGATTCTATCATGGGCCCCACATCCTGAAGCGGGCCCCCAGGCCTGGATCTTTAGCGGGCCCACCTACTTATCGCTGAGGTTAAGGGCAGTGCGGTGCTCTAATGTAGTGTTTCCTAAATTATACACGGGAGTTATCATTTAAGTATATCAATCATCATATAGGTATCAGATCAAATTGCAATGCACAACCACATATTTAAAATATTTAATAGTCCTGAAAGAAAGCAACGCCGTAGGCGACTTTTTTTACTATTAACAAAATAATGTGAAAAGTGCATTACCAAACTAACCAAGAACTCAGTAAATAGATTTTTGTTTGCTTCAATATATCAGGCGCAGAAATCATTTAAAAGTGGAAATATTGCGAACTTATTTTAATAAGATAGCCAGCGCGCTTCACAATAGTATAGAAGTGAGGTATTATAAAATTAGTCTCCATATTTTTAGACAGGTTTGCAAACAACCTTTTATAGGACTGTTTTTTTATGTAGTTTATAATAAGCGACCGTTTTATAAACTATGCATTTGCAAACTGCAAACCTGTGGCTACATTAAATCAAATGTGTTAAACTTTTCGCGCCTCCCAATCGGAAATCGCTGCTCTAGCGCGTGTAGCAGAGATTATAAGGGTGCCGAATACTTTCTCACTGCACTTATGCATTGTTTTTGTTCAGGCCTTGGGTCGTCTCGTGTCCATATTTTCCGAATAAAGGACATACATGAATTTCTGATTCTAGCATTTAATTTAAGGCCATACCTCAGTTGAGACACGGTCTAAAAAGATCGTAGCTAGGCGATGCGCGGATTGCGGGTCGCGGGTGCAAATAAGGCATGTCAAACCAAATATAATTTGTCTTATAAATCCAACATGTGTCCATTTAATGTTCTGTTTATTGTTTTATCAGTAACAATAATAATATATTCATTGACATGTTTTCTTTTTAAAGTAAATGGGTAACGTTTTAAGTCATCTTTACACGATTTAAGAATTATTACGGCCGTCGCCATCACGAAGCAAAATGACGTGTTTCCAGCTCTACATTCTCTCTCCGAATGGGAGCGAGTACGAAATTTCGTCGCGCCTATGGTTGAAAATTATTTGCCGTTTCACTGATGAATCACCTTAAGAAGAGTGAAGAGTGAAGACATATATTATGATTTTTCCCACGATTAAATAACTTCAAAGATATCTGATAATTCCGCTTAGTAGCGATCAAATTAAAAACTTATTTTCGAATATTTTTTACGATTCTTCGACCTCTAACCTTTGTTTAATACACATATTAGTCGAAATTATCAACGCCTGCTATAGAACCGCCGATCAAATAAAAAAGAATTGAAAAAATTTACAGTCAAGATAAAAATTATAATTAAACCATATTTTTATTTTACAAATAACCGGTTCACGGAAAAGAAATTAAATAAAAGGTCGGCTTTCATGCAAGCGACCAATAGCTTGTAAATTTTGATAGCATTCAAAGTAATTAATGCAAAGTTGAAAAGCATAATCTTCCAATTTATTGGCTCGTAAAGTATAAAATTATTATTATGACTGTAAACGTTTGGAAAAATTTAAGAATTCATAAAAAATATACATACTAATTATCATTAATCAATAAATAGATGGGTAGGTACTACAAATACCTACATTAGGAATATATGTATTTATTGACATTTAGGATGCAAAGAATTATGGAAAAAGTCACTGTTATTGTCATTCAATATTTATTATTATTTCATTAATTAAACGCATTTTATTAAATACGTACAGTTAAAACATTTGAATTACAAATATCAGATACTTTTTATATTGTTGTGAATATCAGAATCTGGGTCGGAGTCGGTTCTGTATTTAATTAGATTCTGAGTCGGGTCGGATTTGAAGTCATATTCTTTAAATTGACTCCACAGATCTAGGTACTTAGGAAAAGGAGTGATGATTTTATTGTGAGTTTTAATACATGTAATTCTAAAATACCCTGGATTTAATTATATGGCTACTTGAGCTGTGCTGTGTCTAATGTGGTACACATCATAATATACAATCGAACCCGATTCTGAGCATCATTCAAATGTATATTTATTAAATATAAAGATACTCATTGTAATATTTATATCAAAGGACACATATTTAATTAAAACATAACAGTATATAATATAATTATAGCAAACCTACTTAAAACGTATATAAATACAGTAAGTTATGTAGTAGGTACACGATTACACGTCATGTAAATCATTGTAATAATTTAAAAATATCATTTTAAGTGAGTGTTTATAATAAAAACTTATTTTCGGAAAATTATATGTAGGAATAAAATGCCTCTCAACGACATCTCTCGTAGTAATGCGCAATGCTAGCGCGTGGAAATTATTTTGATAAAACAGAACACTGCGTGGCGAGAAAGGTTTGAAGAAAAATAACAACCTGTACGCAAGTATGTAAAAACCATTTTAAAAAATAAACATCATTACATATTATTATAAAAGAAAATATTGTTATTTAAAATTCTTATGCTTCTACTAAGTAATATTGTTTCTAAATAATGTAAAAAGTATTACTACTTGAGTACATTGGTAATTTTGATTTTTATCGGAAATGATAATATTTCTAATAAATGATAATATTTCTGTATATTTTTATTGATTCTCTTGTAATAAAAATAATCGTCGCCTAGTTGGAATTATGACCATATCATAGTGGATTAATACATAGAGTAATACGAAAAATTATGTAATTTATCAAGTTGATAAATTAGTATATAACTTTACTATGGCTATATGTACAATTGATATATTTACTACCGTGATGCCCTCGTTAAATTAGTAACGTATGTATATAATTACTGTTTTAAAATTATCTATAGTTTTACACTATTGCCAAACATAGTAATAATATTAGGCATATTTTCACTATACGTATTTAAAAAAAATATTTGTATAAACAGCTGTCCGCAATGTCATTCTAACTAAGCGAACGAATTCATATGTTCACACAATTATTAAATTTTATGAATTATACATACATATGGAGTGGCGCGTTTACTGATGTAGCGCTGACTGATCATATTAAAATACCATTGAAGATTTGGTATAATTCAATAGTTGCATGTCTTGTTTGAAGTGTCTCGAGGACCCCTTTTAAATCTTTTAACGAATCGATTGCGTCATTTGCGTCAAATAAAATCGACGCTGTCAACTATTATAATATAACTATTTTAACCAATAAAATGATTAAATTTGTCTCATTGATGTATTTACAGGTGTATGAGCGTTTAGTTCATTTCTTTTTTAGATCTAATAAATTATTTACTTTAAGAGGTAATACGGTACCTGTAATTATGGTTCGGATGGTAAAGTGGTTATAAGGTAAAATTCCAAGTCATCTCCAAAACGCAGCATAATATGGACATATACAGTGTAGATAAAGGGTATCTAAATAGACTTAGTATTCTAGAATAGTATTTTTAAAATTAAATATCCGAACGGGGGCAAAAAATCGAATACTTAACCGGTTGGTAAAGAGCCTCACATTATTTTAATAGGTCAATCACTTCACTGTTCTATCACTACTCCTTAGTGAGTGTTGCCACACATATCTAGATCAATTGAATTCAAAGATATATTTAATATTCAAGGAGGTGTAGAAAATGTTGAATGAGAATCAAATGGCGCAACGTGTAGCCTATTTTCATAGACAAAAAAATCACTGGAGTGGTCAAACAGAATACCAAGTGACTATGACACAGCCGAAAGCAAAACACGTAGACTCATATCATTGGCGCTTACATTACAGTAAATCAGTACCTACCTACCTGGATAAAAAGATTAGATTCTACAGTTCAGAGTTTGATAAAAATGTGTTTAATGTGAGGATTATGTCGATAACGTAATCTTTGATCGTCTGAGCCGAAAAGGACCGACAATCCACATTGGACGCTAGTCTAGCACCTGAGCAGAGGCGGATTTACATGTGCTCTGAGTGCGCACATGCGTAGGGCCCCGCGCTGACAAGGGGTTCAAAAATACAGTTCAGATAGCGTACAGTTTACATAAATTTAGTGTTACCGGCAATTCTCAAGTAACAGCAACACGCAATAATATTTAATCGTCAACCCCTCTCGGTGGCAATCGTAGGTGTGACCTCTTTGGAAATAGCACACTGGAAGAATATTTAGATACAGGGTTACTTACCATTATGTCTAATTGTGGACATTTGTAAAACTCCCTAAGAAAATAAGATATAATATTAATGTGTCGCAGCCAACTCCTTTTTATAAGTCTGTCAGAAGCCGGCTTCGGCCTAATCCTCAGAAGGGGTAAATTTAGTGTATTTTAATATGAACGACCACCTCCAGAAAGTTTTCGTGTATTTAGTAACAGTATTCCCTATTATAATAATTAATAAATTATGGCTTTCTTCATGTCTCGTCGCAATGGAGAAGAGTTACATATAGTTACAGATTTTTGCCGATATACCTATGCAATTGATTTATTATAAAAGAGGCTTATTATAAGTGACTATAAAAGGATTGGTGAACTCTAATTAACTCATAGGTCACGATTGCCTGGCGTAGAGTGAAACTAATGAATTTGTCTGATCTCAATAAACTGAGTAAGTATCGATAGAAAGCTTCGTCACATTTGTCGTGGCTTATCCAGTATTACTATCATTGAAGAAGTACGTTCCTCTATGTCGTGCCCTTCACTGTTGAAGACAGAGAGAGAAGAAGATATTGTTCCCCTAGATTCCACATGAGGAAGGGGAGCAAATTTTGAATATTCATCACATTATATAAGAAGTATAATATGGTATAAAGTATAACCCAGTGGCGAGGGGTGGAATGGTGTAACGTGTAACGTGTACCCAACATTTGGACTTTTACCTTACGATTAACTTACAATGAACAAAATATATAAGTTAGAGTTTCATTTCAAAGGGGTGAAACGGTAAAAGGTGAAGATTTTATACACGGTTGCAAAGATCACGCCAAGTTAACGTATGTATGTATTTATTGTATTTCGAAGATATGTACATTGAACATAAACTTAATAACAGATGGGGGGGCATGGGTGTGGTTCAACTTTTTTCTTATTTTTCATTGGTTTTTTTTGTTGTTGTTAATCATGCCTTCTTGGAAACATTAACTCGAAGAAATGTATTCAAATTCACGCCAATTACGGCCAAGATGCAGCAATTGGCGATTTCAGCGTCAATATGCTAATTCGGTACACCGTTTTGTATAATGCACCATGTTAACCTTATTTGAATCACAAGGGACAGTGACAGAACACTGTTTGTTTGTCATCGGTACACTGCGAAATACTCCTCGACATTGTTGACACATCAACGCGACATGACTGTGCCAAGCTGAAGTAAGTGTTTGTACAGTTGACCAAAACCTGGTAGCAGACCATCAAGAGTGTTTGTTTAATGTTACTAATAATTATTCAGAATATTTTATTACTATTCAGATACATACATCAGTGGCGAAGATTCCATACTATGTGATAATTTAAAGCCTACCATATTAAAAAAATATTTTGGCGTATTTAAATAATCACTTATAGGTATTCTATTACAATAGTTTAATTTGCCAACGACATCTGTCGTATATGTACGAATGTATTATAAATATCATCGTCATCAGCCTGTACTCCACTCCACTGTTCTATGAAGGCCTCTCCAAGTTGATTCCACTTCTCTCGGTCATTATAAATATATACCTACAGATTACATCACCATCTGTTAAAGAGTTAAAGGTTTGAAAAATGCCACAGTGCGCCATCAGCTGTCTTAAGGTGAAGACTTTACTCAGCCTTTCTAAGAGGCACCTAGCGGAAAAATACGAAGCTAGCAATTTGAGACGTTTTTTTTGGATAATTTACAATTTAAACTGTATTAATTAATAAATATGTATCTGAAAACATGAAAAAGAAAAATATTTTTTTTTTATTTTAAGTCAAAGACTTACAATTATAAAAAAATGTGAATTTGTTGAATCGGACCGCATCTTATTATTACATATATTTTATGGTCATATTTATTATTAAAATTTCGTTTACTAAATTTTCTAAGCATCACCTAAGAGATTTTTCACAAATTCATAGTTTTAATATTTTTTTATATCTTTTTATAAAAAATATAAATGTGTATAATTTGAATTCCTTTTTATTTATCTCTCTCTCTACATCTTTCCAAAAGTCACCCTTCACCACTGTTTTACATAATACATAGAATGCTAAAAGACTGTCATATGCAAGTACCTACGTGAACCCATTACACTATTGTTTAAATTGAATTTCAGAAACGCATTTCAACGAAGTTTGCATTGGGAATGGTTTAAGATAGAATATAAGAAGTTTTGATTTTTCAGTGCAGTATTTTCCATACTCACCATGAAATTGAAAAGCAACTAATAATAATCATTGTGTACCTATTGGTAGATTATACTTTTTATAACTTATGCACTTTTTTGCATTTTTTACTATTTATATCTACTGATACCTACCTCTCTTTACCTAGCATAAAATTAGATCAAATGGTATTTACTTATATTAGTATATGTAGTAATAAATAAATAGACAGATACAATGTTATGTAAAAAAATATTTTTAGAATATATTACATCATTTTCATCCTAGAGCCGGAGTGCAAAATCATGAACCATATACTCTAATCGTCTTTCATCACAAATAACATTTCAGATCGGAGTGACTCAGCACGGCGCACACGATGGTAGGGGTGGTTGCCGGTCCGAGCAACCTGGTCTTTACTAAAATCAATCACCAAGAATTCATTCGTGATAAAACTTATATACTTACTAGGACAAGGGTCTAGGAGTTTTTTTTTTGAGGTCTACCCAAAATTTATTTATATTAAATTATATTACTACATCCCTCTTAGAATAGAACAAGCTAAAATCAACTGCTGACGATTACAATGACTCTTAACAGATAAAAAAATGTTAGGGGGTAGTTTTTACGCCACCACATACATATAAAAGATTGACACGTGTAACTTTGTTTGCTTCGTATTAAAAGTTATAAGCAGATAATATAACGACGTCTTTCATAAAGTGTGTCGGGAAAACACGAGTTTTGAAGTCGATTTATTAGAAATGAACTCGCCTATGCAGTTGAATCCCTTTAATCCTCAGCTCCTGAATATCTCTCAGAATCAGGAATTAACTAACGACTTAATAGCTTATACACACTGCAATAAGAATGATAAGCATACAAAATTATTTAAAAAAGGAATGTAAAACTAAAACGTTATATTCAAAACATATTCACTTCCATGTTTTTGAATAATGGTGTTGTTTCATATTTGATGCCTATTCCAGACGAAGATAATCTGTTAGGTTAGGGTATGCGAACAATAAAAATTGTATACATTGTAATGAAATTGAATCAAAATTGTTTGCAAACATTAATTATGTACATTTAATGAGTTCTGGCACAAATTACCTTGGATATTTGTTTTCTGACGCGGATGGAAAACATTAAACATCTTATTATATTATATATTATGTTTTTGATGTGGACTAGGCTAACACGACATTGACATCGTGGTCAGAACAACTTGGATGCTGTCTTCGGAGTGCAAGAAATTGCTGTACTTTGCTTTCAAGTTTATCGGTATAGTATAAGCAAATGTAGGTTGTTGCAAAATATAGCATAGTCGCCTCTTTAAATTTAATTTACACTATACACTGCAATATGAATACTAAATTATTTGACGTAGCCACCGCCGCTCCCAGTTTTAATCAATGTATGAAAATATTGCCGACTGAACGATAAATAAAAATCTAATTTGCAAGTAGGTAACAAAATTCCTAGCTAGACGTTTCTATAAATTATTTGACTCACCTGAAAAGATGCGCCGTCAAACATTTACCTCGTGTTATATTGCAAAACCGCCTTTTCCTCTTTACGTAAACAAGTTAATAAAAAAAAACGTTTTATACATACAAATGCATTCATTTCGTCGTGAGACAATCGTGAAAATATGCTAATCAGGATATTGTGAAAGGAAATAATGATTTCGAGTCAATGCTGAGAACACGACTGTTACATATTTTATTATTTGGGAAATTAACAGTCATAAAAATTAACTTTACAATGTACTAGTTGTTATAAAAGACAGACCCGTACCTAATTAAAATTTTCCACCAATGATTTGTAATAACAGCTAAGTACCGGTTCACGGAAAATTGGCTGGAGTATAATAATTGGTTGGGTACAATATATAATCCAACGAAATATATTCATATTTTTATCATTCTATTGTTGCTTCATTTATTGGGAATGGATAAAAAAAAAATTAAATCCGTCGACACACTTTACAGTTTTACCCGTCAATCGATAAACAAGGGGAAATTTTGATCGGGACAGTTGTTATTGCACAAAACGTTGGTTTCCGACGCATTGATTTTCAAACAAAGATATGAAGAACAAATTGTTATGTAGCCTGTCTGTCTTTTGAATATCCTCGTATATGTCACGGGAGATAGTACTTCGCAAAAAGAGCTGGCTATCCAAATAGGAATAGATTCAGGAATTCCATTCGATGTGAAATGTCTCGGATTCAGTTATATTCGGTTAAAAATAAAAGGGTACACGTAAATTTCGCAGTATCACAGTTCACAGTGAGCTGTCTTACCGGAAAGAGATGGACGTATAGCATTGAGACAAAAAAAATAACGCGTTGTTCGTGAAGCATTGCAGATAATAATGTTCCAATTTTATTAGATTCAATAATAACATTAATTTAATATTGATCGGTATCAAATATCTGATTGATCGCTCTCATTGTTATGAAATATATATGATACCAGGGAACTCAGAAATAATGGGAACTGAAATACACAACGGGTAAGGCGATAGTAGGTAACCGACTCGAGTAAGGAAGAATCCGGGTTAAACTTACACACGTCGTGTCTAGAATACGTTTTACTTCGAATACTGAAAACTGCTTTCGGTTTATGCATTTACGCTCATTTAATGTTGGTGTATTACACACACTATTGCACGTGCATAATGCGTGCTTCATTTTCGTAGGACACTCACACATTCAAAAGCCTGCTTCACCATGCGGCGTATTGAATATAGCATATCGGTATTCTATTTATTATCTGTTCTGTGTATGATACGTACGACTTGATACTTACAAATTCTTACCAGAATTTTATATAAACATATTATACGATATAATTGTATTTCTGATTTACTTATCTATTTTCTTCTGTCTTATATTCCCTTATATTCCAGTGGATTTTATTATGATTTTAGTGTTTTATTTAGACTTTCATCTCAACACTATACGGCCATGTGTATATTAAATAAAAAAACAAATAAAAGATATAAATGTAAGTACACCAAGCCATTCTTGGTAACAAAGTGGTCAATACCTACACGATTATAGTTATACATATTAATTATATTCAATACCACATTGATAATAGTTTTTTTCGAGAAAGCGGGAAAATAAATTGTCCGGGTACACTTAGCCACCCAGCCAGTGCGTGTATTAAGTATATTATCTTAGGTAAAATAAAAATTGCTTGCTAGATTGTGGCCATAAGCACGTAACTAAACCATTAAATTTGCGTAACTTCGCACCCCAGTATTATTACTACGAATTCCGCACGTCCGGGTGACTTCATTATAAATTATAACCACTTGGCGGACCGCAACATAGAGAATCTACGCGACTTCAACTTAATCTGAACGCAGGAAAGTCAACGAAATCGCATTGTATTTTGGTGTTTTATTTAAGACTGTAGACATTAATTTGAGAATAGCGTCATTTAGATTTATTTTATTCTGAAAATATCAGTTTTATCTACAGAAAATTTACAGAAAATTGTAGTTAAGTAGATTATTTTTGTTAAGTCCAAGAAAATATCTGGCATATTAGAGAATGGCATCTATGGGGGAAGTAATGTAGAAAAAAAGGAAAATCTTTTAAATGTGAAAACAGTGAGGACAGGAAAATTACTCTAAACGCGAAACGTTCCCAGATAGCCCTAAAACGCATTGACTCAATGGATGCGGTTTGTAGAGTGTAATAACGCAATTAAAAGTTATTGAACAAAATGTCGTCAGATGGAGATGCAGTAATTTTAACAAATTACCTGCCAAAGTAAAAATATTGGAATTTATGAATTAAAGATAATCGATGCGGAGTACATCAAACTCTAGATTATATAGCAGCGATGTCCAACTTCAAGTAATCTGTGATCTAATAATCAAAATCTGTGATCAAAACTGGCGGTGATTGAAACTGACCATACTCTACCTCTTTAATTCTTCAATTCGAAAAAATGTATTATATTCAGTTGAGGACAATTAAACAAGCACAAAAATTGTTTATCACCATGACAGAGAAATACTAAATTTTCCATTCGTCGTGAAAATTATACGTTTTGGTCTTCTTTTACGCACTAATAGCACTCATAGTCAAATTATTATCCTACTATACAAATAGCATATCGCGTGACGGTGAAGATAAACTACACCTCAGTTTAAAACCTGTGAATTCACATCTTCTCTTTCTCAGACTCCTGCAGCAGGCCGTATGTGATGCAACACTATACAAGCAATCGAGGTAACGAGGTCGCGCGGGCTTATTTATGCTTAAGTTATATAAAAACGATTTTCACGTAAACTGATCAATGAAATAAAAATAGGCGTGGTTAATACTTCCCCTTCAAAATCTTAATGAAATCATATAATATGTCAAATAAATGTACAGGCTTTTTACATTTTTACGAACGACTCAATTCATGTGGGCCTATAGTGCGATCGACAAAAATCCATCCCGCGATCGACGCGCTGGAAATAAAAATGTTCTCAAGTATTGTTGCTCCTTATGGAAGAAAGCTATTTTATCACGCCCGTACGTTTGGTGTGTAGCCTGCATATTTTGTAATAGCTGCTGTCAACTCTCCCAAGAAACGACATGCTGCCTATGTTTTTTCCCCTTAATAAACAATGTGAGACAACAGTCAACACTGTGTATCAGTGCATTAGGTGTGTATGTGTTTCATGAATGTCAACTAAATTACATAGTAAAAGTTGGCGGGTAGCGGCGGTTACATCGAGATTGTATGTGCGACCCCACTTACTTGCCAATTTCGAGTTTTCATAAAATAATATTTATGCTATGACGAAACTTATCGATTTCTCACACCCTTACATTACAATTTTCGGTGGATATAACGTCATGTAGTAACAATTTATTATATATATTATGTACTAGGGCGTGATTATCAAACTGGTCTTAAAATATTATATTTTTCGATAGTATTCGGTTCACAAATTTTAACATTGTTGAACAGACTCCTGGATGTGTATCGATCAATAATTTCGGGCTTTTCATGTGAGTTTACAGGCATTTCCAACGCGTCAATCGCGGGATTTTTTTAGCCCGTAAAGATGGTATCATAATTGTTGTAAAAATGTAAAAAGCGTGTAGGTACGAGGGTGGGTCAATAAGTCCTTAGAAAAGCCGACAGGTGGCGCGACTAGTACTGTAAGCGGTTTGTTTTCATGCAGCGGCACTACCGATTCAGTATGCTGCGAAGTTTCAATCAGATTGGTCGGGTTGTTGTGTGTTTCTCGTACATTTAAAAAAAAAAATTGCTTGTGGAAAATGGAAAAATGGAAAATGGAGAAAATTGAGTTTAGAGCTGTTATTAAACATTTTAATATAAAAGGGTTAACAGCAAAGGAAATAAAAAATGAGTTGGATTTAGTTCACGGCATATCTGCTCCTTCACTTGCAACTATTTATAACTGGTTAAATGAATTTAAACGTGGTCGTACATCAACAAAGGATGAACCACGCTCAGGACGTCCTGTAGAGGTGACTACACCAGAAATGATCAATAAAATCCACGATATGGTGTTAAGTGACCGAAGATTAAAGTTGAGTGAGATAATTGAGGTTACAGGGATCTCAAAAGGTAGCGTCATTTCTATTTTACATGACAAATTGGGCATGAAAAAAATTTCTGCAAGATGGGTGCCGCGTTTGCTCATAGTCGACAATAAACGCAATAGGGTGGTGGCCTCTAAAGCCCTGTTGTCGCTCATGCAACGCAATCCGGATGAATTTTTTCGTCGCTTTGTGACTGTAGATGAAACATGGATACACCACTATACTCCCGAGACGAAAGAACAGTCAAAGCAGTGGATTGCGAAAGGCGAACCATGTCCAAAGAAGGCGAAAACCGTAAAATCAGCTGGTAAGGTTATGGCTACTGTATTTTGGGATGCACGTGGAATTATTTTCGTTGACTATTTGGAAAAAGGAAAAACAATAACAGGGGATTATTATGCATCTTTATTGGACCAGCTAAAAAACAAAATTGAAGAAAAACGGCCTCATTTAAACAGGAAAAAAAATCCTCTTTCATCAGGACAATGCCCGTGTTCACACATGTCTACGATCAATGGCTAAAATTGAATAATTGAAGTTCGAATTGGTCGACCACCCACCGTATTCGCCAGATTTAGCCCCCAGTGACTTTTTCCTTTTCCCAAACTTAAAAAAATGGTTAAGTGGACAACGTTTTTTTTTCAAATGAAGAAGTCATCGATCGGACAAATGCTTATTTTGAGGACCTTCCGAAAACTTATTTTTCTGACGGTTTAAAAAAAATTGAGAAACGTCTAACCAAGTGTATTGAGCTCCAAGGAGATTATGTTGAGAAATAAAAAAAAAATACAAAAATAAAAACTGTTTTAATGCTTTTTTCTAAGGAATTATTGACCCACCCTCGTACATTCATTTAATATAAAGAGGAAGCATTAACTATTACTATTTTTATTTCATTAACCAGCTTATATTAATGAAATTTTCAGATTAACCTATGACCAAGCCCACTTGGCCTCGTCATAATTATTGATTCGCATTGCATCACTCACGGCCTGCTGCATGAGTGATAGAAAGAGAAGATTTGAATATCCGCGCTTTAAACTCAGACGTAGTTCCCATACCATCGCGCAATAGGCTCTTTGGATAGTAGGAGAAAAATTTGGGTGCATTGAGTGACCAAAATACAATCAAAATTTAAAATTCTCACTAAGAATGATAAATTGAGTACATATTTCCTTGAGATAGTGAAAGGTAGGTAATGGTGTTTACCTTATGATGCCACAGTAACATCAGTTAAATATAATCCGTTTGTTCAATTTAAAGAATGACAGAGTGGTAGGTCCATGGTCCTCACAAGGGGGGGCTGACAGGGCTCGAGCCTAGGGGCCCGGGCTCAGTAGGCGTCCGGCGTTGCGGGTCGACTAGATAAATGAGATAAACAGACATCTTAAGTTTGCTCTAAAAGTAAAACCAGTCGCCCGCGGCGCTATTTTCTTAGTTATTACCTTTTTAAAATATATGATTGTACGATGTAATTGTTGGTTGATATATGTTGATACTCGACAACTCGATAATTCGATGTAAGTATTAAAAAATCGCTTAAAAATACATTGAATTTTATTTGACCTCGAACACCATTTGGAAAACGCCACTGTAGAGCGTCAGACTGCCTTTAACCATAGAGATGGGTAGGGGGGGCCGGCAAAGATCCTGGCCTGGGGGCCCCGCCTCAAGTTTTGCCACTCGATAGTAAATAGCAATAAGGATAGTAATACATGAAACACATAGTCTAAATATATGGAAATATAACACAACTTTAGCAATAATTACAAAGGACGTTACATCGACGGCCAGAAAAGTGTTACATAGTTTTTTTTAAACACAGTGATATTTCCACTACCATTACCATTTGCTGGCGATGAGATAATTAAAAATAATTACAAGATAAAAAGAACTTTTTACATACCTACAACGTTTTTAAATTTTCTGTTGAATCATATAAACTTGACTTGACTAGCTTAAACGATCAAAAAAAATTGTACTTGATAGAAATAATACTGAAATGTCATTTTGACATGCCATATTGATTTCCATAGTAACGCATGTACATATTAATAATTTAGTTGCTAGAACCCCAGACCCCTAGCAACCAATAATGGTGTCGAAATAACTTTTCATACAAAACATAATTAACTGAAAATGAATTCAATTCTACTTAAAGATGGCTAAAAGTATTAAAAAATGCATTGGCATCGTGTTCTGATGTAATGTTCAAATGTCTAGCTAGTCGGGAAGTTAGTTAAAATCGATTGCAAGATTTGTACCGGACAAATAAGAATACGAGCTAAGAAAAACGTTGTAATAATTATCAAACAGTTCATACAGGTATGTTTCTGATGTGTTCATCCTTAAATTTGATGTAATATTAATTTGATAAAAAGCAGTTTAATTAAACCTTATTATTGTAGTTATATATAGGTACATATGTATAATCAATTAAAAAACGAAATACATAATGTGTATTTTACAAAACCGCATTAATCGATGGATGGGTGTACAATGATTGTTCGATATTGAATAGCCCTGTGTTGGATTAGATTAGAAATTAAAAAGAAAGCTTCCACGGTTGCAGGAGAGGAAGATTGATAAGACATCAAAGTTGTTTGTTTGCACCTAGTGCACAGGATAAAAATGTAATGTGCAATGTGGTTCGTCGACCTAACCACGATACATCGACATACACCGAAGGGTTACACTTATGTAACATAAACGGATGACAAAAGTATTGCTTGACAATAATATTATATTTGAGCGAGAACGAAACGTGTATGTAATAATTTGTGGATTTTCACCATGTATACTTCTTCCTTCTGACGTTTCAACCTCGTTGCAGAGACCTTTCTCAAGAGAGCCAAGTGGCCTCTGCGATGAGCCCGAAACGTCGAGGAAAGAAGGAAGAAGTATACATGGAGAAAACCCATAAATACGATAATAAAAGTCTCAACCATTATGTTTGTAATGAGTTGGAAAATAAAAGCTAGTTTTAAATGGTAAAAATCGAGACTAATAATTATAAATATACCTGTAGAGAATTGAAATTATATAGTGGTATGTGGATTAAATAATAGTGGTGACAGGGTGAAAGAAGAAGTAGAAGAAGTTAGGTATCATATCATTTGTTTTCTTTCACGGCCAGATTGAAAAGAGGATTCCTTTATTTGCGTGCCAGTCCATTTTTCAAAATTAATTAAGAATTTGCGTTTAAGCGTATGTTTTCTTCCATGCGTTACAGTCAGATTAAATTAAATATAATATATTTATATTACGCGAATGAACCCAGTTTTAAAAAGAATTTATTGAAAGCGCAGTTTTCTAAAAAAATGTTTTATGGTAACAGATTAAAAATACAGAACAACGATTGATAGATATTTTATATATAACGTAAAGGCATAGGATAGGTGCGTAATATTATACAAAAAAATGAATATATGTATATACCTACTAATAAACACCACACTCAGTAGAGTCGAATGACTTCATAACTACAACCATTTGCATTCTACCCCACTTTTTACTATATGGATTCTATGAAAAATAATAATTCTTGTTGGACACATTGGTTTGTCATTTAGTAGGTTGTTGAAGAGAATTTCATACTATTACTAGCTGACCCGGCAAACTTTGTTCTGCCATATAAATTATTTCTAGTGAATATTTGGGTTGTTAAATAAAAAATAACGAATGTATCGTAAGTGTGTGGGGATGGGATCTATGACAGAAAGAGGAATAGAGCTCTGTAGACGATGACCGCCGATAAAAACAAAAAAATATCAACCATTCATTTTCTCAATTCAAAATGACTAATGATGTTTATAATGAATGAATTACCTGACAGGATCTCGTTGTTTAATGTTTATGCAATATCCGTCTTGTCCCTTCCAGAAAATTAGCGGATATTGGAGAGCGTCGTATGAACGGTGTGTGTCAGCGATGAACTCCAGATTATTGTTTCTTCTTCGAATCACGATTTCTCGCGTCGATGTGCGGTCGCCAACCATGATTCCAGCAATGTCGTCAACAACAGGTGCATTGAATCGACGCACGTGCTCTCCAGCTGGTGTTTTATCAGGATTGATGATAATAACGTGATTGTCACTTTGCAATTCGTGCATGTGTGCTTTGAAGAATTTCAATAATTCATTGTGCTCATTCAACAGGGCGTCCAGTTCGCCGACGATGCGCCTGGAAATAGGCGAATTGAGGCCATTGTAGCCGCAACGTGCATCCACATGATTGATGTCCTCACCGCCCGAAGTAGATTTGTAAAAAATTATGTGGTTCGTTTGGCATTGGCAGCAATGAGTCTACTTTGTGGTATACTTGGCCTTTGATTTTGAACGTAGAATGGAATTGTTGACCATTTGCCGCAGTATTGTGAACTATTTCTGTTGCTCCGAATGAAGTCATTTGGAAGCATGAATTGAATGTGCGAATGGACTTCAGGAACAGGTTTGAATCTGGAACCGTGCCGATGAGCAAGCCGTTCAATGGTTCTGGTGGTATCTCAATTTCTGGTAGTTGCACTTTTCCTGATGCGCAACACATCCCGGCTGACTCATTTTTGAATTTGAGCGCATGACAATTGGGACATTCTTTGTCCATAGCACCAATCAGCACTTTCGGATGAGCGGAATATTCAATATCTGGCTCGTACTCGAACGGGAGACGAAGGAACGAAGCGGATGTAAATGTTCGATGTACTTGTTGGCGTTGTCGGTCATTCGCTCTGCGTGTGTTAACTACGAACCGGCGCACTTGGCTCCGTTCCAATTGTCGTTGTTGATTTCGTTCAGCTCGTGCCTCTTGTGATTGAGATGCACGCAATTGTGACATGCTTACACGCACGTTTTTGTTCTCTTGTTGGATTTGTTCGTCTGTTCTTTTTGCTCTACTATTTCGCATGTTTGTTGCTTTATTCGTTCGACGGCCTAAATGGCCCCCCTTGCGTCTTGCTGGCATTGTGCACTGTAATACACGCACATAAAAATAGATACATTAAAATAAATCGTACAAAATTTTGCACGCACTGCGTTGTGATATGCCGAATGAAATGTCAAAATGACGCGACGCTTCTCTTGAATTCTTCTCGGACGTAGCGCCATCTGTCATTCAACAACATAAATAA
Organism: Rhyacophila brunnea; assembly: GCF_057557595.1. Taxonomy (NCBI): domain Eukaryota; kingdom Metazoa; phylum Arthropoda; class Insecta; order Trichoptera; family Rhyacophilidae; genus Rhyacophila; species Rhyacophila brunnea. Next base: position 22,628,140 of record NW_028232774.1, read on the forward strand.
TTTCGTTATGTTTGAAATACGAACGACGGTTAAACTTGTTCATAAAAAAATAATAAAATTGCGATTAAAGAATGGGAGGGTGGGGGTAGGAGAGTTAAAATTTGATGTTATATGTATTTTTTTATGCCAAATAATAAAAAAAATACAAAAAAAAAATTGTCAAAAAAATAAAAGAAAATTTTTCTGGATAGAGATACCCTAATCACCTAGCGGTATGAAATATACTTGTTGACCTATTCTCATACCTAAAAAATATACATAAAAAAATTCATTAAAATCGGTCGAGCCATTTCGGAGGAGTTCGACCACAAACATCGTGACACGAGATTTTTATATATATAGAGAAGTTGGTTTGGTTCAGTTGAGATTTAATAGATCTATCTGGCTAGGTGTAATAATTATGTCATTAAGCATAATACGTACCTACATACTGCAGTGGCGAAGGGTGACTTTTGGAAAGAGGTAGGCTGTGGAGTAACCAAGCTTATCAGATATATTTACGGGAAATAAGAAGATAACCCTATATTACTACTGATGAATATGTACACTAAATCGATGAAATTTCAAAATCTCAATTAGTTTGATATAATTAGTTTATAAATAAGCAATTAGATTGAATTATGTATTTTCCTAAACATTTATAAACGTAACATACGCTCAAAATGTATTATCTATCATCTTTGAAAATATCCGTTGTTGTAAAATACTTATATATTTAAAAGACAGACTTAGGTATAAATAACTGATAAATAAAAATCGCGAGATAAATTACTTTATATTTTCAACAACAATCAATATTTATATGTGATTGAATCCCATAGAAATTATTTTCATATTAATTATTTTGAATAAACAGCCTATGATTTCGGAATAAAAAGCCAGACAGAGACTGGCGTCAGTGGCGTCACGTGACTAAAAACGCATACAAACCACATCTTAAATTCCCATCGAATATTTCATAACATAGTTGAATCCATGCGTCAGTAGTTATGGTTATAAGCCTTACTAATTTATAAAATAAAGCTACGTACTTCTGAATTTTGACGAAGATGACTATCAATTATCTTGGATTTTTCAGTGTATTTATTTTTTTAAATTTAAATTACTTGGTTGAAGATCTATTTTTCTTAGTAGGTAGGCTTTAAATAATCGCCTACTATGGAGCCTTCGCCACTGACATACTGTCAGCTCGACCACCCTGGCACTCTTGAAGAGGAAGTGAGAGGTAGGCGCGCAGGTACCTCACCGCCAAGGTGGTTATACACATTTTTGAAAACAGGGGATATTATTTATATAGGTAGTGAAAATTCAGAAGTTGACCGCATGGCTCTTGTTTATTTTTACGTATCACGTATTGAAGTTACAGCAAGTTGTCATTCTAAAATCTAAACAGTCTACGACAGAATATTAATTTATATTCCCACGTGCCTGCCCGCGGTACCTCCATATATTTTCCCGACAAGGAAGGATGCGTCGATCAGATAGAAGGAGAAAATATGTCGCCAGGTTTTTAGAACCTTTTTAGGACACACGTTAGACTGTTAGAGACTGTCTACTTCTGCACTTTCAAGCAAATTACAATATTTCGTAATTCACTAATTCATTTAAACTGATTCTTCATTTAGTGATAATACATAAATGTTTCGCATTACTATAATACGATGATAATATTATTAAAGAGAGAAGATTGTGTTGATGAACCAGATCCATCGTTGTATCCCAAAATCATAGCGGAATCTCGGATTGCAAAACTGCTGAAGATGCACCGTTCAGACGGTCTCAATAAAAAATGCATTTCGTGACTAAACTAGCCATGCTGCATTACAATGCGCGCGCGAATCTAAATCAATATATTATGCAGAAGTATTTAATTTATTTAAATTGGAATTTATTATTCAAGATAAGTATAAATAAGGCGCTTTCTTCTACAATGTTTCGAAATGGCAATCGAAATCAGTCCGGATTCTCGGACAGTAATTTTTTTTTGTCTAATCGTAAAAATGGTGGTTATTTAATTATAATAACCTTCCACTAATCCTTCATGAGTAAATATTTTTTATATTGGTTATTCTACGCCAGGACCTCATGATTGAGGATCGTCACCCGGACGATTTGGTTATCAAATAGCCTTCTCAACGCGTTGACCCTCTCACTAGGCATTCTACGACACGAAGGCATGTGTCAGTGGAAGACCCGTGGTGTGCATGAATTAGTGCAACCATTTGAGGCATCCAATATTTGCTTTAATATTAATATACTCAAATTGCGGAGTATCTGGGTATGGGGAATGTACATGGAAAAGTGAAAAGGTGGATACACGGTTAAAGCGACGAGAAGCTATAAATAGCAGTAGTAAATGCGGAAGTCAGTGGCACCTGCTACATTTTGTGAGCCCCCATAACGTTTATCTGTGTGCGCGGGTCGGCATGACATTCGATGGTGTTTTGGCCAATTAGTGTAACCCTCAAAATTGAAATTGTTCAGGAGAGAGTAAAAACTGTTTTTATCGGAAATATTCTATTATGAGGTATAAAAAAAATATATAATTAATACGATTTTAATTATTGAAGTATTCATTATTTACTAAAACATATGCATTTTAAACCAGTTTTACATAAAAAATGTTTCAAATTAGAAAATGAGGGTTACATCAATTGGATGGTTCAGTTATTGTCAATATCTCATTTTTATATGAGATTCCTTATGGGTTACATCATTTGACTTTATTTATCATAAACATAACATTTTGTTAAATGTATTTTTAAATTACAAATAAAACAAATTCATAATTATTAACATATTTTTTTAATTGTTAAAAAGGAAGACAAATTCAAAAGAAATATAATTATGATACTCGTATGTTAATAAAACAATAAGTCATATAGGTAGGTACCTTATAATTAAAAAGTAATGCTGTGTTTTACTAAAAGTTTTAAACAAGAATTATGTTATAAAAAATAGTGTACTATAGTTAAGTATCCATAGAATATTACATTATAAATTATTAGGTGGCTCATCTTCTTCGTCTGTTTCATTCTCTGAACTGTGATGCCCCATTGTCAAATATTCTACATGGTATCTGGATGGAATTATTTTGTTTTGTACTTTTATTATTTTATTATTTAGTTTTAGACAGATCTTTAAATTTGGCGGTTGAAATAGAAATTGGTGTTTCGTATCGCATCGCAATACGGTTGGCTCAGATATTCGTCGGAAAGACCTTCCTCTAGCAAATGTAAAGGTACTTTTCTCCGCATTAGGGTTCAATGAATAAGAAAAAAAGCATGTGGTCAGAGTCTTTGGAGAACCAGGCCTTTTTAATATTTTTTAAACATTATTTTTTGATCTGCTTTATTTAATTTGGGGAGAATTGCATTCTGGAGACTTTTATAGTTTTTAAAGTGTCCATGGTTCATTGTAATTACGTTGTATGATTTGGGGTTGATTCTAGAATTACTTATTAGTGTTGGCCATTCAGATGAGGCCCAAATAACTTAATTCTTTGAATTATTTTCAATTGTTGCATGAATGGAGTCAACAGGCATATAAGTCTGTCCAGGTTCAAGGTATGTTATGCTGATATTTACAATATTTTTTGCTGTTCTTAAAAACCAAATGATACAGGCCAAAATTGGGTGATTTTTATTCTGCCCGGGGCATGAATCACAGTACAGAGACACCGTGCTCACTGAACCCTTTTCATCCACTATATTCGAATAATCATTTAAAATTGTACAAATTTCATTGGCGTGTTTTTCCCCCATAAAAAACAATAACATAAAATTTAACGAGTTGTCGCGCGACTTGTATTCGGTGTGGCCCCACTTTAAGACTTTTTGGAGATCAAAACACATCAAAAATAGATTTTCCTTGGCTAAATCTTGTTACTTTCAGTGTATAAATTTGGAAAACTCGACTTCAGATTTGTACTTCTTGTAGAAATCATTTTCTACATTTGTCATATTCTCTTCAACAATATTCTTTAGTTTTTCACATGTATTACATTTGTCTTTTTTTGGATGGTGGATACCTGAATTGTACTTTGTACGAAATACATCTTTGAACACTTTCTCAGATAACGTTATAAAATTGCGTATCTTACATTCGTCTTTGTATAACCTGTAAACAAATGATGTATTCTTCAATTCTGCATTTAAATATTTTCGTGCTGTGCTTGCTCTACAGTAGTGCGAAGGAACTGCTGGTAATTTTTGTATAAACATTTCAATGTCGTGCAAAACCTATAAAGATGTTTTGTTTTTTGGAGTGTGTTTTTCCTGACTATTTCGTTTGGCTGTATGAAGTTCTGTTTTGTTTTTAATTGTGTAGAAAACCTTATTTTGGGATATATTAAGGCTATACTTCAGCTGGGGCACGGTCTAAAACGATCGTGACGACTCGGCGCGAAGATTGTGCAAACGACGCGTGCAGAACAAAACTTAATTTGATATAAAAATTCAACATGCGTCCATTTAATGTTATGTGTATTGTTTTATTAGTAATAATAATAATATATTCATTGACATGTTTTCTTTTTCAAGTAAATGGTAACGTTTTTTAGACATCTTTACACGATTTAAGAATTAATTCCCCCGACGCCATCACATTGACGTGTTCACAGCTCGACTATCGCTCTCCGATTGGCAGCGAGTCCGAAATTTCGTCGCACCTGTAGTTGAAAATTATTTGCCTTTTCATTGAAGTATGCTCTTAAGAGTATTTAATAAAAATTCCTGGCAAACTTTTCGGGTAGCGTTATTAACAGGAACAAAATATTCTCTTTTTATACACCTTATACTTTTAATACACCTCCGATCACTTGACAAACCGCACGTGGCGAATAAACTTTCCGAATGAGCGAACAGGGCAAATGGTGTAACCAACATAGAATAGTGGCTTACATCAATAATGTCTTATGAGAAAAAGTCTTCGCAGTGGGTTACACTATTCAGTTACATCAAGTAGCCGGGTCATAATTTGTATACCTAAAACCAATGTAAAATGATGTTTCCCTTCCAAAAAATGGTAAATTATTTTTTTTAATTTACAACATTTGGCCGGGGGACCTGCTCTGTCGTCTTTAAAATGAGATCCATTCATTAACTCATTTTCGTATAATTTGATGGCTACATCAATTGGCCAAAACACCGTCGATATATCATAATATAACACAAATTGTTAACCAAAGAAAGTAAAATTATTTTATTCAATAAGTAGTACGTTTGAGTATTATCATTTTAACGTAGTACCTACCTAAGTATCACACAGTAGGTACCTACATGTGGAAAAGAATTTTAAAATGCTTGACGTACGAAGATGTTGAAAACTAGGAATACCTTCCCATTTATAACAATCCTACTTACCTCGGTACCATCTTAATACATACTTTTCATAAGACTCCACATCAAGCGAAGGTTGGCTGCATAGAGGTACTCAGAGGTAGAGTACTTCAACTATAATATTAGTTTAAAATAATTCTTTACCTGGAAATAATTCCCTTAAACAGGAGACCAGTTTATATTTTGCTACCACCGCCATCTTGGAAAATGGTGGACGATTTTTAGTATTTCAGCTGCATCACATTAGCTGTTGAAAATATCGAAAATGATTTCAAATAAAATTTGAAGTAAATTAAAAATATTTTTTTTACTGTCCGCCATTTTCCAAGACGAGGGCGATAGCGCAGCATGTACGAGTGTTGATCGTTGGTATTTTGTTATTGGGCACTAGCATTATACAAATGCAAAGCCTCCCCCTCTAGGGGAATTATTTACAGATAAAAACTTAATATGACTAGACTACAACCCATTATTCACCATAGTCACTGCATAATTATTTAACTTCAGGATTTCTATTTTCTTGAATTCAGAATAATTGTCTTATTTTTTCTCCTATACATAATTTCTTATACTGCAGATACTAATAAATAATAATATAAATGTTATATTGTGCCCACTGACATGATGAATTAATTTCCTCGAAATTGCGTTTTAATTACGTTTCAGTTGCAAAATTAATTAAACACCACAATACAAGTATTACTTTTGCAAATATTTAACTTGAAACCGACGTTATATTAAGTACTTATTCAAGATAACAGGCATAAAAACAGACAACTTATTGTCTCGCAACTCCATTTGAGCTGAAAACAAAAGAATCTCTGTTCAAATCCCAACCCAGGGTCATAAAACGTTTAAGCAAAACATTTACTTAATAATACAATCAATGCAAACATTTGCTGTATTCTTATCTATCCGTAAAATTTTTCATACTCCTCAATAACGGAAAGTGATTTTTTTTGAAAAGGCCAAATTGTCAATTTTATTCTCAGAACAAGAATACAAGAGATTCATTCATGCATTATTATTCAATCATCTACTATTATTCATTCACTTGTTATTTATAACTAGATGCCAATTACTTACATTAATTAATAGTATAGCATATTACATATAATTTTACATTTTCCAAAAAATAAGCCGGAAATACGCACGGGTATTCTCTTCAATTTTTTAAAACATTATATGAACAAAACAAATTAAATTCGTATGATATCATTCGCATTACGCACTGAAAAATAATTATTTATTAAATTATAAATTAATTAAACTATTATAAATATTTTGATGGCAAACATTTTGCTTGTTTAAGAACATATTCTGGCAATTTGCAATAATTTCATTAATTATTAATTGCGTAAAAAATACTTTTAGATACACGATACATTTTTCTTGGTAGTGGTAAAAAATGATGGAATAAAATACCTAAGTAGTACGTACCAACATTATAATATAGGAAAACTAGGGAATCTTTTTCTGTTATTTTACACGAGACACGCTCCTAAATAAACTATTGATGCCATTATAACGTTCCAAATAATTAATTAGAATTTAGATATTTTTTCGTACAGCATTGGATGGATTCTCCGCCTAATATAATTAACTGAGAGGACATATGATGAAAATATGGCATGTCGAAATATTTGTTTTAATATCAATTAGCTAAACTAATTTCAAAATAAGGTAAATATAAGTTAATTAATACTCTTGGTTGCCAATCAGTAATGGAATCAATTTAGATTCCTGTAATTTAATATACTTACCTACCTGACCTAAGTCTTATATTATTACATTAATCGAGGGATGAAAACACAGTATAACGATACGTAGTGATATTAATTTTCAACCATTACAGATATTCCATTGGTTGCCTACCATTATATCAACCACCCATTGACCCGACGCTCTGGACAACATTAAAAAACATTATATAATTTTTGATCCAGCAGAAAGATTCCTGTCTGAAATCGACGGATTTCAATGCAGGCGTCCCATTACTCTACCGCGAGTTTTATTAAAGATAGTTGAGAAGATCTTCAAAAATATTATGTAGTAGTATCGATAGTAGACGATAGCTTATGCCACAGCTTGCCAACCGGTGTGTCTCGGGCGATTGGCAGTGAATTTAAGTTTCACACGGGACATCTGTGTCCAGCCACCGGTGTGTCGAGATGCCGCATGGGTTGAGCAAGTGGCTGACATCTATTTCACGTAAAAGCAAAAATCCGTTAATACAAACCTCCACCTTGTGGAGGCCTAATTGATCCTATTAGTATCGGACATGGTCAAAAGTAAAGATAGTGCGATGCTCCGCACCCTTATAGCAAACCTGCGCAGATTCTGTCACTTTGGCCGACCATACTTAACTCTGCACCTCTGATACAAATGCAATCTACGCGCTGCAGGTCTCACATGACGGAAAGCGCGGGACGTGTCGATGATGGAATAAGGGAAGTCGCGCGATCTTGTGCTTTTCGATGGTGGGGTAAAATGTAGTAAGTAGATATAGTATTTTACAGCGTGCCGTGGAACGATAAAGATTGGGAAGCACTGGTTTAGGAAACATACATATATATGATAAATAAAACATTGGTATATTCAGTCCTGACTTTATTTCATACATGACGTATGAAAATTCGGATAAACAATTTTGTCTTCAGCAGTCTCATTCTGAATATTGAATATTATGTAATAACTATGTACAGTTGTATGGATAAGTATGTAAGAAGACCTCATAAAATCTTCGGCTAATAATATTGTATGTAAATTCTATGTAAAAAAATGTGTGTATGTACATATTATTATTTGAACGGCTAGACTGCATGAAATAGATCTGTATTAGGGCATTTTCGCCAAAGTTTGTACATGTTTGACATTTGGGTAATATTATTTTTTCACTCAAATTAACCATTTTTATATAGCTAGCAGATTCCTTGTTCTATTGCTGAATTGGTGATAGCAATTTCTCAGCAAAATATTGATTATACAATATTTATATCATTTTTATTATGACATTGGGCATAATAAGTTTCCGTTCCGTGACTACGAAACTAAGCTTATAAAACATGAATGAGACACTTTTTGTCACTTAAAAGAGCTCTATTATATTAAAAAACCATACACTTAAAAATAAAACTACAAATAGTCAAAAAATATTATTGAATTTTAGTTCTTGGGCACATTTCGCTCCACTAATGGCAGAGCATTTTCCCTTTAGTATTTGAAAAAACCAATCAATGTTCGTTCTGCTATTTTTTTAAAGACAGTAATCACTTTTACTAAATTTCATTGGAAAAATACATATGTTTCGTTATTTAATAATCAAATGAAAAATAGTTAACGTTCAACTTTTTTGGGGACATTTTCGGAATGGAACGAAATGGTAACGGAATGTAATTTGTAAAGCTAAAGTTACATGTTACCATAAAAACAAATTTTTGTTTTATGAAATTTATTTGAATTTTTTGATAGTCAGATATATATTCAACGTGCGTCACAATAACAAAACAAATCAAACTTAATCACTAAAATAGACATATTTTATAATAAATTTCACAATATTAGTAAAATAAGGTAGGTAATAATTTTGACACACTATACATTACCATAACTTTTATTTGGCATTTATATTATTTGTAACTCAGATAAAAAATATTTTAAAGCAAATTAACAATATATGAAAAAAATTAAATCAGCAAGGAATTCGGACGCGAGTTTCTAGCGCGGCACGGAGTATATAACTTTTACGAAAATAATTACAGTCGAACTTGATTATTACGATCTCGGATGTAATAAGGAAACATTTGTTGACATTTGGTTTATGATTTTCGCCATACAATTAATTTATTCACTGTTATAACGAGCAACTTATCGGATATACCGAGCTAAAATACTGTTAATGTGTCGATCGTTTTAAAACATTTCGACCCTAAGCAATAAAATCCGATTGGACGGGATGCCGCCGGGGTCGGATTACATTTATGACACTAGTAAAGTGTCTAAGTACCTACCTTATTGGTGTTTCGCCGACAATGATAAAAAAGTATCCACGCATATGGTTGAAAAATCCAAGGTTTGTGAAGTTCGTAGGTACCTACCAGAGTTCATTACAATAAACAACTTCTTTTGTAGTTTATGAATGCCATGCTCGTTTCGCGGATTTTTACGATGGTTTCCAAATTTTTTATTTTCGACTTTTTGTGTAATGTTCCTCGTAATAACCAAGTTCGACTGTATGTTGTCTTGAAATTTACTTGTATTCATCAACATAAAATGTAGCTATACAGGTTGATTGTAATCATGATGTACTTTTCTGACATTTCGCGAATACCTACAGTTCCAGGTATTAAATCTAATAGGGTACACATTTCTGTTAAACGTAACAAAAAAATACTTTTTCATACATTTTTATAAATTTCTATGCCTAAAATGTATGGAGAAGTTTTAAAATTTTGGTGGCGTATAACAGAAAGAGTATGACAGAGCCAGTGCCTGTCTCGCAATTATTTCAGTCTGGTGTTTTTTCTTTTCCTTTTGTTGTTTTTGTATCTCTCCATACTTTTATCTGCACTAGTTTTGCGTATTCAGACATATCACATACTTTTTTAATCTTTATCATATAGTCAGGTTATTTCCTATATTTTTTAATGAAAATATTTTTGTTTTTCATATGAACAGACAAAATAAAACTTTTTATAATCTATGAAGAACTAAACACACAATGTAAACCCAACTTTATGCATTCCATTTCGTTACTTTTACATTCCACATATACGTTACCACCAATATAGTTTCGGAGTGGAAGTAACGGATTCTGTTTCAGAAGTGGTTGAAGCCAAAATTTAGCTTAGTTTTATTGTTAAACCTGCGATATGTTTTATTATATCTGTAGTATGAAAGATAAGCTCCATATGTATAGTATGTGAAATAGAAATATGTGATTTCTTACCTTACAAATCGTGGTAACAGTAGTGGAACTTCTTAAATGACCAACCCAGAAAGCAACCTGTTCCAATAGCGATACCGATACACACCAACAATTTAAATTGTAACTGGCGATCAGTGTTATACAAAAGTGTTGTTACGTTAAAAAAATACATATTTATAGTGGAAATTTTTCGCCTTCATGCTAAAATCATGGTAACGGAATGTGGAATTCCACTTTTTCAAATATCCTGGGACACACTTTAAACGTGATTTTTTTTCAATATTGGTCCAAATTTACGAAAAAGCTGTATATTTTCCAAAAATCTACAATGTAAGCTGTTGAAGACACTACGAATTTAATTTTACACACTCAAAATTAATGACGAAATAAGACTTTGTTTATTTGAATTTAGGAGTGGGACATGGTAAAAACACACTACCTTTCGATCTAAATAATCAATTAAAAATATATACATGTCAGACAGTTGTATTTAACTGATCGAATAAAGTAAATTAATAAATTTGCATGTTAAAAATACATAACTTTCCAATATTCTATAATATAATAACTATGAAAAAATCAATCAAAGTCATGGGACATGCCAAAAACGCAATGTACAAACTTTGGCGAAAATGCCCATTAACCAAAAATGCTGAATAGTAATTATTATTTACATATTAATTACTATCCCATAAAAATTACATAACTCAATTATTAAAAAAAAAAAACATTTGTATAGCGAAACGTTGATTGGGCAACAGAAGCGTTTAATTCAACAAACATGATCGATAACAGTAAAGAATATTATTTTGTTACCTTTATTTAAATACGGGCATCTTTATTACTGGCTGATTGGCGTTTCAGTCTTATATTGTTCATTCATTCATATTCGTATTTATGTTGTCATAGAAAGCAGAGCAGTTCTCATTGCAGTTATTTTTTTAATATTTGACGGTTCTACTACTATTTTATACCTTACATATGGTTCTGCTTCTATCAAAACCTGCATTCGACCGCGATTATCTATTCATAAACGCTTCATTCGAAAAAAGTTATAGCTCAACAAACAGATTTTTTTCTTTAGTCAATTCTCAAATTCACATTGCTTACTCAGATTACTTCAGCAACGCTCAACCAATCATAACTTTGTCTGTGTACGGACAATTCTGCAAATCCTCGTTGATTTTTGAATATAATTTATCTTTATCATATTTGTTGGGAATAGTGGATCGTTTAAGGATCGTAATATTTTAACTTAGTTTTATACCAGCTTCATGAATAAAAATATACATAGTTATTATAACAGATTACATTTTATATGATCGCGATACAACTGTCCTTCGAGTACTAACTAATATCACGCCGTTCACACAGCTGAAACATTAAACAGTAATTAGTATTTTGCATTGGCGCGCAGCCAGTGCCAGAGTAAACACGTATTTATTTTATTCTTATATTATTAGAATTACTTATAATATTAGTTATGTTATTATATTAGACGGCTATACATCAACAATATTGTTAAATAATGAATAATGATAACATCAATGAAGCTTAAATTACACCGCTAGACTCTCAAGCCGATCGTCTGCCCTCCCCCACCCCCATGCCTACATATGTGACGATCGCCGAGAACGAATAGTAATCGTCGATCCAACGGAAACCGATCGTCGACTGAGTCGTGCGCGATAAATAGGAATTATCTATTTTGGCCACGGTTCCAGAAAACGATGCATAAGGAGGCACCGAATTACGATGTTACTATGGTAATACTAATCAATTATCTTCAAATGCAATACGGTAACCTACCTACGTGTTCGTAATAAATAAAGATTTTCGATTGCATATTTCGTTCAAATTATTACCATTTATTTCAATATGCAACAATCATCATTTTGTATAAACAGTTTACCATATTGCATTCGAAGTATAAGCAATAACAAGCACTACGATCGAAGTTGATAGCTTCGTGTCACAGCCCGACTCTAGTGGGCCGAGATCCTTAATGATTATTCACGACCGTCATAGGGGTCTGCCTGCGTAATTTGAGCTTAAACCATTTAAATTGTGTTTATTTTTTAATTCAAACAAATAAAACACTATTCTCCCTCCACTCTTGAGGAGGTATGGCCCAAATCAATCCTTCGCCTCCACGTCACCATTCCCAACATCATGACGTTATATTTCATTCTCAAATAATGTCTCTTACTGAAATTGTAATACTTCTTTAAGTTATTTTTCCACGTGGCTAGATACTTCATTACTACATATTATTATAGACCGCGATATGTTTCCTTTAAAAACTGATTCATCGGAATTTACTACGCAGAAAATGGGATGAATAATAATATGAATCCGGTCAAGATTGCCAATAAACGTATGGTAAGCCTTAAAAAACCCTTTTAACGAATAGTCAGACTTCATCTTTACTAAATCCGCAAGAAACAGTCACAAAGTTATAAACTCCGGATGTGATCCGATGGAAAAGGCGTGTTGTATGAATTGCCTTGTAAAATAAAATGTTATGTTACATTTTTTTAATGCTACTCCCATTTCGACAACGTTGTTTTCCATCGGCATTTAATTATACATAGTACGGATATCTGATCTGATTAATCGCACAGAACAGCGATAGTCGTCTTTTTTGAATGACAAAAAATATTGCCGTCTACACTTTTTGCTTACCCAACGCAGTTAAGTGCCTGATATTGAATTTTACTAAAAGAATGACGTATTTTGCGATATACCTTTTTTATAATCATCACAATCATACAAATCGATTAAAAGTCTGACATTATTTTTACAGCAGGTGATTGGTGGAATAGAAAAGGATATTTTAAATTGTATTTTATTAACACCTTGAACGTTGTTTATTGCCCACAAAATATCAATCATTTAATAAGACATTCGCCCAAAACAGTATCCTCGTCCACTCTCACCCTCTATGGCAGGGGGGGGGCAAACTGCGGCCCGCCGGGTATTTTTTTGAGGCGCGCCATTATTAATTGTACTTCTCATTACGAATAACTTTTTTATAATTTTTAAAAAAATATTAACAATAGATTAAAATTTAAAGAATTTGTTGTTTCGTAAATCTATTATCTCAGTACATCTTCCTTGCGTCTCGTCTCACACTACATAACCACTATTTTCTACGTTGGATTGGGAATGAATGGAAAGAAATTTCGGATTGTAATCTGGCTCTGGATGTATTGTATGTAGATCAATGGATATTGATAGTGTACCGACAGAGCTACAACTTGAGATTATTGATCTGCAGTGTGACACTGATTTAAGAGAATTGCATCGTCGTGAAGAAATCTCCAAATTTTACCATGCACTTAATTCAGACAAATTCGACCAACTTAAAGATTATGCAAGAAAAATGTTCGTTATTGTTGGATCAACCTATATATGTGAACAAACATTTCCGATCATGAACCTCAATAAAAATTCTTTACGATCAAATATCTCCGATGCCCATTTAGAAGCAGTTTTGAGAATATCAACTACAAAATTAACACCTGAATTTAAAAAAATCTTCAAAAACGTACAACAGTTTCATTATTATCATTAATCTTTTTGTAATGTTTATTTGTGATAATAAAGATAGATTTGTCGTGATAATAAAGAGTGTATATCTAAAAATGGTATTTTGCTTGCGGCCCGCCGCTCATTTTGAATTCTTGAATATGGCCCTCCATCCAAAAAGTTTGCCCCCCCTGCTCTATGGAATACATACAGCGACATTCGAAATAATTTGATTGAGTACAATTCATATGGCATCCAGTATTGTCCACTTCCATTGACAAAAATTTGCTATATAGGGTAAGAAAAAAAAATAGCTGACAGGGATAAACGTTATGCCGGGTCCACACTGGCAACATGTCGCACGACAATCTCGTTAAATTTTACGATAATTATCATAATTGCTTAAGAAATATCTAGAAACCATGGCCCCCACATCCTGAACCGGGCCCCCATGCTAGGATCTTTGGCGGGCCGCCGTACCTATCTCTAAGGATAAAGGCAGTGAGATGCTCTACAGTAGCGTTTTCCAAATGGTGTACGCGGTAAAATTAATGTGTATATTTAGTGTTTTTTGTTGTATATTTTAATACATCCATTTGAATTACGGAGTTGTCGAGTGTCGATACACAATTAAATATTTTGTCGTACAACCATATGAATTTAAGTAATAACATTATTGAAGGAAAATAGCCCCGCAGGCGACTTTTTTTTTACTATTAAAGCAAATTTGTGCTGTGTGTTTATCTCACTTATCTGGTCAACTGGCCTCGCCGGGCCCCTCCTGAGCCCGGGCTAGAGCCCTGTCAGCCCCCCCTTGAGGGGACCATGGTAGAAATTATCACTTTAAAAAATAAGTCATAATTTTGCGAGAACAAAATATATTGAAGATGAATTAATTTTATTGTTTCTCAACTAATAAAATCTAAGTTATACGACCACAAATTAATTAGGTACTAGTCCAATCTTAAATATCATGTTATATTTTAATTTATTGGTAAAAATATTACAAGATACAAGAGAGCAGCATGTTGATTATGAAGGAAAATGGTGTAATACTCCAGCTTTTTTATGAGAAACTAACTACTAATGCCATACGAGTTCTAACTACAATTTAAATTTTTGAGGAGAGAGTTTTTGTAAACAATTTGAAATTATTTATTATCTTTATGGATAAATGTACTTATCATCAGTGACGTCCCTAGCCAAAATGCCGCCCCTAGGCAGCGCCAAAATGCCACCCCATTTTTATACAGTATTTTTTATCATCCTTCCATGACTCCAATATCTAAGAAAAGTGTTGTATGGATACATTACTAACAAAATATATACCACTAAATCTAATTTAAATCCCATCTCTACTTCAATAGACAATATTGTGAGTCCAAGGTTTCCAGATACATTTAAATATACACCGGACAACTTTCAAAACTCGCGAGTGACTGGCAAAAATATTTGGATAAATTAATTAGGTAAGTATGTAGGTACCTACCGATAATTCAAATATAATTCTCAAATCTGCACGTATCATTGCTGGTCATCAAGGATGTGGCGTCCAAGAATAGCGGAAGTAAGCTAGACATCGCAAACCCAACAAAGAAACACTCCGGTTAAATATGTTATGTTAATTAATACATTTTGTTTCCAACCAGTGAGCTGATTTTTTATTGGAGAGATATTTCCGCGATTACCAAGATTATGTACCTATGTCTATATATACCTAATGATTCTTCTCGATTTCCCCCCCCCCCCCCCCAAGCGACGCTCAATCTGCCTACCCCCACAGGACGACACTGTATCCTATTTTAGTAGGATTATTGGTGAAAAAATGCAGCATACACTTGTCTATATAAATAATAAACAACTGAAATAGGCTGTTCAAAAAACTCTTCTGCAAAACATTTCAAATGTGAGTTAGAATAGTACACCATTTAATGGTACGTTGGCAACGCTGATGGCATCACTAATCAGTCAGTAAACAGGATGAGAGAAAGATGCATACCTTTGAGGAGCGTCCTGAGAGGAATCTTTGATGATGTTAAGGAAAATGGAATTTGGAGGTTCTAAATAAAGTTTATTTTTACAACCATTTGTGTTGGGACAAATGTTTAGAGATATTTGAATAATTTGTTTACATACAGATTAATCTTCGTCTGAACGAAGCAAAAAGATACTGCAATAGTTTGACTCCAATGTTCAGAAAGTAATAATCATACGTGTCACTTGGTCACTTTTCCCGTCTTCATGTCTGTGGTTTTCCAATCAAAATCACTGAAGCACGCATGCTAGTTCCATTTTTATATACAACAGACTTTCAAACTCATCGAACATTATTTATTTGTATGTAAATAAGTAGACCAGGCCTTTACTTTGCTTTCATAATAATATTACATTAAAGTCTCAGTATTATAGAAACAGTGTTGAATATACACAATTTGAAAACACTTTATATATATGTATATCTAATAAATATGACCCCTAACGCGACTTGAACCCGTACTGATTGGATTCACTAAAATTCGCTTCGCCAGTTAAGCGACAGGCGTCCTATCTAAATTGCGTTAATTTTTTGGATATCGGATTCTGTGTTTTAAATCATCGAATCATTTAAGTGCACTAAATATTAACCGACGCCCGGATCATCCAAAATTTTAGTTATAACGTACTTGCAATTCCTAATAATTGATACGTATTCACCAAAGTTACAGGTCACTAAATTGATGAAATGGCGGTGGGCCGGACATATCGCACGGCGAACGGACAACCGCTGGACGAATACAGTCATTCAGTGGTACCCGAGGGGCACTAAGCGGCCACAGGGGCGCCCCAAAACCCGCTAGATTGACGAACTTGTCAGGTTTGGTGGAAGTACGTCGTAGAGAAAAGCAAGGAACCGAGAAGAGTGGAGGGAGCTGGGGGAGGCCGTCATCCAGCAATGGATCGACCCCAGCTGAAAAAAAAATATATATTTATTTTATACAACGAATAATTCACAAGATTTGAGAATGTAAATATTGAACATACATAATTTGAAAACCCTCAAATTCGACATCCAACTAACCGCTTAACATCGCAAAATACATTTATATAATATGTTCGATATAAAGAATGTGACATTCTCGAATCCTGCGAATTATCCGTTGAATAAAAGAAACAGTTTATTAGAATAAGGTTTCGTGAAAATCTTTGGATATAACTGTTAAATTTGTCATTGGTGTGTACTATGTGGTGATTATTTATGTTTTCATTCGATCGAATTTTCCGGAGAATTAAATGACAATCAATAAAAATTATCTCTATCGTGTTTATTTCGGATTTTTTAAAACTATAATAAGTATTGTAGGTTCCGCCACAGCTCTTAATTCTTTATAATGTTATCAAGTACGTATGCATACATTGCATTGGAAGAGATCAGGAAATGGATGGATCCAATTTTATTTCGAACAATGCTCACTGTGCCAAATGCAGTATTTACTGCGATTACCTGGTCAGCAAATTTATTCAAGGTTTTTTTTTTATTATATTATTGAAATATTTTTTTTATCAATTTTGTACAACATAAAGCTCAAAATTTAGAATGATAATAATACGATAAAATGATATAGCGAATTATTGAAAGTCACGATAGGTACTATTGTTTTTATACGCCAATTTAAAATATATAATATAATCATAGTGAACATTCATTAAATAAATTATCCGACATACACAATTTTAATGGTATGCAATCCACACGACTAGATTATAAACAGTATAAAATATAACAACCAATTTATTATATTATCCCGATCTGGTTTTAAAAAAATATTTTGTTTTTTGCAAAAAGGTCATAACTTCTAATTCTAAAGATCACGGACGAAAGATCATTCATATATCATGTACCTAACTAAATAGAATCAGTTTTGAAAATTAAAAAAAATACAACTTCACATCGAATATAGTTCTTACAACATTGCAGATCGGTAATTGGGTACTCGACATGTAGGGAAAGTAATGCAATGTATTCCGTTGGCATGCGACAGCGGGTAACCTAATCCAACCTAACATTACCTAAACTGAATTACCGCAAGTTCATTTACGGTCGGAAAAATCCAGGTGCAAACAAACAACGCACTCGGTAATGACAATGAAAATATAATTATATTATTTATTACCTGTCCTGTGTTTAGACGTCCATATTTCCAATATAAACTAGGTACCTATTTCATGGCCCCCACATCCTGAAGCGGGCCCCCATACATATCGCTAAGGTTAAAGGCAGTGTGATATTCTACACTAGTGTTCCCTACATGGTAGTCCCCTATGGAACCCCAGGGTTCAAGGTAAAATTAAGGGCGTTCCGTGTATTTTTAGCGATTTTTTATTGTTTTTAAATACATCCATTTGAATTATTAAGTTGTCGGCATTCTATTATGAAGAACTGATCACGACCCCTTTTTATGGTAGTCAAGTAACATGCGGCCCTTCAATATATTTGACAAATAGACATTTTTATTAATCTGGAAACACACTAAAAATACTTAAAATAAGTTCACATAAAGCATAATAAGCTCACATAAAAACATATTTGTAAATGTTAATATTCTTGAAGTAGAATAGCACCGCAGGCGACTTTTTTACTATTGGAGAAAATTTGTGATGTGCGTTTATCTCACTTAACTGGTCGACCTGCCACGCCGGGCCCTCCCTAAGCTCGGGCCCCCAGGCTAAAGCCCTCTCACCCCCCCCCCCCCTTGTGGGGGCATGACCTACTTACATTTATATTCATCACGCATTAAAAAATCCCAATAACCCAAATCGGCCGGCTCTACAGAACTTTTAGATCAGCTGAAAACAAAATACTTGCGATCCCCGCCTTGAAGTATTGAAGGAACCTGAAAAGGACGTCATGATATAGAATAATGCGCCAGTGCTCATAAATACTATGATGCGAACATTTTACGGGTGTTTTGCAAACCGCAAGGTGCGTGCTGAAAGATATCAAATCCCCACGAGACGCCATGTTATCTCTTTCATGTTTTTGAATAAATAATAGTTAAACGAATACACTTATCACGTAGGCAAAAAAAAAAAACAAATTGGGGTCATTATCTCTAACTACGAAAAAATGTGTAACAACTACATACCTACATAATATAACAAACGTAGGCGGAAAATATAACAGTTTTTTTCGTTTAAAAAATATCCAGAAAAATACGAAGTTGTGTCTTCAATTAATTATAAGTGGGATAAAATATGAGCACAATCAGTAATTAATTCCACGTAACAAAACACGAACAAGCTTCTTTCTGGTCTTGAACAATTTTCTTATTCTCCATATTACGCTCATTCGTGCATTTTAAATCAGTTGCTGAAGGAACATGCTTCTAGTTCTCTATGCGGTTTCCGATTCGCAAGCATTGTCGCACATACAAACTAAAATGCACCGCGATTTCCTAACTATCGACTCGTGTGTCAGCCGACGACATGACGTAATTGTGACGTCAGCCAATACAGGCTCGAGGCATGCCGCCCAGCACACAGTGCTCACCATAGATATTACTATGATGAAACACCTATATGTTTATGGTGACAATGAATAACGCCACTGTCTGACCAGCGTTATTTTCTCGAGTGCTATTATCACTCCGGTAGTACGTCACAATGATGTCATATGACGTCATGTCGACCGGGCGGCTTGCACTCGCAAGTTCTAACATAGGGCCACTGGACTGCAACACGTCGAATTTGTACTTAAAGGTGTGAGATTTTGTTGTCATTCACAAAACACATGTAACTTATTATACTGCCCTGCGTAAATCCAGCATTTTTGGTTCGGCAGAAAACATCTGCGTCAAATCAGGAATGAATTTTACTTCAAAAACCAGTCACCCATCAATCTAGTGCAATAATGAACCACGCGACTGGGGGGTCAGTGTCAGGAGCTCGTGTCGCATCATTGCCGGCTGTGTGCGCGGGAGATTCTTGCAACATTGCCGGCATTTATGATTTACGACTGTTCACATTGAGTCGAATTTCAGCATTACGCCTATTACACATATTGTCCGCAAGAGCGCTGGCAATTTCCGGAAGATGGTCATGATGAACAACAAATTCGATGAAAAAGTAACAGCCCGTAGTAATTCCGGTAGGGATTGCAATACCGGTATTCATTCCAGTATTTATCAATACCGAAATACCAGTTTTAAAAATCCAAAATACCGGAATTTTCGGTATTAAAAATCACACTCGTTTACGTATTTGAAAATGAATTGAATGTTATTTCTACATGACTTTATACTGTATTGCCTATTAAATTTAGTGTATAAGTTATGTGCTGCTAAAATGCAAATATATTTACAGAACCCAACAAAGTTGAAATAGTAATAAAACAAAATCCATCAAATATACCTAGGTATTTATAAAATTGTCGCGATAAATTAACATAACATTATTTCGAAATAGAAAACATCCGTGACAAATGTCCAATTATATTATTCAATAATAAAATTATTGATGACTGTACAAGCGTTCAATTTTATTAGAGAAGCATTTCCTGCAAACGCACTTATTTGCACGTCTTACTGAACTAGTTCAAATTATTTGTAATAATCACCAATTCTACAATATTATCATCAATACATATTTTAAATGTCAACATAATAAAATAAAAATGTAGGTAGGTAGGTTTTTCTATAAAATAATGTCTTATTAATATTATATAATAAATATTAATAGCTATATTTACTAATAAGTACTTTTTTATGTTTCAACGAATACGAATCGAATTTCAACGAATTAAGAAATACTGAAAAACCGGTATTGATATTTTCATTTGGTATTTATTTAAAGTTTATGTGCATGCTCCGTTTATAAATAAATAAAATGCAAACATCATTTAAAATGGCTGAAGATTATCGACAGCGACAGATCTGTTACATTCAATGATGAACGCGTCTCTCAGCATCGAGTGTAGATGACTTCGTAAATCAATCCGTTTTCAGTTATAAAGAATCCGTGTCAGTTGTTTATCGACAAGATAGATGAAAATGTCTAATCGCTACACTCAAGAGTATATACTTACGGACAAAACTCCATTTGATAACCCCAAATCAACCGAAGATAAGAAATCTAGACGAAACCATGACCTTCGTTTTGCCAATGTATGATGACATTATAATTTCGCTAATAGTAAAGCAATGACATGTTCGTTTCCAAGCTATCGGCGATCAGTAGGTATCAATTTAAGAATATATTTTTTGTATACTTCGATAATTTCATTTTGTTCATGGTAGGGTGTGTAAAAAACTGCTGTGATTTAATCGCATTACTAGTAAATCAGGATTGACAAGTCACTTCGACTAGTCATCACATCACTGTCGATGTCAATGACAATTCACTTTTATTATATTTTTACTCAACTCTATTCCATTGACAAAATAACACAGCTACATACATAATATATATACCCAGTTCTGTGGGCATATATACGAAATATCGCGTGATTGGCAGGACTATAGTTGTGTTTTTAATCATATATGTATTAATAATATATTTTTAATATTCATGACAAAGGGAATCATTCGTTTCTTGATTTTGGGAAACAAAAATCCTTAGTGACCAACACCGATTCATGCACTTCCAGTTCATAACACAACTACAGTGTTTTTAAATGTAGACAAAATACCCACTATATTTTATTAATCTGTAAAATCCATAAATCTGTACATATACTTACCTATTTCTTATTTGCTAGGTAACGTTTCATTCCTTCCAAAATGTGAAAAGTAAGGAGCATCTAGCTATGAACTACTAATCTTCTCACAAATTTTGAGATACTATGTTGCCAGACGTACACATAATCAGAGAACAAAAAAATAATGTGTGTTAACTTCTGGGTACGGTTTTAAGGAAGTACAAATGAATAATGGGATAGGCTGAAAGACATGTTAAAGAATATGATATTTTTAATATCCATGTTTGTATCACAATATGCATCAAAGATTGTCATGTAAACGACGAGTTTTCGCATTTCTATCTTATTAAACTGTTATGTGGTGTTAACTGTCAATTCTTGCGAAACAGACATTACATTATAGTAATTACATACATTATACATTAAGACACGAATAAATTCTTAGTTTTGTATTTAATTATTATCGACATTTTCAATAAATTACGTTGTCCTTAAAATTATCACGTACCTACCTATAAATAGCTGAAGCCTGAAAGATTATATGACCTGTATCAACTGACAATGTCTCATTGGAGCGGACGAAACCACTTCTAATGATTAATAAAGTATGTGGAAATGTACTACATATTGTTTTCTTTTGTATTTTGATTATCTACAATTTCAAGAAAAATGTACTTATAAGTTCGTGTTAAGGCGGAATTCCACGACTGGTATACCTACCCGATACCAATAATAATTATTGTATATTCGTAAACCTAGTTCTAGAATTGCACAAGTCAATGATTTTATTTATGCAATAGTCAGATTTTTATAGCACGTCACTTGCCGAAATCGTTTCACGATGAGGGCATATATTATCGATATAGCCCATCTATTCTGTACACAAGACTGCTTTCGGCCTCTACGGGAGCTATCTAGGGTAGGAAAGTAACGAAATATTAGCACTTATTATAACAATTACAACGTATGAACTGTCGAAACTGTCTATCTCGCTCAAAATGTATCACAGCCCTAAGAGAAGTGCCGTTAAAACAAAGCACGTATTGTAACAATAATTACATCTAAATCATTGTAATTGTTACAATAATTGCTAATACTTGGTACTTTCCTACCCTAGATAGCGGCTGAATGTGTATTGAATAGATGCGCAGGTGCTTTTAAATAATGTAGATTATGTAGAACCTATTTTTTGTGCATAGAATATTATGTTAACAATCCATCGATGGAAAGAGACAATAATATGTTTCTATCTAGCTAGGTTGTGGGAAGTGTGGGGACTATAACCATTCCCGCGACTGGTGTACATATTTGGGAAATATTCATGATCATGTCCTACAAGTGAAGAACTTATTCGCTAGCAACATTTGGCGGCACAATGCGGGAAACTTTTTGTGATGCAAGTACATACACCAGTCGTATGTTTCCGCACAATAGATGTAGTTTTAAATTGGATTCACTTTGCTCGTTATTTGTAACTCGTTATATTATAAATAATTCATAATATTCCCAGGATCCAGTTTTACTTTGCCGGCCACGCGGCTCTCGTTCTCGCGACGACTCGGAGCAGATGGATAGAAAACGCCGCGTCAGGATTCAGGATAAGCCAAGACTGCCTGACGACGTGTAAACCGGTGTGATTATTTTTACCATGGGCCGGTATAATGTCGCTTGTCCTTAGCGTATTGCATGCAACAGAGCCGCTGATAGAATACATAATCTATCTTTGAAATCCTGTTTCAGCCTCAACACAGAATAATCATTAGATACCTACATTGATTGACACATTATGTGAGTTACAGAGAAACAATATTAGGATTATCCATAACTTGATATGTAAATATATTATTATATAGTGGAAAATGAGGTTTAATGTTATATTCATTAATATTTTTGAAGTTTTTTTTGTAAGTACTGACAAATTAAGGGTTTAAAATTTTCGATAAAGCGTGGTTAGAAAGCGGCGTCCAACTTTTTATAAGCAGAGGGCTACCGTAGCTTTTTCAAAACCTTTGGCGAACACGATACTCTTCTTTGAGGAAGAAAAAAGTCAAACCTATGCATCACTGTGTGTTAGTGTTATTTAACCAAAACTGAACAAATCAGCAACACAGACATTTTTGTTGTAGATAGAGTCCGTATTCTTTAAGCTTAAGCTGTTCATTAATTGAGTTAGCATTTACTTGGTAGAATTCCATTTTAAAAGAAATGAAAATATAATTAATATTAAATTCTACCTGTGAAACCTGTAAAATTTAATATTAATTATATTTTAATTTCTTTTAAGGTGTTCACGTCACGTCGCTTGCGGGCGGAAAGCATTGTGTCATCGCGTTCGACTGTTGCAAGTTTTCAATGGGAGGGAACAAGGAGGGATGCAGTGTTAAGATGCTGAAGCGAGTGGAAAACCGCACGCCAGCATAAAGAATACGGACTCTACAACTGTCTTATGTGTGCACAAGCGAGGACATGCCGAAACAGTAATGTCACGCGGCTAGTCGAAACGTATGCTTCGGCAGCTTCTATACTTATATGTGCCGTTGCGACATTTTGGTATTATACCTACGCCCCCGTGTCGAGTAAAATTTGATGGTTGTGACACCAGCTATATTTTTCAAATTAAAATGTTGCATTCGAGCTGTGTGCAGAGATACATTAAGTTATATGTGTTTTGTGAAAACCAACCAAATCACATTATTGAGACGAGTTTAGATGTGCGACACGGCTAACAGAAACAAATCTTGAAAATACACATCACCTTTGATTGATTGTACTTCGCAACGTTTAATTTAAATTGTCGTGGTAGTCATCGAAAAAGTTTAATTGTTTTTTTTTCTAACAAGTTAAACAATCCACCTCAAGTGGGGGGGTGGTAACTTAACGCTTTCACCGCAGCGGGTGTAGTTATACGCGAGTAGGCGTAGGTCGGTGCCAGGCGCGGAGAGGATAGGCCGAATGAAGCGATTAACATAATTCGACTGGAATTGGAGCACCACACTTCGGAACCGATTTCGCACGATGCATGCAGCGATTTGGAAAACGCACGCTCTTTTACATAATGCAAACTGACGGAAAACGTTAAATACTCAGAATAAATTAGAAGACGAAAGCCTATATCCTATTGCAAGTGGATATCAAATGTGCATTTGAACCAGAATGGATTTTAAAAAATGAGACTAACAAAAAATTGTAATAAGTATATTGAATTTAACTATTTTTTTTATTCAACGAATATTTTCTAATTTTCACATTATTTTATTGAACATACCTACATAATTTAAAAAACACTTCTGAGAAATATATAACAAGAGAAGTAAAAACTGGGTGTCGTAGGTATGTGCAAGTGCAAGTATGTATAACAAAAAAACGATAAATCCTGACGCACCGATTAGTAATTAAGGTAATTTAATACTTTGACTTAAAATACAAAAGCCGATTGCCAATCTATAACGCAATCTAGAAAGTGCTTCAGAGAGTATTGTAAAAGTAAATAGTTAAACTTACACACGTTACACAAAATCCTTAATCCCTACCTATTTCATATTGCATATAATATTATTGTGTAGGTACTTTACTATTCCCAGAATCATCGACAATATAAAGCATGTATTTATAAATGTATACCTACTTATATACAAAGTTGCCAAAATCGGCATTTCTATTATCTTAAAAAACTGGTTTAGAAACACAAAGTAACGGTATATTATGAAACATAATTTATTAGCATAGTAAGAGGAAGGTTAATAAAAAATAAATGCGTTTATATTCAACGAACTTTCAATTTGCACAATACACCGAAGAAACATTCAATAAATTGAGCAATGTTTGTATCGATCAATGCTGACAACATTTATCAACACTACGCATTTTCGACCATTGTACTATCGTATTGATCGTTTGGTTTGCTATATGTGTATTGTTGCAATCAAAAGTTCTCGATTGATGGAATATCGACCAATTTGTATATTATTGCATAATATCGGTGCAGTTCAGTGGAAGATTCGAATACTAAAACACAGTCTTCGCCGCAACCATAACCCTCGCGTTATTATACATATACTTTATATTAGATTGCTGGATCAAAGTGTGCAGACGTGTATTAATTTCTTCGCACATTTCATTAATTTGTGCGGCGCCCAGTTTCTGTCGTCCGGTTATCCAGTCGAGTAGTTCTAGTGTCCAGACAAGTAGAATCGTCTTACACCCGACGGCCGTTTCATTAATTTTGAGCTTAGACAATATGTTATTATGTACGTATGACATAAATACGAGGTTTCTTGTGATTTTATTTTTATTTAAGGGGGGACATGCTCGTCGCAGGTCAAAATTGAGTTTTTATTGTATTTTCAAACCATGATCCTGGACACTCCTTAAACGTTGTAGATAATCTATTTATATAATTTTGAAGCCTTATTATCCTTTATAGTTATTTTAAACATTTGATGACTGCATAAAGTATTTTTGTTACATAAAATAGTATTCTTTTAAACCTCTCGCTCTAATGTTTTAGAATATAGTCATATTTCGGTACAGAACTGTGCAGTGGTGTTAAGATTTTTTACATTTATTAATTTTTAAACGCATTTATAAAACCATTAGTATAATTTATTACGAGATAATTTTTGTAAAATATTCACGATAAAAAATTATTTTGATAATCTCTGTGATCCCAAATTTGACAAGAATTAGGCATTTTATTATTCAAAAAATCGGCAAAATTAACACATTTGAAGATGATTCTAAAGATATTTATTATAAGCTATGTCTTTGACAATTCAAGTGTGATAAAAATCTTATGAATAATGATTGCTTTATAATAATTATTGACCTAAGAATAAGGTAGTGTTTTTTTGAAATACGCCATTTCTTTTGTCATTCCCTAGTGGTTAAGCTACATTATACGGCCGTAGCCATAAAATGACAAACTATAATTAAAGTAGGGAGTAAAATTATGTTAACGCGCGTGTTTGAACATGTACCTAACCGAATTTTTTTTTATTTTTTTTTAAACGGTACATGTTCAAACACGCGCGTTAATATCATTTTACTCCCTACTTCAATTATAGTTTGTCAATTTATGGCTACGGCCGTATGTTGTAGCTTAACCACTGGGGAATGACAAAAGAAATGGCGTATTTCAAAAAAACACTACCTTATTCTTAGGTCAATAATTATTATAAAGCAATCATTATTCATAAGATGTTTATCACACTTGAATGGTCAAAGACATAGCTTATAATAAATATCTTTAGAATCACCTTGAAATGTGTTAATCTTGCCGATTTTTTGAATAATAAAATGCCTAATTCTTGTCAAATTTGGGATCACAGAGATTATCAATATAATTTTTTATCGTGAATATTTTACAAAAATTATCTCGTAATAAATTATGCTAATGGTTTTATAAATGCGTTTAAAAATTAATAAATGTAAAAAATCTTAACACCACTGCACAGTTATGTACCGAAATATGACTATATTCTAAAACATTAGAGCGAGAGGTTTAAAAGAATACTATTTTATGTAACAAAAATACTTCATGCAGTCATCAAATGTTTAAAATAACTATAAAGGATAATAAGGCTTCAAAATTATATAAATAAATCATCTACAACGTTTAAGGAGTGTCCAGGATCATGGTTTGAATATACAATAAAAACTCAATTTTGACCTTCGACGAGCATGTCCCCCCTTAAGTATCATAAATAATGGTGGGTTTGGTATATTTCGCTGACTATATAAAATAATTTACGCGGTTTCTTTTTTCACAGGCAGTTATTTTGTAATATAATGTGAATGCTTTGGTTTCGGTACAAGCCATACAAATTTTGTATTTGAAATGGTAATGAAAATGGCATTCGTAATAAATCGAAGATTAATAACTTATTTTTACATAATACTATATACGTGGTACATTTAATGATGTATTTCTTTGACATGCCTATTGCGAGAATCTAAAACTGTGTTGAGTTGCTTGCGGTTTTTGACTAATGCAAATCTGCAATTCGAAATGACTTGCAGCTAATTTAATCATTGGTGTCAATAGTATTTTTCAGCTTTACTTACAAACTTAAATTTAGGATTAATTTTTATAAATGCTTCAGCGTATTTGATTAAAATATACTTTATTACCAACCAACCAACAAAGGCGACCTCGTAGTCTAGTTTTAATAAGTAAGGCTCTGGCGTCTCATACAGGGATTCTGGGTTCGATTCCCGATAATTATGATTATAAATATACCTAAAAATGATTTCTTTAAATGATTTTGTTCAGCTTGAGTATTTATGTAAATGGTAACCCTTTAGTTTAATGGCCGACAGACACTATCTACTACACCCAATAATAAGAACGCATCACCTTTTTTTTACAGTTTTAAAGACCTCTGTTTTTTTGCAACATTTATTTATTATCATTTAAGATAAACGTTTTGTTTGTATTAGTGTGACTTCAACATTATAAATAGAAAGAGTTATTATTCACAAAGTAAGCGAACAAAAAACACACTTGTTGAAACAAATTCGTCAGCAGGTAATAAGTATGCAGGTACAGTCAGAAATCGGAAAATTCTCGATTCTTGCAAATTGAATGTATGATCAGACACCATCAACGTGACGCAGATTGTGTTAGACCTGGTAACTCTCATTAAAAGCTTAGCATATTCAATTAATTAGGACCACATACACCTTTCAGTAAACTGTACCCTCGAGAGTATCCCAGTAAATTAATATTTAAAATATTCATTATGACTTCAGCTAATGAAATTGTCTGGAGGTACTGTATCGTGAAAAACGATGTCGACGAAATGCTGGACGGATATTTTAAAGTCGATCGGACGGAAACTAAAATTTGGCAGAAAACGTTAAACTAGACGATTTTTTTCTATGTATGGCCCAAGAGAATAAAATTCATCTTCTCTCAATGAGGTCTAGTATTTAAAAATTTGAATGAATTTAATCACAAAACGAAACGAAATAAATATACACACAGTACTTACATAGATGTAAATCAAAGTTTATGCATTGGAAAAATATTGTTTATGGCTCTCTTTCAATATTTAGTGTTTAAACTCCAACCCTAGCAAAAAAATATTAGAAAAAATATATTAATTTGAGAGTTAGTGATTTGTTTATAGTACGAGGGTAGTCCCAGAAGTACCTGACTTAACAAAGAAAACACAAAAAGTTTGGGAAAAAATATTTTTTTTCTCTACGTAGTCTCCTTTTAGGTCGATACACTTTTCCCAGCGATATTAAATAGCTTCGATATCCTCTTTATAGTGAGAATCGTCGAGCTCCTCAAAATAGCCGTCAACCGCAGCTCCACCTCTTCATTGTTGGCAAATCTTTTACCACCGACCCATTTTTTCAAGTTTGGAAACAGAAAATAATCCGAGGGGGTTAAATCTGGTGAATAGGGTGCGTGAGGAAGCAATTCGAACTTTAACTCATTGATTTTGACCATCTCGATAACAGATTTGTGAACTGGTGAATTGTCCTGATGAAACGAAACTTTCTTTTTCGCCAAGTGCGATTGTTTTTCTTGATTTTATCACTCAAACGCTACAATCAATGAAAATAACCCGACGGACATCCCAAAAAAACTGACGCCATGACCTTGCCTACAGATGGAACTGTCTTCGCCTTCTTTGTAGTCGATTCTCCCCTTTCAGTCGATTTTTTTACTGTTCTTTCATCTCAGGTGTGAAGTGATGGACCCATGTTTCATCCATGGTTATGAATAGACGCAAAAACTCTGCTTTATTGCTGTGAAACTTCGCCAAACACTCGATTGAATCATCCTCACGATGCTGTTTTTGTTCCATTGTGAGTAATCGCGGTACACTTTGTTCAATGTTGTGATGGCTGACAAATAATTACTGAACGTAGCGTCGTCAAACTTCAAACTTAGGTTTTATAAGGTTGGTTTCTATCATGATCACTATTTTTAAACAACAACTGCTATCTATATGTCAGGTCGGGTACTTCTGGGACTACCGGTATTGCATATACGCATATCGAAATTTGATAAAATAAATAGTATAGTGCAGGCATGTCCAACTTCAAGCATGCCATGATCTACTTACTATCCATTACAAAAACAGACAGTGATCCACCATGCTCTCACATTATGATTCTTCAACTTGAACAAACGTATTATATTTAGCTGAGGACAATTCGACAGCAACATTATTCTTTTAGCCATCACAAAGAAATACTTAATTTCCCATTCGTCGTGAGTTTTAGTCTTCTTTTGGGCACTCATTGCACTAATCGTCAAACTATTCTCATACTGTGTAAAATAGTCTATCGCATGACTGTAAGCGTAAACACGCCTCAGTTTAAAGCCCGGGAATTCAAATCTTCTCTTTCTCACACTCCTCCACCAGGCCGTATGTGATACGAAACAAGTGATACGACAAAGTCATGGGACTTCCTCGTGATGAATTTGAAAACGATTTTCACCTAAGCTGGTTAAGCAAATAAAAATAGGATTGGTTAATAACGCTTCCCCCGTATGGACAAGACAAATGTGGGAAGAACACTGGTCTACAATGCGACAAGTTTAACTTGAGGCTTGGTGGCGGCACTCGTGCTGTTATCAAAGAATTGTGAGAGTATGGCCAGGATTGGAAAATATTATTCCCCACTTTCTTGATACAAACAGACTTATAATAAATACATACAGTGACTAATAGCATGTTTTCCTCATTGAGTTGGGATATTTTTAGTTCTATGGCAACATTGAAATGGCAAATTATTTATTCTGTCATTCCTGTCATCGCCACGATTCTTTCAACATTGTTTATGGGCGAATAAGCTCTTTTTGTCGTTTTTTTTCTTCGCACTTTTTTTGCATTATTTACGTAGGTATCTAAATGACTTACAATACACACAAATAAGAAATGTAAAATGCTTTCAAGGTAATGGGAATGAATAGGGAAATGCCAATCTGCCGTACAGCATGGTAAACTTTTCGCATTCATAATGGCACTCTTGGATAGACTTCTGAGACGCTCCTAGCACAAGTTTGCGTTCATGGCCACTACGAGTATATTATACGCCTAGAACGGTGTGGAGGTATTATGGGTGATGGAAGTAAACGTATCATAGTCCATAATTTGGATAGAAGAAAGAAACCCTTAAAAAAGTGTGAATTTGATAGAGCCCCGAGATTCGGTAATTTCACTTAATTAATTTTCAAGCGTATTAGATTTCGGTGTCTTTTATAATCTATTACTAACTTGCATGTGACTCAGAAGACAGGTGATATGATCAAAGAAAGCTTTCGTTCTATCTGCATGAAATATTTTGTGAGTATTTTGGTAAATATCGTTTTGACTTTTAAAACAAATAAAGTACAACAAAGTTTATATCTCTTTGTGTGAAGATTAATGACACGACATCACGCGAATTTATTCATGGAAAGCTTGCGCAAGTCTGACTGTGTTTACTTTTAATTTGCGGTATAAGTAATAAAATTCTATTCTTTATGGTACGAACAAAGAAAAATAAAATTCCCCATGTAAAGAAATGAGGTGGGTGGTTAAAATCAGATTTGTCCGTTAAACAACAAATATAATATATCTATATATTACTAGTTTACTTCAATGAGGTGGAAGAAATCAAAACATGACTGCATTGAGTACAAAGTGAATCAAGCGGGTAAAATCCAGACATTCCACGTGGCTAGAGCAAACAAATTGACTCATATGCTTTCGAGCATTGGATATGATGTTAAATTTATATAATTCGGCAAAGGTGAACTTATCTGACTAGTTAAAACGCAACGCTAGATTAGAACTGTCACCTGTCTCACTGTTAATTTTAATTAAATGCGAAGGTGTCGAAAACAATTCTGGTAAAAAAAACTTATCCATGCTTTCTGGATCAAATCGAGTCTCACAAAATAAAAATAAAAAATCACAATGTTAGAAACTGGAAAAGTCCAGTTTACGTCGCCCACTCAATTTATAATCACAATTAGTAATCACTGACAACGGTATCCGCGTCATCTTCTTTATCGATTTAATTGAATTGTATAGCGCACTCGAGTTGATAAATTTTAATTCGACACTAATAATAAAGGAAATAGCATCATTGATGACTATAGACGTATTGAAGGCGAGCTGCTGATCTACCTATCCGATGATTTATGGTATTTATTTAATGTTTTGTATCGTTTGATATATCGAGAATCGAAACATTCTTTTAAGATATGACGTAATAATGGAACGTTTTATGTCAATTATCTCGAACAATAAATCGACGACTTTGAGTTTTATAGGGAGTATGGATTCATATTTGGAGCACCAGAAGAAGATAAAACTCTACTAAATTGGTAGGTACCTAACGATAATTGGACAAACAGATGGACATACAATTAGTATAGTCTCAGGATAGCTGAAAATGCTTTTCATTAAACGTATTTTTATTTCAGTACTTATAATATTAATTTTCACTAATTTATTTATTATGCGATAGCAATTACGATAGTTTTTAATAATTCAATTGTATAGGTAGTTTAATAATGTATTGTATTTAAGTCGCTACAGACCTAAAGCCTCAATTACATTGAGCTTCTTTGCGAGCCGTTTATTGGCGAATTTACAATCTGCCTGTACAGTCGCCCAGTGTAATCATCGAATAAGCTAACAAGCAGGTTGTAAACGCTCTACCGAGAAAAGTTGAAAGCCGGTCAACTTTACACGCTACACGCCGGCCTACTGCGTCTGCGCAGTAGAACGCAGTACCAATCTCCCAGTAAAAAACGAACTACGTTCCGTCAAAATAGTCGCTGGCTTGTGGCTTCTCAGCGAATGGAAAGTTTTGTGTGTAATCATCAAATCGCAGTAGCTGAATCGCTCGCTTTTAAATTCGCCAATAAACAGCTCGTAAAGAAGCTCAATGTAATTGAGGCTTAAGCGGTGACGATCGTGGCGACTTATGGACATGTTCAAGTCTGAGCGGCAGTCAAGCGTCGAAACTTAAATCGTGAAGCGTTTTTATTTGTCGTGAAATTAATTCGCTGTAAAGTAAACCATATGTTATCAGTTATCACTGTCTCACTTGTTTAGACAGTTATTAAAACTATCGTAAAGACAGTAATTTAATTGAAAATTTAAATGATTTATCCCACTAAAACAAAACAACTACAATAACGCACAGGACAAAAAATGTAAGTGTAGAAGGATTAAATGAAAGTAGTACTGTAATTTTATTATTGTGGTTATTTTAATATTTTACAGACTTTTCTCGAATACAAACTGACAATTTTTCTAACGGTCTTGAATCGTTGTCTAAATTAGTAAACGTTCCAAGTTCAAACTCCGGCGGGTCTAAATTTCAAAGAGCTGATCATCGTTTTTTAGTTCGGAAAAATATGCAAGGCACGACAATGTTGAGTAGTATAATATTATATAGTTGTGTAGCATACACGTAAATTTTGTTGCCCGCAGCAAACGCGACATTTTCATGGACGGTACCAGTGAAAATATTTCGCTTTGGTCAACACACCGCTAGTACGTAAGATAAAATCTGACGCCCATCTAGGAGCCGTGCGACGCTACGGTAAACCACTCCACTATATTACCAGCCTAAAAATTCCGTGCACAAAACGGCGACATTCGCGACATATACACCGAATATTTAAAATATAATATTTTTTATCAAGAGTCATTTATTTAATTGAGATACCAAAATGTTTGCTTATGTTGTTTGGAATGTATAACTTATATAAAAATTACGTCACCCCTAAAAATTCTTATAAAACCAATGTCATAGGTGTCAATTTGATTAATTATATTACTATCTCGCGAAATATTTTTAATGTAACATTATAATGACGTAGTCCTCCACGATGAAATGACGCCAGAGCGTTCGTCACAATAAAGCCGATAATTTAAAAAATCACATGATGTTTTCCAATGTGAGTTCGATCCAGAGTAAGAACAAATTATTCATCAGTTGAGAACGTCTTGCTATAAGGTCATTATCCGAAATTAATCCCGATATATATATATTAAAAATATGATGTGGGATATGTTGATATTGTAATATTATGAGAGGTTAAAAGCAAAAGGGCTTCTATCCATCACTGACACATTGAGATATGCACATAATAATAACATATGTCTCAGATGTTTTGGGTACCCACTTACATTATAAGTATATTGAGCTACTTTGACCATTATTTAAAATCAACAGTTATTTTTAGTCTAACATTAACTTTTCAGAGAGTGACTGTTTTAATTAAAAAAAATGGAGATATGCCCTTTTGCTTTAACGTAGGTATTAATAATATATTGCGTTTATTTCATTAATTTATGTTATTACATTTTAGCACCCTACTTAAATAATTAATTAAGTAGATTCGTCTGTACTCCGAGCAGATAAATAATCAAAGATATCCGGCGGATGACTCTCAATAAATAATAATAAATAATTTTAATCAATTATCTACTAAATCAAAATAATATATCAGCTGTGTTATGTTACGTATTATGTAAGATCTTTCAGAGACGGAAATAACTAATCTAATCAAATCACGATAACAAATAAGAAACATTTTAATACTTATACGAATTTTAAGTATTTTTTTCCTGTCTCATTGCCATCATGGAGGGGGGGGGGATTGGGTCCGGATTATTTTCGCATGGTCAAATAATATACGTCTCCAGCATCACAAATCAAACGTAGTAATACTGGTGTTGTCCTAGAATCGATAATATTTGAAAATTAATTGGGTGAGGAATCATAACCAAATGGCTGTCTATCTTTTTCATTTATATCCCATGGAGTTTGATATTATATAGTCATTGTGCTGTTAAAACTTCCGAATGACAATTATGTAAAACTGTTTTTTTATAATTTAATAATATGACGTTCCTCAAGGCGCTGAATGTCAGCGGACAGCAGAGCCAGTCCATTTTTTTCTTAACTTCTTTCTTTAACATAATCACTGCTGACCTTTTAATTACCACATTTAAATAACACGTTAATTATATCTAATGGCCAACTGCTCCAAACGCGCCAGTCGCGGTGCATGGTTGCAGCATCAGTCCCGTCCGTCTCCGTCTCGGGACGGAATGAACACTTACAATCACTTCTTTCAGACACGTTTATAGCGTCATGGAAGGCAGTCGTGCACATCCACGGCTGTACATACTCGACGAGTGGTGGTGGGAACCTAGGTAGTTCCTTTATAATATTATACCGGATACCGGTCAATTAGTTATAGTAAACTCAGATTTAACCTGGCTCATTTTAGTACGATCGTAATACTTCCAACGTACGTAGAGTTGGGTTTCGGGAATTTCCCGACGGGAATTCTCGAGAAATTTTCGAGATTTTCCATCCCGAATCTCGAGAATTGAATTTTTTAACATTTCGGGAAATTCCGGATCTCGTGAATCTTTTCTCGGGATTCGGGATTTCTTTATTATCAAATATTACTTGAAAAAACGATTTTCTATATGAAAAAAGTGGACAGAAAACACAAAACGTTCAAAGACTGATTGGGGCATTTAACACAATTAAGCCAACGTCGACTCAAAATGAGCGCAATTTTTGCAACATCAAGGAATTTTGTGTCTCAAAAGCGTACGCGATTGTCAGACGCAGCGATTGACAGTCTGTGTTTTTTTTTCTATTTATTTATTATATTTATTCTACTATTCTATAAGTAATGTTTTGAATTATTTTTGTTTTCCTACTTCTATTTTGTTTATCTTCTTTTAAATATCCCGATATCTCGAGAATTCAAAATTTCATCATTTCGGGAAATTCCGAATCTCGAGATTGAGATTTTTTCGGGAGATACCCAACTCTACGTACGCAGTCATCACTTCGGAGCTATTACAAACACTCGATGATGACGAAGCCTATTCTGTTTTGTCATGTTCTGCTTTGTCACCGTTCTGTTTTGTCATGTTCTGTTTTGTCACTGTTCTGTTTTGTCCGGTTACCGAAAAAACACATGTCGCAGTTCTTAAAGCAATGTTAATTACCAAAGTAAATTTTAAGAAGTTCTGCCAATAATTTCATTCTAATTTGAAATCAAAACCAAATATTAGGTACTCAAACAAATCAGAAAAATATAAAATTACATAAATTATTTATTTCCACGCGATCATTCATGTTCTTTTCATCAATAAATAAATAAAAACTATGAAGAAATATGCGTTTTCTTGAATACAATTGCTATTACCTAAAAATTAGTAGGTGTCTCATTTTGAGGAAAAAATAAATGGTCACGATAGTTATTATAGACAGTAGCGAAAAAAAAACAATAAATACGGTACACATGAAATCTAGTGTATGGCATAGCAGCTTTAGTGGTGTACGAATTTCATTTCAAACATTTAAGTGAATTCAATCCATTAAGAGGACAGTGTCGTAGAAATAATTATTTTTATGTAGTGTAATGAGGGGAATCGTCACTTTATGTCGTTTGTGAAACAGCGACGAAGCAGTGACGAATGGGAAAGAGACACAATGTCGAAATAAACGCGGATGCATTGTCAAAACAAACGTACAGATCAGTGGTGAGCAACACGATATAACAACATGCGTCACAAAATACTAAATGGTGCATCTATCTATATATTTTATCAAATTTAATACACAATAACATAATATAATTATTATATATTATATAATAATATATATTACTCAGCATGAATTCATTTACGGCAGTCATGTCAAACGCGTCGATTCCGGGATAGATTTTGATCAATCGCATCATAGATCCACTTAAATGAGATATAAAAACCGTGGACATTGTAATATTGATATAATATAATTTATTAGAGCAGATCTGATGCTTCCAGAGCTGGTTAGAAACCAAGTAAGTGAAGAGTTGGCGACAAAAAAACAGTAAAAAAAGAGAGAGAGAAGTATGTTGATTACGACATAATGCTTGATATTTTAAATTTAAAGCATAATCTCGCGAAT
The DNA here is from genome assembly GCF_057557595.1 of Rhyacophila brunnea. Taxonomy (NCBI): domain Eukaryota; kingdom Metazoa; phylum Arthropoda; class Insecta; order Trichoptera; family Rhyacophilidae; genus Rhyacophila; species Rhyacophila brunnea. The sequence continues at coordinate 22,664,558 of NW_028232774.1, forward strand.
AAATAATATGCACAAACCTAATTTATATCAGTGACAAAATAATTTTAGAGTCATTGAAGAAGATTTAAGTAGAGCCCTTGATCTGAATCAGTGGCGCCTCGTGAGTCTTACGCCGGGTCCACACTGGCAACATGGCACCGGGAACCTCGTCAAATTTTACGATAATTATCATACTTATCGTAAAATTTAACGAGGTTGCCGGCGACATGTTGCCAGTGTGGACCCGGCATTGGGCCCCGTCCAGGGTAGGCTCGTTCGGCGGAGCGTTGAGTGGCGCGCGAAACTCAAAGGTATAACCGTATTAACGTATAACCAAAAAAAGACATTGTCTACGAACATTTTCACACACGGTTACACGTTTGAGTTGCGCGCGCCGCTCAACGCTCCGCCTAACGCGCCTACCCTGGATGGGGGCCTTAATGTTGGGCTATTTTTAAACAATAATAATAAAATAAGTTCAACCACGATCAACCAATTTATATTTTAAAATTTAGTTAAGTATATATATTTTTTATAATAAATTATAATAGGTACCTATATTGTATCTAAAAGAACATATCTCCACCCACATATCATATATTCATTCCAAATTTTAAAATCCTAATTCACATAGAAAAAAGTAAGTATTTTTGGCATGATACTTATTGATGTTCCGGACCATGCACAGATGAAATTGGCCGATACAGTCAGGCCGACGACATCTTGCATCCCGGTGCGTTTGCTGCTTTATATAGGCGGCCTGAGATATTCTGCATAGCACGTGTTCTGACGGACTATCTCTCACTCGCAGTCGATTGCATTACCACAATATTAATTTACACTAATGATTCAAGAAGTGAACTAGTAATAACAAGAACTTATTTATCGCCCACAATGGCCGAGCGGTTAATCCCTGGGTTTGGTAATTTCACATATTGTTTTTCAACGTGTGTTTGGACCTAATAGGTTGAGCAAGTGGCTAGCATACATGTTTTGTAAAAATACAAAAATCTGTTAATACAGCCTCCACTCTGTGGAGGCCCATAATATGATCTTCTTAGGATCGGACATGGTATTAATAATAATTTATATTAAGTACGTGTTATTATAAAAACGTAATACCTATTTAGATACAGTAGTTTTGGTTCGGTATTTGCGTGCTCATGTGTTCCGAGGAGTACCCGCTAATGATAATATAAACAAAGATTCTTTACACTTTCAGTTAATCATTACTTGATATAGAAACAAATGAAGACGAAGAAGAAGAATGAGAGAAGATTCATAACAATATTTTTTTTATTGGGCGAATGGTTGTCATTGACTGCATGTGAAGCATACGAGCAAGAGCAATTACCGGCATAAGGACTTGGAATGTTCACAATGAACTCCAAGTAATTATTCAGTAAAATACATTTGGAACAATAGACGACACATGGGCAAACGAGAATTTAAACTTTAAACAATGGGATGGCAGAGTGCATTAAAATGCAAGACTTCTGAAATCATGTTTGTCAATTTTATTACAATAAACCAAAGATTTGGTCCGGTTTAATGTGTTTCGTTATACCTACTCGATAAATATGTTAATCTAACCATATAATTGATTCGCCACTAATGGTCAACACTCACTCTCACTCATCAGTTTGTAATCAATCGGGCACAATGCAAAACAGCATTTTGCCTTTTACTTTCCTGAAACGGAATTATGGAAGATTGTTATTATGTTTCTTTCATTAGCCCCCAATGACTAGAATTACACGTATTTCCGGTTTAATTTAAAATTATATTTTTTATTAAAGATACGATCATTGAATCCTCACAAAGATAATGCTCTAATGGTCCAACTAAATGAATAAATATAAGTGACAAATAGAGTCGTAGCAAGGTGGTATAACTTCGTGAGATTCTGAGCAAAATGAGTGGGTGCTTAGACAAACAAAGATGATTTACGTTCGGTACTGGATTGATTGGTGGAAATGGGCAAGTCACTATGATTACAGACGAAAAATGAACGAGAGCTTGAATGAAGAACAAGGACTATTTTTTATAGTTTATAGTTATTTATAGTAGGACATTAATAGTAATGACGCAGTTGAGGAAGAAGTAGACAACGCAAGGAAAAGATCGCGAAATAAATGATATGATGATCATCTTTCATTCAATATAACAAAGTCCTCAATCAAAGTGAGGAATTATTTCATCAGGTTTTCAAAACGAATTGGATGGTAGCATTTAAAGTGCGCTCTAGAACGTAAGAATAATATCACAAACATCCGAAACCAGATTCGAAATAAGCGCCCTATTTCGGTGGGAAAACGACTGCCCATCTTCTTCTTTTTCTCTAATACTACGACCCGGGATGGACGTTGACCACATCGAGGAGGTTGTCCTTCTCCATTCGATCACTCCTAGCTCTCGAAAGTCTCTTGTAGGCCGGCCATCGAGCCAGCGAAGTCGAGGTCTCCCTTCTTTCTTTTCTTCCGGATTATTAAACAACCGATTCTTTTATAAATACATAATATATAAAATTATCTACGAATGCTGTGAAAAGCAGCCTGCAGTATACACTCATTGATTAATATACAATCAAACCGCTCACAATCTGACTCAACTCAACAATCCAATTAATCCTGTCAGTAGATTCTTTTAGAGAAACGCCGATCGCCGTTTGAACCGACAAAAGCAAAGTTATTCCAGGATGCTACTTTTAACTGCCGACTGCATCGCCTCTTCTATTTTTATCCAATTTATAAACGAACGAGTTTATAAAAATAGATGACTGCACCTTCGCGCTGAAACACCTCAACAAAAGAATAAAGGTTATAATTCTAAGTCTCCAGTTAGTTTAGTGGTACCTATTTAAAAATGGCGGCTAACCTACTACATACTACCTTATTTCATTGATGAAATATCACAATTTTACCGATAATTTGACCTTTACCATCGTGCACTATTTTGACATTTGCATTACGGCTTTCTTTTCTTTTTCTTTCTCGGCAAAATCTGTTCCGAAAATAACTGTCTTTTTTGCAATCGACGCCTTCTTAAAATAAGAAAATGACACGTGCATGGAATTACTACTAGCAACAGCATGTACATTGTACAGTGTCAGAGAGAAGCGATGGTTGTTGATGCGTGAAGATTTTCCGTGCTGCGCGGTGTAGGTAGTTTGTATTTTTCCGGCAGGTTCGCACTATCGTTATAGTCTATAGTGCGTATGCGCAGATAACAGTTGACACTATCGCATGAAAATTCAGAAGCCGCGGAACTTTTTTGATCCATGTATGCAGTCTTGCAATTTGCACGTTAATACGTGTTTACACGTCTTTCATGTTATTGTTATGGTCGCATTAATACATACTATGCTAGCAATAAATCCATGCACATACAAACAGCCCAAAATCAATATTTACATAGGCATTAGTTAGGTACCTCCATAGTTAATTATCGAAGGAAAATTCAACGGTTATACCTGAACGAGAATAACGGCTCATTTCGTGGCTTATCAATACTCTTTAGTTGACCTTGGGCTCCACCGAATCGTTCTGGGCAGCAGTAAATAAAGTGAAGACCACCCAGACGATGGCACAAGCAGAAGTTAGTTATTTACTATTTAGTGCTAACTAATTAAAAACTATATATTAATAATTAATGCAGCGTTATGAGAAGGCAGGTCGGTAAATGCTTGATTGAAATGGGCCAACGCCACGCGGGTTACTCTAGCTCTTTTTCTTATTAGTACAATCGATCTGAATTTTTCGCCAATATATTCTTCGTGATCGGCTTTCAGATATGAATGTAAAAAAATATAACGATGATGTACTTTTCAAGATAACAACAGCCAAACATTTCACTACTTCGATACTATGATGGGTAGAACACGAGTTTCTGATATATTATGTGTGCTTTGAGCGATTCCTCTTAAGGGCATACTTCAGTGAAACGGCAAATAATTTTCAACTATAGGTGCGACGAAATTTCGGACTTGCTGCCAATCGGAGAGCGAAAGTCGAGCTGTGAATACGTAAATTTGTTTTGTGATGGCGTCGGGGGAATTAATTCTTAAATCGTGTAAAGATGACTAAAAAACGTTACTCATTTACTTGAAAAAGAAAACATGACAAATTATGTTTTGTTCTGCACGCGTCGTTTGCATAATCTTCGCGTCGCGTAGTCACGATCGTTTTAGACCGTGCCTCAGCTGAAGTACAGCCTTAAACCCGTCGCGGATTCCACACCTTCAAAAAATCGCTAAAATTACACTTAATACCCATAATATTACCTCGAACACCATTTGGAAAATTGTATAGTGTCATATTTCCTTTAACCTTAGCGATAGGAAGGGTGGCCCGCCAAAGATTCTAGCCTGGGGGCCCGTTTCAGGACGTGGGGGGGCACGGTTTTGGCAGAAAAAATGTCGTGGTTGGAGCGACGCCGAACGAGAGAAAACTATGCAATAAGCTCCATGTAAGAGCAATAGGAAATAATAATAGTAACATTATTAAATTTACCCTAGGAATCGCAATCTGCATTTCAATGTTAAGTTGTTTTTCTATAACACATTTTATTCATATCAATATTATTATACAGAATTATTGAATTATTAAAATCAGATCATCACCATTGCATTACTAACAAGACATGTATGAGGTATCACTTTTACAAGAATAAACTAATTACCCACAATTTTATTATAAAATATGGCATCATCAGGTAGACATTAATTGTTAGTACATACTGCATTATGTGTAGATAGATTAATTAATACCTGTTAGTCTCGTTATGTACGAGTATTATCATTGTTTAGATTATATAGGTGAGTTTTTTTTTACTTATGGTAATAAATTTATTGCAACCATGACATGTTTCATGTAGGTGGATAAGTAAATGGCAACTTGTTAATCAAACCCTTCAAATGACATCATATCTTTAACTTTATGTCTTTTATATTACTCGTAATTTGAATAGGACAACCAATAACTTACTTGTTTTTTTAATAGGCTAAGCACTTACGTTAAGCGGCGGTCAACGTGAGAAAAGATAGAAGTTCCAGGAGTGAATCAAGGAAAACAAATTCACCATTTAATTATTTTAACTCACCGTACAAAAAAAAAACTAAAATTAGCCCTAGCTTTTCGATCTTTCTCTATAAACAGACTGACCACCCTTTTATGAACATTAATCGAAGAGCATTCTTTCTGTTCCCAGTGATAAGACTCTATTTCTTGGAAAAAATAATTAACAAGAATTAAAATAAATATGTATATAAATTTAAAAAAAAAAAAAAAAAACAGATAGATACCGCATTCATAATTAGGAATTGAAAATCCATGACATGTTAAACGAACAGAAACGGCATTACTATTTTTGTAGTACGTTGTTGACTATGTTGTACCCACAGAACAGATAAATATAATTCCGATAGGCTATACCCCAATACACTACATTTTGACGCAGGGTTATGAATGTGTGAGTGTCCTACGAAAATGAACCACAGTATGTAACCTTCAAATACACCAATATTGAATGTGCGTCAGTGTATAAACCGAGAACAGTTGTCAGAACGAAGGACAAGCGTATTCTTGACACGTGTTTAAGTGTATTACATATTGAGATTGGTTGCCTGTTACTCCACACCCGTCAGATATTTCAGTTCCCATTACTTCTAAGCAGGTACCCTGGTTGTACACATATATGTCAGATCTCAGTTTCAAACTACAAGTAGCAGTTACATATAACATGACCGAAGTCACTATTCACAATACAAACAGTACACATTGCAACTGGGCGACGCAAAATTCAAAAAAAGCAATACACCTCTGCTAAAGGATGTCAGCTACAATTATTCATATTGTATGTGACGACTAGTTTTTTTATCATTGTAATAATCGTAAAAATTATGACAACACTGTGTTACATTACCACGCCAGGGGTTTTAGACGGGTCAAGGACATACCTGAAACAAAAGAAGTAAACAGTTTTATTAGTGGATAATTTACATACCAGTACGAAGGCAGGTATCAAACATCATGCTTTTTATGCAGAATATATACATACTAAATTACCAACAATTAATAACAAAGTAGTAATTCATAAATTTAGATTGGAGGTGGAAAGACGCTCCAAATATTAACACTGGGTTAACACGTCTTGACAGTAAAATTACTCGTAGCAACAAAATCTGAGGGAGTAAATTTGATATTCATATTGATTTATAGTTGACGGCGCGATAATTAGCCTTGCCAACAGTCCCGGTTTGGCCCGGATCATATCAAAATTGAAGTAGGTATCTGTCCAGGATCCCGGTTCGAGCTTAGTGTGAGGCCTCAGTGCCAGCGTTCGGCGCAACGTTGAGCGTTTTGCGCAACTCAAACGTATAACCGTATAAATGTATAACCAAAAAAAGACGCTCGTTGTTGCGCAAAACGCTCAACGCTGCGCCGAACGCTGCCACTCAGGACGCACACTTACCCAGGACGCATAATATCGAGGATTTGTAGAAAACTCTACCAATGAACGGAAATTATAAAATTTCCCGGGAAAAATCGACTCCCATCGTGAACGTAAAAAATATTTTGGTCGGAAGAGCTAAAAAAAACCTCTCCACTTTTATTCTAGATATAATACATTAAATACCTTGAATTTTTTTGACCGAAAGACCTAAAAAAGCTGTCTACTTTTCATTTTGCACACAAACTAAACAATGTTTTCAATAATGAAAATAATTTCAGAAAAATATGCGGAAAATTTTCTGAAATAAACTTAGTAACCATATGCGAGATGCAAAATTAATTTATTTGAAAGAAATTAGGGGTACTTAATCGTAATTACAAAAGCTCGATACAAAATGTTAATATTAAAAAGGACAAAACCTACATGAAAGCGAATTTACAAAAATACTTATGCATTATACAAGAAAAAAATAATTTTCAACCACAGGCAATAAATACTTAGTGTATTTATATGTGGCAACATTAGAAAAATAATATTATGGTCGTACATGTCACATTAACCCGGTCGCATATTGAAAATTGTCTCGACTGGTATATATATTCATCAATGAAAACCGGGCGCAATGTTGCAACTTTCTTCCGTGCACATACGTGACAAGGTCATGCCGGGAGAGTGACGTCACGCGGCTAGCCGAAAGGAATGAAAAAGTAGCTTCTGCACATATGCCGATGAGACATTTTGGTATTATAGCTGCACCCCACGTTAAGTGAAATTTGTTGCTTACGTCAGCAGCTGTTTTTTTTCAAACTAAAATGTCTCATTTGAGCTGTAGGAGGTAGGTACATTAAATTACACGTGTTTTTGAACACAAACAAAATCGACATAATTATTATGCGACGTGTTGCAGTCGAGACAAGGTTAGATGTGCGACCCGGCTAAATTTTATTTTCATTTAAATGAAATTATTGTTTTTTATCGGTGTGGACTTACTCCATAATACATTATATACCTATAATTGACTCTTGTTACCAAATCACTAAAAAATATCAGCCACTTTTAGAGGAGAAAAAAAATTAATACCTACTACGAAAAAATCAATAGGTGCTATTGAATTGCGGCACTATTTGATTATCGCTCTGGAATTTGAATGTCAAGTAGGTTTACTTAGATAGAATAATTGACATTGCAATTCCACTCTCCGAAAGGTTCAAATATGCAGTAAATATTTATTTCAAGATAACACATTTCACACCAAAAATACAATAGGAAATACTATTTGCTTAAAATAAAAAAATGTACCATCAACATGTATCTGATAATCTGAAATAATAAAAGCATTTATCTGTTTCAGTGGTATTTATTTGTAGAAAGACGTGTCGCTAGTTGTATCTCTGTCTACTACACCATGATGACGTGTCTGATGGAACCGAACATACCACCAGCTATCTCCACTCCCACATTACATAACCCATTTTCTATAACTACCTACTGCAATCACAATATTATAAGATGACATTAACTCAAACATATAAATTTCAATATGTACTAGTGATAAACTAATTTTATTATATATAGTCAATGTCCCTATTTTATTGAATAAATTCGATATTGATCTGTTAAATTAGTTTTTTATTGAAGTTATTATGTTTTCCGTTTATAATATAAGATAATAATATTAATATGCATTAACATACGATAAAAAGTCGATATCCAAAAGTACTGTGTTAACCAAGATTGCCACTTTATTTATATAGGTACCTATAACTATCACGATAACGAGAGTTTGGAACAATGTTGTCCTTGTATTTTTTAATCTTCAGTTTTCGTCAAAATTCCTGTATTTTTCTAAGTAGGTATACATACACGAAAAAATATAACTTAACTAAATACAAAAACGCCCTACGATAATTTCCCTATCTTATTACTTGAGCGTCGGCGCATTGAACGTACACTCAACTCCCCATTTACACGATAGATACGTTCCATGCGATACCGTGTTAAAAAAAAGCGTGTAAAAAAAGTATACACTAAATGGAAATTGATTCTAAAAAAAAAGTTGAAAATTCTAATTTTCCATAATCACTAAGGACCTCGGTGTCACGTTTCGGCATTTTAGACACTGCATATCTAGTTCATCATTATCAGAACTATCACCATCTCCCTCAATCCTGGGCCAGTGTCATCCAGATATTTTAACCGGTCACTCTAGCATCTTTGTTGATACCGTCCAGTTTGTTATCCAGGATTCCCCTCGGCAGTTTGGGGTGTCCGTTATTGCTGCATGCCCGCCCATAAAACTCTAGCACTGGTACACATCCGCTTACTTTATGTAATTATAAACAAATGTTTGTGGAAAAGTACAAAGACTCTTTATAAATTTGAATTTTAAATGTATGTGTAAATGTGCATCTGTAAGTAATATTTCCCGCGTTTATTTAGGTCCTAAGTAGAATAGAGGGAAGTCTGTGAATAATTCAAACGGGACGTTATTTCAAGAGAAGAGGTGAATGGCAACACTTTGACACGGTGACACTCGGTATTTCACAACATGCCGCAAAGACCAAAACGATTTTCTCGGGTAATTCTTTCAATAACATCCGAGTTCAGGACGGCACATAATAATTTAGAACCGCGAAGTAGAATGTAGTTTGAAAACGATTAAATTTCGAGCTTTCGTTTAATGTCAATTATTATGAACATCAATAATTTAACAAAAGTTGTTAGCGAATAAGTAAAAAATGCAATAGCTTCCCATTAATTTCCAAAATATAGGTAGGTACTGCAAACAAATCCTGGTAGAAGTGAAATGATCAATCCAGGGACCGAAAAATCAACGAGCTCCGTTTATTCGCCTTGTTCCAATAAACGACCTGTATGTACATAATTATATAGCCATAATGGTAGTAAGCTTCGAGAAGGAGTAAAACCATAGAAGAAAAATAATAAATTGATTCCAATTATTAGACCCAGTAAATTACATTTAAAAAAACACACTGTCAATAAAAAATCCATTCTATGGAAGTATCTGTACAGATATTTCACAGTGATTAGACTGATTAGTTATTGATCATGTCACATCTGTCTGAGCAATGAATGCAAAAAGAGAGGATAAAATGGGAACCTTAACTCATACATTAATCAAGGAAACAAGCAAATTACCATAGACAGAATTTGAGACCATTACTTCCGCATGCTCGATTAAGACCGAGTGTGGTGCAAGGCGGATTTGTTTAGTGGGTCATTGTTTGTGCTGACCTTAAAGGGAAAGATTAGATCTGCCTCAACCACGTGCTACGGCTGTCTCAAAATGGTGTGACTTTTCTTTGTCTACCGGATTCTGGCGCTGTAGAAGGCCGCGAATTACGAAATGATAAGTATTATTAACAAAATATAATATATCCGATATGTATAAAGTCGTGGGTTTACAAAACCAGATGCCACTGAACTTGGCAATGATCGGTGTTTAAAACAGTGAATACACTTCTCACTACATAGGTACTTGCTGAGAGGAATGCTGCACGTAAGTATCTTCACATATAATATTATTTTACCAGTCTTGTCTAGAGATTAAAATAGATTGACGGCTCCGTTAATGAATCCTACGCACATTTTAATGATGTGTGCATCTGTTTTGGGATGAAAAAATCGCGTTTATTAAATTCTATGAGTAAATTATTGAGGAGGTAAAATATTTCCACACCAATTAATAATATTTAACAACTCAAGAGATACATTACCATAGCGTAGTTAAACGGAGCATAATATGGGCTCAGCAGAGTGGAGGTTACTTAACGTGTATTTTTATGAGAAATGTTTGTTAGAAATTGTATCGAATTGATTTTTTCTACATTTTATAAATCAAACAAGTAAAAAAACAATACGGGAAAATGACTCGGAACTTCGGACGCTTTAGCAATCCGCTAAGCACACTTATACTTACTTATTAGGGTTATGCAGATACTTAAAATAAAATATATGGATATATATTACTAGGTAGGTATTTAATTATATTATTTTTTAGCTGCACTAACGTCGCTCTGAATAGAATTGATATTACTTACATGTTCGTCATGGCGTGGACAATATATTGAATTAAATTTGCGACTTCGTTCGTCATTCGTAACTGTGTTAGCTACGTCACGAAAGCTCATATTATGTACTCGTACGTAACGGACCTAGAGCGAAATTTAGAAATTTAAAATAACAATTAAAATTCGTGTTTTATTCTTATCGTACCACTAAGTCAACATTACATACTCAACGTAACCTAGAGGGACATTGTCAATATTGCTGATACTGTTGATGCCAGGGAACTCAGAAATATATTATCTGTTCTGTGGTTGATGTAGGGCTCGAAATGGACCGGAGCGCCGTTCCGGTTCGTGAAATCGGTAAAATTATCGCTCCGTCTCATGGAAAAATATGTTGACCGTCTGAGCTATATAGGTTATATAATAAAATATCTGACACTTAGATATTTTTATAAAATACACATAAAATTTGATAACCATGTAAATATCTTTAGAAAATTTTCGAGCGCTCCGGTTCGTAAATTTTTCCATTTCGACTGCTGGTTGATGCAAATATTCAACGTGTGTTGCTATTACACCGTCAAACCCTGCGAATGAAACCAACCTGTCTTTCGCTTGATAATTTGCACCTAATTGGTAGACGAAAGAGATGAATAAATAAATATCTATGCAGTATTTCTAGAACAACGCTAAGATAAATTAGTTAGAATTTCATTTACATTCAGCCTGTTGATTAGAATTGATTGCCAATAATTGGTGTGGAATTCAGCACAGGCGATTGGGCTCACAATTTCCATATTGTAAATTGTAATAATTATTAATTGCAGTATAGACTTAACGACCACAATGTCACAACGTGGGACAAATTTAAGTAGTCGAGAACAATAGGAAACAATATAGTATGGGAACACTCTAACTTCTAACCCTTGATTGTTCATGTCATACAGTGAAAGGCAAGGTCTCTTCTCATCCTGTCTAGATCGAAATAAAAATGTAAAGTCAATTCAAAAACTTCTTGAATATTGACACTATGACTATGCGTTTGGTGCTTGGAAGATACTATTGAGAAGCACCCAGCATAATCTTGATAAAGGCCACGATCATGGGCCCCACAAGGGGGGGCTGACAGGGCTCTAGCCCGGGGGCCCGGGCTTAGAGGGGCCCCGGCATGTCAAGTCGATCAGTTAAATGGGAAAAACACCCCACAATTTTTTTCTAATACTAAAGTCGCCTGCGACGCTATTTTCCTGACTGTTTATTAATGTTTAAAAATATGTAATTTGATGTGACATCGTGATTGATATAATTAAATGATAATTCACGCGTTGAATTTTATTTTATAATTATTGTGTATTTCCAGATAAGATTCCAATAAGTGTGTTTCCAGACTTAGGCTTCCAACATTTTTATCGATTATGGTGAAGGGTTCTACGTTACTTGGGTACCACAAAAGGAGGTCGCAATTAGTGCTTCATAATATTATGCTGAGTGCCAACAACTCATTAAATCAACTGGATTTATTTAAAAATCGCTAAAAATACACGGAATACCCTTAACCCTGGGGTTCCGTGGAAACTACTTGGGGAATACTGCTGTAGAAAATAACACTGCCCTTAACATTGGCGATATGTAGGAGGCCCTCCATAGATCCTGGCCTGGGGGCCCGCTTTAGGATGTAGGGGCCATGACCACGATACACAACATAATGGGTGTCGAGGCCGGTAGTGGAGGAAATGCATATGTGTTTTTGATAATTGAAAAAGTCGATATGACGCCTTCGCATTTGCCAGTACTTTACTATACTATATACTATACAACATCATCCAGCAAACCTCTTGACATACTTTATCATCAAGGGCCGGAGTCGATCCACTGAAGGCCTCCCCTAGCTCCATCCACACTTCTCGATTCCTAGTTCTTCGTTGTCACATACATCCACCGAATTATACGAGTTCGTCTATTCAGCAGGTTTTAGGACATTCTTGCTGACGTCTAGCGCCCCTTGGGTACCATTGTATGACGGCATTAATCCAGCGATTGTCCACTCGCCGAGTGACATGCTCAAGTCATTGCCATTTTACCTGCTTAGTCAAAGGCGATCCTCGTACATGGCACTTAAATCCTGCGGGTCAACAACTATGTCTATGACAAAAATGTCAATTGACGGCGTGGTATGTATGACGATACGAGACTGAGTAACTTGCTGGTACCTACCTAATGAAGTGGAATTCTTATTCATGCTAAAAATAAATGCCTGAGATATAACAATACATAATATTATTGTGAAGTTAGTGTTAGACTCAGTTAGAGTGAGAATAAACTACAGTTAGAATAGAATGCAGTAATCAATATCCATATTCAGGCAAAAAATCAATGAATTGAATCATTATTATTTATTACATTTCCTCTTCGTATGTTTTCATTGAATTGTGAGCACACAACTAAAAATATTTATATATAATTATGCTACGTCATGAATGTAATTTACACACATCACCGTGATATGATGATGATTGGTTTGTGTCTAATAATATCAGCGCTTCACACACGGGCGGATTATTCATAGGGCCTGATTTGACAGAAATAATGCTTCATACCGTAGTCATGTCTGTGATATGTTTAACATTGTGATTTAAGAAGTCGAATATAATATTTTTTTTCTTTTGATATAGTGTTGTGCAAGACCCACTATAATCAGGAAATTCATTAACAGTGTTAGTCATTGCTCAATGCAATATAGTAAATTGTTTTTAGAAGATGATGATTGTTGCATATTGAAATAAATGGTAATAATTTTAACGAAATATGCAATTGAAAATATTCATTTATTGCAAACAGGTTACGGCATTGCATTGTAAGATAATCAATAACTAGCACTAACATCATAATTCGCGATTCAGTGCCATGATCTGTATAACCTGTATATAGTCGACCTTGGGTGCGGTGATAATCTATTGCTACGAAAGCTATGAGAAAATAATTTAAGTAGCCAAAAAAAATCCATTCAAAGCATCAAAATTTATTGACTTCCCGGTCATGTCCGACGAATAGAATAGCCAGGATTTTTTAATGCGAAACCGTCTGGTCGGAAGAACGTTGGGAAGCATTGATATGATCTCATTTCATTAAGAATTTTACTACGAGGGGGGTTTTGTAGCGGCCCTGATTCAACCATTCTATTGCAGGCCTCAGTAGAACGGAATGACGTAACCTAGGATTAGCAAAGACTCGTCATATCTGATTGAAGGAGAATAGGGGGAGTATACACAGGAATGAGGACAACTAGAGGAAGTCAGGGCCCATAATGGGTTGTTGCACGATAAATGATTATGTTGTCGTAATTGTGTAGTAACCATTAACGTTAATAATTATATCAAAATACAACGGTGTATTAAGTTTCATAGACGAATACTGAATAAATATAAAGGCAGATGTGCAGTTTGGTTGGCCGTTTACCCACCAGCGGTAAAGACGCCTCCCGAGATATATGGACCGCCGCCCGCTTTCCGAAAGCCTTCTCCCGTGATCGGTTAAACCGTTCGTGTACGCGTATAAACCGATAGTTTTGTTTGATGGCGCGTTCGGCGGCGGGTGAACCGCGATGTTTTGCCTACTCTTGTAGAACGCACATAAGACCAATATGTACCGGGTTATAGATCCAGATGAAGACAACAAATCTGAATAATAAACTTACATAGATCAATTAATAAGTTACAATATATACTAAACTGAATGGTAGCAAGCCAAACCAACAATCCGTTATTGTGTGTTGGCTTAAATATTTGGTTGTTCAGTCATCGGCACATTGTGTTATACATTTTTTTCATCAATCACCTGTCAGCACCTATTAGAGATCATTTAGTTATTAGTAAGTACGACGGGCTCTCCGGGTCATTGAACAAACACATAACTGACAGTTAATAATTTACTGTTGCACCTACATTCGTGGTTACACAACAACAATGGTTGTCAGCAGGTAACATGCATTGTAAAAAATAGGGCCCGAATGAGTTATGAAAAAGGCACAACATTGTATGTTATGTTTATTGATTAATCATGGCTACTAACAGAATGGCAATATAATAAAAATAGCACAAAAAACCATGCAATATGGTTTTTGCATATTATCTTGTATGAAGTTGTATGTATTAAAATTAAATAATATCGACGATTTCGTTGCTTATCTCAAATGACCATGGCCGTATTGCTAATATAGTATTATTGGATACTTACATTGTAAATATAATAATATAGTAAATACACCATTATTACAAATGTTGCAATAACCGATAGTCAAAAAGGTCATTTATTTCATTTGGTGCAGTCCTTGCATGCTACATAGATTAGATCAGTATTTATCCGATTGCCATCCCATCCGGAGAAGACACTTCACGTCGCAGAATAATTCCACTAGCAGAACAGCTTATCATTTTTACACTACATCTGTTGTATAATTTTCGGTAGATACTTGTTGATGTTCACTTTTTTTCTTATGTTCTCTGTGCCGTCATCTAACTTGTTTTCATTCTGGAGCAATTCATCCATTGCAGACTTCTACGATTTATAAATCTAAAGGTATGCAAATTATAGTATGGGCTCAATGTACATCTGATTGTGGAGAACAGTTTACGAGAAATGGATGCTTGCCACTTGCTCAACCTATTCCAACAACACACCAAAAACAACATATGAATTTCCCAGGCACGGGATTCGAACCCGAAACCCACGATTTCCTAAGCGGACATTTCATCACTCGCCCATCGTGAGCGTAAAAGTATTAAAAATAGTCAGTAGAAACATGCATATTATTTCATTGAATTCATATTTAAAACAAGCATTCACATTTACTTATTCTCGGTCGTTCTGTCATGGCTGAAGATCGTTACCACCCTGAAATGAAGTCATCATCAGAGTGACTTTTGCTAGAAACAGATTATCATCACGTCACGTGAGCTTAAGTGCTATGGCTATCAGAACATTCATAATAAAAGCTGAGACCTTAGGCCCGTTTCAGACGGGACACCGGTGTCGCGCTCGTCTTAATATAGGAAGTCTTTGTATTCGAATAAAGGGGCCTTTTATTATGTTTATGAACGCCCCAGCGCTAATGAGTCAACGCGTGTCCGGTACACTTTTCCGTCGGCCGCTATATTCTCAAGCCGCCGATACACTTGTTTTTATTACCGCAGCCAGTTTTATGTTCTAATTCATAACACGAAATTATGCGTTGACTCATTAGCTCTAGGGCGTTCATAAACATAATACAAAGGCCCCTTTATTCTAATACAAAGGTCTCCTATATTATATACGAGCGCGACACCGGTGTGCCGTCTGAAACGGGCCTTAAAAATACAACCTCTGCTTCTCTCAGGGCAGAGTGAAGGCTGCCCTAGTAACATCTTTTACTTGGTCGCTTCAGCGCACTGACGCTATTCATCTGCCTCACCTTTCCTGGAGGTTACCAAAAAGTCTCTCACCGCCACATCCCCACAGGGTACTCGGTCCCTGGGTCAACTACACAAGAGATGAGCTATCGGTGTGCATAATAATATTGAGGTGGAAATTATCAATGAAGAATGCTCAGGATCGAGACGAATGATGTTTTGTGCCAAACTGCTGCTAATCAAGTAAGTCATCACCATAATCACAACTGAGCTGGAAAAATCCGATGACTGAATGCAAAGCGTGTCAGTATTATTCTCACCGATCACATTCAATTGTTATCAGGTCATCACTAAAAGCAACCAATATAGTGGGATTCGCAAACACGTACAGTCCATCGGTATCTACCGAAAACAATACTTAATGTAGATACATACTATTCTACTCGTATTGTTGATAAATTTTCACATTGCGACCAGGTGAATAAGTGTCTACGTCGACATGAACCACGGAATATTGCGTTTGACCCTCATCTTGCCTGTCGACCCTTCCGATAGAAGCCAGCCAGTTAGAGGGAGCATACATACATAAAAACGCAACATCAGACGCCGTCAAAGTAGGCGAAAGGTTTTGCTTCGATATGCCTATTTCCTGCCTGATTTTCGAGCATCGTCATACGATAAGATAACCAACGGCATTATATTATCGTATTTCATTTAATACCATACTTATGCGTGGTAAGTGATTAACAACCGATTAATAGACATAATTCAAATAATATGCATGATCTAATTCGGAGTAAATCAAATTTAATTAAATGAGATATTACAATAGAACTAGTTCAATGCTCATTAAAGCGATACATGGGCACGTGTCAGGTGTGCGCGCAGCTTTATCGACCGTGGTACAATAAATTAAATGATATTGCTCGACTCATAAGACTTGCAGGCAGTTGTGTAGTATTTTTATGCCCAGTATAGACCAAGATACACCTATCAATGCCAGAAAAACTTATAAATTTTTCTGTAAATAAAGGAAACAACTGTCTCAATACAAATTTCTGTGCACAGTTCTCTGTTTGAATATTTTGAACTCAATGCACTCTACACCTGCAAACAAAGTCTATCAAATTATAGAGAATTTTTCAAAAAACGTAATTATTTGTAGAAAAAAAACGTTGATAATTAAAGAGGTCATTTTACTAAGCGATCATCGTAGCCGAATTGAGTTTGTACATTCAAATAAAATCATTTTTACTTGTACGACGACTGCATCCGATCATCAACGAATCGTACATGTATCTACCCGTTACAATTATACGATCATCGCATAAACAAAAACATTACTTAAGGCTATACCTCAGTTGAGGCACGGTCTGTGGCTAGGCGATGCGCGGATTGCGGGTCGCGGGTGCAAATGACGCATGCCAAACGAAATATAATTTGTCATATAAATCCAGCTTGCGTCCATTTAATGTTCTGTTTATTGTTCTATCAGTAACAATAATAATATATTCATCGACATGTTTTCTTTTTAAAGTAAATGGGTAACGTTTTTAGTCATTTTTACACGATTTAAGAATTAATACGCCCGTCGCCATCACGAAACAAATTGACGTGTTTCCAGCTCGACATTCTCTCTCCGAATGGCAGCGAGTCCAAAATTTCGTCGCGCCTATAGTTGAAAATTATTTGCCGTTTCACTGATGTATCGCCTTAAGATCAAAGTGTGCATTTATCAATACATAACAATTATTATACCTGCTGATTAGGCACCTTTTAATAGTGGCATTCGCTCTTAGGCTATACTATGGTACTATTGTACTAATAATAATATCTCTCAGCCTTCGTGAATTTGATCACAAATTAAAACGTTATAACATGTACTATATACCGGGTGTATGTTTGGGTGAGTAGCTTGGGTCGCATGAATGATTATTTCATATCTCAATCAAAATGCACCGACTGCCCCCATGCGGGTACCGCTACGTTATTGAGCTAAGGCAAAAGGCACCAACTGCCAAATGTGATATTAGTTATACCACACCACACAGCAATAAAAGATAGGCGCGTGTGTGACAAAAATAAATGTATATTTAAAAAGTTGTGAATGTGGATTTTAATAGGTACATAAGGTTAGAATAAAAAAAAATGTGTATTGTTCTAAAAAAATTTCAAGTAGGTACATAAAAAATAACGTTACAAGTCTGTTTACTGGAAGCCAGGCGGGAACAGTGGCAATTTTTCAAATTTCATGAATTCCAAGAATGATAACCTAACCTAACCAAACTTAACAAATCACGCCAGTAGGTACATCGGCTATTTTCAAAATTTGTTTGCCGCTGATTTCCACTAAATAGATAAGAATCAATATAACTTTACAAGATTTAGGGGGAAAGATGTATCGGAAATCTAGCATTATTTCATGTTTCATGTCAAATGGCTCTCTGTCAAGTCTGATTCGGCTTGTCAACGAAAGTTGGCAAAACTGATAAAGACGCATCGAATATCGTTAGCGTCACATTGTCGATTCCTGTACTAAACTAATGCCGGGCCCACACTGGCAACATCGTTAAATTTTACGATAATTATGATAATTATCGTAAAATTTAATGAGGTTGCCAGTATGGACACGGCATAATATCAACGAAAAGTGTTGTCACAACATCACCATATAAATAAATAAAGATAAAACTTTAGCTTTAGGGTTATACTAACTTAAGAGGTACAATATGTACGGTGAAATACTGCAAACGTCTCTGAATCAGTAGGTATTTCGTGGTGGGAATTCTCACGTTTGGTTAAAAATAATATGTAGGTAGGTATCTGTTTCTGTTATAACAGATATTTGATGGTTTGGGCGAATGTCTAGCAAACATTCAATTATGTGAACGATATATTATTAACATATAATTATTAGAAGCGAAAATAGTGAGAGAATAAGCACAAAAGGGAGCAAGTCACAAATGTGATGTTTTCCTTCTTTCATCGAGATTAATTTAATCATAAACTTCAACGTTTTTAATCCTTTTTGCAATCACATAACACGATTTAAAACTAGTCAAAGTTACGAGTAGCATACAATCAAATTCAAATTAATAGTGATCGCCAAACTGTACACAACACACTAAAACGTATTTTTTGTGAGTTTTAAATCAAGGTAAGTAGCCGGCTACAAACCAGAAGTGCCCAGACCACTAAATAAACTAACGTTCTAGTAATTATTACTATCCAGACAAAGATACATCGGTTCGGTAAACATTGTATGCCTAGAAACTGTTCGCAAGTTGTATTAAAATTATTTCCGATCATTTACGAATATTTAATAATATGGTTTAAACTGTAGAAATTTTTCAATATAAAACAGCTGATTTTCTCGGTCTGGCCTAGACTTTGCAATCGCTTGTTAACTACGCAAGAGGGTTCTCCTTTAAAAAGAGCCGTCAAATTCAATATCGGTCATAGACAGTGAATGGGTGAGTGACCAATCACACTATACCGCGAGCCATTTGCTTTGAAGAACGACAGAGAAGAGTACTTAGCTAAAGGTGGAACTACACGACTGGCGTAATTGACAAATATTTGTTACATAATATGGATACTTGACAACTCGTGGGAACGGTTGTATTTCCACAAATATTTTCCACTTTCTCCACAGGCTATCGGTAAATGTTGATACTAGTCATTGTTTCAAACACTAGTCAGTATTTGAGCACAAAATATTACACCAATCGTGGAAATTATTCACTTGTGCAATTGTACAAATGCAAAATTATTGGTACATTTGTCAAACACATCAGACTTGGAGAAAAAATATGCTAATTCACATCGGATTGGCTAAATATCAGATATATTAACTGGCGCCCTGGCGTTGGCTGCGAATCTGGGGTTACGGCAGGCTGCGGAGAACCATCGAAATAAAAAAAGGTGATATTAATACTATCAACCGAAGGTACTTGATGGAATTTGAATTTAAATTGTAATGGATTTAAGTTTTGTACTATTCCATTTGAGTAAAATAACAATACGAATAAATAAGGAGAGTCCAAATGGAATAGTACAAAACTTAAATCCATTAGATTAAAAAAAAAAAAAATGGAAAGTCGTAAGTTCAACCTCAGACCCTACTCGGTTTAGGAGTGTTTCTATAATACTTAATTAACTATATTTCTGATGATACATTTTTTGTATTTTTATTATAATAATTGTTTGAAAAAAAAGTTATAGGTAGAAATAAACAGTTGGCTAGGGTCACAATACCACCTCCTGAAGAAAGGTGGATTTTTAACCCTGGCCTAAACAGTTTCGAATACCAACCAATAACCCAGATAATTTAGAATTAACGTTTACTTTGTTTGAATGAATGTCTTATTCATAATTTTGGCGTTAATTACATAACATTAAATAACAATAAACAAAATTATACTCAACACAGTTTTTGAGCCGCTGTATTCTGAAATCAGTCAAGCCTTGAAACGACCTTGAGCGTGGACGAATCAAAAAGAGAATCAATGAAACGTCAAATTTAAATTTGGAAGCAAAACAATACCAGTTTGAGCATACTAAAAACATAAAACCGGGTGTCACTAACTCTGCGAATAAGAGTGTCCATACAAAGTGTACGGGTGAAAAATAATCAATGTATTTGGTAAGCTCGGACTATTTCTCTGAAATAAAACGTCATTCGGTTAATACCGGTTTCACGGTGTGGGAGCTTAATCAGTATGGTTGAAAATTCTGAGAAAATAAATGTTTCTTTTTTAGTATTGAATAATAATAATATTATTATTAGGTAATAATCATAAGCTTATAGGTACTATAATAATAGGAGATTTTTAGATGACTTATTTAAAATGTCGTCAACCAAATAATATATTGGTTTGGTATTGGAATATATTGGTTAGAATAGAAGGCAACCAAAAGGTTGTATTAATTAATTTTAAAGATACTTACCTATTTTATTTATTCAACGAGTAATTCACATGATCTAATGCCGTGTCCACACTGGCAACAAGTTGCTTGCAACTTGCAACCTCATTAAATGTTACGATAATTATCATCATTATCGTAAAATCTAACGAGGTCACCAGCAACTTGTTGCCAGTGTGGACCCGGCATAAGAATGCAACAATAATGTTATACCATACCTATACATAATTTGAAATTGCATGACAATAGAGTACATGGGCGCGAAATTCGGGGGGGGGGGCGCGGGTTCGAATCACGCTGGGTGTCGTATATTTTTTCGGTGGTTAAGTATATTATATTTCTTTTATGTGTTTGCAAATTATGTAATTTTAAAGCTACGATCTTTACATTATTATTATTATATGGGATTGACGAGTAATCCAGTAGGTAGGTACCTACTCGTTTGTGAAGTCGAAATTGTATGGTGTTCATAATATCGTGTGTTTGGATCGTGGACACTGTAGGTTAAGCAAACGGCTGACATCCATTTCTCGTAAAAAATATCTGTCAGGAAACCTTTTTCAAAATGAAAAATAGCAGGTCGTGTGAGTAGGTACTTATTACAATATGAATCACATTATTTTTTATTCACTGTTGGAAATAAAATTGTGCCATGATTCTACAACGACCAGTTAACTAGAAACTTACACTAGCCGCTAACGCAAGCAACGGTACCTACTTAGTAACAAACCGCCCCTTGACTCCGGACGAATACAGTAGAGAAACGCGGTAGAAGGGGCCGAATGTTTTTTGTAAGGGAGGCGGAGTTGTTTTGGGGTTAACACTTTTTTAGTTAAGGTGAAGTATAAACACAGTAGAAATTACGAAGTTGGTTTACAGGACAATATTAAAGTTTGCGGCGTTGCGCATCAAGACAATGTATTATGTCTCTCATGATAAACGCTTATTCTTACGCGAGAAGTATCGATTAAGAACACATCTTAATCTTGCGGCATGAAGAAAAATACTACATCTGAAAAACACTGTTAAAATGGGGGAGTAAACTCTGTGAATTCATCCGGGGGGGACACCGTAACCGCAAAATGTGCGGCGATTCGGCTATTAATATCGATTATTTCTGAGTTCCCTGGTGCCGTCATAAAAAAACGATGTCATTGGGTACTTTATATCCTGGCACGAGAGGTAAAGTGTGCAAAAAACTAAATAAATAATAATTTGAACCGATATTCATCACTAACGAATGGCAAATGAAAACTATACCAGAATTTTGTTCATCCCTTACCTCTGGGGTACAAAACTTGTGCTACAATAATTGTAATAAATTAATATATTATTATTAGTGCAGTTGCAATCATAAATATATCCTAACAATGGACTTCTACGCGATTTGTTATTTCGCTACATGTGCCATAACTACATCAGTAGACACATTGATTTTTTTCAATATACAGAAAACATCAACGTATCATATATATAATAATATAATACATAACATATATAAATTATATAATAATTGTTAATATTATAGAATAATAATAATAACAAACGTAAGCATATCACCCAGTGACATCCCGTTGGTGCGGGCAGGGCATGCGTGCTTAGGGGCGGCGAATGAATGAATGAATACAAATATTCTAACCATTTAGCACAGTGGTGGATTTCCATTTAGCAGACCAGGGAACACAGAATTAATGGCAACCGAAATACCTAACGGATATGGAGTAATCGGCAACCGATATCGAGTGTGGAAGAATATGGGATAAACTTAAACACGTGTCAAGAATAAGCCGTCGTTCTGACAACTGCTCTCGGTTTATGCACTGATGCTCATTCAATATTGCTGTATTTGAAGGTTGCAACACACACTATAGCACGTCTATAATGTGTGTTTCATTTTCGTAGGACACTCAACATTCAAAACGCTGCTTCAAAATTTAGTGTATGGGGTATAACCTATCGGAATTCTATTTATTAATCTGGTCTGTGAAGCAGACGGTGCGGTTGCTTCGTTAGAAAGTATGGACATCTTGATTTAAAAGATAATCGAAACATAAAATATATTGACATAACTATTGTTGTATTGTGCCTAATACATATTGTAATGAGTAATGACGGTTTATCACACAAGCAAAATTCTCACAGGGGTGCCTCCAAACTTATTAGTGTCATAGACCTTCACATACCTAAAACCAGGTATGCTATCTAATTCTCAGTAAACGGTGTGTTTATTAGTTTAAAGATTTTCGGGGTACTTGTCTGTTTAAAATAAATTATAAAGATAAGTAAGTAAGCACCTAATGAATTTGAGGACAATTTGAAACTAAATGAAAGAGGACAGCATTCTAATTATGCTTAAGGGCTGCACTTCGATTAGGGATGTCACTGATAAATTCATAGCATTAAGTTACACCAATAAATTAATTGATACATTCGTCATGTACCTACACCGTCAAAAAAGTATCAATACATTCTTTCGATACCAACCGGTATTTAGAGTTTTTTTTTCGAAAGACATCCATCGGAACAAGCATCATTTGATACACTTGCAAGAATCAATACTGTCTTACGATATGATGCCGTTGCCGATATCGAGTATCGATTCTTTAACTTTCGAAATGTTAACCATAACTGTCAATAGTTGGAGCTAGGTACCTATATATTCTTTACCTCATGAGGACATGTCCCTCCAATCGCCATACCCCTCGTTCCATTATTCCATGTTTGGATTTTGCTACTGCACATTCTGCCTATGAGAATGGGAGTGCGCAATCGAGAGATTACTAGATCTATATTTACTTCAGTTGATCGCTGTTTTATTAACACGAAATCGTTACAGCATTAGGTATGACCGTGACTTATCATTAATCCGGTTTGCCAGTCCATCGACTGTTCATTGAAATTTAAGGCGCAGCTTTCTTTCTTAGATTGTCATCAGTCGACATGTAAACAATTATTGAAACACAAACAAAACAAGGTTATAGATGAACTATATTTCTTGTATGTCCAAACATATACGATAATAATATATTACGTATTATTTTTTTATGTTAATATAAAATTTGACATTCTTTATCGACCCCCGAGCCATTCGAATCGGATACAAAAAAAAGATTAAAACAAACCATTAATTATTCACTTTGGTTTACGGGTGAAGTGGGAAAATTAATTCCAAGATTTCGAAATAACATCCTTGTAACACAAAAACCAGTTAGTCGAAAAAACGCGTTCGATTGTATAATAACAAGATTAATAAATACCTAATAACGTAACGTTATGTAGGTATATCATGACATTACGAGGGACTCTGCCCGTGGAATTATGCCATTGAATTAATCTTGTACTAATTTAAAACATTAATTGACAAAATAAATTAATAGCTAATTTAATCATTGGTAATTTTCTACAGATATACTGTATAAATTCACTTCACTTTGGACTCTTATTATTGTATTACGTATATTGTAGGTATCTGTGATTTAAATTGTCAACGGCTTTTTCGCCACTTCCCCGTACCGAGACTTTAAATTCAGTACCTACACGTGTGCTAACTGCTATAAATGCGGCGAAAATACATTCTAGTAAAATATGTTGCAACTTGCAGTCATATACCCCAAACGTGCGATCTTTTATCACACAATCATAAATAATAAAAATGGCTATTTGTTACGTAGGTACCTAATTTTGCTACCAATTTGAAACCTTCACCAATAGATTCCTCATTCGTGGTCGATTTCAAGACAGAAATGCAAGAAATATATTTAATTATAAATTTATCACATCTAGTCGACACAGATGCAATGTGCATATATACGCTCGCGTCTATGACGATGACGTATTGAAATCGTTTTATATTGAAAATTTGTCTTGATTCTGAGATCATAATCATACCCTATCGGTTCAATGAGCAAACATATTTATTGAGATAGAAGCTTTTAACATTGTTATTTCTTAGTCGTCATAAGGTGTGTAGGTTTTTTGAAAACTTTTATTTAATTTTTTATTATAACTAGCACAGACCTACTTAAAAAATAGTTCATGCTGTTTGGAACGAAAATAATTTTATAAGTATAATATGTTTTAATAAATTTAAATTGAACTGAACTATTATAATATGAACTTAACGTGGATTGGTAGGTGATGTCACGTAAATAAAGGATGGGAAATCCGATGTCGTGGGAGTACATTGGTCCATATATAAAAGGCACGTACGTTAGGGAAGTGCCCCATTATCCAATGATAACAGTCAGTCGCCTGCTCATCATCATCATAAATTATAAAATAATAATCGACAATGCCAAAATACTACACTTATAATAGGATACTTTAAGATCTATCCTGTCGTAAACTCTTTAATAGATCTTTTAGATAACACTAGGTATGCGTGATAACGATAAGGATACTACATTTCCTACATTAGATAAATTGGAAAATATAGGCTTTTAAACAGTAACACTAACATCCAAATTACACGAGGCTGTTACACTTACGTGACTTACGTAGGTATATATGTACGCATATAGGTGCAGTTTCATTCAGTGACCTGAACGATCTCGAAAATTACAGACTCAGTTCATGTAGAATACTGACGATGAAGCAGCCCAAATGTTGTCAACCAAACTACTATTTGTTGATACTGACTGAAATTATAATTCAATGAAGTGTTACACTATTCCATTTGGGTTTTTTTTTTGACCTGGAGATTTCGCCGTAAATGCACACTGACATTGTACTAATCTACGTTATAATATAGTATCTGTAGTACAGCAAAATATCAAATATAAATTTGAAAATCGGAAAATAATATACTTTCCTATATATTTTTGACTTACAACTTTTGCATCAGAATCTGAAAATAAAATATTTAATCAGTACCTCGCAAAGCTTAAAGAAGCTGTTACCCATGATTCCGAGAGGAAACTTTCAATTTGCAACTCGAAAGACCTGAAGAAAAAGCTCTCGAATACTGAATTGAAAATTTTCAGTTATTAGCTCAGAAAGACTAAAAAGGAGCTCGTATTTCGTCGTTATAAGAAAAAAAAACAATAATGTCACATGTAAATAGGTATTATATTTTTTTATGGAAATACCATAATAAAATTTATTGTTGGGCACTTTTTATCAAATTTAATGTTCTATCACAAACAAATTATTTGTGTGTTCCCTGTGCACTATAATAACTAAATAAGTAAAGATGGCAACACAGATCATCACCATAAACGCTGTTCCATACAGCGATCAGTGAAAATATCGGCGAGAATCGATCGAATGGTCTTTTCAGCAGCAGTGCATGAAATCACGCATACCTACTGAATAACATTGTTGCATGCGCGATCGTTTATATCGATTGATGAAATCCCACCTTACGGTTTTGTATTATTATTATATGTAGGTACTTGGATCCTCAGGTCGTAAATGAAAAAATGGATTTAAAGTGATATAATTTTAGATGTTGCTTATTATTAACGCTTGGCTTAACGAAGCCTTAACGGTAAACAAAATTCTGTACAAAGTCATTAGGTACTTACGCACTTTTTATTCTGAACACTTTTTCGACTACTATTTCGCAGATTTCCTACAAACATATAATAATAATTGAATATATTTGATGTACGCGCTGGATTGGTGAAATATTAAGAGCATACTTCAGTGAAACGGCAAATAATTTTTTTTGCGACGAAATTTTAGACTCGCTGGCAATCGGAGAGCGAAAGTCGAGCTGTGAACACGTCAATTTGTTTCATGATGGCGACGGGGGTATTAATTCTTAAATCGTGTAAAGATGACTAAAAAACGTTACACATTTACTTGAAAAAGAAAACATGTCAATGAATATATTATTATTGTTACTAATAGAACAATAAACAGAACATTAAATGGACGCATGTTGAATTTTTATGATAAGTAAATTATATTTCGTTCGGCTCGCGTCATTTGCACAATCCGCGCATCGCCTAGTCACGATCTTTTTAGACCATGCCTCAACTGAGGTACTTATAGCCTTAAGGTTACGCGGAATTATGGGGCAACGGGGAATAGGGAAACGAGGGTAGTGGAGAGAGCTTAAGGAGGCTTTCATCCAGAATTGCATTGAAACTAGCTGATGATGCTGATATAATATGTATACTACATTGTCTGTGCAGTCATTTATTTAGATAATTATTACATACCTAACTAGAAATATTAATAATATTTATCAACATTATAATACGAGGGTGGGTCAATAATTCCTTAGAAAAAAGCATTAAAACAGTTTTTATTTTTGTATTTTTTTTTTATTTCTCAACATAATCTCCTTGGAGCTCAATACACTTGGTTAGACGTTTCTCAATTATTTTTAAACCGTCAGAAAAATAAGTTTTCGGAAGGTCCTCAAAATAAGCATTTGTCCGATCAATGACTTCTTCATTTGAAAAAAAACGTTGTCCACTTAGCCATTTTTTTAAGTTTGGGAAAAGGAAAAAGTCACTGGGGGGGCTAAATCTGGCGAATACGGTGGGTGGTCGACCAATTCGAACTTCAATTCTTCAATTTTAGCCATTGATCGTAAACACGTGTGAACACGGGCATTGTCCTGATGAAAGAGGATTTTTTTCTTGTTTAAATGAGGCCGTTTTTCTTCAATTTCGTTTTTTAGCTGGTCCAATAAAGATGCATAATAATCCCCTGTTATTGTTTTTCCTTTTTCCAAATAGTCAACGAAAATAATTTTACGTGCATCCCAAAATACAGTAGCCATAACCTTTACCAGCTGATTTTACGGTTTTCGCCTTCTTTGGACATGGTTTGTCTTCGCAATCTACTGCTTTGACTGTTCTTTCGTCTCGGGAGTATAGTGGTGTATCCATGTTTCATCTACAGTCACAAAGCGACGAAAAAATTCATCCGGATTGCGTTGCATGAGCGACAACAGGGCTTTAGAGGCCACCACCCTATTGCGTTTATTGTCGACTGTGAGCAAACGCGGCACCCATCTTGCAGAAATATTTTTCATGCCCAATTTGTCATGTAAAATAAAAATGACGCTACCTTTTGAGATCCCTGTAACCTCAATTATCTCACTCAACTTTAATCTTCGGTCACTTAACACCATATCGTGGATTTTATTGATCATTTCTGGTGTAGTCACCTCTACAGGACGTCCTGAGCGTGGTTCATCCTTTGTTGATGTACGACCACGTTTAAATTCATTTAACCAGTTATAAATAGTTGCAAGTGAAGGAGCAGATATGCCGTGAACTAAATCCAACTCATTTTTTATTTCCTTTGCTGTTAACCCTTTTATATTAAAATGTTTAATAACAGCTCTAAACTCAATTTTCTCCATTTTCCATTTTTCCATTTTCCACAAGCAAATTTTTTTTTTAAATGTACGAGAAACACACAACAACCCGACCAATCTGATTGAAACTTCGCAGCATACTGAATCGGTAGTGCCGCTGCATGAAAACAAACCGCTTACAGTACTAGTCGCGCCACCTGTCGGCTTTTCTAAGGACTTATTGACCCACCCTCGTATTACGTAAACACATACCTACATAATATGTAATTAAACATATCAATCACAACTATATTACCAAGTTATTATCACGAATCTATCAAAATGCCAATATTACGATAAATGGCAGCCGATCAATCGATCCAATAAATCTTTCTTGCGAAAACATGCACGTTGTATCAATAGTTATTTTGTCTATTACATAAACAACTTTAATAGTTCAACCATAGACGGTATAGATTTTACAGGTAATATAAATAATAACAAATTTAAACCAGTTAAAAACACCCAGTCACTTTGCACCACAGCTCTGATTTATTTGACACGATGGAAAGAGATAAACAACCGGGAAACTAAGCAAAAAAACAATGCTATGTATTTTAATTATATCGAAAGAGTTTTTTGTGCCTTATTCTGTATCGAATCGTGTTTATAAGATCAGGCAGACATTGTTTAATGCGATTTGAAAATCATGGCTACTAGATGTTTTCGATGACACAAAAACATGTCAGACGGGGTTAGAAAAAAGGGTAAATTTTCTGAAAATAAAATATAGCAGCTGAAATCTGTGAGGAAAAAGGGTGAGAACTGTTTTGTGAAAAATTCTTTTCGAGATAAAATATGAGACGTACGTAAGTAGGGGGTGTTCAAAGGGATGGAGATTGTCAGTTTATATAATATATTATCAAATAAATCTAACGTTTTTTTTACAGATATAATCGCGATTTGAAAAAAAAAACTCTGTATTAAACTACAAAAATGTCAAAACTATCGAACTTCACGCTAATGTGGTACCTTCCTATGTTGATAGTGAAAAATTAAATACCCGGTAAAAAAAAACACAAAGGTAGCAGCAGTGCTGTAAGATTTCTTCAAAGTCCAAATAATGCTATCGACCTCAGTTGAGGCATGGTCTAAAAAGATCGTGGCTAGGCGATGCGCGGATTGCGGGTCGCCTACGCCTGACGCATGCCGAACGAAATATAATTTTCATATAAATCCAATATGCGTCCATTTAATGTTCTGTTTATTGTTCTATTAGTAACAATAATAATATATTAATTGACATGTTTTCTTTTTCAAGTAAATGGGTAACGTTTTTAGTCATCTTTACACGATTTAAGAATTAATAACCCCGTTGCCATCACGAAACAAATTTACGTATTCACACCTCGACGTTCGCTACAGTGTTGCCAACTAAAATTTTCAAAATTCAGTAGATTTTTTGAATTTTTCTTCAAAATATCAGTAGATTGACAAAAATGTATGAAATTCAACGATTGTGTTTGGTGAAAGCGTGCATATTGACATAATTTCGCAAGTGTCTTTTGAAAAATTATGTAAAAAGTGACTTTTATTCATCACAGATATCATAATTTCTTCTTTTCCTGGCAATAATGTCAGTAGACATGGCAACACTGGTTCGCTCTCCGAATGCCAGCGAGTCCAAAATTTCGTCGCACCTATAGTTGAAAATTATTTGCCGTTTCACTGATGTATCTTCTTAACGGAGTAAGGTGTAGATATATAGATTTTGATATTGCATAATAATGTATTAAATATCTGGAAAAAAATAATGAAATCATTTAAATTAACATTCAAATCGATAACAGTTTTAGGTATAGGTACCTATAGTTGCTTCATTTGCATACATATTATGTACGCTAGTGATCTTATTATCGAACCAATACTATATTATTATATTTGCATAATATTGATAATATAACAATTTTATTTATTGCAATAAAAAAACACAGTGGCCCAAAGATTGCCTGCAGATGATTTTTTCTTATAAAATGCTAAAGTTCAACGATAATTTCATAGAACTCATTTAAAATGCCAAAGACAAGAAAACGAATAGTAAATTTGAATGCGCGTTATATTATCTACTTATGTTATTTTATTGCGTCCAGTTTTGACATCAAGGTGCGGGGCCGAACGTTTAACGTTTCGTTTTACTAACGTGTAAATAATATTTTTTATGAAACGATTTGTCAGCAGAACAAAAATGGTAAAAGACCATTGTGCGGGTAAATAGATATGGAAATTTCCGCAAAAGTAAATGCCACAGAAGACGAACGCTCGACGATTTATTATGTTAACACGCCATAATATTATGCTTGACTCTATTGTCTATTATAGGCAGGACTCTATTATACGACTCATATTAGTATGTTCAGTCACAGTCACAATAAGAAGGAATTATTGATGTTGATAATTTGGGTAAGTAGGCACCTATTAATTTTGATAAATTTGGCCCGTAAATATGCTAAAACTACACTGATTCATTCTGCTTATTTAAAAATAATTACAAGATAAAAACAACTTTTAATATACGTTTTTAAATTTTCTGTTCAATTATTATGCTCAATATGCTTAAACTTGTACTTGATATGAAGTAAATAAAAAACAAACAAATATAATATAATACTGAAATGTCATTTTGATTTCCATAGTAACGCACGTATGTATTAATAGTTTAGTTGCTAGGACCACCCACTTAGCAACCAATAATAGTGGATTACGGATTTCTTCCGAAATAACTTTTCATACAAAACAGAATTAACTAAAAATGAATTCAATTCTACTTAAAGATGGCTAAAAGTATTAAAATAATGCATTGGCATCGTGTTCTGATATATTCTAAAAGTTTCAAATGTCTAGCTAGTTGGCAAGTTAGTTAAAAATCGATTGGAAGATTTTTACTGGATAAACAACCACCGGACAAATAAGAATACGAGATAAGAAAAACGTTGTAAAAACTTATTAAATGCCTTTTTGCTATATTTACACATACCAGTCTAAGAAAATGCAGAAGATTCTGATATACATATATATAATTATGTTCAAAATCCCATACGTGTAAAATTTACATACTGAAAATAAGACAATAGCTCGAATGTATATGTGATGAAGTTTTCAGTGGCGAAGGGTGGAGGCAGGCTGTTGAAATCCGACAGAAGTGGTACACACTAAACTTTGTCGGTCGTACTTTTGTTTTCATTGACATAATAATGAAAAGTAAAAAAAGTAAAGAAAAAATAAGGGTTTAATTGAATTTTAAAAACTAACCAATACCACCTGAAATGGGTATTATTGGTTCACTTAAGTATAACTGACAAAGTTGAGTGTGCACTATTTATGACGGATCTCAATAGCCTACATCCACCCTTCGCCGCTGGAAGATGTCATTTGAGTGCGGTATCGTATGTATGATGAAGTAAGGAGTTAGTAATCGTACATGCCATATTGCAGGCAAAAATTCAGAGGAAAAACAGCCTTGGAAGGAAACGTATGTCGTGGATCACGACCATCAAGAAGATAAAACGATTTACTTTTATATTCAATATTATACGAGAAGAGCCATGATGGCGAAGAAGTATTAGGTACTTAATAATTAAAATACATCACTTGGAAAAGTCTCAGTAACACACGTAGGTATTAGAAAAATATTTTTTAAAAAATCCTGGACCAAGTGGGATTTAATATGTCTATCCGAGCTAGGTCTTCGTGTTCGGAAAATTGTACCTATGCAGTTCGCCATATCACAGTTTACCGTGACTTGGTGGCCGTATAACACTGAGATCTTGATGTTCGTGGAGCATTTAATATTGTAGCAAGTTGTACGAATGTTACGTAACCCTAAATAAAATATTTTGTAAAAGAATTTGCTGATTTATGAGGAAGTAATTTGTGATTAAGAAGCAATGTGTGATGTACTGTAATTGTATTAACTGTCAAGGGAAAACATTATATTATTTAAAATAAAACACAATATATAGTAGGCATGGCGACCCTTTTTACGTACGCGTGCCAAAATTTCCCAAATCATATTTTTCGACTGTCTGACGTGCCAAGCAGTTTTTTTATGGCGATTTTTTTTTTTAGTTTTCTAAAAAATAGTTTTTTAGAGAGCTTTTAAAAAGGTTTATAAATTACAATTCAGATATTGATATTCTATCTTTCACCGTATTTCTAGCGGAAAGCAAATCTTTTATTCTTTGAACATTTTCTTTCCTTGTTTTCAAATCACTCAAAGAAATAGTGGAAGAGCCATTACTGAGTCGTTTTCCATTTTTAGAGATTATGTTTGAGGCAAAATAACGAGCAGTTATAATATTTGTGTGACTGCCGATAATTAATTTCATAAGGTTTGTTGATTGAATATTTTAATTTTTAATTGCCCGATCCTAGGGACCGACCTATGTAATCGTATATTTACATTAAACGTAATGATTATTCTTTAAAATTATTTACCTGCAATTCGTTATACAATGCGATTTGTCATTATTTATGGATGTATTTCGTCGTTTCCGTTTCCGCATCGATTGGTACCTAAACATAATATGAAAAACCGAAGAAAATATGCATGGCTGTCGTCATTATTTTTTAATATTATATAATACAAGTAGGCATATACTTACTTCAGTAAGTATATATTTATTCGTAAAACTTTTTTATAAAAAAAATAAATTTAAAATACTTACTATATTATAAAATAGTAATATTTCTTTTCTCTTCAAAATGAAACATTCGCGTGCCATGCAAAATCAGGTTAATAAAATAGGTTAGCCATCCATGATCAGTGGCGATTCTCCCTTGAGAGCGTTGGAGCGGTGCACACCCACCCACTCAATTTATGCGAAAAGACTTTTTTTAAATGAGTATTTAATTTATATTTGATTAATTAAAAGTGTTCTGATCTATTACCGTAGTCATTAATTCATATACAAAAACAAATTCTAATATGTGTTTTTAACCGGCTATTTTAAATAATAATATTATATGTTGATGTGAGCGATATTCGCCATCGCTCGACCAAAGCGCCCAGTAATCTAATTTCGATTTCTTTGCAATGAGAAAGAGCGTCGTCTGGCGCGTGGAACAGCAATACGTAAATATTTTTTCTACGTGCTCGGGAGCGACAGTTCAAGTCGCTCTCGGCCCGAACGCAGATTCAGCCCGTATCAGACGTACAATTAATTATTGTATGACAATTTTTATTCAATATTATTATAAAAATAAATTCTTTTCACAGTACGCATTTAAATTTCTGCACATGTTGACAACATTTCTCAAATTTAGGCGAAGTACAATTTAAAAATAAACTTCAAGTTTTTTTTCAGTTTGATAACTAAATTCACAATGTTTATCAATTATGATATCTCTTCAAACTAGCTCTGACGTCTGACTTTTGAGATAAAAATAAACTCAAAAATGAATTGTCTGTTATTTACAGCTTGGATAATTTTTATAATGCTGATGGCGCCTCAGCATTATAAAACATTTTAATCGAAAAAAATCTCATTGACACATTTACGGTTTTACTATTAAATTTAATTTTTACTATTCCGATGACATCAGTGGAAAGCGAAAGATGTTTTTTCACACTCAAACGGATCAAGTGTTTTAGTAGAAACACCATCGCGCAATCAAGATTGAACGCATTATGTATGCTCAGTATCGAAAAAAGAATGATACAAGAGATTCCTGACTTCAACAAACGCGTAATTGAAAAATTTGTGTCGATGAAAAACAGAAGAATGGATTTCTCATACAAATGAACAATAAATCCCGGTCACTGCCAGATACGAGATATTTCGGTACTACTAATAATTCGGTCAAAACAAAATAGTTTGTGTTAAAGTTTAAAATCCATTTTTTTTCTAGAAAAACTGTTTTTAGAGGTACAACAAATAATAAATAGTGAGTTATTTGTTATTTCTTTTAAATGTACTAAATTAAAAAAACCAATAGTTTTTTTTTTGATTTTTTGGTGAAGTTTTGATGAAGGCAAATGCCTTTTTACGGCAGTCAAAAGGTGAAAAAAGTGAACTCCCAGTAAAATAACTCACCGGTCGCCACTGTCCATGATATATAATTTTCATTCCACACCATGTAATAACAACCAGGACCGGTATGGTTATTATTTTTAGACATTAATTAGTGTTAATTATTATGTTTATTAGGTGCCTATGTATTCTAGCTAGAGCAAACAATTTTTAGTGGTAAGTATCAATATCACATTATAAATAATAACGCGATCTCAATGATATACGCCCACCTATTTCCGGTACAATAGCTCACAGTTAACCAGGATACAGCGAACTTCATACGTACAATTTACATGTAACCATTTTGAGTAATTTGAATATGGAATACGGGCCCAACTAACCTGCAATTTTAGCTGTTTTTTGGCGAAAGATGATAGGGTGTTTTTTTAAAACAATAACGAACTACAAACCCAGTGTGTGGCATTATAAAATAAATTATTATTAAAGGGTATTAAAGTTCACAAACCTACATTAAACGAAAGAAAGTCGTGAACGGTAGGTACTTCAAATGAACTCACTTAAAGATAGAATTTGGCACAATTTTCCATTAAATTCTCGCAAAGGCTTTTTCAATCGAATCCTTGGCCCAGAACAGTTGGCAAATACAAGTGTAGTGTAGCCAAAGGTCATGCTATGCGGAATCCTAAAGAGATAGGTGAGTAAGTACCAGGACAGCAGTGTCCAACATTTTTTTAACTAAAGGCAAACTTATACGTGGCAATCTGACGAGAAAGGTCAAATAAGGAGATGTTTTTAGCAAAAATCTATGTTTGAGATTTGTGTTATTAATACTAACTCTCGATTTTCCATAAAAAATTCAATCACATCCCATCAATAATAATTAATACTTGCGGCCATTTTTCCCCTCAGCAAAATAAATAATACAAAATATACCATATAACTTTTACGTCAGCATCGTCATTCGTGACGCAAGAGCCTGGGATGGACCCTGGCCTCTTCTAGATACCGTCACCATTCCGACGTATTGTCCTATATCTCCCTTCGAAAAATGCCAATTGCTTGTGCCTAGTTACGTCATCAAACAATTGCATCTTAGCCGACTCGCACATCTAAGCTCGCGTCGTCTACCGCACAGCCATAAATTGAAACATTCTATGAACGTCGCATCGATGTTGCATATGAAGACCGCGTATATAGGCACCTCTCTCACATGGATAATTATGTATGGGATGCGCCGACCGGTGAACCGGTATAGGAATGAACAATTTGTAGCGTGTGCGTATGCAGTATGCGTACTGGCGGCTTCGACTCGCAGCCTGAGACGCATGCGATTTGTTGCCAGCAGCACTAAATATTTTTTCAAACTAAAAAGTTCCATTCCACCAATGTGCGGAGCTCCGTTTGGCAACGTGTATTTTGTGAATAGCGATGACGTCACATCGACGTATTCGACACGTTGCAGACAAGACGAGTTTAGATATGCGAGCCGGCTCAGGCCTCCCAACAGCCCTGTGACCAGACGGTTTTGAATCGAAAGTCACGTAAGTAATATAAAATTAAATCAATTTTAAATGATTTATGGTGAATACTAGTACAATGCGATTATAATTAAAAATATCATGAATTAAGTAAACGGTAAACTACGTTAATTTTCCGGATGTTACTTGGACCCCTTTCACATGTGCCTTCAATATTCAAACAACACCAGTGTGTACCAGTATAAATTATTGCTACCAGACGCTCGCTAGCCGAAAGTTTAATATCACCGCACTAGGTATTGTATCCAGAACTCGCCAGTCGTCTCCGTCCCCATTCCATGATAATATATCCTCGTTCTGCATGGAGATCGGTGTTTTGCGCCCAATTCTTTTGGCACAGAACATTGGCGCTGCGTTTTTTAACAATGCCTTTGCACAAACTGAAAGCCACATAATATTATTTTATTACGCTTGTCAACTTTAAATGTAAATATAAATCACCTGATGTAAGTAGATAGGTACCTACATATTTTTACGTGGAGGTTAGGGTTCTAATCCTTTTTTAAAAGCTGCTGCTTTGAATTGTTGTGTATATTTAGTGAAAGTAGTACAAATAAAGCGACTAATGAAGAATATATTAATACCTATACTCATTAAAAATGGGTTAATATCCTCCCGCATCACAGAACAGACTAATAAGATATGAATGTGAAAGCGAGTCGCTCTGGACCAGGGCTTTAGAGCTTATTTTGGCTTACGACTTCGCGGTGGTAAGGCTATGCAAAATCTGGAAGTAATGTTTTCAAATATTACCAATATTAAATGCGCGATTCGCTTACGTGATAAACTTTAATACAGGCGTAACTATTGAAAAAATGCATTCTTTAACACGTATTTATATGTACAAACACTTGAAAACTAAACCTTGTAACAGGCTCAACCAGAAGGCAACCCACTTGCCATTATTTTTGTGTTCTCTCATTGCAAATAAGCTTCTCAATAATAATTAAAACCTAATTTCTGACTTCGGATAGTAATAATTTCGGTTTCTTCGTATTTTGTTATAAAAGTATACTTTGATGTATTGACTAAAATACAGATGTATTATTTCCGACATAAGAAACCGCCTGAATTGAAACATCTGTATATGTAATTAATTTGCTGATATAAATATGTTTTGTAAAATAAGATAAAACTAACATATGAATCCCGTTTCACATTAACTGATAGAGTTCACTAATTACGAGACATTATCGGCGGTAAGTATGTATCAAAGTATGTACGATATGAGACATAAATACTTTATAGAAAACAAGTTTAACACTTAATATAGTGCTGCCAACCAACGTTTGGTAAAAGTCCGTAAATCAAACTCAATAAATGAGATAAACTTTGGCTGGCAGCACTATGCATTATAATGTATTAACGTTCTATAAATAAACCTAATAAGTAATAATATGTGTCGTAATAACGTACGTTTATGTAGAGCACTAAAAACTGATAATACTGATAACAGCCTCAATTATCTATATTCTATGTGTATGATTCCATCCGAAAATAAAATATTGCCGGTATTCTTCACTGCAAATTGTAATCTTTTTTTACCACAATAAGTATTTCAACGACATACTAAAAATATTGTTATCGCAGAAACTGGATGTGAAAATAAATATTGAACAAAATAAATTTAGCTAATGTAGGTCAGAAAAATCAGTTAAACGTCTGCACCAACACCAGACGGTGTGCTCTTCTCCTCATGTGATACCTACTGCATTTACGTATTTCTTCTTTACACTGTTTAATAATGTTTATTTGTTTTTAAATGTCGTGTTGTGAACCTCTTTAATTTATAATTTGTAATGTTCACCGTATGTTAAAAAAAATGAATTGAATTGAATTTGAATTGAATCACACCGCTCGCCATACGACCCTTCCGCCGTAGTAAATGTAGATGTCAGTCGGCGCGGTATAGAAGGAGAATAGATACATTAAACATAAAAACTCAACTACAGACGGCGTTAATGGGCGCGCAGACTAAAACAAGAAATCAATGGTGCTGGTTAACAATATAATAAAATCGAAGGCTCATTCTTATTAATATTACAAAAAATAGTTAATTATGTTAAGTTAATTAGTTAAGCTGACACTACATACTATTCATGCCCATGGCCAACTGCAGAACCGTCCTCGGGACATCTCTATTCCGAGCTCTTTCTCTCTCTCTCTCCAGCCCGTCACCCTCTTGACGTTATTCATCCATCTCGTCCAGGGGAGCCGAGGGGTCAAACAGAGGTTCCTTCATTAACTTTACGGAGAGCTCTAAATCTATCGCACCTCACGCTCTCAAGACATTGACTATACTTATTATGCGCCACTTTTGGTTTTTTTTAACCGGTCCACGTATTCTTTGAAGATTTTTTTTGTCGAATCTTGGATAACCTTTTCTCATTTCTCCGTTAGGTTCCAGGTTTCACAGCCATACAAAGCGATTGGTTTCCCGGTCACGTTGTATGTATACCCAGAATTATATCTTGTATCTTTCTATGTATTAAGTAGATGATATTTTAATCAGGACTTCATATTTTAGGTACGTCAACATTATTATTATTAGTCCCCATTTATAAACTTTCATGATAATAAGCTGCAAATCAACCCAGACAAAAATATGTTACCAATGAAATATATAGGACAGTAGCGCCACTAAAACTCTCCGCCTCGATTCGATGGGTGTTTTGGTCATTAAGGAGTTTGAGGACTACATTCCTGCCAAATTTCAGTTCTCTAATTCATACGGCGACAACGGGACTAACTCGGCTAGTCTATTAATAATAGAAGAGGGGTGGGATGGTTAAATTATTGATTTCATCTTTTCAGACGTCGCGTTGTCTGACCTTTGAAAATTGTATTTTCCGTAGATGCAAAAAGCCAAGTTCGAGAGAAAAGACGTCTTTTGCTTATACAGACAGGACAAGGCCCGACAGAGATGACGCACCAATATTTTAACGAAGTTTCTCAAGATGAAAAGAAAATTACATAAATCTATTACTTAATACCTAACTAACGTTGGACTATCACGCCGTGGGTCTCAGGTTCGAATCCTGGGTCTGGCAAGTACACATATTGTTTTTCAATTTGTGTGTGAGTCAGGGTATGGACCTAATAGGTTGAGCAAGTGGCTGACATCCATTTCTCGTAAAAAACAAAAATCTGTTAATACAAACCTCTACTCTGTGGAGGCCCATATGATCCTATTAGGATCGGACATGGTCGAAAAAAACTTATAATAGTCTTAGAAATATCACAACTTTAACTTGACGGTCAAGTGTTGAATTAATTTAGTGCAGTGATCTCAGTTTTTTTTTTTGGTTGGATAGAAACATTTTATTATAATCAAGTGGAACCCATAACTGACAATATATTGAGGTCCAGAAATATTAATTGCAAAATATACCCGTACAGCAGTTACATATTGAAGCAAAGTACTGCTCAACAGCCCTTTAACTTTAAATAGACTCAAAACGCCACCTCGCACTATTTTTAAGTCTGCAGTGGATCAGCGCCGAATAACCAAATTTTGATAGTTGAGTTTGCCCAAAACTATTAAGCAAACCCAATAAACACACACTCGACGATATAGTTTACCTACTGTGCAGTATCTAACTATAACGCTATCGTGCAAAATTTTAATGATTCAACCGAAACAAAATGAACAGTGCGTAATAGGTGGCGACATTCATTAGTGATAACTGGATTTCTCAATTTGTAGTTAAAATTTTTTAAATAATTCGTTATTCAAAAAATGGTAACGATAGCCCTTTTTTTACTGTATTAAATACCAAATCGATGTCAAATTATATCTGGTGATAATATTTTTAAGCGGACTGTATTTGGATGACGTCAAGTTTTGTGGAGTAGAGTGGACGGAGGGATGTATTCCTGAATTTCAAATGTGGCCAGGAGACATAAAGGTTTGGATGGTGGAATGGGAATTAGAGGAAATTAACTCACACAATATCTTTTACGAATCCTCACGGAACCTCCGTTGAAAATCATTTATCTGAGGGGATGGTTCTGAGGCTGAATATATTTTAAATAGCAATAATGCAACATTCTTAAATCTTAAGTATACCCAGTATTAATTGTATCCAAGTTAATATACACTCACATACTTCAATTGATTAGATCACATCAGGAAACACAAATAATCGGCCTTCTGGCGAGACTGTAACAAGGTTTAAGTTTAAATCTTAAATGTGGAGAAATATGGGAACTTAATCACGTGTTAAGGAATATGGTATTTTCAATAGTTTCGTCTGTGTCATAATCATGGCCCCCACAAGGGGGGGCTGACAGGGCTCTAGCCTAGGGGCCCGGCGTAACGAGTCGACCGATAAGTGAGATAAACACAGACCACAAATTTGCTCTAATAGTAAAAAGTCAAAAAGCAATTTTAGTTCAATAATTATTAATAATTAAAATATTTGATTGTATGGTGCAATTTTTAAATGTGTGCCGATACTCCACAACTCCATAATTCAAATGGATATACATATTAAAAATACACCTTAATTTTACCGCGTACACCATGGAAAACGCTATTGTAGCGCGTCACACTGCCTTTACCCATAGCGATAGGTAGGGGGCCCGCCAAATATCCTAGCCTGGGGGCCCGCTTCAGGATGTGGGGGCCATGGTCATAATATACATTGAAGAGGACACTCGGTGCGCTTTGTCACACTGTGTTACACCGAACCCTGCATCTAAACCTTTGGTCCATGGCGACTGACTTCTATCTTATTAAACTGTTTCGTGAATCACATATTCTCAAACCATCGAGTAAATATTATATGACCTGAATTCCTGAAGATGTCTGTTTGAAAGGATGAAACGATGAAAGGTAGAAATTATATGAATCTAAATATGCCTAAATTGAATAATAATATTACGACCAGACGAGAGTCACATCTTCCTAAATAAGAAACCAGTGCTAATCGGTATGTATACATTTATTGTAATCGCATCCCCAGTAAAATAATAGGCACAGTAAAAGTCTGGGTGTATAAAATAGTGCGTTATGTAAAAACATCATCTCCTACAGCTACAGTTCACATTTTACTTTAAAACATAATAACATGGAGATATTTTAGTTTATGAACTGTGACATTAAATTTGACATTTTTTGGATAGCTTTTGGTG
The DNA here is from genome assembly GCF_057557595.1 of Rhyacophila brunnea. Taxonomy (NCBI): domain Eukaryota; kingdom Metazoa; phylum Arthropoda; class Insecta; order Trichoptera; family Rhyacophilidae; genus Rhyacophila; species Rhyacophila brunnea. Next base: position 22,705,295 of record NW_028232774.1, read on the forward strand.
TCGTAACTTAGGTACAACAGCATCTCTATAGATTGAACAGTGATAGAAAAGTAATAATATAAGTATGTACCACATAAAGTGCCTTTTCTCTGACACCCTTTGAGTATGACTATAAGTATTTTTATTATTAAAATAACAACAAAAGCAAACGAGTCAAATCATATCCATACGACTATTTCAGACTTTCGACAGTAGTTTACGTTACACGAATTTAAATAATAAATACATACATAGACGTGACAATACCCCTCGTTGTCCACCACTGGTCAGCAGTAACATTTTTTTGTATAGAATGCAGCGAATTTGACATAGGCATTGTCTTTATCTGTCACTGCACCAATAATGCGAAGGTCAGTGGCGTTCGCGAAGGCCGACCGGTGTGCAGCCAATCAAGCCTTGCATTATTTATTTATGTATTTTATACAAAAAAAAACTTTCACGTAAAGTTTATTAATTCTGTTCTCTCAAAAAGACAGCGAGAATTTATTATGTTTAGTTGTATCTACAACTAATATCAAAGATGTGGAATAGAATCTTTGGTACTGTTCGGTTAAAGCGGATACAGCGGAAAACGCATTTTGAAAATAGCCGATAAACTGGATTATTTGTTAGGTTAACCTAACCAAACCTAACCTAATCTAACCTAACCCAACCTAACCTAAACTAACCCAAACTAACAAATAATCCAGTTTATCGGCTATTTTCAAAATGCGTTTTCCGCTGTATCCGCTTTAACCGAACAGTACCGAATCTTTTTATATTTGAAATTCTATGACAAATATCAATTTAGTTCTACTGATGGATTGATATTTTTATTTTAATTAGTGTTAGTTGGAGGGAATAAGCATTTACTTGGTAGAATTCCATTTTACAAAAAGATAATATAAATTACATTATTATAAATTAGTTTCGGTTGTAATACAATTATAAAGACAACAAAAATAAACAACTTCTCTACGCTCAAGTATGAAATATAATGCGACGAAAAATGATGTCTCTCCCTCACATTCGAACTAGTAAAGAATAATACGTACCTACTTACTTGGTAATTCTAGGAATGTACTTTCGTATACGTTTTTTACTATTATTTCAGTGAATCTGTGCCTATCCTAATCCGAATCCTAAGGTACAAGCGAATTGTCAAATGGAACCCACTTGTCAATAATATTTATATTAAATTTGAATACTAAGTTTAATAAAAGGTTTTAAAATTTTTTTATACAAGAAAAGTATAGGTAAATCATTCTACAGTGGCACCATGGGTACGGAAAAAGCGACTTGCAGTTGTAGTGGTATTGTTTGTTAGCATTAAATCAGGCATTGCAGCAAACAATCCAATACATACGCGAAACGCCTATGGTGTCACTGTAGAATGATTTACCTATACTTAAATATACACAAGATTTTAAAATGTTGCACAGGTACTTAATTGAAAATAGGTACATAACTTGGATAGGTCCAGAAAGAGTCGTGAACTGAGTAGGATTCGAACAGACGTCGATAGCTAGTCGTGCTTTAACCTCAAGTAAACTCATTGAAGATTGGTTGGATTATTTGGCGATATATCAGGTTAAATCTACTGACTCAGTATAGCCATCACAGTTCCATAGTAATGTGGAATACAGCCGATATCATCAGACGACATTAGCAGAAGCCGATGTCAAGTGACGCGTAACATCGACAATCCAAGGCACAATGATTTCACGAATCACGAACACAATAATGTTTACAATGCGATGATTTTCATTCAGGTTTTTTTTTGTATGTTCCACCATTGTTGAGCGAACGAGTTGCTCGGTTCGATTGCAGATTCGCCAATCCTGTAATCAGTCAGTACCCACTTAGTATTTTATAACTGAAATAATTAGTTATTTAATTTGTTTAAAAATACCAGAACTTATAGTATTAGTTGTCCTTGTCCAGTTCTGAATAAATTATAATAATGTAATATCGTTTGGCATTGAAAATACAAATAACATCTCATGGTCCACTATATTCAGGCCGCAGCACGAAACAACGAATTTCGATCGTTATTGGTTGTATTTCGAATGGAATATGGTAAACTGTTTGTAGAAAATGAATTCCTATTTTTTAAAATGTTAATACGTCAATTAACGAAATATGCAATCGAAAATCTTAATATACCTAATGAGAACTAGTTTCCGCATTGCATTCGAAGTTGAGCAATAACTAGCACTACCATCGGAAATTGCAATTTAGTGCCACGGCCAACTATAGGTGGTCTTGATACCACCCAAAGAGAAACTCAATATATTGTTTTAGTAATGTATTTTATATAAGTATCATTTGGTATTTACCACACATACAAAATATTTTAAGACGTGTTACTCTATTAAGGCTTTATCAAGTTAGTATGAGTACCGAAATACAATACATAATATATGATTTTATATATGTTAACTAGAAAAAATTACCAGATGGCAGTGCTACCTGTCAATATGTTTGATGATGCGCTCAATAATACTAATTAACTAATATCTAATGTTACTATTTTATATCATAAGCAAAGCAATATAGGGTAACATTAACCATAGCTAAAAGCGTCGATTTGAATACCAATATCATGATCGCGCAACAAAGACGCAAACTATTTCGCATGCAAAGTTACGTGCGTCTGAGAGAGACAGCTCATTGTTAGATGTGCATACCTTTGACAGGCAGATAAATCCATACAAATTTATAATTGTTATCATTGCCAACTATGTGGTAGACGGGGTGAAAAATGATATGAACTGGTAGCAATGGACGGCTGATAAAACTTATAACTTACAGTTTAGTAGATGGGGTGGAGATTTTTAATTGAAAAATCTTTACACAAATATAATGAAAAGTAAAAGGGAGGGAAAACACAATATAAACAGTATATTATTGTATAATTCTTATTCAAATATATATAAATATTGTACTACTTAAATAGTTGTATGTATTTGCGTACATATGCAGCGAGTCAATTATTATTATAAGTATGATGATATAAAAATAATAAAAAAAGATTTTTCCTGTAATCATTGCGTTTATTTGATGGGGCGTGTTCAGCCCACGCGCGACTGCTTCCGAGGCAGAGGAAGCGACCGTCCGCGAAATACACTTCGCATTTTCGACGCGGCGCACGGTGGTCGTCCCACAAAAAGATAATAATATTATCTTCGCATATTGTGCGATTGAAGAATATAATATGTATTCCAGACGGACCATAAGACCACCTTGATCTATAATCTATATTATACACTGTTGGAAAATCTAAAGATTTTTTCACATACAAACATATCAAGTTCGCAAATACCTGCCATAGAATTTTCTTTTTTTAAAGTTTATGTAATTCAGTGACTTAGCCCACGACTTAATTCACTAGGATTAAATGAGCAAGAAAACACTTTAAAACCGGAACATGGAAATATCTTCAGGGAATGAATAATTAATAATTACTTTATTTAAAAAATATACCAAAGTATAAATAGGTATAAATATATATAGTCCCTAGTAGGTATGAGCATGTCTAGGATAGCAATATGAAGTTCAGAAGACGAATAAATGCAGCCAACAAAAAGTGTTACTTTGGAATTCGTAAACATCGAAAATCCAAAGTGCCTAACAAAAAAAACAGATATACATAACACTATTAGTTTTCACACATGAATCAGAATGTTCTGTCTGAAAAAAGATCTTTAGATATTAAAGAAAGATCCTGACACCAATATTTGGAGCTAAGAATGAAGGTGGAGTGTGGCGCATCTGTCACAACTGCGTACATACTCAACGAGCAATTCGAGGAACCCAACATAATCTCTAAAAGTCTGAAGTATCAATATTTCCCGACTAAAATATGCTAGTCGTATTTAACGAATGAACTTTGGTCGATTAAGACGGAAAGCTTATGATACGAAGGCGTCCCGGCGGAGGAGTGTTGGGGAGCCCCAATTGCGGTGGTTAGGTGGCGTGGTTCAGGACGAGAGAGCGATCGGAATTCCGGCTTAGAGGATAATTGCTGAGGATAGAGGTTGCGCCACGAGTAATGTGGAGTAAATTTATGAGTTGAGGATTTTATAGATCTGCATATGCATAGGATTGGGCAATTAGTATTAAATCTCGTTATCATCAAAATAACAGTAGTAATCTGAATTGTTAGAAGAGGTAATTATGGCAGGAATTCGTGAGAGGAATCTCGCGAAATATAAATGATGACTACAATCTACATGTTACAATCATGACATCTTCGTTTAGCCTGACATCGTCAGTTAGCACGTTTTGCGGAGTAACACGAGTGTCAGAATAACACGACGACTTTTAAGGCCTGGGTGGTAGGTATATTATGCAAAATAATTGCGAGAGATGAAAGCGAGAAACAGAAAAAATGCTGAATTTGTTTTGTGACGGTCAAGGTCCTCCCAGCACTGTAGCGCGGAGAGCGACTTTCAATTACGTCTTTAAATCACATTAAAACGTGTCCCGATGCCGTGATAACAATACTCACAGTGCGTGGTGCAGTACCTATCGTTGTGCCGTAATCCGGATCGATACCGTGACCCCCTTCTAGCCAACACTGGCTTCTCACCAATCGACCGACCGTGACTTATATTTTACATTATTATTATTTATTACTCTCTTGCGGAATAAATCGGCAAAGTTCGTCGGAATCTCGATAATCCGATATCGCAAGACAAATCGGGTGATCATTTATTTAAGACAGAACGCGATAGCTACATCTCTGGCACTCACTCTTTCGTCGAGTAATCATTAAAAAAAACAAATACATCAAAATAATGATTTCATTCCCTTAATAGTAGACTTTGTAGGATGGAGGACTAGGATGTATTGGGATCGAAAGTGCACACTTACAGGATATTATTTGATGCACTGTAACTAGTGTTGCCAACTTTAATAGACAAAAATATACCAGACGAGATAACAAAAGAAACCAGATTTTTTTGATAAAAAGTCATGTTCTCTTATAACTTTCTTAGAAATTTATTCCATGTAGGTAGAGTAAAAAAGTCTCTGTAAACGCACTCACCAATGACGGCAATTTGTATATAAACTAACCAGGGAACTCAGAAATAATGGGAACTAAAATACCTAACGGATAAGGAGTAGCAGGTAACCGATCTCGAGTAAGGAAGAACCGGGATAAAATTAAACACGTGACAAGAATACGTCATACGTCGAATACTGACAACTGCTGTCAGTTTATGCATTGACGCTCATTTAATATTGGTGTATTACACACACTTGACACTATTCCACGTGCATAATGTGTGTTCCATTTTCGTAGGACACTCACACATTCAAAACCCTGGATCAAAATGTAGTGTATTGAATATTGCCTATCGGAATTCTATTTATTACCTGTTCTGTGGAACTAACTCACTCACGATTAATAAACTAGGTAAAGTAAACAAATAAATATACTTATTTTTATTGAAGGCGTTTTATTTCTATTTTCAAACAAAATTTGTGGTTTTATTGTGTGGTAAAATTTTCACCATTTCTTGGACAGAGGAGGATGTGAATAATTTTAAAATCAAATCATTATTCAAATCACACAAAAATATCTCACTAATGCGCATTCATATTTACCCCCTTTCGCAATCAAATTCGTCCAAAAACTAAAAAAATATCTCAAAAACAAACGAAAATGTTATTTAATTTTGTTTTGATTAAGTAAAATTTGGCATTATACTGTATGGGAGGCGTTTAAATGTATTTGCCAAACTCCACTGCCTGATTGGATGAAGTAGGGTGTGGCAATACGCTATCGCTATCCAGACCCCCCTGTACTATATACTCAATCAGCTTTGTAGAGGATTATTATTATTGTAATGGCTATATCGTATTATAGACAAAAGAGTATGTCTATTAACATAAATATGATACATTAACGAGTCATGCTGACAAACCGATAATCATAGACAAATCATATTATATAAATAACTAAAGTACCAATGTCATCATAGCCATCCGACAAGGTTTAGTCTTTATCTAAAGATTTTCAAGCACAGCAAGGCGGTTGGTTGATAACATATTCATCTCATTATAAACTATTACGATTCGGATCATATTTTAGCAATATCACGATGCTATGTCCTATCTTCTAACTAAATAATGCATGCCGCCAGGGTACGTGTTTAGCATGGTAAGTGTTTTAAATTGGATACTTACCGACCGACCTATTGCGTACAGGTTTACGCAAGATATTAAAAAAAATACTTATTTTTAAATACGGATTATTATGAAAATACTATTCGAAAAATTATGTTAAAAATAAACTGAAAAGGCTTTGTTTTGTGGCTAAGTCAGATGAATTAGACTTGTTTATGACTGTCCAAGTGAGCACTATTCGTCAACCAGCCACTCTCTGCCATTGACAGGACCACCAAAACTTATGGAAATATCTTCGGTATCTACCCGAACGGTAACCAGCTTAGTCAATATGAATATGCGAATGACAAGTGACTGGACCATTAATTATGCGACATAATATTATGTCAACAGGGATGGCTAATGAAGGCCTCCGACTTCCTGACTAGCTCAGGCACTTGGAAGTGGGGGTTCATTAATGTGGAAGAACAGGCAGGAACCTCATGGACGTGGAGTAACCAAGAAGTCACGGGGCACAAAGTCAATTAAACACCAGATGAAATCTTCAGAACTCGTATTTTATTGTTATTAGAATATGTTTGGCCTTATGGCATTCCTTCATCAAGGATTATAGTCCAAAGGTATCATTCACATTGGTATCGAAAGTCCCAAAGTTTATAATAATTAAAAGAAATTCGATTTATTGTTATTATCCATACACCACAATTAGTAAAAAAAAAGAAAAGTCGAATCAATTAATATTCGAAGTTCACAGTTCGAAGTCTCAATAAACAAGAGTCAACTAATATCCGAAGTCACAAAAATAACTACATTTATTACTGATTAATTAAAAATTAATTCGAATATTATTATTTAATTATTTTAAAATTAACTTGATTATTATTAACTAATTATTTAACATTAACTTAATTATTTCTAATTAGTTATGCAGACGAGATCGTGAGGGTCCCGGGGCAACAAGCCATCGCAGAAGCGACTCCCGGAACCCACAAGTGACAAAACAGACTGCTTTTGGATTTAATAATCTTGCCTTTTTATCTGTTAGGGGTGGTCGTATTTCTTACCAATTCAAAACCGATACCGCCATATGCTACACATTTATATAAGGTTGACGGATGTCAGTCTATCAACCAAACATATAGTGATATCGATGTACATAATATGATTAATATTAATATTACTTAAATTACATTAATTCCTTAATTATCTTAATTATTTTAACTACTACATATTACTAACGCCCGTCCATACGTCCCAATTTTATTATTCCTCTAACCCATTGCATATTACATTCTATTAAACATTATATTACAATTGTACATCATTAATTATCTTACAACCAAATCATATTTTGTATTTAATTTAATTTAATTACCCTTTACCTAAACCTATTATATTTAATCAAAATTTTAATCCTATTACCTTATTACCTATATGTACATGGTCTGTGACCGACTTATCTCTTCCACAGTTCACCCTGAGAAGCGGTGGGACCCGTCAGAGCAAACTGCGGGACTTCTACATGTATTAATTTTGTTCAGCTTTGTCGAGGGTCGTGATTATTCCACCGGTGGCACATTGACTACCAGGATCAGACCGAGCGGTTGGGAGGCACTACTCCTTATGGGAGCGCCCCCCACAGGGGCAGAAAATTCAGTGTGCGACACTAACCTATGACACGCGGGTAAAATTAGAATATTTTTTCCAAAATTTGAGTACCGACCTAGTTTTGTATACTTAAGTAATTTATCTAAAATCTACTGAATCATGTGTATGAATTATAAACCAGTTATTCAATTATCTTCGAAAAAAATCGATTTACACCATACAGAGAATAAAATATCTCACTAAATTATAAATATATTGTTGCCTATTTATTGTGTAAAATTATAAAATAGCTAACTAAGCACTATTGCCAATTATTGTTTTTTTTTTTAATTTATCTATCTATTAACACAATTTGTGACATTTTTTTAAAAAAGATTTTTAATAAAAGTTGACACTGGTAGAAAAAAAAATTGCCACCTTGTTATAATAGAATGTATTGTTATACGTATTATTAAGTATATTTTATTATCTTGTCAGTTAGCTATCGAAAAATGAAATCAAAGATAAAACCATCGTTGCGTAATAGTTTTTAGCAATAATTAACAACGGAAAAGCGAATAAGTTGTTGCATTTTTACACCGGCAATAAAACCATTAACTCGGTATTTAAGTGAGAAAATAGAGTGGAAATAACTACAAACTCAATGTTCATCATATTACATACCTACTTACAATGAGCGAACAAAACCCGAGCAAATGCTGCCAATTAATTATAAAAAAACACGTTGATAGCAGTGAATACCTACCGCATTTCGTGGTAACTAAACGCTATCCGCCAGTTCGTTCGTATATCTCAATAAACTCAGAATACGGTTTTGTATTATTGATTTTGATGAAAATCCATGCTGTTGTGAATAACTTCTTCCCTACTTACTGGTGGTCAACATTCTAGGGTTTTGTGTTTGCTCTTGAAAACCAATGTTAATTATTCAACTCAATCTACTACTGCAGTAAGCAATATTAATTATTATACATAAAGGCAGTAGGTAGTTTATAATATTTAGAAAAATAGGTCAAGAAGAAATGTGATAGAACACTAAAATTGAAATCGCAAGGAGTACCTTTCTCAAAATGGGATCCAGCATGAGACCTTAACGCAGTGGTTCAACCGGTGCACCGCGAAAAAAATGATAATAGCAGAAAAATTCGCGAAATTGTGAAAACCGAAAAAGTCCTTCGCTAAATTATGAAGTTTGATTTTGGTGCACCACAATTTTATCTTATGATCAAAAGTGCACCGTGATTTCGAAAAGGTTAGAACCACTGCCGTAATTATGTCTGAGACTGCGCATGGGTCGTTGTTACGTTATAGACTAATGTACTATGGACAAGAGATCTCACGAATAGTTGAAGTTTTCGAGATGTTGCTGTATAGTCAGTGTATACTTGTATAGATTATATAGACGCATCCTCAAAAAATCCTTGTACTGTGACCGGGTGACATACAATGACGTTCTCAATAGAATGGGAAATGACCGAGAAGTTATGCATAGTATCAAAAACCAGAAAACTACAGTAGGTACCTCGGCCACATTATGAGAGGAAAAGGGTACAGTATTCCCTAACATATAATTCAAGGAAAGATAAACGGTAAGCGTAGCGGCTGACGACGCCGCATTTCGTGGTTTAATAACCTCCGTGATGAAACGCGTGCTGCCAAATTGGCGGACTTGCGATTGCGTAACTGCACCACCATTTTCGCAAATGAGTACATTATTTTTTAATTTCAATAATATCTCAGCGATTTAATTTCTACTTAAATGAATCACGGAATAAAACAGCTTTATAAAATAGTCAAATATGATTTCGATAAAGTGAGGATAAAAATCAAAAAATATTTTGTTTCTATTTATGAACAGAAATATACCCATCTTTCAAAAAGGTATACATTTGTTTTATTTTTTAGAAATTTACTAGGTATGCGAAACTCGGCGATTTTTTTTTTGTACCTATTTCACTGATGTTTCCCATTACTACGTCCCCCCCCCCCATTGACAATAATTAATAGGTATACATAAGGGTTTGAAATATATTCAGAATAACATACTTAGGTACCTAGCTTATGGTACACTGATTCCAGAAACAGAAAATCATAATATTAGAACATTAATCAACTCTGGTTGTCAAAGTGCTAATTACATAAAATTACTTCCTGCCATGTTATGAATAATTCAAATAAGAAGTCATAAATAAAATATATAGGTAGGTTACCTCCAACAAAAAAATAACCCCGGGTTACATGTAGCACATACAAATTGGCTCCTGAAAAAACCCTCTGCGTTAATGTTTGAAGGCCACAGCGTACGTAGCCAAAATAATCTACCTAACCTCTTTCGGTGTTTCCTGTACATATCGGAAACGCCGCACCACGTGTCGTTGTCGCGTGCGATGACGTCACACACCGGATATAGCCAGCACGTCATGGGATATTCCACGAAGAGCCGTGGGGGTGAAGAGGGGTTGCAAAGAAGTTGGGGTAGGTTTTATGCGACATGAAAGAGGGAAAATATTAGTATTATTGAAAGAGGAAATTTTATTAGGGCGCGGTCTTGTTTACCAACGCTGACTAGACGAATGCGCGCAACAAGATGAAATTATTATCGACGTCGTGACATTATTACTGAGTGATCAGCTGTGTCACTATTTTACTCCATTTCGTAAACATGCTTAACAAAATGTCATCTGATGTTAGGTATTTGATGTCAACTAATTACGCTGATACACCGAAAAAATACAAACAATAAAAACAATATAAGTAATTGAAATAGAATAATTTATTATTAATAATAGAGATCATTTTATAGATTAGACGACGTTATACATTATTATAGATTAAGCAGGGCCAGTCCAAGGGCAGGACAAGCCAAGAGACCGCCCGGGTTTACTTAGAATACATAATAGGTACACAACCTTAGATTATACAAAAATTACACAACCTAATAATAAGTACCTAAGTATATAATAAACTATTTTTTTAATTCAACGAATAATTCACAAGATTTGAAAATGTAATATTCTATATATTGAACATACATAATTTGAAAACATCTAATGCATATACCCATTAGAAAAATCTTTTTTATAAAAAATACGACACCCGAAGGGACTTGAACCTGTAACCGCTAGATTCGCGCCAGTGTGTTTTTCCAATTAACGTGGTCCATTCCAGCGGTTACAGATTCAAGTAGCGTCGGATGTCGTATTGTTTTTAGCGGGTATATGCATGAGATATTTTCAAATTATGTAACTATGTCCAATAATTATGCAAAAGAAAAAATATACATTTATTTACATCCCACCGAACCTGGGTGGAATACAGAACGATATGAACACATTTTTCGCTACAACAAAATGCTCTTATTGTTCAACCTACATAATATGCAACATGATGACATCAAGCTGTCGCCAATCCTTACATTGTTTTTTAAAAAAAATTTCCTACTTAATCAACAGATTAATACGTCAGCCAGGCCAAAAAAAGAAATATAAAGCTGTCTGAATGTTCTCAGATATAACAAATAGTAAATGTGCGTTTCGTTTACGTGACAATTTCATGCATGCGGATTTCATATTATACGGACGTAAACAATGAAAATAATATATTCTTTAATACGTGTTTAAGTTTATCCCATTTTCTTCACACTCCAAAAGTGTACCATCTTACAGCGACACCCAGCAGTTAACCAGGAAACCCACTTCTCTAATTGTTGTGTTCCCTGTTTATACTGTAAATCTTGATACTGTTCATAATCAACAAGCTCTTGTATGATTTCTAGCCGATGAATCTCTCCAAATAGGTAGCTAATTCGTTTTAAAATATTATTGGTACTTACACGATCAAAATCAGAAGCCTGTTATACGATTAAACAGTTCCTTAAAACTGTGACCAAACGAATTATTAGACAGCATGGACAGCTGAATCTTGATAGAACAGTTAACTTGCATTTCCGCTTAAAATTCGATTCGTTCCGCTGGAAGACGAGCGGCGTTCAACGCAGAGGCGGCATGCGTTTGTTTCTGGGAACAAAACAAAACGTTGGTTTCCGTAATGTTTTAATTTTTAATCAACTACGAAAAGAACGAATCACAACTTTGACCGTTGAATACGCCAACATACTTACCATTCATTAAAAAGTGACGATTTCACATCCCTTCGGCCAGTATTAACGATAACCATTGATCGACTAGGAAAGTTGCCGATACAGTAGGTATCACAAAGAAAAATGTATATCAAGCAATATTAAAACGTCTCTCAAAGAGAAGTGAAACCATGCTTTCGTCTATTAAGATCTATATTCGTATTTATGTAATGGTAGTGTGATGATTAATGAGTGCGTCCGCGATGAACGAGTTCATATTCATATATTTTTCTTTCAATACGTATCCAAAGCATGGAACGAATAGGTTCAAAAAGTAACCAACAACTATTTTTTGTAGGTAATAAAAAAAACTGTCAAACACAATCTCTTGAGACAACGAAAATCCACATCGGATTGTTGATTGAGCCAATGGGAAAAAAATGTTTTGATGGCTGCTAGTAATAATAAAATTGCTATCTAAGTAGGCCTACCATACGTCTAAATTTGACCGGGATTGCCCCGATTTGACGATAGACCCCGAAGTCCGCTCCGGTTTGTCATTTTTATACGACGTAATCGAAAATTTAAAAATATAAATAACAAGATGAAACATTGATAATACTACTTAATTGTTTTCAATGTAATAAAGTAACAAAGAACATAATTTCGCATAATCGTCTGCGCCAGATTCTCCAATTTTGGGATATATAATATATGACGGGGAACATGATAATCTGGGGAGACTCACGGTATTTGGTCAGACGGAAGGTCGGAGAGAACGAGGAAGAGCTCCTTACAAATCAAGACTGCCACGGATATTACACTGATACAGGCACTGCGTGCCGCTTAGCTATGGGAAATGAGTCACTTAATGAGGACTCCGACCGAATAGGTTAATTACGGATAGTGATTTGTTCGGACAGATTAGGTCAATTGTGTCTTTTGTTGCTGTAATAAAATGTATAGTACCTACTAGCGCGTACGAATTACGGAATCTCGTCGCAACCCCACACGTTTCTTCCAATACTGCGCGCGCACTCTCGCGAATCTCGTTCGCCTCGAACGACATATTCCGTTCGCCGGGCAGCGTATCCTTCGCACCCACGTTTCTTCCTATACTGCGCGCGCACTCTCGCGAATCTCGTTCGCGTCGAACGACATATTCCGTTCGCCGGGCAGCGTATCCTTCGCACCCACGTTTCTTCCTATACTGCGCGCGCACTCTCGCGAATCTCGTTCGCGTCGAACGACATATTCCGTTCGCCGGGCAGCGTATCCTTCGCACCCACGTTTCTTCCTATACTGCGCGCGCACTCTCGCGAATCTCGTTCGCCTCGAACGATATATTCCGTTCGCCGGGCAGCGTATCCTTCGCACCCACGTTTCTTACTATACTGCGCGCGCACTCTCGCGAATCTCGTTCGCCTCGAACGATATATTCCGTTCGCCGGGCAGCGTATCCTTCGCACCCACGTTTCTTCCTATACTGCGCGCGCACTCTCGCGAATCTCGTTCGCCTCGAACGACATAAGCGCCACGTGACTCGGGACCGATTTGTTCGCTGGCTAAAGATTAGTTTTAAAAGATACGTTCGTTCGAGAACGACGCATGTTTAGTGCCGCTGAATGCCAGAAGGGTTGAGTTCAGCCGTGGAGAAAGGTGTCAGATGACAAATGGATGACACGATCATCAAGTCATGAGATTCCAAAAAATATATATTAACGAAAAAATCTCACTTTTAAGTAGGTGTTTCGGGTACCAAGCTACCAAGTATGCATATTATTTCCTACACCGTAATACCTTGTAAGTTATAATATGAACGGTATTTTTCTGAGATTTCACCATTTTTTTATTCAAACTAACCGTTATCTTTAATTTACACTAGATATCTTTTATTTTGTTAACTGTCAATTCATGGTGGAACTGCATTGTATTGTTTTTATTTAATAAAACGCAATTTTTTTGTAGTACTTATTCCACTTTTAATCAATAGATTAGGACCGGTTTCGTCCGCCTCAGTGGGACATTTTTAACTCCCTCTGAGGCGGACGAAACCGGTCCTAATCTATTGATTAAAAGTGGAATAAGTACTACAAAAAAATTGCGTTTTATTAAATAAAAACAACATTACACTAGATAGTTACTTTAGATTAGAATAAAGTTTCCCTACCTTTTAGACCAGAGGACCGGTAAAAATAGTAAACATACCACATACAGATAAAAAATATTATTTAAAATAGTAGGTATTTTGTTTAGTTAATTGTGAATACAGAGAATTTAACACGAAAATTGTAGGTATTGTCAATTGAAATGATCAGAAACCGATCAGCACTAATTGTTGCGATACCTACTGCTACATCTTTGCTAGAATAGTAGATAACGGTGGCTTTGGTGTTGTTTCGGAAAGACGAAACACTGCATAGACATCCGGTCAGTTGCTCAGTTTCGTTTTTATTAATGACGAGCCCAAAAAGTTTTCTCACATGAATAGGTAGTTGAAAATGGACCGGCAGAAAACATCTTTCGTCAAAAATCGTATAAAACAATATCACAGAATTTCGGAATCACATTTCCAATTTCGGGATTATGAAATATATACTATACTTTATACATAGGTACCCTATTCACAACATGATATCAAAATGTACAAAAAGCATGTTAAATATTGTACTGTTACATTACAACACCACATTGTGAATTATGGCATATGAAAGAATCAAAGCAAACATATGAAGTACGTGTGGCGAGAAATCATATGTGTTTGGTGGTATTAAGCACAGACTGAAAAAAACGAGGATCAAACTGGTAAGTACATACTTACTAACTTTGTGTTTTCAATCAAAACGTGCTGCCACCACACTATAATATTTGTATTTCCAAACGTGCATTTAATGTAAAATGAAGAAGCGACACATGTGTCGAAAATCATAGGTAGTAAGTATTACTTATATGAGATCGAAATACAATCAAAATCGTCAGAGATATTATATTATATATTATTATTTTCTGTTACTATACTTGAAGTTCAACCAATGTGTGCTACCCGTGCTCACGTATGGCTGCGAGACGTGGACCCTCAACACGAGAGATGTCCAAAGGCTAAGAGTCACACAGCGAGGCATGGAGAGGTGTATGTTGGGCATCGCGCGAAAGGACCGTAAGAGAAACGAATGGGTTAGGAAGCAGACAGGAGTACGCGATGTAATAGACGTTGCCAAACAGCTGAAATGGAGATGGGCGGGGCACGTTGCTCGCCGAAAGGACGGCCGCTGGACAAATGCCGTCATCCAGTGGTACCCAAGGGGCATGAAACGGCCACAGAGCCGCCCTAAAAGCCGCTGGATTGACGAACTGGTAAAGTTCGGCGGAAATACGTGGCAGCGAACGACACAGGACCGAGAAAGTTGGAGAAAGCTTGTGGAGGCCTTCATCCAGCAGTGGATTGACCCCGGCTGATGATGATGATGATACTTGAAGAGTGATGGAAATAGACATATATACTTACGTATAATGTATAATAAATGTGTAGTTTGATGCGAATGAATGAAAGAATGACAAAACAGAACATGACAAAACAGAAAATGACAAAACAGAACAGTGACAAAACAGGACAACGATAAATATAACTATGACCTTTCAGGAAAAATATAAATTTAATATTGAAATTGCCCTATCTCTATTATGTTGATAGATTTTTAATAGCACAGTTTTTCAATACGGCATAATAAATCAAATTATATACCTAATTTCAGCATTCGTAATCGCTAGAAAGCCTCAAATAAACCGGACTTAACTCGGTGTTGCTGGCAACCTTAGGATATCTCATCTTAATCAATATAATATGTTCAAAATGATTGGGTGACTAGGTACAACGAAATAATGACTCACACATTAAAAACCCTGCTCCAAAATGTAGCGTATGGGGTATAGTCTATCTGAATTATATTTATTAATCTGTTCTGTAGTACTTACAATGAAAATGCACCCTAAAAGAATAATCACATAGACCTGTTATCGCTTGCATAACACAATATTAATTAAGTAACAAAATAAATTAAAATGTATGTATTTACCTACATCGGAAAAATATAAAATCTTTTAACCGCATCCTGTTTCAGATTATATGGATAATAATAATTGCAACTATAAATAATTATAAGTTGCCTACAATCGTAATTCATATGTCGGTAATAACTACTTCGGATTGGATAATAATTAATTACATAACACACAAATGCAATAAGTACATAAGTAAACAGTTAATAATTTGATGCTATCATAATAATATAGTCGCGTCGTATTATAATCACTTAATCGAACAAGGGAAGATATTATAGGCATAGATAGAAGAACAAAACGAAGGCGTAGCTACCTATACCTTGGCTAAAGACCATGACCCCCACATCCTGAAGCGGCCCCCTAGGCTAGGATCTTTGGCGCCCCCCCCCCCCCCCTACATATCGCTAAGAATAAAGTTAGTATGACACAGTACAGTAGCGTTATATTTTTTTGTGTATATTTTAATACATCCATTTGAATTAGGAAGTTGTCGAATATCGATAAACAAATAAAAATTGTATCGTACAACCACATATTTTTAAATAATAACATTATTGACGGAAAATAGCTTAAAGCAATTACTATTAAAGGAAATTTGTGATGTGTTTTTATCGCACTTGTCTGGTCCAATAGCCTCGCCGGGCCCCCCCCCTGAGCCCGGGCCCCCAGGCTAGAGCCCTGTCAGCCCCCCCCCTTGTGGGGGCCATGCTAAAGACTCTTTGTCAGTGGTCACCACAGCACGCGGTCACTTTTCAGTACCGTAGTGAACATGAACATTAAAACATTGATGTTAGTTATTTTTTTTTTGTTTAGTAGACGCCACATAAAGAATAGGATGTTCACGCTTCAGATAGCACTATTTTATATAACACATACAAAAATGTCAACATCAGTTATTCCAACTTTCATTAAAGCGCCGGCTAGACGCTCATGCTTTTCTGGTAAAGCTTACCTGCGCAAACCGGTTTGTATCGGGAAGCCCGTGTGTATGGACGGGAAAACTTTAGCTCGCGCAAAATGAAAAGCGCTGTTATAAGTGTTCCGTATTTTTTTTCACAAACTATACCGCGCAGGCAAGACGCTGCCGTCTATCCGGCGCATAACAAAAAAAAAATATGCCAGATAGGATGAGAAATAAGCGAGAAAAAAATATATTAATATACAAATTATTACTTCTTATGAATTGTTTTCACGAGATCAAAGATATTAGATGCATGTATTGTTACGCAACTAATAAATACGTCATACAACTAAAAAATAATGGAGGCACATTCGAAATGTGGTCATCATTTCAATCTTATAGTAATTACATTACTTATGGTGTTACATTTATTTTTAGCGTTAGATAATAATTTTAAGGTACAAAATAATACTAATTGTCGTGTGGCAAATCTGGTGTAATATTCAAACTTTTTATAAGTGATTTTAAGTTGTATGTCGAAGTCGAAAAACGCTAGACTTAACGCCATACGCCAGATGCATATTCAACAATTCTAGATTTGGTAAGTAAAACGCTAGGTTGGCAACACTATATAAAATAGCCAATAGGATTTTACGTGCATGTCATATATACGTTATATGTTATATATACGAAATAATTAGTACGCAAATTAAAAAAAAAGATTTTTTTTTATATTTTACAATACAGTCGTGAGGATACGGTTGGTGGAATAAGTTTACCAACGTGATATGCAATAGCACCCGTCCCGAAGCATATTATCTCCGTCTGATTAGCCAAGACAGAAAAACGTCG
Organism: Rhyacophila brunnea; assembly: GCF_057557595.1. Lineage (NCBI taxonomy): Eukaryota > Metazoa > Arthropoda > Insecta > Trichoptera > Rhyacophilidae > Rhyacophila > Rhyacophila brunnea. Next base: position 22,722,910 of record NW_028232774.1, read on the forward strand.
AAAGTGTCGAAAGCTTTAAATACCTCGGAGTGTATAGGTAGGACACAGGTACACGAGTGATGGCACTTCGCAAAGAGAGCTCGTTATCCAAATGGGTATCGGCTGGAGCAACATGCAACTCCATTTGAAATGTCTACGACACACAGTTGTACTCATATTTTTTCGTTCTTCATTTCATTTCGTGTTCGAGCCGTAAATCTACATTAATTTCAATTTTCTCTTAAAAAAAAAAGAATAGGACATACCTACTTACCTACAATTAAAATTTTTATGTAGGTATCCAAATATATTGGTGGATTGGAGAAAAAAAAATATTTATTGATGTACCTTCCTCGCCAGTCACGATATTCTGGACTCAAAAGAAAATTCAAAATATTACTCTACTTGTACAGAAGTCCAGCATTGTATGTAGGTACTTATTACGTACATATAAAACATATCAAGAAGATCTGTATATAAACAATGTTCTCCAAGTCCGTCGGAAAACGAAAATATATAGACATTTGTATCAGAACATTAAATAGACAGAATTCAATGTTCAGGTACATTATTATGTATTACCCGCGGGTAAGGGATGATTATTCATTTATTCAAGCAGTAAATATTTTACGCTACCTATGTGGAAAAGTAAGTACCTACCTACCTATGCAATTTCTTACAGCACGCATTTTAAATTAGAAGACAAAAATGTTGGAATGTGTTTAAAATTCGAATAAATATGTAACAAGAGAGGATAGTAATATTTTGTTTGAAATTTCGTTACGTCAAATAATATCGTCAGCAATGAAAACGAAAGTGATACATAGTATAAATACATAATAATATTATGTGGGTACACACATAATTATAATAATTCGACACTTTCGCTCGGCGGTATTAAAAGATGATTTTCAACATGTTTAAGCCGTCGAATGGAGGTGTCCTCAAGGCAATAAAGATAGCGGGTTGAAAATAATGTCCAATAGGATCCACGCACATTGTGTACCAAATCCAGAGGAATAATACTAGTTTAGTTATCATATATGATAACGAAGTACTAGCAATCGCCTGCGTGAATACGGGAATGCAAAATATAGGTACCCAATGCAGATATAGACTGATTGACTTCGAATTCAACATCCGCCTATTATTATTTTTAAAATCAAAGGATTTCATTTTGGCAGGTAAGATAAGTGACATTAAAATTTAAAAAAAAAAGATCAAATTTACTATTTTTAGTAGGCTAGTAGTATCTACATTTATTTTATATTTTTATGTTATGTTATATTTGTATGTATATATGCATACACCAGTCGCATGGCTTCCACAATATGGGGGAGAGCTGACAGAGCTCTAGTCTGGGGGCCCGACGTGGCAGGTCGACCAGATAAGTGAGATAAACACGAATAACAAATTTCCTCTAATAATAAAAAATAGCTATTTTTTACTTCCAGAACATTGATATTTTAAAATATGTGGTTGTGTGATGAAATTTTTAATTATTGTGTAGCTTTGTGTATCATTACCTACTCAACAACTCCCATAATTCAAGTGGATGTATTATACAATACAAAAAAATAAACTAAAACCCTTAATTTAACCTCGAACACCATTTCGAGAACGCTACTGTAGAGTGTAGAGCGTCAAACTGTCTTTAGCCTTAGCGATAGACAAAGGGCCCCGCCAAAGATACTAGTCACGGGATCCGCTTCAGAGGGTGGTGTGGTGATCAGTACTAGTACGTAGTACAGTCAATAAGCCCGCAGATCGCCAACGGTTGAATTTAGGCGCGCCCCCTCTACCCGTATCTCACGCACTGCGGCTCTCTGCCCATTCTACCAATTCTTATCACGATTAATTGTTGCAAGTTCGTTATTTTCAATCGATATCTTATAATTTCTGAACCCTTTAAAATATCATGACGAAATTCTACTAAATCGGTAGTTACCTAATGTTGTATTCTAAAGGCCGTGAAAGTCTCGTAAATGTAGTCGCTTTTAAGTCCAGACAGAATTTAAATATAGGTAGGTAGGTATACCTATATTGTGCTTTGGTATCATGCAAATCATAAAACAGTCAAATTATTTATAAACCCATTTCGGAAATTCTAAAATTCAAATTACGCACCCTAAATCCTAAATAAGTATAGGTAGGGACCAATATATTTCAATGTGGTTAGATATAATAATAATATTATTATGTATTCGAAACATTGATTAGAATAATTATTGTAATATACTATAAAAAACATATTTCTTCACAATATAAATAGTTGCTATAATAATAAAATATTTCTTCATACGCAGCACAATAATATGATTAGTCTATGAAAGCAGCATTGAAAAATAAAAATCTGTGGTTATTATGGCGGCAAAAATGTAAACAAAAATAATTATCCAAGTAAAATAAACGTCAAACTGACGTTTCACTGCCTTCAAAGGGATTTTCAACAATGTTGCCATATCGGAAGTAAACATTTTTTGGAATGCCTTCGTGTTGATAGAATTCTGGAAAATGCCGTGTGAACACGGTAAACCAATTTAAAAAACGACAAATAATTATAGTAATCTAGAAGTGTAGAAAAGTAGATTTTGAGTAGAATAAATAAATGAGTACCGCATGAATGATGTATAATAAGATTAATAAAAATAAAAACAGCGAATATCCCAAACAGCGTTCATACAAGGACTTCCGTCATAGTTGTGTCGTGTCATTGACATATTAATTATATCAACATCATGCAAGGCTAAATAAAATTAGGCGAATGAAGACGTGTACAGAAAAATCACTCCGGACATTTGAAAAATCCGTGATTTGGACCAAAATTATAACTACCTATGTATTTTTAACTGAATTAGTAAAAAGTGTGATTGCACTACATCGGATATCCGAATGCAAACCAAGCTATGAAAAAAACGGTACAAATCGGTTATGGGGAAGCGCTAATTAATTATTGTCATAACCGATTTTGGCAAAAATCATGAATTTCAATAATGAAAACCTAACCTAACCTAAACTAACCTAACAAATAATCCAGTATTTTGGCTATTTTCAAAATGTGTTTGCCAGTGGCTTCCTCATAACCGAATTGTACCAAAAAAAACTAATAAATTAATCTCAGAAAAAATAGGATTCAGAAAAATTGCAAATTGTGGTTTTCAGCATGTATAATTTGAGTCCGTTCCGAAAAACGCTAGCGATGAATAACAATTTGATGTGCTTCTATTATTTAGTAAACAAAACGCGAGGCAACAAAAATTTTAGGTGTTTGTTGCAAGTATCTTATTTACGAAGCGACACGCTCCAGAATCTGAAATATACTGGAAACAGTAACTAACACACCGTAGATTCTACAGATATTGTGCAGAACTGGCACAATAATGCCTTGTTATCAATAGTTTATGTGTGTACATTCACTGATAACGTATTAAAAAAACGTGTCGTAAACCGTATGGGAATATGTGGTATCGACTGTTATCGTTCAAAATAAAAATAAGCACCGCATTTTGGGTACACAAACCTGCTATCCTGAGAACTGCCCGATCAGCCGGATCCAGCTGCAATATGCTCAGAGGCTTATCCTTAGCCCACTCTTTGAGGCTGAAGTCGTTCTCGAACTCCATTTCAGATCACAACACAATACACAATATTAAAAACAAAAGACACATAAATTATTTACACGTCGAGCACAGCGTGCTAGTCCTCCGAAAAGCACAACATTTTAATTCGTCAACATCGTAGTGGTTCACAACGGAAAACTGTCGCCATTAGGCTTAATACACATAAACAGAGGCTTTCATTTGACAAGGCGATTCGTGAAAAATCGATAAAAACTACCACGGTGGCTACTGCACACTGCCATTGAACATTGTGAATTCGAGTGCTACAGAAAAATGTAAAATATTCACGATCGGTACATCGCTATTGCGTGTGAGAAAAACGTAAAACGTACCCGCATTGAACGCGCAGAAAACACATATCTTGAAAGAAACACTCTACAAAAAACTTAAATTATATAAATAATACTACGGTCAATATATACCAATACGTCAGTGATGTTTATTTCGCGTATAACATACATGAAATAAATGTAAATCGTCAAATTTGACAGGGGCGCGCAGCACACTCGCGAGCAGACATGATGCGACTGGGTGGTTCCGCAAACCGCCACGGGCGCTGGATGAATTGTAATACAAAGTCAGCTGTTCGCATTGAAAAGGGAGCAAGCGCTAAGCGGCTAAAGAAATCTGAAACGCGCATGAGCGGGAAGAAAATACTTTCGTTTTTTTGGCGGTAAAAAATCCATTATGTCGATCGCATTGTATCATCATTTATTTAGCATGATTCATGACCGTGATTTTTTATTGATAAAGGCCGTGTATTATATAATATGTATGTACATAATATCGTGTTGCTAATTTGGTAGAAGCATAGGTCAGTAATGTATGTTTTTCAATCGAAATGTTTTTGCACCGATAAACAATAGGTAATATGGTAAACTAGTAAACATCAACTTGATAAGTATAGATTCAATACCTACCAATGGCGCGTTTACGGTGGTGGAGGCCCGACGCACTATCTGATAAAAATTCAATTTTTTTTTAATTGTATAAATATATTATCTTATTTCCAATGCTTTTTCGTATATAGAATACTTTTTTACAAATTAAAAATATTAAAATATCAACAGGAATATTGCCAAACGACATAAATATAATATACCTAAGTAAGTGCCTAATCTTTTTATGTAAAATACTTATTAAAAATATATTATTTTCCTTTTGTATGCGCAGAATAAATAAATAACTTTTCACTGTTTACATCGGTATTCTAATATTACTAGCAGAGCCAGCTGCCGGTCGCCAATCTGTCTCGCTAGGTATTGCACACGGCTTGGCGGGGTTGGATATTAATATAATTGTGAAGTATGCATAAACGGCGCCATAGTTTTCCCTTCGGGATGGATTTTCATTCACCTCAGACAGTTTGACATTACTTTTTCTTTCTTTATAGTATCTAGTAAGAAATAAATAAATAGATAATAAGTGTATGTAAAAAGCATATTTTTAGAATATGTTACATCATTTACATCCTAGAGTCGGAGTGCAAAGTTATGAAGCATAATATCGTCACTGTTCTGGCAGAAAACACTAATTCGAAAAAATTACATATTGAGTTAGTTATACCAAAATGTTCCTTATTTCAAACTTTACCGTCTGGAAACCTTTTTAACACAATGCTTATGGGCCCTTTTAATTAATTTCGTAATTAACGTGTTAATTTGCATTTGAAAAGTAATTAGCAAAAACACAATTTTGTGCGGCCCGTAAGCATTGGGTTAATAAATAAACAGTCTTTATTTTAAAGTCATCCTTTTTACGATTACTTAATAAAATGACATGATAGACCATTTCAAACATTTTAACAACTTCAAAGTCAAATTACTCAAAACTAGTATTCTCCAGTAAGTGTGTTCTGCCAGAACAGAGAAGATTATACTATACAGCAGTGGTCACGTGAAATTTAACTGTGGCCGCACAATTATTGACTTTGACAGTTCTATGGAAACGTCTAGTGGCCGCACCAAATTTCACTTTTATTGTGTTTGAAAAAAATTAAAGCTAAATTTTACTTACTACAAAATTTGTTCAATTTATTTATAGACAAGTTCATTTAATAAAAGACATTTGGACAGTACATATCTATTTATTTAAAAATAATGCAAATGGACATTCTTCAAAACTCCTTTTTTCCAATGCGAGCCGTATGGCTGCTTCTAAGAAAGTTTACTTCTATCAACTGGTTGGAATCCTGGGTCTGGCAAATAGGGCCAAATACACATATTGTTTCTCAAGTCATAGAATGGACCTAATAGGTTGGTAAGTGGCTAACATCCATTTATAGTAAAAATAAATCTATTAATAAAACCTCCACTCTGTGGAGGCCTATAATATGATCCTATTAGCATCGTCCACAGTGACGTCCCAACACAAAATTCCGCCCCTGGACAACGCCAAAATACCACAACATTTTGTATACAGTACTTATTTTTTTTATCATCCGTGCACGTTTCGTTTCTGGTCACCAAGGACGTCGAAGGGCAACAGAAGTAAACTAGACATCGCGAACTCGACAAAAAAATACAGTCCTGTAAAACCTTTGATGTTAATTAATACATTTTGTTTCCAACCAGTGAACTGAATTTTCAATGGAAAGATATTTTTGTCATTACTAAGTTCAAGTAAGTACCTATTTCTATATAAATACCAAATGATTCTCCTCGATCTGCCGCCGTTCGAGTAACTGCCGCCCCCAAGCGACGCTCAATCTGCCTATCCCCACGGGACGTCACTGATCGTCCATGGTAAAAAAAAAAACGAAGCAGCGATGACATCCTTAATTCCCATCGAGTCAAATTGATGAAGAATTCGCTCGAGCCCAAATCAGGCGTACGGTGTACGAGAAACCGATCGAATCCCAATTCATGCAATTTCGTAGATCGCTTTTATAGTACCGCTACAGGGTGAGAGAAGGTCGGCCACGGCAGTAGAATCCTTGAGGTTATGCCTGAAGGGTACGGAGTGTCGCATTCTCTGGCGGCATCCTTGTGGTTATGGTGGAAAACTTGTCTCAACCACGTGAAGCGTCTCCTCGTTATTACTTCAATCACCGAAGCTGCCGTGTTCACTCACGAACTCCAGTGTTTGTAACGCGGTGATACCAGTGTACCCCTAAGATTCGGGGAAGATATCGATTCTCAAGGCTCACAACTTAAGACCATTGAACCCTTGTAATATTCCATGTCTCACAGTCATACAGGAACACAGGTAGCACGGATGCGTTGAACTAATGAAATTTTGTTCTTACAGAAAACCTTTACCTCCATGTCACTCCAATTTGGCTGAATGCAGACTTCGCCACATCCACTTGGACTTCAATGGAAAGACTGCCATTGTTGGCAACTCTGGCACCAGCTCAAATAGAACCACGCATATTATATTAAATTAAAGTGGTTTAATATCTACACATATAATATATACAGAAGGCTTCATACCTTCGAATAGTTCAGCGGTTTCCTTATTGATTCTCCACGAAACAAAAATTCCATCTTAACATTAAATTTACAAATTCTTCTATGCGTTTAGTTATTAGTATGATAATTGCTAAAAACCTCTAATAATTAATATACAAATTCTACCCGAAACAAGTTATGTTTCTTTTTAATTGAACCAGTCTAATTTATTTAAAATATTCATAAATCTATAGCAAAATACGACGATATTTACTACGAACGAACGTAATATGTAATCAAATCCACACTTAACATCAGTTAAATATTACACTCGTTAGACGCATAAACATAATACATTATATTATCATTCATCACTGGTAGATATTTTATAATCTTGAATAACATTCAGAATGATGTTTTCGCTTGTCTCTGTAACAAAAACAACACTTACAAAATATCCCTATCCCCGTAATAATTACACTTAAATCTCTTGCCAGTAAAATGCCAGTTTGTAGAGTTTTTAACATTATTTCACTTCGATTTTTGCAGTCCCGAAATTACTTCAAGTCGAATCGACCATAATCTTTAAAAAAAATTACATACCTAATCAGAGTTATTCATTATACCTATCATTTTCAAAAACGAATTTTCTATCTGACAGCATATTTTTTGTATCTTGTCATCCATCGTGTCACAAATTAATTATGTCGTTTTCTGTCTATAGACTACCTATATCACAGTGAATATTGACTACTTATTGTAAATACTATGTCCATAATAGATCAAGCAATGATTTGGCCAGCCTAACCGTTTCGCAAGTAAAGTATGACATATAACAATTATTAAAGCTGTAGGTACCTAATGCCTGGTCCACACCGAAAACAAGTCGCGCGACAACTCGTTAAATTTTACGATAAGCATGATAATTATCGTAAAATTTCTTAAGCAATTATGATAATTATCGTAAAATTTAACGAGTTGTCGCGCGACTTGTTTTCGGTGTGGACCAGGCATAAGACGAAGACCCAAACTACCTCAAAAATAGCACTACCGGGAAATTAAGATTCTTCATGACCTTAATAATGTTAATTCGGCTTTATTGTTTTAAGAATTTCGGACAGATATAGTTAGTTACCTTGATCAGTAATAATTTGACGCAATTGCACCTTAAAATTTCAAGAAACTCTCTAAATAAACATGAATCACAATGATTATATTCTATCAGGTTAAATTTTTATTTATTTAATTTGCTCTGCCCTCAATCAGTTCGTTTCGCTTCCTGGCTGCCCCAACTCCCGATGCCCTGCTTGAGCCAGTACAACTCTCCCCTCGCTATACGCATAAAACGACGAAACGCACTTATTCATTATCTCGAAAAATATACCAATGGCACTGATGTTTTTTTTAATATTCTCATATATTTCTACCCTCGAGGAATCTGTTTGCGATGGTTTCAGAATTAAGAAATGGTTTTTTTTTAAGAACGTTGTGTGGACACCCCATAGTACTGGATCGCCCTCATAAAATGCGTATCAAATTTCAAATCTCTGCTTAGATATACGGTACATCTAAATAAACGAGAAGGCATTTTGAGCGGGACAGAAAAACTTTATTATTTTAAATTATAAGTACAAGTAGGTACTTACCTATATTCCTAGATTTAAAGGTAAGTACCTAATCATTATTTCTTGTCTGTCACGTCATACAAATGCATAACGCGGTCCAATTATACAAAAAATAATAGATACACTATTAAAATAAAGTAAGTGCCAATTAATTAATTTGCTGTTCATAAGATATTCACTGTTCTTCCTTTCTTTTTGTTTTATTATGTGTAGGTACATAATAATAATTTATTGTGGACTGGCATCCATTAAAAAAACGATAACGACTTCCGTCAATCTTTGTAATTGGTAAACGTTACAATATGATTTATGTTGTAAATGTAAAATATAGCAAAATATAGTTTGACTTACGACTGAGCGTGTTATTTATAACATTCTTCTTCTTTTCTTTGACCATGCCCCTTATTTGGAGCGTATGGAGTTTTCTTGAGGCATCCGTAGCGCCTGGCCGAGCAAGGTCCAACGTCGTCTCTTCACCCTCAGTGTGATGAGAGGCTACTAGGTCCGCTCCCTTAGTTCCTCGCTACTCTTAGGCATATAGCCCACCAAAAAAGCGCTCGACGCGCTCACTACTGAGTAGGCCCCCTCCCACCCGCGCATTACCCTTCACCTATGTAATAAGGGGCTCAAGCAGCACAAAATAATTATTATTATCAGCGTCTCTCATAACAAAGCAATAAAAATATTATGAAATTTCTCGGGGCTTGTAATTAAAATCGGACACGCAATAACTAAACAAAGAGTTCGCTGTTCTTAAATAATGGCTTCTCGCCCGTCGCATCGACGACGCTTCGAGGAGCGTGATTTTGCTCGCCGTTTTCAATGAATGGATACGTTGTATGTTCGTTCATTCGTATCGCCGAGAAGCCAAAAAACGATGACTCATGGGGCGGGCGCGCATAATGCGTCGTCAAATCCAGTGGGCGCTGGCGTATTTGATTACGTTGTATTTTCGTTGATTTACGCGCCACTTGTGAAATTTTGCGCGAGAGCCACACTTGCTGCGTTAAGTGGGTTTTACGCCTTAGTCCAATGACATATTAAATGGACGACTCACTTCATACCCGGCGCGCACGAGAAATTGTGCATGAAAGTCATTCACAGATGTATAGGTAGATGTCACGTGACCATTGACGTATCCGTTTCCATTATGCGATACAAGCTTCGAGAATTTATAGTAATATAACTATATAACCTTTATTGTAATGGCGTATTAGTGTCATGACTCATTGCGTTAGAAACAGATTCTCGGTTACTTACGACTTCTCGGAGATTAGACGCAAGTGAGCGCAGCGAATCACAGGCGACTGACTGTCCAATGGCTACTGTCATTCAATTGCATTGAATAAACATTCATCAATATCTTAAAATGGCATTTTATAAATAATAAATAATACTAACACATGCAAAGTGATATCCCATCTTTCTTGGAGTGTTTAGTAGATTTTTTTACAATTTTTAACTAGGCACATTGGCATTTTGTAACACAATAATAACGGTGGGTTGTATGGGCAGACCCAGCGGTGTCGCCAGACCGCTTGCAAGCAGAATGTTCATTTGAGCGTAGGATACCGATATTAAAATATGAATTTCGCCATCCGGCAGACCCGACACAAAGTGAGTGTCATTTTACTTTCTAGATGCTTCGTCCATATTAATGTCATTGCCTTAGTCAAACCACCGCGCATGCAGTATCCGCCGTAAACATCTGTTCTGGAAACTCGGTTTACTGACCTCAGCTTGTAATGCATAGGTTAGTACCTAACATAATAACATTAGTAACCCCCGTTTCACAGGCAGCGGATATTATTCGTTTCGGCAAGAATTTTCGAGAATCGTGAGTTGTCAGGACTTCGTTCGTTTTACGTGATACCTTTTTTCGTTATAGGTACCATCAGCCAGTCTTATTCAATTGGCCATTTTTCTCTGTACCGAGTGTAAAAAACATTTAATTTCAATAATACATTTTAAACTATTTTTTACTAATTCTAGAGCTAATTCCAAAAAAAACAAGATTCTCGTTTCTCAATTGGCATTCTCGAGAATTCGAAAAATTTACACCACACGGTATATTGAATACAACCAATATAAGTGACTACTAGACTATTGGTGTTACTGATTACCAATGAAATATTATGAATAATTATTGGTTAAAATAGGTACACCTACCTACCGACAAAATCTCAATAGGTAATTAATATTTAAAAAATAGTTTTGAAAATTGTAGACTGTGTTTATGTATAGTGTTGTATTTAGATCTTTAACAATCTGAAATTAAACTTTCAAGATAAGATCTTTATCATTTATGATTTATGGGATCTACACATAATATAAATTTAAGATTTTTCTCAGAATTCCCAAGAAAATTCATGTTTATTGGTATTATGTACCTATGACTAAAATCTCACTGTTTGTCGTCATACCATTTGCATTTACATAAGTACCTACTGTATACATTGTTAGAAATACTATTTGAAAAATGGAAAACAAATGATATTTCGTACACTACAGATTTCATCAGCATGAAAATTTATCTTTCATAAAACAATAACCAAAATATTAGTTTGGTACTTCTGAAGACATGGAAAGCCGAACCAAAGATCTCGATTCGACTTCTGAAAGAAATTTTTCAACCGCCTGGTCAGAACACATAAAAGAGGGAAAAATCAATAAACAATACTTAAGTACCTAATATTATTATGTCCGCAGACATTGTTATATTTTTGCGCAGATATTTTGTAAAGTTTAAGATTTATCATGGAAAGCCCTGAAACACTATTTTTGAGAATTGATCGTGAATTCACGAAATGAGTTCAGTGAAGAATAATTAACACCTTCAATCTAGCTAGGCATATTATTATTTACAGGTGTACAAGTCTGTCATCTTTTTTTGTAGGTGCTAATACAAAAATATCGTCCCACCCGATGGACAAATTCAGACGTAAAACTAGAATGAAAAAATGCACAACTGTAAAATATCTGTTTTAGTGAATTAGTATTAAATATTATTATTCCTTATGCATATTAAACAAAAAGATTACGAAACTTTTTCGAAACGGTCCAAGGTCGATGCATTCATTGTTAGGTGTTTTCGCTAAAATATTTTTCTCATCCAAAAACGATTCATTTTTTCCGTGAAAGCATTGTAATATTACGCGCAGTGGCGCACCCAGAGGGGGGGCCAAGGGGCCTTGGCCCCCCCCAAAAACATTGAAATTGAAAGCCAATAAATTAGACAAATAATAACACGGCAAAAAAATGATTTGAAATTCTCCAGCACCCTCTTTAGAAAAATTTCTTAGATTTTAATTTCTGACACAAAATTTTCGAAACACTAATGTCACGTTTTTTTAGAAATCCAATACCTAAGGGAACTGTCAAAAAATTCTCGGTTTCCACCCGAATTCCGGAGTGGTGTAGGTCATGGCTGGGGAGGGCTGACAGGACTCTAGCCTAGGGGCCCGGCGTGTCGAGTTGACCAGATAAGTGAGATAAACACACATTATAAATTAGCTTTAATAGTAAAAAAAGTCGCCTGCGGCGCTATTACACTTCATGACCATGAATATTTTCAATTACTTATATAATTGTGCAATATATTTTTTGATTATTTTGTGTCGAAACTTGACAGCTCCATTATTAAAGTAGATGTATTAAAAAATCGCCAATAATTCACTGTATAAGCACCCTTAATTTGAACTAAAACACAATTTGAAAAACGGTAATGTAGTGTTTCACACTGCATTTAATCTTAGCGGTAGGTAGGGGGCCCGCCAAATATCCTAGCCTGAGGGCCCGTTTCAGGATGTGGGGACCATGGTATAGGTACACCGAGTGCAATAGACAAAAGACCGACAAACGAGAAATTAAGCTGTGAAGAAGAAAAAGAGTCTATGGGACTAATTTACATTCTCCTCCTTGGGCCCCCCCAATATTAAATCCTGGGTGCGCCACTGATTACGCGATACACACATTAGCAACCCCTGGGTTACTGGCATAAATATTTTTAAATTTGATTAGATAATTCACCTCCCCTCCCCTATGCAAACTGGTGCTCTCATTTTTTGTGAAATTATTGCTCAAAAGCAATTTACAAATAAAGCTAAAATTATCTGTCGAAAATGTTTGTGATGATAAATTCCAGCATATAACTCATATATTTGATCATTGTAACATTTACATAGTTACAGGTGCGCGCACACAAGGGGTCAAAATCTCCCCCCTGAGAACCAAAACAAATCAAATTATTTAAGTGAATGCAATATTACTTCTTTGTCAGGACTTCGTGACTGAGGATCGCGTTCCAGATGTCTCCTTCTCAACGGGTAGGCTCATTTCCTCTCGGCATTCTACGATATGCAAGATCTGTGTCAGACGAACTCCTACAACTGGTGTATTGCTGCACCTGTAGTTATGACTGCATGACAGGTCTTTATCACTATAAAGTGAAGAGCGTCTGGGTAAGGATTTGGTAATTTCAAATTTGCCGCCAATTGTGTCATCTGAATATAGTTGGTACCAGTAGAACAGTAAGTTAGTGAAACTGGCTGCCTGAAATACTGTGGATGCGGCACATGCCTTAGTTATTCCAAGATATTCATATGATAGTATATGTATTCATAAAACCAATAAATTCATTTAATGACATTCAAAAATGTGTTTATTGTATTTTTAAACTCACAATATCCTAATAAATATGCCTGCATATTTAAAAAATTGCTTAATTTTATCGAGACTGTCTGAGACGCATTCTGCAGTTTTTTGGACATATAGTCCGTCGCGGACCAGACAACCTGGAGACTAGTGGTTTTGGGTGACCTCCAAAGAAGGCGAAACAGAGGAAGACCGTCGGCGTGCTGGAGCGACCAAGTGAAGGAGGTGACTGGGGGAGATCTAGAGCAGCGGTTGTCAAACTGGTGTCCGAGGTCCCCTAGGCGACGGTAAAGCGATTTCGGTAGGAGCCCGAAAATCGAAAGCATATTTATATTTTTATAATTGTAGCATGTAACATTTCTTGGGTTTTGGATTTGGATTTATCCCAGGTAAGGAAAGTAAGTGACTGAACTCCGTCGTTACATGTTGTAGTGACTTTTGAATTGAAATGGCACTGTCCTATCCTGATGCTGCAAAGAGTGCTGATTCCATTCGCAACCACCTATGAGTGTGAGACGGCTTTTTCTGCACTACTTACTATCAGGACTAAATCTCAAAATAGATGATACACGACAAATGACAGTTGCACTGGCCAAAACAAAGCCAAACATAGAAGAACTGGTTCAGGCAAAGCAGATGCATCCATCCCATTAAAATTGTTATTTAATTTTAATGAATACATACCTAACATGTAATATTTTCAGAATACATAATTATTGTTTGTAAAAAAATGTTTTATTAACAACAGCCTATAAGCAGTACCGCGCTGTAATGTATGTGGCACCCTTGTGCAAAGTATTTGGTGCCCCCATTTTCTTTAAAATAATGTAGGTTTTCTTTTTTTATTAAAAAAGGGGTCCTCAAGCCATCAAACAACTTTTAAAGGGACCGCCACGCAGGAAATTTTTAAAAGTTTGAGAACCGCTGATCTAGAGGGATGAATTCTTTGTCGCTCAAATGGCAAAATTCAAAGGTGGTCACGATCCTCAGCCATGAGGGTACGACCAAGAAGAGAATTTTATTGAATCAAATGTGGTGTGGAGTGGGACTATCCTATTGGGTATCTTTTCCATCATTCCCCAATTATTTAAGATCGTCGTCAACATAAAATTCAATTAGAAACCAATAATAGTAACACTACATTCATTTTTTTTTTTTTAGTATTTAGTAGAAATAATGTATTTCAAAATTGGATAATTCGGCTTGTCAAAATACCTGAAAATACTTTATAGGACTATGCTTTAGAAGAGTATGCTGGGTCTCAAAAGACACCGCACGCCATTATTATGTACCTGTATAATAAATAATATACCGAAAACATTGTAGGAAGTTGTTGGAACATGCGAGTGTGTGTGAAGACCAATAACTATTATGAAATACTTAAGTAAATTGTTAAGTCCCCAAAGTAGAAGTTAAAAAAGACTATAATATTTGACCTATATTCCATATTATTATAAATAAACATTGTTGTGATGTAGAACTAGACAACTTAATGCCAAAATACATAAAATTTTAAATGACAAATTAAAAGACCGACAACAGACAATCAAGTCCAGGTTTTAACGAGTTGTTCGATGGAAGGCTGGATTGGCTGCAGAATGATGTAGTTCTGTCCAGATTTAGTACAATATAGTTTAATAAATGTGTCGCTAGATTTCAAAATCAGCCAAGTCCATAATAGATGAATACGAGAAAAACAGCTTTTTGTTTTCTCAAATACAGTCACAAGAGTGAAAGTTTATATTACTTCGAGTATAGAATATTTAAAATTAATAAATTCCACATTTTGATAATGCAAACATGTTAGAAAGCAGTAGTTCTTCAGCAATTCACAAAAAAGTCAAAAATACCTAAAGGTGGACTTAGCTGATTTTGAGATTTAGCGACACAAATATATGTGTTGCCCCCTAAATTTCGGCGTTCTTGCTCGCCTTATCCAGAGACCGACGCTGATCGATAATGATCAATCTGTAATATATTTTTTTATAAAAAAATATTTTATTACAAATTATATTTTTTTTATAGTGACATCTTTTAAATAAAAAAGTAAGCATACTTATGAAACGATATGATTTTTTTTTCTAATATTCAGAGATGGCAGTATACGTAGTATGTCATACAATAATTTTATTCTTACTATAGTAGTTTTATTCTATTGCACAGATTTTACCACCAAAACATAGTCATCCATCCGATGTTTTATGATCATAAAATATTAGGAAACAGATGAAATAAAAATATCGAAAATATCATTCACTTCACACAACAAACACTTTATTTGCCAAATTTTAACATTTCCTGTTTTTTTTTTAACCCTTAGCGGGCATAAGCGCATTCCGGTTCCATATGTAACCACCAGCATTATGGGTCATATTTAAACAAAATCTGTATGAAACGTCACCCGTATTGCTTAAAATGACTCTGCGGGAATGCGCGCAGAGCATAACCGTAACCATGCGGAGTGAAGTTAAACATAAAAACAAATTATGATAGTTTGACGCTGCCGGTTACATTTGTGTCCTGTGCGCATTCTCGCACGTGGCGCGGGCCTATTCTGTCATTTGTGTATATTTAAAAGTGATTTGAACTGGTCTATTGGAATTTACACAAAGAAAAAGGTATGTCGAAACATATTTTGAATATTTATGTACTATAATTAATATAAATTCATAACAGAGAGACAATATTTTATACATTTTTCTTAATGTAAAGTTTGCTTGTATGAAAAATAACCTCAATTTCATATCGCGATATATATTTCATATCGTGCATTTCATTTCATAACAATTTTTATTAATCCAGCAGTCGATAGATTCAGGCTGATGATATATAATATAATGTTGATCTTTTCAACTCGATAACGTCGAATTGCGTGAATAAAATATAAAATCGTCTTATGCATTGAATGTTTTGGCCCATACCACAAAATGATCAAAGCAAAAAACGATTGTAATTTTTTTTATATTCTTAAATGTCTTTATTGTGTATTTAGTTTCAATTTTATATGAATAAATAGTATTACCAATTCAAGTGGTTTCATTTCTATTCGGGTTACATATGTAACCATAGAAAAAAAATCAAAATGATGATTAAAAAACAAAATATTACTAGAATAATTATTGATTACTTATTATACGTTACGAAAGAATATCATAACAGTTATTCAAGAAAAATGCGAAAAAAATAATTTGCCCGCTAACAGGTTAAATCAAATCAGTAGGTGAATTTCAATAATTTGGATGTTGAAGTGGAATTACTTTGAATATAAATCAATTTTAATAATGTTTCATTAGAGGTTGTTAGATACACTTCTCATAAAATATAAGACAGTGGTATAATAATAATTTGGTTTGTTAGACAATATCAATTTCAGATTTTCTCAACACTATAATAGTAGACTACTGTAGTTTTGATAATGGTGTGACAACCAAAATAGATATTGACCATTCTTTAAATGTTGAATTTAATACATACGATTATAAAATGGAATTCTACAAAGCAAACGTATCAAAATGAATTACTACTCATACATATAAAGATAATGTGTTTATCGTTTTTCTTGAAAACATTATACATACTTACATAATATTTAAATTACTGATGAACATAAAAATATTAATATTTTTGATTTTGTTTGGTTTTATCAATAGTATCAGTAAAACGGCATATGTATTTTTGGAATGTCAAATGACAGTTGCAAAACAATTGATTGGATTTCAAGTCGGTTGATGACAACCAACCTGAAATCCAATCAAATCAGATATCCACTGCTTTCCATGAGAGGTCACCAATGGTAAGTAAAACAATAACATCTTCGATTTTCAAAATTGACAGTTCGAAATCGTTTTCGAGAATATTAATATGAATAGATCTTACTTTCATAAAACATACATAATTTGAAGACACTTCTGAAAAATATATAATCACTAGAAAAAATCTTTTTCAAAAAAAAAAAGAGCCCAGCTGGATTTGAACCTGCAATCTTTTTGACAACCTGAAACATTTTTTCTATTGATTATATTTCTTAGAAGATCAAATTATGTATGTTCAATAAAAGAATGTTGCATTCTTAAATCTTGTGAATTATCTGTTGAATAAAAAAAAATAGTTTATTACTTTTATAGGCAAAATAATATGCTTAGAGTAACAAGTAGAATAAGTTAGTATGTTCATCAACCATATATCATATATACATAACCATAAAATGTATATTATATATTTTGAATTAAATGTTTTCCTTCATGTGGACTATGCATATGCAAATCCTATACATAATTCAGCTATGTTTTAAGTGTGCGTTGAATATAAAAATAAAATATCATAAGGGATTTTATACATACAACAATAATTTTATTAACCGGTTCTATCGACATTCGTTAAATACAAATTTCACGAATTACCACTGTTCGCCACTGTTGATTGATTTGCATAATCTAAAAAATTAAACCACACAATGACATCTATTTGAAAAATTATGAAATGCTAAGCTACAAATTAACAATATTACAGGGATTTTAGAAAGAGCTACGCTCTACCTTCAACATGTGTCATTAAAAATCTACAGCCTGCAGACACTGCCATAGTAATATCGTGAGGCATAGAAAAGGTTATTAATTATGATATAATTATTTTGCATTGAGTCCTTTAACACGTTCTACGCCATCTGTTGCCAAACAAAACAGTTAAATAATATGCCAAACATAGAATAATAAAAGCTCGGCTAGAAACAATTCAAATTAGAATGATCTTTATAACATATTTCCCTTTGCTTCGAACCATCCAAGAATAAGGTTCAGTTCATTTCTTCATCACAATTTAACCTCATATTATTATTAATTTATACAAAAAAACTGAGAGAATCAATATGCCACATAAATCAAAATAACCCCACGCTTTTTATCACTTTATACATAAGTACATACATTTAAAATAACTTTTTGCAATGAGATAATAATATAAAAGTTATAACATGAGGAATTCAAATACGACGACGTCTGCTGGGTGGTGTAGGTTGTTGTTCCTCTTTCAACAGAGCTCTCGTTGGTCTCTTAGTTCCTCGTTTATTGGTGGACGCATCGTCAGATGATTTGGATTCATCCGCGGATACCTTCTCCGAACCTGGACAGAAGATAAGAGAAGTCAGTTTGATAAATAGAGCAGAAATTAACATAAACTATATTAATTGATTCACATACATATTATGCTAATCGAAAGTGAAGTATGTATATGAAATTTCCGGAAAACCATCTCTCAGGTATGTTATTACAGGCATGTTCAATTTCAAGTAGGCTATGATCGAAATTCAAGTACATAGTTGAGTTTGTATAGAAAAATGGAACTTGCTTCAGCGAAAAAGAAAATCATAAAAGCTCCCCCCACGTTTCTTCAACATCTATATTAATTATTAAATATTGAGATTTTACAAATGCCCAATCGCCCAAGAGACGTAAGAAAGGCACACATCAGCAAACTGGATGGAGTAGGCAGCATAAAGAAGGAAGTGAAAAAAATTTGGGAGGTGACAAAGATTCACAGTGGGATGCAGTGAAGTAATGGTTAAATGAAAAAAATACATATTAAGACAAAATAATACATTTATGATGATTGAATGAAAGTTGAAAGAACGTACTGCCAATACTCAATCTGGCACTGCTCTTTCCTCCTTTGGTTTCTTTACTTGTGGAGTTTCTGCTGCTTCCTCCAGATCCTTTGACTGAACCACTTTCTTTGCTGCTGGCATTGGAATCCTTAGAGTCACGTCTCGGATCAACTTTTGCTATAACAATAAATAAAAGTAAGATGATATATTTAACTTATAATATTAATGTTGAATCATGTGAATCATTACCCACTACAGCTTTGTCATGAGGCAGTTAGAAGAGTTCGTTAAATTTATATGAGATGGGGCCATAATTCATAAAGTAAAATCACTGCTGGAAAATATCATTCAATTAATGACTTCAGTCATATCCGATGTGTTGTTAACATAGCCATCTGAATCGTACACTTTTGCATTTCAATATCTCATAATCAAAGAATCAAGGCTAATTGGGTTTATATTACAGTATACTGAACATGTAACATCAGTGATGAAAACTCGGGTACTATTATTTAACTATACCTTGACGTAAAGAATACTTGAAGTAAAAATAATTTTAACTGAAAAATTTTCTAAACTGAGAATTAGAATTAATTTGTTATTGGGTCTGTAAACATAACTACTATGAATGTAAGTGATTAGCACCGGTCTTTAATAATTATCAGTTTCTATACATAAATATTTAAATTTAAAACCGTTTACCTCTATCCAACAGGTAATCTTCGCCGATGTGTAATATGCTAATAAATAGTGGAAAAAGTGTATGACTCGAGATCTAATTACTCTCCATTTAAAGCAGTAAATTTTTGAATGAATTATTGTAATTTCATACCAGTAACAATGGTACAATTGACAATTGAAAAGACTTTAACTATCCTATTTTATCACATGATATTTCCGAAGAGTATGATCATATTAACCCACGATGGTTGCGCGGCTTAAACGTGGACCAATCGCGCAGTGGATCCCAGGTTCGAATCCTGGGTCTGGCAAGTACACATATTGTTTTTCAATATGTGTATCAGTCAGAATATGGACCTAATAGGTTGAGCAAATGGCTGACATCCATTTCTCGTAAAAACAAAAATCTGTTAATATGATCCTATTAGGATCGCACATGGTCGGTGAGAGATGGTCATATTACATAGAAACAAGTTGATTGTATTATGCATAAATATCTCAGTTTAGCCCTCTGGATGGTAGAATGGCCATCTTTGAAACGGTGTGTCACGGGTCCGGACCCGCGGTTGGGTACAACAAACAAGCATATTCTTTTTTTAAAGTGTGTTCAGTGCAAGGACCCCCCAATGCAAAATGTCTGGTAACATCATAACCTTAATTTTGTGAAGGTCCATATAATGTTACACTCAAAAGCAAACGTGGTAATTTACTTTTTACTTTAACAAGGATTGTGAGTTAATCAAATTAAATAACATGCGAAGGATAGGGTGCAGTTCATATAATACAAATAAAGTCTTTATAAAGTTAATCGTTCCAACCCGGCAACTGCGACATAAAACAGCTACAAGTGACACTACTGCTATAAAGATGTAGTATCGCATGGAGAGCAGTAGTATCAGCTGACACCATTCTGGTCGCCGGGTTCGAACTAGCATCTTATTAAGAATGGCCATATGAAAATTTAAGACACAATAATTTTGATTCTTGGACCAACTGTATGAATTTAACGTTTGGACCAGGTGGCTCAGATTACCTTTACAAAAATTCAGACTTTGTTATCCAAGATATTATGCATCGACTGCATGGGAACAAAATTTCCATAAATCAGAAAAGTACCTGCTTCCTTTTCTTTAGTTACGGGAACCGGCGCGGCCTCAACGGGAGAGGGATTACTACATGAAGCCGCACTTTGTTTTGAGAGTTTGTCTGTCTGTTGGTCTTTTTTGGATGCTGAAAATAACCAATGCATAATTATTTCAGACAAAGCAGTAAAAGAAAAATTAGTCACATTGTTGAGAAGCGCTGGGTTATATGACAAAAACTAAGGAGGTCGTCTAATGGCAGATATCTGAAATAGCAAACTCTTTCTACCTACATTTAATGCATACTTCCCCTTACTCTGCATGTCATCCATAATAATATCATGGTATCCATTTGTGATTATGGATGAGTTTCTGTGTGCGAAAGTAAAAGAAAACTCTGAAAAATTAATAAATGTTAATTATGCCAAATTAATAATAATGCATACATGCGTAAGGCAGAAAAGGGTCAGCTGAATTGAGGGTGTTAGTTTCGAAGTTGGTAACCTCCATATTCCGGCATTTTGAGATAATCACAAAAAACCGTCAAACACATTTGGGAGAACAAACACAATATATTATTTTTGCAAACACATTAGTAGACAGTTAGAAAAGGCAAATAACGAAATAAAATATCCTAAACGTCATTAAAATTAATTAAAAAACATGTTTAAAATTAGTCATAATATATATAAAACGGCGGCTGATGAACATAAATGAATTTGTAGTCAACCTCTGGTTTAATTTTATTTAACTAACAAACGAATCTCGATTTGATATTTTATGAATATATTTATATATGGAGAAGTATTTAGGGAATCAGAGTCAAGAAAAATATCGAAAAAAGTAAAAGTAGAGGTTACCTACTTTGAAATTAATAGCCTCAATAATTATTAGTAAATAATGTCATATAGAAACAAAGAAGTTCCCATATAAAGTTGTTCAAAACTCAACCATCTTTCGGCTCTCCTGAAAGGATTGATTGGAATGATTTTAGACGTGTCTCCCTTTTCCTTTCATACACAGAATTAAGCTTGGTAATTTGGTTGTAAACTTCTAGTATTGTTTTTGTCTGTTTCTTGGTTTCTGAGGTATTCCTGAGTTCTAAGTATTTTTATCTAATTTCAACAAATCTAAGAAGTTTTAATGTAGAGATGCAAGTATTGTCACAATATGCAGAAAATATTAAATTCATATTTATTAACCCTCACGTCCTTAAGTATATGATTAAGAATGCTTAGATATCAAAGCTACTTCAGACGCAGCATGATAAATATAAACTTTATGTAACATAATTTTTTTCATTAATGTATAGATTGTGTAGAAAATACCAAGAACATTTACCTTTCTGCGCACTGTCTTTTGAACCAGCCCCTCTGGAGGAGGATCGCGGGGTAGTTTGTGGTTTGGGACTCGCAGGACTTTCTGAAAGTCAACAACACTCACCGCCATTAGAAGTGAATTTATTTATATACTTCTTCTCATGTACATTTTTGTAATCGTTACGAGAAAAAAAGTTCCATTTGAGTCTGAGGCTAGTTGAAAATTCAGACATCTATTTCCAAAAACCAATGGTCCAGATCTATTACTTCTAAAACTTACCAAAAGTGTTTGATAAAAATCTATGGCCAGTTCCATCTAATATTTTCAACAAGTAAAATTGTTGATTTTTATACATTTTTGTCAATTCGCTGAATATTAAAATTTCATATGGCTACACAGCAAAATACTTTATATCAGTGGTGGCGAACTTATGGCACGCATTTGAAGAGAAAAAATACCTATAATAATAATAAATGACAGATCGCATTGTATAAAAAATAGTAGGCAAATACTTTTCAAGAATATGCACTAGTCTCATCAGGCGGCGGGGGATGCCGCGCCGTGAACCTCTAATTTTGATCGATTTATAATGCTTGAGACCACTGTAGCGAGAGAATGCATCATCTGATCAGAGCAATTCTGATTTCAATTTGTGCATAAATAACCACACTAATTAATACATTTACAAACAATTTCATGTCTACCCACAAAAAATGGCTGCACCAAATAAGAAACAAAAACTTGGTGGATCTAATAGTAGTAATTCTGGCACACCGTTTCAAAATTGGTGGACCGAAATGTATGGCGTAATTGAAAAAAGTGACAAAGCTATATGTGTGCTATGTTTTGCGAGTGGTATCTAGAACATCAACATAAAAAAAAAAAAAAACAACTATTTTTTCCCCATGAAAAACTGCTCAGCACGCCAGGCAGTCGAAAAATAATAATTGGAAAATATTGGCACGTGTACGTAAACACGTTCACCATCCCTGCTCTATATCATAGTATCTACTAATCTTTGATAAAAGGTACCCAGTGTCGTGCAATTACCTTTTATAAAATATTCTCCATAAAAGATATTCGTCGTATAATACTGACCTTAGAAAAACCGATCAATTGAAATGATATAAACAAATGCTGATAAGTCTAAATGTGTTTTGTTTATATTTATGGCAATAATTAATTGTTGATTGGCTAATAAAAATCTGTCATATTGTTTTTATTTGAAAATACATTACAACCGAAAAAAGAAACTAACATTCAATCCAATTGTCCTTGAAAGACAGATATTGAATTATTGACATACCGGCATTTTGAAATAGATACCTCAATAGTTGGAGACCATGTAATTGCTTATTTTATCTGCCAGCATTTGTATTTATATACCGTTCAACATGTCTTAAATTGTCATGTTAGATACATACACACACCATTCCCTTACCCTGTAGAGATGCTAAGAGTGTGATCTACATAATAGGGATAGCAAAGAGGGAAGTGCATGTGTTCAGTGATATTCTCACGAAGATACGGTTAATGTGGGTCAGGCATTTCTTGAAAATGTTTCCTTCGAGTGACACTCACATAGCTCATTATAGTCCAAACTTACAGAATTTGTTATTGTAGTTAATGGTCCCTAGCTTTGGAACAGTGCTACGGGAAATATTTACAAGGATGAAAGAAGCATAGCGTTAACAAGTGGCATGTTGGACTGGTGATGCTCGGCCATCGGATACAAATAGAAAGAAGTAAAGATTATAATTTAATTATTAATTATAGAATAGCAATAATAGAGAATGGTTAGATGCATATTTTCTGTATCTAACTAGTGAAGACAGTTATTAATGCGGTAGATAGGGCTACATTTGGCATTGATACTTATCTTCCGATACATTAAAATTTTACCCAAGTTGCAATATTTTAGCCATTATTTTCTACTTAATTTTAACCCAAAAGGAGCATGTAGATTGTAGATGTAAAAAACATATAATCTATATGTTTTTTATATATCAATATTCATTTTTCGTCAATAAATATATAATTTTTTATTTTTATTCTTTGTTAAACACAACAGGCCATGAAGCTCAATTACAGTGGCAAAACTCCCAGGCTTTGGGAATTCGCATGTTAGACCTAACCGGGAATCGAACCCGGAGCTCCTGGACGGAAGGCCAGCGCCTTATGCGCTGCACCACTTGACCTGCCATTTTTAAACTTTGGTGTCAAAAAAATCCAACCCCCTCAATTATATGAGTAACATGAACTATTTTTTGAATGCATTATATACCTACCATGAAATGGGATGAGATTGAACTAATCTTATTTTCAAAACTTTTTGTAGAAACCGAAATGTTTTAACTTCAAATTTTGTTAAATAGCCATACCACATGACAATATAAATTTAATATTTCACCTATCATGATTATTGTATTTCAAAGAAATGCTGCGTTTTTGTAATATTTTATCTCTCAATATGACGGCCCTGGCGGTAAGACAAGCAGACGTAGTGTTATAATTATTATATTTATTCCAATGATAACATGCCAAGCGTTTTGAGTTAGAACTTTATATATCTTACTCCATATACTTACAGTTGTTTTGCCGATAGATGTTTCATAGCAATATATGTATAATACAAAGATAAGTAGAGATTGAGAACTGCCACAATAGGAACTGAATAGATCCATAAGCACACCCAACAATTGCCATTAAATTCTTTTATAATTTACCTTCGACTTCTTCTGACGCAGCAAGAGACACTTCTCTGCTTTTCAATCTCATGAGTGCGCCGAACTCGCTGTCAGGCAAACTGAAATAATTGGTATCGATGGGAAACGGAATCCCTTCAATATCGTTCACCATCTTCGTGTCATATAGAGTCTCCAGGTGTCTCCATAGAGCGTGCGTTGTGATCTCTTTGTTGACCATGTTGGAAAACTTCAGGGCGATGCTAACCATATTAAACCATCGATTGATTCCTACAAAACAAAAAAAAATCATGTTATTTCCCGACAATTCAATTAATGGATTCAATAAATAATTTTGTATAATTACCATAGACTATAGATACATCTAGACGCCACCCGTTGCATTGCTAAATGAAGCTAGGTGCCGTGCGTTTGGTTTGTGGGCGAGCGAACGCATTCGCCTACAAATGTTCGAGACCATAGACCATTTCGCTAGTGCTCGCACTAGACGCTCAGAATTAAAATATAATTTTCTATTTTTTTACGTTATATAGTATTTTTAAGCGGTCAAAATGCAACCATTAGGTAAAGATATCCATAATTTAAGTTATTTTAAAGAAACACTAGGTCACTGATATTAAAATAAAAAATAATATACAAATAAATTGTTACGAACATGTATCAACTTACCTATGAAACGTAATACCATCTTCTTGCTTATTAGTACGGCTACCATATTTTAATATAACACGCAGAACCACCTTTCCTATTTAATTAACTAAAAAATATATACCACTGACTTTATGTTTAACACAAAAAATAGAAAATTTAGCAACACGAACTCGCAGATTATCGATACTACGTGAAGCGATTCACCACGATTTGCCAGCGATACTTTTGGAAACTGACTCAAAAATATGTAGACCTTTTATCTTACTCTAGCGCGTGTCGCAGAGATTATAAGGGTGCCAAATACTTTCTCACTCACACTCATGCATCGTTTTTGTTCAGGCCTTGATAATTACTGATATTCTGCTGTAGTACGCCTATTATGGTAGCGGACTGAATGCCCATCTCTAAGCCCTCGAGTGACATATTTGAACCTTACGGCTGGATCAAATTTACATCCTATACTTTCGATGAATTTGGGTCCAGAGCACAGATGCAATGGGTTGAGTGAACGGCTAACAACGACTCTTCATAAAGATAAGTATGTTGAGAAAATTTTCACTATGCTCAAATGTGCCACCTTTGAGCGAAGTGATAATTTAGTCACCGTCAATTTATGGCAAATCAGGTTTATTTTATCACGGTGGTTCAAGGCTGTGTTCATATGTCATGACATGTTGACTAGAGCAGTGAGAAATTGAAAAATTAATAAACTAATAAAAATATTATGTCAGTTAAGATACATATCATAGATATCAAAAATAAACTTTATAAATGGCCGTAATTCACATTTTTTAATTAAAAAAAATAATCTACTATTTATATTTTAATATTTTACTTCATCCTTACGTATACCACCCCAATTTATATAAAATACTAGCTGACCCGGCAAACGTTGTTCTGCCATATAAATTATTTCTAGTCAGGGCTCGAAATGAACCGGAACGCACCAGAGCGCCGTTCCTATTCGTGAAATCGGTAAAATTTTCGCTCCGTTTCGTGGAATAGATAATTTGACCGTCTGAGCTAGATAGGCCATATAATAGAAAATCTAACACTTATTTTTATGAAAAAAACACATAAACTTTGATAACTTTACTATGAGCGCTGTTTCTAGTGAATATTTTGGTTGTTAAATAAAAAATAACGAATGTATCGTAAGTGTGTGGGGATGGGATCTATGACAGAAAGAGGAATAGAGCACTGTAGACGATGACCGCCGATAAAAACAATCGCGTCGATGTGCGGTCGCCAACCATGATTCCAGCAATGTCGTCAACAACAGTCGCATTGACGTACGTGCTCTCCAGCTGGTGTTTTATCAGGATTGATGACAATAGCGTGATTGTCACTTTGCAATTCGTGCATGTGTGCTTTGAAGAATTTCAATAATTCATTGTGCTCATTCAACAGGGCGTCCAGTTCGCCGACGATGCGCCTGGTATTAGGTGAATTGAGGCTATTGTAGCCGCAACGTGCATCCACATGATTGATGTCCTCACCGCCGCACCCATGAAGTAGATTTGTAAAAATGTATGTGGTTCGTTTGGCATTGGCAGCAATGAGCCTACTTTGTGGTATACTTGGCCTTTGATTTTGAATGTAGAATAGAATTGTTGACCATTTGCCGCAGTATTGTGAACTATTTCTGTTGCTCCGGACGAAGTCATTTGGAAGCATGAATTGAATGTGCGAATGGACTTCAGGAACAGGTTTGAATCTGGAACCGTGCCGATGAGCAAGCCGTTCAATGGTTCTGGTGGTATCTCAATTTCTGGTAGTTGCACTTTTCCTGATGCGCAACACATCCCGGCTGACTCATGTTTGAATTTGAGCGCATGACAATGGGGATATTCTTTGTCCATAGCACCAATCAGCACTTTCGGATCAGCGGAATATTCAATATCTGGCTCGTACTCGAATGCGAGACGAAGGAACGAAGCGGATGTAAATGTTCGATGTACTTGTTGGCGTTGTCAGTCATTTGCTCTGCGTGTGTTAACTACAAACCGGCGCGTTTGGCTCCGTTCCAATTGTCGTTGTTGATTTCGTTCAGCTCGTGCCTCTTGTGATTGAGATGCACGCAATTGCGACATGCTTACACGCACGTTTTTGTTATCTTGTTGGATTTGTTCGTCTGTTTTTTATGCTCTACTATTTTGCATGTTTGTTGCTTTATTCGTTCGACGGCCCAAATGGCCCCCCTTGCGTCTTGCTGGCATTTTGCACTGTAATACACGCACATAAAAATAGATAAATTAAAATAAATCGTACAAAATTTTGCACGCACTGCGTTATGATATGCCGAATGAAATGTCAAAATGACGCGACGCTTCTCTTGAATTCTTCTCGGACGTAGCGCCATCTGTCATTCAACAACATAAATAATTTCGTTCTGTTTGAAATACGAACGACGGTTAAATTTGTTCATACAAAAATAAGTAGGAGGGTGAAAATTTGGGGTTATAGGTAGTTTTTTATGCCAAATAATAAAAAAAAATACAAAAAAAATTGTCAAAAAAATAAAAGAAAATTTTTCTGGATAGAGATACCCTAATCACCTAGTGGTATGAAATATACTTGTTGACCTATTCTCATACCTAACAAATATACATAAAAAAATTCATAAAAATCGGTCGAGCCATTTCGGAAGAGTTCGACCACAAACATCGTGACACGAGATTTTTATATATATAGAGATATATTATTACACAATATTGTACTCCATGAAAATTAAAACTGATGACAGATGCAAACGCAGCAATTGCAGAGGAAGTAGGTGAATTTTTCCATAAATGTTCTAATTCTAACACAACCTACTGAAACCAAGAAACAAATGAAAAGGTACCTATGCTACTTGTAGTGAGCTTTGCTGTACGTATAGGTTTTCATTTGTTTCTGGGTTACAGTAGGTTGTTAGGTTTTAGATCTCGATTATATGTCAATGGATAAATTCTAGTGACCGCCATTGTCTCCTTGGGTTCTGTCTTCTACAGATATTGGTTTTTTATTCTAACCTAACCTAACACTACTTAGGTACCTACTGTAACCCAAAAATAATTAAGTTGTGTTAAGTTTTTGGTCTCAACACGATATAGAGTACTGCATTTTCCGTATCTTTACTATTATATCTTTAAATTTATTGAAATATTACTATAATAACGCTCCGGGAAAATCAATGTTTTTTATTTTGTTGATTTTGGCGCCCTAAGAAATTATGCGCCTAGGATCCGTGCCCGATCGTTCCTGTATCGCGCCATTGATTTCAAATGACATTATTTATTCAATATGTTGAAAAAATGTCTAGAAAAGAATTTTAAAGTTAATCCAACTAACCAGCAGGTTTATTTCCAGCCATAGCCTGGAAAAGATGTATTTCATTGTCAGTATTCCAGTGGAGGCCATCCATTCCCTCTTCTGGAAGAATCTTCTCTATTGGAGGCATTTTTCAAGATGTATCAAATACGTTGCCGAATAATTTAAACAGGATCAATATTTTTATGAAATAGACTTGAGTGCTTTATAACTAAAACCGCTAAATGTTGTTTAGTGTATTTGGAGAGTTATCGTCGCAAAAACAGACAGACGTGACAGCTGGTGACAGCAGTCGATTCTGTCTATATTGTCTATGATTAGTATGATTCTGTCGTCGATTCAATTGCGCCCATAGACTAATGTACTCTTGTCAGTGTTCCCAACCGTACTATGTTTATGTACTATAATTTTGTTCCGCGTACTATGTACGATATAAAACAGGTATAGTACGCCCACACTACTATAATTTTGAATACCTATCGGAAAAAATATGTAAAATGTACTAAAATTTCGATATTTCCGTTCAATAAATTAATGCAAAGTACTACGATTTCGCAATATGAGAAGATTTAGAGAACTTGAAAATAAAAATTGCTCGAATAACGTAAAAAAATTCCTTGACTGGTTTATAATGAAATTTCTTGAATTATTCGAGAAGCATTTTCGGTCGGAAGCTGTACCTACCTAAATAAAAAGAGGTCTTATGCCAGCGCTCCATTGGCGAGCCAAAAGTCCGACGACAATAAGTCTTCAGATTTTTCTACGTTCTGCTACTGGCCAACAGACGTTCAACGAAACGAGTATATAATTAATTTGACGAGTAAAACAGTCGACTTTGACAGCATAGATAATATACGTATATCTGACAGTTAAATCGTGATGGCGTTAAATGATACCGACGTTTTATGTTTTTTGGGTTATTGGGTGGCAGATAATGTAATAACGAAGCAAAGGGTACACAAATACTGGGTGAAACATTGGATAAGGAAACGAACGACATTATCCCACACAAATTTAATACGAGAATTGCGTTTGCAACCGAGCGATTTCCGCAATTATTTGCGAATGTCGGAGGATGTATACACAGAACTGTATAATTTGGTCTCCCCATTTATTAAAAAAAAAATACTATGATGAGGGAAGCTATTTCTCCTCATGATAGATTATGTGCAACCCTGCGATTTTTGGCTGCCGGCGGAACATTCACTGACTTGCATTATAGAACTGCGATTGGAAGACAAACTCTGGGCAAGATAATTCCCGAAACTTGCCAAGTCATCATTGACGTTTTGAAAGGAGAATATTTCAAGGTGTGTATTATATTATACGTCATCTAATAAAGTTGGGCAAATTTACAAATATATCATTAACAAGTAGACATTGGTTGGTCTTATAAAGTGAACGTTTAGTGGATTGTTTTACCTATATAAATCATAGACGGCAACATCATAAGAATGGCAGACAAGATGCATTTGAGATAGGTATATATATAGTCACAAATAAGGCCATCGTTGACATGCTAAATATTCAATAGACCATTAGAATGCTGTACCTAGCCAGGACTCTCCATATAGGCTGTAAGCAAGCTGCTTAATTATTCCTGTTGAATGTATTGTAATACTAGTCATATTCTTCGAAAAGCAAGCATGGAATTTGATTTCTAAATGAGGCCACATAATAATATAGGTTTGCTAACATAGCTCAAATACTTACCATTTGTTGTATCGCTTAAGGGCACACATGCTTACCTAGAGTTTCTGTTTTTTCATTTAAAGTTGAACTATGACATTGAATACTAGGTATGATTTTTAAAGTGAAAGTGATATTATGTTACATCTCTTTTACGCATGCTAATATGATTAAAAAGTTATTCTTTCTCTTTCTGTCACATTCGAATTTGATTACCGAAGTTTAAACATTTACTATGCGTATTAGCTGACGTGCTTCGTCGTTTACAAATTATAACATAAATTTAAAAAATATATGTATTTATAATATTAAATATATTTTATAATGTACACAGATTTTTTTAACAACTATATTA
This sequence comes from Rhyacophila brunnea, assembly GCF_057557595.1. NCBI lineage: Eukaryota > Metazoa > Arthropoda > Insecta > Trichoptera > Rhyacophilidae > Rhyacophila > Rhyacophila brunnea. The sequence goes on from NW_028232774.1 coordinate 22,753,573, forward strand.
TATATACTTTTATTTATTTGTCGCATATTTAAAATGTTCTTGCTATATTAAAATCTTTTTTTTAGCCGGCCAAATAAATCCGTATTTTTGGCCATAGACTAATATAAAAATCTCTCTGCTGTCAAATATTATGTTTGCAAATTCAAAATTGCAAGGTACCTAAAACAATTGTGTTTTATATCAGGAATAAGAAACACTATCTGTAAGTACAATATTATGTTATTTATTACTATCGTAGTGTTCTGTGTGTTTTGCATATATTATTCAAGTGTTTATTTATTGTTTTCTTAGTCTATACATACTTTCAATGTTTCATAATTCCGACGTAATGCAATCCTTTTTTTGAGGTTAGTTACATTCATTCCAGAATTATATAAAACCTGTGATTTCATATATATTTGTTTGATATAATCTAAGGCGTTTTAGTTGTTATTAAACATGTTACCTACCTGATTACTTTATTTTAGTTAATCAATCTTTTTTGATGCTTTGTATTATCACTAATCCGTTTTAATTACCACTCTTCAAACAGTCGCCAACTATAAAAGATTAAAAACCACACTATTAACAGTTCCTATGTTATGTTTTTTGCAGATGGAGAAAATGTCTACCGAGATCTTTGCTTGTCGACGGTTTCATATGAATAAGATGGAATGAAATAAATCTTTTAATTAATAATGAAATAAATCCGACTTTCGGCGTACGATTCGAACATGGCGTGATTTATGACGTCGACCATAAAGCATATACACCCATTTTATAGATTTAATAGTACAATTACACAAGGTAAATATAAAGTGACTAATGTTTAAAAAATAAAACAATTTTATAAAAACATTTTTGCACTAAATTTATTATCGATAATGATATAAAAGTTGCTATTTTGATTCGTAATATAAAATATAATATAATTATGCATATCAGTTACTTGTATCATATTAGGTATGTCATTTGGTAGAGCTCACTCTCCAAGTCTTGTCTTTTTCAGCCTCAATATCACTTTGATATTAGAAAAATTCTCTTTCCAACACCAATGAAAGGTGCATGTATCTATACACACACATTTCAAAGGCTTTAAGTTTTCTAGATGCTGTATATTACTTCTTCTCTTCGGCTATATCTGCATCTTAGTTGCAGCATATGGATACAATGCGGCGCCTCCAAGAATCTCTGTCACTCTAGTTTTTTTGCATCGTTCCAGGTCATACTAGCAGCCCGTAACTCTGCCAGATATGCTATATAGATAGTGTTTAGCGGCCATCCAGAACGCCGGAATCCGGTTGGCTTGAAGAACAGGCAAACCAGTTTGGGATTCTCTTCAGGCACCCGCAGCACGTGGCCGGGCCAGGTACAAAGTTGCGTATTCACTCTCAGCGTGATGGGAGGCTATTTGGTGCGTTCTTTTATCTCCCGTTACTTCTAAAATTACCGCACACCCAGTATCCGTCGTAAACATCTGTTCTCGAAGCTCAGTATACGGTTGCTCGGAACCTTTGTAAGGTGCCATGACATAAAAACTAGTAAGATATTCAAAATAACTGCTAGAATGAATACATTGTTGAAAGGAAATGAAAACTGATAATTTGATATATCAATTAATTTGTCCATCTGAAGTTGTAGATAACAGTTAATAATTATATGTTATACCAGTAATTAAATGCTGACTTCAAATGAAAATTGACAATTAAATATTGAAATAATATATTACCAGTTTTGATTTTTTTAAGTACTATACTATATCCATGGTTCATATTACAATGTCATAGTAAAACTTAGAAGAATAAAATATGTCGCAAGACGTAATCAATCTTGGGGTTTTAATATAAGTTAAATAAATAGTACACAGCTAATTTGCTATTACTTTGAACACATGCCATGTCTTTACATCAATAAAAAACAGAAAAACAATTTAATAATGTATAAATATTTATATAAGACTTAACAACGGCTGACATCTACTTAGACACGATGAGTTCCATTTAATTTCCTCTTATTTTAAAATTCACCAAGATATATCCTAATAAGTAGGTAAGTATATTACATTTGTACATATAATAAGTAAATCAAGTACTTAACATAAATAATTATACTGTAAAATTAAATTACAATTGAAGCAGTATATATGGACCCCACAGAGTAATTAACAATATAATAATTTATATAATTATATCGGGTATATACTATATTGACACATTTTAATGAAGTCTATTTTTCTTGGTACCTACGTTCAATGATAAATGTTGTTTTATATTGTAACATAAACAATGGTAATATGCATTGATCTTTCTGATTTTTAAACTGTGATATCTATTTTATATATCTATTGATTTCTATGTGTATAATTGATATATTATTTATTTCAAATACAATACAATACAATTTAAAAACTAACAGTAAATAATATAGAAAGCGTCATGTTGTTCAGTTGGAATTTCTACTAGGAAATTCCATCCAATCCAAATCCAATTTTTACTAGGTGGGTAATTGTAGGTCAGCTATTTTTGGAATAAAATGAATCCCTTAAAAAACATGAAATAAGAATAGAATGATAAATATTTGTGAAAATTTACCAAATCAACATGTTTAACGTGAATATTTTCACACTAAAATGATAAATATTGTTAAGAAAATATACACAAACAGTTCATTCAGAAGTTATGACGTTTAAAAGATCCCGCGAGTTAACTCGTGCGTGGCACTGATCAGTTATGAGGTGATATCAGTTATAATCATTTATGAGGAATGGTTATAAGCCATTGGCACAACCAATTTGGTTTTTGACCTTGAGAACAAAATGTACTTTTTACACGGGACCAAACTCCACGGCTGCAGAGACGAATGCTTATACAAAATATGGCACAGTGGAATCGCCAGCAAGATCTGTAGGTATCATTATTTAGATGTAAGTATACATATTATTTTGAATTTCATAAAATTACACTTGTTCTGGGTGTCTCGCAACAGTAAACTATATTAGTAAATTAGATATATCTTGATGAACTATTGATACCGTCTAAACCCCCCCTTTCGGAGGTAACACTATAAAATAGTGATGTAATAAAGACTTGTTGAAAACATATTAAGTATAATAAAATTTAGAAATTTAGCCTTTCTGGTTCTCTAATATTCATAGATCTACTGGTTCTGGGATCTATTATTTCTGGCAGTAGACAATTCATATAAAAGTGATATATCTTTTTTTCAATCCAAAATGTCTCGTCTTTTTTGATTAATTCTATTTTAACAGGAAAATTATGTCCCGTCCAAACTCCAAATAAAAAGACATCTTTCTTAGTAATATGAAGCTGCCCCTGAATCTGGAAGTACCAATCGTGATTTTTATCTATTACCATATTTCTGTCTTTATCTACTTTCCAAAATTTAATTTTTTTCTGTACAATAGCTTCATCTGCACTTATTCCAGCAGCTGAGAAAGGACATTTTATTTCAATAATTGTATCATCATCGCTGATGCCATCTGGCGTTGCACCGATAAAATCATACACATCATCGATAAACAATCCACATCTCTCAATCTTAATTCGTTCTTGTACACTAAGCTGTTGTAAAGCTATTGATTCATTTTCTTTACCATAATTTACCGCTTTCACGTTGGCTAATGATTGGCTATATAATAAACGTTTTACCAAAGGCCCAAATTTTGTATTTTCTCGCCGCTTACACACCTTTCCAAAAACAGAGGCAGTAAGAAGGTTTCGTCGCCTTTCTAGCTATTCTGCACTTTCAGATTGTAATACAGTGCGTCTTTCTATATCCCTCCTCTCATAGTTTGTCAGTTTGAGTTTTTTCAAAAAAGTTTCTTTTAACAATTGATATTGATTTTTGTCCATATCAGGTTTTTGGCAACTCTCTCCATAATCTGGATTAGATAAAGGAACAGAATGTATTGGTTTTCGCCAAGATTTTCCTATTTTTTTTTTTATTTATTTTCAACCTTCTTGATTCTAAGCGATTTATGAAGGCTTTTGGGCTATTTTTATAAACTTGTTTTTGAATTGTGCAATGTAACTTATTTGTATTAAATGCGATTACCGCCGCTGCACATCGTCCCATGTACGATTGTCTTTGAGAGTAGTTAATTCTCTTGCGCTTAAAAATTATAAATTAAAGTTTTTGAATTTAGCACCAAACGAGAATTATATATCATTAATTGAGAAAATAGACTGCATTCTTTTAATGCTGGTACATAATTTACATCAAGCATGTCCTCTGTATTTGGTTAATTTGTACAAAAATATGGTAGACAAGAAGTATGGTCTCCAAAAACATGGTGCGGTCCATTAATTAAATCTTTTTTCAAAGCGATAACCTTTTCTTCGAAAGTACTATCTTGTAGTTTTCTATACTTGATTGCACCTATGACGGCTTTCCGCAGACGTCTTTTTCTTGACGCAATGATTTTTCTTACATTCAAGGGATATCTTGTGTCTTTGGTTAATGCCTCTATTTTGCCACAATAATTTCTAATTAAATGGTTTTTACATTCAACTTTCTCGACAGTTACATTCGGATAAGGGTGACAATCAAGAATTTTTTTGTATGTACTGGAATCTCCATCAGCAATCAATTTTGAATAAATCAATCCATGTGTATTAATAGATTCTTTAAAGCCTTCTAATATTGCTGTAGATTCCATTCCAGCTGACGGACCGGTGTAATTTAAAAAGCATTTATGTTGTTGAGCAGGGATATTTTTATTTTTAGCTTTGGCGCACAAATCGCAATATTTATTTTTCACTGACATGTACAAAATCTTCCCGGTTCTTTGACCAATGATCGTGGCAGCGCCAGATGCTGCGGAATAATTGCATCTGTATGAACGTTTCGACCAACAGCCGTCTGCAACAACTGATATCATGGGAATACCAGAAGAATCGACGTCACCATTTTCGATTGCAAGTTGTCGCTCTTCTTTCGCAGCGTTTTCCATACTCTTATTTTTGGTTTCTTCAAACCACTCGTACACCTTCTGTTGACTCTTTCTGTATGTTCTTGCTGTAATCGATGGTACATCAATTGCAGAACACATTTCTTCCAGATTTGAAAATCCACTGCCGATACTGATTATACTGGATACAAATGCGTCACACAGATTCATTTTGTTTTCGTTCATTTCAGTGGTATATAATTTTAATTTTTTACCACAAAGTTTACATTGGATAAAAAATGTACTACTAAAGTTTTCCCGATTTTCCCCAAAAATTTCTAAATGTGATAAATTACAATTAAATGGAGAATCATGGTGGCTAATTAATTGAAGTTGTTGGAAAAAATATGAAAAGTCTAAAATTCTACGGCCTTCTACACGGAATTTTGGACTTGAATCTTCAATTTCATTTTCTATAATAAATTCTTCGTGTTCGTGTTCAAATGTGGGATGAAATTCTGGTTCAGGTAGTATGCTTTGAGGATTTCCATGCTCAGGCATAGTCTTCGGCAATATATCAATACTATAATACATTCAAAAATATTAGTTTAGTAGATAGTTAGATATTTAACAGAAAACAAAATGTATAGCTGGTATTAATTATTGTACCAGATTATAATTTTTGTCACAGACACACTAATTTCGAATAAGACGTGGCACAAACATAATATAAAAAAATATAAGTACAAATGATCATTATACTTAATTGTGTGTATTAATAAGTAATACGCAAAACTTCCTTTTGCAAGATGAATAAATATTGTGAACCAAAATTTTCTGTGAAATGTGGTTTTTTCAACTATGTATGATTATGTCAAATTATAAAATAATAATTTCAAACCTTTGTGTTTTTAATGTATTAGTATTTCCATCTTTTCTCCTACGTCTTTTTTTGGAACTTCCAGCCATCGGATAGTGAGTTCGTATAATTGTGATAATATTGTTAGGTACCTATGTCAAAAACCGAGGATGAAAATTTCGCATTCCCGCTGAAATAAATGACGTTCATAGTATTGCCAGGCTAAACTTTCGAAATTAAAGTTAGTTTTTAAAAAAAAAATTACATTGGAAAATATTATGTAAGTACAGGCATCCATTATTATGTTATTTGATGAAAGTATTCTTTAAAATCATCTGTATTATTATAATCTCGCAAATTCATAATTTAGTAAAAGTTAAATTTTCTGTAATATAAATATCAGTAGGTACCTAACCTAGGTAGATTCATAATTTGGCTAAGTAAAAAATATAGATATTTTTACTTCGCGATGTGTTTGAGGTATTCTAAATTATGTAAGTATGTTTAATAACAAATGTGAAATTCGTAAAACCTCATGTGTATTATTTATTAAATAAAAATAGTAAAACTAATAGTAGATACAAATGGTGAAAAACTTCATTCAATTATTTACTAAAATATCAATCCAATAATATTTTAGTAGATATGGCAATACTGGACGACCTGATATATTTCACTGAAATAAAATAAAATCTATCACAATTTATAAAATACATACCTACTACAATCATAATTATTTTGAATGTAGAGGGAGATAGTTATAGAAAGGGACAGAAAACTGATTGCTATGTTGCAATATGAGGCAAAATAGATTGCAACAGTGTTAAAAATTATAATGTATGATTTAGTATGACATAACGTAGAATTGACGCAAATACAAATTTCTTCAGATTTTTTTTTGTTTTGTCCTCAAATGTCAAAATATGTTTTCCTTTTGAATAATTTGTCCGAATTTATGTTTGTATCACCTATTTTTGTGCTCAATTTGTAGCATTCACTTTTATAAACATATTTTTATACAATATTCGTGGATTGGCGTATTTTTTTGGTCATATGAAGTGAAAATAGCACCAGCTAAAGATTCCATACATCTAACGCCAAATTTGCAGGCGGTCTGACGTCCCATCGAGTTGGTCAAATATTTCGTGAAATGGTTGTTTTTAAAATGTATCTATTTAGTATTATAAATTTATATTTAACAAGATATTTCATCATTTATTCAATGATTAATGATAACCCTTCTGATACGTAGCTTTAGATTATTTGGAATGTCTATAATTATCGCATATTTTAATAACAAAATATCCAGTCGATTCCGTTAGATTTAGAGCCAACAGAAACTGCAAATATTATAATTATACTGAATATATTTTACTACATTATGTTTGATAACATTAAAACTATCTATAATAAACGGTTTGACATAATATTTAGTGGAAAAAACGGTTATCAACACAGTCCATTAATGTCACAACAATATGGCCTCGTTGTCCATTATTACATTTCAAGGTTCGAAAGAATATTATTTTACGTCATAAAAATACTTTATGCAGTTATCAAATAATTAACATAAATATTTGCCGATGAATAAGCTTCATAATTATATAAATAGTTTTTCTATAAATCTTACGTAAGATTCAGGCTTAACCTCCGAAAATACCAGAAAATAGCTGACATGGAACACCTTCCCCCTTAAGCTAAGGTTTATAGGCATAAAAACAAACAAAAAAACAAATATTTTTACAAGATATTTATTCATACAAAAAACATTAATTTATTATACCGGCTTTTGTACATTTTTGCTTAATATACGATAAACTGGTTGAGTATGAACAGTAGTTGCTGGCGTTATTTTGTCACTTTGTCCCATAAAGGCAACTTCATGCATCAGCTTCTCGGCCAGCAATCTTTGTCCCTGTGACATCGATCGTAGTTTCATGGCCATCATTTTGCCAAAAACATCAAATTCATCTTCAGTCTTGCTTAGTTTGTCGGTGATTAATTCTAACACTTTGTTGGCGCTATCATTCGATTTTTTTCGTTTGAACGATGGGGGTTCTGGTGCTCTATTGAGATTCGACCTTGGAGTAGTCGACAACGTGGATGTTGAAGGCGAATATTCTATCTGTAAATAAAATGTTGATTATTTTTTGTTGCAGTTCCCTGATACGCACGAAGAAATGGAGACGATTGCAGAAGAATTTAATAGTAAATGGCAATTTCCAAATTGCCTGGGCGCAGTTGATGGGAAACACATTGCAATCGTGCCACCTGCAGGCGCCGGCTCCCACTTTTATAATTACAAACATTTCCACAGCATTGTTTTGATGGCGATTGCAAATGCTAATTATGAATTTATTTATGTTGATGTTGGAACAAATGGACGTATTTCTGATGGAGGCGTACTGAGAAAATCTGATTTTTTCAAACGTTTAGACGAAGGCAGATTAAAAATACCTGCACCAAAAAAACCTACTGCTAATTCTGATGCACTGCCATTTGTTTATATTGGCGATGAAGCCTTTGCATTACGTAACGATTTCATAAAGCCGTATTCACAAAGGCAATTAAATCACAGTAAAAGAATATATAATTATCGGACATGCAGAGCCAGGCGAATTATAGAAAATGTTTTTGGCATTTTAGCTGCTAGATTCCGCATTTTTCAAGCTCCAATAAACATGAAAATTGAAAATATCAATACAGTTGTATTAGCTTGCTGTGTGCTGCACAACTTTCTTCGTCGCAAATCAACACATACTTATACTCCTTCTCATGACCTTGATAGGGAAAATCCTGAGACAGGCTTAATAGAGCTCGGACTGAGGTCACAGGACACCTTAGCGCCTTTGGAAGCAACGACTAATCGGAGCTCGACTGCCAATGCTAAGAAAGCGCGAGGAGATTTCGAAAAATATTTTAATACTACCGGGGCTGTCACATGGCAAGAAAGTATGATAAGCAATAGATAAATTAAACCAATGTAACAATTTAGTTAAAATGTTTTACCTCAATACAATCTTCGTTGTTTAACGAGTTGGAGTAACTCTCATCAGGAGACATGTTTTCCAAATCGTCCACCATGCTGGATATTGAGCTCGATTCTGTAAAACAAAATGTAAATTGTTAAAATACAACATAATACTCAAACTTGTTTTTTATTATCTCTCCCCTAAGTACCCATTCCTTCATACGGTTAATATTGATATTGGTATAATTGGTGTAATCCAGTATATCGGGTATTTTCAAAATGTGTTTTCCGCTGTATTCCTCATAACCAAACTGTACCATTAATTTTGATTGATGATTGACGATTTATTGATTGTCTCTGAAGGAACCTAACTCGAGCGATTTTTGATTTTATGATCATTTCTTTTCTTCTTCTTTCGACCATGTCCGATCATAATATGGACCTCCACGGAGTGGAGGTTTGTATTGACAGATTTTGTTTTTACGAGAAATGGATGTCAGCCACTTGCTCAACATATTAGGTCCATACTCTGACTCATACACAAATTGAAATTCAATGTGTACTTGTCAGACCCAGGATTTGAACCTGGGACCCGACCACGACTCAATAAGCCGCGCTTCCACCGCCATGATCGTACCTATATATTATTATTTCTTACCTACCTCAGCAAAGAATAAATAATTTTATTGTGACTAGAAATGATTCATAGCTGTATGTTTTAATTGCTTAATAGTAGCTAATCTAATGCGATGTCACTTTCAGAGATACGACAATGTCATAGTCTGCACGTGTATAATAAATAGCTTTAAAGCATTCCCTCGTACCTATATATTATTATTATTTATTACCTACCTCGGCAAAGAATAAGAAATTTTATTGTGACTAGAAATGATTCATAGCTGTATGTTTTAATTGCTTAATAGTAGCTAATCTAATGCGATGTCACTTTCAGAGCTAGGTACGACAATTTCATAATCTGCACGTGTATAATAAATAGCTTTAAAGCATTCCTACGTACCTTCCATTTGGTCGTTCAAGAACTCCAAATTTTTATAGTACCACAGTTTGGGTAGATAAACTGCGTCTGTGCCGGCTCCGCTTCGATATGATGTCCTTACTTTATTTCTCTCCTTTCTGTAACCCGACCTCAATGTCTGTATTTTCTTTTTAACATCGTCGACCCTTGCCTGCGGCTCCACCTTGATTAAAATCTCCAAAAGTTCCGCATACGCCAAGGACTTGGCATCACGATTCTTGTATAGTGGGCTGGTCGTCTTCCACAACGATGGGTTGTCTTTAAAACAACTAATAAAATCTTCCAAGAAACTTTTCGAATGCACTCGTAGATCTACCATTGTTGTTATCGATGTGAGATGTCCGAACACTTTGAATGACAGTAAAATAATGATGGCGCTGTCGTCCGTCGGCATAGATATAAATAATGTGACGGTAAAGCGTGGTGAACGTACGAATTTCAGCGGCTCGGCGAGTAAAATATCAAACATGTTTGAAATCCAACGAGCCTGGTCTGCGGATTAAAAAGTCCGCAGACCTGGGGTGCTCCACGCGAAAAAAAAGTCCGAAGACTGTAAATCGTCTGACTTGCGTGCCAATGGAGCGCCGGCATTAGAGTTTCTCAAATTCTCCGTTATTTTTTTTCTGAGAAACAAAAAACCTATACACTTTCAACAGATGACAACACGTACTATATTTTTTACCCAAATGCAATAATTTTGGAGGCTCTGTGCTATAATTCCACTTTGAAAAAATGGCAGCACTGTCTTGTACTCAGTGATGCCAATCGTACTATAATAATTATAGTACAGTACTATAATTTTAAATCCGCGAAAAATGTAAAATACTATAATTTTACGCCAAATATACCAAGGATTCAAGACGAAAAATGTTCCTGTACAGCTACAGACTTACATGTAAAATGGCCAAAAAATGGAACTACGAACTAGCATATTATGATGCCATTTTGAAAATTTCATTCGAATGTTAGATTTTGTCCAGTTAGGAGTCTTGATTGGGTAGTTTTCGACTGTGGCTCCCCCATCCCATTCTTCAGATAAGCTTGAAGGTCTGTACTATATATTTTTTAGAAATACTATAATTTTTACGCCTTTGTACTATAATCAGCATAGAGAGCTGATGGCAACACTGAAAGTACTATGGTTCGTATCATTCAAACTGAATCGAATAACGGAATAAATCTAATCTAACGGTTGGATTTATTGGATTTGGGATCGTTTGGCAGAATGTCCACAGGATCGCTTTTCTGACGACTCATATGATATGATTAATGTCCAGTACCTAGTTAAAATTAATTAACATATTAATCTCTAAAACAGCAACACATTTATTGAAACGTAAACTTGTTAGACTTGTCAACCTCTTATCGTTGTCTACAATAACACAAATTTAACAAACTGTCGTATTCACTTATTTAAAATGTAAAAAATATAAATAATGCTTCACGAATAGGTAGCCATTTAGTTCATTTATAAGATTTATAGGATGACAAAAGTTTTTAAAAATTACTTTTGCCCAAAGCTTTTCATAATTACCCACTTGTTTGATTATTTTCATCTCGACAGTATGATATTGCGACTTAGATGACAATCGAACATATTAAATAGATAAAATTCGTTAGCTTATATAAAACCTGATCATTCCAGATTGATTTAACACCAAAGAGATTGGACAGTCTTTCAATCTCTTTGTTTAACACAGTTTGTAGTTTAGAATCTCCGTTACAAATTATAAATAAAATGAAAATAAATTCTTGGTCTGACATGATAATAATTTCAGTTACCTACCTACTTAATGATATTAAATATAACTCTTTGCATAGAAAATATGGCAGGATTTTAGGATAATAAGCCATAAGCGGCTTCTTGTTCGCGTACCTATGGTTACTTATGAATAATAAGTATTGATTATTAATATATAATATAGATAATTCAAGTGAACTCATGGTGTTAATCATTAATATGAACATCTCACGATATATAAATGCCGAATAAGGCTCATCATCACTTTGACAGATGGTCATTAGTCTATGGATCGTCAGAATTGGTTTGACGTTTCATGTCAAACCATTTCTGATGGTCTGAGGACGGTTTGACATTCAATACACAAGTCTACACTCGGGACTTTTCCATACGTCTCACGAATTGAACACAGGGCATGCGTCGCCGGCCCTCAAATCGGTTTGAAAATGGCCGCCATTTTGTGATGAAAGTACTAACGCACTGCTATCTGACCGCCTTGGATTTCTGTTCAACACCCCAGCAGCTTCGTATATTTTCGGTAAGCTTCGGGTCGTTCGTGCAGTTGCTTGTCAGTGTTCGTTGTCAATAAATACATTTATTTGAGTCTGTTTGATCATATTGGATGCATATTAGTAATGAAATATTACGATTTTTTGCAAAAAAAATGTCGACTGAAATGATGACAATGGATTTTATTGAGGAGTAAGGGCACATTGCGCATTATGGGATATAACCATAAAGACTATACGAACAAACTGAAGCGCAATGAGCCGACATATTTTTGGCAGGAATGTTTGGAATGTCAGTTTTAGGGGTAAAAAATAAAAGGTCCTACTTTTCCAAGGAGTACCATAAAACAAAGAGTGGAGCTGGGGCTGACAGCAAACTTGAACCCTCGTGGTTTGCATACTTGTCACTGTTGTGTCGTATTGTATACACTATCTAGTTGCAGTATTGATGTGTTGTATTATGTAGGTACCTACTTATAGATATCAAAAAACCAATTACCTTGACGTAATCATTCAAACATTCAATTACCTACCTAGTACCTATTGTTTTTAGCATCTCTGCAAGTTTTATCGAAATAAACTGCTTTGATACCTACTTTAAATAAATATATAAGCGACACGAAGGAATCACCGATAGTTAGCCAAATTTACTTCGGGCGGTATTTTGTTTTTCCATCTTTCTTTTTACCATTCCCAACAATCTGTTAAAGTTTGCCTTTGACATCCGTGTAAAGTTCTGAAAAAGGACGTTTTCATTTAATTCTGTTGCCCTCATTATTATATCAATAAATTTAAATCTCTTCAACTTAAATTAATGTAATTAAAATAGATACCAGATATTCAGATGACGTTCGGGCGTAGACTATTTTATTTGCGAGAGTGAATATCCATACAAGAATAAATATCATTAATGTAATACAAAGTACACCGATAGATGGCACTAAACTAGTTCCATGACTGATTTTATCGTTAGAACACACTCAATTAGGTATGCTTATTTATTACAAATATGATTGTGACAAAGGGTTAAAAAAATAACTAATATAATTAAGTATTTGTTATTCCAAACCTTACTGTTTTCTTTTAACCTTTTACACTAGTTTCCCGTACGCTCCGTGGTGGTGCTGTCTTACGGTGAATAATTTTAGTCATCACCTGCGAATCTATTTCGATGTATAATCTATGACTCAACGAAGTGAAAGCTGTGATGAATGAATATAGACAGTAAAACGGATTCATCTCCTGTGCGCATGCACAAAACTTCTTGGTGTAAAACCAGAATTTAAAAGTTGAAGAGAAAGTCGGCGTTGAAGTCACTAAATGCGGACTTAGCTGAGACACTGAACTAAACGTCAAATTTCAAACATTTCCGGTGTATTTTCTACCCATCCAATTTGTACGTATATTGTCTATGGTTTGGTTTGATTTGTTCGAATTCGGTTTCAATGATACGAACCTATAAAATTGTACCGAAAGTGAAAAAAATAATAAGTTGTCTATGGTTGAATTCGAAAAATTGTCTTTTTTTGCTAAAATACACAATATCTTTAAATAGTTTGTAATGTTATCGTGTTACAGAATTACGATTTTATACTTTATGATTAAAAAACTAACTTTAAATTTTAGGACTAAATTTTATTTCGTCAAAGTTGAAAATTTTTCAGCCATAATTATTTGACAGCTAGATATAACCCTATTTCATTTATCTGGTTTTTCACGAGTGTCAGAACTGTTTACATACCTATATTTATTATTGATATTGAAATATTTCAATCATGGACGATGGAAATTCAACAATCTATGGACTTGAGCATCAAGTAAGTAGGAAATAATTATTTGTACCATTCTAAGAGATAGGTCTATTACTATATTATATTATGCTCTTGGTGTGGAAACTATTCTGATTTCTAAGAGGTTCGCCTTAAAGATTCGTAATATGAGGTGACTTCCCTCACCAAACTAAGTTGAACAACTAGCGCTATTAATCTTAAAAACTTTTTATACCCCTTCTATTTTCGCAGAGACGCAGATATTAAACAAAGGTATTTTTAAATGATAGGTATCACTGTGACACTATATGTTCGATAGTCAGCCGTTTCAAAGAATGGTCCATCATAAATAACTCACCAAAATCATTAAAATCGAATTCTACCACGTAAACGCATATTCAATTAATATAGTATTCTTAACGCTATGTGTAAATCCGGGATTATGCAGCTAAAAATGTCAAGGTATTTTATGTCTCACTTGGTATTAAAAAATGTTATCTATTGATGAATGAATTTTACACAACACTCTCTAGCTCATAACCTCGTGTGCACTCAATAACATAACACAACAGTAATGTAAAGATGCCCTTTATATAAAACGGCAAACGGCAGTGTAAGGTGTAAGCACCTTTATTTCAGCATACATATGTTGTTGACAATCTTTCCCTTGATTACTCCATGGAGAAAGTCACCTGTCATGGGTGCCAGCTTCTCTACAGCATATGAATACGTGTATTAAATAAGGCTCTAAGTACCAAAAAGTAGTATTGCCTGTAGTTACATAATACCGAGTCATTGCAGTAAAATTTCATGAAGCAGAACTTTTGAAAAATGTAGTTTTACAGTGTGAAGCAATCACGGCAGCTTCTATAATTTTAGGTATTAAGAACTCGCAAGTGTCAACACACCGTCGTCAGCTATTTTATATTGAATGCCGTTGACCACTGCAGTGCTACTTACACCATTATAAATAAAACACGCCAACGGACTTACAACGTCGACAGGTTTAATTATTTTGCTGTATTTTTTTGACTTGCTTGAGGCACTTAGACTATAGTTGAAGTTATTGGCGTTGGTATGTAGAACATTTTTCTATAAAAATGTCAGTTTTTATGTTTTTGGTACTTAGCGCCTTAATTAATACACGTATTCATATGTCTACATCTCTTCTTCTTAGTCGGTCTCTCATGGCTGAGGATCGTGACCACCGTCATCTTCTGATCGACTAAGACTTTCCACCCCTCTCAATCAAATAATCTCTACATCAAATTAGGACTAATTATTATATGTCCTATTTTCTATGTCTAATTCGTCACACAGAAAATTAACTCAGTAGGATAGAATGATTATAAAATAATATATGTATTATTATTAAAAAAAGTTACATTTTTTTTATAAATATTCAATATTATGTTTCTTTTCTGATTTCTTCCTATTTTATGTTTTCGCTATCTTGCTACACTATCAGATTTTAAGTTAAAAACTTAAAAGAACACCCTTTATATATATCCTTTTTAACACTACAGCAAACCACGAGGCCCAATGACAGTAGTGTAATCAGTAATATAAGTGAAACAATTACAAACACCCAGGCTTAAAAAAAATCACTTGAAATATATTGTGACCTCACCGGTAATCGAACCTGGAGCCCGCAGATGAAAGGCCGGTGCTACTATGCCTGTACGAGGGCCGCCTATATAATCAATGTAACTGTTTGTTTTCCTTAATAAAATGAAAAATACGATTAGATAACATTAAATTGGTTTTAGGCACGTGCACTAGCTCCGCAGATTGGTGAGAATGATGCTGTGAGGTTTTTGATTGGCACACAAAGTCTGAAACCCAATAATAATCAAATTCATATTGTCGAACTCGAAGAGGAGACAGGAGCCTTACACACAAAAGTAAGATAATACATTCTATTTTATCTTTATTTTTCAAATGACTAATTTAATTAATATTAATAAAACAACACCGAACCAATGTACTTAATGTATTATTACAATTTTTTTTAAATAATTGTTTTAATTAATGGGTACCGTGTATATCCCCGATCCCTTTCTCACACTTTTTGATCAAAAAAGTTAATGTGTCAAAAACAAAAACAAAAATAGTTTTCAGATTGGTCAAAAATCAATTCAGGAGTCTGGGTCACTGTGCTTGAAAGATGAAAAGCTTAGTGGAAGGTAATGAGAGTTTATTATCCAATGTTTAATTTTTTAAATAGGTACTTAAACCATTTAACTTCTCAACTGGTGACGCGAGTAGAGTGGTTAAATCCGTCCCTAATCTTTATCAGTTATATGCATGCCATACATAGAGTAAAAATGCAATACATGCTCCATGGAAAAAAAACTCATTATGTATTAACTGAATTAAAAATATAATTTAAAATAAGTTGTTAATACTATAGGTATTGTGTTTTCTAAGGTTTATCAACACAATTCCGGCGAGATTTGGCACTTACGATGTTCACCACACGATGTAACATCACTGGTGACATGTTACCACTCCTACAACTCGGAAGCTGCACAGTGTACTATGGGTACAGCATTATTCAAGTTGCCAAGCAATCAAGTGATCCAAAATTTTTCAGAAGATAGTATGACATTGTCAGGAAAACAAACTGACCAATTGGAAATTGTCCAAAAATATGATGTTGAGGTACTTTTATAATATTTTTTGTGAATCGATGTTCTTCCTTTAAGTTGGTAGCTGTCTATCAATAATTATAATATACAGTCAAACTCGGCTATTACTATCACGGGTATAGCGAGATCTTGGATGTAATGATGAAATATTCGTTGACATTTTAGTTTATGATTTTCTCCATACATTTTTTCTCTGTTATAACAAGCAACTTATCAGATATACCAAGCTAAAATATTGTCAAAAATTTTCTTAAAACTTCATTTAAAAATGCATATTCTCTGATATAACGAGTAACGCTTATAACAAGCAAATTCAGTCGGTCCCATCTTCCTCGTAATAATCAAGTTCGACTATAGTTATGTATTTTAATGATTCAAAAATGCTAGCGTTTGCTCCACAACGAAACACATGGGCCTTCCTGTCTGGTATTTCTGAGGACCTTTTTTTACGAAAAATAATTGTTACCCATTCTCTCGACCCATTGGATCCTCGCTCCGAATCTGAACACACAATCACAGAATATAACGTCGCCTTAGTGGTGAATGGACCTGTTCCATATTTGGAAAATTCAGAGATTTTGGCTTATAATGCCATGGGTCCCGGTCTGGCAAATTAACATGTTGCTTTTTGATGTGTTTGGACACAGAATATGGCTCTATTCACCACCAAGGTAACGATAAGCTGGAAATTGCAATATTAAATAAAAGACAATAATACATTTTACAGAAATATGGCCAAGAAATAAAATGCAATGAATTTCACATAACGGACCCCAATAGACTGGCTGTTGTTGTTGACAACAGTATCGTATTGTTTGATATCAATGGCTCCATGGTGAATCATGTACAATTGGAAGGAAAGGGTCATCTTAAATTTAGCGGAGGGAAGTGGAATCCTCACCAAAATGGTTACCAGGTAACTTAACCTTTTCCACTCTTGGTTTTATTAATTTCTATTAACATCATTAAAGAAATTGGTATGAAGATTTGTGAAGATATATTTTTGTTTATTCTCTAGTAAGAATATTACTGAAAGTTTCTTCTTCTTCTTCGATTTTTACCTTTTTTACCTAAGCCATATTTTTATTTTTTTTCAGTTTGTTGCAGTTCAAGACACCCATCTAAAAGCCTACGATATGAGAAGTGATCAAACAAAACCAGTTTGGTCTTTAGAATCAGCACACAGTCAACATCTTAGAGATTTAGACTTCAATCCTAATAAACAGTTCCATTTAGCTACCGTGGCTGATGATGGTTGTCTAAAAATTTGGGACTACCGAAATAGCAAAGAGCATGTCTTCTCTAGAAGTGACCATTCTCATTGGTAAGTCTTTCTATGCACTTTAGGTGTCTTCCACATTGATTCAAGGCAACCGCAACTTATTCTGAACTCAGAGAAGCCATCGAACACATACACGATTTATTCCATAGAAACAAAACGTCAAACTCAAACCGGCTAAATGTCATTGAACAAAAATATGTTATCAGATGAAAAAAATTGATTTTGTAATGGCGTTGAAAAGACAGTGGAAATATTGGGTATGTACATATATCTATCTATTAGAAATAATATACCTATGCAAAGCGTGGTGTATTGGAAGGATATTTCTCCACCACGTGTACAAATAAGATACCTTACTGGCCATTGGCATTATGCTGCACATTTTAACAAGCCAGTCTTCTGTTTCAAAGATTTTGAATAGGTTTTCTTTAACATATTTGGTCAGCCACATTTTTATGCTGACAATTATTAAAATACAGGGAATAGCAGTCCTCATAATAACGAAAATTCTTTTCTCGGTTTGGGTGAATGATCTGTGCCAACACCTTTATCACCAATAAATAAGATCTGAAATATTGAAACAAAATTTGTTTGATTTCTGAAAGATACTCTTTGAACAGTGCTCGAAATGGAAAATTTTACGAACCGGAGCGCTTGATAATTTTTCGAAAATATCAACAATAATATCTAACTGTACATGTATTTAAAAAAAATAAGTGTGCACTTTTTTTTAATTATATGACATATCTAACTCAGACGGTCAAATTAATATTTTAGCGATATGGAGCGATAATTCTGGGGGTTTTATGAACCGGAACGGCGCTCCGGTGCGTTCCTGTCCATTTCGAGCCCTGTCTTTGAATCAATGTTGAAACGGGTAATTTCTTCTGTTGCTATGGGTGTCTTGGCATGCTACATTTATTATAATAATTCCGTGATCCTCAAGATTTCTCTGGTAATGTCTTGATTAAATATTAAACCTTTTCAATCCAGGATATGGGCAGTGCGCTTCAACACATTCCATGACCAACTCCTATTAACTGGAAGCTCAGATTCAAGAGTTCTACTGACGAGTGCGGCGAGTGTCAGTTCAGAGGCTCCGACTCCAACAAAAAGTCATGGGGATTCACTTGAGGATTTCCTCGATGATACCATAGATGTTGAATCGAGCCGCGGAAATGTCACTGATGATGTAGACAAAAAGAATAATGATTACGGAAATTCTGATAGTGATGCTACACCCGAACACAATGGAGGCAGTAGAGAGAAGTATGTTACTTTCATATGTGTACTAACAGCAGCTTGATTATTCGGGTTAATGAAGTCTTTCAAAAATTCCACATCCAACTGATCATTGTTTGGCGGCACATCTGTATGTGTATTAGTTTAGCATGACTATTAATAAGCAAACTAGCTGCTCTCACATTAAATTTCAAGTGTCATCAGTGATTCGCAACTGCTGTGTCTCAGTTGAACAGTGTTGGTATATGCAGAGCTTTTTTGTCATGTTCATGTTTTGTCATGTAGAGGAACGGCATTCTGGCACCTTTTATCATGGTATTTTTAATGTTTCAAAAGCAATTAGACGGAACAATATTCGCGCCAACATAGTACAAGTCAATTTTCCTGAATCATCTCATATGAAAAGACATATCCTGAAAACCTATCTCATTTGATATATACATTGAATAACTATTCTGTTACCATTTCTTCAAGTGAATGTGAACGCAAATTTTCACAAATGAATCTAATTACCCCACTAAGAGCTTCGTTGAAGACCAAAACAGTTTCGGTACTTTTATTCATCAAACTCGTCGGACTACGTTTGATACTTTTCGATCCTTCAAAATACGTTGATCGGTAGTTACTCACATTCGGCCATAGTCTAAGTCTAAGTTATTAGTCATAACACTAAGAAAAGGAGTCGAGACGATTTGCCAGATGAAAATTGGATTGAACTTTGGAAATCACCATGGCCCCCACAAAGCGGGGACTGACAGGGCTCTAGCCTGCGGGATCGACCAGATAAGTGGGATAAACGCACATCACAAATTTGCTCTAACCGCAAAAAAAGTCGCCTGCGGCGCTAATATAATTGATTTTTCCTCGAACACCATTTGAAGAACGCTACTATAGAGCGTCACACTGCCTTTAACCTTAGTGATAGGTAAAGATAGTCAAAGATTCTCACTTCGATATTTGAATATAATTTCTTTAGTTGATAAGAAGTTTGGCAAGAAGCGAGTTCCGGCATCTTTGTTTTTTAAAAAGAAGCCCTGGGTATATAAATGTTTCTTGCATAATATATAAACTAATTATTTTACAAAACAGTTAAGTCTTTTTCATACCTATTAATAGAAAAAAATCCTTACTGGATCGCATGCAGCCCATAAGTTTGCTCATCGTTCATTTTAACCATCTTGGTTATTTAGGGATTATCTGTTAAATTTATTATTCAAAAAGCTTGATTATTAATTTGTGTTTAAGATTAACCGATGGACTGCTGCAGTGTTACGAACAACATGAGGATTCAGTGTACTGTGTTGAGTGGAGTTCTGCTGACCCTTGGACGTTTGCATCTCTCAGTTACGACGGCAGGCTCGTGATCTCTAAGGTTCCACGACAGCACAAGTACAGGATTCTTTTGTGAGACTAAACCATCGACCATCATGTAATGGTCGGAGAAATGAATGGCTATTCACGCCGTTAACACTGCACACCATTATCAATTGCATAATAACGGATGCCTATTGTCTACTTCAGAGGACATCCTCAATAAGAAATTGTTTATATTCCAAATTAACAAATAACTAATATTTTAGTTATTAAAATAATTTTGAGAGTTCATAACGATAGTAAAGTGCAGTGCACAAACACTTAAGTATAATTTTATTATTACAATTGATATGTAACATTCCATCATCAAATTTACTATATAATTTAGTTTATATCTATTCAAACAATCAATTAAAATTTTATCTATGGCACCCGCCTACTGTCCAAAGTAGGTAACAATTACAAACCGCATCCCCCACACTAGGGCATCTTAAAGATATATAACTTCAAGTGAAACTTGAGTTTTATTTTATCATTGTGATAGCTAAGAATCCGTGTTATTAAGAATAAGTTATGCATACATTAGCGACAATATGGTACAGGGGGTTTATGTTATCCGAAGGTAATTGGGACCGAAAAAATATCACTTAACTCGTAACTCATTCACTGCGGACGAGTTAACTACTATTTAATTACCACATTTAACTCATGTAGTACTGACAACATGGCTGCTGTGTCGGCATTATATATAATTAACATGATATTTAAATGTGGTAATTAAATAATTAACAGGTCAGCAGTGATTGTGTTAAATAACATGCTAATAGTATCTCATGCCGACACGACGGCGCTGTATGAGAAAGCAAATCAGCTTAAAACGGGGATCAAAATAACTTAGTAAATGAGTTTAATTGGTACATGCTTGGTAAAAAAAAAGATATGTGAGTAAGACAGAAATAGAATTGGAGTGTGGGATTGAAAGTGACAATTGACGGCTGTGAGCTATTTCGCTTGTGTTTTTATAGTTTCTTTGTATTTTCCTACAAATTCGTAACTGCGGGGACTTGGATAATGAGGACCCCCTGTATTGTACAGTCGATAGAAACCCTTTTAAGTCATTCAATAGACTTCAACCCCAGCGTGATCAACGGAATGCAGTTTTATATCAAATATTGGTGGTACATGGTGTACCTACTTTGTGTAATATAGGCGGTGAGTAACATGTTAATAGCATTATATTTATTGTAAACAGTGACACTTTATATATTGCTTAACTTATTAATAACATTATGTTACTGTTGTGAACATAATAAACTATTTAAATAAAATACAAGTTATATTATTTTATAAATTATGTTGTTTTATTTTTTGTAACAAAATGATGGTACAACAAATTTGTTTAGCAATGCAGTTTATCGTATGTTAGTACATAAATAACGGTCATAAAATCATTTTTTTAAATGGCGCCAAAATACCATTTACATACATATGCATCAAGATTCAAATAATTTCATGTATCGTGTAATAGAGAAAGACATTTGATGATTGAAAAGTATTATAATCTTTGCGAAACTCTACTGGCAACATTTCTCAATTGACCATAGACTTTAGACGGGGGAGATCCAAGAATCAAATTGCAGATGGCTCTTCTAGCTAGTTGGATATTTTGATAACTGCCTAAGATGTGTATTTTAGAGTCTGCCAGTACAATGCGAGTCTTTGTGACATTTTCTATGGTGAACTTAGTCCTTCCTCCTTTTCCCGCCAGCCGTCCGATAGCTCGACCCATATGGTCTCCTTTTAATGTCTTGACATCTTTGATTTCGAAACTTTCCAGAAAAAGATCATCCAATCGCAATAGAGCCAGAGCGTCTTCTACTTCGAAACCATAGATAAATGCCTGAAATGGAGACATTGATTGCATTAAATTTTTGTTTGTATAAACTCCTTAAATGTTAGCATTATTTATTAAATAAAAATATTGAAGAATAAAATTGTAGAAATAGAAAACTTCTATTTTGACTTTTAGCGGTGATTTAATTTTACAAATATGCTGATGAAGCATACCCATCTCTCCCTAATAACCAATTTGATAAGTGGGCCAAAAATTAGTTATGGAATATTGGAACATAGGGAGTATGTATTAATACTTGCAATCGTGAATAGAATACTCTATCTTTGAATTTTTTTTAGTGATTTTTTGCTAATGGAAATACAGTTGAACTCAACTATTACGATCAGGGATATAGTGAGATCTCGGATGTAATGAGAAAACATTCGTTGACATTTTAGTTTATGATTTTCTCTATACATTTATTCACAGTTGTAATGAGCAACTTATCGGATATACCGATCGTAATATTGGAGGAAGTTATTCAGGTTAGCACTGATCAAATATTCTAGGGCAGCGGTTTCCAAACTGAGGGTGGGTACTAGTTCAAAGGGTGACATGAAAACTTTAACCTTTATTATAGATTTGACGTAGGCAACATTTTTTTAAAATAGATAGTAACAAAGTTTGTAAACCACTGTCACTGAGGAAGTATAATATGATTTATATTACCTTGACAAAGTCTGCTGCTTTTTGCAGGTTGGCGATATCTGTTGTCTCAGGTGCGACTTTTATTTCAACATTTCTAGTTTTTAAATTAAATCTAACTCTTAGCAGAAGATGTTCAACGATTGGACTGAATATTTGGGCCCATTTCTCTTTTAGTGGTGTGTACCTAAAAATAAAACAAAACTGTAAGATAAAGACAGTCAAACAATAATTTATTTTAGGAAAAGATAAGGATGGCGCAAATGAGATCATTATTAATGTTCTATAGATCAGGCAACTTTTTTATGAACATGATTTTGCTTGTTTTAATATTTCCTCCATTAAATTAAGAATAATACAGTCCGATTATCTGTTTACTGTGGTTAACAAAATTATTGGTCAGTTTCATATGGGTCAATGTAATACAATTACATGTTTTGAACAATGTATTAGATATATTCTATTATTCTATTCAATAACTTTTGGGGAATATTTCTGTTGCAGGCAATAATAACTTTGCGCAAGGTAGCTGCTTCGTAGAAGAAATTAATAGTGAAGTGGTTTATCCGATAGGGAAGTAACAAGAATAAAACAAGTCATATTGACATACCTGTGAGCAGGAACTTGTATCTTTCTCATATCGTTTGAAGATTCGTCGTCGCCCGGAATAGATCGTTTTGTTTTCTTTGACTTAGATTTAATTAGTTTGGGTTTTCCTTGGATCCCGTTGTGTTCTTCGACGACCATGGCATCGCCGGATTCTGACACAGCCCTACGTTTACCTTTAGCCAGACGAATTGGATTTTTCGCAGGCAAAAAGTCGTCGACACTCACGTTAACTAGGTCGGTCTCCATTCTTAATCAATTATTGTATATTTTTCGTAAGCCTGATGATGCAATTGTAGTTATTTGATGATGTTTTTAGAGAAATAATGACATTTTATAACCTGGATAATACAAATATGTCACCACACAACACATGTGCCAAAATAAAGAATCGATCATAGACAAGACCATAGATAACATACGTAAATGGACAAGACCATAGACTACACTTACTAGACAATCGAAACCACAGAAAAATATATTTTTCATTGTCCTGAAAACCCAATGGGGAATATATATTCGCACAATTGAATAGACTGTTTTCACAAAGCGCTGACAACATTTAAAAAGATGTTCGTCACATCGGAAATGGATGATATTCACAAATCAACTACAACACTCAAATGATCGATTTGCACTAAGGAAAAAGTAGTCTTCACGTATCAATATACTATTGTAACCAATTAATCGTAAAAGAATACAAACACTATGAAAATTAGGTTTAATGATTTTAAACAATATTTTGGCAAAACATAAGTATGTATTAGGCACCTACTTTCAGATTCAAATAATACTATAAATACCTATTTAGAAAGTGACGTTAATTAAAACTTAGGTAATTGTGCCGCAGATGCCGTCATGAGCTTTTACGATTTTTTTTACGAAAACAGTTTATTCCAGTAGACAATTATAATAAATACCTTTTTCTGTCGGCACATAGGTTTTTCGATCCAATAATTGTTAATTTAAAATTTGAAATGCTCATAGATTTTGATACTTCATTATCACAATCTAAGATTATATTATTAGGTACCTAATATTAGGTTGGGGTAGGTTAGGTTAGGTTAGGTTAGGTTAGGTTAGGTTAGGTCAGGTCAGGTTAGGTTGGGTTAGGTTAGGTTAGGTTAAGTTGGGTTAGGTAAGGTTAAGTTATATTAGGTTAGATTACGTTAGAATAGGTTAGGTTAGGTTTAGTTCAAAAATGATACTTATACAATCTCATAACGGCATCTGCGCCACATTTACCAAAATTTATATCGATGAACCGAAAAAGATATACCTAGGTGGTGTTATTTGGTTGTAGATTTACATCAAATAATATATGAACGACAGCAGCACGAATATACACATATTTATATTACTGCGTTAAACATTAATTATATTGACACCTAAGCATCATTTTTGCGATTGCCTTCTAATAAATTGTATTGCTGCTACAATTATTAGTTTGACATTTATTTGTGAATTTCTACCTTTTCTTTGTGATGAACAATTTTACAAATGTGTGCAGTTGTCAAAATTGAGTGAATTTATATTGACAATGAGTGATTTATGATTTTTGTTTTGTGAAACAAACTATTTTATGTGATTTCATCTATTTATTTGTGAAATCATTTAATATATGTGAAAACTACTTTCCAAATGTTAAAGTTATTTTTTTTTTGTGAATTTTGATTATTGCATTGTGCGATTAATTCCCACCCAAACCCAATCTGTATCGGCATCAAATAAATGGTGGAACATTTATCATGGGATGATTTACTACAAAAATCGTACAGTCTCCTATTCGTATTATACTGAATACCCCAATAAATGAAGGCGAATGATGAACAAAGATACCTAGGATTTTAGGTACTTTGGCAATAACTGTTTAAAAATCAGTGGGTAAATTTTGTATTTTTTTTAGATTACAGAGGGTAGTAGGTAGTTACGTAAGTACGCCCAAAATACTATAATTTTGAATATCGGAAAAAATATGTGAAAAGTACTAAAATTTAGATATTTTCGTTCGATAAATTGGTGCAAAGTACTATAATTTCGCAATATAAGAAGATTTGGAGAAATTGGGAAAAAATTTGCTCGAAAAACTTAAAAAAATCTCTTGACTTTGGTTTAAAATGAAATTTCTTGAATTCTTCGGTAAGCATTTTTAGTCGGAAGAGGTACCTAAATAAAAAGGGGTCTCGGAGTTTCTCAAATTCTCCGTTGTTTTTTTCGAGAAACAAAAAACGAATACATTTACAACAGATAACAACGCGTACTATATTTTTTCACCAAATACTATAATTTTGGAGGCTCTGTACTATAATTTCACTTTGAAAAGATGGCAACACTGCATGTTGTAGAAATCCTTTTGTGAGGACAAGTTATTTAAGTCTGTATCATTCAACCTGAATCAAACAAACGAAATGGGACCGTTTGGTTTGGGACCGTTTGGTAAATGTCCACGGAAACGTTTTTCTGACGACTAATTAGTGTTGCCAGTACTTAAAATTAATTCATAACATATTAGTCTCTAAAACAGAAACATATTTATTGAAACGTCAACTTGTTATGAAATTTTAACCTCCTATCGTCGTCTACAATAATACAAATTCGTATTCATTCATTTTAAATGTACAAAATATAAAGAATGCTTCGTGAATAGGTAGCCATTCAGTTAATTTATAAGATTTATAGGTACGATAAGTTTTTAAAAATTACTTTTGATGAGAGCTTTTTATAATTGACCACTTGTTCATGTCGACAGTATGATTTTGTGACTTAGATGACAATCGAACATATTAAATTGATAAAATTCGTTAGGTAGGTACCTAATATAAAGATCATTCCGTGTTGATTTAACACAGTTTGTAGCTGAGAATCTCCGTTACAAAATATAAATAAAATGAAAATAAATTCTTGGGCTGACATAATAATTATAGTAATGATATTAAATCGAACTCTTTGCATAGAAAATATGGCTGGATTTTGAGATAATAAGACCAAAAGCGGCGTCTTGTTCGCGTATGGTTACTTATGAATAATATGTATTGATTATTAATCTATAATATACATAATTCAAGTGAACTTCTATGGTGTAAATGTCTAACATATTAATATGAACACCTCACGATATATAAATGCCGAATAATGGTTATCAACACTCTGACAGATTGCCATTATTCTATGGATCGTCCGAATCAGTTTGACGTTTCATGTCAAACCATTTCTGATGGTCCGAAAACGGTTTGATTTTCAATGATACACTGAACCAAACGTCAAATCTCAAACCATTTCCGGTCTACTTTCTACTCATACAATTTGTACGTATATTGTCTATGGTTTAATTTGATTTGTTTCGTTCAGGTTGAAAGATACGAACCTAAAGGTTCAGGAAACAAATTATGAAAAAAGAGTTTTGTGTTTGAATTGTTTTTAGAAAATTGAATTGACGAGACCACAGAAGGCTTCATCTGGAATAATATTAAATATCTTTGACATTAATTATTATACTAGCAAATTTTCGTATCCGTTGGGATTATCACTTGAATATTATTAATTTTTTTTTGTAGAAACACTTTAACGAATCATGCCAACAAAAAAATATTGAACTTTAATCTCTGGTTAAATGTCACAATAATACGAGTAATTCGGCAAAATACGTACGATTTGCATTCACGTCTGATTTTAGTGGACGTGTTAAAAAAAACACTTAAATCAGTAGTTTGAACATTATAAGGATCAAAAATTAACGAATACCAACCGTATTACATCAGTTAAATCACAAACTGTATGACTGCACCTGTAAAACCCTGGGAGATGGCTGGAGTAAACAGCAGGATGGCTGAGCCTATCGGCAACGATGTACTATCATCGAACTCTGGAATGAACGGACAGATTAGCACAATGGGAAGGGTTCCTTTAGACGCTCCTGCATTGCCTCCGAGACCGATGATGACACAAGGATCGGGAATGTTGAGGAATAGTGGTTATGGCATGCCATATAGTGGGGGTTATGAATCCAGTTATGGGGGATTAGGGGGCTACGGAGGCGGTTATGGAGGAGCCTTTGGCGGAAGCTATGGGGGATATGGTGGGGGCTATGGAGGAGGATATGGAGGAGGCTATGGAAGCTACGGAGGGGGATATGGGAATTCGTATGGCAGTCCGTATGGTTTCAATAGAATGGGGTCCGGGATGTTTGGAGACGCTGAAAGTAGGTAAGTGCAACATAGTCATTATTTCACAATGCCCAGTACTTACCTACTAATACTCTCTTTACGACCGACATACCTATGAAAAGTTGCCCCTAAAGCGAAATGCCGTATAACGAAAATTTTATTTCCATATACAGGTATCCATAGGTTGCTTCCAATTTTGTTTGAAATTGGAGTTTATTTAATTACTGTTTATTTCAAAATCACATTTCCATTACAAAATAAATCACTTATTCATCGGGATCAATTATTAGAACTTGAATGTTCATTCCTTGTTCGAAGTGAGAAAGTGCTTTTGACAAATAATTCGAGGATTAATAGTACATTTATTGCATCCGCATAGATTTACTGCCGGCAATATAATATGTATTGTCGCGACCATAATAATAAGATGTAAATGTAAACACGTATTATCGTGCATGTTGCAAGATTGCATGCATGGGCCACATAAATTCAACGGCTTCCGAATTTACATGCGATAGATGCAACTAGCGCCACATACCTGCACAGTAGAAGTATAGTGGCGAGCCTGCCAGCAACAATACAAAATACGCAATACACCGCACAGAGCATTTTGACATTTACTGTTTTTTACAACCAGTTGACAAATAGCACCACGCAACGACAACAACGCATCTTGCTTACGCTTGAAGAATGAGATTGGCGAGACAGTCAGCACTTTTCCATGTAAATAGTTATTGTCGTGATAGTTTAATTTACACACTATTGCAGGCAGAAGATCTATGCATGTACACAGGCAGGCGCTAATACTGTTGGGCGAGTAGTTGTCACGTAATTTTGTCGAATTTTATAATGCAGGATTCTCAAAGATTGCTTTTTGTTACCAGCTCAGCACATCATTGAAATATCTTTTGGTAATTAGTCAATCTGAAGTGCAGGCAATACTTAACTAAGAATTATTTTTTTAAAGAATGTTAGCTAATTTTTATTATTTACTAACCTTCTTGGCAGTGACATCACATGCATGTATGCATTACATGTATTGCTTAGAGGCAGTAGAATCGTTTGAATAAAACAACTTGTCTGAGTAAATTGTGTGGTGATGATAATTTTTTTGTCTGAGGCGCTAACGGTTTCTCAGTAATTTTCTGACAAGTTACAGATCTACTGTTTTGTAGCTTGCCCTTATGTCAGTGTGGCATCCCTGTGTCAGCCAGGTAGGGGTTCCTTGAGATTTTCGAAAAAATTTCTAGGGTTCCACTAAATCAAAAAGGTTGGGAGTCACTGCTTCTTCTTGGTCGTACACTCATGGCTGAGGATCGTGATAAATTTTTAATTTTGCCATCTTTTGAGCGACCAAGACTTTCCGTCCTTCTTGATCTTCCGCTTCTCTCAGGGCAGAATGAATGGTGCCTGGTCAGCTCTTTCACTTGGTCGCTCCAGCGCGCAGACGCTCTTCCTCTGCTTTGCCTTCCCTGGAGGCCACCCAAAACCACCAGTCTCTCCAGGTTGACTGGTCCGCCCCGGACAATATGTCCAAAAAACTGCAGAATGCGTCTCAGACATATTGTCGAGAGCCGTTCTTTTATCTGCAGTCTCTGGATGATTGACTGGTTCGTCCTGTGTTCCGTCCAAGAAATCTGAAGCATTCGGCGTCAACACCACATCTCAAAGGCATCATTAATCGAAATTCCCCGATCCTTCCATATAGTGGTAAGACGTGTCATCACATTTTTTGCAATCTGTGTGCGCCTTCTTATTTCCGCTTCACATCCGCCCTTTCCACTAATGGTCGATCCCAGATATACAAACTCATCCATACATACAAACGCAATATATTTTTACAAGTATGATATTTTGGCATCAATTTATTTCTTCTTCTTCGGCTATGTCCGCCCCTTAGCTGGAGCATGTGGACACCACACGGTGCCTTCAAGAAACCCTGTCGCCAGTTTTCTTGCGTCATTGAATTGTATTTAGACCATTCTAATGTGTTGGAGTAAAAATTCCTGGTGGAAAAATGTTGTATCAATTAAAATGAAACACAATTACACACCACATACTTTAATAAATATCAGGACTCGTTTCGTTCGCTTAGCAGGACATTCTCAACTAACCAGTTTAATTTTTAAATTATGTGGAATAAGTACTTTATAATTGTGATATATTTTAATTAATATAAAATATTTAGATCTAGTAATGAATTATTTTTATAGGTTTTTAGAAATTCTACAGTGTTATATATAGTAAGTAAAATATTGAATTATGGGTAATTCTACTTTTGATTCTATAGACCACAAATTATTATTATTATAATTGTAGATATTCTGTCACAAAGATGAATCCAACTCTTTTTGGCATTAGAATAGCAAACATGTTTGGAATCCAACGAACCTAGGTAGTTGTAATTTTAGACTGCAAACTTAAGGTGATCCACACACAGAGAAACCCTGGCAATCAAAACCCTCTGGTTTGTGTGTCAATGAATGAGCAGTGTTCACCAGTACTGTACTTTTAAAGTATTGCTAAACAGTACTGTATTCGTTTTGATGGAAGAATTTCTTGCCATCACACACTAACTAAATTCTTATTTTCATGCCTTCAGGTTTATTCAAATAGCAGAGGAGAGCTCGAGACCGACGTTTCAGTCAATTGAGAGCGTTGTTGGAGCGGTAGGCAGTATTGCTATGATGCTGGAGAACACATTCGTCGCCATGACCAGTTCATTCAGAGCTATTCTTGGTAAGGTTTTTAAAATTAAATTTAAGCAAATAATTAGTCGATATACTTACAAAAATGAAGAAACTCATGTTTTTGAAATAGCTACACAAATGGTCATATAAACTTAAAAATTTATTGAAGAAGAATGATTTTTTATTGATAGTCA
The DNA here is from genome assembly GCF_057557595.1 of Rhyacophila brunnea. Lineage (NCBI taxonomy): Eukaryota > Metazoa > Arthropoda > Insecta > Trichoptera > Rhyacophilidae > Rhyacophila > Rhyacophila brunnea. Next base: position 22,784,027 of record NW_028232774.1, read on the forward strand.
GGGAATTATAAATTCTCAATTAAACCAAAAACATTGCCTGTCTTCATGTCTTTCACACCAGTTCTCGTTTCCAGTGTCAATATCATGTATTATGAATTAAGTTTGCTTATTTGCATGACCTTAAAAATAAATAAGTCATTTTTCATGATACTGTTATCTGTAAATAATGCTTAGTCAGATTTGTGACCCATTTTTCTTTTATACATTTAAGATCAAAATTATCAATTCAATTCTTGTTTCTCGTGTTTATCTCTATACATTTATTATGAAACTGTATTTATATGACTTAAGTTATATCAAAATAATGTTCGATGGCATTAGTAATTTCAGAATCAGAATCATATACTTTCATATTTGTGTCAGCAATGGAGAAAAAAAAGAGTCCTGAGTTGAATACTGTTTATTTCGAATAAATAAGTTTAAATGAGACCTTTGTAGTACCGACGATAACTCACTTTTTCTGATATTTCTGAGACTAGGAATCTCAAGTGAACGGGTGCACAATATCCTTCATGAAAAAGCTGCCAGCGATGGATGCCACACATTCATAAAAATTTGCTTGTGTAAAACCTTAAATACTAATTTCTTGAGATCTTGAGAAATAATAAAATAATATAAAGAATCTCTAGAATTGAAAAAAAGTCAAGAAATCACCAAATAATGGATAGTGTTGGGGAGTCCAACGGTGAATGGACCCAGACTGATTATTTTTTTTATTTTATAAACAGTTATATTGATTATATTATAAATAATATATAAAAATAGGTAAAAGCAAGTGTTGCAACCAGTAAAGTTTTCTTAGATAAAGGATATATATATAAAGTATAAAGAATAGTGATCACATGGAATATAAAAGAATGACAGAAAACAACATTGATTATAAAAGGACAAGTTAACATTTTTATGACAATATAGATATGTCAATAATATTTCTACTTAGTCTTAGAAATAACACAGAAAAGAAAAATAGAATAACAAAGAACGAAAATGTACCTACGTCTTATCTTATTCACAATCAGGGTCTATTATATAATATGTTGGAAATGATGCGTTTAAAGGAAGCAGGTAAGTTATTAAATGGAGCAAGAGTGGAGAAGTCATAATAATTATTACAGGAGCATCAAATTAAGGAATTGCTTCTGTTGACTGTAATGGATAATGGAAACCCACCCTTCGGAGTAGGTTTGGCGAGTCAACAAAACAATACATAATTTCGAAAATAAAATACTTGTCTGATAGAAAACATCGATTTTCTGGCGTTGCGTTATCTCTGTTATTATATTATGTCTCCGAAATAGTAGGCTCTAAAATTGACACGCTTTAGTAATTTATTTTGCACTCCTTCGAGATGGTTTATATATTATTATGATGATTATATTATTTTTACATTTTTTGTGACTGAAAGTTACTGAAGATAAACTGATTTTTTTTAATCTTTTGTAGGTGTTGCAGATAATTTTGGACGACTCCGTTCATTGTTTGCTCAGTTCTGGTCTGCGTTTGCCATCTTCCGAGGGCTTAACTGGCTAGTCAAGAAACTTCTTGTTCTAATGGGTATCAGGACAGAGGATGAATTTAAGGTTAAATCATTTTATCTTTTCTTTATATTTTTTCATATATTTATAAATATCATTGACTCTCTGGAAGTCATTAACAAAATGATATAATTATAACGATGTAATAATTTCTTTTACTATAGCATAATTTTTTAATACAAGATAATAACTTCAATATTCAAAAATTTCACACTTATTGACGTTTTTCGTCCATGGACTGCCATGGGAGACAATGATAAAAAGCTAAGAACTCGGTTTCACCAAAGTATCATTTAAGTGTGTGTATGAATTTTCAAAAGACGTAACAAACGTTATTTGAATTAAGGTTTTTTTTAAATACCTATTGTAACTTCTGGTGCATATAGAATTAATCATATGTGATAAAAACATGGAAAAAACTACGATTCTACCGTTTAATAATAAATATATTATAAAAAAATATATGATTATCCAATTTTAATTTATGATTAGGATCTACAAAAAATGTTATAACATAATATAATGATATTATATCATTTACGATTATTTTTTAAAACAGGTTTTTCGATTATCTCAGAATATAACTCAAACCACATAGGAGGTATTTAAAATACAGCGACGATATTGTGACTTTTTGTATAGGATAATACGGTGTAAATTACATCATAAAAATGGAAATAACTCAGCCAATTATAGTCCGATTCGAAAAATGTTCACTTTTATGTGCTTGTAAAACAGAGGAGCTATGATTTAGAGTAGCATGCACAATCTAAGATTTCGTTCCTAAAGCCTCAATTACATTGAGCTTCTTTACGAGCTGATTATTGGCGAATTTACAATCTGCCTGTAAAGTCGCCCAGTGTAATCATCGAATAAGCTAATAAGCAGGTTGTAAACACTCTACCGAGAAAAGTTGAAAGCCGGCCAACTTTACACGCTACACGCCGGCGTGTGGGCCTACTGCGTCTGCGCAGTAGAGCGCAGTACCAACCTCCCGGTAAAAAAAACGAACTACGTTCCGTCAAAATAGTCGCTGACTTGTGGCTTCTCAGCGAATGGAAAGTTTTGTGTGTAATCATCAAATCGCAGTGAATGAATGAATCGCCCGCTTTTAAATTCGCCAATAAACAGCTCGTAAAGAAGCTCAATGGAATTGAGGCTTAAGGATAAGTCGCCGAAAAGCATGACTTAACTATAGACAATCGTGAATATAGAGTTAAGGAATCCTCAACCATAGACTACTTTTGTTATGAACACGCCCCCTTCTGTATTACCATTTACCACTGACAGCTGCTGTTAAAATAAATTCGTATGTCTATAAAACAGTCCATTCACTCAAATTCATTTAACAATGTATCTCAATATGGATATTGATAGTGTTAATTCGTTTGGCATGTACTTGCAGAATATTATTTTACTTTTATACGCCAGCCCACAGAAATACAAAATGCCAGGTGAAGAATGACACTTGACGCTAGTGTTACCATGTTAAAAAAATATCTTGCGGTGCCTGTGGAATCACGTATAATGACTTATAACGGAAACATAAGACTATTATAATTAAATATTAATATGTATTTATAGTTATTGCATTTATAAAATGCAGTTGTCATATTTTTGTCATCGTTTAACAATTATAAAATAATTTACCTAAACTATAGGAAAGAGAATTTTTAAATATGGTATTTTCAATAGAAATGATCTTAACTAAGGACAATGTTTCTGCATAGTGTTTTCTGCTAAGGAAATTTTAGTTATGACAAATGTTTCTGCATTCCGCTCTAAGTCTGTAAAAACAACTGAACGTTGCACCCCGGGGACAGTTTTACGGTTTTTGCGGAAAAAGGATGCCGCGTACAGGGCCTTGAAACGTAGAAGGTAATGCTGCAACCAGTGGCGACCGGTGATTTTTTGGATTGTAATTTTTGAGGGTGCGCTGGAAACCTAGGTACCTTATTGATAAAGAAATCAATTGGGCGTTGACAAAACATTATTGACATTTGGGAAATTACCTGTATATTTTATATTTTTAATAAAACATGTTGCGAGTTACTTAAATCTTTATTGGATTAGTTTTAAGAAACGATTGTATCTCTTATAGTAGATAAATACCTCTTACTTTTAACGTAAGCCATCTTATTCTATATATGTACATTATCTTTAGCAATTTGTACACTGTATGAATAATGATTATTATGAAACTGCACTGTGTGAAATAGTATTAAGATTTATTAGCTTATCACTAGAATTCATGAATTAATAATTTTCTACCTATTATAAATAACCGACATCATTTCGCGTTTAGTCAACACACAGGACAATGAAATATTAATATTCCAGAAATGTGGTAGGTACCAAAATTATTTTTATCTTCACTGATTTAATTTGCAGTACACATAAATTAAAATATCTTACCGACATTCTATTATATTTCTTACCCATTTTAAATTTAGAAAATAATAAATTTTATTGTATTTAGTTTAACAGGAATTTTACATACGAGATTGCTAAATATGATACTAAACATAATTTGAGCGTGAACAGTAAGTCGCAGCGTCAGACCAGCCGCCGCTGGCTGCAACCCCCATTTTTTATTGAAAATGTTGCTAGAATGTGTATATTTATTGTCATTTATTTCAGCTCGATCGGAGGTCAAATAGCAAAGTTAGATGCAAATAATTGTGTTATTAGAATCGCTAATTGGCAGGTTGGCCCTGGAATGATGGATTGGATATTTATGTTATATAGAAAAGCCTTAAAATAATAAATTGAATTTGTACTACTTTTTTAAATATTTAAATAAAAATAAAAATCTCTAATATTATATTTTTTTACTTTTTTAACCGGTTAAGTGCCCAAAGCGTCTTTGGACGCCCTAATTACACCAATTCTTATGTTAATTACTATCAATTAACTAATTGCGACATAGAAAGGATTAAATTCAATCCTTTGCACTCTATGTATTAAATTTAGAATTTTTATTTTCAAATATTAAACCATTCGAGTCCCGGCCAGCGGCGGATGATACTGCTAGTATACTAATTATATGTCAATGTTAATATAAAGTTTTTTATATATCCATTTATTATCATCCAATTTTCAGAGGTTATAATATCATAACCCAATGCAAAAAAACTTTTTGCCTCAGTTAATGTTCGCATTGAGTTGAAATGTTTGCTTAAAAGTATTTTTAATTTTGTTCCTCGATTAAATAATAATAAAACTTCTTTCATTATTTACATAACAATTTAAATTTTTGTGCAGGCGTGGGCAGCAGCCACTGCCGCTACGGCAAATTCAAATTCATTGGATAACAACAATATGGCTAATGGAAATCGTCCCACAAAGTCTTGGCCTGCGCTGATGTTCCTGGGAGTCATTTTCTCAGCCCCCTACATCATCATGAAGCTTCTCGGCTCCATAAATTCCACTGTACAAGCAAATGGTGAGTTATTATTATTATTATTATTTTGAAACTGACCTGGGAGTGAGTCGATTGTTCGGGCTCAAGATCAGTTGGAAGTATGGCCTTATGGTGGAAAGGGTTCAGAAGAAATTTTTACACAACTGACTTTCTCTTTAAAACATCTTAAATGAAAACTTTGAATTAGTCATTCTTGCTAGGTCTGCCTGACCTAGATAATTATCCAAGAAAACAGGAGCATCAAGGGACAGAAATAACCTTGTATTGATGTCAAATGGATGGGCAGAGTTTCACCAATATGCTTCAAATATATATTCCACTTGTGTGACTGAGTTCAGGTAGATGTTGTTTTATAAATTCTTTGACCCAGAGTACTTTCTTGTAACCTATTTAATTTTGGAAAAAAAATCACACCTCTGCTGTGGTTTATGGTTTCTCGCTATAGTAAGTCGATGAATGGCACAATATTTGCATTAAAACAGTTTAGTGTGACACATACAGTCGAACTTGGTTATTACGAGGAAGATGGGACCGACTGAATTTGCTCGTTACTCGTTATATCGTCATATAACATTTTTCATGCCATGTTCTATTTAAGCATAGAATATAAAAAATCTGAAAACCATCGTAAAAATCTGCGAAACAAGCATGGCATTCATAAACTACAGAAGAAGTCGTTTATTGTATTGAAGTACTCAGCCGCCGGCGCTGGTGGGTACCTACCAGTGGCGAAGGGTGGAGGTAGGCTGTTAAGATCCGCCATAAACAGTGCACATTAAACTTTTTCACACATACATATTTGTTTTCATTGAAATAAGACTACAATTTACAGATAGTGTTGGTTAGTTTTTAAAATTCAATTAAACCATTAGAAACCAAGCCATAATAGATAATAGTCAAAAAATACATGTCTATTTCTAAAATATCTAAAAGTATGCAATTAAATCATACATAACTTTGAAAATTTTGTAAATAGAATAATATTTTTTATTTATTATAGTTTGGTTTAGTCAGGGCTTAATGAATTAAAAAAATTAACCAACAATATGTGTAATATGTATATTTAATCCAACGAAAACGAATAACTATGAATGAAAAAGTGTGCACAATTTTGTCGCATTTCCCAAATTAGACCAAATCTATTATGGTTTCGTTTAGGCATGGTTTAATTGATTTTTAAAAACTAACTAACACCATCTGTAAATTGTAGTCTTAGTTCAATAAAAACAAATACATATGACTAAAAAAGTTTAGTGTGCACTATTTATAGCGAATCTTAACAGCCTACCTCCACCCTTCGCCACTGGTACCTACTGACTTCACAAACCTTGGATTTTTTACATGCAATTTCAACCATATGCGTGGATACTTTTTCAATGTTGTTGGCGAAAACACCAATTAGGTACTTAGACACTTAACTAGTGTCATAAACGTACTCTGATCCCGGCGGCATCGGCCTAGTTACCTGCCCGGTCGGATTTTATTGCTTAGGATCGAAAATGTTGTTTTTAAACGATCGACATATTTTTGCTCGGTATATCCGAGAAGTAGCTCGTTATAAAAGTGAATAAATGTATGGAGAAAATCATAAACTAAAATGTCAACGAATGTTTCCTCATTACATCTGAGATCTTGCTATTTCCGTGATCGTAATAACCAAGTTCGACTGTAGTTATAGTTCATATATTGTGTTCATATAATTTTTAATGACAGAATGATAATTCATAAAATTAAAACAATTCTCTCACTATGTAGGTACTACGAATTAATTAATTTGTTTATTTTTAAATCAAGCAAGTCAGTGAAGAAGATTACATACATCAAATGAAGATGTAAAATGAATTTTTCAATTTTTTTTAGCTGCATTTTTATATCATCTACAAATTTTATATTTTCAGTGAATTTTCTTATCCAAAATGAATACATTTTTGAAAATAGTTAGTAGGATAAATGAATAATGGGCATATCTGTTTTTGACTGCTAGCTTCTCATATAGAATGATCTACTGTGTTGCTGGTAATTCATAAAACACATTTTTCTGGTATATGTACCCCACTTTAGATGACGAAGTACGATTTCGTTTTTTACCAAATGTTTTAGTACAAAAACACTATAATCATAGTACAGTTAGCAAATCACCAATATACCAAATTATTTACAAAAAGTTTAACTATGTATCCTTTCAAATCTTTTGTATACGACAGTTTGAGAAATACTGTATGCATTTAAGTAGGACGATAGTAAATTATGGATATCAATAATTAAAACGTAAATTAAGATGATGGGCTGTGTAAACGTAGACCTAAAAAATGAACAGATGTGTGCTATTGCACTCTTGCATTGTCAGACAATTAAAAGAAATAGTTTCAAACTCGCTTATATTTCTGCATCATTAATTGAAAAACATTATTATATTACAGCTTCAGATCCTTCAACATGGGAAAATCCGATGCACGGTATTGCCCAATACGACTTTCAAGCCACCTCACCCCAAGAATTGACCTTTCGCGCCAACCAAGGCTTGAAAGTGGCTCCACAATCCGTCCAAGGAAGATTATGGAACTCAGGATGGCTTCTAGCTACCATTGACAATAAAAAAACTGGCCTAATTCCCACAAACTATGTCAAATTCCTTCGACAAAACGTCCCTGCTAACCCCGGCATTATTCCAGGCGGTAATGATGCTGTTATAATTGAAAATGTGGCAAGCGCGCCTGTCAAAATAACAGGCCATTTTCCGGGAATCAGTGTCAGTGCTCAAGATAGTCTGCAGTGCAATACAGAACAATCAGTTATTGGCAATAATATCAAAGCTGACACACCCTGTATCCCGAGTCCGGAGAATGTGGGGGGGCTCCAAAATATATTGGCAAACTCTCACCCGGAAGTGGTTGATATGGAGAAATGTTTCGAGGACGTGCAAAGAGCGAGCCAATGAGACGGTGTTGACAATTTAGTGCAGTTTTTCCTTGGAGTTCGATTGTGGTTGGGAAGTGAATTTTCCACATAGTTTTTTATAACAGAAATATGATATACGTTTTGTCGGTTCTAAAACAAAACTATGTTGAGCGTAGTAATCATAAGAGACCGTCGAATGTTGGTATTGATGATATAAAATAACTTACGAAAATTATGCTCAATATAGTTAATAGTGTCAATGTAATAATAATGTGGGGTAAAATTCTGTAGAAGCATCCAAAAAGCTCTGTCATCCGGAGTTATTATGTGACAAAGTTACATCATTTGGTAGAGTATATTTATATTGTTAAATTAAGGAAAAAATAACTTTTAAATTTGCTATAATTTATAACAAATATGTGTAGTTTTGGTCTTTTTTCAGTAGGCATTGCTGTATTTTCTTAAAACAATATAATGTATTGTACATACACCCATGTTATTTATTACACCTGAGGTGACAATTGGCGAAACTAATAAGAATATTTTTTAATTTTACCGTTATGTTATGTCATGGTTATTTCATGTCACTTTGACTGTCGGTCGGTTAGCGATATTCCGAGTAATCAGAAAGCAATTCAAGTTTCCGAGAATAAACTCACTGTAAAGGTCATATGAGCATAGAATTTAAACTCGTGTGGAGACAGGCATTGATGGATATGACATGTGTCAAACGTCAGTGAACCGTCCACGGTTGCTAGAACAAACCTATTATTACAAGAAAATTGTTTTATAATAAGATACAAATGTGTTTCAGCCTTCGTAGATCTGATGTAGTTACCTAAATTACTTCTATAATATATAGAGGGCTATATCAAAATACAAACATTATCTACACAAACAAATTTTTTCAGCATAATCCAAGAACACATAATAAAATCAATTTAACATTAAACTTAATGTGTGTATGTATTTAAGGCCTTGTTGAAGTTTGAAATATGTATATATTCAAAAATATAAATAACTTTGCCAAAAATTTTGAAAAAAGTTATCGTAAACAGCAAAAGAAATGGTTTATGGAGATAATGTTGGTTGAATTTATGCCCTCCGAACTACCTATGGTAAATATTTATAGATTCCTCATAATAATCATAAGGTGATAGTTCTCTTGTAAAATATGTAATCTTAGTGTACAGGTAGTTAGTGTATTTATAATGTATTTGTGGATAAGTTGGTCGTAGAAAGCATAAAGATGTCTTGCAATTTTAATTATATTATCTTTAGGAATATTTTCTTTTTATAATGTGGGAAAAATAAATTAATAATTCGACTATAGAGAGGAAAAAGGAGTTAACCCTCAGTTTTTTCAAAATACGTTTTATTGGATAATAACATTAAACACGACTAAATAAATACATGCTGTGTCCGAAGGATGCTGCAAATGCCGAATTATTATCTAAAGTTGGCTTATAATTTTTATTAAATAGAAGGAAATGAAGGGGGAAAAATGACTAAACTATCATTTTTATTGGTTTTTCTTTAATTAATATAAAACACCAAAATAGTTATATATCAGCATTTAAGGTTTGTGTATATTGTATATTTTAACTTTGACTGGAAACCATAACTAAATGTTTTTGTGTTTCCTGTATAATATGATTTGTGTGGAGTAAGTCCTTTTTCCTTTTAACAGTTGAATGTATGTAAATGTGTGATAGGTGGAGATACAGATGATGATTAAGATATAGTTAAGTTATAGAAATACTTGCAGCTAACGGTGTATGAAGAAAAACGAATTTATTATTTCTGTAGGAGATTGTAAAATACTTAGGAATGTGTTGCAAAAATGCAGTTAATAATTAATTATTATGTTTATAAAATTTTCAAATTAACGAAAACATTTTTTTTTTATTTGTAATATGTGGTGAAGAATTATCTTGACTTGATTTTAAAGCAATCATAATCCTCTCACTTTGTTTGCATGATATTGTTGACAAAACAATATAAAAATACAGTTTGATAGAGTCAATGACAATCTTATTTTTATCAATAATTAATAAGAGTAGTAATTAATAAGAGAGTAAAAGGATCAGTTGTACCATCAGTAATATTTAAAAAATTTAAAGACCGAGATTCAAACATTTAGATATTTCCATTCAATAATAACTGATTTATCTGTCAGCTAGAATTGTTTTTACTTTCATCTTGTACAAATAAGCAATTTATATATTGCTGTTATAGTGTAATAGCATTTACTGATAACCATTGTGGTTGAATGTTAATGTATCTGCCTATAATGTCGTCGGTCCTGGGTTCGAATCCCAAGTTTGCCAGAAAAATTCACATGTTTTTAAATATGTATTAGGATCCAGAGATTAAACTTATAGGTTGAGCGAGTGACTCTCGTGAAAACAGATATCTTATAATACAACCTCTACTCTATTGAGACCCATGTGATCTTAGGATCGTACATGGTATAAAAAAATACAGCCCATGAGGCAAAGAGCAAAAAATATCAAGTTATCTCCTGAGCCTGTGAAAGAAAAAGAAACTCTCGTACAACAAAATTTTTAGGTTATTTAATACTTATCAAAATCAGTAAAAAAAAATATATACTTAATGATGATTAAACTTTAAATTACCTTTTCATTAGCTGATTAAACTTTTATAGTAGAAATCGTATTTTCTAAGCTTTTATTGCACTTGATATTTTATTAGTAAGCACCTGGGAATATATTGTAATTTATTTTTATTATGACTTGTAATTGTACGCATTAATTTGATCAAGGGAAATATACAAATAAAATATGTTACACACGCCATCTTCTGGTAAAGCTTTTAACTTAAACAAATTAAACTTCGTGATTAAATTAAATCGATGTTGCTTTTGGATAGTTTTGTATTAAGCAACATTTTGCCGATTGCTCACATTAATTAAAAAAACACCGAATATTAACGCTCTTGTCCACTGTTGCAAAAAACATTGCTTGGGGTACATTTAAATTCAGATGACTCTAAAAACTTACTTTATCATGAATGCTTGTAACTAATTATTATTTGACTATTTCCGACCTGTTACATAACTTATTCTAAATGGGGGGGAGATGGATCAAAAGATATTTATTTATATTGCAAGAGAAATTCATCAAAAACAGTCTTTATCGGTAATGAAATCTTGAAGGCAATGTATCATCATACTTTCAAAGATTATGATAAAATATTTTTATGAGATGTACCTTCGTAATTCTAGTCTGTTCAGCACGCATATATTTATAGCTTTATTGCACTAGGATTTTTGACTCAATGCGATTATGATTGTCTGAATTTCAATTGACACCCAAACATGTGATATTCTATTGTTTGTAATTGCAATTGTTTTAAATGAGAGATGTTGGATTGCATTTTGTGAATATGTAAGGTACAATAGATACCTTGATTTTAGAAACATTGGAAATGCCGATTTCTTACCAAGTATGGTGTATAAGCCTGAATATCTACTAATACAGATAATTTTGTATGTAGTAAACATTAAACAAGTTTTCATAGTACATTACATGTAAATCTTGCATCTCTATAAAGTCATATTCTTTATCTTGCATTTAAATGAACATTATTGCTAAATAACTAATTATTTATGTAATATTTTAATGTATGTACCTTTTTATATTTCCTTACCAAAAACTAATGTTCTACTTTACCTAACTAAAGACTGTCTTTTCAAAGGTATAACTCACTAAAAACCATATCGTTTCTATCTTGTAACCATCGGAAATCCAAAACAATGGAGTTTTAAAATTTAACATTAAGTCTAGAATTGATTTTTTAAATGATTGGACGGGTGAAAGAATCTTACACAAAGGTATATTATTTAATAATAGTAGCATATTCAATACTAATATTTTTTTTATTTAAATGGGGTTTATGAGTTTTACAAGATAGACTGATGACATTACATTTTGTGAGACGAATCTGAACTGTAAGTACCTACATAGTGAGTTTCGCTCAATTCTATATATTATGAGTTCAACAGCAGTTAGGAGTTACGACCCCTTTCTCAAAACTATGTATTAATAATAATACTAATTGCTCCACATAGGTACATGCCAAATCAAACATTATAATGAATTGGCAGTAAACATCTTTAATGATGTGACTATGACCATAGTGATTTTAATTGACATTGATTTAGCATAACTGGTGAAGATAATGAGTTGTACCTTTGAAGAGACAAAACTATGAATTTTATGAAACAATTTCCCAATATGTTTTTGTATAGATTTTTTAATAATATAAACAAATAGTTGAAAAATCTGCATTTTCATTTTCTCCGTTGACTAGGATAGAATAGGGTTGAATAATCTAAGTGGATACCAAAGATGTTGTAGAAAACCTCTACTAGACTAAGCCTAAATGTTTATGTAAGTAAAATCTGAAAAAATTAATGACTATAGTAAAAAATTTACAGCATCTCACTTGCCGAAACGAATCTTTCGTTCATGATGAGAGCATCTATAAATAATAAAAGACTAGGAGGTGCTTTCAAATAATATATTATAGTAATTTTTCCATCCTTAAATGCTATGTCGAAAAACTGTGGAGGGAAAGTGACAAGCTATGTTACGGGTATAGGTAGTGTTGGGAATGTCTCTGTGTATCTGGAGAGGCCCGAGTCAGTATCAAATCCAACAAATAGTATGGGTTGATTACGAAAATAAATAATAATGTAAATCACGACCGTTGAAAAATATTTGCAACGTCGCCGTTTTTCGACAACGCTTCTCGTTGAAAGCGAAACACAAGATGGTGGATAACACGCTGCAAACAGCCAAACGTTTCGTCCTCCATAAAAATTAAAAATGTAACTATTATATTATAATATTAACTTAAATAAACCTCGCCGCTTCCACCACAATTCCGGTGTGTTATTTGTCCACCTCCAAGTCCTGAATCCAGACGAAAACCCATAAGAAGAAACAAAGTGACAGCGTGTTTTCACTTTCGAAAATGGAGGGAAATGACAGTAGGTACACATTGAATCAGCTGCTGTTTGACGTTGCGGATCATTGGGTAGGAAACTTTAGAGATCTTTCAGAAACTGCAAGCATTTCAAACAAATTTTGGATTCACTGAAACAATCAATTCTATAAAATTAGTTTCATGCCCAATCAAAAAAAAAAAGATTTCAAGTTATATACACATTCTACGCATTTTATTTTTTGATAAGTCGATGTTTTTAAATATGAAATACATTAAAACTATGAATTATCCAACAATATTTTTGTTGTAAGTAAGTATTGGATAAAACTTATAAATTTTTTTTTATGATAAACAACCATAAAAAATGTGTATTGAGGGATTGAAAGATGGAATCTTTTAACGAATTCCAATTTAATAACTTTTTAAAAGTTGTCGGTAGGTATATAAATTGTCTCACATTACAAGATTTGTATTTTTCCGCCAGGTGCCTCTGGTAGGCAGTACCTTTCACGTTAAGCAAATAACTAATTTAATAATTAATCAGTCCTAGGGTTGTCCTGTGATCAGGGAACTCAGAAATAATGGGAACTGAAATACACAACGGGTAAGGTGATAGCAGGTAACTGACTCGAGTAAGGATGAATCCGGGTTAAACTTACACACTTGTCTAGAATACGTTTAACGTCGAGTACTGAAAACTGCTCTCGGTTTATGCATTTACGCTCATTTAATGTTGGTGTATTACACACACTATTGCACGTGCATAATGCGTGCTTCATTTTCGTAGGACACTCACACACTCAAAAACCTGCTTCACCATGCGGCGTATTGAATATAGCCTATTGGTATTCTATTTATTATCTGTTCTGTGGTTGTGATCGAGATATCTCGAGTCGAGAAATAATCAGGAAAGGTGAATCTCAAGAAATTAATTTTCCGAAATTTTGAGATTTCTCATTTCTCGAAAAATCATCAATAAGAATTAATTCGAGAAATTATTACGGGACAAAAATAGCAAACTACAAAAGCTGCCAGCCGCAAAAAGAATTTCTTAAATTGTATTTTTCCGCCAGGTGCCTCTGGTAGGCAGTACCTTGCAAATAACTAATTTAATAATTAATCAGTCCTAGGGTTGTGATCGAGATATCTCGAGTCGAGAAATAATCAGGAAAGGTGAATCTCAAGAAATTAATTTTCCGAAATTTCGAGATTTCTCATTTCTCGAAAAATCATCAATAAGAATTCAAGAAATTATTACGGGACAAAAATAAACTAAAAAAGCTACCAACCGCAAAAAGAATTTCTTAAATTTCCGATGATTTTTTTGGCCGGAAAAATAAAGAGAAAGAAAAATCTCGAGAATCTCGAAAAATCAATAAACCAATCTCGAACTCTCGAAAATCACAAGAAATAAATAGTCTATGTGAGGATTCATATTATAGGTACTCTATCTTGCAATGGAAATGACGATTAAACTGATTAAACCTGACATGCCCATATCAAGAAAGCAATAAATTGTGCCTTAGGCATAAAGCCCATTGACGCAGCGAGTGCGGCGCTCGCGCAAAATTTCTACAAGTGGCGCCGTAAATCATCAAAAATACAACGTAATCAAATACGCCAGCGCCCACTGGACTTAACGATGCCTTGCGCGCCGCCTGCCGCATGAGTCACCGTTTTTCGCTTCTCGGCGATACGATTTAATGAAAATACAAAGAAGTCCATTCATTGAACACGGCTACCAAAATTACGCTGCTTGAGGCGTCGTCGATCGACGGGCCAAAAGCAATTATTTAATAACAGAGAACCCATTGTTTTATTTTATTCCGTGTCATTATATTTCGCTGGTTGAATAATGTCGTCGTAAATATTTATTACAAGCCCCGAAATAATATAATATTTTTATTGCTTTGTTATGAGAGACGCTGTAAAAATAATTGTTTTGTGCTGCTTGGGCCGTTTATTACATAGGTGAAGGGTAATGCGCGGCGAGAGACGTGTGATTATGGTTATGAATACGCCGACTTCGCCCGCTCGACGCGTTCTGTGGGCACCATCGCTTAGGTTTTATTCAAACCGCATAATAAAAATTACATAGAAGACACAAAAAGGTAAATTATTGTGGTTATTACGTTTGTACTGTGGAGATGTCGCTTATCCAAGTCTACGGTGACCATTCTTTATTTAGAAATCCGTACTTTATTTTTGTTTGAAAATCAGGGCTCGAAATGGACCGGAGCGCCGTTCCTGTTTGTGAAAACGGTAAAATTATCGCTGCGTCTCGTGGAAAAAAATAATTGACCATCTGAGCAAAATATGCTATTTAATGGAAAATCTCTTTGAAAATTAAAAATTTCTATGAAATACACATTACATTTTATAAATATCTTCAGAAAACTGTCGAGCGCTCCGGTTCGTAAACTTTTCCATTTCGAGCGCTGTTGAAAATAAACAAATTGAAAATGGGAAAATAGGCATGAACGAAAGGCTCTCATGAAATACTATTCCAAAAGGGAAAACTACGATTGGTAGCTCTGCAAAGTTAAAAAAGCTGTCACATTTAGCGAACTTACATAGCTATGTGATAGAAAAGAGGAAATTTACGATTCAGTTGATAAAATTTAACTCAAAACCTCTCGAGAAATTCACGACTGGCAACTCTGAAAAGTTAAGAAGAATTCGACACGATTCAGATGATGATGATTACCTACTGTTACACCCATGATTATTGGGCCTCTCCCGATAGTCTAAATTACGTAATTATTAGGTGTAACCATGTCACCTGACCTCTAATCAACAATGGGCGTACGTACGTCCAAAATTCTTTGATTAACTGTCAAAATATTCAACATGTACATAGCACATAAGAATTGTATATAATTATAATAATAGTAGGAGTAGGTATGTCAGAGAAGAATGTGATTTGCCGAATAAAAGAGACGAAAGCCAAAGGCATTTACTAATAAGGAGTGCCTATGTAAGGGAAGGATGGCAACACTGTTCGATAGAAAAAAGTCAGTCTAGGGTCGCCATTTAAAGAGGGAACATCGGCCCTCACGACTCGGAGAGTATAACAAATACAATTTGAGCATGGAAGTGAAAAATGGGATACGGAGTGAAAGGCCATAGATTAAAAGTTGTGAACGATAATAATTATTAATAACGAAACTAAAATTAATAGCATAAAACATTTGGAAGTGTAATGCTTCAAATACACTCTATGACGATCGGTCATATATATGTCGAAAAACCCGTTTCTTATGTTGGCGTCCTGTGTCACAGGGTGTCACAGAGTGAAAATACGATGTCATAGCTTTCATACAATATGTATGTATAATATGTCGGAATGGCATAGATTTGATCATAGACACTAAAACGCTCTTAGCATATATGTGCCCGATCGTCATATAGTCTATTTGAACCATAACTAACATGAGTAATCTAAGAATATAAATCGACCAAAATAAAACGAGTTTCATTTAATCCTACCATGAAATGGATTTCAATTTAGTTTAATTTTTGTGAATCCCGGGTCCTACCAACATCCCGAGCTAGCCACAGGACCCGGGATATCTCACTACCCAGAATAAAAAAGCAGTCTAATTCATCGCACAGGCGAAAAATGATGCCCCATTATTTTGATCAAGAATTAATAATGTCAGGGCTCGGAATGGACCGGAACGCACCGGAGCGCCGTTCCGGTTCATAAAATCCACAAAATTATCGCTCCGTCTCGAGGAAATATTAATTTGACTGTCTGAGCTAGATATTTAATATAAATAAAAAAATAACACACTTATTTTTATAAATCACATTTACAATTAATGTTGTATAGTATAATATAGTTGATATTTTCGTAAAATTATCGAGCGCTCCGGTTCGTAAAATTTTCCATTTCGACCGCTGAATAATGTTCACCTATCCATGCGCAGTCTTGGAATTGATGGTGTTCTGTTGGGATTATTGAGCAACAAAGAATCTTTAGGAAAACATTTTTTAACGGTAAGTTCCGAGTATGAAAAAATCAACTTCATCAATGGAGAGATTTTAAGATATGTAGGTACATGGCATTGGTTGTTGCAGAATTTGCTGCGATGTTAATTTTACGATATTTAAAATTTATGTAAATTCATCAAAATATTATAATGTGATTGTGTGCACAGCATAGTACTTTCAATTATTACATAATTTACTTACCTATTGCATTTTTTTTCATCGGCGCAATGTAATAATATAATATCCCACCCAAAAGGTTTGTACATACTCGTACCATTCATTGATTTACAATATACGATAGCCAAAGAGATTGTGACGATGCACCATCCAATCTCTTTGACTGGACTTTGAAAGCTAAATTCGTATAGGTTTGACGCATAGATCGTTTTTTGACATTTCGTAAGGTACCAATCACGACCGTCCATTGATCGGTTGTGGTACATAGACACCATGGAGATATACTGCAGCCGCTGAGGTTTCGGCTTGGAATCGAGCAGTTCGGTTGACTCCCCGTCTTTTTTGATTTCCTCCAGGATCCCTCGAATAACCACTTTGAACGGTTTGTCTTCTTTCAGGTTGTAGGTATGGAAAGCGATCTTGATGAAAAAGTAAGCCGAACGCACGAGTTCCTTTGTTGGCTTCGGTGACTTTGACGCCACCTGATAATATTTTGTTAATTATGCTGGTGAATCCCACTTTATCATGACGTGATAATCAGCGCACATTAAATGACCCGTGGAAAACAACGCCAAACCGATGCCGGTAATCATACATGTCCTTCCATTGCATTATATGCATATACGCAATTAGACGCATAATGTGCATTACTTGAGATCAGGCGATTTTAAAGGGCGTCCAAACGATTCATTTTCATTTTATGGTTATTTCGTAATACCTACATCTTATTTTCTTTATACATTTCAAAAAAAGTTTTCGTGTAGGTAGCGCTGACGATGACCGAGGGATAACGTGTCTACTTATTAAGTCGTGGCTCCTGGGTTCGAATATCGGATCTAGAAAATTGACATATTATTTTTAAATGCGTGCTTGGGCATGGACCTAATAAGTGAGCAAGTGACCAACATCCATTTTTCGTAAAAGAAAGTGTTATAAACCTCTTTGTGAGGTAACCAAGATACACATCGGTTTGTAGAGCCAATGGAAAAAAAGGTAGGTACCTACCGAGCTAATACATAATATGCGCTGTCCCCCATACTTAATCATGTGGTAATTTACGTTTGCACTTCATAATACCATCATATTTACAGGTGTATTTATTAATAATTGTAATACCTATTTATTTGGTAAAATAATAAAAAAAAAAAATTCGATTAAAATAATTTTTGGTCAAACAAATTTTTATAATTATCGTGAAATTTAATGAGGTTGCCAGCAACTTGTTGGCAATGTGGACACGGCTTAACAATATTAATGTCAGCGAAAAAGACCTCCACGTAAATAAAACTACCATTGTTTGAGAATAAGTTTCGTGGAAATGGTCTAATTATTAGTAGATGGTGTCTATGTCAATTTAAAGATATTTGGTGCAGGTACGTATTTGTCTGTTTAAAAAATAAATAATAAAATAGGTAGCTAAGTATGTAAGGTAGGTAACCTACCAAATTTTCAGACAATGTGAAACTAACAATGAAAGAGGGCTGCATTCTAAGTCTACTTAGAACGGCTGATTGACGTCGACAACGCCTCATTACGGTCTTAGATTATTGGGAATAATAAATTTAATATTTGGGAATGCTAGAATTTTTCCGGATATTCATTTAGTGAATTTAGTCGATGGGGTGCAACAAATGGGATGAAGAGCCGCGGATTGTATACAGTGGCCACAGATGATGGTTTTTATTCCACATCTTTAACCTCATTAGATGATAAATTTATTGTATTGTACCAATATAAACGAGTGAATCTTACCCCGAATAACTGCAGTACACATTAATTTATAACGTACGTATGGATTATTTGCAATAACAACTTAAACACACGTAATTTTAATTGTTTTTAGCACACGAGACCAAGCAGTGTGGTGTCTTGCGTTATTTTTTATGAGCCAGTGAACACGCTTCAACTTATTTTACTGTACGTACAACAGACAGCTTGTTGCATTATTTTCTGATCAGAAATTCAATATCGGAATGTAGGTGCTACACGTTAGATGTGCAGCGAAAAAGCGCGCGAAAAACATAACCTCACAAAACATATACGTCAAAATACAACGAATTTTAAATAAACTAAATAATACAAAAGTGCATAAAAACAAGTTAAGAGTAATGTGACAAATAATGTATCTGTGGAAAATATACACATCGTAATATTAAATAGATAATAATTGTGTTATGTTGCATACTTTATTACGAATTAAACGAAGAAAATGCGTTCCCGCCAAAATTGGAAAAGTTATCTGCAAATGTGTCTTTATGGACCACGATTGACTGACCATAAAAGGTAGATGTAATAGTAAATATGTGTTTTTTTGTAGTTATAAGTTAGTGCTCTTATTTATAAACGCATCAATTTATTGGTTTCATAATATAAAACTCAACGTACATAAATATATATTACACCCAGTGGCATAGATACCCAAGGCACTGACTGATTTTGAGGACCCCACGATAAAAAATAAAATAAAAACCCAAATTCCAACTAACAACGTAGGTACCTACATTGTAAAAACACCATTGCATCCTTTTTTTAGAATCATATCCTGTAACTGAAAATAATAATTATTATTATAGATGTCAATGATGGCCCACTAATATCATTTAATGGTTTGTTTTTTTCAGTCCAAGTGCATGATTGAGACGTTATGTTATAGGCTCTGTTGATGTTAGTTGCAGGTAGGGATTGCAATACCGGTATTTCAAAACCGGTATAGGTACTAGTATTTATCAATACCGAAATACCAGTTTTAAAAATCCAAAATACCGGAATTTTCGTTATTAAGAAAGCACAGTCGTTCACCATTTTTGAAAATAAATTATAAGTTATGTGCTGCTAAAATGCAAATATATTGAATGAATCCAACAGAGGTGAAAAAATAATAAAACAAATTTCATCAAATATATTTATATAAGTAATTGTCGCGATGAATTATCATTAATGAATTATTTGGAAATAGAAAACATCCGTGACAAAAACGTTCAATTATTCTATAATTATTGATGACCGCTTGTGCGTTGAATTTTAGAAGCTTTTCCTGCAGCCGGACTTATTTGCACTTGATGAACTTTTGATGGCTTTAGTTAAAATTATCAATATATTCAAATTATTTGTAAATAATCACTAGTTCTACAATTATGATCAATATATATTTTTTAAACGTCAACATAATAAATGTAGGTATGTAGGTTTTTGCTATAAAATAATATTTTTAAAAGATTTTAATAACTATATTTATTGATAAGCACCTACTTCTGTTTTTTTCAATGTTTAAGAAATACCGATATTCAATAAGAAATACAGGAAACCGGTAATGACATTTTCATTCGGTATTGCAATCCCTAGTTGCAGGGTTCTTGTTATGCTTTGGCTAGGTAATATTCTTGTGTACATACTTAATGTGTGTGAAATTCGCAGTTTTTAAAGATTCTGGTATAATTTAATAATTTTATGACCAATTTAATAGTTTTAACTATTTCGAGACCCCACTTGTAAATCGACTGGGTCATTTGCGTCAAAGAAAATCGCCGCTGCCCAGCATGCATCGTTCTAGATTACGTCACGAAACTAGAAATATAATAATTAATAATCTCGCAGGTCTGAATGTCGTGAGTTTACAGAAGTTAACATTATTTGGTTAACAATAAAATTAGATTTCTATGCTCATAGTCAGGGCCGGTCCCAGAAAGTGCGAGGCCCAATTGGAGTATGTGCGCGAGGCCCCTGGGTATAATATTATTTTCTCCACCAATAACGGTTGGCGGGAATTTTCTCTAGTGTGAATGAAGTACATGGGAAACTATTTAAAACTTTATCAATTATTATTTGTACTTATCATAATAATTTACCGGCACTTTTGATATTCTAATAAAACTAGATACTTAAGTACCTACATACATGATCAATATGATTTCCATGCCTTTTAACCGGCTAATTATTCAAACTGTACCTAAGCTCATAGCTAACATTGAAAGATACTAGCCGCTTTTATTTTTCTCACAATATTATTTTGTACTGCGTCTCTACTAATGAGCTGACTATGGATGTGTTTTTCAATATGTTTATAACAATGGTACTGAATTACTATATTAGAAACGTGACGTTTTCGGTTTTTCTCAGAATTCTATGATTCTGTTGCATTTAATTGAAATTAAAAACCAGGCTTAACACAATCACTGCTAACCTTTTAATTACCACATTTAAATAACACGTTAATTATATCTAATGGCCAACAACTCCAAACGCGCCAGTCGCGGTGTTAGCACTAAATGAGTTTATACCTACGGTTTCATTTGTATTGCGACTCACACAGAGCGCGAGGCCCAATTGGACTCAATCGGTCCAATAGCCCTAAGACCGGGCCTGCTCATACTGGGTAAAGTAAGTGCGATGTAAAAAAGTTGCTAATAAAAATCAATGTTATTGTTTGTGGATAAACAGCTTTTTAGCGAAAAAGGTGGTGTTAAAAATTTTCCGATTGTGAAAAATATTCACGGTTGATGTGTTATTAATTATAGTAATATGTGATAATATTAATGGCATTGCTGTTGTTACTTGATTCGAATATATTACATTTTTTAATAATAAATACATTTTACATTATATTATATCACCAATAAACCAGCCCGTGATTACATGCGATGCTTGTATTAATAAATTATATTGGAATCTGTTTTAAATTTCAACTAATAAAATATGTAGTTGTTATATTCTCACCATAAACCTGGTTACTATCGATTGAGGGTTTATCTATATCATAAATTGAATTTTGATTAAAATTTATAACTAATTTGAACTTTTAACATTAAGATTTGTTTTGGCTATCAGGATTTAGTATTTTGGGGTTATTTAAACCAAATTACGATAATGTATACAACCGACAGTTCACTAAGACTGTGCTGCATATAATATCGACGTAATGTAAAATAACTAAGTCATAACGAATGATAATATGCATGGAATGACAGATACTAAATCTGTGACTGACATGGCGACATTGCTTCACGCAATTAAAATTGTTCTAATAAATAAATAAAATCAATTTCAATGCGACGATACCCGAGCTTTTGCAGATTAAAATAATACATATCAGGTATAATGTGTGATATAGGTATCTACTCTTATTAATTTATTCGTCTATGGCTGTAAGCAGTGACGTCCCGTGGGGGTAGGCAGATTGAGCGTCGCTTGGGGGCGGCAGTTACTCGAAGGGCGGAAAATCGAGGAGAATCCTTTGGTATATATAGATAATAGCTAACTACCAAAACTTAATTACGAAAATATCTTTCCATTAAAAAAATCAGCTCACTGGTTGGACACAAAATGTATTAATTAACATTAAAAGGTTTAACAGGACTGTAATTATTTTGTCGCGTTAGCGATGTCTAGTTTACTTCCGTTGCCTTTCGACGTGCTTGGTGACCATAAACGAGACGTACAGATTTTCGAATAATTACAGTCCGTGCGCATGGAAATTACGTTGGCCGCCGAAACTAAGGGCTTGCGCAGACAGAGCGCGGTCAGGCGGTCTGCGTTCCGCGTTCGGAGTTCGGCGTTCTTTGTACTGTATGGACTTCATACTGTATGGGTACACAGCCGGCGGTCAGACCGCGCCGGTCAATTGGAACGCTGGAGTTCTGGAGTTCTATGCCCGGAATTACAAAGAACGCCGTACCTCCCGTCCAGTCCCGTCATAGATAAGTCCCGTTGCAATAATGTCGTCTGAGAAATTGATTGATTTAGTGAGAGAGAGGAGATTATTGTATGATCTCAGTGACATCAATTATAAAAATCGTCAATTAAAAGGCGAAGCGTGGGTAAAAATCGCCAAGGAAATGGGAACCGGGAATGGTAAGTGAAAAGAATATGTTTTTATTATCACTTTTATTATTTGTAGGTTATGGATACATGAATGAACAATATCTCGGTATTATTTACCTACAGAGATGCACCCTCTTCTTACAAAGTATCCCACCTACAGCACCTGGTCCACGGTATTAGTCTGTATCGAAGGTTGCGCCGTCATTATATCGAGTATAGATGTAATAATGCCTAAACCTTCGCGATATCAGACTAAAAATACCATCACAAATGTTTTATGAAGAAGAAAAGCGACACGGATCGCCAGACAGAGTAAATTAATGTATCGCAAAAATGCATGTAAGAAGCCACTATATTTACAACGTCAAAAAATCCCCACTTCTGGGGATAAATTTAACTTTGTATGTTTTAGTGGTACCTATATATTTTGTTGGTAATTCTTCGATATTGGAGTCATGAAAGGATGATAAAAAATACTCTATAAAAAATGGGGCGGCATTTTGTCTAGGGACATCACTGGCTGTAAGTCTTTCGCGTTTTTAGTTTTTATATAGGAAAATGCTGAGAAACCGAACTCACACACAAATAATTTTAGTGTACATGTGAAGAGAACTAGGTATCGATATGGACAAATATCCAAAACTTCCCCGGATTTATTTCAGAGAATTTCATTTTTATAGTTGACAAGAATCATTCTGTAACAAAAATTCACTACTCGTTATAACTGTGCCAAATGTATTTCGTATCCAAGAATATATTTTTTGGAATTTAAGGAAGGAAAGCAACTTGCAATGTATTCTTTCAGTAGTGTTAAATATATTCTTAAAACGTAAATGATTCCGTCAACATTTTTATCATAAAACGAAGGCTCAAACTATCAAAAATCAAACTATTGTATTTTTTCTGTTTTGTACAAAGACATAATAATATGTAATTTTATTGAAATGCTAACAATTTTACACTGGTAAAGAACTACTACATAACACACGTCACAGCAATTTTGGATGGATTTACTTTGATCACCTCTCAACTACAATCCGCCCTTTTTACTTCTATAAATATATTTGTTTGATGGTTTATTAAAAAGTGTATACAAATACAGGACTATGGAACTCCAACGGAATATAATATATTATGGTACATATCGTGTTAGTTAGAAATTACAAATATTAGATCCTGATCAATGGTAACAAATTATATTTTACAATATAATCTAATGCTGGTGGGTCAATTAAACCAATTATGGTAGGTAGTCGGATATATTGTGTACGTGTTACTGCGAATCGAATGCAAAAATATACCTTCTAATGACATACAAAATAAGGTCGATTCATTGATTGATTGCATATATATGCAGGTTCAAATAATACTTTCAAAACGGTAATATCAAATATCGAATATCCTTGATTTTGCTGCACTTTCTAGATTCTAGAACATACTCATAGGCTTAGAGTAGGCCTTGGAATAAATGACGATGAAAGGAATTTTAGTAGGTACATCCAAATCATTAAACAAACTCTGGCTTCTTACTTGACCCCTATAGGTTCGCGTTCCACTCAGCCAGACAATCTATTCAGCAAGAATGTAGAATTGAATCTACTAAGATTATTTTTCTCGATAGTTCTAACGAATCAGCTGAAGCTATTATTATAGTTGTGCGCAGGTGTTAATAATAAATTGAATAGTGATTCTAGCTATGTATCTGGTCTAGGTTGTAGAGTGTGGGCTCCAATTCTGTTGACTGGGTTATTTTAACTATTAATTTGTGTATCTGGAGTCTGGACCTAGGGTTTATATGTTTGTTATCACAGAACAGATAATAAATAGAATTTAAATAGACTATATACCATTACAATAAATTTTGATGCAGGGTTTTGAATATGTGAGTGTGCTACGAAAATGAACCACGTATTATATACGTGCAATAGTGTGTGTAATACACCAATATTAAATGAGCGTCAATGCATAAACCGTGAACAATTGTCAGTATTCGATGTATGACGTATTCTTGACACGTGTTAAAATTTATTCCGCATTCTTCCTTACTCGAGATCGGTTGCCTGCTTCTTCTTACCCGTTAGGTATTTCAGTTCCCATTATTTCTGAGTTCCCTGTTTGTAATGCTCTACCATTCCTCAAATTTATTAAACTCTCTAAATAAGGCCTGATTGAATAATCCTCATAAAAGTATGCTGTCAGCTCCTACATTGCATTTTTAATGACTCACCAACATATTACGAAAATGGAAATTGCCGTTTATGTTTCTAAGCCCCTCAGATGGTCCATGTTATGCTACATTTGTACTCGAAAAATTGTAGATATTTCAATAAAGTTTATTTGTACATATTTAACGTTTTCAATGTTTTCAATGCTCGCTTCCTTTTCTCCCTTTCTGAATAGGGATTTGATAAAATACGAATTATTCATTTAAATTTCCTCTTTAAGGTTGAAGTTATCCCTCAAAATTGACGAACCTCTGGTATTGGTTGTTAATAAATTATATGGATTATATTAGTGGCTTAGTATAAATAGGTAGGTAGGTACAGACATCGCCGTTTTATGTTGCCACCCATATGTAAGCATCTCAAACCCTGCTGCTATAAAGCCGATTTGCCACATATTTTTCATATCCCGGATGCACGAATAGGCATCCCATTCGAATCTGCTTTCAAATTCAATGTCGACCTGCATGGTGAAGCGATACAACGCGTTCTTAACATAACCCGTACACGAGTTGTGTAAAGAAAATATTAAACATACTTAATTTTGCAAATTTCTACTGTGCCAGTAAATCAGTCTCACGAAAATAGTGTCAATCCTGAAACAACCCGCCCTCACCTCCAAAAATATTTTAACCCATCTCTCACCCAATTTTCCACCGTAGGTATTCATCCTGAATAAGAGGGCGATTTGTTTAAATGTATTCTTCTATAATTACTTTTAGCATGACCATTAATTATTATTAAATATCTATAAGAAAAAAACTCATCGAAGGGAACAAAAAGAAGATCGAGATAATTAAACCGAGGTGTTTAGACTGTACATAATGAGACACAGCATCCCTGAAGCTTAGGCCGTGGATGTGGTTCGCTGGTCAAGACCAGGGAACTCCTGTTCTGTGGTCAAGATCCAAATTGGGTCGTCGTGCCGACGATCATTTTCTTCTGGTAAGTGGTACTACAACCCAGTGCAGCCTTCTATAGAATCCACATTCAAGAATCCCTGTCATGGACGTCTGCCATCCATTTTCCTATTCTTAGTTTTAACTATTGTAGTTTTTTGAATCTGGTACGTGATCAGTCATTACTTATTTCCTAAATATCAGTTGTTTATCATGCATATCTCGTCTGGCCCATGATAATATTATAGTTTAACGTTGTTAGTTTAGTCACATAGCTTTAAATTGTCAACTTCTACCGTCATGCAATAAATAACGCAATGCCATATACGCTTGCATATTTTTCAATGAAAATTATTACATTATTGATATGTATCAACTTTCGAGAGTATTTTACATAACAGATTATATGCGAAAACCGATATTTTGTTGCGATTTCGACAAGTTATGCAGAAACTGGTTTTGCATGTATAATAATACCTTACTGTACGAGCAGAATACGTTTAAGTCATCCAAAAATGCTGACGTAAAATTTTCACATCTCTTACTAACAATTAAAAATTATACCTATTTATAATCCCGATCATTTATTTGTAAGGTCATAAGCTGTGTTTTTTTTATTTGAATGAAATATCAATTAAAGTTGATTTTCACTAGGTACTCTTATTGTTTAGTAAGACATAAATAAATGTTTAATAATTGTCGTGTAATTATTATGAACAAAACGTTTTTTAATTTATATCTCAATTAATCTTAATCAAAAAATAGCTTCGGGTTGTCAGTGAACATGTTTCAAAACAGAGGTTTCTCAAAGTGATTATTTTATTTAATCGTTTTAAAAGGGAACTAGACATACCTTCATAATATAGGTAATTTGTAAAGGTTTCGCCATTGAAATAGACGATGGTGTCATTACTAACTTCTCATGCATACGTGATGAAATGTGACGTACCTATTTAATAATGTATTTATAAGCATAAACTTTTATATAACGTTTGAAGTACCTACCGAAATTTATTGTAGTATAATTCTAAAAATCGAAAATATATTTTTAAATTGTAATTGGTTATGAAAACAGAGAAAGGCAACCCTTTCCCAATTGAGGGCGCAATACAAAATTTGAAAATAATCAAGGACACACAAGCTAATTAATTAAATTAAAAATATATATATATATATATATATATATTCTCTTATATTGACCATATCCGAGGTTTGTATTAACAGACTTTTAAAAATAAGAAATGGATGTTAGCCACTTGCTCAACCTATTAGGTCCATACTCTGACTTCAAACACACATTGAAGAACAATATATGTATTTGCCAGACCCAGGATTCGAACCTGCGATCTTCGACATTATATACCGATACGTAAGCCGTTCGGCCATCGTGGACGAATATATATAGCTACAACTTCAATTGATTTTACTGTGCAATGAACAGATTTGTAAGAAAATTGATAAGATTTAAGAGAAAATATTCTAATAATAATACACAATCTTAATCGTAATCACCACATTCCCGAGTTCCCGACCTCATATGATGAGGAATTCTAAATATTGTTAGTAATAAGAATATACACATTATAATCATTATGCCTTTAATGCCGTCATTACAACAATCACCCGAATGTAACAAACTTATTGATTCAATATATATTTATAATGATTGAATTTTCCATTATTTTGGTTTCCATTCACCTCTCTCTTAAACTATGAACCATGAATGACACCAGGCGCTCACAAAAGTGGGAGGAGGGGGGTTTCGAGTCCAGAAAATTACATCGACTATAGAGCCCACTGTACCGAAAAAATAATCAAGTTTATCTTTAGTACGTGGCCAGGACCGCGTCAAGGGTGGTTGCCATCCGGGTGGTTACCCAAAATTGCTGTCCCGAAAATAATTGAAATCATTTTATTTAAAAAAATAAACATAATTTAGGTATGTAGTTATGCCACCCTTTGATAAGTGCCACCATTCTGTGTAGTGTGTAACACATGTAGTTAATTCATATATTTCAACATTAGATCCAGTGTATGTAATTTAATGGAATCTATTAAGTATATTTTTAATAATAAATATTAATACTATAAAGAATATTTTATGTGTATTTCTCCCCCCCCTGACTCCTCTTGCTCGAGTGCTCCGCACCCTAACACCCCCGCTTAGCGCGTCTCCGTAAGTGGCAATGAATAATTGATAAAATAACATAGGAGAGGCCTTCGTCTAGCAGTGTATCAATAAAGGCTGAAATGATGATAAATAAATAGTATAGTGAAAACATGAATAGGTACAATTTTCATAAATAATTATATCATACTATGCAGATTTAAATAAGTATAGTATATTCATTGTATTAGATTAATAGTTAATTGTCGAATACATAAAAATGGAAATAAAAATTTAAAATACTATTTTTAAGAAATATCCATCCAAATGTCGGTTCTCATAAAAACAGTAGTAGGTGAAATATGAATAATTAGTTAAATATTAAGTATTCAACCACAATGCTACTAACAGTATTTTAAAATGCAACATCCTGTGATTCAAACTTGTAATTATTGAGCATTTCTCGTTTTTATTTGAATGCTTTGTACAATTAGATTAGGATCTAACGAAGCAGTCATTTATTATTTGATAAGCAATTCTCATTGCTACACTGCTTCCGGTTTGAACGCCATCTCCTGTCGACGCCATCTTGTTATTAGGAAAGCGGAAATGTTATTATTTCGCAAAATGGCGGTTCGCATTTAAAAATTAGTCGATATATTAAAACACGAACCAAGTGTCACGGTGATGTGTCAACATCGACACGTTGTTAGCAAAATACTATTACACGAATAACACTACATACTTGCATAATAGTGTGGGTAAGTATCATTCATTTTAATATTATTGAAATATAAAATATTACTCGAGGCAACATTTCTATTCGTTTTAAAATAATAAACGATACAATAACCTTTATTTTATTATTAGTGATTTCTACGTTTTCTTGTAAATATATGTTTCGACCAAAGATGCTGAGGTCCTGATTTGTCTTCGCATTGCAGATTCATTTGAGGGGAACCGCAATTCAACTATGACATTCCATTATAATTTCGGATTCACCCAATTAGTTAATTACACGCATGATTAGATGTGCAGATATTGCCAAAATACACCTATATACTAGAATTCATAGGATTGGATAGCGAATAATTAAGTTCAACTTCAATTTGACATTTCATGCATTTCACATATTGTCGTATGAAAGCAGACATTTCATCGTAAATATGATGTAGGCAGTAAAAAGAAATATTTTTACCAGTATGTTTAAGACGAATAATCATTTAAAACACCAAGAAACGCGTATGAATGTTATGTAAATAAAGCAACAGGCTTCAAACCAGAACGCGTCCAATTGTTTTAGCAAACCGTGTAGTACACAATGCGTACAACAATAATATTGATTGGGAAATTTCCTTAAAGATATCAAAGCAGTGGCATGCTGAAAAACCGAATGATTTTTAGTCATATATAATTTGGAACATACAAAGAATTTTGACTACAAATAGAAGGAGTCTTATACATTATTTCTGTTATGATTGAAATTGAATTGAAATTATTTTGCAAGCGCGTGAAGCGTTAAGTTGGCAAAATCCATAAATATAAAGATCGCCTAGTTGTCATCCCGATTTTCTGACATACGCAATGGCGACCATTTTTTATATTCATTATGACTACACGTTTTACACAAATTTTACATATTTTTTTCAACTAAATAATAAGTGTTGCTGCTTATCTACTCATCGTGACAGATTGTCTCCCCCAAATTAAATATAAAAATAAATGTTATAGCAGTAGTGTGAATATCTCTGCAAATGAACCTGCAATGTGAAGTCACTTGTAGCTAATCTAATCAGTATACCAGTGATCCCTTTTTGCTATAATTTCATACATTTAGGTATACTCCATCTCTATAGATAGAATAAGGTTTTTCAACATCTTTAGGAACACCTCATAAGCATACCCTAAATATACATAATTTTTAAAACACTTTGAAAAAATATATTATAACCAATAGAAAAAATCTTTTTGATAAAAAAAGTAAGACACCCCGCATGAATCGAACCTGCATCTCTCGGGTATCGCGCCCACGCACATTGGCGACAATGTTAAAAGAGTCATACTTAACAACGATTTTTTTTAAACTAATGGCTTTTAATACTCACTGAAGCGCTTTCTAAATTGAGCTACATTGGCTATCTGGCTAATTGAATTTGCTAATAATTTTTAATTAACTATTTTTTATTCAACGAATAATTCACAAGATTTAAGAATGTAACATTCTAATTATTGAACATACATAATTTTGAAAACACTTCTGAGAAATTATATTATAAGAATTATAACCAATAGAAAAAATCTTTTTGATAAAAGTAAGACACACCGCGTAGGAATCGAACCTGCATCTCTCGGATATCGCGCCCAAGCACATTGATCACAATGCTAAATGAGTCATACTTAATTACCATAAATTACCTACTTATACCCTGAATATTTTTGAAAAGTATTCGCACTGAACTGAAATTCTACATCCACCGAATTTCGAGTTCTATAATAGTTATCAATTTTAGTAGATTTTTCTTCAGCTAGGAGGATATCTTTGTAAATGGCGGTGGTCAATAACAGCTAGAAATTTGAATATGTACTTATACAATGATAAAAAAACAGTTCTGGCCACACTCTATGTTTGATCGCCTCGTGTAATGCACATTTCGCACATGTGTACGGATCTTCCGATGATGTGCACAAATAAATAACACCCATCTACAACTATGACAAGACTACTAGTCAATTAAAGGCAATCATTAATTTATAATTTAAATGCATTTTAAGTTTTAATCGACATTCTCTGTCTGTACCGATTGATTCTATTATGTCGTTTTTTTCAAGGAGCCACTTGCCGTAACATTTTTTAGAACTTGTTTTTTGTTCTGTTTTCGATTAATAAAACTACTTGGGTGCATAGTTAATTTTTAGGACAGCCTGAGATTAAAATAAAAATAATATTGATTGGTAATGGGTTCAAATCTTTGACATGACCAGTTATCAATAATTATAGGTACTACCTACCTATGATTTTATGGCAAATTATAGTAATTGGTAGGTACGTCTTGTCTGACGACTTTAGTATTTAATAGTTTTTTAGATTTATTAATAATGCAATCCAAAATCATATAAATATTAACGTACGATCAACGATAGATCAAGTCGATATGTATTTGCGAGACTAATCAAAGTTAATATCTACTTAAATGTACGTATCTAAGTAAGGTTATCGTTGCAGACATTAACACTAAAAATCGATGTGTCTGGGGAAGAATTCTGCCTGTTGACGTTTATGCCACTCTCACTTTTCAAATAGTAATAAAAAAAATCGGTGTGTGTACTTATGTACGCGCGTTAGAAGTTATACTCCTTTGGCGTAACAAAACAAAAACAAAACTTGTGATAACCTAGATTCTTCAACTAGCTCTTAATTATCTTGTTAAATTACACACTTAAGAAAAAGGACCGCTTATTGGAACGCCGTTGGTTTATTTCTATACACTTTAACTTATATTACTAAATTATATAATTATTTATTGTTGTTTTTATTTTTAAAGTAACAACTGCCACTATGACGTTTAATAGTTTGTTTACGCAAGGAATTGCAAATGGCCGACAATAATAAATTCGCTGCTTAGGCAATGGGACAATTCTAAACTATAATATTATACTGTATAATCGTCACGATTGGAGTATAATACTGTGGCGTAATGGTAGTGCGTTTGGCTGATAACCGAACAATCGGTGGTTCGAATCGAATCAAGTGCGTTTATTTTTGTGTGAAAAAATAAATTATGTGTTACATGTCACACGCCAAAAATACATTCTGATCTGATTTTCCAAACGCGCCTCAAGAAGTATAATTTACAAAAAAAAAACATAAACAGCAAATGGGCAGTGAGTTTTCCAATGCTCACCTTTTTATATAAAGAAGTTACTTTTTTAGACACATCAATCAAAATATTAGTCAATGGTTTTATGTACTTTATCTTATATCGATGTGGACAACAAAATAATGTCAGTTGACGTTGGTATGTATGACGAGATTCCTCGCAGAACCAAACTGGCATGGAGTGCATTTGGGCGCCTGAATAGTATCTTCTAAAGAGATCTCCCATTGTGTCTTAAGAGTAAAGTGTTTGTAATTAACGTTCACGCACGCGTGTGAAATATGGCCCTTTAATGTAAGAGAAATTAAAAAAAATATGAGTAGCGCTACATGGTATGGGAAGGGCATAAAGTGGAACGATCACAAAAGAAACCAATGGATAAGGAAACAGACAAAAAAACGCGATGTGATAGAGCTTGCCAAACAGATGAAATGGTAATGAGCTGGAAATTTTGCTTGGCAAGTGGACAACCGCTGGATAAATGCCGTCATACATTGGTACCCAAGAGGCACTACACATCCACAGGTATACCCTAAACCAACTGCATGGATGAATTCGTAAAGTTCGGTGGATATACGTGGCAGCGAAGAACTAAGGACCTAGAAGATTGGATGGAGCTATGGTGAGGCCTTTATCCAGTAGTGGATCAACCCCGGCTGATGATGACGATGGTATATCAAATTCATACGATTGTTTCAATGAATAATTTCATCGTGAAATCTTCATAACACAATAATTATTACAAAATTACCATTTTGACTGCTTTTGTAATATTATAATGTTTATATCACAGAAAACTGAGTTTCCTAGATTATATGCATCTGTTACTGTTCGCTGAACTCTCCTAAGACCTAGATGTTATGATATTTATAAATTTAAGTTATTTAAAGTTTTATACCATAGTACTTACATTTCTGAAATTACCCTAACGATGCCCACAGCACATAATATATACCCACGCATGCCTCAATATCATAAAACCATGTTCAACAGTGCCTACTGAGCCAATTAATGCCACTGAGCCAATCTCCAAAGTACTATTTTGATCTGCCTTGGTCTGAACTGATATCTATCAACTTTTTATTTTTGTTTTTAAATGTTCATGTCAATAAAATTAATTCATTTGTCTGGCATTATTACTGTCAGTTCTGTCGTACTAGAACAATGGTGCCCAAACCTTTTCTACATGCGTGTCAAATTATTGAAAGATATTTGTAGGGTATATCAGATAAATAGAATTGAAACAAAGTTTATGTTATTGCTACATAGTTTATTGTAAATTTACCAAATAATATCATATTTTCTAAATTTACACACTTAATATACATACAAATAAATACAATTTAGTGAAATATTATTTGTCCATGTCAATTTATTTATCACATGTATCAGTCAAACTATTGGCATGGTAATATTTTACTTTCGATTTAAACAATAATTCATCGACGAAAATAGTTGTTCAGATTTATATGTTTAACCATAGATAGTCGAAATATTTTTCGTTAGCTTATTTTTTTTATTGCATTAAACATATGGAGCAATGCGTTTCATTCTTTTCAAACTAAATTCTGCAATAAAATTACTTTTTATTCACAGACATAATATTGCTAACGGTATATCGATAAAAAATATTATTAAAATTAATTGTTTTGCAATCTACTCGAACGCCAATAAAACAAACCAGTGCTGCCATTTGGAGTAAATTTAAAAAAAACCGTATCGTTTAGTTAAAATAATTACGTATAAAAAACGACTAAATTCTTGCATATAAAACTCAAACTTTGCCCGCATGTCATTTAGTGACATGAATTTCGTAATTTCACCATTCTTGTACTAATAACTAGAGTATATACATAGAAAAAATACTGGGATATATTTACATATTTTTTTGTGTCTATTCATATAATAAACTGTGATTGTTTGTTTCCCAATCAAACAAAAATAAAAATGGATGTTGTATGAGGTACAATGAGTTGTCGTTGATCATACTATCCCAGTTAAATAACCATTGGCCTATCGATGCAGTCATCTTACACCTTTTGAATTCTCACGAATCGAAAGGCTTGACGGCTAACAGGTTTGCGCAATGAATGTTTTGACTGTTAGAAGTATTCATCCATAATTTTGTGATTCTCAAAAATATTTCATCGGACATTTGGACCAAAATAAATATTTTTATACAACATTTGGCACACATACCTAATCTTTAAATATCATTTAGCATAATACAATCGTCTTATTTCCAGTTTTGTGTCCCCATTAGATCCTGAAAAATTGCTTTGTTTAATCTACAATATTTGAATTATTTATGTTGTTTCGGGTTACGAACCTATCTTCAGAACGGTCTTTGATAAGTGATGTTAAAGATTACGACAATCCGGTTACAATCTCTGATATTCGTGAGACGTGATACTATGGTGCCATGGTCGGATTCACGCTTGCATATCGGAGGACCTGGATTAACTTCTGAAAATAATTTTTAAAAGTTGTTAATTTATTATCTATTATTCTATCAAAATCTATTGACATTATATCAAATATAATAAATCGATTTTGGCCACTCGTACTGCGTTAATAATTTTTATTCATGACAATATTGAAAATGACAATTTGCCTTGTCAGTAAAGTTAGTGACAGGTGTATTGAGGAATACGCCGATGACGCTGTCCTATTCGACAACTCAATTGAGGGCATTCAAGGGTCAATAGACAGGTTGTATGACAACTTGTCTCGCGTTCGTTTGAAAATCAACGTGAAGAGAACCAACGTTTCATGCAACAGCAACTGTCCCGATTCAGATTTCCCTCGGATCAGCGAAGGGAGCGATCACGTCAACAGTTTCAAATACCTGGGGGTACACATCACGCGAGATGGAATTTTGCAGAGAGAGCTTGCTATCCGAATGTGAACGGCTGGAGCAACTTTCAAGTCGATGCGGAGTGTCTAGGACTCACGATTGTGCTAGGTCAAAACCAAATGCCGCCTATTCGATGCTTATATTCTGACGGTGCTGTTTTATGGTAGCGAATCATGGGACCTTACGAAGGCTCAGAGCAACCGTATACTGACCTTCGAAAACATATGTTTGCGATGGATACTGGGTGTGCGGTGATATGACTTTAGGAGCAACGAGCAGATAAGAGAACGCACCATGCAGCCTCTCATCACGCTGGGAGTTGAGACAAAATTACAAATCGATATCTACGGAAGCTTGGAAAGCACTGAGAGCCTCTACCAATTTGGAAGTCCTGTGATGTAGCCCCATTAGCTCCAAGTATCGAATGATTGACTTGCTTACTATTGATATTGAGACCGGTAAAGAATGGTGTTGGAATCAAAATACGTTGATACTATAATACTGTTCATAGTATTTTAGTATGTTCCGTAAAAAAGGTATGATAAAAATTGAGAACCGCTATAAAACAAAAATATGCATTCACTGCAAGACGCCATTTTAAAATCAATACCGCGCTAGATATTCGATAAATGATTAAATTGATGTCAAGTGTAAAAAATACACTGCTCTTACCATTAGTCTTATTATTATTTTCGTACTCATGAAAAGTGTTTCAAGGCAAGTGTTTGAAAAAAATTGTAAATAAACATTCAAATCGAATTGAAATTAAAAACAAAATGTTGAATAAGCGATAGATAAATATTGCAATTCCGTATTTAATAACAATAATGGACAGTTATTAAAATGGATTTACGGTTAATAATTTATTATGACTAACAATATATTAATATGAAGGTATTATATCGTCAAAATGCATTCATATAATATGATAATTAATTTAGGCAGGTATATTTTAAAATGTTATTAGACATTAGCAATTAAATAGACAGCAACGAATGTAATATGTAGACAGTGCCGTTCCTAGACAAAATGCCGCCCCTAGACAGCGCCAATATGCCGCCCCATTTTTTATACAGTGTTTTTTTATCATCCTTTCATGACTCAAATATCTATGAAGTGTGTTAAATATATACCACTAAAACATAAAATTTAATTTAAAAAGCGAATAAATAATAATAAATCTCTGAGTCTGAGATTCCATTTGGTTGACCCTTTGGGTTGCATTATTTAGCAATACACAGATTAATCATTTTCACAGTATTTTACTATGGTATTATTGTAATACTTACACGTAAACAAAATAATTTTAGCTATTTCTACCTATATACCAAATGAATCTCCTCGATTTGCCGCCCTTCGAGTAAATGCCGCCCCAAGCGACGCTCAATCTGCCTACCCCCACGGGACGTCACTGTATGTAGAATAGGGTTTCCCAAACCTTTTCTGCGATAGAACACTTCATAAATTCTGAAATTTGAATGGAACATCAGCTTGTTTATTTTGTACGGAAGGTAAATAATACATAGTCAATTTTTTTTAATGAGTGAGTGAGAAAGTGAATGAAGTTTTTAATGATTTTGATGATTTTGTGTCCTTGCAAATAAATCTTCTTGATATCACGCACAATATTAGTAAGTTGAATTCTTATCAAATGTGTAACGAACAAAATAATACAATTGGTAGTACCTAGGTGCAGCCATTCCTGGGACATAATATGTAGATTCATCCATTTGCAAAGAATAAACTCTTTTGCTATGCCAATGGAAATATCTTTGGTGCGTCGAGAAACAGTATTATTTCATAATTATTGTACTGCATCTATTTTTTAGCAGCCTGCTCATCAAGAATGCAGCACATAAAACCATTTTTGAACATTTAACTATTATCCTTTCGATAATTCGTCAGATGATTATTTTCCGACTGCCTTTCTACAAGGCATGCTTACTTTTCACTCTCTTGAATCTCGTCGGTCTCTTCTGCTGTTGAAACACTTTTGCCTGTTATCGCGAGGGATGGTTTCCACTCCTGGTGTCCTAATGAATTTGAATTTTCATGCACCTGTCAATTACCTACGTGGTCGCAGCCATGATTTATTCTGGATTGGAACCGTTTCCTCGTGTCAAGCCTATCAGGCACCATTAACGAGTGTGCAAGATTAGTAAATGCGCTCCCTAAATACATAGACATTTTCAATGATGTACTTTGCATTTTGTTTTTGAAACTGTATTTTTCTGTATAAAATTGTATGTTTTTCGTTCTCAAAAATTATATTTTTCTGTATTAAATTGTACTTAAGTATGTTTTTATTATTTTTTGTTGTTATTATTATTATTATTGTTATTATATATATTTTTTTTTCTATATTATCTTCTTCTCTCTTGTGAGGGTAATGTTTGACTTATAATGTAAATCTCATGTTGTGTACGTCTTGAATTTAGATTTGTTATGTCCACAATGTTTTGTATTCTTAAATAAATAAAACCATTTCAGGTTTCCGAATAAATACCTATTCAAGATCCGCTTAACACTGATGTTCCGCGGAACATAGTTTGGGAAACCCTGGACTGTAGATAAATAATTTAAAACGCAAATTTCTTTTTTATTGCGAATATCTTAAAACAAAACGGAATGTTATGGTATTATTGTAATCGGCAAAAACTCACTCATAACTATTCGAAATAAATTTGATCGATACCTACAAATAATTATTTGAATATCTAATACGTGTCGCGTCTTAGTGTACTTAAAAAAGAGACATATTTAGTGATATTTTTATAAACTTACAAAATTATGTTTACACTTAGTGTCGATTCTGTAACATTTTATCGTGTTCGAATTATTGGTAGATAGGTATCTGCATTGAAACATTGCGGAAATATACACTTGTTTACAGCTGTTAATTTTACCGGTTTGTTTTGAACGACTTGACATTTCGTGTTGGACATGGTCAATGTATGTTGTAATTAATCAAGCAATATAATCCATTCACAACAAACAATCCTTACAGATGCCTTAAAATCTGTCAGCGCCACAAAATTTTACGTAGGTACCTAACACCGCCACTGTTTGAGAGCAGGGTCCGTGGAAATGCTCTAATTTTCAGTATATGGCGTGTATCTTCATTTAAGATTTATGGCGTACTTGTCTGTTCAAGATAGCGGAAAACACGTAATTTAATAAGTAAGTAGGTACCATTGATATACTACTAGATGAGGAGTTCCCATACAAGTGTCATTTTAAAAATGTACCACAAAAGAAGATATTACGAATATCGTCTTATAATATTTCCTTGTAGGTATAATGCGTTAAGACCGTTAACATGGATTCACCCGTATTGCCCTGGCTGTAAAACTAAATTTGCGTTCTTGGAAAAGTGATCCTAACTCCTAAGGGTGTCTGCAACCCAAAGCTTGCAAGCTACCAAAAATTCATGTCTGAGCGGACAGAGCAAGTAGTCATGCGCTGACTATTAGTTAGAGTAAGATGCAAGCTAGATCGGGCTTACTCATAATTATTGCCAGGTCGTTTTTGAGACAAATATTAAGTGAGCTTATATCGAGTTAAGTCCGCTGATATTAAAACAGTAAGTTTTAACACTGGCCGAGTCGCTGAAAATCGGGCGTCATTTTAAGAAGCATATGATTCATCCAGTAGTATATCAATGGTAGGTACCTACTTCACAAATTTGGAGACAGTTTGAAACAAAAAATTAAAGGGACCGGCATTTTGTCTGTGTAAGGGCGGCACTTTGCCTAGGGACCCCACTGTTTGTACTCAGGTCCAATCCATTGTTCATTGTTTATGCATAGATTTTTACCAATTGTGAACAATAGTACCTACACCATAGAATAGATTATAAATCGAATTCGGACGACGGAGGGTCTTGAATGTGTGAGTGTTCTAAGAAAATGTTAAAAATTATAGACGTGCAGTAGTGTGTGTTGCAACCTTCAAATACACCAATATTGAATGAGCGTCAATGCATAAACCGAGAGCAGTTGTCAGACCGAAGGACAAGGGTATTATTTACACGTATTTAAGTTAATCCCTATTCTTCCACACTCGAGATCGGTTGCCTGTTACTCCACACCCATTAGGTATTTCAGTTCCCATTATTTCTGAGTTCCCTGACCTACACCGATTGATTCTATCTAGCTCTATTTTATTTCTATAGTTAGCATACACATAAACACAGATGAAAATCGATTGATTAAATTCTTATATAAGCTAATGATATGCGGTAGCTTTTCAATAGAAATGAATCTACTAGATAGAACGACAGCAGAGCTGGTTTTTCAACCGGTTTTTGAACTGCGGTTATAATATATTTACTTCCTTTAACTATAGGTACATTCATAAACCGGATATTGACGTAATATAGAGATATGATAATATTATGAATATACAGTACCTAGCAGGGGCGTAGCAAACTGTTTTAGCGCCCGGGGCAGTATAAAAAACCGCCCTTTATGTAAATGTAAATCATAACTTATACCACTGACGAAGACTCCATACTAGGCGGATATTTAAAGTCTACCTTCTTAATAAAAATATTTTTTAATTGCCTATTAACATATTTGAATAATAACTTGATTATTTTATATTCAAAAAAAGATATTATAAATTGACTGCCGGCTAGTCGGAGTTGTATTTACTCCTACTGGGCCAATAGTATTGGTAGTAATACGTAGCAGAAACCAACACAACCATAAAAAGGCTTCGGTAATTTACACAACACATACTAACAATTACACACGTATTGTAAAAAAATCCATACACAGAATGTTAAAACCGGTGTCATACTATCACCTGACTTGAGGCTTTTTGTATATAGGTAGGTACCTAACGAATTTGTAGATAATTTGAAACTAAAGATGAAAGGAGATGATGTTCTAAGTCTGCTTAAGGGCGGCACTTTACCTAGGTAAGTCAATGCGCACACACACACACACACATATATATATACATAATACATTTTTGTTTATTGTAAAATGTATATCGTCTTATTGTAAGTTATAATGTCTGTCATATTAATATAATATCATGTCTTTTGTGTGTGTAAATAAATAAATCTTTGTACAATATATTTTTTTACACAACGCTTTTGAAATACTGGGAGTATGTGACAGGGTTGGTCAAGCTCATGCTGTTTAATACCATGTCTTATATATTCTTCCATGCAAAGGCCCGTAGCTCACTCTTGCACCGCTGAAAATGGAAAGAAGGTCGGCCACGACTGCGAATTCATTATCTGAAAGACTTGAAGCAATACATCGATAATAGCGTCGATATAGATGTGAATACTTCCACTTCCATAACTTGGGAAATGGGATCATCTATCTGGTCGCTAGGCGGTTTGCCACCGAGCGAAGAATTAATATCTACGCTGCAATGCACATGCATTATTAATAAATTGATGCGCTACTGTAAAGTAAGGTAGGCGCATATCAGCATGGAAGAGTTTAACTTCGTATCCAAGTGATATAGAAAAAAATATATTATATGAAAGTGTATTACATATACAATATACATTATAATATTATATATATTATGCATGATTAAATCTGTCTCTTTGTAATCGAAGTCTATTCTAATATGTTATACTTACCGATTGTTGCGATCTGACAATGTTATTGTTGTGAAATCCAATCATCTGAACACATTTTGATTGGAGGTGTGCCAAACCAGATTTGGGCATCCATTAGTTATACGTCAATCCAAAAAAATAATAATTTATGTAACTAGTAACTAGCAAACGCACTTTTATCTCGTCATAAAATGACAAGTGAATGTAATTCATTTATGTACCGCTGGTTTTATGTTCAGATGATGGGTTTATGTTTATGTATAGATATTAAGTTTGAGAACATTCCTACAACAAAACAATTTATTATTATTAATATTTTTCCTGTTACTCAGATAGTTTCCGTTTCCGCGTTACGTCTTTTTCATTGAAATGAGAATAGCGTATATAACGAGCCCTAAACGTCGAGATTAGATGGATGATAGAGACCATAGAATGACAGCTTAATTAACAAAACAAAATTACCTATGCATGAACTTCTCAAACAAAGTGTGAATTTATCGATAATCGCAATTTAAGCTACAAGCCAATCTAAAAATCTCACTAACAAGATTATAAGTATATAGGTATTAAATATAACAATAAAGTTGATCACTTTATCCACTTTGCGATGGAGCCTAGGGACCTGTACAGTGTGGAGGTCACCTAAAACAGACTTTTCACATTAGCTTCATTGCGCTTGAATCCAAAATAATAAACGTAGGTACTTACCTATATTGAACAAAATTACTCGCCACAACTGTCATAAACTTATGTTTTAGCGAACTTATTCCGTAGTAAATATTATAATATTCATTATACAATAAGAGGTTTCAAGTAAAAGTATACTTATGAAACTAATTTATAATTAATAAACCTTTTATTTTATATGTGTAAGGAATGAATAATATTATAATATTTACTACGGAATGATTTCAAACAATTATGGCAACTTTCGTGTAGGAATAATACAAGTATATAATGCGTAAAACAATGTTAACGCGATAATTATATGAATAATTAATATAATGTCTTTCCACCAAAAATTGACAGTTAACACAATTAAAATGATTAATGTTGACGGATTTTAAAACTTTCGAAAAGTTGTGTGATAATATGCAATATTTTGTTGAATGAAATGTTTTCTATAGGTTTTTTATTGAACATGGTTGCGATAATAGATGGCCTATGATGTTTTGTACAGAAACTAATTTTACACAGGTAATTTAGTAGGCATAATGGGATAAATAAAATAATATTTTCTTCGTAGGAATGTCGCGATAATTGTATAGTGTTTGGGTAACGTTTTATTCGTTTATTCTGTCCGAATGATAAATAATTTGTATGAATAACATACTTTTTAATAAAACTTAACTTAAGTAGGTACATAATTCATAATATTATTATGTCATCTTCTTTTGACAATCAAAATTTCGCGCCTATAAAACTTTCAAATTATAAAATGTAATATGTGATTAAGTGCCTATCAACATCCACTAAATTAAATCGATCCCATTCCTTCGGGGATTAAGCCGAAGCCAACTTCTGCCGGTCTTATAACGAGGAGCTACGACTTGGACACGTCATAGTACTATTATATTTTATAGTAGTTTTATAAATGTTAATAAATAATCATAATGATATGGTAACAAACCTTATACCTGGGGGGGATTCGATATTATCGTCACTTGCTGTTACCTGAGAATCGCAAGTAGCGCGTACCTACACCTCACTTCATTTCAATTCCCTAATCTATATAATAATTGTTATAAGCTATACGTTGTCAGTCATGACAAAAATAAACCTTTCTCTATCCATGCTGTTTATCGTATTTGCCACTCCGCAGTAAGTTTTAATAGTACCCACCAATTAAATTATTTTTTTGACGTTTCTCACTCATTGAGCCAGCAATTTATTAATTATAATTTTATTAATTCGTCACAAATAATATGCTACTCTAAATTTTATGCCAGATTCATGTCAGAATGTCTAATGATTACTGTAAAAAGAGATCAAAGTGTTTAAGGTTAACTGGTGGACCTTAATAGTAAAAAAAAACAATATAGGTATTACCAAATAAACGAACATGTCGCAATCGTTTCGAGCCTACTCGAAATACTAATAACAATAAAGGTAAAGATAAATTAAACTTTTTGAATTAAGTATCTTTGAGATTTGTATAAGCTTTGTCGTTATGCAAGCAAGCTACAATATTCTAAAACCATTTCAAAAGCTGACAGATCGATTATTTCGAGAGACGTTCAAAATCTAGACAGCTGCTTTTATTGCTTTTGTCCTTTGGATCTTGTTTATAAATACGTTGTATTGTACGTTTGGCATTGGATTGCTTACTACTTACTATATAACATATACACTTATAATAATACTATGTATTTAAGAACCTTTATTACAGATAAAACCATTTTAAAGCAATGATTCAGCGATTTTGCAGACAACATGTTTCGCTCAAGAGAACTGCGTAAATAAATATATGGGGGGGTTTAAGTGTTTAAAATGTCAAATATTAGAGGCCGATGAGTGTCGTTTCGTGCATCGCACCCTCGCAACTAAACCGCCACAAGTCCAAATTTACGTGTTTTGAGTTAATTACAACGTTTCATTGTATATCGTTCATAGTATATGTACCGAAAATTTGATATCTCTACGTCATCAAATTCAAGTCAAAACTTCATTCAATATTTAAACAAATTTCAATAACACAGTACAAAAATGCGAAAGGTAAAAACTTCAAAGCTGATTTTATCTGTTTGACGATTTTTGGACTGTGGCAGTTTAGTTGCGAGGGTGCGATTAGGTAGGTAAGTACTGAGAAAATATGGAACCATTTTTAAAAAGATAAAACAATCCATTTATATTAATAGCCGTGTTAGCCATCGTCATCATCATTGACACTGAGAGTCAATGCGGGTTTTGACCTGCTCCCGGAAACGTCTCCACTCCCTTCTTTGTCTGCCACAAACTTCTTCCACCGACGCTGCGCTGTCTGTCTATGACGGGATCATCGTAGAACGATCACAGTTCGTGCCAGTGACGTCCCGTGGGGGTAGGCAGATTGAGCGTCGCTTGGGAGCGGCAGTTGCTTGAAGAGGGAAAGTAGGGGAGAATCATTAGGTATATATCGAAATAGGTACATACATTTAGTAATAACGGAAATATCTTTTCATTAATAAATTGAGCTCACTGGTTGGAAACAAAGTCTATTAATTAATATGAAAGGTTTAACAGTACCTACTGTATTTTTTTGTCGGGTTCGCAATTTCTAGCTTATTTCCCTTGTCCTTGGACGTCACCTCCTTGATGACCAGCAATGACACGTGCAGATTTGCGAATTATATCTGAATTATAGGTTGGTACATACTTACCTAATTAATTTATCCAAATATTTTTGCCAGTCATTCGCGAGTTTTGAAAGTTGTCAGGTGTATTTTTAAATGTATATCTAACCGTGGACCCGCAATATTATCTATTGATTAGTAGAGATGTCATTTAAATTAGATTTATCGGTATATATTTTGTCACTAATGTATACATATACAACATATTTCTTAGATAACGGAGTCATGAAAGGATGATAAAAAATACTGTACCAAAAATGGGGCGGCATTTTGTCTAGGGACGTCACTGGTTCGTGGTTGTACAAATGTAGGTACATTAATCGCCACGTGCCATCATCTATCTCTGTCTCGGATTCGGCTATGGGCAGCTATTCTTAACAGTTAGCAATCTAGCACTTTAACACGGAAGGCATTTTATACGGCTATCGGTGGTTATCTACAATAATTGGTAAATTCGTAATACGGCGAAAATTTAGGTTGGCAGACATGTCGTTTAAATTCGGGTATGTTCGTGCAGGCGGATACGCCCGAATCCAAGAATTTCGTATTGAAACGTCAGACATATCAACATAATCTACAATTGTACTAGTCATGCCATTGCGATTGCAGTACAAATATAGTTCCAGTAAAAAATATGATGTTACTACTAGCTGCTATTTTTTTTCCCGACCATGTCCGATCCTAATAGGATCATATGGGCCTCCACAGAGTGGAGGTTTGTATTAACAGATTTTATTTTTACGAGAAATGGATGTCAGCCACTTGCTCAGCCTATTAGGTCCATACTCTAACTCATGGTTTCCCAAACAATGGGTCGCGAGCGAATATTGAGTGAGCCCTCGCCACTGTATACATGAATTTAAAAAAATAGGAAGTGATAAATTTGATATTTCATTCAGCACATAAACATCTACTGGACGAAGAATTCATTCTCAAGCTCACTTATTTGGCGGATATTTTTTTGAAATTAAATGAACTAAATTTGTATTTGCAAGGATCAAACGGATCAGACATTTTTGCAGTTCACGATAAAATTCGAGCGTTCATGAAAAAGCTCATGTTGTGGAAAAATTGTATGATTGTTTTGAAACACTTGAAACTTTTATTATTGAAAACCAAGTGCAGCCTAAGATGAACGTACTGTCTGAAGTTTCCAGTCATTTATCACTGTAAAT
Organism: Rhyacophila brunnea; assembly: GCF_057557595.1. Lineage (NCBI taxonomy): Eukaryota > Metazoa > Arthropoda > Insecta > Trichoptera > Rhyacophilidae > Rhyacophila > Rhyacophila brunnea. The sequence goes on from NW_028232774.1 coordinate 22,828,902, forward strand.
AAATAACTTTGACGACTATTTTGGGGAAGAGATGAAAAAGTTTGATTCGTTGCGTTGGATTTGTAACCCATTTCAAGACGAGTTACCAACTAGTATGTTAACAAAAGCAAGCAAATAGAAGATACGTCACTGAAAAATAGTTTCAATCGTAAACAGTTAACAAAATTCTGGCTCTCAGTTGCTGATAATTATCCTTGCCTGTTCGATGAAGCTATGAAAGTCCTCCTCCTCTTTACTATCTCATATCTATGTGAGGTCGGATTTTCGACTATGGTTAACATTAAAACTAAATACCGAAATAAATTGGATATATCAAACTCACTGCGATTAAAAGTAACTAAAGTTGAAGTTGATGCTTAAACTGTAATGAAGAAAAATAAGAAACAAATACATCCTTCCCATTGAAATAACTTTGTAAAAAAACTTTGCAGGTGTAGGTATTTAAGTAATATTTTATTTTTATTTTAGTTGTGTTTCTTATTTCAACAGTCTTTCATTCATATTGGTAACACTTATAAAAAATATTTTTTTAAATTTCAATTAGAACAATTAATAAGACAGCATTAAGTAGTTCCACGACTCGCCACTAAGGAATCTGAGCATTACCAATATGTATGCCCTCTTTTCTATAAGAAAGCTAAGAGGTGGGTCCCAAGATTGGAAATTTTTGTTAGATGGGTCGGAGCCCAGTCAACTTTGGGAACCACTGCTCTAACTCATACACAAATTGAAAAACAATATGTGTACTTGCCAGACCCAGGATTTGAACCTGGGACCCTCGACACTATAGACCGGCGCTTAAACCACGCGGCCATCGTGGGTGCTACTAGCCACTCGATATTTGACAGATCCCGGGGAACCATAAATTAACTGCCTGAATACATAAAGTGATACATGTGATATATTTATCAAATTTTGCTCTTGATATGTTAGAACTAGCTGAACCCCCTTTTCAGAATCTAACTTTTAAACATGTCCATTTTCCTTTCATTTTGCCCAGAATTCCGACTTATATGTCAATATGAAAACTCTTTTCAGGACTGCCTTTAACAAGACAGGCCTTAGAACATTCGAAGAAAAACATTTAGAATTTTATATATACTCTATTAAAATAAATAATGATTGCCATAAAATTGTTAGCTCCACGATATTGCATGTATTATTCAAACACATGTTTATTTGCTTTTTGCGATTCTATGAAGTTGCGTAGCGATGAAGTAAATCAAATATAATAAATGCATTCAAATTTAAAATAGCTTGTAGTATTTCATTTCGATGTTTGGATAACAAATTACATACTTATGAAATGTTGATTCTTTTGAGAATATTGAGAATTATTATTTAAATTTATATTGCAGGTGTATAAACAATCGGCAATTCAAATTCATCTTATAAAAGCTATGATACAAATAAGAAATAAACAAAACGTTCATGGTTATCCACTTTTGCACAAGTGTGCACTGTTATAGTGATACCATTTTAATAATAGGTATATTTAATACAATATGATTAGTTTATACCGTTATTAATCATAATATTATCATACTTAGGATTCATCAGGATTTATTAGCAATCGTTTTCCAGCTTTTGCCAATTATGTATTACACTGCGTTCTCATGTGGCGATTTTTGTCGTTCAACAGTGTGTTAAATGACAGTTGAACGTCAATCGATAAGTGAGAATCACATTTGATCAAAGTTGACCCAGCTGTAAGTTGAATCGAATGACGTTGGGGTCCTTTCTACCTTAGACATTCAACATTCGTGTCAACCGGTTGCCTAGACAAGTAAAAGGTGATAACAACAGTTGTTAAAGCAAGTTACTTGCATCGGCACGTCACACTTATTTATTTCACTTGTCGCTATAGTATCTTGATTACGACTATCATTCCTTTCAATTTCAACATTCAACAGATAGTTAAACGACAAAAATCATCACGTGAGACCTGTGACGTCCCGTGGGGGTAGGCAGATTGAGCGTCGTTTGGGGGCGGCAGTTACTCGAAGGGCGGCAAATCGAGGATAATCATTTGGTATAATTATATAGAAATAGCTACATACTTAAACTTAATAATAACGAAAATATCTTTCCATTAAAAATTCAGCTCACTGGTTGGAAACAAATTTTTTGTCGGGTTCGCGATGTCTAGTTTACTTCCATTGCCCCCTTCGACGTCCTTGGTGACCAGAATCGACACGTTCGCGGATGATGAAAAATACTGTATAAAAAAATGTGGCGGCATTTTGGCGCAGTTCAGGGGCGGCATTTTGTCTAGGGACGTCACTGCGTGAGACAGCAGCAATATGGATTATGTATTATTTTGGATGTTTTTTTCTTATTTTACTGGCAGACTTCGTGTATTCAATTAGTTTCTGATTCATAGTCACGTAGGTATGTTGTAGATGAAAAATGTATATCTACAATTATTTGGACATGATTAAATTTTCCTTCACATATAATTCTGCATTTTCATTTAAACCTCTCACCAACTCCAAAGAGGGCGTCATTCATTTCGGCGAGGTCCGCTCCCAAATACTGTGGGAGTAGTACGGCCCTGGTTACTTCAAGATCTCAAAATTCCAATATGTGAAATCCCGAGATATTGATACCAAGAAATCCTATGGGATTCAGCAATGCAAACTAAAATAAAATTGTCTACAGGTGCACGTTTTTTCGGGTTTTCTGTGTGTCACTGCGTTGACGTCTATTAGGAAAAGTTCTGAAATGGTTACCAATTAAGTATTATTTTTGTATATTAGTGTGTATGGTTTCCTAAGTTTACTTTATCTACGCCAAGCGGGGGTGTTAGGGGTGCGAAACACCTGGGCGGCAGGATTCAGAGGGCAGCCAAAATTATATTATTATGTTATTCAATGATTATATAAACTGAATTGTATGATGAAAATAAATATATGCAGTATCTGTGTATGCTGCTTTCTGCGGAAGGGTGGGACTTACCATAGGGCGGGCAAATCGAGGATTCAGAGAAAATTATACTTAGTTAAGAAAATGAGTCATAAACATTTCAAGAAAGAACAATAAAGTATTCTCATAAGCTTGTTTCATGGACAGCAAAAAAGTGGACTGCGGCGCAATTCTCTTCCATAATATTAAATATTTTTTTATAAATTGTGCTTCCGTGCTTCATCGACCTCTCGAAGAATATTTATAACGACGTCTCCTGTAGTTTCACGTTATAACTCGGAATTTTGTATATTCAATAGGTAAAATTTGCCACTATTTTTTTATAATATGATTACTTTAATGACAATAAAATAATTAATTCAACTTTGCGTTGATATCTTATGATATTATGATGATGACACATTTTTATTTGGGGTTTTAGGGGAGGGGGTTGAAATTTTGAGCTGGTACCCCTGGCGTGGCCCTGATTGTCTGTTGACTATAAAGTGTCAAAACATATATTTACAAGATAAAATAGAAAGTAGGTACTAAAACTGAGCATAATTGAACAATTTATTACCTATTTTTACAGTATTAAAGTGTAGAACCTATAGAAATAGCTTAATAGATTTGTACCAACACGACAAAAAGCAATCCCTATTTAATTCATTGTTACTATCTACTTATACGCAAATCTTCATAATGCTGGATCACTTCGAGCGAAATGAGACGTCTCGTTTTCCTTGGAGCAGTCGATGACATTAGTCGGAATGAGAAACAAGATTGTTATAATAATTGTCTCTTTACGATACGTGTGGGACGCTCGATTACTTTTATCATAAAAGCTAGTAAGATTATAACCACCTCTCAGTTACTGTATATTCCTGCATATCAGCGCTCGAAATGGAAAAATGTACGAACCGGAGCGCTCGACAGTTTTCTGAAGATATTTACATAGTTATCAAATTGTATGTGTATTTCATAAAAAGATAGTGTTGTGTTATATTTTTTATTATAATATGGCCTATCTAGCTCAGATGGTCAAATTATTTTTTCCACGAGACGGAGCAATAATTTTACGGATTTCACGAACAAGAACGGCGCTCCGGTACGCTCCGGTCCATTTCGAGCCCTGCTGCATAAATGGGCTGAACGAATCACGAACTTATACTGCACTACAAATTAAATAATTTTAAGGCAGAAGATGCACGTACCTACTTATTTGTTATAAACAACTTAATTGGATGTGGTTATGGAAAATATGGTATATCGGTTTATTAAAAGCCAGGCGGGAACAGGGGCAATTTTCATAGCCGATTTCGGCAAAATGAATGAATTCAGGAATGATAACCTAATGACATGACCCGGCTCACGGCTAGCTCAATAATGCTACCGGGCCGTCACTGAGGAGACTAGTGATGAACTAGGAGAGGTGGATCTCCTTTGTAGTATCACAACTTTTGAATTCCCGAATAAAACTCTCAGCTGGTGTGGTGCCGAATTTATTCAGGTACTAGAGTTCACGGTCACACAATAAGGTTAACTGTCATTGTTCCCGTAATTAAATCTCATTAAAGTATCAGCAAACTATTTATTTGTTCACTATTGGATCTCTGTGAAATCTTTCACAAGTTTCCAAAAAGTCACACCTAATTCAGAGAATGTATACGCAGATATTCTTTGGATATTTTTAATTCATGAAATATTTTCCCATAAGAAAGAAAATATAAATTATTCTTTGGTCACACAGTATTGGGTTTATAAAAAAAAGAATAGAATTTATTTGTTGTTGTTTATAAAGTTTATTTATGTTCACAGCAGGTTTACAAATATTTATTTGTGTTCACAAACTTGTTTACAAAAGGTTTACTTAATGTTACAAATTTATTTACTAAAACTTGTTTTATAATTATGTTTACTTAATAAAGTTTCAAAAATTTATTTTATAATCCCGAAAAGATTTGTAAAATTTATTATTACAGACTGAGTTTATTAATTTGTTTTTATAAAACAAATCCGATCGCGTAATTTATCTCGATTACGTCACCTCGTATGATGAGTAATGAAAAATAAAATTAATCCGCGAGCGCGTCACTATCGACAGATACGTAGTATTCGTGCTACGTTTTAGCGGCCGACGTCACTACCGACAGATACGTGTTATTCGCGCTACGTTTTGCCCGTCGAAGGGGACTTACTGGTACGTATGAATCGCGAATGTACTGAGAACCGTGTCTCACAACTTGGCAGTGAGGACTGCTGCTTGTTGAAGATCGCCGGTGAAGAGTGTTGAAACTAATAATTTTACGGGAAAAGTGGTCGCCTTTTATACCCTTCGGATAGAGGTTTAACAGGAAACAGTCCGTAAGGGATAGCAGATGTATATCTTTCTCTCACGGGATAAATTTACGTATATCTCCCGTTCCTGGCAACTTTCTAATAGAGATATCTTCTAATTAAATCGGGTTAAAATTACTCTACCTTATTTTCACAAAATAAAGTTTCAATAGGGGTGTTTCAAGTACCCTCTAGAACAAGTCCCTTAAATACGCCGTTGCGATGACGTAAGCAAAATAGTTGATTTTATATGATTTTTCGTGTTCAAACGAAGGGGAAAGTTTCTAACTTTCCATCGAGGTATCGGAATAAGTATTCGGGTACTAAATAAGGGAATGGCAGTCTTTAAATTTAAAATGTCAAAACGAAAGGTTGACACCCACGTTCTGGTCTTTTCCACCACTCTCGGCCTTTTTAGGCCAATAGAATTTTACTAAGTTTTAATAAAACTATTTGGAGCCGCAGAAAACGTTTCATTCGATATTTACCTTTCGGACGAACATTATTACGTGAAAATACTATAATATTATACTTAACATTTCAACTTAAATATATAAATGCTTAATCCTAACAAGATGTTATTTACAAGCGACTACAAATTTATTTAGTCTTTAATAGTGGCTTTTCCATAGTAATCTAAACGTAACCTTGAATCTATTTTTACCTCGCGAGCCAGCACAGCTGGGCCGTAAATTCTAGTCGGACAGAATTCAGTTAAGGTTCAAGGTCACGCGTCAATTTGTATTTTTAGTCGCAGTATTTGATTCTTTTATTTATCCAAGACGCGATTAAGATTTATTATTATTTATGGGTAGAAACCCATCTATGCCAGAATCTTAAGTTTTTCCAATTGTTACTTTTACAATATTCGTTATAGTCAGTAAGTTATAGCATTAACAAAATCTATAATTATAATTACGCGTCTATAAATATAGGTACGCGTTTACAATATTTTTATAACGGTAGTTAGCTTTTATCTTGTATTGATAAAATTAGTATTAAAATTCTTTATTCACAATTATACAGTATATAAATTTATAAATATTCAATTTTCTTTTTTAATTTTCATACACTTCCATTATTGCTATAAAAGTTATTGAAGCATGTACTTGCTTAATTTTACGTAAACAATCTCTCCCATAACTTATTTTCTAAGTTTAATGGAGATTTCCCGGAAATTATTTCCAAATTAGATCGCGCCCAAATCTACGCGACGTGTCATCTCGAGGTCTGTGGTCACAGCGTTCCAATTACACTTGAGCAGTCTCGATTCTTGGGGGCGAAATTTTTTTACGTAAAATTTTATTACATTTACAAAGAAAAGGTTAACAACATACATTTTACTTCCTAATACTAAACGATTACGCTACTGGTTACCTGTTCATGGTCTTTTTCGACCATTTCTTCCCTGCTTCTTCCATAGTTTAGGACCATGGGACTTATATATTCTGTTTGTACCTTGTCGTGAGGTTGTCGCACGGCTATTGAGAAGTAGAATTGACTACAAGGCTAGATTTGTATAGTTATGTCGTTAAACCATACTCTGCCATAAACACTAACTGAAGGTCGGCGCTTTTGTTCGTGTCACTAACCTAACCTAAACTAACTTAACAAATAATCCAGTACACCATCTATTTTCAAAATTTGTTTGTCACTGGGTACTACTAAAATCTAAATAGACAAGAACCGAAAATATTATATTATATCAGAACTGTATGGAGATTGTTGATATCCAGGCAGAAATGTAAAAAATATTCCGCTGACCTAATTTTCGAGATAACGACAGGCAAAAATTTCACTAGATACCCTATTAAATTCCTCGCGAATTCCACACTTTACCAGTCTTTACCACGCCGCATCTTGTGGGCTTGCTCACTAATGGTTTTAGTAGGAGTTGTCGTTTGGTTTACAAATACATACCTCGGTAACTAATATTTTGTGATGATTATGAAGTAGGTATGCATTGACAATGGGTAATAGCTACACTTTGCGTAAACATAGCATTCTATTAACAGTACGTAGGTAGTATAATAGCACCTGTACACATTTGCATGGATTTACTGGTACCAATAATGTATAAATTAAACTATCGCGAAAATAACTGTTTACATTTGTAAAAGTGTTGACTGTCTCGTCGATCTCATTCTTTAAGCGTAAGTGAGACGTGTTTTTGTTATTGTATGGTACTATTTGATAGGTTGTGAAAATTGGTAAACGTTAAAAATGCTCCGCGTGGTGTAGTTCGTATTTCTTTCCGGCAGGTTCACTCATTTAGTCTTCCATTTAGTCTCTAATAACCACGTGAAAATTCAGAAGCTTCTGAACTTTTTTGATTCATTGATGCTGTCTTGCAACTTGCACTATAATACATGTTTACACGCACATTCTCTTGCTATGGTCGCGATAATACGTGCTGTCAGCAGCAGCAGTGAATCCATACACATGTAAACGGGTTATACGTTTTAACCTATAGTTTTTAATAATGTAGATTCATTCAATAGTAGGTAAATTGAGTCAAGTGGGTCACTTAAGTAGGTATGGGGTGCTTTGTTTTAAAATTATTTATCATGATTAATTAATTTAATTACATATAAAATGCTTCCTAATAAGGTCATACGTAATAAGCTATGGTTGCATATTTCAGTGGTAGTCAAATTTAGTTAAGAGGAAACAAATAATTTATTGATGATACTATTTTTCTGCAAGGTAGTTTCCTCGCTAAAGCAAGTTTCAGTATGTTGTAAGACGTGTAATTTTTATGTACAAAATCAACCACACATACACACTTTGCATGAATATTTCTGTACCAAACGTCCTTTTTGATTCATTATCAAACATCTGGGTTATATCTCTATATGTATAATATAATATAGATTAAAGGAATAAATTAATAATTGTACATATAACATTTCACCGTAGCACAATACACCGCTAGGTGTCTTACCGTATAGCATTGGGATGAAAAAACACGTGTTGCTCGTGGAGCATTGTAGAATAAGTTTCTAATTTTATTAGATGCAATAAGAACATTCATTTGATATTGATTGGCATCAAATAACTGATAATAACGCTGCCATTATTATCAGATACTTGATATGTACGACTTGATACTTACGAGCACCTACCAGAATTTTACATAAATTATATTATAATTGTATTTCTAATTTACTTAACTGTCTTTCTATTACATATTTTTAAAATTATTTTATTTAGACATGAATGCGATCTCCCACAACACAACACAGTAATATATTTCCGGTAAGACAGCACACGATGAACTGTGATTCGGCCAACTACATACGTATAGATTTTCGGACACGATTACACACCCGTGCGTCACACCACAGCAGTTGAGAACCGCTGATGTAAATGAATAATGACGATCATTATCGCTTACTTAATTTACTCTTGCATTGCATTGCGTAGGAGACGTTTCAAAATTATTGTCATGTGTAATGCAGACTATTTAAACTTTAAATACTAGTGGGAAGGTATTTAGGTAGGTACTTAAGTTTTGAAATCCTAATAAGTAACTGGGATTTCTTAATTTTCTGCTGTCAATTCTTCAAATATACAGACGTACAATGCCGGCTGTCAATCTGATTTGTCTTAGTGAATTCCTCAAATGGGTAATGGTTCCAATTAATATTTCATAATATGAATCATGTTTATAAAATATTACGAGTGCTTTAGATTTTTAGAACAGTGTCAATAATACATTGTACGTACCTGTCTAATATATATTTACATAATATTTTAAATCCATCAATGGCAAAGACTCGGTACTGAACCATTATTTAGCATTTACATCGACTTCTATCTCAATAGTAAAACATAATTCAAATATGTATGAACATTAGTTTGTATGCATACCTATACAACATATCAGCGGCGAGAGGTGGAGGTAGACTGTTAAGATTCGACATAAATAGTTCACACTAAACTTTGTCCGTGATATCGATTTTCATTGAACTAAGAATACAATTTGGTGGTGGTTTGATGGTGCTGGTTTTTAAAATTTAATCAAAACCCGCCTAAACCAATCCATAATAGTATGTTTGCTATGGGCGATTCGACAAAAATAATACACTCTTTTCAGTCATATTTATTTGTTTTTATTGAATTAAGAATACATAATATCATTACAGAATTTGTTGGTTAGTTTTTTTTTAAATTCATTAAACCCTTCCTAACTAAACCATAATCGATAAAAAATATTCTTCTATCTATAAATATCTGAAATTATGTATGGTTTAATGGCATAGTTTTTTAGATATGTTATAGACAAATAAATATTTTTGACTATTATTTACAATGGCTCGGATTGGGCAGGGTTTAATTGAATTTTAGAAACTAACAAACACAATCGACACATTGTACCTACTAATTGTTCAATAAAAAGAAATATGTTTGACTGACAATCTTTAGTATGCACTATTTATATCGGATCCTAACTGCCTACCGCCACCCTTCACCACTGCAAAATACACAATTCTAAAACAAATCAGTGACATACCTATTAGAAAAAAAATTGAAAAAAATATACTGTCGAGAGGTAGTCGAATCCGTATCCATCGGATTTTTTTGTATATTTTAATACATCCATTTGAATTATGGAATTTTGAGTATCGATACACAGTAAAAAAATGTGTCTTACAATCACATACTTTTTAATAATAACATCAATTAAGGAAAATAGTGCGACTTTTTTTTTTTACTATTAAAGCAAATTTGTGATGTGTGTTTATCTCACTTATCTGGTCGACTCGCCTCGCCGGGCCCCAGGCTAGAGCCCGTCAGCCCCCCCCCCTTGTGGGGGCCATGGTCATGAGACTGAAATGTTTCTCAAATTTCATATATTTTTTCGTGAAAATATCAACACAAGTTAATTCGCACAATCTTTCATTCATAAATGCCCAGGTATTGCAAATACACCACGAGAAACTATCAATGACTATAGGTATATTGCAATGGTGACATGTATATTGTAGAAAATTATGCATCGAATAATCCATCCTAAAGTGAATGAAACCACAAGCGCTGCGCTGCGGTGTTTTTTTTAAGTTAAAATAATATATAGAATAAGATTTTCGGGTTAAGAACCTAGTGTACAATAATATTCTTTTCGTTTTGGTACATATTGTTTACCTTGTAATTCACCACTGCTATCGAATATTGTATCATTGTCAAATAGGTATTGTCAAATTCGATTATCAATATTCGATCAATCATATAAAAAAAGTAAAACATGGCGACCAATGACATAAGCACCGATAAACTAAAAAGAGCCGGATTGAAGATATCGTTTTCTAAATGATTCCTTGTAATAATTATTATCTTATGATTGCTGAAAAAATGTCAATTTCTAGATATGTATACAGATTTATTATGTTTTGTGGGCTCTTTCGTTTGGTCAATCCAAATGATTGAAATATTTATAGTATTAAATTTGATAGTTATTATTATAAAATTTACCATATAGATTTCTTTTCTCTGTTTATAGCGAGAAATAAAATAAAGGTTCAAACTTCCAAAGACAAAAAATATCAGTGTTGCACTTATTATAAAATATAGACCAAAGATTATCGATATAATTAATTGTATTAGATTAATAGACATTTCAAAATATTATGTTTGAAAATTAGACATGGTATTTGGAATGTTAATTTATTTTCGAACCTTGAACCGAATCAAAAATTATTGAAACCACTGCTATTAGAAACATATGTATAAATATAGCAAGTGGTTTTAATAGGCATTTTGTTTTTGCATACAGTAAAGCAGAACGTAATTATACCTTCTAAATAAAATGCAAGCGAGTCGCAATAGTAGGTGCCTACATGACCCAATATATTTTAAATTCTTTTTAAAACACCGATTATAAACAAACTGGTGAGCGAGTACGTACCTACTACACGTTTAATTTGGTTCTTGTTTATTAAAATACCATAGTAGCAGATAGCGTATACATTCAGCAAATCAACATAAAACATGAAAGGATATAATTATAATTTGCATGCAATATATAAATACGTATATGAAACTGCATTATCTCGCGAAATGTTGTCGTCTGAAAACTCTGAAGTTATGTCGTAATGGATGCGACTGTAAGTCAGTGGAACGGATGGAGCTATGAGCTATGAAAAATTAATTAGCTATTATGTATATTTGAATTCTAACTTTTAAATTAAATTGTTTTATTTAGGTTAAATAGAAGGATTTGTTCACTTTTATTATTACTATCGCGATTCCAGAAAGATTTTAACGTTTGATTTGACAGAATTTAATCGGTTGTCCAGACTAATTTAGAATGTGATTATTATTTTACGACTGCTACGTCCTCCTCCATTTCGAGCACTGCATTAAATAAAATCACGAATTACGTACACCTGAAAACAACTGAAGTACTGGAAACCATCATTGACAGTTCTGTTATTATTAATACGTTTCGTGGCCATGTAGCAAAAAAATACGCAAGGTGATCTAGAATTATTTTTCTCGATCGTCAATAATTTGTTTTAATACAATTATATAAATACTCATTAAACACATTGCTCGGACATTCCAGGGCTCGAAATAGACCGGAGCGCACCGGAGCGCCGTTCCGGTTCATGGAATCTGTAAAGTTATCGCTCCGTCTCGTGGTTAAAATATTTTGACCGTTTGAGCTAGATCCTATACCATATAACAAAATATCTAGCACATTTATGTTTATAAAATAATATATATAAATTTGATAACCATGTTAATATCCTCAGAAAATTTTTGAGCGCTCCGGTTCGTAAACTTTTTCATTTCGAGCGCTGGGACATTCGCTACTAGGGTGTAGGATGAGGCAGAAAAAAATTGCATATATTATTTAATTAAGTGTCTTTCTTCTTTTTGATCCTTCGCTCATGGTTGAGGATCGTGACCACCTTAAAATTCCGCCATTTTCTGAGCGACCAAGACTTTCCACCCCTCACGATCCTCAGGGCAGAGTGAGGTATGCCCCCAGTAAACTGCGTCAACCCTTTTCCTCTGCTTCGTCTCCCCTGTAGGCTACCTCCAATCTCTCCAAGTTATCCGGTACACGCCGAAAATATGTCCAAACAATTGGAGAATGCATTTCAAACATATTGTCAAGAGCCGTTCCTTTATTTGTTGTCTCTGGATGATTGACTGGCTCATCCTGTGCTCTGTCTAAAAATGAAAATCATTCAGCGCCAACTCCACATTTCGAAGGTATCAATGGCTTCTACCCACTTTCCCTTGGGTTCTATCCTACCTCACATGCGCGCACACAGAAAAGTGGTATGTGTGGGTCAATTAATTTCTAAAAAATACCTCTAAACCCAGATACTCTGCACATTGAGTCTAGCGATGAGAATCTGGCACCTACGAGTTATTGCAACCTGTCGCATCTTCAAGTGGTTATAGAATGTGCATAACCTATCGGTTATATTTATTAGGATCATTAGTTTCTGTTTGTCATAGTCCACGATGTCTTGTCTTTTAGACATGCCGCGTCAGAATTTTAAAGCAAACATTGGATCCCTCGTTGATTACACCAATTTATGAGTGCTAACACTGACCTTGCATTCCGTAGAATGCTGAGAGGAGTCGAGGCGACCCTTTGAGAAGGCTGTCCGATAGCCAAATCATCCGAATTACGTCCACGAGATCATTACGAAGAAGTATTATACTATTTTTTTGAAGTTATACTTCTTTTGGTGCGTTTGGGAAATCAGATGAGATTGTATTTTTGGTGTGTGACATGTAACACATAATTTATTTTTTCACACGAAAAAAACGCACTCGATTGGATTCGAACCACCGATTGTTCGGTTATCAGCGAATTTATTATTGTCGGCCATTTGCAGTTCCTTACGTAAACAAACTATTAAACGCCAGAGTGACAGTTGGTACTTTAAAAATAAAACAACGAGAAACTATTATAAATTTAGTAATATAAGTTAAAGTGTATAGAAATAAACCAACGGCGTTCCAATAAGCGGTCCTTTTTCTTGAGTGCGTAATTTAACAAGATAATTAAGAGTTAGTCAAACAATCTAGTTTATCACAAGTTTTAAGTATAACTTCTAACGCGCGTACATAAGTACACACACCGATTTTTTTCGTTCCTGGGGAGGGTCCGTAGCCGAAAACCCCCTCTTATGTACTCGCTTGCTACTTCCAATCACGAAAAAAATATGAAAAAGGTTTAACCATATTGATACTTTCTGCATAGATTTAGGTAAAATGGCACAAGCACGTGAGTATTTATAATATTGTCTTCTTCTTTTACTTCCCTCATACATCCCTCTCAATAGCATTATTTGATCGGTGGTCTCAATTTTCATAAAATGTCTGTTGATATATTGTTGGTTCGTAAAATTTTCCATTACGAGCCTTGGACCTCGCATAAAAAACTTTCATACGTAGTAGAAAACACAAAATGATTCAAGGAAATAATGCTGTCTTCGCGTAACAATAAAATTCAAGTACTTATTATCCATGTTACCGAACACCAGAAATGTTATTTATTTTTTTATTATTAAATTATTGGAGGTCATTTTTTTCGCCCAGTCCATATTTAGTAAAGTGATCGAAGCCGGTTTTTGACTGTGCCATGATGTTGAATAAATCCAAACAACACGAAACATTTTGGCCAGTTTGTTGTCGATGGTACGCGGGAAATGAAAAAGCTTAGATCCGAATCTGAATGGAGAATCTTTTACGATATAGTATTACTGACAATAAAAAGCTCGGAGAAATAGTGTGTGACCGTGTGTGCTTGTGTCTGGTTGTGTAACATGTTAGTATTATTGAAAAATGCTGATGATAATTGTACATATTTTTACAAATGTCAAATTTACAATAAAGATTATAAACAGTGCATGTGAACGCAACGAAAACGATGAGATATAATATAAAGTTCAACAGTCGAATATTCACGAATAAAACGTGAAAGAGGATAAAATCGTGCAAACAATAAATTTATAATAATATTACATATGTTATCATTAAGTGTTTTATAGTGTTGTAAGAGGAAGACAATCCAGTATATAAGGTTTTTAAATATAAATTTCGACATTGTTTTTGTTTTGAACCATAGGCCGCCACCAGTATATAGCCTATTTATAGAATTTTTTTACTGATAAAATAATACTTATTTACCTACATACCGAAATACTTGATTAATTTGATTACCTTGTAACGATAAGGTTATTTCACTGATCTATTATCCCATTGTCAATTCTTTCTGAAAAACCTTCAAATACAATAAAATAAAACACAAAATATTATATACCTACATACATATTCAACACATTTTAATAATGGTCTAAACCAGTTACGTTCACTTTGAAGGAAATTATTAACTGATGTGTTATAATTTTAAAACACCTAGGAGGTACTATAAAAATCTTTGAACAAAAATACGACGCTCAGCAGGAGTCGAACCCACATCCAATGGATTCGCGCCAATGTGCTTTACCAAATGAGCCATATGCGTCCTATCTAATATAAGCGAAATTAAATAGTAGTTTTTACATCTTTTAACAAATTGCGTTCATTTCTGTCAATTGCCTTTGTGTGTTAAATTACTCCTACTCATCAGTGCTTTTTTTTCAAAAAAGATTTTTTCTATTGGTTATAATATTATATTCTCTCAGAAAGTGTTTTTCAAAATTATATATGTTCAATAATCAGAATGATATATTCTTAAAACTTGTGAATTATTCGTTGAATAAAAGAAATAGTTAATTATAAATTATTAGCAAGTGCAAGTAGTTACACCTAAAAAATATTGGAGAAATTCCACGACGTCGGTTAATAATCAAAGTAATAGTAAATAGTTACCTACTTTGATTTAAGAAACAAAAATCGATTGCCAAAGTAGCTTGATTTGGAAGAGCACTGATGAGTAGGAATTAAAATTGACCAATAGTTAAAATTTGTCGCAATTAGTATGTCACCTCGTAGCATAGTGGTAATGCACGTAAACCTGGGAGATACGGGTTTCGATTCCCCGTCGGGTTGGCTTACTTTTTTTCAAAAAAGATTTTTATATTGGTTATAATATATTCTCTCAGAAAGTGTTTTTCAAAATTATATATATTCAATAATCAGAATGATATATCCTTAAATATTGTGAATTATTCGTTGAATAAAAGAAATAGTTAATTATAAACTACTTTATTACTAACCGACGTCAGGATCTCTCCAAATTTTATTTTAATATTATTAACGTACTTGCAAGGTTATTAGTCATTACATTGAGTCAAACTTATAATATTAAATATTGTAACGTTATGAATCACTACACAGATAATAAATAAACATGCGCACACACTGAAATAGTTAATAAAGACTTTCATTGATACCTACTAGTTGATGGTGGATGGTAATTTAAAAAAAAATCACACGCGTTTTATCAATTTTTATGTATAATTCCAAACATGGGGTAGTTTTGAAATTAACACATTGCCATAAAAATATATTTGAAATAAAAAAATGATGTTATTTTATTGACTGACTAATGGCTGTTTTTTTCGTTGCTTGCGGTCAATAGAGAAGTGAGAGTTTTCCATTTTCATTGTCATGATAGATATTTAGGCAAACAAAAAAATCGGTGCCAGTAAATTTGAAAAGAATTTTAGAGAGTTATTTGCTATTTACGAATTCATGTAGGTACCTACTTAATAGGTTTATATCTTACGCTTCAGTCATTATAATAAATCATGTTGATTACAGTTAGGTTTCCACATGTTTTTAATATTAATTCATATTCAGGCACGGTCAAGCGATGTCTTCATTTATTTTTACAAATTAACTGTATTTATGTTGTTAATTATGTTTTTATTTGTGATACAACGATTTGACATGTTAAGTAACACTGCTTGTGTTAAAAATATAAATAATATAGTTACGGGATTTTGGTCCGTATGGTGAAATAATTTTATAATGTGTGTTATGGTTAGTTCAAGGGTACATACAATGTTTATGATTGTAAGCTATGTACAAATAAATTCTTTCATTAGTTTTATTGCTATAACAACCTGAACTTATATAAGGCGATCTGATGAATAAAGATATAAATAAAGAATAAGTATTTTATTCAGGGAATAATTATAGAAACATTATCATAGTAAAATAATAAATAAAGGGACGTTTTCGAAATACATTATAAAGATGTTTAGAGAATAGAAAATCGGTAGATGTTGAACTAAGATTATCCATAGAATCATTATGCGTATTATGTTGAATAAAGATTAAAATGTATTTTAAATGTAAACCTATCATAAACACGTTGTTCTCATAGTTAAGTATATAAACATAATAACCCGTTTACACGTGCATGGATTTACTGTTGACAGTAAGTATTATCGTGGCCATAACAAGATTGCATGCATGCATCAAAAAAGTTTGGAAGCTTCCGAATTTTCATGCGACAGTAGGATTTTTTCGATCTGCGCCTGTGCAGTAGAACAATATAGTGGCGAACCTGCCGGCAAAAAATGAACTACGAACGAATTTTCAAGCTCACCAATTTTCATTACCTGTCAAATAGTACGAAATAGTACCATAAAATGACAACATCGCGTCTGGCTCACTCTTAAAGAATGAATTGGAGAGACAGTCAGCACTTTCACGTGTAAGTCACGATAGTTTAAAATACTCACTATTGCTGCCGGTAAATCCATGCACATGTACATGCGCTATAATATTATGAGATTGAGAATTGATCAAGGATGCCTATATTCGTTAAATCGACATTGGTGGAATGCACAAAGAAACCACCTCACTATATTTTGAAACATTATCCTATAATCATAAGTGATTTTTTATAGAGGGTATTTTTTGATAGTGTGTTGTAATATTAATTAATCATTTGTTATGTATTTAGATTATGCAAAATTCATTTTTTTTGTTATTTTCAGGGGATGATGAACATGGCTCGTAAACGGTCGCCGAGGAAGAAAAGAAACGAATGCGGAATACATTTCGACACAATGGAGTGGTGGATGTTTTCTTCCACCATTTTTGGAATCTTATTAGTCACATTATCAGATGCAACGTCCATTCCGCTCCAAAATAAAACGCAGCAAAATCCAGATCAGGGACAAAATAATTCAACGGATAATGGCACAACTACATTTTTGGAATTAATTTCCAATGAATTTAAAACTAACATTTACAAAAATGAGTCAACAAAAATGCATTCTGATGTGTTAAATATTACAGGATCCTTGAATGAAACGGACAATATAAATATAAATGGTGATTTACGATTGGATAGTGTTTCAGATTTTAACAGAACCGGAAATAATTCAAATTTACTAGAAATTCATATCCGGGTCATAGACAAAAGAGATCCTGTGAATGGAGCGCCACTTTTAAATATTGACACGTATAAATACGATATTGATTCGGAAATTTCAACACAATATCAAACGATTTATAATAGTCAATTTGAAAATGATCCTGAAATTTCAACAACTGAAATCTCAATCGATGACCTTTTTGATAATGATTATGAGACAACAACTGATGCCATATTTACAACAACGAATGAAGCGTTTATAGATAGTACTACTTATCAAAGTGCAATTGAAAAAGATAAACAGTTTCGTGATGAATTATTGAACGCTGACTCGACAGAAAAAAACCTCAAAGAGATATTACCGAGTACGACTTTTGGGAGTCGGTTTGCGGTCACAACTCCGACTCCGCTAATATTAAGTGAAAAAGTCATTCATAAGGCAGAAGTAATAAAAAAAGAAGAAAACGTAACAACGCATAATATTTCCAGCACCAATAGCTGTTCGGAAAATGAAAAATATCGCAACGACATTGACGACGTGAAGGTTGGTGAAGTTTTGAACATGACTTCGAATGGTTTTGTTGAAATTAATTCAAAATTACAAGAGATTGCAACAGAAAATAATGCATACGCAGATTTTGACAGCGAAGAAAATATGGTTGGGAATGTCGAAATCGACAGTCATAAAATGTTAAAATTAAAAAAAAAATCTAATCAAAATTCAACGAGACCTTATTCAAAAAAAGATTACCTTCACCAGAGTACTACGAAAAAATATTTCCCGCTCATCCGAAATACCAACGATTCACAATCAAACAATTTAAATGTCAGTGAAATTGTTGCCATTAATACAGAAAATAATTTAACGTCGAAGATTATCATACTCGAAGATTTTTCGGATGAGTCCAATAGCGAAACGACAACCATAATGATTGAAAGTGAAGACGATTTTGAGAATATTACTACAGAAAAATGGGATACCAATACAACAAACAGTTTGAAAGATTCAATCGGAATTCAGGGTGAATTAAACATAATAACCAGTGTTAAAAATAACGTCACTGATTTAGATATATTTAAGAATTTTACCACGACAATAGGTGATTTTAAAAATGTTTCCATGACAAATAATAACACCACAAGTGTTATAAAAATGAAAAATAATGCGACAGAAGAATTTAAAAATTCTACTAAAATTGTGAACAATTTTAATAATAAAACTAATTTTAATATTAATAAAAATGCCGGTAAGATAGGTGATGAATTTAGAAACATATCTAGTGCTAGAAAGACGGCTACAAACGTCACAAGTGTTAAAATAAGTAGACATAAAAGTAAGAAAATAGTTAGTGATGAAAAACTCAATTCCCACGAAGTGACTACAGAAGAGGATTATAATTCCAGTTATGAGATGGAGGAAGATGACGATTTGGATTCTTTTATCATGAAAAATAAATCAATGGTAAGTGCTTGTAATTTTCTTTATAATAATTTATACATCATTATCGAAAGGGACAGGGATAATATTATACGGAACATACCCGCGATGTGGCGTGTACAGTTAGAAAAGTAATACAAGATCATGAGGAAAATTGGAAATTTAGACTAGTTTTGTCTATTACAGCGATATTGATCTGTTACATTTACATAAATTATCGTAACCGAAGAAACCAGTCTTTATTTAAAATTAAAGTGTGAGAAGTATAGGTATAAATGCCGTCATTTAATTATGGCCCTGAAACATTGATAGCGGACTCAACGTTGTGATTAATTTGGTGTCGGAAGTAGATCTGAAAATAGTAAACTTGATTATATGTTTTGGGAATGTCCTGCAATGAGCAATGAAAACTACTGACGGAAATTGGGTTTACCAGCAAAAACTGATCGGTTATGTTGAATTGATTAGATTAAACTTTGTATCGTGGTAACTATCCTTCGACTTACGGGTAGTGTTGCCAACTATCATTCACAAAAGCTGGTATATTTTTGTAAGAAAATAAGCTAGATGGCAGAAAAATAACAGCAAGATTTTAACAAAATTAATAAACAATGTGAACGAGAACGACGATTGAAGAAAACTTATTGTTTCACAAATCGCAACAAATAAATAATAGTTGTAAAAGTTAATGCACGGACAAAAGTTAGTTATTACGTAAATATTGTATGTATTTAAAATATATTTTATTGGTAAAATATAAGAAACAGAAGGAGAGCATGTTGATTTTTAAGTAATTCTGGTGTAACATTCTAGCTTTTTTATAATAAGTTTTAACCTGTTTGCTGTGTCGAAATACCTTAGATTTAACGCCATATTATGCTAAATACATTTTTTGCAAGCTATATGCGTACTCACAATGATGGATCAGGCAATAAAAGCAAACAATGTTGACAGTACGGGTAAGTTGCGTTCCTACACTTTGGTCGTAGGTTGAACTCGTGTAATATACAATATTAAAATTAGCTATAATTGGAAACACTTACCTATTGAGAACTTCCATGACGTGTAACAATAAATCATTTACAGTGTATTTTTGCGGTGGCAAGTGTGAAATATCGAAATATGTAGATGAACACCATTTGGACGTCATGGACGCCGGAATTAGTAAAACTTATGTCCAGCCTTCAATTGAGTATTGAAGGCTTCAGCTATGTACTTACACGAGGAACAATACAGTGAGAGAGGAGGTTCCTTTTCATATATGTTCAGCCGAATCGCAATAGTAATCTTGCATTTACACAACTTAATATTATAATATTTCGAATATTGTGAAAGTAATATTATTTGATATGCCATTGACTTTCGGCCATAAAGACGGAAGACATATTATTAGTATTCCTTGAAAAATATATCGACACATATTATAATCATAATGCGACATTTAAGCGAAGGTCTCGTTGACCAAGAACTGGCCATGATTATTTGACTATATTATTGTGTTATAATATTCATATTATATTCAAAATTAGCTATCAGTAGAACAAACCTGTTAATTTAAATAAGATCATGCAATTAATATTGTATTTTATTCACGAACTATTCAATGTTACCAACCTCGACACTCTTAAAATTAAAGATGTTTAGGTAATAAATTCGATATAGTGCAACTGTATCAATTATTGTGAGATTAGACGGTACCATAAAATATTATTTCTCATAAATTAAAATAAATCAATCAACTTGCAAATCAGTGATTTTGTGTCAAAATCCGAGTAGATAATTTATGTATAATAATTGTCTACCATAGTTTTCTATTTCGTTCATTAAATTATTATTTAAAATCATTCATATTATTAATAACCTTTATATTGATTTTTTAAATACATACATCATATTTAAAATATGATACAATAATGTATTTTTATCTCGTAATTAGATACCTACAGGGCTCGAAATGGACCGGAACGCACAGGAGCGCCATTCCGGTTCATAAAATCCATAAAATCCACAAAATTATCGCTCCGTCTGGTGGAAACGTTAATTTGACCGTCTGAGCTGGATATTTCAAATAATTAAAAAAATAACACACTTATTTTTATAAATCACATTTACAATAAATTTACAAAAAATTTACAAAAAAGTAAATAGTATAATATAGTTTATATTTTCGTAAAATTATCGAGCGCTCCTTTTCGTAAAATTTTCCATTTCGAGCGCTGAGGTACCAGTGGCGTGATTTTTACTTGTGGGTATTCTGTTTCTATTTGGTACATATTATTATCAATGTACTCAGGGTTTATACCTAACTAATTGAATATTGGCAGCCAATAAAGTAGTATGGTGTCTAGAATTGTAGAATAGTAGGTGGTAGCTAATATAATATTTAATAATTTTTTGACATTGTAACCCTGATTTTTCGAGAAAAAGATGGCAGCACTGTATATTCGTACTTTACTTTATTTATATTTTACCTACATATTTACTTACGAAAGTTAAATTAAAAATAGTATTTTTTTTTTCAGAATTTGTTCTATTCTATTTGGTAACTATGCAATTTTGATGCTCTACGCTCCCTGGATATGTTTGAAACGTTAATGTGGGAGATGTCACAAAAAAGGTTGAGAAACACTGCATCTATGGATCACACGCCAAGCAAAAATATGCAGGTGTTAGGTTTTCATTGATATTTTTTTAGACAAGCCATTTGTAGCGATTCTCTAAAAACATAATAGAGGCAAAAAAATGTAATATTATTCATTCCGTTGTATTATATTTATTCATTATAACATAACAGGAAGGTACCTCGTACATATCAACCAATGGATACGATTTGAACGTAAATTTTTGCACGTACTAACAATATTATGCTAAGACGGATTGGAAAAATGACTATTATGTTACTAGTTCCTTCTTTTCTTTCTAGCCTCCAAGAACCCATGTTACACGCCAGTCATTGTGTATCATCCCAGGTCATGTTAGCATCCCATAGCTTTGCCATAAATCAAAAACGATATTTAGAGACCTTCCAGATTGCTGGAATTTGGTGCTTGAAGAAAATACAGACCAGATTGAGACGCTCTTGAAGCATCCTAGTCCAGTCAAATCAGACCGAAAAATACGTTTTGGTTGCAAAAGGTGGGGTAGAAGATTTTTTTTCCCTATTTGTATATAGGATAATATTTTTAAAATTTATTTATGACCATTTTGAGGACAGTATCATAGGAATGAGCGTTTGATAACTCCGTTCGATCAATACTACTAGTAAGGTGATGTAGTGCACCTTCTTCTTCTTCGATAAGTTCAATTACTGTATCCCAACACAATACACATGTAAAGAATAAACATAACTGTGCGCGCGATGGAGACTAAACTAAAGCAAGAGTGGTACTGATTCGTATCGTGGCACCAGCGGTACTGGTGGGGGTATTGGAATGTGGCCCTTTCTACCACTCCCATTACCCCTTCCCCACCCCCACGCACCATCTGGAACATTGGGCCCATTGACCATAAAGTCTAGTTTTTAACCATAAACTGTTTATTTGTATGATCTTAAGTTTAAAATGGTATTTCTTCTCATTAAAGTTTGATTTTTACTAAAACGCGTGTTTTCGAATACATTTATACTATTTTAACAGCAAATATCTCATAAACGCTCGGAGGTAGAAAAAAAAATGTATTATAATAGTATGTATATAAAATTTAATAAGCTTTAAAATTGTATATAACAATATTTTTGCTACGACAGATCATTTTTGAGATATAAGCGAAAAACCAAAATTTTGCGGCTTTTTGCCCGTCAAAAGTTGTGCCGAAGTCATCCGAATTGGCAAACTCGTTTTTTCTTACTCATTATCATATACACAAGTAGGGGGAAAACTTCCACCCCACCTTTTGCAACCAAAAAGTACAGATTGACTGGACTATCCGTAGCACATAGTATATTATTTATAATAATAATATGTTTAATTTCTTATTTTTAGTATTTACATAAAATCTATCTAATGAAATATTTCACGGGTCCCTGGAAGAACCTGCACAGCCTTTTGCGGGGCTGCAACCCTAGTTTTGAATGTTCACAAAAATAATTTGGGTTTGCAGCGAACAGTAGGTATAATAGACAATCTTGGAATCGACTCATATCACTCAATCGCTCATAATATTTAGGTAGATTTTTTACGAACCAGAACCTGAGATAATATTGTGGCTGTGATTTCACGCTTTTCATCTTTCCACTCAGGTGAGAAAATAGGAACGTGACGTGAACTCAACATAACTTGGTAGATATACCCTCGGTCTGAAAACGAATGTTGGAGAAATATTATAAAATAATTTATTCGTTAAATCTTATTAAATTTCCAGACAGAGCCGCTTGATATGGGTCCTTTCGGTGCCCTTCGTGACCTGGCTGGAAGTTTTATGGAGTCGCTAGTGGAGCGGATCGTCCCACAGAGTATACGAGATCTGATGAGGAGAATGCAGAACCAAAATACCCAGCTAGAGACTATCAAACTGAGGAGTAGAGAAGAGAACGGGGGACTAGGTATAAAGTATAATATTATATTGTAGATACATGGAAATAATGTTCACCGACGTAGTTATTATTGGACATGTATATTATTATTTATGTACGAGTATGTAGATTCCCACTTGGAGTTATTTTACTTTAAAATTCAATGCCGTAGGGCGTAGTTATTACTTATTAGATACGACATTGGATTTTAATAATAACATGTAATTACCTAAGTAGAGATTTTCAACCTTTTTTTAGATTTCATATTAATATGTTAGTCATATTAGTGAACTACTTTATATAGATATGCTGTTTTTTGTAACCGTACTTACCAGTGGTAAAGTGGAAATAATCGTCAATTTTTATCCCTGTCGATCCTATTAATAATATGTGTAATCCTAGTACGGATTCTACAAATATTTAAAGATTTACTTTAAAAAAGATTGGGAATCACTGAAAGTATATTTTTCCGTTATTATCTTGTATCAAAACATATTTTGAAAAATAATGGTAGGTAATTTATTGAAACGTCATACAAGCAAATTTGGCATACATCCTAAATCTTTCTAGATTCGAAATTCGGGATTGGTTTATTGATTTACCGAGGATGTTTTATTAAATGTATGGATAAGAATTTAACCGTTTTACACGTGGGATATATTCGTTAATGGTTTTTTTTCCGTCCGAACGGTTTTCATCCACCATAAAAAATCTACAAGTAGGTACAGAAATATAGTTTAATAATGGAACGTTATTTTACATGTCTGAAAATATCCAATTACCGACAGACTGCATGAAAAAACATTTGCTATTTTAAAATCATGTTTTGGAATAAAAAATATTCTTTTCTATAATTAATTTTGCATTTTTAACAAATATGGCTTTTATCGACGTTTACAAAATACCTTTTTTATGTGATTAATGTAATATTTTATGTGGCCATTATGGGAATACAAGGTATGCTAATGAGATTTAGGTACATTTTTCCTACAAATTTTTCAGATTATCTAGGCTAAGCTCGCAAAGATACCTACCGCAAATTATTCATTTTTGACCTTCGCAAATTACCCGGTCACTGACAATCAAATGGCTTGAGTAATGAAAAAAAAATGAAACGGGAATCACGTTTTTCGTAAGTTCTCGAGAATTCTCGATCACAACTTTTGTACTTACGCAGAATTTGAGCAAATAATATGGTATTACAATAAATAAACATTGTATTGAGTACCCATTTATCGCCGCAAACGAATTTACTAAGTTCAATAGCTGCTTAGTATATTTGTTCGAATTATTCTGCGTACGAAATTTCATTATTTTGACAGTCGCCATGTGCGTTTCTCAATAATTTTGCCGCCAAACGTGTGGCAGTGATTGGCAGTAATTGCACGATTTCGGCCAGATAAGTTATGAGGCATGTCATAGTATTAGGTCCTTAGTCCACCCGTGGGATTATGCATCTGCCTTAAGTATATAAATATTATAATGTACCAAGAAAAAGTAAGCTATTATGAATCGATTTGGAAATGTGAAAATTTGCTGAAACAGCAAACGGACGGGAACCAATATATGAAACAATACAAAATATATATTCAGCACACCTGTAGGTACCTAGAAAACAATGCTAAATAATTTTAAACATTGCAGGGCAATTCGGTCGCAGTCTTCTCAAAGGATTGACACAGCCATTGAATCAATGGATGCAAGGAGTACGCGACTATGGCTCATTGGATTCCGACAGGAATTTCTTCTCGGACGTGGCATCAGGAGTGGCGTCGGTCGCTGACTCTGTTGGAGACTCGTTCAAGGACAGGGTCAAAGCTATATTTCCTGGTGAGATTTTGAGTGTGTTACTATTGGGCCATTTCCTCGTGTGTGTGGTTTTTTCAATGGGTAATATCGAATTTAATTTTCGAGCAGTTGCAGGATGAGGGCTGCATTTATGCTTGAAGGGGAAATATTGGAGTCCCATAAAACAACACATTTATCAAGTATATTTTATTAGTACCTACCTAATCTTCTTTTTTTATTTGCAAAACACTAACTATTTCATCAAAATATACAATTTTGACAAATGGTTAATTTAAAATTACCGACCATATAAAAACTGACCCATTGCTTTCGCTTTTTGGAAGGATAAGGGTGGCTATTAGATGAATGCCTCCTCTATCATCTTCCTCTCTTATCGGTCCCTAGACCCTAGTGCTTCGCTGCCTTGTACATCCGCCGAACTTAATGACTTCGTCGATCCAGCCGGTTTAGGAAGACGTTATGATCATTTAGTGCCCCTTGTATACTACTGTATAACTGCATCTGTCCAGCGGTTGTCCACTCGCCGACCGAAATGTCCAGCCCATTGTAATTTTATCTGCATGATGACATATATCACATCACATAGGTACCCTCGTCTGCCTTCGTGTAAATTGGCTTATTTTGTGGTCTTTCCGCGATATGCCCACCATGCGTATTTCCATTCCACGTTGCACTACTTGTAGCTTTTGATTCGATTTACATTAAGGCTCCACTAATAATAAAATTGAGTGGCACCACCTTTTAAAAACTTCAAGGTATTTTCAACTTATTTTCGGGTCCGGGGGTCGTAAATTGTGAGTATCGTTAGCACTCTGGTAATTTTAGCACTGTGCAGTATTCATCCTAAAGACACAATCAGGGCTGGTCCTAGAAAATGCGAAGCCCATTTAGAGTATGTGCATGAGGACCCTAGGTATATTATACCACCCAAAAACGATTGAGAGATGGGGCGTCGCTTATCAATGTAATAGTCTACTTTCGCGCTGTCCAACTGGCGGCCCGCCAAATTTTTTGTTGCGGCCCGCGAGCTGTACAGCAAAGTTTTCATCAAACATTGGGGAGAGAATTACTCATCATCTATCTGTAAAGTGTGATATAACACAATTGAATTTCATATTTATACGTTTATTTGTGTAATCGTATTATGTAAACGTACCTAATTAATTTATAATGAATAAAAAAAATTACAAAAAAAAATTAAATAATAAAAAAAAATTCTTAAAATTGTTTTTATTATTTCAAGTTATGTGTTATTTTTGTTTTTTTTTGTATAAAAAAATAACTTATGAATTGACATTAACTGACTTTTCATTTGCCTATCCTCGTTGGCCCCGAAATGTTTGCTAAAGAAAAAATGGCCCGCGGCCTAAAAGAAGTTGGACAGTGCTGGTCTACTTGAAAAACGGATGTTTATTCACAAATTACTCATAATTATACAAATTATTAAACCTCTAGTTTCATTAGAAACGATTAGTTAACATAGGTACAAATTTCGACAAGTTCTCAGACTACCTATCAGATACTAACTAGAAAAAAACTTTGAAAAAAGTACGACACCCCGTGGGACTCGAGCCCGCATCCGCTAGTCATGTGCGTGAGTGCGTCCTATCTAATTACCACTTACGTACATCTTAAATCGCTCAACAAATCGCGTTAATTTTGCCAATCGCCGTTTGTGGTTTAAAGCAAAATATCGAATACCTTCAATTAATATTTTTAGTTATAGTATACTTCCACTTGCTCATAATTTGACTAACTATTTTTTTATTCAACAAATAATTCGCAAGATTTGAAAATGTAACATTTTTTTATTAACACACATATTTTTTTTAAAGGATTTTTCTAGTGTTTTCAAATTATGTGAGTATTTTCAATAAAGATTGTTACATTCTCAAATCTTGTGAATCATCCGTTGAAAGGTGAAGCCTTTCTTGAGCCGTTTTTAAAGAGGCACCTAGCGGAAAGATACGAAGCTTGCGATTTGAGTTTTTTTTTTAGTAATTTACAATTTCAACTGTATTAATGAATAAATATGTATCTGAAAACATTAAAAAGAAAAATATTTTTTATTTCAAGCCAAAGATAAACTTACAATTGTAAAGAATGTAATAAAATGTGAATTTGTTGAATCGGACCGCACCCTATTATTACATATATTTTATGGTCATATTTATTATTAAAATTTAGTTTATTAAGTTTTCTAAGCATCGCCTAAGCGATTTTTGACTAATTCATAGTTTTCATATTTTTTATATCTATTTAAAAAAATATAAATGTGTATAACTTGAAATCCTTTTAATTTATATCAAATCAAGCTTCAATATTGGGACCATACATCGCTTATACAAGCTTCGTATTTTTCCGCTAGGTGCCTTTTTAAAAAAGGCTCAGTAAAGACTTCACCTTAAAAGAATAGTTTATTTAATTACCAATTAACTGATAAAATTGAAAAATATTGGTCTCTATAATATTATATTCGTCATGATGCAAATGAGTTAATTTTGAATGTGTTAAATAGTTTTAAAAAATGTAGAAAAATGGCTTCTTCGATGTTTCTCAAGCGTTTGTACCTACACTATGGTATTTTACTACAGCGATAAAGGTGCAAAGACATGACCTTCTATTTGCATTTATAAATCGATTGCCTACTTTACCGTACATAAATCATATGTATGTGAGCATTTGTATAATTTATGGAATTATGATTATTAAAATATTAAATTTAATATTTGTTTCCATATTTGGTATTAATGGCGGTCATGCGTGAGAAGTCAAGTGGCACAGACATCTAGATACGTCGATCAGAATGGAAGTGTTACCAATTCCATTTATTAGTAACTGCTCATATTAATTACCAATCCACGAAGCATGTAAGATTTTTTTAATTCGGCTGGTATGTAATTTATGTCAATCGGTCGTTTTGGTATTGCATGTTCACGAGGTTTTTATAATTATTGTTACATTTTCATGATGTGTACCTATGTGTTGAAAATCATTCACAATATTCGAGTGGCAAATTTGGTATACATAAATATTGCCACAAATTACAAATCAAAGAGGAAGCCGTCTGCCGATTCAACCAGTATCTATACCAGAGGTAGTCAACCTGGTCCCTACCGCTCACTAGTGGGCGTTCCAGCTTTCATGGTGGGCGTGTGTGTCCGTAGTGGGTGACTAGTGGGTGTCCGTGTCGTGGATACAAATATGTTAACTATTTGAGCTAATTAGGTCATATTACAAAAAATACAATACTATAACCATAAATATAACTATGTAAAAATTATGAAAATTATAAAAATGGCTAACAACTATTTCCCGAAATTTTTAGTAGAGAGACCTTTTGGTAAGTTATATAAAAAATAAATATATATACTATTATGGTTTGTACCCAGGAACCCTTTGGTGCGGAGATGGTGACATGGCGAAGTCTGCCGAGGTGGGGCTTTTCTTCATGACCGATAACTGCTGCAGAAGACACGATACGTGCCGCCTTTATATCGTGGCTGGAGATACCAAATATGGACTCACTAACACTGGTATTTTCACAAGGTTTGTACATTATTCATAATTTAATTTGTCAAATTAACCCCGTCGAGGAGCCAACTCGGTATCGCCGATTGCCCTCTTCCCCGATAGAAAAATATTTTTTTGTTACAATTAATCGCATTTCATAATAATTACTCATCATCTCTCATTTTATCATCACCCATTACCTTTTAATTACCACATTTATAGGTATAACACGTTTATTATATCTAACGGCCAACGACTCCAAACGCACGAGTCGCGGTGTTAGCACCAGCGCTCGAAATGGAAAAGTTTACGAACCGGAGCGTTCGGCAAATTTTCTGAATATATTTACATAGTCATCAAATCGTATGTGTATTTGGTACTGTTCGGTTAAAGCGGATACAGCGGAAAACGCATTTTGAAAATAGCCGATAAACTGGATTATTTGTTAGTTTGGGTTAGTTTAGGTTAGGTTAGGTTGGGTTAGGTTAGGTTAGGTTAGGTTAGATTTGGTTAGGTTAACCTAACAAATAATCCAGTTTATCGGCTATTTTCAAAATGCGTTTTCCGCTGTATCCGCTTTAACCGAACAGTACCGTGTATTTTATAAAAATAAGTGTTAGATTTTCTATTCTATGGCCTATCTAGCTCAGACGGTCAACATATTTTTTCCATGAGACGGAGCGATAATTTTACAAAAATCACGAGCCGGAA
This sequence comes from Rhyacophila brunnea, assembly GCF_057557595.1. Taxonomy (NCBI): domain Eukaryota; kingdom Metazoa; phylum Arthropoda; class Insecta; order Trichoptera; family Rhyacophilidae; genus Rhyacophila; species Rhyacophila brunnea. Next base: position 22,858,431 of record NW_028232774.1, read on the forward strand.
CGGCGCTCCGGTGCGTTCCGTTCCATTTCGAGCCCTGGTTAGCACTAAATGCGTTTATAACTATGAGTTTAATATAAATAATAATAAATAATAAAAACTATAAGTTTAATATAAATATGAGTTTTAATATATAATGCCTTCTTCTTCCTCCAATTGTATAATAAATGCAATCGTTTCCAAAGTACAATGTTGCTTCCCTTTAAAAAATGTTTCAAAGTCTCCTGTATCATAATATTATCGAATATCTTTTTTCGTCGCACGTTAATTTTTTGAATCTAAATCAAGATTATTTATTTCTCAGGTATTTACTCAAAATACCATTTATCATATTCGACAATAGATTAATAAACTATTTGGTTATTCAACAAATAATTCATGTAAACAAGAATGGAACATTCTTTACTGAACATAAATTATTCTGAAACACCTGAGCATTATAAGTACCTTAGAAAAGATCTCGAAGACATATTATAATGGTACCGAGCGGGACTCGTACTCGTAGCCAGTGACGTCCCGTGGGAGTAGGCGGATTGAGCGTCGCTAGGGGGCGGCAGCTACTCGAAGGGCGGCAAATCGAGGAGAATCAATATATATATATATATATATGAATACGTAACTAAACTTAGTAATAACGGAAATATCTTTCCATTAAAAAAATCAGCTCACTGGTTGGAAACAAAATGTACCTATTAATTAGCATAAACAGTTTAACAGGACTGTATTTTTTTCGTCGGGTTCGTGATGTCTAGTTTACTTCCGTTGTCTTTGTACATCACTCCTTGATGACCAGCAATGACAAGTGTAGATTAAAGAATTATAGGTAGGTACATACTTAGGTACCTAATTAATTTATCCAAATATTTTTGCCAGTCATTCGCGAGTTTTGAAAGTTGTCACATGTATTTTTAAATGTGTAGCTGCAGAATAATAAGCGATCGAATACCTATTGTTTATAAAAATATCAAATTACTTTGCAGCAATGTATTCCCAGCGATCTTCCAGTAAACAATTCAGCTAGACAGCAAGTCGATTAGGCGAAATCAGAGACGGTGTATTATTACATCATATCATACATTATACCATTACGGTGTATGAGCTGAATAAACATTTCTTATAGTATTTTCTTACAACTGTATTAACAAATAATATTTCTTTTCGCTACTCAATTTAAAACGCTGATTCTATATTTAGTTTAATATGATTATGTAACAGAATTTAATGTTAATGTACTAACTTTTATTGTATAAATAACGAAGAACAATTTATCTCAATGTCACTCGAATCAGAGTACTTAGCTAGTAACTATCATGTATAATATACTATTGTACCGATACGCTGCTAATAAATCTCGCCCTGCAACATCGTAGACTTCGCCATTATCATCATCCTCTACCTACACATCGAACACCACACTAGAGTGACCCCAACAAATGTATCTGAAACCGTGGACTCGCAATATTGTCTATTGAAGTCGAGATGACATTTAAATTGAATTTTGTGGTGTATATTTTGTTAATAATTTATTTCTTAGATATTGAAGTCATGAAAGGATAATAAAAAATACCGTATAATGGGGTGGCATTTCGACCCTGCCTAGGGGCGGCATTTTGTCTAGGGACGTCACTGTAAGTAGCTAAGTGTCATTGTTTCCTGTTGTGATCTAATTTAAATGCATGTGACTGATAGGCTTCCTATATAAAATTAATCGGGACAAATATGCTTCAATGGTTCAATAATGAAACAGCAGCGAATTTTTTTTGATGCAATCGATTCGTCAGAAGATTTGAAAGATGGCATTGAAGTAGTTCAAAACAGTCATACATATACTTTAAATTATACTAAAATCTTAACAGATACGTATAAACCACTAATATTATTGTGTCATCACTGTCGTCTTTAATAATAATTGGATAAGGAAGAGACACACTATTATTTATTTTTATCGTGTGGTCTCAAAATCAGTCAGTCTCTCTGGCCTCCAAGTCCCTATATTCGCCACTGAACAACATCCATAGTTTTTATTTTTATTTTGTATTATATTGATATTGAATTGTGTTTTATTTATCTACAGGTCCCATTGCGAATGCGACAAAGCTTTCTACCGGTGCTTGAAAAGGACGAACTCTTTGGTTTCTTCACAAATCGGTGTTACATATTTTTCGATATTGGGGCCACAGTGCTTCAAAAGGGAACATCCCATTATGCGATGTATGAGAAGAACAAGGTATTAAAACACACATCTGTAGTAATTAAGATGTAAGGTCGTGTCGGAGCAATTAGGAAAAATGATTTTGAGATTTAAAAAAAATCATTTTAATTGTAAAACATTTACCCAGGTGTAATGTCTAAGCTTTATTAGACACCTATTGCGTTTATATTTTGCTATACTTACTTACAGAAGAATGTAACATTTTTATATCAACACTAGGTTCCATAACATCACATGCTATTTCCGGAAGTATATTATTTTACATATTAAATTTATGTAGGTATATCATTTTCATGTAGATACTGTAACATTAAATAAATTATCTATAGTGGTCTTCAAACTTTGTCGACTCACGGAACCCTTAGAATTATAAGGTTTTTTCGGGGAACCTCCATCCCATCATTAGAAAAATATATCTTAAAATAATATTCAAAGTAGATCAATGTGATATAGTTACTTTATGTAAAGACAATTAAAGACAATTATTGTATTTTTTATAAAAAAAAATTAACATAAAATTAATGTAATTCACTCACTAGTAGCATCAACTCGTTCCCCAGCTGTATCCTACCCTTGCATTATATTTAGTGACTGGGATGTGCTTGCATTTTTTACACAATTTGTCGAAGTCTAGGTTTATTTGACGGATTTTATTTTGATTCACGGAACCCCCAGAGAGGTGCGGCGGAACACAGTTTGAAGACCACTGACCTATATTATAAGCGATTTGAAGTGGTCCACTTCCTTTGTGATCTAGGTAGGTAGGTAGGTATAATTCATATGCTCATAGCCCCCATAAGGGGGGGGGGGGTCTGACAGGACTCTAGCCTGGGGGCCCATACTCAGGGGGGGGGGGGGGCGTGGTGGGTTGATCATATAAGTGATATAAACTCACATCACACATTAGCTTTACTTCAAGAATATTAATGTTTTAAAATAGGTGGTTGTGCGATGCAATTTTAGAATATGTCGATATTCGACAGATGTAGGTATTCAAAAATACAAAAAATACACTGAATACCTATTGTCCGGCAACTTCATCTTGGCTACGTGGCAAATCTGTGAACTACGTACAGCTAATCGAACTTCCGGTTTCAAATTAGGAACGCCCCCAAATTTTTCATTACATTTTTGACACTTCGTATTGGACGCATCTATCAATTTACGTAATTTGAAGCTTTTTATATTCAAAAGATGTCTAAAACAATACGAAATGATGTTCGAATTATTATCAGTAAACTTTTGATTTATTGCGAAGAAGAAACAGAGTCGTATTTAAAAGGCAACAGGCATACAATACTTTCAACAAGCCCATTTGACGGGTTCCTGTCATGTCAGGTATGTCAAAATTCAGTGTTGTAATACTAGAAATATTTCCCCAAATACTGGAAATTATGTTTGTATATTATAAAGTTATGTGTATCGTAATCTATTTTATTAATATTTTTAGACGTATAATAATTAAGTATAAATGATCATTAGTTAGATAATGAATTGTCCTATTTTTTCCTAATTATTTTCCTAATTTTTAAACCGATAAGTAGGTACATATTGTTTTAAAATTTATGTAAGGTGGATATAATTTAATTTATAGAAAATTATTTTCACAGTATGTGTTTCTACAACAATTTTACTAAAAATACGATATAAAGACATCATTTGTAAATTATAAAACATGTGATTGGGTCATCAATATAATATTGAATATGTTATATCTTTCTACTTCTTGTTTTTTAGTCATAATTTGTGTTCTAGTTATTTAATTAATAAATACCTGCAGCAATATTATCAGTTAATGTGGGTTCAATGATACATTTCCTTCCAAATTCAATAATTACGCTGTATTAATTAACCTAATATAATAGTAATAATTAAGAGGTGAAATTATTTGAAAAAAAAATTCTATTGATATTTATTGAACAATAATTAGACTTATAAATTAATGTACTTATAAACTTACTGAGAATAGAATTGATATAAACTAAAAACCTAATTTCGCGGGATATGTTTTCTCAAAAAATGACAACACTGTGAAATATTCTATACGCGATAAGAGCGACTTCCTGTTGTTGCCTAAATAATGTTGTCGTACAGTACCCATAACATTACTTCGAACACCATTTGAAAAACGCTAGTGTAGAGCGTCACACTGGCCTTAACCTTAGCGATAGGTAAGGGGGCCCGCGTGAGGATGTGGTGGCCATGCATAGGTTCATAATATTAGTTCACCAGCACACGATGTCTTCAATTATTGGTATTTGTGTATTTATTATCAACTTCAACAATAATAAAAACCTTTATATCTCGAGACATGTTAGAGTCTCGAGGTATAAAGGTTATTTTTACTACAATAAGCGTAATAATAATATGGTGGTCGCTATTTCGACCGTGTTAGAAATTGTGCGATAAAAATATATATGTAAATACATTATGTATTTTTTTAATTTTCAGACTTACCGGACAAAAATGCGAAGAGTACGAGCTGGATCATTCGCAACCAAAAATGTGGCAGTGGTTTGACACTGAAACATTTTGATTAACATGAAAACCCTATTGAAAAAATATTTCATAATATTAATAAAGAAAAATTGCCATTATTTTATTATGTTGACTGACTTTGTGGAGAAACTGTATTAATTAATACAACAGGTGAATTCAACAACGATTTTAAAACACAATAATTCAGGTGCGCACATCAGGCGGGGAGGGTTATGTCATCCATTCTGTTTTGTCTATCAGATTTAGACATGCCGCGTTAGAATATTAAAGCAAACATTCGATGCCTCAGATGGTTGCACCAATTCACGAGTTGCTTGCGTATCTCCTCAGAATGCCAAAAGAAGAGATGCCAAACCCGTTGAGAAGGCTATTTGGCAGCCGAATCATCCGGGTCACGATCCTCACTCATGAGATCCGGACGAAAAAGAAGAATAAGAAGTAATATTCCAGTCACCTAGATAATTTGTATTTTTTCTGTTTCTGGGGGAGGGGGTTCCAAATACATAACCCACCATGTGTGCGTGCCTGCAATAATTAATTTATTATTAGTCATTTTTCAAAATCAAATAAATCCGATCAAAACAGGAAAATCTGCCGATATGTCATCAGAAATATCAATACTTTCAAAGTATAATAAAATTATATTTAAAATTTGTAATTAGATAACATTTATTTAATAATTACAATAATTCATTAATTTATATATGTGTACATAAATAAATAGGTACTTAGGTGCTGATTATTTTTAAAATTGTAAATAAATATTTTTATATTAAACTTGGTTTACTTTTATTTCCCAGTTTCCCATCTCAAAAGAAGACTTCCACAACTACCTACCTACTATATATGTATTTTTTTTATTATTTTCACAAAATAGTTAACAACCCAAATCCTTAAGACCCCCATACATGGAAAGGCCAAACTGAACAAGCAAAATTTCTTCGGTTTGGCCTGAATGGATGCTTGGACATAATTATGGAAACCATGCCTCGTGATAGCAGGAAAAAATGTCTCAAGAGCAGAAGTGACTTACGAGATTCAAGAGAGTGACAAGCAGTGGCGCACCCAGGATTTAATTTTGGGGGGGGGCCCAAGGAGGATAATGTAAATTAGTCCCTTAGGATCTTTTTCTTCTTCACAGCCTAATTTCTCGTTTATCGGCCTTTTGTCTATTGCACTCGGTGTACCTACACCATGGTCCCCACATCTTGAAATGGGCCCTCAGGATAGAATATTTGGCGGGCCCCCTACCTACCGCGAAGATTAAAGACAGTGTGAAACACTACATTAACGTTTTTCAAATTGTGTTTTAGTTCAAATTAAGGGTACTCATACAGTGAATTATTGGCGATTTTTAATACATCTACTTTAATAATGGAGCTGTCGAGTATCGACACATAATAATCAAAAAATATATTGCACAATTACATAATTGAAAATGTTCATGGTCATGAAGTATAATAGCGCCGCAGGCGACTTTTTTTACTATTAAAGCTAACGTATGGTGTGTGTTTATCTCACTTATCTGGTAACTTATCTCACACGCCGGGCCCCGGAATTCGGGTGGACACCGAGAATTTTTTGACAGTTCCATTAGGGATTGGGTTTCTAAAAAAACCTGACATTAGTGTTTCGAAATTTTTGGGTTAGAAATTAAAATCTAAGAATTTTTTTTAAAAGGGTGCTGGAGAATTACAAATCATTTTTTTGCCGTGTTTTTATTTGTCTAAGCCCAAAAGTTTAGTTTATCGGCTTTCAATTTCAATGTTTAAAATCATTCTGATAATTTTGGGGGGTGCCAGGGCCTCTTGGCCCTCCCCCTGGGTGCGCCACTGGTGACAAGTGAGCATGCAGTTGAAAAGAAATCGTTTGACGAATTATTGAAAGGATAACAATTATATGTCTTAAAATAGAGACAAAGAATTTTTTTCTGGACGCGCTCTAAAATAAGCTTTTAGGAAACTTGATAAAGGACTCCAGATAATAGACCCATATTCAAGATTGTATAACATTTAGATTCTTGAATGGTTTGGCTTCTCGCATGATGAATCCTAGAAGCTTACTTGCACGTAGAGTTGTAGAATGGGAGATGAGAGTGAAAAGATAAGAGTCAAAAATTATGCCAAGATTTTTCGCTTCAGATTGGCTCTTTAATGAACTTTTTGCCATTATATAATAATTTAATTTAATCGGGGTTCTTGATCTAGAAAAAGTAACACAGAAACACTTTAATAGTATTAAATTATAGTTTATTCTTTATTGACTAACTTTCAAGTAAACAGAGATTTCGTTGCAATGTTTAACAATCCAGCTCGTTGCGAATTGGCACATTATAATTTTAAATCATCTGCAAAGATATGCACTCAAACTCAACATAATTATATGTGTAGGTAAAATTAATGTTAAGTAGGTATATCAAAGAGATTGGGCGGTCTTCAATCTCTTTGTGTTATATATTATTATAGGTACCTACATACCTATCATAATTTCTGCTTGATAACAAGGTTTTGTATTAAATTTGTAAGCAGACTTTTCTGGTTGGATTTTTTTAATAAACATTTTTTTATAATATTATCTAATGTGCTTAATTTTTGGTATTAGCTCACATTTATTTAGATTTTTTGAGTAAAATGATAAGCACTAAACTAGCTTTCTACTTCGTATTTTCCCGCTAGATATCTCTAGTAGGCCGTAGGCATGTGTTGGTATTACGCGCAGTAAGATTCCTGTAATATCATGTATAGTTATAATATTTTGTTGATAGGTGGCAGTGACTGTTTAAAACTATTCATATAATTGACACCAAGTAATAATATTATAAAATGGTATTCGATATGATAAAACCCATAGAACATTTTTTCCAACAGTTTTGATAAAAAACCATTCGTTGAAAATGATTAAAATGCACTCGAATTCAAAAAATATGCGCAAGGAACTACGTAAACAACATTATAATATAATAGGTATTTAATCCTTCATGAAATTGAAATATCACTATTTTCCTACAATAATATTTATCCTTTACACATCTTATAATCATCATACTAATACATAATATCATACTCTTACGAATAAGCAATTATTTTATTATTGAATGAAGATCAATTAGTAGAAATTACAGGTGTTTTTTTAATAATGTAATTTCCTTTTCTGAAAATGCTGATTTTTAGTATTATAAGTACATAATATTTATATTTCCGAAAATTCTGCAACCAATATTAAATACTAACTACCTATCAAAGCTGGGTGACCGATTGGATTGCAATTAGATCTAAATTACAAATTAACGATGTTTTACTAATTACAGTACTACTTATATTATTAATAAATGGTTAAGTTTTAACACAAGTAATCACTAAGTGGGTCATAGAAGGTGTACACTGGTACACCTCTGCAAATAATTACATACTCTATATATAGTTTATTGTGCGAAGAAAACGATTATTTTTGTATTTCCATAAACTGTGCACCTTATCATTCCATTTGTATTTTGAATTTCCCACACTTTAAACAAATAATTAATTGCGTAATAAATTTGACCTCCGTAGTATTGTTCGCCGTTCGCTTGAAGCGCCATCCCGCGGATTAGATACTAATTTATCCTTCATGCATGGTGATTGTGGTATATGGAAGGTGTGACTTATTTTCGATTATTTTATATTTATTTTTGTGTTAATTGTTTAAAAACCCATGTGAAAAAGTGAGGTGATCGTGTTTCCCGCAGTCTGTGCCCCGTTTCGGCTGAATGGATCCGGCGGTCGCGTGGTATCAACCGGAACAAGAAGGGCCCGCGAAGCACATCTGGCTTCGCATTTGGGGTGATTTCCCAAATGCGAATTTCAAAAACATTGAAAACACGAACTATAACATGATGAAGACTCCCGACTTTATACCTTTAAACGATATTAACAATACGGATTATAGAATTAATAGCAATTATTTCAATCCTGCGAGAAGGAAAATGGTTGACAACCGCGCGTCCACATTCAACATGAATAAGAACCATGCTGCTTTAATCGGAGAGTTCGGCGGATGCCCGTGGCGATTGCCAAATTTCTGCTACGCCCCGGGAATATTCGGGTAAATAGACCTTTTTATTTTTTCAACCGCATTCATGTTTTTAATTTATCGTTAAATGACAGAGCCATCTGTCATAAATCGTATTTTTTTAGATGGCAGGATTTGGGAACGGGCGAATGATATGGTCGAATCAGCCTTGACCCGCGATCTTATTACCACTTTACTAGGCTTGTGACCGCTCACGGGATCAAGTGAAATATCGCTTTACATAGATCCATTTAACCCTCATCATATCAGTGAAAGGAATGTCCCCATATCTATTTCTATGTCTCCATAATATGCAATCTCCGCGCGAGTAGAATAGACATTTGGTTTTTTTCTATGAAAATGGCGCGTGTAGGATGGATACGTCAGATGAAATTGGAATTAAAATTCCGCAAGGAAAGGGAAGGGTATCTCGTGACAGACGTGATATTCAATTCATATTTTGTCTACATTTTTTTGCTTGTCGGAATTCACCTAATTACTTCCTCTGACCTCAGTGGAAATTTGATTTTTATATATTTTTTGCGTTTCATTTCGGGCGCTTTTGTCGAATGCAGATAATAATTTGGTCATTTGCATTGTTTTATCGATGAAGTAACGCCGACAGTGATTAGAATAAACACTCCATTATGATTATGTTTTTATCTGTTCTATTACGTGGGTAGAAAAATAGTCGACCGGTTATGAATCTCCGTATTTCCGATAAGTCGCTTTCGTACCTCCCTACATTCAACATAATTTCAAGAACATTATAATTCTTAAACAAAATAATAACAAGATTGTCGATACCTATGTTTTTGTATATTTCATTCATCACGTAATTACTTGTTCCCTATTTCGATAAAAAAAGCATTACACTTATTTTAAACGAGTGAGAAATTTATCTACTTCTAAAACTAAGTAAATAGGTACCTATCACCAGCGTAAAATTCCTTTTTGGCTAAGTCAGAAAATATGTGTGAATGTTCGCAGTTTATAGGTACCTACCTATCATAGATTATAGCTACCTATATTTGAAAAAGTTACACATAAATTGTAAATTGTAAAAATAAACCGATCAATAATTCGTTTTTAACCATGCTTCCATCGATACATTGTATGAGTGGGGGTGAACAGCCATAAATTCTATATTGTCTTTATATTTTTTAAATTCTAATTATGTAGGTACTACCAATAGTATAGGTTGCAAGCAAGTCAACCGACTACTAAACAACTAAACTATTAAAAATATAAGAAATCAATTTGATTCTGAGACCTTTCATTTCCGGCATTTCTTTATCAGGCATTTCGCTATAAGTAAGTAGGTAGGTATGTAGTAATTATTACTTACTCCAATTTAGGTACCTATCTTAAAAAAATAAATTGGTATGATTTCGCATTCATTTTAACAGGTATAGAGTATTTATAGCATTCAATTAATGCATTGAATTTAGTAAAAATAATTAGGTATAATCACATTTATTTTACCTAATACCAAGTGGATAAAAATAGTTTATATTTATTCTCTAATGAAGATTATTATAATTTGTTAGGGCATTGGGCACTTTACATTTTTTTTAAATTCCTTACAAAATACGCTTTTCTTAAAAACGTCGAGAAGTTTTTTAGTAATAAAAATAAAGTATGGTGGTAATCTACCTCTACAAGCAATAAATAGTTAAGAATTAATTCTTAGATTTTGATTATGCTTTCGATAAATTATAAAAAATATGTTTACGTCGGTATAACTCGGTACTTGCATATTTTTATCGTACTTATTGTAATAAAGATACGTTTTTGCTTTAGTGTAAACATATTACAAGTAAATGTAAAACATACCTAGACCTACCTACTTGCCAAAAGCGAAATGTTATTATAGGTCGCCACTTCCCTATGATAAATCTTGTAGATCGCGTAAAACATGATAATATTGATTTTTCTGGTATTGTAATTATTTATGTAGTTATATATACAAGCACCTACGGTGTCCTAGAGCTAGTCGGTAGGGCCGATCCCACGGCTGGAAAAACAAAACATGTTATATTTTCGATGTGTGTACTTATTGCTAGACAATGCAATGACACAACGGGTTGGGCGAATGTTTAACAACTATTCCTCGTAAAGATTTATTGCCGTGCGAAAGGAGTAGGCGGTCCAACGTTTTTATTGTTCATGGTTGCCATTGCGAACTTTGTAAGATCGCGCTTATTGTATCGCCATGTCGCACACTTGTGTCCTGCCTAAATTATCGAACATTGAGTACAGATTATGATTGCGAATGACATCTTAAATTCTATATAAGAACTAGTAGAAAGGGACTGGGACAACTGGACGCCAGGACAATTGGACGCCGCACTGTCGTAGACACGTATACATAACGTAGACGAGGAATTTTAATCAGTTTCTATCTACTACTTCGTAGTTTTAATTGATTTTACTCCTAACATAATGTTTTTTTTATTGCGGATTGAAAGTTATCATGCCTAAGGCTTTTTATAAAATAAAAAACCCTTTTTTCGTTGGAACTTGAACATATGCACGATTAAATTACCTGTGCATATTAAAATTCTCACCAACTATTAAATCATAATATAATAATTTAAATCTAAATAATGATAATAAATATTTTTTTAAAGTACCTATAAGTACCTAACGTCTAATTATTGGATTAACTATTCGAATTGCGTGGCGTCCACCAAATCGTCCTAGACCCGGCAGAAACGCCACTGTATAGGTTTGAAGATGAATGTGTCAAAGACGACGTCATGATGGATATAATAATACAAAGGCAATTATTGTTAAATCAACGGTGTCCAGCTCGAGCAGGCCTGCAACTATACATATTGTGTACCTATATCATAAGAGTGTCCCTGAACTAAATAGGAGTGGACTGCATTCGGACGTCTGAACGTGATTTTCAAGAACGACCGAGAAATCCAGAAATTAAGAGTTATATGTTACGCATCACTCGTAAAGACAGAAGGATTGAATGTAGCAGTGTCGAAGTGTGGAGGTAGGCTGCTGAGATCCGACATAGATAGTGCACACTGAGCTTTGTCAGTCAACCGTATTTGTTTTCATTGAACTAAGCTACAATATTGACTGTAGATGGTGTTTGTTAGTTTGTAAAGTTCAATAGTCAAAAATATTCGTTTATCTATAAAATGTTTAAAATTATACCATTAGGATTAAACCATACATAATTTTTGATATTTTATAGACAGAAGAATATTTTTTTTTGATTATACCTAGTTTGATTTAAGCAGGGCTTAATGAATTTAAAAAAAAAGTGACTGACACCATCTGTAATAATTATGCAGGTACATATTCTTAACTCAAAGAAAACAAATAAGTATGACTGAAAAGTGTGCATTATTTTGGTCGAATCGCCCATATCATACCTAAACTACTATGGTTTGGTTGAGGCAGGGTTTAATTGAATTTACAAAACTAACCAGCACCAATTGCAAACTGTATTCTTAGTTCAATGAAAAGAAATAAGTATGACTGACTAGTGTGCACTATTTATGTCGAATCTCAACAGCCTACCTCCATCCCTCGCCACTGGAATGTAGTAGGTATATTATACTTTCGAACGCAAGCGAGAGTACTTATGCGGTATAATTAAGTAGGCCAAAAACATTAAATGGAGATTGCAGAATGGCTGCTGGACGAATTTGATACTCCATTGGTACCCGGATGATTTAAAAGACGACCATGGCAGTGAAGAACAAGGAAACCGGCTGGTAATGCGGTATGTTTATAATAATATAACATCCCGCTGTGGAAGTTCATAATAAAATGCTCTGGTTAGAAGAGAATAGGATTTAAAAAAAATCATTGATAGCTAACAGTAGCTTGTGTTCATATCCACGTAAATTCAGGCTACATTCTCTATACCAGTGGTTTCCAAACTTTACGTTACTACGCCTCCCTTTTAAAACAATCTAATCTTGGCGCCTCCGCCTTTTATTTCATTAAATACATTTTTACACTCAAGTGCTTTTTTTCTACTAAACGGGCTCGATAGATGGATTTCATTGCATCTAATGCAGAAAATTCCGTTTCGCATAAATATGATGTTACGAATGGTAGCAGTACCTACTTGCATTGCTTTTATTGACAAAGTATTATTCTTCAGTTCGATTCAACCAAAATTGAACAAGGGTTTTTGTTTCCATATAGCCATTTTTATTAGACAGGAAATACATTACAAATTATTATAAAATAAAATTCTACATGTGAATTATCATCAATCACACACACCACACAATCACATCAAATTGTATCACACAGACACATATATTATAAAATGTTAATATTCTGTAACCGAACAGTGCCGCAGGCGACTTTTTTTTACTAATAGCGAATTTTTGATGTGTTTATCTCACTTAACTAGTCGACCCGCAACGCCGGGCCCCCAGGCTGGAGCCCTGTCAGACATGCATAATAGTATAGAAATGAGGTATAATAAAAATTAGTCTCCATATCTTCATACAGGTTTGTAAACAACCTAACTTTTATAGGAATGTTTTTTATGTAGTTTATAACTAGCTGCCATTTTATAAACTATGCACTTAAAAACTGCAAACCTGTGGGCCTTATGGCTACATTATTGTGTTAAACTTTTCGCGCCTCCCTTTGCAACAGTCTGCGCCTCCCCAGGGAGGCGCGCCCCAGTTTGGAAATCGCTGCTCTATACCTACAATATGATTTTTGTGTAATTTACATAATTTTCATTCAACTAATTTTATCATGTCTTATCAAAATTGTCGCCTTAGTTCCTTAGTAGGTATGTTGTGTTGTTTATTTTTAGAATTTGTTGACACCTGTGTAAGTATGCGTTTGTAATCAAACAAGTCAGACAGTGTGCGTGCGTGTGATAGGTATCCTTAATTTTTGCACGGCGCATTATACTTATAAAATTGATAAACCTCCAATTATTTTTTTTAATATTGTTGTTTCAAGCCATTTTGTTTTACTGATAAATAATAACGTGTTTGCGGGAATCTCTGCTTAATTGCGTATTAATATGTTTCCTCGGACACCGCGAATAGCGCTCGGTAGAAAATTGTAAACACCAATTGACAGTAATAAAAAAACAACTGTATGAACAGCACGTATTTTGAGAAGTTTGTTTTATCAAGCACTGCCGATGCGCATATTTTTTTCAGTCTTCATGTTTTACGTATTTATTTTGACGAGACTTATTTTTACTTGCAATACTGTAGGTGGGCATTTTCGCCAAAGTTTGTACATGTTTGAAATTTGGGTAATATTATTTTTTCACTCAAATTAACCATTTTTATATAGCTAGCAGATTCCTTGTTCTATTGCTGAATTGGTGATAGCAATTTTTCAGCAAAATATTGATTAATACAATATTTATATCATTTTTTTATGACATTGGGCATAATAAGTTTCCGTTCCGTGACTACGAAACTAAGCTTATAAAACATGAATGAGACACTTTTTATCACTTAAAAGAGCTCTATTAGATTAAAAAAACCATACACTTAAAAATAAAAGTACAAGTGGGACATGGTAAAAACACACTACCTTTCGATCTAAATAATCAATTATACAGGTCAGACAGTTGTATTTAACTGATCGAATAAAGTAAATTAATAAATTTGCATGTTTAAAATACATAACTTTTCAATATTCTATAATACGAGGGTGGGTCAATAATTCCTTAGAAAAAAGCATTAAAACAGTTTTTATTTTTGTATTTTTTTTTTATTTCTCAACATAATCTCCTTGGAGCTCAATACACTTGGTTAGACGTTTCTCATCTTTTTTTAAACCGTCAGAAAAATAAGTTTTCGGAAGGTCCTCAAAATAAGCATTTGTCCGATCGATGACTTCTTCATTTGAAAAAAAACGTTGTCCACTTAGCCATTTTTTTAAGTTTGGGAAAAGGAAAAAGTCACTGAGGGCTAAATCTGGCGAATACGGTGGGTGGTCGACCAATTCGTACTTCAATTCTTCAATTTTAGCCATTGATCGTAAACATGTGTGAACACGGGCATTGTCCTGATGAAAGAGGATTTTTTTCCTGTTTAAATGAGGCCGTTTTTCTTCAATTTTGTTTTTTAGCTGGTCCAATAATAATCCCCTGTTATTGTTTTTCCTTTTTCCAAATAGTCAACGAAAATAATTCCACGTGCATCCCAAAATACAGTAGCCATAACCTTACCAGCTGATTTTACGGTTTTCGCCTTCTTTGGACATGGTTCGCCTTTCGCAATCCACTGCTTTGACTGTTCTTTCGTCTCGGGAGTATAGTGGTGTATCCATGTTTCATCTACAGTCACAAAGCGACGAAAAAATTCATCCGGATTGCGTTGCATGAGCGACAACAGGGCTTTAGAGGCCACCACCCTATTGCGTTTATTGTCGACTGTGAGCAAACGCGGCACCCATCTTGCAGACATTTTTTTCATGCCCAATTTGTCATGTAAAATAGAAATGACGCTACTTTTTGAGATCCCTGTAACCTCAATTATCTCACTCAACTTTAATCTTCGGTCACTTAACACCATATCGTGGATTTTATTGATCATTTCTGGTGTAGTCACCTCTACAGGACGTCCTGAGCGTGGTTCATCCTTTGTTGATGTACGACCACGTTTAAATTCATTTAACCAGTTATAAATAGTTGCAAGTGAAGGAGCAGATATGCCGTGAACTAAATCCAACTCATTTTTTATTTCCTTTGCTGTTAACCCTTTTATATTAAAATGTTTAATAACAGCTCTAAACTCAATTTTCTCCATTTTCCATTTTTCCATTTTCCACAAGCAAATTTTTTTTTTAAATGTACGAGAAACACACAACAACCCGACCAATCTGATTGAAACTTCGCAGCATACTGAATCGGTAGTGCCGCTGCATGAAAACAAACCGCTTACAGTACTAGTCGCGCCACCTGTCGGCTTTTCTAAGGACTTATTGACCCACCCTCGTATAATAACTATGAAAAAATCAATCAAAGTCATGGGACATGCCAAAAATGCAATGTACAAACTTTGGCGAAAATGCCCAGGTACTCGTGAAAGTAATTAGTTAAATAAACGCTCCTAGATAACTAATATTATTATTTGGCCACGTATTTTTTCCGACGTAGGTATATGCTGAGTAAAATAAATGAAAACCCTGATTACTATTTTAAAAATCGGCACCATCAGTTGATTGTTCTTCCAGGGTGCTCAATTAACCTGTCGTCGATGGCGCCAATTGGGAGTGCAATAACTGTGTTCAACTATTGTCTGCTGTTTAAATATTGTTAACATTTGTTTTTATGTTATGTTGTGACCGCCTTGCATTTGTATTTTATCGTGTTCGATACAATAAATTAATTTGAATTTGATTAACGTAATGAGTGTTTTCTAATCTGTGTTCCATGAAACCACGACACGGGGAAACATCGTACCTATACTTAATAATTATAATGTGTAAAAGAAATCTAATTAGATTTTTTACGAAATTATAGCTTATAACCTGAGAGTTTGTACTATAGGTATTTACAGGCAGGAGCGTAACAATGTGTTTTAATGTGACAAAATGAGCCCATCACGTATACACAAAACTTGTACCTAAGCACACTTATATCAATGATATCTATAAATTATATTTAGTATAATACATAATTAGACATAAGTGCTTAACACCAAATAAACAATAATTGAAAATTATTTATATTAATGGGAAATACTGTAGTTATTTGCGCCGTAGGCGATTTTTTGACAATAACACATTACACACTGACGGTGTATATTTACCTTTTGGTGAGTGTACATAGTGCCCGAAGATGCCGAAAGGCGAAACCCGGTCGCAAAAAACGACTCAAATGGAATAGTACAAAACTTAAATCCATTAGAATTTTAATTCAAAATCCGTCAAGTACCTTCAGTCGATAGTATTAATATCTAAAAACAGTTGCTTGTCAATCCACAAGATTGTTATGAATTGATAATGAAGTGATTTTTTTTCGAAACTCACTTCAGCTTTAAATAATGTCTGTTTCCAAAAATAAAATGGATGCAATTCTGGTGATTATTTCAAAACTCTTCTAAATGAACATGTGAATGTATTATGATTAAATAGGTACCTTCTTGTTTTTATTAGAATTTTCCGTTCATTGCATTTTGTATCGCGTCTGTCGTTTGATCTGTAGTACTGTATTTCCAAAAGTGTGGTACGCGTAAAGCCTCAATTACATTGAGCTTCTTTACGAGCTGTTTATTGGCGAATTTAAAAGCGGGCGTTTCTCGGTAGAGTGTTTACAACCTGCTTATTAGCTTATTCGATGATTACACTGGGCGACTTTACAGGCAGATTGTAAATTCGCCAATAAACAGCTCGTAAAGAAGCTCAATGTAATTGAGGCTTAAGATTTGCACACGTACTCCCCTTCGTGGTTAACTTTTCGAACGTGCTACCAACAGTACCAACTATATTAGATACAATTATTTATTATAAATATATGACTCAATTTTTGTCCACGCACAATGTACGTAAAACTATGTAAATGCTTACGTACCTATAATAATATGGGTACAAGTCTGTTTACTGGAAGCTATTGTAGGCGGGAACAGCGACAATTTTCATGGCCGATTTCGGCAAAATTCATGAATTCAAGAATGATAATCGAACCTAACCTAACAAATAATCCAGTATATCGACTATTTTAAAAATTTATTTTCCGCTTGCTTCCACTAAACATACAAGAACCGTAATAGGTAGGTATAGAAGGCCAAAAATAACCTAAGTATAATTTTTCATTTCCGTAATAATATGTGTAATTATGTCAGAAATACAAAATTTTATTCGAATTTAGTCTGAGGAGTAATATGAAAGAAAGGTTAGTATGATGAACGAAAGGTTATTGACATGAAAAACGTCTGGATTTTTTAAATGAATATTAAATTAGCTTGTTGGGAAATATTAATGCTTTACCTATACCGGAGGTTTTCAAACCTTTTATTTCACTATTTGTCCTAAAATGTATGTTCTGACTCGTCGATTGAAAACTTATTGAGATCAACAGTTTTTTCAGCTTTGTCGATAAGAGAACTGAGACAATGTAACAATTATTAAGATTGTCAGGTTTTTTCGAACAGTTCGACACCCCCGGTTCTGCTGCCTTAAGCCGCGTTGACACGGTCTAAGTACCATCCAAGTACACTTGGATCGAGTGCCGTCCAAGTGACAGCTTCATATTATTTATTCCTATCCAAGTGCACTCGTATGAGACATCTTCATACTAATTATTCCTATCCAAGCTACTTGGACCACGTCCTACTCATCCAAGTTAACTTTGATATGAATAAATAGTATGGAGCTGTCACTTGGAGGAGACATCTTCATACTAATTATTCCTATCCAAGTCTACTTGGATCGTACTTGGACCGTGTCAACGCGGCTTTAGGCGCACACTTTTAATATCGATGCATTACGCCGTTCATTGGATAGTAAGTTGGCGATGCTTCGTATTTTAATAAATTTAACATTTTTGAGAGCCAAAAAAATGTTATCCAAAAGTTATGAAACCGCTGGAATTCTCAATGAAAATAAAAATAATAAACTTATATAGGAAGCGTAACAAATAAACGTTTACTTAGAAAATACAACTAAGTGGTACTTAGTTGAAAGTATGGTAAGTACGTATTCACAATAATTCGAGGACATTTTTCTTTGAGTAAGTATTGAACTTATAAAATACAAATTGAATACCCGGTTGATCAGAAATAATAAAAAAAATCATAATAACATAATTACATTGGAGTAGTGAAAGTACAAGATTAGCAACGAAGTACCTGCACACGAAGCCATTTTTTGCCATTTTTATCATCCCACTCAAAAGATGTAATTCAGCCGCTCAATAAGATGTATTTATTATTGATGCGGCTGTTTAAAATCGTGTTTAAAATTACTTACAGTGAAATATTTACTGTGCCAGTTCGCCAGGGGTACACTTCTAGTTCTAATACTTAAGTTTCCGTTATTTTTCTTGATCCTAAATATTACGGATATCAATCGGGGCAATTCCGTAAACAAGGCGGTTATCTACAATGATTGGTAAGACAGTAATTGTGTTGGAAATTAGTATTAACTTACAAAATCGCCGCACCTCAATTCTCAATATGTAACTGTTGTACATTCTCTAATCTCGCTCTAAACCAGTTAACGCGGTCATCTCATATCCTGGGATAACTGTTGGAATACGACATAACATATTTATCATTTTTTTAATCGATTTTGTAATTCAGTGATATGTTGGAATAGCCCTGCAGATATCGTAAATGTAATAAAATAAGGAAAACTTCCTTTGCCGCTGTACCGTAAAATCGCACGAAAGAATGGAGTGTGGGCATGATATGCGAGGTGTTGGATTCTGAGTTAAGTTAACCTAAAAAATAGTGACATACATATTTTAAATAGGTATTTGTATAGAACATGCAGTTGAACGATTTTTTTCTGTGCGATCATAGAATTGATTGTATTACAACAGATACTCATGTTTATTATGCAAATATTTTTTCGATGTCATTTAAGACACAAAAGTCATTTTCTTCAAATATTAGTTAGTGTTCACTTTAATGGGAAACATTAAGTTTTACTCCTGCAAAGCATAGGGACCGCCCACGTTTATTTTTAAGATAACAGTGCAGTCCGCTGATTGTACGAATTTACAATAAATAATTGTGGATCGTCGTTTGAATCCGATCCAATATTTTGATTGTATTACTTAAACTAAATCGAAACTAAATGAAGAACATGGCATACCATGCATGTTCGGTTGGATCTATTAAGCAAAAGTCGACACATATTTACAACTATTGCGGATATCTTTGAGAATGTCGACGAATTGAAAAGTGCCTTGGTGGTAGGTAAAACGGAAGAGCTTGGCAAAATTGTAAAGTTCTTGAACAGAATTGGTGTGAGGACCTAATCGGCGAATCCTCCTCCTCGCATTCAAAGCCTCAGTAAAATCATTAAAAAAATACAGCTAAGTTCAGTGTTCGCAGTTGAGAAAGTATTTATTATCAAGAGATGCCATCACTGATGGGTGTCAAAAAACACTGCTATCAAATGTAGTTTAAATTTTGATAAATAAGGTTACTAAAGTTAACGATTAAATTATCCGAAAGTATTTTTTTTATTCAAGACTGAATACGCAAGATTTAGGAATGTAGCAGTAAATTGCAATGATGGAAGCTATAATTAACATAATTCGAAAAAAATCAGCACGTTTATTCCATAATATCTGACAAGGTTTTGTACTTAGTTATTAAAACCGTCACCCGGCAAGCGAAAGGCGTGAGTTCTATCTATCTAAGATATGCATCGGCAATCGGTCAGTTCGTATGGCAGTGTACACTTTTGTCACATTTTGTGCTATGACAATTTTATTATTTGCCAGACAGGCGTACTGGCTTTATTAGAAAGCTATCTTGGATTACGATTACAAGACGTGTAACTGTTGTTACAGTGAAATATCATTTAAAATATTTAAATGGACCATTATTGTACTTTTTTGTGCTACCAATCACAATAAAAACGTTCTGGAATCGCGAGTGTTGTATGTAGTACAAGAATATGACAAAAACCTTCCTCTAGTAGTGTAATGTCTTTGATGAACAGATTTTATACCACTGGCAAATTACTTAGTTCTGCAAATCGGGGGCAGTATATCAATGCCGAAAATATTGCGCGACCTTGCGCCAATATTTTGTATGTCTAGTCACGATTTGAAAAAAAACTTTAAATACCGGCGATAAGATAATAAGTAGGTAGGTACTCATTGCATATTGTAATAATAATAATGAAGATGTTTTAGATTCACTGCTGAATAATGTAGGTAGACTGAGGTAGATAGTTTTCTCGTGAGGGATTTCTCGAATGGACTGGACCTTGAATGCAGTACCTACTAACAGAAATAGAGAACCTCTCTAACTAATCAATCAACATAACGAAACACGATTACATACTTGCCGTAGTCTCTCGTTGCTAATGCAAATTGAAATGCGGGTTAGACAAACAGCGCCGCAGGTTACTATTTTCTAACTGCGACGCTATTCTGTTGTAAACGATTGTGTTAAACCTAGAGCTTGTGGTTTATAGAATTCAAGAATATGTGTTTTCGGCCCAAATTTTCTGCCGGTCGAACCGTTTGAAAAACCGTTCTAGTCCAAAGTTTAGTACTTTCTATTGCCGTTCTACATTTCCTTTGTTGGTTTCCTCTAGTAACAATCTCGAGATTTCATTTCTTCTTTTCATCTCTTGAGATTTGAGATTCATCTTTTCTGATTATTTCTTTACGATTATGACCACAATTCTCTATTACAACTTTTAGTCCAGGCTCCGGACCAAGATATATATTGTGTCAGTCACTGGCGGCTCCCTCTATAGGTCATTCGGTCATTGACCTGCCAAAATAAATACCTAAAAGTGCGGCCACACCGGCAACAAGTCGCGCGACAACTCGTTAAATTTTACGATAATTATCATAATTGCTTAAGAAATTTTACGATAATTATCATGCTTATCGTAAAATTTAACGAGTTGTCGCGCGACTTGTTTTCGGTGTGGACCCGGCATTACAATCGACATAATAATATTAATAATATGTGCAATGTCATATATAATAATATTAATAATAATCGGTGGATTTGAAATTATAGGGCGCGCGATATTGTGTCAACCCAGTCTATTGGGCTTTTTTTGTTTGGGCGATAATTCCCCGAACAAAAATATTGTGTTCGCCGGCAGTCTGAAAATTGACCCAAATTGAATATTTTTATAAAATTTTCTCTCTCGTTTCTCATACATAAGACAGAGATCGATATAACACAAAATACGAGATCAAAGCTTGTAACGGTGCGTGAATTACTGTAATATCGGCAATGCCCGAGTGTGAGACAAAAGATTTTTTCACCTAATTAAATGAAACAGAATGATAACACTGACTAGATAATTATTGGTCTCAAGACGCAACTGTGTATGCGGTTCGGATTCGTTGACAGGTTTTGACGAATGCCTTTGGTTATTTTAATAATATATAAGGAGTTTTTGGTGATTTATAACATTTTTGTGAAGCAGTTAGTACGCACGCAGTAGCAATTGAAGTCTGTGATACAATTATAATGGAAATGGAAGCACGATTTGCATCCAACGATCATCTCATTATATCCGATTTGTTCAATAAAGAAAATTACACTGATTTTAAAAATAATTTTCCCACACGTCAAGTAAATTTGGTAAAACTGTTAGAAGAAATAAACATAATCAAGTTAAAAAATGAATTATTGGTGTTTTATCAACGAGATGATTTGCATGGCGCTATTAGTGCAGTTTCTCTTCAACATTTTTTACTCAGCAATAATTTCAACGAAACATTTTCCGAGTCGATCAAAGTTCTCCAATTTATTTGCGTCATACCAATGACAACAGTTGAAAGTGAAAGATGTTTTTCCACTCTCAAAAGAATAAAAACCTTTCTACGCAATAGGGCCAGGATAGACTGACCGCTCTTGCAATGCTCAGTATTGAAAAAAAATATGTGGGAAAAATAGACAGTTTTTATAATCGTGTGATTGATGATTTTTCAAAAAGCAAAGAAAGAAAAGTGGACCTGATTTACAAAAAATTATAATGCGTTGTGTGCAATTTCGGTTAACGATGGGTTGGCGTTATGAAAAACGGACATTTTTTGAAGGGTTAGTAGGTACCGACCTATAACAATTTCTAGCACTTATTCTATAATGCATAAAAAGTCAATTTGCAATACGTCTTTTCAGTATACAACGAAAAGGCAAATTAAAATAATATATTCAAAATTGACCTGCTAGGTTTTTCCGGATTAAGCCGCCAATGGTGTCAGTGAACAAATGAACACACAATAAAAACCGTTTTAAGGTTGTATACTTTTGTTTCGTGAAGTAGCAACGCGTGGTCTCGCGACGTTGTTTTGCTATAAAGCACTTCAATTTGCACGACGTGGAAAGTTCACACATGCGTTTTCTTATAAAGATCTATATGTAAGTAAGTATGTAGGTAATTAATTTAATCGAGAAGTCAACATGGGGATCTCTATTTTCTTTTTGATATAGGTACCTACAAGTATTATTATTTAATTCAACCATACTAAAAACTATCTGGAAACGCTATCAATTAGTGTTGTAATCTGCAATGTTCAATATCTTTTTGATACTTACCTAAATATTAACATTACCGAATCGAATTCGTTGCGTTTTCGCGGGTTATTTTCATTTCCCGCCAAAATGAAA
This sequence comes from Rhyacophila brunnea, assembly GCF_057557595.1. Lineage (NCBI taxonomy): Eukaryota > Metazoa > Arthropoda > Insecta > Trichoptera > Rhyacophilidae > Rhyacophila > Rhyacophila brunnea. The sequence continues at coordinate 22,881,477 of NW_028232774.1, forward strand.
GTTCATACTTTTCTCCCAAGTGGAATTTCACTTCATTACAATTTAGTATTTCTGATACGTACGTAGGTTTTTGACATTTTAGAGTTGACAATGACGTCAACGTATGGTCTTTTTGTATTGTTTATGATGACGTGCAATGTGCATAAAATATTTACTCGCTCCATCATCGCAAGCAAAAATAACAATTGCCATTGTCAAGTCGTACACTTTATCGACGATATAATCGTTCACTTGGAGATAGTTACTCATATTCTATTTACATATTATTATTATCTAACAAATTAAACTATGTTGGTCTACTGATAAGTTAAAGTTGTTTTTTTTTCTTTTTTTTTTTTTTTTAAATATTATTAGATAGATACACATACACATAAACATATTCTTTATTTTTATAGACTATAGATAGATTGCGAAAATATTTTTTTTTGTATTTACATATTTACCTTTTTAAGAAACATGATAGACGGACGAAGTTTAATCTTGTTTTGCATACCCTCCGTTAATTTTGGATGCACTTTTACAATGTCTCCCAAATTTCACGTTAATATCATGGGGACAACGATGCCGACCAATCATCAGCTGGGATGGATTCACTATTGGAAGAAAGCCTCTCATAGCTCCTTCCGCTCTTGGCTATTTTCGGTCGGTCAGTATTAAATATTTATATGTGTAAAATGTACATATGTGTAAAATATCTCTTAATTTGAATTAAGGTTCATTTTTCGTTATCTACGTTAAAAAACAGTTTGAAATAGATACATAGCATTTCCAGCAATACAATATTTACTGGACTATGAATTTGTATGCCATTGGAGCGCGGAAGCTTATTCCGTGTTCGGACGATTGATATACTACTGGATGAATCATATGCTTCTTAAAATGACGCCCGATTTTCAGCGAGTCGGCCTTTGTTAAAACTTACTGAGTAAGCCCGGTCTAGCTTGCATCTTACTCTAACTAATAGTCAGCTCATGACGACTTGCTCTGTCTGTTTTGCCTTGCAACACCCTTAGGTTCACTATTCCAAGAACGCAAATTTAGTTTTACAGCCAGGGCAATACGGGTGAAATTCGGGAATCCATGTTAACGGTCTTAACGCATTATACCTACAAGGAAACATTATAAGACGATATTCGTTATATCTTTTGTGGTACATTTTTAAAATGACACTTGTATGGGAACTGCTCATCTAGTAGTATATCAATGGTTCGGACAGATACTTTAGGAGTAAAATAATTGCGCCGAATGTACCTACATAGTTGATTTAGAAGCGCTGGAACATTAGTCACAGGTTAAAACTGTATCGTTTACAATCGCATAGAAATGTAACGATTTTTTTCGCTAAAATCGAATCGTTCATGATAATGGCGGGTCTATAAATAGGTAGGACGCGCGCAATTATGTGGGTCCCACAAGACGCGTCTATTCGTGAACATACTGTTGTGTCGGGAAGTAAAAGAAAAACATTATATTTTAATTCTTTTTCACCTAACACTTCCGGATGTCTCATCTACGTCACTGCTTGAAAATATGACGCGCGCATCTCAAACTACCGGTAATGATAATTTATATAATTTACTTTAGATTTTCTTACAATGTTGTTATAGTGTTTGGATAGCATTTTCTGTGCATAGTGTGAATATACTGATACTATAATAAATGTATATCGACAAACACGTCGATAGCTTTGCTTGTGGAGCACATAATTAACGTGTTTAAATCTAACATATGATCATATCGCATTACAAAACTATAAATTCAAACAAAAATATGAATAATGGAGACAGGATTTTCAGTTAGGTATCACTCCCTTATAACTTATAAATAACTTATAAGTTATAACAAAGTGACTGTAACGATTGTTATGGATAGGCCAGCCTTCGTTTGTTACATACAGTGTTGCCATCTTTTTAAAGTGGAATTATAGTTATTAAGTATTTGGGGAAAAATATAGTACGCGTTGTCATCTGTTGAAAATGTATAGGTTTTTTTGTTTTTCAGAAACAAATTAACGGAGAAGTTGAGAAACTCCGAGACCCCTTTTTATTTAGGTAACTCTTCCAACCAAAAATGCTTACCGAAGAATTCAAGAAATTTCATTTTAAACAAAAAGTCAAGGGATTTTTTTACGTTTTTAGAGCATTTTTTTTCCATGTTCTCCAAATCTTCTTATATTGCGAAATTATAGTACTTTGCACCAGTCTATTGACACACACTTAATTTTCCGCCCCTGTGAGGGGCGCTCCCATAAGGAGTAGTGCCTCCCAGCCGCTCGGTCTGATCCTGGTAGTCAATGTACCACCGGTTAGATGATTACGACCCTCGACAAAGCAGAACAATATTTAATATATGTAGAAGTCCCGCAGTTTGCTCTGACAAGTCCCACCACTTCTCAGGGTGAACTGTGGAAGAGATAAGTCGGTCACAGACCATGTACATATAAGTAATAAGATAATAGGATTAAATTTTGACTAAATATCATATGCTTAGGTAAAGGGTTAATTAAGATAGATTAAATATAAAATATGATTTGGTTGTAAGATAATTGGGAATGTATAATTGTAATATAATGGTTAATGAAATGTAATATGCAATGGGTTAGCGAAATAATAAAGTGGGACATATGGACGGGCGTAATAGTATATGGTAATTAATGTAATTAAAGTAATATTAATATTAATCATATTATGTACATCAATATCACTATATGTTTGGTTGATAGACTGACATCCGTCAACCTTACATAAATGTGTAGCATATGGCGGTATCGGTTTGAATGGGTAAGAAATACGACCACCCCTAACGGATAAAAAGGCAAGATTTTAAAATCCGATCTTCAGTCTGTTTCGGGGATTCCGGGGGTCGCTTCGGCGACGCTTTGTTGCCCCGGGACCCACGCGATCTCGTCTGCATAACTAATTAGAAATAATTAAGTCAATGTTAAATAATTAGTTAATAATAATCAAGTTAATTTTAAAATAATTAATTAATAATATTCGAATTAATTTTTAATTAATCAGTAATAAATGTGGTTATTTTTGTGGATTTCGAGATATAAATAAATCGGACGTTTTCAAATGTTAAATGACTTTTCATAATTTACTTGTGAATTTTGGATGCGAACAATTCAGACCTTTTCCTTTTGGATAATTGTGGCTTGTAGACGTTAAATAATTTCGACATTCGACTTATTGTGATTGTTTAACGAGAATCTAGTTACATATAAACATTATTTCACTGACATATGATTATAAACTTTTGAATAAAGGGTGACCATAAGTTAAATTGTGTAACAACATTGATAATATACCAGTTATGAAGTTTAAACCAGTGTTTTCTTGAGTTATCGACTTTCTTTCTCTACCGTAACTTCTTGGTTACTCCACGTCTATGAGATTCCTGCCTGTTCCTCCACATTAATGAACCTCCACTTCCAAGTGCCTGAGCTAGTCAGGAAGTCGGAGGCCTTCACTATCGAACGAAAATATCGAAATTTTAGTACTTTTTACATATTTTTTCCGATATTCAAAATTATAGTATTTTGGGCGTACTATTTCTGTTTTATATCGTACATAGCACGCAGACGAAAATTATAGTACAAATACTATAATTATAGTACGGTTGGCAACACTGGCTTACATACTATTATTATGATTGGAAGCGATAATAAAGGTAGGGATAAAGGAATAACTGCTTCCCGTCGAAACAATCGATGGTGTGACAATGTGTGATTCACGTATGGGATCGGAATTAGGTATTTACAATATACATAACACGAATTTATTAATAAAACTATTGCCAGCAAATTTGTTCAACTCTCATTGAGTGGGTAGTTTTTTCTAAATTATACTATATTTTTATAATAATACCTACTTACTTACATAATTTATGTATAACATTTTTCATGCCGTGAACTGATAAAATAGACGTTCTGCTGTAATTAGCTACTGCATGGGAAGGGCATGCCTATGTTGTAAGACGCGACAGATTGACTGGGCTCTACTATGGGATTAGGTACTAGTATATAAAAATAATAATTACTTACGATATTATAATGATTCAAAGTTTATGGTTTTAAATGAATATCGTGTATATACCTATGTTTCAGTTAGATGCGCGTTGTTACTTAATTTGTTATAAAAAAGCTAGGCATCCTCAAGCATCATTAATAATGCATTGCACTTATTTATTGGGGTCAAAGTTTCGTCGGCCAAGTGCCTAGCGCGCCACTTCTATGACTCGCTCAGGAGTGTACACACCGAAAACTAGTGATGGTCAATAATACGGATGTTATAATCTTCTCGATGCTGAGACAATAGCCAATCGGTGTATCATGGTGATCTTAATTTACTAAGTATTGACTTTTGCTCAGTTATGTATTATGGCTTGGCCCTGGCCACTGGATGAAAGACGTTTTTTAGGTTTTGGCTACGACATGCTTGTGCTGAGCACTTTTGCTTGCGTTTATAGCCCGTTTACGCGTGCTTGGATTTACTGGCGGCAGTACGTATTGTCGGGACCATAACGACAATACAAAATGTAAACACGTATTATCGTACATGTTGCAAGATTGCAAGCATTTATCAAAAAAGTTTAGCGGCTTCTAAATTTTCACGCAATATGCATAACGTATGCGCATTTGCATTATAACCAGGGAACTCTGAAATAACGGGAACTGAAATACCTAACGGGTATGGAGAAGCAGGCAACCGATCTGTAGTGTGGAAGAGTACGGGATAAACTTTAAACACGTGTCAAGAATTCGTTATACGTCGAATACTGACAGCTATTCTCGGTTTATGCATTGACGCTCATTAAATAATATTGGTGTATTGAAGGTTGCAACACACACTATTGCACGTCTATAATGCGTGATTAATTTTCGTAGGGCACTCATACATACAAAACAGTGCGTCAAAATGTAGTGTATTGGAATATAGCCTATCGGAATTCTATTTATTAATCTGTTCTGTGAGTAGTGACGAACCTGCCAGGAAAAATACGAACTACACTGCGTATATTTTTCCCTTTTACCATTTTTCACAACCTGTCAAATAGCACCATACAATGACAAGAACGCTTCTCGCTAACGCTTGAATAATGAGATTGGTGTGACAAACAGTTATTATCGCGATATGTAGGTAGTTTAATTTACACACTATTGGTGCCAGTAAATCCATGCATGTGTACAGGCGCTATTACTGATGATTGTGAATGCGTTGTACAGTAATTTATCCATCTTCACACATGGAATTGGGTCGCCTGCGTTGGGCAGGCCATGTCTCAATGATTAAAGGCACCGTAGCATCCAAAATTTCAGTTGACCGAAAGGGAGAGCGAGGGACTTACTGTGTACAGTAGAGGGAACGGACAAAGGGGTGAGGAGGTGATCAATACCCACATTTGATTGTAGAGCCGATAATTATAATACTAACTGTTAACATTCTCATACGTCTTCTACATGTCGTCTTCTCATAATTTTACGTCTATGTTCTGTCTTGCTGTCTTTGTTCTGGTGTTTCAGTTTCACATATTTATCAGTGCACAAAAACATAATATTATGTACCTAGACTGAAAAAATGTTTTAAATCACTATGTCGGTGCACAAAAGTAAAATAGAGTTACCTACCGGTGAGTGAGTGAGTGAGAGGATTGTATTATTTTTAGATATCGCGATGCTACGGGCTTTTTCTTTTCCGGCACTATTTATTCTTCTCAGAAGTAAACCGTAGTACATACACCTGTACTGCATGCTTAGTAATAATTATTGTAAAAGCAGATTTATATACCAGAAAATAATATTACAATCCACTCATATTTATTCGGACAGTATTCTGCCGCGCCTCAGACACAGCCATTAAACACAGCCGCGGGACTGCATTTCTTTTATTGTTCGTATGGGGAGTAGTGTACGACCGAGACATGACGTGACTCGCTGCGGACCACAGTAAGCCGGCGCGGCGTGACTAAACATCGCTTTTCCCCCGCCTCGTCGCACTTTCCCTGCTTACATTCTCCATGCTCAGACACTCCGCGCTTTGTTTCAAGCGATGAATACCTGGATTGGAGCTATATGAACTAATAAGCTAGGAGAGGCTAAGATGGTTAGGTAGGTAAATGATTTATTTCCTCTATAAAAATAAAATTATAATAATTGCATGCAAATTTAATTATTGATAAATAATACATTTTTAGGCACGAAATGTAGTAATCGCTAAAACATCGATTGTTCCATTCAATCTCTTTTATTATGAGGTACAAGGGTCAGCGGTCAGCATGTTATTATAGCTTTCACTGAGGAATTTTCAGGTGTTTAGGTGTCGAAAAACGAACTTGGCGCCATATTACGCCAGATTCGTATTTTGCAAGTCAGGGAAAACACTGATGCTCACCCACCAGTTGCTGCGACCACAAGTGGTTACCGCGTTCGCTTGGACTTGTGGCAACGATTGTGCAACTATTTGACGTCATAGTAATATTATAAATTATAACATTTATAACATAACATTATAAGTATTATAACCTCACTACCTTGCGATGTGGTTGATTATTAAAATTGCTTATGAAATTCGAACCCAGTCTTTCATTATTTTGTTTCCATATACATAGTTATAATAAAAAAACTCCCGACGACATGTTTGATATTATTGTTTTTTTTTTGTACAAGCCATAGAGAAAGAAGGCAGGTATAGAGTTGTTATATTGAAACAAGTCTTTTTTTATCCACAAGGCCAAATGAATAAAATTAGCAGTCGATACGTAGTGCAGACTAAATTCACTTTTCACTGTGCACATAGTTGTTTGTAATAATTACTTACGTTAGTTTGTACTAACAAAATCGATTATTATATTAGGTAGGTACGTATTCAATCCCAGTTTCCCCACTTTATTAGTACGTATATAATATTATAAATGCATGATATTATCATTGTCAGGGGCCAGGGCTATGAAACCTTTTTCCGGTTGTCATTGAACGAGAAAACAATGACTACACTTCAACCACCCAATTTCGTTGGATGTCAGTTTCAAAATTTAAAAAAAAATCAGCTAGCGATGGTGAAGCTTGAAAATATTTATTGTGGTTTAATCAACATTATGACCTCTTTCAAAAGCGACTCTCTACAGTTGCTTTGACCTAGCTTTCTTAAATCTTCTGTGTCGCAGTCCTGCCATTATATTTTCGGCCGTCCAGATATTTTCTTAGCCTCACGGGTTGCCCCGCTTTGCTGATATCTCCTCGCCCGATCTAGCGCAGTCTGCGTTTTAATATGCCACATGATCACCTTTACGCCCGTGCACTGTAAACTGTGCACAGTTCTTCATTATTCCTTGACCTCCAAATGCTATATTCTTCTAAAAACTCTCCTCTCAAAGATATATAATATACATATATTTCTCTCGTCCTGTTTGCTGAGCGTCCAGCATTTTAATCCATATGTTTATACTGGGCGCAGAAGAGTTTTGTATAAGATTAAAGATTGTTTCGGTTTTCCTTGAGAGACCTTTGTTTTTAAGAAACCTTTGGAAACCAACATAGCACCTGTTGGCGAAGTCGATCCGGCAATTTATTTCGTTGTTTTTATGATTAGTGTTTCTGACTGTTTCAAAAGTATCACTGCCAATAATAAGGCTTATTGTATCATCAGCATCTGTCGCACTGTTGAGAACTAAGCATGTATTTTGTTTTACTTCGTGTATCCGGAGTCCCGTGTTCGCAGCAGCTGACTACGGAAATAAATGTCCGTTTGAGAGTTTCTGGAGCTTGATTAACAATATCTAGGTGATTTATCCCAGCGTTCGCAGGTCTTTCTATATGCCATCAAACAACTGAAGTTATGGTCTTATGCGCCATCAAACGTGAGTCGCTATCAGTATCGCATTTCAAATGTCGCAGCACTTTCAGCCTTTACTATTGCTACAATAAATACGTGATTTACCGAAATTCTTTAATTTTATAACTGTGGCGGAATCCCATGAAGCATGTGAGTCAGAACGTACTAACATTGTAAAAATGCACATTTTTACAACTTATAATAGAACGATTTAACATTGAACCTGCGCATATGCGATTTCTTGCAGCGCACTGGAATTAGACAGGGTTATATAAAGTGAATATTGTTACGGTTGCTATTCTCCCCTCAAGCATATCGCCGCTCTTACTATTTCGTGTTTTACAAAACTATCGAACCTAACGCCATAGTTGTATGTTTATAAACAAGTTATCAAAGGTTTTTCTAAATCCATGCGACACAACTATATTGCTACATCTTACACCCAGTGGCGGTTTATCGCACTGGTAAAGTTTTTCCAAAGAGGTATCCACGTACATGAACCGTCACCGTTTTATACACAACATTATGAACTACTATCAAATTTAGCAGTCACATCTTACTCGTATTATTAAAAAAATACTGTACATAGAAATACATTCGATAAAATTATTAAGTACTTTAAAATTTCACAAATAATTACCATATGTAAAAATAATAATATCCGTCACCTAGATACGTTGGCCTGTGGTTACTGACCCCTGCTGTGCATAACTTTGTTGCTATGCGCGAGTATAGTTGCACTCGACTATGCGTTGCGGAGTAATGAACGATTTTATTGGTGAAATTATTTCATTGCCTGACAAAAAAATACGTCCATTTAATTGGCTGAATAACATGTTACTTACATCTGGGTTTTCCGCGGTAATTAACACGACGGTGGGCGGCACAGATCACAAGCTGCCAATTATATGTCTCGTGAAGGTCTCCCCATTTCCATTTTTTTTTATTAAACGCCACTCGATTATAAATTGACAAGGAAATGGTGGGGAAGACTATTATCGAAATTATTCATGTTCCAGACTGTTATGCATAGTCATACGCGATGAAATAAGTTATTATTTTAAGGTCTAACCTAACAACTATTTGATATATTATACATGTTTCATTAACAGGTACCTCTTACTTACATGCATGAATTTTGGACCTACAGTAGTAGTGGTTTTTCAATCAATTAATGTGTATTTGGTTTCTGGACATGAAATATAAAAAAAAAACTCCTATAAAAAACTACGATATTCAGGAGTCGAGACACTGATTCCACAAGCAGATACAACCACTATTATTGACAGCGACCGGTCGTTGCTTCTCACTTTTACGGGAACTTGTTCGACGGAGCGGACGTCCGATGGTGGTCATTATGAGAAATACAGTCCAGTTCAATTATAATGGTTTTGAACAATGATGTTATAGGTATTTAACATCCATTGCATTTGACACCAAAGTTTTTTTTTTGTCAATTCTACGATATTTAAGCATTTATGTCGACTGTTCGGTCATCCTTAGAACGATCTAAGAAGATAAGCAATTCGAAAATTCAGACAGCAAGCGTTTACCATTATGTCATCTTTATTGATCTTTAGTCACAGAAAGAGCGGGTGTTATTCTGTTAATAATATAAGTTTTGTTCCTTGCATACAACATTGGCGTAGTTTCCCTTATTTGTTTTATTTTTATTGTATGACTAGCTGCGATTTTGTTTTCAAATTTCTTTCTTTTTCTACATAATATTTTACTTGTTTTTATTTTACGGTATTTCAAATATATTTGGACAATTACTTAACACAGTTTAAAAAACAGAGGATTATTTAAACAGGTTTCCTGCAATGTGTTTATTTATCATAATCCATGAGATTAAATCGATGACCCACGTCATATATATGCGCAGGTATATGATCATTCGTTTTGGATGTATATTATGCGTATTGTGTCTGGCGAATAAAATTGTGAATATGACCGTTTTCCATGAATGTGTATTCCATTTGCACAACTGCTTTAAATTGCAGTGAATAACGTTATCTACGACATTTTTGAAAAGAATTTTATCCATCAAGTGCAATTGATTTTAATGCAAGAAAATTATTTTTTTAAAACTTTTTTCGTCTTAGTAATCAATAAAATTCTACGTAGCTCATCTCTCGCGTGTCGTTGAATTAAATAACATCTGTATAATAACGCTGTTCCCTCTTTTCAAGTCGGCACACATTTTTTCTAGAATTCAACACTCTTTCGAAAAATTCGGCTGGCTTCTGTCGCTTATTCAATTAGCACAATTTATTATCATTATTTTCAATGTTAAATAGTTTCATTTTTTTATTTGCGAATCGTCTATGACGCCAGCACGCACGTGAACATGGATGCCAACAGCTAGATCGGAAATAAAATAACTTTTGTGGAATTTATTTTAAAAATACCTACCCGATTGTTTTTTTTTCTATTCTCATTTTTTAAATAAAATTTATTGTACTGTCTCTTCTGTAAACAGTCTTTATTGTTATGATCGAAATGTCAATTATTTCTTATCCGCTTTTCTTTAATTTGATTAAATTTGTTGGTTCTGTGTGATCTCATTTTGTAAGCGTTTATTTATTGTTTGTGAATGTTCTTTTCTTGCAGTCCTGCATGTAATTTTTTCTGTATTTTATGAAGCAAAATAATTGTCCATTGCGCGGGTGTTGTGATACAGTATCGATCCTAGGTTCAAAATTGTGAGGTGTTATAAGTTATAATAATGTAAGGACATGCCAGTTGAGTTCTGTAGTATCAATCGATAACCGCAGTAACGGGTCTAGGGACTTGGAGGCCCGACGCACAGAATGATTTAATGATAAAAAATAAAATAAAAACCATTAAAAAACGTAGTATGTATAATATTATCAACGTATGACTTTACTAGAATCTCATCCATTAACTAAAAAAATATCGAAGATAACAATGATGACACATTATAATTATCATTGATTCATTTATCTGTGTATGCGTATCTGTTTTAATGGTTGTTATGGGTCCCATTGATGTTGGCTCTTCAGCCTTCGGATTTTTTAAAATGCTTTCCGTAATAATTATTATATACTGAAATGGTAATAAATACGCATCTTATTGTGTGATTGGTTGAAACTGTTTCGAGTACCCCTTTAAAGTATTCCGATGAATCAATTGCGTCAATGAAAATAGCAGGGATCAGACGTGCTATCTGGTGCTGTCAGGCCGTAAAACCCAAGAGATACAAAGCCCCTGGAATGTACTCGAATATTACGAATAATGAAAGCGCGTTTCGTTTACGTGACAAACTTTAATGCAATACGTAACAATTGAAAGTAACACATTATTTATCACGTGTATAATTTCTTCTCCACATTCTTGATTTTTAAGTTATATCTCCACACTCAAAAAAATACGTTGTTTCAGCCTAAGTCAGGACTCAGGAGACTACCCACTTTCCATTATTTTTGTATTCCCTGGTTTTTGCTCTTAAGTATGGCTCGTATGGCTTGTGCCCATATACATATTTGCCATTAAGTATTGCACCTTTTACGTCATTTTAAGAATATTCAAAAATGACATGTACCTATTTAAATACTTAGGTACATATTTTTGAATCCATAATAATATTATATTGCATGGAAGATATTTATTTATTACGTTCATGATGTCACGTAGTTTTTTTCTACAATGAAGAATAAAGTCGTATTTTAAGTTTGCAATTTTATTAATGTGCGTAGGTACTCCCATGTTTTTTTTTACAATATCACATATTGCGACCTTACAATTTGTAATGGACCCCGTGAACGGCTGTTCGCCCACCGTTTCAGATTTATACTAATTCCTAGATAGACCATCGCCGCGGACTAGGCTGAACTTATATACTTATTATTATTATTATCTTATTGAGACTTTATTTCAAATTTGCGGGGGCGCTGAAGTCCTTGCGTCGCCCCTGCCTTTATGCCGAAGTAAATTTTATCAATGAAACAAAATGCAGATGATCTCACGCCTGCGGAAGTTTCTATGTTTTCTTTATTGACAGGGGCCGCAGTTAGGACTGTTTTTTTGACAATTTATAATTATGAAGGATTGTTATAATTAATATTAAATAATCGTAAGTACCGAGATAGTTCTACAAGTTCTAATGTTTATTAGTAATCAACACTCAAACGATTCGTCCCTGCTTAGATATCTATAGGGGATATGCATAGAGTAACTTACGATTTCCTGCTCTAGTAATTTTTATCAAATTCGTATCTTGTACCAATTAGACCGCGATAATAATCAAGGCATAAAATATTATAAAATGCCACACGGTAGTAAAGATCTCAGCTAAAAATATAAAAAAAATTGATCGGGTAAAAATATTGTTTGGCGTTACTTAAAGTGTTGTTTCGATTGGGTGCTATTAAGCCATTGACTTACTAATGAAAACAGTATCTGAAGAAAAACTCGGCTCTTGTAAACGACTCTGGTGATACTGAGAACGTGGATAAAAAATAATGCGATCTGCATTGCAATAAGATGCATATTTCAAATCCACATTCATGTATTTTCAGCATTGTTGTCATATTCTGCTAACGTATCCGCTTAAGTATTGCCACACACTAAAATGCATATTGTATGTAGTTGTAAAATTATTTCTATCGGCATTGCAATAGTGGTGCACATTGCTAATCATCGTTTCTGTCTCGATGTATTCTGCTAACAAGTCTACTTTAATATTGATATTTTGTATGTAGGACACAGTCCATCAAGGAGTGAGTAGGTTACTTACATCTCAGTTGATAAAATAATACTTTGAAGTAAAAAATTAGCAATGTTTGTTGAAAACGTTTGAAAATGCAACCTACATAATATTGTAATATATTGCCATCCTGGGATCAGACTACCGGTGGCGAAGACTCCATTCTAGGCAATTATTTAAAACCTGCATTTAGAAAAATATTTTTTAATCGCGCTTATTTAAATAATCACTTATATTCTATAAAAATAATGTAATTTGCCAACGACATCTCTTGTATAGGTAGAAATGTATTATAAATAAATACAGATTACAGTACCTATCTGTTGACGATTTTTAAAAATTGTCGCAGCGCGCCATCTGTCTTTAACGTATTTATCGGATTATTCGCCGGGAATGCTGATGTTTTTTTTTATGTTACGTGTCCTCAGCATGTCTATCGCAGTGTATGCAAAACGATAGGCTCTGAATCGTACGCCTAAAACGTATAATATTACTGTCTATGATTGCAGCTTTGTCCAAAATAATTAATAATCAGATAATTTCTATGGACGGCATTCAATCACATATAAATAAATATAGATTGTTTTTAAAAATAACAAATAATTTTATGTAATGATTTTTGAATGTTTTGGAAAATACATAATTTATACTGCCGTCCTAAGCGAAAGAGCGGTATCTCATTTTTTTTCGTTTTCTGGTTTTTGTCGCCTTATGAACATTCAGGGGGCTCCACATCTATTTTTCTAAGCGATATAGCCGCATCTCATTTTTAAATAGGTAAAATAAGCTAATTAAATATGGCGTATCTCAAAATCACAACGAAATCCTAAGCGCAATAGCAGTATCTCAATTTCCTAAGCGGTTTAGTCGTATCTCTGAGATACGCCCTTTTCGCTTACCATAATGACCAAAAAAGCTCACAATATTTCGCTAGCGACAATGCCATTATTGTTGGCTTGACGTTTCGGCGTGTATTATTGTGGGTTTGACAAGCGTGTTTTTATCAAAAATATATCAAGAATGTATTCAAGAGCGATGAAAATGATGATTATGTGTGAATAAAATATAAAGGAATTAGGTAAGACATTAATATTATTCAAATACAATGCATTTAAATTTATCGAAAAAATGCATGAGGTTATGTCAATCACTTTTCGACATTTATATTCTTTTATACTACAATATTATCAGCTATTGTTGCGAAATTTGGTTGTTTTCAAAGTAAGTATTCAGAAATCTATATCTAAAACTGAGAAAGAATTAATAAAGAATAATTCAGCTGTTGCTGAAACGATTTTTTTTTCGGTTCGATACATCTTCATACACGCGTGTTAACATGATCCAACTCCCTACTTCATTTATCTTCAAATGTGTTAATTGTGCCCATTTTTTGAATAATAAAATGCCTAATTCTTGTCAAATTTGGGATCATATAGATTATAAGTAAATATTTCACTATATAGTGTTAATATTAATTTCACCAATGATTTTATAAATGCCTTTAAAAATTAATATATCTAAAAAATCTTAACTCCACTCCACATGGATGAAGTGAAATATGACTACATTCTAAAGATCGAGAGGTTTAAAAGAATACTATTTTATGTATTAAAAATACTTTATGCAGTCATCAAATATGTTAAAAATAAATATAAAGGATAATCAGGCTTCAAAATAATATAAATAGATTATCTACAACGTTTAAGAAATGTCCAGGCTTATGCTCTGAAAATACCATGAAAATTTGTCCTACGCGGCGCACGTGGGCCGTTAAGTGCGGACTTACGTCATTTCAGAAGCTGTTTAATGTTCGGAACCTGATGTTGGTGAGGCAATGCAGAACAATTTGGGTGGGTATGGTTTCGAAAATGCCTCAGGATGAAAACATATTGTGTTTTGAAGGTTACTTTGTTTTGTTTTAATCGATATAATTCAATATTATGTCCGTATTTATAGTTAATTAGATAAAGGCCAACCAATACAATATTACTTATAATACGTGATTTTATTATTTCAGACCAATGTAGATGTAATGTAAAACTATTTTTGGCCGCCAGTTAGTCCTGCTACTGCTACTGCGACTATGTATGATGCTACTTCTTCGAATCAAACAGAATCTCCAATAAATGATATTATAGTTGAAGATCCTTCATTATTATTAGAACTTGAGCCAGTTAATCCTGTCAGTTCTAATAACACTGTCATTGAAGATATTCCACAAATATTGGATGAGGGTGAGATTAATGAGAATAATGGCACAGGTGAAATTGTTAGTGAACGTGAACGCAACAGTGATGTCCTTTACACAAAAAAGGGATTAATTAGAAAGAGGAAAAGTTTGATTTGTCTTTAAAAGAACGAAAAAAACAAAAGTTGCAATAAATAGCAGAAATTCATGCAGTAAAAATGTTAGAAATTCATACAGTGATAATGAAAAAATGTGCTCATAAGTGCGCTGAAAAGATATCTGAAGAAAGGAGGCAGTTTCTTAACAAATAATTTTGGAAAATATACAGTTCTATGGCAAGAAAATCTTTCATATTACATCATGTTTCAAACATTCCTGTCAAGCAAAATGACAGTTAGTAGTGTGTGCTGAGAACGATTTTAGAAGTAATAACACTTCGCACATCATTTAGTTCTGACAACGCAACCGGCGCGTTTGCATTAGTTGGCCATTAGATATAATTAACATGATATTTAAAACTTTTATTTGTACGAAAGTATAAAAGAATGCAAGTTTTTGAAAATAAATGTAAGTTTTCCTATAATATCATAAAGGCCGAGGTCGTATCTATTATTTCGAAACCAAATTTACTAAGCAAAATGGACGTAACTCATTTATTAGCTTAAGTTTTTAATTTTTAATTAAAATAACCTATAAGCAGTTAGGTAAGTATTCGAATAGGTATTATATCGCATATAAACATCAAATAATAATTTACAAAGTGATGCGGTTTGTATCTTTACAAAATTGCTCATAACCAAAAGTTAACATTTTTGAGATACTGCTCTTTCGCTTAGGACGGCAGTATACTCGTCGCTCAATTTTATGTCGTCAGTGAACATAACATAACTTCATCGAATTAGTGTGTACCTATTCATCAGTAGTTATATCGTAGCGCCTTCTTATTTCCCGTAAATATCCCTGACAAGTGTGTTCCTTTTCGCTGGTCTCCACAGCCTCTATTTCCAAAAGACACCCTTCGCCACTGGACAGTACTATGTGAGATAACAGAATCCAAAGATTTTAGCCTCACCAAACCAACCCATAAAACGATTAATTAAAATGAGTGTTTGGTAGCGGTATATGGGAGGTAATTTGATGAAGAAAATAGACCCTATAAACCACACTCATAACTGATGAGTGATGACTATGATTGACAGTTGTGTAGGCGTTGCAAGTTACTGTGGTAAGTATTTTATTACAGTATTACCTGCACAATATATGCATTAATTCCAATTATAAGTAAGAGTACCTACTTAATAAGATTGTATTTTTCTGCTCCAGAATAAAAAATAATTTAGTTGACCGTTGGATAGAAGATTGAATTGTGGTAAAAGTTGTATACCTACAACAGACATACAAACTTATCTAAAGAATGGATAGGGGAGCCACAGTCGAAAACTACCCAATCAAGACTCGCACGCAATTGGACACAATCTGACGTTTCCAATATGGCAACCAATATGGTAGTTCGTAGTTCCATTTTAGACCGTTATTTAGATAAGTTTGTAGGACTGTCTTTCTGAACTTTCTGTCTTTCTGAACTTTCAAAACTGCCTTTTCGAGAGCCTGGCTCCGGGCTCCGGGATCTTCACGATAGAGCAGATATTTATTCAATTTATATGATTCGTATTTATGTTTCCATTTTTAAATGACAATTTATTTTAATATTGTAAAAACTTTCATAACAACCGGTCCTGGATGATAATATTATACGTGTGACTAATATCAACATGTTCTGATGAATCAGCATTCATCTATTATGAGCTTGGGGGGGGGGGGGTACACTGGATAGTGGATACTAACTAACAATAATCACTTGGAAAAAATACTCCCCCAGCTTTACGCTAATAGACAGAATGTTTTTGGACGTTTGGCTCAATAAATTGTTTACGTAGGAGTAAGTAGGTATCTATGTAGTTTACTTTGGCTTAAAATTTGGATAGGTAGGTAAATCTTAATCATATTTTTATCGCAATAATAGGTACATACTTCGCTTAGCATTTCCATGCTGTCTTCGCCGGTGCCTCGTTCGCTTTCAGCTATCAATATCGTCGGTAATCCAATTGGTAGCGACCGCGAACAACAATTATTTATTTATTGTTACGCGCATGCCATGCTGCTCACGGACGATTTGGCGCCGTCAACTTGTGACGACGCCATCTTGGCGTTGCTAGAGACGAATAAAATGCGTAGAAATCAACGTTACGAACAGCGAGTCTAATATAGGATAGGTGCCTTTCTATACTAGAAAAAATAAAAATCATTGTTGCACTGTCTAAAGGGGGCGTCATCACTTATGTTTCACATAATAAAAATATATATATGTACTTTAAATATTCACATGTTATAAAGTATTTATGTATATTACCGAGTTCTATATGAAAAAACTAAAATCTACAACAACTCTACATTTGCCAGTTTATTTGTAGGTACTCAGTGGACTTGTGTTGTCAATAGTAGTAACGTACGTGTATTTCTTCACGAATTTTCTTCATCTCTGGCGGCGCCAAGATAGCCATCGTCCACATGGCGTCGCCAAGTCGGCGGTGTTCAGATGCCCTATTAAAAATTTTACTCGAGTTGTACCTACTCTATAATGTGCATGCATATAGGATATTATGTAAACGTTATGTTGGGTTGGCGAGATTCATAATTGTCTGCAATTAATTGATGTGTGAGTAGAGTGATTAAAAAAATTAAGATTACTAGATCCCGCCCCCACCGTGTACACCACTTCTACCTGCCGTGTTTAATTTCGTTTTTATGATAATTATTTACTATACCTAGAGCCGCTCTGAACTGGCTTATTTTATTGCTAATCAAAATAATTAATTTTTAAGCGATTTCTCTGAGTGTTAAATCGGCCTTTTTATGCACTAAAAGCGATTAATTCGGTAATCGGGATTGGCGTGTAGGACCGTGTTTATTGTTACTCACGGCTAATTTCAGCGATTTGCATAGTTTCACTTGTAAATTTAGATTCACGTGGACGGACAACTGTTGGGATACCGTAACCTTTTTTTTTTTATCTCGTTGCTAGGTATCCATTCATGTAAAGATATCCTAAATAGTTAGGACTTTGTACAGCAATGGCTTGCGGTGTTTTTTGACATCGGGCATGCTTTTCTCATACATATTCCGATAATGGATATTTATTTCTATTGGAATACTCAATGACAGATTTCAAATTAATGTTGTGTTACTGTCAATAGTTTCTAATTAAAAGATTCGTCGAAGATCAGTCGTCAATTATTTGCTTCGATAAGAAGTACTTAGTATCGGGAAACAAGTATGTCATTAATGGTTTTATACATCCATATATTATGATATGCGGCTCCCGAAGTCCAGTGCGTAAGTAATCTCGGGAAACAAGTATGCCATTAATGGTTTTATACATCCATATATTATGATATGCGGCTCCCGAAGTCCAGTGCGTAAGTAATCTGGGGGCTCCGGGTTCGATTTCCGATAAGGTCACAATACATGTATGTGATTTTCTCAAGAGCCTGCGTGTTTGTATCGTGATTGTTTTATTTCTACTACTATAATGATGTTTCACTACTCTACTGTCATTGAGCCGCATGGCTTGTTTGAATTATATGAATATCTTGCAATAATTATGTCGTACGCCGCATCCATAGCATTAATGTGCACGCCACTGGGCTACATATAACTAGAACTGGAGGAAGTTTTGTGAAATTAAGGGTTATCTTGGCGGCATCTGTCCATTATAATAATATTTTATTGAATTTACTGATTTGAACCGGCAACCAATCCAAGTTAAAAGCCGTTAAAATTAATAATATATCCGCACCGTGGAGGTCCCATGTCCTGGAGCGGAGATGGTGATCTATGTTTGCTGAAAAATATGTTTAAATTAATATCAAGATGATATTATTTTAATGCTAATATGGCGACATAACGTAGGTACATCTAGGCCGCACATTATATTATATGTGCTGTGTAAACTAAATCAAAACAAACATTGCTTTACGAATACATAATAATATATTTTGAAATCGTTATAATATTATTGTCGGCGTGCGAATGCAACATCAACATAACTCAATAGCACATGTTTTTTTAGTTGAGATAACATTGCATAAAAATTGGCCCGGCCCTATCAGTAAAAAAAAAATCTGGCGAGTTTGTGTTGATTTAATCTTTTCTCAATAATACTTTATTGGAAGTCGGTTATATAATAATTGTGTTCATTATTGACAATGATTACGATCAGGGCTGATGACGCATGTCTGAACAGGATTTTAATCTCTGCTATGTCTATTACGAAAGAATATTACCTATTACCTTTTTTTCAAAATAGTAAAACAATTCACCCGGCGATCGGGGTATACGGGTTCGATGGTTGGTCGTCTGCGAAAATAGTATGCCAATGCACATCTGTATTGCCCCTCATGAAAATGTTTGTAAATTCATTTTTTTGTCATTATAACTTATGAATCTTATGATTAATCAGATTGGTCATGCTTAATGTTTATTAAAACGAGTACATAACCTTCGTTGTACTTGAAGAAACCTAGTGCGTCCTATTTTCTTTTTAATAATTGTTTTACTGTTAATGATAATAACAATATTTATGTTTGAATATGCAATATTACTTCAGAAGAACCATAGCATATCTGTCACTCCCTGATTTACCATATTCAGTCAAGGAAGTTTGGTATAGGTAAATCGTTTTACAGTGGCACTATGGGTACGGCAAATGCGGCTTGCAGTTGTAGTGGTATTGTTTGCTAGCATTGAAACAGGCATTGTCGCAAGCAATTCAATACATGCGCGAATCGCCTATGGTGACACTGTAGAATGATTTAACTATACGTAAAGACGTAAAATCTATAATAAAAAAAAAATATTGACACGATGTTTAGGCATCCCATGAAAGATCTGTGAAATTTCCATCTACCTACCTACCATGTAATACGAAAATATACTTAGTATGCAAGTTAGATAATGAGGAAATTGTTATAATTTCAATTGATTTATATTACTCAATATGAATTAATTATGAATCATATTTTGTGTTATTATTATTTTGTTGGCAATAAATAATTAGGTATCTAAAACTTCTTAGTAATAATAAATTGAGACTGCAATTTTCTTATGAAAATCCAATGCAATTGAGATAACAACATTTTTTGTCAGCATATTCAATAAAATTATTGAAATGTGGTGCTTGAAGTTTATTAGATGTTTTTCTCAGCCAGCTTCAATAATGTTTATGTAAATATTGATAACCTCTAAAAATGTATGAAAAGAGACAAATATTGTCGATGAAACTTCCTGTGTGGATTTATTTTTTTATATAGTCAATATTAACATAGTATGTTACTGGTTTTTAGAGACGGGCCAATTTCTTATAATTTCTCTCGATAACATAAAATGTTGGTTATAATTATGGTCAATATGAATAAATTGGGAAAGACTACCAAGGCTTTTTTTTGTATTGTAACGGGGTGGAACGGCGTTCCGGCACCTTTTTTCACGGAATTTTTAATGTTTCAAAAGACGAAACAATGTTCGCGCTTACATAGTACAAGTTAATTTTCCTGAATCATCTCATATGAAAAAAAAATATACTGAAAAACTATCTCATTTGATATATGCATTAAATTCCATTACCATTTCTTCAAGTAAATGTGAATGCGAATTTTCGCAAATGAATCTAATTATTACCCCATTAAGAGCTTCGTTGAAGACCAAAACAGTTTCGGTACTTTTGTTCATCAAACTCGTCGGACCGCCTTTGACACTTTTCTATCCTATCAAAATACGTTGATCGGTGGTTACTCAGTGTAAGACATATGGCCATAGACTAAAACAGTAATAAAAGGAATCGAGACAATTTGCCAGACGAGAATTGGACTGAACTTTGGAAATCACCATTGCCACCACAAACGGCTGACTAGTCTCTAGCCTGGGGGATCGAATAGATAAGTGAGATAAACGCACATCACAAAGTTGCTCTAATCTTAAAAAAATCGCCTGCGGTGCTAATTTCCTTCAGGCGTATTAACATTTTAAAATATGTGGTTGTGTAATTGTATTTTTTGGTTAATGATTGTTAATACACTGAATACTTTTAATTTTACCTCGAACACCATTTGAAAAGCGCTACTAGGTATATAGCGTCACACTGCCTTTAAACCTAGTGATGGGTAGGGGGCCCGCCAAAGATCCTGGACTGGGGGACTGTTTCAGGATTTGGGGGCCATGGAAATTACTATATACTTTTATTTAAATATATCGCTGGTTTAAAGGTAAAACTCATTATGTTACATTTTGATGTTCTGAGATAATGAGGTTTGAACATATTTTTTGCAATTAAAAATCCAATTTCAAATTAACATTTTTTCTTCTTTTTGTATAAAATGTATAAAAAATCAGAGAATACATTGAAGGTAATCAGATTCTATAAAAAAATTAGGAACATTTAAAAAAATGAGTTTTTGTACATAATGAGTTTTTCCACACATGTTTGTTAGTAAAGTGATAGTATGTCAATACTTTGGCAAGGGTTTCGCAATGTTTTTTATTGTTTTGGATTCTTTTTTAGTAGGTACTTAAGACTACTACTAAGTACTAAGTACTAAAGAATAAAAAATATTTATTTTAACCAAAATAGGAATTAGTAACAATTCAAATTGAAAACAATTAAACATACACTGAGATTAATAATAATTATTTCACAATAATAATACACTGGTGATGGTAATAAGGATAAACCAATAATTATAATAAATTGAGGTAAGATAAACAGCAATAAAAAATATTCTTTATTCCTCAACAATGTCTTCCAAAACGTCTGGCTCTGGTAATGTGTCTAATGTGTTGCGATCTATATAGATGGTAAATTTTCAAATTAGATATTGGTAATATGGATTGATATGCACCTACTAATTGTGGAATAACATTACTCCGTCTCCCTTTTCCCGCTGCATAAATTTTTCTGTAAGGTCCTGTATGGTTATACCGATATTGGATAATTCCAGGTGATTTTTTCTCATAACGTAGACATTTAATTTGGAGCCACATTACTAGCTCTACATTTTCATCTATGTTCCTATTGCTTATTAATTTTAAATTTCTTCGTCATATTGGGTCTTCAATACCTACAATGTGCTACAACTCCAGAAGTTAGCGAAGGTAATACCATTTTCCTCGGCTTGTAAGATCAAGTCGAAGTTGAAGCTTACTAGACAAGCCTTGCATGAAAATAGGTGCTCCATGCTTTGCATTTCACCACACTCGCAGGTTTGGTCCTCAGAGAACCCCCACTTCACCATGTTATCTCGGGTGCGCCCTGCCATGGTTTTCAGTCTGTTTAGAGCTTTCCATGTTCAGTACCCAAGACTGGCTCCATGCGGGAGGTGCTCTGCTGGCTTTACCCAATCTTTGAAACCCTCAGAGGCTAGGTTGGCCGCCCATGCGGATAGTCTATCTTATTCGGGTGAGACGGTCAGACGTATTATAGTTGTCGCCATAAAGCCTTTTCTGTATTTTAGCCTTGTTTTGCACATTTGATACCCATGCATGACTTGTCGCGGACTCTCTCTTGGGCTGCCTTTTCAACTAGGGCTGCAGTTTGGAGTCGGATTAGAGGGAGGCTATTCCTGAAAGCACGTGAACTTTAATGACAGGCGTGGGTTTCAAGCACCCTGTCACGATCCGGCAGGTTTCGTTGAGCGCAGTCCACATGTCTCGTGTGCGCAGACATGTGCCACACCGGACAGGCATATTCGGCCACCGAGGTGCATAGTGCAAGGGCTGAGTGTATGTAGTTGAGCTCCCTATGTATTACTGCTTAGCTTTCTCAAGATACTGTTCTTTGCTGGTGTCTTCATTTTAGTATTAAGCGTCCGATCTAAGGTGATTCCCAGGTATTTGTTGGCTGTTTGTGGGTTCTAAATGCACCCCATCCCAAACAACATCAAGCAATTTCCCTGCGTCCATGTTTTGGAGATGTCCATGTCCTAGATTTGGCTTAAGTTGATTGAGGTCGTAGTATGTCTTTAACTCGCTTAATGTATCTTTAAGCTGTTTCTCAATCACTTCGAAGCTAATGCTTTGATATAACACGGCTAGATCATCTGCATAGAGGAAATGTTTTGTGTTTACTCCGATTGGCTGATCATTAGTATAAACGTTGAACAGTATGAGTGCGAAGACGGTACCTTGTGAAAGGCCGTTCCGTTGTTGTCTCCAATGGCTGCGTTTTCCGTGCAGTGTTACAAAGAATCTTCGGTTGGCCAGGAGCTTTTCAATCACTCCTGTTATTTTGAAATCATTCAGGAGGTTGTAAATGTAAAGTTTACTCAGCAGAATTCTATGGTTAATTGTATCGTACGCGGCTGTTAAGTCTACGAAGGGAAACTCTTAATGTGATCGATAACCAGTTTCATGTTTGCCTCACTAGCTTTATTGGCTGGACTTTTTCCCCCTCTTCGGTCATTGTTTCTGAATGATCCAGTTTTGGCTTAATCCAGCTAAAGCTGTATTAATTGGTCCATTTGAAATGCATCACATTTTTAACGTGCAGGCAGTATTTTACATTAAACTTATTAACACCATCATTCTGATTATTTAGTATAAGTATCATTTATTCTCATCTTATACAAAAAATCATCCAGTAATATACAGTTGGCACAATATGATAGTTATAAACAATGCAAACCACAGATAATACACTCACTAACTTACTTATATACATGTTTACAGTTCAGGAAAAAATCATTATGTGCGGGAATGACTTTTTCCTGAACATAAATCTGAAATAGGTACTGATAATGATTTCTTCCCCAGTTTTTTTCCGTTAATAAGATAGCTATCGTCACAGTGACCTTTTCCAGCAATAGATATCGTAAAAATTAGTGGATATAATGAAAAAACTCATTTTGGCCAAAAGTGCACATAATGAGTTTTACCTCCAAACCAGCGATATGATGTTTTTACAATTTTATTTTTTACAACTTTGGTTGTTTATTTGTATTAATGTTTGTTTGTTTAATTTTTCGTGCGCTTCGTGGCATAGGAAAGTATACTTTAAATGATAAGTGAACATAATTTTCTTTAGTAGTTAAGAAGTTTGGTAATGAATGAGTTCCGGCACCTTCATTTTTCAAAAAAAAAGCCCTGAAGACTACTATTATACTAGACTCACTAGAGTACTTTTCTGTCATGATAATAATAGTATATGAGTATATTATGTAGTTAATGCCCTACAAGTACAAGCAGGGGTTCCCAATATGGAGATTTCAAGGAGTGCAACAACTTTTTTTACTCATAATTACGTTGGTTGTTACAAGGAGCCATGAATCTCCGTCACCTCCAGGATATTTCTCTACGCCTGCCTATTTTTCCGGAGATTCTTCGGCGGCCTTACCCTCGCAACACGGTTTGCCCATCATAAGTTTCCTACCTTGACAAATTGCATTATTCTTGGCTTTCCAAACAGACTAATACAGTAATGTAAATCCGTCCACACGTGCAATTGTCCACATAGTGAATTGTTCGATACAAAAAATCTGTTGTGTGCTGCCGTACTAATACATATACAGTACATTCTCAGTAATCCGTCGTTATTTTTACTAGTTGAAAGCACAAAATCAAGCTCTGTAATTCGCCGGTATTCGAATGTCAAATTCAGTAGTTTGCTGCGTACACGTATGCAACGCAGATGAGACGGCTTTATTTTGGAAACTTCTCCTTCGTAAAACGTACGTTCATCGCGAAGAAAGTAATGTACCAGGGAGGAAAGTGCCCAAGGACCGCATAACAATCATGCCGTGCTCCAATACAACCGGGACACACAAACTGAAGCTTTTGGTCATGGGGAAAGCCAGAAATCCTAAGTGATTCAAGAATATCTGCCTCACTGAACAACTGGTGTGTCAAGTAATTTATTGTTTAATATTTAGTTAATAAACTAAATATGTATAATTTACTTGATTATAAATAAAACTGTAATTTTTTCTGGACCGAGAAGTTTAACGTGAGGCTCCCCGGCAACGCGGCAGCTATGCAGCGGAGCTTCACGTTAAACTTGTCGGTATCTAGTATAAATTTCTCAAAAAAGATATTTTTACTATATACCTGTTTTAATTTTTACCATATTTTGTATGTATGCAATATAATCCGCCGCTTTCACTAATTGGATACTTGTCTGCTTTTTGGGGTGGCGGATTACTGAGAGAGTACTGTACATACAAATTATATTATGTAGGTATTGTCTGGAATTGTTTGAGGATGGTTTCAATTAATGAGAGTAGATATTGTAATGGCCAGGGTCTATTGAAGAGTTTTTTATTTATATGTGATCGGTATCCAGATCGAATTTAAGAGATACATTCTGCAATGACTTATAATCGTTCCTTTCTGTTCCAGCCTACACCAAGAGATCGAGCACTTCTATTCGTACATGTCAGCTACGACGACGGAGAGCCAGGTGCGAGGGCACGCGGTACGGCGGATCACCGACACGGTCCGCAAGCTATGGCCAAAGGCCAGGGTGGAGGTCTTCGGCTCCTTCCGCACCGGACTCTACCTGCCCACCAGTGATATTGATTTAGTAGTTATAGGTACATTGTAAAACTATTTTAATCTTTAAAATTTAATTCATGTATCGTCGATATAAGTGTGATACCGCAAACGAATCATTCACATGAGGTTAAAAACCATGTTATTATGTGGTTTTCAAGTAAGCAAGTTGCAACAAAAAGTTGCGGTTGCAAGAAAACTATTGGTTGACTGAAATTTTAATACACCAAATAACGTGTCTTGTCATATTTTACAAAATAGGGTAAAATGCAGACATTCAAAAAATTGACTTTTCTGTAGTTACATAGTACTATTTTTACACCGGTAATATGAAGTTTTATTTACTGTGACCAGGTAAGTTCGTAAAACATTGTATCGGCTTTTGTAGATGATCCTGTCAATAGTATCGGAAGTCAGTTAAGACTGTTGTATTATAATTCTTTGAATCCAATTAATATATTTGATATTTTGTATGTTTATCAATTCAAATATTACCCATTATCTGAGCCTAAAGAAAGTGCATAGAGTAAATGTCAATACTTGTCATCATAAAAACAATTCCATATATAACTACTTAACTATTAAAATGATTCTCATACCCCAAGATGGAGGAGTGCGCATATTGAAAAACAGAGAAAGAGAAATGATCTCAGCGATAGCAATAATTTTAAATCGATTTAAAAAATATTATTTGCTGATGACATTTTTCCCGTGAAATACATTATTCAGTATGAGATGACATCATTTAATTTGATGAAATTATATGGGACAGAAAAAATACCGAAATGCAGTTCGCTTATCTGTTGTAAAAAATAGTGATTTATATTTTCAGGTAATTGGGAGAAGCTGCCTCTGAGAACATTGGAGCGTGAGTTGGTTGCGCGAGATATTGCGGTACCCAACTCCATCAAGGTCCTGGAGAAAGCCACCGTCCCCATCGTGAAGATGACCGACCGCCAGTCGGACGTCAAAGTGGACATCTCCTTCAACATGTCGAGCGGAGTTAAGAGCGCCGAACTCATCAAAGAGTACATCCAAAAGTATCCCGTCCTCGCTAAACTTGTCATGGTGCTCAAGCAGTTCCTCTTGCAGAGAGACCTCAATGAGGTCTTCACCGGAGGCATCTCCAGCTACTCCCTAATACTCATGTGCATCAGCTTTCTCCAGTTGCACCCGAGACCGGAGAAATTCAACGAGGGGGCCAATCTGGGAGTGCTTCTGATCGAATTCTTTGAATTGTACGGGAGGAAGTTTAATTATGTGAAAACGGCGATACGGGTTAAAAACGGCGGGTGCTACGTGTCGAAAGATGAGATTCAGAAAGAGATGAACGACGGTCACAGACCCAGTCTGCTGTGTATCGAAGATCCTCTCACTCCCGGCAACGACATCGGCAGATCGAGCTACGGCGCTCTACAAGTCAAAGCCGCATTCGATTACAGCTATATCAAGCTTCAGCAGGCCGTCACTCCCGCCATGGACTGCTTCATTTCAGATTGCAATAAGAATTCCATACTCGGGAGGATCGTCAGAGTGACAGATAATGTCCTTCAATATAGAATATGGGTCAGAGAGAAGTTTGATGCGCAATTTTTAAATCCTCGACCGAGTTCATCCAGCTCTAGTAATACCGACAGCGACCTGGTAAGGATCAATTTGAATATTTCATTTCATACGCAGCAACAATCTCGTTATCTTGGATATGCTGGTTATGTTTCTAGTATTGATAAGATTCCACTAAAGTGTTTGCAAAATATGGAATAATTATTTACTTATTGCATTTTTTTAGAAATAACTATTTACAATTTATTTTTATCATAAAGGATGGAAATTCCTTCTAAATTGATACAGGAAACTTCAGACTATCTGCTTTGTGTTTGATTAAGTTTATTACTCCCCGTAGTCTACAATACTAGATGTGAGTCTATTGTCAGAAGTCTACCTAAAAATGTATGTGTTTTTAATGATACATATATACATCCCTTTGACATAAAAAGGTGACTCTTTTATAATTCACTTTAAAATAAAAAATGACCAGATTATATTATATCCCCTTGTGATATAGCAGTAATAATGCTTTTATAAATACGTAGAATGTATTGTGCATTTATCATATTTGTTAGAACATAATATTAATGATTTATTAGGCTTACAGCATTTTAATTATTATTTTTATATGTCAATTATTCACAATCAAAGTTAAATCACTCATCATGGTCCATTGTTCCATATATCTACACATGGCATGTGTATTCTGTGAAATGTCCTTTTGATATGACTTTAATCAGAATTATAAGATGCTTCTTCAGGATCTCAATTTATTACTTTGCAACAACTAATTATGTATTATATACCTACACAATTCAACAATAATTGACATATGGGGAAAACCAATGCAAACCATGGAGTTTCAGTGTTTCTCAACCTTTTAAACCTGCGGACCACTGAAAATAGGAGAAACATTTTGCAGCCACAAACTCAGAAATTAAAAAAAAATATTTATATGGTAACCTATAATAACATTTGATCATGATTGATTTCGTCACGTAGAACCATTAATCTATTGTAAGAACGTGCACGTGTTTTGAAGATTTTATTGGAATTTTTGGAATATGCATTTGGACCCCAAAAATTCAGACCACCAGAAAGTTTCTACAGACTACCGGTTGAGAAACACTGGTCTAGACAATAATGTAATAAGTAAATGTCTACTATTTAGCATGACCACAGTTATTTTGAAATGTCTGAAGCCGAGGCATCTAAACAAACATGCTCTCTCTTTTTAATTTCACTGTCCAATGTGCATTTAGCAAAAATGCTGCGTACTGTCGTGTTTTGTTTTTCCTATAGTAGCTTTCTATTGATAATCAGGACTAGAGAGAGATAAAATATTTGTCTCTCTCTAGCATACATACCTAGCATTTTAGTAGTTTCATCATGAAAGCAAGTATTTTTTTTTTTTTTTGGTAGTGCCATCGAATACCTAGTTAAAATTATTTATAGCTTTTGGTATCTATTGTAAAACAATAAGTATGAGGTCTCGCCAGAAGTATCATCTTTCATGCTTTGAAGCATATCAAAACAACATGAACAGTGTATGTGTGTGTTTTAAAATGGACTTAGGGCCTTTGATGGCGTGATTGATTTACGAAATACAGGCATTTTAGTCATTTTAGCATTTTGATTCACGTGGCAATTCACTTATGAAGGAAGGCAAAAGCTAAAAGTATCATTGAGCTGAATCCATTCCATCTGGCATTGTAATATTACCGAGTACATCATTTCTTTATTTAATTCACCTTATCTCCGAGTAAATGTGTTCATTACATATTATTTAAAAATAATATGTAACCTTTTTTATACTCAATAAC
Organism: Rhyacophila brunnea; assembly: GCF_057557595.1. Lineage (NCBI taxonomy): Eukaryota > Metazoa > Arthropoda > Insecta > Trichoptera > Rhyacophilidae > Rhyacophila > Rhyacophila brunnea. Next base: position 22,910,193 of record NW_028232774.1, read on the forward strand.
ATTTATAAAACTGTCTACTTAAGTTATAAACTTCGTAAAATCTTAATATTCTCTTTGAGAATATAATGTTAGTTATCGGGTTCCGTTCTGATAAGTAAGTGCATTTAAATAATTATATCAAAATGTTGGATTGTGAAATACATTTTTAGATTAAACCTTATAAAGATTTGTCTTGTCAAACATGTATGCAATCGGTGCATTCTGAACTCGACAATGGCGTCTAGTTTTGGCTGTTGCGATTGTTATTGTCGTTCGTAGCTCTTTTTTATATCATGTTTGATTTATAAATGAATAAGATGGTCCAATATATATTTAATGCTACTCGTATGCCGGTGAATTTTTGATGTCATCTTGTTGTGGATTCAGGTTAATGACATAGTTACAGTTGAATCACGGAATTATAGGTTTAATAATGAAAATAAATTGACAACGATTCTTGTTGAAATTAATACTTCCTTTCTTGTAACAATACTTATTCCACGATATTCATTATGACCCCATTATTTTTGTTTTAATGAAATATGAAATTATGTCAATACAGTGTTTGCAATATGATATGTAATATCTATTATTTTCTTCAGTTTTAACTGGTTTTAAAGTAATTGTACAAAAGAGTGTAGCGAAATTTAAACACAGTATTTATGGATGTTAATAATGATTATAATGATAAATTGATAAATTAATATGTACTTTGTTACTAAGGACAAGGTTTTCTTTAATCTACTCTACGTGTATGGTTTTTTTCTTTTCTTCATAATATTGGCACTGAAAATTTAAATAATATGTAATTGCTGTAATTTTAACAGTATAGAAATACTTAGAAGTAACGGAAAATTAAATAACGTTGTTAGAAGATGGTAGTTGACAAAATCGATTGTCCATTCCGGCATCTATATGATGGCCATGGCCCGGTCTTTTGTTGTTCTGAATATTCTGGAATAAGTAAAGCACTTTGATTGAATGATACACCACAGTAATATCTCGATACCCCGTGAAATTACTTCACTTTGGGAAACTAATTATGGGTTTAAATAATATTAATAGGATGGAGTGGAGATGTATTTATTTTATACAGTACAAAAAGATGATACCCAAATAATAAATTAAATATCAATGCTTTTTTTATATATGGGGAGGGCCTGTTGGCATTTGTTATTTGCGGGTTCAGTTGGTACCTTTTAATATAATTAGTATGTATACATATTATTCTGTAATGGTATTTAATTTGAATTTGTAATTTTTCACTTGCGTAATAATAAATAGTTTTTATTATAGAGAGGTTTCGTTGGCCGAGTTATTACTGTGTGTGTCTTAATTTGTTTTCATGAAACAGATTGTAACAGTACGACATTTTTTCAGCAAGGAGGTGTAATAAATGTGACCTATAACATGGGTGGAAAAATGATTAAAATGGCCTGACATTTAGACACATTAGGAGAGTATTTCGTAAGCTTCAAAATTTTTATAAATCAGTCATTGCTATTTAATTATTATGTTATGCTATTCACCGCTTTACCGGTGGACATTGCAACAACTTTCAAAAACAACATGAAACAGACAAGTATCTCATTTTTTGTTTACAATGTTTTGAAAATTGTCCAATGTTTACTTGTAATAGATAATAAGTCTTATACAGTCATGTCTCAAATTATTATATGTTATTTAAGATACATAATGTAATAAAGATTAGGGTCTATACTTATTTAGACTTCATTCATAAATTAACTCACTAAATGATTCATTTACGTATAATTCATTTCAATTCCTTGCTTTTCATACTCCAAATGTATAACTATTTTAATCTTCCTATTTTCAAAACTAAAAACAGAGTTTTCTATATGGGTGAAGTGGCGATTTCCTAAAACTGTTATGTTTGGCTTTGTAGTTTCACGTTTTCTTAAATCTATATCAGGCATGTCCAACGCGTTGATCGTGTGGTGGATTTTAACCAATCGTACCATCGGAATTCATTTATGAAAACGTAAAAAGCGTGTAAATTCAGTTATAATAATATAATTTCACCGGGATTTGAGGAAACATTTTTTATTTTCTTAATCAGCTTATGTGAAAGTTGTTTTCAAATTAATCATGAGAAAACCCGTGTGATGTGTCGCTATATCGCTTTATTTGTATGAGAGAAAGAGAATTTATGGATTTTAATATGTTATTGATTTTAATATCCCGCATTTTAAACTGATGCATAGTTTTCCTTACCGTCGCGTAGTAAGCTCATTGCATAGTAGAATAATAGTTTCGACGATGAATTGATTATTTCTTTTTGATGGTGACAGACAAGTTTTGTAACTTCCTCAATGTCTTCGGCCAAATATAATAATATGTTATTATTATATTTGGCCTTGGGACATTGGGAGACTGTAGTCGATCACGGTGTATTTGAATTTAGACATGCCTGATCTGTATTATTTAGTCTTCACTGCGGTACTTTATTCAAAACTCTCAAAAACTTGATCAATGTTTCATATTTAAGTTAGAAGGTTTTACTAATAGATGCCATTCATAACTATTTTTTTGAATACAACGCTTGATCTGATATTGCATAACTCAATCGATAATAGCTTGCCTTGCTAGTGAACCAACCTAACACACATTTAATTCAAACATGGTGTCATTTGTCTAAACAACTGTAAAAATACTAATATATATCATTAATGTTTTATTTTTATTTGAGGACCTGACAACCTGTGCGTAAAAACCATAAAATTTTCAAACATGCATTTCTCTGAAATTTACAATAATTGTGGAACACCAAGGCAAATCTAAGTGAAAATTGTTACAAATAACATTTAGTTATCCCGACATTGATATAATATAATATCTTGGTCTTTCTATGAAACATTGCGATGACTATTAATTCCTTGGCTAATCTGAAAATTATGGTTAAATTTTAAGAATATCAGTGACAACAATAATTATGCAACATAGATAACTACATTAAATTTATTAATATTGATTGAGTTTAGTGGATATTGAAAAGTGACAACTATGAGTAATAATTTGGGCATGCACTGTATATGTGTATATCAATAATCTGTGCATGCTGGTTGTATTATGGGAGTAATTGAGTAAAATTCCTTGGGTACTCTTTTTTTACTCATGCTGTGTTTATTAATTCTGAATATTATGAAGCTTATTTCAAATAACTTGCTCATTCATGGTATACAATAGCAAGTAAATAATATTATAGCAATGCTTCATATAAATCACTTCCTCATGATGCCTGAAATATAATATATTGTTTATTTTTTACAATACATAGGTACTAATAAAATCATAGAGTGACAATATTCAATATTGAAAATATCGGTTTTGCATGATGATTAAATAATGTATCTTAATATTATGACAATATCTATAGCATATCTTGAAAATAATTAATTAAAATTATTTCAGATTGACTCAGTCGAGTGTTTTGTTTTCCTTAAAATTGGGGACTGCAGTCTATTTTCAAAGCAAAATATTGTAGATCAAATATTTAGAGTCTATTCCCAAGAAATTTTGGAATGGGAATTGGAAACATTGGGAATGGCCAAGAAATTTTCTCACTTCTTTTTCACACGACTTTATAAATTTAATGTAGACCATATTATCCCATATGAAAAGTGACACATTATGTGTTTTAAAATAACTAAAATCCATATTTTCAATAACTTTGTTTTTCTTCCAAAATTTTAACATTTATGTATTTGTGTACACAATAACCTTAAATTCTGGTATTTGCTTGCAATCCAACTCTTTACAAACATCTCCGCCTGTGTGACTTATAATTGGAACGCTTCTCTCCCATTAACATGTCTCGCCCCGCTAACAATACATGTCGCGCGCATCGCACTCCACTAAAACGTCTTTCTCTTTACTGAAGGGAAGCAAATATTTTCAGGAGGCGGAGGAATCGAGGCGGTCGCGTCTCGCCAACAACAACACCAGCCGCGACGCTTCTCCGAACAATAATAACAGTGTCGGGGCCCCCGCGCGACCCGCCGCCCCCCACTCCGTCGCCCAGCGCCGCCCTTCCTACCCTCAACCGCCCGCTCGACCGGCGGAGGATTTCGCCACGGTGAACGCGCTGCAGTCGGCCGCGTACCAGTGCCGGGTGCAGAACTTCGGACCGCAGCACCCGCACGATTACCTCAACAGGATACGCCCCCACAACGTCGGTCTGCCGCAGATGCCTCCTTCATCGAGCGTGAGCGAGCCCGGGGGACGCACATTGGGACGCACCGTCAACGCGAAACAACGCCGGTGTAACAGCTCGCAGAATTTCAAAGCGCAAGAAATGACAGCTGTGAACGGCGGTCGTTTCCCGCCCGATCAGATAATCCACGTCCCGCACCATCAGAACCAGTCTAAATCCGTCAAAAAGAGAAAATCGTTCGGTTTACAGCAGCAGCAAAATAGTGTTTCGCAGGGGTCCGGGAAACAGAGACAAGACTATAATTCGGGGGCGCGATGATGAATGGCCCTGCCGGTCGAAGAACATTTTAATAATTGATAGCGGACAGTGCTCGGGATATATTAACGTGGATCCGCTCGCCGCGAATTGTGTCCTGCGAATTTATTTGTAAATATATGTTATGTCCGTGATATGTTGCATGTCGGGGTGAGTCGTCTTATCCTTGAATTTTTTGTACATAATTAGTGCATCGTAAATGCGTAAATGAGTGAATGGTATTTTATATTGTTAATGTTAAGGTAATCAAATCAATACAGAGCAGTCTTTAAAAAAAATCATTCGTTTGTGTACAAATATTCTTTTTCATATGTTTTATTTAGAATTACCACAAAATAAGGACTGCATTTCAATTGTTTATTATATTATACTATAATAGCCGATTCCATGAAATTCTTTCCCATATCTCCTTGCAAAACTTGTAAGAGTGAAAACACTTTTTTAATTTGCTCTGTCCATCTTTAGGCGATTATGCTAATCGAGAGAAACTGATCTGTTCAATTCTTTTAGTAATAAAAAAAATTGTTAACTCTTTGTTACAATATAAAATTCTTGTCTACAATAATAATAAAGTACCTAATTGCGAGATCTTTATGATCGATTTGGAAAAAAGGGTATGTCCATGGAAAGAATATATTATGTAATATCAGAGTGGATTGAATATTTTTGTGCGATGCGCGCCATTCTAATAAGGGTTGATTAAAATTGTTATACTTTTTCATGGAATTCAAGTATTTGTTAGTAATATTCAGTGAATTTGTATGCCCCGAGACTAATGCTATGTGGACAGTAACAGTTGTAGGTATAATGATTGTACCAATCCTGCAATTGAATAAAAACTATATTGTGTGAAATGCCAACAACTGTTGCATTTCTGACATGCTTTGTATCGAAGTTTTTTTTATTAATATGAGAATGCGAGGTTTCAGTATCGATAGGATGCCTTAACAGATACAGTTCTGATTGTTTGGTCAAGTATTTAACGGCTAATTATGTTATGTGCATGTTAGCTGTATAGTTATCGCCTCACGCAGAGCTGTTTTTATTATGATACACCTTTTCAACACTGGACTCTCGAATGGTTGTTTAAATAAATCTATTAGAACAATCCATGTTCCGTATTTGGAATGCACCAAAGTTTAAATATATATGTTCCTGTTGCCATATTCTGAATTTGAATCCGAAAATTAAATGAAGAAATAGTTTCGAATGTTCCTAATGGGGAAAAACGTTCCCGCCGATTTAATATGAATTCAAATGAACAGTTTTTTTTTTAAATGTTCCGCATTTAATTTGCCGAACATGAAAATGAATGTTCCCGGAGATGTGTTGCAGCATTCCAATCATAATCAAACGTGTGACATTTGAGTAGTTTTTGAATTGCATGAGAAAATTTTCCGTTCCAATTTTAAAAATTGTTCAGAAATTACGTCTATTGTCTATTGCAGTGATAAGTGTGACAATGGTAAAAAAAACAAAAAAAAAATAATGAAAAAAAATACTAAAAAAATTGTAATTTAATTAAAATATAATGCGCGCCCGCACGCACACTGCCGTGGTTTGCCTTCCTCCGCAGTCTGAGTGGACAATAATGGATAAACAAGTTTAAAAATAATTTAAAATGAGACTTTTTTCCGCCGTGTAGGTAAAATAAGTTAAACCTAAAATTAATATATCATATTATTATTAATTATCATAGCATAAAGCATAGACCACACCCTTACTACGGGAATGATTATTTTCAAGTCTCACAAAAAAATCTAAAAACTTAGTTTAGTTGTAATAACCGAAATCTCAAAAAAATTAAATAATGATTGTTATAATCAATTTCATATTGTTTCAATCGTAAATGTTGACAGTGTTAATTTTCCCAAGCGGTTTGCCTGATTCCGCAGAAATACTTGGAAACCGTGTCCGACCGAGTATTGGACTGCCGTCCGAAAGGTTGAAAACGTTTTACGGAATCTTGTATTTTTTTTTGTAAATTTCTATTCCCATCCAACTAAATCTGCAATAATTGTTATGCATCAATAAATATTACTACTCCTAATTAATAATGGGGGTTTGCATTATTATAATCTCAATTTGATGGATGTAATAATAATGTGAAATATTGACATTTGACCAGTAATCGTAGTATGTATGCTTTATTTTTTTCATTTGATTTTTAAAACACCTAAAAGAAAACCTTCAAGTGTGGATATACATATTTCATAATGGCATGCTGGTTACACTATGCTGTTTCAAAGTTACAAGGTTGTATATAACATTTCAATGCTTTATTGTTTCTACTGTTACAGTCATTGTTTACTCAGGCATAATATCATTTTATCTGACAGTCCTGCTAATAGAAGCCAAATTCTCTATTACTACATTATTAAATATTTTTTTTAACATTGCTAAAAAAGTGGTATATAAAACCTTGTGACGTTCGATTGAAGTAGTGATTGATTCATTCACTATTGCACGCAGCAGTGTCTGCGTCTGCTGAGTAGCTAATTATTTTGCATTCAGTTATCGGCTATCCGATGGCGTCGGTGAAATATGTTTGACATTTTATATATTCAATCATTTCTTATAAGAATAGCTTCTTCTCTTCAGATGTGTTCAAAATTATTGTAAATTCGTTGTGTAAGCAGAGTTATCATTACTGAGGAATTAGATTCCTTATGATTTATTCAATGAAATCTTTTATAAAGATTATTGGAGGATATTTTAGTTTAGTTTATTCATAAATAATTGTACAACATACTAATATTAAAGTCTCTAGTAAGTTATTATATTATTATGTATATAGTTGTAATTATTTGTGATGTAAAGCTTAAACCCAATGTTCCAAGAGATATTTTAATAGAATATCGCTAATTAATGATATAATATGTAATGATTAGTATTGTTTAACCTGTGTCAATGTTACTAAATTATTGGTTTTATTCAATAACTGCCGACGCGTCTTATACTCTGAAGAAATCTGCACATGTTTAAAAACAATATGTACATACAAAACATGCGACTTATTACCCGACCTATATTGTTTTAAACATAATATTATTAGCATGACTATTTTTGAATGTAGTAGTGCACTTATTTTTTTTGAACTACTTTAAATCAAATGCAGTTATTTGAAACGAATTTTGGTCAGATGTCATATTTTTTTTGTAATGTTTATTGATGTATCCCGATAGTATGCATTTAAAATGATATCCTATCGTAACTGCGTTAATATTTATTTAAAAATAATTTCTCCAAACAACAAAAGTATTTTCTTGCAGTCTTATTATTAATTCAACAGTATTTTTATTGTTCATTTCATGGAACAAAGCTTGTTATATTCTGTGATTCAATGCTTTTTAAAGCCGTTTTTAAAGAAACCAGTGTTCAGTCAAAACTTCAATAATTTCAATGTATCTAAAACTAAATAAACCTGGTCAAGGCATTGAAGGTGGCCAAAAAAATCACAGCTCAGTGTCTTATAATATATATATATATATATGTAATAGTTAATTAATCAGTATTCATAGTCTACTTAGAATGTTGACAATAGTTGAATACAAAATGCTGTGCCACGTATATTAAAGATCATATTTATTTTCAAAATAACGTTATCAAATTCAACATTGGTTCCGTTTCAAAATAAATTCGTGATACAAAATGTAAGACATTTTCAGTTTGCTCTTAGCATTACTTTACAAGATTGACAACGATCTCTGGTATATTTAAAAAGAACTTTTATTTTAATAAAATATTCCAGAAATATTTGCGACGTTTGAGCTAGTTTTGTGTTGCTAAAAGCAAATTTTCGTAAGTATGATACAATTAAAATATAAATTCAATTCAATTGGTTTTTATAGTCAAGTAAAAAAAAAGAAGCATTTATGAATACAATTCTTGTTTTTAATAAATTTATTTTCAATTTTTTTTCATTTATGATATATTTTTAGACTCAAAAATTATTGTGCTATTTTCTTAAATTTTTCTCATCGTGATCGTGACGGCTCCTTCGGTTAATTGTAAATTATGTATCTCACCGTTGAAAAATGATCACGTCACTAATATCATACTAATTTAATACTCCTGCGTGGGGTTCTTTAGCTATTTAAAATCCTTGCTTCTAGACCATACGGGAATTACAATTTATAGTTAATAATATAAGGCTATTATTACATTAAATGAAATATTCTGTCTAATACTAAACATACACATGTACATACATAATATTATGTTCAATATCCACAAACACAGTGTTGACTGTCGACCAGCTCAATTGATTTATTGCTCATTTTATTTTAGTTGTTTTTCATTTATTTCATCAGCCAGTAGAAGTTTAGATCATATTATAACATAATATAATTTTTGCCATCACACTGCAAATGAAGTATTAATATAAATCTGAATATGGTGTACTTATATAGACCATCTGATTATATCACTTGTTTCATAGAGCAAAGAAAAAATTCTTTCGGGTCTTAAGATAATTCATACAGCTAATTAAAATACTCATATTACGTCAACCAAATTGATAATATTTTGTTATAATAATCATGTGTTTTGGACTTTGAAATTTTAAAGTTTTTGTACATCTTTTATGATTTTGTTTTTATCTACAGTCAAATGTATATTTTCAATCGTCATTGAATATTGGACATGCGCGTTTTAATCCGATCAGTCTTGTTTCAGATTGTTACAATTCAAACTATCACTGATACTCGTATATTATTATTTGCACAAAGTAACACCACTGAACACCACAGTTTTCAAAATGTCATTTTGATAATATAATTTAAATTCATTTCTGCCGCCCGTTTTTACACTTTGCTGAAAGTAATTATTTCATTTTTGATCCAATAAGTGACAACACTATTTTTATATGTAACCAAAATTGTGATCAATTTGAAAACTTTTGCGTATACGGTTTTCAATGAAAAAATTTGGTACCTACTTCAAACTCTAATTTAAAAACAATGCGTTGGACGCAGTGAATGAGTTAAAATGCGAGGGCGCAATGCATAATATGGACATATTTTAATATTTCTTTACCAAATTGTAATACGTGGCCAAACTGCCTGATCATATTTATTACATAAAATGGTTGGAAATATCTTGCATTATCGGTTCACTTTGACAAAATTATCGTTTTTATATTATTTTTAGGCATCGAAATTAAAATTTTAAAAGTGAATAGTCTATTGTTACTAGTCTCGAATTTGTTTTTATAGTCAATAGAATTTTAAAAATATTGCGTTTAAATTAATAATTCTAACTTAATTTGGTTCTATCTAGCGGTTATTATTATAATAATTATTAAATTTTATAAATACACCCTGTGAAAACTCACGGGAGGATAATGTCCTCTCAAAAACTAGACGATCGCTTATTGATCGTCGGCAAAGTCTTTCAGATTCAGTATCCACTCGTCATTGCGGCTGAATATTGTTTTGTTTCTCTCGCTGCCTCGTGAGAAACTATAAGTATGTCATGTGTATTCCGAGTTTATTTCTAGTGTTTGAATCATTTCAAGCATCTTTGACCGACTCGATCAATGAATCTGAATGATCAATGTTGAGCTGAAAATATTCTGTTGGTTATACATAAATACTCCAAGTTGTCATGTCTCTAAAAATGCATATTATGTTCTTCAATTCTCAGTAAAAGCAGTGAACGTGGAATTACAAACAATGGTTAAACGTTCTTAGTAAATATCATTATACGTATCAATATTAAAAATAAATTAAATAAAAAGTTATAATTATGCATAGTATCATACATTTATCATGTTATGTGTTAATTTATACATCACGCATTGCCAAACTAAAATATGTAATTAGCTTTAAAGTTTATTCTTTTTATAAGAATGTATGCAATGGTGCTAAATTCAGGCGTCTATCCTTTGATATTTATCTTCTAGCAGCGTCTACATTTGAATTAATATTTTTTTCTGTTTAAATTCGAAAGGTTATATTTACTACCTTATGTAATTCACAACTTTTTTTAATGTCACTTGATCTATTAATACATAGAACGTGATCTAATTAATAAAAACAATGCATTTTTTTAAACACTGATTTACACGTATGTTAACATTTTGACATTTCACAATCTGGCGATGTTAACTCTCCAGAATAGGTTCAGCCGTAATGATTAATCTATAATCCAAATATCGGAGTGTAAATTTTTCCATTTGTCTATAATTATTATCTACCTTGTTATTTTGGTGTAATATTTTTAGGGAAATAAGAATATGTATGTAGAAGTTTCAATTATTATTATATTAATTGTATTATTACTAATTGTGATGCTTCACACTTTGTTATTTTTTGTCTATGTTCATAATCCTAGATTACTTCCGAAAGTCACGTCCTCGGAGGAATAATACGTATGAAGAGTATCGAGATGGCCATCGGTCGGGTGTGAATATTCATGTGAAGAATTTATGGGTGGTATATATTAGTTTTATGACAATATTCAGAGAAACGTTGAAGATCTGTCCGAAACAAAGATTAATTGATTTTCTCTAAAGAGTATATGATATTAATGATTTCAATAGCTAAATCGTTAATTGAATGGTTCTCTTTTCATATTGTGTAAAGTGTTATGATTTCATAAACAACATTGAACAAGTTATGTAAACGCTGTTTTTCTACCCTGCGAAAGTTCTTGCCATGAATATTAATTTTTAATTCCTACTATCATTCCTCTGAGATGATGTATCATTTACATTTTACATAATTATTATAGAATCCATTAGGTGATTACTATCTCAGTAATATTGAGTTGCTTCAGTTATTGTGTAGAATGTAGATACATAGTTTTGAGCCAGATCGGTTAAAATGTATTTAATATTTATTTTATCATTAGAAGTGAAAGTTTTTTTTCTTTTTTTTTATTTATGGTCAGTTGATTTTATTTGGAATGATATAGTCTATGGGACAGTTGGGTTTGTTAAGTTCTGTTAATTATTTCCTTTACGTGTTTAAGATTGTACCGATGTATATTTTAGTTAAATTATCTGTAAGCGAGACATTATTAATGAGATATTTTTAAATGATTTCTTCCATACACGCAATATGTGCTTCTGAATACGAAATAGGTTGTGTAAAATACTAGTTTTATATTGATTATATTGATCAACAATGATGCCTTTCTACTTTGACATAATTCACCACAATAAATAAAAAATACAAATTGTGGCGACAGCACATTTAAAAAAAAGTGGGTGATAATCAATTGGGTGCATTTATGTAAAAGACAACTCCAACATAATATATATTATGGGAAAATAATGAATTCATAATCTCAAGCGAGATGACATCAGTATCTAACATTGTGAATAAATCACAAAATATACAAATATATTTTTACAAATGATTCTATTCTGTGTGTGAATACATACATCCATAAAACAAAATTCGGATAAATGTATAGATATGTCTTTTCCTTAATGATACATTGCCCTTTTCAGTATTGGCTGTATATCTGGGTATACTAGTAATCTTTTTATGTAACTCCCTGAAACGAATTAACTGTGAATTTCAAACACTCCAAAAATCTGTATGTTAAACAAGGTGAATGACATCCAGGTTCGAAAATGTCTTGATGTAAAATTAATGTAATTAATGTAACTCCCTGAAACGAATTAACTGTGAATTTCAAACACTCCAAAAATCTGTATGTTAAACAAGGTGAATGACATCCAGGTTCGAAAATGTCTTGATGTAAAATTAATGTTAAATAATAGTGAAGTGATATCTTCTGCATAAGTTCACCCAATTTTTGTGCAAATAAAACACTACCCATGCTTTTGTGACATAGCTACAACATGATATGGTTAAGAAGTGATTATTTTGTCTTACGAAACGAATAAAAATCATACATTTAAGAATCTATCGCTTAGTAATATTATAAATTAGTTTCTGTGTATCTTTTCACGAGCAATGCGCCACATGTATTTCATAATAAACAGAAGTGTACTTTTGATGTTATATAATATTTTTATATGCCTAATTATTTACAGTTATATATACTCTTTGACATTAACATACTTATCGTAGTTGTAAAGAAAACAAAATCCTCACAGCTGTATGTCACTTTCCATCAGATCTAGTTGTACAAAGCGGCACCGTCTCGGAAGACTATTGCGAATGACGTCTTCATTGACAGTAGTAGGCGTTCGAATTACCAAACAATATACCGTCATATTAAACTTTTTATTTACTCGGTTGTATTTAGATTGTTGAACACCAATTCAAAAAATCATGTCTTTACTATCAGTAAATAAATTTACTACAATATGACAAATAGGTACTAAAACTTCTTTTAAATTTTCATTCTTCCCACCTTTGTATAACTAAGTTGCTTTGTGATATACAGTTTATTTATTAGGAATATACACAATACATGTCCGTAATGCAAGTCCTTAATGTTTATATGCAGGCTGATGAGATGTGTCGAATAATAGACCTCAACCTCAAACCTGTACTCGAAAGCAATATTTAAATAATGCAGATCTGAATTGATCGACACCATTTTTACATCAAATTGACAGTACAAATTTAAAATTTAGTCATATCTTTAATATTATTATTATTGTATATTTAATGTTGTACAAGTATCTAGGGCTTTGTGATACACTGCCGCCTTTTCCGATGATCGATAGCCTGCAATATATCTGTTAATAATATGATAGGCATTATAGAATCAACATTTGATGTTTTGCTTAATTTCATTCCTGCCTTGTTATCGAACATGCTAAAACTGTCTCGAGTTATTGTTATACGGGCCCTGCATTTTCTGTGTGCGATATTATTGAAATCGGCTTGTATGGACGAACCGTTTGTACATCTTTTGAATATTTTAATGATTCGCATCCATCATTCACTATATTTAAAAACTGGCACGCACCGAGACAAGACTTTCTTAGTGATATAAGAAAATACATGTCGGATGTAAGAACATTAATAATAATTTACCACAATAGGACAGTCATAATATCTAGCAATCAGATTGATAATCAAAAGCTAATAAGTTAGATTTTAATATTTAGGTGTTGAGTCCTTCCTATCTGTAAACATTATTTTTAATTAGGTTTGTGATGCTGTCAACTCTCAATCTTCACATTCTGACAAACTGAAATATTTACAGCATATTTCATAATATGTACATGTTAGTAATTATTTTGAGGTTAAACTATTTGCTATCCACTCCTTTCGATTAGAACATATTGTCAACCTAGTGTGTAAAACTGCGTGAATGGGATTTTACGATAGTATATTATAATATTAATTTGTGGTATTTATTTCTTGTCAATGGTTGAAATATTCATAAGGATTGTTACAATTTTAACAGATGACTTAAAAACTAACCAAAAGTACATTTAATATTATACAGTCTCAAATATGATATAGTTATAAATTAGTATTTCAAAATATTCAGAGAATAAGGTTTTCAGTTTGTTATGAGAATCTATAGCGCCATACGATATTGATAATTATTTTGTACACTGTCTATGTTTTTATCAAATGTCTTATTCCACATTGGCCGAGAAATTGAATAAATTTGTAGGTTGCAATACGATTACACTTATTTGTTGCGATGTAATATGAATTATTTGGTTGCGACACAATATGCATTTATCGATTGCGACACAAAATAAATTTTCCGCATTCAATGTGTGCTACATTTACGATTGTCATATCTCCTAGTGATTAAACTATTTCCATGGTTAAAGACGCAGTTGTTAAGTCTTGAAAAATCATTTGTTATAAGTAAATATCATTAGTTGTATTGTAATGGCCAGTGCTTAATGGTCAACTGAAGCAAGTCATAATTGAAAGAACGGATGGATAAAGGTCTTATATTACATTTCAACGCTCTCTGAATAAACGGGAATGAAGATTGTACAACACTCCACCGTTTATATTCTTTTGCGGACACGATTGATTAATTCATTGTGTCGCTGTTTCCTTGAAGAATGTGACATTTCAGACCTTTGTCCACTTCCACGTTCAATTGATGAGTTATTGAAAATTGCTTATTTTTATTGAGTTCTTTCACGATACTCATGTAGGTTTAATGAAAGCAACATTTAGTAATTTGTGATTGGAAGTATATTCCTTCTTTATGTGGACTTTTATATTATAGATAACTATAATCTATAGAATTTGTTCTCCTTAGGCTTCCTATGCGTGTTGCCATAATGAATTGCAGGATTTAATTGAATGGCTTACGTTAAATACAATATTTGGTTTTGTAATAAAACTGACTGCAGATATTTTATGCACTCGTAATTAATATGAAACATTGTATTTTCTTCATAATATACACTTTTATTATAGTTCAAGTGGGTGCATACCTTTATCTGTGTCAATAAATCACAATGTACGATGTGTCGGTATGTCGGATAAATCTATTAATTGCTAATGTAGTGATAATAACTAAAACATGTGTTTTTACGTTAAATGTTTCATTTTGTAATTGTAAGTAATTCGCCTTTTTTTTTAATGGATGTTTATTTTTCTCCAAATGGCGGCTGCACATATTTCATCTGCCTTAGTGACATTTTTTAATATGTATGTATTTTTCCAGTATATTATCTTTTACCACGGAGGATACTTAAAAATCAATTTTATGTAATAGTAAGGGACAAAACAATATTATAATTTTATTGAAACCTATAACTAACTATATAAATTTGTTTTTTTCCGTTCATATTGGGGTTTCAAAAATAAATACCATTAATATAGATATTTTTTTTTGTAAATATAATTGTGTCAACACAAATAATTCTTTTTAAATTAAAGGATTCCGGTCAATAGAATGAAAGCACTTAAAAAGTAAACAATGTTTTGACTTACGAATATGAGGATTTTCTGAAATTTTCACACAGCCATCTTCAATATCCTCTCTTAAAATGGATTGTATAAAAGAATATCAACAAAATGTCTCAACGATTGTTCGGTTGTACATATATTGCCGGTGGCAAAAACGACTGTTAATATTTATTAATATATATATATATATTTACATAACCATTGTAATATAGATAATATAAAAATATACCATGTAAAATATTTTACCAATTTCTTTTCATGAGAAGAATCGTCTTAAAAATAAGAAAAATACACGAAAACATAAAAAAATAAAATAAATAAAAAAATAAATAATACATACCCAAAGTATGGATAAGAAAAACAATATCTGTGTATTATTTCTCCCTTTTCCATAACATCGCAATGTAAACAGAATAATGATCATCGTTTGCCAAGGACCACCTTTAAGGTCGTCAGTTGGCTGGTTCAAATCTGACAATTTTACGTGTTTTTCATGCATGATGACTAAACAGCGGACACTTGGGGCAAATAACGGTAAAACCATAAAAAAACATTAAATTGGTGGACGAATCAGATTTACTCAGTAATTTTGGCCTTTGGTAAGACATTTTTGCAAATTTGAGTTGTCTTTGCTGCCAGCTTGGGTGCGATGGTAATTATTCTAATTAAAATAATCACCTTGCCAATATTATAACGCGGTGTGCGGCGCAACGTACAAGAATTCGAATTCGCAAATTGCAATTAAAGATATCCTGTTACAAAAGTAATGTTTATTTTATTTGAGGTAAGCAATGGTGAACCTTTTACAAAATGCAAATATTGAAAGATTTTGTCAGCGGACCCGGTTTAAATTGTTCTAAAAGTATTACATTGATACCTATTAATTATCAAGTATATGTAAGTATAGTATGAAAACAATGGGTAACAAAAACGATATCGCAAAAGTACCTATATCGATATAAAAGTCATATATTTATTTCTTTACATATTTAAGTATTTTGAGGATGCTCTGTCCAAACTGGTCTATTTGATTATAAACTATTGTCATTGATGAATTTCACCAAATTGATCATATAAAATTTCCTCTTCAAAGTACCAGTGGCGTACGGTCTATAGATGTAGATGCGGGCCATCCCTGGAAATATTAGTTAGAATAATTATAATACCTACGTTAATATCCGAAATGCCACACTATACCACTTACCGTGATTAAATTAGTTAATTAAAGAACTTAAGTAGATAAAATGTAGATCAACGTTCATTTTTTAAAAAAGCACCGCCCGTTCCATTTACTCCAGTGGTTTCCAAACTTTATGTTACTAATCCTCCCTTTTAAAAAATTCTAATCTTGGCGCCTCCCCCCCCTTTATTTTATTAAACAATACAGACATCTTTTTAAATAGCCAAAATGTACTAATACAAAAAATTAAGGTTTTAGGTACTATATTATATTCATTTTTAAATTAATTTGTTCTTCATGCGATGGATGTGCTTGTTTATTAGCACAAAGTGCTCTTTTCTACTAAACGGGCTGGATATTTGGATTTCATTGCAGCTGATGTAGAAAATTCCATTTCGCATAAATATGATGTTACGAATGGTAGCAGTACTTGCATTGCTTTTCTTGACAAAGTATTATATTATTCTTCACTTTGATTCAACCAAAATTGAACTAGGGTTTTTGTTTCAATGAATTATCGCATGATAATTGTATCAATTTTTCCTTTTCAATAGAGTAGTCAATCCAAATTCATCATCGTTCATTGACAAATGGATTCTATATACACGCGAATTTTATAAAATCGAGATATTTATTATAAATAAATATTGTGAAAAGTGCATAAGCAAACTATCCCAAGTGCTCAGTAAATAGATTTTTGTTTGCTTCAATATATCTGGCGCTGAAATCATTTAAAAGTGGAAACATGACGAACTTATTTTTTTGTAATTTCCAAAGCTCCATTTTTTTATGAATGCCTTCACTTTGTCTTTTTAAATCAGTGAATGCAATAGTGTTCCTTGCATTGATTTATACACTTTTTTTAAATTTCAACCAAAGCTTAACAACGTTATCATTCCTAAATAAATTTTCCTCAAATTTCAATACATATTCAATATCAATCATATGACCCTTTTATATCATTTCTTCACGAGATAACCAGCGTGCTTCGCAATAGTATAGAAATAAGGTACTTATAATAAAATTAGTCTCCATATCTTCAGACATGTTTGTAAACAACCATTTATATGATTGTTTTTATGTAGTTTATAACTAGCCATCGTTTTATAAACTATACACTTGCAAACTGCAAACCTGTGGCTAGATTTGTTTTAATCTTTTCGCGCCTCCCTTTGCAACACCGCGCCTCCCAGTTTGGAAATGGCTGATTTACTCAGTACTTAGGTATTCTTATTTGATTTAAATACACATAAAGTGTAAAGAACTATTTATGACATACAACGACAGGTACCTACCTAGGCTACATATTTCATTAAAAAACACTTTAAAGGTTTATATTTTTTTGTACCTTTACCACATTTATTTCATAGTTTTTTATATACTACCGATTTTATCCTAATGGACATTTTCAATTGTATAACATTAAAAAATATTGGTACATATTATTGAATAAAAAATCAATTAAGTATAGAGAACGTGGGTGCCGATTGTTTATTTGAACTAACTTGTTGGCGATATTTGTCCTTATTTATTAAATGACTGATTTATATACATTATGAAATAGCGTAACTTTATCACTGTGAAAAATTTGCTGTGTTTAAAATTCACCTGCCGTAGGTATCAAAAAAGGTTTCCCACCAATGACAAGAACTTGAATACGATTTTATTGTTTTCATCGCATGATAAATACAAGAAGTCCACAACTTAAAAATGAATTATTTTCCATACAATGGTATGTATCATCATCAGCTGTAGTATATACCAATATTGTATATAAATTTATGTTTACATTATAGATTTAATAGAGCAGCCATCTATAATACCATGGATTTACAATAATAAAATTACAACGCTAAGGATAATCTCAAAAATAACAATACAATATGTTTTTAAAAAATATGAACAGCGGGTTTACATGGTTCGTATATTTTATATTTAGGAATATTATACTTCATCCATTATTGTGATTTTAAAATTGATATGATGAAGTTAAAAGAATAATATTAAATAAGATTTGATAAAAATAAACAAAAATGCAAAATGTACAATAACTAAGTTGTAAAATTACAATCTCTTTTTATCAACTTTTGTCACTACAAAAATATGTTTTTGATTTGATTTTGATGAAATTCATTTTACATGTGGCAAAAGATGGATATTATTAACAAACATGGCATGAAATTAAAAAGAATACTTTCATATGAATTGTCTGTACAGACTTACAAACTTATCTGAAGAATAGGGGGGCCACAGCCGAAAACTAACCAATCAAGACACGCAACTGGACAGAATCTTACATTTGAATGACTTTTTCAAAATGGCGTCCATGTGATAGTCCGTAGTTCCATTTTTGACCATTCTTTAGATAGGTTTGTAGGACTGTACTTACAATTGATCTAAGACTTTGACGGCAGTTTTTCCATATGACTCAATGAGAGGCAATCTATTAAATGCAAGAAATGCAAATCCCTCCGAATGTCCTCAAATATTACCAATTTTTAATGCGCGTTACGTTTATGTGACAAACTTGAGTGCATATTATGATACAGACATACATATTCTTTAGCACGTGTTCAAGTTTATCCCATATTTCTCTACACTTGACAATCGTAGTTTCTTATAAGCAAACCAAGAACGTAACGTACGTCCCATTATTTTTATGTTACCTGAAAGCAGCTCCATTTTGTCGTTTGCGTACAGCTGCGGTCGATTTCACCTATTCTTGTGAAATCATGTAGGAGAATTGGACAAAACACTAATTTCTATGAAATGGTAACTTGCAATTTTGCTGATATTCTAATTTATGTGAGCTTGTTGGAGAAATATTGTAGAAATATCACTTTCCGACTTTGGCACTAAAATGCATTTCTTTTAGATATCATTCTGTCACTGAGAAATGTCATAGAAACATACATATTATTATTATATGGTATTGATACCGCCTAAACCATGGCATCCTCAGAAGATCCAAGGCCATGAGGCCTGAATCATCATTGGGCTGATTCATGCAAACATGAACAGATCAACTGCGAGGCAAATTTCTAGCCCGTAAGCTAAGATGTATGAAAATTTATAGTCGCCCTTTTGCAAGTTCTACAAAATTTAATGAAATCATTCTAGCCCTTAATGTATGTAAAATCCTGCATTTTCTTTATACCTACATTAATTCTAGAAGCAAGCAAAGTAAAACCTAGCGTCATTATAAATTTTATACTTATTCAATTTTAAACATACAAGCAAGCTGTAATTTAGTGCAGTAATGATAATCCCAGCAAATGCAGTCCCTTTCAAAGCATGTACCTGGAAAAGGTCTGCTTGAATATTTCTGTGGTTAGCAAAAATTCTCAGAAATATGACACCCAATGTACCTACCAGCCAGGTACATAGGGTGTAAAGGCTGTCCTTTTGTCATTTTTCAGTGACAGAATTTGTAGGTAATATTTTTAATTCTTGCCTGAGTTAACCTACTCCAAAAAGGTTGTTTCATTCGGTTTTCGGACTCTCGAGCGTGACGTCGGCTGTGGCGCCGCGCTCGCCGGCGTCACCGCCATTTTAAATTTTTTTTTTTTTTTTTATATATTTTGTACGCTGTACTTTACTGTATTTATATTCCGAACAATAAACGCCCTGCTTTCGCCTGTACTTCCGCGTTGTCAATCAACATAAGCATGTCCCCGAAAGAAGAAGCAGACGATACCACCATGACATATCCGTGACATTACATCATCACGGGGGGTCCAGCGCCCTTACCTACCCCCCCCCCCCCTTTCGGAGGTGACAGTATGCAGTATAAATATCGGATAATACACCGCCAATTATTCGCAACACGATCAAAATTCATAATATATTAAATGATTATGGAACTTATTACGGACTTAGCTCGAAAATATGCCAATTATAATAATATTATTGTGTTTAGAATTGTCATTGATAAATTCCAATATACCTACTAATACATTAATACAATGGGCATAATCATCAAAATACTGACAGATCATTAATTTATATGTGATTTATTTGAAAACTACTGGGAAGCATGTAGGTAACTACATGTATCTATTGGCAGTAAGTTCTCACATATTTGTTATTTTTTCTTCATCGTATAATCACATTGAATAGTTAATGAATTACTGTGACTGTATTCTTCAATAATTTGTCTAAATACTATACTAATACCAGCGCTTCTATATAATGAAAATTTCTCGGTATCCATAAAGTTTCTTGTACTATAACTATATCAATATTATTTATTTCATATTTCATTGTACCTACTACATCTTAAAACTTATTTTTCTGAAAAACATAGGTTCCATAAATTATTAACGCATTTTTTAATTAAAAATTGTTACAATATTACAGTTCGGCCCCAAAAAAAAGAACCCCGGATGGCTGGTGTTTAATGATGACGGTTGCTCATAAAAGATTCTGTGGAGATAACTTCCACTTTGTGGGGAGACATTATCCTCGCTCCCCTTACAACTAAAAATCATGGTTTACTACCATTTCAAATAAGGCTTACTTATAAAATAACTAAAGGTTTATTTCATTTTAAAACTTAAAATTTCATATAAAAATTTGGGAAAAAAACTTACTTATTATACCCATGGTGAACGCGTCAGTTTATAATGTATGACCCAGGTTCGAATCCTGGGTCGGGACCTAAAACGTTGAGCAAATGGCCAACCTCCACTTCTCATAAAAACAAAAATCTGTTTATACAAACTGCACTCTGTGAAGGTTCTCTATAATATTTTCTAAAAGATAAGACTTTTAGAAACAATCTTTGAAGATATATTTCCATAGCAGACTGGTTTAAGTCGTACGAACGTTCGATTGAAGCAAAAAATTTTCCGCTTTTAGAATACCTAATTATTTCCATCTTTGTCTCGATCTTATGAAAGGAGTCTTTAATTTCATTGTGTCGGTATCAACTCAGCAGTTTCTCACTCATTAAGGGCAAAATATTTCAGAGAGCGGAGGAAAGGAAGCATACAGTTTTTGCATTATAGACAAAAATCTAAATTTTAAGAAATGAATGAAAGTAGAACATACGAAAGTCAAGGACCACCTGTAGTTCAGTGAGCTTGAACAAAACAAAACAAAAAAAAAATTATAAATGAAAAACTAAAGTATCATAAAAAATGGAAAAAGTACAGTAGCTCCATAGACTATGATACATTTGTCATTTTAAGAAAAAGGCAAAAACGCCTTGCTAAAAAATGTTCTGAAGACTTCATTTTACGGGTAGAAAAATCCATTAAGCGAAACTCAAAATGTTTTTGTCTATTCGTTAAGAGTGGGTTTAACAGAAAATCTGATTCATATTTCAGTCGAAGAGAGTCCACAGAGCGAGGAGCACAAAATCCCTGGTCATCGAAGATTTTATTTTAAAAACATAATAGGTAAACGGTAGAGCAATTCATTAATTATTTTATTAGGTACCGTCAATGCTGTTCGCCGGCCGGCCGAATGTAAAACAGGTCTGTCAAAATAATATATTAATATTTTAGGCCATTTTATTAAAAATCAGAAATAAGTAATGATTTTCGTGTTGGTTTTATCAATCAAATGGTTACGTTTTAAAGAGTTACAAATTGAAAGTTAAAATAGCTTAGGCTAAGGCCAGATAGGCAGGTGCCTTGCTTGGTTGCTACATGCTACGCTATCGCAGACTATTCTATCGCAATGGCCACACTGCACGCTTCGCGCCTCGCTACATGATTATGAGTCACCTCGTGAGTCTCCCGGCGAACAAACGTGTTGGTTATTTTTATTGTGTCACCTGGTGATTTTGCCATTGTCTATGGATTTTTCAAGATGGCGGATGTTTCTTCAGTATGACAAACGTCTAACACCATATATTTTGAGGTTATGAATAATGACGCATGGGATGATTGCACCCAACAAGTTCGAATTTTAGACTTTCGAAATTTTAAACTTAAATTCTCTGTGAGAAGTAACTTTTTGGTTAGTTTTGAGAGTGACATATCGTTGTTGACATTGCGCTCCCAAATATCAAATGAATTTGTACCTAAGCACGTAGCCTGCAATGTGTCAGTAGTATTTTTAGTAGACAAGCATAGCATCTAGCTCAAGACTAGCGAAGCACCTGCCTATGTGGCCGAAGCCTAACTGTACAGATGGAATAAGCACACATTACCAAGCGTCAGCAGCCATGGAAGAAGCTCGATATATAGTGAAAAGGTCAAATAACTGTTTACTTTGCAAGATAACATACAAATTTGTACATATCTAAATGAGGAATGACATTCATGAGTGTGCACGGCTGAAAGTTTGGAAATTGTGTTTTTTTCTATTTGAAAATCTTTTAAATGTGTATTATTTTATTACAGATTCAAGGTAAACTTCATATAAGTAATATAAAATACTGGTTGTTTACTATTTACACCGAGAAATTTCCATTTATAAAATTGGAAACGATTTTTACGGATGATGAGTTTTGGAATATAATGCAACCAAAACTAGAAAAATTCTCTTATGAGTGTTTACTTCCTGAATTAGTTGACCCCAGAAAAAACAGGTCCATGCCACAACGTGAATTACAGTGGATATTAGATGCACAAAACTTAATTAAGCGTAAAAAACTCCAAAACGTCAAAATAACTGTTTGAACATTCAACGTGCAGTGTGAGCATGGGAATATATTCTCATAAAGTTTTCTATTCAAGTAAATCGGTGTCTGTGATTAGCGCAGATAAAAGTGAAAACAACGAAACAAATCAAATAAGTTTAGTGATAATTTAAAGTAGATAAATTTAATATAGATTATATTTAAAAAAAAATCACGTGAATTAAGATAAATAACAAATATTATATCAAGCAACTGTCTATATTACATTTTCCTGACAGCCCTGACGGGAATGAATATACTATTGTATTGTATGGAGATTGGCTTCTAATAAAAAATAATGTGAAAAATAATAAAAGTGTATGGGGTGTTGCACGATAATATTTATTTTTAGGCGTTATAAATTATTTCGTGCATTGGCTTTACTCAACCAACAAAATACAATAATGGTACCTACCTATTGTTTCACTAGTACATATTATGAAAGTAAAGTTGCGTTACTAGTTTGTAAAAGTGTTAGACTAAACTAAAACCAATCGGGTAAGTAATAAAAAGTCACTTTCTTTTAATAAACAAACATCATGTCACCTCCTCACTGTAGGTGGACGCCTCCCCCGTTAGATAATCATATAGTCGACATGTAAACCTGATCTCTAATTATACGGCTTAATAAAAACGCCTAATCGACTTCCTTGTATAACCATAAATATATTTGATGTTTTACAGATTAAGTCCTCCGTCTGGTATGTAAACATGCTGGACGGGGAAGTATTTACTACAAACAAGGTAATTTAAGTATGAATGATGGAATGATATTATTGCCTTGTTTTGTACTGTATAAACTATGTCCTAGTACAGGGGTCGGCAAACCGCGGCTCCCGAGCCACATGCGGCTCTTTGGGTATTGGTGTGCGGCTCTTTGCCAAATTCATAATTCACATTTTTTACAAAAAAGGTATGATTGTTGTCGTTTTAAATCCGCTCATTGCAAAAGTCGACAAACTAAATTTTTCTCCATTTCATATTGACACAAGCACTTTTGAAATAATTTTTTTTTGGTGGATTTAACAAGCAAAGAGTTATGTAGCTCCAAATTTGTAGGTCTTGCCACCAAAATTGAGGATTTAGAGAGAGAAAAATGCAATTTAAATTCACAACACAGCGGAGCGCTCTAAAAGATCTACATAATAAGGTAGATACTACGATGAACAATATAAATAGCATTTAGAGAAGCCAAATAACCGATGAGAATTTGGAGTCACGCCTAAAATTGAAAACTACAAGTAACATACCAAACATACAGACACTCTCCAAAGAAATGCAAGGAAGGTCTTTGGTCACATAAGTTTTAAAGGGGCCTGTAAACGAGCATCAAAAATTGCAGATTGCCGATACAATTGTCAAAAAAATGATGCAACTATTGCCCAGTTGATCAGTGTCGGGCAAGTGAGGCTGATGTATTTTGTGTGTAGTTTAGTGCGAAGAAAAAGAAAGTAGATACAGTTATAAAGAAAGCAACACTGATTACTATTATACTGCCAGTCACTCTTCGATTTCTGCCAACTGGAGATTCATACAGGAGTTAAATGTATTTATTCAGGGTGTTCAACTCTTCGATTGCTCACATTGTTACAGATCCAGACGATTGTGCAGCTTTGATAATTGGCCTTTTCATATTTTGATCATTATATAGTTTGGCTTCCACGTTCCATAGTTCAAGACATAAATAAACCTCGTTAATAAGCATCAATACCCTGTGGTTTGTTCATTTATTCATTGTACGTAGTGTGAATTGACGATTAGTAATAACACCATAATAATATTAATATCGACACAGTGAAAAATTATAATAATGTGTCAAATCGGCTGTCATTAGATACAATGTTTTTATTGTTGCCAGTGGTGAGCTCAAACAGATATGCATACATGGAGCAGAGCGAGAATGAAATAGATTTATCTAGCAATTATTGCCGTATTTTCGATTGCGTTCGATATTATATATATCGACCAACCATGTTGCCAGAGAGCATGGGCAATAGATGTAAAGTTTCGGGAACGTAGACTACTATTGTTGTGTTTTGGGGAACAATTAACGGCAACACAATTGCCGTAAAAAGTGGCTCGTTTACCCCCCTTAAGGAATGCGTGAAAATTGTACGTAACTCATTTTCTATAAAAATTATATTTATAATGTCAACAATAAAAAAACTTATATTTGCATTAGTTTTATTCGCAAAATCTTCTTCACTTGATAAATAAACAATAACATTCACTGAATTTTTAAATCATATTTATAAAATTATATGTATGGCTCTCGAAAAAAAATTTAACCATTGTGATACTCATATTCGTATCCGGAAATTTGTACGTAAACAGTTCAACGTAGAACAGCATTTATCTATAGTAAAAGTTAAAGTAGGTAGGTATTGGCCATCTTTGTATTTTCAATAATGCCTACTTACTAAAGGTTTCAAATCAATTAGTCCATTGTCCACACGCAAAATTTATGTGTATAAGAAACATTTGATCTGGTTTTATAATACAAATATAAAAATATACATATTAATCTAATAAGAGAACATTTTTCACATAATTTTTTTATTCAAATGTTTTGGTAAGATTATAGGAATCTAAATAAAACATTTGAAACCATAATATTCAAATAATAAAGATAATCTCCTAATATAATATTTTACCAATTACCACCAATAGCTGTTGATAATTTATACCATTAAAGTGCAATATTACTTACTAATATACTAATACTAGCTAATACTAATATATTACACAGGGAATTATAAATATAATATTATTTATTTATAATATTTAACAAAATATTGCTATTACGGTAACTTACAATATTAATGTCTAAATAAAACACTTAAAAATACGTAATAAAACCATCGTAATACAAGGAACACACATTAAAAAATAGGTATGTAAGTAGATTATAAAAACAATCACATCGTATAGGTATATTATTTATGTAGTTTCAACATTAAATTATTTAAAAGCAATAAAGACATCTCATAAAATTCGTATTGAATCTAATTGGAACAGCAAACTAGTGCCACATGTTGTAGAATACGCATTCCACGGTGAAATGTATTCCACGGTGAAATGTTCAACGAAGAACTCGTCATTTGATTAAATGTTGCACGAACTCATGTTTCACGTACTGCGGCGCACGAATAAGTGTTCCACGAAAAACTGCATTACAACTTACATGTAACCACTCATATTTGGCTCTTTTGGTCCAAGAGTTTGCCGACCCCTGTCCTAGTATTAAGAAATAAAATGTTTAGGTATAAGTTTTAATAAAGTTCTAATAAAGAAATATCTACTAATTATGCTATCTAAAGTATGTAAGAGATGAACGGACCGTGCCGAGTGACAGAGATGTATAGTTAATTTAAAAAAAAAAATATATATTATATTTACTTTATATATATTATATACTATATTCATTCAACACCCACGGTGGCCGCGTGGCTTAATCGCTGGACTATCACGCCGTGGGTCTCAGGTTCGAATCCTGAGTCTGACAAGTACACATATTGTTTTTCAATTTGTGTGTGAGTCAGGGTATATGGTCCTAATAGGTTGAGCAAGTGGCTGACATCCATTTCTCATAAAAAACAAAAAAAAAATCTGTTAATACAACCCTCTACTCTGTGGAGGCCCATATGATCCTATTAGGATCGGACATGGTCAAAAAAAAAAAAAAAATTAATTTGTTAATAGATAAATGTAAAACATATAGCACAATTATCGAAGAAGATTAAAGTCAGTAACTTCTTTGATATTAAACCAATATGTAAATCAACTCTATAGTATTAACTTCCTTGTACAAAAAGCGACCGCGAATCCTTGATGGTATGTGTGAGCCACCAGCCGTTCTCTATGTGTGAGTGCGACAGGTCACCCAGACAATAAGTATTAATTCTTCCTCATTTTTCTCATGTAATTTTCTTATATTTATGTTATTCTTACTCTCTATCTTGTTAGGCTTAACTATATTATAATGTATAGATGGAAACTTTGCTGGTTGCAATAACTTTTCATTATTATATTTTAAATTTTTGTAATCAATGTTTATTTCCTTAAAGGGGGACATGCTCAGCGTAGGTCAAAATGGAGCTATTGTTCTATTTTCAAAGCATGATCCTGGACATACCTTAAACGTTGTAGATAATCTATTTATATAATTTTGAAGCCTTATTAAATATGAATAATAAAATGCCCAATTCTTGTCAAATTTGGGATCACAGAGATTATCAATATAATTTTTTATCGTAAATATTTCACCATAATAATGTCGATATAAAATATACTGATGGTTTTATAAATACGTTTAAAAATTAATAAATGTAAAAAATCTTAACACCACTGCACATTTATGTACTGAAATACGACTATACTCTAAAACATTAGAGCGAGAGGTTTAAAAGAATACTATTTTATGTAATAAAAATACTTTATGCAGTCATCAAATGTTTAAAATAAATATAACGGATAATAAGGCTTCAAAATTATATAAATAGATTATCTACAACGTTTAAGGTATGTCCAGGATCATGCTTTGAAAATAGAAAAAAAGCTTCATTTTGACCCACGCTGAGCACGTCCGCCCTTAATAAATAACAAAAAACAAGTGTAAATCGTAAACGATTTAGTTCAGTCTCTGAATTCATTGGTCCCGATTCACAATGTGTATCTCAGTACTCTTTCACATAATGTTTAATAAGCTTCAAATGTCTAATTCTTCATAAAGACAGGGTATCTTTTATGTCTCTTTCTCCATTGCTATGTTCTAATTGTATGTTATTACAGGTACTGGTACCATTACAATTATTGCATACAACAAACAGTTTAGCCTAGATTTTCTGCAACTACAATATAGGCATAATAAAATTGAACGTAGCGATGGGAGACGCCTTTTCCAATATTGAATGTTCCCTTATTGGTTGACTTAAACACGCGAGAAATCAACTATGCTTTAAATAAAATGAAACACGGACTTGGCGCTTTTTGTAATAAATCGAGACTTAATTTTTTCGTAGGGTTTTGTCGCATTTTGGAATTTATAGATCAATACATATTGTATAATTACAAAGAACACATGCGTATTTTTTCTCGATTTTGACCAAATGTGGACTTATTGCTTTTTGGAATTAGACGCCTCATATGGTCCCTGGCAGCTCTAATTGCCGTTGTGTGAAATTTGACTCATCACTGCTTGGAGAGCTGACAGTTTGAATGTGGCAACAGAAATTCTAGAACATTCTGGTTTCTTTTCCATTCCCATTGCTTAGATTTTTTCAACTAAAAAGCCACTCCTGAACTGTAGTTTGGAATGAATGCGACGTTCTGTTGGGAGGTAATTGATGCAATGTTTTCTGTGCCGATTTCATAAATTATATCACTAAAGCGAGTAGTCTCTATTTGATATAATGTGTCATTCACTAAGTAAGATCCTTTTGGTAGTTTACCATTTTGCTTGAAGACCAGAAACAAATGTCACCACATTATGGTTGCGGTTTATTCGCGGGAAGAGAAGGGAAAAGAAAGATATTTTTCCCTAATCGTATATAGGGAGGGTAAAAACAAAAAATAACAAGATAATTTGAGTCAATTCATTTTATTCACAAAAATTAATTGTGGTGGGTCATTCATTTGAAGTTACTTATTTCTTCAGTTAACATCTAGAATGGCACTTAAAAAATAAACAATTTCTTCACTTAAATTCACATAACCAAAGGGTGTAGTAAGGTGTAGCAGCAATCTTTGCATTGTCGACTAAGTTACAATTATTAGAGAAGACAAAATTTACAAATCCATTCATGAAAAAACGTTTCCATTATGAAAACTATAAATTAATATGCAGTTTTATTTATGCAACACACGTTTGTGAGCAAAACTTTAACTGCAAGTTATTTACTGCAGTAAAGTTTCTTGTGTATTCACATAATATATTTTGTATATTAATTAATAATTATATACTTAGTAGAATTCCATTTTACAAATGATAATATAAATTATATTAAATTCTACAGGCTGTTTTTTAAGTCAATGGCTACAGTTGCTTGATAATGGTGTTCCAGTGTCAATAGCCATTGAATTTAATATAATTTAAATTATTATATTTTGTATAAGTTTAAAAGAATTGATTAAAATTTCTAATTCTCTTAAACAGAATCAAATACACATTATTTGTTCATACAATGTTTGAGGTAACCAACCACCAAAATATAATTATAAGTGCAAATATGATGTCGCACCGTGAGTGTAAAACCAAGGCATCTACAAATTTTTCAATTTCGAGATTAAATGCAAAACAACTGCAAAAGTCGTGAACTTGATAATGTAAAAGTGAAGTAACTGAAAGAACATGCAATATAATGTAGATATAAACCAAATATTATGGTTTCTTTTAGAAACTCTATTTCTCCTAACAAAACGAAGACTTCCAGACCCTAGTATATCCAAAATATGTCTTTTGCAGATGCCTTGGTTTTACACTCACGGTGCGATGTGATTACCATACTTAAGGGGGGACATGCTCGTCGAAGGTCAAAATTGAGTTTTTATTGTATTTTCAAACCATGATCCTGGACACTCCTTAAACGTTGTAGATAATCTATTTATATAATTTTGAAGCCTTATTATCCTTTATAGTTATTTTAAACATTTGATGACTGCATAAAGTATTTTTGTTACATAAAATAGTATTCTTTTAAACCTCTCGCTCTAATGTTTTAGAATATAGTCATATTTCGGTACATAACTGTGCAGTGGTGTTAAGATTTTTTACATTTATTAATTTTTAAACGCATTTATAAAACCATTAGTATAATTTATTACGAGATAATTTTTGTAAAATATTCACGATAAAAAATTATATTGATAATCTCTGTGATCCCAAATTTGACAAGAATTAGGCATTTTATTATTCAAAAAATCGGCAAGATTAACACATTTGAAGATGATTCTAAAGATACTTATTATAAGCTATGTTTTTGACCATTCAAGTGTGATAAAGATCTTATGAATAATGATTGTTTTATAATAATTATTGACCTAAGAATAAGGTAGTGTTTTTTTGAAATACGCCATTTCTTTTGTCATTCCCCAGTAGTTAAGATACAACATACGGCCGTAGCCATAAATTGACAAACTATAATTAAAGTAGGGAATAAAATGATATTGACGCGCGTGTTTGAACATGTACCGTTTAAAAAAAAATTAAAAAAAATTCGGTTAGGTACATGTTCAAACACGCGCGTTAACATAATTTTACTCCCTACTTTAATTATAGTTTGTCAATTTATGGCTACGGCCGTATGTTGTAGCTTAACCACTAGGGAATGACAAAAGAAATGGCGTATTTCAAAAAAACACTACCTTATTCTTAGGTCAATAATTATTATAAAGCAATCTTTATTCATAAAATGTTTACCACACTTGAATGGTCAAAGACATAGCTTATAATAAGTATCTTTAGAATCATCTTCAAATGTGTTAATCTTGCCGATTTTTTGAATAATAAAATGCTTAATTCTTGTCAAATTTGGGATCACAGAGATTATCAATATAATTTTTTATCGTGAATATTTTACAAAAATTATCTCGTAATAAATTATACTAATGGTTTTATAAATGCGTTTAAAAATTAATAAATGTAAAAAATCTTAACGCCACTGCACAGTTATGTACCGAAATATGACTATATTCTAAAACATTAGAGCGAGAGGTTTAAAAGAATACTATTTTATGTAACAAAAATACTTTATGCAGTCATCAAATGTTTAAAATAACTATAAAGGATAATAAGGCTTCAAAATTATATAAATAGATTATCTACAACGTTTAAGGAGTGTCCAGGATCATGGTTTGAAAATACAATAAAAACTCAATTTTGACCTACGACGAGCACGTGGGCCGTTAATGGAATAATACAAAACTTAAATCCATTAGAGTCAACATATTTATAAAATGGATGGTTACATGAAAACTTGTATTCTAACGTTATCACCGTAAAATCCATTGATATGTGGTGCATTTATTGAAGATCAATGCAAATTTTGTAGCTGGATTCTAACTAATATGGATGTTGTTTTAGATAATATTCTTTTTAAAATTTGGCATCATTTATATTGAGTTTGTCGAATTCTTATAAACAAGATTCATATTAAAACCAGTGGACAAATTTTCAACCAAATTCAAGTCCCAATTTCACAACTGTATACGCACGCAATCACAAAATGAAATCAATATGCATACACGAAATCCTATAAAAGGTAGAGGACTTGGATTTTATAGTTAGTTGTTAACTTATTTATTATGGAATAATATTTACTTTTATAGTGTTTAAAATTTGGCACTATTTTGATTAATTGATTGAAAATTAAATTATATTGATACGGGAGAAATTTTAAACTAATTCAGGGAATTAATGGAAATTTCACTAGGTAATAAAAATAAAATAATATCGAGAAAAAAATTATGGCAAGACAAATATTATATGACACCATAAAGAATCAATCCCTGGTACGTTTAATGTAACCTTGCAATAATTAATAATAAAACTTACTATTTAAAATCAAATATCTATGGCAACGTTTTATTGCTACAACCTTCAACTTACTTAAAATGGCTGCCATTCCCTAATCACACTTACTTATGAAATTTAAAAAAAAAACAATTGTAAAAGTAATGTAAATCGTACAAAAAGATGGAAGGTAAAATATAATATCACTTTACATTGTGTAATATATAAAACACAGATGTTTGAAATGCAAAAAAATATACATACAACTGAAATAAATGCCCACAACTGATTGCCATACCAACTCTGTGATTAACGTGGCAATAAAAATTGTTATCCTCTAGCCACAGTTTTGAAAAATATATTTAAAATTATTGAGTATTTTTTTTACACAACACATCTTTCTTGAAATCAGGAAAGAAATACACTGAGTTACAGAAAGTTCTATAGAAATTAACGTGTCAATTATCATTATTCTAATAATATAATATTGTGTGTGGAATCCATATGAAAAAAAATATGAAGTTAATATTCAGTGTGTTCAATTTACATCACTATTTATTTGAAATCAGCTTGTTTTTCAAATGGATTCAACATTATCAATTGAATTGTTCGCATAGTTAATTTATGACACATAACACCTTAAATTGTTTGTGTAAAGAACAATGAATGTTTGAACATTTCGACACAACCTTCATAATTTTATTGTGGCCGCATGTCATTTTAAGATGATTACATTTTAATTAAAAAAAAAACAAACCATCCATCTTCATTTATGTCATTCATAATATTAATATTTCACTAATTTCTTATTAAAGAATAGTTGTAGATAGTACATAATATATTCGATTGTATTTATGTGAATGTAAAAGGGTAATTTAACTCTAATTTATCATTATTATATACTCAGAATCACCAGTTTTGTCTTCTGTAATATGGATCTAATATCTAATGTACATTCTACATAAATACAATCAAAACACTTGCATTTTGCAAGTATTTATTTTATACATTCAATAATATCTGAATAATTTTTCCAAAAATTTGAACATCTTGTGATATCGTTTAGTATTATAATTACTTTAGGGACCCCTTACAATAATTTATATAGGAAAAATCTTTTCTTAAACACAACTGATGAGGCTACATCAATTATTAAACATATGAGATGTATTATTTAAAAATGAAATTAGTACAAAAATGAATTGGTATAATATTAATATTTAGTTACGTTAATATTCTAGACACATTTTAAATTTAATAAATTGGCACATAAGAGCGATCTACCGGCTCATTTTTATTCTTTTATATTGACTATATTTTAATTACCTATCTAATATGTATAGTATTTATATTTTTTTTTTCATTTAATGGCGACAGTACTCTCAATATTATATTTACACTTACAATCACTAAACAACAAAAATAAAAATATGCGGCCATTGGGCAAAACAGGATAACTAAATACGTACTTGACTCTTTATCCAGGTTTGATTTTTTTATCGAAAAATTAGATGAGCCTATTTCTTTAAATAAATTTTATTCTTCTTTACTGTACAATATTAGTTTTGCAGTTATCACATTTTGCTCAAAGGAAACAAAAATATAGGTTCATGTAAAAGTATTTAAACTATATACATATTACACCATTACAGTGTGTAGGTACTCTAATATGAAATACACCAGGTTTGACTTTTATCAAAACAATTGGCACTTTTTTCACAAGAATTTATGAATTTGATGGTCGTTTTGTCAAACCGGTGAAAATTCATCATTAAAGCGATGATCGGTCATTATCATTCGATTTATAAACAACAATAATAAAATCATATATTTGACTTAAAATGAAATTTGAATCTATATTTCACACTAATTTATTATCCAAATAGGTAATTTAAAAGAGATAATAATGTCTCCACAGAAATAATGGTTGATTAACCAGGTAGGTGGAGTGAAAAAATATATCATACATATAGTAAAAAAAAATATATACAAACATATTTTTTTAATCAGTTCACTAAATAAAATATTTTTTACACAAGTGGGTTTTTCTGACAGGTAACAACATTTTTTTTATTATATTAATATGGTATTCAAACATTTTTAATGGTGAACACATATTTCACATTATAACATATAAAATTTTGTTTAGGGATTGCAAAGCAGTCATAATATACGGTGAGCATTTTATGTATGCTTATAGTTCGGTTTTAAATTATCACTTAAACTAAACAGTAAACACATAATTTATTATTGTGTACCGTTTAGGGATTGCAAAGCAGTCATAATATATGGTGAGCATTTTATGTATGCTTATAGTTCGGTTTTAAATTATCACTTAAACTAAACAGTAAACACATAATTTATTATTGTGTACCGCACTTCCAGTTTTATATGTGAAGAAATTTTATGCCATCTCATTTTAGCGACATAAACAATCAATAATAGTCATGGGATGTCTTGAAAACCTAACCTAAAATTATTAATTAATTTACAAAATCGTCATAGATTTCTTTCACAATATTAAAATAGCGTTGATTGAGAGACACCATAACAAAAATATTACGAAAACATTCTTTAATCTTTGGCATACTCAAGTACAGCCCAAATTTAAAACCCTAAAATAGCAAATTCTCTACATCGCTAAATGCTAATTATTTCATCTGTGATGTGTACAAACAATATGTCATTTGATTGTAGAGTGTGGGCTTTTTCATATATAACTTCAAAGTGCATCAATGTATTATAATACCATTTATTTGCCTTGGTGGTAAACTGACCAATATGTAAATTTTAAAGATTTGGTTGTTTGAAAATTATGTTTTACTAAACACATGTTTCTTCACAATAACTTCCATAAACTGCTTAAGTCCTGTTTTACATGACTCACTTTTGACGATCATCGCGAAGGAATCATCCTCAGTGACCCGTGTAAACGCACATTCATCAACGAATCATCGAAAGTGAATGAAGTTCAACTTGTTCTACTTTTCAATCATTTTGTGTTCACTGCGGATGATTCGAAAAGTCCTGCGCCCCTGAGAACTGTTATCATATCCCCATGACATTATGCTGCATTATCCATGTATATTAGTCTATGGTTTTATCTACCAACGATCCACATCTTTTTCTTATTCGTCTTTCTCTCGATGAAATCTCTACATTCATATAACAAACAATCACAAATTGTTTGAATTCCAACCTGCAGCATAATTTCACTTGACGCCATTTTGGATGAATTGTGTATTTCACTTTCAGTGACACGTATAAACAAAAAATGAACGCCTGCATTAAATTCGCAGTGATTAGTCTAAATGAGCCTTTATATCTTTTTATTACCACACAATCTGGTATTTGGTAATTTGTTTGGTAAAATAAATAAAATTTATAAATGAATTATGCACAGTAGGTCAGGTCAGGTCACTACCAAGCCGAGGATACACTGAACCTAAAGAAACTAGCCCTATGGTAATTTACATTTTGCTTTAAAAATCATTCTTTAAATTACGAATCAGGAGATAATAAAATTAACATACATGTAACAATACTAAAGCAGAGGTAGGCGAAGAAATTTTTTAATTTAGTCACCGGTGTGGCAAATAAAAACTGAAATTTGGCACGCCGAGAAATAAATTGTACACACACACAGAGACACAAATGAACGCTGAAAACATGTATTATTAGACACTACCCGATCAATGTTGAGGTCTGGACTCAAACTGAAAGGAGAGATGAAGCAAAGTGGAAACGGCAATATCATATCAATGACTCATTCTGAAATCGGAACGCTTCTAATGACATGCAGTAAATATCGAGGTACAATCAGCATGAAAAATATGTATTTTACTGTGGGAGACCGGTAATTGGTCACACTCTAATGACATATTTGCTGATTGGCGACCGTGTTACACACCTTGGTATTATAGCACCTGTACATGTGCATGGTTAACCGATTTTCACTACCTGCCAAATAGTACTATAAAATGACATCGCGGCTCGCTTCCTCTTGAAAAATTAGATTGGCGAGACAGTCAGCACTTTAACGTGTAAACAGTTATTATCGCGATAGTTTAAAATACACACTATTGCTGCCAGTAAATCAATGCATGTGTTCAAGCTCTATTAAAGTGTAAGGAAATATAGTACATACAAATTGTAATGTTAGTTTAAAATTGGGATGGAAAATACGATTCACAACAAAATTGTTATTAAATTGAATTTACATACTTATAAATATAGCTATATTATAATATAACAAAAATATGAATTTCGAAAGAATTTTTCGAGAACACTTACGAAAAATAATCACACATACACCCTAGTTTTCACTTTAATAGTCTTTTGGTAGATACTTAACTATTTTCATACTCAAATATTTATCTGTACACAATGCCCAGGAAATCATCAATATAATAATTAATTAATTAATCACATTATTTAGAAACTTTATTAGGCCTTTGGAGAAATTGTCTCTCGATTATTATCTTTTTAGAGTCTGAGTTAATAATATCGGTCCATTTCTATTTTACATTTAACGGCCTGACATTATTCTGAAATTGGTAAAATTCTTCACTAAAATCGACAAAGTTTAATTCAATCATTTTAGAGAACAGCAGATATGTGTTAATATTTATTTATGCATATTCGAGAATAGTGAAAATATAATTAAATCGTTCTGGCAAAAACTAAAAGATTCTGTCGAACATTTTTTTTAGGTAAATTTTTCAAATCCAGCATATTAACGAAATATTCATCCTAATTTATCGTTTTAAAAATATTTTGCAATTTACAAATAGAGATAATGTCATAGGCGGCTCTCGTGGTGCATAAGACGCTGGCCTTTCATCCGGGGGCTACAGGTTTCGATTCCCGGTGACGACACAAAATATTTATGTGATTTTCTCAAAGCATGTGCGTTTTGATCGTTTCACTTCTATTACTAAAAACACTACTGTCATTAGGCCTCTTGGTCTGTAGGTGTTAAAAAGAATAGGTGTGTAGTGAAACAGAGTAGAGCAGTAACAGAACTGAAACAATCACATAAACACTCAGACAAAAAATCACATAAATATAATATTGTGACTTCATGAATCGACCCCAGAGCCGTATGAGGATCCAATGCCTTACGCACTGAACTTAGATACACTAGGCTGCAAGTTTCGAACATGACACGAAATATAAATTTAAAAAATTATATTAAAATATTATTAAATTTGTACTTAAAAGAAATATGTATATGTAGTTGGAAAGCATCTTTTATTTAAGAACGTCCAAAAGTCATTACACATGTTAATATTTTTATTTTATGGCATGTTTTCGAAGTATACAGCGCTTAACATAACAATGTTATGTTACGTTACTCATAAATGAATGTATTTTGTGAAACGGTTTACGGAAAGTATTAAAAATACATACAAAAGAATGACAGATACCTTTTATCTTGCTTATAATTATTATTCTAAATTCAATAATAAGAGAACGATTTGTACAGTCCCTCCGCCGGCCTAAGTCTACTCGAATTATGATAACGGGTCAGTTTCCTGAACGTTTTGAAGCAGCCCAGCTCTCTCGTCAGCCGCCATTCCATTGGCACCTTCTTGGCCTGTGGAATTTACTCCGTTACCTGTCGTAGCACCACCGCCCGCATACATAGAGTCATACACCGGGTTTGCAAAGTTCTGCAACAAATCAAAATATATTTATATACATATAAGTTAAATTTAGACTTTATAAAAAATATTGATTGTTTGTAGTCGGACACTGTGTGGCTTGTACGCGTATGTACAGTAAATAGTTTACGAAAGATCTTATCAAGGGATTATCATTATACATTTACTTAGTGGTAATCCATGATGATTTCTAAAACCTCTATACAAAATGACAATAAATTATATAAGATTTGCAATTTTTTCTATTATACATAAATCGTGAGATTCTGGAGATAGATTTTAAAAATTTGTAGTAATGTTATAGGTGGAAGAGTTTTCAACGTATTAAAAAATAAATAAAGATCAATCGATAATCAAAATGGGATTTATGAGTTTTACCAGCTGTTGCGAGACATAGGAGGAATAAGTCTTATTCGAGTAGTCTATCAAGAGCATTCAAGAAACAATCAATAGACTGCATAGCAATTTGTCTCACGTAGACGTCTGCATTGGAAATCAATGCAGAGATCGAATGTCGAAAGCTTTAGGTATCCGTGAGTGCATATCTCGAGAGATGGCACATCAAATGGTAATTAATGGCTGGAGCAGTAAATCAATGCGGAATGTGTAGGACTCAGATTCTGCTTGTTCTGACTATGTTGCTTTACAGATATAGAGTTAGTATCGCACCTTAAAAAGATTCTGAGCAACGAGCTTCGAGATGCTTCCACTGAGATATCGGGTGTGCGTATAATTTTCTCAACATATTTAAGGTATATATCGATGGTGAAAAATTGACTACTCGTAACCCAGTTTCGCGTTAAAGTTGACCCGTCGTAACCGATTTTTTCACCAAAATGGACTATGAATGCCAACTTCTTCAGATTTTAAATACCTACCTATCTGTCAAAAAAAGTCTGTCTCAAAGTTACAAGAAACGTCATAAAACTGATCATAATAACAAAAGTAGTTACCTCGTAACCATAATGTATAGGTGTTAATGTAAAAAGTTTAAGTTACGAGGAATCAACGTTATGGCATACGAGGTGTCAACATAAAATATCTTAATCGCATTGATAGTCTACCTCATCATAATAAATCAAACTGATTGAAATAAAATTGAGAGGTTCCATTTAGTATGAACTGTTTCCTCGTATCATAGAATTAAGCTTCTTTTGTCATATCGAGGGTATACTGACAGAAAGCATTAACTCATTAAAACAAGTTCTAAGATAATCGCAAAAAGGACATTAATTTTTTTTCAAAGCGTTCTCCCACGTAGATTTTTATATGATTTAAAAACATTTTTTCTACATTATAAAGAATCTTTATGGCAAACACAATATACGACATGTTACAAGTCCTGTATTTTGTATACGCAGATGGAGGAGATACAGGAGATGAAAAAACTAGCCTAACGTAACATAACCTACTAAATCTATCATTTGTATAGTACAAATTATCAAACAAAAAGCATTTCTCCGACAGAAAATAGTTTTCCTTTAATTATATTTTTGACACAAACCAAATAATGATAAAAACGTGTAAGAAACTTATGATATTTTATTATATCACACACAATATTAAATATAAATGACAACAAAAAATACACGTAAAAGTAGAAAATAATATGAGCCACCACTGGGTTATTCATAACAATACAGCAAAATATAGTCAATTTTTAAATACGTTTATTGGCGTAACAGGCTACATTTCCAAGCAGCTGGATTTTTAAAACGCTTCCTTGATTGTTCTTGTTGAGATTCCGTCACACTGACTATTAAAACATTCATTATTAAAAGTAAAAACTAGTAAAATAATTGAAGCAAAATTATGACGCGCACGAGAAAACGGTTTGAGGGTTTGTATGGAGATTAAAGGATTCGTGAAGAGTCATTATTTAAATCGCGGCGTCTGATTGGCCGGTTACGCAGAGAGGGTTTTACCAGAACAAATTTATTTTAAGAGCGGGTTTAGTCAGTCTCCTCGATATTTATTTAGATTTTTTGAAGAAACAGAGAGGAATTTAAAACTCTCATCTAGAACAGAAGATAGGTCTTACGAAAGAGCTCCTGCGTACATTCATAACTATTTTTTTTGAAAAATCGCCCAGAGCGGGTTTTGTCACTCTACGCCTCATATATATTTTCGTCAATAACTTCTATGTTTCATAAAAACATTATCTGATAAATAAAAACATTGTTTCACTATTTAAACAAAGCATATTTTTGGTTTTGCGTTTTATTCAGTTTTAATGCTCCTCTGTAAAGTAGTGAAAATGGTGGTTACGAGTAGTCAATTTTAACACGAAACTAGGTTATGAATAGTCAATTTTTCACCATCGATATGTGACATTGGACCTGGCATGGTCATTGATTCCGGCGTACTGGAACACATAGTTTAGCTATTCAGATTTTTTTTTATTGTTGATTGATTACTTACTCTGTCTGGGTCTAAATTAAATCCTCTGTCGATAGGATCAAGATCTTCATCAGTTCCGCCTTGTAGATACATTGGATTGCTGATCTCTACATTGTCCTGAAGCCGAGAATGGCTAAAGGATTTACCCCTGAAACATGACAAAATAATTGTCTATTAAAGAGTATTTTTTTTCAAATTTGATTGCAGCAAAATATTTTAAAACATTTATCATATATACTACTATAATATCAATGCATTCAACATACCCTTGTCTCAGTCTGTTATAAAGCCATGGCAGCATTAAGATAAAAATATATTATAAATAAAAGAAACAATAGATTATTGAAGCCATAAGACATATAAAAAACATGGTTAGCATATTTTTGGTGAGAATAATATTGTAGAAAATTACATTACAAAGATGCACTTTTTTCTGCACAACATTTTTCTGTCTATTCTATACACAAGGCGGCTATCTACGGTAGTTTATCATATTTATGTATTGAGGCTGTTAATTGTTACAATAAGTTCACAGTCTAAACTGTCAAAAAGTGTTATGTTTTAACACCCCCTTTCATGGCTATGTTAACTTTTAGAGTGAGATAGACAGTTTTGACAGTTTAGACGGCTAACTTATTGTAACAATAATTATAATACCTCAACACATAAATATAATAAACCATTGTCAATAGCCACCTTGTGTATAGAATACTCATTGATTGTCTTTTCGTTGTCCAATTCATAGTAATTGAAAAGAGATAATTCTTATTTTTATACATATACCTACCTAAAATGATTTAAATTTTTATTTACAATTTCTTGTCCAACTGAATTCATAATTTTCTTTCTACTAAATATTGTTCAAGTGAGATACAACCATTTTCCATCACATACTCAAGTACCTTCGTGATTGATATTGTTATTCAATTTCGTCTTATGGACTGAAATATATCTCAAGATACTGACTGAACATATATGAGTTTGTCAATAACACAAAAGTCACATTGATTTTGTAACAAAGATGTGCTACTTCCTACATAATTCTGATAAAATTGTTCGTTCTCAATAGAACAGCGATTGTACATATTATAAATAATATTGCCAGTTATACCCTCGTCTTCTGTATATTATGATGAGCGCAGCGACCACAATGAGAACCAGGAAGAGCAGAACGAAAGATACTCCCACTCCGGTCCAGATGCGGCGAGTTCTCTCCGCGGCGAGCTGTTGGGGACTGTCCATGCAGCGGGGGCCTCCAAAGCCAACCAGGCATCTGCACAATTACAATATAAGATAACTACCACATAAAGATAAATTACACCACAGATATCAATCATCATCCAAGCTAAGGATATCATAATTGATCAAACGAATGAAAAAACGAGTTTAACCCACACATGTAAATAAAGTAAGTGGTTCAGATTTAGTCCACACACTGACATAACAACAAGACGTTGCGTTCCCCGTGCAGGCGTTCCCCACTGGCTGTTGTATAAAAAATAGTTTATTTAATTTAATCATCAAATAAAGTATGTTATGTCCAATAATAAGTTTTTGGTATGAAACGGATGTGGGAATGATCCCTACAAACCCTTAAGGTAAAGACACCTCTATGATCAATGAGAGTGATGTATTACTTTTGTTATGCTACGTCTTTATAATGGCCCAAGCAAGGCGAATGTTGGTATTCTTTGATGTGTGTTGAAACACCGACACTGTGTCGATAGGCGGCAAACACTTGCCGAGCAACACTTCTTCAAAATAGTGAGCACCATGTGACCATTAACATTCGCATGTCTTGGGCCATTGTGAAGGGCCAGCATTATATGCGTTTTTCATTATACATGAGTAATGTTTATTCACCCATTTACAGATATATTATTTTTAATACAGAAAAAAATTGGCTGAGGAAAATAGATAAAATAAATATTTAAATGTATTTACAAGCACTCGGCTTGCCCGCTCCTGCTTATCCTGCAAACTCCGTTGTCGGGGTGGCAGAGCCCCCAACAGGGGTCTTTGGTCCCGCATAGCTCTCCTCGCCATCCCTCCAGGCAGTGACAGCGCGGGAACCCTCCCAGGGTGAACGAGCACACGCCATCGTTCTTACAGTGTCCTGTGCACGGATTGTCAAACGCTACGTAGCGCTAGAATGATACAAACAACAATAGTTAGTGCTAATACCAAATAAGTTAAAGTAATACCTTCTTCTATGCAGTTGAAGTGTGTTGCGAAAGTGAAGGTTAAGGTAAGGATTAAAAAGAACCATTGTTATTTAGATGAACAATCATGTAAAGTTGCAAATAATTGGTACACAAATAAATAATCAAAGCAAGAGCATGCCAGAATGGTACCATTTCTATTTTATTTGCAATGTGTACAGGTGCTGCCGACACAAAGAATATTTACCTTTCTATAGCTACCAATTCAACCATCTTAAAAATGTTCTAGAATCACTATCAATTAGTGTATTGACATAAATAGTTTATTAGAATAAATTATACTATCTACTTATTAGGTTACAAATTGTGTTTATTCATCTTATCAGAGTTATCGATATACCTATATCTATATATATATATATATAGTGAGCCAACCTCGCAGGTGAGTCCGTTCCACTGCGGCAGGCAGCGACAGACTAGAGAGTGCGCTGTCTGCACGCACATTCCGCCATTTTGACAGGCGCCCGCTTGCACTGCCAGGGGATCGCATGAACCTTCTCCCATCGACATCTTTACATTCCAGTCGTCAACTAAAATAAAAAATAACACAAGTGGTTGTTGTTCAATAATCCTCAAATATGTTTAGAAATTGAATAAAGTACTGTCTTCACAAGAAATAAGGAATTGGAAAAGTGCCAAACAACAGGACACCAAAGTTCCTGGACTGAAACAAAATGGCAAGCCTTGATAACTGGAGAAGTTTGATGAGATACCTGTGGAAGACACTAGTGAGATGACACTGATTATAAAATCATTGCACATAATCTATTTTGGTAGAAATAGAAAGTGAATTTAGACAGAATTTGATCCACTTCTTTTAAAAGTAATTCTGAATCAATTTTATAAGTTAGGCAAATAATATTATCAACACTCTTTGTAGTAATCTAAGTTTGCGCTAATTCCCACATTCACACTTCCCTTCTTCATCAGTATAACAATACACTCGCGCAAGTGACACCATCATATTAAATAGAGTGGGGATTCAAACAGAAGTCAACATAAGGTACATAGTTACAACAGGGTGATAAATTTGGCACACAGTGTAATGGAAGTTTTCTCAAAAGCCGCCGACCAGCCAAGGCACATGATGGAAGCCAACCGTCAACTTCAACATCATGACTAGTGTTCGTGCTCCCACACTTACACCGTTCCGTCCCAACATCCATACAGTCCACTAAATCATTAAAAGCATTTTCCAAAATTTGCACCTGTTTCAAAATTATTTAAGTAAGTAAGGTAGTTGATAATTACCTGGAGTTCTATCACAGTCTGTGGTGCCGGCAGGGCAGAGTCTCTCCTCGCAGCGCTTGCCCGTGTAGCTGGCGGGACACACGCACGCCACGCGCTCTCCCTGCACGTGACAACCACCTATAACAACAATAAAAACTTTGATTTATTTGTTAAAATGAGCTTATGTTATGTTGGTTTTTTACACCCCTCACCTCTCACCCCATCCTCTTCGTTAAAATCATCACATTACGAATTTAGGTATATCAGACCCCTTCCCCCTTAAGGGGGGACATGCTCGTCGAAGGTCAAAATTGAGTTTTTATTGTATATTCAAACCATGATCCTGGACACTCCTTAAACGTTGTAGATGATCTATTTATATAATTTTGAAGCCTTATTATCCTTTATAGTTATTTTAAACATTTGATGACTGCATGAAGTATTTTTGTTACATAAAATAGTATTCTTTTAAACCTCTTGCTCTAATGTTTTAGAATATAGTCATATTTCGGTACATAACTGTGCAGTGGTGTTAAGATTTTTTACACGTATTAATTTTTAAATGTATTTATAAAACCATTAGCATAATTTATTACGAGATAATTTTTGTAAAATATTCACGATAAAAAATTATATTGATAATCTCTGTGATCCCAAATTTGACAAGAATTAGGCATTTTATTATTCAAAAAATCGGCAAGATTAACACATTTGAAGATGATTCTAAAGATACTTATTATAAGCTATGTCTTTGACCATTCAAGTGTGATAAACATCTTATGAATAATGATTGCTTTATAATAATTATTGACCTAAGAATAAGGTAGTGTTTTTTTGAAATACGCCATTTCTTTTGTCATTCCCCAGTGGTTTAGCTACAACATACGGCCGTAGCCATAAATTAACAAACTATAATTGAAATAAAGAGTAAAATGATATTAACGCGCGTGTTTGAACATGTACCGTTTAAAAAAAAATTAAAAAAAATTCGGTTAGGTACATGTTCAGACACGCGCGTTAACATAATTTTACTCCCTACTTTAATTATAGTTTGTCATTTTATGGCTACGGCCGTATGTTGTAGCTTAATCATT
The DNA here is from genome assembly GCF_057557595.1 of Rhyacophila brunnea. Lineage (NCBI taxonomy): Eukaryota > Metazoa > Arthropoda > Insecta > Trichoptera > Rhyacophilidae > Rhyacophila > Rhyacophila brunnea. The sequence goes on from NW_028232774.1 coordinate 22,954,419, forward strand.
AGGAAATGACAAAAGAAATGGCGTATTTAAAAAAAACACTACCTTATTCTTAGGTCAATAATTATTATAAAGCAATCATTATTCATAAGATGTTTATCACACTTGAATGATCAAAGACATAGCTTATAATAAATATCTTTAGAATCATCTTCAAATGTGTTAATCTTGCCGATTTTTTGAATAATAAAATGCCTATTTCTTGTCAAATTTGGGATCACAGAGATTATCAAAATAATTTTTTATCGTGAATATTTTACAAAAATTATCTCGTAATAAATTATACTAATGGTTTTATAAATGCGTTTAAAAATTAATAAATGTAAAAATTTTTAACACCACTGCACAGTTCTGTACCGAAATATGACTATATTCTAAAACATTAGAGCGAGAGGTTTAAAAGAATACTATTTTATGTAACAAAAATACTTCATGCAGTCATCAAATGTTTAAAATAACTATAAAGGATAATAAGGCTTCAAAATTATATAAATAGATTATCTACAACGTTTAAGGAGTGTCCAGGATCATGGTTTGAAAATACAATAAAAACTCAATTTTGACCTTCGACGAGCATGTCCCCCCTTAAGTTGTGATGTCATAATATATTTACTAGCTACACATCTCAAACTGTGTGGCATGTCATCAGCGACTGCCCTCTACTAGAAAAGGACTATGTAGACAGCATAACCATGAAATTGACCTCCAAAAACCTTACGAAATACTACACAACAAAACAACACAAGAACACTACACAAAATATTTAATTTTGGCAATAAAGAAAATGAAAGATAAATAGAGGAACACAATTAACTCCACATTAATGCAACTAACCTTCCCAACCACCTTGTATGAAAAAGCATGGACATAAGATGGACATGTTTATTTATATAAATAAAAAAATATATTGTCGATCATTATGAATCCGACGATATGCATTGAGTGTATGTGTATGACTAACAACCCGTCCTCGTCAAGGAAACGTTTTCATTGTTCCATATTGTGGCAGCCATACGATACGCCTAAAAACGTATTTATCAAAAGATATATTACGAAAAATTTATATTACATAATACCTATCACAAAAGAATTGAACAGGTCCGTCCATTACTAACTGTTTGACCTTAGTCATGAAAATGTTAGCATTGCGAAATAATTATTTAATTCACCGAAAGTAGAAACCGGTTATTATTTAACAAAGTAGGATAGAATCGAATTAATTATTGTATCGATGTTAACAAGGATGCACTCAACTCAAATTTTAAATTACCGGTTTTATAAAATCAAACCGGTTATTGTAAAAACAAGTAAAAAATAAAAGAACAATAAATTGCAATATTACAGTTACCAACACATGCGCTTGGCGATTGAAATATTACACAAAGAAAAATATATTTTAAAATAGTGGATATCTATGGCACACACGATTATCAGGAGTGGATGCAACAGGTCACATCGACTGGCAGGTGAGAGTCCCACCAAATTGTCATAGAGCTGCATCATATCGCGAAGTGTTTGGGTATGGAAAATGTACGCGGGAGAGTGCGGAGTGTCGCGGTAGAAATGACAAGACGTAGTAGTAGACAGAGTACGAGTGGTGTTCACTTTGAAGACATTATGTAACGTGTGCGGACGTCCCATGCAAACAGTATGTCACCAATGAATGTGGTTAGTGGTCGTGTTATTATATGTATATACAAGATGGAGCCTTCTTTGGTTTCCATATCAAAATCGCTTAAGCAAGTTTCTGTTTGAAGTATCATTTTCGTATACAGCAACCTTACAAAGTCCTCAAACTCCTTACTCAGTTTGTTTGGAAATTAACAGACATAGGGTTTTTCAGTTTCATATATTCAGGTTCCATATTTATATAAGACGGTTTTCATTAACACGGTGGCCCCCATAAGGTGGGGGGATGCTGACAGACCTCTAGCCTGGGGGGGGGGGGCGGCGGCAAGCGTGGTGGGTCGCCATCATGAGCAGATCACAAATATTTACTTCGACAATATTACAATTTTATAATTATTTTTAGTGTTTTCCTAAAAAAAATAATAGCTGGGGCTCCGCGAAATACCATTTGGGAAACGCTGCTGTAGGGCATCACACTGCCCTTAACCTTGGCGATGGGGGGCATGATCAACACCATTCGCTTCACCTTAGCCAAATAAAATTAATCGAGGATAATTCTACAGCCCGTTTGGTGTAATTACTAAAGATATCGCAAACAATAAAATTTAATTATATTTAATAATGGATATAATAAATTGCACACTGAAACTTATTAAAAAAAGATTTCATAATAAATATACGTATGAAGGATTTCTCAAAACTACATAGAAGGAGCATATTTACCTTAATAATATTTCCAAGAAAACGAATTAAAGAAACAAGATTAAAAATGTATTCAAGTCCAAAACATGTGAATGCATAATATTTGCAATCTCTTCAACGTGTTATGAATAGTCAATTAAGTGCCTACTGACACGATTTTTTTCTTCTTAAAAATGTGGATCCCAAAAATGTTATCGTGTGGCCTTCATTTAAGAAAAATAAATCGTACGTGACAGTATTATTATATTATCCGTATAGACCGCACAGCCGCATTTATCTGAATTGCATCGGCGATCAAAACTATCGTTTTTTTTAAGTAATGGTTGTCAACCATTCTCGCCGAACGCATAATAAATAATAGACCCAAAATAGACCCAATTTTCTGAAACCAAACTATGTGTGAATGTTTTGATCCAGCGGCGAGATTCAATTCCGCAACCTGCGTATTCGGACATGTGCTATCTTTCCACCATTCAAATGCTTGTGCAGAGGTTAATTGAAAATACGGACTTTCAATGGATATCGTTTGATTTTATGAATATTTAAAAGAAAAAAAATCTTTAAATAATAATTACAAGATAAAAAGAACTTTTTATATACAACGTTTTTAAATTTCCTGTTGAATTATTATGCTCAATATGCTCAAACTTGTACTTGATATGAAGTAAATAAAAAACAAACAAACAAAATAGAATACAGAAAATGTAATTTTGACATTTCATTTTGATTTCCATAGTAACGCACGTATATATTAATAATTTAGTTGCTAGGACCACCCCCTTAGCAACCAATAATAGTCTTTTACTTTTTACGGATTCTTCTGAAATAACTTTCAATACAAACCAGAATTAACTGAAAATGAATTCAGTTCTGCTTAAAGATGGCTAAAAGTATTGAAAGAATGCATTGTCATCGTGTTCTGATATATTCTAAAAGTATCAAATGTCTAGCTAGTCTCGGGAAAATAGTTAAAAATCGATTGCGAGATTTGTACTGGACAAACAACCACCGGACAAACAAGAATACGAGCTAATAAAAACGTTGTAAAATAGCCTCCGTATACCTAATGAAGAGTAAATGTGACAGTATACACCCGTGTCGTACACCCCCATTATATTATATTATATTATATTATTTATTGTTTTTTTAAATAGGGAAGATATCTCGTCAATCGATGCCCTTTTCTTGTAATAACGCTTAGGAAAAGTCTTCTCGTAATCGACAAAACACATTTAAAAGTAACATCCAGGCATTTTTTTTTGTGCTGAACATTAAAGCTGAAAAATGCTTCGCGAGTGCCCAGAACATTTCTGAAGTCATCGATCGGTACTACGAACTATTTCGGGTAGCACGTAATATAGAAAAGATCGCCGTAATGGTGATCGACCATGATATGAGATGGCATAAGAAGAAGCAAATTGCAAATTTTTCCAAGAGTCCAAGCTCAATATAATTTTTTAAAGTTTACTGAGCTGCCATTCGAAAATTTTCTTTTCCCAGATTCAGATGTAGGGAAAAGTGGATTTTCAAAAAAAACATACGCTTTTAAAATAAAGGATGTATGTATATATAACGGATATAACCCCAGATACACAACATCTGCCACAGGATCAATAACACAGAAATTTGTTCCAAACATAAACTCTGCCATCACTCTTGTAAGGAACATAAAAATATCACACGGATACTAACAGGCCACAGAGCGGTGCGAGCTTAACTAAAAAGATTTAAATTGAGGGATGATGACTGTTGTCCATGTGACGGCAACACATCTCAAACTGTGTGGCATGTCATCAACGACTGCCCTATACTAGAAAGGGAGCGATGGAGTCTCAGGACTCGGCGTAGACAGCATAATCATGAATTTGACCTCCAAAAGCCCCACGAAGTACTAAGCAATAGAACACAAGAACAAAGAAGAAAATTAAAGATATAAATGGAGGAACCTAATTAGCCCCACATCAATGCAACTAACCCACCCAACTACCTTGTACGAAAAAGCAAGGTCATGGTTATTAAAAAAAAAAGAAAAAAAATACTGGGGCACAGTGTTATTTATTTTAACCAATAAATAGACTATACGTACCACTATACAGTATAAAAACAACAATAATTATAACTAATAAATTAACATTAAACAAAATTACGTGAAAACCAAAGAATATGATGAAAGAATATTACAAGGCTGAAATGGTGCAGGGAATCCCCGGCCGAGACATCATAAAAGCGTATATTAAAATAATATAATATGTAAGAGCTATTATTACAGATGTAATATAACTAATGTATACAACACTAAAATTAATCTGAAGGTGAGCGCGGTTTAAAATTTGAACACGTGCACTGAATACAGAATGATTAATAAAAATGAAGGAATTTGACAAGAGAAGAATGGCACTAGGCCAAAGTGTAAAAAAAAACCTCTAAATTGGGGTTGGGCAGGGGTTGGGCATGTAGTATGTACATTGTACGAATATGTAGATTCTAGTTAACTAGTTGACCCCACGATGGCTGCGCAGCTTAAGCGTCGGCTTATAGCGTCGTGGGTCCCAGGATTGAATCCTAGGTCTGGCGAGTACACATATATTGTTTTTCAATGTGTGTATGAGTTAGAGTATGCACCTAATAGGTTGAGCAAGTGGCTGACATCAATTTCTCGTAAAAACAAAATCTGTTAATATAAACCTCCACTCTGTGGAGGCCCATATGATCTTATTAGGATCGGACATGGTCGAAAAAAAGTTAACAATTGAACGGATTTCTTAAGAAAACATATTGTAGATATCGAATTACAAACAAAGGAAGGAACCGAACCGAACCGAACCTGGGGTATCCTGGACCAGAAACCATCAAAACCAATGCTTTCTGACAAGTGACAGTTATAATTATTCTACTCATGAAGAAATGATAAAAATATATCATTGTATTAGATTAGCAGTAAATAGCAAAAAGTGAAATTTAAGTAGAGGAAGGACAGATTCTTCTGGCATTTCGGCCACTACGAAATCACTTGTTTGGTTTGTGTTGGTGTCATTTGAAAATAACGATACCAACACCTGAATGAGTCGCCTGCATTGCCAGAAGAATCTTACATCATTCTACCCCTACAATATGTTACGTTTCTGAAATTTTAGGACCAAAATTAATAATTTCTTAAAAATAAGTTTATTATAAAATCCATGAATATTATGAAGACAATGTGTGCTTGATCAATTAAGATACGGGGCCTACTTAATTACGACGAATTTAACTAATAGTTGTTACATGAATTGCGTTAATGTTGGCTATCATTGGCGCGAAGCCAGTGGTTACAGGTTCAAGTCCCGACGGGCGTTGTATTCTTTTCAAAAAAGATTTTTTCTAGTAAGTATTATAAAATCTGAGGTATTTTCAAAATATGTATAATATACAAATACATTTGACTTGTATTTACCTTAAATAATTTATATAACTGTACAATGTTAAAATGTTCATCGATTGATTTTACAACGTTTTTATTAGCTCGTATTTTTATTTGTCCGGTGGTTGTTTATCCAGTACAAATCTTGCAATCGATTTTTAACTAACTTCCCGACTAGCTAGACATTTGAAACTTTTAGAATATATCAGAACACGATACCAATGCATTCTTTTAATACTTTTAGCCATATTTAAGTAGAATTGAATTAATTTTCAGTTAATTCTGTTTTGTATGAAAAGTTATTTCCGAAGAAATCCGTAATCCAATCCACTATTATTAGTTGCTAAGTGGGTGGTCCTAGCAACTAAATTATTAATATATAAGTGCGTTACTATGAAAATCAAAATGACATTTTAGTATTCTATATTTGTTTGTTTTTTTATTTACTTCATATCAAGTACAAGTTTGAGCTTATTGAGCATAATAATTCAACAAGAAAATTTAAAAACGTTGTAAGTATATAAAAAGTTATTTTTATCTTGTAATTATCAATTGATTAGTATTGTGCGACTATATGCAAGATGTACATTTACTCTATTTTTTTACCATTCTCTATGACAGTCAATGATACGCCTCCAAGCGATTTTTTCATTGTAACATAACCTTTATAAAGGACTTATTTTAAATTCCTGAGGGTACAAGAACAACAGATCACCCGATCATTATGTCTATGCTTCGTTTAAAAACAAGACTTTCGTAGTTTTTTTATTAAAATTAAAGTTGTGCAGGGTACCCACACTTTTATTTTAATGCGATTATTTTTATTACCTTTGCATAACTGAGGTCATTTCAAGAGAACAGATACGCGCATACTACATGCTTTGCTAGGTATTCTAAGAAATAAGACATTAAGTAGGTATCTAGTAATAATCTATCTACCTTACTAGGAAAATCGCAACGGTAAACTGTCGATATTGCCTCTATAGCAAAGATCAAGGAAAAAAATCAGATTAATTATTATAATCACATCGTAATTTAACCAAGTCTACTTTAGAGTTACTCGGCTGTGAATTAACCGTGTTAAAAAGGGGGAGAACTGTTAATATAAGCATCGTTTTCCCCACAGAACAGATACCTAATAAATAGAATACCAATAGGCTATATTCAATACGCCGCATGGTGAAGCAGGCTTTTGAATGTGTGACTGCCCTACGAAAATGAAGCACGCATTATGCACGTGCAATAATGTGTGTAATACACCAACATTAAATGAGCGTAAATGCATAAACCGAGAGCAGTTTTTAGTATTCGACGTTAAACGTATTCTAGACACGTGTGTAAGTTTAACCCGGCTTCATCCTTACTCGAGTCGGTTACCTGCTATCGCCTTACCCGTTGTGTATTTCAGTTCCCATTATTTCTGAGTTCCCTGGTTTTCCCCCTTCAAACGACAAAATTCGCACTATTATACTCGTATGATGAGAAAACCACTTTTATGTATTTGTATTCAAGTGTTGTACCTAGCTATTGTATTGAAAAATGCCAAGTGATCCTCTAATAGTATTGTATATTTACAGATGACTCCATTTACTGTTATTGCTATTGCAATCTGTAAACGTTCGCCATATTATGGCATATGACGTATTTCGTCATACGCAGTGAAATTATGTATCATTGAACATTGACTAACGCCATTGGTGTATCAGATCATGGGTGGTAAATCCGTGGCATTAGAAATGAATCAAATTTTGGAAGTTAAATTATTATATTTGTATTGTAGGTATGAATCTGTTTTCTCGTCTTCTATTGTCTTGTATATCTTTATCGCAAAACGAAGAAACATTCAAATTCTCTCCAACAAATAGTAAAGTATGCATTAAAATAAAGGGTTAATAATTAATAGTTGAATTTTAAATTAACAACAATTATCCGTTAACTGGTTAACATAATACATTTTTAATAAACTATTTCTTTTATTCAATGAATAATTCACAATATTTTGAGAATGCAACATTCCATATATTGAACACAGATAACTTGAAAACACCTCAGATATATTACCCACTAGAAAAAATCTTATTTGAAAAAAAAATATGAAACTCGACGGGATTTCTACCCGTATAACCATTGGTGTCGCGCCAATCTATAATTACGACAATTTAAACTAGTAGGTCATACATGAAATGCTTATGAAGTTACGTTATTATTGACTATTGGTTTTTGTGTATTAAATCAAGGAATATGTATTAATTACCTTAATTACTAACCGACGCCCGGCTCTCGCCAAATATTTTAGTTATAACGTCTACTTGAATTTGCTAACAATCCAAGGGGACGTTCTACAGAATTGGCCTTGAGAATTGAAAATATGATTTTTTAAAGTGTGGTCCATAATATCTGGTCTACTAGTTAATATAAAAAGGTCGCGTACAAGTTGTTTGTGTCATCAAACTTGCTCGACGATTCGATCGACTCATATTTCATATTTATTTCATCAGGGCTGTCTGTCATAATTTTAAATTTTTATTTATATTATATATTATTTAAGTTTTGTGCATCTAATGCCGGGTCCACACTGGCAACATGTTGCTGGCAACCTCGTTAGATTTTACGATAATTATGATAATTATCTTAAAATTTCTTAAGCAATTATGGTAAGTATCGTAAAATTTAATGAGGTTGCCAGTGTGGAAATGGCTTAATGTCCACTGTGGTTCACGTGTCAACACACATGATAGAAATTTTTCCAGTTTTGGTTGCATTATATTCCAAAACTCTTATGTAAAAATCGTTTCCGATTTTATAAATGGAAATTTCTCGGTGTACATAGTAAACAAACCTACGAATAAAAAAAGACAAGAAGGAACATACTGATTCATCGCAGTAAAATCTGGCAATCAAATTCGCCATTTTGTAAAGCGACGATTTTGCGTAAACAAATATCACGTGGTCTGTACGTGTGCGACAAACTTCGAATCTGTTTGTAATTTTGTGTATTTTATGTTTGTGTATCACGCATTGTCGGCCATATTTGCCGGCCTTTCTGATTGCCGTGATTTGTACACATATTCCTTCCTGTCTTTTTTTATTCGTAGAAACAAACAGTAGTTTTTATTAGTTATATGAAGTTGGCCTTGAATCTGTAATAAAATAATACACAATTAAAAGATTTTGAAATGGAAAAAGACACATTTCCAAGCTTTCATCCGTGCTCACTCATGAATGTCATTCGTCATTTAAATAAGTATGTACACATTTTGATGTTATCTTGCAAAGTGCGAATGTAATGTTTTCAAATAATTGATATGGATTAATTATACCATCGTCTTATTTTCTTGAAATCATAAACATACTATAATAGTATTTGAGTATCAACCTATGTTCAATTTGAATTGGGTTATAATAATAATATACCCGTATATATCAATAGTATGTTTGCTACAAAATCCACCTAAGTTATCAGTACGTACTTGTACAGGTTTGATTAAAAACTATGATGAAATTATCATTTTAAAAATATTATATTACATAATATTATTTTGTCAGCCCTGTTTTCTGATCGGCGTATATCTTGCAGGTGTTTTATATTTTAATGTCGAGCTCTTCAGCGGCCCCTTAATAAACCATTCCTTTTATTTAATGAATAATTCACACGATTTTGAGAATGCATTGGCGCGACACCAATGGTTATACGGGTTCAAATCCCCTTGAGTTTCGTATTTTTTTCAAATATGATTTTTTCTAGTGTTGTTTTCTTTGTTGTGTTGTGTTTGTTGTGTTGTTTGAGGTGTTTTCAAGTTATGTATGTTTAATATATTTTTGTTCCGTCATGAAAATATGAAAATAAATCGTCCATCCATACGAAATACAATGATTTTGTGTATTTATACAGTAAAGTACCTATATCACATAGTGGCGAAGGGTGGAGGCAGGCTGTGGAGATCCAACATAAATAGTGCACACTAAACTTGGTCTGTCATACCTACCTATTTGTTTCCATTGAACGAATACGAATTGCAGATGGTATTGATTAGTTCTTAAAATTCAATTGAACCCTATCTAACCAAACCATAATATGTAAGTAGTTAAAAATATTATTTTATCAGAATTAGTGCTTATACAGTATAGTTAGGTTTTTTTCACAACATAGCAAATATATTATAATGTATGCATCTAAAATCGGAGTTTATTAAATGCGGCTTTGATAGATTACGCAAATATAATGCCGTGTTCAAATACGAAAAGGTTCACCATCCCTATATTAGATTAACATGGAAATCAATTAACCGAGGAATAAACATTCTGAAAGTTGGTTAGGTATATAATAAATAATACTAATAAGAAGACGGGTAGTTCTAATTGCTAAACTAGAGGTCGGCAACTTATTCAGAATATTTATTGAAGTCATACATTTTAAACGATTTTGCCAAGTGCTTCCCAAACTTTTCAGTAACGGCACACTATTCAAATAAAAAAAATAGCGGCTCACTGAAGAATTTTTACGTAGTTAACTATTAGTTTTTTTTAAATCAACGTATTTGCGTATTTCAGCTGAAATAATCTGGCTGTTTTTTTTATAATATACCTAAGTAGTAAGTACATGTAAAAAAACTTAATTTAAATTGAATAGATTTTATTTATACTATGAAGATAAATCAATTATTTTAATGAGATACTTGTGTTTATTCGTGATAAAGTGATTTAAAAAAAATGCCATCTATGAATCGCACCGATTGAGAAGCTCTTGATTTAACCTGATTGATAGACAAGTTATACATAGAGCAGCTAATCGCAATAAATTAAACATGGATGACGATATTACATTACGTATTCTAATAAAAATATTAAATAGTATTTTTATTGCCAATATTTTATAATTTGCGCGCACTAAATCAATGTCTTTTCCAACCTGGAACTTGTTCACCTTAACAATGCATAATTATTATTAGTCAACGCAAGTATCGCGTCTTTATATATTATTATATTATGTAAGATAACTTGTTGTAAACTTAATATATTACCTACATTTTCGTATACAATTTTGAATAGCGATAGAACGAGACAAAAAAGTTGCCGTTATTCGGAAGCCACCGTATCAGTTAATTTTTTTTTTTAATGTTTGCAGGATGCAGGTGCATGATTTCAGTTTTATAGTTTGTTTACCTACTTATTTATATCTATCTGCATTTGGGTAAAATAATACATGTTCTGTTCTGTCCATGATTCAAGTAACAGACTGATTAGTGACATTTTGTATAATGCCGATTATATATTTATAATATTAGATAATTTTCAATAGATTTTTGGGTTCTCACCGTATGGTTCTTTCACAAGAGATTAGAGGAAAGAAGAAAGAAGAACACGCGGTGAACACCCAAAAATCTATTACGATAATAAACAACCGTGAAAGTCTCTTAACAGTACCTATGTAGTAATTGTTTCCGAAGATAGATACATTTACGAATGAGTAATATGTTTATATATTATTATTATCATAATACAAATGACCTTGGTTTTTTGTTTGCCGACGCCAATAGGAAACATTGAAGATAATATTAGGTATACTAACGTTCTTGGTCTAGCTCAGTGGTTCTTAACCTGGGTTCGGTGAGTCAGTCTCAGGGGTTCGGCGGAGGTCAAGACACACACCCGACTCATATGATTATGAAGATGTATCTGGAATCGGAGACATTCCTGTACCCGCGGAACTGAAGCAAGCAATTGCCACGCACTTAGATGAGCTTGCAAAGTCTCTCGACGGATACTTCCCTACAAGAGTGTCATATCCAGCATGGGTGAGACAGCCGTTTACGTTTAGCGTTGAGACAACAGATGACAATGATGAATACCTTGATGAAATCATTGAAATTCAGCAGAGCCAGGTTCAACAGCAAGTCTTCAGAACAACAACGCTCTCAACGTTTTGGTGTCAACAAATGGTAACGTACACTGTTATTGCTAAGAAAGCTCTGGAGATTTTCATACCGTTTGTTACAGCATATCTTTTCGAGAAATCCTTTTCGAGGATGCTGGACATAAAAACGAAGAAAAGGAACAGACTTTGTTGCGAAAATGCCATGGGATTGGCACTTGCCAAGGTGAAGCCGCGCATTTCTGAACTGGTATCTGAAAGGCAACAGCAGAAGTCACACTAATTTGCAGTAAATATTCATTATTATGTTTTTGTGTGAAAATCATGTTTTAATGGTTTTGTTCACGGTTCATTTTGTGCACCAGTAAAATATATACCTATTTCTTGAATTTGAAAAAAATCATATTTTATTTTTCCAATTAGGAAGGGTTCAGTGAATGCTCATATGAAACTGGTGGGGGTCAGTACCTCCAACAAGGTTAAGAACCACTGGTCTAGCTAGACTGCTGCCGAAGTGCTGTGTGAAGGCCGAAAATGAAAAATTTGGGGTATCTTTGCGAACTCCGGCTAGCTAGATAATCTGTAGACTGTAGGAAAAACGTCATTATGGTACGAGGGTGGATCAATAAGTCCTTAGAAAAGCCGACAGGTGGCGCGACTAGTACTGTAAGCGGTTTGTTTTCATGCAGCGGCACTACCGATTCAGTATGCTGCGAAGTTTCAATCAGATTGGTCGGGTTGTTGTGTGTTTCTCGTACATTTAAAAAAAAATTTGCTTGTGGAAAATGGAAAAATGGAAAATGGAGAAAATTGAGTTTAGAGCTGTTATTAAACATTTTAATATAAAAGGGTTAACAGCAAAGAAAATAAAAAATGAGTTGGATTTAGTTCACGGCATATCTGCTCCTTCACTTGCAACTATTTATAACTGGTTAAATGAATTTAAACGTGGTCGTACATCAACAAAGGATGAACCACGCTCAGGACGTCCTGTAGAGGTGACTACACCAGAAATGATCAATAAAATCCACGATATGGTGTTAAGTGACCGAAGATTAAAGTTGAGTGAGATAATTGAGGTTACAGGGATCTCAAAAGGTAGCGTCATTTCTATTTTACATGACAAATTGGGCATGAAAAATATTTCTGCAAGATGGGTGCCGCGTTTGCTCAGTCGACAATAAACGCAATAGGGTGGTGGCCTCTAAAGCCCTGTTGTCGCTCATGCAACGCAATCCGGATGAATTTTTTCGTCGCTTTGTGACTGTAGATGAAACATGGATACACCACTATACTCCCGAGACGAAAGAACAGTCAAAGCAGTGGATTGCGAAGACAAACCATGTCCAAAGAAGGCGAAAACCGTAAAATCAGCTGGTAAGGTTATGGCTACTGTATTTTGGGATGCACGTGAAATTATTTTCGTTGACTATTTGGAAAAAGGAAAAACAATAACAGGGGATTATTATGCATCTTTATTGGACCAGCTAAAAAACGAAATTGAAGAAAAACGGCCTCATTTAAACAGGAAAAAAATCCTCTTTCACCAGGATAATGCCCGTGTTCACACATGTTTACGATCAATGGCTAAAATTGAAGAATTGAAGTTCGAATTGGTCGACCACCCACCGTATTCGCCAGATTTAGCCCCCAGTGACTTTTTCCTTTTCCCAAACTTAAAAAAATGGCTAAGTGGACAACGTTTTTTTTCAAATGAAGAAGTCATCGATCGGACAAATGCTTATTTTGAGGACCTTCCGAAAACTTATTTTTCTGACGGTTTAAAAAAAATTGAGAAACGTCTAACCAAGTGTATTGAGCTCCAAGGAGATTATGTTGAGAAATAAAAAAAAAATACAAAAATAAAAACTGTTTTAATGCTTTTTTCTAAGGAATTATTGACCCACCCTCGTACCATGTATTTTTTCATCTTAGAAATCGACATTTAATAACCACATAAAATATATTAATACCTACCATAAACGAGTAATTGTTGTAAATGACGTCGTGTTAAAATTGAGAATCAGGCTATATTTGGTTTAGCGGTTAGCCATATTTAGTGCCATGCACTTGGTCGGGCCACCATGTAAGCGACCTCCCTCTTCCGCGTCAAACGTTTTCACTGACGATGAGGCTTTACTAAATATTTATTTTCTTTTATACCTAGTTATGTGGCTAAAGAAATTTAGAGACATATTTTAGGGGGCCCGTTTTTCACATGTATCACTTTCAGAACGGATAAATTACGCAATCTTTGCCGTTAGATGCGAATCAACCTTCATATAAATAATATATCAAACTAAGATAATAATAATAATTTTAATAAAAACACAATTTTGTGTACTGATTCCGCTTTTTATTAAATAATTGTACCGGTTTCGTCCGCCTCAGAGGGACATTTTCAACTAAGATAATATATTATAATGCACGTGAAAAATAATAATTTGAAAAAGTGCTATATCCACGGACATCTGTGAGTCTATTATATACACAGTTATACAGTGATAATACCTCAATACATACATATGATACACTACCGTTGATAGCCGCGTTGTGTCGGCACTACGAGCATTTCAATTTCTTCATTTATACGAAAGATGAAATGCAAGGATCGTTGGAGAGACATAGCTAGGATATTAAAAAATAATTACAAGATAAAAAGAACTTTTTATATATTACCAGGTTTTTAAATTTTCTGTTGAATCATATAAACTTGACAATTCTATGTATTAATAGTTTAGGACAGATAAGGCAATTGTCAACAAATCATTTTTTTGATATTTTGCAACAAACAAACAAATATAGAATACTGAAATGTCATTTTGATTTCCATAGTAACGCACGTATATATTAATAATTTAGTTGCTAGGACCACCCCCTTAGCAACCAATAATAGTTGACTGGATTACGGATTTCTTCCGAAATAACTTTTCATACAGAACAGAATTAACTGAAAATGAATTCAATTCTACTTAAATATGGCTAAAAGTATGCATTGGCATCGTGTTCTGATATATTCTATAAGTTTCAAATGTCTAGTTAGTCGGGAAGTTAGTTAAAAATCGATTTGGATCATCTGGATAAACAACCACCGGACAAACGAGAATACGAGCTAAGAAAAACGTGTTAATAATCCACGATCCTCATTCCTCAATAGTGAAGGACGCGAAGACAAATAATATAATACTTTACGTTCTAATTACCCGTGTAGCAAGTTTCGTTTATAATATATATTTTACCGAACTTTCGGTATTCTTCATTATCAGTTTTAGTGAAATAGGTAAGTGCACTAAACGTAGGCGATATCTATTATTAAAGGTTCTCAAATGACATGGGCAGTTACTTAAGTTGGTTTTAAAAGTTAATAACGAGTATTAAGACATAAGATACGAAACACTAATGTGTTTCAAAGTGACTACAGCATTTTAGATGTCAGCTGTCTATACCTACTTGTAATAACTATACAAGAAAGAAGCGGTTCTTAAAGAAATCCACCCACGCGCCCCTTTTCGCCGAAACACTAAATAATATTTTGAATTCAATATTTTATTGAAAGCATCATATGTAATCGGGAATTAAAGGGTTTAGGCGCCACCGACTTGACGCCAGGACAACGAATGGGCACCGCACAGATGCAGTGCCGGTCTAAGTGCGAAAACATTGTGCAACAAAAACAATCTGCATTAATATTATTCTTGACCAGCCGCGGGTTTAAAGCCGTGATCGAAGTATTTATACAAAGACGGCCGCCGCTCTGCGAGCTATACTAACATGGATGCCTTAGAAAAAAATATATGTGCTAAGTGGGATTCGAACCTACATCCATCGGATTATGGGGGATGTGTTTACCAACTACGAAACCTGCAGAATATAATTAATATCATAAAAATTGCAAAACTGCAAAATACTAGCCACTTTTATTCGTCAAAGTCTAACTGCTAACAATATTGTTTAGTACCACAGAATAGATTAATAAATATAATTAAGATACGGTATATCCCAATACACTATATTTTGAATCAGGGTTATGAATGTGTGAGTGTCATACGAAGATGAAACACACATTATAGACGTGCAATAGTGTGTGTTGCAACCTTCAAATACACCAATATTTAATGAGCGTCAGTGCATAAGCCGAGAGCAGTTGTAAGAACGAAGGAAAAGCTTAGACTGACGTATTCTTGCCACGTGTTTAAGTTTATCCCATATTCTTCCACATTAGAGATCGGTTGCCTGTTACTTCCAATTAATTCTGTGTTCCCTGTTTAGTACCTACTGCATCTTACATGACGTCATTTTGAATGTGCTTTTAGAAACTATTTTTCATTTTTTATCGAGTTTCTGAATAGCTTATTGGAAATGCGTCTACGAAAAGAGTTCTACGATTTTACTCGGGGGGCATAGGGGGGATCGCATTTTAAAGGAGTATTCAAATATTCCCGAACTTATTTAGGAGCATTGTTTGTTTTAAAACTAAATCGTTTAACCGGTTATATCACGAATATTTAAAAAAAATGTGTGGACATGTTGAAAAAAATAAACATTAACATTGTCTATCTTCATTTATGTTTAGTATGCATACGTCAAACTTTTTTGTAATAATTTACACAAACATGACAAAATCATAAGAGCCTCATCCGAGACATTCGAGTACCTGCAGAGTTCAACAAGACCAACGAGTTTTTTTTTTAATAATAAATAATCAAGTCTGTCAATTGATTTGGAACGAGGTCCTCGTGTGAGATTAATATTTCATAATGGAATCTATGAATTAAACATTTTCCTATTGATAGAATCAAACACAACTGCCACTATAAATATCATGCCTACTTAGTTAAGGAAAATTCGTATGAAACTATTTTCAGTAGTAAACTTATATGCATAGTAAGGATTGGAATACCGGGCAGAAAGTTCAATTCCAATGAAAATTTTATTATTTTTAATGTCTGGTATCGAAATTTATTTGTTTATTTAGAAAAAAGAGTATTACGGCATTACAGCGATTGGCCAATGCGCCATAATACATAATAAATACAAAATTATAAAAATATCTTAATTACTAATAACAACTAATATAACACGAAAGTAGAAAAGATAGTATGTGTTTATGTAAATATTAAAGAAACATGATAATATATTATACAATTATAAATTTAACCTATTTAACACGTCCACAAACATTATATAGTTAATAAAAAATAAATCAACCTTTACGGTGCCATCAAATAAGTTAATCGCACGATACACAACATCATGAAACATAACATCTGTCCTGTGACGAGGTATCTTGAAGACCGTAGAGTTACGAGTGATATTGGTGGGAAAATGAAAATTAATATTTGCCAGTATACCTATACGGATTGTAAATGAACCCACGAAGAAGTAAAAAGAAATGCTATAAAAGAGCAATCACTCTTCGGGTGAAAAGGTATTGATAGCATGCCCAGAAGAAAACGAGTCGGGAAATTCATTTTATTATCAAAATTGAAATAAGTAATATGTTTTTCTTATACAAGTCTGTTTACTAGAAGTCATGCGGGAACAGCGGCAATTTTCATGGCCGATTGCGGCAAAATTCATGAATTCAAGAATGATAACCTAACCGTCCTAACCTAACAAATAATCCAGTATATCGGCTATTTTCAAAATTTTGGCGCTGGCTTCCACTAAACAGACAATAACCGTTTTTTAATCATAAAAAAACATGCACAAGATATTTAACATTTCGCAGGTAGCACTTTATTAGATTTGTAGATACTTATAAACAAAATTTTATATTTGTTCCGACCAATAAGCCCACAAAAGTTAGAAGATTACTTTTGTATTTATCCGAGATTTTAACATATTTTTTAATTTATAAACAAACCATTTCCTTTACATTAAACCGCTGCACTTGACAAAATAAGTCACTTTTATTAAAAATCCATATAAAAACAAGTCCGCAAATTCCGAGGTTTGAACATTTTGAACAAGCGCTGTTTGCGACGCGACCCCTTTTTCAGGAAACATATTAAAAATAATGATAACACACATATCTACACGTGGATTATCATTGAATTATATCACATCGAATTGCATCGCACAGCCACACATTATGCATTTTAAAATGTTATTCTCCTTTAAGGAACTTAACTGGTCGACCCGCCACGCCTGGGACCAAGGCTATGCGAGGGGCATGCCTACAGCATTCTCAAGGCCATTTATATTTATATTATTTCCCAAAAGAAAACCAGCTGTATGCGTTGGCAGAGGAAGACGTCGAATTTAGCGGGTTAAGAATATCCGTGGTTTGAACGGTTGCAGTTCGACCTCCAACTGTTCCGGATAGCACACAATCCCGCGAAAAACGCCCTGATGGTGGCCGATCTCCAATAGGGGATGGCGCAAGGAACAGCATCAACGAATAAAGGTTACGATATAAAAACCGCATTAATTTTTGCCCATATTCAGTGTAAGTACTTAGTACATAACTGCCTAAGAATATTTTAATACATTATTTTAAAGATTAGCACAGTCTGATTTAAAGACATAAATGTATTTTAAACATTCGATTGTCTTTACAGATTATTGATAATTTACAATTGGTCGTATTAAATGATAAAATAAAAACTATATATTATGGATAGGGCACCGGACCTAAGATATGAAAGATGTAACCGTATACATTTTTTACATCAACGATATCCAATGGCAGGATTATGAACGCGGAGGCCCGACGCACCTACTTATTTTGAGGTCTACTTAGGAAATACCTACGCGAACATTGACACATAAATATTTTTTCAATGTATTTGGTAAATAACATTCGAAAAGTAAACCTTAAAATGCGGAATGCAATGTGTCCTTTAGATTTTTTAATAATGCCAGTTAAAATGTCAATTAAACGATTTATAGCAGTGGATTTTTCATTGTATTCATTCCTGAAAAATGCAGCAACTATAGAGTAATGTAATCCAAGAAATAGTAAAAAAAAATGCTGAAATAACGATAAAACTTACTTTTTCATCCTAGCCCAATAATTTTACGCGGCAGTCTATTTTCTGTGAACGATTTTTAAAATATTTCAAACGACCATAATATTTCAACAAACCTTTCAGTATGCAATTAAAACATTATTTTAAATTGAAATAATATAGTTACATACCCAAAATATTACACTCTAATCGGAATCAATCTTGGCGCAATATACCTATTTCACATAAAAGAATCTATAAAAATGATTCACTGAATAAATTATCTATTTATATATTTTTCGAACTCGACCTACAACTTTCGAATGCTGTCGATTTCACATGGAATAATAATTATAAATTTTATATAAATATGTATGAATTATAATAATTATTCACGTAATAATTACACCAGAGATGCTGCCGCGACGGGTTTTCGAGTACTACTGCTTGGCGAAATATATTTTCAAAATAAAACAGCTCCATAATGTGACATTATATTTTAGTTAGATTACAACAGACACGAATGCAATATTATGGAGGAATGTATAAAATATTATATATTTTCTAAAGAATTTCCATTCGATAGACCACGACACTAAAATAAGAAATGTTTTGTCGACTATCTAATATAAAAACATATCCTATCTAATACAATTACACCGATGACCAAGTTGAATAAATCGAAATCAAAGTTATCAAATATGGGATTGTATTTTCTACATAGCTGTGAAACCTTCAATAAATGAGGTCTTATTTTGGGGCCATCTTCCATCTAAGGTTGGCGACCAACTTGCAGTTGTTATCATCAGTCAAAATCGGTTGGTCATGTTCAACGAATGGACCGGTCCAAAAAGTTTTTGAGCGAAGCCATCTGAGAGGAGGAGGTTGAGAGACGCACATTGCAAGTGTTAGATGGCGTGACCTAATGTACGAGTGTTTGGATGAGGATTGCGGAGGAGGTGAGGAGGTCAGGGTCAACTCCGGGGTGTTGCGCCACTAATGATGATCATGGTGTCCTGCGGTCAACCGTCCGCATGGTAAATATTCCGTGACATGACAACACTACTGCCGTACTAAGCACAGAGGCCGTAACTGACGTATTTAGGTATTTTCATGTTTTTAGATATTTGGATTCTGCAGAGTTTTTGTATAAGATCGGTGAATAAATCCAAGCCGTAACTGCTATAGTTACGGAGAAATCAAGGGTTTTAATAGCCGTATCTACGGAGTTTGAGAAATAAACTCGATAAATACTAAGCGATTTGGTTGTAACTCTCATTTACTAAGGCATATTAGCCGTATCTGACATATATATGGCTAATATCAATACATACTAATAATGATAATAATAAAATCAATCAAATTTTCAAGGTATGTAAAAAAATCTTAAACCAAAACTAACTATTATAGGCAAATAAAATAAATAAAAAGTTCCCCAGTATTAGCAGGAAAAGTACTCGTAAAATAATATGAAAGCTCAGATCTCCCACTTGCCTAAAATGCAGATACGGCCTCTGTGCTTAGTACGGCAGACTACTTAACACCACTTCCCGTGAAAAATTGAAAACTATTTGACGTAGGTACATACATTTGTAAACAGATGACGGAGTGCATACAACACATCCAATCTAAGGCATGCGCAAAATTAGGTACCTAATCGATGTTAAAAACCAGAATTAAAAGTTGAAGCGAACTGAAAGATGAAATGAGAAAGTTTAGACATAGCGCATACGTATAGGAATGGCTGGAGCAACATTCAACTTAATGGGAATGTCTAAGACGCACAGCTGTACTCGGTTAAAACCAAATGCAACTAATTGTTCGAAGATTATATTCTGATGATGCTGCTTTACAGTAGCGACTGGCTCAGTGCCGTATGCGTGTGGCGGATACTGGGTATACGGTATGACTTTAAAAGTAGGTACTTAACGAGGACATACCATGCAATTGTTATCGTATGGTGCTTTTTGACGGATTCAAACAGTTTCGGACAGATTCGGACAAGTTCGTAGATAATCGGTAGACGTCAAAATATTCTGTGCGGTGTAGTTCGTATTTCTTCCGGCAGGTTCGCCACTATCGTTCTACTGCGCATGCACACGCCATGCATGTACCAACCAATTATTGCGTGAAAACTCAGAAGCTTCTGACCTTTTTTGATTCATGCATGCAATCTTGCAATTTTCACGATAATACGCACTGTCAGCAGTAAATCCACGCACGTGTAAACGGGGTATAATACTATTATGCCGTATTGATTCATCCGCGTGGTTTTTTGATATCTGGATTTTTTAAAAACCGTTTTAATTATTTCAGTGTAGTATAGTCAGTACATAGTATGTTTAAATGACCATTTCTCATAAAATAAAATACGCCACATATATATTGACATGTCTTTATTGTTATATAACATTTATATAATACAATAAACATGGACATGTCTGGTGTTTCTGTTTACAGTAAATTTAATTAATTCGCACGATAGTTTTCAATCTAGATGCGCCCCTGATATCCCATACAGGAAAAATCAATTTAACAGCTCACAATGGTAGGATATCGAGTTTCCAGTTTACAGTAGAAAAATAGTAAAAACAAACATTTGAAATAAATATAAAAAAACGTGGTGTGAGTATTCACTGTTCACGCATCATCAGGTTTGTATTTCTATGAACTGTTCGCACGGTAGAAAAAATATATATAATATTATAATATACCAATGTACAGTAAAATAATAATATGTAGGTATTAATATACACGCAAACGACTTTTTAGAGAATGTTTGATGTAAACGGGCGGTCCTCAACCATTCGCATGTGATAAAACTTGAATTTTTAACAAGTAATAAGTATAATTGGTCTTCTCGGAGAGAATTAAGTACCTTGGCGTAATTCTTGACGATACGTTGTCTTTTATCGAACGCGCTGAGACGGCCGCTTCGAAGGCCAACATAGGCCATCAGAAGATGGCCAGAATGGCAGGAGAAAATTGGGGACTAATTGTTAGGGGCCTTAAGGTCGTATACGGCGCAATATTTATGGGGATTGCCGATTACTCCTACAGCGTATCTCTAGAATAAAATCATAATCTAAAGTAAAAAGTACTTTCATTAGCGACCAGTCACTCATCGCTGATCTCATTGACAAGAGCCTACACGACAGCACAGCACACACTCACAGACACTCACATACACTCTCTCTGTCTGCGTAATGGACGCATTGAACGAATTGAAAATAATGTTGACAGGTGACACTGCCGCGTGCAAATTTTTTCTAGTTTATAATAAAAACCAACGATAACTACTATTTTCGCACCGAAGAGGAGTATGTATGTCGCGAGTATGAAAAAAAACATTAATGAGAAAAAATGCAAAATTGATTCATTGATATCATCGAAATCGTATTCTTCAATAGGGGTTAACAACGTGTGGCTACAATATTGTAATATAATATAAATACTGTTTGGAAATCTTCATTTCATAATTATTCATGTTTTTATGGTAAGAACTTAATATTCTTTATCAAAGATGTTGCAAAAATCCTTCTGCCTTATTGAAGTCTTTGTTTCCTATCAAAATTTCTATGCAAACTCAAGGAATTGCTTCTCCATACCTTCACGGTTTGTATAAAAATTGGTAGGTGCTTCCTTTAAGGGGGGACATGCTCAGCGTAGGTCAAAATGGAGCTTTTGTTCTATTTTCAAAGCATGATCCTGGACATACCTTAAACGTTGTAGATAATCTATTTATATAATTTTGAAGCCTTATTGTCCTTTATATTTATTTTAAACATTTGATGGCTGCATAAAGTATTTTTATTACATAAAATAGTATTCTTTTAAACCTCTCGCTCTAATGTTTGAGAAAATAGTCATATTTCAGTACATGCACGTGCAGTGGTGTTAAGATTTTTTACATTTATTAATTTTTAAACGCATTTATAAAACTATCAGTATAATTTATATCGACATAATTATAGTGAAATATTTACGATAAAAAATTATATTGATAATCTCTGTGATCCCAAATTTGACAAGAATTAGGCATTTTATTATTCAAAAAATGGGCAAGATTAACACATTTGAAGATAATTCTAAAGATACTCATTATAAGCTATGTCTTTGACCATTCAAGTGTGATAAACATCCTACGAATAATGATTGCTTTATAATAATTATTGACCTAAGAATAAGGTAGTGTTTTTTTGAAATACGCCATTTCTTTTGGCATTCCCCAGTGGTTAAGCTACAACATACGGCCGTAGCCATAAATTGACAAACTATAATTGAAGTAGGGAGTAAAATGATGTTAACGTGCGTGTTTGAACATGTACCGTTTAAAGAAAAAAAAATTGGTTAGGTATTTATTTATTTATTCCACTATAGTTACTATCATGGATGTGTATATTATAATACAACATTCCTGCTTTTGTGATAAAATATTGTTATAAAAATATTTAATTATTAATTAATTACATACATAGTTTAGCTAATGACGTTTCTATATCATGGAGACTGTGGTGAATAATCTGTGGAAATGCTGTGACAATACATCATACTAAATTAGAATTCGTCGCCGGTGCAAGAAAAAAAAAATATTCAAAAAAAGGTTTGGCACTTCTTCTGTTTGCCTTGCAAGTATGGTCGACTATGTTTATTATTTGTACAAAATATTTGTTCACAAAACAAACTTTTAAGGCAAACTGGGGTGGCGTCCACTATTCAATAATTAAAATGGTAAAAAACATGACAAGAAAAGAAAAAAAAAATTTTCAATTATAAAATTAAAATTTACAGTATGTTATAAAAGGGATGGGGATCAGGGGGAGTGAAGACGGGGTGGGGTGGCAAATAAATAAAAAAAATAGTAGAATATGCATTTATCATTCTTCGTTCCACAAAAAAGTGCTTTTTAATTTTTCAAACCACAGAAAAAGTCTAATCGCACAAAATGTTTTCAATATACGTAATTCTCTATTTCAAAATTAAATATAATGAAAAATGTAATAATGTATTAAGATTTTTTGACAACACAGTTTGGGAAACGCTTCAATGGACTAATCAATTATTTATATCTCATATCTAATATTTTCAATTTATAGGGAGTTTTTATTTCATTTAACTTTATTATAATATTGTTAACTAAAGATATAGACACGCACGATGTCCGAGCGTTAACGTGTCAACTTATAATGTTGTGAGTCCTGGGTTCAAATTCCGGGTCAGGCTAGTTTATATGTTTTTTTTTTTTCAATTTGTGTTTCGACACAAGAGTATGGACCTAATAGGTTGAGCAAATGACCGACATCAATTTCTCGTAAAAACAAAAATCTGTTAATACAACCTCCAATCTGTGGAGACCCATATCATCTTCTTAGGATCAAACATGGTGAGATAATGTGTGCAATTTTTATATATTTTTCGACACTACATGTTTCTGCTGGATATCTTTGAAACAGATATATTAAAGACAGGTCCACAGAGCCGTATGCCACTAAGATATTTAGCGTGGTGAGGAAGTTACACGTTATACAGTGATTCATCTGCCATTGTACACGTGAAAGTCGGGTGACTTCATTGGATGGCCATGTCTCAAGGACAGAAGACATCCAGACACTCAAGAGTCTGGTCATCAATAGACCAGAAAGGAAAGGGAAGAACGGGCCTCAGACTGAGGTAGTCTGATTTTGTGGAAAGAGACACAGCGTCCGTGAGGCTAAGGCACTGAAGTAAGCTTGCGGTTGATAGAAGTGAGTGGATACTTTTCCGGGAGGCAGCCAAAACTAACATTGGATTGTAGTGCCAACGATGATACCTTTTTTTATAATTTATAAAATTCAAAGAATCCTAATATGAATTGCACAAAATATTGTTGATAAAATTGATGTGTTGGGCCAGCTGATAATAATATACATCTAAAATAATACCTCTGGGCTATATCTACTTGAGAAAACCTGTATTCAGTACCTGTCCTATGACGTATTTTTGTAAATTGATAAAATCACTATTACACTTAATCGCTATGTGCATAACACAGGTATTATAATTATTTATAATAATGTATCTTTTCATTGATAGTTAATTTGTATGTAGAGGCGAATGTTTAGTAGCATAGGAATTTGTAGAAATATTAATAGTATACATGAGATAAACACCAAAAATCGCAATGTTTTGATACACTAATTTTTATAACAAACACCTTATGAATAAAATATGATTGGTTCTTTAATAGATAGATATGTTTATATGAAGTATTTTAAATTTATTGAAAAGTTACGTTACTTTCATATATATAATTCAATAAATCAATTCAACCATAGGCGTATGCCGACTATACTGATGTCATTGCCCGGTCCCCAGATTCCCTCAAACGGGCATTTATTTCCGTAAAGTCAGCTGCTGCAAAAGATGGTACTCCAGATAAACGAAAAACAAAATACATGCCAGTTCTCCACAGTGCAACAGTTGATAATAAGACCCTTATCATTGGCGGAGATGCTTTTAAAACTATGGATTCATTTGGTTGTCTACTGTCCCTTATCAGAGACACTAATAACACAAGCGACAAAATAAATCGCTGGATCACCCTCGTCAACAGGTGCTATTTTGGTCTCCAAAGGCTTCTAAAGAACAAGGCACTCTCAAGGAAAACCATAACAACCTTATATAAAACTCTCTGCTGGTCACTCAGCTAACAGGATGACAGAAATATATCTTTGAGAGGAGCGTTTTGAGAAGAATCTTTGGGGCAGTTCAAGAAAGTGCATTTGGAGGTCAAAGTATAAGGAGTACTACTCATGAAAATGCAGACTGCACTGGATCGGCTATGTGCATAGAATGCTGGAGGATATATCAGCAAGGCGGGGTGGGGTATGTACGCAACCCCCGAGGGCTCGATCAAAGCAACTGAAAAGTGACGGCACTGGATAATCCAAGATGCAGGGAGTTTTTGAAGGAGGCCAAGGGTTGTAGTGCCATAAATGATGATGATATAATTATATATAATGCAAATTGGAATATTCTACTACTACACAACTATTGCCCTATACTTCTGAGGTGTTAAAAAGAATATAATATGCACAAAATTTGAGTGTACAACGTTAATGATTAGTAATTTGGGATTATTATGTATGTAGATGGCATTTTGTATGTGTCAGTGATAAATAAGTATGACTTCTTTATTAGAAGATTATTTCCAACTTAGGGTGGCATTTAACACATGGGCGGTGACACCTTAGACCAGTGGTCGGCAAACCGCGGCTCGCGAGCCACACGTGGCTCTTTGGCCCCTTGAGTGTGGCTCTATCACAAATGACCATGTACAGACTAAAACAGTTAAAAATGTCTTCGAATATAACCAACCAGCAAATCGAAGACCTTAAATCAATGACATTAATATGGACGAAGCATCTAGAAAATAAAATGACACTCACTTTGTGTCGGGTCTGCCGGATGGCGAAATTCATATTTTAATATCGGTATCCTACGCTCAAGTGAACATTCTGCTTGCAAGCGGTCTGGCGACACCGCTGAGTCTGCCCATACAAAATTTCTGACTGTCAGGTTTCGACTCCACCATTATTATTGTGTTACAAAATGCCAATGTGCCTAGTTAAAAATTGTAAAAAAATCTACTAAACACTCCAAGAAAGATGGGATATCACTTTGCATGTGTTAGTATTATTTATTATTTATAAAATGCCATTCTAAGATATTGATGAATGTTTATTCAATGCAATTGAATGACAGGAACCATTAGACAGTCAGTCGCCTGTGATTCGCTGGGCTCACTTGCGTCTAATCTCCGAGAAGTCGTAAGTAACCGAGAATCTGTTTCTAACGCAATGAGTCATGACACTAATACGCCATTACAATAAAGGTTATATTACTATAAATTCTCGAAGCTTGTATCGCATAATGGAAACGGATACGTCAATGGTCACGTGACATCTACCTATACATCTGTGAATGACTTTCATGCACAATTTCTCGTGCGCGCCGGGTATGAAGTGAGTCGTCCATTTAATATGTCATTGCCTTAAATTGATTTCAGCTTTATTAATAGTAGTTGACGAGTTTTGTGACATAAATGATACAGGACAAATTTGTACGATTTATTTCATCTACAGGTAATAAAGAAGAGCTTTTAAGATTATTTCCACTCAAAGGTCAAACACGTGGAGAGGATATTGCAAATGCTGTAATTGAGTGCATGGAAAAACATTATATTCCACTCGATAAAATTGTGTCAATTATTCAAAGATAGGGCGAAAAGTATGACCGGTGTAGGAAAAGGGTTTGTTACTATTTTGAAAGAAAAAATAAGCACATTGCATCATTCGTCAAAAAGCGCTTTGTGCGCAGACATTTCCAAAAGAAATTTCGAAAGTTAGCTCTTAATCATCGCCATTTTTTTTTAGTTAGTTTATTACGCAGATCTTCTGCTGCATAACAGGGTACGTTGGTTATCAAGAGGAAACGTTTTGCTTACTTTATTAACAGAAATTAAAGCATTTCTCCTTGAGAAGGGTGTTCACTATCCAGAAATAGGTAACGGACAATCAGTTAATCCAAAAATTTTATTTCATGGGAGACGTTACGTCTCATCTAAATCTTAATCGTAAACTGCAGGGTGAAGGAAACACATTTTTTCGGTGTTAGAAGTTATTTCACTCGAAAACAAATTATCCCTTTTTGCTTAAGATTTCGAAAGAGAATCTTTAAAAATATTTATCTTTAAAAAATGAAGAATTATGGAGCTCTAAATTTCAATGTCTCTGTGCTGATATGGACATATTGGAGAAAAACAAATATGAATATGGTTCATAGCAAAAGTAGTCTACTTTGAAAGACCTGGAGAAGGAAGACATGATGATTTTTAACACCTGGAATAGTATTTCTGACACA
The DNA here is from genome assembly GCF_057557595.1 of Rhyacophila brunnea. Lineage (NCBI taxonomy): Eukaryota > Metazoa > Arthropoda > Insecta > Trichoptera > Rhyacophilidae > Rhyacophila > Rhyacophila brunnea. The sequence continues at coordinate 22,981,873 of NW_028232774.1, forward strand.
TAATATGATCAATTGAAAAAAACTAGCGTTTGTTGTTCTTTCCTTTTCCAGTTCTACATATTCATGCGAACAATCTTTTTCAAGCATGAACCTTATCAAGAGTAAATTGAGAAGTCGTCTTATTGATGAAAACCTGGAATCGTGCCTAAAATTAAAAACAACAACATACAAGCCTGACTTACCAAAACTTTTCAAGGAGATGGAAGGCAATTGTTAATTTAAAGAGAATTGATGTAATTTATATCTCTATAGACTTTTATATACGAGGGTGGGTCAATAATTCCTTAGAAAAAAGCATTAAAACAGTTTTTATTTTTCATAATCTCCTTGGAGCTCAATACACTTGGTTAGACGTTTCTCAATTTTTTTTAAACCGTCAGAAAAATTAGTTTTCGGAAGGTCCTCAAAATAAGCATTTGTCCGATCGATGACTTCGTCATTTGAAAAAAAACGTTGTCCACTTAGCCATTTTTTTAAGTTTGGGAAAAGGAAAAAGTCACTGGGGGCTAAATCTGGCGAATACGGTGGGTGGTCGACCAATTCGAACTTCAATTCTTCAATTTTAGCCATTGATCGTAAACATGTGTGAACACGGGCATTGTCCTGATGAAAGAGGATTTTTTTCCTGTTTAAATGAGGCCGTTTTTCTTCAATTTTGTTTTTTAGCTGGTCCAATAAAGATGCATAATAATCCCCTGTTATTGTTTTTCCTTTTTCCAAATAGTCAACGAAAATAATTCCACGTGCATCCCAAAATACAGTAGCCATAACCTTACCAGCTGATTTTACGGTTTTCGCCTTCTTTGGACATGGTTCGCCTTTCGCAATCCACTGCTTTGACTGTTCTTTCGTCTCGGGAGTATAGTGGTGTATCCATGTTTCATCTACAGTCACAAAGCGACGAAAAAATTCATCCGGATTGCGTTGCATGAGCGACAACAGGGCTTTAGAGGCCACCACCCTATTGCGTTTATTGTCGACTGTGAGCAAACGCGGCACCCATCTTGCAGAAATTTTTTTCATGCCCAATTTGTCATGTAAAATAGAAATGACGCTACCTTTTGAGATCTCTGTAACCTCAATTATCTCACTCAACTTTAATCTTCGGTCACTTAACACCATATCGTGGATTTTATTGATCATTTCTGGTGTAGTCACCTCTACAGGACGTCCTGAGCGTGGTTCATCCTTTGTTGATGTACGACCACGTTTAAATTCATTTAACCAGTTATAAATAGTTGCAAGTGAAGAAGCAAATATGCCGTGAACTAAATCCAACTCATTTTTTATTTCCTTTGCTGTTAACCCTTTTATATTAAAATGTTTAATAACAGCTCTAAACTCAATTTTCTCCATTTTTGTAAACAAGCAATTTTTTTTTTTTAAATGTACGAGAAACACATAACAACCCGACCAATCTGATTGAAACTTCGCAGCATACTGAATCGGTAGTGCCGCTGCATGAAAACAAACCGCTTACAGTACTAGTCGCGCCACCTGTCGGCTTTTCTAAGGACTTATTGACCCACCCTCGTACTTTATTGATGTAATTTTATGCGTACCTTACTTACAATTTAATTTTTATCAATAAATAAGATCATTATTGAGTATGACATCATTATTTCATAGTTTAATTAAGATTTAAAACTTTAATTAAAGTTTATTAAGTTAATAATCAGTGTACCTAAATAAATCTATAGTTTAAGTTTAAGAAATTTGGCTCTTTAAAGAAATCGCAATCGTTGTATTGTTGATATTTGGCTCTCTTGACTAATGAGTTTGCCGACCACTGCCTTAGACTATAGATACATCTAGACGCCACCCATTGCATTGCTAAATGAAGTTACGTGCCGTGCGTTTGGTGAGTGGGCATTCGTATACAAATGTTTGAGACCATAGACCATTTCGCTAGTGCTCGCCCAAAGTGCTTGCACTAGACGCTCAGAATTAAAATATATTTTTCTATTTTTTTACGTATAGTATTTTTAAGCGGTCAAAATGAAACCATTAGGTAAAAATATCCATAATTTAAGTTATTTTAAAGAAACACGGTCACTTGATATTAAAATATATAATAATATACAAATAAATTATCACGAACATGTATCAACTTACCTATGAAACGTAATACCATCTTCTTGCTTATCAGTATGGCTACCACATTTTAATACAACACACAGAACCATCTTTTCTACTTAATTAACTAAAAATATTTACCACTGACTTTACGTTTAACACAAAAAAATAGCAATTTTAGCAACACGGTTATCGACGCTTAGTTAAGCAATAAGGTAAGATTTGGCGGCAAACCATCTCCCACATCTGTAAACCTTTTATCTTACTCTAGCGCGTGTCGCAGAGATTATAAAGAGAAATATACTTTCTCACTCGCACTTATGCATCGTTTTTGTTCAGGCCTTGGGTGACACCCCTCGTGGCGGCCCTATTTCAAAATTTCTGGGAAAATATCCATGTTATTGAACACTAGCACAATACTGGTCTCAACAATGCTTTATATAGATGAAAATATAATGGAGGCAGGGAGAACATTCCTAGAATCCTACTTCAGTATTACGTAGGCTGCAAATTTTTAATATTGAATGCTATACAGTCGAACTTGGTTATTACGAGGAAGATGGGACTGACTGAATTTACTTATTATAAGTATTACTCGTTATATCGTTATATAACATTTTTCACGCCACGTTCTATTTAAGCATAGAACATAAAAAATCTGAAAACCATCGTAAAAATCCCCGAAACAAGCATGGCATTCATAAACTACAAAAGAAGTTGTTTATTGAAATGAAGTGCTGAGCCGCCGGCGTTGGTAGGTACCTACTGACTTCACAGAGCTTGGATTTTTTACATGCAATTTCAACCATATGCTTGGATACTTTTCAATTTTGTCGGCGAAAACACCAATTACTTCACTTCACTTTCACTGTCTGAATAATATAGATGGTCTTGTATAACAAATAAACACTTTTAATTGTGATTAACTCACCGCCATTTTTGCAGAAGTCTCTGCACATATCTTCTTGACAGCGACCACCTGACCTGCCCTGCGGGCAGTGGCATTCCGGTGAGCCTTTCTCGTTTATTTTACAGTAATCCTGATAGAAAAAAAAAAATATATATATATATATTATTAGTTACAATACAGTAAGCACGTGTTTTAGCATAGTCATTCATAATGCTTATGGTGGTGCAGTACTTACATCACTTGAGCAATATCCTGAGCACGCGCTGACGGAGCAGTTAGGTCCCAACCAGCCGGGCGTGCAGATACATCTGGGTGACGTGGTCTTCCCTTGGGAGTTGCTGGATGAGCACGTGGCTCCGTTCTCGCACACCACATTGCCACATTTCTCACATCGCAAACCTGCATCAAAATGATGACAATTTTTTTAATTTCATCAAACAATACAATATTGTAGACATGACGTCATCACCATGTTTGTAACAAAAAATTTACATGTTATTGCCATTTCAGTTTTCGTTTTGCTTCGAATAGGTATCACCATATTTTATCAATCATTTCCCGTATCAGCCTTCCTCTGCCAGAGTGATAGCCCATTTATACATGCATGAATTTACTGCTGGCAATACGTATTGTCGTGACCATAAAAATAAAATGGAATTAATGTAAACACTTATTGTCGTGAAAGTTGCAAGATTGCATGCACAGATCAAAAAATTTATGCGGCTTCTAAATATCCATGCAATACTCGCAACTTGCGCGACATATGTACATGTGCAGTAGAATGATCATCACGACTCTGACGGCAAACTGCTGACACTTAAAAGTGAGATTGGTGGGACAATCAGCATTTTTGTCACACATTATTGCTGGCAGTAGATTGCATGTATACAGGTACTATGAGTTTTGAGTTTTGATGGGTGAGCCAGATAATGTGTGAGCGTAACCCTACATGTCCCTCATCAAAGCCCCATGTCCAAATGGTCCCAGTAATGAACACCTTGTCTGTGACTAGTTTCAATATCTAGTGTTTATCACGTGGTGAGCCTTATTAATCTTCTTTTCAACCTTACGTTCATATATTTATTCTTTGTCTATAGGTATAGATAAGGTTTTCGTCAACTTGTTCATAATTTAATACAAATACAAGACATTCAAATTTTAATGGGAGTAATTATTATTAAAACGCATCTAATGAAAGTTCCACAAGTGTTGATATAATTACCAGAGTGTGGATGCGTACACTGGCAGCCTTCGCGGGCGCAGGTGCCTCCATTGAAGCAGCCTCCTCCACAAGAGATAATTGGCATTTCACACCTCTCGCCCGTCCAGTGAGGCGGACACTCGCACTGCAAATTCACACAACATAAGTAAACGTCAACGTTCAATTTGCGTTGTATACATTTAAGGGCATACATTGTATACATAGTGGTAGTGACACTATATTTATTGAATTGTTATGACCACTTTTAAAACAGTTTCTCTATCAAATATATTCAATAAATTTCATAAAGGGAAAGCGTCCTAAATTATATTTCACAATATAAAATTAATTTATTGTTCGCATATTATTTTAACAATAAATTTATTGATTGGCAAAGAATAAACCTTGATATAGTAATAATTTAATAATTCATCACACAGCATAGATATCGTAACAAATATAGATCGCAAAATGTTGTGATTTCTTCCTAATTACGAGTCAATTACAAACTTCAATTGAAAGTTCTATCGAATATATTTTACTGAATGATTTTTGGTGAAAGTATTGAATGATTTGAATACGAAGAATAACCATGGATATCTCATGAAATGAAATTCGGTTTTATTCAAAAATTTAGGATGAAGAGATTAAAAATAATAACTGTACCTCAGAGCCAGTGTGTCTTAAGTCTAATTTTCCTGAAAAGTACAGATTTGTACTTAAATTATCATATCTTTCATATTATTAAGACCAAGCAACTGAATTTTTCATTAAGTGTTCTTTAAGCGTCAATTACATTGAGCTACTTTACGAGCTGTTTGTTGGCGAATTTACAATCTGCCTGTAAAGTCGCCCAGTGTAATCATCGAACAAGCTAACAAGCAGATTGTAAACACTCTACCGAGAAAAGTTGAAAGCCGGTCAACTTTACACGCTACATGCCGGCGTGTGGGCCTACTGCGTCTGCGCAGTAGAGCGCAGTAGCAACCTCCCGGTAAAAAAACGAACTACGTCCTGTCAAAATAGTCGCTGGCTTGTGGCTTCTCAGCGAATGGAAAGTTTTGTGTGTCATCATCACAATCGCAGTAGCTGAATCGCCCGCTTTTAAATTCGCCAACAAACAGCTCGTAAAGTAGCTCAATGTAATTGACGCTTTATGGTCTTCAATACACCGGCTCACAGGTACAGATAGTATTTATGGTATAAATTCAATTCATTTCATCATTATGTGTATAAATCGTGCGACAAAGAAATATAGGGCACCATAATGACGCAAATATATTTCATAGAAAGTTTATACTGTCCAGGTATACATTCTAAATTTCCCCCAAATTCTTAATTTTCGATCTAATTAGAGCACATCCTGAATTAAATGTTATGAAAATGTAAGAATATAATATCATAAAATAAAAACTACACAAATATTTGAAAATGAAACGCATGCGGGATAGTGAAATAATAATTACAAACTTCTTAACCTTTTAACAGCCCAGCTGAAAGTACTAGGTATACTCCCCAGGGCCCAGGAATTAATTATATTATAAAAAAATTAAAAGAATAGTGAAAAGTCCAATATAATGCACTTACATATATGAGACCTCAATTGAAGTTCGGCGAAAAAGTTTTTCATACACAATTTCGTGAAAATGTCTGAAAATTTTCAGGTATGGTAGGGTTGTCACAACACTGCACTTACAAGAATTAGTTGAATTTTTTTTTTTTTTTTAATATAAGTATTTTGAAAAATAAATTTTATAGTATTTTTGTAAAATGTCACCATAAATACTTATAGCACTAAGAAGTATACTAAACACATTAAAATCACTAAAAACTTTCTTGTGTATGGAAAATTTCGAAGCACGGTTCAAAACACAGAGCAATGTCGCACTGCTTGCACAAATACCTAGTTTCTTTCCGTCTTTTCTGATTTTTTGTATTGGCACATACATAACATCTTCTTGCTGCATTAATTTTATTGTTAGTAGGTGGTATTTTACCCAAAAAATGTCTTTCTGTTAGCCTAGAGGGTAAGGGTGCTTTTCGCTTCAAAAGAGTTTTTGGTTCTAACTTATGTTTTTCGATCAGTTGTCCGATGACTTTCAATTGAAATTCACCCAGCGGTTGTTTTTTTCCAGTTTTTTGTTGGAACAATACATGGGCATTCAGCAGAGATAAATCTATCGAATGGAAAAAAAGTTTTTTGTACCATTTGACAGTTTTTCTTGTCGAATTTACAGAAGAAATTATCATATCACTACGATCCACAGCACCCATGTTTTTATTGTAATCAACAATGCATTCCGGCTTGGAAATCGGAATTTTAGTCTTATAGTCTACTTTTCCAGTAGGTTTGAAAGTATTGTTGTGAATTGTGGACAACATTGTAACATCCTTTTTATCCTTCCACGCCAAAGCCATAATTTCGTCAGTATGGAATGTATCGGTTTCCCCTTTTTTCAATTTCTTAGTAAATTTGGGCATCCCAATTCTGTTTCTCCTTACGGTTCCACAGGCATTCGTCCGGTGATCATAAAGATACTTGAATAACGTTGGGCTGCTGTACCAGTTGTCAATGTACAATGTATGCCCTAGTTCCAAGTATGGTCCAAGCATCGTTACCACCACGTTCCCCGATATACCGATGTAATTATTTTTCTCAATTTCAGTTTGTTTTCCGGTATAAATGATTACATCTAAGACAAAACCAGTTTTGCAATCAGCCATTACAAAAATTTTTATTCCGAAACGACTAGCCTTCGTCCTGATGAATTGGCGGAATAAAAGTCTGCCTTTGAAAAGGAGAAGACTCTCATCAATACATATGTTCTGATATGGACACATGTACTGCTTGAAAGAAATTTTCAGTTCCTTCAGGACCTGTCTAATTTTATATAGTCGATCTCCGGGAACCTGCGTTTCATTGTCACAAAAATGCAACATTCGATGCATCAGTTCGAAACGATTCCTGGACATGGTTTCGGAATAACATGGTGAAAATAACAATCTGTGGATAGACCAGTGTTCAGATATTTTATTCCGTGAATTCCTTGACATTAGCATACACAGCCCCAAAAATGTGTACATATCATCAATTGTGCAGTCTACCCATCGCCGTAGACGATCACTCAAAACTGTGATATTTTTTGTGGCAAATACAAATTGTCTGTTGGTCTCTCGGACTAACATTTCAATAAAAGAAATATCGATGAAACATTTGAAATAGTCCATTTCGAGTGCATCCGAAGTCAAATTATCAGCTTTGCATCCCGAAACGTTAGCATCGAAGGAAAATGCGCGTGGCTCAAACATATCCGATTTCCACTCAAATGTCGGTCTTTCAGTGGATTCCGGTGTGATAATTTCACTTTCATCGACTTCCAAAGTTTCCTCAAGTTCGACATCCGAATCATCACTTCCATCGTCTTCAGATTCAACTGTTTCGATAAGGTTATCGATTTCACCAACTTCGTCGATCTCATCCATTTTGAATAATAAAATTTGTAAAACTAAACTCGTAAATAAAACACTTTGTATACGCAAATCGAATCCGAAATACAAATAAAAAATAGTCACAACACTTAGTCCTTTGTCAATTTCTATCTAAAAACATTGAAAATCTTTCTTTTTATTCAAGTTTAGTAGGTAAAATCTAAAACAAAACTCGTAAATATAACACTTTTTTATACGCAAATTGTATATGAAATATAAATAAAAACACTTGGTCACTCAATAGAAATTAAATTTCAATGTAAAAACATTGAAAACATTCCAATTATAACGCAAATCTGAATAAGAAAGCATTCCGAATTAGCATCCCGACTAAATGATATTCCGGCGACAACTGACTCATCACTATCGAATCATACCAACTGCCTATTGTACAAGATATCCCAGTGTGCAGGGGAATTTTGAGCTAACCCTGATTTGGCCTCTCCGGAAATTCCCTTATTCTCTCGATGTATGCGCCGTACAAATGTTTTTTGCTTGCAAGGTCTGATCAGAAATGTAGTTACACGTTTTAAAATTAAATAAATAAATATTTGACTCATACAAGCGTGTAGAACGGCTCGGCGTATATCGTACGGTACGGGCGCCTGAATAGCCGCCGTGTATGACGTAAACGTTACGTTACGGGCAGCTATCAGGTTAATCAAATAATATGTAAGGTCAAAAGAATACTGTTGTAGTAAGGTACCTATATAAAATATTTATAATCAATTCAGTCAAAATAAGCACGGAGCAATGAGCATTATTTAACATGGCGCATGCTGATTCTATGTTATGACAGCTAGAATAATTCGCCAGTATCAGATCGGGTCAGATTGCATCATACTGATTTCATTATGATGATAATTAATTCCATGCGTGTCGAGTTAGTATGCTGTTACATGCGTATTCTCCTGAAAAGTACCATTATCCTGAAATCTTTTATTTGAGATAATAACATTTCAACATGATGCGTCAGTTTAAAATGTGACACATGCTGTGTGAGACAATGAGATTTATAGTAACATCTGCACTGAATACCTGTACTGATTTTGTAGAAGTTCAAAAAAACAAAAGGCAGATTACACTTATTGCATTTTTGCAGAATTAAATTATATGTACATACTTATTATTTTCCTGGCTATTGTATAGAATTAGAAATAAGGAAGAAAAATATTCATTGTTTCACTTTATGTGGAATTCGATTAATTGGGGCAGCCGTTTCATTCGGCCAAAATGCTCTAATCCCGAGGTGTCCCAATTAAGCGGAATCGACTGCATATGAGGATGTTTTATAACGTATTAATACAGTCATGACCCAGAGTCTTTGCAGCCAGCAATATTCATCATTTAATATGAAAACATGCTATTCAACACACACTTGGAAGTTGCAGCCAGCAGCTGGATTTGATAATCAAATGATCAAACGATTTAGGTCACAGTCGTGGCCCCACTATTGCGCGTGTAGCGTAAGTGCAAAAAATAGATATGGTTACGGCTTAAATTTTTAAAATCTAGAACCACACACCTACATTTAATGTTATCAAAACACAAAAACCCAATTTCAAATTTACATAAATAAAAAAACATTCACCAATGTGCAAAATAGTGCTGCCAGATGGGAGGTTTAATTGCGATGCATTTGATTGAATTTTGAATATTTTTATTTTGGGAAATAAAAACATAAAATCGGGAACTATATTATGTACTAAAATGAAACAGGACTGCAAATGAGTAAATAAAATCATACCAATCTAATTGAATCAATTCATATCTTAGAAAAAAATTGACAGTAATTTATTTTGCATAGCACTAGAGATAATGTGACAGAAAACAATATAAATTTCACCAAAGGAGTTAACAAAAAAACAATAAATCCAACACCAAATATACCAAAATAACGATAATAAAAAAACATCCACACCAACTGAAAGGTAGCAAAAGAGACTAAGGGTCAGATGCAGAGATGTCGCCGTCAAACAGTGACAACCTTGAAAAATGTATGTGGTATTGATAAAAACACTCAAGCAAATCGCACACAGAATCCAAGAAAATATAGCAGTGTATTTTATCTTTTCATAAGTAGGATAAAATGAATCTGAATTTTGATTGAAATACAACATTATATTTATCCGAATTTCCACCTATTTCAATGATGTTGCCATTCAACATTAACACTTAACCGGATGGCTGCCAATGATGTCTTAAGACGAAAACTTTTCCGTGAACGGAACGCCGCTCATACAAAAATGACGTCTTTGGACGTACCGCTTTAAACGGGATTTTACTAACGTACATCAATTATTTTAAACATACAAATATGTTGAACACACAACAACATATATTGGGAATATCGTCACATACTCAGAATTGATACAGAATTCGTTTTTACCACATGAAACGTAAATTGATTTTAATTTTTATTGAAATGGCATTTTAATAATGAATAATCATCTGACCCTATGTGTTAAAAGTAGTGCATGTCAAGCGGAGAGATATGAACCTGAAGCGCAGGCCCGACAGCGGTGCAAGTTCCCCCGTTGAGGCATCGGCGGGCGCAGAGATAGCGCTGGCAGCGAGCACCTCCATAGCCAGGAGGGCAGTGACAGCCGTCCACACCGTCCGTGGTCACGCAGTGACCGCCGCCCGCGCACCGCAGACCGCACGACGACACCACGCTCACCGCTTTGCCCTTGCCCACCACACACTGCCCCTGCATCGGGACGCTCACTTTACATCCTGGGTGCTAATCGATTGCTTTGCACCCAAAGAGCCCCAGGAATATTACCACACAACAGTCAGTGCCGAAATAACAGGGCATCCTCGGGCAGTCGTACTCACTGACCATAATAGATTAAATAGACGACATGAAGACCGATTGACGTTTCCGTAAAACTGATATCATTATTATGAAATCAAAACCATATTCGTCATTGAAACTAGAAAATTGTGTAACTCCAAAAACACTACTTTACAGGAGAGACAAAAAACATTATGGTTTCCTATACAAATATATGGTTTTGGAGTGAAATCATCCATGATTTAACAATGTTACAATTTTTCTGGAATTACAAAATTTGCAAGATGGATAGATATTATCAACGGCGACTAGATAGCATTCAAAGTCAGTTTTCGATTAAAACGGAGTTACACAATTTTCTAGTTTCAACGACGATATATATATAATTGTTTAAATTCAATGTAAAGGTTTACTAGCAGTTGTCATTAATAAATAACAACTTTCAATAAAACCTACACTACCAGACGGAGCCTAAATATAATTTAGTATATCTTTCACAAACCACTAGAATTTCAACGCAATTTTAAATTCATTCAGTCAATTCTTCCTCATATTAAATTTACAGATATTGCCAAAATAAGTTTTGAAACTTGATTATGTTATTTATAGATAGTATTATTCTATTTTACCACACATGATATGTGTCGTCAAATAATATATGATCATTTTTAATACAAAACATGTTTGACTTGTGCCACAATCAAAACATTCACATTATAATGCAAATGTACCCTGTGACAGTTAATTATTGTACATCGAGAGGCAGTTAATTAATCAGGATATTCAAATGAACAACCACAAAAAACGTATATTATAACACATGTATATTACATAAGGCTACCTCTAGATAGATTGTCAACATTCATAAGTCATGTTTTGACCAACTCGTGGATTTTATTCCTAACCTGTCAAATGACGATAGATGGTGACATCACCTGGAGATACTCATGATCTATAATAGATACCTCAAATTTTTTGCAATCATTGGCACAAGCTCACCCAGGTGCATACATACCAGATGTGATATTATGGCTACAAGCAAGATTGATAAAAACTAGCAAAAGCCACATTATTCCATTCCTTTTGTATCACCGTTGCAATTCAAAACATGCAATTTCCGAGCACTGCATTTTCGGATGTTATATAATTCATTATGTAGGTTTTTTTTATGTTGTCACCAGACCGAGATAAATCTGAACAATGGACATATATTACATATTATATTTTATGTACGGTGACTAGTTTCAAGTTCCATAATTCAAGATTTCTGATAAAGAACATTTTTATATTGTATAATTTTAATTAGCATATGAATGCCATATAGAAGATATTAATACAAATCACAACATAACACTATTGTCTTCAATTTCAGCCGAGTCCATGAACTTATCAGTATTTGGAACTACACAACTCATATTATGAAGTGCTTGAAATGCTAAAAAGTATGAGTCGTAATCTCACAAATTGTGATGATTTCATGATTTCAAAATAATTAAAATTGTTGAAATGTTTATTTAATTTTTTTTCTAATTTGAGTGAATAATGAAATCACCTGACCTTATATATATCAAATGTACACAATAAAAGATAATTATGGACCATAAAATGTTTTTAAAATTTTTTTGTGATTGTTTTAGCAGATTTAAAATAAGCATTCACGTTCAGATAATATGTATGTATAAGTTTTAGTACCAATATACTGTTTATCAAACTCTGACAATGATATCTTGAATGTTCTGTGGTTTCCGCGTATTTACCAATATTTATTAGACTAGTTTTTGATTGATGATTCACATTTCGATTTCAAATAGGTAATGACAGACCATTCTCACGTGTTCCACAAGCAATAACAACACATTGTTAGTGACAAAACATTTTTAACAATAAAGAAGACATGCGTGATTGTCCCGCAAGCCATTTTGCATACAATATGACATTCATCTCGTTTCATCATTCGTGTAGGCACATTCAAATTAAATAATTCTCAGAAGGAAATTATTGGTAGATTATTTGGGTATTTACCAGACATTCTACATTATCATTGACCAGATGTTATTTGGAAAGTCGGATCCACACTCAACGGTAACAGGTGGGATGACATCTATGAATATATTACATTTTTCTTGCACATGAAAATTGTACTGCGGTGAAAGTTTGTTTGTTTAATTGTGTGGATTTCAGTGTTATAATAGTTGAAATCTTGTAAACAAAGTTGTGGTTTATTAAATCATCAGATTGAATGTAAAACTCATTAAGTGAATTACCTATTATACTTTCAGAGATAATAAGCTTTAAGCACTGTTTCTAATCTTATTATGAGTTTTTCCAAAAGATTTAAATTTATTGGGCATATATACTCATCAGACAGTTCGTAAGGCAATCAGGGCCGTTCATTGGTTGACGTATTCGTATTAAGCAGTATGCAGCCCGCATTGTTCGCATTTCTTATGTCACTTAGTTGGTTTTACCTTTGAAATAAATGACAATATTACATCAAAATATCTCGATGTTTTTTTAGATTGACAGATTGTGCTGTTGTCTCCTAATATCATTTTCTTGTCTCTTTTGTGACTTACTGCTGGACGTTGGAGTTGAATTGATTCAACAAAGCCACTTAAAATGTAGATGAGACCTGAGTCTCGCTTCAATTTTCAATGAAATGTAAAGAAATTGTCGTCTCCTAATTATTGCTCAAATGTCAAAACTACAACTGTCCCAATATGTATTTTATGATGATGTCAGTGTATCATGAGTTTGAGAATGGATCTTAAAACAATTCCAAAGAGCCGTGTCAATAATACTGTAGTACACACCACTAATTACCCAAATAAATATGGCCAGGTGAATAATCTAATCTAACTTTTACTTGTAAAATGCTTTTGAAATAATTCGCAAACATTTACTGTCACTGCCAAGAGTTGGCCACACTGAGTGGAAATGCAGATATGAAAAAAAACCTTGCGTTGCACACCGCAAAATAAGACCTCTTACTGTCCATATTATTTAGATATGATGCTGAAAATACTAGAAACGCAAAGATTTTTCTATTATCATAATTCTGTTTAGTGTGATCAAATCTTAAAGGCCATAACTGATCTTTCTTCACCCGGCCAATTATTGCAGAACAATTTAAAATCAAAACCGTGAAAGCGTGAAGCAAATCAGTGATTGGCTGGAAGCGTAAGTAAAGAGTTTGTTTTTCTTACATTGGCGCTGTCAGTGGGCACGTAGCCCAAAGGACAGATGCAGCTGCGGCCCGGGTGTTCGGAGGTGAGGACGCATAGAGAGCTCTCGTGACACGGGTTCGTGTCGCAGGTGTTTGTTACTGAGGAAAATGATAAACACAATATGATTATCAACTTGTAGCAAAAATAATATTTAACCTAAACACGTTACAGTTTCGGATGGAGCTATTAATAATTTAATCATCATCCATCTTGGCTTGTATCAGCCGGATTAAACATTCTTTAAATAATTAATTCATCACTTACAATTTTGATTCTGCGCATGATCTTGAATGATTGCCATGTCAGAGATCCGGTTGAGTCCCCGCACAAGGAATATCGGCTTCTCACTTCCAAATTTGTCCACCTTCATCACGCCCTGGCTGTAATAAGTTGATAGGTACGCGGCATCCTCGAACACCACCACTTTGAATGGCTTCTCGTCTATAAACAAAAAAGCATTGTCATCATTTCGTACAAAACTAAGTAATCATAATTCAGTTTTCATTGTTCTATCTCGTAAGCCTCATAGATCCAAAACCACCTGGTTGGGCCAAATATGGTGGCCGGCATCCCTTATTTAGGAGGTTTGTATATTTATATGTTGTATGGACATGAAAGTTTTTGTAGTAAATTGATTTTTGAAATAATCAGATGTTTTATGGGCGAAAGAATCTTACACAGAATACTGGCATGTTCAACAAATAATTAATTATTGACCTAAATGGAATTTATAAGTTTTAGAAGATATTATACCAATGTTGAAATCTTCATTTCGTCACTGTTCTGGCAGAAAACACTAATTCGAAAAAATGACATATTGAGTTAGTACCAAAATGTTCCTTATTTCAAACTTTACCGTCTGGAAACCTTCTTAATAAATAAACAGTCTTTATTTTAAAGTCATCCTTTTTACGATTACTTAATAAACTCACATGATAGACCATTATTTCAAACATTTTAACAACTTCAAAGTCAAATTACTCAAAACTAGTATTCTCCAGTTAGTGTGTTCTGCCAGAACAGAGACGATTTGTAGTTTCTAGATATTAACCAATGCTTCATTTTAGATGCGATCCAATTCACCAAAAAACATTTGATTTCAATTACAATAGCGCTATTAAGACTCACCGAAAATGAACCTTTTAACCAATCGCCTGTCAGTCCCGTCCAGTTTAATAGAATCCAAGGTCCCCATTTTGGGATCTGCCCAGTACAGTCTTCCGGCCGGTGCATCTATGGACAGACTGGTCGGCCACCGTATTCCTTTGGAGGCCAGGACCCGCCGGTTGGAACCCGACAACGAAGCCCTTTCGATACGAGGATTTCCGCCAATGCTACACCACACCATATGACTGAAAGGAATGAACGAAGAAAGTTAACAAACTGCTTTATTTGAATTAAGATATGAAGCTTTTAGTTTTGAAAAAAGCTGAAGCAATAAAATCGTATTCAAGATTAACTGGTTAAGTGCCTAAAGCGTCTTTTGACGCCCTAATTACACCAATTCTTATGTTAATTACTATCAATTAACTAATTGCGGCATAGAAAGGATTAATTGGGTCGTCCATAAATGATAACGAATGATTTTCAGTATTTTTGACCTCCCTTGCCTATCGTCACAAAATCTTTTACCCCCTTACCCAAATAAATGGACTCTGAATTATATTAGTATTACAAAGTCATGATGTCATTTTGATGGAAATATAAATATTTTCATAGCCTAACAATCATATTATTTGACTGGTGAAATATTCAAGATTATTCTCACCCG
The DNA here is from genome assembly GCF_057557595.1 of Rhyacophila brunnea. NCBI lineage: Eukaryota > Metazoa > Arthropoda > Insecta > Trichoptera > Rhyacophilidae > Rhyacophila > Rhyacophila brunnea. Next base: position 22,997,344 of record NW_028232774.1, read on the forward strand.
GTCTGAGGGCTGACAACAATGTCGGTGGGTTCCACGAGCCCGTTAACGAGTGTCGCTTTGATGCGGCCACTGAGGTTGGCCGCATTGATTCTGCCGGAAGAACTCCTAGAACCGCCCTCCGTCCAGTATACGCGGCGAGATACCCACTCGATGGCAAGCCCTCGCGGATCCACCAGATTTTCTATCTGTAACATTAACACATACAGCAAGAATCATCAATATGTACAATTAAAATGGGCCACAAAAATAAATAAGTGTAATTAAAAAATGATTTAAAAAAAAATTCAATGCAAGTCAGATATTGCTAGTGAAGGGGAATCCAGAAATTACCTGTGAATGAAATCAAGACATTTTTTAATCAAGATTTTTTTCAGTCACATGTGTGTCAAGAAGAATACTATAACTACAAAAATACAATTCTCATTGAATCATTAGAAAATATTAATTATTTTAGGTGAAAGCTGACTTACAACCGTATGCATGGTTTGCATGCTGATCTGAGCGACAACAGGCTCTTCGAGAGGTCCGCTCACCATGTCCACCGAAAAGGACACGATCATCTTCAGCCGGTGCTCGATCCAGAACAGCTTTGTCTCATGTGGGCCCCACAGCAAGTCCAGGGCACCGATTTTCAGGCTGTATAAAAAAATGATGACAAATTCTGTTGCACATACTGGCGCAAATTATATGGTATAACTCAAATTATACTTTTAAGGAAATTTTGAATTGATTCGCTATACGTGTTTTTTGAATTTGTTTTTGACGCAATGGATACTTAACTACTATTATGTTCAATAATTCAAACAAAAATCTGAATAACCCTACATAATGGTATGATTGTTTTTTGTTCTGACTGGCCTGTTATTTCAAATCACTATTCTGTAATAAAGATACAGTAGAACCTCGTTAATAAGAACACGGATAATTCGAAATTCGCAGTAATTCAAAATTTTCGCGAAAAAAAAGTCCCTTGAACATTATTTTCATATAAAACCATGCCTTTAATTCGAATTTCGTAATTCGAAAGTCCTGGCATATAAAAATATTCAATAAATCGTAATAAAGTACACTATTTCATGAGCCAGTCATTAAAAATTGTGACAGACTTTTCGTAAAACATCATAAATTACTTATTTTATGGTAATAAAAATAATCCTGACATTTTATGACTCATTAACACACACGGAACCGAAAATTTGGTAGGCATCTATGATCGCAAACAATATTGATGAAAATCAAATTTTTTTTTTTTTAATTTTAATATTTTCCCCCTACATACCATTCTCCTAATACATTTCATAATTCGTAATTTGAATTTTTTTTCGATTTTCGGTCCCGTGGAATTCGTATCAACGAGGTTTTACTGTATAAGTAACACGCCGTGCGGCATAAGCATTGGACTATCATGCCGTGGGTCCCAGGTTCGAATCCTGGGTCTGGTAAGTAAACATATTGTTACGCCCACGGTGGCCGCGCGGCATAAGCGTTGGACTATCATGCCGTGGGTCCCAGGTTCGAATCCTGGGTCTGGCAAGTCCACACATTGTTACGCCCACGGTGGCCGCGCGGCATAAGCGTTGGACTATCATGCCGTGGGTCCCAGGTTCGAATCCTGGGTCTGGCAAGTACACATATTGTTTTTCAATATGTGTGTGAGTCAGGGTATGGACCTAATAGGTTGAGCAAGTGGCTGACATCCATTTCTCGTAAAAACAAAATCTGTTAATACAAACCTCTACTCTGTGGAGGCTCATATGATCCTATTAGGATCGGACATGGTCGAAGAAAACATTAATTTTTCGATGCTTTAACATCATAAATTTACAGGTACCTACTGTAATTTGTAATTCGATTTTTTTTCGAAATTTCGATTCTGTGTTCAAGTAGACTCTCTTTTCGCAAAAAATATTGGTAAAACTAAATAGAACTGTAGAACTGTCACAGGCATGTATTTAATTAGGATAATTAAATCTGACTACTTAATATTTGTTGCGATAATAGATAATTTTTTTTTCGACCATGTCCAATCCTAATAAAATCATATGGGCCTCCACAGAGTAGAATTTTGTATTAACAGATTTTTTTCGTTTTTAAGAGAAATGGATGTCAGCCACTTGCTCAACATGTTAGGTCCATACTTCGACTCATACACAAATTGAAAAACAATACGTGTACTTGCCAGACCTAGGATTCGAATCTGGAACCCACAACATTATAGGCCAAGTCTTAAGCCGCACGGCCATCGTGGGTATGTAGAGAATTTTAACTAGAAACAAAAAGGGATAAAGTCTAATGGATTTAAGTTTTGTAATAGTAAATATATATCGTTACCCAGGCAATGAATGGTTCTTCTGAAGAAGATGAGTAAGAGAATCATATCCTGGCTTGTACGGATTGAAGATACGTAGGTCTGCATCACTAGCCACCACCAAACGGGCCGCACTACCTGTAAAATACCAACAAAATCAGGGCAGTGTAAATGAGAAGAGAGTAATGACTTGATAACTATCTTAGAAATCAGTGGGAACATTAGTTGTTTGTTCTCCCAAGGTGAAGAACTAACCTGCCATTGGTAATGCCAATTAGGAGGGCAGTAACTGTGTTCAACCAAATCGCTTTGGATATTGATAAATTCCACTTGCGTGAGAATAAGTTAGGTGGACGTTGTTTTATTAATGTACTTTTTTACCTTTTGTATAACCATGTCTTCTGCTTAAATATTGTTAACACTTGTTTATGTTTTTATATCACGTACCTAGTGAATGCCTTAAATTTGTAATTTGCCTTGTCCACCATATGTAAAATAAATACATTTGAATTTTTTATTGATTCGGAACCATCAATGCAAATATAGTATCTTTCAATATTATTACTACGTAATTTGTCTTATGGTAAATGAAACAATAACAAAAGAAAATTGTCAAGTTACCTAGAGCTTCACACCTTGGCTTGCCGTTGTATGTACGGGTATGGAAGCCGGGGGCACATCTAAAAACAAAGAAATTATGTATACAGCATAAACTGTGGTTATAAATTTTTTTTTTTTTTTTTTAAATTACATGAAAATATATTATTTATCATTATCATACACATGTAGTGGATTTTAATTCAATAGAAGCAGTTTACAGACAGCTCGCATTGAGTTAGCTGTGAGATATTCCTCTCTTATAACATACCGTCGACTTTAACAATTGTTGAATATATGTTTTATTTTTTATTTTAAATATTTGTGTTGATAGACCCGTAACCCTGAGGTCTAAAAGAATCTGATTTACGTTGATTTTATTTAACCTGATGCAAATTACGTCGTATATTGATGGCACCACTGGAAACATGTGGACGAAAATATGTTACAGTAGGATACTGACACTGAGGAAACCAATGTGGTTCTACTTCTCATGTCTATCACTGCAGATCACGCCGTATCCATAATTCATCTCGGTAAAACCCCTGAGGGAGAGGATTAGAGGGATGATTTCAATCCTACACAAATTTACTGGAATCAATATCAAACAAGGAATAAATTCCCATGTGCACTCTTAAACGGAGCATATGGTTGGTTTTCCACATGGTTGCATTAAAAGTTTTTTTTGTGAAAAATGATTGTTGGCCATTCACCCAACCCATTAGATCATTGCACCGAATCAAACAAACATACATATGTAGTTAAAGATGAATTAAAAAAAAAACAAGGAAACAAGAAATTGAATGGTTTTGAAATATTGTTTTTATGTTAATTCTACATTATCAAAAACACTTGTTTCAAAACCATTATAATTGAGTTCTCAATTAATAAATGAGACATTAAATACAGTATAACCTCGATAATTCGAAATCCAAGGGACCCTGAAAATTTGATTTCGAATTAGCGAAAATCGCTATAAATCGAATTTTCCGAAAATAAAATTTTTTTTCGTCAATTTGTATGGAGACGATACAGTATTGAAAAATAGTGTTACGTGGTATTTACCAGTGAAAAAAGTAATTCAATGGTGAACTAGTTCGAAATATGTGTTTTTTACACTTTGTAATTAAGCACTAATTACTGAGTAATCAGACATCCAGTTAGATAGGTACCTACCAAGAATACAAATTTTTAAATAAGAATGTTCCTTTCGAAAATCTAATCTAGATTCATACAAATTCACAGTAAAAACGGGTACCTATGTAGGTGTGTATTGTATTTAAAATAAAATTCTTTACTATTCTATAAACAATAATAAAAATGTCAAGTGAATTCATTAAGTCAATTAGTGAACTAGTCCTGTCAAACAAAGGGTCACTGTGTATTCATTATTGCCAGTTTAATCTAAACATTCAGTTGTTATCAACTTCAATTTTAAAAGATAAGAAACTCATTGTTTATTAAAATACATATTAAAAACGTAATTCTGTCAGTTATAAAAAATGACACAAGTTATTTACTTAATAATTACGAAATTTCGTAAATAAATGTTTTTTTTTCACTGAAAACCATTTAGTGGCTATGTGCTAAGATTACCTTGTAAAACAACATTATTTTCACATTAATAAAATAATGGATTCTGAATTTACATGAATGACAAGTAAATGTACCTTGATTGACATCCCCTGCAATAATAATATTGATGCTTGGATAAGTAATTTGTGTCATAGTATATTAGGGGTTTATGGGTTTTTCCACAACTTTAACTTTGGGTTTTGCCTCCCATCAGTAAATTTGCAGGTGTTTGCCTACTTAATTGCACTCATAAAATTTATTACTTTCCAAGAAAATAAGTATTTTACTATTATTTATTTCGATTTATATGGATAAAAATGGCCTTTGGGACCAAATTCCATTTCGAATTACGAAATAACGAAAATTTCGATTTATAACGAACTTTTTGTATGAAAAATGATTTTTGGGGGTTAAAATTGACGAAAAATTCGAAAAACGGCGAAATTCGAATTATCGTTTTTCGAATTATCGAGGTTCTACTGTAGTGTGTTTTTTTCACACATGGCTATATGTGTGTATAAAGAGGCCTTCATGAAAGCTGGAGGGCTCCCGTTCTAGTTCATTAGAAACGGTTTCAGAATCATGTAAAGCCATTTTAAATTAAAAAACTTGGCAGTCATTCGGACAAGAAATTGTTAATAATGCCCATGCTTGATGTAGATATTGTTACTGACTTGCAAGTGAAGGACCGCGCCTTTTTCTCGACACATAGTTGCGAGCAGGTTCCAAGCGAACACACCGACTGTTCACATTCTGCCTCATCCGACATGTCTCCACAGTTATCCTCACCTAGTAAGAATATATTAAAAATAATATAATAAAAAAAAATTCAATATAATATACCCACCTGAGGCTCGTTTTCTCAGAATTGTCACATCGGGTAAAATGTTTGTTACACACCTTACGGGTAGTTTTAACAAACACTACATAAATAAAGCATAATATTAATTATAGCTAAATTGCAACCAACTCCTGGTTATAAGACCATCAGAAGCCAGTTCCAGCCTGAAGGGGGATATTATTACTCTTAATAAATAATCATCATGACATTACAAAACAATTGTTCCGTATCGACTATTTTAATGTTTAACAATTTCGATTGGATTGTCTCCATAATAATTAAAATAATTCCAATTAACAGCCAAATGAGTTATTCCATTTAAGCATTATTTTTATCTATTCCTGAATAATGCAGCAACCATAAAGTAAACTAAGAAATGTGTAATCCAGAGACGGCTTCACCTCCAGGAATAAGTCTACAATGTCATTTGTTTCGAGCTACTTTACTGCCTTGATCTCTTTTTATTAAAAAAAAATTGAAGGTCCTGCCCCATATTAGAAGTAACACTCTTCATTGAACATTATTTTGAAATATCTCCAGAAACACACCGCTCACAAAAACTCTATAAAAAAATATGCAATCATGGGGGTTAATTAAACCCATATTCATCGCATCGCTGAGCTGGCCATTGGTACAGGTTCTGAGGTTGGCCCAATTTTTTTTATAATATATATAATTGGTTAAAAAAACCTATGCATAATTCAATATTCCAGAAACGAAAGTGAATCATGTGACTCAATCTAATTATCATTCCATCATTCGCTCTCAGTCATCATCAGCGGAAGTGCAATAAAATGTGGGTGTAAAACGAAATTGAGAGACAATTACCATCGCAAGTTAGATTCTTCGAAATACAGTAGCTATTCGCACATTTGAATTGATCTGTAGCACACATCCCTTTTTGGTGACCTGAAATTTAAAAAAAAAAGCACCAATATAGATACACAAATAATGCATAGAATATAATATTATTTGTGGTTGTATTACAGCGGTGAAGACTGCCTGTTATAAATGATTAGTAAACGAAAATACTAACATACTAAGACGTGAATCAGAAGCGTAAGTATGACTGACAAAGTTTAGTGTGCATTATTTATGGTCGAATCTCTACAGTCTACCTCCACCCTTCGCCACTGTTGTGTTATATACCTACCAAAGTTTTCTAAACTACTGTCCCCTTTCTCCCAATTCTCAGTAAGACATAAATGATACAAAATTTGAATGTAGCAGCTATTTTTATTTAATTTTTCTAATAATTAATTCTACAGATGCTTTGACTGTGACCCGCTGCCATATCGGCTTTTCTTATTTTACTGAGGATCCGATCCATTGTTCAGGCCCTCCCTCCAATTCTCTTAAAAAACTTTTCCAAGCTCTTCCATCTTCTCTAATGCCATGGTGCATTTGAGCTCCTCAACATTCTCAATGACATCTACGAGTCGTAGCTCTATTTTGTGTCGTTCTACTCCTCCTAAATATCACATCCAACACAGAGCTGTGAAACACTTCTCACCATGAGGACATCAAATCTTTTGCACATGGTGTGGCCCGATCTTAGTCATAATAGCAGTTTGGGCTCATGTCTGCTCAGAGGCGACTCAACAAACCAGGGCACAGCCATGGGGAAAGTAATATGGACTTACTCCATTACCTTGTCTAGGAATACTATATGGTGGGAGAAACAACTATTTAAAATGCTATGTTTGTTTTTATACAATCAGAATAAATCACTATTTAAAAGCACATAAAGGATCCATACTGGTGAAAACCCAGATAAATGTGATGTGTTATGTTGTTTCCATTAAAAATATATCATATCATATCCGACCATGTCCGAACCTAATAGGATCATATGGGCCTCCACAGAGTAGAAGTTTGTGTTAACAGATTTTGTTTTTTTTTTTACGAGAAATGGATGTCAGCCAGTTGTTCAACCTATTAGGCCCATACCCTGACTCACACACAAATTTAAAAACAATATGTGTACTTGCCAGACCCAGGATTCGAACCTGGCACCCACAGCGTTATAGTCCAACGCTTAAGCCGCGCGGCCACCGTGGGTGTATGACATTACACCCACTACCAAAAATATATTATTACACCAAAACAAAACAAAAAATTGTAGGTGAAGCTGAGACGTATAGTATGTTTGTATAAATATTTGTAATTATTTCATATTTCACTACAACGTGGTGCGGTGCTGGTGATTTTTATATTTCAAATGGGATTATTGGATCAAATACTTACAAATTTCTAACGTTGTAATTTCAATAATAATTATAGATGAAAGAAAAATAACAATTTACATTATTTACGTTTTATAAATTTTCATGGTTAAATTATTTTTTACAGTGGTTAAAAAGTAAAGATTAAATGACCATTTAATGAGTATTTGTGCACTATATAGTGTATTATGATGATATTATTTGAAAATTCAGTCAAATGTGTAATTGAATTTAAAAAAAAAAAACTTACAATTGACGCCCTCATCTGAACCATCTCCACAATCGTCGGTCCCATCACACCAATTTTGAGTCGGGATGCATTTGTGATTGGTACACCTGAAATTATAAAAAAAATCAATCAAGTTTTGGTACCCTTTAATACTTGAAATTAAGTAAAATAACTAATTTTCTCTAAATCACTTAATTTTTAATCACCCGTTGACTCAAAAAAGTCTGCTCCGTTTAACCGCAAGCAAAATAATCATTAGTGTAAATGAAAGTTGAAAATGACAATAGAATTTTTTAACCTGTAAGTGGTAGGATTGCAAACGAGTCTGGCGCACATTCCAGATTCTTCATCGGCGTTGTCCCCGCAATCATCCTGTCCATCGCAGCGCCAGCTGTCGGGAATGCAACGGCCGGGCGTAGCGGCGCACGCAAACAGACCGTGACTGCACGACGTCACACAGTCTGTCTCGTCCGAACCGTCAGCGCAGTCCATGTCGCCATCGCATTTCCATTCTCTACAAAATAAATTATACATTCATAAAATTTGATCTGAATTTTTTTATTTGAAAATCTGACGCTTTACATGGTTTTATACATCTTCTTTATCATGTGTACAGAGGTGTTCACTTTTTGCATTCCGGTCAAGAATTTGTACACTGAATTTATATAGTAGAAAAAATAACATACCCGAGTATACAGTATTGTGGATTCTTGCACTGGAACTCTTCTTTGGCGCAAGTGGTATTGCAGTTCAGTTCGTCACTTCTGTCCATGCAGTTGTATTCGCCGTCACACTTGTGAGAGCCTCTGATGCAGCGACCGTCCATGCACCTGTAATAAGCGTTTCACTTAACATGACTCACTTCACTCTTGATTGATTTAGAGATTGATTAAATTCAGTCAAAGCACACTTGAATGCATAGCGACCTCAGTATTGGGTAATTGCTCGTTAGCCATTTTCAGTCATAAAAAATACTGATACTTTACATCCAAAGGTTCGGTCCCGTGATACGCCTAATTAAGACTGGGTGTGGTGTGGGGCGACTATGGTTTGATGGGGCCATTAACTCCAATGGACATTGATATCTTCTACTTAAGTGAGTGAGAGATGGACAGACATTCTTTTAGAACTTCTTAAAAAAGAGTCCAACCCACATCGTAGACAGCTCACCATAATTTTTTTACAATAAATTATTGTTTACTTTTATACTTGTTCGTTTCTTCTTTAATCTAAATGTCATGTTGTGAATGTCTTGAATTCATAATATTTGTCATGTCTATGAGTTATCAAATTTTAATGTTTGAATTAGGAGGCGGAGTTAATAGAGCGACCGCCTCTGAAACTGTGGTCTCGGGTTATATCCTGTAATTGACAAAAAAATAGCTGGCAGTTCACTTTAATGTATATACTCGTGTGATATTTACCTAAACTCACTCTCGGAGCAATTCCTTGGCATGCAATGTTCCTCATCACTGTTGTCACCGCAATCATTATCATAATCGCAGTGCCATCTTCCAGGAATGCATCTGAAATTATTCAATCATATTAAATGCATACGTGTGCCTGTCAATGAGAAATTTCTGATAAAATTGTCTAGAGATCAACGCTAGTATGAAGTGCATTTCGATGTCTGAATAAAATATTCATTAGTGACCTTCCACGATCTCTGAAGTGTAATGTGGTCTTCCTGTCCAGTGCGAAACATGAATCTTAAATTTAAAAACTAAGAGTTATACCCCATTTACATGTGTATGGATTCACTGCTGACAGTACAAATTATCACGGCCATAACAAAAAAATACACGTGTAAAAACGTATTAACGTGCAAATTGCAAGATTGCATGCATGGATTAAAGAAGTTCGGAAGCTTCTGAATTTTCACACGACAATTGGACTGTGCGATATCTGCGCCTGTGCAGTAAAACGATAGTGGTGCACCTGCCAGTAAAAAAAACACGAAATACACTGCGCATACTCTTTTGAGGTTAACCGATTTTCACGACCTGTCAAATAGTACCATAAAATGACAAATTCACGTCTCGCTTACTCTCGAAGAATGAAATCGGCATGACAGTCAGTACTTTTACATGTAAACAGTTATTATCGCGATAGTTTAAAATACACAATATTGGTGTACACACGTGTACAGGCGCTATAACACTACGCAGTATGGAGATGCATGTTGGGCATAACACACAGGGATTAAAAAATAAATAAATGGGTAAGGAAGCAAAAATAAATACGGAGTTAATATAATTCACAATACAACATACAACAGAATGTTGAACAACAAAAATTGACAATGTGAGAATGCGGCATTACATGGAATTCTATTAACTATATACATAGAAACTAAACGATGTAACGTACAATGTGTATTAAAAAATATATATATATATAGTTTGGTATACCTCGGAAACATAATAAAAATATTTGTACCAAGCCTACAGTCCCTGATTAATATGCTTTACTAATTCAACGACCGGTGTAATACTAACACTGAAAATTTCGTAACTGTCCTGTTGATATTAGCGATTATTTTTTGTTTATTAATTTCATTGTGCATTAATTTTATACTCACTTGTTGTTATCGCACTTGAAGTAGGTAGGTTCGCACGTGTGTGTTCTGGGTTCACCCTTTGAACAGGATTCCGGTTCATCCTCCCCGCCCTGACAGTCAGGGTCTCCGTCACAGCTCCACGCCGCTGGTATACATCTACCGGTCGCGCATCTGATAACATGAATATACAACGGTCAACATATTTCCAAATTTTAACACTCTTTAAAAATGGGCAAGTTAGTATGATAGAGAGGATATTGGCCTCCCACCATGTTAAAGAGTAATGATATCTGTTTGTTCAATCTCTACTTAGAAGAATAAGAAAAGAAAGTGGGCATTGGATTCAAATGTGGGTAATTTATAAAGACAGATGATAAAACATCTGCTAGTTAGAGCCTAAATATAAAGTGAAGCTGACAAAAACGATTCATGGACCACTGTTAAAATTAGTCGAATTAGTATTCACTGCTATACATGAATCTGCAATTCATATCACATCACTCATAAATCTCAAGTATTTCAACACAATTTTAGATTCACTCAAGCCATAAATTATTATTTTTATGCCCAATGAGGCTCTGTGCTCATGAAGACACTTTTGCAAACGAAGATCGTATAGGTCCTGCGTTCAGTTTGGGCTCACTTGCATCATAGCAATATGAAATATCATTGGTTAAAAACTGGTCCATACTAATCAACCGACACCCTATTGGCTGCATACCACCTAGCATTAATATACCGACCAATGAATGACCCTGATTGTTTTACAAACTGTCAGAAATTGTGTAAGTACGCCTCCAACATAAGCAAATTTAGTTTAAAGCCTATCGTATATGGTAAATGAATGGTTATTCCCAATTCATGAAGTTGCGGAATCTATTAGTTTAATGTTTAAATTGCATAATATGACGGTGCGCGACGATGATGATTGAAAGTACGGGACAGGCTATTCTAAAATGATTGGGTTAGGTTATTAATTTTATATTAACAATCATAAATATGTTAAATGCACAAAGTGTCTATCGTATCGAAAACTGAAAACAAAAATGGTGGATATAAACAATCCGTCAACTTACAAAATGTTAATTTCGCTATGGCTACCAAATCAATCACACTAAAAATATTTTAATACTAAACTTTCATAAAGCTCCCATTTGTTGCACTCAAACTCTTTGATTCCATTCTAACCGTGCTTGTCACAAGAGGGGTTAAATATAATAAGGATAACATATAGATTTACAAACCTGAAGTAATCGGAGGGGCACTCTCTTTCGGAACAGTTTTCTGTTTCGTCAGATTTGTCACCGCAGTCGTCATCCATATCGCACACCCACACTTTCGGAACACATTTTCCATTGCTGCACATGAACTGAAATATTAATAGAAAACAATTTTAATATAAAATAAATATTTGCTTGTACTCTATACTATACTGTCTATATTTCATTGTTTTGACAGCTGCCACTTGTACTTTTCGATTCCGCCACTAAATGGCCGAATTCGGCAGTTTATGGTTAAGAGGCACTTAAGGCCACATAAGTATGATGAATCAACTGGCCCTCAAAACTCACCATGATATTTCTGGCATCTGGCTTAGTAACTGAGCATGATCGTTAAACAATGAGGACACTTATTCCTCAATGTGACGATATTACGGTCATGCTTGAATCACAAATGCATTGACGAAGGCTTTAAAAGGAACCGCTAGATAAAGGCAGAAAAAAGCTATACCTGATTCGGTGGACATGTTTTGACAGGGCAGTCTTTCTCATCGTCACCGAATGGACAGTCTTCAGTCAAATCGCACCGCCTCACGGATGAAATACAGCGATCGCTTATCGTACCATTACCTTTGCACTTCACTTGCGATGACAGGCATGTAAACTGAAATAATAACAAAATTTCCATAAAATACATTGCAATAAATTACAATACATTCAATCTATTCACAACTCGCCTCCAACGGACAAGAGTCACAGCATTCTCCATAATAGTTAACTTTGCAAGAGTAGTGCTCTTAAAAGCTAGTGAATTAGAGCTCCGTAATAGTGTTAAGAAATAAGATTACTTTATCGCAATCGTGTTCATCGGAGCTGTCGCCGCAGTTGTCCTCGCCGTTGCAGAGGTGCGCGGGATGAATGCAAATGCCGTTGGCGCATTGGTACTGCCCCGGGAAGCAGTTGAACTTATCGCACGTCGTTGGCTCATCTGAACCGTCCCCGCAATCATCCTGAAGACAAATGTATCATACAATTTTGTAATTTACAATATGAATGAATTGTAAAGATAGAAAATTAGGCAAAACCCGGGTCGCAAAAAATGACTCAAATGGAATAGTACAAAACTTAAATCCATTAGAATAGAAAATTGGTTTTGAATTGTTTGCATTCACATTGTAAATAAAACAAGCGGTACTAGGGTACAATAAAATCTTACTAATCCGGCACGTCCAGTAGTCTGATACTATCTGAGATAGGACGAGGCAGGTGGTCGTGTCTTGCGACCATAGAAAACATTTTTGGTAACATTATAAATATGCATAAAATTTCATATTTAATAAATACAAAGTAGCTTAAATGAAATCACAAATATGTATGTACATTTTCATGTTTTTCATTTTGCAGTTTTCATACATTCCAGTAATCCGGCATCACAAGGTTTTATTTGGTGTCCAATTAGTGAGATTCCACTATACTTAGGAGCTTGTGGTTTATCGACTTATTTTGTTTCAAAACAATTTTTCTTGAGAATTCTCTTGAGATTGGTTTATTGATTAATCAAGCTCTCGGGAATTCCCGAAAAATATCTTTATTTCTTCATTTAACTCAAACGGCCACGGCAGTTTTATTTTGTGTTTCTAATTCCCTTTGAAATTTATCTTTACTTATTTTCTCCTCGTAACAGTTTCTCAAATTTTCGAGATTGTCACTGAAAATTTCTTGTTAAATGAGAATGATGAAATTTCTGAAAATTTATTTCTCGAGATCAGAGAATTATCTTTTCTCATTATTTCTCAAGAATTCTCGATTCCAACCTCTGATTGTTCTCAAGGTATCCTCTTATGACAGTAGATTCCCAAACCGAATAGGCAAAATTACAATATGCTTACATCATTTTCTGATCACCGAGAGAAGCATCGAAGCGTTGTACTAAAACGGCATAGTAGGTAAAAGTTAGGCTTGACAGTAAGTAGTTAATATTCTAAGATACTGTCTTATATGATTTAGAAATTGCATAATCTCGAAGTATTGTAATTAGAACTGACCTGTGTGTCGCATCTCCACCAAAAGGGAATACATTTGAGGATATTGGCGCAGACAAAGTGAGCAGTGGTGCAATTGGGTTTGCAGGATCTGCCGTCATCATCAAGGATGAAGTTCTCAGGGCAGGCGCATCGAGCCCCCGTGCCCTCCGATCCAGGAGTCAACAAGCACAGGCCGGAACAGTTCAACGCCGCACAGCGGAGGCTGCGGTCTACAAGCAGAATGAAAAAAATTATTAGATTGAATATAAGAATGCTTTTTTATCTCTTTCCTTCATTTCATACCTGTAAAACCAACAGTTAAGTAAGTACCTGATACATCAATTTTGTAATTTATCCTCTATACCTTATTATCTGTATCAACTATTAGTGGAAAAGGTGGATGTAAAACAGAAATAAGAAGGTAGAGGATCAAGACGGTGGAGTGTCTTCGTCGAGCAGAAAATTATTGGATTTCAGGGTGGTCAGATCCTCAGTCACGAGGCAATAAAGGCCTTACAATGTGTTATCCAGATAGGGGGTACCCTGAGATTTTACAAAACGGTTCAAGGATTCTTTCGAAGGAGTACTTAGTTAAATAAATAGCTAAAAAAAGATCAATGAATACAAAAGGAGGGACGAGCAGGAATTATACTTAGCAATAATCAACAGGTGATTAAAAATTACTCACTGGGCACTGGCCTCTGCCTGAAGGGATGATAAATCCTAATATCCATGGGCTTGTGCACCAGCTTGACCATAGTCTTGCAGGAAGTGCCGTTGGGCCATGCTGTCAGAGTGGTGCCGCCGGTGCCATTGTCGTGCCGCATGGCAACAACGTGGCGGTCACATCTCTCGATGGTCTTGGTTTCCCAGTCACTCCAGTAGATGTAGCCTTCCCACGCCGCTATTGCAAATATGTGGTGCAGGTTTATATGTTGGTTCCTGGCTGAAATTCATAAAAAAATATTGAAAATTATCGAATATCAAACACCGTCTTTGTAGTCTGATACAAAAAGCTCAATGTTAACAATGCAGCTTTTAAATCTTAAGCAACAGGTTGTTGAAATTTCTCGGAATTATCTTTCAGTGGTCTGCCACGTGGCGCAGTTACATCAATTTGGCATAGAATAAATAATCACCATAGCACAAGGCCATCTTTAAAATTTGCCATCTGCATTTGCCGATATAGCCTTCTGTGGTGTCCCTATAAAAATAGCTGAAGAAAGTTCCAGTTTGACGTAAGTACCATTTTTGTATGGATAGAATATAAAAGCACTGTCTCATTTCAGAGTTTGAAGAAAAATTAGAGATTCCTGAGGTCTTTTTTATGTCTCACTGTCCTATGTTTAGGCTACATTTCTGTAGAAAAAGGTTTTCTTAAACATCTTTCGTTTACTGAGCTTGCCTATTCCCTTGTAGGTATCCATGTACGGATGGATGCTAACGACAATCCCTTTTACTCAATTCAGAAAAATATAACGGAACACGTATAACGGATGTTAAAATAATATGTGGCATACCTCTATTGTACAAAAAGCGCACATTCTTTCCGTCCAGATCGGCCACTGCCACGTAGTCTTCTTTAGCGTCGGCAAAGTACAGCTCGCGACTCTCATGCGATATGGAGAGAGCGTTCGGCCAACCCAACGAGGAGTTGATTATCACATGGGGATTGGAACCGTCCATTCCGGCCCTGCCGATGTGCGGGTGGTCGCCCCAGTCAGACCAGTACATCATGCTGAATAGATGATTAGACACAGTGAGTAAAATACTAAAAATAAATAATGGGAATTTGTTTACAAATATTTTTGTTAAACACAGTTACTGCACTTTCAATTGGCATTACGAATGGCGAACAAATAATTGATTCTCCTGATTTTTAAGACAGTAGTTATCAGGCACACACAGTCAATACTACAAAAAATGGGCGAGTTCTGATTTAAGAGGGCCCCGACAAATTGATTAAGAACAATATAGTAGGGGCATAGACAATACATTCCTGATGCAATCTGAATGTGAAATCATGTAATGTATTGACAAAGATGCAAAAAAAACATTGGAGACTTTTTTTCAATGTACTGATTTAACAGACAGCAAACAAAATGATGAAGTGTAGTTACGTATTATGGAGTTATGTATTAGTTACCCATGTTTAGGGTCCAAAGCAATAGCTCTAGGTTCCTGCAGATCTTTGTTGATCAGGACTTTCCGGTGTCTTCCGTCAAGCCTGGAGACTTCGATGGTATCGATACCCTTGTCACACCAGTACAGATTCCTTCCCACCCAATCCACGGCCAGACCATCAGGGTTTTGTAACGTCGACGAATGGAGAACCTGTAGTAATTAAAATTAAACAAATTAATATGACAATACTTAATGGAAATTGAGTAAAACTCAATATTTTATAGGTAGCGACCCGCATTTTGCCTTTGATGTCTTCACGTTATATGCATATAACCAGTGCTATTTTTCGGCAGGAAGGTTCCTTTACGAGAAAAAGATTATTTTATATCAAGTAACAATTGTGACAATCTCTAACCTGATGTTTAGCGTTGGCTGAAGCGCCTCCCGCGTTGGTTGTATTCATATCACAAAGCCTCATAATATTAGATCCTAGGCGGGTGACGTCTGACCAATAGATGCACTGCCCGGCCCAATCAAAGTCCAAAGCCACAGCGTTAGTAAGGTGATTGGCCAACAGGTTCGCCTCTTCGTTGGCCAGGTTCATCGTTCTCACATAGTATCGGTTTGAAAAGATCAATGATGCTGGGGTTCCTGAAAAAATATAAATAACAAAATAAGTTTTGATACGTACAAAGAGGGATTTGACATTGTCACTAAAATAGCACCCGCAGTAGATTGACTGTGAATAGTCACCACTCATTTAATGCTGCAGCTGGATCAAATTCATTTGTAATTTTTTCGATGTGTGTTTCTTGAATCAAATCATATGAAAGTTGAACAATCACACCTCACAAAAAAGTCTAAGCAATCAACATTGTTGATAGGAGAAAAAATTTTGATAATGATGCCGCATGTTTGTCGCTTTCAGCTGGAGTTGCAGTCTTCTGTCATTTCCCACTGTCAAATGGACAAAATAACAATGCCCGGCGAACATAATAATATCTTTTCGTAAACTGGAATCATTCTACGGTGGCAAAAGCCATTCGTAGTTATAGAGGTATTGTTTGCTAGGCATTGTAGCAAGTAATACCAATACATCTGTGAATCGTGTATGGTGCCACTATGGAATGATTCAAGTACCTATACAAGAGATTGAGACATAACTGTAGATCGATATATCTCTAATTTGCAATTAATTTTTATTTGACAATATGACTGCTTCATCAGCTTTGTATTAGTATCATTTTAATTCTATGGAATATATCTAGCCTGTGTGCGAGATCGGCAAAAGTATTTTGTTGGTTTTTTTGAGTTTAGGTCGAGTCGATTCTCTGTATGTCTAAAAAACCCAAACCCTCTAAATGAGTATTGTTAAAAATAAAATACTGTGTTCACTTACTGCTGTTGGCGTGACAGTTGACTTTATCGGGAGATAGAATAAATCCATCATGGCAAGAGCACACAAAGCTTCCCTGTGTATTTCTGAAATGAAAGTACAGAACAGTGTTACCATATAACTAGGGAATCCAATCCCGAGCCAAAATTCTGATCCCGGGATTTGGGGATTACGATTTGACAATCCCGGGATTGGCATTTTTTTCCATTGTTTATATAATTTTTTTATATTCACATATAACATTGATAAAATCGGTCAAAAATAAATCTAGTATAATTTATACTATTTAAGACATTTATTGTATTATATTGTATATCTACGTTCAATCTTGGAAATACATAAGTTTAATGTAGTAAATAATATTGTAATATAAATAATAATGTGAATTTAATATGAGATTGCTGTTTCTGATAGTAAAGACTTAATGAATGGATTAGCGAGATTTAAAATAGTAAAGCAAATAATCATGGCGTACTTATGGCCTTTCCGCTTCATACATCTAATTAGTCAGCCAAATATGAAACTGCCGTAAAACGTATGAGATCATGGTGGAATTACTTTGTTAAAAGTGCGAAGCATTGTTTTTTTCAATCTTTCTCATTTTTAATAATTTATGTGAAAAAATAAAATAAATCGGCAACTTACACATGGGAATAATCAAACTTCATTCAAACTCAGTTTATTTCTAATGTAGCTATTTTTTATTATAAGTATTTTTTCTGTTATATTTTTGCTTTTATTTTATGTTCCATAAAAATTAATAAAAAAATCAATCCCGAAATCCCGGGATTATGTTTATCAATCCCGGGATTCATAGGTATCGAAAATAGCTCGGGATCCCGGGATTGGAATCCCTACATATAACAAATATAATGCAAAATAACTGCCTACTAGAGAATTTCAAATCATTTGGAAAAACTACAAAACATTGTTAATATAATAATATGTATATTTACATGATGACTTGCTAAATATAAATGGAACTGAAGCACTATGGGTCTTATGCATAGTAATATTGATGTAAATAAATGGCCCAACATGAAATGGGAATGCACCATTAACTTAAGTATGGCTATTTATTTTATGAGCCTATGTCACAAAGCAAACACAATGCTACACCGGTCAAAAGTTGTGTAACAGTTGTGTCGGAATGCGCACGAAGTCACAACCATCAAGACTTTGAACATGTTTTCCGGGACTGCCCGCTGATGACGACCAAACAGAGCTGTTTCCCAGGATCCATTCAGACACGAACCCAATTGGCCATGCCGACTTGATATCAATGAAGGCTGACTATGGAGTATTTGAATATGCTGTGTCGTATGAAGGACGGAATATTTCCGATCCCTCCTTAGATTCAACATTTTCAACTAATGACTCCTCTGCTGCTTCGGCAGAGTTTCAGTCTCAGGTACAGACTAAAGATAAATAACAGCAGAGCAAGTCAAGATTCTTTTTTTATTTTCTGAACTCTTTCTTTGTGCATGGTTGTTATGCGACTTCGTCTCAGGACATTGGCACTAAAATCTTTTCATTCGGACATGTTTATAGCGTCATGGAAAGCGGCTGTACACAAATCGCGGCCACATATACATTATGGATGGAGATGTTAATAGTCTTCATTTACGTTTTTAACATAATTTATTTCGAGTTTACTGACAATTTGGTAGCCATTATCAAATCCGAAAAATCCGCCATATTTGGAATTAGATTTTTCCAAAGTTATCCATAACGAACCATGTTGTGACACACTACTGTTAGATTCGATGGCCAGTTGTGAAATTCCAATACTTTTAATGACATTATTTGTTATCTATTTTAGTATTTGGGTTATTGTTCTCTGTTTCTTATTAATTCTGTATGCTAGAATTGCTAGGTAGGTGTACGTATGAGAATGCTTCTCAAAGATTGTTTATAAACAATGTTGACTCACCGGCAGATCTGTCCACAAGGATGGTCGACGCACTCGTCCACATCGAGACAGAGGTGGCGGTCTGTGTCAGATATGCGGTAGCCACGCTTACAAGAGCACATGTAGCCGATCTTCAAGTCGTGACACTGGTGGGCACACAGGGAGAAGTCCAAGCATTCATTCACATCTACAAAAACAGAATTATATAATACAGTGTGCTGGATCACAAACGAAAGACCTGTCCAATCATATTGTTTGCTCACTGGACAATATCAGTCTTTTTAGAGTAGAAAAATTGAATAAGCTACTCACTGCAACTAGTTTCGTCTGTCCAATCACCGCAGTCGTTTCTTCCGTCACACAGTAGGTCAGAGGAGACGCAAACTCCATTTTCGCATTTGTGCTCCATGCTATCGCACGCACCCGGTTCCTGGACTGGACCTATAAAAAACAACAAAACATTGAATATATTACCTAATGTAACCTGACTGAATAATAATGTCGGTATATCTGAAGTAAACCCGTAACTTTAATTTTGAGAAAATAATAGGATTTTTATTAAATATACTGGTATTCAGGGGCGACTCGCCCCTTAGGTCATTCTGTCATTGACCTCCCAAAGTAAATACCTTACAATCGACATAATAATATTAATAATATGTAAAATGTCATATATAATAATATTAATAATAATCGGTGGATTTGATATTATAAGGCATCCGATGTGTTAGTAGGCTGTATATTGTGTTTTTATTATTAGAATTATGGGGTCCCATCAGTGTTGCCATATCTACTGAAATTTTGGTCAGGAAAAGAAGAAATTATGATATTTGTGATGAATTAAAGACACTTTTTACATGATTTTTTAAAAGATACTTGTGAGATTATGTCAATATGCACGCTTTCACCAAACACAATCGTTGAATTTCATACATTTTTGTCAATCTACTGATATTTTGAAGAAAAAATCAAAAAATCTACTGAATTTTGAAAATTTTAGTTGGTAACACTGGGCCCCATGACTACTACCACGCCGGAAATTATTGTATAATGCATTTTGTTCTGACAAGTTTCGGCGAATGTCTTTGGTTGTTTTAAACGTATGTAAATAGTTTTTGGTGCAGTTATTGTACAAATATACACACAAAGTTTGGTTTTTAGTGATTTATAACATTTTTGTGAAGTTTTGTTTTATTTACAAAACATTATAACGCGTTGTGTGCAATTTCGGTTAACGATGGGTTGGCGTTATGAAAAATGGACATTTTTTGAAGGGTAAGTAGGCAAATTAAAATAATATATTCAAAATTGACCTACCAGTTTTTCAGGACTAAGGCCGCCAATGCTGGTATTATCAAATATCGACCACTGAGTATGATTCTTTCAACCATGATATCGCTGCCTGATTTCCAGGTTGTTCTATGTCACTTTCAGTAAAATTCTCAGGAGAGCAATTTGAAATAATTGCACAATCAATATATATATTGCTGCCCGATTTCCAGGTTGTTCTATGTCACTTTTTCAAATTTCGAAATTTCATTTAAAATGAAATTTAGATGGATTTTTTCTGTCTCTTGGTTTTTTTTTTTTAAATTTTGGATTTGAGGTTTACAAGTTTGAACAACAATATGGACCTCCAGAGTAATGGTAATATTAATAGACTTTTTGGAAGGAATGATTTTCAGTCATTCACTCAACCCATTGGCTTCACACTTTGGTTCAGACCCATATTGATAATTGTATGTATTTATTGTATTTTTTTGTCAGATAACGCACTCACCAACTACGCCACCTCGTTACATTATTATAAAGGTACGTTACAAAATAATAATGAATCTTGGGTTTTTAGACTTTCGGGATCCTTGATTTTTTCTTGCTTTAGGAAGAAACAAGATAATAGTGAGAGACACTATTTAGGAAGTGGATAAGGCATAAAGCAGATGTTTTCAAAATGAGTGCCTTGGAGCGCTGGGCTGCAATAATTCATTTTCTCAGACGCCGCAGGATATTCATAAATGTTAATAATTCCAGGCAATTTTAATTCATGCGCTGCTCCACAGTCATAATGACAGATTTGTATAATTAGCCAGAGGCCATTTTCTTTTGGTGAGAAAATTTTATGACAGCATGCAGCTCTTCCCTTACCACAGCCGTTACACACGAGTCAAAATGGTATATATAACCTCACTTCCCTCCATCTGTGTGTTGGATGATGGGTGCCATGAATAAATTAAAAGCATGGTATATTTTATGTTTGCATGGGATGTGTCATAGATATAAAATAAAATACTACTCACTGCAGACAGCGGCGTTTTCATCCGAGCCGTCTCCGCAATCATCCCAGCCGTCGCAGAACCAGACGGCGAGGGTGCAGGTGCCATGCGCGCACGCCCTCCCCCCCTCAAAGCACTTCTCTTTTCCACGGCTGCTGTTGAAAAACACGCCGCCAAACGGTTCACAACCGGCTGGCTCGTCTGATTTGTCCGAACAATCAAAGTCCCCATCGCAGTAGTATTGCTGTCAACCAGAACAAATTATTTAAGAATTATTATTATGATACTGGCTACACTATTTTTATTTGTAACATTGAGAAGACTAAGTACTTAAGAGAGTTGAAGAAGAATAGACACCCAGAAAACATTTTAGTGGATAAGTCGACATTTGAGAGCACCACTGTTTCTAAGAACTTGGGAACCAACATCTCCCAAAATAACGAGATGAACCTAGAACGCAGACTGAAGAGTGGAAATGCAGCGTTTTTCACACTGAAGAAAAGCTATTGTCATTACTCTTTACATCGTTTGTATGTAGAAATGTATTATAGGGGATGTGATCTAGATACCTTAGGCACACAAATTCCGTCAGCACACTGCAGGTGGTGAGGCTGGCAAGGGGTCTCAGTGCAGCCAGCTGCCTTCCCCTCGTCCTCTCCCCCCGTGCAGTCCGCCTCCCCATCGCACAGCCATGCTTTCTGCACGCAGCGTGACGTCTTACCGCATCTGAACTCGTTCTCTGAACACGTCCGCTCGTCTGTAACATAAAAAAAAAATTCATTGACGACAGCGTTCGATAGATTGAACTGGCATAATAGAATGAGTATTTGTATTATAACACTAGGTAGAATACATAGTGTTCAATAATTTATATACCCCAGTATGAAAGAAAATAATGATCACGTTGAGGCAAGTCTGTGCAAGTTGGGACATGTCTTGAAGTGATACATGCATAGTTTCAGCTCAGTGTGATTCTGAAGGCTAGTCCAGAACAAGAATATCTGTATCTTTTTCATCTGAGACGAATAACTAATAAAATTACAAGATAAAAAGAACTTTTTATATACAACGTTTTTAAATTTTCTGTTGAATCATATAAACTTGACTTAACTAGCTTAAAAAATTTAAAAAATTTGTACTTGATAGAAATACTGAATAATGAAATGTCATATCATTCCATTATTTCCATAGTAGTATGTAGTATTTCACACTGCCTTTAATCTAGTGTAGGTAGGGGGGCCACCAAATATCCTTGCCTGAGGGCCTGTTTCAGGATGTGGGGGCCATGGTGTAGGTACACGGAGTGCAATAGACAAAAGACCGATAAACGAGAAATTAGGCTGTGTTGTGTTGAGTAGGTTTGTGTATAAGTTAAATGCAATAATACATTTTTTTGTCCATTTTCAATCAATATTAAAAAACCAAAAATCTACGATAAACATTCGGCGAAAAGAACGACTACACCCACTACAGTCGGTGGTGGTGTAAATCAAAAGAACATTTTTTTTCAGTGGAATTCGGTATAAATATTGTAGCTCTCTAGACCAGTGTTTCCCAAACTTTGTGTACCCCTTCTATAATTTTCGTAACACTGAGTACCCCTCGCCAAAAAAAATGCATATAAGTACTTAAATAACAATCAAAATATATTTATATTTTCCTTTTGTAGTAGGTACATAAACAAAATAATAATAAACGAAAAATAAAATTCATTCATAATAAAATATAAATAATTACAAGATAAAAAGAACTTTTTATATACGTACAACGTTTTTAAATTTTCTGTTGAATCATATAAACTTGACTTGACGAGCTTAAACGATCAAAAAAATATGTATTTGATAGAAATAATACTGAAATGTCATATTGGTTTCCATAGTAACGCACATATATATTAATAATTTAGTTGCTAGGACCTCCTAGCAACCAATAATGGTATCGAAATAACTTTTCATACAAAACAGAATTAACTGAAAATGAATTAAATTCTACTTAAAGATGGCTAAAATTATTAAAAAATGCATTGGCATCGTGTTCTGATATATTCTAAAAGTTTCAAATGTCTAGCTAGTCGGGTTGTCAGTTAAAAATCGATTGCAAGATTTGTACCGGACAAATAAGAATACGAGCTAAGAAAAACGTTGTAAAATATAGAGGCATTTGTACCAGAACTTATTATAGTAAAACCATATTAATAAGAACACGGATAATTCGAAATTCGCCGTAAATCGAGATTTTCGCGAAAAAAAGAAAAAAAAATTAATAATATATTGTGTATAATATATTACGTAACAAAAAAACATATAAATAGAGATTTAAAAGTGTGTTATTTCGAGTAACATGTCGTTCCATCAAGAATTAACAGTGAAAATAATGAATGAATAATATTTTACATTATCTCTTGAGAATGGCAAATAGTTAATTTATTTAAGGTTGGTATACTACTCACTGCAATGCAAAGTTTCATCAGTTCCGTCCGTACAATCGGGACTACCATCACATTGCCAAGTGGCCGGAATGCACTCCTTATTTCCGCAGGTGAACTGGTCAGATCTGCATTGGTGTACTGAAAATACAAATACATTATAACCAGTGACGGCTGCTCTAGCATTATACAAGTGCACAGAACTCTTTATAATTTTTATAAAAGAAAATATCACTCGATGCGTGATAATTGTATTCATAATTATAAACATTCATAACTCCTCAGTATCATTACTCATTTATCACAGCATAAACTATGGTGAGGCATATTAAGCCAATAACAATGAATTAAATGGAAGCTTATAGCTATGTCTCACTGTGTGTGAAAGAAACTTTTGATATTTTAATAACTATGCTAATCTAAAATCATCGGGCACTTCAAAACACCACGAAAAGCATTAAATTTGGTGTACTATGTAACATTCAGTTAGCACACCAGAGTGTATTTATTACACATATATTTTTACTATTTATTTAGACGAGTGATAGTTTTGCAATCCTTTATAATAATTATTCACTGCCATTATCGTTTTATGTTAAGCTTCATTTTTAAAAGAGCACCTACTTACAATATTAATTAATTATTTACTTATTTTACCGTAAAAATGTATGCGACTAAAAATTTCAAATCCACATGTCACCATGACAAAATCGCATTGTCAAGAAATAGTGCTCACTAGATAAGGCACTGCCAGAGCCTAAATAAATGCCTGTGGGTATTTATCAGTTTAGTGGATGTAAGATAGTCCCCCAGGAAAAGCATACAGAACACAGGTAGCAACAACATGCTGTGTGGTTTTAATTTCCCTAGGAGATGGATTTAATTCATATTACACAAACTAATGATCTGTCCACACAATCCCATGTAATATATGGCTGAATTTAGGCTATTGCATTATATCATTTTACTAAATAAAATTAAAATGTACAATGAATCTGGAAGTGTACATAAATAGAAGTAACCTTCAATAATTAATTTAGAATTTTTGTTAATTAATTACTTAATTAATCAATCAATTAAGAATTAATTTAGAATTTAAATTAATTAAGTAATTAATATGCATCTGATAACTACTGGAAACATTTTGTTTAATGTAACCATAATGGAATTGGACGTATAAAACTGTACATTATTTGGGGCCCTTCGCGTCATGTTTGTATGGATAAATGCTACCGGATGGTGAAGCTTCACTCCAAGTCTCAGTCATATCAAACTTACCGCATCCCTCTTCGTCGGAGCTGATTCCCTCGGGAGACAGTTGCCCGTCGTAGCAGTCATCCTCTCCATCGCACCGCCACTGGGCGAGAATGCATATGTCATGGGCACATGCGAACCTGTCAGGCCCACATGTCGAAGTGGGCGCCGCCGTCGTCAACACTGTAAATTAGATGAATAGGCGATTAGACCTGCAATAGATTATTAGCAACCTCGGTGGTGTATATATCGCCGTTAAGATATGAAAACCTCATATCGAAAAATGTTAAAATGTTCAGAAGGATGAAAACACAGTTTTACTCAAAATTTTCTTTAAGAACATGATCAAAGTTGTTTTAGAAGATGATTAATTAATCAAGTGGGGCATTTTGTACAGTTTGGATTTGGCTTGTGGCTAATAGGTTTGGCAGTATTTAACTTAGAAAATGAGTTACGAGTTTTTGTTATTCCAATGTAAGATTTTTATTGAGTTACGAGGTTTCAATGTTTATAATAAATATAGTTATATTTTATTATCTTTGAAAAGAAAACACATTTTGGATGTTTGATTTATTTAATGATCTTTAAAAAGGGAGATGGAAAAAAATAATGAAATAATAAAATAATAATTCAAATTTTAAAAACTTATATAAAGTAAGATTGTTTGAGATACGAGTATTACAACTTATAAAAAATTTGTCAATGTCTCAGGAACTATAAATAAATACCACATACGAGTTAGATACCTTAATAGCTTATCAAATCGGCTATAAAATAAGTAAAATAACCCAATATCGTAACATTTGAAGTTACGAGGTTTTCATATTCATCATATCATTTTCATAACGACGATATATTTCAATATGTAATTTAAATAATGGTTTTATTTGAGCAATCGATTTTAAAAATCGAGAAAATATTAATATGTACCCAGTAAATAGTTGGCAGAGTTTTAAATATTTATATTGAATAGTTTGAAAATACGAAGAATACCTTCAAAATGATTTTTTGACAGATGATCTAGTTATCTATAACTAGATTTTTAGGCTATATATTCGGTTGTGTATTTCTTTTTAAACATGTCATTATGGTATATTGTAACACATATGTGAATAAATAAAAGTGAAACTGTAAAAAATCACAAATAAATCACGTGCATTATATCCCGTTTACCCGTGCCTGGATTTACTGTTGACAGTAAGTATTATCGCGGCCATAACAAGAAAATGTATGGGTAAACATGTATTATCCTGCAGTTGCAAGCCTGCATGCATGAATCAAAAAAGCTTCTGAATTTTATGTGACAGTAGGATTTTTTCGATCTGCGCCTGCGCAGTAGAACGATAGTGGCGAACCTGCCGGCAAAAAAATGAATTACAAACGAATTTTCAAGTTGACCGATTTTAGTATATATATATACCGAAATAGTATCATAAAACGACAACATCGCGTCTCGCTCACTCTTAAAGAATGAATTGGAATAAACAGTTATTGTCACGATAGTTTAAAATACTGACTATTGCTGCCAGTAAATCCATGCACGTACAGGCAGTATTGTTCAAAATTGCTTAACGTAATAGCGATAATCATAATCTACTGTTAAAGTAAAAGTGCACTATGAATGATGAATAACTAACCAGTGCAATTATTCTCATCACTGTAGTCGAGACAGTCATTCTGGCCATCGCATATCCAAGCGGGATGGATGCAGGGCGTGGTGTGTAGGCAGCGGTGCGGGGGCGTATCATCAGGAGGTTCCCTCCCCCGGAGCGCCCCGGGTACCAAGCAGTCCGTCAGAGGACAAGATTTCTCATCTGACGCGTCCGGGCAATCGGCTTTCATGTCGCACGTCAGAGATTGGCTGATGCATTGACGCGTTGCACACCTGTGAAAACATTTTAGTTAAGTATTAAATACCACTGACGTATGAGGTGGATGCAACATGTGAAAATTAAACAGTCCTCGTGAACAAACCTGCCCTTAGAAATCTGGGACTGCCAGGGTCTGGTAGTATAAATTTCATTTTTTCATAAACAGATAAATACAGATGAATGTAATTTAAAATATTTAATAATATTAATATTACACTGTTGTAGTAATCTTACCTAAAGAAGTCACCTTCACAAGTACAGAATTCCTCATCGGAGCCGTCTCCGCAGTTGTTTTCTTTGTCGCAGACCTTGGATTGACTCACACACCGATTATTGGTGCACTGGAAGAATTCATCTGAACATTTTCTCGTGGCTGTAACATAATCAAATTTGACACTTACATCAAATACAAATAAAAGATTATTTTGTAAAATTATAATTATATGCATTAACTGTTTTAAATTTTGAGAATCAATGTCTATGCCGAATCATGCGACACTGCACCCCTGTTACACAGCCCACAGATTATGTCATTGTGACTGACTCTGCCATGCATTACATTACATGCATTACAATCTACATGCTACAGGGCAGACCTAGCAAGAGGCGCGTAACTAGAGTTGGGTTTCGGGAATTCTCGAGAAATTTTCGAGATTTTCCATCCTGAATCTCGAGAATTGAAATTTTTAACATTTCTTTATTATCAAATATTAATTGAAAAAACGATTTTCTATATGAAAAAAGTTGACAGAAAACACAAAACGTTCAGAGACTGATAGGGCATTTAACACAAAAGCCAACATCGACTCAAAATGAGCGCAATTTTTGCAACATCAGAGAATTTTGTGTCTCAAAAGCGTACGCGATTGTCAGACGCAGTGATTGACAGTCTGTGTTTTTTGAAATTCTATTTTAAAAAGTAATGTTTTGAATTATTTTTGTTTTCCTACTCCTGTCTTCTTACATAAATAAAAAAAAAATCATATTTTGTTGGAATTTGTCTGTTTTACACTGATTTTATGATTTTACAGGTTTTTTAAAATTACCCGATATCTCGAGAATTCTTTTCTGCTAATCCCGAATCTCAAGAATTCAAAATTTCATCAATCCGGGAAATCCTGAATATCGAGATTGAGATTTTCTCGGGAAATACCCAGCTCTACGCGTAACACGGTGTTGGAAGTGCTTACTATAATATAAAGTATACTTAGAGGCTAGAGTGTGATAGAGTGGTATAGTGTGAGTTCATATGTGTATATTTAATCGATAGGAATATAAATTTGAAGTTTTAATACTGACCACAATAGTTCTCATCTTCGTCACTGCCTTCGGAGCAATGATTAATGCCATCGCATGTAGCCTCCATTGGTACACATCCTCCTTCTGTACATCTGCAACAATAAAAAAACATGCATACCTCAGAACAAGTTAAGTTTAAAACTACATAACACTGTCACAAGGTTTTTTCATATTGACTGTGTTTGGGAAAAAGGGCGTAACCCTCGATTTTTCGAAAAGTGCTTTTATTAGATATTAACAATGTATACAACTAAATACACTTTCTGTAAAAAGGAAGTAAGCCGCAAATGCCGATTTATTATCTAAATTCAGGTTTTCATTGAGCTTTAATTAAGTTTTAATTTAAGGAAAAAAGCATTTACCCTCAATTTTAGTGATTTTTCTGTAATAACTTATTTAATTCTTAGTAGATCGAAAAGATATTACACCAAATCATCAATCATCATGCACCCAATGTCTGTGGCTATTTTTTTTATTGACATTAAACCAAAATCATTTAAAAAACGTTTTTTGCCTCTCCTGTAAAATTTGTTCTGTGTGGGTTACGCAGTTTTTCCTAAACACGGTCGATATAGAATGTGACTGATCAATTCAAATGTAGTTTCAGTAAACACTCTTTCTCCCTTCATCTTTGAGATGCCTCTGTTTCTCTCTCCATCTCTAGGGCAGGGGTTTCAAAAGCATTTCAAGGATTACGATAGAGGGAAAGTATGTACATACCAGTGGCGAAGGGTGGAGGTAGGCTGTTAAGATCCGACATAAATAGTGCACACTAAACTTGTTCCGTCATACATATTTGTTTTCATTGAACTAAGACTACAGTGTGCAGTGTTGGTGAGTTTTTAAAAATCATGAATGTGTACTCACGTAAAGGCGGCAATACCAGCCGGGCACCTGGTGGGAGAATCGACACATCTCTTGCTTCCGGGTGCCAGCACCCGTCCCGGCGCACACCCACACAACACTTCTCCCGCCGCACTCACACTGCATGTATCCGTACACCCGCCATTCAAGATCAGACAAGGGTTCAATGTGCCTGGTAAAACAAACAACCATGTTAGACATTTATAAATTAAGCAACGATTGTACAATGTGGTATGGTAACAAGGCCTTCCTTAACACTCTTATGAAATGAGTGATAAGTCTGGCAATGGGCTAGGAATACAAAAAATACTCACAATCGTCAGAATCATCAGCAACCGCGACAATGCCCATGGGTCTCTGGATGTCCTCCCTGAGCCTCACGATATCCAGGCCCGTTATCTTGTTGGCTCTGACCACAGAGAGGAGGACCCAGTCTGTCCAGAATATGAAGTCTCCGTACACAGCTAGGTCAAACGGATGAGCTGGAGTACCTTTTGTAATGATCTGTTAAAAATAAAAAATGGTCGCATTAATGTCAAACAGCCGTATTCATACAGTTTCGAACCGCGCTCAACGCAGTTAGTGGTATATCGGCCGAATAAGAAAACTATAAAAAATGCATACGTCACGAAGATGCGTACAGAAATGCGCACCAAACTTAAAATGGCGGCGATCTGTCAGTGTCACTTTAATATAATATGTCTAAAATGAGTATGTGGAAATGTTTAGTAGGTATACTTAATCTTTTTGTGCATTGAAGTATAAAATAAATTATTTAAAATTCATGATAATTATTCATTTATAATTATTAAATTTATATGGTACCGTTTGCACATTTTTACACCTATTCACAATTTCAAAATTTTAAGTTTAATTATCGGGGAATCAAAATTTTAAAGTTGGTAACATTAGTCACGGCATGACGCGTATTACGTCAGCAGCGTGACTTCACTATTCAACGGTCTCTATTTAGGTTTATGCATGCAAATTTGCATTAAATAGCTTGAATGCAGTTTGCTGTTACGCCAGAAAAAGAATAATTTTTTATTAACTTCTCTTATTTTGTCTATCAAATATATTATCTACTTATAATATTATATATATATATATTTTTAATTACTGTGATAGTATTTTAGTTATGCTATAGTCGAACAACATCTTCTTGGCCACGTGTTAAAACTGTGAACTAACATGCTCCTCCCATTTTTAACCTCATTTCCATTATAAACTAACAAGCTCCTCCCATTTAGTCGACAACAGCACCTTACGGCTTGTGCCTAAATCTTCTTGTTGGACAGTAGTTTCCAACGTTGTAATTTCATTAGGTACATCTATAGAATAATAAATCAATTCGCGGTATTCATATCTTGTCGGTATAATGTTCTGCCAGTCCATTATGATGGCTAGACACAATCACAAATTGCTGGAAATACCAGTCTAGATGAATATTTCTGGAACGACTTGGACATGGGGTCATCCAGTTGCAGTTCTTTCGTTCATGCCACGGATTGTAGGATGTGGAAATAGTAAATCTTGTAATTTAATCATTTTATGATTCATAATAAATGTTAAATAATTAGTCAGTATCAATTAGTCGTAGTCGAAAATTGTTTTCTTGAATTGAATGTAATTATTGACATACGATCCTATGCGTGCCATCGTATTCAGTCCTCTCAATCTTGTCGAGCCTGGCGTCTGCCCAGTACAGCTTCTGCGCTTTGTGGTCCAGTGTGAGTCCATTGGGCATCATGATGTCAGTCTTGATGATAGATTCCTGGTTATAACCGTTTGTGTGGGCTCGCTGGACACTGGGTGAGTTTGTGTTCCAGTTTGTCCAGTATACACGCCTGAAAATATATACATGATATTATTACTGCCAATGATTGCGGTATCTGCGAAAAGAAAATTAGGCACAAATTGAGAAAGAGACAAGTGAGAAAAAGTAAAAAAAAAAAAATTGTTGTCATAATTCGTTCAGAAAGTGGAATGCTTTCTCAGAAATAGCACGAACACATTACCATCATGTTATGTGCTATCACAGAAAGCTCGCGCTACAGGAAAAAAGTGTGCAATGTTTATTTTTCTTGGTATTTAAAATGTTATCAGACTGATGCAACCATCCCGTAGCACATTTTTAACAAAAAACGAATATTGTCAGTTAGAAAATTCTGCCGAAATGGCCAGAACAACAATAAGGTCACTTCACACGTATCGCGCTACATCACCAACCACATGAGTCAGTGAACTTTTCTGCAAAACAGATTGTTATCACGTCATGCGAACTCATATGCTAGAAACATAAGAACATTCAATAATAAAAACTGACAACCTACAAAAACATTGTGTTAATTACCTGTCATTTGTAGCTCCTTTAAACCATTAAAAACAAGATAGTATGTGACTAAACATGTGTAATTACAGAGAGAGAAAAAACATTCAATCACGCGTTGGTGATGCGACATGATACGAGTGAGGTGACTTCAGTGTGGGTATGATACAAGTACCGAGTAAAACGACATTGTACATTTTGCCCACAGTGCAAGCCTACCATGACTCACATGATGTGATAAGCCTGTTAACCTTTCAACAGCCCAGCTGAAAGTACTAGGTATACTCCCCAGGGCCCAGGAATTAATTATATTATAAAAAATTAAAAGAATAGTGAAAAGTCCAATATAATGCACTTACATATATGAGACCTCAATTGAAGTTCGGCGAAAAAGTTTTTCATACACAATTTCGTGAAAATGTCTGAAAATTTTCAGGTATGGTAGGGTTGTCACAACACTGCACTTACAAGAATTAGTTGATTTTTTTTTTTTTTTTAATATAAGTATTTTGAAAAATAAATTTTATAGTATTTTTGTAAAATGTCACCATAAATACTTATAGCACTAAGAAGTATACTAAACACATTAAAATCACTAAAAACTTTCTTGTGTATGGAAAATTTCGAAGCACGGTTCAAAACACAGAGCAATGTCGCACTGCTTGCACAAATACCTAGTTTCTTTCCGCCTTTTCTGATTTTTTGTATTGGCACATACATAACATCTTCTTGCCGCATTAATTTTATTGTTAGTAGGTGGTATTTTACCCAAAAAATGTCTTTCTGTTAGCCTAGAGGGTAAGGGTGCTTTTCGCTTCAAAAAAGTTTTTGGTTCTAACTTATGTTTTTCGATCAGTTGTCCGATGACTTTCAATTGAAATTCACCCAGCGGTTGTTTTTTTCCAGTTTTTTGTTGGAACAATACATGGGCATTCAACAGAGATAAATCTATCAAATGGAAAAAAAGTTTTTTGTACCATTTGACAGTTTTTCTTGTCGAATTTACAGAAGAAATTATCATATCACTACGATCCACAGCACCCATGTTTTTATTGTAATCAACAATGCATTCCGGCTTGGAAATCGGAATTTTAGTCTTATAGTCTACTTTTCCAGTAGGTTTGAAAGTATTGTTGTGAATTGTGGACAACATTGTAACATCCTTTTTATCCTTCCACGCCAAAGCCATAATTTCGTCAGTATGGAATGTATCGGTTTCTCCTTTTTTCAATTTCTTAGTAAATTTGGGCATCCCAATTCTGTTTCTCCTTACGGTTCCACAGGCATTCGTCCGGTGATCATAAAGATACTTGAATAACGTTGGGCTGCTGTACCAGTTGTCAATGTACAATGTATGCCCTAGTTCCAAGTATGGTCCAAGCATCGTTACCACCACGTTGCCCGATATACCGATGTAATTATTTTTCTCAATTTCAGTTTGTTTTCCGGTATAAATGATTACATCTAAGACAAAACCAGTTTTGCAATCAGCCATTACAAAAAATTTTATTCCGAAACGACTAGCCTTCGTCCTGATGAATTGGCGGAATAAAAGTCTGCCTTTGAAAAGGAGAAGACTCTCATCAATACATATGTTCTGATATGGACACATGTACTGCTTGAAAGAAATTTTCAGTTCCTTCAGGACCTGTCTAATTTTATATAGTCGATCTCCGGGAACCTGCGTTTCATTGTCACAAAAATGCAACATTCGATGCATCAGTTCGAAACGATTCCTGGACATGGTTTCGGAATAACATGGTGAAAATAACAATCTGTGGATAGACCAGTGTTCAGATATTTTATTCCGTGAATTCCTTGACATTAGCATACACAGCCCCAAAAATGTGTACATATCATCAATTGAGCAGTCTACCCATCGCCGTAGACGATCACTCAAAACTGTGATATTTTTTGTGGCAAATACAAATTGTCTGTTGGTCTCTCGGACTAACATTTCAACAAAAGAAATATCGATGAAACATTTGAAATAGTCCATTTCGAGTGCATCCGAAGTCAAATTATCAGCTTTGCATCCCGAAACGTTAGCATCGAAGGAAAATGCGCGTGGCTCAAACATATCCGATTTCCACTCAAATGTCGGTCTTTCAGTGGATTCCGGTGTGATAATTTCACTTTCATCGACTTCCAAAGTTTCTTCAAGTTCGACATCCGAATCATCACTTCCATCGTCTTCAGATTCAACTGTTTCGATAAGGTTATCGATTTCACCAACTTCGTCGATCTCATCCATTTTGAATAATAAAATTTGTAAAACTAAACTCGTAAATAAAACACTTTGTATACGCAAATCGAATCCGAAATACAAATAAAAAATAGTCACAACACTTAGTTCTTTGTCAATTTCTATCTAAAAACATCGAAAATCTTTCTTTTCATTCAAGTTTAGTAGGTAAAATCTAAAACAAAACTCGTAAATATAACACTTTTTTATACGCAAATTGTATATGAAATATAAATAAAAACACTTGGTCACTCAATAGAAATTAAATTTCAATGTAAAAACATTGAAAACATTCCAATTATAACGCAAATCTGAATAAGAAAGCATTCCGAATTAGCATCCCGACTAAATGATATTCCGGCGACAACTGACTCATCACAATCGAATCATACCAACTGCCTATTGTACAAGATATCCCAGTGTGCAGGGGAATTTTGAGCTAACCCTGATTTGGCCTCTCGGGAAATTCCCTTATTCTCGCGATGTATGCGCCGTACAAATGTTTTTTGCTTGCAAGGTCTGATCAGAAATGTAGTTACACGTTTTAAAATTAAATAAATAAATATTTGACTCATACAAGCGCGTAGAACGGCTCGGCGTATATCGTACGGTACGGGCGCCTGAATCACCGCCGTGCATGACGTAAACGTTACGTTACGGGCAGCTATCAGGTTAATACCGAACATAGACAACTATTATAGTGCCTCAACTGCAAATTTCAATATTCAGAGAAATCACCATTTTAAGTTGAGATGTGAAATAAAATGATTTGTAAATGTCTTATTAACCGGTTCTATGCATTCAGCAAGTTATCTCGCTCTATGAGGCCGTGATCGACAAGCTGCACATACAAATTTCGCGAGTTATCTCATCCGACTTTAAACTCAAATTATTAGCCACTGTCGATTGATTTACATAATCTAAAAAATTAAACACACAGTGACATCTGTTTGAATAATTATGTAATAATAAGCCACTAATTATCAGTATTACAGCGATTGTATTAAGAGCTTCGCTCTACATTCAACGTGTGTCATTAAAAATCTACGGCCATAATAATATTGTGAGGCATAGAAAAGGTTTTAGTTATAAGGAAGTGTTTTAAGAAGACAACCACTTCTAATTCGGTTTAATCTGAACTATTCTACAAGTTATACATGTGGCCCTAGAGATGTAAATTGTTGTTGCAAAATGTTATTCATCAAGATGGAAGTGATTCTGGTTATATAGCTATCAAAATCGAACGATGACAGAATTACCCACCTTGGTTCGATAGTAATCATACAACTTACATATGACAGCTATCCACAGCGATTCCCCTGGGTTTATCATTGGCCTCCAATTTCAGAACTCTCTTTACCAAGGATTGTTTTTCTTCGCCACCAGTCACGCGCGATGCTGCAGAAATTGCCGCTGTATTATTGGTATAGCTTTCGTAGACGCTCGTCAAGTTTATTTTGTTTATGGTGGCATCATTGTTGCACGTCCAATACAGATGGTTTGTCACCTGGTCAAAAGATATGCCTTCCACGGAACCCTGGCCTGGAATTAAATATAAGTTGAACTAACGTCAATACAAATTTAATCAAATATATAATTGTATCCAAAATGAAAGCAATGAAAATTACAATTTTCTATATCGTAATTAGATTTACATTTTGATTTTGGTCCTGTCGATTTCGAATCAACTGAGTTTTACTGTAGTTATAATTTTTATTATAAATGAGAAACAAAATTTTTGACAATTACTACAAGCAGCCATTATAGCCATTATATCCATGTTGGTTGTATGTTAAGAATGTAATCATGTATTTCATGTAAACTACAGTACAGCAAAACCTCGTTAGTAAGAACACTGATAATTCGAAATTTTCCCGAAAAAAAAGTCCCTAGAACATTATTTTCATATAAAACCATACCTTCTATTCAAATTTCGTAATTCGAAATGATTTCAGCGTCCTGACATATAAAAATATTCAATAAATCATAATAAAGTACACTATTTCATGAGCCAATCATTGAAAATTGTGACAGACTTTTCTTAAAACATCAAAAATTACTTATTTTATGAAGGTAATAAAAATAATCCTGACATTTTATGACCCAATTCAGTAGGCACATCTATGATCGGAATCGAAATTAATGAAAATCAAAAAAAAAAAAAATTTTCAAAATTTTTATATTTTCCTCCCATACATTTCGTAATTCATAATTCGAAATTTTTTTCGATTTTCGGTTCCATGGAATTCGTATTAACGAGGTTTTACTGTAGTAGACAAAGTACTCACGATCTACAA
The DNA here is from genome assembly GCF_057557595.1 of Rhyacophila brunnea. Taxonomy (NCBI): domain Eukaryota; kingdom Metazoa; phylum Arthropoda; class Insecta; order Trichoptera; family Rhyacophilidae; genus Rhyacophila; species Rhyacophila brunnea. The sequence goes on from NW_028232774.1 coordinate 23,033,212, forward strand.
TGACTCCATACCCTGTGCCGTTGAAAAATACGGTATTAATACTTCCTCGCTGGATATCCGAGTAGAATAGTCTTCCAGACTTATAGTCGAAAGATAATCCAATAGCATTTCGCATCAGTTCTCTGGAACAATATGTAAGCATTCAGTAACTAAAAAATAAGTACACTCAATCAATTGAAAAATACTATTAATTTCTAGGTTTCCACTGTCTCCAGAAGATTGAATTTAATATTTTATCCGTTGCATTCAGTAACTAAAAAATAAGTACACTCAATCAATTGAAAAATACTATTAATTTCTAGGTTTCCACTGTCTCCAGAAGATTGAATTTAATATTTTATCCGTTCAATTCAATGACATTAATATGGACGAATCATCTGGAAAAGAAAATGACACTCACTTTATTGTCGGGTCTGCCGAATGGCATAATCTGTTCTAACGCCATTACAATAAAGGTGATATTGCTATAAATTCCTGATGCTTTTTGTTGGGTCTGCCGAATGGTTCGGTTCGAACGAGTTCGCTCAAATGAACATTGACATTAGAAACACTGCTCTAACGCCATTACAATAAAGGTCATATTGCTATAAATTCCCGATGCGTGATATCGCATAATGGAAATTGCGTGACGTCTACCTATACATGCGAATTTACTTGCTAGCTACTGTATTGAGTGCGTCGTCCATTAATAATGTCATTGGTTCAATTATAAAAAAAACGATTGAAGATTTATTTCATTGGAAATACTTCATCTCTCTTTACAATTTTGTAGCTTCAACAGTGATAATGCAATATCACCAAAGATAACAGAAAAACTTTCTTCAATACAGATGGAGCTTTTATATGTTATGAAAATTTAACTAAAGAAAAGGTTATTTATGCTAATGATTAGATAAGCTGCGTCGGTGTTAAATGAATAAAATAAGTATTTTATACAACAAACTATCATTATTTAAATGAACAATCAGGTATATCGGAAATAACAGTACGTAACTAACCAAAACAAGACCTAAAACACTGTCATATGTATTTTTTTTTATTTTTACAAACAATACTTCTACGAAGAGAATATTTATTTGTCTTTAGTTTCCAAATAAATTACACTAAAACGGTTCTGGAATCACCATCAAGTGATGTAATGCAGTAAAGATTCATATTACTACCTTTATTATAATATAGTAGTTCAATATCTTTAAATGTTTTAAAAAATCAGTATAATGAGTCTTTATGGTTAACAACTCATTTAAATCTTGATAAACAATAATAATAAATTACATTATATATTTGACTTGATTTATCTGTCTGTAATGCAATGCAGAGCAACACGACACAGCATACACACACAGACAAACTCTTTCTCTGCCTGCCAAAGGTATGCATAATACAGTGCAACACAGCACAAACACACGCAGACATGCATAAACACTCACTCCCTCTCTGCTTGTGCATAGAACACATTGAGCGCATCGACAAGAACGTTGACAGGTGACACTGCCACCCGGTAATTTTTTCTAGTAATTATATAAATAGATATTTTCTTTGTATGACTTTGGATTAAAAAAAGGTTTCAAAGTAAACTGTCAATTTGTTACCTGTTTTGTATGCCAGGATACGGAGCATTGAGGTCTCCTTCATTAAACATATGGATAGAATCAATGCTCGACACACGGGAGTACATCAAGAAAGCGTCGTAGGCTGAAAAACAATAGATTATTTATATCATTGCTGGTTTTCACTCTGCAGTCGGCAAACCTAAGGTATATGATGTAACAGGGAAGATGCTTACGTATACAGCTCTTTTTATCAGGCGCGACGTTGCCGTGGGAGCAAGCGCAGATGGCCTCTTGCCCGCTGAACAAGCAAAGCTCAGCGCAGCCTCCGTTGAAGGGGGCGGCGCAAGGATTCGTCCCTCTTTGGCTAAAATGGTAACATTCTCTTATATAGTATAGAAATACAAATACAAAGTCAAATGGAAGAAAAGACTTTGCAAATATATAACTAGGAACATCAGCATTAGAATGTTTGTGTATTTCTGAGACTGTTCGAAGTTACATATTTTCAATGCATAATGCTACATTCTTAAATTTTGTGTTAAAGTTGTGGGAGTCGTGGTGTGGTGGATGATGAAGTCGAGATTTGGTGATTGTTCCGATGGATGGGGGAGCGAGTTTTATTTGCAGCATAAACAGTCGGTACAAGAGTATGTTACAGTAGTTATATTACAATACTTATGATACTGTTCAGAGGTCCGAGTCTCGGCAGAATGAGATGTTATGCGGAGCGATATAGAGACTGAGATACTAACAGACCGGGAACTTATATTCGAATGACATGTCTAATGAATTATGATCCGCTATTTATTGACGTACTCACAATCAAAATAATATCTTGAAAAGAATATTTAGGAAATTATATTATAATTGAGTCAGCTACTCTATTATGGAGTTTACGTCATTGGATATGGCTGACTATGTGGAAAAACGGATATTGCAGAAATTATAATTGCAGTAAGTTATTTACTGAGTTTGCCATAATTGGACACAACGGGAAATGGATATTAAGGAATTTATAATTGCGGTCAGTTATCTAATATCGCTGATCAATATGCTGACACGGATTGAGTTGTTTATCCCCATAAATTAAATTAACTTTTCCAGTATTGCAATCACCTGTAAATTTATAATTATCTGAAATAATTTTCTCCTGTGACATGTTTGGAAACTTTTATGTATACAGTTGACCACATTACAGTTCACCGTGTGCTAAAGATCAAATACATGTCTAAATACAACACTTAAAAATAGAGAGCTGTTTATGATTAGATAATTTATGTATGTACATATTATTAAATAATCCTGATGAACGAAACTAACCTGTGCTTGGAGAAGACTTGAATATCCTTGAGAGAATCACCGATACCTCTCGCCAAGACTTGATAATTGGATACATTGTAAGTGGGAGCTTTCTTTATGCACCCCCTTTCGCTCACACTGGAAAGAAAAAAATATTTCTAGATGAATGCTTAAGTAGAAACATCAGTGAACAGCAAAATAACGCAGGGTTTCGAGACACTTTTTTGCATAACAAACGTATATGAATAAAACAAAACATGTTTGAATTTTAGAAGCCAAATATTTATTCAAATTATAATTCAGTTATCAATAAATAAGAAAAGGTTGCTATGCAATATTTTGAAGAAATAAAAGTGAGTTTTGTATGTTTTTTTATACTCAATTTAACTACTTATGTATACAGATATTTTGTTACAAATTAAATCACTGGCACATTATTAATCGAAATGACTTCAATATTTTCTCCTTTGCGAAAATGATAGTGTAATTATGCAGTCAGAGTAAGTCCGCCATAGTGGTCCGCAGCAACATTTTGATCACTACAAATATAGAAACCTTATGTTAGATCTAAAAACATATGAAGAAGACTCACTTGTCCAGCCAAAACAGTTCATCGTTATACACGGTGATGGAATAAGGAACGTCCAACGTGTTGTTCAAGAGAATCATCTGAGAGGATCCATCGTAATGCATACAATTGATCATCGATTCTGTCCAGTAGACTTTCTGGGACTGAAATTTGTATAAAGCAATGATGCATTATTTACTTTTACATTATCAATTTCGAATTCCCTCCCTTAATAACATCCTCAATAAGTTCACTTGATGGATGGTCGAATCTCTACTAGTAAATATGTGCACATACCTTAAAGTCCAGTGTGAGGTCAGTGATTGAGAACTGTGAGGTTTTATTGTACAATAAGGTCTTGTTCGATCCGTCCAATCCAGCCCTCATAATCCAATTCGCGCCGGCATAGAATAAAAAGCCTTGGACAGGATCCACAGCAAGAGCTGCAAACAGGAAAGTACAACAATACAATGATATGGTCACGATTTACAATAAAACTGCACATTTAGTTGTTCTGAGGTATTAGGTACTATGGAAGTGATTCTCCACACTATTGTCATTGGGCCTCGTGGCCTGTTGTATACATGAAGATAAGGTAGATTAAAATTGTTAAAGAAGTAAATTTTATAAAAAATATTAATATTCTGTAAATACCTGTCAAGGAATCCATATCGTTTGAAAGCAAAACATATCGGGAACTTCCATTCAATCTAGAAACCTCTATGATATTCCTTTTGGGATCCGTCCAGTACATATTGTCAGCAATCCAGTCTACAGCGAGTCCTGTCAAAAAAAAATGGTAACATCTTATTATATTGTTAAAAATGGAATGTAAAATGACAAACTAAAACCTTTATTTTCATAGAAAGAGTAGGATGTGAGGAAAGGTTGGTCTATATGATGTAACCTAATCAAAGATAACTCACCAGTTATCCAATCAATGGGTACATTTTCCAAGAGCTGCCGGCCTGTGCCATCACGTCGAATGCGGCTGACAGTGCCATGATCCGAATCCGCCCAGTAAATGTAGTCAGTAGCTGGAAATCAAAGCATGAATCCTCTTATTGATTCACAATTATTATATTGCGACAGAAAGGATTGCAGTTATAAAATTGCATAAATTGTTGCAGAAAAGCGGATGATATCATAAAAAGAGGACTTCCTATGTGATGCAACACAAATGTTGGGATCTGAACACAAAGCCATTTATTGTCAGACATAAATTTCGATAACTTGCCTGGTCTGTTCGGCTATCGATTTATTTAATGTGAAATCTTACCGGCATGGTAATCAATGCTGGTTGCCATGGAGACTTGTGAGATGGGTCCAAGAACTGCGGTAGAGTTGTCTCCGTCAAGACTGAGGCCTCGTATCTCCCAGTTGATCGAGTAGAACATGAATTCACCAATTCCTGAAGAACATTGTCAGAGAACAAAATTATGAAAAAAATCAAATATTACTGAATAAAACGGTATATATATATATATATATTTATTTAGAATGGTGACAAACAAACTATGGACTCCTGATTACCTATGCACTCATTTGGTTTGGCAGGATCGGGGCTGTGTCCGGTGGCGCATGCGCACGACCTAGTATAAGGACCGGTTGGCAGGCACAGTTGTTGACAACCGCCGCGGTTTATGGAGCATGAATTGTTGCCGCGTTGCAGTGCAGCATCATAAATCTTTAGAGATAAAACGTTTGCTGAAACATATCAATATGCAGAATTTGTAATAAAATGTATGTACAAAACTAGACTTCAAAAACATAAAATACATAATATTATATATTAGAAAACAGACCCCAGTGGGATTCGAAAATACATCTACCATGTGCGCTAACCATTGAGCACCGACCCGAGTATCCTTCTAGTTCAGGGGGGGGCAAACTGCGGCCCGCCGGGTATTTTTTTACGGCCCACCATCATTAATTGTACTTCTGATTACGAATAACTTTTTTATAAATTTTAAAAAATATTGACAATAGATTAAAATTTTAAGAATTTCTTGTTTCGTAAATGTATTATCTCAGTAAGTCTTCCTTGCGTCTCGTCTCACACTATGTAACCACTACTTTCTACGTTGAACATCGATTTCAATAGATATTGATAGTATGCCAACAGAGCTACAACTTGAGATTATTGATCTGCAGTGTAACACTGATTTAAGAGAATTGCATCGTCGTGAAGAAATCTCCAAATTTTACAATGCCCTTTATTCAGACAAATTCGACCAACTTAAAGATTATGCAAGAAAAATGTCGTTATTTTTGGATCAACCTATATTTGTGAACAAACATTTTCGATCATGAACCTCAATAAAAATTCTTTACGATCCGATGCCCATTTACAAGCAGTTTTGAGAATATCAACTACAAAATTAACACCTGAATTTAAAAAAATGTTCAAAAATGTACAACAGTTTCATTCTTCTCATTATATTTTTTTGTAATGTTTATTTTTCGTGATAATAAATAGTGTATATCTAAAAATGGTATTTTACTTGTGGCCCGCCGCTCATTTTGAATTCTTGAATTTGGCCCTCCATCCAAAAAGTTTGTCCTCCCCTGTTGTAGTTGATAATTTCAAACATGCATGCGTAACTGTGAATGTTTTAAAATTCCACCAACATAATGGTTACCATATTATTTGTAATTGAAATCAAAACTCGCCTCGTTCGCCGCGACCGAGTTCCCAGACGCGCAAAAAATTGTTGCGTGTGACGAACGCGCACATATACTAGTGACACTCGTTTCTTGAAACGTCAAAATAATAAGTACTCTGGCCAAACGCCAATACGCAAATATGGCATCAGACGCTGAAACAGCGATTATTATGTATTGGTACCGCAGAAATTTAAGTAAAAGGCAAAAATATTAGATTCATCCGTCAATTAGGCATATATATCAATGCACAGTGCATCATTTATCGCAGCAGAACGGCCACCGGCGAGCAGTAAAGTCTAGATAAAAATGGCAAAAATGGCCAAATCGAGCGCTTTGCGCAGACGCGGGTGTCGGCTTTATCGGCGTCCAACATGTTCGTGGAGTCACTACTCGATCTGTCGCTTTGTAACATAGTTGTTTTTTAGTCACATTCGACCAATCTGCGAAGCTCCATTTGACAACGTTTGTTATGCGAATACCGATGACGTCACATCGACGAATTCGATATGCGGCGCATGAGGCGAATTCTGATGTGCGAGCCGACTAAGGGTGAACACGACAAATTACAAATTTAAGGCCTTCACAACATGACATAACAACAAAGAAAAGAATATTTAAACATAAAGCGCCTGCGCGATATAGACTTTTACAACGCTTTTTGGTTTACGCGTGCTTCAGTTTTCCTGTCCATACATACGGGGTTCCCGATACAAACTTGTTTACGTAGGTAAGCTTGTCGTACAGCATGAGTGTCTAGCCGGCGCTTAAGACATGGTTATAAGTGGAGTAAAAAAAAAGTACACAGAAGTACACCGAATGAGATAAGTAGAGCCTATTTTAAAAAATTCCTATCTTAAGAACATCCACCTAAACACATCTTCACGCAAGTGGAATATATCAATATCATTCGACATCGACATTATCAATGGCAGGTTAGTTCTGCACCTTGAGAGAACAAAAAACTGATGCTTACAATTTGCAAGATATTCACAAGGACACCCAGGTCAATACTACCAAGAATGGCAGAGTTCTCATTTACACCACAAATGTAAAAGACATGTAGAGCTTACGAGTATTGTTCCTGAGAAGTCGGTCATCATTGCATTGAGTCTTATCGCACACATGTATGGCTTGGTCGTGATCAGTAGCATAGTACAGCTGGTGGAAGTATGGCACGGCTGCTGACGGTGTGCTCTTTTTCGGTAAATTAACCTAAAAATAAATATTCACATTTTCAAAGCAGTTCCATTATAGATTAAAGCAGGTGCCGAGCTTTATCTTGCATACTTTCAAAATCTTTTTGAATGTTACCTCGAGCAAACTTGAAAAATGTCTGCAGTACAACTGTATGATGGAAAGGGTTCAGAACAAAAAGTTTGGCTAGAATCATTTTTAATACTTTAAAAAGTTGTGGCCCGTAGAAATAAACCTTTCTAGCATTGTTCTGCAAAATCCGTGAACTTGCCTAATATGTGACTAATTATGATTCAATTCTAGATTGAGAAGTTATTTAACTAGTCAAGGCACTTGCCCATAGCATAAATATTGATTTATTACAATTGAATAATTACCTTAAACACTTTCTTTTTGGCAAAGTCGTAATACTGAATAGATGCACTTTTCACGTTTACCCAATACAGTCGTAGTGATTCATAATCCATCGACAAACCTGTAAAAATTGAAAGAAAATATTTTCGTTAACTGTTAGGCAATTTGGTGTACACTTTTCACTCATAGCACAATATATTGGCATCCACAGAGTGTTGGCTACCGTAAAAAACCATTTGCTCAATTGATTGTATCAATACTCGGAGTACAACTAGGAGTAAACACACATTGAAAAAAAATGTGAATTGAGCAACAGCAAGATGGAAAACTACAGCCCACAAATCTAGAGACAACCATTTTGTTTATTTCTCCGTCAAGGGGCTCTTAGACATCTCATAATATCAAATAAGCGATGATTTGAATTGATAAACATTTCATACATACTTTGCGGTGCGTCCAGATCTTTGTTAAGGGTTTGGTTGACCAGGACTTCTCGGTAAGTACCATCCATGTTGCATTTTTCTATCACTGACACGTTATTTATCTGGTGGCTAAAGTAAATTTTGCCCCTGTGAAAGAAAATTTGCATTCATTTATTTATGGGTGAAAAATTAAACATGGACAAATATGCAATAATGTTTAGCACACCTGTCCTATTATAAAATTTATTTGTAGTATCGCCAGTTCATTTAGTCATTAATGAGTTAATCGTAGAAAGATTTTAATTTGTTTCCAGTATTTATACTAAAATGATCTTTCTTCTTCTGCTACACTCACAGGCATGATTAACTCCAAGGGTAATAATTAACACAATGCTACATCCAGTGTTCTTCAACCTTTTAAAACCCGCGGTCCGGCGAACATAGGAGAAATATTTCGCAGACCAGTATCACCCAGAAATAAAAAACAAAATAGATAGAATTTTATTTATTACATCTTATCTTATAAAATTACAATTTTTGGTTAGTGTCACATCTGCTGCTGCTTCTTTGTAAGCAAATTCTATATGTCGTTGCAGCATTCTTTCTGAGAGACGAAGCGTTGCATTATATCTATTCGATTTCTCCGTTTGGTTTTTATTACTGACATAGATGAAAAAGTCTTTTCACACAAATAGGATGTCGAAAAAATGACCAATAATCTGACAGCTTTATAACACGGAGATGGATAATCTTTATCGAGGGATGTCCAAAATTGAAAAAGATTCAGTATATTGACAAAAATATCAGTAGACATGGCAATGCTGATTCTGCGGCCAGCATTTCATCTAGTGGGAATCTCTAAATCGTCTAGCGGAATAGTCGGTTGAAAGCATGGTGAAAAATTGAGACTCCTAAAATTGTGAGGCGGATGGACGTAGACGTATCAGATATGGCCTCTCTGTAAGGCTATCAATCTAAATTAATATAAGTGTCAGACACATCTATGAGTGATTAATAATTGAACCGCAATCATTACCTTACAGGGTCAACAGTCAATCCTGAGACCATTTGAAGGGAGTCTCCGGGCACAACGACGGCTGTGTACTCCCCCTTGAGGTTGCAGACAGAAATGTGGTTCACACTGCCAGTGGATGAGAAGAACATCAGCCCTGAGATCCAGTCGATGGCAAAGCCAAACGGTTTCTCGATTCCCGTGTCCACTATGCTCTGGGAGGGGCCCATAGTTAGACCTGTTTTTTTTATCTCATTCATCTGAAAGTTTAAGTTTTGATTTGGTTTTAAGTTGGTAGAGTTCTTCGCCGTGTTAAGTCTTAATTATAGAAACCTCTCATGTAACATGTCTCATTTTAATGAGACTGTAACAATACTATAATAGTAATTGTAGCAATAACAGCTGTCATTATTAAATAATTCTATCTTTCGGTTGTATTGTTCTGGTTATTATCGACCATGCTTTGTGTCTTCGAAATAATAATGTTGTCAAATAGTTTCTTTTTATATTTCCCATTTATTTATATTAGACCGCATAGTTTATTAAGACCCGCAATGTTTTAAAAAAATAACCAAAATTAAAATTTAATAATTATACAAAGCTCCAATATAACTGCTTCATTTAATGTACATAGTCACCAAATGGAAAACACTTGATGATAACGAGCCCCCCATTAACTGTTATTTAGATAAATAAAGTTATTCAGAGACTTACTTATAAATCACTTTTATGTGTATCCTGTCAAATTAAAATTTGTCACATCGGAGTTTCAACAGTTCAACATCGATATATCAATGAATTGGCTGACCTGTGTATCGGACCAGTAGATTGTGTTAGTGCTGGCAACAAAGTCTAGCTGTTGAGGAGACAGAACTTGAGGAACCGTGATGGTGGGGATGGTGTGGTAATACGGCTGAGACAAGTCCACACCGCGCAGTTCATTCTGACGAGAGAACAGCAGGACCTTTTCATTTTCTATAAAAGTAGAAACAGAGATTATTAGGTTAGGTTAGGTTTAAAACAAACTCAAAAGGTGTTATACAAAGGAACAATAGTAATTAAACTTGAATTCAATTAAGGGGAAGTGTAATAAGTATTAAGAGACATTTGGTGACCATTTTTTTTTTCAAAATGAATGTTACAGAAGTGAATCTTTTTTTTTGCGCTCTCTATTCTCGGACAAGTGACAGATATGAGTTTCAATCCCACTCGGCCTAAATATCTTTGAGATTTTTCAAAATTATTGAGGTATGGGCCTTTATAACTTATTGCAGGGGAGGAGGCAGAATTTAAAGTTCCGCCACTGCCCAAAACCTAATTAACGTTGGTAATAGTAGTGAGTGTCATTACTTACCCACGCAGTTCCTTTGGTCGGCAGCCAACCTCATGACATGTGGACAGGCGCACTGATAGGTTGTTGGTCCGTCCAGTAAACAGAGATGTGAGCAACCACCATAGTTCTGTCCGCAAGGGTTCACACCACCTGAAAATAGAATAAATTTTTTATTTTTTTTATATAATTTTTTTAGAAAACATTTTTTTCAATTACTTGTACTGTAAATAATTCGTACAAATGAAAAGTATCTACATAATATGTACTTAAATAATTTACATTCTAATTCTAATTCCATCAAGTACCTTCAGTCGATAGTATTAATATTATTAATTTACATTCAGTTGGTGTATGGTGTATGGTGATTCAGCATTGATATACTACTAGATGAGGAGTTCCCATACAAGTGTCATTTTAAAAATGTACCACAAAAGAAGATATTACGAATATCGTCTTATAATATTTCCTTGTAGGTATAATGCGTTAAGACCGTTAACATGGATTCCCGAATTTCACCCATATTGCCCTGGCTGTAAAACTAAATTTGCGTTCTTGGAATAGTGACCCTAAGGGTGTCTGCAACCCAAAGCTTGCAAGTTACCAAAAATTCATGTCTGAGCGGACAGAGCAAGTCGTCATGCGCTGACTATTAGTTAGAGTAAGATGCAAGCTAGATCGGGTTTACTCATAATTATTGCCAGGTCGTTTTCGAGACAAATATTAAGTGAGCTTATATCGAGTTAAGTCCGCTAATATTAAAACAGTAAGTTTTAACACTGGCCGAGTTGCTGAAAATCGGGCGTCATTTTAAGAAGCATATGATTCATCCAGTAGTATATCAATGTGATTCAGTCATTCTTTTTTAGTTCACAAAAAACATTACTTTCGATAAAAATCCAAGACCGTCTATAGTCAGGCCACAGCAATAAATGGCAAGTTTCGATGATAGTTATTGCTTAACTTCGAATGCAATGCGGTAACATGTCCACAGTATTAATGAAGATTTTCGATTGCATTGTATTAACATTTTTAAACAGGTTATCATATTGCATTCGAAAAATAACCAATAACTAGCATTACGATCGAAATTTACAATTTCTTAAGGTAGCCTGAATAATATATAGTGTTTGCATCTTGATAAAAATCATATAAAGCCTAATCCCAAAATCCTGGGATTCCAGCCTCTTCAATTTCGGTATAGAAAAATGGAGCAAGATACAGTAATTGCAAACCGTATATGATAATGGTGTTTTTGAAAGGGATCCCGAATGATGAATGGAATGAACTATTACTGTAAATATATATTATGTAATATATCGAATCAGTTTAGTCACAATTCTTTAGCCCATGTGTATAATCTATAGTAACAAACAAATTCTTTTGTGGTTTTTATTGTCAGAGTATTAAGTATCGTATCACCTCTTGGTTGACGACTAGGGTGCATGACCGTAATATCAAATGGCTGCGTGTACGTCCTCTGGATCACAAATATTTCTGAGCCGTTCCACTTATTCGCCCTTATGACGGCGTTGGTTCTCCAATCCGTCCAGAAGACGTGGTTTTCAAAGAGGGCTATAGCAAACGGATGCGAAAGAGTTTCGTGCCCTCTCATCACAGCTCTATGGTCTTCGCCGTTGTAAGTTGTGGTGTGTATCGAGTCCGATCTGTAATATAAAAAAATTCAAAGCTATACAAGTAAATGGTGATACTAAGCAATCTCTCACATACAAATTCAACACAATCACAACCTATCAACTATATCGAGAAAACACTTCTCCACCAAAAATCCAACGTCCAAAAATTCACCACATTATCTTACTGAAACTGTACCTTTTCGAGAATGTTCCTTTCCTTCTGAATTTTGCCAAGACATTATTTGAACGGGCATAAAAAAAAACACAACACAACAAACTTGTGCAATCATGTAGTGTACTTGTGGTCTCGGGCACTGCAGACATGATGTCTATAAATAGAACGCACACATGCGTCTGAAATCCATTTCAATATGATGTAGTATTGTACTGAATGTTCTATTAAATAAATTGGATTTTTGATTGAATTTTGATAGTAATAGTGGAAATAGGTAATTTTGAATATTTCAGACATAAATTGCAGGAAATAAAAATGTAAAATCGAGAACTAAATATTCTAAAATGAAACAACACTGCAGAAACTACACTCAAATAGCGGGGAAACATGAATTCTGGGCACGTAAAATCGGGATTGCACTGTATGTAAGTGTAAATATAAATAATTACCTAGCATCGATCCAGTAGATTCTCTTTGCCGTGTAATCGAGAGTGAGACCATTGGGCCACGCTCCTTCTGAAATGCGGTCAACCCTCACAACCACGATCCTGGAATTACCGGCCAGCGTACAGCGCTCCACTCGAGGTGACGACACTTCCCAATCAGTCCAGAACATCAGTCTGATAAATATGAAATCACGATAAAATGTGAAAAATATTTGTACATACAGACTACCAGTTTATCAGACGTTAGAACTAAGCAGGGATCGCAAATTCCATATGAAATTTTCAATCCCGGGATTAGTATCATTTTAATCCTCCGAGATTTCAGGATTAGTATTTTGTCAATCTCCCAGGATCCCAGGATTAGAGAAGATACATGAAATTGAAAAACTATATTATTCTTTTTCACTAAACGCTAAACACTAATAACCAGTTTTTCAGATGATTATTGTTTAGAGAGTATGCACACGAAACATTCGTACAAGAATGTGTGCACGCGATGGATAACCTGAAAATCTGGATTGTTAGACAGAAATTAAATAAATAGTTTTTGATGTCACTTACTTATTTCCAATGAAGGAAAATTATGTTGAACATCTTATTGCAGAACACGACATTACCTCACTAATTAAGATTTTAATGGCTGTCAGTCTATTTTGATATATGCACAGCATTTTAACATTACTTCAATTTAACGTCACTCAATGCATTTGGGCCTAAATAGATAACAATAAGGTTTCAATTAAGAGATCTTGGGGTGAATCCCATCGTAATAGTTGGATGCATCCACTACTTTGATGTGATACAAAGGCTTCCATATGATTAGTATTTTCTATCTATGTCCGATAAAATATTATGAGGACTCACCCTTCTCTAGGATCTACAGCGATTGCACGGGGGCTCTCGATATCTCCCGCCACAAGTGTTTTCCTGAAACTGCCATTGAGTCTTGCTACTTCAATCTGGTCTAAGTTGCTCTCCACCCAATACAGGTTCTGACCAATCCAGTCTACGGCCAGACCTTCCGCTGTAGCCAGACCGGTCTGGACTACCACCTCTATAAGGCTTAGAGCTGAAAAAAAAAATGATTTTATGATTTAGGGCTTTTTTATTACATAACAATTGGGATATCATCATGGCATCCTCCAATTTATGTCTTAAAATAACAATAATTAATTTAATGTTCACGCCCATGATGGCCAAAGGGTCACCGCATCGGCTAATAACGTCGTATTTGAATATCTGGTGTGGCAAAATTCACATATTGTTTTTCAATATGTGTTTGGACCCAGAGTATAGGCCTAATAGGTTGAGCAAGTGGTTAACATCTACTTTTTGTAAAAACAAAAATCTGTTAATACAACTTTCACTCTACATATTATAATCATAGTTAAAAAAATAAAAGATAATAATAATACATTCTTTTTTTCTTTCGACCATGTCCGATCCTAATAGGATCATATGGGCCCTCCACAGAGTGGAGATTTGTATTAACAGATTTTATTTTTACGAGAAATGGATGTCAGCCACTTGCTCAACCTATAAGGTCCATATTCTGACTCTTACACAAATTGAAAAACAATATGTGTACTTGCCAGACGCAGGATTCGAACCTGGGACCCTCGACATTATAGACTGGCGCTTAAGCCACACGGCCATCGTGGGTGTATCATACATAATATGTATTAAAATCTATTTGGTGAAACTTTCTATTGCAGTTTCTAATTGACATGTAAATTTGAAGAAATTGTAATACTTTACAATCTATATTCTACAAATATATTATTACCATTTCTCGAATGGTAAAATAATATTAGAAAAGTTCATATCCACCACTGTGCATCACTCTAAGCATAAGTCACCCAAATAATTTTTTTTATTATTTTACAAAACACTTACAGCCAGCAATCATGGTGCCTCTGTAGATCTTATCGTCGATGACATCAGTCCAGAAAACCATATTGGTGCTGTTGTAATAGTAGAAGTCCAAGGCGATGGTGTTCTTGAGTGAAGAGATGAGGGCTTTGGACTGCATGGTCTGCAGGTCGATGCTCCGAAGCTCATTTCTGTTGCTGAAGATCAAATAGGGAGTAGTGCCATCTGTTAACAACAAAGCAATATTATATTATTCAGATGCCGTGAACGTATTTCAATTCGGAAATGAATATTTTGGACATAAAACAACATCGATATAATATATCATCATCAGTCGGGGTCAATCCACTCTTCTCGGTCCCTAGTTCTTCGCTGCCACATACATCCACCAAACTTTATGTGACTGTCTATCCAGTGGGTTTTAGAGCATCCTTGTGGGCGTTTAGCGCATTGCCTGTATGACAGCATTTGTCCGGCAGTTGTCCGCTAGCCGAGCACGATACGAGCCGATACAAAGAATTTGAACTCTCGATAGATGCGAGTCTTATACGCATTTTGTATTAAGAATTTTGAAGGCAGTTCGATTTTCGAATCGAACGATTATACATGTGGTTGTATTGGTAACAAGTTCATTACTGTCTTCTATTCCCAGACCCAAAAACAAAATGGTGGCTTGCGTTTTGGTTTAAAGTCTGTTGGTTTGTTGAGATTACCTACGTATACATTTCTCTATGTTTTACGTGATTATTCATCTTAAAAATAATGGTCAATGTATTACTATTATAAAGAAACATAGCTCGAAGAAGGAACAATCGTTGGACAAATTTAGTCATCCAGTGGTATCCAAGAGGTACAAAACGTCCGCAAGGTAGACCTAGAGGCCGCTGAGTCGATGAAATAATAAAGTTCTGCGGAAGTACGTGGCAGCGCAACGCACAGGACCAAGAGAAGAGGAATCAGCTTGGAGAGGCCTTCATCCAGCAGTGGATAGATTCAGACTGATGATGATGCTATAAAGTTGACGAATAAATATCTTCCCACTGGTCAGAATGTCATAGCAGAAGTGTGAATGGAGTTCTCTTCTAATAAACCGCAATAATTGATGGCCAAAAAAAGGATTACATTCAGTAGTGAATATGTAGATCTTTCGATAGGCTAAAAGAAGACAAGATTATTTTACCATTACCTGTACTCTTGCAAGTGAATCCATCGTCAGCTAATCTATACCCTTCATGGCAAACGCACTTGTGTCGTGCCTTTCGCTGTTGGCAACCCTGTGAACATATTCCCCACTGGTCGCAGGGGTGGGCGGTGGAGCATCGCAGTTTGTCAGCCTGGAGGTGAAGATCAGGTGGGCACGAACAGACAAAGCCTTCAGGCGCATTGTGGCACGTATGCGAGCATTCCATTCGCAGATCGCATACTCGTTCCTCTGGAAAATATATTACAAAATAAAAAAAATAATACAATAAAATTGGAATGAATGTCAGTCTGTCCGTTTCTGTTTGTGAGGTTATAACGACAAACTACTCAACCAATATTGATGAAACTTGCACAGCTTACAGACTACATTCCTAGTATCAACTTAGTAGAATTTTATCTTATTCTGGTGCTCGGAACATGGAGTGGAGAAACTACAATGAAAACTTTTTTATTAATGATGCTATCAATCTGAAACCTTACTAGTAGATTCCTCATAGTCGTTCATCATATAGAAATATAGAATAAATATGGGTGCTGTCGATTGTCTTTTCAAGATAATTGACTTAGTTCGTTATTTACTATAAGTAATCAAATATCTTTAAATTTTAAGCACTAAAATATCTCACCACATCTCAACCCTTCATCAGAGCCGTCGTCGCAGTCTTCGATCCCGTCACACAATCTATCTTGATGTACGCAGCGGCTGGCGTTGTCACATCTCCTGGCTGGATGGTCGCAGGAGGGAGGGGCGAGGGGAGAGGCGGTGGTGGGGTGATCAGTCGAAGAATTTGTAGGGGCAGAGGTGGGACAGCCCTCCTCATCGGAGCCGTCCAGGCAGTCTACGCGGAGATCACACCGAAACTCCTGTGAACAATAATGCAATGTCTTCAATATTGTCATACTATTCATATCCTCCCATCCGTCTAATTCAGCAGACAAAATCAATATTTAATTATTGTGGAATAAATCTACATGACGTGAAAGAGTAATTAAACACTTGTTGTGTTTATACCCCGTTTACACGTGCTTGGATTTATTTCTGACAATACATAACAAGAAAATGCATGTGTAAACACGTATTATCGTACAAGTTGCAAGATTGCATGCATGGATCAAAAAAGTTCAGCAGCTTCTGAATTTTCACGGGACAGTTGGAACTTGTGAGATATCTGCGCCTGCGCAATCGAACGATAATAGCGAACCTGCCAGAAAAGAAAAAAAACTACACCGCGCAGAGCAATTTTGACGTTTACCAATTTCCACGACCAGTCAAATAGCACCATAAAATAACAACAACCATCTCACTTATGCTTAAAGAATGAGATTGGTGGGACAGTAAACACTTTTACGTGTAAACAGTTATTATCGCGATAGCTAACTATTTATTGGTGCCAGTAAATCCATGCACGTGTAAAGGCGCTATTAGCAACTATTTTATAAGTTTTATTAAGTCTGAGCATCTGTTGCTCATATTACACAAAACACCACAATTCTTGTATGATCTGGTTGTTACAAAAATGTTAGTCTGGACAAAGAAAATTTTGAAATTGTTTTCATGATTCTTGTCCCTCGTCCATATATAATAATCATTTTCAAATGTTCCTATCACTATTATCACACTAATAGAATTTGATATTTGCAACCACATTACAAATAATATTTTTTGATGTCGAATATAAAATGTTAATAATTCAATTAAAATTCGTTAAAAATTATAAAAAAACATCCCAACAACACTATTTATTATTAAACAACTAGTTTTGAGACATTCAAGCATGTGAAGATGAGCACATTTCACTAACCACTGTCCAACTGGTAAAAATTAAGAATTTAGGGAATTCATTTATCTCCTGTTTCATAAGATGATTCCTTATTCAATATATGTAATTTTATTCCAAAAGGTTTCTAAGAATAGCACATTTTACAAACCTTTCGGATGCAGTCTTGATTATGGCATTGGAATTCATGAGGCTCACAGAAGTCTCTCCCCGTTTTCTCATCTCCTGGGTGATAGTGATGTCTACAAATAACATAACGTTTGTCAACACATTACGCCTAAATAAGCTTCATGATACAAAACAAACCGTACTGTAGATTCGACATATTAATTTATTAAGATGTAAATCACTGATTTTATTTACCGAAGATTTGACGTTACACCTAACCTGTTGTTGTGTCCGGGTGCCGGTATCTTGGCCGGCAAAGCAGTGCAGTTGTGTTCATCGGAACCATCGGGGCAGTCCACCACTCCGTCACATTTATTCTTCAGAGGCAAGCACGTCTCTTCGGCACAGAATATCTTAAATGACAACAAATTCAATTGACATCAACAGAAATATTATAGAATAGAGATAATGGCTACAAAAGTTTCGATGGACACCACATGGTACTTCCATTAATACGTCACCCACCTAATCTACCCAGATCATGCTAACATACCCTAGTTTTGACATATACAACATATAAATGGTATTCAACCAAAAATTTTGTACTATAAACAGAGTCTTATACGTTATTTCTGTCAGTATGGTTTTGATACATGTATGTACACTTTTTGCCCGTGGTACGAGCTTACTCTGAACTTGCGTGTTGTGATAATAATGTATTTCTGCCCTTAGCTTCAATAGATGTATAAAAATGATCTTACCATAGTTTTTGGATCACACACGGAAGTACAACCCTTTTCGTCAGAATTATCCCGACAGTCATTATCTCCATCGCATAAGTAGACACGAGGCACACAATTCTTATTGTCACACGTAAACTCTGATGACTGACACTTAGTGTAACCTAAAAATAAAATAAGCGTTGACAATTTAAAAATGAAATTAATGCAATACAGTGTACATTGTTTGGTGGAACCTTTGAAATATTTTGTAAAATCATGGCTGACATGTATTAAGGTCCAGATGGCTAGATTATAAAATATACATATAAACGAGTACTTATTAACATACTTAGGGAAAATGCTAGCGAACTCGATGAGACACCCTTAAGTGTACGGCCTGAGTGGACAGCGTTCAGCGGGGCGTGAGCGGCGTGCGCAACTCAAACGCATAACCGTGTGTGAAAATGTTTGTCGACAATGTCTTTTTTTGGTTATACGTTTATATATTTGAATTTCGCGCGCACACCTCTCACGCCCTGTCGAACACTGTCCACTCAAGCCATACACTTACTATTTTTGATCTCAAATTTCATGTAAATTCATTACCCAGATACTATTTTTTTATATTATTTTTGCGTAGATATCTTAAACTAATACGACTCAATAGAATGTTTAAAATTCTGATATACACATCTACAAACCACCATAGTCTAAAATACTCCTTATTTCTATTTTCTATCTCCTTAAAATGTACCGCCCTTAAGCAACACATGAACTGCCTTCCCACATAGATTATTACTAGCAGTATGATCAGTAAATAACAATAAACTATTGAGTGTAGAGTGAAGGGTGTAACTGGGGGTCAGGGCCATAGATATTATGTACACGAAAGAGTGGGGAGGATTTTTATTTCTGCAGATCGCCGCCAAGATGTCCGCAGTCATGATTTAATTAATAGTAAGTTTATAATACTTACATTTGAAAAAGATATTTTCTCCTGTTACAATGACCTTCACTCTGTAGAGACCCATACGCTCCATTTAAGAGTGAATACGGTTCTGGGTTTATTAACTTTTAATTCATAACTCATTGCGACCGCACTCTAGATCCAAGCACTCATTGAAAAAACAATATGTCAAATCAACGCACCTGCTGGCTTCCACCCCACGATTAATGAATTTAGAGATTGGCATATTGTAACATTGATAACAATATTTCAAGAAAGATTTTTAATATAAAAGTCTGCACACACACAAGTTGACAACATCATAAAAACGGCCACTTGGTTAGATGTTAGCGCAACATTTTGTTAAGATAATTATGATATTTTATGAGATTGTCAACTTTTTCTTTGTGTACAAGGTTAAATATTGCAAAATTTATTATACATACTACAATTTTCGTCCTCATCCGACGTGTCGAATTCGCCACAGTCCAAGTCAGAGTCGCACTTCCAAGTCGAAGGAATGCATCTGTGGATATAACAGTCAGCTAGATTTTTAATTAATAAAACAATTTACTGAGGATTCATGATAAATTTAATCCATCCCACGTTATATGGAAAAATTATATCCCCATAAATTTATATTGTTATTCATAATTTCAATATTATTATTGCAATAAACTGTATCTGACTTGAAATATCGTCTTTTATTTATTTGTAACACAATTTCGTTTGAGTTCTGGGGCTCACGTAGTCAAATTCATAGTCTTGCTAATAGACAGCGCCACTTATATGGGAGCATCCTCTTGTATGGAACTTACGAATCTATATACGTCAGTTATCTATGGTTATGTTCCTCCATTTATTTCTTTAATTTTTTTTAAAGGCCAGAATTAGATATTTTGTGTAGTGTTCTTATGTTATTTTGTTGTTTAGTATTTCATGTGGTTTCTGGGGGTCAATTTAGTGATTTCGTTGTCTGCACAGAGCTCTGAGAGCACAAATAATTGAACATACCCAACTGCTCCTAACTCATTTTTTACTTATATGTCACTCCCGTAACCCTCAGTTCCTCGATTTATCAAGCAGCAAATTAAATATGCGGTAAGAGTTAATTTGAATTTTATGGCAGACTTACCTTCCAGAAACTTTACAGGTAAACTGGTTGGAGGCACAGGTGCTATTCCGACAATGTAACGGGTCCTCGTCACTCTCATCCATACAATCTAAAAATTCATTAAAATTCATTATTGACAACCAGCATAATTAAGTACAATATACGGGCTAAGTGTATATTTTTCACTGATAGAGATGTAAGTAGTACATCACAGGTAAGATGCGGATCTACTTAAATCAGGCAAGAGTTACCTGTTTGTTATGTTATTTAAAATTGCCACGGAAATATTAATATATGCACAAACCTTTATCTCCATCGCAGACCCAATAATTGCTGATGCATCGGTTGGAGTCACATCGGAACTGATCGCTTCGGCACACATTGTTTTCTGAAAGAATGAAGCAAGATTTAAACACATAAATACATAGGTCGGTGTCCGGAATATACTTCAACCACAATTATTTCACTACAACTCTTTCCGCTCACAATTATTAATTATTCCACAATCCTTTGACTGGACAATTGTTTAACGTAAACACAGTTTTCATTAATTGTAATGGCATTTTTAGATAATGTTTTACATTTTTCAAAGGTGTTTCGTGCACATTTCTCCATTTTTTGAAATGACAGGAAGAGTTGTAGTCGAAAAATGTTATTTGAAGAATATTAAACCCATACAAAAGAATGTTCCACTAAGTCTCATGACCATCCAAACTAATGCGTGCAGTATTTTCGAAGATTCAAAGAAGGAGGGTGGGCGACAACTATGGTCGAAATTTCAACGCAAGTTCCGGCTGGTTTGAAAGATTTAAAAAATGTAAAAGCTTTTATGTGATGCTCGAAGAAAGAAATTATATCAGTTGTATAAAAGCAAAAACGTACAAAATAATACTCTCCATATTCTTGTGTACGTGTACAATTTAACACAGGGGAGGGCAAACTGCGGCCCACGGGCCGCATGTGGCCCGTCGGGTATTTTTTGCGGCCCGCTATCATTAATTTTACTTGTGATTACGAATAACTTTTTTATAATTTTTTAAAAAATATTGACAATAGATCAAAATTTGAAGAATTTGTTGTTTCGTAAATGTATTATCTCAGTACGTCTTCCTTGCGTCTTGTCTCACACTATGTAACCACTATTTTCTACGTTGAACATCGATTTCAATAGATATTGATAGTGTACCGACAGAGCTACAACTTGAGATTATTGATCTGCAGTGTGACACTGATTTAAGAGAATTGCATCGTCGTGAAGAAATCTCCAAATTTTACAATGCCCTTAATTCAGACAAAATCGACCAACTTAAAGATTATGCAAGAAAAATGTTCGTTATTTTTGGATCAACCTATATAATATGTGAACAAACATTTTTGATCATGAACCTCAATAAAAATTCTTCACGATCAAATATCTCCGATGCCCATTTACAAACAGTTTTGAGAATATCAACTACAAAATTAACACCTGAATTTAAAAAAAATGTTACAAAATGTACAACAGTTTCATTTTTCTCATTAATTTTTTTGTAATATTTATTTTTCGTGATAATAAATAGTGTATATCTAAAAAGTGTATTTTATTTGCGGCCCGCCGCTCATTTTGAATTCTTGAATTTGGCCCTCCATCCAAAAAGTTTGCCCCCCCCTGTTTTAACAGATGAAATGCAATATCCCCAGAAAACCATGAAAAATTAATTTATAAATTGGGTTTACATGCGGTCACCACTGTCCACATGTAGTGACGTCATTCAAATCAACCATTGTTTAAACCAACCAATAAGGAGACAGCATAAGAAATTATCAATATCGCCACCCTATTTTACTTGGGAATGTTGAGATGCAAACTCATCACTGTTCGAAAGTTACAAGCAAACCACCACTGTCCATTAAAATTAGTCACTTGGATTATATTAATTTTAAAAGTATTTATTTCTGCACCATCTAATATCTATAACAGTTCACTTAAAGCTCACATGTTCGTAAAAAGAATTAGAATTACCCCAACATCGGTTTTATTTGATTTCTCACGGTATGACTTTGAAGTCTTTGAAGTGTTTTTGCTTTTATACAATTCATATGCAGGAACCAAATTTTTAATGTGGAAACCGCACTATATTGAAAAAAAATAACAGAATGAACATACATTCCAAAAGAAGATAAATGCATGTAAGGCTTTAAAGCATTTAAAGATCGTGCTACCATTTTATTGGGTGAAAATATCGCTAGTTATTTTGTGTATGACATTCGGCGTCCATAGTTGCGGAACGGAACTGCGTCGTAAGTCGAGAAGTCATTGCTCTGGGTTTATATAGTTATCGTTTTTTTACATTCCTTTGAAGCAACCCATCCATAAAACTAATTTAACAATATAGGTATAATGCTATGCTTGCCTCAAAATGGCGGCATTGTCGTAAATAACAAAAATGTCAAATAAGTGCTTACCACATATACCTCCAGGACTGACATCTTCGTCAGTACCATCGGCACAATCGTTGTCACCATCACATACAAACTTCTGCTCTATACAATATCTGCAAAAAAGTTACAAAAAAAAAGCTGACAATTAAAATGGTCAAGTGCATATGAGTCGCCTTGAGTCATAACTCACAATTTTGTCATTTTTGAGCTAAATATACCAAGTGATTCTAAAGGCATCAATATATCGCACCGTGAGTGTAAAACCAAGGTATCTGCAAATTTTTCAATTTCGAGATTAAATGCAAAACAACTGCAAAAGTCGTGAACGTGATAATGTAAAAGTGAAGTAACTGAAAGAACATGCAATATAATGTAGATATAAACCAAATATAATGGTTTTTTTTAGAAACTCTATTTCTCCTAATAAAACGAACACTTCAAACCCTAATATATCCAAAATATGTCTTTTGCAGATGCCTTGGTTTTACACTCACGGTGCAATATAGTATAACGAAAAATAATAGGCTATCAAAAGTCACTTTAAACCATGTGAAAATTGTTGATAAATTTGACTGTTGGTGTCATAACTCACATTTATGAATGAATAATGTGAGTTATGTCATCAAGGCCTTTCTAACTAATCAGGAGCTCTATTTCTCATAGGTGCTGTGTGTCTGCAGTCTTAGGAGTATTATATACATTTAAAAAAAATAATGTAAAACGACTCACTCACTCATTAATATTCAAGGGAGTTTCAATACCTTTTTTCTAATTACAAAAAACAGTGCTCTGGTGGATTTTGCGATTATCAGAAAACTCAATTTTTGGAATATGTGAGTTATGACTCTAGGCAACTCATAAAAACACTTATACCAATTAACGTAATGAATTCCTAAATCTCCCATCAAAAATTCTGTAATCGACAGAATTAGGGGAATAAAATAATAATATTCAACCCGTAATACTATTTGAACGCCCACGATGACCGAGCAGCTTACACGTCGGTTTATAATGTCATGGGTTCCAGGTTCAAATCCTAGGTCTGGCAATTTATGTTTGGAATCAGAGAATGGACCTAATAGGTTGATCAAGTAACTAACATCCATTTCTCATAATAACAAAAATCTGTTAATATTCACAAACCTCTACTACTCTACTCATGGTCAAAAGAAAGAAGAAGAACGAAGACTTTTAAATGAAACAATCGAGGAATGATAGACCAGAACACACAACAACAAAATGCAGAATTCCACAAATTAATATTAAAATGACAGAAGAGGTACAGTTACTTCTACCCCTGCGTGACAGGAAGAAAATATAACAAATAGTCGGCAACTAGCGCTTGGAATGCGCAAAACCTAAATACGCCACCTTTTTCTTGCCAATATATTAAATTTTAACAATAATAATTAGATCTTTGAACTGTATAGGTTACAAGGGTCAGTTTTAATACCTGACAGATTGCCTACTGCACTTGCAGATCGTCAGTCATAAATATTTTACTCGTGGATTTCGGTTAGCTAATACCGCTTGCTACCATAAAACAGCATGAGGTAAACATTCAGAGTTACAATAATATTATGTTAGAATAGTTGGAGTTTTGTATCACCTTTGTTGAACACACTGGAAGTGCGTTGAAGGACATCTGGAAGGTTCAGTGTAATTGGTGATGGAGAGACAACCCGTTCCGGCAGCATCGAGCACTGAACCATCAGCGCACCCGCACACTGAGCCCTCGGGAGTGGCCAGGCATAGTTCAGAGCAGTTCTTAGTTTGTTTCGTGCAGTCGTTAGATCCTATGTAAAAAAAATGTAAATATTCATTTCTGTCTCATAAGCCTTCTCATGGGAATTCATATGGAGTTTATATTAACATATTTTTAGGTAGAATGATGATTTTTAGCAGGCAGAGGATTTGAATCCACACCCACAACTTCAGAGATGGGCACTCAGGCACTACTCCATTGTACAGCACTTTATGTGCTAATATATAATGAAATAAACTATTTTTTTTATTCAACGAATAAGACACGATATTTGAGAATGTAACATTCTATATATTGAATATAATATATAATTTGAAAACATCTCATGCATAATACACACTAGAAAAAATCATTTTGTAGAAAAAAATACGACATCCGACGGGACTCGAACCTGTATCTGCTGGATTCACGCCAGTATGCTTTTCCAATTAGCTATCGAGTAGTGACCACGGTTATCTTAAAAGTATTCATGCCAATGTTCGAACAATGTTGAATAATTTATAATTTCCTTCTTTTTATACGAATTTCACATTTCTCCTTTAACATACCTCCATGTGCGAAATCACTGTACACCTTCAAGTCAAAGAGTGGAGCACTCTCGAGGGTGAGCAATTCCACCGTGTGGTTTTCAATATTGTACCGCTGTACTCCACCTTTCTGGTACTCCCCCCAAAAGAGATGACCGTCGAACAAGGCCAGCCCATAAGGGTGCACAACGCTTTTGCCCTCCACCACTACCATACGGTTCTTTCCATCCAAGTCGATCCGTTCGATCTTGTCCAGGAGGACATCACACCTGTTAAATTTATAATTGTTACATAATTAGGAATAATTTAGGATATTTTCAACTGATTATATATCATTGTTATTTCTTCTTCTATATCTTGGCACTAGAACCTCACCATTTGGTTCTTAACCTTCTTAAGTACCCCGCCTCAAGTTCTCAAAATTTGAATTGACACTATCCCTAATCTTGTACGAGGTCGACCAAGTCTTCGTTTACCTTCCGGCTTCTTTATCATGCGTGACTCGTTCGTCCTATGTAATGGTCCAACCATCTAATTTGACTGTATGATCTGTGTGTACAAAGTGTACAGCTCATTACTGTATCTTTGTTGTCACTCTGAATGTGTCATTGATGGATCCGAAAATACCATGCAGCGTAATCCGCTCAAATGAGCTCAGTCCGTTAAAAAATCATTTAGCTAGCATCGTTGTTATTATTTATTTAACTATTACGGTCTTCCAACAAGGGTTAATAATTATGAAAATTTTATTATTCAAAAAATCTTTTTTTTCTTGAGAAACATGCAAGTAACATTTTAATATTTAATAGAAAATGTCGCACAAAAAATTTCCACCATAATTATTATAGTGTGCGAACTATGAAATTTATTAAATGTGTATGTACTGTTACGTATCCCACTTCAAAATAATGCTCCCACCATGAGATTATGCTTAAATTGTTTACAATATCATTTATATTTTCAACTTTCAATTTAGTATATTTTCAACTACCACACCCAAGCTTTTGCTTTTGGGTCAAAGAATTCACTGTATCGCAAGCGTAAGTGTAATTATTCAACTTTGATAAAAATAAAATAAACATATTACATACAACTATTTTTAAATGTAATAGTACCAATAAAGCCTGTTGTAATCGAGGGTGAGTCCACTCGGCCAGTTGACGTTTGTGGAGACAAATAACTCTCTGTGGTTGCCGTCCATCCAAGCTTTCTCGATTTTTCCAGACGGTTTACTCTTGCCAACCCATTCAGTCCAAAACATAATCCTAGAAGGAGAAAATATAACATTATAGAATTTCGTAGCCAAGGCTGACTTTGCAACAAAATTTCAAAATCAGTTTCATCCATTTTTTAAGTGAAACATTTTTTTACGCCCCTACATGAAAATGTTTACACTGAATCAGTTTCATCCATTTTTAAGTGAAACATTTTTTTACGCACTTACATGAAAATGTTTACACTGAATCACTATCACTGTGACGAAAAACCGTTATGGTTAACCCGACAAAGGAAATAAAAATCGAAAGCAGCGAGCGGCATTGAACCATAGACCTTTCAATTAGCAAGAGTGTACCTACACACATTGAGTGAATGACAATTTTTATCTATATTTAGGAAAAAAAACTATTATAAACGAAAAAAGTTAGTTTGTGTTATTATGATGGCAATATTTCTAAACAGATTTTATTGCAACATTTACATATAAAATTAATGCACTTGGACTGAATGCGGATACTTTACGTTGCTCATCACTGATTTACATGAACAATCACGTAAACGTGAAAATAATCGTACGTAATTGAGTACCTAATCAAAGCAAATCATCAGCACCAGACCAAAACATCAATTTTGATTTCATTTACAAATTGTTGCCAACGTGGACTGTTAAATTGTCTATAGTCAACAATTGTACTAAAAAAAATTGTTTCTCTCAAATTTGTGTCACATATAATACAAAAAGTCAATATGAACAGTCCAAACTCTTTGATTTCAATACAGTTTATTCGCAATATTAGTGAGTCTCCAAGGATTTCGAATGTTATAATGACTACTATTCACAAACTACTCAACCAGAGCTAGCACATTACCGATAAATTAATATATTACCCTTTCTCCGGATGCAGCACAATAGCTCTCGGATCGGAGACATCGTCCCTGATGAGAGTTTTCCTCTTGTCGAAGTTATCGAAGGGAGCCACACTGACAGTGCCCAACGATTCATCGGTCCAGTAAAGACTCCTGCCCATCCAGTCTACCGCCAAGCCCTCACAGTTACCCAAAGACCGCGCGCCATGCTTGGCTGTTGAAAGGATTGTTTCTCGGCCGGTGCCGTTTATGAATTGCCGCTGAATCATGTTCCTGGAAAGAAATCGGTTTCAATATTTTCATTCGATAATATTTTGCACTATAGATTTTGAAGTAAATACAGATCCGATATGAAAAATAAACGAACCTTTGAACATCTGAGTAGTAAATGTACTGATCCCTCACATCATAATCCAATGTAGTCGGTTGACTCAAATCGGTGATGGGTATCATCAGCTGGTTATGGTTAGACTGAGGTTCTATTCCGATGGCCTTTATCATCGCCGGTCTTCCCTTTCCATATATCAGAAATGTTGGTAGAGTATATACTGCAATGAAAAAACACCAAAGATCACTTAGGGCCAGATACTTACGTGGCATAGAGACCCTTAGACAACTAAAATTGGCCGTTTGATGCCAGCGCTATGATACTTCATGGCAGAATTGAGTAACACAAGTGAAAGCTCTCAAAATATATCGTAATATACAGAAAGCGTATTTCGTTTATTTGTTCGTGACAAACTAAGATAGCATTGAGGACAATTACCGACGCAAACGCATTACATCCGTTTCTAAATATCGCTTGACGATTGATTAGATTTATAAATGTGAATAATGAATAATGGCCAGCACAATTATATTTGACGCAGTGCTGTCATTGAAATATTATTCCCAAAATGCAAGGGTAACTGTCTCCATGAGTACATTTATTAAATTTTATCTGATAACACAACCATTGAGAATGGCATCTGCAGTGAACCCGAAACGTCAAGGAAAAAAGGAGGAGGAAAAACACACTAACAAACCAAAACCCAGATACGATAACAAATGATCATGAAAGTATCACCTAAAATTTTAATTATTTATATTGTTTCAGCAAACCCATCTTCTGAACGATTTAAGATAATTAATCTTAAAGATTTAAACAGGAATCGCTCATGATCTGAAAGTCATGACAGAAAGAGAGGGCGTATTCTATTAATATCTGCTTCGCTCCTTGCACACAACAGTGGTGTAGTTTGCATTACTTTATTTTATTTCTATTAACTAGAAAGATTTTTTCTAACACACTTAAGAGTATATATCAGTGAAACTAAATAATTTTCAACAATAGGTGGGACGTAATTTCGCACTCGTTGCCAATTGGAGAGCGATAGTCGAGCTGTGAGTACATCAATTTGTTTTGTGGTGGCGTCGGAGGAATATATTCTTAAATCGTGTAAAGATGATCAAAAAACGTTATGCATTTACTCGAAAAAGAAAACATGTTAATGAATATATTATTATTATTACTAATATAACAATAAACATAACATTAAATGGACGCATGTTGAATTTTTATGACAAATTATGTTTCGTTCTTCATGCGTCGTTTGCACAATCTGCGCATCGTGTAGTCACGATCTTTTTAGACCGTGCCTCAGCTGAAGTATAGCCTTAAAATATGTTTGAGTAGGTATTAAAACAATTTTAACAAAGGACTATTAAACAGGTTACCATTTACATATCTGGAATTTATTTTTCAAGTCTTTAATAAAGTCAATGAATAAATCGTCTCTGTTCTGGCAGAACACACTAACTGGAAAATACTAGTTTTGAGTAATTTGACTTTGAAGTTGTTAAAATGTTTGAAATAATGGTCTATCATGTGAGTATATTAAGTAATCGTAAAAAGGATGACTTTAAAATAAAGACTGTTTATTTATTGAGGTGGTTTCCAGACGGTAAAGTTTGAAATAAGGAACATTTTGGTACTAACTCAATACAGTATAACCCCTATTTTACGTGTTTTAAGGGACTGAAGAAAAAAAACCTAATTGGAGGGAAAATGTAAAAGGGGGGTATTGATTTTTTTTTTATTTTTTATTAAAAAAATCATGTATATTAGTTTGTAGCATTTTTGTTTTTTTGTTATGTAATTCTCTTTCAAGACTATATAAACATTTAAAAGTGTCATCTTGAATATCAGCAAAGCTTGTAAAGTAGGTTTTTAAACCCTCGATGTACCTCATTGCTTCTTCTTTTGTTGGAATATCAACCTCTTCTTCATCAGACAGTTCTTCAGCAGACAAGTCTGCTGGTGTTAAATGACTGTCAACAATGTCATCAACTTCCACCAAGTCTGATGTCATAACATTGGAGTCAAGGTTTACATAATCCTCCAGGGGTTGGTCTGAAATCCTTTCCCAGCCTTCTATAACATCACACTGGATATTTTCTTGGGTACTGGGTACGTCTTCATCCTGCTCCTTGTATATCCCAGCTTTCCGGAAACAATTCTTGATGGTAGAGATAGTAGAGAATATTACTGGCCCGCGCACTGACGAACCATTCTTTTAAAATCTCCTCCATTTTTTCGTACTTCGACGCTCTGACGTATATATGTTTTTTCGCCTCGGGTCCACATTGAATAGCGCTTTTTTCAATAGATTCACGGTTTTTGATGATTGTGGCCAAAGTAGTAATGGGTATTCCAAAATTTCGGGCCAGTGAAACGCGTGAGCCAACGTGTTTATTCACTTTTTCGAGAATGTCCCTTTTTTCTTGCACTGACAAAGCTTTCCTTTGGTTAGACATTATTATGACAGACGGAGTGTATACAAAACACAACAAAAGAAAAGATGGCGACCAATGGACCAATCACCTTGTTATGCGCCGAACTCAGGCCAATCACAGCGTCGCTCGCCGACCAACAACCGTGCGCCGTTATAAAGACACGGAGTTTTCTCTCCAAACACCTTACGCCGTTCGAATGTCACGACCCAATCATTGTCAAGCGCGCGTAACTCGCATATTTTGAATATTTTCGACGTAAATCGCGGGAAAGAAAAACGTAAATGTGGGTATTAAATGTACTGAAATACATCGGGACTGAAAAAATTACATGCAATTCCCGGGAAAACGTGAATTCCGGGCACGTAAAAACGAGGTTATACTGTATGTCATTTTTTCGAATTAGTGTTTTCTGCCAGAACAGTGACGAAATATGGCTTTACTTCAAAAAGTATGGGCATACTCACAAACGCATTCATGATGGCCGCTGAGTTTGTAGCCAGGTTTACATACGCAGTTAGCGTACGGCTTAGGGTTGTTTCCACTTCGGTAGGCAGTGATACAGATGTGAGAGCATCCGCCGTTGTGTATTCTGCATGGGTGATTTACTGCAACAACATAAACCATTACTTATAATTTTGAACAAGAGTGCATTTATGTTAAATTAGAACTGTAACATCCAGAGGAGATTGGAGTATCATTAGATCCCTAGTTAAGTACTGTTATTTGCGATTTTCTGTGATTTTTCAACAAAATAATAATGCAATAAGAGATTTAAAAATGATACATTCTGAATCAAGGTAAGTACTTAACTATTATTAGTACCTTGATGCAAACTATAAAAAGATTAGCAAAATTTGAGATGTGCTTCAGTTGCATGATTACATATTAGTTCATTTTTACATAATTAGATAGGGTGCAGGTGGCTAAATTTGTAAAACACATTAACCGGAATCCGATGGATGCGGATTCGATTACTGCCTGGCACCATATTTATTTCAAGATTTTAGGTAGGTACCTATGTTACCAAAGTGTTTCCAAATTAAGCATCTAAAATAATGATGGTTACATGGATAAGTACACAAATAACTAAAATAATTTTTTTAGACAACACAAATTGAAGGCGTTTTTGTTTCAGTACTGTCACATCAAATAAATCTGTGAGCATTAAGTTCGATGATGAATCTGCAATGCAATATGACTTGTAGTTAATCTTAACATTAGTCTTAGTAACACTTTTCCGCTTCACAGTTAATTAAACATTAGTCTTAGTAACACTTTTCCGCTTCACAGTTAATTAAACATTAGTCTTTTACACTTTCATATGTCTCTCCAAAGCTCCATCTGCATAGAAGGTTTTTCTTCAACCACCGTGGTTAATCATCATTTCTACTCCAAAGCAGAGCATATGGACATCCACAGTTTGCAAGTAGGTATCCTAAAACTCTTTAATGAGAATTGCTTATTAGATATTTACTCAAAATCACGGAGCCCTGGATAAATATATAAAACAATAACATGTGCATTTTACGCAGCCGGCGAGATTCCCCCATTACCTTGAATTACATATGCACAACATGAAAATAACAAAATGATCAATTACCGTCCGGCTGGCGCTGTTTGTGAAACACATGCACCGAATACGGCCTCGAGACGTTCACATTTATAAAAGTGTGGTCGGAAGAGTCTCGTTTGTTCAGTCTGATGATGGACTGGTTCTGCCAAGACGTCACGAATAGGCTAGACTCGAAAACTGTCACAGAGTATAAGTTCTGTACCTGAAAACAGAATAGATATTTTTACTAACCTCATCAGGTATCAACTTTTATGAAATTTTTAATAAATCTCGACTAGATAAAATTTTTTGCAGCCTGTGCAAAGAAAAACCCGCAACTATGACGAAGATGTATACATACAATTTATAGTGAAAAAACATTCAATTGCCAGCTCAGAAAAAATAAAAAAATGTCTTCAAATTGACTGTTAATAAAGGAAATTTTTCTGCCGATTTAAGATAAAATCATGGCTTGTTGCTAGAGGAAAAAATCTCAGCAAACAATCCATTCTATAAGGCTTCGGCCACATAGGTAGGTGCTTCGCTAGTGCTGAGCTAGGTGCTATGCTTGTCTACTAAAAACACTACTGCCACATTGCACGCTACATGCTTAGGTACGAATTCATTTGACATTTCGGAGCGCTCAAGTCAACAACGATATGTCACTCTCAAAACTAACCAGAAAGCTACTTCTCACAGAGAATTTATGTTTAAAAAGTCTCAAATTTGAGCTTGTTGGGTGCATAATGTCAATTCATCCCATGCGTCACTATTCATAACCTCAAAATATACGGTGTTTGACGTTTGTCATACTGAAGAAACATCCATCATCTTGCAAAATCACTAGGACACAATAAAAATAGCCAACACGTTTGTTCGCCGGGAGACTCACGAGGTGACTAATAATCAAGTAGCGAGGCGCGAAGCGTGCCGTGTGGCCATTGCGATAGTATAGTGTGCGTCCGTTTGCTAAGATATGTCACCTAGCACGTAGCCACCAAGCAAGGCACCTGCCTATGTGGCCTTAGCCTAATAAAATTCTAGTGAGAATATTTGTCAATGGATTCCTGTCACTGGTTGAATGAGGATGAATATTGGTACATTGTAGTACTTTCGTTTGTGAATATGACTGAAAAAGTTACATTTTTGCAGTATGATACTGCAGTGATCAATTCTTACCAGATGGCCTTTCTTGACCGTCATTCTGTTGGAGCCGTCATAGTCAACCCTCTCCACAAAGTCCAAATAACCGTCAACCCAATAGACATGCTTGCTGGGCAGGTCGACTGTGACTCCATATGGATACACGATCTTCTTGTTTATGACTGACTCGCGTCCTGTGCCATTCAGGAACGACCGCTCCATCATCGGCGCCGTGTGGCCCCATTTTGTGAAGAACATAACTCTGCAATGATAAAATTCAACCAATGTATTGTGTAGGTTATACTTTATTCTTCCGTTCCGCTACAGGCACTGAACAACATCCAGCTAAAACAGATTCCAGCGTTATACTCAATCTCCACTCTAGTTAACCTTTTAACAGCCCAGCTGAAAGTACTAGGTATACTCCCCAGGGCCCAGGAATTAATTATATTATAAAAAAATTAAAAGAATAGTGAAAAGTCCAATATAATGCACTTACATATATGAGACCTCAATTGAAGTTCGGCGAAAAAGTTTTTCATACACAATTTCTTGAAAATGTCTGAAAATTTTCAGGTATGGTAGGGTTGTCACAACACTGCACTTACAAGAATTAGTTGATTTTTTTTTTTTTTTTTAATATAAGTATTTTGAAAAATAAATTTTATAGTATTTTTGTAAAATGTCACCATAAATACTTATAGCACTAAGAAGTATACTAAACACATTAAAATCACTAAAAACTTTCTTGTGTATGGAAAATTTCGAAGCACGGTTCAAAACACAGAGCAATGTCGCACTGCTTGCACAAATACCTAGTTTCTTTCCGCCTTTTCTGATTTTTTGTATTGGCACATACATAACATCTTCTTGCCGCATTAATTTTATTGTTAGTAGGTGGTATTTTACCCAAAAAATGTCTTTCTGTTAGCCTAGAGGGTAAGGGTGCTTTTCGCTTCAAAAAAGTTTTTGGTTCTAACTTATGTTTTTCGATCAGTTGTCCGATGACTTTCAATTGAAATTCACCCAGCGGTTGTTTTTTTCCAGTTTTTTGTTGGAACAATACATGGGCATTCAGCAGAGATAAATCTATCAAATGGAAAAAAAGTTTTTTGTACCATTTGACAGTTTTTCTTGTCGAATTTACAGAAGAAATTATCATATCACTACGATCCACAGCACCCATGTTTTTATTGTAATCAACAATGCATTCCGGCTTGGAAATCGGAATTTTAGTCTTATAGTCTACTTTTCCAGTAGGTTTGAAAGTATTGTTGTGAATTGTGGACAACATTGTAACATCCTTTTTATCCTTCCACGCCAAAGCCATAATTTCGTCAGTATGGAATGTATCGGTTTCTCCTTTTTTCAATTTCTTAGTAAATTTGGGCATCCCAATTCTGTTTCTCCTTACGGTTCCACAGGCATTCGTCCGGTGATCATAAAGATACTTGAATAACGTTGGGCTGCTGTACCAGTTGTCAATGTACAATGTATGCCCTAGTTCCAAGTATGGTCCAAGCATCGTTACCACCACGTTGCCCGATATACCGATGTAATTATTTTTCTCAATTTCAGTTTGTTTTCCGGTATAAATGATTACATCTAAGACAAAACCAGTTTTGCAATCAGCCATTACAAAAAATTTTATTCCGAAACGACTAGCCTTCGTCCTGATGAATTGGCGGAATAAAAGTCTGCCTTTGAAAAGGAGAAGACTCTCATCAATACATATGTTCTGATATGGACACATGTACTGCTTGAAAGAAATTTTCAGTTCCTTCAGGACCTGTCTAATTTTATATAGTCGATCTCCGGGAACCTGCGTTTCATTGTCACAAAAATGCAACATTCGATGCATCAGTTCGAAACGATTCCTGGACATGGTTTCGGAATAACATGGTGAAAATAACAATCTGTGGATAGACCAGTGTTCAGATATTTTATTCCGTGAATTCCTTGACATTAGCATACACAGCCCCAAAAATGTGTACATATCATCAATTGTGCAGTCTACCCATCGCCGTAGACGATCACTCAAAACTGTGATATTTTTTGTGGCAAATACAAATTGTCTGTTGGTCTCTCGGACTAACATTTCAACAAAAGAAATATCGATGAAACATTTGAAATAGTCCATTTCGAGTGCATCCGAAGTCAAATTATCAGCTTTGCATCCCGAAACGTTAGCATCGAAGGATAATGCGCGTGGCTCAAACATATCCGATTTCCACTCAAATGTCGGTCTTTCAGTGGATTCCGGTGTGATAATTTCACTTTCATCGACTTCCAAAGTTTCCTCAAGTTCGACATCCGAATCATCACTTCCATCGTCTTCAGATTCAACTGTTTCGATAAGGTTATCGATTTCACCAACTTCGTCGATCTCATCCATTTTGAATAATAAAATTTGTAAAACTAAACTCGTAAATAAAACACTTTGTATACGCAAATCGAATCCGAAATACAAATAAAAAATAGTCACAACACTTAGTCCTTTGTCAATTTCTATCTAAAAACATCGAAAATCTTTCTTTTCATTCAAGTTTAGTAGGTAAAATCTAAAACAAAACTCGTAAATATAACACTTTTTTATACGCAAATTGTATATGAAATATTAATAAAAACACTTGGTCACTCAATAGAAATTAAATTTCAATGTAAAAACATTGAAAACATTCCAATTATAACGCAAATCTGAATAAGAAAGCATTCCGAATTAGCATCCCGACTAAATGATATTCCGGCGACAACTGACGCATCACTATCGAATCATACCAACTGCCTATTGTACAAGATATCCCAGTGTGCAGGGGAATTTTGAGCTAACCCTGATTTGGCCTCTCGGGAAATTCCCTTATTCTCGCGATGTATGGGCCGTACAAATGTTTTTTGCTTGCAAGGTCTGATCAGAAATGGAGTTACACGTTTTAAAATTAAATAAATAAATATTTGACTCATACAAGCGCGTAGAACGGCTCGGCGTATATCAATGTTTTTTGCTTGCAAGGTCTGATCAGAAATGGAGTTACACGTTTTAAAATTAAATAAATAAATATTTGACTCATACAAGCGCGTAGAACGGCTCGGCGTATATCGTACGGTACGGGTGCCTGAATCGCCGCCCTGCATGACGTAAACGTTACGTTACGGGCAGCTATCAGGTTAAGGCAGTCAGCAGAGGAGTGACATACCCCATCAATTACCAATAATTGCCAATAGCCATAATAGCCAACCAAAAATATTGAAAACCTCCGTCTATAGAGATAGAACCTAAATGTATGAAATTGAAGCTAAAAAAGGGCCCATCGGTCCATATATGAATTTAGCTACAAATGACTTCGCATTGCAGGTTCATTTGTAGAGAACTTCACACTACTGATATGACATTTATTTGCCAATTTGCAGGGCGTATAAAAAGACAATCCATCACGATGAGTAGATAAGCAAACAATAATACTACATTTCGGCATTATTATTAAGTTGAAAAACTGCACTCAAGTAAACATTCACAATGAACATAAAAAATTGCCACCGTTGCATATGTGATGACAACTGTACAATCTTAATATTTGTAGAGCCTACCAACTTAACCATACTTCATAAGCTTGCAAAATAATTTCAAATGTCATAATAGAAAATAATGTATAAGATTCCTTCTTTTATAGTCCAAATTCTTCGGACTGAACACATGATTGCAAGTGGTTCGGAAACACGTGTTTCATACTATAGAAGTGCAAAGCTCTTCTAGTTTAATTTATTTCTCGCATGGTGGCATCATAAAATATAAATCTGAAGAAAATCTAATTAAATGATTTACAAAGCTTATTATGTATGTATGGTGTACTATTCATCTACTATACTATGTAGTTAACCTTTTCTATGCCTCACAATATTACTATGGTACGAGGGTGGGTCAATAAGTCCTTAGAAAAGCCGACAGGTGGCGCGACTAGTACTGTAAGCGGTTTGTTTTCATGCAGCGGCACTACCGATTCAGTATGCTGCGAAGTTTCAATCAGATTGGTCGGGTTGTTGTGTGTTTCTCGTACATTTAAAAAAAAATTTGCTTGTGGAAAATGGAGAAAATTGAGTTTAGAGCTGTTATTAAACATTTTAATATAAAAGGGTTAACAGCAAAGGAAATAAAAAATGAGTTGGATTTAGTTCACGGCATATCTGCTCCTTCACTTGCAACTATTTATAACTGGTTAAATGAATTTAAACGTGGTCGTACATCAACAAAGGATGAACCACGCTCAGGACGTCCTGTAGAGGTGACTACACCAGAAATGATCAATAAATCCACGATATGGTGTTAAGTGACCGAAGATTAAAGTTGAGTGAGATAATTGAGGTTACAGGGATCTCAAAAGGTAGCGTCATTTCTATTTTACATGACAAATTGGGCATGAAAAATATTTCTGCAAGATGGGTGCCGCGTTTGCTCACAGTCGACAATAAACGCAATAGGGTGGTGGCCTCTAAAGCCCTGTTGTCGCTCATGCAACGCAATCCGGATGAATTTTTTCGTCGCTTTGTGACTGTAGATGAAACATGGATACACCACTATACTCCCGAGACGAAAGAACAGTCAAAGCAGTGGATTGCAAAGGCAAACCATGTCCAAAGAAGGCGAAAACCGTAAAATCAGCTGGTAAGGTTATGGCTACTGTATTTTGGGATGCACGTGAAATTATTTTCGTTGACTATTTGGAAAAAGGAAAAAAAATAACAAGGGATTATTATGCATCTTTATTGGACCAGCTAAAAAACAAAATTGAAGAAAAACGGCCTCATTTAAACAGGAAAAAAATCCTCTTTCATCAGGACAATGCCCGTGTTCACACATGTTTACGATCAATGGCTAAAATTGAAGAATTGAAGTTCGAATTGGTCGACCACCCACCGTATTCGCCAGATTTAGCCCCCAGTGACTTTTTCCTTTTCCCAAACTTAAAAAAATGGCTAAGTGGACAACGTTTTTTTTCAAATGAAGAAGTCATCGATCGGACAAATGCTTATTTTGAGGACCTTCCGAAAACTTATTTTTCTGACGGTTTAAAAAATATTGAGAAACGTCTAACCAAGTGTATTGAGCTCCAAGGAGATTATGTTGAGAAATAAAAAAAAAATACAAAAATAAAAACTGTTTTAATGCTTTTTTCTAAGGAATTATTGACCCACCCTCGTAGTATATGACAGACCGCAAATTTTAAATGACATACGTTGAATGTAGAGCGAAGCTCTTACTACAATCGCTGTAATACCGATAATTTGTGGCTTAGTATTTCATAATTATTCAAACAGATGTCACTGTGTGTTTAGTTTTTTAGTTTATGCAAATCAATTGACAGTGACTAGTAATTTGAATTTAAAGTCGGATGAGATAACTCGCAAAATTTGTATGTGCGGTCTGTCAATCACAGCCTCATAGAGCGAGAAAACTCGCTGAAGGCATAGAACCGGTTAAAATATGAATGTACCTAAATGAACTGACACTAAATTCAATATAACTGAAATGAAGAAATAAAATTTAAAAAAATGTAACCGTTTACCCTGTGGTAGGATCCAGAGCGATGCCCCGCGGTTTGCTAATGTCAATCTCCAGCAGCACATCGCAGGCGTCCATGGTGCTGTTACAGAGAATGATCACGTCTCGGAAGGTGTCCAGCATATACCAATTACCCGACACCCAGTCCAGAGCAATTTGGATTATTGCTGCAATACAACAATTAAAGAATAATAAATTACTAGGTATAGTTTAGACGTTCTGATACTGTTTTAGAATGAAAGAGTTGTGAACATTCTCCGTTCAAAACTGTATTAGTAATAATTTTGTTTCTTACATTCCATTTCTGGAAACACGTCAGGGGAAGGCATAAGCCATTTCTCATCGAGGTCGTCCACACTCGAGCAACTCAGCGATGATTTTGTCACTTTATTGTGGATGTAGCATACAGTCCTGCAAAAAAACATAAAATATATCATTAATAAGAAACATATAACCACAATAGTCAAGTGATCTGGATTTAAATCTCCTTCGCTAAGCTTTCTGGTAAAAAATACACTTCCGCTAATAATATCTTCAATGCCTAAATACTGCTAATGTTATTGTGCATACTGTTTTCATTACCTTTAAAAAGCCAACACGCAAAACCTTCTTAATTCGAAATTTAATAAATGTAGATTTCAAAAAAAATGTAATTACAAATTAAAAATTATTATTTAAAAATTTTAGAATTACGGCTTATTTTAAATTAGAACTATATGAATTAATCTGCATCACTGTCATAATTACAGTAATCTTTTTCTGTGGGTCGATTTATTGAGGGATTATAATACTACCCAGGTAACAGTCTATAACTCTATACCTAAGACCATAAAACATTCTGACAATCTGGTTGACAACTTAATTTAAAGCCTTAGCAAAAAAACTTTATCGATAATTGCTAATAATCATTTACATTATGGAAAATAGACAATTTATAACCTGTTGGCGAAATTATACTCCAAGACTTGTGAATTGAGCAACTTCATGGTAGAGTTTCCAGGCCACGGGCTGCCGTCTAACTTGACTCGTCTAATGTCACGCTGTGTGGAGAATATTAAAGATGGTTCTTCGTCGTGAGGTACTGGAATAAAAATCAAGCGATAAATCTTATGCCAAGGATTGCAATCAAATTTTCATTGATTTTAGGATTAATTTTTCTTCCATCACAGGATTTTACGAAACTTTAACTAAAACCAATTTAGTACCTACCTAATATGAATTGAAAAAAATCATATATATTCGGTTCTGCGGAACACAGTTTGAGGACCACTGGTATAGTGGAACAACTTAATGTTGAAACTGTATTTTTATATATCTATATTATTGTTAAATTCCGCTCGTTAATTAAATTATTAAGTTTTTTCTCCTTCCTGAACAATTTGCCCAGATGGAGTTAGCCGGTTTGCTGATTAAGCAGTCGATATGTTAAATTATTATAATACAAACTGAAATAAATGGTAATAATTTGAATGAAATATGCAATCGAAAATTGTCATTTATTGCGTAACAGGTAACTATATTGCATTCGAAGATAATCAATAACTAGCACTATCACCACAATTCACAATTCAGTGCCACGGCCTGAATATACCCGGCTTTGACTTACCGTTAATAGCCTTG
This sequence comes from Rhyacophila brunnea, assembly GCF_057557595.1. Lineage (NCBI taxonomy): Eukaryota > Metazoa > Arthropoda > Insecta > Trichoptera > Rhyacophilidae > Rhyacophila > Rhyacophila brunnea. The sequence continues at coordinate 23,073,054 of NW_028232774.1, forward strand.
CAATGTGTAGCAGAATCCAATTGGTATCCTTCCACGCAGGAACAAGTGAATGAACCGATCGTGTTTTGGCAACCCTGGTCGCAGCTGTCTTCTAGGCTGCATTCATTTAAATCTGAATTTTAGAAAACCAAACAATAATAAACAACATGTTTTTAAATTTCATTTTCCATTTCAAATTCAATAAAATGATCTCCACCATTCTTCTGGGAGACAGGCGTTGAATAACAAAATGTATATGGTTTCACAGGAACGTGAAAAACCAACTTACCAGTGCAAGTGGGACCTTCTGGCATCTCACCGAGTGGGCAATAACATGTGGGCCCATCGAAAGTCGTCCGGCATCCATGACTACATTTTATCGTGGCATTATTACACTGCATTGAAGCATTTCCTGAAAATATCAACACATCTATAGAGCGTATTCTTTTATTTTTTATTAAGCTATGAAGTCTCGGCCGAGTGGGACTTATGTGTCAAATACATTATGATGCACGTCGCGTACTGTCATGCTGTCACGGTGATAAATTTAGTCTATGGTTTCGTCATTCCGCAGAATATTTTTAACGATCACCATCTCCATAAATTCAATGATGGAGAGTGCCAACTCTAATGTATTAATACCTATTTTGAATTATTATTCAATTCATGCTAATTTCAATTAATTTTAACTGTTTCTACGTGTGCGTACGTTAAAATTACTTGCGATATTGCATACATAGATAATATTTTAAATATATCACAACCTGCAGACCATAGATAATAGACAACATTTTTATAGAAAACACAGTGCCAACCACTAAAAACAAAAAACACGCGATTTTGACATGAGTCAAAAAAGTGTAGGCATGTAGAAAATGATAAAAAATGTTCATTTAGTCATGCGGGTGACGATACAGTGTGGTCGCGTGAGGTGACCACATTATTGTTCTGGTGATTTCGGCAGATTTTGCCAATTGACAATGTTCGTTTAAAGGTTCAAAAAGTTCTACGGGATGGGACCATCAGTCTGAAAACATTTTAAACACCAAGAAAAATGACATTACACACTTTTTTTCCGTAGCGGCAGCTTACTGTGACATCACGTACGCGACGTGCATCATAATACATTTGAACTTTATTGGTCTAGACAGGGTTTAATTGAATTTAAAAAACTAACCAATTCCATTTGCACTTTGTATCATTAGTTCAATGAAATCAAATAAGTATGACTGACAACGTTCATTGTGTACTATTTGGCGGATTATTAAAAGCCTACCTCCACCCTTCGCCACTGATCTGAGTTATTTATATTGACAGCTGTTGCGGACTATGAAGCCTTATTAGATTTATTAGAAATTAGAGATTCTAGGCGATAGCGCCCATAGAACGCGTCGAGCGAGGCACTCGCGCAAAATTTCACAAGTGTGTACACGCATTGTGCCCGCCCGCCCCATAATTCACCCGTGGTTTGGCTTCTCAGCGGGACGAATTAACGAAAATACAACGTAGCCCATTCATTGAACACGGCAAGCAAAAGAGGCGCGCGCTGTTTTACTTTATCCGCTTCTGGACGCGTTGTCGATAGACTGGCATGGTAGGCATTATTTAATAACAGTGAACTCATTGTTTAGTTGCTGCGTGTCCGATATTTCGCTGGTAGAATGATGTCATCGTAAATATTAATTACAAGCCCCGAGAAATAATATAATATTTTTATTGCTTTGTTATGAGAGACGCTGATAATAATAATGATTTTGAGCTTCTCGTGTCCCTTATTACATAGGTGAAGGGTAATGCGCGGGTGGGAGGGGGCCTACTTCGTAGTGAGCGCCCCGAACGCGGCTTCTAGTGGGCTTCGTCACTAGGAGTCCTTTTTCTGCTTCATTTTTAAACTTTTCAGCTCCATCTCTACACAAGACGATTCTTTTCAACATCTTTTTAATATTGCATACTTTTAAATTTACAGTGACATTTTATGTGACAGTGCCATTCTGAATTAAAATTTCAATTCAATATAGCATGTGATAAATGTATTACATAATATCTACCTACTAAATCAAACCCGCGATAATCGTTGAAAAAAAAATACTATATTCGCTCCAAAGCGAAGCATATGGACCTCCACAGAATGGAAATTATTTTAATGGACTTTTTTTAGTATGAATGGTTGTTACTACTTGTACTGAATCAAACGCACATTGAAACAACAGCATGCATTTTTTGTGTCCAGCCGCGGAATCAAACCCACGACCCACGGCATCAGAGATGGCTGGTCTTGCCCACTACGCTACAGCGGTGGCGAGGGGTGGAGGTAGGCTGTTAAGATTCAACGAAAATAGTGTTGCTACACTAAACTTTGTCAGTCATACTTATTTGTTTTCATTGAACTAAGAATACAATTTGAAGATGGTGCTGGTTAGTTTTTAAAAATCAATTAAATCCTGTCTAAACCAAACCATAACAGTTTAGGTATGCTATGGGCGATCTGATAAAAATAGTGAACACTTTTTCAGTCATATTTGTTTGTTTTTGTTGAATTAAGAATACATGTTACACATGGTGTTGGTTAGTTTTTTTTAAATTATACCAAATTACCCTATCTAAACCAAACCATAATTGATAAAAATGATTCTTCTATCTATAAAATATCTAAAATTATGTATGGTTTAATAATGGTATAATTGTAGATATTTTATAGATAAACGAATATTTTTTTGACCATTATCTACTATGGCTTGAATTAGGCAGGGTTTAATTTTTAAAACTAACAAACACTATCTACACATTGTAGTCTTAGTTCAATAAAAACAGATACGTTTGATTGACAAAACTTAGTGTGCACTATTTGTGTCGGATCTTAACGGCCTACCTCCATCCTTCGCAACCACGCTACGGTGGGCACATTTTGGGCGGATAAAAGAAGTATTTGTACCTTAAGAAAATTAAAATGTCAATTTAAACTCACGACATATGTCCCATTCGTCACTGTTATCCGGACAGTTACCCACGCCATTGCAAAAAGATTCAATCGGTATGCACACGGACATATCAGCACATCTGGCTTGGTTAGGAGGGCACACCGTGTGCAGCGTACCTGAAATGACATATTTTATATTATTAGACATTTTGATCCATTTTGAACATATTATGGATTGTAACTACCTTAATCAAAAATATTGAATTTTCTTCCAGATGAAGCGTTCTGTGATTTCTGTATTTTTAAAATTGTATGATTTTTTTTAAAATAATATAAATATATATATAAAATATATATAAGAATAAATGCTACTTTGGTCTGTTAAGACATTTTAAGTCCCGCTTACTATCTCGTCGAACTAAAAGCACTCTTTACAAGACACTTGTAAAGCCAGTGCTCACCTACGCATCGGAAACCTGGACATTGACTCTGCGAAATGAACGAGCCCTGAACATCTTTGAAAGAAAAATTCTCCGCCGTATATATGGACCGATCAGGGATGGCACCAATTGGAGGAGAAGATATAATGCTGAGCTCTACGGACTGTACGAAGATTGCAGCGCAGTTCAATCAATTAAGATTGGGAGACTGCGATGGCTAGGTCATGTGCACCGTATGAATGACAATGAACCGGCAAAGAGAGTGATGTCCAGCAATCCAATAGGACGTAGAAGAAGAGGGAGGCCAAAGATTCGCTGGTTAGATGGAGCTGCCAGTGACTGCCGTATTCTGGGGGTACCAAATTGGAAAGCGGCCACACTGGATAGGGACAGGTGGAGGGAGCTGTTGGAGGAGGCCAGGACCCACACCGGGTTGTCGCGCCCCTGATGATGACGAAGATGATTTTTTTTAATGATCTCTTATCTTTTCAGATTATTAATGAAAATCGGTGGTTCCAATGGTCTTTTTTCTGCCATCATTTTCATACGTTTAGATTCCATCTATATACAAGAATTTTTTCTTCAACTTCTTCGATCTTAACAGTCTCATACTAAGATTGGTTTTTAGAAATTCACTCAACCAAAATTCAGGCGGTGGGAAATAAATGAGATAGCTGTTATAATAGTATTTAACTTTGAAGTCAACTTATTCAATTTGGTCATCGGTACATTTGTATCTGTTTAATCCTCAGAACCTCAATTCAGTCTTGAATAAAAATAGTTTAATTATAATTATGTATGGGAGGAGTGGCTGGAAAATTGCTGGAGATTGCAGAAGAAACAAGTGAAAGATAAGAAACACAAAAAAATTACACTTGGTAGGCGCCTCATCAGAATTGTCCGGCGTCAAGAAGTCGATCACCCCACAGTCGGGGTCTCCGTCACATGTCCATCCCAGAGGAATGCATTTCTTCGTCAGTGCACATTCAAACTGATCTTCGGGACACGCCGACTTGTTCGCTGAAATATAACAACCAACCGTATTATAAAAAGGATTATTTATTGGAAAACATTATGGATTTAACAAATTATTAATTCAAAATGTTCACAATATGCGTTGATTAAAAAATAAACAGGTTATCGGTGACAGGTGATGGTTACCAACCATTCTCGATAATCGTCTGTCCAACTGTCACCGATCGTCGACCAAGTCGTGTGCGATAAATAGAAATTATGTATTCTATTTAGTCCACAACTGCAGGGAACGATCTATGAGTCTGATAAAAAAAAAAACAATAAAACAAAAATACACAGTATAGAACTAAAAATGATATCTGGGGAGCGCTTTGATTAGTCTTCAATAAACCTGACATATGGATACACTTTTAATCCAGAAAATGTCATGGTGCAACCACACAGGTAGACAGGTGCATACAAATTTTAAAAATCAGAGTATTTATTGGAAACCGTGCCACGTGAGGGCGGGCAAAAATCCTTTAAGAGCAGAAGTGACCGATGATCTTCAAGAGAGTGAAAAGCGTGCCTGTCTTGAAGAAAGATAATTGAAAAATGTGCATTTGACGAATTATCGAAAAGAAAATATGTAGTTATACTCGTATAGTTATGATAGAATAAAGCCATTGAAAAAAATTCTTCAGGACAAGCTCTAAAATAAGCTTGAAGGAAACCTCATAAGAACTCCAGCTAAGCTATTCTATACACATGGCTATACACAGTAGTTTACCATATTTATGTATTGAGTGATTAATTGTTACAATAAGTTAACTGTCTAACTAAACTGTCAAAAGGTGCTATGTTTTATGTTATGTTATGAGCCCCCTCTAACCTGTGTTAACTTTTAGAGCGAGACAGACAGTTTTGACAGTTTAGAAACGGTTAATTTATTGTAACAATTATAATACCTCAATACATAAATGTAATAAACTACCCTCAATAGCCGCCGATAGCAGCCTTGTGTATAGAATAGATGCATAGATAACGTAGAGTAATTTGGATTCTTAAAGGGTGTAACTTGTCTCACGACGAATGAAGCTTACTTACACGTAAAGTCGTAAAGCATTGATACTTTTAATGTTTTTATATTAAGGTTCGAAAATTTTGTTATTGCTTAAAATTGAAAATGTTGATCCTCTATATTTGCCAAGGTTAATTACGCTGGGTTAATAAGATAAAAGGCTGCGGATGTCTGCACCATTTTTTCTGGACCACACAGATTGTAATAAGTTAAGACACAATGAAGAGTCGCAGTATGTTGCATGATAATTGATAACATTGATGATGTACTGAGAATTGCAATTAAAAGATTTTTTCTATCTATCCACATACAGCACATCCTCGAATTCGCAGAATCCTACAAACAACAATGGATACAACAATCCTGATATGACCAAATTAATGCCTCATTTAATACTTTTGAATAGAAGCTAACATTTGTGTTATAGTTTTCGTACTATAGATATCAGTGGTATTCAAAGTGTGTACGGCTAGTAATTCTCAAAGGCGCCACGGGCTGTTAGAAAAATAAATAATTCCAGACAAACGTAATTTAACACACTGACGCACAATTATAATGCTAGATTCTTATGCTTCGGTTTATGTGATCAGGCGATTACAGGATGGAAACTGCTTAGAAATAACAGGAACATTTTAAAAATGTTTAGTTATCACCTTCAAATTTATTCGTATTTTATTTCACAAATACTTAAAATACAAACAAGGCCGGTATTTTCTAAGAGGACATTATAAGGACATGATCAATTGATAATGTCCTCTCAGATGAAAGATATTTTAAAATATTTGTGGAATAAAGTACAAATAAATCTGAACATAACTTGAAAACACCTCACACCTACTAGAAAAAATCACATTTGTAAAAAATACGACGCCTGACGGGATATGAACCCGCATATCCACTGGTATCGCGCCTATATTCTTTAACCAATTAAGCTACAGGTCTCCTACTTAATTGCGATAATGACGCTTATAACATTGCGTTATTATTGTCTATCGGTTTTTGTGTTTTAAATCAAGGAATATTAATTGCCGTAATTCCTAACCGACGCTCGGCTCTCGCCAAATATTTAGTTATAACGTCTACTTGAACTTGCTAATAATTTTTAATAAGCCATTTCTTTTATACAACGAATAATTCACAATATTTGAGAATGTAACATTTCATATATTGAATATACATAACTTGAAAACACCTCAGATATATTATACTTACTAGAAATATCCCATTAGTATTTTTTTCAAGTGTGTTTTTTTCTAGTAGGTGTTTTGAAGTTATGTGTGTTCATATATGGAATGTTACATTCTCAAATCTTGTGAATTATTCGTTGAATAAAAGAAATGGTTCATCATAAATAAATCTTGTAACTAAACATTTAAAAAACAAGTTGTTTTGTTATTTCTAATAGCATGCTGTTTGTAAAAATCGTCGCAATTAGACGCACATAGCGTTCGTGGAGCACATACAGTGAACGCGGGTTCGAGTCCCGGTCTGGGCGTCGTATTTTTTTCAAAAAGATCTTTCTGGTAGTTATAGGTATTATAATTATTGTCCTTTGCGGTGTTTTCAAATTATGTAAGTTCAGTAAAAGTAGTCAATGCAAACTTCTCTTCCATTCTCGCTATAGTGACCATTTGTGAGAGGACGGCAGTTCTTATTTTTACACTTTGTCCTTTGGATTCATGTTTCTTTCAAAAACCTACACTCTCGCCTACTTATGTCGAAATCCGTACATTATTTTCATTAACATTTCGAAAAACGGAGGAATACTTACGCAAAACAAATATATACTGCATATCGCACCCTCGCAACTAAACCGCCACAAGTCCAAATTTACGTGTTTTGAGTTAATTACTACGTTTCATTGTCTATCGTTCATAGTATATGTACCGAAAATTTCATATCTCTAAGGCATAAAGTCCACTAAAGCAGGCTTACGGGGCGCTCGCGCATTTTCTATGTGAATCATCGAAAATACAACATAATCAAATACGCCAGCGCACACTGGATTTGACGACGCTTTGTGCCCGCCTGCCCCATGAGTCACCGTTTTGGCTTCTCAGCGATACGAATTAACGAAAATACAACGTAGTCCATTCATTGAACACGGCAAGCAAAATCACGCTCCTCGAAGCGTCGTCGATAAGACGGGCGAGAAGCCATTATTTAAGAACAATGAACTCTTTGTTTAGTTATTGCGTGTCCGATATTAATTACAAGCCCCGAGAAATTTAATAATATTTTTATTGCTTTGTTATGAGAGACGCTGATAATAATAATTATTTTGTGCTCCTTGAGCCCCTTATTACATAGGTGAAGGGTAATGCGCGGGTGGGAGGGGACCTACTCAGTAGTGAGCGCACCGAACGCTTTTTTGGTGGGCTTTATGCCTAAGTCATCAAATTCAAGTCTAAACTTCATTCAATATTTAAACATATTTCAAAAACACAGTACAAAAATGGGAAAGATAAAAACTTCAAAGCTGATTTTCTCTGTTTGTCGTATTTTGGATTGTGGCAGTTTAGTTGCGAGGGTACGATATAGGAAGATTGACGTGGGGGACAAGCAACTTTCGCCTGATTGTGATTGAAAGCTCGTAAAAGCTAAAGGAATGTTTCGAATCAAATTCTGAAGGAAAAATCCAATTGATAGCGAAAAACATACATTTTTAAGGCGCCATGAAATGAAGAAGTTTGAAAACCACTGGTATATGGAGATAGTAAGACAAAAAAAGACGGGTATAAAAAATACATCAGAAAACAAAATTACAAAAATAAAATAATACAGTAATTATATGACAATAAGGTCATATTCATAAAATCATAAATAATGATTCGTCTCTTTGACCCAATCAGTTATAATTTTCGGTTACATCAATGACTTTTGGCAAGGACATTGGTGAACTAATCATTGTTCAATTATTTATAAACAGTAATCAAATCACTATGCATACCAAAAGCTTGATCAATCCATTTTCATACCATCAATAATACACAAGATTTAGGAATGCAGCATTCGTTATTGAACATTATTTAGCACATCTCATAAACATATGTACTATCAGGGCTTGAAATTGACCGGAGCGGACCGGAACGCAACTACGATTCGTGAAATTCTAAAGGCTCCGTCTTATGGAAAAAATGTAAATTACGTTCTAGTATGAGAATTACTAAAATATTAAATTAATTTACATTACATATTTTTTCATAAAGTTTAATACGAAACGCATGGTAGGATATAACAGAAAAATCAAACACGTTTTAATATTTTCGGGAAAAAATTGAGCGCTCCGAATCGTAAAATATTCCATTTCGAGCACTGCGTATTATAAAATACTTTTGAAAAATATGGATACTGAGGGGCCGTGCGTGCATAGATGCTGTAGAAGCGCAGCATCCCCAGAAATAATCGATAGGTGTGGTAATTATATGGGTACTAATAATATTATGTTTGTTATTATTATGAAAATGTTCATTTAAAAGGTTCTAATTCTAATATTATTACGTAGGTACATTTTTATTTATTTTCTATATCAGAGCTACTAGGCTGCATCACCACATATCAAACGCCAATATTCAATTAGTTACACAAACATATCCAGATATTTAGCAATAATAATATTTGGTAGGTATAGGTACATATTGTATAATATGTATTTTTCAACAGCATCCCTGCAAACAAAAGTCATTCCACGCCACTGCTGAACGGGATGCAATCTTGCGTAAATCGGTTTCCACGCCAATATGCTTTACCAGTTAAGCAATCTATACCGACTATATTAATAATCACAACAGAAATTTACTATCAACAATGTGTCTGAGGTGTTATTATATCGGCAACCATCTTTTGTAATTTTAAATCTAGGTTTTTTTAAACATGTATGTTTCTGTGGATGTTCCAAATTAAGTAAGTAGGTATGTATGTTTAACATATCCGAGTATTATTCGGCAAACAATAATTTAATTAATTAAAATACATTAATAAATTAAACAATAAGTTGTGATTGATTTATTCCGTGTCTGGAAATGTGTACGTATACAGTTGGCCTGGCCGTACTACAGATCGACGTAAACTGCTGTATCGGACACCGATGCCCATCAAAGGGATGTCTAAATAAAACACTTAAAAATACCAACCACCAGAATACAGGGGTAAACCGACGAAAATATGCTGGTAAGTAAATTTTAAATACAATCATATCGTATATATATATATATATATAAAATTCTGGTAGGTGCCCGTAAGTAGGTATCAAGTCGTAGGTACTATCAATATCAAATTAACGTTCTCATTGTTTCTAATAAATTTCGAACATTACTTAGTACGACAGCTCACGGTGAACACAGATGATGTATTTTTGTTTTTTTTATCAGTTAACAATGACAATGCCAACCCAAGCTGTCAATACCAGTCCTGGTTTTTAATCAATAAAAATACCGTCATTAAAGTATTGTTTTATTTTATTACAACGTTTTTATTAGCTCGTATTCTTGTTTGTTTGGTGGTTGTTTGTCCAGTACAAATCTTGCAATCGATTTTTAACCAACTTCCCGACTAGCTACATTTGAAACTATTAGAATATATCAAAACACGATGCCGATGCGTTCTTTTGATACTTTTAGCCATCTTTAAGAGCGTACATAAGTGAAACGGCAAATAATTTTCAACTGTATGTAGAATGAAATTACGGCCGCGTTGTCATTCGGAGAGCGATAGTCGAGGCGTCTGCACGTCGATTCGTTTTGTCATGGCGTCGGATGAAAATATTCTTAAATCGTGTAAAGATGACTAAAAAACTTTACGTATGTACTTAAAAAAGAAAACATGTCAATGAATATACTATTATTATTACGAATATAATAATAAACATAACATAAAAAGGTCGCATGTTGAACTTTCATGACAAATTATATTTCGTTCGGCTTCCGTCATTTGCACCCGCGACCCGCATTCCGCGCATCGCCTAGTCACGATCTTTTTAGACCATGCCTCAGATGAGGTATAATAGCCTTAAGCAGAATTAAATTCATTTTCAGTTAATTCTCTCTTGTATGGAAAGTTATTTCAGAAAAATCCGTAATAAGTAAAAGACTATTATTGGTTGCTAAGCGGGTGGTCCTAGCAACTAAACTATTAATATATACGTGCGTTACTATGGAAATCAATATGAAATGTCAAAATGACATTTCAGTATACTATATTTATTCAGTATTTCTATCAAGTACAAAAAAAGTATTTATTAATACATAGAATTGTCAAGTTTATATGATCCAACAGAAAATTTAAAAACGTGGTATATAAAAAGTTCATTTTACTTGTAATTAATTATTCATATAATAACTTTCTACTAAAAAATAATATTAAAGTAATATTGATTATAATTATGATTCAGTATGACACCATAGCCGGTGCAGTTTATATTCTAAACTCTCATTCGGAACTAGTGTACGTGCTATCCTAGGGTTAGAGCTGGGTTTCGGGTATTTCCCCACGGGAATTCTCGAGAAATTTTCGAGACTTCCCATCCCGAATCTCGAGAATTGAAATTTTTAACATTTCGGGAAATTCCGGATCTCGAGAATCTTTTCTCGGGATTCGGGATTTCTTTATTATAACATATTAATTGAAAAAACGTTTTTCTATATGAAAAAAGTGGACATAAAACGTTCAAAGACTGATCGGGGCATTTAACACAATTAAGCCAACGTCGACTCAAAATGAGCGCAATTTCTGCAACATCAGGGAATTTTGTGTCTCAAAAGCGTATGCGATTGTCAGACGCAGCGATTGACAGTCTGTGTTTTTTGAAATACTTACTATTTAAATAAGTAATGTTTTGAATTATTTTTGTTTTCCTACTTCTATTTTGTTTCGTCTTCTTAAATAAATAAAAAAGTCATGTTTTTTGGAATATGTCTGTTTTTACACTGATTTTAGGATTTTTACAGGTTTTTTTTAAATATCCCGATATCTCGGGAATTCTCGAGAATTATTTTCTGGAAATCCCGAATCTCGAGAATTCAAAATTTCATAATTTCCGGAAATCCCGAATCTCGAGATTGAGATTTTCTCGGGAAATAATCAACTCTACCTAGGGTACGCTTTTGTATGCTAAAGACCCAGTAAACACTCTGCTTCAATAGTTACAAACAAGCGATGTTTCTCCCTGATTATATATTATTCTCTGCTGAGGTACGAAGGTTTTCCTCACCACAAATATCATCGCATGCTCGTCTCGAAGAACACTTCCAGACGGGGATGCATCTTCCATCGTCACATTTGATCTCGTCGTGGTCGCAAGTGTTGTTCCCTCTGCTCTCTGAAAAAAAAATTAAACAATTAGAATACTCTCTTGATTAATATGAAAAAAAATCTTAATGTTAATAATAAAATTTAATAATAAAATTTAGAAATGGGTGGTAGCACTAGGATTTTTTTTGAAGCATCCCACAACTCAAAAATGTAATAAATAAGTCATACTCAATGAGCTAGGAATGGGGGGGCATTTCTGTCACAAGGGTCAGGAGGGCAATGATAATTATAGTTATATTATTTTTAATTATAATGTTTTGTTTAGTAATACCAGTTAACAATCCAGTGTCCTTGTGTGCAACTTCACCATGGTCACTGCATATACATTCAGTTCTAAGACCTTGTCCACATGGCGCGTGTCTCGTCGCGAGTGCACGTGGACAACTCAATCAGGTCGCCTGTACCTCGACCGCGCGCGACACTCGTCACGGCGCGAGTGCGTGTGGACGGCTCAATGAGGTCACATGCACCTGAAATGCGCGCGAGTCAAAACGCGCCACGTAGACAAGGCCTGAATTGTTTTATTGGCAAAGTATCTTTTTGAAAAATCAAAGATACACAAAGACACTTACAATGTTATTATTTATTAAAATATAAATACCCCCCTGAAATTTCGGAAATAATGAAGTATATGCATTCATTACCAATGATAAGACGTATTGTCGCAACATTATTGTAAGAAAAGATTATCATTGTACCACTCGATAGAAGTTGTATTCAAGAATCCTCGAGACAACTTGATACTCGTTTCTCAAAATTTTTTAATAATATTTGAATATTATTATTTAAATTTTACGAGAAATCGAGAAATTTTCAGCATATAATTCTGTACAATAAATTAATCCACCAATCTCGAATTGTTGAGAAAAAAAATATTCGCAATAAATATATAACTCCTAAACTTCCTAAATTGGAAATATGAAGGTAAGATTTATTTAATACATTTTAGAGCCCACCCCTATATTATTTGACTGACAATATCATACCTAAAATCACATTCTTTCATAACTATTAGAAATATTATCAAACCTTATATAGGTATTTAAGACTAAAACTATTATAGCCGAACAATTCCAAAGACTAAGGCAACACGTTACTTTGTAGAATGGAATTTCGTGTCTATTACTTCGTCCTGGGCTCAATTTGTTGAAAATTGAGCAGTTCGCCACGGCAATCATTGTCATTGGGGAGTGCATAATCCAATTATCCCATCAGACCAAATTGCACAGATGTATTGTCCGCTCGCTGTTCACGATCATCAAAGGCCAGACGCGTCATGGAGTGTTTCGGAGCAGACCTTGACCTATGCCAGTGGTTCAATATAGGAGACAAATAGAACTAATCTCAATCTGGCATTCAACGGCACCTGAATTCTAAAGAAGACGACCCATCGTGGCTTGTGGTGATGGGGTATTATTGATTATTATGGAGATTATATAATTGTCATACCTATATCATCTATGATCGATATGTACTGATATTTGATTTAATTTGATTGTAGTAAAGTTCTACGTATAGGTGTTCTGTCGTATAAACTATAAAAAACCACCATTACAGTAGCACGAGCGAGCGATTCACGCATACAAAACATACATACCCTACATACGTTTTGCAAAGAAATTCGCTGATGACGTTTATTATTAACCCGATACATGTACTGAAAATATCAAACAATGTATGTGAAAATAAATGTATGTACGAAATTTTATATTTTTACTGTGATGTCTTTTTTTAGTAAAATCTATATATAAAATCTAAATCCAAATCTAAATAAAATCTATATTAGTAATATCTATTATAAAAAAATTAAATATGTTCAGTAAAATACTGAAGATGAAACAAAATTCAAATTCAAGACCGGTTAATATGGCCGTCATAACACTTTCTGTTACCAACAGCCTATACCTATTCCTCCAACAGGTACTCTTCGCCACTGCGAGATATAGACACAATACAATATATTGTTTTGTCCTGCTGAAGATATGGACTGGGTCCAAATTATTTGTAAATTCTAGACAATTTTTATAGGGCAAAGGAGGCGCGGCGCACATGTAAGACCGTTTTGCTCTTCGAATAATTTAAACCTATATAAAACTATAGATAACCGATCGGTTAACGTGTTGGCATAATATAGGTAATGTCATGGGTCTTGAGTTCGAATCCCGGGTATGTAAAAAAAACACATGTTGTTTTTCAGTGTGTTTGGACCCAGAATATTGATCCAATACATTGAGAAAATTGCCACGAATGAATATCATTATTTATATATAGTTACCAATGCAACCATACTAAAATCTTTCTGGAATCAAAGTAACACGGGATGCAAAAATAAAAATTACAAAAAGTTCATAAATTGCACTTACTAAATCAAAGGTTCTCAACAACCGATCAATTTTGAATACAGAGTTCTTGAAACGTAGATCTGAAACTACAACTCGAATCATTCAATCAACGTAGCAAAGCAACGGCTGCCATCGTCAACGCCGATGTCCCCTCAAGTGTTCACTTATCAATAATTGGAGAGAGTGGATATATTCAATTAAATATATATATTTAATACTTTTGCAAATTGACTCTGAAAGCGTGGAAGAAAATCAAAAATGTTAACCTCTACGTTCAGTTTGTTCATACGAACTAGTGCGTGGATCCCGGTAGGGATTTTAATACCGAATGAAACTATCAATACCGGTATTACCGATAAATATAGATATAAAAAAAATCTTTAAAACGTTGATATTTTATGTCAAAACCATCTAAGTAGTACTACGTATATAATAATTATTCTGTTGACCTTTAAAAATATGATAGAACTACTGATTTTTACAAATACCTTGTAGGTAATTGATTTCGTGATCGGATTAAATATTTATGAAAGTAAAATATAGAAGTCTGTATGTACTGAAGCTGTGCAAGAAAACATCTGAAATGTCAATCCGCCTCTCCTGTGCCTACCCTTATTTTTATTCAACCAGGTACCTAATTGATTAATGGTGTATTTTGATCGATCAACTCCTTAAATAAAAAGTGCTGAGTACATAGCGTCTGCAGTTAAAATATTTGCATCTTGGCAAAACAGAGCTTTTCTACACTCAAGTTAATAGTCAATAGAGTAAAACTTAATGAAGAAATAACATTAAATTCATTTTCGAAAAAATAAACGTGTTTACTTTCTTAATACCGAAAATACCGGTATTTTGGATATTTACAACTGGTCTTTCGGTATCGATAAATTAATAGCGGAATCTCGGTTTTCAAATACCGGTATTGCAATCCTTACACACATCGATCACACTTTCGCTATTGCGTTCAAATATTCAGGCCGTGGCACTGAATTACAAGTGACAAAGAAAGTGCTGTCTATTGATTATTTTCGAATGCAATACGGTAGATGTTAACATTTTACCACATTGCATTCTAAGTATGAGCAATAACTAACACTACCATCGAAGTCTACAGTTTCGTGTTAAGGCCTGACTATAGTCGGCTTTGGATTATATGGTGGAGATCAACATCTTAGGGGGCCAGGGCTTGCCCAGGGATATAATAGAATCATACAAGGACATAATGGAACATAAGAATATTAATATCGATGAATTATAATACGGGTATCATCTTTTGGTGACGTCTTCTATCGAAAGTTAGCGACCAACTTGTGGTACACCTATCTCTCCTGAGCAAGTAGTATCAGATCCTCAACGCCCTGGACATCGAGTTAAGAGAATATTCTTCTATCTACGCTTCTGCTACCTTGTGAGTTTGATTAAATTGTTATGGGTTTACGGATATTAAAACGATAATGTTCATATATTTTAATCCACTACGTTATAACATGATAATATTATAATCATTAATCACATAATAATTTTATAAGTAAGAACTAAGAGATATAATACAATATAACGGTTGCCGGAGCTACATCCAACACAGCTTTAGGTATCTGCTTCTGATAATAATTTGCAATAAAGATGAAAATAATCTTAATCACTTCCTTCTGGCGAAGCGTCAATAGTGAGATATGAGCAAAAGAATTTTGACTGCTTCCTTCCGGCGAGAATCGAATGTTGATTCACTAACAATTTATATTAGGTACTTATTTGGAGTAGGTAGGTACCTACGTAACAAAATTATACTTCTCAATGCGGAATATATGGCTGAATTATGCAGCTTTCTGCGTTTGATTGTAGCTATAAGGGGTGTCAACTAATTTTTACATAATACCTATATACTTTGGAGAAGAAAAATCCTATTATATATAATTATACCTATAAGTAGATATAGTATACAATAGACCAGGGTTTCCCAAACTATGTTCCGCGGAACACCAGTGTTCCGCCGAACCTGCATAGGTGTTGCGCGACCATTTGGAAAGGTTTTATACACTGCAATACATTTAAAGATCTTCTACTAAGTAGAAGTAAAATAAGTAAAACTAAAATAATTAATGAATCTACTTCATATTGAAAGGCGAGAAATCTCCACTGATGTTTATAAGGTCAAGTATCTAGATAGGTCATGGCTCCCACAAGGGGGGCTGACAGGCCTCTAGCCTGGGGGCCTGGGATTACGGGGGGCCCGGTGTGAGAGATCGATCAGCCAAGTGAGATAAACACACATCACAAACATTCACTAATAGTAAAAAAAATATCGCCTGCGGCGCTATTTCACTTCAAGCATACTAACATTTAATAATATGTGATTTTACCACACTTACAATTTTTAATTATTGTCGATATTTGACATGTCCATAATTGTGCATATCAACATAACAGTGGGTGTATTAAAAATACAAAAAATCGCTAAAAATACCATTAATTTTACCTCGAACACCATTTGGAATATGCAACTGTAAATCGTCACATTGTCTTTAACCTTAGCGGCAAGTAGGGGGCCCGCCAAAGTTCCTAGCCTGGGGGGGCGCTTTGGGAGGTGGGGGCCATGATCTAGGTACAGGCGGAGGACCATCTTTTCTCACACCGTGCGCATGAAAAATATGGGGTACCTATATTCTTTTTAACTGACCGGCTGACAAGTCTTGTCAGTTTAACGACAGTTGCCAAAACTGGCAGAACGGTTAGCTGCGCTAATAAATAACCTGCAAAATAAACTGAGTGTTCCGTTAAAATTTCCGGGTTTGCGAAGTGTTCCATTGCAGAAAAAGTTTGGGAAACCTAAATCAAGATTTAAAATTCGATTAACCCGCGTAGAAAACGAAGAAAAAAAACAAAAAATATTACAAATCTACAATTATTCAGACAATAGCTAACGGCAATTTTATTTGACAGTCTGACAGTTTATAGTGATATCCTCTTGGAAACCACTCATACGAAGTGAGTCACTGCCCTAAGTAACGATATATTAAATGCTACCAAATATATTATAGTTTGTAGCATTACTGCCTACTGGATAATAGAAATATTTATAACAAATAATTACAAGATAAAAAGAACTTTTTATATACAACATTTTAAAATTTTCTGTTGAATTATTATGCTCAATATGCTCAAACTTGTACTTGATATGAAGTAAATAAAAAACAAACTAGCAAACAAATATAGAATACTGAAATGTCATTTTGATCTCCATAGTAACGCACGTATATATTAATAATTTAGTTGCTAGGACCACCCACCTAGCAACCAATAATAGTGGATTGGATTACGGATTTCTTCCGACATAACTTTTCATACAAAACAGAATTAACTGAAAATGAATTCAATTCTACTTAAAGATGGCTAAAAGTATTAAAATAATGCATTGGCATCGTGTTCTGATACATTCTAAAAGTTTCAAATGCCTAGCTAGTCGAGAAGTTAGTTAAAAATCGATTGCAAGCTTTGTACCGGACAAATAAGAATACGAGCTAATAAAAACGTTGTAAAAAATACCATTATACTACTTCTAAATTATGAATAAATAAATTAAATATTTTTGGCAATCGGCCAAAAATCATTTCGCGATCGACCTTATTGACACCCCTGCGGGTTGGTAATGTGATCAACCAAGAATGCCTTCATGATTACGGCCACAACTCGTAATCCTCCGGTCTCCATAATATCAGTTCCTTTCAATGTCCAGGATTCGACTCAGTACACTAGTAAATAAAATTATCAAACTGTATAATAACAAAAAAATATTACATAACATACCTACCTAATAAAGTAATTTCTTGCCCCATCAACCGATATCAATTTATTATTACAGATTACAGATAAACATTAAATTGGATCTTCTTCAGTCATCTCCTTTATCGCATTATTAATAAATATCATTATTTATACATTTAAAAATATGAAGAGA
This sequence comes from Rhyacophila brunnea, assembly GCF_057557595.1. Classification (NCBI taxonomy): domain Eukaryota; kingdom Metazoa; phylum Arthropoda; class Insecta; order Trichoptera; family Rhyacophilidae; genus Rhyacophila; species Rhyacophila brunnea. Next base: position 23,091,031 of record NW_028232774.1, read on the forward strand.
TAACCTAATGACCTCGAGTCTTCAGAAGTAAATAATTATTGATTCGTCGAAAAGTAGGTATTCTTAGATAACGTGCAGAGATTAATAATTTACGTGGAACTGCAATAAAAAGAAACACTAAATTTATAATTTATTTCTAACACAATTAAAAATTAAATTAAAACAAGTGGATGGCTATTTTAAAAAAAACACACCTTTTATCACGACTAAAAACAAGGCAGGCAAAAAAAGTTTTTAATCTAACGAAAATATTTACTGGTTGAATCAATATTATGTAAATACGTTTATTATTTTAAGAATATGTTAAATCACCGGTTTCCAACCTGTGGATTACGACCCTCAAGGGGGGGGGTTGCGAGGTGTATAAATAGCGTAACTGGGTAGAAGAGAAAAACTTTATATCAGTACTCAGAAATAATGGCAACTGAAATATGTACCTAACGGGTGTGGAGTAACAGGCAACCGCTCTCGAGTGTGCAAGAATATGGGATAAACTTAAACACTTGTCAAGAATATGCTTGTCCTTAGTTCTGACAACTGCTCTAGGTTTATGCACTGGCGCACGTTCAATATTTGTGTATTTGAAGGTTGCAAACACACACACTATTGCACGTACATAATGTGCGGTTCATTCTTGTAGGAAACTCACACATTCAAAACCCTGTGTAAAAAATTGTATTGGGGTATAGCCTATCGGAATTCTATGTATTAATCTGTTCTGTGGTAATAATGCAATGAGTTCATAGTTCTTTGAAATACCACATTTTCTCTAAGCATCTTGGAAACTACCCAATTAACAACATAACGTCAAATATACCAAAAAAATACACAAGGAAAAACGTAATTTCATTTTGTTTGCAAGTATTAATTACATAATGTTATTTGAAGGTAATAAAAAGAAGCACGTACTTACTACATTATTAAAATTAATTATATTTATTTTTTGTACAACATAATTATGAATATATTTTTTGGTCAAAGTGCATAACTATTGAATCATGGCGCTACTTAGATCAGTGCCCATAAACTTTGTACACGCGAGCGACATAAGGCCACGAATAAAAGTGAGTCTACAATAAAAATAACAAATACTCTTCATTGAAAATATCCAGGGTGCCTGAAAAATGCCTGTTAGTCTTGAATATGAGTGGGAAACCTCGGCCTTTTGAATGCATCAAAATTTCCATTTTACAACGTTTTTATTAGGTCGTATTCTTATTTGTCCGGGGGTTGTTTGTCCGGTACAAATCTTGCAATCGATTTTTAACTAACTTCCCGACTAGCTAGACATTTGAAACTTTTAGAATATATCAGAACACGATGCCAATGCATGTTTTTAATACTTTTAGACATTTTTAAGTAGAATTAAATTCATTTTCAGTTAATTCTGTTTTGTATGAAAAGTTATTTTGGAAGAAATCCGTAATCCAATCCACTATTATTGGTTGATAGGTCCTAACAACTAAATTATCAATATATACGTGCATTACTATGGAAATCAATATGAGTGTCAAAATGACATTTCAGTATTATTTCTATCAAATACATTTTTTTTGATCGTTTAAGGGCCCGCTGAAGAGCCCGCCGTTCAAATATAATTCAGTATAAAAAGGACCTCGGCGTCGTAACTACGTCAGTTTAAATCGATCTTTTCGCAAAAATCACTAATCATCGGAGATTTTATTTCAAGAAATATTATTATTATTACTGATAATTTCTGCCGCGCGGAGAATTATTATTATTTTATGAACACCTGCGAGATGAAGCCGATCAGAAAACAGGGCTGTCAAAATAATATTAAGCATTCATATTTTTTAAATGTTAATTTCATCATGGTTTTTAATCAAACCTGTGCAAGTACGTACTGATAACTTGGGTGGATTTTGTAGCAAACATACTATTGATATATATACGGGTATATTATTATTATAACCCAATTCAAATTGAACATAGGTTGATACTCAAATACTATTATAGTATGTTTATGATTTCGAGAAAATAATACGATGGTATAATTAATCCATATCAATTATTTGAAAACATTACATTCGCACTTTGCACAAAATTACAAACACATTCGAAGTTTGCCGCACACGTACAGACCACGTGATATTTGTTTACGCAAAATCGTCGCTTTTCAAAATGGCGAATTTGATTACCAGATTTTACTGCGATGAATCAGTATGTTCCTTTTTGTCTTTTTTTATTCGTAGGTTTGTTTACTATGTACACCGAGAAATTTCCATTTATAAACTCGGAAACGATTTTTACAGAAGAGTTTTGGAATATAATGCAACCAAAACTGGAAAAAATTCTATCATGGGTGTTGACTTCCTGAATTAGCTAACCCCAGGTCCATGCCACTACGTGAACCACAGTGGATATTAAGCCATTTCCACACTGGCAACAAGTTGCTGGCAACCTCATTGAATTTTACGATACTTACCATAATTGCTTAAGAAATTTTACAATAATTATCGTAAAATCTAACGAGGTTGCCAGCAAATTAACTTGTTGCCAGTGTGGACCCGGCATTAGATGCACAAAACTTAAATAATATATATTATAAATAAAAATTTAAAATTATAAATATATATTATGATTTATGTCTTCGACAGCCCTGATGAGATAAATGTGAAATATGAGTCGGATCAGTCACAGAGCAAATTTATTAACACAAACAACTTTGACACGACCTTTTTATATTAACTAGTAGACCAGATATTATGGACCACATGTTAAAAAATCATATTTTCAATTCTCAAGGCCAATTCTGTAGAACGTCCTCAACAGAAAATGTAAAAACGTTGTATATAAAAAGTTCTTTTTATCTTGTAATTATTTTAATTTTAAATTTAGTACATACCTACATAGTTGTTAAATTTTACAAAATGGTTTTGAAGTACACGTAGAAGAAGTGTTTTGAGCGTGGCCGTATTATGCCCGGTCCACACTGGCAACATGTCGCCGGCAACCTCATTAAATTTTACGATAAGTATGATAATTATCGTAAATTTTCTTAAGCAATTATGATAATTATCGTAAAATTTAACGAGGTTGCCGGCGATATGTTGCCAGTGTGGACCCGGCATTAGGTTACAAGTTACAACTACCTAATTTAATGCGGCCATCCAACAGCGTGAGCTTTTGGGACAAAAAGATTTCTAACTAAATAGGTACTGGACTACAGAAAAATACTAGATTTCATGACATTAAAATAAAATTAATGATTTGGCGTGCTCAACCCCTGTACGCGTGCCGTAGCAAAACATGAACTATTTCGTAAACACGAGATACTTTTCGACTATATTATTATTATTATGTTAAGGGTGGGAATTAATAGCACGTTGCGTTAGTCACAACTCACGATGACAAAAAATATTCAAATATTTAAAATATAGTTTTCACTTAAAAATCACCTAAAAGAGCGTGTAACAAACCCAAAATCGTGAGTCACTTTTTTTTTAAACACTGCGTTCCCTAAGCCCTGACAAATCATCACATTGGAAATGGATGGTTTTCACAAATCAACGACATCTGTAGCACAGTCAATTTGAATGGCGATAAGAATAGTTTTGACTTGTCAATAGATTATTACAACTAATTATAACTAAATAACACATTATTTCAAGATTAGGAAATCAGAGATGCAGTTTAAATAATCATATATTACAATAAGTACGTATCGATTCTTATTAAATATTTAATAATAGAGGAAAATAATCTCGCATCCCAAATAGGTAATTAATTTCTAAACAATAGTACTAGTGTGTGGCGTTTACGTGGTAGAACTCCTTTATAATGGTGTTGAAACAAAGATTCTACTTTAATTGAGTCATTTAGGTTGATATTTTATGCTTATGCCAGGGCTATAAACCCATCGTGATGTGTGTATAACCCGAAACAGCTGTCAGCCTAAAGGACTCAATAAAATTAACAAAAATAACTTTGTTTCAAAACTATTAAGAAAATTATTTCTTTCCATGACGTGCAAATTGATCATTTGGTAGTTGTTGATGAAAACCATCCATTTCCAATGTGATATCCTTTTTAATGTTGTCAGTGGTTAGTGTAAACAGTCTGTTGAATTATGCGAATATAAATATTCCCCATGAGTTAATATGACAGGCTGGAGGAAAATGTTTGTGTCTCATGACTCCCTTGTAAGACAAATCAAATCCGTCCAACGGGTCGATCGTCATGTTTTAATGACAGATTCAGAGTTGCAAGACACTATTAAACTTTGGTTGGTAATCCTTTACTACATGCGTCACACTAAGCTCACACGAGACTGAATCAAGCATTTTCTCGTATAATTTCGCACATTGGAGCGGCACTCAGCACATCATGTAAGATGAGAAAAAACCCGATAGGACGGACGTTGTTGACGTTTTTGCTACTACGCATCGTACCCGAAGAAACGAGAAAAAACCGATGGAAGTGTTCACACGACACGGGTTTTTCTCGCGGCGTCAGTAGTGCCGTCAAAAAAGTATTGATACTTTGAAGTACCTAGTACCTAGCGATAGTTCGATACTTTTCTTCTAATACAATACGGGCTTTCTAAAATTTCTAAATTTCAACACCGCGTATCCCTTTCAGCCGGTGTCTGACGAGGCTCAGTCCTCTGGCTACCCCTGTATATTTTGTACACCCACGACATCCCGATCCCCGAAACTAGCTTTGCCTCCCATATTATCATTGTTGCCCAATATGCTGATGATACCGCTATCCTTCCGCGATCAGTAAACCGTAATCGTTCGATAGACATTATCTAATCTGCGACTAAAAAAATCTTTGTGTGATAAATGGCGCATAAAAATAAATCAAGACAAAAGCTCTGCACTAACTTTCACAAGATGATCCAACCGTCACAAGTATAAAGGCAAAAGCATCAGGATGCACGGAACTAATATTCCTTGGACTACTATAGTCAAATACCCAGGTCTAACTTGAGATGAAGATCTAACATTAAACGTTTCTAATACTGCGATTACCCGTCCCATTATGGAGATAAACGCTGCCCACGTCTGGGTCTCTGCTAATCCTGCTAAACATTTCAAAACGCTTCAGACTATAGAAAACAAATCGCTTAGAACGATCACGGATGGCCTATGGTTTGACATATTTTAGCCATTATTTTCAATTTGGTTTGTTCAACATTCTTGTTCAAGATGAAGCATTCATATACTATGTGAAATATAAGTATTTTGTTTTTAATTTCTTTATTCGATGTTCGCCAATAAATACACTGTCCTGAAGTTAGTAATTTGACAGTTGTTCAGCGCTCGAAATGGAAAATTACACGAACTGGAGCGCTCGATAATTTTCAGAAAATAACACATTTATAATATGTACAAAAAAAGAATTAGATTTTTTCGTTATAGATATACCTACTTAGCTCAGACGGCCATATGGAATAACAGTCCTAAAACTTGTGGCATGCAAAATTTGTCAGCGGTGCAGGGTGCAGGTGAAAAACGGGGTTTATGACACGTCTTAAATATTATTGTTTATCATTAGTTTCGTATTAAAATTTAAATATGTACTTACATAAATATTATAAAGTAACTGAATTTAATTACTTTTTAATAATTCACGAACCGAGACGCAATATTTAATTTTTCCACGTGACGGAGCGATACTTTCGGCAATTACACGAGCCGGAGCTGCGTTCCGGTGCGCTCTGGTTCATTTCGAGCGCTGCAGTTCTTTTAAAACGATTTGTCAGACATCCCTCGCAGTATGATCAGTGACACGAACTATTTTTTTTAATGCTCAACGAAATAAATATGTACCGTGAAATCACGTGAGATTAGACCAACGCTATTTTCAAAACCTTTTTGTAGTAGATACCTACCAAAATAATAATCTAAGTCTGAAAATTTTGTTAAATATTCATACCACATAAATTTAATATAATAGTTGGATTTTTTTGGAATATTATACCAATATCAATACTTTTATTCGTTACGGTACGGATACCAAGTATTGATACTTTTTTTCGATATGACGGCCGTATGCGTCAGGCGCAATAAACCTCTCAGCAGGCAGTTTATCATGTCTCTTTGTGAAGGGTTGTTATAATGTTATATCTACCTACGTATCAATGGATAATAAAAATTTGATACCGATATTGATAGTATGTTTATTTAGTTCAAACTAGACCTGCATCGTAGATCCTACCGAACTTTTAGGTGTATATTATGTTTTAAAAAAAAACATTAAAAGGGCTTCAAATTATTTGGTAAGTAAAAAAATGCAAAAATAGCAAGAATTTTATTAAAATAGTGGCAATTATCTAATATTAACAGCAGGTAAAAAATGATTATTGGTAAGTATTAAAATAATCACTATGTAGCGTGAACATACAAAATAATTTTATTTTTTCAATTCTTCACACCTGAATTGACAGTTTTAATGTTGGTTACGTATGGCATCTTACTAAGCTTCAAGAGTCTCGGCTTTTGAGCTTTGAGAATCGATGTCTGCGCCGAATCTTAGGGGTACATTGGTACGACCGCGTTACAAACACCCGAGTTCGTGAGCAGACACAACAGCCTTCGGTGATTGAAGTTATCACGAAGAGACGATTTACGTGGCTGGGACACGTATTCCAGATGCCGCCAAAGAGTGCGGCACTTCGTACCCTTGTGGCACAGCCTCAAGGGTTCCGTCGCCGTAGCCGGCCCTCCCTCACCCTGCAGCGGTGCTATAAAAGCGACCTACGTGCTGCAGGTCTGACATGGCGGGAGGCGCAGGAGTTGGCGATGGACCGAGGTAAGTGGCGCCAACTTGTGCTTGCCCTATGCCCCAATGTTGGGACGTGATAGGGTGGAAAAAGAAGAAGACGTCTCTGAATAATAATTTCATTAACTCAGAATACGGTGTTGCCAAATATAGATATAAATCCCCGAGCATATTATGACATGATCATACTTAACCATGTTCATTGGTTGGAAGACATTTATAGAAATCGGGCCATTCCTATGATTTCGTTTCATCGAAACTGTGACACTTGTCACGTTCCCAATATAATATTTTTTATTCTGTTTCGATAGCAATACAAAATTGAATACGTATTCATGTCCATTGTATACGAGACATTAAGAAGTGGGCGGTCAACGGGAAAAAAATCGAATCATGTGAATCGATTCGTGTAAATAGCGATCAGATCTGCGCATGTATTCTATACACACTGCTGCTATCAGCGGCTAGCGAGGGTTGTTTATCATATTTATGTATTAAGGAATTATATTTGTTACATAAAGTTAGCCGTCTAAACTGTCTATCTTGTTCTAAAAGTTCACACAGCCAAGAGAGAAAACATAGCACTTTTTGACAGTTCAGACGGTTAAATTGTTGTAACAATTAAGCCCCTCCAGTGGCGCACCCAGGATATAATATTGGGGGGGGGGGGCAAGGAGGAGAATGTAAATTAGTCCCATAGGCTCTTTTTCTTCTTCACAGCCTAATTTCTCGTTTATCGGTCTTTTGTCTATTGCACTCGGTGTACCTACACCATGGTCCTAACATCCTGAAACGGGCCCTCAGGTTAGGATATTTGGCGGCCCCCCTACCTACCGCTAAGATTAAAGGCAGTGTGAAACACTAAATTAACGTTTTCCAAATTGTGTTTTAGTTCAAATCAAGGGTACTTATACGGTGAATTATTGGCGATTTTTAATACATCTACTTTAATAATGGAGCTGTCGAGTATCGACACATAATAATCAAAAAATATATTGCACAATTATATAAGTAATTGAAAATGGTCATGGCCATGAAGAATAATAGCAGGCGACTTTTTTTACTATTAAAGTTAATTTATGATGTGTGTTTATCTCACTTATCTGGTCAACCCGACACGCCGGGCCCCCAATAACCCGGGCCCACAGGCTAGAGCCCTGTCAGCCCTCCCAAGCTATGACCTACACCACTCCGGAATTCGGGTGGACACGGAGAATTTTTTGACAGTTCCATTAGAGATTGGGTTTCTAAAAAAACCCGACATTAGTATTTCGAAATTTTGTGTTAGAAATTAAAATCTAAGAAATTTTTATTTGTCTAAGCCTAAGCCCAAAGGTATAGTTTATTGGCTTTCTTCTGATTGGTTTAGGGGCTGCCCCTCAATACATAGGATTATGATAAACTACTCTTGTATAGAATAAATGCGCTGGACATACTGTAATAGTACTGTCAAAGAGTCGTCGCACATTACGACGGCTAGACACGACCACAAATCACAGGAAATGGTAGTTTTTGGTACACATTAAGGGATGGTTCGGATATGGGCGACGCGGTCAAAATGACTGCTAGTAGACGGCGCGGATTGAAAGGTGTGCGACACTTCCGCATCCCCACGCGTAATCTCCCCATATCAAAATCTACGTTTTGTGGTTGCATCCAGTCGTTTTAATGTGCGACGAGATACGATACCATAGTTCTATACGGAAACAACAAAATTCTTTGTTCTCTAAGACAATGCCGTTTGTAATTTAAGGAATCAATCCAGACATACCCATCAAGAACTGAATTAATAATGTATCCCTAAGGCAGTGGTCGGCAAACCGCGGCTCGCGAGCCACATGTGGCTCTTTGGCCCTTGAGTGCGGCTCTGCCACAAATGCCCTCTGCCCTATTTGACATGGCTACAAAGAAGAAGCAAAGAAAAACGGAAGACGAAAACCGTGAATTTAAAGTGGAATGGACCGAGAATTTCACGTTTATTCACAACTTAAATGGCCTACCGACCTGAATTATTTGTCGGGAAAAATTGGCGCATAACAAGAAGTCAAATTTGGAGCGACACTTTACGACTAAATGCGCCCTGTCACGTCATTTAGCACTAAATATCCTGTCGGAGATGCAAGTAAAAAAGCAGTTGAGAAGAGCCAAGAAAAATCAAGTTCTGTATTTAATTACTGAATACAATCAACATTGTCATGATTTAATTTTATGAAAACCATACTTACAATTTAATTTTTATTACGTATGATATCACGTTTTATTAAGTTAATAAACAGTGTACCTACATATTATATAATTTAAGTTTAAGAAATTTGGCTCTCAAAAGAAATCTCAATCGTTGTACTGTTGATATTTGGCTCTTTTGACTAATGAGTTTGCCGACCGCTGCCCTAAGGAATCAATCCAGACATACCCATAAAGAATTGAATTAATAATGAATCCCTGAAAGGGTTATTTGATTTTGACGATTGAGATGATTATTTGAGATTGACGTTCACAACATTTTTGACTTGTCTCTTTACTGAATTATAAAGAATAGATAGATCTTTCCACATATTATAATGGCATTCCCTATAGAACTAGGGAATCGTAGTCTTATAAAAATATCAAAATGTTTATGTTTAGTAGGTACCTACATTCCGAACAGCGGGTCAATGCCTTGTTTTCTTTTTATTTTATATTACAAACTAAAATTCTTGTTTAATAGTGCCTATTATCAGCTCAATAAACACTGGCAAAGTGTAAAGTGTAAACGAAACAGGGATGCGAGAATTTTCTAGCAATAATAATCAAAGTGAAAACACTTTGAAGTCGTAAATTGGCTTACAAAAATCGACTATATGTATCTCAACAATGTAAACAGATAAAATCTACGATATATGGGAAAGAGTACGGCGGCTGCGAGTGAAGCACCACTTTGTTTACATGTTTTGATCTATTCTTGGATAGAAAACGCAGCGGCCTTGTCCTCAACACGTTGTGGTTTGAATGCAGTACTCTGAGTACTCCCTCGAAGACCGCGGGAAATACGCTCTTGAAAAGCATCATGGTTGGTTAACGAGACTAGGTTTCCATACAACATATTAGGAAAATATGGTGAAAACAAAATCAAATATTTTTTTTTAAATTAAGAGATCACGCGTGAGTATCTTTTGATATATTGTAGTCACACGACGTTGTCTACTCGCGTTCAACGCACGAAATCTTACTGTATTTCTGACCATCAACTCTTATCTGTGAAAAGTGTAAACCAGATATTATGTCCAACGCGTCGATCGCGGAATGAATTTTGGTTGATCGCAGGCAATGTCGTGACTTGACTCGCGCGCATTCCAGGTACATGTGACCTCATTGAGCCGTCGACATGTAATCGCCGCGTGTCACTTCTCGCGCACGGTCGAGGTACAGGTGACCTCATTGAGCTGTCCACATACACTCGCGCCGTATCGCCTATTATCATTTAGGCAATCTCATAGGAATCGAGACGTGAAAATGTAAAAATATGTGTGTACGTCCAGATGTAATGTTGTAATATAATATGATTTAATTGATTTTTTGCAGGGAAAATTAACCATTCCTAGTGTTATTTACTTAACCAGCTTACTGGAAAGTAATTTAAAAATAAACCACGAGATATCTCAGGTGCCATTTAATCATATTATATTGCATCACTCGCTGACTACCGCAGGGGTAAGAGAAAGAGAAGATGTGAATTCCCGTTCTTTAAACTGGGACGTCCCCTTCCCGTCACGCAGTAGGCTACAGCACTATTTTGACGATGCTGCTATCCAATATCAAAACTGGCAGTGATCTAACATACTCTCACATTGTCATTCTTCAGCTGGAACAAACGGATTTGGATGAGAACATCAATGCGTCACAAATTAACCAAGAAAACGTGTATTTCACAAACACATAAAAAGAAATACTTAATATCCCATTCGTCATGAAAATGAAAAGTTTCGGTGATCTTTGGACAATCATTGCACTCGTGGCCAAAGTATTTCCATACTGTGCAATAAGGTGAAATTACGCCTCTGTTTAAAGCATAAGGATCAGTGTTGCCAACCGTACTATAATTATAGTACAATACTATAATTTTGATTCTGCAAAAACTGTAAAATACTATAATTTTACGCCGAATATGCCAAAACACTATAATTTTAAAGGATTCGAGCCGAAAAATGTTCCTGTACTATATTTTTTACAGAAATACTATAATTTTTACGCTTTGTACTATAATCAGCTTAGAAAAATACAGCAACGCTGACAGGGATTCAGATCTTTGATTTCTCTAGCTCCTGCGGCAAGCCGTCAGTGATGCAAAACGTGATACGACTAGGTCACGCCAGGTTAATTTGAAAACGATTTTCATGTAATCTGGCTTAGGAAATAAAAATAGGAATAGTTAATGCTTTCTCTCCAAAATCACAAAGAAACATTATAATATTACAACTGAATGTACACGTTTTTTACATTTTCACAGCTAAATATATTATGCCGGGACCACATTGGCAACATGTCGCCGGCAACCTCGTTAAATTTTACGATAAGTATAATTATCGTAAAATTTCTTAAGCAATTATAATAATTATCGTAAAATTTAACGAGGTTGCCGGCGAAATGTTGCCAGTGTGGACCCGGCATTATGTATTTGCAAATGGTGCGATCGACTTGGATCGATCGCGATGGAAGTGACTGTGCCATACGATCGGCGGATGATGCATCTGTAGACGGCTTTATATTAATACAATATCATTGAAACGCAAATAGATACGTTTAATACAATGTTGTGTTAACAGAGAAGCAGGTCCACCGACGATGTATGTACAATGTACATACTTAGAACTGTCAATAATTAATAGCGACTCAAGTAGGTTTGAGAGACAACATTGAACAGCTCACAAAATCAAAATAAACCCGACCCAAACGGCGAGGCGTGTGAAAACTCTGGTCGAATCCTCCTTCATCCATATTTACCTACCGTGATAGCCATAAATTAAACATAATTCAACTGTTTATTTATTACTCCTATAACGTTAAATGCAAATAGAGGCTAGATTATTTTCAAAGCTAAATATTTTTTTTCAGAATAAACATCACTGGAACACACAACTTCGACCAAGGTTTTGAAGTAGTAGGCCTCGACTGCCTTCAAATATTGAATACTTGTTTCGTATGCATGACAAACAATGCATACCTACTATTGAAACAGACTTAATAATTGAAAATAACCATGCGCTACCGGGGAGACAATTAGGTAGGTAGACACATGTATTATGTTTATAAAATATTGGAATTAAATCAAAATAATCAAGATGGGCATTACTGTTCATTCATTCATTGAGGAAATGCAGATTGCCAATTACCTACACACAAAAAACAGATCTTGGAAACGACTACCGAAACGTGAAGATATAAAAAAAATCATTTTTGAAGTTGTAGGCATCATTGCATTGCATGGTATTCGTGTTCTGAAAACATGCTGCCACGTGTGACATTACTCGTGAGAAAATAAACACCACGGAGCATACATCTACTCTTGAGTGTAAACGTGTAAAAGCATGGAATTTAAAAAGATCTACAACTTAATAATGACAATTAAAGTGCAAATTAACAATTAAAAACGTGTTGAAATACTACCAATAAAACCACAAGTTAAAAGTACCAATAAAACATATTAATGTTAAGAAAATCCTATAGAAAAAATGGTAAATAAATAATTGATGTTTTCTCAGTCAGACTAAATAAAGGTTTACAATGTAAATAATAGGAATCTTTTTTGTGTTGGCAAGTCAATGACTGAAAAATCCATTTCACTTGTTCTATATTCAAAAGATATCTTCATTTCTGACAGTTAATTTAACTATGAACATGCGCAGATACAATAATTTCTTCTTGTGCGCAGTAATTAGGCAGGGCTAATGTGATTGAGTTTATGGTTACTGTTGCCGACTTTGCTTATAGCAAGCCTATTGTATCGCTTTCTCTCACTCGGCGCCCCTCCAACTCGTCTTGTCAACAACTTGTCTCGTGCCAAAACTATAAAACTTCACGGCAATGTGGTATATTTATACATAATTTAGAATACCTCAGAAACATAGCTATTTAAAAAAAATATGGTGTCAGACAGGACTCGAGCCTACATCCATCGGATTCCGGCCAATGTATGTACCTACTTTAAAAATTTTGTCATCTGCACTCTACCGCATAACGTAGAATAGAAATTAACCAATAGTCATACTACTGAAGCGCTCTTTAAATATTGCTAATATTAGCAACTGGTTTTTGTGCAAGGCCCACTTTGGTGAGGCCGTAACACGAAACTACTTCCATCATAGTGCTAGGTTATTGCTCACATTTCGAACGTAATGTGGTAGGTAAACTGTTTGTAGAAAATTATGATTGTTACATAATGAAGTAAATAGTAATAATTTGGATATATGGTGGGCAAAGGCTGACTATGGCCTCAATGATGTATACCGATGCCAATAGGTATACTTCTAAAAAATGTTGAGACGCCACTGTCCAAGAAAGTCAGCAAATCCTATCTCTAGCCTCCGCGTGGCGTCCCCCGGGCAATGCAGATAATGTGCTGTATAACGCAACATAATATCTGTAGCCAATAGAGAAGGGTGCAAGGCGAAACTCTGGCGCCTTAAAACGAGAGACCTTTGGCTACGGGAAGGATCACCCAGACAGAAAAACCACACACCAACCCGTCTGGACAGCGTGGTGTGTTATGTCCAAAACCTTCATATGAAAACAAAAACTTCTAGAACCCGGCCCTCATTCTCCGGAGGCCAACCTGATACTGATCACGGCAGCGATCAGCGAAGGAAGGCAGAGGGTGCTAAAAATCCCCGGAGACCCGGAAAAGGCTGCCAACAGATGACCATTGCTACATATAACGCAAGAACATTGTCCAGCGATGCCAAACTTGTAGAGTTTCAAGAAGAGCTCCGGAATATCCACTGGGATGTTGTCGGACTCAGCGAAGTAAGGCGTAAAGGTGAGAGTATTATTACTTTACAAAGCGGACATGTGCTGTACTCCAAAGGAACCGATGAAGGACGCACGAGCGGTGTTGGATTTGTTGTCAACAAAGCCTGGAGGGACCGCATAGTCGAGTTCAACTGCATTTCTGACAGGGTCGCAAGCGTGATACTTAAAATCAATGCTAGGTACCGCATTCAGATTTTGCAAGTATATGCTCCGACACAGAGCTATCCTGATGAAAAAGTGGAAGAGTTTTACGAGGAAATAACATCCTTGAAAAATAAAAGTAAATGCCACTTCAACATCATAATGGGAGATTTCAATGCACGTATTGGATCATACCAAAGAGATGACGTAGCGGTCGGACATTTCGGACATGGCTCAAGGGATGGTAGAGGGGACATGCTTGTGGAGTTTGCTGAAACCAACAATCTTCACATCATGAATTCCTTTTTTCAACATAAACCTACACGTAAATGGACGTGGAGAAGCCCGACAGGAAGGACCAGCGAAATCGATTACATCCTCACTGACAGAAAATATACATTTTTAAACTGTAAGGTGATCAATCAGTTTAACACCGGCAGTGATCACCGGATGGTGAGATGTAAGATAAGATTGAACGTCAAATCAGAAAGATCCAAACTGCAGAAGAAGTCAAATGCTCGCGTATACCTGCAGAACAATACTGAATTCCAAAATGAACTCAAAAATGCACTATCGGCTTTCTTAGATGAGAACGAAACCGTTTCCCTATCCAACGCGGAGGATATAACGAATATTATTCTACAATGTGCAGAAAAAACAGGCGTAAAAAGCTCAGAAGTTACACCTTCCACCAAGCTTTCGAAGGCAACATTGAATCTTATGGAGCAGAGAAGGAAAACCAAGAGCGATAGACAGGCGCAAAACGATATGGAGTTTTCATCACTTTGCAAAACCCTCCGAAGGAAGATTAGAGAAGACCTTCGTAAATTCAATGTAAACCTCATACAAGCAATTGTGAAAGCAGGCAGAAGTTTAAACAAAAACAAGCAATGCTTGTCGATAGGAAAACGTCAAATCACAGCACTAAAAGCAAAAGATGGTTCTATCGTCAGAAATTTGGAACACTTGTTAAGCCGAGTTGAAGAGTTCTACAGCGATCTCTACAGTGATGACACTGACAATACGACTATAGACTTAGATCTTCAGAGAAATGGAAATTCGGAAGACCATACTCCCGAAATTACATCCTGGGAAGTAACCCATGCTTTAAATTACATGAAAAGTGGGAAAGCCCCCGGGGAAGACGGTTTAACGATAGATATCCTCAAAAAAGCAGGAAAGGATGCAAATGAAGTACTTGCACAATTGTTCACAGCCTGCATATGCAAAGAGGATGTCCCAGAGGTATGGAAAAATGCCAGCATTGTCATTCTTCACAAAAAAGGTGACAGAGAAGACCTAGCAAATTATCGTCCAATAAGTCTACTCCCTATTCTCTACAAGACGTTCACAAAAATTCTCTCAAACCGTCTGCAAAATGTACTAGACGAGAACCAACCGAGAGAACAAGCCGGATTTAGAGGAGGATACAGCACTATGGACCATATCCAAGTCGTCAGAGAAATCATAGAGCGGTACCAGGAATACAAACTGCCACTATGCATGGGTTTTATAGACTATGAGAAGGCGTTTGATTCGATAAAGAAATGTTCAATACTCGACGCACTCAGAAAACAAGGAATCCCTGGACGCTATATAAATATTTTCAATAATATATACAGTAGCGCAACAGCATCTGTAAATCTCCATAAACCATCGCGCAGATTTCCTATCAGCAAAGGAGTCCGACAAGGTGATACAATCTCACCTAAACTATTTACAGCTACCCTTGAAGACTTATTCAGGCAACTTGACTGGAATGACAAAGGGATCCCCATAAATGGAGAATACCTGAGTCATCTGCGCTTTGCCGATGACATAGTAATTTTCTCGCAAGACTCAGAAGACCTCCAAAGCAGAATGCAGGAACTCGCTGAAGTAAGCAACAAAGTAGGTTTGAAAATAAATGTAACAAAGACGAAAGTCATGTTCAACTGCTTTGCAGGCCAAAAAGAGATCCTCATCAATGGCACTCAGCTCGAACAGGTGAAAAGCTACATCTATCTGGGACAACAAGTATCTATAGATGGATGTATATTTGATGAAATTGTTCGCAGAGTAAAGCTAGGCTGGAGTGCTTTTGGCCGCCTGAATAATGTCTTCAAAAGTGACCTTCCACTGTGCCTAAAGCGCAAAGTGTTCAACCAGTGTGTGCTTCCCGTGATGACATATGCGTGTGAAACATGGACCCTAAGTAAAAGAGAGATCCAGAAACTTAGAGTAGCACAACGTGGTATGGAGAGGTGCATGCTGGGCATAACGCGAAAGGACAAAAAGAGGAATGAGTGGATAAGGAAGCAGACAAGGGTTTGCGATGTAATAGAGTTTATTAAAAGCCTTAAATGGAGATGGGCTGGACACATAGCTCGAAGAAGAGACAATCGTTGGACAAATCTAGTCATCCAGTGGTATCCAAGAAGTACAAAACGTCCACAAGGTAGACCTAGAGGCCGCTGGATCGATGAAATGATAAAGTTCTGCGGAAGTACGTGGCAACGCAATGCACAGGACCGAGAGAAGTGGAAGCAACTTGAAGAGGCCTTCATCCAGCAGTGGATAGATTCAGGCTGATGATGATGATGATGATATGCAATCAAAAGTCTTCTTTTATTACGAGCAGGTTACACGCATTGCATTCGAAGATAATCTAATCAATAACTAACACTACCATCGTAATTCTAAAATTCAGTGACACGGCCTGTATAATAGTCGACCGTGCTTTTATGGTTTGAATCAAGGAACCATTAATCGGTAGAATTATAGTAATATATTCTAAGTACTTATAACGATCTCGTCTTCGTCTTCGCGTACTTGTACTTGCTAATAATTTAATAAACCATTCGTTGAATATTAAAAATAGTTTATTGGTTTGTTTAGAATACAATACCTACCATGAATTTTGATCAATATAAAGATATGGAAAAGCTGCAGGTTATAGTAAATTACCGCATGTAAAAATTATGCGATCATCTTACATTACAGTGTGGCGCCAATATTCTGCAACAGAAGTCAGATCAATGATTATCGTATATCTCGGTTAACCGCAACACAGGTGGATTATCTACAATATTTGATTTCATTCTTTAATAACCAAAGTAGCGTACGTGACTGCCACTCGATAGAGCAGTGTTTCTAGCCAAATGTGAAACTGTGTGCAAACTGACCATGCCAGTTTGTGCGTTTCTGTAGGGCTTGTTGGTTACCTTCAATCTGTCATCCAATAACCCGAGATTGAGCCAATACAAACTCCGCCAAACTGTAAAAAGTCGATGATATGAGTTACCACGTGTAAATATCGCACTTATATTAATTATTATAATTATGTATATTCAATTGGATAAGTATATTCCCTTTGAATGAATGATAGGTATTACATTTGCCGTCATAAATTAGTAATAAACCGTGTCTGGCTTCCAAACCTTGGTCCACGGCAACTGGCTTTTACATTTATATTCGACTAATAATATTATATTCTGTAGCCCTCATGGCCCCACATCCTGAATCGGATGTATAAAATTTTTAATATCCTTGAAGTAAAATAGCGCCGCATGCGACTTTTTTTACTATTGGAGAAAATTTGTGTGTTTATCTCACTCGACTGATTGACTCGCTACGCCCCCCCCCCCATGTCCAGCACCCAAGGTTAGAGCCCTGTCATCCCCCACCCTTGTAGGGGGGCACGGTAGCCAAACATCATTTTTTATGTTCTTAGCCTCATCCACAGCTTATATTTGGCCAGCAAGGCACGTAGACCGAAATACGGATTAATTAACATAATACTGTGAAAATATGCCGTAAAGGCACATCGCCGGAACCCTTGATATAGGTATAATTGAGCGCATAAAAATACCTATGGTATTCTCTACCAGAATTTTCTTTTAAAATATAATATTCTTCACAAACCTTGGTACTAAGTGTAAACAGTGGTTCCAATCTAGTAATTTTTAACAACCGGCTCGCAGATTAATTTAACCCATGGTTTCTCAAACTATGCTATTTGGGTAACTCCATTTCCACCTGTGAAGGCTACGCAGTCGCGATTTAGGCCGGTTTCAGACGGGACACCGGTGTCGCGCTCGTATTGAATAAGGAGGCCTTTGTATTCGAATAAAGGGGCCTTTGTATTATGTTTATGAACGCTCAGAGCCAATGAGTCAACGCATAATTTCGAGATATAAATTAGAACATAAAACTGGCTGCGGTCATAAAAACATGTGTATCGGCGGCTTGAGAATGTAGCGGCCGACGGAAAAGTGTACCGGACACGCTTTGACTCATTAGCTCGGGGCGTTCATAAACATAATACAAAGGCCTCTTTATTATATACGAGCGCGACACCGGTGTCCCGTCTGAAACGGGCCTTAAACTCGGCCGCCTTCCATGCCCTTATAAACCTGTCCAAATAAAAAGATTTTAGTGCCGCACTTTCTTGTCCCTAGGGCCTAGCTAGAAGAAGCCGCACGGGACTGATGTAACAACCGTGCAACTCAGGGCGTAAACAAGTTTTGAAAGTTCGTCCAGAAGAATTCAAAAGCGATGGTGCTTGACGGTCCGGGATGTTGTCTGAAGGTGTCCAAGACTAACCAGGCACCAAGGATTCTGTATTTGATAAGACGACATTTATATTATGCCATTTAGATTTTAAACAACAGCAATTCGGTAACTTAGTGAATTGGGCATGACAATGTTATGTAGGTATATTCAAATACCAATATCACAAGTGAATTATAGCTAATCACGCGATCGATTCTCACCGGACAGAAAGTTTTAGAAATTCCTTTATCCTTATCATTCTGTCCGGCTGACTAGGACTAGATGAACGTGATTAGCCTTCTTGAATTCTTAACGCAAAACTCTTATCTAAACCAGCGTCACACTTGTTCTGAACGATTAACAACAATAATATTTAATATTATATTATTACCTCGTACTTTATAAAATTATTGTGTGTTTAAGTATATGTTATTAATTAATAAATTAAAATACATTAGCTTAATTATAAATTAATATCCGCAAACCCATAACAACAATACTTTATTGTCTGTTTCAGTTAAAACAGTGACGTTCCTAGACAAAATGCCGCCCCAAGGCAGCGCGAAAATACCGCTCCATTTATTATACAACATTTTTTACCATCCTTTCATGACTCCAATATCTAAGAAATGTGTTGTATGGGTACATTACTACCAAAATATATATCTACCAATCAAACTTACAGATATTTACCACCCAAACTTTCAAATTTATAAATATTTTCCCCCAAAAGTGGGGATTTTTTTGAGTGGTTTCTCACATATGATTTTTCCGATACATTAATTTGCTCTGTCTTGAGGAATTCGGGGCGATCCGTGTCGCTTTTATTCTTCACAAAACTTGGCAACATTTGTAATGATATTTTTAGCCTGAGATCGCAAAGGTTTAGGCATTATTATATCGATAACCGATATAATGACGGCGCAACGCTTCGATATACACTAAAATCGTGAACCAGGAGCGATAGGTGGGACGCTTTGAAAGACGGGGTGCATCTTTAGTTTTGACGGTCAACGCAACTTCCATGCGCACTGGTTAATAAGTCAGACTGAAATTATTAGCAAATCTGCACGTGTCGTTTCTGGTCACCAAGAACGTCTAAGGGCAACGGAAGTAAAGTAGACATTGCAAATCCAACAATAATGTACTGCATTGTTAAAGTTTAGGTAGCTACTTATATATATCAAATGATTCTCCTCGGTTTACCACCCCCAAACGATGCTCAATCTGCTACCCCCACGGAGCATCCCTGAGTTTAACTAAAATGGTGTTAAAATGCTAACGGTTTGCTGTAAATTGCGACAATATACCATTTTGTGTCCTGCATTTTCAGCTTTAATTTCGTATATTTACACTGCATCTAATGGAGAAGGCTCTCTTTGCCAATCAAAACGATTTAAATGAATGAAACGATGAAATCTGACGAGTTCCAGAGCGATTGATTATACCTACACATTATTAATCTTTCGCGATCGTAATGCGAGCAACCGGCACGGTATTTGCAACAACCGGTTCGCGCAACCCGGTCGAATGACACCGCCCTGTGTGGGTGACCGGTCAATGGAATGATAATTTGAGGCCCACCGGCGGCCATTACCGAAATTTCATCGAAAAGGAATTTATGAATGCTGCGCAATAGTATTCGAATTGGGAGGGCGATAAAACTCGGGCCAAAAATACTTTCGGTAGGTAATGAAATAGAAATAATGAACAAACGAAAGCCCCACTAGTTTATTAGACAATATTGTCGCTTCTGTGTGACGGGAGAGTTGTTTACTTTTTGAAAATGTGGGTAGATACATGAAAATAGCTCTAATAATTAGATAAGAAGCAATTGAATACCATCTTTGTCATGTCGGGAAATAAAGATGCATACATATTATGATGGTAGGATCACTATTATCGCGTTGTTTCACAAGTAAGTTCCGGCGTAAAGTTATACAATAATTTGTAAACTTTTGCCAAATTCAAATACACGTGCGCGAACATGTGTTTGAAACTCAACGTAATACTATGTCCACACGTTTTATAAACACTGCAAATTAAGGCAAAAAAGCTTAGCGACGTCATATCGAAAGAAAACTTACCGATACCTGGTATCGGTAGTTTTTTGACGTCACTAGCAGTGCTTCGGTGGTTTCCCAAGCGGTGTCAATATGTAGCATGCAATTTTCTAATTATTTACATTTTAAAATGTATTCATTAATCAATAAGTACCTACCTATCTAGTATCTAAAACGATTTAAAACAAAACAGGGAACACAGAAATAATGAGAAGTGTTCCCTTCTGTGTGTGGCAGGAGCAAGTTTTAAATCTCGAGTGTAGAGAAATTTGGAATAAACCAGGGAACACAAAATTAATGTTAACTGAAATAAACGAGGTTTTGACTGCTACTCGCTGTCATATCGCCTCTTCACATCTGGAAGAGAATCCGCTGATCAGGCCCCCACTTCAATTCTGTTACAATTCTACCGAGCTCTTCCGTTCTAACCACTGCCAGGGCACCTTTCAATTCATCGAAATTCACAAAGATATCCGCAATTCGCAGATGTACTCTGTGTCGTTCATTTAAGCCATTTAGGGCATTGCAATGCTAAATGTACAATGTCCTCCAAAACATCACATTCATCACAGAGCTGCGAATCGCTTTTTCCCATGGGGACATCTAATTTTTTACCCATTGTGTGTCCTGTTCTTAGCCTCAGTGTTAGCTTAAACTCATTTCTCTATATCCACCGCAGAAAATTGACAACAATTTATTAAAAGAAAAACTTACACGTAAAATTTGGTACTTACTTATACTTGATAAAGCTCACCGTGAAAGTAAAAAAGTACTGTAAATCATTTTTATAAATTATATGTTAAATAGGTACTTAGTGAAAACTTTTTTTAATGAACCATGATAATATAAATACATATTATTTAGGTACTTACCTAAGTATGAGAAAATTGAGAATCATGGGCAGACTGTGTATTATTATTTATGCGTCAACGAGATAACTGAAATAATATTAAATGTCAAATATAACTAAATAGCGTGATAAGTAATAATAGTAATAATAATATTAAAAAAATAACATATGTAGATAGTAGTAGAAATGACATTTAAACTGATGAACAAACCAATATAATTTATCACCTCCTGGTTGAAAATTATGTTGAGGTTTTCCTAGTACGTTTTTAAATAAACACTTAGGTATGCAGGTACTCAAAACTTAAAAGAACATAATTAGAGAAGACAGTAGACATTGGAGGCGGGACTTTTAAATTAGTAGGGTTATTTCAGAGATCCATCTATAAAATTTTCCAAACCAGCGTTTTATTCTTTAGGAAAAATAAGAACAAGAAAATAGAACTTAGGAAAAATGCTTTCAAATAGCGAAGATAACGATAAGAAACCTTTAGCTTTATACAACAGATATCTTTACTGAATTGGCATGCAACGACTGTGGCGCAGTCTACATCGGAAAGACGCAAAGGGCCTTCAATATAATCGAGTTTCTTGGAAACTTCAGACTAAACGCCTGCTCAGCGAACACCAATACAGTTTCACACCTCAAAAGAGTACTGAAGACGCGCTTCATCCAGCAATTGATCGAATCAGGGGCTGACCACGACAGTTGGCTCATAGTGGCGGTGTCTCTTGATATCAAGGGCGCATTTGACAACGCATGGTGGCCATATCTTCTCCAACAGTTGAAATGTAAAAATTGTCCCGCTAACATATTTAGGCTCATCAAAAACTATCTATCCAGCCGAGAAGTCTGCGTCGAATATGCTGGAGTATCTGCTACCAAAGAGACATCAAACGGATGCATACAGGGTTTGTCTTGCGGCCCTGTCCTGTGGAACATAGTTCTCGACGATCTCCTCTCTATGCCGCTCCCTGAAGGTGTACACGCACAGGCCTTTGCTGACGACGTATTGCTGATTATGAAAGAGCTTAGTTCTCTAGAAACCATGACTAACAGCGCGTTGGTGAGCGTCGAAGCCTGGGGAAGGAAGGTCAAACTGTCTTTCTCCGCAGAAAAAACGAAGGCGTTATTCTTTACAACGGGGCGCGTCTTTCCACCTTCGTTGGTTATGAACGGGAAACGTCTATCTTTTTCTAAGGATTTTAGAATTTTAGGGGTAATAATCGATGACAAACTAAATTGGTCGAAGCACGCTGACAGCATCTGCAAAAGAGCAGCGGTGACTTCACTCAAACTAGCAAGAATGGCCAAACCCACATGGGGTGTATCCTCTGAAGCTCTTCGAGTTCTCTATTCTTGAGCTATTGAGCCTATGATCACGCATGCGGTCAGCATATGGTCTGAAGCTGCTAAACGGAAAAATATAGTAAAAAAACTCAATACGGTTCAGCGAGCACTAGTGATACGAATATGCAGAGCTTACCGCACGACTTCGCTAAACTCAACGCAAGCTCTAGCAGGGTAGCAGTACTTATGCCTTTAGATTTACGTTTGGAACAAATCGCTCTCACTTACAGGGCTAAGAAGGGCGAGGAGGGCCTCGCAGGTTTTCTGCCAGACGATAGGCTTTACGAAAAACCGGTGGACTATAGAAGGCGGCCACACCCAGCTAGACTATTTTCTGAAGTGGTTTCTTATCCTGCAACGTTGGAAAGCAACGAATACAATAACACGTCGATTTTCACGGATGGAAGCAAAATTGATGTCTACTGGTGCAGGGTTTGTGGCATACATTAATAGCGGTGAGATAGCGGCTCGTAAGTACCGCCTTGCCAGCTATTGTATAGTAATGCAGGCCGAACTCTATGCCATCCAACGCGCTCTGGAGTGGGCAGGCTCAGATCAAATCCAACGAAAGCTCATCGAAAACCATAGTATTTGTATTTATTCGGACTCCAAAAGCTCAATCCAAGCAATTGGAGATCCCTTGTCTACTAATCCGATTGTCTTTTCTATTCACAACGCGTCTGCAATACTGAGACAGCGCCACCCCGAGATGCACTTCAAGTGGATAAGGGGACACACCGGGATAGAAAGACATGAAAGAGCCGACAAATTGGCTCGGCATGGTGCCTCTGAACCCAAGACCGCGATAGCTGATGACAAATTTCCTCTGAGCTACGCGTAAATTACAATTTCAGATATGGTGAACAACGAATGGAACTCACGATACCTAAACTCTTCGACAGGGGAGTTGACCCGAAAGTTTTTTACATCCAATTTCAGCAGCACGAGACATCAGGGTGCATAAGGGGCTGTGTTTTGAGATGACCCAGATCCTTACAGGTCATGGAGTCATGCGAACATACCTGCACCGATTTAAAAAACAGCTGGAAGCGACCAGTACGTCCTACATTTACTCCTAGATTGTCATTTTTTTTTAGCAAGGAGCGGCACAACCTGAACTTTTTATTACAGATGGCAGATGCGGACATTCGAGACCTTCCGGGGACCATAGCAAACTAGGCCGGAAAAGATGCACTTTTTAATTTCTGCATTGATGTAATAAAAAGAATCAAAATAATAAATGGTGACATGTAATGATTCATGCCTTTCAGATCCCGTGACTGCAGTCATATTAAAGTGCGGCCACACCGGCAACAAGTCGCGCGACAACTCGTTAAATTTTACGATAATTATCATAATTGCTTAAGAAATTTTACGATAATTATCATGCTTATCGTAAAATTTGACGAGTTGTCGCGCGACTTGTTTTCGGTGTGGACCAGGCATTAGATAGGATAACAGTATATGCTCAGAATATCAGTCCTATGCGACATTTCTTGTACCACGGCAAATAATAATAATTAATATGGCAACATTGGCAACCCTAAAATGAACAGACAACAGCCATATTAGAGAGAAAAAAACAATGATTGTCGTATCGAAAAAAGCTCGTATCTCATTCCTGCGATATACTATGAATAGACACATTGTTAGGCATGTGCCTAGTTAGGTATATAATAAACAAATAATGTTACCGTACAACTCGCTATATTTTTTTGATTTAGCAGAGGGGTCATTGGTCTCGAGTCACTTGCGACTCAAGACGAAATAATAATAAGACCGGGACCGCTGTACACTGGTACGGGATGCGACCCCTGACCGATAGATACGGAGATAAGCGGACTACATACCTAAACTAAATTATACTGACAACAATAATAATAATTATAATGCAGTTGTGGCAACGTCTACGGCTGACCACGATACGGTGACTCGTCGAAGTGAGGCACTTCTCAAACTGTTTCGCCCGGAGCAGTGTTGGAACAAAAACATAAACAAAAGACATAGAACAGGTTAATAATATAGCAATGCGATAGCTAGTTGCCATTGATCGAGAATTTGATGTCACTATCGTTTTAAGACTATAATGGTTTATGACAATTCAATATAGCGACACTAGCGGTGACAATATAAATGAATATTCAACAGTCCATCAACAACAGTGTTGCCAACAGGTATAGTACGCCCAAAATACTATAATTTTGAATATCGAAAAAAATACGCAAAAACTACTAAAATTACGATATTTACGTACTATAAATCGGTACAAAGTAAGTGTACGTACTATAATTTCGCAATACTTGTAAGAAAATTTGGAGAACCTGGAAAAAAATTGTTCAAAAAAAGTATCTAAAAAAGCCCTCGACTTTCGTTTAAAATGAAATTTCTTGAAATCCTTGGTAAACGTTTTAGGTCGGAAGAGGTATGTAGTACCTACCTACCTAAGGAAATTGGAATTTCTATGTTACTTTTTTTGATTAGAAGCAAAAAACCTATACATTTTCAATATATTATGACGATTCGTACTATAATTCGGTGACAAAAAGATGGCAACACTGAATTCAGCAAACTCTCAATCAATCAGTCATTCAAAATATACAGTATCTACCCGTCCGAGATTGACGTAAAACTAACAAACAGCATTGCCAACTTAACGTTTTTCTTACCCGTGCATCTATTCCTATTATATACACAAGACTGCTTTCGGCCGCTACGGCAGCTATCTAGGGTAGGTTTGTATCGAAGTATTAGCATTTATTGTAACAATTACTTTTTTCTACATTTTAACGCCTTTTTAAAAATAAATTAGAATATACATGAATTTCACCGCCGAGAAGAAATCTGCAAATTCTACAATACTTATAATTTGGAGAAATTCGAGCTTAAAGGTTCTGCTCGAAAAATGTTGGTTATTTTTGGATCAACCTACATAATAATTATGTGAACAAACATTTTCAATTATGAATATTAATGAAAACTCTTTATGATCAAGCATCACCGGTGATGTTTGACAAGAAGTTTTAAAAATCTCAACTTTAAAATTAACGCCTGAAAGTTTAAAAATGTAAAACATTTTCATTCTTCCCATTAGCTTGTTGGCTATTATATAATCATTTATTTTTTTATGTTGAAATTCCTTTTTCATGATAATAAAAATAATGTAAGTATGTCTAAAAATAGTATTTTACTTGCGGCCCGCCGTTCATTTTATATTCCTAATGTGGCCCTTCGTCCAAAAAGTTTACCAAGGCCTGATTGGATGTCACATAATAAACAAGTTAAAACTACAAGTTTTATTAATATCATCGTTCTTGTCAGATAAAATGATAGTGGATATAATGCCGGGTCCACACTGGCAACATGTCGCGCGACAGCCTCGTTAAATTTTACGATAATTATCATCGTAAGATGATACGAGAAGAAATCTGCAAATTCTACAATACTTTTAATTTGGAGAAATTCGAGCTTAAAGGTTCTGCTCGAAAAATGTTGGTTATTTTTGGATCAACCTACATAATAATTATGTGAACAAACATTTTCAATTATGAATATTAATGAAAACTCTTTATGATCAAGCATCACCGGTGATGTTTGACAAGAAGTTTTAAAAATCTCAACTATAAAATTAACGCCTGAAAGTTTAAAAATGTAAAACATTTTCATACTTCCCATTAGATTGTTGGCTATTATATAATCATTTATTTTTTTATGTTGAAATTCCTTTTTCATGATAATAAAAATAATGTAAGTATGTCTAAAAATAGTATTTTACTTGCGGCCCGCCGTTCATTTTATATTCCTAATGTGGCCCTTCGTCCAAAAAGTTTACCAAGGCCTGATTGGATGTCACATAATAAACAAGTTAAAACTACAAGTTTTATTAATATCATCGTTCTTGTCAGATAAAATGATAGTGGATATAATGCCGGGTCCACACTGGCAACATGTCGCGCGACAACCTCGTTAAATTTTACGATAATTATCATACATATCGTAAAATTCAACGAGGCTGTCGCGCGACATGTTGCCAGTGTGGACCCGGCATAAGGTTAACCACGTCAAATAACTGTACGTAATATGGATACCACAAAACGCTAGAAATACCAAGTCCGCTGGATGTCTTCAAAGAATTACCAATATTGAATGCGCGTTTCGTTTACGTGAAAAACTTTAATACATATTAAGCAGACGTAAGTGTTGAAAATAACCATAAGTAATATTCTTTAACACATATTTAAATGTGTCCTATTTCACCACACTCGAGAATTGTACCTTCTTACAGCCACAGCCAGAAGGTAACCTAATTCCCTAATTTCTATGTTCCCTACCTACGACATATCGTCGATTTCAGAATAACCTGATCACAGGACAGTCAAAAAGACGATTATTACCATATATTTCAATATCCAATAAATCAATAATCATCAGTTTCTACATACAGT
The DNA here is from genome assembly GCF_057557595.1 of Rhyacophila brunnea. Lineage (NCBI taxonomy): Eukaryota > Metazoa > Arthropoda > Insecta > Trichoptera > Rhyacophilidae > Rhyacophila > Rhyacophila brunnea. The sequence continues at coordinate 23,118,165 of NW_028232774.1, forward strand.
TTACCATATTGTATTCGAATTATGAGCAATAACTCGTACTACCATTGATGTCGACAGTTTCGTGTTACGGTCCGACTATAGTGGGCCTTGGTTGACCTGCTATTCCCTCATAAGATGCCGAGTCACACAGTTCGAAAAACAGTGCTCTGACACTAGTTGTACCGGCAATTTCGCATTAAGCACATCTCAGACAGAATAAATTCAACTTAATTATAATTATTATAATCCTTATCTGTATACGTATTTACTGTTGAGTGTGTAAGACTACACAAACAAACATAAACGGATAACTGTATCTATTATAGTAGGTAGTAACAAATGCATCTCTTCTTAGAAGTAGAATGAAATAATCCATCAAAACATTACTTAAAAGTTAATCAATCTTAAGATGTAGACTCTTTCTCTTTGCATACAGTACTGCCCTCGCTTCCAGAAGTTATGGTCGGCCTATACCAGTAGTCGGCAAACTCATTAGTCAACAGAGCCAAATATCAACAGTAGAACGATTGAGATTTCTTTTGAGAGCCAAATTTCTTAAACTCAAACTATATAATATTTAGGTACTACACTGTTAATTAACTTAATAAAACTTGATATCATACGTAATATTGATCTTTATAATTGATAAAAATTAAATTGTAAGTATGTTATCCATAAAATCCACAAACAATCAATGTGAATAATGGCCTTGCATCTCCTTGGAAAGTTTGGGAAGTCAAATTTTCATCTTGTTGTTTTTAATTTTAAGCACGACTCCAGGTTCTCATCAATAAGACGACTTCTCAATTTACTCTTGATTTCGTCTCATGGAAATCTCTTTACAAACCACAAAACTTGCAATATTAACATTGTTGGAAGATTAGTTTTCAGTAATTAAACACAGAACTTGATTTTTCCTGACTCTTCTAAAGTTCCTCAACTTCTCTCTTCCTTGCATCACCGACAGGATATTTAATGCTGAATGACGTGACAGGGCGTGTTTAGTTGTTTTAAAGTGTCTCTCCAAATTTGACTTCTTGTTATGTTTAAGGCCATAAGGCCATAGGCATAATGGCCATTTAAGTTTTTAATAAACGCGAAAGTCTCGGTCCATTCAACTTTAAATTCACGGTTTTCGTCTTCCGTTTTTCTTTGCTTCTTCTTTGTAGCCATGTCAAATAGGGCAGAGGGCATTTGTGGCAGAGCCGCACTCAAGGGGCCAAATAGCCACATGTGTCTCGCGAACCGCGGTTTGCCGACCACTGGCCTATACTAATATACTATTTCCAATTAACATTAAGTCATATAGAATTCATAAAATGTTAAGTGTGTAATTTTATACGTTCTAATAAAGGAAAAGACGTGTATTCATTGGTAATTATGATAATTAAAACTGGAAAATGTACTGACTGCATCGAATGCAATCGTTCGTCGTGAATATTATTTTATTATTCTCGTTGTCAGCCATCGTGACTCCATGATATCGCCGTCCGTATGCCTAAAGGCCCTAAAGGCACCGAAAAGCCCGTAACATCCTTAACTTGATGGGATCATCGAAAGGGGAATCTCATTCTTCTATCCCAACCTTCGATATTTCTGCTGACAAACAAAAATACCACTGTCTCTTCTGGCAATATCCCCAAACTGCAGAACTCTCCTAAGAGATACGAGAGGCGTTCATTATATTATAATATTTCAGCAGAAAAACGAAGACAAATCAAAAGGATCTATTTTGTTTCTCTGTATCGCCAACAATTTAATGCTCTGTCATACAACGATGTCAGCCCTTTTGAGAAGAAAAAAAACTACACTGGACCTTTGGCGCCTCCTTGGCTTCCTTATCGCTTGAAAAGCGTCACGAAGTTTTTTTTTCAAAACATAGAACTGGAAATACATAATCTGAAGGAGTCGGGTCAATACTGTACAACGGGCATGTTCAACGCGACGTCGCGAACGCACCATAGACCCCTTAGGAATTGAATAAGTACATAGATAGTGTGAAAGGTAGACATTAACCATCCACATTTTCATTTCTTAAACCACCATATATAGAAATCGTTTTCAAATTAACCACTAGGAAACCCGCGCCACCTTTTCATATCACTTGATTCGTATTGCACCACTCACTATCTACCGCAGGAGTGAGAGTAAGAGAATTTCTGAATCCCCGCGCTTTGAATTAAGGCGTAGTTTTCCATTACCGTCACGCAGTAGGTTAATTGCACAGTAGAATAGTTTGGAGACGATTGCTCAAAAAATACCAAAACTTATCATTTTCATGACGAATGTGAAATTGAGTATTTCTTTACACCTCAATGAAACCAGCCAAATATAATACGTTTGTTCAAGTTGGTGAAATACAATGGGGAGTGTGGTAGGTCGCAGTTTTGACACTGCACAGTAGATCACAGGTCACAGCCTACTTGAAGTTCGACATACTTGCTGTAAGAGTGGTGGTTCAGCTGCTGAAATCCACATTTTCGGATAACTAGCGGACTTTCGTGAAGGACCAGTACGTTTGATGTGAGCTTTTAACACTTTATACTCAATAATAACCCCTAAAAAGCTACCATTGCATTGTGTGGTATGAACTCCAGAAGTAAAAGTTCTTCATTAAGCCAGAAGTCAGTTGCCATGTCGTTGCTAGCAAATTATTTCACCCCGAACTTATTCGTGTCCGGATACTTGTACGTATGCAGTTCGTCGTATCACACTTCACCGTGAAATGTTGTATCGGAAATATATGGCCGTAGGTATATTAAAGACCGTTCAACCTCTTTGGGTCGCATAGTAGGTACTGACATAAAATTCATGTCTAAATAAAACACGGTTCTTGTCGGTTTACATTTTACTTACAGGAAGCCAGCAGCAAACAAATTTTGAAAATAGCCGATATACTGGATTATTTGTTAGGTTAGGTTAGGTTTTCATTCTTGAATTCATGAATTTTGCCAAAATCAGCTATGAAAATTGAATTAATGTTCATATTGAACCTAATAAAATAAAATTGGAGACCGTATAGTATACGGTCATCTCTTTCCGATAAGGAAGCTCACGGCAAACGGTGCCACGGTGAATTAATATTTTACGTACAGTGTACATGCAACTGAACTTATTAGGGGTGGGCAAAATATATACCTACATATTCCATTTTTTACTCAGAATGTTTATAATACACGAACCTGTCTCATTTCAGTCACCGAACGATTAAAATATATTACTAGGTCATTACCTAATAGTTCCAAGTACCTACTACCTACTGTACTACTGGCGATGATTTTTATAAACTTCAACATCGTCGATGTCAATAAATTTATGGATACCTACTGTGCATGTCATCGCTGTAATCTATCCCATGTTTACTTCTACTAAAGTTCTCCGAATGGTCACAAAATTACCTATCAGTTATATGGTCTTCGTGAATCGTGACATATTTGTAGAGGTAAAAGACAAAATAGCTAAAGTATAGCACATTATCAAGGTTTACCTGTTGTTTTTGATACTTCGAATGCATAAAGTAAATTTAAATGTTAAACGACGATTTCTTTTTGCTATTATTGAAATTGAGCAATTCACGCGGTTGGCCAGCCGACTTGAAATCAAAGCGATCCACCTGATCAAGTAGTTGTATGTACTAAGCATTCTTTAAAATGTTCACATTTGCCACGGCACAATGGTACAATACAAACAACAGAGATCCCTCTAAACAGTCCAAACCAACCCACCTCGCACCACACCCGGTCTCAATCGAGCGTATCACGAGGTCCTACTTTGGTGTGAATCATCAGCAGTTTTCCGCACCGGTAATGTCTCAGGAGCATAATAATTATACCCAATGCTTCGCTCTCAAGTGAGCTTCGACTGATTCTAATTATTTTGTGTGCCGTGGTAGAGAAAAACACGGAGAATTGACAAAATGAAAAGGAATTTAAAAATATGGTACAATGGTACAATTGGTAGCGTACTCGACTCTTAACTAAAACGTTGGTGGTTTGAAGCCGAGAGTGGGCGTTTTGCTTTAGATTTTCGAATACGGCCGTGATCATTTTTCACTATACATAAGCCAGATTCACTCTACCAGCGAAATTACTGTACCGCGTGTAAAAAGTTTCAAATCTACAGCATTCGCCTCGAATGTTGAAACATCTGTGCAAATACCGATAAGTCTAAAGTCACTAGTTTTCAGGAGAGCCAGAAGAAGATTGATTTTTGGACAACTTTGTAACTTTGTAACGTGGGTCGTGGGTAACCCCAATGTTTCTGTGTGGAATTTGGTAATTCAAAGGGTAGTAATTCGACTCACCATTTTTCGTATGTATGCATATACCTACTTACGTTATATGCATCAGTGGGGTGCGGGTCCATAGATGCTGTAAATACAGAGTGTGCCAGAAATAATGGGTCTAGGATGATTTGGCGCCGGGACAACTGGACGCCACGAAATTCGAAATTAAATAGACGTCAGGTACTTATAGGTTATAGGTCCTTTGAAAAAATATGTAATATTATTATTTATACCTATTTAAATTATGATAGGTATTAAGATTTAATGGTTGGTGAGAATTTAAATATGCACACGTAAATAATGATTTAATCGTGCATATGTTTAAGTTCCAACGAAAAAAAAGTTTTTTATTTTATATAAAGCCTTAGGTATGGTAATCCTCAATCCGCAATAAAAAAGACATTATGTTAAGACTAAAATGAATTAATTAATAGAAACTAATTAAAATTCCTCGTCTACGTTCTGTTGTCTACGACAGTGCGGCGTCCAATTGTTCTGGCGTCCAGTTGTCCATTCCCGAAATAATGTATTGAGTAGTATGCAATAATATTGTATATTTATTTATTGTGCAATTCTATGGCATAATATGACATTACTATAATTCATATAGTGGTTACTTACCTATATTGTAGTAAAATAGTGGCTATACGTAGGTAGGTATATATCATATTTTTTTCGTTATAACTGAAAGTCACCGCACACTTCTGCTATGTAAGTATTATTAGGTTCGTTTGGAGTACCTATTCAACTATTTTTTATTAAATTTTAGGACTCATCGCTCTTTTCATTCTGCACACGGAATAGCCCCTATCTCGAATTTTGTTTTATTTTAAAACAAAGATCCAAACATATTTTATAATATACATATATGTATAACTTTAAATGGAAATCTCTTTATAATCTTTCCTCATAATCAATCCCCTCGCTTAAAACTTAAAAGGTATCTCCATATAAAGAGCGATCGACCCTTTACAGACGTTTTATATTCACATAAAATAAAAAGCTAACGAAGTCGGGCCATTAAGTCCTCTCAATAATTGGCAGACCATAAACGGTGGATTTATTATAAATGGCTCCATAATGCTCCAATGTGTCGAGTTCCTAGAAATTCATCGAAAAAATCTGCATACACCTACCTATATAAGGGGAATGTGGCCAATTAGGTTAGGTCTGAAGCAAACTAGGAATAATTATGAACTGCGTACCTACAATAACAACGATACCGACTTTGCATGAGAATATTGTTAACCGTGAACTAAGCAAAGAATATTGTGAAATGTCCTGTAAAATTGTGTCTGAGTAATTAAGGCATAGATGGCCGCCAATCTTAGCTTCAAGAAGCTATAGTAATTAAATACCGAGAGAGGGTTTAATGAATAAAAGAGTTTTCATAATTTGGAAAACACTTATAAGAAAATATATTGTAACCAATAGAAAAAAATGTTTTTTGAAAAAGTAAGACACCTCTCAGAAGTGTTTTTAAAAATTATGTATGTTCAATAATTAGAATGTCACATTCTTAAATCTTGTGAATTATTCATTGAATAAAAAATAGTTAAGTACTTAATTAAAAATTATTAGCCAGTTCAAGTTACAACAAAAAATCTTGGAGTGATCCGTGATTTCGGTTAGTAATTAAAATAATACCAACTAAAATACGAAAGCCGATCGCAAATATAGTCCGAAAACTTTAACGTGAGACCTGGCGGCGGCGCTCGTGTTGACCTTATCATTTTTATCTACGGTTTCCGATTTCGGAGTATTGTGAGTATTGCCAGGATTAGAAAATATTATTTCCCACATCCTTAAATAGGTATATATTTTCGCAAATTTCTAATAATGGTATACATTTTTTTCCGACAACTTAGGACAAATTTTATATGGCAACATTAAAATTTTAAGTGTGTTTGTAGCTGTCATCGTGGCAACTCTTTCGATAACGTTTTTGAAGAGCCGAATGAGGTTATTTTGTCGTTTTTCTTCTTCACAGTAGGAGATAAGATGACTTATAAACTTCGTGCTGTCACTTTTCAAAACTTTTGCCATTATTAACACGTCTAAATGACTGATACCACGCACTTATAAGAAACGTCAAACGCGTTCATGGTGAGGGGAATGAATACTGTAACGCGAGAGGAGGGGATGTAGTTCTCCAAGCCGCCGCCCATCACCGTAAAGTTTTCGCACTATAGTAGCTCAATTTGGAAAGCGATTAAGTAGTGATACCGAGAAGAAGGGTGGAACTCACATGTAGGCTGGTGGGATCCTTCATCAGCATCACTTAGACCAGGGGGAAAGGTGTGACATCATAGGACATAATTATAACACAGAAACTTCGATTCAAAACCTCCGCGCAGAGGATATATTTAATTACACTAAATTATACAAGCGTGGGTTGTAATAACATTAGGGTGGACATCGATTGTTTTACATTATTAATTACACTTAAAGGAGTCTTAGATTTAGCTATCGCACAGTCACTATGTGGGAGCACGTGTTTGAACACATTAGCCAAACTGGCGCGAAAGCGTTTTATCGAGGACGCGACGCGTGGTTTTGAGGTGGTTATAGGGATTATTATTAACACAATAACGGGGGAAAGAGATTCACTAATTTATCATATTGAGACAAGCGTGGCTTTGCACTTCGCGTTGAGGAGGGCCGGCCAGGCCACGCCGAGCGCGTGGTCCTAGACACCTACCACTCTCCCGGGAGAATTTGTACTCAGCAATTATCTACGACGGATCTATGGGTGATGAGACAGGAGGGAGGGGCAAAGGGATGAAACAAAATTACGGTAAATTTTTGTTTGTCTCTCGGCAAGTTACCATTTCCTGGTAGCTGGACTCAGGTACTTCCCTTTTCGTCGCTGTCGAAATGCGCCGTGACGGTGTTATTTCGTAAATCAGGGGTGGTGAACCCTAATTCGGGGGCGTTTGATTAGGTTGTGGATTTGTGATTTGAAACTGCGGACCAGGGGTTTTTTCGTCTGGTGACAAACCATCCTGCCGTCTTTTGTTTCAAATTTCATATCGGCAACCACGTAATGTGAATGGGGCGTGTATTGATAAAACAAAGGAAATCTCACTAATAAATCGCGGGGGTTTTGAATGTTTCACGTCGGTAACACATTGATAGGGTTTTCATGGGGCACGTTTCGTGGTTATGGGGTGATGTCGTCGAGGTCTCTAGTTCGTCTTGCGAGATACCCTCAGCAAGTGCCAACGGTTCTGGAGGGGTAGCCGGTTTCGGTAGGGTGTCGTCACATGATCGGCTTCTTCGGACTGCTGCAGTGGTCGGGGCTGGGTCGCCTTTACAGGGGTAGGCGGAGGGTGGCAGAGATCAGGTGTTGTTCGGCGGGAGGTGCGATCTGGACGTGTGCTCGAGTCCGGCGACGCCGTCACAGGATTGACGCGGGGATGCGAAGACAGGGCTGAGTTCTCGTGCTAGGGGTCGTCGAGCAGGGGGGGCGACCTTGACAGGCAGGTTATACCCTGGACTTTTCCAGGACCTCCGGTGTCGGTGGTCCCCGGCAACTGCAAGTAGACGGGGGGGGAGGTGGCTGCAGCATCGTAGGAACGTCCGTTCTGTGAGAACCCATGTTCGTGGCATTTTCGGGTTTCGTTGCACTGATTTCTCATCATGGACATTAACGTCGTTTTAATTTTTGAAGGCTCGCATTTTTTTTTTAAACACTGTTTATGAGGTTGAACACCCCTGGTTTTGATTTTTATCTTGTTGAGTTTACGCGCGCATTTATTCTTGTCGGATTTCTTTGTCTCTTCATTTTCACTATGTTTTATCGGTATGTAGGGTGGGCGAGTTTATATTTTTATGTTTGTTTAGGGTTTTAAATAGGGCGCCAGAGAATTTATTTTCATTTTTTAAATTCACAAAACTATGGGTTTGATGTCACACATTTGGGTTTCTCAGGGCGTACGTTCGCGGAACCCATCGGTTCCTGTCGCACCACGTTCGGGGGCCAGAATGATACCGAGAGGAAGGAGAGAACTCACATGTAGGCTGGTGGGATCCTTCATCAGCATCACTTTGATTGAGGGTTGTGTGGACATCAGGACATATAATTCAAGATAAAACACGTCTTTGATTTGACAATTTCCCTGCGCAGGGACGTTTAATTACATTAACTTTTCAGACATTGGTTGGGATACATTATTAATTACACTTAAAGGAGTCTTAGATTTAGCTATCGCACAGTCACTATGTGGGAGCACGTGTTTGAACACATTAGCCAAACTGGCGCGAAAGCGTTTTATCGAGGACGCGACGCGTGGTTTTGAGGTGGTTATAGGGATTATTATTAACACAATAACGGGGAAAGAGATTCACTAATTTATCATATTGAGACAAGCGTGGCTTTGCACTTCGCGTTGAGGAGGGCCGGCCAGGCCACGCCGAGCGCGTGGTCCTAGACACCTACCACTCTCCCGGGAGAATTTGTACTCAGCAATTATCTACGACGGATCTATGGGTGATGAGACAGGAGGGAGGGGCAAAGGGATGAAACAAAATTACGGTAAATTTTTGTTTGTCTCTCGGCAAGTTACCATTTCCTGGTAGCTGGACTCAGGTACTTCCCTTTTCGTCGCTGTCGAAATGCGCCGTGACGGTGTTATTTCGTAAATCAGGGGTGGTGAACCCTAATTCGGGGGCGTTTGATTAGGTTGTGGATTTGTGATTTGAAACTGCGGACCAGGGGTTTTTTCGTCTGGTGACAGTAGGTATGGCGCCTTTAGCATAGTGGACTATGTGCATGGGCGCGAAACCCGAGAGATGCAGGTTCTTTCAATCACTCAGATTTTTTTCAATTGGTTATAATATATTTTCAAAATTATGTACGTTCAATAATAAGAATGTTACATTCTTAAATCTTGTGAATTATTCGTTAAATAAAAGTGTTCTTGACGAAATAAACATACCCGAATTAAAATTATTAAACAATACTTACAGACATTGGCGGTTCCTCTCTTAGGTCAATTGGTCAATGACCCTCCAAAAATAAATCTCTTACAATCTATGTAGGTTATAATCTAAGATGTAGGTACAATGTCTTATAATTATCGGCTAACGCGTCAACTCGCGACGCACGCTAACCGTGTGTATAAAATTTAAACAGAAGGAATCACGATCGGTCGCTGTATAGTCGGGCTCGGGCATTTCAGAATCTGCCGGGATAAAATATTTATAAATATTTCTCTTTCTCTCTCATTTCTCATATGTCAGACGAAGAGAAGCACAAAGTCTTTTTCTTTTTCTTCATATTATTTTGTCGCCGTATTAGGCGTCATTTAGGTCATTGCCAGAAATGAAAGAGATGTAAATTTTCAATGTGTTAAAATGAAACAGGTATAAAATGGGCGAGCGTGTTTTGTTTTGGGAAACCTTTTTATATTTATTTGTTATCGCTTCCTATTGTTGTCTTTTTTATATGCAATTTCAATGTTTGTATGCTGTTTAGTTTAAATCCAACCTTAGAGTAATACGCATCGACTGCATTCATTGTGTTAAACCATTGTATACAAGTTATCGATTAAAATGTCATCTGCTATATTAATCATAAAATTTACCTTCTAATAAAATCAGTGGAAATATAAAAAGTGTTTTATATATATAAATGATCCCGCCGTTCCATATCTGTACACAACACTTTTTCTGACAGTGACAGTTAAATGAAAAATGAAGCTAAAAAGCTACGGTATTTTATTAAATGTGTTTGATTGTTTGATGTGAAATGGACATTTTTTTGAAGAGTAAGTAGGCACCTATCTATAACAATTTCTAGCACTTCTTTTATAATGTATAAAAACCTAATTTGCAATACGTTTTTTTAAGTATACAACGAAAAGCCAAGTCCAAATAATATAATTACTTATTTAAAAATGACCCACCAAATGGTCAAACAAAGGGCCGCCAATGCTTACAGATAAAACAATGTTAACATTAATGAATAAAACGAGCGAACGTATGTGTAAAATGATTTAGAGTTAGTATACGGTTTATTTATACATAAACAAAATATAAGCTAATATTACAAAAAAAGTGGCAATTCTTCAGAGACACATTACAAATAAGTAAATGGCGTTGTTTATCATCTGAATGCCGCCTCCGGGCGTCCGAAGGCCCGCAAAGAACTGAAGAACGTCTTCTTCTCGTGAAGTATTACGATCAAATTGCCTCGTAAAATTTCTCACGACCACACCTCACCACGCCGCTTCATGTGGGGTGGGGTTAACGTCGACTGCACGGTCACAACAGACTAAGATTAAGCGAATGGCTAACTATTCATCCGTTAAGATAATCGCCACCTTTCATTACGCCTCCAGGTGAAAATATTGATTTAATTAACTGTATTTTAATCGTAGTGGTTCAATGAGAAAAAAATATCTCGTATTGTATTTATAGTCTCTTTATTTTTATAATCTCACTACGAATAATAATTAATCAGACGAAACCGAACTGCAAGTTTTTCAACGGTGGCATTACGAGCGTATGAACATGAAGTCATCAAAATTATCATAACATTCATAACATAACATAAACATCCGAACACAAACAGAAGCACATGTTTTATTTGTCTATGCCCCGCCGTTCACACAATCATTTATTTTTTTAATTACATTCACAAAGTTCTAATCTGCTTTGACATCTATTCAGGCACAGACGCAACATAGTAATATGCAAATACAAGGGAAGTCGATGGTGAGATTATTGAAATTTATTCGATACAACTCGATAAAGCCAGGCTGGGTACAATGACACAAACAGCAAATTGGTTTTATTTTATTTATTATAAAATTAGGTACATACTTACCAAATACATAAATTATATATTTATGTTTGCTTTTCGGAATCTTTCGGTTCAATTCTAGAAGTCGTTTTCACAAATTTAACGACCAGCTATACTATATTATTCGTATGGTTATTTTCTAGGCTGTCACCGTGCATTCATCCGTATCCTTCATTAATGGACGTTTCGGACTCGTTTCAGAGGCCAATCTCAAGACATAAAGTGGAACAATGCATTGTTAGCAGTGTCCAACTATCATTCACAAAAAATATGCTAGATAGAGTACGAAAATAAGCTGAATGGCAGAAAAATGCTAGATTTTCTCAAAATTCAAATAGTGTCAAGAAACTAGCATTTCAAAACAATATGTCATAATTGTTTTCACATGACTAAAGATCGAAGCAGAATATTTCATATTTTAAAACCAAAAATTTATAAAAAAAAAATGGTGCAGGTAAGAAATTCATCATAAATTAGGTAACCACAGAACAGATAATAAATAGAATACCGATAGGCAATATTCAATACGCCGCATGATGAAGCAAGGTTTTTAATGTGTGAGTGTCCTACGAAAATGAAGCACGCATTATGCACGTGCAATAGTGTGTGTAATACACCAACATTAAATGAGCGTAAATGCATAAACCGAGAGCAGTTTTTAGTATTCGACGTAAAACGTATTCTTAACACGTGTGTAAGTTTAACCCGGATTCTTCCTTACTCGAGTCGGTTACCTGCTATCGCCTTACCCGTTGTGTATTTCAGTTCCCATTATTTCTGAGTTCCCTGTAGGTAACATTTATTTAATTTATAAAGATAATAATATACTTAATACTTTGGACGCGGAAGACGCACACGGCGCGTAATGACCAGGCGGCCGATCGATGTAATTAACGTGCATTTTAAAGGGGGCAATTAAAATCTCATTATCTCTTCAGCAGCGAAAGCGTTAAGATAGAAAAGACCAACATGTTGGTTTGCAAGTAAATCTGGTATAATGTTTGCGTTAATATTCTGAGCCAGTATGTTTAAGACACACGCGACGCGCGGACGACACAAACGGATACAAACGATTTATATTTACTATTATAATGTAAGACCGTCAGGCTACGTTCATTCGACAACCATTCGTGGATGCGACAGGTCGTAATAATTCGTTGATGGAGCACCCATAGTTCTAGCTGTAAAGCAGGTGTTCATCGTTAGACTTAAAGTGCGGGGTGTCAGGGTATGAGGAATGTACCCGGAAAGTGCGGGGTCTGTACTTTAAGCGACGAGAAGCTATAAGTAGTACGCGGCGTAAATGCGTCAGTGGCAACTGCTAGATTTTGTTAACCCCTCCCTCCCTCCACATTGAAGAAAAAAATATTATGGATATTTTTTTCGAAATCGCTCCCCCCCACCATACCAGTTTCTGTATGCGCGCCTATTTCTAAATACTGACATGTCCACAATTCAATATCTGTGGTAAACGACATGTTTGTGGTTTTAACGTTGGTTTCTTTATTTCGTCGAATTGTATTTTAAAATTTATATAAAGTATAAAAATGCATCATCTAACGTTCATATTATTAGCTAAGATTATGACTAACCATCTTGTCCTACGTTGGGTTAATATAGCGGCGACATCTCTGCATCGGGCCCTTAGAAATAAATTGTTCCAGTGCGACACTCACACCTCCTTCGCGATTCCTTAGCCGTGGCCCGTGGCCGACCATCCATATGCTCAGCAGACCTGGCACGGCAAGAGACGAGAAGTTACGCAACATTGTGCTTGCCCTATGCTCCGATACTGGAGCGTAACACAGTGAAGTAATAGATAATTAATTATATTCAAAAAAAGCACACTTCTTCATTGTTTTTATCTCTCATTGTGTGCTAAAGTATACATATAAAATTCTTAAGGTTGCATCAATCATTTAAATTGCTGTGATTATTATTAAGTACATATTTACAGTCGGCTACCTAATAATTTTATTCGCGATTGATAATCCTGATAATCGCCAAGTACCTACATGTAGGGCTGTCACATCGAATGAAAATTCCGATACCGGTATTGGAAGTAACGTAAATCGGACAAAAAGAAGATATTGATACACTATCAAAAATGATACATGTATTTTGCTTGAAAAATAATCACAAAATATCGGTATCGGCAGCCCCGGTCGATTGGAACGATTAGACCTAATCGTGCATCGCGCGAGCTCGCGCGCAAAAGTATAATATACAGTCGAACTCGGTTATTACGATCTCGGACATAGCGAGATCTCGGATGTAATGAGGAAACATTCATTGACCTTTGGTTTATGGTTTTCACCATACATTTATTCACTGTTATAACGAGCAACTTGTCGGATATACCGAGCTAAAATACTGTTAATGGGTCGATCGTTTAAAAATATTTCGTCCCTAAGCAATAAAATTCGATCGGACAGGATGCCGCCGGAAGAAGGATTAACTTTATGTCACTAGTTAAGTGTCTAATTGTTGTTTTCGCCGACAATAATGAAAAAGTATCCACGCACACGGTTGAAAAATTCAAGGTTTGTGAAGTCCGTAGGTACCTACTTACAATAAACAAATTCTTTTGTAGTTTATGAAGGCCATGCTTGTTTCGGGGATTTTTACGATGGTTTTCAGATTTTTTATTTTCGACTTTTTTTGTTATGTGACCGCTCATTTAAAAATACCTATTCTCTGATATAACGAGTACCGATTATAACGAGCAAATTCAGACGGTCCCATCTTCCTCGTAATAACCAAGTTCCACTATATTAATATCTCGTACAAAATAATTCAGGAGAACATAATATTAAAAAATAGCCAATTGACATCATGGGAGATGCAGTACAAAACAATATTATGACGCGAAAAGCAGCCAAGTATTAAGGGTAAAAAAAATATCTTAATAATATAAGTAAATAATTTTGCCATAGTTATCAAAATGTTCAGTAGACTGATACAGTATAGAAATAACGAGGATTTCAAGTATTTTGGACTGCTAAGCAACCCCCCGTTATTTACGCCCCGTACCTATGGACCTCGCACTTGAGTATGGATATCGAAACGGTATCGTAGCGAAAGAAAACTATTCACAAATAATCGGTCAAAACGTGTATTTACTTTTTGGCGTCCCTGCCTGCATCAATGTTATTTTATGGCCGTCAATCGCATAGAATCTTAATTGCGAATAAATAGTAATAGGGTTTATAACTCAATGCCAGTGAGCTGGTATTAATATCATTTTCATTGCCAATTTACAATTTAGTGTAATTTGCAATCAAATATTTTAAGAAAAACAGTAAATAGTAATACATACCTACTAATAGTTAATTGCCAGCCTAATTCAAGCAATAATTATAGGATCCTCCTTATAACAGACTACTAGTAGGTATTTATGATAGCACCGCAATCATATAAATATACCGGTGTTTCCCAAACTGTGCTATGCGGTTGAACATTTTTCGTGACAAGTGTTGCGGACCGTTCTAAAATTATTATCTATTTTCAATTTACGATACAACAGTATTCATGACATAATTTCTTCATGTCCTTTGCCTCAGTACTGCGGATGGTGATCACTGAAAATACAGACGTTGCCAACAATTTACTTCCGTCTAAAGCAGTGACACACAAACCGCGGCCCAAAATAATAAGTACTTCATAACCAATAATAATAATGTAACTAAAAATTTTAAATAATAAAATGTATGTCTCGTCTAATACATATACTATTTTTATCATTATTTTGCAACACTTTTACCCACTGTGGCCCTGAAAAATTAAAAAAAGGATAAATTGGCCCTGATCCACCGCTGATCTTAGAGTGACCATGCGCTGATCTTGTTGCTTTAGATATTGCCGATTCAGTCGCTTTCTTCTCCATCTGGAAGGCGCCCGTCCCCACAAGTCACAACCGCATCTCTTCGACGCCACCGGAGACCACTCTTCTCCCCAGACTGCTCAGATCTCTTCTTACCACGTGACCGGAAAGACGTGTTTCTTGCAATTGGTCGAGATACATTTTTTGATGCCTAGTGCTACCAGTACAGACATTTGTAAAATATGTACGCCCGGCCGTCCATGTAACCCCATCTCGAACACGCCAATTCTCTTCCTATCTGATTCTCTGAAAATTCAGGTTTCATCACCATATAAGAAGATTGAACAAAATAGCGATATAACGAGTTTTTTTAATGGTTTTTGTGATGCTGCGATGTTTCCGTATAATCTTCGTGAGACATCGCAAATCTTTGCCTAATTTCCTTCTCGCAGATACCTGTGTCACTCAGGCTTGAGCCGTAGGTATATATGAAATCGTTCACTCGCTCCAAATGGTTTAGTCTACCAGTCAAGACAAGCCTGTCAGTTCGGTCGACAATCGTTAACTTAATGTCTTAAATTCGCCGAATTCAGCGCTTGCTCTTTCAATCCGCCCGAGGAGATTGCATATTATATTCGCTAAGTAGTTGCGATTAAAGTAGTGTCATGCGCACATCTGAGGTTAGAGATTTTATTCGGACGATACATTCTCCATAGAAATTGAAAAAAAACCGTAGACACCCTTGGCGGACTCCTTTTTGAACTTTAAAAGCATCGGAAAATTGATTGTCACATCATAGTCTTTATAATATTCTTATTTATTTTTGGAATACAAAACAATTTAATATTTAAACCTACATAGGTACTTAATTCGTATGATGAAATTTAAAAAAATTTAGTTATGATCATTTTATCATCTCTCTCTTCTTGGTCGTGCACTCATGGCTGAGGATCGTGACCACATTTAAATTTCGCCATCCTTTGAGCGACCAAGACTTTCCATCCTTCTCGATCTTCCGCTTCTCTCAGGGCAGAATGGATGGTGCCCCCCAGTCAGCTCTTTCACTTGGTCGCTCTATCGCGCAGACGCTCTTCCTCTGCTTCGCCTTCCCTGGAGGCTACCCAAAACTACCAGTCTCTCCAGGTTGTCCGGTTCGCGCCTGACAATATGTCCAAAAAACTGCAGAATTCTTCTCAGACATCTCGTCATTTATCATCTAATTAAACATAATATTGAAGGGTCGCTGGGTGGAAATATAAACAGCAATAACACACTAATTAACAATGTTTGAACCCCAAATCGCTCCTCACGACTTTTCCATTAAAAAATCCTACACCCTATACTATTCTGAGTTTGTGATGACCTTCTGGAACTTCACGAAGAAACGAGTGACTCAAGAGCAGCACCATAAACCTGGTCAATGATTATTCAGCATATGGGGCAGTTTGGATGCTTACGTACGATGATGGCTTGATATGATATACTGATACAAGTTAGAATTATTGTATGTAAGGCTATGCAGTTAGGTTAGAACAGTGACGTCCCAAGTCAGTCCCGCCATTATGCAGACTTAGAATGCCGTGCCCTTTCATGTTTAGTCTCAAATTGTATGTAAATTTATAATTAACTATTTCTTTTATTCAACAAATAATTCACAAGATTTAAGAATGTACCATTCTAATTATTGAACGATTGCCAAAGTAGCTTGATTTAGAAGAGCGCTGATGAGTAGGTATTAAAAAAGCCAATTGTTAAAATTTGTCGCAATTAGTATGTCACCTTGTAGCATAGAGGATAATGCATGGACGGGGCATAAACCCAGGAGATGCAGGGTTCGATTCCCTGCCAGTCTTACTTTTTTTTAAAAAGATTGTTTCTATTGGTTATAATATATTATTTTCTCAGAAGTGTTTTTCAAAATTATGTATGTATTTAAATTCGTTAGGTTGGGTTATATAACTATCTTAAACAGACAAACACAACATAAATCTTGAAAAAAATGACACACATGTCATCATCTACTGAGGATTGGAGCATTTCCTCTAAACCTACTCTCAAACAGTAGTGGTTTAAGGTATGTAGAGGCCAAGTTTGGAAGCCGCCTTATGGTTTTTTTTTAAACTAGGATGTCGCTACTTTATAACAAAGCTTGAACTGCCTACCCCAACGGAACGTCACTGAGTCCGAAACTATGATGGATCTACCAAGTGTACCACAATATCTATAGAACTGTTTGGAATTTGAAAAACAGTAAAAATAAAAACCAAAGCAAAATACAAAACTGTGAGATATGGCAACGTCTAGAAATGTTACTACAGTAATACTACAGATATTATTATATCGATGTTAAAGTATATTATAGTTGCACTGTGAGAGACGACAGACCTGTCAATTAACGATATTATAGTTCTTTATTTACCCGCCGATTTTACTTTCTTTGATGTGTCTTTCGCAGTTCGCCGTTTACACGTTAAGTGTTTACTTCAAGAACAAATAAATGGCATATCTACCCATAATGTCCTATAGACCTATAAACTACACAGCTACATGATATTGAGAGGACACAAGAGTGAATCACAAAAATCGCAATGTTTCGAAACACTTGTTTTCAAAACAAACATTCGAATAAAACAATATACCTACAGACAGACAGACATTCATTTTTATATATTAGTATAGCCTATACTCTTCGCGCAAGTGCAATCAATAAGTTTACAAAGTTTTATCGCAATCGGATGAACGGTATGGCTGCGCATTCAATACGAACAAACAAACACACAAACACACAAATATTAATTTTTATATATTAGATATGTTTATTTA
Source organism: Rhyacophila brunnea (assembly GCF_057557595.1). Taxonomy (NCBI): domain Eukaryota; kingdom Metazoa; phylum Arthropoda; class Insecta; order Trichoptera; family Rhyacophilidae; genus Rhyacophila; species Rhyacophila brunnea. Next base: position 23,135,883 of record NW_028232774.1, read on the forward strand.
TACAATCCCCAGAGGTTATTTTATAACTCATCGAAAACAAAATGCCCAACGTTAACGTCAAAATATCGAAGGAATATAAGCAATAATTGTCATGTTTTTTTTATACCCAACTTTTCGTAGTAATATTTAACTATTCATATAGGTACTTAGCTATTTTTTTTTATTCAATTTAAAATTACGAGTAGGTACATCGATAATATAACAATTATTGCATTATTATGGGACTATTTTAACTTGCCCTGCTCCCTGCTTAACATAATACAGTAAAAAAAAATATAAATTACCATTTGTGACTTTTGAGTTTTAGATTTGAGACAGAATGGTGGCAGTGCAGGCGACTTATTTAGGGGTTGGTATCAAAGTGATTTCGGCGTGGCCACAATGCCAGAAGAATTTGTTCCTTCCTCTACAACTAGTGGAAGTTATAAGATGTTTCGTCCATTCGTCGGGTCTATGTACATACTGAATAAAAGCACTAATTGGAAAAATTACATGCATGTTTTGTCTATCCGCATAATAGTACCACGACAACTTTATAGATGGCCTCTCTACCAACTCGGCTACCGTGGGTGCATAATGCAGTAGATACTGACACAAAACTATTACAATTAAAAAAGTGGCAAGAACAAATTATTGCAAGACAATTTGGCGTATAGTATTTAAGTAGAAAAAACTACATATCTGCCCATGCCGCTGACACGAGCAGAAACGCCGACCTTCAGTTAGTGTTTGTGGCAGAGTATGGTTTAACGACATAACTATACAAATCTAGCCTTATAGTCAATTCTACTTCTCAATAGCCTTGCGACAACCTCACGACACGGTTCAGACAGGATATATAAGTCCCATGGTTCTAAACTATGGAAGAAGCAGGGAAGAAATGGTCGAAAGAGACCATGCACAGGTAACCAGTAGCGTAATCGTTTAGTAATAGGAAGTAAAATGTATGTTGTTAACCTTTTCTTTGTAAATGTAATAAAATTTTACGTAAAAAATTTCGCCTCCGAAAATCGAGACTGCTAAAGAGTAATTGGAACGCTGTGACCACAGGCCTCGAAATGTCACACCGCGTAAGCTCAGCGCGATGTATTTTGGAAATAATTTCCGGGAAATCTCCATTAAACTTAGAAAAAAAAGTTATGGGAGAGATTGTTTACGTAAAATTTAGCAAGTACATGCTTCAATAACTTTTATAGCAATAATGGAAGTGTATGAAAATTGGGAAAGAAAATTGAATATTTATAAATTTATATACTGTATAATTATGAATAAAGAATTTTAATACTAATTTTATCGATACAAGATAGAAGCTAACTACCGTTATAAAAATACTGTAAACGCGTACCTATACTTATAGACGCGTAATTATAATTATAAATTTTGTTAATGCTATAACTTGCTGACTATAATGAATATTGTAAAAGTAACAATTGGAAAAACTTAAGATTCTGGTCTAGATGGGTTTCTACCCATAAACAATAATAAATCTTAATCGCATCCTAAGTAATAAAAGAATCAAATACTGCGACTAAAAATACAAATTGGCGTGTGACCTTGAACTTTAACTGAATTCTGTCCGACTAGAATTAACGGCCCAGCTGTGCTGGCTCGCGAGGTAAAAATAGATTCAAGGTTACATCCATATTACTATATAAAAGTCACTATGCAAGATTAAATAAGTTAGTAACTGTTCGTGTATAACATCTTGTTAGGATTAAGCATTTATATATTTAAGTTGAAATGTTAAGTATAATATTATAGTATTTTCTCGTAATAATATTCGTCCGAAAAGTAAATATCGAATGAGAAAGTTTCTGCGGCTCCAAACAGTTTTATTAAAACTTAGTAAAATTCTATTGGCCTAAAAAGGCCAAGAGTGGTGGAAAGGACTAGTACGTGGGTGTCAACCTTTCATTTTGACATTTTAAATTTAAAGACTGCCATTCCCTTGTTTAGTACCCGAATACTTATTCCGATACCTCGATGGAAAGCTAGAAACTTTCCCCTTCGTTTGAACACGAAAAATCATATAAAATCAACTATTTTGCTTACGTCATCCTAACTGCGCATTTAAGGGACATGTTCTAGAGGGTGCTTAAAACACCCCTATTAAGTCTTAATTTTGCGAAAATAAAGTAGAGTAAATTTAACCCGACTAAATTAGAAGATATCTCTATTAGAAAGTTGCCAGGAACGGGAGATATACGTAAATTCATCCCGTGAGAGAAAGATATAGATCTGCTATCCCTTACGGACTGTTTCCTGTTAAACCTCTATCCGAAGGGTATAAAAGGCGACCACTTTTCCCGTAAAATCATTAGTTTCTACACTCTTCACCAGCGATCTTCAGCAAGCAGCAGTCCTCACTGCAAAGTTGTGAGACATGGTTCTCAGTACATTCGCGATTCATACGTACCAGTAAGTCCCCTTCGACGGGCAAAACGTAGCGCGAATAACACGTATCTGTCGGTAGTGACGTCGGCCGCTAAAACGTAGCACGAATACCACGTATCTGTCGATAGTGACGCGTTCGCGGAGTAATTTTATTTTTCATTACTCATCATACGAGGTGACGTAATCGGGATAAATTACGCGATCGGATTTGTTTTATAAAAACAAATTAATAAACTCAGTCTGTAATAATAAATTTTACAAATCTTTTCGGGATTATAAAATAAATTTTTGAAACTTTATTAAGTACACATAATTATAAAACAAGTTTTGGTAAATAAATTTGTAAACATAAAAACAAATTTTAGTAAATAAATTTGTAGACATTAAGCAAACCTTTTGTAAACAAGTTTGTAAACACAAATAAATATTTGTAAACATGCTGTGAACATAAATAAACTTTATAAACAACAATAAAATAAATTCTATTCTTTTTATAAACCTAAAACTGTGTGACCAAAGAATAAATTATATTTTCTTTCTTATGGGAAAATATTTCATGAATTAAAAATATCCAAAGAATATCTGCGTATACATTCTCTGAATTAGGTGTGACTTTTTGGGAACTTGTGAAAGATTTCACAGAGATCCTATAGTGAACAAATAAATAGTTTGCTGATACTTTAATGAGATTTAATTACGGGAACAATGACAGTTAACCTTATTGTGTGACCGTGAACTCTAGTACCTGAATAAATTCGGCACCACACCAGCTGAGAGTTTTATTCGGGAATTCAAAAGTTGTGATACTACAAAGGAGATCCACCTCTCCTAGTTCATCACTAGTCTCCTCAGTGACGGCCCGGTAGCATTATTGAGCTAGCCGTGAGCCGGGTCATGTCATTATGGCGCCCAAATGCGTGCGGCATCTTCAGGTTGCGAAAACCTGAACGATCCTACAACTAAGATCTACTAAAAGATTTTAAAAACAATATATTGTGAAGTGTATCAATCAATTGTGGTTACCTGAGAGGTTTTAAGAACCTTATACCGGAGCTACAAGAGCGATCTACCTCAACTTTATAAATGTGAGTACAATGAAATAAAGTGTAACTCGCATTAACGAGGAACCAGTGATGAATACTTTTGAAAAATATAATTTGGAGAAGAATATATACGTAAAGGCAACTATATATAGAATACTTTTCTTGATATACTTGGAAAAGGAAAGAATAAATAAAATAAATACTTTTGGTAATTTATTAGAGTCAGATACCGACATTAAGCAAAAGTATGTCGATGAGACTATCCAAAGGATCTCTCTGACCCTTTTAAACCACAAAGAAAGTATAAAAATAAATTGTGTTACTCATCGTAACAGAAATAATAGAATTAAGAATAAAATGCACAATAAAAATTTCGTGTGAATTTTTAAGCTTTTTTCTAAATTAAAGTCGAGTACCATACAAGTATAGGTACAAGAACCCAGACAAAGAAAAAAAAATTGAAAAAAATAAATTTATACTACTTTGTACATTAAAATCTCGATAATTATCATAATTACCGTGACGTCATGGGTATAGGTACATGAAGGCCTGTACCTATTACAATATAAGATTTTAAACGGAGAAGATTGGACGCTTGTAACAGGAGTTGCAAGCCTTCAGGGTTATCAGCGACAAGCAGCGCATGCCCTCCAAAAACTTCAAACGTCGATTGCGGACGAACGGGTGGTCGTAGGAAGCTGAAAATTGGCGCAATCGATAGCTGAATTTTTATATGAATTTACGGTCGAAGGTCCGCTTCTTCCAACTCCAGGGGACGGAGGAATTCGAAGAAATTATGCCGAACCCTGTTCCGGGTCCGAGTGTGGAAGAAGACTTTATATTGGAAGAAGGCTTGCAAAACGCGCAAGTATTCCCCGAAGAGGATTCATTTTTGCAAGTAAGCACGTCGGCTCCCAAACAAAAAATGTCACCACCAGAACCAGCCGTATGTACCCCGTGCCATGTTAAGCCGGAACTCCATTCCACCTATGAGGGTAGCCCAAAGCAGAGCGTTGAGCTTTTTCTCCGACGCTGCAAAGAATATTGCGAAGCTGTGAAGTACCCAGCTGAGAATTGGACAGAGTTGGCTATACGTCAGCTCAGAGGAGAGGCCAAGACTTGGGCCAAAAATATTGACACATCGGACAGTTGGCGGTCGTTTAGTAACGACCTGAAAGAGCACTTCGAATCGCCTTCAAGACGTCGTGCTCAACGAACGGAGCTCGAACATAAAGAGCAAGGACCTCAAGAGGGAGCTTATGGTTTCCTCCTGAAGAAGATGGAATTAGCCGAGGTACTCCTTCCGGAGATGAAGTCGGAAACCCTGGCATCAATCTTTTATGACCTACTCACCGTGAGCGATCAGATAAGGGTTAATCAAGAGAAATGGAAGACGATGGACGAGCTGCTTGAAGTAGCTCATACACTTCGTCCATTAAAGTCGGCATTGGCTTCCGTGCCATCTCCAGCAAATGCCGTCAAGGCGAATAATGAAAAGAGACCCGCTCAGCAAAATACTTGGCGCGAGAAGCCGCGTTCGGTACAAGAGACTAACATGAAATCTGATAAGACCACGGAGGCTGTTGATAAAAGGCCTCCACGGCAATCAGACCAGCAAAACGATTCAGAAAGACCGGCGTACCGCCCACGTCCTCGCATTGAAGAGCGAGGCGGTGCCAGACAAAGGCGCTGTCAACATTGTCCTGGCTTCCATGAAAATAAGGATTGCCCAGACAGGCAAGCAGCTCAGCAGACCAGAAAGGAGCCATGAAGACGGCTCGCGGACCGGGTTGATCGTCGATGGCTCCAAGACGACGAACACCGGCGGACCGCCGAAGAGAAGACTCAAGAAGGTGACACGAACGTTCCTCGAACGCCGTTCAGCCGAGTTCTAGCTAGTGACATAGACGCTCTTCTGGCGAATAGGGTTAACTGTGAAAGTGAACTGAAGGACACCCTTCCGGTGAAATCATTTAACCCTAAGGTTCACTGTGAGGTCGAAGCTGGCCCCAGTAACCAAGTTAATCTTTGTACAGGTCCCCTTGTAAAGGATAATAGCGTAAGACCGGAGAAACATCGCAAACGTGATATTAAGAATTCTGCTAGTAAAATAGTAGAAAATTTTAATCCTTTTACCGGCGGCGAAATAGAATATAAAAAGTTTTTAGATAAATTAGAATTAGGGAGTTATGAAATAAATGTTGGCGGCAAGGAAGAAGGTTATCAAGATAAGCAGTTAAAGACAGCTAGCAGTGGATGCGGCGAAGGCGTAAGCAGTGGCGCTCTTGGTGTGCTGAGAACATCGGCAAACGTAAGTAACTGTAGTCTCGTCGATACTGACGACAGATCTCTTGTAACAAATAATTTAACGAATTATTGTGCTTCCGCTAACCATTTGTGTAAAAATATTAATAGTACTAACTATACTAAAGCCGAAGCTGGCAGTTTACTTGATATTAATAGCGATGTATGTAGTTTAGATAGTCGATCGTCGTTGCAATCGAGCAACGAAACTTTAGGAAGGGACTTACCTTTTAAATTAGCGAACAGACCCCACGAGGCTGACGTTAAGAATATTATTAGGAAAAGTCGAACTAATCGTCGACTACAAAACATTAATACCTTCGGTAAATTAAGGCGAAATAAACTTAATGAAGAAGAGCTCATAGCATTAGATGACTATAATCGTTATCTTAAACAAAAATCAAGTAAATGTAAGTCCTTTAGTATTAAGAATGTTAAAAATAAGTTATGTAAGCTTAATAAGATTAATTTTGATAGTGTTAAGTTTGAATTAAGAAATATGAACTTAATGTACATAAATAAAGCTAGATATAGTGACGAAAGAGTTGTTGTGTATGATCATCGTCTCAAGGGCGGTGATATACTCAATAACGGAGAACAAGAGTTATGGGACTCAGCTACGGCTGCCCATAACCAACAAAGCAAAATTTCTACGGATTTTCTCGGTTCTGTAAATATTTTAGATCCTAGGGACAGGTGTAGTCGGGGACAGAATTTTGCGGCGTGTCGAAAGACACTACCATCTGTAACGACTACAGACCGTCCAAATAGCGTAGTCAGAAGTACGTGGACAATTGTAGGTAGTACGTTGGATGCGCCGGGTGAAGAGAAATTGCCAACTACTGCAATTGCACGTAATAAAAATAGTTTACCTCATAAAGATTTAAATATTAAATTTGATAAAAATGTTAGTGTTAAAAGTGTTTTAAATACTAGTGTTAAATTGATATATATGATTGTGATAAGTGTGATATATTTTAAATTAATAGCGAAGAGAGTGTTGCTAGTTAAGGCATGGGGAAGCGCATGGCTTCCACGCTAAGTCCTTTACTAGTATTCGGAGCTGCGGTGCGAAATAGTTTGAAAAGAATCTGGCTAATGAAAGAGCAGACGACCCGGTGGTATCACCTACGCCGCTTTCCAAAGCTACCAACGACAGAGACGAGGGAGTGCACGCCCTGTCAGAACGTCGTATGGATGCGCAGGAATGTGTGCGGGAAGAACTACTGGCGAGTTCAGGAACAGATTCCGAACTTAGCGATGGAGGAGTTGAAGTGGAAAGAATTGTTGACTCGACAATATTAATAAAGAGAGGGTCCTTGGCGAGAGGCTGGATGCGTTGGACGCAGTCCTACGGGACGCCCCCATCAAGATAGCGCCCCCCAAGAGAGAATTTAGGAGGATGGGACGATCGGGAGGGCGGCGCCCTGCGAGGACCGACTTCCCGACGCCCGGGAGCAAAGATCAAGGTACTACCTTTGGCGAGTGGCGGGATGCGTTGGACGCAGTCTTACGAGACGCCCCCATCTGGAATGCGCCCCCCAAACGTCAGTATCAGCGTATAGGCCGATCAGGTAAGCGTCGCTCAAAGCGATCGCTACCGCCATCACCTGTATGCCAAGTCTTTTCTCGAAGCGAAAAAGAAATAAGTCTTCGGGGAGAGCGAAACGAAGAAAGTGTTGCTAATTAAGGCGTGGGGAAGTCCGTGACTTTCACGCTAAGTCCTTATTAGTATTCGGAGCTGCGAAACAAACAAGTCTCTAGTTAGAGCGACCAATAAGTCTCTAACTAAAGCGAGCTATAAGTCTTCGAGAGGAGCGATAAAGAAATAAGTCTATTATCGAAGCGGGCGACAAGTCTTCGAGAGGAGCGATAAAGAAATAAGTCTATTATCGAAGCAAACAACAAGTCTTCGAGAGGAGCGATAAAGAAATAAGTCTATTATCGAAGCAAACAACAAGTCTTCGAGAGGAGCGATAAAGAAATAAGTCTATTATCGAAGCAAACAACAAGTCTTCGAGAGGAGCGATAAAGAAATAAGTCTATTATCGAAGCAAACAACAAGTCTTCGAGAGGAGCGATAAAGAAATAAGTCTATTATCGAAGCAAACAAGTCTTTTCTCGAAGCGAAAAAGAAATAAGTCTTCGGGGAGAGCGAAACGAAGAAAGTGTTGCTAATTAGGGCATGGGGAAGTCCTTGACTTCCACGCTAAGCCCCTAATAGTATTCGGAGCTGCGAAATGAAGACGTGTTGCTAATCTAGGCGTGGGGAAGTTCGTAACTTTCACGCTAAGTCCTTGTTAGTATTCGGAGCTGCAAAATGAAGAAAGCGTTGCTAATTTAGGCGTGGGGAAGTTCGTAACTTTCACGCTAAGTCCTTGTTAGTATTCGGAGCTGCGAAAAATAAGTCTCTTGATTGGGATTGATTTCAAATTCTGTAGAATGTAATATATAGCTAGGAGTATTGGGCGTTAGATTAAATAGGTTTAAATGACCCTATGTAATTTAATATTAAAGGTATTGTCAGGGGAGTCTCCCTGGCATATCATGGTACTATGCCGTATTTTCTAGTAAGCGGGAACGTGATTCGCGACGGGAAGTCGAACTCTACTTCTGTCCATGGGTCGTAAAGGGAGCGTCTCCGTGAGCCCTCTTCCTTGCGGTTGTCCCTCGGCAGGAAAAGCAGTAGTCGTCCCATACAGCACTCACCGTCCTCAAAATAAAATTTTTAACTTCAGAATTATTACAATGTATAATTTTCTTTTATTAATTAGAATTTTAAGACCTGAATCTGGGCGAATATTAATTACAAAAAGTAAAAGAAAAACTTTGTGTGCATGCGCAGATTTTGTGTATTTTATTTTGAATATGCTTTACTGTTGCTTTATCGCTTTGCATTTTACGGTGTCCTGAGGTGTTGCAATGGTGAATTGAGACTAGACATATACAGTTATGTCTTTATTAAGGGTGGGCATTTGACACGAGCAGAAACGCCGACCTTCAGTTAGTGTTTGTGTCAGAGTATGGTTTAACGACATAACTATACAAATCTAGCCTTATAGTCAATTCTACTTCTCAATAGCCTTGCGACAACCTCACGACACGGTTCAGACAGGATATATAAGTCCCATGGTTCTAAACTATGGAAGAAGCAGGGAAGAAATGGTCGAAAGAGACCATGCACAGGTAACCAGTAGCGTAATCGTTTAGTAATAGGAAGTAAAATGTATGTTGTTAACCTTTTCTTTGTAAATGTAATAAAATTTTACGTAAAAAATTTCGCCTCCGAAAATCGAGACTGCTAAAGAGTAATTGGAACGCTGTGACCACAGGCCTCGAAATGTCACACCGCGTAAGCTCAGCGCGATGTATTTTGGAAATAATTTCCGGGAAATCTCCATTAAACTTAGAAAAAAAAGTTATGGGAGAGATTGTTTACGTAAAATTTAGCAAGTACATGCTTCAATAACTTTTATAGCAATAATGGAAGTGTATGAAAATTGGGAAAGAAAATTGAATATTTATAAATTTATATACTGTATAATTATGAATAAAGAATTTTAATACTAATTTTATCGATACAAGATAGAAGCTAACTACCGTTATAAAAATACTGTAAACGCGTACCTATACTTATAGACGCGTAATTATAATTATAAATTTTGTTAATGCTATAACTTGCTGACTATAATGAATATTGTAAAAGTAACAATTGGAAAAACTTAAGATTCTGGTCTAGATGGGTTTCTACCCATAAACAATAATAAATCTTAATCGCATCCTAAGTAATAAAAGAATCAAATACTGCGACTAAAAATACAAATTGGCGTGTGACCTTGAACTTTAACTGAATTCTGTCCGACTAGAATTAACGGCCCAGCTGTGCTGGCTCGCGAGGTAAAAATAGATTCAAGGTTACATCCATATTACTATATAAAAGTCACTATGCAAGATTAAATAAGTTAGTAACTGTTCGTGTATAACATCTTGTTAGGATTAAGCATTTATATATTTAAGTTGAAATGTTAAGTATAATATTATAGTATTTTCTCGTAATAATATTCGTCCGAAAAGTAAATATCGAATGAGAAAGTTTCTGCGGCTCCAAACAGTTTTATTAAAACTTAGTAAAATTCTATTGGCCTAAAAAGGCCAAGAGTGGTGGAAAGGACTAGTACGTGGGTGTCAACCTTTCATTTTGACATTTTAAATTTAAAGACTGCCATTCCCTTGTTTAGTACCCGAATACTTATTCCGATACCTCGATGGAAAGCTAGAAACTTTCCCCTTCGTTTGAACACGAAAAATCATATAAAATCAACTATTTTGCTTACGTCATCCTAACTGCGCATTTAAGGGACATGTTCTAGAGGGTGCTTAAAACACCCCTATTAAGTCTTAATTTTGCGAAAATAAAGTAGAGTAAATTTAACCCGACTAAATTAGAAGATATCTCTATTAGAAAGTTGCCAGGAACGGGAGATATACGTAAATTCATCCCGTGAGAGAAAGATATAGATCTGCTATCCCTTACGGACTGTTTCCTGTTAAACCTCTATCCGAAGGGTATAAAAGGCGACCACTTTTCCCGTAAAATCATTAGTTTCTACACTCTTCACCAGCGATCTTCAGCAAGCAGCAGTCCTCACTGCAAAGTTGTGAGACATGGTTCTCAGTACATTCGCGATTCATACGTACCAGTAAGTCCCCTTCGACGGGCAAAACGTAGCGCGAATAACACGTATCTGTCGGTAGTGACGTCGGCCGCTAAAACGTAGCACGAATACCACGTATCTGTCGATAGTGACGCGTTCGCGGAGTAATTTTATTTTTCATTACTCATCATACGAGGTGACGTAATCGGGATAAATTACGCGATCGGATTTGTTTTATAAAAACAAATTAATAAACTCAGTCTGTAATAATAAATTTTACAAATCTTTTCGGGATTATAAAATAAATTTTTGAAACTTTATTAAGTAAACATAATTATAAAACAAGTTTTGGTAAATAAATTTGTAAACATAAAAACAAATTTTAGTAAATAAATTTGTAGACATTAAGCAAACCTTTTGTAAACAAGTTTGTAAACACAAATAAATATTTGTAAACATGCTGTGAACATAAATAAACTTTATAAACAACAATAAAATAAATTCTATTCTTTTTATAAACCTAATACTGTGTGACCAAAGAATAAATTATATTTTCTTTCTTATGGGAAAATATTTCATGAATTAAAAATATCCAAAGAATATCTGCGTATACATTCTCTGAATTAGGTGTGACTTTTTGGGAACTTGTGAAAGATTTCACAGAGATCCTATAGTGAACAAATAAATAGTTTGCTGATACTTTAATGAGATTTAATTACGGGAACAATGACAGTTAACCTTATTGTGTGACCGTGAACTCTAGTACCTGAATAAATTCGGCACCACACCAGCTGAGAGTTTTATTCGGGAATTCAAAAGTTGTGATACTACAAAGGAGATCCACCTCTCCTAGTTCATCACTAGTCTCCTCAGTGACGGCCCGGTAGCATTATTGAGCTAGCCGTGAGCCGGGTCATGTCACCGCCCATGTCCATTTTGGGTAAGTAATTTTGCCTTGTATCCCAAAATGAACATACCTACATAACACTTGCCACCCATATGCGAATTTATAAACTACTTCATAATTACCATCTGATGTTATTGATATTCGGCCAGAGCGTGTATTCTATGGTGTTGAAGTTAAATTTGTTATTTTGCAACTGGAAGCCCATGAAATACCAATATGACAAAGTTAAAATTTTCTATGATTGCCATCTAATTTGACTGACTTTTATTTTAAACGTGTTTTATGAAGTTGAATAGGACTAATTTGAACGTAAACTTGATATTTTGCAATTGTAATCGCATTATTAACATAGAAAATTGATTTTTTTTCTCTGCCACTTTGGAATTCAGTTTTACATTTACATTTTTAGCTATACCCTGGACTACAGAGATTGAACAATATAATTCATTCTTACAACAATAAACGATATTGAATCACACCAACACAATTGTAGAAATACAACAGTGCAAGAGTTTTGTGTAGTTACTAACTGCCATTATAATTAATAAAAGTACGTGGGTACTAAATTCCACTACTTCTTGGGTTGCAAATTCGATGTGAAGCATACTTCACGTCGACAAAGATGACCGTCGGAGGAGCGAGCCGGCAAACAAAAAACCGGTCGAACTTCTCGGCCCGGTGGAAAAGTCAGTTCGGTTGACTGCAGAGTGGTGAGGACGCGTCAGAGGCGACCTTCGGCGCGGTGGTCAGAGCCGGTTGGCCTCGCACTGGCCCTAAGGGCAATAATTCGTCGCTAGCGCCACTGGAAAGCGAACACAATGGCTATTTTTTTTCTTTATCGAAAGTCAATATATACGTGAAATGAATATATGAACGTGAAATGCTATATTTCTATCTCATTCAAGATTATCAACAGGACCAGCAAAATATTTGACAAATAAAAAATATAGCGCTAAATGACGTACGTACTCTATCATCAACGCATATATTCTATACACAATGTTGCTATCAGCGGCTATCGAGGATGTTTATCATATTTATGCATTGAGGCGGTCAATTGTTACAATAAGTTAACCGTTTGAACTGTCAAAAATGCTATGTTTTAACAGCCCCGCTCTTGGCTATGTCAACTTTTAGAGCGAGATACACAGTTTTGACAGACGGTTAACTTATTGTAACAATTATAATATCTCAATACATAATTATGATAAACTACCCTCGATAGTCGCCAACAGCCGCCGACAACACGGTGCGTACGCCAAGATTTCATATGGATAATATAAGAGACGCAGTTTCTTTTGTAATTCGTTTACCTGAAAAAATATTATACACGACAAGTCGTGACGCCAGCTGGTCGTGAATCCTACTACTCACCACCTAACTTGAAAGACACCGAGTGCGCGACTCATTATATCAAAAGCATGCAAACATTTATGTATTAAGTATGTAAAATTGTAATGGCCGCAGCCGAAATATTTCAAATTTATTGTTATTTTTAATGGAACGATTTTTCGATTAAATAATAGTATTATCGCAATATTCATAAACACAAAATGGGTCTATTCTATATGTATCGACCGCTAAAGTGATAAAGTGATAAATATTATCAAACTTAGGGTAGGTTTGTATCACAGTATTAGCACTTATTGTAACAATCACAATAAGATGTTTGTAATTGTTGCAATAAGTGCTAAATTTTAACAGCAGCAGAAGAGGTGCTGTTAAAATTTAGCATTTAATATTAATATTATAAGTGCTAATAACTTTGATACAAATCTACCCTAAGTTTGATAATACGTATCACTTTATCACTTCAGCGGTCGATAAGTATAGAATAAACCCACTGGCCACCTGCTGTGGCGCTGGAAATTATATAATATAATTTAATACATAATTTCTTTTAATATGGGGGGTAGCAAAAAATTCAGGAAATAGAATTAAATATACCAACGAATGAAATTATTGAGTAGATAAATTTGCGTTCGGGAAGACAATTTTGGTAAAATTCACAATAAATTTTCGGCTTGGAAATGATCGCGAGAAAATTTTGTTGATGGATAATTTAAACAAAGGCCTGAAGGCTAATGTGAGGAGTCCCAATTGAATCACTTCACTCTAAGTAATATGTTTGGGTATAAGATCTATCGACCCAATGTAACAGCTGACTAGGCGATATTACGAATAACAACATTACTCGAACAACGATGCAATGGCGTAAATGAGCTTCTAACGTTTCTTTTCGTTTGTTATCAGATAACGCAAACCAAATACCTGCAGTAATAAAGTCACGATGCCGCAAACCGGTAATGATCTTCACAAAAAATGTTTTATACTATATAAGTACATAACATCATTTCAACAGGAATTTACCTTTTTTTAAACATCAAATAATATTAACACTTACTTTACTCATTTTTAAATCATGTGTTACAATTTTAAGATAAAATAAATATTATTAATTGAGTTAGCATTTAGGTAAGTACTTGGTAGAATTCCATTTTAAAATAAATGAAAATATAATTAATATTAAATTCGACAGGTTTTTTTAAAAAAGGTTTGTCGATAGCTATTTCGGTTGTAACACCATTATCAAGACTATTCGGATAAGCCGTTGGCCTTTGCTTAAATACTATACGCATAGATAGAGACAGTATACTAATAATAAGTATACAAAGTCGTAATATTGTTTGAACGAATAAGAAAATGTATTCTGTCTCTATCTATTCGTATAGTATTTAAGCAAATGCCAACGGCTTATCTTAATAGTCTTGATAATGGTGTTACAACCGAAATAGCTATCGACAAACCTTTAAAAAAAAACCTGTAGAATTTAATATTAATTATATTTTCATTTATTATAAAATATTAAATAGTTGATCGCTTTTCCATTATTTACCCTCTTACCGCTTCCTAACAATAATTGCCTCTAGAATCCGATGTGGATCATCCCCCCTCATTAAGAGATTTATTAATATATATTTGATCGTGAAATTCAAATTCAAATCCAAATTTATTTAACATGCCTACTTACTTACATAAATCTGAAAACACTCAGAAAATATAGTCAATAGAAAAAATCGTTTTCGAAAAAATTAAAACAGCCGGCAGGAATCGAACCTGCGTCTCTTGGGCATCGCGCCCTGTGCATTACCACTATGCTATGACTGCCATGCTAAATTGCGACGAATTTTAACTATTGGCCTTTTTAATACCTGCTCATAAGCGCTCACATGAGTGTTTTCAGAATTATGTATGTTTAATAATTAGAATGGTACCTACATTCTTAAATCTTGTGAATTATTCGTTGAATAAAAGAAATAGTTAAGTAATCAAAATTTCTTTATTTTACAATATAAATATAATGAACATAACAAATTATAAATTCAAAACGTTCACGAAATGACGAAAAATAAGTGTGAACAATTTTTTTAAATAATAACACAGGGTAATAAAATAAGAAATAAAATTTTAAAAAAAGTACATGGAAGCACCACAGAGTGAACTAGGTTGATAAGACCCTATCTTAAAAAAACTTATAAAACAACGTCCACCTAAATTCATTTCACGTAAGTGGAATATATCAATATCCGAAACGATTTGATTAAACATAGTTATTGCTCTCCCAATTGGCATACCTAATTAGTTCTGCACCTTGGAAGAACAAACAACGGATGTTCCCGATTACGGACGATAGCCACTTGCTCAACCTATTGGGTCCATGCTCTGGGTCCAAACACATATTGAAAAAAAAAGTGGGTATGTGGATTTTCCCAGACGCATCCGAAACCCATGAATTTATAACTTATAATTTGTATTAATTCAGAGTGGGTCGATTGGTTGGGTCCCGCATCAGTTGTAATACGACCTTATGGTGAAGCGAGTCCAAATAATGAACTTTACTTGATATTGTATGGATACTATATGTGTCTTTTTCCAACTGGCTTCCTCTTATGTATGCTTACATACTGTATTTTAAACACCAGACGATATTATTTATAGTTGTGTCACGATTTTCTCTGACTTATAGGCGGTGTTAATGAGAATTCTGCCATTCTTGGTAGTATTGACCTGCGTGTCCCTGATAACTATCTTAGAAATCGGGAGCATCCAGATTGCGATGGATATTTAAGGCCCTACCTAGACTTGGTCATTCGTTGATCTATATAACGCAATGATATTAATGTAAATTTTAAAAAAATATATCAAAAACGCTATATTGCAGAGCAACGAACGAAATGAGTAGTAATTGCTCCTGAAATATTTTTAGCAACCAACTGAAACACGCATATATGCGAAGGATATAACCCTAAGAATAGTGAAGCTGTAATAAATCGGTGGTTGTGAAGACAACAAATAGAAAAGGGCGAATGGCGTATACCACAAAGCAAATACGTCAATAAATTTAAAAGGGGGCCTCGAAACAGTTGAAACCAGTCATACAATTAGTATTAGGTACGAACAAATTCAGTAAACAACATTTCACAACATCAAAGTACCTAACATGATTACTAAAACGGTTACGTACGTGTTGGTACATAAAAAAATAAACCACTAAGTACTTACTTAATATTTTAATACGTCATTACTCATCAGTCATTTTCAAAAATAATTATTTTTAGTCACAGAAAAAATTGCTATTTTTACTAGGTACGTTGGTATTTAGAATGTATGGTTTTCAAAATTCAGTCAATGCTTCGACCATCCACACCCCCTAAGCCGCGGCCAATGATGTTGCTATAATATTGTAAAATGTATTTTAGATTCCTTTGGGTGGGCAACACGTATTCAAATCTATCGCAAGCATGTGGCCTATTTGTTTAGATTGGGTTTTATTGCCTTTTCAACGAGCTGTCACCACCATCGTCAGCGTCACAATATTCGTAATCATCGCGACCAGAAAACACAGCGGGGACAATAAAATTATGTACGTCACACGGGAAAATCGTGAACCCTCACCGCGCATAGAAAACCATTTTCATTTGTAATGTTCTACTATCTACTCTTAGTTACGTAAAAGCATTTCAGCTTCATAATTTTCAGTAGCTTGGGCCAGTATTAGAAATTTAGGGGCGGCTCTACCTTAAGGGTTCGTAGGGACCATCCCCACATTGTTATCATGTCAAAAATACGCGTCCGAAATTTTTATCATTGTTATAACATACCTACTTAATTACATGATTAAGTGAACTATTTAAGTTATCTTATCCATCTAAACCAGTTGCAGTTTTATAGACATATGTATTATTATTATACAAATAAATAAAGCAATAATTGTAAATTGTGTAATAACATAACGACGATTAAAATAATTAATTAACTTGAATATGCCTTATTTCACGCGTGACACCTATGTACAAATTAATAAAGCTAAGTCGTCCATTTTTTGATGACTGGGGTCACTCAGTCGTATATCTCACAGTTAGTATATCTCACAAGACCCGAAAGACCTCCAAGGTAGAATGCAAGAACTCGCGGATGTCAGTCAAACGGTCGGTCTAAAGATAAATGTCTCAAAGACAAAAGTGATGAGGAACTGTTTTTCGGAACCTGCGATTATCTGTATTTCTGGCACCCAACTCGAGCAAGTCAGCAGCTACATCTATCTCGGACAGCAGGTGTCCATAGACGGAAGCATGCACGATGAAATTGCTCGAAGAACACAGCTGGGATGGAGTGCTTTCGGACGTCTGAATAGTATATTCAAGAGTGACCTACCATTAAGTCTTAAGCGTAGGGTATTCAACCAATGTGTGCTACCCGTGCTCACGTATTGCTGCAAGACGTGGACCCTCAACACGAGAGATGTCCAAAGGCTAAGAGTCACACAGCGAGGCATGGAGAGGTGCATGTTGGGCATCACGCGAAAGGACCGTAAGAGAAACGAATGGGTTAGGAAGCAGACAATAGTACGCGATGTAATAGACGTTGCCAAACAGCTGAAATGGAGATGGGCGGGGCACATTGCTCGCCAAAACGACGGCCGCTGGACAAATGCCGTCATCCAATGGTACCCAAGGGGTACGAAACGGCCACAGGGTCGCCCTAAAAGCCGCTGGATTGTGGAACTGGTAAATTTCGGCGGAAATACGTGGTAGCGAACGACACAGGACCGAGAGAGTTGGAGAAAGCTTGGGGAGGCCTTCATCCAGCAGTGGATTGACCCCGGCTGATGATGATATGCATACTGGGGAACGAATCAAATGACCCCTAGGTGAATAAAAACGCTCGCTGTATGTCGTTAATTATTATTATTGTTAATTACTTAAATTAACATTTTAAGGACGATTTTTAGATGTGATTAAGTAACGACTCAGCTATTCATATTATTTATTCTGAAAAATGACTCATTTCCTCATTAATAAAATCATATTATTATAAGTAGCTTGGTACATAATGTATATGTATGAGAAAGTAGTTAGGTAGGTATGTATATTTAATAATGAATGGCTAAACCCCACCACCTAGAAAGTCGTCGAGCCACAACTGATTAGAATATAAAAGATCTTTGACAAATATCTTTTATGAAAAATGTGGGTCAATGAGAAATGGGACCAGTCACAGGAAATAAAAACTAGAATTTAGATCGCAAGGAGTGCCTTTCTCAAAATGAGACGCCTATTTAGTAGCAATCGAAACCTTAACCTAGGTCTGAAACTGCGTGTGGTACGTTGTTATGTTCTCCCGATTCTTTTCTATGGTATCGAAATATGGAAGCTAAACCAAGAGATGTCACGGAGAGTTAAATCTTTCGACATGTGGCTGTATAACAGACGCATCCTCAAAATTCCTTGGACAAAATGTTCACAATAGAGTGAGTACCTACAGCCATTACCCGCGATTATTATCTCAAGCTGTCATCCTTATTAGTGTATTCAGTGTATTCCTGTAACGACCAATAAACACTCCTCGAAACCTACAAGCAACAACTGCCTTCTATCTCCTACACCTCTTCATTTCCAAAGATGTATATCGACCTGGACTAGGCAGTATGTCGCAGGAGAACATAACCTGCCAGGGGCCTTATGTTAGAACTTGCGAGTTGTAGTCGCCCGGTCGACATGACGTCATATGACATCATTGTGACGTACTACCGGAGTAATAATAGCATTCGAGAAAATAACGCTAGTCAAATACTGGCGTTATTTATTGTCCCCATACACAAATAGGTGTTTCAGCATAATAATATCTATGGTGAGCAGTGTGTGTTGGGCGGCTTGCCTCGAGCGTGTATTGGCTTACGTCACAATTACGTCATGTCGTCGGGTGACTTTATATCACCAGTTATAACATAGGCCTGCAGGAGTGAGGACCTGTTGAGTAGCTGGTAAGTACCTACTTTTGAAGAAAAAAATACATCAAAATGGAATTGTCGCGTTTGATATTAATATTTATTATCAATTCGAATGTTTTCCTCGTAAATCATAATATACCATTCCTTTATACCTAATTAATGACAGTGCTATTCTACATATTACTAAGTTATATCGAAAACAAACAATATTATCAATAATATTTAAAGAAAGATAAGTTGCATACCTACTTGTTTACTTTTAAATTCCTCAAGTTACATATCCACTACACAAGATAAGTATTAATATTTACTATCGACCGATAAGTAGTTGAAAATTTCATCGATTAATAAGGTGTCAGATGAACGAAAAATAAATATATTTGAGTACTCTCTGATACACTGATTAGCAAACTGTTTCGTGTCGCAACCCCCTTCTGCAGTAGCCAAGTAACCTGCGACCTCAATTGCAACACAAGAGTTTTTACGGGGAGCGGTGACTAGTCATTCGCTCGGCCTCTAATTCAGGAAGTGGAAGACAGAAAATAACTATGACAATATTATACATTTTAAATGATTGTTTGAACACAAGATCAATCTTTCACGTTTTGTCAAAATTTGCAATCCATCTATGTATGTACCTTAGTTAATAATATGTACAAACAGCTTTAGGATATTACGCTACTTACACCACTTTGAGAAGCCTCGTGTGTCGTAAACACTTAATTATAACTACATATGTATACTATGTATCAGTGTTGCCAACCGTACTATAATTATAGTACAATACTATAATTTTGAATCCGCAAAAATATAAAATACTATAATTTTACGCAAATATCACAAAAATACTATAATTTTGAAGGATTCGAGACGAAAAATGTTCCTGTACTATAGTTTTTTTCTGAAATACTATAATTTTTACCCTTTTGTACTATAATCAGCATAGAAAAAGATGGCAACACTGCTATGTATACGTATTATCGTGGAAATTACGAATTACCTACAAAGAACGGTCAAAAATGGAACTACGAACTACTATATGGACGCAATTTTGAAAACGTTATTCGAATATCAGATTCTGTCCAGTTGCGAGTCTTGATTGGGTAGTTTTCGACAGTGGCTCCCCCATCCATTCTTTAGATAAGTTTGTGGGTCGGTACAGGCGCTTATAAAGGCATTACAATTTTTTTCAAATTTGGAACCATATCAACGAAATTTTAATTTTAATTTTAATTTCTATTTAAATAAAATAGATAAATGATGGTACGAACTGTAAATTTGTTTACGTTTGGTTTACATTATTTCACACCTACCGATTCCGATCAAAATGAACGTTTATCAAATTTAATGACAATAAATTACAAAGTGACCTTAATTGACTGAAATTCTAACAAAGAACATTTTTAATTTATTATCGTATTGTCTGCGATTCGGCATTCGAAAAAAGTGCCGTCGCATTTGGACAATGCCCTCTAATGATTTATGGACCCGCCGCAATAATAATTCAAAACAACTCCAAAAAACAAAACACTGACAGTAACAATTTCCATACTGGAAGATATTACAGTATAGTACTGAGAACGTCGCTTCCCATCGTGGTTTGATCATACACGTAATCATATTATGATTTTTTTATGAGTGAGCAAGCATCTTAGTTGGAAGTGTTGGAACGGAAACCTGGGACCCAAATAGCCCCTTAATTACTTTGCAACCAGAACCGTGATCGAAACCCTTGATTTCGAATATTGACAACCCCAAAATGGAACCACTTAAAAATTCAGGATTCCCAACGTGCTATGGTTTTTTTTTCTAATTTTGTAATATTTTTGGGAATCGCTTACTCATACTCATCCCAATGTAATGGTTTATCTAATAGTTTTTTTTACTATAAACTTTGACGTTAAAGGGCTCCGCCTGATAAAGATATCTTCAAATTAAAACAAAATATGTACTGCGTAAGTAAAATGGAGAAAGGTATGCAGTAGCGCACCCAGGGGGGGGGGGCAGGGGGCCTTGGCCCTCCCCAAAATATGAAAATCATCAGAATGATTTTACACATTGAAATCGAAAGCCAATAAACTATACCTTGGGCTTAGACAAACAACACGACAAAAAATGATTTGTAATTCTCCAGCACCCTTTTTAGTAAAATTTCTTAGATTTTAATTTCTAACACAAAAATTTCGAAAGACTGATGTCAGGTTTTTTTAGAAACCCGTTCCCTAATGAAATTCTCGGTGTCCACCCGAATTCTGGAGTGGTATAGGTGATGGCTGGGGAGGGTTGACAGGGCTCTAGCCTGGGGGCCCGGGCTGTGGGGGGCCGGCGTGTCGGGTTGACCAGATAAGTGAGATAAACACACATCATCACAACATTTTAGATTATATAATTGTCCAATATATTTTAAGATTATTATGTGTCGATACTCGACAGCTCTATTATTAAAGTAGGTGTATTGAAAATCGCCAATAATTCACTGTATAAGTACCCTCAATTTGAAGTAAAACACAATTTAAAAAACGTTAATGTAGAGTTTTACACTGTCTTTAATCTAAGCGGTGGATAGGGGGCCCGTCAAATATCCTAGCCCAGTGGTCGGCAAACTCATTAGTCAATAGACCCAAATATCAACAGTACAACGATTGAGATTTCTTTTGAGAGCCAAATTTCTTAAACTGAAATTATATGCGTAGGTACACTGCTGATTTACTTAATAAACTTTAGTTAAAGTTTTAAGTCCTAATTAAATTATAGGTAGATACACTGAATAAAACTGAATATCATACGTAATAATGATCTTATTTATTAATTAAAATTAAATTGTAAGTCAGGTATCCATAAAATTGAATCATGACAATGACTGACAAACTCAATGTGAATAATGGCCTTGCATCTCCTTGTAAAGTTTGGGTAAGTCAGGTTCGTATGTTGTTGATTTAATTTTAAGCACGATTCCAGGTTCTCATCAATAAATCGATTTCTCAATTTACTCTTGATTTCCTCTCTTGGAAATCTTTTTACTAATCACAAAACTTGCAATATTAACATTGTTGAAAGATTTTATTCAGTACCTAATTAAATACAGAACTTTATTTTTCTTGACTCTTCTCCTCAGCTGCTTTCTTCCTTGTATGATCGACAGAATATTTAGCGCAAAATTACGAGTTTTTAGTTGTAGTATCTCTCTAAATTTGAATGCGCTAATTTTTCCCGACACATAAATAAAGGTCGGTAAACCATTTAAGTTTTGAATAAACGCGAAGTCTCGGTCTATTCAACATTACATTTACGGTTATCCTCTTCCATTTTCTTTGCTTCTTCTTTGTAGCCATATCAAATATGGTAGAGAGCATCTGCGGCAGAGCCGCGCTCAAGGGGCCAAAGAGCCGCAGTTTGCCGACCACTGCCCTAGCCTGAGGGCCCGTTTCAGGATGTGGGGGCCATGGTGTAGGTACACCGAGTGCAATAGACAAAAGACCTATAAACGAGATATTAGGCTGTGTTGTATTGAGTAGGTTGTGTATAATTTAAAAGCAATAATACTTTTTTTGTCCATTTTCAATTAATATGTTGAAACCTCAATATTAAAAAACCAAAAATCTGCGATAAACATTCGGCGAAAAGAACGACTACACCCACTACGGTGGTGGTGTAAAAAAAAGAACATTTTTTTCGGTGGAATTCGGCATAAATATTGTAGCTCTCTGGACCAGTGTTCCCCAAACTTTCGACATCTGTGTACCCCTTCTATAATTTTCGTAACACTCCTCGTCAAAGAAAAATGCATATAAGTACTTTAATAACAATCAAAATATATTCCTTTTGTAGTACATAAACAAAATAATAATAAACGAAAAATAAAATTCATTCATAATAAAATATAAATCAAAGTTATATTATAAAAAAATAACATTCATTATAAACCATGAGAAGGATGAAATTATTTATGTTAAAACGACTGATCATCATAATTTGGTTCCCTGGTTATTAATTTTAATCTGAGATGCGGTTCCACACCCAAAGGCTGTTCCTTTTTTTGACTTAATGTCTACAAATGCTGAAAAAGCAACTTCACATAGATATGAAGTTGAAAAGGCAATGTATTTCAGGAATTTCTCTGTTAAAACTGGATACACATGTTGCATTTGCAACCTAAATGATGTTTAAGTACACTCCTTATATTTATTTTGCAAGAATCCGTCTGAAGCTAGTAATTCCAACAATTGCTCTTCTTCCGCATGCGATAAACCTAGCATGGATGTTGTATTAATGCTTGTTGCACCAGGTGTAGCCATAACCCGGTGCAGCACGTACCCCCACCAAACTCTTCCCGTACCCCAGGGGGTAAGCGTACCACACTTTGGGAAACACTGCTCTAGACCAAGCGGGTAGAACAGCCGATATTATTTAAGCAATGTTTCAGCATACTAGGTACACATGTCCAGCATGGTCGCTGTTCACTTCCAATCCGCCAGTCGCTGATGACACGCTCAACGGTTACCGCCACTATGCCTCCAATTTAATAAAAACTAGGAGAAACTGTACAAATATATCGCCGTGTATTGTGAAATTATGTAAAAATATTTATATGAAGAAGAAAAGGAGCCTATGGGACTAATTTCCATTCTCCTCCTTCGGCCCCCCCCCAATAATAAATCCTGGGTGCGCCACTGAAGGTATGTATAAGGTAAGTATACTGAAGTATACTTATCTTCTAATAGTCTACAAGTCTTGTTGTTTTATTAAAGAACTGGAACAGAACCTATTAGATAATTACACTGGAACCGAACAAAAATGGGAATTCAAATATCTCCGACTTACGGAACTTACTTAAAGACTTATCCCTCTTTTCAAAAATCACAAGTATTACTAAATCAACATCTAATAGGACTTACATTTAACATTTCAGGCTCTATTGCATGGGTGGCCAACCTTTTCAGCAGCCGGGCCAGATTCTAAAAATGAGACTTCCTACCGGGCCGCACAACCATTTTTTTTATTATACAAAACAAAAAAGAAATATATATTAATAATATAAAACAAAAATGAGAATCCAACATATTTATTAGATTAGACTTTTTTACATACTTACTTAATAAAAAATAAACAAAATAATATAAAAATAATAAATTTTAGTGAGAAGTTTGATTTTGTGTGGCAAAACTAAGTGCATCAATATCGATATCAAGTGAGGTTGTTCCTACACGCAAACAGTTTTTCAAATGCACATCAGTGATTCGTGTTCTCACTCGGGATTTGATATGCTTCATCCGACTAAAAAGCTGTTCACACGTGTAGGTGTTTCCAAATAGCGAAGTCATCATTAGAGCATGTTTGTAAAATGAAGGATATTTCTCCTTGTTCATATATATTTTGCAAAACTCTTCCAAACCAACCTGATGGAATTTCTTCTTCAACTGTTCATCGCAACATATTTCACAATGTTCCATTTGTAAATTTCCCGGTAATAAATTCACGTCTACGGAAAATGGCGTTGCAAATGTAGCAAAAAGCACACGGTGCTTTTTAAAATCTTGAGCCAATATCGAATCTCAATTTGCGAAACTAGCACATCTAGCGGCAGCATTTGATATTATTTTTATTTTCTCATTGCTCCACGGGCCACAAGTTGACACCTAGTGGGCCGCATGCGGCCCGCGGGCCGCGGGTTGGCCACCCATGCTCTATTATCATTACACGATTGAATGTAATCGATGTTGCTGCATAGTTGCATACACAAATGATTTTTAGTTCGTGGCAACATTGAAGATACCTATAAGTACCTACCCTTTTCTCCCGTCAATTGTATGTATTATTCCTCAATAATTAGGGGATCAGTCCCATAGCCCCTTAGTAAATCCAGGCCGGGATATACTAAATTTAACGTATTATTTCACTTCCACATTTTCAATACATGTTTGTTGATCGTTGACAGCTGTTTCTAGCTATCGTGGAAAGCTCAGCCTTTAAATAACATTGTGTCAATCTATTTACTTCTTCGAGACAGTTTGAACTGAACATGAAGTATGTATTAAGAAGACACATTAAAAAGTGGGTAGGTAGGTAAGTATGCCGATATAGCGGATATAATAATCATCGAATGCGATTTTTATTTTGTCTGTGGCTTTTCTTATTCGCAAGATGTTGTTTGTGGAAAATGGTGTTTGCGAAGAAGGAATAAACACATCGTTCTTGTGCACATTCAAAAGGCAAACTAATTTATTTGGGTGAACTCGCTCGATTGCAAAATTTAAAAGTCAAGGTCGTCCGGAATGGCGATCCGCCTTCCCAAAACGAGGCTCGAGAGATAACCTGCCGAGTCTCGCTTCACTTTTGATATAAGTATAAATAATTAATGTTTCACTCGCAATGCCTGAATATCTGTTATCCAAATAGTTTCTGATGAAATTGGCCTTTATGACCCCTCTCTTTCTATAATTTAAATTAAACACCATTTCCAAAACATTAATCCAAACTAAATTCAAAATTATTCGAATTCTTTTCTTTTCAGATTGTGCATGAAAATTAATGGGTCATTTTTTTTTGCTTCACTTTCCCATTTTTAGGTTTCATTTCTTTAGAAAAAGAGTTTCTTCAACATCTCTGATTGAAGTAAGTACAATTTTTCATTCGCTTTCGAAATTTAATTATGGTTAAACATACTTAATTAAAAAAAAAAAAAAGACACCGCCAGAAATACATACCTAAAGCCTCAATTACATTGAGCTTCTTTACGAGCTGTTTATTGGCGAATTTAAAAGCGGGCGATTCAGCTACTGCGATTTGATGATTACACACAAAACTTTCCATTCGCTGAGAAGCCACAAGCCAGCGACTATTTTGACGGAACGTAGTTCGTTTTTTTACCGGGAGGTTGGTACTGCGCTTTACTGCGCAGACGCAGTAGTCCCACACGCCGGCGTGTAGCGTGTAAAGTTGACCGGCTTTCAACTTTTTTCGGTAGGGTGTTTAGCTTATTCGATGATTACACTGGGCGACTTTACAGGCAGATTGTAAATTCGCCAATAAACAGCTCGTAAAGAAGCTCAATGTAATTGAGGCTTAACCACTAGAAAAATCTTTTTGAAAAAAAAATACGAAGTTCGAAACCGTCCCGTGATCTACCAACTAAGCTACGTGCGTCCAATCTAATTGCGACGAAATTAACAAAGCAAATTTTGTTTTAAATAATGTAAATAGGCACTTATCTTTGGAAATAATAAAACCAGATCAATTGAAATAAACGTAAAGTAGTGTGTTTTACACCTCTCTGAAGCGCTTCAGAAATAACGTTAATTTTGGTTGGCAGCTTTTATATTTTAAATCAAAATATCAACTAGTTTTAGTTATATCGTAGGTACCTACTTGCACTCGTTAATATTTTTAATAAATATTTTTTTTATTCAACGAATAATTCACAATATTTGAGAATGTAACATTCTTTTATTGAATTATTATTCGTTGAATAAAAGGTTTATTATAAATTAGGGTTACCTACCTAATATAAATTACATTTTAGGCACAAGTTTCCAACATTTTTCGAGTCTCGACCCCGTTTTACAATATAACCAAATGACACGCGACGCCCCGCCCTGCATTTTAACAAAAAATCGAGACGACGAAAACACATTTTCGTCTATTTACTGTCAAACTTACACTTTTACAATTTTTGGAAGCCACCAGTAATTGGCTATTTATTGACAACATCGTTCGTTGCACTGTGTACTGTTTATTAGTTGGCGGCCCCCTACCTAGAGAATACCTCGCTGCCCCCGGGGGATCGCGACGTACGATTTGGGAACCCGTTTTCTTAAGGTGACGCATCAGTGAAACGCCAAATAATTTTCAACTGTACGCGCGACGAAATTTTGGACTCGCTGCCATTCACTGAGAGAATGTTGACCCGGGAACACGTCACTTTGCTGCGTGATGGCGACGGGTCAATTAATTCTAAAATCGTGTAAAGATGACTAAAAACGTTACCCATTTACTTTAAAAAGAAAACATGTCAATGAATATATTATTATTGTTACTAATAGAACAATAAACAGAACATAAAATGGACGTATGTTGGATTTATATGACAATTAATATTTCGTTTGACAGGCGTCATTTTCACCCGCCACCCGCAATCCGCGCATCGCCTAGCGACGATCTTTTTAGACCGTGCCTCAACTAATGCATGGCCTTAAGATATTGATATAATCTCGGATACTTAGTTTTATACATACCCATTTTAAAATACCATCAATAATTTTCGAAATTTTCGGCAGACCACTTATTTTGTGATGAATTGTGATTTTGATAGGTAAATTAGTGATTAAATTCAAAATAATCAAGTATAGATTTTATAGTAAGTACGTACTTACTTATATAATTATTTTTTATACTTAACTGTAAATGAAAGAAAATGTATACATGGTTAGGTTTAGGTACATGTAAATTGTACGTAGGTATTACATTTCGCCATATCACAGTTCACCGTGAGCTGTGGTACCGGATAGAGACGGTCGTATAGCATTGAGATCAAAACATTACGCGTTATTCGTGAAGCCATTGCAGACAGTAATATTACAATTTTATTAGATTCAATAAGAGCATTGAGTTGGTCACATATCTGATAATAACGCTGTCATTATTATGAGATATTTGACAGGTAAGATGACTGGATACTTAATGGCACCTACTTACTAACCAACTTTTGAAGCTTTCAGATTTTTAATATAAATATGTTATGCGATAACATACACATTTTCTTCTGTCTGTCGCTTGTATTCCGGTGGGTTTAATTGCGTATTTAGAAACATGAACTGTGGTTCTATTCTATACTTATCGACCGCTAAAGTGATAAAGTGATAAATATTATCAAACTTATGGTAGGTTGTATCGATGTATTAGCACTTATTGTAACAATTACGATAAGTTGGTTGTAATTGTTGCAATAAGTGCTATATTTTAACAGCACCTCTCTTGGCTGTGATAAAATTTAGAGCGAGATAGACAGTTTTGACTGTTTAGAGACGGCTAACTTATTGTAACAGTTATCAATAAACCTCAATACAAATATATAATAAATACTATCACTTTAGCGGTCGATAGTTGCATTGTGTATAGAATAGACCCGATACCATACGGCAATCGGTTTCCGATACAACAGCTCACGGTGAACTGTGCCACTGTCAACCATACACACACAATTTTCGGACACGCACAAAAGTGATATTATTCATTTTATCAAATTTGAGAACCACAGCTCGAACTCACACACATGTTCCGAGCGTGTGGTTAGGGTTAGGTGTAGGTACAACGCACATACAGTGTACACAAACTCGTATCTAAGCTCGTCATAATGTATTATGGAATCGGGTGAAAAAACGTAAGTAGGTACTTAAACCTTCCCGAAGAGTTTGTTACGAAAAACACAATATTTAAATAATGATTAAAAATCGAAAACATCATATACCTACTTGTGTCGTTATCTCGTATTGTGGGGTATTATATTTTTAGGGAAAGTCAAAAAATACTTGGAAATAAAACCAGGACAGAAGAAAGTTATCTTTAACATCGCTGTAAATGTAAACATTTGTTAATATCGTAGGTGTTTTGTAAAAAGGGCGAATCAACCATTTTGGCGAAATCGAGATTTTAATGAAAATACAATATGTATCCCACTAGCTTTGTTGTGTAAAAACGGCGAATTTTTATCTCCACAGGAAAGTACTTAAAACCGATAATCGACTAAAATTAAATTAATTAAAATTACGAAATAAAAAGCAAATGTGACATACCTGTTAGGCCTTTTAAAATATTATATAATAGTACCTATTATAATGACAGTATTCTTTCTAAGTTTTATTATAAACTTGTTAGATATTTATAATCATCTACAGGAAAAAAACAAATAAATGTCAAAAGTTAAAAATCCTCCTCCTGTAAAGTAGCATTTTGGTTAATTCGCCCTTTTTACAAAACACTGACGATATATTCTATCAATTGTCATTATTAAATTATTACTAACTCAGTAATTACCAACCTACATATTTGTAATAAAATATTATTATTATTAACCACTTATTTTACGTTTTTTTTAAATAAATTTATTAAATAAAAAATAATGGTGACCATAAACAATAAATGAGAAGTTTGCGGTAAAATATGCACAATAGAGTTAAAAACTGGGTGCAATATTCATTATTATCCTATTATCCAACACGATGAAATTAACAAAGCAAATTTTGTTTTAAATTATGTAAATAGGCACTTATCTTTGGAAATAATAAAACCAGATCAATCGAAATAAACGTTTTAGATTTGATGTGTATGGATCGTTATAACATCACAAGTGAAATTTTTAGTTATTGACATGTTGAATATTTCTTTGAGTTTTATTATCTACTAACTATTAGCTCTATTCATCCCGTCTCTCAATCATCCCCTTTATTCATCCCAATTGACATTCAATAGAGACATCGCATTCAATAAGAGATATTTTTATTAACCTGTGATGTAGAGGCGGATTTTGCCATTCACCCTACTGGCAGCACCATAATATATTTTAAACAAAATTCAAATATTTAGTTACCTTCCAAAAAATGGCGCGGAAACCCGACATCTGTCTTAAATTTACATCTCTTAAATCGACCCAATCAATATCCTCTTGAGTAGGTAGATAGGTAATCATTAATTTTTAATGGTAGTAATTTTTCTTCGCCCCATCAATAAATTTAATGTTACAAGTAAAATGACATGAAGTAGCTCCAATTTAATTGGAACATTTCTCCAAACCTAAAAGCATTCCATAGGCGCATCGATTGTTTCCACAATAATTTTTCAATTCTTTTTCTTAAAGGTTCCGTAAAACTCTTGAATTTATTTACATACTACATAGGATAGGCCTTTAGTTTCACATAGATTTGATGCACACCTACCCGTGGCGAAGGGTGGAGGTAGGCTGTTAAGATCCGCCTTGAATGGTGCACACTAAACTTTGTCAGTCATACGTATTTGTTTTCATTAAAATAAGACTACAATTCACAGATGGTGTTGGTTAGTAGTTTTAAAAATAATTCAATGAAACCCTGCGAAACCAAGCCACACTTAATAGATAATAGTCAAAAAATACTCGCCTATCTGATATACCTACTAATATTTTTTATCTATTATAGTTTGGTTTAGGCAGGGTTTAATGAATTTAAAAAAAAATGAACCAACAATAATATGACGTGTACCTACACAATTTTGTCGTATCGCCCAAAATATACAAAAGTTATTATGGTTTGGATTGCGCAGGGTTTAATTGATTTTTACGAACTAACCAATACCATGTGTAAACAATTGTAGTCTTAGTTCAATAAAAATAAATATATATTATGACTAACAAAGTTTAACGTGCACTATTTATGGCGGATCTTAACAGCCTACCTCCACCCTTCGCTATCGCTACTGATACCTACACATTTTCAGGTAGGTACGTAGTTTCGTAACCTGTAAGTAAAGCATTCGGAGTCTCATTGCATTGAATATATTTTTACATTTTATTACGCATTGTCTTTTGCATAGTACTTAGTTATTGAAGATTGTCTATAAACTCTGCTAAATACATTGCATATTTTTCATAATCGATAAACCTTTTCGTAAATCGACGGTTATAAGTTATAATGGTTATAAGGTACTTAAATATACGGTAAAAAATATACGGTTATGTTATAAGGTACTTAAATGTTTTGTGAAATTCTACAGCTGATACATACCTATTAATAAATGTCAATTACCATAATATTGTATGATTCATATATTTGTTAAACATTGTTGCCAAGAATTTGGCTATTGTTGCGAAATTTTGAATTTGGGGAGTCCTTTTCAGAGAGACCGTAACCCTACCGGTAAATCCGCCCCTGTGCGTAAGGGCAATCCATGTCAAAATAATAATAGTGGCCCCCTATCATTCATCACCAGCCTGAATCTATCCACTGACGGATGAAGGCCTCTCCAAGCTGATTCCACTTATCTCGGTCCTGTGCGTTGCGTTGCCACGTACTTCCACAGAACTTAAACATTTCATAGATCCAGCTACTAGGTCTACCTTGCGGACGTTTTGTACCTCTTGGGTAACACTGGATGACTAGATTCGTCCGGCGATTGTCCTTTCTTCGCACTGTGTCTCCTGTCTCCATCCCATTTCCATTTGAGGTTTTTAGCTAACTCTATTACATCGCAAACCCGTGTCTGTTTAATTATCCAATCATTCGCCTATCATTACTCAGTCTCAATATGTACATTAAGTCAATATCTTTTATAATTTGTCATTTCTTCTTGGTTTTTTAAGCAAAATCTCTAATGAAGCAAAAATATATCTACATGTCTTGTTAGCGCCGCAGGCGATATACATAAATTCCACTACATTACTTTGGCATCGTTGTAATATTCGTTTTATTTCTTCTTTAATTCTCCGCCCCTACATAGCGCATGACCTGCCTGTTCCCACGGGACGTCACTGGTCAGAAAGGAAATATTCAATAATGTCCCATCCAGCACTATTGCACGTTATTTATCTAAATATAGTACGTATTTATTTTCAATCATTTTTAGATGTATGTGTATGTCAACATTGAAAATGTAAACAATAAGAAAAATAATAGGAAATCACAATTTACTATCAAGGACGATTGTAAGGACTTTATACCGGATTTTTTTTTGTAATAAAATACTGTAATATTATTTTTTCCTGCAAAATCAAATTATTATGTATATATTAGGTAAGCAGTGAAAAGACAAGATGTATAAGTTATCAAACACCCATGAACACTGGATATGTATATTGCTTTGGTGATCAAAAATCTTAATTAAATACGTATTAAGTATTCTTCTACGAATCAAAACAATGTAGGTATAATATAATAATATTATGTACACATGAGATACGTAGTTCACTCACAATAATAATTAATAACAATGCAAAGCTACAATTATTTGCCCCAGGATATTAATTTCTTGTCTCGTAATTATCTACGTACAAAATATTCTTGTTAATTTATTACAAAGTAAAATAAAATTAATGGTAATATTTCTATAATATGTAATTTAAGGATGTGTGATTAAGCAACTTATGACACTTTTCGAAAATATTAAAATAGGAATAGACTAAAAAGACAATTTCTTATTTTTTACGATTATAATAACGTGATTTCCAGATAATCTGTTATTGTTTATACAGAAATTGATAAAAAATTGACTAAATTAATAGGTAGCAATTCCAGATGTAATTTACAGCATCACTCATCTTACGAGATCGCGAATCCTTCCGTCGAACTATTTTTAAATGAGTGTTGTGGGTATACATGCGATTAATTTTAATTGAAAAATGAGATTACCGGACATCGAGCGGTACATTCCACCCCATTGCCGCGATTCGAGGATCGAGAGGCAGCATCCGAATAGCGCACATATCAATAACGTCTGAAATAATGCACTGGATGCGTGTATGCTGTTTCGCATCTTCGTAACTTAAAAATTACACATTCACTAGTTATTATCGATCACACAGCACGCAGGATGCAAAACTGACACATTTTGTATTTTTTACGCCACTTGCGACACACTATTTACGTAATATTTTGAGTGGGATCCGGGACTTTCGATTTTATACTGAGTTCTGACAGCCGCAGTACGGCTTGTCACTTCACTTGCAAAACAAAACCTGTAGAAGAAGCTGACTGAAGATTTAACAGGCGCGAACTGCGCGTGCGTCAATGCGTACTTACTATATACCACATGAAGTGGGCTTCGTTCAATTTAGATTATTTTCATCATAGAGGTTTTATTATAATTATATCAAGCAATTATTTTCGAAAGAATAAAAATAATCCTTCAATTTAATATTAATGACATTTGAAAAATCGTATTACATTATTGTACGTCAAACTCATAACCCGATTCAGATTTTCCCGGGGACGGCAAAACAACGAGAATGTTGGCGGAATGATGATGATATTCTTCAAAGAAAGCTCAATATCCAAATGAAATGTCTGGCATTTACGGCTGTATTCGTTAAAACCAAAAGCTGCGTGTTCCATTCTTGCAGTCTGCCGCTACCGCTTTACTCAGGGCTCAATAACTAGATATTATGACACCTCGTATTATTATGCTATACTGAACTTTGAAAACATATTATGCTTTATGGCGGCGGTTTCGAGTAACGAGGAAATAAGAAAGCGAACCATGCAAATTCTCGTCCTTTGTACGTTAGATATGGCTTGGCCACGTGTTACGGCTCGTCTTCCGTGAGCTACGTCGCGCGCAACTCCAAACGTATAAACGTACAACCAAAAAAAGACTGTTTACGAACATTTTCACACACGGTTATATGTTTGAGTTGCGCGTGCCGCTCATCGCTTCGCACGACTTCTCCCACGTAAAACGCCCCGTTACGGATGGCTCAAAATACTGGAAGGCCACTAAATTAATACCATCCACGAGGTGTAGATATACGTGGAACTACGGGATGCTGAATCAAAACTATAGTACAAACGTACTATAATTATAGTACGGTTTGCAACAGAACTTGTTTTATATTAGTATTGCCATTTTGGAAAATTATAAAATAATTTTGTCCTCCTCGGTTGTCAATGTTGTTAGCAATTGTAAGTATCTTCACGTTGGTGAAAACTCTCGACTGACAGAAGACAAGAAAAATAATAAGGTTTGGATAATATTATTCTGCAATCTACTCTTGTCTTACCTGACAAATCAATCGTTAGCGTACTTGTTGAATCCTAAGAAAGGGGCATTCTCTTTTTTATTGAGATAATTAGTTTGTTCGTATTGTTTTTAAATATAATTATGTAATATTCTCATGACAGCCCAACACCAACATTGAGGTATACAAGAAAAAATATGGTGCTGGTGATTTACTAATAAACAGATCAATTAGTGATAATCCGCTATGCCTACAAAAGTCAATAAGACGATGATAGTCAACTTATTTCATATTTGTCTTATAATAACTTAATTTCTTATAAGAAACAAACCAATATTTATTTCAAATCAATAGATGGCGATAAGTGCTAAAGAATTTGAATCTATCGTTATAGCATTATTCTGGGGTCGCAAATTTCAAATAGCCACCTTTAATCAATATGCCGACAGTATGAATGACAATCGAATGGTCTGTACACATGGGTACCAATAGTGTGTAAATTAAATTGTCGCAATAATAACTATTTACACACAAAAGTACTGATTGTCTCGCCAATCTCATTCTTCAAGCTTTAGCTGTTGTGTTGTGCTATATGACAGGCTGTGAAATTCACCACTATATTTCTACTGTACGCTATCCTTGCAAGTTGCAACTAAAGAAGCCGCTAAACTTTTTGATCCATATATACAGTCACGTTTACATTTTCATTTTCTTGTTATGGCCACGATAATATGTACTGCCAGCAACACATGCGCACGGAGTTTTAGGATTGCAACTCAATAATGTGTATATAATAATATGTAAGTCCAATGCCGTTTGACAATTGTTACCGTAGCTTTTTTGTCTTTACAGAAAATGGGAGGCGGCCACGATCACCACGCACCCACGTTGAAAATTCCCGATGCGTCCATTTATAAAGTGGAAAATATTCCTCGACTGATGGCGGTGAAAGAGGCTTTAGAAAAGAAGGGTCTCCGCGATCCGTGGCTGAGGTATATAAGATTCACACCAATCAACATTAATAGATCTATGTCATGATATAGAGTCGATGCATGTGCTTGTCTTGTTATACACAATGAGTGGATTTACAGAAACAGATAAATCATTGTTATCATTGCATTCTCACTGTGTTATTTTTGAAAACACCGCTCAACTGTGGAGTGGTGCTTCCAAAACACAAAACCACTGCGTCTCTATTTGTTTCCACTCCAGTGGCTGTTTAACTTGCACATTTCTGGTGTTTATTATCTAGTCATGTTCGAAAATAAAGTATTTATATTATTTTCACTCTTATTTTTTCTTGTTCAGAAGACATGGTATTACGAAATAAATATTTCTTGGGTTGTTGTGTTGGAACTATGTACATAATTTAGATAATTTTATACTTAATAAAAATTTATATGGAAAGAATTTGTACTGCATCCATATTCGGTTTGCATGTACGCTCTGAAATCGTTACATAGCACTGAATTAGACGCTTAGTTGACGGTAATTTTGTAAATCTGCAGCTAATGTCGCCGGTAACTTGGGGAAGTGGGTCAAGGTTCAAATACATTATGATGCACGTCGCGTAGTCATGCTGTCACGGCGAAAAATTTAAGCTATGGTTTCGTCATTCTGCAGAATATTTTGAACGATCACT
Organism: Rhyacophila brunnea; assembly: GCF_057557595.1. Lineage (NCBI taxonomy): Eukaryota > Metazoa > Arthropoda > Insecta > Trichoptera > Rhyacophilidae > Rhyacophila > Rhyacophila brunnea. Next base: position 23,170,814 of record NW_028232774.1, read on the forward strand.
ATCTCTATAAATTCAATGATGGAGAGTGCCTACTCTAATATATTAGTATTTTGAATTATTATTCATGCTAATTTCAATTAATTTTTTACAGTTTCTACGTGTGCGTACGTTAAAATTACTTATGATATTGCATCTATAGATAATATTTTGAACAGAACCAGCCCCATCTTTAGATTAATAAAGCCTGAGCATATCTTTTTGCACAAACGAGTGGTCTACTATTCAGCTGTCAAAATCAGATCCCAGATTGCTTGACATATTGATTAGCCCTTTCTCGTTTCGAATCTAATTATAAAAAATTCTCAAATCAAGTATATTAACTATCAGTGTTATTTATGAATAGGTACTATACATTCCTGTTATTTATCAGCTATCTGTCAGACTAGTCCTTCACACAACAACCGGTGATAATATCGATCTAAAAAATATGTAGCATTTAATGCTAGCGTATTATTTATCATGCAACTCATCTATCCAAATCAAACCATTCCCTGTGTGAACACGACAGACGCGTCAGTATGAGCACTCTATATAGTATAGAACAATGACAGGTCATCCATAGAGAACAGCAGGAGGGGTGGAAAAGGTAGGACCAGTCGTTGTGAATATATTGGGTTTCTACTTGAGTTGGCAATGACAGAACACAACCTGCAGAGTAGATAATAGACAACATTCTTATAGAATATACATAATGCCAAGCGCTAAAAACAAAAAACACGCGATTTTGACATGAATCGAAAATGTGTAGCCATGTAGAAAATGATAATAAAACGTTCATTAAGTCTGCGGGCGTTCTCATTGTTGTTCTGGTGATTTTGCTAACGGATAAGGTTCAAAGTGTGCTGCGGAATGGGAGCGTCAGTCTGATAACATTTTGAACACCAAGAAAAATGACATTGCACACTTTTTTCTTGTAGTGGCAGCTTACTGTGACAGTATGCGACGTGCATTATAATGTGATAACTGCATACGATTCTGTGGTTCAATTCCGTTTAGTCTGGTCAGACCTTTATACTTTAGATAAATCTTGACGTTGCATAGGTACAATGTGATTTCCGTATCTGGAATATTACGATCTTCTCCCATGTTCATTGTGAAAATAATGAACCATCAATATACAGGATACCATACAAAATTTCAACTATGAAACGGACAAGTTGAGTCTTAGATAACATAATATAGCAATAATGGTACAAATTTAAATGAATGCAGATTTGCATATTGACCCTTATTTCATTATAGGTAACTTAATTTTTCAACCACTCATCCGTATTTATCCAACTCAGTTTGTATGGGCCCCTTTATTTTACATACTGTCCATTTAATATGGCAAAGTTTAAATTTACTAATTACAATTGTTTCAGAAATGAGGCATGGAGGTTTGACCCAAAGCAGTTCCCGCAATCGGCCCTTCAGAATGGACTGAGGTTCTTATTTAGGGGCTTTGTTCCGGGATTCGTCCTGTTTGGCCTCACCATAGGATACGGAGAATTAACAAAAGATAAAGACGAGGGTCACGGTCACCACTGAATATATATTGTAAACATAATAATATAATATATAAATTGTGTATGTAATTTAATTATTTAGCTGAATTAAAATACTATTACTTTGCACTACTTGCATTTTTAATGTGTACACATCATTGAATATACTTTCACGATGTAGCCAGGGTCACTCGATAATAGTGTATGTTATATTTTGAAAATTAACAGCGATTTATATATTGTATGCCTGTCAGTTTTATTGTAAGGTGTGCATATTAACTGAAATAAAAATGTTAACGCAAATAAAAAAACCATACTTAGTAAAATAAAAGAATTTGTTGATAGTTTTTATCTTTTTATTTATTACAATGTTATTTGTACATAAATATATTTTAATGACTGTTTTTAGGATATACTGATAAGCCCAAATATGTGATGTTTTTTTCATGAAAAGTATTCATGCTATTATTAATTGATCTTAATTATTGATTGTTTATTGGATTTTCACATATTTTTATTAAAGAACCAATGCCAAACAATTGTGTTGACAAATTAGAAAAATATTTTTTTTTTCTATAATTCTAGCTACTCTGTAACTTCAATTTATGGATTAATGAAACATGGTATTAGCACAGATTTTAATTTGAAAGAATTGTATCGAAAATTTTGTAGGCACATCCATGATCAGAAACGAAATTAATGAAAATCAGAAAATATATTTTTATTGATATATTTCCCCCATACATTTCGTAATTCGAATTTTTTTTCGATTTTCGGTCCCATGGAATTCGTATTAACGAGGTTTTACTGTAAATGCAAAACGGAAGGGGCCGACTGAAACCAAAACGGAGACGAAATGGGATGGACTGTCCATCAGTTTTCGTATCCGTTTTTAGAGTTACCAGTTATTGACGTGTGATTTACAACATTGCCGTATTTTTCAAACTGCTTTTTTAATTTCAATTAAAATATCATTTCTTCAAATATAGGTACTATATTATAACAACCAATATGTTTATATAGTTTTATAAAAATAATAATTTTAGTGGATAAAAAATACGTAAATATACATCGCCGTTTCCCAACTGAACTGTCAACTGAGACGGATAACTAAACTGATCATCTAAATACACTGCTGTTTCAAAATTAAACAGACTAAAACGGAAACCTCGACTGAACGGACAACAGAACTAACGTTTAAAAGGACCTTTAATAATCATGATACTTTGATCGAGGTCAAATGCATTTGGATGACGTGTCTGCTCGCAGTTGCGTTTTCCTGCCATTGGTCTGTTTTCTTTTCTCCATGAAGATTTAACGAAATGAGTAACAGACAATAAATAAAATGTTATTATCTAGAAATGTAGAAATGGAAGGATTAATAAAGGTACACAGGCATAGTGCTAATCATTAGTAATCACTACTTGCACTAATGATTAGTGATCTGTGTAAACAAGCCCTTCGAGAAGCGGAATCCATAAAGTGAAAAGTGGCATTTTATGGGAAGGTAAATATATCATAAATCATTTTTTTTATTTGTATGAAAAGTTTTCTCCCAATCTTTGTTCAAAATATATTAGGGCTAATACAGTAAATATTTTTTAGTTTTATAAGAACTCGCATAATAATATTATCTAATAGATAAAAAAATATACGAAACTTTCAAAGGATAAAGAAAAAGAAAACCATAAGGTGAAATTGAAACATAGTTGACTGAAGGCCTCCGCCCACTACAATGTCTAGCTGTCGCGTTTGATCCTGCCACACTCCGTATACACCTCCCTCAAAGGAAGCGTGGGAGCCAGCTGGCATGGCATCAATGGGAAAAAAACCATGTCTCTTGTGGTTATATCAGCACGCAGCTTAAACTCAAGATATGTATTTGTAAAAAATGAGCAATATCAATAAATAAACAAATGTTACTCTCAGTTCTTTAAAATATATCAACTTTGTTTTATACATATCGTCGTTGAGCTATTAAAACCTCCGATGTGACAATTTTGTCAAAATGATATTTTTACATTTTCTGTTTCTTCATATTACTTCAACCGCATGGTTTGGTAAAACCTCCAATGTTCCTTATAGCACATAAATTAAAATATAATCGAAAATAGAAACCTAACATGTCTTATTATGATGTTAAAATCGTCACATCAGAGCTATTACAAACAGTCGAAGATTATGAGTCCCCCCACTACCTGTTATATATCTATGCACTTCGGAGATATTGCACTACTGTTTGATAAGCGTAAAAAATTATCCATAAGTGAAACAAGAAAAAAAGCAAAATTGCAAAGAAAGAGGAAAAGAATACGTAGGTTATAAAACAATAGAAATTAAAGTCATTACCCAAAATATCTTAAGGCCTGCAAAATGTATTAAAGGGAGATGGATGTAAACATAAAACTCACATAATTCATATGGTAAATTATCAGAAGATAGAAAATTTATCTTCGATTTGTTTTAGAATTTAAAGATAATGTTCGTTTTTAGTTCAAACAAGATCTGTCCGCCGAAGAAGACAAACCAGTCAAACTATCCTTCAAAACAAGCCTTCTAAAAAGCCAGAGGGACGTGATTATTTATTGAAGGGCATAGAAGGTAACCGCATAAAAGTTTGTAGATTGTTATTCCTTAACACATTATCCTTGGGAGAGGGTAGCCTCAAACGTTGGGTTAAGGAAAAAAATAATAAAGTAACAAATTCAAATGAAGACTTTGATGATTGTCTCGGCAAACATATATCAAATAGACGATCAAAGAATAGAGATACACTCTTAGAAGATGTGAAGGCTTGGCTAACTTTAACACCAAAAATCCTTTCACGTTATTGTAGAGCATCATCAAGTTTGAACTATGTAATATAATTATTCATTTACTTCTAAAAGCCACATGTACAAAATGAACATACAAAGCTGCACAGAAAATGGGAAGCAACAAACATATTTAAAACACTTCAAGAATATCATGAAAAGACAAAAATGCAATTCATAAGCCTTGTAAAGATTAGTGTAATATTTGTGTTGGTTTTAGCAAATCAAATGTTCCCAAGGATATCTACGATGCCCACCGAGAGAAGAAAGGAGCTGGGAGAATTGCCAAAAAAGCATTCAAAGATAGTGTTAGTGATGAACGGTTGGTCTTCACAATGGAATTGCAATGCATTTTGACATGTCCCAAGTCGTTAGCTTCCCAGTGTTATTATAAAATGAAGTTGCAGGTCCACAATTTCATGATATACTCTCTTAAAAACGATAAAGTCGACCTCTACGTACAGCATGAAGCTAATGGTGGTATTAGTAGTGTTAGTAGTAGAGTTTAGTTCATGTCTGATAGACTACTTGACAAAATGAATTTTAAAATAGTTGTATTAATTTCGGATGAATGCGACTATCAGAATAGAAATAAGACCTTGTCCAGTGCTCTAACTGACTTTGCAAAAGAAAATAATATAACCATCCAACTATATTTAGAAAAAGGACATACCATGATGGAGCCATACTCAGTACATTTAGCTCTTGAAATTTTTTTTTATCCACCAATTAACTCACCTTCCGACTATATTGCATGAATGAATGCGAATGGCATGTCAGAAACATCCGTATTGCATTCAAAATTTAGATTATAATTTCTTCAAGAAATATGATATACCATCAAATTTCTCATCAATTAGACCAGACAAAAAAGTAGTTGATCCAGTAGTTGTTGACATTAGGCAGATAAAATATTTGCCTAATGGTAGCATGTATTTCAAATTAGATTTCTCTGAAAATTGGGAGATATTATCAAGTCGCCGCGAAAACCAAAATAGGATGGCTTACAGTGAAAGTCTATATAAGTTCCAGCTCCTAATCTCTAACGAAAAATTCAAACACCTACAGGAAATGAAATCAGTTATTGAAAAAGACCACCATCCCTTTTATGATGCTATACCCCACCAAGATAAAAGAAAATAATTACTTATTAATTAATAGTTATGTTTTTTTTTTGCGTAGATTGTTTTAATTGATTTCAATTTAAGATTAACAGGTGAAATTCTTTTTTTAAATACCAACTTTAAATTTAAATACTTTTAATTTTGAAAATTCACAGATAATCATAAAAAACAACAAATTTAAAGATTGAAACAGATTATTCAATAAAATACCTTTTCTATGTAAATACCTCAAATGTGTTATTTTTAAGAACAAACGATATCTCCAATGTAACAACTTTAATTTTATTACCAAAAATATAAATTAAAACATCAATGACTTGTTATTTAGATAAATGAAGCTAATCAGATTCACAAAAAAAAATTGGAAGTCTATCTTCATTTTTGTGCTTATAAAGTAATTTTTTCACTCTCCTGTAAAATTTCAATTTTGTCACATCGGAGGTTTTAACAGATAAACGACGATATAATTTATGAAGATGACTTCGGTTTCAATTCTTCATAACAGGGTCTCAGGAATATCAAGTTCTTTTTCGTTGTGTTGTAGTGTTCGTGGCCCTGAAACATAGGCAATCGGAACATAGGAATATTGATGTGTAGATTTAAAAATGCTTTTATTAAATTAATCATTCAAATTTATCTGAATTTTGTAATATTGTAATGTTTTTCAATTTTGTGCTTTAATCTTTTTATTGGTCCCGAGTAATGTCTTTCGGCATCTTCTGGGTATATTTATAGAGAATGTATATAGCCAAAAGTTACCGAAAGGCGAAACCCGATGCAAGTTTACAAAATTCTGGTAGACTTTTATAATAATATAATTTAAAATTCCATAAAGTACCCTCAGTCGTATACCGGGCCCACACTGGCAACATGTCGCGCGATAACCTCGTTAAATTTTACGATAGTCCTAAGATAGATATATAGTCCTGGCATATAAAAATATCCAATAAATCGTAATAAAGTACACCATTTCATGAGCCAGTCATTGTAAATTGTGACAGACTGTTCTTAAAACATCATAAATTACTTATTTTAAGGTAATAAAAATATTCCTGACATTTTATGACATGGAACCGGAAATTTGGTAGGCACATCTATGATTGTAAACAATATTGATGAAAATCAAATTTTTTTTTTTTAATTTTAATATTTTTCCCCCATTTCATAATTTGTAATTTGAATTTTTTCCCGATTTTCGGTCCCGTGGAATTCGTATTATTATTATTATTGAATGACCAATTTGTGTTTCGGAAAGTTGGACGCCTATGGGTTAACGAGGTTCTACTGTATTCAGATAAGTTGGTTGGACTGTATGTCGTGTACAGCATAGATATTATGGAATACGGATAAAAAGCGTGCAACGCATGCTCAGTTTGGAATGTCTACTGCCACCTATTGTTAGAATATCAAAGTAATATTTGGTAAGTGCGTGCATAGGTGTATGCTGTGTAATTTAAACCGATTTACCAAAAAACAGCGTTTTCGTGATAACGCTTGTTTTCCGGATATGGGCTCAATTGGTTCTTGCATGGTGAGTGCGCATTCGCAGTTGAACGATAATGGCGAACCTATAGAAGAAATATGAACTACACCGCATAGAATATTTTGACATTTACCGATTATCTACTAACCTGTCTGAACTTATCAAATAGCATCATACAATGACAGCAATGTGTCAACAGCTACCATTGACAATATACAAATTAATGCCGCCCACTTGCATACCGGAAGAAATGGTGTATCTGTGCTTACGAACATGCAGTAGCATCATTGATGAAAGAATAACTTACTTTGGACCAATCGTAGCTGACTGCATAGGCAAAGATCTGTCCGGTGCTATTGAAGGCGCATTTAGTCAAACTCTGTTCCATCTGCTCGGACGATTTAAGCTTGGTGCGAGCATCCTTATCCCAAAATGAGAATGTTCCATCCGATCCGACTGTGGCTAGTGTTCCATGCTCCGGGTGGAAAGCTATGTCATTCACTGCGTATATATCCTGGAAAAAGATATTATCACCTCAAAGCATTCGTTTGATAGTACTTTTGAATATCAAAATTAGAAAATGGCTGCATTTGTGCTTTCTTTATAAGACACAGTAAGACATTCAGGGGTAGTGTCACACATCCATTCTTAAAGTAACATAACATACCAAGTGTTTTAAGTAAATACTTTGAATTTCTTAGGGCTAAGACATACGGTGCTGCAAACCGCATTGATATGGATACTAGGCCCGACCAGTGGGTCTATTCTATACAGAAGGCAGCTATCGACGGTAGTTTATCATATTTATGTATTGAAGCGGTTAATTGATACAATAAGTTAATCGTCTAAACTGTCAAAAAGTGCAATGTTGCAACAGCCCCTCTTGGCAGTGTTAACTTTTAGAATGAGATAGAGCTTAGACGGCTAACTTATTGTAACAATTATAATACCTCAATATATGTATAAATATGATAAACTTGATAGCCGCCTTGTGTGTATAGAATAGACAATGCAATGCGCATCTGGCCGACCTAGTGTCCGTGTCAACGCCGCAGCTTGCAGAACCGTGTGTCTTAGCCCCTATGTAGTATATGTATGTAGTTGCAGATGTTTGATAGCTTTATATATATTAAGTATCAGTTGACACTTGATACAACAGGATAGATGAGAAAATGTAAATAAAAAGATTAATGGAAAAATTCTAAATTATGTAATTATCATATTACTATTCAATCCTTAAAATTTCAGTAATAGTGGATTACTTACAACATGCCACATTATATTATTATGTAAATTTCGGCAGGAGGGGTGCTGTGCAGGACAAGGCAATACATTTTCGGCGATAGTGACCATTTTTTGGCAATATCTGCACATAGAATCATGCATGTTATTAACTAATTGGGTATATCTGAAATTATAGTGGAGTTTCTAAAATAATTAGTATACCAGAGGTCCTTTTTTTGCTTCAATTATATATATTTAGGTTCTATCTCTATACCTAGAAGTTTTTTTTATGTATCTTTGGTTTCAACATTGTTTTTACTGACCTGTGAAGGATTCACTTCGCTGGATCTGTGACATTTGAAGGTAAAATTGTCCTTTGGATTTACAGGATTGACATATTGTATTGCGACTCTACCCTCCACACTGCCCAAAGCAAAACCTGCAAAAGAAATCATTCTTATTAAAAAAGACGTAAAGCCGAGTACCGAGTGTTTATGCAATATTTATAGTATTAAAATTATTAAAACCAGTTTGAATTTTTTTACATGTATTCGTCAACTGATGTAGTGTTGAAATACTTGCAATTCAAGTACTATTGTTCTCAATGTTAAGGACACTATCAGCTGTTTGTACATTTATTCAAATAAACCACTGATAAACCAATCAACCAATCACTACTAATTATTTATAATTATTGAATTTATATTGTACAGTGATCATACTTTGATTATTGTAAGTATGTAAATTTGAAAGAATTTCAGAATTTACAGAAAATTGGAATTTTAAAAACGGCAACACTTGCAATCGCTAAAAGCGACATTGCTATGTTAGGTTATATAGGTAAGTATGTTTTTACCTGTTGGTTGTTTAGAAACTTTATCCTTAAAAATTGCAATAGTCCGAAGCTGAAATTTAAGCGGTGAGTCCATTCTTTTGTATTCCCGAGCGTTTACTTCCTGTATATTGTATACAACTATAGCTCGTCCTGCAGTGCATACCGCGGCCATCGGGTAAACCTCAAATTTAAAAATAAAATAAAAAATAATACAGTAAAACCTCGTTAATACGAATTCCATGGGACCGAATTTTTTTTTTTTTGATTTTCATTAATTTCGTTTCCGATCATAGATGTGCCTACCGAATTGGGTCATAAAATGTCAGGATTATTTTTATTACTTTCATAAAATAAGTAATTTTTGATGTTTTAAGAAAAGTCTGTCACAATTTTCAATGATTGGCTCGTGAAATGGTGTACTTTATTACGATTTATTGAATATTTTTATACGCCAGGACTCTGAAATCATTTCGAATTACGAAATTTGAATTAAAGCCATACCTTTTATATGAAAATAATGTTCAAGGGACTTTTTTTTCGGGAAAATTTCAAATCATGGCAAATTTCGAATTATCAGTGTTCTTACTAATGAGGTTTTACTGTACATCATTGTTCCTTCATATGAGTACAGTACTTTTTGATATATATTAGAAGAGATATTATAAATAGAAATCAGATCATAATCTGTCAAAAGTCTTCTTTCATCCAAATCGTTACTTTCCCCTTCATAGTAGATTGTGCAACATCATATCAGCCTTCCCATTCCATTCCCTTGTAATTTCTTTTAAAGACAACCAATGAGGATAGAAATTTTTTCACTGCACTGGCCTCCAGCAATAGTGTAGCAAAAAAATATATTGACAAAATCGTACTGAGCTAACTTTTAATTTGACTGACTTGCACCTTAGCAATATAAAACCTCATTGGCTGCAACCGTTCCATAACTACTATAGGCTGCGTACCACTAATGAGGTCTGGGGATGCTTGGCTGATCTTTGGAGCCAAACAATCCCACATTAATTCTTGTATATTTACTTGTACGAAGATGGGTAGCCGGTCATGAGAACAGGTAGGTATATATATATATATGAAGATAATTCGAATTATTCTTGTTTTACTCAGTGTTATCATTGCACTATACAGATTTAGGAAAGGATTTTAACTCCAGTAACATAGTGTCGAATGCTTTTAGTATGACAACTAAGTAATTAGTATCTGTTCTGGATGAAGTTAGATGTAGTTTAATAGTTTCCTGTTTTTAATTCAAGAGTGCCATCTCGCATTCTAAATATTAAGTATGCATGGTGACACCCTATTCAATTGCTTACATATTTTTGAATAGATTCGCTACAGGTCGACCAAGGAGCGGCTCCGATTGCCTTATGAAACGTCAACAATTATATAACATACGCATGCATCAAAGTTATGCGAATTTAGCTAAAAGCTTATTTTATATGGTGAATCAATGCACACAATACGCATATGTTTATTATAAGCTGTCTATTGATGGAAATGTGCTTACCACATCGGCACTGTAACACTTGTCAGGCAAACTGATTGTCATAATTGGGTTGGGTGTCCTAGTGTCCCAGAACTGAAACAAAACACAAAAGTTAGCTAGGTAATTACAGAATTTATTTATTTTGAACTGTGGATTAACTTTGATGAAATAATTCACTATTTTCAATATTAGCAGTCTGTAAATTGTAGCATTATCTTTTCAGACAAAATAAAATTCAAGAAAACAATAATAATTACGTAATTATGTTTACATGACACCAAAATGAAGAAAAATGAAAGTAGGTTAAAGCGCGAATCAAATTGAGGTGCATGTCGCCTACTGTCACGCTGTCGCGGCTACAAATTTAGTCTATGGTTTGATCATTTTGCAGAATATTTTGAAACATCACCATCTCTGTAAATTCACTGAAGAATGACACTGATGAAGAGTGCCTACTATAATGTATTAGTAATTTGAATTATTATTAATTATTCATGCTAATTTCAACTGATTTTAACAGTTACTACATGTGTGCACGTTAAAATACTTGCGGCATGACATTCATAGATAATATTTTGAACAGAACCCAACCTGCAGGCAATAGATAATAGACAACATTCTTATCGAAAATACATAGTGCCAACCGCTAAAAACAAAAAAACGTGATTTTGACATAACATTCGAAGTAGGCATGTGGAATATGATAGAAACGTTCAAAACGTCATGCAGGTGTTGATGCAGTGCAGTTCAACGTGAGGCTACCTCATTGTTGTCTTAGTGATTTCGGCAGATTTTGCCAACTGACAATGTTCGTTTAAAGATTCAAAATGTGCTACGGGATGGGAACATCAGTCTGATAACATTTTAAGCACCAAGAACAACGACATTAAACACTTTTTTCCCGTAGCGACAGCTTACTGTGACGTCACATGATAGTCCGCGACATGCACCTCAATTTGGTTCGCGCTTAAGAAGCCTTCTAAAGTTAGCCAAACCAATTAAACAGATCAGAAAAGAAGGAGGTATTTATGTTTCAATTGGTTTTATCAAGTAGGTAACAAAATAAAAAATATGTAATATGTGACTCGTATAAGAATATATATGACTTATAAACAAATTACCTTTAATGTTTTATCCCAGGAGCCTGTCATAAGGCATGTGTAGTTTGCACCTTTGATCCAATGGCATGTTTTTACAGGTCCATCATGAGCAGCAACCTGTCAAAACAACAATCTCCATTATTAATATGTAACACTTACAGAAGATTAATACTATCAACCGAAGATACTTGGAATTTGAATTTAAATTCTAATGGATTAAAGTTTTGGATAAAGTTCGGTTATGAGGAATACAGCGGAAAACACATTTTGAAAATACCCGATATACTGTATTATTTGTTAGTTTAGGTTGGGTTAGGTTAGGTTAATGACGTTCACCCCGGTCCGGGAATAGTCCTAAAGGTACTTTGTCTGCAACCGGTCCTGCCCTCGGACCGATTAAGAACCTTTGTTCGGCTAGCTCGATACTATTCGGGGAGAGGGTGATCAACTAAAGTTCTCGATAGACACCTTTGGAATGCACTTGATCATTACTATTTAACTTTATATTATTTAAGGTCACTACCTAGTGATAGGTTAGCACCTAGATCATTAGTTATCCGATAGTCTTTCAGATCGAACTTATTTTTTTATAAATGTTTATGTAAACGTCAAAGACAGCTGACCATCTGTCACTTCTCTTAGTATTAGATACTTTTCACGAAATGTTTCGTTGATTATTTTTCAAAATAAAAATGAAAACTCCTTTTAGTAATTCAATTCAAATTATTTATTAAATTATTCTCGATAACAAATTTAATTCCTTTTCTTAATTAATTATCATCGACAATTATACACTTTAGTTTAATTTCGAATAATTACATAATTATTTTATACTCGTATTTAGATTAATTATTAAATAAAGTTAATCAATTATAATTATTTTATGTTTAATTAATGTACAATTACACACTTATAACTAAGAGTTGCCGACCACAAACTTTAAGAAACTATGCTCCTTTTATATATATAATAGATCGCGAATAGATGACGCGTACTATGACGATATGTTTACTATATCGTCTGACAGCTCGAGCCACGTGTCGTTCACGATGACGTTTCAACTCGTGTCACACCGTGACGTCAGATTGCGACGCGGCCAAAATATCTCCCGAATGAATATCGGAGAAATATTCAAAAAACTAAGCGAACTCAGACCGCCTCCGGGCACAACCTTCCGGGAATACTGAAAAACCGACTGCTTCCCGTACATAAAATACGGATCGTTATATAGACTACCGGCGGGAAAAACCCGAGATTTTGACGTCATTCGTAATATGGACCAATGGGAGATCGTTCTGCCTCCTCCACAGAGCTAATGGCCAGAGTATCGGACCAATCATAGAAAAGCTGTTTATTTCCCGGCTTTTCCGGAAAATTATGATCATTCAATAGAATAAAAATATATAATTAATTAATACCTATAGGCGGTACAAGTTTGATAACAATCGTGAAAGTCCTTATAGGGCTTTAGGCACAAATTGTCCAAATATCTGTTAGTTCATTTATCGAGCTAACGGAAAAGAAAAATGAAAATATTTTCGCTAAAAATTATACGCAACAGAGGCGTGAATCATTAAGACCACCGACTGGCTGCGTGTTTGCAAAGAGAATGGCAGAAAAACAAACTTGTCCGTTTCTTTTATGCAGAACTTTCGCGGGCTAATTATGGATGATCGGAAAGGGTTGCGATTAAAATTTATTCAATTATATTTATGGAACACTCCAACTTAAGGGTATAACATTAGTTCCAATCAAAATTTCTATGACAAGTCTTTATTTATTGAGTTTGAAAATTACCTATTTTGGGTAATTTAATATTGATCTGTCGAGGTTAATCGACAGATTTAAAGAATAATTTTTATTCGTAAATTAAGAGAGCAACCGAGTCCTCAGACTTACATTATCAGAATTTCTATTTTCGAAATTCCTTCATTTAACTTTTACAAAGGTAGGTACTTAAATTGGTACCCTTTTTATTACGATTCGAAATATTAATTTATTATTTAAATTAAGTGTGCGTAATCAGTACTTACAAAACGTAATCATTAGATTTTAAATACGACAATATTTGATATCATAATTTATTTATTTAAGTTATTTTACTTTGACCGCGGGAAAAACATCGCGACTCAATTTAGAAAAATAAAATTTATTTTTATATAATTCAAAATCAGATTAAATAGAAATGGACATTTATTTACAATGTTTAGCAAATGATATCTCATAAGTCGTTTACAATTTATTATCTATTTTTAACCTTAATCCTATACATTTCAATTACTTACATTCCACCTTATAAGACCATTTTTTGGTCCCCTTGAAAAAAATTCATCCGTAGTTCATTCTGAGGGGCTATATGTCACTCAGACTGCACTACGGGACTCAATACACAATAACTATAGCTTTGTTTAGAGATTGGGCACGTATTTTTCAAATAAAATCGACATTCACGATCGGATCGAAAAGTTGTGACGTCACTAATTAATTAAGGAAAATGCCGGCTGAGGGCCTACATTTTGGGGCCCTGTCATTAACCTAACAAATAATCCAGTATATCGGGTATTCTCAAAATGTGTTTTCCGCTGTATTCCTCATAACCGAACTGTACCATGTTTTGTACTATTCCATTTGAGTCATTTTTTGTGACCCGGGTTTCGCCTTTCGGCATCTTCAGGCACTGTGTACACTCATCAAAAACCAGATACGCACTGACAACGAATACTATTAACTCTAACTTATATAACTACTAACTTACTAAGTTACCAACTAATAAAAAGAGATCCAGGTCGAAAAAAATTACTCAAATGGAATAGAATAAGAGTCGACTTAGTGATAGCTGTAATACTGTATATTTTATGTCAGTTGACAATGTCCCATTGAAGCAGACGTAAAAGTTTCTGATTATTATTAAATTATGTGGAACAAGTACTATAGTCCGACAACATAAAACTGAACCTTTCGGCTATTGTCGGCCAGTACACGAGCGTCTAATAAGGAAACGGCCCATATTACACGTAGAAAATCGTCAAAGTTACTTTCAATATGAATGAATTACTAAACTACTGTCCACAACAAGATCTCGCCAATAACAGAAAGTCGCTTTAGTCGCGTGTAGAAGATTTTTTGTTTTGTCATTTTTTGAGAAAACTAATCCGGCGAAATTAAGTTTTTAATAATTCATAACAATACTTATTCTATTCTCAACAATTCACTTAGAAGCCTAATTATTATTCGAATTTCACCTCTTAATTATTAGTTCCTATTGTGATAGTTAGGTTAATTAATTTTTTTTTTTTGCGACCATGTCCGATCCTGATAGGATCATATGGGCCTCCACAGAGTGGAGGTTTGTATTGACAGATTTTGTTTTTTACGAGAAATGGATGTCAGCCACTTGCTCAACCTATTAGGTCCTTACCCTGACACACACAAATTGAAAAACAATATGTGTACTTGCCAGACCCAGGATTCGAACCTGGGACCCACGGCTTTATAGTCCAACGCTTATGCCGCGCGGCCACCGTGGGCGTAATTAATACTGGGTAATTATTGAGTTTGGAAGGAAATTAATCATTAAACCCACATTAACTGATTATATTGCTGCAAGTATGTATTAATTAAATAATTAGGAGAACACAAATTATGGCTGAATAAGTAGAAGTAAACAGTACACATATTAAATTTAATATCGATGACCCAATCACATTTTTTTATAATTTTCAAATGTCTTTTAATTGGTATTTTTAGTAAAGTTGTTATAAAACATATCATCTACATATCATTATAATAATTGTACTGTTTTTTCAACACTTTTAAATATTCAGTCACATTGAAAACAATATGTATGTACATTATAACAGAATGTACACCATTTTTACGACTCACCCCCTATGGGTCTATAATGTGATCGACCGAAATCTATTACGAAATAATTGGATATGGCTAATATATGGTTACCATATGGCTGGCTCAGTGCCAGACATGACTAACCCACATTTCTTAAATATATAGTTTTTTTCTTCCAAATTACTTGGACATCAACAATTTATTAGTGCCAGATACGACTAAGCCATAATACGAATTCAGTACAACACTAGCATCTGTAAGCTGTTCTGGCAAATACGATTTTGTTTTTTTATTAAAACAAAAAACGACTAACCAACATTCAAATTGCAAACAGTGACAGTTGTGATTCGTCTTTGTCCAGTTATTTTGGTGATAATAGTGAAGATGGTGGAGATTTTATACCAGAACCTTCAACATCGTCCTCGGAAGGTAATATTTTATGTTCATTTTATCATTCAATTCTTTAAATTCTTTGGTTTATTAATATTTTTTAGCTTTCATATCACCATGTTGGATAGTCACTTTTGCTTCTTACAACATTTTTTTTTTAAATTTTGCAATGATGTTTAGTCATTTTAATGTTTTATTTCCAGGTGAACCACAACCTGATAAGGCTATGAACTCCATTTTCATCATCTTGGAAAAGGCAAAGACGTCCTCACACTCATAAGAAAAATATAATAAAAGAAAAATTTATGAGTGGTGAAGCCCATACATCGACTTCAAAAGAAGGTGTTGAAGCGAGGCATTTTGAACCTAAAATCTGTGAATGCAAATTAAATTCCAATGAAAAGGTGCCTACAGACCTAAGGAAGAGTATTTTTGCAATCTTTTATTCAATTAGTTGGGAATTAAAATTTGTGTTATTAATGGTTCATGTTAAAATAATACAAAAGAAGAGACAATATACTACTACTGCAACAACATTGTTGTATGTAAAAAAAATAGAGGCATTACTTGCAAGAGATAGAAAATTGTCCATTTAAAAACACAAAGATTTTCGAAGACGATATAACCAACTGGAAGATTCCTGTTGACGA
Source organism: Rhyacophila brunnea (assembly GCF_057557595.1). NCBI lineage: Eukaryota > Metazoa > Arthropoda > Insecta > Trichoptera > Rhyacophilidae > Rhyacophila > Rhyacophila brunnea. The sequence goes on from NW_028232774.1 coordinate 23,187,267, forward strand.
AGAGAATGTACAATGGCTTAAAACATGCTGGATAAGGCTCAAAAAAAATCATCCATGAAATCTTCAAATGAAAGCAACACTCCAAGAAGAATGTATCTTCACTGAAGTTAATTTGGAAAAGAGGAAGAGAGGAAGAAGCTGTTCTTATGAATTTTTACAACTTCCTGAATTGTATCCAACTGGGATTTGAAACTGAAAAGATTTACTTCCATTTACATTACATACCTACCCCGCGATTCATCACAACTCTTATAACAATTTAAAAGGCAACAATGCAGTTCTGGATGATGGCTTAGATTGTAATACATAACGGGGAAGAAGAACAACAATTATAATAGCTGTGGGTTTTCAAAATTCTATCACCAACAGTAGAAAACAAAACATGTGAAAAACCAAAAATGACTAACCCATGACTAACCCACATTATTTCATTAAAATTTAAAAAAAAAAATACGCCAAATAAAGTTAGTGACTTTAATGTTCTATAACTTTTATGTTTCTGTATTTATTAAAAATAAAAATACATATAAAAATTGTGTGGTTATTACACATGTATTTCAATAGATTGCGTTGTTGTGTCATCAATGGAGATTTAAAAAACAAGTTCTACCTTAAACCCCTATTATCTTAGAATCACTTTAATGTGGGATAGTCATGTCTGGCCCTGAGCCAGCCATATACGGTTCATCAAACAGAACGGTGAGTCTACTTCGCCCCAGTATTGCATACTTTTATTTATATTTGAAATTTCTAGGTTTTCTGTCGTGATTTGTAAATACCTGCATAGTTTGATTGGAGCCTAAATCCCAGCATTTGACTTGCTTGTCGGCTGATGCAATAAATGCTTTTGTACCGTCCTGTAAAACAAAACATGAAATATGATATCAGTATAGGATTAAAGATTAATTAATTGATTAAATACAAGAAAATTAGTCATAGTTGTTATAATATATAGTCTGACAACATAAAACTGAACCTTTTGATGTTCGGTTGTGTTCGGCTATTGTCGGCCAGTACACGAGTGTCTAATAAGGAAAAAGCCCATATTACGCGTAGAAAATCTTCATAGTTACTTTCAATATGAATAAATTATTAAACTACTGTCTACAACAGTGATTCCCAAAGTGGGGCGTACGCCCCACCGGGGGGCAATGTGCAAATCATTAATATTTGGTACATTTTTTGTTAAAAAACGCATTTTCGAAAATATTTTTTTTGATATTGCAACCATGGTTTTCGAGAAAATTACTGTTGCGATTGCCATCATAATTTTTAGTTGAATGCAGCGCATTAGCGCTGTAAATGATTTCTTAATGAAAAAAGAAATCGTTTTGATATCACAAACTGTGGAGATTTAAGATTAAAATTGACCAAATTAGTACCTCACATAAAAACTCTTTGCAGCTCACATCAAGCACAATGATCACGCTAATTTTCTTCTGAGTTGTACATCTAATATGCTTAATACACATACATATTTAATTACGAAAGTTAAATTAAAAATAGCCTATTGTCTATGTGCATTTTTTATTTCAAGCAATTATTCTTTTTTTTCAGATTTTGTTTGTTAAATATGAAATTTTTGAAGCGTTGAAGTGGGACATGGCACAAATAAGGTTGGGAAACACTGGTCTACAACAAGATATTGGCGATAACAGAAGGTCGCTTTGGTAGTGTATAGAAAATTTTTTGAGAAAACCAATCTGGCAAAATTAGGTTTTTAATTTATAACAATAATAACAATATTCTTAGCAATTCACTTAGGAGCGCAATTACTATTTGATAATTAACAATAATTTTATTTTTAAATAATTTCACCTCATAATTATTAGTACCTAGTATGATACGTTAATTAATAATGCGTGATTATTAAGTTTAGAAGGAAATTAATCATTAAACCCACATTAACTGATTATAATGCTGCAGGTATGTATTATATGGTCACATTAAAAACAATAATTTCTCGTACTTGTCTTTGTAAAGGTTTTTTGTAATACCCCGATCGAGATGGGATATTCATTGCAAACTGTAAAAATATACCATTGTATCGTGTAAAACAGACTTTTCACACACAGGCGCAGCGTTTATGTTCACAGACGCAGCTTTTACACACCTACTATATGCGCACGAAAGTATGTGTGCTTCTGCGCAGGTCCGTTTCTAAGTTGTTTAGCTATAGCTATTCATACGCCACATAATATGAAATATATAACATTTTAAAGGCTCACAATATAATATATAATAATATATATATATATGTTACACCGAATGTGCGAAATCGACTATTACATGAAATGGGCTAAATTTTGGCTAATTCATGTAATAGTCAAGCCTGTTGCCTTATTCATGAATAAGGTAAATTTTCTACCGAGTACATGAAGTCGCCAGGGCATGGAATTCTTAAACTGTCAACATGACAGCAGAAAAAGTAAATTTAATACGGATGATTTTATTAGTTATAATTGGACATAATATAATATTATTAGGTTAGGTTGGGTTAGGTTAGGTTAGGTTAGGTTAGGTTAGGTTAGATTAGGTTTTGAAATTCTGAATTATTCAACTGAATGTCCATTTTGAGGTTAGCTAACAAGTGTCAACAATACAATCGACCATTGCATGTACGATACCCAAGCACGAATCAAATCGCGAAAATACCTTTAAATAAAATTCATCCGTTATCATATTATAGTTCTAGTTTTTTTGCGCATAGTAAATGGACATGAACGTCATTTTAGTTATTGATTGGTATATTTTTATATTATAATCAATGACATTTGACACAAATTTGGTTAGTTGCAAAAAATACCACCGGAGCGCGACCACCTATTTCGACCATAGACAATATACGTATATTTTGACCAATCCACGAGCATTTCACACATTTAGTTTAGTTGCAAAAAATACCACCGTAGCGCTAGTATCTAATTTGTCCAAGACATGAAGTAGGCAGAAAAATTACTGCCGATTTCACGCACTCTCCAGATATTTTGTCTAATTCATGAATAAGACAACGGGCTTGCATTTTTCATGATTTAGGCAAAATTTTGCCCATTTCATGTAATATTCAATTTCGCACATTCAGCGTAACATATACAATAATTGAGAATGCTTTAATCTGAAATCTACTTGTTCATTTTGAACACAGAAAATAAACTCATGTACTCCAGTCATGTTATTCAATATATTAGTCTATTGACACGAGCAGAAACGCCGACCTTCAGTTAGTGTTTGTGTCAGAGTATGGTTTAACGACATAACTATACAAATCTAGCCTTGTAGTCAATTCTACTTCTCAATAGCCATGCGACAACCTCGCGACACGGTTCAGACAGGATATATAAGTCCCATGGTTCTAAACTATGGAAGAATCAAGAATGAAATGGTCAAAAAGACCATGAACAGGTAACCACTAGCGTAATCGTTTAGTATTAGGAAGTAAAATGTATGTTGTTAACCTTTTCTTTGTAAATGTAATAAAATTTTACGTAAAAAATTTTCGCCTCCGAAAATTAAGAGTGCTCCAGTGTAATTGGAACGCTGTGACCACAGACCTCGAAATGTCACGTCGTGAAATATCAGCGCGATGTAATTTTTAATATAAATTTCCGGGAAATCTCCATTAAACTTAGAAAATAGGTTATGGAAGAGATTGTTTACGTAAAATTTAGCAAGTACATGCTTCAATAACTTTTATAGCAATAATGGAAATGTATGAAAATTGAAAAAGAAAATTGAATATTTATAAATTTATATACTGTATAATTGTGAATAAAGAATTTTAATACTAATTTTATCAATACAAGATAGAAGCTAACTACTGTTATAAAAATACTGTAAACGCGTACCTATACTTATAGACGCGTAATTATAATTATAAATTTTGTTAATGCTATAACTTGCTGACTATAATGAATATTGTAAAAATAACAATTGGAAAAGCTTAAGATTCTGGTATAGATGGGTTTCTACCCATAAACAATAATAAATCTTAATCGCATCCTAAGTAATAAAAGAATCAAATACTGCGACTAAAAATACAAATTGGCGTGTGACCTTGAACTTTAACTGAATTCTGTCCGACTAGAATTTACGGCCCAGCTGTTCTGGCTCGCGAGGTAAAAATAGATTCAAGGTTACATCCATATTACTATATAAAAGTCACTATGCAAGATTAAATAAGTTAGTAACTGTTCGTGTATAACGTCTTGTTAGGATTAAGCATTTATATATTTAAGTTGAAATGTTAAGTATAATATTATAGTATTTTCTCGTAATAATATTCGCCCCAAAAGGTAGATATCGAATGAGAAAGTTTCTGCGGCTCCAAACAGTTTTATTAAAACTTAGTAAAATTCTATTGGCCTAAAAAGGCCAAGAGTGGTGGAAAGGACGAGTACGTGGGTGTCAACCTTTCATTTTGACATTTTAAATTTAAAGACTGCCATTCCCTTATTTAGTACCCGAATACCTATTCCGATACCTCGATGGAAAGCTAGAAACTTTCCCCTTCGTTTGAACACGAAAAATCATATAAAATCAACTATTTTGCTTACGTCATCCTAACTGCGCATTTAAGGGACATGTTCTAGAGGGTGCTTGAAACACCCCTATTGAGTCTTAATTTTGCGAAAATAAAGTAGAGTAAATTTAACCCGACTAAATTAGAAGATATCTCTATTAGAAAGTTGCCAGGAACGGGAGATATACGTAAATTTATCCCGTGAGAGAAAGATATACATCTGCTATCCCTTACGGACTGTTTCCTGTTAAACCTCTATCCGAAGGGTATAAAAGGCGACCACTTTTCCCGTAAAATTATTAGTTTCTACACTCTTCACCAGCGATCTTCAGCAAGCAGCAGTCCTCACTGCAAAGTTGTGAGACATGGTTCTCAGTACATTCGCGATTCCTACGTACCAGTAAGTCCCCCTTCGGTGGGCAAAACGTAACGCGAATAACACGTATCTGTCGGTAGTGACGTCGGCCGCTAAAACGCAGCGCGAATAGCACGTATCTGCCGGTAGTGACGTACACGCGGAGTAATTTTATTTTTCATTACTCATCCTACGAGGTGACGTAATCGGGATAAATTACGCGATCGGATTTGTTTTATAAAAACAAATTAATAAACTCAGTCTGTAATAATAAATTTTACAAATCTTTTCGGGATTATAAAATAAATTTTTGAAACTTTATTAAGTAAACATAATCATAAAATAAATTTTAGTAAACAAATTCATAAACATAAAAACAAATTTTAGTAAATAAATTTGTAAACATTATGCAAACCTTTTGTAAACAAGTCTGTAAACACAAATAAATATTTGTAAATACACTGTGAACATAAATAAACTTTATAAACAACAATAAAATAATTCTATTCTTTTATAAACCTAATACTGTGTGACCAAAGAATAATTTATATTTTCTTTCTTATGGGAAAATATTTCATGAATTAAAAATATCCAAAGAATATCTGCGTATACATTCTCCGAGTTAGGTGTGACTTTTTGGGAATTTGTGAAAGATTTCACAGAGACTCTATAGTGAACAAATAAATAGTTTACTGATACTTTAATGAGATTTAATTACGGGAACAATGACAGTTAACCTTATTGTGTGACCGTGAACTCTAGTACCTGAATAAATTCGGCACCACACCAGCTGAGAGTTTTATTCGGGAATTCAAAAGTTGTGATACTACAAAGGAGATCCACCTCTCCTAGTTCATCACTAGTCTCCTCAGTGACGGCCCGGTAGCATTATTGAGCTAGCCGTGAGCCGGGTCATGTCATTATGGCGCCCAAATGCGTGCGGCATCTTCAGGTTGCGAAAACCTGAACGATCCTACAACTAAGATCTACTAAAAGATTTTAAAAACAATAAATTGTGAAGTGTATCAATCAATTGTGGTTACCTGAGAGGTTTTAAGAACCTTATACCGGAGCTACAAGAGCGATCTACCTCAACTTTATAAATGTGAGTACAATGAAATAAAGTGTAACTCGCATTAACGAGGAACCAGTGATGAATACTTTTGAATAATATAATTTGGAGAAGAATATATACGTAAAGGCAACTATATATAGAATACTTTTCTTGATATACTTGGAAAAGGAAAGAATAAATAAAATAAATACTTTTGGTAATTTATTAGAGTCAGATACCGACATTAAGCAAAAGTATGTCGATGAGACTATCCAAAGGATCTCTCTGACCCTTTTAAACCACAAAGAAAGTATAAAAATAAATTGTGTTACTCACCGTAACAGAAATAATAGAATTAAGAATAAAATGTACAATAAAAATTTCGTGTGAATTTTTAAGCTTTTTTCTAAATTAAAGTTGAGTACCATACAAGTATAGGTACAAGAACCCAGACAAAGAAAAAAAAATTTGAAAAAAATAAATTTATACTACTTTGTACATTAAAATCTCGATAATTATCATAATTACCGTGACGTCATGGGTATAGGTACATGAAGGCCTGTACCTATTACAATATAAGATTTTAAACGGAGAAGATTGGACGCTTGTAACGGGAGTTGCAAGCCTTCAGGGCTATCAGCGACAAGCAGCGCATGCCCTCCAAAAACTTTAAACGTCGATTGCGGACGAACGGGTGGTCGTAGGAAGCTGAAAATTGGCGCAATCGATAGCTGAATTTTTATATGAATTTACGGTCGAAGGTCCGCTTCTTCCAACTCCAGGGGACGGAGGAATTCGAAGAAATTATGCCGAACCCTGTTCCGGGTCCGAGTGTAGAAGAAGAGTTCATATTGGAAGAAGGCTTGCAAAACGCGCAAGTATTCCCCGAAGAAGATTCATTTTTGCAAGTAAGCACGTCGGCTCCCAAACAAAAAATGGCACCACCAGAACCAGCCGTTTGTACCCCGTGCCATGTCAAGCCGGAACTCCATTCCACCTATGAGGGTAGCCCAAAGCAGAGCGTTGAGCTTTTTCTCCGACGCTGCAAAGAATATTGCGAAGCTGTGAAGTACCCAGCTGAGAATTGGACAGAGTTGGCTATACGTCAGCTCAGAGGAGAGGCCAAGACTTGGGCCAAAAATATTGACACATCGGACAGTTGGCGGTCGTTTAGTAACGACCTGAAAGAGCACTTCGAATCGCCTTCAAGACGTCGTGCTCAACGAACGGAGCTCGAACATAAAGAGCAAGGACCTCAAGAGGGAGCTTATGGTTTCCTCCTGAAGAAGATGGAATTAGCCGAGGTACTCCTTCCGGAGATGAAGTCGGAAACCCTGGCTTCAACCTTTTATGACCTACTCACCGTGAGCGATCAGATAAGGGTTAATCAAGAGAAATGGAAGACGATGGACGAGCTGCTTGAAGTAGCTCATTCACTTCGTCCATTAAAGTCAGCGCTGGCATCCGTGCCACCTACAACAAATGCCACCAAGGCGAACAATGAAAGGAGACCCGTACCACAAAATACTTGGCGCGAGAAGCCGCGTTCGGTACAAGAGACTAACGCGAAATCTGATAAGACCACGGAGGCTGTTGATAAAAGGCCTCCACGGCAATCAGACCAGCAAAACGATTCAGAAAGACCTGCGTACCGCCCACGTCCTCGCATTGAAGAGCGAGGCGGTGCCAGACAAAGGCGCTGTCAACATTGTCCTGGCTTCCATGAAAACAAGGATTGCCCAGACAGGCAAGCAGCTCAGCAGACCAGAAAGGAGCCATGAAGACGGCTCGCGGACCGGGTTGATCGTCGATGGCTCCAAGACGACGAACACTGGCGGACCGCCGAAGAGAAGACTCAAGAAGGTGACACGAACGTTCCTCGAACGCCGTTCAGCCGAGTTCTAGCTAGTGACATAGACGCTCTTCTGGCGAATAGGGTTAACTGTGAAAGTGAACTGAAGGACACCCTTCCGGTGAAATCATTTAACCCTAAGGTTCACTGTGAGGTCGAAGCTGGCCCCAGTAACCAAGTTAATCTTTGTACAGGTCCTCTTGTAAAGGATAATAGCGTAAGACCGGAGAAATATCGCAAACGCGATATTAAGAATTCTGCTAGTAAAATAGTAGAAAATTTTAATCCTTTTACCGGCGGCGAAATAGAATATAAAAAGTTTTTAGATAAATTAGAATTAGGAAGTTATGAAATAAATGTTGGCGGCAAGGAAGAAGGTTATCAAGATATGCAGTTAAAGACAGCTAGCAGTGGATGCGGCGAAGGCGTAAGCAGTGGCGCTCTTGGTGTGCTGAGAACATCGGCAAACGTAAGTAACTGTAGCTTCGTCGATACTGACGACAGATCTCTTGTAACAAATAATTTAACGAATTATTGTGCTTCCGCTAACCATTTGTGTAAAAATATTAATAGTACTAATTATACTAAAGCCGAAGCTGGCAGTTTACTTGATATTAATAGCGATGTATGTAGTTTAGATAGTCGATCGTCGTTGCAATCGAGCAACGAAACTTTAGGAAGGGACTTACCTTTTAAATTAGCGAACAGACCCCACGAGGCTGACGTTAAGAATATTATTAGGAAAAGTCGAACTAATCGTCGACTACAAAACATTAATACCTTCGGTAAATTAAGGCGAAATAAACTTAATGAAGAAGAGCTCATAGCATTAGATGACTATAATCGTTATCTTAAACAAAAATCAAGTAAATGTAAGTCCTTTAGTATTAAGAATGTTAAAAATAAGTTATGTAAGCTTAATAAGATTAATTTTGATAGTGTTAAGTTTGAATTAAGAAATATGAACTTAATGTACATAAATAAAGCTAGATATAGTGACGAAAGAGTTGTTGTGTATGATCATCGTCTCAAGGGCGGTGATATACTCAATAACGGAGAACAAGAGTTATGGGACTCAGCTACGGCTGCCCATAACCAACAAAGCAAAATTTCTACGGATTTTCTCGGTTCTGTAAATATTTTAGATCCTAGGGACAGGTGTAGTCGGGGACAGAATTTTGCGGCGTGTCAAAAGACACTACCATCTGTAACGACTGCAGACCGTCCAAATAGCGTAGTCAGAAGTACGTGGATAATTGTAGGTAGTACGTTGGATGCGCCGGGTGAAGAGAAATTACCAACTACTGCAATTGCACGTAATAAAAATAGTTTACCTCATAAAGATTTAAATATTAAACTTGATAAAAATGTTCGTGTTAAAAGTGTTTTAAATACTAGTGTTAAATTGATATATATGATTGTGATAAGTGTGATATATTTTAAATTAATAGCGAAGAGAGTGTTGCTAGTTAAGGCATGGGGAAGCGCATGGCTTCCACGCTAAGTCCTTTACTAGTATTCGGAGCTGCGGTGCGAAATAGTTTGAGAAGAATCTGGCTAATGAAAGAGCGGACGACCCGGTGGTATCACCTACGCCGCTTTCCGAAGCTACCGACGACAGAGACGAGGGAGTGCACGCCCTGTCAGAACGTCGTATGGATGCGCAGGAATGTGCGCGGGAAGAACTACTGGCGAGTTCAGGAACGGATTCCGAACTTAGCGATGGAGAAGCTGAAGTGGAAAGAATTGTTGACTCGACAATATCTAATGAAGAGAGGATCCTTGGCGAGAGGCTGGATGCGTTGGACGCAGTCTTACAAGACGCCCCCATCAAGATAGCGCCCCCCAAGAGAGAATTTAGGAGGATGGGACGATTGGGAGGGCGGCGCCCTGCGCGGGCCGGCCTCCCAACGCCCGGGAGCGAAGATCAAGGTACTACCTTTGGCGAGTGGCGGGATGCGTTGGACGCAGTCTTACGAGACGCCCCCATCCGGAATGCGCCCCCCAAACGTCAGTATCAGCGTATAGGCCGATCAGGTAAGCGTCGCTCAAAGCGATCGCTACCGCCTTCGCCTGTATGCCAAGTCTTTTCTCGAAGCGAAAAAGAAATAAGTCTTCGGGGAGAGCGAAACGAAGAAAGTGTTGCTAATTAAGGCGTGGGGAAGTCCGTGACTTTCACGCTAAGTCCTTATTAGTATTCGGAGCTGCGAAACAAACAAGTCTCTAGTTAGAGCGACCAATAAGTCTCTAACTAAAGCGAGCTATAAGTCTTCGAGAGGAGCGATAAAGAAATAAGTCTATTATCGAAGCGAGCGATAAGTCTTCGAGAGGAGCGATAAAGAAATAAGTCTATTATCGAAGCAAACAACAAGTCTTCGAGAGGAGCGATAAAGAAATAAGTCTATTATCGAAGCAAACAACAAGTCTTCGAGAGGAGCGATAAAGAAATAAGTCTATTATCGAAGCAAACAACAAGTCTTCGAGAGGAGCGATAAAGAAATAAGTCTATTATCGAAGCAAACAACAAGTCTTCGAGAGGAGCGATAAAGAAATAAGTCTATTATCGAAGCAAACAACAAGTCTTCGAGAGGAGCGATAAAGAAATAAGTCTATTATCGGAGCAAACAACAAGTCTTCGAGAGGAGCGATAAAGAAATAAGTCTATTATCGAAGCAAACAAGTCTTTTCTCGAAGCGAGAAAGAAATAAGTCTTCGGGGAGAGCGAAACGAAGAAAGTGTTGCTAATTAGGGCATGGGGAAGTCCTTGACTTCCACGCTAAGCCCCTAATAGTATTCGGAGCTGCGAAATGAAGACGTGTTGCTAATCTAGGCGTGGGGAAGTTCGTAACTTTCACGCTAAGTCCTTATTAGTATTCGGAGCTGCGAAATGAAGAGAGCGTTGCTAATTTAGGCGTGGGGAAGTTGTGACTTTCACGCTAAGTCCTTATTGGTATTCGGAGCTGCGAAAAATAAGTCTTTTGATTAGGTTTGATTTCAAATTCTTGTAGAATGTAATATATAGCTAGGAGTATTGAGCGTTAGATTAAATAGGTTTAAATGACCCTATGTAATTTAATATTAAAGGTATTGTCAGGGGAGTCTCCCTGGCATATCATGGTACTATGCCGTAATTTCTAGTAAGCGGGAACGTGATTCGCGACGGGAAGTCGAACTCTACTTCTGTCCATGGGTCGTGAAGGGAGCGTCTCCGTGAGCCCTCTTCCTTGCGGTTGTCCCTCGGCAGGAAAAGCAGTAGTCGTCCCATACAGCACTCACCGTCCTCAAAATAAAATTTTTAACTTCAGAATTATTACAATGTATAATTTTCTTTTATTAATTAGAATTTTAAGACCCGAATCTGGGCGAATATTAATTACAAAAAGTAAAAGAAAAACTTTGTGTGCATGCGCAGATTTTGTGTATTTTATTTTGAATATGCTTTACTGTTGCTTTATCGCTTTGCATTTTTACGGTGTCCTGAGGTGTTGCAATGGTGAATTGAGACTAGACATATACAGTTATGTCTTTATTAAGGGTGGGCATTTGACACGAGCAGAAACGCCGACCTTCAGTTAGTGTTTGTGTCAGAGTATGGTTTAACGACATAACTATACAAATCTAGCCTTGTAGTCAATTCTACTTCTCAATAGCCATGCGACAACCTCGCGACACGGTTCAGACAGGATATATAAGTCCCATGGTTCTAAACTATGGAAGAATCAAGAATGAAATGGTCAAAAAGACCATGAACAGGTAACCACTAGCGTAATCGTTTAGTATTAGGAAGTAAAATGTATGTTGTTAACCTTTTCTTTGTAAATGTAATAAAATTTTACGTAAAAAATTTTCGCCTCCGAAAATTAAGAGTGCTCCAGTGTAATTGGAACGCTGTGACCACAGACCTCGAAATGTCACGTCGTGAAATATCAGCGCGATGTAATTTTTAATATAAATTTCCGGGAAATCTCCATTAAACTTAGAAAATAAGTTATGGAAGAGATTGTTTACGTAAAATTTAGCAAGTACATGCTTCAATAACTTTTATAGCAATAATGGAAATGTATGAAAATTGAAAAAGAAAATTGAATATTTATAAATTTATATACTGTATAATTGTGAATAAAGAATTTTAATACTAATTTTATCAATACAAGATAGAAGCTAACTACTGTTATAAAAATACTGTAAACGCGTACCTATACTTATAGACGCGTAATTATAATTATAAATTTTGTTAATGCTATAACTTGCTGACTATAATGAATATTGTAAAAATAACAATTGGAAAAGCTTAAGATTCTGGTATAGATGGGTTTCTACCCATAAACAATAATAAATCTTAATCGCATCCTAAGTAATAAAAGAATCAAATACTGCGACTAAAAATACAAATTGGCGTGTGACCTCGAACTTTAACTGAATTCTGTCCGACTAGAATTTACGGCCCAGCTGTTCTGGCTCGCGAGGTAAAAATAGATTCAAGGTTACATCCATATTACTATATAAAAGTCACTATGCAAGATTAAATAAGTTAGTAACTGTTCGTGTATAACGTCTTGTTAGGATTAAGCATTTATATATTTAAGTTGAAATGTTAAGTATAATATTATAGTATTTTCTCGTAATAATATTCGCCCCAAAAGGTAGATATCGAATGAGAAAGTTTCTGCGGCTCCAAACAGTTTTATTAAAACTTAGTAAAATTCTATTGGCCTAAAAAGGCCAAGAGTGGTGGAAAGGACGAGTACGTGGGTGTCAACCTTTCATTTTGACATTTTAAATTTAAAGACTGCCATTCCCTTATTTAGTACCCGAATACCTATTCCGATACCTCGATGGAAAGCTAGAAACTTTCCCCTTCGTTTGAACACGAAAAATCATATAAAATCAACTATTTTGCTTACGTCATCCTAACTGCGCATTTAAGGGACATGTTCTAGAGGGTGCTTGAAACACCCCTATTGAGTCTTAATTTTGCGAAAATAAAGTAGAGTAAATTTAACCCGACTAAATTAGAAGATATCTCTATTAGAAAGTTGCCAGGAACGGGAGATATACGTAAATTTATCCCGTGAGAGAAAGATATACATCTGCTATCCCTTACGGACTGTTTCCTGTTAAACCTCTATCCGAAGGGTATAAAAGGCGACCACTTTTCCCGTAAAATTATTAGTTTCTACACTCTTCACCAGCGATCTTCAGCAAGCAGCAGTCCTCACTGCAAAGTTGTGAGACATGGTTCTCAGTACATTCGCGATTCCTACGTACCAGTAAGTCCCCCTTCGGTGGGCAAAACGTAACGCGAATAACACGTATCTGTCGGTAGTGACGTCGGCCGCTAAAACGCAGCGCGAATAGCACGTATCTGCCGGTAGTGACGTACACGCGGAGTAATTTTATTTTTCATTACTCATCCTACGAGGTGACGTAATCGGGATAAATTACGCGATCGGATTTGTTTTATAAAAACAAATTAATAAACTCAGTCTGTAATAATAAATTTTACAAATCTTTTCGGGATTATAAAATAAATTTTTGAAACTTTATTAAGTAAACATAATCATAAAATAAATTTTAGTAAACAAATTCATAAACATAAAAACAAATTTTAGTAAATAAATTTGTAAACATTATGCAAACCTTTTGTAAACAAGTCTGTAAACACAAATAAATATTTGTAAATACACTGTGAACATAAATAAACTTTATAAACAACAATAAAATAATTCTATTCTTTTATAAACCTAATACTGTGTGACCAAAGAATAATTTATATTTTCTTTCTTATGGGAAAATATTTCATGAATTAAAAATATCCAAAGAATATCTGCGTATACATTCTCCGAGTTAGGTGTGACTTTTTGGGAATTTGTGAAAGATTTCACAGAGACTCTATAGTGAACAAATAAATAGTTTACTGATACTTTAATGAGATTTAATTACGGGAACAATGACAGTTAACCTTATTGTGTGACCGTGAACTCTAGTACCTGAATAAATTCGGCACCACACCAGCTGAGAGTTTTATTCGGGAATTCAAAAGTTGTGATACTACAAAGGAGATCCACCTCTCCTAGTTCATCACTAGTCTCCTCAGTGACGGCCCGGTAGCATTATTGAGCTAGCCGTGAGCCGGGTCATGTCACTATGACTATCTCTCTTTGCAAGCTGTTGCTGAAGTGTTTGCGATTTTATTTTATTTCAGTGTCAGATATCGCCACCGGTTTTCATACATGTTAAATGTGTAAATTACAATTGAAATAATCCATAGTTTCTGTTGAAATTATACAAATGTCACTGTATGGTCGCGACGTGCCCAATTTAAATGCGTATAATTGATTCGGATTAATTGCATATTATTCTAGTGAAAAATTCTTGTAATTAAATAATTTCTTTACAAGGTACCCAACAATTTTTTTTTTAAACATGTCCGATCCTAAGATAATATGAGCGTCCACAGGGTGGTGGTTACATTAACAGATCTTTCGTTTTTAAGAGAAATAGATGTTAGCTACTTGCGGGATTCGAACCCGGGACCCACGACATTTCAGGCCTGACGCGTAACCGCTTGGCCATCGTGGTTGCTAAATAATCATGTACTGTCCAGTATTTTCCACAGGATTACATACATTAAGTAAATTGCATAGTTGAATAAAATAATTATTTACGATTAATTCACTATACAAGATAAGCAGTGTTTACTAACATCGTGCCAGCAGACATCTAGTACAGGCCCATCCATTGTTTGCATAGATTTTGGGTTTGTTTTCCCAGTCATCTCTACCTCCCAACATCGCACCTGTAAAAAAAACAAGTATTCATTTAAATTTTCTTTTAGAAGTGAGAGCAATAATACGCACTAAAGCATGGGTGGCCAACCTTTTCAGCAGCCGGGCCAGATTCTAAAAATGAGATTTCCTTCCGGGCCGCACAACCGATTTTTTTTATTATACAAAACAAAAAAGAAATATATACTTATTAATAAAATAAAACATAAATGAGAATCAAACATATTTATTAGATTAGACTTTTTTTAAATAATAAAAAAATAAACAAAATATTATAAAAATAAGAAATTTTAGTGAGAAGTTTGATTTTGTGTGGCAGAACTAAGTGCATCAATATCGATATCGAGTGAGGTTGTTCCTACATGCAAACAGTTTTCCAAATGCACATCAGTGATTCGTGTTCTCACTCGGGATTTGGTATGCTTCATCCGACTAAAAAGCTATTCGCACGTGTAAGTGTTTCCAAATAGCGAAGTCATCATTAGAGCATGTTTGTAAAATGCAGGATATTTCTCCTTGTCCAAATATGTTTTGTAAAACTCTTCCAAACCAACCTGATGGAATTTCTCCTTTAACTGTTCATCGCAACATATTTCACAATGTTACATTTGTAAATTTCCCGGTAATAAATTCACGTCTACGGAGAATGGCGTTGCAAATGCAGCAAAAAGCACACGGTGCTTTTTAAAATCTTGAGCCAATATTTGATCCCAATTTGCGAAATTAGCACATCTAGCGGTAGCATTTGATTTATTATTATTTTTATTTTCTCACTGGTCCACGGGCCACAAGTTGACACCCAGTGGGCCGCGGGTTGGCCACCCATGCACTAAAGATTACTATCAGAAAAACATGTGTGGGGTCAACAACTCCAGGTTGTGTCAGCAAATGTTCCGTGATAACAATGCGATAATCAGCAAATTTTCCAATTAGCGCATGACTTCATTTACAGTCAGCACATTCCGCATGTGTGACACACGTCGGCGAGGGTCGACAAGGTGACAGTCAGCATATTACCCAATTGTGACCTATATCAACAATAGCTTGCCGCAATTTTAGAGTTAGAGTTAATGGGACACGGCACTCTCCCTACACGCCTCGGACGGTGGTACTCACTATCAGAACACCTCGGACTGGCCAGACCTCACCGCCTGTTACGTTGCAGTTATTTTCACACCTTTTATTGTATTTATTTATAACTCAATAAACGCTGTCCTCAATTCATTAGAGCAACCTACCACTGTCTTACACATCTCCTCTCAAACAATATTGAAACCTGTGCACTCTGATTTACACAATCAAACATAGTCGAATCAATAAGTTCATGATTATAGTCCTCTGTTTTACGCTTACCCTCTCTTCCCTGTGATTGTCAGAGGTATCTATTTACAGTCCACTACTCAAAATTGTCACCATCGAATCGGTTAGAACATTTACTCATAAGCTGTCTGCACATGTGCATTATTTGTTCACAAGATAAACGCGTCAGAGCATGCACGAAATGTCCAAATACGCTTGCCTCAAAGTTTAAGGTCGCTGTTTTTAGTGACGAAAGTGATAGCGTATGTAATTTCTGTTCAACATCACATCAGTGTTGCCAAACGAATAATTCTGCGAAAAAAGTATTTACATTATAATTAAAATATAAAAAGATGGCAACACTGTTTCCCGTAAAAAGTTGAAAGAGTGCATTTAACATATTATTCAATCTAAGGCATACGCAAAATTACTTAGTGTCAAAAAGCAGAGTTACAAGTTGAAGGAAACTTGAAGATGAAAGCAAATAAGTGTAGATATTCTTATTGATCAAGAGCTGAGGGTTCTAAACTATGGTTCACTGTGGACGGACATGATGAAGCATCACCAGCCTGTGAGCTTTAGACCCACCACACTGGCAACATACAGCACTTACCTCTGCAGGCATCAATATAAGATAAATTGATTCTTACCTGATTGTCCCAGCTGCCTGCGATCAAAAAGTTTTGCTGTATGGTTTGTGGTGAAAAAGCTAGTGCTGAAATTGAATCATCAGGCGGAGCCGTTACTTCAAAATCATTGTTAGGATTCACATTTACTTTTTGAGTTGCTGCTCCAAACGATGTGTTAGTGCCAAACATTTTTGTGCTGGAAACAATATTTAAAAAATTAATATCATAAAAAAATGAAATCATTATAAATTTAGTGCTTTCGGTACAAGTCGGTTATGGGGAAGCCAGCGGCAACATTTTGAAAATAGCCGATACTTGTTAGGTTGGGTTAAGTTTTCGGTCTTGATTTTTGCCAAAATCGGCTATGACAATTAGCGCGGTTCCAGCCTAGCTTTCTCATAACCGACTTGTGCCTTGCTTTCTTTTTACTATTACGCAATACAATTATAATCTTGCGAGAGCCTGCAGCGTTTTCGTAAAAAAACGGCAGTTTGAATAGTGTGCTGTACCCATGTTGGATGGGTGACTGTCCGCTTCTGAAACCATTGGTTGCAAACTTGTTTCCCCCATCTGGCAGATTCGAATTTTACAATATACTGGAAATACACAGTCCAGTGAAAATAAAATTAAAGAATGGTCAGAATGTGTGGTCGATTTTTTTTGATCAAAAAGATCTATGTTTCGTGGGTTACAAAAAATAATGCAAGCCACATGCAATAACTCTCTAATAACAAACATTCATGGGGCAACATGAAAATAGGCTGATAGCCATCACGGGTTATAGGTAAATCATTCTACAGTGGCACCATAGGCGATTCGCGGGTGTATTGAATTGCTTGCGACAATGCCTGTTTCAATGCTAGCAAACAATACCACTACAACTGCAAGCCGCATATGCCGTACCCATGGTGCTACTGTTAAACGATTTACCTATACTCCGGACTGCGGTACACACTGTATTTACATTGTTGATTCAATGTAGATACTTTTATAGGACAATATAATAAAAGATAGTGTTTTCTATGATTTGCACAAATGGCTGTTATAACAGTATACTACTTAATAATATACATATTTTTAAAAATTTACAATAACGACCGACATAAATAATTAACGCGAGCGGTTTTTTTCACAAAAATTGTGAGAAGAATGTAATATTTCTATAGGGCTTCTGATGTTATCCTGGTGAAAAATAACGAATCGACCGAATATATCACGCCATCAAATTAAACAACGAATTAAGAATGGAAAAGAAGACGATAATTGAATAAAAACAAGCATGGGTAAATAGCGCGAAAAACCAACCGTTGGGAAGCATGACTATTTACCTGTTTCTGTTTATATTATCGCAATAATTAATACTGTCATTATGTATCAAAAAGTGAACATATTGAATCGACCAATAAGTGTTATGACAACCGATCTCCTGCTTTAGTTTATATTATACTGATTTCAAAATATCACTGAACGCAGAAATGTATAATCATTCATGAATTATTTGTTCACACAAAATTGACTGACAGAAAACTGGTAATTACTATGGTCTATGGCAAATTGGCTTGTCTATGGTTAATAGGGTGACAATAATAAAAATATGATTTTCCTGTTTTTGGAATATTTCAAATTTTAATTCTAAAGCATTTTAGTCCAGTCAAATTAGATCGAAAAATAGGTCCATTTACCTGGATCACTCAATGTTGAATTTTCAACTTTTTTTGAGTGCTTCGTTTGTGCATCGCTACTGCACGTTTGTGCATGCGTTTTTTCGTTTGTGCACGCACATTAAGTGCTCGGCCGTAGTCAATTGGCGGGCGCGGCGCGGCGGCGTCTTGCGAAACTCAAACGTATAACCGTGTGTATTATGCCCCAAAAAACACACTGTCTACGAACATTTTACACACGGTTATACGTTTGAGTTTCGCAAGACGCCGCCGCGCCGCCCCCGCGCGACCACTACGTTCTTGCACTAAGGGTGTTATTCGAATTTCAATTTGGGTGACCCAGCTAAAAGCTGGATACTTGTGTCACTAAACTTGGGTTTTTTTATAAATTTAAATTGTAAGCACTTGTGCGTTGGTAGTGAACGTTAGTGCACGATTTTGTTTTGCTTTTTCACCAATATTCAGTGCGCTATTGAATTGTTAAGTTTGTATGAAAAATCTGACTGGGAGGGTTTAATTTTTTTTAGTGAAATCTCTTGTCGCATAGCTTGTGCGCAATTTTGCATACTTTTTATTTTTTTTCTCATATAGTGCATGCTGTGCGTGAGTTATTCGATATGAAATATTTGATGAACGTAAGTAGAACCACCCAACAAACTTTTTTAACTTTTTATTAAGTCATCAATTTGTCTATTATTGGCTTACGGTTGCGGTTGAATTATCGCGAGGCAATACATGCATTTATGATTATTTTTACAGATTTATAATACATTTTGAATTTTACAGATTAGTCGGTACGGGAGGAATCGTAAGTGTTCTTCTCATACTATCGACATTTTCGTAACATGTTATTTTAGCATTTATAAATTTTAATTATTTTCTAATAACTCTTTCACTCCTCTGGTACAACCTGTTATCTTTCTCATTCATTCTTTACACATGGTATTACAATTTTCATACGTTTTCAACTAGACATTTTACTACATAGTTTTATACATGATATTTTAACAACTAACGTAGTAATACGAGTTAAATGGCAAAGGCCTAATATCACTCATCATCTCGCGTACTTTACTTGCACCTGATCTTCCGCTAACCATGTCCTCTGTCTGAAAAACAAAACATCCTGTTGGATGACCAAAAGCGTAACTAGGTGCCTTTATCTTGCCTTTATTTGACTACGAGGCCAAGGGCGTGTTCAGGCTTTCGTACACCCTCAAAAGTTACTCCAGATATATGACCTGAAGTCCGAGGACGCAACAGTAGGTACCTATCTAGTGTGAACAATAATATTCACTTCATTTTCAAGAACACGAGAAAAATGATTCTTTGGATGTATTAATTCTAAATTGCGACATTTGCGTTCCATACAAAACACATAGGTAGGTAGGGGTAAAGAAGAGTTGATTAGCATGTTTTATGCATTTTTCGCTCTCAAGCGTGACTTCAAAAATATTACCAACTGTTCGGTGCGAAACAAAAATTTGACGTTATCCGCTTTCTTATATTTTATGATAAACTCAAACAACATTCATGCCTAAGAGACCACTCTTAAATGGTTCCATGAATAAACAGAACATTAAGAAATAAAACGGTGACAAAACAGAGCAGCGATAAACAGAACTAAGGACATTTCAGGAGAAATAACATTTAATATTTAAAATTGTCTTAGGTACTTATCTCTTATAAGGTGTAAAGATTTTTAATAACACAGGTTTTCAATACGCCGTAAAAATCAAATTAAATATGGGTACTATCACTTCCCTCCATTTTTGGTATGTGAAAATTTCTCAACTGTCACTTTGTGTTTTGTTTTCTTTTTTATCGTCTGTATTTGGGATGAAGGTGGATAATTAAGGCACCGGAATTGTGATGGAAGCGGCGAGTTTATTTACGCTTATTATACTATATGGTTACATTTTTTAATAATTTAATTCTACGGAGGGCGAAATGTACGCGTTCGCGATTTTGCTGCTTGTCGCGATCTGCGCGCCATCTTGTGTTTTTTTCCAACGAAACCGTCGTCGAAAAGAAAGCGACGTTGCAAATCTCCAACGGTTAACAAAATTTACGGCATTGCCGGCTGGGCTCTTTTATTATTATTTATTTTCGTAATCAGCGCTTTATTATTTGTTGGCTTTGATACCGATTCGGGCGTCTCCAGATACATAAAGACATCCCCAAATGGGGACCATACGGGGGTGTCACAGTACTTATATTATAATATAGGTAACTATTCTATCCATACATATTCTGCATTACTAATCGCTAAAAGCCTCAATTAAACGGGACTCAACTCGGTGCTGTCGGCAAGTTAGGTACCTAGGTACCTATATCTCGCCTTAATCAGTGCTCGAAATGGAAAATTTCACGAACAGGAACGCTGTATAATTTTCCGAAACTAAGTACTTATGCTAATCCTTTTTTTACGTACGTACGTACTTTTGATATAAAAATGCAACAATAAACTTTAAACTTCTTACGTGGATCTATATTGGGCAGGTTGGTAAGGATTGTCAGCGCCGCAGGCGAAATAATCTTGTTTTAACAAAGTATACCGTCAAAAATTGTATTATTCTTTATTCTTACTTTATCTACCGATATAACCAGTGCATGATACCTCTACCACCACTCGTCACTGATTATAACTCATATTACTGTCTCATTTGGGATAGATAAGTTTGTAATTAATTAGTCATAACAAACAATATTTCCACATAAGTACCTTATAGATTCAAATTAAAAATTTATTTACGTACTTATAGAAAATTTTACAAATTCCATTTAAATACGAGCACAGAATATCAAACATCAAGAAATCGTATTAAAATAGTGTTTAAAAAATAAAGAAATAGTATTAGAAAAAAACAGTAAGTGCCTACCTATACCAAGAATTTATAAAACAACGTTCACATAAACTCGTTCTCACGCAGGTGGAATATACGGTTATCTGAAGCGATTTGGTTGAAAATAGTTATTTCCTGCCCAATTATCATTAGCAATTATTACAGGTTAGTTCTGCACCTTGGCAGAACAAACAACTTAGATTATCAAGAAAGTTATAAAATAATATATAATAAAATCAATACTAAGTACCAACAATGGCAGAGTTCTCATTTGTACTGGGTAGATATAAGTTGAAAAAAGTACGTAGCCTAAATACCTAGTTCTCTTTTAACTTTCAGAATACAGTATGTAAGCATACGTCTTGAGAAATCAATCGGATAAAACCATGGATAGTATCCACTATCCACACAGCTTTAAAGGATTCTCAAAGATTTATTTTGAACCTTCTCCACTATAAGTGGAATAAGGCCGTACCTACATCTAATAAAAGTTTCAAGTCATCCAAACAACGTAAACATAGCATTATTTGTAATTAAATTACCAATGGTGTGTCATTTTCATTTATATAAGATAAAACATGACGGAAGGTGAAACTCAGGTTGCTAAGCACGATTCTTATAGAATAATATAAAATTGTCATTAATTAGTACCTACTATATTCAACATTATAAGGACTAATATTGTATTATATGCATGTTATGTTACAATGGTGATGCTTTGGTTACCATTATTGTAATATACATCTACCACCGTATTTATTTAATAATCTATGACTAACACCACCTAAAATAATTAGATGTCCGCACTGGACACATAGGTGCCTAATTTGTTAGTACCTACTTATTCTAAACGATTCAATCTGTGTTGTTTGTCCTTCCCTACTCACATTATTATTGCCATGGAAATGATAATAGGTACCTACATAGAATACAGATATTATGATAGTCGTACATTTTTATTGAAGGATATTCCTATTTTTTTTTAAACAAATTTACAAACAAAAATTAAGTAAAAGTTCTCTACACACTACCTATGTATTATTTATATTATTTTTAAAGTCACAAGCTACAATGCATGTAATAATAATTGTAATACAATAGGAACGTCCCAAATAAATAAACTCTGCAGAAGGCTATTCAATATTTTCTGCCCAAACCATCAATGGCCCAAACACATTTTTTTAGAAAAATTTATTCATTATTCATTGTAAAAATTGGGGTTACGACTTATCATAAATATTTTTTTAACACGAGTCAAGTTGTTGAGATGATAATAATTATTGAATCACAGAACAGATGTTGCCACTGTATTGTCCACCGGAAAGAATTCATAATGTTTTAGCAGATTTACACGAAGTACCTACTACGTAATTAAGCCTTCATTATTTTTATACACATCCACAAAATTATCAAATTGTTCGTGTGGCCAGAATTATCTTAAATCAGTTTGGATACCAGCGACAATAGTATATAGGTATATAATATGTAATAATATAATTATGTAAAAATGGCGAATTTGTATCCCACAGGAAAGTACTTATTAAAAACGATAATTGTAAGGGTGATTATCTACTCAGTGTTACGAATAAAAAGCGAATTTAACATAATAGACTTTTTAAAATATTATATTATAAAGCCTATTATAAGGACAGTATTCATCCACAGGTAATTTATAAATAAATGTCAAAGGTTAAAAATCCTCCTCCTGCAAAATAGTATTTTGGTTAATTAGCCCTTTTTACAATACACCGACGATATAAAGGTATTCGTATCGCCTGCTGAGAATTTTAACCAACTTTTAAGAGAACAAATTGTTATTAAAAATATGTTCAACACAAAGTTAAAATTAAAACACAAAACTTAACAGAAGCAACAAAATTCACTTACAAACAAGTATACTCATCATGACCTATGGCAAATAAATGAATGAATGTAGTAGTTATATCACACGATTTATTGTACTATAGTCGCAATTCAACAATAATGTAAATTACAAAACAAATGTAAACATCGTAAAAATAGGGGTTTACGACACGTCATAAACTTTTTTTAACAAAAGTCAATTGTTGAGATGAATATCATCTGTTGCCAATGGTTATTGGAGTGAATTCTTAATGTAATGTGGTTTTAGCAGATTTACACGAATTACCTACTACTTTATTATACCTTCAATATTTTTATAAATAACCACTCAATATCATTTTTTAAATGATCAAATTGTGTAGGTATGTGGCCAGCGTTACGTTACCTGCGACAAAATATTTTTCAATAGTTTCGGTTAACACGTTTCGCCTGATGACATTTTTAACCAACTTTTAGGAGAACAATTTTTTATTAAAAAATCAAGTTAAACACACAGTTAAAATTAAAACACAAAACTTACTGGAATATAGCAAAAAAAAAACACCAAACTAATAATATAAACAATTTTGTTTAGAAACGTATTTATATCTTAAATAATACAAAATATTTTAAAAGGCAACTAATAGGAATATTATAGCTGAATTGCACGAGTCAAATTATCAAACTTTTTTGTATTAATCTAACCACCGAAAACACAATTCATTCACCCGAAAATAAATGGCGAAGTAATAATTTTTGTCACTCCGAATAAAATAATATAATAAATTAGTAGGTAAGTAAATTAACAATGCGTAATAGTCAAAGGCAATATTGTATTGAGATTTGAAATGTTTCATCCTTTGGAAATTATTAAACAATGTAGGTATTTTTCTATAATCTAAGAATATAGGTATACTTTATTTTTGAAGAGTTTTCAAATAGTGTCAGCAAGGCACATTTTTTTGGGTAATAAAGTAATTTACGCTTGCAGCTGGTTGTTTCTTGTTATTTAGACAATGCATTTAGGCATGGACATATCGACACAAAATAAGAAGGTTGAAAGAAATTTAGGGATATCATAAATTTTATTTTTAACCCTTGTGCGCCCGGCACAACGTAACTTCGTTACTATTTAATTTTGACAAAAACTTTTGAAGAAACATTCATGCATAAATATGTCAATGTAACGAAACGGAACGCAATTTTAAATAAATCCACGAGCCGGAACGGTATTTTTTAAAATTTCACGAACCGCAGCGGCGCTCCGGTGCGTTCCGGTCCATTCCGAGCGCTGGCCCTAATTAATCTAATATTATATTCAAAGCTGACTGGAAGACGAAATAATGAGTTTAATAATTCTTGAAGATAAAAAAATCAGGAAGGTCGCCTCTCTTCTAATTATAGCAAGGAATCAATCATTTTGAGGCTGCTGTTGAGAGATGTCCCAAGACTACAAATTGTTATAATGGTTTTCGCAACGCAATTTTTCCATTGTACCTAGTCACCCAAGCATTTCAAACCTATAAGATACCTAGACGAGATAATATAGCTTGCCAGCGATTATTATTAACCAGTGCCCATACAGGTTACATTGAAGTTAAAAAAATATATGATAGATACCTACCTACCATTATTAATTTAGTGGCAATAGTCGTGCATGATTATCATTTTTAAGGTTTTATGCCGAATATTTATAATATGTACATATTTCTTAATTAATACATAGATATGGTGACGTTTATATATGAATTGGCCATAGTACCTATAGTAGTTGGCCGTTTCAACTTTTGGTTGATAAAATAAGGTGTCAGTCATTATTTTATTACGTCGTCTGTTGATATGTATAGCTTGGTCTCCATTTTCAGACAGAACAACTTGAACCAAAATTATTCCCGATGATTTTTTAAAAAAAGTGATTGGTGAAGAAAAATACAAAAACTTCAAAATGATAAACACCAGAAAGGCTGTGAAGACATCGCCAAAATTTATAAGTAACTTGTTTCAATATTGCGGAGTTATTTTAAAACATCAGAAAATGAAAAGACCAAGCAGCATTCAATTTCACTGCCATGAGGTAACAGCTTCTACTGTGCAAATACACAATAATATTGATGTACCTACTACCTATGTAGGTATTCAACAGTACGAACACTAAATTATATAGAAACACAGTCTAATCACGATCCGACAATCATACATAATATTTTTATCTCGGCAAGATGACATTGAACCATCCACATCTGTTTATTTGATACACTGTGGCAGGGCTCGAAATGGAACGGAACGCACCGGAGCGCCGTTCCGGCTCGTGAAATTTGTAAATTTATCGCTCCGTCTCGTGGAAAAATATGTTGACCGTCCAGAGCTAGATAGGCCATAGAATAGAAAATCTGACACACTTATTTTTATAAAATACACATACATTTGATGACTACGTAAATATCTTCAGAAAATTTGTCGAGCGCTCCGGTTCGTAAACTTTTCCATTTCGAGCGCTGCAGTGTGGATTTCAACACGTCTATTTGGCCATATAAAGATTAAATTGTGTGGTATTTTGGAGACGAATATTCAGTTAAAGGAAGTGGTCACAGTATTCAACAATACAGACGTCAGCAATGATGAAATACATACGTGGGAGCTACATTGCAAGACTTTAAAGACGTACAACCTTTGCCTACTCCACCTTCACCAAAGCGGTAGAAACGGTTAAAAAATTAAGATGTTTGGTGAATATTATTATTCTGTAGGTATTAACATTTGTTTTGCTTTAATTACTAAAACTATCAACATACTTTATAATATGTAAGATCTTAAATTTAGATTTATTTTCATTAAGGGGGAGAGGTATAGAAATTCATTATACTTCATTATCAAATTAAAGCTTTAAACATATTTTAATCGATCACTACCTATCTAAATACAATGGAAAAAATAAAATATATTTTTTTATTTCAAAGACAAAGCGATGGAGGAGACTAAACTAAAACAAAAGTGGGACTGATGCATGTCGTGGCACCAGCAGTACTGGTGGGGGTATGTGGCCCAGTGTTGCCATATTTTGAAAGTGGAATTATAGTACAGAGCCTCCAAAATTATAGTATTTGGGGATAAAATATAGTACGCGTTGTCATCTGTTGAAAATGAAAATTTTCCCAATTTTTCATAGTCGTCTCGTTTTTATTAGGAGAAATATTTCGCCGCGGGCCGCAGGTTCCCAATTTTTCATAGTCGGCTTGTTTTTTTCAGGAAAAATATTTTGCCGCGGGCCGCATGTTCCCAATTTTTTATGGTCGTCTCGTTTTTTTTAGGAAAAATATTTCGCCGCGGGCCGCAGATTTCCAAATTTTCGAAGACCACTCGATTGCGAAACGGAATTATAGTACTTTTATATTAAATTATAGTACGATTTTCAAAATTATAGTATTTTGGGCGTACTATACCTATTTTATATCGTACATAGTACGCGGACCAAAATTATAGTACAAATACTATAATTATAGTACGGTTGGCAACACTGATGTGGCCCTTTCTACCACTCCCACCACGCACCATCTGGAACATTGGGCCTATTGACCATAAAGTCTAGTTTGTAACCACAAACTGTTTATTTGTAAGATCTTAAGTTTAAAATGGTATTTCTTCCCATTAAAGTTTGATTTTTACTAAAACGCGTGTTTTCGAATACATATATACAGTTTTCAACAGCAAATATCTCATAAATGGTTAGAGATACAAAAAAAATTATGATATAAAAATTTTAGAAAATTTAATAAGCTTTAAAATTGTATAAAACAATATTTTTGCTACGACCGACCATTTTTTAGATATTTAAGTGAAAAACCAAAAAAAAACCAAAAATTTTGCGGTTTTTTTGCCCGCCAAAAGTTGTGCCGAAGTCATCCGAATTGGCAAACTTGTTTTTTCTTACTCATTATCATCTATACAAGACAAGTAGGGGAAAATAATCTTCTTCCCCACCTTTTGCAACCAAAAAGTACAGATTGACTGGACTATTTCTAGATTTGTTGTAAATTACCTATACAAAGTCTTTGACTCTGTTGACTCTTTATAGTTATAATTCTTTGCTTGACTTTAATAATCAAAACTCAATTTCTGCATAGAACTCAATTATATGGACTCCAATTTCTTTGATACCTACTAACTACCTACCTACTATTAATATTATCATTTTACGCGTATAAAATGAATTTTTAAAAATATATTAATTGATTACGATAGAATTGTATATTTATAGCAGTTATTGAATAATATATTATCATATTTGAGTTGATAGAATGAATTACTTTTATTTTTTGTATTTTTCATAAGGGGGCTTTAATTTCAATTTTATTTGACGTTTTTGGTAAAGGCTCTTTTGATATTATATTCTTTTGTAACAAGAGATTTTGTGAAATAAGTTGTAAATAGGAAAATTTTGACAATGTTGGCAACATATTATTGTATTCAATTTTGTTCTGTCAAAATTGAAGTCTAACTATTTATTGCTTCTATACAATATAATTTAATTTCTGTCCTTTTCAAACGTATTTTACTAAGATGGGTAACAGAAAGTCAATGAACATGGAAGAAAATTTCAAAAAGAATCAGGAGTTTATTACCTCCATCAGTAAAATAAAGGTAGCACATTAAATTGCCATGATTTGATTTGCATAACAGGAAATAATTCCGTTTCATGTAAACGTTTAACCTAAAACTATCGTTATCAAAGTAACTAATTGTCTTACGTACGGCTGTATTCATTTCCTGCTATAGATTAATGAAATTTGAGGTAATATATTATATTTGTAGATGGAGAGGCAACTTCAGATGATGTATCAGATGAGGGAAAGAAAAATGGCTTTGGAGCTGGCCAAAGAGAGAGAATTATGCAACTGGCTGATTACTTTTTACTTTGTGGCGACCATTGGGCTCCTAACAGGGTAGGATTATATTTATATTTGTTTTGGTAAAGATACAGTAGGTTCCTACTCCATATCATTGTTTGTTGTTGTCTCTTGATACCAAAACATAGGCAGAAATAAGTACTTTGTGGTTTGTTTTAATCTTAGAAACTAATGGTTTCAGGGTTTTCTTACTTAAAAAGATGTTATTATATTATGGTAAATTGTATACAGTGGAACCATGATCTAACATGCCAAGAATCCAAGCCTTCCTGCTTTTTGCATGTAGTTTCATTTTAGTACATTTAATGTCTGTTTCTCGTTTTTATTTCTAGCAATTTACTGCCGAAATACATAATATTCAGTGTTCAATTATAATTTTAAAAATAATTAATTTAACCGGTTGGCTGCCAGTGACGTCTTAAGACGCGAATTTTTCCGTAAATGGAACGCCGTTCATACAAAAATGACGTCTTTCGATGTCCCGCTTTAAACGGGATTTTACTAACGTAAATCAATTATTTTAATGTTTTTTTTTTTTTTAATTTTTATGTTGAACACACGACTTATCGTCTATTCAATTATAAACTATCATAAACGCCAATTTTTCGAAATACATTTTTTTACACCAATCGATTCTCTATGAAATTTCCAATATTTCTGTATAAACCTAAATGCATAGGATTATACTGAATTTAAGAAACAATTATTTTTATGCCACTTCTTAAGCCGGCTCGCACATCACAACTCGCCTTGTGTGCCTGACGGCCATAAATCAAATCTTCTGAGACCGCCGACGAATGTTGCATGCTACAACCTCGCACATCTGCCTAGCGGCAAACGTCAAACGCGAAAAAGGAGAAGTCTCTCGTCTGCCATTTTTATTGTGTTGATTGTATGAACAAACGTCAAACGCGGTGACCAGCGATGAGTGAGCAATGACAGTGTAGACAGAGACAGAGACAGAAATGGCTGATGGCCGCAGGCTGTGCGCTTGCGCGGAGTCGACTTTTTTTAGATACAACATGCAGGCTGTAGCAAATGCGACATGTTGCATCTGCGGATCGTCTCGCGTCGCAGTTGCATCGGCCAATCTGCGAAGCTCCATTTGATAACGTTTGTTTCTTGGTTTACGATGACGTCACATCGACGAATTCGTCGTAAGACGCATGCGGCGAGTTCTGATGTGCGAGCCCTCTTAGTATCCTAAGTGACATTATTTGCTAATGTATTGAATTTTTCATAAATTTGAAATTGGAAAAAATTCCCCAAAATTTATTGTAATTTGAAACACAAAAAATAATTTTTTAATATTTCGATATTACAGAACTAAATCGAATTAAGTATAGGTTCATAATTTCTAAATTTCGCTTTCCTGCACATTTTATGATTTGGCGTTTAGGACAGTCTAGAATTGAATAGACGATATATTGGGAGTATAGTTACATACTCAGAAT
The DNA here is from genome assembly GCF_057557595.1 of Rhyacophila brunnea. Lineage (NCBI taxonomy): Eukaryota > Metazoa > Arthropoda > Insecta > Trichoptera > Rhyacophilidae > Rhyacophila > Rhyacophila brunnea. The sequence continues at coordinate 23,216,470 of NW_028232774.1, forward strand.
TGAAACAAAATTCTTTTTTACCACTTGAAACGTAAATTCATTTTTATTTTTGCAATACAATTCGCGGCGTGCAAAGTACCGCCATACATACACCTACCGGCAGTAAAAAGGTTAACAGATTCAATTACATAAACGCATAGAAATCATTGAAATGAATATTGAGGTCAAGACGAATATCAGTAATTCTTTTTACTGCAGTGTCCAAGATTATGTTTACACAATGCGATTGATTACGTTAGTCAGGGTGGTCAAATGGCATTGTGTCGTTACCGTTAAGGCTTAAATATTGCGGTAGTTTATTGCTGATATTTTTCATTCTTATTTGCCGATTTCGGGAATGAAGCTTTTAAAATTACAGCGTTAAAAAAATATTCGAAAGAGGTAAAAAAGAAAAGTCTCGACTTTGATTTGAAACTGAATTTGTTAAATTTGCAGGTGAAAAATTTTGGCTGGAAGAGGTGGATCAAAAATTTTGAGATTAACTTTTTTTGCCAGTCCCTTCAAAAATGAAAAATCGGGGTTTCACTGTATTTACATCTTTTTAATAAATTTAGTAATCCTAGAATTACAATAATTTACGACTCCATTTAAAGAATTCAATGCTATATCATAATACAATTATCAGCCCATGCTCTCTAATATAATTTGTTGTATACTTCCTCAAGCTTCATACATTTTTGTTATACCTAAATTAATTTAATCTATATAGCTAAAACTCGATCCTTGTAAAAGTATTTTAAGGTAGGCCATTGTGGGATCTATAATAAATAGCTGCTGTATGGAATTGGATATGGTGACAAAGTAATTAATTATCCCAACCAATCTTGTTAAATGTTTCTAATGCCCAGCATGCACCTATAATGACTGCATTCCAAAATGTTTTTTAGTTTCCTAATTTTTATTATCATCAAAGTCTTAAATCTATGTTTTCAAAAGATTCAGCTTTCTCTTAATAATTTATAAAATATGTTGATCGCTTGGTATTTACTACATATATATTTTATTAAAACATACTGAGCTTTATGAACTATAGGTAATAAAATTTATGTTTGTAATCCTATAATTGAGGTGCTGTGTGTTGAACAAATAGAAGTGTACCGATGACCAAGTTGATTAAATTAACTTGAAAGCTAAATTTGTAATAATTATAAATTCTACATAATTATTGTTTTCAACCTTTATAAAAAATCTAAATGAGGACTTATTCTCAAATGATCCATTAATAGTACTATTGTGAGAAAATATATTGAAATTTATTTATGTTTTTAGTGTTTGAATGAGAAGTCAAGCCAATTCAAATTATATATGATTATTATGAAAATAATAAATCATAGTTATAGGAAAAAAATGTTTATAATTTTTCGTACAATGCAGTTATATGTTTGATTTTTGTTTGACACGTAATTAAGTATGCGTTGAGGTGAAAACTGCTCTTCACTTACTAATCGTCAGCACTGTATTCAATGTAGAAAGGGAGTTATATGTAATATGGGAAAGGGATAGTTGATAAAATCTATTAGATAAGTGTTCTAATCGAGTGGTGGGTGTGAAAATTTCTATTTTTATTATTTAATCCAATTACTTAATCAGAACTGTTTTGAGGTCTCTGTAGGCAGGCGTCAGCCATTTTTGTTTCTAGAGGCTTTGTGTGAAAATTTGTACATTCGTATTTCAATTCTTTTTATTAATCTTAATGATACTAAATGGGAATTTAGTACTTTTATTCTATCTTATTAATTTACCCATCTTTTACCATCTTCCAAGTGACAACAGTGTGCGCTGCTGCTTTGTGTATTATATATAAATTCTTATTTTGAGTTGTTTCATCGTATGTAAAACATGAATTGCATCACCCACATCATTTTCAGATTTCGAAGGACAAAACGATCATATGTTCTTGCACCAGTGTTGCCGCTCACATTTTTAACGGGATATCAAATCGACATGGCGTATGGAAACAAAGTTCACAGAATAAAACGTAAGTTATCACGATTGAGCCCTTCTCTGAAAAAAGAGTACTATCATGATAACGCTAGTTTTAGGTAAATCAGTAAAATAAAACAACATGCATTTGTCTACATACAAGTCATAAACTATTATTTCTAAGAAAATTGCATTGGTCGAAAAATTAAATTTTATGTGAACACCGTAACAACATCAAAACGTCACAAATGGGATGAAACTAATTGTCATTCTGTTACTAATAATATAAGTCATCCAGTATTGCTACATTCCAATGAATATTTATAAATAATTACAAAAGTCTGATTCATGTGTATTTTCATCCTTCTTTTTAGATGTACATAATTGAATCACTTAGACGCTAAACCCGCTCTGGAGGTTTTTTTGAGTTTCGAGTAAATCACATTTTATGTATTTAAGATGATGTTAATGCTAGTAGTGGTGATGTTTGTATACTGATTTAAACATATATTTAAAATCATGGTAGAGCGGTTTTAGTGTCCTGTTATTTCGTCTCTGTTCTGGCAGAACACACCAACTGGAGAATTAATACTAGTTTTGAGTAGTTTGACTTTGAAGTTGTTAAAAAGTTTGAAATTATGGTCTATCATGTGAGTTTATTAAGTAATCGTAAAAAGGATGACTTTAAAATAAAGACTGTTTATTTATTAAGAAGGTTTCCAGATGGTAAAGTTTAAAATAAAGAACATTTTGGTACTAACTCAATATGTCATTTTTTCGAATTAGTGTCTTCTGCCAGAACAGTGACGATTTATTCTAGTAAGAAAATCTTGCTTTGTATAAATATGTCGTAGTATACGGAAGTAAAACAATAATAGCTTGTTTTGACACACTTGGGTAGTCTATTGATATATTGATAACATGCATAGATGTTCCGCGGAAAGTCCTGAAGTACCTAAAAGATCTCAAAGACCAAGGATTTCAGGATAGTGCTATTTTTCTAGACTGGGCCTCAACTATTGATATCAACCTAAAACCACAGTTTTAATTATGATGCCTGCATATTTTTATCATAATTTCATATTATTTTATACTACATATGTATTTGTTTTTAGTTTTGCGCGCGAGGTGAAGTAGTGGCAGAGCGTACCCCTCTAAAGTCGTGTATCGTATATTCCTTGCTCACTGCGATATTTAATATAATTAAAAATCACTATGACATTACAAATCAATAATTTAAATATTAACTACTTTGTTTATCCACAAATATCATTTAATATTACAAATTGGAGTGTCTCCTTTAAAACCGTGAATAATTTGAGTTTACAGCCGATTAAACGAGTTAGCCAATGATTTTTCTATTTATTAATTCCTTATTATCATAAAAAATACCCAATGAAGAAATTATAAAAAGGATTTATAATATATCTAAGTCTTTAACTGCGCTCAATTGTCTGAGAATATCTTGGTGAACCTCCAACTCAGTGTCTGCCAAACTCACATGTCGCACCCTCGCAACTAAACCGCCACAAGTCCAAATTTACGTGTTTTGAGTTAATTACTACGTTTCATTGTCTATCGTTCATAGTATATGTACCGAAAATTTCATATCTATATTCACATAAGTCATCAAATTCAAGTCAAAATTTCATTCAATTCAATTCAAACATATTTCAAAAATACAGTACAAAAATGCGAAAGGTAAAAACTTCAAAGCTGATTTTCTCTGTATGACGTTTTTTGGATTGTGGCAGTTTAGTTGCGATGTGTGGTCCAGAGAAAGGAGACAATGGGATTAAACTAATACCAAACAATTTTACCGAAAAAAGGGCATTATGATAACCCACATGCTGTAGTTTGTAGCGAAAATGATTGTTTTGCATTGATTCAGTTATTTTAATTTGTTTCTAACAGAAGAAGCAGAAAATATCATGCATTTTGAGTCAGAGCTCTTGGAACTGCCGTGCGGAGTGCCCACAGCATCAGAAATCGATCAGGCACGCATGGACAATGAAGAACGGAAGAAGCTTCACCCTTCACTCATGTAATTTGTGAACAATCGTACATCTTACGACATAACGTTTTTATAATTAACCTTAAGGAAAGGTTTCATATTTTATTCATGTAAATAGCATTGATATATTGAATAATAGATGGGACATCCAATATAAGATATTTTCATTGTGTTGCCGATATATAAAAACGAATGAGAACATCATAACTCTAGACTCATTATGTGATTGATTGGAGTATTTGTTTAGTTATTTTTACAAGTTTAACAACACATTTGGCCACTTGTATGACAGTATCAACCGAAGCTCTATGAAAGGCAATAAGCGAATGAATTGCGCTCTGCATGCCTGTCATGGTCTGGCCACTTTTTGTTTAAGATATCTCATCTATGTCTACATGCAATGCTAAATGACAAGAAATAATATAGTTGTTTGAAGTTTCATCACAATGTTCATTAATAATTTAATGTTGGTCGTATTGCAGACCTGTTGCACATAGGTGTTCATATTTGTATTCAAATTAGTGCTAGAAATATCGAAAAAATAATAAAAATGAGTTTTATTTTTAAATAATCGATAATTCACCGTTTGTCAATTAGGATAATGTCACTCAAGTTACCATAATGTTTGCTACATAGTTTGTGAAAAAAAAATATCTTACAATGTCTTAATTCTCTTATCCTAAGGGTGGCCAACTTGTTTGTTGTTTTAATAGAAATTTGCATAAAAATTATCACGAGCTACCTACGAAGTTTGCATTATAAATAATCGTTGATTGTATTGATATGGTTTTTTACCTGATTCTTATGTTGTCTTTTAAAAAACCGAGTTTGAGCATTTGAATTATTGTACATCGCATTGGTATGGTTTTCACCAGAATGTGTTTTTCAAAATATAAAATCAGAATTGTTTCATGCAATTTGTTTCAGATTTAAATCTGCTTTAAAGTGAAACATAATGTATTATGTAAGTACATAAATCTGATAAAATCCTACATAATAACACCCGTATAATGTACTCGTGCATAGATTTACTGGCACCAATAGTGTGTAAATTCAACTATTGCGATAATAACTGTTCACATGTAAACGTGCTAACTGTCTCGCCAATCCCATTTTTCAAATTTATGTGAGACGTGTTGTTGTCATTTTATGGTGTTTGTGAAAAATTGTAAATGTCAAAACGCTTTGCACGGTATATAGGCAAGCTCGCCACTATCGTTCTACTGCGTTGGCGCAGATATCGCACGAATTCCAATTGTCGCGTGAAAATTTAGAAGCTTCTGAACTCTTTTGATTCATGCATGCAATCTTGCAACTTGCACGATAATACATGTCTGCACTTGCATTTTCTTGTTATGGCCGCGATAATACGGACTGTCAGCAGTAAATCCATGCATGTGTAAGCGGGGTATAAAGCTTAAATTGAAATTGTAATATTTTTGTAAACGGTTATATATTCATTCGTTACACTTAATTTTGATTCAAATGCTTAATTTATTGTAAAATCTTTTAATCTGTTAGAAACTTAGATCACCACTAACCATGCAAAAATGTGATGTTGTTAAATTAATAGTACGATTAACCTGTTGGCCATACCAATTCTAATCTATGATATATGAGATGGCTGTTTATACATACTAATTTTACTTTATGTGGTTTTTTTAAATTTTGAGTGACTTTGAGATGTTGCGTCTGAGATACTTAACGAAATTATTATTATTTTTTTGATGAAGACAGTCATAGTTACTTATTATTATAATTTTTTATTATTTAAGAAGTGATATTATTATTTTCAGAAGAGATTATAAAAACCTTGCTAATTATGCTAAAAATTAAAAAAAAACTTAAATAAAGTACTTTCAGTGATATATTTTTATTTTTTTTTTACATTATTATCATAAATTAATTTGTATCAATAACGAATTTACTAAATATTATGCGGATATTTTATCAACTACAACGATGAATCGAGTATCCCTGTTCTTGTGATTGTGGCCAAATATTTGACAACAATAAGTAAATACTTACATAATAATATTATAATGAAATCGAATAAGTGTAACATAATAATAATTATTGTTGTATATGTATCTGTAAATAAGTATTGAATCGTGGACAATAATATTTAAACATTAAAACATATTGTAATGTTGTCAGCAGTGATGTTAAGTCATATCGTTGTCTTACTCCGCAAACCTTCTATGTCCATATTACCAAAATTGTCCAGAGAAAATGAAAACAATGCTAAACTTTACGGAACACCTTCAGGTTTTAATTTCTTAATTCTAATTACACTGGAAGGCTATTTGATTACTTAACACTTACAAGCTTAGTAAATTTCAAATTCCAAAATCTGAATTGAAGTTATTCGTATCAAAACATGGATTTAGGAGGTTTGACATGTTTATATATTTAAGGATAAATGTCCAATAATTATTCAATATTGATATTTACAATCGGATGTTTTACTCAAATAGACAATAATATCTAAAATCACAAATTTACTTTACTTGTCTTTGATTTTTATATTTTTTAAGATCATTATACCTAGACTTTCATTTTTTCTACTGTTAATTTTTACGTTTACATATTATTATATTCTGATGAGGCATTTAATTTTTTTTATCTGTGGTGTCAGTTTTCCAAATAATAATTATGAAGTTTGATAGTTTTTGTGTATTTATTGTTGGGTGGCTATAGTTATTACCGGAAATATTCTTTATACATATACTTTTAACTGTTTTTCAATTTTACGTTAAATATTGTGTAGTACACTGGGGCCATTTAAGTACTATGTAAGCACATTTTTTTTGAATTCGGATCCCCTTTCCCTTTGCAAGATTACACGATAATATACCTTCTGGGGAATATTACTTGACATTTTCTTATAAATTACATATTTAAATAATTATTAATCCATGCCGTGTGAATAAATCCAGAGTACTAAAATTAAAATTTTTTTGATTTCATTAAAAGTGCTTTTATAATACTTGAATAGCCCCTACTTAGTTATATAATTCAACAATAACGAACGCGGTACATATGAATTTTCAATTATACTAATGTTTAATATTCATTCCTAGTATTAGTAAGTGATTGTTTACATAATAGGTATGGTTCCATTACAAACTCGTTTAAGACAATTTAACACTGTTTTGTGTGAATGCACAAAACCAAAAGTTTGTCAATAGTTCGAAAGCTAAATACAAGCGGAAACCTGTAATTGAAGTGTGACTAGTGCTATACAGAAAAATGTCAAATTACTAAAATCCGACTTTGTTATATATTATATTGACATTCCACCGCAAATATTATTTTGTCATGTCATTTTGATTGTATTTCTACTCATCTGACACGCAGTTCAAGCCTCTGTGCATTAACAGATCTGTGAACGTTGCAGACTATTTTATCAGCGCCGAGGAAGTGAGAATAGGATTCAAACTACCTTGGCAACGGAAGCTGGAACAGACTGCATGATTTGTCACTAATAAAAAGAAATTCCAATTTGCTGTACTTAATGAATTAATATAATGATATGTTGTTATCTTAGTCTTATGTTTTTATTAGTACTAATATCAATTCTTTGTATGAATCATGTCATCAATATGTAGTTAATTTAGACTTTGTTTAGTCTTCTCATTCAAATAATATGATTTATTTCTACTTTTCTATATATTTACTATATTTAACATTATTGTAATATGCTAATTTTAAACTGCTGTTTCCTCAGTGAGATATTTTGGCGAGAATTATGTTTCGAGCAGATCTATTCGAACTATAAGAAGCGATGTTAACAATCATTATTTTTTCCATCTCATAACTCCGGGATACTTAACGCTTGGAATACAGTGCTATGTTGGAATAGATCTGCAGAAGTCTAGAATCTAGCGGTCATGTTGACTGTTATCGTGAAATTCTGCACCAATATTGAGCATGCAATTTTTAAATAAACCTATAAAAGCACTAATTTCGTGTAAGAGAAATTTCACATGCTATATTTTCCTAATTCAATTTCAATCAAAAAGCATATCTTGTAGACGGAGCAATAAATACATATTATGTTATGGAAGTGTTCATTTTTCTAAAGCTACTTAATATTTACTCGGAAAAAATCTTCCAGGGAATTACATGTGACGTGTAATATTATCATGACATAGTATATTTTAAATATTGTACAAAATGGCTGAGCAAACTCGATTGATTAGACCTGTAATTAAAATTTGTTCTATTTTTTAAGAGATTTTGTCTCCTGAGAGAAACACGCTTCAATGCAGACACAGCCTATTAGAGTTAGTAGTATAAATGTGTATTTCTGCATTTTGCCTAACATTTTTCCTTCTTGCCAATCTTATCTAAATAACGCTAACAATTTAATATTTTTATATGTTATTTTGCACACTTAAGGCTTATAAATTAATAAAATATTATGGTGTGATTTGAAAAACTATTTTGCAATGATTAACAATGTACTTTTGTATAATTTAAATAAATAACTTGTACTAAACAACTCAAATTATGTCTTGAAAAATTAATTATATATAAAAAAGATTATCTAATAACTTTATGTAGATGAACCATTACGATCTCGTGTAATTTATTGTTCTAATATATGCCATTGTGCTGCCAAAATACCTTGTATTTTTAATAATAAGCCGTTACGTGAGGCATATGTGTATAGTGTATTGCAGAGAATTAATGTAACAATAACTAAAATGGTAAGTACTATTTTAAACCAAGTCATAATTTTGTTTGTCATAAAGGTCGGTACTGACTTGACAAATGGTTTACACGTACGGACGTTCGTGCAGATTAAAATTTTTGTGCACAACTTTCTTGTTCGTGCACCTAAAATCCCGATCCAGTTGTTTTAATTGTACGTGCACTGCCGTATGCAGAAGTAAAAACGTCCAGACTGAGCACAGAAGCTCTTTGATGAAGTCGAAAAAACCGACAAGCCACAGATAGTGTTTGTATACGCACGCAAATTTGGCCTTGTACTGACCTTTATATTAAAATGAATATCTTTGTTATCTTGTATTGCCTTAATTGAATTAATAGTATATCTTGATAAGTTTCAGTGTAAATTTGTGATATATTCCGTAATATTCCATATATGAGTAAGTCTTATGCAATATCCAATACAGTATTTTTCATGTAAAATGTTCTATAAATATGTCTGTTAATACTTGAGGGATTCAATTACCCCTCATAATATGTTTGAATAAAACACTTAAATAAACCGTATTCGAGCTCTTTTATTATAAATTAAATGGTGAAATAATATAATTTATAACTGTGACACGTCCCATCCCACAAATAATGATTTTATTCATTATATTGTATACAAACATTACTTACAATCATAATATTCAGATGCTTTATCATCTCCATCTTTTGATTTTCTTTTTGAAGTAAATTTTTTTGTAAGCATTACAGCAATTTCACCATTAGTAAGATAATAGCGCCTGTACAGGTGCATAGATTTATTTGTACCAATAGTGTGTATTTTAACTTTAACTATCGCGATAATAACTGTTTACACGTAAAGGTGCTGTCTCGCCAATCTCATTCTTCAAGAGTAAGCGAGACACGATGTTGTCATTTTATGGTGCTATTTGACAGGTCGTGAAAATACCAACAAAATAAGTCTGCGCGGTGTAGTTGGTTTTTTCCAGGTAGGTTTGTCACTATCGTTCATATCCACTAGCGCAGGCGCAGATATCGCACAGTCCAATTGTCGCGTGAAAATTCAGAAGCTTCTGAACTTTTTTGATTTATGTATGCAATCTTGCAATTTGCTCGATTATACATGTTTACATATGCATTTTTTGTTATGACCGCGATAATACGTACTGTCATCAGTAAATTCACGCACATGTAAACGGAACAGTAAGCACTCCAAGTTTTTTTAGTGTGCACTATTATAAGAGATACTTATATTGTCGCAATTCAAAGTGGTCAGACGGATTCCAGCCCCTCCTGGATTTTGTCACCTCTCGTGCACTTTCTCAAATGTTTCTTTAGCCCGCCCCGCATCTGGTAGCCCTGGTTGCATCTGTGGCACTTGTAGGGTTTTTCGCCAGTATGCGTCCTGAGGTGGTCGGTGAGTCGTTTCTTCGACACGAAGCCCATCGAGCAGTGATCGCAATTGAACGGCCGCTCTCCGGAATGTATTCGACTGTGCTCTGCGAACGACATTTTTGTGGCGTAGGATTTGTTGCATATTCCACAAAGAAAAGGTTTTATGCCACTGTGAGTGAGCATGTGTGTGGCTAAATTTGTTTTTGAGGAACACGGACGTGAGCACGTGCCGCAAACAAACCTCCTGTCTTTGTGAATAAACATGTGCGTTTTTAAATAGCCACTCGATAATAGTTTCTTACCGCAGATTTTGCATTCATATTTTCTCTCGCGGTTTTCTCTATGGGTATCTATATGGTTCTGAAAAATAACACATAAATAATTATTAAGATATTATTAACACACTTGTCAAAGTAAAGGCAAGTTACCATATCGGGTGTAGATGGATCATAATATGTATGCGCAGGATTTCCAGCCAGCATGGTAAAAAAAAATACAAAAAGGGCGCCATGATAAGTTCATGTTAAACTGCACAAAGCAAAAAGATCTAAACAAAGTCACAAACAGTGAAGTGAGAATAAATATTATTTTATGAATAGTATTTTTTCAATCTGCATCTAAGAAAACCACACGTCTTTATTTGCAGCCGTCAGTCATCCCATGATACATCACAAATCTGTAAAAGCATATTGTCGCTGTAGGATTGGTTTGTCGAATAGACCAAATCTAAAATGTTCAGGAGATGAAAAACGAATTACATTATCCTATATTTAAATACACGGAGATATTTAAATTGTTGTTTTTACAGCATATAAATGCTGTTTTCATTACAAAGCAATTTAAAGAAAAGGATGGTTCTGGTCCATGTAGATACAAAAAATCATTCTGTATTAAACGGTCGATATCGATAAAAACGGATATTTGACAAGCCAATCCTATAGCGACGATATGGAAAAGTGGTCCTTATGAGGTGTTTTTTGCCAGATAAATTGGGCCAGATGACCAGTCTTCGGTTAATTGACACTGTTGTGTTTTCAGCGTAGACAGTTTTACGCGTAGAAGCAATGTTTTAGGTCTACATCCTTTTATTGCAAGCATGCCATGCCATGATGAGGGTGATATTGTGCTTTACTAATAATCATTAAAATTATTAAATCAATGGAAGCTGGTATTGAAATGGAGAAGTTTTAAAAAACCTAAATCATCCTTTAAGGTTATACTTCAGATAAGGCATGGTCTAAAAAGATCGTGACTACGCGACGCGCAGATTGTGCAAACAACGCGTGACGAACAAAAATAATTTGTCATAAAAATTCAACATGCCTCCATTTAACGTTATGTTTATTCTTATATTAGTAATAATAATAATATATTCATTGTCATTTTTCTTTTTCGAGTAAATACGTAACGTTTTTTAGTCATCCTTAAACGATTTAAGAATATATTCCTCCGACGCCATCACAAAACAAATTGACGTGTTCACAGCTTGTGAATCGCTCTCTGATTGACATCGAGTGCTAAATTTCATCCCACCTATTGTTGAAAAATATTTGCCATTTCACTGATGTATGCTCTTAAGGATGTGCAAGAAATTTTTCATACATTTTTTTATATTTGTGTAATACCGAATCTTACGCTTACCCGAAAGCCACTAACTGATTTATATGATCCTCCGCAGATGTGGCAAACAAAGTCCTTTCTCTCTTGGTGCTTCATTTTTTGATGATAGTGAAGAGTTATCGCAGTTTTGTAACATTTCCCACACGTCGGGCATTCTAAAGTCTTTCCTGCTGTCATATGAACATATTCTTTATGTTTACGTAATGCATGCCATTGCGTAAACTTTTTATCACAAATTTTGCACAAAATTTCATACTGAAACAATTAAATTAATAGTTACATACTGCAAAACAATATAAAGGTAGCTTTCACGGTATTTATTTGAATACATTCAAATTATCATTGAAATTAAATTGTACATGTATGTATGTATTTTCATTTATAGACATGTCTGCAGTACCCAAGACCAAGGTTACAAAATGCTTTTTTGTTTTTTTTATTTAGTTATTTACCTCCATTCCTTGATGTGTCTTTACATGAGCTTCCAGTTGTTCCGGATATGGAAACTTTTTTTTACATTGTAGACAAGGATGATCTAACTTTTTTCTATGTTTTATTATTTTTCTTTCCTTGCTGTAATAAAAAATGGTGAACATTTTAATCCTAAACTACTTATCGTCGTTGCGCATTTTTCAAAACTTTACAGGAGAGGCTAAAAACAATGCGAATTACAATGCCCGTCGCCTACAACATCGAAATATTTTTTAAAGCAATTCCAGAATACATTTTATCATAATTATTATATTTTTTCCTTGGTATAGAAGGAATTATTATAAAAATTTTGGTGCAAAAAACCTGTTTTGTGAAATTTATGCACATAGCCGATTTTGAAGGTGCAACGGCGTTATATTTGACTGAATATTGAACATTTTAATATTCTAGTTACATTATCGTTTATGACATCTATACCCTATTATAGATAAATAGAGTTAGAGCATTAGGACCCAGCCAAACAAGCAGCTTTAACGACCCATATGCCCTGTAAAGGTAAAAAAATGAATTACCACGCACAATGCTATGTGACTAACTGCTAATTATGGGCCAAACATTGCTTACAAGCGTTGACTCGCAACACATGGACTACATTTTGACTGTTAAATCAAGGCCAAGATTGAAGTACAATTATGTGAGAAATGTTTAAAATCTAATTACTCAGAACTAGTTTTCATTTTGGCAAGAACAGGGGCAATATTATGTATGAAGAATACAGACATTTTTGTTTTAGGTGTGATTTCATCTTCCTCAGTGACTACATCGTTTTCATGATTAAAGTCGGAATCATTGTAATCTTCATCTGGTTTTGGCGATAAATTAATATTGTTGGATATACTATTTTCGTCTGAAAGAAAATTACTATTACTTAATAAAATAAATATGAGAACATTTTTTACGCATTTCAAATAAAAATGTTACAGGTATATCGACTTTGTTGATTTATATTTTGATGTTTAAAAATATTCATCACCTATAAAACCTGTTTTTACGGTAGTACCGTTTATGTTGCCTCTTTTCCCTTTGATATCAGATATAAACGGGTCCACTATTTCAATTGTAATATCTTCTTTTTCTATTTCTACTTCTGCCTCTAGCTTTGTTTTAATATCTATTAACTGTAATGTTCTATTAGACTCGATGCATTGTTGTTTAAAGGAGAATAATTTATTGAGTAAATCAAAGCAAGTGATGCATAGTGTTTTAGGTAAAGAGTCATTCATGGATACCTAGAAATAAAACAATTATAATACAAAATTCGACATAAAAGTATTAATAAACTGACGATTTTTAAGAAATGTTTAGATTTCAATACCTACCTCAATTGTGGTGCAAACAGTAAACATTTCTAATGTTGACGCTGTAAACAAATTATAAAACTCTTTCTTTGTTGCTAAGCATGCTCTACATACTTTATGACTATCCATTATTTTTCATAAGGAATCAATTTATCAGTCTGATTATTTTTAAATAATCGTAACTATTACATACATATGATAAAAAGTATAGGCTATAATATGACTTGTTTTGTATAAATAAAGTAAATAAACCGACATTTGACAGCTGTCAATTTACTCATATTCAGTGTTACAAGCTACGAGAAAATTAAATGCCAAATTTAATATACTGGCAAGTAAGATCCACTCAGGTTTGCCAATCAATACAAATTATAATGGGCGGGATTTTAAAATATATTTAACACAAAGAGAGTCTTCAATCTCTTTGATTTAACATAATAATATTGTCAAGCAATATATTGTAATAGCGCCTGTACACGTGCATGGAATTACTGTTGGCAATAGTGCTTATTTTAAACTATTGTAACAATAACTATTAGCACATAAAAGTGCTGATTGTCTCTCCAATTCATTCTTTAAGAGTGAGCGAGACGTGATGTTGTCATTTTACGGTACTATTTGACAGCAGTGAAAATCGGTTAATCTGGAAGTTCATTTTTTTGCCGGCAGGTTCGCCACTATCGGTTTACTGCGCAGATTGAAAAAAAATTACTGTCACATGAAAATTCAGAAGCTTCCAAACTTCTTTGATTCACGCATGGAATCTTGCCAACTGCAGGGTAATACATGTTTACCCATACATTTCCTTACTGTCAACAGTAAATCCATGCACGTGTAAACGGGGTTTAAAGCTACTAGCATTATTATAATATAGTATGCAAGCTTTATCTCAAGCAGTACATCGTGAATTACTGATGATTCTTTATTAAATGAAGGTTTGAATGGAAGAAATCCTTGTTACAAAAATGGGTTTGCGATAATCATAATAATATTTATTAGAAAATATTGTATTTTATTTGACATAATATGTCTATTCTAGGATATTATCCTAAACTTTGAAAGAATAGACAATGATACTGAGTATTTTGGATTGGTTTGGTTAGGTTAGGTTAGATTACATTAGGAGTGAAGAAATAAAACACAATGAAATAACAATAAGTGCTTGTATTTAATATACTCAATGCTTTTACATAATTCACTTCAATAACTAGTATTTCCGCATTGCGAAAGCAACACAGCAAACTGGATTATTGATAACAATAATTATTTTAACATAATATATAAATTCAGCTAGTAATTATACAGTAGACTACAACACGTCCTGTTTAAAATAAATCCACAATAATAATAATTGTTGTGCATATGATTTTTAGGAACCAAATTTAAGTAAGCGATGTCGCCCATCCTCAGACAAAGATAGCCATAGACATAATTAATAGAGATTTATTAACCTAGCATACTATGTTAAACAACTATTGATTTATAATTAATGAAAAATCAGTTGGTGTTATTAAATTAGCGGATTTATTGTATCATGAATGCGTAATTAAAATAATACAGCATTTAATTATGTATATATAAAAGACATGTTTTTATTTGCAATTGCCAGATTTTGTAATCTATCGTATTCTGCTGTGTCAATAATAATAAAATCACATCTTGATGAACCGTCAATATAGTTCTCTATTTCATTTACATTCAAAGGTAATTAATTGATTTACATTAAAGGTTATTGATTTCACATCACAATATTTATTCCACATAAACCAGGGTAATAAATTCTTTTTTCATTATTATTTAGTTCTATGGGCAACCTTTCCACTGCCAATAAACTTCGTAATAAACATATCCAATCAGTCATACATAACTAACTCAACATATTAAATAAATATTTTACAGATGATTAAAATTGTATCTCCCGAAAGATCTACATAAAAATAAAATCACATGATGAATTCATATTATTATCAAATATGTAACATTATTTTTCTTTCTAATCACCAACAATATACAGTAGATTCTAGATTATCTGGATTTTAATATGACCATCAGAAAACGGCATACATTACGGGTGAATTTTTTTACATCTTACAAGTAAAAAGGATTTTTTTAGATTATCCAGAATATCTTCATCACCAATAAGTCCGGATAATCAAAGTTCTACTGTATTACAATTTATGCTTTTTTGTTGAAACGAAAGGCAATCTGCGATAACTAGACAGTGAAAATGCATCACATTCATCAAACAAATACACAAATAAATTTTGTATTGGGTCGGTATTAGACTATGAAAGATCTTTAACAATGAATTTTTTATTAAACACAAAAGCATATCACACTGCGTAAATATTTTGTAAAACATTTTTCATAAAAGATATTTGTCAAAGTTCTTGTTTACATGAGCTTAGTACTAATCATTTGTACTCGCTACTCCCACTAATACCGACATGCGTAAATAGGTTGAATAATGCTTATTACTAATTTGGCCTGTTTACACATGGCAATATTAGTGCGAGTAATGAGTACTAATGATTAGGACTAATCCTATGTAAAGAGGCCTTAATACCAACAACGCATAAAATGATTTGGATACATGTTTATAGTAATAGACTGTGTATTGTCATGATAAGTGAAGACAAGACTTCACAGAGATTATTCTATCAATAGTATAACTTAATATGTGAACATTCCTATGTGGAAAGCATGTCCATTTTTCAACAGTCACCACCTAATTTATTACAGCCATGTCTTTCAGACGATTTTGACACACCTGACATTAAGATTTTTTTGTAATAGAAACAATAATTATTACAACAGTTAACGAGCAATTGTATAAAAATTCACTCTGAACAATATTATAAAAGCAGCAGACGACGATTCATGACTATCAGAACAAAAAACGTGAAGCGCTAAACGTATCTAAATGTTTAAAAATTTATACACATTCTTTAAATCACAAGTAGACTTCTAATAAGATTATACTCTAAAATACATAAATAACATTTTTTTCGTAATGTATGCAAATAGCGTAAAATTCATAATTAAAAATAAAATTAAATAAAAAAACTTAGGCTTACATACATTTCTGGGTATAGTAATTAATTAGTTAATTAAATTTGACTAGCTAACAGCAGAATACGAAAATAAATTATTTGGCATGAAAATAAAGTTACATTATACTAAATTATTAATTAACAATATTGTGTGCATTATTAGTGAGGATTCAAACGCTGCTAATAAATCCATACTGCTCCGGCAGCTCTCACATTTCACAATATGAATAAACGAGCTTCAATAAATCAGTCATTATTTTTGTAGTGACAAGGCACAAACCATTCAGTTTAACCCTAAGATTGAGACTATAGATTACTAATAATCTCTATGCACTACTCTGTTTTCATACTTAGATAAACAGGTCATCTGAAGTTAATTTTGATTTTTATCAACGACCTTAGGAAAATATTATATTATCTACGAAATGCACAGTTAATTTTATTTTACTTTGTGCATTATTACCTACAATGTTTGAAGAAAGTTTTAGACTAATTATGCCGTACTATTTCTTGGCTTATGTTAGTTTTAATTTGTGAGATTGGGGATACTAGATGCTAGTTTTAAGTACAATATTATCTTATTGGGAAGGCGGAAATAGTAATCTACTATTATCATGTTAATCTTGCATTACTTTCGTGAGCGTCAAAAAGTCAAACATCATTAATTCTTGCAGCTACCAATAATAAATATCCTATATTTTCAAAAAATATATCTCATAGACTATAAAATAGTCGTGAGATGTATATACCCGTTTTTCTAATCAACTTCCAATATGCAAATAAAGCAACAGATGAACAACAATTTACCCGATATATAGTTAAACTTGGTTATTACAATCACGGAAATAGAGAGATCTCGAATGTTGTGAGGAAACATTCGTTGACATTTTAGTTTATGATTTTCTCCCATTCACATTTATAACAAGCTACTTCTTGGGTATACCGAGCAAAACTGTAAATGTGTCGATCGTTTAAAAACAGCATGTTCGACCCTAAGCAATAAAATCCGACCGGGCAGTTAACTAGACGGATGCCGCCGGAATTGGATTACGTTTATGACACTAGTTAAGCGTCTAAATACCAAATTGGTGTTTTCGCCGACAACATTGAAAAACTATCCACGCATATGGTTGAAATTGCATATAAAAAATCCAAGCTTTGTGAATTCAGTAGATACCTACCAGCGCCGGCGGCTCAGCACTTCATTACAATAAACAACTTCTTTTGTAGTTTATGAATGCCACGCTTGTTTCAGGGATTGTTCTATGCTGAAATAGAATGTGGCGCGAAAAATTTTATACATATAACAATATAACGAGTAATGCTTATAACGAGCAAATTCAGTTGGTCCCATCTTCCTCGTAATAACCAAGTTCGACTGTATATATTTTTTTGTGAAAATTAATACTCCATTCGGTATCATTCGACTTCTGTCACTTATTAACACTAGAGCATTTCAGTTAAAAGTACCACTTCTTAATAATTGACCACTATGCGTTTCTATAATTTTTAAGTAAATTAACAACTCTATCAGTTTCTCCGATATAATAAAAAATAAATATTTCGTGTGACACAAATATTTGGCAAACGTTTGAAAATATTATTATCATTATTTATAGCCTCTGTAACCGATAGTCAATAACACAGATTCCAACTACCTAACGAACAATCTTCTGATTACGTACGTAACCATAATAATTAAAACTTTATGGTAACTTTCGAGTGCCGTATATTAATTTAAATCAGGGTACATATGTTAAAATATATGAGAATACAGTAAGTACAGTTTCCCATAATGCTGATAGCCATTACAACAGCAAAAATCTAATTTTAAAGTGTGCATTCTGTACAAAGCTAATCTAAGGATAGATAGCCTGATATAGTTTTAAATACAAGTCATTAGATTCTATTTAATAAAAATATATGTACTTAAATAATCAACAAAACACCCAATTACAAATTACAATAAATAAAAAAAACAATAATGTAATAGTCAAAAATATAATATAAAAAGTTAGTTTGAATTGTTAAAATCTGAAATTATTCAGTAATAAAAGAAGATGTAATTAGACACAGATTAATTGAATGAATTTTATAATTTAAAGGGATATTGGTTTAAAAGTATATTGTCATTAATTTATACAAGAACAAAATTACAGCCAATGAATCAAGAACAAAATGACAAAGGCCGTATTTATGGAATAATAATTTCACAAAAATATGAAGAAATAGTGTCCAATAGTTCACCGATGTGAAAATTCGCACTGAGCATGTCAAACTGAATATTCATATATGTATAACAATTACATTCCATCACAAAGTAAAAATATATAAATTAATTATACATACCTACATACTCAATTAAAATAGCAAAATAAATCTACAAAAATAGTTTTCTGAGGTATAAAATGAGAATAGTTTTATGGTTAAGGGGTAAAATAATGAAGAAATCAACAAGCGTTTAATATTGTAGGGTATGCAAAAATTGAGCCCCTTTAAAAGCATTATCAATCCTGATAACCAAATAAATATTTAGCCTATTCTATCCGTCATTAGGCGGTAGATAATCTAAAAAGAATTCAATGTTTAGCTCTTTGGGTTTAATTGAATTCAAAATACATAATACTGTTCAATACAGACAAATCAATAATCAACAATATAGATAATTGTTTTGTAATACATACACACAAAGTTCACTATGTTGTATGTAATCATAATTTACTACAACGATTATTTTTTGTCAGTAGTTATTAAGATCTTGTCAAAAATTGTATTCTATACTTTGGTAACATTTCAATAATAAAATTTACATATGAAATATAAAATATTACAGCACATTTTTAAATTAAATGAAAATAATGATCATCTATGAAGCGTGACAATTTAATATTGAACGGTGAAATACATTATATTAAAATACGATGAGGACATTGTGTGGAAAAGGGAAATACATAAAATCTAAAATGAAATAATACAAAAAGTCATTGTTAAGATATACATGACTAAATATTGTGAAATTTAAAATTAATTGACACAATATATCATGGAAGCATTTTACGTTATATTATATAATATTTACCCATCAATGCAGATTTTTGTGCAAATTATTAGCAAAAACAAACAGGTGATCAACAAAAATCTTTATTTGAGAAATTGAATAGGTTTCGAAATACAGTAAAACCTCGTTAATTCGAAATTAATTGGTTCGGAAATCGAAAAAAAAATCAAAATGTATGCAACAGTAAAACTTGAAAAAAGAAAGCTTTTTTATCGCAATTAGTAACATTGATTCCATTTCCGATACAATTTCTTTGAGAATGACTATTATGGTTCAGTCATCGAATTAGTGGAAATCTCGCTTTAAATACATTTTATGAATTTCAGTGAATTTAGAATTAACTGCAGTCGTATTAACGGGGTTTTAGTACATATCTAATATTTTCATTTATAAACTGACCCAATAAATTGTAAGTAAATTACCATTTTCATTCCTAAGCGAACCATATGGGTCTTCACAGGATAGATAAATTGAATGGCCGCAAATTCCTTGAATTAGATAATTGAAGCTATGCCAATGTGCGAACAAAATGGACACATTTGAGCTAAAATATTGCAATCAATTTATCCATCAAGGAATATAGTTACTTCACTAATAAACTCAATTCGCAGTGATCAATCACACCATACCTACCGGTATGCTACTGTTAAAAATGCTGGGCTTTTGATCGGTGCCATATCTCAATGGACAACTTTGATTCTAACCACATTACAGACTAATGTAAATCTGCGAGTTATGTCGGTAATTTTAAGACTAATTCCACTGATGTCCCCAAATCATAAACAGCGCCTAATACAGTATATAAATAAAGCATTAAAACCTAGAGTGGCCATCTTCAACCGCTGTATATGGTGTTGACTTGTTGTGTGCAGCGTATGAAGGTGGCTCGCCGAGGTAGTTCCCGTAAGCGGCCGGCACCTACGTACGTGCAGGCGGATCGCAGTCCACCGAGCATGTCTCTGACCGTGTCTTCCACATCTCCCCTGTACGGGACCTCCACTGCTTTGCCTTCCGAGGATCGGTATTCTGCTACTCCACCTGTAATAATATCAATTTGATGATTAATTGATTAATTGGATGTTGTGTGGATCTGAGATTTTGAAACTATATTAAGACAATTTTTGTCAATTGGACTGAATGTTGTTTAACCGAGAGCCATCCATGAAAAGAAATGTCAGGCACTTAGAGAGGTCTCTTGATTTATTTAAGTGAGGAGAGATATCAGTATCCATCCGTTTCAAGTTTTAACTTGAACAAAAATCAGTTACGGTTAAGTATGTAAAATATTCACCTGAGTGTTTTTCCATTGCTACAGATGAAGACATTCCGTAGAAAAGTTTGTATTTTTTGCCGTCCTTTACAATCATATCACCTGCACATTGGTCATGCCCTAGAAAAAAAACACATAATATTAATACATATTTACTTGTATTATACATATATTATTTTTTACTTTAGTCATATAATTTTAATTATCCATTGGTTACATCCATCGAATAGGCATTCTTCACCATTTTCTTCCAGTGTTTCAGTTTAAATTAGTCATTTATAAATTGCACATTATTTCAGATATCGTCAGCTTACTATATTATTTAAAGTCCACTCTTTTTTGATATATCATAAATTTAAAACTTTTTTATTTATAAAATATTGTAGTAAATAATATGTTTTAACTATATCCTGAATTTGTCTCTAAAATAGAAATAGGTTTGCATAGTAAGCCGACGATGTGTAGTAATTCTATCAGCAAATAATTTTGATTTCATGTATGATCACAAAAAAAAATAGAAACTGTCTCAAAGCAGTTTTGAATGAAACCTCGTAACTCCCATTTATATTACATTATCATCTCAGTGTAGGATTTTTGCAACCATAACATGTCTAGTCATTCCAAATATTAATCCATAAAAACATCCTAAATCGTATCCATACAATGCTAAATTTGCAAGCCCTGCAAATACCAGGAATCATTGTCATTTTCAATAGTGAGCTTCTTTCTGATTTATCTTTTGAATATCAAAATTAGATTTTAATCCTTTCCACGCGGATGGCACACCCGTTTGTGCCCTCATTAATTGGCCATTCAATATAATTAGCATTTTATTTAAATGTAGTAATTAAATAGTAATTATATGCTCCACGGTCAACAAGTTAAATTTAAATTAGGCAGATATTATTACCTACTGTCTTTATGAAAAACAAGTTGTTTTGGGTTTTGACAAGGTACACAAAATAGAACAATGTTACAAATATTTTATATTTTATAAGGCTACTTCTGAGGGTAGGAACAAATTTTCTAAATATATATCCCGTATTTCCTTGATTATAAGACGCACCCTTATTTTTGTATAACAATAAAAAATAAAAACATTATGACGTTAACTTTATTATAAAACACAAAGTCATGCAAACACAATAATAAGGATTTAAAAATAGGCATATTATTTATGTCAGTCTGAACATTTCTTCAGATTCAGTGTCCGATTTTTATGAATCACTTTTCGACTCAGAGTCATTGTCTGCGTCTTCCCACAAAACCCTCCGTACCGTCAAGAGCATTGCAACAAACGTGTTTAGGCAGTGGCTACTGTAGCTCGACTTGCTGCTCCACCGCGCCGGATCAACTGCCCTAATGATTCAACACAACTGCGGAATTTTACAGCAATTGAAAGACGCCATCGATTATAAGACGCACCCTGAATTCAGAAGGAAAAAAACGTGGGTCTTATAATCGAGGAAGCACGGTAGATATATTTTTTAACCATGTCCAATCCAAGATCATATGGGCCTCCACAGAGCGGAGGATGTATTAACAGATTTTTTACGAGAAATGGATTTTAACCAATTGCTCAATCTGTTAGGTCCATACTCTGGGGGCAAAATACACATTGAAAAACATGTGAATTTTTTCATCAGACCCATTGATATACTACTAGATGAGGAGTTCCCATACAAGTGTCTTTTTAAAAATGTACCACAAAAGATATTACGAATATCGTCTTATAACATTTCCTTGTAGGTATAATGCGTTAAGACCGTTAACATGGATTCCCGAATTTCACCCGTATTGCCCTGGCTGTAAAACTAAATTTGCATTCTTGGAATAGTGAATCTAAGGGTGGCTGCAACCCAAAGCAGACAGAGCAAATCGTCATGCGCTGACTATTAGTTAGAGTAAGATGCAAGCTAGATCGGGCTTACTCATAATAAACAGTAAGTTTTAACATTGGCTGAGTCGCTGAAAATCGGGCGTCATTTTAAGAAGCATATGATTCATCCAGTATGATATAATATAAATGATCAGACCTGAGATTTGAATCCGGGACAGATGACGTTACAGGCCATTAGATTATCCACTCAGCCACAGTGGGCGTAACTCTCTAAATATAGTCCAGTTACTAGTATGAACAGTTTGCATAACTAATAAATGATGTTTGTGATTCCAATTGGTTATCTTATGTAAATATTTGTGTTTTAGTTTAATGCATTACTTGCAATGTTATCTAACAGTATGGTAATTATTGTGCAACAATTATTCTATGTTATCGTCTCTCTAATACAGCGGTAGCTTATGTATGGCACGCGTACCGCATGTGGCACGCTCGGAAATTCTGACGCCACCCAAAAGAATTGCCGATGAATATATAGGCATTTGGAAAGAGGATGTTGTTTAGTCTTCGTCACACTTCCAATACGACATTTGTTGACAGGGTTGGTCAGACAGCCACCATTAAAATTATAAACAAGCATCTGATTTAAAAAAAAAATTCTCCAGTAAATGTTTTTTGGGAATATTGCCAAAGTAAAATTGTTTACCAGCAAACATTCCTCCAGCCATGACAAAGTCAGCGCCTGCGCCGAAAGCCTTAGCGACATCTCCTGGACACGTACAACCCCCATCCTGAAATATATAATTTTTTTTTAATTTAAGTCATACCATATATATTTAATTGGACATTTTTATTGCTTGTACATAAACTGTTTAAGCTGTAAATGAATAGTTAAATAATATATAAGATATTGCCCAATTACGAATCCCATACCTGGTGCATATGAGGGCTCTAGAAAAAAATGGCAGTTTCCATTTTTTTTAAATGTTGGCAAGTCAATAAAAAAGTCTTATAACTTTCTTATGTGTATAATAAAAGCACAAGGCAAAAGTCACTATCAGCAGAAATATAACTATTGAATTAAATATGACAATTACTTCAGAAAAATATAAACAGGATCATGATGTGAATGGGACAAAATATTGATCCAAATCAACCACAAAATAAACATAAAGACTTGATTTTTCATTTCCAATTACAACAAAATGTAAAATATAATTACGGATATTATGTGGCCTTTCAGTCCATGGGCTGCGTCGGCGCACTCGATGACGGCTGACAGTTGAGGATAACCCACTCCAGTCTTGATGCGGGTCGTGCACACTGATCCCGGCCCAATACCAACCTTGACAATCAAAATAAAATTACGGTTATAGTAACACCTAACATTCATAAAAAGAGTAACGGTGGACTGCAACAAATACAACCTAGATATGAATACTGAATATAATCTGCCATGGAGTATACAGTTAACCTTTGTTCATTAAGACACCGGCAAGTGCAAATTCACTATGCCTGGTCCACACTGGCAAAATGTCGTGCGACATCCTCGTTAAATTTTACGATAAGTATGATAATTATCGTAAAATTTAACGAGGTTGTCGCGCGACATGTCGCCAGTGTGGACCCGGCATTGATCGATTTTTATCACGCACTTGTTTTGACATGTGCCACATGCATAGAATCGTAACAAAGAACGAAATCACACACGTACGAGCTTCCTCGCTCACTCTTATATAATTACGTTAAGAACGCAAATTAAAAAAAAAGTAATCTGATGTGTCACAGGCAGGCAAGGCAGGGTAACCAATTTTTTTTTGTAACACAGAACAAAATGAATGTTATCTTTCAGTTTATTACAAGGTTACATTACTTTTATTTACTGTACAACATTTATTTTGCCATTTAGTTTATAAAAACGTTTTCATATATTTTTTTAAATACCCATCGCTAATTATCAGTCAAGGCAGCTGTACCTGAAATGTATCCCCCGTAATAAAATTAAGTGTATGATCACAAAAAATGTAGTTCTAGCTTATTGCATATTGATAAACATATGCCAGTGTGTGTTAAGAGTAAATATATCATGGCAATGGTTATCAACATTTGTAAATTTTTACACATGTTTTACACAATAATTGCCATACTTGTCAACAGATAAATATCAAAATATCGTTTTTATCTCTCTACTACCAAACAATTTAGTATTTTAAAATCATTTGTTCAAATGAACCGATTTTAAAAATCTATGTGGAGTAGGTCAACGTGACATGAATCATTCTTCTGCATTAGACATTTCAATTATATTGTGAGCGTCTGCGTACTCACTTTAATAATATCCGCTCCAGATAGAATTAATTCTTCCACCATTTCCCCAGTCACCACATTGCCAGCCTACAAAAACAAAAAAAGATTTATTTAAAACATTCTTCAATCTCTCATATGAAAAAATATAATACATACACCTAGAATATTAATGGCATGCCAATTATTTCGATGAAGTATTTACCTCGAATAAGAAATACTGAGAATATTTCCATATTAATCTGCATAATCAATTCATTAGTGATTGTAAAACGATTGTTACAGACATAATATGAATGTATTTTGTTATATCAATGGTTCTTTAATCTGATATGAACCTTGGCCGCCTCACAGAAATTTCTTAAAAGATTGTTCTTCCAGAAATGGATGTTGACTATTTGCTGAATCTATTAGGTCAATTGTTCTGGATTCATAGATGCATTGAAAAACATGTGAATTAGCCAGACACAGGAATCAAACTCAAAACCCACGACATCATAAGCGGATCGTTACCGTTCAGCCACCGCAAGCGAATTAGTAACAAAAAATACATAAATCCACATTTCATAGCATATTTTTGATGATGATTTAGCACCTATATTATGGTGACAATGTTTCTTGGTACAAATAGTGTATATTAGATTTTTTGGTACAGTTCGGGAGGAATACAGCGGAAAACACATTTTGAAAATACCCGATATACTGGATTATTTGTTAGTTTGGGTAGGTTAGGTTAACCTAACAAATAATTCAGTATATCAGCTATTTTCAAAATGTGTTTTCCGCTGTATTCCTCATAACCGAAATGTACCGATTTTTTTTTGTGAGACGAATTAAGAGTTTTATATCGTTATGTAGGTAATCTGAGGAGTCAATGAAATATTTTTCCTCCAGAATGAGAATCGATAGCTTTTTTTAAGCTAAACATAATATAGGCTGTAAAGGAAGTTTTATAATTGCATGAGATTTATCATAATTACAGTAGGTCCTCGACTTACGTGAATTCGTACTAACGCGATTTTTTAAAATATGTTTTTTGCTGCAGTTTGTTTCTCTGCGCTTGTGTTTACATAGATTATTATGTTACATTATATGGAGCATGTAAAAAAATAAGTAACAATGCAATCTACGATCATTACCAAGAAAAGAGGAATATTAATAGAAGAAATGGAAATATTGGTTATATGGATGGAAGATATGCAGCAATAACAAATTCTAATAAGCCTTATACTCATACAGGATAAAGCCTCGAGTCGTTTTGAAGACATACAGTGTAAAAATGATGATAGTGTTGATACTAATATATTCACTGTAAGCCACGGACGGTTTCAAAATTTAAAAGCCGTAATAAACTACACAACATCAAAGTAACATGTGAGGCTGCTGAGTTATGCAGATACAGGGGAAGCTATGAAGTTTATCAAGAGTCTAGCAAAAATCATAAAAATGAGGATTACCTGCCACAACAATTTTTTAATGTGGACGAAACTGGGCTTACTGGAAAAAAATGCCGGATCACTCATATTATATATCCCAACTAGAAAAATCTATGCCAGGTTTTAAGGTGTCTGAAGTAGGCTAACCCTTTTCCTTGACGGAAATGCTGCTGGGGATTGCAAAATCAAACCACTTCATCAATCAATGTTTTCTTAAATGTATGTATGTAGGTCCATTTTATTTTCACTTATCCTTTGAAACTAACACATATTATTTAAAAAACTGCGTGATTTTAAGTTTTTTTCGACTTACGCGATTTTTCGATTTACACGAAAATCTTCGGAACGAATTAATCACGTAAGTCGGAGACTTACTGTATTATAAAAAAACAAATCTCAAAATACCTTCTTTCGACCATGTCCGATCCTAATAGAATCATATGGGCCTCCAAGGAGTGGAGGTTTGTATTAACAGATTTTATTTTTACAAGAAATGGATGTCAGCCACTTGCTCAACCTATTAGGTCCATACTCTGACTCATACACAAATTGAAAAACAATATGTGTACTTGCCAGACCCAGGATTCGAACCTGGGACCCTCAACACTATAGACCGGCGCTTAAGCCACGCGGCCATCGCTAGCATAAATACCACTAGTATTATAAATCGCAGGATCAAATAAACAGGAAATAGAGCTGGATTCCAGAATTGTAAACACTAATCATGGCCTGGGCCTCACAATTTTAGGAGCCACTTTTGAATAACTTGAGCCCAGTTCAGTAAACAATCTGTCAATATTGTGGTTAATCAGAAATGCAGCGTGCTAATCTCTTCAATGTGGCAAAGGGTAAAATATCCAATAAAGTAAACATTGGATTGTTGATTTTTTGCCGTGAAATTTATCATATTTTTTTTAATAGACTAAGCATATCTGATGAAATAAAAAAGATCCTTAACCTTCTGGTCTGGTCCAAGTCATTCACAATGTTTTTGAACACCTAGTTAAATAATGACTAAAATTTATATTAATTAATAATAAGTGTTCTTACAATGATGGTGTGTGTGGGGAAGGCGGCCCTGACTTTCCTCAAGTACTCTACAAAGTGTTGCGAGTATCCGTTGGCGACATCCAAACAAATGAAATTGAGTCCCTGCACAGCCTTCAAGATGTCTGATAACCTTTCGAAGTCGCCTTTGCCGGTTCCAGAACTCGCCGCTATAAATTAAAATAAAAGATGACTAACAAGCATTTCTTGTGATTAACACAGACACATTGCGTTGTAAAAATCTAATCAATAATTTCTTATCTATGATGCAATAAACGAGATTTGTTTGGAATAATAAATCTACACATGATTTTTATATCATAATGACTGTAAAGAAAACCCATGTCGTCATTCGTGATTTATTCATTATCAAGATATAAAATAAACATACGAGTTATTCAAGCGAGCAATAAAATTCATTGTCAATAAACTTTTCCAAGGCAACATAATATGAGTTACACAACCAAATAGTAATAATGCAAATCAATTTCAACTCCTTCACTGAACAATTGATTTCTATCATTCTTCCAGTTAGCTAGTGGATACCTAATTTGAAGAGAAAGTATGTCACCCTCACAATTGATTTCTTTATTACAGAATTACTTTGATAAAACTTAAATTACAACTCTGAGAACATTTTGACAACCACGGACAAGTTGTCATGGAATTACATGAATTAAACCAGTTTCTACAATAAATAAATGCTTGTGAAGACATCTTGCATAATATTTGGAGTATTGAAAACATGGCCCCCACAAGGGGGGGCTGACAGGGCTCTAGCCTGGGGCCCGGGCTCAGGAAGGGCCCGGCGTTACGAGTCGACCAGATAAGTGAGATAAACATAGATCACAAATTTATTTTACTACATTGATATTAATAATTAAAAATATTTGGTTATACGATGCAATTTTTAACTGTATTTTAATGTATGTACATATTAAAAATACAGAAAATCGCTAAAAATACACCTTAATTTTACCATGTACACCATTTGGAAAACGCTACTGCCTTTACCCTTGGCGATAGGTAGGGGGGCCCGCCAAACATCTTAGCCTGGGGGCCCACTTCAGGATGTAGGGCCCATGATTGATAAACAGAAGCAGGTTTAATTAAGACACCGATGGAAACTTTATAGAATTATAATTGAAATTTAAAGCGAGTCGTCCTATTTGTTCACTGCTACAAGGGTTACAAATTTTAAATAGCGTATAGTAATAAGCGAAACGAGTATCATTTCTAAAATTATTGGTTTTACTTAATGTGTAACAGTTTGTTCTAGTCATACTTGAAAGATAGATGTTTTGTCGAGACAGTAAACAAACAGGACGTATCCCCACAACTATGGTCTTTATTACAAGTGATATACTTCTAATTATCATCAATCACATCGTAAACAAGAGCAGTGAATCACTCAGCATGTACGTGTACAAATATGTTTTCAACTGTCTTGTTAACCTTTAAATACGCATCGTTAAACATTTTTGCAATTATAAGAACGCACAGCTTGTGAGAAACCAAAGAAATAATATATGTCTATACTCAAGACTGAATAAAATGATGAAGCACCACAAACATACAGCTGTAAAAATACACAATATTATAGGATTTCTTAAATCTTGAATTCATTGAAATATTTTCTTTTTCAAGTGCAAGCATAAAGTTTTTAAGTCATGTGTTAAGTAATTTTGTTATTGTTTTTAAGATCTTTTTCTTTCGACCATGTCCGATCCTAATGAGATCATATGGGCCTTCATAGAGTGGAGGTATGTATTAACAGATTTTTTGTTTTTACGAGAAATGGATGTTAGCCACTTGCTTGACCTATTAGGACCATACTCTGAAAACAATGTGTATTTGCCAGACCCAGGATTCGAACATGGGACCCACGACACTACAAACCGATGCCATAGTAGATGTTTTATAAGCTATGAATAAAAAAATACGTTTACCACTATCATTTTCTTCAATATTTGGACACAACCTTTTTATAAATATATATTTTAAATAACTTTTTTGCGATTCACTCGTGTTTCCTCTTAATAATTATTATAAATTAAAATGGTCCTTGAACCTGACATTGAAACATATTGTATCAATAAAAAAGTCTCATGTTATTTAAGGATATTGATTTTCAGTATTATGCTAATTGGAAAAACTGCGATAGAACATTACAATGTTGAAAGGGCATCATTGAATTTTTATGAAAATGATCTCACAAAAAATGGTTTCTGCTTTATTTCGTTCACAATTTCTTCATTCAAACAGAAAAAATAGATTCCACATTGTAGAGTTATCTTGATTGATATTTGACTACAGGATTAAAAGTATAGTAGCCATATTAGCCAAAGCATCTTGCAATTAGCATATTAGTATGTTTCATCTGGTTATACTTTACATACAATTCCGTGGCAAAGCTTGTCATTGTTTGTGCATGAAAAAAGGTGGATAGAATATTCCAGTGTTTTATTTATTGAGTTTCAAATACAATGCGCTATTAAACATTGACTGGTACTACTATATTAATGTTAGTCCAACAAGCCAATGTTTATAAGTCATTAAAATTAAAGTTAAATAAAAAAAAATTTTCCTTGCGTCACGTACGGAAGTTTTTGCATAAAATATCCATAAAACATGAACGGACGTCACAACTAATCACAGATAATAATATTTCATACATCAAAAGATGCATGGCGTCTATACAGATTTAAATTTGTACACCAAGTTACGACATCCACAATGCATCTGTAATTTCCAATTTGCAGGGAGAACAATAATAATTACTATAATGGAGTTTTCAAAGGCTACTATTGGCTATTCAGACTATGTTTCTGTCAGTCGGACATCTCTATCAAGATTTGAGTCTAGGGCTATGCTAGATTGCTAGTCTGCCACGTTATAAAACGTCGATTGGAACTTACCCATATGTTCCAAGCACTCTGGATGTTCTTCACCGAACTTCTTCCACTCTTCCACGGAGTAATACTTATGGACGGTTGTGAAGAGACCATGCTGGAATGAAAAACAAATACTTAATCTGGAATATATACAAAATACCAGTGGCGAAGGGTGGTGGTAGGCTGTGGAGATCGAAACATAATTTTTTTTTTTTTTCGACCATGTCCGATCCTGATAGGATCATATGGGCCTCCACAGTGTATTGTTTGTATTGCACAGTTTGTATTGACAGATTTTGTTTTTTTTACGAGAAATGGATGTCAGCCACTTGCTCAACCTATTAGGTCCATACCCTGACACACACAAATTGAAAAACAATATGTGTACTTGCCAGACCCAGGATGCGAACCTGGGACCCACGGCTTTATAGTCCAACGCTTAGCCGCGCGACCACTTTGTTAGTCATAATTATATGTTTCTATTGAACTAAGAATACAAACTGCAGATGGTGTTGGTTAGTTTTTAAAATTCAAGTATACCCTGCCTAAACCAAACCATAATTCGTAATAAATAAAAAAATATTCTTCTATCTACTTATATAATATCTAAAATAATGTATGATTTCATGGCATAATTTTGGATATTTTATAGATAGACTAATATATTTTATTTATTATCTATTATGGCTTGGTTGTGCAGGGTATAAAAATATTTTTCTTTTTAATGTTTTCTATGGCTTGGTCTGTGCAGGGTATAACATTTTTTTTTTTTTTAATGTTTTCAGATAAGTATATATTTATTAATACAGTTGAAAATGTAAATTATCAAAAAAATGTCTCAAATTGCAAGCTTCGTATTTTTCCGCTAGGTGCCTCTTGGTATAAGCATACCCCTTAATCGCTTTAAATAATCACAAAATTATAATAAATTTAGATCGACCTTTAAGTTCAATTTTGTTTGAACTTGAATCATATAAATTTAGAGATTTTTTATTATAAGATATTGGCTGTCTCACGAAGATGTTCAACATATTTTTTATGATAAGTGGTTGTTAGCCACTCACTCGACCTACTAGGTCCATGACCTACTAGG
Source organism: Rhyacophila brunnea (assembly GCF_057557595.1). NCBI lineage: Eukaryota > Metazoa > Arthropoda > Insecta > Trichoptera > Rhyacophilidae > Rhyacophila > Rhyacophila brunnea. The sequence continues at coordinate 23,247,893 of NW_028232774.1, forward strand.
TCCATGCTCTGGACCCACACATTTTGAAAAAATAATTTGTAAATTTTCCAGATACGAAATTTAAACCTATAACAGCCTTTGAAGAGCACACTTATCACTTGTCCAAAACGAGCATTTTTACCAACAGCTATAGGATATACAGTTTATTAGACATACTTAATTTAATGATAAATTTAGAGATATGGCTTCGATAATTTACCTTGGCTAGAGTTTTGGCCATTTCGAAGGTTCCGACGGTGTCCATATTGCTGGCCATGACTGGAATCCCTTTGTACGTCTGCTTGGAATTCTTGAAAGTTATCTCACGGAACAGGTCCACCTGTTAGGCATATGCAAAAATTAATCAAAATTAAAATTATCACTCTCAACTTTTTTTATTGACCTTCGCTGATACAATGGAAGTAGAGACATATCAACTCCTTTTGCTTAGTACCTAAGGATTGGATAGATGGACTTTGAATAATATTTTAGATTTTGTTTACAAGTTATCAATATAACAGTATAAGTTGTCCGCTGAGTGAGGGCACTGCATGTTAACATTAAATTTGGCATATCATTCAGAATTTTTTATGCTGATTAGTTCCAAATTCGAATAGTGGATGTTGGAACATATTATGTCTGTAGACGTAAATCACCATGTCTGATGTTCACATTATTAAAAGCATATTATGGATTACAATAATAATGCTGAGCTCTACGGGCTGTACAAGGATGGCAGCGCAGTTCAATCAATTAAGATTGGGAGACTGCGATGGCTAGGTCATGTGCACCGTATGAATGACAATGAACCGGCAAAGAGAGTGATGTCCAGCAATCCAATAGGGCGTAGAAGAAGAGGCAGGCCAAAGATTCGCTGGTTGGATGGAGTGCCAGTGACTGCCGTATTCTGGGGGTACCAAATTGGAAAGCGGCCACACTGGATAGGGACAGGTGGAGTGAGTTGTTGGAAGAGTTCAAGACCCACACCGGGTTGTCGCACCCCTGATGATGATGGTGGATTACAATACCATGAATTAATTTGTTATCTTATAGTCTTTCTCAGGCAGTGAGTCGCAGACCCCCCGGCGACTTCCGTGATTCTCGCCACAGTGGATGTGACACATTTTATTAGTTTTATTTGAGGGAAACGATAGGAAGGGATAGTTAGAGCCCGTTTGTGTCGTCCGTTAGGAATATTAAAGCAAACATTGGATGAATAAGATGGTTTCACTGATTCATGAGTTCTATTGACATAATCCTTGTAGAATACCAAGAGGAGGGGTCAACCCGTTAAGAATGCTATTTGACAGTCAAATCATCCGGGCGATGCGTGCACAATTAATAGATTTTCACTTGTTCTGGTTGATATCCAGTATACAATATTGTTTTTGTATAAGTAGTGGACTTTTGAGATCTGGAACAGGATTATTTATGGGAAGATCCATCTTCTGTCATTGACCAATGTTATTGCAAGTCATGTTCGCGTCTGTCATCGCCTAGTTAAATAGTGTTTATTTTCATGAAATACAATAATTACAGTACCTACATTAATAATTTTTAATTGTTTTGTATAGTTAATCGTTTAATATGATTTCTACATTATAAACATGAATTGCGGGCTGGTTTTAAACTTTATTTCCCTACTGTATCTTTAATGAAAGGTTTTTCATCAACATAAGTATTTATATTACATAACATATTGTACACCATGGCATGTGAATCCAGTATTAAGATTATTTAAAGTCCGGCTTTATACCATTACAATCCTAGGGTGGGACAATTTTTAAAACTTTGAGAAGCGCTGAATTATAATTTTTATATTATATAAAGAGGGGTGTTCCGGATATAAGATGTTTGTGTAAAATTTTATTTGGCTGTAGGATTTTAAAAAATGTTTAGTGAACTAGGTACTACTGAATTAAATAACCGGAATGAAAATATTGTGTAAATTATTTTGTAGGATGAACAAAAATAAAAGGCAATGAACAGAAATACACGTTGAAAAGAATAATCGTTAAAAATTGGGCAGTTTTTCAATGCTTCGAATAAGAGGCAACCTTGCGTCTAACGTCAATCAAAAATATCTTCCTAATTCTAAATCAACCTTAACATTCATCAAACTGCAAGCACGTGAGGCAAGAACAGGCTAAATTAATTTCAAGGTTCGATCAAGGGAACAGATTGGCGGGTAAACATGAAAATAAATGATGGAAAATAACGAAAACAACTTACATCATTTCGACTTTTCAGCGTGCTCCTTTTGGGGCGAAGCAAGACGTCTTTGAAGTCTAACTTCATTTCATTTACTATGTTCGGCATTTTGATGCTTTTAATATAATAATAATGCTTCTGACACTTGACAAACGACACAAGAGCGCGATTCGAGAACCGTCGGGCGCGAGCTGCGAATAGATACTCCCAGTTAATTGTTATCGATAAAACAGCGGAACATAGAATATAACAGTAGATTTAGATACGTAGATATGATGTAGAAATAGAATTCAGCTGACGGCTGTGACGCAAATTTTTGCGCAAGGGCGTAACCAGTTACAAAAATATATGCCTGGAATTACGCGAAAATGTGAAAATTTCGCAGAGGTTATAAAAAAGGGAAATGTCAAAAATCTCGTTCGCCTTTATTCGTTCAAGGCATGTTACGCAGAAAATTCATTCGCACTGGTGTCTCTTGTGTATTTTGGGTGAATTTAACTAATGTCACTGGAGTTAATCCGATATTTCATCATACAACAAAATTTGAAAATTTAGAAATCATTTTCGCACCAATTCTGAAGGACGCGAGATAACGAATTACGAAAATCAGTACTGCCACATTTACGAAAGTAAGCTCCATAAAACAGCGTTTAAAAATACCTCTATTATATAAATTTACTAAATACTTTATAATATGCAAATAAAACCTGGTAAACCATTGCTATTAAGTAAATTATCTTTAATTATTATTCGTTAGGATACTGAATAAAATAAAAATTATTTTATGTATTTTTTTTGTACTATTTAAATTAAGGAAATTTAGTCACTACTGCGTGACACCATTGCCATTGCAAGTTTGGCACTCTTTTTCGAAATCACTAGAGGTAAATAATATGTACCTAGTAATTTATTACATTTATTCTAATATACATCACCCACTGAATGACCCGGTAACTGGAGAAGTGTGGCGAGAGACCGGAGTGAGTGGAGAGCGGTTGTGGAGGAGGCCAAATCCCACCCCGGGATGTAGCGCCGTGGAAGAACTGAATCACATAAACATCAAATGAAGTTCACTGTACATATAAATTAAAATAAAACACACCACTAGGTATGTAATTATCAGGACTGGTTTCGTCCGCTTCAAACCAGTCCGACTGACTATTAACTAATGTGGAATTAGTACTATCATGTTTTATTTTAATTACGTATAGTTACGTGGTCCCAGTGGCAGTGGCTTGACGCAGAATACGTCAAGAAGATTTGGAAGAATCATTTCCGCGGAGTGCTGAACCGCCCACCCCCTTTGACATATCTGCGGAAGCTTTACTTTTGGACGTTCCCCGAGGCACCGACATTTCCGATTGCCCGCCCACGCACACCGAGATAAAATCGGCTGTGAAAAGGCTCAAGAACAGAAATGTACCGGGGGGAGACAGGATACTTCCTTGAGCGCAATCCTGCACCCTATGTTTCATCTGATGACAAAGGTGTGGGAATAAGAGAGCTGTCCAAGGGACTGGGTGAACGGTGAAATCATCACACTTCACAAAAAAGGTGACTGAAAGAGGTGAAAGATCTTGGCAAACATCTTCTTGATGGGAATAAGGGACCCAATAATGCACGTCCTCAGGAAAGACCAGGCGGGGTTTCTACCTGGACGAGCGTGTGCAGACCAAATCCACAACCTTTGATGTCTTCTCCAGCAGAGCCTTGAGCTGAACAGTCCGATGGCCTGTTGCTTTGTGGATTTTGAATAGGCTTTCTACAGTCCGCACCGCCCCTCCTTCTGGAGGATACTGGGAGCATGCGGGATCCCTCCCAAGATCATTGCCATAATCAAATGCTTGCACGAGAATAACGAATGCTGTGTAAGAATTGGTGACGCTGTCACGGAATGGTTCGGGTCATGACCGGAGTCAGACAGGGTTGTCATTGCTCTGTTTCTCTTTATCATCCTCTTTGACTTCATACTATGGAAGTCAATACCACCTGACCGAGGCATACCTGTTACCCCCACGGTACAGCTATGCGACCTGGAATATCCTACAACTCAATCGAGGGCATTCAAGAGACAATCGACAGGTTACATGACAACTCATCTCTCGTTGGTTTGAAAATTAACGCGAAAAAACCCAACGTTTTGTGTAATAGCACCTTGTCACCTCCGAAAGGGGGGGAGGGGGGGTAGGATGGTGCGCTGGACCCCCCCTGATGATGTAAGGTCACGGTGATATCGTCTGCTGGCTTCTTCTTTCGGGGACATGCTTATGTTGATTGACAACGCGGAATTATTGGCGAAAACGGCGTTTTATTGTTCGGAATACACTTAGAGTAAAAGGCCCGATTTCACCCGATGGCACCAGACGACATGACGTAGACAGACGTAGAAAATATTTAACAAAAATAATTAAATTTAAAATGGCGGTGACGTCGGCGAACGCGCCGCCACAGCCGATGACATGCTCGAGAGTTCGAAAACCGAATGACCCTTTTAGGGGCTGGGACAGTATCAAAGTAGGTAATAATAACACAACAAATGATTCACTTCACAATAATTCTATCTCTGAAAAATGACAAAAACAGCCTCTGGCATAAATTTACCTGGCTTGTAGGTAGGTACCTCCGGTCTCATATTTCAGACCTTTTCTAGGTACATGGTTTGAAAAGGGGCTGTGAATTTCTTGGAATTATTATTACCTACAGCATTTCTTGGCTTGTTAGGTACATATTTTGAAATATCTTACCTACAAAATGAACAGACATATTCTTATAAATAAAATCTTAATATACATAATTTTAAACTAAATACATTAGACATTGAATGGCTTGGAATGAATGAATGTACAGGTATTTAATTATTATTATGCATGACTTTAATATAAGTAGGTAAGTGCTTTTACGGATGTTCTTTTTTAATAAAGCTAGGTCAATGATTTTTTTATGCTAAGGACGAATTTAATGGCAAGGTTTCTGATAAAATTATTAATGCTGAGAAAGTAATTATTCTTAATACTTATTTAGTTTAGACTTTGTTGGCCAAGTTTCTAAAGGGTGACTATAAAATTTTCTTACATCTAAGCTTACGGGCTAGAAATTTGTCTCGCAGTCGATCCGCTCATGTTTGCATGAATCCGCCCAATGATGATTCAGGCCTCATGGCCTTGGATCCTTTAAGGAAGCCATGGTTTAGGCGGTAACAACCTGTCCTGATCCAGATCTCCCTCTGATTAGCGATGGACAAAACATCGATAGCGTCGACAGCTTCAAGTACCTGAGGGTACACATCACGGGAGATGGCATTTTGCCGAGAGAGCTCACTATCCAAATGGGAATGGCTGGAGCAACATTTAATTCGATGCGGAGTGTCTGGGACTCACGATTGTACTCGGTCAAAACCAAATACCGCCTATTCGAGGCTTGCATTCTGATGGCGCTGCTTTACGGTAGCTAATCATGGCACCTTACAAAGACCGTATACTGAGCTTCGAAAACAGATGTTTGCGACTTGCGGTGGTATGACTTTAGGAGCAACGAGGAGATAAGAGAACGCACCACGCAGCACGCTGAGAGTGAAGAAGCGACATTGGACCTGGCTCGGCCACATGCTGCAGATGCCAGAAGAGAACCTCAACCTGGCTTGCCAGTTCTTAAGCTGATCGGATTCCGGCATCCTGGAAGGCCGCTAAATACTATCTACCGAGTGTATATGGCAGAGCTACAGGATACGGGTTTGACCTGGAACGAAGCAAGAATACTGGCAAGCGACCATATGCTCCAACTAAGGGGCGGATGTGACCGAAGAAGATAGGTGTTTATAATTCAAACTGCTTGACATAGTATAGAATTATATTATGTAGCTATCAGAATTGCCACCTAAATAGGTTGGTTATAAATAATAGCAGTGTGACAAGCTATGTAGGTATTATTATTGCATTTTAATGCATACATTTTATTGTTACCTGATATTTCAGTTTCAAGATCATCACCCTTGAAAGTCATGTTATTATAATTGTACCTACAAAACCAGATTCATCTTTCTCATCAGTTCTTCTACCTCCGTGCTACATCCCATGGTGGGATTTGGCTTTACCCATTGAACCCTAGTCAGTCCTCTCCGGTTTCCAGGTCTCCCCATCCAGCTTCAGTTCTTCTGAATAATTGGCAATCAAATTCATTCTCGGTTTTCCTCCAGGCTTCTACAACTCATTGTTGATTTTTAATTTTACTCATTTTTATCAATAAAATATAGAGTTAACGCTTTATAAATTTGCACTTTTTACTACACTAATAGGTCTCTTTGCCTGATCACTTCGCATAAAATAATACCAAATGATATTCACTTATATTAATTTATGTAATAAATAGATATATGTAAAAAAAATATTTTTAGATTATTTTACAATCATTTTCATCCTAGAGCCGGAGTGCAAAGTTATGAAGTGGCAACTCTAATAAAATCTGACCAACAATAAGCGGCACATGTTACGCATATTGAGTTAAGTTTAGAACAACGATAATTTGATCCCTGTGAACATTTTGATGTAGGTATCGTAAAAGTATATCCTTCTGAGATACCCGGGGTTCCAGTGGCTAGCTCAGGTGTCCATCGAGCCCCGGATTCACAAAATAAGATATTTTAAATTGAGGAGAAATTAAATGAAACCACGTCTGTCTCGTGCGTAACTTGGTATTACCTTATATTTTACATTTTCTTTACACGTTTACATATTTTGTTTTAACAATAAGTTTCGCAGGTTCGTACATGTTGGAAAAGGGACGCTCACTAACTTTTTTTTCTTTTTCAAACTTCGCGTACCCACGCCGTCCAATAAAAAGGACTCTCGTGATTGGCCAAATTTTATCGCGTGATGTTTTTGATTTGACGAATCACGAGGACCACCCCGGCGCAGGCGCGTGGAAATTTGAACGTTGCCGGCAAGCGCGGCAAAATTTATTATATATGAATAAGTACTTATATTTAATCTTAAAATTATCTCTTTCATCCATCATCATTTATACTTTAAAATCTATCTTAATTACACCTCCGCCCAATATGTGATTTTCACACACCGGACGAAGGCCTTTACTTATGAATAAGAAAAATTACGTAGTTGAGCAAGGAATCAGATTAGATGTTTTATGAAGCCGTTTCTAGAGGTCAGGGTTATGTTTCGACTTATGACTACTAAATGATTATTTTACACCGGGAGAAGCCCGCCTGTAACAGGTGTGTATCACTTCACTCCTAGACGGTGCTGTAAGGTTTTGAAAACTGCTTAATCCTAGAACAACGTTAAGCAGAACAAAAACGGCGGATGTTACTGGTGTCAGCTTGTCATCTAGTGATATAAATCAATTAAACAACGGCAGAAAAAGGAAGATTCTATGAAGTCTATGTTTTCTATATAATAATATAATATCAATAAATAAAAAAATATTATATTCCTGTAAAATTATTTCATTTAACGTTTTTCTTTATTCCTTAAATTTATTGAAATGTGCCCCTTATCGTTATTCGGGGGGTGCCTTCAATTAAGCACTACATAAATATTTTTTAACTTTGAGCATGTGATTACTATTGTGATTATTATTATGGTTGCTATTGTGGACTACACTTACATCAACTACAATGCATCACTTTCTTTTGCTCCAATTACGTGTATTCAAAACCATCAAACCTCACACTAATAACTATGTTTATAATTATCTTACAGTGACGTCTCAAGATAAAATGCCGCCTCTAGGCAGCGCCAAAATGCCGCCACATTTTTTATCATCCTTTCACGACTCCAATATCTAAGAAATGTGTTGTATGGATACATTACTTACAACTTCTGCTTCAATAGACAATATTGCGAGTCCACGGTTTCAGATACATTAAAAAATACACCTGACAACTTCCAAAACTCGCGAGTGAGTCGCAAACATTTTACATACAATTAACCAAGTAGGTATGTATCTACCTATAATTCAAATATAATTTGCAAATCTGCACGTATCATTGCTAATCACCAAGGACATTACGTCTAAGAACAACGGAAGTAAACTAGACATCGCAAACCAGACAAAAAATTATAGTCCTATTAAAACTTGTATAGTAATTAATACATTTTGTTTCCAACCAGTGAGCTGAATTTTTTATGGAAAGATATTTCCTTTATTCTAAATGCCTAAATATTCTCCTCGGTTTGCTGCCCTTCATGTAACTGCCACCCCCAAGCAACGCTCAATCTGCCTACCCCCATGGGACGTCACTGCTATCTTATTACGATTCCATTTGTCGCTGAAAGAAATTCTTTGAAAAGAAAGTTTGGGAAATTAAGATTTAGGCTATTGCAACCTGGTTTCTATGAGAGGAAATTATATGATAGCTCCCACTAAATTTGCAACATCGTATGGCAAGGTGTAGACTTGACGGAAGCAATAATATTATAAGTCAAACAAGAAATCCTGCACACTTGTTCATAACCAGGGTCCTGGTGAAGTTCTTTCTGGGGCGCTCCCAGGATAACTTTGAAGGATGGTTCTCATTCATCACACTGCAGTACGCGCCTGAAAAGGACTGTTGGCAAAGCTATTGTGTAGTACATTTCATTTGTTACCGTCTTTAAAACCTGATCTGTGCTGAGAGTTTTTGTATGGCGGCAAGTGAGAGGCCCCGAATTTTTTAGCAAAAATAAATCTTTTTTTTTTTTTTTATTTAAATATATTGAAAGTTTATCATAAACACTTACCAATCATATGCTAAATATCTCATTATTGGACCAGTATTCTTCCAAATTTTAAATTATTCAAAACAAACGCCTGACACTGGCATTCTGTCTTCAAAGACAGGCGAATAAGTTCGCGTTTTTTGTATGGCCGGCACTGTACGCCCGGCCATATCCGCGAACATGTTCGTTTTGGCACAGAACCGTGAACCGGTACGAAAGAAAATACATTTAAGAAGTGACAGGATCGGCATAATACATGGAATCTTTTATTTCCTTGTGTTTTTTTAGATACAATTACCTCCTTGATATTTTTGGGTTCTGAATAACTAAATTGAAAGTGGCCGGAGAGGATAATATTATTAATATATTATGGAAAGAAGTGTTCAATTCAATTGATTTTCAGTTTAGGCATATTATATTTAGTGGAAAGAAGAGCACTAAATTGAATGGGTTTAATAAAATTATTCTATAAATCCAGGACACATAAACAGATGCATTTTGATATGTATCGATACATAATGGACATCTAGCACAATAAATCGGTATATTAAACCCCGTTTACACGTGCATGGATTTACTGTTGACATTAAGTATTATCGCGGCCATAACAAGAAACATAACATGGGTAAACATGTATTATCCTGCAGTTGGCAAGATTGCATGCATGAATCAAAACAGTTTGGAAGCTTCTGAATTTTCACGCGACAGTAGGATTTTTTCGATCTGAGCCTGCGCAGTATAACGATAGTGGCGAACCTGCCGGCAAAAAAACGAACTACGAACGAATTTTCAGGTTCACCGATTTTCATTACCAGTCAGATAATACGAAATAGTACCGTGAAATGACAACATCGCGTCTCGCTCACTCTTAATGAATTGGAGAGACAGTCAGAACTTTTACGTGTACACAGTTGTTGTCATGATAGTTTAAAACTATTGCTGCCAGTAAATCCATGCACGTGTACAGGCGCTATAATATACCTATCCAATATTAGTAATATTTCTATTGTCAAGGCGGTTTATAATCAGCAGTGATCAGTCAGCCATCTTTTTTCGGAATGTTGGGTTATAGATTTCATGAAGATAATTATACTGCCCCCATAAGCAAAAACACAGCTAATGGGAAAAAATGAAAAATTAAAGTAAGTATGAGGTGACATACTAGATAAAATTCTGAACATAATTATATAACAAAATAAACAGAAAATCATTTATTTTAATATACAAATCATCATAATGTGTTTGTTACTTTTGCAAAAATGTTAGGCTTTTCGGAGCAACAAAACAGTAAATATTGATTCATAAGTAAAAACACAGCACATTTATCGATTTGCTGCGTTTTTTGCTTAAAAACGCTGGCTTACTGTTTTTTTGTTTATGATTCTAGAATTTTTACACAAACGTAATACCGCATGTAACTGGTAATAGTGAGATAACCTCAAATTAATCATTCACTAATTTCATATCGCCCTAAATTTTTAACTATAATTTAAGATTCAAAGGTGATTAAGTTCGAAATTGGACTAAGAATCGTGAAAAAAAAATTCTCAACTTTGTTTTGGACAGTATGCAATCGGATAAACTTGATCAAAATGCTGCAAAATCCAATGAAATTAAAATGGCAAGTAAAATGTTAATGACTAGTTAATTACTTTTTAATTACCACATTTAAATATCATGTTAATTATATCTAATGGCCAACTACTGAAAACGCGCCAGTCCCGTTGTTAGCACTAAATTAGTTTTTTAATCTTAATCCATCAAAAAACACATTTCTAACTATCTGGTCTTATTAAATTAATGATAATTGTACTTATGTCTCTGAACATTTGATATTTAAAAATAATGCAAACGGAAATTCCTCAATATTCCTTTTTTCTAATGCGAGCCGCATGGCCGCTTCTAAGTTTACATCTGTCAACTGGCTTCGATATTCGTTTTTTATGAAGTGCATTACACTGAATAATCTTTCTCAGTATACAGTAGTAGGAAAACTTGACAATATTCACTCATTTAGTGCTGACACTGCGACTGGCCATTAGATATAATTAACATGATATTCAAATGTGGTAATTAAATATTAATTAACAGGTCAGCAGTGATTGTGTTAATAAAGCAATTGTTGCCAATTGTTTAAATTGACTTTATTCTCAGAAACGGACTATTTCACATATGATCTCATCAGAAAAACACATTATGGATCATTTTTGAGGGTGGAAAGAAATTTAAGACAAGTCATGTGTATTCAACCAATTTTATAAATACCAAAAAACCACTGGTGTAGACCCTACGCGAAGGACAAGTATCTTCATTCCAATATTATTTATTAAATAAAATACCATTACATTAAAAAATAAGTATTTCATTTTTCAAAAATATCCATTACAATTTAAATTATAAGCAAAAAAACATATTTACTGTTTTTTTCCTTATGAAATTGACATTATTCCATTCAAAATCATAAACAAAAAGACAATAGTGAAGTTTTATAATCAATATTTTTGTAATTTTGCAATTTTTATGTAATTAAAATATCAATTTTTAAATAATCTATTATAAACCGAAACATTTATTAAAATTGATTAACTTTTAATGAACATTTAACAATTAACAGCAATGAAAAACATGATAACCGCTCTTTTCTCAAAATTGACTTTTTCCCATTAGCTGTGTTTTTGCTTATGGGGGCAGTATAATAGTCTGTTGATTTAAGTACTGATTTTATATTGAACCATTTAAATACAGACAATTATGTTGATGTTATCTTACGTGTTTTAAAAATAAAAATGATTTTTAACAACATTGTTTTCAAGAGAAAAGGTCGCATTAATGTTAATTGGTTTATTTTTTACCGAAAATGCAATATGACAGAAGGAAACAATAATAGCAATTATAAGCAAGATGTGGAATAATATCGTTTTTATTTTAAAATGTAGTTTGATAATATTTTCATGGTTGCTACTTCTCTAAAGGAAAATACAAAAAATCTTGTACACACTTACATATCCCCATAAAATGTTTTAATTCATAATGTATCACGTAATAATGTGGTTTAAAATAAATTATTAGTAGTACGTCTGGATACAAAAAATCATGTAGGAAAGTGTCAAAAATATCAGTACAAAATATATTTTTTTATAATTTATTTATTCTTCACAATGTGGATTCTTTTGGTGAAACATTACATCTATTCCAAGATATTAAATTACAACTATAGCTTGCAAGACATAGACATCAGTTTCAATTTATTCACAAATAAATAATAAAGGGCTATGATAACATTATGTATATTATTTAATTTAAGATAAATCACTTTTTGAGAGGAATATCTTCGAATCTCTTATCCACGCCTATTTTGAAGAGTAATCCAGTATCACCCGCTTCCGCGTTATATCCGGGGAGGTATTGCTTGCTCTTAACTTCATCCATTATGTTAGTGTATGCTAAGTAATCGTCGCCATCAATTACCATTTCGGGTACATCGAATCGGGGCACATTGAAGAAATTCAGGAGATGGTACTTGCGGTTGGTGTAAAGCATCCTGGTGTCGCACCACGCCGTGGTGTTAGCCTTGTGCCAATCTGCCATTTTCGGATCGAATCTTTCAAAGCAATCAAAATCAATTCGTTCGATATCCTCGACAACGATTTCGGTCTCTCCCGGTTCGGTCCAATCGTACACCAAAAGTTCAGCGTGACTGCTGATTTGTTTCAGATACTTCTGCTTGTATGATTTTTCCATCGCCGATAAAAATACGTCAGAGTAGGCCTTCGAATCTTTCTCATGGGGGAGGTTTCTCGCTTTGATTCGGTCTTTGACGACATTGGTAGGGACGTCGAGGTAAATGACAAGATGGGGCCTCATTAACTCGCTTATGGTATTCTTTTTCACGTCCTCATATACAGAATGAGAAGCGGGACTGATGAAATTAGCAGCCAGCATTGCATCGACAAACACGTGGTCCGACCAGGGACACCTTTCTAAAACTACTCCTTGGCCGGTATTAAACAGATGTGCGAGGGCATCTATGTATAGTTCATATCGTAAATGATACATATTTATTTGAAACGCAGCTGCGTTGACGTGATTGGGGTCACGGCAAAAGTTATTATGATCGTAGGTTCGGCACGAGACGGGAAGCTTCTCATCAAGGGTTCGTATATCGAAACCATACTGGTCGATATAATGCAAATCCATGGTCGGTTCAGGGAAATGCCTCATATCTAGATCTTCCGCCAATTGCTTGGCGAGAGCCGTTTTCCCGACTGCGACAGGCCCCTCCACAACAACTATTTTGGTGTTATCATCGAAGCGTTCGACTGTTCTATCGAACAGACTATTGATCAGCGTATAGTTTTTAGTTTCCCAGGGGAATGGCGCTTTTCTTGCGGGCCAGTTCAAACCTTGTCGCAGGACTTTACCAGCGATTCCGCGTTTTTGCACAATGGGTAACATGCCAGTGCACACCATTACATTGTTGCTAAGGAGAGTTTTGAAAGAGGTCACACGAAAAATGAGTGCCATGTTCGGTGTCGTATGTTACTCAGTATTGTCAAAAGGTGGTAATGTATGCCACCTGAAAATAAAAATTGGTTTATTATTAGAAAAAATCCCACCATTGATAATGTAGAACAAACAAAAAGTTAGCACCAAACAAAACGTCGCCATTCCAACACCAGCACGCATTTACATTTTTTTAAATAAATCTCTACCAAGTAAATAGAAAAAAACTAACATGTAAAGAACTTAATCTTTAATAATTATCTAAATTAATCGAAATTTTAACAATCATAACACATTATTGACACTATAAAAATAAATCCTTCATTATAAATATACAAGCAAAAGTTACTAAACTATGTATGGTGACTTTTACTGATTTGTCATTTGAAAACTTCTAATACTCGTCTGAAATAGGCAATAATAACTAAACAAGAATAGTTACTTTAGCATGTCATAATAAGATCGCTTTGGTCCAGATTATTAACAATCAAGTCACCAAACCACGTTTTAGCCACTTTGCCTCCTTCAAAACCGTCCAGATGTTTTAATTAGCATCAAAAAGTAAAAGTAACCTAAAGAATTTATTAAGAAGACATGAGAAAATTATGTAATGTACAGTCCAACAAGATCTTCTTGGCTATGTGTTAAAACTGTGAACTAACAAGCTCCTCCCATTTTTAACCGCACTTCGATTGAAGCGCCTTCCGGTTAGCGACGAGTTGTCCACGTGTTAAAACTGTGAACTACTAAGACTCCTCCTATTTAGTCGACGACAGCGACTTCCGGACCGTGCCTAAATCTTCTTGTTGGACAGTAGATAAAACCTTAAAAACATTAAAATCTGATTTTTCCTTTATTTCCAAAATTTCAAATTGCGATATCTCGAAATGATGTTTTTGGGTTGGTGACGTTTGCCTGAACGGTGACGATATATATACTTATATTGTGTTTATTATTTTATATGTTTCATTTATAACGCAATGGCCTAGCTTTTGTAATTTCGCTCTACCTACCAAAGCTGCGGGGTCTTGTACATAAAAAGAATCGGGGTTACGAGATTTCTGACAACACTGCCAAGAATTCACAAAAATACTCAGACAGCGTCACACTGTACCTAATTATTCTAGAATAATACATGTAGTGTTTCGTAAAATCATATTTCTTATGGGGAAATACGATTACTTATAAACAAGCACGAAGCATAGACCGATTGCAAAAGTGGCAAGATTTTGTATGCCGATTGCATTCATTGGCGTAGCAGTGTGACAAATCGACCGTTATGAAAAAATACCACAATGACATGTTACGACATTCTTAGCGATTATGACTGTCGGATTAGGTAGCTTATATTTCATGGTGAACTATTTTCTATTAGTACATAAACACACCATCTGTTTATTTACTATATCTATGATTGTAAAATTAAAAAAATATTCAAAAATCCAATTTCGAGCTTTAGTAAAAATATAGTACTGAAGGTTTTCGTGGTTAAGGTGTTTTGAAACCTATTTTTGGGTTGCAGTAGGTTGTGTTGGGATTTGGTTCGGTTTTTAGCCTCAAAAGACATTGATCATAAAAATTAAAATATGGAGTTTGGACTATAAGTTTTTGGTGCATATTAATAACCAATAACATCTATACCTTTCTTATATAAGAGTATCAAACCGGCCTATACCCTACAAATATTTAAGATGAAATAGAAAACAAGTCTCTAATGTCTAAATAGCGATTTTTTCTTTATTATGATACCAACTGTCAAACTTATGGTAGGAATATTATGGTCTTGCAATGAACTTTTCCGGTTATTTTTTATATCATTTCTGAAGATTTCAATGAACAAAATATAGATAAGGTAACGGATGTACTCAGCGAACGTAATAATTGTATTATTACAAAATAATCTCTTTTCTTCCACATAAATTATTATGCATCAATGCCACACCGTCACAATATTATTGCAGTAATGGGACTGGGTTCAATGAGTTATTCATCCCTCATACTTATATCGTGGAAAAAATTGCAAAAACGCGATTTAAAAAATAATAAATACATACCTTTTAAAATATCATAACAAGATTAGGTTGCCCCTATTTTCTATACCGAAAATGATAAAAATATTAACTACGAGAGTGACATAACTTGATTATTTTTAAAATATTATATGGCTACTGAATTTTTAAACTAGCAACATCTACGCAGCAACTCCGAAAAAAATAAATGCCGTGAAATGGGGTGAGTTCGATCCACACTATTTTCAAGTAGCTAGGTAGGTAGGAGGTACTTAATTAATATGTTGCTCATTTTTTTGTTAAATAAACAGCTCCAATGATTATTATAAAAATCATAAATATTGTTTTTAAAACTAAATTTTTTCTCCCGATATATACGATTCCAGTAGGTAGGTACCTACCTATCAATACTATTTTTAATATGTTAGGTAAGTAGGTACCGATACTTTTTCTTTCGATATGACAATCTCAACCACCAAACTCCTCAACTTCATCCAATCGCATTGTATTCAACACGACGTCACGTACCTACCTACAAAGTGCTAAAAATGTACCTATATAATAATTTTATATTGATTATTTTAGGCAACGCTTTATGCCAGCGCTCCATTGGCGAGCCAAAAGTCCGACGACAATAAGTCTTCAGATTTTTCTACGTTCTGCTACTGGCCAACAGACGTTCAACGAAACGAGTATATAATTAATTTGACGAGTAAAACAGTCGACTTTGACAGCATAGATAATATACGTATATCTGACAGTTAAATCGTGATGGCGTTAAATGATACCGACGTTTTATGTCGACGTTGGGTTATTGGGTGGCAGATAATGTAATAACGAAGCAAAGGGTACACAAATACTGGGTGAAACATTGGATAAGGAAACGAACGACATTATCCCACACAAATTTAATACGAGAATTGCGTTTGCAACCGAGCGATTTCCGCAATTATTTGCGAATGTCGGAGGATGTATACACAGAACTGTATAATTTGGTCCCCCATTTATTAAAAAAAAAAATACTATGATGAGGGAAGCTATTTCTCCTCATGATAGATTATGTGCAACCCTGCGATTTTTGGCTGCCGGCGGAACATTCACTGACTTGCATTATAGAACTGCGATTGGAAGACAAACTCTGGGCAAGATAATTCCCGAAACTTGCCAAGTCATCATTGACGTTTTGAAAGGAGAATATTTCAAGGTGTGTATTATATTATACGTCATCTAATAAAGTTGGGCAAATTTACAAATATATCATTAACAAGTAGACATTGGTTGGTCTTATAAAGTGAACGTTTAGTGGATTGTTTTACCTATATAAATCATAGACGGCAACATCATAAGAATGGCAGACAAGATGCATTTGAGATAGGTATATATATAGTCACAAATAAGGCCATCGTTGACATGCTAAATATTCAATAGACCATTAGAATGCTGTACCTAGCCAGGACTCTCCATATAGGCTGTAAGCAAGCTGCTTAATTATTCCTGTTGAATGTATTGTAATACTAGTCATATTCTTCGAAAAGCAAGCATGGAATTTGATTTCTAAATGAGGCCACATAATAATATAGGTTTGCTAACATAGCTCAAATACTTACCATTTGTTGTATCGCTTAAGCTAAGGTTTATAGGCATAAAAACAAACAAAAAAACAAATATTTTTACAAGATATTTATTCATACAAAAAACATTAATTTATTATACCGGCTTTTGTACATTTTTGCTTAATATACGATAAACTGGTTGAGTATGAACAGTAGTTGCTGGCGTTATTTTGTCACTTTGTCCCATAAAGGCAACTTCATGCATCAGCTTCTCGGCCAGCAATCTTTGTCCCTGTGACATCGATCGTAGTTTCATGGCCATCATTTTGCCAAAAACATCAAATTCATCTTCAGTCTTGCTTAGTTTGTCGGTGATTAATTCTAACACTTTGTTGGCGCTATCATTCGATTTTTTTCGTTTGAACGATGGGGGTTCTGGTGCTCTATTGAGATTCGACCTTGGAGTAGTCGACAACGTGGATGTCGAAGGCGAATATTCTATCTGTAAATAAAATGTTGATTATTTTTTGTTGCAGTTCCCTGATACGCACGAAGAAATGGAGACGATTGCAGAAGAATTTAATAGTAAATGGCAATTTCCAAATTGCCTGGGCGCAGTTGATGGGAAACACATTGCAATCGTGCCACCTGCAGGCGCCGGCTCCCACTTTTATAATTACAAACATTTCCACAGCATTGTTTTGATGGCGATTGCAAATGCTAATTATGAATTTATTTATGTTGATGTTGGAACAAATGGACGTATTTCTGATGGAGGCGTACTGAGAAAATCTGATTTTTTCAAACGTTTAGACGAAGGCAGATTAAAAATACCTGCACCAAAAAAACCTACTGCTAATTCTGATGCACTGCCATTTGTTTATATTGGCGATGAAGCCTTTGCATTACGTAACGATTTCATAAAGCCGTATTCACAAAGGCAATTAAATCACAGTAAAAGAATATATAATTATCGGACATGCAGAGCCAGGCGAATTATAGAAAATGTTTTTGGCATTTTAGCTGCTAGATTCCGCATTTTTCAAGCTCCAATAAACATGAAAATTGAAAATATCAATACAGTTGTATTAACTTGCTGTGTGCTGCACAACTTTCTTCGTCGCAAATCAACACATACTTATACTCCTTCTCATGACCTTGATAGGGAAAATCCTGAGACAGGTTTAATAGAGCTCGGACTGAGGTCACAGGACACCTTAGCGCCTTTGGAAGCAACGACTAATCGGAACTCGACTGCCAATGCTAAGAAAGCGCGAGGAGATTTCGAAAAATATTTTAATACTACCGGGGCTGTCACATGGCAAGAAAGTATGATAAGCAATAGATAAATTAAACCAATGTAACAATTTAGTTAAAATGTTTTACCTCAATACAATCTTCGTTGTTTAACGAGTTGGAGTAACTCTCATCAGGAGACATGTTTTCCAAATCGTCCACCATGCTGGATATTGAGCTCGATTCTGTAAAACAAAATGTAAATTGTTAAAATACAACATAATACTCAAACTTGTTTTTTATTATCTCTCCCCTAAGTACCCATTCCTTCATACGGTTAATATTGATATTGGTATAATTGGTGTAATCCAGTATATCGGGTATTTTCAAAATGTGTTTTCCGCTGTATTCCTCATAACCAAACTGTACCATTAATTTTGATTGATGATTGACGATTTATTGATTGTCTCTGAAGGAACCTAACTCGAGCGATTTTTGATTTTATGATCATTTCTTTTCTTCTTCTTTCGACCATGTCCGATCATAATATGGACCTCCACGGAGTGGAGGTTTGTATTGACAGATTTTGTTTTTACGAGAAATGGATGTCAGCCACTTGCTCAACATATTAGGTCCATACTCTGACTCATACACAAATTGAAATTCAATGTGTACTTGTCAGACCCAGGATTTGAACCTGGGACCCGACCACGACTCAATAAGCCGCGCTTCCACCGCCATGATCGTACCTATATATTATTATTTCTTACCTACCTCAGCAAAGAATAAGTAATTTTATTGTGACTAGAAATGATTCATAGCTGTATGTTTTAATTGTTTAATAGTTGCTAATCTAATGCGATGTCACTTTCAGAGCTACGACAATGTCATAGTCTGCACGTGTATAATAAATAGCTTTAAAGCATTCCCTCGTACCTATATATTATTATTATTTATTACCTACCTCAGCAAAGAATAAGTAATTTTATTGTGACTAGAAATGATTCATAGCTGTATGTTTTAATTGCTTAATAGTAGCTAATCTAATGCGATGTCACTTTCAGAGCTACGACAATTTCATAATCTGCACGTGTATAATAAATAGCTTTAAAGCATTCCCACGTACCTTCCATTTGGTCGTTCAAGAACTCCAAATTTTTATAGTACCACAGTTTGGGTAGATATACTGCGTCTGTGCCAGCTCCGCTTCGATATGATGTCCTTACTTTATTTCTCTCCTTTCTGTAACCCGACCTCAATGTCTGTATTTTCTTTTTGACATCGTTGACCGTTGCCTGCGGCTCCACTTTGATTAATATTTCCAAAAGTTCCGCATACGCCAAGGACTTGGCATCACGATTCTTGTATAGTGGGCTGGTCGTCTTCCACAACGACGGGTTGTCTTTAAAACAACTAATAAAATCTTCCAAGAAACTTTTCGAATGCACTCGTAGATCTACCATTGTTGTTTTCGATGTCCGAACACTTTGAATGACAGTAAAATAATGATGGCGCTCATAGACTAATATATGGCGCTGTCGTCCGTTGGCATAGATATAAATAATGTGACGGTAAAGCGTGGTGAACGTACGAATTTCTGCGGCTCGGCGAGTAAAATATCAAACATGTTTGAAATCCAACGAGCCTGGTCTGCGGATTAAAAAGTCCGCAGACCTGGGGTGCTCCACGCGAAAAAAAAGTCCGAAGACTGTAAATCGTCTGACTTGCGTGCCAATGGAGCGCCGGCATTAGATGCTGAAATGCTGACGCTCACTCCGAAATACTACAGATTTTACCCATTTAATTGTGTGAAAAATGTATTAGGTACTTATACCTAATTGTGTGAAAACAAATGTTGAGAGCACTGCATATATATAACAATGATAACACCACATCTCACATTGGAATGAAATAAAATCAAATTTCATTCGTTGGGTAGCACTGTAGCACTGATAACAGTGATAATAAGTATACGTTAACGAAACAAACAAAGTTTTAGTGTTTATCTTCGAACTTTGACGTATTAGTTAAATATAATACATATTATTGTATGAAATTGTAGTAAATCGTGACATAACGAGGATAGATAATAATATACCTACGTAGGTACCTACCTACCGACGTCGTAGTTGTACTTATATCGTGAGTACAAAATCTTCAAAGATTCTAAATAATTACAAGTTGACATAATATGTATCTATCTACAGGAGTGTAGGTAGTTGTGTTACCTTATTTTCCTGCCGTAGAAGTGTCAAGCGATGTGTGGCGGGTCAAATTGAACGACTGGTGGTTTGTGTCGGCGGACAGCTTTAGTGTGGCCAAGTATATTAGTCTATGAGTGTGGCTACATATTGTATCTTATATTATAGATGATTTTGTATCTAGTTATGCTTATAATTGCTTTAATGCATCCTAGGCAAACTCCAAATTTCATAATTTATAAAAGCATACCACGTATTGTCACAGTTTGAATGGGACTATAGCTGATAATATTACATAGTAGGTACGTAAAAACCGTGTCCTATTGCGGGCTTGTCCCGGCGACCCGGCTTAAAGCATTGTTGCCATCTTTTAGTTTC
This sequence comes from Rhyacophila brunnea, assembly GCF_057557595.1. Classification (NCBI taxonomy): domain Eukaryota; kingdom Metazoa; phylum Arthropoda; class Insecta; order Trichoptera; family Rhyacophilidae; genus Rhyacophila; species Rhyacophila brunnea. The sequence goes on from NW_028232774.1 coordinate 23,268,676, forward strand.
ACCACATAAGTTTACGAAAACTGTAGGTACTTCTGATTAAAAAAAAAACTACTTATATAGGTAGATAACATGGTATTATTACCTATATTAAGTGTGCGTAAAATATGTAGGTACAACTTTGTTGATACTAACATTGTGGTGCATATGCATGTTTCAAGTTTCATGAATATTGGACGAGTAGTTTTTTCAGTTATATGCGAATCAACAGACACTACAATTTTAATAACAACTATGATAATTATAACATTAGGTACAATAAAAGTAGGTACTTACCTATATTTAGAAGAGCTATCGCATAAAATAAAAATACACAGATAAGACAACATTTATAATTATTATGGTAAGGATATTGATGAAAGATTATTGACAATTATTATTGACCATTAGCAGATACTTACAATTCATTTTGATAAGATATGAAAGCAACGTTGTCATTATAATAATATGTTGGCTAATTAAGAAAACTCATTAAGTGCCCATTAGTAGGTTTCAATAATATTGGACCTCTTTCATTTTCCTGTCAGTTGAATTATAACAGTGTAACCTAACTAGTGAGATTTGTTGTGATTAATTTTCGGATAGACTTCTATAAAGGTACATATGAAATTAATTTTAATTATCTGTTGTAGAGAATAAAATATAATCCAGGCCTCACTATTTTAGGGACCTCAATTTTGCAATTCTTTCGCAATGTAGATATATCTAGGTATAACAAATCTATTGATTTACAAATTATACCGATTGAAATAATGCCGTTTTGCGCTTCAATGTTTTTAACTATGTCACTGAGCGTAGAAGAAGGCGAAAATCATTTAGTGTAAGAACCAGGGTTCAGTGAGCATAAACATAGTGGGAATTGGGAGTGTGGCTATAATTAAGTGCAAATCCCGAGTGTCGAGAGATATGGGATAAACTTAAACAAGTGTTAAAGAATATGTTATTTTCAACAGATAGGTGTTAATATGCATTAAATTTTGTCACGTAAACAAAACGCGTATGAAATATTTGTAATATTTGAGAACATTCAGGCGGCTTTGTATATCTTTGTGTTTTATGGCATGACAGTCGTTAAATCATAAACCAAATATGGCTTTAAAGTCTTGTGCTACAGTGACTGTCTTTCCCATTTCTATATTATTGATCTGTTCTTTGGTAGTTGGGTACTGACATCACCTTTTCTGACGGTACCCTTCTGGATCTGTTTCCCGCCTGCACGCAGTTGTAAAAACTAATTTATTCGTCACGCATTTGTTTGATGCTTACCCCGGATTCAAAGAGTTCATTGGTCATCATTTGAAAGTGTTTTAGTATTCAGTATTCTCTAATATTATATAGTATGTTAGTCTATGTCTATGGTAACCGCTTTTCAAATGCCAGAACAAAGCGCGTTTTTGATTATATTCCTTTCCTGTATAAGGACTAGGTATAATAAGATGTATTTTTCTTTGTTCCGACGTCGCAAAATATGAACTGTATCGACACCCATGTCGAAGCAGTTAGACGCGTTCTAAATAATATTATGTACATACTAAGAAACTCTTCCTCGCATTCGCGTTTGCAAATACAATCAGTGCTCGAAATAGAAAATCTTACGAACCGGAGCGCTGAATAATCATTCAAAAATATCAAATTATGTTAAATATTTTTCGGATATCATAAGGGCGATATGCCTAATAATCAGGGTTTCATTTATACTTGAAGGGACTCTGCGCAATTACACATTACCCCCCCCCCCCCAATACAACATTACAATGTAGTTTTTTTTAAATAAGTAACTAGTAACTACTCATTTTTGCAAAATCACTTATTTTTCGTCAATTTTCTTAGATTTGGGCTCTTATCTTCAAAATTCTAGAAGCTCGTACATTTGTATATTCCTTCGCTGCAAGGTTCTTTTGTGATTTCAAATTATTTTTCAGGTTCCGGAGACCCACTAATTTAAGGTCCTGGACCTGTAGTCCCTTTAGACCTTTTTGTAAATACATCTGAAGTCCGAACTGCCTATATTATACTATAGACCTCGTAGGACTAATCATTAATAAATAATATACACGCGAATTTTTTCCCACGAATCAATTCTTACAACTTTTACATACCTACATGCAATATTATCTCAATAACATGAAACGGAATGCAATTTTCAAAGAAGCCACGAGCCGGAACGGTACCTTTTAGAATTTCACGAACAGGAACGGCGCTCCGGTGCGTTCCGGTCTATTTCGAGCCCTGAATACAATATTGTATACCATCTTTGTTATTTCTACCTGTGCCAATAAATCGGTTCACAAAAACAGTATTCAATGTGACACCTCTACACATGCCCCCCACATCCTGAAGCGAGCTCCCATGCCACGATGTTTAGCGTCCCCCTCCAATATATCGCTAAAGTTAAGGGCATTGTAATGTTATAGAGTGGTTCCCCAAATGGTATTCCGCGGAACTCCAGGATTCCGTGTAAATAATGGGTATTATGGTTCAAATAGACTATATGACGATCGGGCACATATATGCTAAGAGCGTTTTAGTGTCTATGATCAAATCTATGCCATTCTGACATTTATACATACATATTGTATGACAGCTATGACTTCGTATTTACACTCTGTGACACCCTGTGACACAGGACGCCAACATAAGAAACTGGTTTTTCGACATATATATGACCGATCGTCATAGAGTGTATTTGAAGCATTATAATATGTATTTTTTTAGCGACTTTTGCTATTTTTAAATAAATCCACTTGAATTGTCGGCACTCGGCATCATAGTATGAAGCGCCGATCGTGACCCCATTTTGTGATAGCCATTATATTATATATGCGACTCTTCGCCATTTTATTAGTCGGGAAATACACTAAAAAATACACTAAAAAAAACACTTTAAAATAAAATATCCGTCAGCGACTTTTTTTACTGTTAAGAGTAAATTATTTGTGGTGTGTGTTTATCTCACTTAACTGGTCGATATACCACGCCCCCGTACAAACCGTCCAATCTCTTTGGTATATACCTATTTTTTTTAAATGGTTCTGCAATCCAGTGTGGGTTTTGGCCGCCTCACAAAACTTCTTTCGTAACATTTTTTTTACGAGAAATAGATGTTAGCCACTTGGTCAGCCTCACAGAACAGATAATAAATATAATACCGATAGGCTATATTCAATACGCCGCACGTTGATGCAGGGTTTTTGAATGTGTGAGTGTCCTACGAAAATGAAGCACGCATTTATGCACGTGCAATAGTGTGTGTAATACACCAACATTAAATGAGCGTAAATGCATAAACCGAGAGCAGTTTTCAGTATTCGACGTACAACGTATTCTTGACACGTGTGTAAGTTTAACCCGGATTCTTCCGTACTCGAGTCGGTTACCTGCTATCGCCTTACCCGTTAGGTATTTCAGTTCCCATTATTTCTGAGATCCCTGGTCAGCCTATTAGTTCCATTCTTTGTTTTCAAAAATACGCTGAAAAACAATATGTGAATTTTGCCAGACCTGGGATTTTATCCCGACGCGGATAATTAATGGGACATTTTACCACTCGGCCATCGCGGGCGCATACCTACGTATCTAAATAAATAATGTTACATTACCGTGAACAAGAACTGGCGTTTTATATTTTCTTTCGCATTTCTTTGAATTTTGAAGGGAAGCCTCAAACATAACCACCAGTTACCCCTTTCGTCGCGTTTTCTCTGAAAGACCTTTAGTTTGATTGCAAAATGCATCCATCGGCCAGCCCGTTTTGTTTACCAGAATCATCATTATATCAATTTAATTCAACCAGTGGCGCCCCCAGGATTTAGTATTGGGGGGGGGGCAAGGAGGAGAATGTAAATTAGTCCCATAGGCTCTTTTTCTTCTTCACATCCTAATTTCTCGTTTATCGGTCTTTTGTCTATTGCACTCAGTGTACCTACACCATGGTCCCCACATCCTGAAACGGGCCCTCAGGCTAGGATATTTGGCGGGCCCCCTACCTACCGCTAAGATTAAAGGCAGTGTGAAACACTACATTAACGTTTTTCAAATTGTGTTTTAAAATGTTCATGGTCATGAAGTATAATAGCGACTTTTTTTTACTATTAAAGCTATTTTTTTATGTGTGTCTATCTCACTTATCTGGTCAACCCGACACGCCGGGCCCCTAGGCTAGAGCCCTGTCAGCCCTCCCCAGCCATGACCTACACCACTCCGGAATTCGGGTGGACACCGAGAATTTTTTGACAGTTCCATTAGGGATTGGGTTTCTAAAAAAACCTGACATTTTTTGTGTTAGAAATTAAAATCTAAGAAATTTTTCTAAAAAGGGTGCTGGAGAATTATAACAAATCATTTTTATGCCGTGTTTTTATTTGTCTAGCCCAAAGGTATATTTCAATTTCAATGTTTAAAATCATTCTGATAATTTTCATGTTTGGGGGGTGCCAGGGCCCCTTGCCCCCCCCCCCTGGGTGCGCCACTGAATTCAACATATCAACGCAAATTTCATGCTGAATGTGGCGCATTTACTTACATTTAGAGTAAACTTATTACCCAGTAACTAGTTCATACAGTTTTTTTATTCAATATGAGTAGGTATGTATGAGTACATAGAGTTTGTGATCGAAATCTCTCGTCTCAAGAATTATTTTCAAATTTCGGGAAGTACCTATCCCTAAATGAGAACATCTCGAGAAATCATCAATGAGAATTCGAGAAATTCTTATCAGGAATACATTTAAAAAATGAGATTCGGAAGCAGCGTTGCGAAAGTAAAAAAACGATAGATAACTCGATTTTCGGTGGAATTTATTAAATTCGCGAGTAAAAATGTTTCCTGGAAAAGAATCCGGAGATAACAAATAAAAAAACTCTCAGCGGTTCTCAACGGAGTTTTCAAAATTCGCGGGTGATTTTTTTGCCGGAAGCTCACGACCCGAATTTGGACGTAATTTTTTAATGAAAAATAGTGGTTATTCTTATGCGACGATCGCCGTGGTGATTATGGTCCATTATCATAAAATATTCTGCAAGTCAAAACAATGTAGGTAGGTATAATCTCTTTTTAAAGGTACACCCAATCCTCTTTTTGCACGATTTGGAAATAACACGGTGTTGTACCGATTATTTTTTATTTAGACTGAGTTTTTTGCTTTAACACGGCTTAAAAAAACTAAAAAGAATAAAAATACGTATGTATGCACATATTTATCAAAAAATTGCGTTGCAATGGACCGCACGCCACTGGTGCTTACATATTTTGTCACTGGATGCCGCCCAGACATACATACGTACATACATGACGCCACTAGTCAGTCACTTCAGGTTCGATACGAGTGACGCGTCGCGTGCTTCGGCGTCAGCGTCATTAAATATTTCCAGCGATGAGAGCGATTTTTCGCCAGCGAAAAACAGCAGTAAACGGGCACGTTTATTCAAGTCAAGTAGCGACGCTGAATGAATATATATCTCTTTGCTAAATTTAATTTTAATCGAAAACTATGTATTTTTATGTATAAATAATAAATAAATTCGATTTATTTTTGAGTTCAAGAATTTCGTATTTTGAGTTGATTTTAAGTAATGGAACCAATCTACCATTTTTGTATGGGCACCTTATCTTTTTTACACGGCGCAAAACATTGCGCGGTGGTCTTCGGTACGTATCCCTCGTGCCAAAGAGGATCGGGTGTACCTCGAATGCGATTATCGCATTGTAATATTTCAGTGAAAATTCATTATAAAATGTACACAATGTAGAATCGAGCACGATGATCCCGTAAGTAAAATCACCACTTATACCTTCAATAAAAAAATTTAGAAATCAATAACACAATCTCGAAATTCTCGCGAATACAATATTCTTAAAAATCTGTTGGAGAGTCTCATTTGGTGAAGATAACTCTGGACCACAGTTGTTGGATGCGATGAGAGAGAGAGAGCGAGCTCTGGGCGGGATGGAGCACTGAGAGCTTTTGAGCGTTTGGATTTCGCTAGTCTTTCAATGTTTGTTTATGTTTACTGAGACCAGCAGAGAATATTCTACAAATTTGAATCAGTTATTCGCGACCTTGTTTTGCTTTTAATCAGCACTCAGGTGTTGAAAATATGAAGATGGATTCAGTTATGGCGCCTACTTCAAAAGAATAAGTAGGTGCAAAGATGCAATGCGCCACTTGTAATTATCCAATGCGCCACGTTTGGCGCATGCCCCACAGTTTGGCCACCACTGCTTTAGGGGGAGCTTAATGATGCATCATAACATAATAAATAAGCTGCAATTTAATAAATTTGATGGATAATGAGATCCCCGGGGTTCCAGCGGCTAGCTCAGGAGTCCATCGAACCCCGGATTCACAAAAAAAAGAAATTCAAACGGTTGGAGTATAAATAAAACACGGTCTTTCGTGCTCGTAACGTGGTCTTCTTATATTTTACATTTTCTTTAAACGTTTACATATTTTGTTTTAACAATAAGTTTCGCAGGTCCTATCCTATCGGAAAGGGGACGCTTGCTAATTTCTTTTTCTTTTTCAAACTTCGCGTACCCACGCCATTCCACAAAAAGGACTCTCGTGATTGGCCAAATTTTATCGCGTGATGTTTTTTGATTTCACGAATCACGAGGACCACCCTGGCGCAGGCGCGTCGAAATTTGGACGTTGCCGACAAGCGCGGCAAAATTTATTATTTTTGAATCCTTATATTTAGTCTTAAAATTATCTCTTTCATCCATCATCATTTATACTTTTTAAATTAAATTAAATTTATCTTAATTACACCTCCGCCCAATATGTGATTTTCACACACCGGACGAAGGCCCTTACTTATAAATAAAAACATACTTACGTGGTTGAGCAAGGAATCAGATTAGATGTTTTATGAAGCCGTTTCTAGAGGTCAGGGTTACGTTTCGACTTGAGCTACTAAATGATTATTTTACACCGGGAGAAGCCCGCCTGTAACAGGGGTGTATCAATAATTTATATATTTTAAGTAATCAGTTGGTATGTACTAAAAATATTTAAAAGTATTAAAGAAAATGAAAACGTTAACTTAAAAAATTCTGTGTAAAATGTGCGCTCATTGAAATAATTTGTTTTATAATTGCATATTATTATTATTATTATTATTATTAGACCATGTCCGATCCTAATAAAATCATAATATTATGGGCAGGACTCGAAATAGAACAGAGCACATCGGAGCGCTGTTCCGGTTGATAAAATCCCCAAAACTATGAGACGTCTCATGGAAAAAATAGTTTGAGCATATAAGACAAAAATCTAACGCACTTATTTTTATAAAATATACATAAAATTGATAAAAATGTTAAAATTTTCGGAAAATTATAGATCGCTCCGGTTCGTAAAATTTTCCATTTCGAGCGCTGCATATAGGCTCTCCACAAAGTGGAGGTGTGTATCAACAGATTTTTGTTTTTACGAGAAATGGATGTTAGCTACTTGCTCAACCTATTAAGTCTGACTCCGAACACACATTGAAAAAGAATGTGTATTTGCCAGACCCGGGAGTTGAACCTGGGACCCACGACATTATAAACTGACTCGTTAGCCACTCGGCAACCATTAATCACCATCACATATTAGTTGATGGTTTGTCAAGTACATCATAACGATTTTTCGCCACAGATCAGCGGGTTTCATTCTCCCAGGATTGTTTTGTGTAGGTCCGTGCATAAAAAATTCCACTTCAAAAATTATAAAGCATGTAAAAATCAAAACTAAATATGTACCTATGTAGTTAGTTTTGCTTTTACTATATTCTCCAAAGCCCACTATATAGTCAGTCTGTAACATGAAACAGTAAACTTTCTTGGCTAGTTATTGCGCATACTTACTTCGAATGTAATATGGTAAAATGATGATACGAGTAGTTGCATATACAAAAAATTAAAACAAAATATGCAATCGAAAATCTTCATTTATTGTGAACAGGTTACCGCATTGCATTCCAAGATAATCAATAACTAGCACTACCATTGTAATTCCCTATTCAGTGCCACGGCTTGAATATAGTCGGCATTGACGCCCTTTTAGTAAAAATAATGTTTTTTTTTCCGACCATGTCCGATCCTAATAAGATCATAATATGGGTTTTCATAGAGCGAAGGTTTGTATTAACAGATTTTGTTTTTACGAGAAATGGATGTCAGCCACTTAACCTTAACCTATTAGGTCCATACTCTGACTCAAATTACTCTGACACAAATTGAAATACAATATGTGTACTTCCCAGACCCAGGATTCGAACCTGGGACCATTGACGCTATAGGCCAACGTTTAACCCGCGCGGCCATCGTGGGTAATAATGTTTAGGTACCTTTAATTTATTGGGTGGTCAATAATTGTATCGTTTGGTCACTGATAGTTGAAAATTGTGAATTGTTTTTGTTTAAATGTCATATTCATGTTTTCCAATAAATTATTTCAACACCTTTCTGCTAATTTACATGACAAAACAAGAAAAACTGGTCAATAATAATAATTGTGTCTTCTATCCTATTTTTATGTGATATTGCATATTGAAATTTATCTATATGTGTTAGAATTATTTTAAACATGAAACATGGAAGGGTTAACTCACATTAATTTTCTGATTATTTAATTTATTTTATTCTAGGATAATTTAAAATGTATAAAAAGAATAAACGTAAACATGTCCATGTTCAAGAGAGTGCACCTTCACTTCACTCAACAAATGATGAGCAATCAACCAGTGGCATTGTTCAATCACCAATAATTGTTGAACAGTTAACCGGTACTGTTGTCTATGAGGAATATCAGACAGAAGGTTATTCATCGAATTCTAACATTGAACTGGAGTCATCATGTTCAGACATCCCTGTAACACCTTGGTAAGGACTTATGAAAAATACAGATCATTGGTTAAAATGTACAAGTAGCCCAGACGACAACACTAAGGTGACGGTAACGCTGCATGTCAACTACTGCGGCAATGATCAAACTCACTACATATCACATAGTTGACATTATTTAATTGCGAATTAATTTAACATTTATTACAATGACTTGTTGAATTAATTATTTATTTTAATTATTAAAATTATTATTAATAGCATTATTGAAATCGATAATCATTTCAGGCGGTCTTGCCTTCGCTACCCAGATACATCAAGTCCTAAACATATATTTTTTTATATATTGATATAATATGAGGCACCAAAGCCAAATGGCCTTTTATCCTCGTCAACTGTAGTACTCGCATATACCTATCAAGGAAAAGCTCACGGCCCTTTGTCGTGGGTCTGAGGGAAGAAAGAAAAAAAAATAACAGGGAAAAATAAGATCATACAGTGGATTTTCCTTCGAATTGATGGAGCCAGTACTGCAAAATATTTTATTTTTATATCTACGGAGATGGAGAGGGAACTAAATGGTCTCTCTTTTGTTTCCTACTGATGGAAAAAAAAAATATATATATATGGGGTATCTGTGATCATTCTAAGAAATTTGTTTGAAGCGTGCCATCCTGAGAAGTTAATATCTTAATTTACATTTCTTGAGAGCATTTACTGGCTAGTTTTGATGCTCTTCGAAGGTAGCTACTGTATGGCTTCTATATATTGACATCTGCATCATGCCACTGTATGTGAATATAGTAGGTATTATGTCACGCGCATTTTGCTTGCTTTGCAAAAGCAACGGTTTTAGTTCCTGAAACGGCAACGGTTTTAGTTCCTGAAACGGCCACGGTGACGTGTACGTCTCGATATAGAAGCTGGAGTCTACAACTGATAAATGCCTTTATTAATACATTAATAAATTATTATACAGATTGGTACTGATGATATTATTCCATAACAGTAGTTAATAGAAAACTGCAAGTCTGTCTATCTATTAACTCTGTTGTCATTTATAAAGTCTATTTATGAGTAATTATTAAGTGTAGACTTGTTACCTACCTCTGTTTTAGCCCTAAACCGAGTTGCCAAAAACCTGTTGAGAAAAAAAAGGGTAAGAAATTAATTTTGCCGACAACTGAGCCGGAGAGTGCTTGGCAAACCCAGCCGACATTACATCATAAAAATCTACAAACGAGTATACCTCAAAGGATGGATGACCAGTTGGGCAATAATGCAAAGAGAGTTGGTAAAGCAGTATTTCAGAACGTCATTGGACACATTTTACAGGATTCCAGTGATCATTTCTCCCTGGCACATAGTGTTGGCGAGGATATGGTCATGTATTACTCTGTCGCTCGTTGTTTCAGGTATTTATTTAATTTATTTTATTTCTTAGTTTATTAAGAGAGTGTTTTTATATTATTCACTTTTTATAAATTCCCCATTGATCATGATCGTGTACAAAACGACTCCCTCACGATCAACAGGAGTCACATGTGTAGTAGTTCTATGAAGTAGTTTAAAGATGTTACTATATATGTAGTGTATATGGATTCCGAATCACTTGTTTCAGTTGTCATGTTATTTTATAACATAACACACTAAGTCAAGGAAGTCTTTACGAGGGCAACACTACGCATAAGTACGACCGGATCGCGCCTGCGCACGGGATAGTTTGTACGGAGTTCGTGACACTATTTCCGGCGCTATCGGAGCTAGCGGGCTTTTGACACGTAGGCGAAGCGAGAGTCGTTCTCTCAGTCTTGATCGTTCGAAGGAAGCAGACGTCTTGGCCAGTTCCGAGCCTCGGACCCTGGGCTCAGGGCTTTCGATTTCCTGACGTTTTGGAGACGAGGACGATGGCCATCTGAAGGACGTCCCCCCCACGCCAGGAGATCGGAGGAACTCCACGGTCCACACACGTTCGAAGACGCACTCCTCGATTCCGTCCTGGAAGGAATCGAGGGCAGCGAATAGGCTGGAGAGCCTTTTGTTTTAATTGGTATTTATTGTTCATTTATGTTACGGTCCACCGAAGTAGTCTTTGTTTCGAATTAGCTTTTGGGTTTTTGTTCTAATTTATTTAAATATTGTATCGCATTAGGTGCTCGTGAATCACTTAATAATTATACATTTTTATACACTGTAGCCCGAAAGTTATCTTATTTATTAATATACAATTGTTGAAATTTCTCTACTTGCTTTTCATTTAATTATCCTTCACTATTGTCTCTATGCATCATCATAGAGTGGCGCTCAATCCGAGATATTTATATTTATCCCATTTATTATGCCTTTTTATTAATCTAGGAACCTACACGAATGAGTATAGTAACCGGACAGGTAACTGAGGTCTTAGAGGTAATAAGTCAAACCACCCACGACCCTGCATCCCATTTCCCCGAGTCTCATGCTTATTCCTATATCCCCAAACCTATCCCTATCCTATATCCCGTTCCTGATCCCATCCTTCCTTAACCCCCATTAAATCCTTTTCCATGACATTGGCACCCAACAAGCATCGTGTTTCTTTTTGAATATTTCTTTTCCAAAACACGATGACTTACCTCTTAAAGACTCGCAGTTATTTGTTTCGGATTATGAACTCGTTCGTTATTTTGTCCTAATTTGCTAAATTTTATTTGTTCCGATTATAAAACTTTAAATTTTGCTAATCACGATTTCATACAATAATTGTTACCGTAACGGTATTTTGTTTTCAGAGTCATTAGTTCTAATTACACTGATTTTTGCCGGCTCACTTTTGGAATTTTTTGGTTTACCGTCGTGGAGTTGCAAACGAATCCGTATCGGGCGTGATTTTAGACGCACTTTGATAATTATTCTATTTCTTATAACTTATAAATTAATTAATGACAAATTAAAACGTATTATTTGCGTTATATTTTTCTTAAATTTTTCTGGTTCGGTGGTCGTAACTATGTGTGTTATATTTTTCATATATTTATATAGTCTTTTATTGACTTACGCGGTACTTGCAAGAGACGTCGGACTAGTCTATGCGGTATGCGCAGGATGGCGATCTAAATGATAGAGATCAATACGTCAATTTTATCATTGTCCTTGTGGAATTTATTTAATTTTGTGTTGTAAGTTACAATTATTCCTTCGCAAATTAATATTAAGAGTGTTATATATGGTTTACACCTAATTTTGAAATACAATTTGCACATTTATCATCAATACATACTTCTTCTATAATTTATGTGATACCCACATTATTGGTATGGAAATGTCAATAGTTGGGCATCGGAATTTGTGTTAACCATTGATTGTTTCAGCAAAAAGTTTGTTTAATGTTTAGTATGGTGCTATAAGTGATTTAATAAAGTTCCAAAGGAGAAGGAAGGATGTTAAACTAGGACGATATCGACATGAACATTTATATACCTACTGGATGACAAGAATTATTAACCTCAAATTTGACAGAACCATTGGATTGAAACATACTATGTGGATGTAACACCAAATCAATTGGACAGCTGGATGAACCTTATTATGGAATGGAGTTTACAAAAGGTCCTTTCGTTCCATTTCTATATTGTGAATAATTAATAATTTCTATATCTCGAATAAAATCATTATCGGGTCTTTCATTTTAGTCGGCAGTCGCGCTGTCATCGATTATTTGAGTGATATATTTTCATTCTTGTTAAAATTTGACACTAAATTATTCTGAATTCATTTCTTTTTAATTATTAACTTTCTATTCATTTTATTTTGCTATTACAATTAATTATTTGCGACGGTAGAATACATTTATTTCGGATTATGTTTTTTTTTTTTTTTTACATTGTTTTTTCTTACTTGTCTGACAGTTCGATATTAGTTTTTCAAATCTGTTCTTTTTTATAATGTAGACAATTGAAATTATTAATTTCGCGTTCATTATTGATAAAATTGAAGTAATCTTTCATTCATTAAAATAGATTTAGTCATTTTTAATTCCTATTCAATTATTCATATTTCAAATTGATTTCTGGTTAAAACTTTAAACGTCAAGCGCGCTTACATTTGCAGTCGATAGATGACACCTTCGTAGAATTTATTTGAAATATTTAATTTCAAGATTCTGTTCTTTCGTAAGAATGATTATTTATTATACATAAATATTTATTTTTACAGGTGAATATTTTTGATAAAATTTTCCTTCTCGTTTCCTTTATAAAACTTCCGTCTACATATTTTTTTGAATCAATTTAATTTTTTCTCTCCTGTCAAATCCTCTCTAATTTAAAGACATATTTTTTTTAAAGCTTTTTGATTTCATTCTAGATGCTTTCACTCAACTATATGCAACTTTCCGTCCTCTCCTAATTTTTTAAAAAGCATATAAGCTAACATTAATTAATATTTTTAAATTCTTTTTTTTCTCTTTTCAAATCCTAGCATCCGCTATTTATTATTCATAAACATTCAATTTACTTTCACTTAAATTATTAATTACATTCTTTTTGATTTTGCAATTTTTTTATATAAATAAATAATTATTATTTAAAACTTCCATATATGCATTTAGAGTACATTTTAATTTTGAATATTCTCTTTCATTGATATTATTGAGTATTAAAATATTTTTCTTTCAAATACAATCTTGAAATGATATTTAATTACATTTACATTGGAACTAACTAAATTATTTTTTCTTTCAATTTAACTTGAATTTAATAATTGATTAATTTTTTTTGCTTGTTTAGCATGCTTATTACTGGGCAATATTTTACAATGCTGATATTTAATTTATTATCAACTATGTTTGAAACCTTTAGGAGTTATCAAACCTTCATTCATTATGACACACACAATGTCAAAGATTTTTTCTTTTATTATTATGGAAAGGTGTGTTTCCGTGCTAATGACACTTAACCAATTATTTTGAATTTTGTCAGGGCCGCATTTTAATAATGCCTATTTATTAATATTCAATTTTTTCGTGAAGGAATTTTGTACTGTTTGGTCTTTTGTCTATTACACACCTCAGATATTTATAAATTATAATTATTATTTTTGCTCTTTTACAAGCTTCTTTTTTGGATTGATTTTTTTATCGAATTAATTATCGCAAATTTTATACATATATTATGTCATTGAGTAATATTTTCTATTATAAATTCTATATTTCTTTATTTCAATTTCTTTGTGAATTTTTACTCACCTATGGTAAACTATTTCAGTTACTGACTTCTTTCCTGCACATGGCAATACACCCTTGTTCCGGTGAACGTCCATCGCAAAGGTGGTGGTTGCAGACCTTTCGGGAAGGAGGCCTACTCAATTAATACCACACATTCAGCATCTGGACCAACTTTTGGTAAACAAGCATAGTTCTAAATACTACCATAGTGCCAGGATGAGAGTTATGGTGTTCCCGGAAGACGCAACCGCTGTCTTAGCGTTTGGAAGGGCCTGTCAGTTTAGTTACCTAGTGATATAATATCTATATTTAAAATTACCTACAATTGTCTAATTAAGTACATCGCGCTGGTGATCGTGTGATCTTTATTTATACCAGTTGCCTTTGTACTTGTTTTTGCGTGACGGTTTTGTTTGCTATTTTTATAATATATTTTTTTTATTGATTGTAGTGATTGGTTATACTTGTTCTGTTCAATGTATCTTTGTCGGTACAGGTTGCGGGGAGATTTTATTATTATTTGTTGGCTGCTAGCTCCTTGGAAGTCGTGGGAACTGAAGGCGTCTCACTACTGTCCGGTGTGTTTTAGTGATCCGGGGTGCCGAAGATGTTCCTCGGACGCGTCTGATTTTTTTCTCTAGCAGTCAACCCTCTTGGTATTTGGGTTGAACTATCGGTGCTGAAGACGGTCCCGTTAGTCCCCTCTCTTTTTGGCGTTGGAATCTGCCGCTGATTGTGTGGATTCCACCGCACTCTGATGTTTATGGTGGTGAGTTGGCAGGCGTGATGCAAATAATAGAAGCGATCGTCTGTCAACACTGATGATGTTGTGCAGCGGCCTGGACTGTATGAAGGAAATCAACCTACTTATCAAAATTCCTTGAGGGAAGAAAGTGGACGTTATTATACGATCTCTTTAGCCTTTCATTTTTTATTTTTTGCAGCCCCAACTTGAATGTCGGACCAGTTGCGAACCATGTTGTTCTTTAATTACATTTAGCTTCCGATGTGTTCATGGTTTCCTCGTCGTTGCCTGGTTTTCGTGTGGTGCTTCCTTAACTTCGTTTTCTAGCTCATCCGGATCAGTTCTCTTCTTGATGGAGCTCTAACAGCAAGGAGGGAGTTGTCTCGAGATGGCGTCTCGGGTTTGGCGGGATTGAGTTGGTCCAGAATCTGCGGCGGAGTATTTTAAGTAGTTAGCTTTAAGTGTGTATGAAAGGGATATGGCTAGTTTTGCTATCGCGAGGTTTTAGAGTAGTTTGAAGCAGAGCCGTATATTCTGGAACGGACGATATCTTGCTACACCATTGTAGACTTTAACGTAGTATACTAAAATCGATGATTAATTTTAATGTTATATTTTGTACTAGGAATTCTTTTCTAGCTTAGTTTCCTCCTTGTTCGCGTTATTTTATTTGTGGGAGCGCTGCTTGGGATCCGGACCATGGCTTGGAAGTCCATCACACGTCATTTGTTCTTTCAGGCTTAACAGAGAATCCACATCACAGCTGTTGGTTGTTAGCCACACTGTTATTTTTATTCAGATTAGACATCTGAAAGTAGTATATTTTAGTAATGTTCTTTTTAAATATTCGGACGGTGCTTGACGCACAGTATTTATTACTTTCCGACAGATACGCCCTCACGCAAAAGCAAACTGGCACTCATTGTTTATTAATTAGTATGTTATTTGTTCGAACCAAGTTGGTGAATTTATTGTATTTATTATTTTTTATTATGTATACTTGCCAAAAACTACGGCATATACGATTGAGGATTTATATATTTTTTGCTTTGTGCACTTTATAACTTTTGCCAACTATTAAAGGTTCATCTTTTTTTCAATAACTTAATATCAGTTGAAATCAATTTATTAAATCATTCACTGATCTATTATTATTTTCAACTTAATTACTCAATGCTTATATACTTACTCAAATTATGGAAGCAATTTTAATTTCTATTAATTACTTTATTATATTATACTATCTCTGCAATTTTATCAATTTAATGAATTGAATTAAATTTCTTGAACCAAAATATTAATTCATTTATATACAATATATTAATTTATTATACCATTTCATATATTATTATTATCTGAGGTGCATTTATGTAAATTTTTTGGCTATTATTTCAATTTTTTATACTGATATCAAATCTTTTCAAACTAATAATTATTATACAACTCTTCATATCTTTTTGGAAGCTTTATCTAAATCAATTTTAATACATTCTAAATATTGCAGTTTTACACTGCTGGGTTGAATCCCCACTATTTGTTATGATGTGAATTATCTGTGATAAATTATTATATTTTATTTATTTATTTCTATATACACGAGCTTAGGTGTTTTTATATTTATTAGATCTTTTTCAAAATTTATAAATTATTGGTGGACCGGTTAGGTAGGGTAAATCTACGAGACCTCTCCCAGCTCTTCACTCTTCAGCAAATAATCTTCTTCGTTTTTTGGATTCTTCATAAGCCTCTCCCTCTGTCACCAAATAACAGAGTGGAAATTTCATCTATATGTCTCCTTCGCTTCGCCTGTAGCCGCGCTATCTCTAAGCATGCCGTCCATGATGCCCAACCCCTGGGAGGATTGATGCTATCAGAAGACCCCCCCCGAGAAGTTGACAGTCGAAGTCCTCGCTATGGCTTGTCCTTCTCTTACCGAGGTTGGAGGTAATGTCATGTTATTTTATAACATAACACACTAAGTCAAGGAAGTCTTTACGAGGGCAACACTACGCATAAGTACGACCGGATCGCGCCTGCGCACGGGATAGTTTGTACGGAGTTCGTGACACTATTTCCGGCGCTATCGGAGCTAGCGGGCTTTTGACACGTAGGCGAAGCGAGAGTCGTTCTCTCAGTCTTGATCGTTCGAAGGAAGCAGACGTCTTGGCCAGTTCCGAGCCTCGGACCCTGGGCTCAGGGCTTTCGATTTCCTGACGTTTTGGAGACGAGGACGATGGCCATCTGAAGGACGTCCCCCCCACGCCAGGAGATCGGAGGAACTCCACGGTCCACACACGTTCGAAGACGCACTCCTCGATTCCGTCCTGGAAGGAATCGAGGGCAGCGAATAGGCTGGAGAGCCTTTTGTTTTAATTGGTATTTATTGTTCATTTATGTTACGGTCCACCGAAGTAGTCTTTGTTTCGAATTAGCTTTTGGGTTTTTGTTCTAATTTATTTAAATATTGTATCGCATTAGGTGCTCGTGAATCACTTAATAATTATACATTTTTATACACTGTAGCCCGAAAGTTATCTTATTTATTAATATACAATTGTTGAAATTTCTCTACTTGCTTTTCATTTAATTATCCTTCACTATTGTCTCTATGCATCATCATAGAGTGGCGCTCAATCCGAGATATTTATATTTATCCCATTTATTATGCCTTTTTATTAATCTAGGAACCTACACGAATGAGTATAGTAACCGGACAGGTAACTGAGGTCTTAGAGGTAATAAGTCAAACCACCCACGACCCTGCATCCCATTTCCCCGAGTCTCATGCTTATTCCTATATCCCCAAACCTATCCCTATCCTATATCCCGTTCCTGATCCCATCCTTCCTTAACCCCCATTAAATCCTTTTCCATGACACAGTGTCCTTCAATGACTTTTTTTATCGTGTGGGGTGATCGGTCTTATGACAAACCCTTCTCTTTCATCTGTACTCTGAACTCGCACTACATAAGTAAAAATTAAAAGTAAATCTATAATAAAAGACCTTTTACAGTGTTTTCTTTACTTTCTAACATTACAACATGCCATTAGGCCCAATTAATTACAGTTGTGCAGTGACCTCTCACTCCTCCACTCTTTGAGAATAACACAAATGTGTTATGTGTAACAAACCTTACTGGGAATCAATCCCAGAGCCCCCGGATGAGAAGCCAAGACCTTATGCATTGTAATATTAGAGCCGATAGCTAAGCTATAAAGATTATAGGTTGATTTGAGAAAGGGTTTCTAATCACCGCTGTAAGTAATTAATTAATATTAAAAATATGTATACAATAATAAATTGATAAGAGACATCTATCTGCACACAATAAGTATACATTTAAGTTTTTATACCTTTATCTACCAATTCAGAAAATAATTGATAACAATCAAAATATGTATATTATTTATCTATATGAATTCATTATAATATTGATAAGAAATTATCAGAAACGTATTGTTAAATTTTATCAAATGTAAATGTTTATCCAGATATCAAAGCTGGTGCATAACGTATTTACAGGGTGTCCTCATTATCCGAGGGTAACTTGTACCGAAAAAATACCTCTTAAAGCGGAGACCAACATTACTAAGTAAAAGCGTTTAATTGGGACATATTTAGAAATAGAAAAGACACATGAGCAGACATAGTGCATCGCTTTATAAAATGATCAAGACTGTCCTAGGGTGGTGTGAGCTTTTTTTCTATTCATGTTGTGAACGTCCTGATTTTGAGTTGTTATATCCACAATATATTTTTAAAATAAATTAATAAATTAATAAACACGGATAGTGTTGGGACTGGCCATTACTTACTTATGTTCATTATTCACCAAGAAAACTAAATATGCAAATTCCCATCAATTTTGGAAGAAAAGTTTATAATTGGATTAAGTTTATATTTAGTACCTAGGTACTTATAACGATTTGTTGCTTGTTGCTGATACCGAAAGTTAAACTATGTCGTTGTTACATGCTTTCATAAATGTAGAAAGTGGGTTGGGACTTTAATGTCATTATTAATTAAACAAGGCAGTGGTGACGACAGACAGAAATAGCTTAGAAGGAGTGTGGAATTGAAAGATTGAAAGTGACAGTTGACAACTGTGCACTATTATTGTGCTTGTGTTTTTTATGTGTTTTATAGTTTGTTTGCATTTTTATACAAATTCGTAATTGCGACGACCTCCTGTATGGAATTAAATAATAGTCCATGATATTTTCAATGGTAAAATTGAACAACTAACTGAAATACATCACAATCATGGCGTAGGACAGTATTAGACTATAAAAGATCTTTGACAAAGATTATAAGATAGGTACCTAGAGAGCATACTTTTATTCACTGTGCAAACTATTTAATAATATACCTTGGACAGGCAATTGCAATACATAACACCTGAGATGGAAATCTATTGAGAATTGTACAATCAACGGCTTTCAGCGCCACAGTGAAAAGAAGTCTGCTAAATATATTGTCAATACTGTTAAACGCTTCGGTTGACATGTCATGTAACAAACTTTGATTTTTATGAGGCACAAAGTCTGGTTGCTGATGGACGAAATTGAGTAGCAACTGAAATCACATAAAAAAATCTTTGAAGAAAAACAATATAAAATCTTATTATTGCTTGCAGAAATATTATGGGCATATTATTATGTATCATTAACTGTAAAGCGTCCCCTCATCCCCTCAAAGCTTGGAAGACTGATACATATCTCCCTAACTGAGTCAAAGGCCGTCATAAACATAAAAAATGAGCTAACGGACCATATTGTGATTAAGTCTGGTGTAAGGCAGGGTGACGCACTCTCCACCATGATGTTCAACCTGGTTCTCGAGGCCATAGCCCGTAAGGTTGACATAAGGGGTTGTGTTAACTCTGACACATCCCAGATGTGCGCCTATGCTGACGACATAGTCATAACCAGCCGATCCAAACAAAGACTGATCGACCATGCCACAACATTGAAAAAGGAAGCGGAAAAGCTTGGATTAGAAATAAACGCCTGCAAAACAAAATACATGGTATCCACGCGAGAGCAGGGTCCACCTCGAAATATCTGTGTGGAGCAGCAGGTATGGGAAGAGGTTCAGAGCTTCACGTACCTGGGCTCTAACCTAAACACAGTCAATAAAACAACAGAAGAGGTGAACATACGACTCATAGCTGCTAATAAGTGCTTCTACGCCTGTAAGGGTCTACTGAGGTCGAAAATCCTAAGCAAGAATAGCAAACTGCGTATCTACAAAACAGTTATTCGACCAGTAGCTACCTATGGCTGTGAGACATGGTGCCTCATTCAAAGGGAAGAACACAAACTGGCCATATTCGAAAGAAAGATCCTCAGGAGAATTTTTGGGCCCACATTGGAAAATGGAAGTTACAGGATAAAAATGAACCATGAGTTAGAAGAGTTAATAAAACATGAAACGGTGGTGAAATTCTGTCGATCCCAAAGACTAAGGTGGGCTGGACACGTTGAGAGAATGCCTGAGCACAGGACGCCAAAAATCATGACCAAGTGGATCCCACAGTGGAAACGGTCTAGGGGCAGACCAAAGAAGAGGTGGGCTGACTGTATCGAAGAGGACTGGAGAAAGATGGGGAGGGCTGGAGACTGGAGAAGAGCAGCCAGGGAAAGGAGCGTGTGGAGGACAATTGTAGAGGAGGCCAAATCCCAACTCGGGATGTAGTGCCGAGAAAGAAGAAGAAGAACTGTAAAGCGTTTTGTTGTTGGATATTAAAAATTAATCGTACAATCCAAAGAATATCACACCAAAAATAGAGAGTAATCCAGATGCCCTCTATAAACCCTCGAAAAATTGTAATTTATCGTGTGTATTAGAAAATATTTGCAATAGCTTAGGAGTCAGAGCCTTCGCCTGGATAGTTAAAGACGTGTGTTCAAATCCCATTCGCTCTAATGCTTTTTGATGGATTTATTCTAATAGTTATTTCTGAGATTTTCGAAGTTATGTGTGTATGTAAAACAGTTGGTATTTATTTTATTTATAAAGCACATGATACTTTTAACCCGTGGGCGTTTTTAGAAAAAAGTTTGCCTCACAACTCAACATCTTGTCTTTTGTGTGAACTGAAATTGCCGCTTTTTAATTTTTAATGAGATTTTTACAACCGCCATAATTTCTGATTTTTTAAAGATCTTTACTGATGAGATAGCTGACTGCCTACGACAGTAACCCTGACGACTAGAGTAACCCATGTTCATTACGACCCGGCGAGTGCAAAATTATTATATCGCGATTGATCTTATTAAAAAAAAATTGTCTCGCACTTATTTTGACATGTGCCACGTGCCAGGAATAATAATAGTGAGTGAAATCTCATGTATATAATCTTCTTCGCTCACTCACATTTAATGAAGTTAAGAATGCGACTGAAATAAAAGTAAGCCAATACGTTATAAGCTAGAGTAAACTAATTATATAAATTTCAATTTGACAATTGTATCCAGTATATCAGTGCTCCGCAACCGGTGTGCCTCGGCACACTGGTGTGCCGTGAGACGATGCTAGGTGTGCCGTGGTGCAATAGCCAAATTTGCGTACATGGCTGGTAATATATTTGAGCACCTGCATGAACTTAATAAAACAATGCAAGGTCAGAATGAAAATATATTGACGTGCTCTGATAAATTAGCAGAATTCAAAAATAAACTCGAACTTTGGCAGAAGGAGTTAACACAAGGATCTCTAAAAATGTTCCAAAGGAACTACCAGACCACCATTGAAAACAAGCAATCAATTTTGGATCCGTCTCAAAAACATTTAACTCTGCTGCAAAAGAAATTTCATCAGTACTTTCATACAATCAATGCAACTGGATACGAAACCCTTTTTCAACCAATGCCGAAAATTCTATAGAAGCGTTTTTCCTATAAATTCGAGAGGAATTCGTTGAATTGATAAATGATGGGACGCTAAAACTGAACTTCGCCGATGTGCCGTTTGTTATTTTCTGGATTTCGGTTAATAAAAAATATCCTCGGGTTTCTGACAAAACTATCGCAGTTCAGTTCCCATTTTCGAGTCAAAAAAAGTCGTTATTTTACTACACTAGTATTAATATTTAAAACATCTTATTGTAAGATACAATTTATTATTGTTGTGTCAATACTCGACAAATAATTATTCCCAACCCGACAACTAACCATAATTATATTAATATAATATAACCATACGAAAAATTGCTAAACATAAAATCAATACCATTAATTTTACCTCGAACACTATTTTAAAAATGCTATTTTAGAGGACCACGCTGTCTTCAACCTTAGCTATAGGTAGGGGGCCCCGCCATAGATCTTGGCCTGGGGTCCCCCTTCAGGATGTGGGGTCCATGTTTTGGTGTATAAATTGTTTTATGTGTGGTATGCCGCGGAATTCTGGGAAGACCTTTGGTGTGCCGTGGGTGGGAAAAGGTTGCGGAGCACTGCAGTATATGATTGAAATAAAATAATTGCAGTAATCTCTAAAACAACTATAAAATTTCTGTTATCTCGTTTCTATGAATCAATCTTTTTATCAGTTCGGAGAAAAGTGATAAATCATTAAATCTAAAGTATATAAGAGGGCATTCGGAGGAAGACAAATTCTAGGTATTACAGAAAGTACCTGATAGATTTTATTTTAGAGGAACTTTCACTTTTTCACATAGATAACTTTTAATGTAGGTAATAGATTATTTTTCTTATTCAACGAATAATTCACACTATTTGAGAATGCAACATTCTTTATTGAACATACATAATTTGAATACACCTATGCTATATAATATTATATCTACTAGAAAAAATCTTTGAAAAATAATACGACAATCCCGTATCCAATGTGCTTCACCAATTTCGCCACATGTGTCCCATCAAAATATGACGAAATTAATTAGCAATTTTTATATTTTTATAAATTTTTGGCAACCGGTTTTTGTGTGTTAAATTAAATTACCTATCAATTACCTTGATTGCTGGCCGACATCAGGATCTCTCCAAATTTTAATTATAACGTATTTGCATTTGCTAATAATTTAATAATCTTTTTTTTATATTCAATAAAAATAACATACCTACATGATTTTTAAAACCTCAGAAACACACCATTATTGTTTGTCCAGCAAAAGTCGGATGAGAGACTTATATCGTAAGAAGGACAGTGGTCATGTCGGGTGCATTACTTAGATAACCTCCCGAGCTGTTGTTTATTGTGACGATAACGATATTTTAGCGAATAGCGTCCGTAGCAGACTTGAAGCATGCACAAACTCAAAGATTCGATTTTTATATAATTGAAGTTGCACACAGAATATATCCGAAACACATTGGGTTTTTTAGATCTCGGAAATATAACCAAACAGTATTACGGAGTTACCTAGTTGAAATCGATCAGTTTGTGAAAGTCGTCTGACTCTGTATCCACAGAGTTTTAAATTTAAATTGCATAAATCTATTAATAGTCATAGATTCTTTCTTAAATGATTGCAGGAAAACATTTCAAAATGTTGGAGCTCTGCTTCAACAGAACATTAAAACTGGCGGAGTTGCTGTTCTTGAATTCCCTTCCCGGTTTGTGTATTACCTTGTAACTAAAAAGCTACATATCGATGTACTCACTGTTGAGAATCTCAGGTTAGCTCTTGAAACAATGAAGCAACATATCATCAAGAACGGCGTGACATGCCTGGCCTTGCCTGTGATTGGTCGTGGAAATGAAAATCTCTATTGGTCAAAGGTTCAGAAGGTTTTAGAAGAGATTTTTTGCGATGTTGAAATTCATATACAAATATATAAACATGAACATGTAAGTAGCCTTTTAATATTCAGTATTATCTTTTGACTGTTGATTTTTTCCATGCTGTCTGTCACAAAGTGCTTACTTACTCTGCAATACACCGCAGGTGTAAGAAAATGTATTTTTATCAAAAAGTTTCAACTATAAGAAGGGGGATCCAAATTTTTTATTTTTGTTATACGATACTTGATGGCAATTTTATTTTGGTGTTGTTGAATTGGCAGCCATAGAAAATATAATATTCTGTATGTTGGCACACAGAAAGATGGCGGTTATTGACATTTTATTTGCATATATGACGTATTGTTTGCGTATTGTGGTGATTGTTTATCAAATGTTTATGAATATTGTGATCTGTATTCTGTTTGCTTATGGTACGTCCCATTAAGACCAGATTGTGGATTGGATGTATATATGACAAATGAGTCACCTAAATGTGAATAGGAGACTTTTAGTCAATTACATTTAGCCCTTCATTCTAAATGATAATGTAATTTGATACATTAGATTTCTATACAAAAAACAAGCAATGCGACTCACTAATGGATAATGGCCTTTTAGAGGTCACAAGAACTTAGCAGATTTTTGTGCCCCCTTATAAATCCACTTCAAAATATAAACCGTATACTTAATAATTTTTTTTTAGAACAAGAACGAGCCACTTCAACAATATAATGTACAAAGTTCTTCTCAAAATATAAACAACTTTCAAGAAGTAGAACCAAATCAAAGGAGGCGTGATATGCCTCGGATAATTGATGTGCGTCGAGTTGGTAAAGCTGTGTTTATGAAATTCAACGGACATTTGTTCGATACTGGGAATGAATATTCTTTAGCACACAGTGTTGGCGAGGATATGGTCATGCAATATGGTGTTGCTGTTTGTTTCAGGTTTGTTTATTTTCTAATACATCATCTGTAAAAAAATCTCTCAAAAAAGGCAGTCGTAGTCCATTGCGCACGGCAATGGCTTCTCATACTAGGGATTCCGGGTTCGATCTCGGTGACGTCACAATACATCTATGTGATTTTCTCAAACCATGGTATGTTTCTGTGATGTGTCTCTGCTCTTATTTGTGTCCCCATACCCCACTGTGACGTTAAAAAATACCTGTGAAATAGGTAATTAGATAATAATGAAGCAATTTAAAAATCTTTTACCTTGAATTGGGTAATTTTCGTTCCTTTACACTAATAAACTAATCTTTTTAATTTATTTTTATGATATAATAAACAATTTTTTATTCAAAGAATAATTCACAAGATTTGAGAATGTAGCATTCTTTATTGAACATACATAATTTGAATACATTTCAGCTATATATATATATATATCTACTAGAAGAAGTCTTTAATAAAAATACGACAATCCCGTATCCAACGTGCTTTACCAATTTTATTTTGCCACATACGTCCCATCTAAATACAATAAAAATTAGTAGTTATTTCATCTTGAAGCGCTTACACATTGCGTTAATTTATGGCAACCGGTTTTTGTGTTTTAAATTAAGGTACCTACCTACCTATCAATTATCTCGATTGCTAGCCGACATCAGGATTAGGGAATCCAATCCCGAGCCAAAATTCTGATCCCGGGATTTCGGGATTACAATTTGACAATCCCGGGATCCCGGGACTGTTCCCGGGATTGGCATTTTTTTCCATTGTTAATATAAAATTTTTATATTTACAAATAACATTGATAAAATCGGTCAAAAATAAATCTAGTATAATTTATACTATTAAAGACATTTATTATTAATATTGTGTACCCTCAATCTTGGAAATACACAAGTTTAATGGAGTAAATAATATTATAATATAAATAATAATGTGAATTTAATATGAGATTGCTGTTTCTGATAGTAAAGACATAATGAATGGATTAGCGAGATTTAAAATAGTAAAGCAAATAATCATGACGTACTTATGGCCTTTCTGCATCATAAATCTAATTTTTCGACCATGTCCGATCCTAATAGGATCATATGGGCCTCCACAGAGTAGAGATTTGTATTAACAGATTTTGTTTTTTTTTTACGAGAAATGGATGTCAGCCACTTGCTCAACCTGCAAAATCTAATTAGTCAGCCAAATATGAAACTGCCGTAAAACGTATGATATCATGGTAGAATTACTTTGTTAAAAGTGCGAAGCTTTGTTTTTTCCAATCTTTCTCATTTCTAATAATTCATGTGAAAAAATAAAATGAATCGGCAACCTACACATGGGTATAAATCAAACTTCATTCAAACTCAGTTTATTTCTAATGTAGTTATTTTTTATTAAAAGTATTTTTTCTGTTTTTTTTTCGCTTTTATTTTATTTTCCATAAAAATTAATAAAAAAAATCAATCCCGAAATCCCGGGATTATGTTTATCAATCCCGGGATTCATAGGTATCGAAAATAGCTCGGGATCCCGGGATCTCGGGATTCGGGATCCCGGGATTGGGATCCCTAATCAGGATCTCTCCAAATTTTAGTTATAACTTACTTACCCTTACCAATAATTTAATAATCTATTTTTGTATTCAATAAATAACATACCTACATCATTTTGAAAACCTCAGAAACATACAATGTTTGTTCAGCAAAAGTCGGATGAGAGACTCATATCATGGTCCTGCCTGGTGCGTTACTTAGATAACCTTGCGAGCTGTTATTTATTGTGATGCTAGCGATATTTTAGCAACTAGCGCATATAGCAGACATAAAGCATGCACAAACTCAAAGATTCGCCTTTTAGATAACAGATAGGAAATATAACAAAACCGTGTAGTGAAATAGATCAGCTGGCTTTGATTTGCATAATTCTGTTAATAGTCATAGATTCTTTCTAAAATGATTGCAGGAACACATTTCAAAATGTTGAATCTCTGCTTCAACAGAACGTTAAAACCGGCGGAGTTGCTGTTCTTGAATGCAATTCCCGGTTCGTGTACTACCTTGTAACTAAAAAGCTACATACCGATGTACTCACTGTTAAGAATCTCAGGTTAGCTCTTAAAGCAATGAAGCGGCATATCATCATGAATGACGTGAAATACCTGGCCTTACCTGTGATTGGTCGTGGAAATGAAAAACTCTATTGGTCAGAGGTTCAGAAGGTTTTAGAAGAGATTTTTTGTGATGTTGAAATTCATATACAAATATATAAATATATACAATTATATAAAAATGGACATGTAAGTACTCTTTTATTATTAAGTTATTATCTTTTGTTCTAAATCTATATATTTAAATTTTTCCCACGCCTGCCACAAAGCGGTTAGCCTGCAATAATATGCCGCTGGGGTAATAAAATGTATTTTTATCAGAAAGTTTGAATTATAAGAGGAGGGATCGAAATGAATTTTTTGTAATACAATTAATACCACACAATTTTGGTGTGGTTGAATTGGTCATATCATATTTCCATTACAAAAATAAATACATTTTTCGTCCGGAACAATTTTAAGTTGGACGTTGTTGACCTCCTGGTTCAAACGTTTTTTCTTTTTTATGATGTTCATGACTTGCAATTGCTCTACGTCTGGTCCAAATATTTCTGTCTTCAAATGTTTATTTGCCCAATTTTTTTATACACATATTTATCTATTTTCATGGTTATAATATCTTTTACCAATGTCAAGACATAATCATATTGATTATGTTAAAATTGCACCATTATTTTAAACATGCTGATATAGTGAGTTATAAGAATATTAGGTTTACTTGAAAGTCCTTGATTTGGGGGGGTGTATTGACTTTGTCAAAGGCCCGCTTTCATATATATTTAATCTTGTGATGGAGACGGGTATCTTTCCCGAATTGTGGAAGATGTCAAAGGTTACTCCAATCCATAAGAGTGGTACCGAGTCATCAGTGGAGAACTACAGGCCGGTGGCTGTTCTCTCGGCACCCGCAAAAGTTCTTGAGAGGATCATGCATAACATGATTTATCCAAAAATTGAGTCATTTATAATGAATGAGCAGCATGGATTTAGAGTTGGCCGATCAACGGAAACTAACCTGATGGTATTTGTAGATTATGTGTCGTCAGCACTAGATAGAGGCCATCAGGTTGACTGTTCCTACAATGACTTCTCAAAAGCGTTTGACAGAGTCGATCACGACATCCTATTGGAAAAACTCCAACTAATTGGATTGTCCGATCGTTTTCTGAAGCTATTCGGGAGCTATTTTAGGAATCGTCAACAATACGTATCGTATGGCGTCTATCAGTCACAGACGTTCAATACATTTTCTGGTGTCCCTCAGGGCTCAAACTTGGGGCCATTGCTGTTTACGATTTTTATAAATGACATAGCAATGGTCATTAAAAATGCTATGTTTTTGTTGTTCGCTGATGACCTGAAACTCTTCATGGAAGTTGTCACCTTGGACGATTGTCGTCAACTCCAACTTGATATAGACAATATATTAGATTGGGGCAGGCGTAACAAACTGGACTTCAATATTGAAAAATGCAATATTTTATCATTTACCAAAGCCTCGCGAGTATTATTTTTCCAATATTCGATGCATGGCAGAGTTCTTTCGCGAATACCATCTGTAAGGGATCTTGGCATTACGTTTGACAGTAAGCTATCATTTAGTGGTCATATAGCTATCATTTGTAAAAAGGCGCTACAAATGTTGGGCTTCGTCGTGCGTACTTCCCGGGTCTTTTCGGATGTTACTGTATTAAAAATTCTTTATGATTCCTTAGTGAGAAGCCGGCTTGAGAGTGGGTCGATTGTTTGGGCCTTGCATCAGTTGAAATATGACCTTATGGTGGAGCAAGTTCAAAAGAAATTTTTGAGACTCCTTTATTTGAGGTTATATGGATACTATCCGTGGCTTTATCCAACTGACTTTCTCTTAGGTATGCTTACATACTGTAGTTTAAGTGCTAGAAGATATCAATATTTGGCCACGTATTTTTTTCGACTAATACGTGGTGTGAATGAGAACTCTGCCATTCTTGGTAATATTGACTTATGTGTCCCTGATAACGATCTTAGAAATCGGGAGCATCTGTTGTTTGTTCTCCCGAGGAGCATAACTAACCTGCCATTGGTGATGCCAATTGGGAGGGCAATAACTCTGTTCAACCAAATTGCTTCGGATGTTGATATATTCCATCTACGTGAGAATGAGTATAGGTGGATGTTATTTTATAAATTCTTAAAATAGGGTCTGCTTAACTCATCCGGTGTACTTCCTTGTACCTATATACTTCATATTTTTTGTATTTACACATTTATACTGTAGAATAACTTAATATTGCATAATTACAGTATTACATAATACTGTTTTAATAATATTTCTTTGTTTCTAAATGTCATGTTGTGAACGTCTTAAACTTATAATTTGTAATGTCCACAATATGTAAAATGAATTAAAATTGAATTGAAAAAATTAATTTATTTGATGAAATCCAGCCCAGTCAATATATACTTATATGTTGTCTTAGTGTGCACATAGCTGTTTATTTGGGAGCCCAGAATACTACCGACTCTAGCATTCAGGACAGTCAAAATTCCATAAGTGCCACTGACAACAGTATTCGGACAATTCAATCATGCTATAGGTGGGCACATTTGAGACAAGCCAAATTCTATTATTGAGACCAATTCCAAGATGCTCTGATAAAATTTTACAAAATAATAAAATTGTAGATACAGTATTATAAAACTTTAGGAATAAAATTTACATATAATCTAAACCTATGTACAAATCTTATTTTACTTTATAATAATCTAAACGAATTTTGCTATTTACCTATAATTAATTTTGCAACCAACTGAAAATTTACTATTATAAGACAGCCAGAAGCTGGTTCCGGACATTATCCCTTAATGGTGTGATTTTACTTATGTGATGATTCCATGCAATCATCGTAACAGACTTGAATGTGTACATTCCAAATATGGCAGTGATTTTACTTTTACAATGATCGCACAAGTAAAGGGGAAATATTAACACTTATGGGGTGACACGGTTTGGTGTGACAATATAAATACTATGTCAGGGTTGGCGAACCTTTTTACGTCCGCATGCCAAAATTTTCCAAATATTATTTTTCGACTGTGGAAAAAAATGAAAAATTAGTTTTTAAGAATGTTATTAAAAACGTTTAAAAATTACAATTAAGGTTCTTGTGATTCTATTTTTCACCGTGTTTAGAGTCATAGAATATTTTTATTTTTAATTGCCTGCTTGGTCTCAAGTATTGTAAATCGTGTGTCGCGGTGCAGCTTCCGCCGTCGCTTTTAACTCTATTGTCTATAGTTGCCGTCGCTTTCAGTTAAAGTTCATTTACTTGCCGCCATACTACTGAGAAATTGTAAATTAAAGATTTGATTTCTTTCAACAGAACAAGGAGAACACGCTCATTCAACAATCAAATGCAAAAAGTAAGCATTATAATGTACTATCTTCTCAAAGGACAAATAATCTTCCGAATCCATGGAGTCGCAATATGTCTCTAAGCTCTTCTCAAAGTATAAATGACTTTCAAGAAGTAGAACCAAATCAAAGGAGGCGTGACATGTCTCGGGTAATTGACGAGCGTCGAGTTGGTAAAGCTACGTTTGTGAATGTTAATGGGCATTTGTTCGATACTGGGAAAAAATTCTCTCTAGCGCACAGTGTTGGCGAGGATTTGGCCATGCAATATGGTGTAGCTGTTTGTTTCAGGTATGTTTATTTTCTTAAATATCATTTGTAAATAAATTACTAAGCCGGGTTGGGTAAGTGCAGTATACAAATCGTGCAGCTCTTCGGTGGTCCAGTGCCAAGTCCTGGAGCACTGAATCATTTTTAAATTCTTAATAAATCCTCTAAATCAGGCATGTATAGTGCGTCGATCGTGGGATGCATTTTTGTCGGAACCATAGGAACTGATTAGTGAAAATGTAAAAAGTGCCAAGACCTGCCGCATAAGTAAGAGAACAAGTAGATGTAGTTTCCTCCTATCGTCACGCAGTAGGCTCTTTACACAGTAGAAGAACATAATAATAGATTTTTTCCTTGACATTTCTGGTGTGTTGCAGAGACCATTCTCAAGAGAGTGAAAACCCAAAAATCTATTATGATAACAATAGAAGAATAGTTTGACTATGAGTGCAATGATTGCCCAAACCAAAACTTTTCACGACGAATGCGAAATTGAGTACCTGCCTATTTCTTTGGCATGGTGGAGGACAAAAAAATGTTGTTTGATTTGTAACATCTCAGTATCTTCAAATACAATGTTTGTTTAAGTTGAAGAATGACAATTGGAGAGTACGGTAGTTCACTGCCAGTTTTGATACTGGATAGT
Organism: Rhyacophila brunnea; assembly: GCF_057557595.1. Lineage (NCBI taxonomy): Eukaryota > Metazoa > Arthropoda > Insecta > Trichoptera > Rhyacophilidae > Rhyacophila > Rhyacophila brunnea. The sequence continues at coordinate 23,299,569 of NW_028232774.1, forward strand.
AGTTACAATCTAGTAAAAGTTGGACATGCCTGCCCTAAAACAATATTCCAACTATTCAATAGTTCCTAATACTAAGAATTTCCTGATATCCTAAAAAGACATGTAGGTAGGAACCTAATCAGCGTTGCCAGATAACTATTTTACAAAATTAGGATTTTTACCATATTGTAAAATAAAGAAATCGAGATTTAGCTTTTTTAGATTACCTAATTCTTATTATATACGAAATTCAAAGAATTTTTGAATGAACCCAGCCAGCCACAAGATCGAGTTGGGTAAATCTCACGAAATAAAAAGTCCTATACCAGATTATGAATATTATACCCAATGGGAACATACTTACTGATTGTTTTCCTTGAATTTTTCAGTTCCACATGCATACATTTTCATGGGACATGTACCTACATCTGAAGCTATTGCTTTCAAAGTCAATACGCTCCATTTTTTATTTTTTCTTGATTCTGATTCTGTAAGTACTTTGCCATTGTGTGTATATTCAAAAAATATCAAATCCAGCTCCGTTATAAAGTTAAATAGAATTAAACCGGAGGTCGTTTGGAAAATTGTTTATTAGCCGCCATTTTTTATGATATTGAAAGCGTAATTAAACCAATTCTTACGTTAATTACACCATTTAACTAATTGCAGCATAGAAAGGATTAATTAATTTTAATGACATTAACAACATTTTATTTCACCATTCGCTTTTCAAATTGATTATAAATATGTTTGCGAAAAGAAAACATTCTATCTGCAGTCCTAAATGTGCTTGACGGGTTTTTGCGATTATCGTATAATGGTGGAATATTGAGGTTACTGAGATGTCCGGGGTTCCAACGGCTAGCTCAGGTGTCCATTGAACCCCGGATTCACAAAAAAGAACGATATATTTATGTTTGTTAGGTTAAATAAAACACTAAGTCTTTCTTGTGCGGGTCTTAGCGTTATATATTTTAATATTTAGTTGGACAACGTTATTTTGTAGTCTTTTACATATTTTGTTTTTACAATCAGTTTCGCAGGTCCGTACACGGTTTACAAAAAGGACGCTTACTAACTTTTTTTTTTCTTTTTTTTAAATTTCCCGTACCCACGCCGACTAGTAAAAAGGACTCGTGATTGGCCAAATCTGATCGCATGATCTTTAATTCGGCGAATCACGAGCCTGACACTGGCGCGCGAGGATTTCACCGTTGCGCAATGCGCGGCAAAATTTATTATATTTGAATACTTATATTTAGTCTTAAAATTATCTCTTTCATCCATCATCATTTACACTTTTTAAATTAAATTAAATTTATCTTAATTACACCTCCGCCCAATATGTGATTTTCACACACCGGACGAAGGCCTTTACTTATGAATAAAAAATACTTACGTGGTTGAGCAAGGAATCAGATTAGATGTTTTATGAAGCCGTTTCTAGAGGTCAGGATTACGTTTCGACTTATAGCTACTAAATGATTATTTTACACCGGGAGAAGCCCGCCTGTAACAAGGGTGTATCATTACCTACTTTGATACTAAAGGTTTCATATTATGTAAATTTTAGATGTTTCTACATTTAAATTTTTCAAAAAGTTTTATGTTGTATCTCGCTAATTAATTTCACTTTGAAAGCCAGTCTTTTCATTTCTTTGTTTTTTTTCTGTTGATGTTATTGAATTGTTGTTTAATTGATTGCAGGAAGACATTTAAAAGTGTAGGAGGACTCCTGGACCAGCAAGTTAAAACCGGCGGAGTAGCCATTTTGAAACCCGATTCCCGGTTCGTTTACTACCTCGTTACTAAAATGCTGAGTAACTCGATGCTCACTATTGAAAATCTCAGGTCATCTCTTGAAGCAATGAAACAACATATAATTAAGAATGGTGTGAAATATCTCGCCTTGCCTGAGATTGGCCGTGGCTCTGAGAATTTACCCCTGTATGAGGTCATGGAAGTTTTGGAAGATGTCTTCCATAGTATTGATATAAACGTATGGATGTATCACTATGTCAATGTAAGTAAACTTTTTTACCCGTTTCTACTTATACAAAAAGTTATATTAGGTGCCTAGTTTTTTTCTTTGTATCCGCTACTGACTAGACTTATTTTGACTTACCTACTTTATTAATATTAATACTATCGATCGAAGGTAGTTGACGGAATTTGAATGTAAATTGTTATGGATTTAAGTTTTGTACTATTCCATTTGAGTTGTTTTTTGTATATGGGTTTGTAACTTTTTAAAAACTGACAGGTATTATTGATATATCTCATTAGTTAACTACATTAATTTCCCAGTATTGATGAGTTTATAACTTTTGAATGTAGTGTTTATTGATTATTATTTAATGATCTATTATTAGGGCTTGATGATGTATATGCCTATTGATTGTATTATTAGTGATAAAGGTAGGGGATTTTTACACACACTTCAACTATTCATAATTTGTTTGTTATATTTTTATTGTGATCCTTGACTTAATAGATAGGTGATAAAGTTTTTACCTACTTTATTGTATTAATTTATTATAATTATAAGTTTGAATTATTTATATTCGTTGTCATTGTATATTTACCTGTTGGTGAGTGCACATTGTGCCTGAAGATGCCGAAAGGCGAAACCCGGTTCGCAAAAACGACTCAAATGGAATAATACAAAACTTAAATCCATTAGAATTTACTTTATTAATATTGTTTTATTTTCCAGAGTGGCGCTGGATGGCGATTAGAAGGCGACAATGAAATTATTCATGTTGAATTGGACTTGGTGAACATGGAGAAACATTCTGCCCTGATATACATTGCCTCTGTTAATGGTAACGTTACAAAAACAATGCTATCACTAGATGCAAAACACCATTTTCTTCGAAGATATTCAGTGGAATACCGGCAATTGGGTAGAGTAGTCAGAATTCAGGGAAACGAAGATGTGACATATGGTTTTGTTTGTGTGGATGCCGACGGAAAATTCTCGTATAAAATGTTTGATCGGTGTCTTCAAAATTTTTCCCAGCTGAATCAAGCGGATAGCTATTTTTATGTTGGTATGAGCGCTGTAACATCGCAATCTGATCGGCTGATTATGAAAAAAATTGAAAATATTGTTCAGTATTCAAATTCGAGATGTTCACTTGAAATAGAGTTTTGGGTCCATGATCCAATTTCTTACCAACCTGAATGTTACGATGTCTTGAATATTCAGTATTATTGACCAACACCACTTCATCGTTAAATAATTAGGTATGACTTCTTTATTGTGGCCAGGGTGTCATAACACGCACGTAGGGCGAATGAACGAAAGTGAGGACATATAGATCAGTGGTGTGCTGTTCATAGATCCTGTGGATGCTGCGTATCTCTAAATTATTCCGAGATATAAATATATACAAGTAAAACATGCACATGCGTAAAAAGCGTGGAAATGAGCAAATATTATGACATTAATGAAGACAAATAAATAGAAAAAATATTTATTATAGTGGAACCATTTAGCCATGTATTAAATATGTCACAGATACAATTTCTTCGTATTCGTAGGAATTAGGCAGAGCTAATCTGAGTATTGTTACTATTTCATGGTTACCAATTATGTCTTGTTTTATAATTAATATATTTTTTTAATATACCGTATTTCCTCGATTATAAGCCATTTATACCAATAATAGGCATATTATTTATGTACTATCACCGTCAGAGTCTGAAATTTCTGTTCACTTCAGATTTTTCTGAATGACTTTTCGACTTCTTCGAATTTTACAGCAATTGTAAGTCGCCATCGATTATAAGATGCACCCTGAATTCCGAGACACCAAAATAGGAAAAAACATACGTCTTACAATTGAGGAAATACAGTATTTAGTGACATTTCTCATTTCCTGATTATATTTTGATGATGATTTCTGATTTTAAGTTCCCAACACTTAGTTCCATTGACATTGAATGACATTTTAATGGTCTTACTGAATGTATTAACAGTGGGTATATAATACGATATTATTACATACCAAATTTCCAACACTAGATTTTATACCTGCTTCTTTACTTAGGTTTTCAATTTTTTTATTGCATTAATTTGATATATAGAAGAGAATTAACTGTATCCTGCGTCAGTGTTCATTTGCCATTGGCGAGTGTGCATAGTACCTAAAGGTGCCAAAAGGTGAAACCCAGGTAGCAAAAAATTACAAAAATGGCAAAACTTAAAAAAAAATATGAAAATAACTAGGTACTAAAATAACTAGGAAAAAAATAACCAAACGCCATTCTTTGTAATGAATAATTTTTGTAATAGCATAATATAATACAGTACCTACCTATATAAAACCATTGAAACGTAATAAAATTGTATGCCCACAGGAATATTCCATAACATGTAATAGTGACATGATAGATAATAATGACAACTATAACTTGAGTTGCAGCGGCGTGTAGAACAGATAGCTTTTAATACACCGGCGATACCTCAAGGCAACAGGCAATGCCTCAATAATTCATAGTTGTCGGTATATACTAATAGGTATCAGTCTTGCGAGACTCTTGCCGATTGCTCGCGACACACCTGTTGGGAAGCCCTCCCTTAGATGGTCACTATGACATGTTGGTCACAATATTGAAGTCACACTAGGTTCGACCTTTAAGAGTTGAACCTTGATTATCCAGACTATTTGAGGATGAAGGTAGTTCAAATAATAATAAATCTGGATAATCGAAAAAATAAGTAATTTTTTTATAGAATTAGTTTATTATTTTAGTAAGTCATATTTAATATATTTTACATAATAGTATTTTTTTATGAGAAACTTCAATATTGCCCTTCTTATTTTTAGCTTTCAAAAAATAATCTATGTTGTGTAAAAGTTATATATTTATTTTGGTGTAATCTGAATAATCAGGGTCCCTATTATATTGAATGAGTTGTTATCAAGGGTAAATTTTTTTTTTCCCGCATTAAATTTCCAGAAAATAAATTATGTATATTTCTATTGGTGGGCAGTACTTTACCTCACTATGTGTAATGTTTTGGTGTTAATGTCTAATGCATTATTTTAAATATTATTGACTTTCTATATTAATTAAAGACCAATTTTGTAATTATTTCTTTATTTGATATTGACATAACATGACGTATTGTTAATGGAAGTGAGTCTGTATATTGTTGCGTGTGGTTAATGGAGAGATTGAATTTTATAAGAACTGAATGTTAACTATATTTTTATTTAATTGGACTTATGTATAGTGAACTGAGGCACATGGACCATTGACTGACTGACATTTCCTTTTCTGCTCAGTTGGTAATTGATAACATAGTATGCATTATTTTTGTTGGATCTCCAATGGCTACCTTTACTCTTCGCCACTGGTCTGGATTAGAGTTCACCTCGCAGTTGGCACTGCTACACTTTGAAATAACTCTATTGATCCAACATCCCAACATAGGTGGTTCGACATCGTCTTTATCATTTGTTTCTTTTTACCTTTATTTATACCCCGGAAAGAAATGATAAAAACAGTGCATATAAGGGTTTGCCCTACTACAATTTACTGGAGCGCTTTGACTACTCATAAAGCTTAGTCCAGACCAAGAACATCTCTATATAAACAATGTTTTCCATCCTTGGCGGAATACAAAAATATATGAACATATTTTGTACCAGAATATTTTAGGAGATTGAAAATGTACGTAAATGTCTACCTGAACATAGAGAAAAATTAAATTAAAAATAATATATTACTTCTAATAAAACTTTATTTTTTTGACAATCAATTTATTTATACAATGGATGTACATACTATTTAGTATTTATTATGTTCTCTATAATGGAAATAATAAAAAGATTATATTTTGTGATAATTATTAATTGTGCGTTTTCTTTTAATTTTAATACCTATGATCAACATTTTTATGCAGTGACGTCGCGTGAGGATAGGCAGGTCATGTGTTGCATAGGGGTGGCAAATGAACGAATGAATACAATTATTATTACAATTTTTGAGAGCATTGACGGTTTTCAATGTCGATGCGGTCGCTTCATTAGAAAGTATCGACATTTATGTTTAAAAAATAATAATCTTCTTATCCTTTTTTGGCAATATCCGCCCTTTAGTTGGAGCATATGGACACCACACGGCACCTCCAAGAAATAAAAAAACCCGCCATCATAACTATTAATAATTATTGTTGTATTGTAATAACAATTGTGATACATATTGTCACGGTGGTTTATTGCACAGGCAATATTTTCACAAATTTACAAATCTGTCAGCGCCACAGACCTCCACCTACGTAACACCACCGCTGTTTGAAGGTAAGTTTCGTGGAAATGTTAATTGGACATTGGTGTATTCAAAAATAAAAATAATATTAAAGGCCATCATGAATTGAAAATTTTAACCAAAATCTATTAAGTCGGTTCACATTCTATTATAGATGTGATGAATGTTTTAATGAAATATTAAATTATTTTGATCAACATCACAAAAAGCAATGCCTGCTATAATAAATTGTTTTTTAGGTCCTCAATAAAGTTTTTCCTATAGTCTCTTCAACCATAAATCCAGCTCTGACCACTTTCATCATTGTAAGTGCTTAGCCGTAGTAGTTTGGCGGGCGCGGCGCGGCGCGGCGGCGTCTTACGAAACTCAAACGTATAACCGTGTGTGAAATTTTCGTAGACAGTGTCTTTTTTGGGGCATACTACACACGGTTAGTGTACGTCCTGAGTGGCAGCGTTTGGCACAGCGTTGAGCGTTTTGCGCAACTCAAACGTATAACCGTATAAATGTATAACCAAAAAAAGACATTGTCTACGAACATTTTCACACACGGTTATACGTTTGAGTTGCGCAAAACGCTCAACGCTGCGCCGAACGCTGCCACTCAGGGCGTACACTAAGTGCAAGAACGTAGTGGTCGCGCGGGGGCGGCGCGGCGGCGTCTTGCGAAACTTAAACGTATAACCGTGTGTATTATGCCCCAAAAAAAGACACTGTCTACGAACATTTTACACACGGTTACACGTTTGAGTTTCGCAAGACGCCGCCGCGCCGTGCCCGCCAAATCACTACGGCCGAGCACTTATACGTTTGAGTTTCGCAAGACGCCGCCGCGCCGCGCCCGCCAAACCACTACGGCCGAGCATTAAGATTGTTATTCTTGATCCAAGGAGGAATCTTGGATAGGTGGTTCAATGTTAGAGTACTCACCCGGCAAGCTATATGTGTATTTAAATCCCACTGGGTTGAAGGATCTTATTTTGGATCTATCTGAATAGTTTCTGAGACTTTTAAAGTTTACGTTATATGTTAGGAAAATTATTGTACCGTGATATTTAAAAACATACCCACTGTCGGTGTGTGTTTGTACTCAGAGTTGATCAGGGTAAATCAAAAATGTAGTAGATTTGTGGATGTATCTCGATTAATTTTACGACACAAATTTTGTTTGAAAACATTGGCAACACTGTTTTAGATTGCTTAATTGGATGTAGTTAAGCAGAAAACATCCAAGCCACAATTTTACAAACTGAGACAAATGCATTTGAAATTTTGAAGTAACAAATTAACATTTAGTATGACTTTTATCTTTTTTAGATTGAATTTGTAATTTAAATACTTACATGGAATTATAGTGCATATTAATTGATTGTTAGATTTTTGAAAAACATACTAATTATTATAAGTTATTGAGTGTTTTGAGGGTTGGATGTTTTCTGCAAGTTAAAAACTGATTGTTTTGTGTTTATATTTTCCTAAATATTGTACTGATCTTAGCACATAAAACCTTGGGACAATCATCTTTATTTGAATATTTCTTTATAAATAAAACACTATATTAGTACATTTATTTTACACATATATGTATTGGAAATTTGTTTAATAAAAAAGATCAAGCGATAATCATTGGAACTTAAAATAGTTAAGAGTAGTTGTGGTCAAAATAAATCTATATTATGTAAGTACTTAATGTTATATTGGAATTTCAGGTTCAAAATCTAATATTTGAGAATTGTAATCATACACATCCTCGGTAATATTTGATGAACCCGTAAGGTTTTCATAGTGTATTTTTGCATCATTTGGAATTAAATGCATGATGCTTTTCAAATCATTTAATTTTGGAAGAGCAATTGCTTTTCCTTCTGGCCATAGTGTAGTTAATAGACTTAAAAAATTGTCAGTCGAAACACCCCTACGTTGTATATTTACTGCCACGAAATCCTCTTCAAAACTATTGCTCTTGATATAAATTAAATATGGGTTTTCCTTTATCAACTTTATCGCCCTTATTTTTGAGCCAATTAATTTTTTGGCCATTGGTATCGACTTTTCTATACACAATATGTTTCTTTAGATCTTAACTACCCTTGAAATCAACGCTTTTCATTTGCGTAACAATCAAAGGATTTTTCTTGCGGCAATTTTCCATTATGTTTATATATTCAAATCGAGTGTATATTCGTTGCTGGTGCTTGAGACTGCATTAAATATCACCAAAATCTTTGTCGTTAGGCAGATAGCTATGTCCACTACACAAAATTTTTTGTGTTACTGTATTGAGGGACGGCTTTGATTCAAGTAATGCCTTAAGCATGAGGGTAATCTTAATATTTCGGTTCTGCCCCCCACATGAGTCTGACCATAAAATTAAATCTTTAACTGCTGAAGATATATGACTCTAATGCTTTAATATGCATGACCCAACCTCTTGAGAACCTCTTCCTGCAATGCCTTCTAACCACACATAGCAGAAAATTTTCTGTTGTTTTCCACTATGGATGCCTAAATTATAAAGCCATAGTTGGCGTTTATAAAATATGATATTAGTGGAAATTCTCGGTAAGAGAAGGGTCTTCTGCATATCAAATGTGAGACATTCTGTGTCGTCTCTGTTTTTGGCAGTAAGCAGATCTAATTTTAGCAAATCTTGCGCATTTTTTGCTAAAGCCTGGTGTTTCTCTTTTTCTGTGATAAGTTGTGCTTTTTCCGAACCATCTCTTACGTTATCGATTTTCACCTTAAATGTATCGCAAACGTTACATGTATCTTTTTTAGCGGTTTTGTTTTTAAGTTGAATTTAGCATAAAATATCTGTTTATAGATAGCAAGGGTTACAGGATTATTAACTTCCGTTTTGAACATATCATACATTTTTGCCAATGTCATGTCAGGTAGTAGAAAATTGCTTTCCGTGTCTCCACGGCAGTAATGTGAGGTATATTTTGGAAGCCTATTAATTTGCTTAATGACAGCATTCACTTTTTCTTCAGGTACTTTGTTCAACCCACCTTGTTTTAACCCTCTTTGATCCAACAGTTCCTTACGACCTGAAATTTTCTGAAGAGCAGTGTTAATTCTGGTAGGAGTTATGTTGATTGATTTGCAAAACATCATTCGGTATACTCTTTTTTGTTGAGAGTATAAACCCTGGAGAATTGTCTTTTTGTAGAATTTCTACCATAACACCGTTTTTTGCGTGTTTCAGTCACAATCATGTCACAATGGTAGTGATGAATGTTGTTTGTGAATTATAAGAACCTAATTACCAAAAACAGTTGAATTCAAATTTACATTCTTCTTCAGTAATTTGTTCATTGCATTTCATTATACAATTACAATAGGTAATAGTAAATAAATTATTTGCCTGATTCGAGTACACCTTTATAGTCACAATACGGCTTATTAGCATTTCTGTTCAACTTCGATGTCGTCTTTGATTGCCAAATTAATATTTTGGCTTCGGACCTCTTTTAGGACAACTGGTAAATATTTGTCACGAATTTTCAAGAGATGAGGAATTGACACCATTTGTATCCATGGAAACAGCCGACTCGATATCTGCATTAATATATAGCCTTGGAGAAATAACCCTCTATTATAAAATCGTATCGTATCATATCTCTATCGAAAAATAATCTATTAATTTAAAACTCCTAACACGTCCAAATAACATGGATTAGATACATGCGAAGATTTTTAAAACTCCTAATAAGTCCAACCCGCATGGACGTATTCTGACAATATTAAAATTATAGTTTTGTCTAATTGCAATAAAAAAGCAGGATACGTCCAAACCACATGAACGTTTTCTCGATATTATTTTTCGTAAATTGTTAGTATGTGGGTTAGAAAAAACAGCGATAACCTTTTCTGGGTGTATATTTCTGGTTGGACGTTTTCGCCATATTAAAATATTGATGTTTTTGAAGCATCGGCGCGACTAGCATGTCGCATCTCTTCGCGACCGTTTTGAAGCTGAGAGATTCCAGTCTCGCTGTCAGCGAGCCGCCATTGAAATACACTAGCTAGATACTGGCTGGAATTTTAGTTTCAGTTCCGACGGACATAAGTTGCGCCGTGGGAGGATGGCTTAATACGTAACAAAATGAAAATTTTCCATTTGTGGGTTTGATGTTTTCTGCTTAACTACATCTAATTGTCTATGGTCGCAGTCACAGACAGTTTATTAGTCTATGTCAGTGTTGCTAACCGTACTACAATTATAGTATTTGTACTATAATTTTGGTTCGCCTACTATGTACGATATAAAACAGGTATAGTACGCCCAAAATATATGTAAAAAGTACTAAAATTTCGATATTTCTGTTCGATAAATTGGTGCAAAGTACTATAATTTCGAAATATAAGAAGATTTGGAGAACTGGAAAAAATTGCTCGAAAACGTAAAAAAATCCCTTGACTTTGGTTTAAAATTAAATTTCTTGAATTCTTCGATAAGCATTTTTGGTCGGAAGAGGTACCTAAATAAAAAGGGGTCTCGGATTTTCTCAAATTCTCCTTTTTTTCTGTGAATCAAAACACCTATACACTTTCAACCAGATGTCAACGCGTATTATATTTTTACCCCAAATACTATAATTTTGGAGGCTCTGTACTATAATTCCACTTTGAAAAGATGGCAACACTGGTCTATGTTCAAAGACGTCACATTTTGAAGATGAAGTTTATAAGTGACAGCTCGTGATAAACTGTACTAATCGTACTTCGTATTTCACGGTTGTACCTTCGATTAATACATTTATATAAGTATGCAACCAAACTATTAATTAATCGCCTAATTGTGTTTTGTGTATTTTTGTACCCATTTATTTTATATTGTCATAGTTTTATAGTTAAATAATAGCTCGACTGAACGCCGGTTATATTTTTTTTATAATTATATACATTTATACCTAATAAAACGTCATTATTTTGTAGAAGGCTGTTGAACAGAAAGTAATCAAACAAGTAATAGTGTATCTAATTAACCTAGAAAGTTTTTTCATTGTTTGTGTTTTAATTAAATACATATGTGAAAAGATTGTGTTCAAAATGCAAGTGAATGTGTGGATTGCAGTAACGGCACTCGGTGAACTGTCGGACGCTGTTGAGTATTGATCACATAGATACAGGGATACCCTGTTATGGTGCAATCCATACCATCAAAAACGTCCAGAACCCAAAGTCGAGCTTATTAAATTTTTATTAAAAGCTTATTAAAAGTCTCAGCGTTTATAGATTTTTGTATGATTTGGACACAATACTTTAAACAGTATAAACCGTGACTTTGGCTTTGACATTGTAGTCCTGCTTCATTTTCAAGTTCACATTCGTATCATTTTTCAATAGGTGTGAATATATAATTTTTTTCAGGTTTTGATTTTTTGTATAAAACTATAACAAGATGGGCACTGTTGATCCTGCGACTCCCCGTCTGACGACATGCATTCCGCTGCCTCTGGCCGAAGAGCAGTTGGCCCTCATCGTGGACAAGTCCAAAGACTGGGCTCTCATGCACGGGGTGGGAATGCGAAATAAAAATGCATTCAGCACCGATTCCCTACAGGTTTGTCAGTTTTCATTCTCATAATATTGTGTATTTTGTAACTAAGAGCATGAATAATGAATTCCTTTCCGATTGGAATTCCATCGAATCCTTGGTCAAACTAGTCTTGATGAGCGACTTATATTAGTTATGAGAAATTATATTGTACATTTCATTTATATTATGTAGTTAAATTAAATGTTTAATTTTCTTCTGCAGTTCGCCCCTTTCGTCCTGACCCCGTCAGCGTTTCCCCGGTCGGAGTTTAACAAGGCTGTGGAGATGCAGCCTATCCTAAACGAGCTGACACATAAAATCTCGCATGATTCTGATTTCCTGAAGGAATCACTCGCCACAACGCTCCCCGTCGACGACTTTACGGCTCGCCTCTATCGCATCTGGGAGACTGTCCTCGCAGAGGGGATAACGCAGGTAAAGTGTCTCAATGTCTGTAATTTGATGTCTTTATTGTTTACGAGTGTTATTATTTTGCCAAATCTGAAATTCCATCGAAATACTTTATGTAAATACTTACACTTAAACGTTGACCAACGCGTGTCAACTTATTTCTTCCAACCTGTGCAAACAATTTCTTATTTAGATATTTATAGATTAATATTTAGACTCATAGTCCATTGCGCAGGGTAATGGCTTCTCATACTAGGGATTACGGGTTCTATCCTTGGTGAGGTCACAATAAATCTATGTGATTTTCTCAAACCATGGCATATTTCTGTGATGTGTCTCAATGCTGTAATTGGTGTTAATATAATTAGAAAGAAGCAATTTACAAAACCTTTACCTTGAAAAGGGTAAACTTTGATTCTTCACACTAATAAACATATCTTTATAATATAATAAACATTTTTTTTAATTCAGTGAACAATTCACAAGATTTAAGAATGCAACATTCTTTATTGAACATACATAACACCTCAGAAACATATTATTAGAAAAAATCTTTAAAAAAAAATGTGTGATATACTGTGTTTTCTAATAATACATTTCTGAGGTGTTTCTGAATTATGTACCTATATGTATCTTTCTTTACTTATTTCACATTTGTTTTTTTCATGAATTAAATTTTTTTTAAAGGTAGCTATTTTAAAATAGTACAATAATTGTTAGTGTAATAAGTATGTGAATATTTTCTTTAATTTGTTTACCTGTGTTGAGTTGGTCGGCCACATTTTGGAAACTGGGGAAATCTCAAGTCCTATTTTCATATTACTAGTGATTAGTCTGTATTTTTTTTTAATTGATTTCATCGTATTAATTTTATTTTATGATGTTTATTCCTACTCAGTGATCATGATATTATTGCATTACTTTGAACCTTGCAATTCCATCCTGTTTTTTCTAATATTAAATGCATTGTGTTTCTTTATTTTTTTTCAAATTATTCGTGTATGCGTTTCATGTGTCTAGTCGTATTTATTTATTTGTAGTATGTATCATGTAATGTTTCTAATTATTATTTATGCTCTTTGGTTATTCTATTTGGCGTTTTTATCCTCCTTTATGAGTTATTTATGAGCTGAGATGAGCTTATTTTGACTGATGACTTCTTAAAAAACTCCAATTACATATATAATGTATACAGTATATTTAAAATATTATGAATCCCTGAATAATACATTGATTTATCACTGTAAATACTTGCATGAAAAGGATTCTAAAGAGGTATGCTTGTAAAAGAAAAATATATTTTCTTAGTGTTAATTGCAACAAATATAATTTTTTATAATACCTAATAATATAAAACAAAATATATAAATCATACTTATGTAATCCATATAGTTTAATATTGATTACTACGAGCTTTGTCCGCTCAGTTCTTATAGATTCTCTAGTTAGAGAAACAAGACTGTATTAAGTAAATACCATAATATTAATATTTACGTTTACTTATACAGTATAACCCCTATTTTACGTTTTTTAAGGGACTGAAAAAAAACCTAATTGGAGGGAAAATGTAAAAGGGGGGTATTGAAAAAAAGAACATTTAAATTTTATGTTTCTAAAAAATAACGTTTTATTAAAAAACAACATTCAATTTAAATTTTTATTGAAAAAATCATGTATATTAGTTTGTTGCATTTTTGTTATGTAATTCTCTTTTAAGACTATATAAACATTTAAAAGTGTCATCTTGAATATCAGCAAAGCTTGTAAAGTAGGTTTTTAAACCCTCGATGAACCTCATTGCTTCTTCTTTTGTTGGAATATCAACCTCTTCTTCATCAGACAGTTCTTCAGCAGACAAGTCTGCTGGTGTTAAATGACTGTCAACAATGTCATCAACAACGCCGAACTCGGGCCAATCACAGCGTCGCTCGCCGACCAATCACCGTGCGCCATTCTAAAGACACGGAGTTTTCCCTCCAAACACCTTACGCTGTTCGAATGTCACGACCCAATCATTGTCAAGAGCGCGTAACTCGCATATTTTGAATATTTCCGACGTAAATCGCGGGAAAGAAAAACGTAAATGCGGGTATTAAATGTACTGAAATACATCGGGACTGAAAAAATTACACGCAATTGCCGGGAAAACGTGAATTCCGGGCACGTAAAAACGAGGTTATACTGTATTTACAACTTCAATAGTTTCTAACACTTAATAGAAAAAAAATGTCTACTTAATATAATGTATATTTTATCATTTACTATAAACCACAGATGAAAATTTAATCATCTAATTAAATTTGTATGGAAGGTTTAATTTATTCCTTTCGGTTTATGTAAATATTATGCATGTCCAACGGTTCCATCTAATCTATGGTTTACTACTATAAATTAACGAGACTAGCTGTTTTCTATGATTTATTAACTGTAGTCATTATTAATCAAAAGAGAAATAAAGAGACATTCAATAGTGGCCTTATTTATTCACATCATTGAGAACAATTTATGAATTTTAAAAAAACATATTAATTGCAATCTCACCTGTCAGAGAATATTGTTTGGTCAATTATGTAGTAGATAATGTTACCCTCTGGTTAAATCGTAATGATGTCATCATGTACATAAAGATTCATCTAAATATAATTAACTAAATGATTTCACACAATAATTACTTATTGGCCACACTGAGCAAAATTGCAGAAATGGAAAAAAATACAAACATTATTACGGAATGGAACATTTAAGGTCACTCCCTTGATGGGTTGGCACAGTTCGGTATGGCATTGACTCGGCATGCCTGAACAGTGCCCCAGTTATTCATTTAAATTACAAGCTACACACTAGTCGATACTGCACAGTCACATGTGTTCGGCATGCTGTTTATCCAGAAATTTCTACGCCTATATACTACTACATCCGTCAAATAAATGCATCGCTGTTGTATCATTACCGTTGAAGGCATGTCAGTATGTAGCTTAGTGTCAATTCGTTTCCATAGCATAGCGAAAAATGTGCCACCATGTCAGTAGTATCAAATTAATACTGCTGATACTACTTGTTACCTATGATTCTTTAATTCTACAAATTCCCATTTAGTTTGATCGATAATCTGTGGATGCGGTTAAATTCCTCTTCACACTGTTCAGTGTTGCCAGACCTGAAATCGAATAATTCAGTGCTCATCTCACTCATAAAATTAGTAATGAAATAAATTCTTTCGAAAGAGGAGTAATTTGATATATTCCCTTCAATGATATTTATGACAATCGTAATATTACATTTTACATGTGATACATTAATTGCCCAGATACTGTTGAACAAGAACTTCTTGTCCATGTATTAAATCTGTGAACTTACAATCCCCTCCAGTACAGCTAATCACCCTTCCGTTTTTAAATGAGGAACGCCCCCAAATTTATCATTTCAATTTACATTCCAGTAATGTATAGATCTGTCAATTTACGTAATTTAATGCTTTTTATAATATAATAGAAATATGTCTAAAACGATCAGGAGTGATGTTAGAATTTTTATTAGTAAACTTCTGATTTATTGTGAGGAAGAAAAGGAGTAGCATTGAAAAGGAGAGCCAGTACATTATTTAAACACACCTCTAGCACGCGTTGCCGCCATGACAGGTACATTACTAGAAGTCTTCTACATGCGATTACAGCGACTTGCTATTTTCGCCGATTTCTTGTTGTCAGATAATATACGTCTTATACATACTAAATTTAATTATAGTGTCTATTCATACTTCACCGACGTCTTATTGCTAACTCTCCCTGTGTAACCAGTATTTGACGTCTTGTTTAAATCACATATATTATTATTTTACATTTCCGTTTTTATAACATTATTATTAAATTACCGAGGATGTTGCCATTTGAAAACGATGATTCCCACTCTTGGTTTAATAAAATATATGATTTGTTTTAAATTGCGAGTGGGATTATTTCATTGAGATTTATAAACATAAAAATATATAGTTATCGTCCACAATAATATTTAGTCATTGTATTATTCATTGTCGTCAATTCTAATAATTGAAGATACTATTTATAGTAAAAGTATGTTTGATTATCGTTAGGTATATTTACTAAGGCAAGTTCACACCGTATGGCTACAAACAGTAAAGTTGACGAATAATATAGTTTAAGTGTACTATATAATATGTATAGTAAACCATATTTTGACGTTACAGCTATAAGATAGTGCGAATGCTTCTATAGTGTAATAACTAAAATGATGGTTGATAACAGTTTCTGTGTTATGTACACATTGAGAAAACTGTTGCCGAACCTTTGTCAACACTGAAACATTGAAAAACTTACGTGTGTCATAGCAGTGGGTCAATTGAATCAAAAAATATATGTACATACATTGCATAAAATTCTTAGATGTCACAGCAGTATAATAGTTTTAGTATTAATTTTGTTAGCAACATTTATGTAATAATATGTAAATGTTCACTTTGTGTTTCTGGCTGAAATTTTCTGACTAAACAAACAAACTTGGCATAGTTAAAAGCTGGATTTTAGATATTTTCGCAGCCTCATTCTGAAATAATTACAAGATAAAAAGAACTTTTCATATACAACGTTTTTAAATTTTCTGTTGAATCATATAAACTTGACTTGACTAGCTTAAACAATCAAAAAAATTTATACTTGATAGAAATAATACTGAGATGTCATTTTGACATGTCATATTGATTTCCATAGTAACGCACGTATATATTAATAATTTAGTTGCTAGGACCCCAGACCCCCTAGCAACCAATAATGGTGTCGAAATAACTTTTCATACAAAACAGAATTAACTGAAAATGAATTCAATTCTACTTAAAGATGGCTAAAAGTATTAAAAAAATGCATTGGCATCGTGTATCTGATATATTCTAAAAGTTTCAAATGTCTCGCTAGTCGGGAAGTTAGTTAAAAATCGATTGCAAGATTTGCACCGGACAAAAAACCACCGGACAAATAAGAATACGAGCTAAGAAAAACGTTGTAAATAAAAGTACTTGTCAGCCGTTGGTTACAATTTAATTAGCAAGACTCATTCTCACTTTCGATGAAAACCTTCTATATTTAAATACGCAATATTCATCTAGCAATTGTGTATATAATATGACTACATTTTGGGAAATTGAAAATGGAAATGGGAAATTAGTTTATTCGGAAAATAACCATTTTTGTGGCTAATGTTGAAAACTTTGTTTTAGGACAATTTTTTGAGAGATAGTGGACGAAATACCTAAAATTCTGCTTACCACTATATCTAGTTTGTGAGGTAAAAATGTATGTTCATTCACAAAGTGAACGGTTTCATCGAAATCTTGAGTTACCAAGCTGGAAAAACTAAAAGACCTAATACATTGGGTTAAGAGAGTCAATATGAATGAGCGAAGAAAATGTACCTACATATAAATAAATGTCATTCTTTTATAAATACTGTATTATATTTCACTTTCCGTCTTCACTGTTAATATCTTTCATTTCACTCTAGCTATCTGGGGAATGGCTGTTATATACCATTGGAACTGGTGCCATCACGTAAATGATGGAATCTCATTATATAATCGTGACAAACTATAAATTAATTTATGACTCTTACTGCTTCATGATAGTGGAGGTTTCATAATTGGGTTGGAATTTTCGAGTGATCTCTTCAACTTGTGCACAATTTTTTTTCTTTCGGGTTCACATCTACTTTAATAATTAATACTTTTTGATTTCTCGATTTCTGTTTTGGCATTTGCATGGTGTGTAATGTTTATATTATACCTATTCTGCTTCATAATATTTTTCAATCCTGAATGGTCCCGTCTGAATCCTCAATCCTTAGTAAGTCATACTTTTGACATGAAATGGTGACCATCGTCAACGCATGTCATATCTATTTAACTACAACTTTTTAATTAATTTGTGACAATTTTTAATTCTTGAAAAGTGGCATAATAAAAATGTCTTTTCTACTCTTTATTTCTTTTTGTTTAATTTTAAATAACAAATTTTCCTATTTACAATATATCTATATCATTTACGTCTACATTACAATGAAAATTATACTTGATGTAGTCGCCGTTCAGTCAAAAATCATTGTTTTGAGATAATATATTATAATGCAAAAGGAAAAAGGCGAAGTCTAAAATCATTATTATTCAGGAGATCTAAATAAAGATTGATTTTTGAACCACTCAATGAGAACTCCTATTTGGGGAATCATCCTTTTTCTCATTTGTATATATTATGGTTCATTTGGCATATTCTACTCATTAAAAAGAACCAGTGTTGCCTATAATTATTATACAATTAACTTTGATTACACGAAAAATATAAAATACTATAATTTTACGTGAAATATGCTAAAATACCATAGTTTTGAGGATTTTAAGACAATAAATGTTCATCAACTATTGCTTTTTCAGAAATACTATATTTTTTACACCTTTGTACTATAATCAGCATAGAAAAAGATGCCAACACTGTTTCAGACATAGATATAGTTTTTGAAAGCTTAAAGGTGTATAAAAACAATCAACAATTCAGCATGGTTGCTCTCTGATTGGTGAGGTTCAGGATATTGGCCCATTTAAAGAGTATTTTATAATCAAATTTTGAAATTCAATGAGTCCATTGACATTAAACTCAAAACTGGCATTTCTGTTGATAATGATTTGCTTGAACGGTGACAATATAAAAGAATGATAAAAATTTAATGCAATATCTGGTATTATGATCATTTCACTCCACAAGTATGACAGCTTCCATATTCCTACAAAATGTGGCCACATCGCATTTTGATTTCCCATTTACCGTATCGTATGGCATCCTGAGTTGTGCACCATCCTTTTATAGCCAATATCCCTGGGGATGCTTCGTTCGGACATAATGCTGGAGACCAAGTGTCCTCACCTGAGAAAGTGCAAGAGACATTCACCATATTGCTGCTGGAAGCAGGTGGAGATTAACAGCATTGCGTCTGGCTTTGGACACCTGGGTCCTGTTTCCAGAGCCATCCAGAGGTAGACGCGACACTTGATTGTTATAGATCTTTGCGGGTGCGGGTGTCAGGCAAACGCTATCATTATTTATTGGCATATTTAAAACGGTTTGTTAGAAATATATTCGTTAATTACTGAAACGATGCATTCTTGGAAAACTGTTATAATCAAAATTTAGGATCACTGATAATATGCAATATTGATTGAAGCAACACTATAAAAATTTTCAGGGGCACATCATGTCATTTATTATTAATTTTGGTGAACACACTCATGTGTTGAAAAAAGAAAGTATCATTCTCAAGACATGTATTGTGCGATCACTGTATCTTATTAACCTTACTTTTGCCATGGCATTATATTGTTTATCTCTAGTCTCAGTGAAACGGATTTAGTCCAGTCACACTAAATGCATTCAATATAACTTTTGTTTACATTCTACTATACTGGATAAGATAAGTAAATCAAACACTTGTTGTGTTGTACTTAATGCGTTAAAACTTTCCAAAAATTGATAAATATAATAGTGTTCGTGTAATATTTAAGTGCAAGTAATGTTATAATTAGTTATTACTTGGTGATTCCTTTTGTACTTATAAAGGATAACATCATATTGGAAATTGTCTGATTAGTACCTATCCTTATATAATGTCATTCATATTTTTATTTGCCAGTCATATACCTACCACAATGCCAAAAGGCACTGAAACCGATTTTTATGAAAAAGTTTTAATCTATGGCAACACAAGGCATGTGAAATGAACAGTTTCAATACAGAATTGGTTCTTATTTCAAAATTTATTTTCCTATTTACGATTTTAAATGAGATTGTAATATTATAATTTTATATATTTACTAGTATTTAATATATTTTGAAAGTTTGTCATTATTGCATCGCTTTGGTAGGCATGGAAACGTGTGTTTTTTGTATTAATAATAATTGTTTATGGTCATTCTGCTGTTTTGAGCAAATCCCTAATCCCGCTTGAGACCTCTAGCTGAATCGTCTGCATAGCATACGATATTTTATTCTCTGTTTTTACCCAATATCCTGCTGGTATAAAATTAAAAAAAAAAAATGTAGTATTTTTGTGTGGTTATTCTGTATTTAATTGTAAGTAGTAATTTTACCAATTTACTCCTGTGCTTTTTTATCACTACTAAAATATTAGAATTGCCAATTGATTAAGTGTTGCCACCGTTAGAAATGTATTACATTATGATGGTTCATAATATTTCTATTTTATTTTTGTCACAAAAAATGAATTCGTGTAACGAACACATGCATCAGAAATACAGCTTTTTGTTTCCGGCCATAGAAAAAGGCATAATACATATTTTTTAAATTGTTTTAACGCAGTTGGTATTTTTATTGAAAATAAAATATTTTACTAAAATTGGATTATATATTACCATCTGTTAATATTAACACAAACTAATACAGTACACTCTCAGTAATCCGCTACTCGATTATCCGACAACTACTATAATCCGCCGTTATTTTTACTAGTTGAACCACGAAATCAAGCTCTATAATTCGCCGGTATTCGATTGTCAAATTCAGTAGTCCGCCGCGTATAAGTATACAACGCAGATGAGATGATTTTATTTTGGAAACTTCCTCTTAGTAAAATTTACGTTCATCGCGAAGAAAGTAATGTACCAGGGAGGAAAATGCCCAAGGACGGCATCACAATAATTATTATGCATACATAGGGAAAGCCAGGAATCCTAAGCCATTCAAGAATATCTGCCTCACTGAACAACTGGTTGTGTCAAGTGGTTTACTGTTTTATTAGTTAATAAACTCAGTTTATAAATATGTATAATTTAGTAAATACTTGATTTTGATTATAAATTAAACCGTAATTTGCGAGTAAAAATTTCTCAAAAAAACTATTTTTACGAAATACCTGTTTTAATAATTTTTACCATATTTTGTATGTATGCACTATAATCCGCCGTTTTCACTAATTGGACACTTTTCGGGTTTTTGGGGTGGCGGATTACTGAGAGAGTACTGTACTTTTAAAACCAATAAAGTATTGGTTTATGTCTACATTAATAGTTTTCTTCTATAATGTCGATGAAGAAAGGTCATGATATGAATAAAATTTATCACTCACCCGATGGACGGAATAGTTTAATCGGCTGCGTGTGCGCTTGCTGATCAAAAGGTCTATGAATCAATCCTGCCTGCTGTCTTTACTTTTTATTTCATTTGTTGGGTGAATCATGACGATTTTCCATCACAGACCAGCAGGATTCACTCTCCATGTGTACAGCATGTAAGAATTAAAACTAAATAAATTAGTTATGCTTTTACTATATTCCACGAGGCCCACAATAGTCAGGCTGTGGCACGAAACTGTGTTACTAGTACTAGTCATTGTCTAGTCAAAATAGTAAACTGTTTGTAGAGAATGTTAATTATTGCATATTGAAATATATGGAAACAATTTGAACGACATACTCAATCTTCATTTAATGCAAACAGGTTATCGCACTGATTTTGAATATAATCAATAACTAGCACTACCATAGTAATTCACAATTCAGTGCCACCACCTGAATATAGTTGGCCTTGGATATTCCCATATATATTGATAGGTATAAAAATGTTTAGTGTTCAATTCAATATTGATATATTTTTCTTCAAAACACTCATCTTTATAATACATCTACATACATCTCAAGCATGTCCAATTGATTTAAGAAGTATTCAATGTATTGTTACTCTTTAGTATTTCTTTTAACGAAAGGCTTGTATTGTATAATATACCAATGGTTATGGGCTTTAGGATGCACATTTCTTTTTATGGTGGAACACCTGCAATTGAAGCAGCTTAAATATTTAATGTAATATTTCTAACATTCATTTCATAGTCATAATTTTCTCTTTCTTATTTTATAGTATTTTAAATCTGGTTAAGTAAGCCGTTTACCTTGTTTTGAAAACTATTTATCTCTATATGTGTTATCTTATGTGAATCTCGTAAATCAAAAACAAATAACTTTTTTTCAGGAGACTTATCTTTAAATGAAATTTCTAAATTTGCAAAATGAAGAAAATTCTACTCAACTCGTGGATTGCAATTTTTTCTTTTGTTGGATTGATTTCTTAAATTATTACGCATGTTATAGGTGCAAGAATTTGACACAGAAGCTATAATAGATTCGATAATACTAGTTTGAATGAGAATCTTAATTTTTTACCTAAATGGGATTTCTGAAGTTACTTTTACATTAAAGATTTTTTAATGAAATCATGAAAGACTGTTATTTTCAGTTATTACATAATTAACTATCTAAAACATTCTTTTTCCTAATAGTTATTTTAGTAAATACTATATTATACAAAATTACCTTTTTTTTTTTTTAAATAAGGATGAAAAATATTTAACAGTATGTAAATATTTAAGGTAGATTCAATGACTTTTACGAACATTGAAGGTTTTCAATACAGTGAATGAATGCTACAAGTATCTAATAATCTGCAGACGATCTTGTATACTTTGATAGTCTTCTTGAGATTATGACAGATGGTAATATTCTAATGACAACATTAATAATTACTGCATATCCATAATGTCTTTTTCAAAAGCCTGGATCGTGAATTGAAATCCCGTGTCTGGCAAATTTACATATTGTTTTTTTCAAAGATGTTGGAAAAAACCTTTGCTTATTGAAATAGAGCCTGAATGTAGATTTTAAATTGAAGTAAATAAACGACCTCTGGTCCACTGATTAATGTAGCTACAGATGACATTGCAGATTCATTTGAAGAGAACTTCACACTTCGAGGGCTTAGTGTCAAACAACACTATCTACAAAAGTGCAACTTTACAGGAGAGCCAAAATTCGTTATTTTAGATTCTTGTAACTTAACAAGGGAAATGTTTATTTAAAACCTAATGTTAATATTTTATAATTTATTGTGTATTGTACATTTATCTTGTTTATGATGATGTTAAAATTTATAGGGATAGTTTTAAAAAAATATGAAAACAAGGGTAACTTATGTAGTTAGCGTTAAACTTTACTGACGATTTAATAAGAAATTAGAAAAGATCATGTAGCCGTAAATGTAAAATAACGTTATCTCAAAAAAAAAAAAAAACACTTTTTTGTAGATAGCGTTGTCTGACTTTAAGCACTCGACTTCTTCTATGACATTCCACTATAATTTCAATATAATTCTTCTTCTTCTTCGATGGCGCTACAGCTCAAGTCGAGCCCTGGCCTCCTCCACCGCCGTCCTCCAGTCCTCCGCACGTCTTTTCCAGCAGTTCATGATTTTTAGCAGCTGGTTGGCATCTTTTGTAATGTTGTCACCCCATCGTGTGCTTGGCTTTCCCACTGGCCTTTTCCCCCCTGGGTTTCATTCGAGGATCTTCTTCGGTATCCGTGACTCAGGCATGCGCTGGACATGGCCTGCCCAGTTTAGCCTCTGGAGTTTTATGAAGGTGGAGAGTTTTGAATCTTGGTATAAGCGGTATAGTTCTGTGTTGTACCTAATTCTCCATCAATATAATTCTATGAGCAGATATTGCCAAAATAATCCTATAGGCTTGGATAGTGTATAATAAATTAAAATCGATGTTGCCGTATTAATGAAGACATTTGAATATAGAATTTAGCTATAAAAAAAATGCATTATATAATGTTAGTAAAAGGTGATTCGTTATATTTGCGATTGAATTGTAATATTACAAGCAATAGTAATTTGTATGTTATCGCTTACCTTTTCCCTGGCAATTTTCAATTGAAAAACCATTCATTGAAGGTTGAATTTTGGAGATTTTTGTTTAATAACAGCCTTGAAATATCTGTGGTTACAACAAAAACAGTTATATTATCATTGCCCTCAATATAATACAAGTCGTTGAAGCATTACATTATAATTTTTTTTTCTGTTTGCTATTCAATCCGATTCGAATCTTGTCCGCCTCGCGAAGAGGTTTCTTAACAGGTTATTTTTTTTACGAGAAATGGATGTTGACTATTTGCTCTCAACCATCATTCATTCTCTCGATCCAAACACACATTTAAATTGGCAGAAGCAGATACCTTTCCACATGTTCATTGTGAGCGCCATAAATAAAATGGTTAAAAGTCATCTTTTAAGATTTTCATCAGTGTGGGATTAAAACTTTGTTTATCATACGTAATTCGCTAATAACTAAATATATTTAGATCAAAGATGCCTTCTTTGATTTTCCTATTAAAGTTAACTCATTTAGTGCTAACAACGCGACTGGCGTGTTTGCAGTAGTTGGCCATT
This sequence comes from Rhyacophila brunnea, assembly GCF_057557595.1. NCBI lineage: Eukaryota > Metazoa > Arthropoda > Insecta > Trichoptera > Rhyacophilidae > Rhyacophila > Rhyacophila brunnea. The sequence continues at coordinate 23,324,079 of NW_028232774.1, forward strand.
AGATATAATTAACATGATATATAAATGTGGTAATTAAAAAGTAATTAACTGGTCAGCTGTGAATGTACTAAGCAAGTTTTAGGCTCAGTCTCTATCTAAGAAGGTTTTATTCGACGTCTTTGCTAGGGATCTTCTAATTACTGTAAAATGTATATGGTTTTTGTAATCAGATTAGGCTAACCTGATTAATTGATTTTCCTTCTGAAAGCTTATCTGTTCACTCTGTATTTTATGAAATATAAACACAAAAGAAATATTCAATTCTCCCAGACCTTGAGAGTTCATTTCACTTCTGTAAAATATATGAGACAATACAATGTTTATTATGCTATGAGAATGTACATAATAGATTATTCAATTCGTAATGGTCAATATACGTCATCTTTGTGCTATTACTATGTCAGTCTCAAGTTTCTTTGTATTGACATTTAAATTAGAATATTGTTATGATCATTAAAACTATTCACAAATTTTAAAGCACTTTACGATGCATTGTGTGAAATAAATTATTATGCACATTCAACACAAATTTCAATCAAACGAGGTTATTGTTTTAAAATAGTGGTTTTAACAATGATTTTCAAGAAACTTTTTTTTTTATAAAGATGGACCATAAATATATTACTCATAAATCATCTCACATTGCAAATTTATTTGTAGCATGTTTCTAAAGTATCAAAGTTCTTTTATGAAGAGTATTTTATAAAATTTTTCACAGAGTAATAGTCTATATTTTATAAAATATGTCTTTCATAAAAGTTAATAGGACGACATTACCTTCTGTCAAAGATTAGTCTATGATAAAGAGTTTTTTGCGGTGATTGAACATGGAATTTTTTTAGTTATGTACCAATATTCATTGCTAATAAAGACAATAACAGAATTTAGTTTTAAGCCTCAACTAAGAAAATTACGTTTTTCTAATAATCCAGTTTACACCTCTGGTCATGATATTATGATTGTAATAAAACACCGTTTCGCAAGAAGTCAAGCAAAGATTGGAGATCTTTTAATGAAATGTATTCATATTTTTGCTAAATTCATCATCTTTATTTGAAATTTAAATACAGGTGTTGCATGTATTATATATTTATATTTTTACCACTCAAATTGGGTCATTTAGTATGTATATTAAAACTGAAACGCATTGAGCGTGATACATATTAACATATTTAATAATCTGTCATAGTCCAGTTAGTGTATTCATGACTTTTTGCAAATTTAATTGTTGACACCATTTTTTATCGCTATTATTTTACCTTCACAAAAGCAAGGCCAATGGCAACTTGAATTGATAACAAATTTTATAAAGATTATCACAGATAGTGTACCTACATCATCTATACACAATTCATAAATTTCCTGCAGTTATTGCAACACTTATTAGGTCATTTATAAAAGAATAGTTTTTACTTGTATTATAAATTCTAAGTCTTTTTACTTTGTATTATGATGCCAAATGTTTCACAAAAACCTCTTAAAATTAAAATAATACAATCTATACAAACGAAATTCCCACAATGCATACTTAATTTAACATGAAGTGGGTACATACTTCATATTTTTATCTAGCTAATTTGGTGGTTTTAGTTTAAATAATAATCGTCGTGGGCATAGATAATCATCAATTCTGGCAAATAATGTTGTTTCAACCGAAGACAATAAAAAACGCTATATTGACAGAGCCTAAATCTGTGTATGGCGTGAATATGTTGATAAGTCTAAAAACATAAATTCTCAGGGTAGCTATTTGTACGCTTGGCTTTCTGTGATAAATCAGATCATGTTTTTAAATTTTAGTAAAGTGTTTGTAAATTCTCACCAAACTAAAATTTAAAAACATTCCTGATTTACCACAGAAAATTACAAAATAATAACTTTCCTGAGAATTTATTTTTTTAGACTTATCAAGATGTTCACGCCATACGCTGAAATATATGGGGCGTATATTTCCAGTCCACATAATATGGTTGAAATCTATATAGTATGTGCATACTCTATGCAATTTCACACAATATGTAGTGACCTATAATAACAGACATGTCCAACATTTCGGATGGATGGATTTTGGTCAGAACCATTGGAACTGTAAAAAATGTGTATATTCACTTTGTAATATAATATGATTTCATTGAGACGTCTCACATCAAAGTGAAGCTGAAAAATAGATATTAAAACATGTAATTAAATTAGGTGTAAGTCATTTCGCATTGCAGATTCGTTCATAGCAAATTTCACACTTATCACCTGCATTTTTCAAAAACTGCAATCATTTAACACAATACTTACTTACTCAACAGTCATTCCACAATTTACGAAATGTACAAAATGTGCAGATCACAAAAAAATCGTGGCATATGACATATATACTGACAACTATAGCTTGAGGCATAACTTTGGTGCCCATTTCACGATATGAGTATTGCAAGCTATTAGATCTCAAACCCACCACATCTCAAGTGATAATTGTCGGTATCTACTTACATAATAACATCTCAGAATAGGTCGCCAAAATGGTGGATGGTCAAAATGGTCTTTTGTTTATATCTTTCAACGCTGCAAGGTACAGAATATAAATTTTTCTATGGCTACCAATTCAATCACACTAAAAACAATGAGGAAACTCCATCAAACGTTCTAACACTAAAAGTTCATCAAACTTTCTTTAGTTATAGTGCAAACTCTTGTCTTTTAAGAAAATGTTTTTCCGTCAGCCAGTGGTGAAGAGTGGAGGCAGGGTATAATTGAATTTTAAAAACTAACTAACATACTGCAATTAGTATTCTTAGATCAACGAAAACAATAAGTATGTGTAAGACAATGTTTAGTGTGCACTATTTATGTCGGATCTCCACAGCCTAACTCCACCCTTCGCTACTACCGTAAACAGACCAAATTCTAATACTTCTGCTTTTTCAATGTATATAATATATGTGTATATTTTATGTGTAAAATTATTGGTTACTTAGTTGCAATTTTGTAAGTCTCGGTATTGGTTCATGTTTATTTTGCTTATTGCACAGACCATAATGGAATCATGTCATGCATATGACTGGACAGCATGTATATGTGAGAATAACAATGGTAGCGCTAAGTTTATGTCAGACTTGTGATGTAAACGATTGATACCATGTTACATCATATAAAACTCTATAACCAACGATTCTTTAGGAACAATTTTATAATACTTTTGTAAAATCGCTCGTTAGCGTCTCTTATTTACATTGGCAATACCTAGTCTATTTTACCTGCAATAGCATATTATGTTATTTTTTTGAAATCACTCTTTATGGCTTCTATCTAATTGTTGCATATCTGTGTATTAGTGTGGATGGTAAACATATGTTATAATGTACACAATTGGTTCAATCGGCCGTTTATCGGTTTTAGTCACTGTTGATATTATGTCACTCTGCTAACTAATGATACGAATACCCTTTCATGGGTTCTAGGATGCCAATACAACTGCACGATAAACATGTGGGCGATGGATGGATGAATGATTTGTGCGAAGAAATACACTTACAGGTTACGTCTTGATCCAGCACCTGTAATAAAGCATTGTTGCAAACAATCATGTCGATGGTGTGCTTTCACATTCCAATCTTGCACTGAACTGCAGTGATCCACAAATTACGCAATGTTTTTCAAGAAACTTTTAATTAGCACAAACCTTCTCTATAGTGTCCAAACTATCAACAATATTGCGCAATATTGTTTATAGTTTTGTCATTCTATCAAAGCATTGTGTAACATGTTGTGCCAATTAAAAGTGTATTAAAATTCATTAGTGTGAAATTTGATGACTATTGATTTATTTCTAATGAATAGTGCGCAATATCTTTGCAGTTCAGAGCAGTATTGGAATGTGAAAACACACCATCGACAATATGTTTTTTTACATTAACCATAGACCTCGCATTATTATTGGCAGATATTTTATATTAGAGTTGTTAGTCCACTTGCTGGTTCAAGATGTAACATGTTTGTATCTATTTGCACATTTCATTCATCTATATGACGTCCAGATGTTCAATTGTTCTGATGTCCAGTCAGCGGTGTCCCGCTGGCAGTGCCAAATCGTCCTATTCCACCTTTATTAATAAAAGAAAAAAATCATATGCTTGCATTGTATCCTATCACTGGATGATTCAGTCCTACAAACTTATCTAAAGAACAATCAAAAATGGAACTACAAACTACCATATGGACGCCATTTTGAAAACGTCATTCGAATGTCAGATTCTGTCCAATTGCAGTCCAGCCTTAATTGGGTAGTTTTCGACTGTGGCTCCCCCATCCATTCTTTAGATAAGTTTATAGGTCTGTACACACGTTTATTACATGATACATAGATATGCAACTTGTGAGCAGCGCCATGTATAATATATTACAAGAATAGAAAAAAAAATTTCCTTTATACTATAAGTGAGAGTTCATATTGATTACCATATAAAATAATATAGATTTGTTCCGTCATATGCAAGCATAATTCATCGTTTTATTGTATTCGGTCGGATTGCAACAAAGATATTTAAAGGCTAAAATGCAAAACAATAAAAAATACACTATCTAATCCTTATAAATAATAAGATTTTGAAAAAATTTACATAAAAACATTTACCAAGAAGATGTCATCAATAAACCATTGTTGCGGTCCGACCAGTTTTCATTATTTCATTTTCATTTAATGTAAGGTTTTGTTTTTCCTGTTGTATAATTTTTTTAATGGCTATTGCATCGTCTTTGGGATAACAAGGTGTGATTTTTGACTTCTCCCACGTTCCAAATATGTACCGGCACAATAAATAACAATAGAATAATTACGTACAGCTAACACAAATTTTGGTGTTCTGGTTTTCTTCTCGTCTAAGTAAACGTAAGAGCATCATATCAATTATTTTTTTTAACTTACTACGAAATTTTATGTATAATTGTGTTTATGCACTAATTCTTTTCAGGATACTTGATTTTAATTTAGGAAGGTTTAATCAAATGCTGTAAACATTATAATTAAAAAGACCGATTATATCTTTTTATCTCTATCTTCTCATTGTATACATGAGGTAAAATAAATGATTTTATTTATTCATCATATTTAGTCTTTATTTTATACTCCATTCAGCAGAACATTTAACTTGACATGAAGTCATATTGTTAAATGTGAATGAAAGTTTTTAATTAATCCTTAAAATAATATGCTCCACGGAGGAGTAGTGCTAAACTGCCTGTCTGAGTTCAAGTTCGAATCCCACACCTGACAAATATCACTTATTGCTTTTTTATATGCAATGGGCAAGTAGTTAAAAACCATTCCTCATAAGAAAACTGTGTAGAATTTAAGAAAAATATAACCTCCATTATGCGGAGGCCAATATATTCGCTTAGAAGCAAAACTGGTAATTTACTTTTTTTTTTTTAATTTACTTTACTTTTATAGCATAGCTTTAACGAAAGTTTAGTTTATATTAATTATAAATAAATCATAAAATCGAAAGGGTTTCTTTGTAGTTTTTCATGGATACATACATAGAAAGTTATACTGTATGACCATGTAGTGTTGTCGAACGAAAATTCAGGCAGGATGGGCAATTGTGTTTACAGCCATTGAGTGCAGGACTGTTTCGCTCCGACTACCTGATGCATGAAGCCTTCGACAACAAGATAAAGCAGGTGGAAATTAACACGATAGCGTCCAGTTTCGGAGGGATTACCACAGTACTGACACCCTTTCATAGGTACACACAATATTATAAGTTTTCTCTTCATGAAACATTAATGTTTACCTACCTATATAGAAGTTCTGTTTCAATAATTTATTGTGCTGTTGATTTTTTCCCATAGACAATGAAAACAAGCGCACCTTCGTGTTGGTAGCAGTGGCATAATATGACTTTTGAGTGATGTGGCTTATGTGCACATTTTTGTTTTGTATTTCATGTGAGCATTTATTTATTCAGTCATCACATACCTACATTATTGTAAAAGATTGATCACATTATTTTTGTAAAATGTTAAATATACAGGACATATTTTTTTTTTCAAAAATAAATTTTTAATATTCTACTTAAAGATAATATGTTATTTTGATGCTGACCACTTTTTTATTCCATTTTTCACAGTAAAAATTATAACACCTAGTTGATTTATTATTTTATGATATTTGGCGTAGTGTGCTGCTAGACCAGTACAATGATAGATACAATTTCCAAAATAAGAAATTTTTATATGGTAGTTTGGTATTTCATTTATAATTGTGATGTTGTTGCTTAGCCATAATTTAAAAAGAATGTTCATGTTCACAGTCTACAGACTAATAATAGAATTATTAATCTATGATGGTCAAGCTTTCAATAGATATTTTCAAATATTCAACTGTAATTTTAAAGTTTTTCGTTGAAATCACTGCTTTTTTCTGACAATGTAAAAATATTATAAAATATCTTTTGTCTTCGAATTAAATCATAATGTTCCAAAATTCATTTCATTATATTTTATAAAATTAGATCTTATTTACATAAATATTTTTAACATTATTGCCAGAACAATGAATGAGCTAGTAATATCATAAAGTAATGATACTCGTTATCTAAAATATTATTCTTTCTGCTATCAGCATTTAAAAATAACAACAGTTAACCAATTATTATAACAGCAAGAAGGCTTGACTAATTACTAAAACATATTTGAATCTACAATTTTTATACTCCATTAGGATACAAGTATCATAAATAATTTAATATTGCAACCTTTTGCTGAAAAATAGATGGGTTCCTACTTCAGAATTTAAGTTATAAAATCATTCAGAGTTAATAAATTTATAATTTCTAAAATCATTTGTGTTTTGTTAAATTTGTTTTCAATTTTTTTGTGGGTTTTTTACTGCAACATAAAGTTTTCATCACTTATTGAATTTATATTACGTTCACTTTATATTGTAATTCCTTCTCATGGCGAATTCTCGTTGGTGTCCTGTGAAACCGCCGGATATGGAGAATCATATAAATATGCTGCCCTCTGAATTTTTTGACAAAAAATGCTTATTTTTCAGCAAATACATTGATAAAGTGATAGGTTAATTAATATTTTTTTAGTCCTTATTCACACAATTAAGTAATTTAGGTAACATAGGTAAAAGTAGATTTCCAACAGCTGTACATAATATTATGAACCTACAATAAACTATCAATTATCCGGTTTTCGGATTATCTGTGCTTAAAATGAACATGGTTTCAATATTTTAGTAAAATTGTCGTAGCGTTTCAATATATTATGAGTGATGGAGATATTGTTTCCACTGTCAGTAAACCAGAAGAGGATTCGAGTGGAGAAGAAATTATCAATTGAATTAGTCACAACACGTCACTTACTTTATTGAAGTACATTGATCATTGGGAATTCGAGAAAAACTATATAATAGCTCATTCAAAACAAACAAAAATCACAGATCTTAACTAGTAATACAAATTAAACATGTAAAATAATACTAAATAAAATTCATATTTCAGATTATTTGTGTTTTTCCGATTATTATTATTATATTATTATTTCCCGGAAATTAACTGTTACAGTGGAACCCCGATCTACCGTTCCCGTTCCCGCATAAATCGTTTTCCCGCACGGTATGATACATACCGATCTTTCAGTCGCGTAGCTTTGTTTGCACAGATCGGTCAGCGCTCAGGCTTGCCTTGCATCTCGTATCACGAATTTTTATAAGTCGCAACTAAAATACCCCTCATGAAGAAAACTAGAACTCTAGCTGAGAAACTGAAAATAATTCAAGACGTCAAAAAAAATCCAGGAACGAGTTTTAAAAAAACGAGTTTAAAAAAAAAAAAAAAATCGATTCGCATTTATTGTTATTTTTACGTACCTTTCCCTTGAAAATTGTAGAATCGGGGTTTCACTGTATTAGAGTTTTTAAAAATGAAATAACATTAATATTTTTTTTAATTAAGCTCTAAACTGTAAATCCATTTTGCTAAAAATGTGAGTTAAGGCTTATTAAGCAGTATTTATACTAGTCTGATAATTTAACAAACTGCATACATTTCTTTCAACCGTGCATTATATACCTATCGCTACCAAAGTGAGATGGTTTTAACCGTTGCTAACTCTGACATTGCATGCCATTTACTAATAGTTAAATGTTGCTATTTTAAGATTCAATTTGACCATAATTGTGTGTGTGGATGTCACTGGACTGTGAAGCAGAGGTTAACGTGTTGGGCATTTGTTCGATGGGTTACGGCTTCGAATCCCACTGACTGGGAAAGTTTTTACAATCAACACATTTATTTGGAACCGGGGTGTTGAGCGAATGGATAACTCTCATAAGAAAAAAAATCCTTATACCTCCACACTGCAAAGACCCGTTATTTATGGGAAAATAATAGCCTTATTTTGCATTACTTGTGTTATGATTGATACCATATCAATCTGGCAGACACTGGTTTATTTTAGTTGCACAGATCTAAAACTTAATTACCTTTTTGATAGTATACCATTTTAAATAAAAATTGTTTACTGTGAAATGAGATTAACTGAATTTTCTCTTTCAGAAGAAACTTATTTAATAGCATTTTTGCAATACTATAATTCTTCATATCTATAAGATGTTAAATTTTCTCTTATAAAATATCCTTGTAAAGTTCAAAACGATATTCACCTAAGATGTATTGAAATTTATCTCTCAAATCCTGAACAAATTAACAGCAGAAGAAGGCAATTTACAGTATCATAATTATATGTCGTTTATATAGGTATATTAATAATTATACCATAGTAAATAAACTATTTTCATATTTATGCTTAATATTCATATAAGTATTGTCATCATGTTCATAAGAAAAAGTAAGGTGAATCGTCTTAAATGAAAACTACAACTGACAATATTGCTACAATACAATAATTGTGTACTTTTGATTATGTACAAATTACAAGCTAATTCTTTCTTACATTGCAACACACACTAGATGGAAACAGGATGTGAAATATGAATATATTTTCAATGATTATACGCAATAACTTTGCGTCCATTACATATTTCAATATGAAAGGTCTTAGTCATTTTAAATGGTTTTACACATCGTCATCTACATATTTCATGTGGGGGAAGAATGAATCACATCTTTACTATTATCAATAAAATTGTCATCCATTACTGAATTGTTTGTGTTCTGAATTTGAATGTTATATCTGTTATTTTTTTATTCGTATATGCCAATATAATAACCCAATATTAAAGCATGTCATCAAGTAATTCCCTTTAATTTTAAATGTGTTCATAATAGGACCACTATGCATACTTAAACATCACCTATAAACGATCAATGTGAATACAATACCCAAAAGAAAATACGGTATAGATGAACAATAATTATGAACCCACTGATGGACAAATACACCAGTTTGTATTTATGATATAAAATTTGTTATTATATGTACTAGGTTTGTTCTATTGTAATAATTATTTTACGATTTCAAGGAATCCCTGCTGTTTATACTAATTTCTCTATGCAGGTTTTACAGTAAAATGCCTGCCGAGTGCCAGAGTAGTAATTTTTGAAGCAATGTCATTGTGATAATTATCAACTGATTGATTCATCGCCATAGATAATACGTTGAAGTGGTGTCACCTATCCACCGGGTGCCGTTGATTTACAAAAAGTTACATTTTCTTGTGTTTAAGAGATATTTCAATAGGTATTTATTGTGGCCATATTATTTTTTATCAGATATTGCTATGAATATAATCATATTATCATATGCACCATGATATTTAATGTATTGCTTTACTGCACGGTATTTGCTTATTTTTTTGTCAAAAGCATTTTGTTAACCATGTTATTATTTATGTACGCTTAGTAGAAAGATTCATCTGCACGGAAAGTTATGTAGTCTCTCAAATGAGTCTGGCGACAGATGATAAACTTCAAATTCATCTGCCATGGCTCGTTTGATAAACTATATTGTTATGTACCTTTAGTATAAATTATATCATTAGTGGTATTGTTTATGCATTTTTTTAATGTTGTGTCTTCCTAGTAGAATACATGTGATGCTTTTACGATATAACACTAATTATTGTAGTTAATTTAACAAATTTATTACTTCAATGTTTTAATAATTATATAAGTAATAAAAAATGCCACTGCAATCCAAAGATAAATTGAAATAAACCACAATATATTACACTGATATGAATTGTTAATTTTATCTTTTAATTTAGATTGTTGATATACAGTTGCCATCTTGAATTTATCTCTATCTGTCATCACAAATGTTATTAAATAATAAAATTATTTTTTTTAGCTCATTATTAAGATTTTTTATTCTATAAAGGTGAAGCTAAAAATGGGTTACCAGGACTATTCATTGAATTAACTGAAAGTCATTTCGTGTGGCAGATTCGTTTGTAGCAAGCTTCACACTTGCTCTCAGAGATTTATTTTCTAGTGCTGCACTGATATATCAAAACACCTTCCATTAGTTTTTCAACCCTAAAAAAACTTTCTTCTCACGATGGCTGAGCGGCTATGCATTTGGCTAATGATGTCGTGGGTCTCGGGCTTGAAACCCGGGTCTGGCATAATAGGTTGAACAAGTGACTAACATTCATTTCTCGTAAAATAAAAAAATCTGTTATGAAACGGCCCAGATCCGCATAGGATTGTAGAGCCAATTAAAAAAAAACTTTCTTAGAAAGAAGTTGCTTAAGAAGTAGCTCATTATTATATTTAAAAACAATGTTTTCAGCACTTTCAACATTTAATATTGATTTTTCTATATTTACCAATTCAATAATACTAAAATTGTTCTCGAATTGTTATCATGTGGTGTTTTATTCATAAAGTTTTATTATAATAGTTCGTCCACATAAAAAATATAATATAGCAATTGCAATCGAAACTGTTTATTATTTTCAAGTATTTTTCAAATGTATAATTTTCTATTTGTGTGATTTGCAGCTTTATTTTGCAACAATTGGGGCACTCGGACAAAATCAAAGATGTAAGTATTGCATTTCAATTTTAATTTGTGATAAATCTTTGGTACTCGTATAATTTAGGGCTCAGATTGTAAGTGTGTATCTGGCAAGTAGATCTAGTCTAGTTAGATTTTGAAAACTAAATCGCCTACTGTATTTTGAAATTTTCCATTTCAAGTACAGACCTACAAACTTATCTGAAGAATAGGATGGGGGAGCCACTGTTGAAAACTACCCAATCAAGACTCGTAACTGTACAAAATCTGACATTCAAATGAAATTTTCAAAATGGCGTCCTATGGTAGTTTGTAGTTCCATTTTTGGCCATTCTATAGATAAGTTTGTAGGTCCGTACTGATATTTTCTACATTTTTGTTATTAATTGAACTCTGTTTATTACGTGATAGAACACCATTATATTTTTTTTGAAACAAAGTTTTGTTATTTCTATAATATTTGTTTTCGTGGTGTTGTCAGTTTTTACGGGTAACAAATCAATTACTCACTAATATGATACAACTCAAGCATTACAGCAATTTGCGTACCGTGCTCTTCTGGCTGTCGCTTTTGCTAGCCGTGAATGTTATATTATATGGAAATGATACTAGTCAGTCACCAGCTTTAAAAAAACGACACTAAAGGAATGCACTGGGAAATAAGGGGATGCACAATTATCTTGTTGTGTTGTCAGTTATACGAATAAAGAAAATACTTATACAATATACAAGTTCAACTGCGTACCATTCCATATTGTTTGTGTTTCATCAGGAGTTTTCATACTACAGTTTGGTCATCGTTCACAGTGTTTTTCTTTGTATGCAGCTACCTGAAAACAATGCCCTGAACGGTCTATGTTCAGGGCTGACCGCCGCATGGGATATTTACAAGGTTCCTCAGGCCATCATCCTGTTCATCGTGGAAGACGTCACGTATAACATCTGCGACCAGAGGTTCCACGAGTTTGAAATATGCAATCGTCGGCCTGATGTGAAGGTTGTGAGGAAAAATCTCACACAGATTGGCAACAAGGCAACACTGAATGAGAAAAGGCAGCTTATTGTGTGAGTAATATATAATTTTCAATAATCCCACCTAATACTAGGCAGTCAAAGTTTAAATGCACCCGATAACTTGATAAATTAGGAAAGAATGGATCCACCCGGGAGGTGCCACCCATGTCATCCCATCCAGTGGGTAAGAACCAAAGATGTTGAAAACCTCCTTCTATACAGATGGAGTCTAAATGTATGAAATTGAAGCAAAGAAAGAAGGACCACTGGTCCAGATATGAAATTAGCTACAAGTGCATTGTAGGTTCATTCACAGAAAACTTCACACTTCTGCTATTACATTCATTTGCCAATTTACAGGGTCTATAAAAAGATAATTGATCACAATGAGTAAATAAACAGCCAATAATAAATACTACACTGCGACATTATGATTTAGTTAACAAAAATCTGTAAAATTTGTGTATAACTGCACCCTAGTAAGTAATCATAATGAACGTAAAAAATGGCTGTCGTTGAGTATGTAAGAATGGCAACTGAGCAATCTTAACATTTTTGGAGTTTACCAACTTAACCATGCTTCATACGCTTGAGTTACCTACAACTTAATAATTGATTTACATATCAGCTCAAAGCCACTTCAAGGATAAATCCGACCTTTAAAATATTATTTTCAGTAAGGTTTAAAAAATAACAAATAATATTTTTACTTCACATCTGGCTTACTGATTATATACAAACTTTATGTTCAGTAGAACGTTTACGTTTACGTGTTTATAATCCAAAGCACTCATATATAAAATTTTCATTACTCGTTTGCTACAGCCTTACTCGGTAGTGCTTTTCTGCAAGACCTCACTCGTTTGTCAAAGTAAAATTTTTTTTTAAATTCACACAATTGCAAAATACTCGCAGACCAATTTAGACGTAATCCAAAGTTTTAGTATATTATATTTTGTACAATGTTCAATAAATTTATCATGTGGATAATATTATCTAACCAAGACAAACCTTAAAAATACCAATAATAATATTTTATTAAACCGTGTTATAGGTACAAACTTGCACAAATTATTGCAGAACTTTCGTTGCGAATTAATGTATAAAACGATATATTTTAATGTTTATTTCAGAGATGGCACTCCAGTCGCTGTTGTGTATTTCCGAGCTGGCTATGAGCCGGGGCACTACCCGTCTGAAAAAGAATGGGATGCACGTCTGCTCATCGAGAGATCTGAGTAAGCGTGCTTTAAATAATAACAACGACTGTAGAGTTTAGTTTGTACATTGTTATTAATTCATTATAATATATTACAAAACATTGAAAAAACATTCTATAAAAGACGAATCCTAAATAAACGAAAATGAAGCTGAAAAAAATACTGCTAGAACTATGTTTAGCTGAACTGTAAGTCATTTCACATTGCAGAAACTTCACACTATTATCACCTGCATCTGTCAAAAATTCGCAATTATTTAAACATGATTTGATTTGGATACTGAGTTTTCTGTGGCGAGTAATTTAACCACATCAAAACGTTTCAGAGTTACCATCAAGTGCCTTAATACTAAAAGTTCTCTTCTTATAGTCTAAACTCTTTGGATAAGTTATTGTCTATTCTCTTGTGAATTTATTGACACTTCATTTGTTTTGACAGCGCAATCAAATGTCCTTCAATCCAATACCATCTTGCGGGAACGAAGAAGGTACAGCAAGCATTGGCGCGACCCGGAGCCTTGGAGAGATTCATTACAGATGAAAGAAATGTGGAGAATGTGCGTGAGATATTCACCGGATTGTATTCCCTGGACTTTGATGACTTCGGCGAACAGGCTGTGAAGATGGCCATGGAAAATGCAGAGAGGTAAAATTGCTTGCGTGAATCGCATTCTCTCACTTTCTTATTGCACTGTCAATTGCTGTCTTCTATCAGGGTTGATGAGGTAAACTTATAAAATCATAAATGAGGAATGTTTATTTTAATAAACTTTATTTTTTCAGTGATATAAAATCTCAATGGCTAAAAACCGCTCCGTACTAATTAGTCGACACCTTATTGACTGCAACCTATGAACGGTCCCGAAATATCAGAAATTGTATACCCACTAAATCTGCACAGTATGTGAATTTAGTTAAAAGCCTATTCTAAGTGGTAAATCGATAGTTATCATTTGTATATGATTGTTGATATAATTTTCATTACGATCAAGAACTTTAGAAATTGGAGATGTATCATTGTATATCATTGAAATGGTATTTTGATATTAAATAAACATCTGATTGCTTCGGGGGATGGTGCAGGAAAGCAATTATTTGGTTCAATCTTGATCATTATCTTATAACTTTTGGTGGCCATGTCGTGCCAAGGTGCATACTTAGAGCCGAGAGTAGTAGAAATATATTCAATTTCATTTTTCTATTGTCAGGTTTGTCCTGAAACCACAGCGCGAAGGTGGCGGAAATAATGTATACGGAGCTGATATCCGCGATGAGCTCCGCCGAATGGGCGACACCCGTGAGAGAACTGCCTACATCCTGATGGAGAGAATCTCGCCGCCCATCTGTCGGGGATATGTGGTTAGACCGGGTCAGGTCGGCCTACCGTCACCAGTTGATTTGGTATCCGAACTGGGCATTTTTGGCGTTATTATTGGGTAATGCTACGCATTGAATTATATATAAATTAATCATTCTTAACATATTCGCGGACATGACATCTATAAACGTCGTATTTTGTGAGATGTAATAATATGACAGGACGTCCATAGAAGTCCTGTACTGTGGAACGGAATACGACACAACGTTTGTAGAAGTCGTATTTTGGATTAAAACAATAATAATATTATTGTTTTAATCATAACATATTATGTTCCCTGCTACTTATGTCACGGTGCGAACAAAATTCCATTAGATAGATCTTAACTTAACACTTAACTCATTTCTATATATCTAAATCGAAAATTTAAAAATAAAAATTTTAATATGTGTCATATTATCACTAACATGTATTAGCTAACATGTGTCCGTGAATGTGTTAATAAATATTCTTTGTACAATGCAGTAAGAGAAAAACTAATCTAATGTATATTAATTGTATATAATAACATCTCTCTTGTATTTCTCAAAATGTTTCCCTCTACCAGTTTTTGGTCTCACTTTTTATGTAAATCTATTATCTACTAGATGGAAAGCCCATTCAGGAATGTATGATTTTTTTTTAAATTCTTGTTAATTATTAGGAACTTTATGCTGGCATCTATTATTGAATGTTGTTATGCAAAAAGTAGCCAGTCAACAATCTGCCAAAAATGAGTTATTGTGTTACTTCGCGGTTGTGATATATCTGCCGCTCTCCATCTTTAATCTTTGCTTCAAATATTGCTCTCAGCTCCTTCGTTCAAAAATTAGAAGACCGTTTTCAAACTTGTTGCTGATGACCCAACTTTCTAATCCATATGTGAGGACTAGCCTCCGCAGTGTATTGTATAACACTTTGGATTTCAGATGTTTACAGATTCAAAAATTAATAACTAATCTAATAAAGTCATGACCAGAATGTTTTTTAAAACTTTCCAATAATTTTTTTTCACGTTTTACTAAATTCTCCCTATTATTTGTAATATATAATAATATGCTTGTATTACTTTACAGAACCTCCTCAGAAATATTCGTGAACAAACAAGTCGGCCATATGCTGAGGACAAAACTGGCCGATGTGAATGAAGGAGGAGTGGCTGCAGGGTTGGGTGCCCTTGACAGTCCTTACCTGGTAGACCTTTAACATTATCATTCTTAACTTTTTTGCCGCACAATATTCGTGTATTATGTAACATAACGTACCAAACCAATATCCCACATTGTATATATTATGTGGTTTTCGAAAGTAGTTTTGAGATATTATGTGATATGAATGATACAATTTTTCAACAGCCCAAAAATATGGTCTAGGGATTTTTTTATTATCATTTGTGTGTATATATTATGTAATTTTTTCAATAATAATAAAAGTTTTTCAAATATGTATACTATTATGATCTATTTTTATAAAATAAAATTTAATAATGTTGCTTTCATATTTTTAATATAATTATAATATATTATACATTTATATACCTTTAAGAGAGGGGAGGCTTCTTTGTAAATTATGTAAAATGTTTTAGTTTAAAAGACAATCCATCTTAAAACACAGATTCTTGATTTTTTTAAAGGAGCGTATCGAGATTATATATCTTAGCTTCTATTTAAGTATATTATGGTTTTTCAATGCTATGTGGCGAAATAACATAGTGATTCCAACATTTTGATAAATCTATATGTATGTTCCATAAATGAATTTAATTATTTGTATACGCCAAATAGTGCTGTCCTGAACATGATTTTAGTTTAAAATGTTTATTTACTGTACATTCCTCTTTATGGGCTTATTTTTATAAGTTGAATAATATAAATAATGAATTAAATAACAATTTAAAAAAAAATCATTCTTTTTATTTAAATCGTTTACATATTATGTATTTACTTTTATAATATATATGTTATAAATTTATGTGTATAGTGAATGTTTAAAAGTTATCTTCAATGCCTTATATTCATTAGTAGAGTGCTGTGGAAGTACGAACTATCATTCTAACTCTACCAGTGAAAACATAATTATTAGTAGTCAGGTAGAGTAAGACTACGGTGGGATAATAACTCTGCTACTCGACCTAGATCCACTACCAATTTCTATGATCTAGCGGTATGTTCATGTGACACCATGTGTTCAGTTATTTTTGTTGTTGTATTTGAGCAAGACGAGTGATAAAAATGAAATCTGAGCAAGCACAAATTGAGAAATTCGACTCTTCGATGACTCAAATTTTGGAATTTTGAATGGATTCTACAAAATCCAGTCGAGTAGTTTGGTTAAGTATATTCTACTGCTAACTAACTCTACCAATGAAAACAAGGCTCACTTATGCATTTTTCATTCTTCTTCTTTAGTTTGCTTCGGAGCGTAAGCATTCCAAACGGTTTTGATCTGTTCCAATTGAATTTTGTCAGATTTTTCGAGGGGTTTAAGGTGAGCTACAGCTACTCTGTCACTAAAATAGAAACATGAACATTATTATAAATAATAATCATATCCGATAATGGTCTAAGTTAGTGCTTCCCAACCTTTTTATACCTGCGGACCGGTGAAAATAAGAGTAATATTTCATGGACTGCAAACTCAGAAATAGCAATTATTATTTATATAGCATTTTGATTGTTAGTTTTTAAATCATATATTATAACAGTCCGATTACGAATAATAACATAAAAATTCAATTGATAATAGAAATAATCACAAACCGATCAATAAATAAATTTAGATCTCTTGGAATTTCAAGATATCAATATTTAATTTTCAAAAAATAATGCGAAATCTGCATTTTTCTAGAATAGGTAGAGGAAGGACATATTCTTCTGGTATTGTAGTCACGACAAAATCACTTTTCAATAGTGTTGTCATTTGAGAGCAACGATACCAACACCTAAATGAGTTGTCTACACTGCCAGAAGAATCTGACCCTATTCTACCCAATTGATATCCGTGGCTTCAGTATTCTTTCGGAGCACTGCATTGACATCCATTCAGCTGCTCTGTTTCCTGACATGGACGAACAAATCTTCTCATATGAACAGGTAGTTGAAAATTCGAACAATAATATGAATATTCATCTTCTCTTTCCTGATCACTGCCAGAGCCGAGTTAATTTGTCAAAGCATGTATGTTGTGTCAGGCCATGGATGAGCTAACTCATGAGTTCTTGTAAACGTCATAACTTCGGAATAAACTGTTTATGTATATTTTCTAAACAAATTTACCATTTTAGTGTGTAAATATTCACGATAAACATGTTAATTTGGTAAGTTCTCACAAATATTTATCATTTTGTTCCTTTTTAAGGGATTTATTCTATTCCAAAAATAGCTGGCCTACAAGTGTACATCTAGTAAAAATTGGCTGGCAGTGAAATGGTTGACAACTATGTTTAGACCGGTAGAAAAATTCTGTGGACCGGCGGTTGGGAAACACTCATCTAAATTCTTCATGGAACATTAATAAATAAAATTAACCACGATCTCAATATATCTGAAGTCTCCGCCAGCACTTTGAATTCTAAATTAGAGTATATAA
The DNA here is from genome assembly GCF_057557595.1 of Rhyacophila brunnea. Taxonomy (NCBI): domain Eukaryota; kingdom Metazoa; phylum Arthropoda; class Insecta; order Trichoptera; family Rhyacophilidae; genus Rhyacophila; species Rhyacophila brunnea. The sequence continues at coordinate 23,342,246 of NW_028232774.1, forward strand.
TATTATGCCACTAACAATTTTTAATAAACCTCTAATAGATTTTCGGCTCACAGTGAAAATGTGACTCCTATTTTTACAATATCCCACACTAATAAATTTATGGTGATCACTAATGCAATTTATTGTGAACCCTTCAAAAAATTCGAATTCAATTAATTAATACTTTTCTATTGAAAGCCTACACCCTAATTGGAAAACGATCAATCAGGGCCACCGCAAGGGGTACAGAAGCTTGTGAGAAAATAATGCCATAAAGCAATACATGTGAATTTCAAGCTGACTATGCTCAGATATTCTTTCTTCTGTTTAACACTACAACAAGGCATGAGACCCAAATGATAGTAGTGTAGTGAAACATCAATGCAAACGCTTTGAGAAAGTCACAAATATATTGTGTCCTCACCGGGAATTAAACCCAGAGTCCCAGTCGAAAGGCCAGTGCCTTACGTACTGAACTATGAAAGCCGCTATTATTTCACAGTGGTACATCTGCGTAGACTGAAAAATGGCAAGCCGTATATTTAATCAGCCAATCGTTACATGAGCCAACACATCAGTAATAAGCATAAATTACTATACACATTCCATATGGTCCGCATAATGATAATTTATTATACTTTACATTTGAATCTATTAGTTCTTTAGAAAAAAACCATATTTCTTACCTAAACTCTTCATACGTCTTGGCAGTGTTGACCGCATCACATTTTACATTATTAATCAGCCAGTATTTCCGATCTTCTTCTACGGCAACACGAAGCTTGCCTTCTAACTCTTCAAAATCATTCATAGTCAAAGGCTTGTCCATTTTATAGCAGGATGTTTACAAAATATAGAAATTAATATTCCATATGACCTTAACTGTCAAACTGTTATTGACTATGGTTTGTCTGTTACCATAGAAACCAATCATTGTTAATTGGTCTATATTTCCATGGTTTCATAAAAAGTTTTAAGTTGAATGTTGTTTCCATATATATATATATACGTATGTTATCTATGGTTGTTTCTCAGAACTACAAACTTATCTGAAGAATGGGATGGGGGAGCCACTGTCGAAAACCACCCAATCAAGGCTCGTAACTGGATAAAATCTGACATTTTCAAAATGGCGTCCTATGGTAGTTCTATTTTTGGCCACTCTACAGATAAGTTTGTAGGTCTGTACGCCTAGTCCAATCAAGGACTGTGAACAATGTTTTACATCCACAACGAAATACATTTTGAAAGAAAAAAAAATTCTTTCAACTTTTTTTATGCCAGTATGGCAGTATCCGACAGGCTGCAGATTTTTTAGACTAATAGCGAAGCTCTTACTAAAATCGCTGTAATACTGATTGATTTGTGGCTTAGTACTTCATAATTATTCAAACAGATGTCAGTGTGTTTAATTTTTTAGATTATGAAAATCAATCGACAGTGGCTAGTAATTTGAGTTTAAAGTTCGACGAGCGACTTGCGAAATTGGTATGTGCGGCCTGTCGATCACGGTGTCATAGAGCGAGAAATCTCGCTGAAGGCATAGAACCGGTAAATACCAATTATTAAAATAAAAAACCATATGAATTTGATTTTTAATATATTTCGGGTATAGCTTTAAATCTATTACCTACTACATGTAGTTCTTTAAACAGCATCAGAAAAATAGGTTGTTATCCTGAATTTACATAATCACGTATTTTACGAATAATTAAGGATAAAATTAAAATTCTATTTTAATATTAATAAAATTATTTAAAGCCTGCTAAGCATAAGTACAATATTAAAATTTTATTGCATACTTTCACATTATGAAATGTGAAAAAAAATAGTTTTACTCTAGAATCTAGACCCATGTGTTACCGTAACTTAGATACGATCACGGCAATGTGCTTTAGAATGGTGCCGATCCTAACTCTGATGGTGGTTGAGACAGAACAATAAATTATTCCAGTGGATGCTACAGCCTCGAGGTTTGTCTTCTATCTACACCATTTAACGTTGAATACATTTATTGGCAGGACCTACATGTTGACAATAGTGTCACGTTTTTTGTATATATCGCACCGTGAGTGTAAAACCAAGGCATCTGCAAAAGACATATTTTGGATATACTAGGGTTTGAAGTCTTCGTTTTGTTAGGAGAAATAGTTTCTAAAAAAAACCATAATATTTGGTTTATATCTACATTATATTGCATGTTCTTTTAGTTACTTCACTTTTACATTATCAGGTTCACGACTTTTGCAGTTGTTTTGTATTTAATCTCGAAATTGAAAAATTTGCAGATGCGTTGGTTTTACACTCACGGTGCGATATATATTTTATTAATGGAAAAAAAAAATTAGCAATCGTCGGTGTCTAATACTGTGCTCAGATAAAACAGTTTCCGCACTGGTTCTTGTCGCTCTGACTCTTAACAACATGTGTAGTCCAAATGGGCAAGAAAAATAAGTATTTATATTAACCAGGGCGCATCTTATTAAATATAATATATATTTTAAAAACAAAATCTTCTATTTCTTGTTTTGCATAAACTCTGCAGAGGTGACTATGCGTGATCAGTCTCAAAAAAATCAATATAAAACAATATCATTGAATAACTGGAAGCCAATTATGCATACTCTGTAGATCAAGCAGCATTTAAAAAAAATAAATATGGAAATCAGCTTCTATAAATGTACCACATTGTAAACAAGGTGCAATATTTCGGACAGGTAACGATAATGGGAGAGGACCTGCAAGACAACCTGACACAACAGAAGCGATATCAGCGCTGTCTATACTCACCATAGACAATATACAAATTAGTCCTGTCTACTTTATGCACACAGCAAAATGGCACCTGCATACCATACTTTACTTTACATACGTTGTGGTGTCATGACTGGATTCTGCTGGATCGACAAACTCGTAAAGTTTGCAAGATGTATATGGCAATGAAGAACTAGAGACCAAGAGGAGTGGAAAGAGCTATGGGGATGCCTTCAACCAGTAGTGGATAAAGTCCAACTGATAATGATACTTTTTTATTATTTTTTTTTGTTTCTATTTTAAGAAAAGAATAACTTTTCATACAGGGAGTTCACAATGTCTATTTGTGATTTTCTGAAGGTTGGGTGTTTCTGTGATGTTTCACTGATACTTCTGTAATTGGGCCTCCTGGCCTACTAGTGTTAAAAAAAGCAAATTGTCCATTTTGTAAAAATGTTACAAATGTGCTTGGATCTACAATTGCTTAATGTGGCCCAGATCACAATAATATGATTATTTACAAATATCACAAACCTTTTACAAAAAAACACATCAACACTTTCTATTTGTTAAAAAGAATGACGATACATAATTTAGCTTATACATACATACATAATATTATTGTTTAAAACCTATTAATAGGTGGGTGAAATCATTTAAAGTGAGACTGAATAAAATAATTCATAAATTGGATGTATTTTTATATGAATTTAGTGAAATAAATATGTCTTCACATAATGTAGCATTAAAAGAAATAATGTTTCAGTTCATCATGTACATGGGTTATGATGAAAAGGCTATGAATGAAAAATCTGACGCATTTTAATATCTAAAAGCTCTTAGATATAATATTGACATTCCTAAAAGTTGGAAGAAATACATAATATTTATCTAATTGTAACTTTGAATGTGGAAACTAATGCACTTTCAATAAGCCCATGGATGTGGTTCACTTCCTTTTTGGTCAGATTCCTCTCCATGTGTCGATAGATAATTTTGTATGTTAGGCTGAGTTTTTTCATTTTCGGGTGTAAAAATTCATCAATTATTTGCACCTAAAATGATTAATAAAAAAAACATGAATTGCATACAATAAATAATTTATAAATACATTTCTGTTAATTTTCCTAGAAATCAGCTGAACAAAAAGGCATAACTCCAAAGATGTTGAAAAAACCTTCTTCTATAATGAAAGAGCTAAATGTATGAAATTGAAGCAAAAAGGGGGATTCATATGCATAGTTTACAGTTGAGCAAAACAATAATTAACATTGGTAATGATGTTTTTGGCAAACAAAAGTGCTGCCATTTTTTAAATTCTGATTTCCTATAAGTTTTTAAAATATATATTTTTAAATTGATAATATTGTATTGATAAAAATATGAAAACTGCACAATATAAAATAAATAATTGTTGTGGAATTAACAAAAAAACTTTGTTTCAAAAACATTATAATGGAGTTCTTCCAAGTAAATGCCAATTCAATTAATGTGTACATAAACTAATAATTATTATAAACTTTAAATAATTCAATAGTTACTTTATCAGTTGATTATTTGAATAAGTGCACGCTTTACCGTAATGCTAAAAATACATTACAGTGAAGTCACATGAGCGCATGAGGGCAAAAAGTGTGCATTGTTGTTTTACTTTGTATTTAAAATCTTATCAGACAAATGCTCCCACCCCGTAGGGTATTTTGAACCGAATACTAATGTCAGTTAGCAAAATCTGCCAAAATGTATCAGAACCATGTCACGCATATCACTCCACACCTCCAATCTGACGCGTGACAGAACGTTTTTCATTAGTTGAAAATTTACACATTTTTGATTTTAGGACTTTGGTGGTTTTGAAGGGAGCTACAAATGACAGTTATAATGTTTTTGTACGTTGTCAGTTTTTCTTATTGAATGTTTTGATTGTTGTAGTATTGTCGGACAAAAACTTCTTGTCTACGTGTTAAAACTGTGAACTACTAACAAGCCCCTCCTGTTTATAACCGCACTTTTACAGCGACTTCCGGTTATCAACGAGTTGTCCACATGTTAAAACTGTGAACTAACAAGCCCCTCCTAATTAGTTAATTGCACTTCGACTACAGCGACTTCTGGTTATCGCCTAGATCTTCTTGCCGGACAGTATGTGCGCTCAATGTGATGTGATGGTAACGTGTTTCTAGCAGAAGAGTTCTTATGGAGGTGTACCAATAGTTAAAGCCTTTATGTGAGTAGTTAAAAATGTAACATATTTACCTGCTCTATTATATCTCCACCAATGTTTCTTGCCAGGTCATAGAAATCATTATTCGAAAAATCTTCCCTAGTCACGCCTTCTGGGAGAAAGAAGGATAAATCGTTGATGCACTGCGGAAAAACAGACACTGGCCTATACTTCAAAATTCTTCCGGGTTCTTTCTCTTCAAATTGACTTAAAAATCCAGAATCCAGGCTCCAAAAAAGCCGAATATCTGGTATCCCATAAAGTGCCATAGCTATTCTCTCCAAACCCATGCCGAAAGCATAGGCAATCGTATTAGTCGAGCCAGCATGGAGTAATACTTCATTTCTGACAATGCCACACCCTAAAACTTCCATCCATTTCTCATTGTAATATACTTCCAACTCCCAAGATGGCTGGGTGAAGGGAAAATATGCATCGACCCATCGGAAGTCTATATTTTCTCCAAAGAGATGCTTCACAGTCCCGACTAATGCATGTTTAAGTTGGTATTCCATCACTTTTACGGCTTCTAACGTATGGCATGATTGTTTGGAAGCTTCTATGCATGATTTATGAACCGAAACATCTTCATCAGTCGCGCAGTAATCTTTCAAAATGTGAGCGATGGGTTTGTAGCTTCTTTCGAATATATCCAAGTCGGGCTGATCCGGGAAGAGCTGATCTTTCGTCTGTGATCGAAGACCATCGAGCTTAAAATATAAATAAAAAAAATATTAAATAAACCCGTAAGCAAACTAATATTAACTGTGGTCGATTCAATAAAGGTTCATAAAATAAACCGACCCATGATAGCCGAGCAGATGATGTATCGGCTTGTAATTTCGTGGGTCCTGGGTTCGAATCCCGGGTCTGGTGAAAAAATTCACATGTTGTTTTTCAATATATGTTTGGACCTAATAGGTTGAGCCAATGGCTAACATCCATTTCTCGTAAAAACAAAAGATCGGATCATATGATCTTAGGGATCAGACATAGTAAAAAAAAAATCTTATACATAAGTACAGTAAAAACAAAACAATGATTCGGTTCGTAGATTGTATGCATACGAATACGTATGAATCCCTACGAGTACGCACTCATCGGCTGGCAGGTGTTTAGTACGGCTTCCCATCCGCACGCACACCTTCGACCAACCGATTCATTGTTTTGTTTTTACTGTAATTATGTACATTTATTGTATGATCAATTACTAATTATTCTAAATGTACAAATATTGATGATTTTGTACGAGCGGCGAAGGGTGGAGGTAGGCTGTTCCGATATAAATCGTGCACACTAAACTTTGTGAGTCAAATTGTGCTTGGCATGGTTTATGCAGGGTTTAATTGTTTTTAAAAACTATCACTATCTGTAATTTGTAGTCTTGGTTCAATGAAAACAACTATGTACGACTGACAAAGTTTAGTGTGCACTATTTATGTCAAATCTTAACAGCCTACCTCCACCCTTCGCCAAACTATATAATATGAACTATTTGTATTATTTTCAACAGTGATTTTTAACATGAACTGTATTTTGTAATTACTTATAGAAAAATATAATATTATCTGCGCCGGTAGCGTTGCTTGTGAATGAACCCAAAAATGCCAGCCTGATTTTAACTACTTATGCACCAACTGTAATTTTCTATTTTACGTTATTATACATTTTTTTTTTATTATATTCTTTTCAATACTACAACAGGCAGTGTGGCACAATGAGAGTAGTGTAATGAAACACTAGTACGGTAAAAGTAAAAAAATCCACGTAGCTCCACCGCGGCATTCTAGTTTTGTTCAACATCATATCAGTGTTGCTAACCAAATGATTCCGCAAAAAATGTATAATAGTAAATTATACTATATCTTCACGCCAAAAATTCTACAATTTTTAAGGACTCAAAATGAAAAATTTTGTGTACTACTGTCCAACAGGATTTTCTTGGCTACGTGTTAAATCTGTGAACTAACAAGCTCCTCCTATTTTTGACCGCACTCCGATTGAACCGCCTTCCGGTTAGCGATGAGTTGTCCACGTGTTAAAACTGAACTAACAAGCTTCTCCCACTTTTAACCGCACTAGCGACTTCCGGTTATTGTCTAGATCTTCTTGTCAGACAGTATAGTTGTATTACAATCAACATATAAAAAGATGGTAACAACATTGGTTCAAAATTGAAAATTATTTGAAGTACTTACACGTGTGGACATTCACAAAACTACTCAGGGTTAAAACCAAAATTAAAAAGTTGAAGCGAAGTGAACAAATAAATGTAGACATAGCTAATTGTGAACCAGATGATAGAAAATACTATAGTTCACATCATAATGTCAATACTGACCTGATGAAAAACAGGAAAATGCGTAGAGTCTATTTCATCTCGCCTATAGACCTCTCCGATCACAATAAAATTGTCTAACCCCGATTTGATCAGGTCGCTCTGATGGGCAGTAGTATGTGCTCGAAGCAACGTATTTTTATTGATATAGTAACAGTCAGATTTTGTCCTGCTCGGGTGATTTATGGGGATCAACAGATCATCGAAGTTCTGCTTGACAGAAACAACTGGACTTATGCGATCGTAGACACTGAATATAGGACTGCCTTTGACGTTCACGTATGACTTGTAGAAATAATCTACGATGTTTTGCCTGACGAGCGACAGCGGGTTCCTCTTTTGAAGATGTAAATTTCGATTCAAATACGTAAGTATTCTCGGTGTGACGTTTGTAAAATTGTCAGTCGGATAATCGTGGCAATTTATCTCGATTATGTCTTTTTGTTTTGGAAGTGTTGAGAAGCATCTCGGTGAATATTGGGAAAATATTCGGTGGGTAAGTGCGAATGTTTTGCAACTCATATTTTCACATTCCAGTCAAATCGAACAAAAAAGTGAGGTTTTGTAACCCCTAAGATAATCACCAAATTAATATGTTATATCACTTTAGTTTCAACTGCGTAATTGCGATATATGTATATATTAACGTAGTTGTGAAATATTTTAATACACAATGACTATTTTAGAAGTATTTAATATTTTTTTCACACAAAACTACATTTGGCAGGTATCCAAATCCAGCCAGCTGATTCAAAAATTACATGAGCGCCGAGCGGGATAACTTCGCAATAGCATACTTTACAATTTTATAGGGAATTTAAGGAATAATGGATTTTTCAATGTGTGATGTCAGTAACTATTTTAATAATATGATAGAATTATAAATGCAGCCAATGAAAAAATTAATTCAGCTAAATTCAATTTTATATTGCAATAAATTATTTAATAAAATACGGAAAAAATATTATTTCAAGTGGTAGCACTTTGCAATTTGACATTTTTTGTTGTGATTTTGATCATAGTCGGGAATGTGTCAAAAATGAATTTAATGAGCAGTGCAATTAACAATTAAATATTATCAAAATAAACGTGAATCTTTGCTATAATTATGTCTGAATGTGCCTCTGATTGTATTGATACGGTTGATCCCAGGGTTCAAGTAAGAAAATCGATATTCTTCAATGCCGTAATTTAAACTTTAGTTAGGGTATTATAATATAATATGTACCCCCGCCTACAATCCATCTTATAATTTAATTCGTTTTACATTGAATTTATAAAGTTGTATGTGTATTCACTACTATATTGTACACATCTAAAAAGGTAATACAGCTTCTTATTTTCGAATACACATTTAAATATTATACTTTCATGCTTTGTCATGAATGTCAATTATTTCCGTAGCTGTCCAATTGATTTCTGTTAGTCGAAGATAATAAATATTACAATATTATTAATCAGGCTGAATCTTGTTATATCACACATGTATATTATATACCGACTTATTACTATTACAAACTTAACGTTTTTAAATTGGAGCTATAAGTAACTTCTTGGATAATTTAAATAATCTTCTTTAATTCCAATAGATATCTAATATACTGTTGACTATGAAACACTTTAGGTAGATAAGTAATTAATTTAGAATGCTACGATGTTTGTTGTTGTCATGTTTATTTTTAGCTTAATTACTTATGTCTTTATTATTATCAAGGAAGTCGTGCAAACATTTTCAGAGTAATTTCAAGATGATATTCTCCGTTCTTTCTGATACTGCTTAATATGGATATCGTTCCTAATATATTAAATATTTCAAGGGTTCATTTGAAAAGTCAGGAATCAAAGTTTGTAAGCCAATATAATTAACCCTGCACCTACATTCTAATGTACCCACCACGAGTGGCATGTATCGCGTCGAGATTTTCTAGTTGTTATTATAGCACAAGTACACATGTGTGGATTTACTTGCACCAATTGGGTGTATTTACAACTATCGCTATACTAACTGTTTACACGTAAAAGTGCTGACTGTTTCGACTCTCTCATTCTTCAAGAGTAAGCAAGATGAAATGTTGTCATTTTATGGCACTATTGGACTAGTCGTGAAAATCGGTTAACCCCAAAAACGAGTCTGTGCGCGGTTATCATTAAATGATGTGGAATATACACTATACGGGTGTATCGTCGCCATTTATGCAATCAACAGAAACATAGTTTTAAGATTATAAATACTATTGAAAATTTTAAGGTGTATTATTTTTCTCTTCTTATGTTTGCTCTCTGATTGGTAAGGTTCAATATTTTTGTCACATTTGGTGAACATGGATTGTTTAAAGAGTGTATTTTTCTGAATCCATTGGCATCTTTATCTATAAACTGTCATTTCTGTCGTGAATGGGGACAGTAATTTATTGCATTTTGTTTAGTTAACAAGGATATTTGGATTCAGTCCTTGCTTCTTCCTCATGCAACTTCTCACACCCTGAAAAGAGGCCGGGCCAGTGGCCAACAACTAATTCCTGTTAAAGAAGTCTATTTGAATACTTCCATGTTATACGGAATCTTTAATCCTTGTCTCTAATAAATATAGTATGAAATAATACAGATTTATCACTATTTAATTTAAATGTGTATTTTTTTAGATTGAATTGGAACGACTGAACACTTCAACGGATGACATTAACAAGCTTGAGGTCGATCTTGATGAAGCTCGACTGGTTTTCAGACAACTTCTATTCGAGAGCACATTCAAGATTCAGTCTTTGGCCAAGAAACTCGGTGGCTGCATTGACAAATCAAGACCGTACTATGAAGCCAGATTTAAAGCTAATAAGGTGATCTGTTTTATAGCAAATTAATGTTTTTGATAACTCAAGTTATAAAGGGCATCTATCTTTGACATTATCCGTACCACTTGCAAAGACTCGGCAATTGGCTAGCAGTCAATCATTTAAAAAATGCCTTCACTTGAAACAAAGGTGATATTAATAAAATGAAACATTAACACTACAAAAGAAAAAAATGCAGGTTAAATTGCTGCCTCAGTGGAGAACTTTCCGGATTTTAAAAGAATTGATTTTATTTGATCGAATAACCTTATCAAAACATAGGGTAGTGGAAAGATGTAAGGGTTGTTTCAATTAGCAAGATATACAATTTTCAAATGTCCAATTTATGATTGAATCGGTCAGTTTGAATCGCTGGTCCAACGCGATAAATTTATTCTATGACCGGTGATAAAGAATTGCTTTAATAAATAATTCTGATATTAAATATTGATCATATATTGCTATAGAGTATAGAGCATAAGTAGCTTTGTTTTGTGGCAAACTTTCAGTGTGTGATGGTTGCATTTATTGACTTATCTAATTTGTGCCCGCAATGGAGTAGTGGCATAACACCAGTCGCCGAAGCCTCAGCTAGCTCAAGTTCACGTCTTACTTTTTTAAAGTGTATTTTCGTATTGTTATAAAATTTGTTAACATCATTACCGCTACGTCGATTTTCATATGCTCCGCTTTGGAGCGAAGATAGTATCTGTAGATTTATCTTTAGAACAACCAGTGTTTCTTACATATTTTTCCCATTGGCACTATTGAGCCTTATTTAGGATGGGTACAATAGAACCTTGATTATCTGGACTAATCGAGGATGATGATAATCCGGATAATGATAAATCCAAATACGCGAAAAAATAAAACATCTATTTTACTTCCAGAATTGAGATTTTTTTTGAAAAATATTGTATTTAAAATAAAATTGTAGCGATTTCTTATAATCATACGAAACTGATGATAAAAAAGAAATCCATAATCGAGGTTCTACTGTACGCTCTAATTAACATGTTTTAATATTTTTGGTTGTAAATTTTTTTAATATTCTACATTCATAATTTATTTTTTGGATATGTTGTTTGATCCATTTTTGCATAAAATGCTCCAATTCAGAAATGCTGCCGTATTTAACATGAATAAATTATTTTTATTTACAGGCATTGCAGGAGATGCGAACGGCAGCTGTATTGTATGAGAAGGCAAATAGTGCTCACTCCGCCGCAAGAGAAATGGTATTACATACATTCATGTTATTATCAAAATGATACAGAAAACATTAATTTTTATAAAGGTTCAGTTTTTAATAAAAAAAAATGCAAGGAGTTTGATTCAGGTTCCTCCAAAACACCAAATCAAATTATTTGTGTCATTTAAAAACATAATATGGTGTAAATTTTTCCAAAGAAAATCATTTTGTAAACTTAAGAATAACAATTGTTTACTCACAATGCTTCATACGTGTGCTAGAAATGAAGTTTAATCGCTGCAATATTTAATAGACATAGTCAATAAATTTGGACCATAAATAAAAGAAACCTTATAAGTTATTTCTGTTACGACATTTGGAATTATTTAGCAAATGCATGAAGTGTGGTTAAGTTGGTAAAATCCACAAATATTGACATCGCTCAGTTGTCATTCCTATTTTCTTGCTCACGTAATGACTGCTATTTTTTATGTTTATTGTGATTACTTACACAACTTTTTTCAATTAAATAGTAATGTCGACGTGTAGTATCATTGGCTGCTTATCTATTCATCGTGACAGATCTGACAGGCTTTTCATACACCCTGAAAATTGGCAAATAAATGTCAAAAATAGTGAAATTCTCATTTCATACACTCAGGCTCCATCTCTATAGAAAGTTTTATTACAACATTTTTGAACATCATTCATCATCATCAACAGACAATAGGCATATACATATAAGTATTTTTTTTTCCAAGAAACATAAATAGCATCTCTCGGACTAGCAGTGTTGTATTCTGTAGTCATTGAGCTCAAAAGTTCTCAAATTACTGGTACCGAAATTATGGGGTTATCGGGTTCTGCGGTTTGGTTTCAGTTCGGTTCCCTACTCTGGTTTTATTATAAAGCTTCTTAATATTTCAGAACCTGATCAATTTATCATACATTTTCTATTTGATTCAATAAAACGTTACAGAATGTCATAGGATGTAGATTACAACTTGATTATTTTGTTGTCCTTCACCAGGTATACCTAGCAGAGCAAGGGTTATGTAAACTGTGCGAGACACAAGAGGGAGGGGCAGCAGGAGTCCCTCTGGACCCGGCGTGGCAGGAAATGCTGAACCATGCCACGGCGCGGGTGAATCAGGCGGAGGCAGAGAGAGGATCTGCGGGCGGGAGACACCGCATCACGGCGGAGCAGCACAGAGTGGCCCTGGCCAATGCCAGAGCACTCCAACAGTCTCTCAAACGACATATCACCAAGTCAAGGTTTGACAACACATTTCAATGCTGCAATAGTGCCTTGTGCCAATTTCTAATCGGATTATTATTAATCTTATTTAATAAAATTATAACATCTTTCTTTTAACGTTTTACTTATTATTGATTGTCTTTGACAATCAGTAGATCGTTTTTATTTCATTCGTCCTAGAATAGTCTTTGAAGATTGTGTAATAAACTTATATTCCAAATATGATATATAATAATTACAAGATAAAAAGAACTTTTTATATACGTTTTTAAATTTTCTGTTGAATCATATAAACTTGACTTGACTAGCTTAAATGATCAAAAAAATTTGTACTTGATAGAAATAATACTGAAATGTCATTTTGACATGTCATATTGATTTCCATAGTAACGCACGTATATATTAATAATTTAGTTGCTAGGACCCCAGACCCTAGCAACCAATAATGGTGTCGAAATAACTTTTCATACAAAACAGAATTAACGGAAAATGAATTCAATTCTACTTAAAGATGGCTAAAAGTATTAAAAAAATGCATTGGCATCGTGTTCTGATATATTCTAAATGTTTCAAATGTCTCTAGTCGGGAAGTTAGTTAAAAATCGATTGCAAGATTTGTACCGGACAAAAAACCACCGGACAAATAAAAATACGAGCTAAGAAAAACGTTGTAAAAATGAGTGTCTGTGGCGAGTGGCAAGGGACCCTACTATTTTAGAAAGTGTATTTGCATGTTTTCGTATGCGATACTCTTTCAATCGTTGTGTGGGTGTTAAATGATTATTTATCTTTTTTTCTAATTCATTTGATAGACCTTAATCATTCGAAAAAATTAAAAAACGTTGGGAAACTATGTACTCTCTTAGAGTCTAAGAACATTATTTATAAATTATGTCGTGGAATATTATCCAAAGTGATTATTAGCAATTCACACTAGGATAACGTAAACCTAATTCTGTGTGATATTTTATCAAAAATACTGTTTTTATAGGTAATTAAAGAAATATTTTGTTATACCTATTAATAAAAATAGGTATATTGATTGCTTAGTTACATTAAATTTATTACCAAGAATGTGTTACAATAATCGTGTGACGAAAAATAGCCCTGGCTTTTTATTAGGCATTCTTTTATCTACTTCAATTATAATTTGATATTTTATGCATTTGTATATACGTACCTAATTGTTTTGTTAGTATGCTGCATGTTTTTTTTTAATTAGTGAGTTTGAGGTAATTTATAATTAGTATCAATATATTTCAATTTCTTATTGTATATTTTAATTGTAACCCTGCACCACGGTATTAGTGCCCTGGTGCTTGAAAAATTTTCACCAGTGAATTTACAAAACCCCATTCCGTTTCAAAGTTGAGAGCTTTTTTTTCACCCACTTCTGGGTGAACTCGACATGTTGTCTTTTTCAATCAATATATTATGTGTATGCATCCACGGCATGGACCCATTGGGTCAAGCGAAAGATTAACGATTGAATATCGTAATAATAGCGCCTGTACACGTGCATGGATTTACTTGCACCAATAGTAAGTATTTTAAACTATCGCGATAATAACTGTTTACACCTAAAAGTGCTGACTGTCTCGCCAATGTCATTCTTCAAGAGTAAGCGAGACGCGGTGTTGTCATTTTATGGTACTATTTGATAGTCGTGAAAATCGGTTAACCTCAAAATGCGTCGCTGTATAGTTAATTTTTTTTCCGGCAGATATCGAACAAATCCCAACTGTCGCATGAATATTCAGTAGCTTCCGAACTTTTTTGATTCATGCAACTTGCAGGATAAATACATGTTTACACGTGAATATTCTTGTTATCTTATTCAGTAAATCCATTCATGTGTAAACGGGGTATTAAGCTGTTAGGATACAGCCACATTGTGAATGTCCATTATATAGTCTCAATCTTGTAATGGAAATGGTGAATTACCCATGTTTGGTTAAGTTGTAGTCGTTTTTTTTTCATATCATTTTATATTTTACCTATGGTGGTATTTAGTTTTTTTAATTAGTTTTAGATGTTGGATTTTTTCTATCTATTATCTTATTAGCTTTTGAGACATTTTCTTTTTCTGTTAATGGTATAAGTAATACATATGATTTATTTTCCCTCCTAGATTTTCCTCTATTCCTGTTGTATTTATTTGATTATTTCGATTTTTTTTGCTTCCATAGACTTCTGCACGCAGCAATTTTATGCACTTAATTGACTGACATGTTGTTTATCGTAAGTTTTGGCTTTATTTAACTATATTTTATTATACTTTTGACAATTGCACATATTTTTATTGTTTGAATCACTTATGTAATAATAATGCACCTGTATAATTATTCTATTAATAGATGCACCGCGTCATGATTTGAAAACATTCTTCCGTTTTTATTATATTAACATAGTTTTTTTTATTTAACATACAGATGTGTAATACATATCGTCACCTCAATACTACAACTAGATAACTTGATTTTCACTGTTTTTGAGTTAGCTATTGAATATGATTTTACATTTCCTTGTCTATAAAATGATAAAACTAGGTAAGTCAGAAGTTAATGGGACTGTAGGTGTAAATTTTGTGTTTGGAAATATTAGATAACTTTAAAACCATAAATGCATTAAATGAATAAAATAATATACCTGCAATATTTTTTCATACAATTGAACATTATTTAATTGATCCCCAATTAGACGAGCACAATTTTCCATTTTTATTTTAAATAATAATTTTAGCCTAGATTTATGATAATCAAGTAAAGTTTAAATATTCATCTTCCCAACGATGACCAAATCAGAGTTATCTAGTTGTAGTGTTGAGGTGACGATATTATATTATTGATTGTAAGCTGTGATCTTCTAAAGAAAAGTTAGTTGTCGTTACAAAATATAGCGGAATCCCGATTTTACGTTTACGTGTAGTTCTTGCAGTTCTGTTTCATTTTAGTATATTTAATTCCCAGTTTTACATGTTTAAAATTCGATTAAAACTGCGTATTCAAATTATAAATTCAATTAAATGCATAACTATCATTAAAATAAATTGCAGACGCATGTGTGCGTTTCTATTTATTGACACGTTTGC
Source organism: Rhyacophila brunnea (assembly GCF_057557595.1). Lineage (NCBI taxonomy): Eukaryota > Metazoa > Arthropoda > Insecta > Trichoptera > Rhyacophilidae > Rhyacophila > Rhyacophila brunnea. Next base: position 23,357,910 of record NW_028232774.1, read on the forward strand.
AGTGCCCCCAAGGCTAAAGTTATACAAGGTGATCAGCAGGAAATCTTTTATATTTTAGCCTATATGGGGTGGTTATTGTTTATCATTCTGTGTTTCGACCCGAATGTCTCTTTAAAAATGTAATATCGGGGTTTCACTGTACCTATGCATTCTTAAATTATCTCATATAAATCTAAACCAAACTGACAATCATTCATGGTGAGTGATTCTTATAGACTTATCAGTGCTAATGCTAAATTAATGTGATACCAGTGGCGAAGGGTGGAAGTAAGCTGTTAAGATCTGACAGAAATAGTGCACACTAAACTTTCTCAGTCATACGTATTTCATTTCATTGAACTAAGACTATAATGTGCGGACACTGTTGGTTAATTTTTAAAAATCCATTAAACCCTGCCAAAACCAAACCATAATAGTTTTGGTATGTCATTGGCGATCCGCCAAAAATAGTGCACACTTTTTCAGTCATGCTTATTTGTTTTCGTTGAATTATGGATACATATTACAGATGGTGTTGGTTAGTTTTTTTAATTCATTAAGCCCTGAATAACCAAATAATAAATAAAAAATATTCTTCTATCTAAGATATTGTATAGATAGATGCGTAGTTTTTGACAGTTATCCATTATGGCTTGGTTTACACAGAGTTTAATTGAATTTTAAAAACTAACTACACAATCTACATATTGTAGTCTTAGTTAAATGAAAACAAATACGTATGGCTGAGAAAGTTTAGTGAGCACTATTTATGTCAAATCTTAACAGCCTACCTCCACCCTTCCCCACTGTGTGATGCTTACCTACAATGTGATACCATCGCATTCGTGTAACAAAAGATCTCTCCCTTGAGAGTGGGGCTCTAACTGCTAAAAAGACTATTGTGTGAAATAAACTAGGTCAATTTTTTACTATCATTCTCAATGCAAGGCTTTTGAGTACAAGGCGTGAAGCGACCTTTGAAAGGACACTTTCTGTACTTGGCCGTTTGTCTAACTGCACGCAAATCATACATTATCAAAGTACTCATTGTACTTCACGAATCTGTTATCAAAAGACAGCATAGTGGGTTTTTTGGGATTTACAATATTGATGTTATGTTAGAGTCTTAACAGTCAGTCATATATGCCAAAAATACTATAATTTTGAAGATGGAAAATGTTTCTGTAACGTTTTTTTAATTTTTACACTAAAGATGGCAACACTGTTTTAAAAATCTAACATAATTTTAATTAAATTAAATGTAAATTTTAATAGTCAGCCTACTTTGTAAACCACTGTATCCAAATTACAAAATTATTCAGAAGGCAGTAAGGGATCATCCATAAATGACATACAATTTTTGCTATTTTTTTACTGTACTTTCCCCACCTAATTTTAGTCACATTTTTTAATTCGAAAATAAAAACAGATTAGTTGAAAATTATCGATATCAGTATAATGTTCTCAGAAAATATTTTATTCTCCGATATAAGTGAGTTTATATTTAGTCCACATTTTCTACAAAATAAACTCCCCCATCAAATGTTATATATTATGGATGATCCCTAAAAACATTTGAAACTGCCATCATAGATGTGATTTTTTCTATTTATATCGGCATATAACAGCAATCGAAAGTAACCAAATAAACTGACTGGGAAGGTTTCCAAACTAAGCAAGTCGCGAGTGGAGAACTACAAGGTTCTAAGTGCTTGTCATTGACGAAACAAAAGTAACAATGTGGCAGCTTAGAATACTACTTCATTGTTGAGTTTGTTTTTTCAAGGACGAACACTTGTAGTATTAGGCTCGGGAGGTGTTTTTGAAATGTTAATTGGCACGTAATATTTCATCAGGCCATACTTTGAAGAGAAAGCCCGCTATAATTCTCTGCTGGACGCCCAGAAAAACAAGGTGCAGATACTGGAGAAGGAGGTGAGCAAAGCGAAATTGACTTATGCGCAGGCTCTTAGAAATCTGGAGAAGATATCTGACGAAATTCACAGGTTTCGGAGTAAATACATGGCGGCGCAAAATAAGGCTAAGGAATTGGAACAAGAAGAAAAGAAAAATGAGCAAACCAACACAGGTAAGGCGATGAGAAATTCCTATAAAAAGTTATAAGAATCATCATGACCAATATAATAATACGTACATTATATTAAGGGATGTGTAAATTATTTTGACATATCAAAACTGTTATTTTGTTAAATTCATATCTTGTGCTGTTTTGTTTGTATATTAGTGTATCAGTATGTTTAGCTGAAAAAGCATAATGGCTATTCAAAAAGAAACGGTAAATTTGTTCGTTCTTCTCTGATCGGCTTCCGCGAAAACAAGGCTTTCGACATTATCAATGAGTGTTAAGCCAGAAACAGACTGTTATCACCCATACGCCCGTGCCACGGGTCAACAATTTGCATTGTCATTTTACTTGGTATTTGAATGAATAAAAACTACACTAAAATCACCACACTCATATCACATCACACCACCAACCTCACGCGTTTTATTTTATGTAAATTTACACATTTTCGAGTCGATCTTACGTATCATTGTTTTTAGTGTTTTAGAGGGAGCTACAAATGTACAATGTTTTTGTAGGTTGTCAGTTTTTATCGTTAAATTTTCTAATGGTTCTAGCTTATTAATAACTCCCCCTTCAACGATACGCCACTGAGTAGTTCGTCGATTTATTTAGCTCAGTCGGTGAGGGGTTATCAATAAAAAGAAGATATTTCCTTTGCGAATGAGAGTGATGTATGACTCTGTTTATTGTTTTCTCTGCCAATATATAACGTTCAGTTTACAATTTCAGCTTACAATATTCAGGCAATGTAGGTGAAGGCGACAGACACGTAGATGTTCCGAACGAAAGCGCGAGAAATAATCTTACCCGTAAGTAAACGGGATAAGAGTTTTTCCGTTGGGTAGTACTTCTAGGTACAAGAAGGTTCGAGAAGTTCTAGGAGCGACGAGAAGAGATGAGCGGCGAGATACTGATGGAACGGGTCCAAAGTTGAAGAGAGACTGCTGGTCGGCGAGAGACTGATTCCGAAGGCTGATCCGTGAGACTGATGATTTATTACCCGGATGTATCTCTATTTATAGCAGCATCCCTGTTTCTAATTGGTCCAAGGAGATAATAAGAAGGGGTGACCCAAGATTCTAATGTATTCGTTAATTCGTACTACGTGACATCTCTTGTTTATTTAATAGGAATTTACTGAGTTGTCAAAATGACCAAGTGCCAAGAGATAATATGTTATGTGCACGTGGATGGATGTATTGACGTTATAAAATATCGTCTATCTAATTCGATTGATTTTACATGAATTTATCTAGGGCATTTGTATAGCTGTCTCCGGCATAAACTCGCGGTTATTGTCTTATGCCAAGAGTAAACACACGATTTGATTAGCGTTTGAAGTATATGCATTTACAACTACTTACTAGGTACCTATTGACATAATAATAGGCCCTGCAATTGACATCCACCGACCTTCACATAAATATTTGTGATTTTACGACGTAAACCTGTCTGTTGCCTTTACCTTTTACAATTACATATGAATTATAATAACAATTTTATCTTAAAATTACGTCTTTTATAGTAATATGAAATAATATTTTACTATTTTCACCAAATAGCAAAATACTACCTCTCACAGAGGAAATTCGCATTCAATGTCGAAGAGTATACCAATCGGCGATGTGACTCCTGCATTGCCTTGTTTTTAGCCGCTGTTTCTATACCGTACAGCTGGATAAAGGTCGGGATTTTAATTTATTTGATTAGAAATCGGCGAAGCCCACGCCGGTTGTATCAAGATTTTATGTTTTATTAATTATGCGAATTTCCTTATGATTTATATTACAGACGGCAGGTATAATTATTATGAACACAGTAATCAAATAATATTTCAGAAAAGTTGAATTTAAGGGACTCTATGACGTTATTCCATTTGTTTTTCCGCGCGCCTAATTCTTTTCTAGCGGGAAACATTTTTGCATACGCACACCGACGCACACACATACCAATGCATTGGCTGGCCGTTGGGTGTTGTTATGCCATCAATTTGGCTGTTGCTACGCGCTGGAATATTTATTCTTTATTTATTAATTTGCGATTACTGAATTTACGGATTGAAATATTATTCGATTAGTGTGTTCCACATAACATTTTAATTATTTATATACACTTTATTATTAATCTCTTGCTACTGCGTCCATCCTCTTTATGTTAGCAATCATTCTTCTTCTTTTATAATGGTACATGGATACATAATATATTAATAAACTTATATCTAACATTTTATAATAACATTATCACAGGTTTTATGTACAGAACAAGGCAATTTTAGCATACATCATTCTTTCATTCCGTATTACCTTGTTCGTAGCGATTAATGTCCCGTTCGATATGTTTACATACCGAACGGGGAACGTAAAACCTGTGAACAAACAAACAAATTACATATGATTAGACAAGGAAAGCGTTTAGGCGTTTTACTAAGCCGTATAGTTAGAGATCAGGTTTATATGTCGGCTTATTACTAATTAATTTACTATGCGTATACGCCCGCCTACCTGCAGGTTGTGACATTATGAGTTCACATGGTGTGATCACAATCTGTTTCTGGCCTTGTGTAATTCACCATGTAAATTTATCTCACAATTCTTTTCAGGGGCAAGGAAGTACAATCCACACTCCTTAGGTCCCATGTCTCTTGTGCAAGGAATACTATAATTACTTAAGTGTTGATAATTTTTTAATTCTTTCCAGATGCACCCACTACAAACGGCCAATCACCTAAAGAGACCAAAGACACACTAGCAACGCCAAAAATAGCGAATGGTGTGAAAGAAAAAACTCCCATTCCGAGCATTATCTCTTCTCCGGTAGGACCTAGTCAGAATGATCAAGTTTCCAAGACGGAAACGATCAGAGAATGGATAAAACAAAATGGCGCTGCGAGTCCTGTTAATGATTTTGTCATCGAAGAAACTGCGGTCGACTGTTCTAAGCTAACACCTGCGGAGAAGTCCCCTGCGGTTATTAGACCTAGAAGTCTACCTCAAGACTTCAGCGATAAATATAGCGACGCTTTGACACCGTTTCAACCGAAGCAGCCGCAGTTAAATCAGCAACAGAACAAAGGAAGCGGAAGTACGCCATCTACAATTGGTAAAAATGGACCTGAATCTGAAAACTGGATCGAAATTAATCTAGAATATTCGAGTCCTGAAGAGATTAGCTTTGAAAAGTGTTCTAACTTCTCAAGCTTGGAATGTTATCGACAGATACCTTACGAGCGTATGGCGAATGATACCGATGCGCAAGCGATGAACTGTGAACAATCTCCTATTGATAAATCGCCAGTCAAGACGGTGGACTTTGATAAATGCACCGAGTTCGATAAGGTTCCTAATTCTAAAGTGAGTGCAGATTCGCCGCGTAGAATCATCCGCAACAGACTCGTCGCTCAAAAATCCTTACCGGCCAATTCGCTGTTCTATCAAAACAATGAGGTCCAGCAAAATGGCGACAGTCTGATTGAAAGCGATAAGGGTACCATTGTCGCAACGTCTAAGTCGAAATTAAAACCAGATCTCACAACGTGGATCAGTAGGTCTTCGGCTAAAGAGGATGAGATGCAGTTTAGTCCTACGAGGCGGCAGAGTCTTGATGTATTACTTAATGATACTGGAGAGAAAATGAAAGAGATCTTCAATCAAGGTATGATAATTCATCATGAATGTACACTGTCATTTAACATTTTTAAATACTGGTATATAATTGTAAATACAATTGTAATTGGTTTTAATGTTTTGTGTTTTCATCAGTGTTGCCATATTTTTCTATGCTGATTATAGTACAAAGGCGTAAAAATTATAGTATTTCTGAAAAATATATAATACAGGAACATTTTTCGTCTTGAATCCTTTAAAATTATAGTATTTTGGTATATTTGGCGTAAAATTATAGTATTTTACATTTTTCGCGAAATCAAAAATATAGTATTGTACTATAATTATAGTACGGTTGGCATCACTGGTTTTCATACATATTGTGTAATTGGTATAAGAGCACTCCATCGAAAACTCTCTCAAAGTGATATGAATTATATTATTGATAATTTTTAAGTGAAACTTGCCAGTGGAGTGAATCCCGCTGATGTGTAATGAAAAACGTTATGACATCGAAAACAGAAAAATAAATCATCGGCAGCGGTCAGATTCAAATCTGACACCTTTCAATTACCAGGCATGCACGCTGCCAATTATGCTATTCCAGCTGTCGGGTAATGAATAATTATTGAAGCTATTTATATTATTACAAACATATTTTCTCAGAAGTGTTTTTCAAAATTATGTATGTTCAAATAAGGGAAAGTTTATTGGTTCAATATTTTTACGTGGCCCGTTGGTTCCATAGTACTTGAGATGTTTAAAACAGTACACCGATCCAAGTTCAAATCCCAGTGGAACGTGATATTATCTTACTAGACGACTTGCAAAGTGCATAGTCGGATTTTTTGAATTTTTAAAAATAAGTAAGTACCTATTGTTAAGTTAGTATGAACATTTTTTATTTAATTTCAAAATTTACTGACAGTGTTGTCATTCATAAATCCTTTTTTTTTTTTTAAATATTCCACCTGATTTACAAATATATAACACAGTCCAATTATTAGTGCCTAGTTTCATATTGCCAGATTAATTATAGAACATACATTTTATATAGATTTGATAATATATTCTATTATCATATTATTAATGAAACAAATGATAAATATAATCATTTAGTTGTTACGCAATAGCAAATAAGAAAAACCTATTTTCATGTGCAAAAAAACAACAAAGTAAACACAGATGTGTCCTTGCTTTGTTGACAAAAAAACTATGTCAAGTACTGAATATACTGTATCAATGAAATATGTTTCTTTTAAATTGGTTATACTTGTAATTGTTTATAATGCTTTAAAAATTTTTTTTTCACCGCAGGCTTTATGATGTTCCAAATATCGTCTCTAACCGAGCGGCGCAATTCCGAACCGAGAACGCCTTTAACCGAGAAGTTGTCTCCCAATCAGAAGGGACCAGAAAGCGAATTGCCCACTGGCAAAATGCCCCCTAGCCGAGCCGTTAGGAAAATGCCCTCTCCCCTGGACAAGACTCTGTCTTATTTGAACGTCTGCAATGAGAGCAGTATCGCTTCAGGGAACTCTGATGACCAGGGCTCCGACACGGACAGCTTGGCAAGGTATTTGATCCATCATGAACCTCATAATATTAATAAGAATATTATGCCTTTAGAATATGCCCTAATTCTACGGATAAAATCTGAATTAAAATTTGCCAATAATCTTCCAATAATATTTTTTCCTTTACCATGGATGTATATTGCTCCAAAGGTGAAATTATTTCAGTAATCTTATAAATAACTTGCTCGTCTATTTAGAGATAGGAAGAGGAAGAAAGGTATGATTCCACAAACACCCATGCCTCGAGTCCATGTTCACTTCTTGATATTAAAAATGCAATACCTATGTGAATTTTATTTATGTATGCTAGTATAACAGTAGTTACTATGGTACGAAAGACAGAATTGACTGATGTGTAGATGTTTTTTTTAATTATTAATAACCATTTCTTTGCTTTTTCGTACAAAGTGGTTGTTAGTAACTTTGTACAATCGCAAACACCCAGGCTTTGAGAAAATCACGTAAATATATTGCATCCTCACCAAGAATCAAACCCGGAGCTCCCGGATGGAAGGCCAGTGCCATACGCCCTGCACCACAAGAGCCGCCCCAATGTGTAGATGGTTAAACGAAAAAAAAATAAGGAAAATTGCTTTTTCTAATTCATTCCAAAATGAAACATATGAAACACATTGTTGAATTAATTGAAATGCATGCATCAGTATGTATAATTATCATGTTTTGTATTAATTACCAAAATCCACAATGCCATCTGTCGCCACACAAGATATATTAATTAAAAGTACATATCTTAAAAATAAGACAGATGGCGCTAATTATAAAAGTGTGTTTGACTCATTGATTTTAGATTACCTTCCCTACAAAAACCATATGATTTTGATTCAACTAGCAGAATTAATCCCATCCCACAATCTATTGTATAAAATTCTCAAAGAAGACAGCGCAATTCTATAAAAAAAAATAGTTCCCTCTCTGTATAACTACATTTGTTATGATTGCAGTGTTGAAATGCTAAGCGATGATCAGATCCACTCGCTGATGCTGGACGGACACCTGGAAGCCGTCTGCCAGCAGATGCTCGGAGTGGCCAACAACGGGACCGGGAAAGCAGATGAGACACTTCCTTGAACAATGTTAGACATTTGCTAATTATTAGCCATTGTTTAGTATTATATACATACCGTACAATCTGGATTTGTGATAACGCATGAATGTGATCGATATTAGTTTTATTATTACTGCTCTGCAAATATACATATTGTTACAGATTCAACCGTGACAAGGTTTTGATTAATGAATCTAATATTGTTTGCTGTAAATCTGTTATAGAATTAAAATTAAGTGAGGCTAGTTAATACTGCATATTTACGCAATTAATTTTTTAACAATTCGTACTAATTTAGCTTTATTATTTAATATTGAATCCCTTCCATTATTAATAGTCTATGTTACAATAAAAACCTGTGTTATGGGGGAGTAAAATATGGGAAAACAATCTCTGCGCATCTATTCTATTTACAAGACTGCTATTGGCCGCTATCGGCGGTTACCGAGGGTAGTTTGTCATATTTTTGTATTGAGGTTTTGAATTGTTACAATAAGTTAGCTGTCTAAACAGTCAAAACTATCTCTTGCTCTAAAAGTTAGCACAGCCAAGAGAGCTGCTGTTTAAACATAGCACTTATTGTAACAATTACAACATATTGTAAAAATTATAATACTTCAATACAAAAATATGAAAAACTACCCTCGATAGCCGACAATAGTGGTTGATAGCAGTCTTGTGTATAGAATAGATGCGCTGTTATCATTCGCTATTAATTATCTTTGAAATCATTATTTTTTGCCATTTTAGTTTGATATACAATAAATAATATGACAAGCAAATCTTATAGTATAAATCTTAACTTAATGGCAAGTACAATTTGTCACATGTTCATTAACTGACCACTGTCACTTTTAATAAATGAGAGAAATGGACGGCAATTTTTGAAACACAACGTATGACAGGGTTTTCTTAATCATTGTCACAGATCGTACGGAAGCTTAGCTAAAAATTGTATAGTTTATTTTGAATTGCTGTAAGAAATGTCATATTTTATTTTCCAAAACTGCAGGGAGTTTATTGTTTGTCTACTGCATCTCAAACTTTGATGTGGTGTAACATAGATAATCAATTGTGGCAAGGCCTCTATATGTTGTATACATCCTGAAAACTGCTATTGTGGAATCTTTTTATTTATACAGTTGACTCTCAGTTTACAGTTGCGGTACAAAAGAAGGTTGAGGGAAAACTTATATGCATACATACTTTAGAAATATTTTTTATACATTTGAATTAAATTTTATATTTTATGGATAGCCCTCTCCTGATTGTGCGATTGTAATATGTGAGCATTTAAGGCATGGAGTGATATTAGGTGAGTGTATTGTGATAATTTTGAATATTCTTACGGATGCTTTTAATTATGTAACTAGGAATAAATTATCTGGGTAACTAGGGCGACTAGTAAAAATATCTTTTTGAAAAAAATACCGAAACCCGGCGGGATTTGAACCTGTATAACCACTGGAAACGCGTCAGTGTGCTTTAACCATGCCCGTAGCTTAACTCTTTCTATGACGCCAATTAGTTAATTGGTGTAATTAATGTAAGAATTGGTGTAATTACGGCCGCGTTTTCGGCACTTAAATGGTAATTAAAGCGCATAGATATAATATATCTGAAGTGTTTTCAAGTTATGTATGTTCAATATAATATAGAATGTTACATTCTCAAATCTGGGTAATAGATTTTCCTATATACAATGCCGAAATGGAAAATTTGGCGAACCGGAAAGCTCGATAATTTTGTGAAAAACATTTTTCGTTATATGGCGTACATAGTGCAGACCTTCAAATTAGTTTTTCCTTGAAACAGAGCGATAATCTCCGGAATTTCATGAACCAGAACTGTGCTCCGATCTATTTCGAGCCCTGCCTAAATAACCAGTAAATCCAGAGTCAACTGTTCTTGTGTGAAAAATGGTATGTTTGTACAATGTAAATATATGAATGATAAAATGATTATTTATTGGAAGCGTTGATAATGTTTCATACAGAGAGAAATGAATGCGTTGGATATTAAGCAGAAAAAGACATATAATAACCTATTATGTATATTAATATAGCTAGGTAATCTCAATTAAGCATAGCAATATAGTAGCATTTGAAATTATGTGCAATTTTTAATAAATATATTATATAAATGCGTTAGCTTTATCTTAGAGTCGAAAATTATCTAAAAATATATATTATACAAAATACGCTACTGTTAACTGAAGCTATCTTAATAATTATAGTAAATTAGTTAGTATATCAAAAGATGTTCAAGAATTGGAGTGTATGCATACTGTCTTTTAAACGCACTGTAGTTGATAATGAATATAATAATATGTATTATTATAGATATTGGTCTCAAATAGAATACAAATTTAAAACTAGTCACGAAAACAACATATGAAATTTTTTTGATTTCCGATTTTAGTAATTAGTGTGAATGTAAATTGTCATGCTATTTGGAAAGATCCCTCATTATTTGCAATGGCTTTATTCTCATGAATTCGAGTGCTTAAAGTCAAACAACGTTATCTACAAAAAAGTGTTTTTTTTTTTTTTTTTGAGATAACGTTATTTTACATTTCCGGCTACATGATAGTCAAACAACGTTATGTGAATCTTTTCTAATTTGTTCTTAAATCGTCAGTAAAGTTTAACGTTAACTACATAAGTTACCCTTGTTTTCATATTTTTTAAAAACTATTCCCATAAATTTTAATCTCATCATAAGCAAGATAAATGTACAATACACAATAAATTATAAAATATGAACATTAGGTTTTAAATAAACATTTCCCTTGATGAGTTACAAGAATCTAAAATAAAGATTTTTGGCTCTCCTGTAAAGTTGCACTTTTGTAGATAGTGTTGTTTGACATTAAGCCCTCGAATTGATATTCATATAAAGAAACCATAAACGACAAGCTTTCTTAACCTTTTCTATTCCTCATGATATTACTATGGCAGTATCTGACAAGCCCCAGATTTTTAACGACACACGTTGGATGTAGAGCAAAGCTCTTACTACAATCGCTGTAATGTCGATAATTTGTGGCTTAGTATTTCATAATTATTCTAACAGATGTCACTGTGTATTTAATTTTTTAGATTATGCAAATCAATCGACGATGGCTAGTATTTTGAGTTAAAATCAGACGAGATAACTCGTGAAATTTGTATGTGCGGCCTTTCGATCACGGCCTCATAGAACGAAAAAACTCGTTGAAGGCATGGAACCGGTTAATAAGCTTTTATGATATACAGACGGACAATGTTGTTTTTCTTCCTGGCGGTACAACTCTATGTGGGTCTTGGCCTCTTCCAGCACCTGCCTCCATCTGAATTTATTCGTTTCCCTTCAGTTTAGGACGACCAAGGTCTTTAAGTCCAACTCGACACTATCCCTTCATCTTATATGAGGTTTTTGTTTGCCTTCCGGCTTCCCATCCTGTGAGCATGGCCCAGCCATCTATGGCAGCCCAATTTGATGGACTGTACGATGTGTGGACCCCTGTACCAACCGTACAGCTTGTAATTGTATCTTCGCCTCCACCCCAACTGTCTGTCCTTGATGGGTCCAAAAATACCACAGAGCACGCTCCACTGAAATGACCCCACACTCTTTTCATGCTTTTGGTCATGCACCAGGTCTCTGAACCATACATTTCAAGTGTGCATATCTGACAACACAAACCTTACTCCAAGACAGTACCAAAAATTTGGTACCTAACATAATGTAATTAAAACATGATAATATATTTCTTATAACAGATAGCCGGCCCCCGTCTCTAAAGTTGTGAGTGCGAATTCGAACCTCACATGTTAAATAACACATGTTGTTTTTCAGTGCATATTTGACCTGAAGCAAGGATCCAATAAGTTGAGTGAATGTATGTCTAAACAAACAATTTTCATAAAAAAAAGATATCCATCTTCAGCTCTGTAGAAGCCCATATGATTGATTTGTTTTATTTACTTGATCAAGTCGAGGTTTTCTTTGATTCATTAATGGTATAATATAATTATGGATTGCCGTTAAGGAACTTATTTTTAATGTAATTGTTAAACAATTTTTTTATTATGGTAAATTCAAATTGCATTTTACAATCATGAAAGAAACTCTGCAAATAGTGAGGGATTACTGTAGTTTTATGTAAAACACAATAGTCTTTTAGCTTCCTATAATAATACACAGATAAGACAATTTTCCATATACAAAGCCAAATAGGATTTTCAAAGTATTACGACGCATACATTAGTAATACGTACTCGTGGGCGTAAATAATATTCATTGTATGACAAATAAAATATATTATATTTTTAAACAAATACATTCTTCGTGTGAAAATACCATAATAAAAACAATACTCTGTTTCTTGTATTTGAGAGATGAAAGGACATATAAACCAACAATTTAATGGGAAATTAATCATTTGGTTGGACACAATAATTTTGGCATATCACTATAAGTATCCTAGCAGTATTTTAAAATAATCAAACTATCCATTATACTACATATTTACGTAGAATTTTATTAATAACAGGTACGATGATAACCCAAAAATGATATTATACTGATAGGTATTTCATCAAATATTTCGGGAACATTAGCTAGGTTGTCCACGAATCTGAAACTATCATGGTCACGGATTCGCACTATAAAAATGTTGAATAATTTGAAAGTTATCTATTCGAATAGTTTTGTGGGTTTTTCAAAAGATAACATCGTCATTTTTTATGAAAGACAGAGGATGTCTCATGCAGAATGATAGCTCATTAACGACAGGTTTTGAGATCTTGGTGATTTCCAGACGAACTTCAGTGGCTTGGCAAGCAAATTCAACAATCCCGCATAGCTGACTCATATTCTGTAGTTTTAGGTGATATATTTCTGTGTGCAAAAGGAAAAGGGCGATAAGTTTAAAATAAATACGTTTCGAAGAGCGAAAAGAAGATTGAGTTTTGGGCGAAATTATATAGAAAATTCTATGTATTACGTGGGAAATTTACTAATTCAATAACGTTATTGCAACGTGTTATACAATATGATTAATTTAATGTACATATTTAATTAATATTTCAATATTTTAGACTTATCACCCTTTTCCTTTTGTACACAGTTCATTGTATTTATGGATGCTGCATTATTCGGGATTGAATAAAAAGAAAAACCTTTTCCAAATTGCTATAAATTAGCTTCAATCTTTTGTGTAAAGCAAGATCCGGCATAAACTTCATGTATTTTTCTGCCATCACAAAAACACGAATACATACTCGTTACCTAGATGACATTCCAAGAATATTATCAGTTTTTTTGGATACAATGCTTGCATTCATTGTAAATACAAAATTTAATTGCATATTTATTTGAACATGACCCTAGTACATAACCACTTCGTAATCTTTCATACATACTTCAGTATACTACACATTGTATTATAGAATAGACTAGGACTTATTAATGAATTATGACTCCGATCGAAATATGTTTAACAACAAACTATATTTTATTTACTATATTTCTCAGCTTTTCTATAAATCAGTTATATTTGTGTATCCACACACCGACCAACAAATTGGGAAATAATTATATAAACTATTTGAAAGTTATTTAGACCTTTGTGCACTATGCACTATGATTGAAAACATCAAAATCATTTGAATTAGTACTCGTAAAATTGTACCCAAATACAGATAGATCTCTTGATCAAATGAATGAAATAATCAATTTTATACATTATTCTATTACTATCTTGGAAAATTTTCCTCAAAATGTTGGTTTGTTCCTTTACACATAACTTCATTGCAATAGTATGGTTTTATTGCTGCATACTTTTATTTCGTATGGAATAAAATAGTCAATGTGTTTGATGTATTTTTTAATGAGATATAATTGAATTATAATAATTTGTTAGTTTTTTTACGCTTAGCATGTATTATTATTTTAAAAATTTATACAAGTAATGTAGAGATGGAATTCAATGGATCATAGATGATTAAGTATATGGTATTTATACGATTTTTTGATGGATTTATAAGAGGAATTATTAAACAATTAATCTCTGACCAGCCTGCTTTTAAATGTATTGATTTTCTTGCCAGTATCCAAAGTACAAATAGTTAATTAAACAAAATCTGTGTTAGCAACATTCAAAATGTATAATTTCGTATTAGCGATTCGCGGTTATTAAGCTAAATGGATATCTCTACAAGCGTTGTCAAAATGCTTAATCATGATCATTAGCAATTGAAATGAAGATAAACTGTGTTCTTTAATAATGTTGTCATTACTATTTTTACTTTAAGAAAAATTTTAAGCATTGTTTGGAAAGTACTAGAATCGTTTTGTGTGTAGTCGAATATTTATGCATTTATAAATTTTCTCGGTAGCTGGCTAATTTAAACCAAGTTATTGTTTTAATAAGCATTTTTAACTTTTTTTATACTATTTTAACTCGATAGGAAAGTATTTCCTAATCTCTATGGCAGTCTGTTATGAATTACAATAATTTTCCTGACTTTTAGCGTTAAACAGAACACTCATTAACATCTTGTGACTGACCAATTTTCTCAGAATTCAAGTTGAGAAACAATGCAGTAAACTACTGTTGGACCCATTGAAGTTTGAAAATTTTCACTGTGCTAATTGAGACACCTTTACAAGCAAAAATCGTGCTGACTCCACATTCAGTTTGGGGTCACCGATAAAAAACCTCATTGGCTGCATATCGCCTAATTAATACTAATAGGCCGACCAATGAATGGCCCTGATTGTTTTACAATATGTCAAAAATGATGTACATGTTAAATCTATGTGAAATTAGCTAAAAGTCTACCCTTTATATTGTAAATAAATAGTATGAAATAAATTGCCAATCTCATAAAGATGTTTTTTTGAGACTCGCTGCTATTTTAAACAGCTCTGGTTATGTCGTTTTGTGATAAAATAAAGTACAATTATTTATGGTATTATTTAAACCTCCATTTACGAGATATTATTAAGTGTCATAAAGAAAAGAGCATTTAACCGAGCATATCTACTGACAAAATCTGGTTTCAGTTTCCTGTTTTATATTTATTACTATTCTTTGAAAGCAAAGGGAGGGTTTCCTTTTTTTATAATAAATGGCGGAAGTTAATTAATTTTTCATTTCACTTAGCAATATAATCTCTTCCAACCGTTTAGACAAGATTACACATGTGTATTTAAATCCAGACTATAGCCTCATTGTGATGAGAACTAGTAATAAATCCTGTAAAAATTCTGTTAAAATACCTCTATAAAGTACAAGTCATTGATTGCTACATAAAGTATAACAACTTTAATTCGTACCAAATTTTCATGAGATATAGAAAACATATTGTTATTATGGGTTACGGTATATTCGGGTGAGGTTTTCCAAATTGGCATGGAACTCTTGGCACATCTCGCGCAACTCGGTTGGGAATCAGTATAGACAGATAAAATAATAGAGTAAAAGTGGTGCGCCATCTTTAAATACTATGAAATCAAGCCGAGCTTTGTGAATTGGCGCAGATTGTTTTTATGTCAATCACTAGAACATTTTTTCACTCCACAACCATTCTAATGTCAGACAAAAACAATTTATCGGTTGGTTAATCTCAATCCAAGTCAAATATAGATTGCAGAAAGGATGCGCTGACAATGTTTTTAAAGGTCTTTATGTACATTTGAACTGACTACTGAACTTTCACTTTCTGGTGCATATGATATTATAATTATGTATTACAGTGAGGCTGCTGTTATCTTTATTAATTTTGCGATTATAATAAAGTTAAAAATGATGTTTCAGATTGATTTTTGTGAAAATGTTATTTGACAGCACAATGCAGTAGCTAATTTATGAATAATTTAATTAACGTAGGGAAATAATAAAAATATATTTATTAATATACTCATCATTCCTAGTTAAAGCGTATTGTATATTTATTATAACATTAATTATTTTTAATAGTTAAGGTTTAACCATTAAGTAAATGAACAGCAATATAATGTTTTTTTGATAGCCCAATAATGTGTATTGGGAGTGTATGTATAATATAATCTCTTTGACTTAGAAATCAACCTCTACTTTTTGACGAGAGTTTATTGTTTACCTTGTCTTGGTGAGGAGACTTGTGTATTCTGAGCATTCTTGGGGCAATGGCTGGTGGTAGTCGAACTACCGGAAGGGTCTTCCATACCAGACAGGTCAACAATAAGGGGCCAGTTTAAGAGGGGGCACTGGTGGAAGGCAGCAATTTCTTCAGTACTAAGAGTCGTGATCAAGATCAGAAATAGCCTTAGAGAGAAGTCAGCTTTTAGCCTTGAATGAATACAATATGAATACCTTCAATATTGCGATGTGGAAGGCAATGGGCAACAATCTAACGTTTTCGACAAGTGTAAAAAGTTATGAATTTGAAACAATTAAATTTACAATTAGGACCAGTAAAGATGACATGTTTGATTGTTTTACATACTTTTACTATTCACAACAATAGATACCTATATATACTTTCGTCATTATTATCGTTTAAAATCTATAAATGATAACTAAAGTACATGTTGGTTTTTAATATAATTTGCTGTTGATAGAAAAATATCTGAAATATTCACATTTAATGTTGTTTTCATTATTAATTCTTTCAAATGTGACTTTTATGTACCCACTGTATATATACTTGCCTGAATAGTTCAGTTGTTGATGCTGTTGTCATAAAGTAAAGGTTGGTTTCTATGGTCACGGGACATGATATCTACACCAGTCCCATATTTATTTATTGTTTTGTAAGCCATGTAGATTCATGTACAAGATTTTAAAATGTATTAGGTAGGTACTTTGTTTTCTGTTGTACTAAAATAGAATTATGTTCAATTTCCATTTGGTGCATTAAATCAGACTATAACTTATAATTATTATTAAATAAACGCTTGTTAAGAATTTTAATCTGTATTTTATTTTCAATATCAAAGGGTAATTTATCTGAAGCTTGAATTGGTAAAAATTTTTGTGGTTGGCATAAGTGGTTAATTAACCTACTTCATCATGTCTCAATCCATCCAAATATATCCACCCACCAGTTTTCAACTCCTAAAATCTCCAATAATTCTGACTCTAAATTAGTGCATTCCCTCTGGATTCCTGAAATCCTTATTTTACAGGAAACTTGTACATTTTGTGTGAGTTACTTGATCATCCATGGCAGGCATGGACCCCACATCCTGAAGCGGGCCCCAGGCTAGGATGTTTGGCGGCCCCCCCTACCTATCGCTAAGGGTAAAGGCAGTGTGACGCACTGCAGTAGCTTTTTCCAAATGGCGTACGCGGTAAAATTAAAGTGTATTTTTAGCGATTTTTTGGAGTTTTAATATGTACCTACATCCATTTGAATTATGGAGTTGGTGAGTATTGGCACACAGTTAAAAATTGCATCGTAAAACCAATTTTTTTAAAATTATTAATATTATTGAAGCAAAATTGCCGATTAGGCAAAATAGACTTTTTTTACTATTAGAGCAAATTTGTGATCTGTGTTTATTTCACTTATCTGGTCGACTCGTCACGCCGGGCCCTTTCTGAGCCCAGGCCCCCAGGCTAAAGCCCTGTCAGCCCCCCCTTTGTGGGGGCCATGATGGCAGGCCAATTTAATAACTTAACGTGGAGTGTGGGGCCTTCGTACAATATGTACAGCTCGCAGTTGTATCACTCCTGCATTCTTAACATATCCGGATATCCACGCAACACTTCCTACTCAAACTAAATTAAATTGTCAAGTAACAGGTTTCTGAGCCTTGCCTGACAAATAATGTTGTAGAGGCATTCATCCAAGACAACTGACTGGTTCTATCACTGTCTTATACGATGATGTTTGATTTTGTCATTGTGCTCAATTAATACAGGAAATTAATGGTCTTATTTCTTGGTATACTTTGTGAGTCTTGTGTGTAGCAAAATTAGTCATTAAAAAAAGGGGCTAAATTATTGAAGAAAATGTTATTACCAAATCGTGTTCACCTGAATTTTTAATTGAAATCGTATATTAGGAAATAAAACAATAAAGCAATTTGTAAATCACATCTATTATATCAACTTTTTGGCAAATTCATTGGTTTTAATTATAAAACTTTCTTGATAATATAATATGTATCTAGTTCACATATCAATCACTACAAAATCTTCAAAATACACACTGCGGAAACCAGGAGCATGCATTTCATATATAACATCTTGAGCATAACAGTTTAGCAACATATAAATGTCACAAGAGGTAGGTACAATGGAAAACATATAATAATGGAGTTACAATTAATACAGAAGTGACAGGGCTGGGCTAATGCTATAATTTGATAGTACATGAATTATTTTAGAGTTAGGAATATTAACCCAATGCTTATGGGCCGCACAAAATTGTGTTTTTGCTAATTGCTTTTCAAATGCAAATTAACACGTTAATTAAAAAATTAATTAAAAGGGCCCGTAAGCATTGGGTTAACATGAAATTAAATAATGAGAAATCACGAAAACATACACTCAGCTTTCAAATTATAAGATAGTTTTTATTAGCAGTTTAAATTATAAAATGCAATCGATAGGGCAGCTTTTTCGAACTGAAACAAGTCTGGGTTTAATAAATAATTTATTCAAAATCTGCAAGATAGTTCTTTATGTCGCTATAGCATTTACAAAACGTGAATGTATCTAAAATGCAGTGTGGGATTTGATATGAGAAAATGACTTCATACAGACGCAGCTGCGTTTTGATCGCATTAAGTTGAATGCAATGACGAGATCGGGACTTCAGTCAGTCAATAAGTAAATACTATATCAGTAAGATGTAGACATATATATTTTTTAAGATCACTGTTATACCAAAGTGCATCTTCTAATAATAACAAAACATTTAAAGACAAACCCGTGCTGTCTCAATATTTATCTATCCATATAATAAACGACATTTTTACTCAGATAAATTTATTTTTCATTGAATCAATCAATGCTGGTACTGATCACACACTTTTAGCCTGTGATCACGTTTCAATTTTTTATACTGCCTTCATCCAAACGTTACATGCCACTTTCATTTACCAGCATATTGCACAATTTACTAAACAATGTTCAATTCAAATTGTTTCAAGAGTTACGAATTATTTTACTTTTAACGCCAGCCTGTAATAACGAAACAAACTATTGACAAGTCATTTGCAGTTCCTTCTGGATTTTCAATAGATTAAATAATAATCTATTTCAGAGAAATGTAAGAATCTACTCCCTACTGTCCTTGCATCGAGGTTAAATGTTCGAGGGTATAGTACCGTGAAAGCTTAAACAATATTGTCAGCCTAACTAAACAAATACATAGCAACTACACCAAAAATTGACATTAGCTCAAGAAAAGAAGTCCCTATAAGCATAATTTTATATTGTATACTGTTTTCTATAAAGAAACTTATTTATAACAGAGCTATTTCAACATTATAATTTTGTACGTCTCTTTTTAAGTGTTGAAAAATGACTAAAAAAAGTTATCAGAAAAAACACACATTCGACTACCTCGTGGAATAACACACCAACTCGAAATAGTGTGTTTTATGTTTTTTGAGTTATTGTTGCATAGAAAAAAATTCCACACCAGCCAATTTTTTTTTGGATTTTTTTCTCGAAAAACAGCCAAAATATTAAAATAATACTCGTAAGTAGAGTTATGATTATATAACATTTTTTGTAATATCTTAAATAACATGGAACAATAATCCACATGTAGTTGGTATCACAAGTTATTGTTATTATTTTTTAAGAAATAAATTATAATTTAAATAATATTTGCATAAAATAAACGGATTTCGCTACACATTTTTTGATTGGTTTTTTTGCTCTCCTGAAAAGTTGATAATTTAGAGTTAGTGTGTTATTCCATGAGGTAGTCGGTATAACTTTTTGACAATGCATATTTAGGCTTCCATATTTTCTGAAATGTTAGATGTAGTCAGCACACAAATAATTATGACACTGATCCTAAGCTTGATACGTTACAACCTTCTAATATTAACATCTTTTTTGTGACAAATAAAATCAAATTATGATTTTATCTAAAAGGACTGCCCTCTATGGAGAATTCGGTGTATAAAAAAAGAATCACAGACAAATTCAATTCTGACATTACCTCACTTAAATTACATAATATCTACATTTTAATCTAGGCCTACAAATTCATTATTGGCCATTAATGACTAATCTAAATTGTCTAATTGATTGGACAACACTGCATCCATTTTGTGACTAAAATCACAGTTTCAAACATGCACAATTCTTTGCCAAGTTATAATATTGCTAACATTGGAAAGTTTAACAATTCCCTCGAATATAATATTATATAATATTATGTATTAATTTTATCTTAAAACGTTTTACTAAAGTAACTAGCTAAAGTTTAATTTCATTACAGAGGAAACCAACATTTACAAGAGAAGTTGAAATCTATTGATGTTAAACTGAGCTTTAGAAATGATGAACTGTATTTCTTTAATTGTAATATAAATCTTTCCATAATATACGAGCAAGTTGTGAATATATTTATAAGTCAAAATAGGTAAGTTTATGTAATGTAATGCATTGTGAAATCACATTGCAAAACTAATTGCAGAGAAAAAATTTCAAATTATCAATATATCATTTTTGTATCCAGATATATTATGGTATTATTAACACAGTCATTTCTTCGTATTTTTTCTATTGTCTTGAACCAATGAACATTAAATCCTGTTTTGCTATAAAGAATTTGGTCCATTCACAATAACTACCTACGTGAAAACAATAAATACATGAGTTACGATCTCTCAAACAACTGCCTGGTGTACAGGCAATAATAAACTGTGGTTCTAAGATGATTCATACGGCGCTGCCGATTGGACACCAGGATAAACTGTCAACAGACATCTGGGCGCCGCACGGACGAATGAAATGTGCAAATACATGAATCTTACGATTTGACCTAGTAAGCAGATAAGCAAGTTAAAGGATCTCATTATTGTAAATACTCATGTCGACGGTGTGCTTTCACATTTAAATCTTGCACTGAACTGCAGCGATTACAAAATTGGTATTTCAATGGACTTCCGATTGGAACAATGTAATGCACAAACAATCAATAGGATTGGCAATATTATTGATAGTTTGTCTAATATATTGCGACAAGTTCATTGACCTAAATTGTGCAATATTGTAACGTGAAAGCACACCAACGATGTAAGTTTTTGGAACCTCAGTCTATAAACAGATTCTTTACATTAGACTTGCTTGTCTACTTGCCGGTTCAAGTCATATAAAGTACATGATTTGTTTCACGCATTTGATTTATATGTAGCAGTGCCTAGATATGTATCGAGCAATTGTTCGGTGTCCAGTTGACGATGCTGAATTGCTCCATTTAGGCTCATGGATCCTTGCGGTGATGATGATCGAAGACTAACTTTACTTTCATTACAATCTTTAGTATGATTTTCAGTTAAGCTCAATAGCACTGATATTATATGACTGTTTAAATTATTTTCAGTTATTGTCTTTTACAATCAAAGAAATACAGTAGATATTTCAAACTAAAAACGATCTAACATTACCGTTACAAAGATGTCTAAAAGATTAATAAAAAGAATCCTATAGAAAGATTCGGGAGATGAAGACAACTATTTAAATAAACTCCTATAGAAGAGAGAAATCCATAAATAACATCATTTTTAGTATACAAGTCTATTATTACACAGTGTAATTTCAAAACCTAGTACCTAATAAGTACTTTGCCAATTTTTTTGGTCTCAATTCTCATGACTAAATTTTAATGGTGGGCATACTCGCGCATACATAATATTTACATGATTATATAATATAAATAACGGATTCATTAATATCTTACATCTAAACAATTCACTCTGTTTAGAGACATGTAACGCAATATGGTGCTAAACACATGACAAGATATATTTTTATTAAAATATTTAATTAATATAGTTGGCAATCACATTCATTTCAAGTTGATGCTGTTAAATTATATTTGTATTGTTTGCCAGTTTCTTTTTGCATTAATAAAATAAAATTCATACAATAGCTAGAATACCAAATTTAAATCAATTAATTAAAACAGAAAAAGTCAAATATAAAAATGCAGTTGTGTAAGTCTCTTAATTTTTTATTGTTTTGACTTTGTTTAACTTTTCTGGTTAATATCAGGGTGAGATTTCTCAATTAGAACCTCCACACATTGGTATCTATAGGTAAATCATTATACATTAGCACGATGAGTACGGGAAAAGCGATTGCAGTTGTAGTGTTGTTTGCTAACATTGAAATAGGCAAACAATTCCAATACACCCAAGAATTGCCTATGGTGTCACTGTAGAATGATTTACCTATACATGAAAGGTGGATAGCGGTTTTTAGTTACCCGCATGGCCGTGATGATGTGTTAGGCCAAATGGCCAAACATATAAACACTGTAGTTATCATTACAATGTGTAACTTCTATAAATTGGGCTGTGTTATGCATATGCGATCAAAACTGACATCTTGAAGTTTCAAGTCAGTTTTTAGAGTATTTACACAATTATTGGTGAAGAGATATTTAAGTAATTCAACACTGACATTAAGTTGTTCATTCAAAACATTTTTTTTTTTGATACCTATCGCTTACATTTAGAAATGCATTCTTTCTTTCTTTCGACCATGTCCGATCCTAATAGGATCATATGGGCCTCCACAGAGTAGAGGTTTGTATTGACAGATTTTGTTTTTTACGAGAAATGGATGTCAGCCACTTGCTCAACCTATTAGGTCCATACCCTGACACCCACAAATTGGAAAACCATATGTGTACTTGCCAGACCCAGGATTCGAACCTGGGACCCACGGTGTTATAGTCCAACGCTTAAGCCGCGCGGCCACCGTGGGCATAGAAATAGAAATACATAACACGGTACAATTCAGGTTACTTCGCCAATCCATTTACATAACTTTATGTTAATATGTACACGAGAACCACATAGTAACTACTCATTAAAATTTATGTAACAAAATGAATTTAATAATCTAAAATGTTTTTTTCTTATGTAAGAGACCAGATTTACTTTGATAAACAATACATTTTTGCAGTACGATCACTAAAATTATACGCTAATTATATTAAAATACTAAATACACCATAATGTTTACATTCTCGTAAACTAATTTTATAATATAAATTAAAATCTTAAAGTAAGTCTTATTAGGAAATTTCACTAGTATCGTTCAATCTTCATTGTAAAAGTTGACATTATATTATAAATACGTTCATTGTAAGGATCATCGTCGTACAATCGTTAAAAAAACGGGCGGAATTTCTCTATCCGATACACTCGTAATATATTATCATTAAAAACATGCATATCAAAAAATATTGTAAAAATTAATTTTCTATAAATATATAACACAACGTTCGCAACAATAGTAATAAATTATAGTAACATACATAAAATGCTTTTTTACAAATATATAGTCTTCAGTACGATTACAAAAACGAAATGATCACATAAAGGAAGTTTCAAATAAGTTATAAAGTATACATATATACTAAAAAACACACAACTCTATGTATGCCAAGAGAAAATTGTATGACAGCAGTTTTCTGACACCATTTTGTGACCCTAATTTAGCTGATCAATTTGACGAGCCAAAATACTACGGTTTTGACAGAGTTGCACAATGAAGAAGAGCTTTTGATCAATGAACAACTAAAATAGTGAGTTTTTAACAGTTATATTGAAAAAAAAAGTGTTGTCGAATGGCGAAATGAAGTCTAACGGTGATTATATATTTTTGCCAGTCTGAGCCTGGGGATAGCTCGGTGATAGATCAAGATTTTTAAAGTTTAATTTCTGTCGAAAATCCTGCCACGTGTTTGATAGATGATAGAGTATTGCAGACAACACGCATACTGCATTATCTGTAACTCAATAAATTCTATCAAGAAATTTTTAGAGTTCGTCTTTAAATCTCTAGTTTTTTATTTGTAAAATCATAAAATTATCAACAGAAAACTCTAGGTGCATTACACATGTTTTTGATTTGAGTGGTAAAGAATTTATGTAAGCTAAAACTACAAAAAAATATTAATGTTCTAAAAAAAAATCTGGTTTGAATGTCATTAGATCAAGGGAGTACATAATATGTAATAGGTTGATTTGAGCAGTATATAGAGCTAACCCACTAAAACAGGCATGTCCAACGCGTCGATCGCGTGATGGGATTTGGTCAACCGCATCATTGGTTAAAATGTAAAAATCATGTACATACATCGTGTTGTAATATAATGTGATTTATATTTTGAAGGGGAAGGACTTCGTGAAATTCATTTTCAAATTAACTATGAACGCAGGAGTAACAGAAAGAGAAAATGTGAATTCCCACACTTTAAACTGAGCTGTAGTTTCCCCTTACCATAGCAGAGCAGGCTCTTTGTACAGTAAGATAAGAGTTTGACAATGAATGCAATGAGTGCCCTAAATAAGACCATAACTTATCATTTTCATGATGAATGTGTAATTCTTTGTTCATTTTTGGCGAAACAAAACTAACAATGAGGCAGTTTGGAATACTACTAATTATTCATCGTTACGTTTGTTTTGTCAAAATCGCGAAGTGTTGTTGTTCAATTTGTAGCGCATCAGTGTCCTCAACCAAATCGGAGAGTGAGGTAGATGTCACCGCCAGTTTTAAAATTGGATAGTAGACCACAGTCTACTTGATGCTGGAGGGAACCGTCGGGCCATGTGGCATAAATATTGCACTTATAAACCGCCCATTTGTTGTGTTACAATAATATAAATAATACTTTTGTTTAATAATATAACATAACATTATAAGTTCAAAAATTATTAAAAGCCAAAATTGCTGATTAGTCCTTTCTACATACAATATGTGCATGATCCACCTAATTAATTTAAACAAAACAAAGGAAAAACGATACACAAAAAGCGATTATATATCTAATATTAAAAAACATGCCTATACATTAAATATGCCCTGACATGGGACAGCACTATGTGGGTTGGCAATTTATGTTGACAAGTAATTTCAGCCACTTTGGATTCCTTTAGAAAATACATAAATTTCATTACCTAAAAACAATGTCTTTGGGTTACAATTTTTACACACACAAACATAAAATAAACAAACAGACAACTATGTAATATAATATGATTATAAAGTTTATAGTGCCTTCATGCATGACAACCAGTGTCTCTTAATTTTCTAATCTGTAACATTAAATTGTCTTTTACATATCATGACCGCGGCAACGTTTCGGAGGTAGAACACAGTCATCATATATTATAACGTCATTATACAATGTCGAGTATCAGATTGTCCATTTGAAATAAAATTATATAATTAAATGAGCCGTGAATAATATTAACTGTAAATAACAATAGAAAAATATGTGAAATAACACGGATTTCAATTCAAGGTTGCTTGATATATTTATATAATGCCGCCTGCGTATTATTTATTATCAATAGGCCACAGAATGTTACACTGCATGATGTAACTTTTAATAATCAATATTATTGAAATAAAGCAGTTACTCCCAACCTTTCACGATTGGTAGAACCCTTGACACATATTACGGTCCAGAGGGGTGATTTATTAAAAAAACATTATGAACAAAATATGTGCATACATATTTTAAATAATAACTATGGTGCGATATTTAATCAAACTAAACTTGCACAAAAAACTTTTTTCTACTCTATCATTAAAACAGTAAAAAGTTGTACTTTTTAACAAGGTTATGCTTGTTCGCGCGGAGTCCAGTTGGGAATCTATTTAATAGAGATTCATTTACATTTACATCATCAAATCAAGCAGTTTACAAAGCAAATTGTACATCTACATCTAAATATTAGCTTACGATTTTTCAGAACTGTTAATAATTATATTACGTTGAAGGTTTAAAAGTTATAAATACAATGCAGTTGTGTCAATTAAAAACAGGCTTACTTCAGCACAGCTCAATTATCTTTCAATGGGGCATATAGACATTATAAGTAGACATCAAACTGATAATGGGTCAGTGAATTCCATCCACTATATTATCGTCTATGTAAGTGCAATACCGCGTATGAGCCAATATGTTCAAAATACGTATTTTTGGCGCTCTCGGTTAAACGGCACAAGCCACATTGATTGGTGCATTCAAATTTTGAAATTGGCCAATAGACTACTTGCACTCGGTTAAAATCAATACCGCCTATGAATTATCTATACTAAAGAAGCAAGCAAGACCGCGTATATCCCTGATCCAATACAGCGGACGAACGGAGAGT
Organism: Rhyacophila brunnea; assembly: GCF_057557595.1. Taxonomy (NCBI): domain Eukaryota; kingdom Metazoa; phylum Arthropoda; class Insecta; order Trichoptera; family Rhyacophilidae; genus Rhyacophila; species Rhyacophila brunnea. Next base: position 23,384,568 of record NW_028232774.1, read on the forward strand.
TGCGGCAAAAATTTGCACAGACGCATACGATAGTAAAAATATAAAAATGGAAGACACAATAAACTGCATTTAAATTTATTTTTTATCTTTTTTATTGACGAAATTGCAAAGTTTTTTGTCCCTCCTGAATATTTTGACAAATGGTTCTTCCGCGGTATTAAACTTACATAGACGATATCGTCACTGTTCTGGCAGAAGACCTTAATTCGAAAAAATTACGTATTGAGTTAGTTATACCAAAATGTTCCTTATTTCAAACTTTACCGTCTGGAAACCTTCTTAATAAATAAACAGTCTTTATTTTAAAGTCATCCTTTCTACGATTACTTAATAAACTCACATGATAGACAATTTCAAACATTATAACAACTTCAAAGTCAAATTACTAGTATTCTCCAGTTAGTGTGTTCTGCCAGAACAGAGACGATATATTCTTTTGGATGAAGAATCTAGGCTGTGGTTCAAATCCCTATGAATTTAAATACTCCTCAAGACAATACCTTAGTCCATTTTCTCAGCACAGTATGGATATGGGAGAAAAACAAAGAAGGAATCGATTCAATGAATTCTCACCAACACCAGATGTATATCTGAACAATTCAATGACGATATAATAACTCGACAATTGACGAAACTCACACCTCTTCACTTAGTAATGTTATGCAGTCAATATTGATTGTCTATCGGGCTTAGCCGATGGTAAACAAGGATCAGGTATCGGAGTTGGCGGTGCACTGCAAGCAGGTGGCCATGGTCTCTTCGTTGTACCTCTCCACCTGCACAGTGGCCTGGTCTATCCGGAACTTGCTCCGGATTATCTGCAGGGCTTGTCTCAGTGTATTATCGGAGTCTGTGTACTGGTCTAGAATTGAAACATAATCAATATTAATATTATTCATAGTCAGATAACTCTTCCTGGAATGGCGTTCGAGATTTTGTTGTAAGTATAAACAAAAAGGTTAAATCGAGACTGAATATATTACATTCTATCCACTATTCCATTGTGGGCGCTTAAGGCTGTACATCAGTTGAGGCACGGTCTAAAAAGATCGTGGCTAGGCGATGCGCGGATTGCGGGTCGCGGGTGCAAATGACGCATGCCAAACGAAATATACATAATCACCTTAATAATAATCTATTAAGTATTAAAATTCAAAAGGTACCGGGATCATACTGACACACTGACTTTTTGACATAATTGACGAAAAATTACCACAGATGTTGACCCTGTGTCAAAAGACTCACCTATTGCTAAATGTGCTGTGAGAACATTGTGCTGGTTGGTAATTGACCAAATGTGAAGACTGTGAACTGCGCGTACTCCCGCCAATCCACGCAGTGCTGCCAACACACTTTCGTATCTGGAAGAACATTTTCATTTAGAAATTCATTGACAAAATTGAATACATAATGATATTTGGAATATATATAATACTAGCTGACCCGGCGAACTTCGTACCGCCTCAGAATCAATAATCTTGTGTTAACTTATTAGCTGAATTAAATTTAGTTTTTTATTAAGTTAAAATGAATACTCAAAATGAATAAGTTCAATAAATGTGCAAAAATCAAATCAAAATGATAAGTATTTTATTTACATTGAACTGTACACACTGTACACCCACGATGACCGCGTGGATTAAGCGCCGGTCTATAGTGTCGAGGGTCCCAGGTTCGAATCCTGGGTCTGTCAAGTTCACATATTGTTTTTCAATTTGTGCATGAGTCAGAGTATGGTCCTAATAGGTTGAGCAAGTGGCTGACATCCATTTCTCGTAAAAATAAAATCTGTTAATACAAACCTCCACTCTTTAGAGGCGCATATGATCCTATTAGGATCGGACATGGTCAAAAGAAAAAAAAATGTAATTCACGTGGCAGCAAGGCATTTGCTTTATTGAAGCGAATCTAAATGATTTGCGTAGCAATGTTGGACTACTTTTGTTAAACTATTTGCTGGATGGGTTGCACTCGGGTCGATTCCCTTCATTGAAGCACCTTTTGATATACGACATTTTTCGTTTTGTTATCAGGTGCGAAAACGTACAAAGCAGATGGTTTGCCGACACATGAACATGCTGCGTACAATTGACCGTGAGAGAAACATTCATTTTATAGATTCAGGCCACTAACACTCAAGGATTGGCCTTGTAATTTGTTGATCGTCATGCCGAATGCAAGACGAATTGAAAATTGAATTCGTTTAAACTCGAATGGCATATCGGTTGGGATCATCGAAATTCTCGGAATGAGAACTTCCTCACCTTTGAACATTCCTTTGATTATCGTCGCTTGAATCACATTGCCCATGAGTTTTCTCACCACCAAACGCGTTCCGTTACATAGTTTTGGTTGGTTCAGATTTCAAAACATGATGACTACCGAGCCAACCTTCAGTTGTAAATTGTGCGGTGGCAAGCCAGGCAGATCCAATGAGTTTAAAAATTCAGTTGGATAGTTTGCTGCTTCGTCTTCGTTTGTTACACAGTCGATAGATTTGAAGGAATGCAGTGGACCAACGATTTGACTTTGAATTGTGAAGTTTAAGTGATCTACATCTTTGTTCTTTGCCGCAAGAATGCTCGTTCACTCAATCAATTGTGATTTTTGTGGTTAGCAATGATGTTCGGGAACACTTTGTTGATGAGTTCGTCCTTAGTTGAGACGAAATTTCAAAAATTCAGTGGAAACAAAATCAATCCATTCAATTCATTGATAGGAATACGGCCGTTACCGATAGTCAGCAATTGCTTGGAGAAATCTTCGGCAGATGGATCGTTTAGCAATGCAACTCACATGTTTGTCGTCAGCTGAATTTTCTTCACATAGCACCACAGAGTCGATGATTTCAGGCAAGCATTTATTTCATCGGCAGCGGTTGATCTTGGAATGACCGGTAGTGTTTGGTGGAAATCGCCAGATAGTAGAATCATTGCACCTCCAAAACTTCTTGAGTCAATGCGCAGATCTTTCATAGTTCGATTGAGTGCTTTCAATGCGCGTTTGTGCGCCATTGTGCATTCATCCCAGGTGATGATTTTACTTGCTACCAAAACTTTGGCCATTGCTGAGTGTTTCGCAATGTTGCATGTCGATTTTTCAGTCGTTTGAAGGTTTAAGGCCAATTTCAACCTTGAATGAGACGTTCGGCGTCCTTCTAGCAACGTGGTTGCTATCCCAGAAAAAGCAACTGCTACAGCATTTTCGGATCTCGCACGAACAGTAGCCAAAATCAATGACATGAGGAATGTCTTCCCAGTTCCACCGGGCGCGTCGAGGAAAAATAAGCCACCATTTCCATCATCAATTGCCTTCATTAACGTATCGTACACTTCTTTCTGTTGGGGGTTCAACAGTGGTACATTCGTTCGAACTGATTGGTTCAATGCATCTCGATCATATTCACGTTCACGTTATAATTCTCGATTGAAAGCGTCGTTCATTCCACGATGTGGCGTTGGTATTCCTAACTTGACTAACAAACTGCCGCACATGAGGTAACACATGTATTCGATCAAAATCAAAGCCTGGTTATGTATCTCCTCATTCACCTCGAGATCGGGATTCCCAGAACTGACACGAATTCGATGTAAAATGTCTTCTGACATGTCATCCTTGTACTTATTCCACAGTTCAGGTGGATTCGATAGGAAGCATGTCGAAATAATGATAGCAAATAATGTGCGTATCTGACTTGGAGATGCAGAAACAATTGCTTCAGCGATTTTCATATCCCAATGAGTATCGTTTTCAAGCAAATTGAGCTGTTGACATGAAGCACGAAATGTTGGGCACACTACACCATTGACAGTTAGACAGTTAGACATTTCGACTATCATTCTTTCTTTTGTTTGTTTGTTTCTTGTTTATTGTTTCTGTCATGTATCAGAGATGGCGTTGTATACGGATTTAATTTTTTGTGATTTTTTTATTTTTCGAATGCGCGAGGTTCATCGTTCAAATTCATCGATTTCAGTCAAAAGCTGTTCCATACAAAATGTATGAGAAAATGAATTTTCTTCATAATTCATTTTTTTCGTGATTTATCCGATGTTTTAATAGTTATTCTGCTATTCGGGGCGGAGACAAATTCAACAAATCAAAGATCATAAAAATCGGTCCAGCCGTTCTTGAGTTATAAATGGTGTAACTAACCCGACTTTGTTTTATATATATATATAGATACTGGTGTATTGATAATTCATCAGATAAGCTTAAAGACAGATCTTCATACGGTGTTTGACCTGCCTCAGGTAATGTGTGCCAATAGTCTCAAACTGGACTGCCTTCTTAAAACGAATCAGAACGCAGTATCTACGAAGCTTGTTAACCGGTTAAGTGCCCAAAGCGTCTTTGGACGCCCTAATTACACCAATTCTTATGTTAATTACTATCAATTAACTAATTGCGGCATAGAAAGGATTAAATACCACCCACAGGGTGAAAAAATTCTAGTGACCTATGGAGAAGTAAGTAGACTAAGGGACAACAGGGATTCTTGGATACCTCCCATGACTGCTTCAATTGGGCAATGAAAATGATCAAATAAGAAACTTAAAGAAGCCGCTACTTTTAATTCCTGCTCAGTTAAATATTCTATGTTTTCATTTGTATTCAAGGCAAGAAGGAAATTAAACTATACCAGTAAAGGACATAATGAGAAAAAAGTATGAAATCAATATCTTACCTGACTTGATGAGGCACTCCTTCCATGAGAACATTGGTGGCCTCTCTTACAATCTTGATGGTTGTGCACATTACGATTATGGAGAATATGAATGTACACAAAGGATCCACTATCTTGGCTTCGGGCTGGAATGTTATATTAACATTTTTGTTAGGTTATGTAACAATAATGCATACTGATCATCATAATTGTCAATGTTATAAGAAATTAAGCAATTATTACATTAGGTGATAATTTTTTTTTAAGTAGGGAATGGAAATTATCTTAATAGACTATTTTTAGAGAGATTGATCAACACATTGGGTCCATGTTTTGGAACAAACATTGACAAAGTAACATGTCGATTTCGTCAGAAGCAAGACTTGAATCGTGATACGGTTCTAACTCTCGGACTCTGCCACAACACATAAAATATATCTATCACTTCATGTTTGCCACATATTAAAAATATTTTATGACATATTGTGACCGCTCACATAGATAATCACATAAAAAATGCCACCTTCTCTATAATTGTATCAGCTATCTCTTTTTTACATTACATAACTCCATTGCTACTCTTTATTTGACAGCATTATGGCCTTATGGTGGAGAGGGTTCGGAAGAAATTTTTGAGACTCCATTACTTTAGGTTATATTATATTATCCAACTGTCTTTCTCTTAGGTATGCTTACACACAGTAGTTTAAAGTTAAGGAAAAATCTATGTATATCCACATATTTTTTCCAACTTATACGTGATCTAAATGGAAACTCTGTCATTCTTGGTATTATTAACACGTGTGTCCCTAATAATTATCTTAGAAATCGTGACAATCTGTTGTTTGTTTTCACAATGTGCAGAATTAACCTGCCATTAGTTATGTCAATTGGAAGTGCTGTAACTGTGTTCAATCAAATTGCTTTGGATATTGATATATTCCACTTACGTTAGAGTGAGTTTAAGCGGACGTTGTTTTATAGGTTTTGAAGAGAGGGTCTACTTGTTTACTTTGTGTGCTTCCATATCGTCTCTGTTCTGGCAGAACACACTAACTGGAGAATACTAGTTTTGAGTATTTGACTTTGAAGTTGTTAAAATGTTTGAAATAGTCTATCATGTGAGTTTATTAAGTAATCGTAAAAAGGATGACTTTAAAATAAAGACTGTTTATTTATTAAGAAGGTTTCCAGACGGTAAAGTTTGTTATAAGGAACATTTTGGTATAACTAACTCAATATGTATTTTTTTCGAATTAGTGTCTTCTGCCAGAACAGTGACGATATGTTCATTATATGTAAAATAAATTTGAATTGAATAATTGAACAATGGCAATAATTATTAGAATGTTATATAAACTCAATGTCAAATTTTGGTACTCATGGTCGAAAAGAGTGAGGAAGAGCTTTCTCCAGATGGACAGACCAAATCAAAAATGACACAGGTTTCACACTGACAAAGGCCCTGCGTGCGGCTGAATGTTTGAGAGGTGGAGCCAAGCCATGCAGAAGGCTGTCAGACAGCCAAATCATCTGGGTAACGATTCTGTTGTGTCGTGTATGAAGACTTAATAAAGCATACGAGTGAAATACATGTCATTCGTAGTAAACATATTATATGACAGCAATTAACATAAATAATGACCAAGAAAATGCTGTATCCCTTGAATAGATTAATAACACCACAGACTGTTTGCTTTTATAAACACATTAATTTATTAGCCGTCTGTTTATTCGTGAATCAGAACTGACATTATTCAAAAGGATGAATTCATTTGATGTAATAAAAAATGGGAAGTCTTACATAAATCTTGATGATGACGGAAGCGAGGAACACTCCAGCGCTCTGAATGAGATCACCGAGGACATGGATGGCGGCCGCTCGCACGTTGATGCTCTGCTCCGCGGACACTTCTCCCGATGAATGTCTCCTTCCTGACCCTGGATGTAATAACTCGACATCCTCAAAACCTGCAAACGCATAAATTAATGAACATTATATGATTTAGAAAAACACTTTCTGAGAGAGTATATTATCACCAATAGAAAAATTCTTTTTTGAAAAAAGTAAGCCACCCGGCCGGGAATCGAACCCTGCATCTCCACGGGTAAACGCCCCAATCGTCGCATTTATCCAATATGCTACTGTGTGACATACTAATAGCGACAAACTTTAACTATTGGTCATTTTAATACCTACTCATAAGCGCTCTTCGAAATCAAGCTACTTTGGCAATCGATTTTTGTTTCTTAAATCAAAGTAGGTAACTATTTACTATTACTTTTGATTACTAACCGACGTCGTGGAATTTCTCCAATATTTTTTAGAAGTAACTACTTGCACTTGCTAATAATTTATAATTAACTATTTCTTTTATTCAAACAAATAATTCACAAGATTTAAGAATATATCATTCTGATTATAGAAACTTTTCTAAACGTTTATAAAAACATCCGTCTGTCCGGTGAACATAGCAGCAACTGTCAGGTCCGACGCATCTTGCTCACCCACGCCCAGCCAACAATGTTGGTTGGTATGAACCGACATTGTTATTCGGATACTCTCGGTAGATCCGTCATTTTTAACTTGAGTATCTCGAAATTTTTCAAACAAACCAAAAAAACTGTGATTGTGGTATAAATGTTTAAAGTGTTTAAATAACTTTTACGTAATAATCCGAAAATGACAAAATTTCAGATCCGACTTTTTTAATAGGGACCGACGATATACTCTCTCAGAAAGTGTTTTTCTAAATTATATAATGTTCAATAATCAGAATGATATATTCTTAAATCTTGTGAATTATTCGTTTGAATAAAAGAAATAGATAATTATAAATTAATAGTCAACATATTACCGTGCATCGGTCACTATAAATTCCATCCCTAGACAATGGGATTTTACTGTATTTCTCAGCCACCATTTTAGTTGTGCAAGAATTAAATAATGCAGATTTAATTAATAGCCCGGCATATCCATTCTCATTGACTTATTGAGATCATTTATTTTTTCAATTGTCTTGACAACCTGATGTAGATTTTGGTCGCCTCACAAAAGTTTCGTAACATATTTTTTTCTGAACAAACAACATGTGAATTTATCCAGACCCGGGATTAAAACACGGATCTACAACTTACAAGGCGGCCATTCTGGGCGCATCTTAAGATCACAAATGAAAGAAATGTTCCGAATGGTTTGATTATATTGGATGAAGCTCATTTTGAGTTCTCAGGATGCGTGAATAAATAAAACATTAATTTGTTAGTGGTCTGCTGAAAATCCCAAACAATTCCATCAAAGTCGTCTTTACAGTGGAAAAGTGACTACCTAATAAAACACAGGATATACACAATATTGTTAGAAACCCATAAAAGATCAAACCTGTTTGATTCAATCCAGTAGAACTCCCTCCGTCATGATTACTGTCCTTGACCGACGAATACTCTCCATTCCTAAACAGATTAGTCTTGGAAGAATGGACTGCCTTATTCCTGGTCCCGCCTACCAAACTGCCGGGAGCCCCGTTCACAATCCTGTCAGTATTCATGACGCCTTCATTGAGCAGCGGATCCATGGTCAGATTTCTGTAGCCATTCTTCGCGTCCGATCTGTAGCCGCCGATCTTCTTTGCTATAGATGCGGGGATCTGGGAGGGCGTGGAGGCCCCATCACTGTAATGGATGTGACCGTTGGGGGTGGCGTCGTGGGAATGCCCGTGGCTGTGACCATGCGCATGCGCTATGTCGTGGCACGCGCCGTGGAGGACTAGGGCCATTCTAGAAATAATATGTATAAATCAGCATTCAAACGAAATACATGGGAGTGAAATGATGTTAACGCGCGTATTTGAACATGTACCGTTTAAAAAAAAAAATATTCGGTTAGGTACGAGGGTGGGTCAATAAGTCCTTAGAAAAGCCGACAGGTGGCGCGACTAGTACTGTAAGCGGTTTGTTTTCATGCAGCGGCACTACCGATTCAGTATGCTGCGAAGTTTCAATCAGATTGGTCAGGTTGTTGTGTGTTTCTCGTACATTTAAAAAAAAAATTGCTTGTGGAAAATGGAAAAATGGAAAATGGAGAAAATTGAGTTTAGAGCTGTTATTAAACATTTTAATATAAAAGGGTTAACAGCAAAGGAAATAAAAAATGAGTTGGATTTAGTTCACGGCATATCTGCTCCTTCACTTGCAACTATTTATAACTGGTTAAATGAATTTAAACGTGGTCGTACATCAACAAAGGATGAACCACGCTCAGGACGTCCTGTAGAGGTGACTACACCAGAAATGATCAATAAAATCCACGATATGGTGTTAAGTGACCGAAGATTAAAGTTGAGTGAGATAATTGAGGTTACAGGGATCTCAAAAGGTAGCGTCATTTCTATTTTACATGACAAATTGGGCATGAAAAAAATTTCTGCAAGATGGGTGCCGCGTTTGCTCACAGTCGACAATAAACGCAATAGGGTGGTGGCCTCTAAAGCCCTGTTGTCGCTCATGCAACGCAATCCGGATGAATTTTTTCGTCGCTTTGTGACTGTAGATGAAACATGGATACACCACTATACTCCCGAGACGAAAGAACAGTCAAAGCAGTGGATTGCGAAGACAAACCATGTCCAAAGAAGGCGAAAACCGTAAAATCAGCTGGTAAGGTTATGGCTACTGTATTTTGGGATGCACGTGAAATTATTTTCGTTGACTATTTGGAAAAAGGAAAAACAACAACAGGGGATTATTATGCATCTTTATTGGACCAGCTAAAAAACGAAATTGAAGAAAAACGGCCTCATTTAAACAGGAAAAAAATCCTCTTTCATCAGGACAATGCCCGTGTTCACACATGTTTACGATCAATGGCTAAAATTGAAGAATTGAAGTTCGAATTGGTCGACCACCCACCGTATTCGCCAGATTTAGCCCCCAGTGACTTTTTCCTTTTCCCAAACTTAAAAAAATGGCTAAGTGGACAACGTTTTTTTTCAAATGAAGAAGTCATCGATCGGACAAATGCTTATTTTGAGGACCTTCCGAAAACTTATTTTTCTGACGGTTTAAAAAAAATTGAGAAACGTCTAACCAAGTGTATTGAGCTCCAAGGAGATTATGTTGAGAAATAAAAAAAAAATACAAAAATAAAAACTGTTTTAATGCTTTTTTCTAAGGAATTATTGACCCACCCTCGTACATGTTCAAATACGCGCGTTAACATCATTTTACTCCCTACTTCAATTATAGTTTGTCAATTTATGGCTACGGCCGTACGTTGTAGCTTAACCACTGGGAAATGCCAAAAGAAATGGCGTATTTCAAAAAAACACTACCTTATTCTTAGGTCAATAATTTTATAAAGCAAACATTATTCGTAGGATGTTTGTCACACTTGAATGGTCAAAGACATAGCTAATAATTAGTATCTTTAGAATTATCTTCAAATGTGTTAATCTTCCCCATTTTTTGAATAATAAAATGCCTAATTCTTGTCAAATTTGGGATCACAGAGATTATCAATATAATTTTTTATCGTAAATATTTCACTATAATAATGTCGACATAAATTATACTGATGGTTTTATAAATACGTTTAAAAATTAATAAACGTAAAAAATCTTACCACTGCACATGCATGTACTGAAATATGACTATATTCTAAAACATTAGAGCGAGAGGTTTAAAAGAATACTATTTTATGTAATAAAAATACTTTATGCAGTCATAAAATGTTTAAAATAAATATAAAGGATAATATGGCTTAAAAGTTATATAAATAGATTATCTACAACGTTTAAGGAATGTCCAGGATCATGCTTTGAAAATGCAATAAAAGCTCCATTTTTACCTACGCTGAGCATGTCCCCCCTTAAGATTATTATTAAAATTTATTCTAAAAGAAAACCAATAATTAAAACAGAATTAATGTCACATGTCTTCACATTATGCCCATACAGGAAGCTCATGTTTGCGCTTGATTGTCATGTAAATTTTTGACATAATTTGTTCAAGTACACAGTAAGTTTATCAACTATAACAATATAATTCAAGTTACCTCACGTTTAATTGAAAATTTACCTCATCGTTGATATTTTCGACAAAACTATCAAACGAATAGAGTAAAACCTCGATTATCCGGATTGTACAAAACCAATAATTTCAATAGACAAACATAACAGTGTTATGTTATCATTAAAAGACAAGATGGATATAATCAATGCCTTGAAAATAGGTGATTCAGAACGTTTTTATCTAATAAATATGGGATCGGCACCTCCACAATCTCACATATAAAGAAGACATGGTAAAAGAATGAAGAGGAATGTATTTTCACGTGATTCATTTGCAGCAAACCTTTGTGTGTCAATATGGCTTCAATGGCCGAAGAATACTTACAGCACATTGACGCACATTCCAACGCCAGACACGATCATCATGGCATCCACTTGAATGTCATAGTTCCCTTCCCACAACCGCAAAATAGCCAGATACACAAATATCCCTGTCACCAGCCAGATGAGCATGATGGACATCAAAGCTCCCAATACCTCTGTAACACGAAAAATAAAACACACATTAGTAAACTAAATTATTAATTTAGGCAATTTTGACTGTCCATACTATAAGTACATAGGATGGACGAGTCACGCATGACAAAGATACTGACATTCCCGAAGCCGGAAGGCAAGCGATGACCTGATTGACAGATTTAAAGACTTTGGGCGTTCTCAACTGGCCTGGATGGAGGCATGTGCTGGTGGAGGAATAGGATTGTAGCGCCAGGAAGACCAAGAAATAATTAAAATTAATTTTCAGCTTCCCAAAAGTAGGTACTATCAGCAAAAGTTATTCCGAAACACAGTTAAAACTACAAGCGGCCCTCGACTTTCGCATGTAATTGGTTCCTGAAAATGTGTTCGAACGTTGAATATTCGAAAGTAGAGGTATATAAAAAAAACATCAAAAAGTGTACTTTGGAATATTTATCTATCAAAGGGTATAATGAAGTTAATGAGGCGTATTAGCAATCAGGTGTTTTCTTTATAAACTTGTCAAGAGATAGTTGAATACCACACCACCTTTTTACGTATTTGAGAAGGTGATGAGGGAGCGGAGAAGAGAGGAGCGACTGCATGGAAGTGCACCGTTTTTGCATTAACAAAAATCTAAATTTTAAAAAATGTACGAAATAGCAAATTGTGCGCTGCGGGCCGCCCTGTAGTGAAAATATAGATTGTAATGCGAAACCAATAAAATTATTACTTCATTTAGAAGTTAAATTTTAAATTGTCCATTACGACAGCTGTCCTATAATACAAATACTATAATACACCCTATAATAATCTTCATTTTTTTTCGACCTAATAAGATCATATGGACCTCCACAGAGTGGAGGTTTGTATTAACTGATTTTGTTTTTACGAGAAACGGATGTCAGCCACTTGCTTAACCTATTAGGTCCATACCCTGACTCAAACACAAATTGAAAAACAATATGTGTATTTGCGACCCAAGATTCCAACCTGGGACCCACAACGCTATAGGCCGACGCTTAAGCCGTGCGGCCATCGTGCTCGGTTCTAAATATTATTCGCTGCAGCTAAACAATGGAGCCAATTGTTAATATGGAGCTGTTGACATCGATTTTTGAGTCAACGCCAGCTTTCGATCTTTCCTTGTATGATTAGTTTGTGATTTATGAACAAGGTGACACATCATAAGTTGTTTGTTTACAAATTTATTAGATACACGTTTGCACTATGATGTCATAGTATTATGTTGTTTCTGCAAGGTGTACATATAAATGATAAGCGCCATAATCATATAAGTCGGCTGTACGTATTAATTTCACGCTTATCACTAAGTAATAAATTGTATAATAATTGTATTGCTGGGCTGTTAAAAAGTATGTGTCAATTAATAATGTTGGTTATGCGGAATTCATGCAATCGAACATAGTTGTGTGCAAAAGGAAAAAGCCGATAAAGTCTAAAATCGCTATCCTTCAGGGGAGTTAAAAGTAGATTTATTTTTGGGCCAATTTGTATGGAAACTCCAATGTTTCTGTGTGTAATTTAGTGATTCATTTTTCAAGTTTTAAGGCTTATCACTCTGTTCCTTTTGCACACAGATTTATTCTATATTTAATTGAATATTGATTCCCTTTGAATGATGTAACATTTATCACGGAACCGGTTCGATGTGTAAGTAAGTAATATAAGTTAATATTATGAACTGAGCAAATCCATTGTAGCATAGTATTATACGAAAAACTGACGCAGCAGTGTGTTATTTCGTGTTTCAATGTACGACTATATCTGTTTATTTAACTTAATCTATGTCACCTGTATGCTTAGTATAGGAACTCCAATGTTTCTGTGTGTAATTCAGAGGCTTTAATTTGACTTATCGTTTTTCTCATATTAGGTATTATGGTTCATTTGGCATATTCAACCCATTTTTGAAGTTTTAAGACATTCCCCCTTTCCTTTCGCATGGATACATGTTAATACCATCATCTTCTTCTTTGTCCATGTGCGCTCCTTAGGTGGTGAAACATATGCAGACTAGACGACATCTCCAAGAATCACAGTCACTCGTTCTACCGAACACACCTAATGTATTGTATTCAGTGGCCTAGCGATGAAAGTTACGGTTTTCAAGAAATGATTTGAAGCATTTGTATAACAAGAGAGAACCAGTTTCAATGACACATCATCTTGACTGTTGGGTTGGCCTATATGCACTGTAGGCTACCACAAAAGCACAGTATTATACTCAGATGCATACACCCTACGGATAGTATTTTGTGGCAATCCAGGCCGCCACATCTGTTTGGCTTAAAGAAAAGACAAGCCGTGTATCTCAAAACGTACATAGAGTTACAATGTATCAGTCGGTACCAATTTAATAATGACAAAACATAAAGACTAACCAGCCCGCCGGTACCCATAGGACATGCGTGGTCCGGAGGCCCTCTTGGAGAGGAAGAGGGCGCTCAGGGCGAGCAGGAATCCAGCACAGTCGCTCAGGAGATGCGCCGCATCACACATGATAGCCAGACTGCCAGCCAAATAGCCTCCTACGAGTTCACCGACCTGAAATTTTTTTGTAAAGTTAGCAGCCTCAATTTGGAGTAATTATTTAATGCCATTTTGTGATATTATATTATTACTAGCTGAGCCAGCTGGCTCTCGCCAGTCTGTCTCGCTAGGTCTTGCAGACGGCTTGGCGGTGTTGGATTTTAATATAATTGTGAAGTATGCATAGATGGCGCCATAGTTTTCTCTTCGGGATGGGTTTTTTATTCACGTCAGACAGTTTGACATTTCGCTGATAGTAGTAGAATGAGGTTGCGGAATCCTTCATCCAGCAGTGGATTGATCCTCGTTGATGATGATGATGATAACGATATGAGTATGTAGATAAATATAATATCACCAATTTTGATAAATACAGAAAGGAGTAGAATATGGGTAGGGAGGCCTTTATCCAGCAGTGGATTGGATCAGGTCGATGGTGATGATGACGATATTAATATGTAGATAAATATAATATCACCGATTTTGATAAATACAGCAATTCAAATGACAGAAAGGAATATAATCAGGCTAGGGAACCCTTTATCCAGCAGTGGATTGATCCTAGTTGATGATGATGATGATAACGATATGAATATGTAGATAAATATAATTTCACCGATTTTGATAAATACAGCAATTCAAAAGACAGAAAGGAGTAGAATCAGGCTAGAGAGGCCTTTATCCAGCAGTGGATTGGTTCAGGTCGATGTTGATAAGGATGATATAAATAGGTATAGTATCACAAATTCGTTTAACTGCTAGTAGTAGAATCAGGTTGCGGAACCCTTCATCCAGCAGTGGATTGATCCTAGTTGATGATGATGATTGTACCCACAGAGTAGTATGTCACCTTGCAGAACCAAATATTGTTTCTTTCCATCTACCGATTGTGCGACATACAGCTTTACGGACGTAAAAACAATAAGACAGTTATCTTATTATTTTACCTCCGTAAAATGTTATCTTGCACAACCATGGAAGGAATGAAACAGTGATGTTCAATTTTGCGAGGTGAAAAGCTATAGGTACTATAACAATGCTTTTTATTAACAATTATTATACTAGCAGAGCCTGCTGGCAATGGCCAGGTTAGATCTTGCAACTAGCTTGGTGTCCTATTAACATGGTGGTAGAGTTTAATATAATTATGAAATAAATCTAATAATAATGATAAGCATTGACTTGTGGCTGATGGCATTCTGTAGTAGATATTTAGGATGGTACCATGGTTTTCTATTTGGGATATATTATTGCTCAACTTAAGTCAATGTCACGTTTCGCCGATTTGTCATTTTTGCAACATACGAAACACTTTTATTTTTTGTACATTTTGATTGTTGCAGTAATTATACATTATATTTGTTCAATGGATAAGAATCAAACGAATTGCTCAAATGGCTAACATACCTTCTATGTACGCGCTATGTGAAAAATATTTAAGTGGTTTTGTTATGTTATATAAAATATAAAAGAGTTCTGTGACCAAATTTAAAGGGGAAATACTGCTTTAGCATATCAGCATTGTTTTAATATAATTTTGTAGCTACATTTTTCGGAGTGTTAAATAAATTACTGCGTTTGTTCCTAAGCGGAGTACATGGGACTCCGCATAGTTGAGGTTGTAATAACAAACCTTTTTATAAAGAATAGTTATTAGCCAATTGCCCAACCTATTGGGTTCTTTCCATGCATTGTATCAAATACACATTGAAAAAAGCAACGTGCATTTTATTAAGCAGCTGCAGTTTCAAACCTACGGCTTCATATTTACACAAATATGGACACTCTACCGACCAAGACCAATTCTAGATATGATTAAAATGATTACAGTATAAATAATTTTCAGATATGACCTTGCATTACATCAGTAACAATATTTATGTCCACTATGTTAAAAATCAACAAAATAAATTTCAAAGTTTTATAATAACAAATAAATTATTGTTACGGCACAATAATTTTCAGAGTTCAGTTCAGTTATCGAAAAATTTGTAACTACATCCTGTGATTATATCCCATAAATAAATGCTACCTAACTGCTGTTGGGCTATACAGTGTACTAATGAATGATGCTAGTATTTTAGATAACACGTGCTAAAATGAATTCGAATAGATTGCACACAAATTATTTCATTGAACATGCCAATGTTATCAGTTTTTATTTTGGAAAGTTATACGGGCACCACGGAAAAATTACAAGGCAAGAGAAAACTCAACAGTCAAACTATTTAGCAGATATAAAAACTGTGCCGTTTGAATAGAATTTTAAATGCTTAGAATTTTTGGGGATTAATTATGATATTGCAATGGCGAAGGGTGGAGGTAGGCTGTTAAGATTCACCATAAATAGTGCACATTAAACTTTGATAGTCATACGTACCTATTTGTTTTTATTGCACTAAGACCTAAACTACAATTTACTGATGGTGTTGGTTAGTTTTTAAAAATCAATTAAACCCTGCCTAAACCAAACCGTAATAGTTTTGGTATATTTTGGGCGAAATGACAAAATTGTGCACACTTTATCATTCATACTTATTTGTTTTGAACACCATCTGTAAATTGTAGTCTTAGTTCAATGAAAACAAATACGTATTGACTGACAAAGTTTAGTGTGCACTATTTATGGCGGATCTTAACACCCTATCTCCACCCTTCGCCACTGTGATATTGGTTCATCAATTTCAGAATATATAGGTAAGCTATAAGAATTTACATGGAGACAGGCAGAACCGACGTCTTGCTTCAATATTCATTATATCTGATTCATACTAGTTAGAAAAATTTCAAACTCATTGTTTCGGTCATATTTTTATATGTAGACAAGTTCACATTCAATTGTTGATTGTTATTTTTTAAATTTTTTCCTAAATTTAAATAATTTATTAAGTATGTCATTTCCTTCAATTACTAAGTTAACGTGGGTGTAATGTTTGAAATACTTTACAATTTAAATATATTGTTTATTTATAGCCACGACAACGTCTTATCTATATTTGCTTTAGATAAGATTTAAAAAATTCTGGTGTGAGGGTTCAAGAATGGACATTGATTTCTGGGGTTTTCCTATTTTGATAAATGATAATATATATCCCAATATCTTTAAAACAAAAAAGTCCATTGGGGAGATCGATTATTAAGGCGAATTCTTCACTGAGCCTTTTTTAAAGAGGCACCTAGCGGAAAAATACGAAGCTTGCAATTTGAGACATTTTTTTGATAATTTACAATTTCAACTGTATTAATGAATAAATATGTATCTGAAAACATTAAAAATAAAAATATTTTTTATTTTAAGTCAAAGACAAACTTACAATTGTAAAAAATGTAATAAAATGTGAATTTGTTCTATCGGTCCGCACCCTATTATTACATATATTTTATGGTCATATTTATTATTAAAATTTAGTTCATTAAGTTTTCTAAGCATCACCTAAGCGATTTTTGACTAATTCATAGTTTTAATATTTTTAATATCTATTTTAAAAAACATCGATTTTTATAAAAAATATAAATGTGTATAACTTGAAATCCTTTTTATTTATATCAAATCAATTATTTTTATAAATATAAATAAAATATTTATATTAATATAAATAAAAAGGATTTCAAGTTATACACATTTATATTTTTTATAAAAATTGATGTTTTTTAAAATAGATATAAAAAATATTAAAACTATGAATTTGTCAAAAATCGCTTAGGTGATGCTTAGAAAACTTAATAAACTAAATTTTAATAATAAATATGACCATAAAATATATGTAATAATAGGGTGCGGACCGATAGAACAAATTCACATTTTATTACATTTTTTACAATTGTAAGTTTGTCTTTGACTTAAAATAAAAAATATTTTTATTTTTAATGTTTTCAGATACATATGTATTCATTAATACAGTTGAAAGTGTAAATTATCAAAAAAATGTCTCAAATTGCAAGCTTCGTATTTTTCCGCTAGGTGCCTCTTTAAAAAAGGCTCAGTGAAGAATTCGCCTTAAGATAAAAACGAAAATGAGTTCTTATTATACACAAAGCAGATGGCTGTATCATACCTTTATGTTGTAAAAATATCGTATCATTCAAATACATAATTTCAATTGATTCAAATCTTTAAATTAGATTTTCTCAAAACATACAACATCAGTGCATTAAACCATTGATACAAAATCAACAAAGATATCTTCAATAAGACCCAAAGCCACGTTGTATTTGGTGAGTGTTTGCTGGGATGGTTGATATTTTCCATGAGAAGACTTACCATAAAAATAGCACACATTATGGTGGCAGCGAGGAGCTGTGGGCAGGCAGCTTTATTGACCACTTTGGGGCTCCAGTGGCAATGGTGCCATAGGTCCAAGTTGCTCTGTCCTTCCGGCATCGGAATCTCCGTGTAAGCCTCCTGCAATTAATCTCACATCAATACAATTGAAGGCCTACAATGGACATAGGGTGTCTGTCTCTAAAGAATTGGGTGCGGTTTTGAACGTCTGGCAAATGGGAATTTGTGAGTCTATTTTTAAACATTTTCAGTGCCAATATTTAAATTCAAAATGTTGTTTTATTGAATAGAGCCAGGGAACACAAAATTAATGAGAAGTGGGTTGCCTACCGGGCGACGCTGAAACAAGGCTTCATTTTTACGTATGGAGAAATACAGGATATACTTGAGCACGTGTTGAAGAATATATTATTTTCAATAGTTACGTCTGTCTCATAAAAATTTGTAACTTACATGAAATGCACATATTTATAGATATTCCGGATTCTTTGTATTTCTTGTGTTTTAGGGGCCTGACCGTCATTAAGTCATAAACCAAATCTCTCTTCAAAGTTTTGGTCTATGGCGGCTGATTTCACATTTCTATCTTATTAATCTGTCCTGTGATATGGACGTTTCAAAAACATTGTAGGTCCCATTCTCATTCACAGTAATTTATTGAATGCTAATTATTGGTCCTGACAAGGTTGCGAAACCTGTGAATAGGTATGTTATGACCATTTTTCAATATACATACTTAAATGCTCAGACAATCTTTATTCATTCAGAGCAGGTAGAGGTCTCCGAGTATAAGAATATAAATATTAGGGACAGCGGGTCGCGGTCCTCGTTAAAATTATTTTATAAAAGCTATAACAAAATGTTCAATAAGGAAAATTCTGTAGGTTATTTACAAAAATAAAAATAGAATAAACCTAAAACCCGTTTTCGATTCACACATGATCTGCATACAATGTATTTTTACAAGCTGTATGTATGAAATCTTAATAAAAGAAAATAAAAACAAAAAACTATTAATAATGTCATCTGTCAAATCGACAGATTTAGCTGTCAAAATACAGTGTTCCAATCGTACATTTTTTAAATTATAATTTTATAAGATAGAATTTTTAATAAGCGGAAAATCTTACATCGCGTAATAAAGGTGCGTCCATCCCTTCGGAAGGGTCGAATCCAGCAGATGCATAATGGTTACTTCTTTGAGCGTTTTGATCGAAAAGAGCCGACGGCCTCAACAAAGCGTCGTCCGATCGGATTTCATCCCAATTGATATCCTCGTTCATTTTAATTTACTCAGCTGCGACAACCACGCTTCACTAAATACACATATCTGTCGAAACCGTGCGACTTATCTAATTTCCGCTTTTTATCTTTCTTGTAAACACTAATCGCGCACAGCTAGGTACACAATCGAGTATCGGATGTGATTTGAATATTGTACAACCATTCGTAAATTAAAACGACACAGAAGTTATTTTCAATGACACTTTTAATGTACTGTTGTCGACTGGTTAGATGCTGAGACGAGAATAATAAGTGAAAATGTATTAATGCGAAAATAATCCATTTTCCGCACGAGTACGTACTATGTTTTCGTAAACTGTGAAACTGTCTGGAAAACTGTCATAGATAATTTTTCTACATTGGTATTGGTACTAGAACTTAGAACTAGACGAACCATAGACGACCATCCAAACCAGACAGTGTTGCCATCTTTTCAAAGTGGAATTATAGTACAGAGCCTCCAAAATTATAGTATTTGGGGAAAAAATATAGTACGCGTTGTCATCTATTGAAAATATAATATAGGTTTTATGTTTCTCAGAAAAAATAACGGAGAATTTGAGAAACTCCAAGACCCCTTTTTATTTAGGTACCTCTTGCCACCAAAAATGATTACCGAAGAATTCAAAAAATTTCATTCTAAACCAAAGTTAAGGGATTTTTTTAAGTTTTTCGAATATTTTTTCCAAGTTCTCGAAATCTTCTTATAATATCGATATTTTAGTACTTTTTACATATTTTTTCCGATATTCAAAATTATAATATTTTGGGCGTACTATACCTGTTTTATATCGTACATAGTACACGGACCAAAATTATAGTACAAATACTATAATTATAGTACGGTTGGCAACACTGAAACCAGATCGAAATGGTTTGACATCGACAATTTTAATTTACTATTCATCAACAATAATAATAATGGTAGGTACCTACATAGGTATATTGTGTATGAATACACTTTTGAACTATTTATATATTATATTGTTGTTCTTCAAGGTTATACCTACTATTTCTTTGCGCCAATAAATACTTTGGTAGGTAGGTACCTACCTACTGACCAAAATTGAGTAGGTAGGTAATATAATATTATATGATTTGATTTGTTTTAAATAGATTGTCCTTAAATTATTTACTAATATTGTGCATGTAGGTAATTAATTATTTATATGCCTAGGTACCTGTATGTTTAGGTAATAGGTATATTATTTTCGTATAGTAAATAAGGTGAGTCGGGGTAAGTGTGACATATAATTCAATGAGATGAATTTCAACGTGGTTCATGATGAATAGGTGTGTTTTAAACAGTTGAAAACTTTACCGTAGGATCTACGCATTACAATTATTATTCATATGTACAGAAGGAACCCACTGTACATCTTACTATAATACGACATTTTACTATTTTTTGATCACTAGTCGTTTGTTACACTTACCCCAATATTGGGGTAAGTGTAACTAAATTCATCTTTACTCCAAAAGTACTTCAAAACCATAACGTATTACATGCATAGAAAGGTAATATTTCATTTAATGGATATTGAGTCTTGAGTTAAAACTACAGTATAGAATTTCAACAAAATGGACTAATGTCATACTAATGTATGAAGCGCTAGTGATGTCCCGAAAGAAAAATGACGTATTTTTTATTAATTAACGAAGGTAGTTGACGGAAATCCGATGACACCAACGAGTTTACTTTTTGAAAGATCAGTTGACAGTCAACATTATATTATATCCATTGTGGACAATCCTTTAAATTCAGATTGATGATTGTACTGTTTAATAAGACAAGTTATAGTACCAATTGATTACAAAAGGATCGCAAATTTTTATTCAAACATATTCTACGGCTTGCGGTTTTTAGCATGGAACATGCTTTTGTCTTGACCACCCGGCCGGATTTGTTACGAAAACATCGCACAGGCAGCGGTAACGAAAACAAAAAATAAAGTCACGAAAGTAGCGCGGCGCGGGCTGGAGTGGCTTCAGTCGGCCGCGAACGGCGCTTCGGGAATAACGTGTGACCCGCGCCCCGCAATTTATTTTATTTTCCTTTGAATTTGGACAACCAGCATTCAGAGAATCAGTGGGCAAAGAAAGCATGTTCCATGTTTAATAGTTATAGCCGTTAGGGTTTAAGTAACCATCATCTTTAAATAATAACTTATTTCTTTTAATAAAACCTATAAACCAATTGTGTCCGGGTACTTCCATTTTAAACGGTGTGTTAATATTATTTTCTTTAATATACTGTCCAATTAATTCGAGGACTACTTTTTTTGTGAGACATGCTTTTCCAACGTATGCAAATTTTCTGCAAAAGATGTTTCAATCTCTTTGGGTAATATTGTACTTCTGCTAAAACTGTCTTCCCTTCTTTCGTAAACATGATTATACATATCCATATGACATACTGTTTTTTTACACATTCAACTGTTTTTTGTAATTTTCCTTGGTCGTAAGCTCCTTTATCTGTCTTTTGTTTATATTTACATGTGGAAAAATGCACATTAATAATTATTATCACATGTTAGATAAGCATTTATTTTAAAAACTTGTGTATTAAATTGAAACACATGCACTCTTCCGAGTACCTACTTAGCTAACATAAAACTATAACAATAAAATTATAAACATTTTATTTCAATTGCGAACATTTTTTCGATCGATATAAATAATGCGTCGTGTCCCATCACTAGTTAAAATAATAACTATGCGAATTCATAGAAAATATATGGGGGAAGTGTGACACAAAACAAAGACACAATTACCCCAGGCGCTTACTTTCGTGGGGGAAGTGTGTCTACTCGATTAAAGCTTTAAAATGATTATCAATAAGTAAAACGATAACAACACGTGAAGAAGGGTATCAAAACACATATACTCACCAAATTTTGCAACCATAATGTGCAGATTTCCGTGTTTTAAAAAATAGTTTAGTAACAGCTACCATCTCACTTCAAAATGTCGTCTGGAGAATAATCCATGTAGTCACCTCAAAAACATGGTATCGACACCATTTCTGATTATTTTTATAAATCGGTGACTTTGCTATCACCTTTCCATACATGGCATCATCCAATTTGTAGTAGATACTGAGATATCTTAGTAGCTACACTTACCCCGACTCACCTTAATTCTCACTTTTATGGTCCTTGGTATTTTCTTTCAATTTGTAAGTAACAGGTACTTGATCCACTATGAGACTCTCATAGCCTATCCTCTAAGGACCTAACTCCCACCTTTCCAAACTCATTGGTTGCGGCCCCCTGGGGGGACGTAGAGGTTCTGCGGGGGGCCGCGAAATTTATCTGAAGAACTAGGTACACAATTTTTGAGATGGGTTCGGTGAATGAAGGATCAAAAGTACGATTGGATAAGACCGCCATTTGCTAAGTCCTTATATTAAGATCAATAAATTACATTGGCAGCTCGAGAAGAATTAATCGGTATCAGATCAGATAATTCGCTTGACGTGGAATTTAATGAAAAAAGTATTTCAGAATTTTGGATAAGGTGACAGTAAGAATAACTGTCTATTGCAAAGGTAGCATTGTTACCAATAATTCTTTTTGCGACAACACGGGTAGCTAGGCGAAACAGTATTTTCGTTATTACTCATAACAAAAAATAAATAAGTCATGCTTTTCAACGAAAACTTTGGAAGATTCCTATAAAAATATCCTATCACATCACTCTCTATAAAATAATGGTTTTTGTAGGTTTCACTCATAACACAATCTACTGTAACCCAAAAATAAGTAGGTTGTGTTTAGTTTTGGGTTGTTTTTCGTTAACTCGAGACCGAGTACTGAAACGTACCCTCATCTGTGACGATAACGTATTATTTGAGCTATTTTTATGATTCTAGATATCGGAGAAAGACGGTCTGACTCTGCTCGTCTGCGGCAAGTGCATGATAGATGCGGAAGGCGCCAACAACTTCAAAATACGCTGTGAAGCTTCGGATGCTGTACTCCGGACTAAAGCTGAGGTGATATGCTTGTGTTGACGTTAGAGTCTTCTTGTATTTGTTTTAAGATAATCCAAGATAATTTATAACTACTAATAAGCGTATGAGAAGTTGATTTACTCTAGCTCATAACGTTGGGAAGAGGGGTAGAGGTCAGCAGTGGTTCACTGTCCATGACGTGGGATGTGCTGAGGATTGGGTCTACGAATTGATGGGGTCTACAAGTAAGGACACTTAAAATAGCCAATAACGCCATAATCATGGGTATCGCTGCCTACGCTCCTAGTGTCTGGTGCATGCGTGTCCATAAAAGTGTTATGATTAGAATTATCATTTTAAGTCGGAAGTGTAGTGCGCTGTCGTCTTATCACTAAGGCCTACCGAACAACATCTACAGGCGCGCTCCCTGTCCTGACCGGGATCCTTCTTCTTGACCTGCATATAAAGGTATGTGGTGCATCCAGAATGCTTCTCAAAAGAGAGAAGGCTGTTGTTGATGACTTTCACCTTGCCCCGCCTCCAAACTTTGATGCTGAAAAAGTATCCATGAGGAAGCGGACAGTACATCTTATGACGCTGGACGCGGCGTCGAAGACCTGGCGATGAAAATGGGATGCCTCCATTAAACTAAATTTGTCGCCGCGACAGTGTGACATGAGGCGAAATGGCCCTCAATTTGGTTCGTGCTTTAGTGTATTTTGCATATCATTTTTTTCTTCTCTGCGACTCTAAATATTTTATGACAGCTGTTCATTGAATTCATTTGTTTAACAAACATAATGGCAGTTAATATTTTTTTATCTCATAAACCAGACAGCCATCAAAGCATATAAATCTATTATCGTGATCGTTGAATTAAGGTTATCTGGAATTTTTCGAACAACCTGGAAAGCCCGGTCGCACACATAAACTCGTGTAACACATGTAACTTGACACATAACATCAGTGCGACAATATTAGTAGAAAAAAATATATGCTCATCGTATGTAACAGATTTCACCTGCCATAGGCCGCAGGTAAAATTGCAAAATGTTGGATCGACGCGTGCGTTTTTTCATTCGTTTTGTGTGCGGGGAAGTGAGTTGCGACATTGCCTGCGTTTTTAATTTATGACTATGTCCCAGTCAAGATGGTTTTGTATGTGCGACAAATACTTAAATCTTTACTGGCTGGATAATAAACTGCTCTCCAACAAGAAGATTTAGGCAAAAGCCGGAATGTGCTGTTGTCGACTAAACGGGAGGAGCTTGTTAGTTTATAATGGAATTGCGGTTAAAAATGGGAGGATTTTGTTAGTTCACAGTTTTAACACGTAGCCAATAAGATGATGTTCAAGTATAGTTTTAAACCTTTTTAATTAGGTACATAAAAATAAAAAGGGTTAAGTTAGTCTATTTTAAGACTATTATTATTTGGGATGATTAAATTTATAAAGATTATTTGATTTATAAAGCCATTAATAAATTAATTGATCAACTTTACTATTGCTAACAAAGAAGATCAAATTTTCAAAATTAGTAAATATTCTTAATTTGAATAAAAACAAATGAAACAAAACTGATTGAACAATTTGTTTTTCACATTCACTGTGGTGGAAAAATTACTTACTGATGTGAAATTTTCATAAGCTTTACATTTTAATTTCAATCACAAATTTTTCCAAATTCTAATACCTTTTATTATCACAAAGTTATTTTACTTAAATCATTACTCAATTTAATATACGAAGATGGATTGCTTTCCATGTGACCCCTGTGACCCTTTCGAGCCCAGAGCAGTAGTTCAAAGCCAATCTGCACAGTTTTGCAGTGTATGCGTCCCCCGCACAGGACAGATACCGGTCCCGCGTGTTCAACCAATGGCTTGTTTTCCTGTGCCTGTACCCCCGCCATGTCCACTTCCTGTGAAAAGAGCTATGAACGTTGTCATTTACAGCAACTACACGAAGCTTTCATGAATAATGACTTTCTGAAATATTACAAATCAACATGAAATTTTAAATGGACGAATGGAAACAAAATTATCATCAGAAGTTTTAGTAATAAAATTATTTATAATTAGATTTTCAAATGTATCTTCAAAAAAATGTAAAAAACCTGTGTTATGAGTATTAAATTGAATGGAACCATTTATGATTTTCATAATTAGCAAATTTGTTATATATTTTGTGAAACATTTGTATACGAACATGAAACAATAGCAAAAGTACTGCCTCATATTGTGTGGGATTTTGCGTTTGATGCAAATAAAAATAAATAAATTGACTTATTATTTTTGCTCTTTCATTTAATAGATCGTTTATAAAATCTCTAACTTTGAAAGAAAAGGAATGTTGTCAAAAAACTTACATGGGTGATTATAACATTAATAAGGGATTGTAAATTTATTATAATACTTTTATTTGCTACATTACGAGATATGAGCCGAAAGTGCTGCGGCATTTAGTGATTGATACTTGAATCCCATTCAATTTAGCAGATGGAGCATAATTATTTGAGATGGCCTTTAATATCAAGGTAGATAGACAAATAGATATGAGGCGCCGAGCGCCAAAGGAGCTCAAGCGCCATTTAATAAAAGTGCTACAAAATGGCCGACAAGTTTTCAGTGAATTTATTTTTTTAATTTTAAACTTGAATGTTGAAATGGACAATTATTTTCTAAGCAAAGCAAATTTAAAAAAATCAAAGTATTATTTGCAATAAAATTGAATGAAAAATATCTATTGGATTCCAAAAAAAATGGTGTTTGAGTCTCTTTGGCATATAGAAAAATGAAAAAAGGTGGCACTTGATACTTTTTTTTGTTGCATAAGCTTCTGTGGCATTAAAATTTTCAAACTCAAATAATGGCATTAATGTAAAAAAATAAATCATTTAAAAAAAATGTTTTAATGTAAGGGTTTGGATACCAATAAAAAACATTTTGATATAAACAAATTTTATTATGACAAATAAACACTGAAAAAATGGTCAAATTTGTTATGATTGTTATATGAGTTTGTTTGGCATAAAATTTGCCTTATAATATTAAATATGTTTTTGCCATTACAGCAATGATTTCAAAGCCTTTGGATTGTTTTTTTTGTAATAACCGTCTATATACCCAATATTATTATTAATACTAAATCAAATCGTTACTCCAAACTGACCAAAATAACAAAATCATTATTCAAATTTAACACCATCATTTTTTCTCAAGGATTCGGGTGAATTTTTAAATACTTTTTTTAGTGTATATCAATCGTAATTGGACATAAAACAAGATGAAATTAGAAATAAGAGTTATTTTCCTTCATGGAAGTAAAAGTTTAGTGGACATAATTACTAAAATGACGTTAATAACCATATTTCAAAAGTAATCTAAAATATTTTAAACTACAGCGTATGTGAAAGAAAAACGGATAAAACATGTTAAACTTACCGCGATTTTCCTCGTTTACAGGTTTAACACACATCGAAACTATTTTTTTAATCCTTCTTGAGCTCATTTTTAGTTTTTTTCACTGTTGAGAACGTATATTCAATAAGACAAATCTGACAGCTGTTTAGGTCTCGCGCTCTCCATAGTATAATGGCAGATAAGCTTCTGTGGCGTGCCGACATAACGACCAAAACAATTATGCCACAGAAAATAAATCTCCATTGTAAAATATCTATAATTATTTGAGCGATAAGACTTTGTGGCATGATACATATCGATTTATAGAAAAAACCTACATTCAAATGTAAAAAATCGTAAAGTTGGCGCTTGAGCTCCTTTGGCACTCGGCGCCTCATATTAGAAGATAGTGCTATTATATAATAGAGATGGAGCCTTCTCAGTCGTTCACTTGTGGTTGAGGATCGTGACTAGGGATTGCAATACGAAATGAATATATCAATACCGGTATTTCTTATTGAATACCAGTATTCATCAAAACATAGAAAAAAAGAAATACCTATCAATAAACATAACTATTAAAATCTATTTGAAACACTATTTTATAGCAACCTAAAGTACCTACCTACATTTTTATTAGGTTGACCTTTGTAAATTTTATTTAATACCTCTATGGTAAATAATATATTGTATATTGAATAACAATATCTTCTTGGCTACGCGAAGGAAGGCGCTGTTGTCAACTAAATGGGAGGAGCTTGTTAGTTTATAATGAAAGTGCGGTTAAAAATGGGAGGAGCAAGTTAGTTCACAGTTTTAACACGTAGCCAAGAAGATGTTGTCATAGAGTAGATCATAATATTTTAAAACTGCTAATTTTTACCAATACTATAAGTCAGTGGCGCACCCAGGATTTAATATTGGGGGGGGCCCAAGGAGGAGAATGTAAATTAGTCCCATAACTCTTTTTCTTCTTCACAGCTTAATTTCTCGTTTATCGGTCTTTTGTCTATTGCACTCGGTGTACCTATACCATGGTCCCAACATCCTGAAACGGGCCCTCAGGCTAGGATATTAGGCGGGCCCCCTACCTACCGCTAAGATTAAATGCAGTGTGAAACACTACATTAACGTTTTTCAAATTGTGTTTTAGTTCAAATTAAGGGTACTTATACAGTGAATTATTGGCGATTTTTAATACATCTACTTTAATAATGGAGCTGTCGAGTATCGACAAATAATAATCAAAAAATAGATTGCACAATTATATAAGTAATTGAAAATGTTCATGGCCAAGAAGTGTAATAGCGCCGCAGGCGACTTTTTTACTATTAAAGCTAATTTATGATGTGTGTTTATCTCACTTATCTGGTCAACCCGACACGCCGGGCCCCCAGGCTAGAGCCCTGTCAGCCCTCCCCAGCCACGACCTACACCACTCCGGAATTCAGGTGGACACCGAGAATTTTTTGACATTTCCATTAAAGATTGAGTTTCTAAAAAAACCCGACATTAGTGTTTCGAAATTTTTGTGTTAGATATTAAAATCTAAGAAATTTTTCTAAAGAGGGTGCTGGAGAATTTCAAATCATTTTTTTGCCGTGTTATTATTTGTCTAATCTATTGGCTTTCAATTTCAATGTTTTTGGGGGGGGCCAAGGCCCCTTGCCCCCCCCCCCCCTGGGTGCGCCACTGCTATAAGTCCGGGTACAGAAAATCTCTCTGAAATTCAATGTTTGTTGGATGTACTATCAATGTTGGATTAATAGTTATAGAATAATTGGAAGTATTTTCAACGGACGTTTTCTTTTTCGAAATATGTTAATTCATCTTGACAATTCTATGAGTGTATTTGAGGGATTTTGTTTTAATGTTATTAAACTTTTGTTGGTTTCAGTTCATATATTTGAGTTTTTTTTGACAGCATAAAACTTATACAATTAATAATTTATTAATATACAATATAGTAGCTCAACTACTTACTTTCAAAAGTGACTAAAACGGTTTTTCGAGTATTTTAAGTCTGATATATATTTTGATAAATATATTGTCTACCATAGCATGGTCTGAGTTTTATTTTATTATAAAAAATCTAGCTTAGTTTCAAAATCAGCTAAAATGAAACACCCAATGAGCATCATGGGTTGAATCTTTTGTTATTTACTCTCAACATGTTGTCAGTTTTGTTACATGAATAATGGAGGTTCAATTACAAAATGTGGCGAAATGTAACCCAAAGTGGGCAAGGAAGCGTCTGTGGAATGTGGAACGCCAAAATCGTAAGTAAATATTAGTACTTTTGGCGGCTTATTTTTTGATATGAAACACAGCGATGTGTCATGTTTATGAATCGTGAAATAATACTTTTTAAGGAGTGACCAAGAGTACAACCACCAAATGTTTCATCTCTTAAAATAATAGCAGAGTGTAGACTGCCCCCAGTCAGCTCCATCACTAGGCCACTCCAGCGCGCCGAAGTTCTTCCTCTGCTTCACCATCCCTGGAGGCTACCTTAAACCACCAGTCTCTCCAGATTATCCGGTCTTCGCCGAAAAATATGTACAAAAAACTGCATGCGTCTCAAACATATTGTCAAGAGCAGTTCCTTTATCTGTAGTTTGTGGATGATTGACTGGTACGTTCTGTGCTCTGTCCAAGAAATTCAAAGCAGTCGGTGACATTTCGAAGGCATCAATTACCTTCTACTCCTTTGCCCTCAGCCTCCATGTCTCAACACCATACAAAAATATGTAGAACACTAATGTATTGTGACACCCCCGTATGGTCCCCATTTGGGGATGTCTTTGTGTATCTGAAGAGGCCCGAATCGGTATCGAAGCCAACAAATAATAAAGCGCTGATTACGAAAATAAATAATAATAACAGAGCCGAGCCGGCAATGCCGTAGAGTAGATTATAATATAACCGTTGGAGATGTTGCAACGTCGCCTTCTTTCGCCAACGGCTCTCGTTGGAAAAAATCACAAGATGGCGCTGAGAACACTACAAACAGCTAAATCGCGAGCACGCCGATTTCGTACGGATAAAATAAATTATTCAAAATGTAACCATATAGTATAATATTAAAGTAAATAAACTCGTCGTCTTCCATCATAATTCCGGTGTCTTAATTATCCACCTTCCATCCCGAATCCAGACGAAAATAACCAGATAACAAAACACAAAGTGACAGTTGAGAAATTCTCTTACCAAAAATGGAGGGAAGTGATAGTATGCACAGGCATCATTGTACCATCATCCATATAGTGTTAAGACATGTCATTGCATTTTTCACAATCTGTGTGCACCTTCTTACATCTGCTTCACATCCATCTTTTGCACTAATGGCCGATCCCAGATATATTGTTTAAGTTAGCTACATGTTAATCTCGCAAAATCTCCAACTACTGCCTGACATAAAACGGTCATGAGTTCTGTGACCGAATGAAGCTTTTTGATGCAGGGAAATAATGACGTGTACGATTTATTCTATAATATGTATTAGTTAAGATGTTGTTCTTTCTTTTTTTTTGTGAAGCAAAAGCTTGTATTATTACCATATCAGATATAGTATACTATATCAGATATAGTCGGCGGTTCGGCTTTGACAAGCACTTGACTTCATAATTATTCACAATTCTTTTACAGTCTACAGATAAATAAAACTGTGAATTTTTTTTCAATATTTTTAATACAACATAATTTTATACACTTTCTACATGATCAAAATCTTGCCAATTTTCCTGTACAAATTTACAAACACGGCAAAAAATAATAACATGCATACAAAACAGAATAATAAAAAATGATGCTATAATGAAGATTCCAACAAAACAGATTGTGTTTTTTTCACATTGGTCATGAATAAAAGAAAATTATTGGGAACTCCATTACAAGATGAAGAGGAATTTTATTAATTATATTATTATTAATGGTCTTATCATATCGATTTGACAGATAACAATCAGAATGGATTAGAATTATTTATGACAGTAAGTAGGTATATAATAATAAAGACAAAACAGATAATGAATGAATAAACATTAGGTACAATAAAAAAATGCCTACAAAAATTAATATCAATTTTAAATAAGGTATTTTACAAAAAAATATTAACCAAATTGGAAAATGTATCCTAATGGAAATTGGAAATACAAGAGTATATTATTTCTAATTTTGCTAGGATTATAAAAGTCAGAAGAGGTTTTGTTTCAAATTTTATTCACAAATAATGTATCTAATTGCATATGTATTTAATAACACTTATAAACAGACCTCTATTAGAGCACGACATCTGTACCTAAGAGCTAGTGTAATGTCCAAAATTAACACTTTCAGGAAAATGCAATCTTAGATTTTTCAGTCGCTTGATTGTCTATAGACTTTCAGTTTGTTGTTTTTAGAATTCTCAGGTTTCTGTTATGAATAGATTCTAAGGGTAAATTGATTCCGAAAGATAATGCTTTATGTGCAATATCATACATACGACATACTGACTCTGAGGTACAGATATAATATGCCTAATCAAAACAAGAGTGTCCCATTCAATAATGACTACAAGATCTTATTCTTCTTAATTCATTTAAGCGTCTGGCGGCAAAATCATACATAATATAGAAAACCAATTTAATCCTACCTCGACCGGAAGATTATGATAGTTTTATGCCTGGCCAGTATTTGCGGCATTTTAATGGTAGTATTTGGATAGTCTACCGAAGTTTGGCGCTTTCAAATTATGTTCCCGCAAATCAAACTAGACTAAAATGATCTGAAACAATCAGAAATCGGCTCATGCTCGGAGACTTATTCTCAAATAACTCGTAATGTTGCCAACCGATGACCGAAGTGACAGACGACATAACTACCAGTAATCTTAATGATGAAGCAGTAGTGGTAGGATGTCAGAATAATGCTTTTTAGATGTTTAGGATTAAAGACTCGTCATCCATTAAAAAATGGTTTAATAAGTTTGAGATTTGCAGCGGAAACGAACCTATTAATAAAAGTAAGAGCTTAACTTTGGAAGAATATCGCTCTAATTACGGTGGGTAGGTTCGGATTTGAAAGCAACTATTAAATTGCCCAATCAGTGAACTATATAAATCCCGTTAAAAAAAGAACTGAAGGTGATTAACCGGTACATTATGCGTGTGCACGTATATGTTGTTGAAATGAATCGAGCATATGCTGTGATGGACATTTAAACATGCCCGAAATTAATTAAAATAAAGTTTTGCCGCAGTAAAATAATAAGATAATAAAATAATTAACACACGTCGAATAGATTTATTATCTCCCAGTTTTGGCAGTGCGAACAGTAACACAAAGTGTAATTTATTAAGTTTCTATTCTCGTGTCCTTGACAAGCTGTCACACTACGAATGGCTAATGGAATAAATG
This sequence comes from Rhyacophila brunnea, assembly GCF_057557595.1. Lineage (NCBI taxonomy): Eukaryota > Metazoa > Arthropoda > Insecta > Trichoptera > Rhyacophilidae > Rhyacophila > Rhyacophila brunnea. The sequence continues at coordinate 23,416,637 of NW_028232774.1, forward strand.
TCAAAAATTCTATTAATATTTAAATTCTAATTGTTTTAAGTTTTGTACTATTCCATGTATATTGTTAACGAAACATTTCATACTTAAATCTAATTATCATAGCATTTAAATATAAACAATAAAAAAAATAAACAGATTAAGCAGTTGGTTCAGAGTAAAAACTTGGAAGCACCTCCTTATCCTTATCCTTCATCCGTCAATATCTGCAACATTACGCACAGAGCACACACTACATGCCTATTCCGAACCGGCCAACGCATGTCTGTATAGTTGACAGTTGCAACAATATTCTACAATCATAATTATTATAAAAAATATTAATATCATGTCAAACTTCTTCAAACCGTTGCTTCACGAAGCCAATTCCGTAATATTATATAATAAAATATCTAGCTATTGCAAACCACTACCTTAGGTGCCATTGCAGCATACCATACCAAAAATATTTTTCCTAATGAGAAGTGATACCCGAGATAAATAAGGCTTAAAATTAAATAAGGGCAATTGCGTGAGAAAATATATGATTATGTAAAATTGCACTCATTTGTAAACTAAGATCTACGATAGCTATATTTTCATAGATACTACTCAAAGAAGTGATAATATGACAAACATTTGAGATATTTCTCTATTTCTAACTAAGAACAGTGTTAAGAAAATTCTACATCAATGAAAAAATTTTACTATAATAATATTGATATTTTGGGACAATATTATTATAATACAGTGCACTGACAACTTTCTGTAGGTACAGACAGCAATTTTGATACAACCATTGAGCTATTAACTGTCAGGAGATTGCATTTTGTATAAATATTAAAGTGAGAATTGGGTCTTCACTATTTTTCACAGATTAAGAGCCTTGTGCATAGTATGTAGTATGCATGCACTAGTCAGCCGATTTTAGCATAAAGAATAAATAAGAACTAGCATACCTACTGCTGGCGTCGCAACATTGAAACAGAACTGACAGCTGCTGTCAAACAATAATGTTTTTTAAACATAAATATCCTTTCGGATAAAGCAAGATTGCATTGAGTACCAATTATCTACGCTAATACTCAATCAAAAAGGGATAAATAATTTGCAAGCATTTAATTGATGGAGAATTTTGTGAATAATATTAAAGAACACAGAGAGCGTGTTGCCATTTTATTAATAAATAACAAAAAATGGTGTGAATACTTTTTCCGTTGTCCATGCATTTACAATTAAAACACTGATAAAGTAAAGTAATAAAGCAAATCACGATGTTCGATCATAAGCGGAGCAAATAGGCTGCCACAGAATGGAGTATTTTTATGAGAAACGGATGTTATCCACTTTCTCAACCGATTAAGTTCATACTCTGGATCCGAGGAAAGCGATGTTGCCAGTTTAATTACTGTTTTGCTTATCTATCATTCCACTTTCATCTATGCAGTGTTCTTAATTACACTTAATTTTACATAACGTTGACATTCTATACATCAGGCTGCAAATAATTAAAGCGGTAAATGTTGCCATCTGTATACCAACATGCATTAGTGCAGATAGGTATGTCACATCATTAGATGATCAGACCGTCACTAGATTAGTGCGATAATCAGATTTGATGGAAGAACATTGCGAAGAGAGGGAAATGGATCGAAAGTAGGTCTTTCTAGCAGTGAATGGAAGAGTCCAAATGCAGTCCCCAATATATTAATAACTAAGGCTGACATAAATTGTTCATTTTAATATGCTGTGAAGTGCTAAGTTTCAGAAAACCTGGAAGTAATAGGATAAATTTAATAATACATTATATTGTACACTCTTACAATATTATTTATTATGCACTTCAATATCAAAATGTACACAATGACCATACCACACTAAACTGTTTTTGGCCAAATATCCACCCAAATCTCTTTACCTTGTGGGTGTGTGTGAGCACACTTATGCACTTGTAAACTTTGTAGGAACAGAAATTTTATAGAGTAGTAGGTATGTAATACCAGATTTTCGGTTTACCTAAAAATACATTAAACAATGAACCAACATTTTATTATACCCACCAAATTGTACAGCGCCAAAATGAGCACGTTGTGCAATTTACATTAAATAAATTATTTCCTTGTACCGCCATGATTTAATCGACAAATTAAATAAAAAGCAAAGGCAGAAGGCGAGATCGATCCATAAACCTTTCGAGTAGCAAGCTGCCGATTGTGCTATTAAGGCCATCAAACAAGTGACAATTTTTACCTACATATATAATTTTCCTTCATCCATACAGAAAGCAACTATTATTGTATCCACAAACCAATTAACTATTGATTTTTAAAAATATTAGTGTGTTATGTAGTATTTTTTTTTTTAATTATTAATAACCATGTCCTTGCTTTTTCACAAACACCCAGGCTTTGAGAAAAACACATAAATATTGTGTCCTGACCGGGAATCGAACCCAGAACTCTCGGGTGGAAGGCAAGCGCCATACGCACTGCACCACGAGAGCTGCCTGAGTGTGTTAGTATTAACAGATGACAATACAAAATTGTTTCCACTGAAAACACCAATTGCATTGAAATCGTTGTAAATGTAAATATTATGGTTGGTACTAATAAATGATCTACGTATCCTGGAATAGAGAGCAAAACAAAAAAATTCACTTCTCCATATTTTTGCTCTATTTTGCACAAATTTGTATACCTTTCGATACTGAAGTACATATAATAACAATATTTTTCTATCCCTAACAATATACATATTAATAATGTTTCACAACATTATTCTTAGAATGTGACAAAATTTACAATAATGAAAGCTAGAAATATATTACCATCATGTCATGTGAGCACAAATGAGCTCACGGTAAGCTCGTGTCAAGGATGAAAACTATGCAATGCCGTTTTACTCGGTAGTAAAATGTATCAGATCCATAATAAAGTCACTTCGCATGTGATAGTTTTTTCTATTTTCACATTTTCGAGTCACACGATCTTACGCTGTTTTCAGTGATTTGGAAGGAGCTGCAAATAACAGGTAATTGAGATGTTTTCGTAGGTTGTCAGTTTTTATTATTGAATATTCTGATGGTGCTAGCATATGAGCTCATGTGACATCATGGTAATGCATTTTCTAGATTAATACATAGGTGTATTTGGAAGTGTTCAAAACATGTGGCAAAATCAAGCCGTTCTATACACAATTGATAATTTAGCACCTTATATGTCCATTAATTTGATACTATATCCTGACTAGAGCCTATTGAATTTGTACTCATAATAGTAATGTCAGTTTTGATATATATATATATATTATAATTGATATAATCACTTACAATTTTGATATAAACCACTACATAAAACTTTCTCAAATAATCCAATATCCACTATAGTTACTCCTTTCATTCAAATTATATGATGCCATTAGTTCCAAAGTCGGTAACCTCCATATTCTACTATTTTGAGATATTGCAAAAAACCAACAGGACAGCAAAATAGAATATTTTGTTTTTGCAATCATATTAAAATAATAACATAATAAAATTTCCTCAACGTCATTAAAAGTAATAAAAATCAAGTTTAAAGTTAGTCGTAAAATATAAAAATTGGCGGTTGATGATGATGATAAATGACTTTGCAACCAACCACTGGTTAAATTTCATTTAACTAACAAACGATGCCGGATTTGATATTTTATGAATAAACTGCATACAGTAAAAGTACTTACAGAATCAGAGTCAAGAAATATAAAAAAAAATGGATGTTACAGACTTTGAAACTAATAATCTCATGTACTAACAACAAACACTTGTGGTTCTAAAAAGTATTGTGTTCGAGTTATACCGATAAAACAAACACCTCTATGAAAGTTAAAAGTGCTATAATTACATTAAATTTCATGATCTTAATGTGTTTTCACATTAAAAACAAAACCATTCTGATCATGATATCAGACACTTGGAAGTGCATTATATGTGTGCACGGAATGTCATTCTTCCTGTGAAAATATGCTTGAACTAAAATAGTGATCGACAGTGAAACAGACAACAGCTGCTGTAGGTATATAACTTAAAAAAAGCACTCTTTATTTCAGACTACTACAGAAATTAAATCAACGAGAATGGAATTCTCAAAAATATAAATAAAATAATACATATTATTATATCCATGACGTAGTGCACAAACATTTTAAGTACAATCGCATTTAAGTGTATTGTAACAATATACAAATCAACTAAAATTTGATGAATCCGGTAATAAATAAACAATAAAACAATGATGGTATGTCTAACGTAGTCAAAATTTTGCATTGTTCTTTAAAAACAAATTACACAAATGAGTGATTTCTGATATACATATCTTTTTATTTTATTGATATAATACATAGTTAGTCAAATAACCAATTTTGACACTCATTAAATTATCTATTTATTGAAATATTTTGAAGAAATTTGTATGGTGTCAAAGAACAATACTATATGTAAAACCGTACTTAAATCGTATGAGCACACGCCATCGATATTATGTTGTCTACATCTCGTAGAACAAACTGTGGAGTAGTTCATATGGTAATAATAGCGCTACCATTTTGTAAAGACGCTTCATTATTTTGTCTATGACAAAGCTACACGGTGAACCTCAACCCGGGAGGAGTGTGCCTAATAACAATAGACAAACATGTTATCTATGATAAGATAAATTGAAGATGTCTCTTTAATAGTGTTGATTTGCGGTTAAACCATTGTTATATCATAATGGAAACCCATTCACTGCGGGGGCCATCCTTGTCGGGGGAGCGATGATTTCTCGAAGCTTTGGATAGTCCACGAACTCTTTGCCGTACCTGGAAACATTGGACATTTATCCATTAGAACTAGCTTTAACAAGTTTTATCATCAAGTGCATTGTTTTGGAATAAGTAACATTATATGTAGCTGTTTAATTATACTGTATACTCACTTCAGGATGATGCCAAACGTAGAGCCGACCATGGCGCCCCAGAACATTAAATAGAGAAGAATCTCCGTTGAATATTCGGATGGAAGGATCGCACTGGCGAAGAACATTGAGATGGCGATCAGAAGAACGGATGGGAACTGAAAAGAGGATATTTTTTAAAATATGTATTATTTTTGCTCTAAAGTGAAGCGAACTCCATAGAGTTACACGTAATGTGTACGAATAGATTTCATCCAAAAACATATTTTGTACTCATTCCAAATGGCAGAAGAGCATTAAGAACAAGTCATTTTCATCGACTAATATTTTGCAAAGTGGTAATTAGTTTGAATTTAAAAAAAAATACACTATATTTAAGATATGAAGTTTATTTCAAGACAGTGATATTCCAATTAGATGTAATAACCTTCATAATGATTCAGATGAACGAATATGAATTAGTACTTGGTATTTCAAAAGAGACTTCATCCATGTATGTAATGTGAAATACTTACCGTTATATATTTCCAATCTTTGTCCTTATGAAGTGGACACGGCATAGTGATACCCTCTCCTTCCCTCACTTGATAGTGACCCAAGAATAAATCTATAGAGTCCTAAAAATCAAAAATAGATTATATGAAAAACAACAATATAATTATTAACTCAAGGGTATGAAGGTTTAATCGAAAAAGAAATTTAGGTTGAGGCAAATCATTTTGTATTTAATTTGTTTCTTGCCTTGACAGAAAAGTTACATGTTTTGATTAATTGGCCTTACCTCGCAGGTTTAGATATTATGTACATATATCGAGGGCTTAGTGTCAAACAACACTATCTACAAAAGTGCAACTTTACAGGAGAGCCAAAAATCGTTATTTTAGATTCTTGTAACTCAACAAGGGAAATGTTTATTTAAAACCTAATGTTAATATTTTATAATTTATTGTGTATTGTACATTTATCTTGCTTATGATGATGTTAAAATTTATAGGAATAGTTTTTAAAAATATGAAAACAAGGGTAACTTACGTAGTTAGCGTTAAACTTTACTGACGATTTAATAAGAAATTAAAAAAGATTGACATAACGTTGTTTGACTATCATGTAGCCGTAAATGTAAAATAACATTATCTCAAAAAAAAAAAAAAAACACTTTTTTGTAGATAACATTGTCTGACTTTACGCACTCGATATAATAAATGATGTCTTCTCATCAAAGCGTGACTAATGAACACGAAAGAATAAATCATTAAAGGAATCACGGACATTTGTGCAAGGCAACTGTGGTCTACGGAGATTGGTCCTAGCACAATTTTGAAATTATTATTTTAATTACGCACTTTGTATTTTAGTAAAGCAAATAAAAATGTAAACTTTACCTGTCTGAAACCGTCGGCAAAGTTGTTTTTGTAGTATCGGGTAAGAGAGTTGATGCCGTCTCGCATTAATCCCAGCTTTGTCCGTTTACCCGTCCGGGTGAAGTCATTTTTGAGTGCGCCAGTGCCCGAATATTGGACAGATATTATATCTGCATTGTCAGCCCATACCTACAAAATGATTTTCAACGTAGGTATAATGCATGTAGTGGATAACCCATATGCAGTCCTCCATGCCATTTATTGCGAACCACTGACTAAATGGAACATATGATTTTTTTCTTAGCTAATATGTAATTACCTAGACTAGGTTTCAGGTGTAAAAGGTGTAAAATGCTTTCATCCTCTAATTATAAATTTTAGTTTATCGTTTTTATAAGAGACGCATAGAATGATTTCGCATAGCTTTAAAATTAAGTACTTCATTTTGACACTATTATTATAATAAATACATTTAATTGATTGTAAATCATTTTCAATTATTATTGAACAGTACATTAGAGAATTGGAGAATTATTATGAAATACAATAATTGAAGTAAACGTTACCCTCTTAAAGAGCATCTCCAAGTTCTCATGGTGATGAATCTGGTCGGCGGGTGCCCGGAGCACGTCCAGTCGTTTGAGGACTGCGGCGAGGGAGCGTCTCGCCAGCATGGACTGCACCACGTTGGTCCTGTCCAGACAGTCGATACAGTTTGTGCGGAAGGTTCCAGACTGCTGACCTCCGATCGCTCCGTTTCGACCCAGCAGGAAGTATGAGAATTCATCCTGAGACAACAAGATAATAATTGCAAAACAGAACCTGGAACTATTCTATATCATCATCATTGTCAGCCGCTGCTGGATGAACAACATCCCGTAGCTCCTTCCATTCCACTCTTCCACTCGGTCTTTACTTTATCACTGCTATATATTCTCACCAAACTTAATCAACTCATCTAAAGTCATGTAGTACAGTAAAACCCTGTTAATTCGAAATCGACGGCACCGAAAATAGAAAAAAATCGAATTACAAAATACAAAATGTATGGTAAAAAACAGTACATTTTTTTTTCTTGCAAATTTAACATCTTACAGATTAATATCATTGCTGACCATTATGGTTCATTCTAGTGGCGAAGAGTGGAAGTAGGCTGTTAAGATCCGACATAAATAGTGCACACTAAACTTTGTCAGTCATATGTGTTTGTGCTCATTGAACTGAGACTACAATTTACAGATGGTGTTGGTTAGTTTTTAAAATTCAATTAAACACTGCGATAACCAAACCATAATAGATAATAGTAAAAAAATACTCATCTGTAAATTGTAGTTTTGGTACAATAAAAACAAATATGTACATATTTATGTCAAATCTTAACAGCCTACCTCCACCCTTCGCCACTGGTTCATTCATTGAAATTAGTGGAAATCACTGTCAATAGTTTTTATGAATTTTTGCAAATATTTCAATTTACAGCGAATTTCGAATTAGTCTTGTTTGTATTAGCGGAGTTTTACTGTAGTGAGTTTTAGGGCAGTCCTGTGGCCGTCTAGTTCCTTTTGTAGTCTTCCCGCAATATGCCTGACATGCACTTTTTCACATTTCGCTGTGCTACAATTACAAGGCTTGAGGCTTGTTGGGTAACGTATTAATATGAGTGTTTTAGTGTATTTTCAGACAATGCACTGTCCACGTGAGTAAGGCATGAATAACAAACGAGTATTGACATATTGTTTAGAGTAGGTTTGATACTCTATCATTACAGAAAAGTCACACTCCACTCTGCAGAATATTGGATTGGATAATATTTAAACTGTTGTCAGTGATGACAGGATAGAGTTCATTCTCTACAACCCCAAAATTTTCAGTTATGACAAAACATATGACATGCTTGAGTCTAGCATATTATAAGTAAATAACAAATTTTAAAATTCACAATTATTAAGTTACCTGTTCATGTGCCAGTCTGTCGATGAGAATCGCGAGACGGTCCCACTTCATGTGTCGACACTCCGCGTGGAAATCGAAGCTTTCGTATCTGAGGGTCGGATCATTGAGTTGAGAGACGACGTTCTTGTATCCTTTCTCTAAAACTTCTTCAGCACCCCGCTGGTCTATCTGTAACACGAAGAGACCATTCAAAAATATATGAGTGAACAGTAAACAGTGAGAGTGTTGCCACAAAAAAATACAGCGGTCACTCTATACATGGTGTCTATTCTATAATTGAGGTGCTAAGGATTGTAAGTTAAATATGCGATTGTAAATTCTGCATAACTACTTTCAATATTCTGTAAATAAAGTCTCACTGTCTAATAATATTTCTTTACTATTCCACGAAAAGATATTGATATTTCTCTATGTATATTAATGTTTTTAAAGTTGTAATCAAATTGAAATGCATGTCACGTACTGTCACGGCGACAAATTTAGTCTATGGTTTCGTCATTTTGCAGAATATTTTGAACGAACACGATCTCTGTATCCAATGATGGAGTAACCTAGTAATAAGTCTCTGTAAATTCAATATTTTGAACAGAACCCAACCTGCAGACCATAGATAATACAGTGGCAACCGCTAAAAACAAAAAACACGCGATTTTGACATAAATCGAAAATGTGTAGGCATGTGAAAGTGATAAAAAACGTTCAAAACGTCAAGCCAAAACAAATGATATACGGTTGTTATGAAAATAATAATGACATTTTTTTAATCTTTTCTATGCCCCAATTAGTTAATTGATTAGTAATTAATGTAAGAATTGGTGTAATTACGGCGCGTAAAGACGCTTTCGGCAGTTAACCATATGTGTTCACCATGTCCATAGAATAATAATACTCCAATATTGGGAATAAAATGCTTAGAATGCTTTACAAACAAGGCAGTTTGAATCACGTTTCACATATAAATATGTAGATACATACATGTATATTTACGGTGATCTGAACTATTTTATTTTATTAGTCACATTGTAAATCAATTTTAAAATATTTTAAATCTTTACAAAATATCAGAATTTGAAAAACGACCACTTTCGATCACTACAGGCCATATTGTCATGTTTTATTAAGTGTAACTATGTGTAGAGTTCATAATTAGTTTGCTTAACATGATGTTGACATCTTTGCATTTGGCCCTTAACCGCTTCGTAGCGGAGCATATAATTACTATTTAATTACCACATTTAATTAACATGCTAATTATATCTAAAGGCCCTCTAGTGAGGGCACAACAGCTGTGCTGTCAGCGGTGAATGAGTTAATATATCATAATATCAAATCACCACGGAACTTTTGTTATTCGTTAGTGGTGAACTGGTGAATAAAATGTGTTCTTGTTCTCTTCAACTGATAACCATTTTGTATAGCTCACCAAATTGATGAGCACCTGTCTCCCATAAGCCTGAGCCTGATCGGCGAGATGCTTTCCGCACGCGGCGACATGGTCTTCGTGTTCGAGAAGCGTGGGTCTCGGTTTATACCGCAGGTCGGGCAGCTGCGACCAGTAAAGTGGAATGGAGCCTCTAGTTTGGACGAACGATGCTCGGGCGCCGTCGCATTCGATTATTTGCTCTGTCTCTACGTAGTTTGCTACACTGCCCTGCGATACATAATAATAAAATATATTAATTTCAGTATTATATAATATAGGTACTAAACTCGTAAATCCTAGTTTGGTAAAAGATGAGATTTTTATTGACTACGCACGATACTCTACTCTAAGGTATTCTTGAACCTATAACATGACCAATCCACAAACACTTTATAAATTGCTTGATGATATAATACAAATTCAATAATTATGATGCTTTATGTTTTATTAGCCTTTTTTAAATCGGAAGCAGGTGTGGCAATACATAACATGATATTTTAAATTCTTAGTATTAGTAATCGTTATCTACCTAATCTTATCATGCTAATGCCAGGATAATCTTGTATTGTAGAGGTAGTCCATGGGTCTTTTGTCTTGCGTGTGTATATATGGTTACAGTAGAGACTCGTAGTCATAAAAACCGAAGGGGCCAGGGTTAGGTAAAATACAATAAACTTTCGACAATCTATTTAAATATTAATAATGAGACAAGTTTCTTAATTTCTAATTTTTCTTCCAGCTTCAAAAATGAAAATGGATGCTTTGATAAATTATCAACTTTATTCATGATCCATGACAAAGAAACAGTATAGGCAAATACAAAGATGATTAGAAATGTTCTGATTATTCCCAGTTAACAAAGCCTCCTTCATACACACAGTGATTCAGAATTATATAATTGGATATGGTAAAGAAAATTTAATCAGTAAAACAATGCAAAGCTTGTAAATTATATTCAGCTATCAGCTTTAGATTAAATGATTTACTGTTATTTTTATTACACTAGGTATCACATATTATGTTTTAAGCATAAACTATTTTTAAAATAAGGTTGATAATGATAACACATCTTTCTGGGCGATGAATATATCTTTATATGACTTACGTCTTGATTGACTCCTCTCATGAACAATCGTGGACCGGCTCTGTAGATAGACCTCCGAGACACCAGGGTCCAAGTGAACATCTTTCCATTTAGAACGCAGTGGTTTATAGATACGACTGCATTGTCACAAAATTAAGGACAACATTATAAAAATAAAAACAATTAATTAAATTATTTTTAAGCCTGAGACTGCAATGACTGATTCAAATTAATTACAATTTGATCTTATGTTTTTAACCATATATATTGCTTCATCTCTCAGCATATCCAATACACAGATTTCTACTTCTTTAAGGTTTGTAATGCTCTCCGTTAATTAATATCAGCTGGTTTTAACCACACAGACACTATGGAAGTGAAATGTCGGATTGAGGAGGTTAGGGTGCTATCACACTATTGAGAAAAGTACTATTTAGCTATGACATAAACTTGAGAATCAGAACAAAAACGGTAAGATGTAATATTTACAGTTCTTTTCTATTAAGTCGAGATATAGACCTAATAGATGCAATGTTCAAAAACTTGAAGCTTTTGAAATGTAAGTGTATAGATGCATGTTCCGTATCAGCTGGAACGACAAGAAAGGTTAGGGACATCGAGGTGATGTCGATGATATTAAAGGCCAAAAAAATAATTAAAGAAATGAAAAATAGAAAGTTACCATACTTTCTCTACATGATACGATATCCCAAGAAGTCTGCGTAAATTATAAAAACAAAGATTTCCAGTAAATGGCCTGGCACAAAAATCTTAGAGGCTAGTTTGAATTAAGCATGCTATCCCTGTTCAGAGTAGTAGCAGATAAGGAAAAGATTGCCAAAATCATCGCTGACGTCTGGTAATAGATATGGCACAAAAAAAATCTAATTGTGAAACAGATATGCGAGGTAAGCTGAAGCTGACCATAGGTTTAACGTGTGTTTCTAGAATAAAAAAACTACAGTAATGAAATATGGCAAAAGGATACATCCCATCATGATAGGAAGAGTGTATTTTTTGAACTGGCTGTCTTTCAACTCTTGAAGAAGGTTAACGTTCCAAAGAAAGCGTGGATCAGCTCTTTCCGCCATGGACATCTGAAATGTTGTTAACAATTTATTATGATAGAAAGAATATTAAATTAAAACCAAAAAACCTATATTCGTCAATAATTGGAACTAGATAACTAAAAAAAAACACCGATTTAAAATTATCAGAATTCAATCCTAGAATTTTGTTTGTCCAGGTTGAATCAACCATAGTTATAGGCCGTCAATGGAATTAGGTCAAAACGAACCGTTTATTGCCGTAATAAAACTTGAGTGTTCACCCACTTGTCTGCGAATTTGTATATTCGGGTGCCGCTCTGTTCCATAATGCTCCATTCAAATAACGGTGTTTGTACATGCACGTCTATTTGAAACAAGTATTCCTTATATTAAAACAGAAAAATATTTTTTCTCTATGGTCAGTTTTTGATGTCAATGGGCACTTAACTGTCAAATAAACATCATTTTTCACATTTTGCCGCTAGATAGCCCTAGTAGTCCATATATTTTGAACTCGCTATTACATACTTTCAAATTATTTCTTTTATTTTTCGATTAATATTACATTATGGCCGGATAATCCGAATGCCGAATAAACATTATTGAATAAATATAATCATTACAATAATAAACAAATGAAAGTAAATGGTTATCGTGATAGTATACCTACCTACCATATAATTATTATGCATAAATCGATTCCAGCATAATCATGTGAATTGAGTTGTTAAAAATATTATATTATACTAGCTGACTCGGCAAACTTCGTACCGCCTCAGAATCAATAATCTTGTGTTAACTTATTGGCTGAATTAAAATACTCAAAATGAATTAAGTTCAATAAATGTGCAAAAATCAAATCAAAATGAAATAAATTACATAGTTTTGGTTGGTTCAGATTTCGAAGCATGATAACTACCAAGTCAATCTTCAGTTGTAAATTGTGCGGTGGCAAGCCAGGCAGATCCAATAAGTTTAAAAATTCAGTTGGATAGTTGGTTGCTTCGTCTTCGTTTATTACACAGTCGATAGATTTGAAGGAATGCATTGGACCAATGATTTGATTTTGAATTGTGAAGTTTAAGTGATCCACATCTTTGTTCTTTGCCGCAAAAATTGCTCGTTCACTCAACCAATTGTGATTTTTGTGGTTAGCAATGACGTTCGGGAACACTTTGTTGATGAGGTCGTCCTTCGCTGAGACGAAATTTCAAAAATTCAGCGGAAAGGAAATCAATCTGTTCGATTCGTCGACAGGAACACGGCAGTTACCGATAGTCAGCAATTGCTTAGAGAAATCTTCGGCAGATGGATCGTTTAGCAATGCAACTCGCATGTTCGTCGTCAGCTGAAGTTTCTTCACATAGCGCCACAGAGTCTATGATTTGAGGCAAGCGTTCATTTCATCGGCAGCGGTCGATCTTGGAATGACTGGTAGTGTTTGGCGGAAATTGCCAGATAGTAGAATCATTGCGCCATCAAAACATCTTGAGTAATTGCGCAGATCTTTCATAGTTCGATTGAGTGCTGCCAATGCGCATTTGTGCGCCATTGTGCATTCATTCCAGGTGATGATTTTACTTGCTACCAAAACTTTGGCCATTGCTGAGTGTTTCTCAATACTGCTTGTCGGTGTTTCAGTCATTTAAAGGTTTAATGGCAATTTCAACGCTGAATGAGCCGTTCGGCATTCTTCTAACAACGTGGCCGCTATCCCAGAAGAAGCAACTGCTACAGAAATTTCGGATCTCGCACGAACAGTGGCCAAAATCAATGACATGAGAAATGTCTTCCCAGTTCCACCAGGCGCATCGAGGAAAAATAAAGCACCATTTCCATCATCAATTGCCTTCATTAACATATCGTACACTTCCTTCTGTTGGGGGTTCAACATTGGTACATTCGATCGAACCGAAAGGTTCAATGCATCTTGATCATATTCATGTTCACGTTCCAATTCTCGATTAAAAGCGTCATTCATTCCACGATGTGGCGTTGGCATTCCTAACTTGACTAATAAACTGCCGCACATGAGATAACACATCTCTTCGATCAAAAGCAAAGCCTGGTTATGTATCTCCTCATTCACTTCGAGATAGGGATTCTCTGAACTGACACGAATTCGATGTAAAATGTCTTCTGACATGTCATCCTTGTACTCGTTCCACAGTTCAGGTGGATTTAATGGGAAGCATGTCGAAATAATGATAGCAAATAATGTGCGTATCTGACTTGGAGATGCAGAAACAATTGCTACAGCGATTTTCATGTCCCAATGAATATCGTTTTCAAGCAAATTGAGCTGTTGACATGCGGCACGAAATGTTGGACACACTGCACCATTGACAGTTCAAAGTGATTCAAATTATGTCGGCCCACGAACATTTACCATCAACAACCGCAAGTAGAAGCATTCGTCATTCTTCGGATGAACTGTGTAAATGCGACCAAGAGCATCATTAGAATGCACATCCGGATGATCAGGAACCGCATCGCCTTGCTTCCCACGTTGAAATTTCTTCGATGAAGCATTCCAAGTGTATTAACGTGGCATCTCAGAGTAGAGCAACGTTCGTGCAAACGGATCGCTTTGACAAATTGAAAAGAAACTGGTCAATGTTGTCGCTGGAGGTGTTACAGCACGTTGAGCAACATTCTCGTTAACTCGTTAAACTCGTTGACCATTCTCCAGATGCACCGCCAAATGTACAGCAGTGGGATGACGTTCATGAATGGGGTATAAGAAAATACGCCAAATTGCTTCATTGCAGCTCACATATTGACAAACTTGATAGTGTGTGATTTCATCGTTGGTATTGGGAGTTTGAACGCCAAAAACCACAATATCGCGAGGAAGCTTCTCGAGGCCGAGACGAACAAAAAAAATTCACCGAAATCAGTCAATCAGTTTTATATCATCAATAGACATCATCAAAAAAGCCGTTTCATACGAAATGTATAAGAAAATGAATGTTCTTCATAATTTCTTTTTCTGTGAATTTTTCCGATGTTTTAATAGTTATTCTGCTATTCAGGGCGGAGACAAATCCAACAAATTAAAGATCATAAAAATAGGTCCAGCCGTTTTTGAGTTATAAAATAAATGGTGTAATTAACCCGACTTTGTTTTATATAGATAGATAGATTAGATCTTCTGGCTCGCGGCATTGTAAATAACACTGGAAAATTAATCACACAATTCAAAATTACATAATAAAGCAATTATCGATACGCGCACATTCACAAATTTGATAACCTCACAAAGTGAACATTTTAGAAGGCAACTTATAGTTTGAAAATCACGATCAAAATCGCTATTTGTCTACAACAAAGTCTTTCGGTATTATCTGAGGCTGAATTGAATCAACTGTCAAAAACGCCATGTTCATACTTTCTATTGTTTGTTTGTTTCTTGTTTATTCTTTCTGTCATGTATCGTTGTATATGGATTTAAATTTTTTGTGATTTTCTTTCATTTTCGAATGCGCGAGTTCATTGTTCAAAATGTCAAAATATCAAAATGTATGAGAAAATTAATTTTCTTCATAATTTATTTTTTCCGTGATTTATCCGATGTTTTAATAGTTATTCTGCTATTCGGGGCTAAGACAAATCCAACAAATCAAAGATCGTGAAAATCGGTCCAGCCGTTCTCGAGTTATAAATGGTGTAACTAACCCGACTTTCTTTTTTATATATATATTTATTTGATTTTCGTGAATCTGCGTCTGATGTGTATTTACTAACGAGACTCTTAAATTCGAAAGCGTCGCCGCTTTTACGAAATTTGCGGCATTGTAGATTAGCTTCATCTACGAAAGCAAAGTTTAGTACCTATAAATAAAGCATTCATGATTGAATAAAATGAAGCACCAATTATAGGATCAATTGTAAAATAGATAATACCATAAGACAATAATCAAAATAATTTACTAAATCATAATGAAATATGAAAGAAAACAAGTACCTATGACAATTATCAACAAACGCGGGCTGTCAGTTGCAATCTGTCAAAAATCGACTCTGCCGAATTTAGCAATCGGTTCGCTAAACTTATGGTAGAGGGGCATTAGGTGTTCGGGTTCGGCGAGATGCTTATGTACAAAATTTCCATGAACGCAATTATACGTTTTGCACGCCATCTGGCGTAAAATCGCATTCGAAAATATTGGATGAAAGGCCCTTAATAATAAATTTTTAAACAAAATTTGAATGCTGGATACAGGCATCTGCTATTTCAGAATCCAATACGTAACAACTAATCCTCGGAAAATTATATTAGGAAATTTCTATAACAATCATTATGACATGGAAGAGGAATAATTCTACAACATAGATGCATGGTATTGAATGGCATTGTATGGGTGTGAAATCTGGAGTTTAACAGGGATACGAGATAAGACTACCCAAGTATTCGACAATTAAATTCTACGAATAAGAGTTGGACCAGTTAATGAAAACCAAAGGTGGCACACCCATACGAATACTAAGTTTTTCGAGCAATTTAATTTAATATTATTAATATCTTGAGGGCGTGGACTCAGGTAGGTCAATCATATTGTTAGATGCGATGAATCTAGAACTGTCCATAAGGTTTATAAAGAAACCCTATAGGACACTCGGCGTTTGGCTGTCCCTAGATGAGATGAGCGGAGAATGTCATGAGGGACATGGAGAGACTGAGGGTGACCGACTGGAGAGAAGAAGACAGCTAGGAATAGGGATGCTAGAAGGATATTATGCAGTCAACTATGGACCCGGATGATCTGTAGCGCCAGAAAGATGTTGACTGCTGTTCCACAAACTCAACTACAGAATGATCTATTCCTAATGGGCGCTCTAACTTGTTGAAGACTAATACCTCAAGAGCGTGTTTATATGAGATTTAATTTATGATTATTACAAATTTTTTTTCCAAAAAAAAACTATACTCTACCACATAAACAACAATAATAAAGTAGTTTTTTGTTCAGTAAGTTTGCTCATTGTACCTGTAAAAAGTCCGGAGAAGTATTGTAGAGCCGTTGCAGTGTGTGCGTGAGGTCATATTCGTATGAGAAATACATGGACGGCGTCTCCAATACGCTCATGAGCATTTTCAAATACATTTTGTTGTCTTCAACCTGCAACATTCAAACACGAGTTAATTTCGTACAACAATAATTTCATCAGCATGAATAAGCATTATTTTCAGTACTTCGTAGAATCGGTGGTAAGCTGTTAAACATTTATTTTTCAGCTAGTACAAGGGACCAATGAATCATGTACCTGTTGTTGGTTGAGATGAGTCATGGATTGAGCGTACGGTATGATATCTGCACCGACAAGCTGAAATATGTCTTGCCCGTTGATTTTTCCAACCTACAAATGAAAATATTACTATATTAAATAACATAATATTATAGTATAAGGCAAATATTTACAAAACAATAAATGTACACTTTTCTGTTTCCTTATAACCATAATACAATACATCTAGCATTAATTGCTTTTACATAAAACAGTCTACCTCCAAATTTGAATCTCTAGATTGCCGTAGTCATATTTATACCAGCCGAAATCAGTAGGTAGTGACTAGCAACACCAATAAATAATGGCAGAATAGAAAAATGGAAATGGCTGCTAGTAGAATATTCAAGAATATTTATTGTACACAGAATTCAAGCAAATAATATATGAAGTATTGCATTTTGTTTGAATTTCAATCAAAATTCATGTTTATTCGTACAAATAACTGAAATACAATAGAATGTTCGCTTCAATTTACTGTAAAGCTGTCACATGCATTTCTCCGTTCTACCACTATTTAGTGACGGAACCTTAAGTAAGATTAAGCATCTTGCCTTTAGTTATTTTAATTTAACAGCAACACCTATGCGTCTGGGCCCAAGAACCTTAAAATTCAACTCTAAATTGTCCATTGTCTACTGGCTCTGGTGTAAGCTAAATATGTCAAATATATCTCACACAAATTCACATTTGATACAATTGATCAAGAGGAAGGACCCAATATGCTCATATAGTTTCATTTTGGCCATGGTAAAAGATAATTGACCTTTTTTAAGTATTTACAGCTCATTTTTGTCAGCACTACGTGATCCAACTATTATTACCTTGATCCGGTGGGTGGCGACAACTAAATTGTTGCCAGATAGGAGGCGAACGGTACCGAGAATTCCACATACCGGCCGATAGCTGTTCTCCGATGCAGGAATGGAAAACTTTGTTCGGTCTAGAATTAAAAAAAATTACAATACAAGTTAGGTATGTATTATAATTATTAACATGAATGAAAAATTATGCAGTGTTAATTGTTTTCAGTTGATTCTGTTGAACAAATGTAAACGAAATGGTTTTAAGATATTCCTGTAAAAATTGAATTCTACTGAAAAACAACACACTATTCCCAGGATACAGCAGTCATTCACCAAAGGACAACCTGAAACCGATCATGGTAGCTATCAGCGAAAGAAGGTATAAGTGCTAAATATTCCCAGAGAACCGGCAAAGACTGTCAATAGATGACCACTGCCAGGTACAATGCGACAACATTATGTAAAGAGTTTTTTTTTGGTTTAATATATAAAACAATATGCAATGACGTATCGACACCGCCTACTCATGAAGCCGGAACTGCAAATGGTAAGTTTCCAATAGAGTGATTTTAATGTTGCAATTGACACCACAACGTTGTAATTTAAATGCTGGAATCGTAATATTATAGATATGCCTATAAAATTATAATTGAATTTTGGTTTTTTTCCCGATATCATCGTTTTATTATCTTTAAAATCATAGGTAATATAGTCAACATAGCCAAACACGGAACTCCGACCTTTTACGTAGGAGGTGTGTTCTTTAAAATTCTTTTTTGTTCAAATAATCAATCCATTATTTGGTTGACAACATAATATAACAGCAACACACTATTCACAAATGTTAGAGACTTAATTTAAACTAAAGTTAATTTACTTAAGTATTAAAAAGATTGACGACTTGAGGCTGTTAGTTTCAGAGTCGGTAATTTCCAAATTCCCTCAATTTGAGATAATTGTAAAAACAACCGTCAAGCACATTTAAGACTGCAACTTCTAACAATTAGATAAAACGAATAGCGAATTAAAAAATCTCCTTAATGTCGTTAAAATTAATAAAAATCATATTATTTAAAGTTAGTCGTAAAATATAAAAAATGGTAGCTGATGCATAATTATATATAACATTGAAATCAATCATCGGTTTAATTCTATTTAACTATCAAACGGGGCTAGATTTGATATATTATATATATATATATATATATATTTATATATACATTCAATGAAAAAGTACAGAATCAAAATCAAGAAAAATATTTAAAAAAAAAAATATGAAGGTTACCGACTTTGACACTAATAACCTCACTTATTGGTATCCCATTATAATATTATCTTCAGTTCAGTAAAGAATCTTTTTATTAATAGCATGTAATCCGCATGCTGCGTTGCCCGTACACAAGGCAAAAATCATTTATTTTCATAATTTGAAACAGAACAGAGGTCTGAACAGAGAACTGAAATCAATGAGAGTGTCGCAACACATCCAAACATTACGCACCCTGTAGTGCATATAATGACCAACTTTCCCTCTAATTTTTCTATTGTGTGTGCGGATCATCAACGCATCTGTGCAGGGTTGGTGTCATCCGGTGCGGTAAATTTGCACCCCCCCCCCCCCACAAACACACACATACAATTTCTTTTTTAATGACAAAGTTTAAAATGTAAGTCGAATTCGAACGCATAATATTCGGGAATATCTGTGGAGATACATGATTATGAATATCTTGTATAGGAAGCGTAGAAGCCGTTATTTTTATAGCCAATAGTACATTATCGATTAACACTTTGACTAAATCGCAACCAGATTTTTTGCGCTCAGCGATCTCAATCATATTCTTTCATTCTTCGGGTGTTTCCGTCATTATTTCCAAAAATCCACCTCTTTTCAAAATTTTTAATTTCGTAACAGCATCCCGGTGTATTTTTTTTTAACTTAAGTGCCTTTAAGTTTAATATACAACCTCCACTCAATCCACTTCTTTCCAGGCGTGAATTCTCCTAGCATATTTGCTGCGGAGCATATGATGCATTTGACACAATCATCTGTTTCCGAATAAACAAATATATCCACCAATTTTTACTTTTTGCAAATGCATTGATGACATTTGTGTTTCGACGATTTCAGAGAGCCATTCCAACTTAAATTTATCGCAGGATTTCTCCTTAATGATCGCATTTGAAATATCACACCTACTCCTTTTTGACATTTTTAGGGGATAAGTTTTCTATAATTAATACGTATAATAATTGTACTATATATATTATTATGTAACTGTGCAAGCAATCATATTGTTCACTTGAATTGTTTGTTACGTATACTAAACACATCTGTAGTTTATTTATTACGAAAATTTGTATTATAAATATTTAAAAAAAAAACACTGCTTTTTGCACGAACACTTTTATTGTTTAAAAAGTATTGTAAGAACTGTGATGTTTTCACAATAAGGACTACTATAAGACTGTACTGACAATGATTCTGATGACAATGAAGTTGAAACATGTCAAAGACTAAGAAATGTAAAGGACCCGACACATAGGTGGTCATTGCTAAACACTAAAATACGTACCTATCTTTTTTTCGTCTACTTTGGCATGCTATAGAATGGGACGGATATGGTGATCCCTTCTTGAAACTTTCTTTTACACGTTTGATTTGTTATACAAAACTTAATCTATGTTTGAATGGAAGTTTGGAAATAGTTTGATTATGTATGGATGCCTTAAAAGTTTTTGTTTTATATCTATCTATTGAATATTTATCGAATGCATATTGAAATGTAAACAGTTCCTCTAAACAGTTGTGTTTGATTATTATTCAATAAACATCTGTTCCAACTGTAGCGGCTTATTTATGGTAAATACCTATGTTTATAATAAATAATACACACTGCTAAATTTATATAGCCAGAAACTTGAGATAAAAGATTATTTATAAGGCAATGAGAGAAGGAATGATAATATATATATTATAAATATAAACAAACATAATAGAGGCCATCGATAAATTGGTTTTGGTTTTTGGTGTCATAATATCTACAACCCCTATCCCATCATCACAAACCATCACAATATATATCAGACCCCACCCCCCAGGGTATGTCATAATATCAGTGGCAAAGGGTGGAGGTAGGCTGTTAAGATCGACATAAATAGTCCACAATAAATTTTGTAAGTCATATGTATTTGTCTTCAATGAACTGAGTCTACAATTTACAGACGTTGTTAGTTAGCTTTTTAAAATTCAATTAAACACTGCGAAAACCGAATAATAGATAATAGTCAAAAAATAATCGTCTATCTATAAAATAATATCTAAAATTATGCCATTAAACCAAACATAACTTTGGATATTTTACAGAGAGAATAATATTTTTTATCTACTGGCTTAAGGTGACATCAGTGAAACGGCAAATAATTTTCAACCATAAGCGCAATGAAATTTTGGACTCTGTCATTCGGAGAGAGAACGTCGAGCTGGAAACACGTCAATTTGTTTCGTGATGGCAACGGGCATATTAATTCTTAAATCATGTAAAGATGACTAAAAACGTTACCCATTTACTTTAAAAAGAAAACATGTCAATGAATCTCCTATATATTATTATCCTAAGATATTTTGGAAAACGCACAGACTTTTTTATTTAAACACCGTTTTGTTGATTATTAAAGGAATTCACTTCAATTTTTGCAGTCCCAAATCTGTTTCCATTTGAATCGGGCACAATCTGATAAAACGCGACACAATCACAGATAATATCGTTTTTAAATAGCGTTTTATATCCGTCACCATGCATTTTCGCTACTTTACTGTCTATCTACCGCAAATTGATTATAATGTCGCTTAATACTGTCTGTTTAATCGAAATTTCACAAATCTAAATTAATATTCCACAAAATTATTCAAATCTGTAAGTAGCACATTGGCGTATTCTTGAGTTTTAACACAAAATAAATACATATTTCCTCACTAATTATTACGAAAATATGATCTAAAACCATGTCACTGCTTTTTATCTGTCAAACTTATAGACTAATGATTGTCATTTGTTTTCTATAGCAAAACAAGTTCATTTGACGTGTCAGAATTCAAATTTAGAATTTGCAGAATTAATCGAAAAAATGTGACATTTCTATTAACACCCATAAATAATCAATATCAATCAAGATGAGTTTTCTATTAATTAATAACAAATTTGATTTTTTTTTTTTACTTCTTTGTGGCTGTTTACGCACTATTTTTTATTGAATAATTACCTAGGCTACTAATTTCTATAGATATAGTCATATTAAGTTGCCATTGCAAACAATGAAATAAATTAATACGAATTGTTATAGTTGACAAAATTTGTGATATTGTATAATATCTACCTATTTTTACCATCCTTATCATCATCAATCTGGACCTATCCACTGCTGGATGAAAGCCTCCTCAGCCTTATTCTACTCCTTACTTACACATGAAAATCAGTGATATTATACTATCTATATAATGCCATTTTTATCACGAGCCTTAATAAATCCACTGCTGGATGACGGCCTCTCTACGTTGATTGTATTCTTGATAGTCTTGAATTTCATCATCATCATCAATCCACTGTTGGACGAAGGGTTCCGCAACGTGATTCTACGACTATCGGTTTAACGAATTTGTGATATTATACCTATTTCTATCATCCTTATCATCATCGACCTGAACCAATCCACTGCTGGATAAAGGCCTCCCATAGCCTGATTATACTCCTTTCTGTCATATGAATTGCTTTATTTATCAAAATCGGTGATATTATATTTATCGACATATTCATATTGTCACCATCATCAACCACAATCAATCCACTGCTGGATGAAGGGTTCCGCTACCTGATTCTACTACTATAGGTTTAACGAATTTGTGATATTATACCTATTTCTATCGTCCTTATCATCATCGACCTGAACCAATCCACTGCTGGATAAAGGCCTCACTAGCCTGATTCTACTCCTTTATGTCATTTGAATTGCTGTATGTATCAAAATTGGTGATATTATATTACATCTATTTATATTTCCATTAGCATCATGAGTCTGAATCAATCCACTGATGGATGAAGGCCTTTCTAATTTGTTTGTATTTCTGTCGATCATATGAATTGCTATATTTATCAAAATTGCTGATATTATATTTACCCATTCATAATATCGTCATTATCTTCATCAACCAAGATCAACCCACTGCTGGATGAAGGTTATCCCAACCTAATTCTACTCTTCTTAGTCACATAAACTGCCATATTTTTTTTAAATTTGTGATTTTATATACCTACCTATTTATATTGTCATCAACCTGTATCAATCCACTGCTGAATGAAGGCCTCTTTAAGCTGATTCCACATTTTTAGGTTTTATAAATTCCTGTTTTTATCAGAATTGGTCTATTCCTCTCAGATATAATATGTATTGCTTTATTATTTATTAACATTTGTCTCAATATGAATGTCCCGCACCAGGAAACTATATTGGCTAAGGTTAATTTTGAATTCAAAATTTGATTTGTAAATATTATTCAATTTTTTACATACATTTATTTTTTATAGACAATGAAACAAAACAATGTTTAAATTTGTTTTTTATGCTGCTAACCTTTTTCTATTATGTAAATAGGACCCGAAAGAGATTAATATTTGGATATAATGGGTCGCTTTTTATGATAATCACATAATATTGCTGTATATTGGAATGAATGAGATGTATAATTATTTATCATATTTAAATGCACATACCTACACATATATTGTATTAAAATTAATAGGTCATTGATAGCAATTGGCGATTGTCAGCTGTTCTGCTAGGCCTAGCAGCCTGAAGTGGTGTCAGTTGATATTGTGAAGGCCTGACTCCAGAATAGACTACGCATATGACTCCAAATTTGTATTGGCAGTGACGAGATGCAAATCGTAAAACTGACAAATCAGCGAAATGTCAAAATGTCTGACGTAAATGAAAATCCATCCCGAAGGGAAAACTATGGCGCCGTTTATGCATACTTCACAATTATATTAATATACAATACCGCCAAGCCGTCTGCAAGACCTAGCGAGACAGACTGGCGAGAGCCAGCTGGCTCAGCTAGTATATTATTATTGTGACTGATAGAACAATCAACAGAACATTAAATGGACACATGTTGGATTTATATGACAAATTATATTTCGTTTGACATGCGTCGTTTGCACCCGCGACCTGCAATCCGCGCGTCGCCTAGCCACGATCTTTTTAGACTGGGCCTCAACTGAGGTATAGCCTTAATGAATTTAAAAAAACTAACCAACAAAATGTGTAATAATAATAATTATGCCTTCTTAATTTAACGAAAACAAATAAGTATGAATGATAAAAACACAAGTATCTCGATGTTATATCAGATTGAATTGACCAAGTTGACACAGTGGTTAGTATAGAAACATGGTAGCCATAAATAATAAATCATTTAATTCAAAGGAATGTGTTCTTAATTTGAATGCTGTAATAGGTCAAAGGTTAAAAAATTACCTATTCAATTTGTAGGTGAGGAAAAAATGTAATTGTCTTGGGGAAGAATATTTTTAACTGGCAACAAACAATCATAGAAAAAAATTTAATTGCAGAATCATCACACACATGCTCATGTAATGAAAATGATGATTGGCAATTTATTATGTAAATGACTTTGACCGCAAATCTTTATCCACAATGTCCAAATTCTATAAAACATTCAATGTAATGAAGTCTAATGCAGATGCTAACACTATAAATAACAGTATTATGCTCTCTTCAGCAAGGCGAATGTACACAAGTCACCAACGTTTAGAGAGCTCTAGAGTTTACGGTGGCCGCGTGGCTTAAGCGTTGGACTATCATGTCGTGGGTCTCATGTTCGAATCCTGGGTCTGGCAAGTACACATATTGTTTTTCAATTTGTGTGTGAGTCAGGGTATGGACCTATTAGTTTGAGCAAGTGGCAGACATCCATTTCTCGTAAAAAACAAAATCTGTTAATACAAACCTCTACTCTGTGGAGGCCCATATGATCCTATTAGGATTGGACATGGTCGGAGATTTTATTGGTTTTAAAGTCAATTAGCTACATTTTAACATTTTTTTAAATTTTGATTCTGTAAGCACTGTTCCATCATATAGGTATACCTATAATCATAAAATATCAAATTCAGCTTCTTTTTCTAATAAAATAGAATTAAATCGGAGGTTGATTGCAATATTGGTTATATTCATCGGCCTCCATTTTTTTATATCTTATGATCAACTTTTAACATGATTTTTAATTAATTATAATAACGTTAAGGAGATGGTATTTCGCCATTTGCGTATTCTAACTGTCGCCAAATATACTATTTGAAAAAAGAAAAAATGGTGGAATATGGCGGTAACCAACTTCGAAACGAATAGCCTCAATTGCTTTATGAATAAATAATCATAATAATATACAAAAACAAATATTTATCGATTAATATTCCAAGCATTTATTATATAGGTAGGTATATCCCATTTCTATATAAATAGGTACGCTTATATTTACACATAACCTCGAAAGAGCACTTACCTAATACATACGCTTTAGAGGTGGTTCGTTCTATGACGAGAACATCTCGGGGATTAATCGTAGACTCGATGAAAAACTTTTCGGGAGTCGAGAATCTAAAGATGCAGAAAAAATAATTAAATTATAAGATTAGTATCTATGCAGTAGTACAACTGACAGATCAATAAATCTAGAAACCTAAATTCGAAGAAAACATCTGCTAAACAAGTGTAATGTATTAATTAAAGGAACATTTACGAGGTATTTTTCCCGATTCGATTTTTGTAGTGATTACATTGTCCGTTTGACAGCTGGAATACAAATCACTATATAAGCATATCTATGAAAGTACGTGTACCATATTAATTATATTTCAAAACATATGCCAGCCTTGAGGTAGATTCATTCGAAAGATGAGCTTTTGGGATCGATTTACTCACAGTTTCATGTCATCATAAATATCCGTAGAACTCGCCATCTTCGCTAATGTCAGACGTTGCACCATAGACTAAAGCACCATGTGTCAAAAAACTAATAAACTTACCAGTAAGTTAAATGTTTACAAAATTATGGTTCCATACACAAAAAAAAAAAAAGATTTTGCAATGCTGTGTGGTTGAATATGTTTAATTACGATAAATTATTAAAAAAAAACTGTTATTGATCAAAATTAATCTAACCAAGAATAATCTAAGATAATATTCAATAGATTTCAAATAAAATAGTTGGTAAGTAGTAATTTTAACTGAGTTCAAATAATTATTATTACTGTAGGTACGATGGTACACAGTATAAATGGCGAATGAATTTGATACAAAGACATTGCACGGTGCCTAAAATCTCTTTGATTTGATACCTCATATTATTGAAAATTAGCTTTAATTTCCAATTTATTATTCTGCCCAAGCGGCTTTTCCTTTAAAAATAATTTTCTGTCCAGGATCCAAGTCAATACTTTTTTTAAATATCTAGGACCTTGCATTTAGGCTTTCTTACAAACCTTGTTTTTTATCCAGGTGACTTTTCTTTCGGAATCTATTCCCACTTTTCCCATTGGAACTAGGTAGGTACTGTCTGTTACAAAAATCGGTCGGTGACCTCTAATATTCAGGAAAATTTTATGCTCTAAATGTGATTCAACCGGAATCCTGGATAAGAAATTGTTTTCTGGGATAACCCATGCCAAACCGGAACATTTGGCAGCCGGAACGTTTTTAGCTAAGTCCACATTTAGTCACTTCAGCACCCAATTCCTCTTCAACTTTTAAATTCTGGTTTTACACCGAGAAGTTTTGTGCATGCGCAGAGGAGATGAATCCGTTTTAGTGTCTACATTCGTTCATCACAGCTTTCACTTTGTGAAGTCAGATAATATACCTACGCTTCAGTTTGTTCGTATAATCTTTATGGGTTATATCCCATAATGCGCAATGTGCCCTATAACTCCTTAATAAAATTATTGTCATCATTTCAGTCGACATTTCGCAAAAAAATCGTAATATTTCAATACTAATATGCATCCAATATGATCAACTATTCTTAACATCGATTACCAATACACTAAAATACATATACATATTTATTGACAAGTGACTGCAGGAACCACCCGAATCTTACCTTGAACAGAAATCCAAGTCGGTCAGATCGCAGTGCGCTAGTACTTTCATCACAAAATGGCGGCCATTTTCAAACCGATTTGAGGGCCGACGACGCATGCCCTGTGTTCAATTCGTGAGACTTATGGAAAAGTCCCGAGTGTAGATTTGGCTTTTGGGTATTAACCAAAATCTTCTAATTTGTACATATTACATGA
This sequence comes from Rhyacophila brunnea, assembly GCF_057557595.1. NCBI lineage: Eukaryota > Metazoa > Arthropoda > Insecta > Trichoptera > Rhyacophilidae > Rhyacophila > Rhyacophila brunnea. The sequence goes on from NW_028232774.1 coordinate 23,443,886, forward strand.
TATTATCCCCCGCCCCGAACTATACTACCTACTCTATAAAATAAAGAATAAACCTGTCTGCATAATAAAATACCAATGTTAAAGTCACACATTGCTGTAATAATAATAGGTAGTAGTTACTTAGTATCTTTGTTGTCTCCACATGCACAATTTTGAAGTCTTGAGAATATTTTGTATTATCATCATCATCATCAGCCTGGATCTATCCACTGTTAGGTGAAAGCATCTCCAAACTGGTTTCAATATTCTTGATCTAGTATGTTGCATAACCATATAGGTACTTCTTTAATACATAGACTTTTATTTGTATAATTGGATCATCATTATCCTCAAAATTTTGATATTTACCTCATTGTAATAATTCATCACTATTCCTCGGCCCTCTTCTGCAATCTGCACTCAGGGGACTCAGATTCAATCATTTTATGATTACATTTATAACTAAATTTCATTATAATGAGTTAGTTTCTAAAATACTTTCAGAAAAGATTTCATTAGAATTTCATTAGGAAAACTTTAAGTACCTACCTGGGTACCTAGTTAATTAGTCATGTAAATAATATAGCAGAGAAATTCAACTACTACACCAAAAGAAGGTTTTCTTCAGTATCTTTGCAATAATAATATAATGATGGCTGTGTCATAATAATATCTTTCTGATGGTTTTTAAGATTATTAGGTTTTCTCTAATTGGCAGTAAGTATAGGTCTCTCAGCCAGAGTTGGTGCGGCACAGATACGAAAGATTGTGTGTATTGGTGAATTTCTGAAGAATACAGTATTCTTTTACAGGCTGTTCCTTTTTTGAATGCGTCTGTGTGAGTATTTGGCCGCCTCAACTCTAGTTGTGCAATCTATAATAACTGTTTTTTTTGTGAAATGTTTTACTAAAATTAACAATAATACTTATTCTAAGAAAGTTGTCTATTCAGGTAGACACATTATGATATTCAACCAGACGTATGCCACAAGCGCATATACGCACTCTCAAATTTCGAATCTCGTAGGCCGGCCATAGAAAATGAGCGTGGATATACGCTGTACTTTACACTAGCCCCGGTTGATTATTTTAAATAATTTAATATATTGTACACACATTGCCATCTCTTGGAATCATGATGAAATAGTTAATCGAAATATAAAATTTTATGATATAAGTATCTACTTTTAATGTATTTCCAAAAAAATATATGTTTATAAATAGACTTACCATAATTATGAAACTCTAAACCGGGACAGGAACGGTATAGGTATATGGCAAATGCCAAACCGGTCGTTACGCTGGGACTAATGAGTGAAACCAGGACGTATGGTAAGCCCATTTATAAAGTTTAATTCACGCCCATGGCTCGCTGGGTAACGCCATGCTAATACCTCCTGGTATTTAATGAACCCTTTAACCGGTTTTAGGCCGCACATACGAATTTCGCGAGTTATCATGTCCGTCAAATTACTAGCCACTGTCGATTGATTTGCATAATCTAAAAAATTAAACACACAGTGACATCTGTTTGAATAATTATGAAATACTAAGCCACAAATTATCGGTATTATAGCGATGTTAGTAAGAGGCTCTACATTCACCGTGTGTTGTTAAAAATAGTAATATCGTGAGGCATAGAAAAGGTTAATCAATATCTTGCTAATTATAGGTACTATTCTGAACCGAATAATAATTAATATGACACAAGACTTGCGAGGTGTATAAAGCAAAGGATATAATTAAAACACAGAAAAGTATTTATTGGTATATGTACTATTTTAATTTTGCATGGTTATTTTATATTACCGCTAGAAATAAAAATGTCAAACAATACATATCATTATTATATATTATTAGTATTAAATTTATTTAATATCATTACATTGAGTAAACAAGCATTGTAGGGTACCATTCATTGTACTTGAATGCCTATCGATATTTGGTTTCTAATAAAATAAAATATATAATATTAAATAGTACCTACCTACTATAAATTTCTATAAATAGTGAAAAAGTCTCTTTTCTACTGTGTGTTTATAAAATGTATATTGTTTGTAATAAAATTGACAATTCAAAAAAAATAATGCATCTTAATTCTATAATTATGTATTGCTGTTATAAAAGTAGAAAACATTTTTTTTACTGTAAATAGTACTTACCTACATAAATTCAGTGTGTAAAAATTAGCAAGCAAACAAATACACAAAATACATACACAACATACAACACGAAGCATCATGCCTAACTCCAAACCAAGACACATCTGTTCATAAACAAATGAATAATGTATAAAAAAACTGTTCAAAAGTTGTATGTTCTGCTACAAACTATATGTCCATGCGTTTTTGTATTCCGCCATAGATGGAAAACATTGTTCATGTAAAGATGTTCTCGGGCTGGACTAGGCTTCAGGCTTGAAAGATTACGAGCCTACACTTTATTTTTTATATTATCATCACAAAATAGGTTGCCGAAGATTTAATTTTATTAATTTCCCAAAATACATACTTTATTCAGCATTCAATCAAAAAATGGTGTGTTTAATTTTCAACATTGCCCCTCATTCTGTTCGTCCAAGTCCAACTCATCCTGGACAAATTCAGAATCATCCTCTAAAGTAGCTTCTTGATATTGCTGATACTCAGCTACCAGATCATTCATGTTGCTCTCAGCCTCTGTAAATTCTAGTACGTCCATACCTTCACCGGTGTACCAATGCAAGAAAGCCTTCCTTCTGAACATGGCCGCAAACTGCTCAGAAATACGTTTGAATAACTCTTGAATGGCAGTAGTATTACCGATAAACGTGGCCGACATCTTTAGACCGCGCGGCGGAATATCACAAACGGCAGTCTTAACATTATTTGGAATCCATTCCACGAAATAAGGTGAATTTTTATTCTGAATATGCAGCATCTGTTCGTCAACTTCTTTCATTGACATACGACCTCTAAATATAGCTGCGACTGTGAGGTAACGTCCGTGTCTTGGGTCGCAAGCTGCCATCATATTCTTTGCGTCAAACATTTGCTGGGTGAGTTCTGGCACTGTCAGTGCACTATATTGCTGGCTGCTTCTTGATGTTAGTGGAGCAAAACCAGGCATGAAGAAATGTAGACGAGGAAATGGAACCATATTGACAGCGAGCTTTCTTAAATCTGCGTTTAATTGACCCGGGAATCTTAGACATGTAGTCACGCCTGACATTGTTAAAGAAACCAAATGATTCAAGTCGCTATATCCTGGATTTGGTAACTTTAAAGTTCTATAGCAAATATCGTAAAGGGCTTCATTATCTATACAATATGTTTCATCGGTGTTTTCAATTAATTGGTGAATAGAAAGAGTAGCGTTGTAGGGTTCGACAACAGTGTCTGAAACTTTAGGAGACGGGACTACCGAATATGTGTTCATAATTCTGTCTGGATATTCTTCTCTGATTTTGCTAATTAGGAGGGTTCCCATTCCGGATCCAGTGCCTCCTCCTAAAGAATGTGTCAGCTGGAAACCTTGCAGACTGTCACAATTCTCACATTCTTTCCTGACAACGTCGAGAACCGAATCGACCAGCTCGGCTCCCTCGGTATAATGTCCTTTTGCCCAGTTGTTCCCTGCACCGGATTGGCCGAAGACATAGTTGTCAGGTCTGAAGAGTTTTCCGTATTCACCAGATTTCACTGCATCCATTGTGCCCGGTTCCAAGTCAAGAAGGATGGCGCGGGGTACATATTTTCCTCCATCAGATTTTGTAGCTCCTGAAATGAAAATAAAAACTAATGAGTCCATTTACCTATGTAGATATTTTTTCATTATGTGTATTTATTACAATATGTAAGAACACCAGTGGTTAATGATTGAGTTAATGAATTAATGAGTTAATGATTTTGGATGTACATATTAGGATTATATTTTGAAGGCGGATGTGCAGGTCTATAAACCCATTGTCCACACTACAGGTCTATAAAAGCATAATGTGCATTGCAAAAAAGCTAAATCCAACAGGCTCCGGCACCTGTATTCCAGTGTACCCACCGCGAGTGGAATATATCGTGATGGGATTATTGAGTTGTTATTACCTTGGTTATGATAGGCAATTGCATAGAGTAACCAAGGTCATAACAACTCAGTAATCCTAGAATTTGTAGACACTTTTGGGTAATTTTGAAAAGGTAGTGGAATAATTTTGAAATATAATATATAGAAGGTAAGTAGATTAAAATTTTTGAAAAATCTTTTAAGCAACATAATTTACAATGTTGTCTAAACATTTTGAAGCATTCAAGTTTTCTTTTGATGGGGAGGGTGTACACATCCAATACCTACACCAATAAGATGGGTACTGCCTACTTTTTAAATATACATTAAAGATTAAGAGGTTATTTTAATAAAATAAGCCCATCATTTTTTTTAATACCTCTCAAAGATTTTTTCGTTTTCTTAATTTTATTCAAATACTTCCAAATTGCCTTTTGGCTACCATCTAGGTGAGTAACTATTTTTCCATTTTTGAACCCCCAATCACCAGCTTTGTGGTAATATTTCTTAACCAAGTTTGCTCTGATGGACCAGCTTCCCATTCATTTAATGGAAGGCATATTCAGTAAATCGTCATTGAAGTAACCAGATTTTAACAATAAGGATAGTAAGGCGGAACCAGGGCCGCTCGCCCAATCCATAAGTGCGAAATTTAATATGGGTGGCCGAATTGACAGGGCGGCAAAAATTCTTTTCTGTTTTTTTTTAGTTTTATGTCAAGTACGCAATCAGTGGCCTTCGTACTTCACAAATATTAACAATAATCCCAGTCAAAAAAAAAATAACAAAAACTACCTACCATAAAACGATTAAGTTAAACTATAGTAAGAAATGCATCAACGTTACGACACCTTTTTTTAGCATAGTCGTTTTACTATGTTCGATCGTAAGATCCACAGAGTGGAAGATATTTTTTTCGAGAAATGGATATGAGTCACTTACTAAACCTTTAGGCGGCTCTCGTGGTGAAGTTGGTAAGGCGCTCGCCTTCCACCCGAGAGTTCCTGGGTTCGATTCCCGGTCATGACAAAAACATTTATGTGTTTTTCTCAAAGCCTGGGTGTTTGTGATTGTTCAAAATTACTAACAACCACCTTGTACGAAAAAGCAAGGGCATGGTTATTAATAATTCTAAAAAAAAAAAAAAACCTTTAGGTTCATACGCTGACTCCAAAAACACATTGAAAATCAATATGGATTTGCCAGACCCGGGATTCGAATTTGGGACACACGACATCATAGGTAATCCTGACACGTCACCACCGTTCAGCCATCGTCGGCGTAAGTATTATTTAGAGTTCTTGACAGACTTAACAATTAAATTCATATACCTAGGTACCTACTTAACAGTTTTTTGTCTCTATATGATAAATCGGAGGTTTAAACAGCTCAACGACACATTGTATTGTCAGCGAACGATGATGTTTATTTCCTCTTTTCAATAATCATGTCATGTTTCTTCATTCGGAATGTATATTGACGTGACAAGAAAGAATGCTAATTATCATTATTGCTTATGAAAGACATGTTCACTAACAATACCTACAACGAATCTCCAATTCCTTTATGATTTTATAATGTACCTACCTACTGACTAAATAATTTTCCAAAACTATAGAAATGTATTTTTACTTGGAATATTGTATATTATAACTCTGATAAAAAATGTAAAAACAACCGAACCTAATAAATGCTCCAGTATATCGGGTATTTTCAAAATTTGTTTGCCGCTGGCTGCCCTTATGCATCTTGCCATTTTGATTGAAAATTGATTTAAAGATTGTCTGAGCTTCACTTTACAATTTACATAAAAGCAATCATGAAAGCTTTTACATACAATATAATTATAATATATAGGACTCAGGGCCAGATTGACCCTTAAAAGGCCCCTGGACTAATTTGATTAATAATTGAGAATGCAAAAATATACTATTAAAACGTGACTAATTAAAAAAAAGTAACACAACATCCAATAAAATAATTGACATTTTGGAGGAGTAATTAAAAATGATCGATTTTGTCAAAATATGTTTTTTTTTTTTAAAAATTCATAACTACCTGGCAATCAATCTATTTGCCAATGACTCATGCCAATTTGGGGCCTTCCGCCTTAGACTATGATTATAAGTCCCTTTAGCAATAAACTTGTAGAAAATTGGAAACGGGGTCCCTACATAGGGATGGCAGAAAATCATTGATACTATAAAATGATCCATACAAAATCTTAATTTCAAACCGAACATCCCGCAAGGATGAGCTTTTTGTTTGTTGGACCCATAATGACAATATTCGGAAGAGGGGTTTCCTTAACTTTACTGTTTTCCCTCGAAAAACTTGTTTGAAAATCGAAGGTTAATGTAAATTCAACAGCTCAATGCTTAGCTAGATTACAAAAAAATGTGGGAAAGGTGATTAATGTACTCACAAGACCCAACCCTAGATATATAAGTCAGGAAACCGAGGCCTGCTTCTCAGACCTCATAAGGTCTCAGTTTAAATAAAAGGTAGGGGGAAAAGTTGTATTTTATCTGAAGAGAGAGCGACGTTATAATAAAATAGGCTTTTCGCTAAATTCGCATGTTTTGCTTTACAACGTTAATTTTACGAAAAAATTAACTTGCAATGAAGTTAAAAGTCAAAATTATATTTCGTAAAATTTATATGTTCCGATAATATCGCCAACCATTGCCATTATTTCTGTTTTTATATCATTTATACATGTTTACGTTATTGTACATAATATTTTGATTCATTTTTGAAAATGCTCTGAAATTAACACCCATCAAACGCGACATAATAATAAAATTATTTCAAAATGAAGGTTGATGAATAAATAATTATTATATAATGACAATATCGCGTGATACATTATGATGGGATTAATAATTTTGTATTATTTGTCAACATAAATTATTGTTTGAAGTTGTCATTTACCTAATAATATAATTTTTAATTGGAGTCTTATTAAAAAAATACAAATATTTACTTATTCATTAATTGTGAAGAATCCAGCGTAACAAATACTAATAATAAGTACCTACATATTATGCAATTATATTGTACATTAAACGTATTTTTGAAGAGTATTTGCCGGGTATATTTTGTACAATGGAATCTGTCATTTATGCATGAATTTCGTCGTTTCCGTTTGCGCATCAATTGGTAAATATTGGTAAAAATAATATTAAAAACCAAAGAAAATACATGTGGCTATGTTGTCATTATTTTTTAATTGGTATTGTATATAATTATGTAAGTATATTTATTTGTAATTTTTTTTTTAATTACTTAAGTGTTACCTACATAATATACTTAGGTATTTTTTACTCTCTCCAAAATAAAACATTTGCGTGCCATTTATGTCCGCCATCACTGTAATATAGTATGAATATTTTTTCTTGAAATTTGAAACTTATTCCATTAATATTGGTTTATATTGATAGGTTTCAACTCCCATGTTACACGGAAATAAATAAGGAACTAGATATTGGTCCAACAAAAGAAGAAAACGATATTGGCTTCAATGCTACTATTATTATTATATTTATTGATATTTTAGATTTGTGCATATGCTAAACATGCGGATGATTTTATCAATTTTTGTGGTAGCTACCGAATTTAATTTGTAAAATACATGCCACAAAAACTACTTACAAGCAACAAGTTCCTAGTCAAATCGTGAGAAAAGAATACACGATAAAAAAAATCATTTGCCGATGATTCAGAAATAACGATACGTCGAGGGCACTCAGTATTAACCATTATGCGAGGCCGAATATGCGCGGGCCCCTTAGGTTATTATTTACGCATCAGTGTGGACTATTTTTTATTCACTTCGCAAATTTTCATTGTTTATTCCCGTCTATAATTAGGATAAGATTATATTTATAACAATTTTCCGGACATGTTGATAATACGTATTATACATAGCTACCTACATTAGGAAGATATTTTTTTGCCTTTTTATCAGCAAATTATTAATAAGGTCCTTGCTTCTTCTTTTTATATTGTTTTGGCTAACTTCTGGATTTTTCACGAGGATTCTAGGTTTCTTCTGCACAAAGATGTCTTGCATTAAATGTTTATTTCTATTATATTGAAATATTTGCATGTGACGTGCCTAGGCAAAGTGCCGCCCTTAGAAAGACTAAAAATTCCGATCATCCATTTTTTTTTTACTAAAACAACTCCCATCGGCATCTATATATTTTTTAGTCTTTTCCATAGCAGTAATGTATTGTTTTATGATATCATTTACCGGAGTAGTATTTACGTCTGAGCAAAAAATGGACTCGTTTTTTTTTTTATTTATTTCTAAATATCATAAGTATTAGGCTGCGAAATCTTTAACGTGAGACCTGGCGGCGGCGCTCGTGTTATACCTTGTCTATGGTTTTCGATTTCGAAGTATTGAAAGTACTGAAACGCGAGAGGAGGGGATGTAGTTCGCCAAACCGCCGCCTATCGCCGTAAAAAATTCGCACTTATATATCTAAGGACTTTAGAATGTCTCTCAAAATTATCTATCGAATTTGCCGCCTTTAGAATAACGACTGTTCCTGTGCAGTGCATATTCAGCCTGGACCCTCGGGACGGGACTAAACATTTGATTGGAATTAAAAAGAAAACTATCGTTGCATGTAAGTATGTATTTTCTGCTTGTCTTTATTGCGACTCCCAAAGCCACAATTTACGAGACCCGATTGAGCCCAGTCGCGCCAAAAACTGACCCGGATACGTGTTTGTAAGTAGTTACATAATAAGGATACAATTATTATTAAAAACAAAAGAATTGCCATAAACGTAACTAGAGTTTAAATAATTATCGAATAAAGAACTGAAATAAATGGCATAGAAATATGTACAAATTATTAGAACTTACTAATCTCTCCACAGTCTCCACATTAAAACCGTAAATTCAATTTTAGAATGCCCCAAACTGTTGAGTATAATCCAGTTTCGTGTCCCTACTAGGCAGATAGAAATTGCGACCTTTTACTTTGAAACCGAAATTGGGGTTTCATTTTCAATCAATCGTTTCACTACTTAGAAACAAGTTTAGATACTTCCCCATGAATATATTTAGACATAGCAAAGTGTAAATAGTGCTAAACAGTAACTGTTTACTGTTTATTTTATTTACACTTGTTACAAGACAGATAAAGTATTTCGCTTTAACTTTAGTAGCGATCTTCAACATTTTTATATAAGTACAACGTTTAAAAATAATATTTATTAAATGTACCAACTATATTAGACATTATTTCGTTTAGCTATTTTAGACGCGGTATAAGACATTAGCGTTATGTGAAAATATATTGAGTTCAAATCTTGATTATTTATTGAATTATTTTCTCACCCCGTTTGGTTATTCGCAAGAGTTGATAACAACAGTCGCAAGCAAGTAGAGCTTGTGATTTCTCGACCTTTTTTCAATTCTTGAAATCAAGAATATTTGTTTTCTCGATAAATCGACACTATTGTGAAATTACCGGTCAAAAAAATCCATTCTGAATGAATTACGGTTGCAAACGGCAGCTAAGCCTAGACTTCTCGATTTATCGAGAATCTCATTGACGATTTCCGGAGAATTAAGAATTGTCAAATTTTCGATAAATTTATTCCTCGAGATTCAAGATTGGCTTTTTCTAATAATTATTTCCCGAGAATTCTCTATCACAACCTCTAGTCGCAAGTAGTAGGTTAGGTATTTATATCACCAATAAACGGAGACAAGACGTGTCTTTATTTAACATTTCATCCCCCTTCGTTGGGTATTTATTTTTTGTTTCCTACAATAATTATGGGTAGGTAAATCTTGTTACATTTATGAATAAATTGAAGCATTGATTGTTTGAATGAGTGAAAGATTGTTTCTTGTTTATTGCCAGTGTTAACTTTAAATGCTGTAAATTTTAATATTACGTTCAATCGCTGGAGAACTATTTTTGATTACAGATGGTTTATAAGTTTTTAAAAGTTAGATTGTTTTGTTTCAAGAATTTTGTGTGGGCGCCTCATGTGCTTGTGGAATAAATCGGTAATACCCCTAATAATATTAATTGTCTGCGATGTATGTTTTAATTATTAGCTATAATCTATTTATAAATACGTTGTTATAATAACGAATTAGTTGAATGTTCTGTGGTAAAGAATGTAACGATGTTTATTCTACCTCAAGAGTTATAGGAAGATGTAACTGTTTAGTTCATTTTATTGTATAATGTGCACCATTTTGAAATGTCAGCGAGAGATTGCACCTACTCGGCTGCATACTTAAAATGTTTATTTTCGTCTCCAGGCGCATGAAGAGATTTTTCAACAAACCGAAATAGTTTTACAAAAACAAACAACAAAATAGAGACAGCTTCCATTAATCCAGCCGCGCAAAACCTTTTCAATTCTCTGAACGATGTTTGAACAAACCATGTCAAAAGAAGTCTAGAACGTACCACAGCACTTGGCACTAACGTTGTAATTTCCTAGCGATATGTAAGATCAGATAGCATGTAAAATCACAATTAATAGCTACCTGAGGCCTCATTGTAGTATACACTGATTCTCTCCAGTTGCAAATCGGATGTCCCTTTGTAAATTCCACTTGGGTCGATGCCATGTTCTTCAGAAATTATCTCCCAGAACTGCGAAGAAATAAAAAAGATTAATAAATTGTGGTTTATTTAATTATAAATTAATACACTATAATCTACTTCTTTTTTTGACCATGCCCGATCCTACTATGATTATATGGACTTCCGCAGAGTGGAGGTTTGTATTATTACGAGAAATGAATATTAGTCACTTAGGTCACAGCATATTGGATCCATATGATACAAATTGAAAACAATATGTGTATTTGCCAGACCCAGGATTCGAACCTGGGACCCACGACATTATAAGCTGACACGTAAACCGCACGGCCGTCGTGGGCGATAAATACACTATAATCACTGAGTAAATACTCTGACCAAAAGATGTCGAAGAAACCTTTCTGCCAGATGCAGTATTCTCTGGTTTTTCTATCGATATCGTTGAAGGAAGTTCCAGTTTGTCATGAGCAGTGTCAGTCAGCGCTAGTAAGTGCTCATATATTATGTGTCTTCACAGTTTGCATGAAAATTGGTGGACCATGGGTCCTTTTTTGCTTCATTTTCATATTATGTTTAGGCTCCATGTCCAGTGGCGCATTTAGCGATTTAAATTCCCGACGCACTGACTGATTTTGAGACCCCTTATTAACTAACTATTTGTTATTGTATTTTTGGATAAATTACACAAATGTGGTTTAATTGCATTCAATTATATTTATTCGAGCAAGCGGACTCCTTTTTTTATAAATCACAAAACATAAAGTAGTACTTATTCTTATGAATTTCGTATTTTGATAGCTTTCATGAATTTATATTCTTTTGGGTAACATTTTACACTCAATTTGTGAGAAATATGTAGGTTCTTACACATATTTTGTATTTTATGGTATACCGAATTTAATAACTTTATGACTGGTTTAAACTGTCTGAATCGGTTACTTATTTGCGTCAAAGAAAATCGCCGCTGTCCATGAGTATACATGAAAGTTTTTATCAAAGTCTATCAACAATGATACGAGTAAATATACTTTTTCGAAGAAGAGAATTATCATTTTCGATAATTAATTGGATACCCGAGGTAACCTACACCGTATTTACTAAAATAGAGGTTCGGGAGAATCAATGACATTAATATGGAAGAAGCATCTGGAAAAAAAATGACACTTTTTTGTCGGGTCTGCCGAATGGCATAATCTGTTCTAACGCCATTACAATAAAGGTGATATTGCTATAAATTCCCGATGCTTTTTGTCGGGTCTGCCGAATGGCATAATTCATATTTTAATATCAATATCGCTCGCTTAAATGAACATTGACACTAGAAACACTGTTCTAACGCCATTACAATAAAGGTGATATTGCTATAAATTCCCGATGCGTGATATCGCATAATGAAAATTGCGTGACGTCTACCTATATATGTGCGAATGTCGCTATGCGCGAATTTACTTGCTAGCTACTGTACTGAGTGCGTTGTTCATTAATAATGTCATTGGGGAGAATTACGTGGCAGCGAAGAATGAACAGGGAACTGAGAAGAGTAGAGAGTTTGGGCAGACCCTCATCACCAAGAATTGATTGGAACAGGCCGATGATTGTATCAACTGACATAATTAATTCACATCCATATATTTATAATATTTACTAGGCGAGCAATTCATTGGCACACATGCATAGTTAAAAACCAATATACAGTTTGACAACCGAAAAATATTTTTTTTCAGTAGAAACCCGTAATTTTGTCAAATTATAGGCATGAATTATCGCCTTCAAAAAGATAATTACTTAGGTACCTATATATTTTAAGAAACGTCAATTTTCGTACCTGTCTCGTTTTTTAATTCAAACGATACATTTTAATTATAATCTAATAGGTATTTAATAACATAATATTGTAGACTAGATTTATTGCAAAGCGGGGCATCTCTGTAATGTAATATTGTAATATATACCTGCTAAGTCCACGGTTCCAGACAGTGAACAGATTAGGTTACTTACATACCAATAAATTATTTCCTACCTCTAAGTACCTACGTCGATTTATTCGATTGAAATTTGATAATAAAAGTGGAGAACTTTCTCCACTTTCCATACGATTTTGCCAAAGACAATAATTATTATATCGTCACCATAATACTACAACTAGATAACTTTGATTTGGCCATTGTTGGGAAAATGAAATTTAAACTTTACTTGATTAACATAAAATCTAGGTTATAATAATTATTATTAAAATAAAAATTGAAAATTGTGTTTGTCTAATTGGGAACAATTAAATAATATTCAATTGTGTGGAAAAATATTGTTGATATATTATTTTATTTATAATGTATTTATCGTTTTAAAGTTATCTAATGTGTTCAAACACAAAATTAATACAGTTCCCATTAACTTCTGACTTAACTAGTTTTATCATTTTGTAGAGAAGGAAATGTAGAATCATAAATTCAATATCTATGACAAAAACAGTGAAAATCAAGTTATCTAGTTGTAGTATTGAGGTGACGATATGATATTATTATACTTTAACATCGGCGAATATGGATACAATGTAGGTAGGTATAGGTATATACTATATTGTGTACCTTCACAGTTAATAATCAAACTAGTATTTAAATAATTATTTTATACGACAACACTGAAAGGTGAATACAGTAGAAATAAAAATATCATTATATTATAGGTATCTATCTAATATTCAAGTTGCAACGAGGTTGCTGTTAAAATGTTAATTTTAAGAAATTGGAAGACAAAAAACCGCATGTAATCTGATATTATCAGGAAGGAAGCCTGTGTATGTCCTTAAGTAAGTTTTAACTGCACTTATTTGGCTTTATCGGAAGGAAGGGTTACGTTCAAATCATTTCATTGTCGGCAGGTCCACCCCTTCTATATGTGCATGGCCAGATTTTCCATAAGGCTAAAGGGATTATAGCCTGGGGGCCAGAATGTGGAAAGCGACTGAGCTATCTTCATTACACGTATTTCCATTGTTTTATTGGTGGCAAGTTTTATGATCTGGTGTATCTGATTATGCAGAGGATTTAAAAAATTATATTAGGTATATACCAGTTAGAATCGAAGATAAGTACCTAACTATTTATTTCTTTATTGATTATGCTTGTGAATATAGACATATGAGTTTGGATTTATAGACAGTCTATAGACTATAGAGAAACAAAGCTAAATAACCCATTAACAGTCACAGAATCAATTAGCTTCCCAGACAACAATTAAATTCTCCCTTCAATATAGTTGACTGCCTTTTTTAACAGTGGCAATGATCGACACAGCAATCACGTCGGCTGAATGACATTCTTCCATTGTCAAGCAATCTATTCAAAAGAACCTTGTTACCAATTTATTTAAATTCAAGATCACAACATAAGCATTCACGATAATTTAGATTTAGCCAGCGACTGTTATAAAACTTGAGGTTTTCATTTGCATCTCAATGTTTCAAGAACGTTGAAAAAGAATATGTTTTAGTTAGACCATTCGATTTTATTGATATAGGTGTTTTAGCATATCAAGGTGTTTTAGCGCCAAGAGAATACAAAAAATACGCCCATTACGTAACAGAAAACTTGTACCTATGCACAACTTGTACTGATGCTACTTATACAATATAGTAAGTTCAATTAGTATATAATTTGACAAAAGTGCTTAACAATCAAACAATGATCGAAAACAATAATTTATATTGACAGTAAAAACTAAAGTAATTTGCACCACAGCCGATATTTAAACATTATTGTTTTTATTGTACTCATAAGAAGGTTCGTTTCCTATGATTTGGTTATTTCAGAATTTAAAAATAAATCCATTTTACTATTTTTGCTTTCAACTCTTAAAATTACCCGCGATCTGAGAACACTACACTGATAGCTAACAATTTAGTATATATGGAGAGGGCGGGATCCTTGCAATAGATGGGGGACCTGACTTACATACATATTTTCTTTTTTTACTGACGGCATAACTATAGACATGGTAAATTATACTGTTATTTAAATATGCGAATTAAAAAAAAAATATTGGCAATAATTAAAAATATTAGTGGACTGACTAAATACTAAGTAACTACTAAGTACTAGTGTACGTTTCGTTTTATTAGTAACAATTACTAGTTTAAATCGTCGTAATTTAATAAAATGCGGAAAACATACTGGCGTGAATCCAGCAGATACAGGTTCAAGTGCCGTCGGGTGTCGATTTTTTCTTCTACAAAATGATTTTTTATAGCGTGTATACTGTATATGCATGACATGTTTCAGCGCCATCTTTAGATTAATAAAGCCTGAGCATTTCTTTTTGCATAACCAACGAGTGATCCACTGTTCAGATTGCTTGACATATTGATTCACCCTTTCTCGTTTCAAATTGAACTATAAAAAAATTCTCAAATCAAATATATTAACTATCAGTGTTATTTATAAATAATATACATTCCTGTTATTCATCAGCTGCCAAATTCAGACTAGTCAAACGGTGGTAATATCGATTTCCAAAAAATATGTAGGTAGCACTGATCAAAGCATTACATTTGTAGAAGGTGTGTTAATGCTAGTGTATTATTTATCATGAAACTTGTCTATTCAAATCAAACCATTTCCTGTGTGAACACGACAGACGCGTCAGTATGAGCACTCTATAGGTATAGAACAATGACATGCAATGACAGATCATCCATAGACAATAACGGGAGGGGCGGAAAAAGTAGACCAGTCGTTGTGAATGTATCGGCTTTCTACTTGAGTCGGCAATGGATGTTTTCAAATTATGTATATTGAGTACCTATAACTTTGACTATTTTTAGGTGAATAAGTGGTAAGTATCTGTTTCATCCATTGATCGTCGTGCTCCCTATTTGTTTAAAAATCTATAAATAAATTCATCTAGCGGTTGCTTATTATTTTGACATTTTTATTTAATAGTTTCATTGATAATAACAGCAAACACTGACGAACACCCGCATAAAAACATACCCCCATTTCAGTATGTTACAATCGCTTGATTACTGGTAGTCATTATTTACTCACTCATTTATTTCAATTTCAAAGAATACGATAAAAAATGCTTATCGATGTTCTGTGATGCGTCATTATGTTTTGTATCGTTGTGACTGAATGGTTGGAAAATATTGTGATTCGCGGAAACTTGATATGGGAATAAGAATAAGCATATTGTCGACTGTACTTCTTCATTCTTCATTCTGTATATCTGTCTACTTCTACTATTTACTTCTGTATTGCACACAGATGTAGTTGCGGGTTATTACTAGACATAATTATTGATAATTTATAATCTGTTATTGTGTCCACAGGATGTTTGGATGCGATATTATTATGAATCACCTATATCATAGATGTAACTAGTAGGCAATATGACAGTTCTATCAATTTCAAATATAAACCGAAAGCCTTTTTGAGAAACAGTAAGTCATCATAACTATAGTATTTAGGTTTAATAATTTCATTATTGTGGCGACACTGATAAGTGGTAATAACTATAGGGAAAAAAACTACTTCAATCACCATGGTCAATAATAATATCAACACACAATTCACACAATATCGCAAATTCCCAGTTCGTTTTGTATTTCTCATTTTGTTAAATTTATTTCATTTTATTCTGAAGGAACTTTTTTTTACAATGGCAGCGGATTTCCCTCGGCGATCGTGATCAGTTTATGATTCAGATCAGGGGCTTGAAACACGCGGTTGTGAATGTTGATCGCAAAGTGTTAAGTTAAATACTCGTAGTTAAAACAATGGTCAAGAAATATTAAAATTTACTTAAGTACTTTTTTAATGAAAAATCTTTCGTGTGTAGGTGGCGAAGAGTGGAGATAGGTTGTTAAGATCCGACATAAATCCTGTCACCAAGTTGTGTATAACAATTTTATTTAACTATTATAATATGCTATGAATTTATATACCATATATTGTCATAGATACCATATTATATCAGTCATATTACGGAAATTCAATTTACCGTTAAACTAGTTCACATAGAAACGAAGTAGCATATTTCAAAATTATTAAATTTACATATAACTAACCTTACAAATTGTAAATTGAAGATGATCACAATATAATTTTAAAATCAATGAGAATAAATAACAGAATTAAAATATTAAAATAAAAACATCATAAAAAGTGCATGTAAGTACACTGGATGAGCTAAGTAGACACTATTTTAAGAATTTATTTAACAACTTCGACCTTAACACATCTCACACAGTTATTGCCCTCCCAATTGGCATTAGCAATGACAGGTTGGTGCTGCACCTCGGGAGAAATAACTAATGCTCCGGATTTCAAAGAGAATTATCAGGGTCACACAGGTAGAATTATTCTACCAGTGGGTCTATTCTATACACTCGACGGCTTATCAGTTTATCATATTAATTATGTATTGAGATATTATAATTGTTACAATAAGTTAGCCGTCTAAACTGTCAAAACTTTCTATCTCGCTCTAAAAGTTAACACAGCCAAAAGGGGGGCTGTTAAAACATAGCACGTTTTGATAGTTTAGGTTTAGACGGTTAACTAATTATAATAATTATTGACTCCTCAATACATAAATATGATAGACTACCATCGATAGACGGCCTTGTGTATAGAATAGAACCGCAAGAATGATTCTAATCTATGCGAATTCTAATAAAACGAGATTCTCGAGTACTCTCCAGTAAGATCATCCAAACGTCAAAAGGAAGTCCTCAGGAAATCTCGAGAATCAAAAAAGTAAAGATGTCACAGTGTGGTTGTGTGCGCATATGGTTTATTTGTCTATTATTCAATAATCATTAATAATTATTAATCGTCCTACGTTTAAAAATATGCTTATATATGGTTTATAATATATTACAATGGTGACCTTTTTAATCAGGTATCTCTTAATTGAATTTGTTTGTAACCACTGCTCCAGACAGTATAACGGTATGATAAAGAGTAAATTATTTATTATTCTTTTAGCGTCAAACAATTTTATTCTTCGATGAGCTCCAGTTAGCAGGTTGGCAAAAATTAAAATACACAATAGGTACGTAATTATTGCATTTTCATACTTAAAAAAACAGGTGCGGTTTAAATTAAAATCAACCAACACAAATAATACGATTACAAAATAAAACAAAAAACTTAACTGTTCCTACATATTAAGCATTATGCATTTTGTAGATGGTAGTTTTAGATAAGTACATATAACCATGTGGTTCCCGATTCAACCAATCAGATCATTCAACAATGTTAAAATCAGTGAATAAGGCACCAAATTAAGGCAGATATTGCAAATAATATACCTAAAGAGTATAGACCTTTTACATTAGATGGAAGGTAGAGTACTTAGAGGAAAATCGGTCGGTGCGACGGGCCTCTACGTCACTAAACGCGCCACTGGTGACGTCATTGGACAAAGTGCTAGCCTTATTAAAAATTCCACTCCCAACTCCCAATTTAAAAAAATACTACCCGACTCTAATTCTGTTAATACAATCTCATCAGCTTCTTCTAGCTTTCTTTGTATTCGTATCAAGTATTAACACAATCACTGCGTACCTTTCAATTATTTTTTAATTACCACATTTAAATAACATGCCAATTGCATCTAATGGCCGTTTAACGGGGACACGGCAGCCGTGTCGTCCGCGTCGAACGAGCATGCATAATGAATGGCTGGGTATGTATTTGATAAAGATTTGCTTTATCGCACCATTGTTCGTATCAATCCAAACGTCTGGAATGCAATGCATCTTTATCGCTCATTGTTTCAAACTCCCTTCTAACGGATATTGTTTTATAGGGGTCCACCTTATCAAACAGAATGTCTGAGAATGACATGCGTAATATTAATAATGTTTATTTTATATAGAATAAAAATAGCTTTTCAATTCAGTTTTAACCAACTGCATTCAATCACTGTATCAAATCAGATAGTTAACAAGTTATTGTCAAAACTCGAATAGTTTAAATATAAAAGGTGTTTATTTGACGTTGATCCTATAAATACCTACCTATATTGTTTTATTATTCTGTCATTTACTGAACTAAAAATATGTCTTTATTAGGCATGGTTATAAAGAAAGAGGTCTAGGCCCATCTCTCGCAAGGATACGATACCTATAGAAAAGATTGTGAAAAATAAAAAATGTGCTTTCTGATGAAGGAACCGCCTCATCTGCTTCATGGAAACTGCCATAGATTCAGATAATTATGACGTCTGTTGGTAAATCTTTAATTAAAATACTCGTATTTAATTAAACAGCCATAAACAAACAGAGATGAGAGAGTTTTGGATTAAGTGACATTGCGACGAATTCGAATCAACGAATGCATTTATTTATATTACATTTTTATTTAAGAAAAGATAACACATTGGTATAAATGATTATCTCGCGACAACACGGTTTAGTGTATTATAATTGAAAAACGCTATCCAGATAATGGTACTTATAATATGATAATTAGATGTATAAAAGAAAGTATAAAATCATGTAACCGCTTTGTATAAAAAAAATTATAAGCATAATAATATGATTCCTATATTTATCATGGACGCATGTGTAAAATGTTATTATTTTCATATTATGTTTATAGCCAAACGTTTTTAGCTGACATTTACCACTTCAAACAATACAACACAAATAAATAAATACAATTAGTAATAATATGATCTCATTTACAAAATATTAAAAACAGTAAACTTATGTAGAATATTTTTAATCGAACTTTGATGATGTCGATTTACTCATCTTCGTTACTAACACTTGAATCCCTTTAATCCTCAAGTTCTTTGGATCCAGAACTCTTCGTGGGAAGTAAAGAATAATAAGGAAATAATTTAGTATTATTAAAATGTGTGAATTATGTGTCTACCTTCTAAGAAGGTACTTTTGTATTTAATTGTTATTCAATTTTATACTTTTTCGTATGTATTATAGATTACATTAAGCTTGGGTCCAGTTTTGATAGGCACAGAGTTTATTAAATGTGTACAGAAAGTAATCTATAATATTCTTTAAAAAAATCATTACCACTAATATTTGAGTTTATTAAGTAGACCAAATGCGTATAATTTATTGGAGTATACTAATTAAATACTAACTAAATACAAAACCGTAATCAGTATTGTTAATTGCACATTACTTAGTGATCCGTTCATAACAGTATTAAAATAATTTGTAAATTAAAAGACATCTCTAAAACTGTATTATTCTCTAAAATTATATTCAATTAGTTAATGTTAATTTCAATTAATTTTCATGTTGATTTAATGAAATGCTTTTGCAGAAATGGCGTACGCACATATTTTATTAAAAGTAAACTAGATCATGTCATTCAGTTATGTTTATATTATTATCGGATTAAAATACAAAAACCGTATGACTGTCTTGGCGACGCTATACCATAGTTAAGTACAATCCTATATATATCTGAAATCGATAGACTGTATGTAAAGCTTTTCTGAGAAATCGTACACATTGTAAATAAATAATTATCAGATGTATTAAAAATCGATGACTTCATAATATATAATATTTGGTATAAAATAAATTATGAAAAGCAATTTTATTGTCTACACAAAAGTATTGATTTTAATTTTTTTGACTGTAGTATAAGGTAGAATCTGTGTATCTTTGAAGCCACTCATTTTCACACATATGCTGTCAATTAAAAATCAATATGAAACTTCTAAATCCACTAAACAATGATTAAATATTAAAAACATCATATTCCTATATTTATAAAAGTACAAAAACTTTGAAAATGAAGTCGATGTACAAATCATTTTTTAACACATGCTTTGTGTGCATCTTGCAATCGTGCAGATTGATTAGATGCAGACTGTTTTAGATTAATTATTAGTGAAGACTGATAATATATTTTAACTATTAAAATCCAAGATGAAGTTACTATCATTAAATTAAAATACTTACAATTTTTTAGCTCACATTTAAATTCGATTATATTATACTATACATATTTTATCATTTCACGCATTCATTATTTTAATAACTATACTTACTTACTAATTTTGATAAAGAAGAGAATATTATTATTGGTAATTTTACAGTACTCCATATCGTCTTTGTGATAGAGGTTTTTGGTCTCAAAATACCTTAACCAAAATGACATGGAGTACTATATTATTACCATTATTTATAATTTTTTTTCGAAGACATTCATTTATTTTACTGAGTATCAGAATGGTCATAATATACTATATTTGGTCATATGTCACTAAAATAATAACAAAAAAATAAATAAAATGTTATATTTACATTAAATTAGCAAAGATTTTTTATTGATTTTCCCATTTCCATGAAAACGTATTACGACAACCAAGATATTATCGACTACACACAAAACAGATTGTCCATTGATCATACATGATACTGGGTATTAAGACAATTTAAATTATCGATGTTTTTTTGTGATACTTCGTGGAATCTGAATTTCGATTTCGGAAATTGATATGATTCATATGTACTTATCATTATTTTCTGTTTTATTTCTTATATTATTTCTGTTCATTATTTTGATAAAAACAATTTCATCGTAACGACGAAAGAAATTAAATAGGTAGGTACTTAAAACTACACTCCAATAACGTTGAAAAATACATTGAATGATGTCCATATAGCATCATGATAGTCTTAACACTCTTAACTCGTGATACATAATAGTCTTTATTATATTTTTCTATACATTGTACAATCGGAGATGAAAAAAAATGTTTAACTTGCGAGTTTAAACTGGAATTGGGAAACTAATAAGTATGAGTACATTATATGTATTATAAGATAATCAGTGACGATTGATGTTTACGACGTGTGGATGCCCCAGGAGTTGATTAATTTTGAACCCCATAGAAAAAAAATTACAAACCAAGTTATACCCCCGTCGTCGTATTTTATAACAGGTTCGGAGCCCCCTTACAAAATCTGGTGTGTGCCATAAGACGCCATCGAGTGTTAAAAATTCAATAACAGAGTTTTGCTGCAAGGAAGTTTCATACTTGAAAATGCAAGAATGTGAAAAACTGTTTACAACGATATCGGATTTTTTGACGAAACGACCCCTTCGGCGATTAAAAAGAAAACCGCTACTAGGGCCATAATTTAAAATATCTAAGTACATAAAATAATGGAAAACATTGACTGTGCCAGTACACCCTCCTGAAGCGTTTACGTGTCTCTGGTTCGAATTGAAATAATTGCACAAATTAAAAAAAACTTACTTTTACTACCTATTATATTTGTATATTATATTGTTTTAAATTATTATCATTATGAGCTAAAGTGAAGTGATATTATGTACTGTAAGAAGTTGTTACCCACATTAAAATTAATTCAAATCACTTTTATACTTTACTATTAGTATCAACATAATGTTTGTATATAGTATTATGTCTCGTAGGCATATTATAAGTACCTACTGTGTAATATTTGTCGATATATTTAACAACAAAGGCGATACAGTGTAACAATAAAACAATTCCTTTTTACCTTAGCTCCAATCTGATTCCCGCACTGTCCGGCTTGCAGATGAACAATTTCCCTCATTTTAAAAGGATTTACTTATTATCCAATAATAATTGAATACGCGCTGCACCGACTGTAGCTAGTTATAATCTGAATGAAATAATGAAGAGATTACAACCCTTGTATAGATTGCGCGCGGCCTCCTCTTACTTCTAAGCACGGATACCAACTGAATAATACTGACCTGAAGTTAGCCAAGTCTGATGTTATGAAGAAAGCAAAAAGAACGTTCAACGGTTTAAAATTTCAAGCGGATATCAGCGAATGTAAACAATACACTTTGTAAAATACACGCATTTACAAATATCACAATATTATAATAATTTTATATGCCGCAGTTTTAGCTCAATATTTTTATGTTCGGTATGTACTATATTTCTAATTTACTATCAACATTCATTTATGTTTAATTGGACCACGTTATGTATAAAATTTGTAGATCAAGACGTGGCGAGTTATTAGTTATTTCGTAATATTATATTATTGTCTACGATCATGGCCCCCATATCCTGAAGGGGGCCCCCAGGCCAAGATGCTTGGCGCCCCCCCCCTACCTATCGCTACGATTAAGACCCATGTAATGTTCTACAATAATGATCCCCGAATGGTATTTTGCGGACGTGGAGGGTTCTGGTTCTGTGTAAAATAAAGGGTTTTCCGAGATTTTTCGCATTTTTAAATAAATCAACTTGAATTGTCGGCACGGTATCATATTATGAAACAATGATCGCGACCCCCTTTTGTGATAGCCAAGTAACATGCGACCTTTTGGTATATTATATTATATTGATATTATATTATATTTTATTTATATATTTGGTAAGTATATTATCCGTATTGGATAAATAGTCGTTATTATTAGCCAGGAAACACTCTAAAAATAATTATAAAATAAAATGCCACTCGTGAAATAGCGTCGCAGACGACTTTTTTACCATTAGCGCGAATTTTTAGTCTGTGTTTATCTCGCTTAAGTCATCGACCCGCCACGCCGGGCTCCTCCTAAGCCCGGGCTCCCAGGCTAGAGCCCTGTCAGCCCCCCCTTGTGGGGGCCATATGATAAAAATCCGTCCTTTATTTAAGATGACTCTGAAAAAAAAACCATTTTTCATTTATTTTGAAAACTGTGGTTTTTTGCCGAATCCGAAAAAATATCAGGCACTTTCGTCATTTTTGGGATGATCGTAAGGGAATACAGAAAAAATATAAAAGAATTGTTGATGGATTGAATGTAACAAGGTCGACAGGAAAAAGCTCTCAGCTTCATTGCGGATGGATACTTTTTAATAGCTCGGCCAAAAACAAGAAAATCCCCAGTAAAGTCAATGTCCTCTATTTCCATCAATAACAAAATCGACAGATTTAAAAAAAAAAACCGTCATTGCACCAACTGCACTGAGTTTTTAATTAAGAAAATATATTTTATGAAAGCTATTGCTTGTCTTGTCGCTTGATTACAAAATGTATAATGCACTCCGATTACGAACAAGACTTCGTGACTGGTAAATCAATGATTAATCACAATTATGTCTGCTTCATCACTCATCAGGAATAACATAATAATGTCTACTTGGTCGTTCCCTTATAGTTTAGGATCGTGATAACAATAAAATTCAATGTTCTTCTGAGCAACCACGACCCTCCACTCCACCCCTCTCCGTCATATTATTGTGCACAATGAACGCTGAAAATTATAATATGAACATAATATTGTGGAGAGATCTTAAAATACATTTTTATGTAGATTTTTTGTCAGCAATTCGCTCAATCCCACAAGTTTAATCTTAGATCTAAATAACAAACAGTAAAGAATAAAACGAATTTCCCATTTATCTAAAACACATATAGGTTGGTGAACGGCAAAAGATGTTGGAAAGATATGCTAATGGAGCTTTTAAATATGTAAGTAAAACTGAAAAAAGGTTACTAAGTCTAACGATAAAATTAAGTAATTTTTGATCACAGACTCATCTGTAGCAAAATCCACAAGTATGTTCTGAGTACTTCTGAGATATATTTGTCATTATCGCGCTGGAAAAAAACACAAGCATTTGTGATAGAATTAACAATAAAATGTATTTTACAAAGTGAACTATTATTAATTTTAAAATACATAATCGCAAACATTTTGTAAATAGGTAACTAAATCACATCGAAAAAATTCGCTGCCAGTTTTTTAACCAATTAATTTTAACATACTTACAGAAATCGATGCCGGAAGTGCTACAGTAAGTAGAACATGTTATAAAATGTATTACTCTCTACAATTACATAGTAGCGCAATCTTTTTTTCCATCGTGTTTTAATAAAATTAATATTGAGTAGGTATCTATCTACAGTATCTACACAGTTTGGGAAACATGTGACTCACAGTGATTCAAATAATAAGTTTTTTTTTAATAATGACCAAGTATCTGTTGTTACAGATTGGTTACACATTGTGTACTTATCTAGATATTTTTTGCGGATAGAATGACGGAAAATACATGTTAATATAAAGCATGCCTTATGCCCATGAATTTAAAAACATATTTTGTTCAACTGAAAACGTTAACTGTGGCAAATGAAATGTAGAAAACGTTGGAATCGATCATTCTACTTTTAGTGCATTTATGAGATGTTGCAGTACCTGCTATAGCCAGGTAACTCAGAATTAATCACAATATTAACAGAATTAATCAGCTATTCTGTCGATGTACCTACCTGGCCGTACTGCCTTAAATAATAATGGTTCAGTTGCATGTTGAAACTTGAAACAAGTCCATTATTATGAACAGCTGCAGCAAGGGACGAAGCTTCGGCGATATTGTCGCAGAAATTATAGCAGGCACTAGGTACAAGCACCAAGCGGGGGTTGCACATGCACAGCACTAGGGCGGCAGGATTCAGGTGTGCAAAAATATTCAAATAAATAATAAGTACTCTTGGTTATATCGAGAGATGTATATATTTTAGGGTATATCTATATCTTATCCTCCTTTTTTTCATGCATTACACTATATACCTAAATGTATTAAATGGTAACACAAATAGTAACGTTTAAAATAGTGGATTCCTGATGCACCAGAAGGTTTAGAGCTACCCTTGCGAGTTGGTTCCCGATGCGATAAACCACTATTGAGTGTTACAAATACAGCAATAGTCATCAGAAACGGAGTTACTATGAACTTGACTTCGCGTAGTAGAACCCGCACTTACAAGCCCCCCATAAAAAAATAAAATATTAATCAAAATTAGTCGCAAAATAAATGGGTAGGTGGTTAAATATCTGTAAATCTTTAAAGGAATAAAAAAGATGCTTGAAAGAGGTAAAAAAGTCCTTGAATTTGATTTTAAATGTTTTTTTTTTAATTTGGCGATACCAAAGCATTTTTGGTCGAAAAAAGTAGGTAGGTACATACATAAAAAGAGCCTCGTAAGTTCTTAATTTTTTTGTGAGAAACAAAAAACCTACACATTTTCAACTGATGATAACGTGTACTATAACTTTTGCCTAAATACTATATTTTTTTGGACCACGTATTATTCGGTGACAAACGATGGCTGGGTGGGAGGCAAATCGATCAGATACCAAGCATACACATGGAATGAAACATCATTCCTGCTAAACCGTAAAAGCAAATACCTAATGTAATTTTAATATCTAATTCTGTGAATTAATTATCTTTAGTCATGTTATTTTCGAATCGCCTGGACAATGTTTCATTTGAAGCAATTTAATCCAAAGTGACTCTGCGATACTATTTAATTTACTTTATCTGTTTCATAATTTATATTGAGCAATAATCATGAACCATCTTTCGTTACTCGGGGCCGGATTTAATATAGGGCTAAAGGGGCTATAGCCCAGGTCCCCCAAAACTCTAGTGACCTCCCAGTTTAAACAACAAATCGCACCTCCGATAAAATAGTCATAACTCAAAAAAGTAAATTTTTCAGTAGAGCCAAAAAATTAATCTGAAAATGGTCAAAATCACGTTTTTGTATGTTTCCCGCATTACTCTTTAGAGTTTAGAGCAATGCCCATGTTATATATATATATATTTATTTCGATCCGTCGTGAAAAATGCTGTTACATTGTAAAAAAACTCATTTTACAGAAAGAAAATCGTGAAAAATTTGAGTTGTGACACCTTTTTATATAAGTTTTGGGAATATTTCAACAAAAAATATTCAATTCGAATTATGATAATGTAGTCATTTTCCACTTTATGACTATATTAAATAATATAGTACTTATCTCAAATTTTGAGATACGAAATACAATACGTGCACACACCGACGCGTCGTAAGGTCAAAAATGACACTGTTCGAGAATGAACACGTTAAAATTAGTCCCAATTTAATACCGTCACAATTCCATCTAGTGGTTTTAATATTAAAGCTAAAAGTATGACGATTTTTTATCAGAATATGGAGATTTTTTTGTGAATATTTCTGTATACTTAACTCAAAATCGTGTTTTTTCATTAACTTATGACTCTCTTTTATCGGATGTGCGAAATTTTGTTAAAATATTTATGAAAAAACTTTGAGGCGGTCAAAGCAGCTTCCCCGCGCAATGAATCTACTAGGTCCAAAAGCTCGACAAAATCAAGTAGATATGCACTTTCGATGCAATACCTATAAGTACTATTATTTAAATCAATTGAAAAAAATAGCCAACGGCGGAAATCTTTACTATGCCCCAATTTGTATATCAGAAGCCACCGTAACATTCAGAAGTAATGACACGCAAAATTCACCGATTTTGCATATATATCAGCCAAAGCTTTCGCTGTGGAATGACCTGTGACTTTTGAAAAATGGCTTTTAATTTTTCCCGCGGGCCCCCAATATGTAAGGGCATCTGCAAATGTAAATCCAGCTCTGTCGTTACCATTTTGTAGTTCAAGTCAGAGCTGTTAGAGAGTTAAAACCCCTATTTATGTAAAGCCAGTTGGTATGGTTCTAGACGTCAAAGAATAAAATTGAAAGTGGTTCATTTCCAATTCTAAAACATAACATACTTACCAATTTATACATAACTACCTGCTATATTATGTTATATACCATTGTTATACCACCTATGTCCTATATTAAAAATATAAGTACCTATTATTGATATTTGACGCTTGCTGACGGTGCTGCTTTACGGTAGCGAATCATGGCACCTTACTAAGGCTCAGAGTAACCGTGTACTGATCTACGAGAACAGATGTTTGCGACGGATACTGGGTGTGCAGTGGTATGAAGTTAGGAGTAACGAGGAGATAAGAGAACGCACCAAGCAGCCTCTCATCACGTTGAGAGTGAAGAGGCGACATTGAACCAGGCTCAGCTACGTCTTGCGAATCCAGAATAGAGCGTCAAGCTAACTTGCCTGTTCTTCAAGCCAACCAAATTCCGGCTTCCTGCAGCCCTATGTTATAACTTGTGACATTAAGTCACCCGACGACATGACGTAACTGTGACGTAAGCCAATACACGCTCGAGGCAAGCCGCCCAACGCACACGGCTCACCATAGATATTATTATGCTGAAACACATATTTGTGTATGGGGACAATGGATAACGCCAGTATTTGAGTAGCGTTAATTTCTCGAATGCTTTGACTCACTCCGGTAGTACGTCACAATGATGTCATATGACGTCATGTCGACCGGGCGACTTCAACTCGCAAGTTACAACATAAGGCCCCTGGAAGGCCGCTAAATACCTACTGGTTTGACCTGGAACGATGCAAGAAGACTAGCCAGTGACAGGGATTCTTGGAGGCGCCGCGTGGTGTCCATATGCTCCAACTATGGGGCGGATATGGCCGAATAAGAAGAATTTAAATTTTAAAAATTATATGTTTACTTAAATCTACTTTTTTCAACCCTTACCAGGTGGAACATAATATTGAATTTTTGTACCTACTCATAATTACTATTCTGCCTGATTTTATATTGATTTATTTACCCTTGTACGCCACTGTAATGAAAGATAAATACTCTCGCAGCAGGGTGCAGTTTCCAAAAAAAGGCGTTTATGAATCCCCTTGAAAACCGTGTTTTCTCTTGGACAGCATCGTCGAAATATTGACGCATTTGACACGCATTTAAAACGCAATCGGCTCGCAAACAAAACGCAAACGTCGTTTGGCGGATGAATCCGAAACTTCGCTTTGCCGTGTGCGCGCAGCCTAAGTAAAAAGACAGTGTGACACTATGAAACTGGGTAGTATTTTAAACCTGCACTTTGCAGCATAATATGTAAGGGAAGTCGCTGAGTAAAATGCCTGCTAAGTAAAATGACAGTGTTTTTGGTTTTAGTGAAATGGGAACCCAAGATTTAAACTACCCACCTTTTCTCTTATATTACTTAGGTAAAATAATCAAATACTTTTAGATTATTTTACACAATACTCTTAGAAAACATAGTTTAAAACTTGGGTTCCTATTCCACTAAAACCGAAAACACTGTCATTGGTATGGCAGTATTGTACTCAGTGACTTCCCTTACATAGTATGCAAAGTGCCGCCCTTAAGCAGGTTTAAAATAATTCCCAGTTTCATGTTAAGTCTCTAATATAATATCAATATGTCAATTTTTATCTACTGCATTTTATTAATTTATCACCACACCTCAGAGAGGGGTGGAATCAACTTGGATAATATACCAATAGCAATGAATACATTCAGGCTGATGATTATAATACTTATTATATTATGAATGGCTATTTATTGTCTATTATTGAAATATATATAGGTAGGTACTACAGATTTATAGACCAATAAAACAAATTTCAACCAAAGCGTGTCAAAGTTTTTTATGGGGCTGTAAATCCATAATGTTACCCCGTATGTCCATCGGTTTACATTAATTTATACGTACGTACGCATCTCTTGAACAATTAAAAATAGTCGTAAAGTAATGCGTATTGAGTCAATGCAAAGAAGTTTATCGCTTAGCAACAGAAAACAGTTCGCGTATATGGAAATGAATAGATTACGAGCTCAATTAGTAAATAGGGCCGATAAAAACCGACATCTTATATTTTTAATTAAAGTAAAACACAATGCGGACGAAACCGTTCCAATATATTATATAATATATTATATATTATAATATATTATATATAATATATTAAATAAGTGGAATTAGTAATACCACGTTGTTTTATTTTAATTAATACAATGCATTTCCACCATGAACTGACAAGTTAACACCATAAAATAAATTAATATTATTTTGGTCATCAATTTGTTATACATGAATGGTGGGTTTAGATACGTGGATGCCCGAGGCACTGATTGATTTTGATGCCTCTACAATAAATAATAAAATAAAAGCTATAAATTCCAACTACCAACGAACCTAACTATCAAAAATATCTTTCCTTGAATCAGATTCTTTAACAAAAATAATTATTATTGAAATTGACATAAGTAATATTAGTTGTTTATTTTATTATGTTGGGTAGTATTTTTTGTGTACCTACTCTATTTATGAGAAATCTTTTTTTAGATTTTGGTAGGTATCTACTTATAATTTATTAACTTTATGGATGGTTTATTGGAAAATCGCCACTGGATCCATGATCCATGGATAGCCATGACCCACCGATCTTTCGATCTCCAGCCGACGCTCTTATCACTGAGCCGTATCCCCATCCCAGATTCAGACTGGTGAATCCTACTCCGTTTAACCTACCCTGGTCCAAACATTTTTATGGATATATCGGTAATGTATGAGGCTTATCATCGCCAGACGGTTACATATCCGCTTTTACGCAAGGAATCTTGCTCACACTAGTGATGGGTTTAAAGATATGCAAGCCCGAGGTACTGACTAAATTTGAAGCCCCCCACTATCTATGCAGAAAAAACCATGAATTCCAACTATCAACGGACCTAATAAAAATAACAAGGTAAGTAGAGGTGAATTTAATATTTAAGACGGTCAATAACATCAACATAATATTTGTTATCCGATAGAATTTGCTTTATATGGCTACCCATTGGCCGATATGAATAGTCAGTATTATCAGTTATTTTAATTAAATTTTATTGTATATAATATTTTAGTTTAAACTATTATTTTTGAGCACAAAAAGCTACACAAACCCGTCTTATAAATTTGTACTGAGTCTATCTCCTACCCATCCAATTATTATTGAAGATGACAGTCAAGTGGTGAGTTTCTGTTACGTATTGTATGCATATTAGTTGCAGGGGATTAGTTAAGCTTTGGGTAATATTTTATGCTGAATATGTAAGATTTTAGTATAATTTAATAATTGTATTACTATTTTGAACTATTTCGACGCCCCCTTTTAAATTTTCTGACGAATCGATTGCGTCATTAGCGCCAAAGAAAAACGCCGCTGGCTGACACACAAATAGATACGATCCACCGGTTAGATTAATTAAACATTCTTAAATTGTTAATTATGGCCAGAAAGCTGCATTTCCAGTTTAGTGGACATAATTATATTTGCGCAACCCTTGCTGGAATTATCCAGCGAAAGAGTTGTCGTCGGCTTGTGGTCGGGCATAGACTAAAAATACTGATTTGTTCAGAGTCAAGATGGCGCCGAGATGAACGACCGTCTGCGACAAGATGACAAAACAAAAATTATGATTTTTCCAGTGACGTGGAATAGCTATAGCACAATTTTATGTCAAGGTTATATTATATACTTAACTCCAAGACGAAATAGGACACTGTACTATCTATTGCTATATGTATAGTAATTCACTCACACTTTTGGGTATCACTACAATTTCTTCCCGCAACATTTAGGTATGTAGAATGGTGTCAAATTCTTCTGACAGTGTTTCGTTATTTTCAAATGACACTAAATTCGTTCCAAAGTGATTTCGTCGTGGCCGCAATTCCAGAAGAATATTTTTTTATTCCAGTCCCTAGTTGGAAGATTTGTTTATACTTAGTTGATGATTTTAAGATTCCAGTTTCAGCTGATGCATCTATGCGGTCCGATTTGATTGGACGATCGGGACGGTTTGGTTAGGTTTGCTATCAGTCGTGTGTCAGGTGACAATTCTATCGGGTGATCTTGGGCCCGATTTCCTAACTATCGTCTCGTGTGGCACCAGACGATAGTTAGGAAATCGGGCTGCTTGAATGACAATATGGTCCTCGCGTCAGACTTCACCATCAAATGTGATCGTGTCTAGCAGTCTGGAGTTATTGGATAGTTTCCCATCAGTCGGTGTGCGAGTACATAGGTAGGTACTTCCATGTGGATACATAATTTATACATTTTTGTGTTTCTCTTTTGAACATATTTTTCCTTTCTCTATATCAATAGCTGACGCCATATTTTTTTATATTATGTTTATAATATAGATAAGATAATATGAATGCGTACGTTATATTCAAAAAGCGCGAATCAATTAAAAGGCATTTGTAGGGAATAACAGATTTGATCGGGCTGACCATAGACTAATCACTAAACTACAAGTACCTACTTTTATATAATTGTGGGTCAACAAAATTGGACCGTTAGGAGAACCCATAAAGGAAGACAAGGGGTCTGTTTTTGTTTGTGCTTTTTCTAATTTAGTTGCAGTTTCGACATAGCGTTTTTGCTATAGGTAATCCATGATTCTCATTTTATGTTGGCTTCGCAACCACTTGTATCAGTGGTGTAGGCTAGAGCTAGCGATTTCTCGATTTTTCGATTCTCGAGATTAAAAAAATCTCGAATTCCAGAGTACATACTACCTACTTATTTTATTTTGGAGAATTTGAGATTGGTTTCTTGATATCGATAATATTTTATTCAAGTCCACAGTTTCTTATTTTTTTTCTTTCTGAATGGAAATTCAGAAAGTTTATTTTACAAAAATACATTAAGTATTTCATTTACTAATAAATATTTACACGCGAATTTGCGCTTTGGATCGAAGTTGAGGGCTTTTATCCCATAAAATTAGGTAAATGGTAAATTAAATTTTAATTTAAATGACCGGGATTTTCGAATTTTACATTATTATATGTTCTTCTTCTTCGTCAGGACCTCATGGCTGAGGTTCGTGATTTGGCCGACAGTCTTCGCCACGGCTTTCGGTATTCAGCGGCACTTGGGGTCTTTATCAGAGAAATGAGAATCTCGAAATTTCTGAAAAAAATATCTCAAGAATCGACCTTTTTCTTTATTTTCTTTTGGAGATTCAGAGTGAGAAATATAATAAATAATAATAATATGTCACGCAGTGGACCAACGGACAATAGACGAACGACATTATTAATAATCCTAATGTGTATTTTTCGTAATATGTGTCATAACGAAACCATTTAAAACTCTGACGTAGTAAATTATATTAATTGAAACAACGCTACTGCGTGTTGTAAAAACGAATACATACAACAAGGATTGCTTTATTTGTCGCATACCTATTTTAAGTAGCACGGTTTTACTTCTGTCCTGACGCTGTTTCCATCCCAAGAGCAACCAAAAGGATGACACTTTCTACTTTTCAATGCTCTTGGCTCTTGCATTCGTTTGGTTAGCGTTCTGGAGAATTTCCAAAATGCTATTAACAATAATAATCAACACGATGAGAGATTTAACAAACTAACTCGTGAAGCGTTTGTCAGCACATAAGAATAACCAATATATTATTGTGTTTATTAAAACAATAAACCTTCTTTTATCAACTAATTTTAAGACTTAGGCGTAAAACCCACTTAACGCAGCAAGTGTGGCTCTCGCGCAAAATTTCACAAGTGGCGCGTAAATCAACGAAAATACAACGTAATCAAATACGCCAGCGCCCACTGGATTTGACGACGCATTATACGCGCCCGCCGCATGAATCATCGTTTTTTCGCGAATCACCGCTTCTCGGCGATACGAATGAAAGAAAATACAATGGAGTCCATTCATTGAACACAGCGACCAAAATCACGCTCTGGACGGCGTCGTCGATCGACGGGCGAGAAGCAATTATTTAATAACAGAGATCTCATTGTTTAATTTTATTGCATGTCCTATATTTCGCTGGTTGAATAATGTCGTCGTAAATATTAATTACAAGCCCCGAAATAATATAATATTTTTATTGCTTTGTTATAAGAGGCGCTGTAATAATAATTATTTTGTGCTGCTTGAGCCGCTTATTACATAGGTGAAGGGTAATGCGCGGGTGGGAGGGGGCCTACTCAGTAGTGAGCGCGTCGAGCGCTTTCTTGGTGGGCTTTATGCCTTAGGCTCTCCGCACATTACGATGGCTAGAAGTCGTAGACACAAGAAATCCGCCGCCAGACAGACGTTCGTTACCTGCGTGATACATTCATGAACAAACCGTAGCCGTCGTAATGTATGGGAAGCCTTAATAAGACAAACGAATAGCAACCGTTTCTCGTAAAAAGAAACCGAAGAAAGCTTTTTGTAGGGCGGCGAGATCCACATTTGATAATTGTGGATACAATACTGATAAGTCACATACTCCAATAATATTGTACCTAGTTAATATTGTATCTCAAACTGTCAGACATGGAAAACTCTAGTAGGATTGTCACTGCGCTCTCGTTCGGTTTGTGCTAGACATACCCAGTGTCGTCCCGTGGGTATAGGCAGATTGAGTGTCGCTTGGGGGCGGCATTTACTCGAAGGGCGGCAAATCGAGGAGAATCATTTGGAATATAAATAGCTACCTAAACTTAGTAATAACGAAAATATCTTTCCATTAAAAAATTCAGCTCACTGGTTTTGTCAGGTTCGCGATATCTAGTTTACTTCCGTTGCCGTTCGACGTCCTTGGTGATCAGAAACGACACGTGCAGATTTGCGAATAATTAGTCTGATATATTGTTAGTCATATCCATACAACATTCTTCTTAGATATTGGACTCATGAAAGGATGATAAAAATACTGTATAAAAAATGAGGCGGCATTCTGGCGCTGCCTAGGGGCAGCATTTTATCTAGGGACGTCACTGGACATACCTACAGTTTTTACCACAGAACAGATAATACATAGAATACCGATAGCCTATATTCAATACGCCGCACGTTGAAGCAGGGTTTTTGAATGTGTGAGTGTCCTACGAAAATGAAGCAGGCATTATGCATGTGCAATAGTGTGTGTAATACACCAACATTAAATGAGCGTAAATGCAGAAACCGAGAGCAGTTTTCAGTATTTGACGTACAACGTATTATTGACACATGTGTAAGTTTAATCCGGATTCTTCCTTACTCGAGACGGTTACCTGCTATCGCCTTACCCGTTGGGTATTTCAGTTCTCATTATTTCTGAGTTCCCTGGTTTTTACGATGATAGGTATACGTTTCGCCAAAAAATAATTACCTATGCGAAATCGGCATTTGCGTGATAAATAATAATAAACATAATAAGTTCAAAACTAATGCAATACAAATTTTAAAATAACAATATTTTTACTGCACACCAAAATTAGCATGGTAATGTACTGACTTGAATTATTCTCAAATAAAGGTGTGGTAGGTACAATACAAAGCAATTTTTACAGGATTGCCCACAGGCCCGACCCAAGGACCACGACCACTGTTGTCGACATCCGAAAAATACAGCGCTGAAATAAAGGATTGCTCTCAATGGGTCTTTCCAGATCATGCCAACAACCCGCAGCTCTTCCGTATACACCCTATGGGTATTGTTTAGTGACCATCAAACACTGGAATCCGATTGACTTAGAGAAAATGCAGGTCAGACTGATACGCTCTTGACACAGGTTCAGTGTCACAAATTTATCTTAGATGTGACAAGAGACTGCATAGTCTACTCTGTTAACTCCTCGTTCCTGACAATATAACCATACCATCATACATCAAAACCCATATAGGTACTCTTAAAGCTCACCAATGGTTACCCAGCGTGCCAAAAGGAAGGAAAGTACCAACCATCCCATTTGTCTAATTTTGTTGTAAATATACGACGAAATCGTTATGCATTATTATCAAATTGCATGCTCATTTTTTTATGACACGTAGGTAATAAAAAAGGAAAATAGAATAAACGAGTTTGTTGCTCCCTATATATAGGTAGCAATTTTCTGTTTTTCAACAACTTTATATTATTATATTATTACTATTATAACAATATTTCACAAGGTAAGTATCGCTGTCAATTAAAATTACACACACGATTTTGTTACCTCTTCATGCACCATCAACATGCAGATCGCAGAATATTTTTAGACCGCATAGGTACCTCCCCAGCGTAGGTAGTGATAAATAAAATAGTTCTGGAGCTCAGTTTTTAAAAATCATACATAATCCTTACCCCTCTTCCCATCCACTACTTTTATCTAAAGCACGTCATAATGTTTTAATAAATTTCGACGAATACGTGCCTAAAATTTCCTAACAGCACTGCTAAGATTAGGTATATAATAATAGGACCTATCGATAGATTGTCAAAAAATCGAAGCGATAGTATGCTAAAAATAAATATAGTTTCCACCAATCATTTAGCCGGCTCCCACATTAAAAATCTCATCCACCTGCAATGTGTCGAATACGTCGATGTGGCGTCATCGTTATTCACAAAATACGCGTTGCCAAATGAAACTCCGCAGATTGGTCGAACGCGACTTTTTAGTTTGAAAAAAAAAATCTATTGATGCAATCGAAAAGTTGCATGCTTCTCGGGCTGAGAGTCGAAGACGACAGGACGCATACAAAAACATACGAATTGGTCATTCTCGTATCGGCTCGCCGATCGCCGCATCCAAATATCTATACGTTTCGATGATTACGTGTGACTG
Organism: Rhyacophila brunnea; assembly: GCF_057557595.1. Lineage (NCBI taxonomy): Eukaryota > Metazoa > Arthropoda > Insecta > Trichoptera > Rhyacophilidae > Rhyacophila > Rhyacophila brunnea. The sequence goes on from NW_028232774.1 coordinate 23,479,790, forward strand.
TCGCTAGGTAGATGTGCGCTGTCTTCATATGCAACACCGGAACGAAGTTCTTGGAAGGTTTGATTTATGACTGTGCGGAAGACGGGCTAGCTTAGATGTATGAGTCGGCTTAGAAATTGGACTGGCTAATTGCATATCTCGCATTTTTACGCCTAGTATACTAGGTTGTCGACTATCTCGAACTATGATTTCAAGTTAAAAACAGCGATATAATTTTCTTTGCTAGGACAAGGTAATCTTATTCACGATTTGTCATTCTCAAAGTGAATGTATGTACATATGTGAGTAGATAAGTATAGTTTGACAGTAAAGTTGTCGCGTTCGTTAAACATAGGTATCATAATTTGGATGCACTGGGGAGTTCCATTTGAAGTTATGTTGGTAAACCTACCTACTGATGGAATAGAAAGGTCCACACAAAGATATCTGGTTACCGGTGCTGAAGTTATTTTAAAATAGGGCCACTTCCGCTGCATTCTGAACATTCTAAACTAAAATCGACGAAAATAATATAAACTACCTATGCCCCATTTCATTTTTCTAGACACTCCTCTCTGAATCGCTTACCTTTAACTCGTTTAGAGACGGATTTATTATTCATGTTAAAAATAAAGTTTTACGGAAGAATTTAATACTTATTGAAAAATATATTATATTGTTTTATAATGTCATTAATATAAACATTGGTGTAGTGCGAGTAGAGTTGGGTTTCGGGATTTTCCCGACGGCATTTCTCGAGATTCGAGATTTTCCATCCCGAATTTCGAGAATTGAAAATTTTAACATTTCTTTATTATCAAATATTAATTGAAAAAAAAACGATTTTCTATATAAGTAAAGTGGACAGAAAACACAAAAGTTTCGAGGACTGATAGGGGCATTTAACACAATTAAGCCAACGTCGACTCAAAATGAGCGCAATTTTTGCAACATCAGGGAATTTTGTGTCTCAAAAGCATACGATTGTCAGACGTAGCAATTGACAGTCTGTGTTTTTTGAAATTCTATTTTAATAAGTAATGTTTTGAATTATTTTTGTTTTCCTACTTCTGTTTTGTTTGTCTTCTTACATAAATAAAAAAAATCATATATTTTTGGAAATTGTCTGTTTTTACACTGATTTTAGGATTTTTACAGGTTTTTTTTAAATTACCCGATTTGTCGGGAATTCTCGAGAATTCTTTTCCGGAAATCCCGAATCTCAAGAATTCAAAATTTCATCATTTCGGGAAATCCCGAATCTCGAGATTGCGATTTTCTCGGGAAATACCCAACCCTAAGTGCGAATGAAGAGGAACGCTCCAAGCGGGGATGATAGGGTCGAAACACCCGGGCGGCAGGATTCGGAAGAGTCAAGTCCGAAAAATACAATATATGAAACGGTTTTAGTGAAAATATATTTTATTCAATTAAATAAACTGAATCCTACGATGAGACATAATCATAGAACAGATTAATAAATAGAATTCCAATAGGCTATAATATATTCCAATATACTTACTACATTTTACGCAGGGTTTTGAATGCGGGAGTGTCCTACGAAAATGAATCACGCATTATGGACGTGCAACATTACTGTGTGTTGCAACCTTCAATACACCAATATTAAATGAGCGTCAATGCATAAACCGAGAGAAGTTGTCTGTATTTGACGTATGACGTATTCTTGACACGTGTTTAAGTTTATCCCGTATTCTTCCGCATTCGAGATCAGTTGCCTGCTTCTCCACACTCTTTAGGTATGTATTTCAGTTCCCGTTATTTCTGAATTCCGTGGATCTAATTATTATGAAATACGTTACCTACTACTAAAGGGCGGTGTTTACTGCAGGTCAGCAAATCAAGGAGTTATAGCAAAATACGCAAACATTACTTATTAACTACAGTATAACCCCTATTTTACGTTTTTTAAGGGACTGGAAAAAAAACCTAATTGGAGGGAAAATGTAAAAGGAGGGTATTGAAAAAAAGAGCATTAAAATTTTATGTTTCTAAAAAAATAACGTTTTATTAAAAAACAACATTCAATTTAAATTTTTATTGAAAAATCATGTATATTTGTTGCATTTTTGTTTTTTTGTTATGTAATTATCTTTAAAGACTATATAAACATTTAAAAGTGTCATCTTGGATATCAGCAAAGTTTGTAAAGTAGGTTTTTAAACCCTCAGTGAACCTCATTGCTTCTTCTTTTGTTGGAATATCAACCTCTTCTTCATCAGACAGTTCTTCAGAAGCGCGCGTAACTCGCATATTTTGAATATTTCCGACGTAAATCGCGGGAAAAACAAACGTAAATGCGGGTATTAAATGTACTGAAATACATCGGGACTGAAAAAATTACACGCAATTGCCGGGAAAACGTGAATTCCGTTCGTAACAATTATTAATAAAACGTTTCTGCAAACGTAAGTACATATTATTGTATTTGTATGACAGGGCGTTAGAAAATTAACTAAGCTATGAAAGCATTTGAACAAAAACAATTCGATGGCCGGGGGGGGGGGGACTATCACACGTCATTATTGCATGTTTTCTGCGTCCTGACATTTTTTCAAAGAAATCGTTCCCTAATTTTCATTGATTTATGCAACATTAGTTTTTTTTTAAATAATAAATAGGTATGTATGTACAAAAAAAAACTCTGAAAAATCGACTTAATGTGACTGTTCCCCGAACATCGAATTTGTCTCATAAGTTTGTTTCACGATTAGTAAAAAAATCGCAAATTATCTTTTGTCAATTAGCTACTTTTTAAAATAAATAAAATTATGATCGTGACACGCATGTCATAATTTAATATGTATTATTGTGGATAAGGGGGGGGGGCGAGAATTTTCAGAGCAGCTGGCACCCGGAAATTTCTTAGCTACAATAATTTTTAATTACATGAATTCAAAAAAGTATCTGGTTGTCATTTCTAACTTGAGAAAAATTGATAGGTATTTTTTTATTGTAGAGTAAACAAGCGAGTAGTCCCAAATAGTTGCAGCCAACTTGTTGTCTCCTCTATACCTCCATGGTCTCAATATTTATATAAATTATTTCCCTACTAAATTGTATTATTTTAATGTAATGAAAATCTGAACTACAATTGAGCAGTAGTCATCAATCAGTACCGCAGGCAAAAAATTCAAAATATTCACATAGGTACCTTCCTTTCACCGCCCCTGAGCAACGGATGATCTGCGTGGCTCCACATGATGTCACTGCAGTAAACTGAAGGTAAAAAAATGAGATAAGCGCTTTGTTTCCAAATGATTGTGATAAAATATTCGGTAGGTACATTAATTAAAACCTAACTAATAAAGAAAGTGCGCTATTATATTAGGTTTTAAGTTTTGGTTTACGACTTAATGACGGTCAGACAATAAAACGAAAGAAATACAAACCCCCCGAGTGATCACACATCGCACCCCCAGTAAGATACTGTTGTAAGTCTGAAATGGGCGTTTTTGAGTTATGGATGTGGTTGGATTCGTATTTTTTTTTGCTATTTTAATAAAATACTGTCGTATCTCAAACTCAAATAGTGTCAGAGAGAAAGCACTTAATACAGTACATTACTTTCCGAAAACTGTTAAATCGATAATAAAATAGTGTTGTAACTAAGTTACGACAGTATTTTACAAGAAGCTTTCTAAAAAACTAAAACAATACTTTTCAAAAAAATACTGTTGTAACTCTGTTACTACAGGAATATCTTGAGAACAGCGTAATTTTCTCACTAGTTGCATGGATATTATTGTTCCAAAGTATTCAAACAAAAAAAACTGGAAGCAGCAAAGGCAACAATTTTTGTTACCAACTTCAATTAAATGGAAGTAAAATAGAAGAAGTATGCAAAAAATACTTTATCAACACTTGGGGTGAGTGAAAGGTACTGCTCTACTGCTTGGAAAACAAGAGGTCTACTTTCCGGAATGCCAATTCCAGAACAAAGAGGTCATCATGGCAATCACAAAAAAATTGATGATGATTTAAAAAATGATATAAGAGCTCACATTAAGTCTTTCCCAGTGATCGAGCAACATTATTCGGGTGCACAGAAGTCTAGATTGTATTTAGATGGTAAATTAACAATTGCTGAAATGTATCGGTTATACAAAAAACAACAAGCTGACAGCAATATGCTATTTGGAAAAGAACATTATTATACGCATCCATATTTAATGACGAATTTAATATTGGCTTCTTTAAGCCTAAAAAATATTTGTGCGTTGGATGCGACCTATACAATAATTCTTCACCAGAAGAAAAAGAACAACTTCAAGAAAAGTATGAGACACATCAACCTGGAAAAAAAGAGGCAAAGGATGCAAATACCAAAGACGTAGCAGAATCCCGAACTAATGGCCAAAATAGCGTCATTAATGTAGCTGTATATGATTTGCAGGCTGTTTTACCGCTTCCTTGCGGAAATGTGTCAACTTTCTATTATAAACGAAAGTTGGCCATGTACAATCTTAGTCTATAATATCACTGAAAATATTGCAAACTGACACATGTGGGATGAGAGTCAAGCTGCATGAGGATCCAATGAAATTGGTAGCTGTGTACTCGATTACGTGAAAAATATCACCACACGGAGCATTTTATTTTTTACAGAGACAATTGTGCCGGGCAGAATAAAAATAAATACATTGCTGCAATGTATTTATATGCCATCGGGAATTTACAAAAAAATAAAACGATCTCTCATAAGTTTTTGGTCACCGGGCGAGCTAAATGAAGGCGATATTGTCCATTCTACAATTGAGCAGCAGAAGACTAGGGCTCTAAAAAGTAGACCAATATTTGTGCCCAGCCAAATGGTTACCATTGTACAAACAAGTAAGAAAGCAGGACAACCATACATTGTTAAACCCATGGCGACAAATAATTTTCACAACATGAAAAAACTAGCAGATAAAATCGGTAAAAATTACAACACAGATGATAATGAAGAAAAAGTTTTGTGGCAGAAGATTGAAGTGATAAAAGTAGACAGAGACTAGCCATACATTATTTTTTTTTAAAACCAGTTATCATGAAAAATGTAGGAAATTGAATGTTCGTCAACGGCAAACGACAATTAAAAAGAAGGATTTGCTTTCTCTCTGCACTGCTAAACATCGTGAATTTTATTATGATTTTTTTGCTTCTCTTCCAAGTGATGTTTAAAAATTAAAAATCGTACCTAAAATTTTTATTTTCCCATTAAATTAAATAATTAAGTATTTAAGTTGTTTTGAACTAATAATTGTATTTTTTATGTTTTTTTCAATAAATCTTTAAAGATTGTACCATAACTTAATATTTTGAAATCCTTCCTTTACAGTGCCCAACAAATTAGTCGAAATTATTAGAGTGACGGTAGGGAAATTTACATAGAAAGTATTGAGTTGATTCAAATTATATCATGAAATTTTCAAATAGCCTAATAAAATACTGTCGTAACTCAAAAATATTCAAATATCTCCATTTGTATATGTTTTAGCAAAAAATGGTGAATACAGTTGAAAATAGATCATGTTTTTCCATAAAAATGAGTAATAATTTTTACATTCAGACTTTTCCTGTATTTACAAAGAATATTTGAAACTTCAAATGGCTCTCCTGCAAAATGCCAATTTTTGGATTACTACAGTATTTTACTGGGGGTGCGACATATTACCAATATGAATGGACTCTTCGTTTCCATGACAAACTTCGATGCATAGTGTAATATAATAATACATACGTAATTACTGAATATAACATATTCTTCAACACGTGTTTAAGTTTATGTTTATCACATATTTCTCCAAATTCGAGAATTGTACGTTCTTACAGCCACCACTGCCTTATTTTTTGTTCCCTGGCACCACCTTATATATGCATTTTAATTAATTTTTACATACACAATATCCATGAAAACATTTAAAAAAATCTCGGAATCGGATGGATTTTGAGACGTTCCACAACAAAAAAACCGCCAAAATTATTTCTTATAATTTTATACCGTATACCTACATCTACTAATTTATCAATGAACTTTTTTATACACATCATTGTTATTACAGCCTCAAACCGTATTTATTTAAAATTGTATTACAATAAAATATCTAGATGTCAGTATACGACTAATTTGAAATACAATGTTACTTTATGTATGTATGTATATTATTATAATAAAATTTATTCATGGTTTTTTTTTTATGTAATAAATTTCAATTTGGGAGATCGCCATTAATGTTTCATTGTATATTTAATTATATTTTATTATTCATTAAAAGCCCCGTCACAACTGCATAATAAATTATTTTATACTGTAACCAGTAAGCCACTCAGACATTGTGTGCACGAATTATTCAGAGAATTAATGTGAACAATAATTCATTGACCCCTTATCCTACATATTCATAGTCCTCCATAGCCACCGAGCATGCAATATTGTTTAATTACTTATTAGCAGTTTTATTACTTTGTTAATAATTTCACTATGGAACTATGTCGATAGCGAAATGTAAAATATAACACAGTTATGTAGATAGTTTAATTTAACTAAGCTAGCACAATAGATAGTCAGAACAACCAACACGATAATATTAATAACGTACGTGTTCAGGGCTGAATTAACAATTTATTAGGCAAAATAACCACGTGCTTAAGGGGGGGCTGAAGAGCCGACATTCAAATATAATTTTGTATAAAAAGGACCTCGGCGTCGTAAGTACGTTAATTTAAATCGATCTTTTCGCAAAAATCACTAATCATCGGAGATTTTATTTCAAGAAACATTATTATTATTATTGATATTATCTGCCGCTGAACATTATTATTATTTTATAAACACCTGCAAGATGTACGCCGATCAGAAAACAGGGCTGTCAAAATAATATTAAGAATTAATATTTTTAAAATGTTAATTTCATCATAGTTTATAATCAAACCTGTGCAAATACGTACTGATAACTTGGGTGGATTTTGTAGCAAACATACTATTGATATATATACGGGTATATTATTATTATAACCCAATTCAAATTGAACATATGTTGATACTCAAATACTATTATAGTATGTTTATGATTTCAAGAAAATAATACGATGGTATAATATTAATCCATATCAATTATTTGAAAACATTACATTCGCACTTTGCAAGATAACATCGAAATGTGTATATACTTATCTAAATGACGAATGACATTCATGAGTGAGCACGGCTGAAAGCTTGGAAATGTGTTTTTTTCTATTTCAAAATCTTTTAATTGTGTATTATTATATTACAGATTCAAGGCCAACTTCATATAACTAATAAAAAATACTGTTTGTTTCTACGAATAAAAAAAGACAGGAAGGAAGATGTGTACAAATCACGGCAATCAGAAAGGCCGGCAAATATGGCCGACAATGCGTGATACACAAACATAAAATACACAAAATTACAAACACATTCGAAGTTTGCCGCACACGTACAGACCACGTGATATTTGTTTACGCAAAATCGTCGCTTTTCAAAATGGCGAATTTGATTGCCAGATTTTACTGCCATGAATCAGTATGTTCCTTCTTGTCTTTTTTTATTCGTAGGTTTGTTTACTATGTACACCGAGAAATTTTCATTTATAAAATCGGAAACGATTTTTACAGAAGAGTTTTGGAATATAATGCAACCAAAACTGTAAAAAATTCTATCATGGGTGTTGACTTCCTGAATTAGTTAACCCCAGGTCCATGCCACTACGTGAACCACAGTGGATATTAAGCCATTTCCACACTGGCAACAAGTTGCTGGCAACCTCATTAAATTTTACGATACTTACCATAAATTGCTTAAGAAATTTTACGATAATCATCATAATTATCGTAAAATCTAACGAGGTTGCTAGCAACTTAACTTGTTGCCAGTGTGGACCCGGCATTAGATGCACAAAACATAAAAATAATATATATTATAAATAAAAATTTAAAATTATAAATATTTACGATTTATGTCTTCGACAGCCCTGATGAAATATGAGTCGGATCGAGTCATAGAGCAAATTTATTGCCACAAACAACTTTGACACGACCTTTTTATATTAACTAGTAGACCAGATATTATGGACCACATGTTAAAAAATCATATTTTCAATTTTCAAGGCCAATTCTGTAGAACGTCCCCTTAAGGAACTTAAGCATGCCGACTCAAGTAGAAAGCCGATACATTCACAATGACTGGTCCTACTTTTTCCGCCCCTCCCATTGTTGTCTAAGGATGACCTGTCATTCCCTGTCATTTTTCTATAGAGTGCTCATACTGACGCGTCCGTCGTGTTCACACAAGGAATGGTTTGTTATGTATGTTACATGATAAATAATACACTAGCATTAACACACCTTCTACAAATGTAATGCATAGATCAATGCTGCATATTTTTTGGAAATCTATATTACCACCGGTTTTGTGTGAAGGACTAGTCTGACTTTGACAGCTAATGAATAACAGGAATGTATATTATTTATAAATGACACAATGTTTGATTTGAGAATTTTTTATAATACAATTTGAAACGAGAAATGGCAAATCAATATGCCAAGCAATCTGGGATCTGATTTTGACAGCTGAACAGTGGACCACTCGTTGCTTGTGCAAAAAGATATGCTCAGGCTTTATTAATCTAAAGATGGCGCTGACTTATGGCATCACGGGAAGAGGACACCACAGAAATTGCCCATTAGGTACCTATCGGATTTACCCATGGCCCATACATCTTTGGCGGGCTCCCTAACTATTACTAAGGTTAAAGTCAGTGTGAAGCACTACATTAACGTTTTTCAAAATGTGTTTTAGGTAAAATTAAGGGTACCTACCTACCTACCTATTCAGAGTATTACTAGCGATTTTTTGTATTTTTAACACATCTACTTTAATTATGGAGGTATCGAGTATCAACACACAACAATCAAAAATTATATTATACAATCACATAATTTAAAATGTTAATGGCCTTGAAGTATTAATAGCACCGCAGGCGACTTTTTTTTACTATTAAAGCAAATTTATAATGTGTTTTTTATCTCATTTATCTGGTCAACCCGCCACCCCGGGCCCCCAGGCTAAAGCCCTGTCACCCCCCCCCCTTATGGGGACCATGGATTTACCATATCCGACTATATGGTGCAAAGCAGCAAACAATGCACTTGAACCAAGAGTTTTTTTTTTTTTTTTTTTTTAAATATGCTTAGCATTTTAGATTATTTGGCAATGTAATATTGATGTAGGTGTAGAAAGAATCAGCGGCGGTTTTCTTTGACGCAGATAACGCAATTGATTTGTCAAAATATTAAAATTTATTTAAAATCATTAGATTATAAACCAAAGCTCTGTCGTCTTCAATACCAAATATTAAATTATTTTTTAGTTGGGTAGGTACTGGATATGATTCTAGAAAGAGATACTTACCTACATTGATATTATATTTGCCTATAGGTATGTATATTGGTAGTTGGAATTTGGAAAGTTGGATTTAATGTTTCATAGTGGGGTGTCTCAAACTCTGTTATTCCATATATCCACGTAGCCAGCGCTCGAAATGGAAAAGTTTACGAACCGGTGCGGTCGACAGTTTTCTGAAGATATTTACATAGTTATCAAATTGTATGTGTATTTTATGAAAATAAATGTGTTAGATGTTCTATTATATTATGGTCTATCTAGCTCAGACGGTCAAATAATTTTTTCCCGTGTACGAACAGGAATGGTGCTCCCTGCACGTAGCTAAACCCGCCGCTGGAAAGCATAAAGTTACAGGATTATAATGATCTTCAAATAAAGCGGTTACGATGTTTATCTGAGTACCTACTGACGTTTATAGCAAGCCAATATCAAAATGTGAAATAAAACAATATAAGTAGGTACATAATATTTTAGATTGTTTGATGTTTATATTTAAATTTAAAATAAAATCAAAAATTATCCAGCTAATGAAATATACAAGCATAACTATTTTGAATTAGTTCAATTATTAAACTTTATTAGAATTTTAAATAAGTATGTAAGTATGTTTATTTTACGGGTTTTCATTTTATTTCATGTTTATATTATATTGAATCTGACAAATACATCAAAAATCTTTCACAAAGACACCATCTACCGATAATTGGAGTATTTCCACGAAATCTAATCTCAAAAAGCGGTGGTTTTATAAAATGTGGGGGTCTGCGGAGGTATGTGGCGTTGACAGATTTGAAGGCACCAAATGTTGCCTTTGCGAGAAACCGCCATTGTAATAATATGTTTTACAATAGTTATATTATGTTGTCAGGGTTATTTTGCGTATTGATTATTTTATCAACCAAGATGTCGATACTTTCTGTTTTATGGAAAACCGCCGCTGTCCTTCCTTTATTCGCCGCCCTTTTAAATGTACAGCCCCTAAGCAACGCATCACCTGCCTACCCCCATGGGACGACACTGCGTCGCTGTAGGATTGGTTTGTCGAATAGACCAAATGTCAAATGTTCAGCAGGCGAAAAACAAATTTGATTATCCTATATTTAAATACATAAAAGTATTTAAATTGTTGTTTTTACAGCATATGAATGCTGTTTTCATTACAAAGCAATTTAAAGAAAATGATTGGTTCTGGTCCATTTAGATACAAAAAATCATTCTGCATTAAAAGGTCGATTTCGACAAAAACGGATATTCGACAAACCAATCCTATACTTACGACAGACTGGAACGTGCTTCATCAATTTTGAAAACACAGAAGGTCTCATAATATAATAGAAGAATGGTTTCTTCACCATCTTTGGTCCTGCGGCCTGCACCGATTGGACCAGATATGTCATAAATTGCGTCGTCAAGATTTTACTAGCAATATAAATGGTTTCAATCAGATAAACATTATTTTAAAATATTATTATTACATTTCCAATAATTTACTAACAGAATGCAAACAGGGATACCTACATAAATGCTTGATTAACCATTTAAACTGACATCCTGCGAATAAAATTTATAACAATAGCCTAGGTAGGTAGGTATAATAATAAAATGTTTCCTATACCCATTTATGTTCGCCTGTTACTAAATTTGGTTCGGTTACGTAATCCGACGTGACAATCGAGCTGCATTATAAAATTTATTTCATACACATTATAATTTCCTTCCATAATAAATATATTTGAAATACATTTACGTATTATTATAGATTGGGTATCTGGCAAAAGATTATAATATTATGTTTCTAATTAATAAACATATTTGTTTATTACTATCATCAAATTTGTTGAATAGGTCGGTACAAGGTATATGAGCGATGTACTAAATTGAGAGGTCATTTTTATACCTGCTTTCTGTCTGCCAAACTTTATCAACACCCCTCAAGTAAATTACATAGATAAGGCATACTAGGTATTCTAGTATTATGCCTACGATGGCTGAGCAGCTTCAGCGTCGGCCTATAACGTCGTGAGTCCCAGGTTCGAATCCTCGGTCTGGCAAATACACGTCATATTGTTTTTAAATTTGTGTTTGAGTCAGAGTTTGGACCTAATAGGTTGGGCAAATGGCTAAAATTAATTCCTCGTAAAAACAAATTTGTTAATACAAACCTTCACTTCGTGGGGGCCCATATGATCTTATTAAGATCGGACAAGGTCAAAAATTTTTTTTTAGTAATAAGTTAAGTTTTTAGTAGCTATAGATAGATCTATCTTATAATCAAAGTTGTCGAATGTTCTATGTTTTTTCGTTTTGTAGGTACTATACAAATAGAGTTTGTATACAAATTAGTGGTCCTTTTGACATCACTTTCATTTATATTTAAGCTCTATCTCTTCAATATCTTTGGTTATAAGTTATAACAGTTATTACGAATATCCATAAATTGGAACTGTGAACTTTCATGATAAGTTCAGATGGATTCAAGATCTGGGGATAAGTGAGGGTCGCTGCAGTGTTGCCCCGTGTGGTTATGAGGTAATGCGTTGCTTAAGGGTGGTCGACAAGAAATATCCATTAAACATGGCGAAATGATGCAGTAGAAGTACGTCCGTAATGAATTTACATCGAATTTGAGACTGCAAAATTTAATAATATGTGACGGAATTTTGGGTAGGTACCCACTTTGTAGCTGTGTCTATATTGATTCCAAGATCTGAGAATCAGCGTGGAGCACAGTAGGTTCACCTATCCCTCCTTATTAGTATTTTTAGTGCATCGTGGAATAGTCATCAGACACAAAAGGCACCGTGAGATAAGAAAGTTTGAGAAACCACAGGTCTATAGGTACAACAAAATGATTGGTGTTGTTTTGCCTAATTTATAATAAGTAAATTACTTTTTACTACGAAAAGTGACCTTACTGAAACATGATTCGTTTCCCCAAAAGAAATAATATCGTGCTAGGACATCAATTAGGTACTAGCTACCTGCTTACCAAGAAAAATACCAATGCTAGGTATGATTCAACAATTTTCCCCCAAACTCAGACGACAGAGCGGTCGATAGAACATAAAACCACCCCTACCGAAATAAAATTAAGGCAGTGCCCGGTGACGTCATCATCCCTCGCGATTTATTATTTACCAACATTTTTTCACGATTACAGAATACAGGGTCGGTACCAACGGAGTTTAGATTATCTATATATCTAAATATAAGCATGTGACTTTTTAAATTCCTTACAATATTATTATTTGACAGTAATTCTAGGACGATTTCAGTATGGTTTATTTAAATGCATATGGTAAGTCATTTACATCATCATCATTGGCGTAACAATCCAGGGGGAATCCTAAAACCTCCTTCAAAAACTTTCTTCATCTTTTCCTATCCAGAGCCAGTATCATTTAAATCAAAATCTCCAATAAGCGAGGCACTAAAGGAAGCCCTGGCTGAAGAATCTCAGAGACTGGTTTGATCTCAGCATTTTATCCCTAGTACTTAGATGAACCCGAAGATTAGATTAGATTACCCGAAATCATTGCAAGCGCCCAATAACGTGTATGGCTCAGAAAGAAGAGATTATTGGTACCTAACCTAACCTAACCTAACCTATTCGCTCAATCTCTATTTAATTAATGTGAGAGTAGTGGAACAGAATATACTAAAAAACAAAATTATGTATGCAGATAATGTACCTCCTTTGACAGTAACGTCCCTAGGTAAAGTGCAGCCATAAAGCAGACGTAGAATGGCGTCCTCTTTCCTTTTTAATTTATGATAATATGCACATTTATCATTGAAAAAAATGACATACAAAATTTGTATGTAATTTTTTTGAGATTAGATTTAATGTACTGACGATTAGAGAATTTCTAATAAACATACTCTCAAACAGCGGTGGGTTTTAGGACGTGAAGGTCTGAGACTCTGACTGGTTTGGAGGCCCCCTTGTGAAAAATGTTCATGTGCAATAAACCACCATACGGTGTTACGATACAACAACAGTAAAGTTAAGTTAAATTTTAATTTTATTTATTGCAAACAAACAGTTACATTTTGATTACAAAAATATCTTTAAAAATAGAATAGTAAAAAGTTATTGCAACCAGCAAAGTTTCCATACTTGTATATAAAATATAATATAGTTAAGCCTAACAAAATAGAAAAGAAAGTAAGAAAGTAAGAAGAACATACATATAAAGAAATTACATAAGAAATAATTAGAAGATAAAAGATCTTTTTATATATTACGTTTTTAAATTTTCTATTGAATTATTATGCTCAATATGCTCAAACTTGTACTTGATATGAATTAAATAAAAAACAAACAAATATAGAATACTGAAATGTCATTTTGACATTTCATTTTGAAATAATTTAGTTGCTAGGACCCCAGAACCTAGCAACCAATAATAGTCTTTTACTTTTTTCGGATTTTTCTGAAATAACTTTCCATACAAAACAGAATTAACTGAAAATGAATTCAATTCTGCTTAAAGATGGCTAAATATTATAATATATTAAATAATTACAAGATAAAAAAAACTTTTTATATACCACGTTTTTTAATTTTCTGTTGAATCATATAAACTTAAATACTTTTTTTTGTACTTAATAGAAATACTGAATAAATATAGAATACTGAAATGTCATTTTGACATTTCATATTCAATTCCACATTAACGCACATATATATTAATAATTGAGTTGCTAGGACCATCCCCTTAGCAACCAATAATAGTATTTTCTTCCGAAATAACTTTTCATACAAAACAGAATTAAGTGAAAATTAATTCAATTCTACTTAAAGATGGCTAAAAGTATTAAAAGAATGCATTGGCATCGTGTTCTGATATATTCTAAAAGTTTCAAATGTCTAGCTAGTCGGGAAGTTAGTTAACAATCGATTGCAAGATATGTACTGGATAAACAACCACCGAACAAATCGAGCTAATAAAAACGTTGTAAAATGAGGAAGAATAATGAATAATTATTGACAAAAAAGGAACGTTCTTCAAAATATACCTATACCTATGTATCTATATTACCTATATGAGTGTTAAAAATATTGAAATTTGTAGCATTTGTACTATGTAAGATAGAACAGAAAAAGAGAATAATAAGAAAGGAAAAAAAACATACATTTAAAAATTCGATCAATGTCCATTATACAACATTTTGGAGAAACGAAACGTTTTAAACGAAACAGGTGAATTATTGAAAGGATCAACGGTGGAAAAATACATATTGTAATTTAAACAAGAGCGCCGAATAAAAGAGATTCGTGCATAATTAGACTCACTACGACTGACATGGTACAACGCTTGGTTTCGCGTAAATCTTGATGTACAATGGAAACCCACCCTTTCGAGTAGGTTTGGCGAGTCAACAAAACCATTGATATATTTTAGACATCGGTTACTTTGATTCCGCTTCATGAAAAACTGTCACTGCTTTCAGAAGTTTAAATATTTGTATTCGTTCCTTCATTTACCGCCCTTTATTAAATGCCGCCTCTCTAACTTTCGCTCGCTAACTTTCCTACCCCCACGGTACGCCATTGCTACTTGGAGTCGCCAGAATTTATCAACATCGTGTCAAGAGGTCCTCCAGATACTACAGAGAGTATGTAGTTCGATAATCTTACTTTCCGCTCCAAGAAGACAAATAAAATCCAATTCAAATTTCGTTGGTCATGGATTCTGTAATGAATTTTCTTTTTTATGGTCGATGACTGGCAACACTGGCAACGACGTAACGAAAATTGCCCCCACCATCGTCGAAAACGTACGGCCGGTGACTCACATTGAGACTCATACCGTATTATTTTATAATTCGCGAAAGGTGAACTATGTGCCACTTTAACAACAGGCCTAACATAATGTCTTTCAATATTATTTTGACGTGAATCCAGTGACATCCCATGGTGGTAGGCGGATTATGCGTTACATACGGACGGCATATTATAAAGGGCGGCGAATGAAGGAACGAATACAAATATTACAATTTTTGAGACCGGTTTTTCCATTAAGCAGATGATGCGATCGCTTCATTAGGAATTGGCATCTTAGTTTAAACTACAATCGAAGCATAAAATAATCTTGACAGTAAAACAATTGCAATTAATTTAAATAAGTAATGTCAATTTATCTCACAGATAAAATTTTCACAAATGTACCGTCAAACCTGTCAGCAGAGTGTGGTTTCGGCTGAAAATGTTCTAATTCTCAATAAATAATGTATAATTATGTATATGTAAATATTTTTGGTGTATTTGTCGATTTAATATAGCCGAAAATAAATAATAAAAAAGGTAAGTAGGCACCTATCGAATAATGTAGATTGCTTGAAACTAAACATAAGAGAGGGCGGCATTCTAAATATATTTGGTTTGAAAAAAATATAGGGAACGGGGCGGCATTTTGGCTAGGGACGTCACTACGTGAAGCTGATGTATATTCTGTGAATACTTTTCATTGAACCAACTTAATAAAAATAAATCTTCTTCAAGCAGATGTATTTGAATAATAAAAACCGCTGTGAATTCTCGAGACAAAAACGTTTTGTAATGGAAAGGGTTGTCTCTTATCCAACTTTGATGACGCCAGTGTATTAGACTACGAAAATATGACCGTTTATCATGATTTTGTGATGGGTTGGCTTGAATTGTCTTCTTGGCGTCCCCCTTTGAAGCCAATTTAGATATTGGAACCGGAGACCAATGCCAGGTAATAATATAAAGATGGACGTTTCGTTAATTATCACATGTTATCAAGTCACTATTTAAAATTTAAATAAAAACCAAAATATCCACCTTGCAGGTATGATACACTTGTATTTGATTTAATAACTAATACAGATTTAGAGGACAATAAAACACAATACTTGAATAGAGCTTAGGTACATTGTTCTGAATCACGGAATGCTAGAGTTTGACGATACAGGACGGAAAAAGTACACAAAATTAAGTTATCATCATGAAGTGAGTCGTTCATTTAATTTTATATTATAGTAAGAATTACATTATAATTGGTTAGTTGTGATTATTCCAGATACATTGGTGGTGTGAATCCCTAATTTCCAGTGAAATAATTAGTGATAGGCGTAAACAAATAAGTTGCAATGTTAAATTATTCATTAACCATATTATTAAAAATTATGAGAATATTCACCAAAAGAATAGTAATTAAAACGGATGTGTGGTAGTAGTTAAGAAGATTAAAGGAATGACATCCCGGTTATTTAATTTGTTAATCCTGGTTAATAAATTCATGCGACCTTCTACAAAAAGAGGAAAATGAACCACTTTGAAAGAAAATACGGGAATATACAAATAGGACTCAGTACGGAAAATTAAAAACGAATTTTCCAAAACCCAAAGGGATTTCATGATATTGAGTTCTGTTTTGTCAATTTCAGGGCTCGAAATAGACCGGAACGCACCGGAGCGCCGTTCCTGCTCGTGAAATTCTAAAAGATACCGTTCCGGCTCGTGGCTTCTTTGAAAATTGCGTTCCGTTTCATGTTATTGAGATAATATTGCATGTAAGTATGTAGTTTTTAAAGAACTGATTCGTGGGAAAAAAATTCGCCTGCGGCGCTGTTAACGTGTTTATGTTATTTTTTAGTGAATAGTCCTGCAAAGTTTATAATCTAGGCTGTTTGGACTTCAGATGTGTTTACAAAAAGGGCTAAAGGGGCTACAGGTCCAGAACCTTAAATTAGTAGGTCTCCGGAACCTGAAAAAAATCACAAAAGAACCTTGCAGCGAAGAAATACACAAATGTACGAGCTTCTAGAATTTTGAAGATAAGAGCCTAATTCTAAGAAAATTGACGAAAAATAAGTAGGTACCCATTTAAAAAAAAACTACATTTTAATGTTGCATTGGGGGGAGGGGGTAATGTGTATTAGCGCAGAGCCCCTTCAGGTATAAATGAAACCCGGATTATTAGGCATGTCGACCTTATGATATCCGAAAAATATTTAACATAATTTGATATTTTTGCATGATTATTCAGCGCTCCGGTTCGTAAGATTTTCTATTTCGAGCACTGGTCAATTTAAAGAATGGAAGCAATGTATGGTTATTTACAAGAAACCACTGACAATTAATGGAAAATTGATCAAAAATAATCGAAAATATTTTTAATGAAATATTGATATAGCTCATGTATTGTATACTTGACCGAAAGTGTATGTGGACTTTGCTCCTGTATAACGTCTACGTCATTATGCAATCTTTATCAGCCATCTTGTTTCTTTTTCTGACTTTAAAAAAGGCATATCGTCCTCTTCTTAATAAAGGCACATCTCTCCTCCTATTGCCAACAAAACAAAAGAAAACAAAAATAACTAATATCTTACTATTATTTATGAAAAGTTAGACCTACATCATAGTATGCGGTAGCATCAGTGATGTCATTCTTATTTATCAATAACCGCTTAGCAATTTAATTCAACTCTGTCTTCGCATCTATTCTATACACAAGGCTGCGGTTAATTGTTACAATAAGTTAACCAACTGAGCTGTCAAAAAGTGCTATGTTTTAACACCTCTCTTGGCTATATTAACTTTTAGAACGAGATAGACAGTTTGACAGTTTTAACGGCTAACTTATTGTAGGTAACTATTTTTATAATATCTCAATACATAAATATGATAAACTATACTCGATAGTCGTCGATAGCAGCCTCGGAATAGATGCGCTGGTACTAGAAGGAAATTCTTACTTATTTTCATGACCGGTAGGCTTGCCCTGACGTGCGAAAAATTCTGATCACGTGGAGCCATCTTGCACGAAACTCACCAGCAGTGACGTCACGTGCCTGCAGGAAGGCCATGCGTTGCTCAGCAAATTATAAAAGGGCGGCAAAAAAAGGAATGAATTCTATCATTACAGCTTTTGAACGCAGTGCCGGTTTCATATTAAACATATTACGATCATGTCACGTGAGTGCACGTGAGCCACCACGGTAAGCTTGCGCGTAGGGAAAAAAGTGTGCAGTGTTGTTTTACTTGTTATTTAAAATGTTATCAGACAATTAATGCTCCCATCCCGTAGCACATTTTGAGCTAAAAAATAGGTATTTTATTTGTTGAAATTGATCTCAATGCTATACAGCATGGCCCCCACAAGGGGGGGGGGCTGACAGGGCTCTAGCCTGGAGGCCCGGCGTGGCGAGTCTCGACCAGATAAGTGATATAAACAAAAATTCACAAATTCTCTCTAATAGTAAAAAAAGGTCAAACAAATATACTACAAAACACTAAATATACCTACACATTAATTTTACCGTGTACACTATACACCATGTAGAAAACGTTACTGTAGAGTGTCCCACTGCCTTTATCCTTAGTGATAGGCAGGGGGGCTTGCCAAAGATCCTAGCCTGGGGGCCCGCTTCAGTATGTGGGGGTCATGCTATACAGCCATCTCTTTCCAATACAACAGCTCAAGACGAACTGTGATTTGGTGAACTGCATGCGTAGAATTGCGTAGGAGACACCTTGTGAGGACCTGATGTTTTGTTGTCTGTGTAAACCGACCTACCACAAAACCATTGGAATTTCCTGCACTATTATGGCTACCAAATTCAAAACCACCCCTCAAGATAATATAAAAGTCCCATTGATCGGTGTCAAACTGGGTGTTTTGTGAGTGATGGCATATTATAATATGTACTTACCTACATGATCATTAGATCTCGGGTCCCGATTTTCAACACGGACTTTCCGTATATTGAATATGTTTTTATATTATGATTCTTTGTGTAGTTACCCATCATACTGTCCATTTTACGACTCCAACACACAAAAAAGCATTTTGTTATTGGTATTTCAATTAATATTTAGATACAATGGAGCCATTGTTTCTTAACAATAAAAATCTGTTTAAATTGCAAATGTTGTGCATCATAATAATTGTATAGGCTAGCAGCAAATCTTAACTCAATTAACTAATACCTATAGTATATTATATCCTTGGAAAGAATACTGAATGGCCATTTTTTCATTATGTTAAAGCTTGTTGTATGAAGTTTCCTACAAGTTTATTTTACAGTTTTTTAAATAGAAAATTTCTTTGGTGTCTATAATAATATAACTACTTTCCTTTCGATAATTTGACAAACGATCATTTTCCGACCGCGTTTCTTCAAGACATGCTCGCTTTTCACTCTCTCAAAGACGTTTTTGCCTGCTCTCACGTGGGATGGTTTCCAATCCTGACGTTCTAAAGAATTTGAAATTATATGTGCCCGTCACATACCTACGTGGTCGCAACTATGATCTTCAGGATCAGCGTATCTATTCTATACACAAGACTGCTTTTGGCCGCTACAGCAGCTATCTAGAGTACGTTTGTATCGAAGTATTAGCACTTATTGTAACAATTACGATAAGTTAGTTGTAATTGGTACAATAAGTGCTATGTTTTAACAACACCTCTCTTGGCTATGCTAAATTTTAGAGCGGATAGGCAGTTTTGACTGTTTAGGCGGCTAACTTATTGTAATTGTTAGTTACAATAAGTGCTAATACTTCGATACAAACCTACCCTACATAGCTGCCGTAGCGGCCGAAAGCAGTCTTGTGTATTTATAATAGATGCGCAGAACAGCTTCCTTGTGTCAGACTTATCAGGCACTATTCGCGAGGGATGCGAGGTATATATATTCTTATTTAACTCGTTTGATTAGAATGATTTTTTTTCGGCTTACATCTCATGTGTAAACGTTCTGAATTCTGATTTATTATGACCACAATATTTTGTTTTTAAATAAATAAATACATTGATTTTTCATCGAGACTTCATGACCGAGAAAGATGATGATGAATTATTTCTTCAAATACTAACTACGACACTCTCTGATTTTGTTCGTCGATCCAGATGAAAAACTTTATCTCTGTCTCCCAAATTCGATCTGAAAAATTAAAAAGTTATTCAGCTATTATTACAATTTATTAGATCATAATTTCCTTTCCTTTTCCTTAATTACTAGTGTCAGTGTTTATATTTCCATATATCCAGTTTAAGCTAGACTGCTAAACACTACAAATAAATACAATGTATGTAGTAGGTAATGAATTTGCCTATCATGTGGGATTAAAAATAGTGTGGGGTGACATTTTGAATCTTCTTAAGGGTGGCGGATGCCAATATATGGGTCAGTTTCTACTATTTTATAATTTACCCTTGTATACCATAAAATGTAACAGCCATGTAGGGGTTCTCCGAGATTTTACAAATGCTTCAAGAGGTTGGGTATCACTGAATAGCTCATTGACAATGGACTCGTTTATCGTCCCGACTTCCATGAGACTCTCAAGATATGTCTTCAGTACCACATTTCAAATGTGTCTTCTCTTTCTCTTAATATCATCAATATAAAATTTCAGATGTTATATTTTGAAAATGGACTTATTCGAAGTGTAGTGAAAAATGACAGCCAAATCTAAACAAACTGATAAATCGTTTGCATTATGTACAAAAAATATATAAAATCACTTTTTAACAACTACAGCTTCCTCGATTCTTGCTGTTATTATTTACAAATAGCAACACTGACCTATTAAACAAGATGGCCGGAGGCCGTTTACATGCAAAAAAACAAAATAAAAGCTTGTATTAATAATATTGTTATTGCAAAACGAAAACTCTCGATGATGTCATAGTTTATAAATGCACACATAATAATATACACACGCAACGATTTCAAGCGAAGCATTATCGTTTTCCGAGTGCATCTTGTGCATTCAATTCTGGGATTAGTCTTTTACACGGTGTCTATAAAGTTGGTATATTAATACTGAATTCAATTATTAACAATTCTGCATGAAGGATTAACGAAGTTGTACGGAAGACCGGACCACGTCGAGGTCGGATGCAACGGAGGCCAACAGTAAAGTTAATGAAATGACAAAACTCGGTTTACTTGAACAAAGTGTAAATTTGGATAAATGGCTTCGTTTTATAACATATCACTTCAAATTATAAAAAGTATTCAAACGTATTCAATACATTTCTAATACCTGTTGAAGAAGTAATTCTTATCAGAATGACAGTTATTCCCAACCGGACCCGGCAAAGATCCACGAGAATTCGCAAAAAAGTATAACATGAAACCTATGGTAATCTGTACTATTATTGTTAAGTGTGTTATATTCGCTCGCTCTTTGTTTTGTCCAGTGTGGTAATTAAAAAATGCATAATTAATGTATTTGCAGATGATTATCTATCTGGCGCGTGGGCAATAAATACCACTGTTTCGGGCAGGGCTCGAAATGGACCGGAGCGCACCGGGCGCTGTTCCGGTTCGTTAAATCGGTAAAGTTATCGCTCTGTCTCGTGGAAAAATTATTTCAGCGTCTGAGCTAGACAGTCCATATAACGAAAAAATCTAACACACCTATTTCTATAACACACATAAAATTTGATACTTAACTATGTCAATATCTTCAGAAAATGAGTCGAGCGCTCCGGTTCGTAAATTTTTCCATTTCGAGCGCTGGGTTTCCATAATATTATGTTTAATCAATTATTATTGTTACGAACTCTTCCGTTCGGGGCAGCATATTATTCTGAGGGGAAAATCAACTGAGACATGAGTGTAGATTCCTCGGACATGACATTTTTTTCTTCCGAAATTCTAACTTCTAACAAAATATGAATGTTGTGGAGATGTAGGTATATCGGAATTTTAAAAATTTCCTTATATTAACGTGTCAGCCAAGTAGGGTTAATTAGCAATTTGTGGACGCAACTCACAGCACCAACTGGCGTTACCCATAGAAAAAAATTGAAAATTTAACTACCGAAAAATGGAGTCAAAACCCGCAATTTTCTTATATTTAGGTACGAGTACATTTCTTAAATTGATTGAATCCATATCTTCTGAGTACTCATTAATTTATCATTAGCAGTACACGTAAAATGTCATGAAAGAAATCCAACATCAATAAAATTGATCGATTCTCTAACTCCACAAGTAATGTGAAGAAAATAAAATGTTGCTCCTTTATTTAAAAAGTTCCGAAGTCGGTATTATTGAATATAATTTTTTGTTGTGTTGCAAGCTATTTTTTTTACCATGTCCAATCTTATTAAGATCATATTGGCCTCCACAGAGTGGAGGATTTTATTTTTACGAGAAATGAATGTTAGACACTTGCTCAACCTATAAGACCATACTCTGACTTACACACAAATTGAAAAACAATAATTATGTGTACTTGCCAGACTCAAGATTCGAACCTGGCACCCACGATGTTATATAGGCCAACGCTTAAGCCGCGCTGCCATCGTGGGCGATTCTTATTATTAGTGCCGCCAAAAGGTTGGAAATATCTGACCAACTATAATGATATCTTTAAAATTTACACACTCTTTTAGAAAATGAATTTAAGCTAATTCAATAGGTACGTTCTATGTTTTTAACAGGTGTCATATCTGACATATCAAAAACTACAGCCATAAATATTGCGTTACCCTATTACATAAACAACATGATTTATAAAAATAATAAATTTGCGTTCATACTGCGATTCCACGAATAAAAAAATAAATAATAATTACCGCGGTGTGAGGCTTGAGGTAAGGTGTTTCGAGTAAGCGAGAAACTTAAAACAGGCTTCCTTATGGGGAGGTGAAATCCGACGGCCATATGGTCGGCTGGCGACTCTCGTAGGCTTGCGTTTGTCATCGAATGGCTTGTCTCCCACTATACTTTTAATCAAATGTTCACGATTCTATACAAAACCATAATATTATTTGTCGAATGTATTTCGACTAAAATATTACTGTTTCTTTCACATATACCTTTCACAAATATTTACTCAATTTCTTCCAGGGATCATTTTTTTCTGGATGAATTACTTTTCTTTTTGTGCCACGTCGGCAAAGCTTTTGGTCATCAGTTTGTTCCCTATACAGATTCGTATTTACACTTGAAAAGGGCATGGGCAAATACATATTTGGGGCCCACCGAAAAAGAACTAATTAAAACGCATTTCATAAAATATTACATAATATTTCTAACTACCTGAAGTACCCGAGTTTGTACGATGTTGCTTCATTGACTAATATACATATTTTACGTAATAAAACAATAATAATTACATTTTTCGTCAAAATATCTGTGTCTAGGTACACAACATTTAAAAAAGAAAATGATTTTGACAGTTAAGTGAAACAAAAGAACAGCAAATTAAAATCGAATCCAAAATATGCAAACACTATCTTGATATGTCGTAAAATATTTAAAATTAGAATTGGCAGGATAGGTAATTTGAACAAACAAAATTTGTATTTAAAAAAAAATACAGCCATAAATATTACGTTTCCCAACTACATAAACAACATAATTTATAAATAATAAATTTGTATTTTTACAAGCATATTTTTATATATAAATAATCTTCTTGCTTTAGTGCTGTATCATACTCCACATAATTCAATAACAATGTCATGGCTGATGCATGTACCTATAATTGATTATTTTTGCGTGTCATAACGTTTGAACACTAATAGTGCTTCTGAGATACAAACGTATGAACATACGTACTTTTGTCAAGCTTTTCGCCCCTGCAGAGTCTTACCCGCGGTTACAGCTTCGTCCGCCCCGAGGTTTTATAAATGTTTTATAAATGTTTTCAAATTTATTTTTTCAACTCTGGGACTTCCACCAAGCTCTGGGGCCTGGGCTATATCACCTTTTGCCATATGACAAATCTGGCCTTGTCCATGTCGGTTGCTACCGGCCAGCGCACGAAATGGAAAAGTTTACGAACCTGAGCGCTCGTCAATTTTCTAAAGATATTTACATAGTTATCACATTTTATGTGTATTTTATAAAAACAAGTGTGTTAGATTTTCTATTATATGTCATATCTATCTCAGACGACCAAAATATGTTTTCCATGGGACGGAGCGATAATTTTAACGATTTCACGAACCGGAACGGCGCTCCGGTGCACTTCGGTCGATTTCAAGCCCTGCACTACCCTGTAGTAATAATCGTACAGAGGCATTTTGGTTATTAACTTTAAATCGATTAGTTAAATATAGAAAATGTATGAAAAAGTAAATAAGAAACGAGAAAAATAAACTCATTTTAAAATTATGATGATTAGTGTATGACATATTATTATCTTTGGTATTTCCAATATTTTTAGTAAAACATCAAAATATTCCACCATAGTACCTACCGACAATAATTAATACTAATCGTACTGAAAATAGGGTAGTTTAAAGACTCTGAATAATTTATTTTTCTCTATGGTTATATATCTTGCACAATAATTGCATGCAATTTTTAACTATCAATAACATTATGAATTATGCCATCGCATCGTAGAGTAATGGTTGAGTAGATTTATCAGTCCAACAACATCGACGGTCTTTTGGCCTACACTTCCCACTTGCAGTCGGAGCTTGCCAATTATTTATTTTAATATTGTTTAAACTCGTTGCAAACTCCTACATCCATAAGACCACTTCATGCGTTCGCCCACCATTGTTGCTACTTCCATTCATCTGGAAGAAGATGATTGAATTGTGGTTGGCTTGCTACACTGCAATATTATTTAATCTGATTTATTCATAATATATTATCATAGATCATTTTTTCTCATTTTCTTATTGGCAATATACCGGAGGACGTCAAGGTCGCCCCAATTATACTCGAATTAATCTTTCAAATATATGTATAGATACAAAATATTATAACAATAACTATATTACTATACTTACCATAAATAATCCTTAAAAGCAGTGGATTTTTAAGACATTTTAAGCCCCATGTACTAATTGGTATTGAGGCTTCACGGTAAATAAGGCTACACGTCTAGTTAACTAGTAGACCTAGAAAATAATTAAAAAAAGGTCATTCTATTTAAAAACATATGTAGCTACCTAATTCACGATATAAAGAATAGACATGTTAATGCATTTATCGTCATCATCGCTGCTGAAAGAAGGCAAAGGAAGTGAATATAAATCTGACTTTTCGGTTTGATTGATAGTAGGGGAAATATGGCTAAAATTTTAATGAATTAATTGATTTAACATTTCCCACGATTTGGGAATAGGTACTGCACTGATTTTCTGTGATACATACCTACTGTATAAAAACAACTAAGGAAGCTATGCGTTGCAAAGTGCACAAATATAAAAAAAATGGTTAGGTGCCTAGGTACTAACTGTATTATTGATTTGTAACATTTAAAAAAAACATACATCCAACATACAACAAAAAAAATAGACATCGGGTAAGCCAGTTTCTGACCGGCCATGGTGACTTCGCAGCCAAGCTGCATGGTTTTCGTTCGATAGGTCATGGGGCCGGAATGCACATGCGAGCACTATCATCAAGACGCCGAACACGTCCTCTTGGACTGCCCGTTGATGGGATCCGACCGAAGTGAGCTGTTTACCAGGATCCGTCCACACACAGGCCCGATTGGCCACGTGGACTTGATATCAAACAAGGCCAACTTTTAGGCATTTGAAAAATTTGCTGCGTCACATGAAGGACGGAATGATTTCGATCCCTCCTTAGATTCATTACTTTCAACTCCTAACTCCTCTGTTTCGGCAGAGTTTCAGTACACAGATACAGAGGACACTTCGTGTCATTAAAGATAAATGACTGAATGAATGAGCAAGTCAAGATTCTTTTCATTTCCTAAATCTCTTTCTTTAAGCACTAAGGTAAGGTAAGCACTGGTTGATACTTGCTACATCTGTCCAGTGCAGCATCGCTTCGGGACAAGGAAGTGTTGCACTAAAATCTTTTCATTCTGACACGTTTATAGCGTTATGGAAGGCGGTCGTGCACAAACCGCGGCTGCATATACCTACATGGCGGACGGAGATTAAAATATTTCGCAGCCTCCTAGAAGGAGCTTCAGTGAGCCCTCCGATAATCACTGCTATTATATTATCTTTTAGATATAAAATTGCGCCGTTCTCTCTAACCAATTGCAAACAATCAGCCCATAACACATAATGTGCCCATAACACACAGGTACATAATGTTCTAACCAATCTAACCAACCGCACTGTGAAACAATTCAGATACCTACTTAATTAAAATCAAGTGCAATATATATATATATATATATATATCGAGCTTTCTTTCAATAGCACTAGTAATACAAGGATATAAAAAAGGCGTATGAATGAGTGTTTACCTCCTACTCTAAAATACTGTTCTGTACACAAGGTTAGAAACGGAATTAAACTAAAAAAAGTTACTCTACTAGTATTCAGTGTTTCCTTAAGTTTTTGACCAATGGATATATTAATATACTTTATTGTACTGGCAATATATTTAAGGAAAATTATTTTATTGATGTGTTACTGTAAAAGTAAAAACTCACGGCTAATTAATCGCGAAAGTTGTATATAAGCAAGTACCTATTGAATTAATTATTGTAGGAACAGCTGATGTAATATGTAATAGTCTCAAAATCCGGTAGTACGTGGTTATATTATAATTATCATATTTACCTATGAAAATGGTAACTGTCCAAATTAATGAAATTCAATTTTATCTCGGGCGTTGTTGGCATTAGGCCATCCTCCCACGGCGCAACTTATGTCCGTCGAAACTGAAACTAAAATTCCAGCCAGTATCTAGCTAATGTATTTCAATGGTGGCTCGCTGACGGCGAGACTGGAATCTCTCAGCTTCAAAACGGTCGCGAAGAGATGCGACATGCTAGTCGCGCGGTCTCTGAAGTTTCCAGTCACCGTAAAACAGTAGTACCAACATCATTAGATTTCGGTGAAAAATCATATTTTCTTACCAAAATTGGTAGTATATCGTAAAAACCAAAACAACCAGAGACGTCAAAAGTAAATATTAATCGGAAAATTAAAATAACATAATTGTAAACGCTGCAGCGCGCGTATTGTCAGTTTTTGTACAACACAGCTGACAGTCCAGTTTGATAGTTTGAGGTTATGTGATTATTATTTCAACTGGGTTTCGGTAGCGCCGTGTGCGAAGCATCACATTGGTCAGTTTATGAGTTCCTTCACAAACCAGTTCCATCAGATTTCAGTTGCGCCGTGGGAGGATGGCCTTAGTGTAATGAATTCTACTAGTCGGCCATCGACCCACAGGAGATATACTGTGAATTATTGCCAAAATGTCTTTTTGTTTTACACGTTTACTAGTCGTTACATACTATATGAATACAATTATTACAATGCTATGAAAAACAATATAAATTGACATTAATAAATGCTGGAACCCCAATTTTTAAAAAGGTTCAATTCCATTTTTAAAAAATCGAAAGGAGTTCAGTTCCGGCAAATAAATACACTGATCTATCTACTTATCCCTATTTATCTACTACAATCATACCACATTAGCGTGAAGTTCAATAGTATTGACAGAAAACAAGACATATTCGAAACGGCACCGAGCAAGAAAAGCGATGCAATTGGCTTGATGTAATTAGTGTAGTCGAGAATAGCAAGCGTAACTGTGCCCAACGCATTAGAAGAAATTGCATCTGTGCGTATTGTTCCACTATTGACACCTCGTTGTGTATTAATTACAGTTTTTCAAATTTCGCAACTAAAAAGTATAATAATATGTAGGTAGGTATATACTATTTTTTTTCAAG
This sequence comes from Rhyacophila brunnea, assembly GCF_057557595.1. NCBI lineage: Eukaryota > Metazoa > Arthropoda > Insecta > Trichoptera > Rhyacophilidae > Rhyacophila > Rhyacophila brunnea. The sequence continues at coordinate 23,507,833 of NW_028232774.1, forward strand.
ATACCCTTACCAGGTGGAGCATATGGTCACAAAAATTATTTCTTAGATAATCACGAAAGGTTTTTAAATAACCACCTTACTAAAAAAAAATATTACTTCATAACCATAGTAGATAGTAACAACCACTTCATTGACATTCTTTCGGGGAATACTGTCTTATAATCAGAAGTTGAATGTTCTGCCAGTGAGCCGTTTCCGAGAAGGGCACACGGAATCTCCACCACAACGGCTCCAGGCAAAGGAGAAAGCCATCGATGAGTAAAACAGAGTAACGATGAGAGGTTGCATGTAAAGGAGAGTCGGGTCCAGTCTCTTTCTTGAGCGTCGAACTAATGTAACACTAGCATGGTTAAATGAATCTACTTGAATATTGTAAACGTGTAGGTACGATGCTTTTCTGTAATCGTCATAATATTATGAGTAGATTAAAAGCAAAAAGACTTCTCTCTACACTAACACATAGAAAATAGGTAGGTACCTATGGACATAAAAAATAATGACATATTATGTTTGAGAGGTTTTAGGTAGGGATATTAAAATTTATATTATTTATTATAAGTAGGCATATATAGAGTCTATTGAGTTTCTTTGACTATTATACCTACTCGTATAATATAAGTTAAAAATAACTTTGTTATTTAGTCTAGTGTAAATACTTCGAGAGTGATTGCTGTGCATTTCAAAAATGGAGAAAAACTCACTTGCTTTTAAGATAGGGCAAGGATTCACGGGGCGGCAATTGATAATCGAAACATATTTGATATTCAATTATATAAAATGAATTTTATGTTTATATCATCTCACGAGCTATATTACTATATTATCACTTGCGGCTAGAGTTGGGTATTTCCCGAGAAAATCTCAATCTCGAGATTCGGGAGTTCCCGAAATGATGAAATTTTGAATTCTGGAGATTCGGGATTTCCAGAAAAAAATTCCCTAGAATTCTCTAGAAATCGGGGAATTTTAAAAAAACTTTTAAAAATCCTAAAATCTGTGTAAAAACAGACACATTCCAAAAAAATATGATTTTTTTTATTTATGTAAGAAGACAAACAAAATAGAAGTAAGAAAACAAAAATAATTTAAAACATTAAGTACTTATTAAAATAGAATTTCAAAAAACACAGACTGTCAATTGCTGCGTCTGACAATCGGGTACGCTTTTGAGACACAAAATTCACTGATGTTGCAAAAATTGCGCTCAATTTGAATCGACGTTGGCTTAATGTGTTAAATGCCCCGATCAGTCTTTGAATTTTGTGTTTTCTGTCCACTTTTTCCATATAGAAAATCGTTTTTTTTTCAATTAATATTTGATAGATAATAAAGAAATCCCGAATCCCGAGAAAAGATTCTTGAGATCCGGGATTTCCCGAAATGTTAAAAATTTCCATTCTCGAGATTTGGGATGGAAAATCCCGAAAATTTCTCGAGAATTCCCGTCGGGAAATTCCCGAAACCCAACTCGACCTGCGGCGTATTTTTTTCCACGTCATTAATATCTAATTAATCTAGGTGGCGGCAATTTTGAGTTTGTTATATTATGTAAAATACAAACCGTTTTACATCTATGTTCTTGTTTATTGAAATCGCACCCTGAATATTAACCTACTTTTCTTTTTTTTTTTATTGTATTCAACACAAATGTTTTTCAGTCAATGTAGTCACATATTATAGTATGTACTCAGTTATTATCAATGTGCAAAGTAAGGTAAAATAGTATTAAAATAATTATTTCAATAATAATTCATGACCACAAAACGAAGTGGGCGTAAAGCCACAGAACATCCAAACGACGTATCGCATATTTCTTTTTACAATGTGGCTATTAGTATTAGGTATATTGTTACTACCTTGGAATATTTTTCATTGAATAGCCAAGTAACTACTCACTGTACTTATGCATTATTACATTTATTACACACATACTATCAAGATATGATATTAATATCTTCTCGATCACCATATTACACCGATTTTTTAAAGCTAGCTCCAGCGGCGAGTATATTCGACGCAGGTGACGCAATCGATTAGTCGAGTGTTTCAATGGGGCCTCGGAACAGTTAAAACCAGTTATAAAATTATTAATTATGTATTATATAATGTTTGAGGCTTTCACGGTTGTTTTTTTATCGTAGTATATTCTTGGGTTTTCACCGTGTCTCCTTCTTCCTTCTTTACTCGACGTTTCGGGCTCGTTGCAGAGGCCATTATCAAGAGATCTCTTGATAATGGCCTCTGCAACGAGCCCGAAACGTCGAGTAAAGAAGGAAGAAGGAGACACGGTGAAAACCCAAGAATATACTACGATAATTATATATTATGTTTGTCGGTTTGATATCGCGTGGATGTAGGGAAGAGAGAGTTATAGGAAAACGTATAGGGCAAAATTCTCAGAATGTAGGGGACGCACCATTTATCCGCGTGTCAATATATTTTTATATTGATTTGATTGAAGACGAAGACCTGACTTATTACATATTTTCCTTTTTTTCTTATTACGCAACTATAGTCATGATCGGACGCAGTAGCGAATGGTGGAGGTAGGCTGTTAATAAGACCCGACATAAATAGTGCACACAAAACTTTGTCATTCAAACGTATTTGTTTTCATTAAACTACAATATAGGTAAATATAGATAGTTTTTGTTAGTTTTTAAAATTCAATTAAGCCCTGCCTAAACCAAATACTAATAATAGTTTAGGTATGCTATAGGCGTTCCGACAAAGATAGTGCACACTTTTCAGTCGCACTTATTTGTTTTTGTTGAATTAAGCTCCGTCTTCAAATTGTATTCTTAATCCAATGAAAACAAATAAGTATGACTGACAAAGATCAGTGTGCACTAGTTATGCCGAATCTTAACAGCCCACCTCATACCCTCACAAATGTCATAGGGTACTGCCGTTACTACTGTGTTATTTCAAATTGCGAATTTTAAAAATAAATATTTGCAATAATTAAAAAAAAAAATGATAAACTGAAATATTATTTCATGTCTCTTTGGAATATACACCCATTCAGTTTGAGAAGCATTAGTCTAATGCGTTTAATGACACTTTTGTCATTATCATCACCTTTTCTTTAATATTTAAGTACTTATATATTATATAAATGTAGATGTATTCACAAATTATCCTGAATATCGGTTCGTTGACCAGTGATTCTGAATATGTATTAAATTACCTTTTACTAGTTCTCGACAGACCTACGTAAATTGTCAATTTTTATTTTTGCATTTTCAACGAAACTTCATTCCTGCGCCCCCATCCAAGCTGCGATGCATCTCACCCATCCCTTTCGTGGTACTCTCCAGGGCCGTAGCGGCTGCAGCGATGTCGTCAGCTGATGGAAAGAGGAATAATCTTTCCTAAATATTCCGCCTATGGAGAGGACGCAGTAGTTTTCCTTCAGAGTATAAGAAAATAGAGCCAAGTGCCTATTGACAATTATTGCTGAGGATTGTCTATAACCAAAATCCAATGAACAAGTCAACTAGCTAATCAATTATTATTAATTTAACTGTCGCAGTGACAGCTGAAACATCGAATAGTCGACCGACCCATGTACACACCCTTTTTAGTCGCAATTTCGTTTAATGTAAGCTAACATGGGTTGGCCTTTTTGTTAAAAATTTCTTCACCAATTCATCATAATCGAGCATGTTTATAGCTTTACCTGTTATCACGCACAACAAAATAGGACGGCCGCACTTTGGCACGCGATCCACGCAAATATATCGCTGAATTCGCCGTTAAAACACTATTTAAGACCCCAAAGTGGGTTATAAGTTATAAGACCTATAAGTTACCTAGTCGGAACTTCGAAAAAATATTTCGTGTTAATTAAATCATTATTTTTTTTATTCAATTTTGAATGAATATAACACTAGATTTCAAAATGTTTGATTGTTATTAACTCATTCGCTGCTGACTAGATAATGATTTTTTAATTACCACCTTTAAAATGCATGTTAATTACATCGATCGGCTGCCTGGTCATTACGCGCCAGGTGCGTCTTCAGCGTCCAAAGTATTAAGTATACATAATTTTGAGAAATTCAGAAACATAGGTACAACCCTGTGTAATCAGTATTAAATAAGGAAGTAAGAATGTAATTGATAATTATTTGAAAGTGCAAGGACGACATTAATACATTTGGTTAACACCGGGTATAGGAGTTCTGACCGCCAAGGTTGACGGTAGAGCGTCATAGGCATAGCCCTCACATCCTGAAGCGGGGCTTCAGGCTAGGATCTTTGGCGGGCACCCCTACCTATTGCTAAAGATAATGGCAGTGTGACGTTCTGCAGTAACGTTTTCCAAATAGTGTACGCGGTAAAATTATTGTGTATATTTTAATACATCCATTTGAATTATGGAGTTATCGAGTATCGATACACAATTAAAAATTGTATTGTACAACCACATAATTTAAAATAATAACACTAATGAAGGAAAATAGCGCCGCAGGCGTTTTACTATTAGATTTAGATATTAGATAGGCATTTACTATTAGAGAGAATTTTTGATGCGTGTATCTGGTCGACTAGGGCCCCCAAGCTAGAGCCCTGTCAGCCCCCCCTTTGTGGGGGCCATGGTCATAGGCATAGCTTTATCCCAAAGGTTGACTTTCAAAAAATAATAATATGACATATAAATATTGTTCCCAAATACGTTGAGCAGTTTTTGGATATGATAGCGCCATCCAAATTGGTTGTCCGGTGAACTCAAAATAAATGTCACTAAAAATGGAACAGAAGATCTCCTGGTGTCAACAGTGCAAAGTAATAATACAAAATGTAATTTAAAATCCAACTGACAATGTGAAACTGTCACATCATCGTTGGCTGGTGTTTTGTGTCTGTTGGTGTCGTTGACAAACTTTAAAAATATCAATCCTTGATTAATTACAAAGCTGGTTGCCCTTTCATTGGCAGAAATAGAAGCCCATTGGGCCGTCCGACCTGGTCGCCATAAAGGTTCTTTGCCTTTCCGTGCCTTTCTCTCCCATGATACTTTTTACTACATCTTTCAGTAAACTCAGTCTAAGCTCACTCGAGAGCGTTGCGATCTCAGTTTTAGGTATCTGCTCCTGTGACATTCCCAAGCGTAAATAACTGCTGATGCTTCATATCCAAACGTAGGGCCTCGTGATACGCCCAATTAAGACCGAGTGTGGTGCGGGTCGGGTTGGTTTGGAGGGGTCCATGTTTGTGTTGGCGGAAACTGACGCCCAACACAAGTACTAACACTAGTGCATACGTATTCGATTCGCATGAAGCATTGGTGGATCGGTATCTTAAACCCGGTCGCACACACAACATTGTTTCGACTGAGATATGGTCATTAATCAAAATCATCGCCAATTTTGCAACTCTCTTCCGTGCTCACAGGCGATACCGTCCCGGGACATTGGCGCCACGCGGCTAGCAGAAACACATGGAAAAGCATCATCTGCACAAGCGTCGATGCAAAATTTTGCTATTCAATCAACGGCCCATATCGAGTGGACATTTGTTACATGCGACAAGCAGGTGCTTTTCCTACCAATAATGTCACATCAACGTTATGTGCGGAAGTACGTTAAGTTACATGCCTTTTGTGAATGGCAATATAATCACGACCACAAATTGTATTCGAGGTCAGTGACGTCCCTAGACAAAATGCCGCCCCTAGGCAGTGCCAAAATGCCGCCACATTTTTTTTATACAGTACTTTTTATCATCCTTTCGTGACTCCAATATCTAAGAATTGTGTTGTATGGATACATTACTAACAAGATATAGGTACCGATTCTACTAAATCTAACTTCTTGCTTCAATAGACAATATTGTGAGTCTACGGTTTCAGATAGGTACATTTAAAAATACACCTCACAACTTCCATAACTCGCGAGTGACTGTGAAGAACGTGACGTCCTAGGACAACAGAAGTAAACTAGACATCGCGAACCCGACAAAAAAATAAAGTCCTGTTGAAAATTGTATAGTATTTATCTAATTAATAGATATATTTTGTTTCCAACCAGTGAGCTGATTTTTTTAATGGAAAGTTATTTCCGTTATTACTTAGTTTAAGTAGCTTTCTATATATACCTAATGATTCTCCTCGATTTGCCGCCCTTTGAGTAATTGCCGCCCCCAAGTGACGCTCGATCTGCCTACCCCCACGGCACGTCACTGTTCGAAGTGTTGCAGTCGAGACGATTATGTATGTGCGACAGAGTTGAAGGATAAGACCACTCGACCGCGATGTGAGTTCAGATCCCACTCGATCCAATTTAAAAAAAAAATAGGATAGGTAGGTATGCTTCTGAGATTTTTAAATATTATGTGTTCGTCTTCTTTATATTTTTTCTGTCATGCGTTGTAAACGTTTTGAACTTGTAAATTGTATCGTTCACTCGTGTAAATAAATATATTTGAATATAAATATAAAATTAACACGAATAATCATCGTCATATTCATGTACCCGCATTATTTTATCTTATTTTAGGCTGTTAGATTCATCATCAAACGAGAATAACATTATCAGGTTTTCCTTACTAGGAGGCCGTCGAAGCGGTCCACCCACCATTTTCTCGGGCACCATAGACAGGCAATACAATAATATCATAGACAAGAAAAGTGTAGGCGAAGTCCTTACAAGTTTTCGCCCAGCATTATTCACGGCCATGGATGGAAGCGACAGGCAATGAGTGCCTTGTAGTGAATATTGATCCGAGAAAATGTGAGTCATGCTTTAGCTTGATACATTTTTAATTTATGCATATTAAGTGATTCATTTGTTTTTTAAATCTCCATAACAGTTATACGATTATTTAATATGATCAATTAAGTAGGTAAAACATAATAGAAAAACATTCGTATTGCGACCATTTACGGTCGCGCTTCCGATAGCAGATTTCTGCATAACGACATGGAACATTAGCAAAAATTGAGACAAACTGTTGTATGCGAATGTGCGTTCCAGTGACGTTCTTAGACAAAATGACGCCCATAGGCAGGGCCAAAATACCGACCCATTTTGTATACAGTATCTTTTATCATCCTTTCATGACTCCAATATCTAAAGAGATGTGTCGTATGGATACATTACTAACAAAATATAATTACCACTGGATCTAAATTTATTTAAATTCGATATCTGCTTCAATAGACAATATTTCGAGTCCACCGGTTTCAGATGCATTTAAAAATACACCTGATAACTTTAAAAATTCGTGAGAGACTGGCAAGAATATCTTTGGATATATTTTAAATTAGGTAAGTATGTACCTACCTATAATTCAAATATAATTCGCAAATCTACACGTGTCATTGCTGATCATCAAGGACACGACGTCCAAGGACAACGAAAATAAACTAGACATCGCGAACCCGATAAATAAGTTACAGTCCTGCAAAATATTTATGTTAATTATTAATACATTTTGTTTTCAACCAGTGCGCTGATTTTTTAAACGGAAATATATTTCCGTTATTGCTAAGTCTATGTAGCTATTTCTACATATACCTAACGATTCTCCTCGATTTGCCACCCTTCGAATAACTGCCGCCCTCAAGCGACTCTCAATCTGCCTACCCCCACGGGACGTCACTGGTGCGTTCATATTGATAATGTTATTTATTTTTTTATAAACGCCGTATAACGGATATAAAATAAAACAGTAAAAAGACCACATAAATATTAATTATAAGCACAAAGTGCATTAACATTGTCCCCGATCGTGAAAAGTCACTTTTGAGTCGTGGCCGAATAAAATTAACCGAATAAACAATAGGTGGTACGAAATTTTGCTCTTGTTGCCAATCGGAGAGAGGTAGTCGAGATGTGAGCACGTCAATTTGTTTTGTGATAGCGTCGGAGGAATATATTCTTAAATCGTGTAAAGATGACTAAAAAACGTCACGCATGTACTCGAAAAAGAAAAGATGTCAATGAATATATTATTATTATTACTAATATAACAATAAACATAACATTAAATGGACGAATGTTGAATTTTTATAACAAATTATGTTTTCTTCCGCACGCGTCGTTTGCACAATTCGCGCGTCGCGTAGTCACAATATTTTTAGACCATGCCTCAGCTGTAGTAAGAGTACGATTAATGTTTGATTTAAATTAGAGTTAATTATTTAAAACAGTTTCTGACAGTTTCTGATCGAAAATTATTCTTAGGTCGCGAGTTTCAGTGACTGCTGCAGCCCGATTTCCTAACTATCGTCTCGTGTGGCACCAGACGACATGACGTAATTGTGACGTCAGCCAATACACGCTCAAGCGGGCGGCATGTATTGGCTGACGTCACAATTACGTCATGTCGTCTGGTGCCACACGAGACGATAGTTAGGAAATCGGGCTGCTGGTGATAGAATGATTCCGTCAATGGAGTGGTTATCTCAATGGAACTATTTCATAAGAATAAAAAAAACAATATCATCATGTTTTACCATAAATATCCATATGCCGATTTTTTTTTAGATTTTAAAGTATACCGTCGTTTATACTGCCGTACTAAGCACAGAGGCCGTATCTGCATTTTAGGCAAGTGGGAGATCTGAGCTTTCATATTATTTTACTTTTCCTGCTAATACTGGGGAACTTTTTATTTATTTTATTTGCCTATAATAGTTAATTTTGGTTTAAGATTTGTTTACATACCTTGAAAATTTGATTTATGTTATTATTATTATTATGTATTGATATTAGCCATATATATATCAGATATGGCTAATATGCCTTAGTAAATGATAGTTACAACCAAATCGCTTAGTATTTATCGAGTTTATTTCTCAAACTCCGTAGATACGGCTATTAAAACCCTTGATTTCTCCGTAACTATAGCAGTTACGGCTTGGATTTATTCACCGATCTTATACAAAAACTCTGCAGAATCCAAATATCTAAAAACATGAAAATACCTAAATACGTCAGTTACGGCCTCTGTGCTTAGTACGGCAGTATAGAGCATTTTTTATACATGAGACCCAAAAGAAAATTGAGTTTTGACAACTTTGTATGAGGATTTCTATGTTTCTGTGTGAAATTTATTAATTCAGAGGAGTTGAATCAACGCTACCCTATATGTACCTAACCAATGTTTAAATGGCATATTCAACATAATTTTTAAGACTTATTATCACCCTCTTCCTTTTGCGTACAGATATTACGAAATTTAAGATGAAAAGGGTTTTAAAAGGAATGAGTAAATAAGCTGAAAGTGAGATAGATTTATGTGCTGGATCGTCTGAGAAAAACACCGTAAAACTCGCTTAAAACATTTTTTTATACATTCATTATTTAGATCTTAGGTATGCAATATTTTTGAATTCGTTGGTTCACATTGAGTGAAGCGAAATACATTCTCTTGGGTCGCACAAACAGATAAACTGCTTGTGTGTATCACAGTAAAAGAAATGTGAAAGGATGTCCACACTACAAGGTGATTTTATCTTTCTTTACGGAAAGTTGAAGAAACATAATATTATTTTTATTGACCGCACCACTTTATACTTGACTGTTAATGGTTGTTTTATTTAGGAGCATAATGAAATGATTACATATTCACTAACGACTTACAGAGATAAAGGTTTCATAGACCATTACCTACTGGCAGAAGTAAAACACTTGTTCCAATTTTGACTGATGAGCTGAAGTTATTCATTCCGATAACACTCAAGATTGTTCGCCGTCACTAATAATGACAACCCTGATTTGTTACTATCATTGACTTCATAATATCTTTTGTCACAACCAATGACGTCCCATTGGGGTAAGCAGCTCATGTCATGCATAGGGGCGGTACATAATAAGGGGCGGCGGATGAAGAAATGAATAACTACGACTGCATCAGCTTGATTAGACAATATCGACATCTTAGTTTAAATAATAATCGAGGCTTAAAAAATCCTGAAAACATAATTTATGTTGTATTGTAATACTTACATAATTTAATGGCAGTTTATCGCACATGCAAACTTTTGACAAGTGTGCCTCCAGACCTGTCGCATGCACAGATGCAGATTTTCGTGGGCAGTCATTCGTTTCGCAATGGTTCCGCGTGTGTGCGCGGAAGAGAGTTGCAACATTGCCAGCTGTTTTGATTCAGACTGATTCGAGACGATTTTGTATGTACAACCGGGTTCAGTTATTAACATTATTATTTATTTTTTGTTTATATACTAAAGTCTTTATGGAAAGACGTGAAAGAGTAAGGCGTAGGTATACGCTTTATAACTTTGCTCTTTATTTGCACTACACTGATATGCCTCTTTGACTGATTACCTCCCATTAGGGAATCCAATCCCGAGCCAAAATTATGATCCCGGGATTTCGGGATTACAAGTTGACAATCCAGGGATCCCGGGAGTGGTCCCGGGATTGGCATTTTTTTCCATTGTTAATATAAAATTTTTATATTTACAAATAACATTCAGAAAATTGGTCAAAATAAATCTAGTATAATTTATACTATTTAAGACATTTATTTTTAATATTGTATACGTTCAATCTTGGAAATACACAAGTTTAATGGAGTAAATAATATTGTTATATAAATAATAATGTGAATTTAATATGAAATTGCTGTTTCTGATAGTAAAGACTTAATGAATGGATTAGAGAGATTTAAAATAATAAAGCAAATAATCATGGTGTACTTATGGCCTTTCCGCTTCATAAATCTAATTAGTCAGCCAAATATGAAACAGCCGTAAAACGTATAATATCATGGCGGAATTACTTTGTTAAAAGTGCGAAGCATTGTTTTTTTCCATTCTTTCTCATTTTTTAATAATTTATGTGAAAAAATAAAATGAATCGGCAACCTACACATCAAACTTCATTCAAACTAAGTTTATTTCTAATGTCGTTATTTTGTATTAAAAGTATTTTTTCTGTTATATTTTCCATAAAAATTGATAAAACAAATCAATCCCGAAATCCCGGGATTATGTTTATCAATCCCGGGATTCATAGGTATCGAAAATAGCTCTGGATCCCGGGATACCGGGATTCGGGATCCCAGGATTGGAATCCCTACCTCCCATAAAATTAGTAATGATATTCACTTGAATTAATATTTGTAGTAATAAATAAATAAATAGATAATATATGCAAAGTTAAGAAGTTGCAACTCTAAGTAGGTAACAAGTTATAATACTTAATATTTTTTATATTATTCCCACAATTAATCAATTAATTATAGGCACACAAAATAATTATAATAATCTATTTTGAGTTTAGCGCCCGTCGTCGTCGTAAAAGAGAGTAACGTATGAAGAAGGGTCACGGGCTCGAATTTAGTGTCTAACAAATTCAGATTTTGATTTTCAATTTACATTTAAATCCAAGACACTGACCAGGGACCTAGGTTAAGCAATGGGAAACACACAATTTTTTGTACAAAACGTATTTCAAACGGCCAAAGAATTTAATAGTTAACTAATCCTAATATTATATTATATGATTTTGAAGATGCCCCTTGGAATCCGTTTTTGAGCCAAAATATCAATTTTGGATTTTACTTACCTTTAAACAACAATAATATAATATTAATGGTATATTTACGGTTTTTATAGGTCGTGTTTTATTGGAAACTGACCTATCATTATAACCGGTAGAAGTGCCAGCAGGTAGACAGGTAACAGACGATGCTACTGCGAATTACACTGTATTGAGCGCTAGTCTAGGCAGGTAAAAATACCAAGTACCTACAGCATAGCAAGTACAGCCTACTTACTGAGTTTACTTACTTCTCTGTTTGTGGCAATGCGAAAATCAATACGGTAGTGTACAAAAGGAGAAAGAGTGCGTTGGCGCTTTCCAGTTGAACTCAGAGGAAAGAGGGACTGTCTATGGGATGAGAGATCTCATGTGGGATAGAATCAGCTGTTATAATATTCACATCTATGATTTAATTTTCGATTCAATTTATCATATATAAAGATAACAACATTTATATCTGTAGACACCACATTCTCAATTAAAATGAATCGTGGAACCCATTTATATTTTGTAAAACATAACAGAACATAATGAATATTTTTTACGTAGCGACGAAATGTTTGTTTATCTATCAGATAATCGAAGTTTATAGATCCAGAAATCACTCCAATTCAAACATTCTAACAAGCAATGGCGTCCCTGGGCAAAGTGCTACCCTTAAGCAGACTTAGAATGCCATCCATTTTCATTTTTAGTTTCAAATTGTCTGAAAATTCGTTAAATACCTATGCACTTACCTATTTTATTTATTTTCGGCTATCTTACACAGACAATTTGTTGGAATAATATTATATAATATGGCCACAGTGCCACACTTATTATTCACTCGTCTGCTATACATTTATTTTAATGTATATGGTAAATTTACCATTCTCTTGTGAAACACAAAGCTAACCACTACAAACTGTTTTACTTCTCCTGGTCATCCGAATTAATCCTAACACAAATACACCAAAAATCTTTAAATCGACATAAGTACACACCATGGCCCCCACATCCTGAAACGGGCCCCCAGGCTAGAATCTTTAGAAGGACAAAGGCAGTGTGACGCTCTACTGTAGCGTTTTCTAAATAGTGTACGCGGTAAAATTAATGTGTATATTTAGTGTTTTTTTAGTACATTTTAATACATCCATTTGAATTATGGAGTTATCGAGTATCGATACACAATTAAAAAATTTATCGTACAACCACATAAATTTAAACAATAACATTATCGAAGGAAAATAGCGCCGCAGGCGACTTTTTTCTATTAAAGCAAATTTGTGATGTGTGTTTATCTCATTTATCTGGTCGACTCACCTCGTTGGGCCCCTCCTGAGCCCTGTCAGCCCCCCCCCCCCTTGTGGGGGCCATGGTACACACTCTTAGAGCATTTCTGAAAAAAAAACCTACTATCAAACAGCAGTGGGTTTAGGTATGTGGAAGTCTGTGTCACTTACATGTTTAGAGGCACTCTTGTGAAAAATTTTCCTGCGGGATAAACCGCCATTACAATGCAATAATAGCTAAATGTTGAAGTTCTCAATCGAATGGGGAAGAACCGAGAAGTTCCACGTAGTATCCAGGAAACTACAGTACCTCGGCCACATTATGAGAGGACAAAAATACAGCATTCCCCAACTTGTCATTCAAGGAAAGATCAATGGGAAGCATAGCAGAGGACGGCGCCGCATTTCGTGGCTTAAGAACCTCCGTGATTGGTACGAGTGCAGCTCCACTAAACTGTTCCGGGTAGCAGACGACAAAGATAAGATCGCCTTGATGGTGGCCGACCTCCGCTAGGGGATGGTACAATAAGAAGAAGAATAGCTAGATAGATATGTTATCAGGATTTATTATGCTTCTACTATTTTTTTAAACTAAGATTTCGATACTTTATAATGTGTTGGCAGCATCATCTACTTAATGGGAAAGTGCTATTGCTCTCAAATGTTATCATATTTGTATCCGTTCCTTCAATCGCCGCCTTTTATGATCTGCTACTCTTATGCAACGCATGATCTGCTACAACAACTTTACCTAGCGATAACCACTGCACTTTCGAATGCAATAAAATTGTAGTGGTGATTACTTATATCGGCACAATTTATTTTAAATAAGTATTTTGATTGTAATGGCCGCTTTTTGATAAAATGAATAATCAGAATCGCTTCTTCTAGCATTTAAAATATTGTTAGCTACCAGTGCACATCTAGGAAGAACACAGTGACTATTTGTGCAGTTTTATTCGTGTAACGTAACACCATCTTTATTTTACCTCGCGGAACCCCATTTGGGAAACGTTGCAGTGGACTACCCATACCCACCCCATTAGACTAGTGTACTATTTTGAAATGAAAATTGTTTTAAATACCTTAATGATATCATAATAATATGGAGGCTGCTAATTTGTGCATTATATGATATTTCTAGATGTATCCTGAAAAGGGATGAAAATGGCCCATATGCAATGCTCGTAACAAACCGTTACAAAATACTAATAAATTTATAATGGTGTATCATAATATGTACCTAATCACCTCCGGTCCCTATTACGGGTAAAATTAGTTAGGCCTCGTAGTTTTTACCTCAGTTATCGTATAGATTTTCATTAGATTAACATACTATTATATGATTGAATCCTTCACAGTTGGTTTTTGGATTGTCGCCGTCAGTGGCGCACCCAGGGGGTGGGCCAGGGGGCCCTGGCACCCCCCAAAATAAAAATTATCAGAATGTAATTCACCAGCACATTTATAGAAAAATTTCTTAGATTTTAATTTCTAACACAAAAATTTCGAAAATGTCGAGGTTGTTTAGAAACCCAATTCCTAATGGAACTGTCAAAAAATTCTCGGTGTCCACTCGAATTCCGGACTGGTGTACACCAAGTACAATTAATAGACAAAAGACCGATAAACGAGAAATTAGGCTGTATTGTGTTGAAGAGGTTTGTGTATAAGTTAAATACAATAATACTTTTTTTTGTCCATTGTCAATTAATATTTTGGAACCTCAATATTAAAAAATCGACAATAAAAATTCGGCGAAAAGAACGACTAAAACCACCACAGTCGGCGGTGGTGTAAATCAAAAGAACATTTTTTTCGGTGGAATTTGGCATACATAATGTAGCTCTTGAGTCTAGACCAGTGCTTCTCAAACTTTTTCATACCACGGGCCCCCGAAATTAGAAAATAAAAATTCAAGGCTCACCTCCCCAAAAATTTTAGTCTTTAGTGACCAACAGTCAGTGGCGCACCCAGGGGGGGGGGGGCAAGGGGCCTTATTATGATTATTATGTGTCGATACTCAATAGCTCCATTATTAAAGTAGATGTATTAAAAACCGCCAATAATTCACCGTATAAGTACCCTTAATTTGAACTAAAACACAATTGGGAAAACGTTAATTTAGTGTTTCACACTGACTTTAATCTTAGCGGTAGGTAGGGGGGCCTCTAAATATCCTAGCCTGAGGGCCCGTTTCAGGATGTTAGGACCATGGTGTAGGTACACCGAGTGCAATAGACAAAAGACCGATAAACGAGAAATTAGGCTGTGAAGAAGAAAAAGAGCCCATGGGACTAATTTACATTCTCCTCCTTGGGCCCCCCCCCAATATTATATCCTGGGTGCGCCACTGGTCGCCGTATACTTATTCTTTTTAATTTTTTTTCTTATTTCCTCTTTTACTGGACTACCTACTTCTTAAGAATAGCTTCTACAATAAGCTTAAAATAAGCTTAAAACGACGAGAAAAGAAGGACGAATACGCGGTAACATCACAAAAATAAATTACATACAATACAATGAATGAATTAATATATTTGCGTGTAGGTATATAGCGTTGGACTATAACGCCGTGATTCCCAGGTTCTAATCCTGGGTCTGGCAAGTACACATATTGTTTTTCAATTTGTGTGTGAGTCAGGGTATGGACCTAATAGGTTGAGCAAGTGGCTGACATCCATTTCTCGTAAAAACAAAATCTGTTAATACAAACCTCTACTCTGTGGAGGCCCATATGATCCTATTAGGATCGGACATGGTCGGAATATTGAATTGAATATATAGTCACAAGCCAACAAATTTCTCTCATAATTAGCGGCTATTTTCTTTGAAGCAACTGACGCAGTCGATTCGTCAGAAGATTTCAAAGGGGGCCTCGAAACAGTTCAAATCAATCGTACAATTACCGATTAAATTGTTGCAAAATCTTCGATATTTATATCTCACAAATTGAGTAGGTACCTATACAATACTATATAAAACATAAAAATATCCTGCAACTAACAGCAAAGAGGCCAATAGCAAAACCACTCAATGATATAAGTATGTACTAGGTACATAAAAAATAAACCACCAATATTGTGGTGCCATCGCTGTCTTCCTCAATCAATATTATTTTTGGTTGAAGGATGTGATTTATGGCTTTTTTTAAAAGTCTGTCCGTCAGGCCTTCGCGTCCTCAAACAAACCATTTGCTCATAATAAGTGTATAATATTAATTTTGCACCAATTATTTAATCTTAATCTCTAGTGTTATCTCACATGGCAACTCTAAATTTGTCATGAAGTAAAGAGTAGTTACCAACATAACATTATTTAAATTAACTGAAACAATGAAGCCAAACCTTCGCGTTTAAACGGTCCTCCTCGCATGATTAGGTCAACGGAATGCCAACTTATCAAACGCATTATTACACAACACCAGTGGCGTCTGCAATCGAGCGTTATTATGATAATACCTAAGTACATGTATTCAATTAATTATTGATATCTTCCGAGAGCAGCAGGCACGCATACAAGGGGGTTCCTCGAATCTGGACCCCCCCCCCCCTCCACAGGAACGGACAAAATACAAAATGTTTTAGTCAATGGAGCAAACTTTGTATCATAGTTAGTAAAAGTCCCCAGATTTTATTGATTTGGAGTTTCTACCAGGACCATTAGAATTTTATCTTATTTCCTCTCGCAATCCACTAAGAGAAGAATTTTCATCCATTTCTCTCATTAATTTTCAATGGTCAAAATGTCGCCTGTGGTACAATTTTGTTCAATGCTGATTAACATAGAATATATAATAAAAATCGTCCAACATCTATTATTATATACTTACTTATAATATTATTTTAGGGGGTGGTAGACTCAAAGTGAGGAGTGTCTAGATATGAAGAATGTAACCAGAAATCTAGATTTTGTTAATCAACAATAAATTATTACATGATATATTATGGACTTAAATATTTTTTCGAAATGGACTCTCCCCATACATTTTTTCTGTGTGCACGCCTAGGGGTAGATACACTTTGCTACATTTTCAATTTTCATTTATTGTATAAAATCATAATTTATTTTAACTAGGATATAAGTATTCATTCATGATTGTCCTGTGCTGTAATTATTCCGTGTATGTCACTAGAGGTGAATATAACCCATTGCCCCCACAACGAGGGGACTGACAGGGATCTTAAGGGGGGCCCGGCGTGGCGGGTCGAACAGTTAAAACACCACACAAATTTACTCTAATGTATATAATAAAAAATGGGGGGTGGGGAGGAATTTTCAGTTATTCTAAGGGCGGCACCCTGCATAGGGACGTCACTGGTCACAAAATACAAATAAATATTTTTGTATCGATACGTGATGTTAATAAGGTCGAAATAAAATATAGCCAATTAATTTATTCACATTTGACAGAGTGGTTTTAATTACATTATTAAAATGTAGTGAATTTATCCCAAAGAAACAAATCAATGTAGTCCACCTTCTATCCGTTCAATAATTCCCCTTCGTACTCCACTGTCACATAGTATATGAATAATATAATGATAATATAGATCCAAGGATGGAAATATTTCTACGCGACATGTATACCAACATTACGAACGAATAATATTATGAATGTAATCAGGTATATTGTATACGAAGTTTTGGGCAGAGCTAGAGGCACTCCCTGGAATAGCGAAAACTGGAACGTGTATTCAGAGGATAGGTGTGGTGATTGTACAGCATTACCAACATGACAATATTGTAACAACGAAAAATATTATATTAGAAGTAAGTATTAAATTTCTACCGTGTTATATAATATATTTTGCGATGTTGTAAAATCTTTATTTCGTGATGGTGTAGGCCGCCGAAACTTTTTTCTGGTTACATGTAAATTGTATGCCTCAAACGAGCATACTTTATAATGTGAAATTCTCACTTTTCTTCGAAAATTCCTGTGCAAAGGTTGGTATTCATCAACGCAATCTTCTCATTTAAAACAGCTGATCGGGACACCTTAGTTTTTCCGTGTACCTACCAGTACGTTGCAGGAAAGAGGTGGTATTTTTCACGACACGTTACATGCCCATTTTCTGTGCTTTATGATGTATCTACTTGCTTTTTCATTATCTTCAATATCTACTACTTATGTAGGTAGATTCGAATATGTCCGTCCCTTAGTTGGAGCGTATGGTCACCACTCAGTGACTCCAAGCATCCCTGTCGCTCGCCAGTCAGCTTGCATCCTCCTAGACCATGCCAGCACGACCGTATACACTCTACGGATGGTATTTAGCGGCCTTCCAGGACGCCGGAATCGGGTTGGTTTTAAGAAATACCAAAGCACATTGAAATTCACTTTAGCCATCCGCCGCACGTGGGCGAGCTAGTTCCAATGTCCCCTTTTCACTCAGTGTGATGAGAGCCTGCTTGATCCGCCCTCTTATCTCCTTGTTACTCCTAAAGCTATACCACAGTACACCTAATATCCGCTGTATCAGTGATGGGATTAGGGAAGTGGATCCCCGACGCAACAAACCGAATCTCGAGAAATCATCAATGTAATTCTTCTCGGGATAGCTAAGCAAAGTCGAGAAATCACAAGTTCTATTATTATACGTCCCCACATACTGACAAACATTTTTTTTATTATTATTTAGCAGTTTACATAGTGATTTCACTGATAGATTAATTCTTTCCACAATATATTAAAAGTGCGTATCAAATGAATTTATAAATTTTGAATTTATTTACTGAGTTCAGTACCTGCCTTTTCTTAACATTTGAATTAATGTGCTGACGAGTAAAGGAGTGCAAGTGACATAATATAAGATCAAAATGATTAAAAAGTAGTTTTTAAGTTTTACATCACCACCCATTTTGTATATGAGTAGATCAAAATCAGAAGGGCTTGTATCTAACACTTACACATTGAACAAATTTGAGTATTTCAAAAAATGACAATTGTACTTCTTATCTAGTAATTTGATAGTAGTTATACGTTATACTATTCCTAACATTAGATTACGCTTCATGAACTTGACTGTGTGTATTTAATTTGATATTGTTTTCACAGCATTATATATATTAAAGTTAATGCCTGAAATTTTCTCCCTCAAATACTAAAAACACTAATAAACTTGTAGAAATAGGAATATAAATATTATAAATAAATATTAATAATGGATCTTTTCAAAATATGACATCATTTACAGAATGTCAATAATAGTTATGTAGAATTTTTAATCGCATATACTTAATTGTAATGTTGATGTACATTTCTCAACTAGGTAACTTGTGCACATGGATCCTCTCAATCACCACTTCCTCAATTCATTCACGTTTAGGCTAGCCGTTGGCCTATAAATAGGCAACTCGGACTTCCTGGCCACCCGGCGACGGCCTAGCAACCAGCGACGGCGCGGCTCGTTCATTTTCCGCAGAGGCGTGGTCCCGCGTCGTCTGCCGTCGCGGCGGGCGTCGGCGGCACCCCCACACTCCCTTGCGGATGACGGGGTGAGGCACTACCAGCCAGCGATCGATATGATATCGTTGCAAGATTGATTTGTTCAATGTCCAGAATCATCGATATTTTCCTCAAGCCTCGGATCTCCTTGCGAAAGCGATAAACAGAACAATTTTACGTCTAATTGTAAGTTGGTAAATAAATCATATTTTGTAAAAGAATCAATCTTTACATACATAAACCACTCCACTGATGAATAAAGGGATTCAAGTGCATAGGTTATGACTGTAATTCAGTAAGTCGATTTTAAAGTTAAACATATATAAACATTTATAAATTTTACACAAATATTTTTAGAGGCAGGGATTTTTATTGCATCTTATTTATATAATTGATATTACACTTCCGGTAGATTTCAAAGTAAGAAAAACCAGGCTAATAGATCGTAAAATGAAATAGGTATCAATCAATTCATGATTAATAACAATTTAAAAAATGCTTTACACGTTAGTTTTAGTATTAGTATTATATAATAAGAATAACACATATTTACTTATACAAATATAATAGGAACTGTATCATTTACAAAATACAAAACTTATTCACCATTTTTGATAACACAACAGTGATCTCGGGAGTTTTTTTTTATGCCAGACTAATTTGGAGGTTATCATTGTGTTCAAGCGATCTATGTAAATTATGTATATAATCTATTTAAAACACCTTACTGATAGAAGGTCTTTGTTCACAACGGTAGATAGTAAGGCGATTGCATTTTCATTGCATTGTTAAGTCTTGTTTTACGATTAATTTGAGTTTTAATAGACATTAATTTATATTTTAGTGACCTTATTACCTCTAAAAATGTAACTTTTACCCCTTTTGGGAAAATTCAACTGTGGTTCACCGACCCCTGCAGTAGTGGATCGACCCCGACGTATCAACACCCATCTAAAATAGCCGTGGAACAAACCAATGCAGCGGTCAAAATGCGGCACCCAGTTCGTCGTTCTTTGGAGTAATGCCAGCCAAAAAGTCGGATTACGACGTCCGTAATCCTGGAAGGCACGTAGGCATGTTGGCATTTATAATTTTATTTAGGTCTATTCCAATTTCCAATGCGGAATCCAGAGACAACAAAATTTTTGTTATCTTATTTACGTAACCGGCACTAAAACTAATAAATAATGAAGTACTGCGTAGGTCAGATCAGATAATTTTGGGGAGTTTCGTGGGGGTCTGAATTCTTTTTTGCGTTGCCTCGATTTTATCTGATTGAAACAGGAACTCGACTCTCGCACATTTCCGGAAAAACCGTACATTTTTTAAATTTTCGAATATTTTTCTACCCTTCTTCTTCTACGGCGATGAACAGTGATGTCAAGCGGAAGTAGGTACGTCATGCGTTGTTTAGTGTCGGCGTATTAATAGGGGGCTGTAAATAAAGGAAATAAAGACGCATTATTAAAGCGAATATTAAACATTCATTAGAAAGTGCTCTTGTTCTTAATGAAGCTAAAATTGGAAGGAGTGGCATTTGAAATCTGATTGAAGCTAAAAGTATCGGTTTTAGCAAAAACTGCAATTTAAAACATTTATTCATGTTTTTATTTGCTACCTATTAAAAACACAAAAAATATTTATAATTAAAAAATAAACTTATAAAATGTGCGTTAATTCAAACATCATTCATACATCCATATTTGATGGATATTTTTTGAAGGTACACCTACCTACCATAAAGATGTTTGATTAATTCATCGTAAAAATATATTTTGTATCCCACGGAGACTGCTCAATTTTCACTGAGTGGGTGGGGTCTTTGGATAAATGCTTTTCCATCAGCTCTTAGCATCGGTAACCCTATAGAATTTAGTTAGACTAATACCCAGTTTACACGTGCATGGATTTACTGTTGACAGTAAATATTATCGCGGCCATAACAAGAAAATGTATGGGTAAACATGTAATATCCTGCAGTTGCAAGCTTGCATGCATGAATCCAAAAAGTTGGAAGCTTCTGAATTGTCATGCAACAATAGAGATTTTTTCGATCTGCGCCTACGCAGTAGAACGATAGTGGTAAACCTGCCGACAAAAAACGAACTATACTCATTTAGAGGTTAACCGATTTTTACTACCTACCTGTCAAATAGTACCATAAAATGACAAAATCGCGTCTCGCTTACTCTTGAAGAATGAGATTGGAGAGACAGTCAGCACTTGTACGTGATACATACACGTTACAATATGCCACGATAGTTTAAAATACGCACTATTGCTGCCAGTAAATCCATGCGCGTGTACAGGCGCTATAAGGCTGTGTTGCTCTCCGCCATGTACACCAATATAACTGCGGAAGACTAGTTGACCGTGTGCGTCACATGAATTGAGCTGCCAGAAGAGTGCCCGGCTACAGTCATTATTCTGCCATCAATGATGTGATTTGTCGATCCTTTGGTTTCGTCGGAAGTTCCCTTATTAAGGCATGGACTTCTTGGTATTTGTCGACAAGATGGCATGCGGCCTGATGATTCCATGGAGAGAAGGAAGAAGAAGAAGAAGAAATATATGATTTTGGATGCCAATGTGATGGACACACTCACGGCATCTCATCTGAATCGTCAGGTGAGCAGTTCTTTTAGCTGAGTCTAAAAAACCCATAAAATACTAGGTACTCTGTCACCAAATTATATTGTTTGTCCAAAGGGTTTTGACACATTTGGATTCAGGAGACCATCTGCTTTGAAGGCGGTGGCTGAGATCGGGTGTCGTTTGACTGATGAGGTGAACACAGGTGAGTGCCATTCAACTGAGTACCCGAGACAGCAAATAAGCATATAAATCCGAAGAGAAGATCTATCAGACTGGAGGAGATATTTTATAGGTATATTTGGGGAAAGCTGAGATATCAATAGTTTTATAAATGTTTATATTATACATATATTATTTTGAAAAAAACACTTTCTGATATAGTATATAATAACCAATAGAAAAAATCTTTTTTGAAAAAAGTAAGTCACCCCGACGGGGAATCGAACCCTGTATCTCCCGAGTATGCGCCTCATCCGTCGCATTACCATTATGCTACGGCGTGACATACTAATAGCGAACAAATTTTAACTATTGGTCAATTACTATACCTACCCATCAGCGTTCCTTCCAAATCAGCTACTTTGGCAATCGATTTTTGTTTCTTAAATCAAAGTAGGTATATATTACTATTACTTTTGATTACTAACCGACGTCGTGGAATTTCTCCAATATTTTTATAGATGTAGCTACTTGCACTTGCTAATAATTTATAATTAACTATTTCTTTTATTCAACGAATAATTCACAAGATTTAAGAATATATCATTCTGATTATTGAACATATATTATTTTGAAAAAAACACTTTCTGATATAGTATATAATAACCAATAGAAAAAATCTTTTTTGAAAAAAGTAAGTCACCCCGACGGGGAATCGAACCCTGTATCTCCCGAGTATGCGCCTCATCCGTCGCATTACCATTATGCTACGGCGTGACATACTAATAGCGAACAAATTTTAACTATTGGTCAATTACTATACCTACCCATCAGCGTTCCTTCCAAATCAGCTACTTTGGCAATCGATTTTTGTTTCTTAAATCAAAGTAGGTATATATTACTATTACTTTTGATTACTAACCGACGTCGTGGAATTTCTCCAATATTTTTATAGATGTAGCTACTTGCACTTGCTAATAATTTATAATTAACTATTTCTTTTATTCAACGAATAATTCACAAGATTTAAGAATATATCATTCTGATTATTGAACATATATTATTTTGAAAAAAACACTTTCTGATATAGTATATAATAACCAATAGAAAAAATCTTTTTTGAAAAAAGTAAGTCACCCCGACGGGGAATCGAACCCTGTATCTCCCGAGTATGCGCCTCATCCGTCGCATTACCATTATGCTACGGCGTGACATACTAATAGCGAACAAATTTTAACTATTGGTCAATTACTATACCTACCCTTGTGAATTATTCGTTGAATAAAAGAAATAGTTTATATTATAATATATTATATAAGTAGGTAATTAGGTACAACATTTAATTTTTCACGATTTCTCATTGTTATTTTGTTTTACTATTTTGTTATTATTATTATGCACCAACCTAAGTAGGTATATTAATCCCCCACCTATTAAAAGGTTTTCCAAAAACATACTTTTAATATTTAATCACTTCAGTTGCGGGACGCACAAATTTGTGTTTTTGCTAATAATTGCTTTTCAAATGCAAATAAAATAACACATGAATTACAAAATCAATTAAAAAAAATCGATTTTTTAATTTTGTGTCCATACTGAAAGATCGAATCGATATAAATAAAAAGGCCGTTCTACAAAGGTGTTTTCGCGTCCAGGGTAGTAACGAAAAATGCGCCCCTTACGCAATACAAAACTTACTAGGTACCTATGTACGATCATTACCAACTTATACCTAAATAGGTAGTAAGTTCGATGGTGTCTGGGTCTGGTTACCATTGACAGAATTAAATAATACGGATTTAATACTTAACCAAGTTGGTAAGTAATTATTATTAAAGTATGTCTAAAAATGTATGGCTCTCTAAAACTGAAAAAATTAAGATACCCAGATATCTTTATAAGAATCTATAAAAAAAATGTAACTCTTCATATAAGTAGGTACATACTTAGTTACGAAGGAAGACGGTAAATTTTGAATATTACATTTATAGTTGACCAGGGGCCTTATGTTAGAACTTACAAGTTGTAGTCGCCCGGTCGACATAACGTCATATGACATCATTGTGACGTTCTACCGGAGTGATAATAGCATTCGAGAAAATAACGCTAGTCAAATGCTGGCGTTGTTCATTGTCCCCATACACAAATAGGTGTTTCAGCGTAATAATATATATGGTGAGCAGTGTGTGTTCGGCGGCTTGCCTCGAGCGTGTATTGGCTGACGTCACAATTACGTCATGTCGTCGGGTGACTTGATATCACTAGTTAGAACATAGGGCTGCAGACGAATGACTAAGGACTAAAAAACAATAGATGTATTACATAGACATATTTTATAAAGATAATGTTTTTGATGATTTGCATCGCTGGCGATTTTTCATGATAAAAAATTACTTTTCAACATAATCATAACAAAATTAATTAGGTCATTTTAGGATGTAATATACCATTCACTTTTTATTCTTGCACATTCAACGAACTCCACTTCTGCGCTCATATTCAAGATGCGCTCGGGGCGGCTGCACCGCTTACACACCCCTTGTTTCGCTACTGGTTGTAACATAAACAAATTATATTACTATTGTATTTGGTATTTATAAGAATTCTATCTCAACGGTAAGTATTAATGTTTACTTTTATTAAAAAATAATATTAAGTAGGTACTTAGGTTTATTATTTTTGTGGTAAGTAAATAAAAAAATGTGTAAGTAGGTAGTCGAGTGATATCAGTTTTTGACAAGAAAAACCGCAGAAAATAACCATTTTTACTCCTCATTTGGAGACAATAATACATTTGAATCATTTTATGTCGATGAAGTAACAAGTAATTAGTAAGTAATAACATTGCAGTGATGTCATATTGTGGTAATAATAAATTAAGTATGCATGATCAAAGTTAATCACATAATCTGTCAAAGATAAACCAGTCAAACATAGCATAATCGTGGAATAAATGTATAGATAGGTAGTAAACAGCGACGTCCCTAGGAAAAATTCCGCCCTTATACTGCACGCATACGATAGCGACTTGTGGGTGCAACATATCGCTGGTTAGATGTTCATTGCCATGGAGTGCAGTAAGCATATTATGCTCTTCTACGTCTAATATACATATGTAAGTGTATAAAATTGTACCTACGTAAATACATGACTTACCTACTTTATTTTATTATTATATATTCTCGGTTATTTTATTGGATATTATAAAACCAGATAAATGCAATAAAAATATTTGATGATTATTCTAACATACACGTCCACCGTTGTTCAGAGTAGGCTTGTGTTATCAGCGTTGCAGGCGAAAAATAAAACTCGTTCTATGAAATCTAATCTTAAAAGTTTCATTATTCGCATTTTTTAAAGTTTTAGCTTTTTTTAAGCAACGCATGACCTGCCTACCCCACTATTTGAAAATGTAGATATGATATAATTTATTTATAAAGAATGGTTGTTAATTTTTAACCACTACCCTAACCGATAGGCTTCCTGTTCTGGATCAAGCACGCATTGAACAAATGGCATGAGATTTCTTGTCATGCACGGGATTCAAACACATGACCACTGCACACTACAACTGCTATACCCCATGTATCCATAATATTCATAATCTGTCAAATATATTGGTTATATTATTCTATGTGGGGTCGATACTGTTTACTGGAAAAAAAGAATGACATATTGTTACGAATAAGTCGTTACATTACTCGTAAATAAATAATTAGCACCCACATTAGGTTCTACACTGGGCGAAGACATTCCCAATTAATATTCAAAGAAAAAATATGTGAACGTGATAATATAGCACTGTTTTATAGAGTGTTGTGTACAGTTTCCATTAGGTTTTCTTTCCCGTAGTTTGTAGATACTGGTAGGTACCTAAATAAATAAGAATTTAAGTGATGGAGCTGTATGCTTTGTCCAAAATCCCGCACATCGCACAGTAGACTCAGTACAAATTTATAAGACGGTTTTGTGTAGCTTTTGTGCTCAAAAATAATAATTTAAATTAAAAGATTGTATACAATAAAATTTAATCAAAATAACTGATAATACTGACTATTTATATCGGCCAATGGGTAGCCATATAAAGCAAATTCTATCGGATAACAAATATTATGTTGGTATTATTGACCGTCTTAAATATTAAATTCACCTCTACATCAAATTGGGCCACCTTAGATGGGTGAACCATGTACATAAGAATGGATGAGTCTTTGTATTGTCAAAAAAAACTAACCTTCGGAAAGCCGGAAGCCAAACGAAAAGTTGGACGATGGGTGAATAATTTCGAGTTGGATTTGAATATTTTACTGGAGAGATTTACCAAAACTGGAGGGAAGCTACTTTGACCGACACGTAGCCACTGCTCCTGATTGAGTCCATGGCGCTACGACCGCCGTGCTCTCATGTGTCTCCAATCCATGGACTGGTTATGTCCAAGAGTAGGTGATACCGTATCACGCGCCTGTCAGGTATGATAGTTTGATAGACCTCCTCTTCCAAAAACTGATAAACACATTATTGTTTTTTCCCCCTAATTTAAAGTGGTGTAGGTACTGGAGATAACAGTCAGGAGATATCAGTATGACTTAATAGACTCCTATTTGCTTATTGTGTGAATTACAGGATGACATCTTCAGCAAAACGCATAATAAACACGTGGTTGTAGGAGGTCAAGACCCACAAAGGTTTGCAGTGCCAGGGGGAAGAAGGAATCGGTCATTTAATTCCTAATGTACCTAGAACAGGGTTGGCGAACCTTTTTACGTACGCGTGCCAAAATTTCCCAGATAATATTTTTCAACGGTCTGACGTGCCAAGCAGTTTTTCATGGCGAAAAAAGTTTTCTAAAAAAAATGGTTTTTAAGAATTCTATTAAAAAAATTTTAAATTACAATTGAGCTCTTGATATTCTTTCTTTCACCGTATTTCTAGCCAAAGGTAAATCTTTTATTACTTGGATTTTTTTCCTTGTTTTCAAATTAGTCAAAGAGATCGTAGAAGCATTTAAATTAAACCACTCTTTTTTCAAATTATATTCTCCGTCACTGAACGGTTTTCCATTTTTAGAGATTTATGTTTGAGGCAAAATATCAACCATAAGCAAAATATTTGAATGACTGCCGATAATTAATGAAATAAAGTTTGTTGATTGAATTTTTTTATTTTTAATTCCCCGACCCTAAGGACCAACCTATGCAATTGTATATTTACATTAAACGTAAAGATTATTCTTGAAAAGAATTTGCCTGTATTTTTTTTTACAATGCGATTTTTCATTGTTTATGCATGAATTTCGTCGTTTCCGTATGCGCATCGATAACATAATATGAAAAAGCGAAGAAAATATGCATGGCTATGACGTCATTATTTTTAAATATTATATTAGTAAGTACTTACTTATATATTTATTTGTAAAAATTAAAAAAAAAAAAAACATTTTTAAAATATAATATATAAAATAGTACTTAATCTCTTTTCTCTTAAGAATGAAACATTCGCGTGCCATGCAAAATCATCTCGCGTGTCACTTCTAGTGGCAGGTGTGCCATAGGTTCGCCATCCCTGACCTAGTACATACAACCTGGTAGACAGAAATACTCGTGGCAACGAAAATTATTGGACCGAGTAACTTAACAATAGCTTGGGGAAGCCTTCATGCAGCAGGGGAAAATAATAATTCATGGTGGTAATTATTTGGAAAACCAATCACTGCATACTTCTTATAGAGAGAAAGAACGAAACAATTCATTGTAAAACTAAAAAAATCATGTAGGCATATAAATAATAAATACACGCATTCTAAAATTAACCGTAAATTAAATAATATATGCCTCTTTTCCATAATAATACTGTGTATTCATAAGTATTCTTTAAATTCGAAAATTAACGCCATGTGGGTACAATAAATACACATATTATATTATTTAATTTATTCACAAACACTTTCTGTCCCAGAGAAAATACAGTAAAGTTACAGATAGAGATAATTAAAAATGTGTTGACAATATAAAATCAGTTCCGAGATTTAGATAAGTAGGTAATGCTAATGATAAATCAGGTAAGATACCTACCTACTTAACTGAATAATTAATATAGAATTACTAATGACTACTTTAAAAACCATTAAAAGTTTTTAATACCTGAGTGAGTTCCTGGAATGGATATAAATCATTGGAAATTCACTCAGTAACCCACCTGGATGGAAATGGAATGTCATTAATGAAATTTCACCCAGTTTTTTTTAAACTTCTGATATATGAAGTATATAATATACACCGGAAACACAAAAATAAAGCGTAGATACATTGATACATATGGGATAAACTTGTGATAAAGAATACACTATTTCGCCTGTGTCATACATAATAGCAATACATAAATTATACAATGAACTTTGTCACGTAAATACAACACGCATTGATAATTATTTACTTAGAACAATCAGCAGGTATCGTATTTCTTGCGTCTTATGCCATGACCGCCATTAAGTCATAAAATAAAACTGCCTTCAAAGTCTTCACATTTTTATACTTATTATTAGTGGGGACATGCCGGGACAGTGACGTCACGCGGCTAGCTGAAACGAATGCAAAAGCAGCATCTGCGCATCTTTTTCATACGTACCTACCCAAGAAAGAGTATTTTATTACACTATTGCTTTGCTATTATTATTTAGTCATGAAAGTTATTTTTTCTCTTGCAACATTAAAATAAAATTCACGCAAAATAAAAAGCATACTTAGGTACCAGTTTTTTTTATTAAATTTTCAATGTTGCCAACTATGATTCATAAATCTCCATCATTGATTTTTTTACGTTGCTATTGAAAACAATATTCTAATTTTAATAATAATGATAGGTGATTCAGAATCATCCAGGCATGTCGACGAATGACTATATGGGAAGGGAGAAAAATATAGTCGTACCACGTACCTACGTTTATTATGTGTTTGTTCAATAATGTAACTCCAGAATTTTTTAATTATGCAATATTTACATTATCCGTCAGTGTGCTGTGTAGGTAATAATATTATAGTATTATGATTCCCTCTAGGCTTGTAGATCCTGATTTTTCCGCATCCAACCTAATTTCGTAGGTACCTAGTAAAAAACACTGAAACAACGACGTTGAAGAAATTCTTCTCGTATAATCCCAAAAACTTTTATTAAAGCCATGATTTTAGTGCATAGTTACATTAATTAATATTACAGATTCATTTATAGAAAGACCTAATTTTTGTGCTATGAATTATTTGCCAGGGTTACCATTAAATAATTTTTTATTATTTAAAATAAACAATTATAAAAATTGCTAAAAAGCAGTAGGTAGGTACCGAATTCGTCTTTATACGAACACGTACAACAGTAGGTATCCTATAGCAGAACAGATGCCATTTTTTTTAAACGTAGATAAGTTGGTTTTCTGTAGATACCAAGATAGGTACCATATTCAACTACGCTAGAAAGCGTTGTAGAGTCGTCATCAAGTGGTGTAATACAAAATACATTAGTAGGAATTACCTTCGGTATATTCCGAATAGTTTGACTACACCTAGGTATCTAATTATGTGCATCAATTTCTTTTGTTGTGATATGATTATTTATAGGTAAGTACCTATCTACCTTCTTTGAATCAGTAAAAATGCATTGTTTTATTTAGGCCATTTAGGGCTACGAATTCGATATTATAAAAGAAATCTTCATTTAATGTTCGAATATGTACCTATGTGTTCGAAACAGTTGCTGACAGTATTATTTTATATCATGTCAATATTGAAAATAATGTTCAATTAGGCCCGACACTTACGATCGAAAAATAAGAAGGGTAGGGCGAATGAGACAAGCCTATACGACAGGAATGAAGAAAACACTGTCAGCGATAGCAACAATACGTATATAACATAGCTTTGCGGCGCACATTACTTTCGATATGGTAGCTGGAGACAGTATCTATAGAGGTACACCCGAAAAATTTAATTCGCCATGACTTAGGAATCGTCTGGGAATTAAAGTGTTAATTATTATGAATATTCAATAGCTCTTCAGGTCTTTAGCGGGCGTTCATCTGTTGGAATATTGAGCAAATTATTATATCTAACGAGAATTTCGATTATCATCCATCGACTGAAAAAATATCTCATAGGTAGGTCTCCTACTAACTACCTAATAATAATACTCGCTCTACTTAATTTAAGGCAATAATGATTTGTCAATAATTGATATGATAATAATTAATAACATTAGAATGATAATTATGACGAAGTTCCGGATCCTCGATGCCGTGTAATTTACATAACACCAATGAGTTACAGTTTCATTTTTCTCATACATATATACATACAGCGCTCGAAATGGAAAATTTTACGAACCGGAGCGCTCGATAATTTTATGAAAATATTAACGTTGTTATCTAATTGTATATTATGTATTTTATAAAAATAAGTCTGTTAGATTTTTATTATATGACATATCTAGCTCAGGCGGTCAAAATAATATTTCCACGGAACGGCGCTCCGGTGCGTTCCGGTCCATTTCGAGCCCTGCTATTATAATGTTCTTGTCTAGTTGGCGAAGAAAATTGTCGCAGGATTATTGCAGATACGTCACTAGAAAGGCAAAAAACATAGGTCATTTCCGCTTTGTACCGCGTAAACCCATATCAAGTTAGAGACTATCCCTTCAAAATGTTTGCCTCGTAAACCGTTTCAACAAACTCAGATCAAAATTACATTATAAAATTGAAATGATTGAAATGTATAGAGGGATACATGCAATCCACATTTTATTTTATTTCAGAAATACCCATATCATAGATAAATGGGAAAAAATAATTCCATAATAAAATATGCGGATGACACCCATAATAATATTAATATTATATTTTTCTAGTCAGTGGGCGCTTATTTTACAGCTGGGTTTACTAATTATGACAAATAAAATAAAACTACCCTCATTAGGTTTGGTTTTAATAAATTAATTAAAAACGTTGTATGATATTATAGGTCCCCGTACAATTCATATTTGCAGATTGTAGCGGAAAGTAAATTTCAATAGGTACTGCATTATTTAAATTTTCACCGTAGGCACCTACCTATATAAAAACTATCACTATGTGGCGTTTTAAAGTGCGCCAACATAACATTTTTTAATAAAAAATATGCTCCTGGTAATATGCTCAAAACATGATTTTAGAGTTTAAGAAATTTATACAAATACATATTGGCGATAGTTGGGTACGATTTTATGTGAATCTTTACGTTTGCAGTATAATATAACATCGATTTATAATATATTTTGACGTATATTTTTTGACTTCTTAAAAATAAAGTTGGCAGCCATGTAACTTGTAATGCGCAAGATCGCCATCGACCAATGAGAGCAGAGCATTGGGCGTTGACGAGGCTTCAAAATCCGTTTGGCGGATAGAAAATTATCATAGCGAGCTAAATCTCCGTACAGCGCGAGCGTTCTGTGAGCAGTACAATATTAGTTTTTATTGAATAACAAGAATTATATTATATCAAAATGAGGGAAATCGTGCACATTCAAGCCGGTCAATGTGGAAACCAGATTGGAGCTAAGGTAAATAGTGTTTTTTAATAGTTTATATTCAGTTTTTAATAATAATTCGAGAACCGAAAAACGGTGACTGAGATCATACCGGCCGGCACTTCCGACATCTTGTCGATTAGTCACCGCCTGTGAAATACATCTGGATTTAATCGATTTACGTATGGAATATAACGAAAAAGTGTTTTAATTTATTTAGCCTTATTAATCAATAATCGGGTTACTTTATATTTATCCCGAAAATAGTAATTTACTGGTTGGGTGTGGCGTGGCGACGATGACCAATTGCCGGTACATCTGTTATTATTCGTTGTTTGTTTTAACGTTGTGTATCATCTCTGGAGAAAAATATTCATTTTTAGTGCATATTAAAGTGATAAAATTAATAATTGTAATCGTAGTAAAGTTATATAAATTAGTGCATTGAGAGTTAATCTGGTAGTTTACTCAGCTGACTGGATTTAATACTATGACAATATAATACCTAAACTGTAATTCAGTCATAGAAATTATAGCTTCTATTGATTATTTTCCTTCAAGCTACTGAGTTTGTTGTAGTAAATTTTCATTTAAATGTCTTTTATTACGATAGGCTTTCGCAGTCAGCTTGTATACGAAAATATACAAGATGCAGGCATTTCCTAACGAACAAATTTTAAATAATCATTTGACCGTTTTTTCGTGTGCCGCTTGCCGGCTGGCAAACGTTGTACGTGCGTAGTGTTTCAAACTAAAAACGAACGCCAAATATGTATCAATCTTTACTTGGTACAGCCGAGTACCTACCTAACCTATGTACAGAATATTCAGTAAATCGACGCACAGTCAAAACTGCTTTTGGCTATGTCTTCATCCGTCAAGGTTGATCGGACGATATTTTTTTCTCGATACGAATTTTGTACATGTGAAAATTTCATGACCAATGATTAAATTTTATGTACCTATGTATTCTATCCATAGTCATGTCTAATTCTTGTTATTTCTATGCCGAAAATGATCACAGAATGTTTCGCAACCGGTTTTAACTTTTTATCTCTTATTTTTAAGTATGCCGGTACATTATGGATATCGTAGCTACCTATAAAATAAACTATACGTGGATTAAACATCTCTAATGTTTAAGACCTGATATTACGGATGACATTGATTTAATAGACAACACGACTTCCTATTTTTTTTTAACCCTTGGAGACGGAATTAATTTTTCAGGAACACTTGAAAAGGCACACTGATTACTAAAATAAAATTGATATAACTCGTGTATTATTCATTCAATTCAAATTAATCTTTTAAACATTTATAGGTTTTGAATTTTTTTATAAGTATTTACATTTTAAAATGTAAATAACATGTCAAATATAGTTTTTAGGGTATTTTTAGCCTTTTTTTATACAAAATGACATAGATAAAAAGTCCATGATTGTAGTAAATAATAAAAGGAAGATACCTATATTAAAACTGGAGCTAAATATACCTAATACTTTTCAAGTTATTTAGAAGATGGAGGGCCATTTTATGTGCAAATTCTAGCGAACTGATCATTATTTTGACAAATTCAAATAAAAATCGATTTTATAAATCAAATATTTCTTAAAAAATATATTGGACTATAAGTATATAACTAACATCATAAAATGATAGCTACAACTATTGTAATTTAAACTTAAAAAAAATCAAAACATGATTAATTTATTTTTATTTTCATCATGTCCTGCATCCTGTAACACCGGCGCCGATAGGGCGCGATGGGTTAATGACCATAAAGAATAATTAATAGTTTTCGTTTGTACAAACATATAAGTACCTAGTTACCTACCCACGTACATCTGATTTTAATTAAAATATTTTGTCATAGCAAAATCTTTTTTTTTAATGTAATTATTTACTCATGTATTTTATTTGTGATATTATTATGTACTGGGAACGTTTAGTTTAATATTTTTAAGTGAATTATTTATTCGATTTTTCGATTGTGGTCTTTAATCAATCTTCGAACCAACGGTATTCAAGAAATACTAATTTAGAATTCAGTCAATATCAGTGGGTGAAAGCAAAGCACTTTATGATTCAGAAAAAAATACACTGACTTCATGATTTATTCATCACTTTTGTATGGATGCATGCACTTATTTTTAACGCACTACATATTCAAAAATAGATATCATTCTCGGCTTGATAATATGATCTGATTATATATTTTGTTTTGTGCGGTACTTACTTAGGGTAATGTGCTTATATATTTGGGCCACCTAGACGAATTTATAGTCTATCCCCTTTATATGTGGTGCCTATCGAAGTCAAGCCACTTTTTCTGTTGAATGCAGACTTGACGATGCATCATACCTATATTATTATGTATTGAATTTGAAATACCATCCGAAATACGACTATCAAACTATTTAAACTTGCACAAACTCTGCTGTTCGATTACTAGGTATTAACTCTTATTATTATGCTATTGGCCACACTACGAAACGGCTCAAATAAAATGGTCAATATCTCTTTAATTTTTCCTATTATAAACTAATATTAGTAATTTTATTTGTAGATAATCCTGCATTGTGCCACGTATCTGCATTTTTTTTTGTTAGTATTAAACTACTTTCTAGTATGTACCTGCCATGATAAAATAAAACATGTAGGTACCTAGGTATATCGGCCGTAGTACCCTTTGCACTCCAATCCATGGATATAATAAATTATTGATAGTATTAGATTAGATTAACAAGTTACATTGGTACCTAATTCGACATGCATCAGTCGGGTTAATCTAATCTGAAGGTATAGCGTCGCTATGCTTTGATCTTGTGTTTATTGAAATCTAATCAATTTATATCTTTAAATTTTATTGTACCTTGGTATTTGACAAATACATTCGTGAACTTCACTGCCCAATGCGGTATTTAAATTAACCCCTCCTTCAGACCTGTAACCGCTATCTGTCATTTTATATGAAATCGTGTTATTAAAATATATTTTGTAGATTTGGGTCGAAAACTGACCACGATGGGCTCTCGGCTATCACGGTTGGCTGTCATCGTAATCCAACGTCGGTTAGCCGCTATCGATCCGTCTGCGGTGGCGGTTCAGTGGCCGTGACCGCGCCTCTTCCCTCAACACCCTCCCCGAAATCTTACCATTGCACCCAACGATTCAGTACTTGAAAATACTCATTTCACACTCGGGGTGGTACTATATATATTTTTCATGTGGGAACATTTTGATGTGCTTTTGTTTTAAAACGCCATACGTTTCCGGAAGTTAACGTCAAAAATATTGTATTGTACCATATTTAAAATATTTCTTTTATTTTACTTATCACTCGCCAACAGTTCTATTTACTACATCTACTTCTACTACCTTCCTAGTACTTGCATAATATTATAATATGTTAGTGTGCTCAATTTAAAATTATCGCGTAGTTACCGCAGTGGGACCAGTGGTAATTGATTATTAAAAAAAATCATTTTTGTACATTATAAATGCAAATCCTATTGTATTTTAATGCGAAGAAATCAAATGAGATTGTATCGCCCGACTTGTGTCTGTCTGTCGTTCACGCTTCCCCGCCCTTGCTGCGTTTCGTGCTCACTGCTACCCATGTAATATGTAAATCATATCACACATTACATGCAAAACGGTCCAAAGAATACATTTAAATGCAGCTATTTGCAGTTTTCGGCGTTTAACGTTATTAACGATCTTATCCATCCATTTTACGGTGTAAGTCAAGATTCTCGATTAATAGACATACGAAGCCAGTCGCCCTAGCTAGACCAATAGTTTAAAGCGAGATTTTCTTTATGACTTGAATCAAGTCAAGTCATAAAACCCAATCAATCAAGTCTCCGGAATGTCCTCAAATATTGCCAATATTGAATGCCCGTTTTGTTTACATGACAAACTTCAATGCATTATAATATATGCGTATGGGCGGCGTTCTTCGTGATTATTTCTAAGAAACATTTCCGAGTTGGTACTTGCAGGCAACTACAACCAGAAATATGTACGCCGTGAACTTTCATTTAAAATTCTTCGGTTTTTTTGGTTACTACACTGCTACGAGAGTGCATCGCACTTCTCCGCGGCAACCGACGAATCGGGCTGCACTTTTTCACAGCATGTTCCGCGTCCAGCCTTCTATTACACTCGGCCATAATAGTAAGAAAATACCTACTAAGCCCGTCAAGGTCCGAATCATCGCGATCGGACCAATCTAGTCTATTCCATCTCGTACTATAGACTTTTTTCATGTAAAAAAATCAATGCCTGATGGCATCAGACGCTGCATCGAAAAGTAATGCGGACGTCTGCTGGTCGGTTTTGTGGTTTTTATTCCCGATTTTTTTTTATTGTATTATACTAGGTATATTCAGCATTTTTGTTATTGTATTTTTTCAGTAGGCAGGCTGGTTTTATACATTGTTATTTTGGCGTCTTGGCTCACTTGAATAGATTATTACGCCTTCAATTATCGGTCGAATTAATTCTTAAATAATGTTTATAATATGTTTTGTTTTGTATTAGAGATAAGATAAGAGGCACCCAGTAACTGAAAATTTGCACTGTAATAATATGACAATAGCGATTTTTGTAAAATAATACAGCTTCACAACTAAAACTAAAGTAATATCTCAGATGCAAAAATCCGATTAATCGAACTACTGCTAGTTGGCCGAAATTGATTTACGATTAAATTACACATATAAAAAAATCTTGCATCTGGAAATCATTCCATTTAACATTTCTATTATTTTTTTAATTGTTTGAATTTACTACTGTGCCTCGGAACGTTTTATATTTTTTCCTTTTGCCGTTTCGTAGTGTACTTATTTCATTTACCGTTGCAGTAAAACTGTTTTAATCGAGCGCAATAAACTTGGAAGATTTATCTGCTTATTGTCAATTTTTATTTTTGATCGCTTTTCTTTGGTGGTTTAATTCGAATTGCCGACTCTTTAAGTTACCATGTCCAAGGAGTAGGCTACGCTTGGATTCCGTTCGTTTAATACCTGTATTTTATTCTCGTTTGTATATTATAATACGCTGGGTTGGTTACTGTATGCCCAGTTTTTACCG
Source organism: Rhyacophila brunnea (assembly GCF_057557595.1). Lineage (NCBI taxonomy): Eukaryota > Metazoa > Arthropoda > Insecta > Trichoptera > Rhyacophilidae > Rhyacophila > Rhyacophila brunnea. Next base: position 23,544,480 of record NW_028232774.1, read on the forward strand.
GAATTGTACATATTTTTCTGTAAACATATTGTACATCCAAATAGGGTTTTTGAGAAGTGGTTGGTCTATTTCGAGGTTAGAATCTTTCAAATTCGATTTTGTCAGATCATATGAAACTTGCCCTTCCAATGGAGAAGGCTAGTAACTCATAAAATTTGTGAAATTGAGTTATGAATGCCAGGTAATTTTGAAAGCTATAAATTCTGTTCCCTTTAAAATCAGTATTATCACTAAAATAAGTACCGTTAAAATCCTTGGTGGAAAATATAGACATCTGCTAAAATGATTCACATTTAGCAAAAAGGCAGTCATTGCACCTATTTATTGCAGTTACTGCTTGTTTAGTATTACTTTGTATTTTAACATCATACTAATAAAAAATATCACCGTTTTTATTAATTCACACTTCACAGTACTAAAATTTGGAAAAAAAACCCTTGTCATTTATCTCGAAAGTGTTTTGTCAGTTACTGCCTCTTTCCTTGGAAAGGCAGAACATTTGTCCACTAATCGATATACCGATGAACGATTGTAAACATTTGACAGTTTGCGTAAGAGTGAGCAATTATTATATAGTCGATTCGAATTTAAAACTTGTTGACAATTACTATTTCAATTATGTATCTCTAATTGTCTTCAGCCAATTAAAAGCAAACACTTAGTCTTGTTGTGTGGATCCAATAGTTGAACGCGTTAATGAACTAATTGAGTTGGACTAGAATATGTTACGTGGATCGTCGCGCTCTGGTAGCCATATAAGTCGTATTCGGACATTGACCATCCATTGCCAAGAACAAGGTTTTGAACGAAAACAGACATATTTCATAAGATAAAAGTCTTATACATGGTATCGTTATAAATCTAACCCCATTTTAATGTTTACCGCCCCTTAGGTATATGTAAGGTAAAAGATTTTAATAATAAATGTTTGTTAATACCATTTACATCGCCCGTGCGCTTTACTTAATACATTTCGGTACAGGAATGTGAGGGGAAATTCTACCCATGCCCGACTGACATTTTTTTCACGTTATGCTGTAGGTTTTATTTATGAATGAATTCTATACATAGTTGAGTCGGATGAATGTGGGGGTAGATAGGCATGGCGTTATCTTGATGTACAGAATATCAAAGACGTTGCCCACGTCATGCGCTTCTTTGTGATCGCGTCTATTCTACTTGTAGTTTTGTACTGACACGAGTCACTCGTATTCTCTTGTTTTTGAATATCTATCCAATAATTGGTTATCAATTTGCATAAACATTGCTCAAACCGTCGATCTCGTGTCTGTGAGTTCTGAAATATTCTTTGGAGGCTGACAATCAAAGTAGTCCGAGTACATCTTCCCGTACTTTGCCACTAGAGTATGTTCCAATATATTGAGCGAGCCTTCATTGCAGAAAATATGCATGAAGAATGCAGCTTCATGATGAGATCCGCAACTATCCAAAGTGACGTCATACCTATCTCTCGTCACAGCATTTTTTTATTTTTGTCATATTCGTCTCTGTGAATCGTTTGGTTTCCCATTCATAACTAGCGGTAGGTAAGGTTAAACTTGAAACATTAAGTCTTGTCTAATTATTAATTTGCAAGTTACCAACTTGTTTCTATAATATCTTTGTTAGGAAGAATATCATGGATTTCTTACGATAAACACACGTTTACTAACTTTTGCAGAATATAATCACCATTATTACATTAAAAATGCCTTGAGAATTGAACTTTTTCACTTGGTTTTTGCTCTCCTTTAAAATTATTTTTTGAACCCTCCGCTCCTCCCACGAATATGCATTACATTATGTATGCATACGTATTATACGTTTCACCGGAATGCGTTGTGATTAGCCCACGCGGAATGCAATCATCAATCCATTGTGTTCCCTTCGTCTTTCTAAAATACGTCCGCGTCTCATCCATCGAACTTACGCCGCACTTGACTTGACGCCTTGCATTATTCCACTGCATTCACCGATATGTTGGAAGAGATTCGTTTTCCATGGTTTATTTTTGTTTTACCACAGGGGCTTTAGGGCAATAATAATTATTCTTTGTCATTCTAAAAAAGAAGCACGCTCTGCTGAAAAAACACGTTGTAATGCAGTCAACAGCTTGCGCGGATGACTGTATTTATAGATAGATACCTACAATATTTCGAGGGCTTAGTGTCAAACAACACTATCTACAAAAGTGCAACTTTACAGAAGAGCCAAAAATCGTTATTTTAGATTCTTGTAACTCAACAAGGTAAATGTTTATTTAAAACCTAATGTTAATATTTTATAATTTATTGTGTATTGTACATTTATCTTGCTTATGATGATGTTAAAATTTATAGGGATAGTTTTAAATAAATATGAAAACAAGGGTAACTTATGTAGTTAGCGTTAAACTTTACTGACGATTTAATAAAAAATTAGAAAAGATTGACATAACGTTGTTTGACTATCATGTAGCCATAAATGTGAAATAACGTTATCTCAAAAAAAAAAAAAACACTTTTTGTAGATAACGTTGTCTGACTTTAAGCACTCGATTTCATCTCCTTGTTAAATATAATGGATTCCGCAGATATACACGACTGAGGCGCATCTTTCAACATTGCGGCGGTTCATATCGCAAAGGCCATTTCTTCGAAAGCCGAAATCCCAAAAAAATGTAATGTGTCTGTAAATTAACCAACGTAGTTATTAGAATACTTGATATAAAAGTATAATAATATGGTGTGTGAAATTTTTTGTATAATAATTTAGTGTTGTTTCAGTATTCATTTTGCGTACATAAGAAAAAAAATCTTCCAACTACTGACGTGGTCTCTTTAACTATAGCTAAATATGTAATCAAATGGGAAGTTTATGGGCATGTAAACGTATGGCGACGGTATTATCGTTATTATGGAACGTGCAGAGTTGAATGGATTGTTTTGAATCAGCTTGAAATAGAAACGCATTTACATTAACAGTCCCCTAGTTTTATTGTACAATTAATTAATCACGACTTATTGGTTATATCAATTTAAATTACCAATTTTCTTATATGCAGTACCCAATTTCATCGGCTTTCTTTTCTTTCGCTGCTGTTTCGACAAACGATGATTAATCGCATTTTAGTTGGCTAGATATTATCAAACAATCTATTCTGACCCGCATATTGTGAACGCAACAAACAATCCCTTTGAGGCGCATTCGTTGATCTTGTAGAATGTGCAAGTAAATCATTTCGAAATAGCTCGGCGGCCTGCCGTAACTTAAACTTCCCGCCGCGAAAGAAAGCCGCGTGCTCTCTCCGCTGTTGTTATTATCTCGTTTTCTTTCATAAATCTAAAGTGGTCGAGGCGGGCGGCGATCGTAAAGCCGATCCGACATGGAGCAAGCGACTCACGGCAGTACCGTTATGGTTATGCTATTCAGCACGTACAGGCTCGCGGGGGCACTGCCCTTCGAGCTGTCCTCCGTGCGGTATGACTTTCACAGAACAGATTAATAGAAGTGTGAAAGCCTGTCGCCACGGACCAAAGTTTCGAGGCAGGGTTCGCTTTATTACTGTAGCGCGCCGACTGTCCTCAAATATTGCACGAGCGTTTTGTTTACTTGACCACCTTTAATACATATGAGACAGAAGTGACTATTGAAAATAACCCGATTTTACTGTATTCCATATTATGTTCCACACTCGGGATTCGCACCCCGTTGAATCTACCCAATATTGACATACAACACTTCACTTTTGTGCTGTCCAATCTTTATTTGTTGACTATCCATCCACCGTTATTAATTATATGCCGTCCATTCACCAGGTTTGATTTAATTGGTATGATTCCTAGTTCAGACCAAGGTACATCACCAATTCGGTCAACATGTCCCATGTATTTTTGTTTTCTGATGGGGGTGGAAAACATTGTTCATATACAAATGTTCTTGTTCATACGACCGAGTGAAACAGTACTTCTTTCGCGTTTCCAATCATCAGAACCATTAATCATTAACGATGCGTCCAATCAATTCCTCGTTTGGTAAATACTTTATTAATAAATAATTTATTGTGTTTTTGCAGTCCAGTATCTTTCAATCATAGATCGATTTATCCAGCAAAGATTACCCAACTAATTCATGATTGCTCGTTTTTCTCGTCCCATTGTAAACCTTTTCCTAGTAAAATAATCAATTGTTGGGTAACCTCAAAACAGCCTCTTCATGCAGTCAGTCAAGTCGGCGGTGAATGGTTATCCGTGATTTGTCGGTATCCTCTTAACAATTTGATCGCAAGTTGCAATTCTGAAAAGACAATGTGCGAAAACTATTTACCTAGGTATGTCACCTGACGTAATTCAAATCACTCACTTTCAATGTCACGCGTTGGAATAATGCGATATTTATTCCTAGCAATGATCTCATGTTACTAAATATTATACAGACATTGTGATACAAGCAGTACTTATGCGATATAAAATAAATAAAAATGATTAATGAATGACACAGTGGCCTGGTCACTTAGCTGCTCACGGCAATAGCCATGATTTAAAATGAAAAATATTTCGTTATCGTCCGGTTGAGTTCATCGCGGTCGCTGGAAGTTACAACCCAATTTACAAAGTTTAATAAAAGATAATGAAAATAAGTCTTTTCTTGCAGAAATTTTACGTTGTTGTGTTGTAATTGCCATTTTACAATCTATCCATGTTAACTATGCCAATTTATGACTGGTGCAAAACTGAATCTTTGATTTCTCCGTGTAAACCGAAACAATACAAGGCAATTTTCATATGCATAAAATTAACCATACAATATGTACATACTATGATTATTACAATCGTTTAGAATTTAGATTGATCAAAAGAAATTTCTCGCAAAAATTGACGAGATACCATACCTCAAATAACCCATCCGTATCCACGCGTTGATTTCACATTGTACTTCCATTGTCGTTCAATTCTGAACCTCCTATTATTTAGATAACAAATGGTGACTATACCAGTTTAAATACACCATGCACTGTAAATCCTATTCTAGTGAGCTATTAAAGGGTAAATAATATGTCAGTTTGTTGATTCATATCCAGAGATGAATCCAGACTGGATTGCAGAATTCCCTATTATTCACAGATATTCCTTGCGTTTGAAAGAAACACGTCAGCTGTTCGGTTTGGTCGCGTAAATAAATAACATGCATGATGCATTTTCGTGCGAAATATTTTTCGGGAGCCACTTGGGGCTATTAGTCACCGTGTTTTATTGTGGGATAGAATTTCCAATGACCCGAGGAGTCACTGATCTCGACATGCCGAATATAGACTCCAGTTTGCGAGATATTGTCATTTTCTACTGCTATCCAGCACTGTCGAATTCTATTTATGTTTCTTATTATTGACCGAAGATTTGATTTTTGGCCGTAGAATTAATAAACAATAAATTGCGCGGGCACATTGTTCTACATTTGAAATTGAGACCTTATCAACAAAATACTTTTAAAAAGCATCAATTTTTTAAATTATATGTAGAAAATGATTGTATGTAAATAAAACTGAAACATTTCTTTTTCACGTGGGATACAATACTTTAGTCATAAATCAACTTTTCTCGCTTTGCATTCCTGAGCGTTCATAACGGAGAATACAATGTATTATACGGCTGTGTGAAAATTTCTACGTCGAAACGCAATTTGGTTGTGCTATAATAGAGATTGCATTCTAATTTATTGTTATACTATCGACAATTCCGAAATACATGCATATCCACTGACTGCACCTTTTTATCGAAGCTCATTTGCCATTAACCGAGGCTTATACTTTTAACACTGCATTTACTATTAGGCGTTTTCGTGACTTGGCGTGTTTTCATCTGGCGAGATTCTTATTATGCATTTATGTTTTTTTTTAAATATTGTTTTATCCACTTGCATAAATTCTTCACCGCAATTATTTTACAATTAACCTTTTTGTGTTGGATCACATCCACGCTGAAACTATGAGCTTCGTTGTGCTCTATTTGAACCGTTATTCACTTGGGTAGCATAGCAGACGAACGTGTCTACATTTTTCAGATCTAATTGATTTTTAATCGTCGATCACGAATCATTATTGTATGTATTTAATCCTATTTGCAAATTTTATTCTGGGCTCTGTACTGTTTTATTTTAAAATTTTATTTATTTTTACATGATTATAGTGAAAATTGTGATGAATATTGAGATGTGTAACCAGATCCTCATGTCTTCCTAATGAGAACATTCTTTAATTCTTGCTATCATACAAATGTGTGTAGTTTTAGTAGACATTGGCATAATTTATAGATCGGTCAAACTAGATTGATTAAAAACTGAAAAAAGTGTACGTACTAGGTATATTAATTTAGATTAGTTAGAACGTTGACAACATTTTAATTAAATGTTGGGCCAAGCTATGATTCCACAATTCAAATTCAATTATCATGACATAAATTGAGTACACATAGAACACAACAATAAAAGTGGGTTGCCTTCTGTAGACGCCTAAGAAGTTTTTAATTTTATTCTCGGGTGTGGAGAGATATACGTTTTAAATTAAAAAATATGTTATTTTCAATAGTTACGTCTGTATCCATAACATGCATTAAATTTTGTCACGTAATTGAAACGCGCATTCATTATTGGTAATATTTGGGGACACTCCGAAGGCTATACATTATTGGGTTGTATGGCCTGGCAGTCAGTAAGTAATGAACCGAAACTGGCTTCAAAGCCTTTGTTCATGGCAACTGGCTTTCTCATTTCTATCATATTAAACCTGTTTTATTGGTGACGTTCATTTTGTAAAAAATAGCTACGGTGTCTTATTAATCGTACATACAAAATTTGTTTAGTTTTGAATCGGACTGCATTATTTTAAAATGAAAAAAATGCTTTTGTTTCAAGATCTGTGGGTGGCTAAGCAATCTCCTCTGACCGTTCCGTATATAGGCTAATACCACGTTCAATCCAAGAAGGTGTCGAATAGAACTCAGATTACCGTCGCAAACTATTCCGTGCCTCTCCTTAGGCATTAACGACCCCCCGCCCACTGCTCGTCGGCGGTTTCACGCTCCATATGGCATCGCCATCCTCAAAGCGGCCCGGTCCGGTCGTCATGATAATCCATCCGTGATGGAAATCGATCACCGTTTTTTCGGTGGGCAACCGCAGTAATTACTCCCGTCAGTGGTGTTCTTGTGTACGGTGCATCCTGTTGGGTAGGGAAGGTAGTGAACGGTTTACCGTAACCGATTCTATTCGTTTTATTATGTACTTACTCATCACTGTTGCTGACCTACTTCTGATCAATATCATTTTTATCACAACGAAAACTAGACCAGAATCATAATCAGCCATATTCGACAGTTGCTGCTGCTAGCCTTCCGATTCTCTCGACTTTTCGCTTCCGATCCAAAGGTGTAGATACATACGCCAAGCGGTATTCCAGTTCGTTGTCATTATTCACAGCACTTCCGTGACATCTATCACACCGCGAAGTCTTGTGTGCTCATTTCGCGTTTTACTCAACATGCTCCGCTAGGCTAGTCTTCATTTTTGGATCTCTTCTATTTAGCGTCTAATTTGTTTCTCTATTTTGTCATTCGTCGTGATTGTGTATTATTGAAAGGATTGACATTTGTATGTTAATTGTCAGTATTTTATTATTCTTGGAGTGATTATATATATATATATTTTTGAACATCCGTTCCTCTTATACTACTATAACGTCTATAAATAGGTAAATCATCGTTATCACAGCAGCTCTCTATCCACTACCGAACGAACTCTTCTCGATCCTTGGGTCTTCTGCTTTATTATCTCATTGATCCATCGGTCTCTTGGCCGTTCTTTGTGTCTTAATATTTGTAGGAATAATCTGTTCTTCGAGCGATGTGGTTTACTGATTATGTATATAATATAGTAATATATATAATAATATATATAATAGTGGAATAATATTAATATATTGAATATGTAATGTCAAGTGTGATTTTATGCATTTATTAACCCTAGTATCTTCCCACAAAATTCCCGTAATATTGAATGTTTAAAATTTAAAATTGACTGAAAAAAATGTATGGCTGAATTTCTAATATTGTTTTCCTATGTTCAATTCGCATTTTATAATAATTTTATTTCACATTACAAGGCTGTATCTTGTTCAATTCCCATTATTATTTTACAGCCGCTAATTTCGCTATTGTTATGGAGATAAGTCAAAATATGATGTCAGTTATAAATAATTAATTCGGCCTACCGGAAAAGGCAGAATCAGTTCAAACGGCGAACAAATCGCTGCAGCATGCCACGAAGATTGTTCGGAACCGCAGAGAGATAATGTTCCGAGCCTACCTCACGAATTACCTAGGGCGGCCCACATACGAACGAGCCCAAACAGGCATTTTCGAACTGTCAGTTGTTATTGTTGTTTTGAAGTTACGCCCTCGCTCAATCTTTTCATTATGATCGACGTGCCCATAATGAATTAAAAAAAATCATAGTAGGCATTCATGACATATGAACATAATTTAAAGTAAGTATTCCTTATTGATCCGAGTATCGACTGTAGATAGTATTCAGTAAATGTAGGTCTTACAGCACTCGGTTTTCTGTAGATTCCTTCAATATATTATGTGTAATTTGTGGATCAATGACAATGCTTATTACACCAGAATAGTTGTGGAATTAATTACATTCTATGAGCTTGGTAAGGTCGCAGTGTACTTGATAATACAAGGATGATCATTTGGTGATTTTACTGAAAAGCGATCTAGCAATCCAATAGCATTGTTGACATGAATGGAGATGTTTCCTGAATGTCACTTTTTTTTAGGTCGTGCAGCTTTCGTTATAGTGTAAAATCATTGTTGCATAATATTCGTAAACGTTGAGTGTAATATTGATTCATCGTAATTTATTATTATGTCATTTCATGGATGTTTACTGTGTTCCATCAAACTAAATATTGGCAAGTATCGTGTAGTACTTATTTGAAATCAAATCTCCGATGTAAATGTCTGAAGCATCCCCACACTCCATCAGACAATTGAATCATCTTTTTGCAGTCTTAAAATTATAAATGTATTACCATTGTGACATGGCAATACTACAAACATCGTGGTAAATGGGTCGCCGACGTCGCATGCCTAGTCTCGAGAAAGTAGTATTTTTTTCCGTCAGTATGTTCTGGTTCTCAGATGAAAGAAAAAGATAACACCGAGAAAGATACTTGCTTCAATATATCGGCTTGTTTGTCTCAATGTAATGCACTTTTTGTCGACGATTTTTAATCGGTGCTAATTTTTCTTTATCTGACGTAGAAGATGGATTAAGCCTCGAGTAATTACTATCGGACACTGATATGTTTTTTACACCGTGATACGAATTACCGTTTGAAGAACAGACAGGAAAATGCAGTGTTTTAGGATTAAAAAAAATCCTTTACTTGTCTCAATTAAATTCATAGTAGATAATGGTTGTATTTCCCTGTTTCATGATTTTTTTTATACTACCTTGTTGAGCACGCAGGCCTATTCGCCTTGGAACATTCTGCATTCCTGCGGCCTTGGTTTTGATGAAAAGCCTCCATGCATGTGAATAAAAAAAATGTACAGAATCAACACCCACGTAAACCTCATTTGAATACCTACTCGCGAAAGAATTCGTCATATTATTTGCTACCAGTAAACACTGATTACATCGATTCTAAGAAGTGTTTATAAATATTTTATACCCATAAAAGGTAACTTTATACATGCTATTTTTTCAAGCTCTCCAGAGCACCATGAATAAAATTCTTAATACATTTTGTCCTGCGGTTGAAAGTACATCGATACAACTTGCACATTTTATTATACCTTCAGGCCTAGCCAGTTTCTATTCTCGGAATTATGACTTCATCATTCAATGCACACACACGACTCTTGTCATTGCATAACAGATTAATTAATAATCAATCTGTTCTGTGATGACATCTTACATATTATTTTACATAGGTATTGACTTTATTATTGCCGTATGTTAGAATATTATATCATTTAACAAAGTGGGTAGTATGAAGATCGCTTTTTTGTTTGTCGTGTTGCGGCGAAAGCTTCTTAGCTGTGAATGTTTTTTTTATAACTTTCAAACCAAACCAGTTTTATTAATTTTTTGATCACAAAAAAACCTGTTCCATTTCGGTGTATTTATCGCGTTGTTTACCTGTCTGCTTTTATTTTACACGGAAAGGTCAAGGAAAGTGAGTTATCTGTTACCTCAAATCCGCTCTCTTGTCAAACCGTTAATTTATTACAGTTACAAATATAGTCAATACACTATCTTCATTATTAATTTGACGATCGTACTAGTTGGACATTATGGCCATCAAATAACATCAAAGTTTACTCTACTAAAAAAAATATAATCTCGTTTATTTTTGGAATAGGTAATCGAAAAATTAATCCATATCATTTACGATTTCTCCTTTCTGAATAAAGTTTGTTCGCAGAATTTATAGCGCCCCAGCTGCATACTTTTCATGTAATAAATAATAATTCGATTTTTTTTGACTCTTTTTATAAAATCTAATATGACCGCAGCGAGGCATTGACTCAAATATTATTATTATGTAATTTCTAGTGAGCAGATGGCATATTAATCAACCTGTTTGTGTGCATACATAGGTATTATGCGTTCACCTTCTCGCACATTGGAAGCTACTTTGCACAGTTCGCAAACACATATTGGCCTTGTGTAAACGAGATAGTAATGTTATTATCAACTGTGTAATTTTAACGAAATATTAATATTTACAGGGTTATCACAAATCGATGTCAATTATTCAATTTTAGTTAATGAACTACGAATATAATATATTGACTGCCTCCAGTGATTACCACCAAAAGTGGAACGACATCGAAAATACTGTATAGACTTCATTATATCCTCAAAGTAACAGCTGTGATTGAAATAATAATATTCATAAATTGAATCGAATCTCATTTACTGTAGTTGGCATGGCTGTATTCCGTCCTGATGGACGAAAATTACATGTTTTACCGACATGCCTACTTATGTTTTGTATGGTCTGCTGCCTACTCGAAGTACCCTCAAATCTAAAGCCCTTGACACGTATTATCGACACATACACCCACTTAACTTCAAATCGCAATTACCGTTTGTTTTATTAATTAATTTACAAATAATTTCTATGGCCGTGGTATTTTTCCTTCCTCGGCTCGGCGCCGTACCTATTATATTTTTCTCTGTACAGTACAGCGACTTGTGCTTGGCGTTACGTGATGTTATCGATTTTTCACAACAAAGGGAGCAGTGGCTACGTTTCACTATGCCCATGTACGGCATGGAGTGCTCTGGGCCACGTATTGCGGACTTATGAAATGCAAGATGAGAATAGTTTATGAAAGAATGAATACGCAAGAAATTGATATATTTTGTGAGTTTCATTAATTCGATTTCTTCGGCTTATTATACAATTGTCGGTAAAAGCTATGTTGCGTAGCGCCACGATTTATTTCGTTGGTTTAGGAGCTTTTTAAAATTTCATAATATCGATTTTATTTTAGGAAGAGTTTTAAATTCAATGACATTTTGCTTATTGCACTTATATAGGAATGGCCGAAACGTAATACTTACCCTCAGTTTCTTCCCTTTCTCCATATCTGTATAATAATCGTCCAGTGGTGAAGCTCCCATAACTTGGGAATGGATTCCGCGGATATGGTTTTCGTGCCTGCGGCGCTAATAAGTCGCCCAACACAGACTTGTCAAGTTGCCTCGTATGCCAGCTAATTCTTGGTGCTTGTCGATTTTATCTGCTCGGTATATAAACGTAGTTATTTATCAATTCGCCGGACCCAAGCATTTGGGTGCCCGAATTCCCCCGTCACAACTGACGTTTCCGTGTCCTTGAAAGACATCACCTATTAGTCTTAACTATATAATTTTTGTCGTGTACATAATATACTAAACAAATAAAATAATCATTTGTCGTCCCTGCCATGTCATCCCATTAAGGTTGTGTTTGTCGTTGGAATGAAGCGGCGACGGTGATGTCATCGTAGTCTGGCGATCGACGCATGCGCATTTCGATCCTACGTGTGCCGTTGTCAATTTTATTTTCTTCTCTGTTCTGTAGTGTGTGCGGGGGAAATGCCTACGTTTTGATGATTCCGTGTCCTGTTGCTATGGCAGCGCCACACCCGCCAACTATAACAATGCCATGCACGTCGTCTAATTTTAAAATAATGACGTTCGCTGTCTGTCTGAACTCGTAGTCCAATTTTATCGCAATTAAGTACTGAAGACTCAACATTTTGTATAAGCTCACTTTTATATTTGACAGTTTTACACCGTACCACTATTGTTTTATCATTTGGACAAAACTAATGTAGGTAAGATGGTGGGTATCCTCAAATCACAGACGTATTTCCCCTATCATAGGGTGAATCCTTATCATGGGGAGCATAAGGCGCGCACACCCGTCATTTTTATCCATCGTCAACAAGTTCTAACTTCGTATGTTGTTTATTATAATACGACTTGTAAACGAATGAAGTCATGAGTTTAATTCTTAACCCTTTTACTCCCACGGGGCCGATATTTCGGCCCACCATACCTATGCGAAAACTCCATCTGGGCCGATCCATCGGCCGAAAGTTTGGAACCAAATTTACGATTTATTCCAAATTTTTTCCCGTCATATTTCGTTCATGTAGACGAAGCATTATATTCACTGTGTGTTGGGTGGTGACTAACATTTATTTTAGTGTCGGCATTGTTTATAATTATGCCATACCCTAATAACTCACAAGTCATAATTGCTCTGCTGTCGAACTTGAGACCAAAGAGGGTCATAAAAATAATAAAACATTATTTTTATGACACATTTTAAATTCTGATATTTCTTTTAGTTGTTTTATGATTCATATATCACATTACAAAATTAAATTTGTAATTTTTGAACTAACAATGGATGCCACTGTATTTTTGGTAAGATGGTGAAAAAATACATGAATATAAATAATATTATAAATGATTTAGTGCTTTGAGACTTATTTTTTGAAATTACTTCATTCCATATCAGTTAGTCTTCGATACTGTATCGAATTCTCTTGCGATTTCGTGAATTGAATAATATTCTTGAATACCTTGACACTATACGATTTTTTTTGATTACTTTATAAAAATTCTATTTCATAGAGAAATAATAATATGTTTATTTTTTTTTCTGTTACTACATAAGGATAGATTATATTATAAAATTTGATATATCAATTATAAATAAAAAAATGTTGTCACACTTGTTTTGTTGTTCAAACATAGTTTTATCCGTTCATTTCTAAATAAATATTGATACATTATTTTTTTCTTTTGTTTTATTGATGTAAACTATCAATATTATTACTTATTATTGCTTTATACACCATTGAGAACACACAAAAAAAGTTTCAAATTTTTAAAACATGTGTAGAATTAGTTATTTAAAAAAAACTAAATCGACGATTTGTTGTCAAAAAACGCTTGGGAGTTTTCGCATATGCTAGGCTAAATCAGCTGGGAGTAAAAGAGTTAATATGGCGATTTCTTACCGAAACCACGAAACGCGTTTGGAATAGTTTATCCACGAGTCTCATTTTCCACGAGCGGAATCTATCGCAACGTTTCAAAGTTACAACTTACATACGTATGTACTCACTTACTTGCCTTTTGCGATTCTTTAAATTTCTGAATCAAATGAGTTATCGCGGCGACCACTTTTTCGAATGCCGTTTTAGGCTCGTTACCTTAAAACTGGTCGTCAGCATATTTTGAAATCGGCACACCTGTGATGTCAATCTGTTGGCAGTGTTACGAAATTGCACAGGATTTCACTTACTATACCGTTGAATGTCAACATATTACTCCTAGCACGAGCCCTAATAGATGTAGGTTTCCCAGTCGATAAATGCTTTTAGGATGAGCCTCCGCATTTTACTATGTATAGCTATATTATACAAATAATCTGGTACCGCATTATCTAAAATTTTAAACAAAAAGCGAGGTTAATACAAACATCGACTGTTATCTCTGGGGAATACGTTTCTCCAACAGAAAACGATTTAGATTGACTTCGTCCTTCTGACTCTATTTCTGGGAGTCAGAATCATCAATCATTTAACGTACTTACCTACTACTTTAAAAAATTGCACCCAATGTTCATAAAATTACTACATAATATTGTATTTTGTATCGATCTCTTCTGTCTGATGACTAATTAATTAGGTTGGCAAGACATCAACGCCGATCTCAGTGTCAGTTTGTAATCGATTAGTCGCCTGTATGCCATTAGTATGATTATTTTTTCTTTGTAATATTGTTGGATGTAATCGGCTTGATGGTAGATAGGCTGCGGAGATCGTTTCAAACTCCACATGTAGCTACAGCTACCTACGACTAGAGATATAAAATAGATAATAAAACGATTGTCATTTATCGTTTTGGATCTCGTTTTACGGTTGGTAGGCATACTAATACTATATTTATACTCCTGTTAAGTTATGTTTTGTAGTTGCTCGGGGTATTACTATCTTGTTAACCTGACATTGCAATCGCTGATGTGACATAAGCAACATTATAAATAGGCTGTCAGAACTGGAATTTAATTATCGTTATACCTACAATTTGCAGTAAAATATACCGGAATCTGCTTTAACTTATGTCCTTATTTGAACATTGGCTATTCAACTAGAGTAAGTAGACAGTAATAACTGTAATAAGTAAACGCTACTACCAGAATGGGTAGATTATCCAATACGGTGTAAAATCTATCAGTGAAATAATATTTTACGTAAAATAAAACGATGGTCTGTCAAAACGTCGGCATTCAAACCACGCTATATTATAAATTTCGCGAATTCGTGTCTATCTTTTTTTAAAGATTATTTCAATAGAAATACATTTTATCAATTCAATAAAAAGTATGACGAAAATTGGTGAGTAATAATAAGTTTTCTTTCTACCGCTGTCATCACGCAATCTTTTTTTAGGCAATTGAAAAAATAGATAAATCGGGGGGGGGGGGGGGGTATTTGAGAGCGTCCCCTAAGTGCTTACCTGTACCCGTCACTACCAACTTTGTCCCTGAGTTAATTCGTGCATGGCACTGAATGCCTTCCATCGTTATTAATATATTATTCATATTCTTGTTGGCTGATAAAGTGAGTGATATAACAAAATAAAATAATGCGTCTGTGGCTAATGGCCGTTCGATCGACTTCCGCAGGATGTAGGACTCGGGGAGAATTTTAATTGATGATTTTATTTTTCGATGACGCGCCTGTCATTTCATTTGCACGAGAGTTAAAGTTTAATGATGGAGACAGAACCGAATATTAACGATCGCGTGCACGATATTACAAAATAAAGATACGAATAATCGACCATTGTTATGCATCCTAATTAACGTATAAACAGCTCCCCTAAATAATAACTTAATAACTAACATCGATAACAAAAATCAATTATTCGTAGCACACGATATCATAAAAATCATATGGGGTATTTCTTTTTTCTTTTGATTATTAGTTGAATAAACCACTTCAGTAGTACGTACATAGTTGCTTTCGAGATTTTTAGTTAATGATGAGTGATGACATGACATGACATGACATGGGTTATCTTCCATCAACTATGTTTTTCTACTTCAAAGCCGGTTCGTTTTGTACGATAAGGCGTTCAATTGGACATACATAATATCATCAGTTCATTAAATAATTAAACAAGTTAATTAAAATGGTTCTTTTCATAGTATCGTTTATAAATTCCTCGTGGTATTTACACCTGTCATCGCTAAATCATGATTATTAAGTGCCCCAAAAGCTTGGGTTAGCTAGGTCAGGTCAGGTCAGGCTATTTACAACTCGTGTATCATTGTATGCAATGCAATGCATTTTCTTATATGGTCGTTTTTCTTTGTCCACAGTTCTGGGAGATCATCTCCGACGAGCACGGCATTGACCCCACCGGCGCCTACCATGGCGACTCTGAACTCCAGCTGGAGCGCATCAACGTCTACTACAATGAGGCCAGCGGCGGCAAATACGTACCCCGCGCTATCCTTGTCGATCTGGAGCCCGGCACCATGGACTCAGTTCGATCGGGACCTTTCGGTCAGATCTTCCGCCCCGATAACTTCGTCTTCGGACAGTCGGGTGCCGGTAACAACTGGGCCAAGGGACATTACACCGAAGGAGCTGAGCTCGTAGACTCAGTCCTCGACGTTGTAAGGAAAGAAGCCGAATCTTGCGATTGCCTGCAAGGGTTCCAGCTCACTCACTCGTTGGGAGGCGGTACCGGATCAGGAATGGGAACACTGTTGATTAGCAAAATCAGAGAAGAATACCCCGACAGAATTATGAATACTTACTCTGTAGTGCCTTCCCCTAAAGTATCAGACACCGTCGTCGAACCGTACAACGCGACCCTCTCCGTGCACCAGCTCGTCGAAAACACGGACGAGACGTACTGCATAGACAACGAAGCCCTATACGACATCTGCTTCAGAACGCTCAAACTCTCCACACCCACCTACGGCGATCTCAACCATTTGGTCTCCCTCACCATGTCCGGCGTCACCACCTGCCTCAGGTTCCCCGGTCAGCTCAACGCCGATCTCAGAAAGCTCGCCGTAAACATGGTCCCCTTCCCCCGTCTCCACTTCTTCATGCCCGGATTCGCTCCCCTCACCTCCAGAGGAAGCCAGCAATACAGAGCGCTCACCGTCCCCGAACTCACCCAACAGATGTTCGACGCCAAGAACATGATGGCCGCCTGCGACCCCAGACACGGACGCTACCTCACCGTCGCCGCCATCTTCAGAGGACGCATGTCCATGAAGGAGGTCGACGAGCAGATGCTCAATATCCAGAACAAGAACTCTTCCTACTTCGTCGAATGGATCCCCAACAACGTGAAGACGGCCGTCTGCGACATTCCTCCTCGTGGTCTCAAGATGTCCGCCACCTTCATCGGAAACTCCACCGCCATCCAAGAACTGTTCAAGCGTATCTCCGAACAGTTCACCGCTATGTTCAGGCGTAAGGCTTTCTTGCATTGGTACACCGGAGAAGGTATGGATGAGATGGAATTCACTGAAGCCGAATCCAACATGAACGATCTGGTGTCCGAATACCAGCAGTACCAGGAGGCAACCGCCGACGAGGATGCGGAATTCGACGAGGAGCAGGAGGCCGAGGTTGACGAGAACTAAGCGCCGATTTAGCTCGCCCAGCATCGTTGCCACTTCGACATCCCATCATCGCTTCACTAATACAACAAATAAATACCAACCAAAACAGTATGGAGTTTATACTATCCAAACGAACAATATAGAGCAGAGCATCGCGTGGTTTTAGCCCCTTGGGGCTTCAAACTACGCGCGTTCACACAGGTGGAATTACGCTAAATGAAGTAAAACGGAAATAATAATTATATTACTTGAGAAAAGATGCACCAGTAATTTATTGTCACTTTTACTACTTCTAAATACATATTATATTATGAATAATACTATAATATTGCATTTCTCCGGTGCGATCTTTTTTGATTTATAATAAAGTATGTCCTTGCTTAGGAATATATATATTATATAAACATATAAAAGCTTGTAATTCAATTTTTTATATAGAAAAAGCGTGATCCGCCTTCGTCATCTCTTTTATTTTCGATAGCGATTTTTCGTGACCCCCCCCCTTACATCTTAAATGTTTCATGTAATAATACATCTTTTTTTATAACAATTTGTACATTTTTTTTATTTTGATATAAATATAATTGTATTGAATATTGATGAAACGCAACACATTCCCCTGGTATATCATCCCAAGTACCAACACCAATCTTCGCGATGATCTGCTATCTTTTATTTTTTTGTTTTTTATATTAGTTTTCTCATAACGTTTAAGGCTGAATTCATTTCTAATATTTATAAAACGTCTTTTTTATGATTGTGTAATTTTTCACGTTTGTCTTAATTTTTAAGAATATGTTTGTTCCTCTCATCGTATTTCTTCATCTTGAATTGTGTCAGTTTTTAGGTTTCGTTTTGCATTTTATTCATAATTAAAGACGCCTATATCATTTTATAAACTGTTGTTTTTATTTTTGTCATAATTATCTCGTAAACTTAAACTTACACATTGCCCATCCTATCCCACAGGTTCATCAAATTTAATATAAGAAGACTTCAGAACAAAATATACAATAAACAAACAATGCATGCCGCCAACACGCCATAGGAAAATTGTATGCATAATTACTCTGCCAAGTGATATTTTCACAAAAGTCAAACAATGGTAAAAGATATTTCGATGACTTGCCAGGACTCATTGTCCAGTAAAAAAAATCAATACTATAGGTGAAGGGCATGAATGCTTATTTGCAGGTACATGCTGGCGCTTTCATTTATTATCAATTTAATCACAACCTACAATAAATAAAATTGTTCGTATTATTTCGTACATACATACCTATAAGTATGATTGACAAAATGATCAAAAAATGGAAAAATACTTCTGTGTTTTTTATGACGAAATATTTCTTCAATTGTGTCAACAGTTAATTTTCATGGTGAAATGCATTGTATTAATACAATTGGTTTTAAATATATTATTTATTCAGTGGTAATGATAGATCTGATTTGCACTGGGATAGGCAGAATATAATATCAGCTGTGCACTGAAGGCGGCCGAATAGGTCAGTGTTTCTCTATCATTTTTTATATCCACTCCACTGAAAATAGGAGAAATATGTTGCGGACCGCCACACGGAAATAAAAAAATATTATTTATATACTAACTAACAATGACATCTGATCGCGGTTGATTTCGTCACCACAAAAACATTTGCCGGTGCACGGGTTTTGAAGATTTTATTTAGTTTCAGCATAGCTATTATGCATTTGGACGCCAAAATTTCGCTGACAGGGAATACCTAGGCGACAGAAAAGACTAACTGTGAATTAACACAATATCGATATTATGTAAGGATAATTATTTGTGACTCGCTGTCCACAATCGGATCTAGAATATATCAGCTAATCTGATCAAGTATTTTACGTCATAATTGAAATGCTAGGATTGAAGATTAAAAGAGTTTACCTAAATACCTACCCACATAAATGAGTCGGATGAAGTTTCCACATCGGTGTCTACTTGTGTTCAAGCACGCAACTGTTTTGTAGAAGTTTCAAGCATTTTATGTTACTTGGTAGGTCTACATTAAAACCTTTATGTCAACGTACATATTACAATTATTTATCATATGTGATTCTACCAGTGGCGCACCCAGGATTTAATATTGGGGGGGGGCCAATAAGTAATTGAAAATGTTCATGGCCAGGCGACTTTTTTTACTATTAAAGCTAATTTATGATGTGTGTTTATCTCACTTATCTCGTCAACCCGACACGCCGGGCCCCCAGGCTAGAGCCCTGTCAGCCCTCCCCAGCCATGACCTACACCAGTCCGGAATTCGGGTGGACACCGAGAATTTTTTGATAGTTCCATTAGGGATTGGGTTTCTAAAAAAACCTGACATTAGTGTTTCGAAATTTTTGTGTTAGAAATTAAAATCTAAGAAATAGTTCTAAAAAGGGTGCTGGAGAATTACAAATCATTTTTTTGCCAGTGTTTTTATTTGTCTAAGCCCAAAGGTTTATTGGCTTTCAATTTCAATGGTTAAAATCATTCTGATAATTTTCATGTTTGGGGGGTGTCAGGCCCCCTTGCCCCCCCCCCTGGGTGCGTCACTGTAACCACATCACTTCAGTGTGAAAAAGCAAACATTCGTACTTAGCCTCCATAGAAATGCAAAGTTTTTTTTAAAAATGCCTGTTCTTAAAGTTCTGGATTTGATGAAATTTACCATATTGGTCTAGTACAGGTTTTAACACTGTGGTAATGCTTTCGAAACTATAGATTCCCTGTGTAAATAAAACAGTGCATAGATATAATGTTAGGGTTTCTCGTCTTTGCGAGGGTAACAAATCCTTTAAATGAGCCTAACATTGACGGAGCACCATCCATACAAATTCCTCCATGATATTTTAGATTGTTATAAATATGAAGAAATAGAATCAAAAACATCTTGTCATGTCGTACGCTCGGTGAGTTCTTTGCAGCATAGATATTGATCCACTATTTTGTTTTCATTTATGAAACGAAAACCTGTGAGACCAACGGTAGACGCGTGCGATCGATTCAGCAACATCGAAATCACATTAGATCTTTCATCGGCTTTCATAATTTCACGAAGGAATTTTTCGGTTTTCGCTATTTCGCGGATTTTTTCTGCTTTTATCATTATTTTCGCGGTGCACTTGCAACAAGCCAGCGGTGCACCGGTTAAGAACCACTGGTCTAGAGCCACAATATTTATGCTGAATTCCACCGATAAAATGTTTTTTTTTTAATTTACACCACCACCGACTGTGGTGGGCATGGCCCCCACATCATGAATGTTTGGCGGGCCCCCTTACCTATCACCAGGGTTGAGGAGAATGTGATGTTCTACAGTAGTGTTCCCAAATGGTATTCCGTGGATTTATCTATATTAAATAATTCCCTTGAATTCTTGATTTGTCGGACCTCATATCATATTATCGATCGTTATCATACTATGAACCACTGGTCGCGACCCTCTCTTGTGGTAGCCAAGTAGCATTCGACCCTTCGATATTGGATAAATAACCATTTTTATTTTTCTAGAAACACTAAAAATAATTGTAATATAAAATGATACACGTGAATTATTATCATGTAGTTACGTATATCATATTTTCATCATACTTCATATTTTTTATGTCAATTTTGATGCAGTAGTATAGCGCCATTACATTACATTACACATAACAAATTTCTGGTGTGTGTTTATCTCACAATTAGACGAGCCGCCACGCCGGGCCCTCTTAAGCCCGGGCCTCCAGGCTGTAGCCCTGTCAGCCCATGGTGGTGGGTGTAGTCGTACTTTTCGCCGAATTTTTATCGTCGATTTTGAGTTTTTTAATAGTGAAGTTCCAAAATATTAATTGCAAATGAAAAAAAAAGTATTATTGCATTTAACTTATAGGTACACAAACCTACCCAACCGAACACAGCTTAATTTCTCGTTTATCGGACTTTTGTCTATTGCACTCGGTGTACACCACTCCGGAATCCGGGTGGACACCGAGAAATTTTTGATATTTCCATTAGAGATTGAGTTTCTAAAAAACCCCGGCATTAGTGTTTCGAAATTTTTGTGTTAAAAATTAAAATCTAAGAAATTTTTCTAGAGAGTGCTGGAGAATTTCAAATCATTGTTTTGTCGTGTTTTTATTTGTCTAATCTATTGGCTTTCAATTTCAATGTTTTTGGGGGGTGCCAAGACCCCTTGGCCTACCCCCTGGGTGGGCCACTGGATTCTACCAAGTTTGCCAAACATCATATTATACCCATTCAAACAATGAAAACAACCAATAAATAATATCACTTTTTCAAGTATGTGTCAAGACATAGGTAGGTACCGACCAATGACATTCATTGGTACCGACATACTCGTATCTATCTGAGAAAACACAGTTTGAAATTTTGATTTCAATTTTGTGTTTTTTTTTTAATGGAAATGCTTTTTAGATTTTGTCAAGATAGAAATACGAAAGCCAGTCGTCATACTCGTAGCTTTAGAGTTTTAACGTAGTTTTGGTTAATGACGGTCAGGGGAAAACAGAAGAAAATACGGAATGTACCAAAATTGAATGCGCGTTTCGTTTACATGACAAACTTTATTACAAATTTAATTTCTGCAGCTTACTGCTTACCATCTTAATGGCAAAACACGAAATAACGTCCGTTTTTTCTAAATTGTTCAGGAGGGTAATTTTAAGCTTTGAAAGAAATTCAAACAATCAACATAATATTGACACAGCTTATTTTTCCCAACCTATGAAAACTAGACACCCATTTTGATATCTTGTAGATCTCACAGACGAGTGAAGGTAGACGTAAATTTAATATTTAAGACGGTCACTAACACGGGCCCGGGCAGTGGGGGGCCCGGCGTGTCGGGTTGACCAGATAAGTGAGGTAAACACACACCATAAATTAGCTTTAATAGTAAAAAAAGTCGCTATTATACTTCATGGCCATGAACATTTTTGAATATATACCTAATTGTGCAATATATTTTCTGATTATAATGTGTCGATACTTGACTATTATTAAAGTAAATGTATTAAAAATCGCCAATAATTCACTGTATAAGTACCCTTAATTTGAACTAAAACACAATTTGAAAAACGTTAATGTAGTATTTCACACTGCCTTTAATCTTAGCGGTAGGTAGGGGGCCCGCCAAATATCCTAGCCTGACGACCCGTTTCAGGATGTGGTGGCCATGGTGTACATGGTATGGTGGGACTAATTTACATTCTCCTCCTTGCCCCCCCCCAATATTAAATCAATCCTGGGTGCGCCACTGTATGAAAGTACTTATGACTGGCAAATTTTAGTGTGCACTATGAAAATATGTCGGATTTTAACAGCCTCATTCAGCCAAAATTTATACAATTTTACAGAAGTTTGTTGTTATTTTTTTAAAAAAAATTATGATTATTTTTATGTTTGCATCGTGTGTAATGGCTTAAAATTACCTGTAATTATTATTAAGAAAATATAATTTTAAATGATATTAACTTATACCGTTTTATTACATAGGTATTTAAAATCACAGCCCGTAGTATATACAATATACACTTTGGAGCAGATAGTGCTGAAGTCCAATAATATCCCAATTATGAATTAATAAAAATAAAAAAGTCTAACCTCGAATTGCAATTCTCAAATTTAACAAAATAATTGAGGATATCTGAAAAGAATCATTTGTAGATACGATACATTAAATTTGACTGATTGTTTTGGTTAAAACGCTACTGCAAAATATTGAATTTGTGATTTCCAGACTTCCAGCTCTAAGGTTTATGGTAAAGTCAATAACATTCTCCAGAAGTATGAACCCCATCAACACAGAATCAGTGACGTCCCGTGGGGGTAGGCAGATTGAGCGTCGCTTGGGGGCGGCAGTTACTCGAAGGGCGGCAAAGCGAGGAGAATCATTTGGAACATATAGAAATAGCTACCTATAACGAAAATATCTTTCCATTAAAACAATCTGCTCACTGGTTTAATCGGGTTTGCGATATCTCGTTTACTTCCGTTGCCCTTCAATGTCTTTGGTGACCAGAAACGACACGTGCAGATTTGCGAATAATTACAGTCTGATATTTTGTTAGTAATGTTAATGTATCCATACAACACATTTCTTAGATATTGGACTCATGAAAGGATGATAAAAATACTGTATAAAAAAATGAGGCGGCATTTTGGCGCTGGCTAGGGGCGTCATTTTATCTAGGGACATCACTGCACAGAATACAAACTAGGAGTCGAACCCTTGAAACGCAGCTCAAAAATACGTGACCTGGGTGTCATAATGGATAATAAGATGGATTTTAACGCACATATCAATGATGAAACTATCAATAAAGCATTAAAATTATTACTAGATTTTGTTCGTCGGATCTCTAAACCATTCAGATCACCTGATGTTCTGAAGGTACTTTACTTCTCATATGTTAGATCCATAGTTGAGTTTGCTTCTGTCGTGTGGAATCCACAGTACGTTACATACATAAATCGTCTCGAAGCGGTACAAAAGCGATTTCATAGCACGTCAATTTTAAAGCTTTATTTCTCCACCGTTGATCCTTTTAATAATTCACCTGTTTCATTTAAACGACGCGTTATCTGCAAAATTGTGTATACATAGATATAGGTATATTTATATATATATTTTTTATGTTACTTTTTTTGTATATACTTAATTTTATTATTCATTATTCTTCCTCATTTTTCTCATGTAATTTTCTTATGTAATTTCTTTATATTTATGTTATTCTTACTCTCTATCTTGTTAGGCTTAACTATATTACAATGTATACATGGAAAGTTTGCTGGTTGCAATAACTTTTCATTATTATGTTTAAAATTTTTGTAATC
Source organism: Rhyacophila brunnea (assembly GCF_057557595.1). NCBI lineage: Eukaryota > Metazoa > Arthropoda > Insecta > Trichoptera > Rhyacophilidae > Rhyacophila > Rhyacophila brunnea. The sequence continues at coordinate 23,568,539 of NW_028232774.1, forward strand.
AATATGGAACTGTTTGTTTCCTTAATAAATAAAAAAAGCTTTATGTTTTATGATTTGATTTCACTAAGATTTACATTTGAACCAAACAAATATTTTTTTTAATTAAATTTTATTGTACCTTTTTAAGTAATCTTTTAGTACTTATAAACTATTATTTTTGAGCCGTTCTTCACCAAACCTTCTTATAAGCACTGAGATACGTAACTCAATTTGCCAAAAAAACTGACAAATCATGTTTTGACATCTTACTACAGATTTGTGATACAAAGTATTGAAAATAACATGTGTTTAATTTTATCCCATCCTATTTATTTTTTATTTACGCTTCCTTTATTTTTATGTTTCCTGGAGACGACAGAGTCAGTTGGGATAAGCCTGAGTATATTTACCAATTTACATATACCTACAAGTACTTTGTTTTTATTTAAGTACATATTTTCAACTTAACCTCAGTCCTCTAATAATGTGAATAATTAAAAGCACTATTATTTATGTACATAAGTACCAAATTAACTACTTACCTACCTACATAAATTATGTTATAATGTAAATAATAATCAAATATCTAATCATTGGCGCTTAAATTATATACAATAAAAATCGTTAAAATGGGCTTGGTATGATAAGAAACTCAACATGTTTTTAAAATTTTCCTATCTATAGAAAAATCATAAAAATAAATGATGGCGTGTATCAAGATAATCGTTGAAAATAAAATCGATGTCAATGATTCAATGATTACATTATCTTTACTGACTAAGTTACAGTCCGCACTATTTTGCATTACAACGTTTTTATTAGCTCGTATTCTTATTTGTCCGGTGGTTGTTTGCCCTGTACAAATCTTGCAATCGATTTTTAACTAACTTCCCGACTAGATAGTCAACTTTTAGAATATATCATAACACGATGCCAATGCATTTTTTTAATACTTTCGGTTAATTCTGTTTTGTATGAAAAGTTATTGCGGAAGAAATCCGTAATCCAATCCACTATTATTGGTTGCTAGGGTTCTGGGGTCCTAGCAACTAAATTATTAATATATACGTGCGTTACTATGGAAATCAAAATGACATTTCAGTATTATTTCTATCAAGTACAAATTTTTTTGATCGTTTAAGCTAGCAAGTCAAGTTTATATGATTCAACAGAAAATTTAAAAACGTTGCATATAAAAAGTTCTTTTTATCTTGTAATTATTTATGGTTAAATTGAACGTCAAACCTGAAGATATAATCTTAATTCAACCTACCTATATTTTTAGCGGTAAACTTTCTAAACTAAAAATCGTTAATTCTACCAGAGTTGGAAAACCGAAACCAAACCATGAGAAAACCCCTTCGTTATTCTGGAACACGTCATAATATTCTAGATTCCACATTTTTTGCGAATGTGGTTGAATATCTGCAAATTGTGTTGTTGATAAAAATATATTGAAAATAGTAAAGCTACCTACTTTTTTGGTTTTTGAAATAACCCAGTAGGACCGCTAAGTAGATTATGTACCTACAAGTTGGTTAGTAAATTGATTTTCCAAAAAACCGCGCAATTCCAAACAACGCATTTCAAAAAAACATTTGCAAGCCTTGTATTAATATTTTAATAGGCAGGGAGCATAAACAAGGGAAGTGGGTTACCTTCTGGGCGTAGCCGTAAGAAAGTATATTTATGGAATATGGAAAAATATAAAATAAACGTAAACACATGTTAAATAATATGTTATTTCAATGGTTAGAACTACGTCTACGTCTGTTTCAAAATGTGCAAGAAAGTTTATCACGTGAGCGAAACATGCATGTATTTCTATTTTCTTGCGTTTTGATTCCCGGTGAAGTCACAATACATTTATATCATTTTCTCAAAGCTTGTGTAATAGTTTCTCTTATACTACTGAAATACTGTTAAATTACTATATGCACGGCATTGGGTCGCATATTAGTTATTCATCTAGCTTCCAAGTTTTGGTCTAGGCCGCCACTAACTTTTTTCAAATCTCTACTAGGAATAAAGGAACGAGTCTGTCTGAGAAGAATTCTGCAGTTTTTTGGACATATTGTCAGGCGCGGACCGGACAACCTGGAGAGACTGGTAGTTTTGGGTAGCCTCCAGGGAAGGCGAAGCAGAGGAAGAGCGTCTGCGCGATGGAGCGACCAAGTGAAAGAGCTGACTGGGGGCACCATCCATTCTGCCCTGAGAGAAGCGGAAGATCGAGAAGGATGGAAAGTCTTGGTCGCTGAAAGGATGGCGAAATTTAAATGTGGTCACGATCCTCAGCCATGACTCATGAGTGCACGACTAAGAAGAAGAGAACTACAGCAATGGGTCACTGCTGATGCTAACTACTGTCATTGGCAACATGACCTATCGTAGTGAGTAAAAATTCTTCATCTAAATCTGGCCTGGTCTTGGTCTAGGCCCTAGAGCAGTGGTGGCAAACCTATGGCACGCGTGCTACCAGTGGCATGCGTTTGAAGAGGAAAAAAATACATACCTATAATAATAATAAATGACAGATCGCATTATATAAAAAATAGGCTAATACTCTTCAAGAATAAGTATTACGTTAATGTAAATATATAGTTGCATAGGTCGGTTCTTAGGCTTGATGCGTCATATATAATATTATCGCACTAACCTCATCAGGCGGCGGGGGTTACCTCTGATTTTGATCGATTTACAATGCTTTTGTCCACTGTACCGAGAGAATGCCTCATCTGATTGGAGAGATTCTGGTATCAATCTGTGCCAAACTAATTAATAAATTAACAGATAATTTCATGTCTGCCCACAAAAAATGGCTGCACCAAATAAGAAACAAAAACTTGGTGGAGATAGTTGTAGTCATTCTGGCAGACAGTTTCATAATCGGTGGACCGAAATGAATGGCGTAATTGAAAAAAGTGATAAAGCTATATGTGTACTATCTTCTATGAGTGGTATCTAGAACATCATCATTTTTTAAATAGAATTCTTAAAAACTAGTTTTCTCCCATGGCTGTCGAGACGTAAGGCAGTCGAAAAATAATATTTGGGAAATGTGTACGTAAAAAGGTTCGCCATCCCTGCCCTAGAGTCTGGCTAGGGCCTATCTAGACTAGACTTCTTTTCGTATTTCTATCATATTAATCTGTTATGCAGTAATATTATGTGCCGAGATAAAAATAATAATAATAATATAAAATGTACGTATTGGCAATTAAGGTAGAAGTTTGTGGGCGAAGTCCAATATTTCAATAGAAGTAGTAAATAATTAGGTATTTATTACTCAGTAAAATCGATTATACAAAACAGAAATAATATTATTGCAAGTATCTGTTTTATAAAATATTCCGTAAAGTCGAAACAGCTGACTTTAATTACCGTAATTTAGATATTAGAACAGACTGAAATAAATTACTCCATGTCCTACTCGGCCCACTTAGAAATCATAGTACCTACCCACCAAGAAACAATGAGTGCATGCGCACACGGAGTAAAATGGTTTGGGTTCCCCATACCCAAACACTACGAATTTTGTGTCGAGCGATGAATACCTCGCCTGCAGCTATATACGGGTGCTCACCAGCGAGGTATAGCGACCTGTCGCATCGATAAAAAAATATCGAGTGCGCGTCAGTGTTGCCATCTTAAATCTCTTGCCTCCAAAATTATAGTATTTGGGGAAAAAATATAGTACGCGTTGTCATATGTTGAAAATGTATAGGTTTTTTGATTCTCAGAAATAAAATAACGGAGAATTTGAGAAACTCCGAGACCCCTTTTTATTTCGGTACCTCTTCTGACGAAAAATGCTTACCGAAGAATTCAAAAAATTTCATTTTAAACCAAAGTCAAGGGATTTTTTTACGTTTTTCGAGGAATTTTTTCCCCTAGTTCACCAAATCTTCTTATATTTAGAATTTATAGTACTTTGCTTTTGCACCGATTTATCGAACGGAAATATCGAAATTTTAGTACTTATTACATATTTTTTCCGATATTCAAAATTATAGTATTTTGGGCATACTATACCTGTTTTATATCGTACATAGTACGCGGACAAAATTATAGTACGGTTGGCAACACTGGTGCGCGTGGCCTAATGGTCATAATTAGCATTATGAAGCATTAGTGTCCGTTCGTGTCGTCCGCGCTGTCTTGTCTCCTGGTCGACATACCGCGCTAGAATATTAAAGCAACCATTGGAGACATGAGATGTTGCACCAATTTATGAGTGCCGCGGGTTTTCCATTGACACAGCGTCGCCATTGGATTGGTTTTCCGAATATCCGTTTTTGTCGAAATCGATCTCTTAATGCAGAATGTTATTTTGTATCTAATTGGACTAGAACCATCCCTTTCTTTAAATTACTTTGTAATGGTAATGAATACATCATTCATATGCTGTAAAAATAACAATTTAAATATCTCCATGTATTTAAATATAGGATTATGAAATTTGTTTTTCGTCTCCTGAACATTTGGTCTATTCGGGAAACCAATCCTACAGCGACGACAGGTCTTGCATGTCATAGAATGACAAGAGGATATGGGTCAACACGTTAAGAAGCTTGAAATTGACAGCCAAATCATCCGGGTTACGATCTTCAGGCACGAGGTCCTGACGAAGACGAAGTAATTATTTAATTAATTTAAATAATTTGTATTTTTTCGGTCCTGGGGGGTCCACACCGTAAACCAGCACTTTCAGAATGCAATGTCGAATAGGCGATGAGTGAATAATATGGTTATATTTATTTAATCTTAACATTTTTTTCAAGGGATTGATTATTTGAGATTAACCAGTAGCCAAGTACTTTTTGTTTTTGTTTTTAAAAAAACTCGAGTGCCATTGCGACTACTAATTGTATTTTAGACTTTTTTAAATAATTGATGCTCTTCAAGTTTCAAGTAGCAGATAAGATAATTAAATAATATGAGTCATCTCACCATTAACCGTGAAGTTAGGTGAAGTCAGAATGAAGTTGGTGTATAAAAATTGGCACTTATAAAAACGAATTTTGATTCGCCACGCTCTCTGTTTAAAAATGCAGCCGTGACGTAAGACCTAGGCTCTGAAGATAGGGAGACAATCATTTATGAACTATTTGGGAACCAGGTCAGGAAACAAAATGAATGGAAACTGGCTTACCCAACGGGTGTGGTATAACAAGGTAAGAATATACAGTATAACCCCTATTTTACGTTTTTTAAGGGACTGGAAAAAAAAACCTAATTGGAGGGAAAATGTAAAAGGGGGGTATTGAAAAAAAGAACATTAAAATTTTATGTTTCTAAAAAAATAACGTTTTATTAAAAAACAACATTCAATTAAAATTTTTATTGAAATGATCATGTACATAATATGTATACTAGTTTGTTGTATTTTTGTTTTTTTGTTATGTAATTCTCTTTCTACTATATAAACATTTAAAAGTGTCATCTTGGATATCAGCAAAGTTTGTAAAGTAGGTTTTTAAACCCTCGGTGAACCTCATTGCTTCTTCTTTTGTTGGAATATCAACCTCGTCTTCATCAGACAGTTCTTCAGAAGCGCGCGTAACTCGCATATTTTGAATATTTCCGACGTAAATCGCGGGAAATAAAAACGTAAATGCGGTTATTAAATGTACTGAAATACATCGGGACCGAAAAAATTACACGCAATTGCCGGGAAAACGTGAATACCGGGCACGTAAAAACGAGGTTATACTGTAAGTGATAAACTTAAACACTTTCAATAGTTACGTTTGTCTCATAGCATGCATTAACTTTATTACGTAAACATAACACGCAATCAATATTTTAGGGCAGTTGGCGCGTTTTGTGTCCCATGGTTTTATGGCTTCAAAATAATAAAGCGAACTCTGTTTCAAAGCTACCACACTCGGAAGTGTAAAGTGTAAGCCAGTTCTCATTAATGTTGTGTCCCTTGGCCGAGGTGATCTGACGCGATAGTGTGCATGACAGCTCATGATGCCAGCTGCGGAAGTGGTCGTGCATCCTACACTTCACTCTACTAAGTTGGTATTTTAAAGTCACCGCGTGTGCACAGACACTTTCGTTCACGTACAATGTACAAGATTTGTGAGTTTAATTGAAGAAATAAAAACATTTATAAACGATAAAAAGGAAAATTATGATGAACTAGCTGACTCTCGCTGGCTGATTGATTTGGGATTTCTCACAGACATCATGGAAAAATTGAATTCTTTAAATTTGGAGTTGCAGGAGAAAGACAAAAACATAGCTGAAATGATAAGCTCTGTAAAGTCATTAAAGTCATTTAAAGCTAAATTGGATTTGTTGATATCACATCTGCATATCAATTCTCTCGTGCATTTCCCACATATGAATAAAATGCTAGGTAACAATGAATTAAACGGGTCATTATTTATTAAGCATCTTCAAGTGTTAAAAAAACAATTTGAAGAGAGATTTTTGCAGTTTACAGATATCGAGCCAATTGTTTCCTTCTGTATCAATCCTTTTACTTGCCAAATAAATGTAATGGAAATGGCCGCATGTATTGCAGATTTTGTTCAAGGTAAGACAGAAGAACTAGAGTTAGAAATTTTGGAGCTTAAGAATGATATTTTGCTTAAATCCTTAATATCAGAGGACTTTTGGAATACAGTGGACAGAGAAAAGTTCCCATTTTTGAAAAAAGCGGCATATAAAATTTAATCATTTTTCGGTTCGACATATTATGTATGCGAATCATGTTTTCAAACATGAACTTAATAAAATCAAGATATAGATCTCTACTCACCGATGAGCATCTTTATGATTGTTTGCTAACATGATTATCGTCATACTCTCCTAATTATGAGGCACTGGCCAATGATATGCAATGCCAAAGATCACATTGACATTTATTGATATTCTATTTTTTTATAAAATGTTTTCTTTGTATTTGTGTGTTTTGTTTACTTTGTTTACGTTTTGTAAATACATTTCTCTGTATGTATGCAATTTGAATAATAGTTTTATTATTTTGAAACATTTTTGTTTATTATTTATTAATAAATTATGAATATAAGAAAATAAATTATGGGGAAATGAGAAGTTATGGAAGGAGTTTGTCGATTAAAAATAGGTGGTGCCCGCCACCCTACCGATATTTTAGAATGTGCTCTAGAGTACAAAAAGGTTGGGAACCCCTGACGTACATTATGATATACACACGTTAACTTCTGTTATATGTTGAGTACCTATATACCTATCGTTTGATAACGCCATTCTTCTTCTTCTCTGTCGAGATATCGTGACTAAAGATCATGAACCGGAAGAATTGGCCGTTGGACAGTAGCATTAGCGTCTGCGCGTATATGGACCACATAATGGTGCATTTGACCCCCTGCTCGCCTGTCGACTCTTCCGGTGAAGTCAATTTACAACCAAGTAGACGTGGTATACCTGCGCGGGGTATAGCAGGGTCATACGTATATAAAACGCAACCCATGACGGCGTTAATCGGCGTACAAGCTTATCCGCGGCTCGGTTCTACCCTTTCGACATACAGCGGCATTCAGAGCCTGTGTCAGTGCCAGCGATGTTCATTCTGTAGATACGCATTGTGTATGTTCAACAAACAAAACTTACACTATTGTACTATGCATTCAGTGTTACCAACCGTACTACAATTATAGTACAATATATACCTACATATGAAGGTATATACCTACATCAGAAAACAATGAATCCCTGGACGCTATATAAATATTTTCAATAATATATACAGTAGCGCAACAGCATCTGTAAATCTCCATAAACCATCGCGCAGATTTCCTATCAGCAAAGGAGTCCGACAAGGTGATACAATCTCACCTAAACTATTTACAGCTACCCTTGAAGACTTATTCAGGCAACTTGACTGGAATGACAAAGGGATCCCCATAAATGGAGAATACCTGAATCATCTGCGCTTTGCCGATGACATAGTAATTTTCTCGCAAGACTCAGAAGACCTCCAAAGCAGAATGCAGGAACTCGCTGAAGTAAGCAACAAAGTAGGTTTGAAAATAAATGTAACAAAGACGAAAGTCATGTTCAACTGCTTTGCAGGCCAAAAAGAGATCCTCATCAATGGCACTCAGCTCGAACAGGTGAAAAGCTACATCTATCTGGGACAACAAGTATCTATAGATGGATGTATATTTGATGAAATTGTTCGCAGAGTAAAGCTAGGCTGGAGTGCTTTTGGCCGCCTCAATAATGTCTTCAAAAGTGACCTTCCACTGTGCCTAAAGCGCAAAGTGTTCAACCAGCGTGTGCTTCCCGTGATGACATATGCGTGTGAAACATGGACCCTAAGTAAAAGAGAGATACAGAAACTTAGAGTAGCACAACGTGGTATGGAGAGGTGCATGCTGGGCATAACGCGAAAGGACAAAAAGAGGAATGAGTGGATAAGGAAGCAGACAAGGGTTTGCGATGTAATAGAGTTTATTAAAAGCCTTAAATGGAGATGGGCTGGACACATAGCTCGAAGAAGAGACAATCGTTGGACAAATCTAGTCATCCAGTGGTATCCAAGAAGTACAAAACGTCCACAAGGTAGACCTAGAGGCCGCTGGATCGATGAAATGATAAAGTTCTGCGGAAGTACGTGGCAACGCAATGCACAGGACCGAGAGAAGTGGAAGCAACTTGAAGAGGCCTTCATCCAGCAGTGGATAGATTCAGGCTGATGATGATATACCTACAATAATTTTGAATCTGCGAAGAATGAAAAATACTATAATTTTACGCAAATATGCCAAAAATACTATAATTTTGTGGTATTTGAGACGAAAAATGTTCCTGTAGATAGGTACTATATTTTTTTTTCATAAATACTATATTCTTACCCTTTTGTACAATCAAGATAGAAAAAAGATGGCAACTCTGTATGCATTGCATATAAAAATAGTTAAATTACAAAATAACAGATGTCACAGGTATAAATTATATACTTAAGTATTATTACATTAGGTATATATTATGACGGCAGTGTTATTTAAAACGACAATAGTGATTTTACAATTATTATTTATCTGAGAAAGGTGTTTTGTATGTGGAACGTTGTGAAATAATATGTCACTAATAAATTGGGTAAGAATGTTTTTATTGTTTGACCATGCGTAACTAAGGGTGCCATATTTTTTAAATTAACATACATGCGGATGTACGCTCGCAGCGGCCCTGATAATACGTACCTGCAGGCCTATGTTATAACTGGTGATATAAAGTCACCCGACGACATGACGTAATTGTGACGTAAGCCAATACACGCTCGAGGCAAGCCGCCCAACACACACTGCTCACCATAGATATTATTATGCTGAAACACCTATTTGTGTATGGGGACAATGAATAACGCCAGTATTTGACTAGCGTTATTTTCTCGAATGCTATTATCACTCCGGTAGTACGTCACAATGATGTCATATGACGTCATGTCGACCGGGCGACTACAACTCACAAGTTCTAACATAAGGCCCCTGATAGCTTATTTGAAATCAGAGAATAATAAGATTCCCGAATTTTTTATTTTAAATTGTGGTGGCAACGTCAAATCCACCAAGCCGTGGATGCACAAGTGGGAGAAATTCGTCATCGACTCGCCAACGAAATTGGCCAACACAGAGAAGCAAACGAGAATTAGATTTACCTGCATTAAATTGTGTACAAGTGGGTATCTCTGTTTTTAATATTTATTTATACATAAAATTAATGTATTTAGTAGTCAGAAAACCGCTATTAGGAAGATTTATACATCTATACATAAAATCTATCAGTGTCTTAATAAGGCGAGTACTAATTCGTTCTTAGTTTGAAAATAAGAAGAAATAAAGTGTGGATATAAAAATTATGGAAACATGGAACCGGATCATGGCTAAATCTGAGTGGCAGAGAATAAATGGGCTTGCACAGCTACGTACCATTGGAGTAGGCTAGTAGGCAGGTCTTGGGCTTAAAATACAGGAAGTGACGAGAAATCTTTTGAGAGTGGGTATCACGGAAGAACATTTTTTAGAAGAAATGAAAATATAATTAATATTAAATTCTACAGGTTCTACAGGTAAAACCTGTAGAATTTAATATTAATTATATTTTCATTTCTTGTAAAATGGAATTCTACCAAGTAAATGCTAACTCAATTAATGACATTTTTTAGCTTACTGTGCTGACAAATTGTGTCCATTGGACACTACAGTGGATGTAAAAGGTTTATAGATTTTTTATTATATTTTCACGTTTAAGAAAAGCAATGCAATATTAAAAATATATTAGACCAGTGGTTGAAAAAATTCGTCTCGGGGCGCTTTTCGTGTCTAATGATTTTGTCATGGGACTGAGACCCTAAAAATACTACTTAATTAGTATTGAGACAGTGAGTGCGCTCTTCTCCATGCAGTTTCTCAAATTTTCAAATCAAACTATACACAGTTATCAAGTGAAATAGGAAAAGTGTCGTCCTGCAAAATTCCACCCTATATTATGTTTAGTCTCAATTATTGTATCTAATGTTAAGTAGGTAGGTACCTTCTTCTACAACAGTTCTCTCATTGTCCTAAATGACTTAAATGCTAAACGGTCCCACGAAAAGATTTCTTCAAATTCTTGCAGAGACTATTAACGCCACAGGCGAAAAAAAATATCATTCACGTAATCTGTTATACTATGCCTATTACTTTGTTAATTTGCCGCCCCAAGCAACACATTACCTCCAGACACACGGGAAGTCACTGCATCTACCTTCATATCTCTCAGATCTTGAACCACGTGTACTTCTCCATACTGCCTTCCTGATATTTTTTAAATACGTTGTTAATGTGAATTAGATGCCGTTCAAAAACAAATTTAAAAAGCATTAAGGTCACAAACTGATGCAACAATGGAATGGAGTGACCACCGTTATATCCCGGGACCTGGTGGCTAGCTCGGGATGTTGGTGGGACCCGGGATTCACAAAAATTAAAACTAAATTGGTATTTTTCTCGAATTTTATTTGTGTCACTCTCCGAGTCGTGAGGGCCGGATGTCACCACTTCTTTGGCTCGAGGCCATAGACTGACCAGCAGTGTTGCCATCCTCCCCTCACATACTCCTTATTATTAATTAAATACAATAATAATTCTTACGTGCTAAGTACAAGTTAAATATTTTGACAGTTAATCAAGGAATAATGGACGTACGTACGCCCATTGTTGACTAGGAGGTCAGGTGACATGGTTATACCTAATAATTAATTGTATCTATCGGGAGAGGCCCAATGATCATGGGTATGACACCACCTTGTCACCACTAGTGACTAGAGTCACTTTGGACTCGCGTGATTCATTCATCATTATACAGAAAGTTAAAGAAAAATAGTAAGTATAGTTGTTTGAATTTAAAACAATAAGTCATCGCTTGACAGCTTTGTCAATGTTCATTTTTTTTAAATGCATCAGTATAAAACCAACTTCCGTTATGGCAGGTGCAACTATGGAGACAGAATGCATTGCTGTGTTTATTTTATGACCAATTATAGAACTAAACTATTCAATCGTGAATGAGTCAGCGAACTATGAAATGAAATAATAATTGTTGTATTGTAGAGATGCATGGCACCACCGTCGCGTAAACTTTCACCCCATGCATTGAAAACCCACCCGACCGCGAAGTCTCCAGAAATAACTTATTGGCTCGGGCAATTAATGAATTCGCCATCGATTTACCTATTTTAAGTTTTAGCACAATGGCTTCTCCACGCTTTTGGAAATTTATTTATAAATTCGGAAATGGCTACGAATTACGTTCACGTGTCAGTGGCTTGGATAAAACATCGATATGCTATCCATTATTTACATACACATAGAATATTATAATATATTCATTTAAACCGGCGGTGGCAAACATGTGGGACGTGTGGCATCTTTGGCACGTGCGAAAATTCTGCTGGCACGCGGAAGAATCAATGGGATCCTCGTGGAAAACAACTCAGCTTGTTCCGGATCCCAGTTGAACTGCAATTTTGTACGTAGTATCTTGCAATATTTGGAAAGTGTTTCAAGTGTTCTGCCAAACATAAAGGTTGAAAACCATCGTACTAAAACTTCAATATGTTGGTACGTAATATTATTTGAGGGCTCTGGAAACAAAAACGACTGTTTCCAGTTTGGGTAACCGAAAATGTTAGCAAACAAAAACAAAATCTTTTATTTTTCAGTAACAAGAAAAAATATATTCTCAAATGTCACTCATAACTAAATGGAAACTTTCGTTTCTGTTTCCAGAGCCGTCATTTATTTTCCAAAACATGATTTATTAAATTCTTTTCTAACTAATTGTCTTTTCGTGGATGCATTGTGAGTGGGATCCACGTCTGCAGTGTAATGATAAAATATACTCACACAAACATTTCAACAAAATACTAGAACATTAATAAACACCATGATATTCTTCTTTGTCTCCAGCACTACAACCCGGGATGGATCTTGGCCGACTTAACCAGACTCTTCCATTATCTTTCTCCAGGCGATCATTCTCAGCGCACGCAAATCTCGTTGTAGGCTATCAAGCAGGGAACTCAGAAATCTGTTCTATGCTATCAATTCACCTCGCACTCCGTTTCCTTTCTGGACCAGTAAACGAGAGACTCTTTAATGATTTTAATAATACACCTTTCTTTTACCGAATCCACTTTTTATTATTAAATAATTTATTTTACCTGTTTTGTTCACCTCAAAGGGGCATGTTCTATAGAGAGGTGCTTTGTTAGTGATTGTTTATTCATACGTCCTCACGTGGTCGATCCATCGCAAGTTTTGGATTTTGATAAATCTGACGACGCCAGGCTCACCAAACAGCCTATTGAAATAATGATTAGGTATATTGACTAAATTCCATTCTCGCAATTTGGGCAAATAGTCATTCGAAAGATTCACCATGACATTATATAACGCAATACATAAATGTGTATTGTATGCACGTTGGATTATTGAGAATTACGGTTCACATAGAATTCTTTCGGTTCTCGATGTTTTACGCGTAACCGGCGTAACTCTAGAGAATTCTCGTCTCTCAATGTGGTCCTGAGCACCTGAGAAATTAAAAGATTATACATCCATGCTTTAAATTAAATCATTAATAATTTAACCAGAAAAGGCATTGTTAAAACTTTAAATTAATCAAAATGAAAATACATGTTTTAAAAGGGGTGGAAATACGGCGTTTTCCCGCGTCTCTCTGGTTTTAAAAGTGACCACATTATTTTGTCATAATTATTACCTACATATAGTTTTAAATTCAAACATGGCTGGGGTTGTTAGGAATACCAGAATAATATATTTTTTCAATACTATCAGGGTTAAACGTGTCATGTAGGTCCCGAAATAGAATTTCTAATCGACGATATCTCCAAATAATATTTTCAGATTTCGTCGGCGATATAAAATAAAATTATCACAACAATTTCGTAGTAGGGGTGCGTGCTAAAGGTAAACAAACGATGGTTTATTATTATTATTATCATACACAGGTAGGTACCTAAGTATTTTAAGCGTAGGTAAGGTAACGTTTTTGTTTCCTACTTGCCACCTGTCTAACCGTAGAAAATTCAGCCTACCTATTTCAGGTAGAACGGTTTTCAAGGTTGCGTTTCATACCATATCTCTCGAATCGATTAAATAACTATTATTTGCCCTTACACCAAACACCTTCTGAAACTGTATTATCGAGGTTTATATTATTAAATTATTATATTTTAGTTCATATACATACATAAATTATTAATACGTTGTCTTTTAAGAAAACTGGGCACTCATCGTTTGTTGTTCCTTATTCTTTCTTCATCATTGTTTCGGATTTATTCAGTAGATAAAACTGTGATACTCCAATCATCGTTTCAATTCCAGTAAATCCGCTATCCTCGTCCATTGCAAGATGCCGCCCATTCGTGAATCTTTGTCACGTCATACGCAACACCACAATTTCGATTCAATTTGATTCCAATAACACACATTACAGATTAATAAATAATTACATATTACTTATGAATGGTTTGAACTTGTTTTTTCTGACGAAATTAATAATAATTATCCTTTGCGTCAAAGAAAATCGCCTCTGTTTCCACGGTTAGCACTAACTAGGCTTATTGAATCAGTGATATTTTAGAAATACCTGTAAACATATTATTATTCTAATTCTCTAATAAGTCTAACAAGCCAAAGAAGATCCACTTTGAATAATTAAATAAAGCTATTAATTTAACGTTTGGAGTAGTTAACGCGAAAAAAGTTAAACAGCAAACAGAATATACCGGTTTTATTTTTACTGTAGCCTTGTGTACTAAAAATAATATTTATGTATCGGAAAAAAGACATATTATTCAGTAAATTCTATGAAGATTTTTACGTAACAGAATAGAGGTTCTTTCTGTATAATTAATTTGGTTGCCCGACTAAACTGGTTGAACGGCGATACTAGTTATAATGAGTCGGATCTATTAATTATTATTCTTATATTAATGTAATGGTCTATTGATTGTACCTATCGAATAGCTTCTATTTTAGGATATATTCTTGATAGGATTTTAGATAGGTAATCAATTTATTTCTTCAGAAAAACAGTATTATTAGGTATGTGACATTACTTTGCCGATGAGTCACGGTACAAATAAATGTACAAACTGTGGTAAATTATAGCAAAGCCTTGGATTATAGAAAAATATAGATGGAGCTATTGCATGTGTTTGTCATTCAAAACATGACGAACTTTTTCATGCACTTGCCTCGCCTCCTTCACGCTTCCTCCGCGACCCTTTCCAGGGTTATTCGAAAATATGTGTGACAGTGTGCGTGCCGTAGTGTTGCCAGATATCGAATATTTATTCCAATGTTATAATTTTACAAGCGATATTTTTTATAAATTATATTATGGCAACACTGGCGTGTTGGCTATGCACTTGGTAAAACATTACTCACTAAAATCGACTCATGCGGAGGGCTTGAGCAGAGCGTTGGAGCAGACCCTTTTTTGAGTTGCTCCGGCTCCGCTCCAGGGTCTGCTCCGCTCCGGGTAATATAAATGTATACAAATGTTTAAAAATCAAAATAAGTAGTTTAAAAATAATCGTCATTTTCATTATTAATTCTATTACACAAACGACAGCAAATCGTCTCTCATTATTTTCCTCTTCTGTTAAAAAAGTGAGGTTATTTAACACTCGGCAGTGTTGCCATATTTCAAATAATTCCAGTGTTGCAAAGTATCAAAATATACTATTTTCATTGGATTTTAGGACGAAAATTTAATAATAAAAAAAACATCTGGAGCACTACAAATTTTCGGTGCTCCGGCTTCGCTCCTGCTCCGAGGTCCGCTCCAACGCATTATAGCAGTGTTCCACAACCTTTTCGGTATCGTGGACCCCTTACAATTTGTATGAAGCTTCACTGACCACCTCACCTCCTCCCCCCAGGTGATAAATGTTATATTTTTAGTAGCAAAGTTAAGAGCTTATAAGTACCTACGTGTTTAAATGGAGGAGTACCTACAGGCGAATAGTGTAGCCAATTAAAGTTGACCATGGCATAAGCGATGGAGTGCACCATTCCTAAATGGCACATGGTAGGTACAAAGGCAGGCGCGCATAGAAACGGGTTGAGGTGATGGATAAAATAGAAAACATTTAAGTCAATGAAATATTACTACTTCATAATATTCTTCATCAGGACTTGGATGATTTGGCTGAAGGACAACCATCTTCTCGGCTTTCTACGACGTAAATTTATGCAACTATCTGATATGCAATGTTTGCTTTAATATTCCGATACGACATATTTAAAAGACAAGACAGCGCGGACGATACAAATAGACACTAACGATCATAATAATTATGACCGTACGCCCTTAATTATACCTGCAGGAGAGTTGTTTATAAACAGTCTTGAAATTAGGAGAGTCTGGGTATGGGGAATATAAGTACTTGAAAAAGTGCGAGGCTCGGCGATTGATTCGACGAGAAGCTATAACTGGTTGGCGGGGTAAATGTGAAAGTCAGTAGCACCTGCCAACCTCTCCCGCCGCCTTTTAAATATTATATAAAAAATATGATGAGTATTTATTTCAGAATGGACCCCCCCCCAAACCATTTTTCTGCGTGGGCCTGAAATACATTTAATACAGTGCACAGTGCGTAGGTACGAATATATGAACGTCGACTTCAGACAACGATAGTCTAAATAATATGGTGCAGTTTTTCCAACCCACGCGAACTTCCACACGGCTGACTACACAGCAGGGCTTGCGATCCCGGGATTCTATCTAATTTCTTGACCTCGAAATCTCGAAATACCGGGATTAGTTTTCTTTTTGAAAAACATATTTTTGTGAACAATAGAAAAAGTAAATATAAAATAATATTGTCGTGTTTGTAAAGATTATACGAGAAATTTCTAATTATTAATTTTTTTTCTCTTTAGGTATGTAAAATTTACTGAATTTTTTACCCTAAGTTGTAATCAAATACCAGGGAACTAATGGAAACTGGAATACCTAACGGGTGTGGAGTAACAGGCAAGCGCTCTCGAGTGTGGAAGAAAATGGGATAAACGTGTAAAAAATACGCTTGTCTTTCGTGCTGACAACTGCTCTCGGTTATGCGCTGACGCTCATTCAATATTGGTGTATTTGAAGGTTTCAACACACACTATTGCACGTCTATAATGTGTGGTTCATTACCGTATGACACTCACACGTTCAAAACCCTGCGTTAAAATGTAGTGTGTTTAATTAAGGAACCGGTAAAATAGTAATAGCAAAGTTTGATGTGAGTTCTGAAACTCCCACTCGATACAAAAAAATATATAGGTAGGTAGTATGAAATCTTGAATCAAGTTATACCACTAATTTGTACGATTTTTTCGAAATTACAGGTGAATTTTTTACAGCAACTGAAAATTAATCTAGATTACCTATTAATTAACCTAAATTAATCTTCTTTTCTACATACCCAATTATTATAATAAAGAGTGTCTCTGAAAGAAAAGGAATATTTGTACGTTTTTTTGTATTATCTACTTTTGAATAAAATGCAGGTAAGAAAATTATACAAA
Organism: Rhyacophila brunnea; assembly: GCF_057557595.1. NCBI lineage: Eukaryota > Metazoa > Arthropoda > Insecta > Trichoptera > Rhyacophilidae > Rhyacophila > Rhyacophila brunnea. Next base: position 23,585,605 of record NW_028232774.1, read on the forward strand.
CTTTCACATTTTTCGGTAATCGCGGGATTCAAAATATACCCGGGGTTATAATCACTACATTCCACAGTGCATAGACAGGCCAATCTAGCTGTATGTAAATTGTTATTCGAGACGGATGATTGAGCTGAAAAAGTTAACTGTGTGTGACATAATGGGTCAATTACACTACCCAACCGAGGCGACTTTTTGGGCTACAATAAGACGTCTCGTGAAACCGCGAAAAGATCATCAAATCAATATTTGCACTTTTTTTAAGTAACTAGCTTAGATAACCTTGATTGGGCCACAATTTAAAAAATCTAAACTATTCTATAACCAACATGTTACGGATTCTATTTCATAACATTGTATGTCAGTGACGTCCATGTCATGCGTTGTAGGTATAGGATCGTCATTCGTCACATTACCAACGTTGGCAAGTGAAGGAAACAAATATCACAACTGGGAGTGCTGTAGCGGTTTTCCATGAAGCAGATGATGCGGTCGCTTCATTAGAAAATATCGACATCTAAAAATAATCGAAGCATATAAAATTCTGACAGCATAACTATGCATCAGTTGTGAGGGGTGGAGGTAGGCTGTTTAACGTGAATAGTGCACACTAAACTTTGTCTGTAATATTTATTTGGTTTCATTGAACTAATACTACAAATTGCAGATAGTGATGGTTAGTTTTTAAAATTTAATGAAATCCTGCCTAAACCAAATAATTATAGTGGAGGTAGGCTGTGGAGATCCAACAAAAATGTGCAATTTGTCAATCGTACTTATTTGTTTTCAGAGTACAAATTGCAGATGATACCTATTGGTTAGTTTTTTTTAAATTCATGTTTTCCTCTGCCTAAACCAAACTATAGAAGATAAAAAATATTCTTCTATCAATAAAATATCTAAAGTATGTATTTTAGATATCATTTATAGATAGTCGAATATTTTACGCTTTCATTGGATTTAAAAAAAAAAGTTCAATGAAAATAAATAAGTATTACTGACACAATTTAGTGTGCACTATTTATGTCGGATCTCAACAAGCTACCTTCACCCTTCGTCACTGATGGGACAATTACATGCCACTGCAGCGCCACCGACACGAAAACTGTTAGGTTGATGCCACGTCTGTCTTCTTAATTATTGTCGTGTGAACGTCTTTCATTATTTTAACAATAATCATATCAATTAAAAATACAATACATCGTCACTGTTCTGGCAGAAGACACTTATTCGAAAAAATTACATATTGAGTACCAAAATGTTCCTTATTTCAAACTTTACCGTCTGGAATATGGTCTTAATAAATAAACAGTCTTTATTTTAAAGTCATCCTTTTTACGGTTACTTAATAAACTCACATGATAGACCATTATTTCAAACATGTTAACAACTTCAAAGTCAAATTACTCAAAACTAGTATTCTACAGTTAGTGTGTTCTGCCAGAACAGAGACGAAATACAGTAATGTATTACCAATTATCAAAATCGTTGTATAGCAGTTAGCGGTGACGTTTAAAATAAGAAAAGAAGAGGAAAGTCTGTATGGTATACACACCAAGCTGACTTGTATATAATATGTTTTTGGTCTTATAATTGTTAAAACCAGCAATACAAACGCCTGTTATATAGTATTTTAAATCTAAATCAAAAAATAGAGTAGCGACATTAGTTGCCATTTTTTTTTATTAAGCATAAAATCGTCTAATTGGGCAGAACAAAATAGAAAAAAAATGTTGTATTATGTTCACGATCCGAGTATATGACGTACAACTGACGAATGTGTAAGCTGGTCGCGTCCGCGTATTAAGACTGGTGGTATAATTTGGCTTCATGTAAGCGTAAGGTGTGGTAATATGGAATGACTTGTAGTGGATGTGAAATGGTTAAAGAGTATAATAATAATATAACCCTTGGCACACCCTGGCTCCATTGTCTGGAGTCGTAACTCGATTTCCTTGACATCAATAATGGTTTTGTTTCTATTTATAGATCATCTGTGATATATATTATTAATGTAACGTTATATATAAACGGAATTTGGTATATACATAATATATTATATTATGTATATACCAATTTCCGGTCCGAATCCCAAGGTTATACAGATCAAGTGACATTGAACCTTTATACCACCTACATATAAAATTATAAGCAGTCATAAATAATATGGATTACACGATAATTTTCAGAAAATATTAATGTGTGTTCTATTGTTTATTATATATTCGCCGTGGACGGAGAAATTTAATACAATACGTCTTTCGACATTAATATCTGCATAATAAATGGTTCCGAAGGCGACACAAAATCTTCTTTTTTCATCAAAAAATCAATCCCTGTGCACCAAAAGAGTATGTAATAATTGAAGCGCCTAGTTTCGAAACCCCTAAAACGATTTTAGGTAATTCTGAGAAAAATGAGAAAAACGATTTTAGGTAGTTATGAGAAAAATGAGAAACTGTGAACTATATTTATTTATTTTTTAATTTGTTACATTCTAAAGAGTATTTTGGCTTTCCATTTTAGCGGTATTTGAAAAGCACACCCAACCATTTTAGCGGGTTTTGAAATTTACCCTAATTTTTGGTCATACGTATTGACGAATTTTGGCGTTTTTTAAAGTTCAATCTTAAGCCATCATATAGGTCACAAAAATATTCATCTAACTCAAAAAAAATTAGGGGCTTTTGAAACTAGGCGCTTCAATTAAGCATTTATCTGTTGGTTCATTTACAGTCTATGCTGGACCATGGCCTCACATCCCGTAGCGGGCCCCCGGACCAGGATGTTTGGCGAGCCCCTCACCTATCACTAAGGTTAAGGGCAGTATAAGTTTCTACCATAGTGTTCCCTAAATCCCTAAATGATATTCCGTGGAATACCTGGTTTCGGTGAGGTAAAATTAATGGTATTCTGTGTATTTTTAGCGATTTTATTAGGTATGATCCCAATATTTAGGCTCGATTTGATATACATAAAAAGGATTTCAAGTCATACACATTTATAATTTTTATAAAAATCGATGTTTTTTAAAATAGATATAAAAATATTAAAATTATCAATTATTCAAAAATCTAAACGGTGAAAAATTGAAAACTTAATAAAATAAATTTTTATACTTACTTTAAGTTTATCTTTGACTTAAAAAAAATCTTTTTAATGTTTTCAGATAAGTATAATATATGTATTTATTAATACAGTTGAAATTGTAAATTATCAAAAAAAAATATTCAAATTGCATGCTTCGTATTTTGCCGCTTGGTTCTCTGTTGGCATATAGGATCCCCCTTAGTATTTCAGTCACCATGTACCTACCTATAGTAAAAAGCACAAAACGTAGACTCGATTGCGATGATCCAGCGCCATCTTTATAAGGCCTGAGCATATCTTTTTGCACAAGCAACGAGTGGTCCACTGTTCAGCTGTCAAAATCAGAGCCCAGATTGCTTGGCATATTGATTCGCCCTTTCTCGTTTCGAATTGTATTATAAAAAATTCTCAAACCAAATCTATTAATAAATTATAAATAATATACATTCCTGTTATTCATCAGCTATCAATCAGACTAGTCCTTCACACAAAAACCGGTGGTAATATAGATTTCCAAAAAATATGTAGCATTGATCTATGCATTACATTTGTAGAAGGTGTGTTAATGCTAATATATTATTTATCATGTAACTTATCTATTCAAGTCAAACCATTCCCTGTGTGAATACGACAGACGCGTCAGTATGAGCACTCTATAGAAAAATGACAGGCAATGACAGGTCATCCTTAGACAACAATGGGAGGGGCGGAAAACGTAGGACCAGTCATTGTGAATGTATCGGCTTTCTACTTGAGTCGGCAATGGATAATCGCATGCACAAGTAAAATCACTGTCATTTGAATGTACCTTCGTATTGAATTCGGTTGCGATCGCATAAGTAAAATCTCCACTTTATTCTGCGGTCTCCATGCAGAGTAATAACAATAACTGTAATAATATGTCATAGGACTGTATTTTATATAAATAAACAATGACAATCTATCAATTTCTGAAATGTATCAGAGATTATGTATAGTGACATTAAAACCGACCTTAAGGTAGGCACAGATTAGAGGTGGGAAAACTGGTCGATTTTGAAGACTAAGTATACTTACTACCAGTATAAAAAAATACTTGGTATCTAAACTTGTTCCAAAATACTTACTAGTATTTGAAATATCAGCTTTAATAGAATCGTTAAAAATACGTCGGCTTTTTGAAATGTCCCATTTTCGAGACAGGTACAGCTGGAACTGTGGCGCTAGTCACTCATGTTTCAGTAGTTATCCATTTATACAATCACGCATATAATTTGAATTCAGTTTATGTTTACAAATTACAATTATAACACTAAAAAATCGAGAAACTTGACGTGACGAAACCAGATAAACGCGTAGTCAGTTAGCGTTATCAGAACTCCGTTATTCCGGCTTGCGACTGACGTCAATTCGATGTAAATGTCTTACTCAACTAAAACTAAAATTTAAAACCGTCGCATACTAAACATACGCGAGTCGCGACGCCGAAGCGATGATTTCATACGTGGCAAGACTACGAACTAGCTAGCGGTCGGCGAGATCTCATACCATGCGTCGAACTCCTGGACTCGATAAAGTTTCATACTCAACTGAAACCAAAAACTCTGAAACCTAAAACCCTAAGGCGAACTCAAAAGTATCCTATAAAACGAACACGTGACCATTTCTGTCCTTCACTATACCAACTTTACAACAGAGAAGAAAGGGAGAACAATTACAGTTGAGTATAATATCACGGCTAGACATACGTGTATCATGATATCTCGCTCGCGCGCATTTAATATCAATAGCGCTGAATAGCGAGTCACGGCGCAGATATTATCGAATGCGTTCGAATTCGAACATCTAATACGTTTCAAGTTTCTTGAAACAAGTTTATTGGGCAACAAATACTTAGTATGGGTAGTTTCATCCGAAACTTAAGTACAGAAACTTGTGACAGTATTTCCAACTCACCTCTAGCACAGATTGGGAACACGCCACGTGACGAAAGGCCACATTGAAAATAAGAATCTATCATTTTCTATTGTGTATTATAGAACAGAAATTATTAATTATTATGCTACTTATGTAGGCTTATGTTTGTTGTGGGTGAGAGGTTTTGGTTGATTATTATTGAGTCACAAAACATTATTGTGTCTAGATTTTTATAAACATCTTTATTATTGTCAATTTTCAGTTTATAATAATTATTAAAAATTCAGTAAATATATAATTGATTATTATTGGTACACTGTGAGAGTTATTAATAAATTATACAGTAATTGAAGATGGAAATGTGCACTGCTCTTGTTGAAATACCTACTGATACCATTTGCCATAATTCTTCTTTTTCAAATCACGTGGTTTAAACGGGTTGAAATTCTCTGTTTTTTTTTAATATCATTATTGTTATTTATTTAAATTGAAATTATTTTGCAATGATAATAATTGTGGTTTACTGATTTTACAATGATTCTAGTACTTACCACAGTATGAATTGAACCACATGAATAAATTTACATCTCATGTTTTTATACATTATCAAAACCAAAAAATCGTGCTTTTTAAAATAATCGAAAAAATATATACCTACATTATAAAATGCCAAGTATGTCTAAAATAATTAACCATACATTAAGATAGTAAAGCTTTAAATAAGCAATGCATTGATATGTATCATAATATGAACAATGAAGACCTGAGCATCCCCAATATTCATAATTTCCGATGGTCAATTAATTAGACGACAACAACACAAGAATCATTTAACTTATGATATTATAAAAAATAATATGGGTATGTACCACTCAGAACATGTTATTGTTGTTGGTATTTCAATTATTGAGGTTCTGGTTCAACATATTTTAATACAATCTGTCATTCCGTTGGTGCCCATTACATGAATTTAATATTGTTTAGATTTTTAGCCGCGTTGGTTAGGGTTTTTTCCCATCCGTTGGTGCCCATGATATTATTTAAACCATTGTTATAGTTGTTAAGCTTGTTCAACATGATGGTTTGTCCTACTACGTTGGTGTCCATGATATTATTTAAAAGGTCGTTGTTATTGTTGTTGTCCAAATTATTGTTAATATTGTTTGCAATGTTATTCAAAAGATTCAATAATTCAAATACGTTCATGTTCATGTTATTATCGGAAAAGCCATTGTTAACGTTATTCAAACCATTATTTTTTACATTGTTCATCATGTTGGTCAACATATTCATATTTTCCAATGCGTTGACACCTACGATATAATTTAAAAGATCGTTGTTATCGTTGTTGACATCATTGACCAATTCGTTCCAAACGTTCAATGATGCATCTTCGTTGATGCCCATATTATTATTATTATTGAAAAGCCCATTGTTACCGTTATTCCAACCATTATTAATTAGGTTATTAACCGTGATGGTGTCCATGATATTATTTAAAAGGTCGTTGTTGTTGTTGTTGTTTTGGTTATCAATGTTCATGTTGTTCAAACCATTATTATTTAGGTTATTTAAAAGGTCGTTGTTGTTTTGGTTATCATTGTTCATGTTCATGTTATTCCAACCATTATTATTTAAGTTATTAATCATGTTGGTGTCCATGATATTATTTAAAAGGCCATTGTTACCGTTATTCACACCATTATTGTTTAGGTTATTTAAAAGGTCGTTGTTGTTGTTGTTGTTGTTTTGGTTATCAATGTTCATGTTGTTCCAACCATTATTATTTAGGTTATTAACCATGTTGGTGTCCATTTTATTATTGGAAAAGCCATTGTTACCATTATTGTTTCCATTGTTCATCATGTTGGTCAACATATTCATTTGTTCCACTCCGTTGAAGTCCACGAAATTATTAAAAATACCGTTGTTATTTAAATCATTATTAATGTCGTTTAACAAAGTCATGAGAACCATTCCGTTGTTGTTCATGTTGTTGTTGTTCAATAAACCATCGTTTACCATGTTGCTCAAGATATTACCGTTGGTATCCATTACTGTCGTTGTAGAAACGCCATTAGTATTCTGGTTTAAATTACCATTTTTATTTGTGTTAATGTTAACGTCATCGTTTATGTTGTACCACCATAAGTCATTGCCACCATTACCTTTGATAACTCCGTTGGTAATAACAGCACCGTGGGCTTCCTGCAATGTAATAAAGATACTGTCAGTAAGAACACAATCAGATGCAGTGGACACAATGTTGTATTATGACTGAATTTTAATTGAATTTAAGTTCCCGTCCGTAAAAATATAAAACAAAAACTGATTGATTATGTACGCTACATAGGTGTCGACCTTTGATTTAAAAGTATGATATTAAACGTACCTACATTACATAAGAACGCGGGGTAATTAATCCTACACACATACAAATACAGTCGCTGTATTTAGATTATCCAATGACATTAATATGGACGAAGCGTCTAGACAAAAATAATACACTCACTTTTTTGTCGGGTCTGCCGAATGGCATAATCTGTTCTAACGCCATTCCAATAAAAATGATATTGCTTTAAATTCCCGATGCTCTTTGTCGGGTCTGCGAATGGTTCGGTTCGAACGGGTTCGCTCAAATGAACATTGACACTAGAAACACTGTTCTAACGCCATTACAATAAAGATGATATTGCTATAAATTTCCGATGCGTGATATCGCATAATGGAAATTGCTTGACGTCTACCTATACATGTGCGAATGTCGCTATGAGCGAATTTACTTGCTGGTTACTGTACTGAGTGAGTTGTCCATTAATAATGGGTACTGTTCGTTTAAAGCGGATACAGCGGAAAACGCATTTTGAAAATAGCCGATAAACTGGATTATTTGTTAGGTTTACCTAACCAAACCTAACCTAACCTAACTCAACCTAACCTAACCTAACCTAACCTAAACTAACCCAAACCAACAAATAATCCAGTTTATCGGCTATTTTCAAAATGCGTTTTCCGCTGTATCCGCTTTAACCGAACAGTACCCAGAAATCATATGTTTAGTATGGCACGCGGCTCTAAACCGCATAAGGTTTCAGTCTATCGTTCTAAAATGTGATAGACTCTCGATAGGTTCAATATTGGGATTGAATGACAAAATACAACGATATCTTTGGATGTTTTTTTTTTACAATGATTGTCTAAAAATCCGCAATCTTTTTAAGACTTGAAAAAAATGATTGGATTCCGATGAAATATAATATTACCGATTCATGGAAAACAGTTGCAATGAGTCTTTTTACTAAAAAAACTAATTGGTGGAATTTAATGTGTTCAATATTAGGTAGTATATTATTATACTGATTTAAGCTTTGGGACGTAATTTATGTGGCTAATTCAATTATTAAAAAAAAATAGGTAGGTACTTAAATTAATAATATTTTTATTTTTCTTACCTGACTGAAATACTGGACCAACGTCACAACAAAGAATGTGAAAAAGAAGTTCATCTTGGTTTTGGAGGAATGTACTTGACTATGGGATAATTCAAGTGCTTTTGGACAATGAAACAAACTTCTCAGGCCTTATGTATGATTCTGAATTTCTGATGAACAAATTGACCGTGTCCACGAACGATGATATCCAATTTTCTGCTACTTTAATCTAATTATTTTTATCAAAAAGTTACAATGTAAAAATGTTTTTATATGCGAATAGGTGTTAATAATAATTTTATGACATTGATAGATACCAGAAAAGTCAGGACTCGGAATTAATACAAATCTGAGCGGAATGAAAGAATTTAATAAAAACGCAACGGATGAGTTTGTATAAGATAATATTATGCTTTTATCAATGCAATTCCTGTCCTCCTGTAGGATGATTACTCTTTTAAAGCATTTCCTTTTACTTATTCGTGTGTTCATTTATAATCCGCCTATAGTGGCAAGCAGGCGCGCGCGCACACCAAAAAATGGTTTGGGGAGGGACCATTTTGAAAGAAATATCCTTATTTTTTATTGATTTTTAACAGCCGTGGCGGGGCGGGTTTAAGAAAATCTACCAGGTGCTATTGACTTCCCCATTTACCCCGCCTACTACTTATAGCTTTTCTCTGCTTCAACCGCAAAATAACGCACTTTACCGGGTACATTCACCATACCTAGATATGTCTTACTTTGAGTTGTGCGAAAAATACCTCACCTGTAGACATGGTCCCTATAAGGTGGGGGGGGGGGCTGACAGGGCTCTAGCTTAAGGGCCCGGGTTCAGGGGGGCCTGGCGTGGCGGGTCGACCACATAATTGAGATAAACACACATCTTAAATAATATGCCCTAATAGTAAAAAAAGTCGCCTGCGGCGCTATTTTACTTCGGGGTTATTACCAATTTAAAATATAAGTATGGTTGTGCGATGCATTTTTTGGATATTGTGTGTTGATACTCGACAACTCCATGATCAGATAGATGTGCTAAAAATCGCTAAAAATACACTGAATTTTTATTGACCTCGAACACCATTTAGAAAACGCCACTATAGAGCGTCAGACTGCCTTTAACCATCGTGATAGGTAGGGGGGCCGCCAAAGATCCTGGCCTGGGGGCCCGCTTCAGGGTGTGGGGGCCATGCCTGTAGATGTATAGCAATAGTCCGACAACAAGAAATCGGCGAACACACAGGAAGTCACTGTAGTCGCATATATAGAAGACTTTTCAGTGATGTACCTGTCATGACAGTAAAACGCGCACGGTCGGCGTGTTTAAATAATGTATCGGCTCTCTTTTTAGATGCGGCTCCTTTTCTTCTTCGTAAAAAACCAAAAGTTTACTAATAATAATTCTAACATCACTCCAGATCGCTTTAGACCATGTTTTTATTATAAAAAGCTTCAAATTACGTAAATTGATAGATACGTACACCACGGGAGTGTAAAATGAAATGATAAATTTAGAGGCGTTCCTCATTTGAAAAGGAAAGTGCAATTAGCTGCACTGGAGGAGATTGTTAGTTGACAGTTTTAACACGTGGACAAGAATTTCTTGTTCGACAATAAGGGTGTTATTGCGAGTTGTCGTATCCACAAGTGGTTATCGAATGCGCGTGGTTTAACTGTCATAATTATTAGGAACGTTATTGTCCGTTTGTATCATACGCGGTGTCGTGTCTTTAAGACACGCCGCATCGTAATTTTAAGCAAACACTAAGTCCCAGATAGTTGCACCGATTTTATGAGTGCCACAGGTCTTTCGTGTCGTAGAATACCAAAAGAAGTGGAATCAAGCCGTTCATAAGAGCGAGAAAGCGAGATGTCACTCCCAAGGCCTCGACGTCTCAAAAATCTGAGGGGACACCGGTATCAGGAAATGATGTATCTCTTTGAAACCCCACTTCCGATGAAGAATGGTCAACGGTAGTGAAAAGGAAGAGGGCAGCCATTGCGATTCGTGATAGCTTTGTTGGGACGGTGAGGGGGGCGGGGCGGAGGTGGTTAAAATTACCACTTCTACCCCTTTCATTGCGACACCACAGTTGCTCAGATGATCAATTATATTAAGAAAATTACTAATTGTACCGCTGATTTAACAATAGTTAAACTGAAGTCAAAAGGTGATTACGCTTCATTTAAAGTAGGGATCCCTACTAAACTAAGCACGTTGGTTTTGAAGGCGGAAATTGGCCCCGCTATTCATTTATTAAAGAATGGGTTACCAGGATGGAAACAACACGGCTACCGAGTAGCTGACTTAATAATAACAATCTCCTATATATTATTATCCTACAGCTTTGCCCGTTTTTGCGAGCGATTGTGTGCCTTATTCGTCATGTCCAATAGGTTTAAATGAAAAATCGGCTCTCGGATCGTGAAATGTCGGTAAACCATAGTTGACAGCCGTTTGACGAAATTCGACCCGAAATCGGTGATTTTTATTCATTTCCCGATACATTTTCCAGCGACACGCCACTTTATTGACAACTGATTATGTCGGGAATTTATTTTTTCACAATGTTTGCAACTAACCAAAGATGGCCGCTTTAAATTTAAAATGCGTTTTAACCGATATATACAATCGATTTTCACAAACTAATCATAATAAGATTAACAGATAAACATATTAGAACTGATTTATTTAAATTTTTATGAATTAAGTTCTTTGTTTAAGTTAAGTTTCTACACCTCTGACGGAAAGGAAGTCTTTTGACAATGCGCGTATTTATCACGCCATGTATACTCAATTAGGGTATTTCAATTGACTCACCACATATTTACTTATCAGATGCATTCGAGTAACTATAATTTGAAGTGAGCACAATTTTGAAATACTTAACACAGTCACAAAAAAATCACTTTTAAAAACTAGGTACCACCCGTCATTTGTTGTTTCACAGGTCACAGGTGATATTATTTACGTCTCATAATGATTTAAAAATGCACAGCACTATATAATAACTCACATTTATAACAAGTACCCGTAGATAACTATAATTATTCAAATAAACATTAACATTTATACGAATTCACATTAAAAATGTTTATTTCATTTCACTGCGGGCGCGCACGTATTGTCATTTCAACGCAAAGGATAAAATTTTAAAATTTGATGTCACTTTTGTTTTTTTTTTTGTAAGGCTGTTGAATGATTTTTTTTTGAACCAATGAAACATAATATATACATTTAATTAGCTCATTATAACCCAAACATATATTTAAAAGGTATCAACCAGCGTTGCCAACTAAAATTTTCAAAGTTCAGTAGATTTTTTGATTTTTTCTTCAAAATATCAGCAGATTGACAAAAATGTATAAAATTCAACGATTGTGTTTGGTGAAAGCATGCATATTGACATAATCTCACAAGAAGTGTCTTCTCATAATCATAATTTCTTCTTTTCCTGACAAAAATTTCAGTAGATCGAAATTTCAGTAGACATGGCAACACTGACTATGCGATCAACCCAGTGTTGCAAGTCAAAATTTAAAAATTTAGTAGATAGACATGGCAACACTGACTATGCGATCAACCCAGTGCTGCCAAGTCAAAATTTATTTTTTCAGTAGATTTTGACAAAAAATTCAGTAGATTTTGAAAAATGTGGTTTATTAGATATGATTTAAAACTAATAAGAATAACAATAACTAATAATATTAATTTATTGTAAACAATGATGATATTAATGGGTGAAATGGCACTCTTGGGTAGAGTTACAATGATTTTTATGTCAATTTAGAAGTGTATAACATCAAAAAAGTTCATGCGTAAATCATTTCAAGTTTTTTATTAAAAGAATCATCAGTTAATTTACAATCATGGAGAAACACAAATATCAGTAGATTTCTTGAATTTCGAAAAAAAATAAAAAATTCAGTAGGTATAATGGCAAAAAATATCAGTTGATCTACTGAAATTTCAGTAGACATGGCAACACTGACTATGCGATCAACCCAGTGTTGCCAAGTCAAAATTTAAAAATTCAGTAGATAGACATGGCAACACTGACTATGCGATCAATCCAGTGTTGCCAAGTCAAAAATTTCTTTTTTGTAGATTTTGATAAATAATTCAGTAGATTTCATAAAATGTCAGTAGATTTTGAAAAATGTGTTTTATTAGATATGATTCAAAATTAATAAGAATAACAATAACTAATAATATTAATTTATTCTAAACAATGATGATATAAATGGGTGAAATGGCGCTCTTGGGTAGAGTTACAATGCTTTTTATGCCAATTTAAAAGTGTATAACATCAAAAAAGGTCATGCGTAAATCATTTCAAGTTTATTATTAAAAGAATCATCAGTTAATTTACAATTATGGAGAAACAGAAATTTCAGTAAATTTCTTGAAATTCGAAAAAAAAATCAAAAATTCAGTATATTGGCAAAAAATATCAGTTGATCTACATAAAATTTCAGTAGACATGGCAACACTGGATCAACCATAGAATATTATTTCAAAATTTGATAACGAAAATTTTTTTTTATGGCTGTTAAATGATAATTTTTTAAACCAATGAAACTTATATACATTCAATTAGCTCATATAACCCAAAAATATTTAAAAGGTATTCAACAATAATTGGTGTTATACATATTATTTAAATCATTATCAACCAGGATTAATCCACTGCTGGATAAAGGCCTCCCTAGCCTGATTCTATTCCTTTCTGTCATTTGAATTCCTGTATTTATCAAAATCGGTGATATTATATTTATCCTCATATTCATATCGTCATCATAATCATCGACCTGAACCAATTCACTGCTGGATAAAGGCCTCCCTACCCTAATTCTACTCATTTCTGTCATTTGAATTGCTGTATTTATCAAAATCGGAGATATTATATTTATCTACATATTCGTATCGTTATCATCATCATCATCAACTAGGATCAATCCATTGCTGGATGAAGGGTTCCGCAACCTGATTCTACTACTAGCAGTTAAACGAATTTGTGATACTATACCTATTTATATCATCCTAATCGACATCAACCTGAACCAATCCACTGCTGGATTAAGGCCTCCCTAGCCTGATTCTATTCCTTTCTGCATTTTAATTGCTGTATTTATCAAAATCGGTGATATTATATTTATCTACATATTCATATTGTCATTATCGTCATTGACCTGAACCAATCCACTGCTGGATAAAGGCCTCCCTAGCCTGATTCTACTCCTTTCTGTCTTTTGAATTGCTGTATTTATCAAAATCGGTGAAATTATATTTATCTACATATTCATATCGTTATCATCATCATCATCAACTAGGATCAATTCACTGCTGGATGAAGAGTTCCCTAGCCTGATTCTATTCCTTTCTGTTATTTGAATTGCTGTATTTATCAAAATCGGTGATATTATATTTATCTACATATTAATATCGTTATCGTCACCATCGACCTGATCCAATCCACTGCTGGATAAAGGCCTCCCTACCCATATTCTACTCCTATCTGTCATTTGAATTGCTGTATTTATCAAAATTGGTGATATTATATTTGTCTACATACTCATATCTTTATCATCATCATCATCAACTAGGATCAATCCACTGCTGGATGAAGGATTCCGCAACCTCATTCTACTACTATCAGCGAAATGTCAAACTGTCTGACGTGAATAAAAAACCCATCCCGAAGAGAAAACTATGGCGCCATGTATGCATACTTCTCAATTATATTAATATCCAACACCGCCAAGCCGTCTGCAAGACCTAGCGAGACAGACTGGCGAGAGCCAGCTGGCTCAGCTAGTAAAAATAATAATTGCCCTAAGCAATTCATAGACAATTCAATGACGTCATAGGGTTAACTGAAACATAGCTCAATGATAGTGTTTGTAGTCGAGTACTCAGTCTTTAGGAGGGATCGAGACTCCGGCGCAGGCCACAGGCAGGGTGGGGTTTTCTTTTGGGGGTTAGAAGTATGGAAGGGTTACAGGCCGAACGTTTCCGTGCTTTGGAGACTCAACATGAGAACCTTTGGGTGAAACTGACCTGCGACGGAGACACTATTTACGTTTGCGAAAATAGCCGATAAACTGGATTATTTGTTAGTTTGGGTTAGTTTCAATTAGATTAGGTTGGGGTAGGTTAGGTTTGGTTAGGTTAACCTAACAAATAATCCAGTTTATCGGCTATTTTCAAAATGTGTTTTCCGCTGTATTCCTGATAACCGAACAGTACCGAAATTTCTAATTATTATTTTTTTCTCTTAAGGTATGTAAAATTTAACAGATTTAATTTTTACTCTACGTTGTAATCAAATACCAGGGAACTCAGAAATAATGGGATCCGGAATACCTAACGGGTGAGGAGTAACAGGCAATCGCTTCGAGTGTGGAAGATTATGCTGATGTATGCTATCGTGCTGACAACTGCTCTCGGTTATGCGCTGACGCTCATTCAATATTGGTGTATTTGAAGGTTTAAACACACACTATTGCACGTCTATAATGCGTGGTTCATTTCCGTATGACACTCACACGTTCAAAACACTGCGTTAAAATGTAGTGTGTTTAATTATTAAGGAACCGGTAAAATACTAATAGCCAATTTTGATGAGAGTCCTAAGACTCCTACTCGATACAAAAAAATATATCGTATGAAATCTTGAATCAAGTTATACTACTAATATGTACTCTTTTTTTTGAAATTACAGGTGAATTTTTTTACGCAACTGTAAATCTTCTTCCCTACATACTCAAATATTATAATACAGAATGTCTCTGAAGGAAAAGGAATATTTGTACGTTTTTTTTGTATTATCTACTTTTTAACAAAATGCAGGCAAGAAAATTATACAAACTTTAACATTTTTCGGTAATCCCGGGATTCAAAATTATACCCGGGGTAATAATCACTACACTCAACAGTGCATAGACAGGCCAATCTATCTGTATGTAAATTGTTATTCGAGACGGATGATTGAGCTGAAAAAATTAACTGTGTGTAACATAATGGGTCAATTACACTTCCTGACCGAGGCGACTTTCTGGGCTACAATAAGACGTCTCGGGAAACCGCGAAAAGATCATCAATTCAATATTTGCATTTTTTTTAAGTAACTAGCTCAGTTAACGTTGACTGGGCCACAATTAAACCAATCGAAACCATTCTATAACCAACATGTTACGGATTCTATTTCATAACAATGTACGTCAGTGACGTCCAGGTCATGCGTTGTAGGTATAGGATTGTCACATTATCAAGGTTAGCAAATGAAGGAAACAAATATCACAACTGGGAGAGCTGTAGAGGTTTTCCATGAAGCAGACGATGCGGTCGCTTCATTAGAAAATATCGACATCTAAAAATAGTCGAAGCATAGAAAAATCTGCCAACATAACTATGCATCAGTGGTGAGGGGTGGAGGTAGGCTGTTTAACATGAATAGTGCACACGAAGCTTTGTCAGTAATAGTTATTTGGTTTCATTGGACTTATACTACAAATTGCAGATAGTGATGGTTAGATTTTAAAATTGAATGAAATCCTGCCTAAAGCAAATATTTATAGTGGATGTAGGCTGTGGAGATCCAACAAAAATGTACAATTTGTCAATCGTACTTATTTGTTTTCAGAGTACAAATTGCAGATGGTGTCGGTTAGTTTTTTTTAATTCATGTTCTCCTCTGCCTAAGCAATAAAATATCTAAAGTAGGTATTTATACTTTAATGACACCATTTTAGATATCATTTATAGATAGTCGAATATTTTACGCTTTAATTGGATTTAAAAAAAAACTTTAAGAAAAAGTTCAATGAAAATAAATACGTATTACTGACACAATTTAGTGTGCACTATTTATGTCGGATCTCAACAAGCTACCTCCCTTTCGTCACTGATGGGGCAATTACATGCCACTGCAGCGCCACCGACACACACAACTGTTAGGTTGATGCTACGTCTGTCTTCTTAATTATTGTCGTGTGAACGTTTTTCATTATTTTAACAATAATCATATCAAATAAAAATACAATAAATATAGTAATGTATTACCAATAATTGTCCAAATAGTTGCGTAGCAGTTAGCGGTGACGTTTAAAATAAGAAAAGAAGAGGTAAGTCTGTATAGTATACGCACCAAGCTAACTTGTATATACTTATGTTTTTGGTCTTATAATTTTTAAAACCAGCAATACCTGTTATATAGTATTTTAAATCTAAATTAAAAAGTAGAGTAGACATTACTTGCCATTTTTTAAGCATAAAATCGTCTAATTGGGCAGAACAAAATAGAAAAGAATGTTGTATTATGTTCACGATCCGAGTATATGACGTACAACTGACGAATGTGTAAGATGATCGCGTCCGCGTATTAAGACTGGTGGTATAATTTGGCTTCATGTAAGCGTAAGGTGTGGTAATATGGAATGACTTGTAGTAGATGTGAAATGGTTAAAGAGTATAATGATAATATAACCCTTGGCACACCCTGGCTCCATTGTCTGGAGTCGTAACTCAATTTCCTTGACATCAATAATGGATTTGTTTCTATTTATAGATCATCTGTGATATATATTATTAATGTAACGTTATATATTATGTATATACCAATTTCCGGTCCGAATCCCAAGGCTTTGCAGTATGCATATCATATAATATACAGATCAAGTGACACAGGGCTCGAAATGGACCGGAGCGCCGTTCCAGTTCGTGGAATCTGTAAAGTTATCGCTCCGTATCGTGGTTAAAATATTTTGACCGTCTGAGCTAGATATGCCATATAACAAAAAATCTAGCACACTTATGTTTATAAAATACCCATACAATTTGATAACCATGTTAACATCCTCAGAAAATTTTCGAGCGCTCCGGTTCGTAAACTTTTCCATTTCGAGCGCTGAAGTGACATTGAAACCTTTATACCACCTACATATAAAATTATAAGCAGTCATAAATAATATGGATTACACGATAATTTTCAGAAAATATTAATGTGTGTTCTATTGTTTATTATATATTTGCCGTGGACGGAGAAATTTAATATAATACGTCTTTCGACATTAATATCTTCATAATAAATGGTTCCGAAGGCGACACAAAATCTTTTTTCATCAAAAAATCAATCCCTGTTCACCAAAAGAGTATGTAATAATTGAAGCGCCTAGTTTCAAAACCCCTAAAACGATTTTAGGGAATTCTGAGAAAGATAAGAAAAACGATTTTAGGTAGTTTTGAGAAAAATGAGAAAAAAGTTATACATATTAAATATGTGAACTATATTAATTTATTTTTTAAATCGTTAGATTCTAAAGAGTATTTTGGCTTTCCATTTTAGCGGTGTTTGAAAAGCACACCCAACCATTTTAGTGGGTTTTGAAATTTACCCTAATTTTTGGTCATACGTATTGACGAATTTTGGCGTTTTTTAAAGTTCAGTCTTAAGCCATCATATAGGTCACAAAAATATCCATCTAACTCAAAAAAATTTAGGGGCTTTTGAAACTAGGCGCTTTAATTAAGCATTTATCTGTTGGTTCATTTACAAACAGTCTATGCTGGACCATGGCCTCACATCCCGTAGCGGGCCCCCGGACCAGGATGTTTGGCGAGCCCCTCACCTATCACTAAGGTTAAGGGCAGTATAATGTTCTACAGTAGCGTTCCCTAAATCCCTAAATGATATTCCGTGGAATACCTGGGTTCATTATCATCATCAGGGGCGCGACAACCCGGTGTGGGTCCTGGCCTCCTCCAACAGCTCCCTCCACCTGTCCCTATCCAGTGTGGCCGCTTTCCAATTTGGTACCCCCAGAATACGGCAGTCACTGGCAGCTCCATCTAACCAGCTAATCTTTGGCCTCCCTCTTCTTCTACGTCCTATTGGATTGCTGGACATCACTCTCTTTGCCGGTTCATTGTCATTCATACGGTGCACATGACCTAGCCATCGCAGTCTCCCAATCTTAATTGATTGAACTGCGCTGCAATCTTCGTACAGTCCGTAGAGCTCAGCATTATAATATCGTCTCCTCCAATTTGTGCTATCCCTGATCGGTCCATATATACGGCGGAGAATTTTTCTTTCAAAGATGTTCAGGGGTCTTTCATTTCGCAGAGTTAATGTCCAGGTTTCCGATGCGTATGTGAGCACTGGCTTTACAAGTGTCTTGTAAAGAGTGCTTTTAGTTCGACGAGATAGTAAGCGGGACTTAAAATGTCTTAACAGACCAAAGTAGCATTTATTCGCAGACATGATTCTCTTGTTGATTTCTTCTGTAATATCATTATGTCGAGTTACAACAGATCCAAGGTATATGAAACTGTCGAACGTATCAAACTTGTATGCACCAATATCTAACTTTGGTGCAACTTCTCGTGGTGTGACATAGACAGGCATGTATTTAGTTTTTGCCTCGTTTATTTGTAAACCCATTCTTTTGGCAGAGGCTTCTAGTGCTGTGAATGCCTTTTTCAGCGCCAATTCTGATATGGCAATGATGTCGATATCATCGGCATACGCCAGCAGCTGCACAGGCTTAGTAAATAACGTGCCGCTGCCACGGGCATCAATCTTTGCATCCCGTATCGCCTTTTCTAGCGCAATATTGAAAAGAAGGCATGCCAGAGCGTCACCTTGCCTTAGGCCATTCAGTGATACAAATGGCTCGGATATTTCCGCTTGAAGCTTTACCCGGCATTATACTGGTGTCATTGTCATCTCTACAAGTTTAATTATTTTCGTCGGAATTTCAAATTCTCGCATTGCTTCGTATAGCCGGTATCGATTAATGCTATCATAAGCTGCCTTAAAATCGATGAACAGGTGATACGTGTTAATATTGAATTCAGTGGTCTTTTCTAGAATCTGCCTTAGAGTGAATATTTGAGTAACACATGATCTCCCTCGTCGAAAGCCTCCTTGGTAGTGCCCGAGTATTCCTTCTACAATGGGTTCCAGCCGCTGGAATATCAGAATCGACAACAGTTTATATGCAGAGTTAAGGAGTGTCACCCCTCTGTAGTTACTACATTCTAGTTGGTCTCCTTTCTTGTGCAGGGGACAAATCAGCCCATCCTTCCATTCTTCTGGCATCTTTTCTGAAGTCCATACTTGGTGGATTAGGCTATGTAAATGTTTGAGCAGGCTTTCTCTCCCACATTTTATTAATTCATTCTGGAGGTTATCTATTCCAGGCGATTTGTTTGTTTTTAACCTTGACATGGCACCTTTTACCTCATTTAATGTCGGTGGTTTTTCGTTATCATCCATGCCACTTTGTACTGATTCCTGGTCATGAGTATTAATGTTAGTGTTGCCGGCATCATTATGGGGGGTATTTAAATGTTGATCAAAGAAACCCACCCACCGGGCAAGAATACGGTGCTTTTCTGTGAGTATCATGCCATTGTCATCCTTGCACATTGTGATACGAGGCTTGAAACCCTAAAATTATTATTCTTTCTATAGAACAGCCGACTTTCTTGGGCTTTATAGGGTTCTTGGAGTAGGATCATTTCCTTTTTTAAATAATCACGTTTCTTTTTTTTTCTTGTGTAGTTTCTTTTCTTCACGCCGGCGCTTTTTATACTCATCGTCTGATGCCCGTGTTTTCTTCTGTAGCATCATTAAGTAAGCCTCATTCTTTCTCGTAGTTCGCGGCAATCTTCGTCAAACCATTCTGATCGTTCACTTGTTTTTCGGCGTCCTAAGGTATCATTAGCTGAGGATACTATGGCAGTCTTGCACTCTTCCCAGTGTTTTTCACCTCTTCATGGTCTCCAACCTCAACATTGTCGCTCAGGTGAGTGTTCAAGCTCTCCTGGTACCGAGCCAGTTCCTGCGTAATCTTCAGTTTCTCTGTGTCAAAGGGTTTTGCTCTTGCTCCCATTTCCTTTTTGGTACTAATAATAATATGGAATACCTGGGTTCGGTGAGGTAAAATTAATGGTATTCTGTGTATTTTTGGCTATTTTATTAGGTATGGTCCCAATATTTAGGCTCGATTTGATATACATAAAAAGGATTTCAAGTTATACACATTTATATTTTTTATAAAAATCGATGTTTTTTAAAATAGATATAAAAATATTAAAACTATCAATTATTCAAAAATCAAAACGGTGAAAAACTGAAAACTTATTAAAATAAATTTTAATAATAAATATAACCATAAATATAAAATGTAATAATAACGTAACCTATGTACCAAATATGTGGCAAATTCATATTTTTTTACAATTATTGTAAGTTTATCTTTGACTTAAAAAAAATCTTTTTAATGTTTTCAGAAAAGGATAATATATTTATTTCTTAATACAGTTGAAATTGTAAATTATCAAAAAAAAATATTTAAATTGCAAGCTTCGTATTTTTCCGCTTGGTTCTCTGTTGGCATATAGGATCCCCCTTAGTATTTCAGTCACCATGCACCTAGGTACCTATAGTAAAAAGCACAAAACGTAGACTCGATTGCGATGATCCAACGCCATTTTTAGATTAATAATGCCTGAGCATATCTTTTTGCACAAGCAACGAGTTGTCCACTGTTCAGTTGTCAAAATCAGAGCCCAGATATCTTGGCATATTGATTAGCCCTTTCTCGTTTCAAATTGTATTATAAAAAATTCTCAAATCAAATATATTAATAAATTATAAATAATATACATTCCTGTTATTCATCAGCTATCAATCAGACTAGTCCTTCACACAAAAACCGGTGGTAATATAGATTTCCAAAAAATATGTAGCATTGATCTATGCATTACATTTGTAGAAGGTGTGTTAATGCTAATATATTATTTATCATGTAACTTATCTATTCAAATCAAACCATTCCCTGTGTGAACACGACAGACGTGTCAGTATGAGCACTCTATATAAAAATGACAGGCAATGACAGGTCATCCTTAGACAACAATGGGAGGGGCGGAAAACGTAGGACCAGTCATTGTGAATGTATCGGCTTTCTACTTGAGTCGGCAATGGATAATCGCATGCACAAGTAAAATCACTGTCATTTGAATGTACCTTCGTATTGAATTCGGTTGCGATCGCATAAGTAAAATCTCCACTTTACTCTGCGGTCTCCATGCAGAGTAATAACAATAACTGTAATAATATGTCATAGGACTGTATTTTATATAAATAAACAATGACAATCTATCAATTTCTGAAATGTATCAGAGATTATGTATAGTGACATTAAAACCGACCTTAAGGTAGGCACAGATTGGGAACACGCCACGTGACGAAAGGCCACATTATAATAATAATCTATCATTTTCTATTGTGTATAACAGAAATTATTAATTATTATGCTACTTATGTAGGCTTATGTTTGTTGGGGGTTTTGGTTAATTATTATTGAGTCACAAAAAATTATTGTGTCTAGATTTTTATAAACATCTTTATTATTGTCAATTTTCAGTTTATAATAATTATTAAAAATTCAGTAAATATATAATTGATTATTATTGGTACACTGTGAGAGTTATTAATAAATCATACAGTAATTGAAGATGGAAATGTGCATTGCTCTTATTGAAATACCTACTGATACCATTTGCCATAATTATTATTTTTCAAATCACGTGGTGTAAACGGGTTGAAATTCTCTGTTTTTTTAAATATCATTATTGTTATTTATTTAAATTGAAATTATTTTGCAATGATAATAATTGTGGTTTACTGATTTTACAAAGATTCTAGTACTTACCACAGTATAAAATGAACTACATGAATAAATTTACATCTCATGTTTTTATACATTATCAAAACCAAAAAATCGTGCTTTTTATAATAATCGAAAAAATATATACCTACATTATAAAATGCCAAGTATGTCTAAAATAATTAACCATAAATAAAGATAGTAAAGCTTTAAATAAGCAATGCATTGATATGTATCATAATATGAACAATGAAGAGCTGAGCATCCCCAATGTTCATCATTTCCGATGGTCAATTAATTAGAGGACAACAACACAAGAATCATTTAAATTTAACTTATGATATTATAAAAAATAATATGGGTATGTACCACTCAGAACATGTTAAGGTTCAAATAGACTATATGACGATCGGGCACATATATGCTAAGAGCGTTTTAGTGTCTATGATCATATCTATGCCATTCCAACATTTATACATACATATTGTATGACAGCTATGACATCGTATTTACACTCTGTGACACCCTATGACACAGGACGCCAACATAAGAAACGGGTTTTTCGACATATATATGACCAATCGTCATAGAGTGTATTTGAAGCATTATTGTTGTTGGTATTTCAATTATTGAGGTTCTGGTTCAACATATAATACAATCTGTCATTCCGTTGGTGCCCATTACATGAATTTAATATTGTTTAGATTTTTAACCGCGTTGGTTAGGGTTTTTTCCCATCCGTTGGTGCCCATGATATTATTTAAACCATTGTTATAGTTGTTAAGCTTGTTCAACATGATGGTTTGTCCTACTACGTTGGTGTCCATGATATTATTTAAAAGGCCGTTGTTATTGTTGTTGTCCAAATTATTGTTAATATTGTTCGCAATGTTGTTCAAAAGATTCAATAATTCAAATACGTTCATGTTCATGTTATTATCGGAAAGGCCATTGTTAACGTTATTCAAACCATTATTTTTTACATTGTTCATCATGTTGGTCAACATATTCATATTTTCCAATGCGTTGACACCTACGATATAATTTAAAAGATCGTTGTTATCGTTGTTGACATCATTGACCAATTCGTTCCAAACGTTCAATGATGCATCTTCGTGGATGCCCATATTATTATTATTATTGGAAAGTCCATTGTTACCGTTATTCCAACCATTATTTATTAGGTTATTAACCGTGATGGTGTCCATGATATTATTTAAAAGGTCGTTGATGTTATTTTGGTTGTAATCATTGTTCATATTGTTCAAACCATTATTATTTAGTTTATTAATGTTGGTGTCCATGATATTATTTAAAAGGCCATTGTTACCGTTATTCACACCATTATTATTTAGGTTATTTAAAAGGTCGTTGTTGTTTTGGTTATCATTGTTCATGTTGTTCCAGCCATTATTATTTAGGTTATTTAAAAGGTCGTTGTTGTTGTTGTTTTGGTTACCATTGTTCATGTTGTTGAAACCATTATTATTTAGGTTATTTAAAAGGTCGTTGTTGTTGTTGTTGTTTTGGTTATCATTGTTCATGTTCATGTTGTTCCAACCATTATTATTTAAGTTATTTACCATGTTGGTGTCCATGATATTATTTGAAAGGCCATTGTTACCGTTATTCACACCAATAGTGATTAGATTATTTAAAAGGTCGTCGTTGTTGTTGATGTTTTGGTTATCATTGTTCATGTTGTACCAACCATTATTATTTAGGTTATTAACCATGTTGGTGTCCATGATATTATTTGAAAGGCCATTGTTACCGTTATTCACACCAATAGTGATTAGATTATTTAAAAGGTCGTCGTTGTTGTTGATGTTTTGGTTATCATTGTTCATGTTGTACCAACCATTATTATTTAGGTTATTAACCATGTTGGTGTCCATGTTATTATTGGAAAAGCCATTATTACCTTTATTCAAACCATTATTGTTTACATTGTTCATCATGTTGGTCAACATATTCATTTGTTCCACTTCGTTGAAGTCTACGATATTGTTAAAAATACCGTTGTTATTGTTATTTAAATCATTATTAATGTCGTTCAACAAAGTCATGAGACCCATTCCGTTGTTGTTCATGTAGTTGTTGTTCATTAGACCATCGTTCATGTTGTTCCAACCATTATTATTTAGGTTATTAACCATGTTGGTGTCCATGTTATTATTGGAAAAGCCATTGTTACCTTTATTCAAACCATTATTGTTTACATTGTTCATCATGTTGGTCAACATATTCATTTGTTCCACTTCGTTGAAGTCTACGATATTGTTAAAAATACCGTTGTTATTGTTATTTAAATCATTATTAATGTCGTTCAACAAAGTCATGAGACCCATTCCGTTGTTGTTCATGTAGTTGTTGTTCATTAAACCATCGTTTACCATGTTGCTCAAGATATTACCGTTGGTATCCATTACTGTCGTTGTAGAAACGCCATTAGTATTCTGGTTTAAATTACCATTTTTATTTGTGTTAATGTTAACGTCATCGTTTATGTTGTACCACCATAAGTCATTGCCACCATTACCTTTGATAACTCCGTTGGTAATAACAGCACCGTGGGCTTCCTGCAATGTAATAAAGATACTGTCAGTAAAAACACAATCAGATGCAGTGGACACAATGTTGTATTATGACTGAATTTTAATTGAATTTAAGTTCCCGTCCGTGAAAATATATAACATAAACTGATTGATTATGTACGCTACATAGGTGTCGACCTTTGATTTAAAAGTATGATATTAAACGTACCTACATTGCATAAGAACGCGGGGTAATTAATCCTACACACATACAAATACGTCGTTGTATTTAGATTATCAGATGATTTTAACCTAAAAAGCGAAGGCCTCCTTGTCCTCCAAACTCCATGAACAGAAATCATATGTTTAGTATGGCACGTGGCTCTAAACCGCATAAGGTTTCAGTCTATCGTTCTAAAATGTGATAGACTCTCGATAGGTTCAATATTGGGATTGAATGACAAAATACAACAATATCGTTGGATGTTTGTTTTTTTTACAATGATTGTCTAAAATCCGCAATCTTTTTAAGACTTGAAAAAAATGATTGAAATCCGATGAAATATAATATTACCGATTCATGGAAAACAGTTGCAGTGAGTCTTTTTACTAAAAAAACTAATTGGTGGAATTTAATGTGTTCAATATTAGGTATATTATTATACTGATTTAAGCTTTGAGACGTATTTATGTGGCTAATTCAATTATTAAAAAAAATTAGGTAGGTACTTAAATTAATAATATTTATATTTTTCTTACCTGACTGAAGTACTGGACCAACGTCACCACAAAGAATGTGAAAAAGAAGTTCATCTTGGTTTTGGAGGAATGTACTTGACTATGGGATAATTCAAGTGCTTTTGGACAATGAAACAAACTTCTCAGGCCTTATGTATGATTCTGAATTTCTGATGAACAAATTGACCGTGTCCACGAACGATGATATCCAATTTTCTGCTACTTTAATCTAATTATTTTTATCAAAAAGTTACAATGTAAAAATGTTTTTATATGCGAATAGGTGTTATTAATAATTTTATGACATTGATAGATACCAGAAAAGTCAGGACTCGAAATTAATACAAATCTGAGCGGAATGAAAGAATTTCATAAAAACGCAACGGATGAGTTTGTATAAGATAATATTATGCTATCATTTTTATCAATGCAATTCCTGTCCTCCTGTAGGATGATTACTCTTTTAAAGCATTTCTTTTTACTTCTTCTTGGGTTCATTTACAATCTGCCTATAGTGGCAAGCAGGCGCGCGCGCAAACCAAAAATGGTTTGGGGGAGGGACCATTTTGAACGAAATATCCTTAATTTTTATTGATTTTTAACCTCCGTGGCGGGGCGGGTTTAAGAAAATCTACCAGGTGCTATTGACTTCCCCATTTACCCCGCCTACTACTTATAGCTTTTCTCTGCTTCAACCGCAAAATAACGCACTTTACCGGGTACATTCACCATACCTAGATATGTCTTACTTTGAGTTGTGCGATAAATACCTCACCTGTAGACATGACCCCTATAAGGGGGGGGGGGGGGCTGACAGGGCTCTAGCCTAAAGGCCCAGCGTGGCGGGTCGACCACATAATTGAGATAATCACACATCTTAAATATGCCCTAATAGTAGACTTTTCAGTGATGTACCTGTCATGACAGTAAAACGCGCACGGTCGGCGTGTTTAAATAATGTATCGGCTCTCTTTTTAGATGCGGCTCCTTTTCTTCTTCGTAATACACCAAAAGTTTACTAATAATAATTTTAACATCACTCCAGATCGCTTTATACATGTTTTTATTATAAAAAGCATCAAATTACGTAAATTGATAGATACGTACTCCACGGGAGTGTAAAATGAAATGATAAATTTAGAGGCGTTCCTCGTTTGAAAAGGAAAGTGCAATTAGCTGCACTGGAGGAGATTGTTAGTTGACAGTTTTAACACGTGGACAAGAATTTCTTGTTCGACAATAAGAGTGTTATTGCGAGTTGTCGTATCCACAAGTGGTTATCGAATGCGCGTGGTTTAACTGTCATAATTATTAGGAACGTTATTGTCCGTTTGTATCATACGCGGTGTCGTGTCTTTAAGACACGCCGCATCGGAATTTTAAGCAAACACTAAGTCCCAGATAGTTGCACCGATTTATGAGTGCCACAGGTCTTTCGTGTCGTAGAATACCAAAAGAAGTGGAACCAAGCCGTTCATAAGAGCGAGAAAGCGAGATGTTACTCCCAAGGCCTCGACGTCACAAAAATCTGAGGGGACACCGGTATCAGGAAATGATGTATCTCTTGGAAACTCCACTACCGGTGAAGAATGGTCAACGGTAGTGAAAAGAAAGAGGGAAGCCATTGCGATTCGCGGTAGCTTTGTTGGGTCGGTGAGGGGGGCGGGGCGGAGGTGGTTAAAATTACCACTTCTACCCCTTTCATCGCGATACCACAGTTGCTCACATGAACAATTATATTAAGAAAATTACTAATTGTACCGCTGATTTCACAATAGTTAAACTGAATTCAAAAGGTGATTACGCTTCATTTAAGGTAGGGATCCCTACTAAGCTAAGCACGTTGGTTTTGAAGGCGAAAAATTGGCCCCGCCATTCATTTATTAAAGAATGGGTTACCAGGATGGAAACAACACGGCTACCGAGTAGCTGACTTGCCCTAAGCAATTATTATTCTACCAGAATATTCGGGGCTTGAAAACAAAATCTGTGGATTTTTTGATCAGTGTTTTGGCTGATGACTATGATATCATAGGGCTAACTGAAACATGGCTCAATGAGAGTGTTTTTAGTAGTGAGTACTCAGTCTTTATGAGGGATCGAGACTCCGGCGCAGGCTACAGGCAGGGTGGAGGTTGTCTTTTGGGGGTTAGAAGTATGGAAGGGTTACAGGCCGAACGTTTCCGTGCTTTGGAGACTCATAATGAGGACCTTTGGTTGAAACTGACCTGCGACGGAGACACTATTTACGTTTGCGTCATTTATTTTCCACCAGAAAGTGACTTGGAGGTGTATACGTGTTTTATTGAGAGTATCAAGATTATTGTAATGGGAGATTTTAATCTTAACTCGGCGCGTAGTGGTAAAAGAGTCAGCGATGACCTTGAATTTCTGTGTTCTGTTTTTGGATTTTCTCAGCACAATGATGTCTCTAACTCTAGCAATGGACTTTTGGATAGGGTATTTAGCAATATCGATTTATCGCTCTCACGATGCATGTCTCCTCTTGTACGTGAATATGTGTATCATCCAACTTTAGTTTTTCTGCTCAGGTTTCGGTCGACTCGTCCGCTTCAGACTCCAATTCCCTCTTACAAAACCAACCAATTCGGCGGGTGGAGGTTTGAAGGCGGAAACTTCAAGCTACTTTACTCGTTGATGAGTGAAGTGGACTGGAGTGAGTTGCTTGAGATTTGTGATGTGAATGAGGCGGTACAAGTTTTTATAATATTGTATATAATATTTTTGATCAATGTTTTTCGAGGAAGTCGCCATGTCGTGGTGGAAGGCGATACCCGAGGTGGTTTTCTCGGGAGATTATTGGTGACATTAAGGTCAAGCATAGCTATCATACAGCATGGAAGGCTGGGCATGATCAGTCTGACTATAATTATCATGTTTAGCATAAATATCGTTCGAAAGTGAGACAAGCTGTTCGACGGGCCTATCGAACATATATGGAAACGGTAGAAGATTTTTTTTTTCTAGATGCCTTTATGGAGACCTCGCATTTACTATCGAGGTTTCTTAAGGACTTTGGCACGCAAACTACTCTACTTAATGCTAGTCAAATGAAAATTGTGCCAGCTGAGAGAATATGCCTTATTGAAAACTATTCCTCTACCCGCATCGGGTATTGCTAATTTGAATTCGGCCAGGGCCTATGAAACCGCCTTGCAAAAAAAAACCCTGGAAAATTCTTTGAAGCGCAAGGCGGTGGTGATTCTCATGAATATTTTGTCGTATTCATTGGGAACTGAGGACTGCGATTTGTAGCCGAGTTTTTTCCCGTGGTAAAAGAAATGTCGCATAGTTCTGATATTCTGAGCATATACTTATCCTATCTAATATGGTTGCAGTCACTGGATCTGAAAAACGGTAGGAGATTGCATTCGGGAAAATCCTAATTTGTTTTGGAATTACGTAAAATCATTAAGAAGAGTTGGTGGGTTTACCGATAGGATGAGTTGGAAGGGCGAAGAGGTGACCGAACATGGAGTGGCGGAAGCATTTGCTGGTCATTTCAAGTCTGTCTACGCAAGTAGTATTCCAAATCTGGATGTTGCCTCAACGTCAGGAAAACCGTCATGTGGTGCCCAATCCGTCGATATTTTTTTCAATTAATGAGGGTGATGTACTTAGGTTTATTAAAAAACTAAAAAATACTCGCTCTTTGGGACCTGATTATGTCCCTACATTTTTTTTAAAGGGTTGTATTGACTTTGTCAAAAGCCCGCTTTCATATAGAGAGTCATCAGTGGAGAATTACAGGCCGGTAGCTGTTCTCTCTGCACCAGCAAAAGTTCTTGAGATGATCATGCACAACATGATTTATCCAAAAATTGAGTCATTTATAATAAACGAACAGCATGGATTTAGAGCAGGCCGATCAACGGAAACTAACCTGATGGTATTTACTGATTATGTGTCATCGGCACTGGATAGAGGCCACCAGGTTGACTGTTCTTACAATGACTTCTCGAAAGCATTTGACAAAGTCGATCATGACATCCTGATGGAAAAACTTCAACTTATTGGATTGTCGGATCGATTTTTGAAGCTATTCGGGAGTTATTTTAGGAACCGTCAACAATACTTATCGTACGGCCTTTATCAGTCACAGACCTTTTACACATTTTCTGGTGTCTCCCAGGGCTCAAACTTAGGGCCATTGCTGTTCACGATTTTTATAAATGACATAGCATTGGTAATAAAAAATGCTATGTTTTTGTTGTTCGCTGATGATTTGAAACTCTTTTTGGAAGTTATCACCTTGGATGATTGTCGTCAGCTCCAACTTGATATAGATAATATATTAAATTGGGGAAGGCGTAACCAACTAGAATTCAATATTGATAAATGCAATCTTTTATCGTTTACCAGAGCCTCAAAAGTGTTGTTCTCGATACTCGATGCACGGCAGAGTTCTGTCACGAATATCATCTGTAAGGGATCTTGGCATTACGTTTGAGAGTAAACTGACATTTATTAGCCATATAGTTACCATTTGTAACAAGGCGCTTAAAATGTTAGGCTTCGTCATGCGTACTTCCCGGGTCTTTTCAGATGTTACGGTATTAAAACTTTTATTTAATTCTTTAGTTCGAAGCAGACTTGAGAGTGGGTCTATTGTTTGGGCACCGCATCAGTTGAAGTATAGCCTTATGGTGGAGAGGGTACAGAAGAAATTCTTGAGACTCCTTTACTTGAGGTTGTATGGAGATTATCCGTGGCTTTATCCAACTGACTTTCTCTTAGGCATGCTTATATCCTGCAGTCTGCAATTTAGAAGACATCTTTATTTAGCTACGTATTTTTTTCAACTTATACGAGGTATAAATGAGAACTCTGCCATTCTGGGCAGTGTTGACCTGTGTGTCCCTGATAACTATCTTAGAAATAGAGACCATCAGTTGTTTATTCTCCCAACGTGCAGAACCAACGTGCCACTGGTAATGCCAACTGGGAGGGCGATTACTATGTCCAACGAAATTGCTTCGGGTGTTGACATATTCCACCTACGTGAGAATGAGTTTAGGTGGACGTTGTTTTATAAATTTTTAAAATAGGGTCTGCTTAACTCATCCGGCGTACTTCCTTGTACTTATCTAACTTATCTACTGATCTATCTCTTTTTTATGTAATGCAGGTATTTTTTCCCGTTTCTGAAAGGGGGGGGGGGGGTCCGGTAGGTACTTATTTACTAGAGTGCCATTATAAATGGTCTTAAGAATAATGCCGAAGTGTAGTAGGTACCTTTGTTGTTTATCCGCACATCGAGACGGATTGTCTTTTCATACGCCCTGCAAATTGGAAAATGAATGTCGTAAGTACGAGGGTGGGTCAATAATTCCTTAGAAAAAAGCATTAAAACAGGTTTTATTTTTGTATTTTTTTTTTATTTCTCAACATAATTTCCTTGGAGCTCAATACACTTGGTTAGACGTTTCTCAATTTTTTTTAAACCGTCAGAAAAATAAGTTTTCGGAAGGTCCTCAAAATAAGCATTTGTCCGATCGATGACTTCTTCATTTGAAAAAAAACGTTGTCCACTTAGCCATTTTTTTAAGTTTGGGAAAAGGAAAAAGTCACTGGGGGCTAAATCTGGCGAATACGGTGGGTGGTCGACCAATTCAAACTTCAATTTTAGCCATTGATCGTAAACATGTGTGAACACGGGCATTGTCCTGATGAAAGAGGATTTTTTTCCTGTTTAAATGAGGCCGTTTTTCTTCAATTTTGTTTTTTAGCTGGTCCAATAAAGATGCATAATAATCCCCTGTTATTGTTTTTCTTTTTTCCAAATAGTCAACGAAAATAATTTCACGTGCATCCCAAAATACAGTATCCATAACCTTACCAGCTGATTTTACGGTTTTCGCCTTCTTTGGACATGGTTTGCCTTCGCAATCCACTGCTTTGACTGTTCTTTCGTCTCGGGAGTATAGTGGTGTATCCATGTTTCATCTACAGTCACAAAGCGACGAAAAAATTCATCCGGATTGCGTTGCATGAGCGACAACAGGGCTTTAGAGGCCACCACCCTACTGCGTTTATTGTCGACTGTGAGCAAACGCGGCACCCATCTTGCAGAAATATTTTTCATGCCCAATTTGTCATGTAAAATAGAAATGACGCTACCTTTTGAGATCCCTGTAACCTCAATTATCTCACTCAACTTTAATCTTCGGTCACTTAACACCATATCGTGGATTTTATTGATCATTTCTGGTGTAGTCACCTCTACAGGACGTCCTGAGCGTGGTTCATCCTTTGTTGATGTACGACCACGTTGAAATTCATTTAACCAGTTATAAATAGTTGCAAGTGAAGGAGCAGATATGCCGTGAACTAAATCCAACTCATTTTTTATTTCCTTTGCTGTTAACCCTTATATATTAAAATGTTTAATAACAACTCTAAACTCAATTTTCTCCATTTTCCATTGTTCCATTTTCCACAAGCAATTTTTTTTTTTAAATGTACGAGAAACACACAACAACCCGACCAATCTGATTGAAACTTCGCAGCATACTGAATCGGTAGTGCCGCTGCATGAAAACAAACCGCTTGCAGTCCCAGTCGCGCCACCTGTCGGCTTTTCTAAGGACTTATTGACCCACCCTCGTATTACAAAAAGTAGTGTGAATTTCTCTGCAAATGAATCTGCAGCAATGCGGAGTCATTTGTAGTTAGTTAACTTAGGTAATCAGTGGACCAGTGTATTTAAGTCGAACTTAGATGAGAATGAGAATAGTACTTTTTTGTTACCATATGACACAATGCTGAGTAATTAGCCTAGTGGAAACCAGGTTGCAATAGCTGATCGACCCATCTGAAGGTCGGACAGAGTAAAATAGTTCTTCTCTCTCAAACCGACATATTGTGTGTACCTACACTCCCACAGAATTTGATTGGCACGTTACCGTGTGTGGCTGTGTGACGAAAGCAACGTGGACGGTTAAGAACTGGAAGTTCAACGGAGGACATGGCCCAAAATATTATTAAACGAAACCTACCCCCACACCCTGCCTTAATTGCGTAAATTACAAGGTACGAAGTTTTAATGTGAGGCATCTACAGTTGGTTCCACATGTCTCCATGCCCCCCACATCCTGAAACGGCCCCCCAGGCCAGGATTTTTGCCGGACCCCCTACCTATCGCTAAAGTTAAAGGCAGTCTGACGCTCTCCAGTGGCGTTTCCCAAATAGTGTTCGAGGTCAAATAAAATTCATTGTATTTTTAGCGATTTTTAACATAAGTATCGAATTATGGAGTGGTCGAGTATCAACACACATCAACCATTGTGCATTGCATAGCACAATCATATATTTTAAAAAGGTAATAAACCCCGAAGTAAAATAGCCTATTTAGCGTTAAAAAGATTTTTTTTTACTATTAGTCCAAATTTAAGATGTGTGATTACTGATTATCTCTTTTATTTGGTCGACCCCCACGCCGGGCCCCCCCTGAGCCCAGGCCCCTAGGCTAGAGCCCTGTCAGCCCTCCCTTGTGGGGGCTATGCCTGTCTACATTCCTTTACGAATGTCTCAAGAGCTGAGGGCTTGTTATTCATTATAAACGTAAACGTCAAACTGATGCACGTGGATACCAACTCAGAAGCTCACGGTGTCAAGCCAATCTGTCATTCTAATAATCGAATTATGGCGGGCTAGACTCGGTGAAAAAATGAAGTTCCTCGATCAGGCCAGATGGTCGGTGTAAGACGTTGACTCAACGAGTCTACTCGTGTGATCAGTGACGTCCCGTGGGGGTAGGCATATTGAGCGTCGCTTAGGGGCGGCTGTTACTCGAAGGGCGGCAAATCGAGAAGAATCATTAGGTATAAATAGAAATAGCCTACTTAAACTTA
Source organism: Rhyacophila brunnea (assembly GCF_057557595.1). NCBI lineage: Eukaryota > Metazoa > Arthropoda > Insecta > Trichoptera > Rhyacophilidae > Rhyacophila > Rhyacophila brunnea. The sequence goes on from NW_028232774.1 coordinate 23,618,848, forward strand.
GTAATCATGGAAATTTCTCTCCATTAAAAAAATCAGCTCACTGTTATAAACAAATTGTATTAGTTAATAAACATAGAATGTTTAACAGGACTGTAATTTTATTTGGGTTTGCGATGTCTAGTTTACTTCCGATGTCTTTGGACGTCACATCCTTGATGACCAGCAATGACACGTGCAGATTTGAGAATTATATTTGAATTACAGGTAGGTACATACTACCAATAACACTATAAAGCCCAAGAAAGTCGGCTGTTCTATAGAAAGATAAATAATGTTAGGAAGGGTTTCAAGCCTCGTATCACAATGTGGAAGGATGACGATGGCATAATACTCACAGAAAAGCACCGTATTCTTGCCCGGTGGGTGGGTTTCTTTGATCAACATTTAAATACTCCCCAAAATGATGCCGGCAACACTAACATTAATACTCATGACCAGGAATCAGTACAAAGTGGCATGGATGATAACGAAGAACCACCGACATTAAATGAGGTAAAAGGTGCTATGTCAAGGTTAAAAACAAACAATTCGCCTGGAATAGATAACCTACAGAGTGAATTAATAAAATGTGGGGGAGAAAGCCTGCTCAAACATTTGCATAGACTAATCCACCAAGTATGGATTTCAGAAAAGATGCCAGAGGAGTGGAAGGATGGATGAAGGAGCTCTACGGGCTGTACGAAGAATGCAGCGCTGCTCAATCAATTAAGATTGGGAGACTGCGATGGCTAGGTCATGTGCACTGTATGAATGACAATGAACCGGCAAAGAGAGTGATGTCTAGCAATCCAATAGTACGTAGAAGAAGAGGGAGGCCAAAGATTCGCTGGTTAGATGGAGCTGCCAGTGACTGCCGTATTCTGGGGGGTACCAAATTGGAAAGCGGCCACACTGGATAGGGACAGGTGAAGGGAGCTGTTGGAGGAGGCCAGGACCCACACCGGGTTGTCGCGCCCCTGATGATGATGACGACATACTTACCTAAATAATTTATTCAAATATTTTTGCCAGTCACTCGCGAGTTTTGAAAGTTGTCAGATGTATGTTTAAATGTATTTGAAAACCGTGGACTCGCAATATTATCTATTGAAGTAGAGATGGCATTTAAATTAGATTTAGTGGTATATATATTGTTAGTATGTATGGATACATTATCCATATAGCACATTTCTTATAATATTATATTGGAGTCATGGAAGGATGTTAAAAAATACTGTATGGAGGCACTAGTTACAAAGTTCACAGATACGGCACTGAAAAACTAAAACTTTTCGCATTATCAATAAAAGTATGACAAGGTCCAGTGCATACTTCAATTCGTAGTTCCAAGGTTTATGCATTTGATAATTCTTTGATAGTATTTTCGATAACGTGTCTGAAAACAGAGCAGCAGTATTTTATTATACCGATTGTGCATTATATGCATCAATTATAAATTTTCTCCATCACTATTGGCAATGCCAAGAGTAAATAGGGCTCTATATTACGACCGTACTCCCTGGATAAACGTCAGATTTCTATATTCAATACTTGAAAGCATAAGCTTCACTTTTTGAGCATAGACAATCATCGGAAAAATTGCTATTATATGGCTTAGGCGCTATTATAAGCGTAGACAATAAGAACAAATATAAAAATCTTTTACAACGAATAAAATTCAAACATTTTCAATTACCTAATAAAATTCGCCGTTTTCAAAAATCAGTATGGTATATTAGAGTTCGCCAATGCATTTCATAAAATTTTAATAATTATAAACTAATCTTTGACACAAAGACACTCGTGCTTAAACCTTCGTCTAAAAACGCTCTGAAAAGGTAGGTAAAGCCTCAATTACATTGAGCTTCTTTACGAGCTGTTTATTGGCGAATTTACAGGCAGATTATAAATTCGCCAACAAACAACTCGTAAAGAAGCTCAATGTAATTGAGGCTTAAGTATGCGAAAATAAGTAACATTTTTCAAAATAACGTTATAGATAACAATATTTTTTGTATAAAAATTTTCCGTGTTACATAACTAAACGATATTGTTATTATTTCAGATAATTTCGACTCAAATTTAATCAATAAAATAAGAAATACGAGTGAAAATGGCTTGAATTGTTCTTATTTACACTTTGATTAGTGATTGTTTTTATAAGATAATAATATTTATTCATAGTCAGTATTCCGTATTTAATTTATATTCATTTAATTAAATGTATAATAAATAAAACAGGCTCCAGTTTATGATATTTATTATTTCGCTTCCACAAACAAATGGCCCGGTCAAATAGCCTCGATAAAACGGCTCACACTGATTGAAATTAAACGTCACTGGTTTTCATTAAAATGCCACTTTTCCTACTTAAAACTTACCTTTCGGCATAATATACATATCATAAATATGCATGAAGCGTGTTATCTTTCATATTAAATATTATACCAAACTAACCTCGTATTTTTTTCAATCTTAATTTTCTCGGTAATGCGTTAATACGGAATACTGATTATGGATATAAATATTACAATCTTATAAGAACAATCACTAATCAAAGAGTAAATAAAAGCCATTGAAGAAAATACTGTTCTAACGCCATTACAATAAAGGTCATATTGCTATAAATTCCAGATGCGTGATATCGCATAATGGAAATTGCGTGACGTCTACCTATACATGTGTGAATGTCGCGTATTTACTTGCTAGCTACTGTACTGAGTGCGTTGTCCATTAATAATTCATTAATGACAACGTTCATAACTGACCACTCAATTCCTCACTTTTATTCTTTCACCCATTTTTTCCCAAAGAGGTTTCTGAAGATAAATTAATTAATTTCTGAAGATTTTTTTATGAGAGATGTTGCAAATAATTTTCTCAACTTATTAGGTCCGTAGTGTCAGAACTCGAGCATACGACCCACGGCTTCAAAAGCCATCATTCGGCCATTCGTGTCTGTAGATATAGTTTACATAAAAGTAAAATAAGACCCCAGAAATTCATCAGACAGATAGAGCTTGGCACGAGGCCTGGAGCAGGATGCTGACATAGGACAGGTTCCAAATAAGTTATTGCAGGGAACGCTGTTTATTGAAGAACGCAGACAATTACAGCGTGGTACAGTTTACACCTGAAATTAGATCGGGTTGGTATCGACAGTCCCCTGCGTCCGAATATAATATAATTATTGTATGTTTTGTACATCAAATTGTGTGGCAATTGGGTATTTTCGGTCACTAGACTGTTTCTAAGCCGCCAAGGCACATAGCACAGAAATAAATAAAAACGTTATAAGTACTTAAATAGAATGAAATCGTCATTTTATTCGTTGAAAAAAATATTCCTATAAATTTTATGAAAAAAGTTTTATCTCTGCTGATGGCTCATTATTCTCCATGACACAAAAATCTTTTGGATATCTACTTAATTTAATATACTTAATATGTCCTTACATCGACATTGGAGACATTAAAACAATCTTTATTTTTTCATTTATTGATGATCATTAATGTGGTAAAGCTTATTATGCATGTCATTCTGGTTGTCATATATGACGTCATTTAGGTTATTTTTATTATATATTGTCATTCAGGTTGTTATTTTGGTTCTCATTTAGGCTAGTATTTATGTTGTTATTTACATTGTCATTTAGGTTGTTATATAGGATGTCATTAGGATTGTCATTTAGGTCATTATTTTAGTTGTTATTTTTGTCATTATTTTGGTTGTCATTTATGCCATTATTTAAGTTGTTGTTTTTTTGGGTGTCATTTAGGTCATTATTTAAGTTGTTATTCATGTCGTTATTTTGTTTGCCATTTAGGTCATTATTTAAGTTGTTATTCATGTCGTCATTTTGGTTGTCATTCATGTCGTTATTTTGGGTGTCATTTAGGTCATTATTTAAGTTGTTATTCATGTCGTCATTTTGGTTGTCATTCAGGTTGTTATTTAAGTTGTTATTCATGTCGTTATTTTGGTTGTCATTCAGGTTGTTGTTTATGTTGTTATTTAGGGTGTTATTTAGGTCTTCATTTAGGTTGTAAGTCAGGATGTCATTTATGTTATTATTTTGGTTGTTATTTAGGTTAGTATTTAGGCTGTAATTCAGGTGGTTTTGTATGTTGTTATAGAGATTGTTGTTGAGGTTTTCATTGGTGGAATTAGTTATCGCATTATTAAGAGCCTCGTTTTAATTTTTGTTTTCCAATTTATTTACTGTAACATGATCCATCATTTTCCCCTTAATTGGTACAACGCCGGCTTGCGCTTCCTGCAATTAATAAGTTAAAAATTAATAGTTTTGTACGGGTTGTGTTTATGTGATTATGTTTAGACTATTATAGATTTCATATCAACAACGCCACATATAGCCATAGAAGAAATTAATAAGTCGATAGCAATACAATAATTGTCCTTGTTTCAGTACCTTACTATAGAAAGTGTCAAAATCTTCTTTGTTGTCTAGTAATTATTATGCTCTCCTGTCATATTGGGGCAAGCAAGGCGAATGTGAGCAGCCACCATTAGGTAGAGAGCGACATTCGTGTTGTGCAGCCCGTTGCCAGCAAATGTTTGCCGTACTTCGACGCAGTGTAGGTGTTTCTACACGCATTAAAAGGGGCCAACATTCACGATGCTTAGGCGCGTTTCAGACGGGACACCGGTGTCGCACTCGATATAATATAAGAGGCCTTTGTATTATGCTTATGAACGCCCCAGAGCTAATGAGTCAACGCATAATTTCGCGTTTTAAATTAGAACACAAAAATGTATAAAAAATAATACAAAGGCTCCTTTATTCGAGTATAATGGCCTCCTATATTATATCGAGCGCGACATCGGTGTCCCGTCTGAAATGGGCCTTAGACCAACTTAAAGGGGGACTTTAAAATATCATACAGTCCAGAAACCGTATTGACACAATTGCGATTATATTTGATGTTTTTGGCAATTAGTAAAACATTCGGTTCCATGGATAAACAGAACGGTGACAAAACAGAACAGCGATAAACAGAATCATGACATTTCAGGAAAAATATAACATTAAATATTGAAATTGTTTGGTGTTGGTTTTCAATACGCCGTAAAAAATCAAATTATATATATAGTCTGTTCATTCTCTGTAAGCTCAGTCGGCTCAACTCGATGTTCCCGGCAACCTATATCTCGTCTTAATCCATCTAATATATTCAGAATGCTTAAGTACCTACTAGGTATGTAATAACTGTGTTTGACCAACTAGCTGCCACATTTCATAAGGAGTATAACTACAATGAATTTCTCACATATTTCTTCTCAACCAAAGGAGTACCCAGTACAGGAAGATTTCCTCTCTTTCCTATTAGAATATGGAATCATTTTGAGGCTGCTGCTGAGTCTTAGGACATCTATCAGTCCTTTAGACTCCAAATTGTTGTGAAGGTTTTCACAACGCCTTTAACTGATTATTTTTCTGTAGTCACGTAAGCATTTGGAACCTATTAGATAGATTAAAACGAGATACATCTAGCTTACCAGCAATTATTATTAGCCAATGCAGATGCAGGTCGCCCTAAAGTCAGAAAAGGGTATGAGACTTAAATGAGTAGCAATAGTGTGCACGAATATCAAAGCCAAGAAGATAAATTGAGGTTTTTACGTCGAATGGCCAACATGCAGTGATTATAATTAAAATATTTATTTAATATTTTTAATTGTTATAAGTACCTATTTAATTATTAATTTCTTTTATTTTGTCAACTGTCAATTCATGGTGGAACTGCATTGTATTGTTGTTTTATTTAATAAAACGCATTTTTTATAGTACTTACTTACTCCACTTTTAATCAATAAATTAGTACCGGTTTCGTCCGCCTCAAAGGGACATTTTCAAGTGTCCCAAAATGTCCCGATATGTAAGATATGACAAAAATAAATGTTTTATTTTTCCCCATATCTGAATTTTCATAGTTATAGAATAGTCATAGTTATATTTATCACTGTTCTGTTTATTCATTGAACCGGTGGAAGCTTTTAAATCTCAAGATATCATCAAAAATACAATCGATCAAATATTATGTAATTAGCAATTGTGAAATTATGGTCAATTTACATTTATTATACTTTTTTATTATACTTTTCTACGGTTATATAGTGTTATTATTGATATTACGTAAATATGTGTAAATTATCGAATATTTGCTACTCAACAGGTAGGTACTACATCCGAAAATAACAAAAATCATCACAATATGGCAATGAGTTAATTTAATATACATACCTATTACATAGAATATAGATAAAGTATTAAACTATTTTCGCTTCAGGACAATCTGAGACACCACCGAATAGTGGTATTCCCAGAGAACTCAGAAATGATCTGTGGGTGATCCTAACACTATTTGTTTTTTATATTTATTTTGTTCAACAATTTGCAAATTTGATTCGATCATCGACTTTTAAAAGTAGTACCTACCTACATAGTTCATACTATATTTTTTATACTAATTTAATTTCGCATATTTTACATATTATTTTTGTTCCACGTTTTTACTTACATGACTGAAAAACTGGACCAAATTCACTAGAAAAAATGTGAGGAAGAAATAATTCATATTGGTTTTGTGAAGTTCCTAATCAGACTGCACTAGCGAATTCTTCAATATATTATGCTGTAATTCACCTCAGTTGTTACATAATATTTATGTTTCTCATTGTTGATTAAACTCATAAACCATGACATTTTTAATGTTTCTATTTTATGTTGATTTAATTTTAATTTATCGATAAGTTAACTTAATTTGTTTAACATTGTATGGATAATAATAATTAATTATTATCAATGATAAGGGCTCGGAATTGTATACGAAAGGTGTTCCCTGGGACGTAGGCCTTTTACAACTAATACCTAATGATCAAAGAACACAAAAATAATGGGAAATGGATTACGTTCTGGGCGTGCATGTAAAAAGATAAGATTCTCAATTGTGGAGAAATATGTGATAAACCAGGGAACACAGAATTAACAGGAGGAACTGAAATACCTAACGGGTGTGGAGTAACGGGCAACCGATCTCGAGTGTGAAAGAATATGGAGTAAACTTAAACACGTGTCAAGAATACGTCATTCTAAGCATGTCCTTCGTTTTGACAACTGCTCTCAGTTTATGCACTGACGCTCATTCGAAATTGGTGTTTTTGAAAGCTGCAACATACTATTACACGTCTATACCTAATGTGTGTTTCATTTTCGTAGGACACTCACACATTCAAAATCCTGCTCCAAAATGTAGTGTATTGAGGTAGCTAAGTATACCCTATCTGAATTCTATTTATTAATCTGTTCTGTGGGATAAACTTAAACTCTTGTTATTTTCAATAGATGCGTAGGCATGCATTTAAAGTCAATCACGTAAACGCAACGCGAATTCAATATTGGTAATAAAATGTTTTCCAAGTTCCAAAGCTACAAATCTGTTTTTTTTTGTTAAATAAAACGCACATAAATCAATGCGAAAATAAATAAATGCGAATATATTTGTTTCAATCGATAAATTGTTGCCACATGGAACACAATATCATTCAAATGACCTTCCTGGGCCATCTTGCAGTTTATGACTCGCTTACGCCAATTTTCGATGACCTTTTCACACATTTCGGCACTCTATAACATTTCAGATGTTGTCCTGGGATGATTGTTAGATATAGATATGTAGCTGCAGAATAATAGCATATATCTATTGTTTATAAAAATATCAAATTACTTTGCAGTAATACATTCCCAGCGAATCCATTTCCAGTAAACAACTCAGCTAGACCAGCAAGTCGATTGGCGAAATTAGAGACGGTGTATTATTACATCATATCACAGCACATTATACCATTACGGCGTATTAGCTGAATAATCATTTTTATAGTATTATATTTTCGTACAACTGTAATAACAAATAATATTTCTTTTTGCTACTCAATTTAAAACGCTGACTCTATATTTAGTTTAATATGATTATGTAACAGAATTTAATGTTAATGTATTACCTTTTATTGTATAAATAACGAAGAATAATTTATCTAGATGTCACTCGAATCCAAGTACTTAGCTCGTAACTATCACTGTATAATATACTATTGTACCGATACGCTGCTAATAAATCTCACCCTGCTACATCATAGACTTCGTCATTATCATCATCCTCTACCTACACATCGAACACCACACTAGAGTGACCCAACAGATATAAAATAATTATCAGATACGTTTAATTCTATGAAAAATTAACAAACTAGCACTTTTGACACTCTTTCGGTAAACTTAAAATGTGTCCGAAGAACTATTTTCGTCGATGAATTATTTAAAATCGAAAGTAAAAAGTGTTGTATAGGATTCTCTCACAAGCCGCGCCTTCGATTATTTTCGAATAGTCTTCAATTACAAATAAATAAATTCACAGCCGATAAACAATAAGTACCTCACTCAATTATAAAACAAAATGTGTATTATCAGTGTGTATGTTTAAAAATATATGCTAGTTACCAACTACCTAATATCTTTTGGTAAATTAATACTAAACCATTGTATAGAAATACCTATAAATATTTATCTGACACGCGACTATTATTGTCCCCATGATTTTTACATAAAATTTGACACACTTATAGAAAAGGGCCATCAACCCTGCTCAAGAGAAAGTGAACATAATTATTAATCAATTGATGTATTTTTATTGAACAGTTGTGCATACATACATGATTTTTAATTTGTGTCAATCTGTAAAAAGCTTTTCTCCATGTCAAATAACCTGTTTTTCAGGCCCCGGAACTCTCGTGAATTAGGGTTATAATCCCCTTCGCTCTGTAGTAAATTCAGTGACGTCCCGTGAGGGTAGGCGGGTCACGCGTTGCACAGGGGCGGCACCATGGCCCCCACGAAGGGGGGGGTTGACAGGGCTCTAGCCTGGGGGCCCGGGCTCAGAAGGCCCCGGCGTGGCGAGTCGACCAAATAAGTGATATAAATACACATCAAAAATTCTCTATAATAGTAAAAAAAAGTTATTTTTTATTCCTATCGCTATTTTCCTTCAGTAATGTTATTATTTTAAATTATTTGTAAGTACGATACAATTTTTATTTGTGTATCGATACTCGACAATTCCATATTTCAAATGGATGTATTACAATATTAAAAAAAAACACTAAAAATATACCAGTTAATTAATTTTACCGCATACACCATTTGGAAAACGCTACTGTGGAGCGCACCCTGCCTTTATCCTAAGCGATAGGTAGGGGGGCCCGCTTCAGGATGTGAGGGCCATGGGCGGCACAGTATATAGGGCGGCGAATGAAGAACAAATAATACAACATTTGAAAGCAGTGGCGGTTTTCAATAAAGCAGACGATGCCGTCACTTCATTAGAAAGTATTGAAGTTTGGTTAAACAAATAATTGAAGCATACAAAATCTTGGCAACACATTCTATTTTTGTATGTTAATACTTGGCGGCTTATCACTCAGATATAATTTACACTGTCGGCGCTACCGGCTTCCACGTATCTCAAACCATCACTGTTTTGAGAGTTGACTTCGTGGAAATACTCTTAATTCTCATTAAGTGGTGTGTATGTAAATTTAAAGATTTTTTGTTTATTTGTCTATTAAGTGAAAATAAATATCAAAATAGTAAGGTTAGGTTAGGTTAGGTTAGGTTAGGTACCTACCTAACAAATTTGGAGACAATTCTAAACTCAAAATTAAAGTGAATGGCATTGTAAGTGTGTTTAAGGGCGGAATTTTGCCTAGGGACGCCACTGAGTAAAAACAAACATATTATTGTCTCCGTTAAAATTATTGTATCCAAATTGTTGTTAATAGAGTTGGTGAATGAACATAGTATAATTGAATAACATTAGATACATACCTACCAACTTATTTCTATTATATTGTGATACTTACAACTCACCCAATGTATTCATTCCATATACCTTGCACCTCACCCACGCCAACCTTCAGAGCAGCAGCCTCTGTGATTCACCAAGTCACGCGTAGGTGGATCAGCCACCACAGCTTTGATACCAACGTTGCCTTTAGGTACTACAGGATGCCAATGCATTTTTTTAATACTTTTAGCCATCTTTAAGTAGAATTGAATTCATTTTTAGTTAATTCTGTTTTGTATGAAAAGTTATTTCGATACCATTATTGGTTAAATAATATATACGTGCTTTACTATGGAAATCAATATGCAATGACATTCATTATTCAGTATTTCTATTAAGTACAATTTTTTTTTTGATCGTTTAAGCTAGTCAAGTTAAGTTTATATGATTCAACAGAAAATTTAAAAACGTAAATTATTTTGTTACAATATTATACATACAGTATACTTATATAAACCGTTGACTTCTCCTCGGACTATTATGGATTTGGTTTTGAGTTTTACAGTTAACGTGGGTCCGGATCGGGCACGACAGCGAGCCCACTAGCTCGGAACCGCCATTCTGACTGATTCTAGGCGTTTCCTGGATTGTCAACCGAAGAATTTTTCACTAATTACCTGCAACAAATCATTTTATAAGTATACATTAAACACCGAACTAATGTCAATAAATATATCTACCTAAAACTTATTGTGAATATTTCATATTTTTCAGCAAGATCACTGCGGTACTCTTCTTTGACGCAGATGACACAATCTATTCGTCAGGAGATTTAAAAAGGGGCCTCTAAACAGTTGACACTAGTCATTCAATTGTTAAATCTTTAGTCTTTAAAGAGTTTAAAGAATGCGTATTTCTTACTAATTGACAAAATCCTTGCAACTAGTAACAATAAACCTTCAAACAAATACGCATTTGAACTCCAAAAAGTCAACCACTAATACGTTATTATGCATCACCAGCATGGCCCCCACATCCTGAAGCGGCCCCCCAGGCTAGGATCTTTAGCGGGGCCCCCTACCTATCGCTGAGGATAAAGGCAGTGTGACGCTCTACAGTAGCGTTTTCCTATTGGTGTATGCAGTAAAATTAATGTGTATATTTAGTGTTTTTTTGTATATATATATGTCAGGGAGGCGGAGCGCACCGGAGCGCCGTTCCTGTTCGTGAAATCGGTAAGACTATCGCTCCGTCTCGTGGACAAAATAATTTGACCGTCTGAACTAGATAATCCGTATAAATAGAAAATCAAACACACTTATTTTTATGAAAGACATATAAATTTGATAAATATGTAAATATCTTCAGAAAAATGTCGAGCTCTCCGGTTCGTTAACTTTTCCATTTCGAGCGTTGATATATTATGTACATCCATTTAAATTATGAAGTTGTCGAGTAGTGATACACAATTAAAAATTGTAATTTTATTAATGATATTACTGGAAGGAAAATAGCCCCGCAGGCGACTTTTTTACTATTAAAGCAAGTTGGTGATGTGTGCTTATCTCAGTTATCTGGCGACTCGCCTTGCCGGGCCCCTAGGCTAGAGCCCTGTCAGCACCCCCTTGTGGGGGTCATGATCACCAGTCATCACTGTTACCTTCAGTAATAGTTTTTTTTACTGTTTACCTAATACAATGATTAATTTATATACAATAATTATTGTTGTCTAGTAGGGGCGGCACTTTGCCTAGGAATGTCACTAGAATATTATGACAAACTGTAATGGGCGTCTACATGATATTATATAATATAATATACCTAATTGGTGAGTCGATTGTAATCGATGGAACCACACCTACATCTTTAACCTGAAGATCTCTCTCTACTCCATTCAGTGAAGCCACCGTCTTCCGGCGCGTTGTCGTGACTCCGGATTTGTCTGACCTGCTATTCAATGACGGATGTATCATCATTTATGTCCCACCAGTGAAGCCTTTGAATCCATATCGATATCCAGCTCATCGCAGAAAATGTTATTTTCGTGATTAAAAACCAGCAGCTTTGCCATACTCCGCTTTCTGATATTGGCCCAAGGTCTTGGTGAGTTGATTACTCCTGGCAAAAAGAATTAAATAATTAAACCAATACGATAATATTTTCATGCCAACAGCGCGCGAAGGCGAGGTAATAAAATAAATTTAATCTCACATGCAACTCGAAAAATGAGAAGAAAATATTATTACGAAAACGACATTGTAAAAATAATAATATGCTCGCCTAAGGCCTAACTAAGTCAATTTAATCTAAATGCCAGAGATTTCAGCGTTTCCGCTTTGATTAATAATTTAAACATAAAAAGTTTAAGATAATTGAAAAGTTGCAATCATTCGATTTTATTTTAAATAGCTGTCAAATAATTTGATGCTACTGGCAAGTGGCGTACACTTAGAGTTCTCTCGAGATTCGGGATTTCCCGAAATGATGAAATTTTGAATTCTTGAGATTCGGGATTTCCAGAAAAGAATTCTCGAGAAATCTCGAGAAATTAAAAAAAAAAACCTGTAAAAATCCTAAAATCAGTGTAAAAACAGACACATTCCAAAAAAATATGATTTTTTTTTATTTCTGTAAGAATACAAACAAAATAAAAGTAGGAAAACAAAAGTAATTCAAAACTTTACTAATTCAAATAGAATTACAAAAAACACAGACTGTCAATCGCTGCGTCTGACAATCGCGTACGCTTTTGAGATACAAAATTGCGCTCATTTTGAGTCGACGTTGGCATAATTGTGTTAAATGCCCGGGATCAGTCCTTGAACGTTTTTTGTTTTCTGTCCACTTTTTTCATATAGATAATCGTTTTTTCAATTAATATTTGATAATAAAGAAATCCCGAATCCCGAGAAAAGATTCTCGAGATCCGGGATTTCCCGAAATGTTAAAAATTTCGATTCTCGAGATTCGGGATGGAAAATCTCGAAAATTCCTCGAGAATTCCCGTCGGGAAATCCCCGAAACCCAACTCTACGTACACTGCACAGGCTTATGTATACAAATCATCAGACATTATTACACAGTTCCCTCGGTGTATTCCTAAACACTCTTTTCGCCTAAATTTTCCTATTTAACTTAATCTGAGACGTATCGAAAAATCTCACTTTAATATAATATCTATGCAAGGAGAATAACGCAGGATCTATTCACAAAATGTTAACTATCTGGGCTTATTATTCGACATTTAGACATAACAGATACTGAAGAAATATGAAGAATAATTACAAGATAAAAACAACTTTTTATACCTATACTTACCACGCTTTTAAATTTTCTGTTGAATCATATAAACTTGACAATTCTATATATTGTATTAATTCTATAAATATAGAATACTGAAATGTCATTTTGACATTTCATATTGATTTCCGTAGTAAGGCACGTATATATTAATAATTTAGTTGCTAGGACCCCATTAGCAACCAATAATAGTGAGTAGTAAATATTACTTTTAACGATTTTTTTTCCGAAACATACAAAACAGAATTAACTGAAAATGAATTCAATTCTGCCTAAAGATGGCTAAAAGTATTAAAACAATGCATTGGCATCGTGTTCTGATATATTCTAAAACTTTCAAATGTCTAGGCCATCCGGGAAGTTAATAAAAAATCGATTGCAAGATTTGTACTGGATAAACAACCACCGGACAAACAAGAATACGAGCTAAGAAAAACGTGGTAAAAAGTGACCGCTGCTTACTTTGACTATTTTTTTGATAAATGAAATATAATTTTGTTTTAAAAAAACAAATAAACGTCAATAATATACACAGGAAACTTTTCCTAGGCCCCGCCCCATTTTGTAACTTATTATCCTGCTTGCCGGAAATTGTTGTACGAGACAGTTAGGTACTGATAAAAACAATGTAGGTTTGTGTGTAAAGAATAAAGATCTCAGGAAATTGAGGTAAATTATTCCAACGGAGACCTATTCTATACACAACATGGCGACTATCGACCGCTAAAGTGATAGTATTTATTGCATATTTGTATTGAGGTATTATAATTGATACAATAAGTTAGCCGTCTAAACAGTCAAAACTGTCTATCTCGATCTAAATTTTATCACAGCCAAGAGAGATGCTGTTAAAATATAGCACTTATTACAACAATTACAACCAACTTATTGTAATTGTTACAATAAGTGCTAATACTTTGATACAAACCTACACTAGTTAGCCGTCGTATTTATCACTTTAGCGGTCGATAAGTATAGAATAGACCCACAAGTGGGGTAAAAACGACAATCAATGTAATGAAGGTTCACTACACTACACATTATAATAAATGAAATTGCACAAAAAATATTTCATAAAGGAAACGAATATAATTATGTGGTTGCGGGGAATTTAATGCCACTGTATGTAAAGAATGTTGCTTTATTAGTGTGTCACAGATTTTGTTACAAGTTATAATCAATGTAAAAAGAATAAAAAAAGAAACATCGATCAACTTCTAAGCTACAGCATTTTGAAAACGTGCGATTTATTTCAAATACGATTATCTCAGCTGCAACCAAACTGATTTAAGCACTTTTACCCCGAAAATACAAAATTTGTACGGACCATTTTTCGATATGTGAATGCATTGAAAAAATAATTTCAAGGGGAAATAATATTATTAATGTCCTTTCAGTCAAAGATTTTTTTTTTCTAAAATTGGTCTTTGTAGCGACCAGGTTGGACGGTCCGATGGGTGCAACAGCTGGTTGAACCGACTTGAGCAACTCTTCCAGTGCTGTAAACATTTTTGGACATTCCTAGAATATGTAGATTGCATCATGTAATTCTCCGCCACATGGACATGGACGTTTTGAATGGCTAACAAGGCCAATCTCATAGAGTCAGTCAGCGAAGCTACACTATCCAGTCAAGAATTGATTGGTGTAATGGCTCGGAGATGAGTAGTGGAAAAAATAATATTCCTATGATGGACGATTCTTAGTAATATATCATATTTTCAAAGTACGGCTTCATTTCATTATCATCATCATCAGCCTGAATCTATCCACAGGTGAATGAAGGCCTCTTCAAGCTGCTTCCACTTTTCTCGGTCCTGTGCGTTGCGTTGCCATGTACATCCGCAGAACTTTATCATTTCATCTATCCAGCGGCCTCTAAATCTACCTTGCGGACTTTTTGTACCTTTTGGATACCACTGGATGACTAAATTTGTCCAACGATTGTCTCTTCTTTGAGCTATATGTCTTTTAATGAACTCTATCACACTGCAAACCCTTGTCTGCTTCCTTATCCACTCATTCCTTTTTTTGTCCTTTCGCGTTATGCCTGGCATGTACCTCTCCATACCACGTTGTGCTACCAATTTTCTGGATCTCTCTTTTACTCAGGGTCCATGTTTCACATGCATATGTGATTGCGGGAAGCACACACTGGTTGAACACTTTGCGCTGTAGGTACAGTGGAAGGTCACTTTTGAAGACATTATTCAGGCGGCCAAAAGCAATCCAACCCTAGCTTTACTCTGCGAACAATTTCATCAAATAGACATCCATCTATCGACTCCATCTATCATTTAGTTATATAAGTATACAATAAAGACGCCAGACTTCCACTATATTATATTTTTACTTTGTTATGGTTATGATAAAAGCTAATGAATACGTATAAAAATATAATACATTATACCTACGCCTGCACGTCTAGACCGAGCAACTCGTCGTAGTTAGTTAGTCACATCAATTAAAAAAAAAAATGCAATCGGTAAGTAATCATGCATTTTTTACATCTTCGATTATTTTTTTAAAATTCGAAGACTTCTATGTACTTACAATATTTAAAAAAAACCTTCATCCAGCATTGTCTCTTACATCAGACTAGGAAATGATTTTTTTTAATAATATCTCATCATCAATTACCGCCATATACATATTTTCTGAGATCGCTAAACTGTTTAAGTTCGATTGAAAACAATGACGTCATCGCGTGTTAGGTTTGGGCGGCTCTGCAACCTTATAAGGCCAGTTGAGGCGATCTGAGATGATCGTGGGCGGGACACGTCTCTCGACCTGTAGGCGGCAGGCTTTCGAATAAACGTATAAAAGACATCGAATGCTGATTTGAATTTATTCTCGAATTACATCGACATACTATATAATTGAAAATGCTGCATTTAAAGAGAACACAATTTAAAAAAAAAATCTTCACGATAAAAATATTAAAATATACGTATTGTACCTACTTATATTGTAATGTAGGTACATAATATATCTAGATTCTAGAGCAGTAGTGCCCAGCCTATTTGAAAAAGGGCTAATTGATCCATTTTCTAATTGTTCACGGGCTGCATTGAGTACCTATGTTCAGTGACGTCCCTAGATAAAATGCCACTCCATTTTTTATACAGTATTTTTCATCATCCTTTCATTACTCCAATATCTAAGAAATGTATAATATGTACATTATTATCAAAATATATACCACTAAAACATACAAAATTAAATTAACATATAAAAGGGGCATAAATATAATATAATCAAGATAGACATTTACCCAAAACACCAGTCTGAGATCCTACTTGGTTGATATTTCTGACATATTTGTTTTGTACCATTTAGCAATACACGATTTATTATTTTCAGACCATTTTCACCATGCTATTTATTATTGTAACCATGTACTTAAACAAAATATTTTTTCTTGGTATTTATTTATTATATCTACACCTACTTTTAATCATAAATACACTATTTTATTAATAGTCTCAATACTCATCAACAACACTCAACGATTAAAATAAAAAAAGTTTCCTGGCCTTTTTTGTTGCAGTCAGTAAATATGTCATTCAAATCTAATTTAAATGCCTCTCTGCTTCAATAGACCATTATTACCAGTAAGCTGATGTTTTTAATTGAAAGATTTTTCCGTTATTACTAAGTTTAGGTAGCTATTTCTATATTGGGTATATACCAAATGGTTCTCCTCGATTTGCCGCCCTTCGAGTAACTGCCGCCCCCAAGCGACGCTCAATCTACCTACCCCCACTGACAGGGCTCGAAATGTAACGGAACGCACCGGAGCGCCGTTCCGGCTCGTGAAATTTGTAAAATTATCGCTCCGTCTCGTGGAAAAAATATGTTGACCATCTGAGCTAGATAGGCCATAGAATAGAAAATCTGACACACTTATTTTTATAAAATACACATACGATTTGATGATTATGTAAATATCTTCAGAAAATTTGTCGAGCGCACCGGTTCGTAAACTTTTCCATTTCGAGCGCTGCCCACGGGGCGTCACTGGTTGAAAAATTCGTGACATACTAGAAGAGACATATTTTATTGTATTAAATTTAATAGTT
The DNA here is from genome assembly GCF_057557595.1 of Rhyacophila brunnea. Classification (NCBI taxonomy): domain Eukaryota; kingdom Metazoa; phylum Arthropoda; class Insecta; order Trichoptera; family Rhyacophilidae; genus Rhyacophila; species Rhyacophila brunnea. The sequence goes on from NW_028232774.1 coordinate 23,636,069, forward strand.
AGTTACCTACATTACTGATTAAATACTTGTTATTTTGGGTGGCAACAAATTACAAAAACACTATTCTAGTCTAGAATCTAGAGTATAGATCAGTGTCTTCCAAACTTTTTTTACCTGACGCCACACTGGGGAAGGGTGAATTAGTTTCGTAGCACACCACATAAAAATCCCCCCAAAAATTAAACATGCTTTTACAACCGACGATGGTCGCGTGGCTTAAGCGTCGGCATATAGCTTCGTGGGTCCCAGGTTCGAATCCTGGGTCTGGTAGGTACACATATTGTTTTAAAATTTGTGTATCAGTCAGAGTATGTACCTAATATGTTGAGCAAGTGGCTGACATGCATTTTTCGTAAAAACAAAAATCTGTTAATACAAACCTCCACTTTGTGGAGGCCCATATGATCTTATTAGGATCGGACATGGTCGGATATTAAAATGAATATAAAATAAATCTTAGTACTTATGCGGTAACAATAAAATTATATTGTTTTATCAACAAGAAGAACAAGTGAGAAAAATACGAATATTTTTGAGAGAGAATATTATTAGATATGGCAATAAATTAGATTAACAAACACTTAACTCCTCATCTATTCAGTAACGGCTCAACGACTTTCTAGATGGTGGGGTTTAGCCATTAATTATTAAATACACACCTATCTACTTCCTCATAATTATTATACATTATGTACCAAGCTACTTATAATAATATGATTTTATTAATGGGAAATGAGTAATTTTTCAGAATAAATAATATGATAATCTGAGTCGTTACTTTCACATCTAAAAAGTGTGCATAAAAATATTAACTTAATTAATAATGATAATTATTATACCAATATCGGTTTTGAACAACGACATACACCGACCTTTTTTACTCACCTTGGGGTTATTTGAATCGCTCCCCGGTATGCGTATACTAACGCTAATGCGTTTGCATGCTTTGTAGAATGCGTGCGTACTTTATTTGTACATAGGTGCCACCGCGGAGTGGTGGGTATTTATTTTAATTAAATATTTTATCACCTCGTAAATGTAATTACATAATTTACAAATGTTTCTTTATTTATTTGTATAATGATAATAAATATCTCTATAAAATAGCGACGGGTTTAGATGCATAAAATAAATCAAATAATTCATTAATTTTAATCATGTAATGAAGTATGTATGTCTAATAATAAAAATATCGGACATGTATTTTTGACATGATAGGGATGTGGGGATGGTCCCCAAGAACGCTTAAGGTGGAGCCGCCCCTGTCTACCATAAGTAATCGCTTCGGTTTTTTAAATATCCATAAGGTACGACGATTCTTCCAATACCGATTTCATTGACTTATTTACTTTTTGAAATTCTATATAGGAGGACTCATTGGTAAGTTTAACTGAAACTGAACATTTATATCCATTCCATAAGCCATTATTAATCAAATTCAGCGCTCCACTTTACAAATCGCGGATTATTAAAACAAATATACCCCACGCACGTCACCTCTGCCTACCACATCTTCATTTATGAGTCCATAGAACACTAAAAAGTTAAAAATGTCATAACAAACATAACCCACAAAACAAGTAGCGATTCATTTAAATAAAAATAGATAGTTAGAAATTTAGATTAAATAAAGATAGAGAAATATATAAAAAGAAAATTACCATGTTCAGTCCTATGCAGAGTATATGAGAGTATCCACCATGTGGAGGTTATATTAACAGACGTTTTTTACGGGAAATATTTGTTAGCCATTCGCCTAATCCAAGGGTCGGCAAACTCTTGGACTAAAGGAGCCAAATATGAGTGGCACAACGGTTAAAAACAATTTCGAGAGCCATATGTATATTTAAATGAATTAATTACATATTACAATTGCTTACTTATTAAGTGAAGAAGATTTCTGGAATAAAACTAACATAAATATATGTTTTTATTGTTGAAATTATAAATATAATTTTTACAGAATATGAATTACATACAATTTTCATGCATTCCTTAAAACTAATGTAAACAATGACCTTCCTTCCGTTGGAGAGTTTCTGTATGTTTGGTATGTAACTTGTAATTTTTAATTTCAGGCGTGACTCCAAATTCTCATCGGTTATTTGACTTCTCTAAATGTTATTTACATTCTTCATGTTTGAAAATGATTGTTCACATACATACTCTGTAGACTCGATTATAAGTTAGGAAAGCTATTCCATATATTAAAAATTGTAGTATCTACCATTCTACCTTATGTAGTTTAGAGTGCTCCACTTGTGTTGTGAAATTAAATTGCATTTTTCTGTCTCCAAATCCTCAATTTTGGTAAGCAAGACCTACAAATTTAGAGCTCCATAACTCTCCATAGATTATTAAATCCACCAATCAAACTGTATTTCAAAAGTGCTTGTTTCAATATCAAATGGAGAAAAATTTTATGACTTTTGCAATGGGTGGATTTAAAACAACAATCATACCTTTTGCATCAGGGCTCGAAATGGAACGGAACGCACCGGAGCGGCGTTCCGGCATGTGGAAAAAATATGTTGACCATCTGAGCTAGATAGGCCATAGAATAGAAAATCTGACACACTTATTTTTATAAAATACACATACGATTTGATGACTAATATATCTTCAGAAAATTTGTCGAGCGCTCCGGTTCGTAAACTTTTCCATTTCGAGCGCTGTTTTGCATCAACCATCACGGAGGAAAAATTAGTCTTGCGATAATGTCATTATATAATATAATAAGTGTACAATCAATGACAAAAAATAAAAATTGTGAATTGGGAATTTGGCAAAGAGCCGCGGTTTGCCGACCCCTGGCCTAATCCATTGGATCCTTGGACTGGATGAAATACACATTGAAAAACAATATGTAAACATACAATAGCAGTGGGAAATGTTCTATTTTATAGATTACTGAATGTAGAATGTTTTGTTGAACGCCATGTCACAGACGATATCAGTGTACAGAGAACATAAATATGATCTTCCACGAAGGGTTAATAAGATTAAAAAAAAAGGTATCCGGGGTCGATCCATTGCTATACGAAGGTCTTCTCCGAAGGGCAGCTCCTTTCGCTCTTCTCGGTTCCTAGTCCTTCACTGCCATGTACGTTACATCCACCAAGCTCAGTTTATACTTTATACCATTATACCACTGGATGTGACACACAATAATATCTACTATTATGGGAATCTTGCAATACTGAGATGTTTTAAAACAATAATACAACATAGGATATTTTCAAAAATGCTTTTATTGATTGAAATTTAATTGACAAAATGATAAAAATGCACAACTTATTTACATAGATTACATTGCACCATAAATGTTACATTGATATTATAAAGAATTACGATAACGCACCAATTATTTGATGTAATCACTTCGATATAAATTAAGTAATAAATTATAAATTCATTTGATCTTAATCCAAATTCAGAATAACATAAATGAGTAAAGCTAAATGGAATCATAAGAACATTTAAACATATCTATAAAGTATATCACAATAATAAATTAAGGCATATAGAATAATGCCTAGACCAGATCATGATACATAACTGTTCATGCGGACATTTAAAGAATTCTAATAAGTACTATCACTCCCCTCCATTTTGGTAAGAGATTGAATTTTCTCAACTGTCACTTTGTGTTTTGTTTTCTTTTTTATCGTCTGTATTTGGGATGAAGGTGGATAATTAAGGCACCGGAATTGTGATGGAAGCGGCGAGTTTATTTACGTTTATTATACTATATGGTTACATTTTTTAATAATTTAATTCTACGGAGGGCGAAATGTACGCGTTCGCGATTTTGCTGCTTGTCGCGATCTGCGCGCCATCTTGAAAAATCATTCCCAAAGGTTTTTTTTCTTGGGCGACATTGCATATCTCCAACGGTCAAAGACAATGTTGCCGGCCGACTTTTAACATTATTTATTTTCGTAATCAGCGCTTTATTATTTGTTGGCTTTGATACCGATTCGGGCGTCTCCAGATACACAAAGACATCCCCAAATGGGGACCATACCCCCGGGGGTGTCACAGTACCTACTCCGTGTTTTTTTTTGAATTCCATCGCGGATGGAAAACATTGTTCATGTACAGATATTCTTGGTCTGGACTAGGAATAACAGCATTAACGCAACAAAGGTAACATTAAATCTGAAACCATTGAATTGTTAGGAATCAAAAACCTTTTCGGAGGTGTTATAAATAATAAATAAAAATTAGTTATGGATTCAAGAGTCGTTAGCGAACAACTTTCTCAAAATGATTCATACAACCGTCTCAATACCAATCATTCGTTTGCCATCTAAAATGAAACAGGCTAACCGTAGGGGGTCTCCAAGAGCTTAACGAGGAAGGTTTGATTTAGAATAACCTAAAAACAGATGAGAGTGCAATAGTGTACAATATTCTCTAAAGGCGATTTTGAGATCTAATTCAGTTATTGGCCATGACCTGTTGTGTGCTTTTTGTACAGATGTAATGCCTTGTATCGTTTATGAGTCGTAATATCTCCTACTCACATTTAAGACTCAATTATTAATGCCATCTTGTATAAAATTCCAACAGTTCATTAATAAAACCGATCAGAAAATCAGTTACCCTTAAATATTTTCCAATATGATCACATAGCCATTGGTGTCTAGCCATGGTAAAGCCGTAACAAATATTGCACTATAAACAGAAAAGTGAGAAGCAAAAGTCATTCAATGCGGTAATCGTCATTTAAACATGATTATTTTTTAACTCAATCATATATTTCAAAAAACATTGCAGGATTTTATTGTTCAATACTTGTGTGAATATATAAAAACAATGCAGAACAATAGAATAAATGCCAAAATAATTCTGCGTGATTTATTAGAGACAAGCCACCGGAATGGTTTTTGATTCTTGATGAAGACATTTCTAAAATACATAGAGTAAGTTGTCATTCATAATGAGATATTATGAGTGAAAACTGCTCGTAAAAAGATTCATTATGATAATAAAAATTTCAACATGCGAAATATATACATAATTAATTCATTTGAGACTTCAAAGTCTTCAAAGAAGTATCATTGCACTACTTTCATACATAATATAATAGAAACAACTACATTATTTAAATTACAAATGCATACTATAGTCAAATTGTCAAAGGCGTTTCATTTATCTCTCAAATAAAAAATACATTTTGATATTAATTTCTCTTTTCTCATATTCAGTAATACATAGTTTGCTGAATTATATTGATAGTTTCGGTGAAAAGAGGTATGTTCTATCGCTATACAGTACAAAAAAGTCTAGGAACAACACATTTTGTGATGAAATTTGTATAAAAACATTGTTAGAAGTATACATTTACCTAAAGTATATATGACTCTAGATTTACCAGGGTAGATCTATTCCCTGAATAATTAATTCAAAACACCAGTGCACCACGCAGTCATAATATTGTTACATATTCTCAAATTTACTGCTTGTGTTTGTGATTCAGATTACAATTGTGGCAAGTAGAAAAAATAATAAAATGTATCCTCAAAAACATAATAATAACAGTGGATCACTTTTCAATTCAAATGGATAAAAAGTATTTTTCATGATTTAAAGTGCGAAAACAATGATCATGATAAAAGTTTTTTCTTTCTTCGCCCAGTTAATATGATGATAGTAAACGAATAGGTTGTTAACGTGCGCCAGACGGTTGGAAAGGATCAAAACACACAACCACCAGTCAAAGGTGCAGGACAACATAAGCAAAGACAAATTTCATGATCACGTATCGATGCTGCAATGTCGCTATTACAAATAACATATCGTCGGTCCATTTTCTAAACTTCGTAAATCCAAAATAACATTTTTATTCAGGAGACAGTAAAATCGTCTACAGTAAAACCCTGTTTTCACGTGCCCGGAATTCATGTTTTCCCAGTATTTGCGTGTAGTTTCTGTAGTCGCAAATTCATTTTAGTAGATTAATTTGTCGATTTTTTCACAACTGTTCAAATGTATCAAAAAAAAAATTGTCAGTTCAAGAGAAAATGGATATTCTCCAAAAGGTGAAAGAACATAAGATGCTCCAAACCATTTTGAATGATTTTTGATAATTTTTTTTTTTAATTTTCAATACTACTTGCTCAACAACTTACATTCTCCTTTATTTACGTTTTTGTCCTTTCAAAAATGTAAAATCGGGGTTTCACTGTAATAATCGTTTTAAATAAGATTTTGAAATTCAAAAATTTAAAAAAAAACTAAACTCTTCATACAAAATGACAACAATTCCTGATATGTACGAAGTTTGCAAATTTTTCCATTCTATGGGGATGAATTACATGGTTTTTGAAAAGATTAGACGTGTTATAGGTGCAAGAATCTTACACAGATATAGATAAATTCAATAATACTATTGTACTCAATAAAAATCTAATTTATGACCAAAATGGGATTCACGAGTTAAGAAAAACAGTGTGAGGATATATTCTTTATTATTATTAATTTTTAAAACTGTTTTGGCTTCAAGCACTCTCACTAGCACAATCAATATACCATGTTGCTTAACAGTGACAAAACAGTGAGAGGAATTTATGTAGTATTCATGTTATAAGCGTAAGAATCACACAAATGCATAAGAGAAAGAAAATAATAACATTTGCTTAAAAAAATAATTCACACACTTAACAAAGTAAATCACAATGTGTTTAAGTATAGATCAATCTATTTAATACAAATTATGAATTAATATTCAAGTTATAAATAGTCTTTTATATTTTATATTACTATAATAATTACAATACTTATACTACAGTAAACATTTTTTTAAATCTAGGCACTTCTCTTCATAATGTTTCAATTACAATATATTATTGATTATCATATTCAAGAAAAATAATGAATACTTCAGATATTTACAATTCTATTACATAGATTAAATTTGTCTTGAATGACAGTTTGCCAAAGAGAAGTTTAGTATAGCCGTCCCAGTGATAATGCAAATGTAATGAGGGTTGGTACAGCACAGACAGTCGTAGAATCCTAATGCAATTAAGGGTTTTGGTGGGTGAACCCAATACAATGAAAGTCGTTGCTGAAGATGTAACCGAGTATTCGAATCGTATATTAGACATCTATTTTTTGATTTGACATTACATTAGGTAACAAGTCCAACAGAAATACTAGATAGTATCTTGTATCTTCTTCTTTTTCATAGATAATGCGTGAGGGAGAAAAATCAATGAATCAATCAATGTACATACCAAACTCTCATTGGCAAAACACTGTATTGTAAATTTTATGAAGAAACTATTTTCTATAAGTCACCACTACCGTTCCACGATAGAGCATATTATATGGAGGCACCATAGTGTAAGTAAAGATATCTTAACAGACTTTTTTTACTAGGTTTGATTGACACCCATTGAATCGATGGCTTGGATCCGAGCACACATTGAACGAAAAAACATGTAAATTTTACAGTGTCACAGTGTGGAAATCAGAAAGCATTCTAACCTTGCTTCACAATAAGTTGATACAGTGAAAATAGTACAAATTAAAATAAAATTAAGTAAATTTTAAGTTAAGTTCATTATGTAATGGAACGCATACAATTGACGCACGGTAGCTCTACGCAAGTCTACACTAGGATAAGTATCCTGCCAACTCTAAAACATCTTATTATCTGATGCCCGATATCTAAGTATCAATAATTATTTCGTCTCAACAAACCAGATCATAAGATCTCACAATCTATGACTAATTAATAAAACTTATCGAGTTGCTACCACTCTTGATTCACAAACAAACTATTCTACATCCCAAACGTGTACTTTCTACATGACAAGAGTGTCTAATCATTATTCAATTGTATTTATCTACATAATTATCAACAAAATTAGTGAACAATGTAAAAAAATTTCCACCATTCTCTTATAATTATATCTGAATTAAATTTAATTGCACAACCATAAGTCTAATCTGAGACAAAATGGGTGTTGTTTATTTTTTTTATAAACGCATTATAAATTACTATTAAGTAGTGTCTTTTTCATTTTAAGTATTATGAATTAAGTTACGGATAGAACAGGACAATTGTACGTAGTTATGCAGAATGCAGCCAGTCCACAATAATGTCGAGCTGAGATAATGGCACTTTAGCAACATGATATTAAAAATGTATATAAAATTGTAAATAGTATTTTATTTCAAGAATATTTTTTTGCGGCTTGGCTATTTTCAGCAGAACGTAGAGAAAACCTTCTCGCATCTGATCTATATAATATCTCATTTTTTTATTTTTTATGGACTGGCTACTTTCTGCATAACTATGTCCAATTGTGGATCACGTTATGCATTAGGAGATAAAGCGACATATCTACAAAAAAAAAATTTCAGCGATTATAATAAACATTTGATTGTGATTCCAGCAGGTCTCTGAAATGTTTTTGTTTTTAAATACAACTCCATTTCCAAATACGATTTTTATCTCCAAATCTAAATCCAACAAGATTGAATAATTAAAAAATGATGGTTTTGTTAAAAATGTCATGATTTAAAAAAATATTAATCTTTGGAAGTACACATAAATGTACATTACTTACAGAGTACCTAATTACAAAACTGACTTTAAAAGAAGCGATTTGGAGCAGATGGCAACACTGTTTGTAAATAAACAAAAAAATGGCGATCTGCTGTCGATTTCTTCCTTTGGTTACTTACGCTTACGCGCTGTTATTTTAGATGATTGTCAATAGAAGAGAGAATAGAAATACTAAGATAGTTTTATGTATAAAAAAAACTTCTATTTGGCCCATAACACTATTACAAGGTGTGTATATCATAGTGCGGCCTTGGCAAATAAATCTAACAGAACACATGCGAAGCTTGAAGCAACAAATGAATATGTAATATGAAATTACTTGCAGCTATTTTAATCAACTGCAGTAAAACTTTCAGCATAACTTTTATATAATATAATATGTATCCGCATATAAGATTTTCTTCGGCATTGTTAGTTATAAATGAATTGATTTATATTTATATTATGATAAAAATTGGAACACAAAAATATAGATTGATTGAATTGGAAAACACAAAGAAGCTAATTATCTTAGTATTTGTGAAGATGTCACTTATTCTGAGTGCATAACATGATCCAATTCAGGCATGTATATGGTAAACGTTAGCAAACATTCAAATTCTAATGAATCGTGTTTTTTGGTCGCTGAGCTGGAAATACTCAATGCGTTTGGCTCATATTATGTCTACCCGTAGCTTAAAACAATTGCAAAATTTAATAAGTATAATATAACTGCTAAAAACACAACACAACTACAATAATAAAAAAAATCTTTATCACAGAATACAAGTATCAAATTGAATCAGCAAATTTTTTTTAATGAAATTTATTAATTTAGTGTTGCTTGTTGAAACAATATTATGTATTAATTAATAACAATAAAAAAAACCTCTCAATTTGTGAAACAAAAATATTTGAACAATAAGACATAAGGTAGCAATACTTTATCATAGAGTTATTAAAAATAAATTAAGCACTGGTATTAAAACAATAATAAGTATATAACAGTATTATACTGAAAATGAGTTGTGGAATATTTATGAAGCAAAAACGACAATTAATCTAAATAAATAATAAGTACCGAATAACTAGAAATATATAACAGCTTCTACTTTTTTTAATGCTAGTAATTTTTAATTATAATCCAAACAGATGTTGTGGTCACATGCATACAATATAAAAAATTACAAGAAACGTGTAACAATTAATTATATTGAGACATTTTTTGAGAGAATATGTACTCCAGGTAATTGGTATGGTCAATAATTAAAAAAAAAAGTACTTATTAGCCAATAAATATGATTTATGTTTTCACATTGAGTAACCATAGATTCATAAATATACATTTAATAATCTGTACTTAATCACTGCTGCCATCTGTTGACAGTTTAATTAGAGATATTATTACAATAGTAAGTGCCAGTATGAATGCACATGCAAAATAACAGGAACTATATTGAAATAACTAACATATTAAGATTTGTTCCAGCAAATGTTGTGGATTGTTTGATGATTGATGTTGGGCACACCGAAACGAACCGAAAAAAATATTGCCATCTGACAAGTTTTGTACTAATCCATTTGAGTGATTTTTTTGCAACCCGGGTTTTACTTTCGGTGTGTTCAGGGAGATATCATGATGCTGAAAGGTGAAACCTAGGTTGCGCAAAATCAACTCAATGGAAATAGTACAAAACTAAGTATTATTAATTGTCTACATGTTATAAAATAAATGTTTTCTGCACTAGCAAAAATGAAACCTCTCAAATGAATGAAAAAATAAATTAAATTCATAAGGTTGTCGCAGAAGAATATATAATTAATTGGCGCTTCCTGACACAATTTTTAAGAACTGGAAGTATTTTTAAAAGAAAAATAACACAACTTCCAATTTGTCTTGGTCACTCAAGTCCATTGTAATATTAGATAAATAATTATATATTATTAACATCATCACCATCAACCAGTGGCGAAGGGTGGAGGTAGGCTGTTAAGATTCGCTATAAATAGTGCACACTAAACTTTGTTAGTCATATGTATTTGTTTTTATTGAACTAAGACTTCAATTTACAGATGGTATTAGTTAGTAATGTTTGAGGCTTTCACGGTTGTTTTTTATCGTAGTATATTCTTGGGTTTTCACCGTGTCATAATCGGATTCCTTTTGACTTTCTTAGAGCAACGTTTACATTCACATACATACACTACATTTCATCATAAAACATATCTCTTGATAATGGCCTCTGCAACGAGCCCGAAACGTCGAGTAAAGAAGGAAGAAGGAGACACGGTGAAAACCCAAGAATATACTACGGTATTAGTTAGTTTTTAAAAATCAATTAAACCCTGCCTAAACGAAACCATAATAGATTTGGTCTAATTTGGGCAATACGACAAAATTGTGTACAATTTTTCATTCATAGTTATTTGTTTTCGTTGGATTAAAACTACATATTACACATATTTTTGGTTCATTTTTTTGATTCATTAAGCCCTGCGTAAACCAAACTATAATAAATAAAAAATATTATTCTATCTATAAAATACTCAAAGTTATGTATGATTTAATTGCATAATTTTAGATATTTTATAGATAGACATGTATTTTTTGACTAATATCTATTATGGCTTGGTTTCTCAGGGTTTAATTGAATTTTAAAATCTAACCTATACTATCTGTAAATTGTAGTCTTATTTCAATGAAAACAAATATGTATGTCTGAAAAAGTTTAATGTGCACTATTTATGGCGGATCTTAACAGCCTACCTCCACCCTTCGCCACTGCCATCAACGACATATTGTTGGTCTCGATTAAAATTATTCCAAATAACTGTAACTTTAAAACAAACTATTAATGTGTGTTTTTTCCACTACATATATGTATAATTTTTCAATCCCATAAATAAAATAACAAGAAATTATTTGACATTGAATTGTATCAAGTCAAAAATAATTTGACAAAAGATTGTTTATTATTCAATAATGGTGTGGCTGTAAGTGAATATTATTTTGATACGACTTTCTTATTGTCTTTGAAATTGATGTAGTTTCCATTATTACCGACGATTAAAATTGGGGAAAAATTACATAATACTTATTATCGTAATAAAATATTATTTATCAGATCTCTCCTTGACTAAAACAATGTATGTATTCATATTACAAAAATTACACAATGTGCACTAATTCTTGATAGAACGATGTATACTAATTTACGTATAAAATGAGCCGATAGAAATATAAAAAAAACAAGTCTTATATTACAAAAATAATAGAAGATGTAAATTATTATATGTACATGAAATCACATGGGATACTTGAATTGGAAATTCACCCCTTATTTTATTATATATGCTGGCAATACTGGGCCTATTTTAGTGATAGAATGATAAAATTTAAATTTTATTTTATTTATCTGAGCTTCCCTTTAGTGAAGTATGGTTAACCTATGATGCTTGACAGTTCAACAACCATTTTGGTGATTGCATTCAATACGTCATAGGTAGGGTATGACCATATTTTCGACATTAAATATACATATAGGGCTATTCCAAAAATCAATCGACTTGTCAACAATTCAATAAAAAAAATTAATGTTAATGCCGTAGTAGATAACTATTAGATAGTAATAGTCATCACCCTATTTTACTGCTCATAAGTGACTATTATCAAAACAAAATCAAAAATAGAGATTTCTCAAATATTATTCATTCAGATTGGAACAAAGAACATTTTGACCAAGTAATTTCAAATCTCAAGTGGGTTTTGTTTTTTTTTAAATTATGGATTGACACGTCACATAAAAACAGATTTACAACATGTTTTAATTAAAGCATACTTTCTGTTTAAGAAGCACTAAGAGCTTAATAGAGGTGATGAAAAATTCGTGTTACAGAACGACATAACAAACCATTCGCACGGTAACATTACAGAAATAGTTTATCATCCATAAAATCTCACGCCGGATCCTGGCCATTTTCCTCTGCTTTCTTCTCATTCCAGATGTGACTCACGATCGCCAACGCGCCTCCGGGAATAAACCTGACAAAGTTGTCACCCGTCAACGGCCCCAGGGCGTACAATCCCTTCGGAGCGTTTTGCACAGTATGCGACGCCTTGTCTATATAAATAGGATTGGTCCTACTGTCTATGGGTCTATCGGAGTGTACACCTAAGCCCACTCCGCACCCTTGGAATTCAGGATTACTTAAGGAATCAAACTTAGTATTATTTAACAGTGAAGATTTGTCACTGCTCAGTTGGTATGCGGTGTTATTATTATTTACAAGTTTGTCATCACGAGTTTTATCGAGTAGTGATGTATTTTCAGTATTTACACTTTTGTTTTCTTGTCGTGTCATTTGCAAGCCTTGTCCGACGATAAATTTAAAATTGTCCCAAGTTTTCAGCAAGCATGTCCTGCCATAGTTGTTCCGTTGATTGTCTTCTTTAACGTTCGGGCTAACGGTCTTTGAGTATAAACACTTAATACACATTTCCGACGGGTGATTAGTTGATTTCCTGTTCTTATTTTGTTTTTGTAGATTTCCTAGCCTGTCGACTTTTGAAAATACGTCTGATTTGAGGCTTTCTCCGTTGATATTCCACGTCAGATAATCAGAGTCGAAGTTATCAGGCAGGAAATGCAAGTCTGGACGCGATCCTATTAACACAATGCACAGTGATACTTCCATTTCTAATACCTCATCTGTCTTAGTATTCAACAATTTGACAGTTCTCGTTGCGAAATAGTTAACATCGGATTCATCGTCATCTTCTGAGATCGGTTTCCCGTCTTGCATGATTTCTAAAAGTATGTGGTCCGGTAAAGCTGTGTACAACTGGTGGTTGCCGGACGTTCCTTCCTTCATCATATGATGGACCTAAAATTACCAAAATGCATATTATATTTTTAATAGCAAAATAATTTTATCGTATGATAATAAACTATCTGTCATTAAATCACTCGTATTACAGAAGGGTGTAGACAACAACATAGAAGAATACATAGAAACGACAGAAAAAGTCGCAGTTATGAAGAAATAGCAATACACAGAAGGAGAGGGCTTCAATTCCCACTTATGCATACTATACGCACATTGGGTATGTCGCAAACGAAGACTTAGGACTCTAGAGAGAAGTCTTATACATATTCCATATTACAAATTTTGAAGGCAGTTTGATTTTTGAATTGAATAATTTTATGTGCAGTTGTATTGGTATCAAGTTCATTATATCGTAGTCTAGCGCGTAAGGCGCTGGCCTTTCATCTGGGGGCTCCGGGTTCAATTCCAAGTGAGGTCACAATATATCATTTGATTTTCTCAAAGACAGGCACCTCATATTCCTGATCCAACTGATCGCTTACCTGATGATATTCAGGATACAGCAATGGAGGCAAAGCCTTTAATGCGGCGGATGGCCCTCGGTAAGCGTGCGCCACCCTCAGCCCTCCGTTTCTCAACCGCAAGATGGCGTCGGCTGCACTCAGACCAGAACCAATAACCAGGACCGGTAACGTAGCTTCAATTCCTGAAATGATTACATGAATATTTAATAAACGCCAATAGTTTTTTTTGATTTTCTCCCTTTTTAATGTACCTCACCTCGTAGGAGGGTATCAAAGCGGTATCAAAGCGCAGAGGTTCGGCTTATCATCTGCCGCTCGAAGAGCCGTATTGGAATCATAATTAAACCATCTGAGTAGGTCTATCGACCAAGAGATCAACTCGTTTTTCACAATCACGCTGCTCTTCAGATATTCCGGTGTTTTTTGCAACTATTTCAATCATTTCTATTGCTGTCTCATTTGAAGGCCTGAAAGTAAAAGTGGACCCAGTCCACTTTTATGTAAACTTCAATTAAAACACCATGATTATTTTGTGGGATTGTTGTCCAATACATCAAGTATTTCGACATATTGGAATTATATGTTTTTATGTCCCCAGTTCTTTGTATTCAAAATATTTCATCGAAAGGCAAGTTAATATTCTGTCACCTTATTTTTGGAATATATCGATTATAAGACAAATGATTTTTCCTATTCTATTGTCTTTGAAAACAGGATGCATTTATAATCGATGGCGTCATACAATCAACACAACGGGGAGTACTTTCTTTAAAAAAATGTTGCGCACCTTTGACGGTAAAGAAGACACTATTTTATGGAAAATTGCACATATTAATGACCCAGAGTCGAAAAGAGTTCAGAAAAATCAGAAACAGAATCTGAAGAAATTTAAATAGTAAAATAACACTACTTCATAATACGGTTTGTACATATGATGATTTATTTTAGGGGTGCGTCATATAATCCATACAATACACTACATACTTCTGTAATAGTGACTCGCAGTGTCTAGAAAAGCTGATAATGGGTTAATAAGCGAATGAGTGTTTGTCTATGTGGAAATACTTGAGAAATTAAGAATATTTCAAGTGAAAATAATGCAGTATATTGTAAGGGAAACATTTTAGCATACTTAATTTGAAAATACCTAAAATGAGGACATAGTGCATAATAATTCAAATATTACGATTAAATTTGTGAAAATAAAATACCTCCAAAGAGTTTGAACAATACTGAAATCTACCGAGTACTGTTACGGTAACACTTGATGGAGACATGTGTCACTAAATTTCAAAACCCGCTATAACACCCTTTTGAAATAATTAAGACATATAAATCAATGGATTCGTTATTAAATCGCCTCCTTCAAAATCCGCTACGATTGACTGTCATTTATGAAACAAAATCAACGCGACTATCAATTCCCGCTTTAACACTATGTGTAACATTCCAAAACCGCTTTAACACAACTGACCAATAGAAAGCGAAAATCAGACTAAAAGCAACATGGCCGCCAGTACATTTACATTATGAGATGCGAGAAGAATGTTATATTGTTGATTTGACAATTTAACTATTAAAATGTGTGACGAACTTGTGAATATGGTTAAATCTCCAATTAATAAAGCAAGGAAGTGGTTGAGCCAACCAAAATCTTGGAAAGTCAACCAAATGCGCCAAAAACAGTAAGTTAAATTTGACATAAATATGTTAGAAATGAATTTCCAGTGGCAATTATGAGTGGTTAAAACTGTTCTTTTCTCTAATATATTTTTTTACAAAGAATAGATTGTCACAAAATCATTTAAAATTCTTGTTCTAATATAACTATATAATATTTTGTATACGCTAAATAATGATACCCAGCAGATAAATTAATATAAAAAGTTACTAACTGACTAACTAGTTAAAATACGTACTACGCAAATTTTATCTAATTAACTGTTTCATTTCAGATATACATATATTTTGGTATTGAGAAAACAAAATTTTTGTAGGACATATGTAAAAAGTTTAAATAAAAATAATCCTAATTCATCCTACCACGTACCGTACCACCAATGGAACATTCCTACATTAAGGGCGGACGTGCTCAGCGTGGGTCAAAATGGAGCTTTTATTCTATTTTCAAAGCATGATCCTGGACATACCTTAAACGTTGTAGATAATCTATTTATATCATTTTGAAGCCTTATTATCCTTTATATTTATTTTAAACATTTGATGACTGCATAAAGTATTTTTATTACATAACATAGTATTCTTTTAAACCTCTCGCTCTAATGTTTTAGAATATAGTCATATTTCAATACATAAATGTGCAGTGGTGTTAAGATTTTTTACATTTATTAATTTTTAAACGCATTTATAAAACCATCAGTATAATATATATCGACATTATTATTAGTATTACACATAACACACAGCTTATAATTAGTATTATCTTCAAATGTGTTAATCTTGCCCATTTTTTGAATAATAAAATGCCCAATTCTTGTCAAATTTGAGATCACAGAGATTATCAATATAATTTTTTATCGTAAATATTTCACTATAATAATGTCGATATAAATTATACTGATGGTTTTATAAATGCGTTTAAAAATTAATAAATGTAAAAAATCTTAACACCACTGCACATTTATGTACTGAAATATGACTATATTCTAAAACATTAGAGCGAGAGGTTTAAAAGAATACTATTTTATGTAATAAAAATACTTTATGCAGTCATCAAATGTTTAAAATAAATATAAAGGATAATAAGGCTTCAAAATTATATAAATAGATTATCTACAACGTTTAAGGTATGTCCAGGATCATGCTTTGAAAATAGAACAAAAGCTCCATTTTGACCTACGCTGAGCATGTCCCCCTTAAGTTGTCAAAATATGCTATAACCTTCAATGTGTATTTCAAAAACCGTTATACACTATGTAAGTTACAAAAGCTGCTATAACCAAACATGTAACCCTTTTATTTAATCAGTGGAATAGAATATAATAATAATAGGTATGCAAAATATTTTCAATAATGATATATCATTGGGCAAAAAAAGAAAAACATCAATAATCCCATTATCCATAAACTGAGAAGTTTTTATTGATTTTCTCAAAAAAAAATGAAAAAATGTTATACAGTACACTCTCAGTAATACACCGCTCGATTATCCGACAACTACTATAATCCGCCGTTATTTTTACTAGTTGAAAGCACAAAATCAAGCTCTATAATTCGCCGGTATTCGATTGTCAAATTCAGTAGTTAGCCGCGTACAAGTATACAACGCAGATGAGACGGGTTTTTTTTGGAAACTTCTCCTTTGTAAAACGTACATTCAACACGAAGAAAGTAATGTACCAGGGAGGAAACTGCCCAAGGACCGCATCACAATAATGCCGTGCTCCAATGCAACCGGGACACACAAAATGAAACTTTTGGTCATAGGAAAAGCCAGGAATCCTAAACCATTCAAGAATACCTGCCTCAATGAACAACTGGTGATTGACAGATTACTCTGAGCAACGTTTGCTCTTAGATAATCGGATTCCTTTTGACATTCTTAGAGCAACGTTTACATTCACATACCTACACCACATTTCATCATAAAACATATCTCTTGATAATGGCCTCTGCAACGAGCCCGAAACGTCGAGTAAAGAAGGAAGAAGGAGACACGGTGAAAACCCAAGAATATACTACGATAACTGGTGATTTCCTGTTTTTAATATTTTTCTTTTCTTTTCTTTCGACCATGTCCGATCCTAATAGGATCATATGGGCTACCACAGAGTAGAGGTTTGTATTGACAGATTTTGTTTTTTGTGGAAAATGGATGTCAGTCACTTGTTCAACCCATTAGGTCCATACCCTGACACACACAAATTGAAAAACAATATGTGTACTTGCCAGACCCAGGATTCGAACCTGGGACCCACGGCGTTATAGTCGAACGCTTAAGCCGCGCGGCCACCATGGGCGGAATTTTGATATTTAGTTAGGTAATAATCTTAGTTTATAAATATGTATAGTTTAGTAAATACTTAATTTTGATTATAAATAATACGGTAATTTGCTAGTACAAATTTCTCAAAAAAACTATTTTTACGAAATACCTGTTTTAATTTTTACCATATTTTGTATGCACACACTATAATCCGCCGCTTTCACTAATTGGACACTTGTCTGGTTTTTGGGGTGGCGGATTACTGGGAGAGTACTGTAGCGGGTTTTGAAATTTAGCGACAAACATACTAAATATATTTTATGCATCGGTAGATGGCGGTCTGTTTTGACATTTTATTATAATATCTTCAAGGAGATTTTCTTGAATGTCCGTGCAATGCATGAGATTGGTATTCGTCATGCTATTAATTACCTCGTCCATCTGTCTCAAGAGTCTTAAGGGCAGCCTGTAAGCCTCGCGGGCTTCGGATGGCGCCTCCGCCCACTCCATCCCCGTCCGGTTTCCTCAGAGAGTTCGGTCTATCGGAGGCACCGGTGGCTAGGATGACGCGCGAGCACACGTAACGGAATGATTCTTTTTTGGCTGAGTCATACCTATAAAAAAAAAATTACAAATTATAAAGAGGTGCGCTTTACCAATTTAGCCAACTGCACCACACATAATTATGACGAAGTAAACTAATAGTTTCTGCGTATGTTTCTGAATAATTAAGATTGTTCAATAATGAATGTTACATTTTAAAATCTTGTGAATTATTCGTTGAATAAAAATAATAGTTTAATTTGACAATTTTTCCTGTTAAGCGAACAGGTTGGTTTTAAAGGAGAGCATTGGAGCGAACTCTTTTTTGAGTTGCTCCGCTCTGGTACCTAATACTTGCTCCGGCTCCGCTCCGGGTAAATAGTTTTAGTAAGTATTATATGTATACAAATGTTAAAAAAATTAAAATGTCCGACAGCAAATCGTCTCTCATTATTTCTTCTATCAAAAAAGTGAGGTTATTTATCACTCGGCTGTGTTATTTCAAATAATTCCAGTGTTGAAATATACTATTTTCATTGGATTTTAAGACGAAAATTTAATAAAAAAAAAATATTCGGAGCAGTGCAGCACTACAAATTTTCGGTACTCCGGCTCCGCTCCTGCTCCGGGTAAAATCCCATCGCTCCAGTGCTCCGTATTCCTGCTCCGAGCTCCGTTCTAATGCTCTGTTTTAAAGTTAGTTTTTTTCTATGGTTTTGTATATTCAAATAGATCAAAATGTCCATTTTTATTAGCTGTGATAAACCCTTTATATCAATAAATATAAGCAAAATAAAAGATTTTAAACATTTTAGAAGTTATAAATCATTAGGTATGTGTTGTGTGAAACCACAGAATATCATATATGTGTGTATTTTATTAGATTTTGACCTGATTGATTTATTGTATTTTTTCTTACCCGGAAACACACCAGGCGGCTGTGGCAGGACACCCGACTGCAGCACAATCCATCTTGCCCAAGAACTTGATTGGTTTCACAGATGTCACTAGTGTGTTGTTTCTGAAGAAACGCTGGAATGCAGTAATGACAGAATTATAGATACTTCAACACTCACTTTAAAATAATGTCTGCAACAATATATTATCTTAGTCTGCAGTGATATAGTTACTAATTAACTGATTATGAGCTCAGGCCATATTCTAATAGTGTAATTATATTTATTACATTGTAAAAACAAAAATCTGTCAATACAAACCTCCACTCTGTGGAGGCCCATATGATCTTATCAGGATCGGACATGGTCGGAAAAAAATTACACATTGATGATATTAATTTAAAACTACGCAAACCATCACAGCAGACCCAGCGTAAAAATGGATTATTAAAATCATTCCTTCGAAATGAATTATAAGTAAACTCTCCCCTAATGAAACAGACTGTGTTGAAATTTCCAAAAGCTAATTTGAATCAGAAACTACGGTCCTAATACACTCAGAAACCTGATGCTTCCGATTCAAATCCTTCAATTCTGGAATCGACTGGTCCTGAATAGCCATTAGTATGCCGACCAGAAATAGCGATATAATTCTGTTTAAAATGTGTGTACCAACCTGTAAACTGGTCTGCATGACATAGCTCTCGTAATAAGCCGCAACGGTGGGCACGGGAGCCCTCTGATCAGGCTCCAGGGGGGGCAAACGGTCTTTTCCGGGCAGCGTCATCCATCTTGCGGGGCTGAGGGTCACCACACCGGAATCAATGTCGTGCCACGAGCCACCGACAGGACCGCGGCCTAGCACCACATGGTCTACCTGAAATAATACAGAGACATCACTTCTAAGTACGTATGTTGAGACAATTTAAATAAAGTTTTACATTTTTGTGAATGCATCCAAATTTGATAGAAAAAAGACTTAAACGAAATTGAAGCCAGAACACCTGGTATGAGCAGCCAATACCTTACGCATTGGACTACGTATATTCTTTAAGAGGTATGTTTTTTATGCGGACTTCAATTATTATTGGCCGATTAAAATTAAACGAGCTACTACCATATGCCTGGTATAAACCAATTAATTACTTGTTATTTAATTTTATAATATCTCAACAATATTAAAATATAGAATTTTAAATGAGATGAATTTTTTAAGAAATCTAATAAAATCATGACCTAGATGCCTGTGTGATAACGCAAAAATTAATGTAAAAAAAAAACATGTTTTTCTAAAAATGCCATCACCCATATCAATTAAATTACTTTTAATTTTGTAAAGCTGATTATAGAAAGTGATTTGTTTACGTGAACTTCCTCCATCCAGTGAAACTTTTCAATAACAATTACTTGGCTTTAACCAAAGATATTAAATCTTCTTCCATATTATTTGAGAAGGCAATTTTAGTTTGACATACTTAAAATACATTAAATTAAATTACATAAAAAATAAAAATGAGAGATCAGTGGTCCTCTTTTGCCTTCACTTAGGGTTCATGCAAGAAGGTTTTCTTCGATATCTTTGACTTTAATACTTTCAGTACAAAATGTTTTTAGTAAGGTTGAATAATTGTAATATGGCAGATTTCATTGCATTGGATGTAGGCAACATAGAAATCGAAGACCTGTTGTTGACACATTGGTTGTTAGTTACACACTGTTATTTGCAATTTTACGTGAACCCACAATACCGAGAATGTCAGAAACATCGGCTGCCACTGCCAATGATATCAGTATGATGAAATTCATTATCATTCTTTTAATATCGCCTAATTTAAATAAACATAATTCTGTCACACAGACTAAAACACTAGCATTAAGTGGAATTATAACAATATCCACTAACACACGTTATCTGTGAAAGTGTAAAAGATATTGTGGATGATTTTGAGCACGAAATGTGACAAAACCTATGTTTAATTGATAAACCATTAATGTTATTTTTTGATGAATTGGTACTAAAACAATCATCATATAACAATGAAGATATTATAATTGATGCTAATAAATAGATAATAGATGTTAATAATGAACAATACATATTTATACATGTCTGTATGCAGAGGTAAACAACGGTAAGTCCATATTAGCGGCATGCACATTTAGGCGCTTTCCCGCACATCAAGAAGCGCACGGGCTTACACACGGTAAAGATCATACAAATAACCACGCGTGATTAAAACTTATCGCTGAATACGTACTTTATATAGTTCTGAACTGAAAGTATATAAGGGGAAAATGGATTTTCAAAGGAAAAATATTGCAATGACAGTGACTTAGCTGGTTTGAGTCCGTAATACTTATGAAAAAGCAAAAGAAACAGAGATTTTAGAAGTAAAAATCAACTAAACCCTGTATAAAGCAAACTATAATAGATATTAGGTGAAAAATATTCTTCTATCTGTAAAATATGCCATTGACTTATACAATTTTACATATTTCATAGATAGAAGAACAATTTTTGTTTATCAAGGTTTGGTTAGGCAGTTTAATCGAATTTGAAAAACCATCTGCAATTTGTATTCTTAGTTCAATGAGAATAAATAAGTATGACCGACAGAGTGTACATTATTTTAGTTGGATCTCCACAGTCTAGTCAGGTCTAGGCAAGATTTAATTTAATATTAAAAACAAACCAATAATTATGACTGACAAAGTTTAGTATGCATGCACTATCTATATCGAATCTTCACAGCCTACTGCCACCCTCCGCCACAGGTATCATATACAAGATGCACTTCAAATTGCAGCTCAACATTTTGGAATGCAAAAACGGAATTAGGCTGAAGCTCTGAGTATTATCTGACATCTTATTCCGTCTTCCATTTTGTTCTCGCTATTAATGGAAGCAGACGTGACTGTGCTATTTCTTATCACGGATCTTTTATGTACCTGTGGCGTTATTTCGGCAGGTTTATCAGTGCAGGTAAGATTCTTATTTGGATAGAAGATAAACAATGATGACTTTATTGTAAACAAGAGATAGTGAACACGCTTCTCAGTGATTCTGAAACTATTTTATATAATTTAATGTACATTATAAAAATTGGGCGAAGCATATGGACACCCCAACGAGTTCATAACAAATAACACGTAACGAGTCAAACCAGTGGCTCTTCTACTGGCAAAATTGAAATAACTAGGACTCGAACCTGCATCCATACAATATTATGTATAACTACAGTACATTGGCCGGAATCTGATGGATAGGTTTCGGGAGTTTAGTTCGGCACCATATTTTTTTAAGATTTTGTCTAATAGGTGTAACATTTTTAAATCTTATGAATTATTCGTTGAATAAAAGAAAGTATATTCCTCTTTGGTTGGTGTCTGTATAAATAATCAGTACTCTACAATCTCGATTTGTCTGAAACTATATATTTATTTGATTCCTGTTTACGTTTACATGATGTATGAAATTGAAGCAAAAAAAGAATCAATGGATCACTGATTAAATTAGGAACTAAATAGTGTCCCCATTGCAGGTTCATTTGCAGAGAACTTCACTCTACTGTGACATTTATTTGCCAATTTGCATGGTGTATAAAAAGACAATTCGTCACGAATAGATAAGCAGCCAATAATACTACACTTCGGCGTAATTATTTAGTTGAAAAATCCTGTAAAAATTATGTAAAACTGTTTATAACTGCACTTAAGTATGTAATCACAATGAACATAAAAAAATGATTGCCGTTGAGTATGTAAAAAAATCTGAATGGCAACTTAGCGATCTTAACACTTGTAGAGTTTACCACGTTACCTACCCATGCTTCACGCGCTTGCAAAGTAATTTCAAATGTCATAACAGAAATATTATTATAGTCCAAATTCTTTGGGTATTTCTTAATAGTTATTAAAAAGTATTACAATGCATTAGGCCCTGAATGAAGATAGAAGATTTAATAATGTGATGTGCTTTATTGAAAATACATAATTTAGTATGGTGTAGTCTGCGGCAAGTTTAACGTGAAGTTTCGAGAACTACAATACTGGCATAGATCGCAGCGCCACGATTGCGGTCATGACACTTCAACATATCATTTTCGCACTGTCATACATGCTTTCTTTTTCATTTCAGTTGACAATGCCTGATTAAAGCTGATGAAATATTTTAATTAATAAATTAAATCATGTGTATTTATTCATATTCAGTCTCAAATAAAAAAATATTTACTAACAATATTAGTTTCAGAAGTTCAGGAACCACATCAATCATGCACAGCCACAACAAGAGCAATATGTTTTTTTTTTTATCAATAAGATAATATTGAGGACATGATATTGTGGCTTAAATCTTTTCCATGATAAAGCAAAAAAAAAAAAAAAAACAACTTCCTAAATAGAGCAGTAATCAAAAGGGCATGTAATGAAATTTTTTTATCTTTTGTTATGTACATAACACCTATCATCCTGGGATTTATGAGATATTTTTCTCAAACTTCTTATCTTGTGTTGTTTAATTACTTGCATAAAGTTCTGGAAGTTTGTTATTTCATTAAAAAACAATGATTCAACATGCAAATGTGATGCATTTCAATCATGCATTCAAATAACATTATAATATTAAAAGTAAATTGAACATTAAAATACCTTTACAATGGGTCGGTTATTGTTTTCTTAGAAAATATTATTGAATAAGATTCGTAGGCAAAAATATATGAGATGACAAATGGTGAGGGTCATTTAAGGTTGTACCTCAGTTGAGGCACGGTCTCAAAAGATCGTGGCTAGGCGATGCGCGGATTGCGGGTCGCGGGTGCAAATGACGCCTGCCAAACGAAATATAATTTGTCATATAAATCCAACATACGTCCATTTTATGTTCTGTTTATTGTTCTATTAGTAACAATAATAATATATTCATTGACATGTTTTCTTTTTAAAGTAATGGGTAACGTTTTTAGTCATCTTTACACGATTTAAGAATTAATACGCCGGTCGCCATCACGAAACAAAGTGACGTGTTTCCAACTTGACGTTCTCTCTCAGAATGCGAGCGAGTCCAAAATTTCGTCGCGCCTATAATTGAAAATTATTTGCCGTTTCACTGATGTTATCACCTTAATCACAAACTGTATATCTACTAGTATGTACAGATGAGCTGGATATTGCGAAATTTATAATGATCCAAAGACTCCGCTACATGGGACACATGGTGAAGAATACATCAACATTGAAGTTTTAACATCGAAAAAGCCAGAGGTGTACGGAGATTACCTTCTCGACTGCTGAACATGGCGGCTTTTATTTATGTAACGATAAGCGGAAGAAGATTGCAATGTTTTTTTTTCCACGATTTTTATGTATAGATTAGAATAGAAACAGCTTATCAATACATTATGAATGTATCATTTAGTTATACTTATTGCATTTTATGTTTCGGATACTGGAATTTCCCCGCCAAGTATACATACGTAAAGAAAAAATTTACATTGAACAATTGTTCGTACTTTCGATTACTCATGAAAATCATCGACATGTGTTGTAAAATAGATAAAGAAAACAGAAATACAACATTTTGATGACTCTAATCTAAAAGACAACAGTGGCAATTGTAAACTTTTTTTACACTTACAATATTTTCATACTAGAGTTAGAATTATTATACTCGATTGTAGTTGTTCGTCATTTTCTGTCGGGAACACAATAACTTGTAGTTGTTTGTTGTTTTAATTTGGTATGACGTCCAACTACTAAAACTAGTTTTATATGGATACATAGTTAATATTTATGTAATAGAACTTTATATTCTAATATTACACGATAGTATGGCTTTATTATATGAATACGTGTATTAAATAAGGCTCTAAGTACCAAAAAGTAGTATTGCCTGTAGTTTCAAAATACCGAGTCATTGCAGTAAAATTTCATGAAGCAGACCTTTTGAAAAATGTAGTTTTACAGTGTGAAGCAATCACGGCAGCTTCTATAATTTTAGGTATTAAGAACTCGCAAATGTCAACACACCATCGTCAGCTATTTTATATTGAATGCCGTTAACCACTGCAGTGCTACTTACACCATTATAAATAAAACACGCCAACGGACTTACAACATCGACAGGTTTAATTATTTTGCTGTATTTTTTTGACTTGCTTGAGGCACTTAGACTATAGTTGAAGTGATTGGCGTTGGTATGTAGAATATTTTTCTATAAAAATGTCAGTTTTTATTATTTTGGTACTTAGCGCCTTAATTAATACACGTATTAATATGTCTATTGCTGATAAATACAGTATTCGTGAACTGCTTGATTGAAAGGTTTTGATATTGACTATTCGATGACAAATGACTTTTATTGTCGACTGAAACAGTTGGTTTTTTTTTTCTACCAATAGATGTTACTGTACCTTTTGTATTATAACACTTGATGGAGAATCTAGAATGTTTTTATTGTGTTTATATTGGTAGCTACAGAAGAAGTACGCAATAGTCCATATTATATTTAACATGGCCGAAATTAATTAAAATCAAATTTTATCTCAGTTAATCAATATATAGCCGAACTTGGTTATTAAGATGAGACCGACTGAATTTGCTCATTGTAAGCATTACTCGATTTCTCATTATATAACATTGTTCGCGCCACGTTCTATTTAAGCAAGCGTAGAACATAAAAAATCTGAAAACTAACGTAAAAATCCCTGAAACAAGCATGGCATTCATAAACTACAAAAGAAGTTGTTTATTGTAATGAAGTGCTGAGCCGCCGGCGCTGGTAGGTACCTACCTACTGATACCAAGAGAAGAATGGATGACTCACATGTAGACTGGCAGGATTTTTCGTCAGCGTCATTACAGTTAGGGGTATGTGGACATCGCGGGGTATAATATTATAGATAACACATATTATTTTGATTTAACAGCTCTGCGCAGGCTGGATTTATTTACACTAAATTATACAGACATCGGTTGATATTACATTATTGGTTACATTGTAGGTTACAACAGAGAAGACACATTATTATTACGGGCTATTGTCGTAACACTTTTAATTTATTCGGGGCTGACGCCGGGGCGGACTAATTTATTTGGGCACATTGCCGAGATTAACACCGAAACACTTTATCGGACACGGGATTCGTTTTAAGGGTGGTTATATGGATCACTATTGACGTAATGATGGTAACAGGGGTTCACTGAATTGAAAGGAACTAGGAACAAGCACGGCCTGCATTTTTGTATTGAGGAAAGCCGCGCGACCACGTCCCCGTGGCGCTGGGCACGTTCCTCTCTCGCCCGAGAATTTGCACTGCCCGACAATTATCTAAGTCACAGGTCTAAGGGATCGGCGCCCTTTCGCGCTCGGAAGGCGCGGTATCCGTGGGGTGCGGGGCGGGTTATTTGTCGGGGAAATTATCGGTCAAGTGAGAACGCCATCTCGCACGGCAGGGAAGCCAAACTTTTGGTCGGGGCCCTCCTGACTTTGATTAGGTTGTGGATTTGGAATTTGAAATTGTCGCGCCGGGGTCTTCTTTTTGTCTGGTAACACTACTGACTTCACAAAGCTTGGAATTTTTACATGCAATTCCAACCGGATTGCCATTCCGATTTTTTTACATACTCAATGGCAGCCATTTTTTTAAGTTCACTGTGATTACTTGACTACAGTTGTAAATGGTTTTACACAAATTTTACTGTAGTTTTCAACTAAATAATAACGGTGAAGTGTAGTATTAATGGCTGCTTATCTACTCGCCGTGACGGATTGTCTTTTTATACACTATAGATTGGCAAATAAATGTCATAGCAGAATCACTGAGAAACGTGTTCACTATTTCTTTCTTGTTTACAATAAAGTCATCATTGTTTATCTTCTATCCAAATAAAAATCTTACCTGCCGAAATAACGCCACAGGTACATAAAAGATTGTAAATCTCCGTGATAAGAAATAGCACAGTCATGTCTGCTTCCATTAATAGCGAGAACAAAATGGAAGACATAATAAGATGTCAGATAATACTCGAATTCAGCCTAATTCCATTTTTGCATTCCAAAATGTTGAGCTGCAATTTTTAAGTCCATCTTGTACATAATACCAGTGGCGAAGGGTGTAGGTAGGCTGTGAAGATCCGACATAAATAGTGCACACTAAACTTCGTCAGTCATACTTATTTGTTTTCATTGAACTAAGAATACAAATTATACATGCGTTGGTTAGTTTTTAAAATTTAAATAATCCCTGCCTAAAGCACACCATTATTAGAGAAAAAATATCTATGAAATAAACTAAACTTTAGATATTTTATAGATAGAAGAATATTTTTTATCTATTATAGTGTGGTTTAGGCGGGATTTAGAATTTTAAAAACTAACCAATTCCATCTGCAATTTCTTAGTTCAATGAAAACAAATAAGTATGACTGACAAAGTGTAGTGTGCTTTATTTGTGTTGAATCTCCACAGCCTACCTCCACCCCTTGCCACTGATGTCATTTAATAAATATTTCAATAATCTAAGGAAAATATGAATTATAAAAATGGAAAAATTTTGATTGCAGGAAGCAACATTGCAATGTTAGTCACTATTGGCTATCAATTGTTTCACTTTCATCTATGCATAGTGCTCCTTATTAGTTAGTTTAACATAACATGGACATTCTTTCCATCAGGTGTATAGCCCATTTGTAACAATATGCTGGAAAAGGGCAAATTATAACATAGTTAGATAACATATTAAGACTAGTTTTCTTGTATAAAAAAAAAGTTTTACCTGCTTTTCTGGAAAATATTTCCACTCCACCATAGATGGAAGATCCATTCCTGTGTCTGCACCGGGATGTGTCAAGCAGTCCATCTAGAATTATAATGATTCATTATTATTAGATATTTACATTTGGAAATTTAGTCCGATCACAATAGTATCATGTGATCAAACTGATGAAATAGCACTGGGTTTGTATATCGCTTGGCAATCGGATACATGATAGGGCTCGCACATCAGAACTCGCTGCATGCGTCTTACGACGAATTCGTCGATGTGACGTCATCGTAAACCAAGAAACAAACGTTATCAAATGGAGCTTCGCAGATTGGCCGATGCAACTGCGATGCTCCTGCATGTGACGAGTTGCGTTTGCTAGAGCCTGCATGTCGATATCGACAAATGTCGACTCCGCGCATGCGCACAGCCGCACAATCGGCCATTTCTGTCTCTGTCTACACTGTCATTGCTCAATCATCGTTGGTCACCGCGTTTGACGTTTGTGCATACAATCAACACAATAAAAATGGCAGACGAGAGACTTCTCCTTAAATGTCTCCGGTACCAATACATAATAATCGCTGTTTCCGCGTCTGATGACATATTTGCGCAATGGCGTCGTCTAGCTAGAGTATATTTTGACGTTTCGGGAGATTACGTGCGAATGTCGATGTTGCTAGAGATGTGCGAGGTTGTATCTATGTAAGTTTTGATTTATGGCCGTCAGGCACACAAGGCGAGTTGTGATGTGCGAGCCGGCTTAAGGACCCAAGATGCACAAAGCGCCGATAAGGCCGCCCTAAATGCCACAGGAGTAATATGACTTAATAGATCAAGGGGAGGTCTTCATGCAGCAGTGTATAAAATTGATTTTGACAATAAAGTTCGCTTTTATGTAAAAATACAAAGAGATAGTAATTATGTACCTATCTTTTATTTTTGTTTAGTATTATCATTATTTTTGGTGTTAATTAAGTTGTAACTAAGGCAGTAGACTCACATTAAAAAAATATTCCTATCTATATTAATAATTTAATGACACCATTTTATAATTTAAATGTATACAACATAGATTTATTCAGTGAATTATTTTATCTCCCACATCATTATTTCAATGTTAAAACACGACATGGTCATCTTTATTTCATTTATCCAAGGGTAAAATAGACATTATGTTGGGCAGATGATTATTTTAATAAATTATGACACTACAAATTGCCGAAAGGTGAAATTAAAATTGATTTATAAATTATTGAAATTAACAACAGTAAATAATAATATATGACCAAAGATTTTAGAATATCATCATGAAAAGAATTTATTTGTTTACACAAGCCTTTTTAACGGCTAATATGATAGAAAATTGATATTGAAGCAGCTGAAATATTATGATTTTTTTCAAACAGGAAACCATCTTGATTATTTCGATAACACTTCAGATTTATAAATGTACCTATTCAAACCAGTTCTATTTACAGTAGTACAAGTTAAATAATTGCGTGACAGCCTGCAACTGAATTACAATAAAATAAATATTGGTATATCTGATCACTATTATTTTCACGCATGAGCAAACATAAGCCTAACGTTATATGAATACGAGAGGGAGACAGTATATACTGGTATATCTCATTTATTCAATTGAAGCAAGGCCTGAACAAAAACGAAGCATAAGTGCGAGTGAGAAAGTATTCGTTACCCTTATAATCTCTGCGACACGCGCTAGAGTAAGATAAAAGGTTTACAGATCTGGGAGATGGTTTGCTACGGTGTAGCCGGCAAATCTTTGCTTATTGCATAACTAAGCGTCGATAACCGTGTTGCTAAAATTGCTATTTCTTGTGTTAAACATAAAGTGGTAAATATTTTTAGTTAATTAAGTAGAAAAGATGGTTCTGTGTGTTGTATTAAAATATAGTAGCCGTACTGATAAGCAAGAAGATGGTATTACGTTTCATAAGTAAGTTGATACATGTTCGTGATAATTTATTTGTATATTATTATATATTTTAACATCAGTGACCTAGTGTTTCTTTAAAATAACTTAAATTATGGATATCTTTACATAATGGTTGCATTTTGACCGCTTAAAAATACTATATAATGTAAAAAAATAGAAAATTATATTTTATTTCTGAGCGTCTAGTGCGAGCACTTTGGGCGAGCACTAGCGAAATGGTCTATTGTCTCGAACATTTGTAGACGAATGCGTTCGCTCGCCCACAAACCAAACGCACGACACGCGGCTTCATTTAGCAATGCAACGGGTGGCGTCTAGATGTATCTATAGTCTATGAATTGAAGTTAGTTAGTGAGGTGAGGTGAGGTGCGGAAAGAGGGTTGAGCAGCTACATCATAACAATTATATGTTTTATTTGAGTTTATTTATCAATTAGATGAAAACCAAAGATCAAATCTATCTATATCTGATAGACAATATATTAAAAAAATATAATTTTTAAGTGAAATCATCGTCGATCGCCCAAGCTTACTTAAGTGTGATACTGAAGTATGTGTCTAAAGGTACTGACAAGATATTAATTAAAAATAAAACAGCAAGTTAGAGGGGCGCACACCTAGATCTAACCATTGTCTATCTCATTGATTTGATAAATTATATTCAAATAGAATTGGTCTATTTTTTCATTCTGCAATCTAATTACATTTTATTTCCGTATTTCACGCGGATGAAGTTACAGGCAATCATTTATATTGACATTATATTCATATATAATATATTTACCAAAACATTAAAAAAATCTTCGCACTCATTGTTGATGGAACAATCCCTAACATCCCAATTGATTTGCTAGCCACCGTGAAATCCAACAAACACGCCGTCATAGTTGGTACTATATTTATTTGAAAAGTAAAAAATCATTACCAGCAATGGAATGGGGTTCTGGCTGCGTCCCTCCAACCCTTCTGCCAGGTCGTGCAGCCTCTGGTTAGGGAGTGGTCTTTCGGTCGGCGCATTTTGGAGCCTCGCGTCCAGCATTGGTTCCGGATGAGGCTCTGCACCTTTCTTGAGCACTGCCCAGTGCCCAGCCAGCTGGTATGACATGCATATTCCGCTGGGGCCATTTCCTGCAGGATTTAAGATGAATATTTCCATGAGATGTGAAACGGGTAATGTGAAATCTTTTTTGAATTTACAATATGTAGTTAAATAAAGAGATGAAGTGTTCTATATATTATAGCCAAATTTTTAGTTCTATTTAACTATCTGTAACATTCGTGGCCAAAGTCAGCCATTCAGTGAATGGTTTATGCAACAAAATAGTGTAGAAATTGAGAAACGCAAATGACAGAGGCTGTCAAAACCGTCATGTATTTCACAACCTACAAGGAGGGTACTGTGTCACTACTCTCTTAAGTCAATCTTCTGTATCCTCCTCCTGTAATCTCCTAGTATCGTTAACACGCGCACTTGTAAAATATTATGTATTCATTCCATTCGAGTATCTGAATAAACACAACAACTCAGTGAACGGATTATAAACATTCAACCCCTCTGTTGTTACGATAAGTTAGCCGTCTAAACTGTAAATCGCTCTAAAAATTAACAACCAAGAGAGGTGCTGTTAAAACATAGCACTTTTTGACAGTTCAGACGGTTAACTTATTGTAACAATTATATTACCTCAATATACTTACATAAATTTGATAAACTACCCTCGACAGCCACCGATAGCAGCCTTGTATATAGAATAGATGCGCTGACCCTATAACTTATATTTACCTACAAGAATTCAGTTCATACGAATAAACGAAATAAATTGAGATATCTGCTTGAATTCTGTGTGCGATATGCTTGACGTTTTGAGAAATACCACGTGCGTTTCTCAAGTATTCCACTATTTGGTGGCGGCGCCACTGATATTAGTTGCTGGCTGATAGAATATTAATGATAAATGTTTTACCTATAACGACGACCTCTTTGTAGACGACGTCGTCGGGTAAACCGTGAACTGCTGTGAATTCTCTCATGGCGGGGCGCGGCTGCTGCTTCCCCCTTTTCGCGCCCTTTTATACGTCAGTTTCTACGCTTTATAGAACCGCCGCAAGGAGGACGCTGGCTGACTTCCGGTGCACGCGAACTTTCAAAACTGGAACAAAATAAAAGAATGACGTAAGTATATTAAATTTAAAAATTACATCAACAAATTCGTATTTTATATACGGGATTATTAGAAGCAAATTCAAGCTATATAATATAAAGAGACACACTATGTACTAACTCCACAGGCGAAAATCTGGTCATCTCAGCGAAATCTACACCACTGAAAAGTTGTACCTTGTACATGCATTATATCCTTAATTTGCCACCTCTATGCAACGCATGACCTGTCTACCTACACGAGACGTCACTGACAATAGGGTTAGTAAATAATGCTTAACCAATATTTTCGACTTCGGATACATCAATATTATCTAAACATATTATTTCAATAATGTGCTGTAAACACTTTTTTTACTATATTACCCAATGACATAATTAATGGACGAAGCACTCAATACAGTAGTTAGCAAGTAAATTCGCGCATTCGCATGTATAGGTAGACGTCACGCAATTTCCATTATGCGATATCACGCATCGGGAATTTATAGCAATATGACCTGTATTGTAATGGCGTTGGAGCAGTGTTTCTAATGTCAATGTTCATTTGAGCGAACCCGTTCGAACCGAACCATTCGGCAGACCCAACAAAAAGCATCAGGAATTTATAGCAATATCACCTTTATTGTAATGGCGTTAGAACAGATTATGCCATTCGGCAGACCCGACAATAAAGTGAGTGTCATTTTCTTTTCCAGATGATTCGTCCATATTAATGTCAATGATATTACCTACCAAAAAAGTTACTGGTTGTACTTGTATTGTTTAGAAATCTTTTGAGAATGCTAGGGGAATCCCAGACCTGGTTGGGAATCACTGGGTGTATCGAATAGTGAACACAAGGAAAAGTTTGAATCGTGTGAACACTGCGTGCGATTCTCGAGCTTAATATTCGATTCGATAAATTCCTATGTCGTCGTCTGAACGTATAATGTTCCCTGGTGAAAAGTTTCCGGAACATTCTTCACCCTCAATAATTCTCCGATCCCACAATAATCTACGAGTGGAAAATTCTTCACCGCAGTTTTGACGGCAATATAACTACCTACATAACACAGGTATAAGTTTTTTTTTTTTAATAAAATATATATAACGAACAATTTACAAGACTTAAGAATGTAACATTCTTTATTGAATTTACATAATTCAGGATATCGGCTAAGGTCACATTCACAAAACTTATCAATTAATTTCGTCGTAATTATGTAGGTAGTGACTAAATTGGTATACCTATCACATTAGTTGGAATCCGATGGATATTGTGATTTTCCCGCCCGGCACCATTATATCGTCGCTGTTCTGGCAGAAGACACTAATTCTAAAAAATGACATATTGAGTTAGTTATACCAACATGTTCCTTATTTCAAACTTTACCGTCTGGAAACCTTCTTAATAAATAAACAGTCTTTATTTTAAAGTCATCCTTTTTACGATTACTTAATAAACTCACATGATAGACCATTTCAAACATTTTAATAACTTCAAAGTCAAATTACTCAAAACTAGTATTCTCCAGTTAGTGTGTTCTGCCAGAACAAAGACGATATTTTCAAAGTTTTTTTAAAAGGTATATTTCTGAGATGTTTCCGAATTATGTATGGACATAACTATATCATATAAGTATTGGCATTTTTTTGTTATATATTTGTATAATATGCTGGTTCGTGTACATAAATAAATGCTTTTAATATGTCGGCAATCAGTAGGTATACATATAATAATTAATACTGCATCCAAATGCATCTTATGCCAGGTCCACACTGGCAACATGTCGCCGGCAACCTCGTTAAATTTTACATAATTATCATAATTGCTTAAGAAATATTACGATAATTATCATACTTATCATAAAATTTAACGAGGTTGCCGGCGACATGTTGCCAGTGTGGACCAGGCATTATATTTACAAAACACTAATAAGACCAGTTGTAATGTATGGCTCGGAGACTTGGTGCATGACTAAAAGCATGGAAAGAGTGTTGGGCTCATGTGAGCGGAGCGTGCCGCGTGGTATCTTCGGACCCATCAATGACACACAGTTGGGTTGGAGACGAAGATGCAATTACGAGCTGTACGCTTTAGACAGGACCCGCATAGATGACTGTGCCATGTACACATGACTGAAGCTAGAAGGCAGTATAGTGTCGAGTTGGATTTAAAGACCTTGGACATCTAAATTGCAGGGAAGCGGTTATGGTGACCAAGAACCACACAGGGTTGTAGCGACAGAATTAAGAAGCATCCGAAGATATTCAAATCATTTCAATTAAAACTGACATTAAGTACAGATTAATTAGATTTATATAAAAAATGCAGTGATAATTTTTTCTGTCAAAGAATTGTGGGGTAAAAATTTTATAGTGTCATCGAGGGTCTTCCAATTTCCTAGACCCCTGATGGAGAGAAAAGATTTAGAATCGAGACGATTAGAGAACGATTGTGCAGTCCGCTCTGGACTTGCATGGTTTTTATCTACAATAATTAAAGACGACATTAAAAGAATATACTTAACCAAAATTCTAACAGATGTCGGAGAGGGAGAATAAAAAATAATATTTATTCTAATAGTCATTTAACTCGTGCATACGACAATAAATTTCATCATATTTTTCTCACGAATTAGATGTAATAATTCCAGCTCAGTATTTTTTTTCTAGCATCAAATCATAAATTATTTAGATACGTACCGATTTAAAAAGTTTATGTAACATTTTTTTTCACGAATGCTAAAAAATATACATGAACTTGGCGCTGTAGACCGATTACATTAAAACAGTACACACAGCTATCATCGCACACCAAATAATTCCGCCAGACTAATTAGTCATAAGTCACGAATTAAGATAAAATGTCTGGAAGTTGTTAAAAAAAATATTATTTTACTGTGTTTATATAATAATATTAATAATTATAAAATACGAATAAAGTCATTCACAATCATGTCAAACGATATTATCAAAGTTGCGTTTAATTTTAATTAAACATTCAAATTATTTGGAGTAAAGGTAACTAACTGGTTAATAATTTTGAAAGTGTCACGGCAACCAGTCTTTATTAGGGGGTTTCCATAACAAATTGACGTCACACGAATTTCTGCGTTTTTTGCATGGGAAAGAATTGACCTTCAGATAGTAATATTATGTAAAATTGTCATAAAAATATTATATCTCGGCAAAAATATAGACCACGAAATGTTGCAATGTCTCCAAAATTATTACTCAATTACAAATTCGACGGTAAATTAGGTAACTGTAAAATTGTTAATGAAGATAACAATGCACGTGCTGATAAAATAATATAGTACATCTGATGTACATACTAATATGGCCATATTTTAAATTTAAACAAGACGAAGTTTACAAAAATAATCTTAACAATAATAATGTTAATTTCAAAGTGATGAGAAATATCATAATGACATACTTATGCGTCTTTCCAATAAAATGTACAAATTTATTAGTAGAATCTTGTAAAGATATATTTTATTCTATTTTCGACTTTCATACATCACCCTTATCTTGTCCGGAAATCTGTACGTATACAGTTTGCCGTAATACAGTTCATCGTTAGATGTTCTATCGGAAATAAATGACCGTATAAAATATTGAAATCAATTCCTTACCTGAATAAACCACTTAAAATAACGTTATAAAAACCACTGGAATACAAGGGAAAGACAGAAAAAATAGGTAGAGAAGTAAATTAGAAATTCAATTATAATATCGTATAATTTATATAAAATTCTGGTAGGTTCTCGTATCAAGTCGTACCTATTAAATATCTGATTATAATGACAGCGTTATTATAATCAGATATTTGATGCCAATCAATATCAAATTAATGTTCTTATTGGATCTAATAATACTGGAACAGTGCTGTCTGCAATGCTCCACCAACAATGAGTATTTTTTTAATCTCAATGCTATAAGGGAATTTATTTCCGGTAAAACAACTCACGGTAAACAGTGCTACGGCGAAATGTAATACGTACAATTTACATGAAACCGGAAACTACGTATTTTTCTAAATATTGTATGAATTGCTTATATTATTCGAACAGTTAATGTGGGACTAAGCAGAGACTTACATTAATAAGTTTGCATACAACATGTTAGTCACATTTTATGTAGAAGTGAAAATAAGTCTCCAGTTTTATCTACCTTGCCACCAACACAGCACCTATGTCATGTCATGCAACCTTAACGTGTGGTATCATAAAATACAAAGAGTATTTTTAATACCATGTCAAAAATGCATGTCCAACTTCTTTTCGGCACTATAGTTGCACTCATCGTCAACCTACGTTCCTACTGTGCGACGGTAAGGGGACTACGCCTCAGTTTAAACCACAATGAATCTCGTCTTCTTTTTCTCTCACTCTAGCGACAGCTGAGTGACGCAATACGAACCAAGTGATAAGACGAGGTCACGCCGGCTTCCTCGTGGTAAATTTGTAAACGTTTTTCACGTAAGCAGGTTATGATTGCCCTTTAAAATACAATGAAATCATATTACATACGATTCTGAATGTACATACGTACACCCTTTTTTAAATTTTCACGACCCGATACCTATTGTGATGCGATCGACCAAAACAGATCTAGCGTTGGACATGCCATGCATACTGAACCACGGACCTACTTTCTGGATTATACCTATACTTACTTAAAATTGAATATAACCTTTGAAATTGGTGTTTTACATATTATATTTAACATGTGATAATTTGATTAATGAAATAATTAACACAACTTTGCTAAGTGTCCATTAAATTAAAATTATTAAGTACTTAAGTGCTTATGGTTTCATGGCTTGTTTACATTCACATAAAAATTAATAAATTGTTTTCTGTTATTGGGTCATTAAATATTTAAATAGGTACTTGCGGGATATTTCTCAATAAAATCAATTGGCAATCTATAGTATTCATGGTCACAAATTTAATGTTTGCATCTAATAAACATTCTGTGTTTATGTCATTAACTCATTACTCATTACTCATTAGTCATTCATTATAATTATTACTATTTATTACTATTCATTTTTCATTAATATAATTTGACAATTGGACGTGTAGCGAATCTCTTCATTTTTCGGTCATCGCGCGTACTCGTTAATAATAGAGGTATCCACGAGAAAACAAAATTTCGAAGTTAAACACACACGTCATATCCATTTTTGTATTACTTTCCATTGAATTAAGTATGTACATATTATTAGAGATTATTAACCGCAACCTCTTACACTTTCTTCTGAAAATTCTCTTCACGGCGCGCATACAGGTTTGGGGGGTTCCATTTTGAAAAATATTAATTATATTTTTTATTGATTTTTAAGGCGGGGGATGGGGTGGGGTTAAAAATATAGAAGGTGACACTGACTCCCTAACCTGCAAGTTTTACTAAGGGTGTTCACCTAAGTGGCTATCGAATACGCATGGCTTAACAGTCATAATTAATAGGATCGTTAGTGTCAATTTGTATCATCTGCGCTGTCTTGTCTTTTAGACAAAAGCAAACATATTTGCACCAACATTTGCATTGGGGCAGACGATTGATGTGATAATCTGCCAGTATAATTTGACCTTTACTCGAGTGCACGGTTTTGCACATTTTTTACAGGATTTCTAAAGTAAACAATAATGCCGAAGTGGAGTTATCTCATACTTATCGTGACAGATTGTCTTTTTATTCACCCTGCAAATTGGCAAATGAACGGCATAGCAGTAGTGTGAAGTTCTCTGCAAATGAACCTGCAATCCGAAGTCATCTGTAGTTGATTTCATATTATGTAGACCAGTGGTCCTTTTTTGCTTCAATTTCATACGTTTGAACTTTATCTCTATAAAGGTTATAACGATCTCTAAAAACTCAAATCTCTTTATTTCGATTCATTTTCATATTTTTTAAAGGCGTTGATGTGGTTTCGCGAATATTTAGAGAGTTTAGCCATGTGTCGTAAAATAACCCAAAATTCATGACAATACTTTAGTCAAAATCATGACCAGAAAATTTTCTGAACTACTTAGCTATCTTTTATTTTGTTAACTGTTAATTCATGGTGGAACTGCATTGTATTGTTGTTTGATTTAATAAAACGCAAATTTGTATATATTACTTATTCCACTTTAATAAATAAACTTGGACCGGTTTCGTCCGCCTCAGAGGGACATTTTCAACAAAAAATTTGCGTTTTATTAAATCAAACAACACTACTTAGCCATTTATTGAACGTCAATACAATATTTTTTTTATTATGTACCTATGTATTGCGTTATTCCCAGGGAACTCATAAATAATGTAAACTGAAATACCTAACGGGTGTGGAGTAACAGGCAACCGATCTCGAGTGTGGAAAAATATGGGATAAACTTAAACACGTGTCAAAAATACGCTTGTCTTTAGTTTTGACAACTGCTCTCGGTTTATACACTGAAGCTCAATCAATATTAGTGTATTTGAAGGTTGCAACACACACAATTGCACATTCAAAACGCTGCGTCAAATGTAGTGTATTGGAGTATAGCATATCGGAATTCTATTTATTAATCTGTTCTGTGGTTAATCCCGATCGCAAATGAAACAACATGCAGTGGTAAAGGAACGTGTTATTTTAAAAGTTTGTGGTAGTCAGCCATTTTGCTTTGGGATAATTAAAACAATTTTTTTTAAACAATTCGCAATCGGATAGGTATATAGGTAATCACTCAATCAGACAACAGAAAACGAATTCACAAATTTCCGGTACTTAATTTTAATTAGAGCTAATTTATTTAATAAAACATATCGACGACTTATGGATACCCTCAATATAATATACGTAGGTGCAATTCCGGTACGTAAAAGTCGGGTTCAACCCGCCTACATATCGTTTAGTTTATTGTATACAGAATGAAGAAATAAAACGAATTTATCTTACAGTGACAGGTTGACAAGTTAAGCTTATCTTGTTTCGAAAATATGTAGTATTTACTTGGGCAGGCAAGCCATAGTATGCTAAGTGAAATACTTAATCACTTTGCGAAAATTATTACTTCAGGTTTAATCAACTATTATAACTTGGAGGCTACGCATAAATTACATGCATAGGTCAATAACACAATATATTTACTTATATTTGTTTTGATTACTTAGAAGAAATTTAAGAAAAACTGTCGACCCAGCTATGTCTTTTCTAGTTAAAAAAATATTCAGTCTCTCTATCTGTGAAGGAAGGACAGTGTTTTTTGATAAACCTATCTGTCAAGTAAAAGCAATCCTAGAAGTGTTTTATTTTATTTTTTTACTTTTAAAATGGCGTGTCCGGAAAATTATACGTATCACAGTTCACCATGAGCTGTTGTATCGGAAATAGATGCCCATATAGTATTGACATCAAATTCACGTCCAAATAAAAACCACTGGAATAAAAGGGAAAGACATTCATATAAAATTCTGGAAGGTGCTCGTAAGTATCAAGTCGTAACTATAACATTAATATTCTTATTGAATCGAATAAAATCGGAACATTACTGTTTGCAATAGTCTACGAACAACGCGTTATTTTTAATTTCATTGCTATACGACCATCTCTTTTCGGGAAGACACACTCACGGTGAATTTTGCTACGGCGAAATTAATGTAATGCGTAGAATTTGCATGTAACCGTCACACCAATACCACACTCGGTAGTGTAAGCCAATTCCCATCAATTCTGTATTCCCTCGTAATAACGGACCATTTAAAAATAAGACCACATTTAGAAAAACTTGAAAATAATTATGCAGGTTTAAAAAACGCGTATTTAATTTTTATATCGATTTACTCAACTTCCACCGATGCACTTTAGTGCTTAAATTCATAACGAAAGCTCTGTTGCATTTATATATTTTCAAGATTTAAATTATATTTGAATAAAGAAAAAATAATGTTTGGCGATCGAGCGGGTGGACACACTTTCTGTATGTTAATAGACTTACAGAATAGTCATGGATTTTAAACGATAATACAACGTCGTATATCTTATTCAAAAGTGACATATTATTATCTCCCAAGGACCACTAGAGATGTCAAAGTCGTGTTTAGCGTAAGTGAGTAAAAGTTTGCCTAGAATATTATATTACATTTATTATCGTGCCACACAAAGAGAGGGTACAATATTATTTTATCGCTACCGGAATAGTAGATACTACGAAGGTAGTAGATACTACCTACCTCTAAATCAGCGAGTTGCGGATTCGAATCCCGAATCCCATCAATATTATGCTATATTAAATTATATTAATTTTGTTTGGGCTTTGGATTCAATGGGCCCAACATCAATTTCTTCGTTTTAAAAGTCTGTTAAATAACTTCCACTATGTGTATAAATCAGATGGCGTGTGGTTCATAGATGCTGTGGATGCACAGCATGCCCAGAATCCTCAATAGTATATTTTTTCTTTAACTCGTTTTTTTCTATCAGCAGTCTATGCATACGTATTATAATTTTTGATTGTGTCACGCTGTATAATTTTGTGTGACAAACGTTAATTTTGACTCCCAGTCTCCCAAATAAATGATTAAATAATATAATATAGTTTTATTCAAACGGGACCCGCAAGTTCAGGAGTGCTGACCCCTTGCTGGGTGTTAGTGATACTTTTTTTCAACAGCATGGCAACAAGGAAGATTTTAAGCCATTGTTAGGAATATATGTGCTGGAAAGGTTCTACACCGGGGTGGATCTTAGTAGTTTACCGAGGTTTTTTTTTAATATTACGAGAAATGAAAACATCAATGCTCTGTATCCAAAACTAAATCGAAAAAAATAAGAGACATAATGTCAAGTAAATTCATCGCTAAATAAAATAATGACGGAAAAAACAATCACATGATTTTTTATTTGACTCGGTGAAAAAAAATACATTTCACAAATAATAAAAGTTCAATTTTCCAATCCAATAATACCTGCTCGGCAAGTGACGTAGCTTACTACAAAAGCACTGTGGCCTAGCCGGACAAGGGGCTCTAAATCTATCGTATAGGATCATATCCAGGGAACTCAGAAATAATGGGAAATGAAATACCTAGGGGGTGTGGCGTAACAGCAAACCGAGTGTGGAAGAATATGGGTGTCAAGATCAAGAATACGTCATTCTAAGCTAGTCATTCGTTTTGATAACTGCTCTCAAAAAGATTTTTGATTAATTCATAGTACCTATTAACGTTTTTGTATTTATTAAAAAAACACATTGATTTTTATAAATACTTAATAAAAATGTGTAGGTATAGCTTGAAATCCTATTCATGTATTTATATTTATCGAGGTTTAATATTGTGGCTGTACCGAAATTAGGAGTGTATAATATATTAAGACGATTCTTCCATTGAAACGGCAAATAATTTTCAACTATAGGCGCGACGAAATTTTGGAGTCGCAGTCGGAGAGCGAACGTCGAGGTGTGAATACGTCAATTTGTTTCGTGATGGCGACGGGGGTATTAATTCTTAAATCGTGTAAAGATGACTAAAAACGTTACCCATTTACATGAAAAAGAAAACATGTCAATTGTACAATGTATTATTATTGTTACTAATAGAACAATAAACAGAACATTAAATGGACGCATGTTGGATTTATATGACAAATTATATTTCGTTCGGCATGCGTCATTTGCACCTGCGGCGCAATCCGCGCATCGCCTAGCTACGATCTTTTTAGACCATGCCTCAACAGAGGTATAGCCTTAATATATAGAACGAATTTGACGACGCCGAAAAAGATAGAAGAGAAAAAGAGATATGTTCAAGGGCTAGACAGTAAACAGCAAAATATATTTTTTTTATTGAGACGATTTAGATGTAAGTTTTAAAAGTAAACACCACTCCACGAATATGACTCCCTACTAAACCCAGATCAATGTAAAGCATCGAATGCATAAACCCAAAACGTAGGTATTATTTTTAAACTACATAATAAAATTGTACAAAAAAAACTGTTCGCGATATCAACAACGTTACATTTAACGCGGTACGCGCCAGATGCTCTTTTTCCATCCACTCGATCTGGAAAGAAAAACATCAATATGTCAACGTGTCTCATTAATACACAGCATGTCCGAAATCTGTATTCGAATGGCAATAAAATAAAAATTAATTATTCTTGAACGCATGCGTGAAATATAAAGCAATGTTCGCCACGATGGCAAGGTTGCATGTATGCAAATAAATGGCAGGCGAATAAATTATTATAAGCCGAAGACAGGACACAGGCTTAGTGATGGCCAAAATTTTTTTAGGTATAAATTATAATAACATTTGAATTCACAAACACTATCATTAATCAATAACGTAGGACATTCCTCACACATGGGAGTGGAAGGACATTCGTTTAAAAACCTTTCTGTTCTTTACTACTAAATACAAAACAAAATATTATGTTTATTATTCAACGTGTCCGGAAAATTGTACGTATGAAATCCGCCGTATCACAGTTCACCGACAGCGGTTGTATCGGAAATAGATGGCCGTATAGCATTGAGATCAAAGTCGTGTCTCAATAAAATACTTGAAAAATACGGAAGTAGGTACATAATGACAAGTATTTTTTGACGATACGGAGTATGCACCTACTATATAATTTGTCCATTAGATCATATTTATTAGTATGCAGAGGTGCTCCATAGTGACTGCAGGTCTCACATGGTGAGAGGTGCGAGACGTCATGGTGTTGGATCAAGGGAAGTGGCGCGACAATGTGCTTGCTTATGCGTGGATGCTGGAGCGTAGCAGAGCAAGTAGTATTAGTAGTAAGCCATAATCGAAACATTTTTTATTTCAGGAACAACAACCAAGTCGTTCAACTAAATAAATAATACAGCGAAATCGCTTAAAAAGCGTAGTGATATATTTATAATTTGAATAATATATGGCACAAAGGGCCAGCACACTAATTGATACACGAACATAGTTTAATATTCTGGCGTTTTTACAAAAAAAAAAAAAAAAACTTTAAGGTGTGTAAAAAAAAACGCTAGTTGTAACGACATACGCCAGATGCATTTTTTACACGCTAGATCTGGCAAAAAAAAGTTGGAAACGGTAAGTAGTAAGACAACCGTAAAAATAAATGTCTCACAATAAACACACGCGAAGCCAACGGTTGTAAATCGCTTGTCATCCCATAGATACATAAATCACTCATTTCCGATGTACGATTTCAACACTTCCATTGCCATTTCCAGAAAAAAATATAAAATATACTAATTCATTTATATTATTTTTAATCTATTCATCATATAGGTAGGGTAAGGACCAGGGACAGTAAAAATGCACATAAATAACAGTGGCGTGCGGTCCATAGATGCTGTAGATGCGAAGCATTTCCAGAAATAATCGACAAAGTGCCATGTAATAATAGTATGTATTTACTATATGATATAAATCACGTAGATATTTTTTTCATATCTCAGAAGTACTCCACGCCATACTACTTCAACTGCCAAAATACCAGTAAATAATATGGTAAATCATCGTTATCAGCCGGGGTCGATGCACTGCTGGTTGGATGCCTCCCCTAACTTCTTTCTTTCTTCTCGGTCCCTAGTTCTTCGTTGCCACATGCATTCATTGAACTTTATGAGTTCGTCCATCCAGAAGATTTAAGGGAGTCCTTTTGGTCGTTCAGTACCCCTCGGGCACGGTATGGCGGCATTTGCCCAGCGGTTGTCCACTCGTCGAACGACACGCCAGCCTATTGCCATTTTATCTGCTAGCGACCTCTGCCACATCGCATACTCTAGTCTGTTTCCTTAATCATTGTCTTCTTTTATGGTATTTCCGCGTTATGCACAACGTAAGACTATGTATCGAAAAGAGTGTCATGTCAAATGAATGTTAGGTATACTCCTTCGCCACGGGCTAAGCAAGGTGAATGTACGCGGTCAGCAACGACATACGCTTTGTGTGGCCAATGGCTGGCAAATGTTGGCCGTATTTCGACGCAGTGGCGGTGTTTCTATACGCATCTATGGACGCCAATATTCGCGATGCTTGGGCCAATATGAAGGGGGGGGGGGGGTTATCAAAACGTAGTTTATTAATAACCACAACTTAAGGGGTTAATAAAACAAATTATAATTCTTTTGAAAGATTGTTAATGTCAATATTAAGGGGGGACATGCTCAACGTAGGTCAAAATGGAGCTTTTGTTCTATTTTCAAAGCATGATAATGGACATACCTTAAACGTTGTAGATAATCTATTTATTTTAAACATTTGATGACTGCATA
The DNA here is from genome assembly GCF_057557595.1 of Rhyacophila brunnea. Lineage (NCBI taxonomy): Eukaryota > Metazoa > Arthropoda > Insecta > Trichoptera > Rhyacophilidae > Rhyacophila > Rhyacophila brunnea. The sequence goes on from NW_028232774.1 coordinate 23,680,504, forward strand.
AAGTATTTTTATTGCATTAAATAGTATTCTTTTAAACCTCTCGCTCTAATGTTTTAGAATATAGTTATATTTCAGTACATAAATGTGCAGTGGTGTTAAGATTTTTTTTTTTAACGGTTCATGTTCAAACACGCGCGTTAACATCATTTTACTCCCTACTTCAATTATAGTTTGTCAATTTATGGCTACGGCCGTATGTTGTAGCTTAAAAACTGGGGAATGCCAAAAGAAATGGCGTATTTCAAATAAACACTACCTTATTCTTAGGTCAATAATTATTATAAAGCAATCATTATTCGTAGGATGATTATCACACTTGAATGGTCAAAGACATAGCTTATAATTAGTATCTTTAGAATTATCTTCAAATGTGTTAATCTTGCCCATTTTTTGAATAATAAAATGCCTAATTCTTGTCAAATTTGGGATCACAGAGATTATCAATATAATTCTTTATCGTAAATATTTCACTATAATAATGTCGACATAAATTATACTGATGGTTTTATAAATGCGTATATAAATATACGTAATAAAATTAATAAATGTAAAAAATCTTAACACCACTGCACATTTAGTTGTGTACTGAAATATGACTATATTCTAAAACATTAGAGCGAGAGGTTTAAAAGAATACTATTTTATGTAATAAAAATTCTTTATGCAGTCATCAAATGTTTAAAATAAATATAAAGGATAATAAGGCTTCAAAATTATATAAATAGATTATCTACGACGTTTAAGGTATGTCCAGGATCATGCTTTGAAAATAGAAAAAAGTTCCATTTTGACCCACGCTGAGCACGTCCGCCCTTAAATGTGTTAATAAGTGTTGTATTTAGATACATAGTAAACGACATTGGTAAGTACAACAGTCGAGTTGGGAACAAATGTAATTGGACATAATATTCAACTAAAAATTTACCAGTCATAAAGTAGTGTTATTTACAAATCATCCGTGAAAGTAAAACCTTTCCAATAAAACAGTAGTGTAATCAAAAATTAAGAAAATCCCATTCATAAATAATAAACAGGCGTATAAAAACGTAGACTATAATAAAATTCAAAAATTTATTGTGTGTAGTGTTTTTTTAATTAACAAATATGTGGAATTGCTGTATTATAGGTCGGTTAATTACGAATAAGGGTTTGTTTACAGGGGGTGTTAGTATCTACTAATCATTAATACTCGCACTAATACCTACGTGGTAACAGGCCGAGTCAGTGACGTCCCTAGATAAAATGCCGTCCCTAGGCAGCGTCAAAATGCTGCCCCATTTTTTATACAGTATTTTTCATCATCCTTTACTACTCTAATATCTAAAAAATGTGTTTTATGGATACATTACTAACAAAATATGCACCACTAAATCTAATTTAAATGCCATCTCTACTTCAATAGACAATATTGTGAGTCCACGGTTTTAGATACATTTAAAAATAGACCTGACAACTTTCAAAACTCGAAAGTGTATGGCAAAAATATTTGGATAAATTAATTAATTAGGTAAGTATGTATGTATGTACCTACCTAAAATTCAAATATAATTCGCAAATCTGCACGTGTCGTTGCTGGTAAACAAGAATGTGATATCCAAGGATAACGGAAGTAAACTAAACATCGCGAGCCCGACAAAAAAAAGCAGTCATGTTAAACCTTTTATGTTAATTAATACATTTTGTTTCCAACAAGTGAGCTGATTTTTTTAATGGAAAGATATTTTCGTTATTACTAAGTGTAGGTACCTATTTTTATATGGCCATACCTAATGATTCCCCTCGATTTGCCGCCCTTCGAGTAACTGCCGCCCCCAAGCGACGCTCAATTTGCCTACCCCCACGGGACGTCACTGGGCCGTATACTAATTTGATTAGCAATATTTATATAAAATTGTCTTTTTTATTATAGAACTGTTTTCGTTGGGACATTGCACTAGATCAGTACGGATTTGTTTTTTCTTTCAATTTCGAAACACCAATCAAGTTTTAAAAGACAGTTCGCGTGACAGGGAGGCATTAGGAATTGCCCAGGGGTCGGCAACTGAGATTTTGCAATCACGATAATCTAAGTACTCACTCAAGTCGAATTCAAGGATTATGTGACACGAACCAACAAAATATAATAATGACTATATTGAATAGAGTGTGGAGAAATAATAGTAGGTACATAATACAAATTTCACGCTGAGGAATTATTATAAGTAGGTACAATTTTTACGAAGCGGAAAAATAATGTAGAAGTAAGTACGCTACTGGTTTTTATTACATGTAAGTACCTAGGAAGTACTATTTTTTATCAATGAATGAATACCTACAACAAACCCCATCAATCATTTAATTTAGGCAGGGATTTATATTATTGCTACACCTCTCATACGATGACTGATTAAAAAGTAAATATCTTTTGAAAGATACGCCGAATTGGACATCGACGCAATGACATTAGCGCACCAGACAATTTCAGCGTTTTTAGTTAAATTAATTTATAAAGAACCATGCCCTTGCTTTTTCGTAAAATATGGTTCAGAGAGATAATTACATTGAGTTATTTACATACATATTCGTATTTGTGGTTATGATATTTAAAAAAAATATCGATTACAGTTTTTAGGTGAAGTGTGCGTCATTATGGTCGGAAGAAGATATTTTGAGTAGTGTTCTTGTGTTACTTTCTTGTTTAGTATTTAACTACACAATTAGCGTTGCTAATTAGCGTATGTTAAATCTAGTATTTTTAACGACGCAAACAGCTTAAAACTTTTCGTTAAAAGGCGAGAAATATTACAGCGGATTTTCTTGAAAATCAACATGTTGTTCTTTTGTACTTTATATCTTACCGACAGAATTTCGTGTTTGCAATATTTTTTAATTGTATGACATAGTTATTATTTTTTAACTATCAGAATGTTCTTCAAATTTTGGCCACATAAAAATAATGTTGATAATTATTGTTTAATGCCAGTCGCTAGACTTTCTCAAAAGTCTAGCATTTTTTTCTTACACTATCTGGCATATTGTTGTGAATGACAGTAGTTGGCGACACTGCCAGACATAAACGCAAGCGGACAAAACAGCACCCTTACAATAGGTAGGTACATGAATACATCGATCTAAACACTAACTAAAAAACAACTTTTCTCTGTCTGTTTTCTGTTTAGAGTTTAGAGAATCTATTTAGAGATTTTGGAATTATGCATTATTTACCTCTGTGTAAGATTCTTACACCGATAATAAGTTTAAAAAATCAATCCGCAAAAACTATTTTATGTTCAGCAAACGGAAAAGTTTGGAAACCTCGTAAATATTAATAAATACCTAATCATTGCCATTTTTCTGGAATTTGTTCTAGGTAATTTCTAAAATCAATTAAAAACGAAAATCAAGATCAGGGATCAAGTGATGTATCTATAGTCTAAGGATCAAGTGCTTTGCAGAAAACATTACAAACTGACTCCCAAAAGAAAGTTGTTGATGAAAGGTTTACAAAACAAAAAGTGTGTTTTGTTACTAAATACTGCTGAACATAACATAAATGTATGTTTAACTAGATCAGATGGGCACCGAAATGTATGGGAAAACTATTAAATCACAAAATGGAGGTGTTTAGGGAACAACAAGAGGAAAATAAAATATTTGGTAGGTTTTTTCCACATAAAACCGCAGACTGTGCGTGGTTTCCGAAATAGGACAAACATTACCTACGTAATAGAATTCATAAAAACTAACTAATTGATAACAATGATAAGGAATAATGATAACAGATATGAGTGGTTACCGCCAAAACATGCCACATGAAGTGTGCAAAAACATACCTACCAGTGGTTTTATATTATCCTGGTAAACGATAATGGGCATGCGAACATATTGAACTAATTGATTCCTGCACAACCAAAGAGTTTGGACCTCAATCTACTCTCTAGTAATACCTAATATGAATTATAATAGAGAAGTATATAGCCGAAAGTTCGAAAGAAAATTCGGTCTCTTCCAAATGGTGCAAGACGAGAAAGTGCCATCTGGGAGTACGCACGACATAGGATACGAATCCGAGTAACTAGTACCAAAACCAATATGAAGAAGTGGTGATACTTCGATGATCCTTCAAACTTCGAATGTGGCACCGAGAAAACTGCAGAACTTGTAATTCACTCGTCGTAACACAGCTGCAACATTGATGATATTATGGTTTGAAGTGAATGACGCGGCCTACACTACTGTTCTACAACAAACACTATTGCCATTGAGCCTCGTGGCCGGTTGTAGAGTTAAAACTTAAAAAAGAATATATTATATAGCTATATATTTTTTTGATTATTAAAAAAAATATTATAGCTTACTTGAAGTTGGACATGCCTGAATTACAACATTTGACATTGACTCCAGTATGATTAAAGTCTCGAGTTCGAATCATGGGTCTGGCAAATACACAATAATATTGTTTTTAATTTGTGTTTTGTATCAGAGTATGGGCCTAATAAGTTGAGCAAATGGCTAACATCCATTTCTCGTAAAAACAAAAATCTGTTAATACAAACCTCCACTCTGTGGAGATCCTACGTGGTCAAAAGAAAGGAATGATTTTAGTATGGTTGAATTGGTAACTTGTAAATAAAAAAGAAAGCGACAGTCTGTTGTGCATTTTACGATGCATTCATTGACTTTGCATCAAGTAGAGTAGTTTGCGTGCCAGATTCCTCAAAGAAATCTTGATAGAAAATGCGAGGTAGGTACCTATCCATAAAGGCACATGGAAAAATCTCCTGTTGAATCTATGCTGAACAATAAATGACATCTACTTCCATTTTTCGTACAAACTACCGCTTCGGGAAAGTGCTAATCAACAACATTCTATGTTATGTCATTCGTGAATCGTGACAGTTTCGTGACAGTTTTGGCCAGTTTTTAGTGCACTGCTGATTGATGTTTTTGATGACGATTTGACGGGGGGTGTCACAGATACTGACCCCCCGCGGCAATAAAAGGTTTCAAGTTTATCAACATGTCTCCTTATCGGTCAGCGTGTTGACAGCTCGCGGTGATAACGATAACGCTTATATAAGCCAAACTACCAGGCGACTTATCTAAACATTTTCAATAACAATACCGTATTTAACAACGTGTTAAGTACTAACAGCTACTCTTGTGCAATTAAAAAAGCAATATTATATAGACATAAATGGAGTGGTTACCTACTGCTCTTTGGCAATCAATTATTACAGGGTTAAAAATAGGATACACTCTTAGCGCGGTCGCACATTGAAAATCGTCTCGAGTGGGTATGGTCATAGATCAAAATCGAGCGCGATGGTCCAACTGTCTTCCGTGCGCACAGGCGAGGACATGCCGGACAGTGACATCACGCGGCTAGCCGAAACGAATGAACCCCCGTGTTGCGTGAAATTTGTTCCTTGCAACACCAGCTGTTTTTTTTTAAACAAAATGCCGCAATCGAGCTGTGTGTGAGGCACATTAAGTTACATGTGTTTTGGCATATTCGACATGTTGCAGTCGAGACGAGTTAAGATGTGCGATGCGGCATACAGAAATGTCCAACACGCGTCGATCACGTGATGAATTTTGATCGATTACAACATAATATGCCATAAAATGATTTTATGAATAACTTTGAAAGGCGAGCATTATTTTTATTTCCTTACCAGGTTACGTGAAAGTTGTTTTCAAATTAACCACGAGGAAGTATCACTTGAGTCATGTTGCATCATTCACGGCTTGCCACAGTAGTAAGAGAAAAAGACGATGTGAATAATACCCGCGCTTTAAACTGGTGGACGTGCGAATGAACTATTATATTATCTACAAAGAATGTTGACTTGAAAATGAAGCATAACTAGGTATTGATTATGAACTATCATTATAAATAATTTATTACAAAAAAAATGTAAACATTTAAACTGCAGGGGTGGAATATTTAAAACAATTAGTAGAGAAATTCTCAAACGTCGAATATGGCCGTGCTTTACAGCATCTTCCATATTCTGGAGGCACTTATTACGAGTGTGTTAAAGCCTAATATATTCAATATTGTACATACATACGGCGGCTCTCGTGGTGCAGTGGGTAAGGCGCTGGCCTTCCAACCCGAGAGTTCTGGGTTCGATTCCCGGTCATGACAAAAACGTTTTTGTGTTTTTCTACTTTCTACTGTGTGTTTTACTAACAACCACCTTGTACGAAAAAGCAAGGACATAGTTATTAATAATTCTAAAAAAAAAAAAAAATTGTGCATACATACAAGCCTACATTTAATTTTATAGTGCTAGTATAACCTTAAGCAGGGAAATTCTTTAATGCTGGATTTCGCGGTGTAACTAGGGGCGGCAGGTTATATGAAAGTATGGTGAAGCAGGCTGGTATGGTGAAAAAGTATGGTGAGGCAGGCTGGTAATCAAGTTGCAGCAAAATTTCCACGTTAAGATTATATTATATGGGTACGTTATAATGACCAAAGTAAATCCTCCGTGATGCCCTCAATTTTTTTTATCAAGTCGCTATTTATCGTAAATTGTCGGCTATTGTTGGCCTGCTTCATTCAGTTGTATGAGAAAGCTGATTTCTATCCCCTCTTTTTATTTAATACCTCTATGGGTTAGTAGGCAGGGCAGAGCGCCTAGCAGTAGAGTTTTTTTCCCGCAGTGATTCGTATCCGTCCGTCGTACGAATATATCGCATATTTTGAATCCGTCAATACGTCTTCCCAAAAAGTACCTACATTATAATATTTCAGATGGAATGATCATAAACAACCAATTATTATTGTCTAAAAAATGTAAAAAAAATGTATAAATAATTATGACGGAATATTTCGACTGGCGAAGATCACGTGCGCACTGATAATTCAATGAATATTCATAATCATCAGTCGTTTGACCTGCGCGACCCGCAAAATGCGCTCTAAAAATAATACATAGATATTATTGTAAACTCGATTTGGTGAATAAATTACATTTCGAAAATCTAACGTTATCAGACATTAGGCGTGGTCCTAAGGATTGTCGAGTTGTGTCAAACGTAGGACCTCAATGCCCTCTATAGTCAGACTGCGGCATGAACTGTGAATTTCGGCCGTAGTGCTAGTTATTGCTTGTAGAAAATTGTAATTGTTTCATATTGAAAAACATTAGTTAATTTGAACAATTATAGAATCTTTATTTACTGCGAACGGATTACCGCATTGCATTCGAAGTTAAGCAGTAACCAGAACTACCATCGGAACTCGCCGTTTAGTGCTGCGGCCAGAATATAGACGGCCTTGTTAGAATCAAGAGGCCAATATGTAAGTATACCAAATCTACTATTTTGATAGTGCATTTGAACATGTTTTACATACAATTAAAAATTGGTCATTAATAAACAGTGTTATATGATGTTTATTTCTTTACGGGCAAACGTCGGTATGTCGGTCTGAGCAAGGCTTCTCTTCTTCAAGGCAAACTCTTCGGATCAGTTAATTATGACATTTATGTTTTTTTTCTGTTCAACATAAAATATTTGCCTTACATATATATCTTACGATATTTCATTAATATGTATAGTGCACTCTTATCTCATTCGGTAGGGGGTTAAACGCGGGAGATGGGGGACGGATTAGTCCAATAGATTAATATTATACCGAACCCCCCCTTATATGTTGCGTCTGATTGTAAATTGAAGCAAGCGTGATCTGTTCTAGATTAGAAAAAAAACCACCAAAGTACCTACACTAAAATATGAAATAATATTCCATTATAAAAGCAATTAAAAACTATCATGGCAACTCTATTCTCAGTGTTGCCTATATTCCGTAAACACAACAAATAACTATAAACAAAGCGCATTCGATCTATTTATAAATTTTATTGACTACTATGCAATTAAATTGTTATTTAAATGCACATGTGGAAGGTCAATATATAGTTCTCATTCCCCACGTGTCTAGACACACGTAGCATCATCCGACCGTGGGCCAAGGAGATTAGAATAGTAAATATTTACGTCCTATATTATCAAGGGATCGGAATAGATTTCGTAAAACTGTGAACGCGAAGTCTCCAATCTAATAGATTGTGAGACGCCGTGTCAATAATGCGGCTTGGGGAAGCCCTAATTTAGATTTTAAAATATATTGGCAATTGACATAAGTATTATAAGACATAATAGTTCTTTGAAACAACTTACTGAAGTTATTTATTATTTTTATGGATAAATATATGCATAATATTTTAGTAGGATTAATGATGAAAAAAATGGTGCATATTGTCTATAATATATAATAAAATAAATAAGTAAAGTAGGCTGTTTCAAAAACCTCTTCTGCAAAATATTTCAAATGTGAGTTAGAATAGTTTTGCATTTAGCTGACAAACGGCGTCATCCGATGTGGGTAATAAAGTAAAGCTCTACATTCGGACGACATATTTTTAGGGCGACATAATTATCAAGTAATTATAGGTGTGGTTATTCAAAACCACATGAGCGCTTGCAAAGGTATGTAATCTTTTCCCTTTATCTTGTATACTTGCTACATTACGCTATGGAAAATATGCAGGATATTTTTCTAGTAACCTAAGACGATACCCTGATTATTTTTAGTATGTATTAGTCTTTACGAGACTCGTAAAGGCATATATACGACTTTACGAGACGTTAAAGCTCTGAAAATAAAAGAGGGCACGCCGCATTGTGACATGGAAAAATTCAGATCGCTCCCTCAATGTACTGCATCTGAAAGAGTATTCTGTGTACGGTAGTTGTCGTTACTTGATATGTATCTTACTCGAATGATAGTACCTAGCATGATTAACTGATTAAGAATGAATTGGATTGGTGCGACGCATAAGTGTGAAGTGGGCAATAATAAAATGCACACCAGTTGACGAGCGCTTAATTGGAAATATTATTGCATGTCATGCTGCTACCATTCGTTTTAATTTAGTTAATTTGTTATCCCATGTCAAACAATGTGACATTTGAGTCATCGCTCATTATTACATTAATGCAGCGCTTTCCAAACGGTGGGAGGCACGCGGATATTCCTCATCTCCAAGAAACACATAGAAAGGACTTTTGCCACATCATGCGGCATCTTGAGAAACATCAACTTACGCATAGTATCACTCAGGAAACACACAAACAATGGCAAGTGGGTTACCGTCTGGGTGAGCAATATCAATAAGTATCACAAAAAATAAACATTACAAAAAAAATAATGAGAAGAATGAAACTGTTGTACATTTTTGAACATTTTTTTTAAATTCAGGTGTAAATTTTGAAGTTGATATTCTCAAAACTGCTTGTAATTGGGCATCGGAGATATTTGATCGTAAAGAATTTTTATTGAGGTTCATGATCGAAAATGTTTGTTCACATATTATATAGGTTGATCCAAAAATAACGTTCATTTTTCTTGCATAATCTTTAAATTGGTCGAATTTGTCTGAATTAAGGGCATTGTAAAATTTGGAGATTTCTTCACGACGATGCGATTATCTTAAATCAGTGTCACACTGCAGATCAATAAATAATCTCAAGTTGCAGCTCTGTCGGCACACTATCAATATCTATTGAAATCGATGTCCAACGTAGAAAATAGTGGTTACATATTGTGAGACGAGACGCAAAGAAGACGTACTGAGATAATACATTTACGAAACAACAAATTCTTCAAATTTCAATCTATTGTCAATATTTTTTAAAAAATACATAAAAAAGTTATTCGTAATCAGAAGTACAATTAATGATGGCGGGCCGCAAAAAAATACCCGGCGGGCCGCAGTTTTCCCCCTCCTGCCCTATGCGTTGCATTCGCATTTTTATCTGTCCAGTGGTATTTTAATGGATGAAACAGTATTTCAAAAAAGGTGTGGATGGCCGACAAATTTAATATTTAGCGCGGAAACAATACGGAAAGTATTAGTACACAATGTCTACCGGATAGATTTTATATAATAATTTCCGAGTTTATTACTGACCATGGTAGATTTAATCATGAAATGCTACTATTGTGTTTAGTTGTGTAAAAATATGTCGTAAAAAGTTGTAAAAGAGGACATCATTGAGGAGACCTTACTGTCTTCCGGTATGGTCACACAAACGATATTTTTTTCAATCCACTAGAGTGGAAAATTATTTTATAGTATTAAGCGTTCAATATAGACAATATTTCCTGTGAATTGCGATGTTATTCGACTCTCAATACTTCAAACAGCTCAGCATGTAGGATTAGTGTCAGGACATTACTATCCAGCAAGCTTATTTTGTACCGTCTGGCATACATACTTTTGTAGTTGACAAGTTGGCAATACTGGCACACACACACAATAACGATAATAGTATTAACTCACACATAATTTCGTATCTGTTCTGGCAGAACACACTAACTGGAGAATACTAGTTTTGAGTAATTTGACTTTGAAGTTGTTAAAATGTTTGAAATGGTCTATCATGTGAGTTTATTAAGTAATCGTAAAAAGGATGACTTTAAAATAGAGACTGTTTATTTAATAAGAAGGTTTCCAGACGGTAAAGTTTGAAATAAGGAACATTTTGGTATAACTAACTCAATATGTATTTTTTTCGAATTAGTGTCTTCTGCCAGAACAGTGACGATTTGTTATAAAAGTATTGTTTTAGCGAAAAGGGTGCGTAGATACGTAAAGTTTGGCAACTTTTTGTCCAAATTATGACGAAATTTCAAAGATATTGCTAAATAAATCAACATACATTATGTTAATCAATTTCCATTTATGGATTTCCAGGGTATTAATATATGCGAATATTCATTACTGGTGAAATGACATAATAATTAAATTGCTAGAAATCACTATTTACTGTATGGCCGATTTACATCGATTGTCAAAAGCGAAAATTCTACGAATCTACACGAGTATAAAAATAACTATTTACGGACGTTCCCAATTGCATTTTGTCAACACTCAGGACAAACAGCTATTTATACATTTTTTTTAATTGTACATACCTACCTGTATTTAAAATTGGGGGATAAGCATCAATATTAATTAATACAAAAATATTAAGTCCCTGTTAACTGCAAACTGATGTATCAACTTGTATCGTAATCCAGTGTCTTCTGTTTTGATATTTACCCTTTAGACCAGTGGTCGCCAAGCCGTCGTTCGTGAGCAACCAAGCGGTACCTCGTGATCTTAAAGGCTTTCATTGCCTTATGCCAAAAGATGAAACGTTTATATGATTTTTACTGTACCACTGCATTATTCAGTGTGAGCAAAATATTTCAAATTCAACGAAATGATGAAAGGTGTTCAGACAGAGATCTGAATTACCATTATGAAGTATTTTTAATCCATACAAACTTGCGTTGGTCGAAGGAATGGACGTTTTCTCCGTCGTTTTTAACACATTGACAGCGGACTAGATAATTACTTTTTAAAACTCATTTAGTGCTGACACGGCGACTGGCCATTAGATATAATTAACATGATATTTAAATGTGGTAATTAAATATTAACTAACAAGTCAGCAGTGATTGTGTTAAATTACCACATTTAAATAGCATGCTAATTATATCGAATGGCCACCTTTATCGTTACGCGCTGGGCGCGTCTTTAGCGTCCAATGTAGCAGCTGCAGTCATGTTTTATTGGTAAAAAAAAAGTGATGAAATAGTAGGTTTTCAGTAGTTTTTATGTAGAAACATTTAACTCCCGGCCAACAGCAAGAGACTAGTTTTTTAATTATTTGGACACAGTAAGAAGAGATGCAGCCTGGAAAGACGAGTGGTTTCTGGTGGCGTTGAAGGAAGGAGGTTGAGAGGGCGTGCGCCTTCCAGACGCAGCGAAATCATAAAAATGCGACTAAATCAACAAGATCGGCGCAGGAGTCTAGATTAACCACGTCCGACAAGAAAAAATCGTAAGTGAAGAGGACGTTGGCAACTTGTAATTTCAGTGATTACTTATACTCAATAATGAGACAAAAAATGTTATTAAGAAAGCAGATATCACAGAAAAATTAAACTGACTGAATAAAATTTACCCAACCTTGTTCACGTCACTGCAGGCTATTACAATTATACAAATATCACGGAACACTGAAAAAAACCCATAGTTCTAATTAAACATTCATTATTATGGAAAACATTTGCTTTTATTGAACCGACATTTCAAATCAATTACAAATTTTAATTATAGCAACCGTTTTAATGTCTTAAATCTTGAGGCTTTGTATCCAGTTAAGATACGAGATAAAATTCTACACTGTTGCACTAAACTAAATTGTACCTATCACTGGATGACGAGCAACGATGATGCGATTCGCGAATATGCAACAAGTAGGAGCTAGAACATTAACAAATCAAAGAAATGAAATCTGAAAGCTTTTTAATAACTAAGTTTATTGTAGTAATACAATGATTACACGATAATTATACATAATGAGCTGATAAGATAAAACACTTAATAATGGATAACGCCATAAACGTATAGAATAAAATCCACACTTAAGTGTCACTATAAAACAATCCGAATATATAGGTACTCGACATTATTATGCTTTGTCATAAACAAGTAATTGCTTAAATTAGCCTGCTTATATAAGAACAAACATTATATTATTTAAATGGGTTTTCACCAGCATGTGTCATTAAATGACTTTTTAAGTGGGGATGCGTTATGCCGGCTCCACACTGGCAACATGTTGAGCGACAACCTCGTTAAATTTTACGATAAGTGTGATAATTATCGTAAAATTTAACGAGGTTGTCGCGCGACATGTTGCCAGTGTGGACCCGGCATTATACTTACATAATGCCGGGTCCACACCGAAAACAAGTCGCGCGACAACTCGTTAAATTTTACGATAAGCATGATAATTATCGTAAAATTTCATAAGCAAATATGATAATTCTCGTAAAATTTAACGAGTTGTCGCGCGACTTGTTGCCGGTGTGGACCAGGCATAAGAGCAAAAAACATATAGAATAAAATCCACACCTAAGTGTCACTATAAAACAATCCGAATATATACTCGACATTATTATGCTTTGTCATAAACAAGTAACTGCTTAAATTAGCCTTGCTTATATAAGAACAAACATTATATTATTTAAATGGGTTTTCACCAGCTTGTGTCATTAAATGTCTTTTTAAATGGGGATGCGTTATACTTACATAAGGGCAAACATCGCATTTTAAAAAGTATAATTAGTAAATACAGTGTAATTTTGCTTTAATGGTGCGGCCCTGATCAAACAAGAAATTCAATGAAAATCATTTTTTTTACATACCTACATGGGATGTTCGAGTACCTATACAATATAATATATTGTATTATCCGCGTGCGGATCCCAGTGAGGACACAATATATTTATGTGATTGTTTTCTAACCCTGGGTGTTTGTGATTGATTCTCTTATATTACTAAATACTATTATGCACTGTTAAGATGAAATTGAAATTGAAAAATTGAAAATTGAAATTAAAATTAAAATTGAAATTGAAAATTAAAATTAAATCGTGTAAAGATTACTAAAAACGTTACCCATTTACTTGAAAAAGAAAACATTATTATTGTTACTAATACAACAATAAACAGAACATTAAATGGACGCATATTGGATTTATATGACAAATTATAATTCGTTCGGCATGCGTCATTTGCACCCGCGACCCGCAATCCGCGCATCGCTTATCTACGATCTTTTTAGAGCGTGCCTTAACTGAGGTATAGCCTTAACTTAGGTACACTACATACTGGCATTGGGGGCTCTAGGCCCATTGTAGTGTGAAGTACCTGCATAATTTATAATAAACTGAAATTATGATGAAAAACTATGAAACATTAAGTATTGTGTTTTATTTTAATTAATACAATGTCTTGCCGCCAATAATAAATTAATAATTAAATGATAAAAATATAGGTGATTATACCGGATTAAAACTACAATTAATAGGTAGGTACTTGGTGTTATTTATAACATTTTAAAAGATCAGGATCGATTAGTTGTGCAACGAATCGGAAAATAAATAACCTTAAACGTGTTAAGCAAACAAGGTTCCATAAACAATATTATGAACACCGGACGATTCCGTAAAAACACACTAAACACATACAGTGGCGGGTAGATTGATCTCATATCATTTTGTTGGTTTCTTGTAATAATTTCAGATACTGTTTTTTGGTAAAGATACAGTACCTACTTTGTGTCGTTCCGAGGCCTTTTGAGAGCAAATATCAAACCAAAACCCAACACAACCTACGTCCTACTGAAACCGAAAAATAAGTGAGTTGTGTTAGGTTTTGGTTTATAGAGCCAAAAGGAAAAAGAGAAAAAGAAAGTAGGTTAAAAACAAGAAAGCAGTTGAATCTTTGAAGCTCTTTTCATGCATAGGCAGATGTGGAAACTGATCAAAACTCTTTTTTTATTTTAATGTTCTAATGCTCAACCCATTTGATCTTCAGCTACTCGTTTCGCCTAGCTTGCTTTAAATACAAAAAAAACTCGAGAATAGTATGAAATCAAGTAAATTTAATCTATTATCGATTTAATCGATTGATTTTATTATCCAGTCTCTGGAAAGATTCAGTTATCCAGGAAAAATAGGAACGTTTTAAGTTCAGTGGGACCCATGGGAAACACAAATATGTAGGTATGTGACAAAGACGATGACTTAAGACGATACATCAGTGAAACGGCAAATAATTTTCAACTAAAGGCGCGACGAAATTTTGGACTCGCTGGCATTCGGAGAGAGAACGTCGAGCTGGGTACACGTCAATTTGTTTCGTGATGGCGACGGGGGTATTAATTCTTAAATCGTGCAAAGATGACAAAAACGTTACCCATTTACTTTAAAAAGAAAACATGTCAATGAATATATTATTATTGTTACTAATAGAACATACGTTAAAGTGCCCACCACCACCCGTCATATATGCACAACCGTGGATATGCACGGCCGCTTTCTATGACGGTTTAAACGTGTCTAAAAGAAGTGATTTTAAGTGCTCATTCCGTCCCGAGACGGAGCCGCACGGGACTGATGCTGCAACCATGCACCGTAGTGCTTAAAGAAGAAAGTTAAGAAAGAAAATGTTTGTTTTTGGACTGGCTCTGCTGTCCGCTGACGTTAAGCGCTTTGTGTACCCGCATACTGAGTGTCACGAATTGAAATGGATGAGTCTACAGAATAGTCGGGACTATCCCGCTCCCCATACGACGCTGCAAATTTCTCAAATGCCGCAAAGTTGGCCTCGGTTGCTACCAGATCTCCATGACCAATTGGGCCCGTATGAGGACGGACCCTGGCAAACAGCTCCGCTCGTTCGAATTCCATAAGCGGGCAATCCCAGAGAATGTGTTCAACATCTTGGTGGTCATGCCCGCAGGTACAACCCGGCCCATCTACTATCAAGCCAAACTCGTGGAGTCTGGCGGCGAAGTTGCCATGGCCGGTGAGGAACTGGCTAATCCAGTGCGAAGGTTGGAGTCTTCTAGTTTGGTGCCTGCAGAATACGTTTGGAAAAAAACGGTAAGTGTGCCGCCCCTTGGGGGAGGCGGTCCACCTCGCCTGCCATGCCGCAAATGCGGTCTTGTACACAATGTCACTTACAGTCTTCCTGTAAGGAACGTCCTCGGATCTCTGCGGTGGTGTCAGATGGACACCGGCGAGTATTGTGCTGATCCCCCTCAAGAGGAGGGTGATCGATCCTCTGACTTGGACGTACAGATCGAGGGGTAGCACCCCCGCGAGTACGGTAAGCGCGTCAGTAGAAGTTGTGCGGTAGGCTTTGGTAAGCGAGATCAGCGCAAGTCGCTGCCCGCTTAATAGTGCGCGTCTCACGAGAGTTAAGGAGTTTACTCGGGAATGCCAAATGCTGGAGGCGTAACCGGCAATTCCCATGAAAATTGCGCCGTATGCAACCTTAAGGGCTCTAGGCTTAAGTCCCCAATTGCTGCCCGCCATTCGGGCCATTCTCTGATAGGCCGAATTGGCCTTAGAGACGGCCGTCTTGGCGTGGTGAACGAAAGACAGCTTGTCATCAAGAATTACTCCCAGATACGTAACCCTTTCGGAGAAACGCACTGAGGTCTGGCCAAAACGAACCGTGGGCGGCCGTCGAGTTATGTTGACCCGAGAACTACCCCTGAGGAGGACAGCTTCCGTCTTGCTCGGGGCAAAGGTCAGCTTGTTCAGCAACCCCCAATTAAGGATTCTGCCGGTCGGCGCGTCGCCCCAACAAGCAGGAGCAAGTCGTCGGCGTACGCAACAGAACATTAAATGGACGCATGTTGGATTTATATAACAAATTATATTTCGTTCGGCATGCGTCATTTGCACCCGCGACCCGCAATGCGCGCATCGCCTAGCCACGATCTTTTTAGACCATGCTTCAACTGAGGTATAGCCTTAAGTTCAGTTGGACCAATGAGAAACACACATATGTGACTTAAATACGGCAGTGTTGTTGTCATGTCATGAGAATAATAGCGGAGTATCTACATAGCAAAAACAAGGACTCAACTTGCGGTAAGTATAATACTTATACCCCCCCCCCCACTACTGTAGAAAAAGAAGAATGACATGCGAAATTTTAAAAAACGGATTATTTCATTACCTATACTACGACACGGCTTTTAATTCTCATATGGTTATTCTGTAATTTAACTGACAATTTTCATTCGAGGAAAAATCGTGTCCCTGTCTCTGAAGTGTAAATATAATATTGACACACGAGATAAACAGACTGTGAAAATTAATAAGCACGTATTTAGCATTGGACAATATTTCCTAAATACGTGTGTAATTTATTAATGAATAATAAAGGTAGATTCGCAAATAAATTAATGATACCTAATATATATATTATAATATATTATAGTATAGCGTGGCATGGAAAGGTGGATGTCGGGCATAACGCGTTGAGATCACAAAATAAACCAATGGATAAGGAAGCAGACAAAAGTACGCGGTGTGATAGAGGTCGCTGAGCAGGTGAGTAGACAAATGCCGTCATACAGTGGTACCCAAGGGCACTAAACGCCCACAGGGATGCCCTAAAACCCACTGGATAGACGAGCTCACAAAGTTCGGTGAATGTACGTGGCAGCAAAGAACTTGGGACCGAGAAGAGTAGAGAGAGAGCTAGGGGATGCCTTCGCCCAGCAGTGGATCGACTCCGGCTGATGATGATGACCATAATTAACAGGATTCGGGCCCATATTGGTCTATGGATGAAGTGACAAAAATGTAAATGGAACCTAGATATTTTTGAAAGGAAGATAGATATTCAGAAGGATCTTTGGAGCCGATGGTAGACTCAGCACAAATTTATAAGACGGTTTTGTGTAGCCTTTTGTGCTCAAAAATAATAGTTTAAACTAAAAGATTATATACGAGGGTGGGTCAATAATTCCTTAGAAAAAAGCATTAAAACAGTTTTTATTTTTGTATTATTTTTTATTTCTCAACATAATCTCCTTGGAGCTCAATACACTTGGTTAGACGTTTCTCAATTTTTTTTAAACCGTCAGAAAAATAAGTTTTCGGAAGGTCCTCAAAATAAGCATTTGTCCGATCGATGACTTCTTCATTTGAAAAAAAACGTTGTCCACTTAGCCATTTTTTTAAGTTTGGGAAAAGGAAAAAGTCACTGGGGGCTAAATCTGGCGAATACGGTGGGTGGTCGACCAATTCGAACTTCAATTCTTCAATTTTAGCCATTGATCGTAAACATGTGTGAACACGGGCATTGTCCTGATGAAAGAGGATTTTTTTTCCTGTTTAAATGAGGCCGTTTTTCTTCAATTTTGTTTTTTAGCTGGTCCAATAAAGATGCATAATAATCCCCTGTTATTGTTTTTCCTTTTTCCAAATAGTCAACGAAAACAATTCCACGTGCATCCCAAAATACGGTAGCCATAGCCTTACCAGCTGATTTTACGGTTTTCGCCTTCTTTGGACATGGTTCGCCTTTCGCAATCCACTGCTTTGACTGTTCTTTCGTCTCGGGAGTATAGTGGTGTATCCATGTTTCATCTACAGTCACAAAGCGACGAAAAAATTCATCCGGATTGCGTTGCATGAGCGACAACAGGGCTTTAGAGGCCACCACCCTACTGCGTTTATTGTCGACTGTGAGCAAACGCGGCACCCATCTTGCAGAAATTTTTTTCATGCCCAATTTGTCATGTAAAATAGAAATGACGCTACCTTTTGAAATCCCTGTAACCTCAATTATCTCACTCAACTTTAATCTTCGGTCATTTAACACCATATCGTGGATTTTATTGATCATTTCTGGTGTAGTCACCTCTACAGGACGTCCTGAGCGTGGTTCATCCTTTGTTGATGTACGACCACGTTTAAATTCATTTAACCAGTTATAAATAGTTGCAAGTGAAGGAGCAGATATGCCGTGAACTAAATCCAACTCATTTTTTATTTCCTTTGCTGTTAACCCTTTTATATTAAAATGTTTAATAACAGCTCTAAACTCAATTTTCTCCATTTTTGTAAACAAGCAATTTTTTTTTTAAATGTACGAGAAACACACAACAACCCGACCAATCTGATTGAAACTTCGCAGCATACTGAATCGGTAGTGCCGCTGCATGAAAACAAACCGCTTACAGTACTAGTCGCGCCACCTGTCGGCTTTTCTAAGGACTTATTGACCCACCCTCGTACAATAAAATCGAATTAAAATAATTGATAATACTGACTATTTATATCGGCCAATGGGTAGCCATATAAAGAAAATTCTATCGGATAACATATATTATGTTGGTGTTATTGACCGTCTTAAATATTAAATTCACCTATACGTAGAGGGGAAGATACAACGTACAACCATTCGCGACACAGGGTGACTGCGTTGGAAAGGCCATGCCGCAAAGATAAAGACACAACTACCCAAAACGCTCCTACTCAATTGACAGGCAGGAAATGTGAGATTCAGAATATTTTTGGCGGGGTGGCGAGAAACACAACTAAATCAACGGAGATAATTTAAAATTAATTTTCCGAAAACGGTTAAATGTGTTGACTTCGGTATATATAGACTTGAGGGCGTTGTGGAAAAATGCTGATGCACTGCGAAAAAACGGTAACCACTGTATTAAAGTAGGTGCATATTAAGTAATTAAACCATTGTGATTTATGGAAAAAAGCTCCAAAATGATGCGACGGTCTAATGGTACGTTTACATTTGACACTAATATCGTCATATTTATGTATGACACCATATTCACTTAAGTGTAAACAGTAAGTATATTTGTATCTGCCACTTATTTTGCGTGTGTCGACTCTCACCTACCACTTATTCAATCTACTTATATACGCAAATGTAAACACCGCGTATTCGACAAGTTCGAACTTGGAGCGATATATCACCGAAGTTGGACCACCGTCTACTTTTATGTCAAGTACCTGACACAATATTCGTAGTTTGACAGGTACCTAGTGAATTGCATATGTATATTTCTAAAACAACGGACAATCAATAATCATAGGTACACCATGAATGTATGCCCAACGTTTACGTTAATAAATGTACTGTAGCGATCTGTCAAAAATCATAGACAATGAGAAATAAATCGGATGTGCCGTGTTCTATGGATTTTGTTCGAAAATAAAATATCGCTTGTTCTCGGCACATACGATTAATTCTGATGCACTCTGTGAAGAAAAAATGCGCTTCAAATGGTATTACCTAATTCATTTTGGCCCACACCTGCACTCGTATTAGGTACGATAATATTATATTGAATATGCAATGACGATCAAGTGCTAGATATCGCAATGTTACTGTTAATCGTTCTTCTACGCATTTCTGAATTGTGTGTCTTGTTTTTTGGCAAAAGGTCCAATCTTGCAAACTAAAGTTCACAAATTGAGTTGGATCTTCGATTTTAAACTCTGACATTAAACGGAAGGCACCTAGTTCTTCTCGTCGCTGAATCCATTCCCGCATCCATCTACACCATTTTTTCCTCCTTTTTGTTGCCAAAAGACTTAAAATAATAACACTCGCTGCTTTCTTTTTTAACATTCCCATATTGACAACTGACATAACGTTTTTGAGAAGTATACAAAATAAGTGTCCGAATAAATTACAATATCATATGTAAACACCGCATATATTTATTCCAATGTTGCCATTGAATAAAGTGTCGAGACTTTATTTCAACGAGAAGTATACCAGAATTTTATGTCAGATCCATGCAGGTGTAAACAGTAAATGAAATTTTATGTCCGACACATAAAATAAGTATAACGGTATAAGTGTCAGATGTAAACGTACCATAAAACAGCACAGGTCACCAATATACACTTGCACGTAATGAAGTATGTTACCTTTAATTTTGAGAATTACATAGGTATTATGAAAATACAGAATCAAATGTAGGCTAAAAATATCAAACCAATAAAACCGAAATAAATCAATGAAACTTCAAAGCTATCGCATTATTATTTTACTATTTTTAAGCTCTTTAAAGCGATTCGTTCTTAGTACAGAATAAGCAAAGTTACGCACATTTTAAAGATGATTAATCGAACGAACCATAAACAATATGAATCGATGTGATAGAATAATTTTATTTTTAAAGCAATCTATGTACGCAATGAAGCATAATGTACAATTATGATTAACATAATTCTTGCTTGTCAACAGCTACTATAGTAAATAATAATACAAAGACTTATGCCAATAGTTAAAGAGTTCATCTAAATTTGATAGATATTACATAGGCTGGCCTTGAAATTCGCTTAAACGCCTACTGAATTTTACCTACGAGAAATAAGTCAACGACTACTGACCGTGTTGGCAACACTATCAATGGAGAGAGAAACGCACTTCGAGCTTTGCATTGGGCGGAAAATTTGGCGCGCGTCCTGATGTCCGGTCGGTTCGAATTTCAGTTCCTGGCGGCCATTTTGTCTACCTGTCGGCCATCTTAAGATTAAAGTGCATAAGACATTCATGGAGATTTCTCTTGGGACATATTATGTAGCAATACTATAAAATTTCACGCTGAAACTTGAAAATGTACACTGATCCATAAATATGTAATTATGAAGAAGTATCTACCTATCTACATATCATTATGTCGGATACTTAGAATACTTAAAACACATTACCTACACAGTCCTCTGTATTTCATTTTACAATAATTTTGTGCAAATCACAATTTTTATCGTATAATAATAATTTATAATACTTAATATTAAATTATTACAAACTGTAATCATTCCACTATAACGGTCGTCAAAAAAATAATATGCACTGTTCCCATATTATACAGGTGCGCACAAGGGATGGGTATGCGTCCGGACGTCACAAACGGACACTAATGCTGCGACTGTTGGGCCACGCACATTCGATAACCACTTGTAGGCGTGACTGGTCGCAATAGCTCGTAGTTGAGCACCGATGGTTATAGCTGCAGACCAGGCATTCATAGCTAAACTCAGGTGTCTGGGTATGATAAATGTACCCGAGTAAGTTCGGGGGTCCGCGGTACTTACTTGATTTAGTTAACCCTTAATAAATCAAAAAATAAATTAAGATTGATAAATTTTCAAAATGCACCCAAACCATTTTTCTGTGTGCGAGGCATCCTGTAATCATAATCACGCGAAATGTTAACAGTGCCACGTGCGATGACACATGGCCATGATGGGATGGGCATGTGTATCATGTTATGATATGCGATTCATATGGAATGTTCCAACAACTATCTTAAAAACTATTGTAATTTGTATCAGTTACATTTGAGTGATAAAATTTTATCAGAATAAAATGCTCTCGACCTCTGCAAGTAGGTACCTAAATATAGCTTCTATTTTTAAATGTGTACCATAGTAACGAAATATTGTAATATGTACATATATTACATTTTACATTCCAAGTAACTGTCGTTGGGAATATATCTAATCCCGTGTGATAATAATGATCCCAGTCATTTTTTCAAAAATGTTTATGAAAGAAATTGTAATGCACGGCCAATGTCACGCCAAATACTAGGCGCCAAAATAGAATAAATTCTTGAATGGGGAAGAAAGTGAAAAATAGATTTTCTTTTTGTGTCTAGAACCGTATGTGTAAACTACGCGAAAAAGATTACGATTTTTAGGCCAATGCCACAATAGGAAAATGGCGCGACTCGTGCGTGTACTATAATTATTATTCCGCAACCGGATTAAGACGTTACACACCCCCCCTGTCTTTATAAACGGAAGAGGGTGTCGACGTTAATCTGGGCCACCCTCCCCAACCTTGGCGATTGATGAAAAACAAATTTTTCCATATTATATCTATCTACCTACTTACATATTAGCTATTTATTGTATAAAATAAAAAGAAAACCATCATTTTTCGCTACTAAGCAGGGCGGTGTATAAAATTTACATTTTACAGGAGATTAAAAAATGTATAAACTCAAATTAAAATTTCGAGGTAGACTTAGTCTCTGAATAATTTAATGTATCCAAGTAACGGATGGTGAGGGGCGTTTGGAATAATTCCGATGACTTACATTGGAGATATTACGGTCTTATTAAAATTAGACCGGACGTTTCCATAAGTGAATAATATTTTAATGTTGGCGGTATACAGTACATTGAAGGTTTCACTAAACTATGCGGTAGGTACTACACAGTATATAAAGAAGAAGAATAACACACATTGAAGGTTATTTAGCCACCTACTAGTGGATGCAGAATTTGATTAGTAAAACGCCCTTGTAAATATCACTGATAAAGCCTACATCTCTTTATATTCATACAATATTTTTTTTGTAAAGTCAAACAGATAAATATAATTGAAAAATGAATCCAATAAATCTCCATATTCTGCTAACTTGCCACCTTTAATTACTACCTATTTAAATTTTGAACATTACTATATGTCTATAGTTTATAGTAGAGATGGGAAAACTGGTCGATTTTGAAGACTAAGTATACTTACTACCAGTATAAAAAAATACTTAGTAGGTATATAAACTTGTTCCAAAATACTTAGTAGTATTTGGAATACTATATAGATCGTTTGGTGTGCGTATGCGACAAAAGTTTCATACTCAACTGAAACTAAAACCAACTCCATATTATTAGTACTTATTTTAAAATACGTATCGGCTCAGGGAACTCAGACTGTGTATCGGCTTCAATATAATCGCGAAAAATACGCTGAGCTCCGCTTGTCGAAAAGTCCCATTTATTATAAAATTTTAAATTTATGAGTTGTTTTTCTGTTAGGATGCAATATTATTGTTAACAAAAATGAATAACAGTTTTTTTTTTAATTTTAAACATGTTTTGAGCAGTATATAACAAGCCTAAGCTAGTGCAGGATCCCATAGACTTTTCGTATACATAATATGCGGAACGCATTCTGACAATTGGAATAGGTTTTTGGGGTCACAAAGATATATAATGTCGATGTTGCCAGGCGATATTAGTGGTAATTTTTTTTTTATTGAGGTTTTAATTTTTTTTCTTATAACCCACCAAAAATTGTTCTGTGTTCTTCAATAAAACGAAGACCGAATCAGGGATTGATTGAAAATGCAATAATTGTACCATGCTATCGGCATGGTCGTAGAGCGGTTCGTCCCATTTGAAAAAAATAAAAATAGCGGGTAGTGCAATGTGTTCAAAAATTATCGATTCTTAGGGTGGTATGCATGAGATTTCCAAAAACCTTATAGGCTATATACTGCACGTTTGTATGCATGAGTACAAAGGAGAAAAGGAGAAAAGCTCATCTGATCTACTATTTGAGCCTTTTGATTTCCTCCAACTTGGCTATGAATGACGAGAAAATAATTAGTATCCAAGACAAATGACGAATGAACCTCTACCAAATTATTTAGTTAAACCATGCAAATGTAATTCTAACTGCCGTACATTATCATGTTGTTATAAGAAATCGGCTTTGACATCTATATCATTGTGCAAATCTGTAAGTAGTGTTTGTAAAAACTGTGATCATGATACTTAAAGCAGTTTGAACACTTGACTTGTTTCTTTTTTTTTTAATAAAGTGCACTTAGTGTGGTTAGTGGTTATCATTATTTCATTTATTCACCTATATGTGCAACCTACACTGTTTCTGGATTGACCATTATACTAAAACTAATGTCATATGCATATATATGGTAAAGAAACCAATCTGGGTGATTATATACAACAATATTACTAAATAAAATAATTTAAGCCAAGAAGGATCCTAAGAATCGATAATTTTGAACACATTGCACTACCCGCTATTTTTATTTTTTTCAAATGGGACGAACCGTTCTACGACCATGCCGATAGCATGGTACAATTATTGCATTTTCAATCAATCCCTGATTCGGTCTTGGTTTTATTGAAGAACACAGAACAATTTTTGGTGGGTTATAAGAAAAAAAATTAAAACCTCAGTAAAAAAAATTGATCATTAATATCGCCTGGCAACATCGACATTATATATCTTTGTGACCCCAAAAACCTATTCCAATTGTCAGAATGCGTTCCGCATATTATGTATACGAAAAGTCTATGGGATCCTGCACTAAGCCTGTGCGTCATCTCACCACTGTGCTGCGACACAAAGTTTATGACCTATTATTATTCATACATTCGAACGCAATAGACTAATAAATTAAAATATACCTATATTCAAGTGCCATTTCGTTCGCGCGCATTTAATGTCAATAGTGTTGAAAGTCTACCAACTGGCGAGTGCACAGAACAGCGACTCGCGATGATATCATCACAAGTTTTTTGGAATAAGTTTATTGGGCTACAAATACTTAGTATGGGTAGTTTCATCCAAAACTTGAGTACACAAACTGGTGTTAGTATTTCCAACTCACCTCTAGTTTATAGTCAGTGACGTCCATAGGCAAAGTGCCGCCATTAATCAAAATTAGAATACCGACCGCCTTGATTTTTATTGTCAAACGTCTGCAGATTCATTAGGTGCCTACTTACTTACCTATTTTATTTATTTTCGGCTCTCTTAAACAGATAAATATACAAAAATCTTTAAATTGATATACACACTATCTACTGAGATTTAGAACATTTCCACGAAACCTACTCTCCAACAGCGGTGGTTTTAGGTAGGTCTGTGGCGCACGGGTTTGGAGGCACTCTTGTGAAAATTTTACATGTGCGATAAACCGCCAGTACAGTTTTCAGGTTGTTTTTATGTTTCGATTATTTTTTTAAACTAATATGTCGATACATTAAGCCATCCATGGAAAACTGCCATTGCTCTCGGAACTTGGTAATATATTTATATTGGTTTCTTTCGGTTGACGCCCTTTATAATGTGCCGTCCCTATGCAACACATGACCTGCCTAACCCCACAGGACGTCACTGTCTGTAAATAGTCATCCAACTCATTATTTGTCTCTCGATGTCAATCAAACACACGTCGAAAAACATGGCAACTTTGCCAGACAAGAGATTTGAACTAGGGAACGGCGGTTTCAGAGGCGAACACTCTTTTGTGCTATTATTTGGCGGCATTTTCGTGAAGTTTTCAGAGATTTACAGGCCATCCATGGACTGAAACCGTATGCGGTTTAGAACCGTGTGCCATATTAAGCTTATCTTTTCATCTGATCGTATCCGTTTATACCATTCACTTACACTTACAAATTTAGTGAAAATATATTTTCATGAACAAAAATCATAAGTTTAGTATGGCACACGGATGTAAACCGCATACGGTTTCAGTCCATGGATGGTCTCTTAGTAGCGGCTATCGAATCCAAAAAACACGGCACCGTATTCGCAACACTCTAGCAATCACGTCTAACATTCATAGCACATTTTGTAAATATCTATTTCAGCGATTTGTTTATGTTTTTTCTTGCAATGTACCAAATACAGCAACAGCAAATTACAAAATTCCTATATGCAATCGTTGAATGACAGTTCTATATCTGTATAACATAAAAAAGGTAAATAACAAACTGCAAGGTTGGTTTATTTTATTCGATCAACTGCGTCGCATTGCATGATTCATCTACGAAAAAGGTTTTTTTTAATATATAAACTTTAATAAGCGTTCATTACTTCATTACCATTTAAAAATATACATCGGACATAAAATACGGAAATAAACAAAGCGAAAAAAATGTCTAAGACCTCGAATCCTATAAAAAGTAGCAGTGTACAATGGTACCAACATGCCAAAATTAACGGTAGAATTTAAATAGTTAATGGAACACAAAAATAAATTAGCGTTGAATGTATTAACCGGCATGCAAAATATTGGCTATTTGTTTTTTACAATTATACATTTTATATGTCCAAGGAAAATATTGGAATAATATAAACTTTTATTAACATATTAAGCCGGGTAATCATTAGCGAATCGGAACTAAAACCGTTCCAGATACTGTAGCCAACTCTAAATGCGAACTAATAATTTGGTGTCCATACTAGTTACTGTATCCGCAACGGTCACAGTTGCGGCTCGCTAATGAGTATCCGGCTTTACGTAAAAAGATCCGGATCCCGGAAGTCAATAAAATTACCCATTAAAAAAAACAATAGTAATATTCAATTAAATGAACAATAAAATTAAATTATCACCACATTACAATTAATATTAAGCATTAATAATAATTATTCATTAGTGATTTATGAAAAAAATTAACGTAAAGATAATAAATTTCAGATTATTTCAGGTAATTTGAGAATACGTAATTTAACACTTGACATTTAATAACAAATATCAAATTATTATATTCAAGGGTCAATGACATGTATTTGCTACTGACTAGATAATGATTTTTTAATTACCACCTTTAAAATTCACGTTAATTACATCGATCGGCCACCCGGTCATTACGCGCCAGGTGCGTCTTCAGCGTCCAAAGTATTAATAAATTGTACATAGGTATCCAATTAAATACATTTGTATGTGCTAAAATACTACCTACGTGCACTATGTCGTTCAGACTCCTAAAATATTTAATAGATACGTTTACCTAATATCCAAATCGATTAGAAATTTCAATGTACATAATGAACCGATCACAAAACAGATTAAAAATTGAATTCAGATAGGTTTCTTATACCAGACTACATTTTGAAGAAGGGTTTTGAATGTGTTGGTGTCCTACGAAAATGAAACACACGTAGACATGCAATAGTGTGTGCTGCAACCATCAAAATACACTAATATTGAATCAGTGCATAAACTGAGAGCACTTGTCAGAACGACGGAAAAGGTTAAAATGATGTATTCTTGACACGTGTTTAAGTTTATCCCATATTCTTCCACACCGAGATCGGTTGCCTGTTACTCCACACCCGTTAGGTATTTCAGTTCCTATTAATTCTGTGTTCCCTGGTGTCAATATAATTTATTCTATATGTAGATCTTTTAATACACGTACTACATATACATCTAATACTAAATAGTTTAGGTGAAAAGATTGAATGTTAATTAATATTATCATTTATTTCGTGGCTTGAAATTACTTCTTCTTCCTGGGCAAGAGGTACGTCACCTCCTAAGGCGAGATTTGGCATTCTCTACAAGCGCTTTCCACTGACTCCTAATCCTCGCCAGTCCTCTCCAGTTTCCCCATCCTTCTCCACAAAATCACTCCACCTCATTCTTGGCCTCTAACTTTCGCTGGGATAGACACTTGGTATGGATCTTTGGAGCCCTGTCATTAGACATTCGCTCAATGTAATCCCCCTCAGCGCCTTACAGAATTTACCAACGGTTTGGCGTTCTAAAGATGCCCAATTCACAATTTAAAAAATATATCTGTAGTGGGTTTATTCTCTACAGTTGGTCCAAAGATACTACGCAATATTCTTTTTATTAAGACGTTATATTACCTAAAAACTAAGACTGTTTGTTGAATATATGGTATTATTATTGTCTATGTTTAAAAATATAATAATTTAAATGGTGACATAAAAATAGAACATAAATAGAATTAATGTAACTTTATTGGTGTCGCGATTGGTACCTATTATCATATTATCTGATTCGCCCGAAGGTCGACAAAAATAGGGTCAACGAATGATTGATTCTGTATACCTAATATTTCTTAAAACACGTTCGGTTAAAAAAAACTAAAATTTTAAAGAATTGAAGAGTATGAAGTTGGCGAAAACGGAACGCGGTTCAGTGGAGCCAACCTTGAAAAAAAACAACGCCCGGTGGTAAAATCGAAACGTCAAAATTCGAACGAAGAACCCACGTTTTCCATGTAATGTCGCTGCGAAAATGAGACATATTGGGGAAAATCTTTAAATATTATAAGGCATAAGGTGTCCGGCTATATACATAATATGTACTTGTATTGTCACGTTTCAGGCAAGCTTTCACGATTGGATTTTTGTTGATCAATTAAATCGAACGAAAATCACTTATTTGCGTGTGCGTACGCTTTTGCGTACAAAATTTTTAATCCGCACTAACATTCGTATGCGTAAACGGTACCTAAACGATTCGTGCGCGCAAACTTGTTAGTCAGTACCGACCTAATTTAAATTTTTGTCGATCAGAGATTTCTTTAAATTCTTTGGATCTATACAAGAAATATGATTGTGGAATCATAAATTAGACTCGACGGATAGAAATCACAAATGAACTGGAGATATAAAATTTGACGACTGCTACAAAAACTAGTTTAGTCCAGACTAAGATGTATCTATTCAGCGAACAATGTATACAAACTGTTCGAAAGTTATACCTACCAAAATTGTTTCCGAACATTTAACATGTCATAAAACAATTGTCCATGTTTTTCTTTGTTTTCCGGCGGGTATGGAAAACATTGTTCATATACAGATGTTCGTGGCATAGACTACACTTTACGCAAACACGACGTTTTGTTCGTTTTACGTTACATTGTGATAACTGCTTTCTTATTTCTTCATTAAACAACTCACAAACAAACCCGCACGGCGCTATTTTATTTCTAACTGTCGGTTCGATATTCGTTGATCAACAAAAATCTAATCGTGAAAACAGCGTCATGGCGGGCATAAATACGAAAGATATGAAATTATAATTTCTTTCACGTTGTTCTAGCCACAGCCTATGATGATTGTCAGATCGAAACCTAAAATAATCAAACATTATTATTATAATTTTGTATGTAATACCTACCTCTCCTAATAAAGAAAGTCATATATACCTACCAGAACGAACGTAGAAACGTTGCACAGTTCGTACGCAATATTCCAGCAATATAGCCTGTGTTGGACATTATTATACACACACATACATTATAATATGGAAAATTTCCATCCAATCAACGATCAGATTGCTACTATTCAACCCGTAGAACATTCAGACACTAACAATAATGATACGCTAGGGGTAGGTCACATTCGAATGATTGTCATTTGAAAGTTTTCTTTGCCCTTTGAGTTTAGATTGTGATTATTGAATTACACGAATTACGCAGGCGAGCGTCACGCTACAATCGCTATAAGTGAGGAATCGTGTGCGTAAAGAGTGATGGGAGAGTTACAAAAATAAATGCCGACGTATAATAGAAAATAGTGATTGAAGTGAAGAAAGCAATATGTCATTAATTTAACGTCATGGAGCAAATTCAAATTTTTCGAACACACAAAAAAGAGAACAAAATTCAAACGTGTTTTTCATGGAATTTTCTTTACCTTTTGTAATTAGATTGTTTTTTTTTGCAATTCGAACGACCTTCGCGATCGCATAATGATGACGCTATGTACAAGTACGGCCCCTATTTATTACTCAGGCATGACTTGCAATTTTCTACAAACGCAGGGTTGCCACAGCGGTTTTTACCAAATCAGAAAAACCGATAAGAGTTTTTTGTGTAACTATTGGCAGTATACGGCGAAAGAGAAATTGGCGAGAAACAATGCGATTTGCTAACGGGCGACATTACGCAATATAATTAATATTGCCGGCGGTACTACTACTGGTCATAAATGCATAAGCTCAGTGTCTATATCTACCTAACTAACAAAAAGGCAAATAAGGATTCGTTGCGTTCGTTGCTAATTGGCAGTACGGGTTAAAGGATTCCAGGTCTTGGTTCCTTCCAGTGGTTTTGACTGAAATCGACCGATAAAACAAAGCGAATTGAACCAAAATGGTAGGCTATTGAATCCTATATTCAACGTAAAACGGACTCTGCCAATGTCAACGCCAGATAGTTCACTGTTCGTCAAAAAATGAACAAGATTATACGCACCTTGTCAACTTAATAGTGGAGCAATAATATCTAGTTTGTTAATTTCAAATACGTAATTACTATGCATTTGTTTTATTTAGCTCCAATTTCAAACACGGTCATGTTAGACAACAAGACAACAAAGCTGAATAAATATAGAAAATAACCAACACAATTCAGATTCATTTGTGATTCGATACATAGGTAGGTTTCGAAAAATGCAGGTGTCCATAAATTTTTATCATAATTGTCAAAACGTTGAAGAACATGCAAATAACCGTACCCAGTAAAAAAAAAAGTACAATTCTAAAGTAATTCAATTGTATGCTGTGATTAAAATGAAAGATTGAATCAAATTTAAACATACATACACAGGAGTCAGGGCAGACGTGATAAAATGTATTTTAAATTGGATGATGAGTTTTCCATTACAATTCGATAGTATCCGATTCAGTCAAAATCGAAACAATGTCAGAAAAAATACACAAATATTACAGATAGGTACGAGGATGTGTATCAAAAAATTGAAAATGATGGTGTCATCACGTCATTGTACAAAAACTTCTTTTATGGTTGTAATAACCGTGAAAATAGTTTTTACCTCGGCGGGCTCTGGCAAATAAAACATACTATAAATTTAATTTTCAATGATAAACCGATTTAAACCAATTTAACCACTTAATTTGATAATTATTTATTCAATATTGAACAAGATTTAAAAATGTTAAATTCTTAATATTGAAAATACATCATAGGTTGTACGTCCTAGAAGGTTTAACACGAGTAGAATTCGAACCTCACAACTTTTCACTGCCTGGTTGACTGCTCTGTTCCTTGAGCCATTGGTCTGCCTATGAACCATGTTACTTAAATCTGATATTTCCAGGCTCGGATGACTCCCAAATTACACCAACGTGAAGCGGGCAGCTTTGTGATTATACTCGTATTACAAACACGACAGCATAAACCAGGGGTGGGCAAACTGCAGCCCGCGGGCCGCATGTGGCCCGCCGGGTATTTTTTTGCGGCCCGCCATCATTAATTGTACTTCTGATTACGAATAACTTTTTCATAATTTTTAAAAAAATATTGACAATTGATTAAAATTTGAAGAATTTGTTGTTTCGTAAATGTATTATCTCAGTACGTCTGCCTTGCGTCTCGTCTCACACTATGTAACAACTATTTTCTACGTTGAACATCGTGACACATTTAAATACTTTTGACTCCGCGTTGCAAGGAAAAAAATATATGCCCATGATATGGTTAAAAGTTTGAATGGATTTCAATTAAAACTCAAGTTATTCCTTCGACAAATATCGAATAACAACGTGGAGCACTTTCCAACTTTGAATATAAATTTGAAGAATATGGTAAAATTATTAAAGCTCTGAATGACGATTTTTCACAAAGATTTGATGACTTCCGAAAAATTGAGACAAGTTTAGCAATAGTACGCGAACCACTTTCAATAGATAGAGCTACAACTTGAGATTATTGATCTGCAGTGTGACACTGATTTAAGAGACTTGCATCGTCGTGAAGAAATCTCCAAATTTTACAATGCCCTTAATTCAGACAAATTCGACCAACTTAAAGATTATACAAGAAAAATGTTCGTTATTTTTGGATCAACCTATATATGTGAACAAACATTTTCAATCATGAACTTCAAAAAAAAATCTTTACAATCAAATATCTCCGATACCCATTTACAAGCAGTTTTGAGAATAACAACTACATAATCAACACCTGAATTTAAGAAAATGTTAAAAAATGTACAACAGTTTCATTCTTCTCAATAATTTTTGTGTAATGTTTATTTTTCGTGATAATAAATAGTGTATATCTAAAAATGGTATTTTACTTGCGGCCCGCCGCTCATTTTGAATTCTTGAATTTGGCCCTCCATCCAAAAAGTTTGCCCACCCCTGGCATAAACCATAAGCGGTACTAGCGGTCAGCCAAATTTACTTGTACCATCTTTATACTATATGAAGATTTTTTCCAATACTTTAGTGTTTAGTAAGTATACACTATACATACACATACCGTACGTGTATAGATAATAAATATAGTATAACATTTAAGAATGTTAAATGTCTTTCATACTATATTTTTTCAACTTCATTACTATACACTTTGGCCCTGTTTATACAGAGTGGGTTTTCTTCAACGGCTTTGGTCACAAACTTGCAAGATGCTTTTTCCTCTAGCATTATATTTGCCTGTATGTGGTTGCGTTTTGGTGTATGTATGTATATGTATGCCTACCCTCTATTTGGCTGGCTTCTACATTTCGTACGGCGGAAAAGTCGACAGATGAGCAGCGTTTCGCGGTTCATGTCAGCGCAGACAATATAAGAGGAAATGTGTAGGAGGATTCAGATAGTGTTTAATTATGGCCTATTCCTAATAAGAATGAAGTGCATTCAGAGTGGTGTAGACAGCAATTCATGGTAGATATTACAAGGGTTATGTTAGAACATAAAATAACCGGGAGAAAAATAGAAAACTGCAACAGACAAGACGCGACGCTGATTCCAGGAATATAACAAGTAGGTAGGTACGTCAGAGAGATTGTCGGAGTTCCGAAATTGACAATCTCAAAATGTCACTTGGTGGGCGGTGATGAGTCTGTATCCCAAATAAACTACAATGTGACTCTGTTAGAGAAACATGGAATAGATTAAAAAAATAATACGTATCAATGTTGAATTACGATTCAGTGGTTTCAAAAATGTGGAATATAAATACGAGTGGCGGAAATTTTTACGGATAACTTTACCACATAGGTACCTATCTTCCTATACAGTTGTTATTTATTTTATTTTATATATTGTCGTCGTTACAATGACTTTGTACTACTCCTAGCTAATACAATTTGGCTGGAGAAATTTACAGGAAATGTTAAGAAATGATAAACCTGGGTTACATTTTTAAATCATTTCATAATTTCATTGTTTGCATACAAAATATCATTATAACCGTTAATACAACTATTTTATATTCAATACTGAGCTTATTTATTTATTTTAGAATACAAAACATTGTGGACATAACAAATCTAAATTCAAGACGTACATAACATGAGATTTACATTATAATAAATATTACCCTCACAAGAGAGAAGAGAATATAGAAAATAATAATAATAACAGAAAAAAATAAAATGAAAATATACTTAAGTATACGTAAGATTTAAAAATATAGCATCCTATTTGAAAAATTTGAAAATGTACGTTTTATAAAGTTCCTCGAAAAAAATCTTGACGGAATTTGAAACACATCCCATAGCCTATTAATTCGTAAAAACGATACTTGGTTAGGTATTTTTATTGATTAAGATTAGGTACTATCCTGGAAAGTCAAAGATGTGTGTTCGAATCCATACTTTTATAATATTATAACATTGTTTTATTGCAATAGTTTTAAGTCAAATAACAACAATATTATTTAAACTCAATCTGAATCACAAAAAGTAATAGGTTAATGTGATTGAGAGTGTAACTCTCATTATATAGTAATAGTCAGTTATTTAACGCGATTTTCCGATAAAGATAATAATATAAAGATCCCTTCCGCGTCCACATTTACGTATAAACAAACGTACAATCGGCATATGTGGGAAAGTATGTAACTACATAAAAAATAAGTCTTCATATTCTACATAATACTATAGGTAGGTACATGTAAAAAATATACAGTTACCGCATTAATTTCTTTGATATAAGCCCTAAGCCTAAATCAACGTAAAACTTTAATTTGTTAATAGGCTTGTTCAAAAACTAAATATTAAGATATTTATGGCGATTAAAAAAAAACAATTTTAGAAAAAGATCAATATTCTTTCTTATGGCAAAGTTTATCTTATAAAAAAGTTGGAGAAGCCTAAACAAAAATACTCAAACAACGTAACATCTCTTCTCTGATGTTCTCCATCTCACGATAAATAATTTAATACAAAAAATTGGCAAAACATCAAAATGACATCGGACGTATTACGAAGGCAAGTTTGTAATTCAAATGGAAAGGCTCCTGAGAATTCTCGGATGATCACGATTGAAAATAAACTAAGCATCGTCTTATGTGTGCAATACGAACGTCGTAACAAAATAGCTGTAAGTTATGACGTTTTTTCGTTTTAATCTTTTTTAAATATAATACATACGAAATTCAAATTGACTGGTTATTAACTGTTCCAGGACATTAATAACTCTGTATCCAGAGAATTGGATACGCACAGATATATTCATAAGTTAATTGAATAAGACATTACCTCAGTGATGCTATCCGTACTATAATTATAGTACAATACTATAATTTTAATTCTGTGAAAAATGTAAAATACTATAATTTTACGCCAAATATACCAAAATACTATAATTTTAAAGGATTCAAGACGGAAAATGTTCCTGTACTATATATTTTTCAGAAATACTATAATTTTATGTCTTTGTACTATAATCATCATAGAAAAAGATGGCAACACTGCATTACCTACTCACTGCCATATTGAAAAAAAATGAACTCATGCACCGTGACATTACACATTTGAGTGTCTCCCTTCTTCTATGTGTGCCATATCCGTTATCAGAATTTGGCCATTTGGCCCCTGTCCGTCGCTGCTCTGAATAGGGATGGAGTGCTGAGCTCAAACCAGTCCCTGAGGTTTTTGAGCCAGGACGTTCTTCTTCTACCAGGGCCTCGCTTACCGGAGATCTTCCCTTGAATGATGAGATGTAGGAGGCGATACTTCTCGGGATGCCGCATGATGTAGCCAAAGTATGCCAGTTTCCTGGTTTTTATTGAGTGTTTTTATCAAGTGTCTCCCTTATGTTAAATAATTCGAATTTACAGTCAACTAAATGTTTTAGAGCCAGTGGTAGTGAAAATGAAAAACGACGTCTCAGCTCCCTGGGAGACATTCGCAGACTGAATTCAATGCGCCGATGCATGATCACAATGAGTCTTATGTTTCGGTGGCGGTTTTATAAACACATACATTTAATATTAAACAATACGCTAAAATAAAAAAAGTAGCTACCATCCACTCTTCTCGGTACCTAGTTCTTTTCAGTGCCACGTACATCCACAGAACTTTATGAGTTCGTCTATCCATAGGGTTTTAGGGTGTCCCTGGGGGCGTTTAGTGCCCCTTTGGGTACTACTGAATTACAGCAGTTGTCCAGCGGCTAACCCATTGCCATTTTATTTGCTAAACCACATCGCGTGGTCTTGTCAGCTTCCTTGTCATTCCATTGGTTTATTTTTTTTATCTTTCCATGCCATGTTGCGCTACAAGAGTCCATGTTTCACACACAAATGTGAGCGTTGATAGTTAACATTGGTTGGACACTTTAAGCTTAGTACACACTGGGGAGGTCACTTTTGAAGATACTATTCAGGCGCCCAAATGCACTTCACGCCTGTTTGGTTCTGAGAGCAAACTCGTCATACATACCACCACTGTCAATTGATATTGTTATCCGAGATAGACGTAGTTGTTGACCTGCTTGACTTGAGTGCCATATATATTGCATACACCAGTAACGAAGGGGGGAGGTAGGGTGTTAAGATCCGCCATAAAATGCACATTAAACTTTGTTCGCCATACTTATTTGTTTTTATTGAACTAAGACTACAATTTATAGATGGTATTTGTTAGTTTTTAAAAATCAGTTAAGCCCTGCCTACCGTAATAGTTTTGGTATATTTTGGGCGATACGATAAAATTGAGCACACTTTTACATTCATATTTTTATATGTTTTCGTTGGATTAAGAATACATATTGCAGTATTACAAAATATATTGTTGGTTTATTTTTTTAAATTCATTAAGCCCTGCCTAAACCAAACTATAATCGATAAAAATATTATTCTATCTATAATACATTCAAAGATATGTATGATTTAATTACATAATTTTAGATATTTTATAGATAGACGAGTATTTTTTGACTATTATCTATTACGGCTTGGTTTAGCAGGGTTTCATTGAATTTTAAATACTAACCAAAACCATTTGTAAATTGTAGTATAATTTCAATGAAAACAAATACGAATGACTGAAAAAGGTTAGTGTGCAGCATTTATGGCGGATCTTAACAACCTACATCCACGCTTCGCCACTGGCATATACATGTATTTCTGAGATTGTTATTAAATATTGTCAGTGTTTATTATTTTGTTGAAATAAGCAGGAAGAAAGACAAAATTGACGGTCACAATAAACCGATTAATAAAAGGATGTCAAAACATTGAAATCAGATAAATCAATGCCAGTGCAATATCAAAGGTTCCGGAATGTGGTTCCGGTGCGTTCCGGTTGAAAAATAACACTGAATATTCTGTTTATATACCGGCATCCAACTGTAGGAAATAATCAATTAATATACATTAATATATAATTTACAAATTTGCTAATTCATTTTTTTACGTTAGTAGACTTGGTTTGAAGACAAATTATAATTTATGTACATAGTAATAAACACAGTGTTTACAGACACTGTTAGCGGTTCGTTCGTTTAGATATTTTTAAACAGGCATAACTTACTTATAATGGAATTAATTTCAAGTTTATTATATTTCACTGACAAGATAAATTAACGTATGTACCTACATGGCGGGGAAAAACTTCTTTTTTTGTTGTATTCGAATTCCGGTTCTTACGATATCGCCGATTCGTAGAAGTATATAGGTATAATATACCCATATTATAATTAGTTTGAAATATATACATATGTATATATGTTTTGATAGGTGCCTACACGGACATTTAGTAGACTTCCCGAATGGTAAAACCCTGAATTAATTGCTGAAACCTAAATAAATCTCTACACAGAATACATACAAGTATTTGCCAAGACGAAATTTTGATAACGCACGAGTAAAACACAAAATATCGCAAGGTTTCGGAAACACTTTGTTTTCATAATAAACATGTTACGAATAAAACAAAATATAATTCTTTTGAAAGATTGTTAATGTCAATATTAAGGGGGACATGCTCAGCGTAGGTCAAAATGGAGCTTTTGTTCTATTTTCAAAGCATGATCCTGGACATACCTTAAACGTTGTAGATAATCTATTTATATAATTTTGAAGCCTTATTATCTTTTATATTTATTTTAAACATTTGATGGCTGCATAAAGTATTTTTATTACATAAAATGGTATTCTTTTAACCTCTCGCTATAATGTTTTAGAATATAGTCATATTTCAGTACATAAATGTGCAGTGGTGTTAAGATTTTTTACATTTATTAATTTTTAAACACATTTATAAAACCATCAGTATAATTTATATCGACATTATTATAGTGAAATATTTACGATAAAAAATTATATTGATAATCTCTGTGATCCCAAATTTGACAAGAATTGGGCATTTTATTATTCAAAAAATGGGCAAGATTAACACATTTGAAGATAATTCTAAAGATACTCATTATAAGCTATGTCTTTGACCATTCAAGTGTGATAAACATCATATGAATAATGATTGCTTTATAATAATTATTCACCTAAGAATAAGGTAGTGTTTTTTTTTAAATATGTACGCCATTTCTTTTGGCATTCCCCAGTGGTTAAGCTACAAGATACGGCCGTAGCCATAAATTGACAAACTATAATTGAAGTAGGGAGTAAAATGATGTTAACGCGCGTGTTTGAACATGTACCGTTTAAAAAAAAATCGGTTAGGTACATGTTCAAACACGCGCGTCGTATCAATATCGCAAACAAAACATTACAAGTTTGCATCGAAATAAAAGGATAACTGTGGTTTTTTATATCTTCTCGTAATAATATTAAACTATTGATATGTATACGTTTTGTTTTTTGATTCATAGATATTGTACTAATTAAAATAAAACACAATAAATTATACTTACCTAGGTCATTATTACTTGGTTACTTCGCCGCTAAAAACACATGCAGTGGTAATCAGTGTTGCCATCTTTTGCAATGCTGATTATAGTACAATGGCTTAAAAATTATAGTATTTCAAAAAAATATATAGTACAGGAACATTTTTCGTCTTGAATCCTTTAAAATTATAGTATTTTGGTATATTTGGCGTAAAATTATAGTATTTTACATTTTTCGCGGAATTAAAATTATAGTATTGTACTATAATTATAGTACGGTTGGCATCACTGGTGGTAATCCAAGTAGCAAAGATTACAAACATAATATATTATTGGTTTATAAGTGTACCACATACTTCATAACTTGAAATATTCAGTGGTGAAGGGTGAAGGTAAGCTGTGGAGATTCGACATAAATGACGCACACTAAATTTTGTCAGTCAGACTTATTTGTTTT
Source organism: Rhyacophila brunnea (assembly GCF_057557595.1). NCBI lineage: Eukaryota > Metazoa > Arthropoda > Insecta > Trichoptera > Rhyacophilidae > Rhyacophila > Rhyacophila brunnea. The sequence continues at coordinate 23,719,010 of NW_028232774.1, forward strand.
CATTGAACTAATACTACAAATTGCAGATAGTATTGTTTAGTTTTTAATATTCAATAAAGCTGTACCTGGGCCAAACTATAATATATTAATATTAATTATAATTAGGGGTAGGCTGTGGAGATCCGACAAAAATAATACACACTTGTCAGTCATAATTATTTGTTTTCATTGAACTAAGAATACAAATTGCAGACGGTTTTTAAAATTCGATTAAGCTCTCCCTAAACCAAACCATAATAATGGATAGGTAATCTATAAAATATCTAAAATCATGCATGATTTTGGATATGTTATAGACAGAAAAATATTTTTGCTTCAGGCAGGGTTGAAATGAATTTAAAAAACTAACTATGTAATACCATCTGCAATTTGTACGGTTAGTTCATTGAAATAAATATCACTGACAAAATGTAGTGTGCACTACTCATGTCGGATTTTCACAACTTACCTCCACCCTTCGCCACCGACATGACGTATTTATTTCACGAATCGATTGACTTGTACGTATACCAATAAAACAAAATACACGAAATAAACACATCCTATAATATCTACTAATACAAAATAATTTGTACGTACATATACGTATACCATATTCACAGGTAAGTAAATACATATGTAGATATTTCTTATAGATAAATGATATTATAGGGCAGTGTTTCGAAACCTTTTCTCACCCAGGGCACACTAAAGGTCTTTCCAGAATTCCGCGGCACACCACACGTAAAACAATTTATACACATACATGGACCCCACATACTCTAAAATAGCGTTTTTTTAATGGTGTTCGAGGTAAAATTAATGGTATTGATTGTATGTTTAGCGATTTTTTGTCTTTAATAATACATCCACTTAAATTATGGTTAGTTGTCGGATTAAGAATAATTATTTATCGAATATTGACATAATAATAATAAATTGTATTCTACAACCGCATGTTTTAAAATATTAATACCAGCCTCGTAAAATATCGCTAGAAATATTTTTTTTACTATTATAGCAAATTTGTGTTTATCTCACTTATACGGTTGACCTGCCACGCCTCCCCCTTCCGAGTCTGGGTCCCCAGGCTAGAGCCCTGTCAGCCCCCCTTGTGGGGGCCATGCACCAAAATTAATGTATAATTTGTGTTTTTTATTTGATAAATAGGTAATTAAATATACAAATAACATAACACACGACGAAGAACTAAATGTACATATTATTTCCATGTATTTAACAAATTAATGTGATAACTGAGCTTGTTTCAATTAACGTAAAAGTTTTATACATTTTGACTTGATTTATTTGAAAGAGTAACACGAAGTTCTAGAATTCTAGATCAAGACCCAAGCAAGACTGCTTATTATTTTAAATTATAACTTGAGTTGAAGAACTTTTCCCACCTAGATGATATGTCGTATAAAATGGAAGCTGAACTGCGATAGCCTTGTCGGAAATCCAAGGATATTCTTTATTAACCGAAATCCAGAAAATTGCCAATGAAACATCGGCGAAGTTCAGTTTTAGCGTCCTGTTGTTACTCAATTCAACCAATTCCTCTCTAATTTATAGGTAAATCGCTTCTATAGAATTTTCGGTATTGGTTGCGAAAGGGTTTCGAATCCAGTCGTATTGGTTGTATGAAATTAATGATGAAATTTCTTTTGCAGAAAAGTTAAATGTTTTTCAGACGGATTCAAAATTAATTGTTTGTTTTCAATGGTGATCTGGTAGGTCCTTTGGTACATTTGTAGAGATCCTTGTCTCTTAATTGATCTGAGCACGTCAATATATTTTCATTCTGACCTTGCATTGTTTTATTAAGTTCATGCAGGTGCTCAAATATATTACCAGCCATGTAGGTACGCAAATTTGACTATTAGTAAGTATTGTATAATACACAAAATTATTTGTATTTTTTTTTTTTGAAGCAATGCACCGCGGCACACCGGTTGCGCAGCACTGTTATAGGGCATGCCTAAGCAGTTATTATGGGATATTGAATATAAACCGGCACTGTTATTAATAAGTCAATCGATAGGAACTACACATATATATATGTACATATATCATACCATACATATTACAATCAATCAATAAAAATTACGACTTCATTATATATGCATAATTTACTATTTTATTGCATTCCGATCAGGTAAATTATCTGCGATCGATATTATATACTACACACATAACAATAGTGTCGTAAAAGTCCCCAAGAACTAAAATACATAAAATACTATATAATATAATATAAATACATTAAAAATATATATAATTTAGCGGAACGGAATATTACTAATAATTTGTCTTCTTCGTCGGGACTAAAATTCCACGATTTCATGGGCCGGGACGATTTAGCTGTCGAATAACCTTCTCAACGGGTTGGTCCCTCTCTTTTAGGGAAACCATCTGAGATATTTAATATTCTCATGTCTAAAAAAGACAAGAGAGCGCGGACGAAACAAACGAACACTAACAATCCTCATAATTATGACCGATTCGATAACCACTCGTGTTATATAATATTGTGTGTATTCGGTATCGAATAGTAAAAAAATAAACATGAAGTAAATTACCGGGAATACGCATTGTATGTAGGTCTCTACATTATTTTTGCATATGGACAAGACAATAATATGCAAGTAAATGTATCAAAGCTGCCAACACCCGTCATTCTCTTTGCTTTGAAGAGTGGATACATTGGCACACTATAGGTAAGTAGTGCCTACCAATACTGAAGAAACATGAGTTGGCAATATTCGCATTGTAAACACAACCGCCTCTTAGGCCCGTTTCAGACGGGACACCGGTGTCGCGCTCGTATATAATAACGACGCCTTTGTATTCGAACGAAGGGGCCTTTGTATTATGTTTATGAACGTCCCTGAGCTAATGAGTCAAAGCGTGTCCGGTACACTTTTCCGTCAGCCGCTACATTCTCAAGCCGCCAATACACTTGTTTTTATTACTTTTGAAAAATTCACTTTTGAAAAAAAAAATGAAAAATCTCTTCTACAATCGAAATATCGTTATTTGGCCTTTTTCCAGGCACTCGATGAAGGACGATCGGGTGCTAGATTATACCCGTATTGGTCTACGAAGTCGACGTTACTACATATTACATTCCACCGTGAGCTGTCGTACCGGAAATAGATGGCCGTATATCAAAGTTAGAGCGGCTTAAGGTGGGTCCCAGGTTCGAATCCTGAGTCTGGCAAATACACATATAGTTTTTTAGTCAGAGCTAATATGGATAATAGCCATGGACCTAATAGGTTGAGCAAGTGGCTAACATCCAATTTTCGTAAAATAAGAAAATCTGTTAATATAAACCTGCACCCCATGGCAGTCCATATGATCTTATAAGGATTGGACATGGTATAAAAAAATATAGGCATTAAATGACGTGTTGTTCTTGGAACATTGCCGACAATGATATTCCAATTTTCTTAGATTCAATAAGAACATTTTAGTTTGATAGGTATAGTATTTTTCACGTAACTTTGCAATTGTACATAGTGACAAGATTTGTGTGTAATACGCACTCCGTATTAGTGTATTAGTAAATGTCAGGCGCCTGATTGGCTTATTTCATCAAATAATAATTGATAATTCAAAAAAATCTTTTCCAAATTGCAAGGTTACGCGGAGGGTAGTATACGACATTAATTAATTACGAACACCAACTTGCTAAACTACTTTTGAATGATTTAGAATTTTATATAAATAAATATAAACGATATGATTGTAATATATCTAATTTACTTGAATGAAACTCAGGTAAAATATACCGGCTTTATCGAAATAAATACTTATAATAAATCTATATCGGGATCCAAATTGACGCTTTCTGTAACTATGAATATTGTTAGTTACCCTATTTTGTTTCGCATATGATATACAAATAGTATTATCGACCGAAGGTACTTGATGGAATTTGAATTTAAATCTATTAGTACTATTATTAGCTAAATAATATGATTGAGCACATTGACAAGAATGTTTACAGGTGACACTACCGCTTGGTAATTTATCTAGTTATTTATAACTATTGTTATTATTAATTATTATGAAATGTTTGAATAACTAGATGAAATAAGATTGTTAGTCTCGAAAACAGTCAAATAAAGTAACGTTTGAAACGCTTTCCTGAACAATTTGAATTTGTTTAAATGCTATGCAAAAGGTAGCGAACTATCATATTCGCACACCGATTAATAATTGTTCAAAATAATTCAAATTAAAAGCCTGATTTTACAGACTATGTTTAACCGTGTTTTAATCACTCTTTTAGACACACTATATTGTGGACATGCATAAGCATACCTCGCGCCACGCTTCCTAAGTCTGTACTCACCTTAACCAACGAGGAATTATTTCTGTATTATTATTATTATTTTCCTGTCAAGATTGATGGTGTGTAATTTTCGATTTCTATTTGTTTAATAATTTATCTACTGTTTACATAGATATAAACAAACAAATAATATAAAGCCTGGTGAATAAATTAAAAACCGTTAAATTATTGGGAAGCGAGATTTTCGAACTGTGAGGTTATACATAATAAGAAAATTTTCGTACGGTGGAAAGTTGACCGAAACCATTAGGTTGATGCATACATGGCTGAAAAGTTTTCCAGTCGAATGGAATTTTCAACGACCAGCTCTTTTCGCAAGCGGTAATTTGAACATTTTTTTTAAAAGCAAGTAGTTAGTACATATTTCTTCAGACTTTTATTAAAATAATATATATGGATAATCAATCATAATATCAAAATTAAAGTAGCCACCGCAATAATTACTATCGAATAAGTATATAATATTATGTATTTCGCATTATTCTTCAATTTTCTAAGCTTATCGCCCACATTGGCCAAGTTCGTAGAGTGACCGCCTTTGAATAAATACGTGGGCCGCGTGTTCGAACCAGCGACCGGTCAAAAATACATGTTCTTTTTCAATACCTATAATATATTAAATTTATTCCAATGCAAGAGCCCGATAGGGTGGGCGAATAGCTAACAACTGTTAATCTATTTTAACATGGTAATAATATATATTTACTGATCAATCATTATATTATATCAAATCCTACAGTATTCAAAAAAAAATCGTACAAATTACCGTTTCTGAAAAAAAGTGGATATCAGTGAAAATTCCTTTCAGCTTTTATCCCATTTGTGTTTCTGACAATTTTCGTTCGTACAATAATTATCGTTAAAATTACTCGACGTGGAATTCTGGCGATAAACATAACACTTCACAGTTTTTTTTTATATATGTGGGTAGGCAAGTAGGTATATCTCATAGAAAAATAATTCTAAAAATATCAGTGGACAATATACGTTCTTATCGTCTTTTATTTATGCATGATCAATGATATGCCTTCTTGCAATAGTATGGGTGATACCTACATATGAAGATAGAACAGGAAGCTACATACAAAATTATGTACATACACATATTCTTTCTTATTTAATGATTTTCAATTTATAGTACTTGCGGGCTTCTATTAAACAGTGTTTGCACAACTACTATACCTAATAATATAGGTATTGTAATGCGTAGGCATATTGTAAGTAAGAAAATGATTTAAATCTTGCATGTCATTGAATTAATCACACACATTTGTAAATATAGGTAATTATAGTATTCATACCAAAAAGGGCCACTTAATTAAACCATGACATAAAATAAAAATACACACATAATTACTATCAATCATTAAACTTGAAACTCTAGAAGGCAAGTATGCTTGGCTTCATATTTTCCATCAGTGTAGGCAACAGTAAGAATGTTGCATTATTTAGGTAGGTATATATTATAGAAGTTTGTAAGAACGGTTTATTTTATTATTTCAACCTGTACCGATCCATAGATAACGGCGGCAAAGACTGCATATTGGACAGAGGTAAAACGATTATAATAAATACAAATTGTTAAGATGAATGGAAAATTACTTATTTTCCTTCATTTTGACAGGATTTCGTGACTGATGATCGTGCCTTGGGTGATTTGGATGTCGAACAGCCTTCTCAACGAGTTGGCTCCTCATTCTATCGGCATTCTTCTACACGTAAAGCCTGTGCAGTGTGGAAGATCCGAGGCACTTATGAAATGGTGCAATCATCTGAAGCATCCAACGTTTGCTTTAATATTCTGACGCGACATTTCTAAAAGACAAGACAGCGCGGACGACTCAAACGGACGCTAACGATCCTAATAATTATGATCGCTAAGCCACATCAAGTCACAATAATTCATAGGTGAGCTATCCTGGCATGCAGGTGTTCAGCGCTAGACTCAAAGTGCGGAGTGTCTGTGTATGGGGAATTAAAAGTGTGGGGTCCATGGTTTAAGCGACGACAAGCTATAAGTACCTAGTAAGAGGAAATCAGTGGCAACTGTTTTTTTGTCAACAAGAAGATACCCACCCTCGCGACGCATTAAAAATGTAAAATAATTTTTATTTTTCTGTGTGCGCGCCAGAAAACACAAATTATCTAGCAATAATTATTCTGGAATAATCGAGTTAATTTTATTTTTTGGCTGAAAAATCAATTTAGAACGGAGAAAAATTTGGAAGGAAAAGCTAAAAAAACTTTGGAATTTAATTTTGACGTGGGGGTCTAATAATTTTAGCTATGTCACTGAATATGTAGATACCTACGTATTTTTGTAGTTTTTGACCATATGATGTGAACGTATCGATTTTTGGAAATAAACACCGTCAATAATATCATAATTTATTCGTGTTGTGCTTACAACAGCTTCATTAATTAATGTCCGAGTTGAACCGTGTTGTCATTGTTATGATGTTGTCAACTTGTGTGTGTACAGTCGCAAGTTACCAACCATATAAAATAAGTCATAAATTATTTTATGAGTGAGCTAATTATGCGACTTTACTGTTACATGGCAACATATTTGTTATTATCGCCCTTTTCCTATAGTAAAACAGTCGAGGTGTGTTGCAAAATTTTATGATGTCAACTACAACAGTCAGGCCACTACCAACATTATAAAGCCTCATAAGAATCGAACGACTGCTGTATTATTTGAACAATGTGAATATGTAACAAAATAACTCAAAATATAATTTGAAATAAAATAAAAGTGTCATTTTTAGTATTTTTTACGTTAAGTACTCATTATTGGTGATGCTAAGGTTATGATACGATCAAAAAATAAACAAACCATCAAAACAACAATAAGACAAGGCCGAAATTATAGGGGCATAATAAATAACATTGATGTCGATGGAAGTAAAAATGATTAGCTTTACCTACCTTGAGTAAAATTCACATAATTCTTAGTAAGTACTTCAATACATACAAACTATATTTTCCTATTTTCCTTTATTGTGCGTAATTTACTCATAATGGGTCTTTGTGTAATCGGCCTAATCGCTAATCAGCAATCGATACAATGTCCAAATATACTTAAGGGGGGACATGCTCGTCGAAGGTCAAAATTGAGTTTTTATTGTATATTCAAACCATGATCCTGGACACTCCTTAAACGTTGTAGATGATCTATTTATATAATTTTGAAGCCTTATTATCCTTTATAGTTATTTTAAACATTTGATGACTGCATGAAGTATTTTTGTTACATAAAATAGTATTCTTTTAAACCTCTCGCTCTAATGTTTTAGAATATAGTCATATTTCGGTACATAACTGTGCAGTGGTGTTAAGATTTTTTACATTTATTAATTTTTAAACGCATTTATAAAACCATTAGCATAATTTATTACGAGATAATTTTTGTAACATATTCACGATAAAAAATTATATTGATAATCTCTGTGATCCCAAATTTGACAAGAATTAGGCATTTTATTATTCAAAAAATCGGCAAGATTAACACATTTCAAGATGATTCTAAAGATATTTATTATAAGCTATGTCTTTGACCATTCAAGTGTGATAAACATCTTATGAATAATGATTGCTTTATAATAATTATTGACCTAAGAATAAGGTAGTGTTTTTTTGAAATACGCCATTTCTTTTGTCATTCCCTAGTGGTTAAGCTACAACATACGGCCGTAGCCATAAATTGACAAACTATAATTGAAGTAGAGAGTAAAATGATATTGACGCGCGTATTTGAACATGTACCGTTTAAAAAAAATAAAAAAAAATTCGGTTAGGTACATGTTCAAACACGCGCGTTAACATAATTTTACTCCTTACTTTAATTATAGTTTGTCGTTTTATGGCTACGGCCGTATGTTGTAGCTTAACCACTAGGGAATGACAAAAGAAATGGCGTATTTCAAAAAAACACTACCTTATTCTTAGGTCAATAATTCTTATAAAGACTTGAATGGTCAAAGACATAGCTTATAATAAATATCTTTAGAATCATCTTCAAATGTGTTAAACTTGCCGATTTTTTGAATAATAAAATGCCTAATTCTTGTCAAATTTGGGATCACATAGATTATCAAAATAATTTTTTATCGTGAATATTTTACAAAAATTATCTCGTAATAAATTATACTAATGGTTTTATAAATGCGTTTAAAAATTAATAAATGTAAAAAATCTTAACACCACTGCACAGTTTTGTACCGAAATATGACTATATTCTAAAACATTAGAGCGAGAGGTTTAAAAGAATACTATTTTATGTAACAAAAATACTTCATGCAGTCATCAAATGTTTAAAATAACTATAAAGGATAATAAGGCTTCAAAATTATATAAATAGATTATCTACAACGTTTAAGGAGTGTCCAGGATCATGGTTTGAAAATACAATAAAAACTCAATTTTGACCTTCGACGAGCATGTCCCCCCTTAATGATTATGAATGATATATTATGTAATATCATTGCCTAGAATTAAAATTAAAACATAATACTTATTATGTAAACAGAAATTCCACCGTAATTGTAAACATTGAAAGTGTATGATGTGTAGCATTGCCAACTGTCGTTGACAAAAATAATAATTAATTATGCCAAATAGAGTAAGAAAAAACAATGTAAATTTCATTTTCAAACAGTATGTATGAAACGTATTTCATGAGAAGAGAATATTAATTACTTAATTTTATAATTACACAAATAAAAATGAATGTATGTTCGAAATATTGTATTGCCGCAAATTCTAGCTATTTTATGAGAAAAGCTAAATTTAAGGCTATACCTCAGTTGAGGCATGGTCTAAAAAGATCGTGGCTAGCGATGCGCGGATTGTGAAAATGACGCGTGCCGAACGAAATATAATTTGTCATATAAATCCAACATGCATCCATTTAATGTTCTGTTTATTGTTCTATTAGTAACAATAATAATATATTCATTGACATGTATTCTTTTTCAAGTAAATGAGTAACGTTTTTTAGTCATCTTTACACGATTTAAGAATTAATACCCCCGTCGCCATCACGAAACAAATTGACGTGTTCACAGCTCGACGTTCGCTCTCCGATTGCAAGCGAGTCCAAAATTTCGTCGCACCTATAGTTGAAACTTATTTGCCGGTTCACTGAAGTACCGTCTTAAAGCAATACATCAAATGCGTACTTTACTAGATGTTGCCGTTCAAAATGGAAAGTTTTTTGTTGGAGAAATTATCATAAGTTGAATTTAAAAAAAATCCGGCTTAAATTTTGCAGGTAATTTAAACATTAACCTTAGTAACATTTTTTCAGATTCCCTATTACTATAAGCTCGATATGAATAGGTGTAACAAAGTTTTACTTCGATGTAGTAGTATGGCACGTAAATAATCACATACTAACTTTAGGGAGGTAGGTATCTACTTAATTTATGATAATGTCCGATTCTAAGATCATATGGACCTCCATAGGATGGAGGTTTGTATAAAGATAATTTGTTTTTACGAGATATTGATGGCAGCCACTTGCTCAAGCTACTAAGACCATACTCTGACTCCAAACACACATGTGTATTTGCCAGACCCAGAATTCGAACCTGGGACCCACGACATTGTGAACTAACTCGTTAGCAGTGTTGCCAACTGTCGTTGACAAAAACATGCCAGACGGGGTATGAAAACAAGCTATTTCGCAGGAAAAACGCAAAATTTTGAGAAAATATAGTGACAATAAAATTGCAAGTAAATTTACTTATTCTACTAAGAACGAAGTCAATAACATTTGCTTTCGCGTATTGAAAATCGAAAAAATGTCGATACGCGTAAAAACCACATAATATTATGTGAACAGAAATATATTTCAAAATTGACAAGAAATACCTACCTATTTTGTATCAACGGCATACAAGTATCGTTTTATGTTTGAATACGAGAGCTTCTTTCTTGTAGGACAGACATATAATTAAAGAACATACCTTTTAGGTGAATAATTGTTAAATTATTATTTTATATAGGTACGCTGAGATTCGAAATAATATACAAAATACATTAAAAATAGTGTATGAAATTGTTTCATCATGTTTTATTTGTCACTAAAATAGGAACCTAAGTATCTACTTGCATTATATGGATAAATTTGATGTTCATGAAAATACACTGAAAATAAACTAAACATCTTTCAACACATTTAAAGCTGTTGGATGCATCAAAAAACGCTAGTAAAAATGCCACAGGCCAGATGCGGTTTTTTCAAGCAGATGCCTATCGAAAAATGCTAGATCTGGCAAGAAAAACGCTAATTTTACAACGCTGCTCGTTAGCCGCTTGTGGGCGGACTTAATTTACAGTTTCTTATTATTTATTTACCAAACATAACCATGCGGTGATGTTAGCTTTTTAATTTACCGTGCAAACAAACAAATATTAATCTAAAATCGATCAGCGGACCGAGGTTAATTTAGGGGAAAAAAACTGCTGGTAAAAATTAACGTGAACATCTATTTTTAAAATTTACACAACTCGGCAGGAAAAGAATTCGGGAAATCATTTCGACGAAAATCATTTCCAACAATAGGTACCTACGTCATTGTGATAAAAGTAATATTTTATAGATAGCAACTAACTAATAAAGCTTGCAATCGAGCATAGCTGTTAAAATAGAACCAGGGAACTCTTATTTTCTTTTCTGTGAATAGAACTCTGAGAACTACAATCATAAACTATAGACTACAATTTTATTTTAGAGGGTAGTAATTTCTTAATGTTGTGCAATGCACATTAATTGTAAAAGCATCTTCCCTAGCTCTTGCAGCCACTAATTTTAACGGAGTCATTGTGATTCACGTGGAGAAAGCTTTTTATATAAGTACCTACTTACCTATTTGTATGTTAAGGAAATTAGCTATAATATCGGGAGGGTTGTTATTTAAAAAAATACTTAGTGCCTGTTTTGCAGAAGACTTTTACTAATTATTGTGATTTTCTTCGTATAATTTAATTAATAATTTGATACACACGTGTTATAATGGGCAGTACCTACCTACGTCATCTGTAGTTATTTTTTCTTTAGTATTTTAAACCTTTTTGGGTTATAAAATGTAATTTACACGCTCTTAGAATAAAATTGTCTGATTTACTAATAATAGCCAGTTGTGAAAGTAAATAATATATACATACACAAAAACAACGAAATAAAAAATATATACATACTTGCTCGCTTGACTATTATAATAAGTAAATAAGCTGTGAATATATTAAAGAACATATTTGTCGTTTTAATTAGGTATTTATCAATAACTAGTAAATATATTATTTGCCTTACACGACACGGCGTTCATTTCACCTGGGGTAGATTCCACACAAATTCGTAGAATAGCTTATGTTTTATATGAAAGATATAAAATAATGGACGATATTTTACAACTTAGATAGAAAACACACTTAATTGATGACAATTTTACAACATGAACGATTTAACTTTTACGGTTTAAATATCGTTGATTAACTACACTTGTGATGGAGAAAAATTGTGTTTGTCCCTATCTAAATGACAACACGATCCTGTTTTATGCAATGGCACAATTTATATAATTAAAAGGGGCATGTAAACCACAAAAAAATAACAAATTAATGACACCTTTGGGGTCATTATTTAATAACCTTCCTGTCAAGATTATGCAATGGTCAATTTCCGAATCCAAAACGAAATAAAATGATATGACGCACAATTGCTAAATGGAAATAAGCTGGTGTATTATAAATATTGATTAAAAAAACATTCATTTTGACAATGTGTATATACTCACGGTTGTTTTTTTGACGACTGTGTAGTCTGTAGTAGGAGCCTGCCGGTATTTTTGACAGTTACCGTGTTGAATAGAGAAGCAGAATTTGAAGATATATTTTGTATCTAAATGTTGAAGCACACACTTAACAGCGGATTTAAATGAGATACTTTAAAACTGTGGATATATTAGGCATAAATGTAATAGACTACGTTTGAAAATTGCGGTTTTAATTGGATTCTTGTAGAAGTATTTCGGTTTCTGTAAAGCCGTGCGAAAGCGCCGCTAGCGATACACCATCAACGACAGCGTCTGAAAGAACACTAAAAATAAAAATATTTTCTGAACGCACGTTTTCACATTTTCTACGCTAGGGTGTGCTATTTTCACATCTGTAGAATTTTACGTTTGCTCTCGACGAAATACAAAGTTTTTTCAGTGACGTCGTACGTGACACAGCATTAATTTAATACCTAGTACAGATATTATAATATACCGGCACTCTAGGTACTGATTTACTTCTTTTTTTTATAATGCATTTTTAAGTGCAATATACTTACAACTCTTTATTTCGTATTTACGAAATAGAAGAAAACGCCTAGAGTTAAATGGGTAGATACATTATTATGCGCGTATTGACTAAGCGAGCAGCCTCGGGAATTTGCTTCGCGAAAATCGCTGCGCGAGGAAGGTCACGGGCCTGCTCGCAACAAAATTAACGTTACGCGAGGCAGCCGCGCGCAGCACCTTTGAGCATCGATAAACCGAGAACGATTGGATCGGGTAGCGGCAATGCTCGGGCGAGGCAGCGCGTGCGTTTGCCTCGGGCGAGTCACGTACTGACTGATTGAGCATTTTGCCTCGCGAGGCTTTTACGTATATTATCTATGGCGAAGCTGCCTCGCTCAGTCAGTACCTACGTACCTATTGATTAATAACATCACGGTATAGTGCAGTATTATTCAGATGGTAGGCAGCGTCGGATCAGCGCTCAAAAAGCTTAATATTGGGTGTTAGCGACATTTTTTAAACTTCTGAAAATGTTTCTTTAATTTTGGCGTATTTTGCATATTGTTTAGGTCAGGGTTTACCAGACTATGTTCCGCGAACATTTGGAAAGGTTTTATACACTGAAACACATTTAAAGATCTTCTACTAAGTAGAAGTAAAATAACTAAAACTAAAATAATTAAAGAATCTACTTCATATTGAAAGGCGAGTGATGATCAATCTCCACTGATGTTTATGACGTCAAGTATCTAGAGAGGTCATGGCCCCCACAAGGGGGGGGGCTGACAGGCCTCTAGCCTGGGGGCCTAGGCTTACGGGGGGCCCAGCGTGAGAGATCGACCAGCCAAGTGAGATAAACACACATCATAAACATGCACGAATAGTAAAAAAATGTCGCCTTTACTTCAAGCATACTAACATTTAATAATATGTGGTTTTGCCATACTTGTGGGTGTATTAAAAATACAAAAAATCGCTAAAAATATCCTTCATTTTACCTCTAACACCATGTGGACTATGCAACTGTAGATCGTCACATTGCCTTTAACCTTAGCGATAAGTAGAGGGCCTGCTTCGGGATGTAGGGGCCATGATCTAGGTACAGACGGAGGACCATCTTTTATCACACCATGTGCATGAAAAAGATGGGGTATATTGTTTTTAACTGACCGGCTGACAAGTCTTGTCAGTTTAACGACAGTTGCTAAAATTGGCAGAACGGTTAGCTGCGCTAATAAATAACCTACAAAATTAACTAAGTGTTCCGTTAAAATTTCCGGGTTTGCGAAGTGTTCCATTGCAGAAAAAGTTTGGGAAACCCTGGTTTAGGTCATAGTTTCTCAACCGGTGGTCCCGGGTCCGCGAAGATTTTTGGGTAGGCCGCAAAAATTTTCTGCAGTTCAAAAATAGTTTCCTAGAAACCCAACATTTGAAGTGGGGTTGTATATTTCGACAATTGTTTAAAAAATAGTGTAAATAAATATTTATTACTTTATTCCAATGTTGGTGGTCCGCAACACATTTTTTGATTTTTTTGTGGTCCGCGGTTGTAAAAAGGTTAAGAAACATTGGTTTAGGTAACCACATTTAACCACCAGTGCATCTATTATATCGAGTGTTTACTGACAGAACGCATTATTTCAGTTTTTGCTGTTTTTCTGTTTTAAATGCCTAAATGTATACAATTTCACGCTCTACGTCCTGGTAAAACGCACAAAGACATAGGATATAATGGTGAGAAAATAGAAACATTATTAAATCATATTTTTATTTTTTAATTCTGATAGAAAGCATGATAATAACCTAATGCATTCTGCGTATACAAAATACAGGACTTGTAACATGTTGTATATTGTGTTTGCCATAAAGGTTAGTCTTTATAATGTAGAAAAATGTTTTAAAATCATAAAAAATATACGTGGGAGAACGCTTTGAAAAAAAAATTAAAGTCCTTTTTGCGATTATCTCAGAACTTGTTTTAATGAGTTAATGCTTTCTGTCAGTATACCCTCGATATACACATACAAGACTGCTTTCGGCCGCTACAACAGCTATCTAGGGTAGGTTTGTATCGAATTATTAGCACTTATTGTAGTACTTATTAATTAAAATAAGTTAGTGTGTAATAAAATTGTTACAATATTAGTACTATGTTTTAACAGCACCTCTTTAGGCAGTGGTAACTTTTAGACCAAGATATATAGTTTTGACTATTTAGACAGCTAACTTATTGTAATTGTTAGAATAAGTGCTAATACTTCGATACAAACCTACCCTAGATAGCTGACGTATCGGTCGAAAGCAGTCTCGTGTACATGATAGATGCACTGGCTCAGGCGGTTGGATTTAAGCATATAACCATTGTATTCTTAATATATTATTCGTATCACTGACTGGGCTACATTGAGCAGCATATTATGCTACTGTACATTTATTTTAAAACAATATTTTTATTTTTCTTAGTTAGGTATAATAATTTTATTTTTTGTTAAAGTAATATATATTAAAGTTTTTTTCCTATTGATGTGATCCTAGAGCTCCCACCTAAAGCCCCATGGTTGCCAACATTTCAAAACAAATAATAAAATAAAAAATATAAATATTGTTTTTACTACATAATATTATTTTTATTGACAGGTTATTTTATGAGTTATCAAAAAGATAACAGTCTGCTTTGATAATTGTTATAAAGAGTGATTACTGATTATCTATAAATACTACAATAGGTATCAATACAATAATTATCTACTTGATTTATGTAAGTTAGTGCATGATATTAAATTTTATTACTTTATATAAGTAGGTAGGTACCTTTTTTAGAAACTAAACTAAACCAAACCATAACACTAATTTTTACTATTAGTCCAAAATCCTCAGTATTTGATCGTCAATGGATCAGTCATAAGTCATAACTTTCCTCACTAGCTTGGCTAAATTGGCTATCAACACCGAGATCTCACGCATTTAGAACAGTGCTTCTTAAACGTTTTCGTTTTGTACTATCATTTTCTTATAAACAATTCAAAGCTCCTCGATTTTTTTCCTATTTAGTGCTTTATTTATCCGCGCCCTCAGTTTCAGAATCAAAAGAAAAGAGATAGTATAATAATAACTCAAAATGATACCGAATCATAAAATAAATTGTTGCCCGAATTTATTTACTGTAGATTATGCATAAGACGTTTTAATATAGTCTTTGTTTATGGTATTTATTTTGCCAGTACTACCAATACACCGGTCACTTCCCGCCATAGACTAATCTTCCCGCTTAAAATGAACTGTCAGACGTCAGTGTCTTGTTTTGAATGAGTAAAGAGAATGTGCTCATTTATTTTCTTTTGTGCATTATTATAAAATAGTTTTGAATTTTACCTCGAGCTACAAATATACACAGATATCTAAATCAATCACATGATGCGTGCGGCTAGACTTGCTCGTGAGTTAGAGAGAATCAAATGCAATCCTCCATGGGGAATATCTTGCACACTTGTCAAAGAAGATACCTTGGATCTGGAGGCGACAATCATGGGCCCGCGCGATTCTCCTTATGAAAATGGAGCATTTAGGGTTTTGATTGAAATATCTGAAAAGTATCCGTTCGAGCCGCCGCAGGTGAAATTCACGACGCCTGTTTACCACCCCAATATTGATAAAGGTTAGTAGGTACGTTGACAATTGCTACATGTCGAATCCTTCTCCAGAAAGGATGGATCAATACTGGAGAAGTAACAGGCGCCTCGAGATGATTGGAGAGTGAATTTTAGACAACAAAAGAGATAAAGTAATAATATTGGAATAGAACATTCCCTACTGGATGGGTTGCCTGAATATATTAAAGTAAAGTTGAAAAAAAGGATTCATACTTTAAATTTGGGGTAATTTTGTAGCACCCCATTTCGTCATTTTGGTTAAAAGGTGTTTTGACACCAAAAACCAAACTGAAACATAACACTTATCGAAAAACAACCCAAAACATAACAAACTTACCTACCTAGATACTTACTTATTTTTTGTCTCAAAAGACATCGGTCACAAAAACAATATGTTATAATATATAATAATACGACAAAATTAGTTATGACTTTAACAATCTGCATGATTTAGTTAAATTTCGCGTCTTTTTACTGGTTCTCCGCCACCGCTCGCTGTCATTAGTCAGTGAGCGCAATGTTGCCAACCGAACTATAACCATTTTGGTTCGCGTACAAGGCCTGAACAAAAACGATGCATGAGTGCGAGTGAGAAAGTATTGGGCACCCTTATAATCTCTGCGACACGCGCTAGAGTAGGATAAAAGGTCTACATATTTTAGAGTCAGTTTCCAAAAGTATCGCTAGCAAATCGTGGTGAATCGCTTCACGTAACATCGATAATCTGCGAGTTCGTGTTGCTAAATTTGCTATTTTTTGTGTTAAACACAAAGTCAGTGGTATATATTTTTAGTTAATTAAGTAGGAAAGGTGGTTCTGCGTGTTGTATTAAAATATGGTAGCCGTACTGATAAGCAAGAAGATGGTATTACGTTTCATAGGTAAGTTGATACATGTTCGTGACAATTTATTTGTATATTATTATTTATTTTAATATCAGTGACCTAGTGTTTCTTTAAAATAACTTAAATTATAGATATCTTTACCTAATGGTTTCATTTTGGCCGCTTAAAAATACTATATAACGTAAAAAAATAGAAAATTATATCTTAATTCTGAGCGTCCAGTGCGAGCACTTCGGGCGAGCACTAGCGAAATGGTCTATGGTCTCGAACATTTGTAGGCGAATGCGTTCGCTCGCCCACAAACCTATGGTCTATGTTCTGTATCTATAGTCTATGTTCGCGTACTATTAAAAAGCAACATTTTCGTCCTCGTACTATTAAAAAAGCATAGTACGTCAAAAATACCACAATTTCGAAAAATGAAATTAATTGAATTTGCCAGTTGTGCGAATATTCCCCATTGCTTATTTCATGGCGTTTAAAAGTTGTCTATATTGTTGATGTTTAAAGTTCCGTAAAATGTTCGTACTTCAATCACAGCAAATCGTAATAACGTGAAGCGAGGGACGTGGTAAGTTCAATCTATATAATATAAGATCTCAGTATGCGATATTAGTCTATGGACGTAGTCTTGCGTTGTATACTCTAATGGCCGGTGTTAGCATATTTCGGTCATAAGAGGTGTTTTAATAAAGCAGGGCATCGGAATTTCTCGAATTCTCCGTTATGTTTATCTGACAAACAATAGACTTACATTTTCAACACGTCCTATAATTTTTGCCGAAATACTATTGTCTTGGAATGCGTATTATAATTTGATGACAAAATGATAGCTGGATTCCAAAATGGCGACTGACAGATAAAGACGACGGAGAACCAGTATAAAGCACCTAAATTTCTATTGGTTGTGTATTTTGGATACTTATCTATATCTTCTGAAGAAAAAAGGGCAAACAGATCAATGCCCCTGAAAAGTTATATCTATAATATGTATTATTTGAAATCTCCATCTTTACAATATTGTTGTCCTAGTCTGCTACCGTGTCCACTTACATAGTGCCACACAACTTACATGGCAGGTATATTAATTGTATGTGATTGAAAAATTAATTACACCTAGATTGCAATAAGGGTAATAACACAGTTCAGTGCTTCCGACCAGGCGCCTAAAGGGTTTAAAATGTTCGCGGTGGACGTCTGGCTTCAGAAGGTTGTGAAAGTGGATGTCAGGCTCAAAGGTTGAGTGTATTACAGCGGCTGACATCAGGCTTCCAAAGATTTAAAACTTTTATGGCTACTTTGCATGATTTTTCATTTCATATAATATCTGTGTGGTGTCCAGTTGTCTCAGCACCAAATCTTTCTAGACTGTAGTGAGGGTGGAGATTGTAAATTCATATTTGTCTTTGCAGATGTCTTCATTTTAACATAATGGTTTTCTATATAAGAATGTTGTTCTGTGTAAGTAAATCAATGATTGCATATCATGTTGTGTCATACATATTTTTTATTTTTTCCAGGCGGGCGTATCTGCATGGACCTTCTGAAAATGCCGCCGCAGGGTGACTGGAAACCTACTGTGACCTTGGAGAATTTACTGCTCGCAGTGCAGACCTTACTTTCGAATCCAAACCCTGATGATCCACTTATGATAGATATTGCAAATCAGTACAAATATGACAGAGACGCCTTTGTAATAGCTGCCACAGAAGCGACTAAAAAGTTTGCTATATGATTACAGATGATTTGAAGTTATGGTTATCACCTTTCAAGATTATTGGGTCCTATATAACGTCTAACATTCACAGGAAGGAAAATGATGGTTTCCTCAAAGAAGGGTGTATATTGGGTTTAGCACCTCCTCTTTACATTAAGATCTGTGTAGTTCTTATGGTTTCCATGTGATCTCTATGGAATTGGTGAAATTCCAAGGGATTCTGTACATTTAAACACAGTATCAGCCTACCTCCATCCTTCGCCACTGGTACCCTTGGAAATGTAGCTTGCTTTATCTGTAAACATGTAAAATCCAGCAATAATTTTAGTTCTCCATGGGTCCCCCCCTTTGAATTTTGTCAATCCCATGCAAATTATATTATTATGCAGTGATGCCAATTCTCATTGTTAAAAATCTGCCAGGCGAAAAATCTAAATTTAAAGAAATGTATGAAATGGCGAATTGTGCGAAAGTAGAACGTTTGAAAGTAAAGGGCTGCATGTAATTACATAATGTTCTACAAATTGAAAAAAAATAAAACAACCATTCAATATCGAATTCAATTTAATATAATATTATGTATGGGCAGTTAATAACTATTTATTTATAAACATATTTACAAATTTATGAAATGCTTATTAGATATTTTAAATTATCGTATTTCCTCGATTATAAGACATGTTTTTTCCTATGTTGGTGTCTCTGAATTCGGGGTGCATCTTGTAATCGATGGCGTCTTACAATCGCTGTAAAATTCCGCGGTTGTGATGAATCATCACTGATTACTAGTAGTGGGGGGGTCAGTTGGTCCGGCGGAGCGGAGCAGGTAGTCATGCTACAGTAGCCACTGCCTAAATACATTTGAGTTTGAGTAAAATTTTTGTCACTAATTACTGGATACAGTAGTAGAATATTCTTGCAAATGCTGCATCACTAATACTCCTGATGGCATAGACAATGACATTTTGTGGGAAGACACAGAGAATGACTGAGGAAATGTTCAGACTCTGATGGTTATAATACATAAATAATATGCCTATTTTTAAATCCCTTTTATTGTGTTTGTATGCCATCGCCTGTTATAATAAAGTTTACATAATGTTGTTATTTTTTATTAATGGTATATAAAAATAAAGGTGTGTTTTATAATCGAGGAAATGCGGTATATTAAATATTTCATTTATTATTATTAAGCCTTATAATATTATTGTTTTAGATTAATACAATATTTATTATTAATTAAACTTAAGTCATTATGAGATATGATTACATGTTAGATCTCACTCAATTTTTAATCTTATCTGTTAAATTAAATATTTTTATGCAATCCTTTGTTCTTCATTATCTCATGATAACCACAAATTATATAATATAGTTAACAGACGTAATCGTGAACTGCCAAAGTATTTACAATTAATAATATTAATAAAATCAATTTATTGACAATTTTTAGTCTTATACAGGTAATTTGTTTCAGTGATCTGTATACAAATCATAAAACATTTAACATGCAAATGGACCATCCGGAAGATAACAAACAGAAGTGATTTATTTGTGCTCTCCCAGTTAAATCAGCGATACAAATCAGATAATGAGCTGCTTAGAGATATTTCTTAATATAATATAATAATATTTACGCAGCTGCAATTTGACTAGAATTAATGGCATACTATTATAACTTATATCATGTTTAACAAAAATCATTGATAGTCAAATTATTAATTTACATACCTATTAACAAATCTGTACAATAGAAATGACTCCATAATTTGTACAAATATGAGAGGAGCAGGCCCGGTGAATAAAAGAATTGAGTGAGTAGTGAAACACAATGACTTATCTACTCGCGTAGCGTTGACTACTTTAAAAATAATTGATTTACGTATGAAAAAATGTATATTTCTGGAGATAGGTAAACTAAATATAATCGCGTCATTTTGATTCCAGTATTGCTGGAATGTCATCTATGATGACACCATCCTCTGTCGTGAAAGAGCGAATTTAGTGCTTCCACCAGAGTTGAGGGGATTGTCCTACTATGGGGGTGTTCTATTGATTTTTGATAGTGGGATTGAATGTTACTAAGGCAGAACTTTACGGTCTGCCGTGTACGATAGTCTCTGAGAGCCTGCTGCGCGGTACGCTGATTGATGTGGAGTCGTTATCGTCTGAGAAGTCGCTGAGGCTGTTCTGTGAGCTTTTATTGCCTTAACATAGGCTGGGGAGTCTATGGCACTATCCCGAGTGCGGAGGCATTCCTTGGACGCATGTGCATCTACACATTTGACAATGTTGCAGGCCGAATGCCCGAACTGTTAGCAGTTATATCACGGGTGCCTCCATTATTTGACTTGCCCCTGAATACCTACGTGGCAGATTTTCCTGACCTCATACGACATATACTGGATGTCGGAACCAGGGAGCATCTCCAAAAAGAGGATATTTCTGGTGGGGGCCAATATTACTGCAAAGCCTTTCGTTCTGTTTTCTGAGATTTCTCTCAGCTCTAGACTGCAAAGTCCCTTGATGACTACCTTGCAGATCCTCTGCGATGTGAAATATGGCTCCGGAATCCCATAATCTGTTCTCTAATAACTATATAAAATAAAAACGCTAATAATAAGCATGACCTCATGCGTCAAAATCTCAAACAGTAATGACGAGAAACTGTCTTTCTACAATTATACTTTATATTTAAATATCTGCATTGATATGGCAATATGCGAGATGCGTGAAATGTTAAATTGAAGTTGAATTTAATTATACAGCATCCAATCCTGTGAATTTAAGTATTCAAGGTTTATTTTGGTAATGTCTGCGTATATAATCATGTACTAATAATTGGGATAATCTGAGTCATAGTAGTTGTGTGAAGTTCTCTTCATAAGAACCTGTAATGCAAAGTCACTTCTAGCTATATTTAGGCTCTATCTCTAAAGAAGAATATGTTTTTCAACATCTTTGGTTCAAATGCAGTTCTGTATGGTTCATATGCGCTATTCATCAAAAGATAACTATTGGTTGATTTTGAAATTTGAATACATAAACCAATGCATCTTTAACAAAATGCAGCAACAAAATATTTTAAACAATTTTGCTCTTCCGCGGTATATTGCACTTACACTGGAAACATGTCAGTCTTTTAAATCTATATTTTTATTGCATACGTGATATAGATAAAAAAAATAAACCCTAAATGTTTGCTACACCCATTGCTTTTTATATGCTTTTGAGAACAATATTATAGACAAAAGAATCAGAGTACGTTATGACAAAATATGTCACTGGTATCTCAAATTGTTATATCTCTTTTGATTACCCCAAGTTAATAAAGCATTTATACAAAGCAATTATCGGAGAAACATGTTTTTACATTTATTATTAAATCACTTTAATTCGAAAGTTAATTATCAACCAGTGTCGGAAGTCCGATCCCCTGACGAGCAACTGTTGGAATTATCCGACGAGCTACTCCCACTAGATGCCCTGTTTCCTTTATCTGTCTGTCCTGATGGATTTCGACTCCTCGGTACCACGACATCATTGAACTTATCACTGACGGGAGTATCCACATCCTCATCCAGGGCTAATTTATCAGCCGTCGTGTCCATTGGGTCGCTGGATTGTGGCACATCTTTTGTAATTTCTGACGATATCGAAGATTTGTCCTCGGGGTCATTGGGGCTCCGTGAGAATATTTGAGATATGCTAGGCTTTAGGGTTTCTGTTGATTTTGATATGTCTTTGGAAAGGGCCGTTCCGTTAGCTTGGGGTTTGATGTCTTCATTTTCGTCGTCTTCCATACACGCTTTTGCAAGTGATGCTTTTTGCGCCAATTCGAAGGCTTCAGGATATTGTGTACTGGAAAGATTAAAAAACTAAAATCAACATTCGCTTTCATTCATTTGATTTGGCATAAATGGATCAGACGTCAGTCTATTTGGTGTCTTATTTTTTTAGGTCTATTGACGGGTTTGAAGGCCTCAACGGAAACTTTAGACTGTGCCGTGATAAGCCGTCATTTAGTTAAAAATACAGTATCTACCAGCTACCTAATTGAGATGTGATTTTTCTTCAATGATTTTTTTACACTAAAATCTTTAGATTGTGAAAAATAAGTTTTTGGAACTTGCTGATAGAGTGAATGCCTTGAGCACTTCAAGCGAAACTGTCACCGCTAATGTTGTAAATTACAATTAATTTCAGGTGTATGGCGGAGATCGCGACTTCCAGAACGTGGAAGTTATCAAAACAGACTTTTATGAGTGTGCTTTTAGAGATTAGCATAATTCATTGATGAAACCATGCGCTGCGTCCAAACAGGCATACTAGACCTGAGATGTAAACTGACTTATTTGAAAATCCTGACATTTACAGTCGTGCCAAAAAAGAAAATATTTCAGTTGAAATATGTGCAATATAAATTATTCAAATGAAGGGCTCGGAAATAAACAATGTTAAGAGCGTACTTCAGTGAAACGGCAAATAATTTTCAACAGTAGGTGCGACGAAATTTCTCACTAGTCGCCAATCGGAGAATGACAGTCGAGGTGACCGCACGTCGATTTGTTTTGTCATGGTGTCGGATGAAAATATTCTTAAATCGTGCAAAGATGACTAAAAATCTTTACGTATGTACTTAAAAAGAAGACAAGTCAATGAATATACTATTATTATTAGTAATATAACAATAAACATAACATTAAATGGACGCATGATAGATTTTTATGACAAATTATATTTCGTTCGGCACGCGTCATTTGGACAATCCGCGCATCGCCTAGCCACGATCTTTTTAGACCATGCCTCAACTGAAGTATAGCCTTAAGCGACAAATGCTGGAACAGAAATACAGGGATGCTGTCTGATTTTCCAAAAAAAAAAAAAATCAGGATTTATGTTTTTTTAACAACCAAATTGGATGAAATAATAAAAAAAACCGTTCATTGCTTCTATCTAATCTATTCAAATACCTGATAATAACACTGTCATTATTATTAGACATTTGATAGGTACGACTTGACACTTACCTGAGTACCTACCAGAATTTTATATAAATTATATGATTTTATGTGTATTTTAATTTACTTACCTACCTATTTTCTAGTGTCTATCCCTAGTATTCTGGAGGTTTTTATTATGTGTTTTGTAAGTGTTTTATTTAGACATGAATTTCATCTCAATACCATACTTAACACATACATACAAATTTCCGGACACAAAGAAAAATATGAAATGACTTTTTTGGAAAATTAATAGTCTGTACTCCCGAGCCCCTCAAATGATTTATGCTATGTCTTAACAAGTATTATGTACAACCATTAAATAGACAATTTTTTGTTCAATTAACAGGTGTTCAATGCAGTTAACATTTCTGATATTAGATCTGATATTGAAAAAAAAATCACACTGATATTCGTGGGATTCGAGCATGGGACACATGGAAAAAGAGTTCTAGCCTTTACTCCGCCGTGGGTACTGAATGATTTATGATCACCACGGTCATATCTGGAACTAAAACCCTCCCCTCACATTTATATTCCCCGCTACTACATTCCCAGTGCCAATAATTCAGTGTGTGTTCGATATTGTGTAGAGTTTTATAAACATTAAAATGCCTAAACCGTTGCGGAAGCAGACTGAAAGCATTATTTTAAATTTAGAAGTATTGTGAGGAGGAGAAGCAGAAAAGAAAGCTTTTAATTCCTCTCAATAGTGCCAGAGATAGAGTATCTGCTATGACACATCAGCACGCAAAGAGCATGTGATGTAATAATATCAGCGCG
This sequence comes from Rhyacophila brunnea, assembly GCF_057557595.1. Taxonomy (NCBI): domain Eukaryota; kingdom Metazoa; phylum Arthropoda; class Insecta; order Trichoptera; family Rhyacophilidae; genus Rhyacophila; species Rhyacophila brunnea. The sequence continues at coordinate 23,743,641 of NW_028232774.1, forward strand.
CAAAAAATAAGTGACCGCAACAGTGTCAGCGTATGCAGCACTGTGACATAGAAAAGTTAATATAGAAGTTGGTCTATTTTTACATTCTTAAACACACGTTTATGAATGTAAAATTAATTTACATTAACCACGTAGTGGAATATATCAATTTACTTTATCTACATACAATTTTAAAATTTCTTACCTTAGTTTAGTTCGCAGTGCTCTAATTTTCTTAAAAATATAATCTAAGTCCTTTTTCATGTCTAGTAAAAGCTGTGTGTGTTTCTTGAATTCTGTTCCAGCTAGTTTGAAGCGGCTGGCACTCAGCGCATTGCAATTTGTGAGCATCTCGTTTGTTTTCTCAAATCTTTGAAGCCTGAAAACAAACGAAAAACACTGGTTATTTATAATATAGTGTCCAACTATATTATAATAAAATTAGAATCTATGCATTGGTTTTGAAAGTACAGGTTAATCATCATCATCAGCCGGGGTCGATGCAGTGATCCACTCTTCTTAGTCCCTAGTTTTTCGCTGCCACGTAGATCCACCGAATTTAATGAGTAGGGCTATTCAGTGCATTTTAGGGGGTCCCTGTGGGTGTTTAGTGCCCTACCAGTACCACTGTATGACGGCATTTGTCCAGCGGTTGTCCACTTGCCGACCGATAGGTCTTAAGCGAAAATACAGTACATTATTAGATTATTATTTTTGTGGTTGTGGTATTTGGGACCTAAAATCAAACCATGTGCAAGTGTGGATATAAGAAATTAACGTTAGGAGATTTATAATATTAATTACATTTGTTTTTGAGCCCGTATCATTGTTTCGACATCGGTTTGGTTAACCATTCCTGCCAAGCCTTGTATGAAAACTTCTGGTGCTGAATAGTTCTGGAAACATTCTATTGAGAAATCACTTTCTGGAGTACCGTTCGCCATTGTCGCACAGGGATTTTATAATTATCTAACTAAATGATTTCTAATCAATATTTAATCACCAACATTGACGTCTGTCACAATTTGTTATATTATTTTCAGTCAACAATTTTTATGTTGGTATTACTGCCAAGTCAACAGTATTGCCAGCTTTAAATTTTAAGTATACGATGTACCAAGTATTACTTTTACAATTTTCTGAACCGTTTAACAGCTAAGTAAAAAAACACTGGTTTTGTCCTGTAAGCTGGCAATTTTCTAAAAATTAAAAAAGGGCAATATCTTGAAATTACTTACGTGATTTATCTAAAAATAAAATAAATCTTAGAAAATTATCAGTTTTTTTGTAATGGCAGCATCTCAACGGCTCTCTATTTTTGTTGTCGTAAACTTTACTTCAGTAACAGGAGCTTTCTAATATATTGTCGAGATGGCAGTAGTAATAATTAATAGTGTTGCGGATGTGCGAAAATGCATTCGTATTAAATATTTTAGTACCAATAAGTACTTCGGATTTACCGATTTACCACATGGCTAAAGAGGTTTGGGATCCTCAAATTAATTGGCTCTTGGTTGGCTCCCTAGAACATATGCCCAGAACCGAAAAAAGAATTCTGAAAAGAAGAAAGAAAAATTCACATAATTACATAGGTTCGAACTTGGTGGCAGAAGAATGCGCAAATGTGCGAGATACTAGAATCTAGATTCTAGAAATGGTAGAACTGTACTAAGTAGACTAAAACTTTACTGTGTACTTCAAACTAGACTATACAAAGTAACTGTGTTAACAACCAAATCGCTTCGGATATTAATATATTCCACTTGTTTGAGGTGCGTTTAAGTAGTGGAGATTGTTTATACTTATATTATATAATATAAATAGGTATTAATAGAGCTTAGATCATTCGGTGCAATTTCTTGTACTATGTTTTATGTCTGTGACTCATCTAATTATGTTTTTTGTATAATTAATTAATATTTTCAATACTGTTGCATTTTGGGTAGGTAACCTGGCGGAAACCACCCTTAGTGTGGCCCTGTCTAGTACCAAACAACAAGTCAAGATAAACGCAGCGCTCGAAATCGAATGTCTTAGAAACCGAAACGCTCGATAATTAAAAAAAATAAATATGTTTATATAAAATAATTTATATAAAATATGTTTTGTTATTAATTTCGACGAGACGGAGCGATAGTCTCCATGATTTCACGTACCTACAGGAACTGACTTCCGATTCGCTAAGGTGTATTTCGAGCTCTGAATAAATGTAAAATAATTTGTTTGCTGTCGAGTCCTTGCCACTGATATATTATTATATAATGTGAGTATTACATCTGAATGCATGGTGGTATTTCATTCACGTAAGTACCTAAACTAACTTACCTGGGTATTTGAATGCTACCTATATCGAAAGTGTTTTGAAGCCTCATTATTGTGAAAATGCTTTTCCGAAAGATTTTCCGACAAAGTAACCGACGCGTGCGGCGCCTAATTGTTGTGGCACACATGTCACCAACCAAACTGCGCCGATCGACGGCGAATGTCAAAATGTCTTCAAAAATGTCAAGATAAAGAAGGCCCAGAGATTTAAGGCTCTTCTCTGAAAATTCAATAACTTTGAAACGGTAAGTGGGTACACAATACATGGTATTTTTTAATTGCGGTAGAAATAGTCGCTTTTTGTATATATATGAAAATAATTATTTTTATTTAAATTAAAGACACTAAGAGCGATAAGTAGGTATAAGAGCACGCCGTCCGATTTAAATGCACAAGGAATATAATAATCATATGAAATCTGTACATATTAATCACGGATTTGGATGTTGTACGTTTGGTGCATACTGTTCTCTATTTGTATGGCAGTATTTGTTCATATTACTTACTTATTAAGTATGTATAACAAAGTTAAAACAATTATTTTATTGTTATCAAAATAATCATGTTATAACAAAGATATGTTAAGGCTATACCTCAGCTGAGGCGTGGTCTAAAAAGATCGTGACTAGGCGATTCGCGGATTGCAGGTCGCGGGTGCAAATGACGCAAGCCGAACGAAATATAATCTGTCATAAAAGTTTAACATGCGTCCTTTTTATGTTATGTTTATTATTATATTCGTCATAATAATAGTATATTCACTGAGATGTTTTCTTTTTTAAGTACATACGTAAAGTTTTTTAGTCATCTTTACACGATTTAAGAATATTATCATCCGACACCATGACAAAACGAGTCGACGTGCAGATGCCTCGACTATCGCTCTCTGAATGGCAACGCGGCCGTAATTTCGTTCCCCATACAGTTGAAAATTATTTGCCGTTTCACTTATGTACGCTAAACCTCGATAGTAAACGCGAGGTATCCATAAAGGCATCTAGAAAAAAAACAAATGTCATATTTTAGCATTCTGAAAACTAACGTGAAGCGACTTGACACGATCGAAATATAACGATGCACCACGGAAGCATAATAATTAATAAATAAAAAAAAAACATAATAACATAGAGGAAAAATTAGTGAAACAAATTCACGAGACATATTGTTTTTTTCTTGAAATGTTATACGTATAATATACCTTTAGGCCTGGTCATTTTCTGGGTCGTACAAAGAATTATATTATTTAGAATTACGCAGAAATATTACAAGTATAGTATATTTATTATTAAAAAAATCTTTTCGGTATTTTTGTATAAAACTTTGTCAACTTCGGACATTTCAAAATCCTAAATAAGAATGTAGGTAATAATTAAATAATTCGCTCTGACTCCTTAACTTGCTGCCCTGTGACCTAACCTAACCCTGGAGGTACAATTCTATTTTTAATTTACTTAATTCGGAAATATATTTTCCCTCTTTTTAGGATTTTTTCCAATTTTTTTCAAATTTTTTTCCAAATACGTTTCTGAAGTTTTCAGGTTTAAGTTATGTGTTATTGACTCATTCTGTTTTGTGAGTGAGAGTGGATTATTCTGAGAGTGGATTATACAGCGCTCGTCTCTGAAGTCATGCCTCATGTCTTTGATTCAAACTTCAAAGTGAATTATGCGAACATAATATTATGGTCAATTTAATGGGCTACGTGACAACGTGGTAACTTATTAGTTATTATCATTATTAATTATTTGAAAAATAGTTACGTTGGTTTTTTAAACCATTCAAACCACGATCCGTCACTGGTCGTAAATGTCACTGTGGTTAATGAAAAAAAGAAAAGAAAATGGTAATTTTCACGAATTTACCTAGTTTATTTTTTTGATAAACGTTTGACATGGTGTGAGATTTGAAGCCTAAGCGGCAACATAAGGTCCCCGTGAAAAGTTTTCGAGATGGAATAATGTGAAACCCGAAAATTTGTTACCTAGATGGATCATTAGCTTCGCTAGTTGTGTTGTGCTAACTCTATGGAAAAAAAAACTTCGAATGTCGTTTTGAAACATGGACCATAGAGAAGTGTGTAGGTAAGTTGAAAGGTAATCAACCAGGGTCGTAGCTTGATTATAGCCGATATGACAGCTTGCTTTGTGCGATGGGTAACGAGGACGGGCCACGGGGGATCGATTAGGTAATGAAAACAAAATTGTATTAGGTAGGTACTAAACTGTCTGATATTACAGATTAATTAATTTTATTTTAGAAAAATTTCTTAGATTTTAATTTCTAACACAAAAATTTCGAAACGCTAATGTCAGGTTTTTTTAGAAACCCAATACCTAAGGGAACTGTCAAAAAATTCTCGGTGTCCACCCGAATTCCGGAGTGGTATAGGTCATGGCTGGGGAGGGCTGACAGGGCTCTACCCTGGGGGCCCGGGCTGTGGGGGGCCCGGCGTGTCGGGTTGACCAGATAAGTAAGATAAACACACATCATAAATTAGCTTTAATAGTAAAAAAGTCGCCTTACACTTTTATTCTTTATATTCTATTCTTTTATTCCTTACGCTATTACACTTCATGACCATAAACATTTCCAATTACTTATATAATTGTGCAATATATTTTTTGATGATTATGAGTCGATACTCGACAGCTCCGTTATTAAAGTAGATGTATTAAAAATCACCAATAATTCACTGTATAAGTACCCTTAATTTGAGCTAAAATACAATTTGAAAAACGTTAATGTAGTGTTTCACACTGCATTTAATCTTTGCGGTAGGCAGGGGGCCCGCCAAATATCCTAGCCTGAGGGCCCGTTTCAGGATGTGGGGACCATGGTATAGGTACACCGAGTGCAATAGACAAAATACCGATAAACGAGAAATTAAGCTGTGAAGAAGAAAAAGAGTCTATGGGACTAATTTAAATTCTCCTCCTTGGGCCCCCCCCAATATTAAATCCTGGGTGCGCCACTGTGATTGACACTACGATAAAAAAACAATCGAATTAAAATTTACCAGATAAAGCTATGCGTTTGAACTATGCATTATTTTAATTTGTATAATTTATACAAACATGACTAAGTCGCATTTAATTAAAATTTTTCACGTCCAAGGAATCTATTATCAAATATTATGTAATCAAAACATATAATACTCGCAATTTCCGCCTTATTTTGTTGTCTTTTAGCAGCTCCGCATGCATGATCTTCCTACTATCTCAGGATGTCACTAATTTTAACATTGTGAAATTTAAATCGATATACTGATTTAAAATAAAACATACATCTATGCGAATTACGCATATTTTTTAGATTTTTTTTTATAAATCTTCACAAAATAACTAATGTTGTACTCAAATATTCTATTTAAAAATATTGAAAAGCATTCTGTCAAAGACCCAATAGAATGGGTCAGTAACGTAACATAACAAATAAATCGTTTATGAAAAAGGCCAGACCTTTGCGCCAGAAAATGAAACTGAGGTATAAAAGTATAATGATTTAATAAAAAAAAAAATTGGTTACGAAAAGTCGCCTGTGGCGCGATTCTTAATCATATCGTTTTTTTTTATTATATTTAATGTGCTTTTGTGGTTGATCGATAATCGATCATTAATTTCAATTCGCTTCACGTTATAATAATAATTCAGAATGGTAGATATTATATTTTATTTTATACTTAACGGCCTACGTGCTCCGCGTAGGTCAAAATGGAGCTTCCATGTTGTTTTCAAAGCGTGATCCTGGATATTCCTTAAACGTTGTAGATAATCTATTTATATAATTTTGAAGCCTTATTATCCTTTAAATTTATTTTAAACATTTAATGACTGCATAAAGTATTTTTATTACATAAAATAGTATTCTTTTAAACCTCTCGATCTAATGTTTTAGAATATAGTCATATTTCAGTACATCCATGTGCAGTGGTGTTAAGATTTTTTTCATTTATTAATTTAAAATACCATAAAATCTCTATATTGACCTACGCGGCGCACGTCCCCCCTTAAGTGTGTAAATTTTAAAAATATTTTGAGGTCAGTTCAATAATTATTATTTCAACCTTTTTTATATTTCCACCAAAGAAATATTTTTTTATTCGGAAGGGGCGGAAATGTTGTACAGGGCGGGCGACAGTCACCCTTGGCGCGACCCTGAGTATATAATGTAATGGGAAAACGGCTCCAAACAATTTTTTTTATTAATTACAAGCTGAAGTACCCGGCTTCGCACAGGGTCGCTTCGTGGATACATTTATCTTAGATATTTAAAAAATAATAATAAGTAATTATCTTTTTAATATTAAAATATCTGTGTAATACAATATGGCAATATGAAAGTAATTTTAATAGAAGTAAAGGTCAATCAAAAGAACACTAAATTAAAATCGAATCCAAAATATGTAAACGTTATTAATTAATAATATTAATATGTAGTAAAAAATTCAAAATCGGATGAAACAAACAAACAAACTTTGTATTTTATATAATACTAATTTAGAAGACTTCGCGGGTGTGCGCACAACAACTGACATAAGTTTCATCGCAATCGATGAATGGTATAGGAACGCATACGAATAGAAGAAGAAGATGGTTTTTCTAATTCAGAAACTTTGGCGGGCGTGCGCACAACAACTCACCAAAGGTTCATTGCAATCGGATGAATGGTATAGAAACGCATACGAATAGAAGAAGAAGAATATGGTTGTACTAATTCAGAAACCTTCGCGGGCGTGCGCACAACATCTGATCAAAATTTCATCGCAATCGGATGAATGGTATAAGAACGCATACGAATAGAAGAAGATAGAATAGAAGAAAAAGAAGAAGAAATGGTTGTACCAATTCAGAAACCTTTGCGGCCGTGAGCACAACACTTGATCAAAATTTCATTGCGATCGGATGAATCGTATAGGAACGCATACGAATAGAAGAAGATAGAATACAAGAATAAGAAGATGGTTGTACCAATTCAGAAACTTTTGCGGGCGTGAGCACAACACTTGATCACAATTTCATTGCAATCGGATGAATCGCATAGGAACCATACGAATAAAAGAAAATATAATGAAGAAAAAGAAGGTGGTTTTTCTAATTTAGAAACCTTCGCGGGTGTGCACACAACAACTCACCAAAATTTCATCGCAATCGGATGAATGGTATAGGAACCATACGAATAAAAGAAGATTTTCTAATTCAGAAACCTTTGTGGGTATGCGCACAACAACTGACGAAAGTTTCATCGCAATTGGATGAATGGTATAGGAAGCATACGAATAAAAGAAGATATAATGAAGAAGAAGAAGAAGATGATTTTTCTAATTCAGAAACCTTCGCGGATGTACGCACAACAACTGACGAAAGTTTCATCGCAATCGGATGAATGGTATAGGAACGCATACTGGACAGACATTCATTTTTATATATAAGATTTATAGCCTATAACCTTCGCGCAAGTGCAAGCAATAAGTTGAACAAGTTTTATCACAATCGAATGAACGGTATAGCAGCGCATTAAATACGAACAAACAAACAAATATTGTTTTTTATATATTAGATACATTACTTATTAACTTGTCTAGTCATCGGTGCCTTGATTCAAGTATATGAAAATGCATACGGCCGACCGATTTATGAACGAGTTATAGTAATGCAGGACCGACGCTGAAAATAAAGGTTACGTTTTTAATAATATGTTGGCATACATTTGTAAGAGCACTTGTGCGTTGAACATTTGGCGGCAGCTGATGGCCGCGGCCTGCAGCCATCTGGCGGACACGTGCGACTGGTAGACCGTTCCCGGGCAAGGCATTACGTCCGGAAAAACAGGGGCACCATTAGACGACTATTTTAGAGAAAATTAATAATTTCCGCCAGTTCAACATTGTTATTTATAATAATTTATAATATTAACCCTGCCAAATCCGGAAGATACGACTACCTACTTTCTGTTCTACGTTTGGCGGTAGGTACATAATTATCACCAGGACTCGAAATAGACCGGAGCGCACCGGAGCGCCGTTCCGGTTCGACAAGTCCCCAAAATTATTGGTTTCCTTTCAATACGTATAAATCTTTCGCTCCGTCTCGTGGACATATTAATTTAACCGTCTGAACCAGATATGCATACATATTATGTAATATAAAAATCTAACACACTTACTTTTATAAAATACACATACTTACAACTAGATAACTATGTTGATATTTTAGTAAAATTATCGAGCGCTCCGGTTCGTAAAATATTCCATTTCTAGCGCTGCTTATCACATATGCGTGTGAAGCATGGACCCTAAGTAAAAGAGTGGTCTAGAAACTTAGAGTAGCACAACGTGGTATGGAGAGGTGCATGCTGGGCATAACGCGAAAGGACAAAAAGAGGAATGAGTGGATAAGGAAGCAGACAAGGGTTTGCGATGTAATAGAGTTCATTAAAAGCGTCAAATGGAGATGGGCTGGACACATTGCTCGAAGAAGAGAAAATCTTTGGACAAATTTAGTCATCCAGTGATATCCTAGAGGTACAAAACGTCCGCAGGGTAGACCTAGAGGCCGTTAGATCGATGAAATGATAAAGCTCTGCGGAAGTACGTGGCAGCGCAACGCACAGGACCGAGAGAAGTGGAAGCAGCTTGAAGAGGCCTTCATCCAGCAGTGGATAGATTCAGGCTGATGATGATGATGATGATGATGAATACATTCTTATGTAATCTTATCCGGCTCTCACATCTAAACTCGCCTCGTCTGTCGCACAGCCATAAGTCAAATCATCTAGGAACGTCGATTTGATGTTGCATACTATGAAGACCGCATATATTATCTACCTCACCTCTCGAAACGTATATATATATTTGGATGAGGAGACCGGTGAGCCGGTAAAGGAAAGACCAATTCGTATGTGTGCGTATGCGTCCTGGCGTCTTCAACTCGCAGCCCGAGAGGCATGCGATTTGTTGATAGCACCACTAGATGCTTTTTTCAAACTAAAAAGTTGCATTCGACCAATCTGCAGAGCTACATTTGGCAACGTGTGTTTTGTGAATAAAGATGACGTCACATTGACGTACCTATTCGACACGTTGCAGACAAGACGAGTTTTGATGTGCAGGCCGTCTTAAGCTACATAACAAATGCAACAAAAATCTTGAAAAAAGTATCTACTATCTCTAGAGGTATCTACACATAACCTACTGAGGATTAACGCATTTCCACGAAATCTTATCCCAAATAGCAGCCGTTTTAGCTACGTAGAGGTATGGAGCACTGACAAGTATGGAAGCACCCTTGTAATGTTTTCATAAGATGTCGGTACTTTCGTCACTGCTTCAAAAAGCTGCAATGATCGTCGTGGTTTTTTCATTTACCGCTCTTTATATTTTGTCCTCTTTTCCTGAGCAACGCATGACCTGCCTACCCTCACGGGACGTCACTGGCGGTAAATTGATTACCACTGGATAATTCTGAATCCTTTCGAAACATCGCGCTATTGTAATACTTTAATGCGTCCTGACCTGATCGATGGCTAATCGAGTAATATGTAGGTACTCCCTATAGGTCTATACTATATACCCTTGCCGCCATACGAGTGAATTAATTAATTTAAATAAACTACATACGATTTAACGCGACCTGTTGAGTCCACAAGTGGTTATCGAATGCGCGTGGCCTGACGGTCATCATTATTAGTATCGTTAGTATTATACGTTTGTGTCGTCCGTGCTGTTTTGTCTTTTATACATGCTGGATTGAAATATTAAAGCAAACATTGGATGCCCCAGATATTTGCACCAATTTATGAGTGCCAGGGGTTTTCCATTGGCCACAGGCCTTGCGTGTCGTAGAATTACGAGTGGAGCCAACCATTGCCGACTCAAGTAGAAAGCCGATATATTCACAGCGACTGGTCCTACTTTTTCCGCCCCTCCCGTTGTTGTCTATATGTGGACTGTCATTGCCTGGCATTGTTCTATAGAGTGCTCATACTGACGCGTCTGTCGTGTTCGCACAGGGAATGGTTTGATTTGAATAGATATGTTACATGATAAGTAATACACTAGAATTAACACAGCATCTACAATATTAATGTAATGCATAGATCAATGCTACATATTTTTTGGAAATCGATATTACCACCGGTTTTTGTGTGAAGGACTAGTCTGACCTTGACAGCTGATGAATAACAGGAATGCATAATATGCATTAATTATTAATAATACTAACAGTTAATATATTTGATTTGAGATTTTTTTACAATTCAATTTGAGACGAGAAAGGGCGAATCAATATGTCAAGTAATCTGGGATCTGATTTTGACAGCTGAAAAGTGGACCACTCGTTGCTTGTGCAAAAAGTTATGCTCAGGCTTTATTAATCTAAAGATGGCGATGAGCCATCCCATTTCATAATCTGTTCGAAAGCCAGAGCATGGTGATCTGGACCCGAAAACCGTATGCGCTCCTGAAGTATGATTAAACATTTTTTAAGAAATTACTGATTTGGCAAAACGGTTTTTCGTGTTATTTTGTAAGCGGTTAAAATTTGTTTAAAATGTTAATAAATATTCAATAAGGGAGGGACACAATAATGAATAAATGGTAGTGAGCAGGGAAGACACATGACAAACATAATAAAAAGTACATTAACTTCTAGTATAGTTATAAGAAGGTATGATTTTCGAGTGTAGAGAAATATGGGATAAACTTAAGGGGGGACATGTTCAGCGTAGGTCAAAATGGAGCTTTATTGAATTTTAAAAGCATGATCCTGGACATTCCTTAAACGTTGTAGATAATCTATTTATAAGATAACCTAACCGATTTTTTTTAAACGGTACATGTTAAAACACGCGCGTTAACATGATCTTACTCCCTAATTCAGTTTTAGTTTGTCAATTTATGGCTACGGCCGTATGTTGTAGCTTAACCACTGAGGAATGCCAAAAGAAACGGCGTATTTCAAAAAAATACTACCTTATTCTTAGGTCAATAATTATTATAAAGCAATCATTATTCGTAGGATGTTAATCACACTTGAATGGTCAAAGATATGGCTTATAATTAGTATCTTTAGAATAATCTTCAAATGTGTTAATCTTGCCCATTTTTTGAATAATAAAATGCCTAATTCTTGTCAAATTTGGGATCACAGAGATTATCAATATAATTTTTTATCGTAAATATTTCACTATAATAATGTCGACATAAATTATACTAATGGTTTTATAAATGCGTTTAAAAATTAATAAATGTAAAAAATCTTAACACCACTGCACATGTATGTACTGAAATATGACTATATTCTAAAACATTAGAGCGAGAGGTTTAAAAGAACACTATTTTATGTAATAAAAATACTTTATGCAGTCATCAAATGTTTAAAATAAATATAAAGAATAATAAGGCTTCAAAATTATATAAATAGATTATCTACAACGTTTATGGAATGTCCAGGAGCATGCTGTGAAAATACAATAAAAGCTCCATTTTGACCAACGCTGAGCATGTCCGCCCTTTTTGTTTTGACAACTGCTCTCGTTTTATGCACTGACGCTCATTCAATATTGGTGTATTTCAAATTGCAATGTACACACTATTGCACGTCTATAATGTGTGGTTCATTGTCGTAGGACACGCACACATTCAAAACCCTGCGTCAAAATGTAGTTTATTGGGTTATATCCTATCGAAATTATATTTATTAATCTGTTCTGTAGGTTTAATATCATATTATAAATAATCATGTATAATTAATATGTACAGAGAAACGTAAAACATGCGGACCCTACTGAATTGAATTCATCTGGAATTGATTCAACGGAAGTATCTGGAATATATTATTTTGTAAGTATGTATATAGGACATAGTTACTTATAACATATACTGCACAATATATTGTTTTAGATATTATGTATTATATTAGTGGGGTAATTTGCTGTATAGGTGGTACCTACTCATCGAAGATTAGAAGATAGTTGATATTAAACACATACATAATTCCACTCTGTTTATAGTAATGCCCGCTGTTACACCGTTTTAATAAATTCATCGTTGCCAACTTAGCGTTTTTTTATTAGTCAAAAAAATACGCATCTAACGTATGGCGTTAAATCTAAAGTTTTTAGGCAACAAAAAATAGCTTCATGTTTTTATAATAATTTTAGAATATTAGAGGCCATCCATGGACTGAAACCGTATGCGGTTTAGATCCGTGTGCCATACTAAACTTATGATTTTTGTTCATGAAAATATATTTTCACTAAATTTGTAAGTGTCAGTGTATGGTATAAACGGATACGATCGGATGCTTATAATATACTTTGTGGAAATATTATTTCCATGACCAGAAAAGATAAGCTTAGTATAGCACACGGTTCGAAACCGCATACGGTTTCAGTCCATGGATGGCCTACTACACCTAACATGCTATTTTCTTTGACGCAGATGACGAAATCGATTCAGCATGAGAATTAAAAGGGGGCCTCGTCACAGTTCAAACCAGGGATACAATTTTTAAATTAAATCTTAACAATATGTCATAAATTCAGTAAGTAGGTACTTATAAAATATTACCCAAAGCATAACCTATAACAGATACGTAGGTACCTACTTGTATACAAAACATAGAAATCTACCTAAGTAATATTAATATTATTGTTATGTCACAAAAGTGTCTTCATTGTCATGGTTTTCTGTGTGTTTTTTTGACAATAACGTTTTTAGCAAAACTTGCATTTTGATACGTTTTACCAATAATCAATAGACACATCTAGGAAAAATAATTGTTTTTTAGTTGGAGCAAATTAAAAAAAAAAACCATACAAAATGAGGATTCTTTAGTGACCAGAATTGTATTGGTACCTACATCGTATTTTATAAATACTTTTAACGTTAAAATGTGGTTTGGTAAGTTACTTCAAAAGTGACAAAACTATTTTTGTAAATTTCACAGTTTTAACACATATCTTTCATAATTTAAAAAAAGCATCGATTTTTATTAAAATTGGAAAGCTTGTAACTTGAGTTTTTTATTTAGCCCTTGTCGTCTGCAAATTCTTTAGTTAGCTACCAACCTATTTTCTTATTTTATTTCGGCTATTTTATAGTATTATATTATTGTCTATAACATACAAAATGCAACAAAATCTCGAAAAAATTACATACAGATCATACTGAAGATTAGACGATTGGAGCTTTTCCATGAAAATACTCTCAAACAACGGGGGTTTTTAGGTGGGTACGTGGAGGTCTGAGACGCTGAGTTTGGAGGTCCTCTTGTAAAAATGTTGCACGTATGATAAACCACAATACGGTATAACGATAGGTACAACTTGACAGGATTTTGAATGTTATTTTTTTTAAATTCAAATATCGATATTTTCTAAAAGCAACCGTATCGTCCGCTCCATGAAAAAGCGCCACTGCATTCAATTTTTTTAATCATATCAGATTCGTTCCTTCTTTTGCCGTCTTTTATTAAGTGTCGCCACTAAGCAACGCGTGACCTGCCTACCCCCACGGAACGTCACTGCGTCAGTAGTTCGTTCACCCTAGGTGCAAAAATAACATGTAGGCAATATGCGAGGTATCTACCGATTTATAGTACACACAATTCTATGCTCCTGTTGATAAAAATGGTGATTTTTAATTATTTTTGGTTTTTAGCTCTTCAGTGATTTTCGCTTTGTGCAAATGATGCCGGCCATTAGCTGTCACTAGCACTCTGTTTCAGGACACGCTCACAACAACCGTTGTTGGACATTACAAATTAAAAACAGGCGGTACCTACGTTCAACGGTTATAAAAAAATATAAACAAAAGCTAAGATTCTATAAAATAAAAATTCATACATATTTTTTTGTTATTTTCTTATTTGATACTGAATAGGTACGAACAAGATTTAAGAATGTAAGATTCTTAATACTGAAAAATACATAAATTTTCGCATAGCCGACCAACGCCAAGGCTGAGCTAAATTGGGAGAGCTGTCACCCCGACAGTGAAAGGGTGTGAGGCTTGAGTCCCATTTTAATATGTTTTTTTTGGGTGCCGGACAAAATCCCGAAGGTTGAAATGCCGAATGCTGAAATCCCGAATGACCGAAATCCCGAAAGCCGAAATCCCGAAAGCCGAAATCCGGATTTAATATCATACGCCAGATGCGTATTTTGCAAACTAGATATTTTTACTAAAAAATGCTAGATCTGGCAAGAAAATCGCTAAGTTGGCAACGCTGATCTGCAGCCCTATGTTATAACTTGTGACATGTAGTCACCCGACGACATGACGTAATTGTGACGTAAGCCAATACACGCTCGAGGCAAGCCGCCAAACGCACACGGCTCACCATAGATATTATTATGCTGAAACACCTATTTGTGTATGGGGACAATGGATAACGCCAGTATTTGAGTAGCGTTAATTTCTCGAATGCTTTGACTCACTCCGGTAGTACGTCACAATGATATCATATGACGTCATGTTGACCGGGCGACTTCAACTCACAAGTAACAATATAAGGCCCCGTACCTACCCTGCGGCCTTGATCACAGTAACTATCGCATTTAACCCTCTTCAACATGAAAATATATGGCATTAAACAGATAATTATTAACTATTTTGATTAGGTTAGTGTAATAGTTAGGTATTTTAAAAAATGCAACATTCCTTTCTAATATTCTTGAGAAATGCCTACCGTGAAGTAAATGTAGAACAGTGAGTACCTACCCCAAAATAAGTTTTTAATATTATTTAAAAATTTGATATCAGAAAATATGGGTTTGTTTGGCGTGGTGCTTTTAAAATATAACCCCCCTCCTCCTTTCTTCCGTTTGACGGATGTGTCTGTCTCCCTCACTCCAATCGTTTGGCACGTCGGTGAGAACATCTGCGTCCCTCTCTCTCCTTCTGTTGGTAAATACGTCTGGTCGTGACGTGCTCGTGTGGTGTATATGATGGATGGCCAATTGCGCCGAAATAGACAAGAATTTAAAAGGTATTAAGCATAACAGAAAGATAGATTGGCAATGGTCGGGTGTGGTTGTGAAGCCATTTGAAACTTTTAAGTGTGGTGTTTGTCAGTCTGTATACAACCGTATATGAAGCTTAATAGCACCCGGGCGCGCACACAGAAAAATGGTTTGGAGGCGGTCCATTTTGAAAAAAATATCCATATTTTTTTTATTGATTTTTAAAGCGTCGGGAGGGGGTGGGTTAAGAAAATTTAGTAGGCACAAGTGACTTCCACATTTACTCCGCCTTAGTTGAATGGGCTGGACACATAGCTCGAAGAAGGGATAATCGTTGGACAAATCTAGTCATCCAGTAGAATCCAAGAGGTACACAATGTCAGCAAGGTCCGAGGCCGCTGGATCGATGAAATGATTAAGTTCTAAGGAATTACGTGGCAACGCAACGCACATGACTGAGATAAGTGGAATCAGCTTGGAGAGGCCTTCATCCAGCAGTGGATAGATTCAGGCTGATGATGACGATGACTTGTAGCTTCACGTCGCTTCAACGGCGGATTATCGCACTTTTTTAGATACATTCCCCGTAACTGGATACTCCGCACTTCTCTCTTCTCACCTACGATTTAATGCGACCCGCCGAATTCACAAGTGGTTATTGAATGCGCGTAGCCTAACGGCATGGCCCCCACATATCTGAAGCGGGCCCCCAGGCTAGGATCTTTGGCGGGCCCCCCTACCTATCGCTAAGGATAAAGGCAGTGTGACGCTCCACAGTAGCTTTTTCCAAATGATGTACGCGGTAAAATTAATGTGTATATTTTTAGTGTTTTTTTTTTTAATATTTTAACATTATTGTAGGAAAATAGCGCCGCAGGCGACTTTTTTACTATTAGAGAGGATTTGTGATGTGTATTTATATCACTTTATCTAGTCGACTCGCCACGCCGGGCCCCCAGGCTAGAGCCCTATCAGCCCCCCCTTTGTGGGGGCCATCCCTAACGGTCATAATTATTAGGATCCTTAGTGTCGGTTTGTATCGTCCGCACGTCAGCCTCGGCCCTCGACCTTTCTAAAGCCGGCACTGGCAAATTGACAAATCGCCCGTTAATAGTATTATTTAGAAAAACTTGCTCGGTCACCCCAACTTTTTTGTATTGCAACACTTGATATACGATATTATGTCAACGTTTTTATTGTGGTTGAATTAGTAAACATAGTAAAATTTTCATTCTGTACGTATAAACTAAAGATGTGGAAAAAACTTCTTATATGAAGATCGAGTACTTAAAGCTGAAGAAAGACAATTTTGGTTTACTGATTAACTTGGTCACAAACAATGACTTCGGATTGCAGATTCATTTCTAGAGAACTTCACACTTACTACTGCTATGACATTTATTTGCCAATGCAGGGCGTACCAAAAGTCAATCTGTCATGACGAGTAGATAAGTAGCCAATAATCTACATTTCAGCATTATTATTTAGTTGAAAAATACTGTAAAACTTGTGTAAAACCATTTATAACAGCACTCGAGTGAGTAAGCGTAATTAATATTAAAAAAAAATACAAGATAAAAAGAACTTTTTATATACAACGTTTTTAAATTTTTAGACTTGACTAGCTTAAACGATCAAAAAAAATGTACTTGATAGAAATACTGAATAATAAAATGTCATTTCATATTGATTTCCATAGTAACGCGCGTATATATTATTTAATAATTTAGTTGCTAGGACCCCCTAACAACCAATAATAGTATCAAAATAACTTTTCATACAAAACAGAATTAACTAAAAATGAATTCAATTCTACTTAAAGATAGCTAAAAGTATTAAAAATGCATTGGCATCGTGTTCTGATATATTCTAAAAGTTTCAAATGTCTAGCCTTTCGGGAAGTTAGTTAAAAATCGATTGCAAGATTTGTACCGGACAAACAACCACCGGATAAATAAGAATGCGACCTAAGAAAAACGTTGTAAAATGGAAGCAATCTTTTGTAAAGAAAGAGGAAGAATGGCAACTGAACGATGTTAATATTTATGGAGTTTACTAATTTAATCATGCTTCGTGCGTTTGCTAAATAATTTCAATTATTGTTATAACATAAATAATAAGGCTCGTGTACATATATGTTATTATACCATTAAAGTGTAGGTATGTGTTTGATAATGAAATGTGATGTAGGCATCTATAATAGCTATTTTAAATATTCCTCGTTATTGCGTATTTTGTCACTGCCAAATGATTAAATAAAACAATGTCATAATATTTGTAATGTTCTTCCTTCATCGGCGCAGAAGATTTTCTCGGGTTCTCCCTAGCGAGACCGTCAGCTTTCACTGCCAGACGCGGCCCCTTCACAGAACAACACTTGCGCGCCCCCACGGGCCCCCATCCCACCGCCTTGCGCGCCAATGCCCCGCTTTCCTGCCCCCCGTTTACTTTTCACCGCACCGCACGCCGCAGGGCAAACACGAAAAAGTCCTGTCGAAGGAAAATCGGTCGACGAGGGAAGTTCCGCGCCCAGGATAAGTCACGATTCCTCATCAAATGTTGGGCAGTATGACGTGGTGTTAAAGTGACTGTGAACACGATCAGCTCCTGGATTGTACGTCTCAGGATTGTCACATATTTTTAATTTCACCACCAGTAGTGTAGTGATGCTTAGGGAATCCAATCCCGGGATCCCGAGCTATTTTCGATACCTATGAATCCCGGGATTGATAAACATAATCCCGGGATTTCGGGATTGATTTTTTTATCAATTTTTATGGAAAATATAACAGAAAAAATACTTTTAATTCAAAATAACTACATTAGAAATAAACTGAGTTTGAATGAAGTTTGATGTGTAGGTTGCCGATTCATTTTATTTTTTCACATAGATTATTAAAAATGAGAAAGATAGGTAAAAAAACAATGCTTCGCACTTTTAACAAAGTAATTCCACCATGATATCATACGTTTTACGGCAGTTTCATATTTGGCTGACTAATTAGATTTATGAAGCGGAAAGGCCATAAGTACGCCATGATTATTTGCTTTACTATTTTAAATCTCGCTGATCTATTCATTATGTCTTTACTATCAGAAATAGCAATCTCATATTAAATTCACATTATTATTTATATTACAATATTATTTACTCCATTAAACTTGTGTATTTCCAAGATTTAACGTATACAATATTAACAATAAATGTCTTAAATAGTATAAATTATACTAGATTTATTTTTGACCGATTTTATCAATGTTATTTGTAAATATAAAAATTTTATATTAACAATGGAAAAAAATCCCAATCCCGGGACCAGTCCCGGGATCCCGGGATTGTCAAATTGTAATCCCGAAATCCCGGGATCAGAATTTTAGCTCGGGATTGGATTCCCTAGTGATGCTGTAACGTAATAGGTTGGCGAACCGGAATTTTATCCCATGCCAAGGTGCGTTTTGGCAGTCATTAAAATGATGTTATATAATATTAATTATGAATGACGTGAATATAACAAAATCGTAACTTGGTTATTTTTAACTTAGGAAACAATCGAAAATTTAAATATGTAGATGTATATAAAGCAAACTGGGCTCAAATTGATTGCAAGAAAAGTGATTATTCAGTTTAATTCATAAGTATCAAATTATGGAGAAAAAAAACATATTATTAGCCCGTGAATTTTGTTTTATTGCATCCCATCCCTTCGATTCACTAACCGTATTATTTGTTGAATAATATATTAAAAAGGAGAGGTTTTCGGGTCCAGACACCTCAGGAATGAAAAAAATATAAATTATTTATTTTAATGGAATAGTAAGTACCTACTAATTATTCTTCTTCACCACGGCTTTATTATTGAGGCAGTGACGTCTCTAGGCTAAGTGCCGCCCTTAAGCAAACTTAGAATGCCATCTCCTTACATGTTTAGTAACAACATAATGAATACCTACGTGTATTAATTAAGGCGCTAAGTACCAAAAACATAAAAACTGACATTTTTATAGAAAAATGTTCTACATACCAACGCCAATAACTTCAACTATAATCTAAGTGCCTCAAGCAAGTAAAAAAATACAGCAAAATAATTAAACCTGTCGACGTTGTAAGTCCGTTGGCGTGTTTTATTTATAATGGTGTAAGTAGCACTGCAGTGGTCAACGGCATTCAATATAAAATAGCTGACGATGGTGTGTTGATACTTGCGAGTTCTTAATACCTAAAATTATAGAAGCTGTCGTGATTGCTTCACACTGTAAAACTACATTTTTCAAAAGGTCTGCTTCATGAAATTTTACTGCAATGACTTGGTACTTAGAGCCTTATTTAATACACGTATTCATATGTTGCTACATAGGTGCCATCTATTGAGAATTAAGAGTATTTCCACAAAATCTACTCTCAAACAGCGATTGTTTTAAGTAGGTACGTGAATGAATGTTGCCTGTGCGATAAACCACCATTGAATTATGTACTACAGTAGGCATTACAATATTACAATATTTGTGGAGTCAGGATCGTTAATGTTTCGATTATATTTTTACTTTAACTAAGATATCAATACTTTCTAATAAAGCGGCAGCATAATCTGTTTTATGGAAAACCACCATTGCTATTAAAAGTTATAATATTTGCATTCGTTCTTTCATTCGCCGCCCCTATGCAATGCATGACCTCCCTACCACGAGGGAAGTCACTGGATTGTGGATCGTGACCCGGATAATTTGAGTGTCGAACAACCTTCTCAATGGATTAACCCGCTCCTATTGACATTCTACGACACGCAAGGCCTGTGTAGCGCTTATGAATTGAGGCATTCAATGTTTGGTTTAATATTCCGACGAAACAACCTAAAAGACATGGCAACCCGGACGACACAAACGATCTAATGATCTATTAATTATGACCGTTAGGCCACGCGCATTCAATAACCATTTGTGGATCGACAGGTCGTATTGACTCATCTGAAATTAAAGCTGCAGGCCAGCTGATCAGGGACGCGCCACGCGGGGATGTCGGGGGTGCGAACCACCATGCAATAAAATACATTAAATGATTTTTTTTCGACTATGTCCGATCCTAATAGGATCATATGGGCCTCCAGAGAGTAGAGGTTTGTATTAACAGATTTTGTTTTTTACGAGAAATGGATGTCAGCCACTTGCTCAACCTGATTTTAGTAAACGTATAATATTTTATTCAATTAAATCAACTGAATTTTACGAAGAGATATAAGTAGGTATTATTAAATACATTAATTAACATTACATTATATGTATGTTGCCTTCTTAACTGTCAAAGAGCGGCGCTTACCACAGCGCTGAAATTGGAGAAAATTGTGTATATTATTATTATATTTTCTATTTTGATTATTGTGTATAGTAATTTTAAATATTTATAATAATAACCAATAATCCTTTTTGTTTACGATATTCCTTACCAATTAGATAATCAATCAAATTTAAATGTTGATCTTTCAATCAATGTACCTAATATGTCTAAGTATTTAAACCAAGGATTGTGATTGTATATTTTGGACTCTCCCATTCTTAACCTGCCTTATGTAGGTTTCGCCCCCAAGTTCTGTCAACTTGGCTTGCCATGTGCCTCCGGGAGCAATGGAGTCCCTAGGAAAAGTGCCGCTCCTTCCATTTGTAGGTTTAAATTTAATGAAAATTCATTCAAATTCTTCATTTCGTATTGATTATTTTCATCTGACAACAAATGTTTGAAATTATAGAAAAATACACAGACATATGCCCGCAAACACGTAGGTACTAAACAATGTATAACATGTTATAAAAACCCTTCACAAACAACGTTTCTCCATGTTTTTCCTAATATTTCGCCGTGAAATTCACGGACAAACAAGTTAGTGCAGACATTTTGTGAGAATTCTTCACTCTCTCATCTCAAATTAATGGAATATATATAGTTTTGTAGGATAATGATCCTGACGTGGGAGCTGCATTGCAAGACTTTGACGACGTACAACCTTTGCCTACTCCACCTCACCAAAGCGGCAGAAACGGTTAAAAAATTAAGATGTTTGGTGAATATTATTATTCTGTACATATTAACATTTGTTTTGCAATCATTACTAAAACTATGAATATACTTTATTTGTAAGATCTTAAGTTTAGATTAATATTTATTCTGATTAAAGTTTGATTTTTACTAAAATGCCTGTTTTCAACAGCAAATATCTCATAAACGGTTAAAGATAGAAAAAACGTGTAATATAAATATTTTTAGGAAATTTAATAAGCTTTAATTCTGTTTAAAACAATATTTTTCTACAACCAACCGTTTTTGAGATATAAGCGAAAAACCAAAAAAACACCCAAAATTTTGCGGTTTTTTGCCCGCCAAAAGTTGTGCCGAAGTCATCCGAATTGGCAAAATTCGTTTTCTTGTCACTCACTACCATATATACAAATAAAAAAAAAAATATTCTACCTGACCTTTTACAACCATACAGTACAGATTGCCTGGACTAGTAGTAATGCGTGCAAAATTTTACTTTGTAGAATATCCAAAATACATTTAATTTTATAGCGATATTTGCAGATGTGAACATGCGTTGAGTCCCAAATAAAATCTGTACATTTGTGTAGCGGCAAAAGTTTACAAACAACAATACAATTTAATTTGTAGACGGGAAAGTGGATGTCGGCCCATATCTACAAGGCTTAAAGGTTTGTTTACATGTGCTTAGTACTAATCATTAGTAGATATTTGCTATATCGTTTACAGGGGCGTAGTGCTAAATCATTAGTCAGTAATACCGCCACGTGTAAATAGGCCGAATTAGTAATAAGCATTGCTATTAGACTTGTTTATACTTGTCGGCATTAGTGCGAGTAGTTAGTACTAATGATTAGTATTAAGCCCATATAAACAAGCTCTAACGCATAGTTCAGATTATGCTAGTATTCTAAGCTTAGTACTAATCATTAATATTCGCGAGTCGCAACATGTCACTAAGCTTCAGCTTTAGTATATTTTTTTAACTAAATAAAAATGATATTAATATAATATGTGAAGGTATCGATTATGTAAAATGAAAGTAATCAGTAAAATGCGTTGAATTGTAAGTTTTGCATTGCGTTTTTTTCTCTGAAAAAGAGTGGAGCGGTAGGACAAATAAGTTAGGGTTTCTGGTTTAATCAATAAAATCAAATTAAATAGAATTTTAAGCTAAACAGTAAATTTTAACCATGGTTTATTAATAAAAGTAATGGAGCATTTTTGTGTTTAAAAATAAACTATAATAAAGTACATCAGATTATATTCAATATTCATAAAATACCGCGAATTAATAAAAATCAATCAATACGTATTTAAAAATATTCAAAATAGAAAAAAACATTTTTCTAAATTGAAAGAACACTAAGGACCTACGATTAAAAAACTTTTAGAAAATAAATGGTAACTAATGGTTTTCATTTTGTTGTCTATTACATACATACTATTGTGATGTGATTATTTTTATTATTGAAATACAGTTTGTATAGAGTAGATAAGTGCAGACAAGATATTTGAATAATTCATATTTTTTATTTTAATCAGAGAACACATCGATTATTCTAAAAAATGAAATGTGTGACTTACGATCCTTTTATTTATATCTAAATCTAATCGAGTTTCGGTATTACTACAATATGATATCCCTAGTAGAACTACCAGGATAATTTGAAGTATTCCTCAGATGGAAGACGCCATCAAAAGAAGAATATCAAATCCGTAAAACATGCCACTGTACACACCAGTGGCGAAGAGTGAGTTTTGGAATGAGGTAGGCTGTGGAGATCGCAGAAAAAGAACATAGTTATACTTACGGGAAATAAGAAAATAATACGATATTACTACTAATCAATAGGTTACCTACATAATTTTACGAAATATCAACAACTCACTGGGGACATAAAATTGAGCGATGAGTTTAAATTATAAATTATATATTTTCCTAAACATTTATACACATCAAAAATTATTAGATAAAACTATTTTTTATTTAAAAAAAAATCTATCTTATTTTTATTCATATGTGATTGAATGCCGTAGATTTTTTTAAATTATCTAATTATTAATTATTTTAATAATAATATATTGTACGCAACGATTTAGGCTTACGCATTAGATCCTATCGTTTTGTATGCAATGCTCCAAACATCCTGAGGTCACGTGACATAAAGTCAATACAGAAAAAAACATCACTTTTCTCGGCAAATAATTAGACAAATTTATTAAAGACAGATGTCGCTCCGTGGCATATTGTTTTAAACTTTTAACCGACGTGCTGTTATATGTATTTATTTATAATACATTTCTTCTTTCTTACATAATATACGACAGATGTCATTGGCACATATTTTTTATTTATTTAATAAAGTATACGTCAATATGTAAATCGCCTAGTAAAGAGTCTTTGCCACTGGTAAACACGTACATTGTTATAGAATACGTTGAAGTAAACCTTCTTCAATAGAGATAGAGTATAATAAGTATCTTAGACTATATATACCTACATCTAGACGCCACCGATTGCATTGTTAAATGAAGCGGCGTGCCGTGCGTTTGGTTTGTGGGCAAGCGAACGCATTCGTATACAAAAAATGTTTGAGACCATAGACCATTTCGCTAGTGCTCGCCCAAAGTGCTCTCACTAGACGCTCAGAATTAAAATATAATTTTCTATTTTTATTACGTTATATCTATAGTATTTTTAAGAGGTCAAAATGCAACCATTAGGTAAAGATATCCATAATTTGAGTTATTTTAAAGAAACACCAGGTCACTCGATATTAAAATATATAATAATATACAAATAAATTATCACGAACATGTATCAACTTACCTATGAAACGTAATACAATTTTCTTGCTTATCAGTACGGCTACCACATTTTAATACAACACACAGAACCATCTTTTCTACTTAATTAACTAAAAATATTTACCACTGACTTTATGTTTAACACAAAAAATATCAATTTTAGCAACACGCGCTCGCAGGTTATCGACGCTTAGTTAAGCAACAAACTAAGATTTGGCGGCGACACCATAGCAAATCATCTCACACATCTGAAAACCTTTTATCTTACTCAAGCGCGTGTCGCAGAGATTATAAGGGTTCCGAATACTTTCTCACTCGTACTTATGCATCGTTTTTGTTCAGGCCTTGATAAGTATAATTTGAAAATGATATTAGAAAAGGGTAACGTATTAGCTGCAAGCGTATTGGTTATCATCTATATATACTTTTTATTTTCTGAATTATCACTGGCTACCTATTACTCAGTGACAGGTGACAGGGTTAATGATGCGGAGGCTAGAGACTGATTTTGAAAACCCCCACGATCATTGATATACTACTGGATGAATCATATGCTTCTTAAAATGACGCCCGATTTTCAGCGAGTCGGCCTTTGTTAAAACTTACTGAGTAAGCCCGGTCTAGCTTGCATCTTACTCTAACTAATAGTCAGCGCATGACGACTTGCTCTGCCTGTTTTGCGTTGCAGCCACCCTTAGGTTCACTATTCCAAGAACGCAAATTTAGTTTTACAGCCAGGGCAATACGGGTGAAATTCGGGAATCCATGTTAACGGTCTTTACGCATTATACCTACAAGGAAATATTATAAGACGATATTCGTTATATCTTTTGTGGTACATTTTTAAAATGACAATTGTATGGGAACTGCTCATATAGTAGTATATCAATGCCCACGATACAAAACAATTAAAACCATAAATTCCAACTACCAATATACCAAATATCAATGTATCTTTTTCCAGAATCACACCCTGAAAATAATTATTTTCGAAGATGACAGAAATGACAGAAATGACATATTTTGTTGTGAAAGTATCTATGTATCTGTTTGAGCGGTTATGTTATAACGTGTCTGGAATTTTGTACGTATGCAGTTCGCCGTATTACACTTCACCGTGAAATGTTGTATCGGAAATATATGGCCGTATATTAAAGACCGTCCAACCTCTAAAACACGGGTCTTGTCGGTTTACAGGAAGCCAGCGGCAAACATATTTTGAAAATAGCCGATATACTGGATTATTTGTTAGGTTAGGTTTTCATTATTGAATTCGTGTATTTTGCCAAAATCAGCTATGAAAATTAAATTAATGTTCATATTGAAACATATCAAATTGAAGACCGGATAGTATGCGGTCATCTCTTTCCGATTAGAAAGCTCACGGCGAACTGTTTTACGTACAATTTACATGTAACCATGTTTTAAGGCCTTTTGATGTCAGTTATAAGTATACGAAATACGGATATTTTTTTAAAAGATTTCTGTGGAAATTTCAAACTTGTAACACAGGTTTGATCCGTTTCAAAGGCCCTTTAAATAGTCTGACGTATCGATTGTGTCATCTGCGTCAAAAATATAAATAAGACGCCGCTTAATAACTATTGAAGAATCATTATAATATCATATTATAATATTATACTTATACTCTTGCTTTTAATGGTATGGGAAATATAATTTTAAATATAAAAATAATGGTACCATCTGGTGGTCGTCGCCTGCGGAGAGCCTTCAGTTGACATTTTGATATTGACAATGTGGAGTGTAGTATTTTCTTCCACTGTACATTTTGTTAGAGAAACGAGTAGAAATAGGTATTTTCTATATAAATGTTTTGCGTGTCTATAAAACGATTCGTAGAAAAAAAAATGTAGAAAATATTTTGTTTGCTCTCGCATCAGCCCGGAGCACTAACGTTTTTATGACAGATGAACGTAGGATGTCGTGACCGATTTGGAAGAATAAAAATATATTTTTAGGGAAATAAATAAAATATAAATAAATTATATTTATTGAGTAATGGCGGAATAAAATAGGTTTCGAGATATTGTAAATTCAATATTGACTTACTAATGGACGCAGGGTTTTTGGGTCCGGACTCCTCCGCTCAGAAATGGAAATAATACAACTAGGTAAATTAAATATGACTTCTTCTTATTGTTCGTCATGACTGCATGACTGAAGACCGCCACCCGGATGATTTGGCTGTCGAACAGTCTATGAACGAGTTGACCTCACTTCTCTCGGCATTCTACGACACGCAAGACCCGTAACCACTGGAATATCCGTGGTAGGTACTCATAAATAGTGTCAAAAAGACAAGACAGTGCGAACGATACGAACGGACACTAACGATTCTAATAATTATGACCGTTAAGCCACGCACATTTTATAATCACTTGAGGATGCGACAGCTCGCATTAATTTGTACGTGAAAATTCTTAGTGATAGGCACCTGTAGGCTAGGTGTTTATAGTTAGAGTTCTGGGTATTGGGAATGTATTTGTAAAACTGTGGTATTCCGTTGCTGAAGTGACGATACTCTATTAGTTGGCGGAGTAGGTAAATGTAGAAGCTAGTGGCATATTCTAGATCTTCTTAATCCCGGCCCTACTGCGGCGAAAAAATTAACAAAAATATAAATAATCGATATTTTTTTCAAAATTGACCCCGAAATTTTCCCTGTGCGGGCCTGGGACGCACCATCTAAAGAGAAGTTCTCAATCTTTATAAAAACAATTATGATCAAGAAGGGAGTGGTTAGCACAAATTTTCATAATGATGATCTTTCTACAAATTTTTTCAAAGTGGAAGCAAATAAACCAACAATTTTAGTAATAACAACTTATTAAAAAAATAACATTTAAGAATGTTAGATTATTATTATTGAAAATGTGTGTTTTATAAACATAATATACATATGAACTTGAAACAATAATTGAACGTGTGACCTATTATTAATATTTTGGAACACGGGTCAATGAAAAATGGGACCAGTCTCAGGAAATTAAAACTAGAATTGAGATCGCAATGAGTGTCTCTCCCAAAGTGAGACGCCTCCTTAGCAACTGAGACCTTATCATAGGTCTGAGACTGCGTATGGTCCGTTATTATGTTCCTCAAATCATTTCTATGGTAAAGAAGTATAGGCGCTAAACGAAGAGATGCCACGGAGAGTTTAAGCTTTCGAGATGTGGCTGTATAGACGCATCCTCAAAATTCCTTAGACTGACCGGGTCACAAATATTGAAGTTCTCAATCGAATGGGAAAGGACCGAGAAGTTCTGCGTAGTATCAAAACCAGAAAACTACTGTGGGTACCTCGGCCACATTATGCGACGACAAAAGAACAGCATTCCAAGCTAGTCATCCAAGGATAGATCAACGGTAAACGTAGGAGATGATGACCCCATATTTTATTTGTTTAATAACTTCCGTGAATGATACAATTAATGAAAGATATACTGAACTGTTCCGGGTAGCACGATAAGGCTAACATCGCCCTGATGGTGGCCGACCTCCGCTAGGGGATGGCACGTTAATAAAAAAATCCCAAAAGACTGAATACGTATTCAAAACTCAAATCTTTCACTATACGAGTGAGTGCTCTTATCCTTTGAGCTATTAGTCCTCATATGGTTAAAGCAAATTAAATCTAACATTTATGCTATCGGACGTGTATCAAACTTCGCAATGAACGAGCGAAAAACGATCAGTGTTGTGATTGCATCTAGATAATGACGTCACTATCACGATTTGTAAATGGTGCTAGGTGTTTTGAATAATTATTGTTTGTTTATTGTCTGATCGAGCAAACACGGTTTTTTCGAAGTTTCATAAGAAACAATAAAAATTGCACTTCAGGTCACTTTTTTCATTGTACGAAACCGAAAAGTATTCAGAATTTACAAGATTTATGAGGAAAATGGAATGACATTGTATGGAGATAATTCTTTCATCTGCTAATTTGACCATTTGAAGATGAAATTTTGTAATGACGAATCAATTAGATTACTTATACCTAGATACCGATGGTAAATCTGTAAAATATACTTACCATATTTTAACATTCTATATACTATTGTTGTGTTATTTAATACAAAATAAGAATGTCCATATTTTTTAAAGTTTATTCACATTTTAAATGGTGATGTAATGATTATAAAGAAGAGTATTTAATCGATTCCATAGAAGATGGGAGAATAGTGCCTAGTTGAAAATACTGATTTTGAGCATCCAAAACTGGAGGGAAGCAGCTTTGGACAGACGTGGATGGAAGCAGATGCTGGAGAAGGCAAATACCTACTCCCAATATAGAGTTGTGGCGTCAAGAAAAAGAAGAGGAAGATAAAGATATAAAAAAGTATTAGTTGGTTAGATCAGTTTTCGTTTATCATAATTTACAAAATATTATAGCTGTAATAATAATTACACCCGCGATGGCCGCGTGGCTTAAGCGTCAGTCTATAGCGTCGTGGGTCCCAGGTTCGAATCCTGGGTCTGACGAACACACATATTGTTTTTCAATTTGTGTATGAGTCAGAGTATGGACCTAATAGGTTGAGTAAGTGGCTGACATCCATTTCTTGTAAAAACAAAATCTGTTAATACAAACTCCACCCTGTGGAGGCCCATATTTAGTAGGATCGGACATGGTCGAAAGAAAGTAGAATAATAATTGAGATAGCTACCATTTACTTGGTAAAATTCAATTTCACAAAAATATTAATAATAATATGTATACTGTTGTTTAAATCAGGGATTTTCAAGCTTTTCTTCAACGTTTCAAAAAAATAGGAACGGGATATAAAATTATTTATTGGGTGTTTTCAAGTCTCGTAAAATATTTCGCGAGGCACACCGTTGTATCCCGATGAAACGGTTGAGAATGGCTGGTCTAAATGATATGATATCCAATAAACGAATAGGTACACCTGACTTACTACCTACGTAATTAAAAAAAATCATAACCTGAAAAGGCCTTATCACCATGTGGGCCTTATCAGAGGAAGAAAAAATAAACAAAAAAAAAACATTCACCGAAAAGTCATCCCCTATCCATTTACTGTTTGTAAGTACGTAATGACAATATTAACAAAACAAAAAAAGCCGCGAACAACAATAATAATTAATTTGGAAAAAGAACCGCTCTTTTGTGCGTTTTGGCGGGAACGCGATAATGTTCCGATAGAAGTTTTTTTTTTAATAAAGAGTGTATGGCAGTTCGTCTCCAACTATTTAACCTTTCGCGGTCAATAGTAATTAATAAGTTATCATTTTGATGTATCGCTGTTTGCAAGGAAGATTTTAAGTTTTTGCTCTTTTCGTCACCTCAAGGCATTTGGAAAGAAGTTGCCTGGAATAGTGATTCTTGGAGACAGAATCTGGAATAACCCGAGACCTATATTCGTTTATAGTGCTAGAAGAAGATCAGTGTCGTTCAGGTTAGACATTTTTTTATGAATATGCGTTAAACAAAATATATCATAAACTCATATAATATTATCAGTCAACACTGATGCAATACACAAAGAAAAACCCTCACCTATGATAATGACGCATTTACGATGGGTTTACATTTAAAATATATCTTAATTGTTTATTCAAAATTTTATTCTGTGATCATAATCAAATCTGTTGATTCTGTGAGTAGTGGTAATTCTTAGTTCAACATCTTTTCTATTTAATGATATATGTATATATAATATATTATATTGGTCTCTTATATGAATCTTCGATATGCCTCCCCAGCAGTTACCCAAGACTGAGGTCACCACGCACATCACAGTAAGCTGCCGCTACGAGAAAAAAATGTGTGTAATGTCGTTTAGAACTTTAAACGAACATTGTCAACAATGAGGTCACCTCACGTTGTACCGCACTGCATCGACACCTGCATGACTCAATGAAAGTTTTTTGTTATTTTATACGTGCCTACACATTTTCGATTTAATTATGTCAAGATCGCGTGTTTTTTGTTTTTAGCGGTTGGCAGGTTGGGTTCTGTTCAAAATATTATCTATGGATATAATATAGCAAGTAATTTTAACATACGCACATGTAGAAACTGTTAAAATTAATTAAAATTAGCATGAATAATTAATAATAATTCAAAATACTAATACATTAGAGTTGGTACTTTCTATCATTGAATGTACAGAGGTGGTGTGATCGTTCAAAATATTCTGCAAAATGACGAAACCATAAATACTAAATTTGTCGCCGTGACAGCGGGATAGTATGCGACGTGCATCTCAATATAATCAAACTTTATTTACCTTTTGCACAAATTGTACGATTATCAATATTTTACATAATATATGTCTTGAGGATAAACCAAATGTTTCCACAATTTTAGATATTTCCTCATCTCTTATAGAACGGTGGCCAAATTTTTATCCCGAATCTCGGTGACAAATTATCCGAATTCAATCACATCCCGTGAACATGATAAGTGTGTGTGTATAAATCGGTCGGGCGCTGGGTGGGCGGCATGCTTCGACCGATTTCATTTGTTTTCCCTCCCAAAAGCGACTCCACGAATCGCGCTGAACAGCTGAACGGGGCGAGCCACCTTCCCGCCTCGGCTCCTCATTTCCCGCCCGTTGCGGGTATCAAACAGTTTTTGTATTCGCAGACCTGTCCTTTGTGCGTTTGACGTTTGCAAACTGGCCAGTGGCGGCGCTCGGTATTTTTTTTTTGCGGGGACAAAAAATAATTGAATTCCTTACCCGTCGAAAATTATATGAATAATTATTATAAGGCGAAATTGATACAATGAGAAAAGTAACAACGATGAGTTGAGAGCACCTGTCGTTTAGTAGGTAGGTTCTTAGCATGGGCCCCCAGGCCAAGATGTTTGGCGCCTCTTCCCAACCTACCGCAAAGATTAAGGGCCGTGTAATGTTCTACAATAGTGATCCCCAAATGGTATTCTGCGGGTTCCGTGGAAAATAAAGGGTTTTCCGTGTATTTTTCGAGATTTTCGGCATTTTTAAATAAATCAAGTTGAATTGTCGGCAATCGGTATCATATTATGAAGCACTGATCGCGACCCCCTTTGTGACAGCCAAGTAACATGTGGCTCTTCGCCATGTTGGATAAATAGTCGGTTTTATTAATCAGGAAACACTTCAAATAATTATAAAATAAAATTACAGTCGTGAAATAGCGTCGCAGGCGACTTGTTTTGCTATTAGAGCAAATTTGTAGTGTGTGGTTATCTCACTGTAGTAGTCGATCTGCCACGCCGGACCCCCAGACTAGAACCTTGTCATCCTACCCCTTGTGGGGGGCATGTATCTAGGTACCTACTGATACCAATTAAAATAATAACTATTGCCTAAATCTCCCATCAAAAATCGTATAATCGACAGAATTGAAGAATAAATAGCCAACCCTATAACCTGTTTAAAGTTATTTTTTATTTATTAATTTAAAAAAATGAGTACATAACAAATTATTAATTCAAGATGTTCAGAATGAAAAGAACAGGTAAATCAAGTTAGTAGAGAAAAAAACTGACATTACATAAAAGACAAGGTTAGTACCTAAAAATGATGAAGAAAACCCTATTTGATTAGTCAACCTTATGACGCTATGAGATGAAATTATTTTGTTAACTTATAAACCTTATAATATTATGATCTGTTTGTTAACTGTGATGTGGTAGCGAATTAGTTTGTTAAATGACTTGTTGTTAATCATTTTAGTTTTGATATTTATTTCTAAACACGGTCAATATTGGAAGCTGATAGTGATAGCTGTAGATATAGGTAATTAAATCCGCCGCCAGTGCATTCCGGCCCCCTCTCGATAAGTATGACGTTTGGGGGGCCCCAGGCTACCCCCGTTTAGGCCTCATCCTCCGCGCTTAGTTTGGGCCCCCCCAGTCCCACTTACCCGCAGGTGAGCGATGTCAAAAACAGTGATTGTGTTTTCCCGCCTTTGCACTCTTTCCTCCGTGCCACGGGAAATACCCACCTACATAAAGAGCTGTGTTGAGTTGGTCCGATGGCATTATACTGAGCAATCGCAGGCCTAATTATTTGAGTATTTGGGAGAATGTGTTTACTTTGAAACTACACATAATATACATTATTAAGTTGTTGTGAGATATTGTGCCTACTTGGATACGACTACAGTGGCACTCGGTTATTACGATCACGGATATAGCGAGATCTCGAATGTAACAAGGAAACATTCGTTGACATTTTAGTTTATGATTTTCTCCATACATTTATTCACTTTTATAGCGAGCTACTCATCGGTTTTACCGAGCTAAAATATGGTCAAAATTTTTCTAAAAACTGTTAATGGTCGACTGTTTAAAAAAATTCGACCCTAAGACCCCGTCCAGGGTAGGCGCGTTCGGCGGAGCGTTGAGCGGCGCGCGCAACTCAAACGTATAAACGTATAAACGTATAACAAAAAACGACATTGTTTACGAACATTTTCAAACACGGTTAATACGTTTGAGTTGCGCGCGCCGCTCAACGCTCCACCGAACGAGCCTAAGCAATAAAATCCGACCGTACGGGATGCCGCCGGAATCTGATTACGTTTATGACACCAGTTAAGTGTCTAAGTACCTACCTAATTGGTGTTTTCGCCGACAATATTGAAAAAGTATACACGCATATGATTGAAATTACATGTAAAAGGTTGTGAAGTCACTAGGTACCTACCAGCGTTCATTACAATAAACAACTTCTTTAGTTTATGAATGCCATGTTTGTTTCGGGGAAAAATTCTAATTGTGTATTTTTGTGTTATGTGACCGCTCATTTAAAAATACCTATTCTCTGATATAACGAGTAATGATTATTACGAGCAAATTCAGTCGGTCCCATCTTCCTCGTAATAACCTAGTTCGACTGTATTATAATATTATGTCATTGGGTGACTCTGGTTGGTTCAACAAATTAATTAAATGGAAAAAGACAATGACCAAATTGGCTATGAG
This sequence comes from Rhyacophila brunnea, assembly GCF_057557595.1. Taxonomy (NCBI): domain Eukaryota; kingdom Metazoa; phylum Arthropoda; class Insecta; order Trichoptera; family Rhyacophilidae; genus Rhyacophila; species Rhyacophila brunnea. The sequence continues at coordinate 23,776,706 of NW_028232774.1, forward strand.
CCGCCTCTCATGGAAAGTTCGTAATAACTCAGGTAATAAAATGTTATGGCCGGTGCAGACTTTGATGTTTTTCAGTTAAATGTATAGTGTGAAATTCTAGATATTATGGGTTAACAAAAAGAAAATGCTACAATATGTATTCTAGATCTGTTACTACCTACGACTTCTGTTGGTCTCCTGGACGGAGTACAGAATGCCTTGTTACTGCAGGAGCTGAACATCAGTGAGAGACCGTTTTATATGCGTCTTATTACAACTTACCAGTAGGTTTCGAAAAATCAAAAGTTTTTGGACAGTATGACAGATAAAAGTGGAGGAGGGCGAACGCAGACGAGATGGAAAGATTTCACTGGAAAAGTTCTAGTATCCGCCAAGAGTATTGCATAAGATAAAGAAAGGGATTATGATTATAAATTGTTTATGGCCGGGTGTTATTTTTGCACTAGGCACTAGGATTAATTGTAATCTTTAGAGATTACTAAATTAATTAATTTCTTCTTCCTGGTGCGATATTCCTACGGCATCATCTCGTATTTGCCTTCACACAGGTTTGCCCAAAGCCATTTTCCTCCAGTTTTAAAATGTCTTTAAATCCAACTATAAATTATCCCTCTATCTTGTATAAGGTTGACCAGGTCTTCCTTTGTCTTACAGTTTTCTGAATGCTAGATTTTTATCATGCGTGACTCGTCCATCCTATGTACATAGCCCAGCCGCCTAAGGCAGACACATTTGATGGACTGTACTCTGTTTGGGCTCTTGTATAGGCCATTGTTGTGTATTCACCAGTGAACCAAACTAAGTTAGGCATTGGTTTGGTTTGGGGTTTATGAAATATTTTTTTTGTAGATGCGAAAAGTGGTTTTACTTTAAGCATGCAACTATCTCGGTGAATCTGAAAGTCAAAATAATTTGTTTTAAATACAGTCCTAAATGAAAATTGTATATTATTATATTATCTCTAGGATCTTTTTCGATTGACGACTATCCAAGGCTGTCTACTTTCGATTTTGGACATATTATGAAATATTCAGGTTCGATGTTTATATTACCCATCCATCTTGTACTAGAGCAACAAGCTCGTTGTTTGCATACTAACCTCCTGAAATAACCATAATAATATGAACATTATTTTATTACTCACTCGTAAAAATCAACATACCCATTCTTATAACCCATTTTTTCATGATATCCATACTCATAACAATATCAAACCTAGGCAAAATTGTTTTCTTATTAGAATCTGCTGAAATTTTCAGTCCGTTTTCCCAATTTCCCACGATGGGAGTTTTTGAATTTCGAACATTTATAGTGCTGTCTCATTCGCTCGCTGGTTTGACAGCTCGTATAGTAAGTCCGCTGTGAATATGTAAATCTCGCCGTAGCCACCCCCGTAGCAATGCTACGACATGCGTTTAAACTGCAATAATGTGTACTGAACTTGCAGAAGAAATGAGTCATAAAACATTTTTTAGCTGGGTATGTATGCGTATTAAGTAAGCATGCGAGATTTTCTTTAGTGTCTTAGAGAAGTCTTAAGAAGATCAAGACAAGCCAAGAGACAAGATATTAGTGTTTCGTAGAATTTCAATAAAAACAAGTTTACAAAACTAAACACATATTTTTTAGCTAAAAAATTATTTTCTCATTACACTAAAGGTTGAAACAGACACAATGACGATCTGGCACATATATGCTAAGAGCGTTTTAGTGCCTATGTTCATATCTATGCCATTCCGACATATTATACATATATATTGTATGACAGCTATGACATCGTATTTTCACTCCGTGACACATGGCGTCAACATAAAAAACGGGTTTTTGCGGCATATATGTGCCAGATCGTCATTGTGTATGTTTCTACCATTACACATATAACATATACGGTACATACGAGGCAAAGTTTAATAATATAACACCACTAAAATTCAAATAGTAAAACATGTATTTTCTTTCTAGTCCGTTGTCATGCACATTTTGTGTTGATAAGGCCTACAATCAATCTTGCATGCAAAATATACGTAATAATATGCCAGAGTCCCGTATGTATTGTTAGTTGCCACAACGTACCACTATATTATATACGATTACAATCTTAGGATGATTTGAATGAAAGTTATATTACATATAAAATATAAAGGAAAGATTATTAATAATTGACCCTCATTGATAAAGGCTAGTTCTTTAATTAAAATATGAATACAAAATTTTATCATTTATTTTCGAATTCATCAATTCGAATCTAAGACAAGTGCATATGTCTTTTGTTTTTAATACTTTGGAAAATACACTATATTCATAATAGAAGATGTGTGCCTGCCAAATTTTAAATATGATCACTGCAAAAGAATTTTGCTAACAATTCCATGATACCAAAAATTTGATAAGGATTCAATAATTATTGACGCCATTTTGTTTATTAAGTACTGTAATTAATGTGTGCTAGTAATAGACCGGTCACCAATGTGTGCTTTATGATTGTATTAATTATATCGTGCAGTATCTGTCACTATGGTAATAAAGCTACTTTGCCAATAGCGACGAAATCACTTTGTAAAAACATACTTACACATTGTGAGCCAGAGGAATAAGAGAATTTTATTTTTTTATTTTTATTAAAAAGAAATCTTTTAAATTTCTTTCAATCTTCGTCAACGTACTATATATACCCTCATACAATTGATAGAATTGGACAGAAAACCAAGCGCCTTCCAGTCTACGAACGTCGCTTGCTACGGTTGGTCGTGAGGCGCGCGTGGTCTCGCGTTCGAAACGTTCTCGCCACGTTCTATTTTCAAATATACCGCGATTTTCTTTACGGTATTATTAATTTGAATGTCGAATTTTCTCGTCTATGATTAATTATTTACCCAAATAATATAGGTAAATAAAAAAAATGTCAATTTAAGACACGTGAAAAATATAATTTTATGATTGAGAGTTTTCATGAGTTTTGTGTGAGAGTATTATTATTATTATTTTACATTGAAGGATTATTTTGAGGTATTTATTTTATTTTTTATTTTCTGTTTGTTAATATAATTTATTTATTTTTGTCAATGATACATTTTCATATTATTCTTTTGTTACTGTTAATTCTTGATGGAACAATATGTTATTAAAAAAAATAAACACAACAAAATGTTTTTTTATAATTTTATTAGTACTAATTCAGCAATTATTAAATAATTGAATAAACGTACTTATTTTACAAATTATTATAAATTAAAATGTTGTGTAAAGTGTAATTTTATTAAGATATTTTCAGTTTATAAGTAATTTATAACTGTATTAATAATTAATCTCCTTCGTATTTAAGTACTCGTATATAATAAATAATATATTCGAATAATAAGGGGAATTCAGTTGAAAAAGAAAATTTTAAAATTTCACATTTTTATAAGCGTTTTTGTTTATATGTTTTTTTAATTTATTTTAAATATTATTATAAACTATATTTTGAAATTGTATTATTTGTATAGAATAGACGACTCATGATTAAATTTTAATTAAAGACATCATTTGATTAGTGTACCCACGTTACGCTTACCGTTTTAAATATATCGTCTTCTCAGCATTTGACAGAAAAGCATACGTCGATCAGTTGAATGACAACTTGAATTTGGTAAGTTAAAGAAAAACCTTATTTTAGATACATGTTTAAATAATTACATAAAATAGCATAAACATGGGTCAATCATGTTCTATTTTTATAGGAGTAAATAATTAATTGTTGAAATTCTAATGGATTTAAGTTTTTTACTACCATATTTGAGAATGGAATAGTACAACACTTAAATCCATTAGAATTTATATTCAAATTCCATGAAGTACCTTCAGTCTTCAGTATTCATATTATTAATTAATTGTTGGTTAAACTAAGCAGATAAGTCCTTGTATAATAATTATTCTCATTGCAGAAAGAAACTAGTTATTATTTTTAAAATTCAAATACTGAAGCAATGACACCGTTTATTTATATTATGACGTAGTCTTGATAATGAAGTGACATCCACTTATTCAACGAATAATTCACAAGATTTGAGAATTTAACATTGTTTTATTGAGCGTAGGTACATCATTTGAAAACATCTCATATACTAAAATAAATCTTTGAAAAAAATACAATGCCAGCGGAATTCGAACCCGTACCCACTAGATTCATGCCAACGTGCATTGCCGATTGAACCATGTGAGCCTTATCTCATTACGATGAAATTGACAAGTAGTTTTTACATCTTGAAGAGCTTTAACAAGTTGCGCTATTTTCTGGCAATTGGCTTTTGTGTTTTAAATTAAGGTTTCAATTACCTTTATTAGGTAGGTACTAACCGAGGTCAGGATCTCTACAAATTTTATTTATAAAGTATTTGCTAATAATTTTAAATAAACTATTTATTTAATTCAACGAATAATGTACTTACAGGATTTTAAAATGTATCATTCTGCGTCTTCTTTTTTTCAAAGATTTTTTCTTCCAATTATTTATGTTCGGTAAAAACTAATATTTGAAAGTACAATGAATATTAGTAGGTATTATTATATCAATGACGAAGGGTGGAGGTAAGCTGTGAAGATCCGACATAAATAGTCTACAATAAACATTGTCAGTCAAAAATATTTGTTTTCATTGAACTAAGACTATAATGTGTAGATAGCGTTTGTTAGCTTTTAAAATTCTATTAAGTCATGCCTAATCCAAACCATACTAGATTAGTAAAAACATATTCGTTTAACTATGAGCTTAATGAATTTAAAAAAAACTGACCAACACCATCTGTAATATAATATATTCTTAATTAAACGAAAATAAATATATAGATATGACTTAAATAGCTGCACTATTTTTCAGAATGCCCATAGCATACTTAAATTATTATAGTTTGGTTTGGATAGGGTTAAGTTAGTTGGATTTTAAAAACTAACCCGTACCATCTACAAATTGTATTCTTAGTTCAATGATAACAAATAAGTATGGCCAAAAAAATTTTGTGTGCACTATTTATGTCAAATCTTAACAGCCTATCTCCACCCCTCACCACTGTATTATATTATACGATGAAAAATAGATTTATACAAAAACCACTTAAATGTTGTTACATAGTCAATAAATTGAGATGCTGATGATTAAACTGGTACAAGAGACATACTACAATTATTAAAAAATTAATAATGATCAGTTTTATTACCACATACCTATTTATGCGTGAAATATCATTCGAACATGTAGGTAACGACTTTGTATGAAAATATTATAGATATGAGTATGTCCCATGGACATGATGTTTAAAATGTCGTTGTTATTTTCATAGCAACCGTATTATTATATAAAATGATTCGCCTTCCACTTTCCAAAACTATAAAACATTAATAAATTATAGGTAGGTACTTAAAAGAAATGTCAATATATTTTATAGAATAGTAATAAAGTGATATTTCACAATGATATTTCATTTACAGAATGTAGAAATAATTTTTACAATCAGATTGGTATTTGTAACTTGTATTCATTCAATCATAAGTACATTAATTATAAACAAATCGCGTTTAGGTATTTAAATTAAAATATTATACAATATTCATCTTCGTCGGGACATCATGACTGAGGATCGTGCCTCGATGACTTGGCTGTCTGACAGCGTTATCCACAGTAGTTCAACTAATACATCTCGCTCAGCTATATTGTATTATAATATTATATAGTAGTTATTTAATCCACTTACTTCAATAATTATCACGACCGATTTCACCCACTTAGAAAAGTCTTAATTTGTTGGCATAGGTTTCGCCGATTTACTTTCATAATTACTGACAAACCACCCAATTTGGCTCCTTCAGATGGATCAAGATTCAAGACCCTTGAAGTCCGGTGCGTAAGGCGCTGGCCTTTCATTCTAGGCTTGGCTATTTCTGAACTTGCTCCAAATTGTGAATAGTCTTTGAGTTCAATGATATATTTTTTTTATTATAAACATACGACATAAGCGTCAAGATTGATAGTTTTGACATAAAATAAGTCGTAGTCGGAGTGACACCGACAGTAAGAAAGCAATGCAAGAGCAGTCAATAATAGCAAATAGCAACCGTAACAATAATCAAATTCGCCCTGTGTAATTCTTTTGGAGTCACTATAATATATATTATAATCAAGTAAGTTAAATTAGTTGAATCGTCAGGTTAGGTAATTCTTTTAGATGGGTCTTACAATGCCATTGACTGTCTGTCACCAAATTATATCGTCTGTCCCATGGGTTTTAAGACATTTCGACACTGGGGACCGTCTGCCTTGAAGACGGTAGCTGAGATCGGTCGTTGCTTAACTGATATGATAAAACAGGTTAGTGCCGTTCAACTGAGTACCGGAGACAGTGAATGAACATAGGAATTCAAAAAGGCAATGCAGTCGTTGTTTTGGGTACTCTTCAGGTATTCAGGGGATTGGAGGTATTGTTTTATATGTTACGGAAACCTAGGGTATCAATAGTTTCATATGTGTACTTATTTCATTTAATATTAAAGCTTTTCTCAATGTGTACTCTTTTATTATTATTGTATAATGTAATTCTTTAAAAAAATATATATATTATAATTTAATACTATGGACGCTGAAGACGCACCCGGCGCGTAATGACCAGGCGGCCGATCGATGTAATTAACGTGCATTTTAAAGGTGGTAATTAAAAAATCATTATCTAGTCAGCAGCGAATGAACCAATGAAATACCTAAATATGTTAAAAAAGGATTAGGTACATACGTAATAAAATGTGAAACAAAGAAGAAAAAAAGTTAACCGAATATCTGAGTAATGAATCTGGAAATATTCGGTTATCCGTTTACGAAAAACATCGAGTAATTTAACATGCCTACCTGTGAGTAGTCGAACTTAGAATTCCAATCTGAAAATAATTATGATTGCTATTCCACTGCAGTATATGCTAACTAATGACTACTTGATTATATAAAACATAAGTGTGTTTTTTTAATAGCAAGTAAAAACAATATGCCGATTCTGCCGGCCATATGTTGTGTTTCGATATTCGAATGGACGCCATATGGCGACGCTCTCAAAACATTGCGACGCTACGCGATAGATACAAAGTAATGTATTTCTGTTGGCAGCGGCGTGCGAATCCGGCGAATGCGCAGGGCAATATTAAATGTAAAAAAATATCATTTAAACTTAACATATTTTTTAAAACAGTTTTTGTTATAATATACAGCTAAAATTCAAAAGGACAGAGTGACAATAATGAGTGTAGTGTTACTACCTTAAACTTATATATTATATTGTTATCTATCGACAAAGCAATAATTATAGTTAGGTACAATTGAAGCGCCTAGTTTCAAAACCCCCTAAAACGGTTTTTGAAAATTTTTGAGTTAGATATGTATTTAGATGGATATTTTTGTTACCTATATTATGGCCAAAGATTGAACTTTATAAAACGCCAAAAACCGTTAATGTGTATGATCAAAAATTAGGGTAAATTTCAAAACCCGCTAAAATGGGTGGGTGTGCTTTTCAAATACCCCTAAAATGCAAAGCCAAAATACTCTTTATAATGGAACGAATTAAAAACAAATACATAAAGTTCACAGATTTAATAGATATGATTTTTTCTCATTTTTCTCAAAACCACCTAAAATAGTTTTTCTCATTTTTCTCAGAACTACCTAAAACCGTTTTAGGGGCTTTTGAAACTAGGCGCTTCAATTTACCTACCTATTTAGTTAGCCCGCAGTGAGAAATTGTGAATTACGATTGTAGTGAAAATAGTAATCTTGCATATTTTATTGCATGCCATTCACAACAAGCGTCTCAAGTAAACTCTTCTCAGGGCGGTGTAAAGTATGAATATTAAAAAAAAAATAGGTAGAGGTGTTGAGTAGTATCAAAAAATATTTATTGCAATATGAAAAATACGATAGAAAAGACTTGTGAAATAATTATTACATAATTATAATAAATCACCAGAAGAACGCATTGAAGATATGAAATTTCAAGAATGTAAGTAGTATTTTTTGCATATTAGGCTAGTATTACTTAGTAAGTGCACCACATGTGAGACCCGTTCATCTTAAGCCCATATTCCATTGGCAGATTGCGTCTGGCCCGATCGTCTGCCACGACTGTCAAACTCTATTCTCTATGGTTTTCAAGGATCGTGAGCGATCGGGTCGAAAGTGGAAAATTTTCTATTATCCGTCGTGCGATCCTTTCATTATCAAGCGAAGATTGCCGAAAGCGTACGAAAATAGCCGAATATGCGCCTGAGTCATGCAAACGGTCGTTCATTTCATTCTACTGGTCGATTTCAACTGTACAACTACAAGATGGCGAAAACTTAAAAAATATATATGGAGTATCACCGAGGACACAGTCCTCGTCGAATAAATACACGCCAAAGATATAGTGTGGAACGTAAAAAACCCGCCATATTCAATGGCGATCACGCTGTTCTTCAGTTAGCCAACTTTTGACCCAGTGTTTTCGTTTACGGCGAGTCCTGACCGCCTGAGCCAGTTAAAATATAGCCATACTTGCTACAATAAATAAATTAGTCTTTGGATTATTCGATTTCGATATTCGAATTACTCAATTGGTTTGGAGATTCAAGCTCGCCCAGTTATTCATGATGTAAATTAACAATAAGTATACAAACTTTCTATAAATGTCAAACGGCCGCATAAATTTTAACAGATCTGATGCTCGCTAGCATCATGCTAGCATCTCGCTAGGTTTGACAGCTGACAGCTCAGTTTTGTTGACGTAAAATTGCGCGAGAATGCGCTCAGTGTAGCCACCAATCTAAGAAATATCTAGTTTTCACTCAACCTATATTTTTAATAATAGCAACACTACTATTATTTTAACCAATCAAAACAAGGACCAACGAGATTGAATCGTTGCGTGTAATTGCAAATAGCTAGCGACGACGGTTGGCGTCGATCGTTGGATCGGGTTGGGTCTGTGCGTCTGCCAATGGAATATGGCCTTTATGAGACCCATAGATATCTGTATTATTCGCAAACTAACATTTGTCGTATAAATTTTAAATTATTATAATTGATTTCGAAACATGAAAATCGGTCGATAAAACAGTTAGCAACACATTCTTGAAAAAGTTACCAACAAAAAGTTAGTTAATCATGGCTTGATCAACACAATACACGTCATAGTAACAGTTGATTTGTTCAATAAAATTTATTAAACATGCAGGATTATTTATTTGATCCATAAGTATATGAGTATTATAACATAACATACACATACATGCATTTTTATGCATACATGCAAAATAGGTCATCTACCACAATCAAACAGTACAAGTTCTTCGATTTATATTGTTTCCAACGAATCATTTTCTTTTTTTTTATGTCTAATATGGTCTATCCATCTATGTCTTTCCAATGTATGTGCTTGGTGGTCATTCGGTCAACCCGTTGGCACTTTGGTCTGAATTATGAGTTACAGAAAGTAAAATAAGTATTTTTCTGAGTGTAGGTAATATTAATACATTTTTTGTAAGTACAGTGAACGAGCAACTCATTGGGTCTTTAGTCTGGATTTTTGTGAGATACGAGATCGAACCTGCACTCACGAGCTCAGGGATCAGCGCTCTACCAACTATGCTATCGTGTGGCGTATTTGACGGTGTGGGCTTGAAAAAACACCGTGAGAATTTCCCCAAACGCGGTAATCGAACCCGTAACATACGGCCTCCGAGGCGGATACTCTGTCACTATCTTAGCGCAGGATTGATTGATTACCACTCGAATTAAATATTTGACCCGCGATTTTGAGTTATTCGAATTGAAATTTATTTTTTTCCCACCCATTAAAAAACATCCGTCATACCTAGATTCCAATGCCTAGATTATACCAAAGAAGAAAACCATAGGAGAACGGTTTTCTTGAATCTGAAAATTGAAAAATGAATAATAAATCTCCGGTGTTGCATATTAAAACCAGAGTCCAGATATTTTCGACAAGAAATGCATGAGTCATTTTCTATTCAAGACAGGTGTTTTAGAAAAGCTGTTATTAGCTTCCACCTGTTTTACGAGTTTGATTTTGTGTGTTTAGTATTGTTTAAAAAAAAAGTTGAAACATGCATACAGTTATGCTTCGTCGAACACCTGTTTAAATATTGGCAGGTCTGTGTACTGACACTGACATGGATAGAATATAAACACAGAATGTATATAGCCACTCATATATTGGTGATCAATGTTTTATGCATATCTCTGCAGGTGTTTAATGAGAACAGTTCTGTACCCCACAGGTAAAATACAGTACTTGCAAAAACTAACATTTTTAGTAGAGGCAAAAAATAATTCATACTGTTGTTTTCTTTAGTCATTCGCAAATATATGAAGAACTCTAAATCCATCGCATCTGACAACGCTGTCGGCCCATCTGAATCTTTGCGCCCTCAAGGCATCGGCTATAATGAATGGGCTTAAATGTTTAAATTCAAAGACTCAAAAATTGTGTTTTTGAATACTTGTATAGCCTTCATTTGTTTCTTTGATAGGGCTCCAGGTTTCACACTCATATAGGCGAATTTTGTCTTTTCGGACAGTAACTTAGACCAGAATAGATTCTTCAGTGTGAAGAACGCTGAATATTCACTCTTCACTCTTCAGTCTGCTGGCGAGTTAGGAGTTGGGAGATATTGGTTCCCAAGTAGGTACTTAAAAGCAGACGTTCAAAGATATGATTGATCTAGAGGTATTTATAAGGTTTATGAAGAAACTCTTATAGGCCTGGGTCATCCCCGGAGGAGATGGGCGGATAACGTCAAGAGGGACACAGAGAGGTTGAGTGTGACTGACTTGAGAGAGAGCTCGGCATAGCGCTTGCGCAGTCGGCCACGGCCTTGAATGGTCTGTAAAGTTTAAAGTATATTAAAAGTGAAATTATTCGAGCGTAATAAATCTAAAAGTACCTAATAAATGAAAAAAAAACAAAGATTTGAGTAGGTACATACGTAAAATACAAAATTCTTTTATAACACGAGTATTCGTTTCCATTCATCTTATTGAAGAAAATTCATCTTACTCATGAATTGGGCTATAGGTACAATGCTTGCTTTAATATTCTGATGCGGCATGTCTAAAAGACAAGACGGTGTAGATGACACAAACGGACACTAATTATCCTAATAATTATGACCACGCTTGCAATAACTCGTAGGTGAGAACACGTAGTTATATCCATTGCTAGACTCAACGTGCGGAGTGTTTGGGCACGTGGAATGTACCCGGAAAAGTGCAGGGGTCTGTGGTTGGAGCAAAGAGAAGTACCTAGTAGGCGAAAAAAATATGTAATACTGAAGTCAGCGGCACCTGTTAGATTTTGTTCATCCCGCCCTCTTCCACTGCCAAAATCAATAATAATTTATTATCTATGGATAATTTTTTTCTGAATGAAATCCCATACCTACTATATTGTGTCTGTGTCCGTGCTTGATATATTTTGTTAGTTTTGACAATGGTATTATACATGGCCCCCACAAGGGGGGGCTGACAGGGTCCTAGCCTGGGGGCCCGGGCTCAGGAGGGGTCCAGTAAGGCGAGTCGACCAGATAAGTGAGATAAATACACAACACAAATTTGCTTCACCAGTGAATAAAGTCGCCTTTATCAGCCCTTATCCTTAGCGATAGGTAGGGGGGCCCGCCAAAGATCCTAGCCTGGGGGGCCGCTTTAGGTTGTGGGGGCCATGGTATTATATATTATAACAAAATCGAATTAATCTGCACTATTTATTTATTATGTTACATGGTCGTTAATGAACACACTAAATCACTGTTGAATATTAGACATTATAACCCAAGAGAAGTTAGTATAATGTTAGTAGACCTCTTTCGTATATTATAGATGCAATTTGGCAATTTCGACTTTATTTTATTATTCTACATTTGAATCTATGTGTTGAAATGGCAGCGAAACGTCATCGAGCATAGACAAACAGTGTGATTATTTATTTAGTCGATAAATGGCGGTCACAGCTGCTGCCACACTGTACCGCCTCCATACTAAAATAGAACGCACGTGCGTCCATATTGCTTTCCAGAATGACGTTTCTCTTCCCGCCAAAAGAGAAAAAATGAATATCTCTCGCTGTGCGCTCGATAGTAAAGCGAATCCGAAACTTTATTCGACTTCGAAACTACGCGGAAAGTATTGGATGACGATTAACATAAACTTTATACATTGGTAGGTACACAGAATCGTAATATAGGCGCGCACACAGAAAAATGATATGGAGGATCCATTTTGAAAAAATATTCATAATTATTTTTTTTATTGATGATTAAAACAAAATTTAGCAGGTGTCACTGACTACCACATTTATTCCGCATACCTACTACTACTCATTGCTTCCCGTCGCTTCAACTGTGAACCAACCCCGACACTTTTCCGGATACATTACCTATACCCAGACATTATTCACCGATAAACACGTGGTCTGCAAGTAAAAATAAAGGTGTTCACCTAAGAGTTATTGCGAACTGTACGAACTGAAGGCTGACCGACAGCGTTGGACTATAACGCCGTGGGTCTCAGGTTCGAATCCTAGGTCTGGGAAGTACACATATTGTTTTTCAATTTGTGTCTGAATCAGGGTATGGACCTAATAGGTTGAGCAAGTGGCTGACATCCATTTCTCGTAAAAAAAAAACAAAATCTGATAATACAAACCTCTACTCTGTGGAGGCCCATATGATCCTATTAGGATCGGACATGGTCGGAAAAAAAATATTCTATTTTCCTAAATAATTTGTATTTTTCGACCTATAGGTACAGATTTTTAAATTTTGAAAGGACAAAAGTACGACATTCCCTAACTTGTTATCCAAATGGTTCACGTAGCAGAGGCTACGCCACATTTCGTAGCTTAAGAACGTCCGCAATTAGTGCGGGTGCAGCTCTATCCAACTGTTTCAGGTGATATAGCAATGCCCGCCGGATGGTGACCCCGTTAGGGGATGTCACGATAAGAAGAAGATAATATTTTTCAGTTTATTATATAGTTGGCAACTCGCTATAAAATATCTCGCGTCCCATGGATTGGGAACCCATATGGCAACGCATATACACACCGTAATAATCCTAATTAATAATTACATTGAAGAATAGTGATCAATAAAACTTCGCACTCTACACAACAATATCATTAAACCAGCCATACGGTATTTAACGATGACAAAAATTAAAGGGAGGAAGCACGAACAAATGGCTCTTCCCTCCTCCCGTTTCCAGAGCCCTCCCCCTCCACCCGAACACGTCACCATCTGTCCAATCTCAAAAATAGAACGCACGTGCGTTCCGTATCCGTTTCCTTATTAGAATTCCTCTTTTTTCGAATTTAATTCCATCCGGAACATCTGTGCGCTGCTCCTCCCGCCATAGACAAACGACTATTGCCAGAGCGGAGGTGGCGGCCATGTTTGAAAGGAAACCGGAATAAGGTATACTTACATACATAGTCTCCATTATTTATCGTTATCAGTCTGTAAATTATCTTTCTCATTCCTTGTTACTGTTCAATAATGAATTACAATCAATTTAGTATCAGTCTTCCACCACATAATCGAAGAGATATTATTTTTCTGTACATGTCACATCTCACATAAACATAATTAAATAATTAAATGACATAAAATCGGATATACCGTTCTGGGTTTCGCCTTTCTTTCTGCTATTACCGATAATGTCGTTCTAATGTAATAATACAATATTAGTAAGATGTGTGAATCTGTGCACTGCTGTGTTTGTTATTAATTATTGTCCAAAGCAGAACTAGTGTGATTTTTATTTAAAATTCGCGATCTTCGGCGTGAAAACGGTCGAGCAGTGGTCAACGCAAGCGTTTTTGAAGATTTTCTACCTGATGGAGTATCAGTTGCTCGCTGACAGTATCCGATTCATAATGTGACTTCCCCAGGCTTGTTTATGTTGTAATCTTGAACCTATTATAATAAGTTAAAATCAACTCCATCAACGTGAATAACTATCATATTAAATGTGCTGCATCAAAAATATGAAATGTCTACATAAAAAAAACATCCGGGGGATCCGACCGTAAATCAAATACCTATAATCATTTACCTGCCAATCCACTTGCACTAATTAACGTGAATGCAACATTAACGTTGTTATAATTTACGAAAAATAGTAATTAGAAAATGAAGCGACGTTGCCATGTTGTTTTTAGTTTGTTCTGGTAAAATAATATTATCTATGCATAGGTATTGTAATTAGTTTCACATAACGTCGATTCTAAGCATCTATGCATAGGTCATTAACACTTTTTTAAAAATATTTTTCGACAAATTAAACTACTTATGATTTAGGTATGTATAGGTGTGTATATAGGTAAATATATATTATATTAGGTGAGTTTATATATATTGTATTAAGGGGGGACATGCTCGTCGAAGGTCAAAATTGAGTTTTTATTGTATTTTCAAACCATGATCCTGGACACTCCTTAAACGTTGTAGATAATCTATTTATATAATTTTGAAGCCTTATTATCCTTTATAGTTATTTTACACATTTGATGACTGCATGAAGTATTTTTGTTACATAAAATAGTATTCTTTTAAACCTCTCGCTCTAATGTTTTAGAATATAGTCATATTTCGGTACAGAACTGTGCAGTGGTGTTAAGATTTTTTACATTTATTAATTTTTAAACGCATTTATAAAACCATTAGTATAATTTATTACGAGATAATTTTTGTAAAATATTCACTATAAAAATTATTTTGATAATCTCTGTGATCCCAAATTTGACAAGAATTAGGCATTTTATTATTCAAAAAATCGGCCAGATTAACACATTTGAAGATGATTCTAAAGATACTTATTATAAGCTATGTCTTTGACCATTCAAGTGTGATAAAAATCTTATGAATAATGATTGCTTTATAATAATTATTGACCTAAGAATAAGGTAGTGTTTTTTTGAAATACGCCATTTCTTTTGTCATTCCCTAGTGGTTAAGCTACAACATACGGCCGTAGCCATAAAATGACAAACTATAATTAAAGTAGGGAGTAAAATTATGTTAACGAGCGTGTTTGAACATGTACCTAACCGAATTTTTTTTTATTTTTTTTTAAACGGTACATGTTCAAACACGCGCGTCAATATCATTTTACTCTCTACTTCAATTATAGTTTGTCAATTTATGGCTACGGCCGTATGTTGTAGCTTAACCACTGGGGAATGACAAAAGAAATGGCGTATTTCAAAAAAACACTACCTTATTCTTAGGTCAATAATTATTATAAAGCAATCATTATTCATAAGATGTTTATCACACTTGAATGGTCAAAGACATAGCTTATAATAAATATCTTTAGAATCATCTTGAAATGTGTTAATCTTGCCGATTTTTTGAATAATAAAATGCCTAATTCTTGTCAAATTTGGGATCACAGAGATTATCAATATAATTTTTTATCGTGAATATTTTACAAAAATTATCTCGTAATAAATTATGCTAATGGTTTTATAAATGCGTTTAAAAATTAATAAATGTAAAAAATCTTAACACTACTGCACAGTTATGTACCGAAATATGACTATATTCTAAAACATTAGAGCGAGAGGTTTAAAAGAATACTATTTTATGTAACAAAAATACTTTATGCAGTCATCAAATGTTTAAAATAACTATAAAGGATAATAAGGCTTCAAAATTATATAAATAGATTATCTACAACGTTTAAGGAGTGTCCAGGATCATGGTTTGAAAATACAATAAAAACTCAATTTTGACCTTCGACGAGCATGTCCCCCCTTAAGGGGGATGCTTATACTATCAGAGGCGAAAAGAGGCACCTAACGGAAAAATACGAAGCTTGCAATTTGAGATTTTTTTTGATAATTTACAATTTCAACTGTAGTAATAAATAAATATGTATCTCAAAACATTAAAAAGATTTTTTATTTTTTTTTAAATTTAAAGATAAACTGGCAATTGTAAAAAAATGTAATAAAATGTGAATTCGTTGCAGGGTCAAATCTTATTACTTATTACATTATATTTTATGGCCATATTTATCATTAAAATTTAGTTTATTAAGTTTTAGATTTTATGTGGTGTAGATTTTTGACTAATTCATCGTTTTAATATTTTTTATATATATTTTAAAAAACATCGATTTAAAAAAAATATATAAATGTGTATAACTTGAAATCCTTTTTATTTATATCAACTCGAGCTTCAATACTGAGTGTAGTATTTTTATTGTTTAAAAAAATAATGATCTATTATTAGGTTTTGACGATTTATTATAATATGCTATCGAGTGTATTGTTATTAATAATATAGGGTTTTTACTAATTAGGTTTTTTATTGACACTTCAACTATTCATAATTTGTTTATTGTATTTTTTGTGACCTTTGAATTGATAGGTAGGTAATGGAGTTTTTACCTACTTTATTGTATTGATTTATTATATAAGCTAGAGTTAAGAGTGCTCGTTGTCAGTGTGTGTTTACCTTTGGTGAGTGTACACGGCGCCTGAAGATGCCGAAAGGCGAAACCCGGGTCGCAAAAAACGACTTAAATGGAATAGTACAGAGCTTGAATCCATTAGAACTTAGGATTTTGTTCAACGAATTATTGAACAAACGTAATTTAGAAGCACTTAAAAACTCATAAAGGTAAATTACATTGACTAAAATCAGATGGATGTGAGTTCAATCCAGTCTGGCCCCATCACGATTTATTCTAATGGATGACATTCGGTGTTTCTGAATTTTGCATTTTCGCTGTTTTTAATAATTAATAATCTCGGAATTGAAAATAATGTCCGGGATACCAATCCCTATATATAATACGTGCCGATCTTTTACCATCATACCATTACGGACGAACCCCCTTCTTGTAAGGATTAAAACCTCTAAGTCTCTCAAGATTCATTAATCATCTTAAAACCAGAATTTACAAAGGTATAGCAAACAAAATGCACTCGAATACTCTCTTCCCCAGTCTTGTATAAATAGAGAGTATACACTACTTATTCAGGGCTTGTTTCCTCGATATTTCGTAGACTTTAGGAGGAGGGGGTAAGATATTTTTCATAAATCCGAAGTTATTCGGAGTTTTAAGCTTGTCGCCAGCATCTGCGGTTCCTTAATTAGTGACTCAGACGTTTGCTAAGACTTCAAAGGGGTACATGCACTTCGCGAAACCACGGGTCGCAAAAGCTTTTGGTTTTCATATTGAACGTATTTTATTTTTTTGCTAAAACTAAGTGACAGTTTTATGTAGATATCTTTTACAATATAAAATAAGACAATCAATCAACAGTAAAAATAATAAAAAATCATATATAAATGATAACATATTTCACTAGGGAAAGCCCGCGATTTCATTCGCGTGAAATACGAAAATAAAAATCGCGGGGTTGCTGGCAAAAATTGCTTAGTCGATAATTAACGTATTTAGATGGATTACTTGTCTATATATCGTCTTTTAAGAAACAACACCGCGTAAGTCCCCATTTGGCGGTTTTGAGTTTTGAATAACATTCTGTAGGTAAAAAAATCCTACACCGTGTTTCTTTTATGGAAAAATTCTTTTTGAATGAAAAAATGTTTTTTTTAACTAAACACAAAAAAAAAAATAAGTTAAAAAGTATCAATTTTCAATTTTTTGAGACGTTTTTTGTTTCCCCTGAAAATTTTAATTACTTAATTGACTTCCGCGGTGTTGTTTCTTAAGCGACGATATTATGAATATGTATGCTAGAAAAATTTCAAGGTCATCCGATAAATAGGACATGTACATATAGCGCGATGAAATAATTACACTTATGTCTGATTTTAGTGGGCATATCAAACTTTAAAATTGCAATTACTCCATAACATGATTTAGAGTCTTACCAAGTTTGGGAGTAACCCCACGAATTATACAGAACGAAGAAATATACTAATAAAAATGGCGTACTTCAAAAAAACACTACCTTATTCTTAGGTCAATAATTATTATAAAGCAATAATTATTCGTAAGATGTTTATCACACTTGAATGGTCAAAGACATAGCTTATAAGTAGTATCTTTAGAATTATCTTCAAATGCGTTAATCTTGCCCATTTTTTGAATAATAAAATGCCCAATTCTTGTCAAATTTGGGATCACAGAGATTATCAATATAATTTTTTATCGTAAATATTTCACTATAATAATGTCAACATAAATTATACTAATGGTTTTATAAATGCGTTTAAAAATTAATAAATGTAAAAAATCTTAACACCACTGCACATGCATGTACTGAAATATGACTATATTATAAAACGTTAGAGCGAGAGGTTTAAAAGAATACTATTTTATGTAATAAAAATACTTTATGCAGTCATCAAATGTTAAAAATAAATATAAAGGATAATAAGGCTTCAAAATTATATAAATAGATTATCTACAACGTTTAAGGAATGTCCAGGATCATGCTTTGAAAATAGAATAAAAGCTCCATGTTGACCTACGCCGAGCATGTCCCCCTTAACTACTCGTGAAGAATAATTGTTGCAAGTGCGTTATTTTCGTGAAGTTTTATCTTAACTTCGGAACCAGCTAGTGTTTAAAAAAAAGCATGACCCGGCACTATTTTATTTAGCACTATACCACAGTTTATTGATATGTCGTCCATTTATACTACATATTAAATTGGCCTACTCGTATAATGCTTATTTTGTAACGTAAAAAAATACTTTCTATTTTACCTGAAACGTTATGTTGTAATAATCATAGCTAAATATGTGATGATCGCACCGAAGCTCAATTTGTAATAAATATTCAGAAAAAATCTAATGAATAGGTAAGTACATAAAATATACTAACTTCGTCAATATTTCGTGAGGTGGTAGTGTTAAGTTGTGTTTCTCGAGCGGAACTCGTGTTGATGACACCTGCGCGAAAGCCAATATCCTTAACGATATTAAAATCAAAGAACTTTTAGTTTTAGCAACCGCTGCCGGGAGCATTGACATTTCAAAGTGTAGTGTAGAGATGCAAAACATTTTTAGTTTGAGGGATCCGAGGGATATTTTATGAAAATTCGAGGAACCTCATATCATAATTTACTGGTGACAACCAAACATTGTTTACGAACTACGTATATTATTATAAATTGATGAATTTTCTCGTGCAGAACCCACTTTCAGTGTTGACTTACTAAAATATATTGGCGATAGGTATAAAATCTCATTGATTAGTCAAAGACTATCCAAGTTTCTTTTTCGAAGTTTTTGCGAATATAATTTATTTGGTTTTTGAAATATTACACATGTACCACAATATCATGATCTGCTTATGACAATTTTAGATAACTTTTTGACACCTTTCTATAATATCTCGGCAATAATGGTATGGATGTTATCCTTAAGTGCGTCAATAGTTTATGGATTGTTGGCATGTACGTATTCTTTCACATAACCCCAAAAAAAATCCGATGGTGTTAAATCGCATGATCTTGAAGGCAAATTAAAGACGCTAAATCTTGAAAATAAACGCCAATCGAACATTTCAGGCAAAAATATTTCTTTTTTTAATTGATTGTATATGTTGCCTAAAGTTACAGTAGATTACAGCATCATATCCCTATTATAATTGCCATTAAATCTCTTGGATAAGACACTGATAATTTCTAGATACTCTAATCACTCAATATGTTATTACCGCTCTATAAGCATCTGTCAAAATATTATGAGAGTATCATTTGTTTTCTTTCATGACCTTATTAAAATAATTAATGTTTCATCAGATTTTTCAAATTTAGAATTTGCGTTTATAGTGTAGGTATGTTTAATACGTATTCTCTTTGCCTCGCTCTCTTATACATATTTTCATATACGTCATCTCATGCGCTACATATAATTCAAGCCAAATATAATAATATATAAGGTGACAATGTGTTCAACAATAACCGTCACGGTAATATTATTATAAAACTAAGCTTAAAAAATGGTTTAGTATTTTTAAAACATCCTAATGTTATTTTGTTTGTGGGATTCCACGTCGGCGGTGGATAGGTGTTGTAGATGTGAGACGGTAGTAGATGTTCGTGATGATGGAGGAGTTTATTTACTGTAAAAAAGCACACTCGGTACAATATAATAAATACATCAGTGTTGCCATATTTTCAAATTGGAATTATAATACAGAGCCTCCAAAATTATAGTATTTGGGGGAAAAATATAGTACGCGTTGTCATCTGTTGAAAATGTATAGGTTTTTTGTTTCTCAGAAAAAAATAACGGAGAATTTGAGAAACTCAGAAACCCCTTTTTATTTAGGTACCTCTTCCGACCAAAAGTGCTTACGGAAGAATTCAATAAATTTCATTTTAAACCAAAGTCAAGGGATTTTTTTTTACGTTTTTCGAGCAATTTTTTTCTAAGTTCTCCAAATCTTCCTTTATTGCGAAATTATAGTACTTTGCACCAATTTATCGAACGGCAATCTCGAAATTTGAGTACTTTTTACATATTTTTTTCCGATATTCACAATTATAGTATTTTGGGCGTACTATAGCTGTTTTATATCGTACATAGTACGCGGACCAAAATTATAGTAAAAATACTATAATTATAGTACGGTTGGCAACACTGAAATACACTGACAATACGGTGCGATGTGTTTTTACCGGGAAGTTATAATCGAATGGCATTCCCAAACAACTACTGTGATCCGGTATGTATCGACGTACTCACAATCCAGATAATATATTGAACATAATATTTAGGAAATAACTATTATAATTCAGTCAGCTATTTTATATCGAGCTTGCGATAATTTAATATGGCTGACTATATGGAAAAAACGGATATTACCGTAATTATAATAATTGAAAACAGCAAACAGAGCGACGTTTGCATTCATACACCTAGACTACACTTCATCATAACACATATCTCTTGATAATGGCCTCTGCAACGAGCCCGAAACATCGAGGAAAGATGGAATAAGTATACGCGGTGGAAACCCAAGCATCTATTACGATAAAAAAACAACCGCGAAAGTCTCAAACATTATGCAAACAGCTATTTACTGAGTTTGATATAATTGGAAACTACGGAAATGGATATTAAGGAATTCGTAGTTGTGGTCAGCTATTTAATATTGCCGATTAATATGCCGACACGGCTTGAGTTGTTTATCCCCATATGTTTTAACCCAATTACAAAAAAGAAGTTGTTTTTTTATTTAGAAAGCTCTTGAAATTTTACGTGGAACCTTGGACACGCGGTACCGTGGATGGGAATTACTGATATTCAAAAATGTTCGGTTTGCTTCAAAATACCTACTCGATTTTACGATTAGATATGTAAGTTATTTTTCTGTAAGCGTGTACTTGAATTTCGAAGAAACTTACGTTATCTTTTCGCCAGATGTCAATGTTCAAAATTTCTCGCTGCGGTCTCTTTTTCTTAAAAGTTTTCATTTTTTGAATGCATGTAATTATATACATTAAAGAAAGTAATTCTTGATCGATCGGGAATGCTGCCGAAAATTTCAACGGGGTATTTTGTTATAATGAAATACGATTTATAGTAACAAATGCAATACGCCTGCGGTAAATAGAGCCAGCAGGGGAGGATTAGCCCGGCGGGAGACCGGGAATCCCGGTAGGCCGTCGTGTCCGAAGTGTTTTTTTAAGTGATTTTTTTACGCTTGGAAACTATAGCAATTTCAACAGTAGGTATAGTGAATCCAAGTAACGTCGAATCGTTATAGGCGACCAGTACCCCCTGACGTTTCGGTTTGACAGCCAAGCGCACTACCATACCGCCAGTTGAATGCAGTATTCTAACTCACATTTTGAAATATTTTGCAGAAGAATTTTTTGAAACGGCCTACTTCAGTTATTTATTATTTATATGGAAAAGTGTATGCACCATTTTTTTCATCAATAATCCTACTAAAATATTATGATGCATCCATTTATCCATAAAGATAATAAATAATTTCAGTTTGTTTCAAAAAACTCTCTCCTCAAAAATTTCAAATGTAAGTTAGAATAGTTCTGCATTCAGCTGACGATGTGCACCATTCAGGGAACAGAGTATTAATGGGAACTGAAATACCTAATGGGTGTGGAGTAATAGGCAACCGATCTCGAGTGTGCAAGAATATAGGATAAACTTAAAGACGTGTCAAGAATACGTAATTCTAAGCTTGTCCTTCGTTCTGACAACTGCTCTCGGTTTATTTACTGACGCTCATTCAATATTGGTGGATTTGGAGGTTGCAACTTACAACACACACTACTGCACGTCTATAACGCGTGTTTCATTTTCGTAGGATACACTCATATTCAAAAATGTAGTGCTGCTTCAAAATGTAGAGTATTAGGGTAGGTATAGCCTATCGGAATTCCATTTATTAATATGTTCTGTGGCACTATTGATGCCAAAATAATACACCAAAAATTTAAATCGCAAAAATTGATAGTGGAACCGCCAAGGCGTCTATCCATGCAACAGCCTCTGGTTCAGCTCGGCATATGGCTGAAACTCTTCCGCAGTATTCACATAAGCTGTAGAACTCTCCAATATGGTCCGTAGTCTGAATCTAACCACACTCTCAAAGTAATGACTCTTCAAGATGCAGGAGATATGGATATGCACCATATTTGCGTGGAAGCCTAATAGAGCTGCACACGTGCATGGATATACATACACAACGAAGTTACCATGTGATGATAGGTATGGGTTTACGAAGGGTGTTGATTTATACTTTTACACTTATTGAAAACACTGATTCAGGGACATTACGTAAGTATATTTCGCTTTACAGGAAACAATTAATTATTAATAACATTTGTAATCGTAGGCTTTGGCGCGAAAAAGGTAGCGAATCGTATTTAGAGGCGACGTAAGGGCCCAAGGGTAGGTAGCCGACTGCCCGTACCTACCCTCGATCCCTCGTTTGCCTAGAAACAGATAACGGTAACGTACTTTTTGTTTGTTTCGCTGTGCATCATCGTTTAGCCTTGACTCATTTACAGTTACAATAATATTATCATTATATTCTCAACTCTGTCGATTGGAGGATTGTTGATGGGGGATTTAGACATTATCAGTGCTCGAAATGGAAAATTTCACGAACAGGAACGCTCGACAATTTTCCAAAAATGTGTGATATTAGATATAATAATATCTGTAACATAAAAATATCTTTTAGTTTTACATGATGTACTTTTTTCATCATCATCTTCGCCCAATACGCTATCGGCTATAACAATTAGTGGTAACATACAAATATAGAGTCATTTTAGTTTACGAAATCGTTTTCTAAAAAATACATTAATAATTATACAAATATAAATAACTAAACGTATATGAATCTAATTGGAGTGGGAAACATTATTAAAATACATGAAATAATAGACAAACTAATCACAATTTCCCATTGGTTTCGTTAGTAGTTTGAATAAAAATATGCAACTAAGAGTGGATAGAAATATGAGTGAAGATACTTCGGTTTAAACAAAATACGTGCCGCTTTTTTCAAAGCTCTGCTTTTTCGTAAATTCGAAATATTTTGATTATGGTAAACTATTTTTAATCAAATTAAAATCCATCGTATACGAAAAAGCAAGGGCATGGTTTTTAATAAATTAATTAAAAAAGTATGCAATACGCAAGATTTACAAATGTAGCATTCTTTATTAAATATGAATCATTTTAAACAACCTCAGAAGTCTAGGTACATATTATTAGAAAAAAAATATTTACATCATGTGGACATGTAGGATAATTTATTCTAATAGGTTTCCAATGTTATAGAAATTGTTATATACAGGGAAATTTTGCATATATTTATCCCATTGGATTCTGATTGATTTATTTAAATATTTTTATTTCGTATTGTACCTTAAACAATACAAAAAATTTTAACATGCATACGATGTTCACGAATATGTATCTATATTAATTATGGAATTATTTGATTAAGTTATTAAATGTATTATTATATAAGTTTAACCATCAAAAACACAGTTCATTCAACCCGAAAAATATCCATATAAAATTAAAACAATAAAGGAAATGATATTTATTTTTTTTGTCACTCAATGTAAAATATTATAATAGATTAGGATAAATAATTATTATCTGGCGATTCCGTAACGTTGAGTAGGTAGGTAAAACAGCAAATACGTAAGTTCTGGTCACAGGGAAAATCATGACTGTATTTACTATTTAATATGAAATATTTGACCCCCTTAGAAATTATTAAAAAACAATTTAAGCTATTAAGTACCTACAAAGAGTTTTTAAACGATGTCAGAGCACAAGTTTTTCGGAAATTTAAAAATTTAGCAAAGCAGCTGCAATAGTTAGGTTTTTTCATGTATGCAATAATAATTATTTAGAACCCAACCCATCAACCTTGGTCGATCTAGTGCTGGACGAAGGCCTCCCTTATTTTATTCCATCTCTCTCGGTACCTACTTAGTTTTTCACTGCAAAGTATTTCCGCTGAATTTCGTCAATTCATCAATAATGTAAGACATATAAAAAATAAATTAGTGTAGAGCAGCAAAACATGGGGGTTAGGTAATGGGAAACCAACAAAAACACAACTTAAAATGTTTAAATTTGGAAAAATAAGGAGTCTAATTTTGTCGCTTCCTTTGATGAAAATACTTATCATTGGCTGCATACAACTTAATATTGATAAACAATAAAACTGTATTAAAATAATATGTATGAACTTGCAAAAAATAAGTGTCTCGTTTTATAAATTAATACTACAGTAAATCTACATTACAATGTAAAATAGCTTCCAACCTTTCCTTACAATCAAAAAAAAATTCGAAATACATTATTGTCCCATACATGCGACAATGCAATAAATCTTATTCATGCCCCTGTGCATTTCTTTGTATACAATTTTATTGTTTATCACCATTGACGCAAAAGGTTCTGTCTATTGGTGCATTAAAGGCCAAATTCGTTGAAAACAGTATTGTCTAGAAAATATGTTAGTTCTCAAATACGCTGTCTTACACTTACTCTATCACTATTTCAAAAAAACTTAAGTACATTATGTACGGGTCATAGAAAATTCAGTGGTTCTAAACCAGTAAAATTATTTTTTAATAAAAAAAAATATTTATGTTTCTGTACCTTTGTACCTTTCAATTCATTTTTGTAAATTTTAAATCTAGCCCGGAACGTAATAATATTAAGTATGACGCTTGAGGATTTTACTAGACGACTCGCTGTCCGTCGGATATTTTACGAACCGGTACGCCATTTTCGAGATTTTAACGAACAGGAACGCCATCCTTGGAAATCCCACGAACAGGAACGGCGCTCCGGGGCGTTCCGCTCCATTCCGAGCGCTGGGCATTATGATATTTGGTAACAGTGACCATGTTGCAATCGACCAAAATCCATTCCACGATTGACACATTAGACATGTCTGCACTCTCAGCAGGCGAAAGCAGCTCTTCCTGTCGTTGTTGTTTCGTATTATTTAAAACTGTTTATATTTTCTCGACGTGGTTAATTTTCACCGTATTTTTACTGGAAATATCCTGGACAGAACAAGTAAGAATTATTATCTAGTATTCTGTCAAAAATTCCACAAGATAATCTTATTCTGATATAATAAATAAATCTGGGCTACCATACATCATTTCGCCCAAAACCTTCATCTCTGTTTAGTTCGAAACAGATACATACAGATCGTATCTACTAACTGAAAATCTCCCCAGCCGTAAAGGGTAGACTAGGGCAAGCACCCATCTGCGAGAAAATTACTTAAAATCATAATATATAACGAGATTAGAGGAATTATTTCGCCCGTATGAACCTGCTACCCGTTCCTCGATATAATTTTTGCTCCAAATTGCCTGATAAACGCCAGCGTTAACGATTCGCTAGGTATTTTCTTCCATTATTATAATATAAGTATACAATTGTCAAGACTTTCTTTTCTCGTCACAATCTTTAGCTGCATACTGCAAGCAAGGATGCATGGTTGTAGCAAGTGCTTGAAATGGAAAATTTTACGAACCGGAGCTCTCGATAATTTTACGAAAATATCGACTATATTATACTATACTAGATTAATTGTAAAAGTGATTTATAAAAAAAGTGTGTTATTTTTTTATTATATCAAATATCTAGCTTAGACGGTCAAATTAATATTTCCACGAGACGGAGCGATAATTTTGGGGATTTTATGAACCGGAACGGCGCTCCGGTGCGTTCCGATCCATTTCGAGCCCTGGTTGTAGCAGTATCAGTCCCGTGCAGGTTCATTTTGTTTTTCTTCTACAATGCTGAACATTCGTCTTTCCTATTTCTTCCTCTCTTCTGATACCATCTAGTACAAAATCTTCCAATACTTCGGCGCACCGTTCAAGACCTATATACTAGAATATTTATTATCCACCGATCATATCTTTTCTTACGGGGCTGGCCCACTGCCGGTGGAATCTCGGAATGGTATTGACGAAGTCTGTGAGCTTTGTTCATCGACGGATTCAATGCAATTAACATCGATTGTTCCATAACTCGCAGTATTCAGTTAAGACTAGGGATTCCAATCCCGGGATCCCAAATCCCGGGTTATTTTCGATACCTATGAATCCCGGGATTGATAAACATAATCTCGAAACTTTTGGGATTGATTTTTTTTATCAATTTTTATGGAAAATAAAATGAAAACGAAAATATAACAGAAAAAATACTTAACAAATAACTATATTAGAAATAAACTGAGTTTGAATGAAGTTTGATTTATACCCATGTGTAAGTTGCCGATTCATTTTATTTTTTCACATAAATTAATAAAAATGAGAAAGATTGGAAAAAACAATGTTTCGCACTATTAACTAAGTAATTCCACCATGAATGATCTCATACGTTAAAACGTTTAAAAGTTTCATATTTGGCTGACTAATTAGATTTATGAAGCGGAAAGGCCATAAGTACACCATAATTTGCTTTACTATTTTAAATCTCGCTAACCCATTCATTAAGTCTTTACTATCAGAAACAGCAATCTCATATTAAATTCACATTATTATTTATATTAGAATATTATTTATTCCATTAAACTTATGTATTTCCAAGATTGAACGTATACAATATTAACAATAAATGTCTTTAATAGTATAAATTATACTTGATTTATTTTTGACCGATTTTATCAATGTTATTTGTAAATATAAAATTTTTATATTAACAATGGAAAAAAAATACTAATCCCGGGATTGTTAATTTGTAATCCCGAAATCCCGGGATCAGAATTTTGGCTCGGGCTTCCCTAGTTACGACTTCTCAAACATTGCGTTTAAAGATTGGATCCAAATATATCCGAGTAGAATTTCGGGTATTAAAGATTGAAGCCGATTTATAAAATATGGCAATGACTTCTGAAGAGAAACCAAAACTACACACGTTTGTAATAAATGATAGCCATTTAAATGTAAGTTTTTAATATTATAATTTTACAAGTTAGAATCTAGACGATTTACCCGTAAAAAGAAAATAAAATTGGGCAAATGGTGAGATCGACATACAAGTAAGTCTCTCGAGCCGTGCTGTCATGACGAAAAACAAATCAACTAAAACTGTAATCGACAACCCAGTATCTACGCTGATCGACACGTAATAATAAAGTAGTATTAGCTCGTGGTCACAAAACCCGCATACTTATTTGCGTGTAGATCAGACCACATGAATCGATAGCAACATTTGAGTCACATTTATTATATAGGGGTATATAATGTTATCTCTATTTAATGTTATTTATATAATGACAATTAATAAAAAAAAATGCTTATAATTTACAATATAGAAAATTACTGTAGATGTAATAATAATATATATCAGGTAAGGTTACTTCGTCTTTTTCCAAAATACGACCAATGTCACAGAACATATCCGTGGCTTTATCCAACTGACTTTCTCTTAGGCATGCTTACATACTGCAGTCTGCAATTTAGAAGAAATCTTTATTTAGCTACGTATTCTTTTCGACTTATACGAGGTATAAATGAGAACTCTGCCATTCTGGGCAGTGTTGACCTGTGTGTCCCTGATAACTATCTTAGAAATAGAGACCATCAGTTGTTTATTCTCCCAAGGTGCAGAACCAACCTGCCATTGGTAATGCCAATTGGGAGAGCGATAACTGTGTTCAACGAAATTGCTTCGGGTGTTGATATATTCCACCTACGTGAGAATGAGTTTAGGTGGATGGTGGATGTTGTTTTATAAATTATTAAAATAGGGTCTGCTTAACTCATCCGGTGTTATATTTATATATCTTTGTTTCTATATGTCATGTTGTGAATGTCTTAAACTTATAATTTGTAATGTCCACAATATGTTAAAAAAATAAATAAATTGAACAACAGCGACAGACATTCTGATACACATATCTACAAATATTCAAAGAAATTTAACCCCGCAGTCGAAAATTTCGACATCTCCACGGAATCTACTTTCAAATACATTTTGTTTAAAAAAGGTTATGTTAAAAAGTACTATATTATATTGCTGCGAAAGCTGCGAATCCTCGTGAAACACTTAGCAGCACTGTGAGGTCGCAGAGTTCCACGGACCCGGTAGGGAATAACTGAGTCCTAGGAACTAAAATATGTTATTCAGTACGTTCATTTTCGCATAATTTATAATGATTTACATTATTTACAACATGGCGCGGTAAGTAACAATACTTTGAAACATCCTCATATCGTATACCTATATTGGAAAAAAATCCAAGGCAAAATAGCAATGTGACTAGGGATTCCAATCCCGAGCTATTTTCGATACCTATGAATCCCGGGATTGATAAACATAATCCCGGGATTTCGGGATTGATTTTTTTATCAATTTTTATGGAACATAAAATAAAAGCGAAAATATAACAGAAAAAATACTTTTAATAAAAAATAACTACATTAGAAATAAACTGAGTTTGAATGAAGTTTGATTTATACCCATGTGTAAGTTGCCGATTTATTTTATTTTTCCACATAAATTATTAAAAATGAGAAAGATTGGAAAAAAACAATGCTTCGCACTTTTAACAAAGTAATTCCACCATGATCTCATACGTTTTACGGCAATTTCATATTTGGCTGACTAATTAGATTTATGAAGCGGAAAGGCCATAAGTACGCCATGATTATTTGCTTTACTATTTTAAATCTCGCTAATCCATTCATTAAGTCTTTTATTACAGTCATTTATTAGTATTATATATGTATATTATTAGTCACATTATTATTTATATATTATATATATTTAATATTATTTACTCCATTAAACTTGTGTATTTGCAAGATTGAACGTAGATATACAATATTAACAATAAATGTCTTAAATATTATAAATTATACTAGATTTATTTTTGACCGATTTTATCAATGTTATGTGTAAATATAAAAATTTTATATTAACAATGGAAAAAATGCCAATCCCGGGATTGTCAAAGTGTAATCCCGAAATCCCGGGATCAGAATTTTGGCTCGGGATTGGATTCCCTAACTGTGACTACACCTCTCAACCAGGAAGCGAAGGATGTGATATCGAATCCAACTTGGTATTTCTTTTCTTATGTACCTACACTGTTTCTGAGGTTTTTCTAGATTTTATATTTTCAACAAAGAGAATTGTTGTCTTGAATAAATAAGATTAAAATAACAATTAATTATTACAGCTGCTGGACTTTAAGACAATTTTAGAGATGTCCACTTCATCAGTTCATAATGGGCCAAATCAGTATTAATTATATAGCTCAAAATGAATCCATTTGACAAATTATTCACTAACCGTTTAAAACTTTCCGCCGATGAATTATACCTACCTGGCAAAAAGTTTCAGATTAAGCTGCCGGAAAATAAGTTTGGGAATGCGCCCCCTGCTTAGTCCGCCACTGCCCCGACGCCATAAATAATGGCCGACGGCGCTGTGGGAACCACCTGCGACCGCCAGCGCCGTACCGAGGCGCGAAAAAATTGAGCCCAAAAAGTGATTAGTTGAGACAGCGCGAGTTATGTTTTTTTCCTTGTACAATATAACAGCTGATAAATCATAGAAATCTTTGTTTTTACAAAGAAGCGATCCGAGCAATATACTTTTTATCAAGTAATTTCACTATTCAATATAACCCCACGATGGCCGCGCGACTTAAGCGTCGCCCTATTGTGTCGTGGGTTCCAGGTTCGAATCCTGGTTCTATGCTGTAACTCGGGACATTGAAGGCACTCGCAAAATGATGCCATCGTGACGTGTGCGCAATACACGTATCGACGCGAGGCACCCAATGCGCATGCCCACCATAGATATTATTATCCCCACACACTTTTGTGTATAGGGACATATTTTGTTAATAACGATACTATTTGAGTAGCGTAAATTCACTCCGGTAGGGTCGACAAAAAATGTGTCACAATGATGTCATATAACGTCATTTTCGAGTGACTTCAATGTCCTGAGTTACAGCATAGCGGTATCATACATATTATCAGCGGTATGAGTCAGAGTATGGACCTCATAGGTTGAGCAAGTGGCTGACACCCATTTCTCGTAAAAACAAAATCTGTTAATACAAACCTCCACTCTGTAGAGGGCCCATATTATGATCTTAATAGGATCGGACATGGTCGGAAGAAGAATTTCACTATTTTGTATGCGGCTGATTTTCACAGACCATTGAATCCCAACCTTTTTTGTTTGGTGGAACCCTTTGGACATTTTCTTGAATATAGAGAAACCTGAAACCTGCGGTAGGCTGAGCGACATATTATGAAGATCCAGACAGGGAAATTACAAAATATATGTGTGAAGCGGTAGATAATGACATACCGTGTCAACCTTTTACTATTTTTAGCTTCGAAGACCTGTATTAGCGTCGCATTTGAAATTTTTGATAGGATAGTTATTTTACATAGTTTTGCCATGGGGGGCTGACAGGACTCTAGCCTGGGGGCCCGGGCTCTGGGGGGCCGGGCGTGGTGGGTTGAGCTGATAATTGAGATAAACACACATCACAAATTTTCCCTAATGCGGAAAAAAGTCGTCTGCGGCGCTATTTTATTTACAGAGTTTTATTATTTTAAAATGTCTAGTTCCGTGATGTAATTTTTGATTATTGTGTGTCGATATTCGTCAACTCCATGATTCAAATGGATTTATTCAACAATACAAAGAAATCGCTAAAAATACACGGAATACCTTTAATTTTACCTGAAACAACATTTAGAAAACAATTCTGTAAAAAGTCCCACTGCCTTTAATCATAGCGATAGGTAGGGGGGCCCGCCAAAAATCCCGGTCTGGGGGCCTGCTTCAAGATGTGGGGTCATGAGTTTTGCCCACAGCTAATGGTCAGCTGAGTAAACACACACTATACAATAATTAATAGTATAGCAATAGAATTCATTACAGTGCTGACAATATAATATCGCTTGAACACCTGCATGAATTTACTGGCACTAGTGTGTAAATTAAATTATCGCGATAATAACTGTATACACATAAAAGTGCTGACTGTCTCGCCAATATCATTCTTCAAGCGTAAGCAAGACGCGTTGTTGCCATTGTATGGTGCTATTTTTAATAGGATATGAATGTTGGTAAACGTCAAAATGCATGCAAGTTCCATATATCGCGTGAAAAATCAGAAGCTTCTGAACTTTTTGATTCATGTATGCAATCTTGAAACTTGCACCATAATACGTGTTTACACGTGCATTTTCTTGTTATGGCCGCGATAATACGTACTGTCAGCAGTAAATACATTCACGTATAAACGGTGTATAACGTTATCGTGAAAGTTTTAAATGCTTTGACGCAAACAAATTGAACAGTGCGCAGTAGGCGGTGGAGTTTATTACAGACAACTGGGTTCTTCAATGTTTACTTTAAACTTTAAAATACTTAATTTTGATAGGTCAGATTAAATCTTTTTTTACTCTTACAAAATTAGTTTCAAGTTATAGGTTTTCCAAATTCTCGCGTAACCTTTGATTCGGCTCGCGTAATGCCGTAGATATAGAGTTTCCAATTGATTTGTGATTAGTAGCATATTAGCGATATATAATATAGATATATAAGCAATTCATGTTTATGAGATCAATTTTTGGCTTTTCTTGCCAATTTATATTATAGACCACCTTTTCTTGCTGTGAGTCGAAAAGGTCTTGATCAGAATCAGAACTATGTATTTACTTAGTTTTTTCTCCTGGTCAGTGAAAATAACAATAAATGAACAAGTGGTTTTTCAAAAGAAATTAAATCAAATGACAAATCACTTAATTATGAAAGATGTATGGTCACCGTACTGATAATACATGAGTATCTATTTAAATAATAGTCAATATAATATGATCTCAAAAAGACACTCATGCAATACCTACGGATAGAAAAGTCCTCATCAATGCGATAGTGTATTTACCGTGGGTTAATCTTGTTTATATGTAAAATGTATTTGTGCTAATAATGGTACCAATATATTGTTGAATCTATGATCAAAGCTTAGTCGGCTCGCACATCAAAGCGCGTCTCGTCTGCAACGTGTTGAATACGTCGATAAGACGTCATCGTTATTTACAAAACACACGTTGACAAATCGCATGCGTTTCGGGCTACGAGTCGAAGCCGCCAGAACGCATACGCACATCTACAAATTGGTCATTATTATACTGGCTCACCGTCCGCCGCAACCCAATATATCTACGTTTCGAGAGGTTACGCGCAACTTTCGGTCTTAGAAGGTTTGATTTATGGCTGTGCGGCAGACGAGGCGAGTTTGTGTTGACCCTTGCACAATATGTATTCTTTATATTTTTTTTAAATATTTTATTAATTCAGTATTACAATAATCAAAAATTTTATTTGAAGTTGTACAATGATAACGGGTTTTTTTCATTTTATTAAAGACATACATTGGGGACGATTATGAAACCAGTGTATCCCGAGTCCCGACTTGAAAAAATATGTTACATATTTAATTTAGTCCCGGATTGAGAAAAGAAATATGGTAGTTAAGGTGAAATTATTATAACTCGCTCTTTGTCAAACGATCATATTCTATTTCATGTTATTAAAAAATAATAATAATTAAATTAATTGAAAAACCTTGCGGCCGCCCCTGCGCTCCGTCACCAAAAGGGTTTGATTGAAAACGGTGCGGCGGGTGGTGGGCCCCCGCGGGAGGTTCGGCGATCCAAGGCTTCCCAAAGGGTGGCCCGTCGTAAGATGGGGGAGAGGTGGGCAAGTCAGCACCTGCGGCACACAGCAGTATAGGGGCCACGTACTTAGTTAGCCGCCTCGCCGAAGTGGGGTAATGTGTACGTACAACTATTTCTACAGACGGCGTTGTATTTTTCAAGTTTAAATTGAGTTTTTGATTAAGATGTACGGATTATATTAAATTTAAGCTTTTGTTTTAAATATCTATTGTGCATCAACAACTAAACAAATGTAAGTGCGTACATCTTGACTATTTTTTGCGTTTCCATATATTGGAATTCAGTGATTTCCAACCATTTTATTTGGTGGATGGAATCCTTTCGACATTTTCTAGAAACCGATAGTCAATACATATTAAGTTTTGGACCTAGCACAAATTTTTGGTAAAAACTTAAAATAAACTATTGAGTTTGGTTTTATGACGAAATTAGTCTTGAGTAGGGATTCCAATCCCGGGATCCCGAACTATTTTCGATACCTATGAATCCCGGGATTGGTAAACGTAATCCCGAAACTTTCGGGATTGATTTTTTTATCAATTTTTATGGAAAATAAAATAAAAATGAAAATATAACAGAAAACATACTTTTAATAACATATAACTACATTAGAAATAAACTGAGTTTGAATGAAGTTTGATTTACTACCCGTGTGTTGCCAATTCATTTTATTTTTTCACATAATTTATGTGAGGTATAATGAGAAAGATTGTAAAAAAACAATGCTTCACACTTTAAACAAAGTGATTCCACCATTATCTTAGACGTTTTACAACAGATTCATATTTGGCTGACTAATTAGATTTATGAAGCGGAAAGGTCATAAACTATGATTTACTTATTTTAAATCTCGCTAACCCATTCATTACGTCTTTACTATCAGAAATAGCAATCTCATATAATATCTGTAAACACTAAAGACAATATTAACAATAAATGTCTTTTTTTCAAGATTTTTTTTTGACCGATTTTATCAATGTTTTTTGTGTAAGTATATAAAATTTTCATATTAACTATCGAAAAATGCCAATCCCGGGATCGTCTAATTGTAATCCCGAAATCCCGGCATCAAAAATTTGGCTCGGGATTGGATTCCCTAGTCCTGAGCATAAAAAAGTCTCTAGACTTCCTTTTCTGACCGGAATTTGTAATTTTGATTGAAAAAAATTTCGGCACTGAGAAAAAAGTTTTCGAATACCTGCATTGATGTTTTCATTCAGTATTGCAATTTCTATGTACATAAATTATGCAACTAAAGGGTTCTCAAATTAGTGCCCGCACTTCTCAGCAGCTTAGAAAAATTCAGAAAAAAGTGGGAAAGTATATATTGTGTGCGTAATGAGCTCTGTAAATGCAATTTGAAAACAATATTTTGGAGAACTTATTTGTGTTCAGCACTAGATAATATGTTCCTAATACTTGGTGGACAAAGCAATTCATTCATCATTCCATTTACGACGATATACTTTTGTGAATCTGTATTCAGTTTCTTCTAGGCGGGCATGAAAATCGTAATTAGCAAAAAAATATGTATGACAAGTATATCTGTATATTTATATTTGCATTTTAGGCAGTACAAAGTTCATTTTACAACGTTTTTCTTAGGTCGTATTCTTATTTGTCCGGTGGTTGTTTGTCCGGTACACATCTTGCAATCGATTTTTAACTAACTTCCCGACTAGCTAGACATTTGAAACTTTTAGAATACATCAGAACACGATGCCAATGCATTTTTTAATACTTTTAGCCATCTTTAAGTAGAATTGAATTCATGTTTGGTTAATTCTGTTTTGTATAAAAAGTTATTTCGATACCATTAATGGTTGCTAGGGGGTCCTAGCAACTAAATTATTAAATAATATATTATACGCGCGTTACTATGGAAATCAATATGAAGTGAGATTTCATTATTCAGTATTTCTAACAAGTACAAATATTTTTGATCGTTTAAGCTAGTCAAGTCAAGTTTATATGATTCAACAGAAAATATAAAAAGTTCTTTTTATCTTGTAATTATTTTAGTATTATTTGTTCACGTGAATGTGAATGTGGTGTGAAAAACTACAATAAGATATTAATTTCGTAAGGGATGCCAACATCAATAAAAAAAAATAAAGGTGCGGGAAATAGAAAAAGTTGAGAACCTATGATATCACTAATCTGAAAAAGTTTAAGTAGGTAGGTACTGAATAATTTTATTTACTTTGTAAATATCACGTGTACATGTTGCACGTTAGTGCTCATGCTATAAATAAAGGATTATATTGTACCTATAGCTGTGAATGTAAATTACGGGTATTAATACTATCGACTGAGGGTGCTTGATGGAAATTGAATTTAAATTATAATTGATTTAAGTTTTCTACTATTCGATTTGAATCGTTTTTGCGACCCGGGTTTCGCCTCTGGGCGTCTTCAGGCACTATGCATACTCACCTATGGTAAATGCACACTGACATAACGAATACAGTTTTAATTCTCGCTTATATAAAAAATGAATATAATTGTTGGGAATAGTGGATTGTTTGGAGGATCGTAAATAAGCAACGTAGTTTTAATATACGATTAACTTTATTTATATTAAGCTGCATGAATATTATTATACAGAAAGATCACATTTTATATGCGCGCGTTACAAATGACCGATGAGAACTAAATACTATTACGCCACACACACAGGTGCGGCGTAAGAGTGGGAAGTAGAATCTGTCTCCCTCTTACAAACAATAGTCGGTATCTAGCAGAGTCGCACAGCGAGCGCTAGATGTCGACACATACTTCTTTATTCTTATATTATTAATTATATTATTTAATTATATTGTTATATTATTCTATTAGATGGCTATCTCTCAACAATAGTATTATAAGATAATTAAGAAAGTAGATAATAAGGTTATTGAAAATTTGATTGTTTTATGATGATTTAATTTGGTTTCTTTTATTGAGTTGTTACCGATTGTATGTGGCTTCCAACTTCCACGCAAATATACAGTGTGTGACCGAATTCGGCGTGGCAATTATGTGTTTATATACTGCATACGTGGGGCTTGAAAGAATCACCACTTTGCGAGTGTGGTGAGATTCAGACGTGCAGAGTTGCATATCGTGGAATCATGCAACTTGTATGCTTTCCCCGAAGGAGTTTCAGCCATATACCTACACCAGACCAAATAGGAAGCAATTGAATTAATTGATTACTAGCCAATTCCATTGTGTCCTGTTACATTATAACTACCTAGTAGTTCTGTGATTATTATTTTCTGATGTATTTTGTTTTTAACAAAATGTTTTTTACTATCGCCTTATCATTACATAATATAATATACTGATAGGTCTATTATATTCGTAGTTTTCAGAGATATAATAACTAATAAGTAGGTACATATTAATTGCAAATAATGCAATATGATTTGGTTAGCGTCATCGTGTTGAAGTAATATATTATGCTATGATTAACTGTCAATCATGTGCGCAATTTTAAATTTCACGCATTATAGATTATACATACGCTATAGCAAATAATGACGCTTTGAAAATTATTCCGTGTAAGTAATTAGCGATGCTATTAAAATTCTACAAAATAATAATTATCCGACCTTCCATTGGTATTAACCACTCATGCCCGACGGCCTGGATATTAATTTATGTATTCAAAAATGTCAAAATTATGTGCACGCTGCGCCATATTCTCGTTTCTGTAAGCGCCAGCTGTCAAACACCCTTTGGCCCCCGTCGCCTTGCGCTCTGATTCTCCCACGTCTCCCCCCCAGAAAGCCTCTACTTAACGAATAAAAACACAAATGCATGAATTATGTTCAGTAATCTTCTGCAATTGTATTGCGAATTTTGCAACAAACTTTCGCGCCACGCTGGCGACACTGGAAATCTGGGAATATTCGAATTAGGAATAATATTATTGGAATCATCAACAATTAGACTTTGTGAAGATTAAAATAGTTTGTTGTAGTAGTTGTTATGTTTAAAACAAAACAGAAAACATTTTTTTAAATATTTACAAGATAAAAAGAACTTTTTATATACAACGTTTTTTTGAATCATATAAACTTGACTTGACTAGCTTAAACGATCAAAAAAATGTCTACTTGATAGAAATACTGAATAATGAAATGTCATTTCACATTGATTTCCATAGTAACGCATGTAGTACCATTATTGGTTGCTAGGACCCCCTAGCAACCAATAATGGTATCGAAATAACTTTTCATAAAAAACAGAAATAACTGAAAAGGAATTCAATTCTGCTTAAAGATGGCTAAAAGTATTAAAAGAATGCATTGGCATCGTGTTCTGATTTCTAAAAGTTTCAAATGTCTAGCTAGTCGGGAAGTTAGTTAAAAATCGATTGCAAGATTTGTACTGGACAAACAACCACCGGACAAACAAGAGTACGAGCTAATAAAAACGTTGTAAAATACCCCATTAGGTATATTCCTTTCCTCTCGACCACGACGTATATGATATTTCGCATAGATTAATAATAACATAGTGTTTGTACCAATTTATAAATGTTGACTGTTTGTATTAATTAGTAAATACAAATTAAATGTAAGTTTCACAGCAGCGTTTTTCTTTGATGCAGATGACGCAATCGATTCGTCAGAAGATTTAAGAGGGGGCCTCGAAACAGTTCAAAGTAGTCATTAAATTATTCCGAAATATTTAAACGCGTATTTCTGAGAAATTAAATTTAGAATATTACCCATAGCATAACAAAACCCATGAAAGTCTTTGTACACAAAAAAGTAAACCACTGATGTTAGTATGTGTCATAACTGACATCCTCATTGATATGTAAACGGGAGAGATGAAGCAGGTACTTACATTGTTATATTAGGTACGTTGGTACTATCAATTTTGTTTTATGGTTTTTGAAATATTTTTTAGGGATGGGTCTCAAAATCATTCAGAGCCTCTGGCCTCCAAGTCTTTAAACGCGCCACTACAGCTACAGCTAACAACGTTCTGAACAAAAGTGGGAAACAATGTACGACTTGATGTCTTCAGAAGTAGAAGTAGGCACCTGTCTCGTGTGATACTGATACAGATCATTGAAGGATACAGAGTATCTCATAGAACTGTAGATGATCCGAGACTAGATATTGGTACTAAGAACTACTAGAAACTAAGACAACAAAATATTCCACTAAATAATACTGATATACCTAGTTGTCAATTGAATTTTTAAGTGGTACCTATGTATAGGTGTGTATTTTCGGGTCAGGACCTTCCCAGCGTAGGAGCAGAAAAAATACAACTTATTTAAGAGTACGGAGTATTCATTCTTCTTCCTCTTCGCCAGCACCTCATGACTGGAGATCGTGACCCGGAAAATATGGTTGTTGAACGCTTTCTCAATGGGTGCGATCCACTACTTCGGTATTTACGACACGCAAGGCTTGCGGCCACTGAAAGACCCATAGGGAACACTTTTCGGTGTAATATCATTATTTGGTGTATACAATGTGTGCTATAGTAATCTAATGCAGACAAAACAGCGGGGACAATACAAATGCATACTAACAAAATATTGTTAAATTAACATTAACGTGGTTAAAAAAACAAACGATTTTTGATGGGAAGATAATTTTTTAAAGTTTGTTATTGAAGGAGAGTAGCAAAGTGCTTCATATTTATAGCCTGAATTTAAATTCCCGGCAGTATAGGTTCACAATTTATTGTTAAATACATGTGAACAAAGATTTTGAAAATTTCATTGTCTTATAGGTATAATATAATATGAGAATAAGAATATTAAGATATTAAAAAATTTAGGTATTATGGTACAAGTTGGTTATGGGGAAACCAGGCGGGAACCGCGCTAATTGTCATAGCCGATTTTGGCAAAATTTATGAATTTCAAGAATGAAAACCTAACCTAACCTAAACTAACCCAACCTAACAAATAATCCAGTATATCGGCTATTTTCAAAATGTGTTTGCCGCTGGCTTCCCCATAACCATAACGGTAATTTTTCTAGTTCCTTATATACCTACCTAGTACCTACACCCAAGAATATAAAAAAATGAATCAGATAAATATTGTTTTATAGTATAACATTACTACATGAATATAAAAAAGATTCGCATTAAAAATGTAATAAAAATGAATTCGCCATATTCTGTGTGTGTTCATGAAAATAATGTATAAATTGACCCGGCGGCATGTTCGACACTGGCCGATAATAATTTATGTTGAAAAATGCTCAATTTATGTCCACACCGCTCTGGCCACATTTCGCCAGCCGCCAGCTGTGCCTCTCCTACATTTCCCCCGCGGGTTCGCCCTGCCCCCATCTACTCACCACGTAGAAAACAGTGATTTGTAAAGAGACGCATGCGGGCCGCATTATTCCGCATTTGTGCGCTTCCCAACCGCATCAAGGCACGCGTGCGATATCATAATACGTTTATACATAATTTCGGAGAATGGTACTTGAATCCATATCCATCGAAATTAGGGCCAGAGCTCATGAGACTCATCCATAGACCGAAACCGCATGTCATTTTAAACCGTGTGCCGTACTAAACTTATGATTTCTGTTCATGGAAATATATTTCCACTAAGAATATAAGAGTCTGACCTTATTTGTTTAAGTACGTACATGACGTATATATTTAATAACAATAGATACTGTTCGGTTATCAGGAATACAGCGGAAAACACATTTTGAAAATCCCCGATATACTGGATTATTTGTTAGTTTGGGTTAGTTTAGGTTAGGTTAGGTTGGGTAAGGTTAGGTTAGATTAGGTTTGGTTAGGTTAACCTAACAAATAATCCAGTTTATCGGCTATTTTCAAAATGTGTTTTCCGCTATATTGCTGATAACCGAACAGTACCTAACAATATATTGTTTCCGTGTACAGAAATAGTTAGAAAAGTACGGCACATTGTTACAGTCTGTGAATTGGTAGTATTTATTCTCATTGGGTGCATGTTTATTTTAAACAAGGGGTTGAAATGGACCGGAGCGTACGGGAGCGCAGATCCGATTCATGAAATCAAATAAAAAATCAAGTAAAAAATAATTTGACCGTCTGAGCGAGGTAGCATTTAGATTTAGCAGGTAGATAACAAAAAAAAATAACACTTATTTTTTACAAAATATACATCAAATTAGATGTGTGGTAATATTTTCGGAAAAATTATAGAGCGCTCCGGTTCGTAAAATTTTTCATTTCAAGCGCTGTTTTCAATATATTTCCGAATGAAGTACCTACATAATATTATGTTTCTGAGGCTGATGCAAATAATAGATATGTAGGTATTCAATGAGGAATGTGGCATTCTTGTTGTGGATTTAGTATTGGTAAAACAATAAATTAACCATAATACGTTTATTGAAATTAATTCTTATTGTGGCATGCCTTTATTACTGGGTTGCCGCGGTTGACGTGGATATGCGGTCGAGCTTTGCATAGACATCTGGCCAAAGCAAACCGACCTAGTATCCGCGTCAACGTGGCAACTTGAAGCGCCGTTTGGCTTAGATCTTAGAGATGCGCTTACATTTTGGCAGTCCAATCCTTGGCCAATGTTATGGTCCCATCACGGGCTTTAACTCTTTTACATGTTATTAATTGTATAGCTGGACGAGTCAGGCATGACTTCTGTGGTTTCCTCTGCATGACAGTTGAAATTTGGAGGTTCATCGGAATATCCTCATTTTTTTATATTATCCATTGTCCTGATCATTTATTATTCACCAAACTACAACGTTATTACATTGTATATGACCAGACTATTGTTTCACTTTGGGGTTTTCTCTCTCTGCATAAAAGGTCTTCTGAAAAACAAGAATCTTAAGATTTATCAGGGCTCGAAATAGACCGGAACGCACCGGAGCGCCGTTCCTGTTCGTGACATTCTAAAAGATACCGTTCCGGCTCGTGGATTCTTTGAAAATTGCGTTCCGTTTCATGTTATTGAGATAATATTGCATGTAGGTATGTAGTTTTTAAAGTTGTAAGAACTGATTCGTGGGAAAAAAATTCGCCTGCGGCGCTGACAAAGGATGTATGTTATTTATTAATGATTAGTCCTAACCTGAAAAATAATTTGAAATCACAAAAGAACCTTGCAGCGAAGGAATACACAAATGTACGAGCTTCTAGAATTATGAAGATAAGAGCCCAATTCTAAGAAAATTGACGAAAAATAAGTGATTTTGCAAAAATGAGTAGTGTACTCATTTAAAAAAAAAAAACTACATTTTAATGTTGTATTGGGGGGGGGGGGGTAATGTGTATTAGCGCATAGCCCCTTCAAGTATAAATGAAACCCGGATTATTAGGCATATCGCCCTTATGATATCCGAAAAATATTTAACATAATTTGATATTTTTGAATGATTATTCAGCGCTCCGGTTCGTAAGATTTTCTATTTCGAGCACTGAGATTTATATTTATTTATCATTCTCGAGAAAGAAGATTGCAGATTTCTTAATATTTCACGAGAATTCTCGATTACAACAACGAAGCAGCGTAACAAATCAACAACAGCACGCTATTTAA
Organism: Rhyacophila brunnea; assembly: GCF_057557595.1. Lineage (NCBI taxonomy): Eukaryota > Metazoa > Arthropoda > Insecta > Trichoptera > Rhyacophilidae > Rhyacophila > Rhyacophila brunnea. Next base: position 23,818,505 of record NW_028232774.1, read on the forward strand.
ATTTTATTGTATTTACAACGAAAAAAAAATCTGATGCTACCATTTCAACCTTTATAAAATCGTTCTTGAATCGCCATTAAATGTCGTAAAATAGTATAACATATAGTTTAACATATTTTCATCAGATAATATTTGTGTTGTGTTCATTAGGTAAATTAAACATTGAATATTCCCATACGAAATTTTCCACACGGTTGGCAATATCTGAAATATGAAAACAACCCAACCCGTTCTACTCGCGCCGTCTTCACCCCGCAGCGGCCTTCTCGCTTGGCCGGCAGTGATTGCGAAACTTTTCGTGGAACGACCTGCCAATTATAAGGGATGATAAATCAGCATGTTGCCTATTTCCCTCGCAAACTAACTACCCCGATAATTCGATTGTTTTATTTCAGTAGCGTAACAAGCCTCCGCCAAACTTTTATAAACTTATCTTAAAATAACACATTAATAATTAATGTTGTTTTAAATCATGATTGATCCCCACTCCTCACAATTCTCCCATTACACATGTTCCACTCAATTTGGCAGTACCTATATTCAAACGTTAAATTTTCGGCTAAAGGCTTTATGTTACGAAGTTATCCAGTGATGCAAGTAGGTACCACTGAATAGATTGGTATAATTATTTTCTGTTACCATTGTAGTGCTGTGATAAATTAATATAAATTGGATTGATTTATTTTTCCAAGACATTTACGCTCAGAGTAATAATATAAAGAGTGTCGGCATTGTTCGGCAAAATGAAGCCGTGTTTCTTGCGTATAACGCACAGTAGAGTCTCAATTTTTACAACGTTTTTATTAGCTCGTATTCTTGTTTGTCCGGTGGTTTTTTGTCCAGTACAAATCTTGCAATCGATTTTTAACTAACTTCCCGACTAGCTAGACATTTGAAACTTTTAGAATATATCAGGACACGATGCCAATGCATTCTTTTAATAATTTTAACCATTTTGATGCAGAATTGAATTCATTTTCAGTTAATTCTGTTTTGTATGGAAAGTTATTTCAGAAAAATCTGTAAAAAGTAAAAGACTATTATTGGTTGCTAAGGGGGTGGTCCTAACAACTTAATTATTAATATATACGTCCGTTACTATGGAAATAAAAATGAAATGTGAAAATGACATTTCAGTATTCTAGATTTGTTTGTTTGTTTGTTTTTTATTTACTTCATATCAAGTACAAGTTTGAGCATATTGATCATAATAATTCAACAGAAAATTTAAAAACGTTGTATATAAAAAGTTCTTTTTATCTTGTAATTATATTATTATTAACTTAACTATTAAACGTTAACACCATGCTGCTTCTCAGTACGGCTACGAAATTAAACACAAAAAATAATTACTACTTTTAACACAAAAACAATAAATTCCAGCAACACGTGCTTGCAGTTTTTAAATGACTGCAGTCATTCCAATAAATATTTACCGGCGACGTGTACAAACATTATTTAATTCAGCCGTAGAAATTATATATTACTCTAATCCATATTACGTAGATATAAGCATGCGGAATGCTTTCTCACTCCCACTCATGGTTCGTTATAATTTAGTAACGTTGTATTTAAAATTGCTGCGGAAACTACGTTATACTACTTAGCGAGACGTCGCTCTTCTGATGAATCTGACATCCGATTGGACAAACGTGTCGTGAAGTAATATTTTAACTGTAAATAGTCCCGAAACGTGCGATAATCTATGTATGTATTACCTATCAAATTTTAAAGTAATTTAAAAAATAAACTTGATTATCAACAGTTAAATATTGAAAAGATAAAGTAGGTATAAAAACCAAACGATATTTCTTTGACATTTCCACGCAAACTTTTGGGGTTATAAAAAACCTAAAAATTGTTTAAATAAACAGATATATATATATATATATATATATATATATATAATACTTAATTTAATATTAACATTAACATTCTTTGTCCCTATTGCTTCATATAGGTTCCTTTATAATAGTGTCGCTACATTTCAAAAGTCCACATTGAGGTATTTTTGACTTTTTTGCGAATTGCTGAAGAACTACTGCTTTCTAACATTTCTGCATTATCAAAATGTGGAATTTATTAATTTTAAATATTCTATACTCGAAATAATATAAACTTTCACCCTTGTGACTGTGTATTTGAGAAAACAAAAAGCTGTTTTTCTCCTATTCGTCTATTATGGACTTGGCTGATTTTGAAATCTAGCGACACAATTTATGTTTGTTATGAAAACAAGTTTCAACCGTGTACCCTCTTAATACAATAAATTTAACAGGGTTGTGCTATTTTTATAAAATTTCGAATATAACATTTCTAAATTTTCTAAAATTTATCTGTCACTAAGTCGCACAAAAAAGAATATTTAAAAATAATTCCCACCAATTTAAAGAAAAAAAATACCGGCTGTCTGTTTCATACATGCTATAATATAATTCACTTGTCCTAACCCTCACATCAGTCATGTAAATTACCATTTTCGTTTCTAAGCCGTGCATGTGATTCACTTAGTTGAGGCTATATTAACATTGTTTTTACGAGGAATGCGTGTAACCTAGTCCATTGGGTCAATATTCTGATTCAAATACGGATTGAAAATCAACATATATTATTTTTCCCAGCTTCGGGATTGAACATGTGACCAACAGCTTTATAGAGAGCGCTTTATTAACTACGCCATCGTTCAATATTGTCTTAAAGAATAGTTAAGTTGCTGAAGGCATTTTAGTTATTTCCCTTTTTAATAATATTTTTTTCGTTATAGGTACACATATTCTTGGTTTATGAAGTAATATTCTTCATTGTTGAAGATTAATTATTGTACATTAATCTAAACAAAAACAATCATATGGCTGCTGGTTATCATAGTTAGAAGAATCTGATAAAAACATACATAAATCGACACCAATAAATCTAAGAGGGCTCGCACATCAGAACTCGCCGCATGCGTCTTACGACGAATTCGTCGATGTGACGTCATCGTAAACCAAGAAACAAACGTTATCAAATGGACCTTCGCAGATTGGCCGATGCAACTGCAACTCTGCGACCCTGCGACATTCGTCTAGTTGCAATGGCCATAAAACTTAAATAATCGGTTCTCGTCTGTTTAGTGGAAGCCAGCGAGAAACAAATTTTGAAAATAGTAGATATACTGGAATATTTGTTGGGTTAGGTTAGGTTATCATTCTTGAATTCATGAATTTTGTCAAAATCGGTTATGAAAATTGCCGCGGTTCTCTCCTGGCTTCAAGTAAACAGACTTATACCATTAATTTAATCTAATATAACGATTTGAAAACATTTTTCATTTTATAATTATTTGTCTTTAATAAAAAACAGGGAAATAAAATATTAATAATAGTCGGTTATAAAAACTAACTAATGTGTAAGGACGAGACGTCCGGGGGCTCTGGGTATGACTCCTGATGAAGTCACAATAAATTTATGTAATTTTCATAAAGTCTGGGAGCGCGGAGATCACACACGAGTATTTTTACCGGAAGCAAGCCGCTCCCGGGTTTTTGTACGAAGGGTAGTGTCTCCTTCTCATCAGTGACGTCCCGTGAGGGTAGGCAGATTGAGCGTCGCTTGGGGGCGGCAGTTACTCAAAGGGCGGCAAATCGAGGAGAATCATTAGGTATATATAGAAAGCTACCTAAACTTAGTAATAACGGAAATATCTTTCCATTAAAAAAATCAGCTTACTTGTTGAAAACAAAATATATCTTTTAATTAGATAAGTACTATACAATTTTCAACAGGGCTTTATTTTTTTGTTGGGTTCGGGATGTCTAGTTTACTTCCGTTATCTTTGGACATCACGTTCTTCACAGTTACTCGCGAGTTATGGAAGTTGTCAGGTGTATTTTTAAATGTACCTATCTGAACCGTAGACTCGCAATATTGTTTATTGAAGTAGAGATGGCATTTAAGTTAAATTTAGTAGTATAGGTACCTATATCTTGTTAGTAATGTATTTATACAACACAATTCTTAGATATTAGAGTCATGAAAGTATGATAAAAAAGTACTGTATAAAAAAAATGAGGCGGCATTTTGGCACTGCCTAGGGGCGGCATTTTGTCTAGGGACGTCACTGCTTCTCATCAAGCGTCAATTTTGTGTATTCTATGTTTCATGTCTTTGTGCGAGAATACAACAATCTTGCAGCGTCACGACACTGGAGGAAAGAATATCGACGACCACGAAATCAAACAAACATCTTTACATCGGTCTCCCCGACCAACCCAGAGATAAAAACTACAGATGAAGAAGATAAGGGCCAAGTGCCCAGGTGCCTTATGGAAAAGGAAAGAATACCCCGAATAATAAAGCCTGGGCGACTGAACTACTATTTCACTATTACTACTACACTGATGTCATTAGGCCGCATAGTCTGTTGCAGTGTTAAAACAGAACAATAATAACCCAGTATTTTTCGGAAAATTTCCATAAACCCTCTCAATAAAATTCGTACATGAACAATGTTTGTTGGACACTCGGCGATTGTAATTCGCAGCTGCCTTCATATCGATATTGTTTCCCGCCTACGAGGGAAGCCCCTGGCTAGCTTTTCCCGCGCAGTTTTCGCGCCCTTTTGCGTCAGGCCACAGGTGTTGGAGATAACTGGGTATCTATTGTCTTATCTGTCTTTGATCTAATAGATTTGATATTTATCGCTTTCGTATTCATTTCGTATTTATTGGAACGGTTCTGCGACTTATTATAAATAACAATTCGGAAGAGCTATAATCAAAAGCGTTTCTTGAAATAACTTTTACAATTATGCCGCAAAAAAATCTTTTTAATAGGTACATTCAAAGGGCGTGTAATTATTAATAAAATCTGAAACCCTATTCAATACATAGGTAAATTACGTGAATACAAGACGTGATGGTTGAGTTGTACGGTCTTTAAAACTACTACAAACTATGAGGCTGGTGCCAAGGCCCATTATGATAGCCAGGTCGTGGCACGAAACTGTAAACTTTGATAGTAGTGCTAGTTATTGTTCATACTTCAAATACATTATGGTAAGCTGTTTGTAGAAAGTCATGATTGTTTCATAAATAAATGGTAATACGTTAATTGATTTTATTGAAATATGCAATGGAAAATCTTCATTTACTGCGAACAGGTTATTACATTATATTCGAAGATAATCATTTTGTAGAAAAAAAAATCGATAAGCATTTCATAGTTCATAGTACAACTACAAGTTTAAATCGTCGTAATTTAGTAAGATGCCCGTAGCTTAATTGGAAAAGCATTCTGGCGCAAATCCAGTAGATACAGGTGCAAGTCCCGTCGGGTGTCGTATTTTTACTACAAAATGATTTTACAACGTTTTTATTGGCTCGTATTCTTATTTTTCCGGTGGTTGTTTATCCAGTACAAATCTTGCAATCGATTTTTAACTAACTTCCCGACTAGCTAGACATTTGAAACTTTTAGAATATATCAGAACACGATGCCAATGCATTATATTAATACTTTTAGATATCTTTAAGTAGAATTGAATTCATTTTCAGTTAATTATGTTTTTTCTGAAAAGTTATTTCGGAAGAAATCCGTAATCCAATGTACTATTTTTTTTTTTGAAAATTTAAAAAGTTCTCTTTATCTTGTAATTATTTTCTAGTGTGTATTATGTATACGATATTTTTTTATTATATATGTTCAATATATAGAATGTTACATTCTCAAAGCTTGTGTCTTATTCGTTGAATAAAAGAGATTGTTTATTAAGTAGGACGTATTGCATTAATTACTACAGTTTCCGCCCTAGAAGCGTCACGAAATGAAAAGTTCTGAAAACCTGTTAAATTACTTACCTATTAAGTGCTTTGTGACAATAATAATTAAGTATTAACGAAAGTGGTCATGCCTACATTGAGGTTAAAATGATTGTCTTTAGAACTATTACAAACTGTCAAATTAACAACAATTTTATTAATTCAAATCAATTACAATATTATTACCTATCAAAAGAATATTGTACTTTTAGTTCCTTTCATCCGTGTAGTCATTATCTTTGAGCAATAAATCTTGTCGGCGAATTAATAAAGTAAAAACAGTATTTCATAGGTGTTCTTAGTTCATATTATTCTCACCTGGTCATTTCCCACCCATCGATAACACAATCCTTTCTATATTGTAATGTCTACTAGTATTTTCATCTAGCTGGCTGGTTACTAATAAGGGTGCAATAATAATATTTTTTGAATCCTGAAATTTCAGGAATTCTTATCAATACAATAATTTTATCTCTCTCTCTCTCTTTCTCTTTTGTCGGAAGTTTTCTACTTTGTTGGTACCACTGGATAACTAGATTTGACATGCGATTGTCCCTTCATCCTATTTAAGCTTTTTAGTGAACTCTATTAGGTACATCGTGTATCCTTGTTTGTTCAGTTATTTGTCCTTTTGCATTATGCTCGGTAAGCATATCTCCATACCACGCTCAGCGCGACTCTTATGCGTCAAATACATTATCATCACGTTATGTGCTGTCACAGTAAGCTGCCGCTACGGGAAAAGTGTATAATATCGTTTTTCTTGGTATTTAAAATATTATCACACTGATGCTCTCATCCCGTAGCATATTTTGAACCTTTAAACGGACATTGTCAGTTAGCAAAATCTGCCGAAATCACCAGCATGAACGGCACTATTCAGTGAACGTTTTTTTTCTATTTTATGAAGGCCTACACATTTTCGACTCGACGTGATCATAATATAATCGCCGCTTTAGTTAATAATTTACTTTTCTTTTTATGAGAATTCGTGTCTTGTACGTCTATGTGATTACGAGAAGTAAAAAATAATGTTATATCTGTGGGATTTGTTCGGCAGACGACCAGTGAAACACGTGTGGACACTTTTGATATCCGTTCATTTGATTCGATTCTTTTTCTTATTGTGCCATCCCCTAGCGGAGGTCGGCCACCATCAAGGCGATCTTATCTTTGTCGTCTGGTACCCGGAACAGTTCAGTGGAGCTGCACTCGTACCAATCACGGAGGTTCTTAGACCACGAAATGCGGCGCCGTCCTGTGCTACGCTTCCCATTGATCTTTCCTTGAATGACAAGTTAGGGAATGCTGTATTTTTGTCCTCTCATAATGTGGCTGAGGTGCTGTAGTTTCCTGGTTTTGATACTACGTAGAACTTCTCGGTCCTTCCCCATTCGATTGAGAACTTCAACATTTGTCACCCGGTCAGTCCAAGGAATTTTGAGGATGCGCCTATACAGCCTCATCTCGAAAGCTTCAAGTCCCCGTGACATCTCTTGGTTTAGCGTCCATACTTCCATACCATAGAAAAGAATTGAGAGAACATAACAACGTACCATACGCAGTCTCAGACCTAAGTTAAGATCTCGATTGCTAAGGAGGCGTCTCATAAGGCGCTCCTTGCGATCTCAATTCTAGTTTTTATTTCCTGAGACTGGTCTCATTTCTCATTGACCCATGTACCTTAATATTTATAATGGGTCACACGTTCGACTGGTTCGCTGTTAATGACAAAATTTGTGTTGGTGTCTGGTGTTGCTATTTTTGATACTAGTAATAGTTTTGTTTTCTTGAGGTTCATTTTTTAACCATAAGAATTACTGACCTCATTAACCTTTTCTACCAGTTGATGTAAACTCTTTAAACTATCAGCACAGTATCATCGGCATATCGTATATTGGTTGATTGATTGATTCGATTATTTTATGTTAATTATTTATGAACGTATGTGTTGCAACTAGAGACGTCAAAAAGTATCTATACTTTGAAGTATCGATACGATACCGATACCTGGTATTGATAATTTTTCTATCGATATGACGTACTTAGTTGCAACACAGGACAACTTTATATGGCTGTGTAAAGTTAGTGTTACTTCTAAATACACCCGCGATGGACAGCCTGAATCGGTGACGACAAATACCTAAATAATGGCGATTGCTCACATCACAAGCCAACGAGTAGTGTCGCATGACTATTTTTTCATGATAATATGCTGTCACTCCACTTGTGACAACCGCCAAAACCCTTAGTCCATGTAACAACTATTCAGGCGCGCACACAAAAGGGGTTTTTGGGTCCGGACCTCCCCCCACAGAAACGGAGAAAAATAAGGATATTTAAGTACCTAAATACTTATTCTTCGTCAGTGATGACCCGAGTGATTTGGCTGTCAAACAGCCATCTCCGAGGGTTGATCATCTCCTCTCGGCAGTCTACGACAAGCAAGATTGTGGTCACTGGAAGACCCGCGGCGCACATAAATTGGTGCAACTGAGCCGTCTAATGTTTGTTTTGATATTACTATGTGGCATGTCTAAAGGACTAGACAACGCGGACGACACAAGCAGACACTAACAATCTAATTAGTATGACCGTTAAGTGAAGCGCATTCGATATCCACTTGTGTGAACAACCTTAGTTATACATGCAGGCCAGGTATTTATAGGTTAAATCAAAGCGCGGAGTGCCTGGGCAATGGGGAATATACTTGTAAAATTGCGATTATGACACCTGCTAGATATTGTTAACCTCACCCCCTTCCGCCAAATCAATACAAAATTTTAATGATTTTTTTTTCAAAATGGACCCCGCCCAAACTATTTTTCTGTGCTTGCTACAATTCGACAAACGTCTGCGATCTTTTTACATTTACGTTTACATTTTATCCTAATAGTATGTTGTGTTTTCGTAAGAGAGGCGATCGCCGGCACTAGCATCACACGAGCCCTGGCGCTGTGCGGTATGCATTACCCATTACCCGATTATAATATTTATTTCAATACCCCATCAGGCAGATTGGCGCGCCCCCCGGGTGGCGTTAATGCCCCACCAGCGCCACATTTTCGCTCTAATGTAAAATCCATCGATGGGATTCCGCCCGTCCCGGCGCCAGATGCGACCACACGGCGCGGTCGGGAGGGCGGCAAACGGGGACGGCATGGGGGTGGCCGACTGACGAGAGGAATTGTGGTCACTTGCTGGATTTCGCATATGGAGTTTTTTCCACTGCGTATTGAATGTGTAATTAATAATGTTTCTTAGTAATTTACATACGTCAAACATAACTGAGGTTTTAATCTGATAGCGAAATTAAAGTCAGAGGGAGAAAATATGTAGCTCCTTTAAAATAAAAGAATGCAAGGTCAATTTTCAAACAAAGTTATGGTTCGCTTATCGAGCATATCACGAAAACATTTTAACTTCAGGATTTGGAGAGTTATTATATTATTATAGAATTTTTTTCTGTCGTCGGGGCTTCTTCGGATTTCTGTACGTTATTTTGTAAATTCCACAGATACCACTCGGAACAATTCTACAAACCAGGGTTTCCCAAACTTTCTCTGCAATGGAACACTTCGCAAACCCTGAAATTTTAACGGAACACTTAGCTTATTTTTTAGATTGATTCCTACTAGTTAAAATTGAAAAAAAAATGTTATTAGAACACATTATTTATTTAGTTATTACATATGTTTAAATATACAACTATAATATAAACATAAAAATATGAATAAATAAAGCAATTAGGTAATGACTTTGATAATTTTGAGACCTTGAATTGCATATTTTCTTTATATATAGCACAATATTGGTAAGTTGCATTCTAATATCTGGTGTGGCGTCGAGCTTGTTCCTGCACTTTGTTTTCGTTGCAGCATAAATAGAAAATCCTGCTTCGGATAAATAGGTAGTAGAAAACGGAAGTAAAACAATCATGGCCCCCGCATCCTGAAGCGGCCCTTAGGCTAGGATCTTTGGCGGGCCCCCTATCTATCTCTAATGTTAAAGGCAGTGTGACACATCACATTAACATTTTTCAAATGTTGTTACAGCTCAAATTAAGGGCACTTATTCAGTGTATTATTAACTATTTTTTTTCTATTTTTAATACATCTACTTTCATCATGGAGTTGTCGAGTATCAATACGCAATAATCAAAAATTACACCGTTCAATTATATAATTTAAAATTAACAAATATTAATAGCTATGAAGTATAACAGCACCGCAGGCGACTTTTTTAAACTATTAAAGCAAATTTGTAATGTGTGTTTATCTTACTTATCTGATCAACTCGCCACGCCGGGCCCACCCAGAGCCCGTGCCCCCAGGCTGAAGCCCTGTCAGCCCCCCCATTTGGGGGCCATGAAAACAATAATAGCTGGTTTAAAAAATTGGGGTACTCTACTGAAAAATTCGCCCAGAAATCATTTAAAGGCTTGCGCTTAAGTCTACTGGTTTAGCTGTCACGGAAAATGGATTCCGAATCCAGGAATCGTCCTTACTAGTTTTCAGAAAATATTGCAAAAGTGTATAAAACCTTTCCAAATTGTCGCGGAACACCTATTCAGGTTAGGGAATTCAACATAGTTTGGGAAACCCTGCTATAAACAATGCGGTTATCTATAATAATTGAGGGACTGGGACAACTGGGCGCCACACTGACATACAGAAAGTAGACGAGAATTTATCTACTACTACATAGTAGTTTTAATTCATTTTGCTTTTAATATAATGTCTTTTATTGCGGATTGAGAATTATCATGCCTGAGGCTCTATATAAAATTAAAAGAACTCTCCTCTCGTTAGATGCTATTAGAACTTAACCATAATATGCACAATTAAATCATTATCTACGTGCGCATATTTAAATTCTCACCAAGTATTAAATAATAATATGGGTAATAATTTAAATACAAATAGTAATATTAAATATATTGTATTTTAAAAGTAAGTACCTACTATATTATAATTCACGAACGTCTATTTATTTTTGAATTTCATTCTATCGCGTGGCGCCCAGTTGTCCCGTCGCCGAATCAACCCATAATGCAGTTCTGCATTCTGCACCCGAATCGACCCATAATTATTGTTAACACACCGCACTGCGTCTTTCTTGATTCCAAATGCATCCGATTTTAATCTAGTAAGACGTGTTAACTGTGTTACTCAACGACATTTTGACAGATCGCGGTTAACGCGGTCATGGGCGACCGTGTTAAAAAATATCACGCGTGACAGTTAACTTCCCGGGACAATTAATTAACTTGCCTGGATGCGACATATCATATTTATCATTTTTTTTACTAATTGATTTTTGAGTGAAATGATGTATTTGAATATCCTTGCTGAGAATAGAAATTCCTTGTTAATTGGGAAAAAAGATAGATTGTTGCATTGCTGCAAACGTCAGGAAAATTACTTTGTCATGTTTAACATTAAGCCTTTCCACGCGGATGGTACACCTGTTGTACACTAATTAATTGGCCATTCGATATAATTAGCATGTTATTTAAATGCGGTAATTAAATAGTAATTAAATGCTCCGCAGTCAACAAGTTAAAAACATTTAGAGTTCTTGACATTAAAAAAATCATAGATCCGCTTTCTTCTGAAAACTTCTATTAACACTAATGTCTACTTAAAAAAAAAAAAACTCTTTCATAAGTGAGGGTTTTCAAAGTGTTTTTTCACAGGCCATGGTCACAACTAGGGAATCCAATCCCGAGCCAAAATTCTGATCCCGGGATTTCGGGATTACAATTTGACAATCCCGGGATCCCGGGACTGGTCCCGGGATTGGCATTTTTTTCCATTGTTAATATAAAATTTTTATATTTACAAAGAACATTGATAAAATCGGTCAAAAATAAATCTAGTATAATTTATTCTATTTAAGACATTTATATTGTATACGTTCAATCTTGGAAATACACAAGTTTAATGGAGTAAATAATATTGTAATATAAATAATAATGTGAATTTAATATGAGATTGATGTTTCTGATAGTAAAGACATACTGAATGGATTAGCGAGATTTAAAATAGTAAAGCAAATAATCATGGCGTACTTATGGCCTTTCCGCTTCATAAATCTAATTAGTCAGCCAAATATGAAACTGCCGGAAAACGTATGATATCATGGTGGAATTACTTTGTTAAAAGTGTGAAGCATTGTTTTTTCCAATCTTACTCATTTTTAATAATTTATGTGAAAAAATAAAATGAATCGGCTACCTACACATGGGTATAAATCAAACTTCATTCCAACTCAGTTTATTTCTAATGTAGTTATTTTTTATTAAAAATATTTTTTCTGTTATATTTTCACTTTTATTTTATTTTCCATAAAAATTGATAAAAAAATCAATCCCGAAATCCCGGGATTATGTTTATCAATCCCGGGATTCATAGGTATCGAAAATAGCTCGGGATCCCGGGATCCCGGGATTGGAATCCCTAGTCACAACCAAATTTTAATTCACACTCACATTACGTACCTAAGTATTTATTTCACTTATTCATGTATCCTACCTTAGATGCATTCAATAATTCATATTTGATCATTCGTCGATTTTGTCAAAAAAATATATCGTCACGACGATACAGCGTTTTAATATTTGCAACTGAATATGCAATTGTTAATTTGGTCAAGTGTTTTTTGTACTGTTTATTCAGTTGCGTACTTTTTTAGTCATTATAAAATTTATGTAAGTACCTATATGCAATTAACAAAAAAACATTATTTTTGAACAGTTGTCAAAACTGGGCATATAGGTATAAATTAAAAAAATAATTGTTTACAAAATTAATTGAGATCACAATGTTCATAGTTTTCACTAATGACCAATTATTTTTCGCACCATAGAGTAAATGTAATGGATAAATATTATTTTGTGTTGGTAGTCAGAAATAAATTGTGAATAATTTTATTATGTATTCAAATTGCTTATACTTCGAATGTAATACGGTTAGGATTTTTTGAGTTGCTGTTTATTATTTTATGAGGAAAAACATGGTACGTAATATGTTAATATTTAACCTCTCTCGTGATGTATTAAGGAATTTCATGTCTTTCTGTGCAGGCGTGCACACAAAGTCCGCGGTTTTCGGGTCCCGGATCCCCTCCCCCAGAGGTGAATAAAAACTAAGTTTTCGTCAGGGCCTCATGGCTGAGGATCGTGACCCGGATAATTTGGCCATTGAACAGCGTTCTCAACGGGTTGGCCACATTCCGTGTCAAGCAATGCCTGTTTCAATGGCACTCATGAATTGTTGCAACCATCCACGGCATACAATGTTTTCTTTAAGACCCTGAAATTTGTAAGCTATGTGTTCATCGCTAGAATCCAAATGCGGAGTATCTTTGTATAGGGAATATACATGGAAAAATGCTGGAGTCAAAAGTCGTTGGTTGAAGCGACAAAAAGCTATAAGAATAAAGCATAAACGGTAGTTGGCGTAAATACGGATGTCAGCGGCAGCTTTTAGCTGGGTCTCACACTTAAACTCGCTCGTCTGCCGCACAGCCATAAATAAAACCTTCTAGGAACGTCGCTCCGATGTTACATATGAAGACCGCGCACACCTACTTAGCGATAGTCGGCAGTCGCGAGTAACCTCTCGAAACGTATATAATTAGATGTGGCAACCAGCGAGCCGGTATAGGAATGACCAATTCGTAGGTGTGCGTATGAATTGTGGCGTCTTCGACTCGCAGCGCGAGACGCATGCGGCTTGTTGCAAGCAGCGCTAAAAACTAAAACAACGTGTGCTTTGTGAACAACGATGACGTCAAATCGACGTATTCAACACGTTGCAGACGAGACGAGATTTGATGTGTGAGCCGGCTTAGATTCTGTTAACCTGCCTTTTCCTGCCACCAATTTCAATAATAAATTATTATAGATTTTTTTCGGGTCCCCAGGGGTGTGTATAATATGCTACTTACCATGTCCATTCCTGGTGCATTATTTCACTGGTGCTGTGTTTTTTTTAAATTATTAATAACCATGTCCTTGTTTTTTCGTTCAAGGTAGATGTTAGTAATTTTAAACAATCACAAACACCCACGCTCTGAGAAAAACACATAAATATTGTGTCCTCATCGGGATCGAACCCAGGACTCTCGGGTGAAAGGCCAGCGCCATATTTGTTATGACTAGTGTTGCTAACACTAGTCATAACAAATATACGTCAAATACTTTTATTTATACATCATCAAAATACGGTAAAAACATGCTATAATAATATGATAGTTATATTGTTATCTATATAACATGACATTGGTGCGTACAGTATCGGGGTTCCTAGAATTTGCGAGCGCCACTCGAAAACAGCACGTGTAAGTTCCCACGATCTTTCACTGTTTAGTCTGTACTAGCTCTATCAGAGGTATTCTTTATTGCGGTGTTTCGTAAGCTCTGGTAGAGAGCCCCTCACACCCCAATTTTCTTTTTCTCACGGATTACAGACCACGACGGATAAACATGCTTATATAATAAATACGAGAATAATAGAAAACAAACCACAGACAAAATAATATCCGGCACTATGATTTTGATTTATTTTCTGTGCTACAACGAAGGACGCAAATCATTGTATTTATCTCAAGGAATGAGTCCAGGGTCTTCGCCTACATTATTTGCCTACAGACATCGGGAGTTATTGTCTAATACAATATTTTTTAATGTTAATTTTTTAAGTAGGTACCGAATTCTAATTATGGGAAGTTTCTAAAAGTCTTGTAGACTAGAGCTCTTTACTAAGATTGAGGGACCTTTTTTGGATACCCACTAAAAATTATTTTTGTATTAAATGACAATAAACTGTTTTGGAAATAAACGAAAACTACGAGTATCTAAAATTAAGTTTAAATGAAGGTGTAAGGATGAAAGTAATAAAAGTGAAATGTAAGTTTACAGTTTTCACTCCATCGTACCGTATATTTAATTTGGTATTATACTACAAAATATCTTTGATAAAGATTCTATTTATAGCAATTATTTCAATACGATTCTTTTATAAAACACGAGAGGAATAGTATTATAATTATACTACAAAACATATTTTATAAAAGTTATGCTGAAAAAATGGACAACGATTAATGTGTGTTGACTTGAACGTTTATAATATTATGTATTTTATTTCGATTTTTGTAATCTATGTTCCGAGTATTATATTATAATATTATATTGTAGTATTATATCTTATATTATTTGTATTCTAAGAGAAACGAATGGGTTAGGAAGCAGACAAGAGTACGCGATGTAATAGACGTTGCCAAACAGCTGAAATGGAAATGGGCGGGGCACATTGCTCGCCGAAAGGACGGTCGCTGGACGAATGCCGTCATCCAGTGGTACCCAAGGGGTACGAAACGGCCACAGGGTCGCCCTAAAAGCCGCTGGATTGACGAACTGGTAAAGTTCGGCGGAAATACGTGGCAGCGAACGACACAGGACCGAGAGAGTTGGAGAAAGCTTGGGGAGGCCTTCATCCAGCAGTGGATTGAACCCCGGCTGATGATGATGATTTGTATTCTACAATCATTAATTTTTATGGCTAATTTCTTGCCGTCTTCCATTTTGAAACGAGTTGTTGAACAGTGACCCAGTGTTGTCATGCTTACTGCAAATTCAGTAGGTATGTAAATTCTTATTCTTTCTTCTTCCTATGCCATTTCCGCCCCTTAATTGGAGCATATTATGGACACCACGCGGCGCTTTCAAAAATCCCTGTCACTCGCAAGTCTTCTTGCTTCGTTCCAAGTCAAACCAGCATCCCGTAGCTCCGCTGTATACACTCTGTAGATAAATACAGCGGCAGCGGCCTTCCAGGACGCCGGAATCCGGTCGGCTTGAAGAACAGGCAAGCCAGGTTGAGGTTCTCTTCTGGCGTCCGCAGCACGTGGCCGAGCCAGGTCCAACGTCGCCTCTTCACCCTCAGCGTGATGAGAGGCTGCTTTGTGCATTCTCTTATCTCCTCGTTGCTCAAAAGTCATACCCACCGCACACCTAGTGTCCATCGCAAACATCGGTTTTCGAAGCTCAGTATACGGTTTCTCTGAGCCTTCGTAAGGTGCCATGATTCGCTACCGTAAAGCAGCACCGTCCGAATGCAAGCGTCGAATAGGCGGTATTTGGTTTTGACCGAGTACAATCGTGAGTCCCAGACATTACGCATCGAGTTGAATGTTCCTCCAGTCATTCCCATTCGGATAGCGAGCTCTTTCTGCAAAATGCCATCTCCTGTGATGTGTACCCCAGGTACTTGAAGCTGTCGACGCTCTCGATGTTTTGTCCGTCGCTAATCAGAGGGAAATCTGGATCAGGACAGGTGCTATTACACAAAACATTGGTTTTCAAACCAACGCGAGATGAGTTGTTATGCAACCTGTCGATTGTCTCTTGAATGCCCTCGATTGAGTTGTCGAATTATAATATCAGTAATTCGAGGTAAATTACTGATATTTAATATTGGATTAAATGTAATATTTGCTTGATTTTTTTGAAGATACTTACTTATGAAATTATAATGCTTTGACGGGAACTAATTAAATTTTCATCAAGTAAAATCGTTGAGTTTTATAGGTTTTTGGCAATCTACAGCAAAGATACCTTTAATAAAAGATCTATTTTTGTCTATTACATACATTATAAAAGTTTTAATAAAAATATTATTCATAAAACGATGTTTGACAAAGATCTTCTACTGTCTGACATTGACATTATTTTATGAGAAAAGTTTGCCACGCTAATTGAATAATATATAACCTGTTTTCAGGAAAAGTCCCCCGGAAACCACTAAATCGATTTACTCAACGTGAACTCACATATGCAGTTGGATCTCTTAAAATTTAAGAGATCCAACTGCATGTGATATATTTAAGACTTAAATCATCAGTAGGGAATCCAATCCCGAGCCAAAATTCTGATCCCGGGATTTCGGGATTACAATTTGACAATCCCGGGATCCCGGGACTGGTACCGGGATTGGCATTTTTTTCCATTGTTAATATTATAAAATTTCTATATTTACAAATAACATTGATAAAATCGGTTAAAAATAAATCTAGTATAATTTATACTATTTAAGACATTTATTGTTAATATTGTATACGTTCAATCTTGGAAATACATAAGTTTAATGGATTAAATAATATTGTAATATAAATAATAATGTGAATTTAATATGATATTGCTGTTTCTGATAGTAAAGACTTAATGAATCGGTTACCGAGATTTAAAATAGTAAAGCAAATCATGGTGTACTTATGGCCTTTCCGCTTCATAAATCTAATTAGTCAGCCAAATATGAAACTGCCGTAAAACGTACGAGATCATGGTGGAATTATTTTGTTAATAGTGCGAAGCATTGTTTTTTCCAATCTTTCTCATTTTTATTAATTTATGTGAAAAACAAAATGAATCGGCAACTTACACATGTGTATAAATCAAACTTCATTCAAACTCAGTTTATTTCTAATGTAGTTATTTGTTATTAAAAGTATTTTTTCTGTTATATTTTCGTTTTTATTTTATTTTCCATAAAAATTGATAATCAATCCCGAAAGTTTCGGGATTATGTTTATCAATCCCGGGATTCATAGGTATCAAAAATAGCTCGGGATCCCGGGATTGGAATTTCTAATCATCAGGTTCTAAATAAATATCTAGCAGGTTCAAGAATGTATAAAATACTTTAAATGTAAAATGTAAATGTAATAAGCACGAACAAATTGAATAAGTAAATAGTATTAAAGAACTATATACATATATTATGATTCTACATTGTATGTTTTGAAAAAATATGTTCAATTATTTTTGATAACACGATATTTATATCACGACTTATTTTATGCCAGACAACTTTATGTTGTCATCGGGTTCCACGTATATAAAACGAGTATAAAATCATTGTTAAAAAAATCAAATTGCATGATCAGCATCTTTGTTTTGACTTTCATTATTAATTTTTGATCATTCACCACCTTCAAATTTATCTTGTTTAGGGTAATTTACCCCCGTTTATACCGTTCCACTAGAGAGACGAGAAGTATCCAGTGTATATCACACATTGTTTTATTTATATGCTTACGCCTTACATCATCATCGCAGCCTTTGAGCCCGTACAAACTGTAATTTTTAAAAGCGCATATTAAGGTATATAATATATTATTAGTAATTCATAGAAAATTGATAAATATTTTACATAATTTTTTTAACAATACCTACAACAGGCCGTGAGACTCAATGACAGTAGTGCAGTGAGACAGTAGTGTGTTTATTAATAAAATAGACACAATCATAGTCACCCAAGTGTTCAAAAAATTCTTAAAGATATTGTGACTTCATCGCGAATCGACTTTGGGGCCCTCGGATGAAAGACCCAGCGGCTTACGCCTTACGTCTTGACACAAAACTGTACTCTTTGGTGGTAGTGCTAGTTAGCTAGTCATTGCTCATACTTCAAATGGAATATGGTAAACTGTTAGTAGAAAATGACGAGTGAAGGAAATATGCAAATGAAAATTTTCATTTATCGCGAACAGGCTACCGCGTTGCATTCGAAGATAATCAATAACTTTACTAGTACTGCAATCGTAATTCTCAATTCAGTGCCACGGCCTGAATATAGTCAGACTTGGTTCTTTATACGGACAGATAGCTTATTCGCACAACTATTACGTACGCAATGTAACATTGAAGCATATTAATAATCTCTTTAACAACTGTGTATTGACCATTATTTTAATTAACCACATATACTTGTAACGTTTTACAGTATGGATTGTAGTGTATCCATTTATGATTTTGAATAATTCTATTGTATAGTAAATTTAATGAGATTTACAATCAGATTCCCCCCCCCCATTCATGAATAATGCAGCAACCATAAAGTAAACAAATAAACAGTAATAACTAATAATAAGTATCTTGTATCGGGTCTAGGACGATTCGGCGCCAGTACAACTGGGCGCAACGCAATCGAATGAAATTCTAAAATAAATGTACGAAATAAATGTAAGATTATTATAAGAACTTTTAAAATATATATTTAATACTAGCTGACCCGGCAAACGTTGTTCTGCCATATAAATTATTTCTAGTCAGGGCTCTAAATGAACCGGAGCGCCGTTCCTATTCGTGAAATCGGTAAAATTTTCGCTCCGTCTCGTGGAATAGATAATTTGACCCTCTGAGCTGGATAGGCCATATAATAGAAAATCTAACACTTATTTTTATGAAAAAAACACATAAACTTTGATAACTTTACTATGTAAAAATCTTCAGAAAACTGTCGAGCGCTCCGGTTCGTAAATTTTTCCATTTCGAGCGCTGTTTCTAGTAAATATTTTGTGGGGATGGGATCTATGACAGAAAGAGGAATAGAGCGCTGTAGACGATGACCGCCGATAAAAACAAAAAACATCAACCATTCATTTTCTCAATTCAAAATGAGTAATGATGTTCATAATGAATGAATTACCTGTGACAGGATCTCGTTATTTAATGTTTATGCAATATCCGGCTTGTCCCTTCCAGAAAATTAGCGGATATTGGAGAGCATCGTATGAACGGTGTGTGTCAGCGATGAACTCCAGATTATTTTTTCTTCTTCGAATCACGATTTCTCGCGTCGATGTGCGGTCGCCAACCATGATTCCAGCAATGTCGTCAACAACAGTCGCATTGAATCGACGTACGTGCTCCCCAGCTGGTGTTTTATCAGGATTGATGACAATAGCGTGATTGTCACTTTGCAATTCATGCATGTGTGCTTTGAAGAATTTCAATAATTCATTGTGCTCATTCAACAGGGCGTCCAGTTCGCCGACAATGCGCCTGGCATTAGGCGAATTGAGGCTATTGTAGCCGCAACGTGCATTCACATGATTGATGTCCTCACCGCCGCGCCCATGAAGTAGATTTGTAATAATGTATGTGGTTCGTTTGGCATTGGCAGCAATGAGCCTACTTTGTGGTATACTTGGCCTTTGATTTTGAATGTAGAATAGAATTGTTGACCATTTGCCGCAGTATTGTGAACTATTTCTGTTGCTCCGGACGAAGTCATTTGGAAGCATGAATTGAATGTGCGAATGGACTTCAGGAACAGGTTTGAATCTGGAACCATGCCGATGAGCAAGCCGTTCAATGGTTCTGGTGGTATCTCAATTTCTGATAGTTGCACTTTTCTTGATGCGCAACACATCCCGGCTGACTCATGTTTGAATTTGAGCGCATGACAATGGGGACATTCTTTGTACATAGCACCAATCAGCACTTTCGGATGAGCGGAATATTCAATATCTGGCTCGTACTCGAATGCGAGACGAAGGAACGAAGCGGATGTAAATGTTCGATGTACTTGTTGGCGTTGTCGGTCATTTGCTGTGCGTGTGTTAACTACAAACCGGCGCGCTTGGCTCCGTTCCAATTGTCGTTGTTGATTTCGTTCAGCTCGTGCTTCTTGTGATTGAGATGCACGCAATTGCGACATGCTTACACGCACGTTTTTGTTATCTTGTTGGATTTGTTCATCTGTTCTTTCTGCTCTACTATTTCGCATGTTTGTTGCTTTATTCGTTCGACGGCCCAAATGACCCTTCTTGCGTCTTGCTGGCATTGTGCACTGTAATACACGCACATAAAAATAGATAAATTAAAATAAATCGTACAAAATTTTGCACGCACTGCGTTGTGATATGCCGAATGAAATATCAAAATGACGCGACGCTTCTCTTGAATTCTTCTCGGACGTAGCACCATCTGTCATTCAACAACATAAATGATTTCGTTCTGTTTGAATTACGAACGACGGTTAAATTTGTTCATACAAAAATAATAAAATCGCGATTAAAAAATGGGAGGGTGGGGGTAGGAGGGTGAAAATTTGGGATTATAGGTATTTTTTGATGCCAAATAATAAAAAAAAATACAAAAAAAAAATTGTCAAAAAAATAAAAGAAAATTTTTCTGGATAGAGATACCCTAATCACCTAGCGGTATGAAATATACTTGTTGACCTATTCTCATACCTAAAAAATATACATAAAAAAATTCATAAAAATCGGTAGAGCCGTTTCGGAGGAGTTCGACCACAAACATCGTGACACGAGATTTTTATATATATAGAGATTATCATTTATATTTACATTACATCTCTATATAAAAATCTCGTGTCACGATGTTTGTGGTCGAACTCCTCCGAAATGGCTAGACCGATTTTTATGATTTTTTTAATGTATATTTGTTAGGTATGAGAATAGGTCAACAAGTATATTTCATACCGCTAGGTGATTAGGGTATCTCTATCCAGAAAATTTTTTCTTTTATTTTTTTGAAAATTTCTTTTTGTATTTTTTTTATTATTTTGCATCAAAAAATAGCTATAACCCCAAATTTTCACCCTCCTACCCCCACCCTCCCATTTTTTAATCGCGACTATATATATAAAAATCTCGTATTATTATAGATATTATTATTTAATACTTTGTGAGAATTTGAATATGCACACGTAGATAATGATTTAATTGTGCATATGTTTAAGTTCCAACGAGAAGAAAGTGCTTTTATTTTATATACCTAAAGCCTCAGGCGTGAATATCTCAATCCGCAATAAAAAAACATTATGTGGAGCAAAATGAATTAAAACTACCAAGTAGTAGATAGAAACTGATTAAAATTCCTCGTCTACTTTCTGTATAAATCGTAACAAACGTCTTTATTATATTTCATTCGATTGTACGGCGCCTAATTGTCCTAGCGCCCAGTTGTCCCTTTCCCCTTTTATCGATTGTCAAAATAATGTGTGAATTTATAAATCCGCGTGATTCGAATCCATTAACCTTGGTAAAAGAGTCGAGCGATCTGATATCTACTGCACCATGCGCACAAACACCTATCGATCATAATGCATTATAATTAAATTTAAACAAGGCAAGCTTTTAAATAAATAGTATATTAATTATAAAAATTACCCACATGCTTGCAGGCTTTACGATGTATTTTCGGGTGCAGGTGTGCGAAATCTTTTACGGCTGCGGTCGGTGCCAGGTGTTCTCAACGCAAGGGTAGGAGTGAGCTCATCCCTAGGTACAAGCTACCCCCTCACTCTTGCAGCTACACTTCGATAAGCATGCTACGCCACCTTGGTAACACACCCCCCTTAATGTCAGATGTTTGGATCATATTAATATAAATGTAATTTATCAAATATTATAATAATTATTTACTATACTTTTAATTCAGAATATGAAACAGGTGTTTGCAATAAAATTGAAAGCCGCAAAGTAGGTTTAAAAATAATTGTCTCGAAGACAAAAGTAATGATGAAACCTAGGTCTGTCTATAATCGGCCTTGTGATACACTGATTTACCGAACCAAAAGTTGAACCAAAAGCATTAATGGCATTCAAATCGAGCAAGTCAACAACTACGTCTATTTTGAACAACACATGCCAATTGATGATGGTATGTATGACGAGATTGCTCCTGTGACCTCCCATTGTGTCTTATGCGTAAAGTGTTTAACCAGTGACTGCTAGAGTATACGCCTCATAACTTTGCACTCCGGCTCTAGGATGAAAATGATGAAATATATTCTAAAAATATTTTTTTTACATATATTATCTATTTATTTATGTATTTATTAGGTACTGCATATTATATTAGTACAAGTGAATATCATTTGAACTGATAAAACGTATACTCTACCAGTAACATGGGGCTCCATGACAAAACAGAACAGCCAGGGGAAAAATAAATCATTCATTTTTGTGGAATTTATTTATTAATAATTAATAAATATATATATACATATTCAATATAACAGATAATTTGAGGTTTTTACGCCGAATGACCAACATGCAGTGATTAGGTACATTATAAAATTTTATATACTCTATAAATATATAAAAAATGCATTATTTTCAAAATAACGGTTTTGTAAAAAAAAATACATAAGTACCTAATAAACATTAAATTTGATGATTTCATTTAAAAATTGTAAACTTTTAAAATATTAAATATTTATATATATTTCGTTTATAAACTTAAGTTTTTTAAGTATTTAATAAATAAATAGATTCCAGAAAATTTCCCCTGGCTGTTTTGTTTTGTCACTGTTCTGTTTTGTAATGTTCTGTTTTGTAATGTTCTGTTTTGTTATGTTCTGTTTTGTATTTATTTAGAAATCAAAGAATTACGAGTAGCGTAACGTGACCTGGAAATGTCCATGTTGAGCATAACGTGGAAAGACTACAAAATAAACGAATGAATAAGGGCAGACAAGACTAGATTTGAGTGGATAGATTGACAAGCTTATTGACAAAAAAAACTATTACACACTCACTGATAAAATTTATGTTATTATGAACATATTAATGCACAGCATTGACAACTATGTTAAAGTATAAATGATAGAGATTAGATCCTTTACAATCCGAGTTTACTGTCGAGTAACGCCAGTCAATATTTATTTTTAGTGATCGTCTGTATGTGTCATCCGTCTTTAGGGGTGGGGGGAGGGGGGGGGGAGGATTCAGATACAATGTGATGTCACAAAACTGATATTATCTAAAAATTAAATATTGCGTGAGGATATTATACTTATTAAAATCGATAATTTTCCACTATATTTTCTAAAAAATAAATGGTTGTTATAAACAAATTTTCCTTGTACTATACCGATCGATAGTAAACTAAATTATTGCTATGCTTTAACTAAATACCTATCCTATTTTTTAAAGAAAATAAACATTATTGATTTAGCATGAACGTTGACAATATCTGCCTGGCGCAATTCCGCATCGGACCATATTTTTTTCATTTCTTATCAAATTATTATGGGAAAGAAACACCTGCCGCTCACCTGTGCGAACCGTTCTTCCTGTTCCGTTCCTGCCTCGGGTATCAACGTCCTTCCGCCGTCTCTATCGCAAGCCGCCACTGATGCAGTTCATTTTTTTTGTCATACTTTCTCTGTTAAAATACTACATTGCTGCAATTATTATCGCCATTCATTTCTGATATGCGACGGCAACTGTGATTTATTTTGACGCATATGACGCAATCGATTCGTCAAAAATTTAAAAGGGCCCTCGAAGCAGTTCAAAACAGTCATAAATATTAAAATATTCCAAAATTGTAATGAAGCTTAACAAAAACCGTGCAACTAACAATAAAGTCGCCTATAACATGAATACAGAAACGGATACTAATTAGAAATAAATATAAAGTTTACAGATTGAAGTACTTTAATAAAAAATGTGTGTCGTCGATATAATTTAGAAGATAATGGAATTTAACCACTGCATGCTTTGATGGAAGGCCCCCTTGTTTCGCCTACCCTCGCTAATGTTTTTGCAGCGTTCGAAATGGACAATTTTACGAACTGGAGCGCTCGATAATTTATGTAATATTTTTATGTACCTAAGTATTATGTTATACAAATAGTGTATTAGATTGTTTTGTTATATACCTGCCAAGATTAAACGGTTAAATGGGACAGTCTGGTGACATGCAAGATTTGGAAATAATGTTGTCGGTGCCGCAAGATCAGAAAATTGAGGTTTACGTCACATCGTAAACATTAATAATATGATTACGATAAGTTTCGTATAAACTTTTAAAATTTATATTTAAATATAATATAAGTAATCAGTTTTTAATAATTCACGTATAATCGTAATGACGGAGCAGCAATCCAGGGAATTCCATGAACAGCCGCTGCGCTGCGCTCCGGTGCGTTCCAGTCCATTTCGAGCGCTGTAATTTTTGTATTTATAAATACACAGTTTTGTTTAAATTACATTATGTACCATGTTTTATGTTATTAAATATAATTAATATCTTAAGATAAAAGATTAATCATGAATTTCCAGGATTTTAGAATAAAAAAATAAGAATATAAGTCTGATCTTTTTTATAGACGAAAGAATCATAATAAGATTGTTAGGTCACATTACTGACTACAATTAATAATATAATATACCGACTAGTTTTACTAATACTATATTACAAAATTAAATATTTTTCAAAAAGTGCACTTTTGTCCTCGCGAGGTTTATACGTTATGCGTTTATGTCTGGTGCGCATTTGTCCGGAAACCTAATTATGGATATAGTTATTATAGATAGGTTTGTGAAACTATTTAGGGCTGACAGAGTGAAGGTAAAACTGCCATGGTAAATAAAAATATAACGCCGCATGTCACAGTTCTCACGGCCCGGCCCTTTGGTCTAATTTTACCGTTAAGGTGAAAACTCTGCCTACTAGAGGCACCTGGCGGAAAATAATGAAGCTTAAATTTAATATAATTTATTGAAAATGTAAAAAATGTTATGTCAATACGTAATAATAAATATTTTTTAAAGTCATAGATAAACGTAAAAAAACGTTTTAAAATGTGAATTCATTGAAGTAGGTACAAACTCAAAATTTTACCTATACATACTAACGAAGACATCATGGCCCTTCGTTGCGGGTCTAAAGGAAGAAAATTAAATAAATGAGACAATGGGGGGGGGGGGGGGGGTTAGGTATACAGTGGTTTTTTTTTCCTTTGAACTCACAAATCAGCACTGCGAAATAAGGGGTCCTGAATAGAAATTCGTTTTTTTAATACGATGATCATTACAAATAATAAATTTAAGATGTTCACAACACGACATTTAAAAACAAAGAATTAGTATTAAAACAGTGCAAAGAAGAAAGAAATATATGCAGTATCACAAAAAACAGTAAGAAAAGTAAAATTATAAAGTATGGAAGCACACCGAATGAGCAAAATGGACCCTATTTTAATAAACTATAAAACAACGCCCACCTATACTCATCCTCACGTAAGTGGAATATATCGACATCCGAAGCAATTTGGTTGAATATATTTATTATTAAAATTTAGTTTATTAAGTTTTCTATGTTTTGTCGTAGAAATTTTAGACTTATTCATAGTTTTAATATTTTTTACATTTATTTAAAAAAAACATCGATTTTTGTAACTTTTTTATAACTTGACATCCTTTTTATTTATATCAAATCGAGCTTCGATATTGGGACCATACCTAAAATATGTGTAGTAATAAGATGGGGTCCTTTGACAAATTCACATTTAATAACATTTTTTTACAATAATTTATATATTTATATTGACTAATAAAGTTTATATATTTATATTGACTGAAAATAAAAAATATTTTTCTGTTTATGTTTTCAGACACATCTCTATTAATTAATACAGTTTACATTGTAAATTATCAAAAAAAATGTCTCAAATTGCAAGCTTCGTATTTTTCCGCTAAGTGGCTCTTGTAGGTAGAGGTATCGCCTTAATAGAAGAACATGTATAACGTTATTAATATCTACAGCCGGCTTGTTTCGGATACAATTTACCTCGCAATGAATGAATGCTACAGTGCTAATTATTCGCGATTTAAATTTATCTTTTACATCTGCAAATGTTTACAAACCGTTTGAAAATCGGCCGATGAACAGCAAAGGTATCGATCAGAAAACAGAAGCCGCATCAATTAGGCCAGTTTTAGATGGGCGGGTAGGTGTTTGATTAATCAGTTGTATTTAACCCGATCTGACTTAACGAATGTTTTCCATCACTTTCCTATTTTATTTTTCTAATAGTAGTATTAATAGTATTCGCATATCGTATCGCGTTACCTGCCTGCATTGTTTGTCGAAAACTAACTAATTATTTCGTTTTTTTTTTTTTAAATTCTATTATTCAACCAATAAGTAAATCACACGGGCAGTGCCGTAGGAAAGTATGGACGAGTGGATTACATGATGGACGAATCATCTGGGAATAAAAATGACACTCACTTTTTTGTCGGGTCTGCCGAATGGCATAATCTGTTCTAACGCACAATAAAGGTGATATTGCTATAAATTTCCGATCCTTTTAGTCGGGTCTGCCGAACGGTTCGGTTCGAACGGGCTCGCTCAAATGAACATTGCCACTAGAAACACTATGCTAACGCCATTACAATAAAGGTGATATTGCTATAAATTCCCGATGCGTGATATCGCATAATGGAAATTGCGTGACGTCTACCTATACATGTGTGAATATCGCTGTGCGTGAATTTAATTGCTAGCTACTGTATTGAGTGCGTTGTCCATTATGTAAATTATACGTATTATATTTATAGATATACCATCATATTACATCGTCCGGAATTTAGAACAAAACTTTTCTTCTTTTTCGGCCATATCCGCCCCTTAATTGGAGCATGTGGAGACCACGCGGCACCTCCAAGAATCCCTGTCGCTCACCAGTTTTCTTGCTTCATTCTAGGTCAAACCAGCATCCCGTAGCTCCACCGTATACACTCTATAGATAGTATTTAGCGGCCTTCCAGGACGCCGGAATCCGGTCGGTTTGAAGAAGAGGCAAGCCAGGTTGAGATTATCTTTTGGCATTCGCAGCACGTGGCCGAGCCAGGTCCAACATCGCCTCTTCACTATCAGCGTGATAAGAGGTTGCTTGGTGCGTTCTCTTGTCTCCTCGTTGCTCCTCCACCGCACACCCAGTATCCGTCGCAAACATCTGTTTGCGAAGCTCACTATACGGTTGCTCTGAGCCTTCGTACGGTGCCATGATTCGCTACCGTAAAACAGCACCGTCAAAATGCAAGTGTCGAATAGGCGGCATTTGGTCCCAGTCCCAGACATTTCGCATCGAGTTGAATGTTGCTCCAGCCATTCCCATTCGGATAGCGAGCTCTTTCTATAAAATGCCATCTACCGTGATATGTACCCCCAGGTACTTGAAGCTGTCGACGCTCTCGATGTTTTCCGTCACTAATCAGAGGGAAATCTGGATCAGGACAGGTGCTATTACACAAACCGTTGGTTTTCTTCGCGTTGATTTTCAAACCCTCGCGAGATGAGTTGTAAAGCAACCTGTCGATTGTCTCTTGAATAGAACTAAACTTAACACAGTATACAAAGTACTGAATTATATATCAAATATTAGCACGTGGCTCCCTCACTCAGCGGACTTATGCTGGTGGAGCTGTCGTACCGGAAAGAGATCGCAGTATAGCATTGACATAAAAAAAATGAACCGTTGTTCGTGGAACATTGCAGACAGTAATGCTCCAATATTATTATTGATTTTGTGTCAACTATCTGATAATAACACTGTCATTATTATCACATATTTGATAGCTACGACATGAAAATTACAAGCACATACTAGAATAAAATTTTATATAAATATTTACGATATGACTGTTTTAATAATAATTAACACACCTACCTATTTTCTTCAGTCTTTCCTTGTATTTCAGTGGTTTTATTACGTATTTTCAGTGACGTCCCTAGGCAGCGCCAAAATGCCATTTCATTCTTTATACAGTATTTTTTTTATCATCCTTCCACGACTCCAATACCTAAGAAATGTGTTGGATAAATTACTAACAAATTATAGACTGTAAATATTCGCAAATCTGCTCGTGTCGTTTCTGGTCACCAAGGACGCCAAAGGGTAACGGAAGTAAACTAGACATCGCGAACCCAACAAAAAAATTACAGCCCTGTTAAACCATTTATGTTAATTAATACATTATGTTTCCAACCAGTAAGCTGAATTTTTAATGGAAAGATATTGCCGTTATTACTAAGTTTAGGTAGCTATTTCTCCTCGATTTGCCGCCCTTCGAGTAACTGCCGCCCCCAGGCGACGCTCTATCTGCCTACCCCCACGGGACGTCACTGCGTATTTTTTAAGTGTTTCATTTACTTATACACGAATTTGATATCAATGGTATACGGCCATCTATTTATGATACAACAGCTCACGGTGTGCTGTGATACGGGCAACTACGCAAGTAAAAATATCCGGATAACGGGAGGAGTTTCGCTGAACGTGCAAAAATAAACAAAATGATAATTTTCTTACGTCGAGACCTGATAGATGAACGCCAGCTTAGAAGAATCAAGGTAGATAAAATTAATCTAAGATTTCAATACAACTTTACGAAATCTCTCTGTTGACCACTGGATACATGATACATCATCACCTCTACTTGTCTATGGTACGGGATATAGTATATTATATTATTATTTTCGCGCTGCAAAAATGGGCGGGAAACTAGCGGCTTCTGTTTCACGTCTGGATCTTTCCGGCCTGCCTGTTTTATGTCTTGGCGGAGTGCGATGACGCAATCCACCAGCGCTCCGGAGCCATATGGCTACTGTGGGATGCACTTGAAACAGACCAGGCTGGTAATGTGGACCCTATCAAGTGCATGCGATGCTAAGTGCATATTTAAAGCACATTTTTGTTTAGCGGGAAATAATCTGCTATTTGTCGTCTGTCAAATTAAAGCATTTTTGTTATTATGAGATATATTGAGGAGATTACTATTCACATGTCATTTTTTTCTTTAAATTTAATGTATGTTTGTATTTTCGTTGAACTTCATCAGTTCGACAATCGTTTTAGGTCAGCCTTGTCGCCGTTTTGCAGTGGTAGGCAACTGAAAAATAATCCTAATTACGGGTCTTGGATTTTGTTTTATTTTCAGTATTTTACTGATACAACTTATTGAACATAAAATATTATATTGTACCTATTATTTTATTAAATATATTTTACTAAAAAAAAAATGATGCTTGCATTTACGCTTAAAAATTTAACGACTAGTCGGTCCTTTTATCCAGTGGGTTACTGGGAATTGAGATCACTGTGCATAAAATAACAGCCATTACACAATATGCGCAAAGGTATGAAGGTTTTGTCTTTTGAAACATAGATCGTTTCATATAATGAAGTAAGTAAACAGTTTCGATAACTCGAAAAATATGTAGATATACAAAAAAACTTTGGATTACCCCAAGGGTTTGTTTGCACGTGTTTGATGGTATTGTTTTACATATACAATGTTTTTAGGTTATTTAAATGTAAATGTCTTAAAAAATAGGCTTTAAATAATCCCCAAGTATAGAGTCTTCACCACTCCCGTTTAGGGTACCTTCTACTATTATAACAGCATATGTATGTCCATCTGTTATCCATTTGCTGAACGTAATCTAAGAGGGGTTCAAAAATGACGAGTGGTACCAATGAAATCCACAAAATAAACCGATGTAGCCACTAGATCTTGGAAAACAGGTTTTTCATTTCATTTATAGAATTTCCCACACAGAGTTTGCACAGGAAATTCTGTTGGGACGTGAAAATTAATTGAAAAACTTCAACCAGGACATCACATAATGTCTTGGTATTTTAAAGGACACTTACGATACATAGCATCTGAGCAATGATGTAAAATTCATTTGGACCCAGGATACAATTTTCTTTTCAAAGAAAAGCTAAAAGAACTTCTCGACTTTGATGATAAAAATGGCGGGAACTGTTGAGATTTTTTATGCGCCCTTCCAAAGAATTTATATGCATAATGTATTATAGTGCTCGGCCGTAGTGGTTTGGCGGGCACGGCGCGGCGGCGTCTTGCGTTGGCGTTATACGTTGAGTTTCGCAAGACGCCGCCGCGCCGCGCCCGCCAAACCACTACGGCTGAGCACTTAAAGCCAAAGACGACACTTATAACGGAAAATTATTTGGGAGAAAAGCGATTGAAAAAAATAGTTGGCACATTATTGAACATAGTTTGAACACAACATTCATTATTAAAAATATTTTCTTAATTTTTTAGCACCTAATCATAAAAAGATTCACTATCGCTGGTCTATGACATATTGTCTCTATATTGTAAGCCCCATAAATCTAAAACAACCTTTTTTCGGGAGAAACTACAAACCGTATTAAACAGAATTTTGAAAAAAATAAAAAGGGAACAAAAACTCTGTAAAACATGATAACGATTCCTGGTGTTTAGAATGTTTACAAAATGTTCCCTAGTATGCATAGGTACGACTAACGAGGTTTCTGTGTATTGAATGTTGAAATGATTAAACTATTATGGATACAACTAGAAAGGATACCAGGTGGATTCTTGAATGTGGCGATGTGCTAGTATACTGCACTGTAAGCATCTGACAAACAGATTCTGTCAAGCTATTGTGAGCTTATTATATCATTTGTATTCTTTCACGACCCGATTAGAATAGGCGATTCTATTTGCGTGTCAGTTTTTTTTCAAATTCCGATTTTGCGTTTGAATACCTCTTCTTCCTGTCTCGCTCTCTCCTACATATTTGCATAGTTTTTATCTCATGCGTTACAGACAGACAGATAGATAAATCAAGACAAACATAGTATATTGGAATAATCATACACATATGTAAATATTCGATGACACTAGCCTATTCAATAAATATCTTATATTAAAAAATGGTATTTACCTACTAGTTTTACAAGGTTGACTGATGATATGAGGTCTAGGATGGTTTGGCGCCTGGACAACTGGACGCCATGCAATTAGAACAAGACGTTAGGTACCTACTTATACGTACTTTAAAAAAATATTTAATATTATTATTTATATTTAAATTATTATATTATGATTTAATAGTTCGTGAGAATTTAAATATGCACACGTAAATAATGATTTAATCGTGCATATGTTTAAGTTCCAACGAAAAAAGAGTTTTTTTTATTTTTATATAAAGCTTTAAGCATAGTAATTCTCAGTCCTCAATAAAAAAACATTATGTTAAGAATAAACTGAATTAAAACTACTAAGTAGTAGATAGAAACTGATTAAAAATCATCGTCTACGTTCTGTTTACCTGTCTACGACAGTGCGGCGTCCAATTGTCCTGGCGTCCAGTTGTCCCATCCCCACGATATGCCATCATCTTTCAATACTCCGATGCATAAAATATTATTTTTATGTTGGCTACTCCAATCCAACTATGTACAAAACTTTCTGGAATTACCATCATATTAATGTTACCATACTTACAGTTTATACTATAATTATTCAAATATAAGCTTGGTTCGTAACAAAAACAATCTGAATTGAAAATTACAAAATCTGCGTTACAGTATGGTTATGTTGTAATGAAATAGAAAATCGGTAATACTTGTACAACTGAGCAGCGCAATTTGTTCCCTTACCAAATGTTGCAATTAGCCATACGTGTTTTCCCACATATTCCCATCGGTACAGTGGCGTGGTAAATAAAAAAGTCACGGAGTGCTAATTAATTAATAAAATATATATTGTGTTCGTAGAACACGCATAGTGGTAGTGAAATTTACGAATATGATCACGCCATCTTTAGTTCGTTGTATAGTTGATTTTGTTAAATGTTGTATTTCTAAAATAACATGTTTAAATACCACAACTTGTTGGTGGTACAGCAAAAATAATTAATGGAAGAGCGAACAATAATTATATAATTAGTGGTAAATGTTGGTATTGATACAATATGTCTTAAAAACAATCAAATATTAAATTCTATTAGGAAGTATACATTTTGGTAAGCGATGCCAATTCATTGATTGACTGATACTGCAGGTGTAAAAGAGAGAGCGAAATGCAACGTTATAACCATAGAAACCCTTTGGTTTAAATTTTTGTTACAATTTAATTTCCAACGAACTTATACTCGCGACTAAAATAATTTCACTAAAAAAATCTTAGAAAGAAACTAGGCATCAGTGAGAGACTGTCTTCTGTACTGTAATTTGAATAAAAAAAATAAACAATAAAGGTGCACGGAAGCACACCGAGTAAACTAAGTAGATCCTATAATATAAAATCATAAACCAATGTCCACCTAAATTCACCCTCACGGAAGTGAATATATCAATATTCAAAGTAATTTGATTAAACACAGTTATTGCTCTCCAAATTGGCATTACCAATGACATGTTAGTTCTGCACCTTGGGAGAACAAATAACAGATGCTTCCCGATAATTAACAGGGGTACACAAGTCAATACTACCAAGAATGGCATATACTTCCATTTACAACGCGTACCTTTCTAAACTTCACATCGTAGTATGTTAGCATACCTAAGAGAAAGTCAGTCAGATAGATAAATCAACAGATAATATCCGTAAGTAAAGGAGTCTCAAAAATTTCTTCTGAACCCTCTCCATCATAAGACCGTACCTCAATTGGTGCAGTACCCAAACAATGGATACATTCTCAAGCTTGCCAGATCGGACATCGGATTTTACCGAAAGAGTCAGGAGTCATGACGTTTTCAAACGTAACCTATCGCCCTTATTAATATTGCAATGGTTACAAGGTAATTCTTTGGCCTCCTTTACCAAGAGCGTAACAATAACATGGTGTAACTTTCACGTCGTAGTTATTGTGTGTTTTCTTTTGCAAGCCTTAATTAACGTCACGTGATATTATTTTGCACGCCACTGCAAAGGCGCGCAAGTAAAATCACCCTTTTTAAGCTGTTCCGCCATTCCACTCACGGCTACGGACTTAAATTTCGATTAGGGAATGACATCCTTCTCTGCGAGAACCAATTACATAATTCGTAATTTTTTATAACAATTGTTTATGTTCGATGGCTTGGCTCGCTCATCAGCTTCCACAACTATCTAAACCCACTATTGGATGGAAGGTATTGAGCTCAATTGCTAGTCCCTATATTCTGACTGATTTGCAGAACCTTTTGCGATAAATTCACTTGTGCGTTAAACTGTCATTGGGTGTTAAAATTATACTTAGTTACGAGGTAGTCCTAGAAGTACCCGACCTAACAAAGAAAACACAAAAAATTGGGAAAAAATATTTTTATTTCTCTACGTAGTCTCCTTTTAGGTCGATACACTTTTTACAGCGATGTTCAATAGCTTTGATACACTGTTTATAGTGAGAATCGTCAAGCTCCTCAAAATGGCCATCAACCGCAGACTCCACCTCTTCTGTTGTTGGCAAATCTTTTACCACTGAGCCATTTTTTCAAGTTTGGAAACAGAAAATAATCCGAGGGGGCTAAATCTGGCGAATAAGGAGCGTGAGGAAGCAATTCGAACGTTAACTCATTGATTTTGGCCATCGCGATAACGGATGTGTGAACTGATGAATTGTCCTGATGAAACGAAACTATCTTTTTCGCCAAATGCGGTTATTTTTTCATGATTTCATCACTCAAACGCTGCAATAAGTTTGCATAATACACGCCATTGATTGATTTTCCTTTCTTAAGATAATCAATGAAAATTACCCCACGCGCATTCCAAAAAACTGACGCCATGACCTTGCCTGCAGATGAAACTGTCTTCGCCTTCTTTGGAACCGATTCTCCCCTTTCAGTCGATTGTTTTGACTGTTATTTCGTCTCAGGTGTAAAGTGATGGACCCATGTTTTATCCATGGCTATGAATAAACGCAAAAACTCTTCTTTATTTCTGTGAAACTTCGCCAAACACTCGATTGAAACATCCTCACGATGCTGTTTTTGTTCCATTGTGAGTAATCGCGGCACCCACCTTGCGCACAGCTTTCTTATGTCCAAATTTTTAGTCAATATGTGATGTACAGCACTTTTTGTAATGCCTACCATGTCTACTAGCTCGCGCAATTTCATTCGACGTTCATCCAATTCCATTTTGTGGATTTTCGTCATCATTTCTGGCATGGTCACCTCATTTGGTCGACCACTGCGATGTTCGTCTTGACAGCTCGTACAGCCTCGTTTAAACTCAGCCACCCAATATATTACTATTGTAAACAACGGAGCAGAGGCCCCCAGAGTAGAATCTAGGGCCACTTTGATATTGGTTGGACTGAAGCCTTTCAATTGAAAGTATTGTATCACATAAATATGACTAATTTTTTCCATGTTTACAAATTCACTGAGAGCGTTCACTGTTGATGGATGACAAATAATTACTGAACAACGTAGCGTCGTCAAACTACAAACTTGGGCTTTATAAGGTTGGTACTTTCTATCATGGTCATTATTTTCAAACAACGACTGCTATCTATACGTCAGGTCGGGTACTTCTGGGACTACCTGTATATTGCCGGATTGTTTTTATTCTTTGATTTTTACATTCGTATTGTGAAAAGATTTTGATCCGTTCTATCAAAACGATTCGGTTTCCCTGTTTGGCTACACTTTGCTATATTTTAGAAGTGGTACAAGGTACAATAAATAATATTGTTTAACTATATAAAAAAAAACTGCATATGATTATTGCATCCCATTGATTACCGAGTATGTATAGATACTTCCTGATCCACATAATGTACAGCAGTTGACAATATCCTTCTAAATGTGGCAAATTAAGGTTGAATATGATTAAATAACGTGTATTAGTTACATACATTATATATTTAAATTAGTTTAACATTTTTCACCAAGAATAATTATTGACAGTTAACATTATAGTGTTTTGTTTTTTTCTGCAATCGAAGTAATTAATAATGGAGCTCCGTTTATAATCCTTTCTACGGAACATGGATCTATATTTATTTGTTGTCATTATTTAATCTATTGGTTTTACTATCAGTTAGCATCTATGGCTGCAGGTAATTTGTACAAAAGCATGTGTACACAGGAAAATTATTGGCCGATACCTTCAAACCGAATCACAAATGGCAGTAAAGCATTCGAGTCAAATGAAATATTGATTTAGTAATAATATTACTATTTTTAAATAATAAGAAGCATATTATAAACGACGATATTTATTTAAAAATTCTTTTATAGTGTCTTATTATTCATTGTGGAAATATTATTAATTTAAATAAAACGCAATTTAATAATACTAATTCCACTTTTATTATGGTCGATTTTATTTAATATAAATCATTTATGCACCTAATTTTTGTTGTTTGACATGTAGGTAAATAAATTATTAAAATGCCAAAATTATATCAATTCATTCCAGATTTAATTAGAATGTGTTTTTACCCATTGTATTGTGTCAAAAAATTAAGAGATTTGATGAAGAAAATGAAAATGTGGTATACGAGATAGGCATAGCCGCATGCGCACGATCGATATTGCGAGTATGGCAATTAGCGCGGAAAAAACTCCAACAGATGTCACCGCCGGAGAGGTGTGGGTCTCGGGTGCGGGGTGGCGCCCTCGCTAATCCGCCTTTGATGGTTCGCGTCCCGGCTATAAAATACGCTCTCTGATTGGCCATCGGGCGGGCATTATAAAACGTTTCGTTTTCCCGCGCAAAATTACAACAAAGGAGGGCGACACAATCAATATAATTTGGATGCAATGAAAGAAAATATCGCACATTTTCATAATGATAGACAGATTTTATCTAATCTGGCAATAACATGTTGTAAGTAATTAATAGTAGTGAGGAGTAAATTATCATTTTCATTCCAATATAACGTCATTCGAGGATGTAAAACCAAAAGTGCATAAGCGATGTTTTGGCGAAGACGAGTTAAGCCTCAATTACATTGAGCTTCTTTACGAGCTATTTATTGGCGAATTTACAATCTGCCTGTAAAGTCGCCCAGTGTAATCATCGAATAAGCTAATAAGCAGGTTGTAAACACTCTACCGAGAAAAGTTGAAAGCCGGTCAACTTTACACGCTACACGCCGGCGTGTGGGCCTACTGCGTCTACGCAGTAGAGCGCAGTACCAACCTCCCGGTAAAAAAACGAATTACGTTCCGTCAAAATAGTCGCTGGCTTGTGGCTTCTCAGCAAATGGAAAGTTTTGTGTGTAATCATCAAATCGCAGTAGCTGAATCGCCCGCTATTAAATTCGCCAATAAACAGCTCGTAAAGAAGCTCAATGTAATTGAGGCTTTAGGTACTCACTTAGAGGCAACAGTGTGTTTGGGGACTTAGACGCCCGAGTGGATGACTGATTTAGAGGTCCCACACGACAAAAAATACATTAATAACCATAAATTCCAAATATCAACGTGCCCAGTAAAAATATAAATTTACCTCTTTCTTTTAATAAAATCTTATAGGTAACTAAAAATAATTCTTAGTGATGAGACATCATAGTATTAGTGATTATGTTATTTGCCCCTTTGATGTTAGTTGCAGGGATTAAGTTATGATTTAAGTAATAGGTACATACCTACTCAATTTGTGAGACATCTTTTAGATGTTTTATTATATTTATTGAATGATTGTATGACTGGATTGATCTGTTTCGAGGCCACCTTTAAATATTCTGAAGAATCGATTGCGTCATCTTGTTAAATTGTTTAGAATTTTGTTTTCACAACCCTAAATACCTCATAACGTTAGAAAATAATATATAAGTAATTAGCAGGGAATACAACAAAAGGGAAGTGCCTGCGTTACCTTCTGGGTGTGACTATAAGAATTTTCAATTATCGACAGTGAATAAATAGAGGATAAGCTTAAAGACGTGTTAAATAATATATTATGTGTGTGTCTGTGTTATAATATGCATTAAAATGAAATGCACATCCAATATTAATGATATTTGAAGACAGTCAGTGGGGTTTAATTTTCTTGCATTTTATGGGTTGACTGCAATGACATTATTAATGGACAACGCACTCAATACAGTAGCTAGCAATTAAATTCACGCACAGTGACATTCGCACATGTATAGGTAGACGTCACGCAATTTCCAATATGCGATATCACGCATCGGGAATTTATAGCAATATCACCTATTGTAATGGCGTTAGAATAGTGTCTCTAGTGTCAATGTTCATTTGAGCGAACCCGTTCGAACCGAACCGTTCGGCAGACCCGACTAAAAGCATCGGGAATTTATAGCAATATCACCTTTATTGTAATGGCGTTAGAACAGATTATGCCATTCGGCAGACCCGACAAAAAAGTGAGTGTCATTTTTATTCCCAGATGATCCGTCCATATTAATGTCATTGGTTGACTGCCATTAAGTCATAAACCAAAACTGGCTTCAAAGTCTTAGTCAAAGAATGTTTTTTGCATTTCTATCGTATCTATGGCAATGTATTCGAAACCAATAACAAATTGCTACCTACCCCATTTAATTTTGTTTCTACTGTAAAATTACAAATTGTCCTTACGTGCCCATTCGTCTTGATAACGTCATTATGTACGTCGTTAGGTAGGTACTTTCACACTTTACAGTGATAGTTTAAGTTGCCCGGATGAATCATTCGCAGATGAATTATTTTGAAGCCCCGTAGTATAAAGTGGTTATCTCGTCTTCTGTGACGCCATACGTCAGGATGCACTTTGAGTCCTTCGTTAAATTGTCGGTCCAGTTGATGATTCTCTCATTTTAGCCATTAT
Organism: Rhyacophila brunnea; assembly: GCF_057557595.1. NCBI lineage: Eukaryota > Metazoa > Arthropoda > Insecta > Trichoptera > Rhyacophilidae > Rhyacophila > Rhyacophila brunnea. The sequence continues at coordinate 23,856,469 of NW_028232774.1, forward strand.
GCCCAGTGGAATAGTTAGGCCGGATATTCGTCGGGTTGGCGACCCAGGACTTATTTTCCGGGTTGGAGCGCGCTCTGACAGTTCTCTAAATAGTGCATAATTAATATTAATTTTGAATCACGCAAATATAAAAAAAAATACCGCTAGTATGTTTAACGAAAGAAGAAATTAAGATCTTTAATATTTTATAATAGGTGTGTAGGTATATTGATTTTCAGTAAACATGGCAAAATACCTATATTGCCTTTTAATTTAATGCGGTTTAATTCGATGTTTTCGTCAGCTAATCATCGAAATATTTTGATTTGAAAAGCTGATCGTGGTTAAAGGGGGGGGGGGGGGGGGGGGGAGCATAATTAATATTTCAAAAACCCAGTGACCCGATAATCCCGTCAACTCTGTTACCTTCTGATCCACTAAACGTAAGGGGTTTCATTGGTATCTGTCGTCATATTATAATTCATACTTGTCACAACGCTAAAGCTTTCAATGAGAAAATTGACATTAGTTCCTTACCATTTTAATATTCATTGCTCTATGACGTAAAAATGTAATAATTACATGTTTGATTATTTTGTTTTTTTTACAGATAATGGAGGGAAAGGTGATAAAAGAAGAAATCCTCGACAAAGATTCGAATCCTGGCAGTGTCACATATGCGGGAAGCGGCGGAGAAAATTCGCGCAGGGGCAAAGGTAATATTTTTATTATTTCTAAACACGTTGTGGCTCAACAACCCAGGGATGGTTCTAGCCTCTTGCTAACTTTCTCCATCTCCTCCTAACCTGGGTCAATGTCCTCCAGATTTTGGGCCTGTAAATCAACCTCCGACCGTTCAATCACCAGGATTCCCCAACGGTTGAGCGCTGTCCATTCTTGCTACATGGCCCGCCCATAGGAGCTTGGCAATATTAAAGAATGCGGGGATACATTCTTCTTGGAAGAGGTTATAGAACTCTAGGTTATGCCGAATACGATATTCTTCTCTCTCAAGTATATACTATGCAGCACCTTCCTCCCGAATAGTTTAATGTCTGTTGATCAGCAGTTTACCATGTCCGATAATATTAAGATCACAATATAGGCCTCCACAGAGTGGAGGTTGTATTAACAGATGTTTGTTTTTATGAGAAATGGACTCTAACCTATTAATGTCTGTACTCTGGGTTCAATAATTCTTTAAAAAAAAAACACGTGAATTTTTTGTCAAACCTGGGATTTGGAACCGGGACCCACGACATTACCTGTTAGGCCATGGTGGGAACGATACGTAACCGATATTGATAAAACATTGTTGTTACCGATGTAGTTGATATGTTAAAAGTGATCGAAGTTACAAGACTAAACTTCTAAATATTAACCTTCTTGCAACGATTCATCACGATTAAGTGAAGATGTCAGATAGCAGTGATGGGGTGGTGAGGTAAAGTATGAGTAGAGTACGTGTCTAAAGTGTTGATAGTATATTCATAATAGACGGTTCGGTGTACAATATTATCAATCATTTTTATATTTATTTACCATTTTTTGTCAACGAGAGTTGGCAATACTGAATCCGGTGCGTCGACTCAATGGCTAGTCAAGGAAAAACTTTGGAATATAATAAATTATTTAGCAATGCTGACTATAAGTCAGGCCGGGGCACTGAATAGCGAGTTATGATTGTAGTTCTAGTTAGTACTGATTATTTTAGAATGCAATGCGGTAAACCTGTTCGCAGTTAATGAAAATTTTTTCATCATTCATTTTACACAGTTTACAGTTAACAGTTTACCAAATTGCATTATTTGGCTTCGTTTTCATTTGGATACCAAAGTTTAAAATTAAATGAAAAGTGCTTGATATAATTGAGTTTTTGCCTACTGTGCAATAACGCAAATTGATCCAAGAGTCATTTGGTCTAATAGCGAAGTAGGATGAATATAAACGTCATTCTGATGTTTAAAAAAAATCTCCCGCGTAAGTTGAAAAGGAAGTAATTGAAAAATGTGATTTTTAATAAATCCTATAAGTTATGATTATTTAATTCGCGCACGGGATCGTTTCACGCCAACTTCCCCTTCGACGAGAAAGGGAAAAGGGGAAATAAATGTTGCTGACTCGGAATTATCTAGATCTTTATAAACGAAAGATCAGCGTTATTCCTTTAGACTTTAGAGTTTTCACTGCAAAAATGATTTTAATACTATCAATATTATTTGAATATGTTTAGTTTATCTAAATTCGTAAGTGAATTTATCTACTTTTGAATGTGAAAAATTGGCAAGTAGGTACTATATCGAAATTAATCAAAGTTTGCTTGGTCAAGACTCTGTTCTTCTCCATTTTTTTATTGCGATGATACTAAGATATAAAAGAAAAGAAATTACATAATAATGAAACGTGTTGTTGGAAGCGCATTCTAAAGATTATATACATTAAATACAGGCACCCAGTGTCTGAAGACTAAATTGAAAAACTCATTAAAAAAAAAACTGCATCAAGCCCAAAAAAATTAGGTAGGTATGTGATATTATTATTGAACCAGTACAGAACCAGCATCATCTTGGCACCCAGAAGTCCGTATCGAACAGTCATTTTTTTCCAGAATGCAAACGACGCTTTCGGATCTCTTGAGAATTTTCACTCGCGCTGATTCGACAAATTTGCTAGTTGACGAAGTTGACTGCCAAAAATGAGCCACCCCGCTAAACGCGGGTTTCTTGGCGACATTGTGGTGTAATCGATAATACAATTTCAGTAAGTTGTTAAAATGGTAAACACGGACTAATACATCTATCAGGAAAAGACGGAAACACTTTTTGATACATAACCTCAATCGACTGTCAAAGATGGCATACTTTTATCATATTTTAATAATTATTTGCCGTTTCTACGAATCCTAATTATTAATCTAATACCTCATCAACACCCGAAATCAAAACAGCCGAAATAAAAATTTACGCGTTGCAAAAAAACTAACAGCTGGCGAAAATGAACGTACTCGGCAATAAAATTAAATATTCCATTAATTTTTATTTTTTATTACGCCCATAAATAAGGTCTTTAATATTTAGCGTCGGATAATTCATCTCAAAACTGCTACGGCCGCCATTTGCGTAATACCTTTTGCCGCGCTTTTAATTTATCTTGGAGGAGATTCTTTTTGCGCGCAAAAACGGTGTTGCCAGTAATTGGACGGCTTTATTTGTGATAATTTTACAATGTTTTCGGCCATTTCTCAGTTTATTTAGCTAATACAACATAATGTATAGTTATTTCTTATACTCATTAGCTAGAAACACTTTAATAATACGTATTCTAATCAGATAATAATGAAACAGAGCATCTCCTAATATTTTCGGTTAATTAATTGGATCACTGCTGGTCAGCGCATTGATGCCTTTTGAATGTGTTGTTGATGCCGAATGCTTAAAATTTCTTGGACCACTAATCATTCATTCAGAGACTCTAAAGTTACCTATGTCGTATACTGGAGAATCTGGAGAAACTATTAGCCTTTTCATTCTAACCTGAGAGACGCAGAGAATCGTGAAGAGTGGATATTCTTCGTTGTGCAAAAAATAAGGCAGTACTTATATCGGTACTATTCGGTTAAAGCGGATACAGCGGAAAACGCATTTTGAAAATAGCCGATAAACTGGATTATTTGTTAGGTTAACCTAACCTAACCTAACCTAACCTAACCTAACCCAACCTAACCTAACCTAACCCAAACTAACAAATAATCCAGTTTATCGGCTACTTTCAAAATGCGTTTTCCGCTGTATCCGCTTTAACCGAACAGTACCCTTATATCAAAATGGTCACGAGCCTCGGTCATGAATGAACGACCGAGAAAAAAACGGATAACATGCTAAAAAAGCGGTCCATAATGAAAAATAACCCGGTATTAGACGACAGGCTTAAACAATCATACATCACAAAGTTTTTGCATTATTGCTGAGTAACTTTAACACGTGAATCAGAACCTTTTGCTTCATTTCAGAACACTCTCATACATTTCATTCTATGCAAGTGTTTACGAATACAGAGCCATATATAAATATCACAGGAGATGAGAGAATTATAACCACAGACTGTATATTATGATTCATCTAGGGCCTAGGCAGACCATGTCTCAAGGAAAGAATATCTAAACACTCTAGAGACTAGGTAGGTACTGTAGTTTTCTGGCTGTGACACTGCGCAGAACTTCCTGGTCATTTCTCATTAAATTGAGAACTTCAACATTTGTCATTCCAAGAAATTTTCACGATGCGTCTCGAAACCATCAATTCGACGTGACTTCTCTTGGTATTGCGTCCATACTTCAATACCACAAAAAATAATTAAGAATACATAACGAATCATACGCAGTCTCAGACCTAGGTTAAGTTCTCCATTGCTAAGGAGGCGTCTCATTTTGAGAAAGACGCTCCTTGCAATCTCAATCCTAGTTTTTATTTCCTGAGACTGGTACCATGTCTCATTGATTCATGTTCCTAAATATGAATAGTGAGTGGGTCACTCGTTAAATTGGTTTGCTGTTGATGACAACACTTGTGTTGGTGTCGCTATTTCTGAAACTATCTATTTGTCTCCGTATAGGTATAATTTTCCCGGATCACTAAATAATCCTAGAATAACTTCTTATTTGAGAATATAGTTTAAGTATCGGATACTGTTTTGCATCCCTAGGATAAATTTTGGAATTTGTCTTCACTTTCAGTTGTTTATGTATGGACAAATTAGGTCTCTTTGGTCTTTAAGATCTTTAATACATATATCTTAAATATTTATCTCCAGCACGTATCTCCCTGCTTTATTCACTTATCATTAAAGTAGTCTTTCAATAGATACATAATTGAATTTAAAAACCGTAATTGTTTTACCATTGATATCATCAACCCGCATAATATGTATTTTCTAACTAAGTAAGCACTCAATTTCTAGTCCAAATAATTAATAATTCGTTCAAAGTCACAATAAACTATAATACAATGATGGAAAAAAAATATTGACGATAAAGTCTTAACCTAAACCCGGGAATCAGATCGAAAATAGTAATATGTAATGTCCTTTCGGCCTGTGTTCAGACGAACTCTTCGTATCAGTTGGAATGACAAATTTACGAACATGGCCAAGGTGATATTTTCGATCATAAAAAAGGTCAAATAATTATTAATTAATGAATGAATTTAAAACTATAATTCCAGCAAACTTTGTTAAGATCCACCTAAATACCATATGTTCCAAATGACTTAAAAAAATATTTAAAAAAAAACTATTGTAAATTATTTTATTTCAACACTGGGTCGTTGATATATTTTAAAATGCCAACCATTACATTAATTTTAAAGATAAATAATTTGAATTTGAAAACCAAAAACTAGAAAAAATCTTTGGATAAGATACGACGCTGGGGTGGAATTGAATCAGCATCCATCGGATTTGCGCTAATGTTTTTTATCATTGAGCCACCTTTGTTCTACATAATTACGACGATATTAGCTAGTATTCATACAACTGAAATGCTTTACAAATTGCGTTAATTTTGGCAATATGATTTTGGTGATTTGAATCATGGTACCAATAATTCGTAGTAATTAGTTTGATTCATAGCAGACGGCAGGATTACTCAAAATTTTAATTTTAACTTGCACGTGCTAATAATTTAATAAAAAAAAATATTTAATAAATAACTCACAATATTTGAAAAATGCAATATGTGAAGCCTATATATGGTAATCTGAATGTTCTCAAATTTTATGAATTATTTGTTGATATTGATTACATTAATATATTATAATCTATATAAAAATGAACGATATTATTTTATTTCATATAAATACAGATGTTTATAAAATACCGCTCGGTGAAATTCTTGAAAAACGTATCATACGGTTTCAATGCTATTCTTACATGTTATTTTTTTAATAAATTTTCACGGCCATAATGTATACCTAAAACTGTTAACAAACAATAATTTATATTATGTCATTATAATGTCAACAATGTTTTAATATTATGTACCTAGATAGGTATTACAGTTTTATAGATAGAGTTTCTACTTGCTATAGTTACACTATTTGGTATTATCTAATTTGTGTCCAGAAATGAAATATAATTCAATTAAAGATTCCGGTTCCTTATCGTGCTTATCTCAAATAATATTTATTTGGTGTTGAGATGAGAGGATGCGGGGGCTAAAGAGGCCGCGATTGTAAGATGCAGGTCCCTGCATACAACTTCAGTTATATACGGATTGTGTCATTTCGACAAATTACCCGACATACCCTTTCAACTTTTACACTGTGTGATCCATAGAATTCTTCAACGGTCGGCATGGGTAAGTAGTGTAAGTACTAAAATGTTTTGATAGCCTAGTATTAAAAAAATAAACTATAACAATTTACAATAAATAGTGTAACTATTTTGTATTTGGAATACCAAGTAAATAAATTCCACATATTACATAATATAATATATATATATATATATTATACACAGGCCATGAGGCCAATGAGTAATGTAGTTAGTAATATTAGTGAAATAATTATACCGAAAACCGAACCCGGAGCCTCCGGATGAAAGGCCAGCGCTTTACACACATTACGAGGGTCGCATAAAAAATCTAATATTATTAAATAAATATAACTTAATAATGATTATCGTTATTGGATAATTATTGTCAGCCGTACTTCAATCAAATCAACCAAAGACGACCGATTGTCCGAATGGAAAGGATAACGTTTTACCGAGTGCAGGAGGAGGCATTCTTCAGACAGTCAGTGGTCAGAGCGCATCGGGAGGCGTAAGCATGGTTTATTGGCGTTAGCGAGCGGTTCCGTCGCTGCACCGATAGTATAATTAGTCTTGATATCGTTTTGATGGTCATGTATGGTTTAGAAAATTTAGATGCGGTTGGTAGCCGGTAATCCACTGCGTTTCATCTGCTCGCATAGAATGGCCCTAAGAGCTCGCGCCCACTACAACAGTTAATCTTAAAAACATACTAAAATACTAGAAGGATACAATTATAATTAAATCAAATAGTATAAATAAAAATGAACGTAAAATAAATTATTTCAGAGACCCGAGAAGTTTAACCGAACAATGTAGAACCAGAATTGTAAATACTTATTATTGTATCATAATATACATTATTTTTTAGATAAAAGTGGTTTCTATGAATTAACATGCGACGACTGTGACTGCGTGTACATTGGAAAGACATCACGAAGCTTTCATATTACGAAAGACGCCTATAATGAGTCATTTTTCATATATTCTAAAATAGCCATAATTTCTGTAAATATAGGTATTTTTTTATTGTGGGAATAAAGTGGTTTTAATATTAAATATTTTAGAATTCTTAGGAATACATTACACTGTTGACAGCAATAGCGCAGTACATAACAACGTTTTGAATTCTAATTGATTCTCACAACTCACTATTTTCCAAAATATTTATTCACCACTTCCACACAATTACGTAACACTTCCACGTAATTTGAAAAGCTGTATTTAATGTGTAAATAATTATATTATATAAACTCAAACAAACGTAAAGTTTTGGGTATTTTAATGAGCGATACCATATAATCGTTTTAAATAATGATTAGGTATTATATGGTGAATAAATACTAGGTAAGTGAGTTTTGATAAATTTTATAAAATCCAAAAATAAAATTCGAATCTACTGTAAAAAACTAGTTTAAAAAAAATTATAGATTTTAAAATATCTTTAATTTTTTCCGTGTTTTTAACGTAATATTTTTGTTTGGATTTGAAGTCCCTGACGCTTTGCGAATTAATGTGAAACGAAAAAATGTTCCTCGTCTGGTAATAGAATGGGGGTACCCTCAGATCTAAGCCAGCATGAGTTTGTATTATACAGTTACTGGCTTAACTGGCGAGAGAGTTCAGTAGATTCGAACCGATGGCATTTGCTTGGGCTAATTTGTTTCGTTACCAATGTCAAAAAATATCAGAAACAATCAAACAGCGTGACATATTATTTTCTCCGCGGTATTTGAAATTCGAATATCTACATTGAAAATAGAACGCATATTGAAAACTTAATTTATTTATGCAGTCAAATTCTAAATACTATAAATTTCCGATAGACTAAGTTTTCGAAATTCGAACGTACTATAATTAGTACAGAAATTATCGAAATTTTTATAGTTTGTATTTTAAATTAAAATGCTAATATTATTCCTAATATAATGTAATGTGTATCTATGGTATATTATGCTTTGGTCAATTTAGTTTTGTTTTTATCAATACTATTAAAATGAAATATTTTGACGTAAATTATATAAAGCAATGTTTTATAATCTACAGAAATAAGTATGGTGGCCAAAAAATCAGACAAAAGAGACTGCTAGAGTTGGACCACTAATTTTCTTACGAACTCTGAAGTGAGTGACCAATTTCAATATTGTTTGCATACAAATGTGGAACTTATGTCAAACTATAACTTAGTTCAGCGATTTTCATTGGGAAACCTTAGAAAACTCCATTTAAATGCACAAAAAACATTTTACATAATATTATTGTAAAACAAAAAAACTTTATAGGCACCTACCTACTGAAGATGGTGTAAAAAAGTATACAGAGATGAAAGAAATAAAAAATTGTAAACTTAATACAGAGTACAAATATATTAACGTGAAGTTGGAAAAGGGTTAACTAAGGTTATTGATTACAGTAGTTGGAAGTCATTTTTGTTTACGTCGCCATGTTTCAATGCTCCCAAAGTAGGTATATGCTTTTAGTTTTTCTATATCTAATCATTTAATTATAGGTGATTTAGTAATTTATAATACTTATAAAGAATTTTCGTGATGAAAAACATCTCAAAAAATGAAAAATATGCAATTGAATCTACGTCTATGGCACATAGTATGTAGGTATAACAGGGCATATGAATAAAAAACATAGGAATTAAAAACATTCTGGAGTTGTCATTCAGTGTTGTAATACAAACATTTATCATGCATATCCCTATGTAGGTACCCAATACCCATAGTGAAATATTTTTGGCATGAACAAATTCCAAATAATTCGTCAGTTTATTATGTACTTACTAAAATATATTTTTTTGAAAATTTGAATGCACCATGCAAAATTAATAAGGCACATTCATTGCAAATGTTTGCCATTCTGTGATTTGTGAAATGTTTTCCCAGTTTTAATTTCCATCGATTTATGGGAAGTTTTTCCTCCAAATTTGTTTTCTTATTTTCATTTTTGTTGCGCTCCGTTCAGACAAACCGTTTCAATGATGGTTGACAAACTGTGGTGCGATAGTAGATACCTATGTATTTTTATTTTTACACATTTGTTATAATATGGAAATATTCTCTAAACATATTATGCATAATACTTTTATGGCAGATTTAATTTAAGGTACGAATAAATAAATAAATTGTAACTGTTATATTTATGCATTAAGTGTGACCGATAACCATGACTGACTATTTTTGTTGTTGGCTGACTTTGGCATCAGTACTGCAGGAGAAAAATCGAACGAATTGCACTTATAATAACGAATCAAAATGATACGCAAAAACTTACATTAATTATTAAATAAGACAGCATTTAATTGGTGGAATTACATTTTGAATGGTAGAAAATACGTAGATTCGGAGTAATTTAAAATTTTCGGAGCATTAGTATTACATTTGAGATAAATATTAGATTCCATAAGAATGAATAATACATTAGTATCATGTCTCTCAGTAAGTAATAGTTATAATATGTATTATATAAGGAAGAGAGACATCGTTTTTTCTTATAGCCTTGATAATTATATGAAAACTGAAATATTATTTAGAAAAGCATGTATGTGGATTTTAATATAATTAATATTATAATGTTGTAAAAATTACTTTAGTTCTAAATTATTTTAACGTTTTATGGAGTAAGTTAATTAAAAACGCTGTGTTTATCGTTCTTAAAAATTTAGTAACTGTTAAAAAAATTAATGAAAAATTAAAGTTTATCCTAAAATTTACTTCTTCATTCTGGTGCTTCAACCCTATGTGGACCTGTGCTTCTTTTGGCGTCTGTCTCCATCCAAGGCCATAGTCCAAGGTTATCTCCAGTTTTGGACGCCTAAGATCTTATCACTGCCAGCCAATTTTTACTAGGTAGACACGCCTTGTAGGCCAGCTATTTTCGGAATAAAATAAATCTTTTTAAAAATATGAAATAGGAACGGAATGATAAATATTTGTGAAAACTTAACAACACAACATGTTTATAAGTTTATCGTGAATATTTTCACACCAAAATGATAAATATTGTTTAGAAAATATACACAGAATGTTTATTCAGAAGTTATGACGTTTACAAGAACCCGCGAATATATTCGTCCGTGGCCTGACGCGACATAGGTACATGCTTTGGCGAGTTAATTCGTCCGGGGCACGGATTAGGTTAATTAAAATCCAATATGACAATATTATCTCTCCATTTTATACGAGACCAGGTAACTTTATTTCTCACACGTGGCTTTTTTTACCTGTGTATATAACATAGCTATATGAGGATTTGTTAGACTATGCGATGTGCGGGCTCCTGTAAAAAGCGTGTAACTTGTTATTGTACCTTACAAAAATTTACGAATATTACAATGACAGAATTTCATTAATTTTCCCATTGTTCTCAGACGTTGGTATTCGATATGATTATTGAAGTATTAGTAAGGAAATCTCGACAGAAGAGATTATCAACACTATGAAAAAAGAGGGTACTGTTCGGTTATACGGAATACAGCAGAAAACGCATTTTGAAAATAGCCGATAAACTGGATTATTTGTTAGGTTAGGTTTTAAAAAATCTTTTTGGTACTGTTCGGTTATACGGAATACAGCGGAAAACGCATTTTGAAAATAGCCGATAAACTAGATTATTTGTTAGTTTGGGTTAGTTTAGGTTAGGTTGGGTTAGGTTATGTTAGGTTAGGTTAGGTTAACCTAATTAATAATCCAGTTTATCGGCTATTTTCAAAATGCGTTTTCCGCTGTATTCAGTATAACCGAACAGTACCAAAAAGGGTTAGAGAGACTTTGAAGCAAAAAACAGAAGCCCACATGAAAGTAACTTCATACGGGTACGGAAAACTAAAGAAAACTACTCGCGCTTAGAAAAATTCCTAACCATAATGAGATGCAATATCTTACTGTTTGACGTTTGTAAAAGATTCATGAAGGGTTCCTTTCTTCTTACTTTGCTCTCGCAAAAAAGTTTGAGAGCACCCAGATAAGAGGCCCTGATTTATTTGTTTGAATTTGGAGTAAAATACTTTAATGTGTTCCCGCCTTAATTTGCGTCCCGCGTTTTGTTTATTTGTCGCCATGTTTACAACTTGTTTGCTCACGTATTTAGTATTTTGCGCTAGGATTTAAAAAAAATGCAACGGTAAAATAGCGGAGAAAAGTTTAAAAAATCTTTAAAAAAATAAGAATGAGTTCTGCGGCAGCCATAACCAAATTGTAGATTCACGGAGAATTTACCGTGAGATGAATTATTGATCGCATACGATATAATTTAGTGGAGGCGATTGACTGAAGTGGCGCGACTTTGTGCTTGCCTATGCATTAACACTCGTGCGTGACAGGGTGAAGTAGTAGTAATATTTCAGCTTGTATATATTTAATAATTTTCTGAATCTATCCGCGCGATAAATTGTCGTGTTATAAAATGGTTTTGTTGTGCAATAATATTTAAGAGACCATCCGTAGACTAAAACCGTATGTGGTTTTGAACCGTGTGCAATTAATATTAAACGTATGATTACTGTTCATGGAATTATATTTTCACTATGTTGATATATGAGTATATTTTATTCATTCATGTATAATGCAGCAACCATAAAGTAAACAAATATGTATTATAAAATTCAATTGAATTAGAATTCAGTATTCATTTAGTCAATTTTGCGCTAACCATCGGGTTTACGTGTTGAATATGATTGTAAAAACCTAATTGATCATTGATTCCTAATATAAAACACAGGACTAATACAGAATGAATCTCTATTTTAAAATATTAATAATATGTTACTTAAGCTATGTGTCTACCAGTTATTAAGATGTAAAAGGGTATAGATAGAGAGCGTGAAATGAAAAGCTTGGAATTGCTATTTTCTTGGCGTGCAAAAAACTGCTTTATTTATTGCTTTGCACAAGGCGTTTAGTGAAATTATCCGTAAGCCGGATTTGCAGGCAGTTAAGACTGACGCTTGGCCACCTGTCGTCCGAGAGCCGAAGCCCCTTCTCCATTTCCGCCAGCCATAAGTCAAATTTACCGCCAAATACGGTCGCCATCTTTTTATTAGAGTCGTGACGTCATATTTACTAGGGAAACTGGTTGCTAACTAGACACTTTTAGATTTTTAGAATATATTAAAATGTATTTTTGTATTGTCGTAGGTCCCAGCTCGAATTCTGGGTCTGACAAAAACACAATATGTGTATTTTTCAATTTGTGTCTGGAGTCAGAGTATGGACTCAATACGTTGAGCAAGTGGCTAACATCCATTAGTTTGTATTAGTATTAGCAAGTGACCGTATAGAATTCTTGCTAATGCCTATATTTTATTTGAGTGACACTTTTTTATGCGTGACAAGCCGTCGCTGTAGGATTGGTTTGTCGAATAGACCAAATGTTCAGGAGACGAAAAACAAATTTCATAATCCTATATTTAAATACACGTAAAGAAAATTGAAGTCAGCTGGCGCTATCGATCCATAGACATGCAGATTACCAGATACACACGCTGCTGATTTTCTATTCAGTTAATCGCATTAATAACAAAAAAAAAATTTGTTAATTTTTTACCACCTACTTACACAAGACATATTCTTTATCTTTTTAATGTAGTCCTGGATTCCAAGTATGGACATGTCGAATGAATGGCTGGAAACTATTTAATATTTAAATATGAAAAAAGAAGAAGACGCGTTATCATACTCGTATCGTAAAACCAATGATGATTATCATGGAAACGCATGGCGAGCTTATTTGGTATCAAAATAATGTATCGACTCATTAAATGTACACTGAAATGATATGGGTATATTTAAAAACACAAACCGATCATAGTTTTAATGGATAAATCATTAGGTGCCTATGTTCACGGTAAAGACAATCATATGATTGGTTGAATATGAGTTTATAAAGTTGTTTAAGATTGCACGGATAAAAGATTAGAAGTAACCAAAGAAATCAGCTGTCCCAAATGCGCCATATTGAATCCATTCGCATTTCCCCCGATTCATTGAGCGTCGTTTGTTTTTCGCTCAGAACATATTTGACGTCTGATGGCGCCCGCTAATTGGACGAAATTTCAAAGACAGATGACGCCACGGGTAGGTAGTACATTTTCCTCTTTTTCTTTTTATACGTTTCCCGCGGAAAACGGTCGCGGCAGATGTTGCCAGGCTGTCATATTTTTTTAACTCCCGTTTTTGATTGCCAGGCGTTACGGGAAAACTTATGTACGGCGATTATCAAAAGTAATAATGTTATTATGCTAGTTGGTTTATGGTAGACACCGAGCGCCATGGATCGATGGAAACATTTTAGAAAGTTTCGTAACGATTTCTTTTGTTAGCCTGGCCGAGAGGAGGTACACACATACTTATCTAAATCTATCTTTCGATTCTATTATTAACTAGCATAACATATTATGATTAACATAAATGTCAAATTATTATATATAATTATAAAATAAATAAACCGCTATAAGAAAGGGAGAAATAAGAACTGATTTTTGAACTATACAATGATTTTTTTTTTGTTAGAGTTGGTAATTATAGAATTGGTACTATTTTACGTTTTGACAGCACTGACATGACAACCTGCTATATTGTCCTCTTCTTTTGTTATTTACTTACTTAGGTACAATTATTTGTGATTTTCACGATTGTTAATCTAAATTTGCATCATTGCATGATAGATAAACTTGCACCAATGTAAGGCGGTTTTTCGGAGTGATGCCTTTGCAAGTAAATCGCACAGCACGTAACCAGAGTTTGTTACAAATGAATCTGCAATGCAAAATTACGCAATTTAATTATTACCATAAGGCGCAATGCTCATAGTGAGCGGCGTGGTGGTAACGCGGACAAAATTTTGACGAACAGTGTCACCACTCCATCAAATTTCAATATAAACTTATACTGCAGAGTCAATTAAATGTGACGGGGTGAAAGGGGTGGTTTAGTTTATCGCCACCAGTGGGTCTATTCTATGCTTATCGACCGCTAAAGTGATAAAGTGAAAAATATTATCAAACTTAGGGTAGGTTTGTATCAAAATATTAGCACTTATTGTAACAATTACACGAAGCCGGTTTTTATTGTTGCAATAAGTGCTATATTTTAACAGCACCTATCTTGCTGCTGTTAAAATATCGCACTTATTGCAACAATAAAAACCGGCTTCGTGTAATTGTTACAATAAGTGCTAATATTTTGATACAAACCTACCCTAAGTTTGATACTATTTATCAATTTAGTGTTCGATAAGTATAGAATAGACCCACTGAGATTCTATTGGTGGGTCGCCTTGCGGGGAGTCTATGAGAAGTTTTGATTCTTGGATGTAGATACGTATCGGATTAACTTTCAATAGTTACGTCTATATCATAACATGCATTAAAATGTGCCATATAAACGAAACACGTATTAAATTTTGGTAATAATTGAGGACAACTGGTGCGCTTTTTGTTTCTTGCGTTTTATGACATACCATCATAAATTAATAAACCAAAATCTGCTTCAAAGTCTTGGTCCACGACGACTGGTTTTCATATTTCTATCATATTAATCTGTTGTGTTTTATTATTGAGTTCAATCGGTTTGAGATCTTCGTTAATTGATAAAAGATGCCGCCGATATACTTTTCGAGATAATTAAATACACATAATACTATAATGGGCAGTACAGTGGACGTCTTCTCTTTGTGTGTGTTGAACTATGCCTCGTAATCTTATTGCAAATTTCATACCTCAGCATGCAGCCTTATGTAGATTAGTTTTTAGTTTCACTTTCATATTATAAAATAAATATATATTTGTATCAAATCAAGTTTACATTATATTAAAAAATACCAAAATAACCCCTGCACTATGACATTGTAATAAATACCTTACTTATTAGAATAATAGGAAACCTTTCGATACATTCTGACTATGTGTAATTTTTTGTCAATTCATTTTAATGGATACAGTGCAGTGAGTTTCCGGCCAAGCCAGTCGATGATTTTCTGTAGATAGTAGATTTAGTGATTTTAGCAGGGTTGTGTTATTGTTTGACTATAAATGTATATTAAATTTAAAGCTTTGCTGTAAAGTACCAATTGTAATAACAGTGTGATCCATGACTTTTTTTAAATAATCTAGTAGGAGCTTTTTACTTTTGACATTTTGAAACCATGGCAATTTTTCTTCCTTATTTTCTATGTGCCAATGCCCAGTCTCCACATTTCTGATAGGTCTTCCACTTTCATTATCCATCTAATCAGTCCCGGCATTTATAATCCTTTTTATAAGCCAGGAAGTCATCGAAGGCTTGATCATATCCTTGATGATACTACAGTGTGTACAACAATCCCTGTCCAATGTGTTCTGTTAGGATATGTAAAAGGTTGTGAAAAAATAAAACTGGAAAGCTTGACTAGATTGAGAGGATATCGAACACGATTTTAAGATTTTTGAACTTTTTAAAAATCGCTACTGTAGTTAATAATTATTTTAATTTTCTCAACTCAATAATTTATTCAACTAAGTAAACTTAACATATTAAAAATTAAAAACTTTTACCACAATACATGAAAAAATATATAGAAATAGTTGAGTACGTCGAATGAGTTACGTAGACCCTATTTTAAGAATTAATTATAAAACAACATCCACCTAAACTTATCAATTTCCGAAAAGATTTGGTTTGATACAGTTATTGCCCGCCCAATTAGGATTACCAATGGCATGTTAGTATTGCATATTGAGCAACCGATACTCCGGATTTCTTAGATTGTTATCAGGGTTACAGAGGTTAAATAATGGCAGAATTCGCATTTGCACCGCGTATTAGTAAGAAAACATACATTAGTATAAAATTATTAATCGCACGCTGACATAATAATAATATGTGGCTGCACAAAAATAAATGATACTTATTTAATTCAACCCTGGCGATCATGCTGTGCCCAACCCCCTCTCAATGTTGAGTTTGTATGCAGAGCAGTGGAACGTGCTCGCGGGCTAGCGCCGTGGATTGGCCCCCAAGCACGATCCCATTAGCGACGCCACTGTTTCGAATTAATGGGGGGAGGGGGGTTGTATCCGAGATATCAATTAAATAAAAATATACATGGAATTCGTCGCTGTTCTTTTTCATTTCATTTACATACTGCTCAGTTTTTTTATGAAATCCTTTTCTTAAAACTAAGGAGAATTTGGTATAGTACCTACAAAATTACCAATTCATTCCAAGCTGCTTTCTTTCATATCTTAAATAAAGACGATTATACACAACATAATATATTAATTAAACTGTGTTTACGTGGTAGAACTCTCTTATAATAGTTTTAAAACAAAGTTATTTCTGTTAACAATTCTACGTTAATCTAGTCATTTACGTTGAGAGCTGTTCAATTCAATGGGTATATACCCCGAAAAAGTTGTCAATCTAAATGACTCAATTAAAAAATAATTTAAATTCTAATGGATTTAAATTTTGTGCTATTCCATTTGAGTTGTTCTTTGTGACCCGGGTTTCGCCTTTTTAGGCATCTTCAGGCACTGTGTACCAATGGAATTACCAATGGAAAATACAGACTGACAACGAATACAGTTAATTCTAACTTATATAATACATTAGTAATCTACCCAGTAGGGGTCCGAAATCAAAAACCTCTTGAGTGCGCGCCTGATACAGTGTATACACAATATACAAATAATATAAACCAATATTATTTGTCATCGTAAATATTTCATCGTCGTAAATAAGGATTTCCTCTTTTCACCAGTATCATCATCAATATAACATAATAGCGCCTGTACACGTGCATGGATTTGCTGGCAGTAATAGTGTGTATTTTAAACTATCGCGACAATAACTGTTTACACGTAAAAGTGCTGACTGTCTCTCCAATCTCATTCTTCAAGAGTGAGCGAGACGCGATGTTGTCATTTTATGGTATTATTTGACAGGTAGTGAAAATCAGTTTACCTCAAAACGAGTACAGTTTATTTTTTTGCTGGCAGGTTCGCCACTATCGTTCTACTGCGCAATCCCTCCTGTTGCATGAAAATTCAGAAGCTTCCAAGCTTTTTTGATTCATGCATGCAAGCTTGCAACTGCAGGATAATACATGTTTACGCATACATTTTCTTGTTATGGCTGCGATAATTACTAACTGTCAACAGTAAATTCACGCACGTGTAAACGGGGTATATTATAAAATAATATGGCTGTAATATTTTTATTCAACTCCTAACCGATTACGAGAAATCATTTTGAAAATATTCATAACCGCAGCAAAGTTTTTAAAGTATTTTCTATAAGACCCTTACTTTAAAGCATCTGCCTATTCGCAGATTTTAACATAATATTTTCCATAGAATAAAGAGTCATGTGCGAAAATATTTAAGTCTCCTGGATCGACAATGTATGAAAGAGCCACTGGCAGTTTAACTGGAAGATAGTGTGTAAAACTTTATTTGAGGACTTCAAATTTATGACAAATAAAATCAAAGAAAGTGTTCCACACCTTATAGTGGAATACGTACTACATAGTATTGTGTTTTATTTCAATTAATAATAGTGATATTATCGAATCGTGTGTAGAGAATGTAAATTGTAATACGTACCTTCCTGCGTTTCAAATAGGAGTGAACGAGTTCGGAACGTATTGCGGGGTAAGTCTCGTTTTGTAAAGTTTAGTGTCGGAAGAAACCGCGCCGCGGGCGATTGGTGGAAATTAAATTTTGCAAACCGAACGCTGCTGTCGCTAGGGGTATGCCTGGCTAAGTTGAAGAGTGGGGTGAGAGGACTTTATTGTGCAGTGGTAGTATGTTGCATACATGTGGTAAAAATGATAGGGAATATTAAATGTCGTAGTCCTTAATTAAACGAAATAGAATTTATTCATAAATAATTACAAGATAAAAAGAACTTTTTATATACTTACAACGTTTTTAAATTTTCTGTTGAATCATATAAACTTGACTTGACTAGCTTAAACGATCAAAAAAAAAATTGTACTTGATAGAAATAATACTGGCTAATCATTTTGACATATCAAATTGATTTCCATAGTAACGCACGTATATATTAATAGTTTAGTTGCTAGGACCCCAGACCCCTAGCAACCAATAATGGTGTCGAAATACCTTTTCATACAAAACAGAATTAACTGAAAATGAATTCAATTCTACCTAAAGATGGCTAAAAGTATTAAAAAATGCATTGGCATCGTGTTCTGATATATTCTAAAAGTTTCAAATGTCTAGCTAGTCGGAAAGTTAGTTAAAAATCGATTGCAAGATTTGTACCGGACAAATAAGAATACGAGCTAAGAAAAACGTTGTAAAATAAAATAAACGTGCGGATCTATATATAGTTATACCTAGTGTCATTAGTGACTCTAAAAGTAACAGTTAATTTTGTATATTTTCTCAAATTCATTAAAACATACGAAATTTTAGCTTATTCAAATTATTGTTATAAGAAAATTGTTCATTATTTTACTTATATTTTAATTTGGTATCACGTCCAACTACTAAGTTTAGTATTTTTTATTGTATTCATAGATATTGGATAAATAAACACATAACTGTTTTATGGTTGTTTATTGTTTCATGCCTATTTTAATATTACATGAATAGTCTGATATAATTATTTTGGTAGTTTTCTGTCTATTGCGGACAAACACAGTAGGTATGCGAGTGATGATAATTCAATTGAGAGATTATCTGTGAACTGCTTAATTGAAAGGTTTGATATCGACCGATATCGTTAGTTCTATTTTACATCGATAGATATTATTATACATTAACTGCATAAAATCTTTATTTTTAATCTGGGACACTAATAATAATCAACGTATATAATAATATTGTTATATCGGTATTAGTCAAGCACACCAGTGGGTCTATTCTATGCTTATCGACCGCTAAAGTGATGAAGTGATAAATATTATCAAACTTAGGGTAGGTTTGTATCAAAATATTAGCACTTATTGTAACAATTACACGAAGTTGGTTTTTATTGTTGCAATAAGTGCTATATTTTAACAGCACCTATCTTGCTGCTGTTAAAATATCGCACTTATTGCAACAATAAAAACCAGCTTCGTGTAATTGTTACAATAAGTGCTAATGTTTTGATACAAACCTACCCTAAGTTTGATACTATTTATCAATTTAGTGTTCGATAAATATAGAATAGACCCACAGGTAAACATAATTAATTTATTGTTGTGTTATGTGCCACATTATGACAAGCAAAAGTACGTATAGTAATTTTAACAGAATTTGTTAAACGTAAGTTCAAGACATATATATTATAAAAATATATGAAAAAATATTTTTGTCAAATTATATTCATATAGCTGTAATAGTTAGTCATATTATGTCTTTGCCGATTGGAATATTTATATAATATTTTATTTATCTTTAAGATTATTATATTTATGTATCTCACAATCGCATTGATTTTTTCACTATTTCTACTGAGCTCGGTTTACCATTTATTATACTATACAATAAATTGTATTAATTATTGTGCATGAAGCTGTGATTTGAAACGTAGATAACTGATAACCTACTAGGCTAGAAAAGTGCGGTTTTATTTAGTTTCTTTGTAAATTTTTTTGGGGAAACTGGTATGCAATAAAGCAAACTTTTTGGGTAAACTGGTATAGATAATACAAGAAAAGAAAAATACGATATTTTGTATCGTTATTTGAGAATAATTTAAATACTGGACCATAAAGCGTTGAAAGATTGTGGTCCTGAAGTATAGGAAAATAGGTAGAAAACGTACGCCATAGTGGTGGAAGGATCATGTGAAAGATCTCATAGAAACTTCCTTTTTTCTGTCTCAACGGTAGTATAAGATAAAATAAAACATTCTGCCTTATTCAGATACGAATATAAGACTATTGGAAGACGATAACGTAACTGAGAAAACATGACAGTATACCTACAACTTAGATGAATTAATTTTTTACTCACTAAGTTAAATCAGCACGCCACTGCATTATGCTAGGTGGTTTTAGAATGCGAACCAGTGCAGGTGTTTTGGTACATACTGTAGTACAGCTTCTCTCTTCCTGTTTACTAAATATAATAAAATTTTACTATGGAATATATATATATATATATATACCTCAGTACATACAGAGTTTAAATAAAACGTCTGGGCACATCTGTACAATTCTATATTACAAATTACACGTTGAAGTATATCCGTCGGTTGTAAGACACCGATCAAGAAAAAATGTTATTTATTATGTAGAAATAATTTAAATTAACAATGTTATTAATTAGTTGGCGCCTACCGTAGGGCAGAGTTAGGCCCGTTTCAGACGGGACACCGGTGTCGCGCTCGATATACTATAGGAGGCCTTTGTATTCGAATAAATGGGTCTTTGTATTATGTTTATGAACGCCCCAGATCTAATGAGTCAACGCGTGTCGGTACACTTTTCCGTCGGCCGCTACATTCTCAAGCCGCCGATACACTTCTTTTTATTACCGCAGCCAGTTTTATGTTCTAATTTATAACGCAAAATTATGCGTTGACTCATTAACTCTGTGCGTTCATAAACATAATACAAATGTCCCTTTATTCGAATACAGAGGCCTCCTATATTATATCGAGCGCGACACCGGTGTCCCGTCTGAAACGGGCCTTAAGTTCGTTTTATCCGTGACTCCTGAGTTCGACTCCTATTGTTAAGTCAAAGTCATATGTTATTTTCACATATCTTACAATTTTTACGATCCTGTACCTTCACAGTATTTTACAGTACTATTTTTACGATATGACAGTAGTTTAAAGTGGAAACGTCAGTTTTGGTAGCAAATTGTGTCATCAATATTTGCCATTTTGTCTAGAAATATTTATGATTCTAGAAATAGTTAAACTATAAAGTGAATAATATCTGAAATGTAAAATATTTAAGACTCTATTTTACGTGACTTCACATCACATAACGGACGAGGTTAATCAATCTACTAGTCATTTTTTTCTAGCTCGGAGCGTATGTGGTAAATAGTATATTAAGCTAATTGGTAATAAGTCAGTTCTGTAGTTCATCATATTTATGTATCGAGACGGTTAATTGTTACAATAAATTAACCGTCTAAACTGTCAAAAAGTGCTATATTTTAACAGCCCCTCTCTTAGCTAGGTTAACTTCTAGAGCGATATAGACAGTTTTGACAGTTTAGACGGCTAACTTATTGTAACAATTATAATACCTCAATACATAAATATGATAAACTACCATCAATAGTCACTTATAGTCGCATTCTATATATAATAGACCCCAGTGGCGAAGGGTGAAGGTAGGCTGTTAAGATCCGACATAAATAGTGCACATTAAACTTTGTCAGTCATGCTTATTTGATTTTATTGAACTAAGACTACAATTTACAGATGGAGTTGGTTAATTTAAAAAAATCAATTAAACCCTGCCTAAACCAAACTATAATAGTTTGGGTATACTTTGGGCAATGACATTAATATGGACGAATCATCTGGAAAAGAAAATGACACTCACTTTATTGTCGGGTCTGCCGAATGGCATAATCTGTTCTAACGCCATTGCAATAAAGGTGATATTGCTATAAATTCCTGATGCTTTTTGTTGGGTCTGCCGAATGATTCGGTTCAAACGGCTTCGCTCAAATGAACATTGACATTAGAAACACTGCTCTAACGCCATTACAATTAAGGTCATATTGCTATAAAACTGTCCGCTTGCTTGTAGAGTGCAGACGTGTTTCGCCTCTCTCCGCAAACTTTTTACGCCGTCACACCGCTTACTATCAATATCTTATTTCTGACCCTGCTTTCTACTGTTTTCGATCCCGTTTTCACGTTACTACCCGCGCCTGCCCCTGGACTTCAACCTGATACCTTTTTCGAGTGCTTTTTCCCGGGAATTTCCCGGGATTTGTGACTATTTGTGACTTTCGTTTTAGTGCTCGTAATCCGCTCTTTGTGTACGAACCAGACGCTCAAACCAGCTCAAATTCGCACAGTGAACTAACAACCGTCTGCTTAACATAGCAACGGTTTTCATATGTGAATAGTGAAAAACCACAGTGACTTTTCACGACTTCTTAAGTGAATTGCTGTCACAAGTTGCATTAAATTGAACTTTGTACCCGCCGTCAGCTGCCATCGCAGCTACATCAAGATTCGATTAGCAAGAATTCTCCAATCAACACTGAAGACCAAAGTTAATCACCATCATCAGTCTTGTTAACGACCCAGCAGCCAACTGTCTTCTCGTAAACAGTTCTATTAAGCCCCCTCCGCTCTAAATCCACACTCCCAAATCCACGCCCATTTTTTAAATTTTTGGCGTCAGTCTCATTTCGACGGCCGTCCATAGCGGGCGGTCATTCTGCCCCACCCGCATCGATAATTTTTTGAATATAAATTCTTTTCATAACTTAATTATACCTCTCCTCTTTTCCATATTATACCTACATCCAACACATATTGGACTTGTAATTTTTTCACGTTTTGTCCTTTTTGCATATTATACCTACATCCAACACATTTTGGACTTGTAATTTTTTCACGTTTTGTCCTTTTTGCATATTATACCTACATCCAACACATTTTGGACTTGTAATTTTTTTTTCACGTTTTTGTCTTTCTCCCTCTTCTCATTATTTTTACTTATACAGTATATACTTAAGCCAATTCCGCCAAAACATCGTATCTGTTGCCTGCTGTACCCTCCCTCGTGTCCCTGTCCAACTTTGGATAGGGACCATTTTTGGACCGCGGGCCCAACTTGACCTCCCCTGACCCAAAGTCAAGGGACCCCATTTGGACCCCGACCCTTCACTTGAGTACCCCTGGTAGTCAAGTAGGTATCCACTTGGCTACATAACCACTACTTCGCTTTGGCCGCCCATAAAAGTGTTTAAACACTATCACTTCTTAAACGCCACACTACCGGCCGCGTAACGGACCAAATCCAATACAAACACCGCCCGTTTCTTTCTCTCTCACATCACGCGACGCCACGCGACTGCATGCCCAACATGATGCGTACTCCTCCCCAGGAGGGTCCTGATCCTCCCGATCCAAACAACTCCTCAACCCTCGTGGCATCCACCTCGGGGTCCACCGCATACGCCCCATCATCGGCCAGGACCAGCAAAACAAAACAACGTTCGCCTAAAACTCCAACCAAAAAAACAACGAAAAACACTTCTCCGAACTCAATCGAAGAACCTGAGTCAAAAAAATCAAAATCCAGAAACAACCACCAGCCGCCCCCCCACAAGTAGATGAAGACTCTTCCTCCTCTGGCGAGGATTACGAAGTGGACGTCTCCCGAATAGACCCGGACCAATATGAGGACATCTACACCGACGTTTCAACCTACCTTAATGAGGTCATTACGGCTTTCCGCGGCAAACAGGCAGGTGCCAAGGAACGCATAACAAATGCCCTCCTGAGTCTGTCTGAAGCCCATAGCCGACAAAATCTGGCCATGGCCAAACTGGAGCGGAAAGCAATCGTCCAAGAGGCTAGGATCCTGCACCTCGAAGGACTGCTGAAGGACAGGACCTCCGGCCTAAACATCCAAAAAAAAGCCATCAAGGACCTACACGCCCAGTCCAAAATACTCAAAACCATCCAGCCACAAGCGGCCACAAACGTCATACCCACTGTAACCACTCCTGCAATGTCATGGGCCACAGCACTGGGAAGGAAAAGCCGCCCACCCGCGGCGAATGCAGCAACACTTGCTCCACCCTCCACGTCAACTTCCGCCAACCAGTTTCCGTCCCTACTTCCCCTCGCCCCCAGACCGGGAGTTCTCTTCTTCCCGACCGGTTCTGGGGAGAAGAAGTCGGATACCACGAAGGAAATACTCAAAAAGGCCTTCGACCCCAGGTCTCTTGGAGTACAAATTACGGGTATCCGTAACATAAGGAACGGAGGTGTCATTGTTCACCCCCGTTCTGAAGTCGAGGCCAAGGCTCTCATGAAAGCCCTGGAGACCTCGGAGGCTGCCCTGCGAGCCGAACTCGCCGGGAAAAAACAGCCTCGCGTCATAATTTTCAACCTTCCATCGACCCTTACTGAATCACAACTCCGGGAAGCCATATTCACCTCCACCAGGGAACAGACCGGCCTGCCAGAAAAGGCATACAAAGACATCAGACTGAGCCACAAAGCCGGGCCAAGAACCGGCAGATGCCACTTCGTGGTCTTCGCCCCGGCGGCTATCTGGTCTGCCCTAATTGCAGAGGACAGACTCTACATGGGGTGGGAATCCTTCCCCCTTAGGGATTACGTTGGGGTAGTTAAGTGCAATATTTGCCACCTTTTCGGTCACATGGCCAAAGGATGTACGAGCAAAACTCCAACGTGCAGCCACTGTGCCATCACCGGCCATGACCGCGAGGACTGCCCCAACAAAGGAAACCCCCCCAAATGCGTAGCCTGTCACAAGCACAAGCAGCCGTCGGACCACTCCACCGGCAGTCTTGACTGCCCAGCAAGGCTCCACGCTGAACTGCGTGAGAGGGCCATGGTGGACTACACTGCCACGCGATGATCTCCTTCGCTCAGTTGAACGTCAACCTGAGCGACGCCGGCTCGGCAGAGTTAATTGAGACTATGCGGGCCAAAGGCCTGTCTCTGGCGCTGGTACAGGAGCCGTACCACTGGGCCACTGAAAGGGGCCCAAAAGCCACTAAAAAGGGACTCGGGTGTGCGGGTCTTGTCGTCAGCGCCAGGGGTGCTGAGCCGAAGGCCTGCGTTTTCGCTCTTGACCCTCGCCTTGGCGTGCTGTCGCTCTCGCACCTGTCAACTGAGTTAGTCGCGTGTGCAGACATAAGCTTTCCCGGAGGAGGCAGCGTGGTGGTTATCTCCGCCTACTTCAGCTTTAAGAGTACAAAGGAACACGTGGCATCAGTGCTCGACGGCATCCTACGCGCAGTTGGTGGCAGGGATGTCATCATCTGTGCGGATGCGAACGCGCAATCCCCCCTCTGGGCGCCCGTGGATACCCCCCTGTGCGACGCGGACGTCATCGAGGAGTTGGTTCACCAGCACAACCTGGTCGTCCTCAACGACCCTAATAGCGTGCCGACTTTTGTGTCGCACGCAAACTCCGGAAGTACCCACATCGACATCACCCTGGCCACTGAGTCCGTCGCGAGACGTATCAGCGGCTGGAGAGTCCATGAGAGCGCTTCCATGAGTGATCACCGGTTGATCACTTTTGAGCTGGCCCCTGAATCCTCGCACGATGGCGGCTCTGACGTTTCCCCAACCCCTCCCGCGCGATTTAGAACGCGCGACGGGAATTGGGAAAAGTTTGAAGAGGCGCTTTCCAAAAAGCTTGACAGGACATCCAGAACCCGATTTCCGGACCTACACTCGGCCGCCTCACGACTGACTGCAGACATCACCGGATCAGCCGAAGCTTCACTCGGACGCTGCAAGCCCAAACCACCAAGCCAGTCGCCGTGGTGGACGCAGCATGTTTCTCGCCTGCGTGATCTTTTCAGAAAAGCGCGTAAGGCCCATCAACGTGCACGCCTGCGCAAGCAACCACCTGCCTCCATCGATCCCCTTGCAACCATGGCCAAATCCACTCGAACGGAATACAAGAAAGCAATCACGCAAGCCAAGAAAGACTACTGGCGTAATTTCGTCACCATTAAGGGAGGTTCGGACCCCTGGGGCCCTCCATATCGCGCACTGAGGCTGGGACTCAGACCGACGAGCCTCTTGTGCGGCATCGAGAAACCGGGTGGCGGATTCACCAGTACCGAGTCTGAAACGGCTGCGGTCCTACTTGAGGCCCTCATCCCCCTGGATGATGAATCCAGGGACGATGACGCCATGAGGATGGCCCGCTTTGAGGCTTCTCTTCCCATCGACACGGATCACTCATCGTTGCCTTCCGAACAGGAGATCAATCACATCGTGCGTTCGTTGATTGCTGGCAAGGCCCCGGGCCCGGACTGCATTGACAATTTACTTGTCAAACGCACATGGGCCATCGCCGCGCCAGAGATTACAGCCCTCTTCAGTGACTGCATCAGAAGCGGCACGTTCCCCGACTGCTGGAAGAGGGGCTTACTTAAGGTAATCCCCAAAGCTGGCAGCCGAGAACCGTCTAGCCCTAAAGCCTACCGCCCTCTAACACTTCTGCCCGCTCTGGGCAAAGTGCTGGAGAAGCTACTGTGCCACAGGATTGAAGCCCACCTGGAGACACACTCGCCGCTTTCCGATAAGCAATTTGGATTCAGAAGAGGCAAATCAACAGTCGACGCCATTAGGAACGTGATTGCCATTGCTGAAAATTCTCGCCGTAAATACGTCCTAGGAGTTTTCCTGGACATTGCAGGTGCGTTTGATAGTGCGTCCTGGCCTCTTATACTTCGAAAGCTCCGGCTGAAGAGACTACCAGGAAATTTGTTCGCGTCAATTCAAAGTTATTTCACGAATAGATCGATCGAGTTTCGTGTTGGATCAACAACAATAGAGAGGAAAACCAGCATGGGATGTCCCCAGGGCTCAGTCCTCGGGCCCCTTCTCTGGAACGTACTATTCGACGATCTCCTTAGAATTCCGCTTCCAACCGACTGTACTGTCATTGCCTACGCAGACGATGCGCTGCTGCTGGTCGAGGCCGACAGCAGGGCGAAGATTGAGAGCACCGTTGGCGAAGCTTTAGCATCAATTGAGGCTTGGGGTAGATTAACTAGACTATCATTTGCACCTTCCAAGACAGAAGCCATTGTCCTTAAAGGACCGAGACGACTTAGCTGTTCGAGACTACCCACAGTCCGATTCGGTGACACGAGAGTGAAAGTGTCGAAGATCGTCACCTATCTAGGCGTCAAAATGGACACAATGTTAAATTTCCTACACCATGCCGAAACCCAAGTCCACAAGGCTGGGGCGGCCTTCCAGAGGATCGGCCGCATGGCTGGTGAAGGATGGGGCTTAAAAGTAAGGGCGCTCAAGATCGCCTACGGCGCCATTTTTATGGGAATAGCGGCTTATGGCGCCAGTGCCTGGTGCCCGCGCATTCCCAAGAGTGTCAAACTTAGAATCTCTCTTTTAAGAGGACAGCGCAGCGCGCTCCTGTCCATTACCAAGGCCTACCGTACGACATCAACCGACGCGCTCCCGGTCCTGGCCGGTATTCTCCCACTTGACCTGCACATTCAGGTCAGCGGCGCTTCAGTGTTGCTCCTCAAAGGTGAGGAGGCCGACGTTGGTGATTTTCATCTCGTCCCCCCCCCTGGACGAGCCGGCGAGGGATTAGCACTACTGAAGCGCAAAATTAGACTCATGTCGCTAGATGCGGCCATTAAGACCTGGCAGCGAAAATGGGACGAATCCACCAAGGGCCGGCACACATACAGCTTTTTCCAGACATTCAGTGGCGAATGGAGATAACCAAGTATTTGACTCCAGACCATTACACCAGTCAATTTGTGACTGGTCATGGTGGTTTCGCTGGCAGGCTCTTTGAGCTTGGACTTGTAAGCCATCCGACATGTCCATGCGGATGGGAGGTACAGGATGCCAATCACATCCTATGGGAGTGTCTGAGTATGTGCTCCGAACGGGAGGAAATGCTCAGGTCGGTCCAACCAGCTGTTGGACCCATCGGCCCGTCCGACCTGGTTGCTACTAAGGCCAACTATCTTGCATTCAAAAAATTTGCGGCGTCTTACTACGGGCGTGAAGATCTCTTCACATAAATTTTGCTGCCTGTATGATTAGCTTCGTTCTTTGTTATATTAAAATAGTAGCTTCTTTTTCTTTAAAGTAAATTCCATGTGCTTTTTCTCTCCCTGGCACTTTGCATTAGAGTAAACTCAGTAAACTCAGTCAGAGCTCACTTTGAGCGTAGCAACCTAAGTCTTGGGCATCTTCTCCCAGGACACTCCCAGGCCAATTTTTAGATGCTTCACATCACCAATTGATGGGTCCCGTGATACTCTCGATTAAGACCGAGGGTGGTACGGGGCGGGTTTTGGTGGAGGGAATTTAACTTCAATGCTATAAATTCCCGATGCGTGATATCGCATAATGGAAATTGCGTGACGTCTACCTATGCATGCGACTGCGCGAATTTACTTGCTAGCTACTGTATTGAGTGCGTCGTCCATTAATAATGTCATTGACTTTGGGCGATCCGACAAAAATTTTCATACCTTTTCATTCATAGTTATTTGTTTTCGTTGAATTAAAAATACATATTACACTTCATGTTGTTGGTTAGTTTTTTATAATTCAGTAAATCATGCCTAGACCAAACCATAGTAGTTGAAAATAGTATTCTATCTATTAAATATCCTAAATTATGTATGATTTAATGTCATAATTATAGATATTTTATAGATAGATGAGAATTTTTTGACTATTATCTATTATGGCTTGGTTTTCGCTGGGTTTAATTTAGTTTTAAAAACTTACCAACACTATCTGAAAATTGTAGTCTTAAGCCTCAATTACATTGAGCTTCTTTACGAGCTGTGTGTTGGCGAATTTATAATCCGCCTGTAAAGTCGCCCAGTGTAATCATCGAACAAGCTAACATGTTCGATGATAACAAATACGTATAACTGACAAGGTTTAGTATGCACTATTTATACCGGATCTTAACACCCTACCTTCACCCTTCGCCACTGATAGACCCACTGGACTAAACTTCTGTTAAAACACTGCCTAAAAGAAGACCAAGAATTAGTTATAGTCCAATAAAATTAACACTAATAATCAAAAATGTAATATGTAATTTATGAAAAGGGTTATCGCGAATTACCACCAAGTAAATGCTGAATCTCTTAAAAATATGTACATAATTATTATGTACCTTGTTCACGCAAAACTAAACAATAGAGAGACAGGCGTAGCGCGTAGTTGGAGCTTTTACTATCTAGACCGTTTCGTAGATACCACTGATTACAACAAAAGTTGAGCGCGATCAAGAATGAATTCAGAGAGGAAAATTAAGTTTTTTAGAAGGGGAAAGTGGGGTGGCCCCGGACCAGACGAAAACACGTTTTCCAGACAACCTCCACCACTCATGAATAGAATTAAGTTTGTGATAAGAGTGAAATGTTTTGCAATTTGTCTGTTCTCGGCGGGCGGGTAAACAAGAAGAAGCCGGATTTGTTGTGCTTATATTTTGAAATACTTTTTACCTTAATTTATAATAATATTGTGTAATATAAATGTATTATACCTCTAACTAAGCTTTCACGGTTAAATTCCACTATTGGGAAGAAACCCACGGTGGAATTACATTTAAAAATAGAGTTAATTTAAATAATTACAAGATAAAAGAACTTTTTATATACAACTTTTTTAAATTTTCTGTTGAATTATTATGCTCAATATGCTCAAACTTGTACTTGATATGAAGTAAATAAAAAACAAACAGATATAGAATACTGAAATTTCATTTTGATTTCCATAGTAACGCAAGTATATATTAATAATTTAGTTGCTAGGACCACCCCCTTAGCAACCAATAATAGTCTTTTACTTTTTACGGATTTTTCTGAAATAACTTTCCATACAAAACAGAATTAACTGAAAATGAATTCAATTCTGCTTAAAGATGGCTAAAAGTATAAGAATGCATTGGCATCGTGTTCTGATATATTCTAAAAGTTTCAAATGTCTAGCTAGTCGGGAAGTTAGTTAAAAATAGATTTTTACTGTATAAACAACCACCGGACAAACAAGAATACGAGCTAAGAAAAACGTGGTAAAATAGCAAATGTTACCACGTGTTAAATATAAATCAAAACACTAAAAGTACATTTTTAAACATAGTTACTAAAATCTACAGAAAGGAAGTTTCAGGGTATGGCCTGTTTTTTTATATACCCCAAAAACAATGACGGTGTGAATTTACATGATTACATTATATTCAATAAATTTAATACGTTGTTACTGTTCATAGCAAAACTCGGATGGCAGATACATAAGCGCATCTATTCTATACACAAGACTGCTTTCGGCCGCTATCTAGGGTAGGAAGGTATCCAAGTATTAGCACTTATTGTAACAATTACAATAAGTTAGCTGTAATTGTTACAATAAGTGCTATGTTTTAACAGCACCTCTCTTGGCTGTAATACATCTTAGAGTGAGATAGACAGTTTTGACAGTTCAGACAGCTAACTTATTGTAATTGTTACAATAAGTGTTAATCTTTCGATACATTCCTACCCTAGTTAGCTGCCGTAAAGGCCGAAAGCAGTCTTGTGTATAGAATAGATGCGAAGAAAGCGTTTAACGTCCCTAATTTATCTTCGTATAAATTATGAGTAACACAGTAGCCACACAGAATATTATTGGCATGATCTTAACTTTAATTTAAAAAAAAAAAAACATTATTTTTAAAATTTATTAACAACAGAACCAATTACAATAATTTATAATATTGACGAGTATAATAAATAAAATAAATGTATAAGTGATCGTCCCAATAACAGGCAAACACACAAAACATAATTAAATCAAACAGAAATACAGTTATGAAACATCACATACATTGGAGAGAGATATTAAAAGTAATTACAAGAAAAAAACAGATAGTACCCATTTATTTTATAAGCGAACGGAAAATTGAATACACAAAAAAACATTAAAACTATTTGAAGAGTGTTTGATATTATTTAAAGCTTGGTTGATTTCGCGCGTGTTTAAGTCAACCAATAAGGTAACGTTCGATATTGAAAAGGGCGTCTCCCATGCTGTAGCATCTGGCAAACTCATGATAATGCCACGGAAATATGTGCCTTATGAGGAGTAAATTAAAAAGTGAGGTACAAATAGCGCTACGTCCAATTTTATTTTGCATATATTTATTACATTTAAGAGTTTATCGGCTGAAATAAATTGCTATTTGGTTCTAATTTTGACATAGAATGCAACGGGAAAATAGTCTCATGTTAAAACAAATAATTGAAGCTTGAAACATAAAAACGTTGTTTCTCGAAAATATTGAATTGTGGACTTGTCGCTTTTTGTAATTAGATGCCTCATATGACAAATTTTGATGTCCTCAAATTCTTGGGAAAGAACCGAGACGTTCTGCGTAGTATCAAAACTAGAAAACTACATTACCTTGACCACACTTTGAGATAACAAAAGTACAGAATCCGTCAACTTAGTTATCCTAAAGCTGAAGACCACGCCGAAATTTATGGTTTAAGAATTGGTACTAGTTCAGCTCTAATGAACTGTTACGGGTGGCGGATAATGAATCTAAAATATCCCTGATGGTGGACGACCTCCGTTATTGGCGAATTTTCGTAATATGATAAAAAATATTATTTATATCATTATCATAATATATTTGTATAACAATAATTATTAATTGTGATTTTAGAGACATCCTTAGTCGAAAGATTTATTCGTTTGTTAAGAAAACATAACAATCAGAATCTTCTCAACTCTTTCGCGCAAAACTTCGTAAAACGTGGGGGGTGTTATGGGGGGATCGACTACTTAATCCTCCTTTACAGCAAGGGGCGCGAGAACAAAACCATCCAAATTTATTTAAATAAACTGAAATTCATGGTAAACTATTAATTTAAATTATATTTGAACATGAATAATTTAAAAACACCTCAGACATATACAACGACTAGGAAAAATCTTTAAACAAAAATACGAGCGGGACACGAACACGCATCTACTGAATCTGCGCCAATTCGCTTTACCGATTAAACCATGTGAGTCATGTTTAATTACGATGAAATTAACTAGTAGTTGTTAAAATTTTTGAAAATAGTTTAACAATCATGCCAAAAATATGTAATTATGCCAACCGTAATGCATATTTCTAAAGGAGAAAGGAGACAAGTCGACTGATCGCTGCTGAATGTATAGATACAACACAAAAACATAATATTATGTAAATTCACAAACAAACTTGTATTATAAATAATATTATTTGGACATATTTATCTCTCTTTTCATGTGTAGAATTATTAAACATTAAATTGGCATTTGTTTGTAAATTATGCATAACCTTAGAAATATCGTAAATACAATTTGTTTTATACATAAAGAAACATAATATATGACAATAATTCTGTAGAAAGTTATAGGTGTAGTTTTAAAAAAAATCACAGAACATTTTGGAAATACAAAAATTGAAAAAGATACTAAAAGTAGATTGTAAATATTCAAAATGATCCAAGATAATAAGTTTATAAACGTAGATACTCTTTGAGTAGCTATCAAGCATGAAGATGAACTATCACACATAATACACAGATATAGTGAATTATTGGCATGAAAAAATAAATGAAAATGTTTCGATTTGTGTAGATCATCGTGAAATGGCTCATTTTTATTTCATATGCCAAGTGAGATGGGGATTAAACTAGATCATATCCATGACGTTGATCGGGGCAGTCGAAAATTGAATTCGCAGAATCAAAAAGGATAGTTTTTACTTGACAGTTTCAAGTTTTCAACAGTTTTAAGCAGAGACAGATTATTTATATGTATACTTGATAATTGTAGAATAACTGAAATTGAATATGTCCTCCACTGTTAAGATTCGTGATGCATTTTAATCATATATGGAGAGATCCCTGTATTCCGCCGTCCGAATAGATGAATGTACTAAAACACCCGAAGAGTCCTGAGCTTGATGAGCCATTTCAAAATTTCCATTCTGGTTATGTTACGAAAGACCTGCAGATCTCTCTGGATACATAATATTTTAAAGAGCCAATCTTTCAGAATGAAGATATTCGTTATATTGGCAATAGTTTACCGACATAACTATCGACTAATAAGGAGTGTGTAGAATTAAATATAATTTGTATTGCACTATTTCTAAAATATAATTCTAGCAAATAAAATGCAAACTCAATTATTAACTAAAATATGTTAGAAAATAATGCATCTCTAACTTTATATAATCTTGTTCTTCGTACAAAATATATAAAAGTAAAAATAAAATTTATAAATTTCATTGTTGGCTCTCGTTCCACACGTGTACTATCACTAAACGTTGTCTGGTGTTGATAGGTTTTAAAGTATTCCGCCCTGAATAGAAAATGCCGCTTGCGTCGGACTGGTAGGCGGCAATTTGGCGAGTCTGCAGCTTGGATGTGGGCGGGAGGTGTCTTAAATCAATTCATATACTTATTAGAACGAACGAAATGTGGAAAATTATTCATTTGCTTACTTAAGCCTTTCAATCTCTGACCTCATAGCATAGAGCACACCTAATGTCACGCTATTCCCCTCGATCTGTTCCCAGGTCTATACAACTCATTCCATGACATACCTTTTACCACAGAACAGATAATAAATAGAATACCAATAGGCTATATTCAATACGCCGCATGGTGAAGCAGGCTTTTGAATGTGTGAGTGTCCTACGAAAATGAAGCACGCATTATGCACGTGCAATAGTGTGTGTAATACACCAACATTAAATGAGCGTAAATGCATAAACCGAGAGCAGTTTTTAGTATTCGACGTTAAACGTATTCTAGACACGTGTGTAAGTTTAACCCGGATTCATCCTTACTCGAGTCGTTTACCTGCTATCGTCTTACCCGTTGTGTATTTCCGTTCCCATTATTTCTGAGTTTCCTGCCTTTTACAGTGGATCGCCCTTGTACCTCGGGTGCCTATTTACATAATGACAAAAATTACATCTTGTTTATTTTCAATGTGCGTTAGATTCACTTGGAATATATTCTTCGGCAGTTTTGTATTACCATCTAAAGTTTAAAGTCTGGTAAACTCAGTCAAAGAACAATAAATTGAGAAGCATTGCTAACTTAGGCCTTGTCTCAGTTTCAAAACGTGTTCGCTACTAAACTGAAGAGACGCGACATGCTAGTCTCCCAGTCTCTCAGTTTCCAGTCTCCCATAAAAAAGTGGTGCCAATATCAGTAGATTCGATGAAAAATCATATTTTCTTACCAAATTTGGTAGCACTGAATTGAACTGAACAAGCAATAACAAGTCAAGACGTCAAAAGTGAAAGATGAGCGAACCGATTTTTAATTAAAAATTTGTGGCAGAAGTTGAGAAATATTCCTGCCTATATATTTACAGGCTGCCAGAATATTCCCGTGCGGAAAGCTTAGAATGAAGAAGAAAAGATAATGGGTTTGACAGTTTGTGGTTGTTAGATTATTATTGCAAGTTGATTTCAGTAGCGCCATGTGCGAAGCATCAGTAATTGGCCAGTTAATGAATTTCATCAGCAACCAGTTAGTCGGATTTTAGTTTCTCATGAGCGAAAGGCCTTAACGTTTTCCTTGCCAGATCTAGCATTTTTGAACAGTTATCTGGCCACAGGCGTTTTCCGTTAAATCTACTCTTTTCGACATCTCAATATGCTTACAATTTCTTTTAATAAAACTGGAATATTACACCAGATTTGTTTTAAAATCAACACACTAATCTTTTGCATCTTATATCGGCACTGGGACAACTGGGCGCCAGGACAAATGGGAGCCGCACTGTCGAATAAAATAACGTTCATTAATCAAATTAATAGACGTTCTTTACGATTTGATACAGAAAGTAGATGAGAAAGTTTAATAAGTTTCTATCTAGGTATATTCATAAACTGTAAACTGGGCGTAAAAACGTGAAGGAAAGAATTAAACAGTCGAATTTTGAAGTAGTCGTGAAAAATATTGTCTTTTTTTATTTTGAGGACCCTAGGCAAAGTGCTACCCTTAAGGCCATTGGACCCGTTTTTTCCTGTCTTCTCAGAATCGTGGAAATGGCAAGGACGTTTAACACGAATTGACACATAATAAACACTTTATTTATTTAAAATCTAATAAATAATATTCAAATAAAACTTTTTGTGTCATTAAAATTTTCTGATTCGCTTTACTTTTTAAAATAAATGACAAATAGTCGGTCCTGTTTTCGAAATTGGCCAAAACGACTGTCACGCCACAGTGAATTTTTGAACTTAATAATAGTTTTGCAGGTATATATTGTATGAAAGAAATGGGTAAAATAATACATTTGATTGATTAACCCACGTACTTTTTTTAATATCAGAAAAATAAATATTTTTTTATTATAATATAACATTCAAGTAATACTGTAAATAATAATTAACAATGAAAAAATGAATAAAACCCTATAAATTCGGTACAATTAGTGACGCTATATTACCAAAACACGTCGTACGTTTTCATGTATTTATCCTATTTTCAGACAATTTAGAAATATAATTATTTTGCAAAATTAACAAAAAGAGACCATTTGATCGATTAATTCATATAGTTTTTCTAATTTCTCATTTCTAACCTTAGTAGGCTTCTGAATTTCAACGGGTGATGACGTCTTTTTTTCCAAAATTTTATCCGTCGCGAACAGTATTTTAACTCATAGAAAAATGACCTTTACTCACATTGCAGTAACAATCAAATTGGCAAGACCACATGAAGTAGACCAGGTGTTATAATTTGTGTTGACAAATCAAACATCATAAAATACCAGTAAATGTCAAACAGAAAAATGTAGTTATATTATATTATTTATTATCTTGTAATGCAAATGGTTGCAGCATGTGAGATATTGTAAGATAATTGAATCTTATAACCACGATGGCTACAAAGAAGTCCTAAAGGTATTCGTTCGGTGCAACATTTTTAAAAATAAATATTTTGGACTTGAGCAGTTTAGATAAAATATAGGTGGACTTTAATTATTTTGATAAATACCTACTTGGTTGGGCTTTAAGCGATTTGAAAAACTTTGCATGTACTTAATACAGTTTTAATGTACCTGGGTCGCCATGTTTTGTTATTTTCAAAGGGACGTATCCAGGAGTATGTTTATTGGCATTATCAATAGAAACAAAATAATATTATTTTTCAAGGTCTATTTATTATTGATGGTTTATGGTTTATGTCACAAATAGTAAATTTGTAGAAAATTTAAAGTAAAATACGTTTTCGAATGCTGTCATAGTAATGGCCACTGAAACATGTGTCATAATTTTCCTAATCGTCAAAATAATAATAAAATAAGTGTTTTGGGGCACAAAATCACGTATATGTTTTATGATGTATGTATTTTTCAGATGGTTTGTGGTAAAATCTTTTTTTTTTCATACTGCCACAATTCAACTATTCATAATTAATTGTTTGTTAAATTTTTCATTGTGCACTTTGACTTAATAGGTAGGTGATAAAGTTTTTACTTTACTTTATTGTATTAATTTATTGTTAAGTGAGAATTAGCTGCTTTCGTTAACAGTGTATATTTGATGAGTGCGCATCCTGACGATGTCGAAAGGCAAAACCAGGATCGCATAAAACGACTCAAATGAAATAGTACAAAACTTTTAGAATTTAATATATTTAATGCCGAGTTGAATTTAATGGAATCACCTTAGGCATTTATTAGTAATTATTTAACTCAAGTAAAACATATATTGAGGTAAGAACCTATTTCATTGAATAATAAAAACAATATTACTCTTCACATCACAAGTGACAAGATTTATATGAATTGTGTATTGCCTGAACTCGTTGATCCTAGACTAACACGGTCGATGGATATAAGAAACCCTCAATATAATAATTATCAAGTTAACAATTAATATCTATCAATATAATAATATCAATTATCAATTAATAGCTATCAATAGAAAAGAAAATAAAATTATAAAAAAAAACAATTTATAATAGTTATTCTAATACATTGCAACCGTTAAACCTATACACTAATTAAGGAACCAATTATTAATTTTCTATACACTAATGTTCCGAAATCCTCCGCGGCGACCAAAACGTACTGCCGTCAAATACACGCTTTTATAATAATTGTTTCTTAAATCATAATTGTTGTGTACTAAATTTAAAAAAAAACGTTCCTCGACAAATATTCATTGAATTGCTTTCTTTTATGAGTCATTTTTTTATAATTTAATAAAAACGCAATAATAACAGAAATCTTTTATGCCATCTTGTGAATGTTTTAAACTTATAATTTGTAATGTTAGCTTATGAAAATGAATAAAATTATATTTGTTTACACTTTCGTGTTTTTTAGTATTAGATTTTTTTTTGAAAAATATTTGCACTGAATTTGAACTGAACTTAGAATGCCACCCACTTTTATTTTAGTTGCAAATTGTCTGAAAAATTATTAGGTACCAACACCAACATACCTATGTTATTATTTTTGCGACTATCTTAAACAGACTAAATTTAATACATAAAAAAATCTTTAAATTGACATACGCGTCATTTACAAAGAATTACAGCCTTTACACGAAACTTACCATCAAACAGTAGCACGTTTTAGTAGGTCGGTGGCGCTAGGTTTGGAGGTATCCTTGTGAGAATGTTGCCTGTGCGATAAAGTGCCTTTATAATATTGTCACCTCAATACTACGACTATATAACTTGATTTTCACTGTTTTTGAGATACCTATTGAATATGATTCTACATTATTTTCCTTCATTATTGACCACTTGAATGGTCAAAGACATAGCTTATAATTAGTATCTTTAGAATTATCTTCAAATGTGTTAATCTTGCCCATTTTTTGAATAATAAAATGCCCAATTATTGTCAAATTTGGGATCACAGAGATTATCAATATAATTTTTTATCGTAAATATTTCACTTTAATAATATCGATATAAATTAAACTGATGGTTTATAAATGCGTTTAAAAATTAATAAATGTAAAAAATCTTAACACCACTGCACATTTATGTACTGAAATATGACTATATTCTAAAACATTAGAGCGAGAGGTTTAAAAGAATACTATTTTATGTAATAAAAATACTTTATGCAGTCATCAAATGTTTAAAATAAATATAAAGGATAATAAGGCTTCAAAATTATATAAATAGATTATCTACAACGTTTAAGGTATGTCCAGGATCATGCTTTGAAAATAGAACAAAAACTCCATTTTGACCAACGCTGAGCATGTCCCCCTCAATTAAAGTTTAAATTTCATTTTCCCAATAAATGACCAAATCAGAGTTTATAGTTGTCAGGATTTATGTTTCGATTATTTTTAAATTAATGTGTCAATACTTTATAATGAAGACACCTCATCGTCTGCGTCAGTGAAAACGTATCGTTGTAATATTTTTATTCGTTCATGATCTGCTATCTCCACGGGATGTGACCGCATACGCTACAACTACATGACGTTGCGAGTCAGCCGGTCTGTGAGGGACGGTTTGGGAGTCCTGCCCGCCCGTCAGTTCACCGTAGAAGTACGGAGCATAATATGATCGATGTCATTAATTATATCACACAAGTTTCAGTACTCAACCGTTAAAATTTTAAACAAATGTGCTTTAAAAAACGTTGCTGGACGTACGGGGGTGAGGTTAATAAGTATTTAAAAGAACTGAGTGAGAAACTAGTGACCTGGCACTATTTTATTAAGCACTACACCACTGGTGTCACTTCTACCCCTCAGCTCTTCGTTTAATCTCGTAAAGCACAGTTACACATTGGTACGTAACGTAATCCAGCATCTCAATTGGATAAACGTACCGTTCTGACTGATATCTCAAGCTTCCCCGGAGGCCAAACATTAATTTATCCTTTACCTCCTTCCCTTTGTGGTCATCGCCATACCTTCGTTGTTGGTTTGCCAACTAAACACTTTGTATACAATAATGTACATTCATAATGCTAACAATACTGCCCTGAAGACGACTGTATGTCTGTCTAGATAGTTTTCGGTAAACGCCTTTGTTGGTATTAATATTATGAAAACACTATGTTGTTATAATATGGTTTATAATCATTTCATTAGTTTGGTTAATTAATTTATATATTATATACCTATATACTTTTCATACTTATAGACCATATTTCACTTTCAGTCTTAATAATCGAAGTGCTAGTATATAAAGAGATGATAATGTGTGTAAATAAAAAATTAAATTTGAAAATGCAACAGGAATATTTAAACGTATGAGATTTATTAAAACGAAATCAAGTAGATAAATACTACTGATAAAAGCATACATAGTTTACAATGCATCACTTCGATTAAACTGAGCTTCAGTATGGTAACATATCAATTAAACATATTTGCTAACTGATTTTTTTTAATTTGCAATAAAATGATAAAAGTTGATTTTAAGATAAGTATGCTAATCAATTGTTGAAACCTATGCCTACATAATGAATCACTGAGATTTTTTTTAAATTATAATACGCCGTTTAAAAGAAAAAAATACAAGTGTTGCACTCATTAAAATTGTCCAGTAACTTCTAAGTAACAGTGTGATAACTAAGATACCCACTGTTGATAATGGTATACAAAAAATTCTACCATTGTCATATATTATTATAAGTCCAGAAAAAACAAAATAAACATATAGTTAAAAGTATTTTTAATGTTTTGATATATTTATTCCAAAATCAAACAAAAATAATGTGAATTAGAATTAGGGGGATGCATATAAACGCCATTTCGTGAGATTCTTAAACATTTTCAATGTAGTCGGATTGATAAACCATAAATAAAATGTATTTTCTGTACGTTTCGTATTGAAAATTTGTGTGCTGGTTTTGTTTGAAAAAATGATTTTTGTGAGTGTTCGTTTAAATATTCTAAATAACGATAAAAAATGTATAAAAAAACTCTCAGTGCAGCCATGGAAAATAAATTTTAGATCGCAAATGTATAATGTTTAATAAAAAAATAATCTGCAATGTGAAGCGACTTATAGAAGATATCAATCATTAGCCTTAAAACCATTTTTTTTATATTTTATATAGTCCATATTATGGCCAACTTTACAGTCAGTCCAAATTTTGTACAATTGAGTTATTAATTTTTTTCGTGGTTTATGACATGTTTAATAGCAGTAAGTCGTAATGTCGTTAATAGTAAAAAAAAGTATTAGATGTCTTTGGAGGTAAAAAAATGCTAGACTGTTTTGGAAATTAAACATATTAAAGCTTGAAATATTGCAGAACAATAAAATATCTCTTCTAAAAATGTACATATATATTTATACCTAAATAACTACTTGAAATCTTCTAAATTTTCTCACTAACAATTAACAGATGTTTCATACGTAAAAAATCCACTAATTTGTCTCTACTGTAAAGTTGGCTATAATATGGACTTATCATAGTTTACCTTTCGCATACAGACGAAGGTCTATAGAACAAGGGTTTCTTCAACGTCGGAGAAATTAAATGAAAATAATTATTATTACACAGTCATCGTCAAAGCAATATAGGTAGTAATGTAATAATAGTAATAATGTATTACCTGCATTCATATAAACGTCCGAGTAAAGGCATACACAGACGTTCATTGTTAAGTTGTTTCACCGTCCGACGTCTTAAAGGACCGACGCCCGGAGGCCTCGAGGCGTCCCGGCGCATAGTAGAGTGGCGAATACTCTTGCACGGCCGAGTGTTGGCAGCGGCAAAGGGATAAAGACGCTCTGCCAGCGCCCGGAGCGTCGACGCTTCGCCGGAGACACGTGTTGCGGGCACGTGTCGGCCACACTGCCGTGATGCTAGGGGTAGTTAATCACACAGAACTGTACAGTTCATATAAAGCTGTAAAATTCTCCATTCTTGATAATATTATTATTAAATACTTATGTCAGTAGATAGCCAGACTACATAAACCACATTTTTAACAGTCAAACCTACATTCCTTATTTATTTATATATACTTACAAAAATCAAAAAAGAAAACAAAATTATTATTATTATCAAAAATAGCGACACCAAACACCAACACAAGTTTTGTCATTAACAGCGAACCAATAAATATTGAGGAACATCGGTCAATGAGAAATTGGACTATTCTCAGGAAATAAAAACTAGAATTAAGATCGCAAAGAGTGCCTTTCTCAAAAGTTCCCGCATTTCCCAGTGGCTAAGCTACAACATACAGCCGTGGCCATAAATTGACAAACGATAAATGAAGTAGGGAGTAAGATCATGGTAACGCGCGTGTTTGAACATGTACCGTTTTTAAAAAAATATTTTTTTTCGGTTAGGCCACTGCACCACTGCACATGGATGTACTGACGTATGACTATATTCTAAAACATTAGAGCGAGAGGTTTAGGATTATTAATAAATTTAGTTATAATAATATTTAGTACTTTATTAAAAAATAAAATTTTCTTTTTAAAAGCTTAAAATACCTCATAATTGTTGAATAAGCCTGCTTTGTGAGACTAGCAGTTGTCTTCAAAGGGATCTACAATCCTTTAGGATAATATTCAAGGATCAGCTAACATTCATTTCAGTTGATTAGGTGTTTAATTACTATTATTCTCCTTAAACGAATTTTGCATAGATATTAACGTCCTTACAACATAATCTTTATAAAACTACGCACAAAAAAAGTCATATGTAATTCTAGCAGTTAAACGACTCTTAATTGTGTTCAAATCTATATTTCAATATGTTAATAATCAATGTAAATCAATAAAATAATCAAAATCCTTCTGTAATAATAATGTTCACCCATGTTATAAGGTTGGATTAAAATGACTTAGTGTGATCTGTAAAAATCGAGTCATCAAATCAATAATATAACGTGCACTTAAATGTTAAATAAACTGCCCGGAACAACTTCCCATCGGAGCAAATGTGGTGTGGTGTGAGATTTGCTATTAATTGTGCTAATGTCATGTCGTGAACGCTTTAAATGTATAATTTGTTATGTTCATTATATGTAAGATAAATAAATTTGAAAATTTGAATTTGAATAAATATAAATAAATTTGAATTTGAAATAAAATTGGTATAGGGGAAATTTCAAATTTTGGTATGTAAGTATCTGTTAAAAAATATGTTAATAATATTGTTTAGCTTACGAGTACTCCACACGTGCAATTTTGTTAGATGGCAATTATTTGATCTATTCTAGTCAAAAACATAAATAATAAAAATATAATATTATAAAAATTCTAAGGCACCCAAGTTATTTTGTTGAACCAATACCATCACATGGCTGTAGGTAGGTCCAATCACTTCGATATAATTGCACTTTGCATGTTCTGCTACATTGCGTTTGAATTTCTTTGAAGTTGTCTGTATAGCTTACTCACTCCACATGCATTTTTTTTAGATAAGCAATAATTTTTAGATCTAACTAACTAAACTCATTCATTTTAAGCATATAGACATTTTAAAAAATATCAGGTCACCCAAGTTGTTCCGATAGCATTTAAAATTTGTAGTAATCAATAAACAAATAATTACAAGAAAAAAAGAACTTTTTATATACAACGTTTTTAAATTTTCTGTTGAATTATTATGCTCAAAATGCTCAAACTTGTAATTTATATGAAGTAAATAAAAAACAAACAAACAAACAAATATAGGATACTGAAATGTCATTTTGATTTCCATAGTAACGCACGTATATTAATAATTTAGTTGCTAGGACCACCCCCTTAGCAAGCAATAATAGTATTTTACTTTTTACGGATTTTTCTGAAATAACTTTCCATACAAAATAGAATTAACTGAAAATGAATTCAATTCTACAGATGGCTAAAAGTATTATAAGAATGCATTAGCATCGTGTTCTGATATATTCTAAAAGTTTCAAATGTCTCGCTAGTCGGGAAGTTAGTTAAAAATCGATTGCAAGATTTGTACTGGACAAACAACCATCGGACAAACAAGAATACTAGCTAATAAAAACGTTGTAAAATACGATTTAAAAATGACACTTTCGGACAATAGAGAATAAATTGTCATGTACATGTAGTTTGTATGCAAATGACAGAAGATGGGATAGGTATTCGTTTGTTTGATTTTGTAATGAGTGATTTATAGAATGAGTGGATAGTATGCAAGTGACAGTATTTGCGACCTTCTTTTGTTTTGTTAATCTTGTTAAAATGTGTAGATATGAAAATAATTCGTTTTGAATTTGGAATGGTTTTAAAATGTAAAGGTGTAGACAGAGACACTGTAGACATATGTGACTAAATCGGAGAATACCCCTACAAATATTATAATGGTTGATATCCAATCCAAACATTCAAAAATTACCTACGACACTGGAGACACCTACGAATCTAATATTTATTCAATTTCGATGTGTAATAATTTTATGATCGTGGTATTGAAAATCCATAGACACCTAGTTCATTATCCTGCGTCGAACGCAATAAACTGCGTTAATTTATTCAAGACAAAACTTTAAAATAATAATAAATACGAATAGGCATTTCGATTAATAACATAACTCCGCAGTGAAAGTATTTAAAATATAATATAAGAGGAATAGAATATTATTAGACAATGCTCGTGGGCCTGTAAATGACTAGCTGGCCCATTATACTTCAGTCTCTTTCAAAACTAAAAGTGGGGCATGATTGATCGCCGGAGTCCAAATCCTTTTCCACGTCTTCTTTTGTTGGGCTTTCCCCTTTTCGGTTTGCGCCTAAAGCCTCTGCGTTATGAAGGGAAATTGGCGGGAAATAAATCGGGATTTTTTTGCTAGAAAACTTTCTAAGAGGTCTGTCACATCAAACTAACCAACTGCATGCGATGATTTTTATTGTTAACTCGATCGATATATACATTTATATTCAATATTAAATTATATATACTAGTCTAGACATACTACGTCGTATCAAAATGAAAATAATTGTGACAGCCGAGTCGAACAAAAGAAATTAAAATCGAATCCAAAATATGCAAACTTTATTTGTCGCGAAAATTCAAAATTAGAATTGGCAGGAAAGGTAATATTTTGAACAAACAAGCTTTGTATTTTTATATGTAGATGTCAGTAGAGACCAAGTAGGAAAAGAAAATCAAAACAACTATGTAAAGCCGAAAAAAATATTATATCGTGGAATAGCATTATAGTTATTAAAATACTTTAATTGCATTTAATGCAGATATATTTTGATTCTATGATTTCCTACCATATAATATTTTACATCGTAATCTAGAAATCATTTATATCCTTTTATAAAAACAGTATGTATGTACCTACGATAAGAATTTGTTAATAATAATTACAGTATATTATATTATTTATTGTGTGCAGTGTCGTAAATAATAAATATGTACCCATCAACTACCAGTGTAATGATTTCTTTCACTACGAAAATCTATAATAAGGGATTGGTATTTTTCTGGCGAGTAAATTTTAGCATAGGTACTATACAATG
Organism: Rhyacophila brunnea; assembly: GCF_057557595.1. Classification (NCBI taxonomy): domain Eukaryota; kingdom Metazoa; phylum Arthropoda; class Insecta; order Trichoptera; family Rhyacophilidae; genus Rhyacophila; species Rhyacophila brunnea. The sequence goes on from NW_028232774.1 coordinate 23,900,906, forward strand.
TACATACATTTAATAGTTCAAGTGACGCCATTAGACAGGGTTCCACCCTTAATCAGAATTTACAATAATAACGACTCTTTCTATTTTTAGTCTGAAATAATTTGTTCATTCTACTATATCTTATTTTTTTCCAATATTTTAAATGAACAAATGCATTTTAAACTTACTTGCACAATGTATTGATTGATTGCATTACCTGCATACACCCATGGGAAGTCATAATATGTTGTAATACTTCCTATATTTTTATACTTGAAGCGGCCACTGTTTCATAAAACACATTTTATATATTTTTTAGCATTACAGCATATTATTTTATTTAACAAAAAGTTTCGATTCTTATTTTGAACGTAAAATTACACAGTGAGAAAGAAGCTTTGTTAATGGGAGTTTTCCGAATCTTCGGTTTGGCTGTTGTCTTTATAAATTAAAAGACAATAATGGCGGCATATTTATTGTCTGTGGAAATCTGACGGTTTTTGTCTATTGTTTATCGTATCTGCCCTTTTCTGTAAGTTCTCCAGCTATGGCAAAGGGGACGTCCGTATCTATGTGAAATAAACAGATTTAGCATTAAGTACATACATATAGACAAATAATTTATGTAATTAGATATGCAGATTATGAATTAATTTAAAATTAATAATATACAATAATTGAAATTTAATTACTATTTTTACTTATACTATTTGTTTGATTGATTAAAAAAAATAATCGTCAAGACATATCCAGTACCTGCTTATAACAGTGATGGTTATATGTACATGTAATTTATTTGTGATAGTAATGTTTAATTGCGATTGAAATAAGTATATAATTTTGCTTACTTCATAATAAATAGTTGATGATAATGATAGGTAGGTACTATCGAGTAGTTAAGTACGTATCTACTTTTTATTCATCAGAATTTTTCCTGTTTTTGTTTATTTTTAACAATCTACATTCAGAAAACAATATAAACTACTTATTACTAGGAATTATTGTGCTAAATTTTCTATGACAATTTACTGTTTTGAAATAAACATCGTATCGTTAATAAATCGCACGTATTTTTAAAATTCGTACAATTTACCGCTCGGTTCTACTGGTTTACGAAAATGTCATCCGTTCTTAATGGTCTTCTGCCAACTTTGATGTGTGTAAATGTTTTTAGGTCATGATGTTTTCGAATAGTTTACCGTATAAGATAAATATTGACATTTTTATGTTGGTAACAAATACTAGGAGTCCATGGCTTGATTAGGAATGTTGCCTATTCGAAGAAGAAGATATTATATCTATACAATACTACAATATTATAGCTGGAAAATGCACTAATATCTTTTGACAGAGGTGTCGCAACATTTATTAAAATCTATCTCATGCAAAGCGTCTTTTCTATATGTATTTATTAACGGAGGCGTAAAATGTATCATAAAAGTAACGAATCGTATAAGGATCGATGCTTTTGAGATGTGGTCTTAGATGGGTATTGTTATCATCCCTTGGTCTAGTTCATGGGTGGCCAACCTTTACAGCAGCCGGGCCAGATTCTAAAAATGAAATTTCCTGCCGGGCCGCACATCCGATTTTTTTTATTATACAAAACAAAAAAGAAATATATATTAATAAAACAAAACAAAAATTAGAATCAAGCGTATTTATTAGATTACACTTTTTTTAAATAATAAAAAATAAACAACATAATATCAAAATATTTTTTTTTAGTGAGAAGTTTTTTTTTGTGTGGCAAAACTAAGTAAGTGCATCAATATCGATATCGAGTGATGTTGTTCCTACACGCAAACAGTTTTCCAAATGCACATCAGTGATTCGTGTTCTCACTCGGGATTTGATATGCTTCATCCGAATAAAAAGCTGTTCACACGTGTACCTAAGTGTTTCCAAATAACGAAGTCATCATAAGAGTATGTTTGTAAAATGCAGGATATTTCTCCTTGTCCAAACATGTTTTGTAAAATTCTTCCAAACCAACCTGATGGAATTTCTCCTTTAACTGTTCATCGCAATATATTTCACAATGTTCCATTTGTAAAATTACCCGGTAATAAATTCACGTCTACGGAGAATGGCGTTGCAAATGCAGCAAAAAGCACACGGTACTTTTAAAAATCTTGAGCTAATATCTCAATTTGCGAAATTGGCACATCTAGCGGGAGCATTAATATTATTTTTATTTTTTCACTGCTCCATGGGCCACAAGATGACACCCAGTGGGCCGTATGCGGCCCGCGGGCCATGGGTTGGCCACCCATGGTCTAGTTTGAGTACCTACAAATATAATTATCATTGAAGGCCTAAGGATAAAAACAGACTCACAATCATCTGTCATTTGGAGTATGGAGATATTGGTCATGGTTTACAAGTGGTAAACAGATGAACCATTTAAATCAAGAATGCAACAGAATACATTGCTGTTGGCAATTTGCTCAGCTTACTCCAGAGATCACTGAAGAACATTGTAAGAAGAATAGTGATTTCACAAGAATATTTAGTAATGAGACAACAATTAAGAATACATATAACCGCATACCGTGTACACAATGCCTGAAGATACCGAAAAAACCCGGCTCGCGATAAACAATCTTAATTGGATTTCACTAATTAACAACATTTTAAATCCTAATTGCTCCCCACCCTCACGATTTTCCCATTACAAATTTCCACCCCCTCTATTCAATTGTAATTTGGAAATTTATCAGCTGCGCCGTTTTCACGTTATGTGGCTTTATTTAGACCCCCCCCCCTCAATCATACAATTAACAAAAAACTATATTATAAAAACTCAAACGTATAGTTTTTTTAAATTTTATTTGATAAAACTGTTGATAAATATTTTCATATAAGTACGTGGTAAATTCAATTTCATCATTTGGTAGTAGATAGAATATTATTAATTAAAATACAACACAATATTATAATGTAGTTCTTATTCCACTTAGTTTATAATAATAGACTATGGTGTTATTTTCACGGATTTTGTTATGCTTTGGGTACTCAATGTACTCAATTTGGTGTAAACTATTAATTGTGTAACTTGTTTGAAATCTTGCGTGATTTTAAATTTTCTAATGAATCGATTGCGTCATTTGCGTCAAATAAAATCGCCCCTGTATAAAAATGTGTGGTAGTTAGGAAAATCCTGCTTGATTAGCAATCATATCGAATAAGCTCGAATTGCGACGGATGTCGAATCCATTTCGAATTCTATATATTTTTGATATTGTTTCAAATCGTTTAGGTACCCATATTTTATAAAAAGTTTGAAAGGCCCCCCTTTATTAGTTCAAACTCATTTGAAAAGTGACGTCCCTATGTGAAATGCCGTCGGCAGACTTAGAAAACCGTCCCCTTCCATTGATTAAAATTATATGCACCTACCTATTTTACTAACTTAAACTAACAAATGCAACAAATATCTTGAAAAAAAAATGACATACATATCATCTACTGAGTATACGAGCATTTTTATGAAGACTACTCTCAAACAGTGATGGTTTTAGGTACGTGAAGGTCTGAGACACCGACAAGTTTAGAGGCCCTTATGATTTATTTAAACTAAGATGTTGGTACTTTCTAACGAAGCGACCGCATTGTTTACTAAATGGAATACCGTGTCCAGAAACTTGCACTTATGCAGTTCGCCGTATCACATTTCACCGTAAAATGTTGTATCGGAAATAAATGGCTGTACATTAAAGACCGTCCAACCTCTTTGGGTCGTATAGTCCTGACTTAAATGCATGTCTAAATAAAACACGGTTCTTGTCGGCTTACACTTTACAGGAAGCCAGCAGCAAACAAATTTTGAAAATAGACGATATACTGGATTATTTGTTAGATTAGGTTAGGCTATGAAAATTGAATTAATGTTCATATTGAATCTAATAAAATTGGAGACCTTATAGTATACCGTCATCTCTTTCCGATAAAAAGTTCACGGCGAACTGTGCTACGGTGAAATGTTTTTCGTACAATTTACATGTAACCATGGAAAACCCCCTTAATAATTTTCCGCCCATAAGCAACGCATAGCCTGCCTACCCTTACGGGACGTCACTGCTTTTGGAACACACATAAATTAATTCCTATACTTTTTCCACGGCCGCTGTGATATCAACTATCCCCGCTGGCTTAGCTCACATCGTGTTGACGATAGGCGGCCGGCGAGGGTTAATTTGGAGAGCGCACCCACCACGGAGCCGCGGCTGCCGACTCAGTGCCTACCGACTGAGGGCTGGGGAGGAAAGATAATGCTCGCACTTTAGCCCTTTAATGTTGCTTCCCACCTAAGCGAGCTCGTACATACAAACTCGATGCGAACGCAACTAGTGAAATGTATCTATGTGATGTAGTAGACTTATTTATCTAGGACACTTATTTTGGTTGCCGTATTTTTATATGCTGAAATAATCCTAAAAAGATATACAAACTATAGTTTTTTAGAACAATGATAATAATACACGGATATTTTTGGTATTGGATCTTTTAAAGGTATAGTATATTTGTCTCAAGATTATAGTATAATTATTAATTTACTCGCGGAAATAAGATTATATTATAATTATATTACGATTGGCAACACTGACAACGAAAAATAGGATATTCGATTAAATAAATTGAACTATGAAAAGAAAGACCTTACTTATACCTTATACGTTATTTCTGTTAAAATATTTAAAATTATTTAGCAAACACATGAAGCATTGTTAAGTTGGTAAACTCCACAAATATGTAGGTACACCCGTTAGTTGTCATTTCCATTTTATTATTCAGGTAATGGCTACCTATCATTTTTTCATTTTTTATGTTCATTATGATTACTTATTCGAGTGCAGTTATAAACGATTTTACACAGATTTTACAAGATTTTTCAACTGTATGAAGATGCTGAAGTGTAGTATTATTATTGGCTGCTTATTATCTTTTTTATATTCCCATTGGCAAATAAATTCAATGTTACTTGAAGTTAACTTAATCAGTGGATCATAGGTCATTTGCTGTTTTAATTTCATACATATATTTAGGCTCCATCTCTATAGAAAAAGATTTTTTCAATGAATCGTAATTATTCACTTATGAAAAGTTCAGGGATTCAATAGAATATGTGGAAATATTGCCAAAATATATAGAGATAATTTAGATGAACAATCACAATTAATTATGTATGGATAGGTTATGGCATGCATATTGCAATACGACGACTACTCCCTTTGGCACTTATTAACAAGCCGTCAAGTTTAAATTGCAATCTGTCAATTCATAATATATTAATTTTACCATAGCATAAACGTTCCGTAATGATTTTGAGTATTTTAATATTAAAAATTATAAATGGCTTTGTGCGTTAAACGTGTTTTTTATGCATATTTATTGCAACAACTAATGTCAAAACCAAAACCAAATTCTTCTTTAGAAATAGAGTATGGAAGTAAAGCAAAAGGGAACCCTTAATATTTATGAGCGTTTATGGGATACTACGGAAGGTTTAATTGGGTAGATGAAGAATTTCTTTAATAAAACTTTAATATAATAAAAACAGAATCGTGAATACAATTAGTCTCCACCAGTCTTTACTCTGGGCCTCCTTTCAAGGGTGGCGATCGCCTATTCGGGGAGAGCAGATCAACCTCGGGAGGCGGCGACACCCTCGCCCTACAGTCTGCGGGCATTCTGGGCCCAGTGTAGGCCCTAGGCAGGCAGGGGGCTCAGACGAGCGTGTCTTATCGCGGTCCGAGTGGGACACTCGTGGCGCCTCGCCGATACCTATGGCAGGGATCGACAGTCATCGCAATCGGGAATAGTACACAACCCAAAAGAAAACTACATTAAAAATATCGCCGGAAAATTAAATCGATTTTTGGCACCTTTGCAGCTGTGTTGATATAAAATATACCTCAGTGATTTACACTGTGTTAGCGTAACACTTCAACTTCGTAATAATAAAAATGGAATATGGAACCATTGACTTATTTATTACATGGACGAATGACAACAACATTTTAGTATATTCCTAAATTTAGTATGTCAGAATTCCATATTTTTTATTTTTCGCAGATAAATACAGATGAGAGTGACGGGAAAATGATCTCTACCTGCATTTTAATAGAGATCAAATCCCCATCATAGTCAGGCCATGACACAAAACTGTAAACATCGGTCGTAGTGCTAGTTATTGTAATGCAATACGGTAAACTGTTTGTAGAAAATGGTGATTGTTACATATTGAAATACATGTTAATAATTTGAACGAAATATGCACTCAAAAATCTTCATTTATTGCAAAGCAATTTACCCCATTGTATTCGGAGATATTAAATAACTAGCACTACCATCGTAATTCGCAATTTAGTACCAGGGCTTGAATATAGTCGGCCTTGGTTTAATACGTAAATTTATTGTTACTTTAATTTAATTTAATATATAAGAAAACTACATTTTGTAAAGAAATTTTTAAGAGAATTGTTAAAATAGTATGTTCTTAAAACTGAACTATATTGTAATAACGGCAATTCTTAGAGATTTTTGACAGATGTTTGTAATCTTTCTTGCAAAAAGTACAATTATTCTGTTTAGATGTTGTATGGAATGACGTCCTGTAGATATTACGATGAATTTATAGGACAAATAATTACATAACATAACCTAACTTCACGTATATGTAGTATACCCTGAAAAACTCAAGTTGCCTTCCACTACAACAGCGAGAGAACCATTGGTGAGATTTTTACTTAATATTTTGTGGTGATAGTAAAACCTTCCGAATTGAATAATTATAAAGTTAATATTGCTATTGAACGCAGAAGACGCAATAATATTGTTAAAACATACGTGACGTATAAGGAATTTAACTCCTCGCCCCAAAAACATTGACGAATTAATCTATCATCTGATGAAATGTGTATGGAAAGGGAAGAGGTGCTCAAATCGGTTCAACTAGCTGTTGGTCCCGTCGGGCCGTCCGGCTGGGATGCCACAAAGAAAATTTGCTCTAATACTGCAAACGTGACCCCTTCACCTACATTTTCGGCAGTTTTCTGTTAACTTTTATCTATATAATGCACAATTTTTATTTTTGCCTCTCTGTGCCCTCTTCTAAAATGGTCACTCGCAATTTAAAGTCGGTAAACTCAAAAAACATTTGAATACGTCACGACATCGGTCTTAACGGTTACTGAAATGAAAGTGATCGTCACTTGTTTATGGCTTGGGATAGCACTATTTTTTTAAATATTAATTCAGGTCCATATGATTGTTCGTACTTACCAATGGTTGGTAAACCCTGGATCGCGCTTATATCGAGGCGCGATGGAGATTTACATAAGACTGGGACGTCCGTCTGGGACACGACTCTCGGCTAAATATACCGATAATACGCATGCCAATGGTTGGTTTAGGCTAGCTTGTATTTCGTTGATATGATTTTCTTACATTTAGAATGACATTTATCTTATTAGTCAAAAAAAATATTATAAAATCAACATTCATATAGACCTCCAGAGCGGTTATAATTTTGACAACCTTAATTACGAGAAATAATTGTCAGCCGATCTCTCAACCCAATGAATCATAGATATGGGAAGTACCTATACAAATCTAGAGGCGAACATTCTACCACTTTTCCACTGCTATTCATTGCAGGCGTACCTAACACGATCAAGGAAACACAGGAAACAGTATAAAAACGGATACTAATGGAGGAAAACGAGGTGTAACAATTTCTAATCGAACAAAAGAAAATAAATGTTTTTTTTCTATATGTAATATCTGAATATATAAAAAACTAAAATTTTAATCGCCTAGGTACTATAACAAAAAGTGGATCTTAGCCTCCTCTGTGTCTCTTTATATATAGTTCAACCTTCAACCGAGCGTAACCTAGGATTAGGTTTCTCGACCATTCCTTTTCGATTCAGAATAATGGGTAGTCGGTTTCTCACATACTTGAGCATGGTTTATCCAACGGAGTCACCGCACTTTTACATGTAAGAACAATAATGATAAGATATCGACGTTATGTATAACTAATTATGTAGGTACCTACAAAATGCGTTGTTGACACATAGGCAAAATAATACGGCAACGTCGCTTTTGACGATTGAAAGTACTATCATTTTTTTACCGTAAATTATAAAGAAATAAATGTTTTAATTATTGACATACAGCGGTAAAAGCGAGAAAATGACACAATACGATTTGACTAATTATAAGTTAATATCAACGTAAAATTTTTAATTGTTTATTTGAATAACTGCACGAACCGTGGATATACTGTTTCTAGGACTATTTTTATTTATAATTTAAAACGCCACTATGATCATTATTTACAATTCTCGTGTGTACCTTTTTAGTTGGTGTTTGTAAGATAATCGGTACTTGATACAATCAGTGTCCGAAACCAGTAAACGACATTTAACACTACTTACATTTATTTCATTTCTATTTACAAAGAGTACTTATTGTATAGCTGTCACTTTTGTTTCAATTTGATACTAAGATAATCACGTAGGTATTATCCGTGGTTTACAAAAAAAATCTTAATCTTCAACTTATTCTTTTCACAATCGTTTTCTTTTTTCTTATTGGTAAGAATTTTTTTATTTTATATTTTTTTGGTATCTGTGTGGGTTGTTAAAAACTCGTTTACATTTTCTGTTTCCGAAAACCATCTCGCCTAATTTTTCTGTAATAACTTTATTTTATGAGTTGCTACATTTAATAAAACTAATATTAACAAACCTCTCGCAGCAAGTATACCTACTATCAACCCTGCCAGCCATTTTGTTTATTGTCTCTGTCACTTTATCTATGGCACGCCACGTGTTGACAATTTCCATCTCTATGGCTAGAAAAATGCATGGTCGCGTTTGGCGGGAAAACGATTTCGTAAAGGACAAGGGTCGCGCATGTCTATGATCGATGGATTGTCAATGTTTTTACGGGAGAAATGTTATTAAATTTGTCTCGGTATATTTACATATTCGGTGATGCATATTTATGATGTTTATTACATATTATCAAATAATATAACAATACAAGTAAGTATTCCATTTTTTTTAATAAAATGTATTGTCTCTTCTTACTCTATGCATTATGTGGATCTAAGCCACCATTATTATTTTGATGAAATTTAAATACGTCAACAGTAGTAAGCTATTTCATATTTTATTTAACAACAATGGTGATAGTGTAGTATAGAGAATTGTAATTTAACGTACAAGATGATCCTCGTAGTCCAATGTGTCAGGCAATTCTCATTCGGACGGTCCGGTTCCGATTTTCAGTGAGATCACAAAACTGAATACTTATAGGTACTATGTGATTTTTATCAAAGATGCGTACCTATAATACTACCTACTACTATTTTACTCAGGGAACTGTTCTGTGATTTTACTACAAGCCGTTAGCCAAGTGTTACCGTCTGTTAATTTTAATAGAAAGTTGTAAAAAATATAAGTATATTTTCTGAAAAAAAAATACAGTTCAGGAACATATTATTTCGTTTTGAATTCTTCAAAATTGTATTATTGTACTATATTATAATACGGTTAGCAACACTAACAACATGACGTATCATTTAGCCTCATGGCATGTGTAGTGTTAAAAAGAAAATAAAAAGAATTCCTATCAAAGATCTATTTTCCTATCAATCTTCATCCGGATGATGGACTCATCTATGATTTTCATATAAAAATCGCCGAAGGTAATTTTACTTGATTTCACACGCGATTGTGCCATTTTTGTACGTAAAATGTAAACAGAAGCCTGGACTTTATTCGGAGTTTGTATGAACATTAATGGTTAAAATTAGTGTCACCTTTATACGTTTAGAGCTTTGGCTTATGTACATCTTTGGATCCAATATTAAAGTCTGTGTTCCTCTAAGTATTATGGTAGTTAAATATGTGTATAAAACAATATTAATCACTATTATAGTGTGTTGGAACTATTATTGTAAAATATGGAGTCCAGACAATATGAACGCTGTATTCAAAAACAGTGCGCTTAATAAACAAAGGCTGCTAACAAACCTCTGCCACAGCCTGTGTGACCGTGCTGCAGATAATTTGGCATTCACTCGGGAAACCGATCACGACCTCTGTGTTTTAGATTTTCCGGCCATTTGAGCCTGGCCAGCGATCGGCAAAAGTGGCCGGCGTCCGGAAGAGATACGACCTGCGGGGTCATTCTGCGGGCAACACCGCCAAACCGAACACTGTCCGCGCCATTTTAATGACGTCACCCATCATGGCCGCGGTTTTATCTGCCAAATTGGCGGTCCGCCCTTAGTGGTAATAATAAGGAAAATCATGTCGATAATAATGGTAACGTACATACGAAAGGATAAGTTTCTGAAACCACCCTCAGTGTTTGGTGATTTAGCATTTTATCCGAACTTATATTAATATATTGTTTAACACAGGCACGTACACAAACAGTAATCTCAGTACCTACCTAACGGAAACATACACATTATTTAGGTAAATGGAATATCCCTTCTTCTTATTCTTCAACAGGACCTTATGGTTGAGGACGGTGACCCAGATGTTTTGGTTGTCAAACGGATTGGCCCATTCCTATTGGCATTCATAAATTGGTGCTATTATTTGGGGCATTCAATGTTCAAAACCACTTGAGGATACGATTAAGTGAACCCCCTTAGTTTTACTATCAGGCCAGGTTTTTATCGCTAGACTCAATATTAAGAGTATCTGGGTATGGGAAATGAACAATTCGGCAATTAAAAATAATTTATTAAGAAGATAATATTATCATCTATCATAGAGAGTTCGCCACTGCATTACATACATCACATAAATTGATGAAACTGATATAAGCCACTTTCTCAACACATTTAAAAAAAAATTGTGAATTGGCCAGACCTGGGATTAGAAACCCGGAACTCACGACATTATAAACTGATATCGTGGATCGTAGATCGTTTATTATCAATTATATGCTCCCAATAATATTATCTTCGGGAAAAACCATGTTCACTTTCAATTGTATATATATATATATTTTTTTATGTACCGAAATACTTTATGACCTACATATATTGTTATTATATACGTAGGTGAGCGTATATATAATAATTATGTCGCGTTAGCGTAAACTGTAATGTAGGTGCATATCGTTTAATGTTTTATTGACCCGTGTTTCGCTCTTTCAACATATTCATGCATTGTGCACATTCACCTATAGTAAAAGAATATACTACGGATTATCTATCTATACTAATATGGGATAATCCTTTGTCTTAACCATTTCTAAGCATTATAACTTCTTCCATTAGTTTATCTACTATAATATTATTAAAAATTAATTATTAGTGTAATTGCAGAAATATTAGCATTTTTATGTTTAAAACTTGAGAATCGTTTGTCTTCTAACGAGCTAATGTAAGGATACTAAGTCATCTTTAATATGGCTATAAATATTGTAGTAGTAACATCCATTTATCATACAAAGCTTAGATAACAATTATTATTCAAGTGTATATGTTATTATGATTTCTGTTGCCTACCACATTGAAAACTTTGTATTTCGAAAAAAAACCGTCTTCTCCAATAATAAGAATTTCGCAAACGTTTTTTCTCCATCTCAAAAGTGTGAGTTTTTTTTCATATTTTCGTTCACCATTAACCCTGTTGAGTTTTTCCAGCTGCTCTTGAAGCCTCAACGACGCGGGAAAACTGAATTGGAAGAAGGGGTGGGCAGGCGGGGGGAATCAGAGGTGGACTGGTTATCAATTATTACGATAGTATGACTATTTCTCGATATTTGATTGCATTCAATTATTTATAAAAATAAGTGAGAACCTTACAAATTATAAGTTTAAGGCGTTCACGTTATGACACGAAACATATGTGATAAAAATAAATACATACAAGTAGAAGAAAATACAGCGAGTAAGCCAAATAGACACTATTTTAATAATATATAAAACCGCATAAAATTAAATTCACTTCAAGCGAGGGGAATAAATCAATACTACAATCGGTTTGGTTAAACAAAATCATTACATTTTAAATTGGTTTACCGTTACCTATAGCATATTAATTTTACACTTTGCTAGAACAATATTACAAACTTATATATTTTAAAATTTTCAATTTGATGTGTACCTTACCTTACTTTGTGCTGAGTGTCCCACAGGGAACTGAAATACCTAACGGGTAATGAGAAGCAGGCAACCGATCTCGAGTAAGGAAGAACACGGGATAAATTTAATCACTTGTCAAGAATACGTCATACGTCGAATACTGACAACTGCTCTCGGTTTATGCATTGACGCTCATTTATTATTGCTGTATTACACACACTAATTCACGTCTGTAATTCGTGTTTCATTTTCATATGATACTCACACATGCAAAGCCCTGCGTCAAAATTTACTGTATTGGTATATAGCCTATCGGAATTCTATTTATTATCTGTTCTATGGAGTCCCAGGAGAAACTTCCCAAGACATTGGTTGGCGATAGTTGCAACTTGCATGGCGTATGCACACGCACAGTAGACAGATAATCCTTCATTTTTACGTTTACCAATTGTCATATCCTGTCAAATAGCACCATATAATGACCACAACGCATCTCGCTTACGCTTGAAGAATGAGATTGGCGAGACAGTCAGGATTTTCCGTGTCAAACAGTTATTATCGCGATAGTTTAATTTATACACCATTGGTGCCAGTATATTGATACACGTGTATAGGCGCTATAATTCTGGTGTATCCAATAGGTGTTTATGATGTCAAAATAAATTATTTTACATATTCTATCGATAGCCACTACACTTTAAAATAACAATTTAGCGATAATAACAATAGTGGATTAATATTATACAATGGTGACAACTTTTGTTGACAGCGTTTTTTTTAACTCCTGTAGGTTTATTAGTTTTATAATTATTATTATACTATAATTAAATATATATGTAGCCCATTTACTCATGAAATATAGATAACTTGTAGGCCTCATGTTCTTCTGCTGATTCCGGACCCTATTCTTGGTCGCACTCAAAACGGCCAGGGCGGCACTCGATCCAAGTACATCCGGCTGAAGTGTCGGACGTCGCCCGCAGCAGTACGTCGGCCGGCGTCCTATATTTTTCAAAAGGGCGCCGCGACGTCAAGCGCCGATCTCACGAGAACATTTTCTTTCCTTTACAATTATTATTGTTATTCTCACGGCAAATGACGTGCCTTTGTGTGTCGTACGCCTGGCGGTGAGAGTGTGATTTTCAATGGCGTCTGTTGTGCAACTTGTTACGGTTAATCTATTTTTTTTTTAAATTAATGTCTAGCATAGACTTTTATCATCATCATCATATTCACAACTCAGTGAAGACATTTTCAAGCTGATTTCACATAGATAAAGTCCAACACGTCGACGCGTATATATTCAGTAGTTGTAATATAATAATGATTTCACTGAGATTTTGATGGGAAGCATTAACAATTATTATTTTTATATTCCTAATCAGTTTACGTGAAAGTTGTTTTTAAATTAACTATGAGAAGCCCGCGTGACCTCGTTATATTATTTAATTCATATTGCATCACTCAGAAAAGATGTCATCTCCAATAAATCAGAAGGCCTATAATGAATTAGTTATATCTAGTAGTGATAAGTAGCTATAATATTTTATTTGGTTATTTCGTTATTATTTTCGCCAAAAGCTAAGCCAATTCAAAAGCGTGTATTTAAGTTGAAGGGTGGAAGTAGGAAAGTGTGATAGATTATAGTCTACTTAAAGTTGGACATGTCTGATATACACTATTAATAATATTATGAAATTATTGAGGAATTTCAATTATAGTACAATATAACCTTGAACATGCGCAAATGCGATTTCTTCTAGTGCATAACAATTATGCAAGGCGAATTGATAAATGCTATTTATCGACTGCACTTATAGAGCCTGTACACGTGCATGGATTTACTGGCAGCAATAGTACGTATTTTAAACTATCGTGATATCGTGACAATAACATTTTACACGTAAAGTGATGTCTCTCCAATCTCATGCGATGTTGTCATTTTATTTTTTCAATCATCATCATTTCATTAAGTACGTTGCATTATCCAGTCGTAGCAGTTTCAGTCATCTGGGATATATTTTACCCTGAGGAGATGCGTACACACCTCTGGTATATTAAGTGGTGGTAGCATCGCGGTCTCAACATTTCACAATATTATCTTTTCATCCCCATAAAGTGATTGTTGTTTTTATTTAATAAAACGCATTTTTTTAGTACTTATTATATTAGGACCGGTTTCGTCCGCCTCGGTGGGACATTTTCAACTGAATACATTTTTTTAAAACAATATTTATCAAACAAAATTCAAAGCGATAGAAATAATATAACAATAGGTACATAAATAATTATCCGTCCAATAATACCTTCCCAATAACAGACTAATTTAAAACTAATGAGGTTGGACATTAATATTTCATACTACGTCAGGGGCATTAAACAAATTATTTAAAATATTAAAAAAAACCACAAAATATGAAACAATCTACACTTACAATAACATTAATATCAACAAATAATTATGATTAGTCAAAATTTACAATAAAAATTGTATAAAAAATAAAATAAACAATATTATCAATTGAAGTGAGATCGAATAAAAAACAAATACAACCAAAATATGAGTCAAAATTAATTACTCTTGTCATAATGTATTCTTTATTGCGGATTGAGAATTACCATGCCTAAGGCTTTATATAAAATAAAAAAACTCTTTTTTCGTTGGAACTTAAACATATGCATGATTAAATCATTATTTACGTCTGCATATTTACATTTTCACCAACTATTTAATCATAATATAATCATTTAAATATAAATAATAATATCAAATATATTTTTAAAGTATCTATAAGTACCTAACGTCTATTTATTTTCGAATTCCGTGGCGTCCAGTTGTCCCGGTGCCAAATCGTCCTAGACCCGAAAAACGTGCAGCTGATGGTAAAAGACAAACGACTACTGCAGATCAATTATACAAGAGATATATATATAATTCTACGATGATTATAAGCGCTCCCCTACCCCTGCCAGTTCCCGTCCACTTTAAAAATTGGGTTTCGCGCCAAAAGCAGACGCTGTTGGCGGGAAAAATTAATAGCGACGCGTCACTCGCACGACGCGACGCCCGGCGCCGGCTGCGGGAACCCCCTTCTCCCGTCCCCATTATACATTTCTTGGCCGTATCGATATTTACCAGATGTTCCACGATACCATTGTACGCTGTACTTATATTGTGTGCCAGATCTTGTATGATTGATGATGATTCTATTATCAATTAATTGACACAAGGCATTCGATTTTGAGAGGTTATTATAATTAGCACTTTGCTAAAATATATTCACAAGAAGGTTTTTTTGTCTAATCATTATAATCTAATACAATTAATTCGATTATCTAAACACACTACTATTATTACGTATTAATGGACACATCACTTAAGGAATAAAAAAGGCCTTCATAGACGACACTGCTCATAAAAACTGTATTTCTAGAAAATATGAGATCAGTTTTTTGAAAAATACACTCTACCTTCTGTTACTACGGTGATTTTCCGATGCATTATTACTGTATAAATAATTGTTTGACCCAAACAGACCAAGTGTAATTTTATTCATTTCAAAAATTTCCGTTCTTTCGGGACAAAATTCGTAAAAATGTCAATAGATGACGTGTTAACAGTCTCCCAGCGACAAGACACCCCCATCAGGTTATCTACTTGAGAGAGATCCTTTTTTCAGTGAGTTGTCTAATCTGCCCATAATATAAATTCATATTTAAACAAATGAATAGGTGCTCAAATAATTATTGCTACTGGTTGTCGGGGCCCCGCAGCCTTTTTTATAGTGATTTAATATTATGTAACCGTGTTAAAAAGTAATTTAATGTCCTTTGTTTAACTAAATGTTTCATTAAATGTAGCTCTCTTTGTTTTAATAAAGGGAAAAGTGTCACCACGTGGTAAATGCAGTTTTTGAATAAGCAATTCGTTAGTAGGGCTCGAAATGGACAGGAGTGCACCAGAGCGCTGTTTCGGTTGATAAAAGCCCAAAATTATCTCTCCGTCTCGTGGAAAAAATGATTTTACCGTCTGAGCTAGGACCATATTATAACAAATAATTACAAGATAAAAAGAACTTTTTATATACTTACAACGTTTTTAAATTTTCTGTTGAATTATTATGCTTAATATGCTCAAACTTGTACTATGAAGTAAATAAAAACAAACAAACAAATATAGAATACTGAAATGTCATTTTGATTTCCATAGTAACGCACGTATATATTAATAATTTAGTTGCTAAGACAACCACCTTAGTAGCCAATAATAGTGGATTGGATTACGGATTTCTTCCGAAATAACTTTTCATACAAAACAGAATTAACCGAAAATGAATTCAATTCTTCTTAAAGATGGCTAACAGTATTAAAAGAATGCATCGGCATCGTGTTCTGATGTATTCTAAAAGTTTCAAATGTCTAGCTAGTCGGGAAGTTAGTTAAAAATCGACTGCAAGATTTCTACTGGACAAACAACCACCGGACAAACAAGAATATGATCTAATAAAAACGTTGTAAAATATATATATAATTAGATAGATAACTATGTGAATATTTTTGTAAAATTATCAAGCGCTCCGGTTCGTAAAATTTTCTATTTCATGTTCGTTATCCGGTGTCCTCGCAACAGTTCAAAGGAATAATACAATTATTATTCAATTTACTTACTAAAATCTTGATGCATAGTAATTCTCACAAATTAAATTCATATAAAAATTTTACCCAAAGCATAACAAAATCCTTGCAACGTCCATCAAATAATATATTATGGAAAATAAATGAATTTGAATTGCAGGATAGCTCAAATAGATAAATATTTCTACACAAAAAATAAGCCATAAATATTATTATGTATCACCAATGCCATTCTGAATAATCATTATTTTTAGTTAAAACCGTCCCTAAACCGGAAACTGATAGAACATAAGTTTAAATTTGAATACCTCATAAAAATAAAAAATTAATACACCTATTCAAATATTTTCCGAGAAACATTTAACTTTATCATAGTTTAAAATATATTTTAAAAGAATTTTCTACCGCATTCAGTAGTGAAATATTGAGGAGTCGAACATAACTTGGGTGTAATAGAGGTGCTAACTTAACGGTCACTGATAATTCTTCCTGAAAGTAGAACAACTGTAATTAGTTGTGAGGTAGGACGCAGGTGACAAGACAATTTGCTCTCAGTTTTAAAACTATCATTAGTCATAGATAAAGTTATAATCTGATGTGAACTGATCTTGAGGAAGCAGGAAACTGGTATTGTTAGAAACGTTATTTGAAAGTATCGTTTTAGTTAGAAGAAGAGAGTCATAATAATATATTGGAATATATTAAATTAATTCTATCATTCAACAATTTATCCTAGGTGAATAATGTATGGTAGATAGGTGATAGGAAACAGGTGTAGAGTTATTCTAACTAGTTAACACGAAAACACGTTTCCGTTATTTTGTTGATCCAAAATAACATGGATATCACTCGGGAAAATTCCGTATACGATGCAGTTATCTACAATAATTGGTAACAAATGGCACTGCGTCCTTACTTCATTCGAAATGGATACATTTGGAATCTAGTATGACGTGTTAAAAACATGTTGCGGTACTACTCAACGATACTTGACAGCTCGCGGTTAAAGCTGCCATTAAAAACATTTTTGTTGATGTTGGAGTTAAGTGATAATACGAGTATGTTAGAATAATTATTGTAGTTGTCAATAACGTCTCTAGGTAAAATGATGCCCCTAAACTGAATTATAATAATGCCTTCCCTTTCATTTTTAGCATCCACATGGTACGAGTAAATAAATTTATTACCTCGGTTATTAAAAATGATTAAATAATAGAAACAAATATTTTAACTTTTGATATACATATATACTGACGTTTATAGTTGGTAGGTACCGACATTGGCACTCTCCAGAACATCTAAATTTCACGAAACTTATTCTCAAATAATGTTCCTTCCTTTATGTATTTTAGAATATGCCACCCCTAAGCAGTGCATGATTAACCTACCCCCATGGGATGTCACTGCTCTGAGTGCGTACAAGAGTAGCAAGGGACTCCCATATTTAAAAAAAATAATTACAAAAACAATTGTTCCTCAGATATTTAATTTTCTCAAAATCATTTACAAGACCAATCTCAGAATTCACCGAATTTCAAACTCCTTTGGAATTTTTTCTCTTTTTAAAGTAAGTGATTCTCTTGAATTTCTGTAGAGCGGAGTAATGTCCAATCGAGCATGCAGATTCGCTGATCTCACCGAAAAACTTTTAAAACACCACACCGAGCCACACTAGCGCAACACCCGGTCTTAATCGGACGTATCACGGAAATCACCGTTTGATGTAAATCATCAACTTTTTATGACTGGGATGTTTTGTGACAAGTGCTTCGCTTTCAGGCATTTTCAGACACTATGCACACTCCCCAATGGCAAATGCACACTGACATTGATAGATTTTGACAAAATGTTTGTTTTTATACATGACTCTTTACTTGTGTAGGTAATGAGGTGTTTACTCTATTCTATTGTAGGTATTAATTTATTATATAAGCGAGAATTAACTATATCGATGTCATTCCTGAAAGCGTTTAGTGTCTGAAGATACTGAAAGGTGAAATCTGGGTCGCAAATAATAACTCAATTGAAATCAACGACATTATTAATGGACGACGCACTCAGTACAGTAGCTAGCAAGTAAATTCGCCCATAGTGACATTCGCACGTGCATGGGTAGACGTCACGCAATATCCATTATGCGATATCACGCATCGGGAATTTATAGCAATATCACCTTTATTGTAACGGCGTTAGAACAGTGCTTCTAGTATCAATGTTCGTTTGAGCGAACCTGTTCGAACCAAACCATTCGGCAGACCCGGCAAAAAGTTTCGGGAATTTATAGTAATATCACCTTTATTGTAATGGCGTATTGTAACAGATTATGCCATTCGGCAGACCCGACAAAAAAAGTGAGTGTCATTTTTTTTCCAGATGCTTCGTCCATATTAATGTCATTGATTGAAAAAGATAGTAGGTACAATAATTATATAAATCAATTATTTAAATTCAAATTCCATCAGGTACCCTCGGTCGATAGTATTTAAAAAAAATATTCAATATAATAATTAACGCTACTAACCATGGATTAAAAGGGCTTTTATTAAATAAAAAAAAAACAGCATAAGCGCACTGTCAGTGTTGCCTGATCCCTTCGTGAATTTGTGTCGTTATCAGCACATGTCGGGAGACAGTCTCTCCCCACCTGGCAACATTGTGTAATCCACACCCCAGTGAAGTGCACAACAATTTTATGGGAAGTATATTTTGGTATACGTACGAGTAAGTGTGAAAGTTAGCTGAATTCTAAATTTTTAAATATATTCGATATACCTATTATCTTGGGTTGAGCGTGATGCCGGTTCCAGACGAAAATATTGAATCATACCAATTTGAACTCTGCCGTGTAGACATACCAATAAAATATTTATTTTGATTTAATAGTTAAACTCGATTATCTCAACACTGCTGGTGATCAGGTTCAAATATTTAGGCGCCACAGTTGCTGACGATAGCAGTCTTTCCAGTGAATTTGGAATCCGCATGGGTGTGGGGGTGTTTGCATTCATCCAACTTGGAATCGCACGGAGGTTAGGTATATATATTATTATTGATGACAAAATTTCGTTTTTTCAACTTGTGTGTACTACCTGAGTACCTGTGAGACATTCCCTAGCTTCAAAGGTCTCGACTTTTGAGCTTTGAGAGTCGATATTGTAGTGTTTCGAATGCCGCCAAAGAGTGCGACACTCCATAGCCGTAGGCGACCCTCCACCACCCCGGAACGGTGCTACACAAGCGATCTACATGCTGCAGATCTCACATGGCAGGAGGCGCGAAACATGACAGGATGAAGTAAATAAGCTTGTCGCTCAACACTAATAAATAACACTCACAACAAGTTATAGCGATGATGATAATAATATAAAACTTTTAAGAAATCCATAATTCCATCTCCTCGCGCCAATGATAACAAACAAAATGAACTCATCGTGATTGTCGTATTTTAATATAAAACGATTTACCCTCTGTGGAAAACTATTTGCAAGACACTGCTGTAGAGAGCGCACACACAATCTCTTTGGTACACACTGAGGGTTCAAATCCCACTCGTCAAAAGTTATCTGTAGTGCACAGTCTACTATGCGTTGGCCAATAAAACAACTATACCTACTATCAGTGGTGGGCAGACGGAATATGGGGTGACGGATCATCTCTAGAGGGATTAGGTCGAGCTTCCAGTAATCTGTCGTATATTTTCACCAATAAATTATATATTTAGACAGTACAATATTAAATTATCGTCTGTATTGGATTTGATATCCGACAATGCGCAGGGCACGAGATCAATCTTTAAGAGCATACATAAGTGAAACGGCAAATAATTTTCAACAGTAGGTGGGACGAAATTTTTCACTCGTCGCCAATCGGAGACCGACAGTCGAGGTGTGAGCACGTCAATTTTTTTTGTGATGGCGTTGGAGGAATATATTCTTAAATCGTCTAAAGATGACTAAAAAACGTTACATTACATATTATGTACTTGAAAAAGAAAATATGTCAATGAATACACTATTATTATTACTAATATAACAATAACATTACATGGACACATGTTGAATTTTTATGATACATTATATTTCGTTCGGCTCGCGTCATTTGCACAATCCGCGCATCGCCTAGTCACGATCTTTTTAGACTCCACAGAGTAGAGGTTTAGTTTTTTTTCACTTGCTCAACCCATTAGATCCATACCCTGACTCACACACAAATTAAAAAACAATATGTGTACTTGCCAGATCCAGGATTAGAACTTGGAACCCACGGCGTTATAGTTCAACGCTTAAGCCGCGCGGCCATCGTGGGTGTAAGTACTTTAGTAAGATAAATATCATGATACATACAACAATATTATACTTACTGACCAATGAGCTAAAATATATAGTAAATATAAAGTATTTAGTAATATAAATAGTACGCAAAGAAATTGGTTTAGAATAAGAATATTTATAATACTTACAAACAGTGCGATAACGATTAAACCGCCCGCTATGGATGAGTGGTACAGTGTTCGTTTCCGATGCTGTAATTCGTGGGTTCGAATGCCGCATCTGACAAACACTGTCGTTTTTCAGTGTGCATTTTGACCAACTCGCAACATCAAAAAATATGCAACCTCGCTTTCTTTTTTAACAAAAAAAATGAGTATAATTGGTAAAATCGACGCTTACGACGGCTTATGAAGATTCAGAGACTGCTTTAGATCGGGCACGTGCATATAATGTCGGAGGATATACCAACAAGGTGGGCTATGTACGCAACCCCCGAAGGTAAGAGAAGACTTGGACTGTCGAAATTTAGACGGCTGGACTGTGCCACAAGAGATTTAAGATACTCGGTCAAAGCAACTGGAGAGTGTTGCTGCTGGATCGTCTAGAATGGAAGAAGTTTTTAAAGGAGGCCAAGACTCGCCAAGGGTTGTAGCGCCATAAATGATGATGATGATAATTTAACAATAATTTCAAAATACGTATTTCAGTTTCGCAAAAACGTGCTAAAACTCATTAATTGTTATTGTGAAAACGTAAAGCCTTACAAATTATTTACCACAATATACCTCCACGAAGAAACGGATACTAGAGTCTGTCTTCTATAAGCTGGCGTTCACGTCACGTCGTTTGCGGACGGAAAGCATTGTGCCATCGCGTTCGACTGTTGCAAGTTTTTAATGGGAGGGAATGCAGTGTTAAGATGCTGAAGCGGGGGGAAACTGACGCCAGCTTATAGAAGACAGACTCTAAGTGGGTACCGACGTATATAGATCCACCAGTATAAGTTATCCGCTGAGTGAGGACGCCACATGTAAACATTTGAGATATTATTATTCAATAATTTTTATATGGTGATAATCTTAGTTCTAAATTCGAACACCTGACGATTTATGATGGTATATCTATAAAAACAACCAGTTTATTTCACAATTTTGATATTATGAATTATTTTCTAAATTCGCTGCACTATAATAAGTCAATCAAAAGTACATTTAGTAAGTTTTATCTTTCAAATGACGATATATTGGTCAAGGTGTATTTATGGTATACAAAGCAGTGCGGTGACGATGAGGTATGAGCGGTGGGGGCTTAGCAGACGTCGCGGTTTCGTCTGCAGGTGATCGCTCCACAAAGCCCACTACTACACCAGAGGAACGGACAATGCCAGCTTTACCTTAGTTATATGACGCTCGGACAACTGAGCTCCGACTGCGTAATTTATTGTTGAAGATATTATGATAAGAATAAAACACGTACCTAGGAATGTATGACGTGCTTTCTCGCAGAACCAAACTGGTATTGAACGCATTTGGGCGTCTGAAAAGTAGGTATCTTCATTTTTTTCATTTCACGTTGGAAATGGTCCATGAGGAATCTATTACTGAAAGTTTCAGATCGATAGTGCCAATAGAAAAAAGTTAATTTTTTCAAAAAAATTGTATGTAGGTATAATAACAGAAAAGGTTGCAGATTTTATTTTATCATTTAAAGTTTTAAGTAGCTCGTAATATATGTATATATTTATTTAATTGGTCAGAATTGTTTCAGGATTCACTGCGGAGCATTTAATTACTTTTTAATTACCATATTTAAATAACATGCTAATTATATCTAATGGCCCCTAATCAGGACACAACAGCTGTGGCGTTCGCGCTGTAAGGATTAAATGGTCATGTAATTTTATTTTATTCAACAAATAATTCACAAGATTTAAGAATTTAACATTCTTTTATTGAATATCCATAATACTTAACATTATAACTATATTATAGTAGTCAGTGCACACGGGCGCGATTCCCGAGGGGCGCAGGTTCGAATCGTGCTTCCAAATGATGAATGTTAAAGTAACAGTAAAAAAACCTCCACTCTGTGGAGGCCCATATATCAGGATCGAACATGGTCGAAAAAAAAATACAGCAAAATTATTTCCAGTGATAAACAAGTGAACATGGTGATATACACACAGATTAATAAATATAATTCAGATTGGCTATATATACCCCAATATACTACGTTATGAAGCAGGGCTTTGAAAGTGGGAGTGTCCTACGAAAATGACATACACATTATAGAGTGCAATAGTGTGTGTTGCAACCTTCAACTACACCAAATATTGAATGAGCGTCAGTGTATAAATCGAGAGCAGTTGTAAGAACGAAGAACAAGCTTAGAATGATGTATTCTTGACACGTGTTTAAGTGTATCCCATATTCTTCCACACTAAAGATCGGTTGCCTGTTACTCCACGCCCATTAGATATTTCAGTTCCACCAAGAAAAACGACGTCACACACTTTTCCCCCGTAGAGGCAGCTTAATGTGACGTCATGTGATAGTACGCGACGTGTATTTCAATATAATCACAACTTTACTCTCCGTGTTTATAGATATCGTAATACTGTTACGCCTATGGTTTATTTCCATTTTTCCCGTGAAACTCGTTTAAAAGACAATAAATTATTAACGTCCTGTAATTTTTTTATTATGTTTTCCTTGTCATCGTGTTTTTTTGTCATGTAAAAATCTTGATAGGCCGCCATTAAATCTGATTGCATGTCCGTAAAAAGCGTCGCGTCCCACTTTTTGAGTGAATGTTTAATGGACGGCTGGTTACCCTATCGTGTCGTGAATGAAGATTCTGAATTATCAATACATGTCCCAAACGTCAAAAAGTTATTTGTACCTACATGGTCACCCGAACCAACATATCCAATGATAGAAATTGTATATTAATTGAATTTGCATTTTCGTGATAGAACATTTTACAACGTTTTTCTTAGCTCGTATTCTTATTTGTCCGATGGTTGTTTGTCCGGTACAAATCTTTAATCGATTTTTAACTAACTTCCCGACTAGCTAGACAGTTGAAACTTTTAGAATATATCAGAACACGATGCCAATGCATTGTTTTAATACTTTTAGTCATCCTTAAGTAGAATTGAATTCATTTTCAGTTAAAACTGTTTTGTATGAAAAGTTATTTCGACACCATTATTAGTTGACAGGGATCTGGGGTCCTAGCAACTAAATTATTAATATATACGTGCGTTACTATGGAAATCAATATGACATTTCACTATTATTTCTATACAAATTTTTTTGATCGTTTAAGCTAGTCAAGTCAAGTTTATATGATTCAACAGAAAATTTAAAAACATTGTAAGTACCTATATGAAAAGTTCTTTTTATCTTGTAATTATTTTTGTTAATTTTACAATTGTTAAGCTGACAGTTGTTTCAATATGAATGACTATATTAACAGTAAACTCAGTCAAATGTATTTATTCTAATTTAAATAAGACTACAATGTGTAGATAGGGTTTGTTAGTTTTCAAAATTCAATTAAACCTTACCTAATCCAAACCATAATCGATAATAGTCAAAAAATATTCGTTTATCTATAAAATATCTGAAATAATGTCATTAAACCATTCATAATTTAAGATATTCTATAAATACCTAGAAGAATATTTTTTATCGATTACGGTTTGGTTCAGCAGAACTTAATGAATTTAAAAAACATCGAAAACAAATAAGTATGACTGAAAAAGTGTGCATTATTTTTGTCGGATTGCCCATAGGATACCTAAACTATTATGGTTTGGTTAGGCAAGACTTAATTGAATTTTAAAAATTAACCAGCACCATCTGCAATTTGTATTATTGGTTCAATAAAAACAAATGATTGACAAAGTTTAGTGTGCATTATTTATGTCGAATCTTAACAGCCTACCTCAACCCCTCTCCACTGATAGTTACCTACCACGAACTTTGACAGAGCTCATTCATACTTCGAATTATATCTTCTTTGCTGAAGAACAACTCACAGCCAAACTAAAATTTATAAACATCTTAAGTCGAAACTTGAAATCGACATGTCGAAGGCAAACCAAATGTTTACAGAAGTTGCTCACCTTTCTGTAACAGTTGATGCAAACCAAAACACCCATTGTAAATCAGACGACGAGTGTTTTCACTCAGAGTATTAAAGTAAAGTTGTTAGTTTTATTTAAAAAATGCAAAGGTTTATTATTTAGATACGCAACATTCCATTAATTATAAAAAAAACATAATTCAATTGAATATTGCGCGATGTGCAATATTCAAATGATTACTTTGATCAGATTTGAAATTGAATGAATAATATCATATGCTTGTAAATTATTATGTTAAGCCGACACTAATGAAATAGACAGACAATTGAAACAACAATGGACATATTAATGATGGGTTCAATGGTGTTTGTTTTAACTATAGTTAACGCAAGACTTTGTGAAAATAAAATTGCAAGTAAATTTACTTATTCTACCAAAAATTAACTCAAAACCTTTCCTTCCCTTTGCGTATCGAAAAAGGTGCAAAAATCGAAAAAATTTCCATACACACATTTTAACAGAAATATATATTTTTTTTTAAATTGACAACAAATGCATATAATATTGTGTCAACGGCGTTCAAATTTCTTTTTATGTTATTCCGATAATCATCAAACTGATGTCACAAACCTATGCACACATTATATTATAATTACATTTCACTATAAGGCCATGAATGCTCCTATTATTTTAACGTGCTAAATTATGTTGTTTTATTTCTCACGCTACTAAATAGGTACCGACCTACCTGCACAGTCAAAAAATCGATGCGCATGGAAATAAATAAACTAAATATCTAGCGTTTTTTCAGCACATTTAAAGCTGTTGGAGGTATCAAAAACGCCACAAGCCACATGCATTTTCTACAAGCTAGATGCCTCTATATATAACAATATTTAAACTAAATGCTACATATATCAGGTAATGAAAACGGTAATTTAGCAACGCTGGTTTCAGTGTTGCCAACTCTCGTCGACAAATTTAATAGTATGTGAAAAAAGTAGAGAAAATTAACTACATATCTCTCTCTATCTCGTTTAAAAAAATCTATGTACGCGCGTTAAGCGTCAATTACATTGAGCTTCTTTACGAGCTGTTTGTTGGCGAATTTATAATCTGCCTGTAAAGTCGCCCAGTGTAATCATCGAACAAGCTAACAAGCAGGTTGTAAACACTCTACCGAGAAAAGTTGAAAGCCGGTCAACTTTACACGCTACACGCCGGCGTGTGGGCCTACTGCGTCTGCGCAGTAGAGCGCAGTACCAACTTCCCGGTAAAAAACGAACTAAGTTCTGTCAAAACAGTCGCTGGCTTGTGGCTTCTCAGCGAATGGAAAGTTTTGTGTGTAATCATCAAATCGCAGTATCTGAATCGCCCGCTTTTAAATTCGCCAACAAACAGCTCGTAAAGAAGCTCAATGTAATTGACGCTTTAGCAGCATAAAAGCATAATCAAATTAGAATGATATGTATTTATGCACAGTTATTACTGTTGGTATTGTTAAATAATTTTTTTATAAATAATTTGAAAATGGTAATATTAGTTTTAATCATTCTATATAATATTATGTAATATTATTTCTAATCTATTTCCCAAGATAACATCTCTGAAAATTGTAAACATCATCAGCTGACGTTTACGATGTTTAGTAAGAAAATTTTAATGTCGGACTAGACTCCAGTGTTACCATATCGGGAAAAATCACGGGCTCTAAAAATCACTTATTCGCTAATTGCAGAGACATTAAATTATATTAATTGTGTTTTTATAGTTATTGAATTTATTTTGTATAGTTTTCATATTTCTGTCATCGTTTAACAATTACAAAATAATTTACCTAAACAATGGGAAAGAGAAATTTTAAATATGGTATTATTTTCAATAGAAAAACGGAACGAAGCGAAGGTGACCATACGCGGCGACGTCATTTCCACTTCGGTAACGGTTTCTCAATTTCACTACGTCCCAAAAAGACGTATAACTTCAAAAACAAATCAGCATAGTAGCAAATTACATTTTCGCTACGTTAGAATAAAGTCAATAACCTAATATGTTTACAGGGAATCGTTGTTAACCATTAGATCCTTGTACCTACAGCTGTTTTGGCAGCGCCCAGATTTCGGCATTGCATGATGAGATTATGATTAACGCAATCACTGCTGACCTGTTAATTATTATTTAATTACCACATTTAAATATTATGTTAATTATATCTAATGGCCAGGTAATGCAAAAGCGCCAGTCGCGTTGTTAGCACTAAATGAGTTTTAAAGTGTAAATAGAAGAGATGATTTATTTGTAGTGGTTTAAGTGTTATTTGTCGGATTTTCTTTACAATATTACACAGGCCTACTATTTCTTATCACCCGGTATTTCTAGGGATGGCGTGCGCGAAACACTATTGGTACAAATCACATAATGCACATTGTATCATCGATTTGTCATAATGATTTAGAAACATAAATTATGCAAAAATTACGCCTCGTTATGTGGAAAATCACTTTTACGGAAATATAATGTGACATCTGTCACGCTGCCTTATGAAAATAATATAATTATTGAGTTTTTAACGTGGACAAATCGATAACATAGCATTCTGTCATTAAAATATAACGTGATTTCTATTTGGATTCTAGCAGGAACGTTCAGCGGCGATTTTATTTAACACATGCGACGTAATTGATTCGTCATAATGTTTAAAAGGGGCCTCGAAACAGTTCAAACCAGTCAACATATATACAATTAAGTATTAAATTTGGTAAATGTGCCGCAGATGCCGTCATGAGATGTTATAACTTTCTTTTTAGACCAAACCAAACCTAACATAACGTAACCTAACCTACCTCAACCTAATATTACCTAATATAATGCTAGTTTGTGATAATGATGCATCAAAATGTATGAAAATTTCAAATTTTAAATTAACAATTATTGGATCGAAAAGCCGATGCGCCGACAGAAAAAGGTATTTATTATAATTGTGTCTATGCAATAAACAGTTTTCGTAAAAAAAAAAAATATAAAAGCTCATGATGGCACGGCATCTGTGGCACAATTACCTTAAATTTTACCAATATCTTATTTTTTAGAAATTGAGTACCTACGTATAAAATATTACCCAAAACATAACAAAATTCGTACAACTAACGTACTTAACCATTATACATACCTACTTGTAAACAAGAAATCCACCACTACTTAATACATTAATAATAATATTAACACACTTGCAAATTTGGTAGTTGGAAATTAGGATTTTTATTTCATTTTGAATCGTGAGGGGGGGCCTCAAAATCAGTCAGCATCGCGGGCCTCCAAGTTCCTAAACCTGTGTACGACTGTTTTACGGGTAGCCCCTGCTGACTTACATGTTTCAAGTCAGTCGTACATGAACAACGCATGTCTGTTTTGAAATAAAGAAATTTATTGTTTCTACCAAAAACAAGCAATCGTTGGCCGTTTTGGATGGTTCTAAATACATAATTGTCATGACGTTGACAGGGATTTTTTTTGATGAAAGTATGTAGGTATATTGATAAACTGTGTTATATTATCGTATTATAAAGAATAGAAGAAAAAAGTAATTTGGTTACTCAGTGCATCATATTTGAGTATCGTCATTAATTTTCTATTATTGGATGTATTTTAATAGCGTTCCCTTTCTATTACTTAAAGGTAGCGGCGGTGGAAAGGAGAGGTGCCGGAGTCCAGGATCTCCCGGATTAGGAGGATCTCCAGATGGATCACCGTCAAGTGGAGGAGCAGTGAGGACCAGCCCACACCATAATGGAAGCGCTGGTAATATTTCCCCCCCTATTTTTTGTCATCATTCAGTGTCAAAATATTGATAGGTATATGTATTAAACGTACTTTTTTTACCATCATGCTTCGGTATTGGAATATAGGACAAACAGACACCCGCGTATCTTGTCATGTCAGACTTGCAGTGTGTAGATCGCTCTTGGATCATTACTGTAAGGGAAGGTCGACGGATGGCACAAGGGCGCTAGAAATTACATTCTTGGGTGGCATCCGAACTACATGTTCAAACCACGTGAAGCGTCTCTTTGCTATCACGCCATCTGTAACCAAGGACTGACGCATCAACTATGTAAAACAACGCGTATTTTTTATGCACAGTCCTGTTGTTTTTCATTGGCACTATAATCCAAAGTGGAACTTGGCTAGAAACCATTGTGTTTATGCTCTGGATCCAAACCAGCATTAACAAAAAGCATGTGCATTATTTATAAGACGCGGAATCGAAGCTGCGATTCACGGGTTCGGTCGTTCATCGCGGGAACATTTTAAATGATATTTAACAATATTTGATTTTTAACAGGTTCCTCGTCTCCAGGAGTGGCAGGCAGCGGCGTAGACAATGGCGTCGGCGGAAGACCGCCACCAGCTCGCCTCAAAAGGTTCCTCTCGACTCTCGTACAGTTTGCTGCCGAGATGAGCGGCGACGCAGGGGAAAGAGTCAGGTCACTGGTGCACAGTCTGGTTGTGAGTAAAGATATTAAATTCGTATTCTTCTTCACGCGCCGTCTCGTCTACAACGGTTAGCAATCGTCAAAGCGATCTCCACCATTGGTGCTGTTAACCGGAAGATGTCTGTTATGCAGCCATGTCGCTGCATCCTTCAGCCATGGTATCCACCTTATTCCTGGAGTTTATTTGTCTTGTAATTAAATTGGTAAACACGGACAATTTTATACTCCATGTTTTGGAATATGGCACAATATTTTGATCTTTTGTTATAGGTACTGCATTTAACTATGTACGTATAGTGTAATAATAATGTTCATTGGCAATTTTTGTAAATGTTCATTCAATATTGTAAACAATAATTGTACATTATATTAAAAAAAACTTATTTTAAGCTTGTAATACCAACATAAGCCTAGTGTTAGTAGTACTGACAAATAAATATTAGACAACGAAAATGTGACATTGGCTATAATTTAATCTGCAATGAAAAATGGCTTGCAGTTGTATTAATCATTAGCCTAAGTAGCCGTTTTCAGCTTCCCCTTTATACCTATATACGCCTCAGCAGCTATGTACATGGCTTGTGTTCTTCTTCTTTATATTCGTTGAGTTGCAGGTACTCATTTTCATCACATCCACTAATTAGGTTTTCTCTTTCAGAGCTCTACTATCAGCGTGGAAGAGTTCCAGCAGGCTCTGCAGGAGGCTACCAATTTTCCACTAAGACCCTTCGTTCTTCCATTCCTAAGAGCAGCACTACCCCCTCTTCAGCGAGAGGTGCAAACCTTGGCCAGGAGCGCGAAGCAGGTTAGCATATTTTTAAACCGAAAGGAATTTTTGGTAAAATCACTATATAAAATGTATTATGACTGTGAATCACGTACTGTTCGTATTTTATTTGGATAAGAGTTTTAAAGCTGCTTCCGTATTTTTTGAATGTTTTAACTGAACTAACGAATAATAATTTCAATATAAACGTCTTCATTATTTTTGTTTACAAGTATGTTTGTTTGACATGAGTAGTATCATAGACATTAACTTCAAAAAAAATCTTCATAGAGAAAAATTTACCTATGTTTTCATCAAAGGAATATTTTATCCAAATATGGAAGCATATTATGCAAAATAAATAGGACATAACTGAATATGGCTATTTTCAAGACAGAATATATAATAACATAACAACGGTCTTATATAATCCACATGCCGACATGCAGTTCTTGCATACGGTGACTTCGAAGAGAACTACATCCTTATGTCTAGATCTATTGACGCCTTTCTCAGTGGATATCGAATCCGGAATCCCAGGTATGAGAAGCCAGTGTCGTATGCATTGGACGATGAGGGCAGCCGAGCATGTAGCATCATACACAAAAATAGCCTCTTATCAATCCATGCGGAGTCGCTGAAGGTTTCCAATTCGTCACCCGCCTGTATTTACGTTCAGTCGATTTGATAAAACCGCCAGCCCCCAGTGCCGAAATACCACCCGCCAGTCCCACGCACCGCACCGCGGCTGGCTGTGCAAACAAAATGCTGCGGGAGAATCGGGGGTATTTGGGGGTTCGGTGTTTCGGATGGGGGCCTGTGGGGATTGGAAACGAATAGGCGCCCCCGCAACAGATGGCGCCCAAGGCGGGCGGCGACACTTGCGCCGATTGTGGAAATTTCGCCTGATCTTAGGGGCGGTTCTGAAGTTTAGGGCGATAGTTTTAACTAGTGTTGGTATGTACAACGTTGATTAAATTTAATAATTGTTTAGTCTGCAATCATCTATCAAAAATCCAATCAACGTAACCCTTATCAAAATGTGATATGTCATATCTAACAACAAAACATACTAAATATAGAGCAAAATTATTAATCCTCCAAAGTCGCTTGTTTGTTTTTGTAATAATCAAAAACTCATTACCGACGTATGACTCCAATTTACTCAATGAACTGCTACAACCTCCCTCAATTATTGTCTTTACAAAAATCACAAACAAGTACAAAACATGATGTCTTATAAAACATATGTACTTACTTGTGATGTGTTTTTTACCACATTTTTATTAGCTCGTATTCTTGTTTGTCCAGTACAAATTTTTTCTTGTGTGTCTAGTCGTAGCAACTAAATTATTAATATATACGTGCGTTTCTATGGAAATCAATATGAAATGTCAAAATTACAATATCAGTATTTCTATCAAGTACAAAAAAAGTATTTATTAATACATAGAATTGTCAAGTTTATATGATTTAATAGAAAATGTAAAAACGTGGTATTTAAAAAGTTCTTTTTATCTTGTAATTATTTTTATATTCTAACCGAAATATCAGCACGATCATTCAGCGTTATATACACCGAGTCAATGCCGACTATATTCATGTCGTGGCACTGAATTGCGAATCACGATGGTAGTGCTAGTTACTACTTATCTTCGAATGCAATACGGTAATCTGTTCGTAATGAATGAAGATTATCGATTGGATATTTCGTTCAAATTATTACAACAATCATCATTTCCTACAAACATTTTACAATATTGGATTTTAAGTATGACTAATAACAAGTTCTAGCGATGTTTACAGTTTTGTGTCACGGCTTATATGTGTCGTTATTTTATCTATGATTCTTGACCGGTGGCAACTACTACAAATCATTATAGATTTTATATAATATTTTATATTTACATTTCGTCGCAAACTCGTTCTCAATTTTCACTGAATGGAGAAAAACACCATTAGTGACAATCAGCAAAGCACAGACTCAACATGCGTTACATATTGATTGATATATAGATAAATCAAGACACAAATACAATAAAATAATATTACATGCACCTGTGTGTAAAAAAATTGTTATTTTTTCCTACCAACGAGTTCAATTTGAATATTTTGGTTTGATGTGTTCTCTTTAAAATATATTTTTCATAGAATACTAATTATAGATTATTTGAGAACAAAATCTCATTCACAGAAATTCTCACTGTCCAAAATTGTTATGTAGAACTTAAAATTGCATATATGAAGTCGATTTACTCAATCTTGTCAGCGGTACACTTGTATTTGTTCAATACTCAGAACTAGAGTTGGGTATTTCCCGAGAAAATCTCAATTTCGAGATTTCCCGAAATTATGAAATTTTGAATTCTCGAGATTCGGGATTTCCAGAAAAGAATTCTCGAGATATCGGGAAATTTAAAAATACCTGTTAAAATCCTAAAATCGGTGTAAAAACAGACACATTCCAAAAAAATATGTTTTTTTTTTATTTATGTAAGAAGACAAACAAAATAGAAGTAGAAGAACAAACTGTCAATCGCTGCGTCTAACAATCGCGTACGCTTTTGAGACACAAGATTACCTGATGTTGCAAACATTGCGCTAATTTTGAGTTGACGTTGGCTTAATTGTGTTTTCTGTCCACTTTTTTTCGTATAGAAAATCGTTTATTCAATTAATATTTGATAATAAAGAAATCCCGAATCCCGAGAAAAGATTCTCGAGATCCGGGATTTCCCGAAATTTTAAAAATTTCAATTCTCGAGATACGGGATAGAAATTCTCGAGAATTCCCGTCGGTAAATTCCCGAAACCCAACTCTACTCAGAACATCAATTGTTAGAAAATTTGATTTCAATTCAATTATTGTTATAAAATTATTAATACTACGTATTGGTATACTTACTAAATTACAAAGTGGCGCAGGTATTGACAGCCCTAGTTGTATGCTTAGTGTGAGGTGGTACGGAGACGAAATAAGTAGTAGAAGGGTGAAGAAGCGAAGGAATTATAGAAAGAGTGTTGTCGGAATCGGCTGTCGGATTGAAAGGTTGCACAGCCTGCGTCGCTTGTGACTGACGCGGTACTTATGTGAAGGGCTGCCACATCTGCAGATTCGACCGTGCATCGAATTCGTCACAAAAAATAATTGATTGGTTTAAGTATTATAAATTATATATTATGGATTCTTATGCCGTTCAGTTTTAAAGATTTTATAATTTATAATATTCTCTTATCACGGAATAACTGTTTAAAAGCTATAATAAAAGTAACAATATCTTGTTATTAATAAATATCAATTTCATTTCTAGGTTCATAGAAATAATATATAAACGTTCAAGTATTTGTAATGTAAAATATTATTTCTGAATTTAGTAGCTGAAGTTGACCAAATACCACCAATATAAATATAATTCATCATTGGTTCATTGCTTATAGTTAAATATAATTGATTATTTTTTAATTGAAATTAACTAAATAATCAGATTATATTCAATTTAAAGATAACCATTTTTTGTAGTAATGTCAACAATAATTTCAAATGTGTGATTTTTGTCTTTTTTTCTTTAGATATATTTCAATAAAAAGCCTGTTATGTGAACATCGAATCGATATTAGTATTTAACTATTTTTATGCTCGACATTGATTGTATATTATATCATAATATATTATTAAAATTAATACTTTTGACTGGGTGTATGTAAAATAATTCTTTATCGAACGGTTTCTGTAAAACTTCATAAATTCAGATAGATCTTATGAATCCACAGTATGCGTGGATTGATTCAAATAAAACAATTAAAAAAACCTAAATTTCAGGAAATATTATCATAATAATAATATGAAATGTCACCTAGCTAGACTAACTAACGCTAAATCAGTAAGATTATACATCTGAAAACAATAGGAAAACATAACATAGATTCACTTTAGATTAGGTAAGAAAGTAAGATGTTTAAATTCAGCCCCATTAGATTTGTGAATCCAACAGGATGACAAAATGTCATCTAGTAATCTGAGTATATGCCAATGGCTGCACGATTGTGAAATCCAATAGAAACTATTCGTTCCAAGGCGCTGAGCTTAGCGGAATGGGAAATAACATTAATAACGTATTTGTCTACATGTTTAAAGTAGAAGTAGTTACGTTTGATATTTTATTCGAGGTAGCTATTAATTTTCTCAGTATACGAAAAATCGATTAAATTGTATAAGTCCATGTAATATTTACAGAAATACAATATCTATCATTCAAAATAATCACCGTTCAAAGGTTTTATTTATTACACATTTATTATTACGATTTTTCACGCTTGAGTAGCGAGTTACGATGGTAGTGCTAGTTATTGATTATCTTTGGAAAAAATTGACCATGTCCGATCCTAATAAGATCATAATGGGCCTCTACAAAGTGGAGGTTTGTATTAACAGATTTTTGTTTTTACGTGGAATAGATGTTAGCCACTTGCTCCTATTAGGACTCCAAACATAAATTGAAAAACAATATGTGTATTTGCCAGACTTAAGATTTGAACATGGTACACACGACATTTAAAACCGACGCTTAAGCCGTTCGTACATCATGGGTAATGCGGTAACCTGTTGGCAGTATATGGATGTTTTCGTTTAAATATTTTGAAGTATTACCATTTTATAACGATCGTAATTTTTAACCAGTTTACCATATTGCATTCTAAAAATAAACAACTGCTTATCCTACGATCGAAATTTGCAGCTTCGTGACACGGCCTGAATATAGTAGTCTTTGGTTTGAACAAAGGTAGTTTACTCGGCGAAAAAAGCTACGTATTTCAAATTAGAGAAAAATCGCGTGTGTTTTGGCATCCAATAGACTGTAATCAAACAAATCCTACATGTGTTTTGCTCAACCCTATTAATAAAACACACGATCCCCCTCCTTTTTCCTCCCCAATGCGGCGGTCTGCGTAACAGCTGTTCCCGGACTCGCGCGACACAAATTTTAATCTGCTGCCACCCTGGACGCCCTCTGGAGGGTGGGGCCACCTCCGGCACAGGTGCGCCCCTAACAAAACGATAAGGCTTTAGCAGAGACGTCTGATATCGCCCACACTACTCCATACTTGCAGCCCATTATGTCTCCATGCTTACCATACATACTATTATTGTTATTAGTTTTTGATTACGTTCATTTATGTAATAATCAATTAATGGCCTTTTAATTGATATAAAAACATGTATATACCGAGTACAAGCAATGAAAGTGAAACGTGTTATGTTTGTATATAGTAATTTGCATATTATATTTTGCTATTTACTTAATGAAAAAATCATTTTCTTATTTTTTAAATGACAAGCATCCAATATAATTTTCTTCATTCTTACAATCATTAAAAATATATATTGCCATATGTTAAAATTGTCACAAACTAAGTCTTTCAAAAATCGATAATTTGTTGGTTTGCGTCTACAATAATAGCTTTATTCTATACTTATATTAATAAACCATTGTTGGTTGATACACGAAATGGCGCAAACGGTATCATGGCACTTGCTAATCGAAAAGTCTGTAGATCGATCCCACCCACAGTCTTTGATTTATATTTCGTTTGTCAAATAGATCAGCGGGTCTATTCTATACAAAAGGCTGCTTTCGTCCGCTAAAACTGCTAACTAGGGTATGTTTGTATCGAATCATTAGCACGTATTGTAACAATTACAATTAGTTGGTATTAATTGTTGTAGTAAATGCTATATTTTAATGGCATGCCCCTTGGCTGTGCTAAAATTTAGAGCATGAGCGAGAGAGAGACAGTTTCGACTGATTAAACGGCTAACTGATTGTTACAATTATAATAGTTCAATACAAAATGTATGTAATACATAAATACTAACACATTAGCACGTTAGTGATCGATAGTCGCCTTTTGTATAGAATAGACCCGCATGACATTTTTTTTGTCACCGATCAGCGAGATTTTGATTTACCTTTAGTCTTGGTAAACCTTGTTACTATTATATTCACGTATTTAAGCTCCATCTTCATAATGAGGAAGGGTTTCTTCGACGTCTTTGATAATAACTAATCTTAGTATACTCGTATAATATAAACTACGCTAATAAATTTCCATATTGAGATGTCTAATCTGTAATACGGTAAAAAATGTGTATTCTTGTCTGAGTTTGATTTTATTCTTTCAGCCTCCACTTCAGTACGTGCGGAGTCATGAGGCGGTGGCGCTGGAACCTGGTGCAGCAGACCCAGCAGACATGTTCTTGGGAGCTCCTGCATCTCCCACACCTTCGAAACGGGGGCCTTCTGACTTGTAAGTCTAATTAATTTATCACGAACCATGCCGTTGCTTTTTCGTACAAGTTGGTTCAAAGAGATAATTACACTGAGTTACAATTATTTACACATTCGCATTTGTGGTTATGATATTAAAAAATTGCTAGATTACAGTTTTAGGTGAAGTCTCCAATTAATTATATCCCTCAAATTTTTCTTTGAATTTTGTTAATGGCCAGAATTATATATATTGTGTAGGTATGTTCTTGTGTTATTTTATTTTTTAGTATTTCGTGAGGTGTTTGGAAGTCAATCTCGTGATTATGTTGTATACACAGGGTTTCGAGAGCACATCGCTCCTTTTCTAGTATTGGGCAGTCGTTGATGACATGCCACACTATTTGAGACATATATACATCACATGGACAGTAGTAGTCGTCCCTCAATATAAATCTTTTTGGATTAGTTATCAGTACTCTGTGACTTCTGGGTCACATGAAATAACTATCGAATTTATTTTCTTTTCTCCTTCGTAAATCGTACCGTGTCATATACTTGATGTCATATTCTTTGAATCTGTATAGTTGGTAATAATATGTATGTTAATCTATATTTCAAATATTTATTTTTAATTTAAAACTTGTCAGGTTTGGCGGTTTCGTGTGTAGCTATTCGATTTAAACGTTTATCGAATAAAATTCGAAGAGGTCAAGAGGTACATATTTCTTAATATGCTATCAGTGTTGTTGAACACAACATACTGATAAAAAACTACAGCTGTTACACACGTGTAAGTCCACAAAACTGTTCATTGATTTATTCTGTTGTAAATAACTAAAATATTAATATTTATTTGAATTTATTTGTTTGAGTTTTAACGGAGAACTTTTTCAATGCCTGACTCTTTCAGAAGATACAATACTATATTAATACAATCCCTTCATCCTGAGTGTACGCTGATAATACCTTACGAAGGGTGCAAAATTTTAAGGGTGGTAAATCAAGAATGCAAAAACTATATATTATATTAGTTTTCATTTTTTTTTCTGGAATGTTTGTTAGTTAAATAAAAAGTGCATCATTGAGGTGATTGTAATCATCATGCAATGACACTAGTAGATAACTAAATAAAAAAACATGTAATTAAATATAATTTACTAAAAATTTAGATTTCAAAAAGTTATAGCCTATCTAAAAACATTAGACAGGAAAATAAATATTTTTTAAATTCAAAATAGACTGAATACAATTTAATTAAAGTGAGCATTCTTGGACGGTTTCAGCGTATTATTACTTATTTTTATACGTTCTCACGAAGATCTCTACGATACTTTTGAATACTATGTAGATTTAATGCATTTTTAAAAATTTTATTTAAAGAAAATAGATTTTTTTTAGAAAATAAATATGTATTTAATCTAATCGGGTTTCATTTTTGTAACAATTTGGTGCTATGTTTTTCGATATTCTGGATTATTTATTATTACTTCGACTTTTTAAAGTCAACTCAAAACTGGATTTTTAGTACAGTCTGGTTTCAGGAAGACGATATATAAAATAATTGGACTGTCCGTTTCCGTTTGTTCGATTATAACATATTACTAAAAAACTACTCTACCAACAGGTATTGACTTACACATCTTATAGAATACTATAATTTTAACAGATATTCACATTCTTTCAGTGCACTAAACATGGTTACTCCATACAACCTTCTTCTAAAAAAACATTTTTTGTTATTGATATCTCTAAAACTCTTAAGGTTAAAATATAAAAACATCTTACTACAGTAGCCAAAACATAGCTTGTCACTTTGCGAACACGAATATTATTATCGCTTTCCTTCCACACAGATTGTTTGACATAACATTTATGGAAGTAAAACATATTAAAAAGCGCATAAGTACAGTGTTTTATTATTTATAGATGCTCTTGTCATGAAGGAGAGATGTAACATTCGTTTCGCCAAGTGACATGCTATCAAAATTTGACTATAGTTGAAGTGATTAAATAGCAGCGGTGAAGTGTGGGTAGAAGGGCGCGTTCTTTTATATGTACAGTCGTTGCCTATCACATTAATTTGAAAAAAAAATCAAATTTAAATATGTCTGTTACACTAGTCATTTGTAAAAATTATAACGTGGCTTCACGTTATTTCCTACAGGTTATTTTATTGTATAGTGACACATCTATCTTCTTTGAAATTTGATCAATTGAAAAACTTTTTATGAAACAGTTTTCAAATTAAGATGTTTTAGTGTAAATATGGTTTGAGAAGCTCATAATTTAATGGAACCACGGATAAGAATATAAGTCTTTTTTATCAAATAAACAATTGAGTTGATAACATCCGGACGCCAATTTTCTGTGAGAGTTTTTTTAAAGCTATTTAGAAGAGCGAACAGCGGAACACGTATGAAGTCTGTGTTTTTTTAACACAAATGAAATCAGTTGACAAATAACATCAAGTGACACAATACCTAGGTACCGAAATAATTATTTATTTGCCATAATGTCGACACGGTTTGGTTTATTTACAATAATTTATTTAGTGATATTATATCAATTTTTAGTGGAAAAGTGTTATGCAGAAGTTACCTGCACGCGTTCCACTTTACAAACAAGTATTGCTTCCTGCAAAAGTTCACTAAAATACAATGTCTTCGAAGCAAACAGTGTTGTGACAATATCCTCTAACACTTCACCAGTTCTCCAATTAAAGGCGACCAAATGCGGTATATACAAGATTAACGCAGGTGTATTTACAATATTGAAGTTGTTGACTCATTTGGATCTGTCAGATAATAATTTGAGCTCTTTGGCTGGAATAGAAACGCTGAGCGGGCTGTTGTCTTTGGATATATCCAACAACTGCTTCACGACGCTGGCGCCATTGAAGATCTTCGCCAATCATCCAAGGCTATACAAGATAGTCATTAGTGAAAACCCGATAGATGCCTACAATGACAGAATATTCATTGGAAACAGCGACTTGATGAGTTTGGATATGTCACAGAATGATTTGACAGCTGTGCCGGTGAAGCTGTTCGAAAAAAATATTCAAATGCAGAATTTGAATATGTCACGGAATCGAATAACTGCTTTGTCGCCAAATATTTTCATCGGATTAACGAATCTTAAAGACATAGATTTGTCAGAGAATCGTTTAGTGACGTTGCCTCCTGTAATATTCAGTAAAAACTCTTTAATGCGAAATATTAATCTATCAGGAAACCGATTTAATAATTTTGACATTGTAGTATTTCAAAAGACAACTAAATTAAATACATTAATTGTTTCGCGTAATAGATTAACAAACTCTTTCTGGAATGTGACCAAATCATTAAAAGAATTGATTGAATTGAATGTTGATAAAAACGCCATTGATGAAGTATATTCATTTGTGAATTTCCCGAACATGACTCATCTATCAGTGACGTGCAACGATATTGGACAACTTCCGTTAGATTTTTTTAGTGCCAATACTGATCTGAAAAAACTCTCGATTTATGGAAACCCGTGGAAGTGTCCGTGTTATCGTATGATGTTGACGTTAGCTGAAAATAATGATGTGAAGATTATTCAAGGTTATCAGACAAACTATACTTATCCCGTGTGTACATTTGTTGAAGATGAACAGAGTTGTGATGGTGAAAAAACGGATCCTGCACTATGGAAGGATTGGTTAGATAACGGTGGCAAAATAGCTTGCGATGAAAACAAATTGCAGATATTACAGAATTAAAAATATTAACTTTTACAAATTTAAATACACATCCATAGTTAGTTATCTACAAGCTGCTGACTAAAATGTATAATAATAAAAAAATATTATAAATTTGATTAAGTAATAATTTATAATATTTATGTTACGAGTATATAATAAATACACTGTATTAATTAGCTATTTTAAAACTCAAGTACTAATGGGTACCTATTGTAAATCAAACTATAAATGTATTTTATCTTTTAATTATTGTCTGTAGACGTAAGTGTTATGCGGCAATATGCATAATATACTCACGTCCTATCAAATACCTACCTTATAAGTTAAATGATACTTTTATACCATTTTCGATCCTAAAATGATAATATGGGTATCCACAGCGTGTGAAAGTTTGTTTTTATGAGAAATGAATGTTAGCCACTCTTGTTTAACCTATTGGCTCCAAACACAGGTGTGCATTTGTATAAACTGACGCGAAACTAGTCTGCTATCGTCTGCATAATGACATTATTCTACACTATTTTTATTAGTATATACTACTTTTGTTGTTTTAATTTAATAAAACGCATTTTTTTGTAGTACTTATTCCACTTTCAATCAAAATTAGGACCAGTTTCGTCCGCCTCAGAGGGACATTTTCAACTGAATACTACAAAAAATTCGTTTTATTAAATTAAAACAACAATACAATGCAGTTCCACCGTGAATTGACAGTTAACAAAATAAAAGAAATTAAAGTATATACTACACTAGTCGTCGCTATAGGATTGGTTTGTCGAATATCCGTTTTTGTCGAAATCGAACTTTCAATGCACAATGTTTTTGTATCTAAATGGACTAGAGCCATCCTTTTCTTTAAATTACTTTGTAATGGTAATTAATACAACATTCGTATGCTGTAAAAATAACAATTTAAATATCTCCATGTATTTATGAAATTTGTTTTTCGTCTCCTGAACATTTGGTCAATTCGACAAACCAATCCTACAGCGACGTAGTATTAAGAATTTAGAAGTCATGTAGCTTTTCCAGTATATCGCCAACACTCACAGCTGTTTTAGATATAAATATTTTTATAGATTTTAAATATACAGTATTCGTGACAGTAGAAGAACTACTTTTTTAACAAGCAAACGAGACACTAATTGTAAATGAAAATAAAAAGTTTTTTTCCAATAACGTTTATTTACGTCGATAATTTGTATGACTGTAAACATTATATATATATATATATATAATATGTAGCTATGTACACTTTTTGATGCACATATTATTTTCGTTTGCTTTCGGGCTAATATAAATACATGCTTATCTCGGCCCACTATGCCGGTAGTTGGGTAATAGATCACTCATATCCGTCGCAGAAATTCTACTTTTGTGAGCATGATACCGAACCCCAACGATTGCACTTTTTTTGTAAAATAGATGTTGACAAACAACGTGACTCCTCCATGTGACACCGCCGCGTTACGATTTTTCAATGTATGTCATGCCAATAAATGTATCAAGTATACGATAAAACAGTTTACAACTTAATAGTGATTTTAGGGATATAAGTGTAAAACTGTAAATTATGTAGATATAGGGAATTAGACATCAGACAAATTCATATACACTTGGTGTAATTAGCGACTGGTAAAGGTTTTTTTCGATTAAATTAAATCTAAATAATTACAAGATAAAAGAACTTTTTATATACAACGTTTTTAATTTTTCTGTTGAATCGTATAAACTTGACTTGACTAGCTTAAACGATAAAAAAAATGGTACTTGATAGAAATAATACTGAAATGTCATATTGATTTACGCTCGTATATATTAATATTAATAATTTAGTTGCTAGGACCCCAGACTCCTAGCAACCAATAATAGTGGATTGGATTACGGATTTCTTCCGAAATAACTTTTCATATCAAAACAGAATTAACTGAAAATGAATTAAATTCTAGTTAAAGATGGCTAAAAGTATTAAAAGAATGCATTGGCATCGTGTTCTGATATATTCTAAAAGTTTCAAATGTCTAGCTAGTCGGGAAGTTAGTTAAAAATCGATTGCAAGATTTGTACCGGTCAAACAACCACCGGACAAATAAGAATACGAGCTAAGAAAAACGTTGTAATAAAAAATAAGATATTATTTTCTCTCGTGGTTATCCAACGAAAACAAATAAATATGAATGAAAAGGTGCACAATTTTGTCGAATCTGTTAAAGTAAAGTATACCAAAACTGTTATGGTTTGGTTTAGGCAGGGTTTAATTGATTTTTAAAAACTAACTAACACCATCTGTAAATAATAATTATTGTAGTGTTAGTTCAATAAAAACAAATACTTATGAGTTATGACTAACAAAGTTTAATGCACACTATTTAAGGCGTGGTTATTAAAATATTGTATGGTCACTGAGTTATTAAAATATTACTATCGGCTTCATCGCTTGCTTGTATTATTTTCGGTGGATAAATAGACAAGGTAAGAGGATGCTTTCACCTGGCGGTGATGCGAGGAATCACGCGCGTTCGCCATTCAAATTAAGAATGTGGAAATACTTGTGTTGTACTTGACAGGTTAATTAATTCGTCGGACGTGCGTTTGACACTTTAATTGCAAAAACTAAGCTGTGGCAACGCGATGTTCGGAAAGCGGGAGCGCGATTTTCAAAAGTTGTTGCAAACTTTCGCGATGTGGAGCGAGCGAGGGGTTTGGTTCTGACTCTCGCCCGATTTAGACAGTGGCGGCACGCGCAGGTGTGTCTGGGGAGGCTCACCATTTTTTTTTTAATAAGTTACATCTTTCTTGCAAGTTGAATCGGATCAAAAAACTTTTCAAATAAGAACTAATATTGAGAACCTATACTTTTGATAATTACCTATACACATATATTTTCTTTATACATGTAATATTATGAGAAATGTACTACTATTATCATACCAACAATTTCATAATAACCCTTCTTTTTCTTATGGTATCTTGAGAGAAGCCTCACGGATGGTTGGGTGTGTTCAATTCTTTACATCATCCGATAAACGGACTCGCTATTGTCATGGGGCTATTGAAATCTTGGTTTGTGATAAAATTTTAATGTTACAGGAGAGATAAGAAACTGTTCTATAAGTCAGTGATGAAGTGTGGAGGTAGGCTCTTAAAATCCGCCATAAATGGTGCACAGTAAACTTTGTCAGTCATACGTATTTGTTTTTATTGAACTAAGACTACAATATGTACAGATGGTGTTGATTAGTTTTTAAAAATCAATTAAACACTGCGAAACCAAGCCATAATAAATACTAGTCAAAAAATACTCGTCTATCTATAAAATATCTAAAATTAAGTAATTAAATCATGCATAACTTTGGTCATTTTATAGATAGAATAATATTTTTTATCTATTATAGTTTTGTTTAGGCACGGCTTAATGAATTTTTAAAACAACCAACAATATGTGTAATAATATGTATTCTTAATCCAACGAAAATAAAAGTATGAATGAAAAAGTGTGCACAATTTTGTCGTATCGCTCAAAGTATACCAAAACTATTATGGTTTGGTTAGGCAAGGTTTAATTGATTTTTAAAAACTAACCAACTCAATCTCTAAATAGTCTTAGTTCAATAAAAACAAATACGTATGACTAACAAAGTCTAATGTGCACTATTTATGGCGGATCTTAAAAGCCTACCTCCACCCTT
Source organism: Rhyacophila brunnea (assembly GCF_057557595.1). Classification (NCBI taxonomy): domain Eukaryota; kingdom Metazoa; phylum Arthropoda; class Insecta; order Trichoptera; family Rhyacophilidae; genus Rhyacophila; species Rhyacophila brunnea. Next base: position 23,944,955 of record NW_028232774.1, read on the forward strand.
CGCTACAGTTATAAGCAGACATTTTGACGGTCGAATTTAATTTTTTATAAGCCTGTGAATAACTATATAATACATAAAAAATAACAGGTAAGATGAAAGCATGGTAGACGTATTGCCCATTTCCCCATTGGAAGTCTATATTTCCTGAAGTTGGCAGCGCTTTAAATTTTCCCGCCCGTCTGACACAGCGAGGCATTTTTTGCAACGTTTTTATTAGCTCGTATTCCTATTTGTCATCGAGTGGTTGTTTATCCGGTACAAATCTTGCAATCGATTTTTAACTAACTTCCCGACTAGCTAGACATTTGAAACTTTTAGAATATATCAGAACACGATGCCAATGCATTCTTTTAATACTGTTAGCCATCTTTAACTAGAATTTAATTCATTTTCAGTTAATTCTGTTTTGATATGAAAAGTTATTTCGGAAGAAATCCGTAATCCAATCCACTATTATTGGTTGCTAGGAGTCTGGGGTCCTAGCAACTAAATTATTAACATATACGTGCGTTACTATGGAAATCAAAATAACATTTCAGTATTCTATATTTGTTTGTTTGCTTGTTTTTTATTTACTTCATATCAAATACAAGTTTGAGCATATTGAGCAAAATAATTCAACAGAACATTTAAAAACGTTGTATATAAAAAGTTCTTTTTATGTTGTAATTATTTATTATATTCTTTATTCTAGGTTTTGGCGGTTTATTGAATTTCGAGGTAAATTTTAATGGTGCGTATGACTCATAACAACCCATTAACATCCTCAAAATAATACATTGTTAAGTTCGCTCGTCTTGTAAAAGCAATATGCGCAACAACAATATTTGCTAAATTCACACACCTTTATTGTTTAAGTGTGAGTTACAATATATGTTTTTAATTAAATGCGTTGATATGGTATAACAAACATTTGGAGACTTTAGCCATGCACCGTAGAAAGAACGCATGTCGTTTGTTTTTCGTGACTCGAATGACCTAATTAATCAGAACGAGACATTACGCGATGACTTCGTTCACACTGGAGTAACTCATTTCCCATCACTGGTTCCAAGTCATCGGTTGGGTTGTATTAGAATATTATTAGATTGTGAGTGATGGCTATTCTGATATAATCCGCATAGGTGATAACGATCTTTTAGCTCTAGCCTGAAGACGTAAGAAATTTTCCAAGTACGTTTATTTAATCATCTGCACAAGTGAAGTCTGAGTCTTTTGGAAAATTTTGAATTGGGAGGAAAAAAATCGACGCCGTCTGTAACGAAAACCCGGTTTAAGTACCGCCGAAGTTAGTGAGTGCCAGAGGCGTCGGCGGCGTCGACTGGTGACATCTGTTGGCAGTATTATAAAACTACTGGCACCCCCTTCCCCATCTCTACATAGTGTAAACCCCACGAACCCGCTTACGATAAGAAAATGGAAGGGAAAGTATCACTTAACACTATTTGAATGTCATCGATAGTTTGTTGACTATAATATATATATCCTCGGCATTTTCCAAACTGTGATACACGCACCTCTTTAGGTAGGTACGCGAACGATTTGAATTGTGACTTTCTTTTGTGACTTATCGCGCAGTATTGTCAGCCTAGAATAATTAATAATAAAGTATTGTATATATCAGTGGTGGCTTAAGGCAGTAGCAAAAGGTGGAGGTAGGCTGTTAAGATCCGCCATACACAGTGCACATTAAACTTTGTTAGGCGTACGTATTTGTTTTTATTGAACTAGGACTACAATTTACAGATAGATGGTGATGGTTTGTTCTTAAAAATCAATTAAACCCTGTCTAACCAAACCACAATAGTTTTGGTATATTTTGGACGATACGACAAAATTATGCACACTTTTTCATTCATACTTATTTGTTTTCGTTGGATTAAAAATACATATTACACATATTGTTGATTCATTTTTTTCAAATTCGTTAATTCCTGCCTAAACAAAACTATCACAGATACAAAATATTATTCTATCTATAAAAATATCCAAAGTTATGTATGACTTAACTGCATAATTTTAGCTATTTTATAGGTAGACGAGTATTTTTTGACTATCTATTATTATATCTATCTATTATGGCTTGGTTTCGCAGGGTTTAACTGAATTTTAAAAACTAACAAAACACCGTCTGTAAAGTGTTGTCTTATTTCAATGAAAATAAATACGTATGACTAATAAAGTTTAGTATGCACTATTTATAGCAGATCTTAACAGCCTACCTCCACCCTTCGCCACTGGTTTAAGGACATGGTGACCCGAGGTACTCACTAGTTTTGATGCCCCCCAAAATACATAAATTCCTACTACCAACGTACCTACTAAAAATATCAATATGTCTCGTTCTTGGACAATAATTATTGAAGATGACAGTCATACAACATAATAATATCAGTGGTTTATTTTTTAGGTAGGTACAGGCAGGTTGGTATCTGTTTGAGAGGTTATATTATAAGTCCTTTTGATGGAATTTGCAAATATTCAGTTATGCTTTCGGTATGTAATAATTTTGGTATAATTTAATAATTTTAAGACTATTTTGGCTTGTTTTAAGGCCACTTTTTAAACTTTATTGTGAATCGATTGCGTAATAGAAAATCACCACTTGTATTTTTAATATTGATGTGGATTTTATGTGCGGTAAGTTTGTACATATACTGTATAGTAAGATCAAATAAGTACTATTACCTCGCAATAAGACTTTGTCGGAAATACTGTCAATACTTTATTTTTAAGTATTATGAAAACAATCCCTATTTCCGGTTTAGTCGTAGGTACTATACGGACGAGAATTATACGGATATATCTTAACATCATTGAACGAGGGTCCATTGTCATGCATTTACGCAACTCAAAAGGTGGAATGACGAAGACGAAAATACACTTATACTTTTTTTTTAAATATGTCAATTAATTATACATTTTTTTAATGAACTGTTTCTTTTATGTAACAATTGAGATTGTAGCATTCTCAAATCCTGTGAATTATTCGTTGAATAAAAGAAATAGTTTATTAAATTATTAGCAAGTATAAGTGTGTTATAAAAACTAAATAATGGAGTGATCCGTCACGTCGGTAGGTAATTAAGGAATTAAAGCCAACATTGTTACCCAATTTGATAAATATTTCATGTAAGAACTTTGAGCAAGTGGCTGACATCCATTTCTCGTAAAAACAAAATCTGTTAATACAAACCTCCACGATGTGGCGGCACATATGATCTTTATTAGGATCGGACATGGTCGATCATGTAAGAACTACTAGTTTAAATTGTCGTAATTAAGTAGGATTCCCGTTGCTTAACTGGAAAAGCACACCGGCGCGAAACCAGCGGTTACGGGTTTTGTAGTGAGTTTTATTTATATACCCATACGGTTGGAAATGCCTCATAAATAATATACGCATTAAAAAAATGTATCGGATGGAATATGTATCTACCTACCCACTTCAATCGTATTCTGCGTATCTTTACCGATTAAGATATCGGTATAACTTTTTAACTTTGGTTCTGAGGTGTTTTCTTAAGTTTCTTTAATATCGTGTTATGTTATATCAATGACGTATTAACTGAAATCAAGCGCACACACAAGGGCGGGGAAGGTGGTTTTTGTTCCGAAAATCTTTTCGTGTTAATACTACAATATGCACACTGTAGAATTTAGATGATAAAGTATCGCGAATGTCTACGTATAAATGAGGTGCACAGGGTGTTTCAAATCTGAACAGCCGTCGCATCAACTGCTGCGAGTATTAGCAATTTTATATCAAACACCGTGTGTGCTATGTATTAAATTTATAGAAAGCCGTGAGTAGTTTTTAGTATCTGCAGACTCAATATTCTGCATGCATAGTAAGAAGCTAATGGCTGATATAGGTTGACAATCAAAATAAGTGTTTGAATCAATGATGTTGAATAATAACTTTTTCTAGTCATAACTCTTTTGTTGGTATGAACATTAAGTACATACGTACTGTTCAATCTCCCATGTTTCAGAGTGAGTTATAGTTACCAAACTCTGCAATTTAATAAGGGATAATAAACAATAGCCATGTAATAATGTAATTCAGTGGCGAAGGCTCCATAGTAGGCGATTATTTAAAGCCTACCTACTACGAAAAATAGATCTTCAAGCAAATAATTTAAATTAAATAAAATAAATACACTGAAAAATCTAAGATAATTGATAGACAACTATTGTCAAAATTCAGAAGTACATAGCTTTATTTTATAAATTAGTAAGGTTTATAACCATAACTACTGCCGCATGGATTCAAATATGCTATGAAAATATTCGATGGGAATTTAAGATGTGGTTTGTATGCGTTTTTAGTCACGTGACGCCACTGACGCCAGTCTCTGTCTGGCTTTTTATTCCAAAATCATAGGCTGTTTAGTTAGCGCTTACATCCGCACATTCATTCAAAATAATTAATAATTAAAAAATAATTTCTATGGGATTCAATCACATATACATATTGATTGTTGTTAAAAATATTAAATAATTTATCTCGCGATTTTTATTTATCATATTATTTATACCTAAGTCTGTCTTTTAAATATATAAGTATTTTAAAATGTCTAGTTTTACGGGTTAAATTATAAATTGTTATGGAACATATTATACACAACAACGGATATTTTCAAAGATGATAGATAATATATTTTGAGCGTATGTTACGTTTATAGGAAAATACATAATTCAATCTAATTGCTTATTTATAAACTAATTATATCAAAATAATTGAGATTTTGAAATTTCATCGATTTAGTGTACCTATTCATCAGTAGTAATATTGGGTTATCTTCTTATTTCCCGTAAATATATCTGACAAGCTTGGTTACTCCACGGCCTACCTCTTTCCAAAAGTCACCCTTCGCCACTGTGTAATATAATGCAATACCTACGGAATTACTTGATAAACACAGGTAAGGGGCATCATATTATTATGGTGATAGGCGATAGCACTACAGACCCACACCGGATATCACACACAAGACGACAATTAACTAATTAAAATGATATCACCGAAAATGTACGAAAAGGGACACGCACTTCACGCCCTTTCTTTTTTTCTTCTTCTGATTCTTTGTAACGCGTATATCTTGTCCGCTGTATATTATGCACTTGCATTTCCGTTGAATTAACTTTAATGTTTTAACTTTCGTGAAAGCTTATTGTTTCCCGATCGTCTTCTCGCCATCTAGTCTAAATATATCCTTGAAGGTAAATCACCTGACAATTACCTTCAAGACGACGGAAAACGTAAAAACTATGAATATTACTCAGGAGTTGAGTTGCACAGAAGTCCAGTCTTTAGTAAGGAGACGAAGGAAGGATAACACCATCACACCACATCAGGTTCATGTTAACCTAAGCCACCTGATTCATTTGTCTTCTTCCCTGAGGGACATAACAGTACGTTTGTGTCAAAATTCACTATATTAGGCAGTCACACGAAACTGTAAATTTAGATTGTATAGATCTACCATCATAAATTGGCATTTCAGCGAGGGCGCTAGTATGACATTGAGAATATTACCATAACTAACAAAAAAATGGTAATTTATAATTTTTTATTGGTAGTAGATTTCTGTACAAATATTATGCAATCCATAATTCAAGAAACATGTTGTAAAATTAAATGGAATTTGTAACAAATTTATCCTCGATAAACAATTTTAGTTTCAAATTCGACCGGCTGCCAACTTACGATGGTAGATCTTTAGTACTAGTTATTGCTAGTACTTCGAGTACAATATGATAAACTGACTGTATAAAATGATGATTGTTTCATATTGAAATAGATGGTAACACGTTAATTGAGTTGAACGAAGTATATATACAATTAAAAATTTTCATTTAACTGTGAACAGGTTACCTCAGTGCATTCTAAAATAATCAATAACAAGCACTACCATCATATTTCGCTATTTAGTGCCCCGGCCCGTCTATTAGTCGGCCTTTGTTTATGTATATAGTCCAGTAATAAAAGGGGTTTACCTGGAAATAATTCCCCTAAAGGGGAGACTTTGCATAATAGGTACTCGTATTTATAGTAACAGTATACCAAAAACAACACTGGTAATGCTATGCTACTGCCGCCATCTTGGTAAATAGCGGATGATTTAGTATTTCATCTATATCTTATTAAAAGTTGAAGATAATAAAGAAATATATATTTTAAATGGGAAATTTTTGTATTGGGACATAAGGTGTGAATGTGAAAACAGATTTTGAATATGAAATTTAAGCTAATTTATGTGACCAAAATATAATAATTCCTATTTTTCGATCACGGTAATAGTTAGGTCAACAATTATAGTGTGTTCTCGGTAATGTGAAGTGAACGTGTACGATCCAAAGTGACATTCATGATCGGAAGAATAATCGAGGCAGACGATCGGCGTGAAAATTTGGCAGTGTTATTATTGGAATTAATCTGGGGTCCGCATTTCTCACTGTCGTGGTAGATTTAACATCTCTGTGAAATTAATAAAAATAAATTTTAAAACAAAAAAGTAAGCTGAGGTCATAATTAGATGTTTTTAGAATTACGCATATTAAAGGTAAACAGTTGGCAGAGATAAAATTTGTATTGAATGTAAAATTTTAATTAAATATAATAATGAATGCATATTTTAATGGTATTTATTTTGCAAAATAAAATTTCCACTTCAAACAATGAAGTCGGCAAAAAAATATTGTAACAGAACATGATACATTACATGTTACGAAAAGTTACGAATAGAGTATAGAGACAGAATTGCCCTTATTTTATCTACTGATTGTTATTTTGTAATATTTTCCGATGCCGTAAATCGCAGTTTACAAAGAATATCATAGTTGTGCTAACCTAATAGATGCACACATAAAATATGACCACTTTATTTATATCCTAGCTAGTAAGTTGCATATCCGACAATCACCATTATTGTGTGTTGGTTTTTAAAAAGTTTGTTCTTATGTCATTATTAGTGAATCCAATCCCGAGCCAAAATCTTGATCCCGGGATTTCGGGATGACGATTTGACTATCCCGGGATTGGCATTTTTTTCAATAGTTAATTTAAAAATTTTATATATACAAATAACGTTGATAAAATCGGTCAAAATAAATCTGGTATATAATTTATACTATTTACGACATTTATTGTTAATATTGTGTACGTTCAATCTTGGAAACACACAGGTTTAATGGAGTAAATAATGTGAAAGTAATACAGTTTTATTTATTTATGAAAAGATGACAAATACAAATACAAGTTCAATTGAAATAAAAAAAATGACAAATGCATTAAAAAACATGGTGGAATCACTTTGTTAAAAAGTGCGAAGCATTGTTTTTTCCAATCTTTCTCATTTTTATTAATTTATGTGAAAAAACTAAATGAATTGGCAACACATGGGTAATAAATCAAACTTCATTAAAACTCAGTTTATTTCTAATGTACCTAGTTGTATGTTATTAAAAGTATTTTTTCTGTTATTTTTTCGTTTTTATTTTATTTTCCATAAAAATTGATGAAAAAACTCAATCCCGAAAGTTTCGGGATTATGTTTACCAATCCCGGGATTCATAGGTTTCGAAAATAGTTCGGGATCCCGGGATTGAAATCCCTAGTCATTATCATTTTTATTGAAAAAACTTCTTAAAAATAAATAGGCACACTGATTTGAGGTTTTCTTTTGAAAAACTATACATATAAAATATCTACTATTTACCAGTTATATTCTCGGTAAACTATTAACTATCTATAAATTTAACTGATCGCCGGCATTAATTTTATCTTCAACATTTTCCACGATCGTTTTTCCCAAACCGTACGGGCTCTGAATCCTCGTCCTCAAATAATACGTCCCTCTGGCCCCGAAATCCGCTCCGTGCCCCATTCTAGTATACTTCATAGTCCCCTTGAACCCGATACACCATATTTTCGGCAACGGCGTGATGGAGGAACACTTCCTTGCCGGGAAAGCATCAGGGTTTGCTATGGACTCCTCGTATAGCATCCAGGATCGCTCGTGACTGCATGTAGATAGGGCACAGCCAGGTTGCGTCCGGCCGCCGTTTGGATAGAAGTCGACGTCTCCTAAAATAGTAATACATAACGGACATTTATTTATTGTATTGGTAATGTTATTATGAATGGTCGACGCAAAAGAAGGAGAATCTCTCAATACTTTCAGTCATATGGAGGGTGAAATGCTGAAATTGTTGGAGAGATGTACCTAAACAGGGAATATTTTTGAATGAAGTCACGGTCAGTACTGAAGTGGACACGAGAATGCCAGATCGGCGTCATATCGTAACTTAGGACAAATTTGATAATGTAAACAGGCACTAAACTGGCCGTGAAAATGTGATAGAATCGATTTATTAGTCCAACTTCGATGTGATTATGGTAAAAACAAAAATCTTCTTTTTTGTTCCGTTCATATGCATACGACAACTATTAGACGTTACGAGTCTGATGTTCGGTTTAGGGACAGTTTGGACATGGGTCAGGAGTCCCGTACGTGCATCAGTCTGGTATATTCAGTTACGAAAGTTTAAAAATAGAAATATTAAAAAAATGGAGGAAGATTGTGATTTTGAAAGACAGCGACCCGGTACTATTTTATTTAGCACTACGCCACTGGTACGATCCCTTACAGTGTAAGAACACTGACAGTACGAAGAATAATTATTATGAAACAAGCTGATAGAGTTAATTTGGACATTTCCCGTATATTATTTACAAATAGTATACAGCAGATCTCAGCCTGTGATTTGTGGACGTGAATAATTTGTGCAATATTCTTAATGTCGGTAGTTCCAACATGGAAATACAACCATCTTCTTAGTGAAGTCTGTCCTGAGTAACCTCCTTCACTCGGTCGCTACAATGCGCCGATACCATACTTTCCCTCTGCTGCACTCGCTCTGAAGGCTACTGAAAAACACCAGTTTCCCCAGATTAACCTAAGACCTAAGAACAAGACAAGCCGATTAGTCCATTTTTTTTAATCTTATACGTAACACATTTTTTCTTCCGACCATGTCCGACCCTAATAAGATCATATGGGCCTCCACGGAGTGGAGGTTTGTATTAACAGATTTTGTTTTTACGAGAAATGGATGTCAGTCACTTGCTCAACCTATTAGGTCCATACTCTGACTAAAACACAAATTGAAAAACAATATGTGTACTTGTCAGACACGTGATTCGAACTTGGGTCTGACAAACCGCGCGACCATTGTGGTTTGTAACACATATGCACTCATAATACTAAATAATCATAATACATAATTTAAATCACGACTGCCATAGTTTACACTAGATTAATGAATGTTGATTTCTTATTTTTTATTGAAGATACTTTGTAGTTTTGAAGACCGTCGTAAATACACCAAATATTGCAAAAATCCTAGAATTAGTAACACAGTTATTACCCGGCGAGTTAAAGATATGTGATCAAATCACTAATTCAAAATGATCATACCAACTCTATCTTCTAAGCCAAAAACTCCTCCATCTGTGTGAATAACGTCTACGAATTCTCCGTCGCTTGCCGTCAGTCGCTCATCAGCTGTCTCCAGAAAGAAGCATGGTCCAGCTGGATCCAGACCAGTGATTCTGGATATCTTCTCTTTTACAAGTTGGAAGTATGTCTTTCCTGCAAATCCAGCTATGTGAGCTCCCAAGCTGTGGCCAATAATATGAATCGATTCGGAACGAACACCATCTGAAAATTCATCGTTACATGTCTATAATGTTCTTCTGCTGTGTTATGTACTGTCACAGTAGACTGCCGCTACGGGTGAAAATATGTAATGTTGTTTTTTTTGTATTTAAAATTTTATCAGACTGATACTCTCATACCGTAGCACATGTTGAACCTTTAAATGGCCAGAACAACAATAAAGTCACCTCACTCGTATCGCGCTACATCGCCAACCACATGACTCAATGACCGTGTTTTATTATGTTCTTCACGCCTGCGCATTTTAGACAAACATCAAAACGAGTGCTCATTGTTTTTATTTTCTTTCTCTATGGATTTTCTATTGATATCTTATCATAAACCGTAACTTGTGTGCTATTGGAGCACGGGCATTATAATGATCAAGACCGATTTCATCTGCTTTAAAGCGGCATTTTTGACTGATACAAGATAACACATAATATTACTGCTAGTTATACTAACGTATTTAGTGCTGGAGGCTTACTCATGATTAATTACTATATTATTATATACATACTTTTATTAAATTCCACCAGTGTCTTTCCAAGTTGCTCGCCTATAAACCTCACGCACGTACTGGCTTTATAATATAGATTTCTGATTATACTCCCAGAGTCCAAAGTGAGAACATTATAGCCCGTTGCCTTCACCAACGCCTGTGATACTCTGCTAGGAGCTGGACTGTCAGAGTTTGACATGAATCCGTGGAGGAAAATCACAAGTGGCAGGCTTGAGTTGAAACTTGGCGATTTCAGGAGTTTGTCGGTGGCATCCATTATGTTGTAGGTCTCCTTAAATCAAATTAAATGCAGTTTTTAGCAACTTATTGTAAAAATGTCAACCGATAATAATTTAAAACAGATATTTATATTGAATTTCATTGAATGTAGGTTCTATGTATGTTAATTGTGTTGACGGCTATTTCGGTAAATAAGAACCATCCTGCAAACCTATTCTAAGATGTTAACTCCAAAATCAGTAAAAGAAAGACAGTATTAAATAATATAATATGTCGTATTCATTCGGGAAGTTAACTGTCGCACCGCGTTAACTGCGAGCTGTCAAATGTTGTTAAATAGTACAGTAAAGTTAATACGTCTTAGTTGATTCTAATCGGATGTATTTGGAATTAATTAGGAAGACGCAGTACCGTGTGTTAGAAATTATTATTGTAGGTAACCGCATTGTTTATGGAATTGCTCCGATACATAATTATATAGATACACGTGTTATTTTGGAGCAATAAAAATATCGGAAACATGATACCATGTTAACTATTAAGAATAGCCCTGATGGAAGATGATTTCATAGCCCGAGACGGCTGCCAGAATTACCAACTCGAAAATTGTAAAATTAAAAATAACAAAATCTAAATTTCTCAATACTTACAAGTTTACAACGCAATGCAATCAATGTAATATTGATGAAGAATAAATTATTTGAGAATAACAAAGATATCTCACTTATCATAAAACCCTAAAGCTTAAAAACTATTATGAGAGTATTCCACTTTTTTTTTCTTTCACGACCCGATTAAAATAAACGAGTCCTTTATTTTGGTGTCAGTTTATTTTTAAAATTTAGAATTTGCGTTAAGTATATTTTTTATTCACCTTACCCCATTTAATACGTATTTTCACTGTCTTGCTCTCTCTTACACTGTTACATAATATATGTTTTCTCTCGTGCGTTACAGATAAATCAATGTGATTATAGTTAGTATCAGTTGGCGAGATAACAATAACTAAAATGCATATTTTCACCGAAAACACAGTATGCTAAGTCAATTGTTATTAATTTTGTACAATAACGAATTGTTTTCAAAACCTTTTTTCCATTTTCTTGCCATAAATCTATGGTTAGCCTTGACACATCTGGCTCGTGGATTAACAGTTGTTCATATTCCAAGCCGAAGTAGTTTTTCACTGCAGTACCTGTAAGAATTTAAATTGTCGGCTTGAATTAAATTATTCATACATACCCATTCGAGACTGTACTAACTACCATCGAAAAGATGCGTCTAATGTTTAAAAAACTTTCCATTTGATAACTAAGTTCTCAAAACGCAAGACAATAATATCGGGTAAATTTGTGAGAGATTGTAAATACGAGTGTAATGTTGCAAATCCGGCAATGAATCTATAAACGAAGGTTTGTCGAAATCAACTATTTTTTTTTATTAACAAGTAAAAGTTTTACCAGTTTAAATCCTCTAGAATTTAGAAAACCAACAATTTGTTTTGCGAACAGATGTATCTAAACCAGAAGGTTTTATAATTATTTATTTTTTCAGTCGGGATAATTGGCAGGTTTTCAACTTTTTTCGGTTTCTGGAATTTTTAGCTGTCTGTCCTAACAATATTCAGGCACGATGTAGATCAGTGTTTCCCAAAATGGACGATACTGCAACCTAATATGTGTTGGACAATTATTGTGACGCGTTGAATATAAATAAAAGGGCGGTAGAATCAAAAAGAAAACAGAATACAAATTGAAAATACTGTTCGTACATCGTTGGCCTATTGCATCATGGGTCCCAGGTTTGAATCCTGGGTCTGGCAAGTACACGTCATATTGTTTTTCAATTTGTGTATGAGTCAGATCTAATAGATGAGCAAGTGGCTGACACCCATTTCTCGTAAAAACAAAATCCGTGACGAAACAAAACCTCCACTGTGTGGAGGCCCATATGATCCTACTAGGATCGGACATGGTCGAAAGAAAAGAAATAATAATGAATGTAACATACAATTAACGCTCATGTCCACCGACAGATTTTAATAAGCAATTAGTATTGGAAGGTGAGCCTATCGGCAGGAATGTGTATCATTGCGTGCTTACAATACGATACTATGAATATGCTACATGTATGAAATCTACTTTAGATTCATCCTGAATTTTGTGACAAGCAAGTGCAATATACAATATATTATATTTATTATTTTACTCGATAATTTTATAATTTAAACATCAGAGTATCTTATGTACAACAACACCTTCCTTTGGCTGCTACGATGTTTTTCAAAATCCGGGCTAGGATTGCTACCAATAATTGTCGATAATTAAAAGATTGTTTACCAATACCAAGAAGAAAGAAAGGACACCTTACCACTCTAATTGATTCTGCGAAATCTAAATATTATGAAAACACATTTCGTAATTAATTTATGTTTTTGAATAGATAATTAGGCAATTAGATATCCCGCGCTGCATGTACTGTTAAAATTAATTGACATATCTCTTTCTCGCTCCATCATACGGGCGATCGCGAGAGCGAGCAAAATGCATGATCCGCGCACAGAGTTTTGATTTTTACCAGTTATTGGAAACAATCGGTTATCCCACACGAGGGATAATACAAAGTAGTGGAATTAGGAAACTACCCGGCCGAAAAGATAAATTTTGCATTGTGGCCTCGTTAAAAGATCGCGTACAATATGCGTGCGTGATTTGTGAAAAAGGTCTTCATGGTGTTTGTTTATTGAAACATTTAAAATATGTGTTGCAAATGATTTTCTTTCATTATTTTTTTATAAATGAAACTGTTTTTATATAGCACAAATCCACTTTACTTTAAACACTGAGTTGAGTAAAAGTCTTTCCCATTGTTTCAAATGCATAAAATAAAATAAAACATTGTTCTTCCACCAAGAATTTGAGTGTAAATAATTTTTTTTATATGGTAAACTGAAATTTGTATTTGGAATTGTTTTTATTGTAAAAAAGGTGATGCCATGAAAATACAATAGTTATAAGTTCTAAGCCTACCCAGTCACAAAACATATTATATGAATCGGGTTATATTACACAACAATAAAACTAAGTAGATAAAACAATGTTTCGTACCACTGGTGCAGTACAGTAGTATGTTCCCAAATTAACTTAAAATTTCAGGCATCAAAAGCAAAACGACGATCGTTGTTAGCATTTCTGGCCATTATCAAAAACAACGATATATCGTTGCGTAGCATTCTATATTCATATAATAATAATGTATATTAATATGTTAAAATAAGTAAAAATGTGGATATGAAAGAATGCTAATTTGTTATTGATTTTCAGGAGAGCATCGAGTATTTTATTTCTGAAAAGAAGGCAGTAGGCCCAATAAGTTTGGGAATCTCAATTATTGTTGATGATTCATTTTTAGATAGTTCTACATTATAGACTTAATTATATGCTCCATCTGGGAAAGTAGTATATGGGTTAAAGGGGGACTGACAAATAACTATCTTACACAGTGGGCATTTACGTTATCACCGTTCGAAGCGCATGTCTAGATAATGACTTACTTTATTTTGAATATAAAAAGGGAAAATGATATAAAAAGGATATATATTTTTTATAGAAAAGAAATCGGTCTCCGGCTCAAGTTAAGGTTTACGATATTAGATTATTTGGGATAAGGGCTGAGATTTGTTGGGACCTCAGTTGGGACTTTCACAAAAGAAAAACGAATTATTCACATACGTACCTACCTACTAAAAATGTCGTATATAAATACAATATACACATGCAATTCTACTATTGTCAACAAAATATGCATATATTATATATTATATTGTATATACTAGCAAATATTACCAGATGGCAGTACCACCTCATACGCTAATGTATTTTCAGTCTTATGTCTTTGTTCTAGTGTTTCAGACTCGGTTATCTATATGCTGCTGCGTCAGCCTGTTGGAGTCTGTATAGACTATAGAGTCTCCTGCATGGCCCCCACAAGGGGGGGCTGACATGGCTCTAGCCTAGGGGCCCGGCGTGGCGGGTCAATTAGATATTTAAGATATTTGCTCTAATAGTAGGTAAAAAAAGTCACCTGCGGCGCTATTTCACAAGAGAGGATTTTACATTTAAAATATAAGGTCGTTAGATGCATTTTTATTGTTTTGTGTTGATACTTGACAACTACATAATTCAAGTAGACCTCTAACACAATCTTGAAAACGCTTCTGTTGTGCGTCACACATGCCATTAAACTTAGCGATAGGTAGGGGTGGCCGCCAAAGATCCTAGCCGGGAGGCCATTTTAGAATGTGTGGGCCATGGTCTCCTGACTTTTCCGAGCACGCCATCGCTGAGCTCCTTCATTTGTTAAGCGGCGACGCTTAGTTTAATGTTTATTTCTTATCCACAATGTTTTCTCCACATCTCTATTATAATTACTCTTAAATCTCTTGAATAGCACACAAAATTCTTATTTAAACGCCACTATGTTGATTTTTTTAAACCTTCATTGTGATTTATTCACTCCTGATTTTTTAAATTTGAATCGAATATATTCTTATAAAATAATATATTTTCAGAGATATATCTTTCCTATCCGACACCATATAGGTACCTCAATGTGTCACAAATTAATATTGTAATGTCGTTTAATACATTCTATAATATAATCGATATGATATTACCGCACTGCAAGAATCCGTCGAATTATTATTAAAGTAGGTATCATTTATTTTCTTTCACGACCCGCTTAAAATAAACGATTGTTTTATTCCAATATTTTTCAAATTTTGAATTTTCGTTATCGTGTACGTTTAATACGTCTTCTACCTGTCACTCTCTATCTTTTTTAAATTTTCATATATTTTCTCTCATGTACAGATATTTAAAGACAAATTTAATACATTATTATAAGACAATGCAGAATACGAAAAGGTATCGAATCTAAAATATCATTACAGGTTTTTTTTTTCAAAAAGTGGTTGCTCAGAGCATAAGAAAGGGAAACTTTAAATTTTATTTAAATACGTATTGATTAATTAAAGCACTTTTAAATTTATATTACCTATATAAAATTGCATGCTCTCAATTCTATAGCACCGCACCGCACTTCGTTTTAACTACAAAAAGCTGGAGATTTAAAAATCTTCTGTCCCTGAATGACCGATTTGGTGACCGTTTTAATATTTTAAGAATCGGCAAACATCGTGGTCCAATGCGACTTCTCATACCCATGGTTTTGATTCTAGGTGAGATAGTAAGTGGTATAAATTCTAATGGATTCAAGCTATGTACTATTCCATTTGAGGATGAGGATTAAGGTCTTACAAAATTTATATATGTATGTATGAAAATGTATGGATGAGGATTTAGGTATGTATAGGTGTATATTAGATGAGTTTATATATATATTATATTAGGCGAGTTTATATGTACTTTTTTTAAATAATGTTATAAAAAAGTAGGTACATACCATGTAAGAGTATTATTAAAGACTAATATCTCATTAGTTAACCCCATTAATTAATTATTTTTCTTATAATTGACGATTTACACCTTTTGAGTGTAGTATTTGTATTGTTTATAAATAACAATGATCTATTATTAGGTTTTGACGACTTAATATGCTATCGAGTGTATTGTTATTAATAAGATAGTGTATTTACTGACACTTCAACTATTCATGATTTGTTTATTGTATTTTTGTGACCTTTGACTTGATAGGTAGGTAATGGAGTTTTTACCTACTTTATTGTATTGATTTATTATATAAGCTAGAGTAAAGAGTGTTCGTTGTCAGTGTGTGTTTACCTATGGTGAGCGTACACGGTGCCTGAAGATGCCGAAAGGCGAAACTCGGGTCGCAAAAAACGATTTAAATGGAATAGTACAGAGCTTGAATACTTTAGAATTTAAATTCAAATTCCATCAAGTACCTTCAGTCCATAGTATTAATAGTAAGTGGTAGGTATAAATCAATATAATTTTCTCAAGCCTAGGTGTTTCTGTGAACACCACTGTTACTGGACTATTTTGGTATATTGTGGTGTTCAAAAAAAAAGAGAAAAAAATATACTGGAATAAAAAAATTATGAAATTAAAAATGGTTTCATTATCACTACTATTATTTTATTAATAAGTTTACTTACAGTTTCTAAATATCGCTGTTATGAAATTCCTCTCGATCGGAGTTGTGATGGCCGATATAACCTTTATATTGGAACCTACATTATCAATTCCAAACGAAGAAGAGATATATAAAACAATGAAACAAAATATTATATTCTTCATTTTTTATCTAGTTCGATCTTCCTATAGATCTTCCGTAGAACTGAATAAAAAAATCTGCAAGACTATTACGACTTATTGGTGGGTAATAAGATATTTACTTGGATAATTTATAAAATTGCGATAATTTATGACACGCAAAGCACTTACCCTAATGCAAATGGATGTAAAATAAGTACATATATGTGGTTATCAAAAAAATAATAAATATATAATATACTGAACTTTTCTCTCAATATGTTGATTATGTCAATGTGTCACGCAGTGAAGTCCCTAGATAAAATGCCGCCCCTAACCAGCGCCAAAATATCGCCTCATTTTTTATACAGTATTTTTTTCATCCTTTCATGAGTCCAATATCTAAGAAATGTATTGTATGGATACATTACTAACAAAATATCAGACTAATTATTCACAAATCTGCACGTGTCGTTTCTGGTCACCAAAGACGTCGAAAGGCAACGGAAGTAAACGAGATATCGCGAACCCGATACAACCAGTGAGATTTTTTTTAATGGAAAGATATTTTCGTTATTACTAAGTTTAGGTACTTATTTATTTCTATATATTCCAAATGATTCTCCTCGCTTTGCCGCCCTTCGAGTAACTGCCGCCCCCAAGCGACGCTCAATCTGCCTACCCCCACGGGACGTCACTGGTGTCACGAGCTATAATGGCATATTGCATCATCTTATTGGAACCACATATCGTCCAGATAAAAATCATCTAATTCATGCCAGAAAAAATCGGTAATTATGTTACTGTAGAGTTTTCCATTGCCATTTTCGTTTTCAAAAAAATATGGTCCAATTATTCCTCCAGACTGTTACCACACCAAACTGTTAATTTTTGTGGAATTGTAATCGAAGGTGGAATAAAGAAGTTAATATCAGGATAAATTTATAATTATTATTTATTAGTCAGCAATTATTAACATCATACAATGCATTCACAAGTAAAATAATATTACATTACTTTACAATGGAAATTTTATCTAAGTGACGTAAAACATAAATTTATTACAGTATTAAATTAGTCAATTATTTTTTTAGTATAAACATATAAAAACACAACTTAATTATTAGTAGGTAGGTTTATCCACTTCTCTTAAATACTTATCATCTTCATCTAAACAAATACAAATATATCTATAGCAGAAAGAATCGACAAGTTGGGCACAACGTGTAAGGATAATAAAATTAACCGATGGGCGAGGGAACTAAACTTATAATAGTCTGCGACGTGGTAATGTTCGATAAACAAATTAAATGACAATGATCTAGGCATATACGACAACATAATTGCCGAAGAAATTCAGTCATATAGCGATACTAGGAAACTCAACATTAATAAGAACTGACTTACCTTTACTAGTGTGGTATAACAGAGTACAAAACTCAAATGTGGAAAATTGTGTGATTAACTTATAAACATGTTAAACAATATGTTATTTTACGTCTGTCTGATAATGTTTATTAAAGTTTGACACGTAAACGTCACGCCCATTCAATATTTGCGAACAGTCGACTCGCTTTGTGTTCCTTGGTTTTATGACCTAAAATAACAATGCGGACCCTGCTTCAAAACTGCTACCACGCCCCGTAGGGTAAGTCAATTTTCATTCAATTTGTGTTCCGTGAGTGGTATTTAAAAAAGAACAACCTCAACCAATGAGGAGGTGCTTAAAACTATACAACTGATTTTTCTCGCCGAGTTACCAGAATTTGTACGTACATGTCATTAGGATCGAAAGAAACATTAAATAGTTGTTAATTTTTATATTGATTATTTTAATAATAAAATTTACATAATGGAAATTGGGAGATTTAGAGACCTACTCAATTATTTTTTATTTGAATTTATAAAATGTATAATGCAATATTTTATATTGTATTTGATTATCCATTATCTACATAAAAATACATTACAACAAGGTACTGTCAAAACTCGACTTTTTTACTCGTTCATTGATTGATCGTCCATTAGTCAGTAATAGTGCAGATAAATTGGACAACTTTACTTGTCCATAGACTGAAACCACGTGCGGTTTTGTAGAGTGACATATTAAACTTCATGAATATATATTTTCACTACAATACACTAAAACAAAAAAATCTGTCAATACAAACCTCCACTCTGTGGAGGCTCACGCGATCTTATTAGGATTGGACATGGTCAATATATGTATACAGAATATAAATTATACAGTCAGACGCTTATAGACTTAGTGTAAATATATTTATATTAGACAGAAATCATAAGTTTAGTATCATGGGCATGGCTCACATACAACTCACAGACAACTCCATAATTCAAATGGATGTATTAAAAATTGAAAAAAGTATACAAAAAACACTAAATAATTTGGAAAACGCTACTTTAGAGCGTCACACTGCCTTTATCCTTAGCAATAGGTAAGGGGCTCGCCAAATATCCTCTGGGGGCCCGCTTCAGGATGTGGGGGCCATGATTATAGTACACGGTTCAAAACCGCATACGGTTTCCGCCTGTATGGATATTTTACTCGGACATTTGACTCGTCAATGGAACGTCTCCATCGTGTGATAAGAGGAATGGAAAAAAAAACTTAGGAAGGTCTTCATTTTAACGTGGATTGGTGGCGGTTGCTGATGAGTTTGATAAAGTGGAATATTACATATTTTAACGCAGTTATCTTGATAACATCAACAGTAAAGTTACATACAAAACAATACTAAATAAATAGTCAGATGATATTATTAAAAACGAACAAAAATACAATTACTTAGCAGGTACAGTAAGTTTATCGATAACTCTTGACTATTGCTCATCTTCATCCGAGCACCGGAACTAAGTTTTTCAAAGTGGTCTTGGGCACGGTGGAGATACCTCCTTCCTTCAAACCATACGGCGACGAGCCAGCCGTCCTCAGAAAATAGACTCCTCGCGCTGATTTGTCGCAGTCCTTGCCCATGAAGGCGCGGGGTTCTTTTTCGCACTCGCCCTTCTGGAACTTTGCCCACGAGGCGCATTTAACGGCAGGAAAAGCGTCGCCGATCTTTAAGGATTCGGAAAATAGTTTCCAGGCTCTGCTGTGGCTGCATGGGGGGATCGTGCATCCGGGCTGCGCCTCTCCTGAGTTAGGGAAAAAGTCCACGTGTCCTAATGGTAAAAAGAAACATGTTGATCATCGTGTATTGAATACCTATTAATTTTTCATTGTTTAAATTTAATATTAAATTTATGCACCCTGTGGTGTGATAATAATAAGGTGTTCTGATAAGCTAGTTGAATTTATTTTTGAACAGAGAATTTAATTTAAGTAACTATTTATTATTTGTATCGTTAAAATAATTTAACATTTTATAATTTGATAATATAAATATCTGTATTCGTGTATATTCTTTACCAGTCAACAATGTCTTTGTATGTTAAAAATATGCCTAAAACCGTCAGGAGTGATGCTAGAATTATTATTAATAGTAAACTTTTGGTTTGTTGCGAAGAAGAAAAAAAGCCAATACAATATTTAAACAAGCCCCTAGCACGCGTTGCCGCCATGACGGGTACGTCAAAATGCAGTGTTGTAATACTACAAATATTTCCCCAAATACTGGGATTTGTGTTTGTATCTAGGGGCGGCAGGTTATATGAAAGTATGGTGAAGCAGGCAAGTATGGGGATAAAGTATGGTCAGGCAGGCTGGTAATCAATTTGCGGCAAAATTTCCACGTTAACATTATATTATATTGGTACGTTGTAATGACCAAAGTAAATCTTCCGTGATGCCCTGCATTTTTTGTATATTATCGTGTAGCTATGTCTCGTAAGTTGTCGGCTATTGTTGGCCGGCTTCATTCAGTTGTATGAGAAAGCCTTACCTCCTTACCCCTCTTTTTATTTAATACCTCTATGGTTTGCATATTATGTAGCTGTGTGCATCGTAATCGTATTTCATTAATATTTTTAGATATATAATTAAGTATAAATGATCATTCAAGTACACTGGCAGTGTCATAATAAATTGGGAAGAAGAATATTTTCGTCATTAAACCAATTATTACGTAGATATAAAATTTACAACAATGCTTAAGGTAGTAGGTATATAGAAAGATAGTATATACTAATAAGTAATCGATATCATAATACGATCTTACCGAGTGGTTCAATGATTCCAAATACTCCGGCATCAGAGTGGATAACATCGACGAAGTCAGCGTCAGTGGATTTGAGCTTGAGATCAGATTCTTCCTTGAAGAAGCAGGGGCCTGCAGGATCGAGACCGGTTATTCTGGCGATGCTTTTGCCGGAGTGTTTCTTGTAAGCTTTACCAGCAAAACCGGCTATGTGCGCGCCCAGACTGTGACCCACGATGTGGATTTTGCTTCCGTCCACTCCACCTGGAACAATATATTTTTTTCGTGTTATAAAATTATCTAGGTAACCCGGGAATACAAAAATAATGCTGTATAGATAATACAATAATACGAGTATATACTACAATAGTCACAGTGTAGTGAAACAATCTTGAACTTGCGCAGATTGCGATTTTTATTGTGCGCACGAATTATATAATAATATGGTGAATTAAATTATTGTTACCAATACTAAAATATAGTTTAATAATAATTAATAATAAAATAATATCGTCACTGTTCTGGCAGAGAGCACTAATTCGAAAAAATGACATATTGAGTTAGAACCAAAATGTTCCTTATTTCAAACTTTACAGTCTGGAAACCTTCTTAATAAATAAACAGTCTTTATTTTAAAATCATCCTTTTTACGATTACTTAATAAATTCAAACGATAGACCATTATTTCAAACATTCAAACAACTTCAAAGTCAAATTACTCAAAACTAGTATTCTCCAGTTAGTGTGTTCTGCCAGAGCAGAGACGATATGTATGAAATGAATTATTGATTTTTTGGCATACGCTCTTTCACATTTCACATATTCAAAAAAATACCCATTATTCTTAAGTTATCAGTGTTATCACATACCTGCAGATAACTCTGCCAGAATTCTGCCAAGTTCAGTTCCAATAGCCCTAACGCAGGTGCTGGCCTTGAGGTAGAAATACTTGATCAATTTGCCAGAATCCAGAGCTAAAACGTTTGTGTCTCCGCGGTCCACCAATGCTTTGGCAACTTCCACGACTGCATCACCCACAGAACTGGAGAGGAATCCGTGCAGGAATATGGTCGTTGGAAGGTCTTTGTTGATCGTTGTGCCTGACAGAAGAATAGGAGTGACTTCGGTGATATTGAAGAGGGTCTGAAAAAATATAGCGTGTTCAGTTAAATTTTAAATAATAGCGACATTTAAAGTGAAATTTTATTACACAAAAAGGGCCCACCAGAAAATGCGACAATTATCACATGAAACACATTAAGAACCAGTCCTTTTCGGCAGTAGATGGAAAAAAATATTTCGCTGAAAACAACTAATAATTATTCGTGTTAGACCTTGTCCAGATGGCGCGTGTCTTACCGCGCTTTACGCGCGAGTACCAAAAAATGTGCTGCGCCCATATAACGCGATTAATTTGACAGTGAACAAGCTAGGTGACGTGATTCATTTTGAAATGACTATAAAAACGTCGCGCGAGTGCTTGCGATTGTTGCGCGACAGACGTCACGCCGTAAGTGCATGTGGACGGCTCAATAAGGTCACATGTATACCTAGAATGCGCGAGAGTTTTTACGCGCGAGTCAAATCGCGCTATCTGGACAAGGCCTGGCGTCGTGGGTATAAGCAAGTCAAGCATTGCATAGAGGCGGCTAATGAATGAACGAATATAAATTATTACAACTATTTCGAGCAGTGGGTTTTCGCATGAAGCAGACGATGCAATCGCTTTATTATCGACACATTAGATAATCATAATTTGTTATATCCACAAAATGTCTAACTCAAACAACTCAATTACAAAAATTAAAATGCATATCGTACCACTTTCAGACCAAACGGGCAGGGTTTATCTATTTATAATACCTATATATCAAATCGGCTCAAACATGTCGCTAATTATAAGACTAAGAAAATTATTTTTTTGTAAGAATTAATTACCTTTTCGATACCTTTCCACAATGCCACAGCCAACTTGGAGACGTCTGGTTCACTGCTTCCGGTGAGCTGTTTGGAGCTCACTCCAAGAATAGTTTTCACAATGTCACCTAGAATATAAATAATATGAGGTCAATTTAATTAAATAACGATGTTGTAGACGAGAAGGTTTGCTGTGCGGACATTCAATTTCGATTACAAGATGCTTAGGTATCCGGAAAAATTGTATTTATAAAAGTTATTGGAAGTCATCTTAACTCTTGCACTTCATTGCAATAACCATTAGAATAGATTGTGCCTACTATTGTTTTACTCCAACTAAACTTTCGAAGTTTAATTTAACTATACTTGAGAAAACACTGCCTTCTATTGATATGTTATGCAGTGTCGTACCAAGGTTTCTTTAGTTTCTTTCATATTTCCGCTTTTTTATTTTGTTGGGGCAGCAATTTCGAGCAGGCTTGCATAGGACATCCACACTTGGTGCGGCGGCCCTGGTTTTAAATGACTGATAGTTGTGCGCTTGTGCGCGCGCACACCTATCAAAATGTGCCCGCACACATGTTTTCATCCCCCGCACAGTCCTCACACAAAAATATTGTAAAAGAAAGCAACAATTCAAGTGAACAATACAATTGCTTGCACAGTTACATAATATGTATATTATAGTACAATAATTAGGTATAGAAAACTTATCCCCTACAAAATGTCAAAAAGGAGTGGATGTGATATTTCAAATGCGATCATTAAGAAGAAATTCTGCGATAAATTTTAATTGGAATGGCTATCTGGAATCGTCAAAACAGAAATGCCATCTTCAATGCATTCGCAAAAAGTAAGAATTGGTGATATATTTGTTTATTCGGAAACAGATGATTGTCAAATGCATCATATGCTTCGCAGCAATTATGCAAGAAGAATAATTCACGTCTGCAAAGAAGTGGATTGAATGGAGGTTGTATCTTTTAAAAAGGCATTTAAGTAAAAAAAGTACACCGGGATGCTGTTACGTAACTCAAAATAATAACGGAAACACCCGAAGAACGAATGAATAGGATTGAGATCGCTGAGCGCAAAAATCTGGTTGCGATCTAGTCAAAGTGTTGATAATGTACTATTGGCTATAAAAATAAAAGATTCTATGCTTTCTGTACAAGATATCCATAATCGCATTAAATACACAGATATTCCCGAAAGCTGGCGAAGTAAAAATTATACGTTCGAATTAGTCGAATGCAGTAAAAGATTTTTTTGACGAATTACGGAATTCTGCAAGTTTAGTATTTAATATATTTTATCAACGAATACTATCGATTTTTTTCTTTATTTCCTATTTTTTATTTACTTCAAAAATTATCGTTTGTGTTATTATTATATAAAATCACTGAAATTAATAAATACATTAAAATATAATTTTTAATGAAAAATTGTATGTGTGTGTCTATGGGGGGGGATGTGTAAATTTACCGCATCGGGTACGTATGTACGCCACTGCTCAAGTGAGTTGATGATCCGCACACATAATAGAACAATTAGAGGGAACGTTGGTTATGGTAGAGAAAAAAAGTAAGCGATTGAATAAAAATATTGTTAAAATCACGGTGGCTGGGGTCACGGCACATACATAGTCGCGAGAAGCAGAAACAGTGGGAACGATAGAGAAAGGCGTCTGAAAGAAAAACCTGCATATATACAAAGATGATGGTAAAACTCAAGATAGCCACTACTCACAATTCTGCAAAGTACTCGAAACAACCACCTTCTCCACTGGAGTAACTACAACTGTCACTGTCTTTTCTCCTGTAGTCTGGATGTTGGTGAAAAGTTTGCCAATCTGGCAGACTGTCGGGCTGGCCATCATCAGAGCACAGCATACTGCCAGCATAAATATGCTTGGATTAGACATCCTAAAAAAAATATTGATAAGTTTATATAGAAATTGATATAATCAGAGATATATCATTTTACAAATCGTGCTTCCTATGCAAACCATTTTTTTTTATACCTTTTCGTCAATATGTCATAAATTAATTTCCAATGTCGTTTAATACTTACTATATACCTACTCGATTTGCTAGTACTGCACTGTAAGTATCTGTCAAACTAATATGAGAGTATCCTACCATTTGTTTTATTCCATGACCTGACTAATATAAACGATTCCTTGATGTCCGTGTCAGTTTATTTGTGTTTGCGTGTATGTTTTCTCTACTGTATCGCTCTCTTCTACACATTAACTTATGTTATCTTTCATGCGATACCAGTGACGTACCGTAGGAGTAGGTAGGTAATGTTATAGGCATAATATATACTATATAATACATATAATATATATTATAGGTAGGTATATAATATATATATGAAGGCACATTATAAAGGGCGGCTAATGAAGGGACGAATATGAATATTACAAATTTTTGAGAGCAGTGGTGGTTTTCCACGAAGCAGACAAAAATCCTGACAACATAACTAGTGTTGTATTATAATACCCATTGTAATATTTATATGTTATAACGGACAAGGATGCCTCCATACCTGTCAGCGCCACAGACCTCCACGTACCTCAAAATCCCTCTATTTGAAAGTAGGTTTCGTGGAAATGGTCTAATAAAATTATCAGTAGATGGTGTTTATCGGTATATGATGTGGATGTCAATTAAAAAATGTTTGGTACGTATATTTCTATAGCTGAAAATAAATAATAAAATAGATAAGTAGGTACTATCATTTCCCTCCATTTTGGTAAGTGAAAAACATGCTGTCACTTTTATTTTGTTGTCTGGTTTTTCGTCTGGATTTTAGGACTTGGATGTGAACAAATAACACACCGGAATTATTTTGGAAACGGCAAGATATATTTAAGTTAATATTATATTATAATAGTTACATTTTTAATAACTTATTTTACGGAGGACGAAATGTACGTGCTTGCGATTTAGCTGTTTGCAGCGTTCTGCCCGCCATCTTGTGTTTCGCATTCAACCAGAAGCATTGTCAAAAAGGCGACGTTGCAAATATTTTTCAACCGTCATAAGGTACGGCATTGCCGGCTCTATTATTTTTATTATTTATTTTCGTAATCAGCGCTTTACTATTTGTTGGATTTGATACCGACTCGGGCCACAGAGACAACCCCAAATGGGGACCATACGGGGGTGTAACAGTACCTTCATAAAATTTGAAACTAAAAATGAAAGGGGCGGCATTCTCAGCTTGCTTAAGGGCGGCACTTTGTCTATGGACGTCACTGTTCGTTACATACAGGTATATAGATAAATCAAGACACAGCAATATAAGTAATGCTTATAAGGAGGAATTTATCCAAACCAGAATTATTATTTCTAACATATTTTCGAATATTTATACGAATACTTTTTTCAAATGTTACCAACAATGAGGTTATTCTGCCAAAAGGTAATGCAAATTGCATAATATTATACTCAATAATTATTGCGGTTTTTTTTATAGATAAATCTGCATAATAATATGCAGACGCTTAACAGTGATGCATTTAAATAATTAGAATAATCTCCGTTCATTTTATAATATTACAATTCTTAGATTTCTGACGAAAACAAGGTAAACGAGATTATTTATAATGTATACTGTATGTATACCTATGTATGTTCATGTAGTAATTTGTAATAAAGCTAGAATGCGTTGTTTCTTTGCAGATTAAATTGATCTGATCACGATTCTTCGATGATTATATAGGTACATATTATGTAAGACTGCATACTTACTGATTTATAGAAAAAAGTAATTGAAAAGAAAATTCTATGATGTTAGTTGACATTGCATAGTATTATTGTACATAATTAAATTTATAAATAATGGTATTCACCAAATACACTTACTAATTAGGTTATGATACGATATTATTTGTTCAATTCATAAAACCATTGCCACATTTCAGTTTCATTCAAATTTAGGTTCCGTCTAAAACACGTTAAAGAAGATTTTCTTTAACGTGTTTTATTGTGTCTCATATTCCGTCAATCAAACGACATACCACCAGATTTTCTGGTTACATAAAACGTAGTCCACAGTAGGGATTCCAATCCCGGGATCCAGGACTATTTTCGATACCTATGAATCCCGGGATTGATAAACATAATCCCGAAACTTTCGGGATTGATTTTTTTATCAATTTTTATGAAAAATAAAATAAAAACGGAAATATAACAGAAACAATATTTTTAATAACAAATAATTACATTAGAAATAAACTGAGTTTTAATGATATTTGATTTATTACACATGTGTTGCTAATTAATTTTATTAAAGCTTGGAAAACAACAATGGCACGCATTTTTAATAAAGTGATTCCACCATGATCCCGTTATACGGCAGTTTCATATTTGGCTGACTAATTAGATTTATGAAGCGGAAAGGCCATAATTCCATGATTATTTACTTCACTATTTTAAATTTCGCTAACCCATTCATTAAGTTTTAAATATTATTTATATTAAAATATTATTTACTCCATTTAACCTATGTATTTCCAAGATCGAACGTACAAAATATTAACATTAAATATCTTAACTAGTATAAATTATACTATATTTATTTTTGACCGATTTTATCAATGTTATTTGTATCTATATATAAAAAAAATATATCAACAATGGAAAAAAATGCCAATCCCGGGATCGTCAAATTGTAATCCCGAAATCCCCGGATCAAAATTTTGGCTCGGGATTGGATTCCCTAGTCCACAGCAATATACATCAACTTTGTGAATATAATATGTCTTCATACGCAGGTAAAATCGTGGTAAATCGTATAGTATTAAATAAATTATTGCAAAATATGAATAATTTTAACACGAATGTAATAATTTATGTGGTATTTGTTAAATTTGCAATAGGTATGTGCAACACTGATATTCCTCATGTGAAGACTTTGAATATTTTGCCCTGTAAACTACAATATTATATTATATACTTAATATACTTAATAATATGATATTATTAGATAATGCTGAAAAACTTAATAAAACTGTATCTGTTCCCAAACCAGAGGATGGGGGATAATTGCTACGGACATCGCAATTTTAATGTCCTCAAGTTTTAACTCTGATACAAAAAATGCATACCTTGTTCGCAATGCATACATTATCAAATCTCATTGTTTTACAAAATATGACGATCAACAAAAATAGTGTTTATTATTTTTGAACTTCGTATTCATTAGTATCGTTACAAATTATTGATAGTTAGTAGTAGTTCGCCAGACCAACACAAATAATGCTCGAGCTTTTAGCAGAAAGCAACCAGCATAATCATATCCTTTGGGATCTGTCACTATAATAATTATTAGTTGTTATAGGCGAAAGATCGCGATTTAATTTTCTTACAATCGAACTTAGTGAATACCTAATTGACCACGTCATATTATTATGTACATAACAATTATATTATTGTAGTGATTTTAGGTAAGGTTTAGTTAAGATATTCCTGACATTAAATAATGTGGTATACCTATTTATAATAATTCGTGAAAAATTCTTGATTTCGATATGGGTAGGTAAACGATTTTACTGTATTATGTAATTTTAGCGTATGATAAATACAAACTATTGATATCATTTTAATTTGACGGTTAGTTTTGCAGAAAATAAATATTATCAGAACTTATCTCGGTTAACAGAGAGAAATTATGTTCAAACTTTCCTAATTAAAAAAAAAAGTATGTGCTTATCGCAAATGGACCATGGGCTACAGATTTTTTTTTTATTATATAATTTATCTGAAACTAGCGTTAGCCAGTCTCTTCGTCCGCGTGAAATGCTTAAATAAAAGGCTGAGTTTAAGAATGTTGGTGGTAGGCGCGAGTTCATATTATTCCCTCATCTCACCTGACACCTCCACCGCAGTTGGTACTGGTCACTATACGTGCCCGTGATGAATTCTTGCAAGTGCGTTATTTTCGAAAAGTTTTTACTTTAACTTCGGAACCTTTTAAGATATCGAAATATAACTCTACTAACTTGGTAGGTATATACATACCAAAAATCTAGTCGTAAGTGTCACTAACAGAAGAATAAAGAGAAAACATATAGATATAAAGAAAAAGAAAAAGGTGTGTGTACTTATGTACGCGCGTTAGAAGTTATACCTACTTCTTTGGCGTAACAAAAACAAAACTTGTGATAAACTAGATTCTTTGACTAGCTCTTAATTATGTTGTTAAATTACACACTCAAGAAAAAGGACCGCTTATTGGAACGCCGTCTGACGTTTCATCGTTTGTTTACGTAAGGAATTGAAAATGGCCGACAATAATAAGTTCGCTGCCTAGGCAACGGAACAATTCTTAACTATATAATATTATACTGTATAATCGGTTGCAGTATCATACTGTGGCGTAAAGGTAGTGCGTTCGGCTGATAACCAAACAATCGGTGGTTCGAATCCAATCGAGTGCGTTTTTTTTCGTGTGAAAAAATAAATTATATGTTACATGTCACACGCCAAAAATACACTCTGATCTGATTTCCCAAACGTGCCAAAATAAGTATTACTTCAAAAAGATTACCTACATATTATTATTATTATTATTATATATTTTCAAATTACAAATGACACATAAAGGACATCAGATGAGTAACGTTTAATAAAAGTGAGGGTTTAAGAACTATCAGACTCAGACAAAATATTATATCAGTGGGGAAGTATGGAGGTAGGCTGTAGTGACATAAATAGAACACACTACCTACACTCTGTCAGTCATAATTATTTGTTTACATCGAATAAATACAAATTGCAGATGGAATTGGTTAGTTTTATTTTTAAAATTAATTAAGCCCTGACGCAACCATAATAGTAGAGGTAGGCTGTGGAGATAGATCCGTCAAAAATAATACAACCTTTTTCAAACATACATTTTTTTTAAAACTAAGAATACAAATTGCATATTATGGTTTTTAAATTTCGAATAAGCCCTACCTAATAAAATCGTAATAGACAAAAAAATATTCTTCTATCTATAAAATATCTAAATGCATTATATATTTTATAGATATAACAATATTTTTACTTGATATTACTGTGGTTTGCTACAAGATTTAATTGAATTTTAAAAAAGTAATCAAATCCATCTGCTAATTGTATTTTTAGCTCAATGAAAACAAATAAGTATGACTGACTAAGTTTAGTGTGCACTATTTATGTCGGATCTCTGCAGCCTACCTCCACCCTTCACCATTTATATATTATTATAAAACCACATAATTATATTCTTGCATTCTTATATTAAATAGTAATAGGTAGCTGTAAATATTATTGTCACCATATTTGTTGTAATTGTACACTCAAATCGATTAACATTTGTTTACCTAACATTTGTATTGAAAGTAATCTAAGCACACAATTTACTAATAGTTATAGTGTTCTGGAATTAAGCAGAGCTAACGTGACTATTGTTACGGTTTCTATCGTTGACTATAAATTACATATTATAATATTCTTGTTTCGTGTCGTTTAAATGTATAGTTGACCATAACAAAGAATTAATAGGCTTAATATGGATAACAACCATTCCCAGTAAAAAAATCTTTCAATATAAACTTTCTTCCTTCTTCACTTTTTGGGTGCCTATATGCTACGCACAGGAGCAAAATACTATCATTTTTTTTATATTTTTAATATACTTACCTAGAAGAATTAAATAAAATGAACAAACTATATGATTAATTAATTCATACATTTTGCTGCTGAACACTCGGAGACAAATTATGATAATTTTATTGATTACTAAGAAAAAATCATGACACTCATGGTTTATAAACTATTTTCCTGTATACTGTGCGCATACAGATTAAACTCCTGTTTCCTACGTGCAAAATATAAATTATTCAACTTCGAAGATGTCATCGACACTATTTCAATACAATATAATTTACACATGTTTATCCGTAGCCTTACTAGGGTCAATTTCGTTCAGTATAGTGTTATTAAAAGCTAAACATTATTAATATTTATTAAATAAAAAGTGTTTTAAATACCTTGAACTGTGTAATAAATTTGTCCGGTCTAAAGATGACAAATTTTCATGAACGTTGTTGACCTGTTGAGTGATATCGTGCAACTGAAGTGGCGACTGTATTAATTGCGAATCTTATAATACTATAATTATATACATTCTGCCGACCTTTAAGTGTTTATTGTCAACACCAAAATTAACAACGTTGGAGCGCTCCAGTGACGTCCGGTGACGGCAGGCTGAGAATTACCCTCTTTTGTTAATTAATTGCTTATTCTTCTTAACTCTTCATCTTTTATAAAGCTCATGAGAAGACAATTCTAAAACGACCAGTCGTTTAGTTCTACAATATTTTTGTCGTAATGACCCTCTTCACAGCTTCACAATCTGTCGTTAATATGCTGACCAACGCGTATGCCACCCTCTTCATAATGATGAACACTACGTTACCAGAAATATTTGCCTGACTGGGCAATTGTGAAAGCCAGCATAAGAGTGTTTTCATTCAAATCCGAAAACGTTAGCTGCCACGTATTTGGATAACTTTTGGTAAAAGCAGTGACGTCCCTAGATAAAATGCCGCCCCTAAGCAGCGCCAAAATGCCGCCTCATTTGTTCATACATTATTTTTATCATCCTTTCATGAGTCCAATATCTAAGAAATGCGTTGTATGGATACATTACTAACCAAATATCAGAGTAATTTTATTATTCGCAAATCTGCACGTGTCGTTTCTGGTCACCAATGACGTCGAAGAACAACGGAAGTATACTAGATATCGCAAACCCGACAAGACCAGTGAGCTGATTTTTTTAATGGAAAGATATTTTCGTTGTTACTAAGTTAAGGTACTTATTTATTTCTAAATATTCCAAATGATTTTCCTCGATTTGCCGCCCTTCGAGTAACTGCCGCCCCCAAGCGACGCTCAATCTGCCTACCCCCACGGGACGTCACTGGGTAAAAGTAAACATTAAAATCATATTGAAGAAGAAATAACGTGACGAAGAGATACCTATCAGTTTATTTTAACCATGCTTGAAAGATGCACATTCACACCAAGGCAGCGAAAAAAATGAGCAAACTATAAAGTTTTGAGAGTGCACTTCTTCCAGTTTCATCATAGTTATATTCGCATCACCAATATTCATAAGATTTAATTTTTTTCTACATATTGAATTGATTAAAATAAACGGGTAAATAAATTACTATTTCGTTCCAAAACGAAGTGCATATTTGGGTACAGAGAGGAGGTTATAATATCAACACACTCATTTGCAGATAATGTTTGCTAACCATTCACTCAGTTCATTAATACCTTTCTCAAACAAAACGTTAGTAGGTATGAGCAAATCGCGGATTTCGAAACCACTACACACGGTCCTGGAGAGGGGCGATGTGCCACTACTCCACTGTGGGAATAATAATAAAAATTACTTAACTGGCCCCAAAGACTGTCAGCTACTCTATGGTCGACTACACAATCTATCATTCAGACGTGTAGCTCTCCCAATCTTGAAACACCCTTTCCCCTATTAAATTATAATTCCACCTGTTAGTTTTTGAAAATAATGTTAATTATCTTGATTGCCATGTTTGGTGTTGTTTTACCGAACCATAGACGCACACAGAAACATTGTACCCATAATAATTTATTATTGATATTTAATGCGGGGAGGGGGTTAAAAAATCGGTACTGTTCGGTTATACGGAATACAGCGGAAAACACATTTTGAAAATAGCCGATAAACTGGATTATTTGTTAGGTTAACCTAACCAAACCTAACCTATCCCAACCTAACCTAACCCAACCCAACCTAACCTAAACTAACCCAAACTAACAAATTTAATAATCCAGTATATCGGGTATTTTCAAAATATGTTTTCCGCTGTATTCCGTATAAAGCCTCAATTACATTGAGCTTCTTTACGAGCTGTGTGTTGGCGAATTTATAATCTGCCTGTAAAGAAGCTCAATGTAATTGAGGCTTAACCGAACAGTACCAAAAAATCTAGCTTGCCACTAACTTCCGCATTTACCTACCCATCCTACCACATAATAATATAGCTTCTCGTCACTACAACCGCGGATCTCCCCTCTCTCATTTTCTGTAAGTTCTTCATACCCGGACCCAAACCCCCCCCCCCCCCGTTATGTGCGCGCCTGCCGGGCCAATTATTCGTCAAAGAACTTATCTTCGAATATCGGATGTTCTTTCCTTGATTCTCTCTATGGTTCCACGTCTTGCGTCTGTACTAATTATTCATAACTGTGACTTTTACAATAATTGAATTGTACGAGGAAATTTTAGTTATTTCTGACAATATTGCTTGGCCTTGGATATGTTTTTCAGCGCGAAGAAGTCTCTCGACGAGATCAAGGAAAATATTGTAAATATTATCGGCAATGTTCATTCCCAAATACTTAGGGTTGGATTATATTTTAACTCTGACCCAACTAGGTATTGCCATCGTTACGAATGGTACACTACCCATATTTTGTAAAATATCTTATAATAATATTACATGACAATTATTAAACAACAGTATATTTCATTTGTATAATAGATATCTACTAAAAGTATGTTCAATAATATTAATAATCAAATTTTACCTGATTAGCAAAAATCAGGTTTCTGCATCATTATTATTATTATTTTCCTGACATTAACAAAAATACTACTTATTTTTAAACAAAAATGTTTAAAACATAAAACAAAAGAGTATTTAAGGATAATTACAAGATAAAAAGAACTTTTTATATACTTACAACGTTTTTAAATTTTCTGTTGAATCATGTAAACTTGACTAGCTTAAACGATTAAAAAAATTGTACTATTGATTTCCATAGTAACGCACGTATATATTAATATATTAGTTGCTAGGACCCCAGACCCCTAACAACCAATAATGATGTCGAAATAACTTTTCATACAAAACAGAATTAACTAAAAATGAATTCAATTCTACATAAAGATGGCTAAAAGTATTAAAAAAATGCATTGGCATCGTGTTCTGATATATTCTAAATGTTTCAAATGTCTAGCTAGATAAAAATCGATTGCAAGATTTGTACCGGACAAAGAACCACCGGACAAATAAGAATACGAGCTAAGAAAGACGTTGTAATAAAATAAATTGAGTGAGAATAAATTGATTCTTACCTACGTATATCGTACTGACTACTAACTGACATAATAAAATTATTATTATTAGTATCAAAAAACGTGGAAATAATAGGATTGCAATTATATTAGGGCTTGCTACTGATTATTATTTCGCTATATGCATCAATCATAGGTAGGTATGTATTAATAATTATAACATTGAGTTATACCAGGGCTCGAAATGGACGGGAGCGCACCGGAGCGCCGTTCCTGTTCGTGAAATCGGTAAAATTATCGCTCCGTCCCGTGGAAAAAAATAATTTAACTGTCTAAGCTAGATAGGCCATATAATAGAAAATCTAACACACTCATTTTTATGAAATACACATAAAATTTGATAAGTAGGTATGTAAATATCTTCAGAAAACTGTCGAGCGCTCCGGTTCGTAAAATTTTCCATTTCGAGCACTGAGTTATACACCATAGTCTGCTTAGTGAACTTAAAAAAATTAACATCGTCAGAACTAATTTAGGTGGTAATAATTTATTATATAATTATAAAGTATTTTTGACCTCAGCGTAATTAGTGAATCCTTCATCTTCTTTTCATATTATAGAGTGATAAAAAATATTAAGCATTTCATTTATTGTTCAATTATATTACAGATAATCAAACATCAATTCACTGGCTATTATGGATTATTGAAAAAGACAAATAATATCCTTCGGTGCAATATAATATCAGGAAGTAAAAGCATATTAATTAATGTTTTGATATTGTTATTTGTAGGCATGAACACATTATAAAATAATATATTTTTACAGTACTTATAATATTTTGTAGGTATGTACATTAAAAATAAATAAAATGATTCATTTCCCTAAACACTTTAATTCGTTGTATATGCAGATAAAGCTTTCATAATTATACATAATATATTCAATTTAAGATGAAAAATGTTACCATGTCTAATGAACACAGATTTTATCATTCATCTTTAGTAGCAAGACCACGTAATGTGCCCTGAGATTCATTAATTTGCTCGAACCACGCCGAAATAAAAAAAAAAAAATTAAGAGAAGCATTGTTTTTTATGCAATGAAATTTCATTATTTCGTTAGATCATGATTTCCCAAAGCGGGTGCTGAAGAGATTTGTAGGAAGGCGTTAAAGTGCAATTGATTAATGCGGGTTTTAGATCAGCGCTCGAAATGGAAGATTTTACGAACCGGAGCGCTTGATAATTTTCCGAAAATATTTCCATATTATTTATGTAATAATTATATGTATCATAATATTTATCATATACCTTCCAAGCTCGGCTGGTCAAATGAATTGACTGTCTTTAAAATTATGGCAAGCAAGATTAGGGCATAATGTTGAGGTTTACGTCATAAATATATTTTTTTTACTATAAATTCGACAAGTAGCGTACTTATAAACTTTTTTAAAAAAATATGAAGTAAATTAATTTTATGACTTTTTAATACTCCACGAGACGGGCCGATAATTTTGGAGGTTTGACGAACAGGAGCTGCGCTCCGGTGCGTTCCGGTCCATTTCGAGCACTGTTTTAGATACATTCTTAATTGATGGAGAATTAAAACTTGCAGTAACAAGGAGAATTATTTTTCTATCGACAACGGAAGAATTTAAAAAAGCACTAATTGCAAAAACAGACCCACGCGTTATCGTGGATTAAATTAGGCGGTGATAAGAGATTTTTTTATTGCATTTCCGTCATCCTAATTAGTTGACCATTGATTTTGTGCGGTCATATTTTTTTTTGACTAAAAACAGGAACTGACTATAAATAGTTGACCGCGGATATCTCAGTATGCTGTTGACAAAACAATATAAAGCCTATTATGGATAAATTGGTAGTAAGTATAAAGTACACCCCATTGTTCATCATTCTAATATATAATTTTTGTGATTTGAATAAGTACCTACCATAATAATAGGAAATCTAATGTGTGTTTGTGCACTTTCAGATTGTATTTTTTTTTAAACAGTTTTCCATTTCAATTCCAAGTTGTTTCATCTCCCAACTAGGTAGGTTTTTTAAATTAAAAAATACACATAATTACATAAATAGTTTGGTGAAAATAAAAACAATCCCCTTACAATTATTTCAATATTAGTGGATGGGCGCTGAAAAATATCTTTGAAAAGGGGGCGGTGAGCCAAAAAAGTTTGGGAAACTATTAGGTAAAACAGCACGAAACATCGCAGACAATTATTATTGTACGAACCTAAGTAAATAAACAAAGAAAAAAACTGAAAAAACACAACATTAATTTTTAATTAAGTACAAACAATGCTGCCAATGCAGGGAATATGATTTTACGTAACAAAAATGGGACACAATTCACAAAGGATCATATTTTATGATTAGATATAGGTCATTGGCTCTAATTATTGCATTATTGGAATAAATTATAATAATATTTTGATTTTGACAGCTACGAAATAGGACCACATAATCTAAAAATACTAGAGATGGGCTTGACTAATAACATTTCAATGAACGGGTGACGACGATTGCGCATCATATTATTATTAATTAAATATTATGGTTGTATTTTAATGCATACGTTGATAAATCACTATTTCCTCTCGATGAACCTTTGTATTATGGAGGCAACTAGTCAGACATTTTTTACGAGGATTGTTTGTTAGCTAGTTTGACAACCTATCACATACATTGATTGCATTGGTCCCATATATTATAATATAGGTAAAATTGGCCTAACCACGGGACTTGAGCCTAGAACAAGAATAGAACGCCTAAAGTTTCCTCGGTAGGGGCGGCGTATTATTTTATAAAAATAAACCTATTGAACATACATAGCAATATTATTATAAATCATAATTAATTTACCCGTGCAGGCCCGGTTTGAAAAGGCCCAAACCAATCGCCTTATTTGTAAAATATAATAATATATAAATCGAATAATAATTCGAAATGTCAAAACATCCACTTTCCCGCCAACGGCGCCTGTCACCGAGCTTCCGAACAAAGAACACAGAGGGCGGACTCTCATAGTGGCAGCCCTGCCGGTGACGTCACTAACATGAACATAACAACAATTCGAAATTCGAATGCCAAATTCAAAAGAGCTTTCAATATTATATTTGACCTGTCGCTTGGAGTATGGCAAATGGCAATATACAGAGTGCTTACGCAAACAATCATAATATACCATACCAGATAATAGTCGTGGAAGTAAGAATTAGTGTTTGTTTCATAATCTGCTTTAATAAAATGATGTAGATAGTTCATGGTCTGCTGGCCCTCTATTCTACACAACTTTTTGCTGTTAAGACGGGTGCAAAATGTAATCCATAACCATACTATAAATTTATCCCTAAACACTCACATATGCTTTTCCTGGACTGTAGCATAATGCAGCCGCATATGAAAACTACAACTAGATAAATTTTTAGGTCGACACGACCACACTTTTTAGCTCACGGCGCCTTAAGTTTAAAAAGGTTTTTTTTTATTTGATAAGTTTTACCTTTATGGTTTTTTCCATACAAACACCGAAGAGCGATGAATAGTTTACTCATTGTTTGTTATTCAACAAACAAGTGGCAGTTATACCCCGTTTACACGTGCATGGATTTACTACTATTGACAGTAAGTATTTTCGCGGCCATAACAAGAAAAAGTATGAGTTAATATGTATTATTTTTTTTTAAATTTATTTAGGTCAACCAACAGGATCAATCACATATTATGATACAAAATATGAATACAACATAGAAAAAAATATATGGAAGCTTCTGAATTTTCATGCGACAGTATGGATTTTTTCGATCTGCGCCTGCGCAGTAGAACGATAGTGGCGAACCTACCGGCAAAAAAACGAACTATACTCATTTTGAGGATAACCGATTTTCACTACCTCTCAAATAGTAGGTAGGTACTATAAAATGACAACATCGCGCTTCGCTTACTCTTGAAGAATGAGATTGGAGAGACAGACAGCACTTTTACGTGTAAACAGTTATTGTCACGACAGTTTAAAATACGCACTATTGCTGCCAGTAAATACATGCACGTGTAGGTACAGGCGCTTTTACGACAAACTGACGTGAATGAATGATTTTAACATCAAAACCACAGCAGGTTTCATCTGGCAGAAGGATATTATATTCAACAACATTGATTAAAATCGATTTTTTCTAAACGTTGATTCATTTTATGTATATCGTAGGGAGGCTTTAAATCAGCAGGCGCTTTTGACATCCGCCTACGTGTAACACCGCTGAAATTAACACCTATTATGACCCATGTTATATGCGTAATTATTACACCACCTGGATACATTTACCCCAGTTCACTCTATAGTGTAGTATTATTTCCGGAACACGCTGTAAGATTTAAAGGGGAGAGTAGATTAAAAACTCAAAGAGAGATTTGAATAATAATATTTTCTGCGATGTAAATAAATACCGCGCGCTTTTTAAGCAAAGGATTCGGTTTAACGGTTGAGGAAATTGATATTGAAATGAGTGACATATTTCAATCTGGCAGTGAGAAAAATCTGTTGTACCTACCTAAATCAAATTATTTTATAAAATACTAGAGGGATTAACTAGTTAGTATCTACAATTACGTGAACATTCACAGAGTTTATCTCTACGAAATCTAATAAAAGTAAATTCGGACGTTATACTTAATCTTAATTAACTAATTCGATTTAAGGGAAAGTGTCAAAAATTTAGAAATTCATATTTAATAATATGAAGTCATTCGATGTATTTTGTTTGAGTTTTTTATATAAGCTTCAAACACTAAATAATTCTCTATACTATTTACATAAATTTGTGTAAGATATTTTGTTGGAATCGTATTGGATCCGGATTAGAATTCAGTGCTTCTCAATATTATATAGGTATTTTATAGTATATAAACATTACTTATATAAATATTAATTTAATACAATAGTGTTGAAAAGGAAATGTTCCCTCAAAATATTGAAAGGTTTGAGTGTCGAGTATTACACACATAGTTTCGTTGGTTATCAAAGGGTAATCAGTACGTCCCATGAGGGTAGGTAGGCAGGTCATGCGTTCTTTAGGGGCGGTACATTATCGTAGGCGGCAAATGAAGAAACGAATACGATCATTATAACTTTGGAAAACGGTGGCGGATGTCTATTAAGTGAATTTCGTTAGGAAGTAGGTACCGACATCTTAGTTTTTAAAAAGGGGTGAACTTTTCAGCGCCTCAGACCTTCACGTACCTACCTAAAACCGCCGCTGTTTGGTAGTAGGTTTCGTAGAAATGCTCTGCTCACCGGTAGATGGTATGTAAATGTAGGTAACTAGTTATTTTCATGATTTTTGTTGTCTGTTTAATATATACGAAAATGAAGATAAAATAAAGTAGGTACAACTAAAGGAATGTACTTAACAATTTTTTCATACAATGTGAGGTTAAAAATTAAAAGAAACGGCATTCCAAATCTGCCTAAGGGCGGTTCCTATATCTCTCAGATTGGCGAAAATATTTCGTGTTCTTCATTATACATAGTATGTTGTTGCCGACCAACCGCGCAAAAACTCTGTAATGATCATTTCAACAACAAAAAACCCACCCTACCTCGCTGGAAACTTTAGATTTCAAGTTGTATTTTATACTAAAAATTATTATCGTGCGCCTAAATAAAATTTGGAATATTAAAATCTGTAAAGCGAATTTTAGCTACGCTCTCAGAGGCGGCCATAGACAATACAATCCAACTGCCAACTAGAATATGTTATGGCGCCAATAATAATGGCTGCAGATGATGTACGAATTTTGATTAAGTGTCGTGGGCAAATATGTCGGCCGATTGTAGTCCCGTGTGCCGGCCAAACAAATTGTTTTGTCGATTCCGTGGCGATAGTCCGGCGCCTGATTTTGATGGGTGCTTTTAATCAATATGACAAAGAGAACCGCCATTGGAGTAGGCAGCTTTTACCTACATACAACATGCCAATGCCATTATTGTGATGTGGTGGCGCTGCGGCTTCGTATGTCAACATCATGAATATTTGGCGGGATGTATTGCCTGCTTTAGCTTTATAATGAGTATGGCTGTTCGCCCCAAACTGTTTTAGAACGTGAATAAATTGGCTACGAATAGGATTAATAATTATAAAATAATAACATACCTACAATAATGGGGATACATAGACAAATTTAATAGAGTATTAGCAATAACTATCCAATATAAATTGCTTCAATTACTATTTACATCTCGATATTTTTTAGGTAAACA
Source organism: Rhyacophila brunnea (assembly GCF_057557595.1). Classification (NCBI taxonomy): domain Eukaryota; kingdom Metazoa; phylum Arthropoda; class Insecta; order Trichoptera; family Rhyacophilidae; genus Rhyacophila; species Rhyacophila brunnea. Next base: position 23,985,126 of record NW_028232774.1, read on the forward strand.
TGCCTAGATATTTGATGAAAACATTCTAGAAGAGTATTATATAATACAATATAGTGAGGGTGATTGTTTATTTACCCAAGCATGTTACCAACTATTATTTAATGTACCTATTACCAGCTAATTATTGTTAAAGTAACCACAAAATTGCTACATCAAGGTAATATTGTGATTTGTTTTCCTACCAATTATTTCATTTTACGTTTAATACAATATTATAGGCATTACCGTGGTTTAAATGCAAATGGGCTATCCGCTATGGTACCGCTATATATGGGTACCCAACCTTTTTGAGATTGGGAGCTACTTTTTATCTTAATTTTCATGGCGATCGACTTCTAATAAGAATCTTATAAGAGTTTTTGTTGTTGCTTTTTTAGTTCTTCAAAGTTACAAATATTTATTTTAAAAGGTTAAAAATCGTTAAATCTTCAAAAACATAATATTTTTTTGTAGATATGGGGAAGCAAGAAACAATAGAAAAATCTTCATCCAAGTTTTCTTTAATTCAAATATATGTAAGTATTTTATCAATATGCATAATTAGTGAGATATTTGACATTGTGTATGTGTCATTGGCAATCTTAAAATAATTCCGCTTATAAAATTACCTACTTGTTGCATAACACAAACAGTCATCAAGGCGATCGATCATCCGTCAAATGTGTTCGATATTTGAATTTAATAAATTTCATATGGGAAAATGAAGATTTACATAAATATGTAGGTACTTCGAAAAGAAGATAAAATCCGCAGATATATTATGTACGTCCTTTAAATATTAGTAGGTATTTTTCTGGATTCAGTACTTTCCATACTTATATCAGAAGATTTCAATTGTGTCAACAGTGACGTCCCGTGGGGGTAGGCAGATTGAGCGTCGCTTGGGGGCGGCAGTCACTCGAAGGGCGGCAAATCGTGGAGAATCATTTGGTATAATATAATATAAAAATAGGCACCTAAACTTAGCAACAACGAAAATATCTTTCCACTAAAAAATCAGCACAGTGGTTGGCAACAAAATGTATTAATTAACATAAAAGGTTTAACAGTTGTCAGGTGTATCTTTTAAGGACCTCAGACTCTGGTGTTTTGTGTAAGAGTCTAACTCAGTTATATTATATTTATGCGCTTTTTATATATAAATTTAATTTTGTATGTTTTAGTGTTATTATTTTGTTAGTAATGTATACATACAACACATTTTTTAGATGTTGAAAGTATGGTAAAAAATACTGCATAAAAAATGGGGCGGAATTTTGGCGCTGCCTAGGGGCGGCATTTTGTCTAGGGATCTCACTGTGTGTCAACGTAAAGTCATTTTGCAATTAAATCAACACGGTAATTCGAAAATCCCCACATCCATTGGAAAAATCATTACGATGGTTTGGGCTAGACTTTGAACATTATTTTAATTAAAAACATAAAAAAAAAATATTGATTTATAAGTAAAAATGTAAGAAATAAGTACTTAGGTAGGTAACTAAAAATTCATAAATTTCTAAATCTTATTTTTATCAAATCGAAATTCAATGTTGTGACCATACTGAAACTAATACATTGATTATCTGATAGACTTGACAATAGACTTAGATATTCGTATCACAATTTACCATAAATTATAATTAGTGCGTTCTTTTCGAGAAATTATGTCTTCTAACATAGGAACCTTTTAAAATATCGAGATGAATCTCTACTAAATTGGTAGAACTCGTCACCATTAGTCCAGTCAGGTCCGGTCTTAGGGCGTTTGGACCTACTGGGCCTAAACGGACCTCGCGGCGAAGGGCGTCTCGCCGTAAGTGGCTTCGGGAGTCGCAATAAAAAATATTTAAAAAAATAAAAGGATTGATTAAACACGGTAGGTACTTAATTGCTGTTAAATATTTAAATAAGTATAAAACATTTTAAATGTGATTACATTGTATCTACAATATTATCATAGAATTCTTGCTAAACATCGAGAAAAACATATTTCTAATAAAGTTAGTCAATACATAACTAAACTGAAATTGATATATATATACCAATATACCTATATTAAACATACTATTATTCAAAATAAACTCATTGGCATAAGAAATGAAATACAACACAATAAATACTATTAGTCGAATTAATACAAGCTGTCAATGTTTTACTGGTTTGAATTTTTCCAGATAGGTTTTTAATTGTTGGATACATACTGAAAAAGCCATTTTTATGATGAAAATTTAAAAAAACCCGTCTTGATTAGTCAGTTTTGATATATAATCAAAATACCCAGTTAATAATTGATACAATATCTATAGATAAGGAGGATAAGGAGGAGGAGGAGGAAGATAAGAGGATTTAAAAAAAATTCAAATTAACAATAATTCACACTGATTAGACCTCCCACCACGGAAGAGAAATTAATAATGTTTGTATCTACCCACCGCCAACAATGATCTACCCCATACATACGGGCCTCGCGCACATTACCCAATCCGGCCTCGTACTTGCAAGGACCAACCCTGGGTCAAGCAGTTTTTGAGTTATAATAAAACAAACAGACAGCTGATAAAAAAGTGTGCAAAATGGAAAATATTTTGAAATCACAAACGCACACTGAAAATATAGATTTAGTTGACACCGAAAAACTGATGCAACTATTAAGGGCGGACGTCCTCAGCGTGGGTCAACGCGCGTGTTTGAACATGTACCTAACCATTTTTTTTAAACGGTACAAACACGCGCGTTAACATCATTTTACTCCCTACTTCAATTATAGTTTTTCAATTTATGGCTACGGCCATATGTTGTAGCCTAACCACTGGGGAATGCCAAAAGAAATGGCGTATTTCAAAAAACACTACCTTATTCTTAGGTCAATAATTATTATAAAGCAATCATTATTCGTAGGATGTTTATCACACTTGAATGGTCAAAGGTATAGCTTATAATTAGTATCTTTAGAATTATCTTCAAATGTGTTAATCTTGCCCATTTTTTGAATAATAAAATGCCTAATTCTTGTCAAATTTGGGATCACAGAGATTATCAATAATATAATTTTGTATCGTAAATATTTCACTATAATAATGTCGACATAAATTATACTGATGGTTTTATAAATGCGTTTGAAAATTAATAAATGTAAAAAATCTTAACACCACTGCACAGTTATGTACTGAAATATGACTATATTCTAAAACATTAGAGCGAGAGGCTTAAAAGAATACGATTTTATGTAATAAAAATACTTTATGCAGTCATCAAATGTTTAAAATAAATATAAAGGATAATAAGGCTTCAAAATTATATAAATAGATTATCCATAACGTTTAAGGAATGTCCAGGATCATGCTTTGAAAATATAACAAAAGCTCCATTTTTACCTACGCTGAGCATGTCCCCCATTAACAAATAAAACTAGTCATTTCGATGTATTTATCGATTTTGTATATTTGAAATGCTCAAATTTTAAATTCTGATATCGAAACCATCACCATTCAATGAATACAGTTATAATAATATTGGCTTATAAACTTTTAACATTCTAATTGTTTATATAATAATATAATTATTAATTTAAAATTAATCTATTATTTTATTTTTCTTTGTCCACAGATACTACGATGGTCCTACACCCCAGACCAACGGCGTGTCTCATCACCCGTCAGGAATAAGCGGGGATCCATCCGACTACCAACCCCAACCGAAACGAGCTCATCCATCAGCACCCGGACTCCTCATAAACCCATCTCCCCTAATGACATTCCCTCTCCAATCAGCCCACGCGCACCTCTTCGAATACCCGCATCCGTACCATCTCAACTATCACAGTCAGGCATCTCTAGAGACTCCTAGTTTTCAGGATCCCAGGAGGGATCCGCAGCTGGCGAGGGATGGAGCGGCCGGCTCTGCAGGGGCTGGTCTTTTGTTGAATTCGGGGCCCCAGGGCTCCAAGAGTGACGAGGAATGGAAGAACATCAATACGATGTTGAATTGCATACTGTCAATGGTGGAGAAGACGAAGAGAGCATTGGCTATTCTGCAGCAACGAGGTACACATTTAATAAAATATTGTGTGTACAGAGCATTTTCTATTTTTTTTTATTCATTTCCCCGAGTATGAAACTGTTTGTAAATACCTACACTTCCTTAGTTGGCTGTAACCAACCGGTGTTTTGTCAGATCTATTCCGTTAATTTTAATACTTTTTAATGCAGCCCGAGTTGGGGCGCAAAACTGTAATTTCGAAATAATATGCACACATAAAATTTTAAGTAAATTAAGTAAATTTTCGTATATCGAGAATCAGTGCTAATTAATATAGTGTGCATAAGTTTACTAACTGGTCAATGAACTGGTTTTCAGAATAATAATACCTACCTAGTAATGCACGTGTGTAATTTTTAACCTTCGAAATATTAAATAAAAGCTGACCAGGGCTATAAATGTACCGGAACGCACCAGAGCGCCGTTCCGGTTCTAAAATCCCCAAAGTTATCGCTCTTGGAAAAAATAGTTTAACCATCTGAGCTATATAACAAAATATCTAACACACTTATTTTTATAAAATGCACATACTTACAATTAAATAACTATATTAATATTTTCGTCAAATTAACGAGCGCTCCGGTTCGTAAAATTTTTCATTCCAGTGGGTCTATTCTATGCTTATCGACCGCTAAAGTGATAAAGTGAAAAATATTATCAAACTTAGGGTAGGTTTGTATCAAAATATTAGCACTTATTGTAACAATTACACGAAGCCGGTTTTTATTGTTGCAATAAGTGCTATATTTTAACAGCACCTATCTTGCTGCTGTTAAAATATCGCACTTATTGCAACAATAAAAACCGGCTTCGTGTAATTGTTACAATAAGTGCTAATATTTTGATACAAACCTACCCTAAGTTTGAAACTATTTATCAATTTAGTGTTCGATAAGTATAGAATAGACCCGCAGGCCCTGAAGCTGACTGAATTCGTTGCACTTAATAATTATCGGCAAGAAGTTTAGTAATTTTTTTTCATAAAATAGAACTGTGAGCTTGAATAAAACACTATTCATAATACTGTTTGTGCAGGGATATTTACAGAAATAATAATAATTAGTGAATCAATTTCAATATTTTAAAACCTTTTTTTTTTATTTAAAATTTTTCAATAATTATTAGATAGGTATTAATAATTTTCATGTTTTTGTAAGGATCGTGGAATGGGGCAGCATTTTGGAATTTCACACGTAGGTGGCTGTCTCTTAGGGCGGGCCTGCTCTTATAGATAAATCTTAAATATAATATTTTTCAGGAAATGGCCAGGAGGCATATTCCCCTGAAGGTGCTGATATGAAAAGGGCGGCAGGAGAAATAATGGCTGCCACCGTTCGACAAACAGAAGAAAGAGTCGCAGAACTTCGCAGGCGAGCTGAAGAATCAGTTAATCAGGTGAACATCCAGTCTCTTCGTTTTATTTAAACGATTCAAATCTTTCCATAATATGTATGATAAACTTATGATCGAGAATTATTGATACCACTGATGTTTTCTAAACACTATACCCTCCATAAAACTTCTGGAGGAGTTTCACGGTGCCGCTTTAGTAATAAGGTAAACAAATACTGACTTTGAAGAATACTAAATATACGTGTAAAAATCATAGTCTATATTTGGCAATTATATTGGCTATTATATAATGTAAGGTAAGTATGTACTGTTCGACAATATGATCGATAAAGAAGTCCCGAATCCCGAGAAAAGATTCTCGAGATCCGGGATGGAAAATCTCGAAAATTTCTTGAGAATTCCCGTCGGGAAATTCCCGAAACCCAACTCTAGCGCAATGCGTGTTTAAATAATGTATCGGCTCTCTTTTTAGGTACAACACCTCTTCTTCTTCGCAATAAACAAATAGTTTACTAATAATAATTTAAAAATCATTCCTGATCATTTTAGACATACTGTTATTATAAAAGGTATCAAATTACGTCAATTTATAGATCTGTACACCACGGATTATGAGCGTTCCTCATTTGAAAACGGAAGTGCGAGGGAGGGGCTTGTTAGTTCACAATTTTAACACGTGGACAAGAAGTTCTTGTTCGACAGTAGATATTCACGTCATGTTAAACGCGAATTCACATATTGTGCGACGTACATAGTTAATTTTATTGCTGACTGTTACTATTCATTGTTTTATTGTGATGTCAGGTAAAGCGCCAAGCCGTGGCCGAGCTACAAAGGGCTGCAGCAGCCGAAAGAGCTCGCTTGGAGAGACTGCTGCGAATGCCTCCCAGCAGGCGAGCCACCAGTCAGTCACCGCCTCCGCCCGATCACCATAATGTAAGGATACCTCGTAGTTGTGTGACGTAATAGATTTTTTTGAATATGATATCCAAATTCTTCAGTCTTCAAAGAGGCTAAAATTAAATTTACTTTCATAGAAATGCTTTCTATATTCTGGCCGACATGTCATCATGGCCCTGCCCTCTTGGGATCAAACCCTCCCGTTGCTCTCTCTATCTGCCTGTTCCCTGTTTATCACACATACTCTCTTCATATCACATACATCTCAATGTCCATGCTGCCACTTTTGACATATCGGCCAGAACAAAAAAGTCATACTGTGGGCTGTGGCGATTGCTTCTCGAACGTTTGGTGTCATCAAATATTATTACTTGTACGAAGGTCGTGGACCGGACACGGGAACGGATAGGATTATATTAAAGAAGATGTCTTGTATTATTTCTGTTTTATTCACAGTTCTGGTATACAGATTAACGATAAATGGTTAGAATAGATGCCTGATGAACTCTCGGAATGTTGCATCAGAATTTTACTGTAAATGAATTTAATTACATGCTGTTAATCTGACTTCTGTAATATAAGTAATAATTAGTATCTGTTATGAATGAAGTTAGTTGTTTTTCAGGAGTTTCCTGTTCTGAGTTCAATAGTGCCATCTTGTGATTCAAATTCAAACAATACACATGGTGACATCATACCAAATCAGTTACTAATTTTTGGATAGGTGTCCCTATAAGGCACATAGGTACTCTAAGAATACCAGATACCTACTTCCACATTTTAAAAATCATTAATCATAATCAACCTGAGATTCAGATATGACCTCTACAGAGTGGAGGTTATATTAACAGACATTTTTAACTCTCTGTAATCTACGACTGTTAGAACCTCCATTTATGGTTCGGTTCCAGCGGAAACAACGAACGGGGTTCGGTTTCGGTTCTTTAAAAAAATAATATGCTTGCTTAGGTACTTATATTATACTTATGACTTTCCTACAGAGTTTAAGGCATATTATGGATATTTTATTGGGTCTAGGACGATTTGGCACCGAACAACTGGACGCCACGGAATTCGAAAATAAATATACGTTAGGTACTTAGGTATAGGTACTTTAAAAAAAAATATTCAATATTATTATTTATATTTCAATGATTATATTACGATTTAATAGTTGGTGAGAATGTAAATATGCAGACGTAAACAATGATTTAATCGTGCATATGTTTAAGTTTCAACGAAAAAAGAGTTTTTGATTTTATATAAAGCCTTAGGCATGGTAATTCTCAATCTGCGATAAAGAATGCATTATGTTAAGAGTAAAATGAATTCAAACTAATAAGTAGTAGACAGAAACTGATTAAAATACCTCGTCTACACGTGTCTACGACAGTGCGGCGTCCAATTGTCCGGAGGCCAGTCGTCCCATTCCCATTTTATTATGATATCAAAACTCAAAAAAGAAGTGTTTATTTTTTGACTGCATTTTCAACCTCAGTAATAAAAAAATATGTAAAACATCACATTCTAAATTATAATATGTATATGTGTATGCTGTGAGTTCTCAACTTACGACCACCTCGACTTACGACCATTAGACTTACTGCGAACAAAAAAATCCTAAAAAAAATTAAGTGTTATCACTCGCCGCATGCACTGCTGATGGAAATTAGATGTAGCAATCGATTGCGACAATTGCAATTCAAAGATTTGAAAAGTTGGACTCAGACACCGATAGATCTTCGTAGGTAGGTACCTCATTCAGTAAACGCTTGCCTGTTATAATGAAATTCGACTTACTACATAGGTGATGGAATGAAACCCCGTCGTAAATCTAGAACTCACTGTATGTCATATACCTAATAGAATAAAAATATTACAAAATTTATATATTTTTTTGTTAAGTGGAACGCCCTGACATTTTTACGAGATTCTGGGTCTAAAATAATTAAGGAGTTCTCAGGGTTTCAGTGTTCGGTCCTCATTCTATATCCTAGTCTAATACAAACACTTTAGATTGCCGGAACTTTTAATGGCCTTAACTAGCTGTTAAGAATACTTTCTGAAAAGGTAGTACGAACTCTTCTACTTATAAATAATCCAAAAAAAAATTGTTATGTCCCATTTCACTAAGAGTGAATGATTGATAATAATTAATGTTAACAATAAATTTCTGCATTTCTGTAGTCCTGTTGGAATTGCGGTCGGAAAGCTCAGGAGACTTGCAGCGGTTGCAATGTGGCACGATACTGCGGTGCATTCTGCCAACACAAGGACTGGGAAAATCATCATCAGGTAATCATTAAATGATTTCCAGTACATACATACTTACCTAAGATTAAGACACACCTGGTGGGATATTAAATTAGTTGTTATACATATTAAAAAATATAGGTACAGTTTCAATGAATTTATTATATTCAAATTGATATAATAAATAATTTCATGACAAATCCATGGTACAGTAGTAGCATTGGCCTCTGGAGCCATGGTTTGTGGGCTCAAATCCTGCATCTAACAAATTTCACATGTCAGTTTTTTTATCAACTTGTGTTTGATCAATAAGTAAGGACGCAATAGATTATGTAAATGAGTAACAATCATTCCTCAGTAAAAAGGTCTGTTAATATAATCTTCACGCTGCGTTTCCCAAAATGATAATAATTTATATTATTGTCTACAATAAGAAATATTTTACATTAATTTATTGATGTAAATAGAGTAGACATCTTTAATATGAGGTAGGTAGAGTGAAGGTATAGTTATAATTTATGGAATTGTCTAGTGTTAAATGAAATAGTGACGGAGTTTCTTCTAAAAAAAAATCTGTTGTAAACATACCATATTAGAGTGATGATTGATAATTTTGACAGAAAACAAGAGATAGTCAGAGCGACGCCGAGCAAGACAAAGCGAAGCATTAGACTTGAAATAAGTACAGATGAGAAATAGTTACTATAACAATAATCTCATTCGCCTTGCCTAATATTGCAGCGCACTGGAAAAAATTGCATCTGCCATGTTCAATGTTACATTATAATTAATATATAAAACTATAATAAAACACCTACATACTGTTACACCTCCGAATGGTCCCCATTTGGGGATGTCTCTGTGTATCTGGAGAGGCCCGAGTCGGTATCAAATCCAACAAATAGTAATGGCTGATTGCGAAAATAATTAAATAATGTTAAATATCTGACCGGCAACATTGTCTGAATGCCGTTAAAAAAAAATACGAATGGCAACGCCACATTTTGTACGGCTCGCAAGTGACCGTTTGTTTTAGCGGGAGAAGCGTTTTTGACAGCAACGCAGTAAGCAGTGTTAACCTCGCTATCCGTCAAAACCATAAATTGAAAAGAATTTGTATAAAAATGTAACTGCTTAGAATATATTAACGTAAATATACCTTGCCGTTTCCAAAACAATTCCGGTGTGTTATTTGTTCACCTCCAAGTCCTAAATCCAGACGAAAATCCATACAACGAAGCAAAAGTGACAGCATGTTTTCACTTTCCAAAATGGAGGGAAATGACAATACCTTTTTCAGTTGAATATTTTACAGAATATTACAGTATTATCTATTTGACCTGTGTTCGACACTGTTGCAAACTATAAATTGAAGGGCATATCGGAGTAAACATTTTCTCTAAAAGAGCACATAAACTTTTATTTCAACCTATAAGAAAACTTTATAAATCCCATATAACTACTGGTGATAATCATAATTATTATAATCCTTTTTATTTAAAGGTGTGCTGCGGCCGAGATCAAAAGCCTCCATCATCTTCTCTACTCACCGTCACATCACCCCCGACGCAACAACCGAAACCGTCACAACTCACCAGGTCTTCAACTCCAGTCACCAGCTCAACCTCAAACGACCGAATAACTCTAACAGCAGACCGCCTCACCCTCGCCACAGATAGACTGACGGAAAACCGACTATCGCTATCATCCTTGAACAACGCCGAGCGACTATTGACGTCGACGACCCAAGAGAGACTCGGGTTGGGAGTGTCGGGGGGACAGAACTCGGACAGGATAACTTTGGCGGGGCTGGGAGGCGGGCAGGGTCTGGTCAGCGGAGTTGGCGGTAAGAAATGACGCATTTCAAAGGCGGCACTGGCACCGGCATCCGATCCACAGCATTCCCAGAGCAACAGCGAGCACAGACCGCATAAAAAAGTGCGACGATGAAGTTAATTATTAAGAACACTCTTCTTTTCATATTGCTGAGAAGAAATAATAAATATTGAATATTTATAACGCATCGTACTTTACCTTCGCAACTTTCAAATGACATGTCTATTTCCAAAAACTTCATATGGTCAAAATGTAACGAAAAACTTTCAAAACCTACCAAACACATAACAAAAAAATGTTTAAAAATTTAATGACTATAAATACAGACACCGATTATTTAAAATGTCCCAATGAAATGTCATTATATTCAATTTATATTTATTGTGATGTAATAGCGCCTGTACACGTGCATAGATTTACTTGCACCAATAATGTGTATTTTAAGCTACCGCGATAATAACTGTTTAAACGTAAAAGTGCTGACTGTCTCGCTAATCTCATTCTTCAAGAGTAAGCGAGACGCGATGTTATCATCTTATGATACTATTTGACAGTTGTGTAAATCGGTTAATCCCAAAATGAGTCTGCACGGTGTAGTTCGTTTTTTACCGGCAGGTTTGCCACAGATATCGAAGTCCAATTGTCGTGTGAAAATTCTGTACGATAATACGTGTTTATACGTGCATATTTTTGTTATGGCCGTGATAATACACACTAATAAATCCGTGCACGTTTAATAAGGGTATAAGGTTTATTGGCTAACAATATAATGAAAGTGATATTAAAATCAATCACTTACTTAAAACTGATAAATGTCAATAAATTGTGGACATATCAGTTTTTGGAAAATAGGCGCAATATTTATAATTCTGTCTTCACTTACGCCTATATTTATTTGAAAAGAGAATTGTTTCTAAGTCTGATGCGTTGAAAATAATTGAACCCACTTCATAGTAACTCTAAATTTTCTGTACCTAGGTATATGTTAAAACATTTCCTATCACGAATCTCGTCTACAGCAAATAAACCCTTTTCAAATTCACAAAATATTTACTATTTAATATTAAGAATATGTCTTTCTTTTATATTATTATACTGTAAGTAGATCTCCTTTTGTGATTATAGATTAAATAATGAAATCTCACCAATAAACTAACGTTAAACACCTACTATATTATAATATTATAATATAATTTCCTAGTCTTCAATGTTATATAGCAAGGTATAAATTCAACTTTACTATTGTAAGTAAATTTCGTTTTATATTGTTTCTATGTTCCTTAATAGTTTGTAGTTTAATTATTATAATAATGGGACCGCGTTGTGTAAATTTATAGATCAATCAGTGGCCTGTCAGGACAATAGTCTTAATTTAGGGGGAGGTACTAATCTTGGCCTTACTCGCTCACTTTTAGTCTTTCTTTTTTAAATAAATTTAATTTTTGTACACTTGGAACCCAGCTATTATTAATATACTGATATTATTGATTTGAAAGTTTAGATACAATATGTTAACCTTTTCTTTACGGCGCTAATAAATTCTGTCCATTCTGATGATGTCAACTTGGGTTACCGTACGAGATTGACAATAGTACAGTAGGTAAGAGGGAAATGCCTATTTTGGCAATGTAAATAAATCTAACAAGGTTTCATCATTATTTGCTATCTATAAATTAATTGATCACAATATCAAAACTTATTATACGAATATTTCCTTACATTCTTACAGCTTACAAGTCATAATACTATCTTGATCTCACCCTTTACTTTCATATCTCTTTCACACAATTGAGTATGTTTCTCTTTGTTGCATATACTTTTAGATCTATCTCTATCATTGCCGACTCAAGTAGAGAGCCGATACTTTTCCAACGACTGGTCATACTTTTTCCGCCCCTCCCGTTGTTGTCTATGGATGACCGGTCATTATCTGTCATTGTTCTATAGAGCAGTGCTCCGCAACCGTTATGCCGCGAGACAATGCTAGGTGTGCTGCGGTGCATTGCTCCTAATAAAAAAACACAAATAATTTTGTATATTATGCATTTGCGGACATGGCTGGTAATATATTTGAGCACCTTCATGAACCTAATATAGATGAGTTACATGATAAATAATACACTAGCATAGATCAATGCTACATATTTTTGGAAATCTAAATTACCACCGGTTTTTGTGTGAAGGACTAGTCTGACTTTGACAGCATTGCTGATGAATAACAGGAATGTATATTATTTATAAATAACACTGATAGTTAATATATTTCATTTGAGAATTTTTTATAATTCAATTTGAAACGAGAAAGGGCGAATCAATATGTCAAGAAATCTGGGATCTGATTTTGACAGCTGAACAGTGGACCACTCGTTGCTTGTGCAAAAAGATATGCTCAGGCTTTATTAAATTAAAGATGGCGCTGATCTCTATTGTAAATTAAATCTGACAGATAAATTTCAATTATATTATGTATTTACTGGATAATGCTATCAATTTCGAAAATAATAACATTTTAGTTAGATGCCATATTGATGATTTTAAGAATAGCCAAAATATTAAGATGACAAAGTGCATAATATTAACTGAAATATTTACAGTTTATTGGGTTAACCTAACGTAACATTACAGTAATGGGAGTTACACAACTTGAAGCAAATTGCTATCTATTTAATATATGCGTTATCATGTAATTACTTGAAATATAAATAAATACCAAAACCTCAAAACAATCTACCATAAACATAAGAATAACCACCTGCTTAGTAACTGTGAGCTATCATATCGACCGTGTTTAGGAAAAAGGACGTAACCCTCACTGAACAAATTTTACGGGAGAGACAAAAAACATTTTTTGAGAGATTTTAGTTCAATATTTATTAAAAAATAGGCACAGACATTGGGTGCATGATGATTGATGATTTGGTATAATATATTTTCGATCTAATAATAATTAACGAAGTTATTACAGAAAAATCATTCAAATTGCGGATAAATGCTTTTTCCCATAAGTTAAAAATTAATTAATCTCAATTAAAACCTGAATTTAGATAATAGTTCGGCATTTGCGGCTTACTTCCTTTTTATAGAACGTGTATTTACTTGTAAACATTGTTAATATCTAATAAAAGCACTTTCAAAAGAAAAATCGAGGGTTACGCACTTTTTCCTAAACAGTCAATATATCAGACGTTTCAAAGTGGCAGATTGTAAATTGTTTTAATAAGTAATGCTATTTCTACAATAGGCCGTGACATGTATTTTTACGGTGGTTAAAATGCGTTGGGCTACTTCACAAGTACCTACCAAAGCTTTGTCATCTCTCAAATATCTATGTAATGGCGCTCAAAACTCTGTTATTGTTGAATGTTTAAATTATTCTTATTTTATTTGAACAGATGGCATTCATTACTCTTTTTTTATATCTTGATCTATGAATACATAACGAGGTCCAATAACTTTGTATAAAATTTACTATCCACATAAATAATTTCACATGGAGGTGTATAAATTGTCAGGAGAGAGGACAGTACATATAAAGTTAAAAACATTTATATATGACTTTCACGGATCGTTTCCACCATGAACACGAGACGAAGAGACAGAGTGGTGGCTACAATGCCAAATATTGCAAATACTTACACACCCTCCAAATACAGACAGTTTTTGTACTTCCATGTTTCAATGTGACTGAATAATCATAGACACTGAAAATTACACACCTTTAGTTTTGTATGTCATGTAATTAATTCTTTGTGGGATTGATGTAATATTATTAGAAATATTATTTATGAATGTATTGATGGTATAATCATAAGCAATTTATTGGAAGAAATTGTAATGAGCATCCCCATAATCGAAAGAGTTTTATCTTGACTACAGGTCTGACTATTTTGTATTGTAATTATTTTATAAATAATGAACTTGGATATTTCAGATTTCACGAAGGAAAATAACACAATTGTTTGGTTGTCATGAATGGGGCTGCACCTTACATATGACATTCAAGTCTAATACCAAATTCTCTATCAGACTGTGTATTATTTGTTAAATACAATAAGATTATCATAATGCACATTGCTCATCGTGAATTATTTATTAAGAGTGTGTATGACTGGAGATAAATACTATTTCACCAATGAGAATATTACCGAAACTTTAAATTCAACATGACACACAACTGTCCGAAAACAAGACCTCGTCGATAACCGAAAGTCGCTCTAGTCGCATATGGAAGACTTCTCAGTGACGTACCTGTCATGGCGGCAACGCGTGTTTAAATAATGTATCGGCTCTCTTTTTAGATGCGACTCCTTATCTTCTTCGCAATAAACCATAAGTTTACTAATAGTAATTTTAATATCACCCTTATCGTTTTATATATATTTTTATTATAAAAAGCATCAAATTACGTAAATTCATAGATCCGTACACCACGAAAGCGTAAAATGAAATGATAAATTTAAGGGCGTTCCTCATTTCAAACGGAAGTACGATTAACTGTATAGAAAGGGGCTTGTTAGTTCACAGTTTTAACATGTAGACAAGAAGTTCTTGTTCGACAATACAGTAAAAATTTTATAGCATGTCATTTGCCAAAACGAATGTTCTATCTCTCGTTCACAATAAAAGCATCTATAAATAATAAAATAAGTACTATACGAACTTTTAAATAATATAGTATCCTAAATTTACATTCATAAAACGTTATGTCGAACAATCCGTGGAAGGAAAGCGACAATGATATTCGTGTTTGCGAAGTGACAAGCTATTTTGTGGATACTATAAGACGACATAGACGAACAATACTTTTTTAATGTAAAAAAAACCTGCTGCTTTTCTCTCGAGACATCTTTGAAGTTTGTTAAAACATGACATGCGGGTTAATGACAGTCTAGAGATTATGGCAATTTAACCATACGCTACAAGCATGCACTAGCGAAGTCAATTTTGTCGACGGTACCAAAGAATTGTTTCCAATTGGCTCCGTGTGTGTCAGTAATATATGCTTTGTGAATGTCAACCAAATTACATGAATGAAATGAAAAAGTTTGAGAACATATACATCAAATTATTGTAATCTCCGTGTATTTAATTTTCCATGTTAGCTTACTGATTGGTGTAGTGTGTCCATCATTATTCACTTCTCTCAAAAACATTGCAGTGAGGATTGCTGCGCTATTTATTGGATTAAAGAATGATGGTAGTTTTCCTTGAGGGTTTCACTTCATTGTGTAAACCAGTGACTTTCAAAATTACTCATTTCACAGATAGATGATAAAAAAAAATTAAAGCTATGGGATCAACTCTCAAAAGTTAGTATTATACACATTCTTTTCATAATTTTCCAACCCTTCAGTATGTGCCGCGTCCAAGAAACGCATGATCTGCCACAGGATATCCTCTGCAGCTATCATTTCATTCAGATATTGAATCTATTTGGTCTCCTCTCCACATTAACTTCTTAAAAGTATTTTTGAAACCATCCAATCAAAAACCAATTCTATAGCGAAAGAGAAAACATTTGCGGTCACAAACTGGTTCGACAATCAAAGGCAAAATCTTTCATTGTGACACCGCATTGAACATTAGTATTGTAATCTCCTTTAAACTTACATTAATACCTCAATGCAACGGACTAATACGAATGAGATCGAAGTCTATTAAATCGACATCTGCAAAATTGAGGTTTTCCTATATTGTGGATCTCTGCATTTCAATAAGTTACTTCAGGAACCATTGATTGATGTTAAATTATAAATATTTGATTCGGGAAAGTGCATATAATATTAAAATGATGAAACGTCTCTAGTTGTTAGCAATAGTTTTTATATCGAAATATGATATTTTATGTTATTAAATGTTACAATTCTTTGTTAAGTATATTTATATCATGTCTTTGTAAATATAATACCTCCTAAACTGCAATATTAATGACCAAAAGTTATTGTTTGTAAAGTATTATTAGATGATAATATTATGTGTTTATAAATAGGATAATTAACTAATATAATAATGTATTAAGTTATTTATGTTTTATATTATGGGATTGAAAAATAGTACCAGGGTTACCATTTTTTTTTTATCGTAAATTTCAATAACCTTTTTTAATGAAATTTTCTGGGAATAGGACTTTTAAAGGAGAAGCATATTTTGAATTAAGCCTCTTCCACGATACATCGCAAATCAGAGTCGTTCAACTGCAACACAACCGATCAGAAACATGCAGCACAGCGGCATCCATGACGTCAGCTTCTACGGCAGTGTGTTGATGATGCTGATGATTTCTAGCAAATACTACATCAGAATTATTTTGTCATACCGCTTTTCGCTAAAACAGTTTATTTTAAATTATGGCGTAATTTCTATTTAGAGCCCTTTTTTCTATATTGAAAAGAATACTTTTCCATATATTTCGACATCGGGATCAAATAATGTAGGGTATCCATGAAATGCATGTGTGTATAAGAATAAAAAAAGGAGTTATTTGGACAATGAATGTGTCATGAAAAGTCATTATCAACTTGCATCATACAATTCAAAAAATTACACATGACCAAAATTACTTGGCTGCTAGTTGACCTAAATGAATTTATCGGTTACATGTAAATTGTACGTTTTATATTTCACCGTAGCACAGTTCGCCGTGAACTTTTTTATCAGAAAGAGATGACCGTATACTATATGGTTATCTCTATACCACCTAGATGAAAAAGTTACGTGTTGTTCTTAGAGCAGTACAGACAATAATGTTCCAATTTAAACCTAACCCTAACCTATCTAACGAATAATCCAGTATATTGGCTATTTTCAAAATTTATTTGTCGCTGGCTTCCTGTACAAAAACCGTGTATGTACTATACGATCCAGAGGTTGAACTGTCTTTAATAACGACCATTTATTTCCGATACAACATTTCACGGTGATGTGTAATACGGCGAATTGCATATTATGTACAAATTTCCGGACACGGAATTTATCATTTCAAACAAGGAATGAATATCCTAATTGGCACAAAGGAGAATGTTATACTGAATACTTCCAAGATTTTATTCCATGTTTTCTGTTAAAAATGTATTATTCAAATAAAATATTTTATTTTAAATGTTCTGAAGCTTAAGCGTCGGACTATAGCGTCGTGGGTCCCAGGTTCGAATCCTGGGTCTGATAAGTACGCATATTGTCTTTCAATTTGTGTATGAGTCCAGAGTATGGACCTAATAGGTTGAGCAAGTAGCCGACATCCATTTCTCATAAAAACAAAATCTGTTAATACCAACCTGTGGAGGCCCATATTATTTTATTAGGATCGGACATAGTCGAAGTAAAGATGAAATTTCATATTTAGTTCGGTAATCCCTGGTAGGTTTGTTCAAGGTGAATAAATGAAACAACCAAAGAGTGAACAGATTGTCTTCGTAAAATTATGAAGAAATATTTATATATAATATCCCAGTTAATTTATAAGTAATTTTAATATTTAAAGATACCAGTCCAACTCGAAACAAAATACAAATTAACTACCTATCTTTATATTTACTGCCCCTTATATTTATATGGTTCTTTCTTATAGTGAATGTCTTTTTTAAAAATACCAGTTGCAGGTCCGCGACAGATAAGATATCACAAATCACATAGAAGCCCTGGTACTAATTATTTACTTAAAAAAACCTTCTTGGAGTACCTGTGCTTAAAGATAGACAACTTGGTGAACTATAAAATAAATAAGTAATTGAAAGTACCCATAAATAATAACATCATGAACTAAATAAAACGCAATGAAAAGTAATTCATTTGTTTTCATTGTTAATTGAATATTAATTAGACCTAAAAATAACCCTGCCGTGTTATGTCTAAATGTGAAAATTATGTAAATTTGTTTCCGATGTAAAAAAAATGCAATGATTTTAAATTATTATAATGATGACGAATCGAAATTAATATAATATATTGCCCCTATGTAAATAAACTACAAACTACTTTAAAAAAATGATTGTTTTATTTATAATAAGTATTTCATATTTTTTACATGTACATACCATATATTTTATCTACCAGCGAAATGAAACATTATTTAAAAAAGTATTTGTACTTTTTGTATTTGTAAAATCCATAACATTCAAAACACAAACATATTTCAAATTACAAGTGTGTTCGTCACTTGGTTACATTATAAAGATTACATTAACATAATATGTATTTCGCTCATATGACGAATTTTATCAATTACAAAAATGTTGAAAAAAATCTTTTTCTATACAGATGGAGTAAAAATTTAGATTCGCATACTTAGTTAATTAGATACATGATTACACATGTAGATATAAATTGTCCCAAGCAGCTTTTACAGTGCAGCTAGCAATGACATTTAAACAGCAGTGGCGAAAGGGTGGAGGTAGGTTAAGATCTGACATAAATAGTGCACACTAAACTTTCAGACATACTTATTTGTTTTCATTATACTAATACAAATGCAGATAGTTTTTAAACTTCGATCAAACCCTGCATAAACCAAACCATAATAGATAAAAAATATTCTTATATCTGTAAAATATCTAGTTATGAATGATTTAATGACATAATTTTAGATATTTTATAATTTATTAGAAGAATATTTTTAATCCAGTTGTCATGGTTTGCTTTGGGCAGGGTTTAATTGAATTTTAAAAACTAACCAGCTCCATCTGCAATTTGCAACCTGCAATTATGTACAAAATAAGGCCTCCACACCTCACCATTGCTAATCAGTATTAGAAGAGAAATTCAAAAGTACCAGAACAAAAAATCTTTCTTGAAGAGTGTTCTATTATCATGAAGTCTTAGTAATTATATCCTTGAAAACGTTCTTTGTTCTCTCTTCTTTATCGAGAGACGACTGCCAACTCTGAAAAGATTTCTTGTACAGCTCCACCTTTAGTTTAGTAGCTACGACTTGACCGAACATTGTAGAGTTTAAAATGAGGCTTTTTTCTGAAAGTTCTTCCATTATTTTGACTTTCTGTTCAAAACTGGACGTCTTGAATATCTTTTCTATAGCCCTGGATCCATATTTCGATATGGCAAGCTCCTGGAATGTTCCCTGCAAAGAAATATATGCATTACATATGTGTAGCAATCAGACCACTCAACATTACAAGGGTGACATACTTTAATATATCGTATGTTTTGTTGTCAAAACAAAACAAAGTGACGAAAGCCATTGCCAGCATTTCGCAGCTAGATCAATAGTGTCTACTATGATTTTTTTAACTGCAACAAAGTCTCTTGGAATATATGGACTGCATTTGTATAAATAGCAAGGACGATCCTTAACTCGTCCATCACTTGGTCGGAGTCCGGTCACTCGACACAGTCAACCGTCATTCCACTCGAGTCCAGTCTCTCGGTTATATTAACAGCTCGGTACATCAATAGTCAGTTCATTAATATAGTCAATCTCGTCATTACATCCGTACCCACGATTACATTACTCTGTCATCTTTATCATTGTATTTATTTATTCTTGTATTGATAAATAAATTCTCTCCTCACAACATCCAAAGAACTATGTACTTCATTATCTTCACACACATCATCAACCCTTCATATGTAACAGATTACATGATTATTCATGTGTTTTAAACTTAAATTTTAAATGAAATAATGGAATAAGAACACAATAAAAAATTCTAAATACCTTCAGCTTCCTCGTAAGAACCTCCCTCGATTTAGCTCCAACAAATTGTCCTTCAAAGAATCCATCAGCAATGTGAGAGCCTTTCGCATCACAAAATAAAGTCACGAGTTCCCTGGTCCCCATCGCCAAGAAGCTATCAATGACCCTCTTAGGTCTCTGGAACCCCAACAGTGTCTGCAGAATGACAGAGCCGTGCACACTTACGAAATACGGTTCGCTGTGTTTACTCAGGTCCACTCGGTCCATGGGAAGGAGTCGGGCGCATAAGACGGCAAAGTGTTTGTGGTTTTCCGAGTCTGAGCATTTAAGGGCTTGCTCCAAGGCCTACAATAAAAATATTAATATTATTATGGAAATAATATGTATTTTCCTATCATAACACCAATATTAAGACGCTTGTAAACGGGTTACATTTTACAGGAATGTGTGGCAAAATGCCAAACACGTAAAACTGCTGTTCCACTATAAATTTGCATTTATGGTGCAGCTAACCATGACATTTACGCAGCAGTGGCGAAGGGTGGAGGTTAGCTGTGGAGATTCGGCATAAACAGTGCACACTAAGCTCAGTCAGTAATATTTATTTGTTTTCATTGAACTAGGAATACAAATTGTAGATGGTGTTGATTAGGATTTTACATTCAATCAAACCCTACCTAAACTAAACCACAATATGTAGATACAAAATATTCTTCGATCTATAAAATATCTAGTTATGTATGATTTAAGTAGGGTTTCATTGAATTTTAAAAACTAACTAACACCATTTGCGAATTGTATTCTTAGTTCAATGAAAACAAATAAGTATGTCTGACAAAGTTTAATGTGGACTATTTGTGTTGTATCACTACCGCCTTCGCCACTGGTATGTATGATCGATGACAAAACTGTTTTTTGCCAGTTTGATTACGTTACAGTACCAAGCAATTGCAAGTTGAATTGGTTTTTGAAAGTTTCACAAAAAACGCATTAATAATGATTCTTTTTTTACCTGAATAAACTTCACTTGTTTACATTGCAATCTGTGACAGGCTTTGACAATAGCAACAATCACACCGGTATTACTGCATTTGAGTATTTTATCAAATTTGTCGGCCAGCTCATCAAACATTGGTTCAAACTGGAAACATAAAATAATAATCGTATCAGTTAGTACAGCTACAGCTAAAAACACAGCTCCGCATAGATGAGTTTTTGCATATGGAATCCAAACTATCGATATCCAAAACTCAACTGATTCCTTATAAACAAATTTTGTTCTCTCCTCAGCCTACATAAAGTTAGATGGAAATTGGATCCTGAATGGGTCTTGTATTCAATAGTACCGTAGAACCTCGATATAACGGACTTATGACAAATGTGAAAATTGTTAAACACATCCTGTTAATGCTATACATGTTGAAATCCAAGTATAAACAATGTTAGCGACGTCATTCCTCTCGCACTCGAATTCAAATCATAATGCCGTTGTGCTCGTATACTGAACGTAGCACTAACGTTTGCAAGCAGCAGTTTAATGTGTTTACTCAAAGTGAATGGATGCATTTATTACTCCATTCAATAAGTTCGTTAGAAGTAGGTGACGGTGACCCTGAGTTATCACATCATGACTGAAAGTGAAATTGTTTTGGAAAATGAGGATGGAAGTGAAGATAGCGAGGAAGAAACAGCACTGTTTTATGAAATTCAATTATATTAAACGCATTTTCGTAATTTTCGAGTTAATTATAAAAAAACAGCAGACTTCAAAAGTGCAAACAAAACTTGATTCTTTTTTCAAAGTAGGATTACCGAAAGCATGCGCGTCGACATCGAACATTGATGTCACTCTACAACGGGTGTGTCTGGATATATCATCCGAAGACGAATAAACAGGATTTATGTTTTTATATAACAAACCCCCCCCACCAACATCAGTCCATTATATTGAGGTTCTACTGTACAATAAAGATGTGTATTAGGCTCCCATATCTTGTGTTATCAAAAATCTGTTGTGGTTGTTTGTAAGACAGAGAGAAGTGAAGTCATATCTAATTTCAACTTCCTGTGTCATGTCTGCAATAAGGGAAGAGCAGTATACTGCATTAATATGTAATTTCCTGAAGAAAGCAGCTATCAAAGCATATGAAGCCATCATTGTAACTGTGAATCAGTGAATATTTTGAGGCGCTCTTTGGATTTAACCACAGCGCCGAAGTGCTTATTTTTAAACTCTCTGACGTAATATACGTAAAATTCCATATAATATGCAGCAACATTTTTGCTATAATGTCATGTCATCTGTACATATTGTAATCATGTTACCTAATGCGGGACTCTAGGATAGCGTAACAATCAAAACATGATTTTCTCAAACAAATGGCTGACAGCTTTAATTTTATAAATTAAACAATCTAATACAAACTACATACCTCTTCTTTCATTTCACAATTGTCAAATAGTCGTTGCACAGTAAAATTCAACCCCGGCATTGTTGACAAGACTTCAAGCCTATTTATAAACAACTTTGCATAAACTTGTGTGTATATCTTTGATCTGGAAACCTGAATTATCGCTTCCAGTAACCGTACAGCTGGTACTGAATCGAATACGGGTGGCAAATTCAAAGGTTTTATTGAACTATCTTCATCGACATCTTCCAAATTGATATCTTTAATATCCTTTTTATCGTCAGTGTCCTCATTAGGATTAGTTACAGTAAAGCTTTCATCCAAGAGTTTTTTGCTTATTGATCTGCATTGTTTTTTGCTTGTATTCTTTAACGCGTATATAAGAATTTGTAATAACCCAGATGTGAGCGTTTCGTATGGCATGTCGACAAATTGGGGCCACAATGACAACCGCGTTGCATGTTCTTTAACAATATCCTTAAATTCATCAGGAACGTTACGGTAAACGAGAGGCATACTGTGTTTATTATTATTAACTTTTGGTTGGTCGGCGTTTTTATTACCGAATAAATTTTCTTTTGGTTTTTCACAAGGTGCTGAAACAACACCTCCGAGACATTTTATGGACGTGCGGAGGATTCTATTCGCGGACGGATCCCAAACAAAATCTTCTAAATTATTTAATAAATATTTTGACATTTTTATAGTGTACGCGTGACATTTTTCAACATGCTCTTGCGGGTAAGTTGCTACTGATTCTTTTTTAATTTCTTCCGTTTCTGTCTTTGCTTTTTTCAATGGTGGCTGATCTGAGTCGTCGTCTTCTTTTTCTTCTACCACCGGCTGTGATTGAAGATGTTGCGTGGCTCTGTTGCAACAAACTGTCAATAGCTGTTCCAGAACGAAGCTTGAAAAGTTATCAGAACTCAAAACGCGGAGTTCGTCAGAAAAAGCAGTCATAAACCGCTCGAGAGCTTCAGGGGAAGCGTAAGGAAGAAGTTGTTCAACAATTCTACAGCCGAGTTGGTTACAAGAAAGAGTTATCTCTTCATCGATAGTTCGCTCCAAAACATTGTTGACAAAGTTACCTAAAAGTGAAAGTACAATGTTTTTACAACGTATTTTGAAACAAGTTTCATATAGCGCGCGTATTGTACATAATTTATTAAATTAAAGTCGTGTTATTGAATATTTACCCTTTTCTTCGTCGTCGTCAAAGCCATTTTTCATCACTTCTAATATGCCAACGAAATAATGATACATGTCCTCAGATATCTTGGAGCCCCTTCCCCAGCATCCCTTTTTTTCGTATTTCTTTGCATTTGATAAAAGGGTTTTCTTTTTCTTCCATTTACGTTTGGGAGGCGCTCGAGAAGTATTAGGAGAATCCATGATAAAAGCACGTGTATTAGGTTAGTATTTATTTATTATGACAATGACATTTCGTAGCAGTGTAGCCAGATTAGATATTAAGAGATTAATCGTTTGAAAAGGAAGTAAAGAAGTAAAGAAACAGTAAATTAAAAAATTAGCCATCTTCTAAAAACAATTTTTTAAATTTAACTTAATTTTAAAAGTGCTATATATTAAGGCAAGGATAGAATGTAAGCTTTTGTGCTTATTTTCAATAGCTTATATCTAATGAGACTATAACTTAAATGCGTTCACTAGATACGTGTTAGAGCCTAAAGCAAAAGTGGTAAAATATTGAAATAAGATGTGAATTGAATTAAAAACATTCAAAAATAATCATATTTCAGGTTGTCAATAGTCTTTTAAGTGTAGACTTTAGAAAATAAAGTTGCTTGGGTGATTTTGTAAAGAATTGAGAAAAGGTTTGATTTTTGTTTTTTTTTCACTCATACACTGGCAATTCTCTAAAAAGATCTCTACTTTATCTTACTTATATTGGTTAATGTGGTTGTCGTTAGAGGTCCAGGATTTCGAAAATTATCTAAACTTAACTTATTTGGTGAAAGAAAATAACTATTTGTCATTTTATCGTTACAAAAACCTCTAAGATCAAAATTATAATTAAAGACTCGCGATATGTCGAGATATGACGGACGTTTAAAATATTGAAACTATACCAGAGACAATAATTATTGAAATAGTTGTAATATCCCGCGCACCAGTGATGCCAACCGTACTATAATTATAGTACAATACTATAATTTTAATTCCGCGAAAAATGTAAAATACTATAATTTTACGCCAAATATACCAAAATACTATAATTTTAAAGGATTCAAAACGAAAAATGTTCCTGTACTATATATTTTTTAGAAATACTATAATTTTTACGCCTTCGTACTATAATCAGCATAGAAAAAGATGGCAACACTGCCGCGCACACAAATGCAGCCAATTGGACAACGACAAAGTTTTCTCTCTCCCTCTAATAAAAACATACTTTATCAAATTTGTTTCGAGATTCGACCGTTGTATTTTGTTTGCTTGCGTCAGTCCGCCATTTTACATTTCTGAGACAATTTCGGTTTTGATTGGACAAAGTATTTAAATCACAGGAAGTGGAAATCTTGCATCCGACAGACTGTAGCGGTTATATTGCTGAAATTATTCGACTAAATTCTGACATAAAAATGGCTCAAAACGTCGACCCGCATTATTCGATGGCGACGAATCCGTCAAAACATAATGATGACAAAGTAAAACTGAAAGATAATCACGCCGTCAGCAAAAGGTAAGTCGAATACATCCATCAGCCAGTACCTGTTAAAATCTATAATCTTCAATCAATCTCCATCGTATTATATAGATATCATTATTATTACACTATCAATAAAAATACATCGTACTCTAAATAGATAAAAATTTAGACAGCTGTAGTGTAAAGCCATTGAAAGATGAAAATGCCGTTGCACAAAGTGTGTGAAATACTTGGGAATGAGTCAACACTATTGTTTTATCGGGCGCTTTATTCTGCTTACCTACATATTTGCACGTTATCTGAATGATATAGTTTCCATGCAAATATACATTAATTCGATCGACAATCAGACAAGCTCTCCCAAGGTGTTTTCGTTATCATTTAATTACTTAAACCGTTAATTTTTGCAGCATTGTGAGATCTATTCGGAACGTATTCACTAGGTACATATTTTGATTTAAATAGTTTGTTCGCGTAATTATAACAGTTAAATAAACTTGTTCAAATTGAGGAAAAATTTGAATCCGCGTTGTATCACTTGTCTTTTCGGCCCAAATTCTTATAAGAATGATGGCAATTGTCTCACCTGGTATTGACAATTTTCGATCGCCGGATTAGCGTCTCCTAAGGCCAGTAATATTTTATAGAATGCAGAAGAAAATGCAGTCCATATGGGTCAATTCATAGGTATTCAGACACTTGAGTAAGTGCAGAAATTGGCTGCATGTTCTTCATGCAAAATTAACTATAACTAGCTGAGCCAGCTGGCTCTCGCCAGTCTGTCTCGCTAGGTCTTGCTGACAGCTTGGCGTCCTAATGAAATGATATTGGATTTTAATAAAATTGTGAAGTATGCAGAGACGGCGCCGTTTGGCATGTCGCTGATTTGTTACTTTTACAATTTGCAAGTCGTTACTGTCGATATAAATTTAGCGTCATATGTATAGTCTATTATGGATTTTGGCCTTCAGGATGTCATCTGATACCATCCCAGGCTGCTAGACCTAGCATAATACCTGACAATTTGATTGCGATTGAATATAATGTAATAGAAGAAGGTTAGCCATATAAAAAATAAATTTAAACTATTAAGTTATTTTGTTTCATTGTCTAAAAAAATGGTTGCAGCCATAGAATAATATTAAAAAAAAAAAAAAATTGAATTAAAATTTTAGCGATAATATGTTTCACGCTGCGGGACGTTCATATCGAAACAAATGTTGATAAAAGAAGAAACATATAGATCTGAGAGGAAGTAATTATTAGGTTGGAAAAGAATTCGTCCAGCAGTGTATTGATATAAACTGATTATGATAATGGCATTATAAATAGGTAGATTATGTATATTATATAGCGATTATTCATAGGACCAAAAAGAGTGGAATCGGCTTAGAGAAGCCTTCATCCAGCAGTGGATTGACCTGGTCTAATGATGATAACGATGAAATGAATATATTATATTGAAATATTTGATAAATGCAGCAATGTATATATGAAACAGGAATGGAATTAGTTTTGAGAGGCCTTCATCGAGCAGTGGATTGATCCTGGTTCATGATAATAATGACGATATAAATGGGTAGGTAAATTTTAATATCACCAATTTTAATAGATATAGCAGTTCATATGACCAATAGGATTATTGATACAACCTTCATCCAGTAGTGGAATGCGAATAAGCATAGTGATACATATTAATTCTTCTATATAACCACGCGAATGGAAATAATGGATAATACGACGTAGACGACTCATAGTGTGATTAGGGTATGAAATTATCATAATTCACTATTTTATTTGCTTATACGCACGCATGCATTTTACTAATATTATGTAATAAAATATTTACAATATAAAATGAAATAATATTATATACGTTGTGTAATAATTACATATAGTAAATGTCATTTTTAATAATTTACCTCCCTAAAAATAATTATGTTTACGTTGTCTTTGAATATAAAAGTTCGAATAAAAATATTTTAGTCTATGTTTGTTATTGTGAATTATTGTAAAGCTGATAAAATAAATGACAGTCGGATAAATGTCAAAAAATGCAATTAATAAGATTCTGCGGTACAGTTCTGTTATGAGGTATTCAGAGGAAAACACATTTTGAAAATAGCCGATATGTTAGGTTTGGTTAGGTTAACCTAACAAATAATCCAGTATATCAGCTATTTTCAAAATGTGTTTTTCGCTGTATTCCTCATAACCGAACTGTACCAGTATGGACATAATAGGTTAACCGAGTGGCTAACATCCATTTATCGTAAACATAAAAAAATCTGTAGTAAATGTGCCGCAGAGGTGGACATGAGATTTTACAACTTTCTTTTTAGACCAAACCAAACCTAACCTGGAGAGTGAAAATAGTTAGTTTTAACACCACATTTCATAATTGGGGAAAGAGAATAATTGACCTCAATACTTATAATAAATAAATTTACTTCAGTGGGTCCAATTTCAAACAGTTTGAAAAATGTAACACTGATCGGTACTATCAAACATAATTGAAAAACGTGAGCAGAATAGTGCATAATACTATTATTTTAAATAACTTAATAATTTGAAAGTCAAGACAACGTACCTATCACAAAATATGTTATATATGAAATCCATTACAATTTCAATTCAAATACCATCGTTATACATTAATATATACATATCTACGTACTCACCGTAATTACTATATTACCAGATAAATAGAATTAGGTTGGAGAGAACTTCATCTAACAGTAGATTGATCGAGGATGATGGTGATTATAATAATGATTTGAATAGGTACCTAGGTAAATATTATCACAAATTTGATAACATAATTTGTGTACGAAAGGAATGGAATTACTTTGCTTGAACAGTTTGATGAAGGTTTGGATTGATTCAGGTTTTTGAAACCCACAATGACTGAGTGGCTAACATGTCGGCTTATAATGTCGTGGACCTGACAAATACATAATATATTGTTTTTCACGGTCTAAAAATATAATATCAGATATGAATGTGACCGTAAATAATATACGTCAAGTGTTGCACTAAAATAATGTCATAATGACCAGAAAACCAGAATGATGTTTTAAATCAGGAGCATATGCACTTACCTGTCGTATAACTTCATCAACAGTAGATACACAATAGGTATTTGCTTCACAACTTAAATTAGAATGGTGACGGTGACACATCATAAACATACAGCTGTCAGATTGATGTGACATGGTATACTTCGCCGGTAATATGAATCTAATATTATAATTTTATATTATCTAATAACAACTTCAAACGATTGAATGTATTATTAGGATAAGTATAGTGTTTTAATATAATATAGGTACACATGTATTAGGTAGTTTTATTTAACCTCTACTGAAAGCGTAATATTATGTTAATTAAGATCGCACCAAATCGCTTGATTGAGAATAATATCCGGATTAAAAATTCACTAAAACATAAACAATTCGCCAAATCACTTGATTGAGAGTAGTATTCGTTTCGAAAAGTCACCAAAACCTAAATAAACATCTCTTGTTTCTAATACAAAGGCATTATTTATCATATTGTCATTACGATTGACGGAGTAGCCGCCATTTTGAAATATAATATTTTCAGTGTTGCAAACACATCGAAAAAATAAATTCCCTAATTAATATGTGTTGTAAAAAAAGTCACGTGCCGATCGAAAATCTATTGTAAAACAGTCAAAATAACCCTAAAAAACCCTAAAAGACAACGAAATTTATCAAATTCCATACTTTTATACTTGAATAAAGAACGTTTCTCTACTGAATTTTTCATTTAAACCTATTGGACATGACGAATAAGTCACACAATCGCTCGCAAAAACGGGCACAGCTGTAGGATAATAATATATAGGAGATGCTAATGCTCCCCTTCAAAATGACCTATAGTGAATATTGACATTCTTTGATACACATTGAAACAACGGCACTGTCTAAGTATGGTGAACATTTGCTACCCATGGTCCTCGCAGTACAAATGTTGCTCTCTTCACAATGGTGTCTGTCCACATTTACAATGCTTGGGCCATATAGAAATTAGGCAGATGGGACAATTTGGCAACACCAACTGGATGATAAACATCTGGGTGCTACACAAGTCAATGAAATACGTAGACGGACAGGTATAATATAAAATATCCACCTATAATAAGGTGAGGTTTGTAATTGTTGCAAAGACTCGTGTCATTGGTGTGGTTATACATTCCAATATGGAACCATATAGCTACAGTTCAGTGCTAGGTTTGACTGTTAAAGCACACCATCAACTTGAGTCTGCAACAACCATAAACTTTGCTTTATGGTAAATATTTCACATTAAACTTGTTTGTCTACTTATTGATCAGACATGTGTATTTTTTCGCACATTTCATTCACCTGAACAGTGCCCAGATTTCCATCATTATTAAAAAAAACAAATTCATTGAAAGTGATCAATTTCAGCATGTTTTCTTGGAATGTCATATTTTCTACTTAAATTCTTTGATCTGGCACATGTAAGGGTTATGTTAGCCGGCCGCGTATGACGTGGCTGCATATACATAACGGGTGCGGAGGTGGGAGTTTTACACACCAACCCCTCCCCCCTAACCATTCATCACATGTCACCTAATATGAGTAGGCAAGAAGCAAAATGGCTTTTCTCCAATTTTGTAATGCACGTGAGTAGTCTCTTTGAAATGTTTAAATTAGATCAAATAACTTCATTATTTTTAATTAAAACGATGGTCAATGTAGCTCGGCATGCTATAATAAAACTTATAATGTACCTAAAATCCTCAAAACTGTGATTATTTTTATGCACATATCTCAATGTGTAATTGATAGCGAGAAGCCCTTTTGCTGTTGACCTGCTCCCTAAGCTGGCTCTCACATGTAGACCTGCCTCGTCTGTCGCGCAGCCATAAATCAAACCTTCCAAGAACGTTGATCCGATGTTGCATATGAACATCTACCTAGTGACAGTCGCACATAACCTTCTAAACATATAGATATTTGGATGCGGTGAGCCGGTATAGGAATGATCAATTCGTAGGTGTTCGTATGCATCCTGGCGTCTTCGACACACAGCATGGAACTTGTCGATTGCAACAGTAGATTTTTTTTTCAAACTAAAAAGCCACATTCGACCAATCTGCAGAGCTCCATTTGTCAACGTGTGTTTGGTGAATAACGATGACGCCACATCGACGTATTCGACACGCTGCAGGCAAGACGAGTTTTGATGTGAGAACCGGCTTAGACTGAGATATCTATCGATGACCTCTATGACCACGTTTTTTACGTGTGTAGATCACATGTAATAGCAAAAAAGTGGCTCTGTTTGAAAATAGATATGAGATATTTCTTCAATTCTCATCTACATACTTACATCAATTCACATTTAATTATTGGATGTTAACTTATGGAATGAATTGATATCACTGAAGATCATAAGAGACTTAATAACGGATACCATTGCCCGCACTCCCAGTTAAACAAAATGTAAAATGGTTATAATATATGCCTATTCCATTATAGTACTTTTGTCGTAGAAGTTTTCATTTTTTACATTATATTGGGTCAGGTTTTAGGTCAATGTGTTTTTAATCTCTGATATTTTTTACTTTGCAGGCTTCAAAAAGAACTGATGGAATTGATGAGAGCCGCTGACAAAGGTATATCCGCATTCCCCGAGAGTGAAAATCTATTCAAGTGGGTGGGGACGATCTGCGGGGCGTCGGAGACGGTGTACGCCGGGCAGCGATACAAATTGTCTTTGGAATTCCCAAACTCTTACCCTTATTCAGCCCCCGTAGTAAAATTCCTGACCCCCTGCTTTCACCCCAACGTAGGAGCCGACGGCACGATATGTTTGGACATTTTAAAAGACAAATGGTCGGCTCTCTACGACGTGAGAACGATACTCATCTCCATCCAGAGCCTACTCGCCGAGCCCAACGTGGACAGCCCGCTCAATGTGCACGCTTCAGAGCTGTGGCCCAGTCAAATCGATTATAAGAAATATCTAGACAACCATTACGCCAAGCACAGAGACTCGTAGATCAATTGTCTTCGCTTCGCGTCTCTTAGGTTTCAAATGTGAACAATACGATGAGTGCTCGATTCATTCACGACATTTCAAACGATTCCTTGCAATATATTATTTTATAAAACTGTATTTCCTCCGACACAAACTCTATGAAGTATCTGATACTGTTTTCGATTCCAGTGGACAGAGACACATTACTGTGTATATTTTTTTTGTATGATTCTTTTTAATTGGTAGTAATTTTTTTATGTCTGCAATATATTTTTATTTATTATAATAATTATAAAGTGACTTGTTGTTTTTTTTCCTATCAATACCTACTGACCTTTATTGATGCACAAACGATTTAATATATTGTAGGTATTGCGACACGTTTTAAACATTTTTGTGAACTGAGTCACGCTGGTTATTAACCTTTGGTTGATGATTTGGCATAAATGCAGTCAGTGATCATGTTCAGCATGTTTCAACTCTATTATGTGTTACATTTATCTGAGTCAAGAAGGTTCAAATTGACAACAAACTTATAATTTTGTATGAGCAATCTGTAGTGTTCATTTTTAAAATACACAATAGAACCTCCCATCATCCGGATTACTTTTTGATCATCAGTTTCGTATGATTATAACCTAATGAAATTATGCATGTGAATAAAAAAAAAAAATTAGCATGTGCAAGTATGTTTAACCTATAATTTGGAGAGATCCCGGTGTTGGCTATGGAATCAAAGTAACTATTGGTACCTTGATTCAAGCCAGAAAAGCAGATTGGCAAAATTAACACAATTTGTAAAGTATTCCATATGTATGAATATTAGGTAGGAGCAGTTGGCTCAAAGGTAAAGCAATTGCCCTGAATCCGATGGATGCAGGTTCAATAGGTGTATCTATAAAAATGTTACATTATCGAATTTTGTGAATTATTCGTTAAAAATTAGAAAAGGTGAATTTTTCAAAAAATTCTTGGTTTATTTTGGATGTAAAATGTTATTTTTTTGGTTATCTGTACCACCTTCGTCCCCAATTGGTCTGGATAATCTAGGTTCTACTGTATATAATTGCCATTATGGAAAAAGGGCATAAAAATTAAAGTAAAATTCAAATATTCATTATGGATACACCTAATTGTTTCTTCCAAGACTACAGCATAGATAACATACATAAAGACTACTGCACAAATGTAAATGTGAAAATGAGATATGAAAGGCAAATGTACATACTTATTGTCTGCAACACTGCATGCATGGTTTCTGAATTTTTATAAATTCTATCAACTTGCGTGACATGTGTGCACGCACGATTTCATGCGGTAGTGGTGACCTGGATGGCAAAAAACAGCACACAAGAAACTTGTCTTGCTTACACTTGAAAAATGAGATGAAAGTGTAGTTTGCACGCTATTGCTAACAGTAAATCCATGCATGTGTACAGGGGCTAGAATTATTTTATGTGTACACTTGGTTGAGCAAAAACAGTCTACAGTGAAACTGTTCTTGTTTATATGCAGCATATTATATTGTCCTAAAATTTAGGATCTAAATTATATAAATAAATCAAAAATGAAAGTGGATCCGACCCTACTTAAACAAACATGAAACAATAACTAATTGAAGCCAGGAATTATTCATAGTAATTATGTAGTCAAAAACTTTATTTGGACCAATGACAAAAAATAAAAAAACTAGTTTCAGTTGGGAAAGCAATACCAATTACTATGATTACATTTGTTGTATTTTCACTGTCCACTGGTTTCTGGGATATACTGTGCCAATATAATTGAAATATGTACACAGCTTCCTACGCAAACCAGATGACTACCCTTCTCAGGCCTCTAAATTTGTTATACACTTCATCGCTGGTTGTATGCAACATAATTGCAACAGCCGCCCAATTTACCTTTATCGCATCCAACGTATTTACGCTTATATATAAAATATATGGGAATAGCCTGTATATTATTTTGCAGTGAAATAATAGCCAACTCGCAAATTTAAAATAAAATTTATTATTATATACACAAAAAGATTCAGTTTACAGATGTAACAAGGAATGTTTTTTAATACATAAGTAAATATGACTTAAATAATGAGTTAAATGAAATGGAAAAAAAATAAAAATGATTACGAATGTTAAATGGATATAATTTAAATACGGCGATGATTAACTCTTTAGCTACGATAAAGTATTAAGGGGCAGCTCTACAGAATCGGCCTTGAGAATTGAAAATATGATTTTTTTACATGTGGTCCATAATAACTGGTCTACTAGTTAATATAAAGAGGTTGCCGCCAATGCTTGTTGTCTCAATAAACTCCCTCCAAGTGAAGCTATGGGGTGACCAAACAATAGTACTTTCTAATAAATGTTACTAAATTCAATATGTTTACAGTTCTTTGGTGTGAAGTATTGCAACTGATATGATGGATATGATAACTTTTTTGATTATGTGTTAGCCACGATATAAACTTAATAATATATTAATAACTTTTTAACCTGAAATTGTCCGAGAACTAAATATACGAAGGATGTTGACATACATATCTACCTACATTTTTATTTCATGTGCTATCCAAAAAACATTACTAATGAATAGTGTTTGTTTGTAATGTTTAGGACCTACGTATTAAGAATAATAGGTATTGTTTAATTCTAATGCATATTTTTTAAAACGTAGAATTTAGTGTCTGCCTATTATAAAAAGAAAGTGACTTTTTATTGACTGCGTAACTTCACTTTTATACTAGTGAAACAAGTGGTAGGTAGAACCATTATTGCATGTAAAGGCAATGGGCGAAATAATTTATATCATGTGTGCCTAAAAATAATTATTAACATACAGTCACTAGACACATTATTTTTTTATTAATCCATCCGACTGGCGGGCGACGCCAGGGCTGTCGACGCAATTAATTGTATTGTACTTTTAAAATTTTATTTATAATATATTTTATTCAAGTTTTGTGCATCTAATGCCGGGTCCACACTGGCAACATGTCGCTCGACAACCTCGATAAATTTTACGATAATTATCATACTTATCGTAAAATTTAACGAGATTGCCGGCGACATGTTGCCAATGTGGACCCTGCATAATATCCACTGTGGTTCACGTAGTGGCATGGACATGTTGTTTCTGGGGTCAACTAATTCAAGAAGTAAACACCCATGATAGAATTTTTCTAGTTTTAGTTGCATTATATTCCAAAACTCATTTCCGATTTTATAAATGGAAATTTCTTGGTGTACATAGTAAACAAACCTACGAATAAAAAAAGACAGGAAGGAACATACTGATTCATCGCCATAAAAACTGGCAACCAAATTCGCCATTTTGGAAAGCGACGACTTTGCGAAAACAAATATCGTGTGGTCTGCACGTGTGCGGTAAACTTAAATAGGTAATTTTGTGTATTTTATGTTTGTGTATCATGCATTGTTGGCCATATTTTCCGGTCTTTCTTGATTGCCGTGACACAATATGTTCCTTCCAGTCTTTTTTATTCATAGAAAAAAACAGTATGTTCTATTAGTTATATAATGTATTATGAATCTGTAATAAAATAATACACAATTAAAATATTTTCAAATTGAAAAAAACACATTTTCCTAGCTTTGAGCCGTGCTCACTCATGAATGTCATTCTTCATTTAGGTAAGTATATACAAATTTTGGTGTTATCTTGCAAATTAAATAGGTATCTGACCTTTTCACTATATTATACATGTACCTACATGCAAATGTATTGTTTTCAAATAATTGATATGGATTATATACCATCGTATTATTTTCTCGAAATCATAAACATACTATAATGGTATTTGAGTATCAACCTAAGCTCAATTTGAATTAGGTAATAATAATAATATACCCGTAGATATATCAATAGTATGTTTACTACGATATCCACCCAAGTTATCAGTATGTACATACAGGTTTGGTTAAAAACTATGACGAAATTAACATTTTAAAAATATTAATGCATATAATATTTTGACAGCCCTGTTGTCTGATCGGCGGACACGTGCAGTTGTTTATCAAATAATAATGTGTAAGACGGCCGAGAAAGCCAATAATATTTTTTTTTTTTTTAAATAAAATCTCCGATGATTAGTGATTTTTGCGAAAATATCGATTTAAATTAACGTCCTAACGACGCCGATGTCCTTTTGATACTAGATTATATTTCAATCTCCTTCTCTTGAGCCCCCTCTTAATACTCCATTATTTGACTAGAAGCTAAGCAAGAGACAAACATTATTTGAAATGAAATGGAGAAAAAATTATAATTAGGTTCACTAAAATTATTTTGGAATATTTATTGGTTCACACAAATAAATCAGACATTGGGATAAATATGTGTACAATAAAAAATCAATGATGCGATAATACTTTCGAGTGAAAATTAGTTTTGTTTGTAGACGATTTTACTTATGGGATCATCATCACAACCGAATCGAATGTGCACATTCGTCAGTTTACTCGAACGCCTTGAACGAATGCATGCAATTACCGGCTATGCGATCACCACATAACCGAAAACATCACTTTATAGGCCCAGGTGCCATATATAACAGTCGGGTATCTTTGGGAGCGAAGTCTGTGCAATCTGAAGACTAAGATAGATGTCATTATGATGTACCGTCTTTTTTCATGAATCAATATTTCATAATCACAAAATAAAAAAAGACTTTCAAAATATTCTTTAGTCAACACGTGCATTATACATTTAATTGAATTGATACATATATAATAATATAATTATGTAGTAAAATTCCCATCGAAGTTTGCAAAAATTGTCTCATAATTTTTAAGAATTTTGCATTCTATATTTGCCATATTTTTATTTCACGATCCATTCTTTCCAAATATGGCTTTATCGTTAATTTTGGAATAAAAACATTTAAAATAATATTATTTTATGTTTCTAACACACTGTCATTAAATGTTTATTCATATGATAAGACATTTATACATCTCCCTTCAAAGTCTACAGATTGTTAAATAAACGATACCGAAAATCTTTTAACCTTTGTGCTATATGGGCCGATAATATATCCACTTAGTCTTATTATAAACTATATAAATTTAAGATACATGTTAACGTTGAAATTAATCGCTGCTGCAGAGTATTGCAGCATTTATCTCTGAAGCTGTGAATCATGAGCTGAAATTGGCAAATTTGTACATTTTATATGTGCGTTTGATCTAGGGAAAGGACCCAGTGGGTTGGGTGAATCATAACTATTTTTATTTTTTGCTTTCGATCATTTTATGGCTGAAATGCTCTGTTTAGGAGCAAAAATTTTTATTTACCAACTTCAAACAGACTTACGTTAACTCGTAATAAGATTCCAATTGTATTTGTTGCTAACATGTTTTTTAATTGGCTCTACAATCCTGTGCATATGAACCACCTCACGAATAGGTTTCTTAACTGATTTTTGTTTTGCGAGAAATGGATGTTAGTCATTTGGTCCATACTCTGGATCCAAACGCACATTGAATTTTTACCAGTGATTTTAACTCAGGACCTTAAGAATATTAAGCTAGAACAGAAGGATATTAAGCCTGACGCGTAGCCACTCAGTCATTGTTTTTACACATACAGTATAACCCCTATTTTACGTTTTTTAAGGGACTGAAGAAAAAAAACCTAATTGGAGGGAAAATGTAAAAGGGGGGTATTGAAAAAAAGAACATTTAAATTTTATGTTTCTAAAAAAATAACGTTTTATTAAAAAACAACATTCAATTAAAATTTTTATTGAAAAATCGTTCGAATGTCACGACCCAATCATTGTCAAGTGCGCGTAACTCGCATATTTTGAATATTTCCGACGTAAATCGCGGGAAAGAAAAACGTAAATGCGGGTATTAAATGTACTGAAATACATCGGGACTGAAAAAAATACACGCAATTGCCGGGAAAACGTGAATTCCGGGCACGTAAAAACGAGGTTATACTGTAATTGATATTGTAAAATAATGATGAGTCATAAAAAAAGAGAAACAGAACATTATTGATATTAATACAAACTACATAATTACAATCAGCATAGATAATATAAAATACAACACACGATAATAAGTCATTCAGAAATATAACATTGCATTAGTAGTTAGGTGTATATGTAGGTACTAGATCCAGAAAAGTATTAACTGCAAAGTACTAATTCTCAGATAAGATAACAGTATCATTGACAAAAAGAAAACACAATATGCCACGCTCTAAAATTTTTGAAAATTTACTTTAATTTACTTCAGGTGAGAAATTCTTACCTCTTAGTCTAATGTATACACTGGCTTCTCATTCAGGTTCAATTCCCGTTGAGGTTGCAACACATCTATGTGATTTTCTCAAACCGTGAGCAGGTATTAAGGGCCAATAGTTAAAATTTGTCGTAATTAGTATATCACCTTGTAGCATAGTGGACGATGCGCACGGGGCGGGGCGTAAACCCAAGAAATGCAGGTTCGAATCCTGCCGGGTGTCTTACTTTTTTCAAAAAGAGTTTTTCTATCGGTTATAATATATTTTCTCAGAAGTGTTTTTCAAAATTATGTATGTTCAATAATTAGAATGGTACATTCTTAAATCTTGTGAATTATTCGTTGAATAAAAGAAATAGTTAACAGTATTTTTGTTCTTCCTAGAAAATTTTGAATTTGTGACATACATAATATTACTGTTTGTCAAATGATACCGACTTTTATGATACCCAATTTAATAATCCGATGTAAATAAATATCCATCAGTAAGTTCATATGTAAGTAATCTCGTTAGTGATTTAACTCGTAGCAAAATTATTGATAATGTATCCGTACATACACTTCTAACAGTATAACCATAAAATACTTGATGCCATCGATCCATCAGTACAAGTTGTCCGCTGAGTGAGGGCGCCACATGCAAACATTTTTTGGCATATTCAAAACTTTTTATATTTTGATGAGTTTAGTTCTAAATTCGAGCACCTGATGATTTATGATGGTACATTTTATAAAATGGACAGTGTTATGAAATTATAGATCAAAGAATATTTATGAAAAAACATGATATTATGTACTTAGTACTTATTCCACACAATTGATCGGGACCAGTTTCATCTGTTTAAACGAGATATTCCCATAACATAATTAAGACAAGTACAGGTGCCAAAATATAATAAAAAAAAATTAGTTACGAGCAGTTTTCAGATTCACATGTAAGCCACCTATTTATGTATTTAACTGTTTGATACAAAAAGATTTCAGAATTTTATTCCTAACATTGGAGTATATCCCATGGACATGTATAAATATATAAAAAAAACAATAAATATTTGTAAATCTTTCGACACAGTCAGTATATTCAATTGATATAGAATAAAACTGAATTTTAACGGACATTATCTTAAGGCAAGAGTTATTAAAACGATTTGACAATTAATAGTCAATTAATTAATTATCTATAATGCCAAAACCAAATCCATGCATTTGATTATTGTACATAACATTATAACAATTGCAATTTAAAAAATAATTCTGGATTTAATATTAGGTAGGTATATGAAATTAAACTGACCGATACACAATTTAATGACGATTCAAAAACATTTATAATTTTTAACATATTGTGAGATAGCTACTCCCACACTTTTATTAGATTATCTAGCGTCCTATTTTCAACAAATCAGAGTTGTAGAGATAACAAACGGTGGTACTATCAAAAATGTTGGAGAAAACTGTCTTCTGCTAGATCATGGTTTCCCAAAGTGGGTACTGAAAGGATTACTGGCGGCAAGTAAGCAATAATAAAATTTGGTGATATAGGCTCATCTTTCTCAACACAAATTATTTTTAATTTTACTGATTTGATTAATAATAACTTTATTTTATATTTAGAAATACAGTGCAACCCCCGTTTTACATGTCTGGAATTCACGTTTTATCTCTCTTTGCGTGTAGTTTCTGTAGTCCTGTTTCATTTTAGTACATTTAATTCCCAGTTTTAAGTATTTATTTCCCGTAATTGACAACTTAAATTTTCAAAATTCAATTCAGTGCATGACATCATCGAAATTAATTCCAGATGCATGCGTGCACTCTATTTATAGACAACATGTC
The DNA here is from genome assembly GCF_057557595.1 of Rhyacophila brunnea. Lineage (NCBI taxonomy): Eukaryota > Metazoa > Arthropoda > Insecta > Trichoptera > Rhyacophilidae > Rhyacophila > Rhyacophila brunnea. The sequence continues at coordinate 24,024,369 of NW_028232774.1, forward strand.
TGCAGTGCCCAAGACCGAGGTTACACAACGCAACGGTTACACAATGATTGTATAAGTTTATTGTTTATTTTTCAATACCCTAAATATACATTTTCCCTTTCTTTACCTTTTTTGTCAATCCCTTCAAAGACGTAAAATAGGGGTTTCATTGCAAGTAGTAGGAAGGGGGGTTTTTTGAAAAAATATCTTTAGGGAGTGGTAAGCCAAAAAGATGGCAGTTTCCCTATCAAAATCCCTGAGGTAACTTTCTGTTTGTCATAAGTGCCATTTTTCTATGCATTTTGATTTCAGAATTTGATAGAAAATTAGACTAGCACATCTATTCTATACACAAGGCTATGTTTTAACAGCACCTCTCTTGGCTTTGTTAACTTTATGACAGTTTAGGCGTTAACTTATTGTAACAATTAACTGCCTCAATACATACATATGATAAGCTACCCTCGATAGCCGCCTTGTGTATAGAATATGTGTGCAGGTCTTTTTTTGCAGCTTCATTTTCATAAATTTAAGCTACATACTTACAGAAAAAGGTTTTCTTCAACATCTTGGGGTAATTGAATTTGCAATGTAGAGTTGAATTTGATTAAAATAAGCTTTGATAATTCGGTGTGCTCTGATAACAAGTATTTTTTTTGTATATACCAGTGGTGACGGATGGGTGGAGGTAGACTGTGGAGATTCAACATAAATAGAGCACACTACACTTTGTCAGATATGTTTATTTGTTTTTATTGAACTAAGAATACAAATTGCGGATGGCGTTAGTTATTTGTTGAAATTTAATTAAGCCTTACTGCCTAAACCACAATAGTAGAGGTAGGCTGTGCAGATTCGACAAAGATAATACACAATTTTTCAGTCATACTTATTTGTTTTCATTGAATTAAGAATACAAATTGCAGATGGTCTTTCGATTAAACCCTGTCTAAACTAAACTATTTTAGATAGAAGAATATTTTTTTATCTAATAATAATTATGGCTTGCTTTAGGCAGAGTTTAATTAAAGTTTAAAAACTAACCTACACAATCTGCAATTTGTACGTCTGACAAAGTTTAATGTGCATTATTTATGTCAGATCTTCAGTCTACCTCCACCATACGCCACTGGTATATATATATAAAGTGCCTTCATAATATATTTAAGGTAATATAATATATTAAATTTGTCAATTCATCTTATAATCATAAAAATAATTTGCTAAATAAAGATACTTGGGAAGATAAATTATCACATAAAAATGTTACACGCAATAAAAATTATTGTAAAAGTATTAAAGCCTAACTATTTACCCTACGTTTTAATGATTACAAGCAACACGAGTAAAACAGTTATTGTACCGCCTAAAATAAAAATACACCTCATTTTCCCGTTCTTCCTATGATACGTATCGGCCTTTTGCAGCTGTTTGTAGCCTTCTTTGACACTGACCTCTGTTTGCTCAACGTTATAATCGATTCTGTCGAGGACAGTTCCCTGGTCCAGCACCGAGTGGGATACATCTTTGAAGATGTCGTGTAAGTCCATGATGGATCGAACGATTTTGTTCACCTCTTGCTCCCGGTGCTGTGCCATCTTTGTGTTGTCTTCTTGGTAAAGAAACATTTGCTGCTGAGACATTCTGGCGTTGGCCGGCTTCTGAAATGCTTCATCGATGTCTTGGTCTTCTTCTTCAAAGAATATACTGGAATTTCTACTGTTCTTTGGTTGCATTTTCGACGACGATGCCTCGCCATAGGAATGGTTTTGATTTGTGGTTTTTAGGTCTAGGAAATTTGATCCATCGTCCATGTTGAGATCGTCAAAGTTGGGTAATTGAAAGAATGCGTTTGATCTTTCTTCTCTCGAGGTGATCGATTTTAAATATTCGCTCTGTCCTATTCTGAACGTTAGACTGAGATCTTGAAGAGTGGTCACGAGGGAAGACAGCACATTGTGGGTGAGACGCTGTTCTAGAGATGAACCTTAAATAAACCATAATCGTATGTACTTATCGCTGATTATGAGATATATTATATAATCAGGTACCAAAAGATTTAATTTAATATTTAGGTATACTTTGAATAAACGCAGATGCGATTTCTCGCAGATGCAGTGCACAGGAAATAAGCATTATTGTTATGGTTGTTATTCTTGAGTGCACTTACACCGAACCTATTTTATTGCATTGCTATTTTTTGTTTGACACTGTTCCGACTATGTTTTATTCTCTGTCAAAACTCACGGTAAAGTGGTATGTTTATAATATTCTATTGCATTCAATTTTATAACCATATTCATTCCTTATCGAAAATCACAGAGTGAAGTTTATATTAAAAGACTTTTTACAAGATATTGTTGGTAATTTCAGCCGAGGGGTCGAAGCTGCGACCCACGGGTGCTTTACCAACCAGGCCACTGTAGGCGAATGATAGCCATACAACATCACAACCTTTTTGACCATTATGTTGTCTGAAAATGAGCTATCTTCCAATTAAGGCTATACTTCAGCTGAGGCATGGTCTAAAACGATCGTGACTATGCGACCCGCAGATTGTCCATTTAATGTTATGTTTATTGTTATTTAAGTAATAATAATAATATATTCATTGACATGTTTTGTTTTTCGAGTAAATATGTAACATTTTTTAGTCATCTTTAGTCGACTATCGCTCTCCTATTGGCAACACTTGCAAAATTACGTCCCACCTACTGCTGAAAATTATTTGCCGTATCACTGAAGTATACCCTTAAGATTTAACTTCTCTACATGAATGTCAACATGGCATAAGACCATGAACAGTCATAAAATACATAATAAGATAAATGCTATTTGTGTGACTATTGTATACTGTAACTAGAATGCATTTAAGTTACTGAACAGATAGTAGTAAAATTGATAAAATTTAATTCAACAGTCTCGGCCGTATATAAAAACACCAGTGTCTCTTACCTTGTCTACATTGCCCTTTAATGACTTGAGCCAGCCTGTGTGCCGTGGAGAAGTGCCGTGATATTTCGGAAGTCAATCTTCCAGCTAATTCTTCTTCAGCACAGCTGTCGTCCAGAGTGGGCCTTTGGACGTGGCGGGAGTGAACTTGCTGCAGTTCAGATATCTTTGTGCGAAGTCTGTTGCAACGGGAAATCAAATGAAACAATGAAGATTACATTTCAAAGAAGGAATTAATTACATACGGATAGAGCGGTGATTCTCAACCGGGTTCAGAAATTTTGTAACAATCCGCAAGAGCTTGCGAAAAAGGATACCTGTGGGTCTATTCTATGCTTATCGACCGCTAAAGTGATAAAGTGAAAAATATTATCACACTTAGGGTAGGTTTGTATCAAAATATTAGCACTTATTGTAACAATTACACGAAGCCGGTTTTTATTGTTGCAATAAGTGCTATATTTTAACAGCACCTATCTTGCTGCTGTTAAAATATCGCACTTATTGCAACAATAAAAACCGGCTTCGTGTAATTGTTACAATAAGTGCTAATATTTTGATACAAACCTACCCTAAGTTTGATACTATTTATCAATTTAGTGTTTGATAAGTATAGAATAGACCCACTGAAATCGTAATGGTAATAGAGGTGATAAATAAAAGGTTTCATTTGAACTATTTTGAAAGTTTAGCTTAATTAGATATGAACGAATAAAACTTGAGGAAATTTAGTTGTTAATAAGAATTATTGTGACTGTTTACTATGCACTGTTACTTTTGTTCATATCATAGCGCTAAGCTGTGCACGATAACATTCCAATAACAGTACATCATTGATTTGTTATGAAAGTGTGTTTTGACAACCCAATCATTGGTGACAGATTAAGACAGGTGTGCAAATAATACAACGGCTGAAAGGAGATGACGAAGTGAGTAATTTTATTGTGGATGGGCGGGGCGGGGCGCGTATCATAATTTTAAAGATTTTCTTTGCATGTATTCTTTTAAGACGGCCACGCAGAAATAATACAATGTAGTAGTTGGGTGGTAATGAATTTGGAATTTTTTTTAAATAAACACAGTAAAGGGTAGCATTTTAACTAACTTTAGATAACTGCTTTATAAATAAATACCTTTTGTAATTTACCTCTCTGCGCATCTATTCTATACACAAGGCTGCCACCAGCGGCTATTGAGTGTAGTTTATCATATTTACGTATTGAGGTATTATAATTGTTACAATAAGTTAGCCGTCCAAACTGTCAAAAAGTGCTCAACAAAATGTAGAATAGGAAACACTGTATCCATGACGTTGGTCTCATCGCTGCCATTTTTTTTTATATTAGCTCAATAGTCAAATTGATTGTATATGAAATTACGACATACGTCACAGTTTCTCAATTATAAGGAAACTTGAGTTACCTGGTCATGACATACTGGGCCTCCTCCAAGGAATCTGCCCATGCAGGCGGTAGTGACGCCCCGCCTCCCGGAGCCCCGCTGCTGCCCCTCCGGCTGAGACTTCCACCTTCGATGTCAACACCTCGGAGACGCAATGACGCTGATTCATCGCGCAGAAGCCGCACTTGATCTGACATAGTCTAAAAATAGATAATTTTATTGTAGAAAGTAATCAATCCTAACAATCTAAAAGATTTATTTGAATTTAGGATGCATGAGCTTGTAGATGAAGGTTGCAAAGTAGGTTTAAACATAGATGTTTCGAGGACAAAAGTAATGGATTATCTGTTTGAATGACCTAGTCAAATTGAATGGGTCAACATTTGCGTCCATCTCGGAGCACATATATTTATCGACGGAGTTATATGACGAGATTGTTCGCAGAACCAAACTGACATGGAGCACATTTAGTTCCCTGAATATTTACATTGGCCTGCTAAGTCTGCCATGCCTGTAAAGTGTTCAACCAATGTGTGCCACCATGGCTCATGCATATATGTTAATCCTTAATGTAAGATAAATATGAAAAACTACGAGTAGGAAAGGTGAATGTTGGGCATAAAGTGGAAAGACCACAAGAGAAAGCAATGGATAAGGATGCAGACAAAAAAGCATGGATGGTCTGTAGCATCAGTTTAAGAAGAAATATACCATATTAATATTTATTTTTTTAAAACATGTCTGATCTTAAAGAAGATTATATGGCCATAGGTTGCATTTACAGTTTTTTGTTTTTACAAGAAATGGATGTTAGCCACTTGCTCAACCTATTAGGTCCATACTATGACTCCAAACACAAATTGAAAAACAATATGTGTATCTGCCAAGTCCAGGATTCAAACCTGGGACCCACAACATTATAACCTGACACGTTAGCCGCTCGGCCGTTATTAAGCCGACGCAGTGGCGGCTAGGCCATCGTTGGAATATTAGTATACACCGATATCTGGTTATGTGCCAAAGCAAACATGTTCGCGGATATGGCCGGGTGTACAGTGCTGGCCATACAAAAAACGTGGACTTATTCGCCTGTCTTTGAAGACAGAATGCCAGTCTCAGGAGTTTGTTTTGAATAATTTAAAATTCGGAAGAATACTGGTCCAATAATGAGACATTTAGCATATGACTGGTGAGTGTTTATGATTATCTTTCAATATACCTACCTATTTCACAAAAAAGAAAAAATAAGGTTTATTTTTGCAAAGAAATTCGCGGCCTCTCACATGCCGCCACACAAAACCTCCCGGCACTGATCAGGTTTATATATATTATTGAGAAAACAGTTGTCCTAAATTCTGAGGAATACATTTTTTTGTCGGGGGAGATGCTTTTTATTTTGGTAGTATCTTAATGTTTGTTACTTTGACACACATTTACGGAAAAGTTCAAGGACATACGTTAAAGTGCCCACCACCACCCGTCATATATGCATAGCCGTGGATATGCACGGCCGCTTTCTATGACGCTTTAAACGTGTCTGAAAGAAGTGATTTTAAGTGCTCATTCCGTCCCGAGACGGAGCCGCACGGGACTGATGCTGCAACCATGCACCGTAGTGCCTTAAGAAGAAAGTTAGGTAAGGTATCATACATTTGATACAATTAAGAGTCCATTAAAGCTATGTTTGATCAATATAAATACTTTTCCCAAAAAGCATCTTCCCCAATAAAAAGGTATTTCTCAAAATAACTCTTATTACTTCGTTGAAATAATCTGTTTACAGTATTTGTTCTTTGATAAATGAGTATTTACAATGTGGTGTGATACGGCATTTACCAATGTGAAAGATAGTAAGTTGTAAGATTACAACATATTGGTCAAAAAAGTACCTAAAAGCAACAAAGTAGCTCGGTCTGAAAAGACAATTTCAAACCTGCTGCCAATTTATTTTCAGAGATACCCATTACATCATTATTTGCGAATTTTATTTAGTTGAAAGGAAGCTGATGATAATAACATTCTAGAGACAAAATGGCATGCAAAGTATGAAAGGATCATCGTTTTGTGTCAACCCATTGAAAAAAAACTACGAACAATCTGTTTACCTGTTCGGCGTATATATGCCGGCTTTGTACTGCATTGTTTCGCATCAGAACAAACACGTCTGTTAAACTTCTCGTCGACATTTTCATATGAATAATTTGACATAACGTTACACAAAACGGTTATTATTTATTTACAAATAAATCCATATGCATTTACGATAGTTGGGTCCACAAATTTTGACGTTTCTGCTGATGACATCTGTTTAGTGCTGCCAGGAAATTCATATTAGGATCACAGCCCTATCCTTCATGGATGATCTTTATTTTGTAAATCCGTGATTTGATTTTTAAATTTATTAATCTGTATCATAAAATAATCATATAAAAAATAAATTATCCTATTATAAATTTATGTACTTCTTTGGTTTATGATACCATAGATAATATAAGTTGACATTGAGTAGACCATAGACTAATATCGACTGTCAAAAATTAAGAAAACAAAACTGCTGTCAAACTTTACGACTTACGTTGTTATTTTCAGTATCACACGTCTCATAAATTGTAAGAAACATGCCTTTATTGGAGTAATTTATTTGTAACAAAAACATCAAAGGTGCTTTTTTTTCAATTTTAAAAGAAAACTTTCATAACCTAAAATGCCGGTTTATCAGGAGCCCGATGCCGAACAATTCCAACAGTTCCCTACGCACAATATCATCGTTATTCACCCAGGATCCCTTTACGTTCGCATGGGTAGAGCTTCAGATCTGATTCCGGTCAAATCGCTGCACTGCATCGCTAGAAAACGACGGCTCGGTGGCATTCCCTACACGGACCCGTTTATCCCGCCATTCGTGACGAAAACAAAAGAACTCGTCGAAGAAATGGAAGAATGCAGACTACAAATTTCGCACACTCTTCAAAGCTGCATGCAGTCGAATGGGGCCAGGCGATACGCGACCCCTCCCCAACAAATTGCTGCGTTTAATCGGCGATCGCCACCAGAAACTGTCGGTGTAGTGACCCCTGACTGGATGCAGTTTAATAGTGACGTAATAATTGGGAAACAAGTTCTAAATTTGAATCCGGATGACCCGTTTAATGTACATTTTCCATATAAGCGTGGCGACTTTAATATACATGATGGAATTGGTGGATCACTAACTTCTGTACTAAATGATATTGTAACAATTTGGCGGTGGATTATACAATTCAAATTGGGGATACCAATAACCGATTTGGATAAATACAGATGTGTTTTATTAATTCCAGATATTTATAAAAGAGGTCATTTAAAACATTTGGTTTCATTGCTGTTGAATGACTTAGGATTCGGACATTGCTTCTTAGTTCAAGAGAGTGTTGCGGCAACTTTTGGAGCCGGATTAGGATACGCTTGCGTCGTTGATGTCGGTGATCAAAAAACTGCAGTGACTTGCGTCGAAGACGGTATCTCGCACAGAAGTACTCGGCTACGTATGGACTACGGCGCTGCGGATGCATGTCAAACTTTAACTTGGTTATTGCAAAAAAGTGCATTTCCTTACACAAACTGGGATGAAAATTTCCCACAAGATGCTATGCTAATGAGAAACCTTTATCAAGAGTTCTGTCACATAAATTTAGACACGTGTGGACCTCAAGAAAAAAGCTTCACTGTCCATAAACCCGGATTAGATGTAGAAAAGTATACATTACAAGTCGGAGACGAATGTATCATTTCTCCTTTAGCCTTATTTAATACCGATTTACTGTCTATTACCGGAAGTAAGACAACTAGAACGCAAACAGTCCAATCTAGCGATCCGGAAGATCCGTTTGACGCGGAATATTTACGAGAAACCGGTAGAAAAAGAGAAAATGTCGAAGGTATGGTCGGCGGAAACGCTGACGTAACAGGAGGACTCGATGGAACAATGGAAATCCAACAATCTGTAAACCCTGATGAAGATATTGTAGTGGACGCTTTGGAGAGCGGCGCAGTCGAAGGATTGATACTAGCGCCCGAACAGATTCTAGGATTGGATGCTGCCGTTCTACAATGTATAGATCGGTGTCCAAACGACGAACTGAAACGTAAAATGTACGCCAGCATTCTTATTGTCGGCGGCGGTATCAAGCTTCAAGGTCTGACGAGATGGCTGCAGAATAAACTGGCATTGCAGATACCATATCTTTACAAGACTGATCAAATTGACATCGTTATCTGCCCGAAAGATACTGATCCTGCTGCCACGGCTTGGAAAGGGGCTGCGATAATGTCATGTCTGGAGTCTGCCAATGAACTTTGGGTGAATCAGAGTGAGTGGCAGAAGTATGGCGTCAAGATCTTGAGAGAACGCGCTCCTTTCATCTGGTGAATTATTTAAGTATATGTATCACAAAATGAAGTGAAGTTTTATTTAGACACATTGTTAGAAAAAATATTTTTCATAACACTTGTATCGACATGCTGTTGTTCCATTATTTTGAGCTATAAATAAAATCTAAAGCTGCGCAGGTTCAAATTCTGGATCTGGGAAATTCATATGTTGTTTTGTCAATATGTATTTTATCAGAGAATAGATTCAATGAGTTGAACAAGCATATAAAAAATCTGTTACAAATAACCTCAATAAAACGCAGTGATCTATTGTATAAAGAAATTTCTACTCGAAAGTTATAAAACTTGATTGAGCAGATCTGTTACTATAGTACAGTGTCTGTCAAACTGTGTGCCGCGAGAAGTCTCAGGGTGTGCCTCAAAACTCTTCATTTTAAATAATGCCTATTCATTTAAATTTTCTAAAAGCCTCATTTTCTGAGCTGGAGTAGTCAGCATTTTGAATATCGCTTTGGAGTCAATATCTTCAATTGGCTACATCTTGCAATTAAATCTCTGTTGCCGTTTGGATCGTCGTATCTTGGTAACAATTAATAATAATTTGGTTTTTCAGCGCTCGTGGAAATGAAATAAAAAAAAAAAACGAGAGCGGTTACACTTGGTAGACGAGGAGTTACGTGTTTGTTTATCTAATTTAGAGCCATGTTTTGACAGAATTCTTTCCAAAAATCAACAATTGCATTCTTTCCACTAATAAAATTATTACCACCTATGAATTCTTTCGACCATGTCCGATCCTAATAGGATCATATGGACCTCCACAGAGTGGAGCTTTGTATTAACAGATTTTATTTTTACGAGAAATGGATGTCAGCCACTTGCTCAACCTATGTTTATAATAATATAAATGTTGATAAAATATTAAAAATTTTTCTTACCTACAATATGATTTTTTCCTTTATTCATATTGATAAGGTACCTACATTTACTTTTTGAAGTCATTTTTATTTGGTGTGCCGCGGAAAAAATCCCATTAACCAGTATGCCGTGAAGTAAAAAAGTTTGGCAGACACTGCTATAGTAGAACAATTGAGTCATCGAGTCGCAAATCCCACTCTGGATATTTTTAGAACCTCCCTATTTATAAATTACATTTCCTTGCAAATTCAGATATTTTCTTATCTACGTAATATATTATGTATGAAGTGAAAACTGTTTTTTGTGATTCAAGTAGGAAAAGTAGTCAGAGCAATAGACCCACAGGGGGGGTTCCAATGTAGCAAAAAAAGGAAGTGAAAATTTTTTACTATTATTTTTATGCGAATTCAAGCTCCTTGCTCTTGAGGAATCTTTTCTATGTTGGCTAAACTGGACAAACATGGCATCCAATATGATTTGTTGTCAAGTTGTTGGCCGTATTATTTAATTTGGAATATAATAAATAACATTGTTATTATACCTTGGTACATATGACATACGTTCATTTTGATTTCTACATTAAAAAGTAATGATTTCAGGGCAAATTTAAAGTACTTCATTCTTTGATGATACGGGTACTGTATAGCTGCCATTCTGTTTATTTTTTATTACCTAAGGAATTATTGCACATCATCAAAGTTTTGTAAGTTCAGTAAATTTTATTATCAACAACACTGTCGAAGGAGATTTTTTGTTTAAATTTTTGACAATTCAAGCATCATGAACATGGACTCTGACAACTGTAAGTTTTCTTTGGGGAAAAATAAAACAAGCTTTTCATAATAATGAAAAAGTTTCAATACAGTATTATTTATTCAATTATGACGACAAGTACATGCATAATTCGACAGCCGAGTATGAAGTAGTATAGTTTTGTAAATCATGTAGACAATATAAACTAAATGATGATTATTTTGTACATTACAGTCATATTATACAATATACATGTAGGTTTAATTCATATCTAAAGATATTGGATGTGAAAATTAACATTCAATTACCTACTGTATAGTGAAATTAGGTACATTGCTGCAATATTTCTGGTGACTTATTTTATTAAAAATGTAAAATTGGACTCCTCGCAGTCATAAATAAATACCCATGGATTATATTTTGTATATGACTTACTTATTGCATCATATGGTTGGTGGCCATAAGTCAGTAGGTATGTATTTAGATTTGATTTTTTTTTAATTTGCAGCAGAATACATCACATGGTGTAAGATTGGCAAATGAAAATTATCAATATTATATATATTAAAACCAAGCAGTATTAGTATTTCGTCGTCAGTTAATAAATGGATACTTAATTATGACTGACTTTAGAATGAGATTAAAAATATATGAAAAGACAATTAATTTCTATAATTTGTATAGATAAGTACACTTACATTCTTATCAGCTATGTAAATGAACAAAAATATGTTTTTTTTTCAAGTTTGAACTATTGTATATGGAACTATTTGAAATAAATAAAACGATGACTTAAAAATATTTCCAGACTTTTTATTTTCTGAATTAAATATTATTTGTTTAATTCTTGCTGGACAGATTTTTAAGTACGGACTGCAAAAATTACACATTTCTATAAAAAAAAAAACAATATTTTTTTAAAAAACATGATTGACTACTTATTTTTAACTGATACTTGCATCAAATAGTGTAGTAAAATATGAAACTACAATTCAACATGCGTAATAATAAAATTACATTAACATAAATACTCATTTACTTACTTTAAAACTTTCTTTACCATGTTATAATAAATTAGTAACTAATAAATATAAAATAAAAAATCATTTCAATCTAAAATAAGTGCAATAGAGATGACAATCACAAAAAGTATGTATCGTATTGACACAGGATGAGATTCAAATTATATACATATTATCGTTATGTAATATCAAAAGGCTTAATTAAATCAATTCATTTAAATTATTTGATACAATTAATAAAGCATACTTTGTCACCTCGGTGGTGAACTGACCTATTTATACACTATTCGTGTCACAGACACGTGTGTTGAATTTTTTTGTCTTATAACTTTGAATTTATTATTTATATAGCTTCACTACCATATTATTTGATATTTTTAAAGTTGTTCAGTCAAATAAAACCATTTACGAGATATTAAATGGATAATACATGATTTATGAAAAACCTCAGTAAACATACATACTGGAAAAATGGCTGACCAAGTAGGATTCGAGCCTCGTATCCTATTACTGTCCGGGTGACGGTTCTCCCAATTGAGATATTTCCCACCTATGACTCTGCGAATTAAATCTAATATCCGCGTCATTGAAGGTATTCCAAAACATCACCAGCTTTATGATCAGTGTACATAATGCTATTTCTAACACAACTCATAGAACCAACGCACAACATCAGCCGAATTGAATTAATAATAATATGGCTAGTAATTTGAAACAATTAAAAAAATAAATAAACATTGGTTCCTAAGCAAGCGGATCATGTATATGAGAGGGTAGAGTGGATATATCAACAGACATTTTTCCGAGGAATGGCTGACAAACAAAATATAAACCCAAAATTGCGTGGCATCATCTACAGATAACCCGTTATCTGTATCATTTGACTAAATAAATTATAAACAGCATTTCAAAAGATTATTGCTATCCTTCATAAGAAAGGTATAGGTATTTGGGATATTTTTCCCATACATGGCCATATTTCTCAGAATACATGGAAATTACACAATACCTCATATTTTTAAGTTACATAAGAAGCTTACTACTATATATTGATATATTGGCAATTTTAATTTGATGTTAAACAATACACCAAACTCTCATTTAACAGAAAATTTTATTCCTAAAAAGTTATCTGTTAATTGAAATGTACGTCTTATTCACCGTTATCTAGGTAACCCGCAAATTTTCAAATTAAAAACAATCCATGAATCGAATTTGGAGACTAAAGCAAAAACGAGCGTCCACAAAGCAAAAATTCAGTGTATTATACTTTTATTTGTAAATGTACAAGCAAATTTGGCATAGCATAAATAGATAATAAAAAACTGAATTCAATACATATATTGTAATATAAATTCAACAGCGTATCATTCCTTAAAACTATCGTAATTTAGTTACAGTTTTTAACTATGATTTTAGTTCTTTCATCAGAAGCATTAAAATATAATAGTACAAAATTATTAATAATCAGTGTCTAATTTATTATTAAATTATGCAGATAACTGTAAATTGAATACATTCGTATAAAATCACTTCTTCGTGAGTAAGACACAGTTTCATGATTGTCTACATTTTTTGTTATTATGAATTCCATACTTACAACTTACAAGTACGTTTCAATTCACATATTACATTTATTATCTTAATAACAGTAAAAAAATTACTTACAATTAATACATATAATTGAATTGTATTATTATTGTTGAATAATTAAATTTAGAATATGTTTACAAGGCACCGTATGCAGGAACACAATGCAGCGAATAAAAAAGTTCTACTTGGGTGGAATTGCAGATTATGTCCAACACATGTAATTGCATAGATAACACCACACTGCGGCAGAACGCAGTGTCTATGGGCCAAATGCAAAAATGTCTACGTTATGTAAAACTAGCTGTACCCTATACATATTGTCGAATAAGAACTTCTTGTCCACGCGTTAAAACTGTGAACTAACAATCCCCTCAAGTGCAGCTCGCACTTCCGTTTTCAAATAAGTAACGCCCCCTAATTTATCATTTCATTTTATGCTCCCGTATTGTATGGATCTATCAATTTGAAGCTTTTTATAATAAAAATATGTCTAAAACGAACAGGAGTGATGATAGAATTATTATTAGTAAGCTTTTGGTTTATTATACAGCGACTTCCTGTTATCGCTGATTTCTTTTTGTTGGCCTATAGTTGACAGTTTAATAAAATAATATGGCAACGTCGCTTTTGGCAATCGAAATTGCTGTCATTTTTTAAATTCCGAATTCCTCAAATATTTTAAATACATTCGCATTTAGCATTTAGTGCTAACACTGCGACTGGCGCATTTGGAGTACTTGGCCAATATATATATTTAAAGTGTTATTAATGTGGTAATTAAAAGGTCAGCAGTGGTACATTACACTTACATTACAATGGTAAAAGTACGAAAACTAGACAACATAAATTGAAGACATCATTGAGTGCTAACACTGCAACTGGCGCGTTTGGAGTAATTGGCCATTAGATATAATTAACGTGTTATTTAAATGTGGTAATTAAAAGTTCAGCAGTGATTGTGTTTTAATGGAAAAAATAAACTGCAATAATTTTTTTTTATCAGAGGTTTAATTGAATAAATACACACCGTAGATAGATTGACCCTTGCATTATTGTATTGATTATTACACTATTTTTGTTCATTATTCACAAATCTCGTGTGTACATACTAAATGTATGCTAATTATTCATTCCAATGGTCTTTTTTAGTTGGTATTTATATAGATAATCAGTACTTGATACAATTCCGATGCATTTGAAACTAGTAAACGATATTCAACACTATTAGTTACAAAAGGTATTTATTTGACAACTGTCGGTTTTGTTTAAATTTCGCAATAATGCACCTGAAAATTAGCCAAATAGTACATTGAGTCCACCTATTAAGTCTATACTTCAGTTGAGGCATGGTCTAAAACGATTGTGAATACGTGACGCGCAGATTGTGCGAGCGACGCGTGATGAACAAAACATAATTTGTCATAAAAATTCAACATGCGTCCATTTAATGTTATGTTTATTGTTATTTAAGTAATAATAATAATATATTCATTGACATGTTTTGTTTTTCAAGTAAATACGTAACGTTTTAGTCATTTTTACACGATTTAAGAATTAATTCCTCCGACGCCATCACAAAACAAATTGACGTGCTCACAGGTCGACTATCGCTCTCCGAATGGCAACGCGTGCAAAATTACGTTCCATTCATTGCAGAAAATTATTTGCCGTTCCACTGAAGTATGCTCTTAACAAAAAATACATCGGGCCCTAAAACTGACCTGTCACTCTTTTTGGTGATTAATGGCCTCAATAAGTTGATCGAAATAACGAAGATCGACGAGAAAAACAATTCAAGAGTAAAGTCATTTGATGTTCCAAATTTCTCAAGAGGCCTTCAGAGTTTTGTCCGCACTTCTTGATTTTTATATATCTGAATCTATGGTACCCAAAATTTCTTTCCTTCGCCGATTTGCTCCACTACATTCGGTCCCTTGATGGCTTTATCTGAATATTATGTATATATGATCAAAGGTCAATCATTTTCATTATATTATCACAGATTAATTAGATTTTTACACAAAAATGAAGATTACCAACATTATTAATCACATAACATTTATTTATTATGCCTTCGATTGGTTTGATTCAACCGTTATTTTAAGCAAATTAATCGCGCAAATTGGGTATATTTCAAATGATTCACTCAATTCTTTTCCACTTTTATTTGGTGTGTGTAACATAGTAATAAAAAAATAATGTAAATTCATATTTCAGCTTTTTTGTTTCACTTCATTGTAAACTGGAAACCAATTAAATTTTGGCACAATTTCACTTGTGTTTTGGCACAAAAACACTACATAATAATAATTGTGTGTGTATCATTTGTAAACTTGACCTATTGTGACACATCATTTGGCGAAAATACCAAGCATTCTTCACTGTAATAATATTAGTATATCTAAAATATGCACATTGAGCATTCAACATTAATTATAAGCAGTTAGAAGTGCGAAATAATACTTTCACATTAAAATTACACTCCTTAAATATAAAGGCCCCACATATTAGGTATATTGTATACTGATAAAAAATTATTCATTATATTTATGATACATATAATATTACAATATTTTACCACCACAGCAAAAATTAATATTAAGACAAATGGTGGACAAATGATATCTTATGATAAATTTTAATAATGCACACGACTCAGTTCAGTAGTTTTCATAAGGGCATGATTATCATAGTACGTATGAAATAATTGTATATTATTAACTCTATAATGTATAATTATTCTTATCAGTGGGTAGGTATTATGTATTATTGAAGTTAGTCAACCTTGAAAAAGTGGCTTTTTTACAAGACACTTTATCTTAGAGCCCTCCACACGAGGTCACACGACTATGGCTGTTTTTAAACACCCCCTCCTAAAAATGAAAACAGAAAAAATGTTTTTTTTTAATTACGAATTATCCTAAAATCCATTTTTTTGTTTACTTTTAAAGGTCACATTTTCTCTGACCCCCCCCTAGAGCGTGACGTCATATGTGGACGGCCCGGCCCCTTAATTCATAGTCGACTTCTCTGTTATCATACCTATTACCTGCCAATGGTACTCAGCTAAAACAAACAATTTTTATATATATCATTATGACGTTATATTTTGAAAAGGTCAATGAAGTGAACTTCGAATCGAAAAACAGAACAAACTATTAGCCTTCATGATATCCGATTCTAAAATTGTATTGCACTTTAACTTGTATAAAGCGTCTTTAATTGGCCACAGTACAAAATACTAAAACTAAGTTGTAATCATCACCTTTAAACTTTCAAAGAGTATTAAGTCAAAACCAACGTTGAAAGAACTGTCAATTTTTGTAGTGTATCGTGTATCGAAAACATCACCAGATCTACATATCGTCACCGTTAAGAGAAAATGACTAGCCATTAATTATAACAAATTTGTATAGTTTTGGCTTCTCTTAAGTAGGCGTTTTATATTTTATCAATCGACAGGTCTTTGCCACCCGGAATTCTACTCTGCCGTATAGATATACCACGATGACATAAATTCAATCTTCAAACTAGATTACCTCAAAATTAATATGTAAATTGCACTTACAACAAGTTCGGGACGATTGTATGTATTACATATACGGAACCTTTTTTTAAATTTGAGCAGTACCTTATCATTTCAATTATAAATATTATAAGCACAGCCATCCATAACAATAGGACAACTCACTCAAACACTACTAAAACTAATTAAAGGCACACTTCAGATAGTTAAATTTGTTTCTCTAATAGGCGTAATAATGTCAGTACTTTTTACACGATTTCTTTTCGCCAATTTACCTAACTTAGGATGTAAGCACTGGTAATACAAAATCATACAGATTATTCCTAACACATATGGTGCTATCGTCACAGCGATGACCGGATTGAAGAAAGTGGAGTTCCGAATTTTTTCATTGGCACACAGAATCCACAGGGTCGTACAAACGATGTCTTCGATGAAACAGATGGAGTAGTACAGAGCGTATCTGTATCTGGTCCTTCCCTCGACGGGCATGATGTAGGTGAATATGTAGACGAAACCCATGATGAGGGAGAAGGTGATACCGTAGAAGAAATTGGAACAGAAGGGAGATTTCTCGAAAAACTGCAGCCAAGCGGCCATTGCTAGGGCATGCACCGCGCACGCCATCACGGTCCAGAATGGGAAAAGGTATGCGATGACGGCAATCGACATTATCCTCGATACTGGAAAGAGTTACAAAAAAAAAATTACAAATCTTTACAAGTCATACAACTATACATATAACCATTTTCGGTCCTGAGCATATGAGCATGAGCATATATGAGCGTCCACAGAGGAATGGTTATATTAACATACAATTTTATGGGAATTTACCCAATACCTACATTATGTCCATCATCTGGATTAAATTTTTTTTTCGACCATGTCCGATCCTAATAAAATTATATGGGGCTCCACAGAGTGGAGGTTTGTATCAACAGATTTTGATTTTACGAGAAATGGATGTCAGCTACTTGCTCAACCTATTAGGTCCATACTCTGACTTATACACAAATTGAAAAACAATATGTGTACTTGCCAGACACAGGATTCGAACTTTGGACCCACGACACTATAGGCCAGCGATACTCAACCTGCGGCCCTTTAAGCTTTTATGTGCGGCCCGAAACACATTTATTATCAGGAATTTCGTATATCTTGAGATTCGTTTCGACTTTGACCCACAGATAGTGACACCCGAAGAGGATTGTCATTATGGTCCACATCAGATCTGGTATAAGAGTGTTGCTCTTATACCAGATCTGATGTTATTAAAAAACACGCATAATTTTTAAAATCTCAAAAATGTTTTGTTGATACATTGTTAAGGGGGGGTTTCATGATTTTTTTCGTCACACCAGTAGTGATGCGGCCCGCGTTACTTTACAAATATAATATTTGGCCCGAAGAAAAAAAAAGGTTGAGTATCATTGCTATAGGCCGACGGCCATCGTGGGTGTTATGGATCAAATACTCATTGTAAAAACAACATCGAATCCACATCCACTGTTTCAGAGAAGAACACTCTAGCACTACTGTGGGGCACCAATAATGGGAAAACCGCGAGGATTATGATGAACAGTAAAAAGTAAAAACAAGCTTGTAATGGTCAGTCTGTAAAAATCGTAATGACATGTATAACTTTATTTATTTGGTAGGACTGGTGACCAAAGACAAAAATACAGTAATTGTGTGTCGCTGTAACAGTAAATATTTTCTTCTTAGAGTATATGGATATAATGCAGCACCTCCAAGAATCCCTGTCGCTCGCCAGTCCTTTCCTAGGTCAAGCCAGCATGCCGTGGCTACACCGTATACAATCCGTGTGGATTGCATTTAGCGATCTCCCAGAATATATGTTGTATAATAATATAACAATGCAATCGTCATATTATTCGGACAGAAATAAATTTTGTAAGAGTAATTCAATTGGCTACGGTATAAATAATAATTTACCAGTGACGAGGAAGTGCCACAAGAGTTGCATGACGCTGCCAGCCCATGAGATGTTGTCCTTGTCTTCTTGGGCAAAGCGGGTGGCTCGCTGATAAGCCGCCAGGCACCATCCCATGCTCAGCACTGACGATATCACAGACAACGACTGATGAACTGGAATTATTATCAAAAACATTATAAATCCACTGTTTAATTCAAAGACATTCACCCGCCCTGTCAAAAACAGCAGGCATTTCAATGCAATTTCAGATTAACTCAAACAGTCAATTCCATAAATTATTATTGTCACACTTATGCCCGATCCATGAAGTTGTAGAATTCGTGTTAACTTTAAATGGCATAATATAATGATAGCGCTGATGCATTTAAATGAGAAACAGATTGTCCTAAACTGATTTAGTATCATCAAATGACTTCTCAATATGCATATTAAGCAAGTTGATGGTGAAACAGAACATGTGCAGATATTATTAATATAATATTCAGATTTATTTGACATATTCAGAAATATGACAAATTCGTGTCATTTGTACCGAAAAGTGAGAATGGTTAGATAGAGGCTAGATGGAGGTTATATACAAGCCGCCATGTTTTAATTCCAATCTGCGAACATAGAAAATTTTAATTTTGATCTGACTACAATGTTGCCAACCGTACCATAATTATAGTATTTGTACTATAATTTTCGTCAGGATATTATGTACGATATAGTACACCAAAAATACTATAATTTTATATATCTGAAAAAATACGCAAAAAGTACTTAAAATTCCATACTATAAATTGGTTACTATAATTTCGCTCGCAATAATACTCGCAACATAAGAAACCTGAAAAAAAAAAATTGCTCGACAAACGTAAAAAAAGCCCTTAACTTTGGTTTAAAATGAAATTTCTTGAATTCGTCGGTAAGCATTTTTTGTCAGAAGAGGTACCGAAATAAAAAGGAGTTCTCATATTCCCCGTAATTTTGTTTGTTGAGAAGCAAAAACCCTATACATTTTCAACATAATATGACAACGCGTACTATAATTTTTGCCAAAAAGATGGCAACGCTAAAAACATTCCTCAAATATCATCAAGCGTTGGTTTGATTGATCGATTTTTTCTCTTTAGGCACTATACTACTGCACCTGAGAGCAGAAAAAGTAGGTTATAATATGTAGTTACTTTTGAACTCCTCACGGCCCTCTATCATGAGCGACAGCTGCAAGACCTGTTGAGGGGCCGCCTCTAGGAAGCATTCAAACGCTCTCAGCAAGGCAGCATCACTATCCTCCCTCAGCATGAGGGCATACCATCTTCTCTGGGCGGGAACGTCTCCATCTCTGCCTGCTTTACGGGATTTCAGTGCGTATCTACAACAAAGACAACATTTTACCCGACTAATCCAAAACGTCTGAATACAAACACTAAATATTATCAGACTTATCAACACCAGGCATGTCCAGCACGTTGATCACGTATCGCTTGGCAATCCGCCGGAATCCAATGGATGCAGGTTCAATTCCTGTCCGGCGCCATATTTTTTTCTAATAGGTACCTATATAATATATTGTCAATAAGGAACGTTACATTCACAAAACTTGTGAATTATTGAAAATAGTTTATTAAATTATCAGTAAGTGCAAGTACCTACACTAAGATTAAATTTGGAGAAATCCTGACGTTGGCTAGTAAACATGGTAAGTACCTATTCTTAGTACTTTGATTCAAACCACAAAAGCCAGTTAAAAATATAACCAATGAAGGTTGAAGTCATATCCGACACCATATATTTTTTTCTAATAGGTTTGTTTGTCTCTTGAGATGTTTTCGAATTATATACCTACGCTTATATAAATGTTTAAAATTTTTATTCAAAATTTGTTGCATAATCCAGGGATACCCATACTGATTCTTCCTTTTCCATGATGATTTTTGCACGATACCCATAAACCATTATAATTTGCTATTTTTTTAATATGGCAACGTTTGCCCAAGAATGACAAGACTATGCACCGGACAGATTCGTAATCAGCAGAAAAAACTGAGTCAGAATCAGTATTAAAATCCCTCCCGAGACAGGTCATGCTAATTTTAATGAGTTGGCTACCATACTACCATTTACCATTAATTTATTGGATTAAAACTTATTTTATTATACAACTAGAAAAGATTCCTACACATTGCATTTGAATTTTTTTTTTCTTAATTTTAACATCATAAGGTAAGGAGATGGTCGAATTCGACTTGATTATTTAAAAATGATTAATACCTAAAAGTAAGCTTGAAAATTGCACAATTTTTATTCAATGACTAATTTATAAATATGACACAATCAAGAAGAATAACCAATTAATCGTGATGGAGTTCAATTACCTTAAAGCGTCTACATATCGCAGAATAGGAGCCATTTGAAAAACTAGAACAAACACGCGGAGTATTTTTTGCGTCGTCATCGTTTTGGATATCGAGTCATGTTTGTCTCTGTCCTGTGCGTACCTATAACAAAAGAGATTATGATTTCAATTAACATATTTTTTTGATATATAACATATGTTTTGCAAAACAAATAAACAGATTGAAGCTGATTCCAGGATTGCCAACCAGGAATATCAAGGATTAACTGGTACACGTGTTAGGTTATTTAATGTGGGGCCTAGTGCTAGAAGTGCCGATGTCAGATTTTGGCCATTTTGAGCTAAGCATGAGAAAGTACTTTAAAATATTCCTTCATTCAATGCTACAAATGCCTGTCAGCTGATGTAGAATGAATGAAGTAAGAGCACATTTAAAGTGTATGTAAAAATAATGTGTCGGCATATTTTAGACCAAGAAATGCCTATGTTGACATAGCGATTAAAATTTTGAGATTTCCTCATTTTCCAAAACAAAAAAAAAACTGATTATCGGCCTTGAGCTTATTAATTTATATTTTTTATAACCAGATTTTCATGTGTATTGTAAAAGTTAATAATATTAATTGTTGATGTGAAATAAACAATGAACAAATTTGTATATCATTTGGCATAGGCACTTCTAACATTAGTGCCAGATATAAAACATGATGACATTAATAAAATTTAAAAACACATGCTTATGTGGGGAATAGGAGAACACCAATCACATTCTTTAAGAATGCCACCGTGAGCTGGTGTTAAGGAAGAATTGCCCAAGAGTGTCTGACCTTCAGTTTGACTGATCGGCTATTGTGACACAGTTCCCATGGACGGCAAATAGTTTGCATTATGTAAATTTATGTATTTATTTATTTAGAAAACGAGTAGT
This sequence comes from Rhyacophila brunnea, assembly GCF_057557595.1. Lineage (NCBI taxonomy): Eukaryota > Metazoa > Arthropoda > Insecta > Trichoptera > Rhyacophilidae > Rhyacophila > Rhyacophila brunnea. The sequence goes on from NW_028232774.1 coordinate 24,046,110, forward strand.
TACGTTACAGCTATTAGACAATGTGCCATAATACACAATAAAATACAAATTAGGTATATTTATTTATTTATTTAAGAATACAAAACATTGAACACATTACCTACTCTAATGGATTAAATTTCAGTTTTGTACTATTCAATTCGAGTGGTTTTTTTGTCCGCACTATGCGCACTCACCAATGGTAAATACACACTGACAACAAATACAGTTAATTCTAACTAATATAATAAATTAATACAATAAAGTAGGTAAAAGCTTTATTACCTACCTACCTAGGAATAGTTGAAGTGTTTGTAAAAAACCCCTGCCTTATCACTAACAATACAATCAATAGGCATATAAATCCTCAAAACCCTAATAAAAGACCATTAGATAATAATCAATAATAATACATTCAATAGGTGTAGAATAGTCAATACTGGGAATTTAATGGAGTTAACTAATGCCATTAAAACCTGACCTTATTAAGTACCTACTAATAATAAATAACAATGGGTATTATTAATTTTTCAAATTGCTGCATGTCAAGATGTAATTGTCGCCGTTTATCTCGCCCTAAGTAAGTAGCATGGCTGTCCATTACCAAAAACCACTATCCAAAAACTACTCCTGACAATTCATAACCACAGATAATTAACTCTCGCAATATGACATAGCACATTTATCATTTTTTATATTGATTTTGGAGTTACGTGATATGTTGCAATAATCCCCCTGAAGCTCTATTCTTGCAGATTACCACTGGCAGGTTCTAAGCTTCAGATTAACAGTAAACACGACTGCTGGGATAGGACTGCTAGACTGATTTTCAAATATATTTCACTTGAATTAGTCGAAAATGCATCAGTAAGTCCTATAAAAAACTGAAAAAATTGGACATCCAGAGACTTGAGGTTATATTAACAAACAGTATTACAAGGAATGGTTGTTACCCATTCGTCTAACCTATTGAAACATGGATACGTTTAAAAACCAACATGCATTTTTGCCAGCTGCGAGATCAAGTCTGTAACCAGTGGCTTCAACGACGGGTGCTCTAGTGGGTCAGTAGATACTATAACAGAGGAATATAATAAAAAAAATACCATAATACCCAAAAGAGGTTAATAAAGCCCAAAATATCTATTCGGTCGTCTTCAGAGTTAGTATACATTTTAAAATCACACATAGTATGCGAGAAAATGCGTCAAAAACACAATATGCTATTTCACATTAAAAAATCACTTCAAACTGGAAGAGCTATAAACCACTACATGCAAGTACAGGCAGTGATGGTGTTGCCTTAGTATTACGGCGTATCGGATACTTGTAAAGTATGTATATCGCATATAGAGTAACTAACTAAAAGCAATATTGAAAACGGGGCTAACAAATGATAGGTTTCGTATCATGATGACATCTCAACTAATTGATGAATAGTGTTCCAAATACGGTGGTGTGTTTTTCGGATTTAATCTTCTTATTATGCCATTCCCTAATGGAGGGCGACCATTACTCTATCATCTGCTAACTGGAACAGTTAGTTGGAGATGCACCCATACCGGTCATGGAGGTTTGTCGTCCTCTGCTACAATTAACATCGACCTTTCCTTGGATAACAAGTCGGGGAATGTTGTACCTTTGTCCTCTGATAATGTGGTACTGTAGTTTTCGAATTTTGATTCTAAAGAACTTCTTGGTCCTTTCCTATTCGTTTGAAAATGTCAACAGTTGTCACTCGGTCACTCCAAGGAATTTTGAGGATGTGTATATACAACTATGCATGGAAACTTTTCACTTTTTGTGAATTTGATAATGGCTATTGAGTTAGTGATACAGAATATGAACTGACAGATAATGGTAGAAAACTTTCTACAATCAACAATCAGCATTTTCTTGCTAGCTTGCAAATATTGCATCTGACGCACAGTGACGTCCCGTGGGGGTAGGCAGATTGAGCGTCGCTTGGGGGTGGCAAATCGAGGCGAATCATTAGGTATACATAGGAATAGCTACCTAAACTTAGTAATAACGGAAATATCTTTCTATTAAAAAAATCAGCTCACTGGTTGGAAACAAAATGTATTAATTAAATACCTACCTATTATAAAAGTTTTAACAGGACTTTCTTTCTTTTTGTCGGGTTCGCGATGTCTAGTTTACTTTCGTTGTCCTTGCACGTCACGTTCTTGGTGAACAGCAATGACACGTGCATATACCTAATTTAAAATTTATCCAAATATGTTTGCCAGTTACTCGCGAGTTTTGAAAGTTGTCAGTTGTATTTTTAAATGTTAGTACCTACATATCTGAAACTGTAGACTCCCAATATTGTCTATTGAAGCAGAGATGGCATTTAAATTAGATTTAGTGGTTTATATCTTGTTACTAGTGGTATCCAAGACACAAGACATTTGTTAGATATTGGAGTCATGAAAGGATGATAAAAAGTACTTATAAAAAATGTGGCGGCATTTTGGCACTGCCTAGGGGCGGCATTTTGTCTAGGGACTTCACTGCTGACGCATGGCGTTAAATCTAACGTTTTTCGATACCTCAAACAGCTTAAAAGTTCTCAAAATAAAGCCAGAATATTATGACATACAAAATGATGACCAAATTTCTTACGTGTATTAATTTTGAATTCTATTTTATTAGTTGCTTAATCCGAAGTTATTTTTCGATCTTCGTTTTGTTAAAAAAAGGTTAATAATTACGAGATATTTATTTGAAATGCTAGTTTCTAGACAATTTTTGAGTTTTGAGAAAATCTACCATTTTTTTCTGCCATCTGACTTATTTTCTTACCCTATCTGGCATATTTTTGTGAATAAGTTGGCAACAATAAGTCAAGAGTTACCAAATAAACTGGTGAGAAATTGCATGTCCTCTCGATTATTCCGAAATAGTTAAATAGTAAGTAAATTTGATGGTACAATATCGTGGAAAGCTTTTGTTAAAAAAAATTGTATCTACTTAAATAAATAACATTAAATAGATACTTAAGTACTGTGAAGAAAAACTAGCATTGTATATTTTCATCTTAACAGTTTTGAATTTTAAAGGGGTGGCTACAAAAATACTAGTTGCGTGACGCCTCGCTTTCTCTGACTAGCCATCCATACATTCATGATGTACTACAATAAAGAATATGGATGCTCTTAGATTATAGCTTTCGTATAAATGGATGTTTTTTATATGTGCATTTCATATTTCCCAGAGATGCATGATTATAACAAACCGTTTGGAAGTTATTTTATTAAGTATTTACATTTATATGGATTTGATTATCAACCATGCAATGAAAAACACAAAACGGAATCAAAATAATGTTTGAAAGCAGTAATAACCCGGATGCATAGAGATATTTTTACCGTTGATTGTGAGCAGCTGTTATTCTCCAAGAAAAATCACTGCACAGAAGATCGTCATCGCTAGAATAAATATATGGTCACGTTTTGTGAATACGGCCTTCCCATATTCCTTCTCATAAGAACCCTTGTGTCTTCTTAACAATAGAAAACATAAAAATCTCTGTACATATTATAAATAAAATTCAAATGGCATTGCCGTTCAATTTATCGTGGAATATAAATTTTCTAAAAGTTTCATAACCATTAATTACCTTTTCACCGCTTGGCATGTTATTTAAATGTGGTAATTAAATGCTCCTCGGTGAAATGGTTAAGTTGAATTCCCAAGGAAAAAATCCTATTACAGATCCATGATAGTCTAAACATGTAGGTCAGTTGCATGGCCTTTCAAATTATAACAAAACAAAGAAACCTAGGTAGGTAGTGAAAATAAATTGTATTAAAACTTCATTGTTCAGCTAAGATTATGTTTGGATTAAAAAAATATATACCAGATAAGTAAGTTGTTTTATTATTTGCCATGTGCTATCAATTGATTTACTATGTATCATTATTATTTTAATCTATCGCATTATTCGCAAAATCTTTCTGCATTAGTCATCGAAACATCCTCCATACTTCACCATGTAGATTGCAATAAATGGGAAGGTCAAGGTCGACCTCATGAAGTCATATCATGATGTAGGTAGACAGGATAATATTATTATCATCCCACATTATTAATATACAATTTGAGATTCATCATAGAGCTGTATTCAAATGTGTACACCTGATTCTCTATTTGGATTGACTTTTTTACACAATTTTTAAATGACGGTACAAGAAAATGGAGTATTATGTTAATAAATAAAATTACCAGATGACAGTGCCACCTGTCAACATTATCAGTCATCTGTCAAACCATTATGTGAGTATCCTATCATTTATTTTCTTTCAGGACCCGATTAAAATAAACAATTTACTCCTCTATGTATCAGTTTATTTTTCTAATGAAATTTTTTTTTTTTTTGTTAACTGTCAATTCATGGTGGAACTGCATTGTATTAATTGTTGTTTAATTTAATAAAACATTTTTTTTTGTAGTACTTAGGGATTACTATTGGGAAGGTATTATTGCACGGATAATTTATGTACCTATTGTTATATTATTTCTGTCGCTTTGGATTTTGTTTGATAAATATTGTTTAAAAAAAAATGTATTCAGTTGAAAATATCCCTCTGAGGCGGACGAAACTGGTCCTAATTTATTGATTAAAAATGGAATAAGTACTACAAAAAAAAATGCGTTTTATTAAATTAAACAACAATATAATGAAAAATTTGCGTTTACGTAATACGTCTTCTCCCTGTCTCGCTCTCTCTTACACATTTAGGTACATGTTTTGTCTCATGCGTTACAGATAAATCAAAACAAATAATATATATACTGTAATTAATTAAATTGCCGTTTACATTTTATAACAGTATTATGTTAATTCGACGATATTTGATTTATTTATTTTGATAGCTGTTTTGGACTATAAATTCATTTTCAGAATGACAATAAGATAACTGGATGTATGTAACTTTCAAGCAATGACAGAAAGAGAGAGTGCATTGTGTTGATCGATATACCTAAGCTTGGTCTTTGAACTGTAAAGAAAAGACACAGTATCCTTGAAGAGAGCGACTCGAGGAGGCGAATAAAATCCCACATTTGGTTGAATACTTGCGCTATCTCTAAAATAATGTAGCGATGTTCTTCAGTGGATGTCATATATTTTAGTGTTTTAACATTTCATAAAGTTTATAATACCAGATAATGAACATAATAAATATGGGACTACATTGTTATCATAACTTTATGAATGTAATCACAATATATTATTATCATGATTTACAACATGTCTGCTTCTGTGTTGAATTAAAATAAATAAACAAATTATAAGAATAGTAAGTTATTCAACACATAGGTGAAGGGAGATGGCTTGGATGACATCATCTACTGATAATGTAAATAGATTATCTCTTCTCTATACCAGTTTTTATTTGATTTAATATCTTTATCATATTATGAGTGTATAGTTAATATTTGCTCACAGTTAATTTTTTATTATTAGGTTAGTAAGTAGGTATAATAATTATTTATTCATTATGTATATAAGTACACAGAACTAAGATTTTGAAACTAATAACCTCAATTTAAATTCAGGGTAAATTCAGGGACTTCCTTAATAAATTTGAAATGAGTTCGTTGTGATGTTGAAGGTGGAACTATGGCGAAATCTGAGCTTGTGCCTGGCTCACCACAATAGCTCACTGTACTCCGATAGGGTCACGGCTAACCGTGTATACCGTTTTCAGGCAAGCAAGGACTACTGTGCTGAGCTGGGTGAGCAGGAATAGCTCACTGTACTCTGATAGGGTCACGGCTAACCGTGTATACCGTTTTCAGAGCAAGCAAGACTACTATGCTAAGCTGAGTCAGGGCCAAGTCCGGCCCAAAGCTAACTGATTGTTCAAGGCCGTGCATCGCCTTATATAGCAAACTACGCGGCCCCTTCCTCGCCGTCCAGGTGATAGCGCCAGTGTGCTTCGGTGAGGGACGCCCGCGCTGACTGTAGGTGACGTCCGATGTGCGAGCGAGAAAGTATTCGGAAGCCGCACGCTATAACCCTTATTAAAATGCAGTTAGGGTTCATGTTTCCATCACATTTATTTGTTGTTTATTAAAAAACAATAAAAATAAAATATGGGATGATTCTAGCAGATCAACATATAATAAATTTTATTAATATTATGTCAATGGATCTAATGAGATCAACATATTATACGGGCGAAGCCGCTTAATTGTCTAAGTATCATTTAGCTTAGCATGTCTGTAAGTAATAGGTATATATTGCAATTCTCTATCTTCTTCTTTTTCTGGTACAGTAGTATTTAAAATATGCGCCGCGATCAAAATAGGATTGAAGAAAAAAATCTTAAATCAATACGCTGTTGCAGTTCACAATAATGGATCCATATGCTTCGGTTGCTTTTTTTGTCAGACAAGAACTATTCTTCCCTTATCAAAGACATTATGCATAGAGTCAAAATCGGGTATGAATTCACTGCCAAATAGTCAATCGACACCTTTCAGAAAAGCTAAAAAATGCACTTAAATGAGATTCTGAAGGGATAATATTCAATTGACAGCTCCGAAGACCGCTGGTGTAAAATAAAGATATATTTAAATGCAATAATTGAATATTGACTGGCAGGACTATAACATGTAGTATTGGCAAATGGACAGAGGGAAACGATAATTACAAACAAAATTAATAACAATACACACGTAATCAATGAGTTATAATCAGCGGCGGCTGGTCTAACATCATACAAGTGCACTGCACTGCTTGCATTGCTATGAAACATCGTTCAACATCGTAAATCATATTTTTTATTCATAGGTTTTTAATATTATCGCTCACTTATTGTAATGCAAACCATAAACCGATGTGCCCATATTGCCAATCAGCGATAATATAGTCACTATGCACCGTATACGTCATCTTCACTGAAATCATTTGCGCCCCGGCAATATATTTAGTTTACTTAAAATGAACCCAAAGCTGAGTATTAACTAAAGCTGTTATAAAACAACTTAAACCGAGCTAATCGTTTTCGCCATGCCTAAGTTCCAGAATATAGTACGCCGACCGGATCCCCCGCCATCATATTGGTCTGAGTAGAGAGCAATTACAGATTTGAATTATGGTTTGTTATTATAGAAGCTGCAGCTTACTGTTCACGCTCAAATTATGTTTAGTATCATATTTAGCAATCTCGTATGTAAAATGCCTGTTACACTAAAAACAATAGAATTCATTATTTTCTACATTTAAAATGGGTAAGAAATATAATACAATGTAGTTAAGATATTTTGATTTATGTGTACTGCAATTTAAATCAGTGAAGATAAAAATAATTTTGCTACCAACCGCATTTCTGGAAAATTAATATTTCATTATCCTGTATAATGACTAAACGCGAAATGATGTCAGTTATTTATAATAGGTATAGAAAATTATTAATTATTCATGAATTCTAGTGATGAACTAATAAATGTTAATACTATTTCGCAAAGTGCAGTTTCATAATAATAATTATTCATACAGAGTACAAATTGCTAAAGATAATGTACTTAAATAGAATAAGATGGCTTACGTTAAAAGTAAGAGATATTTATCTACTATAAGAGATACAATCGTTTCTTAAAACTAATCCAATAAAGATATAGTAACTCGCAACATGTTTTATTAAAAATATAAAATATACAGGTAATTTCCCAAATGTCAATAAAGTTTTGTCAAATCAAAAACAACGCCGAATTGATTTCATTTTTCAATAAGGTAAGTTTCCAGCGCACCCTCAAAAATTACAATCCAAAAAATCACCGGCCGCCACTGGTTATAATACACCTGCAGTACATAGTATGACCAAATAATGAACAGCAATTTAGTTTATCGCAATCGGTTCAATTCGAAAAATACAGTACAATCTTACCTAATCCACCACTATCTGAATCTGAGTCGAGGCAAGAAAACTGAACTTATACGTGACGCTATAAATGTATGTACCACATTATCGTGAAGCTCAAGAGTTTTGACTGAACACAATACATTGTTGGAGGAACGGGCACGGGCAGAGTCAGATTTTCAATTGAGGAGCCCCCAAAAACCCAACGCAAATTAAAAGAAATGTTCATGATTCATTTTATTTCATTCAAATTTATAATGTAGTTTTCACTGGCGAACGGTGGAGGTACGCTGTTAAGATCTGACATAAATAGTGACACTAAACCTAGTGTATTTGTTTTCATTGAACTAAGACTGCAATGTGTAGATAACAATTAATTGTTAATTTTTTTAAATTCATTTAAGCCCTTGCCTAATCCAAGCCATAGTAGATATTAGTTAAGAAATATTAAACCATAAACAATATTAGGTATTTTATAGATAGAAGAATATTTTTCAGAGATTAGTGTTTGGTATAGGCAGGGCTTTATGAATTTAAAAAAAAACTAAACAACACCATTTATTTTGTAATATTATGTATTCTTAATTCAACGAAAACAAATAAGTATGACTGACAAAGTTTACTGTGTACTATTTATGTAGAATTTGAACAGTCTACCTCCACCCGTTACCACTGACTGATACATATTTAGTTATCTAATAGATAAACTAAAAAAAAATGGAAGCGTGGCAAAATAAATGTGGTTAACCATTTCAATAATATTATAATATTATGCAAAGACAGTTGATTTAATACATTATCTAAACAATTTGTAATCAGTAGATAACAAGTAGGTAATTAAAAAACTTTTAAAATAACCAATTAAAATTTTTCGCAGAAAATGTGTGAAGATAAATTGAAAGATTATCTTTACCATGATAATGGACCACAACTTCCGAATGATTAAATTCAGCATACACACGATCATACGATAATGAGACTCCATAAAGGTAACAGGAGGGGGTAGAGGCTGTCCAATAGTCACGAAAAGATACGTAATATGCAGACAATGCAAATGCATGAATGTAATAATTTAGGTACAAGTTTGTTTACTGGAAGCCAGATGGGAACAGTGGCAATTTTCATAGCCGATTTTGGTAAATTCATGAATTGAAGAATGATAACTTAACCTAAAATCCAGTACTTAGGTATATCGACTATTTTCAAAATTTGTTTGCCGCTGGCTTCCACTAAGCAGACATGAACCAGAATTTATTAATAAATGGAATATTAGATCTAAACTAAAGATACTTTTTTTATTATCACTTTCTTGTTGGAATAACTAATGATAGTAATAATTTCTTTTTCGAGTGCAAGCGTAGAGTTTTTGAAATTCACTATAAAATTTTTGATCAAACAGAAAAAATTTGGCACTGAAATACATGCTGCCACTTTGGAGAACTTTCTCCCACTGCGCAATTTCGCCATCATTTTCGCAACGGAGAAAATATTGCGGTTCCTTTTGAATTAATAATGTCTTAGTGATTTGATTCATAATGAGAAAAGGTAGCGATGGTCAAGGCTCAAGAGACAGTTCCCGACTGGCTAGTACCTACCCCCTCTGTCCTTCATCCACCCAGAAACAAGTAACGGTATTTTTTTCACTGGTTTGTTTCGCTGTGCATCCCGGTCAAGCATTCCTCTATCGACTCATTTACAGTTACGAATATTATTATGTCCGAGTTCTATTCTTACCAACTCTGTCGATTGCAGGATTTTTGATAGGGGATTCAGGCATTTAATTTGATATTTGGTATCACTATATTACTTAAATAGTTTAATATTTACAATAAATGTTAGTCATGTGAAAAAATAGACAATTACCGATTATATTTAATTTTGACATGGTTTTTAAAAATCCTCTGAACAAAATCAAAAAATATTTAGCTTTTATTCATATACTTAAATATCTTTCAAATGAGTCATATTTTGTTTGATTCATTAGATGTTATTCGAAAAAGTGTCTTGAAAGAGATTTTTTGCATTTTTACAAAGAAAACATATTTTTGTTTTTTTAAATTTACTTATCAGTCAATTGATAAAAATATACTGCAATAATTAATAGAGGTTATACAAATTGTCCACTGTCCACAGCGATTGTTTTCAGTGCATGAAATCAACAATACTATCAACGTAGTTGTCAATTAGTGGTCTCGTACACACACAATTCAAAATATTTTAATCCTACATTATACCGATAATGTAGGTAAATTTGAATTGGAGTAGTTAAAGATAAAATATTTATTATTGAATAACATGTAGGTAGTATTTTTGTCAAACAAGTGGCGACATTTTCATAAATTTAGTTATAAAAACTTTATCGCAGGCCATTAGAGGGGCTTTCTTCCTTCCCTTGAACAGAATAATATTATGAGTTGAATATTCAAAATAAACTTTGAATCTAGAACACATTGTTCTTCCAAACAATTTTATTGGAACAGACCTTGGTTTCAATTTGATTTTTTTAGAAATCATCGTGGCCCACAAAAAGGGAGATTGTTTGTAATTTAAAATGTAAAGTGATGTGTGGTTATTCAAGACAAATTTACGATTCAATATATAAAAAAAAATATGGTAAAAATACTTACATTTTGATAGATACAGCAGTGTTGACAAAAGCAGGGAACAACAGGAATGCCAAGGTCCAGCAAAAGGCAGCCACTTCTCCATTTAAATAATAACGCACGGCAATATTAATATCAATTCCGACATCGACTAAATGGCTTATTATCGACACATAGAATGCAAAAATGTCAAAATCGGAAATTTCGACATTATTTGGCACTCGGTCTGGCTCGTCGGATGTATACACGCTCTGGAGCATTTTCTTGACAGCCTTTGCTCGTTCAGGCATTTTGTATGATTTTTACCTAAATTAAATATGTACAAAAGCCTAATAAAAAACATATAGGCACCTAAACTCGGCCTTTAAAAACGAAAACCATAGCATTCGCTAGCTGTCAAATCCGCAACCCGCCATAACAACACAACTTTCTGAACTTTCAATAATGTTGATTTTTTTCGAATGTTGGTACCACCGTACCCTTGCCTCGCTCGACTTCTATAAATAATAAGTATTGCCAGTTACTATAAAAAAAAAATTAATTACAACACGTCAGACCAAAGCATTTATTAAAGCAGTCATACTTATAGAGATTGTACGGTGTCTTTTATCTCTTTGCTTAAATGTTATTTCTGCTATGACATTTGAAATTATTTTGCAAGCGCACGAAGCATGGTTAAGTTGGTAAACTCCACAAATATTAAAATCGTTCAGTTGCCATTCTGGTTTTCTTGCAAACGCAATGGCGGCCATTTTAATGTACATTGTGATTACAGACCTACAAACTTATCTGAAGAATGGGATGGGGGAGCCACTGTCGAAAACTACCCAATCAATTCGTAACTGGGAAAAATCTGACATTCGAATGACATTTTCAAAATGGCGTCCAATGGTAGTTCAATTTTTGGCCATTCTTCAGATAAGTTTGTAGGTCTGTACTGCCAATTGATATACTTTTTGCTCATAATAAATTTGAAATAATTTACGCACATGTTTTTTTGATGTGGATTAAAAAATATTACAGTTCTAAATTGACGAGAAAGCATTGTAACTCTACCCAAGAGCGGAATTTTACCCACTGATACATCATTGTGTATAATAAATTGATAATAGTCATTACTCAAAACATAATCAATGTTGTGCTGTGTATAACCAGTAAATAAAATCTAATGAACTGGTGAAAATATTTTGATCAATTAATTAAAATCAGGGAAGTAGGTATACCTACTATCACTTCCCTCCATTTTCGAAAGTGAATAGCAAGCTGTCGAGTCCAATCTCTTTGAAGCTGTCACTTTTATTTTGTTGTCTGGATTTTAGGACTTGGAGGTGAACAAATAGCACACTGGAATTGTTTTGGAAACGGCAAGGTATATTTAAGTTAATATTAATAGTTACATTTTTTTAAAATTTATTTTACGGAGGACGAAGTGTACGTGTTTGCGATTTGGCTGTTGCAGCGTTCTGCCCGCCATCTTGTGTTTCGCTTTCAACGAGAGCGGTTGTCGGAAAACGGCGACGTTGCAATATTTTTCAACGGTCATAATCCACGGGATTGCCGGCTCGGCTCTATTATTATTTATTTTCATAATCAGCGCTTTACTATTTGTTGGATTTGATACCGACTTGGGCCTCTCCAGATACACAAAGCATCCCCAAATGGGGACCATACGGGGGTGTAACACTACCTATAATGTATTTTTCAAATCTGCACATGTTCTTACTGGTCACCAAGGTCGAAGGCCAATGGAAATAAACCAGACAGACAAAAAAAAAATACAGTCCTGCTAAACCTTTTATATTGATTAATACATTTTATATCCACTTTCAAAACTGGTATTGCAATCCCTAAACAGTACACCATGAAGCCAAAGAAGGAAACTGAGGAAGTGTTGGTAGATTAGGTTTGTTTTTTTTTTTATTTTTTTGTTGTTTTTTAAATATTTGGGAGGGTAATAAAAACACAATACACATTATATAAAAGTAACAGTAATCAATTTATTGATTAAAATATAAAAATGTATAAAAACTTCAAAGTACCTATTCAACAAATAACTTATATAAAAAAATAATTAATATCATCTAGAAATCCTAATAATAGAAAAATAAATATGTTAACATTTAGGTATACGAGGTATTTCAAAAATTACGCATTTTGGGAGTGCAGCACTATTGATTATAATCTTCGTTGTGGCTTGACTGAAACACGTGTCGTGAACCAGCGGTGACCTGAGAGTCGTCGGATCGCGGTTCAATGATACCTTTATACTGGCCCCACAATCATTTAGAAAACAGTCAATAGAATAATTTTCAACTTTGGGATAAGGTATAATAAGATTAGTCAGGGAACAAACTAAACGGACTCGTCGTGGATGTATAATAAACCATTCACAGAAAGCAGTAGACACAGTTGAATCATTCAAACTAACTAATATAAGGACATTATTCATAACTTAATAATGCAAACACACTGCACGCAATGCACACCGGGCCTAGCAGAACGATTGGCATTTGCCAGTTGACTCTGCTAAATCACCCTATTTGCCAATCTATAGAAATTATAGACTGTCATCACTAGAATAATGAAATATGGACTGAAATTTCAATATATTACTGCTAAAAATATATTTTACCAGCACTATCTCACACCCAATTCATTGTGCATATTTCTTTTAATATCAATTTTCAAATTATATTAACATACCTATCATTAAAAGCTATCAGTAAATAATTGATGTAAATTTATAAAGTTGATTTTTGATTCACTGGCGTTGTATTAACCAAGCGTGATGAAAATAAACTTTTATCATAATCATTAGATTAATACTTCTCTATTGGCTACGGTTAAGAGGCACAATACAGCAAAATGGACTACTAAAAGCCAACAGATGGATGAATTAACACAAGAGTTGGGTGAAAAAATCAAGAGGGCGCCATCTGGCAGTGGATTGATCCCCGGTTAACGGAGATGATTGATTACTAAGGACTTATAAACTACATGATAAGAATGCTTTCTGTGCTACTGAAATAATATTTTGGTTATCCAACTGTATATCTCAATGTATCTACGACTCTTGCTTATTTAGTATATATTATACATCCAATATTGTTATCGATTTAAAACTAAACAAAATTAATAATAAGATTTAACTGAACATAGATTCAGCACCAGTAATATGTACACTGATCGACCAATTTGAAAGTCCAAATGGATGCATATTATTTCCTTAGCATATTACACATTACCCTAACTTGCTATTGTGCAATACTTAATAAAAATTTCAATAAAATTTAATCGATTGAAACGATAATAATTTATACAATATCAAAAAGATTTTCCTCCTAAGGTATTTGATTCTTTGATGTCATAATTGAACGATAGGTCTGATAAAGTAACACATACAACGAGACAACGAGTTCAACAATCATTTTTAATCAATGAATAAGCAACAATCAAAATAATTAATAATAAATTTGCAATAGACAACATGTCAATAATAGATTAAAAAAAAAAAAAAATATTAAATTAATGGCTAATGAATTCATTAAATCTGTCTTTTTGTATGTGTTAAAGTATCAATGATCGAGTAAATAATGCCATATTTTTAAATAATTAATTTTAACAAGGATACGGTTAGATTTATGTAAATTTCTATATATTGTATATTTAGAAACTTGGAGAGATGTTTGATTAGAGAAAATTAAAATAAATGGAAACACGAGCAATAAAATTAAGGTTGAAAAGAATGTAATAATAATTAGGTACAACCAAAATTTTGGAACATGGATATTTTTGAAAGTATGTTATTTTTAATGATGGCATTAAATGACCTTCACATTTTCATCTTAAATTAACATTTTTTATGCACAACACCTTCGATTATTTTGAACAATTTATAATACAAAACACAGAGGTTTACTCAGATTCAGTTCGGTACCAGAGAGTTTAATAATAATTAATAAATTTAATAATAATAGCAATACTGTTAACTTTGAAACATCCGTACATGAATATAAATAAAACCGCCACAGCATTCTTTCCGCGATGAATGAATGAAATTAAACAAAGGTAATCTCTTGATATTATCTCATTAGACTCTAGTTTGATCTATTTAAGCAGTAAGCCACGAACTTGATGAAAAATTATATACAAAATCAACCTAATAATTTTAAATCGATTTTAATAACACAAGAAACAGAACCACTTGTCATATTTTCACTCAATTTTGTTATGTATTAATTACACTATGTGCTTTTAATAAATTTCAATTAAGAATTGGCCAATGTAGTCAACGGTACTTTGTTGCAGCATGACCCGCAATGCTTAATTTTGGAAGAGTATTGATCCAAATACAGCGGAAGTTTTGTATTTGATAGCAGCTACCAAATTGGTCATCCAGTGAACTCCAATTTGATCACTAAAAATGGAACCAAAAATTATATTTGGAATTACCATTACAACATTCACTCGAAGAATTCTACTACATAATTCACACCATTGCAATAAATTGTTGAAATCAATCTATCTCTATTAAGGTGCTTCAGTTTTGCTGTCCAATGAGTCTCCGTTTGCAAAACTGAAGCGGCCGACTGAAACCAAAACAGAGACGAGACAGGACGGATTTTCCATCAGTTATAGTATACGTTTTTAGAGTTGCCAGTTAAATTGACGTGTAAATTACTATGTTGTCGTAATTTTCATACTACTTTTCTAATTTCGATTGAAATATTATTATTTCTTCAAATATAGGAATTATACCAACCAATATGTTTAGAAGGTTATTATAAAAATATTATTCATTTTTAGTGGATAAAAAATATGTAAATACACAACTCCGTTTCCCAACTGAACTGTCAACTAAGACTGAATAGACCAAAACGGAAACGTCGACTGAACAGACAACATAACTGACGTCTAAAAGGACCTTTATAGATCTACAGCATGACTGAGGGCACTGCATGCTGAATTCAGTATTGTTTATACTGTGATGAGTTTAGTTCGACATTCGAACAGATGACTTATGTTGGTACATATTATAATAACTATAGTTCATCATCGGTTGCTTTCTACAAAAATAGATCCAATTAACATTATTTCATTCATTAATTTGCTCTCAGCACAGAAAGAATATTCGGCCAGCTATTGTTACAAATCCTCTGAGTATAATAGTTGAATTATAATAATGTCAGAGTTTGAATATAATGACTAATGAGGTAAGTTTTGCCCGATATGCGTATGTCAAACTGTAGAAGAAAGTTACATGTTTGTCAAAGTACAAAACACTTAGGATGTTATTTACTCCTGAGATATTCTCAGCAACCAACTGTAGCATGTCACAAAAATAGCAACATCTTTAAGTCGTAAAATTATTCTTGAAATGCAACTCGTCATCCCTTCTTGTTGTAAGGGAAGAATTGACTGCCATCAGTAATTATTAATGCATGTAATTTTGGTTTCTCTTCAGTGGGCATTGCAATATTTTTTCAATTGGCTTAAGTTTTTGCTAACTAGAATTTTACACTACCATAATAATGAGTATAGTTGTTTTCAATATGCAAGCTTGATTAACACAAAACTAATAAATTGCACCTACAAAAATTTTAACTGGGGTGACCAACTACCAAGGATTATCGTGAGGTTACTGCCAAAAGTTGGTAAGTCTCGAAATGTTATAGAGCAATTGCGCTATGAAATTTGACATGCCCTTAAAATCAGGCATAATGCTAATTTCAATGTGCTTAAAGTTCTATAGATTGGATGACCTTGATTTTTTTTTCTAGCATACATATTTATATATGGAGACAATCCGTTGATAACTCTAAATATCTAAATTTTGAGTAAGGTACCAAATTTTGCCAGCAACACCACGATATAAACACTAAGTAATATGTATCAATTTCAACATTTTACAACGTGAATTCATTGGATGAATGGTTAACAATAATTCCTCGTAAAAAGGTCTGTTATTATAACCTCCACTCAGGGGAGAAAATTGTATTGTCTGTTGACATACTTAGGGCAATAATGTAACATTTTCATAATTCTAAAAAAAACTCAAATTTAATATTATTAGTTGTTTCAACATACACAAATAATTTGTTACAATTATACACTTCGTGTTTTTGTTATACATTTTTCAATGTACCAATTATACGAATAATGCAATAATGTAAATGTCAGGCAAACCATACCTCGAGGAGAAAAAAAGTGTAAAAATTATGACTATGTGAGAATATCTTTTATGGGTATTGGAGCAGAAATCGTTACAGTAAAACGCCCATTAATACGAACACTGATAATTCGGAAATTCGCCGTAAATCGAAATATTTGCTAAAATTCATAAAATCTATTTAAAATATAGTGATTTTCACTAATTTGATAGATGAATTGTTATGATAATAATATCAATGAAATTGTATCGGAAACAACGTTACAGAATTGCAATAAAAAAACTGTTTTGTAATTCGTAATTCTATTTTTTTTTTTGTTTTTCGGTCTCGTCGATTTCGTATTAACGGTCGGTGTGTTACTGTATTTCTATACTAAAATTAAAATAGTTTATCAAACATATGTGATATCCTGGATGAATCTTTGTCAATTGGTTTCAGCATTTAATGTAGGTACTGAATGCGGTGCGGATATTTATCTATCCAAGTACATATAAACTTACGTTCGATGAACATAACTGTAAATTATTGTTGTCATGTTTGTAAAATATAACATTATGAATCGGAAAGTTACTATTTATTAGTAGTTATAATGTGCAAGATAAAATTACGCAGAAAATATCAAGTAAACGATCTAAAATATTTTTACAACACCAGCAGCAAACTTGTTTTATAGCTATGAAATGTTTGATCTGAATGTATTTCGTCAAATGAATACTATAAAACATTAGCGGAATCTTCTGGATAATCTGGGTGAATGGGAAATCAATGTACCAACTATCTCGTTGATGAAAATGTCACACATGATAATAAAATAATGGCAGAAAAAAATTTGATTTACTCAAAATTAAAAAAAAATGTCCAAGAATTCAAAATAACAAATCCCAATTTAAAAAATTGATTTCATGAGCATAAAGATTGTTTGAACTCTTCGCATCATTCATTAAAAATAAGTTGAAAAATGATTGATCATGTTTTTGTGACATCATTTTTCACAACCCCTCCTGAACCACCCACACAGATCATTATATCAGACTCTCACCCGCTGTAATACTGTAATTTCAAATACAATAATTCTATTTGCTACACGAATCATCATAACAGGAACCCAGAACCCACTCAGGGTTGGACTTCTGATAATGATCAATCCATGTGTTCAAGAATGACAACCTATGTGACACATGCACATATGAAATAGTATCAGATGGAATTTACACAAAAATATATTTCAGTAAAAATAGTCATAAAACAACTGCTGCTGGTAATTTTTTTGTGAGATTTTTTTTACTTTATATAACTTGAATACAGTAAAACCCCGTTAATACGAACACGGTCAATTCGAAATTGGCTGTAAATTTAAAACATCAATGAAATTCATAAAATCTATTTATAGCTAGACTTCCACTAATTCGATGAATGAACCATAATAGTCACTCACCACTGTTCCATATTCGAATCTGAAATAGAACGAAAATTACAGTATTACAAAAAAAAACTTTTTTACAAGTTTTTTTGCAAACGTTTTGCGTTTCATAATTAATTTTTTTTTCGTTCGGTCCTGACAATTTTCGTATTTCGGGGTCTTACTGTACACCACTCAATGACAGCCTTCTACAAAAAATTATAAGTCTGTAACGTGTCCCCGAATGTGATATTCCCGGAGACCCCCTTCTCCGTCCGGTGATACCGCACGACGTTCATTAAAAATAATATGATGACAGCGCCCGTTTCGTAATAATAATAATTCTTCTATTATTTGGTGTCACTCGTAAATACTTTTAAATAATAAATGCCTATAAATAATAAAGCAAAGTAAAACATAGAACATTGTTAAAAAAATCAGTACACATAACTAAAATTAAGAGTCCGGCGGAAATGAACAGAACTCCGCCGGACCGTGTTGCAGACATTACGAACTTTTCGACTGATCGTGCATTATATCTCCGTGTTTCAATGATAAAACTACAAATCTGCAGTGAATAGTGAGTTATCAATACTTCAACCCGTGGCACCATTCTCCAATACAATAATACATAACTTACCGTATACATGTACATTTAAAATTTCTGAATATTCATCTTGTAAAATATTTGGTATATATTTTTAAACAGTCCAGAAAAATAAGTTGTGTATATTATAATTAATTGACCTAAACATTCAATTGTTTTTAATCGTATATATTTTACGATTACACAAAACCAACTAGTTTGAAGATCCGGGATAAATGACAGCATGCTAAATTTAGTATTTTTTTTTTACCATTTTAAAAGCTAATTTGTTCGTAGACGATATAGGCAGTTGAAACAATTGACGAATCTGCATTTTTATCACTGAACCACCGTCCGCATCACGACAATTTGAATTAATCGTTAATTATTAAAAAAACTATACGTGTCTATATCACGAGTGTTCGATGGAAACTTCCAGGAAATCGCTGGGATTGATGAAGCCGCTCTCGGCCATGGGCTCGTCCATGCTGTGCTCACTCACCGAGGCAGACCGTTTCCCGTCTCCTTCCACCTTAGAGAAAGGCAACCCACTCGGGTAGACAGAATTCCCTTCGCCCAGTTCGGAATGTTGGCGCATGTGCTTTTCAAAACTGGCTGGCTGCGCATATTTTTTCTTGCAGATCTTGCACTCGAGAGGTTTTTTCTCGTCATGTAACATCTTAAACTGCTGCTCGAGCAATTTGTCTTCTGATTCCTTCAAGAGTTGTTGCGGGAGGAAGCCAGAGTTCTTGAAGGCGTTGCCGACCTGCTCGAGCAGTTTGGTGTTGTTTTTGGCGGCGATCCCGTCCATCATGTGCTTCTTCATGTGCTTTTCGAAGCTGGCCTGCTGGATGTAGACCTTGTCACACATTGTGCACTGGTGCGGGCGGCTTTTGTCGTGCTCCTTGAGATGCATAGCGAGCGACATGCGGTTAGCGAGGGGCAAGGCACACAGGGGGCACGCGAAGGTCGACTTCGGCTCGCTGAATGACACCGTTACCGATGGCATTTTCGCATTGAGAAGCTTTTTCACGTGTTGCAGGTCATGGGGTAAGTTAATCTGGAAACACATCAACGATACATAATTATTTGGTCGGTTGTCATTCATCATATTAAGTGTGCGTTCATAAAACAGTAATTATTATGAATAAATTTAAAAAAAAGATAATTTTAGTACAAAAAGATTCTTAGAAGTCTCAAAAGCATAATATGAAGACCAGGGAATTAAAACAATCCAACTGTATACCCAATTTGAGTGCTTTTGCATCACAGACTTATCAAATTATAAATTGTTTGCAGCATACTGGAGGATGGAGGATTATTGTCAATACATTTTATTAACCACTGCTCCCTACTGAGTAGATCCTTGAATTCCAATCGCTCATGGTACACCGGTTGGGAAGCTCTGAATTAATCGACTCCATAATTAAGTTTCAACAGTTCCCAAAATAATATCCTTACTATTCTAAGAAGTTTATTTATAAATGTTTATTTTAACTCCCAAACACACTGAGGTATTAATTATTATTTACTAATTTTTATCATCCCACATTAATTAATGTACAGGTACCGCCCCATTTAACACGACCCCAGCGAGTACGAATTCATTACATCTTTCTTATTATTTGTTATATAAATATATATATGCACTCATTTTGACAAGTGCCACGTGCCAAAAATCGTGATTAGATTATTTGTGTAGTCAAGTCACAAACCCTACAAATCACAAAACTGTTTTTAATATATTTTTATTATCTTATCATACTGATACAAAAGGGTTTTTAAAAATGTCCAGAGTTGCGACTCGACGACTCATTTGACATTTTGCGATAAATTTTACATAATAAGTGCAGACAAGCCAAGCAGGGTAAACTATGTAGATCCTTTTTGTAACGTGGATCAAAATGGATGTTACTTTACTTTACTTTTAGGTTACTTTTTTAAATAAAGTGATTTCATAATTTAGTTGCATGATTTCCAGAATTTTGCTTATCAGGACCGTGTCCAAAACGTATCCCTCGCGATAAATGGGAGGTTATCTGTATTTAACCATTTGAATGACCGATGACATGGAGCTTCATCAGACTGAAAGTGAAGTAACAAACCTGCATGGAGCGTGACATGGCACCAGCAGCATCTTGATCTCCGCTATCCCTCTTGAAATTTTGCGAACCCTCCCTCTTGATAACCCTGGCATACTTGGCGACGTCAAACTGCATGTCGTCCCCGCTGTCGCTGGAGTATTCCCCGTAACTTGACTCCCCGTCATCCGTATCATCAAAGTCTTCTTCTTCGATGATCACTTTCTTGGGTTGACTCTGCTTGCGTTTGTTGGGTGTGGCCTGCATCATAGTCATAGACTTGGCATTGTTGTTGGTGTTGACGCTGACCAGTGATACCGTCATGCTGCTGTTCATGTTCAAAATATTGTTGTCTTTCATTATTGCTGGAGCTGTTTCTTTTTTAGGGCTCGGGTCTTCGTATTTGATGTGCGGGTGGATGCGCGTGACGTGCAATTCGAGGAAGTATTTGAGTTTGAAGGACTTTTCGCAGGCAGGGCACTCAAATGGGCGTTCGTTGTTGTGTGACTTGACGTGCATGATGAGGTTGCGCTTCATGTTGAATTCACGTCCGCAGATGTCGCAGCGGAAGGGGGATCCGGTGGAGGTGTGGGAATGGGTGGGGAGGTGGGCGGCCAGGCTGCTCCTCGTGGGGAAAGGCTTTCGGCACGAGTCGCATTCATACTGCGGCTCTCCCCCGTGTTTCTTCATGTGATTCGTCTTGTTGCGTTCGTATGTGAACTTTTTGTCACAGTACTCGCATTCTATCAACTTCTCGCGCGGTACCTGCAATAACAAATGATTTATAAGATGAAATTGTGACTATACTGCGTTTAGAATTAGAATTATTAAACAATATTTTTGGCAGATAACAAGAGCACGAAAAAAGGCGAGCGAGATACCTAATACAACAAGATTGGTGCAAATACTATCAGCGATAGTAACCAAAAACAATATAGGTACAAATTATCCTTATCTAGAACTTGGAAAGAACCAGTACCTTCAATCTTTTGTGGTGTCACTATGGTAAGAATATTCAAGAATATTTTAAACTCCATAGCATTTTTAAGACAATTCATTCATTTTTTCCTGTGTTTACAATAAATGTTTTTACTGTGTTAAAAATAACAGGATTACTACATATCATGCTTAGAAGATACATGTGGGTCTATTCTATACTTATTGAACACTAAATTAATAAATAGTATCAAACTTAGGGTAGGTTTGTATCAAAATATTAGCACTTATTGTAACAATTACACGAAGCTGGTTTTTATTGTTGCAATAAGTGCGATATTTTAACAGCACATATCTTGCTGCTGTTAAAATATCGCACTTATTGCAACAATAAAAACCAGCTTCGTGTAATTGTTACAATAAGTGCTAATATTTTGATACAAACCTACCCTAAGTTTGATAATATTCATCACTTTATCACTTTAGCGGTCGATAAGCATAGAATAGACCCAATGATTTCATTGAGAGAGTGAACAAATGAGAGCAACCCCCTTAACAACTGCAGAACATTCTAGATTTGTTTCCTAATGATTGGATGTCAACAACGATTCCATTGATGATTTTTATCCGCCATTATCTTTGTCCTGCGGAAATCATCTAGAGATTCCACCAGTCCAGATCCAAACAATGATAGTTTGGGTGAAATAAAGAAGATTCCAACAATAATCATAACTGTCGTAACAGTCTACATCAATATAAAACACGTTACGCATTATTTCATATTTTTTAATTCAACATTACAATAACTTTCAAAAGCAACTGTAATTATTATCAATATTACATAATAATTGTAATACACATTTAAAAAAAAACTTAAATGCTTTCCATCTTAATATAACTTAACTAGTTCTTAGGTTCCTACATCAGATGAAATGCTATACATACAGAGTTTGAACCAGACACCTACTGATTACACAGCAATTCTATATTTTTGAGACTGTATGGATACTATCTGTGGCTATATCTGAGTAACTTTCTCTTAGGATGCTTACATACTATAGTCCAGGAATGGGCATACATGAGGTCAACGAGAGCCACATTCTGGATTTTCATATATATAAAGAGCCACACCATAGTCACATTTAGAAAGTGTAATGGGGAAAGAAAATACCTATATTTTTATCATGGGATATTGGGAGCCGCACTTAACCCAACAAAGAGCCGCATTTGCCCACGTCTGCTATAGTCCAATAGATCGAAGAGAACTATGTAGCTATGTACTTTTTCCGAATTATACGAGATGTTGACCCGTGTCCCTGTCTAAGCCTGTAACTATCTTAGAAATCATGTTGTAAATGTCTTAAGTCGTGATTTGTTAAGTTTACTACTTATATATAAAATAAACATATTTGAAATAACAATACTGGAAGCTTTTAACTTGTATAAAATATCTTACGCCCAAAGCGGCGGAGAAGTCGCTGTCCATCGCAACAGAGTCGATGGTGATCTCCGAGTTATTGAAGAGGGAGTTCTTCTTCTGTGTGAAGAGGTTTAATACTGCTTTATCGGCGGCCGACTGCATCTCTGTATTGTTAGTGCTACGCTGGTACACAAACTCTTTCTTTGGGATGTGAATCCGGACCATGTGACCCTGCAAATCAAAACCACTTAAATTAGACCATTAAAAAGAAGCACAGAATGGACCTAGTCATATTTAATTGCACCTGAAAGCTGAAATGGTGACGATGGATACTAGCGTACAGATTTCATTCATCATATAAATTTAATGCTATTTCTTAAATAAATACAATTTCCATCATTCGTATATCTCCAGTAAGTGAGATTAAGAAGTAATTATAATACCCAACCTAAATGGGATAGCGGGAAGGTCAGGTGACCAATAATGACAATCTGGAACTGCTAGAAATAAGGCAGTAGCATTGCATTGTTCAAGGTATTAATAATTAAGCATTACGGTTGGACATTTTAAACTGTTTTCCCTTTTGGCAACGAGACATGTTTTTAAATCCAATACTGCATTATATTTTTTTTACATTTTGACTAGGTATTTGACGACAGATGAAATAACCTAAAAACGGTTAAACTCAAAGAATCTGGACTATTATAGAGGAAGCCTACCAAAATCTTTTTGTCACAAACACCTCAATACCTATAGGAAAGCATCTGCGATGACCGAGTTATAACATGTCCGCATATAAAGTCATGGATCTCAAATTCAAATCCCGGGTCTGACAAATTAACATGTTTTTTATTGTATGCTTGGACCCAAAGCATGGACGTAATAATTTGAGCAAGTGGCTAACATCGATTTCCTGTAAAAAAAAATCTGTTACAAAACCTCATTATGTGGTGACCACGATCCACATTGGATTGTAGAGCCATTAAAAATGAAATAGCGAATTCATTTCACACGAAATTATGAAAATTAGTAACAAAGAGAAAGTAATTCAAATATTACAGTTACTAACTAAGTAACAATATCAATAATAATTGTCGCAGTTTAAATAAAAATATTCATGTCTTTTTTTAGAAGCACTTTTTTGTACAAGATGTGAAATGAATATTTCGCTTCCTGAAAGCAACGGTGGAATAAGTCAAAAATTCTAGTTTTGAGATAATTGAATTTTAATGTTTGTTTCATACAAATCAAATTGCTAACAATTTGATTATTTTGTTTTTTCTTCAGTTTATAATAAATGATAATGGTAAGATTTTTTTGTCCAACATTATTAACAATGGCTTATTTCAATTATTCCAGTGTTGCTTTCAAGTTACAGGACATTTTTTAATAAATGCATCAGTGTATTTTTCTACATTTGTTATAATTTAAAAAAAAAAACACATTGATTCATTATATAGGTATGTAACCTTTCAGCAATTGATTGCCAAACTAATCTCAAAATCGACTTTTTCCACTTTATCTCACTGTTATTTTCAGGTAGCGATTTGTAGATTTCAAAACACATTCATATATTCTACAAAAACAATATGTTTTATGCGTTTACTGGATGCAATTAATAGAATTAGCTGTTACACATTTAACATTATTAATTCAAGTACCTAGGTAAATCTGTTCAGTTAATGTTACGAGTTGAAATTTTTGATTTAGCTACCAATGAAATTAGTCGTGAACATAACCCTAAAACTTCAATCACTACTCTCATAGACACATATTAACATATTATTATTAATAAAAAAACATATTATTAGCTTATCAATAAACCAAATAAGATAAGTAGCATCGGAACTAGAATTCTCACCACACAAAAAAATAGTGTACATAGAGGATTTCTTATAAGATAGAGAGATAATGTACAATATATGAAGCAGGGGCGTATTGGATACTTGATAACGTATTGGTAGAATTATTTTTGTTTTTAAGTAATGCTGGAAAATGGTTAAATTAGCGGCACGTCATTTCACATTACAGATTTGTTTACAGCAAGATTCACACATCTGTGTGCAAACTGTGCGGCATGTCATCAACGACTACCCACTACTAGAAAAGGAGTGATGGACTCTCTTAACTCACTCAAGACAACATAATCATAAAATTTACCTTCACACCTCACGAATTACTAAACAACAAAACAACACAAGAGCACTACACAAAATATTTAATTCTGGCTATAAAGAAATTCAAAGACAATTAATGGAGGAATATATTTAACTGCACACTTAACCTAAAAACTGTGATTGAGCAAATATTTGAATATCACCATAAATTTGAATATGTAAACTACTCACTGTAGTTAAGGCCCGTTTCAGACGGGACACCGGTGTCGCGGTCGATATAATATAGGAGGCCTTTGTATTCGAATAAACGGGCCTTTGTATTATGTTTATGAACGCCCCAGAGCTAATGAGTCAATGCATAATTTTGGGTTATAAATTAGAACATAAAACTGGCTGCGGTAATAAAAACAAGTGTATCGGCGGCTTGAGAATGTAGCGGCCGACGAAAAAGAGTATCGGACACGCGTTGACTCATTAGCTCTCAGGCGTTCATAAACATAATACAAAGGCCCCTTCATTCGAATACAAAGCCCCCTTATTATAAACGAGTGCGACACCAGTGTCCCGTCTGAAACGAGCCTAACTCTCTCTCAACCACTTTGTATGATAAAACAAGAGCATGGTTATTTGAAAAGAAAAAAAAGATTCACATATCAAAATTAAAAACTAATAAATTGAATATCAGTAAAAATACTAAATTTGTTTTATTATGCCTAACCTTACTAGATTTTTTAAATATGTATTTTATCCAGTGCAAGAACCCGATGGGTCAGGAAAATGGTCAACCACTATTCCTTTGTAAAAAAAAAGCTTTATTAATACTACCTCCCACTCTATGGATGCCCATAATATCGTACATTTAAGATCAAACATGGTAATTTACTTTTATTATGTGCGCGATCGGGATTGCAATTTTGTTGGCTGTCCAGAATATGCACTATGTAGTAGGGTAATAGGGCGCACTTTAAATTCAAAAATATATCATTGGCCCAATTCAACACTGTTAGTATAAAAACTCAAAATAAATCATATGAATAACAACCATCATTGAATAGAAAAACAATGCATAGGTCAGTCGTGTGTAAGATTATTAAAAAACTATGGTAAAATTTAAAAAACAAGTTGAATCAGCATTGAATCAAATTCCAAGGATTTTTTATCAGGCAAAACGACATAATATAATACAATTAAAAGCATAATCAGAAAGTCGCGTCAAATTAGACGACCTACTCATTTTTTCAGATTAGATTACGCTAATGTTAGACTTTAAAATCAATGTTTCATAACTAAGATATAATATAAATAATGTATAAAATGAATCATGTAATTTTTTGCACTTGATCATATCTAATATTAAAACTATTACAATACGCAATAAGAGTATTTTGATAAGATAGAATGGAGAGAAATTACATATTACATACATATCGTCATGGACTTAACATTTTCTGTTAGTAACGAAATAAAAAATTTACCGGAGAATCAAAAAATTAGTGTATAACAAAGAAATAAGAAAGAAATCTTCTTGTATAGAGATGGAGCATATATGTATAAAATGTAAGCAAAAAAAGATCTCTTGTCCACTGATTAAGTTAGCTACAAATGACTTTGGATTGCAGGTTCATTTGCCGAGAACTTCACAGTACTCCTTATGACATTTATTCGCCAATTTACAGGGCGTCAAAAAGACAATCCATCACAGTGAGTCAATATTATTATTCCACTTCGGCATTATTATTTAGTTGAACAATCCTGTAGAATTTGTGTAAAACTGTTTATAACAGCACTCAAGTAAGTAAGAAATTCAGAATGACAACTGAGTGATGTTAATATTTGATAGTTTACCAACATTACCATGCTTAATGTGTTAAATAATTTCAAATATAACAGAAACAATGTATAACGTATCTATTTATAGTGAAAATTCTATATAAACACATACTGTAGAGCAGGGTTTCACAAACTTTTTCTGCAATGGAACACTTCACAAACCCGGAAATTTTGACGGAACACTTAGCTTATTTTTTAGGTGGTTGGCTAATTCATACTAGTGAAAATTAAAATTTTTTTTATTAAAACACGTTATTTATTTAGTAATTATTTTTAAATATAAAACTATAATATAATTTAAACATAAAAATATGATTAAATAAAGCACTTAATGACTTTGATGATTTTGAGTCCTTGAATCGCATATCTTCTTGATATCAGGCACAATATTGGTAAGTTGCATTCTAATATCTGGTGTGGCGTCGAGCCTGTTCCTGCACTTTGACTTTGTTGCAGCATAAAAAGAAAATCCTGCTTTGCATAAATAGGTTGTAGAAAACGGAACTAAAACAATAATAGCATGTTTTGAAAAATTGGGATACTGTCTGACAAACTCGCCCAGAAATCATTACAGACTGATTTTTTTTCAAATCATAGTCACTTCCTAATTAAATCAATTAGATTTATTATTACTCAAATAATATCGGCTGTGCTACCCCGCTTGCTCGCCTTTCAATATCATCGGTGTTTTGTAAAAAGGGTGAATTAACCAAAATGCTATTTTACAGGAGGATTTTTAACTTTTGACATTTATTTGTTTATTACTTGTGGATGATTATAAATATCTAACAAGTTTATAATAAAGCTTAGAAAGAATACTGTCATTATAATAGGCATTATTATATAATATTTTAAAAGGCCTAATATGTCACATTCGCTTTTTATTCCTAATTTTAATTAATTTAATTTTAGTCGATTATTGTTTTTAAGTAATTTCCTGTGGAGATACAAATTCGCCGTTTTTACACAACAAAGCTAGTGGAGTACATATTGTATTTTTATTAAAATCTCGATTTCGCCAAAATGGTTGATTTTGCCCTTCTTACAAAACACCGACGATATGAAGTAGATTCTTTACTTATTTTAGTTTTACTTATTTTACTTCTACTTAGTAGAATGTGTTGCAGTGTACAAAACCTTTCCAAATCGTCGCGGAACATAGTTTGGGAAACCCTGCTGTAGAGTATACTTTCAATTTTTTTTGTATGTCTGTGAATAATTTTATTTATCCAAATAACTGGCAGTAAAGTGCTCTTCACCATCGAATGTTCGTTGTAGGTCCGATGTGATTATTATGTAAATTGAAAGTATTAAGGTTTAATTAAAATGAGACGAGTTAAGTCAGAGGATTCGATCTTATATTAGATTTAAATTTTGGTGATATATATAACATTAAGGGTTTTACCAAACTATGTGGCGTAATATAAATTAACAGAACATAAAAAAAATTGTCACATCTAAGGTTTCAACAGTTTGACGATTAAATTCTTGTTATTTGAGTGTTTCTTATAGTATATATTAAATGTGTAACTAATGATATTAAAATTGGGCAATGGCTTTAAAAAACTTACAAATATTAGACTATATCGAGGGTTAAGAAACGACACCTTTTAAGCGACATTTTGTTCAAAATATTTTTTTTGCATTATTGAATATATTGGTAGTATTTTCTTTGCCGCCAGCCACCTGTCAGATGCATGTAAGTAATCCTCATACTACTGTCCGACAAGAAGATTTAGGCGATAACTGGAAGTCGCTGTAGTCGAAGTGCGATTAACTAAATAGGAGGGGCTTGTTAGTTCACAGTTTAAACACATGGACAACTCGTCGATAACCGGAAGTCGTTGCAGTCGAAGTGCAGTTAAAAGTAGGAGGGGCTAATAAGTTCAGTTTTAACACGTTGACAAGAAGATCTTGTTCGACAGTACATACATACATTCATCATAGATGACAAACACATTGATTTGTAAAATCAAATATCAAACATATAGTGTGCGAGTTTTTACCATCTCCTGTAAAGTTGTTATTATGTCACTTACGAGGTGTTGTTTCCTAACCCTCGGTATATAGACATTGAAATGATTAATACACATTAAAAAATTACATAATCTGAAACATTTAAATGCAGAAAACGAACACACTCAATTTCAAAATCTAAAAGGCCACACGCATTCGTTTAGTTTTGGTTTTTAATACAGTTAAAATGCTGCTACCCCTACAATATTAGAAAAACAATTAAAAAGATAAACATTATTGTTATGCAAAAACAAAATAAATAATTACCCAAAAGTGTCTGCTTTATCCTGGTAAGCATTGAAAAAAAGAGAATTTATCAGAAAATTGAAAGATTGTTAAGAAAACAAATTACATAATAATATTATTATTTGTTGTGCATTGTGCACCTAGGTAAACATTGACAGAGTTTTTGGCACGTTTGTTCTCTGTTTGGTAAGGAGACAATCCATTTAGTGACCGTGGCTAAGTTAAAGAGTATTTTTGTTTGAATCCATTGCCATTTATAACTCAAAAATGCCTTTATCTAATAATAATTTAATATTTAGGCTTCAAACTTTGAGCGTAGCAACCTCAGTCCTGAGTATCTTCTCCTAGGGCATTCCCGGCCTAAAACTGAACTAGATGCTTCACATCGCCAATGTAGGGCCACGTGATACGCTCGATTAAGGTGACGCATCAGTGAAAAGCCAAATAATTTTCAACTGTAGGCGCGACGAAATTTTGGACTCGCTGCCATTCAGTGAGAGAATGTCGAGCCAGAAACACGTCACTTTGCTGCGTGATGGCGACGGGTCAATTAATTCTAAAATCGTGTAAAGATGACTAAAAACGTTACCCATTTACTTTAAAAAGAAAACATGTCAATGAATACATTATTATTGTTACTAATAGAACAATAAACAGAACATAAAATGGACGTATGTTGGATTTATATGACAAATAATATTTCGTTTGACAGGCGTCATTTGCACCCGCGACCCGCAATCAGCGCATCGCCTAGCAACGATCTTTTTAGACCGTGCCTCAACTAATGCATGGCCTTAAGACCAAGTGTGGTGCGTGGCGGGTTTTGGTTTGGAAGGATTAACTTCAATGGTTTCATTAAGCTCACACATATCATAAAAATAATCTTTATATGTGGTGAACCTATTTTATTTATTATTGGTATTTAAAAATAAGGGTACATCTTATAATCAATAATTATGTTATCTGGTTTCGTCCACAGATAAAACTTAGTAGTTGGATATTCATTAATAGTTTATTAGAAGTTAAAGACTGTCATGGTACCTGCAAATGAGCCTTCTGTGTGAAAGTCCTGTCGCAGAACTGGCAAGGGAAAGGCCTTTCACCGGTGTGCATGCGCAGGTGCACAATGAGGGCTTTCTTCTGGGGAAACCCCTTAAGGCAGTAGCGGCACTCGAAAGGCTTGTCCGACGTGTGGATGCGGGAGTGCTCTAGCAGTTCCTCTTCCGTCGCGTATGCAATGAAGCACACCTGGAATCGACAATCAAAAATGAATTATTACTATATCCTATACCATACAGTAATTAGTTAAGCAATATCTCCGAGATTATTAAAGAAAAAATTGTATCCAGTCGCTCATAAATTACTATAGGTACCTGTATATAAGAGAAGTGTTATATTTATTTTATTATTAAATTGATGACCCCTAAAGAAGCCTAGTGTATTAGGCATGACTAATTCGATTGACCCGAGTGGTGAATTGGCTTCAGTAATTAATTACTTCCATCCCTTTGCTTATCATAATATACTGAATCATGTGGTCACCACCAATGTTCTTTCAAATTTTTCTATTGTGTGTGCGGATCATCAACGCATCTGAGCAGTGGCGTAACTAGGCTTGGTGTCACCCGTCACCCGGTGCGCCCCCCCACATCCCCCCCCCTCACAAACACACACAATTTTTCATTAAAACTTCTATTTTTAAGGTATTTATTAATTTCAGTTATTTTATATAATAATAACATTAACAATTTATATTAAATCTATATATTTGTATGTTGGGTTGTTTTTCTTCAATATAAACACTTTTATGCAAA
This sequence comes from Rhyacophila brunnea, assembly GCF_057557595.1. Classification (NCBI taxonomy): domain Eukaryota; kingdom Metazoa; phylum Arthropoda; class Insecta; order Trichoptera; family Rhyacophilidae; genus Rhyacophila; species Rhyacophila brunnea. Next base: position 24,077,181 of record NW_028232774.1, read on the forward strand.
CTAAACATTTATAAAAAAGTGTTTCTTTTCACCATGATGAATGATGCAACAAGTATTTTTCTTATTATTTTTTCAACTATGTCCAAAAATTCTTTCTCCGAATTTTGTTGCATTTCTATTGTACCTATTTTTTTATACAGTATATACTCAGGACCGGCCCTAGGCGATTTTTGTGTGACGACTGTGCGGGGCATGAAAAGTTTTTTGAAGCAGAAAATATAGAAAAATAATTTAATAAATACAGAATCTGAAAGAATACTGAATTGTTAAGAAATGTCAGTATGGATAGTAGTTGGGTCAGTAGCTTAGCATAATTATAGCTCTCACCCAGAATGCGATAGATGTGGGTTCAACCCCATTTGAACAATGTTTTTAAAAGGATATACAGTTGGGTATGTATATGCATAGAGCCATATAACAGCGGAGGCATGATATAATTAATATTATGAATGAGAACAATTGTATAATTAATATTATTACATACAGTAATAGCCCGACTTACACGGTTCTTTATCCGATATTTCAGACCCAGTTCCACCAGAAAAGCACACGACAATTACAAGTTCTCAATCTTGGTTATCACGAGGAAGATTTGACCGACTGAATTTGCTCGTTATAAGCATTACTCGTTATATCAAGAGAATAGATATTTTTAGATGAGCGGTCAACAACACAAAAAGTCGCAATTCAAACAAAAATACACAATTAGAATTTTTCCCCAAAACAAGCATGGCATTCATAAACTACAAAAGAAGTTGTTTATTGTAATGAACGGTGGTAGGTACCTACTGACTTCACAAACCTTGGATTTTTTACATGCAATTTCAACCATATACGTGTATACTTTTTCAATATTGTCGGCGAAAACACCAAGTAGGTAGGTACTTAGACACTTAACTAGTGTCATAAACGTAATCCGATCCCGGCGGCATCCTGTCCGGTCGGATTTTATTCCTTAGGGTCGAAATGCTTTTAGACCGACACATTAACAGTTTTAAGAAAATTTTTGATGATATTTTAGCTCGGTATAACTGATAAGTAGCTCATTATAAAAGTGAATAAATTTATGGAGAAAATCATGAACTAAAATGTCAACGAATGTTTCCTCGTTACATCCGAGATCTCGCTATATCCGTGATCAGTTCGACTGTAATTACAAAGAAAGGGATAAAAAAATTATTAGGCCTTTATGAAGAAATTCTGCATGAAAAAAAGAAGCCATTGTGTTGTCAGACGAATTTGGTAGATTTTATGAAGCCATCGAAATAACTTTTTTACGTAACTCATTTATCTTTTTAATATTGTGTACAAAGGCATTGCAATTTTATTAATTATTTTTCTTCTAAACCTTGTTGGTCCTTGGTCCCAATTAAATAAAATTTATATGTATTTATATGCAAAGTTGTACCCTGACTTGCGCGAATTTGACTTAAGTGATTTTCGTCGGACCCACCTATCGCGTAACTTTGGGGTATTACTGTATATATTTTTTAGAAAGACAATGTTGCGATACTGCATTTCTTGACAGAGCGGGCCGGATGGTTGTCATTATTATGAATATGCATCTGATTTAAATGGTTTTTCACGAGTAAATGTTCTTGGATAGTCATACCTCGTATATTATTCTCAACCGTGCATAAGTGTGGTTTTCCTCAATATGTGTAATTTTTGTGTTTGAAGTGGATAAATCTGGTTGTAAATGAAAGATATTGATTTAAATGGATTTTAGGCATCGAATGGTTTAAGTAGACAAATATACTGCTTGTATAATAAAGAAATAAAACATTTAATTTTATTTTCACAAGTATGTATAATTTTATGTGGTTTTGTGAAAAAGCGTGCCTGCATAAGCCTCATATTTTTTTATTCCTATTGAAATTATATTTTTAGTATTATTTTATGGGGGGCGGATCGCTAATAAAATATAAATTAACCCTTGGCATGCCACCCAATATTAAAAGCATTTTTCCAGTTTTAAGCATTGTTTTGCCAAAAGCAAAGGTTTGCCGTCGCTGCCCCAGAAGATAACGAGAGATGCAAGAGATGAGGTGTACCTCGCACTCGAAGGGTGTTTCGTTGGTGTGCAGGCGCAGGTGGTGCACGAGCTGGAACTTGCGGTCGTAGGCCTTATCGCAGAAGTCGCAGGGGTACCTCTTCCTCACGTTGTGCAGTTTCATGTGAATGAGGAAGCTGTTCCGCGAGGTGAAGCGGTGTGCGCAGAGACGACACCCGTAGAAGAATACCTCGCCCGGGTGCTTCGTCAGAAACTCCAGGTGATATTCCACCAGCTGCGGGACACAACCAAAATCAATTATCAAACACACATACATTTTTCTTGAGACTTTCACGATGATGTATTTTGTTGTCGGACTGTCTCTCCTTCTTTCCTCGATATTTCGTGCTCATTTCAGAGGTCATTCTAGAGATATAATATGGCAAGGAGTACTGTTAAGTATGAATGCGAATGCCGAACACCACTCTAAGAGATATGTCAAAAAAATTTAAAGACATGTATTCGATTTGGTTGTGATTCACAAAACACATGTAACATAATGTACTGCCGCACACTGCGTTCATGCAACATTGTTCATTGGAAAAAACAGTTGCTGGTGTTTGCAATAAAGGTTGAAGGTACTCAGCGTACATGTCAATGAATTACGTAGTTCAAAGACAACTCTTGAGTGAAGTTTCTTAATCAAAAAATTCTTCTAGGCTTCCTGTATTACTTGACAATATCACATCTTTACGATTAATAATCTATGGAATTGACTGATCTAAAATTGTGTTGAAATACTTCACTTAGTCAAATGAATGATCTACATTTCGTTCATGATGAGATCATCCATAAATATTATGTCAAACAATCCATGGAGGGAAAGTGGCAATGTATTCATGTTTACGAAGTGACAAACTATGTTGTGGGTACTGTGGTGGTATAGTCTTAATAACCTCACGATTTGCTTTCTTATTTACACTATATAGATATAGTGAAGGTTTTTTTCAATGTCTTTATGTTGATTGTTATCAAGAGCTATTTTCGATGCATACATACTTGTTAAATAAGAGGAGTAATTTGATTTTATTATCGTAACTCGTTATGCAAATAGACTATGTATGCATGTACCACTTATGGAATTATATTATTTAAGGAAATAAAACTATTGCAAAAAATAAAGTTTTTTTTGTGCTTTTTGCATTTTGTCATTGCTCTTCAATGTATTTGCAACAATGCATTTTACAGAAGAAAGAAAAAGAAAGAAAAAAAAACTGTTTCATATTATTGCAAGTTCCGTAATGGGATATGTAAAAATATTATTTACAAAACAATATAAAGTACAATAGATCAAAAGAAAAATGATAGCATGTACAAAAATGCATCAACTTCCTTGTAATTCTGTACAAATCAAGATACTACAATTACAAAAGTATTTATACTTAGATGTAAATTTGAATTTGATATATTTAAAAATGCTAATGAATCAAAGTACATCAGTCATGACGCCTTGGTACTGAATATGAAAATTTGAAGAGAGAAAAGAGCTTCCAAATTTAACATCACAAGTGGGGTGCAATAAATGATTTACGGAAGGTACATAAAATGATTTTCAACATTTGCCCTCCTGACTTACATAATCAGTTGAGAAACATTGCAATTGCTATTCTAATGCTGCAATTATATTATGATCACGTCATGCATTGTCACATGCCGGTACGGCGACAAAATTAGTCTATGGTTTCGTCATTCCGCAGAATATTTTCAACGATCAGTATCTTTATAAATTCAATGATGGAGAGTGCCAACTCTAAGTATTTTGAATAATTATTCATGCTAATTTAAATCAATTATAACAGTGCGTACGTTAAAATTACTTGAGATATTGCATCCATAGAAAAAATTTTGAACAGAACCCAACATGCAGACCATAGATAATAATTTAATAGAAAATCGTAGAGAAAACCACTAAAATCAAAGAACACGCGTTTTTGACATGAGTCGAAAATGTGTAGGCATGTAGAAAATAATAAAAAAAAGTTCATTGAGTCATGCGGGTGTCGATGCAGCGCGGTAAGCATGAGGTGACTTCATTGTTGTTCTGGTGATTTTGGCAGATTTTGCTAACTGACAATGTTCGTTTAAAGGTTCAAAATATGTTACGGGATGGGAGCATCAGTCTGATAACATTTTTAAAACAAAGAAAAACGACATTACACACTTTTTTCCCGTAGCGGCAGCTTACTGTGGCAGCACATAACGTGATCATAATGTATTTGGACCTTTATTGTCTTCGATCCTACATATTATATACCTATGAGAGAAATCATTCACAAGAATGAACCACATCAAGAATATTTTGAGAATTTAAATACATAACTGATGAGAATTTGGGAGATGTGTGTAAAATTAAAATTACTGTTACATTAGTACTACAAACATTAGTACTAAGTAGACAAAACACTTATGGAAATGTATAGTCATCCTTCACATTATAGTGTTAAGGAATGCTTGTGTATTGTGTGTGGGTGTGGGTGTTTTCCTGTAACATTATAAACAAATATGATTTCCCATGAAATATATTTAAGGGTTCTGGAAACAAAAACGGCAGTATATATTGTCTTAAAATATTGGCAAGTCAATAAAAATTTGTTGTTTCTTTCTTATAGGTATAATTTCTGAAAAAAGTATTCTTAAATGTTGTTTGTGTGGTAATATTAAATGACTGAAATACTTTTTTCAGAAATTGCACATACGAGAAAGAAGCAATACATGTTTATTGAATATCTATCTAAATCATTGTGGTCTACTCATAGTTGGCTCAGGTTTACCGATCCCTGTCCTAATCCATCAGCTGAATCCAAACACACGTATCGATTGAAAAACGAAACGTAAAGGGATTAGAACCCACAAGTTACGGCACAATAAATAATAACAAAAAAGAATTAGGTCAATATTTAAATCTGAAACAGAACTGTACTTAATAATACTCGCATGCCCTAATTTCTTTTATTAATGCGGATGTCTTGGGAATAGTCCAATGTATCTTATTGTTACTTATGGTAATTTAATTGGATTGTACAATAATAATTGAATCATCCTGATTTATGCAACGGATGGTAACAGTTTGATAGATTGTTTCACAATACATTTTATAATTGATGACTTGTCGATATCAACATACAAACATAAGCACTTTTACTGTACACTAACTACTTAACAAGGGTATAAAATGTAACATGATTATTACATAAATATACAAACTACGCTATAAAATTATTCCACAAAAAATAGCACACCGACTAATGGCAAAATTTGACAAACTATGTGTAAGTATTATGAATACAAAAAAATGATGGTTAGGTATTTATTATATGAAACAAAAAGACAAACAAAAAAAACTGCCAAGACAAACACAAGCAATGTATAAATTTTGAAGATAAGGATTATTTAAACATTGTATTACTTATTCGAGAAAGCCTACATGTTGAGAAACATTTTTTCAAGATAATCAATAAAGTGTATTATTACTCTACTTAGGCTTCTGCCAACATTACATTTAAAAATGCAGAATGATTTTTAAATAAAAACCAAACACGGGTTTTATTATTAACAGCGAACCGATTGAATGTGTGACCCATTATAAATATTTAGGAACACAGGTCAACAAGAAATGGGAAGAGTCTCAGGAAATAAAATAAGAATTGAAATAGCAAAGGGTGCCTTTATCAAAATGAGACGCCTCCTTAGCAATTGAGACTTTAATCTAAATCTGAGACTGTGTGTGGTTCGCTGTAATGTTCTCTCAATCTTGTACTATGTATGATATGAAGCGCCTAGTTTCAATTCCCCCTAAAACGGTTTTAAAAAAATTTTGAGTTAGATATGTATTTAGATGGATATTTTTGTTACCTATATGGCCAAAGATTGAACTTTAAAAAATAACTAAAACTGTCACTACGTATGTTCAAAAATTAGTGTAAATTTCAAAACCCGCTAAATGGTTGGGTGTGTTTTTCAAATACCTCCAAAATGGATAACCCAAAATGCTCTTTCCAATGTATGAATTAAATAATAAATACATAAAGTTCACAGATTTAATAGATACCTACCTATGAGTTTTTCTCATATTTCTCAAAACTACCTAAAATCGTTTTAGGGGGTTTTGAAACTAGGAGCTTCATATGGAGGTATGGATGCTAAACCAGAGATCCGAAACGTGGCTGTATAGACGCATCCTCAAAATTCTTTGGACTGACCGAGGGACAAATGCTGATGTTCTCAAATGAATAGGAAAGGACTAAAAAATTTTGTGTAGTATCAAAATCAGAAAACTACACTATCTCGGTAAAAAAGTACAGCATTCCCTAACTTGTAATCCAAGAAAAGATTAATGATAAACATAGCTGAGGGTGACAGCACATTTCATGGCTTAAAAACCTCTTTGGGTAAGAGTGCAGCTCTACGGAACTGTCCTGGATACCTAATAGATGATTGGGTAAAGATTGCTCTGATGGTGGCCGACCTCCGATATGGGATGGCACAAGAAGACGACAGAAAAGTCAATGGACAATTAGTGGTGTGATGTTAGTGGTCTCAAATAAATTTGAAACCTGATGTAATTTGACTGTACTTACGTACGTAGATATTAATGTTTAGAAGGTATTGCACTGTGCTGAGTCTGACTAACAGGAGAGAGGGAGCTCGGGATAGAGAGCACCCCTCATTCTGTGAAAGCCCCCATTAAGAATCTCTGTTTTAAACTTATCTTATTTTTTTTAAATATTTTTTATGAGAAAAAAATTCTATCTGAACCAGATATGGGGGGGTAACCCCCTTCGGATCGCGACCCAGTATTTTATTTCTTTCATTTCATCAAAAATGGTAGTATTCATACCGCCCCGCCATCATACTTCAAAATAATGAACACGTGGGCTTTCTCAAATAAGTGATTCAAATGAGATGCTAATAAATGAATATACAATTTAAAACATTGCCTCTTGATCATTATTTGGACACTCAGGAAAAAGTGAAATATGATTTTAATAAGTTGTTCTACAAAATACGACAATATAATGTAATAACAACACTTAATGGAAGAATAAATATTAAGAGTAGTGTAACTTCACATGGAAAGGTGCACGCTGAGCATAACGTGGTAGGATACGAAAGAAATCAATGGATAAGAAAGTAGACTAGATAACATGATATTATAAGCTGCTCAAATGATAATGGACTGGACTTGAATCTTGTCAAATGGATGACTGCTCGGCATGATACTAAACAGTTGGTTGGATCTACGAATTGACTAAGACTGAAGTAGTTAAGTACCAAGATGGGTGAAAGACAGTAGATCGACACCGACTGATGATATTTATGATAATATAATAATATGTACAAACATAAAAATACATTAAACTTAATTAAGCATGGTATATATTATATTATATAGTATGTACTAAGATAAATTAACACAATATTATCAAGAACTACACTTATGTAACCATGATCAAAACTACATAACACTATATAATTAATATAAAATTGGTGAGTTTTTATAATACATGACTATAATTAATATAGGTACTTAATGATAAATTTGAATACAGCATACACTACGCACACTCAAGTACACATACTACGCAAAGATAAAGAAAGGCAAACAACAAAACAGCGATAAACAATTTTTGTACAAAAAAGGTTTGTAGATTTTTTTTTTACTAACTGTTAACACAGAATCCCGGAGTCCATGAAAAAGCGGCCATTCTTGATGATGTAACCCCAGTCCGTGAAAGGTTGTAAGAAAAATGGAAAACATTGAAATCCAGATAATGTACATACACATGGGTATGAAAATATTATATATCGACAGCATATATGCGATTTTTAATACTAAATATGACACATTTAAACTGATAATATGATAATTTAATTTGAATTGTTCAAATTATATATAAGTATATGCATATAATATTAAAGAAAACCATTTAATTAACATGTATGAATAAAAATAATATTAATAATGAATTGCATATAGACCATCGATATATAAAATACAATGTACACCAGCTACCATTAATGGAGTTTAGTTTTTTTTGTTTAATATTTAAATTAGTCTCAATAAATTGTGTGATGTAAAAGACAGCATCCATGCAGTGAATATTGTATTATTTATTATGTACAACATGAAAATAAATTAGTGTGAACAGCATGAATAATGGTGATCTTTGATAATTATTTATTTAGTTGTTGGTAACCTTGCCTTGCTGCAGACACACATGTTCCATATTCAAATTACAAGACTTTTTTAATTCACATTAGATTTGGCAACAGTGCACCATTCGTTTTAGAGATGCTCATTTGTTTCAACCATTAGGTTATTTTGTTGGATGCTAAAACTGTTATCTCAAAATAATTGCATTATTTTTGAAGATTTATATCTCGCATATAATAAATTGTTATCATGGGCTTGTGGTTATTTTATGTAAATAGTTACTTATAACCTGACTATAAAAAATATTATTTGGTGAAAGCAAATGAAAATATCGATAATAATTCCCTTGTTGGAAACTTTAAGTGCAAATTTTTTATTTGTGTTTCAAAACTAGTGAAAATTTGATAATCCATATTTTAAAATATTTAGGTATTAACAAACATGTAGAATTTTCTTCCAGATGAAGCCGTATGTGGTTTCAAATTTGACCATTTTTGCAACGTTAGTAAAGTTGTACCTAGCAGCTGCCCACATTTATTGTATTTTATAGAATACTATGCATTGGTCCATTGCCGACTCAAGTAGAAAGCCGATACAATCACAACGATTGGTCCTACCTTTTCCGCCCCTGCCGTTGTTGTCTATGGATGACCTGTCATTGTTCTATAGAGTGCTCATACTGACGTGTCTGTTGTGTTCACACAGGGAATGGTTTGATTTGAATAGATGAGTTACATGATAAATAATACACTAGCATTAACACACCTTCTACAAATGTAATGCATAGAGATCAATGCTACATATTTTTTGGAAATCGATATTACCACCGGTTTTTGTGTGAAGGAATAGTCTGACTTTGACAGCTGATTTATTCATCATGAATAACAGGAATGTATATTATTTATAAATAACACTGATGGTTAATATATTTGATTTGAGAATTTTTTATAATACAATTTGAAACGAGAAAGGGCGAATCAATATGTCAAGCGATCTGGGATCTGATTTTGACAGCTGAACAGTGGACCACTCGTTGCTTGTGCAAAAAGATATGCTCAGGCTTCATTAATCTAAAGATGGAGCTGATTGGTCACGTTATGTTAAATCTTTGACAATTTAATGAATCAGTGCTCAAATATAATTAATACTTCAGTGTCTTGGGTTGTGTGGATTAAACCAGGCTGTTGTCTAAGAGCTTCTTACCACATAATAGAATTCCATAGAAATACAACTGTATTTCTATGGAATGAGATTTATATGGGAATGTTAACACGTTTACATGTGCATGGATTTACTGCTGGCAGTACGTATCTATTATGCGATCAGATGCATGGATCAATAAACTTTTTTGCGATAATTGCAACTTGCGCAGTAGGTATAACGATTGAGGCGAACCCGCTGGAAAAAATATTAACTACACCGCGCAGCAGACAAAACCTTCATACAACCAACGGTTACATGTAAATCGTACGTATTACATTTCACCGTAGCCTGCTTATCGGAAACGGATGAACGTAACTATACTATACGGTCATCTCAATAGCACCGAGATAAAAAAATTTCACGTTTGTGCAGTATTGCTGACAATAATGTACCTACCCTAACAAATAATAAAGTATATCACCTATTTTCAAATTTTTTTGTTGTTGTTGTCTTCATGTAAAGTGTAAATCGACAAGCACCCAGAGGTTCGACGGTCTTTAATATATGACCATATATTTCTGATACAACATTTCAGTGAAGTGTGATACGGCGAACTGCATACATACAAATTTCCGTCACATCAACCAACACGTCTCACTCACACTTGAAAAATGAGATCGCGTGACAATTACCATTTTTGTGTATAAACAGTTATTATCGCGATAGTATAATTTATACGCTATTGCTGGTAGTAAATACATGGACGTGTACAGGCACTATTCCAGTCTGATACATAATCCGAGTGCGGTTTTATTTTTCTGCAGAAAGCGTTTGGTTTGAGACTCAGCTGTTTTTTCAATTTGTGTATTATGAGTTAGAGTATGGACCTAATAGGTCGGCAAATAGCTGACATCCATTTCTCGTAAAAACAATATCTGTTAATACAAACCTCTACTTTATGGAGGCCCATATGATCTTATTCAGATCGGACATGGTCAGAAAAAAAAAATTAAATACATATTTTATGCGCAAAAATGATTTCGTTAAGATGACATTCTCGATGTGCTTGCAAAATTCTATACAATACGTAGCTGCATTTTTGTCACCGCTTTACATTGTTTGTATGGAGAAATATGCTATTGGCCTTAAACAATCTTTATAGTGTAGGATCCATAATTCATGTATCCCGTTCATGAATTATTTATTGTTGTTTGCCCAATATATTTAAATACGTCCAACTATAGTCGCCCCGGCAAGTGTTCGTAAATCACACACGCTGCAAGAATCCAACCTCTAACTTGATCTAGAAGGATAAATTACAAAAGAGACATGTAAAGCAGTAAGCAGTGACATAACTAGGCATAGTTTTACCAGTGTCAATTCATTACCTACATTTTAATATTAATTGTCCAAACTTTAAACAGATACACAAAAAAAAAAAACGACAAACGTTAAAAAAATGTTGGTGGCACCACAGATGAAAATATTGGAATCCCCATGAAATCTACACTTAAAAGTTGTATTATTTCCATTCCTATCATAATGTGCTGCCCCTAAGTAATGAATGATATACTGTACGAAAACATTTTGTTGGCTACGTGTTAAAACTGAGAACTAACATGCTCCGCCCATTTTTAACCGCAATTCCATTATAAGCTCCTCCCATTTAGTAAACAACAGCGCCAGGAAACGTAGCCAAGAAGATGTTTTCGTACAGTACATATCTGCATGGGTCATTAATGCCAGTATGGAATGTTGATAATTCATCGCCGCATACTTCAGTGTGGCGAAGTTTAAGCAAGGTAAAGATAAATTACCATGCTCTATCCTAATTGCTCTATCCTTATAGGAGCATTTATGATCTTCCACAGAGTGGAGGTTGTACTTTGTTTTATTAATTACTTCTCACTGCTAATTCCTAAGCATGATAGTATGGCAGTCAGAGAAACCAAAACTGACGACAATAGACTCAATGATTGTCCCTGTTGAATACAATTTTTCTTGTTTATTTAAATTTATGAATGAAAATGTATTTTAATTTTTTTTACCAAATGATTAACAAAAAGATTTTTAAAAAGCCATCCATATAAAGTTTTATATCAAAAGGAATAGTTGTCCAACCTATTCGGTCTGCGATATAGGCGCCATATCTATATTATTATAATATATTATATATTCATAAGGCGGCTGCTTGTCAACGACACAAGACACTATGTCACACAAAAGTCACATCGGTCCAGTCTGGTTTGACAGTCCCGTATTGTCATTGTTTATTAAACTTCACTTTTTGTTACTGTTTGCACTCCCAAAACTGGGAGATATTAATAATCTATGGTCCCATTTTTAGTGACATTTTCAGTTCACTGGATGACTAATTTAGTGGCCACTAACTAATCGGTTCACGATGTGCCCACCAAGGCCAAAGGTAATGAGCATTCTTCAAAATGGTTAACTTTGGAAGAATATTGTTATAAATATGGCGTATGGTTTCAGATTTAACAGCAATATCTCTTATGAAGTGACTATCAAAATGCTTTACTATTTAAAAATAGTATTCATTTCCCAAGCTTATGTGAATTTCCGCAGGACCTGGTAAGGAATCACTACTCTATTTTCTTCTTTTCAATAGATGACGTTAGAGTCGAATATGTTATTTAAATAAGACGTATTACAGAACGAAGAAATCTTAAATGAAATTCTTATAAACATTGACTGGTTGGACTATATCATGTTTACATCTAGAAAGATTGATGTTGATACTTACTATGGGTTAGAATCAAATTACTGCGCTTGCTGAATAACAAACATGGCTACATTTAGTTACGAAAGCTGTACCGATATCAGCAAGTAAAAAAAATAGTGTTCTTTGGTAACACTATAACTTAATTTAACACCGGCAGATCTATTCCAAGTATGTGACACTATAATAACCCTGTAAATGAATGTATACTTTACGCAAAACAGTTATCTAAAATAGCCGAGATGGTACCCATATTTAACCCTTCATTGCGCCTGAATGATGAGCTTTCGTTGATGTCAGCACGCATTCAGTCAGTTTGAAATTATATATAACTTAACCTATAACACAGCATACAAGTTATGGATGGACACGGGAAGATTGCTGTGATGCGTTAGATAAAATATACTTCTATCTTGATTGGTTGTTTTACTTTGTTTTGTCCATGCAAGGTATATTGTCATTGTCATTTGTTGGAAATATTATGTTCAATGGCAGCTCGCGGACTTATAAAGTGACAACTACGGCGCAATGCGAATATTGCCGATGTTGCTAAACGACTGCACTATAATTTATAGTCGTTAGTCTCCATCTAATTAACATTGGCGACAGGACCGCTGTTAACAAAATAAATATTATTTTTAATGTTTCATAACCAGAGGAAATTAATATTTGGAATACATAATAGCATTTTTATCCTGCTTTTCCCGTGTTACATTGAACATTTGAAAAAGATCTACAGAGTTAGCATATAAGTTTATATGTATTTAAAACTTGCGGCGATTCCACATTTTCAGTGTAGGTACCTACTTAGTTGAATGGCATTATTTTTAATTTTAACTGCTTAATTTGCAAATGGCTAACTCCACATGGGCAAATTTTTCAGGAAGGAGAAATAAATTAATAATTTAACTATCAAGCGGAATTTAACAATTCCAAAAATACACTTGGAAAATTACTTTTTTTACAAATAAGCTGCACTATGAATTAATACACTATTTTAGCTTCCCTTTTATATATTATAAAGAAAATTTATATAAAGACCGGAGTTGTTCCATTTATGATATTGGAAATTTGGCACGGCTTTTTTGTGTGAAGAACAATAACGCATTTATTTATAGGTTTAAGAATTTGAAATTTTGTGTGAAAACATGATTCATAACAAAATGCCATTAAAATCTCATTTTTGGTCAAGTGTAGTTTGGTAGGATTGCAGATTAGGCAGTCGATTGTATGAAGACATTGAAAATAATACTCTTTTATTGTATTCATAATATAATCTATGTGATCATTAAATGTTGATTCACATGATAAGAATAGATTTGGCATTACAATGGCATAGATATCTTTCCAATATCAAAGTCAACAGATTGTTATCCCTAATAAACCCCAAATTCTCCACTTTTCATCCTTTATATGTCACCTGAACCACTAATTAAAAAAAAAATGGCTGTTTAACTGCCCTTATAACGAATAGCTCCATTCATCACCGAGGTGACAAGAAGCAGTTGGGACTTCCAAATCATCACTAGCCGATTTATAAACTATAAGTAAAGTGTTCGGTCCTATACCTATAAATTAATCACACACCAAAGATTTATGTTGAGTTTATAAAGCAAATTACATGTTACTTTATCACATCAAAGATAAATTCTTTTAAATACATTGCAATAAATCAATAATTATTAGGAATATAAAAAAACACGCTAAAATGGCACTGTGCCAAAATTAGTTGTGAATATAATTTAATTTCAACAATTCATGTTAAAGCATGCTACTACTGGACTGAGGGAGTAATCCCAGAGTGCCCGGATGTGAAGCTATGGGTGCAAGTTCAATCCCACGTCTGATAAAACTCACATGTTGTATATATTTTTTTAATGCTTGTTTGATCTACGACATGCGAACAATCGTCTTTCGAAACTTTGGGTATAAAATTTCGTACACTTGGGATCCTCTATTAAGGGGGAATAATAATGATATTAACCATAAAATGTAGCTTCAGTTTAATGAAGATGGCATGTTACAAAGCATTGAATTGACACTTAAAACGCATCTTGTACACAGACCAGTTGTCATATATGGCTTGAGAGACATGGCGTATGACCAAAAAGATTGAAAGGGTGCTGCGCGGTAAATTCACATTCATCAATGACACACATGATGGGATGGAGATACAATAATGACTTGTACGCTTTGTACAGGAGCCCGGACGTTGTCATCGCACGTGGATGAGTCACATTACAATGAAACTGACATTCGGGAAGCCAGAAGGCAAACAAATACCTGGGACATGGGATAAATACAATGTCGAGTTGTGTTTTAAAGATCTTGGGTGTTTAAAATCGAATTGTAGCGACATTCGACAAACCTGGATAGATGCAGATACTAGAGAAGGCCAAGTGTCAAGAAAAAGAAAAAATGTGTAAACTTTGATGATGTATAACTTATATTTCAGTTTGTGTCCAGGCCTGTCTTCGACTTATTATAATGTACATTAGTGTTTATTTCACTCTTGGTTATAGTTTTAAAGGCATGCATTAAATTGCATATAAGGATATTAAGCTTGATAGGCTGATTGATGATTAGGCTTTACCCCAGAAATCTCTCCCTACCCATCGTGGTTGTGGCTGTTACGAATTTAATCTGGTGAGTATACTTTGTGGTGATTTTTCATGGGTTGTTGCATCATGTTCAGACTTGGAGTGGAAGTGATTTAACCACCTTTGTACTAATAAAAATCGGTTGTGTAATTCAAATGACTTACTTGACAACAAGGTTTGTTTGCCCAATGTATACAGATGCAATGTTTATGCTTCGTTATATAATTTTCATTAAATGTATTGTTTAATACTTTGTAAACAAATCCAATTACACAAAAGAAAATGTTTTTTTTTTTTTTACTTTATTGTTGACTATGCAGGTTAAGAATAATTAGAAATGATCATTATTTAATGTTTCATGTAACCTACATTGATTAATTATGCCTATTTAGTGGGTCACTGACAGTATTGTATGTTTGAAAATTTTATATTGCAGTGATACATCTGCCGGTATCACCATTTGGCATCAAGATCGCTGATTCGCATAACCTCCAGATTCTTGTGTCCCGCACGTTAAGCGCCAAATGATATGTGTTTAGGATGAGGCCCCGCGTATAGTATAGGATATGAATGGTATAGGGCAGGAGAACAAGTATTTATTTTACGATCAATAAGCGCATACAGCACGGGTTCCCAGCCAATTTTATACCTACATTTTTTTATACCCAAAAATGGAATGGTGGGAATTTTTTTTCCCAATGACGGCTGCATAACTTAAATAAAAAAATACTACATACTTTGAAAAATAAATATCCCACTAGGCAGCAGCACAGCTGGTTGTGCCTGCTTAATGGATGTCGGAAGATAGTTTGTGTATTTGCCATGGTTGCTGGTTGAATCCAATATACAAAATTATATGTTGTTGTTTTTTTTAATATGTGTTGGATCCAAATCATGGAACCAATGAGTTGGACAAAGAGGTAACGATCATCCGTAAAAAGTAATCCTTTCAATATTAAAACTTTTGTGTCATTCTGTCAGGTAAGTCTACTTAATAAGAGCAAAAATGATGATTCACTATTTATATTTAGTTTGTGTATTTATAGCTAAAAAGAAATTGATGGTAAACAATACATAACAGCCAAAGGTATTTAAGAAAACCTTGTTTTATAGAAATGGAGCTCAAATATATTATGTATGTTTTGAGATTCAAATTCCAGAGTCAAGCTGAGATATAAAACACTTTAAAGTTAAGTTAAATAAACAGATGTAATGTTTCCATTCAAAAATTTACCATGAAATTTAAGCTAATTCTGAGAGTCATTAATGTAGAATACATCATGATGCTATTTTATCATAACAGACAATTAGTTATACTACTCTTCGGTGCTAATAGTATGCTAAAATAGCCACGTTTCCAATAAATCTATGCTCCGGTCTAGTAACCATCATTTTTTAGATGAACAATCATGTAACATCACTAATAATAGTAGGTACGTAGTCAAACCAAGACGTTAAAGGTGGTCGCAATTTTTTTCAATGTTACCAAATCAAACACACTAAAATCATTTTGGAATCTAGTGGCAGTTTTCCATGAAGCATAATAATTTAAGATGGTTACTTCTACAGAAAAAGATGCGTGTTTTTCATAGCCCAGTCTGAGCGTAAAAATCAAAGCATAACATAAAATTTACTCTGTTTTGCAACACTCAATGACAGTTTATCGCACAGGCAACATTAAGGCCTCAAAAGCTGTCAATAGTTCGGGATTCGGACGTCCTCATACATACTCAAAACTGCCACTGTTGGAATTACCATGAAATACTGACTTCACCACAAATCTTTCACAAAGGGCAATTTTTTAAATAAGCTATACTGTAAAAGAAAACCACTTTGGTTCAGTTTTGTATGAGAAATTTTACGTTTGCTTCGATATATACAACTCGATCGAAAAGCAGAGGGGGTTTTTGACTTTGACCACTTCCCACCAGAGGTGCTAGTTTGTTGCAGTCTTACTCTAGTCACTTTCAACAGGTTACCGATTATCAAGCTGTCTAATATCGCAATGCTTCGTTATTAATTGTGTTTTTTCTTGTGTCATTGAATATCAATGTTATTTTTATTTAAGTATGTACGAGTGGCTTAAATGCCGGTCTATGGAGTCGAGGGTCCCAGGTTCGAATCCTGGGTCTGGCAAGTACACATATTGTTTTTCAATTTGTATATGAGTCAGAGTATGGACCTAATAGGTTGAGCAAGTGGCTGACATCCATTTCTCGTAAAAACAAAAATCTGTCAATACAAACCTCCACTCTGTGGAGGCCCATATGATCCTATTAAGATCGGACATGGTCGAAAGAATTTATTGTGATTTTGTAATATAGCTACATACATATTTTATTCATATTAGGTTTGAAAAAACATGGATAGTTATGTTTACATTCCTGTATTTAACATTGTCATATCATAATTATTATGTATATAGTTGATGTAAGTAGCTTCTATAAGGATTAATTAGCCACTTATTTTAATATTAAATCGTTTTAAATAATGCTACTGTAATGTTTACTGATAAAATATAATACTTTCATTACCACATTTTACGTTATTTTCTTGTTTACATCTTAACTTTAACTGTCATGGAGTCCATAGACTAAAATATAATGCAAAATCTTACGCGATCAGAAATGCATGCCCCAAATTTTCAAGGCATTATCAGACCATTCAAAGTACCATTCTTACCTTTTAAGTTGTTTTAAGCATGGTGATATCTTTTATGGTATTGCATTTCAAAAATCGAGTCTCCGGTAAACAACAAACACTTTAGACTCATACTTATAAAGTATTCTTCGTGAAGTTTTGCAAAAGGAATTTTAATATGAGATACATTATTGTTTATGTGAGAGCAACGCGGTTGTCTTACAAGTTGTAAGTAGGTAATAGTGGAGTATCTTATGGCAGTCATTCGGTTTTTATACTATTGCATGTTAATTACACCAAATCCCACCATGCGTATCCTCTTTAATTGCTCGTGCATTACAATCTGTAAGAGTGTCTTAATGAACATTTATAATTAGGTATTCACTTTAAATTGAATTCAATATAAAATTATTACTGTATCCGTAAATAAGTAAGTATATTTTTAAGACATGTATCTTCTTCTTCGTTTTTTAGTGTTGTCTTCTACCGAAGATTGGCCACCAAATTCAAGAATACCTTCCTAATTTGGGCCAGTCGTATCAGATCCCCAACGCCTTGGACATTGAGCCACTTATGGAAGTTGTGTAACCAAAAGAAGCACCTCCTACCTACACTAAGTCTCTGCATGTGTAGCAGTGGACAAAAATAATACCTAAATATGGACTGATTGTAGGATAATTCGCGAAAACGTAGCATAAGTAATGCTACATTTTTAAGTAATACTATAAAACCGATAGCATCGCATGTGTAATAGGGGTTGCAGAGGATAGGAAAAACTGTAGGGCTGATCAAGAGTTTTGCAGTACCTATTTCAGAGTGATTACGATCCTCAGTCATGAGCAGTGGCGAAGAGTGGAGGTAAGCTGTGGGGATTCGCAAAAATAGTGCACACTTCGTCAGTCATACTTATTTGATATAATTGAACTAAGAATACAAATTGCAGATGGTGTTGATTTGTTTTAAAAATTCAATTAAACCCTTCCTAAACCAATTATTGGCCATTTTGATAACTGCCGTAGTTTGTTTGCGAAGACTTTGGAAACATCCGCTATTGTTACAAACTTGATTTTATTTCCACACACGACGAGTATGGGTTAGACGTTATTTTGTTATAAATCGAATTTAATATCATGAGCATAGTTGCGATCTCTATCTGATGGTAACTATATCTAACCAATTTTTGACCAAACATGTAAACTGCTACTTTTGTTTCTATAGCCTACAGATAGTAAATTTAGATGATATTTAGACTCATATTATTATGTACAGTAAATACAAAAGGATTCACTATATAAGGAATATAGATACATTATCATCTCCCTGGATGAAGGCCTACTCACGCTGATTCCATGTCTCTCGGTCCTGAGAATTGTGTTGCCCAGGCACACACACAAGAGGGTGGCTTTTCGGGTCCGCACCCTCAGAAATGGAAAAAATACAAATTATTTAGGTAAATGGGATAT
This sequence comes from Rhyacophila brunnea, assembly GCF_057557595.1. Taxonomy (NCBI): domain Eukaryota; kingdom Metazoa; phylum Arthropoda; class Insecta; order Trichoptera; family Rhyacophilidae; genus Rhyacophila; species Rhyacophila brunnea. Next base: position 24,095,974 of record NW_028232774.1, read on the forward strand.
TACTACTTCTTATTCTTTTTCAGGACCTTGTGACTGAGGATCTCGACCTGGATGATTATGCTCTATGAACGAGTTAGCCCCACTCCTCTCAACAATCTACACACACAAGACATGTGGCACTCATAAATTGATGAAACTATCTGGGGCATCCAATGTTTGTTTTAATATTCCAATGTGGCATATCTAAGACAAGACGACGCGGATGACACAAACAAATGGACACTAACAATCCTAATAATTATAACCATTATGCCACTCGTATTCCGTAACACCTTGAGGATGCAACAGTTCGCAGTAACTCGTAGGGGAACACCGTTACTAATACCCACAGACCAGGTGTTTATCCCATTACTCAAATAGCGGGGTGTCTGGATATGGGGAATGAATTTAAAAAAGTGGGGTATTCCGCGGTTGAAGCGTAGAGAAGCTATAATTAGTAGGTGCAGTAAATGTGGAAGTCAGTGACACATGCTAGATTTTATAATCCCGCCCTCTAAAAAATCAATAACAAATATTTTTTCAAAATGGACCTCCCCCAAAGCATTTTTCTGTTGCCGCAGAACGTAACTATCCCACCAATCCAGTGACCTGAGTTGAATTTTCAGGCATTTTCTACCTCCTTGGTATGACTAGAAATTTGTCAAGCGATTGTTTTTAAGGTTCTTGGCAAACTGTATCACATGATAGACACAAAGTCCAAAATATATTACTTATCACATTACATGGCGGTGATTCATATGGACAAAAAACAATGATTAAGTGTTTAAGTTTTCTATATTCTCAAATTTCTATTTGCATGATAATCATAACATTATTCATATATTATATTATGTACTAACGTCATTCAAAGACAATAGAAAAGCATAGATCATCAGAAAGTTATGTTGCTACATAGACTAGGTATTGCAAACTTTTATTCACTTATGATAGAGGTATATTGGCAAATAATACGTCAGCGATTGTTTATAGAATCGATAATATAATAATTAAGTAGTGATTTATTTGTAAAAATAATTCCATCTACTCAATAGTCTTTTTTCGGCTTCATTTTCATATAATTAGTTTCTGTCTATATCAGTGTCAATCAAACGTAACCTTTTCTATGCCTCACAATGGCAGTATTTGACAGGCTGCGGTTTTTTAACGACACACGTTGAATGTAGAGCATAGCTCTTACTACAATTGCTGTAATAATGATAATTAGGTCCTAGTATTTCATATTTATTCAAACAGATGTCACTGTGTGTTCAACTTTTTAGATTATGCAAATCAGTCGACAGTGGCTAGTAATTTGACTTTAAGGTCGAACGAGATAACTCAAGAAATTTGTATGTGCGGCCTGTCGATGACGGCCTCATAGAGCGAGATAACTCGCTGAAGGCATAGAACCGGTTAATAAACCATTTTTTTTATTCGAACGATAATTCACAAAATTTAAGAATATAACATTCTTTTACTGGACATAAATAATTTGAAAACACTTCTGAGATACATATAACCACTAGAAAAAATCTTTTCTCTTTAAAAAAACCCAGGAGGATTCGAACCTGCGCATCCTGGGATTCGCGCCCATGTGCTCTGACCACTAAGCTATACATGTCCTATTTAATTGCGACAAAGTTAATTAGTGGTTTTTACAATACTTTTGAAGCGCTTTCTAAATTAGGTTACTTTTTGCCAATTGGCCTTTACATTTTAAATCAAAGCATCTTGTTTCATAGCACACTAAATAAAAATTAAATATACTTTATTTAATATGAATAAATCTATCTATATCTTGAGGTAACAATAAAATAAAATTGTTTTATCAATATCCATAAGTAGGTAATGAGGATTATAATTATATTAGTGAAAAGGATGCAATTGACTTTAGGGACCGGCTGTAATCTAAGCGCTGAGAAACCTAATAAACAGCAACAGAGAGTTTTAATGGATGTAGTGGCTAATCGAGGATATTGACTCTAAGCCGAAATCCAAAATGATGAGATGTAGGAGAATGTAGCTCAGAAACCGAGGCGTTGTGCGCAGGATCGTTCTTCAAATCTATTCAATTTTATTCAACTGTTAATTTCAGGTGTGTACCTTCGTATCTTGGGAAACTACTCGTACATTTGATAATCAGTATGCTACACGGCACACAGTTTGGCAGACACTGGTCTATATAGTGATTTTCTTCAACATTATCGGCTCAATTGTCTATAATTCAAAAATCTTGCAAAGGAACATGGACCCACATTTTTTATTACTTATGTAAATTTCTATTATCTAATTTGAAGGATTTTACAAACAGTTTCCGTTCATAACAATTTTTTTTGGATAAATCAATTGATCTACAGACTCATAAGACTGCCATTTTAATCTTAAAACCTTTTTCTAAGTGACATCACTTTTTCAATAACCTTTAAATTTAAATTAAATACATAATAAAAATTTAAATAGCTAAAAATATACATCCATAGGTATCTCAGTTTCGTAGAAACGGCGCTTGATTGAGAATGAATGCATGATGCAGTCCAGCTAATGAAAGACTGGCTAAGCGAGGTTCGGAGGACATAGAAGAAAGATGGTGCTAAGTTGTGCAAGTGTACTCAGTATACTGCCGTACTAAGCACAGAGGCCGTATCTGCATTTTAGGCAAGTTGGGAGATCTGAGCTTTCATATTATTTTACTTTTCCTGCTAATACTGGGGAACTTTTTATTTATTTTATTTGCCTATAATAGTTAATTTTGGTTTAAGATTTGTTTACATACCTTGAAAATTTGATTTATGTTATTATTATTATTATTATTATGTATTGATATTAGCCATATATATGTCAGATACGGCTAATATGCCTTAGTAAATGATAGTTACAACCAAATCGCTTAGTATTTATCGAGTTTATTTCTCAAACTCCGTAGATACGGCTATTAAAACCCTTGATTTCTCCGTAACTATAGCAGTTACGGCTTGGATTTATTCACCGATCTTATACAAAAACTCTGCAGAATCCAAATATCTAAAAACATGAAAATACCTAAATACGTCAGTTACGGCCTCTGTGCTTAGTACGGCAGTATATAGCGCTGGCGATGGGTGGAGGTAAGCTGTTAAGATCTGACATAAATAGTGCACACTAAGCTTAGTCAGTCATATATATTTGTTTTCATTGAACTAAGACTACAATATGCAGTGTAAGTTAAAAAAAAAAATTAAACCCTGCGCAACCAAGCCATAATAGGTAAATAGGCAAAAAAAATAGTCTATCTATAAAATATCTAAAATTATGCTATTAAACCATACATAGTTTTAGATATTTTATAGATAGAAGAATATTTTTTATCTCTTATGGTTTGGTTTAGGCAGGTCTTAATGGATTTAAAAAAAACTAACCAACACCATCTGTAATATGTATTCTAAATTCAACGAAAACAAATAAGCATGACTGAAAAAGTGTGCACTATTTTTGTCGGATCACACATAGCATACTTACCTACCTAAACTATTATGGTTTGGTTTAGGCAGAGTTTAATTGATTTTTAAAAACTAAGCAACACTATCTGCAAATTATTGTAGCTTAGTTCTATAGATGCTGTATCTGGTGTTTCTTGGTGGCACGAAACACAACATCTATTATATTGTTTGGCAGAAGATTGATTCTTATGCGTGTGTGTGACAAGGGATTATCGGCACATTAAGGAAACACTTGATTTGTCATTTCGTAGTATTTATATTTCATCGCACAATCACACATTACTAATTGCGAATATATTATGCACATCTTACATTATAACGTTTTACAATACTCTAGCAACACTTTTGCGGACAGGTGTGTCCAGGCGAACTCTACTGCTGGAAGCGAGTTAATAATGTCCTGTTATTTGGGGTATCCGTTTCTCGGTTCTCTATACGTCAGCATGGGCATAGACAACCGTATGACAGCTTGGTAAAACCTCTACAGTTCAATGAAAACAAATAAGTATGACTGACAAAGTTTAATGTGCACTATTTATGTCGGATCTTAATAGCCTACCACCTCCACCCTTCGACACTGGTATAGGTAAATCATTCTACAGTGGCACCAAAGGCGTTTCGCGTGTGTATTGGAATTGTCTGCTGCAATACCTGATTCAATGCTAACAAACAATATCTACCACTACAACTGCAAGTCGCTTTTTCCGTACCCATGGTGCCACTGTAGAATGATTTACCTATATATAGCAATCACATCAGTGACATACTGCTTGTTGGAGGGGCCTAAGCGATGGATAACCGAATAGTGCACACTTGGACAGTCACATGTACGGGGGCCTAAGTAGATAATAATATATTACTATTGATAAACTACACTAATATATTATGAAATCAAACTGTTTAATTAACTATTTTATGAGTGACAAAGATACCTATAAGTACTTTCACATTTGGTTTTAAATGTGGCTAATTTATCATATACCTATCTTCTTGGAATAGAATATAGATAGTGAGAAGACATATTATTTTCATATTTAGAACTATTTGAGTTCCTTTAATAAGTTGTGTAATTATTTTTTTACCCAGGACTGGAATTGCACACTGCTTTCATAATTAACCAACAGATCGTGTCATCAATCTTCATACAAAACATATTCTCGATTATTCTTTAATAATTGCATATTAATGACTATGTACATTATTATATTCGGTATAGATGTTGCTAGATATTACAGCGCGTGATTTATATACACATAAGTACTTATAATATTATACTTAAATGTTTTATATTAAAAATGATTTTCCAAGGTAAACACTAAATAATCATTTAGAAATGAGTCTTCTCCACAGGGTCACATAGTAAGTACTCTTATCAAAAAAGCATTTGACAATAATACTTAAATAAGTATGTAATATTAAAAGCTAGTGGATATTATTGTTTTTGAAATTTACTTATTCTTCATGTTGTTTAAAAACAATGGATAAGTATGGGTAATTATCTCTTTTTATTAAATTCTAGGTAAAAAAAAATGATTTGATTTCACATTTGAGTAGGTACTTACTTATATAAATAAGTATTTACCGGTTTCTAAGACAAAAATCAAATCTCGTGACCAAGGTTATCTAGTAAATAATAAATAAAATGCATAATCTCAATTCTTAAAGAGCATTAAAAGATGGCACCATAGAATCAAAACGGAGAAAAAATATTGAAACTAGTAAAAAAATAATTTCGAGTAAATTCATAACCTTAGAAGCATATAAAAATTAGGGAATGATACTTATACTAAGCTTGCCATGTCACATTAAGTTGGAACGTTTCAATACAGAAATATTTATAACTTTTTTATGAATTTGTCAGGAAATTTAATCCAATAACGAGAATTAACAGATGACACTAGGTAAGTAGGTAGGTACCTATCTAATATATTTTTTTCATAACGGCCAATAATTCGTCCTATGACTGCCAATCAGAGATAATGGCTTACTAAAAGTTACCTACCTCATTTTCAATTAATCTATACTCCGGACTTGTCCACAATTATCAAATCCAACAGGACTCATAGAGTTCATCTGAACTTTTAAAATTTACTTTGAGGTGCTGAGAAATAAACTAATAAAAGTGTTTAAAGTTAAATATGCAATTGTAAATTCCACATATCCGTTTTCAATATTCTATAAATGAGGTCTCGTTTTCAAATGATCCTTTATTACTATTCAATGAAAAAATGTTGATATTTCTATATGTTTACGTATGTATCAATGTTTTTAGTGTTTGAAGGAACATTCAAATTATATATGGTTACTATGAAAATAATAATGACATTGTATGAGTGGCGAAGGGTGGAGGTAGGCTTTGGAGATTTAACATAAATAGTGCACACTAAACATTGTCAGTCAAACTTATTTGGTTTCATTAAACTAAGAATATAAATTGCAGACGGCGTTGATTAGTTTTTAAAATTTAATTAAACCCCGCCTAGTCCGAACCATGATAGATAAAAATATTCTTCTGTCTATAAAATATCTAAAATGACACCATTAAATCATACATATTCAAGGATAAAGTACCTACTTATATTTACTTACTTACTAAACTATTGGATATAGTAAGTACTATTGTGTAATACAAACGTAAGTATATGGTCAAGAAGTTATGGTTGGTAAGTAGACTATACCCAAGTGGGCTGACAAAAATATTCAAATTTTCAATATAGCTTAGCGGTAATGTAACATGTTTAACAGTCATAAAGTATTGAAACCAAGTTCCAATTTTGACTTTATAATAATATAAGTAATATATATTTTTATTAAAATATCCTCGAAAAAACATACATTTAGCGAACAACCAATCAGTTTTAAAAAAAATCACTGTTAAACAGAATTTAGATATATAGGAGGAGGCCAACACCCACAGTGGATAAAAACAAGCTTGGGGATCTTCATAAAAATTATTAATTATTTTATAATAATAATTAATGAGGATTTAAACTTGAATAATAAGAGGTATCAAGAGAATAATTAGGTAGGTAGGTAAAAAAATGTAACAAGAACTAATTAACTTTTGAGGTGTACTTAATAATTTATTGCCAACCGACTAAAATATGAATGAGCAGCTTTTTATATGTTTAAAAAGCAAACTTTCCATTCTCAATGTTAATTATTACTGCTTACTTTACCTACTACACAAACACACACAGTCACAGACAGATGGTAGTTGCGTACAAGTATTCTTATGTGACTATGTGAGTATTTATCTATCCACCAATACTAATGTACAAAAGTAGAGAGAGACTGTAGAATTTACTGTTAATGTATTCAATTGTAGGCAGATTAAAGAAATGGGTGTGTGTGAATAAAAGCATTTATTAAACAACAAGATGAGAACCATTTTGAGTTACTTATAATCTATGAAGAAAACCAGTTGTCTGGTAAGTATTTGAGATCACATGATAACTACAGAGGAATAAAAACCAGCAGGGAGGGATAAAAAAACCATGTTCATAAATTTTCACATTCCTTAAAAAATATTTATTTTAAAATAGGGAGGTAATTATATTTTTAGATTGGAAGTACCAGCACAAAATTAAATAGGTAATTATAAAAATTTTGAGGGCAAACACTGGCTGAAATAATATTGCACAAATTATACCTACATAGGTATAGGTACCCTAAATTTGAAAAAAGAACAAAAAGAGAAAAAATACTACCAACCTAATGCACGCTATGTAGGTGGTACCTACCTACGTAAATTATAATATAAAATGGGGGCAATTATATCGAGGAAAGTAAGTAAGCCGGAAAGTGTAATATTATTAATTAGGTACATACCTTGACGTAATTCACTTTAAACTTTTAATAATTAAAATTCACTTAATTAATGACGTCATCAAAAAATCGATATCCAATTAATAGGTAAAAGCACGGAATGTTATATTAATAATATTGTTTAATCGACATTATATATTATCACTGATCATAATTAATCGGAGATTATCAATTTTAATTATCATATTAATGATTATCTTCAATCATAACTTAAAATGAAACACATTTCCGAAGTCTTAATTTGTGAAAGCAATAATAAATTACGTCAAATTAGAAAAAAACGCGAACTGTCAAAATTCTTATTATTTAGATGTGTGTACTTATTTCTACGTCAACTTTGGCGATTAGTTTTAAATCCCGTTTCCAAATATCGGCTCCGACTAACACAAATTCGCGTTTTGGTGGTTGGGAAATAATAGATTATTAATATTTTTATGACATCTGTAACAGTCCTATTGCGCAAATCACCGTTTTATTGAACGCAATGGAAAAATTTGTTTCATGTGAATGTCAGTTCGCGAAATAATTAACCAAAAATATTGTATAGGTACATAGTAATATTTTTTTCACGGATGCGCAGAACACGTCATTATGCAACGTTCGAGCGCCGAAATATTGCGAGACATTTTTCTTCACACAATAAATTATCAGAAGGTACTCCAGACAATTACGTCCAAGCCTGGCGAATTTCGACAGTTTTAATGCATTTACTTACATTATTATTCTCCGACCTAAAAAAAATAACACGAACTGACAGTTTACTACGCTTCATCTGGACCCGGCTGTATTCGTAGGCAATGTTTGTTGAAAAGTATATGTCGGAATCATTGCAGGTGTCATTCTGGTATCGATTATATTCGAATATGACCATTTTTTAACATGGTAAAAACACAATAAATATTAATGTATAGAGCCGTTATCGTTATACCATGAACCTAAGTAGTGCCCACCACCACCCGTCATATATGCACAACCGTGGATATGCACGGCCGCTTTCTATGACGCTTTAAACGTGTCTGAAAGAAGTGATTTTAAGTGCTCATTCCGTCCCGAGACGGAGCCACACGGGACTGATGCTGCAACCATCACAATATTATAAAAGTAAAATATACCAATAAGGGTTCGCGCGAATAGTTTTTCTTATCACAATTATTATTATTATGTAAATATAGGCCCAATGACAGTAGTGTAGTAAAACAATATTGTAGTAGTGGAAGTGAAACAATCATAAATTCAGACTTTGAGAAAATCACATAAACATAATGTGTCGAAACGAAATAATAGTTTATAAGAATTAGGTACTTACTTAATTACAATATTTTATTTGTATCAGCATATTAAGATTGTTTATAATCTTATAACAAATCCATACTAAAATAACCTCGGTAGCCGAATTTGAATTAGTAATAAAGTGAGTATAATAAATATTATGTACCTACCTAATACAGAGTTGTTATTTTAGGCCTTATGAATAGACATACCACATTCCTGAACAAGGTAGGTATCCCGCGACAATATGGCATGGTGTGGACAACACACAATAAAAATGGTTGATAATTTATTATATTTTATACATAATTGAGGTTTTCATAATGCAATAATTATTAGAACACAGCTGTAGATAGTTGATACGTGTAACACAGATATACCGTAATTTTTGTTAATGAGAAGATTCGAACGAAATTCCAGGTGCGCTGATCTACCAAAGCGTGGGAAATTAAGAGCGAGACCACGTACCTAACTAGGTAATAGTAGGTACGTACCTATCTATCTACCTGCCATACAAAACTTTGTATGTGTTGAATAATTATTTTAGGAGTACTTATGAAATGTATTTTTGAATATGGAACACTTCATTGATTTAAATTTGAATTTATGTTTTTACGGCTAATGAATAAATTCAAAATATCCGCGGGAAACCTGACAAATAATATGTTTTGTAAATGGAATAAGTTTAATTTTAAATTACCAACTAAATGATGGGTGTTTTGAAATAGGCCATGTAAATACATACCGTTTTTACTTTTACAACAGGATGATCAGATGTGGTCTGGTTATCGCTATCATAGTCTGCAGTCTCATTTTCCGTGGCACCGCTTTCCCCGACACTTTCAAAATCAAATTGATCAGAACTTTGGTCTTCCTTTCCTATATCCGAATTCCCAATGAAGCTACCGTACTTGCTGACATCAGTACTGTCATCTGTCATCATTTCTTTTACATCTTCTGGAATTTCACACACGACAGATTTAACGTAAGAATTATTGCTAACGATAATGTTATTATCTCCGTCAAAACACGCCTTCGATTCGTCGACAGATAAAAATTGACGCTTTTCAAAAAAAACTTTATTCTCTTCTATGCCATCATCCGACGCTTCTGGGGAGATGCTTCCGTCAACTTTTACATTCTTTCGATAAAAAGAAGATAAATCCATTTGAAAGTAGAACACTAACTATTCCGTCCGATTCGAAGCGAATTTCAACGAGATTATTATTAAAAAACATAGTTTATAACTTTATTAATCAATAATAACGGGTTTTAAATTATTACAACTAGTTCAGGTATGCATTCATGTAAGATATTTACCCACGTAATTAGAACATTAGTAACATTTTTGTTTGTAGACACTACTTGACCTCAAAAACTTTCGTAACTTATCTAAAACGTTTCACTGAACAGTCGGATTATTGGTACACCAGAAAACCGGAAGGTATTGTAATGTTGATAATTTGACGAATCCATCGCGAACGAAAATGTACATTTCCACTATTTTTGTAGGAGCGATTAATAATGGATACACACCATCGTAATAGAAATAAAAACTACTTGTGTTTTGTTGAAAAGAGACAGCATTCGTCATCTCTTGTTGACATCAGTTGACAGCTCATACTGTAATACGGGTTGCTAGTTTAAGATAAATAATTCCCAAACAAAAAATAAATTAAAAGTGTTTTTTAAAAATCGTCTGAAATTTTTACTATGAAATAAATAAAATATGCTTTTATTTTAGAAAATGACCAAGGGATCATGAGTGTCGTCATCATAATAATCCATTATTTTATATAAATTAACTTATACCTCTAATATATTTTATCAATACCTACCTAGTTGGATTTGGATTTTGGATTTGTTCCAGCAAACGTTTCTAATAGTTTGACAATACAATTACTGATTTCTGACAAGTGCACACGCGCATTAAATAAAGCGGAAATGGTTTGATATTTTGTCTTTCCAGAAAAATCTAGTACCTAGTCATAAGAGGTTGTGTTGAATGGTTGTATGTGCAAATGACAGCCTGCAGTAAGGCATACCTTTATGAGACTAAAACCTTACGTTCTCGGTTATTTGTCAACCCAACTGCCACCGACTGTCGAGTGTCGACTGCGTCGTGCTCAAAATTTGAATTTATTCTATTTTATTTTTCTAAAGAAACATCCAAAAAGACATTTCACGATCGGGGCAGATGGTCGGTTTGAGAGTCTGCCAGTGCAATTTGAGCTCAACGGGTAAATGCGGTCAGCGCCCCAGGCAAAACATCAATAGACCACGAAACCTACTCTCAAAGGTGTGTGAATATAACAATGTGTGAATGTGTTATTAGCGTACAGACTGCCTACCCTTGCGGTTGCGATCTCAATGCTATAAAGAAAGAAATGGAAAATAATATGACAGTCCTAGATTAAATGGGAATAGGTACAGACACACAAAAATAGTGTTGTGAATAAATTTATTATCATTACGACCTACCTATGCATGCAATAAGCAACTCTTGTGTATTTTTCATCACGTCTGAGTAACCATGTCAACCTTGTTTCAAATTATCAATTTCAAATAATGTAAACAAAATCGCTTCCGCAAATGTGATGTTAAATATTACCTAACAATACCTTAACCTGGAAAATTATAGGATATATGGCAACTATTACTATAGATAAGTAATGATTGTTATCCAATTTATTTATTTTAGTACCTATCTAGGTGATTTTGATGTTTTGTATCAAACCCGATTTACGACCAAAATGTAAGAATTAACTCGGTCGTAAATCAATGAATACCTGTACATACCTACCGCTGTCAAAACTCAAAAAGAGATAATAAATTCGGTATTAGAAATTTTACTAGGTATTGTAGTAACTGATGGATGCGCAGAAGCAATGGCGAGGACACCGCTCTTTTTCCTCTTCAGCCGACAATCATCATATCATTCTCCCTATCTCATCGCTAAACGAGACTTCACTCGCCACATGTAATTTGACATTGATTATTTTTTAATAAAAATATAATTTATTTAAAATAATTATTGGCTTTTCGTGTCTATGGATATTTTTTTCTGGCAACACCTATTTCATAGATTATAAGTCACATTATAAATCTACAAAAAATGATCAGCCAAATGCCAAAACAGAAAACATTACAAAACGAAAACATTCTTCTGTCAGTTCTATCACTCAGTAATCAGTATTTTGTGATTATCTGTCAGTAGATTTGCAATTAAATTACTTTATTTGCTAGAGTTGTAGAAAGTACCTCGATTGTCTAACCGTAGGAGAGTTGATGTCGAAGATGTTGAAGTAAATCTTTCGTCTATGAAATGATGAAAGTACTTAAATGACGCAAAAAAGAATGGATTTGATTTTTTTGTACTGTTCGGTTATACGGAATATAGCGGAAAACGCATTTTGAAAATAGTCGATAAACTGGATTATTTGTTAGTTTAACCTAACCTAACCTAAACTAACACAAACTAACAATTAATAATCCAGTTTATCGGCTATTTTCAAAATGTGTTTTCCGCTGTATTCCGTATAACCGAACAGTACCGATTTTTTTTGGCAGTGCACAGCAGTTTTTCAGCAGTAATTAATGATGGTAAAATGACTTGGTTCGAATGAAAAAAATGGTTTAAATTTTCCATAGAAAGCAGCTGACATTTTTTTATCAGCTATAATTTTGTTACAGCAATTCATCCATTGGCACCTTCATATTTAGGATTGTGATTAGCATTGTTCAATTCTTATTTTCATCCTTACAAAATTTTAAAATGTTGCAAAAGTAGGTAATTAATTATGTACATCAGCATTTATTCACCAAGTTCCATTTGGCCCCTTGGGGTCACAGAATATGTCAAGAGAGCCGCAGACTAAATATTAAGTTTTGGGGGCCAGAATAAAAAAATTAAATGAAAACTAATCAAAACCATTAAAATTCAATACCTAAGCAAATCGCGAGTGGAGAACTACAAGGGTCTAAGTGTTTGTCCTTGGAGAAACAAAAGTAACAATGAGGCAGCTTAGAATACTACTTCTATGTTGGGTTTGTTGGACGAACACTTAGAACCTTGTAGTATTAGGCTCACGAAATTATTAAAGAAATGTAAATTCACGAAAACATTACTGTACGAAAACATCTTCTTGGCTACATTTCCAGGCTCTGTTGTTTACTAAATGCGAGGAGCTTATAATGGAATTGCGGTTAAAAATGGGCGGAGCATGTTAGTTCACAGTTTTAACACGTAGCCAAGAAAATGTTTTCGTACAGTAGGTACCTATATTGAAATATTTTGTAACCCATCAACAATTAGATGGAACAAGATCAAGATGTTTGCATACCACTCTTAATATTATATAGTACTAAAAACCGTAAATTTCATCAAATCAGCTCCATATACATACATACCTATTCTGACAATTCTGTGAGGATAACGGGAAGATGGAAATCAGAGGTTTCTCAGTTTTCAATGGCTAATTGTCCTTGTCACACTCTTGTTCTTTGGGACAGTATCATATCATTTATAAGTGACAAACAATTTCGAGAAGAAATGAATAGCTGGTACTAAGTGTTACATCTTTTATAAGTATACCAGTGGGTCTATTCTATGCTTATCGACCGCTAAAGTGATAAATATTATCAAACTTAGGGTAGGTTTGTATCAAAATATTAGCACTTATTGTAACAATTACACAAAGTTGGTTTTTATTGTTGCAATAAGTGCTATATTTTAACAGCACCTATATTGCTTCTGTTAAAATATCGCACGTATTGCAACAATAAAAACCAGTTTCGTGTAATTGTTACAATAAGTGCTAATATTTTGATACAAACCTACCCTAAGTTTGATACTATTTATCAATTTAGTGTTCGATAAGTATAGAATAGACCCACAGGTATATTCCACACAGTGTTGCCATCTTTTTCTATACTGATTATAGTACAAAGGCGTAAAAGTTATAGTATTTCTGAAAAATATATAGTACAGGAACATTTTTCCTCTTGAATCAATTAAAATTTTAGTATTTTGGTATATTTGGCGTAAAATTATAGTATTTTACATTTTTCGAGGAATTAAAATTATACTATTGTACTATAATTATAGTACGGTTGGCATCACTGATTCTACAGTTAGAGGGGTTAACTTGTAATCTCATAACGTGTCAATAAGCCATTCTCGCATTTCTTAGAAAGCTTAATAGTTTCAAAATTTTTTAATAACATACATTGTGAGTTAAAGGGTATTAAGGATGATGTGTGAAGGTTAAAAATGAAGAATTTGGAGTATGTTTGCGAGCTTAGGCTAGATAATCTGCAGACTTTTTAGTATATGTCTGTTACCGAAAGTTGAGGCGACCAGAATACTTACACAGCCGCATTGTTTACAAACAAGATGTTTCAAATTTTTAAATCGACTTTTAAAAAAGGAGATTCATTGTTTTGATTTAGGAAAAAAAATCGGACTAATCAAAAAAGGAACAGCTTGTAAAAGAATACTGTATTCTTCAAAAATACACCAATACACACAATCTTTTGTATCTGTGATCGCCTCAACTTTCAGTAACAGACCTATAAAGACGTATACGTCATTATAATACCCTATCTTTTCATATTTTAAAAATTAACAATTAATGACCATGTAAAATATATTAATACAGGTAAAGGTGACCTTAGTTCATTGAGTTCGAATTCATAATGCATAGTGGTAAAGCGCGGAGTTTTACATGTTCTCTTCCTCTCACTCCTGCGGTAAGTTGTGGTTGATGCAATACAAATCAATTGATATAACGAGGACATACAGGCTTCCTAATTGTTAATTTGAAAAAGACAATAGTTAAGAAAATGAGAATGGCTAATGCTTCCCTTCAAAATTTCAATGAAATCATAATATATTACAACTGAATGTATGTATTCACTTTCTACATTTTAACGATTCAATTCTTATGGGCCGATCTCCTATGGTACGGTCGACCAAAATCCATCCCGCAATCAACATGTTGGACATGCCTGTTATATAGGAATAATATCGCACCGTGAGTGTAAAACCAAGGCATCTGTAAAAGACATATTTTGGATATATTAGGGTTTGAAGTCTTCGTTTTGTTAGGAGAAATAGAGTTTCTAAAAAAAACCATAATATTTGGTTTAATCTACATTATATTGCATGTTCTTTCAGTTACTTCACTTTTACATTATCAAGTTCACGACTTTTACAGTTTTGCATTTAATCTCGAAATCGAAAAATTTGCAATGCCTTGGTTTTACACTCACGGTGCGATATAAATAATACAATTTGTTATAAGCAAATAAACTTTATTGCTATTGAAGATTACATTACTAATTTATATTTAGTATCTGAAGACATAACATTTTAATACCCTTATCGATAAGTAAATTTACATACTATTATTAAAGGTGGAAATAGAATTTAACAAAGCATTCGGAATTATATCCCGAAAATCTCAATGTTGTAAATTCTTACTTCACTATTTGTATACATTATTTGTTATGATTTTAATCTAATGCTTAATATTTAATATTGTTTATACCTAACTTTTTATAATTTCATATATATATATTATATATAATAGCAAAGGTGACCTTTAAGCCTTATTTGTATATTTTTATAAATAGTTGGGAACACGAGGTGATATCTTTTCGGAATTTCATTCAAATTTTACTACATAATTAAGATCCTAACATCTGTAGTTTATAACAATGTCCTTAAAAAAGTTGAAGCAGTATCATGTGAATGAAATCTGATGGGTAAAACGGCAGGTTGAAGAATTACCGGAAGGGCTTCACAGTAGTGCGTGGATGCTTTGCAACTAACTTAAGAGATGACCACGAAATTAGCAAAATGATCAAGAAATATGGAGAAGCATTGCTAGTCAAATTATTGTATAATAATGCAAATTGAGATACAGTAAATTATCATTTTTATACTTAAGCAGAGCATATGGACCTCCACGGAGTGGAGGTTGACTTTTCTGTGTAAAATGATTGCTAACCATTGGTCCTTGTTGTGGATCAAACACACTAAAAACGTAATTTTAGCTAAATACAGGCTTCGAACCCGCACCCACGGATTTAGCAACGAGCTATCTAACAACTATGCGTAACTGTATATTATTATCCACAAAATACAGCATGTAATAAATAAAATGTTTCCCTACTTTAAGTTTTTAACAATATATTATAATGTTAGAATTTCACACGTTCATAAGAAATATTTTTTTGTCCTATGGACTACTTTAAATTATGTATAAATTAAAATTCTTAGTTGTGATATAATATACCTACACAACATTTAAAAATATATTCATTCTCTCATTAATCCAAACGCATGCCTTACAAGACAATTGTAAGGCTACTGCTCATCTAGGATTGTTCAGAAACCTGGAACGTTAAGAAATTGATGAGCTCTAAACAATATCGATCAATTAGTTCATGTAAATGTGACAGAATCTCCTTATACGGAGCAGCCTTAAACGTACAGATTTTTTTTCTCTAATAACGACCCATTCCAACCTACAATGGATTAATTTTAATAGCATGACTACTTTAAATTATGTATAAATTAAAATTCTTAGTTGTGATATAATATACCTACACAACATTTAAAAATATATTCATTCTCTCATTAATCCAAACGCATGCCTTACAAGACAATTGTAAGGCTACTGCTCATCTAGGATTGTTCAGAAACCTGGAACGTTAAGAAATTGATGAGCTCTAAACAATATCGATCAATTAGTTCATGTAAATGTGACAGAATCTCCTTATACGGAGCAGCCTTAAACGTACAGATTTTTTTTCTCTAATAACGACCCATTCCAACCTACAATGGATTAATTTTAATAGCATGACTACTTTAAATTATGTATAAATTAAAATTCTTAGTTGTGATATAATATACCTACACAACATTTAAAAATATATTCATTCTCTCATTAATCCAAACGCATGCCTTACAAGACAATTGTAAGGCTACTGCTCATCTAGGATTGTTCAGAAACCTGGAACGTTAAGAAATTGATGAGCTCTAAACAATATCGATCAATTAGTTCATGTAAATGTGACAGAATCTCCTTATACGGAGCAGCCTTAAACGTACAGATTTTTTTTCTCTAATAACGACCCATTCCAACCTACAATGGATTAATTTTAATAGCATTTCATACTATGTAGCACAGTATCTTTAATGGGTGTTTAAGGCACTTATTCTTTGCAACAGTATTTATGGCGTTAATAATGGCATTTCATCAATGAAGAGTCGACCCCCGATTTAAGCAAAAGTATGTTCCGAAGAAATGCGATAAAATATATTACTTTCTACACACAATATTATATCACTTTCATTTTAAGATAATAATAATTATCTATTTAGAACAAAGTCCATCCGAGATGTTGAGCATAATAACGTATATCACTACTATTACATAGCCATACTCTTTTTATTTGATAATAATTGAAAGTTATACAAATAGTCTGATTATAAACTAAAGAAAGGACAAACATAACATGGAAACTCCTCAAAAACATACGTATTAGAAAAAAAATCGTAGATCTATCGTAGGACCATCATAAGTTGACACAATGTCAGACAAATTTATGTCAATTCCGTAGGTAAAGAGGAATATCATAATATAATTTTTTCCTTGCATTCTGGAAAATACAGTGAAGTATATTGACACCTCCTACGTATAAGGTCGGAACTGCAAAATGGTAACTTTTTTTACGATTTCAATAATTTTAATGACACCACTATGTTAATTTAAATGCTGGAATTGTAATTTTTTAGTTATATATATAAAATATTAATTGATTTTTTGTTTTTTTCCGATATCATCGTTTTATTATCTTTAAAATTATTTAATAAAGGCAATCAAGGAAGATACTTTTAAAACCAAAATAATTTCAGCATATAATCCGCCTAGAAGGTTTTACATATCGTTGCCTAAATGCGCGGAACTTGTAACTCCATATTGACCAACTTTACAGGGGGAAGAAAAAACTGTTTTAAAATAAAACGGACAGGTTTAGGAAAATTTTGAAAAAACACTATTAGTATTTTAATGTTATAAATGTGTAAATCTGGTCACTTTTACCAAATATTTATTAATAAAGAGGTAAGTTACATAGAGGAGGAGTTACATGGTCTGCTTTTGTTTTTTTGAGATTTGAGCTGGGAGTTACAATGTTTGAATTAAAATAAACAGTACCAAGTTTGTTTACATTATGTTGGAAAATTAAATAAAATTGTATAAATAGAGGATATAAGCATTGCATAAATGAACGAAAATAGATTTACATAATCAAAGTGTATTTAAGTTTGCTTTCAAATGGCAGATTATTATATTATATTAGTGATAATCGGCCTCCATACTTGCTTTCAACGGCTGAAGGTATTTGTACTTATTTAATTTTATTTTAAGCCTTTAAGCTTTCTTGATATAGTTGAGGGAGGCTGTCAAAGAATTTCGGTTACATAATAGTAGGTACTTTAATTTATTCATCACTAAAACGCAGTTTGAAATTAGTATTTCCATTAATTCCATCCATTATATTGCAGTGCTCGAATATTAGTTAAGGGCCTGCTGAAGAGCCCGCCGTTCAAATATAATTTAGTATAAAAAGGACCTCGGCGTCGTAACTACGTCAATTTAAATCGATCTTTTCGCAAAAATCACTAATCATCGGAGATTTTATTTCAAGAAATATTATTATTATTACTGATAATTTCTGCCGCGCGTAGAATTATTATTATTTTATGAACACCTGCGACATGAAGCCGATCAGAAAACAGGGCTGTCAAAATAATATTAAGCATTCATATTTTTTAAATGTTAATTTCATCATGGTTTTTAATCAAACCTGTGCAAGTACGTACTGATAACTTGGGTGGATTTTGTAGCAAACATACTATTGATATATATACGGGTATATTATTATTATAACCCAATTCAAATTGAACATAGGTTGATACTCAAATACTATTATAGTATGTTTATGATTTCGAGAAAATAATACGATGGTATAATTAATCCATATCAATTATTTGAAAACATTACATTCGCACTTTGCACAAAATTACAAACACATTCGAAGTTTGCCGCACACGTACAGACCACGTGATATTTGTTTACGCAAAATCGTCGCTTTTCAAAATGGCGAATTTGATTACCAGATTTTACTGCGATGAATCAGTATGTTCCTTTTTGTCTTTTTTTATTCGTAGGTTTGTTTACTATGTACACCGAGAAATTTCCATTTATAAACTCGGAAACGATTTTTACAGAAGAGTTTTGGAATATAATGCAACCAAAACTGGAAAAAATTCTATCATGGGTGTTGACTTCCTGAATTAGCTAACCCCAGGTCCATGCCACTACGTGAACCACAGTGGATATTAAGCCATTTCCACACTGGCAACAAGTTGCTGGCAACCTCATTAAATTTTACGATACTTACCATAATTGCTTAAGAAATTTTACAATAATTATCGTAAAATCTAACGAGGTTGCCAGCAAATTAACTTGTTGCCAGTGTGGACCCGGCATTAGATGCACAAAACTTAAATAATATATATTATAAATAAAAATTTAAAATTAAAAATATATATTATGATTTATGTCTTCGACAGCCCTGATGAAATAAATGTGAAATATGAGTCAGATCAGTCACAGAGCAAATTTATTAACACAAACAACTTTGACACGACCTTTTTATATTAACTAGTAGACCAGATATTATGGACCACATGTTAAAAAATCATATTTTCAATTCTCAAGGCCATTTCTGTAGAACGTCCTCTTAAGACTGTGTCTTCTAGTTTTCCTCCTGGTCGTATGGATTTGTAAAATTTAACATTAATTTTTTTGAAAAAATGATGCTACTCGTATAAATAAATGTGACATGTGTGGCTTAGGTTTTTTCCTGGCTTCATTAAACGCAGTTACATAATTAGCATGAACATATTTTTTTTTTTTAATTTCTCAACCTCTTCAATTACTGAGCGCATCGATCCACCTCAATTTGAGTATGGTCCTTCTCCATTTTTCATTATACAGTGGTGATATTACGTGGCATTGCAATATTTAATAAAGCATTAGCGAGTACTACATATTTTTCTGGTTTGTAGCTCCATCACTATACAGAATAATGGTTTTATAGTCGTCAGAAAAATGTAGAAAAGGATGAATAAATTGACTTATTACACTAGAAAGATAATTTGTAGTAAGCCCACATTCGACTTCAATCCAAACACAGCAATGACCACCAATCGTTTTTGGTTGTAGAGGGTGAAATTATGAATGCCAAGTTTTGTTTTAAAATATGCGCTGGAAACATTAACAAACTACCATACCTACTATGTTTAAAATGTTTATTTGTCCCTAAAGTCAAAATCAGTGTTTCTAAACTTTTTTACACTTGCGGACTACTGTAAATATCAGAGACGTTTTATGCACCGCTAACTCATAAAGAAAACATTATTTATAATATAATAGTGTACGATCGCAGTTGATTTTGTCACGTAAACCATTAATATATTTTAAGAACAAAAACACAATGCTTGAACACTTGCAGGTTGCACAGGTTTTGAAGGATTTTATTGAAATTTTTAGCATAGGCATTTGGATGCCAAAAATTCGCAGACCACCAGAAACTTTTTGAGGACCACTGGTTGAGAAACACTGGTCGAAATTATACATTGGCATAATTAAATATACAACCAAACTTACTGCTTTCCACTTTCTTGGGCCATGGTTAATTAAATTTAATGTAAAGCAGAAATAATGATCGAGTTTGATACAAGGCAATATGCGTGGACTTTTTTGTATGACTTTACTGGAGTTACAAGGTATGAAAACTGACAAATAACAGAGCTTGAGATACAAGGAATGAACAATGTGCTTTTGCTACAGTAAATATTTTTTTGGAGTTACAATATATTAACAGATCGATGGACAATTAAATGTACTACAACACTGCATACTTAACTCATTTTAGGCCAAAAGTGGAGTTACAAGTTCCGCGCATTTAGGCGACGATATAAAGAATGATCGATGAATACTGTTTTTGACAAGAGTTTAAAATTTGTTTAGGTTTCAATTATTGTAAATTAATGATTTTAATTTATTTAAAATTGTTACTCACTAACACTTTAAGAACAAAAACACAATGCTTGGAAGGTATTATTGGACGGATAATTATTTATGTACCTATTGTTATATTATTTCTATTGCTTTGGATTTTGTTTGATAAATATCGTTTTAAAAAAATGTATTCAGTTGAAAATGTCCCTCTGAGGCGGACGAAACCGGTCCTAATCTCTTGATTAAAAGTGGAATAAGTACTACAAAAAATTGCGTTTTATTAAATAAAAACAACAATACAATGCAGTTCCACCATGAATTGACAGTTAACAAAATAAAAGAAACTCATTTATTTTTTTAATATTTTGTACATCTTTATGACATACAAAGAACTCCAATTTTATTAAATATTGTTCTTCTAAATTAGTGTTTTTGTTAGTCCTTGGTCCCAATTAAACAAAATTTATATGCAAAGTTGTACCCTGACTTATGCGAATTCGTCTTGAGCGCTTTTCATCGGACCCACCTATCGGCTAACTTCGGGGTATTACTGTATTAAGTATTTATAAATTTATTTCATTATGATTTTTCCCCACACTACACATGGACAAAATTTTTTACTCAGCATGCATCGACATCAAGTCAGCATATACGTATGTTTCTGAAGTATTTTCTGGTTATGTATTTTCAATGTAGCATATGCACTACATACTTAAATTTTGAATAAAAAATAATTTAATCAATACAAACATACTTATTATTTTAATTATTTATATAACTTATTAAATCAATTAATTTAGTTTAATACCCAGTTTACACCTGTATGGATTTACTATTGACAGTAAGCATTATCGCGGCCATAACAAGAAAATGTATGGGTAAACATGTATTATCCTGCAGTTGCAAGCTTGCATGCATGAATCAAAAATGTTTGGAAGCTTCTGAATTGTCATGCAACAGTACGGATTTTTTCAATCTGCACCTGCGCAGTAGAACGATATTGGCGAACCTGCCGGCAAAAAAACGAACTAAACTAATTTTGAGGTTTTCTGATTTTCACTACCTGTCAAATATTACCATAAAATGACAACATCGCGTTTCGCTTACTCTTGAAGAATGAAATTGGAGAGACAGTCAGTACTTTTACGCGTAAACAGTTATTGTCACAATAGTTTAAAATACGCACTATTGCTGCCAGTAAATCCATGCACGTGTACAGGCACTATAATAATATATATAAAATTACATAGCTAGTGGATATTGTGTAACAATGGCAAACGTTAATAATTGTTTCGTTGTAAGCAATAGTGCTAAATAAAAGAGTAGGCACTAATATGTTACCATTACTCGGGCTCAAGTAGTAGACGAACCAAAGATTTTGAATGTAGTTAGAGGGATTCCTCTGAATTTTTTGCATTATGACACTTGAATGGCAATTATAAAAAGTTTTGTAGTGTGGTTGATGGAAAATGTTGAATGCCTACCAAAGACGGACAATTTCATTGTCAAAGCAACTTCTTTTAGGTTTGCAACACTTGTGCAAGACATTTTGACATCAGTGTGGCCATGCCAAATGAATCTCTGAGCATGAAAGTGTTATGCTAAAATGAATCTGCAATGTTAAATCACTTGCAGATATTGAATCATATAAAAATCAGTGCTGCATTCATGTAGCATGCATTATTACTAATTCCCACAGCCATCATTACTTCGCTATGACTGGTTGAACCAACACTTATGCAATGACCAACTATCCATACACTATTAACAAATAACTTAAAAAGTAATCGCTTTTATTTGCGGTAAACATAGTCATAAAAAACTTATTATTAACATTAAGAAGTTTTATGGTCCAAAAAGTATTTTTGTCAATATCAAGAAATACCCAGATGATATCCAGACGAGAAATCTTGATCACAAGCACCCGTCACACTGCGACTGCAATCTAAATAATATTATCATAAATCCACATATCTTGTCCACTTTATATGATTACGGTGCGTTACATGGCCGACTCGAATGCAATATCGTAAACTGTCTGGAAAATGACGAGTGTTGTGAAACGTTAAAACAATAATTAATTTGAACGAAATATTGAATTAATAATCTTCATTTATTGTGAAGAGGTTACCGCATAGTATTCGAAGATAATCAATAACTAGCACTATGTAACTCGCAATTATTTAGTGGCCTGGCCTGACTATAGTCGCCCATGGGTAGGTTAGATTAGCTCTCTGTCAATATATCACTACAGGTATCAGCTGTTTGATTAGTCTCCATTAAAGCTTTCACTCCTGTCATCAACTGACATTTCTCAATAATGTTGTAATTTTGTTAAATATGATAGTTTTTATGTTATATTTACATTTAAATTTATACAAAAACAATTAATATTAAATTCAATATCCATCTGATTCATGTTCCCAGGATAAAAGAGAGTTCATAGACGCTATGCCAGCTGTGGACCAGTTCTCCAAAGGATCCGGTGGGGATTTAGGTTCTTCAGGTGGCTTTCGATCTGGATGCTTAGCATTTCCGTTGTGATGGGCCGATTTTCCGCGCTTGCTTGGACGTTTTTCATCCTCAGTTGTAAGCATCGGAGCAACCCTGAGAGATTGTACAAAATATTTGTTATGTTATCATTTTTGAGCTTATATTATTGTTAAGTTCTCTCTTATTCTATTTTGTTTAAAATTGCCATACCTACGCTGAATTTACCTGATTAAAATTAGTGGTGAGTTAATAGACAGGATTCACATACTCTCACTCTCAAAAACTCTTCACCATTTTGCACAATTATAGCAAGGGATGTCCAGATAAGTTTTAATTACCCGGTTGAATTGTGCATTGTTTTAAATGATTTATACCTCACAAGGAGGTACTACAACCAAAATATGTACTTACATATTATATATTATTATGTATCAATAGTGTCCGGTGACCTTTTCTTATAAGGATGCTGTATGCTGTTAAAAATACATAAAATATAATAACCTACTATTTGCTACATATTACTTCTTAGGGTTTTGTAACTAATCCAATCTTGGTGGGTAGTCGATGAAGTAATATGGGGTGTTGTACTGCCGCCTGGTAGCTATGATATATTTTTAATAAGTACTTAATATTTATAATATAGAACCTTTAGAGGTAAAGTTAAGTAAATTGACCATACTATCATATAGTACATACACATTATAATATTATTACATAGTAATTGATTATTTCTGGGGATGCAGATCATCTACATTCTACAGCATCTATAGATCGCACACCACTGATGCGTATATAATGATATACTGGGGTAAGTAATTAAAAATAAACTTTACCTATTGGCTCTTGCCGTCCTAGGTCTTGGGCGGGTCTTTCTCTTTTCGACTTTCCTCCTGTCTTTTGTGTACTTGGTTCCTTCTTCAAATCTTACGCCCTGTTCATTATTTCCGCTTTCCACTTCAATCCCGGACCCCTCACCTGTTAAATACAACATTGCCTCTTTACAGTCTAATCATTACATTGAGAGTGAAGTGCCTACATAAAATACTGTGCAGTATTAACTAAACTAAAAAATAGTAATTTCTACACCCCTGAGGTAAAGCGTCATTTGTGATGAAAGTTTTTATTTATTTTGGTTTTTAAGTTTTATCAAACGGTAATAAATAAATAATAAATCACAAAAATTATTGATAGTTAGGAATTTGGGCTATAAATAGAAAGAGCCTTATGTTATTTCTGTCGTGACATTTGAAACTATTTAGCAAACGCATGAAGCAAAATTAAGTTCACCACATATTATATTAACATTGCTCAGTTGGTATTCCGATTTTCAGACACATGCAATGGCTGTCTATTTTTACTTACTCGACTGCAGTCATAAACGATTTTACACAACTAAATAATAATGATATGTAGTATTATTAGCTACTTATCTACTCATCGTGACAGATTGTCTTTTTATATGCCCTGCAAATTGACAAATAAATAAATGTCTTAAGCCACGTTGACACGGTCCAAGTACGATCGACGGCACTCGATCCAAGTGTACTTGGACCGTGTCAACGCGGCTTTAGCAGTAGTGTGAAGTTCTCTGCAAATCACTCATATCTATCACAATCAGTGTACTGGTGGTCCTTTTTTTGCTTCATTTTCATACATATAGGCTACATCTCTATAGGTTTTTTTCACTTTGGGCATAGTATCGTTTTTTGAAACCTGGCTTTAGTGGCCATAATCCATAAAGTGTAAAAAGAAACAAATGGACAAAATAAATTACACAATGATAACGACAGATTTCATTATATTTAATTGGAAGTCAGGTTATACTTGACAACCAACTCGTCAACCTAAAATCACCTCAAATATGTCTTTTGGAACGAGATGAAATTTTGGACATTTTTTCTGAATCCTACACAATTTGAAAAGAAGACCACAGTCACAGATATTAAATCTTATGTAGTAGAGACCACATAAATTATACTACTAAAGCCAAAAATAAACTAATATAATATATTATGATTTGTGCAGTTAATAATATAAATTATTATAGACTTGCCTTTAAATATCACAGCCTTTTCAGCGATGATGTCCATTTGTGATTTGTTGATGGCGTTTTCGATGATGAGTGGCCGCATATCTTTGAGGGCCTGTCCGTGAGACACTTGTGTCATGTCAAAGTTGGCACTCTCCGGTACGGTGGGATTCCTGAATACACATTAAAAATACAGTTTTAGGGAGACCTATCTTCGAACCAAATAAATTGTTTTGTTTCAAGTATATATTATGTATTTCAATTATGAAATCTCAGAATTACAAAATATGGATACACATAACAAAGATGTTGAAGGAAACATTCTTTTGTAGAGATGGACCCTATATGGAAGAAAGTGAAGCAAAAATGGGAAATAATTATGGTCTAGGTTTTACACATTCATCGTTTTTGACATCGAAGATTTTCATCTTTTGTGTAAGGCAATTACAAATGTTGGTACAACGTGGCAGTGACAAAATTTCAAACCTCTGATCTAAACTCACTTGTAAATATTCATCATAGAGTTCTGAATCTGTTCAATCCGCGCATCGGCAAAGTCCATCCCGTTCTCTTGATTTTCTGGACTCTCCCTGAAGGCTGGATTGTCTGCCCCGTCAACAGCGGCATCCGAAGAACTGCTCTCAGCTACCAGAAGCATTCTCGCGCCACGCCTCCCCATGGAAGAGCTATTCGATTTGATGGGCGGTATATTCAGAGCGGCTACGTCTTGATTTCTTTTGCTGGCTGAACGAGCTCGCTTAGTGCGGGCTGATCTACCGAGTAGCGGTGCTTCTGCAATGTTAAATTGAATACATTTTGTTAATCCGGTGCTAAAGATTTGTCCTGAACAAACAAATTGGACTATAACTGGAGGAAGTCCAGTTTTTATTACCTACATCAATGGTGATTCTTCAATGTTTTTAGTGTGGTTTTAATTTGGTAGCTATAGAAAAATTTGTATTTTTTCTGTTGCCACATTAAAAGATGGCGGTTAAAAATGCTTTTTCATAGCCATCTTCAATCTGTTTTGACATTTTGTTATTATAAACTGACATAATTATGCATTGTAAATAATGATGGTTCAGTGTATTTGGCTATCTGGCGAAGGGTGGAGATTCAACATAAATAGTGCACACTAAACTTTGTCAGACATACTTATTTGTTTTCATTGAACTAAGAATACAAATTACAGATCTTGTCGGTTAGTTGTTAAAATTGAAATAAACCAAATCATAATGGATAAAATTATTACAAAATTATTCCATTAAATCATCCATAATATCAGATATTATATCCTAGAATATGTTTTATATATTATGGTTTGGTTAGGCACGGTTCAATTGAATTTAAAAAATTAATTAACACCATCTGCAATTTGCATTCTTAGTTCAATGAAAACAAATATGTAAGTACAACTGACAAAGTTTGGTGCGCACTATTTATGGCGGATCTCCACAGCCTACCTCTACTCTTCACCACTGACTAATTTACTTGTGTTTGACGTCTCCTGTAAAGTAGAGAGAAATAAGATAATGTGTCTTTGGTCCTAAGGGATCATATCATGTAGAGAAAAAAATAAGTTTTTAGTCTGGTTTCCCTGTGCTGTTCTGGTGATAGTATCTCTTACCTCCAAGGCCGTCACTATCACTGGGTTCCATGACCTTCATCTTCTTCTGCCTCTTCTCCCCAGCGCTCCAGTCAACTTTTGGTCCTGCTGGAGTCTCTACGCCGAACAGATTTGTGAGACAACCGGTCACACTCACACCAGCCACGCCCGCTCTCGATGCAGGCTAGAAGATATTATAAACTTTATTGTTTAGATGGTTTAAGTTCACATGCAATAAGATTGTAACAATAATATTGTAATTTGAGTAGAATTTATATAGATAATATATAAATGTGCAATAAAAGATTATGTACGTATAAGCATATTACTAAAGTCTGTATTCTATAAGCTGGCGTTCACGTCACACATAAAGCATTGTGTCATCGCATTCGACTGTTGCCAGTTTTCAATGAGAGGGAACGAGAGGGAATGCAGTGCTGAATGCTGCAGCGGGGAGAAACCGCACGCCGGCTTATAGAAGACAGACTCTACATACATATTGCAGTAATACCAAACGAAATTAAGGTCTATTATAGTTTCATAAAGATATTCAAGAACAATCTCATTTTGTGGTCGTTGTTATACCCCGTTTACACGTGCATGAATTTACTGCTGACAGTACGTATTATCGCGGCCATACAAGAAAATGTACGTGTGTAAACATGTATTATCCTGCAGTTGCAAGATTGCATGCATGAATCAAAAAAATTTGGAAGCTTCTGAATTTTCATGTGACAGTTGACAATTTTTCTATCTGCTGTTTCACTATGTGAGTATTGCCAGTGTATTGTGAACCATTAGTTTTCCAACCAGTCACATCTAGTAGTTCAATTTCCTTATTCCATTAGTTACTGAGAACACTTGTAACTTCATAGTCAAATAGTTCATTTAGCTAGAATGGGCAATTAAAATAAATAAAACCATTTTAAATACCTTCATAATAGGCATAACCTCTTCCACATGATACAAATTAGCCGCCTCAACAGCCAGAGACTTGATCTTGTCCTCAAATTCTGAAGATTCCTTGGAATCCGACAGATGAATTATCTCCCGCAGCGGATCGCTGTACACCTTTATGATCTGCTTCGCCATTTGCTGGAGGCCGATACCAATCATGGAAGTGACAATGGGAGTGGTGATCGAATGAATTTTGGTCGGTGGAGCCGGATTCAGAGACGGCTGGAGAGTCGTCGGAGGTAAAGCAGAGATCACCTGAGGAGTCACGATGGCCCCGGGCTGCTGATTATCAGACAGCTGGCTTAACATGCCTACTAGGCATCCACCTGAAAATTTTCCATAGAGTAGATTATGTTAACAGACCTTTTAACGAGTATCTTCAATAATTATAATCATTTTTCACATGTACGAAAACTAAAATTTAATGTTTCAGAATCGCTGCACAAAAGAGAACTTGAGTAATAGTCAAATCTAACCTGTATCCACAGGCGTTTTGGGAGGAGCAAAAAGCCCTCCACCCGCAGCTGGAACTATCAATTCATTCCCAACCTTTGGTACCGGCCCGATGTTGCCAACATTAACGTTCACTTTTCCGGAGATGTTATTTATTTGGTTGGCCGGAACGGGGGGCGGCACTTTTATTATGTTGCTCTGCAGGTTGATGCCATTTGCGCTAGCCAAATCTACGTCATGGGTGAACGCCATCACGTCCAGAGCAGAAGAGAGGGCTTCTCCGAAACCGTTGGCTATGTTGGGACCATCTGGTTGAAGGGTGGGGTCTGAGGTTGGTCTGCAAAGAAGTGAATCGAATATAAATGACAAATGAGTGAATATATTCCAATTTTCTTATAAATAGCTATCATTTTGTATTAAAGATATTTATGTAGATACATTTGACTTATCACTAAGAATACTCAAAATTTAACATGCGAAGTACCTAGTGAAATCTCAACATATTTGATAAAATAAGCAAATTTCGATTACAAAATTAAAATTATATTACTTTTGAACCTACCGATATATTTTAAAAGAGGGCGATAAGTCTTAAAAATCGAAGAATGAGTTAAAAATGGCAAATGAACACAATAATATATGCACAAATGAGAAAAAGGATAAGTCAAATCAACACCTCTGAATTACTTAATTCCATACAGAAACATCGGATTTCCCATACAGAATGGTCTAAAAGTTAATCTTCTTTGGCTGTCCTGAAAAGTAGCAATTTAAGACTTAACGCCTTCTTTTTTCAAAATTAGAATGTAATCTAGGAGGCAAAAGGCAATGGGTGGGCGTACTGTATAAATGTATGAAAATAATTGACTGTTTTCAGAACTCTGCCGGCCATAAAATATGCATCATAAACTAGAAGTAAGCCATTTGCCCATCTTGCCTGGTAACTGACAACTAGCATTGATTTCGATAGCTAACTATTCTTAGTTTTACTTAAAATAAATATTATAATAGAAATTATAATACAACAAAGTAACAATAATGTTCTTTGAATGTGTGGAGTTAATATCAACCATATGGATTCAATATAGAAACCTTATAAAAAAGTTAATTATTCGTTTTATTATTGTCTGTTTTGCAGGCGATCGTAGTTAAAGAGTTGGATGAAAATGACATAAATCACTGCGCCGGATGGTTGGCAGGGATTATGTCATTTTATGATTTGAGCATGGGAGATTCATCGTTGAATTTGTTATTGATATCATCCAAAATATGAACGTTATCTACTTACTTTATGGGTATTTTAGTTGGTGTGGAGATGGAAGCTCGTCCCCACATAATCCTACGTAAGTCTTCCCCAGTTATTCCTCTTTTTCGAAGTTCGTTTATTGTCACCTTTCCCACACGCTGAAATAGAATTAAGTCATATATATATATACCTGTCGTAATCTAAAACTAACCTAACCTAACCACTACAGTGAATGAAAAAGGTCTTATTATGTTAAAGTTCCGAAGATGGGTTTATGCCCAAAACAGCTGTCAACAAAAATAGTTCAAATATTGTAGAATTAACAACCATTAAAATGCGTCTGTTATACCCGAGCAGTAACGTGATCACTTATGAAGTCAATACCAATTCCGGTTCTGGGAAATTTTTTTGATGTGTGTTTGAACACAGAGCGTCGACCTAATCCGTTGAGTAAGTGACTAACATCTAGTTTTTCGTGAAGTATCGAATGTCCACATCACTTTATAGAACCAATGATAAAAGAAAGTATGAAAAAATTATTGGTCTATTGGAAAATAAATAATATTTTACTTCGGAGAAACAACAAGGATTCTAAAGTGTCTTTATAAAAATAATATATAGGTAACTCCATATTATGCTATATGGAATTTTGCAAAAACCACTGAACAAGAGTCCCAAGATAAGTCCTAAAAGAAGTATAAAAAAATAAAAAATAAATACCAAGCTTATAGATCTGCATACACTAAGCACATAGTAATTATATAGAAAGGTACTTAATTCTAAGCTTAGGTATAACATCTAGATTGAGGCTATCTGAAATTTTCATCTAGCCGCTATACCGCTAAGTTTGAACAAATTGATGCATAATTCTTTTAACTTACAATGTAGGTACTTATATAACTTAATATAAATGTAATACATTAGGTACTGTTTGAAGGAAGAACACGATTTGAAGAGACATGTCGTCGCTATAGGATTTGTTTCCCGAATATCCATTTTTGTCGAAATCGACATTTTAATGCAGTTCAATTTCTTTTATCGCACTCTACCGAAATCATTTATAAAAACAATATATTTTTATCTAGGAACAGAGATATTTTTTTAAAAAACCCGAATACGCCATGTTAAGTTACAATTACTCCGTGGTGTCCTCCCGAATGTCCAACTATTCGTACCTGAATATCCAAGTTAATTTCGGTCGAAATATATCTCTGGCTGCGTGCTTATTTCCCGAATATGACTTTAGCCAATCAAACCGCGCTCACGCCGTGCATCTCGCTCCCACATTCACGCTGTCTAGCTCTAAAACAATCACGTCCACTTTCATATTTTTCGGCCGTCTGGAGACTTCTTTCAAATTTCGTCTTATTAATATTGTTTTTAACGTTACTATTATTTTAATAGTGAATTCGTCAAATTTGAAGAGATCATTCATAGCTGATACATCACCAGTTCGCCCTTAACTTACAGTAGAGTTGTGGAAGTGAGTATTTTAACCTAAATAACTGCATTTTGTTTTGATAAATGACACAAAATCCCAACGGTTATATGAATTCTACAGTATGACCCGGCAACTACTATGACGTAAAAAATAATTATTATTTCAAATTATTATTAATCAAACATTGTTTGTCTTTATTTTACTTTTAATCTAGGTATTTCTATGAAAATAAAGGCGATGCTATTATTTATTTTTGAATGCGCTGATAGGTCATTTAATTTAATATGTATATTAGTAACTATTTATTTGGTGGATCTTATAAACTTAGGATATTGGTACCTACCTAATATTAGCAGCCAATGGTAATTAATTTATACATGTTATAATTTTGTGTTGTTATTCCTTACAATAAAAAATATATAATATTTATTTGGTGGTTTGTAATAAGTTTAATTGTCAATTAGAGAAATATATAGATATAATAATATAAAGATATATATAAATAGATTTTTTTTTTTTTTTTTGAAAAAGTATTAATATAAAATTATTAGCAAGTACGAGTAAGTACCATCATAAAATATTGGAGAAATGATCGTGACGTCAGTTAGTAATTGAAGTAGTAGATACCTTGTACCTAATATATTTTCTCAGAAGTGATTTTAAAAAATTATGTAAGTATGTTCAATTATTAGAATGGTACATTCTTAAATCTTGTGAATTATTCGTTCAATAAAAAAATAGTTATTTACTTAAAAACTATTTTATTACTTAATCCGAAAAAAAACCGAAAGACCGATTGCCACATGTTATTATTACATACGAACTTGGGTAATTACGATCATTAAGTATTTAAATAATAGAGGTAATTATTAACAATTATCGTGTAAATAAATATAACATTTGAGGCGCGTACTTTTTGACCACTCAGTAATCTGTGGGCCGTGCAGCAATACGCTACGGTCTTAAATCCCGAACGTCCATGTTTTGTCCCGAATATCCATTATTCTGAGAGAGCGCTAAAAATTTCCCGAATATCCACAGTGAGTACTTGTAAATAAAACGCATTTTCTGTGCATTTAATGATTTATACCAGTATATTATTCTTGGAATCTATTCTTAGATAATGTTGCAATCATACAGTATAGAAAGAATGATTGATACATCTACTGATATTAAAATATACGACAATGAAATTTGTTTTTCGTCTCCTGTAAAATTGACATTTGGTCTATTCGGGAAACAAATCCTATAGCGACGATGTGTGTATTGCTATTCTTTTAGTTTGCTATAATTATTTATCTGCAAAGGAAATAAAATTATAATAGTTTGTGACAAAAATAAATCTACTGGGTACCTTCCAGTTTGTAACTGCACCCTTCCGTTGCTTCGCTCTTGTTTTTGATTTAGATTTGATGACCATCACGCCGCGCTGTTCGTATCTCGGATCGTCTGACGGTCCAAGGCCTATGGAGTATTCTTGAAGATAATGATGGGCATCCGATTGAGCCACAGCCCTCTCTAAAGTTACCACAATCTTAGCCCACTGGAAGTCAAAACACGAAGCATTACCGACAATAGTAGATATGTGGAAACATTTCTGTGATGTTTGAATGGAGAGAGAATTAGTAAAATGTCGCCATATCATTGGTTTTTTAAATGGGAGAACTAACATAGTACTTCGATAACGAAGAACCTTCTTCTATGGAGATGTAACTGAAAAGAAGATGAGGTACAAATGCTAATGATTAAATCTGCAAATCATTCCGCATTGCAAATTCATTTGTCGATAACTTTATTACACAATGAACCATTCTTATTTAGATTAAATAATTTGAGAGAATCACAAGTAAGTATACATTAAGTAAGTAAACAAACCAAGACGACAACAGAAGGCTTTAATATTTTTTACAAATGACATTTTTGCAGCTTTTATGTGGTATGAGAACTCTGCTATTATTGCTAATGTTAATCCGCATGTTAACTAATTAAATAAGAAATCGACAGCATCAGTTGTTTATTTTCCTGAGATGCAGAACTAACCTGCCATTGGTGTGTGTCAATAATTGTGTTTAAGTAAATTGTTTCAAATATTATATCTTCCATTTGCGTGAGATTCGGTTTAGGTGTAAAATGTTTGAATCCTTAAAATAGAGTGTACTTAGACTACTCGATGTAATTATTGGTACTTATTGAATTCTGTATTCATATTTCTTTAAAATCACCCTATTTTCATGATATTGTTACATATTTTTCCTTAGGAACGTCATACACTTGAAATTTTTTCACTCAATTGACATGTAAATAAATTAATTGAATAAGCAAGATGGCAGAAAATACTAATTTTACCATTTGCTATCAATTTGATCGCACTAAAAATGTTGTAAGACAAAAAGTTCAGAAGATTTCTTTTGTTATAGTGGTGGAATCTCTTCTGTTATACCTGTTTCATCCATTCCTTCTCAGATTGTTCGATGACGTGCGCATATGTGTTTCCCATCATAGCGATCAACATGTTCAGTAGTAAGATCGGTACAAACACCATGAACAGAGCAAACACCGATTTACTCAAATTTGGATACGTTGTGAAACTCAAGTCGGTGTACTGAAAAATGAACAATATCATTGTTTGTTAATTTTTATCATCTAAGTATGTGGAAAAGGTTCAAAATTACTGCATCACAAAATACTATTAATAGTTGTCAGCCTATGTGGATTCTGGCAAAAATCCCAAAGAGGTTTAATAGATTTGTATTTAAGAAATTTACCTATTAGGTCAATACTATGGATCCTAACACACATTGTGAAACATCATGTGAATTTGACAGATGAGGTATTCGAACTTGCAATCCACGTCTATATCGTGGGGTTGTTTCCAAAATTTGGTAAATCAATAATTTAGGTATTCAGAGTTAACGGATTGTCTGTATATAAATGTATACTAGAAAAAAAAATCACGGTCATCCGATATATAGAACATTCACTTAAGTACAAAAAAATTAGCATTATGTCTGTTTTAGAGAGCATATCAAATTGCAATTACTTCATAACATGAACGAAACTTACCAACTTTTGGCAATAACCCCACGAATTATATAAGTGGACAAGTCACCACTTATCCATCACATAAGAGGCTTTATATTCTAAATCTTGTTTCCATAATACCAGATATTTAATTTTAAAAATATTCGCTATAACAAGGACACAATATTTTTTTGGTAACTTAGGCCCTCCATGAAATTTAGTAATGATTTCACCAAATATAAAGGCCATCTGTTGACGGGATTTGAAAACATCCTAAGTTATCAAAATTTATGTATTAAGAAATATTTGCTTCGGTTCGGCATTCAAACTTTTCTGTGTAAGATTTTTTACACTCAAGATGTAGTAATCTTTGGTTATTCAAAAAAAGGAACTTTTTCAGTATAGCCAAAAAATAGTATATTATTACGTTAGGTATGTACTCTCATTTACAAGTAAAGCAAATGCGATTTCGATTGAAATGCATATATAATGTTATACTATAACAGGTTATACTATATAACAATATCTGCCCCTAAATAAACGAATGGTAGACGAAAACAATATCAACTTGAAAAAATATTTATTTGTAATAAGGTTGGTATTAAAACTTCAATGTATAAAGTAGGCTTACACTGTAATCTCCAAGGGTGATTTGGAAAAGTGCCATCCAAGTGCTTGGGTAGCTGTTGAAAAGGGAACCTTTGACACCAGGGAAACCTATTAATTGTGAACAAGAATATGAATTAAAATGAACTCATCATTCAATAACAAGACACAACAATACAGTTATCTACAAATCATTAGAAAAAATATCAAAATAATCAAAAGGGATTAGGATCAACGTCATACAGATAAAAAAAGAATAGGTAACGACTGGTTTGCTTACCCTTGTAGAGGAAGAAAAAGGATTGTGAGAAACCAAACAGAACAATCATATAAATGATTCCAAACGTCAACATGTCACCAGTTATCATGCTGTAAATCATTGTGACGAACGGACCGGTCAGACGAACAGCTCTGAAACAGAAAACATAATGAATTTAAATTGTTGAATACATGGCACAAGTTCTAACAGAAGCAATTTATATCAGAGGTATCTATTACGGAATACCAACACGTCCACAATTCAATATTTGTGGTAAACAACATTTTTGTGTTTAAAGAGTAAACGTTTGGTTTTTAGGATACATTGTAGAAAAATGAGTTGTTAAGGTTTTAAATGTTTTTTAGTAATAAGATTTTGAGTTTCCTTGATTTAAATAAATTAACCACAGTATTTTTATTTTATTATGTTAATTTAAAAAGATGTATGTATAATAGTTACCCAGCGAAGAACATTAGAAGAAACCACGATCCTGGAACAGCAAATACCAAAATGGCTTCTTCAGAACTCTTGTCTCCGATCAATCTAAACGGTATGCATGCCAACAGGAGTAGATTCGACACCAAGAATATGGCCTTGGCTGGAGCGTTTGACTAGAAAAAGATATAAAACCAATATTATTATAACCACCTACAATTCCGAATTTCCAAAACTTTCAAGCTTTTTAGGAATACAGCCGCATTTTTGAGCTTATATTTCATCAGTATCTGCCCCCTATAAAGTTGATACCAGATGAAAGTCTCCCACAGGAAACTACCTCAAAGGGCGGACCGAACCATCATATTTCCCAAAATACCACAGCCTACGTCCACTCTTCGCGGTGATCGCAACCCTCGGCCGAGCGGAACCCGTCTCCTTGAAATTCAAATTCGTCAAACTCCCGCCAAAACAGATGCGGTCTATCAAAAACGGCCGCTCGCGCCGCCACTAGTCAATCCGTCGGTAAAACAGAGAGGTTCCCGACCGACGGATGAACATGACGCCGCCTGTCAGTTGAACGCGCGCAAAAAGCCCTCTCTTACATCAACCGCTGAACCAACAGCATCGACCGCAAAATCTCTTCTCGCCTTCGCTCGCCTCGGACGCGAAGCCAAGCCAGCATTCCGGACAGCCCGCCAAAAAGACCACATCTGACATCGGCAGATCGCCACGCCGCAAGCACTGACTCGCCTCGGATGCCAAGCAATCAATCAGCAGCCCAGCCGCGACACCACGTTGCAGCCCGCCAATTACCAACCGACCGCCAACGACGACAATAACCTGTATCGTATCTGTAACGACTACCCTGCAATACGATGAAATAAACCAGCCTTGACCAAATACCCCGTGCGTTTCTGTCCCCCACCCCCGCTTTGACCTTGACGTTATCACGGCCTGCCATCTCCGCTTCAGAGCGCGCAGAAGGCCGGTGATAAAGTGAGTCGAAACTATTTAAAATGCGATCTTTGTTCTTGTACAAGCAAAACGTACTGGTGACAAATCATTGAAATATGATGATTGTTTAAAATCATTTCATAATCAAAAAACCTCTTAACATCAAAACACATGATGAATCATATAGGTGGCGAAAATCTGAGATATCGATTTGCATTTTTTTGTCCAATTGAGTTCCCTAGCACCCCTTGTATTTGAATGTCCCCAAGGGTTATTGCCTCTACTTTGGGAATTACCGAGTTAAAACTATAAAGGTATTTATACCAAGAAATGATATTATAAAAGATTAAATACAATCATACAGAGAATAATAAAATATGATTGTTTGCACCGTCCAACTTATAAAGAGCGTACTTCAGTGAAACGGCAAATAATTTTCAACAGTAGGTGCGACGAAATTTCTCAATAGTCGCCAATCGGAGAAAGACAGTAGAGGTGTCCGCACGTCGATTTGTTTTGTCATGGCGTCGGATGAAAATATTCTTAAATCGTGTAAAGACGACTAAAAACTTTACGTATGTACTTAAAAAAGAAAACAAGTCAATGAATATACTATTATTATTAGTAAGATAACAATAAACATAACATTAAGGGGGGACATGCTCGTCGAAGGTCAAAATTGAGTTTTTATTGTATTTTCAAACCATGATCCTGGACACTCCTTAAACGTTGTAGATAATCTATTTATATAATTTTGAAGCCTTATTATCCTTTATAGTTATTTTAAACATTTGATGACTGCATAAAGTATTTTTGTTACATAAAATAGTATTCTTTTAAACCTCTCGCTCTAATGTTTTAGAATATAGTCATATTTCGGTACATAACTGTGCAGTGGTGTTAAAATTTTTTACATTTATTAATTTTTAAACGCATTTATAAAACCATTAGCATAATTTATTGCGAGATAATTTTTGTAAAATATTCACGATAAAAAATTATATTGATAATCTCTGTGATCCCAAATTTGACAAGAATTA
This sequence comes from Rhyacophila brunnea, assembly GCF_057557595.1. NCBI lineage: Eukaryota > Metazoa > Arthropoda > Insecta > Trichoptera > Rhyacophilidae > Rhyacophila > Rhyacophila brunnea. The sequence goes on from NW_028232774.1 coordinate 24,133,170, forward strand.
GGCATTTTATTATTAAAAAAATCGGCAAGATTAACACATTTGAAGATGATTCTAAAGGTATTTATTATAAGCTATGTCCTTGACCATTCAAGTGTGATAAACATCTTATGAATAATGATTGCTTTATAATAATTAATGACCTAAGAATAAGGTAGTGTTTTTTTGAAATACGCCATTTCTTTTGTCATTCCCCAGTGGTTAAGCTACAACATACGGCCGTAGCCATAAATTGACAAACTATAATTGAAGTAGGGAGTAAAATGATATTGACGCGCGTGTTTGAACATGTACCTAACCGAATTTTTTTTTATTTTTTTTTAAACGGTACATGTTCAAACACGCGCGTTAATATCATTTTACTCCCTACTTCAATTATAGTTTGTCAATTTATGGCTACGGCCGTATGTTGTAGCTTAACTACTGGGGAATGACAAAAAAAATAGCGTATTTCAAAAAAACACTACCTTATTCTTAGGTCAATAATTATTATAAAGCAATCATTATTCATAAGATGTTTATCACACTTGAATGGTCAAGGACATAGCTTATAATAAATACCTTTAGAATCATCTTCAAATATGTTAATCTTGCCGATTTTTTTAATAATAAAATGCCTAATTCTTGTCAAATTTGGGATCACAGAGATTATCAATATAATTTTTTATCGTGAATATTTTACAAAAATTATCTCGTAATAAATTATGCTAATGGTTTTATAAATGCGTTTAAAAATTAATAAATGTAAAAAATCTTAACACCACTGCACAGTTATGTACCGAAATATGACTATATTCTAAAACATTAGAGCGAGAGGTTTAAAAGAATACTATTTTATGTAACAAAAATACTTTATACAGTCATCAAATGTTTAAAATAACTATAAAGGATAATAAGGCTTCAAAATTATATAAATAGATTATCTACAACGTTTAAGGAGTGTCCAGGATCATGGTTTGAAAATACAATAAAAACTCAATTTTGACCTTCGACGAGCATGTCCCCCCTTAAATGGACGCATGTTGGATTTTTATGACAAATTATATTTCGATCGGCACGCGTCATTTGCACAATCCGCGCATCACCTAGCCACGATCTTTTTAGACCATGCCTCAACTGAAGTATAGCCTTAATGCAATAGAGTGATGTAGGAAAAAAGATATTGGTAATAATAACATGATTTGCTTTCATTTCGTTATTACATAATGCTAAACGATTCTTTCAACCCCTCACCAGTTGTTTCATGAATGCTGCCAGACCCTGATTCTTGACCTCGTCTCCTTGCTGAAATATGACATAGCTCAAGACTCCGGCCAGAGTCCCTACTTCACAGATGTAGCGGGCAATGTCTTTGAAGTCTTCGGGTGGACCGAGCAATGGTGCCATCTGATCGTCCGGTCGAAGGTATACAGCCAGTGATAGGAAGACCAGATGAATAAAGAGGATTAGAAGCCGCTTCAGGAATTGATTCTGTCAATTAATAGAATAGTCAATTACTTCCTAAAAAACAGTGTAAATTAGGTTTAATTAATTTAACCATATCGATTGGTTCAAGATGTTTTCTAGGATCTATCTATAAAATTTCTGAGGCTTTCATAAGTTTTGTATTTTTATTAAAAATAATGCCACATTCTTCGTTGTATAGGTATATGCATTCTTGACTAAAAAATAATTCAAATTAAAAATAATAAAATGTCCAAGGACCACCACAACAAAAATTCGGAGCAATTCTGATGACGTCGTTTATGAATCAAATTTTATAATGTTATGTACAAAGATTTGAATTACAAAAATAGTAGCCATTTTGTCAATGATAATTTTATACATCAGACTGTATGTCTGATGTAGACTGAATGAAATCTGCAAAAAGACACTTGGTTCAGTATCCAAGCACTTGTGCAATTGAAAGGTGTGTGTTCAAATCCATTTTTTTTGTTTCTGAGACTTTTAGAAGATTATGTATAATCATGTTATATGTGATATCTCACCCTTGCAAAGGTTTTCCATTTCTCCTCCAGCAACCTCTGAATAATTCCTCCGTCCAACATGTCCAAATGCTCCTCTTTGGTTCCGTTAAGGATTATGAATAGCGCAGAGTTCCAATCTACCAAATTGTTGAATAAGATGGGATTAATTAAATCATTACAAGGTCAAGTCTTTTGGTTCCTTCATAACTGAAGTTTTAATAGAAATATTTAATATATTGTAACGCTAACTTTCTGTTGGTTTGGGCCGTGTAAAATTGCCGCTTTCTATCATGAAGGACTGTCAAGTGTCAGGGAATCACTCCAACAGGGAAAATTACATTCATCTATAGTGTATTCTTGCCAGTGTGATGTAACGCTGGCAACACTGCATATTATTATGACTTCTACAATATCTTGTTCCTTATTATCAATTATCCCCTACAATTATTCCTCCCTTTGTCTACGGTCATGTCAAACTATAAGACCAGTATAGCAGAAATTGTACCGAACTGGTGAAATGGTCATTGTAGATCCGTTAACAAAGTGTTCTTACGTCAAATATACCAACTTTGTAAAGGAGTGCCGGATTGTGCCACTGAAAGAGACCCGATTTGAGATATGACAAGACATGTGGGATTACGATACTCCATTCCCGAAGAGGCATTCCAGAAATGAAAACAATAATAGAGGAACCTGGGTGAAGTGTGTGCAATCCAAAAGAAACTATTTTGAATGGCATTAGGATTTCAACGCGACAAATGAGTAACCGTAATTTTCTCAGTGAGTTTTCTAGGTTGGATTCTTTTTTGATAGACTTCTTATTATCCCAACCAAAAGAATTTCAAAACTCATCATTACAACGCAATTTATAAAAACATTACATCATACATACTTGTCCTTCCATCTGGCAAGAGTGTGTCCAAAGCGTTCAATGGATATGCCGAACAGGTGATATTAGAATATCGCCAAAACTCTTTGGCGGAAAGCTCCAACATTTCCTTAAACACTTCGGCTCGACCCAGCTTGCACGCCAATGTCAGCGGAGTGAGACCTTCATTGTTTACTTTTCCATTACTGGCTGGAAGCTTTGGATGTCGAAGGGCATAACCAAACATATCCTGAAATTCAAATGGCATTGTATAACATTTTTTTTAAATATACATAATTCAGAAACATACGGAGACCTAGATGCCGGCAAGGAATTAAGGAAAGTACCTATTATTGGTATGTATCTTGATGCAAACCACAAAAAAACCGGTAATCAATATTAATGAGGTTTTAAAAACGGTTCAGTTGCATGACTATTAGGTAATATCATCATTATTAGGTAGAGTGCAGGTGGCTGAATTAGTAAAGCACTCTCAGCAAACAGAGCATAAGACCAGCACAATATTTAGGTTGAGGTTGAGTCATAAAGATTAAGTTGAGGTTACGTTGATTCTCTGTGCCCTAACAACCCAGTAGGCAAGTAGCTTTATGAAGTTATGCTGCATGCTTTTATTATAAACTAGTGATAGCCAACGCATGGGCGGCGCCAGGATTTTGTGTAAGGTGGTGCATGTAAGAAAACTCTTATTCCACCAAATGTTGGATATTTCGCATAGGCGTCGCAGTTTATAATATTTTGTTTAAGTTTATGTTTTGATTGTATGTGTAGAATTTCTCCAATAAATAATATTGTTATATTTATATAATATACAGTAATTATCTAAAAATTTTAAGAATCAAGGGCGGCGTTTGCACCACGCTGCCGGCGCCCATGCCAACGACTTCGTAAGCATGAAATGAGGATAGACAATGATTGGATTTAGCAGCTCGCGCCTCTGCCCGGCCGTTCCATTTCTATAAATATCCAGTCAGTGCCTGTAGACATGTATTATATTTATAATTAAATTCATATTCTTGTTAGTTCTCCGTGTCTTTCTCTCCCATGGCACTTTTTATTAACTGAAGTCAACTCAGTCAAAGCTCACTTGAGAGCATGTTGACATCAGTTTTGGGTATCTGCTCTTAAGACATTATTGCTCAAAAAACTGCTGATGCTTCACATCAAACGTAGGGCCTCGTGATACGCTCGATTAAGACCGAATGTGGTGCAGGGCGGGTTGGTTTGGAGTTTGGAGGGGTCATAGTTTGTGTTTTAGACGTGTATCAGTATCATTGGATTGCCGGACATTACTCTTTTTGTCTCTTTGTACGGTGCAATATACGATTGAACAACGCTGAAATCTTTGAATGGGCCAGTTCAGATTGCATCTTATCCAATTATTAAAATGATGAATTCAGTGGAGACTTTATTTACATCATGAATTATGTGTTCAATAAACACATTTATGTTTGGATTTTGTGTGCGTCAATCCGGCGTTTTTTATAAGAGTTACTAGAATAACATATCATAAGAATATTTGAATTAGTAATGTTTTACCAGCTTATCGCAGACGACAACCATATGTAAGATCATATTCCCAAAAGAGTCTTGCAGGTCAGGGTCGGCCCCTGAGTCCAAGAGTAAGTTATAAACAGACTCATTAGCGCAGCAAGCCGCCCACGCTAGAGGGTACTCTCCAAGGTAAGCCAGACCCTCATAGTCCGTGTGCCGGGCGGGATTAGGTCGCTGTTGGTCACGCGGCAGGAAGAAACTTCCTGGGAATAGCCAGAAAAATGTTTTATTTATTTGAAGAATATACCTCTATAAATCCAAGTATGTATCTTCCCATTTAGGCCATTTTTTGCATAACCGTGGTAAAGAATGTTTACCTTGAAAAATATTATTTTAATTGTGAGTCCGAATCTAAAATGGAGAGATAGAACTGTAAATATAAAAAAAAGGTGAAGATGGGTCAACTAGGTTGACTTCTTGTTGTCTGCTGTTAGACCACAAGTGGACCTTAGCTACTTCAAGATGACTTCTCCGTTCACTTCCAGTCGATTCCTCCCAGCGCATATAAGTCTTATTTGAGGGGCTTTATTGGTGCTGACCCGATCGTAGGAGCTGGATTTTGAAATTTTTTATGATGCCAAGCTCATTAAAGAGTTTATATAGGTCATGATTGTAGCAACGTCGCGCTTGAGGCCAAAGATCTCTGAAAAAATTCTACGCTCAATCAAAGATGGAGAAATGTTACCTATCGCTCGCTGGCTGACGTTTGCGCCTGCTTCAACTAGGTCCTGCACCAATTCATTGTTGCTGTAAGCGATCGCCAAATGAAGGGAACTGGCACCTGCAAAACACCCAAATATGAATATAAAAAAATAAATTGCCAAGCATAAAAATACATTGGTTTATATGCCTTTATGTGCAATTTAATATTATAGTTTTTCAATGAAACAACTAACCCAAATATTCTTCTCCCTCTACAACGTCCAACGCCAGTTTGGGGAAGCACTTCAGTAGCGTTCTCGCGAGCCGAGTGTGTGTCCTGGTGTCACAGATAATGAGGACATGAAGAAGAGACTCTCCAAGGGCTCCACGGTGACGCATCTGCCAACAAGCTGCGTGGTCTTGCCACCTCGCCAAAGGATCGTATCTCGAGAGGGAGGCTTCAATTGGCAGTACTACCTGTCATCAAAAATTGAATCATTAAACCTTTAACTTCTTATAAGATGTAAAACTTCACATTTCATTCTAGAATAAAAACGGATGTGTATCAAAATTCTACATTAGAAAATATTAGAAGTTTTTTTTATATTTCACCAACAATTTTTAAAAAGCACATTTTGTTTTTCTACAGATAATAAGAATAAATATAATGAAATAATGATTATCACAGAGCTCGAAATGGACCAGAGCGCACCGGAGTGCGTTCCGGTTCATGAAATTGGAAAAATTATCGATCTGTCTCGTAGAAAAAAAAATTAACAATCTGAGCTAGACAGGCCATATAACACAAAAGCTTATATAAATTATTTTTATAAAATATACACAAAATTAGATAACTATGTTAATATTTTAGGAAAATTATCGAGCGCTCCGGTTCGTAAAATTTTCTATTTCGAGCGGTGGATTATCACCACCGGCTGTGCAAAAATATGGATCTTGGTTGCATTCAGGAAATGTCTTCACTTCTTTCTGTCCACCGTAAATTCCCTTCACCGCTTGGGCTTCAAGATTGCTGTCTATCTTTCTACAAAGTCCAACCACTTAAGCTTAAGTCTCCCGACCATTCTTTCCTCCTTTCTATAGAACATAGGGCTTTAAGACGATTATGTGTCTTCCATCATTGAGACATACTATAGCCAACGGAGTCTTCTCACTTTCATACATAAGAGACAATAAAGTGATTGATGTAATAATTAGGCATTCAATTTCACTTCGAAGAAAAAAGATTTCTGTAAAAGACGATTTCTATTTTGAATTAAGGTAAAAATATAAAAAAAACATTACCTACATAAACTATAGTAGACTAAAAAAAGTGGTGTCGCATATTCGCATTCACTTTCGAATTACCTGTTGATATCAGGAGTTACTAAAATCCTTGAATAATGAATTAATTTACGTGTTTCTGATCTCTGAATTTCCATCGAAGGTATTCGGCCCTGTTGATGATCTGCCCTTTCCCTTCGGCGTACATCAGCACTCCGAATTGTTCTCTGATCAGCTTTTCCACCTCAGCCTGTCCACCGACGTTGTATGCCTCGATTAATTCGCCACCTGAAATTATTATTAATGAAACAAAAATAATTGACCCTAGTCGTTTTAAAGTCGGTACCTAACCTCAATTTTTACTTTTTTCTTATACGTTTCTTGATTCTGATTCTGTAAGTAGTTCTCCACCATATTATAATATAATTATGTATGTATATTCATAAAATATAAAATCCATTCCTGTTTGTTAGTTAAATAAAATTTAAAAAAAGTTGATTGAAAAGTCGTTTATATTCATCAGCCGCCATTTTTTAATATTGTACAACTATTTTATTTAAACATGATTTTTTATTTATCAATTCGGCATTGGCTTTTTCTAGTTGTTTACAAAAAGAAAATATGTATTCTATTTGCAGTCCTAAATTTAATGTGCTTGATGATTTTTCGCGGTTATCTCAAAATGGCGAAATATCGAGGTTACCGACTTTGAAACCAACAGCCTCAATAATTATAAGACGAAAGATTTATATACAACACACAACAGAAGTAAGTACTTTTAACGAAGTTGATTTATTGTTAATCTAATGGCAGTTGCTATATTTAGAAAACAAAACGTGTTTTCAAAGATAAAAAAAGGTTATTCTGTAATAGGTTCTAATAATGCTATGGGCGAGGAACTGTTCGCTTATGAAGTGTTTGGACCCAGGGCATAGACCTAATAGATTGAAGTGGGGCTAACGTCTATTTTTCGTAAAAGAGACATCTTTGAGAGGCGGCCAAGATCCACATCGGATTATGGAGCGAACGAAGAATTGTGTTTATAAAGATATTGCTCCCACTCACTCCCACCTTTAGCAAAATTTTAAGTTCGTCATGGATCCACTCATCCACATTGACCACATTACGGATATCTCGACTAGATAGCTGCTAGGTGATAGGAAAGTATTAGATAGTATGTTATACATTTAATGTTAACGCCTCTTAACGTTAGGTACCTTTCTTGTAATTGGCCAGCTTGTAGAGCAGGCACTGGTCTTCGTTGGAGGCCTGGCTGATGACGCGGTCGAGCACTGATCCATCCGCCTGCACTTCCTGCTTCACCCTGCAGAACTTGCATCCCATCGCACTTCACACTATCTTCTAATGTCGATGCCATCACCACTAGCCGCGGCCGATTCTCCGACAATCGTTTTCATCTCACTTTTCTTTATAATTAATTGTTTGCATTAGATTGTCCAACAACTTGGTCATTTACCCTATTAATAATAAAACACCAAGAATAGTAAAAAATATTAAAAAAAAAAAAAAAAAAAAAACAATGGTACTTTACAGGTTTGTCATCTACCCTATCCGTAAAATTAATCTATATTTTATAGTCGAATTAATGTAGAACAGTTATGTACATATTATTCTGAAATGCATTTTGAATAACAGCCATACATCGGTAGGTATTGAATACAGTTTCAAGTAAACTTTGTTTGTAAAAACAATTTACAATTTCCACAAAGGAATGCAAATAATATGCCACATTCGCAAATAATATTTTTACCTACACGAAGTTATCTGTCAATTTAATAATAAACTACCTACCACTCCCCAAGACCACGCAGCTTTCAGCTGCATCCAGGTTGTCAAAGAATGTTTAATTATTAATGTAATATTATCAAAAAGGAAAACCAAGGACCTACAAAACATAAATTATTAAAGAATGATTTGTAATTTTCTAGAATATTCTTTGATAATTTTAAAGACTACATTGTTAGCATTAAAATAATTGACTACATTATATCAGTAACAAACCTTTTACGTTAAACTATATTATATTTTGATTTATGGTAATTAATATCGTACACGTCATCATTAAAGAAAATTCCACAGAAAATTCACGCCGCCATTTTGTCGCATTTCCGGATATCAAACGTCATTTTTCAATAACCTCAAATCTTACAAGAACTTTAAATCGTCATAAATCCAGTTTATATACCAAATCCGTTTTAAAATCATACAGAAAACAATTTTAATCCAAACACAATGTTTACAACAATTTAAAAACAATCACTATTTCGACATTCCGTATCGGGAAACCCCACATTGTTTATTTTAACTGCATTGACGTAAGGCAGTATTTTTTGAACAATGGATGTTTTCTTGTAGCCATGGTTTCGTTTCTTGTTTATTTCTGGTCTCTATGCGAAGTATTAAGTGTTTCTATGTCCGTGAAAGTTAATTTGATGCCTACACTATTGTTGCACCACATGGAAAATGCGTGACACAGAGATATTATTGAATCATATGTTACGAATTTCGCTTACAGATAAAATGTGGATGAACGCTCGAAAAAGAAAACTGACATCGTTTTCCAATTATTCTATAAATGTGAGGGAATCAAAAAAAGTTTGTAAATATGGGTAAGTAGGTAGGTACTAACGATGCAAGACTCACATGGCGTGATGCGTGAGACGTGGCGATGGGTAGAGGGAAGTGATGTGACCTTGTGCTTACCCTATGTCCTGACACTATAGCGTGACAAGGTGAAGTACTTAAGTAATTACTAAATACCTACTCATTTTCATATACTATCTAGATGAACTAGATTAAAAGTACGAAAAATCCGTTTGGTGGTATTACCTAAGTACCTACTTAGGTACACAAAAACAATGAAGTTGAGAGGCGCATGTGCCGCATGATAGTCCAAAAATGAAGAATTTGGGGTGCCTTTGCGAGCTAAGCCTGAATAATTTGAAGACGATGTAACACGTTAAATACCACTGGCTACATACATATGATATACCTACATGAGACCTCTACCTACCTCGTATTTCAATGTGTAAGAAATACATACCTACAATATTTACAACATCAAACATTTCACTAAAACATAATAATGTTTATATCAATTGATCTGTTTTGTGGGTGCATTCATTTCTATTATATTATTATGACAATTGTTATTGTTTATTTTTGTTCTGCTAAGACTGGTGGGAATATATATGTGGAAAGGCCCGTCACCTAACATTGTAATGTTTTCGAACATAGTTATTTATAATATATTCTTTTTAATACTACAATAGGCCATGCGCCCCAATGCCAGTAGTGTAGTTACTAGTTAGTAATATAAGTGAAACAATCACGTGAGACAATCACATAGGCATCACCGGATCGAACCCGGAGCCCCCGGATGAAAAGCCAGCACCTTAAGTACTGTACTACGAGCCTGAGAGCGGGTCTGGTCCTGTATGTACTTATGTCTTATCTGGAGAATATTCTGCCATCCGCCAACTTGATGAAAACGCCCTGGCATGGATGAAGGATCTATCGGTGCATCTATAAATAGTGATAATGGTTTCTTGACAATGTGTTGCTGTATTTGTGACTGGTTATGTTTCAATGAATATCAATCTAAATACAGCCTACAACCTGGATCGTACCTGTAGCTGCCACTTGTCACCCGGGTGCCAACCCAAAATTGCTGCCCGTGAGGGGCCCAGAATTTAGTGGAAATATGAAATAAATCAGACATTTTGAAATAATTATTTTAGTGTCGTCAAAATATTCATATTATAACAAATCTATATCGATGGCCAATTTGGCGTAAAAACCTCAATTTATCCGCTTGATTTTGATAATTATGCACAACTACACAGAATTTGAAACCCACGGTGGCCGCGCGGCTTAAGCGTTGAACTATCACGCCGTGCATCTCAGGTTCGAATCCTGGGTCTGGCAAGTACACATATTGTTTTTCAATTTGTGTGTGAGTCAGGGTATGGACCTAATAGGTTGAGCAAGTGGCTGATATCCATTTCTCGTAAAAAACAAAATCTGTTAATACAAACCTCTACTCTGTGGAGGTCCATATGATCTTATTAGGATCGGACATGGCCGACAAAAAAAACTCTGAATTATTAAACTCATTATTTCGAACCTAGTCTCTAAGCATTTTGAACATAATATTAGATTGATTGAGACGAGATACGATTATTATACCTAGCTTGCCGGCAACACCGAGTTGAGTCTCGTTTAATTGAGGCTTTCCAACGATTAGAAATGCAGAAATTATATAATTTGATTTTTTGACGGCGTACTGAAAACCTGTGTTATTAAAAAACGATTTACGATACTACGACAAATTTTAATATTAAATGTAATATTTTTCCTGAAAGGTCATAGTTCTATTTATCGCTGTTCTGTTTTGTCACTTCTGTTTTTTCATGTTCTGTTTTATCATGGAACCGAAATTTTTACTTAAATCGTCATTTCTATAAAACAACTTTAGGCGGAGTTAGTTTACAACTGAGCACCCCACATTTTTAAATGTTTCTGATTGTTGTCGTGTTGAATAGTAAAGATATTTTGGAGTTAAATAAAATATAATGTAGATTTTTCACATCGAAGAAAATTGTTCCACATGCGACATGAAACAAACTCACGAGAATTTTTTTTTAATATTGTACCTCTCTGACAATTCATTTTCTGACACCCTTTGTCTTATAAAGAATTATATTTTCACCATATGACTAAACGATCAAATTAAATAAATTCCTAATTTTTGTAGACATTCCAACCTGTAATCATTTTGTGGAAAACAGTTCCACACAGAGTTATAATAATAGATATATTACTAATATTACGATGCAATAGATTCGGTCGTAATATCACTATGAATAGATACTACTCTAACTGATATTTTGTAGATTGACATGAAGTTTAGTTTGGAGTAGGAATTGTAACCCCGTACAGAATTTTCAATCCCGAGATTTCGGCTTCGGTATTTAACTGGCAAACATTTTAAAATTTACAAAAAAAAACAGTACTTACGTAAAAAAAGGTAGGTTTTATAAACATCATTACATTTTCATCGTATGTTTTTAATTATTATGATTGAGTAGTGAAGGAAGGGAAATTCGCACCCTCGCAACTAAACCGCCACAAGTCCAACTTTACGTGTTTTGAGTTAATTACTACGTTTCATTGTCTATCGTTCATAGTATATGTACCGAAAATTTCATATTTCTAGGTCATCAAATTCAAGTCAAAACTTCATTCAATATCTAAACATATTTCAAAAACACAGTACAAAAATGCGAAAGGTAAAAAGTTGATTTTCTCTGTTTGACGTTTTTTGGATTGTGGCAGTTTAGTTGCGAGGGTGCGATATAGTCACTATATCAGTATTTACACTATAACTATATGTTTATATCAGTGTTTACCAACCATTGTGTCATCATAATATTATTATACAACTGTGTCCCGATTTTTTTTTAAATGGGTAGGTAGATACTATAATAAGTACAAATGTGTTATATTTCAAGCATAACTTTTAAACTATAAGTAACAATTTTGGTATGCCGCTAAATCCTAATTAGTTTTAAAGTGTATAAACAAATACAACATAATTACTTATGCTAAAACTTTTTTTGAATTTCTAAAAGACATAAAAAACACAGCTTTCAAGCTACAGTCCCTATTTTTAGATGACAGGTAATAATGTCTGTTAAATTTTATATAAAGGTAGAAGCAATGTTGTTTATTAAAACTTTCCCATATACTCAATGGCCTTATAATTCGTCGTGGATCTTGGCCGCCTCATGAAAAGAAACGTACTTTAAACACTCGCTCAATCTACCAGGTCAATACACGCATTGAAAAACAACATGTGAATTCGACACAACCGGGATTTGAACACGAGACCCACGACTTCATAAATGGACACGTTACCGCTCGTTTATCGCGAGCACATTGAAACCAGTGTTTTTAGATAATTTCACAAAATACAACATGTTTACACAAAAAAATATTAAACCTTATTTTTAACTCATGGGATTCCAGTATATTCAATCCCGGAATTTCGAAACCGAACAGGATCTTGGGGGTGCAAACCCTAGTATGAAGGCACTTCCTGCCGATATTATTCTGACTGTCTACATTGACATAATATTATATTGACATTACGAAGAAAAGACCATGTTACATTGACTTAGCGATTACCTATTTATTCATGTTATAGTAGGTAGTACATATAGATAGATGATAGGTATAATAATAATTATCCTTTGATAGATAGACAGATAGATTCTACCGATCCAGGTGGCGTAACTACTATTGTATTATTTATCGCACAATCATAATAATATGTTATCTATCAACCAGTGGGTCTATTCTATACTTATCGAACACTAAAGTGATAAATAGTATCAAACTTAGGGTAGGTTTGTATCAAAATATTAGCACTTATTGTAACAATTACACAAAGTTGGTTTTTATTGTTGCAATAAGTGCCATATTTTAACAGCAGCAAGATAGGTGCTGTTAAAATATAGCACTTAATGCAACAATAAAAACCAACTTCGTGTAATTGTTACAATAAGTGCTAATATTTTGATACAAACCTACCCTAAGTTTGATAATATTTATCACTTTATTACTTAGGCGGTCGATAAGTTTAGAATAGACCCACAGATCTTCTATTCCATGTAAATAATTTATTTTCGTCATGCTTGTAAGTGTTGTTGTACACTGTACCTACTGCTTTCACGGCCCGATTATAATAAACGATTCCTTTATTTTCCTGTCAGTTTATTTAGCATATTTAGAATTTGCATTGAAATGTATTTTTTCTTTCACCTTACCCTATTTAGTACGTCTTCTCCCTGTCTCGCCCACTCCTACACGTTTACATATATTTTCTTTCATGCGTTACATATCCGTATTATGCAGATTTTGTTTTACGAGATATGGATGTCAGCCACTTGCTCAACCTATTAGGTCCATACTATGACTCATACACAACATGAAAAACAATACTTATATTGTATACTTGCCAGACCCAAGATTAGAATCTGGGACCCACGACGTCATAAACCGACGCTTTTTACATAATATAAATCAAGAAAAAATATTTATAATGCACGTGATTCAAAATTATTGTAATAGTAACATATTGATAGGTATGTTTCTGGAGAAGTTCCAAAATGCACTCCGTCCTGGAAAAATATCCTGGGGCACCAATCCGGCGCGTTCCGGCCCTACTACACCACTATCCAATCTATAAGTTAAAATTATAGTATCAAGCTGTGATTTCGAAGTATTTACAGTTTCACCAGTGTTTTTACTATAATTTACAATTTACATGATAATTATGTACTTCACAATATAAATAGTTTTAAACATTTTGTTATGTTTGTTACGTTATAACTCGAAAGCTACCGGATCAATATTGATGGAACTTGCACAGCTTATAAACTATTGCTAGTACCAATTTAGTAGTTTCATCTCGAAATCTCATAATTTTCCTTCTCGAAAATATTGCAACAATTCATCAAGAGTAGGTAAAGTGGTCAGATAGCAGCAATGGTGTGGTGAGAAAATCGTAGAGTGCGTACGACACTGTGACGTCCCGTGGGGGTAGGCAAGGCGGCAAATCAAGGAGAATCATTTGAAATATATAGAAATAGCTACCTAAACTTAGTAATAACGAAAATACCTTTCCATTAAAAAAATCAGCTCACTGGTTTTGTCGGGTTCGCGATATCTAGTTTACTTCCGTTGCCCTTCGACGTCCTTGGTGACCAGAAACGACACGTGCAGATTTGCGAATAATTAAAGTCTGATATTTTGTTAGTAATGTCTCCATACAACACATTTCTTAAATATTGTAAAGGATGATAAAAATACTGTATAAAAAATGGACCGGCATTTTATCTAGGGACGTCACTGGTACGCCAATACCCAACCGTTCTCGAAATCATTGTTTTGAAAATCTATTTATTTCTGACTCGGTATGTCTGTCTACTTTTTATTTTCGTATTTCACGCGGACAAAGTCGCGAGCTATGGCTAGTTTACAATAAAGTAATTCCATAATTATTAACTTGCATACATTGAGATAAAACCTTTAATACTGGTTAACGTAAATTGTTCGTAATTAGGCACACTGGATAATATGCACTAAGTAATTACTTTCACTAAAGGTAGGTAGTCAAATACCTATTACAAATCTTTTATTAATTAAATTAGTAATTATTAATTACGCACTACGACATTTTCAGTGAGCAACATTATTTTATTAATCGTGATAATCAATAACATTTGTGACATTTTATTGTTGTCCGTTTTGCATATTAAATGTTTTTAACCATTTTGACGGATCTCGTTTCCCGCGCAATTTTGTTTGCATCTTCGTGTTTGTTGATTTTTTTTTTAGTATTTCTTTCATAATAACGGCAACCCTATAAAGACCAAGTTCCGCGGTATCGGTATTTTCAAATATTCATAATTTTTTGTTATAAAAGTTGGTTATAATCACCTGCCTCCTTCGCCATCGATTGTGAATGTTATAAATATACGCGGATCCTGAAGATTTTGTAAAACGAGACAATAATAATATAATTGGTAAGTATTTTATTATATTCTAAAATATTGTAATCATATGTAAAAATGTCATGATGTGTTTCTTGGCGCCGCCAGTGGTGCAACATGAGTAAGTTGCCATAAGGAGTAGTCAGTATAACGGAACGGTTAAGCGGATTCGATTATTCTATGGCACGCAATATAATTATGTTAAATCTGGATCACGATCGAGTCAATTTGATCCTTGATCGCGATCCACATTAAAGTTGTAACAAGCAGATTGATGTTTTGATTAGGTACAGAATCGCTTGGATTCTTGGACATCAACAATCACTGGTTAGATTGATCATTTTACAAGATTTAAGTATTCACATGTCACAGCTCACATTAAAACTGCCTACATATTATATTATTACATACCTAATGGAGTTTTATATATTATTATGAATGATTTTATTATTTTCAGGTGTTCTGATCTGACTTCTTTCTTCAGAAAATCACTTTCCACACATTTAAATATCAATATAAACATTTATTTTAATAACAAGAATTAGAAGGGCACTAAATACTCAAAATAGCTTGAAATATCTTATCATATACCTAGTGGAAAAAAGGTTTTATAAACGAATTAACAGTTTGCATGGAAAATTGGAATTGAACCTTCTTTATACAATTACAATTATTTAGAATTGTTCATTTTTTGAACAGACCGAAGGCAACATAGAATATTTTTAAAAATATTGATTTAAAAAAAAGCGGGAAAAGAAGACAGTTATAAAAAAAATGTGCCGCATGAAGTCTAGACTTACAAGACGAAAGCAGCTACACAGTAAAATGAAATCATTATTCTGCAAGCAGTTGCTGAACGGGCGCATGGCCGCTTTAGAAATGGTCGGAATGATTCGATACAAGTCTAAATCAGACAAAGAGTCGCACGAGTCCAGCGAGACGATAGAAGATGAAGAGGAATCTGTGGTGGATGACTACGACAGCGATACAGATATTATGAGTGAAGATGAAGAAACTCCACCATCACCCGCTAGTGATGATCGCCGGATTTACAACGAGACATTGGCACAACGTTCTTTTGATGTTTTGTATGATTCATATAAGCGTATTCTCCTTAAAAGACGCGCAGAGGAAGGGCTCGATGTCGAAGATTTTACCTTTCCTCCAGCACCGACGATAGCAGTGCCCACCGCAACAGTGGACCCAATTCGGTCATTTGACGGGGTGATTTTCGCATTATTCGATGTGACATACACCAGTGAAAGATTATTTAGAGAACACGGAATCTATCTGTTAGACAACTTCTGGAAACGTCGGATCAATTACCAATGGAGGAACCAACGTAACAAAGCGAAGGAGAGAGTCAAGAAGATGCTAGAAGATACTGAGAGCAAAGATATTGATTCGGATTCTCATTTGGAATTGGTGAGGGAGAAATTAGTGGTTAGAGTCGTCGAGGCTATGTTGGCCCATCAAAGTTTAGTAGATACGGAAGTGTCTGACGCATTAAACGACATGATGGCTTATGGGAAAGAGTTGGAAAAAAGAAAAGCTACAGTTGTACCGTCTAATGATGCATAATTTTATTCTGACTTGCTTGCTAAATTGATACCTATTGAAATTGTATGCGAAACTTTATAATAATAATATAATAACTGCATTAATCTAAATTTAATCATCACATCATTAATCACAAAAAAATTGTGTCACAGTGCTTATATTATATGGTAATAATATCATTGAATTTTACTTATCAGCGTTTGGTGGGACGTTTGCAGCTCAAACGTATAGCTGTATAACCTAAAAAAGACATTGTCTACGAACATTTTCACACACGGTTATACATTTGAGTTGCGCACGCCGCTCGACGCTCCGCCAAAAGCTGTCCACTCAGGCCGTATACTAAACAACATGTATCAATATTTGTATAAAGGTCATTAGGTCCCTTACGCACTACCAGGAGGTAGAAGAAAGGAAATCGGTGTTTACATAGACGGTTATGGCAATCAGCAACACTTTCTGGTTACTGGAGGCCAGTAGACAGTGAGTCAGAGGTCCATCTGTTATTCATAAATCTGATTGTAGTGTCAAAAACTTATTGTAAAGGTCCTTTTAGATGTCAGTTCTGTTGTCCGTTTTGGTCGGTTCAGTTTTGAAATGGCGGTGTATTTAGATGATCAGTTTAGTTTTCCATTCAGTCTCAGTTGACAGTTCAGTTATCCACTAAAAATGAATATTATTCTTATAATAATTTTATAAACACATTGGTTGGTATAATACAGTACCTATCTATATTTGAAGAAATAATATTTGAATCAAAATTAGAAAAGTAGTATGAAAAATACGACAACATAGTAATTTACACGTCAAACTGGCAACACTAAAAACGGGTACTATAACTGATGGAAAATCCATCCTGTCTCGTCTCCTTCTCGGTTTCAGTCGGGCGCTTCAGTTTTGCATTTACATGTCAGTTAAACTGACAACTCAACTGAAACGGAGACTGATCAGACAGTAAACATTCTCTATTAGAATTTATAATAATATATTATCAACTTTGTAAAGTTGGCAATCCTGAAAATTGAAAATAAATATTAATTGAGAAACTTGATGCAATTCAATTTCATGAGAAGTTACAGAATTTACATTATCATAATTATATTATGTACCATTAATATCTACCCAATTTCAATGCTATTTATATGTTTATTTTAATTTGACAATGTGCCATAATGATTTCCATAAATATAATAATAAAATTACCTTTCTGCAATGACAACACCTAGCTAATTCATATTATTTTTAGGAATTAAACTTGAAAATGTAAATGTAATAAAGACATTTTTATTATGACAACAAATTTTGTTACTTGATTTACGAAGAGGTAATAAGTATAATAAGTCGTAGAACTTCTATTTTGATATTATAACCTGTTATTATCGAGGTTAGAATGCTTGTCTCTAGATCAGCGATACTCAACCTGCGGCCCTTTAAGCTTTCATGTGCGGCCCGAAACACATTTATTATCAGGAATTTCGTATATCTTGAGATTCGTTTCGACTTTGACGCACAGATAGTGACACCTGAAGAGGATTGTCATTATGGTCCACATCAGATCTGGTATAAGAGTGTTGCTATTGCACACGATTAATTTAAAAAACACGCATAATTTTTAAAATCTCAAAAATGTTTTGTAAAAAAGGGGGGGTTTCATGATCTTTTTCATCACACCAGTAGTGATGCGGCCCGCCGTTCCTTTACAAATATATGTATTTGGCCCGAAGAAAAAAAAGGTTGAGTATCATTGCTCTAGATCAATGGGTCTATTCTATACTTATCGACCGCTAAAGTGATAAATATTATCAAACTTAGGGTAGGTTTGTATCAAAGTATTAGCACTTATTGTAACAATTAGAATAAGATGTTTGTAATTGTTGCAATATATGCTATACGAGGGTGGGTCAATAATTCCTTAGAAAAAAGCATTAAAACAGTTTTTATTTTTGTATTTTTTTTTTATTTCTCAACATAATCTCCTTGGAGCTCAATACACTTGGTAAGACGTTTCTCAATTTTTTTTAAACCGTCAGAAAAATAAGTTTTCGGAAGGTCCTCAAAATAAGCATTTGTCCGATCGATGACTTCTTCATTTGAAAAAAAACGTTGTCCACTTAGCCATTTTTTTAAGTTTGGGAAAAGGAAAAAGTCACTGGGGGCTAAATCTGGCGAATACGGTGGGTGGTCGACCAATTCGAACTTCAATTCTTCAATTTTAGCCATTGATCGTAAACATGTGTGAACACGGGCATTGTCCTGATGAAAGAGGATTTTTTTCCTGTTTAAATGAGGCCGTTTTTCTTCAATTTTGTTTTTTAGCTGGTCCAATAAAGATGCATAATAATCCCCTGTTATTGTTTTTCCTTTTTCCAAATAGTCAACGAAAATAATTTCACGTGCATCCCAAAATACAGTAGCCATAATCTTACCAGCTGATTTCACGGTTTTCGCCTTCTTTGGACATGGTTTGCCTTCGCAATCCACTGCTTTGACTGTTCTTTCGTCTCGGGAGTATAGTGGTGTATCCATGTTTCATCTACAGTCACAAAGCGATGAAAAAATTCATCCGGATTGCGTTGCATGAGCGACAACAGGGCTTTAGAGGCCACCACCCTATTGCGTTTATTGTCGACTGTGAGCAAACGCGGCACCCATCTTGCAGAAATATTTTTCATGCCCAATTTGTCATGTAAAATAGAAATGACGCTACCTTTTGAGATCCCTGTAACCTCAATTATCTCACTCAACTTTAATCTTCGGTCACTTAACACCATATCGTGGATTTTATTGATCATTTCTGGTGTAGTCACCTCTACAGGACGTCCTGAGCGTGGTTCATCCTTTGTTGATGTACGACCACGTTTAAATTCATTTAACCAGTTATAAATAGTTGCAAGTGAAGGAGCAGATATGCCGTGAACTATATCCAACTCATTTTTTATTTCCTTTGCTGTTAACCCTTTTATATTAAAATGTTTAATAACAGCTCTAAACTCAATTTTCTCCATTTTCCATTTTTCCATTTTCCACAAGCAAATTTTTTTTTTAAATGTACGAGAAACACACAACAACCCGACCAATCTGATTGAAACTTCGCAGCATACTGAATCGGTAGTGCCGCTGCATGAAAACAAACCGCTTACAGTACTAGTCGCGCCACCTGTTGGCTTTTCTAAGGACTTATTGACCCACCCTCGTATTTTAACACCACCTCTCTTGCTGCTGTTAAAATTTAGTACAGGGGCTCCCAACCTTATTTTCACTAGGAACACATTTATATCCAAAATGGAATGGCAGGCAATTTTTCCTCAATGAAACGTACATAACTTAGACAGAGAACTCTACATAAGAATAAAACAGGTAATTAAAAACATATATTTATATATATATATGAAGTGTGCTAAAAATATATCTAATAAAAAATAATGACAATTTAATTAATGCGAGCTTTTAGCATTGGATTTCTTCAATCATTTTTTCATAGTTACGAACGTACAGGGGCGGCTCTACTTTAAGGGTTTGTAGGGACCATCCGACATCCCTATCATGTCAAAAATACACGTCATATATTTTTATTATAGACATAATATATCTACTTCATCATTACATGATCAAAATTAATGAACTATTTAATTTATTTTATCCGTCTTAACTAGTCGCCATTTTATAGAGTTATTTATTATTATTATACAAATAAATAAAGCAATGATTGTAAATTATGTAATAACATAATGATTACGAGATAATACAATAATTAATTAAACTAAATACCCACCATTCCGCGGTAGCACCTATGTACAAATTGAGAAAGCTATGGCGTCTATTTTTCGGTGACCAGGATGACTCGGTTCCATCCGTCGTCGCGGTACAAATCTCGTTTTACAAAGGATGCAAATGCATATCGTTAGTATACGCATACCAGGGAGCGATTCAAATAACCCCGAAGTGAGTAAAAAAAGCTCGCTGTATGTCGTTGTTCAAAACTGATAATGGTAAGTCTATAATGATTATTATTATTAATTAAGTTAATTTTTCAAGCAAGCTTGTTAGATGTGATTAACTAACAGCTCAGATGATCATATTATTTATTCTGAAAAATTACTCATTTCCCATTAATAAAATCATATTATTATAAGTAACTTGCTTGGTACATAATGTATAATATCGTCGTTTCCATTGCAAAATTGTATATCTGCAAAATCTCAAGTTTTCAGGAGAGCATAAAAACAGTTTAAAAATGTATGGCACTTCAATCAATTCAAAAAAGGTTTTCATAATTTCAACGAAAATGTAATTTTTGTAAATTGAGTTATTTTGCATGTGTGTAAAGGCGATTTTTGCTGTTTTAATTATACAAAAATGTCAAAAACGCATATTTTGCAGATACACAATTTTGCAATGGAAACGACGATATGAGAAAGTAGGTAGGTATGTATATTTAGAATGAAAGAGAACCACCACTAGGTACGTATGTGGATATTCCTATAAACAGTCATTTAGATTTGCATCGGCGAGTCACGATCTGTATGTTGATTATATTATGTTCATTGTTGAAAATAATGGTTCGCATAAAAAAGTTGAACCAAATCATCAAGAATAAAATCAGGTTACCTGCAACTAAGTACTGTATTAATGAAAAAAACGTGTTCCATGTTAAATATTTTTATTATAAATTATCTTTACATTAAAATGATTGTATATTTTTGTTAATATACAATTAAACACAGTATAATAGGATAATCACCGATATTAGCATAATAATATCTATGTAATAATATTAATATAAAAAATACACATTTTCTATGATACACTATAAAAACAAATTGCCACAAAAATATCAAAAATCTTCTAAAAACTCGTGGAATGCCACATTGTACCATTTTCTTATAAAATATTTTTTTATGTAAATAAATCACAAAATAATACATATTAATTTAAAACGTCTCACCGCATAAGTGACAAATGACAATTTAATTTAATCATAATATCAGATCATACTGCACCATCAATTTACTACCATCAATGGTCTCCGTAAATTAAGAAAAACAGATAAGATATTATATAGTTGGAAACAACTTTCTCTCTAAGATGTGCGCATGCAACAATTGTAAAACATTGTCCATACATATGTCCGCACAACAAATTTTTGTAAAAAGTAGTATGCGATCGTCAATTTTTGGTATGCATAATAAACAGGCTAAACGATAATTAATATATTTTCACCCAGGAGGGTGATCGATTAGAGAGATGAAAGATCATAGCATGATAATTTATTATCTTAGTTTATCTATGTAAAACACAATGAATATTTGCACATTTTTTTAGTACAAAATTTACTGATATTCTGCACACGTTGTTTTGCAATACAAAATACTGCAATGTAAAATGGATTGAACATTGAAGTAAGAACAGTTTAAATCTTCTAAATTGATTGATAAGAATTTTGCATTATAAATAATAAAAGATGTCAGTTTATTTTGTAAAACTCGTTAATCTCATTTTGATAAAAAATTAGATTTTTGTTGAATACACCAGCATTATTGAATATAATATATCTAGTAATTTTTGTCCACCTATAAATCAGAAAAATTTGCAAACTTCGTACATACCAGAAATTTTAAACGAATATTAGATGATATTTACTGATCTCTGAAAAACATTTTTTTTTTTTTTGGATGTAAGAGGTTTACAAGAAATTTTGAAATCATCAATCAGACCATAATGAATAAATTAACATCAATTAGTTATGGACTCTATAAATTAAAGGGAAACAAATTAGACATACTTGGCAACACAAAATACTATAATGAAAATGGAACGATAGTTGAAATTAATTAGTGAGGATTTTGTATTAAATTATGACAGGAAATTGTTCTTTACACATAATTATGATACAGTTTTAAACTAATATAAAATAAATATTTTATTATTCTAATAATTAAAAAAAATACACAATCTCTATTCAAAATAAGTCACTCTCTCATATGGATGGAATTTTAATCACAAAAACCACCCCTGGCTTGCCACGGAATTTAAAATATTACATTAAAAATAGCAGCTGCGTAAAAGCAATGTGTTTCCAATGTTGCCAGTATTATACAAAAAGTTAAATAACTTTTAAAATGCATTTGGCACAATTTTGTTGAACATTTGATGCATATGACAAATTTATCAAATTATAATAATATGTAATGCCATAAAATCCTATTCTGAGGATATAAGAAAACATGGCAAGTATTTCTATTAACGTTGAGGCCTGTCTCTGGTACAGGTACATGATACATGTATGTATTTTGAGCCTTCGTTATCTCTTGGTTGTCACTTAAAAACAAACAGGATTTCAAGTTACATAATTCATTATGTGTAATAAAATTGTTTAGTTTTCTAAATGCATACTAGTAGCGAAGGGTGGAGGTAGGCTATGGAGATCTGACATAAATAGCGTAGACTTTGTCAGTTATAATACATATGTCATTTATTCGTATTGAACAAAGCATACAAATTACATATGGTGTTGGTTAGTTTTTAAATTCAATTAAACCATGGCTAAACCTAACCATAATAGATAAAGTAATATCTAAAACTATGTATATACATAATTATATAATTTTAGATATTCTATAGATAGAAGAATATTTTTAATCTATTATGGTTTGGTTTAGGCAAGGTTAAATTTAATTATAAAAACTAAACAAACGCAGACAATGAAAACATGTAAGTATGACAGACAAAGTGTGCACCATTTTTGTTGGATCTCCACAGCCTACCAAACCCAGCCACTGAAGCATACAATATGGTTGTATAAGAGAGTTATAAATGCTAAATTGTTGAAAAATATGGCTTTGAATTTGTACAATCGAAATCAATTAAAATCATATATTTTCGTAGCGAATAATAAAATTGTCAACTACTTACTGTTGACATTTTTCACATCTGAAGGAAGTTCATAAGAATATCACATACACATTCGTTTTTGATAATTTGACATACAGAAAATCGTCTACGAACAAGGTACATGAAGAAGTTATTGTATTATCATACAATACAGGTTACAGTGTCTATTTTGTAAAATTCGTAAATCCCATTTTAATAAGAAATTAGATTTTTATTGAATATTATCGAATATCTACATCTATGTAAGATTCTTGAATCGATAATGCATCTAATTATTTTTTAAAGAATCAATCCACAAAAACCTCCTAAATCACGTACGTCCATACAACGAAAATTTTTGTAAATCTCATAAATACTAGAGCTGGGAATGGAATCGTACCATGGAAAGCTTTTAATTATTTGGAATCAGAACCCTTGATTCCGAATCTTATCCTAAACCGGAACCTCAAAAGTTTTGGTAAATATCAGAAATCATTGTCATTTTGTATAGTGTTTTTTCTTACTTAGATATTTTGAATTTCGGAAATTAAAGACAGTTTTACGGCTCCTGATTTTTTTTTGATTTACGAGGTTTACAAGATAGAGCGACGGCATGTAACATGTACGAAAACACTAGTGGAATGAAGGAAGATTGACCAAAACTATATAGCGCTTCATAACCTTTTAGTGGACACTTGTAGGAAAGCTATTTTTGGAATAAAATAAATTCCTTAAAAAATATGAAATAGGAACAGAATGATAAATATTGTTTAGAAAATATACACAAACAGTTTATTCAGAAGTTATGACGTTTACAAGAATACATGAGTTAACTCGTCCACGGCCTGATGCGATATACATACAACTCTTTACTAATGCAGTAAATGGCATGAGTTTTAAAAACATCTTACACAACAAATCATTACACTGTTTCTAACTCTTCGGGAAAAATAAATACTTTTTTGAATTGCTATCTGTTATCACAAATTTGTGTAGTTTTGATTTCTGTTCAGTAGTTATTACCATATTTTATCAATCAGCTCAAATATTTGCCACGGTATTCTACTAATCTGTATATAACAACAGTATTCATTCTTCAAACTCAACTAACACAAAACTAATAAATTGGATTTACAACAAAGCATTAATAATGTTAAACCGATGCTCACATTACATGTGAAATATGGACCCTTAATGTAAGAGAGTTAAAATTTAAAGTACTGTCACTTGACATAAGAGGTGCATGTCGGGTAAGAAACAAACCGTTAAGGCAACATACAAAAGTATAATGTGAAAGATGTCGCAAAACTGATTTAAGAGACACATCACTTGGCAAATTATTGCAGTAGTACCCAAGATGACGCGCTAAATGATAACAGGATACCTCGAATATCCACTGGATAAACGTATTGATTAAGTCTCGCGGAAATATGTGGCAACAAAACACTAAGAATCCGGAGAAAGCGGGGGAGTTATCAGGAGGGCTTCATCTACAATCACCACCGACCCCGACTTATGATCGTGATGATGATAGCCATGCAAACATGCAACATTCAATAGGCTGACAGTATTTGAACAACTTACATGCAGTTGGGTAAAATTCCCTGTCATCTCTCAGCCCCTGTTTCAAGTTACAATTTAGTCTCGTGCTTGACCAAGCCGAGCTTGGTCATTCCGTACATTCGGTTTCTGAGCTGTCTTCCGTGGGCGGGCGAGACTCCTGCGTAAAATGGCTGCCGGTCGGCCGCATTGCCGGATCTGACACCGTTTTCAAACGAGCCCTGTTTTGGAACATCCCCGACACCGTTAATAATACTATCTTCATGCCTCAGATCGTCTGTCTTCTCATTGTGACTTTCCGATTCTTCAGTCTCTAAATCGTCATTCAGCATTATGGAACTGGCGATGTTCATTTTGTTGTATGAATTATTCCCAGTGACCTTTTTATTATCCTGATTATTTATAGTGCTCATCTTTCCGTAGGCGTTGCAGACACCTATAGCTGGTTTTTTGGTTATATCTTGGTTGTTGGGGGCTTGTTTTCTGTATTCGTTGTTGTGCAATTCCTGGAAATGAGTACTACTCGGTTGACTGACGGAATGCTGATGCTGCGACGTGGTTCCCGGTTTGAGCCTCGGTTGCTGTTGATACTTGTGCGGCTGATCGCTGAGGACAGTCTGCGGGGATTTGGAGTCGGCGTGCGCTTGGTTGCTCGTCGATTTGGCTGAGTTATTCGAAAGGCGCTCGGATTCGTTGTCGTCCCCGCTGTCAACATCACCTGAAATAATCCAATAAAATTCCATGTTTGAAATATATTAGGTTCTGTTTATCGCTGTCACACACAACCTTTTCATCAGTAGGGCCAATTTATCTATCTTATAATTATTGTACGCAAGTAGTGTCAATTTCAAAACAGAAAGAAAGTGAAAAATACTGACATATTTTTAAAACTCATAATCCAAGCTATTGTAAGCACTACTGGCGAAGAGATACCAAGCCATAATAGAAGAATATTTTTCATATATTATGGTTTAGTTTAGGGAGAGTTTAATTGAATTTAAAATACTAACCAAAACCATCTGCAATATGCATTTCTAGTACAATGACAACAAATGTATGTCTGACAAAGTTTAGTGTGCAATATTTATGTCGGATGTCTACAACCTACCTCCACACTCATCGGCACTGGCGAGCACAATATAACTCTACACTACGGCGTAATGATGTCTGTTGCAGCGCAATAAACTTTAAAAATCATGATTAATGGATGAAAAAGTTTTACACGCTATACGGTACACTGAAGTAATTATTATGTACTAGCTGAAGTACCCGGCTTCGCACAGGGTCACTTCGTGGTTATATTTATCTTAGATATTTGAAAAATAATAAGAGTTAATTATTTTTTTAATATTAAAATATCTGTGTAATACAATATGGCAATATGAAAATAATTCTAATAGGAGTAAAGGTCAAACATAAGAACACTAAATTAAAATCGAATCCAAAATATGAAAACGTTTTTAATGTTATTAATATGTAGTAAAAAAAATCAAAATTGGATGGAACAAACAAACAACAAACTTTGTATTTTATATAATAATAATTTAGAAATCTTCGCAAGTGTGCGCACAACAACTGACAAAAGTTTCATCGCAATCGGATGAATGGTATAGTAACGCATACGAATATTAGAAGAAGGTGATTTTCTAAATCAGAAATCTTCGTGGGCATGCGCATGACAACTCACCAAAGTTTCATTGCAATCGGATTAATGGTATAGGAACGCATACGAATAGAAGAAGATGGTTGTACTAATTCAAAAACCTTCGCGGGCGTGGGCACAACAACTGATCAAAATTTCATCACAATCGGATGAATGGCATAAGAACGCATACAAATAGAAGAAGAAAAAGATGATTGTACTAATTCAGAAACCTTTGCGGGCAAGGGCACAACACTTGATCAAAATGTCATTGCAATCGGATGAATGGTACAGGAACGCATAAGAATAGAAGTAGAAGATGATTTTCTAATTCAGAAATCTTCGTGGGCATGCGCACGACAACTCACCAAAGTTTCATTGCAATCGGATGAATGGTGTAGGTACGCATTCGAATAGAAGAAGAAGATGATGGTTTTACTAATTCAGAAACCTTCGCAGGCGTGCCCACGACAACTCACCAAAGTTGCATTGCAATCGGATGAATGGTATAGGAATGCATACGAATAGAAGAAGATGGTTCTACTAATTCAGAAAACTTCGCGGGCTTGCGCACAACAACTGGTCAAATTTTCATCGCAATTGGATGAATGGTATAAGAACGCATATATACAACCACTTACCAAAATTTTATTGCAATCGGATGAATGGTATAGGAATCAAGGTAGAAGAAGAAGATAGTTGTACTAATTCAAAAACCATTGCGGGTGTTACCACAATAACTGACGAAGGTTTCATCGCAATTGGATGAATGGTATAGGGACCATACGAATAAAAGAAGATAGAATGAAGAAGAAAAAGAAGAAGAAGAAGATGGTTGTACTCAATAGCGGCCTTAAGCCTGGCAACGGGGTAGGTCAATTTTGAATATATTATTTTAATTTGCCTTTTCGTTGTATACTTAAAAGACGTATTGCAAATTAGCTTTTTATACATTATAGAAGAAGTACTATAAATTTTTATATGTAGGTTACTTACCCTTAAAAAAAATTCCATTTTTCACGTTGTCAACTCATCGTTAACCGAAATTGCACCCAACACGTTATAATTTTTTGTAAATTAGGTCAAAAAATAAACTTTGTGTGTCTATTTATACACCTAATAACTGTTGTACTTAATACTATTTAAGAACATAAGATTAAAACAATCAAACACATTTAATAAAAACTCCGTTATAATACCTAGTGTTATGGAATGGCGGGATCATTTATATATAAACACTTTTTATATTTCCACTGATCTCATTAGAAGGTAACTTTATGATTAATATAGCAGATTACATTTTAATCGGTAACTTGTACACAATGGTTTAATACAGAAAATGCAGTCGATGGGTTTTACTCAAAGGTTGGATTTAAACTGAACTACAAATTAATAACATAATAATATGAAACTTTCAGAGAACAATGGTCAGTTTGAAATAATAAGCGACAACAAATAAGAATAAAAAGGTTTGCCGCACAAATGAGACCTTGAAACCACAGAACAAAACTCTTGAAACATTTAAGGAAAAATTTATATCATTCTGTTTCATTTTACATATTGAAAATAGTATAGCTGTCTCGTTTTCGGCAATGACCAAAATTTAGTGTATGCAAGCGATAAAACAATATGAAAAAAAGGCGTGTTTTGTGCTTTCTTTCCGTCTCACATATGGGAAATGAGAGAGAAAGAAATATTATTAAGAAATATGAATCTTGGCGTTCATGAAATTGACCGAGAAACGCTTGTGAGAGTTGAGATACGTGTGTGTGTATGGTGGTTAGATACACGTACATACAAATTAGCGTGCGTCACGTTACGATCGCTCGCCAAAACGGAAAAAGGCGTAGGATAATAATATATAGGAGATAATTGACATTGTATAATGTATATAGATTGTAAGATATTTATTTTTGGGAGGTCATTGACTATTTGACCCTAGGAGCCAGCCGCCCATGGTTGTACTAATTCAGAAACCTTCGCGGGTGTTGGCACAATTATTGACGAAAATTTTATTGCAATCGGATGAATGGAATAGGAACGCTTACGAATAGAAGAATATAGAATAGAAGAAAAAGAAGAAGAAGAAGATGGTTGTACTAATTCAAAAACCATTGCGGGTGTTACCACAACAACTGAGGAAAGTTTTATTGCAATCGGATGAATGGTATAGGGACCATACGAATAAAAGAAGATAAAATGAAGAAGAAGAAGAAGATGGTTGTACTATTTCAGAAACCTTTGCGGGTGTTAACACAACAACTGACGAAGGTTTTATTGCAATCGGATGAATGGTATAGGGACCATACGAATAAAAGAAGATAAAATGAAGAAGAAGAAGAAGAAGAAGATAGTTGTACTATTTCAGAAACCTTTGCGGGTGTTAACACAACAACTGACGAAGGTTTCATCGCAATCGGATGAATGGTATAGGAACCATACGAATAAAAGAAGATAGAATGAAGAAGAAGAAGATGATAATTTTTCTAATTTAAAAATCTTTATGGATGTGCATACAACCACTTACCAAAATTTCATTGCAATCGGTTGAATGGTATAGGAACCATACGAATAAAAAAAATAGAATGAAGAAGAAGAAGAAGATGAGGATTTTCCTAATTTAGAAACCTTCATGGGTGTGCATACAACCACTTACCAAAATTTCATTGCATTCGGATGAATGGTATAGGAACGCATACGGGACAGACACACAGACAGACAGACATACAGACAGACAGACATTTATTTTTATATATTAGTATAGCCTATACTCTTCCCGCAAGTGCAAGCAATAAGTTTACAAAGTTTTATCGCAATCGGATGAACGGTATGGCTGCGCATTAAATACGAACAAACAAACACACAAACACACAAATATTAATTTTTATATATTAGATATAGAATAGTATATAGAATACGCTACGAAAAATTAAATAAGTGTTGCGGAACTTTCTCTCGGGCAGTTTCCACAATATGATCTACAGTTTCGTGTCAAATGTAAAAATATACATTTAATGACGGTTTTCTTTACAACTTGTTTTGACCACAGTAGATTCTCGATTTATCATTTTTGAAGGAACCAAACGATAAATGCAGGAAAACATTTAAAATCAGATTTAATATTCATTTACGTAAATGAAATTTAGAATGGATGCTGCAATTTCCAAACTGAAGATGTCAATCAATACACTTCTTACAGTTAATACAGATGTCTAGGAACGACTGCGATTGATGACGTGAGGAATCGATGATTGGTGGATTTTCGGGGGTGGAGCTGATTTATTTAGACCAAACAAAAGCGTTAATTGTTTTTGTATCCCAGTATGTATGCACATATTGAGGAATGATAAATCGGGGTTCCACTATAACTACTTATATAAAAATGTGTTCTTACCGTCGCTACTATTGGTGCTGGCCACGAAATGATCAGGCCTCACGAGTCTCCTCTGCCGGTTTCTTCGATAGTATTTGAATTCGCGGGGTAATGTGTACGAACGGGGCAGAGATATCTGAAATTGATAAAAGAAATCATGTTATATGAAGACAGATCTGGTAAAGCAAACACGTTATATTAACTCCAGCAAACCATCTCAAAAGTGGAGACATGTTATGTATCATGGTTGAAAATTTTACAAGAATAGTTAGATCAACATAATTTAATTGTACAGAGTGGTACGCCTACAATGACAAATCAAACCCTCCATTACAAGGGGAACAATGAGATGAGTCTTTTGAATTGACCTTGGTTACCATAAAGGTTCAAATACATTATGATCACGTCATGTACTGTCACATGCTGGTACGGCGAGAAATTTAGTCAATGGTTTCGTCATTCGGCAGAATATTTTTGAACGATCACTATCTCTATAAATTCAATGATGTAGAGAACCAACTCTAATGCATTAAGTATTTTGAATTATTATTCATTATTCATGCTAATTTCAATTAATCTTAACAGTTTCTACGTGTGCGTATGTTAAAATTACTTGTGATATTGCATCAATAGATAATATTTTGAACAGAACCCAACCTGCAGACCATAGATAATAGAAAATCCATAGAGAAAACCACTAAAAATAAAGAACACGCGATTTTAACATGAGTAGAAAATGTGTAGGCATGTAAAAAATGATGCGGGTGTCGATGCAGTGCAGTACGCGTGAGGTGACTTCATTGTTGTTTTGGTGATTTCGGCAGATTTTGCTAACTGACAATGTTCGTTTAACACATTGATCGCCAACTAGTTTTACATAAAATAGTTAAAAAATGATTATTTGTTTCTAAGGTATTATTTGATAGGTTATGAAAGAATATAATGTTTTTTTTTCATTTTGATGATTTTTTTACGTAAATATTGGTTTTTATGATGTGCCGGCCACATGTGTCCGTCGCGGCGCCGACAAGTTAATTTATTATATTGTCCATATGTGTTGACAAGAGCATGCTACCATTTCAAGGTCGAATTATATTTAGATAAGTAGTATAATAAACATAAAAGGCACAATACGGAATAAAAGTTTTCAAATTGGGTAGTATAATGCCTGGATACACATAAACTGGAAATATACGTATACATACATTATAATCATTTTTGTAATTTAATTTTTTTATTATTTACATAATTTTTATAACTTACATTTTTATAATCTATTTAATTTTTATTTTTATATCAATAAAAACACATTTACAATTTAAAAGGAAAATTTATTTTTCCATTATGTACATTCTTTACATTAGTGAACCTATATTTTATGACTGGGAAGAAATATTTTCAGGCCAAGTGGCAGTAATATACAGAAGGGCCATGCCGGTCACCGCGTATCGAAAATGCCCGATGCGTGCGTGCCCGCCGGCGCTGTAGAACAAATCTAAGGTAGGTCATCTTTACCGGTCACCGGTGACCCCCATGGCTCCCTTAAAGTAATCCAATGCCGGTCACCGGTGACCCCCATGGCGATCAGCGTGTTAAAGGTTCAAAATGTGCTACGGGATGGGAGCATCAGTCTGTCAAACACCAAGAAAAACGATATTACATTCCCATAGCGGCAGCTTACTCTGACAGTACGTGACAGCACATAACATAATCATAATATATTTGCTTTAGAGTCCCAAAATAAATTGTGTCAGACATTGCTCCATTAAATAAGCTGTCAATAAGTGATAATTTAACCAGAAAATGTTAATGAATAAACTATCTATGTGCTCACCTGACTATCCATATCACTGGGCGGTCGACAGGCTCCTTGAAGATCTGGCGGCTCTCCTTCGCCACTACTTAACACTTCTCCATGTTGGCAGCATTCACCGTCTTGCTGACCCCTAAAAATAAACACAGAATGTGAGTTTTTGTAATAAATACTTTTTTACGGATACTTTTAGACATTTTTAGATAGACATAGATTTTAGATAACAGCTGTATCAGATTTGAATTAGAATGGCATATAGCTAGAATATACATCGTGCTGTCTCACTTTAACATTTCTTTCTCGCAGTGACCAATAGAATTTAGTGCAGTACCATGTGGTATTTAATATCAACATTATTGTCAATACGATGGAACATTTTGCAAGCATCGGAGACATTTTAATTTAAACTGTTCATATTTTTGATCTGTAGTGTTCTTGACATGTGGTCTGGATAGTTACATCAATTAAGAAAAAAGGAATTATTGACGAACAGTGTCGACATCATAGATAAGCAGATACTATGTTAAATATGTTAAAAGACAAGGACAGCATGTCCGATTTAGCTATCTGACTTTTTACAGCATATAACTATACTTGTTCGAAGGATCATCACCTGTAAGGCACTCCCCAATGACAGCAAGCCTGCCTGGTTCCAGCTTCTAAGAAGTGAGGAGCCAATAATATCTCTGGAGTCTTGCATCGTTGCATTTTACGGGCTTGCTCAACCAAATTGACGCTGGCTATGTTCCCTGTTCTGTCCAATTTTGCTTTTGGTGGTGGCACAACCTGAAAAAATCATTATTAATATAACTGGGCTTATCTACTTTTGGCAATGGCTTTTCTATAATACTTAATACAGAATGTAGTTTGCAAATAACCCAATTATAATGTACCATAACGGAGCCTGTACACTAATCACACACCCACCATCTGTAGCCCACGTTGTACATTCAAACTACTGAGTCACTCTTGCACCTCTTTACCGAACCACGCGTGTGTTCAAACAACACGAAGGCGTGATAGAGTATCCAAGTTTTAGACAGTGCGGGATGATGTATTTGAAACCCCTTCACTCCTCCTATTTTAATACAAAAACCCACGCACCATTGCTTATGAATGATAAGTCTCATCGCAGCTATCACATGAGGGCGTGATACGATAAGAAGGTTTAAGATGTTGCGGGCAGAGTTTCAGATCCAGAGATATCAGTCGTGATACATTGCATAGGCAGTTTTTTTTTTTTGTATAATTTCACAGATAGGAGACATGTGGAATGACTTATGTCATAAGCTACGTTACTTACTGTGAACAATCCACTTTACTCTGACACACAGAGATGTCGTTCTTGATCCACATGCTTACCTTTTTTTAAAGAAATTAAAATAACTAAGTATAGCTTTACCATTATATCTTGGCTCTGGGCGCCGTAACGGTGATCTGGGAATCTACGGACCCCTCCGCACTTTCAGGTATAAATCTACGCCCCCGATCCTCGCTGTAGTCCGTAACACTACATACAACACAATACAATCGTAGCCAAGATATGATGGTTCTAGTATAGTCTGAACAGATCACTAATCTAAAGTCTACAAAACACTTTGTCTCGATCCACATATTTAGTATAAAGTACAGCTAACATGTACTGAAGACGGTGTGTATATAAGTAAATTTAAGTGATTGGAAGAGTTAAAACAATACACCAAGCAAAATTTATACATAATATGAATACGTGTATTAATTAAGGCGCTAAGTACCAAAATAATAAAAACTGACATTTTTATAGAAAAATGTTCTACATACCAACGCCAATCACTTCAACTATAGTCTAAGTGCCTCAAGCAAGTCAAAAAAATACAGCAAAATAATTAAACCTGTCGACGTTGTTAGTCCGTTGGCGTGTTTTATTTATAATGGTGTAAGTAGCACTGCAGTGGTTAACGGCATTCAATATTAAATAGCTGACGATGGTGTGTTGACACTTGCGAGTTCTTAATACCTAAAATTATAGAAGCTGCCATGATTGCTTCACACTGTAAAACTACATTTTTCAAAAGGTCTGCTTCATGAAATTTTACTGCAATGACTCGGTATTTTGTAACTACAGGCAATACTACTTTTTGGTACTTAGAGCCTTATTTAATATACGTATTCATATGTACCTGATAAGAGAAAGGTAGAGCCCTATTCTGTGGGGCGCTACTTCCGTCACCACTCTTACTGGTCATGCCGATTTCACCGGCGCCTCCATACATCCGATGACTCTCTTGCATTCCGCCAAAGTTATGTCTTAAGTACTCATTTCCTTGTTTACAATTTATTAAACCATCTCTCGATTCTGAATACATATTACTTCCGGCCGGAGACCCCATGTGTCCAATGGAATTTCCTGCTCCTTGGTCTTGATTTGTGACACTGTAAACGCCAGAATATTGTCTTCCGTGTGACTGATTCTCGTTGTACAGGGCTGGACTGTTGGAATTGGACGCGACCGCTAATTGCCGCGGAGAAATATTATCAATAAACCTGTTCACTTGGTTATTATTGGAACGCTCATACGAATTTGCACCGGAACCTGTCATATCAGTCGTGTAAACTGTTCTTGGACTCATATTAGTTATATTTCTCGGACTGACAGATTTACCGTTGTCATACGCGATGTTAGTCGGGGAAAAGTTGGGTCTACTCTCGGGGAAACCTCTCGTAGGTCTTGTATTACATTCGGAAGGTAAACTAGTGTTAGGATGCTGCAGCACTGACCGCGGACTGCTGTTATCACCGTATAGCAATCTGGCCTGCTCACTGGCCCTTTGCATGTCGCTTATTTGTCTATCAGCTGCATAGACATTTTGTCTGTGCTGCGCTTGAGATCCGGATATAAACTGGCGTGGGTTTTTGGTTCGCGGTAATATTTGTCTTGTGAGTGAATTGCTTTGTTCTCCATTCGAAATCTGGGAACTCGGTGACATATTACGGTTATTTCCACTTTGATTTACGCTTTCGTAGCTGACATTTTTAGAATTAACGCTAGGTATCTCTGTATAACTCGGAAAGCTTCCGATAAATTGATTTACTAAATTTGTCGCAGCCAAAGCACTCTGAGAGAACCCCGCGAAGTTTTCATAACCGTTGTTTTGATTGCAGACCATTCCATTACTAGTTAATCCGTCGTATAACTTTGGACTATTGGAGGACTGCTGGTGACTTAAACTATTGAGGTTTTCGAAGCTTTGACCGAGAGAGCCCAGTTCGGGGCTGGGCGGGGCCCAGGTGAGAGGTTCGAGGTCGATATGTTTCTTAGTTCTAGGAATAGGCTGTCTCTGCAGACTCGAATATATTTCGTCTCCTGAGATCATTGCGTTATTGGCAAGCTTTCCTTGCTTGATTTCCTCTTCGATGATTTTCAGTTCGGCGAGTTGTTTCTGTTTCTTTTCTTGAAGCTTTTGGTGGATGTTCACGCGGGATCCGATCGAAGAGCTCTCGTTTTCTGAAGATCCACCCTGCGGGATACAAATAAAACTTTAACACACGTACACAGAAAAATGAAATAATTACAATTGCTCGGTTTAGCATGCATCCATTGTGAAATTTACTGGAATCTAATGAGACAAATAAAACGCAATATGTAAAATAATAACTAATTGTAGTCGCTTTCTTACACAATGTGCATGATGATGTGGGGCAGGCAAAGGTCGTCTCCAGAAAGGAAGAGGGGCAGGCCGAGGGGCTCTCAAGGGAGCTGGAGGAGCTGCCGGCGGCGGTACAAACGACGTCGGCTTCTTCTTTTTTCTCTTTGTGGCCGCACTGCAATCATAATATATAACATGGTATAAGTCTCATAAATGTCTCACTGAATGTATGTTGGTGTCTAACAAATGCTACTTGTCCACACAATCGGCTATAATGGCAGACATGCTCATGTCCATTTACACTAACACAACAGAAAACTGCATTTGCCTAGCCATGACGAATGGCCCCGACAAAGACAAATGAGTTGTCTACACACTCTGCCTACGGATCGTTTGGGTATGCTCTCCAAATGTATAGAACAGGTATTAATAACCTTTAAATGAGAACAATGAAATACAAAAAATAAATTCTGTGTAGGATTCCCGATGTGAGTATTGACGGTGTATTGCAAGCTATTAGTTGTTCTAACCACCCGCACCTCAAGTTATAGCTGTCAACCTCAATTTATGAGGTTCGCTAATTTTTTCATTGTATGGAGACAAATTTGAGGTTTCTGTGGATTGATTTTCGGAATGATTACACGTATTATGGGTGAGAGAATCTTACACATAGATAGATTGACAACTTAATAAAAAGCAAATTTATTTTTTCAAATTTTGCACTGCCAAACGAACTATATAATGAATCTAGTATTAATTCATATTACCAATGCATATTTCAGTACTAACCTGGAACTGACAGGGTTGGAAAATCGACAGTTGAATACACCTGGGATAGCGTTTCTTTGTGGCAAATATCCTGCACCACCATACAAAGTTCTACCGGCCCCCGCCACCCTCTCTGTACCCGCTTGAGGTCCGTCATAGCAGCCATCTGCAAAATGACCACCGCCTGCAACATAATTCAATATTATCAATTAGGGCTTGCGCAGACAGAGAGCGGTCAGGCGGTCTGCGTTCCGCGTTCGGAGGTCTGCGTTCTTTGTACTGTATGGACTTCATACTGTACGGGTACACAGCCGGCGGTCAGACCGTGCCGGTCAATTGGAACGCTAGCGTTCTAGAGTTCTATTCCCGGAATTACAAAGAACGCCGTACCTCCCGTCCAGTCCCGTCATAGGAATTTGAGCAGTCACACAACATAGAGCGAAACCACACGGGGGAGTGAGTACGCAACAGCGGTGCTTTCTCACTTCCACTCGCAGTCGGAATATAGCGGTCTCGCATTATGCAGCGCTTGTGTCAGTACAACGTTTGTAAACAAATGGAACGCTTATTGTTGACCGCCACCTGTCTGCTGTCCCTGAACGCTAGCGGTCAACGGTCGGTTGAACACAGAACTCCGACCGCTCTCTGTCTGCGCAAGCCCTTAGATCGAAACTTAGCTGGAAGGTGAGCATATATTATTGTATCGTTAATCCATGAAATAATATAATACACTAATATGTATATAAGCATCATTCTACAGTGGCATCATTGACCAGTGTGTAACGCACTGGCCTTTCATACGGGGGCCCCGAGTTTAATTCTCTGTGACATTAAAAATTAAACTTCATGGACTCGCTTATTAAAAAAAGCCAGGTCTGGCGTGTCCCAATTCAATTGCTCACTGTTATGTAAACAATACATCATTGTACTTTTGAAAGAAGGGGGATATCGCTCAGAGATGCCCAATTGCTTGGTTTTAGCTGCATGTGGCCGTGGCCCGTGTTTGCATAAAATGCTGCCAAACGCTGCAAAACAATAAAACGAAACAACGTCCTATCCATTATGTTAATACAGTCTACAATATTATTATTTTGAGAATTTGCCTTAAATATAAACCGCATAACTTCAAAACTGGACAAAAAGAGACAAGAGAACAAAATTTCTCTCAATGTCAAAAGTATATCGAAAGTTTGGCTATATATTGATAAAATTGGACTTGTCATATAACAAGCGGTCGTATAGTGATGTGTGAGTGTAATCAATTAGCAGGAAATTCTTTACCTATTTTATTGTCTACACTACTGGCTGCTATTGGTGGAAGTCTGCCACCCAGGTCATAGCCCAATCTCCGCACATGGAAGTATCTAAAATCAAATAAGCATCATAACATGTTATTCATATCATAGTCAGGGGTGAAATTACTTGGGAACGGTGTTAGTGTCATTTAAAAGTAACGATACCAACACCTAAATGAGTCGCCACCATTACGCATTACCGAAAAAATCTGCCAAAGGTTTCCAACTATTGTGGGATTGATGTCAAGTGTTGTTATACTAAAACCTGCCATGACTCCTAGTTATAGTTAAAACCATTTGGTATTGTAACCCAGTAGAACATTTCTCACCTGTAATAAAGCAACATGAAGGCGATGCCTGCGGAAAATGAGGCCAGCACCAACAGGAGTGGAGCCACGAGGAAGGCAGAGTGAGCGTTCTCCCCTCCGCTGCCCCACACCCCCGCCATCCATACGCACACCAACAAACAGTTCTCCACCAGCATCACCAGGTAGAATGTCACCTGGAATAAAATGTATATTTTCTTTTTAAAACCATGTCCAATCCAAGATGGGCCTCCATAGAATGGAGGTTGTATTAATAATTTTTTGTTTTTTTAAGAAAAATGAATGTTAGCCAGTTGCTCAACCTATTAGGTCCATATTCTCGATCAAAATTGAGAAACAACACGTGAATTTACTAAAAACATTCTGGAATTACCTCATTTTTACAATAAAAAAAGTTGTATTACTAGTTCGATCTTATTCAGCAGTAATGAGATAGATTTACCATTTTCTGTCTATGGTTAACTTCCTGCAGATTGACGTAGGCGAAGACATAAACGAAAGCGATGAGTGCCGAGAGGTACGCCTTCCGAGGCCGGCTGATCCTCTCGCCGTGGAACACGTTCTTCGGGGAGATCAGCCACAGGAACATGGACACCCAATGAAGACCTGGAGGACGAATAATACAGTTATATCACAATAAGCATTTATAGATTTCACTCATCATCCGCTATGTAACTCATAAATGTACATACGGCTTGGGGATATTGACATATTCATGTTTGTTACTTCCTTTTTTTAAATTCATCCAATGTAATTTTGCATGCATTTATAACATGTTGTGTAATAATTAACACATATAGACATTTATTGCATTATGTGTTACATGTCACACGCCAAAAATACGCTTTGATCTGATTTCCCAAACGCGCCAAAAGAAGTATAATTTCAAAAAAAAGATTTATTATGTATACTGAATTCTAGAAGAATTAAAATTAATTAATCACATAAAAACATAAATACTCAAATGCGACAGAAAGCTACACTTCCAACCTCTAAACCAGGGTCCACATTAATTGTTACTTAATCATCTTACAGGCACTCGTTACTATATTTTGTGGTAACGAGGTTTGGTAATGTCACCAAAGACTGCATTATGTTCCAATTTTCTCTACACTGTTGCATTGAAAAATCTCAATAAACAAATATATTATTAGCCTCATTGACTAAAGTACAGTTAAAAGACCCGTTACATAATTCCAAATCAATGGGACCGAAAATCAAAATATAATTCGAATTACGAAACATAAAATGCATAGCAAAAAGAACTTGTAAAAGTATAGTGAATATTTCGATTGGTGGCAAATTTAGAATTAACCAGGTTTTATTGTACTTAAATAATTAATTAGATTTTTAATACCATTAATTAATCATATTGTTTTTAGATAAGTAAGATCTCTTATAGTCATTTTATGGATGTAATTGAATTTTAAAGGTTTGAAAAGAAATTGAAACACCATGACAGATAGATGTATTGATATTAAACTTAAAATGTAGACCAACATTATTTTGAAAAATATCGCCTATCCCCCCCTTCTGACAAGCACTCTGCAACTAGTATATAGTAGACTGTATAAATATGGTAATGATTACTTACCGATGACAAGAAATACCCAGTGCTCGTACAATGAAGCGTAAACTGTAAGTGCCGTTACCCTGGCAGATATGGTTCCAAGGCGCCAAGCAAACTAAACAGAAATGATAAGGTTTACATTATGAGAGGCTACAGTGATAATTTTCTGTTACACGTCAGCTGTATTCACTCTCTCAGTGAAATTGCTGTACCTCGTATAAAAAGTTTCATTCAAAAAAACACAATCTACCTGAAATATGACTCCCAGCCATGTGAGAACCAGTCGGTGCACATTCTGCAGGCGGACATTCTTGCTGAAGCTGGCCAGAGCCCAACATACCGAGAACAGACTCAACGACGCTGAGATCACATTTAGCTCCGTGAAGGCCGCACTTGCTGCAAAATAAGTGAATTGATTCAAGCTTCCAATCAAGTCTCCATTTATTGAACAAGGCTGCAATTTATTGTAATCAACGGAAATTGAAACATTAGCAAAAGATTCCTCGTAGGAAATCCAGAAGTAAAGTATAGTTGCGCAAGAATCCTCCGGAAAAGATGCCATTAATATTTTAAAGGATTGCATGACCATACAGAGAATCAGGTCGTCTGAAAGAATAGTTGTTGCTTTTCGCATAATTTATTGGGTCCATGCTCCGGATGAAACACACATTCAAGACTACTTTACAAATGCTTTCTCAATTAATAAATGGCATAGGTTTGTACCTCCTCTATCATCAGCTAGAACAGGTCTGGATGCAGGCTGAGGGTTTGCAGAATTGATGGGAGGTCCTGGCAGACCACTCCCAATTCCAGCCGCTAGAACGTGAAGCTGTAAGAGAAGCATCGGAGCCGCCTCGCAAAAGGCGTGAACCAATCGGAGCATACCTGAAACAATAAACGAT
Source organism: Rhyacophila brunnea (assembly GCF_057557595.1). Taxonomy (NCBI): domain Eukaryota; kingdom Metazoa; phylum Arthropoda; class Insecta; order Trichoptera; family Rhyacophilidae; genus Rhyacophila; species Rhyacophila brunnea. The sequence continues at coordinate 24,173,381 of NW_028232774.1, forward strand.
GTCATTATAACTCAGCCTAATCTAAGTCAGTAAAACATAATATTCAATAGATATTTTTTCCATATAGAGCAGCTTATAATTCAGGATGTGGATATCCGTAGCTGGGGTCACTGGCTTAAGGGGGGACATGCTCGTCGAAGGTCAAAATTGAGTTTTTATTGTATTTTCAAACCATGATCCTGGACACTCCTTAAACGTTGTAGATGATCTATTTATATAATATTGAAGCCTTATTATCCTTTATAGTTATTTTAAATATTTGATGACTGCATAAAGTATTTTTATTACATAATATTCTTTTAAACCTCTCGCTCAAATGTTTTAGAATATAGTCATATTTCGGTACATAACTGTGCAGTGGTGTTAAGATTTTTTACATTTATTAATTTTTAAACGCATTTATAAAACCATTAGCATAATTTATTACCAGATAATTTTTGTAAAATATTCACGATAAAAATTATATTGATAATCTCTGTGATCCCAAATTTGACAAGAATTAGGCATTTTATTATTCAAAAAATCGGCAAGATTAACACGTTTGAAGATAATTCTACAGATACTTATTATAAGCTATGTCTTTGACCATTCAAGTGTGATAGACAAAAGAAATGGCGTATTTCAAAAAAACACTACCTTATTCTTAGGTCAATAATTATTATAAAGCAATCATTATTCATAAGATTTTTATCACACTTGAATGGTCAAAGACATAGCTTATAATAAGTATCTTTAGAATTATCTTCAAACGTGTTAATCTTGCCGATTTTTTGAATAATAAAATGCCTAATTCTTGTCAAATTTGGGATCACAGAGATTATCAAAATAATTTTTTATCGTGAATATTTTACAAAAATTATCTGGTAATAAATTATACTAATGGTTTTATAAATGCGTTTAAAAATTAATAAATGTAAAAAATCTTAACACCACTGCACAGTTATGTACCGAAATATGACTATATTCTAAAACATTACAGCGAGAGGTTTAAAAGAATACTATTTTATGTAACAAAAATACTTCATGCAGTCATCAAATGTTTTAAATAACTATAAAGGATAATAAGGCTTCAAAATTATATAAATAGATTATCTACAACGTTTAAGGAGTGTCCAGGATCATGGTTTGAAAATACAATAAAAACTCAATTTTGACCTTCGACGAGCATGTCCCCCCTTAAGAGATGATGATTATATTAAATGTCATATGATTCTTCTTAATGTTTGTAAGCTATTGATTGAAGATCACTATCTGCATGAAATGGCTCTCCACCATTATTTGTTTGTTTATTTTAAATTCCATACTTACATAGATTCCTGACTTCATGCTTCACATATCTGAGATCAACAGGTACAAAGAGTTTTGCATAACGCCACAGCACTCCGAGCTGTAAGGCATGTAGCACATGAGGGGCGTATCTGGCACATCCACGTCTTTTCACAGCACCCCCGTCTGACACGTGGACGTACCATCGTAATGATACCACCTATAAAATAAAATAAATTTAATGTTACAGTAGAACCACGGTTATCTGGATTGTGCAAGACAAGTAACAATGCCAACAGACAAAAATAACAAACAGTGTTGTCCTATTGTTAAAAACAGTAAATTGGATGTAATCAATGCCTTGAAAGGAGATTTATCAGGACATTTTATGTCTAATAAATATAGTGTCTCAACGATCTCGGATAATAAAAAAATATAGTGAAAATATTAAGCAATGTCTGAGGATGGAAGCGAAAGCAAAAATTTATCAAAAAATCACGAAATGAAGAAGTTGATGGGTGTATTTCCTCCGTGTGGTTCAATTCCCAGCAGATCATTAGCGTCAAGGCGTAATTCTACTGCAGCGGGGTACCTACAAAACTACTTCAACAGTCAGACGCTTATTATTTCTTATTGGGAAATCAAAGAATCCCACATACTTATTTTAAAAATATAAGAAGTCTTCCAGTAGAATATTATGATTGTAAGTAAAAAATTTCCACCACAACCAATGGATCAGGGTGTAATAGAAACATTAAAGCATTTAAATCTTCAACAATTAAAAATTGTTAGCAAAGGAAATAATGAAGAATCGGTTGTCAGTTTCTACAAGAAAATTAAATGAATACATGTCAGCAGAGAATTGAAATTCTATCAGTAGCGAATGGTGGAGGTGGGCTGTTGAGACCCGACATAAATAGTGCATACTAAATTCTCAGTCATACTTATTTGTTTTCATTGAACTAAGAATATCGCAGACTGTGCTGGTTCGTTTCTAAAATACCTAAAATTATCTATGATTTATTGGCATTGTTTTTGATATTTTATAGATAGACGAATACTTTTTGACTATTTATCTATTATGGTTTGTTTTACGTAGGGTTTAGTTGAATTTTAAAAACTATCCAACACTACCTGCAATTTGTAATCTTAGTTTAATGAAAACAAATATGAATGATTGACAAAATTTAGTGTGCATTATTTATGTCGGATGTTAACAACCTACATCCACCCTTCACCACTGAATTTTATAGATGTGTCATCATTGAAAAAACCATGAAACAAATTTTTTAAAAGATTCTTAGTGAGTTCAAGATTCCACTTTGTCTCGATTATCCAAAAATCATCTTAATCCCCGTTTGGTCTTGATAATCGAGGTTCTACTCAATTCTACTGTACTTAAGTGTAGGTATAACAGAACCAATGTGATTCATATCTCAGTCGAGCAGAGTCCACAGAGCGAGCACCACGTCATTTTAAATCAAATTTACAACAAAATACCTGGTCATCGAAGATTTTATTTTAAAAATATAATAATAATTATATCGCTAGAGCAATTCTTTGCAATGATTTATTAGGTGCCGTGTAGAGGTGAGTTGGAAATACTGTCACCAGTTTGTGTACTCAAGTTTCGGATGAAACTACCCATACTCAGTATGTGTGGCCCAATAAACTTATTCCAAAAAACTTGTGATGATATCATCGCGAGTCGCTGGCTAGTTGGTAAACTTTCAATACTATTGACATTAAATGCGCGCGAGCGAGGTAGCACTCAAATACAACTATATTTTAATTTATTAGCCTATGCATGCAAATGACATCATCTTATGTGTGAACAAATAGGTCATAAATTTTCTGTAGCAGCATATTATTCCCTCCGAAATGTGGCGAGGTGACTGAGTTGACGCAGTTTACAATAAAAAAAACCATTGTTATTCATTTTTGTTAACAAGAATATTGTAACCTAACAGAAAAATAACTCATAAATTTAAAATGGTCTTGAGTACGAAACTTTTGTCGCATACGCACGCCAAACAGTCTATATGGTATTTAAAATTCTATTAAGTATTTTGGAACAAGTTTCTATACTAAGTATTTTTTTATACTGGTAGTAAGTATACTTAGTCTTAAAAATCGACCAGTTTTCCCATCTCTAGTGCCGTGAACGCTGTCGCCAGCAGCCGGAATGAAAACAATGTGAAAAATAATAAAAGTATATGGGGTGCCTGTACGATAATATTTATTTTTAGGCGTTATAAATTATTTCGTGCATTGGCTCGACTCAACCAACAAAATACAATAATAGTACCTACCTATCGTTTCACTAGTACATATATTATAAAAGTAATTGCGTTACTGGTTTGTAAAAGTGTCTCTAAACTCGGGTACCTACATCACTAGATATATTGTACGTTTTTTTAAATATGCATTAGAATTAAACAATACTTATTTTTTTTTTTTAATAATTATGTAATAGGTCTTACACATTAAAAATAAATACTATTCATTAATAATGTTTTTTGGATAGCACATGAAATAAAAATGTAGGTAGATGTGTTTCAAAATCTTTTGTATGTTTAGTTCTCGTACAATTTCAGGTTAAAAAGTTATTAATCTATTTCTAAGTTTCTAAACTACTAAACTAAACTCTAAGTTTAAAAACGTCACAATATCCACCATATTGGTTGCAATACTTCCCACCAAACAGCTGATTAACATATTGAATTTAGTAACATTTAATTATATTAAAAGATATTATTTTTTGGTCACCCATACTCACTAAGCTGAAGCGAGTTTGTTTGTTTTAAATTTAATTTATTGACCATTACTTTTGACGCACGTATCGGCGGCGACTTTTTAATATTACTAGTAGACCAGCTATTTCGGACCACATATAAAAATATCATATTTTCAATTCTCAAGGGCATTTCTGTAGAGCGTCCCCTTAATAAGATTACATGATACATAAGTAATTGAAAAATTAAAATTATTATTATTATGACGGCTTCCAATAAAATGTTTAAATTAAATAATGAACAATGTTAATGGCCAAAAATATAGATTCATGTTCCGATGAGAAAGTTTTGAATTAAATATTACTGTGCTGATTGAAGATATTCAAACAAATTCACTGTTAATAATAAAATCTTCTGTATATTGAATTTGTAGAATTGATTTATCAATTGTTATAGTGAAATTCCATATAACGAGGATTAGCTAAGTGTACACATGAGTTGGCATAGCCAATGTTTGTTATGAGGCATGTTGCAGTCTCTCAATTGGTGTATAAACTGTTAAAGGAGACAGACCTGAGAGACGAGGAGGGAGCAAGCGATGATGGCGAGGGCGGCAGCTCCGGTAGCAGTATGTCCGCGGTGCAGCAAGGCGTAGCTCATGACCACGTCAAACACCACATCGCAGAAGTAGCCCGCCAGCGAGATCACGTTGAAGAGGACGTCGCACAGCGGCAGGAACTCCGCCGCCATCGCCCCCCACCCTCAACGCATCCCACACACCACCTACACAATCAATTAATTCTTCAGATTACTTACTGTAGTGGATATCATAATAGGGAAACTTTTTAGGGTATTACCCCAAATCTATTTGTGTCATATTAGGGCTCAGACACACATGCGGGGACCCGTGATAAATAGAACAGCAAACGATGTCTGCGTTGATTTGCTTTCGACATATCGATACATCTGGACAGATCATAAATATTATATTTTTGAGGTTAAATAGGTATACCGCAGATGCGCGCATAAGCTTTTATAAAAAATTTACAGAAACAGTTTATTCCATGTAGACAATTATATTAAATACCTTTTTGGGATGGCGCATATACTACTAAAGTAACTAAAGCATCACCCAAACTAAAATAGGGAATTTTTCGTAATTCTAGAGTTTAAAGAAACTGCTTTCACCATAATATATTTCTATGAACAATGATTCTGCGATGTATAATGTCTGTAGGTACACAAGTAGGTATGTGTAAAAACAGAAAACTAAAATTAATACATATTGGATCAAAAAGTATATGAGCCATCCCAAAAAAGGTATTTAATATAATTGTCTTCATGGAATAAACTGTTTCCGTAATTTTTTTTATATAAAAGCTCATCTGCGGCACAATTATTACCAAATATATATATATACCTATCAGTAGTAAATATTACATTGTGCCTACATTTATTTCTACAATCCCCTTTGTCAATTTTTTTGAATAATGACGTCATAATACTCTGAAATACTAGAAAAAAATATTATATTAATCCTTACAGCGTGAACGCCACAGCCGTTGTGTCCTGATTAGGGGGCCATTAGATATAATTAGGATGTTATTTAAATGTGGTAATTAAAAAGTTCCGCAATGAAGCTAGGTATTTGAAAAAGAATTAAAATGATCTGATATTGACATAGATACTGATTGAGTGATACTGTAGTTGTATCGGAAGAAAAGTATCAGTGCCTATTGATATTTTTTTGACAGCCCTAAATACCCATATAGATTGTTCACCTGTTCACCTGTCTACTATATAATTGTATTTAAGTACCTAGGTATACATTTGAAATGAGTTTCAGATAGGTAGAGGTAAGTACATAGTTCATAATATAGAAATCACGAAATTTTCACGATGTATTTTAAATAATACATAATTACAAGTAGGTTTAATAAGTAGGAAAAAAAGCACTACCTACATAGCAATGTTACTGGCAATTCTGTGTTTTTTTTTTTAATAAGCCTCAAACATTGTTTTTAAAATTATAAAGTATCTAATTATTTACCTACCTACTATATTATTATTAATAGGTAGGTACATTGGTAATTGAATTCAATTAGAAAATTAACAGGCGCGGGAAAGAACTAGAAATTTGTACTACTTTTCAAGCAAGTTCGGAAAGTAAGTATGAAACTTATTATAAGTAGGTACATTGACAAAACTTATTGAGATAATTTCACAATTAATATTTGGAACCAATGCAAAGGATGATACATATTATAAATCATTAAAAACTTATGATTAAACATCGTAAATATTCCAAAACAGTGAATTTATTACTAGCAAATGGGTAAATAAACAAAAGTTGTTACGAAAACAAAACGTCAAATTCGGCACAGGAATAGGATAACGGGCAAAACTTTTTGCTTACTTTTGAACAACGAAACAATATTGAAATATTTGATATTCGCTTATCATTTTTATATAGATGAGACCGTTATAGTTTATTTTATCTAAAAATAAGTAAAGTATATCTACTGGTAAACTAAAACACAAAATAAACAGATACACACCTAAACATTCAGTCGCATTCCTAACCTACAGAGGTTATTCGAATGTTGTTTTAACTTTAACAGCAATCAACCGTATATAAATTGACAATCACAAAGAATCACTGGAAATATTTTATAATTGATTGCATGTCAAATTTCAGCTTTGATTAAAAGAAATGCAGAATATTAAAGCTGACACAACACGATTCCCATACAAAACAACTGTTCATGTTGCTTTTCATCGGAATGTGGCGAACAGGGTGGTGAAAAGATATCTTACGGATCATCGACACTTGTGATTAATGTTATTTTATAATATTGGTATCACTACTAAACTGTGACAGTACACACAATTTATTTAATATTAATAAAACAATTAACATTCCATTAAAACGTTTGTTGTTTGTGCAATGCGAAATGTAGGTAATAAAATAGTTGAACAACTTGGAGTACATTTTTGTCACTATTGTTTGTAGTTAGCCTGTATTAATGTCGGAATGCGGTACAGAAGGCACTCTGTTGGTGAACTTTGGAACAAAATTACTCGAAGGCTGCGAACAAAAAGTTTATAAAAACTTTTGTACTCGAAAATATTTGAAGAGATGTCATTGTTTTTTTTTTTATTTATCAGGCGTTTACATTATTCAACCCCTAGAAAAATAATACTTTTCAATATTGTTGGAAAATAATTAATTATCATAGGAAAAAGTCAAAATTATTAGATTTCGATTAAATATTAAATAAGTAGGGTACGGTTGTGATTCTTTGAAGGAAATGAAACCTGAGGAATTGTGAAAGCTTAAAAAGGTTACGGCTGTCATTTCGGCGGAAACAATTTTGGGGAGACTTTGACTTTTGATAGTCCTAAACCAGCCGTACGGAAAAAGCATTGCGAATTTCTAAAACACCAAAAAACAAATCTCGAATTTTCGAAAATCATCGAGATTCAAAAAGTCGAGATACATGACCTATTAAATAAGTGAGATATTAAATTATGTGGATAAATTATTAAGAGCGTACTTCAGCGAAACGGCAAATAATTTTCAACAGTTGTAGGTGCGACGAAATTTCTCACTCGTCGCCTGGACGTCGTCAATTATTGGAGACTGAGAGTCGAACTGTCCGCACGTCGGTTTGTTTTGTCATGGCGTCGGATGAAAATATTCTTAAATCGTGTAAAGATGACTAAAAAACTTTACGTATATACTTAAAAAAGAAAACATGTCAATGAATATTATACTATTATTATTAGTAATATAATAATAAACATAACATTAAAAATGGACGCATGTTGTATTTTTATGACAAATTATATTTCGTTCGGCACGCGTCATTTACACAATCCGCGCATCGCCTAGCCACGATCTTTTTAGACCATGCCTCAACTGAAGTATAGCCTTAAATAAAAGATCGGAGATATTAAAGTATTGATCGATTAAAATATGTTTAAAGCTTTAATTTGATAATGAATTTCTATGCCTCTCCCCCTTAATTAATAAATTTGGGCTAGAAGCTGCCATCTGTAGATAATATTATTTTAATACACTTGCCTACCTAATAAATAGATAAGTACCTAGATATATTTTTTAATGAAATTATTAGTCATCCTATGCTCAGTCGCACATTGAAAATAGTATCGACTAGTGACTAGTGGTTACTTGTAAATTGTATGTATTACATTTTCGTTGTAGCACACATTACCGTGAGCTGTCTTACCAGAAAGAAATTCCCGTATAGCATTGAGATAAAAAAAAACCCCCCGTTGTTCACAGAGCAGACAGTAGGTACCCACAGTTCCAGTTGTATTAGATTCCATAAGAACATGAATTTGATATTGATTGGCATCAAATGTTTGATAATAGCGCTGTCATTATAATCAGATATTTGATAGGTACGACTTGATATGAGTACCTACCAGAATTTTATATAAATTATAAGATATTATGATTGCATTTCTAATTTACTTACCTACCTATTTTTCTGTCTTCATATTTTTAAGTGGTTTATTTAGGCAAGGAATTGATTTAAATATTTATACGCTCATCTATTTCCGATAGAACATCTCACAATGAACTGTATTACGGCAAACTGCATACGTGAACGCACCGGAGCGCAGCTCCTGGGGCTCTATGTTAGAACTTGCGAGTGCAAGCTTCCCGGTCGAGATGACGTCATATGACATCATTATGACGTACTACCGGAGTGATAATAGCATTCGAGAAAATAGCGAGTGGTCAGACAGCGGCGCTATTCATTGTCACCATACACATATAGGTGTATGATAATAATATTTTCTATGGTTATTCTGTGCGCGGTCGGCATGCCTCGAGCGTGACGACACAATTACGTCATCTCGTCTGGTGCCACACGAGACGAGAGTTAGGAAATCGCGGTGCTGTTCGTGAAATCCCCGAAATTATCGCTCCATCTCGTGGAAAAATTAAATAATGCATTCGTGAATTAATAAAATTAATTTACTTTCTATATAATATGTTGTAAAGTTCATACGAAACTTGTCGGAATCATAGTAAAAAAAAATCGTCTACGGGCGCCGACAACGTTATGCCCTAAACTTGCATGCCACATGTTTAAAGAAAGGTATTCCGTTTGACCATCTGATCTTGGCAAGTGTATTTCCATACAATACATACAACTACTACGTAAATATGTAGTTTCGGGAAATTATCGAGCGTTCCGGTTGGTAAAATCTTCCATTTCGAGCGCTGGAGGTTGCAATTGAATTGCATAAGTATAAAAAGAGCGTGACTGCATTGCAGGAAATAAGATGGGAGGGCGCAGGTTTCATAAACAAGAGAAACTACACTTTGTATTACAGTGGATCTGCAGGTACGCAGGGTCGCTATGGAACTGGGTTCTTAATCAGCTCTGATATCCGCAGGGCAGTACTAGGATTTGAGCTAATTAGTGAGAGATTAATTATGTAAACTTAAACTGAAAGGTACACTTTTCAATATTACGTACATCAACGTTTATGCCCAAACTGACGATGCGACCGAGGAAATTAAGGATAGATTCTATGAAGATCTGCAGAGAGCCTGCGAAAAAGTCTCCCCACATGATGCTCTAATTATCTTGGGAGACTTCAGTGCAAAAATTGGAAAAGAGGAAGCATTTAAAGAAGTAGCTGGGCAGCACAGTTTGCATGAAACGACAAGCGATAATGGTGAACGTCTATGCTTTTTAGCGGCTGCAAATAATTTAATAATTAGTAGTACATGGTTTAAACATAACAATATCCACAAAGGAACCTGGAAAATACCTGGAAGTAATACATGCAACCAAATAGATCACATTCTTATATCGAAAAGAAGAGCGACAACACTGGAGGATGTGCGCGTCTGCAGAGGAGCCAATTGCGATTTTGATCACTTCCTGGTGAGAGCAAAATTAAAACAAAAAATCTCCTTAATACTGAAAAAAGAAGGCCAGAGAAGAACTAAATGGAAAGCTGAATAATTGAGGGATGAAGAAATGTTGGATAAATACCAGGAATCTATAGAAACAAACTTAAAAATGATTTTAATAACCGATGATGTGAATGTGGACTGGGGAAATACAAAAAACTGTATTATCATGAGTGCCAAAAAAATTCTGGGGGAAAACAACGCAAAAATAGATGCAGGATGGTTTGATGATGATTGCAGGCAAGCACTGTTTGAAAAAAAATGAAGCAAGGAAGAAATGCCTACAAAGGGAAACGCGCCAAAATTACGAAACTTATAAAGAAAAGAGAAAAACTGCAACAAAACTCTGTCGAGAGAAAAAGCGAATGATGCTCAAGAGAATACTCCAAGACATGGAATGGCAAAGAAGAAACAATGATCCCAGAAAATTTTACAAGACTCTTCGAAATCTAACGAAATCCTATCAACCCAGATTAAACTCCTGTAAGTATAGTGAAGGACAAATGCTGATCGAAAAGGAGGACATTATGGAAAGATGGAAAGGCTATTTCACAACACTTTTAAATCAGGCTTATAGTAATGGTCACGAGGAAATGGAAGAAGTATTGTACCATACTGCTGAGGAATTTATTGATGAGCCTCTCCCTGAAGTAAGAAGAGCATTAAGAACGCTGAAAAACAATAAAGCACCTGGAACCGATAGGATAACAGCCGAGCTGATAAAGAGTGGTGGCCCAACACTGGAAGCAAATATCCACAAGATAATTCTCAATATTTGGGAAAAAGAAATTCTACCTGAGGAATGGAAGATGGGTATAATCGTGCCTATTCTGAAAAAAGGAGACAAAACAATGTGCGGTAACAACAGAGGGATCACAATTCTAAACACAGCTTATACAGTTTTCTCATCTGTACTGTATAGCAGGTTAATGATCTATGGTGAGGAAATCCTGGGAGAATACCAATGCGGCTTCCGACCAAATAGATCCACCATAGATCACATCCATCTCATGAGGCAAACTATGGAGAAAGCGCACGAATACAACCTTACACTCCACCACCTGTTTATTGATTTTAAACAAGCTTTCGACAGCGTGAATAGGGATAAGATGCTGCAAAGCCTAAACATACTGGGAATTCCCTTAAAACTAGTAAGTAAGTAAACTGAAAGCTTCAAAATCGAATCAGGTGTGAGACAAGGGGATGCTGTATCCACTATGGTATTTAACCTTGTGGTGGAATCCATAGCTCGTGAAACCAACATAATAGGATGGGTAGATAACAGTACATCGCAGATGTGCGCTTATGCTGACGACATAGTAATGACAAGCAGATCCAAACAGAGGATGATCGACCATGGTGGCACTATGAAAATAAAAACAGAAAACGCTGGGCTGCAAATAAACCAGTCAAAAACTAAGTATATGGTCAGCACACGCGATCAGTACCGCTGCAGAATATAGACATACATAGGACAGCATGCATATGAAGGAGTGGACAAGTTCACGTATCTCGGATCCAGCCTAAATACCCAAAATAAGACATCAGCAGAGATAAAAATCCGCCTTATCTCCGGGAATAAATGCTGGCATGCCTGCAAGCGACTGGTGGGGTCGAAAATTCTAGGCCGAAGAAGTAAACTTCTAATTTATAAAACAATTATAAGGCCAGTGGTCACTTATGACTGTGAGACTTGGTGCTTAACTCAAAACGAGGAAAACAAATTAGCTGTCTTCGAGCGCAAAATACTCCAAAAAATCTTTGGACCCACGTTGGAAAATGGAAACTACAGAATAAAAATGAACCACGAGTTGGAAGAGCTGATTGAATAGCAAACAATCGTAAGATACTGTAAGTCCCAAAGACTACGATGGGCGGGACATGTGGGGAGAATGCCTGAAGTTAGAGCGCCAAGGATCATGACGAAGTGGCTACCCCTACGGAAGAGACCCAGAGGCCATCCAAGAAGGAGATGGGCTGACGCCGTAGAAGTGGACTGGCTTCATATAGGAAGACCCGGTAACTGTGGTAAGTGTGGCGAGAGACCGGAGTGAGTGGAGAGCGGTTGTGGAGGAGGCCAAATCCCACCCCGGGATGTAGCGCCGTGGAAGAAGAAGAAGCATATCGGGTGTAATTTGTTGGATGCGACACCAGCTGTTTTTTTTTCAAATTAAAATCTTGCATAAGCAGTGTGCGGTGGTATATTTAGTAGATAACATTTGTGTTGTGTGTATGCCAACAAAATCATATAAGTACTACTTACCGCGCCTTATTGCTTCAACCGTAGACTTTCGTAGTATTTATTTTATTGTGCTGTCAATGCATTGCATTATTAATTAAATAAAAAAACATTTTTTTTATAGTATGTACATTTTCCACATTAATTTATTAATTATATCTGGACCGATTTCGTCCGCCTCAGAGGGACATTTTCAACTCAAGTTCATGTTAGTACTACTACTAACTTACTACTAATACTACTTAGTAGTATTAATTGATTTTGGTCATAACACAATGTTTTTTACTGCGGATTGAGAATTATTATGCCTGACGCTTCATAATAAAAATAAAAGAACTCTCGTCTCATTGGAACTGCACAATTAAATCATTATTTATTTGTGCATAAGTATTTAAATACTCACCAAGTAATAAATGATATATATTTTAAAAATACCTATAACTCAAGAACATCTACTTATTTTTGAAATTCATTCGATTGCGTAGCGCCCAGTTGTCCCGGCGCCGAATCACCTAGATCCGTTATTTTACATTGAAAGACGTTATCTGTATTTAACACAGAACAGATTTAACTTACACCAGATAATGAATGATCTAAGTCGATGTGAAGACCTCTTTTCATAAATATCAAATAAAATTCTCAATTGATAAATAAAACTAGCTAATTTCATTTTGTTGTATTAATTTATTAAATTATCATGTATCATGACGTGTTGGATTTACTTTATATTAAACTTATCATCCTGATGGTTTTGTCACAAATGGATGATAAAAATCGTTTGTTACTTCTCATTTTTTTTGTTGTGGTCAGACTATTCAAACCAGCCAGCCGATTCTGAAAAATAACAAAAATAGTTAAGTACATAAATGTTTATCCATTAAGGGTACTGACTGCCTTTCTACAAGGCATGCCCACTTTTCACTCTCTTGAATCTCGTAGGTCACTGCTGCTCTTGAAACATTTTTGCCTGCTATCACGAGGAATGGTTACCAATCCTGGCGTCCTAAAGAATTAAAATTTATATGCGCCTGTCAATTACCTACGTGGTCGCAGCCATGACCTATTTTGGGTGAAAACTGTTTCCTCATGTCTATCAGGCACCATTAGCGAGGGATGCAAGATTAGTAAATACGCTCCCTAAAGACATAGGCATTCTCCATGATGCACTTTGCATTATGTTTTTGAAACTTTATTTTATTGTATAAAATTGTTTATGTTTTCTTTTTGTATTATTTTTTCTTCGTCTCTCTTGTGAACCTATGTAAATCTCATGTTGTGAACGTCCTGAATTTTGATTTGTTATGTCAACAATGTTTTGTTTTCTTAAATAAATAATTTAATAAACTAAATTTACATTTAATAAGAGTATACTTTTTAAAAAGTCTAATTTTTGCAGTTATACTTCTTTTGGCGCGTTTGGGAAAACAGATCAGAGTGTATTTTTGGCGTGTGACGCCGATGTAACGCATTTGGCGTGTGACGGAAGTTGCACACGCCGATGCAACACAATTTATTATTTTGATTATTCATTAAGATTTGAGGCTATATTTATGTAAGTATTATTTATTACTCCTACGATGGCCGCGTGGATTAAGCATCGGCCTATAGCGTCGTGGGTTCCAGGTTCGAATCCTGGGTCTAGCAAGTACACATATTGTTTTTCAATTTGTGTATGAGTCAGAGTGTGGACTTAATAGGTTAAGCAAGTGGCTGACATCCATTTCTCGTAAAAACATAAATCTGTTAATACAAAACCTCCACTATGTGGAGGTCCATATAATCCTATTAGGATCGGACATGGTTGAAAGAATTATTTATGAGTAAAATTATATATCAATAAATAAATAAATTTTGTGAATGTTGAGTTGGTAAATAATTCAAACATTCAACATAATTATCTACAATTGGTAGGTATGTTGTAAATTTACAACATTTAAACACTTCATACACAAAAATACATATTTTTACAGTTTATGATAATATTTGTCGCATATCCCATGTCAATTTATTAGCGGTTTATAATAATTGAAGACAATAATAATTATTATTTATTATGTTTCATCACAAAAGCCAATATCACGTGTCAGTTAAACCATTAAATAGACTATGTTTTACTTTTATATTTTGTAATAAATTATTATTGTTAACGAAAATCGTTGTACAGTAATCTGTTTATGCAAAGATGGTCGGTGTAATAGCGGTTTGCTAAATTTTTTTGTTTTGTTAATTTTTATTTTGTTACGCAAATAAGTATAACTTCTACCGCGTGTACATAAGTACACACACCGATTTTTTTTATTACATCTTTCATTGCGCCTTGTCTGTCTAGCAGTTGCTGTTGTTATGATTCGAGTATTTGCTCATTTAGTATTAATTTGAAATAATTTAAATCATAAATAACGTAAGTACGAATCCACATAAATGGGATTGTACTCACTCTTGAGTCTCTGTCATGGGTTCTGGATATTTATCCTTCGGTCCTTTGGCCCTAGCCAGTTCTACATTTTTAAAATACTTGAAGAGCCGAGGGTCCTTCTCCACGTCGTCTAAAGTTTTATAACACTCATGTTGTGAATAAAATTTACCTGTGATAGGTCTAACTGAAAAAAGAAAATAAAACATATTTGTAAATATAATAATAAGTATGTACATAATAAGCCGATAGACTCCACTACAAGTTCCAGAGTGTCCATATCCTGAACCATGAAGGTTACGACGAGGAAGAAGAAGACACAATAGATGCCACAGTTTAGTGAAAGTATATGTTAAAGCCGGTGGCTCATCTAATAAACAATACCTTGGTTGTTAAACGGTTTACATATTGTTACATAATATGCGACTAGTTTAGATGTCAGTAACTTCTATTTTTACATTTTTAATTTTTCTTGATTCTAATTCATTAACCTATTGGAGACAGAGTGAATTTTTGAAGATCATTTAAAAAGGCACTCTGCTTACTCAATTGATATACATAACTCATTTATTATTCATTTAATTCAAATAAATCCTTTAAATATTTATAGTTATTAAATTCTACTTTCATTTCTTAAACTTTTAGTTAGTTAAAAAGTTAATTTTGTGTATCAGTGGAAACAAGAAAACATGAGAACTATAGTTTTTTGTATTTTTTAACCACTTTTATACAACATGACAAAGGTAAATAGTCTATGACAGAAGTAAAATGATGAAATAAAGATATACAAAAACTCGAGCTAAATATAATACTCTTCAAGAAATTTAGAAGATGGATGGCCATTATATATTTTTTACTCACTCAAACACCTCTTACCTACAAAACTGATTATTTTGACAAATTTGAATAAAAATAGGTTTTGTAAATCAAATAATTCTTAAAAAATATATAGAAATCTATACAACTAATACCATAACTATAAAATGATAGATAGCTACATAATATATTATTATTAAGTAATTTCAACTTTTAAAAAAAATCTAAATATTATTATTAAAAATATTTGTTTTTTACAAAAGGGTTAAGTTAAGATGTATGGATTCATAAATTAATATCAAATCCAACTTCATTTATTAGTATATAATTAAACCGGACGTTGATTGAAAAGTCGCCAAAAAGCAACTGTTTACGATGGGTTTAAAGTAAATCCGTTATCCCACGCGAAAGAGGAATGACTCCGTTGGGCAGGTCATATCTCAAGAATGACCGACACCCAACCATTCAAGAGGTTCCTTTTCTATACTAAAACAGAGAGGGAGAGTAGAGAGAAGCGGACAAGCCATATCTTGAAAGCCCTTGGCCATACATCCACGCCATAGAAAAGGATTCGGAGAAAACAGCGAACCGTACGTTTGTATAAAAATAATAATAATTATTAGTAGGCACCTACCAAAATAAGTGGGCCTGTAAGGGCATGTTATATTGGATGAGTAATATTTTGTTTCTCTTATTATCTGTTCTTGCAGACGATTGAATTCTTTGAGATCCATTTCTTCATCAACAATATGCAACAGGAAAATTCATTCCAAATTCATTGATCACAATCATTTTTGTTGGGCCAAGACCAGCAATCTTTTATGCGCGATTCATCATTTTAAAGCAATGCTATGTTCATTTTCCATTATCATATTATAACGTTAATAGGTTAATTGAAATATTATTTTTTGTATAATAAATTTAATTATTCACATACTTACTTATACGATACGTTTAATTTAGTAGTTTAGTTTACAAATTATTGTGGAAAAACGTCATTCCGATATCTTTGAATATCGGAGAATTTACAAAGACGTCATGTTGTTTCAATTAATTTCAATTGCACCGAAAATAAAGCACTCATTTGTCTAGGAAATCGAAAATGGAATAGCTACTACATTTTGTAATCCTACAAATTGTTCTAATTGCCTATTATTTGGTGAACAAATAATTGATGGTGTTTATTATTTAGGGAAAATGATTTAATAAACATATTTTATTTATATGCTTCTGTGTTGATTGACCATACTTGACCATATACAATAAATTGATATTATTTACTATCCAAATATGTAAGTAGTACGAAATTTTATTAAATATAATAATAAAATAAAGTAAGTACCTACATCATTAATTAGAAGACTCGGAATATATTATTATGTTATGTATTGGAATATATTAAATATAGTATATATATATATGGAATATATTATTATTTTATTATGTATGTAGAGTTGGGTTTCGGGAATTTCCCGACGGAAATTTTTAACATTTGGAGAAATCCCGGATCTCGAGAATCTTTTCTCGTGATTCGGGATTTCTTTATTATCAAATATTAATTGAAAAAACGTTTTTTCTATATGAAAAAGATGCACAGAAAACACAAAACATTCAAAGACTGATTATTAAGCCAACGTCGACTCAAAATGAGCGCAATTTTTCAACATCAGAGATTTTTGTGTCTCAAAAGCGTACGCGATTGTTAGACGCAGCGATTGACAGTCTGTGTTTTTTGAGATTCTATTTTAATAAGTACCTAATGTTTTGAATTATTTTTGTTTTCCTACTTCTATTTGTTTGTCTTCTTACATAAATAAAAAAAATGGAATTTGTCTGTTTTTACACTGATTTCAGGATTTTTTTATAGTTTTTTTTAAATATCCCGATAACTCGAGATTTCTCAAGAATACTTTTCTGGAAATCCCGAATCTCGAGATTGAGATTTTCTCGGGAAATACCCAACTCTAGATGTAAGCGGTCTTGCTACGCAACAATGGATATTATTGAACAAATATAATTTTGAAAACACTTACGAGAAAATATATTATAACCAATAGAACAAAATATTTTTTGAAAAAAGTAACACCCCGCGAGAATCGAACCTGCATCTCTCGGGTTTCGCGCCCATGCACATATATCACTATGTTAAAAGCGCCATACTTAATTGCGACAAATTTTAACTACTCTTTGAAGCGCTTTCCAAATTAATTAGCAAGTTCAAGTAAGTTACAACAAAAATATCTTGGAGTGATCCGTGACGTCGGTTAGTAATTAAGGAAATACCTACTTTGATTTAAAATAAAAAAGCCGATCAAAAATAGTAATTAAATTTGGAAAGCATTAACGTGTTAATTTTTACGTAATCCATGCATGTATTTTATTGTATATTAGATTTACCGATAATTTATATATCTGCCAATACTATGTAGATATTGAATACGTATTTCAGAATGTTTCTGAGGTATATAATATACAGATAATATACGAAAATCGACGTCAATATTTAAATAATTTTTATTTTTGTATTTGTGTAAAGACGTATAGACCTCAGACCCGATTTTCGATCAAATAATAGAGAAGAGTCAGCTCATCAAATAAATCAGTTTTAGTGTTTTTGTTTACGATTCTGGCCTATCTCAATGTTGAATCTATTGAGACTAGCGAAAAGCCAAGTGCTTCAATCACCTTAAAAAAACTGGATATCTCGCATTGGTGGCATTTTCCAGCCTCTCATTTTTCGCCCAGCCTTTTACTTTTATATTTTTGTATCACGCGGTAAACGAACCTTGTATCGATATCCCAAGAACTAAAATAATAAAGTGAAGAAATAAATATAAACATGCATACTCTGATTTAGTTTTATGGTTGAGTCCATTTGAGTAATTTTTTGCCTTTCGGCATCTTCAAGAGGGACTTGCACAACTGCACGCCAGGACAAGTGGGCGCCGCACTGTCGAATGAAATAAATTCACGTTCGTTACGATTTGATACAGAAAGTAGACGGGGAATTTTAATAAGTTTATATCTACTACTAGTAGTTTTAATTGATTTTGCACTAATCATAATAGCGCCTGTATACGTGCATGGATTTACTGGCAGCAATAGTGCGTATTTTAAACTATCGTGACAATAACTGTTTACACGTAAAAGTGCTGACAGTCTCTCCAATCTCATTCTTCAAGAGTAAGCGAGACGCGATGTTGTCATTTTATAGTACTAATGACAATCGGTATAGTTATTTTTTTGCCGGCAGGTTCGCCACTACTGTTCTACTGCGCAGGCGCAGATCGAAATTATCTCTACTGTAACGTGTAAACGGGGTGGTATACCTAATGTTTTTCATTGCGGATTGAGAATTATTATGCCTGATGCTGCATATAAAAATAAAAGAACTCTCTTCTCGTTGGAACTTAAACATATGCACAAATAAATCATTACTTACGAGTGCATATTTAAATTCTCACCAAGTATCTACCTATTAAATAATATATAAATGTATAATATATTTAAAAATTCATATAATTCACGAACGTTTATTTATTTTCGAATTTTATTCGATTGCGTAGCGCCAAATCGTCCTAGACCGGATGCATACTCACGAATCAATTAGAATTTAATTCAAATTCCTCCAAGTACCCCTCGGTCGATAGAATTATTTTTTTAATAAAAACATTATTTATAGTGATTTAATCAATATGTACCTACATACTTTAAGATATCAATACGAGTTAAATTAATATTAATATGGTATTTTAAAATGTGTAACGAAAAACCACCAAGGTCAGTTCGAAAATGGAAAAAAAAACAAAAAAACGCTCACCTTAATCCACAACCAGTGTTGCCAACTCATTCACAAAAATATGCCAGATACGGAAGATAGGAAAATTGTAAATCATATCAATATTCAAAGTGTCTAGAAACTAACATTGTTTTTACAAGAATAGAAATCGAAAAGGAAATCGTATTTTACAACTACAAAATAAGTAATAAATTTAAAAATGAATAATAAATTATAAGTCATCATTTTTCATGTAATATTTATTATATTTATAATATATAAAATATGGTACTTACAAAAGACCGGCATGTTGATTTTCAAACTACTATGATATAATATTGTAGCTTTATTATACCTACGATGTTTTAATCTGATTGTGGTGTAAAAAACGGTAGATTTAACGCCATACGCCAGATGTAAATTTTGAAAGCTAAACGCCTAATCGAAAATGCAGGACCCGGCAATAAAAACAATGTTGTCAACAAATACAACAGTATCGTCTCTAAAGCGTAGGTGACTGAGGTATTCGACGTTAATGGCGTTTCCGTTGTTCTGCCAATCAAGTCACCCGAATAGATCTGCCAATGGAGCGATGAATAATTTGAGTGAGATCGTGTCGCCTTGCCGGACAACATTACTAATAGGAAACCTGTAAAATATTATAGCGCCTATAGACTCATTTAAACCTAAATACCTGCACATGGTTTTGATCGTTAAATGTGTACATATTAACATGTGGCAGTTAGTAGTGACCCCACGATACGGTAATGGATGTAGAAGTCTGTATTCTATAAGCTGGCGTTCACGTCACGTCGTTCGCGCACCGTGAGCATTGTGCCATCGCGTTCGACTGTTGCAAGTTTTCAATGGGAGGGAACGAGAGGGAATGCAGTGCTAAATCCTGAAGCGGAGGAAAATCCGCACGCCAGCTTATAGAAGACAGACTTATCATAAAGGACTTATTGAAGACAATGTAATATTGATTAGTAAAAAAATGTTATGTTATGTACTATATTCTACACGTAGCCTTAATTATAATATATAAAAATAATAATGTTCTACCCAGAAAAATTATTGATGTGTTATTATTATTTAGTCTTGGCATTTCCCGACCTTTCCCTCGCGTACTTCATACCCGTATTACGTCAATTTTATTGCGCTGAACATGGCAAGGCTCAATGACACCTCATTTCCTCTTTACGTTTCTTCAATTTCCTGCCTGCAGTCAGGGCGGCCAACTGCTTGCGACTTAGCGACCTCACCGCGCGCTCATAACATAATAATCGTAATACCTATATAGCCAAATAAGTAATAAAAAACATGACTATAATAATAGATGCTTTTCTTGTATAGTCTATCTTAGCCTATTATCACTGCAGTAGGATTTCATTTTCAATGTAGTGTTTCGTCAAATAACGAATAATAAAATTGTGCATAGTCCAGTCGCGTAGCATAGCTAAAATATTTAAACGTTTGTATAAAAGAATGAACGTTGACTTGATATATAGGCATCTCCGAAGATTCAATTAATTTACGCGGGAGCCCCATAATTCCAAAATAGCGAATAAAATCAATTTTCTACAATTACCGTCCGATTCAATATATTTTCAACATTAAACTTCGATTAAACAAAGTTAAACTTCGCTGCATGTTAATTTTTTGGGAACCTTGGCAAATGACCCGAAATGTAAATGAAATATAAAATTTAAAGGAAATCCAGAGACTGCATTGTACTGGATCGGCCATGTGCATAGAATTCCGGAAGAATTACCAGCATGGCGGGCTATGTAAGAATCCCCTGTGGGCAAGAAAAGACCTGGATGACCGAAGCTGAGTTGGCTGGACTGTGCCACAGGAGATTTAAGAATGCACGGTCAACGCAAGTGGAGAGTGCAGGCGTTAGATCGTCCAGGATGGAGGAAGTTTTTGAAGGAGTCCAAAACCCGCCACGGATTGTGGTGTCATACACGATGATTTATATTGATGTTGATAGAAATAAAAAAAAATTAGTTAATATTTTTCTGAGCTAGCGATTGCAACAATATAAGTTAGGGTGAATATACCTATTCAATTCTTAATCCTGCAACGTCATAATATTATGCTAAAAAGTTAGTCCTAATGTGATATATTTTTCTGTGCGAAGACTACAAAAAAGCGTCTATGAATAGCACTTCGGAGAAAACAATATTCTCATTTCTCTTGGATTTCAATGGATATGTACGACAAACTATTAATAAGAATCTCCACAGCTTTACGATTAAAAGAATTTTCAAGGGTTTCTGCGAGTAATTAGTATACTGACTCATAGATCCTGGCCGAGTTCAAATCAGCAATACCCGATGCTGGTAGATGGATGCTTTCCAACAAGGCATTTTTCTCAGCTGGTGCATCATTATTTTAATAGAAACCTCAACAGTAAACGCGGAGTATCAATAAAGGCATTTAGATTTTTTTTTAAACTGTTAGCGGTGAAGACGAGTTATCTTCTGGTTGAAAAACGCAAACGGCAAGGTTTTTATTGATGAACCTCTGATTTATGGATAAAAAATAATGATAATAACATTTTATAATCATGTACTCCACACATATTTATAGATATGTACTGTAATGCTGTGACCACAGCAAACAGCATGCCTTCATGAGAAAACGAGACATAAACTAACGGCGGGAATATAAAAGTCAAAAATTCCAAAACCAATATAAAATTCATTGCATGATCATAGATTTAACCACGTAATAAATATTGCCATAACGCCACAAAACATAATAACATAAGTAAGTGGGGTAGGTATAGTTGATCACCTCTATAATATTATCTTGCTGGCTGAAAAGAAATAATGTAGGTACCTACACCCAGTAGTAATTCAATTCTGATAATAATATTCCTGAATATCATTAGATATTTTAAATAGTTATATAGGTATTATATAAGTACACAGTACACACATCTATATATTATATACCTACCTTTTCTTATATCCTTTTACATAAAAGGGGAAAGAGATCATTATTTTTTTTCACAGACTTTTCTTTCGCTTTTTATTGTTTTTCGCAGACTTGGGAGTTTTTATTTTAGTTTTATTTTTTAAACAAATGCAGTCTTGACAATCAAGTGAGCGCGAAGCAGAGATTTTCATATTATTAACCCCTCTTTGATGAGATGTTATTACAATATTAAATTTTGAATATTGTAATAATTCTTAGTTAACGACATCGACACGAGCCAGCTGCGGATTCTTACGGTGTGTATAAAACATTGGCTTCAATAATTTTATTATAATATAGCAGTAGCAATCTCAGGAAATATGACGAGTGACCGAACAGAAATACGTCATCCGCAGCAAAGTTAAGTCTGGGAGGAGATAAAAGAATTTATCCGCAGAGTGATCGCGTGGAACAGTGACAAAATCCAGAACGGCATACGTCTGCGTATGTTTGAGTACAGGCGCATTTTCACACTGTCGTATATTATGTAGACGGTATCTTTACTTCGTTGTTGTGTATATTATTGACTTTATACAAGATAATTAGCTATGACAAGTGTTATTATTAACATTCTTTTAATATTACGTAACCAATAAAATATTTTGATATTAACAATAAAATATTATTCCTTCCTTCATTATTAGTACACTGGGTACATAATAAATGCACACACATACACTTACCCAGAATGGTACTTTTATAAACATATTAATAATTATTATGTCAAATATACATAATTTGAAAACATCTCTTGTATACCCACTAGAAAAATCCATTTAACGGCCCACATGCTCGGCATAGGTCAAAATTGAGTTTTTATTGTATTTTCAAACCATGATCCTGGACACTCCTTAAATGTTGTAGATAATCTATTTATATAATTTTGAAGCCTTATTATCCTTTATATTTATTTTAAACATTTTATGACTGCATAAAATATTTTTGTTACATAAAATAGTATTCTTTTAAACCTCTCGCTCTAATGTTTTAGAATATAGTCATATTTCGGTACATGAATGTGAAGTGGTGTTAAGATTTTTTACATTTATTAATTTTTAAACGCATTTATAAAACCATTAGTATAATTTATGATGAGATAATTTTAGTAAAATATTTACGATAAAAATTATATTGATAATCTCTGTGATCCTAAATTTGACAAGAATTAGGCATTTTATTATTTAAAAAAATCGGCAAGATTAACACATTTGAAGACGATTCCAAAGATACTTATTATAAGCTATGTCGTTGACCATTCAAGTGTGATAAATATCTTATGAATAATGATAGCTTGGGAGGGAGTAAAATGATATTGATGCGCGTGTTTGAACATGTACCGTTTAAAAAAAAAATTCGGTTAGGTACATGTTCAAACACGCGCGTTAACATAATTTTACTCCCTACTTTAATTATAGTTTGTCAATGTATGGTTACGGCCGTATGTTGTAGCTTAACCACTGGGGAATGCCAAAAGAAATGGCGTATTTCAAAAAAACACTACCTTATTCTTAGGCCAATAATTATTATAAAGCAATCAATATTCGTAGGATGTTTATTACACTTAAATGGTCGAAGACATAGCTTATTATTAGTATCTTTAGAATTATCTTCAAATGTGTTAATTTTGCCCATTTTTTGAATAATAAAATGCCTAATTCTTGTCAAATTTGGGATCACAGAGATTATCAATATAATTTTTTATCGTAAATATTTTACAAAAATTATCTCGTCACAAATTATACTAATGGTATTATAAATGTGTTTAAAAATTAATAAACGTAAAAAATCTTAACACCGCTGCACATTCATGTACCGAAATATGACTATATTCTAAAACATTAGATCGAGAGGTTTAAAAGAACACTATTTAATGTAATAAAAATACTTTTTACAGTCATCAAATGTTTAAAATAAATATAAAGGATAATAAGGCTTCAAAATTATATAAATAGATTATCTACAACGTTTAAAGAGTGTCCAGGATCATGGTTTGAAAATACAATAAAAACTCAATTTCGACCTACGCCGAGCATGTCCCCCCTTAAGAAAAAAAAATATGACTTGAACCTGTAAGCGTTGGATTCGCGCCAGTATGCTTTTCGGATTAGTTAAAATAGTCGTAATTAAGTAGGATGCCCGTAGCTTAATTGGAAAAGAACATTAGTGCGAATCCAATGGTAACAGGTTCAAGTCTCGTGGGGTGTTGTATTTATTTGAAAAATGAAACTTAATTTAATATACTAAAACCGATAGCCATCATTATAACCCAATTCGATCAGCATTTCATGTAACAACTACTAGTTTAAATCGTCGTTATTTAGTGACATGCCCGTAGCTTAATTGGAAAAGCATACTGGCGTGAATTCAGATACAGGTTCAAGTCGAAGCTTAAATCAAAATGGATTTTTTCTGGTGGTTATATGCATGAGACGTTTTCAAAATATATATATTCAATATATAGAATGTTAAATTCTCAAGTATTGTCTTATTCGTTGAATAAAAAAAAATCGGTGTGTGTACTTATGTACGCGCGTTAGAAGTTATACTTCTTTGGCGTAACAAAACAAAAACAAAACTTGTGATAAACTAGATTCTTTGACTAGCTCTTAATTATTTTGTTAAATTACCCACTCAAGAAAAAGGACCGCTTATTGGAACGCCGTTGGTTTATTTCTATACATTTTAATTTATATTACTTACTAAATTTTATAATGGTTTCTCGTTGTTTCTATTTTTAACGTACCAAATGTCAATCTGACGTTAAATCGTTTGTTTAAGTAAGGAATTGCAAATGGCCGACAATAATAAATTCGCTACCTAGGCAACGGAACAATTCTAAACTATAATATTTTACTGTATAATCGTCACGATTGCAGTACCATAGTGTGGCGTAAAGGTAGTGCGTTCGGCTGATAATCGAACAATCGGTGGTTCGAATCCAATCGAGTGCGTTTATTTCGTGTGAAAAAATAAATTATGTGTTACATGTCACACGCCAAAAATACACTCTGATCTGATTTCCCAAACGCGCCAAAAGAAGTATAATTTCAAAATATAGTTTATTAAAATATTAATATGTCAGTTGAAAATGACAGGCTAAATTATCAACTGTGGAAATCTTACAATGTTTGTTTTTTAAAACCATGTTTTTCCGTCCATTAATAATAATAAAATTATCAGTTATTATTTTAGACTTTTGGAGAAATGTCGTTTTAAGTTTTTTTCGTCGTGAATCTTGTATATTATTAGTATTATTATTATTTTCCCCAAATGGAGTATTATGAATAATTTTGAAAAGTGCCTACAACTCGTGGGTTAAATAATACATTTTGTACGCTGTCATCAAAAAGATGGACTGGCGTCACATAATGAGTGGGGGAAAGAGAAATTTAAAAAATGGAAAATAGCTACAAAACGCAAAGATTAAAACAACGAACGAAATATATTTTCTTTTTACTGAAACTGAAATGAGAAAAATGACGCTAAATGTCAGAAAATGTGATCCCTTACAAAGGTAAATTATCTTTCTTCTCTGTTTATTTTTATTTTTAATATACATAGATAAGTACCAGTGGCAAACAGCGAAAGGTGGAAGCAGGCTGTTAAGATTCGATATAAATAGTGCATACTCACATTTGTTTTCATTGAACTAAGAATACAATTTGCAGATGGTACTGGTTAGTGTTTTTAAAAATTTAATTAAACCCTGCTTAAACCAAGCCATAACAGTTTTGAAATGCTATGGCAGACCGAGAAAAATAGTGCAGACATTTTTTGTCATACCTATTTGTTTTCGTTATCGCAGATGTTGTTGGTTAGATTTTTAAAAATCAAAAATCGATAAAAAATATTCTTCTATCTATAAAATATTATCTAAAATTATGTATGGTTCAATGGCATAATTTTAGATATTTTACAGATAGACGATTTTTTTTTACTATGTCTACTATGGCTTGGATTAGGCAAGTTTAATTGAATTTTAAAAACTAACAGGCATTATCTACACCAGGGTTTCCCAAACGTTTTCTGCAATGGAACTTTAACAGAACACAAGATTTGTCAGCCGGTCAGTTAAAAACAACATACCCCATCTTTTTCATGCGCACGGTGTGAGAAAAGATGGTCCTCCGTCTGTACCTCAATCATGGCACCACATTCCGAAGCGGGCCCCCAGACTAGGATCTTTGGCGGGTCCCCTACTTATCGCTAAGGTTTAAAGGCAATAATGTGACGATCTATAGTTGCATATTCCAAATGGTGTTCGAGGTAAAATTAAGGGTATTTTTAGCGATTTTTTGCATTTTTAATATACCCACTTTTATGATGATATGCACAATTATTATGGACATGTCAAATATCGACAATAACCAAAAATTGTAAGTATGGCAAAACCACATATTATTAAATGTTAGTATGCTTGAAGTGAAACATTTTTACTATTAGTGCATGTCTGTGATGTGTGTTTATCTCACTTGGCTGGTCGATCTCTCACGCCGGGCCCCCCGTAAGCCCAGGCCCCCAGGCTAGAGGCCTGTCAGCCCCCTCTTGTGAGAGCCCCACCCCCTTGTGGGAAAAAAAACACCGTAGGGCTACTATCTAATTTGCCCAATGCATGAACTAGGCAGAAAATTTACTGCCAAATTCACGCACTTGGCAGATATTTTGCCTAATTCATGAATTAGGCAAAATTTTGCCCATTTCATGTAATAGTCAATTTCTCACATTCGGCGTAACATATACATATTTAAAATATAATGAAAATCAACAATTTCACTTACTCACGACAGTTCATTACTTTTTTGTAATTAAAAATAAATGAATAATTTCAAATGCTATAACAGAAACAACGTATAAGTCTTCTTCTATCTATAGTCAAAATTATTTGTTTTCTACACTTTTTTATTTTGAGAAAATGTATTATTTTTTCTGCCAACCAACTTATTTTTTTACCCTATCAGCTGTCACATTGCTAAAAACGTCATGGCAACAGGAAAACGAAGATGCTAGTTTTTTTATTCAAATTTTAAATCAATTACATACTGAACGTAAATATTTCGTAATATTTTTTTCCTGTGATTCGTTTGATAAACAAATAATTTTCTGCATTTTCGTGGCGAGAGCTTTCAAAAATTTTAGCATTGCCACCAAAAAGAAAATAAAGTGTTTAATAGGCCGCTCATTAAAAGTTTCAAATAGATATTTAAAGTACCCGCATACTTTTTGCGTAATTTTTCTCGAAATAGAACAGGTTAGTTATTTTAAGTGGAAGTAAGTAGGCGCTTGATATAAATTTTGATGACTCGACGTTTTATTTTTTCCGCCGAGTTATTTTTTACAGATAATGGAAAAAATGCCAACTTAAAAATAAGTTTTTCCTGACAAAAAAACGATCCCTTAATTAGCAAAATAATTGAAAATGATATTACCTACTATGAAGTAGGAATCGGACCAAAATTTTATTTTATTCATAATAGTCGTGTTACGTAGTCAGTATGCAGATAGAAAATATGTATTTTTTATGAAGATTATATGTACTCGTATGTAAGTACCCACCTACTAATTAGTTATAAATTTTGACCGCCTAACGAAGAGACTTCTCTACAGATTTTTTACAAGAAATGGATGCTAACCACCTCTTCAGCCTATTAGGTCTACGCTCTGGATTAATGATTTCCAACCGGGGATCCGCGGGATCACTGGGCCCCCGAGATCTGTTATGGGCTCCGTGAAAATCTCTCTCAAAGGGTAAGTAAATCGTATAACGTGTGTTTCCCTTAACACTTTAACACTCACGTGTATCTACACCAACTCTCCATTCTCGATTGTGGTCACACACAGGGGCCACATCGTTACATGTAAAAAATACACGTCCGATATTTTTATCATTGTCATAATATACCTAATTAATTATATATGATTAAATTAATTATTTTATTCATCTAAATTCGTTGCAATTTTAAAGAGATATTTATTATTAAAGTTATACTTCTTTTGGCGCGTTTGAGAAATCATATCAGAGAGTATTTTTGGCGTGTGACATGTAACACATAATTTATTTTTTCACACGAAAAAAAATGCACTCGATTGGATTCGAACCACCGATTTTTCGGTTATCAGCCGAACGCACTACCTTTACGCCACGGTATTGTACTGAAATCGTGACGATTATACAGCATAATATTACAGTTTAGAATGTTCCGTTGCCTAGGCAGCGAATTTATTATTGTTGGCCATTTGAAATTCCTTATGTAAACAAACGATTAAACGTCAGAGTGACAGTTGGTACTTTAAAAATAAAAAAACAACGAGAAACCATTTCTAAAAAATTAAATTTAGTGTATAGAAATAAACCAACGGCGTTCAAAGAAGCGGTCTTTTTTCTTGAGTGTGTAACATAACAAGATAATTAAGAGCTAGTCAAAGAATCTAGTTTATCACAAGTTTTGTTTTTGTTTTGTTACGACAAAAAAGTATAACTTCTAACGCGCGTACATTAGTACACACACCTATTTGTATTTATTAGTATACAAATACATAAAGCAATTATTGTAAATTATGTAATAACATAATGATGATTATGCGGTATTAAAATAATCATTTAAATTAAATACGCCCTATTTCACGGGGACACCTATGTACCTACAAATTAAGAAACCTATAACATATATTTTTCGATGACCGGGGTGGGGTCACTTAATCCCATTCCGTCGCCGCGGTATAAATCTCGTTCTACAAAGGATGTGAATGCATTAACGTTTGTGTACGTATACTGGGGAGCGAAGCGAATAACCCCATGGTGAGTAAAAAGGCTCGCTGTATGTCGTTGTTCAAAACTGATAATGGTAAACAATTGGATGGGAATTGCATGTCTTCAATAAAATTGCTTCGGATGTAGATATGTTTCACTTGCTTGAGGATGAGTTTACGTATAAATTCTTTATACTGAAGTTAACTATCTTATTGGGAACAGGTATCTACTTCAGTGTACTGTTTCTAATTATTACTCTTCTGATTATTATGATAGTTTTCATGTCATGTTGTGAACGATCTTGAATTTAGAATTTGTGAATTTCAATATAATATAATGACAAATAAATAAATTCGAT
The DNA here is from genome assembly GCF_057557595.1 of Rhyacophila brunnea. Classification (NCBI taxonomy): domain Eukaryota; kingdom Metazoa; phylum Arthropoda; class Insecta; order Trichoptera; family Rhyacophilidae; genus Rhyacophila; species Rhyacophila brunnea. The sequence goes on from NW_028232774.1 coordinate 24,202,681, forward strand.
TTTTTTCAATTTTAATTTTATTAGTTTATTTCTTTTCTTGATTTGATTCACGATGGCCGTGGGGCTTAAGCGTCGGTCTATAACGCCGTGGGTCCCAGGCTCGAATCCTTGGTCTGGTAAGTACACATATTGGTTTTCAATTCGTGTATGGGTCAGTGTATTGACCTAATAGGTTGAGCAAGTGGCTGACATATATTTCTCGTAAAAACTAAATCTGTTAATACAAACCTTCACTCTGTGGAGGCCCATATGCTCTTATTAGGATCGGACATGGTCGAAATAATAAAAAATATAGTTGGTTACAGGTGGTAGTGGCCAATTTGTACATTGTAAATTAATGGCAAGCTAATTATTTGAAATTTTCCAATCTTGACAACTAACTAGTTATGAGACGAGATTGAAGGGGTGCAATCGGGCTTGAGGGCTATTAATTATCATTAGCAATGTCCAGGGGCGAAGCAGTAATTGCAATTAGTGGAAACTGGGAACCTACTTATCTATATTGCTGACGACGTATAGTAAAGCCATATAAAAGTGTCACAATACTTATAAAATTAAAATGTCAGATTTAGTTTTTTTTTTAAATTAATGCACTATTAATGCAACAATTATTTTCCCTCTAATTTTATATAACATGTGTGTGCAAAAGTTTTGAATATGCACTATTAAAAGTCCTTGTGCGATTATATATATATAGGTACAGACATAAAAAAGCCAGAAATAAATTGGAATAAAGTTGCCATATACACAAAAACTGTTTATAGGGTAGTCAGTATACCTATACTTTTAAAAATCTGGATTTATAATGAAAAAATAGGTGTATTATTCTACTTTTTTGTATTTGTTTCTCTTTCTAGGGGAGGTCCTGACCCGAAATCGATGTGTGCATATTATATTAATAAATCAACTAAAATTAGCGATTTTTTGTTTTTTCATCACGCCCAATTTTTGCCTATTTCTCATATACCTACTCGGAGACATCGAATTCTATAAATAGGTGCTAAGACGGTAACAATACATTTTGTCAAATTTTGAAGACGGTCTGGTACTTTGGGGTTTCCAAATAAAGTTACTACCTAACTAACCTTATGTGCATGAACCTATCAATCTAAAATCTTCATTGATAGATTCCAATTTATTGGACAATTTCTAGATAGAAATGTAAAGAATTGGACGTCGTCGATTTAATTTTCTAGATGATGGAACTCAAACATGACATTACTACGTGTTATCGTTTTTCACGTGTAACGAAGGGGCCATAGGAACTCTGGAGGGTTGTCGAGTTGGGGGGTCGAAGGTGACCAGCGCATATTATATTCTATAAACAATGCTGCTATCGGCGGATAACGAGGGCAGTTTATCATATGTATATATTGAGGCGGTTAATTGTTATAATAAGTTAACCGTCTGAACAGTCAGAAAATGATATCTTTTAATAGCACCTCACTTGCTGTGTTAACTTTTAGAGCGAGATAGACAGTTTTGATAGTTTGCCGGCTAACTTTTTCTAACAATTATTATACCTACGATAAACTACCCTCGATAGCCACCGATGGCAACCTTGTGTATGGAATAGATGCGTAGAGGAGCTTAGCCCTAGTAGTATTATACTATATAATTTCAAATTTCAATTATTATATTATGTTTAAGTTTTTTTTCGACCATGTCATTAAGATCATATGGACCTTCACAGAGTGGCGGTTTGTATTAAAAGATTTTATTTTTACGAGAAATGGATGTCAGCCACTTGCTCAACCTATTAGGTCCCTACTCCGACTCATACACAAATTGAAAGACAATATGTGTACTTGTCAGACCCAGGATTCGAACCTGGGACCCACGACGCTACAGGTCGATGCTTAAGGCTATACCTCAGTTGAGGCATGGTCTAAAAAGATCGTGGCTAGGCGATGCGCGGATTGCGGGTCGCGGGTGCAAATGACGCATACCGAACGAAATATGATTTGTCATATAAATCCAACATGCGTCCATTTAATGTTCTGTTTATTGTTCTATTAGTAACTTGGGGGTCGTTCTGGACGAGAAGCAGACCTTTTTGAAGCATGCTAAAGTAATTGTGGCTAAGGCCAACTCAGCCTATCAGAAGGTTGCTCGCCTGGCGGGCAACAATTGGGGCCTAAAGCCTCGGGCCCTGAAAATCGCCTACGAGGCTACATTCATGGGCATCGCTGGCTATGCCTCCAGCGTGTGGCACACCAAAACCTCGCTGACAATTGTGAAGAGGGCTCTGCTTAGCGGACAGAGGGCTGCTCTGATTGGCCTTACTAAGGCCTATGGGACCACATCTTCGGATGCCCTGGCGGTCCTTTCGGGGGTCTTTCTCCTCGACTTGCACGTTCAAATTAGAGGATCGATCACTCTCCTTATGAGGAGGATCAATACAACTCTCGCCGGTGTCCCTCTGACACCGCCATCGAGAGTGGAGGACGTGAGCTACAGAAAGACTGTATCTGAGCTGGTCTACAAGACCGCATATGCGGCATGGCAGGCGAGATGGGTGGCCTCCTCTAAGGGCCGCCAGACTTTTCTATACTTTCCAGATGTCTCGGTGAGACACATGACGAGGAGACTGGTGCCGACCCACTGGACTAGTCAATTCATGACTGGCCATGGAAACTTTGAGGCCAAACTACAGGGGTTTGGTTTGGCAGGACATGGGTCGGGTTGCTCATGTGGACACGACCAGCAGGACGCAGAGCACGTCTTGTGGGACTGTCCACTTATGGGCCCCGAACGAGCCCGGGTCCGACCCCATTCGGGCCCAATAGGACACGCGGACATGGTGGCAACCGAGGCCAATTTTGCGGCTTTTACTAAATTCGCCAGAGCGTACGGGGGGCGGAACACTCTCGACTCCCCTTGCGACTCTTCAAATTAAAGTCACTGATAGTTGCCATATAAATTAACATCATGCATTTGCACTTCGGTGCAAGGTTGCGTCACCAGTCCCGTGCGGCTCTGCTCGGGACAAAATGAGGGCTTAAATTCTTTGATCTGGCACACGTAAGGGTTATGTTAGCCGGCCGCGTATGACGTGGCTGCATATACATAACGGGAGCGGAGGTGGGAATTTACACACCATGTTCTATTAGTAACAATAATAATATATTCATTGACATGTTTTCTTTTTCAAGTAAATCGGTAACGTTTTTAGTCATCTTTACACGATTTAAGAATTAATACCCCCGTCGCCATCACGAAACAAATTGACGTATTCACACCTCGACGTTCGCTCTCCGATTACCAGCGTGTCCAAAATTTCGTCGCGCCTATAGTTGAAAATTATTTGCCGTTTCACTGAAGTATCGTCTTAAACTGCACGGCCATCGTGGGTGTAAATGTTGGGTACCCATTGTTTTATCATTATGATAATATTATTTATGTACCTACCTCTAAAATATATTTTTTTCTTATATGTTTGACATTTTTTTGTTGTAAACAAATTAAATAACATAATAAATAATATACAGATATTATTAATTAGTAAAATAATCTGAAGTGGAGCATACTTAAAATTATTTCAGCCATTTTAGTACAATAATTATTTTCGATTAAATTGTCAATTATTTTACTTACTAGTTGGTGCATAGTAATAATAATTGTTGGAGCTGAAAACTTTGTTGCACACGATGTCAGAATTGAAAATTATTAATATATTGTGTAGGTACTATCGTGATAAACCTACTTCGCCGTATATTTATATATTATTATAACTTATACAGAATGCATTCATGATAATTTTTCTCAACTTACTTTCTTTCCAGATGCAGTGTTACGACAAGAATTTTTTGTAAACCAAACAGTAAGTCTTCATTTAAGATTTTGAGAATAGTGAGTGGTCTATAATAATTCAGTGGCAAAGACTCCATAGTAGGCGGTTATTTAAAGCCTACTTTCATAAGAAATATAAATTTAAATAACTAATCAGTAAGTATTGAATTTAGGATTTATATCTGCATAGATATACTGTATTCGATTCTATCGAATCTTCTACTAACGCATGCAAACAAAGGCTTGGTATAATCCAACATTTTTGGATGAACATTGATGGCGTTTGTTTTTGAGATTGGAGGACTGTCTGACTGCTTACTTAATTTATGAAACGGGTAATGCTTTCATGACAAACCTACATATCTTTGCGTGCGTTATCGTTGTTAAGTGAAATGTCTTTTATAAATAAAAAAATATGATATTTTATTAAACATACTTATATTTGAAAACACCTGAGATATACAGTATCTTCTTTTTTTCTTTTGCCATATCCACCCTTTAACTGGTGCATATGGACACCACGCGGCGCCTCCAAGAATCCCTGTCGCTCTCCAGTCTTCTTGCTTCGTTCCAGGTCAAACCAGCATCACGTAGCTCTGCTGACACTCTGTAGATTGTATTTAGCGGCCTACCAGGACGCCGGAATCCGGTCGGCTTGAAGAACAGGCAAGCCAGGTTGAAGTTCTCTTCTGGCATCCGCAGCACGTGGCCGAGCCAGGTCCAACGTCGCCTCTTCACTTTCAGCGTGATGAGGGGCTGTTTGGTGCGTTCTCTTATCTCCTCGTTGCTCCTAAAGTCATACCCCACCGCACACCCAGTATTCGTCGCAAACATCTGTTTTCGAAGCTCAGTATACGGTTGCTCTGAGCCTTCGTAAGGTGCCATGATTCGCTACCGTAAAACAGCACCGTCAGAATGCAAGCGTCGAATAGGTGGCATTTAGTTTTGACCGAGGACAATCGTGAGTCCCAGACATTCCGCATCGAATTGAATGTTACTCCAGCCATTCCCATTCGGATAGCGGGCTCTTTCTGCAAAATGCCATCTCCCGTGATGTGTACCCCCAGGTACTTGAAGCTGTCGACGCTCTCGATGTTTTGTCCGTCGCTAATCAGAGGGAAATCTTCGCATTGGGATAGATATGTAGATAGATAGATATACAGTATACACTAGGAAATCCAATCCCGAGCCAAAATTCTGATCCCGAAATCCCGGGAGTAAATAATATTGTAATATAAATAATAATGTGAATTTAATATGAGATTGCTGTTTCTGAGAGTAAAGACTTAATGAATGGATTAGCGAGATTTAAAATAGTAAAGCAAATAATCATGGCGTACTTATGGCCTTTCCGCTTTATAAATCTAATTAGTCAGCCAAATATGAAACTGCCGTAAAACGTATAAGATCATGTGGAATTACTTTATTAAAAGTGCGAAGCATTGTTTTTTTCCAATCTCTCTCATTTTTATTTATGTGAAAAAATAAAATGAATCGGCAACTTACACATGGGTATAAATCAAACTTCATTCAAACTGCGTTTATTTCTAATGTAGTTATTTGTTATTAAAAGTATTTTTCCTGTTATATTTTAGTTTTTATTTTATTTTCCATAAAAATTGATAAAAAATCAATCCTGAAAGTTTCTGGATTATGTTTATCAATCCCGGGATTCATAGGTATCGAAAATAGCTCGGGATCCCGGGATTGTAATCCCTAGTACCTATACACCGACGAGAAAAAATCTTTTATTTTTTTTAAATACAATGTCCGACGGAACTTGAACCTGTAACCACTAGATTTGCATCAATGTTCTTTACAGTCAAGCTATAGAAATATTATCTAATTACGATGAAATTAATTAGTAGTTTTTACATGAAATGATTACCAAATGGCGTTAATTTTTGTGTTTTAAATCAATGTATCAATTCAGTGCCCTAATTACTAACTGAGGTCCGGATCCCGTCAAATTTAGTTATAACGTACTTGCACTGCTAATGCTGCAACGAATAATTTACAATATTTGAGAATGTTAAATTATTTTTATTGAAAAAACATAATTTGACAAAACAGCTCAAATATTATATAGGTACCTACTAGATTTAAAAAAAATACTACGATGCCCGACGGGTATGGAACCTGTAAACACTAGATTAGCGCCAATGTGCTTTCTGAATAGGTATGTCTATCCAGTGCCGTCCCTAGGCAAAGTGCCGCCCTTAGGCAGACTTAAAATGACGTTTCCTTTTCACCTCATTGTAGTCTCAAATTGTATGCAAAATTATTAAATGCACCTACCTATTTTACTATCTTAAATTGTGAAAATATACATTTCTACGAAATGTATTCTAAAATAGCGATGGTTTTAGGTACATAGAGGTCTGATGTCCCCTTGCGATTTCTTTACAGTAAAATGTTGATACTTTTTAACGCATCGTCCGATAAATGGACAACTGAAACTGCTTTCAAAAGTTATAATCATAGTATTCATTCCTAAGTTTGCCGCGTCTAAGCAACGCTTGGCCTGACTGCCCCCACGGGATGTCTCTCTTTTTATGCGGAAGGCATACATACGCCCTGGCGGCCTACTTCCTTTGACACCAACGATGGTCAGCGTTACTATATTATAATAATTATTATTTTACTATCACAAAGGCATAGAATGGATCTACGAATAAAAAAAATAAGGAAATAGAATATATTATACCAATCACGGCAATCAGAAAGGCCGGCAAATATGGTCGACATTGCGTGATACAATAACATAAAATACACAACATTACAAACACATACGAAGGTTATTCGCACACGTAGAGTTGGGTTTTGGGAGAAATTTTTGAGATTTTCCATCCCGAATCTCGAGAATTGAAATTTTTAACATTTCGGGAAATCCAGGATCTCGAGAATCTTTTCTCGGGATTCGGGATTTCTTTATTATCAAATATTAATTGAAAAAAACGATTTCTATATGAAAAAAGTGGACAGGAAACACAAAACGTTCAAAGACTGATCGGGGCATTTAACACAATTAAGCCAACGTCGACTCAAAATGAGCGCAATTTTTTCAACATCAGGGAATTTTGTGTCTCAAAGGCGTAGGTACGCGATTTTTACACGCAGCGATTAACAGTCTGGGTTTTTTGAAATTCTATTTTAATAAGTTATGATTTGAACTATTTTTGTTTTCCTACTTCTATTTTGTTTTGTCTTCTTACATAAATAAAAAAAAACATATTTTTTGGAATTTGTCTGTTTTTACACTGATTTTAGGATTTTTACAGTTTTTTTTTAAATTTCCCGATATCTCGAGAATTCCTTTCTGGAAATCCTGAATCTCGAAAATTCAAAATTTCTTCATTTCGGGAAATCCCGAATATCGAGATTGAGATTTTCTTCGGAAATACCCAACTCTACGCACACCTAGGTACATACCACGTGAAATTTTTTTACGCAAAATCGTCACTTTCTAAATTGGCGAATATGGTTGCCCGTTTTTGTACTGCAATGAATCAGTATATTGATATTCCTTCCCTTCTTTTTTTATTCGTTGGAATGGATAGATTGATAATTTTCCAGTACCTCTATAAATCATTTTCTCAAATATGATGCTTACAAGACTCCTCAAACCAATCGAGTGGTCAAAGTAATTCTAAAATATCATATAAATTCCGTACGTTTTACTGCTTTGTTGAACGCACACTTATTATGAGGATATCTATAGTTTGCAACATCAAAGTTTGTTGTGAATAGTTTTCGGTAGAAATTTAATGATTGCATGAACTTTCACAATATGTACCCACCACTACTTAGGCAGACTTAAATGGTAGTTATCAAGCAGGGACCAGTAATTAGCCACAAGGGATATTTGAACAGAAATATAGAATTTTCGGTTGGCTGGCAACTTAATAATAAATTATCACCATTATGGCTTATTACCTGTTAAATAATATTACTATCGGGGAACACAAAAATAAGGGAAGTGGTTTGCCTTCTGGGTGTGGCTCTAGACTACGGAGAAATATGGGATAAACTTAAAAACGCTTTTAATATTTACATATTGTGTGTCATAATATACAGTAAAGTTTGTCACGTAAAAGAAATGTACATGTAATATTGCGATCATTGATACCTCGTATCTGACATTCAATGGTTTATAAATAGAGAGAATTAAAAATAAAAAATTAGAATTAAATAAAAACAAATAATTACAAGATAAAAAGAACTTTTTATATACTTACCACGTTTTTAAATTTTCTGTTGAATCATATAAACTTGACACATCTATGTATTAATAATTTAGGACAAATAAGGCAATTGTCAAAAAATCATTTTTTTGCTATTTTGCAACAAACAAACAAACAAGTAATATAGAATACTGAAATCTCATTTTGATTTCCATAGTAACGCACCTATATGTTAATAATTTAGTTGCTAGGACCATCCCCTTAGAAACCAATAATAGTGGATTGGATTACGGATTTCTTCCGAAATAACTTTTCGTACAAAACACAATTAACTGAAAATGAATTCAATTCTACTTAAAGATGGCTAAAAGTATTAAAAGAATGCATTGGCATCGTGTTCTGATATATTCTAAAAGTTTCAAATGTCTAGCTAGTCGGGAAGTTAGTTAAAAATTGATTGCAAGATTTGTACTGGATAAACCATCACCGGACAAACAAGAATACGAGCTAAGAAAAACGTGGTAAAATAGAGTTACTTCCATTAAAAAATAATTATTTTTGCTCTAATCGTATTTTTGTTTTTATTTAATTTCATTTAATAGTAAGTTTTAGTATAAGATTTTAACTACCCACTGTCAAAAATATTGAATGTCAATGTTATAACATCGATTGGTGATTTTTGAGGATATCGTGCGGGCGTTGTTTCTTGCGTTTTATGCAGTGACCGTTATGAAATCATAAACGAAACCTGGTATCAAAATCTTGGTCTATGGCGACTGGGTTTTCCATATACTGTCTTTTACATTACATTACTCTATCGGTGGCAGTTTGCATCGGCTGGAAACCAGGGCCGCCGTGTTCTTAAAATACATTAATATTACGAAATTATTCAAACATATTTTCGCTGTATTAGAGAAAAGTTAATAAACTGAATTTTAATGATAAAAATATTAACCATACGTACTAAAAGATGGGATCCTTTAACGAATTTCCATTGTGTAATTTGTGTGTTTATATTATTTGTCTTTAAATAAAATATATTTAGCTTTTTAATGATTTTTAGATACACACTGATTAATTAAAACACTATCAATATAAATTTTCTCAATTTGCAAGGTTCGTTTTTTTTACGTTGGGTGCCTTTTGTAGGTGTCGCATTCACCTTAATGTGTCTAGAGTTCAATAAGAGTTTGTGATCCTAAATTTAAGTTGATCATTCAAACATGACGCATTTTCATTATATCATTAAGTAGAATATAACCGCACTAATAAATACGTAAAAGATTATTGTGAATCTAGATTCTAGAATGTTGGTTAGATTATTTTCATTCAACTTTTTTGCTATTTGAATCACAACAAGTAGTCGAGTACTAAATTATATGAGGTCCTCCGACATAGTTGTCATTCAAAGGCTCTCCAACTTTGAGGTGCGAACGCTTTGAATTGATCGCTGTTCCTTTGCTGAAAACTATTCGCAAACAATCAGCGCTTCCACAAGTTCCCTATAACTTCCGAGACGTAGAAAACTTTGAATGATCGCTACGCCTTTTCAATGAAGCTCGATTAAAATTATGTAAGTACCTTTTTTTAAAAGCCTCGTTCTAGAATCTAGGTATATCATCATAAGTCTGTATTTCACTATGAAATATAATATGTATTAATGATAAAAAATGTTGTATCTGAAAGCCAGACTACCGTATCTCTAAAAAGAACACTTTTGAAAAAAACTCAATTGAAAAAGTTTCTTCCCATAAATGTTAATGTAATTACGGATATATTGTTATTTTTTAGAATATCAGAATTATGAATATTTTTGATACATTAGAGATAACTTAATAAACTTAATTTTAATAATAAACATGACCATAAAAAATAGTAATAATAAGATGAGAAAGAAGTCATATTTTATAATGTTTTGTTTAATTGTAAGTTTCTTTGACACTACATAAAAATATTTTCCTTTTTACGGTTTTTAGATACCTACTGATTTATTAATTAAAACACTTTAGTCTAAATTATCAAAAAAATGTCTCAAATTGTAAGTTTCTTATTTTTCCGCAAAGTGCCTCTGACATAAAAAAGTGATAAATATGCTGTATCGTATTCAGACAGTTAATTATCCCGGGATGTGAAACTATCGGGCGTGATGTTTTTTTTAACACGGCCGCTCATGATCGTGTTAACTGTATTAGAGCGAGATAGAGTACAACAATTACAAATTGAGAATTGAGATGCAGCGATTTTGAAAATGTCTCGTCGAGTCTAACACAATATATTTTGAAATACCCACGTCAAACTTGATTCTAATCGTATGAATTTGGAGTCAAGTAAGACGCAGTGTCATGTGTTATCAATTAATTATTGTAGATAACCGCCTTGAATTCGGAATTGCCCGAGTAATATACGAGTTAATTTTTGATTTAAAAAAAAAATGGAAACCTGTTACCTTGTTAACTAGTTAGAATAAACTGGTAGGCGGAGTATTCACATTAATAAGTGGTTGAGCTTTGTGGACTGTAATGTTGAAGGATGTTTGTGGATTCAGGATCTGGGCGGGGAGATTCAAACATGATGGCAGGCACTGACCTTTGTTGTTGAGAGGGCTGGCGTGCGTTGGAACTGATTCCGGGCCATGCACTCATGCACTAATATGTAAATAGTTTTGGAGTGTCACTCTCACTGTTACACTTGGGTTAATATGAATGATGATGAATGACGGCTTAAATAGATGTTCAAATCTCCTGAGCTCATACTGAGACTCGTATATAGTCCTTGCTTAAACGACGGCCACACTGTAGCGAGTTGACTCTCTCGTTGTCTACTAATACTCGCTGTCATTAAATCACGGTCTCCTGATGGCCCGTGATTGTTAAGTGCCTGGATGACAATAATAAGAAGTATGGTAGGTGTGACATATTTTTGCGGGCTTGGGAATGGGATTGGGGATCATAATCAGCCCAACCAATAAGGTTAGCATACAGACCCATAGTATTGAAGTGCGATCTCCTTCGTATCCGAAAATTTCTACGTAAACAGTTCACCGCAGGACACTTATTCGTACACCGCAGTACGTGAAATATGAGTTCGTGTAACATTTAATCAAATGACGAGTTCTTTGTTGAACATTTTACCGTGGAGTATATTTGTACGTATGCTACAACATGTGGCGAATTTTATGAGATGTCTTTACTAGGTTAGGTTAGGTTATGTTAGGTTAGGGTTAATCTAATTGGAACAGTAGTATTTGCAAACTATCGCCGCATTTTGTAAGATAAGTACAAATGTATTCCACGGTGAAATGTTCAACGAAGAACTCGTCATTTGATAAAATGTTATACGAACTCATGTTTCACATACTGCGGCGCATGAATAAGTGTCCCACGATGAACTGCATACGTACAACTTACATGTAACCGATATTCTTTCCATTGAATTTTTCATCGATCAACATGAAGTATGCCACAACGACCTGTTACAGTTAATCTTATAATTGACTGCAAAATAAAATATAGTTAATTTAAATAATGAAAACTACCCATTACCTACCTACACCGTATTAAGATTTGTTTAAAACAAGAACTTATTCGTAAGTCTGAAACTAGAATAAGGTTTTGTGAAATCAAATAGGGGCATACATTATGTAGGTACACAATCGTGGTAAGTTTTGCTTTTCATTATAGTTGGATATAGTAAGTTATATTACAACTTACTAGACAAATATGTAAACAGACGAAACTACCACCGAAAAAGTCGTGTTAATGAGATATTATGTGGTTGAACAGTTTAATGATTTTATTCATACGTAACTGTCTTTTATTTTAGTGGTGGAGTGGTATGTGATTAATCATTTTTTTGAGTATTTTCTATAATGTTTTTTTTTATTTAGAGTACCTATTACGCAACCATTTTTTAAAGAATTTCCTTTAAACAAAAGTTTCTGTCTGGATTCGAGAAAGAAAGTCGAATGCTTTTTTTCACGTATAAAATTCAATTTCAGGAAAAATTCACCCTTATCTTATTTAACTAAATTTTGTCAATAATCAAAATTATTAGTTTTTTTTTTAAATATTCATTTAGCACGTACTCTAAAATGCTAGATTCTGTCATGAATAACGGTGAATAATTGGCGATGCTACTTCCGAATCTTATTTTTAAATACAATTTTAATAATTATTTCTGGTAAAAAATTCTCGAATTCTCGAGATTATCATTGACACTTTCTCGAATTTTGCACAATCTCGAAATTTATGAAAAAAGCAATATCGAAAAAGAAGAATTAACTTTATTACCTAATTATTTATCTGAGACGAAAAATTTAAATCACAGCCTCTATGTAGTGTGAGTGAATGAATATTTGTTACGTACATATTAAAACCCACGCCCACGATGGCCGAGCGGGTAACGCATCGGCTTATAATGAAGTGGGTCTTGGGTTCAAATGCCGGGTCTGGAAAATACATGTTATTTTTCAATGCTTGTTGGAGTCAGAGTATGGACCTAATACGTTGGGCAAGTGACCATCGTTTTTTTGAGAGTAGGTTCTCTTGAAAACGCTTTGCAGTATATGGTGTATATTTAAAACGTAAATTTAAACATTTTAGTGTATTTGTCTGTTAAAGAGAGCCAAAAATGAATAATCAGATAGGTAAGTAATGAATTTGCAGACATTTTGAAACTAAAAATGAAATGGGATGGTATTGTAAGTCTGCTTACGGGTAGGACGTCACTGCGGTCAAGTATACCTACTGCTTTAATCAAGGCCCATCATTGATGACACACGAAACTGTGAAGATCGATGGTAGTGCTAGTTATACTTTAAATGCAATGTTGTTAACTGTTTATAGAAAATTATGATTATTATATATTTAAATAAATCGTAATGATTTCAACTAAATCTGCAATCAAAAATCTTCATTTATTGCGTACCGATTACCGCATTGTATTCTAAATAATCAATAACCAGCATAACTGTCGTAAATAACAATTCAGTGCCACTGCCTGAATATAATCGGTCTTGGCTTTAGTATAAAGATTGCAACGCACTGTTTTAGTACATACGTTTTAGTATATTCTTCTTTTCTAGTTATAAGACATTTTCGTCTACACTGAGCATATTCCTGAAAATGTCATTAGATAGTACCTTTATCGTTTATTATCGATTTAAAAAAAGTGTTTAACAGCTTTAAGGGGTAGAAACCTGTTGATTGAAATCGGCGGATGGTGGATAAGGGCGATTAGTTAGATACCTACAGGTTGTGTGCAGGGTGAATTTTGAAGGCTTCATTTCGTCGATGTGATGTCGGCCTTTGCGAGGTGCGTGCCGCTCCGCCCAAGAATGCAGCCCCAGTCCCGCCTACTTCAACCCTCACAATCGGGGCGAAGTCAAAACACACAAAAAATGATTCATTTTAATTATTAATTTATAAATAGTCACCACTAATTTATTGTAAGTACGTTAAAACTACAGTTGGAGAGATCCGGACACCGTCTATGAATCGACTTTAAGTCGCCAATGCGACATGGTTGTTTAGAAATTTCTGCGTGATCAGTGAATATAAATAAGCAAAGCTCACTGATTGAACTACGGTGGATGTGAATTTATGTCACAACATAGAGAAAATAAAATATACTATAGTTGATGTAAGACGAATATATTGTTGTCTTTATTTAATAAAACGCAATTATTTTTGTAGTACTTATTCCACTTTTAATCAATTAGATTAGTACCGGTTTCGTCCGCCTCAGAGGGACATTTTCAACTCAGAAGAGTAAGACACATAATTTAGAATGCAATAAAATGAAGGCATGTTTTGAAAATGTAACAAGTCAAGTAATTTCGACTTTCATGAATGGTACTCATGGGGAATACATATGTACAAGTTTTGTCATATCATATGTGAAATTTAGGGAAGAATTACCGTTCTTACCAAACTTTTACATAAAACTCCTCCCTCCTAGAATTTTATTTTAAACATTAAACTATTGATTTTCATAGTAATTGTTAATTGGAAAGAGTTTAATAATTGTAGTGTCAAATATGGCCTTCTTTTTTAAAATATCTTTTGGAGGATTATGGACACCTCCGGAAAAGACCGGGAAAGGAATTAAGCCTATTTTAAGTGATATAGTTATTATTAACTATTTTCACTGTTAATAGTTGTTACTAAAATATACTTAAGTATGTAGTTTAAGTAAATCAATCTAATAGTTCTGTTCGAAGTTCGGTCGAAGCAAAGATCTGTAAAGTGGCGTACGCAGATGATATATTTTTTAAATTCGCCTTCATCGGTGTTGCCAACTGGCAACTATCATGTAAAAAATCTTTAAATCTTGTAAATTCCGTTAAAAAGTTATATTGTATTATATTTTTCTTGTTAATTTGTTTCCAAAAATAATTTAAAAAAAAAATGTTAGAAACAAGAATTTTGACACTAGGTGGAAGAAGGAGTCTTATGCGGATTCCGTATTAGGAATTTTGAGGGCAGTTTGATTTCTGAATCAAACGATCGTACGTGCGGTTGTATTGGTGACAGCCCCAAAAACAAAATGTATCTACGTACCTACGCATTTCTCACTGTTTTACATAATTATTTATCTCAAAAAATAATGGCCAATGCATTGCTTTGGCTGCTTACATAAACTCGACAGAAGAGTATCTTTCCACAATGTTGTAAATTTAACTAAATGGTAATGTGGCATGAAAAGTCAAATTGAAATCGAATTTAATTATGCACTACCCAATCCTTTGAATTTAAGCATTGAAAGCATAGTTTGGTAATATAAATTAAATAACAAAAATAAATAAATAATTAAGTGTGTCAATGTGAAATTATAGTGGAATGTCATAGTAGAATAATTATTCTACTGTTATCCACAATTATTGTGAAGTTCTTTTTAAATGAAACTAAAATGCAAAGTCACATGTACTTAGCTAAATTAATTAATATTCTAAACAGCTAGCAAAGTAGCAAGTTTCAGTTATTTTTATTGGTCCAAAATAACACGGATATCACTCGGAGAAATTCCATAACAAAGGCGGTTATTCATAATAATTGTTAGCACAGTTAACACGTCTTACTTGATTCCAAATATATCCCATTAGAATCTCAAATTGGACAAAAAAACTTCCTGTTTACTCAGCGACATTAAATTTGACAGCAGGCTCGCGGTTAACCATGGGTGGCCGTGATAAAAATATCACGCCTGACAGTTAAGATCCCGGGATAATTAACTCCCTGAATACGACTTAATTATATAATTTTTTTTTTCACTTTTTTTACTTATTGATTTTGGAGCTAAGTTTCATACGTATAGGCTCCGTCTTTATAGAAGAAGGTTTTTTTCAACATCTTTGGTTAAAAATAATTTCTAATAGACTTGTGTAATGACTGCATTGTATCTATATTACATTTCAATGTCATCATTTCCAATATCCGGTGAACAGTAATTCCCGCTTTTTTATTGCATTTCCTGCATTACACGACAATATCAATTGACCGACCGGATATGCTTGTCACCTTGCTCTATAAGTACGTAGTCTCACATTATAGGTGGGATCTTCGTTTAATTTATCCCTGAACGCAGCCGGAGGAAGTCGAAGGCCGGACAAAAGATGTCGAGGAGCCTACAAGACTGCTCGTTTCGAAGAAAATGTTCGTGATGCGTCCACGGTCGAAAATCAGCAGCACGGATGTAAGTGGTTATAAAGTTATTTAAATATACAGGTATTTTCGTATTCAAATTTATTTGTTGTTCATACTTATAGTGATCATGATAAATTACAAATTCAAAGCGTTCTCAACATGACATAAAACAAAGAAAATAAGTGTTAACAATATTTACATAAAACACAAGATGAGTAAAAGAGTACACGAAAGAACACCGAGTGAAGGTATATAAAACAAAGTTCACTCAATCTCACCTTACGTAAGTGGAGAAATTAATATCCAAAGTGATGTACATTATAATATATATATTATATAGATCAGGGTTGGCAAACCTTTTTACGTACGCGTGCCAAAATTTCCCAAATAATATTTTTCGACTGTCTGCCGTGTCCAGCAGTTTTTCAAAGTGAAAAATAAAGTTTTTTTAAGTTTTATAAAAAAAATACTTTTTAAGAATTCTATTAAAATAGCTTATACAATATAATTGCGTTTTTTATATTCTATCTTTCATCGTTTTTCTAGCCGAAGGCATACCTTTTATTATTTGAATATGTTGTTCCTTGTTTTAAAAATCACAAAAAGATCGTGGAAGCATTTAAAACCACTCTTCTTTCATATTATATTCTCCATCACTGAACAGCTTTCCATTTTTAGAGATTATGTTTGAGGCAAAATAACAAGCAGTTTTTGAATGACTGCCGATAATTAATTTCATAAGGTGTGTTTATAATTATTTTTATTTTTAATTGCCCGATCCTAAGGACAGGGCTATGCAATTGTATATTAAACGTAATGATTATTCTTGAAAAGGATTTGATATTTGATTTATTGATTTTTAATATTACTTAAATAGTACTCATATATTTATTTGTAAAACTTTTTTATAAAATAGTAATTTCTCGTCTCTGTTCTGGCAGAACACACTAACTGGAGAATACTAGTTTTGAGTAATTTGACTTTGAAATTGTTAAAATGTTTGAAATGGTCTATCATGTGAGTTTATTAAGTAATCGTAAAAAGGATGACTTTAAAATAAAGACTGTTTATTTATTAAGAAGGTTTTCAGACGGTAAAGTTTGAAATAAGGAACATTTTGGTGTAACTAACTCAATATGTCATTCTTTCGAATTAGTGTCTTCTGCCAGAACAGTGACGTTTTTTTCTCTTCAAAATGAAACAATCGCGTGCCACTAGTTTCATAGGTTCGCCATCCCTGATATAAATGATAGATTTTGGTCAGTGTTTTGAAATATGCATCCGGAAACTTGACAATAAAATTATTACTGTTTCTATCCAGCATTTCGCAGTTCGTATGCCCAGTTGAAGGCTCTGGATACAAGAGGGGTAGTTTCCATATCTATATGCCATCGGATAGAGTTATTGACGTTTAAAGGGCGGTAGTCAGCTGTGGAGATTTTGTCAGTCAGACTTATTTGTTTTCATTGAACTAAGAACACAAACTGCAAACTCTATTGGATGGTTTTTAAAATTCAATTAAACCAATCGATTCTGGATGATTCAGGCAGTAAAATGATGCACATATTATAAGTGCATTTTTTTTTCTTTATTTATAAGTGCATTTAATTGGAGGTTTTTTTAATGCAACAGTATTAGGTTACCGTTAGACTATTGATGCGATCTTCCAATTTGAATAGATTTCCCATCCTTAATCCGGACTATTCTGTAAGCTGTGAATTGCGAAAAATGCGATGACACGTCTTACATTATATGGAATTATCGGAGAATTTCTGTTGCCACATAATTATGTTTGTGCAAACATTATTGTCTTTGTACGGTGTTGAGTCGGTTACATGTAAGTTGTACGTATGCAGTTCATCATGGGACACTTATTCGTGCGCCGCAGTACGTGAAACATGAGTTCGTATAACATTTTATCAAATGACGAGTTCTTCGTTGAACATTTCACCGTGGAATACATTTGTACGTATCTTACAAAATGCGGCGATAGTTTTCAAATAATACTCTTCCAATTAGATTAACCCTAATCTAACCTAGTAAAGACATCTCATAAAATTCGCCACGTCTTGTAGCATACGTACAAATGTATTCCACGGTTAAATGTTCAACGAAAAACTCGTCATTTGATTAAATGTTACACGAACTCATGTTTCACGTACTGCGGCGCACGAATAAGTGTCCTGCGGTGAACTGTTTACGTATAAATTTCCGGATACGGTTTACTCATGGATCCTGAGAGCAAGGAGGTAGACGGCATGTGATGCCTTCAAAATTTGGCACAGTACAGAACTAGTCTATCATCCAGAGATTACAACGGCTCTCGACAATATGTTTGAGACACATTTTGAAGTTTTTTTTGAAATATTGCTTGGCGCGGACCAAATAACCTGAAGAGACTGGTGGTTTTGGGTAGCCTCCAGGGAAGGCAAAGCAGATGAAGAGCGCTAGAGCAATCAAGTAAAGAAGCTAACCGGGCGCAGCCTTTACTCTTCCATGAGAGAATCAAAGGATCTAAAGTGATGGAAAGTCTTAGTCGTTCAAAAGATAACAGACTTTCAAGGTGGTCACGATTCTCAGTCATGAAGGAACTATCAAGAAGAAGAACATTGTTACGTGAAAGGCGTTTTTAAATTAACCATAAAGAAGGCCGCGTGATCTCGTCGTATCACTTGATTCGTATAACATCATTCACTGCCAGTATTGAGAGAAAAATAAGATGTGGACTACCATGTCTTAAAATAATTGAGGCGTAGTTCTCCTTTACCATCACGCAGTAGGCTCTTTGCAGATTAGACGGACGGTAAGTGTAATGAGTGTCCAAAATAAAATTAAAACTTATCATTTTCACGACAAAATGTGAATTGAGTTCTTTGTGACATTGAAAAACAAGTCGGTATTAATAACAAGATCTATGAATGTAACATTCTATATATTGAATATACTTAATTTGAAAACATGTCATGCATATACACCCTAGAAAAAATCATATTGTAGAAAACAAAAATACAAAAAAATTATTATTAAGTCTAAGTACGTTATAAAAACTAAATAATGGAGTAATCCGTGATGTCGGTTAGTAATTAAGGAATTAATTGACATTTACATTAATTTAATATACTAAAACCAATAGCCAACATTATAATGCAATTCGATAAGCATTTCATATAACAACTACCAGTTATAAACGTCGTAATCAACTAAGATGTCTGTAGCTTAATTGAAAAAAAAGCACACTGGCGCGAATCAGGTTCAAGTCCCGTCGGATGTCGTATTTTTTTCGACAAAGTGGGTATTAATAGTTGTTTAATTTTTAATGGTTCAGTGTCTTCAGCCAAATAATATAATACGTTTAAGTTGAAGAATGACGACTGCCAGTTTTGATACTAACTAGTAAGTCTGCTTGAAGTTTGACATATCTATATTAAATACTAGATAGTGGTGGCGATTGTGATCGACCGCTTGTCTTTCGTGGACCATCCGCAACCACAGGTCACGTACATCTGAGTACGCACGCCCGTCATAGTCAGGTGGTAGGAATACATACCACTCCATACTCACTACGTTCCCAGAAGAACGTATTATAATACTACTCCTTGGGTGTGGAATTCCTTCTTGCGAAATTCAAATTTGAAATTGGAACGCGGCAGAATCATAAATACCTGCAGAGGGAGTCGAAGGCCGTGGAATGAGGAGGCTAAGAACCGGGGGTGGGGTATTCTTATTGTCTACGCCCGACGTTTATTGTCCATGGTAGAAGTTTTGTAATATACCTACCTATCTACACATACTTATCTGCATAATTCGAGAATGACTATGACATTTAAATATAAATCTTCTGCTTGATGACATCTAATATAATATACATATACTTTTATAAGAATCTACTATAATATTAATATACTTAAATTAATTATAAATCATTTTACCATGAGGATTAATTTGTAACAAACTCTCACTTTTATGCTTTGATTTTTTTTATTTTGCCAGGGATGCACTGAGATAAAAAATACCTAGAATTAGTGGCTGTTACAAGCTAAATACGAGAATATACAAATAATCATAACTACTTTGAATATTATTTAATTTAGATGATCAATTATAAAAAAAATCAAACAAAAGTACACCATACGTAAATTATATGATAATGTTAAAAGAGGCCATATACCATTTGAACTAAACATAAAACGTTCTAGAATCGCCATCAAGTTTTAGAGTAGGTACAAATGCTTAATATAAGCCCCACTAGATAGAAGAAAGACAGCTTCTTCTGGCATTGCGGCCACGACGAAATCATTTTGTAACGGTGTTGGTGTCATTTGAAAGTAACGATACCAACACCTTAATGAGTCGCCTGCACCACCATTCTACTTATAGTCAAAACCTTTTCCATGGCCGTACTGTATGGTAGATTTTAAATTCGGAATGTTACCACAATGAAATTGAATATTATTATTTTCTTTTCTAACAGCAACAAAAATAAATACAAATCTGTGATAATTGGTGCAGTGGTTATCAATATTTTTTACTCTCAAAACCTTTTTAATTTACATGTCATTAGTGTGTGAGATGACATATTATTATGTAACATGGTTAATATTAATTGTACAGTCGTTTTTTTTCGAATAAAAATACTTGTAATGAAGCTATAGTTACTTTAAAGTATTTTTCTTCTTCTTTTGACCATGTCTGATCCTAACTATTAAGTTCATATTCGGCTACTAAATTGAAAAACAATGTGTTGTCCGGTATCGAAATTGGTCAAATCCATATTTAGTGTTAGTCAAGTATGTGTATTTGCCAGTGGCGAAGGGTGGAGGTAGGCTGTTAAGATTCGCTATAAATAGTGCACACTAAACTATGTTAGTCATATGTATTTGTTTTTATTGAACTAAGACTACAATTTACAGATGGTATTAGTTAGTTTTTAAAAATCAATTAAACCCTGCCTAAACGAAACCATAATAGATTTGGTCTAATTTGGGCAATACGACAAAATTGTGTACAATTTTCCATTCATAGTTATTTGTTTTCATTGGATTAAAACTACATATTACACATATTTTTGGTTCATTTTTTTGATTCATTAAGCCCTGCGTAAACCAAACTATAATAAATAAAAAATATTATTCTATCTATAAAATACTCAAAGTTATGTATGATTTAATTGCATAATTTTAGATATTTTATAGATAGACATGTATTTTTTGACTAATATCTATTATGGCTTGGTTTCTCAGGGTTTAATTGAATTTTAAAATCTAACCTACACTATCTGTAAATTGTAGTCTTATTTCAATGAAAACAAATATGTATGTCTGAAAAAGTTTAATGCGCACTATTTATGGCGGATCTTAACAGCCTACCTCCACCCTTCGCCACTGGTATTTGCCAGGCCCATAGTGACGTCCCTAGACAAAATGCCGCCCCTGGGCAGCGCCATAATGCCGCCCCATTTTTTATATAGTATTTATTAATATCCGTGCTCGTGTTGTTTCTGGTTACCAAGGACGTCGAAGAGCGACGGAAGTAAAGTACACATCGCGAACCTGACAAAACCTGAAAAGTTCTGTTAAACTTTGTATGCTAATTAATACATTTTGTTTCCAACCAGTGAGCTGAATTTTTGGAAGGAAAGATATTTTCATTATTAAGTACTCAGTTTAGGTAGGTAGTTATTTCTATATATACCAAATGATTTTCCTCGGTTTGCCACCCTTCAAGTAAATGCCGCCCCCGAGCGAAGCTCAATCTGCCTACCACCACGGGACGTTACTGCAGGCCCATAATTCGAACCTGGAACCCACGACATTATAACCCGATGAGTGAGCCACTCGGCCATTTTATTATAACATAATTATTTTAGATTGGTGATATTAATTATAAAATAATATTATAAGTAGGTATTTAAAAATATGTGTACCACCCATAGATAAAATAATTAAAATATGAAATAAAAACAACTTTCTCTGTGGTCAATGTCCAGAAACTTTGAGAATTAGTGTATTGAAGAATTGATAGGAAAATGTTTATAGCAAGAGCACACTATCTTCAGTGGGTCTATTCTATGCTTATCGACCGCTAAAGTGATAAAGTGAAAAATATTATCAAACTTAGGGTAGGTTTGTATCAAAATATTAGCACTTATTGTAACAATTACACGAAGCCGGTTTTTATTGTTGCAATAAGTGCTATATTTTAACAGCACCTATCTTGCTGCTGTTAAAATATCGCATTTATTGCAACAATAAAAACCGGCTTCGTGTAATTGTTACAATAAGTGCTAATATTTTGATACAAACCTACCCTAAGTTTGATACTATTTATCAATTTAGTGTTCGATAAGTATAGAATAGACCCACAAATCATACTTTGACTAACCTTGGTCAAGCGAAATCTAATTGTTACAAGTTACAAGTGCCATCCCATTGCAAGCGATTTTAATTAGTCTCTACTAAAATTAAATTGTTTAAACACTGCCAGTCACAACTGGTAATTACTGGCGCACAATTAATTTGTTGTAAGAATCGACTCTACAATATTGTCGTAGAAATTTTGACCAGGGTTAGGCTGTAAATCGATTACTATGACATCAACATCCAAAGTACGCAACTTGTATTTTAATTTCTGTCAGTAGATGGAAGTTGCATCGATCATTACAAAACGTTAGCACAATCAGTTCCTGATCGACGCGAAGTTCACATTTTATTTTTGAATTGTAACCTTCCCCCACCCACAGCAACTACGCTGTTAGAATGAATGCAAAAATATATCCACGGTATGCACCGGCCAAACCCTAACAACTAATTTTTCGGTTGACAGCCAAACGCGCTATCAAATGACCACTGACCCCATGCCGAATTTGAAAAATGTAGGCTTCAAGAGTAATGCAGAGACGAACTAACACTTATATATAATTATTGTTTCTCACTTCTCCTAAGGCATTATAATAAGAATATTATGTTTTGTCATTCAAACTATGTCGCCAATTTCGGCATCGTAAGATGGACGTATTTATCTTTTCTGCTTATGCTTCTACGCCATTAGTACACACAGTTACTTGACGATGTGGATAAATTTTAACGATTTGGTTTGCTTTGATTTCAAATTGGCCGGCTAACCACGTAAATCGCTCGTCTTTCATGGCATTTTTACCAATAATTAAATAAAAATCTCCGGTTGATACTTAATTTTAGTTCTTTAGAACATCGTGCATTTGAAACATATAAATCAAGCCATGTGATATTTTAACTTTTACTTTGGCTATGTTTTTTTTGGCGTTATTGTTGTATTCTTCTTTGCACACACAACAACCACTTGGTAGTGTGTCAGCTCGCACTTAACATTCTCGCACCTTTACATGTTTCGTGCCGGAATTATGCGCATCTGGAACCCTTCATTTTCACACATCAAAATCACCGTTCGTGCAATGAATATCAGGCTTGCGACCTGTAACTCCCACAATTGGTTGTCATAAATGATGCTCCTACATCCACAAATTCTTTTTATTAATTCATTAATACGTTCAAACTAAAAAAAATACAATATTGTAAGAATATTCTGTGTTCATGATGAGCCGATTCTAATACTAGTGGCATTTTTCGAAATATTTCCAAGTATGTGCGAATTTTTTTGCGATGCATACGCAGTACTGTGCCTTCGAGCTAAATTTTCTTGTAAATTTTCCCATGAAAAGCGGTAGGGATGGGTCGGTAATGCAGATCGCGATTTTTCTGCAAGTCGGCACGCGAACTCCCGCCAGAAGTGCGAATCCAGTCTGCAAACGACGCTCCGCCGCGGCGCTCGCGCCATACAGCCTCCATTCGCCAGAGAAAACTTAAATCGTGTTTTATCGTAATTAACCGAAAATAAATTTATTCCAGATACTTTCATTTGTCTATGATGGATATTGACAGTATAACAGACTTCCATCTTTCGGGCGTGCTGTGATTAACTTTTTGGTATTCTACATTTTGAAAGTTTTCGGCACTTCGTTGTTTTTCAGATTTTGACAATTAAAAAGGCACCAAAACTAAGTGTTGCTGAGTCGTACGAGATTGTGAAAGCTGGAAGGGCTTTGCCTGATTGAAAAGTATGATATTTTAACTATTTATTGTGCGCTATTATTAATAATAATATGGTCGTAAGTTTCCTGCACTATACAATTCTCTTATTAATAATTGATGTCAACTTTCTATAGAACCACTGATTATAAAATAAAAGTTGTAGTACTACAACCAAGTTATATTACATATTGTATGTATGTCGTATGAGGTGATTATATCATAAGTTATTGAAAAACTTCTACACAGTTATAGCATTCTCATTATATTTATCGAAAAGTAATTAATAATCTAGTAAGTAACAATTTACCTACTTTTTATTGGTAGATGAAATACAAAAACTAATTATTGTAAAGATTCAAAAATACAATACGTGTCGTTCAGGAGCATCTTTAATTTTATTTTTTATTCATTAAGTAAACGTATGAATATTTTTTTCATTATATTAACTGACGATTGGTGGAAAGCCATTGCATGCAATAAAATATAACAGATTCAACAGAAATCTGTCAAGATTTTTTTTATGAACACCATCTTTTATAATCGATAATTTTCTTTATTTCCATGACAAATTTTTTTTTACTTAATCCAGATTTAGTTATCTACTTGCGTAGTTGTCTCGTTTTAGGTTCATGACAGTATCGTAGTCAGACTATCTAAATAAAATCACCAAAACTTTTTCCAACATTCAAGCATACATTTTAGGATGTCATGAATATCGACAACAATGTCATTATTTTATTTTCAATAAATCAACAACTAAAATTGTATTATGTTTGAGGCTATTAGTTTCAAAGTCGGTATCTTCCATTTTAACATGTTTTGATATTTTTCTTGGTCCTGATTCTGAAAGTACTTTGCCATCGTATTCATAAAATATCCACCTCCGTGTGTTAGTTAAATAGGATTAAGCCAGAGTGTGATTTTAAAGTCTTTTATATTCATTAGCTGCCATTTTTATGTTATACAACTAACTTTAAATATGATTTTTCGTATTAATTTTTGTTACTTTAAGAATATTTTATTTCAGTATTTAGGTACTTTTTCTTATTGTTTAATAATATGCTGGCAAAAAGAGATTATTACATTTTCAGTCATAAATGTGGTTAACGTTTTTTGCGGAGTGACGGAATTTTGAGATTTTTTAGACTCGTCGTCCTAGTGTTGTTTCAGCTCGTAAGGGATTTTTTTGTTTACCTATTTGAAGTTGAATCCCAGCTACCCTCGATTATAAAACCGTTTATATTTATCAGCCGGATTTTTTAAACTTTTAAATTAACGACTAACTTTTAACATGTTAAGGACATTTTATTTAGCATTTGATGTTTATAATTTATTATTTCCTAATATGTTTGCAAAAAACAAATATTCTATTTATTTTGCAGTCATAAATACACTCGATTTGTGCGATTATCTCAAAACGGCGGAATATGAAGTTTATCGACTTTGTAACTAACATCCTCATATTATCATGATACATTTATATGTATCTTGTATCATTTATATGTGCTTCTTATGAAGGGACCAGATTAAAATTGTTCGAATATAAAATAAGATGTAGCGATTGGCGAGTCCAATAATTCAGTAGAAAAGTCTGCCAGACAAAGATAGAAGAGAGATGAGGTATAATTATGATATAAAATTAATTTATCGATACCTACCTACTATTTTATTTCACACTACACCACCGCCAAAAGTTGATCATTGACAAGAAAGAAACTTTTCGGTCATTATAATTATGTTGGGTGTTTCTAAAATAATGCTTGACATTATTTTCAGACAAATTGGTTGTAAATAAAATTAATGGTGTCAGAGGTCACCTGTTGTATAATTGGCGGACAGCACGTCAATCTAAAAATGGATACAATTTTATTTATGACAGTTGTGATAATATGTATTATAATTATGTTATGTCCTGATACAGAATCGTTAAACGTTATTTAATATTAATATTGTTGCTCCGTGCATTTAGTAATATCGCCTCAGCCTCCAAAATGCAGTTTGTCTTTAATTTTAAATATCGTGAAAATTGATGTCATCAATATTCTGGACGGAATTTTTTATGTTGGACGTAAAAGCTGAAAAAGCTTTCGGTTTGGATTTTGGACAATTTTTTTATATGACGTATCCCAAGAGAATAAAATTCCTCTTTACTGAATGTAGCTCACCATAATTAAAGTTTCACACCCATGGTTTAATTTAGAAAATAATTTGTAAAATATATAATACTTAGTATTTTGGGAAAATACTTAGATAGTTCTAATGGGATTGTCCAATGGGACGTATCATTGTTTTTAGTCTATATTCATTCGACATCAATATGCTATGCAAGTAAAGCTAAACCAAGAAAATTTTAGTTCTTAGCTAAGTTTTTGGAGAAAACCATCTACCATAAAGATTTCACTCAATCAATCACAAATCACAAATAACAGTACGTCAGTAAGTTACATAAACAAAACATCAAAAAAGAAAACTAATTTAAATATAAAAAATGCAACCTGAGCAGAGATTTTTCAGGTAGTTACCAATCACCAAACTATCTTGTTATCGTTCTGGAATCGACATCATTATAGGTGTTGTAATACAATTGATATGATTCGATTTAATTATAATTACAGCCGTAATATTTTTTGTGGTGAATATAGCACAGAACTGTTATCCTGTCCGAATTAAAAAATGTAAGATTAATTTAATCTTTCAAAGGTTTAGATGGAAACCTTATTTTTAGCTTTTCTTCCTTTTTCCTATTCGAGCGGTTTTCCTATCAAAAAAAAAAATCGTCCTAAATCAAGACCAGCAAATGAGTGAGTAAAATATGTGACCTTTCAGTGACAGGTTCTTTTGCGGTGCTTTCGCATAATCCCAATCAATATAATAGTTAGGTTTGTAATATATATGAAAATCAATTCAAATGCTTTCTCTATTGCTGAAAATAGACTGTAGAATGTCTGTAATACACATTCATAAATAATTATTCGTCTTTGCATTGCGTTTCTGACAAATCATTTCCAATTTGCCACCTGATATCATCGCTAATTGTATCAAAGTCAACAAATATGTTGTATGCAGAAAGCATTCCACAGCTAATTAATTTTATTGGCATTGTTTTAAAACACATTCATATCAGGTAGGTATATATGGTACACTGACTATGAAGAAAAGTTTACATACATTAGACCTGGACGACGAAAGAGTGTACCTACATAATTATAGGGATTACAATACCGGCAATACCGTTTTTTCGCAAACACTTTATGTTTTTCGAAAATGATTTTAACGTTTTTTTTCATTACTTATCTACTACTTATAATGTATATTAAATTTAGTGTACATGTATAAGATTAATGTTGCCTAAACGAAAATATAAAAGTTAAATAATAATAAAACAAAATCCCTCAAATATACTTATGGAATTGTCGCGATGAATTAACATAATATTTTGAAAAATAAAACATTCGTGGCAAATATTTCCAATTTTCTATAACTATTGATCCAACGTTGATAGAACATCCGACAAACGTTGAATTTGAAAGAGATTTTACTGTATCTGCTCTAAAATATTATGATTTATACATATTTATAAAGGTCAACATAATAAATGTAGGTAATTAGAGTATAGTATACGTTTTATAACTATGCGCTTTTTTGCACTTTTTACTACACTGATACGCCTCTTTGCCTGATTACCTCGCATAAAATTAAATCAAATGATATTCACTTGTATTAATAAATGTAATAATAGATAAATAAATAGATAACTTTAGAAAATTTGAAAAAAAGAAGAAAATTTTTGGAATATATTACATCAAATTCATTCTAGAGTCGGATTGCAAAGTGATGAAGCATATACTCTAGTTTGTTTAGGTTGCTATAAAATAGTGTTTTATTGTTATTTATTAAGTCAGGACATTAAATAATATATGGTGCAATTATTTGGTGGCATTTTAAATGATTATTTCAATACCCGCTATCAAATCTGAAGAAGACAGCTCTATTTGAAATAAAACTATTTCATATTCAACGATACAATAGGTTATTTGCAACATACGAGACATTCTATTAACTTATTAATGATATGTAATAAAATAAAATTGTCGTAATCAATGATAAAAACCATCAAGGGTAGGTACTTACAATCAAAGGGTTGAGTAATTAATCCAGTCCGCTATCGATTTGAATAATTATTACAATTTTCAAATTTACTACTCATAACTTTGGGTAGGAAACTTAAGTTATTCAATATTAAACCAGATTTAATATCTGGTTATTAATTTTAAATACGAATTTGGACTTCCACGAATGATATAATATTTTTAATAATCGTAAAACTAAGTAATTAGCGATCGATTTATGATTTAATATGATATTTTTTTTAAATATATAATTAGAACAGAGTATACCCAAGGTCTGAAGAAATCTAACCATTCGAGCGTATAGTCTAATTATACCATTATACCATTATAGTCTTTCGTTATAATGGCATGTGTTTCGTTATCTTATGATTATCAAGCTGTATTCGATACGGAAAGTAAAACGAATATGTTTTATTGTTAAAAGATCTATAAATAAATAAATGATTATCAGAAAGAATAAAGCCTATTATATTGAATAAATAATAACCTGTTGACTAAAGTGTAGGTACTCATAAAAATTAAGCTATTCGCGTATAATATTTAAATCTATCAACATTGCGATTTCTTTTGTTTATTTGGTATCCCATTCTTATTTAATTTGACTGTGTTCTTCTGGAGTAAATCGACAAAACTCATAGAATCTAATGCCCAGATATTTTTGTTGAAAATACGTTTTATATTAATTACATTGCACTAAATTGGAATAGTTTTCAGTTCCGTTTACGTTGTTACAACCTCACACGTAAATATAACAAACTAAACTTATCAAATTGCGTTTATTACATGGGTATCTTAGTCAAGTACAGGCGGGAGCTGTTGTCTTCTTACAAGGCCAACAGCACTCGGTATGCGGTGGTGTGCCAAGCGGGGGTGTTAGGGGTACTAAACACCCTTCCGGCAAGATTTATGGGGCGGAATATGTTATTCATTTAAATAAATAGAACTTTAACTAGAACTAGAGAAGTGTGGCGAGAGACCGGAGTGAGTGGAGAGCGGTTGTGGAGGAGGCCAAATCCCACCCCGGGATGTAGCGCCGTGGAAGAAGAAGAAATAGAACTTTATTACATAACGTTAAATATATTTTTTATAAATTGTACTACCATGCTCCATCTATACAAAAAATGGCTACATGTAAGTTGTACGTAAAATATTTCACCGTGGCACAGTTCGCAGTGAGCTTTTTTATCGGAATGAGATGACCGTATATTATACGGTCTCAAATTTTACTAGATTCAATATAAACATTAATTCAATTTTCATAGCTGATTTTGGCAAAATTCATGAATTCAAGAATGAAAACCTAACCTAAAAAATAATCCAGTGCATCGGCTATTTTCAATTTTATTTTTCTGCCGGCTTCCTGTAAAGTATAAACTGACAAGTACCGTGCTTTATTTAGACATGAATTGTATGCCAGTACTATTCATACGCCCCAAAGAGGTTGGACGGTCTTTAATATACGGCCATATGTGTGATACAGCGAACTGCATACGTACAAATTTCCGGACACGAAAAAAATAACATTTTATAAATTAATGTCATTTTTTTAACAATCTATGCTGACATTGAGAACTGAATCTGGCAGTGGAACGTAATTATTTGTCCCGACGGGCAAGTATTTACAATGTGGCGCTCACTTACGTGCCTATCGGAAATCTGAACATTCAACTCTTTTGAGCCAGTTAGAGACGCCAATAATAAATTATTGAAGGAAAATACACAAATCTGAGCTCTATAAATAGTCTGCACCAGAATTTAAGTCAAATTAATAAAGATTGGTAGACTGCGCTGGTAAAGACATCGATTTAAGAAGCTTTACATTATAATTCAGAATGTTATATTTTATGTAATAGGTAAAATATGTAAAAAAAAATAAATACATATTTTGATTCCAATAACATAATTGTTTTAACTTTTCTTTGACTTCTGTCAAATTGCCACTATTTCTTTTTATTTGGGGGAGGGATTCTGGGCTGGCACCCAGGTGGCAGTTACTCTTAACGTATCCCTGGGCTCGTATGGCGCTGTACAATGACCAATGCTGCTTAATTACGCTGACGCCGGCAGGATTACTCTATTAAAGCGTGTGGATACATTTTACACAAAAACTCGAAAATATATTTAAAAGCGGCATGAATTAAAAGATGACTCGGCGATAGTTAGTTACTAAGTATATAAAACAGTGACTCAGGGATATTTATATGATACATAATAATAATTACAACTAGATCTCTGCTTATGACTATGTATTCTGTGTGAATCGTGACAGTATATTTGAGAAATTAATACTAAATTCATCCGGAGCCACAGTTTTTGGTTTATTAACCAAATTATTATCAATTGCCCAACTTTACCACTTACCAGTACCTACCCTAAATAAATTTCTGGCCTAATGCAGTGGTTTCACAATGACGAGTGTGGTTTCGGGCACTTATTCGATGCAAAGCTCTGGATGCACTGTAAAGCCATTGTATAATTAACAGAGAAGGACACGCTAATAATCGTAACTAAAGTTTTGTTCTTGTCACTGAAAATAGTCTGGGAATGTGTATTATAGTGGTAAATTTTACAAAAACGCGGCAATTGCAGGTTAGATTTTTCAAACACATTTTGAATTCGAATACATAATATCTTATGGGTTATATGGAATAAGCCTTAATCCATATTTGGATATTATGTTAGGTAAAAATATGAATTTTGACATTTTCAAATGCATAATAATTCACGATTCACCCACATACACAACCGGTCACAAATCTCCGGTATATAAAATTCTCACGTAGGTACTTTTCAATGTATGTTGAAATACGCAAACCATTCTTGTACTTTTTTGCAACCACACCCAGAAAGTAACCCAATTCCAAATTTTTTGTGTTCCCTCGGATAACTCATTGTCCGTAACATCAACGCACAACGTCAAGCATTCCACCAGTGTTTACAGATGTAGGCCAGGCGGTGTATATGGGTATGGGGAATGTAACCAGTACAGGGATCAGCGGTCAAAACGATGAAGCACAGTAAGTAGTAAGTATGGAAGCCAGTGGCACTGGTTAGCTGTGGACTTTCCGAAAGCTGTAGCGTGTCGCACCCGTTATGCGGACATACAATTCAAATAGTATCCGAAACGCAGTCCGTAGCATGTAGTTATTATAATAAAAGTAAATACATATATTAAAATCACCCCCTTCATACCTAATAGACATCAAACTCCCTGCATGTACCATTTTCTGTGTGCACGCCTGACCATTATAAATCAATTTAAAATAATATGTTAACCATATTCAATCAAAGTCAAAAGAAAATTATGGATATTATATATTATTTTGACATTAATAACTTAGACCAAGTTGTTATCATTTAATGCAATCTATAAACTATAAAATAGTTTTCGTGTATTCCAATACAATAATGTAACTTTTTAGGGGTGTGAATTAAGTAAAACGTTAAATAACGAGGGTTAAAGCGTAAAGTTTGAAATGTGTGGTTTTCATAAATTAAGGTAGCCTATTTACAGTAAAACAATAAAATTTTGTTGAGGTTCCTTGTTAATAATTTATTAAAATAAACTATATTTTTATTTTCATTATAATGGTAGATTATTAGATCATTATTTGAAACGAGATTTTTTTTTCCTTTGACCATGTCCGATTCTAATAAGATCATATGGGCCTCCACAGTGATGTCAGCCACTTGCTCAACCTATTAGGTCTATACTCTGACTCATACACAAATTCAAAAACAATATGTGTACTTGCCAGACCCATGATTCGAACCTGGGACCAACGACATTATATTAAAAAAAAAATTAAACATTTTTTAAACATATTGTGGACATTA
The DNA here is from genome assembly GCF_057557595.1 of Rhyacophila brunnea. Classification (NCBI taxonomy): domain Eukaryota; kingdom Metazoa; phylum Arthropoda; class Insecta; order Trichoptera; family Rhyacophilidae; genus Rhyacophila; species Rhyacophila brunnea. The sequence goes on from NW_028232774.1 coordinate 24,234,333, forward strand.
CAAATTATAAGTTTAAGACGTTCACAACATGACATTTATAAACAATGAAATATACAACAGTATTCTATACATAAGATAGGTACAAGGAAGTACACCAGATGAGTTAAGCAGATCCTATTTTAAGAATTTATAAAACAACGTCCACCTATACTCATCCTCACGTAGGTGGAATATATCAACACCCGAAGCAATTTCGTTGAACATAGTTATCGCCCTCCCAATTGGCATTACCAGTGGCAGGTTGGTTCTGCACCTTGGGAGAATGAACAACTGATGGTCTCTATTTCTAAGATAGTTATCAGGGACATACAGGTCAACACTGCCCAGAATGGCAGAGTTCTCATTTATACCTCGTATAAGTCGAAAAAACCTTCTAAATTGCAAACTGCAGTATGTAAGCACGCCTAAGAGAAAGTCAGTTGGATAAAGCCACGGATAGTATCCATATAACCTCAAGTAAAGGAGTCTCAAGAATTTCTTCTGAACCCTCTCCACCTCCACCATAAGGCCATACTTCAACTGATGCGGTGCCCAAACAATAGACCCACTCTCAAGTCTGCTTCGAACTAAAGAATTAAGTAAAAGTTTTAATACCGTAACATCCGAAAAGACCCGGGAAGTACGCATGACGAAGCCCAACATTTTAAGCGCCTTGTTACAAATGGTAACTATATGGCTAATAAATGTCAATTTACTCTCAAACGTAATGCCAAGATCCCTTACAGATGATATTCGTGACAGAACTCTACCATGCATTGAGTATTGGAAAAACAACACTTTTGAGGCTCTGGTAAACGACAAAAGATTGCATTTATCAATATTGAATTGTAGTTTGTTACGCCTGCCCCAATCTAATATTTATTATCTATATCAAGTTGGAGCTGACGACAATCGTCCAAGGTGACAACTTCCAAAAAGAGTTTCAAGTCATCAGCGAACAATAAAAACATATCATTTTTTATTACTAATGCTATGTCATTTATAAAAATCGTGAACAGCAAGGGTCCTAAGTTTGAGCCCTGAGGGACACCAGAAAATGTGTAAAAGGTCTGTGACTGATAAAGGCCGTACGATACGTATTGTTGACGGTTCCTAAAATAACTCCCGAATAGCTTCAAAAATCGATCCGACAATCCGATAAGTTGGAGTTTTTCCATCAGGATGTCATGATCAACTTTGTCAAATAGGCCGACGCTTAAGCCGCGCAGCCATCGTGGGTGTTAAAACAAACAGTTACAAACAAATATAACATATTTTAGTGAAACTGTTTGTTATTAACGTATTGGATATATTTTTGCTTGTGGCCAATAGGACATCTGGGTAAGGCTCTTTATCCTCAGCATCTTAAGAATGGCTGTTCAGGAATTTTTCCAAGGAAGACAGATTTAATGGGATCTTAAATACCTAACCGGTGTGGAATAATAGGCAACCGATCTCGAATGTGGAAGAATGTAGGATAAACTAAAACACGTGTCACGAATACGTTATTCTAACATTCTCCTTCGTTCTGACAACTGCTCTCGGTTTATGCACTGACGCTCATTCAATATTGGTGTATTTTAAGGTTTCACACAGTGTCGTAGTCGTATCGGTGTAACCTACAGCATATGCGATTATCGAAGCTCAAAATTCGTCAAATAATCAACGAATGCATGAAAAAATAATTATAATAATGATATGTAAGACTTTCTCGTTGAGTGCTTATAATTAAAAATAATAGCTACATTTTAAAACAACAACCATTTTCTTAAAATAATCATCATAAATTTATATCAATAATTAAAGGGAAAAATTCTTAAAAACGTGGCTGAGTGAATACCGATGTACTTAATAATTATTTTATCAAACGATGAGTGAATAATTATTGTATAGGTACTACATTTCAACATGCTATTCAGTCATAATATTAGAATAAAGATAGTCCAATTAATGCATATCTCGGAGGACTTGAAACATATACCTACATAATAGAGACCAGTGATCGTCAATATTTTTTTTTGCGGAACGCTTGAGATAGGTATTTTTCCGTTTTTATATCAAATCAAAATTCAATATCTGTAGAAAGATGGCAAAACATGAATTTCTTTCGAAGTTTAAAATAAAATTGCTCAAACAATTTAGAAAAACTGACTTTTTCCCTTACTACAGATATTTTGACCATAAGTACCAAGTTAAATTCGATATAAATAAAAGCTTCAATATTTTGAGTATATAAATAAAAAGGATTTTACCTAAGTTATACACATTTATATTTTTTTATGGAATCGGTGTTTTTTTTTAAATAAATATTTAAAAAATCTGTGTGTATACTTATGCACGCACGTACTTATTTGGCGTAAAAAACAAAAACAAAACTTGTGATAAACTAGATTCTTCGACTAGCTCTTAATTATCTTGTTAAATTACACACTCAAGAAAAAGGACCGCTTATTGGAACGCCGTTGGTTTATTTCTATACACTTTAACTTACTCGTATATTACTAAAATATATAATTATTTATCGTTGTTTTTATTTTTAAATTAACAACTAACACTATGACGCTTAATAGTTTGTTTACGTAAGGAATTGCAAATGGCCGACAATAATAAATTCGCTGCCTAGCAACGGTACAATTCTAAACTATCGAGTATGTTTTTTTGTGTTAAAAAATAAATTATGTGTGACATGTCACACGCCAAAAATACACTCTGATCTGTTTTTCCAAACGCGCCTAAAGAAGTATAACTTCAAAAACATTAAAACTATGAATTAGTCAAAAATCGTTTCTGTAGGGTAGAGAAAATTAGTAAACATGACCTACGATTATTGAATACATAATAAGAAGGGATCCTTTAACGAATTCACGTTTTATACGTTTTGTTTTAATTATTATAAGTTTAACTATAGAGTGGGTCATATCACTCATATAACCAACAGTCTGCGGACGAAGGTCGCTAAAATCGTCCTAATATAATAATAATAAAAAAAACATACGAGTCCTTCTAGAAGTTATAGTTTAAACAATCTACTAATGCTTATATTTAAAAATTAAAAATAACCTGTATTTATAATAAAATCATTACTTGTAGCAAGTCGATTATTTTTTACAAATACATTTGTCTTAAAATGTACGTGTTCGTGAAAAATGTTCTGCCCGCTTGCCAATTGTGAGAGTTGGCTCTATGTTACACCATCCCGGAAACGCACCGCAGAAAATAGAACTATTAAAACCTTCTTAAACTCTATTGAAGTTCTATAAATTGCGAGTAGCATTTGCGTATCTACAATATCTTTATTATCTAACGGTGCATTATAATGAGGCATTTTCTTTTCATCTTTCAGATATATTGTATCTCATCTTGTCAGCTTATGATTAGTGGCATTCGGTAATATAAATTCAATAACGTGACAAAATATTTTACAGGACAAAATGCCAAAAAAAAAAACAATGGACTTATAGATAAAAATAGTCTTCGATTTTTGAATGGAACGATTGTACCTACGTGTGGTTGTATTGGCAACAAGTTCATTATTTTAATCTTATATTGGCAGCCCCAAAAATAATATGGCGGCTCGCGTTGTGATTTGAAGTCTGTTACTTTGTTTACGTAGATGCGAATTTATCGGCATTTTACGTGAGTGTTCATCTAACAGTAACATATGCTTTGGCTGCCTTCGTAAATTTGAAAAAAGGAGTTTCTTTCCACATTTAAATAATTAGATATGGCTAAATGTATAAAATGTTAAATTGAATTCAATTAAATATAACAAGAGAGACAAAATATAGAAGAGCGAGATTGTTATTTGACAAGTGATACATATTATATAGTAGTAAGTCATTTTATATTTTAATTAATATTCTGTTTCCCAAACAACTATACCAAATGAATGTGGTGTGGAGTCGCCGCTTATCTTCTGCTAATTGTTGCATAGATTTTTGAATGTTATATTTATAATACATAATCATATACACGGTGGCCGCGCGGCTTAAGCGTTGGACTATCACGCCGTGGGTCCCAGATTCGAATCCTGGGTCTGGCAAGTACACATATTGTTTTTCAATGTGTGTATGAGTCAGAGTATGGACCTAATAGGTTGAGCAAGTGGCTGACATCCATTTCTCGTAAAAAACAAAATCTGTTAATAAAAACCTCTACTCTGTGGAGGCCCATAATATGAGATCATATTATGATCCTATTATGATCGAACATGGTCGAAAAAAAATCATATACCCAAAGTATGTTGGATGCAATTGACACGAAAACTTGTTCGATTAGCGATATTTATAATATTGTATTATCACAATGATTTTATTTAGATATGTCATATTATACTAAATTATTACTTTACCTTATTATTGTCACGAATATATTATGTTTAATACTATTTTCAAGGTCAATTAAAAATTGTCAATTTATTTACTAATCTTCACCCCTGAGCGATATAAATCTTCTTCTTATTGTGCCATCCCCTAGCGGAGGTCGGCCACCATCAAGTCGATCTTATTGTTGTCGTCTGCTACCCGGAACAGTTCGGTGGAGCTGCACTCGTACCAATCACGGAGGTTCTTACGCCACGAAATGCGGCGCCGTCCTCTGCTACGCTTCCCATTGATCTTTCCTTGAATGACAAGTTGGGGAATGCTGTATTTTTGTCCTCTCATAATGTGGCCGAGGTACTGTAGTTTCCTGGTTTTGATACTACGTAGAACTTCTCGGTCCTTCCCCATTCGATTGAGAACTTCAACATTTGTCACCCGGTCAGTCCAAGGAATTTCGAGGATGCGTCTATATGCGATATAAATATGTCTTATTATATTGGATTTAGGGTTCCGCTAAGCTTTTGATGGTATACCTACATGAATTATTACGTATATTATATACATATTAATACATATTAGAGCACAGATTTCTCGTATAAATAATTGCTAACCTCAGAATAATAGATCTCTTTGAAAAGTGGCTGATTTACTTCAAGGGTAGGGTTCGTGGTTAATTTATTCCAAAATTGAGTTTTCAGTCAAACTGCAGTGGCGTAACAGATAACCTTGCGTTAAGCACATAATTAGGGATTGCAATATCGAATGAAAATATCAATACCGGTATTTCGGTATTTCGTATTAATACCGGTATTAATACCAGTAAGTATTTATCTTGAAAACATTGATATTAGATATTTATAGAAAATGTATCTAAGTATCTACATTAATAATATTTCGTTGACGTTTGAAAGTATGTACAGGTCATAAATTATAGAACTGTTGATTTTTTACAAATACATTGCAAACACTAAATTTGTTTTCCAAAAATTAAATGTGTCTGCATTCTTAATAACGAATATACAGGTGTTTTTTTAATATTTAAAACCGGTATTTCGGTATCGATAAATCCTGGAATACCGATTTTAAAATACCGGTAGGTATTGCAATCCTTCCATATAATACATACGAAGCTATGATAGCTATGATTTAAAACAGATATTAGTATAAACAAACTTGAACTGTGTCACTGAGCTTGCGATAGAATTGAAAGTACCCTTCGAATTTTGATGCATTTTGATCACGAATCCGCTAAAACAATCTATATGTAGTGAATTCAACGAAAGCTTACAAACTGACTTTTTCTTGTATTCAATTGTGGCCCATAGCTTGCGTAGTTGGTCATACATACTAATCTTTTCCATTGCTTAAGTAATGTCCTCAAAATTCAAAAGGAATAATTAATATTAAGAAAGCAGGCTGCAGTTTTTGTTATACAATGTTCACAGGTTTTTTAATAAGTATGCCAAACACCACGCCAAACCAAATATCAAAGTTTCGGTCGAAATATTCAAGAAATGAAAGCGGCAATCGTAAGTTTTTAAAATCATAATTGAACTATCTATAAATTCCCCAAAATCCACATTTACTAATCGATTGTCAATAATTTTTGAGATGTTTTCTATCCACGTCATTTGCAGAATTGCAATATTTTTATACAATTGTTTAACAGTAAGTTGTTATAGCATTACTAAATAGTTCTTACACAATATTTATATTGTATTTTTATCTTGATATAGACCAGAGCAGGGATATCGAATCTATGACACGCGTGTCACTAAATGACACACGAACTATTTTCGGGTGACATGGAGGCAATAGGTCTAATTTTATATGTTATGATTTTTTATATTTAATTTACTGAAATAAAAAAAAAAGAACTTCATCTGTCAAACTGGCTTCTTTTATAAGCATTCAAACGGATTACACGATAATATAAATAATATGTTTTATCAATATAAGTATTGCTAGCAATGTCTATGAATAATAATGTACTTTTAAAATAATGAAACTTGTAGTGAGGTCAATACCCTACCACCTACATGACTTGGCAGGAAACTAATAATTCATAATTACAATGTACCTTGCAACATAGTGGTGTTGAAATAGCAGAAAAAGCGATTTATGTGAATCAATCAATTTTTAACAGAAAGATAATTTAGCAAAATAATTATATTAAACAATTATTTATAATGTACCAAACGATTTATCATGATATGCACAAAATTGTTTATATGAAAAATTAATCGTGCCTAATAATTAAAAAGTGTTTAATTGTCTAAAATTAAAATCAATTATTTATAATTTACAAACAAGCTATGCATTACACAACAAAGCATGATTATCAAAATATCCAAATAGTGATAGCAGCATTTTCTATTGTATCGAATCGCTATAAAAACACTTAGTACATGAAATTAAAAAGTCAGTCAGTTATCAAAGACTCAACTGTAAGGTTATCGTTCTGCTCAGCCCGATCTACTTCACAATTTCTCATAACGCATACACGTGCTTTCACTCATCTAAATTATAATCTGTAAACGTACCTGTAATAATTAAATTAATATTTATTTGGAAGGAGATAATAAAACCAGGGTTCATTTCATTCACGCACCAAATTCTGAGTTATTCATTTTGGGAGTCAAATCAACCAACCCTGCCTTTTTCCTTATTCCATCTCACTTCGTCAAACTCATTACCCGATAATCCAATAAATAAAAATGTAAACCACTATTTTGACCATATTTGGGTAAACCTTTGACTGCGAACAACTATTTTCGTCGTTGAATTATTGCAATTCAATCATAAGATGTTTCCTTTATAATGGTTTGTCTGAAAAAATCCAGATTTCTATTATAAACCGTACCTTTAAAGTCGTATGATATAAATCACGAATAAAGAAATTGACATCAGACAAATAAAAAATAACTCAATAAAATGTAAAAAATATATATTTTTGTGTACCTAGTAAGTATTCATATGTAATTAGACGATTATATGATACGATAAACCACTGTGTATAATTTGTGTGACTATTTGTTTTAAGATTTTTGCATATAATTTAACATGTAGAAAAAGGCTCTCCATCCCTGGAGTAAGCATTGCACCTTGAGCATTAAAGATCATTTCGCGACTAGTGGCCAGCATGGAAAAATATAACTGAAACGCTACTGTATTTCTTACTCCGTGGTAAATTTTACATTAGGCCTCAAAATCATTTTGTCCGTAGTTCCTTCGAGCGTTTTAAACCACTACTGGTCTTTAAGTACAGCACTGACACTAAAAAACCGGAAGCGCATAGTTTGAAGGTTCTGCATGCATTTCCGAATACACAGTATGTAATACAGGGGAATTTACTATCGCATGTGTGACTTTCAAATAGTTGTTCCATGTTCAAGGGTTTAAGAAATTATTTCGACGGCTGCATCTAATGGCCTCATAAATATTTTAGTTGTAAATGTTATAATCCTACCTGTGTCGTAAATTTTATGTCAGATAGCTATCCTCTTGAATTATTATTAACGAGTACTGAAATTGATTAAATCGCAACCTGAATATAAACCTCACCCATTATTGTAAAACAATATAAACTATGTTCTACCTTGCATTCAAATTATTAATAGTGATAACAATTGCTCAGTTTTGTTCATGGGAAACAGGTAAGACTGATTCACAATTCACCAAGCATATTATAGAAAATAACCATATCATCAACGTCATATACCTGTATGCTTATCATAATTATTTTTCCAAACAAGTGCAAAATAAAAAATACTTATCCACACACCATTTTGAAAAAGTGATATTCCCTTTTTAAAGCATCTGTAAAATGTTACTTTCTTATTTGCATTATAGTGTTTAATTATTAAATGCTTGAATATATAAAAATAAAAAAAATGTCATGATTTTACACTAGAGCTACAGGTCGCATTAAACCTATCTGTCTGATAATTTTTATAAGCCTGTCAGAAATATTAATCTGTATCTGAGAACCAATGTATTTTAGTCAGATTTTGCTGAAAATGATTTAAGTATAGATTTTTAACATATCTATAAGCTATAAAGCTGTAAATTCACTAATAATCTCTTCTTAATCGTTCCCTCATAGCTGAAGATCGTGACCACCTTGAAAGTCTGCCATATTTTAAGCGACCATGACTATTCACCCTTCTCCATCTACTTATCTCAGGGCACAGTGAAGGCTACCCCCAGTCAACTCCTTCACTTTATCGCTCTTCCTCTGCTTTGCTTTCTCTCAAGGCTACCCAAAACCATCAGTCTCTTCAGGTTATTCTGTCCGCGCCATTGATATACTACTAGATGAGCAGTTCCCATACAAGTGTCATTTTAAAAGTGTACCACAAAAGATATTATGAATATCGTCTTATAATATTTCCTTGTAGGTATAATGCGTTAAGACCGATAACATGGATTCCCGAATTTCACCCGTATTGCCCTGGCTGTAAAACTAAATTTGCGTTCTTGGAATAGTGAACCTAAGGGTGGCTGCAACGCAAAGTAGACAGAGCAATACGCTGACTATTAGTTAGAGTAAGATGCAAGCTAGTCGTGCTTACCCAGTAAGTTTTAACAAAGGCCGACTCGCTGAAAATCGGGCGTCATTTTAAGAAGCATATGATTCATCCAGTAGTATATCAATGGTCCGCGCCGAACAATATAGCCGCCTAAGCGCCTGAAAAATCTTAAATTGCGTTTTCAACAAAAATGTTCTACATAGATATGCATTTCAATATTAGTATTTAAAATTATAATACAAATATAATATGGAATACTGAAACACTAGACTATTTTCAAATTAAATAGTCCGCGTTGGGTTTTGCCATCAATCACTGAAATGAACATTAGTTTTCTCAGGATTAGGCTATAGTTTGATAGTTTTTAGTGGCTGAGCACGCTGCAAGAAGCCGTGCGATGCGCGAGAGGCACGGCCACTCGCAGTGTGTTTTGGTCCTTACACTTGATTTACGTTACAATATTAAACAATCTTTAACAGTCCGATCTCTATTATAAGGCTGTAATATAAATTATATATCGGTGACAAGCATGTATTGATTTAAATATTGACATTTTCAGTTAATTCTGTTTTGAATGAAAAGCTATTTCGGAAGAAATCCGTAATCCAATCCACTATTATTGGTTGCTAGGGGTCTGGGGTCCTAGCAACTAAATTATTAATATATACGTGCGTTACTATGGAAACTTTGGACTTTATTTTTTTGTCGGGTTCGCGATGTCCAGTTTACTTCCGTTGTCGTTGGACGTCACGTTAAATGTACCTATCTGAAACCGTAGACTCGCAATATTGTCTATTGAAGCAGAGATGGCATATAAGTTAGATTTAGTAGTATATGTAGATACCTATATCTTGCTACTAATGTATCCATTCAACACAATTCTTAGATATTGGAGTCATGAAAGGATGATAAAAAGTACTGTATAAAAAAAATGTGGCGGCATTTTGTCTAGGGACGTCACTGACTAGTAGTAAATAGACACCTAAAATAAGTAATATAAAACATCATTACCATAACAAAACGTCAAAACAGGCTGCCATCACTCAATGTGCCAATGTATAAAATAACATTTTTCCCATGGTTTCCAATTCAACCATACTAAAAACGTTGCGAAATCGCTCTCAACCGAAATTCTCAAACAAACTCCTAGCTGCAAGTCATTTCATATTGTAGAAGCATTTATAACAAACATCACACTTGGTGGCAGATGTACAACAGAAGTAAATTATTGCGAATTTTTCCACGTTGTCCAACGTAAGATAACCGCAGTGACAGCAACCAAGTTACAAGTTGAAATAAACTAATACTTATGGAAGTCCTATGTGTTTTGCATATATTGTGAAAATATAATATATTGTATTCGCAGCAGAGTATGTGTTAGCCTGTCAGTACTGTGAGAAGGTATAGTTCAAACTTTAACATATTTGACGACCGTATCTGACAGGTGATCTCTGATCATACATTGTTTATATTCTTTTCAAGTAGGTAGGTATATAAGAAGATAAAACAGATGTCAGGAAAAGTAAATCGAAAGTGGTATTTTGAGATATATATATATATATATATATATATATATATATATATATATATATATAGTAGGTATTTAAATATATTAATATAATATTATACAAGCTGAAGTACCCGGCTTCGCACAGGATCGCTTCGTGGATACATTTATCTTAGATATTTAAAAAATAATAATAAGTAATTATCTTTTTAATAATAAAATAGCTGTGTAAAGCGTCAATTACATTGAGCTTTTTTACGAGCTGCTTATTGGCGAATTTAAAAGCGGGCGGTTCAGCTACTGCGATTTCATGATTACACACAAAACTTTCCATTCGCTGATAAGCCACAAGCCAGCGAGCGATTTTGACGGAACGTAGTTCGTTTTTTTACCGGGAGGTCGCTACGCTCCATAACAATGTTTCCATTAAACGTCAAAAATGTAAATTTCAAAATGAGTAGTTCGTTTTTCCACCACCATCGCTCTACTGCGCAGACGCAGTAAGCCCACACGCCGGCGTGTAGTGTGAAAAGTTGACCGGCTTTCAACTTTTCTAGGTGGAGTGTTTACAACCTGCTTATTAGCTTATTCGATGATTACACTGGGCGAATTTACAGGCAGATTATAAATTTGCCAATAATCAGCTCATAAAAAAGCTCAATGTAATTGACGCTTAATACAATGTGGCAATATGAAAATAATTCTAATAGGAATAAAGGTCAAACAAAAGCACACTAAATTAAAATCGAATCCAAAATATGCAAACGTTATTAATATGTGGTAAAAAAATTCGAAATTGGATGGAACAAACAAACAAAAAAAATTGTATTTTATATAATACTGATTTAAATTATTTTGACTTTTGAAAGTTGTCAAGTGCATATTTAAATGTATCTGAAAACCGTGGCCTCGCAATATTGTTTATTGAAGTAGAGATGGCATTTAAATTAGATTTAGTGGTATATGTTGTTAGTAATGTATCCATACAACACATTTCTTAGATATTGGAGTCATGGAAGGATGAAAAAAAAATACTGTATAAAAAAAATGGGGTGGCATTTTGGCACTGCCCAGGGACGGCACTGAGAATATGAGTAAAATATTTCAAAATTACAGTCGGACACTTTATTTTTTTTTGTTAATACTTTAATACTTGCATGCACGCGGCCGTAGATTAAACCAGCGAGATTTCGTTTTACATGATGCCAAAATACCATTAGCATAGTCGTCGTTTTACTTAGTTGTCGATATAATAATTATAGCTACGTTAACCATGGCCTCACTTGTTGGCTATTAGAAGTAACCTAACATTATTCAATGCGTATGCGTAAAATTTTAATTTCCCAGTGTAAAGTCCAAAAGGTCTTCGTGTAGCAACCATTATGTGACGACTATAAACTTCTTCTGATGAAAGTTTTTGCTATACATTTGAATTAAAAAATTAAAAAAAACTTATGATCACCCCTGCAGAATTGTTGTCTGGTCGACCTATTGATTTTTTCGCTGAGTGCATTACAAAAACACAAGGGCAACCATACTTTTCCAGTTGTTCATTTCAGTTTTTTTTATAAAATAAAATAGTTCCAGTAAAACCCGGGATGAGCGCTGGCCATCTTCAACATTGTTATCTATATCTCTTCTTATTAATTGTCTTACCAGTTGAATCCGCGAATCAGGAGGTTCTTTTCCACTGCATCCAGTCGTGGTCTCCCAGCACGTAGGTGTTTTAATGACGATCGATTAACAAACGCGCACGCGGTTGATTGTGCTATTCCGGCCATCGGTTGTATTTTATTTTCTTTAATCGATATATAAGAGAACTGTTATTCATTGTATATGCAAAGCAGGTTAACGGTCGGCCGCAAAGTTTTTGTCAGGTGTCGAACATCAAATTTTATGATGAAGGTGTTCATGACTTATTTTTCTGCATCCGATCTAAATATTTCCATTTCCAATTGTTTATTTGTCTATTTTTTAAATACATACGGACCTTCTCAGCATTATTTCAACAATGTAAGAATTAGCAAATCATTTAAACTATCGCACAATAGTCGCATCTACAGTCATCATATTCTACACGCGTGAAATTATTCAATTGGATCGAAACGTTCAAAGTGCAATAATGCAGAGGCCGGCAGATTACTCAATTGCAAACTTCATCAGCAAAAACTCGCAATTTTACCGAATATTCATGCATATAATTAGCAGGTCATATTTGATTAGTTGCTCAGTCTAAATACCTATTAGTATCAATCATAATCTCCGTCCGATCAGTAAGCTTCGTGTAAGTCACTCCTATTCAATCGAGCTTGGACCTCGGGACAATATCGTAAGTATTGTAACATACCGTTCTTGTAACATACTCTTGTACCGATTGTTTACGCTGCAAATAAAACTAACTCCTGCATCCGTCGGAGCAACCATTACCAAATCTCGACTTATCATCTCTCCTCCGGACGGCACTCCATCTACACCTCCTGGTCATCCCCAAACTCTGCGGTCTCGTCCCTTAACAACGAGACTCCGCAAAACATATACTTAATAAAAACTGATCCAGCTGCGATGGTAAATAATAATAAACATTCTTGGTAATAAAGAATATCGCTGTTTCGCAATCGCATAGAGTCCAAACGATCATGGCCACCGTATCGCTTTCGAGACAGTCTGCTTACAAACGTGGTGGGTATGAGAATCCAAGATATAGACAATTGTTTGTACTGAAACACTACTTATATATGGGTAGATTGTATTCGGAATTGCCCTAGTAAAACAGAACAGAACCTATTAAACCATTCTGACTTTGTATATCAGCATGAACTGAGGTAAAAACACTGTTGGATGAATGTCTCTCCTACCTTCTTTGGCGGCTGTTAATCATCAGCACAAACTTTACGCACATTTAAATTATGTAGGTACCTATGTGTATGTGATGACGCAAAAAGTCCACATAACTCAGGTCCTCAAATTGTCAATCATAATAAACTTATCTTCTCTTCTTTGGCCATATCCGCTCCTTAGTTGGAGCATATGGATACCACGCGACGCCTCCAAGAATCCCTGTCGCTCGCCAGTCTTGTTCCATCATTCCAGGTCAAACCAGCATCCTGTATCTCCGCTGTATACTCTATATAGAACATAGATAGTGTAAACTTAATAAATATAATAATAGATAATTAAATTGGAACAACTAATTGGAAGACAACATGGAAAAATATTGGTACCGATTGGGAATTGAATCCACATCCATCGCATTCTGGTCGGAGAGCTTAATTAGTTAGGTATTTTTTTTTAAATTGTATATGTATTGTTGAATTCTTACCTCTTGTATCACATATACAATATTAAGAAGTACTAAGTAGATATCCGTGCGCCATCTGCGAATTTTGATTTAAAATTCTAAAAGATATTTGTCAATATTTCCTCACGATTAGTAAATTTACCGGTAAAGCTCACTGTTCAGAATGCGATGGACGTGGGTTCAAACTTCAATTGTATTATTATTCACTTCATAAAATATATTTTAATTGATGTAAGATGCATGTCATTATGGATAGGTTCCCATCCTTTTATCCAATAAAATGATAATATTGTCATAGAAATCGTGATACAGTGTAAGTGCCTATTGAAAAGATCATTTAATTAAATCCTTTTGTACATAAATTGAGTCTGCAAATAAAAATTGCGTCGCGAGAGTTACTAAGAAAGGAAATGATAATCAAAATACTTTTAATTGAATCCCTTCCGAGTTTCAAAACAGAAATTATAAATATAACCCTCCCCCTGACCGCTTTTGGCTTCATTTTGTTACAACAATGATTTATTTTTGATTAAACTACTTTTTTATTCAATGAATAATACACAAGATTTAAGAATATAGCACATTAGAATAATAATTAATATACCTTCTTGAAAAAAAATGTTAGTATCGAGTGGGAATCGAATCATCACAAAATATGGTTGTCAATATTAACGGAATTTGAGATAACACCTCGGACGTATAGTTGTTAGTAATTTTCGGCATAATTAGGATGGTGTAGATTGCAATTGGACCCATGGCCACATGGTTTAAGCGTCGGCCTATAGCGTCGTGGTCCCAGATTCGAATCCTGGGTCTGACAAGTACAAATTCTGTTTATCAATTTGTGTAAAGTCAGAGACATCCATTTCTCGTAAAAACAAAATATGTTAATACAAACCTCCACCATGTGGAGGCTCATAATATGGATCATATTATGATCTTATTAGGATAAGACATGGTCGAAAAAAAGCACATCGGGTGCAGTCCGATGGATGCAAGTTCGAGTCCTGCTGGGCATAATATTTTTTTCTAATGGGTATGTATAATGAGCGGTTTCAAAATTACGTAACAGGTAATTATTTGAGGTTGAAAGATCATTTTTAATATACATAATAATATTAAAGCTTGTATTTAGTAACGTTTATATTGAAAATATATTATAATGTAATCTATAATCAGTTATGTATAAGTCTGCAGTCTCTCAATGAATGAAGCCTTTTCTAAGCTGATTCCATTCCTCTCGATCGTGTGTATTAATTGTGTTGTGACCTTCCATAGAACGTCAATTTTTTATCGATTTAGCGGCGACTATTTTTTAGATCTACCTTTCGGTCAAAACTGTCGCCATTTTTAAATTGATATGTACATAATATGTGAATCATAGTGCACACACTGAAAAACAGTGTGGAGAAGGGCTCTATTTCGAAAAAATATAGTTATATATTAATAATCCACAAGTGGTCATCAAATACGCGAGTCCGTCTTCTTTTTTCTGATTTTGTATCAGACTATAAACAAATTATAATCATAAGAATTGTCTAACAAAAGTTTATCGCTGTTAATTTAGTATCGCAAGGCCTACTCATATTGTAATAATTTTAATCAATTTAAGCTTTGTACTTTCCGTTTGAAAGATTTATGTTTGACAAACTAGATTTGCTTTTCTTCAACTTCAAGCACTATGCACATTCACGAATGGCAAATATATAAATGGTCACCGAATATAGTTGTTTCGATACTGTTTATATAATTAGTTAACATAATATTAAAAGATTGTTTAAAAAATAATACATTATTATGAATTAGAAATTCTGGATTTTTTTGTGAAAAGTGTAGAACCTATAGAGTATAGACTAATATATGTTTGTAGAACATTTTGTACATCCCTTTTCTTGTCCAGTGTTTCACTGTGAAACCATTCAGTAGTGCGCCAGTCAATAAATAGGGGAATGGGACAACTGGACGCCGGGACAATTGGACGCCGCACTGTCGTAGACATGTATACAGAACGTAGACGAGGAATTTTAATCAGCTTCTATCTATTACTTAGTGGTTTCAATTCATTTTACTCTTAACATAATGTTTTTTTTATTGCGGATTGAGAATTACCATGCTGTATATAAAATAAAAAAACTCTTTTTCGTTGGAACTAAAACATGTGCACGATTAAATCATTATTTACGTATTACATATTATTAAATATATTTTTTTTAAAGTACCTATAAGTACTTAACGTCTATTTAATTTCGAACTGCGTGGCGTCCAGTTGTCCCGGCGCCAAATCGGCCTAGACCCAAAAATAGCGGGTCATCATAATAAATTTATTGGACATGTCACTCGATTATAAGTTCCCGTTAAAAACGCATCGCACCGAATTGTCATTATTTTAATCATATCATATCGATTGTACCCTTATAATTATTGAAACAGTCAATAAACTTTCGCCTCCTACATCAACACGAACAACTACTACCGTCTTTCATCTGCAACCCCTAACCACCGCCGAAGTGGAATACCTATTTATTATTTAGTGTTATTAATACGTTATGCTTCATCTATAAGATTGCTTGCTGTGTTATGTGGGTTATTTTTTTATTGCTGTCTAGTTAATACGAATAACTATAATTGTACGATAAGTTTTAAAAAAAAAACTAAACAATAAAACTCACTTAATTTTAATTTGGTTTAAGGGGTGGAAAGACACTAACAAATATAGTGAAAATAACAGTACAACAAAATAAATACAAGATAAAAAGAACTTTTTATATACAACGTTTTTAAATTTTCTGTTGAATCATATTATAAACTTGACTTGACTAGCTTAAACGATCAAAAAAATTAGTAGTTGATAGAAATACTGAATAAATATAGAATACTGAAATGTCATTAAGACATTTCATATTGATTTCCATAGTAAAGCAAGTATATATTAATAATTACGAATAATAGTGTTTTACTTTTTACGGATTTCTTCCGAAATAACTTTACATACAAAACAGAATTAACTGAAAATGAATTCAATTCTACTTAAAGATGGCTAAAAGTATTAATAGAATGCATTGGCGTCGTGTTCTGATTGATATATTCTAAAAGTTTCAAATGTCTAGCTAGTCGGGAAGTTAGTTAAAAATCAATTGCAAGATTTGTACTGGATAAACAACCACCGGACAAACAAGAATACGACCTAATAAAAACGTTGTAAAATGATTCAAATTGAATAGTACAAAACTTCCATAGAGTACCTTCTCTCAGTCGATTGTATTAGTTTCATAGAATAATACATGAATTCATAGATATGATATTTAAAATACTTTGTTAATATAAAAATTCTTGTTTCTTGTTACCTGATAGAAAAAGAAACGTTGCCTACCGCAAGTTTTCATATTAGATTTTCCTTTCGCTTCCCTCCGTCCCGCCCTCGGCATTTGCGGTTGATAAACTTTCTCCATAACATTAAGCGGAAAGTGCTACAAGCTTTACTTTGTGTCATAAAAGTGGTTCTTCTGTAAGCTGATAAAACATTCGTTATTTATTGACATCTAAAACCGTGGTTAATGTGTATCGGAGAAAAATTGATATTATGGAAACGGAAGCTTGCTCATAAGGTAATGAGACTCAAGCAGATCAGTGGGTATATACCATGCCCCCCACAAGGGGGGTCTGACAGGGCTCTAGCCTGAGGGCCCGGCGAGGCGACTCCACCAGATAAGTGAGATAAACTCACATCACAAATATGCTTTAATAGTAAAAAAAAAAGTCACCTGCTTCCTTCAACAATGTTATTATTTAAAATTAAGTGGTTGTACGATATATAAATAAATATAAAATTTTAAATTGTGTATCGATATTCGAAAACCCATGATTCAAATGGATGTATTAAAATATGCAAAAAACACTAAATATACACATTAATTTTACCGCGTACACCATTTTTGAAACTGCTACTATAGAGTGTCAGACTACCTTTATCCTTAGCGATAGGTAGGGGGGGCGCCAAAGATCTTAGCCTGGGGGCTCGTTTCAGGATGTGGGGCCCATGGTATATACACAAGGCATCTATCGGCGGAAATCGACGGTAATTTATCATATATATGTATGGTGGTATTATAATTGTAAAAATAAGTTAGCCCTCTAAACTGTCAAAACTGTCTATATTGCTCTAAAAGTTAACACAGCCAAGACAGGCTGTTAAAACATAGCACTTTTTGACAGATTGGACGGTTAACTTATTTTAACAATAATTAACCACCTCAATACATAAATATGATAAACTACCTTCTACTAGTGTATAGAATAGACCCATTGCTATATCTACGTGACCGCATATCACCCTTTTGTTACGTATATTTCTGGATCTGAAATACCTCTAGTTATACTACGCATGTATTCTTAAATGATCACTTAAAATAACTAATTTTACGACATTTTTTAGTTCGACAAAGAAAATTTTCATACTTTTAAATGCTACAAACCTGTATAGGTATGCAGTTGGATGATAAATACAAAAGACTGTTTCATTTTTATTATCGAATATTTACTAATCTTTAACAAGATGTATGGATTGTCATAAAATAAACCTTTTTAATGTAGACACCGATGCCACACCAAACCAAATACAGATATAAATGTCTGAATTCACGCACAAGCATTTTCAACCATGAATATAATAGATATATTTTTACGCCGTACCATGTATTTCATTTGATTTTGTTTTTGCTTTATAAATCAGGTTGTTTTCGTATCTCGTACTGTAAATGTTTCTGTATTTTTAGAGATTATTAAATGCGGCATAGATGAGAAAAGATTACCGATCCCTGATATATTTACTAGTATGATCCTAAAATCGCCTGTCATCGTCTAAATTATAATCCTGTAATCGCTTGAAAACTTTATACGAGTATTTGCTTGAAAAATAAATTAAAAATTTACAAAGTTTCAGGAATTTATCATTTTATTTTACCTACGCGTAAATAAAAAAAACAGGTAAATATGGTTTATAAATGCAAAAGAATGTCAAAATAATTCTTCTTACGATAATTGTAAGATTACAGGACAAAAAAATATGATCGGCATTAAAAGTCTTTCAGAAAACTATTTCCCGTTAAACTGATAATTTACAATAATGTGCCTGAGTTTAACATTAACATGATGTTATGACATTTGTGTTAAATTCGAAATATAACTAAAATATATATATATTTATTAGTAATCGATTAGTAAGAAAATTTAAAAGGGGGCCTCCAAAAAGTACAAAGCGGTAATAAAAGTATTAGATTATATCGTCACCTCAATACTATAACTAGATAACTTGATTTTCACTGTTTTTTCGATATACATTGAGTATGATTTTATATTTCCTTCTCTCCAAAATGACAAAACTAGGTAAGTCAGAAGTTAATGGGAACTGTATTAATTTTATGTTTGAAAATATTAGATAAATTTAAAACCATACATGCATTAAATAAATAAAATTAGTAAGTACAACATATTTCCATGCAATTGAACATTGTTTAATTGTTCCCAATTAGACAAGCAGAATTTTCCATTTATATTTTAAATAATAATTATAGACAAGATTTATGTTAATCAAGTAAAGTTTAAATTTAATTTTCCCAGAAATGACCAGCAGAGTGATCAAGTTGTAGTCTTCTTCTTATTGTGCCATCCCCTAGCAGAGGTCGGCCACCATCAAGGCGATCTTATCTTTGTCGTCTGCTACCCGGAACAGCTCAGTAGAGCTGCACTCGTACCAATCACGGAGATTCTTAAGCCACGAAATGCGGCGCCGTCCTCTGCTGCGCTTACCGTTGATCTTTCCTTGAATGACAGGTTGGGGAACGCTGTACTTTTGTCCTTTTTGACTTTTGTCCTCTCATATTGTGGCCGAGGTACTGTAGTTTCCTGGTTTTGATACTACGTAGAACTTCTCGGTCCTTCCCCATTCGATTGAGAACTTCAACATTTGTCACCCGGTCAGTCCATGGAATTTTGAGGATGCGTCTATACAGCCACATCTCGAAAGCTTCAAGTCTCCGTGACATCTCTTGGTTTAGCGTCCATACTTCTATACCATATAAAAGAATTGAGAGAACATAACAACGTACCATACGCAGTCTCAGACCTAGGTTAAGGTCTCGATTGCTAAGGAGGCTTCTTATTTTGAGAAAGGCGCTCCTTGCGATCTCAATCGATCTCAAAGTTGTAGTATTGATATTATATATTAGTGATATTATCAAAATTTTAAAAAGTTGCGTAATTTAGCAAATTGACGTTTTTAATACCGATTTAAAATTCGCAGAACAAACGCTCAACTATCATATTTTAACAATATTAAAATTATAAATACTATGTACATAAAATATGTCTTGTGGTAGTAGACAGGGCATTCTTTGCTTAGAAACAGTATGTTAAGGTCAAAATTGCGAATATTATGCATCTACATCTACTTGGATAGTCGATAGTAGATTCCGTTGACATGAAAATTTTCCAATTCTCATTAATGGAAGTTTATATATTATTATACCTATATATATATTCAAAATTCGATTAACAGTGTAACATGGACATATGTGTCGCTACATTTCAAAATCAGCCAACGACCTTTAGGTATTTTTGACTTTTTTGTGAATTGCTGAAGAGTTACTGCTTTCTAACATTTCTGCATTATCAAAATGTGGAATTTATTAATTTTAAATATTCTATACTCGAAATAATATAAACTTTCACCCTTGTGACTGTGTATTTGAGAAAACAAAAAGCTGTTTTTCTCCTATTCATCTATTATGGACTTGGCTGATTTTGAAATCTAGCGACACATATATTCGGTAATCCACGTCACTGAGGATGACACTTTGTAAAGACAGCTTGCTATCCGAATATGAATAACTGAGCAGCATTCAACTCAATGCAAAATGTCTGAGACTACGAGTTACACTCTGTCAGAACCAAATTTCGCATCTTTAACGCTGGTATTCTGACAGTGCGCTTAACAGTATGGTATCATGGCACCTTGCATAGACTCGAAAATATAATTATGTATATGGCAGCTTGTCAGGTAATATAAAAGCGAACCATGTAGCCTTTCGTCACATATTTCTAACGGAAAAGCGCCTTAGAAGACCGCGAAATACCATCAACAAGGTATATGCATGTAGATACTAAATAATGACAATTGACCTGGAAAGACACAAGAAAACTGTCGGGCAACAGGTATTCTTGGAAGTTCTGCATGGTGTCCACATGCGTTACCTAAAGAGCAGATAGATATGAATAATTAAGAGCCTTTTCCCGTACAAATGCAGGTGTGCAAATTTTAAAATCACCTTTGAATGGACGACAGAGACTCAGAGGTAGAATTCGTTGACAAGACAGTGAGTTGTAAATCATAATTAACAGTACGGGCGAGTTCTCCTCCAGCGTATTTATATTAGAAATAATTTTACAGTAACCAAGAATGAAATTACACTAAATTACGGATTGCAATTTAACTTGGGGTTCACTTAATATCACCTTTTAACCCATAGAACATAAAAAATACTTGACAAAGTGTTTTAAACAATGCTTTCTAGTGAGATACATTACAAAGGACGGACTGATTTTCATGTAGCCGAAAAGGCTCGCACACCCGTTTGCCTATTCATGTTGTGAGAATGGCGGCAAAATACAACTTTATTAAATTAACATGGCCTTGTTTAAATCAATTTTAATCTCAATCATAACAATGTATCGGCGCACAAGCTCTGTCGACGCATAGTTATTATGATAGTGACGTACAAAATAAAACTGCACACTGCATATTTAATTCGCGTTATTCATAGTGACACATGATCGCATACTAATTATAAAGTTCACCGTAGTACTTCATTATTTCCCGCCATCCGAGAGCGCCTTGTTTGTTTGCTTCTGTTATTTTGTTTTAAAACAAATTTTAATATACTACGAAAGACTCGTTTAGTACAAAAGTACAACGCTTTGACACTCTGACTCCGGAATAAACAATATAAATACAGTGTGTGACTTGATCCGTATTAATTGCTTCATATTTGAATGCTGTTGTTGTATTAAGTCTATCTAAGGGCCGTGTTTCCAATAACACTTTTGAATACCTGAAATGAAATATAAATCCATGCCAAAAAGTACATGTTTTATATTTAAGTCTTAGGCTGTGATCTACTATCCTCTATCTCTCTATCAAAACTGACAGCGGTATATAACTTTACTCTCCCATATACATTCATTAATTTGAATAAATGTATTACATATATTTAGCTGAGAATACTGAGGCGTTATAAATTAAATATGAATACTTGTCATTCACCACCACAAAGAAATACTCAATTTTCCATACGTCGAAAAAAGTTATGGTCTTTTTTTGGGCATTTGGGAAAACTATTTAATAATGGCATTGAACGCATTTTTCAAAGGAAGGGTCCTTGATATTATATTAACATTAAACAAATTCAAAATATACTTATACAAATTTTATTATAATAATATGGTTGAATTTGATGAAACCAATTGTTCTTTTGTTTCTTCATATTTTGTTTGTTTCTTGCCAAGTGCTTGAAGCCTACACATATTTTTTTGCGATTGTACCGAAGCTTTGACTGCGACTCTGTGTCATATCGCCCCTTTACATCTAAAAGAGGATCCGCCGATCAGGTCCTCACACGGATTTTGTTAAAGAACTTTGCAATTTTGCCAAACTCAATATTTACACATAATGTTATAATATATGTGGGAACCAACAATCCAAGTCATGTCAGCATATAGGGCTGCGATATAGGAGCTGACCTCAATTTATTAAATATTCATATACATTCAGCGCAGTATCCAATTATCACATAAGTATGTCAATTATGAGTAACAGATCTCAATTTATTGAATAGGTACCCATTATCACCTACAGTCAGCCAGTATCCAATTATTTCATACTCAATAAAATAGCTGACCTCAATTATTATAATATTTTTTTTTAACATTCATTTCATTTACCTACAGTCAGAATTGTAATATCCAATT
This sequence comes from Rhyacophila brunnea, assembly GCF_057557595.1. Classification (NCBI taxonomy): domain Eukaryota; kingdom Metazoa; phylum Arthropoda; class Insecta; order Trichoptera; family Rhyacophilidae; genus Rhyacophila; species Rhyacophila brunnea. The sequence continues at coordinate 24,256,992 of NW_028232774.1, forward strand.
ATTGCATACCTACGCAATAAAATAGCTAACCCGCAATTTATTAAATATTCGTTCCAACGTATTATTCAATTATACGTATGTTATTCGTTAACCGGATAGTAATTGATTGGATATGCAGTTACTCGCCGCGCTTCGTACTGAGGCACTCTCTCATCGCGCCTCGGACTGAGTATTCTCTCGCCGCGTCTCGCCTTGCACTGTTTAACTGTCCATGCACGTGTCCTTATACCAATTGTAAATTATCTGTTCAATAATAAAGTCGCAAAGCTCAATCCACCCGAACAACAACAAACAGTCTTTCACCTCAACACCTGAATCTCAAACATACATAATATTATTCATTTATTTTATTTTAATATAATACCATAAAGTAGCTTCTAAAGTGGCTTATATTGCGACGCGACAGCCGTCGAGAGCAATGAAAAGGTGATAGACTTTTTTTCAAGGAAAAAATACAGAAGAATCAATTTTATAATGAAATAAAAATACATATATTGTTTAATTTTAATACTTTTGATATTAATAGTAAAATATAATCCAAATAAAATATTATTTTTATTTTTAATCAACCGCAGCACCCCCAGATATAACGATATATATATATATATATATATATATATATATATACACGAGCCGCCACTGCTTATAATATTATTATATCTTTATAGCAAAGAAGGTTTTCTATCTCTTCAGCTCCCAGGCATAAAAGTGTATATTGTATAAACGTGGTTACGGATCATCTATTCCAAATTTAAATTCCCGGAACCGGCACACGTAGTATCAAAATTAGTTTTCGTCACAGTGCGCTGTTGCATTGCAATATCTATGGTAATTATTGTTTGTTGTCTGTGCAAATATGGCGGACTGTCCGCCGGGATGATGTTCGCGGATCGCTTTCAGCTTTACGCGAGGCTTTCGCTTTGTCGCGAGAGCAAATATTATGCATGTCATTAAAGTGGAAACGATACGTCGATTACACCATGATATTTACAATAGTTTCATTTAGCGTCTACTAATGTAGGTACTTGGTTGACAAAACGAGGCTTGTTTATTTTAGTCGGTATTTGGTTTAAACTTGGGTGGGTATAAGTTGGAATGCCATCAAAAATAAAATTATCTATCCTTTTCTATGCCTCACGATATTGTGATGACAGCATCGGACAAGCCGTTGAACGTAGAGCAAAGGTTTTACTAAAATCGCCGTAATTCCAATAATTTGTGGCTTATTATTTCATAATTATTCAAACAGATGTCACTGAAGTGGTTAATTTTTTAGATGATGAAAATCAATCAACTGTGGCTGTTAATTTGAGTTTGAAGTTGGACGAGATAACTCGCAAAATTTGTATGTGCTGCCTGACGATCACGGCCTGATAGAGCGAGAAAACTCGCTGAAGGCATAGAACCGGCTATACTTGGTAGCGTATCGAAAGAAAGAGCCTCCGCCCATTCCGTACTTCGTAGGTGGGCTAACCACCAGATATTTTCAACGCACAGTGAACCCTTTTTACACCCGTGCGACTTTATGCGTATCTTACCTCACCTTAAGTGTAAGTGGAAGTATCCACATCATATTATGGAATCACAAGCCCACAGAGAAAAACAGTGAAACTGAGCAGAGGGTTCAGTATACTTACAGTATGCTTACATCCAGTGGCGCACGCAGGATTTAATTGGGGAGGGGCCAAGGAGGAGAATGTAAATTAGTCCCATAGGCTCTTTTTCTTCTTCACAGCCTAATTTCTCGTTGTCTATTGCACTCGGTGTACCTACACCATGGTCCCCACATCCTGAAACGGGCCCTCAGGCTAGGATATTTGGCGGGCCCCCTACCTACCGCTAAGATTAAAGGTAGTGTGAAACACTACATTAACGTTTTTCAAATTGTGTTTTAGTTCAAATTAAGGGTACACATAAGAATTATTGGCGATTTTCAATACATGCACTTTAATAATGGAGCTGTCGAGTATCAACACATAATAATCAAAAAATATATTGCACAATTATATAAGCAATTGAAAATGTTCATGGCCAAGAAGTATAATAGCGCCGCAGGCGACTTTTTTTACTATTAAAGCTAATTTATGATGTGTGTTTATCTCACTTATCTGGTCAACCCGACACGCCGGGCCCCCAGGCTAGAGCCCTGTCAGCCCTCCCCAGCCATGACCTACACCACTCCGGAATTCGGGTGGACACCAAGAATTTTTGACAGTTCCATTAGGGATTGGGTTTCTAAAAAAACCTGACATTAGTGTTTCGAAATTTTTGTGTTAGAAATTAAAATCTAAGAAATAGTTCTAAAAAGGGTGCTGGAGAATTACAAATATTTTTTTTGCCAGTGTTTTTATTTGTCTAAGCCCAAAGGTTTATTGGCTTTCAATTTCAATGGTTAAAATCATTCTGATAATTTTCATGTTTGGGGGGTGTCAGGGCCTCTTGCCCCCAATTTTAAAATGCTGAAATTTATGCTGAATTCCACCAATTAAGCCCTTCTTAAGCCCGGGCCCCCAGGCTGTAGCCCTGTCAGCCCATGGTGGTGGGTGTAGTCGTACTTTTCGCCGATTTTGTATCGTCGATGTTGGGTTTTTTAATAGTGAAGTTCCAAAATATTAATTGAAAATGGAATAAAAAGTATTATTGCATTTAACTTATAGGTACACAAACCTACCCAATAGAACACAGCCCAATTTTTCGTTTATCGGACTTTTGTCTATTGCACTCGGTGTACACCACTCCGGAATTCGGGTGGACACCGAGATTTTTTTGATTTTGATCATTTCCAAACAACCCGACATTAGTGTTTCGAAATTTTGTGTTAGAAATTAAAATCTAAGAAATTTTTCTAGAGGGTGCTGGAGAATTTCAAATCATTTTTTTGCCGTGTTTTTATTTGTCTAATCTATTGGCTTTCAATTTCAATGTTTTTGGGGGGGGCAAGGCCCCGCCCCCCCCCTGGGTGCGCCACTGCTTACATCTACGGTATACAATGTCATGCCTCTACCTTATCGCCAATTAATATGTCATAATTACATTTTTAATACGATACTCATATTATCCGGTATTCATTACGGAATTGTCAAAAGGATCTTTAATTGTATCCTCGGTATAGTATTATATCCATTTCCATATTAAAAATTTAATTATATTAAAAATGCCTTTGATGTGTGAATTTTCAAAATGTTTATATTAATATTTTAATAGCTCAAACAATCGAGTTAATAATAATACCACTGCTATCACGATGGAAATATTGTGATACGATAGATCAGTGGTGAAAAACATCGTATCGCGTGCCATCTCGCCTTTGTATATGGTTTTTGGACTTTCACAGTTCATTTCGAAATAAACAAGTAGCAAAATGTATGGCCCGGTGTAAGGATGTTAAAAATAAATGATCGATTTAGTAGACAGGGAAAATTGCTCAGAGTTACGCGATGTTCGCATTTAAACACTCAATTCAATTACATTATCTTTTTAAAATTACGTCCTCTATAATGAGCGCTAAACATCTCGAAAAGAAGGAAGAAGAACACGTGACAACCCATAAACCAAATACAATAGCAATCAACCGTGAAGGGAATAAGACAACTGGACGCCAGGAAAACTGGGCGCCGCACTGTCGAATGAACGACATTTGGTTACGATTTTATACAGAAGGTAGACGAGAAATTTTAACCAGTTTCTATCTACTACTTAGTAGTTTTAATTCATTTTGTTCTTAACTTTGCTTTTTTATTGCGGATTGAAAAATTATCATGCCCGAGGCTTTATATAAAAATAAAATAACTCTTTTCTCGTTGGAACTTAAACATAATATTATGCACAAATCATTATTTACGTGTGCATATATAAATTCTCACCAAGTATCCAGTAATATTATAATAATTTAAATATAAATAATACTATTAAATATATATATATTTAAATTAGCTATATTCACGAACGTCTATTTATTTTCGAATTTCATTCGATTGCGTGGCGCCCAGTTGTCCCGACGCCGAATCATCATAGACCCACCGTGAACCTCAAGTAATACGTATGTCTCTGTTTAATGCCTACATTCGTATTATAATACATAACAAAACATTTGATATTACGAGGGTGGGTCAATAATTCCTTAGAAAAAAGCATTAAAAAAGTTTTTATTTTTGTATTTTTTTTTTATTTCTCAACATAATCTCCTTGGAGCTCAATACACTTGGTTAGACGTTTCTCAATTTTTTTTAAACCGTCAGAAAAATAAGTTTTCGGAAGGTCCTCAAAATAAGCATTTGTCCGATCGATGACTTCTTCATTTGAAAAAAAACGTTGTCCACTTAGCCATTTTTTTAAGTTTGGGAAAAGGAAAAAGTCACTGGGGGCTAAATCTGGCGAATACGGTGGGTGGTCGACCAACTCGAACTTCAATTCTTCAATTTTAGCCATTGATCGTAAACATGTGTGAACACAAGCATTGTCCTGATGAAAAAGGTTTTTTTTCCTGTTTAAATGAGGCCGTTTTTCTTCAATTTTGTTTTTTAGCTGGTCCAATAAAGATGCATAATAATCCCCTGTTATTGTTTTTCCTTTTTCCAAATAGTCAACGAAAATAATTCCACGTGCATCCCAAAATACAGTAGCCATAACCTTACCAGCTGATTTTACGGTTTTCGCCTTCTTTGGACATGGTTCGCCTTTCGTAATCCACTGCTTTGACTGTTCTTTCGTCTCGGGAGTATAGTGGTGTATCCATGTTTCATCTACAGTCACAAAGCGACGAAAAAATTCATCCCGATTGCGTTGCATGAGCGACAACAGGGCTTTAGAGGCCACCACCCTATTGCGTTTATTGTCGACTGTGAGCAAACGCGGCACCCATCTTGCAGAAATTTTTTTCATGCCCAATTTGTCATGTAAAATAGAAATGACGCTACCTTTTGAGATTCCTGTAACCTCAATTATCTCACTCAACTTTAATCTTCGGTCACTTAACACCATATCGTGGATTTTATTGATCATTTCTGGTGTAGTCACCTCTACAGGACGTCCTGAGCGTGGTTCGTCCTTTGTTGATGTACGACACGTTTAAATTCATTTAACCAGTTATAAATAGTTGCAAGTGAAGGAACAGATATGCCGTGAACTAAATCCAACTCATTTTTTATTTCCTTTGCTGTTAACCCTTTTATATTAAAATGTTTAATAACAGCTCTAAACTCAATTTTCTCCATTTTTTGTAAACAAGCAAATTTTTTTTTTAAATGTACGAGAAACACACAACAACCCGACCAATCTGATTGAAACTTCGCAGCATACTAAATCGGTAGTGCCGCTGCATGAAAACAAACCGCTTACAGTACTAGTCGCGCCACCTGTCGGCTTTTCTAAGGACTTATTGACCCACCCTCGTATCATCATTAGCTTGGACATATCCATTGCTAGACAAAAGCCTCTCCATAGTCTATATTGCGTTACATACTACGTATTTTCTTCATTTTAGGAACACAACTTTATAAACGGCAGTTTACCATCATGGCTACCAATTTTACAGGAAGATGATTATTCACTATCAGGAAACCTTGGATCGATTTTTATAATAATAATTTAGGCATCGACTCCAGATCTTCTAAATTATGTATTATATTCCGTAAATTATTTAACTTCCATGTGTATGCAGACTTCTTCAATAATAAACAATACTGCTTTGAAAAAAAAAGTCGTTCATTTTTTTCACCCCTTAAAATGTATCGCCATAGTGCATGATTATCTTATCTACATGAGACGTCAGTACCAAGTAGGGAATCCAATCCCGAGTCAAAATCTTGATCCCGGGATCGGCATTTTTTCGACAGTTAATATTAAATTTTATATAGACAAATAACATTGATAAAATCGGTCAAAAATAAATCTTCTAGCTTTACTTTTTACTCTCTACTCTCTTACTAGTTCTATTTTTTCTATTTAATATTTTTCGTCCTCTAAATTAATTTAAACAAATGGATTTATTATTTTTCTGTTACGATTGCGTAAGGCAGCAAAAAATGGTTATTTATTAAGCCAGTGATTGCCCCTGTGACCTGCATCGTACATATATGTAGAATTTTTAATTAATCTAAAACTATTCACAAATATAAATGATTTTCATTTATTTTCGTCGAATCAATATTGTGTTTAGTGTTTACATAATATATTATATGAGATTGCTGTTTCTGATAGTAAAGACAATGAATGGATTATCGAGATTTAAAATAGTAAAGTAAATTATGGTTTATGGCCTTTCCGCTTCATAAATCTAATTAGTCAGCCAAATATGAAACTGTCGTAAAACGCATGAGATCATGGTGGAATAACTTTATTAAAAATGCGAATAATTGTTTTTCCAATCTTTCTCATTTTTATTAATTTATGTGAAAAAAATTAAATGAATTAGCAACACATGGGTAATAAATCAAACTTCATTCGAACTCAGTTTATTTCTAATGTAGTTCTATGTTATTAAAAGCATTTTTTCTGTTATATTTTCGTCTTTATTTTATTTTCCATAAAAATTGATAAAAAAATCAACCCCCAAAGCTTCGGGACTATGTTTACCAATCCCGGGATTCATAGGTATCGAAAATAGTTCGAGATCCCGGGATTGGAATCCCTAGTACCAAGGACAAAGTACCGTTTTTATCAATTAAAAAATACTGTTTTTAAAATAGGCAATATTGGTGTTTTTTTAGCTTCAATAAGCAAAATAAGCAAAAAGGCAGCTATTTGCCAGTCACATTTTAAGATAATGAGACATTAACATTTCTTCAACTTTTTTTAATATTTTTTTATTTTTTCTTAATAACATTTGATCTGTGGTATATAAAACCAGTATATTTCCAATGGATGCTGTGTGTTTGCTTATGAATCTCGTTACACTATCGTGACGAAAAACAATATTATGTCGATTTTTATACTGAAATAAATTGTATATAGGTACTGCTTTGGCTGTATGTCAAATGGTTCAGAATTTTACGTAGAGAATTATCTGTACACTAACTCAATTTGTGATTTTTGTCGAAAAGCTGCCTTTTTAATTATGGGGCCCGAATATATTTCACTTTATTCAGAATATAATACATCAAAATAAGACGATTGAAAATAATAAAAATGCTATATATTTCTAAAAAGTTTCAAGAGTAATGTCCGGTGGGGGTGAGCAAATGATGTGCCACTTAGGCCCCGTCCAGCGTACGGGTGTTCCGCGGAGCGTTGAGCGGCGCGCGCAACTCAAACGTATAACCGTATAAACGTATAACTAAAAAAAGACATTGTCTACGAACATTTTCACACACGGTTATACGTTTGAGTTGCGCAAAACGCTCAACGCTCCGCGGAATGCCCATACACTGGACGAGCGGTTAGAGGCGGCATATTTTAAGAGACAAAAGCTAATAAAACAACTTTTGAGATTATGTATCGTGTTAGCTTTTTTCGCCTGCGGCGCTGGTAGTCTTTCTACCACAGAACGGATAAAAAATATAATTCAGATAGGCTATACCACAATACAGTATATTTTGAAGCAGCGTTTTGAATGTGTGAGTGCCTTACGAAAATATAACACACATTATTATAGGCGTGTTATATTGTGTGTTGCAAATACACCAGTATTGAATGAGCGTCAGTGCATAAGCCGAGAGCAGTTGTCAGAATGAAAGATAAGCTTAGAATGAAGTATTCCTGATACGTGTTTAAGTTTATCCCATATTCTTCCACACTCGAGATCGGTTGCCTATTACTCCACACCCGTTAGATATTTCAGTTCACATTAATTCTTTGCTCCCCCCCATCCCATTGATCCCATTGTTCCCTGATTTCTACCCAAATTTTTAAAATGTGTCAGGATTTTGAATATATATTTTTTTCCGATCATGTCCGATCCTAATAGGATCATATGGGCCTCCACAGAGTAGAGGTTTGTATTAACAGATTTTGTTTTTTACGAGAAATGGATGTCACCCACTTGCTCAACCTATTAGGTCCATACCGTGACTCACACACAAATTGAGAAACAATATGTACTTGCCAGACCCAGGATTCGAACCTGGGACCCACGGCGTGATAGTCCAACGCTTATGCCGCGCAGCCACCGTGGGTGTCAAATTGAATATTTTATAACGTTTTTATTAGCTCGTATTCTTATTTCTGGTTGTTCGTCCGGTACAAATCTTGAAATCGATTTTTAACTAACTTCCCGACTAGCTAGACATTTGAAACTTTTAGCCATCTTTAAGTAGAATTAAATTCATTTTTAGTTAATTCTGTTTTGTTTGAAAAGTTATTTCGGAAGAAATCCGTAATCCTATCCACTATTATTGGTTGCTAAGTGGGTGGTCGTAGCAACTAAATTATTAATATATACGTGCTTTACTATGGAAATCAAAATGACATTTCAGTATTCTATATTTGTTTGTTTTTTATTTACTTCATATCAGTACAAGTTTGATCATATTGAGCATAATAATTCAACAGAAAATTTAAAAACGTTGTATATAAAAAATCTTTTTATCTTGTAATTATTTATTCCATTCAAATGCATGAGAAGAAAAAATGTCGCTAGATTTTTCTCATATAAGAATTTCTGAAAAATAATTCCCCTTTTGTTCTTCTTGATAAAATTTAATACAATCGGTATTTGAACGTACTATCTTCTACAAAAACGTTTGTTACCGCTGGAATGATATTATAGTCTATTAAATTTAGCCGATATCTGCAAAAATTTTTGCTGTTTTAGGAATTTACAAATTTATTAACTCGACTACGTGAGCGCTCGCGGAGTTATAATTAATTAATTACTGTTTTAATCACAATAATTGTCCGACGTAAATTCGCCCGCGGAACATTGTGATGGAAAAGAGTTGCTTCAATTAAAACGTCATTTATAATATCACTAGTAACAACATAATATCAAACAGATACAAAGACACGGTGTCAGTGAACTAACAATTAGGTTAAACCTATAGAATACCTACACTGTATACTTTTTATACAGCTTACTTATAAAGTTATAATGTTTCGTAATTTTTCATATACATACGAATTAGGGATTGCAATACCGGTATTTCAAAACCGGTATCCCGGTATTTTTTGATACCGAAATATCGGTTTTAAAAATCGGCCAATACCGATATATTCGGTATTGAAAGTGGAAATAAAATGTATTAATTAACACAAAAAGGTTTAATATGACTGTATTCTGTGTCGGGTTACGCGATGTCTTGTTTACTTCCGTTGCCCTTAGAGGCCAGTAATGGCACGTGCTATAAATTTATTAGTATTTTAAAGACTTATAGTATAGTAGTACTTCTGTTTTTTCATACATTTCAACAATACCGGTATTAATACCGTTATTCAATAGGAAATACCGAAATACCTGTATTAGTATTTTAGTAATACGAGCTCACATATTACATATTGTCACTAAACTTATATATTTATAATAAAACTGAAGTATCTGTGATTTCAAAATATTTTCATTGTGATCAGCGTTTCGGCTATTTCTATGATACCTAAACATAAAAAATATATCTAGTACCTACATTAAACAAACGTAATTTTAAAACACCTCAGAAACTTGAACCAGTATCCATAAGATTCCAGTTAAGGTTTATACCTCAGTTGAGGCACGGTCTAAAAAGATCGTGGCTAGGCGATGCGCGGATTGCGGGTCGCGGGTGCAAATGACGCGTGTCAAACGAAATATAATTTGTCATATAAATCCAACATGTGTCCATTTAATGTTCTGTTTATTATTCTATCAGTAACAATAATAATATATTCATTGACATGTTTTCTTTTTAAAGTAAATGGGTAATGTTTTTAGTCATCTTTACACGATTTAAGAATTAATACGCCCGTCACCATCACGAAACAAATTGACGTGTTTCCAGCTCGACGTTCTCTCTCCGAATGGCAGCGAGTCCAAAATTTCTTGCCGTTTCACTGATGTATCACCACCAATTAGGCCACTAGTATCGATAAGTAGTCATATAACTTAAGCGCTTTACAAATTTCGCGAATGTCGGCGACAGAATTTTGAGGTTTGAATCGAGGTACCAATATTAGGTACTTACCTTGATAAGTATTTTTTTTCAACGAATAATTTACAATATTTGAGAATATAACATTATTTCTTGAACAAACACAATTTGTAAGCACCAATTAGAAAAATACGACGCCGGGCGGGATTCTAATCAGCATTCATCGGATTTTAGCCAATGTGCTATACAAATTGGCAGTGACAATTTTTTTTGACGCAATCAATAGAAGTTTTAAAAGGGGTTCTCGAGACAGATCAAATATGTCATACGATAGTTACTAAAATCTTTTATAAAAAGATCTCGTATTTCTCATAAATTTAGCATAAAATCCCCGCAACTAACGTCAAATGAACCCATAACATAAGCACTACTACAACAGATAGTACGTGTATATAATAAATAAACTACTCATTTTATTATGTGCCATCACTGTCATCTTCAATAATAATTATTTTTAGTTAAAGTGTGAATGATTCTAGAAAAGAGATACGTTGATATTTGTACTCTTTTTTTATTGATTTTATCATTTTGTCTCAAAATCATTCAGCGCGTCAGGTTTCTATGTACATAAACCCACCACTCCCAATTGAGCCACCTGCATTCCACCTAATTACGGTTAGTACCAATTAATCATATCCAGTAGACATTGATGAAATTATCAAGGATAAATTCTTATCTAGGACGATGACAAGTTTACCACGAGTTATCATTGTTTTACTTTTAAAATATCTTTGAAATATATTATGTAGAATGTATAAAAGCCTTCAGTAGTTTAGTATACGTATTTAGCCTAACTGAAGATAAAGGTTAGACATTAAAAAAATATGTTCCTTCACTATATAAATAGATTTTCGCGTTTCGAATTTGTAACGATTTTGCAACATTGTGGTCCAGATGATTTGATCATCTGACAGCATTCTACACGGCTTTGCACCATCTCTCTCGGTATTCAGAGACACACAGAGCTTTCGTCAATATGAAGCTTGTGGCACTTTTGATTTGATCTGACCTTTGACCCGACCCAACATCACGAATAAAGATTACTGCGGGAAACTACCAAAAAACTGAAGAATCTGGCGAAGAACCGAGGAAAGTCTGTCACAAGTCGACTGATTATTGAGTCGTTTCTACGTTTGCCCATCCACGAGCATCCGCCTCCAGCAACACATTTCATAAGCATATAAGCTTTTACCGTCCAAGTCTCAAAGGCATACATATTATATTCAAATCATAGACATAAGACAGTTTACTAGACGCATTTTGATATTCCAAATTAGGGTACTGTTCGGTTATACGGAATACAGCGGAAAACGCATTTTGAAAATAGCCGATAAACTGGATTATTTGATAGGTTAACCTAACCAAACTTAACCTAACCTAACCTAACCTAACCCAACCTAAACTAACCCAAACTAACAAATAATCCAGTTTATCGGCTATTTTCAAAATGCGTTTTCCGCTGTATTCCGTATAACCGAACAGTACTCAAATTAGTTGTAAAAAAACATGATTAGGTACTTGGGTATAAAATAAAAGATGAAAACCGACAAAAAATATAATTTTTTATCAGATAATATTTTTACTTTAGAAAACGCCGGCATACATGAATTCAATTTCTACTTATTGTGCATTCATACGGCTAGATCATAGTACCTACCTTGCAGTTATATTGGATATTGACTAATTGCAAAAAAGATATTAAATTTCCGATTCGGCTACAAACCGATTGACAGGATTTATTAAAAACATCCTGTATGATATTTATTATGAAAGTAATTCCTATTTTTCCGGTTACGGCAAAAATATTTTTTGTCAAAACACCATTATAATTAAATACATAGTAATATTAACTTTCATAATTCGATATATGACGTGTTTATTCAGCCATACATACCTACTTATTTTTGTTCATTGATAGGGATGCCAATTAGTTGCGAAATGATCTGTAGCCCAAGAGCGCCATAAATATATGAATGCGCGATAGGTATCATCTGGATATTAAAATTATGATGTTTCGTTTACCTAAATCCAAACTAATCGCATTTTCTAGTCATTATTTTCGCACTGGTACTAATATTCATTGGAATGCAAACATGAAGTATTAGTAATCTGCAATGTTTTTGTAATTCTAATATTGGAACGATAACGTGTCGATTAATGTCTGGGCCCGGAGCTCGAATCCCGATTCTGGAAAATTAACATTTACCCAAAATATAGACCTAATAGGTTGAGCAAATGAATATCATCAATTTCACGTAAACACAAAAATATTTATATCAACAGTGGAGGCCCATAATATAGTCCTACTAGAATCAAACATGGTGATGCAATTAAAATCAAATGCTTGAAAAAAATGTGTCACTGAGTTAAATTCCTGCCTCTGAGCTAGATGTAGCATGACTTTCGCTAATGAATCTCACAAAATTCGCGCGTAATAATACTTGACATGTATTATTATGCGCGATGTACAATAGTCCGGGAAAATCGTAACGCATTAGCGTTAGTAATATGATTTCGAAGTAAATAAAAAAACAAAACAAAATAGTTAAATGTTTTTACGATGTAATTAACATAAAATTTTCATGTAATTACTTTAAAAAAATCTCTGATTATTTGATAAATAAATTACACAAAATAGTTACTATTCAGGGGAATGTATGTATCTATCAGTGGAGTGCAATCCATAGATGCTGTAGAAGCTGGGCATCCTCAAAAATAGTTGATAAATCATTATCAATAATGTTATGTAGGTATTTATTGCACAATTTTATAGTAAAATTTACTATGCTTCGAATGGTTCTATAATTATTTATACATTGCTTGTAACATTCTTAATGTATTGTTATTATTGCCATTCTTTATTATTATGAATAGTATGCAAATATATAATATATTATTGAAATATCGTAAAGCTTCATCGGTTGTTCGCCATGATCCAATTAGTTATTGACGTTTAAATACCTATATAAGTAATTACTAGCGAATGGTAAGTCTGTAAATATGTATTTTTCAAACAGCATCCCTACAATCAAAAGCCACTGGTATATATTGTAAGAGCATACTTCAGTGAAACGGAAAATAATTTTCAACTATAGGTGCGACGAAATTTCGGACTCGCTGCCAATCGGAGAGCGAAAGTCGAGCTGTGAACACGTCAATTTGTTTTGTGATGGCGTCGGGGGAATTAATTCTTAAATCGTGTAAAGATGACTAAAAAACGTTACCCATTTACTTGAAAGAGAAAACATGTCAATGAGTATATTATTATTATTATTACTAATAGAACAATAAACATAACATTAAATGGTAGCATGTTGAATTTTTATGACAAATTATGTTTTGTTCTGCACGCGACGTTTGCAACATCTTCGCGTTTTAGACCGTGCCCCAGCTGCGGTGTAGCCTTTTAAACGATTGTTATACAAATCAGAGTCTCTAAATTCCTCTTTCTATAGGTGAAGTTGGAATTATTATTTAACTACACGAGTTCTATACGATAAACCCTTAAATTATAGTTAGTACTTAGGTCAGGTTTGAATTTTTATCAATTCAGATTTTAAAATATTTTATAATCCGTTAAAACGTGTTATAGTAAGTGTATCTCGAAGAAAGGCATTATCAACACCAAAACATGTGTTAACCGGTCAGTTTTTGATCAAACTTGTTTTTCGTTTGTTGTAGAATGCTTGTGAACGTGAGCCCTGAATAAGGAGTTTTGGGAGGCTTGGAGCCAGTCGAAGGAGGCCGAGCTGGACAAGGGACGCCATGGAGCTAGAAGCCATGGGGAACGCCATTGGAGACTCGACGAGCTCCCATACAAACACCACACTCTCTGAGGAAACTATACAGCTGGGTAAGATAGGATCCATTCAAATGCCTTTAATACATTTTTTTTTAAATCATACTTATTGTTTACGCTTTGATGAACACAAAATGCAATAGAAGTATAAATTCATTATATTTATACAAATTTTTAATCATTTTTTTAACAATTAGCATTTAGTAATCGGCACATAACATCGCACCATGCGTATTCAGACGAAAAGATTAAAGTATCCTGTAGCAAGAGACGTGTCGTATTTTGAGGAAGCAGTTTCGTCTATCAATATGGGTTTAGAGAAACCTTGTGACGTTTAGTGCCTCTTGCGCCTCATATTGTGAACTTTACAAATTATAAATGCAAGACGTTCAAACATGACATGGGATGAAAAGAAAAAAATGTGTAACAGTTTTATAATATTTATACAAAAAAAAACAGATAAATTAGTAAATAGAAACATCATCAGTATCATGGAAGTACACCAAATGAGTTACATACTTAGACCCTATATATAAAACAACATTCAACTAAACTCATCCTCACGCAATTGGTAGGACGGTTGGTATATATTAATATCCGAAGTGATTGGCATTGTTAATGGCAGGTTAGTTCTGCACCTTTGGAGACAAATAACTGATGCTCCAGAAGATAATTATTATGAGGGAGATCTAGGTTAACACTACTAAAATTTGCAGGGTACTCGTTTATACTTATAATATGTTATTTATTTATACATTAGCAAGTGGAATAGATGAAACTAAAATTTTGATGACTCCGATGCCGTCTAGGAATCAAAATTAATATTGTTAATACCTTGATTTAAAGTTACAAAAAACAGTCTGGAAAATGCATACTTGTTAAGAAATTTCTGCATCTTAAGAATTTGTATCGGTCAATTTAGAGACCAGACTGCGATTAAGCTATATGTTGTGATCGAGAAATCCCGTCTCGAGAATTCTCATTTCTCAGGAAATCTTCAATTAGATTCTTTATAAATCGAGAAGGTGTCAATGGGCTACGAAAAAAAGCTCTCGATTTTGATTCTGATAGGATTTTCTAAAAAAAAAAATGGCTGAAAGAGCGAAGAAAAGCTCTCAACTATGATTCTTGAAAATGTTTTCTTAGTCTGAAGAGCTTAAAAAAGGTCTCGACTCTCATGGTGATTGAAATTTGTTAAATTTCTCAACACTCTCGAGAAATCAAATTTTCGAAAAACCACAAGTTCAAGCCACATTCGATATTTTGGTTCTTGTCGGTTTAAGGGAAACCAGGGGCAAACAAATTTTGAAAACAGCTAATATAGTAGATTAATTGTTAGGTTAGGTTAAGCTTTCATTCTTGAATTCATGAATTTTGCCAAGATCGGCTATGTAAATTAACGCGGTTCCCGCCTGGCTTCCCGTAAACTGACTTGTACCGATATTTTTCCAACAGGTATGCTTCTGAGGTTGTTCCAAATTATGTGCATTCAATAAATTTAATAATTTCGCATTCGTAAATGTAGTTTAGGTAGGTACTATTTTATCAAAATTATTTTAATTGTAATCAAGTAAGTATATTTTCTTTTGTTTATTACATATTGTTCTCTACTTTACTATTTACTATGATTACAAAACTTTGTAGTAGACTATGTTTTGTAGTGCATTGGTCAATCACTGTTATGTCATAATATTGTGTTTGTGAATATTTGTACACATAAAACCACATCATTTGCATTTTAACGAGGCAATATTTAAAACCAACACAAATACTTAGCACTGAAAACTGAAGTCAAACGTATTTTTTTGTATTCATAGCATCGTCTCATTAACGAGCTGTTCAATTTAAAAGTCAATTATCGAACAGACTCAAGAGAATTAAAACACTTCTCCTGACGTTTATTGTGGGCATAATAATTCATTTAATTTTTTTTCGAAGAATTTTAAGTTTACGTATTTTATGTAATTCTTTTGCGACTGAAATAATTAAGAAAATATGCAAAAAAAATAATGACACGATACATATTATACACTACCAACTAACGCCATCTAATTATCTAATATTTCCGTTCAGAATTGAAACTAGATAAGTATGTCAAAAGTTTTTGAAAATCATGTTACTATCTAGGTACAGTGGATAAGGCATGTTACACTTCAAATGGGTTGTGATCAAAACAAAACTATCAAAACTGGTAGTTATTCATCTACCACACTCATTCCGATTGTAATTCTTCAACTTGAACAAGCGCAATATAATTGGCTGGAGATACTAAAATAGTAATCGACGTTTGGCATTATATCAATACTAAAAATTACTTCAACCATCAGAACTTTTTTTTTGACATTTTACAGGAGAGCACTTTTAAACTTTTTTTGTCATTAATGTGAAAACTATAAATATAATAATATTGATTTAAATATACGCATTATTTTTTTTGGCATTGTTTATGTGAAACAAAATCATTTAAAAGTATATTCTGTTACATATTTCGTCAGATAACCTCAGATAGGTTAATTTTGTTCCAAAATGTTTTCAAGATTGAAGTTAAGCTTGTAATGATGTGTGTGCTTTTCCAATTAAGCTACTGACAACCTACATAATTACGATGATCTTAACTAGTACGAACATGAAATGCTTTATAAAATGGCTATCGATATTTGTATATTAAATCAATTAATTTCCTTAATTATTATTAACCTACGTCACGGATCACTCCACTATTTAGTTTTACGTACTTAGACTTGCTAATAGCTTAATAAACTATTTTTTTATATTTAAATTTTGAGAATGTACCATTCTATATGCACTCTCGATGGCCGCGTAGCTAAAGCGACCGCCTATAGCGTTGTGGGTCCCAGGTTCGAATCCTGGGTCTGGCAAGTACACATATTGTTTTTAAATCAGTGTATAAATCAAAGTAGGGACCTAATAGGTTGAGCAAGTGACTGACATTAATTTTTCGTAAAAAAAAAATTGTTAATACTAGCCTCCACTCTGTGGAGGCCTAAATATGATCTTATTAGTATCGGACATGGTCGGAAAAATTGGTATTAAAGTTTTGTATGTTCAATATATTGAATGTTACATTCTCAAATCTTGTGAATTATTCGTTGAATAGACACAAATATTTTATTAAATTAACCTCTTAGGTTAACATGCTAGGTTAGGTTAAGTTTAATGGCCATTATTAAATGAAATGACATTGGAATAGTTTAATGGCAAACAAATAGCATCCATATCATTGGGACTAATTCTCTGTACGTTTACAAATAATAACGCTGTCTAGTTTAATATCAACAGACATCAAAATAATAACTAAGTAGCAATCAAATATTTCAAACTGAAGAGCTTTTAATATTAACTTAAAATCCATTAAATATTGTATTTACTTTTTTTTGAACGAGAATTTTATTCATCAAATACCATTAGAAAATAAAATATCTATGCTGAAATTTAATGAACATAAAGACCTGATAATCTCATGAGATTTAAAAGCTGTTTAAACATCTCTCGTTTTTTTTTTACATTACCTACTTATACATATTATAGCATGCGGAAATTTATTAGTATATATAGGTTCTTACTTTCTGATTTAAATTGAAAATATAATGTACAAAGTAATGTGCCTATTATATTAATGTTCACTGCTTTTAATATTATTTATTTCTACTTGTATTTACGTTTAAATTTTAAATATTACATAATTATAACAAAAAAATATATTAATTAGACATGGTATTTTTTGCTTCTTCTGATCTAATGAAGAAACATTACGTTTTACGTCACTAGACACACAATAGTTCCATAGTACAATAATAATTAATAAGGATTACAATAGATTGCAGAATATTATATTTTAACCCGGGATTTCGGCGTAGTATTTTCAGTCCTATTCCTGGAATCTGGAATAAGTGGAAGCATTTGAAATTTTTGTCTGTTTGGTGAATTAGTAATAATATTTTCTAATGTTTTGGGGTTGTAATAACAGCTTTATTGTTTTTACGAAAAATGGAAACACTTGCTTAATATATAATATCCATATACTCTGGGTCCAAATACAACATGATCCCTTGGAGGCCCAGATGCTCGTATATAGTAAAAATTGTGATATGATTTTACTATGATATGCTCAGTAAAAAAATACCTTATAGTTATGTACCTATATTAACTATTTAAATCCCAAAAATTCCGCAGTTCAAATTTTGAATAATTCAAGTTTTCAGGCTATTGAATGCGTTACGTAGATGTTTCTTTTAAACTAACTTTTCTAAGCGCCGATATATTTTTTTTAATTTCGGAATGTCATACTCAAATTAAAGGTTTCTTTCAGGTATCGGAGAGAATGGAATGGGACCAGCTTCCACGCCATCATCAGTGGACCTGTCGTCAGTGCGTCGCAAACAACCTCCACCAGTGGCTCCGAGAGGGTCGGCCAAGACTATCGTCCTAACAGCAGGAAAGAAAGACTCCAGGCCGAAGCTGTCCTTGGTTCCAGATTTGTTTGAAGGTAATTTTTGTAACACAATAATAACAACGTATCAAGTTTTTACTCGAAACAACTAATACCTACTAGCATGGCCCACACATCCTGAAGCGGATCCCCAGGCCAGGGTGAATGGCGGGCCCCCTTACCTATCGTTAAGGTTAAGGGCAGTTTGCTTTCGACAGTAGTATTCCTCAAATGGTTTCCGCGGAACTCCAGAGTTAAGTTGATTCTGTGTATTATCAGCATTTTTTAAATAAATACAGTTGATTATTGAGTTTTCGGCACTCATCGTCATAATAATATTATGAAGCACTGATCGCTACCTCCTTTTGTAGTAACCAAGTAACATCCGACCATCGTCGTATTGAGTGAGTAGCCATTTTTATTAATCAGGAAACACACTAAAAATATTTATAAAATTCTATACTTACGTGAATCATCGTATCACACCAAATTTCATCGCAGTCACATATTTTAAACTGTTAATAAATAGCCTCAGGCGACTTTTTAGTACCTACATATGAGAGAAAATTTGTGGCGTATACTTATCTCACTTAACTGTTCTACCCACCACGTCGGGCCCCCAGACTAGAGCCCTGTCAGCCCCCCCTTTGTTGGGGCCATGCCTAGTAGTTACATTCATGCTAGTGTTCATAATAAATTATTATGTCATTGCTTAAACCATTTGTCATTGTAGCGGGAGACGACAAATCTCTAATGCAATCAGGTATCATTGGAGGAAGTAGCTAGTTCATTATTGTCATTATGACAAGCAGTCAAGTTATGATGGTGAGACAATAAGAAAAAGAGCATCATTTATTTGTTCTACCAATCTATCTATAATATAAAAAACAATATTTGTTTGTTTGTTTGTTTTTTATGCGCTGCCATACCGTTAATCCGATTGCGATAAAACTGTGTCAACGTATTGCTTGCACTTGTGCGAAGAGTATAGGCTATATCTTATATATAAAAATGAATGTCTGTATGTCTGTCTGTCTGTCTGTCTGTCCCGTATGCGTTCCTATACCATTCATCCGATTGCGATGAAATTTTGGTAAGTGGTTGTATGCACACCCGCAAAGGTTTTTAAATTAGAAAAACAATCTTCCTCTTCTTCTTCTACTTCTTCATTATATCTTCTTTTATTCGCATGGTTCCTATACCATTCATCCGATTGCGATGAAACCTTCGTCAGTTGTTGTGTTAACACCCGCAAAGGTTTCTGGATTAGTAAAACCATCTTCTTCTTCTTCTTCTATTCAATATTCTTCTATTCGTATATGTTCCTATTCTATTCATCCGATTGCAATAAAATTTTCGTCAGTAATTGTGCCAACACCCGCGAAGGTTTCTGAATTAGTACAACGATCTTCTTCTTCTTCTATTCGTATGCGTTCCGATACCATTCATCCGATTGCAATGAATTTTTGATCAAGTGTTGTGCTCACGCCCGCAAAGGTGTTTGAATTGATACAACCATTTTCTTCTTCTTTTCCTTCTATTCTATTTTCTTCTATTCGTATGCGTTCCTACACCATTCATCCGATCGCAATGAAACTTTGGTGAGTTGTCGAGCGCACCCCCGCAAAGATTTCTGAATTAGAAAATCATCTTCTTCTTTTATTCGTATGAGTTCTTATACCATTCATCCGATTGCGATGAAACTTTTGTCAGTTGTTGTGCGTACACCTGCGAAGGTTTCTAAATCAATATTATACAAAATACAAAGTTTGCTGTTTGTTTGTTCCATCAAATTTTGATTTTTTTCTATATATTAATACTATTAATAACGTTTGCATATTTTAGAATCGATTTTAATTTAGTGTTCTTTTGTTTGACCTTTACTCCTATTAGAATTACTTTCATATTGCCATATTGTATTACACAGATATTTTAATATTAAAAAGATAACAACTTATTGTTATTTTTTAAATATCTAAGATAAATGTATCTACGAAGCGACCCCGTGCGAAGCCGGGTACTTCAGCTAGTAAGTTATAAAATAATAACCAATAACTGTGATCAATCAAATTTCTACGGATTTCGATATTTTAATTTGAAATTTGTACATATGCAGTTCGCCGTATCACACTTCACCATGAATTGTTGTATCAGAAATATATGGTAGTATAATATTAAAAACCTTCCAACCTCTTTGGGTCGTATAGTACCGAGATAAAATTAATGTCTAATTAAAACACGGTTCTTGTCGGTTTACAGGAAGCCAGCGGCAAACAAATATTGGAAATAGTCGAAATACTGGATTATTTATTAGGTTAGGTTAAGTTAGGTTAGGTTTTCATTCTTAAGTTCATGAATTTTGCCAAAATCGGCTATGAAAATTGAATTAATGTTCATATTGAATCTAATAAAATTAAAGACCGTATAGTATATGGTCATCTCTTTCCGATAGAAAGCTCACGGCAAACTGTGCTATGGTGAAATGTTTTTTTCGTACAATTTACATGTAACCCTTTATCTTTACTTATACAACGTGCAAAGGCCTAGCTAAAAGACCTTGATAACCTGCACAGGCGACATCTTTATGTTAGGTTTATTTCTTAAGTAATGAGAAAGTTTACTGCAATTTCTATTGCCTTGTTCAACTGAGCCTACGTCTGTGCTTCCATCTATATTCCTTGGTTTATCATGTATACCAGTGGTTTACAACCCACGGCTGTAAACGTCATAATAATTCGATGATCCAGTATTAAACAGTAACAACTCAAAAAACGTAGTTTTGAGATAATCATGTTTTAATATTTTGAATATTTTACAATACACAAGATTTGTCAAGTTTTAAAAGGATACATGTCAGAATTTACCTATTCTAAATTGAAACGTATGTTCAATCGCCAATTTTAAATCGAAACAATTCGAAATGGATTTGTACAAAACTGGTATTGTTTGAAAGTTTGTAAAGTTTCATATGGGTTTTTTGCTCTCAATATATCTATCTAAATTATTTTTTTCGCTTTTTTTCTGTACAAAATCGAGAATAGCTGATTTTTACGAGTATTTTGATACCAATATCGCGAAATGTCGAATTTCTGACTTGTTACCGTTCAATACTGGGTCATCGATATATTATATCATTCGTCCGTTTATCAATTATAACGTTTTACGATATATAAATGCAAAATGTTTGGAGCCATCAATAAAATGGTTTTAAATAGCTGAGCCGATTTGGCCACGATAACATAGATGTACGAAGCATATTAAAATTAATGTAAATTATTGGAAACTTTATGGTGACATCTATAATTTAAGTGTATGCCTCATTTAAAATAACAAAAAAAGATTGCCTAAAATACCTCTTTAAAGTTGGTACTTCAATCTGATCATCATTTTTCACCACTGACTGCCAAGGGAATTGTATTCAGTATTGCGTATGTAAAGGTAATATTTCCATAATTAATAATAAATTACTTAAGACGATACATCAGTGAAACGGCAGATAATTTTCAACTATAGGCGTGACGAAATTTTGGACTCGCTGGCATTCGGAGAGCGAACGTCGAGGTGTGAATACGTCAATTTGTTTCGTGATGGCGACGGGGGTATTAATTCTTAAATCGTGTAAAGATGACTAAAAACATTACCCATATACTTGAAAAAGAAAACATGTCAATGAATATATTATTATTGTTACTAATAGAACAATAAACAGAACATTAAATAGACGCATGTTGGATTTATATGACAAATTATATTTCATACAAATTATATACACCCACGATCCGTGCATCGCCTAGCCACGATCATTTTAGACCATGCCACAAATGAGGTACGAGGGTGGGTCAATAAGTCCTTAGAAAAGCCGACAGGTGGCGCGACTAGTACTGTAAGCGGTTTGTTTTCATGCAGCGGCACTACCGATTCAGTATGCTGCGAAGTTTCAATCAGATTGGTCGGGTTGTTGTGTGTTTCTCGTACATTTAAGAAAAAAATTTGCTTGTGGAAAATGGAAAAATGGAAAATGGAGAAAATTGAGTTTAGAGCTGTTATTAAACATTTTAATATAAAAGGGTTAACAGCAAAGGAAATAAAAAATGAGTTGGATTTAGTTCACGGCATATTTGCTCCTTCACTTGCAACTATTTATAACTGGTTAAATGAATTTAAACGTGGTCGTACATCAACAAAGGATGAACCACGCTCAGGACGTCCTGTAGAGGTGACTACACCAGAAATGATCAATAAAATCCACGATATGGTGTTAAGTGACCGAAGATTAAAGTTGAGTGAGATAATTGAGGTTACAGGGATCTCAAAAGGTAGCGTCATTTCTATTTTACATGACAAATTGGGCATGAAAAATATTTCTGCAAGATGGGTGCCGCGTTTGCTCACAGTCGACAATAAACGCAATAGGGTGGTGGCCTATAAAGCCCTGTTGTCGCTCATGCAACGCAATCCGGATAAATTTTTTCGTCGCTTTGTGACTGTAGATGAAACATGGATACACCACTATACTCCCGAGACGAAAGAACAGTCAAAGCAGTGGATTGCCAAGGCAAACCATGTCCAAAGAAGGCGAAAACCGTAAAATCAGCTGGTAAGGTTATGGCTACTGTATTTTGGGATGCACGTGAAATTATTTTCGTTGACTATTTGGAAAAAGGAAAAACAATAACAGGGGATTATTATGCATCTTTATTGGACCAGCTAAAAAACAAAATTGAAGAAAAACGGCCTCATTTAAACAGGAAAAAAATCCTCTTTCATCAGGACAATGCCCGTGTTCACACATGTTTACGATCAATGGCTAAAATTGAAGAATTGAAGTTCGAATTGGTCGACCACCCACCGTATTCGCCAGATTTAGCCCCCAGTGACTTTTTCCTTTTCCCAAACTTAAAAAAATGGCTAAGTGGACAACGTTTTTTTTCAAATGAAGAAGTCATCGATCGGACAAATGCTTATTTTGAGGACCTTCCGAAAACTTATTTTTCTGACGGTTTAAAAAAAATTGAGAAACGTCTAACCAAGTGTATTGAGCTCCAAGGAGATTATGTTGAGAAATAAAAAAAAAATACAAAAATCAAAACTGTTTTAATGCTTTTTTCTAAGGAATTATTGACCCACCCTCGTATATAGCATTAAGTCTAACAGTCAAACTATCTTCCTTCCCTCCCTATATTTTGTATTATGCTTTGCAAAATGTTCTCCATTATTTTAATAAACCACCACAATATTATTATAATATACACAATAACTAATATTAATTTAAAAAAAATAACTCCGTGTGTAATGTGAATCACAGTAATGGCTATTTCCATTTTTTTTAATCTGTCATCGACTTCAAAATAATGTTTTCAAAAATAAAAGTGAGCAGAAGACTCATACGCGCATTTCAGGCTTATTTTTGTTTGGAAATATAAACATTAGATACCTATATATAAAATGAAGATATAATATAATATTTGTCACCCATGATGGCCGCGCGTCTCAAGCGTTGGACCTAATCGGTTATGGTATATATGTGTTTATGGAGTATGGACCTAATCGGTTGAGCAAGTGGCTGACATCCATTTCTCATAAAAACAAAATCTGCTAATACAAACCTCCACTCTGTGGAGGCCCATAATATGATCTTATTAGGATCGGATATGGTCGGGGAAGATATAATAAACAATCTAAGATATAAGATAATACTGTTCTACAACCGGTTTATACCATCACTGGTTTATACTCTACCATCATAACAATGTAACAAGAATAATGGCGTATTAGACATGAATTTAGAATCAGATGCATTATAAATCATATTTAAAAATATACAAATACAATTGGTCCTTTTTTTATTCTAAAGGTAACCTTAGTCATACTCTGAAGCCTGGAGACGATTCAACCAAGGTACAATCACTGTCGCTGCAGAGGAACCAGGCGAAAACAGCAGGCAACGCGGCTGGCACCAGCCATGGCACTCCAGGCGGCTACAGCCAAGGTTCCGGATCGACTCCTGGACTAGACGACGGCTATGGATCTTCGAACAGCTCGCCGCATAGTTCCGGTAAGTAAGCTTGAAAATATATTTCCAATTCAATTTCGCCAGGAAACTTATACACGATAGGTACCTACATGTGTCAATGATTCAGATTTTTCTGCAATCACACAAGCATGGCTGAATTCCCACTCGTGCCCACGAAAACGATTTTCAAATAACTAATGATAATAAATATAAAATCTGATACTAAGTATAATTATCATTTCATTATGAGTAAAACCGTTTATTCTGCGACCAAATTTAATTGGAAAACGCTGCTCTGCATAATTCAGGATAAAATCAATCAGTTTATACAAGAGGATAATACAATGTGCTTAATAAAATAATATTGGAGTGGACAACACAAAAGTCTTTCCAGACTAGAGTCCTGTCACCCCCGCCCCCCATTGTGAAGGCCATGCTGCCAATACCGATGGTTAAATATTAAAATAACCAAATATTCGTCAGTTCATTCCACCATTCCTCCCATTTTTAAGGCCGTCGCCATTTTAATAAATCTTTTCACTGGATACCCATTATCTACCCTTAAATGCCCTTATTACAATAACAATGTCGTCTCTCCTTCGGCTGCTAATAAATTTAAGTTTGTCAACAGTATTTTCGCTCAAAGGACTTGCGAAGAATGGCCTACCTTAAAGTGCACAATAGAAGATCGCGTTTATTTATTATTGTTATTATGTTGCTTATACAAACGTCAACTTAGAAAGTGTCCACGTAACATAGCACCTACTCGTAAACTTTCTTTTATAACTCTCTTTATGTGACACACTTTTCTAGTTATTTTAAAGCACATAATGTAGTAAATACCTGGACATATTTTGAGATTATCTATTTTATTTTATTGTTTTATTTTGTTTTGGATGCATACTTACCTGGCGAGCTTGTAATATGTTTTGTTTTAAAAAGAGAATGCATTCACTCCAACGTGTGCACCATAGACTAATATACTTTTGCGTGCACTGACCATTCGTGATTATGGTTTTCAATCTCAAAATCATGAATTCCGGGATTCCGCTCAATTCATTGGTTGTAAAATTCCGGGATTAAAAATGGTCTAATCATGTAATTTCAAGATGGGCTTTCATGCGATGTA
The DNA here is from genome assembly GCF_057557595.1 of Rhyacophila brunnea. NCBI lineage: Eukaryota > Metazoa > Arthropoda > Insecta > Trichoptera > Rhyacophilidae > Rhyacophila > Rhyacophila brunnea. The sequence goes on from NW_028232774.1 coordinate 24,282,438, forward strand.
GTGAACGAAAATTACCAGTCTCTAAATATGACAGCATACAAATAATATTATACTACTTATTAATTTTTTCATTAAACCTATTATAATTTCATACATATACTACTGTCGAACAAGATCTTCTTGGCTACTTGTTAAAACTGTGAACTAACAATCTCCTCCCATTTTAACCGCACTTCGATTATAAACTAACAAGCTCCTCCTTTTTAGTCGACGACAGCGACTTCCGGCTTGTGCCTAAATCTTCTTGTTGGACGGTAATTTTCAGATTGAGAAGCGATGTTGTAATTTTATGGTACTATTTGACACTTGACAGGTCGTGAAAATCGGTTAACCTCAAAATGAGTCTACGCGGTGTAGCTAGTTTTCTTTATCGGCAGGTTTGCTACTATCGTTCTGCTGCGCAGGCGCAGATATCTAACGCCAATTGTCGCGTGAAAATTCAGAAGCTTCTGAATTTTTTTGAATCATGCATTTTTTGTTATGGCCGCGATCATACGTACTGTCAGCAGTAAATCCATACACGTGTAAATGGAGTATAAATGTATAAAATGAAAGCAAAAAATTATCACTGGATTACTGATTAAGTTAACTACAAGTTACTTCACATTACAGGCTCATTTGCAGTGAACTTCACACTACTTCTATGATATTTATTTGCCAATTTTCAAAGCGTATAAAAAGATAATCCATCACGATGAGTAGATAAACAGCCAGCGCTCAAATTGGAAAATTTGACGAACCGGAGCGCTCGATAATGTTTCGAAAATATTATGATAAGTACCTAGTTAAGTATCTAATTGTATATGTATTTTCCAAAAAAAGTGTGTTTGATTTTTGTTATAAGGCCTATCTAGCTCAAACGGTGAAATTATTTTTTCCACGAGACGGAGCGATAATTTAGGGGATTTTATGAACCGGAACGGCGCTTGGTCCATTTCTAGCCTTGTAAACAGCCAATACTAGGTATTACACTTCGGCATTAATATTCAGTTGAAAAATATTTGTGGAGTTTACCAACTTAATAACCATGCTTCATGCGCTTGCAGAATAATTTTAAAGTCACAACAGAAAATAAAGTCTGTATATTACAAATTCTTTGACTTTTCCACATTTTTACAAGTCAATAAATAAGTACAACTGCATAAAATCGATCAATTTACTGGCAATATTATTATAATAATGGTTCTACAACATTTTAAATATCGAATAGAAACAAAGTTGTAAATTGGATGCAATTGTTTTGTTTTGACATTTCCAATTAATGCACATGCAAAAATAAACAGTTGTTTCGTGATATATTTATTATATATTATATTATACATATTATTATTTAGATTAGGTTTCAACATTTAAAATGACTACTTATCACTGTGAATTGTATTTGTGGGTTTGGATTTGATAATACACCGCAGTCTGAGATCTGAGCAAATAAGTTTACCCATGAATTCATTTTGGTTGTATTACATTTTGAAGCGCTAAATGCCTTATTCTTAAACATTTAAACAACTCAATATTTTAAATTATGTTTGAGAAACCAAAAGCCATTACCAAAAATTTTATTTAAACCTAGCGGGCCAGCCTTTTCCGAGAATTTCCCAGGATATTGTACTAAAGTGGTGCTTGTCGTATCAGTAGGCTGACTGTGTTCTAGTGTTAAAGAATTGGACCAATTCTCTGAAATTACATTATGAAATGCTGCAATAAAAAGTAGAACACAAATAATATCATTTAAATTTTACAGAATCGATCATTATTAATTGTTTATCGTTATTAATGTTGTGCCACTTACATAATATGGAAATTGTCAATATTATATTATTTAGCCAATACAATTTTACCTACTCTTTCTCCTACTGAATTGCTACCCATAAATCTTTTCCTTGGTGTATAATCATAATTTGTATTCGGCACATGGTATAAAGCGTAGTTCAATGAATTGACATTATTAGTGAATTACTCTGGTATCAACCGCATGACCTCGTTGTGATAAAAATATGTGATTAGTTTTGCAGCCTGCCACGGTAGTAAGAGAAAGAGAAGACGTGGACCCATAAGTTTTAAACTGAGTAGTGTCCTCTCACCATTACGTAGCATTAGATATAGCGAACTTCCTTGATGGATGGATTATCTATCATGAGACATGAGAGTGCTAGAGGTCAGCTATTGGCCTAAGAAAGCAAAAGGTCGAGCAGGGTGAAAAAAATTGATTACGGTGGTCAATTTAACCCCGGACATGCAGTATAATAGAAAAAAGAACGTTCCTTTTTTAAAATATTTTCATGTCGTTCATTTTGCAGAGATAATGTGTGCCACTAGAGAAACAACCGCTCCTGTGAACAAATTCTCCATGGTTACCCTATATTCTAACTTAAACGACCTTTTGATGGCTTGAATTGCCCACTGTCTTTCTCTTGTTATTGTAAATAAAAGGAGCAATTTGTCTTTGTTTCAACAGTTTAAGGCTCACATCTGGAAATCTTAATGAAAATAATTATCATTAAACTGTATTATTTCTGTAATTTTAACCACCGTTAAATTGAATTAATAATATCAATCTTTATTGATATTTTTGATGTTATACTTCTTTTGGCGCGTTTGGGAAATCAGATCAGAGTGTATTTTTGGCGTGTGACATGTAACACATAATTTATTTTTTCACACGAAAAAACACGCACTCGATTGGATTCGAACCACTGGTTGTGCGGTTATCAGCCGAACGCACTACCTTTACGCCACAGTATGATACTGCAATCGTGACGAATATACAGTATAATATTATAGTTTAGAATTGTTCCGTTACCTAGGCAGTGAATTTATTATTATTGGCCATTTGCAATTCCTTACGTAAACAAACGATTAAACGTTATAGTGGCAGTTATTACTTTACAAATAAAATCAACGATAAATAATTATATAATTAAATAATATTAGTTAAAATTTATGGAAATAAACCAACGGCGCTTCAATAATCGGCCCGTTTTCTTGCGTGTGTAATTTAACGAGATAATTAAGAGCTAGTTCAAGAATCTAGGTTATCACAAGTTTTGTTTTTGTTTTGTTACGCCAAAGAAGTATAACTTCTAACGCGCGTACATATGTACACACACCGATTTAAGCTTAAAATAATATTGATATTGCATATTTTAAAAAATGTATTAGCTTCTCATAAGACCCTGCAGGTAGATTGTTTATGAAAAATGACAATGCCTTCCAGAATTTTCACCTATTTATTACTAAGCTTAAAATAATATTGATATAGCATATTTAAAAAAATATGTATTAGGCTCTCATAAGATATAGCTCACATATAAGGTAGATTGTTTGTGAAAAAAATCCAATGCATTCTACAATTTTCACCTCTTTATTACTAAACTTAAAATAATGTCGATATTGCATATTTTGAAAAAATGTATAAGGCTCTCATAGACACCTGCAGGTAGATTGTTCATGAAAAAATGACAATGCCTTTTACAATTTTCAGCTATTTATTACTAAGCTTAAAATAATATTGATATTGCATATTTTAAAAAAAATGTAGCAGGCTCTCATAGATCCCTGGAGGTGGATTGTTCATGAAAAAATGGCAATGCCTTCTACGATTTTCACCTATTTATTACTACGCTTAAAATAATATTGGTATTCCATATTTTTTAAAAATGTATTAGGCTCTCATAAAATAGAACTCATAGATAAGGTAGATTGTTTGTGAAAAAATATAAAATTATCATAATGTAATCTACTTTTCAAATATTCACTACATTCTTATCGATTCACTGGAAAATGTATTAGGCACTCATAAACTTATGTAGTGTATATTGCTTTATAACCAATTAAGGGGGGCATGCTCAGCGTAGGTCAAAATGGAATTTTATTATATTTTTAAAGCTTGATCCTGGACATTCCTTAAACGTTGTAGATAATCTATTTATATAATTTTGAAGCCTAATTATCCTTTATATTTATTTTAAACATTTGATGACTGCATAAAGTATTTTTATTACATAAAATAGTATTCTTTTAAACCTCTCGCTCTAATGTTTTAGAATATAGTCATATTTCAGTACATAAATGTGCAGTGGTGTTAAGATTTTTTACATTTATTAATTTTTAAACGCATTTATAAAACCATCAATATAATTTATGTTGACATTATTATAGTGGAATATTTACGATAAAAAATTATATTGATAATCTCTGTGATCCCAAATTTGACAAGAATTAGGCATTTTATTATTCAAAAATGGGCAAGATTAACACATTTGAAGATAATTCTAAAGATATTGATTATAAGCTATGTCTTTGACCATTCAAATGTGATAAACATCCTACGAATAATGATTGCTTTATAATAATTATTGACCTAAGAATAAGGTTTACCTTACTTTTTATACCGTTTAAAAAAAGTTTTTTTTCGGTTAGGTACATGTTCAAACACGCGCGTTAACATGTTCTTACTCCATACTTCAGTTTTAGTTTGTCAATTTATGGCTACGGCCATTTGTTGTTGCTTAACCAATGGGGACTGCCAAAAGAAATGGCGTATTTCAAAAAAACACTACCACGTCGATCCGGCCTGTTTCCCGATTTATTACCCATTGAGTGCCACTCTATGACGACATTTTTGTCCAGCGGTTGTCCACTTATAGAGCGACATGTCCAGCTCATTTCTATATCATCACGTATTTTTGTCTGCTATTGGTTTCTTTTATGAACTTTCCTCGTTAAGCCCAACATGCATCTTTCCATGCCACGTTGTGGTAGGTACTCAGTAAAATTGATATCAATCAATATTTGTTTGAGAAGTTTGAACACCAGAAAAGGAAAACCTTTCTGACTTAGAAAATTTCATGATTACGAGACCACAAAGCTATTATTTCTAAAGGTCAAGAAAAGGGATGAAAGCAGCAGTGACTATAATATCCAACTTTCATAAAATGGTGAAAACTGGAAGAAGAAGGATATTTAACCCAATGCTTACGGGCCGCACAAAATTGTGTTTTTGCTAATTGCTTTTCAAATGCAAATTAACACGTTAATTAAAAAATTAATTAAAAGAGCTCGCAAACATCAAAAATAATTAAATATATGAACATATTTCTGATTAGCAAAACTACCCGTACAACAAAATGTGTTTATTTATTTATCCTAGATAAAGTTTAGGGATTTGTATACTACTTTGAAACTAATAGATTCGTGCTGAGATATTCTTTACTATATTCAGTTTGATGTGATGCTTTCTTTAGTGGTGGGCTTAGGAACGTTAAGGTCTGGTGTGATCTTGATGCCCCCAACGATAAAAAAATAAAACAAAAACTATACGTACATTTTAAATTATAATAACCATAATATTTACCTTAAATAAATATATAAAATTTTTTATTAAAGGTATTGTACTTTATATTAATCGAAATATATTTTTTAGATATTCTTATGTTTCTTTATTTATGGCCAAAAAAGAATCGAGCGGTTTTTCTTTCGGCTGGTAACTTGATAAAAAAACAACACTTTCTTCCAGTTGGTATCATGTACCCTGACGAGTTAAGGCGTGTCCTGTTTTCTTTTAAACATTAAAGTTGGCTTACAGGCGCTCAAGAGACATTCCTAAATCATTGCAGTAATTAAAAAGTTAGCGCGTTCAACTGTGGAGTAAGTAATTGTTTTTGACAGCCATGGAACAATATTAGATTAATAATCATTATTACAACGACCCTTAAGCGGTACCCTTGTCCCTTACCTCTGTCAAAATGATTTTAAATAATCTTTATACAATAATTATTTTATTTTGTCTTCCTATTATTCTCCTTTAAACGGGGTTATATATTATTGGTTATTACAATCATTTCGTACGCTGTGCAGTCATTCTTAATATGATTATTGTGATTGAATTTACAGGAATAGTGCGCTAATTTGTGACACGTAATTTTAATAACGAAGGCTTTAACATTACGACACATTTAAATACAAATGAGGGGCTAGCAGAATGGTTGCATATTCTCTATTGACTACAAAATAACCTTATGGGAGACTTACGTTTTTTTTAAATCTTTGCGTTTCGAGTCTTAAAGACGCGATGAAATGATATATAGGCTTTTTGACGTTGCGGTAGACCTACGTATCAAAAGGAAGTCATTTTGAATTTTTATTAATTATTCGAAATTCAAAAATATTATTTATGGAAGCCGGATGAATAAGGCCAATCGAATTGACTCGACAGTAGAATTCCATTAAAAATATAATTATTGTATGTGGTTTACAGCTGATTTGTTAAATATTTCGATTTATCACATTTTGTAATAAAAGAAGAGAAGGAATACGTTATAATATTAGGGCGACATTGAACGTTTTCCCGCTATTAGCATTAAATAATATGGCAACAAAAGTCTTTTCAGGTAGATGCGGTCGTTCGAAGTTTTACTATGGGAGTTAACACGTTGGTGTAACGACCCGGATACCTAGATAAGAACATTTATTTAACAAAAGTATGTGTTAGATAGTGTAGTGATATCCACGTTTATTTAATCATTATCATCATTAGCCTGGGTCAATCCGCTGCTGAATCAATTAATTTCGATTTTATATAAAAATTACACAGCTACTTATAATTAATTCTAAATATTATGAAAACTATTTGATAAATCACTATGATATTGTTCGTTAGAATTATGGTCTCGCTATACATAGTTTTTTGGAATACCTATTTATATTAACTTAATTAATCCCTCTTCAGGGGTTAGGCCTGATGGTTTTATAACCAGAAAGTTGGCTTCAATTTGGCTAAGCTTAATATAATTTTATAGTTTATGATTTTGTACATATTTCATTAATATTAACTTTAATAATTTTAAAATGTAACACACTACCTGCTGAGACTAAATAATGCTCTGCCTGTGAGTCGTTTCTTATATGGGCATACGGCTCTTCTGCCACAACGGCGTCAGATAAATGAGCAAGCCATTGATGAGAGAAGGGGGTGGAAAAGAGGTGTGACAACGCCGTGGCCATATATGATAGTAAAAAAGGATATATTATGAAGGGTGTATTTTCAAAGTGAACTTATTCCACTTCAACAAATTTTTGGCAAACGACAAAAAACTATTTACGGGTTGATGTTACATGTGTTTTTGGTATTGGAATAAGTTCATTTTGTGACTAACACCGATTTTGAAGTTGATTTTTCTACAGGATTAAATGCTATTAGATTATTCTATACAAAAAATACTACTCTATTACCTCACCATTATGTGGGAAGTGCGGTTTTTTTTTACTGTAATTAGATTCAAATATTCACTCAACTCTGAATCTCAACATTTAATTAGTAAAATTTACAATATTATTGATAGTAGTGTGGATTCCAACACGCTAAAAGAATTCAAACTGTATACCTTCAGACTCAGTGGTTTGTAAAGTACCAGTTTGTTAAAATAAACGTAAAATAGTCCCGCTGTTTTTCACAGTGTTAAGGGCATAAAGGTCTAATCAAAAGGAAAGTTTTCTTGAAGAGGTTGCGTCCTGTTTTACATCACAAACACTTGTTAGAGGTTTTCCCGTCAAACTCTTTTGACCTTGCGGTGAACCTGAACACCTGAAGGGTATATCGTGAGGGACAAATGTGAACACAGAACAACTAAATCGTTACAAACCGTTGCTTTATTGTCTATTTATATCTTTACGAAAAGGTTTTGTGGTTCTGTAAAACAGACAACCATATTTTCCGATTTCAATATAAAACACGAATGGTACTTATGATCAAGATGGCCGAACCTTGTAATGTCATTGTAATACGTCGGAAAATTTTGATTCTTTATTCAAATAGTTTGACAGAGAGGAAAATTTTAAATGCATTTGACGGTATTTCTGGAATATTTTAATTTGGTAGATTTGATGGATATACCAAAATTAATACATACTCTCTAATTTGGCAAATTGGAATTTAATCATGCTGGCTTATTTATAACCTCCATCTGTGTTTTTACTTTGCGATACGAATGACATATTTGTAAATATTCTTATTAATATATTGGAAATATCTGCACATATTGTGTTAGGTTCGATTAAGTATTTCTCAACTGTTTTTTACATAGTATATCGTGTTCGCCAAAAAACTTTAAATCTTAAATGCATGATGACAACCCAAGGTACAAATTACTATTCTAATCGATCACAACATTTAATGTTTAATACTATTAAAAATTAACAGTGGGATGTAAATAAAAACCATAACTATTTTATCAGCACACTTAATCCACTGCAGAGAACTGCAATTTTTGAAATAAAATTTCATTCACACAAAAAATTAATATTAAATTATACAGATTGTTGCCGAAAGGCAACACCGTGTAATTAAGATCTAATGAAATTTAAAAATATATATCTCTTGTATTTGTTCAAATATTAATCATGATTGCACTTATGCAAGTTGATAAATTACTTAGTTTTATTCGGTTTAGTGAGACATTATATTGAAGTAATGACAGTATTATTTGATTGCCCATTTTATAAAACACACGTTTTAGTTTCTTTTCTCGGTTTACATGGAGAGAATAATGTTTCAAACTCTTCCAATGGAAAATATAAGTAATTCGAAAATTGACCAATATCACAGATATACATATATGGAAAAACGTTTTTCTATCAAATAAGATCCTAAATGAATTTAATTAAAGCAAAAAAGGACCTCCGGTCTACTGATTGAGTAAACTACAAGGGACTTTGCATTACCGGTTTCCACTATAATTTCAGATTTACCCAATTAGTTAATTACATACATAATTGTATATGCAGATTTTGCCTAAATAAACCTTTAATATTCTTAGTGTCATACGATTGGATAGTGTGTAATTAAATTTGACTTAAATTTGACATGCCAAGCATCTCAAACATTGCCGAATCAATTCAGATATTTTAATATAAAATTTAGCTATAAATACGTATGGAAAGATACTTTCTCGTTAATTGCATATAGGCGGCCAAAAGCTATTGTTTTTAAGATGAATATTCTCGTTGTGTTGAGTATTTTTGAATATGCCAGCATTATTTGGAGGCCTAATAGGTCCCATCCACACAATTAAGTTGGATTGAGTCCACAATAGATTTCTTAGATTTCTCTACTTAAGAACATACGGGTTCTTTCCTTATGATAATGATAATAAAATGAATTTACGGACTCGTTTTCTTCTGGGTATGCTATCAATGCAATCCCTGTCTACCCGAAGAGTGATTGTTCTTTTAAAGCATTTCTTTTTACCTCTTCGTGGGTTCATTTACAATCCGTATATACTGGCAAATATAAATTTTCATGTTCCCACCAATATCACTCGTAGCTCTACGGTCTTCGAGATACCTCGTCGCAGGACAGATGTTATGTTTCATGATGCTGTGTATCGTGTAATTAACTTATTTGATGGCACCATAGAGGTTGATTTATTTTTTATTAACTATATAATATTTGTGGACGTGTTAAATAGATTAAAATTATAATTGTATATATTATCATGTTTCTTTAATATTTACATATACACATGCTGTCTTTTGTACTTTCTTGTTATATTAGTTGTTATTTGTAATTAAGATATTTTTATAATTTTGTATTTATTATGCATTATAGAGCATTGGCCAATCGCTGTAATGCCGTAATACTCTTTTTCTAAATAAATAAATCATTATCATCATCAGCCGGGGTCAATCCACTGCTAGATGAATGCCTCCCCAAGCTTTCTCCAACTCTCTCGGTCTTGTGTCGTTTGCTGCCACGTATTTCCGCCGAACTTTACCAGTTCGTCAATCCAGCGGCTTTTAGGGTGACCCTGTGGCCGTTTCGTACCCCTTGGGTACCACTGGATGACGGCATTTGTCCAGCGGCCGTCCTTTCGGCGAGCAATGTGCCCCGCCCATCTCCATTTCAGCTGTTTGGCAATGTCTATTACATCGCGTACTCTTGTCTGCTTCCTAACCCATTCGTTCCTCTTACGGTCCTTTCGCGTGATGCCCAACATGCACCTCCCCATGCCTCGCTGTGTGACTCTTAGCCTTTGGACATCTCTCGTGTTGAGGGTCCACGTCTCGCAGCCATACGTGAGCACGGGTAGCACACATTGGTTGAACACCCTACGCTTAAGACATAATGGTAGGTCACTCTTGAAGATAATATTCAGACGTCCGAAAGCACTCCATCCCAGCTTTGTTCTTCGAGAAATTTCATCGTGCCATGCTTCCGTCTATGGACACCTGCTGTCCGAGATAGACGTAGCTGCTGACTTGCTCGAGTTGGGTGCCAGAAATACAGATAATCGCAGGGTCCGAAAAACAGTTCCTCATCACTTTTGTCTTTGAGACATTTATCTTTAGACCGACCGTTTGACTGACATCCGCGAGTTCTTGCATTCTACCTTGGAGGTCTTTCGGGTCTTGTGAGAGTATAATAAATAGAGTAGAAATAAATAAATAAGTAAAACAAAGAGATATGCATACATAGGTTTTTAAACAAGGCGACACACTTAAAACCAGAACGTAAGCCGCCATTTTATTTTCAACGTTGCCAGTAGAAGAATAAAATAATAAACTTATTACCAATACAACCACATTTACAATGATTTGATTCTAAAATCGGACTGCCTTCAAAATGTATGATAAGGAATGCATATAAAATAGAGACATATAAATCTATTGTAGAATCCAAATTCGTTGGGTACACACCATATCCCATATTTATCAACCCGGACAAGTCTAGACCATACACAAACAGGGACTTTTCAATTAAATGTCGTACTCCAAGCACTATCAACGTATCTAAGGTAAATATGGTTACAGAAATATTATGCTCTATAGGTCTACGCCGTAGCATCTCGATTTATTAATTAATTATTTGTTTACACCAAGCGATCAGAATTTTAGCTTGAGCAGCCTTACTAAATCAATCAGTGTTAGAGTGCTTAATAATAATATAGGTACGTGAGTGTGTTAAGGGAGTCGTGTTTTCACTTGTCAAGCTTAACAATAAAAAAAACTAGAAAATTACCAAATGGCAGTGTCACCTGTCAATTCTTGGACGTGTTTAACGTCTTCTCTCTATCTCTCACGTTACGTGATTTTACCTCACCTTACACCCAGTCATCTGACTTTGTCGAGCACGCCATCGCTGAACTCGTTCATTTGTTAAGCGTTGACGCTTAGCTGATGGTTCTTTCTGATCCAAAATGTTTCTATTTTTTTATTGATAGATATAATTCTAATCGTGCATATACCTACTCGATATCCCATTACTGCGCTGTAAGCATCTGTCAAACTATTATGGGAATATCCTATCATTTGTTTTCTTTCACGATCCGATTAAAATGAACGATTCCTTCATTTTAGTGTCAGTTTATTTTTCAAATTTAGAATTTGGGTTTACGTGTATCTTTTCGTTCAACAACAAACAAATACATATCTACATGGTCTGAAAAGTATTCATAATGACGTCGTAATGAAAGTCGACGTTCTATATCTGATCAATATTTTCTTTTTTAAATTATCAATGGTTTTGTTGACTCGCCAAACCTACTCGAAAGGGTGGATTTTCATTGTCCATCAAGATTTACGCGAAACAAAACTTTGTACCATGTCAGTCTTAGCGATTCTAATTATGCACAAAACCCTTTTATTTGGCGTTCTTGTTTAAATTATAATATGTATTTCTCCACTGTTGATCCTTTTAATAATTCACCTATTTCATTTAAACGCGCTATCTCCAAAATTTTGTATAAATAGATATATATATATATATATTTATTTATATATATTTTTTTTATGTTACTTTTTTGTATATAATTTAATTATTCATTATTCTTCCTCATTTTTCTCATGTAATTTTCTTATGTAATTTCTTTATATTTATGTTATTCTTACTCTCTATCTTGTTAGGTTTAACTATATTATAATGTATACATGGAAACTTTGCTGGTTGCAATAACTTTTCATTATTATATTTAAATTTTTTGTAATCAATATGTAACTCTTTGTTTCCTTAATAAAAAAAAATTAAAAAAAATGACTGTAATATCTGAGAGAATCTCTAACCATTGTTTATTTTATCTCATTAATTTGAAAAAAAAACAGTTAGCAATATTATATTATTTCTTCAATCTACATAATATATCTACGTATTTCACGTGGACGTACTCACAGTCTGTCTATTAAGAACATAATAATGCCTTTTAAATAATTGACAATCTGTGCTGTTTTTTTTTATAGAATGTAGTCCATTAAAACAAACCAGACTTTTAAAAGTATCTTAATTCATATTTCTTTATGATACAGTATTGGTAAAAAAGTTTCATGAAGAATATTTTTCTAAGTAGGTAGTAGTTTGTAACCGTAAGCACTGTGCAATCGACTTATGAAGAGTCGTAAAACTGCAATTTATCAATATTAACAAGCTTAAAGTATGGAGTAGAGATTTAAATAGTTGTTTTAACGATATAAACTTTTATTTTACAACACTATGCAGTCTGCGTTTCCCATCCCTTATTTTCCGCAAGCTCTCTCTCTCTCTTTATTGTAGCGAAAAAATAATTTCGCTAAAACAATTAAAATAAAATTTCTGACCATTATATAATAGTTCCCTCCAAACCAACCAGCCCTGTACCACACTTGGTCTTAATCACCCGTATCACGAGGCCCCACGTTTAAATGTGAAACATCAGCAGTTGTTTATGTCAAAATCACAGAACCAGTCATATTTATTATTACAACGTTTTTTTATTAGCTCGTACTCTTATTTGTCCGGTGGTTGTTTGTTCGGTACAAATCTTGCAATCGATTTTAACTAACTTCCCGACTAGCTAGACATTTTAAACTTTTAGAATATATCAGAACACGATGCCAATGCATTCTTTTAATACTTTTAGCCATCTTTAAGTAGAATTGAATTCATTCTCAGTTAATTCTGTTTTGTATGAAAATTTATTTCGGAAGAAATCCGTAATCCAATCCACTAGTATTGGTTGCTAAGTGGGTGGTCCTAGCAACTAAATTATTAATATATACGTGCGTTATAATGGAAATCAAAATGACATTTCAGTACCTATTCTATATTTGTTTGTTTGTTTGTTTTTTATTTACTGCATATCAAGTACAAGTTTGAGCATAATAATTCTACAGAAAATTTTAAAACATTGTATATAAAAAGTTCTTTTTATCTTGTAATTATATTATAATAGGTCACCATTCAAGTCGACGCAATAGTTTCGGGTATGACTTGGTGTATGGCTGAAAGTATTTAAAACTGACAATTATATTATAATATATGAAGAGATCTTCACGTCCGCAAAACGACGCCGCAATTTTTTAAATCATTATAATTGACCTTTGTAGCGACCCGGTCGGACGGCCCGGTGGACCCAACAGCATATTGAACCAACTAGAGCACCTCTTCTCTTTCCCTATTTACAGGAGATGTTGCATTCTGTAGTTCTCCCTCACGTGAACATATTGGCTGGATGACAACTCCAAGCTCAAAGAGTTTAGCAGTGAATTAACTGTGGCCTGTGAAAAATTGAATATAATCTAACCACTAATTAATTTACAAATATCCAGTATTTTTAATTACTGTATTGTATACAAAAGCTCAGTTGTTGCCGTGTACGGCAGTGTCTGTCAAACTGTGTGCCACGAAAATTTTATCAGAACTGCAGAAGACAATAAAAAATCTCTCTGCATAAATTTCTAACTCTTTTCCATCGCTTGATTATCAAAATATGTACAAATGAGTTAAAACTATTAGTTACCCCATCTCTACTCGTCATATATATGCAGACGCCATTTGTGCACGTCCGCCTTCCATGACGCTATAAACATGTCAGAATGAAAAGATTTTAGTGCCACACGAAACAGAGGAGTTGAAGTTAATCTATGGAAGGATCGGAATTATTCCGTCCTCCATATGACGCAGTAAACTTTTCAAATGCCTCAAAGTTTGCCATGGTTGATATCGAGTCGTGTAAAAGTTGTTATCAATCCATTCGCTAGATACGATGGTACACACATCAGTGGCGCACCCAGGGGGGCCAAGGGGCCTTGCCCCCCCCAAAAACAATGAAATTGAAAGCCAATAGATTAGACAAATAAAAACACGGCAAAAAATGATTTGAAATTCTCCAGCACCCTCTTTAGAAAAATTTCTTAGATTTTAATTTCTAACACGAAAATTTCGAAACACTAATGTCGGGTTTTTTTAGAAACCCAATACCTAAGGGGACTGTCAAAGTCCACCCGAATTCCGGAGTGGTGTAGGTCATGGTTGGGGAGGGCTGACAGGGCTCTAGCCTGGGGGCCTGGGCTGTGGGGGCCCGGCGTGTGGAGTTGACCAGATAAGTGAGATAAACACACATCATAAATTAGCTTTAATAGTAAAAAAGTCGCCTGCGGCGCTATTACACGTCATGGTCATGAACATTTTCAACTACTTACTTATATAATTGTGCAATATATTTTTTGATTATTATGTGTTGATACTCGACAGCTCCATTATTAAAGTAGATGTTGTTATGTACCCATGACCTCAATCTATTACTTAACAAACCACGTAGATAAACACGTGTGACTTACATATCAATAACAAATCGAAGGCTAAACACTTTTGAGTAAACAAAAGTAATGGGTTACGTGTTAATGAAGCATGACTATCGTCAACTTAATTGCCTCATTATCGTAATATATAAAGCCCCTTGATTATACAAATCATCAGAGCGAGTTCAGTTGCGAGTCTTCATACATCACGTGCGCGTCGGTTATCGGTATGTCAATTTAGTGTCCTCCTGTGTTCGAATTTAAATAATTATTTTATTCTATTTTTGTTATAATATTGTATTTTAATTTGATAATAAAGTGCAAATAAAGAGATAAGTCGCCCAATCGATAACTGAGATCAGTCGTCGATTGTGCGGCCCTTTTTAAAAATAAACATCTTATTCAATACGTAACAACAGAATAATTTTGGTGATAGCGGTGGGATTGCTTCACTTTTTCAATTAGTAGACGTACTGAAAGAAAATTCGAGAGAAAGTTAAACGTCGCGAATAATCGGTATCAAGTAAATTCTCACTGGGTTTAATAACTCAATTTCGAAATTAAAACTCAGAGCCTTCAGGACGAGGGACGACGATTTATCGCCCGCGAAGATATATCCTCGCGTTGATGAGAACTACGTATTCCGTTGGCATCGAGACTGAGCAGCGTCACTAACTCTTGCGGCTAACAACGTCAAGATTCAGGACAACAAATCAAGAGTCAAGAACGGTGGATTCTACATCCTTCAAGGCAGCCAAGAACCTTCCCGAAAACAACAGAATCAGGAGACAATAGACACGACATCCGGAACCAGACCTACAGACAAGACATCCTAGATAAGTTATCCCGAACGAGTTATCCCGGACGAGACCTTACTAGAAGACATCTACTACACACCACACACATACTGGAGAGATGAAGATGCAGGTGGCAGCGTCTACTTTTATCCTGTAAGTGCATTTGTCAGCTTTTATTGCCAAAACATTATTACACACCGTATACTGCTCCTCTCATTAACACTTTAATTGTTAAATAATTGTAAATATAAATTAGCTTTAAAAAATTAATATAAGATGACGGAACCGTCAACCCCATCCACTTCGAGAGTAGATAAAGATGTTGTTTACGTGTACCCCCCGAACGACATAAGCTTTCTTATAAAATTTGTTGAGCCATTTCATGGAGATAGAGATAAATTAGATTCCTTCATTGCCGGGTGCGAACAAGCATTATTATTGGCTTCAAAAGAACAGCAAACGTGCTTGCTTAATTACATAATCAATCAAATAAAGGGCAAGGCATATCGAGCATGTAAACCTAAATCTATAACATCATTTGTACACCTCAGGGAAGTTTTATACATAAATTTCGGAGATAGACAACAATATGCTCAACTATTATTTGAACTTCAACATTGTAGGCAGGGACGAAACGAAACCGTTACAGATTTCTACAATAAAATAGAGACTTGTATCGACGCCTGTGTACAATCGATAAACCGAACCTCTAAATCTGAATTGAGAGATGGAGAGATTGAAAACATTCAAAAATTAGGGTTACAACTATTCACGTACAGGTTACTCCCACAAATAATAAGCTTTCTAGTAAGAGCTATGCGTCCCGCTAATTTGAATGAAGCGTGTAAAATCGCTCTAGAAGAGGAAAATATTTATGAAATGAATAAAAAACAAGACCATCACAATAAACCCTTTTGCACAATATGTAAAAAGACGGGACACGAATCATCAAATTGCTATCGTAAAAATGATAGAAAACCTAACTTTGACAGGCGCATTCACGCCGTAGAAGCAAGAAATCCGAATAATAATTATAATAACGGTGGTAGAAATAATAATGGATATAATAACGGAGGTAATAACAATAATGGTTATAACAATAATAACTATTTTAATAGAAACGCTAACGCAAAATATAATGGAAATAATGATAATAAAAATTATTCCCAAAATGTCAAAATATGTAGCTATTGTAAAAAGAAGGGTCACCTTATTAATGAATGCTATACAAAGAAAAATAACGATGGAAAACGAGTACAAGAAAAGTCATCGCGCATAAACCATTTAAACGGGCTACAGTCTGTCGAGGGGCGCGTCGACCTGACAGATTGCTAATAAGTGACGAATCAAAATCCTGTTTAATATATCACATCAATTCGGACACTATGCGATACATTAAATTGCAAATTAAATATAAAACAAAATTTGTAACTCGGAAATTTTTAATGGACACCGGTGCGGGAATATCCCTTATAAAAAATCATTGCCTAGACCCAGAAATGAAAATAAATGTCAACGATATAATCGAAATGAAAGGCATAGATAAAGAAAAAACTGCAGAAACTATTGGAAGTATAATAATAAATTTTAACTTCTATGATGAATGTGAAGGGCACACATTTTATGTAATTAAAGACAATGACTTGAATCTTCACTATGACGGAATTATAGGCGGAGATTTCTTGAAAAACTACAACGTCAAAATAGACTACAAGACAGAAAAATTAATAATAAACGATAAAATATCGATTAAAATGCAAAATGAGTCCGCAGAGACCAATGATTATGAAAATTGTAACTATGTAATTAAACCTCGTAGTGAAACAGTTATAAATATTAAAATATTAAATCCTGAAATAAAAAGTGG
Organism: Rhyacophila brunnea; assembly: GCF_057557595.1. Classification (NCBI taxonomy): domain Eukaryota; kingdom Metazoa; phylum Arthropoda; class Insecta; order Trichoptera; family Rhyacophilidae; genus Rhyacophila; species Rhyacophila brunnea. The sequence goes on from NW_028232774.1 coordinate 24,299,646, forward strand.
ATTAATAAATATGGAATTAAATATACCAGGAGTATATTTATCAAATGCAATTGTAAATGTGAATGAAAACAACGAATCTATATGTACTATCTTAAACACTACTGACGAAAGTTTAAGAATAAATAAACTGAAAACGATACTTGAACCAATACCCAAAAATATATATGCGTTTAATTATAAAATAAAGAATGTTAATAATAGAATATATCAACTTAAACAATCAATAAGATTAGATCATCTCAATGATGAAGAAGCTTCATCATTATTAGAATTATGTAACGAATATAATCACGTTTTTCATTTAGAAGGCGATGAATTAAGCTTTACTAACGCGGTCCAACACGAAATAAATACAGAGTCAAATAAACCAATACATGTAAAAAATTATAGACATCCTATGATACATAAAGAGGAAGTAGATAAGCAAATCGATCAAATGCTTAAGGACAAAGTAATTAAACCTTCGACATCTCCGTGGTCTAGCCCCTTATGGGTCGTGCCCAAGAAAATGGACGCCTCGGGAAAACCAAAATGGCGGATAGTTATTGATTATCGACAACTAAATAACATAACAATAGGAGATGCATATCCTCTGCCTAATATTACCGAAATATTAGATCAATTAGGAAACTGTAACTATTTTACAATACTTGATTTAGCAAACGGTTTTCATCAAATACCAGTTAAAGCGGAAGACAAAGCAAAAACTGCTTTTACGACAACAAGTGGTCATTACGAGTACAATCGTATGCCATTCGGCCTTAAGACGGCTCCTGCTAGTTTCCAGAGATTAATGAATAACGTATTGACAGGACTAAATGGTACTTCATGCTTTGTATATCTTGATGACATTGTAATCTATGCAACTAACCTGACAGAACATAATGAAAAATTAGAAAAGGTATTTAAACGACTAGACTCAAACAACCTTAAATTACAACCAGATAAATGTGAATTCCTAAGAAAGGAAGTAGCCTATTTAGGACACATAATAAGTAATGAAGGAGTTTTACCCAATCCAGATAAAATATCAGCAGTAAAAAATTATCCTAGACCAAAATGCCCAAAAGACATTAAAGCTTTTATGGGATTAGCAGGATATTATAGAAGATTCATAAAAGATTTCAGCAAAACAATTAAACCTCTAACAAACTTATTGAAAAATGATACAAAATTCGATTGGACTAATGTTCAAGAAATAGCATTCGAAAAATTGAAAGAACACTTAACTACAGCACCTTTGTTACAATACCCTGATTTTACTAAAGAATTTATATTAACTACTGATGCATCAAATTATGCAATAGGAAGTATTTTGAGCCAATGCATAATTGGAAAAGATCTCCCAATATCATACGCTTCGAGAACGTTAAATAAAGCAGAAATAAATTATAGCACAATAGAAAAGGAGTTATTAGCTATTTACTGGGGAGTTACCCATTTCAGACCATATCTATACGGTAGAAAGTTTAAAATAATCACCGATCATAAACCATTAGTTTTTTTTTTTAATATTAAACAACCAGGTTCTTCTAGATTAGTAAAATGGAGACTTAAACTTGAGGAATACGAATACGAAATAATGTACAAACCAGGTAAAATCAATAATAATGCAGATTGTTTATCCAGAATTAAATTACATGATACTTACGAAGATTTTCTAGAGAACGATACGAATGAAGTAAAATACGAATTACTAGAGAAAAATGACAGTATATTAAATTGCAAATCAGACTTCGCACATTGTATATCTAAAGATGTAAAAATGTCAGCTGGTTTAGCAGCACAAATTAAAGAGAAAATAAATAACTATCAAGAATTAAGAAAACATAAGAAAGAAATAACTGATTTTATAACTTCAAAAATAGACAATAGAATTATCTATCACTTAATAACGAAAGAAAACTATTTTCATAAACCAACTTACGAGAATCTATACTACGCAATAAAAAGCTTACGAGATCACTTAATAAAGAATAACATTAAAAAACTAGCATTACCCAAATTAGCAACAGGATTAGATGGATTAGCTTGGAAACGAGTTAAACAAATGATAACATTTTTATTTAACACAACGAATATCGAAATAACAATATTTAACGTAGAGAAAAACATTAATGTCCTCACTTTAGGAGATATATTCGACGAAGATTTCATAATACCAAGTATAGAATCACAACATATCGAGGAAAGTGCAATATTAGATGATAATACAGATGACTATGAATCATATGTAAAATACATGAAAGAAAATCCTTTTATAGCATATGATAACTTATATGAATGTGACGATTTGTTATTAACACAAAACAATCGAAATATCGCATATTCAACATCTCTCGATTTTGACGATTCAAATCAATTTGTTTTAGAAGTAATAGAAGATAATGAAACAAACTTAAAGACCCGAGAAAAGGAGCAACATGAAGTAATAACGACAACGTCACGTAACGGAAGAACGAAATATTACCATTGCTTAACTAAAATTCATTATTATGACAAAGCAACATTAAAAGACATATTCCTGACACTTAAAAACTTACGCGAAATACTTATTAAAGACGAAATAAAAGAATTAGCTATATCCAATTTTAAGAACGATTATGATAATATAATCTTTGGGAAAATTAAAATGCTTATTCAATATATGTTTAGAAATACTAACATACAAATAGTAATTTGTCAAAATAAATTAATAGAACCAAGTAGAGACCAGATTCCCATAATATTAAACGAATGTCACAATTCACCTATTTCAGGACATTCAGGATATCATAGAACCTTAGCACGAATTAAAAGCAAATATCGTTGGCCAAATATGAAAGGCGAAGTATTAAAATACGTAAAAAGTTGTAGGGGTTGTCAAACTAATAAAACAGACAGACGTAAATTCAAGGCACCAATGGAAATAACAACTACATCATCCACCTCTTTCGAAAGAGTAGCGATAGATCTTGTAGGACCTTTAAACGAAACTAATAACGGAAATAAATATATTTTAACATTACAAGATGACTTAACTAAATTTTCCCAAGCATATCCAATACAGGTAACAAACGCAGAAACAGTCGCGGAAACCTTAATATCATTCTTTTCACACTACGGAGTACCAAATTCGATTTTATCAGATTTAGGTACGCAATTCACGAGTAATATCATGAAAGAGTTTACAAAATTATTTAAAATAAAACATCTTAAAACTACAGCTTATCATCCACAAACAAATGGAGCTTTAGAAAGATCACACTCAACCCTTAAGGATTATTTATCACACTTTGTGAATGACTCACATACTGATTGGGATAAATACCTACCGTATGCCATGTTTTGCTATAATACGAGCGAACATTCAACAACTAAATTTACTCCTTATGAGTTAGTATTCGGAGTTAAGGCGAACTTGCCAAGTTCAATAGAAAACAGCGAACCAAACATTACGTATGGACAATACATAAACAATATAAAAACGCGATTGGCTAATATAAGACTAACAGCTAAGGAACACATATTACGCTCAAAGATGAGATCGAAAAGAAATTACGATAAGAACGCATCTAATTACAAATATGAAATCAACGACTGGGTATGGTACAAGGTATCGATAACACCGAGGTCATTTAACAAAAAATTGACCCCGAACTGGAAAGGACCATATCGTATAAAAGAAATTCACGATTTCCAGAATATTACAATACAAATCGAAAACAATAAATTGAAAAGAGTACACTATAATTTACTAAAACCATTTAATGGATAATTTCAGATTGTTTATTCACCAAGTGTATACACAAAATACACCAATCACACAAGGAAATGGAATATATTTCGACCAGATAGGAGTCCTTAAACTCAGTGAAGAGACATGGACGACTATAACATATGTTAATCTAAGCATAATTCCACAGGAATTAAGTATTCTTACTAACAATATAAATAATATAACAATAAAATGTAACATAGCAATTAAGATATATGGTAGACTAGAATGTAAAAGGTTACTAACACCATTAAATAACGACATTGAAGATATTACAAATCAATATGAAAATATTATTCATTTAACTAATAGCAGACGAAATAAACGTGGATTGATTGATGGATTAGGATCAATATTCAAAACAGTCTTCGGCACTTTAGACGCCGACGACGCGACTTTTTATGATGAATCAATCGATAAAATTAACATAAATGAACAACACCTAATGGAACTCATGAAGGACCAAGTGCACGTAACTAAAGATGCTTTAGAAAAATTTAATCAAACAATGACTAAATTGAAACTAAATGAATACCTTTTGACTAATGGTATGAACCGAATAGACGAATCAATTAATGCAACCGAAAGCGAATTAGAATATACTGAAACACTGTTACTGATAACGGAACAAACCGAATTAATAGCGTTGACCTTAGAAAGATTAACAGATCATTTAAGTACAATAATAAATTCAATTTTAATGGCTAAACAGAATATATTACATCCAAGTATCTTATCGCCAGCAACACTATATAGAGAATTAAATGAGAGATCAAATTTATTACCAGATGGCACAAATTTCCCATTACCACTACTACTAGAAAATATGCATTTAATTATAGAGATTTCAAAATTAACAGTATACTACATGAATAATAAATTAGTTTATTTACTAAAAATACCTTTAACATTACCGAATGAATTTAAATTATATAAAACCTATCCATTGCCTATTCCCCATACAAATGACACCAATACATACTCATTAATTTTACCAACACATACATACATGGCAATATCTACAGACGAGCTGACATATGTACCAATTAATAACATAGAAATAGTATGTAAGAATATAATTAATCAAATATTTATATGTGAAGAATTAAATGTTTTATCAACTCATAGTAACATGCATTGTGAACCCCAACTTTTATTGAACATTGTTAAATTCATCCCAGAAATGTGTAACGTAAGAAATATAAAAGGATCTGTAAACCTTTGGCAAAAACTCTCAAATAATAAATGGTTATACACAGTATCTGAGAAAAGAAGATTGACTATTAATTGTAAAAAATTAAAATCAATAAATATTGAAGTACTCCATACAGGAATTATAAAATTAGAAAAGGATTGTAAAACTAATAATGGTTTAATCAGCCTAACTGGCACAGATAGTATTCTAACAGAGTATGAAAACCCATACACTAACATTAATATCATTAAAGATAAATGCTGTCTCATAGACGATAACAATTACACTTTAAACAGAGTAGAACCAATAGAATTAATTAATATTGATAATGGAAATTCAAAAAATGTTATAGAAAAATTTGATAAATTCAATAATCAATTGGAAGAATATGAAAAACAACCAACGATTGTAAGACATTCTTCAATATTTACTAAGATAATATATGTACTAACAACTATTGTAATCCTAGCTATAGTACTTTTCATTTCAATAAAAATTTATAAACATTTTATAATTAATAAGAAAACTTTTAATATTGTAAAATATAGAAGGACTAAACAAAGACATGACCGAGAAAATATAAATGAAATTCCGATTGGAATTAATGTAAACGATGATGAAAATGAAAGTATAGCCATAGAGCTTACACCTAGAATCATTCCTAGAATTCATCCCACTAAAGAGGATATCTTACAGTCAGTTACAACTGGCTAATTTAATTAAAAAATATTAGCAAGTTTCTTAAGGAGGAGGGTGTTATGTACCCATGACCTCAATCTATTACTTAACAAACCACGTAGATAAACACGTGTGACTTACATATCAATAACAAATCGAAGGCTAAACACTTTTGAGTAAACAAAAGTAATGGGTTACGTGTTAATGAAGCATGACTATCGTCAACTTAATTGCCTCATTATCGTAATATATAAAGCCCCTTGATTATACAAATCATCAGAGCGAGTTCAGTTGCGAGTCTTCATACATCACGTGCGCGTCGGTTATCGGTATGTCAATTTAGTGTCCTCCTGTGTTCGAATTTAAATAATTATTTTATTCTATTTTTGTTATAATATTGTATTTTAATTTGATAATAAAGTGCAAATAAAGAGATAAGTCGCCCAATCGATAACTGAGATCAGTCGTCGATTGTGCGGCCCTTTTTAAAAATAAACATCTTATTCAATACGTAACAATGTATTGAAAATCACCAATAATTTACTGTATAAGTACCCTTAATTTGAACTAAAACACAATTTGAAAAACGTTAATGTAGTGTTTCACACTGCATTTAATCTTAGCGGTAGGTAAGGGGCCCGCCAAATATCCTAGCCTGAGGGCCCGTTTCAGGATGTGGGGACCATGGTATAGGTACACCGAGTGCAATAGACAAAAGACCGATAAACGAAAAATTAAGCTGTGAAGAAGAAAAAGAGCCTATGGGACTAATTTACATTCTCCTCCTTGGGCCCCCCCCAATAATAAATCCTGGGTGCGCCACTGACACACATTAACAATGGAATAAAATGTAATAGACTTAAAAAACGATCCTGTGCCCAAAGCCTAATAATTATCTGAAGTAGAATTGTTGAATTATTATTTGTGGTATTTTTATTTGGTGTGCCACAAAACAAATTCTTTTTCCCAGGTGTGCCGTCAGGTAACAAAGTTTGGCAGACAATAAGACTAGATACCAGATCCACAAATCTAGGTCTTATTATCCACGTGCTCCTCAATGCCCCCTTATATCCCTGAGAAGGGCAACGCCTCCCCCGACCTTTCCAGCGCCTACTGAGAAACCACGATCTAAACCTAAACTACGTAGTTTACTAGCTAGTTTAGTACGTAGTTTACGTGCACACGTCATACAAAAATATAATTTTCTTTATGTTGAAATACGTATTAAGCATATTATATTTTTAATGGACTGTAAGTAGAAGATATTAACATGGAATTAAAAACATGATACTATTGCAATAAATGCTTTCTTCCACCCGCTCTTCTAATTCCCGCCAAAACGACAGTTTGTAATACCAACTGGGGCAGTCATCCGTTTATAATCGATCAGGAATACAGTAAAATCAGCGCCGGAAGTCCCGCCTCCTTCCGGTCACTTTGTCAAGCGCTAACGAGAGGTAGCATAGACAATAATTACTACAAAAGGATAATATAAATTGCCCGTTGTCTGTGATGGTGACATTTCGGTTATTAAAATAAATTATTTTAACAAATAACACATTGATATCATTAACTTTAAGTATGGTTTATTTTTAAACACAATAATAGTCCATTACTTTTATTAATACAATAGGCTATGTACACTTATTGAATGTTTAGTTAAAAGCTATATTTGATTTGATGTACATAGATAGATTAGTATATCTATATAATATACTAATAATACAAGTGCAGCTTCTGTCTCTCCGGTTATATAAAATAAATACTAGATAAATATGGATGAAACTTTTGGAGCTTATAGACTATTATCGTCGTTATCAAAGATGTCGAAAAAAAACTTATTCTATAGAAATAGGACTTAATTATATAAAAAAGAACTCTGGGACCTCTAATGGCCTCTATATGGTATATTGCACCACCTTGTTGGAAACACATATCGTCCAGATCAAAATCATTTAATTCATGGTAGAAAAAATCAGTAATCACGTTTCTGTAGCGTTCTCCATTGACAGTAACTGCATTGCCATTTCTGTCTTCAAAAAAATACAATCCAAAAATACCTACAGACCATAAACCACACCAAACTGGTAATTTTTGTAGATGTACCTAATGGTACTTCAAGAATAACATGTGGGGTATTATTACTCCAAATGCGACAATTATTGTGCTTATTTATGAAGCCATTTAACCAAAAAATAAGCTTCATCGCTGAATGGGTCTGTTTCAAGTTGCGCTAGAGGCCCAATGAGCTTCGACGCACCAAATAGTCATCCAGTTTAAGTTCTTGTGTTAACTGTATTGGATAGCCTTCAAAAGCAAATATTTATGAAGATTATGCCATTTAGAGCTAAAGAAGTCCAAGTTCTTGAGAACGGCGTATAATTGATTGTTCTAGATTTTCATCCACACTTTGATTCGCAACATCGATATTTTCAGCAGTACGTTTACGTTTTTGACAGATTGGATTCCTAAAATCACAAATTCATTCCATTTGACACAAATCTCCCAGTTAAATTACGAATAGTAAGCTCTGTAGATCGATGATTTTGACCATAAATTTCATATAGCCCCCGAAACGTAGTTCGAATACAGTCATTATTATTGTAATAAATGTTAACAATTTGTTTACACTGTACAATTGTGTATCTTTCCATGGTAATTTACCAAACAATACTGAACACAAATATAAATTTTGGTGGAATCAGAAAAAAATGGCTGCTAAGAGGTTTTAAAAATCTATAGTACCTACTAATTTAATAACCCTTTACGTAAAAAAAAAACTATAAATTATATTTACAATAATTCATTGACTACGAAAATGATTTCAGTACTTGAATTTGGTGTCTTTCTTTTTGTAATAAATTTTGAAAACATTATACACGTTGCATATTCATAACTCTCTAATAACATAATAACAATCAGCCTAAATGCAATAGATAAACCTAAACACCTCTCCCTTTACTTACGCATCTGTTACTTCCACCTTCTTCCATTTAGTAACTAAACGTGCCATTGTCTAACAATATACAATATCAGTGGCGTGTAAATGTCCCAAAAAAAAAAATAGTAAACACAAAGTTAATGTCCACTGAAATAATCATTTCGAATCCATCAAAAAAACTAAAATAAACATGAAATAACACACATGGATACGAAATCAAACCTTATAATATTTATTGTGGTAACTAATAATTTTTAATGCTCGGAACTTCACGTAAATAAATAATTGAAATCGTAATAAATGGGGATTAATCTTTCGTTCATTGTTATAGTGTTGACTAAACATAATAATTAATAATCAGTTATCGTTACAGATATTTACGTTATCACCGCGGATTTTTCTCCTTCTTTCCCATTCTGATGATCCTCTGAACAAGCTCGAAATTAAAAATAAAAAAAGCGGAAGAACGTGTGGTGATAATCCAAAAATCTATCGCGATAACAAATAACCGTGAAAGTCACAGTCATTCATCAGAAATGTATCAAACTTGTACATTTTAGGTCAACACTGATTCAATGAGTCAATATTCTAACAATCATTGTGTATGATGGCTTGTCATGGTTTACAAAACCGCTTTCGTTTTTAAACACCACGACAGACAACAGGGATAGCCGACACTACTGCATAGAGATGTAGTGTCGCGGCACTGTCTCTCCGAGAACAGTATTGTAATCAGCTGTCACATGACATTTATTTCGGTCAGTTTCAGTACATTATATTGATTGTAATATATATGTAGCTTATAAATTTATAGCTATGACAAAATAATAAAACCATAAATTCAATTCTGACTATATTTTATAGAGATTGATTCTAACATTAAGTTTATCATAAGGCTATGGACACACCGTTTCACCGTTTCAAGGCGTTCGTCACTAGCATCAAAGCAATGAGTGTTTGGGTATATATAAATATATACGTGAAAAAAATCAGGGGTATACAGTGGAAACGGCGAGGCGCAGCAAGATAATAGTCGTTTTAACAACGATGCTCAGTCATGCCAACTAGCTGTGGGTTTTCCGAGATCTGCAGCTAATCACATGCCACTGTCAACTGACACGTTCACATGTTGGTTGTAATTGTGTTATCATAAATAAAAATAAATTAATATACACACAAAAAGCCAGCGATAAACTTTACACGTCTTCATAATATATAAAATACAAATAATTATTACAAAAATTTGGCACCATTTACCCCCTTGTCTGTTGAGTATCAGAACTCCATTGTAGACTACCTTCAACTACCTGCAAAGGCTCTCACAGAACGGAAGTCGTCTCCGGAAGTGACCACCTCTTTCGCACCATATCTCTTTTACACTAGAGAAAACCTTTACAGCCTTCAAGTCACCCTCCAGGTATCGTCTTCAAACTCCTGAAGCGTATACATCTCAGCATTGCTTAATTGGATCTTCTATTCATTTCTATAATGCCTTATAAAAATTTATCCTCGTTTACTGGCTTATTTTATTATATGTAATTTCTATATAGGTACATTATTTTAGAAATTTTTGAGAAATAGTATTTCTCGAGGCCTTAGAAAGGTCATAAGATATTGATACGTATGGGAGCAATCAAACATGTTCGACTATACCTTACTAGAGGTTGATTTAATATGAACATCTTATATTACAACATTTGATCGAAAGTTTTTAATGTGGTTGAATTGGTAGCCATAGAAAAATTATAATCTATACGTTGGCATATGAGAGATGGCGATTATAATTTTTGATTATATTTTATGATGTACGTATGATATTATAGTGCAGTTTGTTTGGATCACCAACAAATTCTTGTAACGGGGTTTATCTTGACAATATTTCCTAATTTAATAATTCATAAAATCGACCGAGTTGCATTAAAGTGATTGCGGTGTGAAGTTTTGTATAAATTAATCTGCAATGCGGAGTGACTTACAAATAATTTATGCATTAGCCGGCTCGCACATCACAACTCGCCTCCTGTGCTTAACCGCCATAAATCAAAATTTCTGAGAACGGGCAGCCGGCGTTCCTTCATACAACCTCGCACATCTGCCTAGCGATATCGACATTCGCCGCATCGTGGCTTCTCCGAACGCGGCGACAGTCTGGAGAAAAATGGCCGATCCGCCAATTGTGCGCTTGCGCGGAGTCGACTTTTTTTAGATACAACATGCAGGCTGTAGAAAATGCGACATGTTGCCAATCTGCGAAGCTCCATTTGATAACGTTTGTTTCTTGGTTTACGATGACGTCACATCGACGAATTCGTCGTAAGACGCATGCGGCGAGTTCTGATGTGCGAGCCCACTTAGCCTTAAAAACATTTTTCTCTATTATGCTCCATATTTCACGCCGAACAAAGTCACAGGTAATTGTGATCTTCTTAGGATCGGACATGGTAAAAATACATATTGTCCTCTTAGAATAGAACAAGCCTAACTGATTTTTTTACATTTTACAGGAGAGCACTTTTAAACTTTTTTGTCAATAATTTGAATATTTGATAATTGTCAATATATGAATATTGGTTTTAATATACGATAATGCATTAGTTCAAAGCATTGTTTATGTAAAAAAAAAACATTAAAAAGTATATTCTGTTACATATTTCATCAGATAATGTCAGATAGGTTAATTTTGTTCCAAAATGTTTTTAAGATTGAAATTAAGCTAGGAATGATAGGAATGAAATATAGAGAATCGAAAAAGGATTTTTTAATACCTACAATAAAAGTATTTTCACAAAAAATCAGTTAGGCTTGTTCTGTTATAAAGGAACGATATATATATATTTATTTTTGTAATTTTAATTATAGTTTGGAAATTACTGCTCTATAATAGTGGGCGAAAGTCGTCTAGTGGTCAGGTATACACTAAGAAAGTTTCTAGTTTTCCAAGTATCTCGAAATGCTTCAACGTTTCAAAGAACTGCCAGCTGTATCCAAATAAACGATATATCAATCCTTCGAATGGTTCAAAATAATTTTGAAGACGTTGAAAAAAGCCTTACTGAAACTGAAAATAATGTTACTAATAAGATTTTAACAATGTTAGATTCTTTATAGAAATAACATAATTTTGAAAAAAAACTCTGTTACAATTAACTAAGTTAGGTAGGTGGTAGGCCATTTACCTTAATCGATCACAAAGCAGATTACCTCGAAAGGTTATTCTATATAATTAACAGAATAACACGTTTCCGTTATTTTTATAACTCCAAAATAACACGCATATCACTCGAAGCAATTCCATAAACAACTACAATACTTTTTGGTTACATGTAAATTGTACGTATTACATTTCACCGTAGCACAGTTTGCTTTGAGCTTTCCAGTAAGTATATCGGCTATTACTAATAATGGCTATTACTAATAAATTACAAAAATCAAGAAATATTGCTTCATAATTTGGGAAAAGATACCCAAAATGAACTGGTCCAGATCTTAGCAGGAGCTATAAAAAAGAAAATTATGTCACCAGTGAAATCTTTTATGATGTGTGTGTGCGTGTTTTATAATAATTTATATAATTTAAATTTTTGGAAGTGACTAAAATTATTTTATTATAAGTGTCTATTATAATATGTCTAATGATCCCTAAATGTTATTTTTTATTATTTCGAAAAAAATTGAGACAATTCAACAAAATATAACCTCGCGTCGGCGCTGAGTACACAATAAATAAATAACCCTAGTTTTTTCATCACTACCTTAGATAAAACTAAATATGGCATTAGACGTTAATAAAATCGCCAAAATACATTTTTCTATTACCAATTTGGTCCTGTGGCAGCGAAATAGTCCGTTATGTGGTTATAAGGATCATAACATAACCTTACTCAACCGAATCTTGCGTCGCGTCATGTGAACTGGTGTAGGTAGGTACAACATAAATTTGTGAACAACGTAAAATGCCTCGGGAAAATAAGTATCTACGGCGTACTTGCTTACTTACTTTATAGGGTGCTCAGATATGATACGAGTCAATTCATAACCCTTCAAAGAATGAAACAAAACTATGTGAATTTTTCTTGTTCTAAATCTAAATCCGCTACTTAGATGGAGTATATGGACATTGACGTCCGGTGGGGGTAGGCAGGTCATGCGTTGCATAGGGGCGGCACACAATAAAAGGCGGCGAACAAAGGAACAATTCCAAATTTTACAACTTTTGAGAGCAGTGGCGGTTATCATTGAAGGATACGTTGCGTTCTCTGTTTAAAAATATCGAAGCATAAAAATCCTGACAACATTACCATTGTTGCAATACATTTTTTTTCCGACCATATCCGATCCTAATACGATCATATCGTCTCTGTTCTGGCAGAACACACTAACTGAAGAATACTAATTCTGAGTAATTTGACTTTGAAGTTGTTAAAATGTTTGAAATGGTCTATCATGTGAGGTTATTAAGTAATCGTGGATGACTTTAAAATAAAGATTGTTTATTTATTAAGAAGGTTTCCAGACGGTAAAGTTTGAAATAAGGAACATTTTTAGTATAACTAACTCAATATGTCATTTTTTTCGAATTAGCGTCTTCTGCCAGAACAGTGACGATATGGGCCTCCACAGAGTGGACGTTTGTATTTATTAGATTTTGTCTTTACGAGAAATGGATGTCAGCCGCTTTTTCAATCTATTAGGTCCCTACTCTGACTCATACACAAATTGAAAAACAATATGTGCATTTATCAGACCCAGGATACGAACTTGGGACCCACGACGCTTAAGCCGCGCGGCCATCGTGTGTGTATAATAATACATATTGTTATTGCAGTTGATGTAAAAATTTCACAAGTGTGCCTAAAACCACCATTGCCTCTATCGGTACTCTCCTTAAGCTGGTAAATTTATAGACATAGCGCATTGCCACAATCCCGCTATAAAAATAATTTTAACTGAAAAAGGTAAAGCTTTCCGCTACTAGAGGGTTAGATTGTTTAAAGGCCACACAATTCCAATGTGGTAACGGATTAAGGCGGCATTTTTCTGCTAGGGCAACATTTAAAAGACCCCTCAGTCCCACCCTGTTCTGATTTCTGTGTTCGGTGCTCACTCATGCGAACACTTGATATCTTAATAACGAATAGACGGTCTCGTTAAACTATGGCGGTGAACAGGCGCGCATCGGAAATTGGCACTTCGCATTTTTTAGTCAATTTACTTTGAAAGTTTGAACTTTGTAAGTAAATAAGATCATAAAATATTGTATATTTATTATACACTAGGCTAGGCATGAACATCTTTGCTGCAAGGAAATCAAAAATAAACTCAGCGGAATAATAATTAGAAATTATTATTTAATTTTGAGAAGCCAAGTATTAAAAGGAACCATGTGTTTATAAATTAGTGTTTCCAGTAGTACCTAAGTAGTTAGTGTTGATCAATTTCCGGAAACAAGTTTTTTTATAATATATATTTATAACTTTTCATACAAAGTAGTTACGTATAATATGTGAATCTTTTCTCACTTATCACATACATGACGTGTTGATGTGAAAATTGATTTTAACTCATTTTTATTTGTATGTGACTTGAACACGTTTAACCTTCAAATTCATCATGGTTGTTGTTTATTTATTTATTAATACATCAAAATCTCGATAAAGCAGATTAATAATAGGGTGTGTCCATTAATTCCTATTCATTTGTTTTCGTTATACCTACATACCTACAGACATATTCATTGTGGCGTGTCATTAATGTTCAATGTGGAGTCACTTGCTTTCGGTAATTCTGCTCTGAAAAACTCTGAAGTTTTGTTTGAACTTTTGAAGTCTGTAGTTTTTTTTTATAATTAACTCTGTAGTGGCCCTGATTCAACTAGTCCGTGACAGGTCTCTGGCCTGTCAACAATAGAGTCATTAGTTGTCCCGCATTGCGATGCACAAGTCAAAATTAACATCTTTATAATATAATCAAATCGAGTAAACGGATATCCAAAATGTTCACACGTGTTTCACTGGTCACCTGTGCATACCAACTTTATATCTCTATGAAATTTATCTAATGGTGCTGATCTGGGTCGCCCATGGCCCCCACATTCTGAAGCGGGCCTCCAGGCCAGGATTTTTTGGCAGGTTCCCCTAGCTATCGCTAATGTTAAAGGCAATCTGACGCTCCACAGTAATGTTTTCCAAATGGTGTTCGAGGTCAAATACAACTCAATGTTTTTTAGTGATTTTTTAACACATCGAATTATGGAGTTGTCGAGTATCAATACGCATCAACCAAAAATTGCATCACGCAACCATATATTTTAAAATTGTAATAATTTCGATGTAAAGTAGCGTAGATGGGTGAAGAAAACAACTTTTCTCAGTAAGTATAAATCAGTCATAAGTAAACCTAAATATCTATACCTACGCCCCAAGCATCACTATAAGATTAGTATGACATAGTACCTACTAATTTTACTTTTAGGCAGAGTTTTTTTCTCATTTGATAGTTTGACTGACTTACCATTTTGTCAGATAGTATACTAATTATAACACAGTAGTTTGGGATGGAGGTAGACCATGGCCCCCACATCTTGAAGCGGGCCCCCAGGCCGGGACCTTTGGCGGTCCCCCCTACCTGTCGCAGTCTGTCGTTCTACAGTGGCGTTTTTCAAATGGTGTTCGAGATCAAATAGTATTCAGTGTATTTTTAGCGATTTTTTAACACATCGAATTATGTAGTTATCGAGTATACACACAACAATCAAAAATTGCATCGCACAGCTATGTATTTATAAATGGTAATAACCTTGAAGCGAAATAGCGCCGCAGGAGACTTTTTTTACTATTAGAGCAAATTTAAGATGTGTGTTTATCTCATTTATCTGGTGAGCCCGACCACCTAGGCTAGAGCCCTGTCAGCCCCCCTCCCCATTGTTAGGGCCATGATGTCGACCTTTAGGATGTTATCTATCACTTGCGTACTACTAAATGATCATAATTTTCCAGCAACTGTTTCTTCTTCCAAGCCATATCTTCCAAGCCAGCTCAAAAATTATTCCATATACCTAAACACAACACTAACTACGCTAGTAATGCTGTATTCGTTAGAATAATGACTACGTACAATTATTTTTTCAGCGATACAGACATTTTACACCTAATATTTGACACATTCACAAAAACAATTTGCGAAAAAACATACAAAACTAACTTCACACTACCGCAATAAATACCAAAGCCTACTCCCACGCACTCTCACCCATATATACAGACGCACGTAAACACATACCTTATATTATATACTTATTTTAAAGTTGTTTCTTCTATCTCACTTTGTTTTAGTTTAATATAAATGTAATAATAAATGTGGAAACCCATTATTGGTCCTTGTATATTATGTAAAAAGTTGTAATATGTACTTTCAATGTCGACTGTGAGGTTTCCCAAATAAAATAAAATAAAATAAAATAAAATAAAATAAAATAAAATAAAATAAAATAAAATATAACCTGTTATAATTAATATTTTAGCGAACTATAACACACCTCATGATATTGTCTGTTCTCATATCTCTGGGAACATGTTTAAAAAAATATTAGTGCCCTAATTATTTTAATAATTATGTGAGAAACAGAATTCGACATCATTTTATCTGCGATCGATTGCTTGAATAAGTGTGTCTTCAAAATGAAGTTATGAAAAAGAATTAAGAATTCAGAAAAATAGCTTGTCAAATCAAAATATCTAAGTTTGAATTCATCGGAATAGCACCTACCTACATGGTAAATTTTGACTGCCAATGAATCATAATCAAAAGGAAAGTCTCAGAGAAGCACGGGGCTGTAAGAAGATTAACGTAATATCTAAAAAACTCCAGTACTTAAGTCTTTTAAAAAAAGCACAAGTTCCCTATTCGGCGAGCCATAATATAATACTATTATATTATGGCACATACATATTATGATCAGTGGATCACCACGATAAGTATTAGTCAACTCTCGACGAATTGGAACTTCTAATACGATTACGAAGGATTGAAGATCATTGTATTTTATGCTTTAAAAAATACATTAGAAATAAACCTACTCTGATTTGCGTAAATTATAAAATAAAAGCAATGAATCAAAAACTTTAATGTTTAACTTTTTCGATATAACTTGTTTCATTGTTGAAGTTTCAAAGTCACAAATGAGGAATATAAATTGCTTTAAAAGAATATTATATTATTATTGTCTAGATATGTAATAGTCGATTATGGAATCAATATTTTATTTACGTACCTACATATTAATGGGAAACTTTAGTGAAACACATAAAATAGTAAGGTTTCGAACAAGGCCTGAGCAAAAACTAACTATAAGTGCGAGTGAGAAAGTATTCGGCACGCATATAATATCCGCGATATGCGCTAAAGAAAGATATAAAACTTATAAATAAAGGGGTTAAGTTTTAGAACGTGAAGCCAGTGAATATTAGTTTGACGGGTGCGCTTAAGGCAAATACTGCGAGTATGTGTTGCTGAAATATACCTATAGTTTTTTTTCGAAATATTTTTTTGTTAATTTTGTAAAAAAAGATACTTAACTAACTGTTTTGTGTTTAAAATCTGGTAGCCATACGAAGAAAGTAGTATAACGTTTCATATGTAAATTATTAATAATACAATTGAGGTTCTACTATGCATCATACACAAATAAAACGGCTTGATATAGCCGGACAATACGCTTTACCTTTAGTATTATTGCTCTGAGGTTTTGAGACTTTATTTTACATAACTTAACGGCCCACATGCTCGTCGTAGGTCAAAATTGAGTTTTTATTGTATTTTCAAACCATGTAGGTACCTAACCGAATTTTTTTTTATTTTTTTTTAAACGGTGCATGTTCAAACACGCGCGTTAATATCATTTTACTCCCTACTTCAATTATAGTTTGTCAATTTATGGCTACGGCCGTATGTTTAAGCTTAACCACTGGGGAATGACAAAAGAAATGGCGTATTTCAAAAAAACACTAACTTATTCTTAGGTCAATAATTATTATAAAGCAATCATTATTCATAAGATGTTTATCACACTTGAATCGTCAAAGACATTGCTTATAATAAGTATCTTTAGAATTATCTTTAAATGTGTTAATCTTGCCGATTTTTTGAATAATAAAATGCCTAATTCTTGTCAAATTCGGGATCACAGAGATTATCAATATAATTTTGTATCGTAAATATTTTACTAAAATTATCTCGTCATAAATTATACTAATGGTTTTATAAATGCGATTAAAAATTAATAAACGTAAAAAATTTTAACACCGCTGCACATTCATGTACCGAAATATGACTATATTCTAAAACATTAGAGCGAGAGGTTTAAAAGAATACTATTTTATGTAACAAAAATACTTTATGCAGTCATCAAATGTTTAAAATAAATATAAAGGATAATAAGGCTTCAAAATTATATAAATAGATTATCTACAACGTTTAAGGAGTGTCCAGGATCACGGTTTGAAAATACAATAAAAACTCAATTTTGACCTACGACGAGCATGTCCCCCCTTAATAAATATAAATAAATATATTTTTGTGAACAGTAAGAATTTTTTCGAATATTCATTTATTTTTCCAATTGGAGAGCCCTATCAAATTTCAGTATAAATATATAATATATAAAATAAAAGCGTAACTATTTATACAGCCATTTTGTTTTTTGATTCACTTCGAAATTAGATCGGTGATACATAGCGTATTAGTCTTATTAGGTACAATATGGTGGGACTACTTACAAAGTCTGGCGGTTCAAAATTATTCCATACGTGTCCGCCCATATTCATCAATACTAATAATTATTGATCCACCAAAGATTCCGGAGGGTATCAAGTTTTTTCATATTTTTGATAGTAAGATTACAAAAACGTGACTTAAAAACAGTATACCTACGCTCTAAAAAGAAACCATTCCAATGAATATTTATCCCAGCATGAAAATAATAATAACAGCGATTATTTTTAATTTATTAGACTGAAAATTAAGTTTCTATAAACATACGGTGCAATCGATGGCCGTACGTATATAAATAGGTCATTAGTGCATTGCGTATAAATTCGCGACTGGCCCATAGCCTTAATTTTGTTTCTGAATACACGACATAAATAAAATAAGTATGTACTTACACATTATATCCTCAACTAGAAAAATCATCCAAACTTAGATAGATGGGTGAAGAAAACAACTTTTCTCAGTAAGTATAAATCAGTCATAAGTAACTAGGTACGCCTGTATACTAACTATCTACATCAGGGATGGCGAACCTTTTTAGGTACGCGTGCCAAAATTTCCAAAAATAATATTTTTCAACTGTCCGACGTGCCAAGCAGTTTTTCATGGCGAAAATTTTTTTTTAAGTTTTATAAAAAAAAATAGTTAATAATTCTATTAAAAAGGTTTAAAAATTACAATTGAGTTATTGCTAATCTATCTTTCACCGTGTTTCTATCCGAAGGCATATCTTTTATTCATTGAATATTTTGTTCCTTGTTTTAAAATTACTCAAAGTGATCGTGGAAGCATTTAAACCACTCTTCTTTATATTATATTCTCCATCACTGAGCGGTTTCCCATTTTTAGAGATTATGTTTGAAGTAAAATAATAAGCAGTTATTATATTTCAATGACTGCCGATAATTAATTTAATAAAGTTTGTTAATTGTATATTTTTATGTTTAATTCTACGATCCTAAGGACCGACCTATGCAATCGTATGATTACATTAAACATAATGATTTGCCTGTAATTTTTTATACAATGCAATATGTCATTATTTATGGATGAATTTCATCGTTTCCGTTTGCGCATCGATTGGTAACTAAACATAGGTATAAAAACCGAAGAAAATACGCATGGCTATGTCGTCATTATTTTTTAATATCATTAGTAAGTACTTATAGATTTATTTGTAAAACTTTTTTATAAAAATGATATTTTTTCAATATATATAAAATAGTATTATTTGTTTTTTCTTCAAAATGAAACATTCGCGTGCCATGCAAAATCATCTCGCGTGCTATAGGTTCGCCATCCCTGATCTACACCTACGCCCCAAGCATCCCTATAAGATTAGTATGACATAGTTACCTAGTAAGTATTTTACTTTTAGGCAGAGTTTTTTTCTCCTTTGATAGTTTGACTGACTTACCATTTTGTCAGATAGTATACTACTTATAACACAGTAGTGAGGGATGGAGGTAGACTGTTAAGATTCGACATATATTATGCACACTAAACCATGTCAGACATACTTATTTGCTTTAATTGAACTAAAACTTCAATGCATAGATAGTGTTTGTTAGTTTTTAATATTCAATTAAACCCTTTCTAATCCAAGCCATAGTAGATAAATAGTCAAAAAATATTATTTAGTGCTACAAAATGTTTTAAAAATGGCGTTGGTCTCTAATCTCACCCCATTTCACTGTACATATGTATTTCGTTATGTATTATAAAATAATTTGTATTAGGTACTGCTCAGTGATCACACTACGGGGGTTGGGTGTTTTTGGGGTCACTGACAACTGTCATATTATTAATTCAAAACTGTGTATATATATAGGCGCAAAATAACAAAGAATATTAAATTAAAAGACTTTCTATTTCATATCTATATACAACACCTGGAAAAAAATTGAGAAAAAAAACGTTGAAAATAATAGCTATAAAATTTCAAATTTAATATTCTAATGCATTATAACCGCCAATAAGCATTTGAATTTATTTTAAATAGTTCCCGGCAATGAACGAATGCAGTGACGTCCCGTGGGGGTAGGCAGATTGAGCGTCGCTTGGGGGCTGCAGTTACTCGAAGGGCGGCAAATCGAGGAGAATTATTTGAAATAGCTACCTAAACTTAGTAATAACAAAAATATCTTTCCATTTAAAAAAAATCAGCTCACAGGTGTCGTCAGGTTCGCGATATCTAGCTTACTTCCGTCGCCCTTTGACGTCCTTGGTGACCACAAACGACACGTGGAGATTTACGAACAATTACAGCCTGATATTTTTTTAGTAATGTAGGTATCAATACAACACATTTCTTAAATATTGGACTCATGAAAGGATGTTAAAAAACTGTACAAGACATGGGGCACCATTTTGGCGCTGCCTAGGGGCGGCATTTTATCTGGGGACGTCACTGAACGAATGATTCGATACTGAGTATTGATCGATGTCCGTTGTATGAAGTATCCCGAATATGAGGGTACATTATATTATATAGATACAAAAAAAATTATTAATATTAGACATTAAATTTGAATTTTCGCTGCAATAACGTAGGGATAGGTTGGAATTTATGTGCATAATATGAAATAATAAATAAAAAGTATTCCAGAATTTAATTATTTGATTTCGAAACCATTACCACACCAATAAATAAATACCAAATTGAAAAGTACGTCGCGGCGGGTGAATTGGAAACCGTAAATTCCACGAACGCAGTGCCATTCGGAGGATCATAATGGCGGAATTCGATGCGGAATTTTATTGTCGATGGCGCGCACCTATTCAAGTCGGCGGTCGCATTCCACGGGCGTCTTTTCCCGCCGAAGCTCGACATGTTTGCCGCGCTGTCAATTGCCTGGCAGTGTGGACGAGAAATGATCCAATCCAAATCAAAGTTAAGAAAATCGTACGAAACTAGTATACTATTGTCATTATACAGTGTCGCCATGAATTTAATAAATATACCCCAACTAAAAAGTCTATAATAAAATAATTACAAGATAAAAAGAACTTTTTATATACTCGTACCTACCTACAACGCTTTTAAATTTTCTGTTGAATCATATAAACTTGAGTTGACTAGCTTAAACGATCAATAGGAATAATACTGAAATGTCATTTTGACATTTCATATTGATTTCCATGCGTGTACGTATATTAATAATTTAGTTGCTAGAACCCCAGACCACTAGCAACCAATAATGGTGTCGAAATAACTTTTCATACAAAACAAAATTAACTGAAAATGAATTCAATTATACTTTAAGATGGCTAAAAGTATTAAAACAATGCATTGGCATCGTGTTCTGATATATTCTAATAGTTTCAAATGTCTAGCTAGTCGGGAAGTTAGTTAACAATCTATTGCAAGATTTGTACCGGACAAAGAACCACCGGACAAATAAGAATACGAGCTAAGAAAAACGTTGTAAAAAAACGCTGTAAAATACAGTAGTTGCATCGTCGTTTTTCCGTATCCAGTGTGCTACTGTAGAATGATTCCAGTAGGTATAACAAAGGCGTACCTACTCGAAACGATTGTTATATTCTATATTGTAATGGCTATTTATCATACAGGAAAAAAATACTAGGGTGCCTCTAAACCTGTCCGCGTATCTAAAATCACAACCGTTTGAGAGTAGGTTTCGCGGAAATGCTCTAATTCTCAGTATGATATCGTGGTGCAAGTATTTGTATATTTAAGTATGATATAATCATGGCGTCCACAAAGAGGGGGCTGACAGGGCTCTAGCCTAGGGACCCGGCGTGGCGGGTCGACCAGGTAAGTTAAATAAACATACATCACAAATTGACCCTAATAGTAAAAAAAGTCACCTGCGGCGCTAATTTACTTCAAACATTAATGTTAATTATCGTTTTAAAAGATGTGGTTATGCGAAGCAATTTTTGAAGTGTATTGATACTCGGCAACTATTCAATAATTCAAGTAGATGTATTAAAAAATACTAAAAACCGCTAAAAAATACACTTATGACACTAATTTTACCTCGAACACCATTTGAAAAACGTAACTGTAGAGCGCCACACTGCCTTTAATCTTGGTGATAGATAGGTAGGGGGCCTGCCAAAGATCCTGGCCTGGAAGTCCGCTTCAGGATGTGGGGGCCATGAATATAATAGGTAAGTAAGTAGGTACCTAACTAATTTGCAGATAATTTGAAACAAAATATGAAAGGACGGTATTCTAAGCCCGATTAAGGGCAGCATTTTGCCTATATATGTGATAGATACGAATATTTCGGCAACTGTGACCTGTCTGTAAAGATCCTGTTCCACTATATGAAAATAGTAAATAATCATTTTTGCTTTCAAAGCGCAGCTTGATGTTATATTAACATTTTTTTTACGAAATGTGGTTGTTATCCATTCACCCAAGCAGTAAAAGTTTTATTTTAAGCGTATGATCTTTAGAACGTTCAAAAATCTTAAACAAACCAACCAACAAACAACCAACCGGTATTCCGCGGAACCCTGGGTCTGTACGAGATCTCTCAGGGCCACCGCGAGAAGAGAATTCGGAAAAGCTCACAAAGCAAGAGTAATGTTTACCGTGACCTGCATTTAAAAATGATTTCTTCGTATGATACTTATTATATAAACTAAAAACACACCCATATGATTTGCAAAAGTTTTAACTAAATAAAGTTTATTTTCAGCCACTCCGTAGAATGGATGGTAGATATATATTTTGACATTCAAAGGTTTTCTATGACGGATTCTGCGAGCTACCTGTCCAGAGATGGCTCGCGTAGCGATTATCGAAAAACACCATTCCCAATAATAAATTATAATATCTTTACTCACTGTCTTAAGAGTAAGTAGGTACTTTCCTAATGCCTAAATTAAACGTTATCATTAAAAAAATGTACTTACCTATTAATTTTAATGTGCTTATAAATATTATTTTATTTGTGAAATTACTTCAAACTAATTTTCAAATTAAAATAGTAACACTTACCTATTCTGCTTTTTTAATGTTTACTGAACAAAATGTATTGTCTGGTGTTTTTTTCACCAAAAAGTATTGGTTAGCATAAAACAAATGCAAATGGTTCGTGTAAGAAATATGTCGTGATGTTTCTTCAAAATGTATGTTCTATGTTTATATACCGTTGGCCAGAATCATGGATCATTCCACTCTTTTACCACCCACCTCCTGAAAATCAGTCAGAGCCGCATATCGTTCAAAATTAATATATCATAAATATGAACATCAGAGTAATAATACCAAAGAGAAATGATATTGTCCGACTTTATGAAGACGTTTTCTTTACGTATGACGTACAGTAGAACCTCAATTTTATTATTATTATGGAGCGCTATCTTGCTTCTCAGTACGGCTACCACACTTAAACACAGTGACGATCCTAGGCAAATTGCCGCCCCTAGGCAGCGCCAAAAAGCCGCCCATTTTTTATACAGTATTTTTATCACCATTTCATGACTCCAGTATCTAATAAATGTGTTGTATTGATACATTACTAACAAAATATACACCAATAAAGCATACAAAATTAAATTTAGATATAAAAAGCGAATAAATATAATTAAGTTAGACAGTTACCCAAATCATCAAAGTCTGATGTCGTATTTGGTTGATATTTCTGACTCATTTGGTTTGTACCATTTTGCAATACACAGATTTGTTATTTCCACACCATTTTTACAAATCTATTATTGTAGGTAGGTACAACATCTAAACAAAATATTTTTAGCTATTTCTATAATAAGTAGGTATACCAAATCTCGATTTGCCGCCCTTCGAGTAACCGCCGCCCCCAAGCGACGCTCAATCTGCCTACCCCCACGGGACGTCACTGCTTAAACACGACACAGTTAACCATTTTATGTTCTACTAAATTAACTAAAAATATTTACCAATTATTTCTCACAAAACTACATATTTCACCAACACATACTTCGGTCAAACTAATATTTACCAGCTCTGCATTCGAAAAATTAGCTCCCGCATTCACATGGCTTATATTACTGTAACACTACAGGTGAAAATCATGGACGAAACTAGATTGTGATGCATGGAAGCCGCTGATAAAAGAAAAAAGATATTATGTAGCTGGGATTCGAGTTCACATAGGCAAACAAAACAAACCTGATGGCCTGGAACAACACTAAGATGACGGGTCTAAAAAAACCTCGGTATTCCGTCATTTTGATATAATCGCAAAAACCTTCAAGCACATTTAAGACTGAAGATAGAATATTTTCTTTTTGCGAGCATATTATTAAACAATAAGAAAAGTAAGTACCGAAATAAAATGTTCATGGTAATAAAAATAAATACAAAAAATTATATTTAAATTCAGTCGTAAAACATAAAAAATGGTCTCTGATGAATATAAACGACTTTACAAGCAAACTCCAGCTTTTATTTTACTAACAAACAGAGTGAATTTGCTATTTTGTGAATATAAATACGATGAAAAAGTACTTTTTTCTGACCATGTCCGATCCTAATAGGATCATATAGGCCTCCACAGAGTAGAGGTTTGTATTAACAGATTTTGTTTTTTACGAGAAATGGATGTCAGCCACTTGCTCAACCTATTAGGCCCATACCCTGACTCACACACAAATTTAAAAACAAGATGTGTACTTGCCAGACCCAGGATTCGAACCTGAGACCTACGCCGTGATAGTCAAACGCTTAAGCCGGCCACCATGGGTGTTTGGTGAAAAAGTACTTACAAAATCAAAATAAATATTTAAAAAGGTGAAAATTTGGGTTAACAACATTGAAACGCCTTATAGGTATAACCTATAGCCATTCGCTCATCATATTGGCTTCATGTCCAGCGCTCGAAATGGAAAAATTTACGAACCGGAGCGCTCGACAGTTTTCTGAAGATTTTTACATAGTAAAGTTATCAAAGTTTATGTGTTTTTTTTTCTTCATAAAATAAGTGTGTTAGATTTTCTATTATATGACCTATCCAGCTCAGACGGTCAAATTATTTATTCCACGAGACGGAGCGATAATTTTACCGATTTCACGAACAGGAACGGCGCTCCGGTGCGTTCCGGTCCATTTCGAGCCCTGTTCATGTCCGATATCCAAACATAGAAGATTGAAAAAAGAAACATAATAATATTAAACACATATAATTTGAAAACACTTCTAAGAAATATATAACCACTAGACATTTTTTTTTTAAATACAACATCCAACAGAATTCGAACCTGCGCCATCGGGAATCTCGCCGATGTGCACTAACCACTATAATATATGTATATTATTATCTTATCTAATTGCGACAAAATGTATCTATGTAATGTTTTTACAGCACTCTCTGAAGCGCTTTCTAAATTGCGTTATTAATTGGCAATCAGCATTTTGTAGTTTAAAAGTATTATATTACCTTAATTACTTACCGGTGTCAGGATTACTGCAAATATTTTGTTATAAGTATTTTATAACGTACTTAACTTGCTAATAAAACACTTATGAGAAATAATATATTACTACTAGAAAAAATCTTTTGAAAAAATAGATTTTAGAAAGCGCTTCAGAAACATAGTAATTTAAAACAGTTACGGGATGGAAATCGTGACCAATTAAACAAAAGACGAGCAAAATATGTACCTCTGTTCTACGGTAGGCACCAATACTTTTATAACTTTGAATGACACATCATACCCTTCTTTTATTGATAAACCTAATACCTTCATTATGTTTTCCTATTGAGTTTTCTAAAAGCTTAGAGCGCTCAACCACCTGTATTTTTTTATATTTTAATGAAATCTGTAAGCGCTTAGAAATATTTCGTAATTAATTACAAAAAGGCTGTAAAACTTCATCGATTATGAAAGTTTGGAATCTTCTCTTGACTTAAGCGATTCGATGTGTCGATATTAATCAATAAATTTATTTATAAAAGTTTTGTCTTTATGTCGTCTAGTCTAGGGAAGTTAAGCTTAATAAAACCCAACTCACATCTGCCCGCAAATAATATATACAAACTGTTTACAAACATTTGTATAAAAACATATTTTATTTTCTTTTTTGAGAATTCAGATTTTTTGTATTGCGCCGCGGATGGAAAACATAATATGCAAATGCATTTATAAACACGCAAGTTAGTGTGAATATGTTTGAGAAAATAATACTCGGATTTTCATCGGAAGTAGCGACGCGTGATGAATGTGGAATGTCGTTTTGATTAAATCACATTAAAATTAAATCTCGTCGCACACACAATACGACAGAATATGCCCATGCCTTATATTATCACAAGAGTAAAAATGGATATTATACAATTTTTTTCGACCATGTCCGATCCTAATAAGATCATATGGGCCTCCACAGAGTGGCGGTTTGTATTAACAGATTTTGTTTTTACGAGAAATGGATGTCAGCCTCTTGCTCAAACTACTAGGGCCATACTCTGACTCAAACATAAATTGGAAAACAATATGTGTATTTGTCAGACTAAGGATTCAAACACGGTACCCACGACATCATAGGCCGACGCTTAAGCCGAGCGGCCATCGTAGGACTGTTAAATTATACAATAGCTTTACAAAAATAAAACATTATTTAGTTGGGTAATCACATAAAATCGCAAATCACAACAAAACAGTATCAGTTAGTAACTAATAATTACCAGAAAATTGTTACCAATTCAACCATACTAAAAATACTTTCTTCATTTGCTATCAAAACAACGTTACAATAAATCATATAAGTACACAGTATTATGAATCTCTCTACGTATATACGAAAATACAGTCCAATCCCTTTGGTTAAGTCCTGTTGTGACTAAAGTTGCGAATATTTATATTATACAAAAAATGTCGAAATGTCATTTCGATTTGATCGAGTATTCTACACGCGACGGAAGTTTTTCAATAAAACAGATAAGCAGATAAAAAATTGACGCTAGCTTCCCAAACTAGCATGCTTATCGTATTAGATTTTCGGTTCATCACCGTATGTTCTCTCTACTTCTTTCCTCTGTGTTTCTGGTTCGTTATGTTAGCCGCTTCCTCAACCTATTAGCTGCATACTCTGGTTTCATCCATACGTGAATTTGCCAGACCGGGATTCAAACACGAAACTCACGACATTGTATGCTGATATGTACGTTACCACTCGGCCATCGCAGACGCCATTGATACCCGTGAAATAGTTGTCATGCAGTGACGTCTCCAAGCAAAGTGATTTAGAATATAGCCCCCTTTCATTTTTATATGAAAATTCGTACCTATATGAAAAAGGCACATAGAGTCTGTCTTCTATAAGCTAGCGTGCGGTTTCCCCCCGCTTCAGCATCTTAATACTGCACTCCCTCTTGTTCCCTCCCATGAGAACTTGCAACAGTCGAACGCGATGGCACAATGTTGTCCGTCCGCAAACGACGTGACGTGAACGCCCGCTTATAGAACACAGGCTCTACTAACCCATTTCATTATTTATTTTCGGCAATTTTAAGCAGACAAATACACCTTTTTTATTATTATAGCATTTACACGAAACTTACTCTCAAATTGTGGTGGTTTTAGGTACTGACAAGCTTGGAGGCACCCTTCTGAACATTTTGCCTGTGAGACAAATCGCCGATGCATTTTGTATTACAATACGACTTACGTAATTCAGTGCGTAAGGCGTTGGCCTCTCGTCCGGCGGCTCCGGATTCGATTCCCGTTCGCTGTCCTTTATAATGTACCACCCCTGTGCACCGCATGACCTGCCAACCCCCACGGGACACCATTTTTATCATATAATAACTGTAGATGGCAGTTAAACACCATTGTTCAAAGCAAACGCAAAGTTTTACAAATGCTGAAATATTTTATTGAAATCACGGGAAGTGGATCCATTTAGAGATGAAATTTTATATTACATTTCGAGTGTCGCAGAACTATATTATTTAGATAATGTACATACTTGTATATACCTCATGTATCAAAGAGAAACCTGCCATCCGATGCAACCTATACTTATTTCAGAAGAATTGCCATAGCTTTAAATGGAGCTGATAAATGAATATAATATAATATTATCCTAGATTCGAATGACACTTATCATTTACAATTATATTACATACACTATCTATTATTTCTGTTTTATTATGGTATAGGTTGATTTTATTATTGCAAACAAACATAACCCTAATATTATAATATTATTTCATTGAAAATTATATAGAGAATTTTAACAGATATATATAGAGAAACATTAATAATAATAATAATATAATAAAAGAGAAAAACAAAATAAGTGACATAATGTGTAAAATTAAACAAGTACATTATATATATAAACCAATAAAATAATAATTATACAACTATTGGTATATTAGGTTTCCCCAAGTATATAAAAAAAACTTACCTAAAGCAGAGTTCCTAGAGTACCTAAAGCAGTGACTGCATTACCTCTTCGGAATATATATATGCTTATTCGCTGTCTCAGGTACTCAGTCGAACGGCACTCACATGTTTTATCTGTCAAGTGACGACCGATCTCAGCCACCGTCTTCAAAGCAGACAGTCCCCAGGGTCCAAACGTCTCAATACCCAGGTGACAGACAGTCGTATTTTGGCTATACTGCTGAACCTACTTATACATACACATTTTTAATTAACAACAACTATTTCAAATATTGTTTAATAATATCTTAGGTATTTATTAAAAGCAATGACAACCCCGTTACACATGTCACATACCATATACTGCTTTTAATCGACTGATATTAAAAGAAACAAAGAGAATAATACATATTTTTAGTGTATATTAATAACTTTTTTGCCTGCGGTACTTAAAAACATTGTCTACACAAATCATTAGTACTTATATAATTTGTGTCAGATAATATTTATAGACTGTCATTTTATTAAATGTATCTGTGTAGATATAAAAATCACAAAAATACCTAGCACACTTTCATATTATCGGAAAATTATTGAGTGCTCCGGGTAGTAAAATTTTCTATTCTGTGCGCTGTACTTTTCACAAATATCAGGTTATCGCATTGTTTTTACCACAAGATACTACGAGAGAGGGAAGCAACTAGTATTGGGGTCGGTCTTACGCAGAGATTTTTAACGTATGCACCTCGACACCTCGATAGTCGATGTATTTTTTAATAATGCCGAGCAATATTAATTCAGGAGGTACACGATAGATTCGTACACTTCTGTGGATTTTGTCTTCAAGAGATGACAACATTTTAACCTATCATACTATATTTTTATCGTAGGCAATACGTAAGAAGTCGAAATCAGTTATTACAAGACTATGCTTCCTTATTTATTTCATTTGCAATGGTAGCATATGCGGCAACTTCCGATAGGAGAAAGCACGCGATAAAACAGAAACTGTTGTTACAATTAATTATTGTATTTGTATATTTATTATGTATATTCGTAGACGTGCATGGATTTACTTCCAGATATAGTGCGTATATCGTGGCCACAACAAGAAAATGTATGCGTAAACATGTATTATCCTGCAGTTGGCAAGATTGGATGCATGAATCAAAAAAGTTCTCAGGCTTCTTAATTACTTACTGTCAGCAGTAAATCCATGCACGTGTAAACATGGTATAAGATTCGCGACAAGGATGTTTTCGATATCTTCCTTTCTGTCTGAATCTTCGGGATAGATTTGTTTACAGATCTGTTGGATCTCACCAGGAAATGGTGACTAATCTATGAAGAAATAAGCATTGTATGTGTATTAGTGTAGAGAGTAATGAGATTATTTTCTTTTTTGTCTCAGGTCGTCATAAACCATCAAAACATCACGGATCAGCAAACACATTGCTTTTTCAGAAAAGTAAGTACTTATGATTGCTATAATAAGTAAATAAAAATAATAAATAAGTACCTATGTAGTTATCTTCAGTAGTATTGTGTTTAATAAAACAGTACCTAGTCGCTGTGTTATGTAAACCTGACCTAGGTACTACATTATTATGCGTGGGTACGTCAGAATATGTTTTAGTAATTAGGGTAAAATACGGGTCTCAAAATGGACAGGAGCGCACTGGAGCGCCGTTCCGATTCATAACACACTTATTTTTATAAAACACTGGATAATAATATACTGACGTTGATGATATTATGTTATCGTTTGCGCGTTTTAGAAGAACTGCTGGTTCAAGTGGAGGAAGACAGCTGCGTGGTGCAGAACGTGGTCCTCACAAGTGCGCCCGGTAGTCCTGGCGATGGACCCGATGATCTTGAAGGTGTAGGACAGGACGACTCTGAAGCTCTCTCTCTATCACAAGGAGCCCTGGCCAATACTGCGAAGGAGAAAGGTAAATATTTACACTAGTTGCTACACTCTCATATTATAAGTTACACATCAAATTTATCTTCCTGTTTCACTATTGTGAGTTGTGACCATATCGAAATCGTAAATATATAAGTAATTAATATTTCAAGTTAGACACATTTTTTTGGGAAATCGATATTTAGAGGGTGACAGGTTTAGGGATGAAAAGAGACTGGTTGGAGGTTGCTCGGATGAATGGAGTTGCAATAGTCTATTGCTGCGTAAACAGTATACAGGTGGTATAAAAACAAATAACGCAGGAGAGATATCAGCGGTCTGAGGCACGGTGGTAGGAATGTTTGAGTTTCAGGCATGGTGAGAGAACGCTTCACAGCAAGATGTAGGGAGAGAGTGTGCTGGTCCGAGGCTCGGTGGAAGTAAGTACTGTACGGTGTGATACTGAAACTGAATCTGAGACTGATTTGACGCAACCCATCATACGTGAATATTCAGTAAATTGCTAGTCATTGTTTACTTACGTAATTCGCAATTAGGAAATCTGTTGACCTCCGCATCGTTGCAACTCGAGGCGTTTCGATGACAAAACCTTCATCGATGTATGTGACAACTGTAGAATATGCTGATTGTATATGCGGTGATTGTGTGATAGTTGAGTGACTCAATGATTCTTGCATTATCATAATTACGTTGACAAGGCCCGAGGTTGTTGCCCGCTACAAATGTTTTTTTTTAATATTAATATAAAATACATTAATACTATGATTATTTACGGCGGAGATAGCCTATTACAGTAATTATGTAATTGACAAACATAATAATAAATGGATGACAATTAATTTTATTACCAATCGAGAACATTGAAATCATTTTTAATTAGATCTAAGCGAGCTGATTGATCTCTTACGACGACAATATTTTATTTGAATTATTTTCGATACAGTTTTATAAACAATATTAATGAATTTTCTAATTTAATATTATTTAACAATATATACTCATCCGCTGGTGCTACTGAGGCAGATTATTATCTCTGTTTTATGAAGCAATAAATATTATTTCCTCTGTTTATAAAGCATAAATAATGGCAAATTTTTAGAGCAATATTGTATTAACTTGCACGTCTTGCAATCACGGCGTCACTGACGTGTCTGCAATTTTTGTAATACTCAGCCCTTTTTAGAGAAAACCAAAAGAAGTCAATGTCTACTTCATTGTGATGACTATTGTATCAATAATTATTATCTAAATAAAATATAATATATTGTTAGTCTTTTCTATATTATAATTTATATATGAGAAAACGGACTGGAGAAAAATAACTGAATTGTGTACAAAAATGTGGAGAACACTAATGTTTGCACAAGCATCATTTTCGTGGCAATCGTGGAATTCCTCGATCCTTCCATATAGTGGTAAGTGGTAAGACGCATTCGCAATCTGTGTGCGTCTTCTGATTTCCGCTTCACATCCGTCTTTTCCAGCAATGGTCAATCCCAGATAAACAAAGTCGTCCACTGTTAGCCCGATCGGTATTAAGGAGGCCGTATTTGCGACTTTCTTCCTCTACCCGGTGTCGCAGCTTTGTGAGTTATATTTTTCATCACCAGCGAAACTGTATAAATAGGTATGTCTTAATTACCAACTTGCACGGATCATGTATTTTGACACAATCGTAATTTTATATTGGTTCCCAGGAGATGATGGTCGAGAAACTTGGGGAACAGGCGCGGACTTTCTTCTCAGCATCATAGGATTCGCAGTAGACCTTGCCAACGTCTGGAGGTTTCCATATCTCTGCTACAGGAATGGGGGAGGTTAGTACATTATTTGACAACTACACACATAATATGCTAACAGCATTTTTTCTAACCATTATTTTTATTCGTATTATAATTTTAATTAACACAAAATTGCTAGTCTACTTTTATTTATTGAAAAAAAATATTTTTACATATTCTGGATTGAATGAATTGTTGTATAATCGGTGTTTTTCTTTAAAAATATGATTGGTTGAGCATTTGTGGACGGTAATTTTCGTTGAAGGAGGCTGTGAATTCTGGATCTGGGGGGGGGGGGCGAGTTATACAAGAATACCAGGCACTAACCTTTTGATGTGGTGAGGACTGGCGCGCACTGGTACTGGTCCCGGGTCACACACTCACGCGCTAGTAGATAAATTGTCTTGTCTCACTCTGACTGGTACACTTGGGTTAATTTTAATGATAATGACGTTTGTAATGAATGATGATCAGACACCTTGTGCCGGTAGCACGGCTTGAGTCGAGGTTCTGATTGTGCTGTATTGAGTTCTTGCCAAACGATCGTCACACTGTATCAAGTGCACTCACTCGTTGTTCGCGAATAACTCCCGGTTATTACATCACCGTTGTAGGATGGCCCGTAATCCTGGTTGAAAATAATGATTAAGGATGGGATTACAATCGACCCAGCCAGGATAGTACCTATTATTATTATGACGACCGAAAGACCGTCGCAAAATACATTGGTTTGATGAAATATTGCGGTTTGCAAGAATAATGTGGCAGTGAAGAACAAGAAACCTACTAGAGTGGACAGTGCATGGAGAGGCCCTTTTCCAGCAAAAAATTGAAAATGATTGATAATATTATGATATTATCTACCAACATAATATACTAAAAACTTCAAACAATTAAATCTCTGTTGTTATATCAGAAAAATAACATTTAGTAAACAAGAATCAAGTCTTCCTTGAACCAGCATCAGAAACCTAACTTTGTAAACGTCATTAATGTAATTTAGTCTAGTTTTTTCAAAGGAAATCAATAAAACCGTTCAAATGTATAAATATTATGAAGATGTCATTTTTTTTTTAAATACGACTAATGATTAAATAAAATAATAAGCCATTTCAAATTTATTTGTAACAAAATTTACATCGTTGTCGTCTACATAATATGTCAAAGACTGCAAGCATTTTAATATTTTCAGCACAATAATTGTAGAATCGCTGAATTTTTCAATTCCATAAATTATTATTAATTGTACATATATTGTCAAGATAAACCCTATAACTTGAATGTGATGAATGGATGGTCAAAGGCATGGCAAATCTTTATTATTTAGATGAACAACCACGTAAAATGCCAAAAACTGTACTTAAATAAATAATGCAAACACGTCAACATTAAATTTATTCCCGAGCGCTTTTCCGAAAGTTTTTTACACACTGAACCATCATTATTTAGCATATCAAATACAAAAGAAGCCGTTATAGATGGCGGCTATAAGCAAGAATTTGTAACCACATCTTATATTTGTGTGACTATTAATTTAACCATACTAAAAATATTGATGAATAATTGTTACCAACTACAACTGTAGGTACTACAAAAAATATATTATTAAAAATATTTTCCAAACTCTAGCTTTTTATCTTGTAGGATATGTTATATTTTAGTAAAATGTATTTATTTTTATTTTCAATGTTTACGGTGGTTACTTAATAGTTTATGGTAATTCACAATCCATATTAATTATTCATTGTCAACAGGTGCTTTTCTGATTCCCTACACACTTATGTTGATCTTTGGGGCAGTCCCTCTATTTTACATGGAATTGATTCTCGGGCAGTTCAACAGACAGGGACCCATCTCGTTGTGGAAAATTTGTCCGATGTTCAAAGGTAAAGTTATTTTGATCGGATTTATATTACAACTCTCTATCTACGTTGAAAACATTATTAATTGTGAATAAAATAAAATAGAAACGCTTTGTTTGGTAAAGCAAAAGGGTGTTAAGGTAAAATTTCGCTCTTGCGTCCTACGTATTTTGTATTAAATTTTAAGGGGGGACATGCTCAGCGTAGGTCAAAATGGAGCTTTTATTCTATTTTCAAAGCATCATTCTGAACATTCCTTAAACGTTGTAGATAATCTATTTATATAATTTTGAAGCCTTATTATCCTTTATATTTATTTTAAACATTTGATGACTGCATAAAGTATTTTTATTACATAAAATAGTATTCTTTTAAACCTCTCGCTCTAATGTTTTAGAATATAGTCATATTTCAGTACATAAACGTGCAGTGGTGTTAAGATTTTTTACATTTATTAATTTTTAAACGCATTTATAAAACCGAAAATCAATAGGTTTCATAATGATTAGACCTTTTTCACCATTTTATTAAAATCCAAGACTTATTTATATTAGATTAGGATGCCAAGCAACCTGCAAGGTCTAGCGAGGCAGCTGACTATTGCCATCCAGCTCTGTAGTAAACGTTAAATGTCTTTAATTTAAAATAACTTTTTTTGTAACAACCCTTTTTTCAGGTGTGGGGTTTTGTGCAGTAATGGTGGCTTTTTACGTGTCATTTTATTATAACGTAATTATCGGTAAGTCAATACTTCACTTATTACATTTACATCGTCTTTTAAAGCTGCCAACTTATTTATTTATCAGGTACATACAACTAATTATAAATATATTATTGAAACCTCAAAAATATTTTGGAAGGTGGATTCACTTATAATTTGTATAAAAAAATATTGCATTTTCATTCTCATACATTTAAAACAAAGGCGTGTATAGTATTAAACTTATTATGATTTAATTATATATATTCATATACAAATTCAATAATTAATATTGTGGATTTTTAGATGCCTACATAATAAATAGAAAAATATTTATACAACGGGGAATTCCCAATTAGGTCACCTCATAATAAAATATGAACATCCATAGTGTTTTAACTTAAATTGGCTATTAACGTTGTTTGAATATAAACTCTGGATCTAATACAGAAGATATTATTTGAAAATTTTTCTTTTTTACAATCCACGTACTAGTCTCGGCCATAGGGCAAGCACAAAGACTCACAATTTTCTTCGGTTCCACGCGTCTAGCCATATCATATCGTAGATCTTGCAGCAGCACAACTGAGAAGAAAAAAGCAATATGCAGATTTTACCTGTACTTCACCACGCAATGTATTGATACAGGTTGGGCTCTATACTTCCTGGTATCATCAGCGACGACCGCAGAACTTCCGTGGATTCACTGCAACAACACGTGGAACTCGGGAAGCTGTTGGGACAGCTCACTGGGAATCGAATCAGAATCCAACTCCTCAACTGACATGCCTCCGGGACCTCTCAGTCGCTTCACGCCGGCCTCTGAATTCTTCCACAGAGCAGTTCTGGAGATGCAGAAATCATCTGGTCTGCACGATTTAGGATTGCCCAAGTGGCAGCTTGTCCTATGTCTGCTGGCTGTCTATAGCATGCTGTACTTGTCGCTCTTCAAAGGGGTGAAGAGTTCTGGTAAAGTGGTGTGGGTCACGGCTACCTTTCCGTATATAGTGCTATCGCTACTACTGGTACGAGGTCTGATGCTGCCTGGGGCTGCGCAGGGTATTGCGTACTACCTGAGGCCGCAGATGGCGAGATTGGCTGACACTCAGGTTAGTAAAATAGTATTTTTTTCTAACAGATCCCCACAATATAATATATTTTTTAAATGAGATGCCTAGAGTCATAACATTTTTTTTAAATATATTATTACCTAGTACTAAGGCTGCAGACACACAGCACACAGCCAATTTCTGATCGGTTAGAAAGGCCTTGATGACATAACTCACATTATTCAATGAAAAATGTGAGATATGACACCAACAGTCAACTTTGACAACGATTTTCACGTGGCTTAAAATGAATTTTGACAGCCAACTATTTTTACAACGTTTTTCTTAGGTCGTATTCTTATTTTTCCGGTGGTTGTTTGTCCGCTACAAATCTTGCAATCGATTTTCAACTAACTTCCCGACTAGCTAGACATTTGAAACTTTTAAAATATATCAGAACACGATGCCAATGCATTTTTTTAATACTTTTAGCCATCATTAAGTACAATTGAATTCATTTTTAGTTAATTCTGTTTTGTATGAAAAGTTATTTCGATACCATTATTGTTCGCTAGGGGGTCCTATCGACTAAATTATATACGTGCGTTACTATGGAAATCAATATGGAATGACATTTCATTATTCAGTGTTCCTATCAAGTACAATTTTTTGATCGTTTAAGCTAGTCAAGTCAAGTTTATATGTTTCAACAGAAAATTTAAAAATGTTGTATATAAAAATATTACATTTAATCTTTTTATCTTGTAATTATTCTTTATACAGATAAATGCCTCTAAAATCACTCGGTATATTTAACTCAAAAATTGCAAAATGTGAGTTATGACTCTAATACACTGTACCCAACCCCCGTTAATGACATAATATGATGAGAGACAAGGGATGGCATAATATAAAAAATCTCATACATGGAAAGAAACTGTCTAAATTAATTTCGACTAGATATATATTTTTTCGATTACCTTCTCCTATTGGAGGTTGACAATTATCACAACTCTATAGAAGATGGTGAATATATATATTTTTCATTGCTGTGTTTTTCTTTTACCTTCCGCAATGTAATTTTACAGATAAATCAATAATAATTATATCTCCATTGTATATATATGGTACTATTCATAATTCGCCTCAGCCTAGTAGGCATGGCCCCCACAAGGGGAGGGGGGGGGCTCACAGGGCTCTAGTCTAGGGGCCCGGGTTCAGGAAGGGCCCGGCGTTACGTGTCGACCAGATGAGTGAGATAAACACAGACTACAAATTTGCTCTAATAGTAAAAAAAAAGTCGCCTGCGGAGCTATTTTGCTTCAACAATTATTATTAATATAAATATTTGATTGTACAATGCAATTTTTAACTGTGCCGATACTCAACAATTACTCCATAATACAAATGGATGGGAAAAAGCAAAAAAATCGCTAAAAATACACCTTAATTTTACCGCGTATACCATGGCAAACGCTAGTGTAGCGCATCACACTGCCTTTGCCCTTAGTGATAGATAGGGGGCCCGCCAAACATCCTATCCTGGGGGCCCGCTTCAGGATATGGGAGCCATGCCAGTGGGCATAGTAAAAAAACGGCAAGAAAATGTTAATTTCGTTTGAAACGCCACTATATATGGTCCTAATATAATAGATACAGCGACAAATTGAAAAGGTAATAAGGTGCTACTCTTTCTCCGACTCAGTGGTACTCCGTTTACTTTTAGTGGTCGATCATAATATGTTAAAATATCTCACTGGTATTCAAAGTGTGTGCAACGGTGCCCTGTGGCGTCACGTGCATTTACTAGTGACGAAAAAAGTACTTCCACTGTCCACTTTTCAAAACCACTTTCGTGAATATAATATGTTGACATTCAAATAGATTAAATATATGAAAGAAATAAGGGTAACTACAATGATGTCTCGTGTGGGAAGGATGGTCATGCGTTGTCTGGAGGCGGCGTATTGTGAAATGTGAATAATACAACTTTTGAGAATAACTTCTATGGAGTTGACAAAATTTCGCTTACGACACTGTTGTACGTCAGAATTTAAAAAAAAGAATCATTACATTTAGGTAGGTATCCAAAGCAATATAATAAAATGTAGTAGTACCTAGTAGAAATATTTTTCTAGTTAATTTATATACAATTTGAGGGTAAAAATAGAAAGGGGAGGCATTTTGAGCATGTAAGACACTATTTTATTAGCTATGTTTAGATTCAATCGGCGATTTGAAAAACTGCGCGGTGCAACTGGA
This sequence comes from Rhyacophila brunnea, assembly GCF_057557595.1. Classification (NCBI taxonomy): domain Eukaryota; kingdom Metazoa; phylum Arthropoda; class Insecta; order Trichoptera; family Rhyacophilidae; genus Rhyacophila; species Rhyacophila brunnea. Next base: position 24,337,910 of record NW_028232774.1, read on the forward strand.
ACCGTGTCCGGAAACTTGTATGTATGCAGTTCGCCGTATCACACTTCACCGTGAACGGAAATACATGGCCGTATATTAAAGACCGCCCAACCTCTTTGGATCGTATAGTACTGGCATAAAATTCATGTCATTCATGTCATTCAGGTTTACACTTTACAGGAAGCTAGCAGCAAAAAATTTTGAAAATAGCCGATATACTAGATTATTTGTTAGGTTAGGTTTTCATTCTTGAATAATTCATGAATTTTACCAAAATCAGCTATGAACATTGAATTAATGTTCATATTGAATGTAATAAAATTGGAGACCGTATAATATACGGTTATCTCTTTCTGGTAGAAATCTCACGGCGAACTGTGCCACGGTGAAATGTTTTACGTATAATTTACATGTAACCCACTGAAATAATCCTTTAGACTTTGATATCTGAGGTGGGAAACCACTGCAGTATCGCAATGATATTTTCGCTGTCTAATATTTCTACAAAATATTCATACAATTTTACATGAATTTGTAAATCAAATCACACAAACTCTTGCAAGCGCATACTGTTATTGCACTTGTGACGATGTGACGATTTTAGTCCCGAATACCTAACGTTATAGATCGCGCAGCCAGAGTTGAGGCGGCCGAATACTCACACAGTGACGCATTCAAAAAAGGAACAGCCTGTAAAAGAATACTATATTCTTCAGAAATTCACCAATACACACAATCTTCCGTATCTGTGTCGCACCGACTCTGGTTGCGCGATCTATACTTAAATAATAAAACAAAAAAACTTAATAATATTTGGTTAACAACTACTGCTTGGTATGGTACAGTAATGTGTCAAAAAAGAAAGGCGTGCATGCATGCGTCATTTTTAAACGGGCGCCAAAAAACAAAACGCCATTAGCATAGTATTGTTTGGGATGTTCAATATCATAAGATTGATAGAAAAATGTGAATTATATATATATTATAAACTACTGTGTTAGATATTATCGACCTATGCATCGATATACCAACAAACAATTATTATGTTTTGGCATTATTTGGCAATATTTCCCCAAGGTCCCAAACGTAAACATATTTTGAGGTAGTGCTAGACAGTACGATTAGTTGTTGGGTCCAGAAATGTTTTTCGCAAACGGATTTCAAAAACAACGTTCGGCCACTAACCGTCGAAATTTTCAGGATCCTTATAGTATTAAGATACCTCAACATAGTGCAGAATAATTAACTTTTCAATCCCCGCCAAAGTGGGTAGGCACTGTCACATTCCCAAATGGCCCTCATTTGGGGATGTCTCTGTGAATCTGGAGAGACCCAAATCGATATCAAATCGACAAATAGTAAGGGTTGATTGCGAAAATAATTAAATAATGTTAAATATCTGACCGGCAACATTGTCTGAATGCCGTTAAAAAAAATACGAATGGTAACGCCGCAGTTGTACGGCTCGTAAGCGACCAGCATTTTGACAGCAACGCAGTAAGCAGTGTTAACCTCGCTATCCGTCAAAATTAAATTGAAAAGAATTTGTATAAAAATGTAACCATTTAGAATATATTAACGTAAATATACCTTGCCGTCCCCCCAAGTCCCGAATCCAGACGAAAATCCATACAACGAAGCGACAGTGTTTTCACTTTCGAAAATGGAGGGAAATGACAGTACCTATAACAAACAGCGCCCCGGGCTAATTTTGTGTTTCATTTAATGTAGAAGAAACCAAAACACGGCCTTGATAGTTGACAAATATTAAAATATTTAAAATAACGCATAAATAGTGTCAAATCTGTAGTATACATTAAAGATACACTTTGAAATATTGGGGATATCGACCGTGTGAGATATTCAGTGTGACCAGTCAATTAAAAAGAGAGTCAGATTCGAAACATTTTGAAGGCATTGGGTCTTAAACTCATTAGACTTATCAATCGAAACCAAAATTATAGTACAAATACTATAATTATACGACTGTATAAAATAATAATTCAAATATTTGTACGAAAACCAAATTCACCGCGTACCACTTCAAATATTTCACGTACCTCAATGCTCACTATAATTTGGCAAATACTGGTTTATAAACCAATGTGTATCGATCTAATGGCCATCTTAGAATGTAGCCAAGAAAAATACTATGACTGGAACATATGTAATTTCATAAGTGAACTTTCGTCAATTGTTTTTATTACAAAATATATTCAAAAACAAATAAGTTTCTTAAATATGTGTTTAGTTTGTAAATTCGTAAATTCTGCGTGTCCGTTGGTTCAATGTGTATTCTTATTTGAATAGTTTGAATAATTGAAACCCCCTACTAGCTTACATCAAAACAATGGAAAAACGTCAGATTAACCTTGAACAACTCTATCTAAATATTATTGTGTTTGGCATTGGTCTCACGTCAAAAGTCAAAACGCGGGACTGGTGCCTTGTCTGCCTTTCCACCTAATGTTCCCCAATTGAATGCCCACAATCCACATTCGCATTATTATTATATATTTGCTTTCACTACGGTATTTCCCAGGGGAAAGTTACCTTCCTGCTGACAGGGGCGAAATGGAATATTATTATAATATTTGATGATTGGTACTTAATATTGGCACAAATGCGTATTGTACCAGACACATTGTCATCCCGGTTATATCTAATAGAAATAGATTCAAGTTTGAATTTAAAAAAAAAATGATACATATGTAAGAGGTCATATGCATGGGACATTTTTAGATGTCTTCAAAATACAGTGAATTGAAGAATTTTAATTTTTGTTGCGTGCGTGTAATAAATACATTTATTAATCGTAAGAACTTTATTTTTATCAATTATAAAAGTTGGCTGATGTCCCAACAGCCTATAATAAATGGTACATAAAAATCTTTGAATGGGACGGATATAACAAGATGTGATGGTATGTATGGCATAGTCCGCAATTTCGCCAATTTTTTGAATGTGTTATAATATTAGATTCATTCCATTTTTTAATACAACGTTTTTATTAGTTCGTATTCTTATTTGTCCGGTGGTTGTTTGTCCAGTACAAATCTTGCAATCGATTTTTAACTAACTTCCCGACTAGCTAGACATTTGAAACTTTTAGAATATATCAGAACACTATGCCAATGCATTCTTTTAATACTTTTAGCCATCTTTATTTAATTGAATTTATTTTCAGTTAAATCTGTTTTGTATGAAAATTCATATAGGAAGAAATCCGTAATCCAATCCACTATTATTGGTTGCTAGGGGTCTGGGGTCCTAGCAACTAAATTATTAATATATACGTGCGTTACTATGGAAATCAATATGAAATGTCAAAATGACATTTCAGTATTATTTCTATCAAGTACAAAATTTTTTGATCGTTTAAGCTAGTCAAGTCAAGTTTATATGATTCAACAGAAAATTTAAAAACGTTGTATATAAAAAGTTCTTTTTATCTTGTAATTATTTTAATTATTTATTTATTTTATTAATAATTCATTTATTCAAGTAAAATCGCCCTAAGGAAAGAAACGTGAGACGAAATTCGACAAGAAAAATATCTTTAAGTATCAGACCAGCATGATTTGCGAGGAGATATTCGATTTTGAAATAAACATAATAATTATGTACCTGAAAGAAAGTAGCGACATTTTTCTTATATATAGAACATACAAAATAAGTAAAACGATTTTTTTATATCAGATTAATTAATTGTTTATAACACAAATAATCATGATATTTATGAAATAAATCTTTCTTTGGTGTCACAAAATGTTCTAAAAAATATTTCTAATCAAAACGTTTTATTGATACATGTATATAACTTGTTCGTTTTTTCACGCAAAAAAATGTACTTTTTCCACTTTTTATTTAAGAAATTTGGACTGGTTTCGTCCTCCCCAAATGTCACTTTATTTATTAAATAAAAAAGTGGAATTAGTATTTAAAAAAATCGTTTTATTAATATTAATCAATAATACAATGCAGTTCCACCATGTATTGACAATTAACACAATAAAAGTTTTTAATAAACGTATTTAAAATGTTCCAAATTATTAATTTGCACTTAAATGATCATTATTAAATTTTACTTCTAGCAAGCGTAGAGCCACACAAAACTTTCGTATACCTGTAAATATTCGTTAAATTAGCTAAATGCATTCATAATAATTGTACCTGTGATACATATATCACATGAAAAGTCCAACCCTGCCTGGTTAATACGTCGTTTCCGCAACAGCCGCGGGAAAGAAGAAAAGAAATGAAGCGATGATGATTGACGAATGCGCGGAAACGGAGCGAGATGGTTGCTGTTCTATTATCAAATTGGAAAATCGCGTACCTTTTGCCGCGTCAAGTTGCCAACAATCATTGTTACGTGTGATATATTTTTTTACTTCATGTTTTGTTTATGGCTGTATGATTAATTATTATTGCATGCAGAATAAAAGTTTTCGGTGCGAAAGTTCTAAAAATAATTTATTGAAACATTAATTTCAGTTTGTAATGACAATGTAAGATATTTGAATAATTTATCATTATTACTAAGGTATTAAAGATATTTTTAAGTCAGTATTATTTCAATGTATGTACTTCAACCACTATAGCATAGCTCAGTGGTATTACATAATATTAATTTTCATTTTTATTTTCCCTGAGCACAAATAGTAGAAAATACCCCCCACGCCTTACTTTAATAAAAAAAATACACCCGTCTATAAGGAATTTGATCCTTAAAAATCGATATTCTCTCCTAATTACATAAATATTATATCTACTACAATACAGGCTCGCCTCAAGGGACTTAGACGCCCTAGAGCAAAATCAAAAAATACCTCTATATATATTATAATTAAGTAGATAGTCAAAATAAAGTTTTATGAATAATGCTGTTGTATTGTGAAGTGTAAAACATATCAATTTGTACGGGGGTGGCGAAGAAGAACTTACTATTTATTTTAAATATGAAAGGAATATATCTACTTAATATTTTATACGGTATAACTATAACAGATATTTTACATTTTTGATGAATGTTTTTTCTGATAGTTGGATGTGTTGATTTTTATTTGGTTTGTGGGATATCTTTGTAAATTTGCGATGGCCACCCTCTAAATTCGACTACCCTTATGCAATGTATATTTTACACAGTGCGGCCCTGTTATTTATTATACGGTGAACATAATATATTAAATCGGTAAATTTGATAGGATATATTTACAATGTTCGATCCTGAGAAGATTATAATAATTATGGAGGTTGTATTAACAGATTTTTGTTTTTACGAGAAATATGTGTTTGAAACTTGCTCAACATATTAGGTTCATACTCTGGGTCCAAAAACACATTGAAAAACAACATGTGAATTTGCTAGGCCCGGGATTCGAACCCAGAACCCACGACTTTATAAATCGACGCGTAATCGCTCGGCCATCGTGGGCGGAGATAATACATCAAGATTACATATTATGTATTTATTTAATTTAGACGCGTACACATAATGAAGAAGGAGGGTGTATAATATCATATTATGTTATGCATAGCAGTGGCAAAGGGTGGAGGTAGGCTGTTAAGATCCGCCATAAATAGTGGACATTAAACTTTGTCAATCATAGCTATTTGTTTTCTACAATTTACAGATGGTGTTGGTTAGTTTTTAAAATTCCATTGATCCCTGCGAAAACTAAGCCATAATAGATAACAATCAAAAAATACTCGTCTATCTATAAAATATTTAAAACTATGCAATTAAATCATACATAACTTTGGATATTTTATAGATAGAATAATATTTTTTATATATTATAGTTTGTTATAAAAAAATGAACCAACAATATGTGTAATGTAATTCTTAATCCAACGATAACAGATAAGCATGAATGAAAGTGTGCACAATTTTGTCGTATCGCCCAAAATATACCAAAAATATTATGGTTTAATTGAGGCAGGGTTTAATCGATTTTTAAAAACTAACCAACACCATCTATAAATCGTAGTCTATTTCAATAAAAACAAATACGTATGCCTAACAAAGTTTAATGTGCACTATTTATGAAGGATCTTAACAGATTACCTCCACCCTTTGCTACTGATACAGAGTGAGTCTGATATCTTAAAGTAATTTTTAGTGTATCCTTTACCTTTACGAGATCTTGTACCATTAGCGTAGATTGTAGAGGCCGTCTACGCCGATGAAAAGTGAAATGGCGTAACCCTACGCCGTTACTATCGACCCCGTCAACTTACATAGTACATGCATTTAATTACACCTTATGTCCATCAAATACCTCCTCTCGATGGCCACTTGGCCGCCACCTTTCGTCGGAGGGAGGCATCTCTGAACGTATTTAATAACGACGATCGGCTGATCAAAATGGCGGCGAGCCAACAGCCGGAATGCTATTGGAAATTCCCGCGCTCGAAGATTCCCATTATCGGCGGCGTCGTGGACCGCAATAATAAAATCGTGACACGGCGCAACGCCATTCTGATAAAGCCATCTGGTATGGGATGGTGCCGCACCTCTACGAAGGTTCGGAGAAATGCTCTAATTCACTACACGCTGATGGTATTTTACATATTTCTACCTCGATGGAACAGTAGTTTAAATTAATGATTCGATTTACCTAGGCATTTTCATTTTATTTCATAGAACCGTATGTCTAGTAAAATGTCTACGTATATGGTTAATTTACAATTATACAGCCAGTGACGTCCCGTGGGGGTAGGCAGATTGAGCGACGCTTGGGGGCGGCAAATCGAGGAGAATCATTTATTACCACGTTTTTCTTAGCTCGTATTCTTGTTTGTCCGGTGGTTGTTTATCCAGTACAAATCTTGCAATCGATTTTTATCTAACTTCCCGACTAGCTAGACATTTTAAACTTTTATAATATATCAGAACACGATGCCAATGCACTCTTTTAATACTTTTAGCCATCTTTAAGTAGAATTGAATTCATTTTCAGTTAATTCTGTTTTGTATGAAAAGTTATTTCGGAAGAAGTCCAATGCACTATTATCGGTTGCTAAGGAGGTGGTCCTAGCAACTAAATTATTAATATATACGTGCGATACTATGGAAATCAAAATGACATTTCAGTATTCTATATATGTTTGTTTGTTGCAAAACAGCAAAAAAATGATTTGTTTACAATTGCCTTATTTGTCCTAAATTATTAATACATAGAATTATCAAGTTAATATGATTCAACAGAAAATTTAAAAACGTGGTATATAAAAAGTTCTTTTTATCTTGTAATTAATTATTATATATAAAGAAATAGCTACCTAAACTGAGTAATAACGAAAATATCTTTCCATTAAAAAAATCAACTAATTAATCAACTGTATTAATTAACATAAAAGGTTTAACAGGGCTGTAATGTTTTGTCGAATTCGAAACTAAAGATGCACCTCCCTCTTACAAAGCATCCCACCTATCGTTACTGCGCATCTATTCTATACAACTAGCTTCTTGTAACAATTATAATACTTCAATAATAAATAATATGATCAACTACCCTCGATAGCCGCGGATAGCAGTCTTGTGTTTAGAATAGATGCGCTGCTCTACGATTTTAGTCTATATCGAAGCGTCGCGCCGTCATTATAAATATTATCGAACAAATAATTATAAATTTAATATTGTATAAGTATTTTTTTTTCGGCCATGTTCGATCCTAATAAGATCATATGGGCCTCCACAGAGTGGAGGTTTGTATTAACAGATTTAACGTTTTTACGAGAAATGGATGTCAGCCACTTGCTCAACATATTAGGTAGGTATACATTTTATTAGTAATGTATCCATACAACACATTTCTTAGATATTGGAGTCATGAAAGGATGATAAAAAATACTGTACCTATACAAAATGGGGCGACATTTTAGCGCTGTCTAGGGGCGGCATTTTATCGAGGGACGTCACTGTTTACAGTAGTTATGCTCCAACTCAGTGCGGATACATAAAAATGGTATAGAAGCGGGGATCCAGTTCGAAAAAAATATAGGTACCTACCTAATATTATAATATTTCTTTACGGATTATCCAAAGCTATCTGGTGTCATTCATTTCTATTCTACTCCGTTTACTACGTACGTTGCTTCAACTGCAGACCCCGCACTTCCCCGTGTACATTCCTCATGCCCAAACACTCCGCGCTTTGATTCTAGCGATGAACACCTGGCCTGCAGCTATTACCACTAGTGATTCCGTCATGGATCACGTTCACTGAAACATTCTTTGCGTACCTACCACAGAATTGCAAAAGGGATGGATCCAAGCCGCGGAAAAGGCTACTCGATGCTCGAATCATCCGGATCACAATCATTAATGTAAATAACTAAATGCAAATCATGTAAATAACTAAGTAACATGTGATATGTTTAGGGGTCTAAAGCCGAAGACCCCCCTTGCGTCATGTTTAAATTATAGGTTACATGTAAGTTGTACGTATGCAGTTCATCGTGGGACACTTATTCGTGCGCCGCAGTACGTGAAACATGAGTTCGTATAACATTAAATTTTATCAAATGACGAGTTCTTCGTTGAACATTTCACCGTGGAATACATTTGTACGTATCTTACAAAATGCGGCGATAGTTTGCAAATAGTACTGTTCCAATTAGATTAACCCTAACCTAACCTAACCTAACCTAGTAAAGACACCTCATAAAATTCGCCACATGTTGTAGAATACGTACAAATATACTCCACGGTGAAATGTTCAACGAAGAACTCGTCATTTGATTAAATGTTACACGAACTCATTTTTCACGTACTGCGGCGCACGAATAAGTGTCCTGCGGTGAACTGTTTACATACAAATTTCCGGATACGTAAATTCTAAGGGTGTCTATAAGCCATATCAGAAGGGTTAGCAGTTTTGTGTCTCACAATATTTGGGGACTCAATTTCAACTATGTTTCAAAACATGCCCACATAACTTACTGGCAGTTATGACATATATATTATAACATTCTTTTTTAACAAATCATTCTCGATAATGCATAACGTTGATTAATTATTAAACATCGATTTTTAACATGCTTGTAATGTAAGTGTAACGAAAGAAGATGCCCAAACAAAAAGGATTAAAAACTTTCTAAGATCAACATTTGAGCCCAAAACGATAAAATCGACGAAAAACGTACATTTTCGGGTACCTACTTTAGATTATCTGGAAATAACAACTAAATTTTCTACGCAAAATGCTTTTATTAAATAATCTTACTAATTAAATAAATAATAATATGAAAGAGGTACCACTAGGGATTCCAATCCCAAGCTATTTTCGATACCTACGCATCCCGGGATTGGTAAACATAATCCCGAAGATTTCGGGATTGATTTTTTTATCAATTGTTAAGGAAAATAAAATAAAAACGAAAATATAACAGAAAAAATACTTTTGATAACAAATAACTAAATTAGAAATAAACTGAGTTTGAATGAATTTTGATTTATACCCATATTATTATGATATTATGTAAGTTGCCGATTCATTTTATTTTTTTACATGAATTATTAAAAATGAGAAAGATTGTTTCCAAATTCCAAATTCCAAAAGTAATTCCACCATGATCTCATACGTTTTACGTCAGTTTCATATTTGGCTGACTAATTAGATTTATGAAGCGGAAAGGCCATACACCACGATTTGCTTTACTATTTTAAATCTCGCTAACCCATTCACTAAGTCTTTACTATCAGAAACAGCAATCTCATATTAAATTCACATTATTATTTATATTACAATATTATTTACTCCATTAAATTTATGTATTTTCAAGATTGAACGTACACAATATTAACAATAAAAATGTCTTAAATAGTATAAATTATACTAGATTTATTTTTGACAGATTTAATAATATTGTTATTTGTAAATATAAAAAAATTATATTAACTATGGAAAAAATGCCAATCCCGGGACCAGTCCCGGGATCCCGGGATTGTCAAATTGTAATCCCGAACTCCCGGGATAAGAATTTTGGCTCGGGATTGGATTCTCTAGGTACCACTAAGATTTGATACAGAAAAACCACGATACAAAAACATTACAGTGTTTTCCTTACAATTTTATATTAGAGTAAATATGATTAAAAAAAAAACATTAGAAACATACTCTTAGATAAACAGTTGCACTGTGTGAGACTTCAACTCACATCTTTCATTCTCCGGGTGAGTGCTTTTACCCTTTAACCTATCGATCCATTTGTGAACCATGGGGATTAATCCTAATAACTACATAATCCGAACCGAAATGTTTCAACCGGTTTTGTAATTAAACAAGGCAATTTTATTACTAACATAATTATAAATGCCATTGGGTGTTTTTTATTAATGACGTTTATTCACTTGCGAATAACTAATTACATATTGTTAAAAGTGAATATAATTGGTATTCCCAATTATATGCATTATTGGAAAAATACATTTTTTCTCATTCTTCTAATTTTTATTTTTTATAAATACTGTTGAATTATTTTTTTATTTCCGCAAGCATTTCATAATAAACTATTAGTGTATCTAAGTTTTTGCATACTTTTATTTATTCAATCTCCTTTACCTTATCTTCTGCACTCTAAAATGTAAATGGTATTCCGAATATGCTTCCTTTCCTCTATTAATTAAATTAACAATTTATGGATTATAAACCATGATTTGGAAACAAAAACGGCAGTATTAACTTTCGTAAAATAATGTTGATAAGTCAATAAAAATGTCACACCTACCTATTTATTTCTTATTTTTGTAATTTACTTACTAATAATTAATAATATTTCAGAAATTTTATCTATAACCAAAGAATTATAACATTATTATTGGCTTGTCCTAATTTTTCGCATATGGAAACTGCCGTTTTTGTTTCCAGACTCCTCATTTATGAGATTGACAACTTTTTCTTTGTGAGTAAAAGCGAAAAGGCACCTTTCCCACCATATAGAATTTATGTAAATTTACCAGTGCTGCACCATGGCTTAATTTTCTGAGAGAAATGCCCTTGTATTATTTCCATATTAAGTACTCTTATAAGACGTAGGTAAGCAGCTTATCCTATTCATATTTTTCGGTCTAAATTATTCTTTTGGATTTAAGCAAGTCGGCGGAACACATTACAATAATGTACGAAACGAATTTCGAAATGATTTTAAATGTGTACGTTTGTAGAAGATTGCGATGTCAAATCAAACAGTACAAAACGCAATTATTTTATGATAGGTAGATTCAATTGTTTTTTCTTATTATTTTACACGCCTGCAATCGTCTGTTACGGATTCTACATCCGCGTCTAGAAACTCACCTGCGGTTTTTTTCGGTAGACCAAGGTCGAAAAAGGTACACTTTTTAATTTCTGCATGAATGTAATAAAAGAATTAAAATTATGAACGATGGCAAATAAAAATGATTCATGCCTTTTAGATACAGCAACTGCATTCATATAAACTAGTATCTAGGATGGAATCGTAGTTATGCAGTATCATAATATGCTTAGAAGTTCATTTTTAATCTGATATTTCTTCCGTAGGAAAACTATAAATAATGCGGATATAAATTGGAGTTTTGAGAAAACAGTTCTCATTTCCCGATGCATAGGTATAACAAAATATTTATCAGAATCACTATAGAATTTTCCATAGTTTTTGAAAGACGGTTTCATAAGCCCTGGACGAATTCAAACAGAAGAATTTTAGCAATTTTGTCAACCAGCACATTTTTTCTTTGAATTAACATAGGTAGTGTATTTTGGGGTCTAGGACGATTTGGCGCCGGGACAACTGGACGCCACGCAATTCGAAAATAAATAGACGTTAGGTACTTATAAGTAATTTAAAATAATTAATTATATTATGATTTAATAATTGGTGAGATTTTAAACAATGATTTAAACACGTAAATAATGATTTAATCGTGCATATGTTTAAGTTCCAACGAAAAAAGAGTTTTTTTTATTTTATATATAGCCTTAGGCTTGGTAATTCTCAATCCGCAATAAAAAAAAACATTATGTTAAGAGTAAAATGAATTAAAACTACTAATTAGTAGATAGAAACTGATTAAAATTCCTCGTCTACGTTCTGTATACGTGTCTACAACAGTGCGGCGTCCAATTTTCCTGGCGTCCAGTTGTCCCATTCCCTGTATTTTGCATGCTAGTCAATAAATAAAGCTTCTATAAAGGCATATAGATTAAAAAAAAGATTTTCCGCCGTGCGCAAGGAGTCAAATGTATCTAATAGCTTTTCCTTGCAAAACTGTTAATATAACCTCCATTTTGTCGATCCGCAAATGATCCGCATATAAGAAAAAATGGTAAATTGTAATTTAAATACCTACATACCTTAATGGCATGGAAAATTAATAATTTTTAAATTGTTATGATATTAAAGATCTACGGCGTAGAGACGTAGAGGCTGAGTATCGCAGAGCCTATAATATATATAATAATATGATACTCAGTCTTCTGTTGATTCCTCCAGATATTCAACAGCAACAAGTTAATAATTTGTATATCTTTTATTACGTCAAACGAAATATCGTGTTCTCATTCTATAATAACCCGTGTTCTCAAAATATTTGCTGACCGCTTTGAGGTACCGACACTCTGCTATCTCACGTCATCTTTAAGAGTGCCAAATGATAAGAGGTATCAATACTTAAATATTAAATTAAAAAACAATGTAAGCCCGGGGAAAATGGTAAAGGAAAAACGTGGCATAACCATTGACATTAATTAATAACTTATCTATCCATTTCCATACATCATAATAAATTATAAGCTATAGTGGAGTTTGTATTGTCTGATATAGCGCATCTCTTATCACTGTTATTATGTAAGTACTTAATAAATCCAGTAAAGATTCAAGGTTTCGTTTTATACTAATGAAAGCTGAAACAAAGTATGTGAGACATGACGTATTCGCTTAACTCTGATGAGATTAAAAAAAATACTTAATGTGCCTATGTATCAGTGGCGATTCTCCCTTGAGAGCGCTGGAGCGGTGCACACCCACCCACTCAATTTATGCGAAAAGACTTTTTTTAAATGAGTATTTAATTTATATTTGATTAATTAAAAGTGTTCTGATCTATTACCGTAGTCATTAATTCATATACAAAAACAAATTCTAATATGTGTTTTTAACCGGCTATTTTAAATAATAATATTATATGTTGATGTGAGCGATATTCGCCATCGCTCGACCAAAGCGCCCAGTAATCTAATTTCGATTTCTTTGCAATGAGAAAGAGCGTCGTCTGTCGCGTGGGATAGCAATACGTAAATATTTTTTCTACGTGCTCGGGAGCGACAGTTTCAGTCGCTCTCGGCCCGAACGCAGATTCATCGGTTTTAAAACAATACAGCCCGTGTCACACGTACAATTATTGTTTGACAATTTTTATTCAATATTATTATAAAAATAAATTCTTTTCACAGTACGCATTTAAATTTCCGCACATGTTGACAACATTTCTCAAATTTAGGCGAAGTCCAATTTAAAAATAAACTTCAAGTTTTTTTTCAGTTTGATAACTAAATTCACAATGTTTATCAATTATGATATCTCTCCAAACTATCTCTGTAATACGTCTGACTTTTTAGATAAAAATAAACTCAAAAATGAATTGTCTGTTATTTACAGCTTGGATAATTTTTATAATGCTGATGGCGCCTCAGCATTATAAAACATTTTAATCGAAAAAAATCTCATTGACACATTTACGGAAACGGTTTTACTATTAAATTTAATTTTTACTATTCCGATGACATCAGTGGAAAGCGAAAGATGTTTTTTCACACTCAAACGGATCAAGTGTTTTAGTAGAAACGCCATCGCGCAATCAAGATTGAACGCATTATGTATGCTCAGTATCGAAAAAAGAATGATACAAGAGATTCCTGACTTCAACAAACGCGTAATTGAAAAATTTGTGTCGATGAAAAACAGAAGAATGGATTTCTCATACAAATGAACAATAAATCCCGGTCACTGCCAGATACGAGATATTTCGGTAGTACTAATAATTCGGTCAAAACAAAATAGTTCGTGTCAACCAGTTTGTGTTAAAGTTTAAAATCCATTTTTTTCAATAAAAACTGTTTTTAGAGGTACAACAAATAATAAATAGTGAGTTATTTATGATTTCTTTTAAATGTACTAAATTAAAAAAACCAATAGTTTTTTTTTTGATTTTTTGGTGAAGTTTTGATGAAGGCAAATGCCTTTTTACGGCAGTCAAAAGGTGAAAAAAGTGAACTCCCAGTAAAATAACTCACCGGTCGCCACTGCTATGTATGTACCTACTTACTTAATGCAATCGTTTTTATTAAAATCATTTTATGACTTGTGTAATATATCATGTAAATTGTAAGTCATCATCATCTCAGCCACTCTACATCCACTGCTGGATGAAGGCCTATCCAGGGAGCATATTATAATTTTCTCTAATCCTCGTCTTTCATAGCCACGTATTTTCGCTAAACTTGATTTATTCACTTATTTATTACATACAATGAACATGACAAATTACAGATTCAAAACGTTCACAACATGATATAAAAAATAAAGAAAAATAGTGTTAACAATATTTAAATAAAAGACAATATAATATGAGTAAAACAGTACATGTATGTAGAGTTGGGTTTCGGGAATTTCCCAACGGGAATTCTCGAGAAATTTTCGAGATTTCCCATCCCGAATCTCGTGAATTTCAGGAAAAAACATTTCGGAAAATCCCGCATCTCGAGAATCTTTTCTCGGGATTCGGGATTTCTTTATTATCAAATATTAATTATTAAAAACGATTTTCTATATGAAAAAAGTGGACATACAACACAAAACGTTCAAAGACTGATCGGGGCATTTAACACAATTAAGCCAAAGTCGACTCAAAATGAGCGCAATTTTTGCAACATCAGGGAATTCTGTATCCCAAAAGCTTACGCGATTGTCTGACAATCTGTGTTTTTTGAAATTCTATTTTAATAAGTAATTTTTCGAATTATTTTTGTTTTCCTATTTCTATTTTGTTTGTCTTCTTACATAAATAAAAAAAATCATATTTTTTTTGAATTTGTCTGTTTTTACACCGAATTTAGGATTTTTACAGGTTTTTTTTAAATTTCCCGATATCTCGAGAATTCTCGAGAATTCTTTTCTGGAAATCCCGAATCTCGAGATTGAGATTTTCTCGGGAAATACCCAAGTCTACATGGAAGCACACCGAGTGAAATAAGCAGAACATATTTTAATATTTTATAAGACAACGTCCACCTAAACTCATTGACACATAAGTAGAATATATTGTAGGCATATTCGATTGGAAATCATAATTTGTGTAGTAAATATTGTATTGTATTGTATAACAAATGAACGATTCGTACCTTTTTTTTAAATATGTTTCTTTAGTTGTCCAGTAGTTTATTAGACAAGTTTTTACAGTTAGTTTAATGTAATGATAAGAAATGCCATTTAAAGTTTACGTTAATGATAGTAGACAATAAAATGCTTCGACGAAATTAAATTGTTATCCGAAACTCTCATCAGGTCGCCAGTACCTACAAAATCGATACCAAAAGTTTTTTTACAATATCTCTTTCAAAGTGGGTAAATTTTTAAGCTGAAAAGTTTTCATTTTCAAATTGAAAATCAGATGCACGAGCGAAAGGCAGATACCGGGTGTATACATAGTATAATATATTCATACCCCGTTCAGGCCCGTATTTAGGTACATGCAACAGGTGTATTGCCATGGCGTGCAAAACATACAGATACCACAATATTAGACAACTTATTATGTTGTTTACAAATTAAATAGAAAATATTAACCCATCGACATACTTATCGCCGATTTTAAACGGATTTATTTTCATCATCAATCACTTACGTATTACTCGATTTTAGTTGTTCGGGACCTTTATGAATTTGAAAGCCATACATCTGGTTTATACTGAAGTACACAATAAAATGATATAGGATACTCGAATGAAGTACGATAATATATTGTTAGATAGTAAGTTTCATGCAACGATCGAAATCGCTTGATAATTTTCTGAAAATATTAAAGTGTGTTCAATATTTTTGTTATATACCTTGACAGAGAAATGCAATAATAGTGTTTGAAATTTTGATATGCATACCTACTGAAGATTAATACAGATAAAGCTACTCAGCACCGCAGGCGAAGAAATCTCAATTATATTAAATGTGTCGCTAGATTTCAAAATCAGCCAACTTCATAATAGATGAATAGGAGAAAAACAGCTTTTTGTTTTCTGAAGTACACAGTCACAAGAGTGAAAGTTTATATTATTTCGAGTATATAATATTTAAAATTAATAAGTTCCACATTCCGATAATGCAGAAATGTTAGAATGTAGTAGTAGTTCTTCAGCAATTCACAAAAAAGTCAAAAATACCTAAAGGTGGACTTGGCAGATTTTGAAATCTAGCGACACAAATATACTGTTAAAATTTATATTATTCTATTTTCTTCATTTGTCTGTAATTGAAAATCAATGAATGGTCTGCCCACCCTTATTGTCGTCATTGATTTGTACTTATTATTATGAAGGGTAATTTAATAGAAATTGAAATAAATTATCAAAATAAAACCATAATAATAGCCCATATCGTCTCTTCAATACTAAAACTAGGTCACTTGATATAAATGCTGTTTTTTATGAAATTGATTAATATGATTCATTAATTCCTTTTATACAAAATTAAATTATGGGATCTTTGCATAAAAGGATTTTAAAATCTACATATCTACACCTACTGACAGTATCATCAATATTTTGAAATATGAAGTTATTAACTACAGTATCTACCTCTGGCACATTAAGAGAGGACAAGAGTACAGCATTCCTCAACTTGTTGTCCAAGGAAAGATCAATGGTAAATGTAGCAGAGGATGATGCTGCATTTTGAAGAACCTTCGTGGTTGGCACGAGTGCAGCTTACAAAACTGTTAGTGTGGGTAGCGGATGATAGAGCAAAGATCGACATGATGGGGGGCAATCTCCGTTAAGGAATAGTACGATAATAAAAAGGTGTTACCTGCTTACTTTTTGACAGGTGCATTGCATAACTTAACTGGACATTGTTATAACCCACGATGACGTGTGACGAGAATTAATATTTAATTCACTCCAGTTTTCAACAATTATTTTCTTGACAATGTCAAAATCAAAGTTATCAATAATATGTATGTCACGGTTAAGCGTACGTATATTCAAACATTTTTCATTATACAAGTCACAAAAATTAAATCTTGCACGGGTGCAAAAGTGTCCTGCTTCGGTCCTGGCAGATTCACGCAAGTAATAAAAAAAAGATTTTCTTTCTTTATTCTCCTTACCTTAATACAAGTTTATTGACATTTGATTTGAGTTTAGCGATGCGTGAAATCTGTTTCGCAATTTGATTCAAACGAGATGAGATGATAAAGCGAACATTTTTTTTTACTTTACGATTCGGTTAGTAATAAAATAATTTTGTCTGGAAATTAAGGGACCTGAAACTAGCAACACACGATAATAATATAGCGCGGTTAATTTTTTTCAGTCATATTCTAAACTATTTATTACATGTTTATTTAATAAATATCTTCTTTGTAATTCTAATTCAACTTTCTTTATTTAAAATAATCGAAAATGGAAAATTATACGATTAAGACGTTCACAACATGTCATGAAAAAGTAAATATAATATACAATTTTTTAAATGAGCATAATATATACAAAATGACGTCCGATTGGATAGCCAGCAGGTGTCCCGTAAAACTTTTTTTAGAATTTTAATACGCAATAACACAATTGCATTTCAAGTCAAAATTTTAACATATGTATTTATTACATTTCCTTGTTTAAGTGGCTATAATTTTATATTTATTAATTATATACAATTTGAGATTTGATTCATAAAACTGAAAAGTGGGCAATATTTCGGGTTTGCTTAATGGTGAGAGTAAGCCGGCTCGCACATCACAATTCGCCTTGTGTGCCTAACGGCCATAAATCAAAAGTTCTAAGACTTTCGACGAATGTTGCATCGTACATCCTCGCACATCTGCCCAGCGGCAAACGTCAAACACGAAAAAAGAGAAGTCTCTCGTTTGCCATTTTTATTGTGTTGATTGTATGAACAAACGTCAAACGCGGTGGCGTGAGCGAGCAATGACATTGCAGACAGAGACAAAGACAGAAATGACCGATGGCCGCCAGCTGTGCGCTTGCGCGGAGTCGTCTTGTTTTAGATACGACATGCAGGCTGTTCGAAATTCGACATGTTGCATCAGCGGATCGTCTCGCGTCGCAGTTGCAACGGCCAATGTGCGAAGGTCCATTTAATAACGTTTGTTTCTTGGTTTACGATGACGTCACATCGACGTATTCGATGCGTTTTTAGGCGAGACGAGTTCCAATGTGCGAGCCGACTAATGTTTGTAGGGAAAACTGCAATTTAATACATTTTCCTGATAACTTTTATTTTAAATAATCAATAAATAAAAACGTTAAAAGATTTTTTTGTTAAAAATACAATAAAAATATGATAATTTAAGAAAAACTATATAAAATGTGCATTTTTAAAGACAGATTTTTATCTTCTTCTTCTTCTTGCGCCGTGTCTGATCCTAATAGGATCATATGGGCGTTCACAGAGTGGAGTTTTGTATTAACAGATTGTGTTTTTACGAGGAATGGATGTCAGCCACTTGCTCAACCTATTAGGTCCATACTCTGACTCATTCACAAATTGAAAAACAATATGTGTACTTGTCAGACCCAGGATTCGAACCTGGGACACACGACGCTATAGGGCATATGCCGGCCGAGCCGCGCGGCCATCGTGGAGTCACGATTTTTATTAGTATAATAAAAAAATTGTGTACAATTGTTTGAATTTGCGGTCAAAAACTAAAATCGATGTACTTAATTAAAAATGATTTCAAGTTATACACATTGATATAAATTGATGCTCATTAAATTTAAAAAAAACACGTTCATTAAGGTAAATGATGATAGGTCGACATAAGGGTCTCATGTTTTTCGCGATCGATAATTTATTATACTCCTCTCCTACACACTCTAATTAATTTTCTTTATAATAATAAAAAATATTTTTTTGCAGGTGTGGGTGGATGCAGCCGTACAGATATTTTATTCAGTGGGTGCTGGCTTCGGAGTGCATCTCTCATATGCGTCATACAACACTTTCCATAATAACTGTTACAGGTACTCGTAAGATACAATGTACATCACCATTACTTACAAAATTACTTGTTTATCTCGGAGTCAATTATCTAAATAAATAAGTTTTTTTCTTCGATAAAAGATCTAGGAACGCGTTCGACTTCATGGTTTCGAAATCACATGATAAAAAATGTTGGAATCCCGTAATTTCGGGATCAAAAGTAATGAAGGTATATAAAAATTAATTTGTGAGAAAACATTGCGTTAATTTATGTGATTACTACTAGATATCTTCGTGTAAAAAATAAGACATCAACCTACTGCAACGTAGTGTTGCTAAAATATGAAATATCTCGTATGATGTTTTAACTCGTATAAAATCATGTTAATATTCGGTTATATTAAATTGTTCTTGCAATACCTACTAAACAATATAATTTGATAATTATAATTTTAATACTAAAGCCACAAAGAGTAATCAAAATTTGTTATTTTTCCAGAGATTGTTTGGTGACTACAGCAGTTAACTGTTTCACCTCCTTCTTCTCGGGCTTCGTAATCTTCACGTATCTTGGCTTCATATCCCACAAGCAGGGGGTTCCTATCAGCTCTGTCGCAACTGAGGGTAAGATAGCTTTTAATAATGGCTCATATTTATATTGATGACACTTTATCTACCAGTACATCTAAGTACCTATTTAACTGTGGCGAAGGGTGGAGGTAGGCTGTTAAGATTCGCTATAAATAGTGCACACTAAACTTTGTTAGTCATATGTATTTGTTTTTATTGAACTAAGACTACAATTTACAGATGGTGTTAGTTAGTTTTTGAAAATCAATTAAACCCTGCCCAAACGAAACCATAATAGTTTTGGCCTAATTTGGGCGATACGACAAAATTGTGCACACTTTTTCATTCATAGTTATTTGTTTTCGTTGGATTAAAAATACATATTACACTTATTGTTGGTTCATTTTTTTTATTTCATTAAGCCCTGCCTAAACCAAACTATAATAAATAAAAAATATTATTCTATCTATAAAATATTCAAAGTTATGTATGATTTAATTGCATAATTTTAGATATTTTATAGATACACATATATTTTTTGACTATTATCTAATATCGCTTGGTTTCTCAGGGTTTAATTTAATTTTAAAAACTAATCAACACTTTCTGTGAATTGTAGTCTTATTTCAATGAAAAAAAATATGTATGTCTGAAAAAGTTTAATGTGCACTATTTATGGCGGATCTTAACAGCCTACCTCCACCCTTCGCCACTGCTATTTAAATAGTATAAAACACGTAAATAATACCTAATCAATAAATCAACGCATACAGAAATCTAATCTACAGCTAAAAGCATCCACGTATGAATGGTAATTTAGTTTTGTTCTGATCTGGTAGTGGTGCCCTAATTAAATAGTGACTCAACTAAATGTAACGAATCCAACAACTCTAAACCAGAGTGGCCAATACAGCCCCCTACGGGTACCGGATGGATCTAGGGCAGGGGTCGGCAGTTTGTCAAGTGAGAAGAGCCAAATTGTCAAGGAAACAGGATAACAAAGGTACCAGAAAGCCGCATATAAATAATATACCTGCATATGTAAATGGATATGGATTTTTAAGGGGGGAAAGTTCAAGATTTTTTATAAAAAAAATTGATTGGAACGGTGTCCATGCAGTTTAATTTTTATTTGGTTCATAGATGACAATGTTTGTTCGAAAATATATGTCGAGCCAAAGATTGTGAGATTACCAAAAGCTAGTTTTTTTAACGTGTCATATGTTTCAGGCAAACTATTCCATATTGTATCAAATATTATTGTTTATATTTTAGGCCGTTGTTTTATAGCTGTCCACTCGTGCTGAGAAATCACATTGGATTTCTCTCTTTCGAGTTCTTCCAAGCGGCTGGTCAGATCTGTGTTGCTTCACAGTTCCTTGTTTTTTTAAATCTATTGACTGCATCGGGAGTGAACCAGAATATGTGTAGAGTAAAGAATGGTAGAGAGTATGCCGTACGAGTCTAAGTTTGTTCGGCGGCTCTACCTCATAAAAGTTATAAGGCTGCTCGAGATGAGGTGAAATTGGAGCTTATGTCTGAAGAGCCGCAAACGACTATGCAAGCCTACTACGCAAGCCGCTTATGCCGACCCCTGATCTAGGGGATGTTTCTGGCCCCAGGGGCAATAGAAGGGGGGCGCTGAAGCAAATATAAGTTAATACAGAGTCTAATATAGACAAATTGGTAACACAACACACCAGGGTCCTCATTTGCATTGGTTATTACTTTGTATTTCAACGATTTGATTTCTGACAATAATGAAAAATCTGAGTGTGTATGGAGTTTCATATTTATTTGTTATCTCATTTTCTATATTTTTATTAAATTGTTTTTATTTCCAAACTACCTTTTTAATGATTATGATGTATCGAAAAGAGAAATGTGGTAAGGGCAGTATGCATGTTTCAGTTGGCTGTCGAGAATATTTATAATAAAATAATTCAATACGTCATATTATTAATTAAATGAGATAAAAGCACGGTTATCATATTACATTTTACATTTTATTTTAGGTCCCGGGCTGGTGTTCCAAGTATATCCTGAAGCGATCGCCACTCTTCCAGGAGCCAGCATTTGGGCCATGCTCTTCTTCTTCATGCTCATCATGCTGGGACTGGATTCTGGGGTACACTTTAATTAGTCAATATTACCTACTGTTTTTTTTTATAAAAATTATCGCTTTCCAGATTTCTGTATCAAAATCCAGCGAATTGCATTCATTCGTATCAATTGCCTAATTTGCATTTTTATAATTATTAATTACGAGTATCTAATGTTTTTAGGTCAATTTCGTGCATCTGTGGTAATGGTTTTTCAATTATAAATCTGGCGGAAATACACATAAGTAACATATTATTATAATATACTGATATATTTGATCAATGTTGCATAATATAGAAGATTAAGCCTTCTGCGGTGTTCAATGACTGAATCCGTAAGGCTGTGACACAGCTGAGCAGAGTGTCGCACTATTGAGACAGCAACCAAAATTCCTGTCTAAATTGTGCCACATTCTCTTAAACAACTTCTGTCGTCTTCGTCGTATTGTATCAAATACCCTATCTCCTGTAGGATGTCATTTCATATTATGAACGACCCTTTATAGACTGTAGACCAGTAGCCAGCAGCCAGGTTGAAGGCAACCACGAGAGTACGAAATCATTTTTTACGGGCGTGGTTGCGGCAACCAACCACAGTTGACAGTGCGTAATAGTCCTTAGAATTCGTTGACAACTCATAAGCCAAACTCTTTCAGCTTCGGTTAGTTGCGACGTCTCACGGCCGTGCATGAGTGCATCATGTTCACAAAAGTAATGTATATTTATTATAAATGTATGTCATTGTTTTTGTTTGCTTTGACAGATGGGAGGTCTGGAGTGTGTCATCACCGGTCTGATGGACGAGTTCAGTTGGCTGTTCAAGGGCGTGAAGCACGCGAGAGAAAAGTTCACCCTCTGCGCTGTTGGATTCTCATTCTGCATTGCTTGTATCAACGTTACCCCAGTAAGAAATAACTTCTAAAAAACAGACTACACATCAAATATGTTTATTAATTCCAGTTTGTTATAATATAATAAATACCACAGCATACCTAGCCTACGTCCTACACTGCGCTGAGTAAACCATGCATAACTTTGGATTAAATCCCTCACTTTTGTGTGAGTGCGGAGAAATCCAAGCAATTCAGTATGTTAATGTCCTGTATGCAGGGCTTGAAATGACCGGAGCGCCATTCCGGTTCATACAATCCCGAAAATTATCGTTCGGTCTCGTGGACGTGTTAATTTGACCGTCTGATCTAAATACATATGCCATATTATAATAAAAATCTATCACAGTTATTTTTATAAAAAAAACACATAGGATACTATTAGATAACCATGATAATATTTTCGTAAAATTATCGAGCGCTCCGGTTCGTAAAATATTTCATTTCAAGTGCTGGATATCTTCATTTTGCCGCTTTAAGATTGGATAAATAGGTATAAAATATGAAAGTGAACCTGGATATTTTCAGGGTGGCATCTACATGTTCCATCTACTAGACACTCACGCTGCGGGGATCTCCCTTCTCTGCTCAGCCCTTTTTGAGGCTGTTGCAGTTTCGTGGTTTTATGGTACGTAACACAATTTCTTGTGGCGCCTCTTAAAGTGCAGCTCTAATGATTCTAACGAGGAAATTAATATCGCAACGGTAGTCACTGCACTTTAGTTATAATAGTATAAGTATGTACCTTGTAAATTAATGGTTTTCTCAGTGAACCTGAGTCAGAGCTGTTGGAACCACAATTTGAAAGGTTCGGTTTAAACTGAAAATTTTAGAGTTCGATTCCGGGATTTCTGTCCTTCAAATCAGAAATCAGAACTTCGAAATTCATATAAATTTAAGTATTGCTATCGTGGGAGTTACTAATTAATTTTAGATTTAGATATCATATAACATTTAGATTTTTAAATTGATTATAATACGTTATATAAGTACCTACGTACGTACCTATATAATTAATAAAAACCTGACATCAAAATACATTAAGCGGGATAACACTGGCAAAAATAATTAAGGGTAGTGATCGAGAAATCTATTCTCGAGAATTCTCTAGAAATAATCAGAAAAAGCCAATCTCGATTCTCGAGAAATATTTTTTCTGAAAATTCGAGAAATCGAAAAAAAATCACTACCCTTAACTATACCTTATTAACCTAAATAACGAAACGGAATTAAAAACATCGGTGTGTGTACTTAATGTACGCGCGTTAGATGTTACACTTATTTGGCGTAACAAAACAAAACTTGTGATAACCTAGATTCTTCGACTAGCTCTTAATTATCTTGTTAAATTACACACTCAAGACAAAGGACCGCTTATTTGAACGCCGTTGGTTTATTTCTATACACTATAACTTCTATTACTAAATTATAAAATTATTTATCGTTGTTTTAATTTTTAAAGTAACAACTGCCACTATGACGTTTAATAGTTTGTTTACGTAAGGAATTGCAAATGGCCGACAATAATAAATTCGCTGCCTAGTAACGGAACAATTCTAAACTATAATATTATACTGTATAATCGTCACGATTGCAGTATCATTCTGTGGCGTAATGGTTATGCGTTCGGCTGATAACCAAACAATCGTTGGTTCGAATCCAACCGAGTGTGTTGTTTTGTGTGAAAAAATAAATTATGTGTTACATGTCACACGCCAAAAATACACTCTGATCTGATTTTCCAAACGCGCCTAAAGAAGTAAAACTTCAAAAATATATATACTTACTTTGGTAAACAAGGCCTCGAGTTTGATTCGGCATTTGACTCGGAACGGAATTTCTTAAACTTGTGAGTGCGTACAGTGCCCGAAGATGTTAAAAGGCGAAACCTGGATCGCAAAAAACAACTCAAATGGGGAATAGTACAAAACTTAAATCCATTATAATTTAAATATGGTTATGTTTCTCCATTGCAGGTCTTGACAAGTTCTCGAAAGATGTGGAAGCGATGCTTGGCTTTAAGCCTGGACTCTACTGGAGAATATGCTGGAAGTTTATCAGCCCTTCGTTTATAATCGTAAGCTCTTCTCCTTCCGCTAGTCATCTTAGATTATATTTTTCCATTTCAATCTTCATTTAAAAAAAGAAAAACAATAATTATTAAGGGTAAGCTCTACAGAATTGCCCTTGAGAATTGAAAATATGATTTTTTTATATGTGATCCGGAATTGTTGGTCTACTAGCAATATACAAAGGTCGCCGACAATGCTTGTGTCAAATGTAAATGGTCTCTAATTTAAATTTAAATCATAAACACGGTCGACGTGAAGACAGAATGGGGTGACCAAAAAATAATATCTTCTAATATAGGTAGGTAAGTAAATGTTACTAAATTCAATTTGTTAATCAACTGTTTGGGATAAAGTATTGCAACCAATATGATGGTGACATTTTCAATTATGTGGTTGCCACAATATAAACTTAATAATATATTAATAACTTTTTAACCTGAAATTGTCCGAGAATTAAACATACGAAGGATGTTGAAATGCATATCTACCTACATTTTTATTTCATGTGCTATCCAAAAAACATTAATAATGAATAGTGTTTATTTGTAATGTTTAGGACCTACGTATTAAAAATAATAGGTATTGTTTAATTCTAATGCATATTTTTTAAAACGTAGAATTTAGTGTCTGCCTATTATAAAAAGAAAGTGACTTTTTATTGACTGCGCAACTTCACTTTTATACTAGTGAAATAAGTGGTAGGTAGAACCATTATCGCATGTAAAGGCAATGGGCGAAATAATTTATATCATGAGTGCCTAAAAATAATTATTAACATACAGTCACTAGATACATTATTTTTTTATTAGACCATCCGACTGGCGGGCGACGCCAGGGCTGTCGACGCAATTAATTATATTGTACTTTTTAAATTTTATTTATAATATATTTTATTCAAGTTTTGTGCATCTAATGCCGGGTCCACACTGGCAACATGTCGCGCGACAACCTCGATAAATTTTACGATAATTATCATACTTATCGTAAAATTTAACGAGGTTGCCGGCGACATGTTGCCAATGTGGACCCTGCATAATATCCACTGTGGTTCACGTAGGTGACAGTATACGTAGGTTCACGTGGTACGTAGACATCGAAGAAATTTCTTCTGGACGCGTTCTAAAATAAGCTTATAGGAAACCTCATAAGGACACCAGATAATCGACCCATATTCAAGAATGCTACGCACTAATGATATTTGATCAATAATACACTGACAGCTACACATGCATTAACGAGGGGCGCAAGACCAGTCAATGCGCTCCCCAAAGACATAAACATTTTAGTGACGTGAATGTATTTTGTTTTCGAAATTTTATTTTTCTGTATTACAATTGTATTTTTTTGAACATTTTCTTCTCTCTTGTGAGAGTAATATGTATTATAATGTAAATCTCATGTTGTGAATGTCTGGACTTTCCAGTATTTCCACAATGTTTTGTTTTCTTAAAGAACTATATTAAAATGAAAATGGGTATAATAATGACATCGCAATTTCATACTATGTACCTAAGTCTACAAATTGTTCAGACATAACCTAAAAAAGGTACTCCAAGGTTTTCATTTTCGGCTCTTGAACTAATTCAAGAAGTAAACACCCATGATAGAATTTTTCTAGTTTTAGTTGCATTATATTCCAAAACTCATTTTGGATTTTATAAATGGAAATTTCTTGGTGTACATAGTAAACAAACCTACGAATAAAAAAAGACAGGAAGGAACATACTGATTCATCGCCATAAAAACTGGCAACCAAATTCGCCATTTTGGAAAGCGATGACTTTGCGAAAACAAATATCGTGTGGTCTGCACGTGTGCGGTAAACTTAAATAGGTAATTTTGTGTATTTTATGTTTGTGTATCATGCATTGTTGGCCATATTTTCCGGTCTTTCTTGATTGCCGTGACACAATATGTTCCTTCCAGTCTTTTTTATTCATAGAAAAAAACAGTATGTTGTATTAGTTATATAACGTATTATGAATCTGTAATAAAATAATACACAATTAAAATATTTTCAAATTGAAAAAAACACATTTTCATAGCTTTGAGCCGTGCTCACTCATGAATGTCGAATATTCTTCATTTAGGTAAGTATATACAAATTTTGATGTTATCTTGAAAATTAAACAGGTATCTGACCTTTTCACTATATTATACATGTACCTACATGCAAATGTATTGTTTTCAAATAATTGATATGGATTATATATCATCGTATTATTTTCTCGAAATCATAAACATATTATAATAGTATTTGAGTATCAACCTAC
The DNA here is from genome assembly GCF_057557595.1 of Rhyacophila brunnea. NCBI lineage: Eukaryota > Metazoa > Arthropoda > Insecta > Trichoptera > Rhyacophilidae > Rhyacophila > Rhyacophila brunnea. The sequence goes on from NW_028232774.1 coordinate 24,364,999, forward strand.
GCTCAATTTGAATTAGGTAATAATAATACTATGACGAAATTAACATTTTAAAAATATTAATGGATATAATATTTTGACAGCCCTGTTTTCTGATCGGCGGACACGTGCAGTTGTTTATCAAATAATAATGTGTAAGACTGCTGACAATGCCAATAATATATATATTTTTTAAATAAAATCTCCGATGATTAGTGGTTTTTGCGAAAATATCGATTTAAATTAACGTCCTAACGACGCCGATGTCCTTTTGATACTAGATTATATTTCAATCTCCTCCTCTTGAGCCCCCTCTTAATAACATGTAGGTAATATACTCTAAATGCTAAATTTTCCACTTTTAGTGCCAAATTGTATAGAAATTCATTGTCGGCTGTATTTCATTATTTCGTGATAAACAAACAAATGCTACAAAAATCAAATCTGACTTTCAGAATAATACTTTGTTTAGGCGAAAAACCCTATTTTTTCAAGAAAAGTACATATTATGAACTATCAAAAGTTGTATTATTCCCTTTCTCCTGTGAAAGACGTGACTTCGAGCCCCATTCGGTCCCCTACTTTGTTTCTTGAATTTTTCTATACCATTCTAGAAATATTATATTCTTTGCGCTGGCAGCATTAAATGCATTGTTTGTAAATAAAAAAAGAACAAATCGACCTGTTGTTGATATTTTAATTACTTATATATGTAGTGTACTTTGTATGATCGTAAAGTGTTCCACAAATGTGTGCTATCAACGCTCACGTATGCATGTGAAACATGGACTCTTAATGTAGTGGTACCCAAGGGGCACTAAACGCCCACAGGGACGCCCTCAAACCGCTGGATAAAAGATATCATAAAGTTCGGTGGATGTACGTGGCAGAAAATAACTAGGGATCGAGCAGAGTGGATGGAGCTACGGGAAGGCCCTCATCAACCTCAGGAGTTTTTAGAAAACTGTGTTTTTCTATATTATTAAAGAATCTACAATCTTAAACCTTATTATGTATATTCAATATATAATAAAAATCTATAAACACTACTACTCTCTGGAACCCCTATTAAGTGATGTAATATAATTAATTATTATTTATAAGTCATTTTTTATTAGTCCAAACTTTTTGTCTACAGCATTATTTGGGCAAATATTATGTGTATATTGTAACATTACTTCTTGTATATCTCCAATAGTAAATCCGCGAAACTGCTACCTAGTTGTTCAGATATTTAAAATAATACTTATGCATTTTCCCGATCCCTGAACCAACTCTTGGCAACTTCAATATCTCAGGGGGTGGTGGCGTTTGCTCTACTGTACCACCAGCCTTTGCAGTACCAGCAGTATACGTATCCTTGGTGGGCAGAACTTCTCGGCTGGAGTATGGCGCTCAGTTCAGTCATGATGATTCCTGCCCTCGCCATATATCGTTTGATCGTTACGAGAGGACCCTGGAGACAGGTTTGTTATTTTTTTAATGTGTTTTATCATATAAACATATGCTTCAAAGTTGTAGGTACCTACATAATATTATTATACATTTTTAAAACAAACTAACGTAGGGTATGCGAAGAAGTGAATGGCTAACATTGCTAATTTTTTTTTTTTTTAAGTTATCGCATTGACTTAAAATAGACACATTAATAAACAATAATTTATTTGTGCCTTTTGGATTTTATGGTAAATGTTTGTGTATAATATATTTTTTTTAAGCACTAAAATATATTAGTTGAGTAATGAGCATTTCCAAAGCTATAATAGCTTCCTTATTTGATTTGTAGGAGTATACCATTTTTCATTTCATTATAATAATATTATGTTGATCACTTTTCAGCGACTTGCATTGAGTATCTCACCAGTTGATGAGCACGAAGCCATAAAACGTACCCAAGTGGTCAGCCGATTCACCTGGAAGCACTGGCTCTACGTCTAAACGAAGAATCAACAATTTGTTAGTGTTTTATTGTGAAGGTTTTTACCTTTTTGGGCTACCATTATGCCTCAGGGTTGGCAACCTGTGAGAATAATATTGACATGACAGTCAATCAGAAAAAATGGTAGGTGCCCAAGTACTTCCATAGGATAACTAGAGATGGCTCTGTTATAGCTCAAAGATTCTCTATGAATTCTAATATTCTCTATTCAAAACATATGGGATTAGCCAATTATTGTATGCATCAATAACTATTTATTGATGGTCTATTATGCTGGCCAAGGGATTTATGTATGTATGCATTGTCCCAATATTACAAGATAGACAATGTAGCATTAATTACACATCCTTGGTAATTTACAATCACTATACAATGCCATTTGATAATCGTACCCAGTCAAAGGGTTGTACTTATCTAATACCTGTCTTTACATTTATTTATTTTTAGGAACATTGCCACCAACATAAACATTAATCATTGATCATACATATTAAGCACTCTTTCTATTATTTTATTCAACATTATAGTAATACATATTTCAATTTTCCATGTTACGATAATCTTTTATAACCCGATGGAAGAATATTAATTTTAATCATATTTGTTATAAGTAAGTACTTTGCGGGTTAGGTTGAAGATTCCAATCCAATTTTGTATAGGTAAATATTGTAATAAGATTATTAATATTATTCCTACATGATAATAATAAATAATAATTTAAATGTAGGTACACATTTGTACGGACGAAATTATTGTGAATGTATGCACGAATCTTTAATACTTATGGAGATTTTATCTGTGGTTTTAAAGAAAAGTTGGTTAAGTCAAATTCATATTTAACCAAAACGGTTTAATGGAATAAAATATCTATAAAATACCTTGTCACTAATTTGTAGAATAAATTGTATTATGAAAAAATTCCTAAACCCACTTTTTATGTAAACATTTCAGTGGCTACATGATTATTATTTTGTACCTATCTATGTAGTTTATTAGAGTGATTGTAAATTATGTTAAAAATAAATAATATTCTACCCCAATAGTTACTTTATATATTAGGCAAATATTATCTTCCAAAAATCTAATAAATTAATCAAACCAATAATTCTGGATCGACTATTAGGTATAATCAATCATAAAGCCAGTATTTAATACTAACAATTAAAATAATGCTTGATTACAAATAGGCAAGAACCAGCAAAAATCGGTTATTATTTTATATAAATTTTAATATTTGCTACTTTTGAGTAGGTACAAGAATATATGATTTTCTGAACATTTAATTTCTTTTTTCGATTTTTTATCATTATGAATAAATCAGCTCCATTAAAATTACATAGGATTTTTCAATAACTATTAAAACATTGACGTAGGTAATTGTTAGATTGTGATTAAATTAAAATAATAAAATAACAGATTTTAAGTAGCTATATATTGTAAATTCGAGTACCAGTGTACTTACGTTATCTTTAATTGCAATTGCCAAATAGAAATAGTGTTTATTAATTAATAATTATAATCAAAAATTAATGCTTTTACCGAAGTAATCATTGTATAGTTAATATTATGTGAAAATTAATATTTTCATAGATGTCTTTCAATAATAATAATATATAATTCTGTAGAAAATGTAATAATGTGATTAGATAAATGTTTTATAAAATATTTATTTTAATATAGCGGAATGCAAAAATGGTTTTGATTAGTTAAAATAATACCTATAATAGATAACGTATTTTGATAGATTTGTGAACTACGAATAAAAAATTGTTATTATATTTTTTAGTTATGTACCTACTTTAATAACATTAATTCACTATTAACAGAGGTGTATAAACTTTCTATATTTAATTAATTGCTCCTTTACTAGAAACATTAACGAGTTTTAGAACTATTTTATTTGGCATGGTCAAATCGGATCAATCAAATATTTTGAAACCGTTGTAGGATATTTTTTGTAAAATGTGAGAATTCTGTTGATGAAAATATCAAGATATACACGGTGAAAACCTGAATCACAATGTTGCAGAATATTATTAAAAAAAAACCATAGTAGCTTGAAAAGATATAAAATAATTATAATATTTATTCAGAATTCATATAATATATACTTAATTGTATCAGCACTGTGTAGAATGTCAAAAGGATATTGACTTTATTCAAAGATCATCGCTGTATTAATATTATTGTCTACTTTCACCATTGATTATTTTACATATTAATATTTTAAAATTTATGACATAAGTTTGTATAATAAATAATTGTATGAGAAGCTGTAGACAATAATTGTAATATAAAACATAATAATACTTATATTTGATTAATATTACTAACATAATATCCCATAGTATAACCAGTATATTATAATACAAAATTGAGAATTCTTGAGAATTGTTTGCATGGGTTTCGGAACAATGGTTAAAAGCTTTAAGCTATATTCATTCCTTTGTAAGTGTTAATTTTATTTTCATAATACCTAATGATAAAATATTAAATATTTTCTTCGTGTTCTAAAATTCTAATTACCTAATAATTAAAATCTTCATGTCACTTATTCAGTGTGCAATAATTTACATAGAATTTTGAATGAGTCCAGTTCGAATAAACAAAAAACACTACATATTATTTATTAAAATATGATGTCATGTTAATATTTATCTACGAAAAAGACTCAGTAAGATTTACTATAACCAGCGCTCGAAATGGAACATTTTACAAACTGGAGCACTAAATAATTTTCAGAAAATATTAACATAGTTATCTAATTTTATGTATGTTATATTAAAATGAGTGTGTTAACATTTTGATATTGTCAAATTATTTTTTCCATGAGATGGAGCGATAATTTTGGAGATTACATGAACCATAACGGCGCTCCGGTTATTTCAAGCTTTGATTATAACCTTTTAAAATAATGCAAACATTATTTCAATCAAAGGGTTAGCATATTACAATTCACTTCTACAAAGCACACAACATTAATAATATTATTGAAAGAAAACAAGGTGTGTAGTATATAATTATTGTAGATTTATTCTTCAATACGTTTAAATTACCTATGGTTCCTACCTAACTATTGTACTATACCTATTGTTCTAAGAATAATCAGGTTTGGGTCGTCTTCTATAAAATGTAGTATTCTTATTTATACATTGTGTTGTTTGTTAAGTACATTACAATATTATTATAAATGCATCTTTAGAAATTGTTTCACATATTTGGCTATTTTATTACATAGTTATTATTTTATAATTGGGACCAAATTGGCTACCTATGATTAAATTTCTTTTGCATTAAAGACATTTTATAAAAAAGTTACTTTTATAGAATTAAAGACAAAATATGAAAACCTTTTCGACATGAGCGGAGTCCTCTTCTCTCGTAATTTATCCACCTATGGCAAATGATACCAATACCCACATTTTCATAATTGAGATGCTTAGTGTTACCTCCGAAAGGGGGGGGGGGGTATAGGTAAATGCGCTGGGCCCCCCTGATGATGAATGTCACGGTGATATCGTCTGCTTCTTCTTTCGGGAACATGTTTATGTTGATTGACAACGCGGAAGTACAGGCGAAAACAGGGCGTTTATTGTTCAGAATATAAATACAATAAAGTACAGCGTACAAAATATTTAACAAAAAATTAAAAAAAAAAAATAATTAAATTTAAAATGGCGGTGACGCCGGGAGCGCGGCGCCACAGCCGACGTCCGCAGAGACCAAAACCCGAATCACCCTAATAGGGGCTGGTAGGGCAGAGTAGGTAGTAATCATACCCAACAAACAATTCACAATTTTATTATTCTATCTCTGAAAAATGACAAAAACAGCCTCTGGCATATGTACCTGGCTTGTAAGTAGGTACCTCAGGTCTCATATTTCAGACCTTTTCTAGGTACATGCTTTGGAAAGGGGCTGTGAATTTCTTGGAATTATTACTACCTTCTGCATTTCTTTGCTTGTTAGCTACATATTTTGAAATATTTGAACTAGGTACAAATACATATTTTTTTAAAGTAATCTCAAATCAGATATTCTAGGTGCTAGGTACATTGTATGGCTGGGAACTTTGCTTCCAATATTGGTCAAAATTGGATGAAATAATGTAGGTAATAATATTAAAAAAATGATATTAATAATTATTACTATTTGCTTACGGGCTAGAAATTTGCCTCGCAGTCGATCTGTTCATGTTTGCATGAATCAGCCCAATGATGATTCAGGCCTCATGGCCTTGGATCCTCTGAGGATGCCATGGTTTAGGCGGTATCATTAGGATTAAGTTAGAACAGGTTACAAATAGATTTTAAAAAATAAGTTCAGAACAGATAATATAATCTTTTATATCGAACATATTATTATATCCCATGGACAAGGTGTATAAAATGTTGTTATTTATGAAAATAGCAGATATAATTGACCTGACTCGTCCTTCTTCAAACACTTCTTCTTATCGTGCCATCCCCTAACGGAGGTCAGCCACCATCGGGGTGATCTTTGATTTCATAATGCTACCCGGAACAGTTCGGTGGAGCCCCACTCGTACCAATCACAGCGTCGTCCTCTGCTCTTGCTGTTGTTCTTTACTTAGATGACAAATTGGGGAATGCTGTATTTTTATCCTTTCATAGTGTGGCCGAGGTACTGTAGTTTTCTAGTTTTGATACTACGCAGAACTTCTCAGTTATTTCCCATTTGATTGAGAATGTCAACATTTGTCACCTGGTTAGTCTAAACAATTTTGAGGATAGGATAGGTCACATATTGAAAGACTCAACTCTCCGTGACATCGTCAAAAACACTAACACTAAAAACGTTAATAAACACAAAAAAAAATATTATTTCAAACATGATCAATATTGACAATTTACTTTGAAGTTGATTTACTCAATTTAGTCACCAGTACACTTTTATTCGTTCAATCATCAGCATCTCAATTATTAATTTCTTAAATGTATTTATAATAATAATTATTATTTTGAAACCTATTAAGTTAAAAATTTAAGTAATTTATAAAAACAGTACATTTATTTCGGTATGGTACATTTGGTTATTCAGTACTGTACCAATAATATTATAATAAGGATGTTTTGTATAATTTCTGTTAAATCAGCAACTTAACTTGTTTGCCATATAAAAATTAACAGTGTAATAATGTATGTCTATATTATAATAGTTAGAAAAAATGTAATGGAATTATTCTAATACTATTGTTCATTAGATAAAACTATGGAAGATATAATATATATTATTATAGTTTATAAAGAGCTGGCCTCTAACATTATTTTACTATATTGTTACTATTATAGAAAAATAGAAAGAAAACCATGTAGCATGCCATAATGATAATTATTATTGAAATGTGAAATAAAGAATAATATAATATAATGTATCAAAAATGTATTTTAAATTAATGTAGTTGTACTTGTGAATATTTAAAAATATACATTTCGTATATTAAAAATGTAGATCTATTTTGTTTAAATATTTTGAATTACATACGTACTTACCTACCAAAAGTTATTTACGATCTGTTGTTTTTGTAAATTAATGATATTATTAATATCGTCGTGAAATCTCAATATGTGATTATATAATACCTTCAAAAATGCTGTCAACTCAAGATAATCATTTATCATTTAACTGGTTCTATGCCTTCAGCGAGTTTTCTCGTTCTATGAGGCCGTGATCGACAGGTCGAACATACAAATTTCACAAATTATCTCTTCCGACTTAAACTCAAATTACTAGCCACTGTCGATTGATTTGCATAATCTAAAAAATTAAACACACAGTGATAACTGTTTGAATAATTATGACATACTAAGCCAAAAATTATCGATATTCCAGCGATTTTAGTAAAAGTTTCACTCTACATTAAACGTGTGTCGTTAAAAATCTGCGGTCTGTCAGATACTGCCATAGTAATATCGTGAGGCATAGAAAATGTTAATTGGGTAGGTGATTACAATTATTAATTTATCTCATTCAACGTTTTCCATAACATTTTTTGCATAGTAACTAGTTTGAGGAAGTGTGACATTTTTTTGTATCATATCTACCAAATTAGTTTGTTGATAGTTTGAAAATTACTACTAAGAGTGCGATACAGAACCATACTTAGAAGTGTAAGTCGCAAAGATCGGTCTCTATCTTTAAGAGGCCAATATCGGTAACATAGATTACGTTGCCTAAAGTGCTCATACATAATAATAGCAGGTAGTAAATCTACCGAAAAGGGCTGTGGTCCAGAACGAAACCATTTAAAATACGGTCAAGACATGTCTAATAGAAACCTTATATGGTTTTTATTGTCAAGTGCGACTTAGTTAATCCAGATAGTTCTGCATCGCCTTCTTAGAATCCAGATGGAACATGTTAATTATCGATGACTAGTATTTTAGACTAAATTAGCAAACTGAACTAGGTATGTAATATTGCGGTATTGATACTTGTCCAACGTTTATTTGTGGTAATGTCATCCTGTCTCTTTTGACCAATGGTTGACAATCATGGCTCAAGCCTTTTTCCAATAGCTAAGTAAGCGTTTGGGCAGGGCGAACAGATCTTCAGAAGTAATACGTTAGTATCCCAAATGCAAAAAAAAAAAAAAAATTTTAAAACAGCCTAAAGCTTTGATCTGTCATATTCAATCAGTATTACCTAATTACTGGTTTCACATTACCTGCTTGGATTGAACTGTATGTTATTGTAAAACTTATTGATAATTTACTGTGTTACACGCTGGTATATGAAATAAAAACTATTCTACATAATTAATAGGCATTATATACCTACAAATAAGAATACTCTGAGAACACTATAATAGAATAATTTAATTCTTATCTACATACAATTAATTTGTGATCTTCTGGAAATCAGTTTCAATATTACAAGGTTGTATTGTAACTATGTATGCTAATTTTTTAAAAATAATGAGAAAATAGTTTCACTTAAATAGGTGTTTTTGCTGTTGTATCCAATCTCTTTCTCTCTGCCTTAGGCTACCATCGCTAATGTCATTAGAGGAAAACAGTCTATTTTATAAAAAAATGTGGTAAAATTACTATGAAATATCTAACTACCCAATATAATATGAATTAAGTTAGGTATTTATTTTAAGATTACTTGTATATTATTTCAAAATATACAATAGGTACTCAATATACTCGATCCGATTTAAGATGACATATAGCTGGAATATACATGCTGTCCTACTTTGATATTTCTCTTACGCAGTGGCCAATAAAATTTAACGCAGTACGACGTGGTATCTAATATCAACATTTGTTAATGTGATGTAACATTTTACAAGCGTCGGTGGCATTTTAATTTTAGAGGTTTGTATTTTTGATTTGTAGTTGTTAACTACGTTCTGATAATGACATCAATTATGAAAAAATACAGTGTCGTGAATTCATGAAACTCCACTATTTGTTACCATCAAAGCTACGTTAAATACAATGTTACATACATCAAAAGACAGGGACAGTTCATCCGATTTAGCTATCTGAACTAAATGTTAGACACATACAACTTTGTAATATTGAACCAATGAAATATTGCTAACCATTTAAGTAGGTACGTACAATACGCAAAATAAGTTTTAAAATTTAAAACAATAATTATTGGCTTCCATACTTCATTGTGCAGAACGGGAGGTGCACCCTACATAAGTGAATCAAAAAGGACCTTGTCTACTGATTTTCATTAAAAAAATTAGAAAGTTTGAATGTTTTGTGATTGATGTAAAACAACAGTTTCTTCACATTTTATAAAAGACATAATTCATATATATATTATTAGATTTTTTTTTGACTGTGTCCGATCCTAATAAGATCATAATATGGGCCCCACAGAGTGGAGGTTTGTAATTAACAGATTTCTATTTTTACGAGAAATGGATGTTAGCCACTTGCTCAACCTGATGTTAATTATTCAGTTTTGACAATAAAGACTTTTAAACTTTCATGAAAAAAAATACTACAAATCCAAACAGAAACACTTGTTAAAACTATGAACCAACATGCTCCGCCCATTTTTAACCGCACTTCCATTATAAACTAACAAGCTCCTCCCATTTAGTAGACAACAGCGCCTAGAAGCGTAGCCAAGATGTTTTCGCACAGGATATGAAACATCTTGCAAATTCTTAGTTAAGTCAGGTCAAGATTTTTTAAAATTATTTTCAGGAAAGCAATGATTATACCTTGTGCTTTCGGTACAATGCTTTCATTCCGCTTCATCATACATCTCAACTAATTAAAAGTAAATGAAATATTATTTTTAAAAATGAGTGTAAACAAAATAAGTGTTAGTGAATAAATTTTATAAAATTAATGTCTATTTTATTTTTCTCCAATCGTGTTTTATTTGGTACCTACCATTTATCTACCTCCCGATAGGATAAGGTAAGCCGGCATAACAATCTCCACTGCGTAATAATGACAAATAAAATTCTGACGGCCAGAGTTTACTCCCTCACTCACAGCGCCTGTACACATGCATGGATTTACTTGCAGCACTAGTGTGTATTTTACACTACCGCGATAATAACCGTTCACACGTAAAAGTGCTGACTGTCTCGCCAGTTTTATTCTTTAAGAGTAAGTGAAACGCGATGTTGTCATTTTAAGGTACTATTTGACAGGTCATGAAATTCGGTCTCAAAATGAGTCTTTTTACCGGCAGGTTCGCTATCGTTCTACTGCGCAGGCGCAGATATTACATAGTCCAATTGTCGCGTAAAAATTCAGAAGCTTCTGAACTTTTTTGATACATGAATGCAATCTTGCAATTCGCATGACAATATGTGTTTACATCTGCATTTTTTTTGTTATGGCCGTGATAATACGTACTGTCAACAGTAAATCCATGCATTTGTAAACAGGGTATAAGTTACCCTATACCCAAAGCAGACCTCCAATCAACAAGCCAACAAGCAGATTCGCAGCGTTATAGAACATTACACACACATAGCGGTACAATGCCCAAAAATTGAACGACTTGCAATGTCCTGGAGAACGTCGAGGAGCTCAAATTAATGTGCTCTGGCATTAGGGAAGACGGAAGAGTTTTGTAAGATTATTAGGTTTACCGAGAGAATGCCTTAACCACTTGACTGTTTATCCCGAGTGTGACTCGGGCACGCGTTTACTTCGCACACTGACTAGCCCGAGTCTCAGTCGGGCGTTTTTTTTATCAACTTGACAGGAATGTTTATCACGAGCTACATTCGGGAAGATCGTATTTCAACTTGTCACACAGTTTATTATTTGTTTCGACTGGTATTTGAGTGATATATGAGCCATATGACATAATAAAAGCTATATTTACTGCCGGGCAGAGCGGGTATATTACGATTAGTCAATGACTTCATTGTTCATTCATAGTTATTTTTGTGTTAGGTATGTCGCATGTTATTGCAATTTGAATTTAGTTACTTTTGTTATTTTTGAACACATTTTAGAAGTAAGTTCGTAAAAAATAAGTATATATTATTCATACTTATTAGCTTCATTTTAGTTACCAACCAATACCATCTACAGCAAATAAAGAAAGGCCTACTAGCGTGCAAAGTATGCTGCTCACATATGAATGAAAACGACAAACGAATACGGAAGGAGACGAGATTGTGATGTAGGGTTGTGTATTGAATTTTTCAAAATTTACCATACCAAAAAGGCTTATTAAAATTATTTCCGTAAAATTTAAAACATAAACCTACATATCTGTTGTGATAAAATGTAAAAAAACATGTAAACAATTTATAATAAAACGTTAAAAGAAAATTTGACATTTTTCATAAAATTTTAAATATTGTAAAAAAGTGTTAATTTAATGTGAAAAAAAGTAAAACAAACGTAAAAATAAAATTTTTAATAAACTGTTAAAAAAATATCTGACAATTTTTAGACACTCTTTCTCACCAAAATATAACTGGGAAGTGGTTAACAGATCCTCGCTCAAAGAGTCGATATGAAAGCGGGTTGCAGTCAAAGCCTTGATAAAATTATAAAAAAACCTTAGTTTTATTACAATTTCAAAAATAATTCACAATTATTAATTATAGTGCTGCTAATATAGAAATCCTATATTGAAAATAAATATATGGCAAGCACACCGACAGAAAAGAAACTTTTATTTTGCTCTCCATTTTCATAATCTTCAATGTATGGCATCTTGTGCACTGAATTTATCATTAATACACCACCATCCCATATTCACTAGGGTTCTCCACTTAAGTTTGACCAACAGCTCAAGCATAAACTAAAATATGACGAACTGGTTGGTGATGGAACTCAAACTGGCCAGTGACTGATGCTTCGCATACGGTTCTACTGAAACCCAACAATCTCATAACCTCAAACTGTCAAACCGCCTTTCCTACTTCATTCTAAGCTTTTTCCGTAATATCTCTACAGGAATATTCTGGCAGCCTGTAATTATACAGGCAGGAGTATTTCTCAACATCTGCCACATATTTCACACATTAGTTAGTTCAGTTCAGTGCTACCAATTTTGGTAAGAAAATATGATTTTTCATTGAATCTACTGATATTGGTACCACTGTTTTATGGGTGACTGGAAACTGAGAGATTAGCATGTCACATCTCTTCGGTTTTGGTCGCGAACGTTTTGAAACTGAAAAATTCCAGTCTCGCTGTCAGCGAGCCGCTATTGAAATACATTAGCTAGATACTGTAGTTTCAGTCTCGTCTTTTTTGAGCATTCATGTGAACCTTACCCATCAGTTACACAGTATATTATGTAAAAGGCGAAGTAACCAAAATTATGTACTATGGTCATTGATTTCGATGCTTCAAATGCATGACGAATTTAAATTGTGATTTGAATTTTTAAATTATCAATTGGTGATTTCCATTTTGTTATTGTTGAAATTTTTGTGAATCGAGCGATATACACGGTTGGCCAGCCCACTTGAAATCAAACCAATGCACCTCGTCTGCCTTTATCCACCTTGCCAAATAATTGTGTAGTGTTCTCAAAACTCTTCACATCTTCCCTGACTTCAATGGTGCACTTGGTAACGCGCTTGGCTGTCAATCAAATGTGTAGGGGTTAGAGACTATCGATAGCCTACCGTTAACATTTTTTGTTTTTCATCTGGTAGGATGATTTTTTATTACACAACAATCGGACTCATTTCACTGGTGAAATTGAATAAAAACATTCACTTGAAAAAAAATAGGAGGAATGGACAAGGAGAGGTAAAATAAAACGCCATTTATCTCATACGAGTGTAAGACTTGTATTGGATTCTAAAACAATGGCCGCACGGTTCCGCTGCGACCGGACAATGCCTTTAAAAAAACAACACATTGATTGACATTGAACAGAACAAGTGATGTTTTGTAATAATTCATCGTGGTACATATTACCGCTACAATATAAAATGGAAACAAACAATATTCTTTTACACTAGCTCGCCGAACACAACCATAAATAACAAGTTGAAGTTCAAACAAAATGTATTCTTATATCCTGCACACATGAACAAATGATAATTTCATAATAATAACTACAAGCACGCGCTGCCAACTCCCAAATGCATTGGATGAACATGTATGTTATTTTAAATAATATATTAATATTACAAAATGAAATAAAAAACCCCTGCTGGATTAATAAATCCTAAGCACCTATTCATATGACTCTGAATCACCAAATAACCATTGAATTCTATTTCATAACAATCAGTGAAACTTTGTTGCCGTAAAGTGAATATTTGTTATCGTAAGCATTATGAATGATTTAGTAGTTTACTGGTCGTAATGCGCAATACACAATTCGTCAGCTGAATGCAGAACTATTAGAATTCTTTGAAACAACTTACTGAAATTATTATTATCTTTATGGATAAATAAATATAAATGTACGCATCATATTTTAGTAGGATTCTTGATGAAAAAAATGGTGCATACACTTGTTTATATAAATAATAAATAACTGAAGTAGGCTGTTTCAAAAAACTCTTCTGCAAAATATTTCAAATGTGAGCTGAAGACATGTACAGCTTAAATTCTGTTGTTACAAACTAAATGTGAAACAAACCTGACGAAAATGGTATGAATCAACCAGAATATTCGCCAAATCGAGAGCTAAAGTGACATGATAAATGTAGGTTGTGTATCATTGTTATGTCAAATCAATGCTTTGTAGACGTTTCGAGTAAAGATTTATTCATTCATAAATTACAATATTCTTGAATTTGGGCACGGGCATGAAAAAAACCGAACTGATTTGAGATTTGGGTGCAGGAACCTTAGTACCACTGTAATATAGTCTCTTGAGTAACACAGACACGCATGTCCTGGTTGCCAAATGAACCGTATCACTTTATCAGAGGTTGTGAGGAGTGTTACCAAATGTAGTGGTATTATAATTGATTGAACTTTGGTTTACATGGTATATTTCCATTATAATGACGAGAATCATATGTATTTTAATTGACAGACATCAAGAATTAATCAGTTGTTCTGGGGTTATAAACCCATTGTCAGATTATATTCTTGATTACGGGTTAGAAACGATTGTTAACACTCAACAAAAACTGTACCTCTACCATTATGAAAGGTAATATTCACAGAAACGTGAGGATTCAACGTGACTTAATTCAGTTGTTTACAGTACCTATAATATATTATTATGTAAGCAATTATACAAACACCATGAAAAATACCATGTACTTGTTTCATCGTATTTGGCGTTCAGTGCCATGTGATCGAGGATTAAGGCTATTCTTAGTCAGGCGTTACGGTACAGTGGAAATGTGTTTATCACAACTAAATAATATGTATGAAGTGATTAATTAATTAAATGATGAAATTACTTTATCATGCATTTCAAAGATATCTTACGGAGAGAAAATGGGTTTATCTTTAAATAATTATTTAAAAATAAATACATTGCCATCCAATCAGCACCCCATTAATTATTAACACTAGTAATTATTTATTCTATCAGAACATATCGAGAAACTACAGACCTATGTCAAATAAGCAGATTTAAAGTCATAATAAAATACATTGATCAGTTTGTAAAAAAATACATACATACATTCACAAATTATTTTTATTTTTATAATTACAATAATGTGTGCAGTTGGCCGAGTGGTACATTTTTTTCTCTTTACAGAGTTGGCAGCCTGCAAAATACAGCTCGTGTTAATTTTTCCGTTTTTTCTTCACGTCTGTTTTTTAAATTCACAGTAGTCAAATTCATCATAAACATATTATAAATTTTCACTAATCGAATACCATTTTCACTTGTAACTTTCAAACGGCACAGCTTATTTGGATTCTTGTCGTTTTTACCTTAATTTACGTATTGCATACAACTACAATGTTGTCACCAGTGAAGCAAATGATAAGCGTTGAACCAGTGAAGAAAAATACATAAATAGTTTAGGAACTGGATTCACTTTGTATTAATTAGAGATCAGCCATATATTACGTCACACCATAATGGGGTAAAGGGGTGTGACATCGGCCCCTTATGGTCAACAAAAGTATCCCATTTTTCTCCACTTCACAGGAGAACCAAAACACAGGCAAATTGACATTCCTCTGACATTAACAAAAAATATTTTCAGGAGATAGGTGTGAATGTATGTAAAAATGTGACATCACAAAATACGAGAACATACTGAAATTGATCGTTAACGATGGCACGATCAATTGATAGCAAAAATTGTGATGTCACTTATGGATGACTCCTTACTACAGTTGTGACATGTTGGATTTCATCTTATTATGCGAGCTCTATTGGCATCTGTAATCAATCAAATTTACTGCTTTCCTTCACTTCACTGTAAACATCTTGATTCAACTTCCTTAGGGTTTGTCATAATATATTTTTGTCTTACGTTTAATATCCATCCAAATTAATAATACCATCCTAAAACATTGAGCAAGCTGATGCTTTTAGTTTAAACTCTTTAATGGTCAATAGATGGAATACCTTGCAATGCAAAAAGCATGAAAATTAACCGAAACCATGCATCGATCAAGATGGGCCATACTTAGCTAGCTGGAATATTGAAGAAATGTGCCACTCATCATAAGCGTCTAAGCTTAATCCCTTGCCACCGTTCCATTGAAAAGGTCAAAAATCTAAAATTTGGAGAATGTTTGGTAGAGTCTGAACAATCTGCTTTTTAGCAAAAATGTAGGTATACTTATATTATTATTATACACTATCTTTTCTCAACCAAGAAATCAACATTTCATTATCATATAAACATATCAATACCATAAAAGTTTTTGGATGTTTTTAAATTTCAGTACTTTTCTTTTCTAACAAACTAAAATTTAAAAACATTCCTGATTTTACCACATAAAGCCAAACATACAAATAGCTGCCCTGACAATTGATTGACCTATCCAACATATTCACGCCATACACGGATATAACGTTAATATCCTCTGTAATCAGATATAATGCCCGTATTGACATCCATGGCTTCATTCAGAATTTTAAAGACTTACAATAATCCATTTTTATTGTATTAATATATTTCATATAAAAATTTTGAAAATGATAAAAGATAGGGCATAACAATGAGACATATTATACACCTTTCCTCTAGAGATTTTTCAGATTACCAAAGATACCCCAAATTCCTATATTTTTTATCCTTTACAGGGCATCTGAGCCCTTGAAATTCCATTTGTATGACAAACCTCAATATGACGATGCGATATAATGGATGGTTTTGGTTTCTTGGCAAATAACATATTGGCCTAAGGTTAAGTTTGATTATATTTTCAATAAATTCCTGAAAATGGTCCTAATTTGTAGATCAACGTTTCACGAGACATTAATCTGAAGTTTTTATTTTTCTTGAGCAGCCATTAAAAACATATTATGTAATTGGTGTTATTCATACTTCTTTAACCGTCTTGGGCGGTTTTATTATTACTAATTCAAATAATTTCAGGATGATGTGAATACATATTTGCATATTTTTTTCAATCTATGTCGTATGAAAAAGAGCTATACAAAAATTGCCAGATATTTACAAGTAAATGTAATAGAAATTATGAAATAAACCCAACCCTTCATGTTCTTTTTATGAATATACGGTCTCCAACATCTAAATAAAACAATTAAGTACTTTTTAGGTTAAAACTAACCATGTAATTATGATTTATTTCAGTTTATTGACAAATCATAACAGATAGGAATACAAAACGAATGGCGTGACACATTCGAAATACATTTTTCACAATATCAAATAAGTAAAAACAGAGAAACAAAATTCTTCCTGCAAATATTTATAAAAAAAATACATACATATTGCATAATTTCTCAAGGACAATATAAATGATACCAAAAGACGCGACCCCCACCTATTATCCGTGTAATTTAATGATTTTTTTTACAATTACAAAAAAAAAATGATAATAATTTGTATAAAAAACAAAGTTCAATATCAAAAATCATTGATTCAAGATTTTCTACACGGGTACATCTTTTGAAATCGTCATCAGTACACGGATAGAGCTCAAGACCACACTACAACCAGGATAAAGTCGCAAATATATCCATTTATACATAAATCATCAAAAATTAGTAAATTCATTTAGTTAGATGCACATTTTTAAGAGTGATTATTGAAAATGCACTCTTACAGTCGAAAAAATCCTCTGTACAACTCAATAAGTCCTCAATACTAAACAACGATGGCAGAAATGTATCAATATTATAGATATTACATTATTATAAATGACGCTATTGGTGAATTTAAAAGAATTCTAATAATTCGATAGAAACACTTATACAATAGTACAAAATTGAATTAAATCCATGAGATTTGAGAAAGTTATGTTAAAGTAAAAAAAACACAGTTCGATTCTGATTACTGAAATATTTAAAAATAATATGCAATATTATTACAAAGTGACTTGATTCGTCTCACAATTTGTACACAGAAATGTAATTGTTTTTATTTTGATTTTACCTTTAATATTCTTGCATAGATACCGTTTATAATTATTGAGAATATATTATTTACAATACATACCGATTTCTGATTAACGATAATTATTCACGAGAAATCCAATTGACCGTATGATAATTGCCGCAATAGTATCTATGCTGAGATTCGACTCAATAAAAATTAACGAATTTTAACAATAACCTGTATGCGATAATATTTTATATTGTTTCAACGAATATTACACAGACATCTCACCGAATAACTTTCAGTAACCTCATAGTACGTCTATGTTTTATATAATAATCATATGAACGTAAATTATGAATAACAGCAACCGATGATGAATTAAAAAAAAGAGAAACGATGCTATAATTATTCAATAAAAAAAAAACTCCAGTGATGTAAGATTTCCACAATTATTAATACCGGTAATCCCTCCACAAATTGAAAGTCACAAGTAAACAACAGTAAACGAAAACTTTAAAATTTCCGCTTTTGTTCCGTGTCACACTACTTTACTGTCAAAGAGTCATTCATCATTATATCTATGTAATATAATAAGGTAGATAGATTACACTTAAACCTAGACTTAAGTTCTCTAATGAATGTGTTTGTTAAATTTATCTTATGCATATTTTTTTAATTTTTTTGTTTTTTGCCGTCGACCGCCGGCCACGCATGGATCCAAAGTCGATGGGTGAAATGCACGAACGTGTTTTAGACAGCTCATGATGATATTAACTGCAAAATAAAAACAATCATTCAGTAAAAAGAGTCAGAAGAATATGAAGCGAAGAGCATAGATAGGATTGGAAATGTGGTAGTTTTTACAATGTCATTGGCACAGTAATGTCATAGAATGATCCCTTTTAAAAAATGAATTTAGTGGGTGCACACCTTTACATTTAAAAAAAATGAGAAGGAATGCAAGCTTTAAACACAGATATAGATATTATTCGACCTCACTTTTAGAAGGCTTCGAAATACATGTGAGTGCGCTGATTGCAGACATTTTTTAAGAAAAGACAAAACTTCAGACTTCTATATAGAGGCTGACACATTATGTAATGTGAAATAAGAAAAGATGTAAACTGAAGGACAAAAACAGGGGACGGGACCAGAGATATACATAAAATGATGATACAGAGAGCATGAAAATATATGTGAAAAAGCAGGAATGGTTTATAATTCCACAGATGATCACCAATGTCTTTCACACTATAATTCGCAGTATAACTATCTCAGATTGGCAAAAAAAAAATGTTGTCTAGTCTATAAATGTGTTGGTCGAGTTAAACTGAAAATTATCAAAATACACACACGCACAATATTGCCACAGCAATAATGGACATGAATTCACTTTACCCGTGACGATTCTACCTTGGTTAATAATGGGTAATTAATTGTACGGAATATATTAATAAAAAATGCCTCAATACTTTTGAATTCCTAAATAAATGTACAGAAAAAACCATAATATATTTTGTATCTGCATAGGTGATAGAAATATGTCAAATGTTAAAAAATGATTCAAGGTTTTGTTTGGAATTCCCATAGAATGTTTTAAGGCTACACAGTGTCAAAATACCATAGAACGCCATAGACAGCCATCATTTTAACTAAGGATGTTTTTAAATTCAGCAAGAGCTACTGTCTTTATGTCAAGGTGATGGTAATTATTAAATTTGATAAAAAAAAACTTTACCCAAGAGAGATGAATATAGTTGGACATTTAACTAAATCGAAATAGTAACGAAAACCATAAAATTGTACAAAAAAATTGATTAATACAGTAAAACCTCGTTAATACGAATTCCACGGGTCCGAAAATCGAAAAAAAATTCGAATTACGAATTATGAAATGTATGGGGGGAAAATATAAAAATTTAAAAAAAAAAATTTTTGATTTTATCAATATTGTTTACGATCCATAGATGTGCCTACCAAATTTCCGGTTCCGTGTGTGTTAATGGGTCATAAAAAGTCAGGATTATTTTTATTACCTTCTTAAAATAAGTAATTTATGATGTTTTCGAAAAGTCTGTCACAATTTTCAATGGCTGGCTAATGAAATAGTGTACTTTATTACGATTTATTAAATATTTTTATATTTCGAATTACGAAATTTGAATTAAAGGTATGATTTTATATGAAAATAATGTTCAAGGGACTTTTTTTCACGAAAATTTTGAATTACGGCAAATTTCGAATTATCCGTGTTCTTATTAACGAGGTTCTACTGTACATAGTTGATATAAATATTAAATAAATTGACATACCACACACTATTGTAAAGTGTATTAAATTATGTATTTTTTTTAATTGACATGATAAAGAAGTTTCATATATTATTGAGATGGCATCTGTTCGCTTAGGAGATGTCAACAGTGTGGATAATATTATAAAATGTATATAATACTGCTACTCTTTCATGTTTGCGTGTATAATAAATGGTCACAATAATTTTAATTTTTCGGAAACAAGTAAATGACATTAAAAATTATTTCTGGTTAAAATGACAGCTACATAAATAATTGCAAGTTATCTGTCATGCGTACAAATCATTGTACTAATCTAAACACTAAACGGTAATCACTTTAGTAATGGCTGATTATGATATTCTATGCATCTCGGCCTAAGATGATGAAACGTAATCATTATGAGAACACCCAAGTCAAGGTGACATAATTACAGGTTTACAAAAAAAATTATAGCTTGATAGATTAAAAGAATAATTACTACATTCTACTGAATATAAATAAAGACAGTAAACATGCAAACATTCAATACATACACATTATGTAGTCATATAAAGATAAAAAGTGCAATGAGTACCTAATGAATGCATTCGTAAATTATGTTACTAGATAATATAGTATAATAGGTACCAGTGGCGAAGACTCCATACTAGGCGATTACTTATTGTACGACAACATCTTCTTGGCTACACTTCTAGGCGCTGCTGTCTACTAAATGGGAGGAGCTTCTTAGTTTATAATGGAATTCTGGGTAAAAATGGGCGGAGCATGTTAGTTCACAGTTTTAACACGTAGCCAAAAAGATGTTGTCATACAATAAAGCTTACCTTCTTAAGAAAAATAATTTTTGATTGCATATTGACATACCTATATAAAAAATAATTTAATTTGCCAACATCTGTCATATATGTAAGAAAGTAGGAATGTATTATAAATAAATAAATACAGATTACGATTACAGCAAATCTGCTAAAAGTTTTAAAAAAATATGCCACAGTGCGACATTATCTTAACAAATTTGTCCAATTATTTTCTGGGAGTAGTGAATGTTTTTTTTTGTATGGACTTCTAAGGCCATCCTCCCACGGCGCAACTTATGTCCGTCGGAACTGAAACTAAAATTCCAGCCAGTATCTAGCTAATGTATTTCAATGGCGGCTCGCTGACGGCGAGACCGGAATCTCTCAGCTTCAAAACGGTCGCGAAGAGATGCGACATGCTAGTCGCGCGGTCTCTGAAGTTTCCAGTCACCGTAAAACAGTGGTACCAACATCATTAGATTTCGGTGAAAAATCATATTTTCTTACCAAAATTGGTAGCACTTCGTAAAGCCGCTAGCGTCATATCGTAAAAACCGAAACAATCAGAGACGTCAAAACTCAAAAGTACAAGATGAGCGAAGCGAGCATGTTTGTATTTTCTTTTTGAATAGCAGGAGTGATGATCCTAACAAGCTCGAGGTAGCTTTTCTTGGACATTCTATAGAAAGCCAGAAATTTGGAATCGGTTTCTTGCAGTTCCTTTGCAGCAACAAATAGTCTGCAGTTTATGTTCCTTTCTATATAATGATGAATCCAATATTTTCTTTTATTTTGACTCCTGTATCTGTTGTATTGATACAAAACCAAAGTCTCCTCGTCGCTTGACCCGCTCGAAGACATTGTTTGTTAAATATTAACTTAAATTAAAATAACCTAATAAGCGCGCGTGTTTTGTACAACACAGCTGATAGTCCAGTTTGACAGTTTGAGGTTATGTGATTATTATTTCAACTGAGTTTCAGTAGCGCCGTCTGCGAAGCATCACATTGGCCAGTTTATGAGATCCTTCACAAACCAGTTCTGTCAGATTTCAGTTGCGCCGTGGGAGGAGGGCCTAAGTCACGCAACCTCAGGATGTACGGAACAGTGTATACAAAACGATAGGGTCTAATGCGTAAGCCTAAATCTTTGCGTGTAATATATTATTAAAATATTTAATAATTAGATAATTTAAAAAAAAATATTTGTCATTTAATCACATACATACAAATAAATACAGTGTACACAGTACAACCTCGGTTATTACGATCACGGATATAGCGAGATCTCGGATGTAATGAGGAAACATTCGTTGACATTTTAGTTGATGATTTTCTCCACTGTTATAACAAGCAACTTATCGGATATACCGAACTAAAATATTGTCAAAATTTTTCTTAAAACTGTTAAAGTTGTTAACCCTTTCGACGCGAGCCATTTTCGCGGGAATTTATTTTCAGTCAACTGATCTGTTAAAACGGTCACTATAGCTAAAACACATTGATTTCAAAATTAAATAATTACAAGATAAAAAGAACTTTTTATATACAACCTTTTTTAAATTTTCTGTTAAATCATATAAACTTGACTTGACTAGCTTAAACGATCAAAAAAATTTGTACTTGATAGAAATAATACTGAAATGTCATATTGATTTCCATAGTAACGCACCTATATATTAACAATTTAGTTGCTAGGACCCCAGGCCCCTAGCAACCAATAATGGTGTCGAAATAACTTTTCATACAAAACAGAATTAACTGAAAATGAATTCAATTCTAAAGAAAAGATGGCTAAAAGTATTAAAAAAATGCATTGGCATCATGTTCTGATATATTCTAAAAATTTCAAATGTCTAGCTAGTCGGGAAGTTAGTTAGAAATCGATTGCAAGATTTGTACCGGACAAATAAGAATACGAGCTAAAAAAAAACGTTGTAAAAATAGATTAGAATAGAGGAGAAATAAACTATATTCGTGACATTCTCACTAAAATAAATCGAAGAAACTGAAGACGCTAAAAAATATCCAAGCTTTAACCGCGTGGTCAATATGGCGGCCGTCCAGTGTTCACATACACGATTTGAACACATACTAGCGAGCGATTCGCCGCGTTTGTATTTGTAATACACAGGGCTGAGTACATGCTGCCAGAGTTAGTTACGGTCTATGACAGATATATTACTAAAAAATTACACTTCTTCAATGATCGGTGGGTTATCGCACTTAGTAAGTCGTAAATTCAAATTTTATAACCGCTTCAAATCATGAACTATATTTATTTTCGTCGCCATAAAATAATGTTCATCATCGAGACACATTAGGGTGTTTTGCAGAATAAATCAATAAAAATAATTACCCACCGCTAAAATACTATTATAATATAATTCATGAGGCGCTGTCGGCTTTTTCATTGTACAAAGTGCCTGTCGAAAGATCGCCAGGCAAAATACGACCATGTAAACAGAGCTAACACAGTTTCGTGGCACATAAAAAATTAAAATTATTACCCATTATAATGTAAATATCAAATATGGAACAATGAACAAAGACATACAAATTTACTGGAGAGCTGTGCGTCGATAAAATATTTTTCCTTGAGAAGCAACGGTTTTTAAAATAAATAACACAAACTCCTTTCAATAAAGGCGGCATATGTTTTGCAATGTCTTTTGATATGGTGCGCGTGGATGGCTATGCGTCATAAATCACTAAGAAAAAATACATAAAACTAACGTAATCGTAATAATTAATTAAAAGGTAAATAAAAATAATATCGATGCACACTTTTCGATGCATGACCAATGTTTTGTTTTGATAACTCTGGTGACGTATCGAGTACACCTGTCTTCACAATGGCGCGCGATTCAAATGACTGAATAAAGAGTGTCTTTTCAAAAACATATTTCCTTGTGTTTTACTTGACATTTTTATGATCTGTTGCCTGATATGTCTACCTTAAGGTTAGAACAATTTTTAAAGGATATTATCCACAAGTGTCTCTTTCTAGTTTGGTCGAAAATACGAGATAATGTCTATGGCATGTTTACATGCAATACGCGTTTTGTAAGGGTTAAAGATCGTTTAAAAACATTTCGACCCTAAGCAATAAAATCTGACCGGACAGGATGCCGCCGGGACAATACGTAAATGTCTAAGTACCTAAATAAATGGTGTTTTCGCCGACAATATTGAAAAAAATATCCACGCATATGGTTGAAATAAGTAAAAAAATCCAAGGTTTGTGAAGTCAATAGGTACCTATCAGCGTTCATTACAATAAACAACTTCTTTTAACGAGTATCACACATAACGAGCAAATTCAGTCGGTCCCATCTTCCTCGTAATAACCAAGTTAGACTGTATAAATTAAATATAAAAAAATAATTTAATCCAATGATTTTCGATGTGTGTAAAATGTTTAGAAAAATACATAATTTAAACTCATCGCTCAATTTTATGCAGTCGATGAGTTATTGAAAGGTCATCGAATCAGTGTGTCAATGTCATTAATGTGTACCGTACCTATTCATCAGTAGTGATATTGTATTATCTTCTAATTTCCCGTAAATATACCTGACAAGTGTGTTCTTTTTCTCTGATCTCCACAGCCTACCTCGTTCCAAGTCACCCTTCCCCAGTGGTAGGTACACAATAGAATCACAAATTAGCATTTGACCAACCCCACCAATACTTTCAAACGACTTCACTCATTAAAATGCATGCAGGGAGTTCAATTCTCTGACAAGCTATAAACTACAATGCACTACTATTATTTTACTATTTTGTTATAAATGAAAAAGTAAATCAGAAAATAATATTTCTAACATTCACACATGTACAAATATAATAAACAAGGATCATAGAAATGAATATATTGTATATGAACAGGCAACCGGGAGAGATTGTTTGTTAATTGAGAGTTATTCTTAAGAAGAGTTAGTGAAGCGTTATTACAATACTCAGTTTATAAAGGAAGATTACAAAAAAAAAAAAAAAACACATGAAAACTGCACAGAAACTTTTAATTTTTACAAAGCCAGAAAATTTAAGAATGTATTATCCATAAAATGTGCAAGAATATGTTGAACAAATTTGACAGTTCAAAATTAATTTCTGTGCAATGTTCAAGAATATTTTTTTTATTATCTTCCATCTCTGAAAGTACAGTATTTTTTTATGTCACAGACCAGAAAGCATAGCGTTATAGACCAAAAACCACCAAAAAAATGTTTGTCAAGTTCTAATCGCTCAACATGATTGAATAGTCTATTCAACGCCGATTGTATACCTTAAGGTTTGGGCTGTCAATTGCAGTTTTTTTTTTTAATATTAAATTTCTCATATTTAAACTCTCCGTTGCCAAACATTTTCGTCTCCTTTCCACAATTATACTTTAAATACACTGAAAACAAAAAAAAAACAAAATTAAAAAATGAGAGTGCACAATCAAAACTAATCAATAAAAATAAAAAATTGCTCAATTACATCCCTTGACACGCATAAGTAAAACACAATAATGTTAATCAAAGCAAAAATATTATAAATAATACAGATAGCTGAGAAGTGTGGGATTAAAAGTATCGTCTGCCTATTAATTCAAAACCATATTTCATAGATAGATCATCTAATTCGGCAATGAACATCAAAATTCAATTAACACAATCACTGATAACCTTTTAATTACCACATTTAAATAACACGTTAATTATATCTAATGACCAACGACTCCAAACGCGCCAGTCACGGTGTTAGCACTAAATGAAATGCATAACCAACCATACGTAAATAAGTGGGCAAAATAATAAAAGATAATTCAAATGAGTGGCTCTTCTTCTAAAAACCCTTTATCCTCAGTTTGTGGATTAATTCAAATTCATCAGTGATACATAATGATAATGGTATCACCATGTTCGATCCTAAGAGGATCATAATATGTATGGGCCTTCACAGGGTGGAGGATATATTAACAATTTTTTGTTTTTAGAAGTGGATATTACCCACTCAATTGATCAACATATTAGATCCAAACACACATTGAAAAACAACACGTGAATTTTGATAGCCTGGAGCCGAACTCGAGGCCCACGACACTATAATCCAATGATACTCAACCTTTTTTTTCTTCGGGCCAAATACATATATTTGTAAAGTAACGCGGGCCGCATCACTACTGGTGTGACGAAAAAAATCATAAAACCCCCCTTTTTAACAAAACATTTTTGAGATTTTAAAAATTATGCGTGTTTTTTAAATTAATCGTGTGCAATAGCAAAATAGCAACACTCTTATACCAGATCTGATGTGGACCATAATGTCAATCCTCTTCGGGTGTCACTATCTGTGCGTCAAAGTCGAAACGAATCTCAAGATATACGAAATCCCTGATAATAAATGTGTTTCGGGCCGCACATAAAGGCTTAAAGGACCGCATGTGGCCCGCGGGCCGCAGGTTGAGTATCGCTGCTATAATCCGACACGTTATCGCTCAACGATCATGGGCGGAAGATTTATATCATTAACTATTAATTTATATCGTGGAGTTTCCATACTTTTACATCGTGTATCAATTTAAAAAGTTACGAAGAATCACACACCAAAAACAATGATGCTATGTTATTTGTTGTTTCGCTGAATTGTGAACTATGCATAGAGTGTATAAACAGTTAAATTTAAATAACATCGAAACCTTTGCATTATGCCCTAATACTTTACTACATTTGATAAATTATGTACAATAAATTAATTAATACCTAAGAAATAAATAAATAAATTATTGAGTAAAAGTTAAATAAACATTAAACAAAAAATAGACAGTCACCACTTTTAAGCACACTTCTACAGACTACACTGTCATAAAAATGTAAATTAGCATTAATACGAAGATACCCATTATCAATTGGATTTTCAAAATCCTTCACATGACCAAATAGCGAATGGTCAATATATCAATCACCGACATAACATTCTACATACATACTAAAAGTAATGACAACCATAAAATCATGAGGCATTTCGACAATATTCATTGACTAATAAACTGAGCTGAGTTTGTGTGGGTGGTTGATCTACCAACAAGATAGATACAGTGAAACCCTTCTCTCAAATCTTCTTTTGTTGGAATCATGCGTGAGTGAAACACGTTCTTTCACCTTTTCAAGAATGTTTCTTTTCTCTTGAACTAGTTTTGTCTATGTTTTTCTTTGAATGGATGTCAACAAAAAAAAAAACACAACTTAACTTACTACAAAAAAACCGCAATAAGTAAACAATAAAAATGATAATATTTAAGCCAAAACGGAAATGAAAAAAAAATACAGCCGTCTATGAAAAAAAAGGAATGCAGATATATGTCAGCACTTACAAGGCTGACGTATTTAAATAAAATTTAAATAACCACCATGCACACGTATTTAAATGTATTTCAGACATTGTGGGAAATAAAAATGTAAAATCCGAAATTAAATGTAGTAAAATAAAACAGGACTGCGGAAACTACACGTAAGTAGTGCGGAAAATGGGAATTCTGGGCACGTAAAATCGAGGCTTCATTGTATTAGACGGGGGGGGGGCTAACTGGAAATTTCAGGATTCAGATTGACATTGCTACGAGTAGTATAAGAGTATCATGGTATATATTACATAAAGGATTGTGATGGAATAATCTAACAATTTCCAACAGAACAAGAGAGCCAACTGTCACAAAACGCTTTTTATTATACCATGAAAATTTATGTACTTTTATTACCTAACGATTTATTATAAAAAGTTATTACATGTAAATTGCGCTTATCACATTTTTCCATATTACAATTCACCGTGAGCTGTCGTACCAGAAAGAGTTGACCATACAGCATTGCCATCAAAAAATGACATGTTTGTGGAGCATTGCAGATAAGTAGTGTTCCAATTTAATTGAATTCAATAAAAAAAAAAATCTTATTTGATGAGTACGACATGATACTTACGAGCACCTACCAGAATTTTATATAAATATATACCTATATTTCTAATTTAACTACCTGCCTATTTTCTTCTATCTTTTCCTTGTATTGTTGGATTTTTTAGTTCCAAGTGTTTTATTCAAACATGAATTAAGACTCCAATACTATACGGCCATCTATTTCCGATACAACAGCTCACGGTGAACTGTGATACAGCCAACTGTATACGTACAAATTTCCAGACACAAAAAAAAGCACCTTCTGCACTGGGTATCACAGAAGCTCAGTAAGATGTAAAATTATAGAATGACAGAATTCAATAATGATCAGTGATCACACACCACTGGTGCTACATATTAGCTTCAGCATTAATTATTTAAATGTACTACAACGCTGTATGCGTTTGTTATATAGATTAACTTTATAAAAAATTTCTACAAGAAAATACAAAAATTCCATCCGTTTTCTACAGTAGACAAATTTCCATTGCTATAAATATAATTTAATGCTATAAAAACAAAACATCATGTTTGTTGGGATCTGTTTGAATTGAATTATGGATTGCTCACCGATTTGACAGTCGCCTTGATGAAATCTTTCTTGTGTGCGAGATCAAAGTCGGGGTAGTGGCTGTACACTTGTTTGCAGACTGTCTTCATTGTGATCTCTTCAAGATTGGCTCCTTCTAAGATTTGCTTTACGTACTTCTTGATTTCGTCATCCTACGATAAAACAATTTTATTCATCAGTCATTTATATTAAATATGGTCATATAGCAGCGGTGGAGAACTGAGGTGAGGTGCACGTAGAGTAATGCGCAATGGAGTTATATCAACCGGTGCATTCGCTGCTTAGTCATTTATTGCTTTGCGTTGCTCAAAACAACAATGGCGGATTGTCCGCGGTTGCCAGCATGTTTCTTGTGGATTTATTCGTATTTCAGTAAAACAAATTAGATCATGCGGATTAGACGTGTAGACATTGTAGTGACCTTGAATTAAGTTTTTGGAAGAATGTTCGATTCAGAAAAATTAATCTTGGAAGTGGAGCCAAGACAGACCATCTATTTGGGATAAGAAACAGATCAAGTAAATTTTCCAACAGAGAGAAAAGAACCAGCGGCTGGAATCAAATTATGGTTAACATTCGCAGTCTTGACAGTCGTAGTGAGAAACATGTTAACCATTTGCCGGTTCACCAACAAATGGTCATATAGAGCGGTATAACCGCTTGATATAATTCAGCAAAGATGCGACCTGCCTTACATCCAAACGTTATCGAATAATGCATTTACAAAAATTCACAAGTATGTAAAATTATCAGATAGCAGCAATGAAGTGGTGAGGTGAGATGCGGGTAGAGGGGTGCGCACAAGATCCAACTATTGCCTACCTCTATTGGTTATCCAGAGAACTCAAAATAAATGCCACTAAATTATGGGACTAAAGATTATGAAATCTCCTAGTTCACAGGTTCCCAACCTTTTTCGGGTGGCGACCCGTTTTTATAAAAGCCATGTGACCCGCGACCCCGATGCAATTGAAAAAGGCAATTTTAATAAGGTAATTAAAAAAAACAATGAAAATAGTTTTTTTAGCATAATTTTATTTTAAATTATGTTTAATAATTAATTTAATGCGACGGTTGGAATTTCACCATTACTCCCAAACTCTCAACACATGTCTCAACCAACTGTGACAGAATAGCGTACCTAGATTACACTTATTTTAATTTAAAAAAATATATATGAAATTATTCAAACGTCAAAACACCATTAAAAATAAAAATTGCATTAAAGTGAATATTTTTTTTAGTTGACTGTATAAGTAATTGGCGACCCCACAGAAAACCGTGTCCAGTTTTAACAGTGTAAACAGTATAATAATATTAAACATAACAATAATACTGGTTATGAATTTATGGATGGTTGGTATCAGTGACAAACTAGCACAAACAAAACTTTTTATTGGTCATTTGTTGTATTTAAATTGCAGGTACATTTTTTTCCATGTCCCTTGTTCCATTAAAATTAAAATCGTAATGTAATGAGCACTCACAGAGGGCGGATGTTTCCCTTTCTTGGCGGGCGGTTGTGCAGTGAGTGGCTGATCCTCCTCGCTACCCTCTGAGCTTCCCTCCTCATCGGAGCCCTCTTCGTCGGATCCCTCCGCCGACTCGTCTTCTGATGACGATGCAGCCTTCTTCTTCTTGCCGCTGGCAGGTGGAGCTACTTTGGCAGCAGGCTTACCTTTAGATGATGCCGGACCCGGTTTCTTTTTCGCTGAAACCATACCGTAATATTGTTAGGACACATAGGCAACAATTTTTAAAAGAATGAATGCTACTCAAGATTTGAAATTTTTGTATTGTTTATTTGGTACCCAGAGCAATTAATATTTTGTATCTTTGAAACTTTTTATGGCACTTGATTGATTCACAAATGAACGCCGATTTTATATACTGACGTTTTTTTTGTTATCTGCACAAAAACTGTACGTAAAAGGACCTTTTTCTTTTATTTAAACCCATTCAATAATTTCTCAGCAAAGAAAAACATTGTCGGTTCGAGTTTATTTTATGTTTTCGCTATTTGCATTTTTTTCCGGTCCCTTCAAAAACATAAAATGGAGTTTCACTGTATTTGTACTCATGATTGTTCATCTAAATATCTTGGTAATTTCTGTACATGTTGTAATGAATCCGTGAACTTATCTAATATGTGAATAATTATGATTCAATCCCGTCAACTCTTACATTTCGAGATCATTCCCGCTCATCATACTCGATATCCAAAGAAGATCACATGAGCCTCCACAGAGTGACTGTATCAACAGATTTTTGTTTTTAAGAGAGATGGATGTTAGCCACCTTGCTCAACCCTACAAGGTCCATACTTTGACTGCAAACACACATTGAAAAACAATGTGTATTTGCCATACCCAGGATTCGAACCTGGGACTCACTATATGTCAACGCGTTAGCTGCTCGGCCATTATGGGCAATTCATCGAATTCATTGAATTTTGGGTAAAATGCTTGAAGTCTTTTACAGTTAGCGAAAACAAAGAATTTTGTGAGTTCGCAATGCAACATCAATTGCAGCTAATTTGGACAGTAAACCATGAATCCTTGCTGTTCAGCTTCATTTCAATATATTTAGGCTGTGTCTAGTAAAAAGTTCATCCTCAACGTCCTGGATGCGACTTTATGAGTAATATTTTTTAAATAAATTTAACTATAACCAATCACCAAATACTATGGTTAAATAGGAACTAACCAGGGGAAGGCGGAGGGGCTTTCCTTTTCGCAGCGACGGCAGCAGCCTTGTTGTTCTTGACAGGGGTAGGGGCTGGAGCGGGCTTCCGGCCGCGGCCTGCGGGTGTGACGGGCGCGCGACCTCGCTTGCTGGCCGGCTCCTGCGTAAGAGGCTGCGTTACCCACATCCCACAATCACATACAGATCAAATATTTTATTACGTCACTCTCACCCATTCACCGCTTAAATCTAAGCTTGATGAAAATTTGGATGCAATATTTTTATATCCATCGTTACAAAATCATTATTATTTACATTGGCGAGTGAAACATTTTAAATGGCGACATAACGGCGGGTTTGATATATTTTTAAATGATTATTTTTGACCCCTTCCTTAAGTTGAACTCAGGTAGAAATTAAAAAGAGTTAATTTGAATGTGCCAAAAAATATAAATAACAATATGGGGACAAAACCATAAAAGAAATACTGACATCTGAATCCTGTGCATCCGACTCGCTTTCCTGCTCTGATCCGCTCTCACTTTCACTCTCGTCCTCGGATTCTGACTGAGGAGGTTTCTTTCCTCGGCCACGCTTCGCTGGAGGGGGAGCCTGATAATAAAAATTAACAATTATATAATGCCGTTACTCACACAAAAATGCTGTTTTCACATACATAACATGATCAATATTATCATTCAAATGTGTTGCGGTGCTGACTATCTGCTGGATAGAGGCATCCACAAATTGTTTTGTTCGTAGCCTCATATTTTTTTGGAGTATATTAATTTCGCTGATCGAGCTTTACTCCACACACAAGACATTTGACTTCTTTGATCAACGAATTATCATTACATAATCATAAAATGAAAAACAAAAATAATGAATGGTTTTAATAAATTAAACTGAACTAGTCACCTTAGATTTCTTGCCTCCCTTAGCGGAGGCTTTTGGTCTCCCCCGGCCGCCTTTAGATTTCTTTCCACTGCTGCCACCGCTGCGCCTCACGGGGGCTCGCCTTTTACGTTGCACTCCGCCTGCCTCTCCTCCCGCGGGGTCAAAGTCAGAGTCCGCCTCCTGGCCTGAACCGCTCGGGTTATATGAGCCCTGTAAGGTAAATAATTCATTTCATTAATATAAGATCACCATAAGCACTTCATTAATATTAATTTCTGTATCTTAGAGCTTTACTTTCGGATGTCACAGTTTAAGCCATGTAACATTTGGGTTTTTTTTATGTGAAGGACATGCTACATAGTTTACACGTCAATCAGTATAAATTTCAAACCAAAATCTGGAAACCTACATTTTTGTTTTGTTAAAGTGAAGACAACATTTAAAAACAAACGCAGATATCTACAATAACGAATGTTAGCCAGTATACGAAACAAAGTCACAGTAATATGTATATTAATTAGTTGATGAAACTATAACAGACCATTTTGTTTTTTTTTTAGATGATTCCATTCAACCTCAGCCATTACAAGTATTAACATAATATGACATACATACTTTCAGCTCCAAGGTACAGAATAACAAAATTGCCAAGCCTTTTCCAAATGAGCACACATAATTCAATGCCTTCCCGTCAACGGGACACATACAAAAAACCAATAAAATAATAATCAATATAATATTTACAAACAATAAAGAGTTAGTACATACCCATAGAATCTTTTATAAACACAAACACAAACGCTGCTGAATTACTATTGCTCTTGTTATAAGACGCATTCAGATAACAGATGAGGAGTCTTCAGCGATTCATTCGTCAGCTCTTCAGTCATAGTCACCACAAGTCAGAACCTTCCATCACAATAAGCCAAGTAGTGTGGTTAAGTTCACGCAAATGAATACATTAAAGATGTTAACTAAATACTTAAATATATTAATTAAAGGTGTTAGAATGTTGATACGTTTCGTACACTTACGTCTGAATCTCCTGATTCATCGCCACGAGCCACTTTTGGACCGCGTACCTTTGTTTCCGGGTCAGTCTCGTACTCCTCATCTGAATAACCTGCACAAAACATTATTTTACACAAAATAAATATGTACAGTAAAACCTCGTTAGTAAGAACACTGATAATTCAAAATTTTCAAGAAAAAAAAGTCCCTTGAACATTATTTTCATATAAAACCATACCTTTAATTTGAATTTCGTAATTCGAAATGATTTCAGAATCCTGGCATATAAAAATATTCAATAAATCAAAATAAAGTACACTATTTCATGCGCCAGTCATTGAAAATTGTGACAGACTTTTCTTAAAACATCAAAAATTACATATTTTATGAAGGTAATAAAAATAATCCTGACATTTTATGACCCAATTTGGTAGGCACATCTATGATCGGAAACAAAATTAATGAAAATCAAAAAAAAAATTTTTTGAAAAAATTTAAATATTTTTCCCCCATACTTCGTAATTCGAAATTTTTTCGATTTTCGGTCCTATGAAAATCGTATTAACGAGGTTTTACTGTATTACAAAATATAGATTAGTAAAAAAAATATTAATAAAATGAGGTAGATAATATGCTCATGAAAACATTGTGAGGTTGATGGACTAACCTCTGTTGTGAGTTTTGATAGCGGCGTTCCTTCGCGGCCGTCCTCCGGGAGTTTTGGCATCATCGGAGACAGGCCTTTCTTTTACAGCGCCTCTCGAATGTGGCGAACAATTCTTAGGAAGCACCAGAAAACCGATAACTCGCGTCGCCAACTCTGTCGGACCACCTGAATGCATTAAACAGATATTAATAATGTAGACTGACTTTATAAAGATTACAATTTTAGTTAAGACAATCCAACAAAAAAAAACTAGAATGATAAAATAAGTATTGTATACTACATACCAATCACTAGGTTAATAATTCACATGAATTGTAACCAATTTAATATTAAATTTAAATATGTTCACTATAACAAGATGTGAACAAACCTCTCTTATCAAGATCCAACATTTCGCAGAGCATTCTGAGTTGTTTGGGTTCCAACTTTTGCACTTCTTCAATTTTAGATTTGTACTCTGAGGAATCCTTGTCGAACTCGTAACCTTTAAATTTCTTGATATTTCTCTTAATCAGATTGGTACGGCACATTTGCTAAGGGAAAACAAAACATTTCACAATTAATAAAAATAATTAAGAATTTGTCATTTTTTTTAATATTAAAAAAAACACTTCAGGCAGAGCTTATAGAAACCAAGCGAATAAAGAATACTCACATTATAAAGGAACTGATGAAGGAATTTGAGGTCTTCAATCTTAAACCTGGAAATAGCGACTTCCACATTTGGAATATGACCAAGGGGGATGCCTTTGCCTGCCGGGACTGGCACGGGGGGCTCCAACGGCTGCAATGACAAAACATACATACAAACATACATACATACATACAAACATACATACACAACATACATACATTATTGGAGTCATCAAAATATTCTAAAACAATAACAAAATTTGCCATATTGTGTCATGTTCAATATCTATTTTATGTTCGTTTTATTCATTTATTTTCATACTATCAATTGGAAATCTTTTGTAGTCAACCTAGTAAATACATTTACCTATTTTCAATTGTATATTGTAGTGTCTTTTGAGGAATATGGTTTTGAGCGCATAGCAGGTGTTGCAGAATGAACATCAATATTATAGGGTGTTCATCCAAAATTTTCGAATGCGATTTTACGCCAGATATATAATACGCCCGTATAATTGCGTTCATCCAAATTTAGTACATAAGCATCTCGCCGAACCCGAACACCTAATGCCCCTCTACCATAAGTTTAGCGAACCGATTGCTAAATTCGGCAGAGTCCATTTTTGACAGATCGCAACTGACAGCCCGCGTTTGTTGATAATTGTCATAGGTACTTGTTTTCTTCCGTATTTCATTATGATTCAGTGTATTATTTTGATTATTGTCTAATGGTACTATCTATTTTACAATTGATTCTATAATTGGTGCTTCATTTTATTCAATCATGAATGCTTTATTTATAGGTACTAAACTTTGCTTTCGTAGATAAAGCTAATCTACAATGCCGCAAATTTCGTAAAAGCGGCGACGCTTTCAAATTTAAGAGTCTCGTTAGTAAATACACATCAGACGCAGATTCATGAAATCAAATAAATACAAGTAATATAATATTTTAAACAACTCAATTCACATGATTATGCTGGAATCGATTTATGCATAATAATTATATGGTAGGTAGGTATACTATCACGATAACCATTTACTTTCATTTGTTTATATTGTAATGATTATTTATTCAATAACGTTTATTCGGCATTCGGATTATCCGGCCATAATGTAGTATTAATCAAAAAATAAAAGAAATAATATGAAAGTAAATGTAATAGCGAGTTCAAAATATATGGACCACTAGGGATATCTAGCGGCAAAATGTGAAAAATTGTCATTTATTTGACAGTTAAGTGCCCATAGACATCAAAAACTGACCATAGAGAAAAAATATTTTTCTGTTTTAATATAAGGAATACTTGTTTCAAATAGACGCGCATGTACAAACACCGTTATTTGAATAGAGCATAATGGAACACGGCGGCACCCGTATATACAAATCCGCAGATAAGTGGGTGAACGAACACTCGACAAGTTTTACTACGGCAATAAATGGTTTCGGCGTAAGGTGAGACCGTCATAAACCATTCGGTTCGGCTTATTTCCATGGATACCTTGTTATTATTATGTACATATTGAATATATAACTATAAAAAGACAACAAGAACCAAACATAGGTATATACCTCTTTTTTCTTCTTGGGTTGAGGTTCCTCTTCTTCTTCCTCCTCCTCTTCCTCCTCGCCTTCCTCATCTTCGTCTTCCTCCCCCTCACCTTCCTCATCATCCTCCCCCTTGTCTCCCGCTCCCTCCTTCAAGACTTTCTTTTTCTTCACAGGAGCTTTCTTTGCCCTGCAAAACAAAAGACCGATTTTTATTCCATGTCTGTGAAATAGCAATGCATTTTACATCCAACAGATAAGTATCAGGAATGTACATCAGAAATACGTGTAGTTTACATTGACTACCGCAGGGAACCTTTCATTCATACCGGTAAAACGGATCAGTGAGACTGTCATCACCACAAATTATGGATCTCCTTTCCTTCCTAAAAAACTGCTTTTTTCCAGCTTTTCTTCTTAATTTTTCTCGAGTGGTGTCGTAAAATGGACGATGGAATACCAATTACCAGTTTCATAACTTAACCGAAAAAATGATTTTTATGTTGTAATAAAAATTAAATCGGGTACTTCTTAATTTTTAATAATTGGAAAAGTAGATTTTATTTTGTAGATTCAATATTTCTTTTGCTAATCCCTGGGTTGATGTGCAGGTTTTCCACATACAGCATTTTTGTTATGTTAAAATTGAATTTAGACGATTCAAATCAATTGGAAATCAAATGGAACATATTTTTTTGAAAATCTTGAACAAACAACATTTTTACAGCATAAAAGCACATTGGCATTATTTCATCTATAATAACTCAATTGCATCAAAAACTGGACATAGAATATGAATGTGCATTAACCCATTGATAAATACATATCACTGTACTAATTTCAAAAGTATGTAACAGGAATCGGTCACAAGAGGTATTGGTTCCTCAATATCTACATTATATATGTAACAGATGGTATACTGAATCTCCTGTTTCTTTCTATTGCACACAAAATGTATGAAACAGAACATTTGAAGTATTTCCACATGTTTATAGTCATGAATCATAAATGAACCTCTTTGACAGGATAAATTATACACAAGTCAATAAATAGAATGGAAAAATAATATTATGGAATCAATTTAATATGCAAGTAATTTTTTCTCACTTTGGTTTGACTTCCCCTTCTTCCTCCTCTCCTTCTTCATCTTCCTCATCTTCCTCGTCATCTTCTTCATCCTCTCCCTCGCTTTCCTGTAATAAAATACATTGACAAAGTTATAATGATATTGCATAGTAATAACATACGAATGCAACATTTAAATAAGCATACTTTATTAGCTGACAAGACCTCCATTATAAATTGACTATGCTGAAGACAAAATGACACCCAATACAAGTTATAGGGTGACATAATATAAAGGTTGCTATTGAGTTCTATATTTTAAAATTAATTTGATCATTCATATAATGCTGGACACTTTAATCTCATGTGCCACTTGTAATACGGTGGTGACGGTACCATTATGTGTGAAGATGACCATATTGCCATCCAATCACTAGTCTATTTGGACGAGGTTACACGCTCCCATAGAAAACCTCAATAGAAAAGTGGACATACATGCAAATTTACAATTACTACCTTTATTGCAATGCATGTGGAGTTCAATCTTCAACCGCGTACTTTTATATTTTATTTTTATGTAACGATATATAAGTGGAGATCTGCAGACATGTTTACAGAATAGCACAATTATGCTTGAGTAGACCTCGTTAATTATTCAACCACTTTCATTTGTATTTATCTGTTTACGATTTAATGATATTTGCATGAACAGACCCAAAAGTACTCAGGGTCATTTACAAGGGCTCTTTACTCTTCACAAGCTGCATCCATTAATAGTGGTTTGAACACATTGCTGTACAAAATGTCCATTCTATATTTCCTTTCTCAAAAACAATTTGCACATGTCAAATGTACGCACAAAACATGGTATGCATATTATTAAAAGTACATAATAGATATTAATATAAATTATGGACAATCACCTCTTTTTTAGCAGCCTTCTTCTTTTTCACATCATTTACTTTCTTGTCTCCGTCTTCTTTATCATGTGTCTCTCCGTTCTCTCCCTTCTTCTCCTTTCCCTTCCCCTTCCCCTTCACCTTGCTCTCCTTCTCCTCATCTTCATCGTCATCTCCGTCTCCGTCTCCGTCACCATCCTCTTCATCTTTTGACGCTTTCTCTGATTTCAATTCAACGTCTGCTGTTTTCCCGTTCTCTGCTGTTTTTACTTCGTCTTTAAACAAAATACCAATTGTTCATTAATCAATCAATTTTAACAAAACTTGCGATTGATGCGTATTTACATACATATTATATACATTTAAGCTACCATATCGATAATAACACTTAAAATGTTTTTAGACATATATTTTTTTTACCAAGACCTGGTTACCAATATAAAAAAAAAATTGACAACTGTAATTATTGTCATTTTTACTACAAATAATAAAATGATTTGTTACGGAGATTTCTCATACACGTCTTGAAGTAAATCGTCATTATACTTGTAAATCTCGTGAATAGAAAAGATTATTTATTATCAGGGAACTCAGAAATAATGGGAACTGAAATACCCAACGGGTAAGGCGATAGCAGGTAACCGTCTCGGGTAAGGAAGAATCCGGGTTAAACTTACACACATGTCAAGAATACGTTGTACGTCTAATATTGAAAACTGCTCTTGGTTTATGCATTTACACTCATTTAATGTTGGTGTATTACACATACTATTGCACGTGCATAATGCGTGCTTCATTTTCGTAGGACACTCACACATTCAAAAACCTGCTTCACCATGCGACGTATTGAATATAGCCTATTGGTATTCTATTTATTATCTGTTCTGTGATCCAAACTAACATGCTGTTAAATTAACTAACAATACACGTAGATTTTAAAGATATAACGATGATTTGCAGTATAAAACATGGCTCCTTATAATGCAGGTGGGTGGGTGTGGGAATCTTACAATGGTGGATATTCGATAGCATATTCAATAAGTCAATTTTTTTACCAAAATGGGATTTGTTCCTAATAATCAGCATACTCCAATGATCAAATGATAATATTAACTGTAAGTTTTTATTTCGATATAATAAAATGGAAAATGGTAGGGAAGAACTTTTTATGTATTTTTTGAAAAAATTACAAAAATTTCAGATTGAGACTATTTGACTTTGACTGTCACCAACATCGATGCGATAGAGATATGTCATTAAATAATTTTCTTATTCCATATTCATTCAATCTGATGAGTGTGAAGTAAACATGTGATTACAGAGAATTACTCATGGGACACTTCTAGAGACTGACGAAAAATACAAGGTGCACGGTTGGCTTTATAACAGTCAGACTTGCTACTATGAACATATACAACAAATGACAAACATTGTTATTGTCCCCTAAACAGGAGATTCGATGATGCATTTTTAGCTACTGGGACATATCGTCTCTGTTCTGGCAGAACACACTAACTGGAGAATACTAGTTTTGAGTAATTTGACTTTGAAGTTGTTGAAAAGTTGGAAATAATGGTCCATCATGTGAGTTTATTAAGTAACCGTAAAAAGGATGACTTTAAAATAAAGACTGTTTATTTATTAAGAAGGTTTCCAGACGGTAAAGCTTGAAATAAGGAAAATTTTGGTACCAACTCAATGTCATTTTTTCGAATTAGTGTCTTCTGCCAGAACAGTAACAATATGACAGCAATCTAACATACGTTAGGATACAAGTCTGCTATGACTGTCTTTTCAATCCAACTGATTTTGTAGTCATAGTTCAATAAAAACAAATACGTATGACTGACAAAGATCTCCACTTTTCACCATTGTCTAATAACCATTTTAGAAATACTACATTAGATCGTAGGCTATTTATTATCATGTTGGCAAAAATATTATACAGATAAGT
The DNA here is from genome assembly GCF_057557595.1 of Rhyacophila brunnea. Classification (NCBI taxonomy): domain Eukaryota; kingdom Metazoa; phylum Arthropoda; class Insecta; order Trichoptera; family Rhyacophilidae; genus Rhyacophila; species Rhyacophila brunnea. The sequence continues at coordinate 24,404,812 of NW_028232774.1, forward strand.
TTGTATTTTCTAATTCAACCGATTAAGATCCTGTCATTAGAAATCCGGAAAAACCAACTAAATAACACTATTCTAAGAAAAGTATGTACCCTCGTCATCCTTTTTGGCATGGGCGTCGTCATCTTTCGGAGGCTTGACGTCTCCGTTGTCTTTGGGCGCCTTCACGTCCGCCGACTCCCCTTTGGACTCCTGAGACGACTCGTCCTCAGTGGACATGTCTCCGCTGGTCTTCTTCTCCTCATCCTGACAACAAAACAACTCATGAGATACAATAACGTTACGTAACAAAGATGCGGTAACACAAATTTTGTAATTTCTAAACCAGTATTCAGTTTTACGTTTCCTGCGGTCTTCCATGTGGTTGATCCAAACTATTGAAATAGTGATAGTATTTGATGGTTAATCTTTCTTTTCTTGGTTTATAGGAGAAATTATAAAAAATATCAATAATTATACATTTATCATAAAAACAACTTTAGATTAATATTGGTTCCGTTTTGATGAGACTCACATTTCAAATTTAACCATGGACTGCACGCAATGCATGCATAACCAGGCACCATAAAAAAGCCTCACATTCAGCAAACCTAAAGAAAAATGCCATATTCAGAAACTTAATACTGCCAAGAAAAAAGTTGAAGTGGCCGGCGTTGGTAGATGAAGAAGACAAAGTCCACAGAAGAATATACTTTGAAATTTTGTTAAGTAACTCAATACAGAGATTTAATCACTTTGTTCTTGTTGTAAGCGCGATTTATAAGTTTTGAGTTAATATGACTGGGCAGCAAATTGAAGTATGTGTAATATAGAGATATATAGCAGTATAGAATTGCGAGCTGTCAAATGTATTGAATAACACAGTTAACACATCTTACTTGATTCGAATCTCCAATTGGACTTTTTTTATTCAATTGGAGATTCTTACGGAAAGACGTGGTAAATGTGCTAACAATTATTATTGTACATAACCCCTTTGTTAATGGAATTGCTCCGAGTAATATCTGTCTTATTTTGGAGCAATAAAAAAAACGGAAACGTCTTATTATGTTAACTATTATACAGCCCTGCAGATACCAGACTTAGCCAATTGATAAAATATGGCAATGACTACAGAAGAGAGCCAAAATCTACAACACAACTGATGGCAACGAGTTATTTTTCTCTTGCATCTCATAAAAGATGGTCGTCAATATTAACGGACCTTGAGATACATCGGACGCATACTTATGCTAAAACCATCATAACTTGGAAACGATTTTATAGCGCTGTCTGCATTGTTTCATATGCGAAGATTTATACCCGAAAGTGCGGGGGGTGCGTAGTTCCCAAAATCACCGTGGTGACATCTAAGATGTAGACAAGATAATATAATGGTAAGGCTATAATTTCAACTAACATAATAAATTGAGTGTTATTTCTAATACTAAAAAGTACCTAAACTTATCCAATTTAAAAATAGAACATCTTTTTGGTACAAATTGGTTATGAGGAAGCCAGGCGGGAACCGCGCTATTGTGATAGGCGATTTTGGCAAAATTCATGAATTTCAAGGATGAAAACCTAATAACTCAACCTAACAAATAATCCAGTATATCGGCTATCTTCAAAATGTGTTTGCCGTTGGCTTCCCCATAGCCGATTTGTATCCATTTTTTCAATGGAAACAAAATTTCAATGATATGAAAATTATCATTTAAGCCATAAGTACCTTTTTAGGTATGTTGTGGCCGTGAAAATTTACATAGGTATAATATGACAAAATGTACAATTGATAATGTTGAAGACATTATGTACCTACGTAATTAAATAATGTGCCGTATTTTTTGGTTTAAGTGTTTATTTGCTTAGCCAAATGTAATGAGAAAATATTGTGATTATTGATACCTCCATATAATTTAACCACTAATAATTGTTATATTATTATGTGATTATTCAATATAATTGTAGGTAGGTACCTATGTATTTGAAATTTTTATCACATTACAATAACAGAAGTGAAGTTGATGAAGTATTCTGTTAGGAGAGTTGGCAAGCCTGCATTTTTTTAAATGTACACAACCTTGATGTGGGATGAAGTGTGCTTTTGTTTTTCTTTTAAATTTCACCTCTTTTAAAATTTAAGGGAATTATAAATCCGTAATTAAATTAAATAAATTAGAAATTACTCAAGTATTGTCAGGGGCAAGCTAAAAATATATTTTTATTGATACCTGTAGAAATTTATGAAATCATTAAATAATAATAATTAATTAATTTTGCACAGCAATAAATGCCCTGCACTGATATTTTTTTTATATATGATTTTTTTCCAAATATTTTTGCACAATCACATAGTGATTTTTATTTTATCAATAATGTCAAAAAAATTAACTATGCTAACAACTTCCAAGGTCACGCAAAATTCAATCAATGTCATGTAAAAAAATGTATGTACTATACAGCAAACTAACAAAGATCCTGCATTTAGGGGGTAGGGGGCGAGAATATAGCAAAAAATTAAGCATGGCCAAAAAATAATCGAGAAGCTCGAGTTTCGTGGGCCGAGTTAATGGGCAATCAAAAGTCTAGGGCAGAATATCCAAAAACAACGATATCCTAAATCGGCGCAGTTCCCGCGTTTTGCGAGAAGCAACATCTTCTGTCAGCCATATTGAGATCGCGAGACGCAGGCAAACATTACTCGGATAGCACTGAAATTAAGACACTTTCGAAAAAATATGTACATCACGCACGTAATTCGATGGTTTAAGCACATTTTGAAAGTAATCTCGCCGCTTAACATACCTGATTATCACTTATCTTTGCATTATCGGTATCTACCGACATTTTTACAACTCTGTTGAAAACGAAACCAAAGAGCGTCTATTTGGCCAATAACACTACCAAATTGCTGCAGTTCTGGAAACAGACGTACGTTCCTTACCCGATGGGGGCTGCCATATCAACTTTTGAAATTTCCCAATTCTTAATAAATATAATGCCGACTCTTTGGAAGCAATTTAAATTATTTTAGATAAATAATAATTATTATGTATACCTACCAAGTAAACAATAATCATTCCTATAAAAACGCAAAATATTTTATATAATGCATAATTGAACGATCTATAAGTTATCTTATCATTGTACTATAATACCTACCTTATTAAAATTAATTACTTATGTTGCAATAATTATATGCGTATTTTATACATAATAATAAAATCCTAATTTCTTAGGTGAATATTTTGTTCAGTTCAAAATAAATATCCACTTTAGAGTAAACGATAAAATCATTTGCAAAAATATATTTTCATGTAAAAAAACAGATAAATAGGGATTAATCGTTTTTCTGGCAATTCTATCGCAAACACCTTTCCATAGACTAAGGTCGGGGTGGAGGAGTATTGCATTTTTGTAACGTACGTCGCAGACCAAGTGTTTACTTGGGCATGTCAGTGACCGAATTGCAGAAATGCTACTCTGTTAAAAATAAATATAATTGTATTATAAAACGATGTAACAGGGTTTAATCAGTTTGCCTCCATCAAAGTTATTAATACAAACAAATTAATTCAACTGAATATCGATGAGTAATATTAAACTGAGTAGAATAATATGTATGTGTAGATAGAGTAATAGGTAATGATGTAGATTTAAAATATTGGATGAAAATCGACTCAATTTAATTCCCTACAATAAAATCCGAATGGACAAAATAACAAAAATCATTACTGTATTTTTAATCGTACTAAAATATAAATTATAGTCATAATATTCATTTATTATTCAATAATTGATTAAAATTATTCGCCACGTCTTACTAGCTAAATGCAAAATTACCCGCGAAAAATATTAGCTAAGTTCATGTAGGTAAGTATTATTTTAATAATAAACTATTCATGCAATGTGAAAACACATTTGTAGGTACTTAAATTTTACTGGTTTCTTTGTGGTTTTGTATTGAATAAAATAAACTTTTAGGACTGACTTAAAATAATAGTATTATTGCAGAAGTGTAGTCATTACCTAGTTATTATTAATTGAATGAAACAAACCGATATAGTGAAACATGCTAAAATAAATAATTAATACCTAGGCAGTTATATTGTTGACCATCAGTAGGTAGAACGTTTATTTAGACTTAAATCACGAACAGCCCACATTATTTTCTTCCTATCAATCGTTTTGAGTGCATCTTATTAGTGCTCCATAAGCTATTATTATGTAGCTTGAAAATATAGCTTTCGAAAAATAATGATCAACTTCTCATAAAGATATGAGATCACTTTTATGGGCATGACCAGCCACACGCCGTATGAGATTTTGGCATAATTTAATACCTACCTACCTATAATAATATGATATTTGCATCTTTTAATATGATTAGTGTATGAGACCTTTTTAAACAACCTACCGCTAAAAGCTCACTAATAAATTATATATTTTTCACACAACATAATAAACAGGGGCGTAGTAGGTACCCTTGCACGTAATGTATGTGGCGTGGTTCACGCGGGCGGCCAGGCCAAAAGGAGGTACCTAATAATTGTTATTTTTATTTTAAGCAGATTAATTTGTCGACGAATTTTACATAATGTAGGTATGCGTAATGTGATGGTGATAAATAAGTTTTTTTTTATTTATTTTTTATTTTTAATGGTTAACTTTAACTTACTTACTCTACCTCTTACGACGGCCATGTCCCTAAAAATATCATTACCTACAATAATATTGACGTATTTAACGTTCTTTGGTAATACTAGAGATATGGGTATTGTAACATTATAGCTACCAGTGGCGTGCGGTCCATAGATGCTGTAGATGCAAAGCACCCCTGAAATAATCGATTTGTTGGTATATTAGGTATATTGTACAATTATATATCACGTAAGAATATACCAAGTTCCCATACCGAAATACCATACACCACAAGGCATCATTTATGTCTAGAGAATTTATTTATTTAACAGAATCCTTGTAAGCACAAGTCACCGCACGCCACTGATATGCCAGTACCTATTGTATACATTAGGTATTACAGTCATTCAAGTGAATTCGTTTTTAAAGATTTTTTTGTGCTAGGAGGTACCTACTTGGGCTAATATATTTAATACATGTGAGTAACCACCTATTCACTTATTGGTGTTAATTAATTATGTAACAAAGTATGTAGGTATAATAGGTAATCGCTGCCGTTATTTTTTTATATTACATTATAATCGTAGTTATTACGGTCAATACTGTCACCAATCTCATAATTTTCAAAAAATCAACAATAATTAAGCTAGAAATGCCGATTCACTCCATTTTAAATATTTACCAGACACAGTAAGTTAGAAAACCATCGTAGGTAGTCATTTTCTACTAATTATTTGATATCGCATAATAATTTTAACTTTACCGCTAACGGCATCTAGGGTTAAATGCCTTCACTGTATAAAGGTTTTATTTCCTCATATTTACATTGCCGGATATTACCAAAGACTATAGAAGATAGCATTATTAATCCCGTCGATGTTTATGGTTAATCAATCTTTTCAACTTGCAACACAAAATTCCATGCCGCACTGTCAAAATTGCAACGTGAGCCAGTCAATATTGCATCATAAATAAGGCTTTAAAAGGACAAGGTTTGTTAATTAAGAGAATAAATGAGAAGAAAAACCCATTTCGAGCACCCGCTACACCTGTTTATCTGTAATATTATGTTCTGGAAATCAGAACAGATTTGACTTTGTCGTCGGTGTATTCGTATTTTACAACTGTAAACTTTCTTTATTCGCTGGAAATGCCTGATCATCCGCTAGGTTACTAAAATACAAACCTGTTAAATCACATTAAGGATTGCTTTTCATCCGTCCTTTTTATTTAGTTATTTTTATGCTCAGGTTAGGTATTCGAGTTCTCAAATGTCAAAGAACGCTTCACAGTAGCCCGATAGAGAAAACACCCTGCTTTTTTATTCCCGGATAACTAACATAGATATTTTATCGATTTATTATTATGTTTATGAGGGCTAAAATCACTGTTAATATTGTGAATTTATTCGATAACTTTTTATAACCTGTCCAACTATCACTATAAATATGCTATTTAAATTCTTAAGTAGGTAGGTACCTACATAATAATATATTAAAAAAAAAAATAATCTCAGCACTCAACACAGGTTTTCTGTTATTTGAATACCTATAGAATGTGGTGAAATAGTTTGAGAGAATGACCTGCATTTTGTAAAAAGTATTCAATAAATTTTGACTTCTCAAATATGTATTTTTTTTTTTTTTTGACCATATCCGATCCTAATAGGATCATATGGGCCTCCACAGAGTGGAGGTTTGTATTAACAGATTTTTTTTTACGAGAAATGGATGTAAGCCACTTGCTCAACCTATTAGGTTCATACTCTGAATCATACACAAATTGAAAAACAATATGTGTACTTGCCAGACCCGGGATTCGAACCTGGGATCCTTGACACTATAGACGGCGCTTAACGCTTTCGCTGCTGAATAGATAATGAGATTTTAATTGCCCCCTTTAAAATGCACGTTAATTACATCGATCGGCCGCCTGGTCATTACGCACCGTGTGCGTCTTCCGCGTCCAAAGTATTAAGCGGCAAATATGTATAAATGTCATAAAATACGTCTGTTGATCAACCCATCGAAGACAGATGATTAAAATGGGAAAAATTTTAAACCAGCAGCCAGATTTAATTTTGTAGTAAATTTTACAGGAGTACTAAAACAGCTAGGTACAACTTTTATATTACCTATATAAATTTAAATTCATCTTTTTAAATATGTAAGTAAATTTGTATGGATTCAAGAAATATCTAAATGTAAAAAATATAACATTTTTACCAAGGACGACGCCGATTGTCCAGAATCACTTGGTCAACAGCGGCGCCGATTGTCTCCAATGGGTTAAGCACTCTTGCAAAATCAGAAAATTATAAATCCTTAATTTGTTAAATTGTATTGAAGTTTCTCGCAACTAAAATCGCTTCCAAAATAAAATTTTACCCATAATAACTCTTATCATTGCACAAAAAAGCCCCGAAACATATTTAGCATTACCTATTCAAACATCGATTTTCAATAATTATTATTTCAAGATGTCTCGCTTGTAAATATTTCAAACAGTGTGTTGATTCGTGGATTCATGAATTCCTCGCTTTTTAATGATGTGAATTCAATGTGGATAGACATGACTTACATCAAGCTTATTGCATCGTTTTCTCTCGTTCGGCGCTACTCTGACTATGACTTATGTCAAAACAATCGAACTTTACGATGATGTATGTTTTCAACAATTTTTTTTAATGTAACTTTTGTTATATTGGCATATCGCAGACCAATTCTACAACAAGTTAAAACATGGATGGTCTCTCATGGTTGTCGAATGTTCTTGTTAAGCACTCATTATTTACCGCGTTGAAGCGCATTATACTTTTAAAATCAATATTAATCTTTTGTTTATTTCTGATGGTTTTTTTTTCTGTTTCCAGATGCCGCTTACTTGTAGGTTTTACAAGGAGAAATATCCTGAAGTGGAAGATGTAGTGATGATCAATGTGCGCTCCATCGCGGAGATGGGCGCCTACGTCCATTTACTTGAGTACAACAATAAAGAGGGCATGATCCTGCTTTCTGAATTGTCCCGAAGACGTATCAGATCTATTAATAAATTAATCCGAGTCGGCAAAACAGAACCCGTCGTTGTAATCAGAGTAGACAAAGAAAAAGGTTTTTATAATATCCATTTTAAATATATTTTGGTACAAGTCAGTTTACCAGAAACCAAGCGAGAACAGCGGCAATTTTCATTGCCATTTTCAGCAATAATTCATGAATTCAAGAATTTTAATCTAACATAACCTAACTTAATAAATAATCTAGTTTATCGGCTATTTTCGAAATTTGTTTGCCGCTGGCTTCAACTAAACAGATTGAAACTAAACATTACAAATATTTTACATTCGATTCGCAGAGTCATAGGTAGGATGATAGCTCAATTAGAAGAGCTGTCACTCGGGACAGTGTAAAGATGTGAGGTTCGAGTTCCATTTATCAGTCGACCTTTTTCTAGGATTGGATTTCTAATTAAATATTATTTTTCCATGAACAGGTTACATAGATCTTTCCAAACGACGTGTGTCAGCCGAGGATGTAGAAAAATGCAACGAGCGCTACGCTAAAGCGAAGGCGGTCAATTCCATTCTTCGCCATGTCGCTGAGCTATTACACTACTCTTCTGACGAACAACTTGAGGATCTGTACGAGAGAACTGCATGGCATTTTGAAGAAAAATACAAGAGCAATAAAGCGTATGCTTACGACTTCTTCAAGCAGGCAGTTTTGTAAGCTTATAAATATGTACTTCTTAATGTCACTGTAATAGAAAGTTGTATATAAGTAATAAATTTTTATGTAGAAGAATGGTTAAGTTTCCGTTTACACCGCATATAAGTTGGAAAAAAATATGTAGTTAAATATAGATGTAAACTAAAGTATGTAATCATATCCAACGAAAAGTCAGTCAGATAGAGTTACTGACAGTATTCATACAGTAGTCTCAAAAATTTCTTTTGATCCCTCTCCACCATACGGCTGTACTTCAACTGATGCGATGCCCAGACAATAGGCCCAGTCTCAAGTATGTTCCGAACTGATAAACTTGTAATACCATAACATCCGAAAAGACCGGGAGTATGTAAGACGAAGCCCAACATTTGTAGTGCCTTGTTACAAATGGTAGCTACCAAACGTCAGCTTACTGTCAACCGTAATACAATGTATGCAATGCAGTTTTATAAATAAATCGTCGTAATTATCTAAGGCGCCCATAATTTAATGGTAAAACATACTGGCGCGAATCCAGCAGATACAGGTTCAAGTCCCGTCGGGCGTCGTATTTTTTTCTACATAAACAATTTTTTTAGCGTGTATATGCACGAGATGTTTTCATATTATGTATATTTAGGGATTATTTGTTGCACCATTTTGTTGTCAGTGTATACCATTGGGGAGTGTGCATAGTGCCTGAAAATGCCGAAAGGCACAGCCCAGGCCGTAAAAAACAACTCGAATGGAATAGTGCAAAACTTAATCAATTTGAATTTAAATTCCATGTAGTAGCCTCCTTCGGTCATAGTATTAAAATTGTTTTCAATAAACGCAAACTATATTAGTGATTTCAACCGCTTAAGTTTGTTCTTTCCTTCTATAGGGATCCATCCATTCTGGCGGAATGTGGTTTAGATGAAGAAACGAAACAGGTTCTCCTCAACAACATTAAGAGAAAGCTGACATCGCAAGCAGTCAAGATCCGAGCTGACATTGAGTGCGCCTGTTACGAGTATGAGGGAATCGACGCTGTCAAGACTGCGTTAAAGGCAGGGCTCACTCTCTCCACTGAAGAGATACCCATCAAGATCAATTTGATAGCACCCCCATTGTATGGTAAGAATTTCAACCAATCTGTGTATTATATAGTTATAGATTATAGATACTGAAAGTTGTCAAGTACCAATAATTCCTTATAAATACTTTATAAATGCTTTCATCGACCACATTAAACAGTAGCGCAATAATGTCTATCAATAATAAATTTTGATACATAGCAACGCCATAAAATATTTCGAAGTATGCATGTCACCTTTGTTTATTATACGTTAACACACAAATAATTTTGTTGACAATTTGGAGTTATCAAAATGAAGTGCCACATAATAATATCGATAAAATAAATGTTACAATAAACCAATTATGTACAAGATTAACAATAAATTATGGCTTCTCAAATTATTGGGTAAGTATATATATGCATTATCAGCAAGTATTTTAATAAAAAATCAAGCAAGTATTTTATTAAAAAGGTGGGAACTATTTAATATGAACAGCAAGTAAAAAATGATTATTGGTAAGTATTATAATATCACAATGGAAGTATTTAAATTATTATAGGGAATTATTTAAATAATTGCCGGGAATTATTTAAATAATTAATGGTAAGTATTAATATCAATTTGTCAGAATAAAATCTATTTTGGACAGATTTTTTCTTTTACTGAAATAACTTATTTAGTAGCTTACTTATTATGATAAAATTACCCATTTAGTGTAGCAGACAGTGTTGCCAACTAAAATTTTAAAAGTTCAGTAGATTTTTTCTTCAAAATATCAGTAGATTGACAAAAATGTATGAAATTCAACGATTGTGTTTGTTGAAAGCGTGCATATTGACATAATCTTACTAGTGTCTTTTAAAAAATCATATAAAAAGTGACTTTTATTCATCACAAATATCATTTCTTCTTTTCCTGAAAAAAATTTCAGTAGATCTACTGAAATTTCAGTAGACATGGCAACACTGGTAGCAGTATTTGTGTATCTATAAAATGGCTCAATGATGCAATGTGAGTCTCCTAAGCAAGCTTCTAGTGCCTTTAAGATACTATTTCATTTTAAGTTGTAGGTAGCTGTTAGGCATACACTCTTGATCTAATCGCACTTCAAAGATATATGTAACCTTACCTTGTGAGATTCAAACCCTTAATCTCTACTTCATTGCGGAGTTAAATACAATTGTAGTGTCTATTATATATATTTTCAACTTTGCAATAATAACAAGACATACTTCAGACTTGTATAGTGTTTATTACATATTATTTTCAATATCAGAATTAAATAATAAGACAGACTTCAGTTGTTTACAATAAATATATTTCTTATGTTCATAAATTCACAATAATAATCAATAGTAACCAACATACGACAGAATAAGACGTTTCCTTCAATTACGTATCAATTACATACAACCTATTACAAAAAACAACCGATATCGATCAATGTGAATGATTGAAAATGATAATCTAGAATAGACATCCCTCGAATAAACAATGGGAAACAAATTATTTACAGTCAAACGATAACATAAAAATCTTTTCCTTCAATTACATACAACCTGTTACTAAAGACGACAAATGTGAATGATTGAAAATGATAATCTAGGATACACATCCCTCGAACAATGGGAAACAAATTATTTACAGTCTAACGATAACATAAAAATTGTGTCCTTCAATTACATACAACCTGTTACTAAAGACGACCAATGTGAATGATTGAAAATGATAATCTAGGATACACATCCCTCGAACAATGGGAAACAAATTATTTACAGTCTAACGATAACATAAAAATTTTATCCTTCAATTACATACAACTTATTACTAAAGACGACCAATGTGAATGATTGAAAATGATAATCTAGGATACACATCCCTCGAACAATGGGAAACAAATTATTTACAGTCTAACGATAACATAAAAATTTTATCCTTCAATTACATACAACTTATTACTAAAGACGACCAATGTGAATGATTGAAAATGATAATCTAGGATACACATCCCTCGAACAATGGGAAACAAATTATTTACAGTCTAACGATAACATAAAAATTTTGTCCTTCAATTACATACAACTTATTACTAAAGACGACCAATGTGAATGATTGAAAATGATAATCTAGGATACACATCCCTCGAACAATGGGAAACAAATTATTTACAGTCTAACGATAACATAAAAACTTATAATAATTTAATACTACACAACTAAAAACTTTTTAATGCTATTAATCGACTAAAAGCGCACGGGTTGCCAATTTTGGCCTTCCTCTTTGTCTTTTTTTTCCGATGGGGATTTTTTTTGCAGCTGGTGGAGGTTTCGCATATTTTAGGCGTATAGCCAAACCAATTAAATGTTTGCAAACATACTCTTTAAAATATGTTGGGCAAGTGCATCTCCCATTCATCCAATCTTCCCCAATGGGCACTTCGACGACCCACACCTTAAATGCCATTTTCCGGAACTCTTCGAATGTTGTCCATAACATCTCAGTAACACCAGAAATCTCTTCTGATGTCGCCTGTGTCGCTCCAGCCGACGGACAGAAATACTGGACAATATCCTGCGATGAAGATTTTATTGTGACTCTAATGTCCGATTTTGCCCATTGGTATGCGTCAGTCCAGTGTTTTAGCCCAATTGTTGTGTTGGAGTGGAATATTTTTGTTCCCAGAAAATAGTCTTTCGACCATTTTTCGGTTGTCTGAAGGCTCAATTCAAGAAATCGCGCTACAGGCAACCTTTCTCGGAAAGTTTCTTCTCGTTTGATGTTTAAATTGAATGCCTCCAATGCATTATTAGTGGATGGAGTTCGCTCAGCAAAGCCTTCGTACCAATTCTGGTGCGTTGTCAGCCATTGCGAATTAATATAGGTAACAAAATTTATTTGACCCATATCATTCCACTTCTTTGTGAAGAGCGGCACTGCACTTTCAAATACTTTCTTCGAAGGCGCCAACTGCAGCGTGTCTATATCTGCCATCACCTCCACCCTATATCGTGTATCAACCAAGGACTCAACTTTTTTCAGAGTATTTCTGCGCATGTGGGCCCAACACATTATCTGCAATTTATTAGAACCAAAAACGTCTCTAAACGCATTGCGTATAGCACTCGACGCATCTGATACGAAATAATTCGGGTCAATCACTTCATTAACATTACCCACACCAGTGACCAGGGCTTGGAAAATAAATTTAAAATCCGCCGTTTGCTCATGAGAGCAGACTGCCATGCCAGTGACATTAAAGTGCCGATCGGAATCCGTGCACCCTACTATCAAGACAGGCATGCCTTCCCACACTAATTTATATGTGGCATCCGCATGGATATTTTTTGCTAGAATCGCATTTTTCAAAAGGCGATTCGTCGATATGTATACACCAAATTCAGATGAATCATCTGCACCGGCATATTTTATCCGATGTGCGACAACGTACGCCGAATCCTCGCATTCCGGTATTGTTGAATGATCCAAACACCACTGTTCTAGTTCTCCAAGACTGATTTGACTTGGTCCATAGACATCCTTGTTTAATCGTACCAGGTAATTTGCTAACTGTGTTTTCTTTAGATGGAATCCTTTTTCCATAAGTATCTGCATCATTCGTTTAGGCTTTACTTTTAAATCAAATAGAGCTTTAACTTCCAATTTGACGTCATCCGACAACCTTACAGGGGCCAACTCTTCAGCATTATCATGTGAATGGGGATCAGTTGTTTTAAATAGATAGACATCATCACTTTTGCAGTCAAAAAATAAATAAATTGCAGCATCACATTGCTGAGCCCTTTTTTTAACTGCCTTACAGCGGAAATATATTTTTGTTCCTTGGTTAGTTTTATTCCTGTAGTGGAAGCTCCAAATACTCTCTTCTTTTACTGAGTTCTCAGCATCTTCCTTTGATTTATACACTGTCGCCATCTCCCAAGTTCTCTCCCTTTTTCTTCTTCGATTAACACTGTTGAATGCCGGATTCAAGGCGAAATCTTCTAACGAGTCATCGGACACATACATCTCCAAGTACGCTTCCATTCTTGAAGGTGTACAAACTGAAAATAAAAGAAAAAAATAATAATATTAGGTATGTCTCAATGTATCAAATTTTGATGAATATGTCAGAAACTTACATAAATTTAAAAAAAAAACATTACTATCATACGTGACGATGGTGATGTGGCGATAGTTTGGATCTGAGACTTTTAAATACCCACTAAGTAAAGCAACACTGTACATTTTTCTTTACTAAATGTCATGCATGAGCTTTCCTACCATCACTTGAGCTCATGTGATATGATAAAAGTATGTTTCTGGCGTATTGACATGTAAACATGGCGGGTATTTACATGGCTAAAAATCACCATATAGGTGTGCATTGTAATGTTTGTATCATTACGAAAACAGTTTACTATAAGAAATTCTTTACATCAAGTAGTAGGTGTGTGATTTTCACACATTTTAGAGGTAGGCCACCACAAAATTTTTGTAATCAGCTGTCAGGTCTCATCAAAAAAGGCATTTAAAACAAACAAACACAAACTACAGAGATTATTTAGTTTTTTTAAGTGTATGTATATTATTTGTACTTCCCTATACCATTATGAATATTCCATTCTCAGTATAAAATTAAATTAGGTGCAGTAATTGCATTATAAACGGCACATACGTGCTACATTCCTTCAGTTAATGGGATAACGACAAAAGAGAGTGAAAGACAACACATTAGTGGCGATCACATTCACTTAAAACATCCATCGGGCAATTATGGAACAATAGTGGAAAATAAAGGAACATTATTTTGTAGCGTAAGTTTGCTATACTGTGGTATTAATTGATATAAGAATCAAAATTAATTGTACATACCTCTTTGTAGTAGACAATGCTTCGATTGGTGCTCGATTTAGTACCGCACTCAACTTGCCACGTGCTTGAATATGAAATATATTGCCACGTGATATTATGTAGTATATCTAAGTATTTTACTCAGCAATCAAAATAATTGACAACACGACACGTCGCTAGCAGGATTGTAAAAGGAAAGAAAGAATTTGAAATCGAAAGGAGTGCGTAGGACAAAAACGGTTAGCTTGTAAACAAACAAACAGTGTCGCCAGGCTATTGAAAATTCTCGTTGGATTTCAAACATGTTGATATTTTACTCTCCGAGTTGTCAGAATTCGTCCGTCAATCACTACGTAAATTCGATTTGTCGTTAATACGCAATCATTCGGAACGAAAAAAAAATGTTATTGTTTTAAAATAAATATTGATTAATTTGTTAATTCAAACATTAGAAAATGAGAGATTTATCAATTATTTTATTTATTTGTATTTATGAAATTCATAAAAGAAAACATTTGTGTTGTTTTTATTGTTATATTATTTTATGCAAGTCTACATATTATAAAATGAATAACACAAAATTTTAGGATTATCGGAAGACATTCCGATAATCGCAACATTTGACTTTTGACAGCTCGACTTTTTTATTCGTTCGTTGATCAGTATCAGAGCATAGACAAATCGGACGATATATTGTCCTCAGACTTTTGGCTCGCCAATGGAGCGCTGGCAATAAATTTCATGGTCTTGTATTACATACTATAATAAATTGACAATATTAAATTACTATCTGATTCTGCATTTACACTAATAGTAAAAATAATAATATACATATATAAATAATTAATATACTTATAGGGTTTCCATGGAAATAAGCCGAACCGAATGGTTTATGACGGTCTCACCTTACGCCGAAACCGTTTATTGCCGTAATAAAACTTGTCGAGTGTTCACCCACTTAGCTTCGAATTTGTATATACGGGCGCCGCCTTGTTCCATTATGCTCTATTCAAATAACCGTGTTTGTACATGCGCGCCTATTTGAAACAAGTATTCCTTATATTAAAACAGAAAAATATTTTTTCTCTATGGTCAGTTTTTGATGTCTATGGGCACTTAACTGTCAAATAAATTACAATTTCTCACATTTTGCCGCTAGATATCCCTAGTGGTCTATATATTTTGAACTCGCTATTACATTTACTTTCATATTATTTCTTTTATTTTTCGATTAATGCTACATTATGGCCGGATAATCCGAATGCCGAATAAACGTTATTGAATAAATAATCATTACAATATAAACAAATGAAAGTAAATGGTTATCGTGATAGTATACCTACCTACCATATAATTATTATGCATAAATCGATTCCAGCATAATCATGTGAATTGAGTTGTTCAAAATATTATATTACTTGTATTTATTTGATTTCATGAATCTGCGTTTGATGTGTATTTACTAACGAGACTCCTAAATTTGAAAGCGTCGCCTCTTTTACGAAATTTGCGGCATTGTAGATTAGCTTTATCTACGAAAGCAAAGTTTACTACCTATAAATAAAGCATTCATGATTGAATAAAATAAGCACCAATTATAGAATCAATTGTAAAATAGATAGTACCATTAGACAATAATCAAAATAATACACTGAATCATAATGAAATACGGAAGAAAACAAGAACCTATGACAATTATCAACAAACGCGGGCTGTCAGTTGCGATCTGTCAAAAATGGACTCTGCCAAATTTAGCAATCGGTTTCGCTAAACTTATGGTAGAGGGGCATTAGGTGTTCGGGTTCGGCGAGATGCTTATGTACTAAATTTGGATGAACGCAATTATACGGGCGTATTATATATCTGGCGTAAAATCGCATTCGAAAATTTTGGATGAACACCCTATTAGATACTTAAATTAGTAATTTTAAAAGACGTCAAAAAAAACCTTTTTTGTAGTGATGAGTCCAAAACATGTGAAATTGTAAAAAATCCACGAACCCTAACTAATTAATTTAGCATACAATTTTAATTAAGTTAAATTTAATATCATACTATCAATTATTGTTGTTCCCAAACTGAGATTCATTTTTTTTATAAAATTAGACAATACTTTGTTATAAAAATGTAGGTACTTAGTTTAAAAAAATTATTAATATGATTTCTGTAATATTTGTAGTACCTACCTAGATTACCTATATTTTTGATCAATTATTAATTTAATCTTTGAGGTTATTCACATTTGTTGTATGAAATGTCTATCTAGATCTTTTTTCTGCACTTGTGCGACTTCTTAGTTGATCTTCTTTTAATAATAATGTAATCATAAATAGTTAGTTCTTACCGATATTCATGAATGCATAGACTAATATACTTTATATGCGATAATGGTAACCCTAAAATGCCGTACGCCCCATTGAATGTTTTTTACTTTTCATGCTATCAAAATAATAATGGATGTTGGTTTTATCTATTGGCCCATGTCATTTAAATAATGATCATTTATTTTTACTACTGATTTTTAAATATTATTTCTTGCTGTACGAATATTTTACATTCAACGTTAAAACTGGCGGGCTTATACCGATACTTTGAATTAAATACTTACCATTCATTTAAAATTCTGACAGTTGTTATTTAAAAACTTTTCAAAATTGTCTATTAATACTTGCTTCAAAAATGCACGCCATAAATTATTACAGACTGCTAGATTTTTTTTTATTCAGTAATATTACAAGTGCCTTCCCTGCAGATTTAGTGTGATTAATATGCTTTCAGAGAGTTTTAAATTGTGACCACAGATGGTTGCTAAATTTATTTGATTCATAGATGGCATCAGGATTTTTTAGCGCTCAATTAGAGTTATTTTCTTTTGATCATTGTTACGTTATTAGACCTTTTGTGCAATTGTATATTACCTGCCACCAGTAATTAATGGTTTGAATTATTTTACCTCATCTTATAGAAATGTTTTTGGATAAAATGATACCAATATTTTATATTAGTTATTTTGATAAATAGCTTAACCGGTTCTATGCCTTCAGCGAGTTTTCTCGCTCTATGAAGCTGTGATTGACAGGCTGCACTTACAAATTTCGCGAGTTATCTCGTCCGACTTTAAACTCAAATTACTAGCCACTGTCGATTGATTTGCATAATCTAAAAAATTAAACACACAGTTTGAATAATTATGAAATACTAAACCACAAAATATCAATATTACAGCAATTTTAGTAAGAGCTTCGCTCTATATTCAACGTGTGTCGTTGAAAATCTGTGGCTTGCAGATACTGCCATAGTAATATCGTGATGCATAGAAGAGGTTAAAGGAGATTTTCAAAGATGGCATACTTAACTAAATTTTAACTAAGGTGATGGTTTTAGGGTCTTTCAATTTAATTTTGAATAAAAAATAATTATAGTTAAATTATTTTGTATTTACAGTAATGACGACGTCCACTCCGGAGAAGGCGGAAGGACTAAAAGCGTTACAGGATGCGATAGACAAAGTGAGAGAGACAATCCTTTCGATGAAAGGAGTCTTCAACGTGCAGATGGGGCCTAAGGTGGTCACCGCAATGGACGAGGCGGAGCTCGCTCGCCAGATGCAGAGGGCCGAGGCGGAGAACGCCGAAGTCGCTGGAGACTCGGGGGAGGAAGAAGAGGAGGGTATGGGTGGGCCAGCCGAGATCAGTGGAGACGAAGAGGGGGATAAGGGAACAAAGGAGAACGGGGAGGCTTCCGATGATGAATAAGCTTCAAATCTGTAACTCCTATAAGAATTTAGTAATGATAATTTTTTTATAATCACAATATCATTAATTCATTAACTCAAGTCTGTCGTTCTAACTTTGGCCAAAGTTGTTTACTTTACATACCTAATACATATTATATACTGATTATGTAGGATGTCGTTTTATTTAGAAATGTTTTGCTTTATCAACTCATTTCTGAAATTATTTATAACATTTTCATCATTTGAAGCTATCTTTCAATAACATGAAATGTGTTAAATATTATCAGATTTTTTAAACTGGGTTTCTTAAGAATAACCTCATCCTCACTGAAACATAATATAGGAGACTATTAAAGTCTAATTACACCAGCTTCAATGATCCACGTTGATCGCCGTGAACAATCATCGAATTCAAATAGCTATTAGATGGAACGATTCAGCTACCAACTTGATCATTCGATTTGATTGGTTCATAATATATGCTCAGTTATCAGTATTAACAATTATAAGTAAACCAGCAAATATTTATTGGTCAGCTTGGTGGCAACACTAAACAGTTCCCTCTTATTAGGTTCGTATCATTGAAACTGAATCAAACAAACCAAACGAACGGTTGGATTCGTTAGGTTTCGTACCGTTTGGCAGAATGTCCACAGGAACGCATTTCGCGTTTGACAGATCGTCATTAGTCTATGAACTGTCAGAAGTGGTTTGATGTTTCATGTCATACCATTTCTGATGGTCCGACAACGGTTTGATTTTCAATGATACACTGAACCAAACGTCAAATCTCAAACCATTTCCGGTGTACTTTCTACTCTTACAATTTGTACGTATATTGTCTATGGTTTGGTTTGATTTGTTTGATTCGGTTTCAATGATACGAACCTATTATGTTGTTACTTTAAATGTCAATGAAAATTATTTGATAAAGTTGCAACTAATTGTATTTACTACAATAATATTTTTGTATCTTATTATTATCTTCAAATAATGAGTATAGTCAGGTAATCTTCAATATATAAACATCAAATTTGCGTCATGTCAAAAGCAAGACAGAGGCCACACCACATGCGATGCTACCCTATTCGGAAGCTCATGCTTAATTTGGATATTTTCGTACATCGGTAATCTTCGACCCAACTGTCACAGGTTGCGAGTGAGTCAAGCACTGAGAATTATTCCATTTTGGTTACAACTCCAGGGAACAATCCAAAGTGACATTTCACGATCTGTGGCTATTGGTGTGAAAATCTGCCAATACAATTTGAGCTTTAGAAAATTTCACATAGGTATTTTAGACATAGTATCAGGTAATTTTAGCTTCCATTGTCTGGCTTATTGATATGACGTGATATACAGTCAAATGATGTATTCGCTATTATTGTGCAGCTAACTTCATGAATTCCAAACTGACAGTGGTCAATGTACGTCTTCACTAGCGACAGTGAATTAAAATCTTAATGTTTACCTCTTATTTATTCATTTAAAAATGAAGGTCTGTAATTAATTTTACTTGCGGTATGCCTAGCATATTTGTCGTATATTTATTGGTATTAAAGAAATAATGAGAAAGGGCCCAGAGTAGTAATCTAGTCTTAGTTTTTCACGGATTAGGCAAGCTAACAAATACAGTATAAGATAAAGGACATTGTCTGAAGTTGGGGCCATAGACAAAGTTACCGGTATGATAATAGGCATTCAATTATCCAGATTACACAAGATTATGTAATAATTATATTATTACTTACGTAGGCTTTCTTTCATGAAAGTTGTCTTATGGTACGTTTACATTTGACATTTATATTGTCATATTTATGTATGACACCATATTCACCAAGTGTAAACAGTAATTATATTTGTACCAGCCACTAATTTTGCGTGTGTCGACACTCACTTGTCACTAATTCAATCTACTTATATACGCAAATGTAAACACCGCGTATTCGACAATTCCGAACTTGCCGCGATATATCACTGAAGTTGGACTCCCGTCTACTTTTATATCAAGTACCTGACACATTATTCGTAGTTTGACAGGTACCTAGTGAATTGCATAGGTATATTTCTAAAACAACGGACAATCAATTATCATAGGTACACCATGAATGTATGCCCAACGTTTACGTTAATAAATGTACTGTAGCGATCTGTCAAAAATCATAGACAGTGAGAAATAAATCGGATGTGCCGTGTTCTATGGATTTTGTTCGAAAATAAAATATCGCTTTTTCTCGGCACATATGATTAATTCTGATGCACTCTGTGAAGAAAAAATGCGCTTCAAATGGTATTACCTAATTCATTTTGGCCCACACCTGCACTCGTAATACGATAATATTATATTGAATATGCAATTACGATCAAGTGCTAGATATCGCAATGTTACTGTTAATCGTTCTTCTACACTTATGGCATTTCTAAATTGTGTGTCTTGTTTTTTGGCAAAAGGTCCAATCTTGCAAACTAAAGTTCACAAATTGAGTTGGATCTTCGATTTTAAACTCTGACATTAAACGGAAGGCACCTAGTTCTTCTCGTCGCTGAATCCATTCCCGCACCCATCTAGACCATTTTTTCCTCCTTTTTGTTGCCAAAAGACTTAAAATAATAACACTCGCTGCTTTCTTTTTTAACATTCCCATATTGACAACTGACATAACGTTTTTGAGAAGTATACAAAATAAGTGTCCGAATAAATTACAATATCATATGTAAACACCGCATATATTTATTCCAATGTTGCCATTGAATAAAGTGTCGAGACTTTATTTCAACGAGAAGTATACCAGAATTTTATGTCAGATCCATGCAGGTGTAAACAGTAAGTGAAATTTTATGTCAGACACATAAAATAAGTATAACGGTATAAGTGTCAGATGTAAACGTACCATTATAACAGATAATGTCAATCTATAGCATCAAATTTTATTCTCTAATTGATAAAATTAAAACTATTTGATGGTAAGTGAATCTGAATTGATTGTTCAACGCTTAGTCTGGATAATTCGAAGTTTATGTTATTAAGGAAAACTATCATTACTTTATTTGTGAACTTTCTCATCGTCTAGCAACAATAATTACTATGCATTTAATGTAAGTATACCGATTCTCTTGTAAAGATGGTGTCATGTCCCTCGCCTATCGAAAGGCGAACCTATTATATTTTATAATAATAAACAAATTTTTAAATGAAGACTGTCTTGTCATTTTACAGAATATGTCTTTTCCGTTATGCTACATGTGATATTATTGTAGCTGCTGTTAAATCTTACATTATGGATAATTGGTTATTAGCCATCATTTCAAAGGTTTTAGAAATAGTGAGGTAAGTTAATAAATATCCAGCACAGAAAATGCGTCGCAGGTGACAATTTTTTCCTTGCTCTGAATTTTTCTTCAAGTTCAAAGCCGGATTTTTCAAAAATATCCCTGCTTCCCCTTTTGATAGAAATGATCAATTTCAGTATAAGATTCTGAGAAAAAAATGCGTTTATATTTTATTGGATTTGTGACATTACAATTTCTACAAACTCCCTTAACCCCTCCGCTATAAATCGTCACATTATGACATAAAATATCCAGTATTGATGTGTTTGAATTATGCCCTGTCCTTGTATATGATGGCATCTATCAAGATCCAAACTTATAACGCTATTAGTTTCAAACTCAGTTACCTCTATGGTGCGCCATTTTGAGATAATCGCAGAAAACCAGCAAGCATATTTAAAGCTGCAAATTTGTACATAAATAATTAGAAATAAAATTTTCTTATAAAAGTCAGTCTCAGAAATACATATTCAACAAGTATTTCTTCATTCAAATACTGTTTGCACCTTGCAGTATTTACTGATTCGTATTGCCTAGATATTTCCGCAGATACTGCGTGTAATGAATATCTGATCTACGGATTGTTGCATCGACAAGTGATTGTCATGTGCAGCAGCAAATTGAAGACACTGCAAGCTGCCGTGTTCACGCAGCATTGACGCAGATACTAGGCTTTGCTAGATGTGCATTACATTGTCCATGCAAAGGCTGATCTAGTATCCTCATCAACATAAGTTTTGGTGAGACATAATTTTGTAGACAATTTGTAGTTCGTCCTTTTTCAAATGTGTGCCTCAGAGCCAGTATGTTGTATGTATGATTTTGCAGAAAATAAGTACAGATTTTCTACCTAAACTACTACCATACCTTTCAGAGCCAATTTATGTGTTGGGAGTCAATCTACAACAGAAACCGGAAATTCCTAAATAGAGCCAAGAGTCCATAGATATTGATATCGAGTGGCTAAAGAAAATTTGATATTTTCTCAAAAGTGTCTTTTTGGCATTGAATTAGAAACATCATCGCAAGAGTCTCTATATCTCAGTTCGATAGTTGCTAATGATTTTTTTTTGTTTATTATATTATAACGTTCACAAAAAGAAAGGATTGAACTGCCGAACGTTTAACTATCAATCCTTCCGCCGAGGCAATATGGAAGCCGTTCAGCGTGGTATGCCCGCACGGGGAATAGAAAATGTATAAATACATAAAAACGCAACCACAAGACGCTGTAATCGGCACCGAGCTTAAGAATAAATTGCTAAAAAAAGCTCTCTTGACTATAAATGGATTCTTTTTTAGAAACACTGAGCAGGTCCTTGTATAATTTTTGCATATGGGCCCAATATTTATAGATAAGCCACTGCTTTTTGGACATACAATACACTGGCTCTTAGGTATACATATAATTTCTTATTATTTAAGTAGTCAAACGAAATAATAATTTTATAAAGATTATTTTATTAGTGTACTTATACATACAGGATAGTCTATATTAAATAATATAAATAAAACAAAATTATATTAAAATAATATAATGAATTAATAGTACATACAACACGATTTAAATAATAAAAAAAAATCATATTATAATCCTAATATTTTAATAACTAGGCTTAGGATTTTTAGGTGCTAAAAAACAAAAATAGGTGCTAAAAAGTATTACAATAAATCATATACCTATATTTCAACAGTTTAATTTATTATTTAACAGAAAACGCTTTATTACAATAAATAATGCTTCAAATTTTCGAAAGTGAATCTTTGACAATTAGATCTTAGAAAATTTTTGTACATGGAAAAACTTCTTCCCACTTCTACAGATGTTATTATTGCGTATGTTAACTATTTTTGAAGTAGACAAAATTGAAACATTTGAGGCATCTGATGGATTTTCCAAAACAGCTTTAATATTCTGCAGCGTTTGAAGTCTAGTATTTTTATTTAAAACACTATTTAATTTTGTACTTATTTTTATTCCAATAATTGGTCCAGTGGGTCTATTCTATACTTATCGAACACTAAATTGATAAATAGTATCAAACTTAGGGTAGGTTTGTATCAAAATATTAGCACTTATTGTAACAATTACACGAAGCCGGTTTTTATTGTTGCAATAAGTGCGATATTTTAACAGCAGCAAGATAGGTGCTGTTAAAATATAGCACTTATTGCAACAATAAAAACCGGCTTCGTGTAATTGTTACAATAAGTGTTAATATTTTGATACAAACCTACCCTAAGTGTGATAATATTTTTCACTTTATCACTTTAGCGGTCGATAAGCATAGAATAGACCCACAGGAACATTTCTTATTTTAGCAGCAGTATTGTTTAAAATATTAATTTGCTCCATTAGTGACTTACTTACTACATGATTTTAACATTTCAATAATTGTGTTTACCAGATTATCATAATTTGAAGTGATGAATGCCAATTCTTTTTTTGTAACGGTTTCCCATTATTTCTTTTGCTATAGAAATAGAGTTGGAATCTTCCTCATGAAGCATCTCCATAATTTCTTGTAATTTTTCCAAATTCGCAGTATAGTAATTTACTGCACTAAGCCAAGTTTCCCACTTAGTTATCACGGGTTGAGGGGGTAATGATTGAAGTTGAAATTTTGTGTTTATGTGAAAATATGTGCTTAAACCTAGAATATGTAATTATCCAAAAATATTTAAAAATAGTTACTAACAAATACGGCTTAAATGTTTCAAAATTGTCTGAAACAGATAGATATTTTGTTGTGGGGCCGGGCCGCTCAAAAAAAATATTTAAATACCTAAGAATCTTAAGCCTATTAATAACCATTCTGAAAATGGATTTATTCTTTGTGTGTGTCTTTTTATTTTCTCTATTATATTAATATACTATTATAAGTAAAATATAGTAAAACAATAAACATAAGTAGGTTTTATTAAATTTATAAAGTCGAATGCTGAAAATTAAAATCTGTGTTCAGATGTAACAGGAATGTTGGGTAAAATATACAGTACACCATATCGTCAAAATGGCGGTATACAAAAGACAGTACACCAAAAGAAGGGAAACAATTACATTAACAAGCCTCAGTAGGTTGGTTTCGTTTTCAAGTATTTTTTCGACGATAGGTTACGATAGCGGTAAGACAACTGTCTCTTTTATGAATACACACATAGCAAAACAGATTCTTTTTAATGAAATAAATACAATAGTATCTTGAAAATTCAAGGACTATAGCTATTGGATAATTTCCAAGTTTATCCTTAATTTATTACGCTTAGTCAATTTATTTACGTAGTTAATGCCTTAATAATTAATACATTCCATGCTGGCCAGTTAATTACCACAATACAGTCACTGCTAAAGACACAACTGCCGTGTATCAATTAGTATGATAATTAAATGTGGTAATTAACTCGTCAGCAGTGAAAGTATTAGATCTAATAGCCACGCGTCTTTAGCGGTGAAAGACTTTATCAAAGAAACAATGATATTTGAGATAAAATTCTTCTATGGAGATGGCGCCAAAATATATGAAAGTGAAGTTAAAAAAAATGTTAGTAAAGCGACTGATACACAACATGAGTAGCTCTCTTCAGCGCGCCGGTACTGTATTATGTATCATATTGCTGCGAGTAACTTTCATTCGAATAGCCTGCATGCACGCTGTGTAGATAACTAGCATGTGTATACTGACCATTAAGCATTCGAGTGGTTAGCGTCCAACATACTCTGCGAAAGCATGCTTTCTGACTCGTAGTGTATCTGTCTTTAGACTTATGAATAAATTAGCTTGAAGAAATGCAAAATGACTTGCAGCTACTTTCGTTATTAGTAACCTCATTATAAACATACCATGTAAGTGTGAAGTTCGATAGTTTTGACAGCAAATTTGACATAGTTAAAGCGAAGCCGAGTGAGAGAAAACGATGCAATAGGCTTCATGTAAGAGCAGTCGGAAATAATAATGGTAACAATAATTAAATCTGTGCAATTTCAAGGTGAAGTTGTTCCACTATATCCACCTTTATTTTATATAACAACGTAAAGGCTCCATCTTCCTAGAAGAAAGTTTTTCATCGACATCTTTGCAATATATGCAATCATTTTCTTAAAATAATAAAAATATAGAAACACCATTATGACAGGAATGAATATATTACTGTCTTAATTTTCGGTACTGGACTTGTTTAATTTCCGCGATCTGTACGCGGCGCATCCTTCATTAGTGTGCCGCTTCAAATAGCACCTTTGGCTGAATGGCTTGTAGCAAAACAGGCAGACCCACTTCCAAGAGTGGTGGCCGTGGTTTCTTTGATGAGCTCGCAAGTTGGAGCTGGAAAATAATGAAAATACCAATGTAAGTGTACATAATATTATTAAATATGTATCGTCCAGCATCTACTATTTTGTTGGTTAGTTAAAATAAAACAAAGTACAGTCGGTTGTGGAAAGAGTAGGTACTTACGTATACTTACACAATATTTTTTTTTTAATTTAATAAATGTAATTCTACCAAAAATTTATAGTCACCAATGATAGTAGAATTTTCTGAAATTCATCAGTATGTGCGAAATTTATATGAATCTTCATGCAGATATAGGGTAAGTCGCCCAGTGAATGCACACTTAAGGACTTTGGAGAATTATTATATTTCTAAAAAAGTATAGGTATTATTATAGTTATTCTAAAAAATATTGTACTCATCTAGGTATAACTTGTGTAGATTTAAATGAATTTAATAGATAGAATGTGGAACACATCACCGTTTAATAAAAAAATTAAATATAAAAGAACACAGAAAAGCCCAGTAATTGAACACAAAATCTTAAGAATGAACCTGAAAAACCAGTAAATGAACTAAGCATAATATTAAGCCTTTATAATTATTTTACAATAATTATAACAATATGTTATAATTAACAACAATACAATAAATTGTGTATAGCTATGTTATTACTAATTTTATGGAATTCAAGATGATTTTTCTTAAAAAATAGGAAAATTTTGTTAAGCATTTAAGTTGCTCATTTATCTGCCACCACATCATAAAACTGTTATTGTATTGTAAATTTTCCTTTTTGTGAAGTAATCAAAAATAAAAAAAACTTAATGACTGCTTTTCAACCTTAATAAATAGGTACATTAATAAATTCTTTGGTCCATTCATTAGATTAAAAATGCTAGTTAATGAATTGGTACCGTAGTATTAAAAAAAGTGTTCAAATACTAGCTCTAAGCTTCCTAAAACATTTAAATACATAAATATTGACGTTACAGCTATACATTATAATCATTACAGGATATAATAATAAATAAATAAAAAATCACTAATCTAAAGAATGAACACACCGTTTATTACTTGGATTAACCTTCATTAGAAAGACCACTTAATGAACACTCATATTTAACGTTGCGGCACAAAAAATATACAAAAAAAGGATATCTTACATTTGTAATCTTCGGTTACCTCAGCAAAATCACGAATTGGGTAATTATATTATGCAGGGAAACATGTAAAAAGACACAATTAAAATGTCACACCACGCACACTCCTTAGAGCTGGGAACAAAACCTCTTAACCAAAAATGTTCACTGAATATCATCCCGCCTTCTTGGCAACTGAGGCAGGAGGGGGTTTGTGAAGTTGTTTTCATATGGATATAAGTATTGCCAACTTATAAAAAAATTCCTACTTCAGAAAAATATCACCCATTTCCTATGATTTAAAAATAATCGAGTTTTGTTCATTCACAGGGGGGGTTCATTAACTGGGCGGCTTACCTTATCTAAGCTAAGCTTACAGAGTATGTAGTCTGAATTAGATGTAGGGCCAGGGAACTCAGAAATAATGGGAACTGAAATACCTAACGGGTAAGGAGATGTAGGCAACCGATCTTGATTAAGGAAGAATACGGAATAATTTAAACACATGTCAATAATACGTCATACGTCGAATACTGACAACTGCTCTCGGTTTATGCATTGAAGCTCATTTAATATTGGTGTATTACACACACTTTGCACGTGTATAGTGCGTGGTTCATTTTCGTAGGACACTGACACATTCAAAACCCTCCGTCAAAATTTACTGTATTGCTATTGGAATTCTATTTATTGTCTCTTCTGTGCGTAGGGCTCTATGCATAGTCCTACTTATGTAAATAAGTGGGTTTATATATGACATATTTACATAAGTATGACTATGCTTATGGCTAAATTTAGTAATAATTAATTATTGTAGTTAACGACATTATCTGCAGGAGTGTTTATTTACATTTCAATATGTAGTGACTGTATTACATATTTTACACAGGACTTTTTCAACTCAACTTATGACCAAGTTGTAAGAACATGTCTCAGTCATAAGTCAAGGAATACTCGTATTTGTCAAAAATTGTACAAACTGAAACTGAAAAGTAGACAATTTATATGGCTGACTAACCATTTAAAAACATAAACCAATATTAAATCGAATCCAGTTGAAAACTATCACAAAAATAAAAAATAAATAAATTAAAAAGGTAGCCCCACCACCTGTCTCTGAAGCCAACAATTCGGGTTAAATAAAAGTCTAGCATTTTTTTTGTTTAATGTACTTAGATTTAATCTGGAGCAAGAAGTCATTGGCTGGAATTGCTAACAATCATCCCTCGTGAAAAAAGTCTGTTCATATACTTAACTTTCACCCTGTGGAAACCCATATTATGCTTTGTGGATAAAATGGTAAATTAAAATGTTCGCATCAATCGGATCATAGGGGTCTCCACTGAGCGGAAGGTATACAATCAAGGCCTGAACAAAAACGATGCAAGAGTGCGAGTGAGAAAGTATTCGGCACCCTTACAATCTCTGCGACACGCGCTAGAGTAAGATAAAAGGTCTACATATATGTGAGCTAGTTTCCAAAACTATCGCCATCAAATCAGGGCGAAACGCTTCAAATAGCGTCGATAACTTGCGAGCTCGAGTTGCTAAAATTGATATTTTTTGTATTAAACATAAAGTCAATGGTAAATATTTTTAGTTTATTAAGTAGAAAAGATGATTCTGTGTGTTGTCTTAAAATGTGGTAGCCATACTGATAAGCAAGAAGATGGTACTACGTTTCATAGGTAAGTTGATACATGTTCGTGATAATTTATTTGTATTTTATTATATATTTTAATATCACTGACCTAGTGTTTCTTTAAAATAACTTATATTATGGATATCTTTACCTAATGGTTGCATTGTGACCGCTTAAAAATACTATATAACGTAAAAAAATTATATATTATAAATTATATTTTAATTCTGAGCGTCTAGTGCGAGCACTTTGGGCGAGCACTAGCGAAATGGTCTATGGTCTCGAACATTTGTAGGCGAATGCGTTCGCTCGCCCACAAACCAAACGCAAGGCATGCGGCTTCATTTAGCAATGCAACGGGTGGCGTCTAGATGTATCTATAGTCTAAGTATACAATAGACTTTTAAAGTAGGGATGGTTAATAGCCATTTACTCTACTAATTAGGTTTATTGACTGAAAAAAATATGTGAATGTCATAGGTACTTCACTACCTACCTACTTCACTGCGGGTGCAATATACTTTCTGAGAAATAGGTAATTATGGCGTACCTACCTAATAATAACGTAGATACAGACCTACAAACTTATCTGGAGAATGAGATGGGGAAGCCACTGTCGAAAACTATCCAATCACGACTAGTAACTTGCAAAAGCTGACATTCGGATGACGTTTTTCGATATGGCGTCCTATGGTAGTTCGTAGTTCCATTTTTGGCCATTCTCCAGATAAGTTTGTAGGTCTGTTCAACACTTTTACCCTACCTGTCTGAAAAACATTTTGAACAGCCCTGGAAATCACATGAAAATGGCTTTTCACCAGTGTGAAGTCTCAAGTGTCCCTTGAGTGTCCAACTATTATCAAATGTTTTCGAGCACACATGGCAATAATACATTTTTGGTTTTCGAAAAACATTCACTCCGTTTACGTGTTGTCTAGCGTTCAAATGTAGAAATTCACCATTTGGAGGACCGCCGTATACTAATTGTCCCATTTGAGGTAATAATTGCACATTTGTGTGAGTGTTCGTTATTTTAGATTCCGATTTTGTTTCAAATTTGAATTTGTCAGCTTTATTCTTTTTCGCTGACTTTTTGGCTTTCTTTTTAATTTTACGTACTGTTTTACTTCCAGGTGATTTCAATTTTAACACTAATTTAGGATTCTTTTTATTTTTCGATGTTTTCCGTAGACAATAGCCTTTTCTTTCATCCAATGGAATCACACCATCGTCACGATAATCTCCGTCTTTACTTCGTAGCTTGAACGTTGAAGTTGTAGCGTAATCGTACGTTTCCTTTTGAATGAATCTCTCGGTAAAACATTTCTTTGTTAAAAAGTTTAGTTTAAATCGTGTGCATATTGGAATCTTCGCGGAACCCTTTGAGTACACGCCAATTAACGGTTTTACGATTTTTTTCAAACAAGGCTTCTTTTTCGTTTCTTCGTTCAGTTGACTCAAAAGTGATGGTTTTTGGCTAAGATTGCGGGGTTCTTCTGGTTTCTGGAAAAGAGACGAGAAACAATATACAACCAATAGGCTAATGAAAATAAAATATATTAAACCTCACTCTTCCTTGATAGCTAATAAAGAGGGGTTTGCATTATTTGGTATTATTTTGTTGAGGTTGATTACTTTCACACCGCGTTATACAATACCGATGCACCCGCTTGCCAATGGATCGGAACCATAGTGTGCGAACATAGGTTTTAAAAAGTCGAATTTCCGATATTGTACCTACTGCAAGTAATTTTTTGCGAAAAAAAAATTTACGAGTCGAAACGACATTCAACGTTTTCTTGTTAATACATACAACATTTATAATGGGTACGGTTGTCATAAATAAATTAATATTTATTTCTTTCGGAATTCCACTAACTTATAATATAATAGACATAGAATATTGGTACATTTCTACATAGGAAATTTAACAAATGGTAGAGTATATGCTTCATAACTTTGCACTTCGGCTGTAGGACGAAAATGATGTAGGTACCTACTAACTTAATATTTATTCTAAAAATATATTTTTTTATATATGTATAAGTACCTATATATTTATTTATTTATTTATTAATAGATACATTAATACAAGTGAACATCGTTTGATCTAATTTAACTTAATCAGACAAATAGGCGTATCAGTGTAGTAAAAAGTGCAAATTTATAAAACGTATATATAGGTACTCTACTCTACTAGGTAACTGTAGGTACACAGAATCCCCGCGCAATGTCTCTCGTACGTAGGTACTTTGTCTGAAGATGAAATTATTATTATAATTCCGAAACGTATAAAAACCTGATATAGGTATATATAGGTACTGTATAAGTACCTACTCCTGAACGTTTTTGGTTCTATTTAGAGAGTTCTATTAAGCCGCGTTGACAAGGTCCAAGTACGATCCAAATCTACTTGGATAGGAATAATTAGTATGAAGATATCTCATCCAAGTGACAGCTTCATACTATTTATTCCTATCCAAGTGCACTCGTATGAGACATCTTCATACTAATTATTCCTATCCAAGCTACTTGGACCGCGTCCTACTCATCCAAGTTAACTTGGATAGGAATAAATAGTATGGAGCTGTCACTTGGATAGGAATAAATAGTATGAAGCTGTCACTTGGATGAGACATCTTCATACTAATTATTCCTATCCAAGTCTACTTGGATCGTACTTGGACCGTGTCAACGCGGCTTTAGTGAAAATTTTTAGAATACAACGTGTGAAATACGTGGGGCTTTCCATAAAGCAATTTAAACCGGTCGCTTCGTCAGAATGTATGAAAATCTTTAAAAAAAAAAATGGATTTTCGCAATTTCCAAACCCATCAGCGCCTTATGCCTCAACGTACTACCTCAGACCGCCACTACTAGTAGTAAAATATGCACAAAAACCCAACACAATATTCTAACTTTAGTAAACTTCATTCTCAACGTCGAACATATTATAGGTAGGTAATAATATTGTTTACAGTAGATTTAACAATGCTTACTTTTAATAATATTAGCGTTTAATGTAGGTATCATGCACATAAGTTTATTTGATTATAAATTTTGGCAAAACAAGTGTTACACTGTATAATTTAAAATGTCGGTCCCCGATCTCAATGATTCCGTTATGGATAGGTAGATAGATACCTACCCACGAGAAGTTTTCAAAGTAAAATGACGAGGGTAGACATAAAAACAACGAAATAAGCAGTTATCTTGATAATATTCTTCATTAAACAAATGTTATAACTAATAACATAAACAAAATTAAATAACTATGGGTCCTAATATAGTTATTAAAGATGAATACTTAGATACAACATTTTTATTCCATAAAATTATAATCACTTACCATTTTTTTGAGAACCTCCGGAAGATCTTTCTTTCGAAAGCCAACCCCAAAACGACGGGCTATTAATAAACACCGAGGCATACCGAGGTGCGTAATGAAATGCAATCGCAAACTGGATAATATTACTTTGTAAGTGCTTCAAAGAAAATGGCCCCCACCGCTTGCGGGTGCATTCCAAATTCAAAGTTTTCCAATAAACTCTTTTTTCTATCTATGGCTTATTGCTCTTATACAAAAACTTAATTGGTAAGTAGATAGGTTTATATATCCTCTTTCTGCTATGCTATCACATAAAAAAAACTCTATGATAAGTAATAACAATAATAGACTATTTTATGAACACACACCCATGCAACATTATTATTATTTTTTGTGTAATGAACTTGTTATTAATTAAAAGGTTGTATTATTATTTATTATGTAAGTTTGATAATCGAACAAGAAAAAAATGTTACTTTTTAAGTTTTTCAATTTTTATCATTAGCTTGGGAGCATAAATAACTTACCAATATAATATTGTAATACGTATTTTCCATCGCTTTGCTTAGGGAGGCGGTAGTTACTTATGACGCAATCGTTGATGAAAAGCTTGCCCATACACGGAGCCAAAGTATATTATGAAGGTGAAGCTGAAAAATAATATGGTTCTAAGACTTATGATTAAATTACTTAGGTATACTTATGTCATTTTGCATTGCAGATTAATTTGTAGAATAGAAAACACTATTATCAGCTGCATCTGTCAAAAACCATAGGTAAGTAGGTATATTATCATACGTAGGTAGTAGTGGCGTGCGGTGACTTTCGTCAGTGGGTATTCTATCAAAATATACATGTAGGTATAAAATGCCTATTATAATAATAATATTATTGTCTACTTGGGCCACTACTTAAATATTTTGTAAATAATTGAATCTTGAAACAATGGGTAGGTTTTTAATACGTTTATTTTTCTTACTACCCAATTGCACAATAAATACATGATATACCTACACTAGTTTATCGAATATTTTTGGGCATGCTCCACATCCACAGGCGACCACAGCATCCTACCTAATTATACCTACCTACCCAATAAACCGTCAAATTAAAGATGTTGAAGAAAACTTTCTTTCATAGAGATGTAACCTAAACGTGATTTCTAGGACCAGTCATTTCCATAGAAACTCTTCAGTTACCTACGCTTTATCTATAAAAGAGTGGCACATACGTCAAACTGAAATTGGCTTCAACGATGTTTATAGGTTTCAGGTTACAGGAGATTCAAGATCTTTGGTCAAAATAGTCCTTCAAGATGGCCAAGAGTTTATATACTTATTTAATTTTTATTATTTAATATATTTTGTTACTCATGTCGAGTCATGTCCAATGACATTATCTCATGGCTATCAATCATATCGTTATCGTTAAAAATCATAAATGATTTAGGGTAGTGATTATATTAATTAGTTTAGAATAATAATTATTTCTCGCCGAATCTGCTAATGATAATAACTATAATAATTATTAATGTAATATAACAATTATTGTTATATATTTAAAATATATAAATATTCCTTAAAAATGTCTAGACATTGACACCAAACACAGCGATTAATTCGCAAATAAATTGCTAGGTAAAAGACAGTGTGCCTATTTATTTATTCATCCATTCCTAAATTACTACTACCAAAGGATTTAATTAAATAGAAAGTTGTAAAGAAAGTCGCTACAATAACAACCTACCCAGTACTTACAAAGCATATTGTACACGCCCATTTAAAAAGAAAAATCGGTTGGCAATTATTTGAAAAGCGCTCATATTAAATGGGTTGGGAAAAATGTGAAACAGAAGATTTCATTTAGATTTTAGGGGCAGCAACCAACGACGTCGCTCGACGCTCACTAGATGACGGCACAATGTCATTTTGTATCTACAAACATAGTAGGGATGGGCAACGTGAGTTCAACAAAAGATATAATTTTCCTAGTAATGATACCTGTCACAATTTTCATCCTTCTTTTAAGTAACATTGGCAGACTGCTTAACATTACTCTGGATCTTAATTTTATTATGGTGTACATATCAAGTAATTTTACCACATATTATTAAAATTAGAAAAAAAACTTATGTACTGGTTTGATTTAAAAATTTGTATAGTTACTCACATGGCCCAAACACCCTTAAGCGGGCCCCAGGCTATGATGTTTGGCGGGCCTCAATCTATCGCTAAGGTTAAGAGCTGTGTAATGTTCTATAGTAGTGTTCCCCAAATGGTATTCCGCGGAACTTCAGATTCAATGAAAATAAAGGTATCCCATGTAATTTAAGTGATTTTTCATATTTTTAAATAAATCCACTTGAATTTATTGTCGGCACTCGACATCACAATTATTATGAAGGACTGATCGCCGAGCGACGCCGATCGAGAGAAAATGATGCAAAAGGCTTCATGTAAGAGCAGTTGGAATTAATAATGGTAACAATCACCTAATTAAATTTACCCTAAGCTATTCGTGCAAAGTAAAAGAAGTCACAATCTGCGCAATTTCAAGGTTAAGTTATTCCTCTATAGTTCAGAGCTTTCATACAAAGGCATCATACTCAATGCGTGCTTGTAGAAAAGTTAAAGTGACGGTATCAATGTAATAGGTATATTAAAAAGTTTTGTCA
This sequence comes from Rhyacophila brunnea, assembly GCF_057557595.1. Classification (NCBI taxonomy): domain Eukaryota; kingdom Metazoa; phylum Arthropoda; class Insecta; order Trichoptera; family Rhyacophilidae; genus Rhyacophila; species Rhyacophila brunnea. The sequence goes on from NW_028232774.1 coordinate 24,439,177, forward strand.
CGGATATTTTTGTTTTCTGAAAACCGTGACAGTAATCTCATTTAATAGGAGGATAAATTTTGGAGTTGGAGTTCATTACACCCACGATGGCCGCGCGGCTTAAGCGTTGACCTATAACGTCGCGGGTCCCAGGTTCGAAGCCTAGGTCTGGCAAGTACAATAATTAATCGTAATAATTTTCAATTTGTGAACGAGTCATAGTATGGACCTAATAGGTTGAGCAAGTGGCTGACATCCATTTCTCGTAAAAACAAAATCTGTTAATACAAACCTTCACTCCGTAGAGGCGAGGCCCATATGATCTTATCTTATAAGGATAGGACATGGTCGGAAAAAGTACATTATAACTTACCACAAAGTTAATGCCGAATAGGTACCTACAGGAGCGTTCAATTATAAATACATAGGTCAGGGTTGGTGAACCTTTTTGCATACGAGTGCCAATATTTCCCAAAAAATATTTTTCGACTTTGACGTGCCAAAGAGTCGGCTAATTTTTTTTAGGAAAATATTTTCGCCACGGGCCGCAAAGTGATCAATTTTTCGCAGTCGTCATTATTTTTTTATATGTAAGTAAGTATAATATTCATTTGTAAACCTTTTTTGAAATTTTTTAATGGTTTTCGTTTGCGTGCCGTGCAAATTCATCTCGCATGCCATAGGTTCCCCACCCCTGACATGGATAATAGGAGAATATTAATTTTACCGTAGCATTTGTTGTTATTAAAATAATTGTTTTTAATATTATTAAGACGTAGGTTTTGTTAAGGTATTGGTGGCTGTAGTTGAATTGTCGCGTACAGTGTAACTACGCCTTTGAGCAGTCAGCTACCATCTCGTTTATGCTCGGCCCATCCCTAGCGCTTAGTATTCGTTGGGAGGAGTGAAGTATCGGATCGATTATTTGTGGCTAAACTTCCTCCGTTGGCGAATGCGTCCGCCTAGGATGTAGCGTATAATTTTAGATTTGTTCACTTGGGACTTGGACAGTTGTATAGAAAACATACATACAAAAATAGTTTTAAAATGTATTTAACGCGCGCTAAACGAACTCACATAGCCATTATTATCCGCCGCGCCGATGTCAAAGGCGCACTGAACGAATAATATAATTAAAACGCCCGTAATTTTGACAAATATTTTCACCCGCCAACATCTTGTTTCGCGTATTCGGCCATCGGAAAATGCATTGTAAAAGCGTTCGGTCTTCATAACAGAAAACAAACATATTTTTAACCTTAAAAAATAGTGAACCGCAGTGATCTAAATATAGTGTTTTATTTATGAATTATATTCGTTTGGTGCGGCGACAAATTCGATTTGAAACGGTCGAGATTTTCGTCGCGAGTAGATTTTTATTAAATAAACGTCTTGAATTGAAAGACTTGTGTAAATTAAGTGTAATAATTTAGCTAGGGTGACAGTTTTTGTGCTTTTTCTGTGGAAGTTATCGGAATGCGAGACATCATCGCTGTCCGGCGACCGAAATAATATGTAGATAAAGTCGAGGAATAAAATTGGCTCACACCGGATTCCTGTTATTATTATTTATAAAATACGAATTACTATTCGGCGAATGCCATCGGCGTGGGTGATGACTTGACGCGGGATGAAGTGGCTGGCGTTATTATTTTGTGATCTGGTATCCAGTGGTGTTTGAATTTTGTGCAATGATACGATGACAGGATTGTCTCTTGGCCGTTGAAAGGATCCTATCGAGGAGATGGGGAATTCATGCAGCTCGGGACAGGCGCACAAAGATAAGGACAATGCCTCTCAGAGGTCTGAAGAGTAAGTACCTACAATAATATTGCTGTTGCAAATGAGTGCCTTCACTTTTGACAGTTCTATAGGTATAATATGCACACTCCTATTCCAACCTGTGAATAATAAATACCTACGTACATATGTAGGTACCGACGTAGGCTTTCATCACATTTATTAAATAGGTACTGGTTAAATTTATTAGACATGCTGAATAGATTGATGGTGTGATAATAAAATTTCTTCACCAACCAGAATCTAACTAGACTGTTCCAATTTCAAAATGACCGATTATTAGGGCCATATTATCATTTTCATCTGAAAAGCGAAATCCTGACAGAACAAAAAACACTGGGTGTTCAGAGAAGCGAGACTACAAAAGAATGACATATTTGTGCTAGGTAGATAATAATATAATAATTGGGGTGATAACATTACAAAAGATGCCAACCGGCTGCTATAAATCAGGAACTGGAAAAGACGTGCGGAGGACCGTTCCGGCTGGAGGACGGCGGTGGAGGAGGCCAGGGCTCGACTTGAACTGTGCCGCTATCGAAGAAGAAGAAGATAATAATAATATCGGAGACAAAATAACATGGCTACGCCATAAAATGAGTCGAAGCTTAGAAATGTTTTGCTACGATGATTACTTTCAATTATTAGGTGAGAACGTTGGTAAACTAACTATAGATAGGGGCTGATCAACACGTGCCATTGTACCTATTCATAATCTCATTCAAAAATGCAACCCATAAATTGTGTAGGCAGGTACATATTACCTGCTTAAGCTGTTCAACACACGATAAAGTACATAATATACTTATTTATCTCGTGATCAGTGATCACAAAACCCCGTGAAAATTAAACGCCCCCCAGACGTTTCGATTTGGTTGGCCAATATAATTAATCTCATCGCGACTAAATCGGGTTTTGTAATTTAATGTTATGGTTTTGTCACATCTTGAAGCGGGCCCCCAGGCCAAGATCTTTGCCAGGCCCTACTCATCGCTAGAGTTAAAGGCGGTTGGTGATTTCAGGTAAAATTAAGGGTATAAGGTGTATTTTTAGGGATTTTTTTGTATTGTTAAATAAATTCACTTGAATTATGGAGTTGTCAAAAATCGACACACAGTACTCATATTGGGTAGTCAAAAATTGCATCACCAAACTAGACATTTTAAAATGTTAAGATTCTACAAATAAAATAGCGCCATAGATGACTTTTTCACATTAGGGCAAATTTGTGATGCGTGTTTATCTCACTTATCAGGTCGACCTGTCACGCTGGCCCCCCAGAGCCCTATCAGCCCCCCCTTATGGGGGCCATGGGAACAAGAATCAATGAACAGAAACACAAAAAAATCTATCGTGGTATCAGGGTTGTCAGCTATTAAAAGTAGGTAAGGAATAGTAAAATCTAGTATTTACCTCACTGACGTCTAACTGATGGAAAACCACCCAACAACATTAATAAATGGACGTCCTGATGTGGGTAGAATGTTTGATAATTGGATGACCCAGCCATTCAATGTCACACTATATAATTATGTCAGTTAACAAACCTACTGACGTCACAATACCAACCAAATTGACCCAACGGCCAACTAAATGGGAGCATGTGCATGCTTTATTATTCGGGTTATTATCAGATCAGATAATATGGTCGTATTATTGGTGACATTACTCGTGTAAATAGGTGCCTCTTGGGCAGACATCAGTGATCATGATCAATTTGGATCAAATAGTTGCCTTGGCTGTCACAGAGTCCTGTAAACTTGCCGTAGGTACATTCCGTGATAGTAATATTATCATGCAGTGGCGAAGACTCCATACTAGGCGATTATATAAAGCTTACCTTCTTAAAAAAATATTTTTGACGTAAGTAAGTACATAGGTACCTATTTAAATACTAACTTTGTTATTTTACATTCTACAAAAATGATACAATTTGCCAACGACGTCTGTCTGTTCTCTGTAGGTATGTACCTACCTATTATAAATTGACTGCCGGCTTGCGACATGTAGCTAATACACCAACACAATTCAACAAAGGCTTCAATTAACTTGGTATCTACATTTCACGCAAACAACACATACGTACGATTATATATTACGTATTATAAAAAAAGCATACACACACTGTGGATTTAAGCCTACATTTTCTTCGCCACATCCTCCAACTGGAAAAAAATATCTTACCCACATTCTACTATTCTACCCATTCTACCTGTATATTATGTACCATGACAGTAATAAAATAGAAAACGTTAAGTTGTTTTTATAATAATTTGATAGGTGTGAAACAATAAATTATTATATACAACAAACAGTCGAACGTTTTATTTTTTGAATTAAAACTTCTTTAGCCTTTGTAGCGTATATTCACGAAAGGAATCTGAGACAAAAATTAGCCACACAATATCTTAAACTATCAGGAATACAATGAACACCAAAAAACCAAAAAAATAATATGCATCACATTCGAAAACACTGTAATGATTTTTCCTGTTGGTACAATGCTATGATTATAATGCATTTTTTTCGACCATGTTCGATCCTAATAAGATCATGTGGGCCTCCACAGAGTGGAGGTTTGTATTTTCACGTTTTGTTTTTACGAGAAATGGATGTCAGCCACTTGCTGAACGTATTCGGTCCATACTCTGACTCATATACCTATACATTGAAAAACAATAAGTGTAAGGTACTTGTCAGACCCAGGATTCAAACCTGGGACCCACGACGCTATAGGCCGACGCTTCAGCCGCGCGGTCATCGTGGGTGTTCAATTCTAAATATTCATTTTATACTAAAGGAATTGCACATATTATATTTTTAGTAATAAATATTAGGTAAGTATTGTAAAATGTATTATCTGTGTATTTGCCGCCCTCTCAATTGTGGCGCCTGGGTGTTTCGCAACCCTAACACCCCCCACTTGGCGCGTCCCTGACATGAACTTCATTATATTCAACTTACAAGTTGATAATCTCCACTTGTCAATTTACTTTCAGTTGAACGACAAAAATCACCACTTGAGAACGCGACATATAATAGATAGGTACCTATTTATTTTTCGCCCCTTTTAATATTCTGTCATATTTCGTTATGTAATAAATCATTTTAACATAACATAACTGAATAATTGCATTAATATGTCGAATTCAGTTTTTTTATTCGTCCTCTTCACCCACCCTTGTTCCACCCCAAATAATTTTCAATTAACGATTCCGTGCTTTTATTTGCCGTGGTTGTGACTAGAGGAAATTGAAATTTATCAGTTCGTTTATTTATTCCAATGGATCCGCCATTATTAATTGAAAAAAAAAAATGATGACTACGCCCTATTCAATTTCGATCTTATTTCCTCACTGTCATACTTACTTAGCAATTAAAAAGTAATAATATTAGCAAAGGTCCTGACCCTAGAGTAGAAATATGACTAGAGGGATGGTATTGACCGGGTATATGTGGTCGTTTTCTATGTGCAATTAATATTATTAAATTATTACGGACATAACGCATAATAAAACCTCAATTATCCGGAATAATTGAGATAAATGTACTTTTTACTTAATTAATATACTTTTTACATTTAAAAGAAAACATTCGTTGTTATTATAGGTACCTACTCATATAAAACTGATGTTTTAAAAATGACGATGGCCCTCGTAGTCCGGTGCGTGAGGCACTGACTTCTCATCCGGGGGCACCGGGTTCGAATTCCGGTGAGGTCACAATACATGTTTGCGATTTTCTCAAAACCTTGGTGTTTATGTGATTGTTTCACTTCTACTACTGTAATACCGTTTTTATATACTACTGTCATTGGGCCGCACGGCCTGTTATAATGTTAAAAAGGGATAATAGGTAATATTAAGAACGTTCAAAAACATTCGTATTTTGTTGATTTTTTTTATGAAAATTCATCATATAGTTTTGTTTAAAAGTTCAGGTTTTAAATCTTTAATAATAGATACCAACGAAAGAAAGAATATTTTTGGATTTACCATCCAACTGCAGGTATAGATTTGTGCATCCTATACATTGATATACTACTAGATACAAGTGTCATTTTAAAAATGTACCACAAAAGATATTACGAATATCGTCTTATATTTCCTTGTAGGTATAATGCGTTAAGACCGTTAACATGGATTCCCGAATTTCACCCGTATTGCCCTGGCTGTAAAACTAAATTTGCGTTCTTGGAATAGTGAACCTAAGGGTGCTGCAACGCAAAACAGACAGAGCAAGTCTTCATGCGCTGACTATTAGTTAGAGTAAGATGCAAGCTAGATCGGGCTTACTCAGTAAGTTTTAACAAAGGCCGAGTCGCTGAAAATCGGGCGTCATTTTAAGAAGCATATGATTCATCCAGTAGTATATCAATGATCCTATACCATATGGGTATATTATTTAAATAATATCAAAATACATAATAACTACATTCTTCAATATTAAAATATCTGTATCTAGATACTAGGCATACATACATCATAATATCAATATGAAAATAATTCTGACAGCCAAGTCAGACAAAAGAAATAAGAATCTAATTCAAAATAATATGCAAATTTTATCTGTCGTGAAAATTTAAAATTGGAATTGAACAAACTTTGTATTATTTATAGTATGTAGATGTCAGTTGAAGCCAACTAGGAAAAGGAAATCGAACGAACATATTATTATTTTGAATTTTATATGTACAGTACCTACATAGATAAATCTTGGTGGCGGTCCGGAGTCAGGAATCCATGACCGTCCCCTTTTGTACGAGCCCGATTCCACAAACGCTTGTACCCGATTCAGTTGAATAAGTAAGCAGTGCGTACCTTTAGGTATTATTATTCTAATCGTCAATAGGAATATTGACACAGTTAATAATATACTCGTAGATAGAGTTATTTCCTTGTTCTTATCAAGTCATTTGTAAATTTCATGCATCAGAGTATAGGGCCGATTTCATTACATTTAACGAGATGTCTGTATACCAGCGCTCGAAATGGAAAAATTTACGAACCGGAGCGGTCGACAGTTTTCTGAAGATATTCACATGTGTACCTGTGTTTTTTTATAAAAATAAGTGTATTAGATTTTCTATTATATGGGTTATCTAGCTTATTCGGTCAAATTATTTTTTCCACGAGACGGATTGATAATTTTACCGATTTCATGAACAGGAATGGCGCTCCGGTGCGCTCCGGTCCATTTCGAGCCTTGCTGTATTCTATAACTGACCTCACGTGAACCAAGTGAGTAGGTACCTGCCGGGAGGATAATCGAGTAGGTGTATTCTACTTATTATGATTTATATTAATTTGATTTCTGTGACATACTTCCATAGTCTTGACGCACATGGATATAAACGTATGCTTACCCGCCATATTAATAAACACATTTTACGATGTCAGTATGTCATAGAGTAATATTACATTTCCAGCCAACTTCTTCGATGCATTTTAATAATTTACAGTTTAAACGTCTTATATAATAGGTTATGAAGAGCTCGAAATGGAAAATTTTACGAACAGGAGCGCTCGAAAAGTGTACGAAAATATTAACATACGAGGGTGGGTCAATAAGTCCTTAGAAAAGCTGACAGGTGGCGCGACTAGTACTGTAAGCGGTTTGTTTTCATGCAGCGGCACTACCGATTCAGTATGCTGCGAAGTTTCAATCAGATTGGTCGGGTTGTTGTGTGTTTCTCGTACATTTAAAAAAAAATTGCTTGTTTACAAAAATGGAGAAAATTGAGTTTAGAGCTGTTATTAAACATTTTAATATAAAAGGGTTAACAGCAAAGGAAATAAAAAATGTGTTGGATTTAGTTCACGGCACATCTGCTCCTTCACTTGCAACTATTTATAACTGGTTAAATGAATTTAAACGTGGTCGTACATCAACAAAGGATGAACCACGCTCAGGACGTCCTGTAGAGGTGACTACACCAGAAATGATCAATAAAATCCACGATATGGTGTTAAGTGACCGAAGATTAAGTTGAGTGAGATAATTGAGATTACAGGGATCTCAAAAGGTAGCGTCATTTCTATTTTACATGACAAATTGGGCTTGAAAAAAATTTCTGCAAGATGGGTGCCGCGTTTGCTCACAGTCGACAATAAACGCAATAGGGTGGTGGCCTCTAAAGCCCTGTTGTCGCTCATGCAACGCAATCCGGATGAATTTTTTCGTCGCTTTGTGACTGTAGATGAAACATGGATACACCACTATACTCCCGAGACGAAAGAACAGTCAAAGCAGTGGATTGCGAAAGGCGAACCATGTCCAAAGAAGGCGAAAATCGTAAAATCAGCTGGTAAGGTTATGGCTACTCTATTTTGGGATGCACGTGGAATTATTTTCGTTGACTATTTGGAAAAAGGAAAAACAATAACAGGGGATTATTATGCATCTTTATTGGACCAGCTAAAAAACAAAATTGAAGAAAAACGGCCTCATTTAAACAGGAAAAAATCCTCTTTCATCAGGACAATGCCCGTGTTCACACATGTTTACGATCAATGGCTAAAATTGAAGAATTGAAGTTTGAATTGGTCAACCACCCACCGTATTCGCCAGATTTAGCCCCCAGTGACTTTTTCCTTTTCCCAAACTTAAAAAAATGGCTAAGTGGACAACGTTTTTTTTCAAATGAAGAAGTCATCGATCGGACAAATGCTTATTTTGAGGACCTTCCGAAAACTTATTTTTCTGACGGTTTAAAAAAAATTGAGAAACGTCTAACCAAGTGTATTGAGCTCCAAGGAGATTGTGTTGAGAAATAAAAAAAAATATAAAAATAAAAACAATGCTTTTTTCTAAGGAATTATTGACCCACCCTCGTAGTTATCTAATTTAATGTGTATTTTATAAAAATATGTAGGTATGTTAGATTTTTTTTTATATAGTCTTTCTAGGGTTAGAGGGTCAAATATTTTTTTTTCACGAGACGGAGCGATAATTTTGGGGATTCTATGAACCGCACCGGCGAACATTTAGATTTAGAGCCCCAGTTATAGTTGACAAACCTATCCAATATGTATCAAAAATATTTAAATTATTGTTGTTTAAGTATTAGGAATTTTTTCATGCCTCATGTAAAATAAATTTGGTAGATAATTCCATCATATTTTTTTACTACTTGCTTTTTCCTCTATCACCCGCTACACAGTAATAAAAAAATATTCGTTTATCGATGAAATATATAAAATTATGCCATTAAACCATACATGATTTTAGATATTTTATAGATAGAAGAATATTTTTTTAGCAGGGTTTGAATTTAAAAAAGCAAACCAACACCGACTGTGATATGTATTCAATTCAACGAAAACAAATAAGTAGGTATGACTGAAAAAGTGTGCACTATTTTTGTCGGATCGCCCATACCATAGGTACCTAAACTATTATGGTTTGGCTTAGGCAGGGTTTAATTGAATTAAAAAAAAAACTAATCAGCACCACCTGCTCGTATGCTTTGTTCAATGAAAACAAATAAGCGTGACTGACAGTGTGCACTACATGTCGAATCTTAACAGCCTACCTCCACCCCTCGCCACTGCTATCAGTGAGCTTTGAGGCTGCGTGTTCCGCTCTCTTATCTCCTCGTTACTCCTAAGGCAATACCACCGCACACCTAGTATTCGACGCAAACATCAGTTGTTCTTGTAGCTCAATATACGGTTGCTCTGAGCTTTCGTAAAGCAGCACCGACAAAATGTAAACGTCGAAGCGGCGGGCGCAGAAAATTAGCTTTTTTTTGTTTACTATGGCACTTTCAAATCAATTTTTGTTGGGTAACATCGAAATGTCTTAATTGACGTGTCTGATTAATTCGATATAGAATTATTATGATGCAAACAAAAAGAGTTATGCGTGACACTTTTTGGCAAAACCTTCAAATATTCCACGTTAAGCATTTGTAAGCCATGCTGCATATCTAAAATCAATGGTTGAGAATGACTATATTGGAAATGCAAAAGTTTTTACCAGGCCTGGAATTGGACCGGAGCGCACCGGAGCGCAGTCAAATCCCCGATTATCACTCCGTGTCATGGAAAAACTAAGTCGACTGTTTCAGCTAGCTACAAAATCTAACACACTTATATTTATAAAATTAAACAAATATCTTAATATTCTCTGTTTTTCGACTAATGTATCATTTGAGAATGAGATAGGTTTACAGAATGTTGAAAACGGTTATGTAGAAATTACAATCGTTAGTTACTTACTACCTACAGTTAAATTAGAAGTTGTTTTACTCGATGTGGTTACCTGTCCACGTGGATTTCTTTAAATCCTCAGTTAAGTACTCAATTATAATTAGCAGCATACTCGATTTAGTTCTTACCTCCACGTGTAGGTCTATGGTTAAATACCAACATCACAAAAAAAGGTTAACGATATTGGGGCAAATGTTAAGAGTAGGCCAAGCCCTCCTATTGAAGATTTCGAGTATCTTAGCTACGTGTTATTAATTAACTAGGAACTGGCAGAGAATAATAATTTGGTATAAGCATGGTTATTATTTTGCACGATGTTCCCGCGCGATAAAACTGATAATAAGCACCGAACAAAGGCGGGTCGGTCGTCGACAAGTAAGTTATTATCTCATAAACCGCACGCGTTTTGCATACAAATGTAAATGCACTCTTCATTTATTTTAGGTACCAGGAAAATGTATTCAGAAAATTATCCATGCATGCTGTAAGAATTTGAATATTTAAAAATAAATAAATATAATATAATGCAGTTTGTCAACGTTCCACGAAATAAACACACTATAAATATAAATACTACACAAGTCACACATACCAACTATGTCTGGTAAGCTAAAACAGGCAGATATAATATTATTATTAATCTTAGGTCCCATTTTTAGTGGTATTTATTTGAAGTTCACTGGGCGCAGTGACGTCCCGTGGGGGCAGCAGGTCATGCGTTGCGTAGAGGAGGCACATTGCAAAAGGCGGTGAATGAAGTAATGAATAAAAATAGTATAACTTTTTAGAGCAGTGGCGGTTTACTATAAAACAGACGATACGGCCGTTTCGTTAGAAAATATTGACATCTTAGATTAAGATTAACATTAAGATCCTGACTACACAACTATTATAATACATATTGTAATGGCGGTTTATCGCACAGGCGGCCAAACCTGTCAACGCCACTGATCCACGCCACGCTGATGACGCCACGTTCTTAAAACCATCACTGTTTGAGAGTAGGTTTCATGGAAATGCTGCAATTCTCAACTGTCATAGACACCAATTTGAAGATTTATGGTATACTTGTCTGTTTAATTTAGCCGAAATTAAATAATAAATTTAAATTAAAAATAAAATAGGTAAGTACCATACTACCTAACGAATTTGTAGACAATTTGAAACAAAAAATGAAAGGGGACGGACATTCAAAGTTTGCTTAAAGGCTGCCGTCATTAAGTCTTTCAGTGCTAAAGACGCTCTAGACGCGTAACCATTAGTTAGCTATTAGATATAATCAATATGATATTTAAATGTGGAAATTAATTAGTAAACATCTGGTCAGCAGTGAATGTGTTTCAATTTGGTAGTCGCTATCAAATCCGAATACCGAAGATGATAGATATTTTATTTATTATTCGATATTTCAATTATTATTTTTTTTTACATATAGTGAACGTTATAAATTATTAATTTAAGACGTTCACAACATGCCATTTAGAAACAAAGAAATATTATTAAAACAGTAAGTATTATATTATAAAAAAAGAAATATATCAGTATTTAGTAATTAAACAGTAGAAAAGGTGTATATTATGTCTGCAACGAGAGCGAATGGTCGACAACCAATTCTTCTAAAAGTTTGAAACCTAGGTACCTCCACGACGTGGATGTCTATATGTTTATTCTCGGAAGCGTAGATGGTAGGTACTGTACCTTTTCATTAAATACACAAAATTTCAGAATGCAGCATTATTTTAAATGAAAATATATAATTGGGTCGCCAGGCAAGCGAAAGTTATATGTTTCTGCATTTTAAAACAAAATATTTTGTACATAAATTAAAAATATGGACGTTCGCAATATGAGATTTAAATAAAAAACAATTGGTTCTAATCAAATGAGTCAAATAAAGATACATAGAAAATAATAAGTAGGTAGTATCTTCATTATAGTCTACTGAATAACGAACGCTATAGGGTTATTTTAATGCAATAAAACCTGTAAGGTCATGTGTCCATCTATTTCGCATGCTCCCGTACCGTGTTTCGTCGCACCTATTAAAATAGATATTTTTATAATAACATAATCGACCTGGCATGCGTAGTTTTTCGACAAAAACAACCGATACGCGTGAGAGAATCATAGATTCCTTAATTTTTGGATACATTCCACAAATAATCTCGATCGGATTGGACGGTTTTTGTTGGCATGGCTTAATTTGGAGAGTATCTTCACGGAATGTATTGTTTGTTTTTACCTCTGCTGTTTCTTCGTAGTGTAATAATAACCATCGCAATAATAGATCGATGACACGTGTGAATCGATGTATTATTGTCAGTGACGTCCCGTGGGCGTAGGCAGATTGAGCGTTGCTTGGGGGACGTGAAGTTACTCGAAGGGCGGGAAATCGAGGAGAATCGTTTGGTACAAGTACCTATATGGGTGGTTCACAATAATTATGGATGAAGTCAGCGCCATTCGGCTTTGATCAAGTCCATCAAAATGGATCCTGAATGGACCTAAAATTAAAACTCCTTATGTAAAATTCAGGAATGTTTTCACATCAATACTAGTATTGGCGTTTATGCGTAAAATTGTAGAGCTACGATTGTGATATTAACACACAATATAGAAATCTGTTTTATCTAGCCACTGAAACAAAAAAAAATCAAATTTTATGAAAATTTGACTTGATACATAATTATTGTGAACCACCCATATAGAAATAGGTACCAAAACTTTTTTCAGACCATGTCCGATCCTAATAAGTGGGCCACCACAGAGTGGAGGTTTGCATTAAGGCGATACTTCAGTGAAACGGCAAATAATTTTCAACTATAGGCGCGGCGAAATTTTGGACTCGCTGGCACTCGGAGACCGAACGTAGAGGTGTGAATACGTCAATTTGTTTGGGGGTATTAATTCTTAAATCGTGTAAAGATGACTAAAAACGTTACCCATTTACTTAAAAAAGAAAACATGTCAATGAATATATTATTATTGTTACTAATAGAACAATAAACAGAACATTAAATGGACGCATGTTGGATTTATATGACAAATTATATTTCGTTCGGCATGCGATATTTGCACCCGCGACCCGCAATCCGCGCATCGCCTAGCCACGATCTTTTTAGACCGTGCCTCAACTGAGGTACAGCCTTAACAGATTTAGTTTTTTACGAGAAATGGATGTCAGCCACTTGCTCAACCTATTAGGTACATACTCTGACTCATACAAAAATTGAAAAACAATATGTCTACTTGCCAGACCCAGGATTCGAAAATGAGACCCTCGATGCTATAGACCGACACTTAAGCCGCGCGGCCATCGTGGGTGTTTAAACCTAACCTTAGTAATAACTAAAATATCTATCCATAAAAAAATCAGCTCACTGGTCGGAAACAAAATGTATTAATTAGTGTAATAGAGGGTTTAACCGGACTGTTTTTTGTCGGATTCGCGATATCTAGTTTACTTCCGTTGCCCTTCGACGTCCTTGATGACCAGAAACGATACGTGCAGATTTTCGAATAAATTACAGTCTGAATTATTAATCAGTGCGCACGGAAGTTGCGTTAGCCGTCGAAACTAAAAAAACTAAATGAACTAAAAATAATTACCACTAACTTTATATTTAACACAACAACAATAAATTTTAGCAATACGAACTCGCAGTTTTTAAATGCATTTTAAATCATTCAAAGCAATATTTACCGGTGATGTTTCCAAAAACTATTTAATTCAGCTGTAGAAATTCTATCTTGCTCTAACGAATATTGTGGAGATATAAGCGTGCCGAATGCTTTCCCATTCGCATTTATGGTTCGTTTTTGTTCAGGCCTTGGATTTACCTGAAAATAATGCCCGTAAAGGGGAGACTACACATGCATAGTGCTAGTACCCAGTAATAGCATACCAAAAATAACCACTATTGTACATGCTGTGCTACGGTCGCCACATCGGAAGACGACGGACGATGTGTACATTTATTAGCACTATGTATATACCTAATGCTATTTCCCCTTTAGGGTAATTATTTACAGATAAGGGGTTATTTTTTGTACTACTTATAACTTTGTATAACATTTCTGTGTGCGGGAGAAGGAAACATTCTTTCACATTGTCCATAGTTATAAGTACTTAGCTCTTTCAAGGATTGACCCAGGAATAAAGTAAGTTTTGTTATATTATTAATTTTAATAAAAACTCAAATTCTATCGTACTGATTCCACTTTTAATAATTAACTGGAGCATCTGAGGCGAACGAAATCGGTCCAGTTAATTAATAAAAATGAAATAAGTACGATAGAATTTGCGTTTTTATAAAACTAATAATACAAGTTCACAATAAAAGAAGTTTTGTTCTTTTAAATATTTAAATAAACGCAAGTTGGCTTACAATTAAAATGCGAAAAGTATGTAATGTTTCGTCGGTACTTATATACTTGTTAATCGAAAGTTTTATAATTTTAACAGTGTACCATGACGTGAAAGAGTTTGGAAAGCACTGGTGTTGGGTATCCAATTGTATGGGAACGGGTGGAGGGAGCTGCTGATGAAGGCCACGACCCACCTCGGGTTGTCGCCGTTCCTGATGATAAGTTATTGCAATACTTAATTATGTAGGAAGGCTAACAGAACAGACTCTTTGATTGATAGGCTTTCGGTCATCGTCGGGCGTAGATTCTACTTGGATAGCATCGACGTTTCTACCCTTTGCTAATCGCATTTCCCTTGTTATATTATATACCCTCGCTTTACCGACATGGGCCGGCGAACGCGAAATAGGTTTCCTCCCAGATTTTTATACACAGATAAATATAATACATACCCACCTACAACTCTAGCATGTCGACCTGTATTGGAGAATAGTCGAGTCCGTGAGAGTGGTGTTCAGGCGTTACGGATAGGAATTTACTGAACGTCAGAAACGTACCAGCATGAGGTTTAATAGTTTTGGCGCGAAACAAGTCGGAAAGGCAGGGCTCGAAATGGACGGATGGATGAAATCCCCAAAATTATCATTCCGTCTCGTGGAAAAAAATATTTTGACCATTTGAGCTAGATAGGACATACAACAAAAAATCTAACACACTTATTTTTATACAATATACCTACATATAATAATTGAATAACTATGTTAATATTTTCGAAAAAATATCGAGCGCTCCGTTTCGTAAAATTGTTCATTGCTGCGGAAGGGTGACGATCGAGAGAAAGCTATTCAATAGGCTTGATTTAAGTAGGTACAGTCGAGAATAGCAACCGTAACAATCACACTAATTCTACCTAATTCCTGCGCACGACAAAAAAAATGCATTTACACATATTCATTGTTAAATGGTTGCGCCATAGTCACAATCACCGGTGGTACCCATTCATTCATCATCCATTCGCTGCGGACTGCATTTCCACTGACTTTCGATAATATCATCCCGTACCGCTCGTCGTTGCTTCCTCGGCGGACCCGTGCACTTTCCCGTGTGCATTTCCTGTGTACATACAGTTTACGCTTTGATTTTGATATTAAACACTTGAATCCACCGATGGGATGTTCAGCTACTGTGAACTGATTACAAGGGGAAATTATTTACCTTTTAGTACCTAAATTACGAGTTAGGAAGTCTCTTATCATCTAGACTCGACCGAAGTACTCATTTTAGTGCAAGCCATTCACAACCATGGTCATGGAAAGTTCATCGTGTGTCGCTTCTAGTATAAGTGTGAAGGGCGTGTCGCGGTATAGGTCTGAAACGATATGGAAACATAGGAGCAATGGAAGGAAACCGGCCCTCGGGCCCTCGTAGTTCAATGCGTTAGGCGCTGGATTTTGTACGGAGGTTCCGGGCTTGATTCCCGATGAGGTTACAATACATAATAATATAGTTTCACTACTGTCATTGAGCCTTATGGCCTGTTGTAGTGTGTAACAATAATGTGGATGCTCAATTACGAATCATCGCGAACTGATTTACACAGGGCTGGCTTTACGCTAGAAAAAAATATAATGACATTTTACAAATTATTTAAAAACAATATAGTTTATATGCTTTTTGGTTTATGGCATTGCACGATTTTCACGTCTTCCAACAACGAAATTTTTATACCTATGTATGCAAAATTTATGATTTTTTCCTGTCATAACATCTGAATGGTTGCGGACGCTTCCAATATACAAATTTGTGTATAGCAAACATAACTGCCGATCGCATTTTATGCGATTGATTTACATAATAGAACATTTTAATGAAACTAATTTGCAGATTCATTGTGACGGGAAAGCTGCTTCGCCTGCCTCAAGGTTTTTTGACGAATGTTTTCAAATTTATTTTTTAGGACCAGATGAAAGATCTGGGTTATAGTCTCTACAGGGCTATAGCCTCTTTAGCCCTGCCCGCACCCTGAAGTGTTTGTCGCGTGTTCGCGGTATTATTAACGAAAATATAATAATTAACTCAGCTCTTGCTGATTAAACTACTTTTCATACTAGCATGATACATGGGTAAATTGTGGAGTGTTTTATTTGTTGTAACGTCATTGTGATTGTGATTGTTATCAGGATAATCGATCGATAGAAAGTCACAGCATTCAACAGCTTTTCCCACATGACTGTTACAAGGCATGTGCCCGGGATTGTCGCACATTATTATTTGTTGGTTTGGAATTACAACAGCGACGTCTACTTGTCTCGGTGTTTTAGAAAATACAATCAATCGTACCTTATCTAACCTTTCTTTATTACGGTTTAAATTGTAGAAAATTGCTTTTCTACGGGTGAGGGATTGCGCGTGTCTATCCAAATAATTGACATGCTGGCTTAACGCTGCGTGCGAAAAATAAAGGGTGCCCTTGTAAACGACCCTCCTCGTAGACATTTGCGTATGTTTATGAAATGATTACATATTCTTCTATTTTTTTTATTCAACGAATAATTCACAAGATTTAAGAATGTAACATTCTAATTATTGAACAAGCTCAAGCTTTCAAGCAAGAACAAGCAAGTAGCTCAATTTGGAAATCGTTCAGAGAGTATTAATAAGAGCCATAAGTTAAAATTTGTCGCAATTAAGTATGGCGTCTTTAGCATAGTAGTCTATGTGCATGGGCGCGACACCCGAGAGATGCAGGTTCGATTCCTGCGGGGTGTCTTACTTTTTTCAAAAAGACGGTTATAATATATTTTCTCAGACGAGTTTACAAAATTATGTATGTTCAATACTTGCCATTTAATTATAATTCTGGCCATTGATATTAAAATCTTTTAAAAATTATCTATTAGGTAATACTTGCTTAAAAAATGCACGCCTTACACAATCAGTATTACTGCTAATATTTTATGGTACCTACTGACAGTAATACTGACCGTTTAGTTTAGGGGTAGCATACGTGGATGCGTACATACCCCGGCACATAACTCACCCGCAGGAACTTTTCCAGGTAAATTTCCCATACCTCACCATACTCTTCACTTTGAGTCTAGCGATAAACACCTGGTCTGCATGTATAACCAATGGTGTTCCTTCGAGTTATCACGGAATGTGGTTAGTGTCCGTTTGTGTCGTCCGCGATGTCTTATCTTTTAGGCATGTCACATCGGTATATTAAAACATTGGAAAAACAAACATTTGATACCCCAGATAGTTGCACTAATTTACGAGTGTCGCGAATCTTCCAGTGACCACAGGCCTTGCGTGTCGTAGAATGTCGAGAGGAGTGAGGCCAACCTGCTGAGGCTGTACGTCAGACAAATTATCCGGGTCACGAACCTCAGTCTGGAGGTCCTTACGAAAAAAAAGAAGTTGTAAGAAGAGTGTGTATTTGCGTTTCTGGGGGGGGGGGGGGAATCCTCCCACTTGTGTGCGAGCCAGTGTTGCCATCTTTTTGTATGCTGATTATAGTACAAAGGCGTAAAAAATATAGTATTGTACTATAAGTATAGTACGGTTGGCATGACTGACTGCGAGCCTGCTTATCCGGCATTATATTATACACGTGGCCGATCCCGTGTAATTTCTGCATTTTAATAGGCCACGTGTGTTTCTCCCCTTCATTGAATTTCCACCTCCGAATGACAGTTTCTGCATGCGCATACCCATATACAAATATGTGTATTTTACAGTACCCTTAGTTAGATGGACTTACCATACCAATACCACCCCCTTTAATTTTTAATCTCAAATTGTATACAAAAATGCATGTACCCACCTACCTGGCTACCTATATATTATATATATATATAGATATGTATTGTTAATTATTTTTGACTATTTTCAACGTACTTACTGGATATTTGTTAGGTTAACGCCTAGTACCCACGTACATTCTTGCTCGACGGTTTTGCTCGATAGAGCATGTTGACTTGGAAGCATGCTCGTCGTTGCGTCCACACAGTCGAGCAACTCGACACAAGACGTTGTGAGGCCACCGTCGCACCGCCACGACTTCGGCCACACTAGCCTTGCCGGTGCATCCTCACTCCCTCACTCAAATTACATCGCGCAAGAATTACGGACCTTCAATCTTTTTCGGATAGCGCAATTTGTTCGATGTCGAAGAAAAAACCATCGAGCCAGATGGTACACACGTTGAGACATGTTGGAATGAGCGTAAAACCATCGAGCAAGAACGTGCGTGTGTACTTACTAGGCGAGTCGACTAGACAAGTGAGATAAACACACATCACAAGTTTGCTTTAATAGTAAAAAAAGTCGCCTACGGCGCTATTTTCCTTCTATAATATTATTATTTTAAATTATGTGGTTATACGGTACAATTTTTAATTTTGTATCAATACTCGACATCTCCATAATTTGAATGGATATACAATAAAACACTAAATATACAGATTAATTTTACCGCGCACCTACACCATTTGGAAAACGCTACTGTAGAGCGGCACACTGCCTTTATCCTTAGCGATAGGCAGGGGGGGCCGCTAAAGATCCTAGCCTGGGCCCGCTTCACAATGTGGGGCCCATGCATTTTCCAAGCAGGCCGAGTGTCCTGAAAATATGCGGCAGCCCTACCAACTGATAATCAACGTGCGGCATAAAATAAAACTCAATATTTCCTTTATCTTCTTGGAAAGTAAACGCATGCCATGTTCACAAGGGTGCGGCATTCATCCGCCGATTTTGCTCTCTCTTTGAAATTTATTTAATAAGTCAGTCGCCCGGGGCGGAGTAATCTCACGAGCCACCCTCGTGGCCGTGTCGCACGCGCCCTGCCCTACTCCGCGAGGCGGTGTTGCTAGTTGCCAACTAGGCGATAAATAATAAAATTATTCCACGTTGGTATTTTCCATGATGCTACCAATAGGGTTTGCAGACCTGGGACCTGACTTGATCAGCTTTCGTATGAATGTAATAATTTAATTTTCTGAATATATTATGTGCACCACAATTTATTAATATCTATATTATTCTGTAATATTCTGTGAATTTTACTCTTCGTACATTCGATTTTTCCCTCACATTTTCTTTATTTTTTGGTACTGTTCGGTTAAAGCGGATACAGCGGAAAACGCATTTTGAAAATAGCCGATAAACTGGATTATTTGTTAGGTTAACCTAACCAAACCTAACCTAACCTAACCTAACCTAACCCAACCTAACCTAACCTAAACTAACCCAAACTAACAAATAATCCAGTTTATCGGCTATTTTCAAAATGCGTTTTCCGCTGTATCCGCTTTAACCGAACACTACCTATTTTTTTTCTAAAAAGAAGATTTACGTAAAAATGTACCTATATGCAGTATTTTTTTTAATTAATGATAACAATATAATGAAAAGTAGGATGTGAGTTTTAAAGTTAACCAACCTTTTAATAATTGCCCCCACAAGAGGGGGGGGACAGAACTCTAGCCTGGGGGCCCAGGCCCATGGGGGGACCGGGTGTGACGAGGCGACCAAATAAGTCAAATAAACACACATCACAAATTTGCTCTAATAGCAGTGGCGCACCCAGGATTTAATATTGGGGAGGGCCCAAGGAGTAGAATGTAAATTAGTCCCATAGGCTCTTTTTCTTCTTCACATCCTAATTTCTCGTTTATCGGTATTTTGTCTATTACACTCGGTGTACCTATACCATGGTCCCCACATCCTAAAACGGGCCCTCAGGCTAGGATATTTGGCGGCCCCCTACCTACCGCTAAGATTAAAGGCAGTGTGAAACACTACATTAACGTTTTTCAAATTGTGTTTTAGTTCAAATTAAGGGTACTTATACAGTGAATTATTGGCGATCAATACATCTACTTTAATAATGGAACTGTTGAGTATCGACACATAATAATCAAAAAATATATTGCACAATTATATAAGTAATTGAAAATGTTCGCAGGCGACTTTTTTATTATTAAAGCTAATTTATGATTTGTGTTTATATCATTTATTTGGTCAACCCGACACGCCGGGCCCCCCACAGCCCAGGCCCCCAAGGCTAGATCCCTGTCAGCCCTCCCGAGCCATAACCTACACCACTCCGGAATTCGGGTGGACACTGAGAATTTTTTGACAGTTCCATTAGGGATTGGGTTTCTAAATAAACCTGACATTAGTATTTCGAAATTGTTGTGTTAGAAATTAACATCTAAGAATTTTTTCTAAAAAGGGTGCTGGAGAATTATTACTAATCATTTTTTATGCCGTGTTTTTATTTGTCTAAGCCCAAAGGTTATAGTTTATTGGCTTTCAATTTCAATGTTTAAAATCATTCTGATAATTTTCATTTTTGGGGGGTGCCAGGGCCCCTTGGCTCCCCCCCTGGGTGCGCCACTGTCTAATAGTAAAACTATTTTCCTTTAATAGTAACTATATTTTAGAATACTTATATGATTGTGCGATGGAATTTTTAATTGTGTCATTACTTGATATTAACTCCATAATTCAAGTGGTTGTAAGTATTAAAAATACACTAAATACCCTTAATTCGACCGTGAACGCCATTGGGAAAACGCCACTGTAGAGCGTCACACTGCCTTTAATCTTGGCGATAGGTAGGGGGGCCCGACATAGATCATAACCTTGGGGCCCGCTTCAGGATGTGGGGGCCATGCTTTTAATGACAGTTGTGTGTGCGTTTTGTTGGAAAGCATTTGAGTATCAGGTCGCAGCATAGAGGTCTGCAGTTTTAGTTAATTTTCTAGAATATTAAAGTCTGCCAAACTGTGCTCCGCGAGAGGTTCCAAGTGTGCCGCGAAAATTTTGTCAGAAGTGCAGAATATAGTAGAAAACATGTTTCATAGTATTTTATATCACTTTATTATTAAATAATATACGGTTCGGTCATCAGAGGAACAGTGGAAGAAAATTTAAAATACGTGAAAAACGTACACAAAGCTTATGGATTTCGGTATGGAGTCAATATCCCTGTTTAGCTACTACAGCCAGTAAATCTCTGTTGGCGTTTGAAAAAATTTTATAAAATTAAAGTAACTACCTACCACTTAAGTTCCATTCAAGCCAACCCGCCCCGCACCACACTCGGTCTCAATCAAGCGTATCACGAGGTCCTACGTATGGATGTGAAGCATTAATAGTTGTTTACGCCTGGTAATATCTTAGGAGCAGATGTCCAAGACTGAGGTCACCACGTCTTCAATTGTGCTTAGTAAGACTTAATTTAATAAAAAAGTGTCCATGGGAGGGGAATGGGACGATTTGGCACCGCGAACTGGCCTCCGCCGATTGGCCTCCGGTAATTGGCCGCCGGTACAATCGGACGCCGGCCCAATTGGGCGCCGACCCAATTCGACGCCGACCCAACTGGCCTCCGGGAGATTGGACGCCGCACAGTTGAATTAAATGCGCAAAGGAATAGACGTACGTTACGATTTGTTGGAGTAAATAAGCAAGTCAGTTTAATATGCTTCTATCTTCTCAGTAGGTGTACCTAATACATTTCGCGCTTGACACATTTTTAATATAGATTGAGAAAAATTATTATGCCTGATGATGTTTATTAAAAGAAAATAATTCTTCCCTCGCTAAAACTTAAAGATGTGCATAATCAATTAATTTATTGTCTATACATGGGTACTTATTTATATTTACAACAAATATTTAAAATAATGTTAGATGTTAGAATGAAAATTACATTATATTTCAGCGTTTTATCGACTTAATATTATAATAAAGCTTAAACATGCATATTATTTATTATGCATAAATGCGTATTTTAAGATAGTATGAAATTACAAACAAAATATTAAGTAAGTTATCTGCTAAGTATAAATGTTTCAGTAGTTTGATTGATAAACTACTTAGGTACAGGGTGCCGGACGAAATCCCGAAGGCTGAAATCCCGAATGCTGAAATCCCGAATGGCCGAAATCCCGAAAAATGAAAAAATACAAACATCAATAATTGCGCAATCGTGAGCGCAATTTTTGTAAGAGAGACAAATCCCATTTTTTTCGGAAAATGGGTTTTTCTGATTGCGCAATTTTTTCAGGAGAGACCATTTTGTAGAACGAATGGATTTTGTGCATCTTACAAAAATTGCGCAATCCACGATTGCGCAATTATTAATGTTTGTATTTTACATTATTTTTATATTTCCACAAAAAATGGGTTTTTGTGTCTCTTGCAAAAATTGCGCAATTATCGATGTTTGTATTTTTTTTATTTTTCGGGATTTCGGCCTTCGGGATTCCGGCCATTCGGGATTTCAGCGTTCGGGATTTCGATATTCGGGATTTCGGCTTTCGGGATTTAGGCTTTCGGGATTTCGGCCTTCGAGATTTCGTCCGGCACCCAGTACCTTAGTAGTTTATCAATCAAACTACTAAAACATTTATACTTAGCAGATAACTTACTTAATATTTTGTTTGTAATTTCATACTATCTTAAAATACGCATTTATGCATAATAAATAATATACATGTTTAAGCTTTATTATAATATTAAGTCGATAAAACGCTGAAATATAATGTTATTTTCATTCTAACATCTAACATTATTTTAAATATTTGTTGTAAATATAAATAAGTACCCATGTATAGACAATAAATTAATTGATTATGCACATCTTCAAGTTTTAGCGAGGGAAGAATTATTTTCTTTTAATAAACATCATAAGGCATAATAATTTTTCTCAATCTATATTAAAAATGTGTCAAGCGCGAAATGTATAAAGTACGACTACTGAGAAGATAGAAGCATATTAAACTGACTTGCTTATTTACTCCGACAAATCGTAACGTACGTCTATTCCTTTGCGCATTTAATTCAACTGTGCGGCGTCCAATCTCCCGGAGGCCAGTTGGGTCGGCGTCGAATTGGGTCGGCGTCCAATTGGGCCGGCGTCCGATTGTACCGGCGGCCAATTACCGGAGGCCAATCGGCGGAGGCCAGTTCGCGGTGCCAAATCGTCCTAGACCCCCATGGGAGAGAGGAGCATGGATAATTAACAGATATAAATGATTATTAATTAATTTACATAATATATAAAAACAAAACTAAAATAAAAGATTTATTTCAATGCCTTTAATTTGAACAATGTTCAAGGTGAATAAAGATTTCAGGACGATTTTTCAATTTAAATTAAATTCCATCGTGGTACAGGTAACTCTTCAATGGCGTTGCGGAACATCATAGGTATTCATCAGCGTAGCTACTATATTTATCTATAAAAGACGACCACGTCTTCAGTAGGTTGATGGTATTTGTATGTTATCTATGTTGGTGGTGTCCAGTACTGGGTGTTGATAGCTGTCAAAGAGAGCGAAAATTGATTTGTCTGCTTCAGGCGGTTAACGTCCCTACCGAGGTAGCGCCACGGCCCACGACTCTTAAGGTGACGCATCAGTGAAACGCCAAATAATTTTCAACTGTACGCGCGACGAAATTTTGTACTCGCTTCGCATTCATTGAGAGAACGGCGAGTCAGACATACGTCACTTTGCTGCGTGATGGCGACGGGCCAATTAATTCTAAAATCGTGTAAAGATGACTAAAAACGTTACCCATTTACTTTAAAAAGAAAACATGTCAATGAATATATTATTATTGTTACTAATAGAATAATAAACAGAACATAAAATGGACGTATGTTGGATTTATATGAGAAATAATATTTCGTTTGACAGGCGTCTTTTGCACCCGCGACCCGCAATCCGCACATCGCCTAGCAACGATCTTTTTAGACCGTGCCTCAACTAATGCATGGCCTTAATATTTCTACTTTTACTTGTATTCGGTATTTCAACCGTCAATGAGATATGACTGAACGACTGAAAATCGTCCGCAATTTTCCAAGATGGCGATCGTAGCACAACATGGGCGAGGGTTGGTTTTTGGTATATAATGTTGTTACTGGGAATTACTTCCAGGTAAAACCTTCATATGACTGGAATATTATTATAGTGGTAGCATAAAGAATAAATTGGCCTATTTTTTTATTCAACGAATAATTCACATTCAGATTTAAGAATGTAACATTCTTTTATTGAACATACATAAATTGAAAAAACTTCTGAAAAATATTTCCTATATAACCAGTCTAAAATAGCCTTTTGAAACCCAACAGGATTCGAACATGCGCCTCTCGGAATTTTCACCAATGTGCTCTGACCACTAAGATATACTATTATATAACCAGTCGAAAATATCTTTTTGAAACCCTGCAGGTTCGAACCTGCGCTCCCCGGAATTTGCGTCCATGTGCTCTGACCACTAAGCTATACGTGTCTTATCTAATTTCGACGAAGTTAGCTGATGCTTTTTACAAAGCGCTTTCTAAATGGCGTTACTTATTGGTAACCGTCTTTTGTATTTGTAAATGAAAATATTGAAATACATTAATTATTACTAACCGGTGTCAGGATCACTACAGGTTCGAATTAGGTGAACACCAAAAAGATTTTTTCTAGTGGTTATATATTTCTCAGAAGTGTTTTCGAATTATGTATATTCAAACAATAGATTTATGGTTCTGAGGGAATTTATATGTTTTTGAGATGATAAGTACTAATTCGCTGTAGTATAATATATTGTTTCCGTATCGATCAGCTGATCATAGCCAGCCACTCCCCATTTATTACATATATAACAAAACCATTTGGCTGTCAACGTTGAGTATTTATGATAGTAAAAAAATCAGGCATACCTATTACTTCTACTTAATAATTTCCATTCTTGAGATGTGATTTTCTGTTGAAATGTAGATATCATTGGGCGCGTGTGTGCGCACGGATAGCTGGGAGAGCGTTTGTAAAATCGTCCTTTGCCCCTGTTGGGTGAGTACTAGAGAGGGGTTTTGAGAGGGAAGGCAGAAGGGGAGGTGAGGGAAAATGGGGTAGTTGTCGTGACGTCATGGCGGCCGGTGACGTCACGGCGAGCACGCTGTCGTAAATCAGGAGTCGAGAACTAGATACGAGTTATGTGTTTTTCATTAGGTGATAATTAATAATACTATGCAGTTGAAATATGTATATTATTAGATTTGGCGTACAAATCGGAATAGCAGTTCTATTTTGGGTGAACTGTGAGGTCGACGATGACCGGCCGGTATTCAATGAATTGTGATGTTTTAGGGTCAGTGACGTCCCGTGAATGTAGGCAGGTCATGAGTTGCACATTGTAAAGGGTGACAAAATAATATTAAGGAATTATTACAAATATTATAAGAATTTTTGAGAGCAGTGGCGGTTTTCCACAATGCTGTCGCTTCATTAGAACTTTAAAAATAATCGAAGCATCAAATGTCTTCTTCTTCTTCTTTCACTTTGTCACGACCCAGCATTGGGGCATAGCGCAAGCACAAGTTCGCGCCACTTCCCTTCACAGGATGAAATTTTGGGAAACAGAGATACATTCATATAAAATTTTTACTAAGTAGGAATTATGCTTTTTCTCCAAACCCATCATTGTGTCTTGGCTAATCACTATTTGTGATAATACTGTTGTTACGAATATATGATTGAGTTTTAAGTAAGTGAGTTTTAAGAAGAAAGTCTTTCAAAAATTATTGAACACATTGTAATTATTTGTGATGTTCTATTTGTTGACATAATATAGGTACGTAATTGATACGCAACTCTTCTTGTTACGTAGGTACTTGGTTTATTATGTTATGATATTATCAATTATTCTCAGTACATACCTATATGATAGGATAGTACACTATTATGCTCTACTGCCAATGGTTGACGGCCAACGGCGTAGTAACAGCAGGGTGTCGTGTATGTCGGTCGGAAGTGTGAACAATTTCTGTGGCGTACGGTAGCCAACATTTACTTTATCAGTAGGTATGTATTAGATATTTCTTATACAGGGCGTGGTTATTATTTATATACCTACCTACATTTAGATTATTAAGTAGGTATACAAATATTACTATCATAATCATCAGCTGGAGAAAACCCTCACATAGTCCAATCTTCTCGATCCCTAGTATTACATTGATACCGCCTAAACCATGGCATCCTCAGAGGATCCAAGGCCACGAGGCCTGAATCATCATTGGGCTGATTCATGCAAACATGAACAGATCGACTGCGAGGCAAATTTCTAGCCCGTAAGCAAATAGTAATTATTAATATCATTTTTTTAATATTATTACCTACATTTCATCCAATTTTGACCAATATTGGAAGCAAAGTTCCCAGCCATACAATGTACCTAGCACCTAGAATATCTGATTTGAGATTACTTTGAAAAAAATATGTATTTGTACCTAGTTCAAATATTTCAAAATATGTAGCTAACAAGCAAAGAAATGCAGAAGGTAGTAATAATTCCAAGAAATTCACAGCCCCTTTCCAAAGCATGTACCTAGAAAAGGTCTGAAATATGAGACCTGAGGTACCTACTTACAAGCCAGGTACATATGCCAGAGGCTGTTTTTGTCATTTGTCAGAGATAGAATAATTGTGAATTGTTTGTTGGGTATTTATTACTACCTACTCTGCCCTACCAGCCCCTATTAGGGTCATTCGGTTTTCGAACTCTCGAGGAGCGTGACGTCGGCTGTGGCGCCGCGCTCCCGGCGTCACTGCCATTTTAAATTTAATTATTTTTTTTTAAATATTTTTTTGTTAAATATTTTGTACGCTGTACTTTATTGTATTCATATTCCGAACAATAAACGCCCTGTTTTCGCCTGTACTTCCGCGTTGTCAATCAACACAAACATGTCCCCGAAAGAAGCAGACGATACCACCGTGACTTGACATGACATTACATCATCAGGGGGGTCCAGTCAAGCGCTAATACCTACCCCCCCCCCCTTTCGGAGGTGACAACATCTATCTATGGATGTGAAATAGGAGTGATGAGAAGACCGATGGAGAGTTGATTAAAGTTGCGTTTATTGCAAACGTAGTATTGTTACATAATATGCGACTATAGTGCTATTATTGCTGATATTGAATTACGGTGGTAGTGAACTTGATGTTGTGAAATTCAAATTGCAAACAATATAAGGATTGCTTTCGCAATTTGCCATTGTTTCACCTTTTAAATAGTACAAAGTTGCAAGTAGGTATACATTGTAAATATTATTTGAGGTATTTATACTAAACTATGTTGCTAGGTAGGGTGTTCAACCCTACACATCCACCGAACTTTATGAGTTCGTCTATCGAGCCGGTTTTAGGGCGTCCTTGTGGTTGATTATTGCCCCTTGGATACTATTTGTCCAGCGCATTGGCATTTAATCTGCTTATCGACCTTTATCACATCACTTCATCTTGTCTGCCTCCTTATCAATTTGTTTCTATTGTGGTCTTTCCGTGTTATGCTAAACATGCACCTTTCCATGCCACGACGTGGTACTCGTAATTATTGGATTTCTCTTACAGTATGGGTCCATGTTTCACATGAATGCGTGAGCGTGAGCACACTGTGACACAGTTGGAGGTCGCTTTTGAAGATACTATTCAGGCGCCCAAGCCAGTTTGGTTCTAATATATTATTATCATACTATTATCAAATATGTACCTACTAGTGGCGTGCGGTGACTGTTGCTTATATGGATATTCCTAATATTATATTTCGTTACATATTAGGGTTTTGTAAGTAATTGATTATTATCTTGGCTGGTAGCCTATTAAGTAGTATGGTGTGCGGTGTCGCATCCTGGTAATTTTTTAATCATCCACTTATTATTTATAATATAGAACATTTAGAAATAAAGTTAAATACAATTTAATTACAATTGCATAATATATACATACTTCATTTTATAGCATAGTACTATATCGATTATATCTGGGGATGCGGAGCATCTGTACTATAGATGCTATAGATTGCTATAGATTATATAGCATCTATGGACCGCACGCCACTGGTACATACCCTTTATCAACGTCTCTTCGATACATTGATATACTACAATGCTTCGATATAGTCAAAAATTCACCGTATTTACCATAATATTATAGCTAAGGCTATGCTATTCCTCTATCAACCACCACGTCTCACCATTTTGGGCTTATTCTGTCACGTAAATAATGAGAACTACTACTTACTCTTCAAACGTGTGCTGGGATCTTTCCATGCCTCTGGTTATGAATGAAGTGCACTTAGTACAGGGCTCGAAATGGACCGGAGCGCACCGGAGCGCCGTCCCGGTTCGTGGAATCTGTAAAGTTATCGCTCCGTCTCGTGGTTAAAATATTTTGACCGTCTGAGCTAGATATGCCATATAACAAAAAATCTAGCACATTTATGTTTATAAAATACCCATAAAATTTGATAACCGTGTTAATATCTTCAGAAAATTTTCGAGCGCTCCGGTTCGTAAACTTTTCCATTTCGAGCGCTGACTTAGTAGCAATTAGTGACCAAAGCGTGTATGATTCTTAGTTCATTTGCCGTTGTTACTTTGACAGCGGTAGGTACGATCGCACGAGATCTTCCTTCTCGGTATACTTATGCCAATATATAATATCTAGTAAAAAAAGTCACCTGCGGCGCTATTTTCCTTCAATAATGTTATTATTTAAAATTATGTGTTTTTACCACACAATTTTTATTTGTGTATCGATACTCGACAACTCCATAATTCAAATGGACGTATTAAAATATAAAAAAAACACTAAATATACACATTAATTTTACCGCCTACTCTACTTGGAAAACGCTACTGTGCAGCAGTGTTGCCATCTTTTTCTATGCTGATTATAGTACAAAGGCGTAGAAATTATAGTATTTCTGAAAAATATATAGTACAGGAACATTTTTCGTCTTGAATCCTTTAAAGGTATAGTATTTTGGTATATTTGGCGTAAAATTATAGTATTTTACATTTTTTGCAGAATGAAAATTATAGTATTGTACTATAATTATAGTATGGTTGGCATCACTGCTGTGCAGCGTCACACTGCTTTATCCTTAGCGATAGGTATGGGGACCCGTCAAAGATCCTAGCCTGGGGTCAGCTTCAGGATATGGGGGAAATGGTCTATGTACATAATTGGTGTTTTCGCCGACAACATTGAAAAAGTATCAACGCATATGGTTGAAATTTCATGTACAAAATCCAAGCTGAAGTCAGTAGGTACCTACCAGCGTTCATTACAATAAACAACTTCTTTTATAGTTTATGAATGCCATGCTTGTTTTGACGAAAACTTCTAATTGTGTATTTTTGTTTGAATTGCGACTTTTTGTGTTATGTGACCGCTCATTTAAAAATACCTATTCTCTGATATAACGCGTACCTAATGATTATAACGAGCAAATTCAGTCGCTTCCATCTTCCTCGTAATAACCAAGTTCGACTGTAAGTACCTACATACTTATAATAAATGGTACACGGTACTTGGTACTAGTAGTACACAATGATAATATCAATATATTCATTATTATACGTAATATTGCGTAGTGATAATCAGTTTTTTCTTTTATAAAGTTCGTGCGGGTTACCTGCCAGTATTGCTGTATTAAAAGTTACCCCATGTCATGTCGGAGCGAGAAAACCCCCGTACGGCCGGAACTCCGCCGTTTATGTTAATCTATAACCTATAACTCTTTTATAGCAGCTTCCGGTAGCGCGGCAATCGTCTTTAAACATTTCCCTCGCTTTTTGCCTTTGAATATTTTCAACTAACTCGTAAACCTTCTCGTTTATGGTTTAATTTGCGGAATTGTTATTTCTGTATTTTATATGTATTTGAATTCAATTGAGCATGACAATTATTAATTAAGTAATTAATTCGTTTAAAGTTCACCAGGCATTTTTATTGCCTTTGTTGTTTTATCAGTAAGTTTGTAGGTGTGTGTCAATATATTATTTCTTGACAAACGAGATAATAAACCGAATTACTGCGTTGTTTATATGAATGACTGATATTTTACAATATTCGTGCTTATTACCTACATAATAATTTATGTTAATTTATAAAGCCGTGGGTAGCGTTTTTGAATCCCATCAATGATAAATTCGTATGTTATTTATTTTTTACTTATTAAATAATATGGTTTACTTATTGTTGTTTTAAATTTCAATAATCAATTGAAAATCTGTCACAAATTGGTGGTAAACAGTGGCGGTTTTTCGTGAAACAGATGTGGCGGTCGTTTCATCAAAAAGTAGACAGTTACCAATATCTTAAAAATATGCCTATTTATCACAACTGCGTGTGTAAAAGAAATCAAACAAATAATATAATAATCCTGGTAACTATTGCAATAGGTATTTTTAACGCCGCGGCTTATTGCACAGGTATTTTTGCAATGGGGTCTCCAAACCTGTCAATGCCCCGTGTCTAGAGTTGGGTATTTCCCGAGAAAATCTCAATCTCGAGATTCAGGATTTCCCGAAATGATGAAATTTTGAATTCTCGAGATTCGGGATTTCCAGAAGAGTTCTCGAGAATTCTCGAGATATCGGGAAATTTAAAAAAAAAACCTGTAAAAATCCTAAAATCAGTGTAAAAACAGACAAATTCCAAAATATATGATTTTTTTTTATTTATGTAAGAAGACAAACAAAATAAAAGTAAGAAAACAAAAATAATTCAAAACATTACTTATTAAAATAGAATTTCAAAAAACATAGACTGTCAATTGCTGCGTCTGACAATCGCGTTCTATTTTGAGACACAAAATTCCCTGATGTTGCAAGAATTGCGCTCATTTTGAGTCGACGTTAGCTTAATTGTGTTAAATGCCCCGATCAGTCTTTAAACATTTTGTGTTTTCTGTCCACTTTTTTCATATAGAAAATCTTTTTTTCAATTAATATTTGATAATAAAGAAATCCCGAATCCCGAGAAAAGATTCTCGAGATCCGGGATTTCCCGAAATGTTAAAAATTTCAATTCTCGAGATTCGGGATGGAAAATCTCGAAGATTTCTCGAGAATTCCCGTCGGGAAATTCCCGAAACCCAACTCCACCCGTGTCTCCTCTGATGGATAGTGAAGGTACCCACCCACTTTACGGTGATGATTGTTAACCGGCGGTTGGTTGCTGTTGTCATAATGTCATCACAAGTACAGGAAATGCACTCTGTTTACTCGTAAGATTTTATAGACATAGTTAAAAACCAGGGAACACAGAATTAATGGGAACTGAAATACCTAATGGGCGTGGAGTAACAGGCAACCAATCTCGAGTGTGGAAGAATTTGGGGTAAACTTAAACTAAGTAAGTAATAGAATTTAGCAATTTATTCATAATGAATTATTTCAGTTCAATGAGAAATACATCGTAACACTGGGGCAGCAAAGGTTGTTCTTTTACTGAATTGCAAAGACCTTTCTACATCGAATGAGATCATTAATTTATTCAAAATAATAATATTTTAAATTGACTCTGTTAATAAAAAATACGAGATGATTTGCAAATCGTATTAATGGGACTATTTATTGATCATTGTATATAGTTCAAACAAATCAGAGAACACGACCTCATTTACAGATTGTTTGAAACAGTTAAGTATACCGAATGTATAAAGTTGGTTTAGTCAAAATGGATCACATTAACCGTGAGCACCTCAAATGCTAAGATTATAATTATTTTCTGTTACACAGTAAAACAACGGATCCAAGCATTTGGACGGTGTGTCGATAATCGCTAAGTAGTGTTAACGGATTTTATTCGGAGATTATTTATAGCGATTTCGCTCAGTTTCCCGGTCGAGTGTTGCCCTCTTCAGGACGAGATTGAATACGAAGGCGAGCGAGCGGTGAACATGGGGAAGATCGGGGCTTATCCCGGTCTGATTTCTTTTCGCCGTGTAATACAGTCATTCGCGAGAGATAGATCAATATTGGAGCTATTTATGTGGGGGTATAATATTGGATGGAGGACTTTATGTATTCCTCGCGGAGAGATATATTGACGTGAAAGTTGAGATGGATGCGATACGGAAATATTGATTGTGTACTCTTTATATCGTCGTAAGTGACTGGCATATCTGAGATACACGCCTACATATTATTGTGTTCTTCTTTATTAAATGTATTAATATCTTCTAAGATTACGTTTAGTTGCTTATATAGGAATGGTATTGGGGGTTTGTTTAAAGAGATTGTAATAGTGCCGGTACACGTGTATGGACTTACTGCCAGAAATATTGTCTAAATTAAACTATTGCGACAATAACTTTACCGTTGGTCGTGCCAATCTCATTTTTTATTGCATTGGTCTGTTGGTCGCAATGACATTAATATGAACGAATCATCTGGAAAAGAAAATGACACTCACTTTATTGTTGGGTCTGCCGAATGGCATAATCTGTTCTAACGCCATTACAATAAAGGTGATATTGCTATAAATGCCTGATGCTCTTTGTTGGGTCTGCCGAATGGTTCGGTTCGAACGGGTTCGCTCAAATGAACATTGACATTACAAACCCTGCTCTAACGCCATTACAATAAAGGTCATATTGATATAAATTCCCGATGCGTGTATGGCATAATGGAAATTGGGTGATGTCTACCCATACATGCGAATGCGCGAATTTAATTGCTAGCTACTGTATTGAGTGCGTCGTCCATTAATAATGTCATTGGTTGGTCGTTATTGCGTGCATGTTTTCTGTGCTGCGCGGTGTAGTTCGTATTTTTCCGACATGTTCGCCACTATCGTTCTACTGCGCATGAGTACATGTCGCCCGCGTTGTAACTATCGTGTAAAAAGCTAGAAGCCGCTAAACTCTTTCGAACCATGTATGCAGTATTGCACGATAATACGTGTTTACATTAAATTTGCATTTTATTGACAATACGTACCGCCAGCAGTAAATATATGCTCGTGTAAGCGGGCTATTATAGTACACCAGACAGCGTGACGGTTTTCTATGGAGCATTTATCTGGCGGTCGCTTTGTCAGAATATCCAAAATTTCTGGCAACACTGGACGTTAGGTCACGATTGTTATAGCACATGCGCTCACGTGACGTGATTGTAATGTGTTTCTAGCGTAGTAGTACACGAGCTTACGTGACGTGATGGTAATTTGTCTTTTATATTGTCCACTGTCAATTCGTGGTGGAAATGCATTGTATTATTAATTTAATTTAATAAAAGGCAATATTTTTCACTTTTATTAAAATAATATCTATCTATTTCAATGTCCCTCTGAGGCGGACGAAACCGGTCCAGATATTTAATAATAAAAATGGAATACGTACGATAAAAATTTGCGTTTTCTTAAATTAAATTAATAATGATAATTATTTGTTTCTGGCATTATTGTCACCCTTTCTCCTATTTCAAGTAACATTTGTTCATACTACGTTCATAAGATCATCTATGCATAGGGCCCTTGATATAAATTATGTGTGAACGGAAAATGGAGATAAGTCTTTAATCACTACGTTTACGAGAGATAAGATGCGTTTGCATTTTGGACGACTTTGAATGGGAGCGCCTTTGTTTATATTGTGTGAAATTTAGTAATTCAGCGCCCTCGATTAGACTCGCCTTTTTTCTCCTTTATGAATATAATATGTATGCATTATGATTAATTTGGTACAATTTTTAATAATCATCTCCTTATTCCTTTCGCACACAGCATTCGCCGTAGTAGGTAACCATTTTCCAGCTACACTTTGGATTCATCTGATAGAATGATATAAGTACTATAGACTAAGGTTTCCTTCAACATTTTCGGTTCGGTTAAATTAGATAACTACTTTACTCACGTTAGATTTTGTATTAAATGTCACAATATAAATTCATATTAGTCATAAAATGGTGTTAGAAAAGTTAAGTATCCAAATTATTATATTAAAAATGCCAGACAAGTGTTGTAATCTTTTTATAATTTAACAGATACTTTACCAATTTAAATAGGTAGGTTACAGTAAAAAAATATCTGACAGTTTAATAAACAATTGCATTACAATATTTAAGTATTTATTTATAATGCAACTTTGAATTATTTATCACACATAAGTACCGACAACAAGTTGTATTTGAGATGTATTTTTCTAAGTATTTGTTGAAATGTTCGGTATATTGTATGTAGATTGTAAATAAAAAGAAATCGATATAATAATATTTAAGTATCCAAACGGCTGGCTGTTGACCAAATCAACTTATGCCACAATTTTTAATAATTTCCTACTTATTTACTACGGTTTATTGTTATAATTTGAAATCGGGATTATGTAGTTATGCCGCCATTGCAAATTTTCTCACACTTATCGTTTACTCTTTGCCGTTAAAAATAAACCGATTGAGATGTTCTATGATGTCCGCGACAATGCCAAGTGTTTGATCACCTTGTCGAATCTTCTACTTGCGCAGTTTTGCCGCGTTGGCAGCGTTATCTTTGAGGATCTTGTTCTTGAGGTGGTCCTTGTATTTGAGGATGCCGCCCTCCCATTTCGTGCACGTGCCGTGTTCGCAGATCCAGATATCTTTCGCCACCTGAGAGGGAAATGGGGCATTAACACTTTTAACAGCCTGGCATAATAGCTGGACCCGAGGGGTAAACCGGGTCCGACGAAAATCGTATCTTTTCAGTCGAGGTGAAAAACGGTGAAAATGTGTTTGAATTAAAGTTTGTATCAAGCCACATTATTATAATATCCATCGTAAAAAAGGTTTTTTTGCCATGACTGCTGAAAATATTTAAAATTTCACATTACAAAACTGGTCTATCAATCGCTATTCTTTAAACGTATTTATGTAAATTACTAGATAGGTACCAAATTCTTAACAAAAGATTATTATTATTCAATAGTTTTCATAAGTTTTCTCATTAGCTGTCAAATAAATGCTGCTATTAAGTCTAGAATCACAGATTGTTTTTGAGATATTTCGGCTTTAACACCATTATGAAGACTACACGAAAAAGCGACTGATCACTTCTGGAGTAAGTACCTACCCATTTATGGTACAGAGGAAAAATCACAAAGTACCTATCTACATACTTTCATATTTAGTAATTGATTTTTAACACATTATTAAGTCGATTGGAATTTAGAACTTTACAAGTTGTAGAATGTCAATGGGGAAAGATGAATTTCAAAGATAATTCTACTTTATAAAAAAAATTATTGAAGGAGTTTGATTCTCAGATTATAATGGAATTCATATGCTGCGCTGTAAACGTCATTTGACCGATATGTGGAATGCACAATTGCCTTGACTGGGGTTAACAATATTATAAAATCGGCAACACGGATTTACTCGCTCAGATATAGCTATTTAATATGTATTTTCTCTGTGTGGATGGACTTGGCAACAGAACAAGTCGCCAACTTTGATCTCAATAACCGATTAAATAATAAACAATGACAATATGTAATATTTTATCAGATTGAAAACATTTTTCTGTGCGTACATGCCTTTATAGAGCAATTGTTGGATACTATCATTTAGCCATATTGTCTGAACGTGGACTGATATCATACATCCATTATATATACCTATTAAAACCGTTTAATTGTAAAGTTTCAATAGGTATGCCAAATGACATAAACCACCTTAGAATTAATTTGACTCTTGGGGACCCGAATTCAAATGATCTAATTTAATATATTATTCATTCGTGACAAGCCAGCTCTCAATGTTACCTGATTGATAAGTCTGAAGTCGTGACTGACTAGCACTAATCCTCCGTCGAAGTCGTTGATGGCATCGGCAAGCGCGTCGATGGTCTCCATGTCGAGGTGATTCGTAGGCTCGTCGAGGAGCAGCAGGTGGGGAACCTGCCAGGCCAGCCACGCGAAAACGACACGGCACCGCTGGCCGTCTGACAGCTGGCGGATTGGACATACCTATATATAAAAAAAAATATTGCATTGTAGTAATTGTATTTTTTTTACAATGCATTGTAAATTTTAAATAATCTTTTAGTGTCGTGTCATCGTCGCTGTTTAATAATAATTATACGTTTGTTGTACATATAATATACATTACATTACATATACATTGTTATCGAATAAGACAAAATGTTTAGTTCATTAGAGAATATTATTTTGCACATCTGAAGTAAAAGGTCGGATGTTCGTTTTTATGGAAACGAATTACGAATGTATTCATACAATATTATATTGTTTTTCGTCTACACTCTAGTTTACACAATAGTAAAAGAATGGATACCCTACAATGAAAACTATGAAGCTTAGTCATTATAATATAAAGTCGGGGTTCCAAAGTTCTTTTAGAAGCTAAGTGCTGTAGTACAAATACCTAAAACAATAAAAAAAATAAACTATGGAATTTAATAATATCCTGTTAGTAACTTTTTTTGACCATGTCCGATCCTAAAGATCATAATATTATAAGGTGTACATAGTGGAGGTTTGTATTAACAGAAATTGTTTTTACGAGAAGTGGATGGTAGTCACCTGCTCAACCTATTAGGTCCATACTCTTGACTCCAAATACAAATTGAAAAAAAACACAAGATGTGTATTTTCCAGACCCAGGATTCTAACCTGGGAACCACGACATTATAAGCCGACGCGTAAGTCGTAACTAGATAAATAGATTGTAGATAAATCATATACTTACATTTAATGATTGAATATGTAGGTAAGTATCAAAACCAAGGAGGTTTAAAATTTTTCACTGCGACTCGATAGTCAAAAATACTTAAAATTTTCTTTTATGTGAACTAATTTCTAATATGTGTCACTTAACCTTTAACTTCTGAGGTTGGTTTAGAACTTTAGAATGAAATCCATGTATCTAAGTCAATCGTCACAATAAAAAAAAATAATGACTGTCTTCTGACCTGTTGTCTGCCAGTCAGCCCGTATCTTCCGATGATCTTCCTCATGTCCTCGCGCTCCTTCACGTCAGGGAATGCTTTCATCATGTACTCCAGCGGGGACAGATCCAAGTCCAGGAGCTCATGAAGATGCTGGTGGTACCGCGCAATGCGTAGATGAGAGTTCTTTCGGATCATACCAGGGAATGGCACGAGCTGCGAAAAAGTAATATGTATCTCTGTACCAGTTGCGAGCGGTGATTTTTACTTTTAGGGATGCTATTAAAAATTCCATATTCTTTCTTTGTCATTTTAACATTATAACACGCTATGAGGCTCAATGATTGCTGTGAAATTGTAATGAAATGGTAGTAACAATGAAACAATCACAGTTATCCAGGGTTCGAGAAAATCACATATACTATGTATTGCAATGGCGAATGGTGGAGGTAGTACTAAACTTTACGAACTAATACTACAATGTGTAGATACTGATTGTTAGTTTTTAAAATTCAATTAAACCCTGCCTAATACAAGCTATAAGTAAGAAGATAATAGTCAAAAGATATTCGTTTATCAATTTTAGATATTTTATAGATAGAAGAATATTTTTTATCGATTATGATTTGGTTTAGGCAAGGCAAACTATTATGGTTTGGTTTCTACAGGGTTTAATAGAATTTTAAAAACAAACCAGCACCATCTGCTCTTCAATGAAAACAAATAAGTATGACTGAAGAAGGTTAGTGTGCACTATTTATGTCGAATCTTAACAGCCTACCTTCACCCCTCGCCATTGATGTATTGAGGCACAGAATGAGAAGCCAGTGCGTCATGTATTGTACTACGAGAGCAACCGTACAATATCCACATACTATTATTTGACGCATATTATTAATATCTACATGGGTTTTATAACTATGTATGTACATTTAACAGGGGACCAATAATGAAGTATGGTGTGTGATCAGTGACGTCCCGTGGGGGTAGCCAGATAGAGCGTCGCTTGGGGGCGGCAACTCGAGGAAAATCATTTCGTATATATAGAAATAGCTAGCTAAACTTAGTAATAACGAAAATATCTTTCCATTAATAAATTCAGCTCACTGGTTGGAAACAAAACGTATTAATCAATGACTGTAATTTTTTTGTCGAGTTCGCGATGTCTAGTTTACTTCCGTTGCCCTTCGACGTCCATGGTGATAAGAAACGACACCGTGCACGGATGATACAAAATACTGTAGATACTGTAGATTTTGGCGCTGCCCAGGGGCGGCATTATGTCTAGGAACGTCAATGTGTGTGATATTGCGCACTGTTATTATAGCTCTGCGATAAAATATTTAATATTAATAATAAATAAAAAGCAGTTAAAAATGCAGTTGCTTAGTACCTATAAGCTAACGGTATAAAACATGCACATATTATTATAATAATATTAAAATTTACCATATCAGTTCATGCAAAGGTATTTACTTAGGTAGGTGTTATACTGTACAATATGTTTTGTCATGCCAAACACTTTTTTTTCGGCGCGTTAAAACACCGTGTGACAAGTACAAATTATAACACGGCATGGAATTCATAATAATTAACACCGCATAAAATCTGACATATTTTAATAGCTGAAATATTCAAAATGTAAATTTAAAAATGCTACGATGAACAGAAAATGTGTAATGCCTAAACAATCGTAAAAAATATTTCTGTTATAATATTCTTCCTCTTATAATATTCAGTTTATCTTATCCATGTGTAGCCAAGAAATTGAATAAGTAATGATCTAATAATATATTCAGGACGGAATAATAACCAAATGAAATGACAGTTAAAAATACGTCTGTGTTTATACAATAATAAATTGTCATTTTATATTGATGCTACTAAAAATCAGAAAATACATTAATAAACCACTTCTTTTATTCAACGAATAATTCACATGATTTGAGAATGTAACATTATATATATTGAACATACATAATTTTAAAACATCTCATGCATATACCTACTCGAAAAGATTTTTTGGTACTGTTCGGTTAAAGCGGATACAGCGGAAAACGCATTTTGAAAATAGCCGATAAACTGGATTATTTGTTAGGTTAACCTAACCAAACCTAACCTAACCTAAACTAACCCAAACTAACCCAAACTAACAAATAATCCAGTTTATCGGCTTTTTTCAAAATGCGTTTTCCGCTGTACCCGCTTTAACCGAACAGTACCGATTTTTTTTGCTGGATTCGCGTCAGTGTGCTTTTCCAATTACGACGATTTTATCTAGTAGTTCTTACACGAAATGCTTATCAAATTGCGTACTGCAAGATTTTTTCAAGTAGGTATATGTAGAGTTGGGTATTTCCCGAGAAAATCTCAATCTCGAGATTCAGGATTTCCCGAAATGATGAAATTTTGAATTCTCGGGATTCGGGATTTCCAGAAAACAATTCTCGAGAATTCTCGAGATATCGGGGAATTTAAAAAAATCTGTAAAAATCCTAAAATCAGTGTAAAAACAGACAAATTCCAAAAAAATATGATTTTTTTTATTTATGTAAGAAGACAAACAAAATAGAAGTAGGAAAACAAAAATAATTCAAAACATTACTTATTAAAATAGAATTTCAAAAAACACATACTGTCAATCGCGTACGCTTTTGAGACACAAAATTCCCTGATGTTGCGCTTATTTTGAGTCGACGTTGGCTTAATTGTGTTAAATGCCCGGAGCAGTCTTTGAACGTTTTGTTTTCTGTGCACTTTTTTCATACAGAAAATCGTTTTTTCAATTAATATTTGATCATAAAGAAATCCCGAATCCCGAGAAAAGATTCTCGAGATCCGGGATTTGCCGAAATGTCAAAGATTTCAATTCTCGAGATTCGGGATAGAAAATCTCGAAAATTTCTCGAGAATTCCCGTCGGGAAATCCTCGAAACCCAACTCTAGGTATATGCATGAGATGTTTTCAAATTATGTATATAAAAATAAATTGTTTCTTGGAGTAGAGAAATAATTATCTCATTGAATCACAATAAAAAAGATGTTGGAAAAGCCTATACTATAGAGATGGAGTCTAAGTGTATGAAATTGAAGCAAAAAGGACACCTGCGCACCTATTCTATACACAAGACTGCTTTCGGCCGCTACGGCAGCTATCCAGGGTAGATTTGTAGCGAAGTATTAGCACTTATTGTAATAATTACAATAAGTTAGCCGTCTAAACAATCAAAACTGTCTATCTCACTTTAACATTTACCGCGGCCAAAAGAGATGCTGTTGAAACATAGCACTTATTGTAACAATATTACAACTAACTTATTGTAATTGTTACAATAAGTGCTAATACTTCGATACAAACCTACCCTAGATAGGTGCCGTAGCGGTCGAAAGCAGTCTTGTGTATTTATAGAATAGTTGCGCTGGTTTACTGAAGCACGAAAACATATTGGTTTTATCTGAAGAGAGATTCTTAAATTAATATTGATTGTGAAATGGTGTGTACCTCTCCATATAAAAGCTTCAATAATGTTGATTTCCCGGCTCCGTTAGGTCCAACTAAAGCGATTCTCGTATCCAGATCTATGCCAAATTCCAAATTTTTGTAGATCCATGGACTCGATTCGGTGTAGCGAAACGATACGTTCTGAAAATCAAAATAATTTAGTTTAAAAAAAAATGAAAATTATCTAGATCGGAGAAATACAAATTTTAAATCTTACATTACCTGCACCATAATGACCGGTGGTGGAACAGTCCCGCATGGAGGGAAGTAGAAATTGAGGGTCTTGTCGTCGGAGACCTTCTCCGTGAGTCCCTGCGCTACCATCTTGGCCAAGGTCTTCTCCTTCGACTGCGCCTGTCTCGCCAACTTGGCGGAACCGTGGCCGAATCTTGCGATGTAGTTCTGAAAACATCAAGTACATTTTCACTCGTTTTAATACATCCATTTGAATTATGGAGATGTCGAGTATTGATACACGATTAAAAATTGTATCGTTCAACCATATAACTTTAAATAATAATATTATTGAAGGAAAATAGCGTCGCAGGCGACTTTTTGTACTATTACAGCAAATTTGTGATGTGTGTTTATCTCACTTATCTGCTTATCTGTCGACTCGCCTCGCCGGGCCCCTCCTGAGCTCGGGCCCCCCAGGCTAGAGCCCTGTCACCCCCCCCCCCATGCCAATTTTGTCTCTAGGCAAAGTACCGTCCGTAGACAAACTGAAAACCTCTCCCATTTATTTTACTAAACCGACTAATAATTATTAGTCTTTCAATGCAATCTCACCGGAATCTGGATATTATTTTGTGTTATCGCGGTAATGTATTGTTTTATGATTATGTCATTTATCAGATACCCATTAGCCCTTGACTAGTTATTGATTTATTTATAAATACATATTCTCTCAAAATGTAGTTATTGAGCAATGTAGTAAGTTATTAAACAATATTTGGCGATTCATTCTTCATCGAATTTCCCGCCCTTATGCGGCGCATAGTCTGCCTGTCTCCACGGGACGTCAGTGACTGGAACCGCTGAAAAACAATTTTTTAAATAAGTTATGAATGATTTTAAGTACTAACCTTCATGTGGGCTATTTGATCCTGTTCCCAATTGTACTGCTTGCTCTGATTTTCCAGGAGTTCCATTCTCGTCCTGACGAA
Organism: Rhyacophila brunnea; assembly: GCF_057557595.1. Classification (NCBI taxonomy): domain Eukaryota; kingdom Metazoa; phylum Arthropoda; class Insecta; order Trichoptera; family Rhyacophilidae; genus Rhyacophila; species Rhyacophila brunnea. Next base: position 24,480,953 of record NW_028232774.1, read on the forward strand.
TGCCTCGTAATTTCCCGTGTAGTATTTCAGCCTCTTCTTTGTCATGTGGACGATATTCGTGCAGACGCCATTGAGGAAATCTTGCGAATGAGAGATCAGAACGAGAATTCGTTTATATCTGAAAACATAATATGTGCCTATCTATAGGTACTAATAATACATTTTAAGTGTTCGTCTGTAATTTATACTATTTGGCCGTTAATCAGTGTTTTGTTTTTCATCGATTATTTTGTTTTTTTTTTGTTTTTACACCTGTTTGTTCCGTTGTAACCACAGTTATTAGAATTCCCAAATTGCGGGGTATTGCTAGTTTTAGTAACTAGCCTAGTTAACAATCATGCTGTCTTTAAATTCTCATTTTTGCGGAGCATGCATGTAATTTATAGTAATTTTCCATATGTAGCGATCATGCTAATCTGCATTAAATTAGTGACACACTTTAATATGTAGGTTTTGTTATTAAAACAAAACATTAGCAATAATAATTGTCAGTGTTTCCTCAATCATAACTTTACTAGACCAGTAGTGTTTGTTTTGGTTGAGAATTACGACAATATCTATGGTAATATATGTACTGCATTAATATAAAAAGAAGAACAATTTATGAACCTACACTCCGGTCATCGAGTCCGTCACGAGACGTCGGTAATGATATCGTCACGAGTTCACTCGAATCAAATCTCTCAGTGCATTCTTATAATTAATCTCTTGATCATATCGATCTAATCAAACATCATTACCTCACGTCATCATCCTTATTGTATTCGGTGTATTCTTATATCAACCAAAATAAACCCTCATCTCAACCTACAAGCCATTACGATTCTTCTCTCTACCACCAGTTCATCATGCCTCCAAATATATTATTTTCGATATCACTACTCATGACGAACCCCTCATATTTTATTTAGGAAAGCTCTGATAGATTCCTACATATATGTATTTAGCCACCGATCTTGTTTCAAAGTTAGAATTCAGTAGGTAGCGCAATAGACAGGTTTGGGGTAGTTGTGAAACTTTCTGGGTTTCGAAATTCTCTTCGGGACAGAATAACGATTTTATTTATATTTTTGTATACGTGAGACTTTTGTAGGTAGACCTACTCAATAATTTTGTGAGTTTTAACCAATCAAAAATAGGGGTTTCGGTTTACAATACGGGAACAAAATATTTTTCTGTCTCTTCATATCTAAGTTAGGTACATGTTATCATCGTATGTAGAAATATAGTATGCATTTATACCTAAATATGTTAAAAAATACTGTCTTCTATGACGATTGAGAACTGCTAGTTCATTAACTTTAGAATGATTTACACTACTTGTACTCTTAGATTTTTTTATGTTCCAGTCATATTGATATTTAAAAAAATCCTTGCATATATATTTTGTTTCACAATAAATATGTAGGTACAAATCAGATTCTGAAAAAGTCACCATTTTCAATTAGTTTTCAATCGCATATAACAGTAAATAACCAACGCAAGTCGTTATTTTTTAAAATTTTAAAGTATACATATAATAATATCATCATCATCAGCCGGGGTCAATCCACTGCTGGATGAAGGCCTCCCCAAGCATCTTCCAACTCTCTCGATCCTGTGTCGTTCGCTGCCACGTATTTCCACCGAAATTTACCAGTTCGTCAATCCAATGGATTTTAGGGCGACCCTGTGCTCCTTGGGTACCACTGGATGACGGCATTTGTCCAGCGGCCGTCCTTTCGGCGAGAAATGTGCCCCGCCCATCTCCATTTCAGCTGTTTGGCAACGTCTATTACATCGCGTACTCTTGTCTGCTTCCTAACCCATTCGTTTCTCTTACGGTCCTTTCGCGTGATGCCCAACATGCACCTCTCCATGCCTCGCTGTGCGACTCTTAACTTTGGACATCTCTCGTGTTGAGGGTCCACATCTCGCAGCCATACGTGAGCACGGGTAGCACACATTGGTTGAACACCCTACGCTTAAGACATAATGGTAGGTCACTCTTGAAGATACTATTCAGACGTCCGAAAGCACTCCATCCCAGCTTAGTTCTTCGAGCAATTTCATCGTGCATGCTTCCGTCTATGGACACCTGTCTGCCACTATACCTTGGTTTCATTGATTATGAGAAGGCATTTGATTCAATAAAAAAAATCTTCTATTATAGACGCCCTTAGCAACCAAGGAATTTCCAGACGCTACATAAACATATTAAACAGTATATACACATGTCACAGCATGTGTGAAACTCCACAAACGGTCGTGTAAATTCCCCATTAACAAAGGTGTCCGGCAAGGTGATACCATTTCACCTAAACTATTCACCGCTACTCTTGAGGAAATATTTAGGAAACCTGATTGGGAGGAAAAAGGTGTTCCAATTAATGGGAAGCACCTCAGTCACCTGCGCTTTGCAGATGGTATAGTTATACTTTCACAAGACCCGAAAGAACTCGCGGATGTCAGTCAAACGGTCGGTCTAAAGATAAACGTCTCAAAGACAAAAGTGATGAGGAACTGTTTTTCGGACCCTGCGATTATCTGTATTAATGGCACCCAACTCGAGCAAGTCAGCAGCTACGTCTATCTCGGACACATATAATAATATATGCATACTAAAATCGTTCTGAAAACATTGTAATTTTCCGTATTAAATGCTGTAATACAAGAAGTCCGTCGTCAAAAGCAGTTCAATCTCGTTAGGTTCAGCTTTGGTTTGACAGGACCGGAACAAATATTTAAATATATTTTTTTCCATAGGTATCTATAATATTATATACAGTACTATAATTTTGTGTATAAATAACTGTAGTATTTCCATCATATTGTGATAAAGTTTTGAATTGGGTGAGTAAGTCATACTCACTGCTTCAGCTCCTCTTCAAGCCATACGCACGCATCCAGGTCCAGATGATTGGTCGGCTCATCCAGAAGCAAAAGATGAGGTTTCACGTACAGAGCTCTTGCAAGTGCTATTCTCATCCTCCACCCTGAAAGAAATACCCAACGTTAATGGGATCATGGCGTCATTAAAAAAATAGTCAACAAGTATCCACTATTTCTTTAAATCTGAGTTTGTCAACATTTTCTGTGTACACTGTACTTATACAGCCTAGTTAAATACACCTCTTGCTGACTTATTACTTAGTCTTTGTCATTTCGATTTGGGAAATTGTTTTTACCATTATTTCTCCGTTTTCTAATTGGATCAGCAGTGTCAGATATCACATTTATAGCGCGTCGGAAAATTTGATCGTGACGCGTTCGCAAAACGTAGTTACATCCATCTAGCAGGGGTGTCCAACCCAAATCGTTTGGTGGGCCAAAAAAATATTACTTAGCTTAGGTGGGCCACACATATAAAAAAACAAAGAACTTATTCAAAATATTGTTTAACGTGAGAGACTAATTTGAGTAAAATGATTCACTTTTTCTCGACAGATTTCTTCAACTGCGGCAATTAGACACTCTTTGATGTAGTGAACGTCCGTAAAAGGCTTCATTTTCTTAGCGATAATATGAAATACTCGAAAGTTAGCACTGACAATACCGTTTGATTGTGAAATATGTTTTGTTGAGTTGTCAGATTGATCTTTAATGATTGGAGCTTAGCTTTCCGTTCGCCAATAGTAAGTTTATCAATTTCTATCTATAAAGCTGAAAACTTCAATTGACCATTGGGCCGCAAAAAGATTCATTTGAGCCACATGCGGCCCATGAGCCGCGGGTTGGGCATGCCTGATGTAGACACTAGATAATACACTCTTTATCTTATCATGATGTAGCAAGAAATTTTGAAATAAGGGTGTGTAATTGAATCAATTTAGACTAATAAAAGAACTCGGCTAATCATCAAAGACCTAAGTGACGAAATTAAATAACACTCGCGTCTCCCCAGGAGGCAAGGGCGGCGGCGAATGATACCCACTATTTTTATCAATTATCTGAATGAGTATCTGTTTCCTACTAATTATTGCTATTTCAGATAATATGCACTATATATTGCTCTTCTGTAGTAGTATAGACAGATAGACATGAAATAGTCAGAAATAAGATAGCATATAGGTAGTGGCTAGCCAAACGAAAATTTTCTAGAGGCGGTCATTGAAAACTAGGTATATTAATTTAAAAAATAGGGATTTATGTTTATTAATACTATTCCTGTGGAAATATTTTAATCATCAATATGCGGAGGTGCGATTTCTTCTCATGCGTAATAGTTAGACATACCGCAATACGCCTACGATGGCCGAGAGGCTTGCGCGTTGGCTTATAATGTCGTGGGTCCTAGATTTGAATCATGAGTCTGGCAAATACATTTTGTTTTCGATTTGTCTGTGGAGTCGGAATATGGACCGAATAGGTTGAGCAAGTGGCTAGCATCCATTTCTCGTGAAACAATCTGTTAATACAAAACCTCCGTTTCGTGGAGGCCCATATATTATCTTCTTAGAATTAGACATGGTCATGGTCACGAGTTCCCTGGTCATGGTACAATAGGTATGTCATGTTTATTGTGTCAACTTATTGCTTCGCTTTGTCTTGCTCGGCGCCCTTTCTACTATGTCTTTTTTCGTGACAAAACGATGTAACCTCACAGTTATGTGGTATGTTTATAATTTATTTTTAGATTTATAAATTTTATTTAGGTTTGAGTTATGTTCGAGCGGAAAACAATTTCTCATATGCTCTCTTTTTAAATCTTTTAAATTAATTGAAAAATTCCTTTTACCTATTCTGTTGACGTGTACACGTTAATATTCGTGAATTTATGCGAATAAGTGTTCTTGTAAATGTCAATGATTTCGAAGGTGATTATTTGAATTTATACCTCCGGAAAAGTCTTTGGTGGGCTTCCCCTGCATCTCCGTGGTGAAACCAAGTCCGTGGAGTATGTGAGCTGCCCTTGGTTCAGCTGTGTCTGCGCTGATGTCGTCCAATCTTTCGTACACGTCCATCAGCTGCTCCTGTGCATCTAGAAGATTGTAGAAGTAGAATTTAATATAATAACATACAATGTCAGAGTTTGTGGAATATCTAGATTTAGTGACGTTCCTTTTAATCAAACTCGAAATACCACTCCTTACTATTTTTGTGTTTTAAATTGTATGTAAATTCATTTGCAGAATTCAGATGACTAGATTACTACAATATATTATTTCTGCGAGGTTATCTTTATAATACTATACATTTTATGAAAATCTTTAACATTCTGACATAGATTCACTAACGTTAAATATGAGAAAGCTATCAAAAGCTGTTATATTCGCATCCATAATTTTCCGCACCATGGAATGCGTCTCCTCTAAGTAATGCATGATCTTTCTACCCCGACGGGACGTCCCTGCCTAGAGGAATGTATATAAACTTTTTATATTACAACGTACAGCACTAAGATAACGATTTTAGAAAGTGTAGGCAATGAGGCCTTTGCTTGGAATGACGCGAATCATTGTTATTTAGCAGTGGAACGGCTGTTTATGACTAAAAATGTCAATACATATAGCTGCAGGATAGGTGTTTATGATTAGACGCAGATTTCGGAGTGTCTGGGTATGGGACTGTACCCGGAAATGTGTGATTTAAGCAACAAAAAGCTATAAGCTAGGCGAGATAAATGCGGTGGCACCTGGTGGATTTTGTTAACCACCACCGCCTTATGTATTTTTTAGAAATGGTCCCCACCCACACACTTTCTCTGCGTGTGCGCCTGTAAAATCATCAGTGAGACAGACACCATTCGATCAATTAATGAGTAATTTTATTAGCTATATGCGAAAGAGATATTATAGTCTGGAAATTTGGAAGAATCTGCTCCTGAGACATTCATAAAAAAAAATTGATGCTTCACAGCAAATCCAGTGATATGCCCGATTAAGACCGGGTGAGACCATTAACTTCAATGTAAGTCTGGAAAATGTACTTAGTATATTATGATGTAAGTAGTAAACCTTTATTCTTCGTCGTGAGCTCTATCCCCGTCTGGTTACCGATATTAGTCATCCTAACCTGAGCAGCTGTTGTGAAAAAACCTTACAGATAGATGGTGCTTTTATATACGGAAGTGAAGCTGAAAAAAGGAAGACTAATAATAATGCTTAAGTTAGCTGCGACTCACTTCGCACTGCATACCTATTAACCTATTCATTATTGTAGCAAGTTTGCATTTAGGCTATTTACCCCATGAAATAACAAAATGTTGAACTTTCAGTGGTTAAACAAACTCCATTAAAAAACGTGTTGCAAAAAATTTAGCTGATAATTTACATAATTTGAAAAGCCTCAGATATTATTTTAGTTTAGATGAATTTAATTAATTAATGTTATTATTATTTTACATAATCATTTAATTCAATTTTTTTATTTTATTTCAAAAATACCATCATAAGAATGCTTAATTTTTTTCGTGCCTTTTTTGACTACCAATGTATGATATTTCCTGATTTTTTTAAATTTTCTGGCTTCTTGTTTTCCATAAAAATGTAGTTTTAACAAAAGTATGTTGTTTTTTTCTACGAATTTTACACTCATAATCTCGTATTCAGTGTTATATAAAAAAATGCAATAGCAATGAGGTTGATTTTTATTCCACGTCATTTGTTATATTTTACAAAAAAATGTAATAATAATCTACAACTCGAGGAATGTGTAGGTAGGTAGGTACTAATAAAATGTATTTTAGGCGTTTTTCGATAAAAACATTAAGGAACATGAAAACATAAAAAGTAACAGAGTACCTTATTTTGACACTATTATATTATTATCCCACGTGGTAGAGATTTATTTGCCAGGGCCCCGCCCCATTGAGATAAAATGAAATACATTAGTTTTATAAGCAAAAAAATGATGTTGAAGAAAATCTTGTGGGTACCTATATAGATATGTATGAGTGATGGCAAAAAGGGACCAGTACTATTCAAACTCCCGACACGGTCTGGGGTTACCTTTATCCTTTGTGCGCAAAACTGGCACTTACGTACAACTGAAATTGCCTTCAAAGATTTTTAAAGTGAAATCACAGAGGGTTCCATTGAATTATTTAAATTTATATTTTTAAAAAATCTGTGTGTTATTTTGTTAGGCTGCGAAACCAAAATCATTACCCTAATTTGGATCGTGGTTCAAAAGGGTCAAGGGACCATGGTCTACCATCTACATATTTTCTTTTATATTATGGTGAGTGTGGTTTTGAAAAAGTTTACCTACTTCAACAGCATATTATGCCTACATTCCAATGTTAAAATACATTATGTCCACTGAATACACAATGACAGATTATCAGAAGTTCTTAATACAATAATTATAAGTTGACAGCGCTATATTAAAATAGTGGGGAGTTGTTTGCAAAAAATTAAAAGTAGACTATCAAATACGAAGTCTCACACTACAGCACATTTAGTTCATAGGGAGCAGTACCGGGCAGCTACAATACTCGAAATGGAAGATTTTACGATCCGGAGCGCTCAATAATTTTACGAAAATATTAAGTAACATAGTTATCAAATTTATGTATCTTTTATAAAAATACGCGTGTTAGTTTCTTTTTTGTTATATGACCTATCTAGCTCACTCAGATGGTCAAATTATTCTTTCCACGAAACAGCGATAATTTCCGGGATTTCATGAATTGTCTCCTCATCTCCGATCTGCTCCGGTTGTGGATACTTTGTTAAATATTTTGAAATAAATAAAGCATGCGCCGTATCCACAGCATCTATGGACCGCACGCCACTGATTAATTATACACAGATGATTTTTAGACATACCATCATCTTCGCAATGCGCTAATGATTCAGCCAGCTTCTCCAGCTTCACCCTTTCCTCGTCCACCTCCATGACGCACTGTAGCGCCGTCTTGTCGGAGGCTGGCATCTCTCGCGTCAGGTGGAAGATGTCGATGTGCTCCTGTATCGGCACCTCGCGGTTTCCTAGCACGCTCAGCAATGAGGATTTACCTGGAGAAGTACAAGTTACTGTTTTAACCCCAAGAACGAAAAAATACAACTTATTTGGGTGAATAGAACATTACCTCGTATTATTGACCTGATGACCGAGGATGGTGGGTTGACCCCATTTGGCATAATATGTCATACAGTACATATTGTGACGCGGTATGTCTGAAAGACAAGACATCGCGGGCACTAACGATCGTAATAATTATAACTGTGAGGCCATGGCCATGTGCATTCGATAACCACCTGTGGATGCGACAGTGCTATAATGCGAAGATCCTGATATGAGACTGATTATATTTCTCATTGACCCATGTTTCAAAATATTTATATTGGGTTACATGTTATGTTGGTGTACATACTGTTTTAAATTATGGAAATTGCTGACCTCATTGACCTTGTCAGCAAACAGCACTATGCATCATCGGCATACCGTATCTATATTGTCAATAGGTTTCCCATTAACTCCTATACATACCGATTCATTTTGCAAATATTCTTTAAAATAGCTTCCCAGTATTGGTTAACCCATTCACTGGGGACCTTTTAATTAATATTTAATTACCACATTTAAATAATATGCTAATTATCTAATGGCCACCTGTGGGTCTATTCTATTCTTATCGACCGCTAAAGTGATAAATAGTATCAAACTTAGGGTAGCTTTGTATTAGCAGTTATTGTAACAATTACAATAAGTTGGTTTTTATTGTAATTGTTACAATGAGTGATAATACTTTGATACAAACCTACCCTAAGTTTGATACTATTTATCACTTTAGCGGTCGATAAGTATAAAATGGACCCACATATGGGCAACGCACCAGTTGCGTTGGACGCAGTGGTGTACAGAACAACGGTGACAGTATACACCCCTGTCGTACACCGCGACGAATTTATATCTCCCCGCTTGAGATTGATTAAAATTAATTAAACAACAATTTGATGGATATTAATAAGTATATAATATGTAAAGATGATGCCCAAGGGGGGGGGGGGGTAACCATAACCTCTATGTCCTTACCCCCTTCAGATTTGTCTACGCACGAAATTACATGCCTTTTACACTCACTATCATGTATGACGTAGCTAGTTAATCGTGAAAACCAATTTTCCGAATCCATTAAAAATGTAAACATTTAAAAAAAAAACAATGAGAATAATAAAAATATACTAAATAATTTACTTAAAAAAATGTTTTGTATTTTGTGTCTTTTGTGAAATTAAGAACAAATTTAAAAAGAATATAATTACAATGTAAATTACTTCAATCGAATTTGATTTTTATGTTCGTTTTATTTATGGGACGAATACAGAATAATATTATTACTTATGTATGTAAGTATTTTAAACCTAATATTTTAAAAGCCATTTCGTTCAAACTCCAAGTAAAAAAATAACTGAATCAGGTAAACGGGTACCTCAGTCCAAAACTCCATAGTTATTCCCTATGTTCTAAGATAATCGAAACAATCGTACCACTCCCATTGAGTCCCAGCAGTCCATATCGTCGCCCGCAGTTCAGCTCCAGAAGTGTATCCTGAAGCAGTTCACTGCCGTAGAATGTGATGGAGAAGTTGGCTATCTTCACGTCTCGAGATCTTGGATGCACAGCCAGTGATCCGGTACAGGAGCGGGCTTCCGAATTGATCTTCGCTTCTGCTTCTAATTTGAGGCAGAGCAATTCTGGAAGCGAGGAAATAAAGATCGTAAAATAATACAATCATATTAATATGGCGAGTATTATATAGTACTACAGACTACAGAGTACTAGTACTACAGACTACAGAGTACTAGTACTACATAGTTTTCTTGTCCTTGGCATTAAAATGATGATAAAATTAATTCCGCTAATATATATAATGTCTGATCCTAATAAGATCATTAAGGAGCCTCCACAGAGTGGAGCTATGTATTAATAGATTTTTGTTTTTACGAGAAATTGATGTCAGCCACTTGCTCGACCTATTAGGTACATACGCTAACTCATACACAAATTGACAAACAATATATATACTTTTCCAGATCCTGGATTCAAACCAGGGACACATGGCATATAGGCCGACGATTAAGCCGCGCGGCCATCGTGGGTGTACGTTTGTGCATTTGATTTAGTTCTCGCGAAAAGAAAGGTTGCTCTGTCATAGGTGGTCAAGAGATTTTTACGTAGATTTTAGTATCTGACCTTTAAATGATAATTTATTGAAAGTGTAAGAAGAATGTTGAGGCTAAAATGTTTAATAAATCCTAATCTATTAAATCATAATAGTTATGTTATTAGTTTGATTTAAAATTACAAAGATAATAGCCATCTTCTACCGGAATTTTGGACACTTGGGCCGATAACTTACTTTTATAGGTGAGAGTAGGTAACGTATTTTCAATAAATTTCTCACCTTCGGTAGTCAGCTCTTTAGGGCTTTCATTTTCCGAAGAGTTTCCATTTGATGTTGATGGAGACTGATTTTGTGTAGCATCATCAGCCGACGATCCCTTCGCTCCCTTCTTGCCGCCTCGCGTCTTGGCCGCATCTTTTTTCTTCTGCTGGTCGCGTTTCTTGGAATCGGATGGCATTTTGGTGCGTGCCGGATGAAGGATAGCTGAACGGTTACAAGAGAGTTAAAAAGATGAACGCACGCCCAAACGTCGTATTTAATGCACATGAAGTGGTTTTCGTATATGTGGGCTGCGCACAAAATCCCAAACATAGTTTTACGTGTGTGTAGAACGCATTGGTATACAATATACATAGTACCTACAGGCCAAGATACACATGTTCGTGAGCAAATGAACAGTTTATAAAAAAAAAACTGTTCGAAAGTCGTATTAAAACTCGGTTATAAATTGTCCATGTTTTTTTGTATTCCGCCGCGGATGAACAGGTAAAATTAAGTGCCAACTTACAAGGGCATGATAACATAAATGGCAATTCAATAAGTATGTTTTCACTAACGGTAAATTAAAAACTTGGTGACGAAAGTTCATTGATCTCGATATATTCCACTTGCGTAAGTGCGTTTAGGTTGGCGTTGTTTTATATAGGTCTATTTCGCTCACCCGGGATGGGATACGTTCTTGTATTATCATTTTGTATAACACTGCGCTTATGCATCTTAATTTATTTTCTCATTGTATTTTAATGTTGCTTCTTCTTCTTTGTACCTTTTCATATTGTGTTCGCTTCGTGTTGTTAAATTAATTTAAACTTACACTTAACCAGGGCTCGAAATGAACCGGATCGCAGTTCCGGTTCGTGAAAAAATAATTAAATTAATTTACGTTACACGTCTCATATTCTGTGGTTACTTATAATGTTAACTTAATTAGACGATCGTAAATAATACATATGTATAAGTACAATGAAGTGACGTCCTGTGAGGCTAAGCAGACAATAAACTGTTTATGGGGGTAGATATACTAAGAAAATGAATTAATGCAACTATTGTCAGTAGAAAGTTTCCTGGAAATGAGATTTTTTCGCCTGTGGCGTTGATAAACTTAACCTAGGTACCCAATTTTTAGTAAAGATACTGTTATTGCATATTTGTCCGCTGAAAGTACGTAGGTAAGTATACATATAAGTTATAATATTTCCGGAAAATTATCGAGCGATTCGGTTCGTAAAATTTCCATTTCGAGCGCGCCATATGATAATATACTTTCCAAACATTGTGGTGTTTATAATAATTGTATTTTTTAATCTATGGTTGTCATTATTGGAAAATGTCAGACGATAACTAAATAAATTAATATTGTCTACGTTTATAATAATATGGTCTGACGGTTACTGAATAAAACCATCTAGGCTGCTGAGTGTTTTCAATTATTTATACCGTAAGTATACCACCCAATCGTAGGCAAGCATTAAATAATTTTGTTGCTGGCAATAGAATGAAACAGTACAGTACGGTAAAATAATATTACTTCAGTCAGCAATTTTTCCTTACTGATAAAGATATATCGTCGAGCGTCTTCATGGAATTTAATATTGCCGACTAATCATACGTCAGAAATTTAAATATACCTACCCAGGTATATAATTATTTTAGATATTACTGAAATATGTACTCATTCGAGTACCCTAACCGTCTCCATTATCGTAAATAGCAAATAACAACATTACCTTCTATAATATGCGATCACAACTACTTGTCACAATAAATTCATTTTATTTGAATTAGAATACGCGCACAGATCCACTACTCCACCTTTCCCACTACTGACTACACCATCCACACTCCCGCACGAGAACTAAAGAACTGAAATACTGAAAAAATCATTGAGTATTGCTACACGTTTACTATTATTATACTTTTTAAATATATTATATGGCTATATATTAATGAACGTGCATTTTATTGCAATTGCGTAACCGTCCGGTGCATTTCAGAACGCCGCCGCTTTATCTTGATACAATAATAATTATTTTATTTATGCCGTTTATTATTATGCGGGTAATTTGAAACACTGGTTGGGTTTAATGACTGCATCAATTATTTGCGCAATAAATTATAAATATACAATATATTTAATCTACATGGTCATTGAAGATTGCTGTAGGTAGGCAACTGCCCAGTGTTCTATGTATTTACATTATAGGCAGTATCGCGTATTTTTACGAGGATTGATTGGTGGCCGATCTTTTAATAGGATATTTTTTCGAATAGGAAAAGGGCGTAGGAGAGCATCATGACATACAAAACATATTATTTTGCTGAAATCATTTACATACTTATTTATTTTTGTCATATTAGTTGTAGGTATTGGAATAACAATAATATTTCTGATTCATTTTGTGCCGCATGAGATTAAATAATATCGTTTAATTTTCTTAATTTCTAGGTCCCCGTCCTACCAGCTGACATGCAAGAAGTCGTCGGTGGAGGGGGCAGCATGCCTGGCCGGCACGGGGGGTGGCGTCCCGCAGGGAGGACCGGGTATCCAGCTCCTGGCACCGGTCAACTCCGGGGACCAGGCTAGAGATCCCAGGAAGCCGGGTTTGGCCAAGGTGCTGAAAGGAGTGGCTAGCTCTAGCATATCTGGTGAGTGAATGAAAATAAATCTTATTTGCATAAATTTATAATTTTTTGCCATTAGCTGTGTACAGAGAAAGGAATTAATATTAATAAACGGAAGAAATGTTAAAATATTATTATGGGATTCTGTTGAATTGTTGCAATGTGTTTTATGGTAGAAGCAGACAGATGTCGCTAGTGAATCCGTGATACAAATCTATATCATAATGATAATTTTCATTGTCTATTGAGTTCACAGTACACGCATAATACGCAGTCGTATTTTGTATGGGATTTTTCGTAAGGCCAGCTCTGCTAGTATAAGCAGAAACAACTCCACATTGTACACCGGTGGTGAAGAGTGGTTGTCGTAGAGAGGTAAACGATGGGTAACTGAAAAGAATTGTGCACATTTGGACAGGGAGTAGTCATCCTTATGGGATATAAGTAAATACCTAATAACAATGATAGGTATGATAGTAATTTTATAAATTTTTTGACATTCGAAAAACGATAGAATTTAAAAACCGAATGGAAGATATAAAATTGATTATATTTATATTCTTATTCTTATTGTGCATTCCCCTAGCGGAGGTCTACCACCGTCAAGGCGATCTTAGTTTTGTCATCTACTTACTACCCGGAACAGTTCAGTGGAGCTGTACTCGTACCAATCACGGATGTTCTTAAGCCTTGAAATGTGGCGTTGTCCTCTACTACGCTTACCATTGACCTTTCTTTGAATGACAAGTTGGGGAATGCTGTACTTATGTCCTCTCATAATATGGCCGAGGTACTGTAGTTTCTTGGTTTTTATACTACGCAGAACTTCTCGGTCCTTTCCTATTCAATTGAGAACTTCAGTCAGTCGGTCAGTCCTAAGTAATTTTGAATATTTCGAAAGCTTCAACTGTCCCTGACATCTCTTGGTTTAGCGTCCATACTTCCATACCACAGAAAAGAATTGAGAGAATATAACAACGTACCATACGCAGTCTCATACCTAGGTTAAGGTCTCAATTGCTAAGGATGCGTCTCATTTTGAGAAAGGCACTCCTCGCGATCTCAATTTTAGTTTTTATTTCCTGACTGGTCCCATTTCTCATTGACCTATGTACCTAAATATTTATAATGGGTCATACGTTCAATTGGTTCGCTGTTAATGACAAAACTTGTGTTGGTGTCGCTATTTTTGATACTAGTAATAGTTTTGTTTTCTTGAGGTTCATTTAAAATGGGCATTTTTGTTTGACAAGTCATTCATAGATGGTACTATCATATTTTAAAATCCACATATCTTCCAGTAATTTGTAAATTATCATTGAAATAAAAATACTTGTTCGATTAGCGACATCCGTAATATTATTTTACATTACAAGATATTATTTAAAATAGACATTTTGTTATAGTAAATATTAATTTCAACATTCAACTCAATGCGGGCGGAGTGTCTGAGACTCACGATTGTACTCGATCAAAAACCAAATGCCGCCTATTCGACGCTTGCATTCTGACGGTGCTGCTTTACGGTAGCGAATCATGGCACCTTGCGAAGGCTCAGAGCAACCATATACTGAGCTTCAAAAACAGATGTTTGCAACGGATACTAGGTGTGGGTTGACTTTAGGAGCAACGAGGAGATAAGAGAGCTCACCAAGCAGCCTCTCATCACCTTGAGAGTGAAAAGGCGACATTGGACCTGGCTCGGTCATGTGCTGTGGATGCCAGAAGAGAATTTCAACCTGGCTTGCCTGTTCTTCAAACCAATCGGATTCCGGCGTCCTGGAAGGCCGCTAAATACTATCTATAGAGTGTATACGGCGGAGCTACAGGATGCTGGTTGGACATGGAACGATGCAAGAAGGTTGGCGAGTGACAGGGATTCTTGGAGGCGCCTCGTGGTGTTCATATGCTCCAATTAAGGGGCGGATATGGCCGAAGAAAAAGAAGAAGAAATATTAATTTACTTTATTTGTGTCATTTAAATAATATGTTAAATGCTCATGTTTTTCAAAGTTGTTGCACTCACTAAATAATATGACTGCATCGTATGCGTGGCGCGTTGAACGGAATACCGCAATCTATCATCGTTGACACTTGGGATTCTCGAATGATAAATCTCTTAGATAACATGTACAGCGTCTTTCATCTTGTCACTATTGAAGTCTTACAACTATTCAAAAAAGTTACAAATTAATATGCTTACTCTCCGTTTTTTTTATTAATAAACTCATGTTCATTCATGAATCGATTCACGAGTGAGTGAGTCGCCCGCAAAAAAACACCTTATGAAAATTCTTGGCGATTTGTCAACATCTCATACTTCGTAAAATACCAGCAGTATGTTATGACGATGTTGAAGATGAAATAATTCCTGCCTGTAATAACATACAGGTGTGCGACATGGCGTTTCTTGAATACAGCTATATAAAAAAATCCAAGTTGAATCATAGTTGTTATGAGCCATATCGCTAAACCTAAGAATGGGCTAGCACAGTGATGGTGAGCATATTTTTACAATTGTATCAAAGTAACATGTCGATCGCACTATATACCCATAGGAATAGAGTCATGAAAATTTAAAAAGCATGTATATTTCATAGGGATTTTGAAGTGGAAGCATTTAACCATTCCTATTTTTATTTCCTTAAGGCGATACTTCAGTGAAACGGCAAATAATTTTCAACTATAGGCGCGATGAAATTTTGGATTTGCTGGCAGTCTGAGAGCCAACGTCGAGGTGTGAATACGTCAATTTGTTTCGTGATGGCGACGGGGGTATTAATTCTTAAATCGTGTAAAGATGACTAAAAAATTTACCCATTTACTTTAAAAAGAAAACATGTCAATGAATATATTATTATTGTTACTAATAAAACAATAAACAGAACATTAAATGTACACATGTTGGATTTATATGACAAATTATATTTCTTTCGGCATGCGTCATTTGCACCCGCGACCCGCGCATCGCCTAGCCACGATCTTTTTAGACCATGCCTCAACTGAGGTATTGCCTTAATAAGCTGCCTTATGTGAGAGTCACGTGACCTCGTATCCCCGAGTGAGAGAAAGAGTGAATCTCAATGTATTAAACTGATGCATTTGTTTAATTTACAGTCGCGCAGTAGACTCTTTGCCCAGTAGGAGAATAGTTTGACAATGAGTAACAAAAAGTGCTCAAAAAAAGACTAAAATTTATCATTTTTACGACGCAGTTTTCTCACCCAAATATAATACGTTTGTTTAAATTGAAGAAAAACAATCGAAGAGTGCGGTAATTCATGGATCAGTTTCGATTCGGGATAATAGATCACAATCTACTTGAAGTTGGACATGCCTGGTTTATGGAGTCGAAATTTGGACCACCAGAATATGCAAGGCTTTCAAGATGTAGCTGCATCGGTATATGATGAGGATTTCCTGCGAACAACGCGTCTCGCTTACTCTTGAAGAATGAGATTGGCGAGACAGTCAGCACTTTTACGTGTAAACAGTTATTATTGCGATATTCTAAAATATTCATTATTGGTGCAAGTAAATTCATGCACATGTACAGGCACCATATAGATGGTTTTTACTGTCTTCTGAAAATTATTGTTTTGGATTTATGAGGTTTACATGATGGAAACACGGTTGGTATTTTGTGAATTCATATCACAGAAACACATTGGAATAATCTATACCTGTAATAATCATTTGGCTTGCATTTTCAGATTCCATGTCATTGAACTCGCCTGTCGGAGCTCCTAGTGCCGTCTCGGAGCTGGACAGATTAGGCGCTCTGGGTCTCCCGTCTGCCACACAGGTAACTCAATAAATATTTGGTTCGGTAAATATGGATTCTTAAGGATTTGAACTTTTGATGTTCTGATATAATGTTATGATGTCAGCTATACAGTGATGAAGACTGCATGTTGAACGGAGATAAACAATTATAACAAATGAAAAAAATAACAATGGCCATTTAGACAGTAGGTAGATAGTGATGCCAAGTAGCTCACGGCTATTTATTCTGGCATATTTGACTGAAGCCGATAATCGCAGCACAATAATGTTCGATTGATTTTAAATTTCATTATCATATTAAAACTTCCATAATATCTTTCTTATTTCTCCAAGGAGCGGTGCAAGTTATCTTCATACAAATATTAGATAGGATTACAGGCCAATAATTTTGTATTATTTAAAAATGTCACTAATTTGCCACTACAAGGACATTCCTCTATCTGAAGCTGATGTAAACATGTCAATTAGTGCTTAGTCTTGTTTTTGGCCAATTTTCAAGATGTTTTTTTTTAATGTGTTTTCATTTCAGGCGTTACCTGATGCTGTACTGCTTCTGATGTTGGGACGAGCTGGACTTGCGAAGCCTCAGCTCAAAATCAACAAAATTGTCATCTACGTGTCAGCGGCAGATTCTCAAGGTGTGTTTTTATGATTTATATTTTTAATTTTTTATATTTGAATTCTAAAAATTCAAATTTAGAATCATAGATTACAAAAATATAGAATAGAATATAGGTGGTATTAATAAAGACAATAATTATTGTTCAATGCAACAAGAAATAACCAATGTGAAGAGTGTTTCTCCTATGGTAAATTTTACAGCATAATGAGCGGACAGATGAAAAAATATTGTTTTGTATCAAATGTTGAAAATATCATTGGGGAAAAGAATGTAATGTTTGAATCTCACCAAGCAAACACACAATCAGAACCTATAGAGTTTTGTCACTCTGGACAAGAGAACTAACAACAGATTTATTATTTTGTTTTTTGTAAAGTAATATGGAACAGTAAAAATACATAAACAACAACACCAAGGAAAACCCCAAAGCGAAACTAAGTACAAACGACAGTAATCTATAAAACAATGTCCACTTAAACTAACCTTATGCAATTGGAATATATCAATATCTGAATCGATTTGGTTGAAGACAGTAGTTATTACCCTCCCAATTGGCATTACCATCGGCATGTTAGTTCTGCACCTTGAGAGAACAAACAACTCATGCTCCCGATTTTTAAGATAGTAATCAGAAACACACGGGTAAATACTACAAAGAATGGCAGAATTATCATATTATACTACTATTATGTAAAACTGTTGTTTTGTTTGAACTTTTGAAGTCTGCAGTTTTTTTATAAAATCACGAAAATGGATGTTATCTGATGAAAAGATAAAATTTGTCTGTTTTATCAAGGTTATACTGTATACATAATACAGTTGGATAAAGCCACATTTTAATATTTAACAAAAATTTCTTCTGAACCCTCTCCGCCATAATGCTGTACTCAAACTGATGCGGGGGAAAAAATCGACCCAGTAGACATAGTCTTGTAGTCTCAATAGTCTTTAAAGATGATAGTAGGTATCTCAATTATTAGGTTTATCTATTCATCTGTGTGAAGCTTTTGTTTTTGATTTGTCAACAGTATTTTAAAACTTATCGCAGTATTAAATAGAATATTATAGATCATCATCTTTTGTAATAATTGCATTTGTTGCTGCCGCAATTGGGTCATTGGCAGATTCAATCTAGTTTCTTTTATGACCAGGGGAAAATAATCTGTCGTCGTCGTTTTCAATACTACATATTATTTCTAGTACCTGTTGCCAGGGTTACCAACAATGTTGTTTAGTACATACTGCCAATCGACTCATTTTAAAAATGTTTTTCAAGGTTGTGGTCCAGAATATATTTATTTGAAAATGTATGCAGTAGACATTCTCGAATTTTATGATTCTATTGCACAAGGCCCTCCTTCCGAATTTCATATGTTTCATCATCATCATCGGCACTACAACCCAATGTGGGTCTTAGCCGCCTCCAGGAAACATCTCCACTCCCCTCTGTCTGCTGCAAGCTCCCTCCACCGCCTCAGTCTCAGGGATGCTGTGTCTCTTTCTATACAGTCCAGCCACCGCAGTCTAGGTCTCCCGACCCTCCTTTTCCCTTCTGGTCTGTTGGAAGAGAAGCCTCTTTGATGGTTGGGTGTCTTGAGACATGGCCTGCCCAACGAAGTCGCCCTACTTTCACGTGTGAGACTACAGGGGGATCTTCATACAACACATATGTTTGAAAATTAAAAACTTTGTTTTATCATTATTTGTTTTTTTTATTTTATTGGGACAACCAAAGTCACCTATGGTGCGATGTCCCCTAGAGTGTGAAGCCCGATTCGAACTTATCTTGAATAGATATTTTATACTAGCAAATATTTATTACCTGTCAACATTCTCATACGCCGTCTCCCTCTCTCTCATACGTTTATGTGTATGTTCTGTCTTATTGTCATTATTCTGGTATTTCAGACTCAATTATTTACCTGTGAGCTGCTGCATCAGCCTGGCGGAGTCTTTGTAGAGTCTATTGACTTTGCCGAGCTCGCCATCGTTGAACTTGTTCATTTATCAAGCGGTGACATTTAGCTGATGGTTCTTCCTCATCCATAATGTTTCATATTTTTAGATTGATTACGTTAATTGCCTAAGGTCACAGCAGCACCCTATACCTGTTATAATTACCGCTGAATCTCTTGAATATCACACAAATTTTTTGATACTCATTCGATACGCTACTATCGCATTGTAAGCATCTGTCGAAACTATTATAAGAGTAACATTTGTTTTCTTTCACGACCCAATTAAAATAAACGATTCCTACGATTTTTCAAATTTAGAATTTGTATTTATACGTGTATGTGTAATACGGCTTCTCCCTATCTCGCTTTCTCCTACACATTTTCATATATTTTCTCTCATGCATTACAATATCACAACATAAAGTCGAGACTATTATCCATAATAGTGGGTTTACATTATTAAAACGTACTTCAAAACATTCTGTGATAATAATGATTGAGGTCTTAAGTTTCAACGTAGGTTAGGTACCTCCATTTTGTTATTTTTCTTGATTAAGGTTCTCTAAGCATTTTTTCAATTGTAAGTGTATTTATGAACTATCAAATCCAACTCCACTTGTTGGTAAAATAGTATTAAACCGAAGGTGGATTGCAAAGTGAGTTATATTTCATCAGCTGTCATTTTTTATATTATTTAACCAAATTCAGAAAAACATGTTTTTTTAAAAATTTAGTTAAGTATTTGCTTTTTCTCATTAGTATATGTAAACTATTTTTTTATTCAACAATTAATGATTCACAAGATTTGAGAATGTAATTCTTTTATTGGACATAATTTTAAAACATAAGCACTCGGCTGGGTGTCATACTTTTTTCAAATAATATTATTTCTTGTGGGTAGGGTCTGAAACGTTTTCAAATTATGTACATATTTACCCTACCTATGTTAAAAAAAAGAAAATATTCTATTTACTATCCTAATAATGTGCCTGACTGATTTTATGTGATTACCTCAAAATGGCAGAACACAGAGATAACCGACTAATGTCATCAATTGTACCCATTGATTAAATAAGCAATGTTTACTCTTAGTTCAACATCTTCCTATTTTCTAATGTTTTGAAATATGTTTTTATAATTTTTTTGTTATTATAAATATTTATTTATCTTTCTAAATAACCTGTCAACCCTGTAAACAGGCAGGTAATTATTATACAAAAAATTTGCATCTGTCCGTGTTGTAAACACATTCATTTGTGTTACAACCACAATTTGTCAAACAATACAATATGTGTCTCTGTAGTCCTTTGACACAAGTCTCCTGATCACAATACAAACAATTGTCGAGTATTTTTCACTTTGCATAACATTAAGTCATTCGTCTAAAAGACGTACTCTTCTTTATGACGTGGGTAAATACACTGCTTCGTGTGTCATAACTCAAAACGTTCGTTATTACGTCAGGCTTGGAATGATCTAGAAATTTTGTTAAATTCGATTTTAACACCTTATTATAAGTTATAACCTAGCTATATAATCTAATAAAATAAATAAAACCTTACTATGTAATTGTTATTTATTTGTTAAGGCCATACTGAGAACTAGGGAATCCAATCCCGAGCCAAAATTCTGATTCTGGGATTTCTGGATTACAATTTGACAATGATTGGCATTTTTTTCCATTGTTAATATAAAATTTTTATATTTACAAATAACATTGATAAAATCGGTCAAAAATAAATCTAGTATAATTTATACTATTTAAGACATTTATTGTTAATATTGTATATGTTCAATCTTGGAAATACATAAGTTTAATGGAGTAAATAATTCTTCTTCTTCTTCTTCGATGGCGCTACAGCTCAAGTCGAGCCCTGGCCTCCTCCACCGCCGTCCGCCAGCCTGAACGGTCCTCCGCACGTTTTTTCCAGTTCATGATTTTTAGCAACTGGTTGGCATCTTTTGTAATGTTGCCATCGTGTGTGTGGGTCGAGGATCTTCTTCGGTATCAGTGACTCAGGCATGCGCTGGACATGGCCTGCCCAGTTTAGCCTCTGGAGTTTTATGAAGTTAGAGAGTTTTGAATCTTGGTATAAGCGGTATAGTTCCGTGTTGTACCTAATTCTCCACTCCCCACTATCATTCATGGGTCCGTATATCCGCCTAAGGATCTTTCTCTCAAAGCAAATAGCAGTAAATGTAATATAAATAATAATGTGAAATGAGATTGCTGTTTCTGATAGTAAAGACTTAATGAATGGGTTAGCGAGATTTAGAATAGTAAAGCAAATCATGGTGTACTTGTGGCCTTTCCGCTTCATAAATCTAATTAGTCAGCCAAATATGAAACTGCTGTAAAATGTATGAGATCATGGTGGAATTACTTTGTTAATAGTGCGAAGCATTGTTTTTTTCCAATCTTTCTCATTTTCATTAATTTATGTGAAAAAATAAAATAAATCGGCAACTTGCACATGGGTGTAAATCAAACTTCATTCAAACTCAGTTTATTTCTAATGTAGTTATTTGTTATTAAAAATATTCTTTCTGTTATATTTTCGTTTTTATTTTATTTTCCATAAAAATTGATAAAAAAATCAATCCCGAAAATTTTGGAATTATGTTTATCAATCCCGGGATTCATAGGCAAAATCCATATATTGCTAATAACTACCTACATAAGCACACCATAGCAAAACGATAAATTGTCTGCCACCTTCTTTTTTATTAATAAATAATTCTTCCAATCATAGCTGGAAATGGAATCGGAACTGAATTCTGAAACCCTGAGAACTCCTTCATTATTTTGGAACCGGAACGATTGAACTTTTCATTATTCTTTATTTTTGATCATTATGCACTCATTCTGTGGCCAGTTATTCCTTAAAACAGTAGTTATATTATATTATACCCCGTTTACACGTGCATGGATTTACTGCTGACTACGTATTACGTGGCCATAACAAGAAAATGCACGTGTAAACATGTGTTATCATGCAAGTTGCAAGATTGCATGCATGAATCAAAAAAGTTCGGAAGCTTCTGAATATTCACGCGACAGTTGGATTTGTTCGACATCTACTCCTGCACAGTAGAAAGATTGTGGTGAACCTGCCGGTAACAAATGAATTACACCGCGCAGAGACTCACTTTGAGGTTAACCGATTTTCACTACTTGTCAAATGGTACCATAAAATGTTATTGTGTCGCTTACTCTTGAAGAATGAGATTGGCGAGACAGTCAGCACTTTTACGTGTAAACTGTTATTATCGCGATAGTTTAAAATACACACTATTGATGCAAGTAAATACATGCATGTGTACAGGCGCTATTATGTTATTATACAATCGGACACAATGTATTATAATTTTTTTTTACTAATGTAGTTGAAAGTCTACAAATTCTGCATATGCTCCACCTAGTAAAGATCTTGACAAAATAGCATAGGTGCATACTTTTTGAGTTTTGAAATTGATGCAAGGTGTAAGTAGGTAAATATATAGGTTTTTTATAGAACCGGAGTTCCGATCTTGACTTGATGAAATTGAACCCTGGAACTTAACCTGATTCGATATTTTCACTGGAACTGAACCCCGGAACCGAACCTTTAAAAAAATGAGAGGATATTAATTTTCCTATAGTAACGATTACTAATGTAATCATACTAAAATCACTGTTAAATATTGTAACCCAAAAAAGTCAAATTATTTCATCCAGATATTGTCGAATTTTTTGGTTTTGCGACCACTAGAAATTGTTGTTATAAGACATAATAATATTACTAATCAAATAGTTATCACGGTGCTGTATATGTAAGTTCTTGTTACTTATTCGTTTTTCCTTGTTTATATTTTCTCAGACTGCTGTATTGAGAAAGGCATGCTCCACAGTGAAGTGGCGTCGGAGTTGCGGGTGTGGTGCCGCTCCAGAGGCTGGCAGTTGCATGTGGTTGACCTTCACTGGCGCACACCGCTGGAGGGGCAGAGAGATCACGAGTTTCCTAGATTGTGCCTCTCTGAATTAGCAAGTAAGCATCGAAATGATAATATTTATTTCTTTTCAAAATAAGAATTTGCTTTATAAATACAGTAAAAGGGAAGAAATCGGATGATTAGAAATATCTGCCATATCTGGTTATATCTTTTGAAGAATAAAAATGACAAATAAAATTACACTTCAATGAAAGCGCTTTTAAAGTCTTCAAAAAAATTCATCTTCACAATGTGGATATTGGCAATGCCATTGACCAGTGGTGAATGGTGAAAGTAGGCTGCAAAGATTCAACATAAATAGTGCACACTAAAGTTTATCAGTCATACTTATTTGTTTTCATTGAACTAAAAAAACAATTTGAAGATGGTGCTGGTTAGTTCTTAAAATTCAATTACGCCTTGCTCATCCAAACCGCAAGGCGATTCGACAAAAATAGTGTCCACTTTTTCAGCCATACTTATTAATTGTTTTCATTGAATTAAAAATACATGTTACAAATGGTGTTGGTTAGTTTTTTAAAATTCATTAAGCCCTAACTAATTAAACCCCGCCTTGCGCTACTAAGAATTTTCCAGGGTTTTTGCAAGGCAATATCATAGGCCCTGGCCGAATTCAAATCAGCAATACCCGATGCGGGTAGAAGAACAGTTTTCAATAAGGCATATTCTCTCAGCCGGCACAATTTTCATTTGACTAGCATCAAGTAGAGTAGTTTGCGTGCCAAAGTCCTTAAGAAACCTCGATAGTAAATGCGAGGTATCCATAAAGGCATCTAGAAAAAAAAAAAAACTAATTAAACCAAACCATAATCGATAAAAAATATTATTCTTTCTATAAAATATCTAAAATTATGTATGATTTAATGGCATAATTTTAGATATTTTATAGATAAATGAATATTTTTTTACTATTATCTACCATGGCTTGGGTTAGGCAGGGTTTAATTGAATTTTAAAAACTAACAAACACTATCTACACATTGTAGTCTTTGTTCAATGAAAACAAATACGTTTGACTGACAAAGTTTAGTGTGCACTAATTATGTCAGATCTGAACAGCCTACCTCCACCCTTTGCCAGTGCCATTGACATAGATATTTTAGAACCAGTTCTAAAATATGAATTTATCGCATATAAAATAAAATAAAGTGAAGCCAAAATAAAATATGTAAGGCTTCTTCAAGCTCATCACTTGCGATCAATTGCTACGAATTCTGAGGCTCGATTTTTGAAATAAGTAGTAGGTACCATAAAAGATCTTGCTTACAAAGTAAGTAGGTATGTATAGTAATTTGAACAGTGTTCAATAATGCCTTGAATATTTAGGGCGTGCATATCTGATCGTGTATGATTTTGCATTATATTTTAGTCTATGAACTCCTTGACAGCTAAAGTTTACATGGAAACAAGAAAATAACATAATTTATCAGTATTCATTATAGTACCTAGCATTATTAAAACGATTGATTCTTAAGCCGCATTTAGACCAAGCGAGTGAATGTTTGTTCTTCCCCCACTCCAGCGAAATTCTCTTGACTTAAACGCTTTTTGTTGAGCGAGCATAAGAATTTCGCTTGAGTGGGGGAAGAACACACATTCTCTCGCTTGGTCTAAATGCGGCTTTAAAGTAGGTAGATAATTAATCCTTAGAGAAGCTACTTACGTCTATAATTTATCTAATATAAAATAAAACTGTTAGCATTCTGTGGAGGCCCATTTGCTACACTTTAAAGCGAAAATTGTAATTTCCAAAGTTTCCTTTGTGATGTAAATAATGGCGCTATGGCATCTTATTTAATTATTCTTTTAGAATATGCATGTATGTTGTGATGTTTTCTTTTCCAGGGCATTCGGAATCGGCTTACATAATACCAGTACTGTTTCTGAATTCTTCACTCGGGACTCCCCTCCTGCCCCTCACAATTGAGAGTTCAGATTTTCGGGCTGCTGTCGATAGCACCGAGAGCGAAGACGACAGGCAGTTGCTTAGCAGATGGTGAGGATTCCTTCATACTACATAATATTTTATTTACCATATCTGAATATACTCCGACAAAGTATTACTAACAGAAAAACCCCAATACGATTATTTTCTTGCTAACAAAATATGATTCTTGATGCGTGGGAGTGAAATAAGATACCGTCTCGTGAGTTCAGCTCAGTCTAGAAGATTAGCCTTGCTTGAGGTCTGAAAACGGATGCGGTGTTCAGTCGCCCTATTAGAGTCAAGTGAGCTGATCGATTGAACTAGGTACATAATCAGACTTGCTCTACAAATTGTACTATACCCGAATTGTATTAATTGTCATTTTAAACATTAATAAACAAGGAACAGATTAATAAATCTATTCCGTACTCGAAATAATATTTTTTAAACATTTTTACAAGTGAATAATTTAATTTTAATGAATTATTTCTATAATACAGGTATGAAGTGGATAGTGCAGCATCACCTCCTTGCTACCGGTTGGCGGAGAGAGGCGATGAAGACAAGGGAGATGAGGAAAGGAGAGTGCTGGCCGCTTTCCAAAGAGTCCTCTCCGTTGAACTCAGAGATGCTTACCTTACCACTGTCGTCGAACAGGTAATGTAAGCGCAACCCACATTGAGGTGCATGTCGCCTACTGTCACGCTGTCGCGGCGAAAATTTAGTTTTAAGGTTTCGTCATTTTGCAGAATATTTTGAACGTGTACCATCTCGTAAATTCATTGAAGAATGACACTGATGAAGAGTGTAATTTGAATAATATTAATTATTCATGCAAATTCAATTAATTTTAACAGTGTCTACGTGTGCGTACGTTAAAATTACGTTTGACATGACATCCATAGATAATATTTTTAATAGAACCCAACTTGCAGACCATAGATTATAGACAGCATTCTCATAGAAAATACATAGTGCCAACCGCTTAAAACAAAAAATTGTGATTTTGACATGACATTTAAAAAGTGGAATATGATAAAAACATTCAAAACGTCATGCAGGTGTCGATGCAGTGCAGTTCAACGTGAAGTGCCCTCATTGTTGTTTTAATGATTACGGCAGATTTGCCAATTGACAATGTTCGTTTAAAGGTTCAAAATGTGCTACGGGATGGGATCATCAGTTTGATAACATTTTAAACACCAAGAACAACGACATTACACACTTTTTTCCCCGTAACGGCAGCCCGTGAAAGTAGGTGACATGCACTGTGACATGCACCTGTGGGTTGCGCTGTACAGTGATGTGTGCTGTAGATGAATAACATCCCCTGAAATAATTGATAACACCAAACACAAATGTAATAATACTATGCATTTATTGTGCAATTATATGGTGAATTTTATTAAACTATACTAACTTCTTACAGTGGTGAGGTCATACTTAATTGTTTTCATTGAACTAGGAATACAATAGTTTGCAGATGATGCTGGTTGGTTTTTAAAATTCAATTAAACCGTGTTGTGATACCAACTCTATTTGTTAGTTAAATAGAATTAAAATGGAGGTTGATTGCAAAATTGTTTATGCTGCCATTTTTTATATTTTATGATTTTTATGTTCATCATTTGATTCCAGGAGGTGCACAACACAGTGCTGATGAGCCAAGAGCTGGCCCGTCGTTGCCTGTGGATCAATCGGGTGTTTGCACAGCAATCGGGGAGAATCGAACAGGAAACGCCGGGAGAGAAAGAACTGCAAAGGCGGTTAGCCGTGTTGCAGAAAGATTTGAAGGTATGGAACAAAGACATTAATTATTATTAATAACAACATATAAAATGAAAATTAGCTTCATTGTTACTGTTTCTATTATATGATAATATGATACATTTTTTAGGATTTTTTCACCATATTTATTAGCGAAATAAAATATATCGGATCAAGTCTTTTTGTGTAATCTGAAGTGTTTAACTTATAATTCTTTTTAGAAAATTGTCCAAAACAATAACGTTGAAGACATTGATGCCTAAATTATATAAACAAAAACTGGAAATTAATAATACAGATAATTAAATTATCTGCAAATAATTTCGCATTGCAGATTCATTTGCAGCAAACTTAAGCAAGTGCAAGCATTTTAGCTTGATTTTACATTCACTCAGAGTCTAGTTCGATAAATCACTTGAATATACCTACGTATTATGAATGTATTTTTCTATTAATTATTGCAAACATAGACAATGATTATTTTCATAAATTAAACATGGATTTGACCATAAAACTGTATGGCAAATGTAACTTTACTAAGTATGGCATGTACACTCTATATCAGGGGTTCCCAACCTTTTTGTACTCTAGAGCACATTCTAAAATATCGGTAGGGTGGCGGACACCACCTATTTTAATCGACAAACTCCTTCCATAACTTCTCATTTTCCCATAATTTATTTTCTTCTATTCATAATTTAATAAATAATAAACAAAAATGTTTCAAAATAATAAAACTATTATTCAAATTGCATACACACAGAGAAATGTATTTACAAAACGTAAACAAAGTAAACAAAAAACACAAATACAAAGAAAACATTTTATAAAAAAATAGAATATCAATATGTCAATGTGATCTTTGGCATTGCATATCATTGGCCAGTGCCTCATAATTAGGAGAGTATGACAATAATCCGGTTAGCAAACAATCATAAAAATGCTCATCGGTGACTCGAGATCTATATCTTGATTTTATTAAGTTCATCTTTGAAAACAATGATTCGCATAAATATGTCGAACCGAAAAATGATTCAATTTTATATGCCGCTTTTTTCAAAAAATGGGAAATTTTCTCTGTCCACTGTATTCCAAAAGCCTTTTGATATTAAGGATTTAAGCAAAATACGAGGGTGGGTCAATAATTCCTTAGAAAAAAGCATTAAAACAGTTTTTATTTTTGTATTTTTTTTTTATTTCTCAACATAATCTCCTTGGAGCTCAATACACTTGGTTAGACGTTTCTCAATTTTTTTTAAACCGTCAGAAAAATAAGTTTTCGGAAGGTCCTCAAAATAAGCATTTGTCCGATCGATGACTTCTTCATTTGAAAAAAAACGTTGTCCACTTAGCCATTTTTTTAAGTTTGGGAAAAGGAAAAAGTCACTGGGGGCTAAATCTGGCAAATACGGTGGGTGGTCGACCAATTCGAACTTCAATTCTTAAATTTTAGCCATTGATCGTAAACATGTGTGAACACGGGCATTGTCCTGATGAAAGAGGATTTTTTTCCTGTTTAAATGAGGCCGTTTTTCTTCAATTTCGTTTTTTAGCTGGTCCAATAAAAATGCATAATAATCCCCTGTTATTGTTTTTCCTTTTTCCAAATAGTCAACGAAAATAATTCCACGTGCATCCCAAAATACAGTAGCCATAACCTTACCAGCTGATTTTACGGTTTTCGCCTTCTTTGGACATGGTTCGCCTTTCGCAATCCACTGCTTTGACTGTTCTTTCGTCTCGGGAGTATAGTGGTGTATCCATGTTTCATCTACAGTCACAAAGCGACAAAAAAATTCATCCGGATTGCGTTGCATGAGCGACAACAGGGCTTTAGAGGCCACCACCCTATTGCGTTTATTGTCGACTGTGAGCAAACGCGGCACCCATCTTGCAGAAACTTTTTTCATGCCCAATTTGTCATGTAAAATAGAAATGACGCTACCTTTTGAGATCCCTGTAACCTCAATTATCTCACTCAACTTTAATCTTCGGTCACTTAACACCATATCGTGGATTTTATTGATCATTTCTGGTGTAGTCACCTCTACAGGACGTCCTGAGCGTGGTTCATCCTTTGTTGATGTACGACCACGTTTAAATTCATTTAACCAGTTATAAATAGTTGCAAGTGAAGGAGCAGATATGCCGTGAACTAAATCCAACTCATTTTTTATTTCCTTTGCTGTTAACCCTTTTATATTAAAATGTTTAATAACAGCTCTAAACTCAATTTTCTACATTTTTGTAAACAAGCAAATTTTTTTTTTAAATGTACGAAAATAAAAAACAACAACCCGACCAATCTGATTGAAACTTCGCAGCATACTGAATCGGTAGTGCCGCTGCATGAAAACAAACCGCTTACAGTACTAGTCGCGCCACCTGTCGGCTTTTCTAAGGACTTATTGACCCACCCTCGTATCATTCTTAAACTCCAAAATTTCTAACTCTAGTTCTTCTGTCTTACCTTGAACAAAATCTGCAATACATGCGGCCATTTCCATTACATTTATTTGGCATATATATAAGTAAAATTATTGATACAGAAGGAAACAATTGGCTCGATATCTGTAATTTTCAAATTGTTTTTTTTTAACACTTGAAGATGCTTAATAAATAATGACCCGTTTAAGGGGGGACATGCTCGTCGAAGGTCAAAATTGAGTTTTTATTGTATTTTCAAACCATGATCCTGGACACTCCTTAAACGTTGTAGATAATCTATTTATATAATTTTGAAGCCTTATTATCCTTTATAGTTATTTTAAACATTTGATGACTGCATAAAGTATTTTTATTACATAAAATAGTATTCTTTTAAACCTCTCGCTCTAATGTTTTAGAATATAGTCATATTTCGGTACATAACTGTGCAGTGGTGTTAAAATTTTTTACATTTATTAATTTTTAAACGCATTTATAAAACCATTAGTATAATTTATTACGAGATAATTTTTGTAAAATATTCACGATAAAAAATTATATTGATAATCTCTGTGATCCCAAATTTGACAAGAATTAGGCATTTTATTATTCAAAAAATCGGCAAGATTAACACATTTGAAGATGATTCTAAAGATATTTATTATAAGCTATGTCTTTGACCATTCAAGTGTGATAAACATCTTATGAATAATGATTGCTTTATAATAATTATTGACCTAAGAATAAGGTAGTGTTTTTTTGAAATACGCCATTTCTTTTGGCATTCCCCAGTGGTTAAGCTACAACATACGGCCGTAGCCATAAATTGACAAACTATAATTGAAGTAGGGAGTAAAATTACGGGGCAGCAATCGCAATCACAATGATAACAACGCGGTTCTAGGCGGGGAATGCTATTTGCACATTACTCCTTGTACACGCCGAAAACCCGAACTGAGCCGATGATCGCCGAAACAATCGGGACGGTACGAGCACGTGACTACTGTGACGTGCTTCGGCGTTTATCGGCTCAGTTCGTGGCGTTCGTTCACTTCGGGCTTTCTGCGTATGTCAGGCTAGCGTGAAAATTCTGTCTCTGTCGAATAGTGGCGGGCACATACGAATCGTTCCGCGGGCACCATGGCGCTCGCAGGCACGGGGTTGGGAACCCCTGCTCTATATCAATTATTGTTCATAGATAGACAGCCAAAAGCGCTGAATCATCATTATTTAGTTATTTAGGTGAAAAATCACATGTCATGTTATACATACATAATACTGACACTTTAAAACAGTTACCAAAGATGTTGGCTAAAAGCAGTACTTAATTTCATGTAAGATGCATCTTTTGTCCAGTGTCAATTGATCGAGAAGCACATAGCGCGGGCTGTGGTCCCTCAGGTGGGAGAGGGGGTGCAGCCGACAATGGCGGAGCATGCGCAGTATCTGGTGGGGGCGCGCAACCACCTAGCGCAGCGTCTTAAGGCCATCGCTGAAGCCGTAGCCGAAGAGCATGCAAACCGATCGCAGCTTGCACATGCTCAGGGGATACACTCCAGGTAATTGAGGATTGATCAAGTGATAAGTTTAATTATAAGGATATGTTCATAAGGTAGACATAATTATTGATCAAAGATGTTGAAGAAAAAGCTTTTTCTATGAATATATAGCGGAGGCTCAGACATTTTGTACGTTTGCGTAGACAAAGATTGCATGTAAACCATAGCTAATCGATTAATTGCCAATTGATGACATTCTTTAATACAGACTAGATGTGCAGACTGCCGATTGAATGTCAGCTGCAGTATAATATCTGAAGTGTAAAATGCAAGCCTACTAATCTACTATGCTAAGCCTTACTTGAACCTATAACCTCTTGAGACCCGAGATAGAACCAGTCATGAGAAAAAATATTTGTGCATTTTTCTGTTCAATAAATATTATTAAGATCACAAAAAAAAATTAAAATATTTTTTTTACTATATATTAACTAAAATCCACTACGTGCACATGAGTGCATCTCAGGTCACAATAGAGCACAATATTGGATACAGTACAAACAATGAAATGAAAGAAAAACAATGTGATATCCATATAATGATACAATTTTATTAGAAAAATAATACAGTAATCATAATAATATAATGGTGATTGGATAATTATATTTATTTAGATTAAAAATATAGTACAATAACGGTCAAAACCCTAAAATACTACACATTAATTAACGCGCACTTCAGGGAATAGGTTTAGGGACAACCATTCTTTGCTTTAGAAGTAGATCTGTGTTTACTCGGTGTGTTATGGAAGCTAATGGTGAAGAGTTTCTTGGATGACCTTGTATCGATGATGATAATGATGGCTAAATGACTTTCATACCAAATCGTAGGGTTTGCAAGTCTGATTTTCCATGACTATGAAGTATTCCAATCACAGTGAATATTTTCTTGCCTATAAGTTTGCATGTACAATGAGCAAACTATTTCATGTCCATGTCCAACAAGTCCATGTCCACAGTGGTCAAAGATCCTCACAGTTTACATGCTTGATGTCCTGTGAAAGCAAACACACCACTGTGAAGATTAATGCGGCTCATCGACTTGTAATCAGTATTTTACAACAGCTGACTGAGTGATGCATATCGTTCTTCGTCTTCTTTGAATCATAACACGTATTGGCCTGAAATAACGAATCGGTGAGGTTGAAGCTGGTAAAAAAGTCATATGTGTAGACGTACAAAGGCAGTTGTTGTGAAGCCAAAGTAACATCACAGCGTTGCATTGAGATTGTATCGTATCTTCATCAGATAGGTAGGATTCACTTCCCCACATGGAGAATAATTTATAGAGCAATTGGAGTCCAGCACCCAATAAACCATATATGGCCATGAACTGAACTCTTCAGCTCAGCATCATTCGTCTTATTAGGCTCAGCGTACTGAAACAATAGAAAATACAATACTATGAATTAATCGATACATTTATTCCTATTTATTAAGTATTCAACACCAGGAATATAAATACTAATGGCCAATAGTATTAATCACTAGGTATATTAAGTATATTAATTATTCTGTCCATCGAATCCTCAATATGGAGATCACAAAGCCCTTTCATCACAAACTGTATCAATTTAATTGGTACTTAATTGATTTTTTAGCAGTGCATGCACTTGCCTAATAAAATGATAAGTTTGATATTTATGACTAAATGATAAAGTAATATAATATGAGCATTGATACCTTATGGTTTCATAAGCCAGGATAGGATCCTGGATTGTGATTTTGAAGGATGTATCTCAGCCTCTAGCAGTGAGTAAAGTTCACTGGTTCTCCAGAATAAAGTCATCATCTGGGCCCAGGAGATGAATGTGAACATCATTACTGTCGTCAGGGTTATATCCTCCACCAACTTCGACATCATTATCATTCAAAATATCACCAATATGCTGGCTATTCAAGGATTCGTCTAAATGTAAACAAAAAACATAACCTCAATAAATCAGATATACTAATGTCAAAATATATCACTCTAGACCTGAGTTACTCATGTGTGTACCGAATTTTGAAACTATGATTATAATATTTTACAAAAGTGTAAAGATAATTTAAAGTATACGGAATATTACTATGATTCATTGTGAAACTAAATACATCATTGGTTTTTAATATAAATAAATATTAATATTTAATTAAAAGCACTTACTTGTCAGAGTTGACTTTTTAGCCGCCATTTTTGTCTTGTGCAAATATCCATAACTTCAAAGTCAAAATAGCAATTTATTTTAAAACTACATAGGCTAGTGTTTGGCTCTAGTGGTAGAAAAATATACTATCTATACCACTGTAGTCAAATGCGGTTCAAGTATCCATTCAAATCATTACTAAAAAATATTTA
Source organism: Rhyacophila brunnea (assembly GCF_057557595.1). NCBI lineage: Eukaryota > Metazoa > Arthropoda > Insecta > Trichoptera > Rhyacophilidae > Rhyacophila > Rhyacophila brunnea. The sequence goes on from NW_028232774.1 coordinate 24,514,284, forward strand.
AATAACGTCCACATATGTGTACCTCAGGACGCAAGAGGATAAAGAAATAATAACCGTAAATTATCAATATTATTAATGTCACATAGTGCAATAATTGAAATTTAGTTTATATTTATACTGAAGTTATGTATGTATATACACCGGTGCATTTGTTGGTCTGAACTAGCAACTAACTATTTATAAATTTTTTTGTAAATATATTAACGAAATTAATTAATTTATGAAAATATTTGTTATTTTTCAGTTTATTTGAAGAGTTAAACGATCATACGGTCTTCTGCCAGAAGACAGCGCAGTGCAGTGTGAACCGAGAAATTGTCTTAAACAGTGTGAAAAGGTAAGATATAATATAGGATAGGTTTTTAGCCAACGTTTAGTATACGTTTGACACATACATAATTTCTGACATTTTAAAGCAATTGTGGCTGTTCATTGGCCTCTTGGTATTAGGCCATATGCAGCCAATAACGTTTTATATCACTAAGGCGCAGGTGAGAAAAAAGGGTGTCTCCAAACCGTAGGCAGCTAAAACTTTCAAACCTAGTCGATCAAACTTCATACTATTATCGCCTGCATCTGTCGACATCCAAGCATTTTTTATGGTGACAATTATTGATTGTATTGTTTTATTGATTAATGCATAAATTGACTATTTTGAATATAATTAATATTAATATTATTATAATTAATATTAAACAAAGTTTTAAACGTACAAAATGTTAATTTTGGTAAGGTTACCAATTTAACCACACTAAAAAGTTGAGGAATCGACATCGAGTGTAATTGAGAAAGACTCTCTCTAGTTATACTCTAGTTATTTCCCAAACTGTTTACTTTTACTTGTCTTCTTATGACGTTATCACCGGCCTTCCGCGTGTGAAGCAGAGATAGCAGGCCGTGATAACGTCAAGGTCAAAGCGGGGGTGGGAGACAGAAACGCACGGGGTATTTTGTCAAGGCTGGTTTATTTTAAGTCGTTACATGTTATTGTCATGGCGGTCGGTCGGTAATTGGCGGGCTGCAAACGTGGCTTCTTTGCGTCCTAGCTGCTGATGCTTGGCATCCGAGGCGATGCTCGCTGTCCGATGGGAGATAGGATCGGGGCTTGTGGCTTGGCGTGCTGCCGATGTGGTCCTTTATTTCCTGGAGATGCTTGAGAAGTCTGCCGACGCGGTCCTTTTGGCGGGATATGTATCTTGGCTTCGCGTCCGAGGCGAGCAGAGACGATGCTCGCTGTCCGGCGGCCAATCGAAGAAGAACCTTTTCGCGCGTGTTCAACCGTCAGATTCGGCGTCATCCCGCTCTCGGTCGCGAACCTCCCTGTTTTACCGACAAATTGACCGGTGGCGGCGCTATCGGTAGGCCGCGTCTGTTTTGGCGGGATTCTGACGAATTTGGATTTTTGATTTCAAGGCGGGCTCCGCTCGGCCGAGAACCGCGAAGAGTGGACGTAGGCTGTGGTGTTCTGGGAAAGTTGATGGTTCGGTCCGCCCTTTGAGGTAGTCTCATGTGGGAGACTTTCATCTGGTATCAACGTGTTGTAATAGAGTTTCTATTATAGTCCAACTTTTCTAAGTGCGGCCATGTAATAATATAATGAAGCTGCAAGTGTTATGTAAGCACTAACTAAGAAAAGTTGCACTATGAACGATCTCAGTTTGCGAGAGTTATTGTTTTGTTTGTTACAGCTATGTCACCGGCGACAGTTGCCAGCCTTTGGTGATAGTCGGTGCTGGTGGATCCGGGAAGTCAACTCTGGTGGCGAGAGCGGCTCAGGCCTGTCATTTATGGAGTCCTGATGCATTTTTGGCTTTTCGGTGAGTAAAGTCTTTCACCTCTTGCTACATTAGTGAGTTTCTGACTTAAAAAATCACCGACTAATAATTTGTTTCATTTTTTTTCAGTTTTGTTGGCATCACAAACAGATCAAACACAATGGAAAACGTTCTGAGCTCCATTGTCAATCAATGCTCTATTATTCTAACCGGTTCACAGTATAACGGAAGACATGTAAGTTACATTACATTGGTCTATCTCACAGGTTCTCAAACTTATTTCGACCGCCGCCCACTTTGAGATTTAAAAAAATCTAGTGCCCCCATATTTTTTAATTTATCTTTTTACATTAACATCTGTTGCAAATCTTAAAAACAGTTATTGCAAATATAATTTTTAAACATGCATTATTATAATATGGATAGAATAGATAGGGTGTTACCCATATCCTATTTCTGAGATCAAAGAATCTTCTAAAATCATATTTATCGTATTTTTATTCACATTAAAAGAAGACTTTGAATTTAAAACTTATCTAATGTGAAGGATGAATCTGATGCATTTCGACGAGTTTGACAGATCAAAACGCCATTTTGGTCAAATTCCGATGATGCCAGATTCATGAAATAAAAAGAAGGAACGAGACTAGTGCATGCGCAAGCGACTAGTATTTCGTCTATACTGGTTTCCAAGCATTCAAGCCTAAAATCGCATCTCTATAATTTCGGATAGGGATGGGATCGCCGCGATCGAACGAAAATTTTTGTATGAAAAGAAATATCAGAAATCACAGACAATTTTATTTAGTTAACTTAACCATGGACTTTTTGGATAGAATTTGTCTGTCGTCGCCCCTCTAGATTTTAACGCCCCCTAATTTTATTTGAGCCTTCTACTGCCCCCCTGAAAGCCTCCAGCGCCCACAAGGGGGCGTTATCGCCCACTTTGAGAATACGAACACAGTTGATTCGAAATTTGCTGTTCATCGAAAATTTTGAGAACATTCATGAATTCTATTTATAGCGATTTCAAACAATTTTACAAAATTGAAACAAGAAATAAAACCTTTTTTTTCAAGTTTTTCTGTGTTTTTGCCATAAATTTTGTATTTCGTAATTTGATTTCGAATTTCCGGGGTTTTACTGTAATACTGTAATATCTACGCTAATCTTATCGAATATCTACCTCTGTGTAAGATTCTTGTACCCATAACATGTCTAATTATTAAAAAAATTAATCCACAAAACCATATAATTCGTGGTCTGCACAACAAATTGGAAAACCAGCATCGTTATTCCACTGAACCCACTGCGAGTGGATGTATCTCATTTAGATTATTGCGTTGTTATTACTTTGGTTACTCTAGGAAATTAGCCTTGAGTAACCATGGTAATAACAACTTATTAATATAATTGACACGATTAATTTCAACCTGCAGGATATCCCTACTTTCTGTGATGCTCTTCAAAAGCTGGTGTCAGAGATAGCGCAACAGAGGCCCACTGTGATCCTCATGGACGGACTGGATCAAGCCGATGACTTCACGCCTGCCTGCCTCGAATGGCTCCCCGCCAAGTTGCCTGATAATGTTAAAGTTATCCTGACAGCTGCCGAAGGTCCAAAGGAGGCCAGTCCCAAAGCTGCTGAGAGTTTGAGGTTTGTCCATGTTATTTATCATTTATTATTTTCACAATTTTCACATTAGTATTTATATACTTATATTATTGAATATTATAAAAATGATTGTTCAGTTAAAAACATGAAATCTCTGACATTTCAGAAGTGATTTAATAACCATACTTATAAGTGTAAGTAGAAAAATATATGTCTAAATTATGATGCCGCAATCAGTGACACAGTTTGAGTGAGAAAATCATATAATATTATCTATTCTTAGTAATTCTTGTAATACCTTAGTGGAAGTGAGAATGAACGTGCAAAGTATTGTTACAAATTGTATATTAGTCGTTTCATCTCTGCCTTATAACTTCCAATATATAGATTTTTATAAATGATGTCATCATTATTGTTTGCAGAGCAAGGCTTCCTGCCGATAGTTTCATGAAGATGCCCGAGCTGGAGACCGCAGAGGCTCGGAGCATTGTGATGTCTGGTGTCGTGCAGTACAACCATTCTGTCAATGCCGCGATACAGGAATGCGTGTTGAAGTCTGTCGGAGAATGCCGACTACCTCTACACGCTAAAGTGAGTGGAAATTATTCTTATTTTGTCGAAATATTTAAACATTGTGGTTTAATTAATCATAAACGGATGTTTTTTTTATCCTTCTTTCAAAGTGTGGCACTAGTTATTTTTCTATATTTATGTTAGTTACGATTACAAACCAATAATTTCGTACTATTGAAACATGCCGCTAGTTTTTACATTATAACAAAGAATTATATAAGTAAAGGTTAATGTTAAATAATCAATTTAGTATTCAATCATTGCCAATTAACTAGTTCAATGAAGGTTTTATAGCTCTTTGAGAAGTCTTACTAGATTTTTATAGACATTGCTTCATCCACTCCAACTTACTTAATTTCCTGTAAATGCATCATCGAAATCATGCATACTATTGTGTGTATATTTGAAATACATTAGTTGTTGAAATTAACAGATCCTAGCATGGCGTACTTCAGTGTGGCAGGCGTGGGGCGCCAGATCAGGTGGCGGTCCTGGGGGAGCGCTGGCTGCTCTTGAAGAGTTGTGCGGAGAGGGGAGACTGCGTGCCTGCCTGGGGGCGCTGACGGCTGCGCGCCACGGCCTCGCTGATCATGAGATGGTCGACTTACTCGCTAGAGATAAACAGTTCCACAGCGTAGACACTCACTGTAAGTGATAACAGTTTGTTTTTGGCGGTTATAGCCGATGCTTCACAGTTAACCATTGCTGACGCGATTCAGTAAAATATGGTGGCCATTCATAATATAATCACTCTAAATCAGTGATGCTCAACCTTTTTGTCAATAGAGCCAAGTTTTGTGGATATGTCTAGACTCTAGACGTATTATGTTAATTAAGCAGAAAAGAAGTTAAAAATACTGTACATATAAATACTTTTTAAATTCATAATTTGAAGCACATTTGTTGTTATTAGATTAGGTTAGGTTCATAAGAATTACAACTGTCAAGGCAATATGACAATATACATTTTTCAGTGCCTTGGGCTCCGGCCGCTATCTTCTGGGCTCGTGCCTCTGCCCGTTTGGCTCCTTTCCTGCGGTGGGCAGGCGACGGTAGAACTCGTTGGAGAGACAGAGCACTACGGGAGGCTGCCAGGGAATGCTTCTTCCCTCAGTCCGAGGCCCATATCAGGACCAAACTTGTGGAGTATTTCGAGGTAAGGGAATATGTCATAGCTTGTCACTTATGTTGTTATCTATGAACAGTGTGAGTTAAAGGATAATCGTGTAAAAGTAATGTTATTTAAACTAACGAACAAGCCTATCTAGGCTTTGTATTGTAAAGACATTCCAACTTGTGATTTGCAAACCCGACATGTGTAAAAAGTTTGATGTGATAATTATTAGGAGCATATAAACTGATAACCCTATATATGCCAGCATATCTATTCCAACGTGACACTTAACTTTGAAATCATGAAAAACTGCATTAAATGCTATGACGTATTTCAAGTGTTATGAAACATAAAAAAATAAAGTTTGTTAACATCACCTCTGCCGGCAGCATTATTTAGATAAGCCTGCAATCTGTCATTACGTATTATGCAAAATATTTTCAACAAAATCGTAGATGCGACTCGCACGATAGGTGAAACATGGATACCAACTCAAAGATTCGCCTAACGCTGTGCTACCAGTTATTTTAGATAACCGTCTTGCACATAGAATATATTCATATCACAATATTGTTATCTCGGAGCCAGAAAAATAACCAAAAGGTGTTATCATGTAACGTAGTCGGAATAGATCTGCTGTGTTACAAACTGGTATGGTTGTTAATGTTATATATCTAAGATTGTGAGTGTGAAATTTTTGGTACAATTGGTATACTGAAGAGACAGATTTAGATTTGTTAGTTAACTTTTATTCACTGGTTTGCGGTAGGTTTTAAATTTATAATTTGAAACAACACACGAGATGTTATATTTTGTTACTTATATGCGTGGATAGAATTTAGGTATTATTTTTTTTACGTTGTGAGGTCATTTTTAATGTGGTCTGTATATGATGGTCCGGACTAAGTTATAATACTTACAAGCAATCAGTGATACGTTTGTATTTTAGATTTTATAGTTTGCGGAACGGGCAGTGACATCCGTTGTTGTAACTGGTAACTACCAAACATTGTGCCTTAAAAGAATAGAACAATTTTTTAAAACAGAAAAAATCTGGAATATAACTCAAAAGTTTACATTAAGAAATTGTTTTCATATCACATTCTTCCAAGCATATTTCACTGTCTCAACCTGGCGCACATACCCTCCCCAGGAATGAAAGAAATACAAAGGTGAATGGAACATCACTTCTTCATCAGGACTTCCGGGAGGATTGTGAGCCGGATGATTTGGTTATGGAATAGCTTTCTAAATGGGTTAGCCTTCTCATCACGGCATTCTACGACACATAGGCCGGTGTCAGTAGAAGGCTCGTGGTACTTATGAATCGGTGTAACCATCTGAGGCATCCAATAATTGCTTTAATATTCTGAGGTGGCATGTCTAAAAGACAAGACACAATTGGACACTAACGACTCTAATAATTATGATCGTTAGGCCACGGGCATTTGGCAACCAATTGTGGAAGCGATAGGTTGCAATAGCTCATAGGTGAGCACCCGTAGTTATAGCTTGATCGTTAGGTCATGCACATTCGCTAACCACTTGTGAATGAGACAGGTGGTAATAACTTGTAAGTGAGCACCCTCCGACATTATAGCTGCAGGCCAGGTCATCATCTTTATACTCAAGAGGAATGCACCAAGGAAAAATGTGGGGTCCACCGTTTGAAGAGACGAGAAGCTATAAGTAGTAGGCGGGATAAATGGCACCGGCCCCCTCCTGCCGCCTTAAAAAAATTAATAACAAATTATGAATATTTTTTTGAAATGGACACCCACCTCCCCCATAACATTTTTCTGTGTGCGCGTGCATAGTCTCAACAACAATTAGTATTGTCTCTTAATGAATTATATACTTGTGGAGAAATGGTTGGCCATTTCTGTCTACTAATAAAATGACATAAGTGTTGACAGCAGCTATTTTGAAATCCAGGGCAAGTGGTTTGAAGAGAACGACCCCAAGATGGTTGGCCGCTTGGTATCGCAGGAGAATCGATTCTCTCCCGAATGGTAAATCAATATGCTCACGCAAGCCTCTACAAATGCACGGTGTATTCATTTTATTTTTTATGTGTTGGCATGCTTCCGTTTAATATTTCCGTGTTTCAGGTTTGCTGGCCTGACATTTTGCACGCTGAGCATGAATTTATTGTGCCCGTTCATAGCTTTCTCACCATATATTTTGTTTATAACACAGCTTTTTTATAATGAAGCGAATTTTTCATTACTGTTTGAGGTCACTCAAATAATACTTACCGAAGCATTTTCATCTATAAGTTGAAGTTCTTTCTGAAACCTCTTTTTAAATTTCGAGAATAGAGGTTTTAATATATTTTTTTTATTAAAATAAAGATTGGTAAATAATTTATTTCAATAATTTAATGCATCTTGAAATTTGTTTGAGTATTATTTTTATGTTTTACTATTAGTTTTGATTTACTTTTCTACTACATATTCCTTTCAAGTCATTTTTTGCGATCCGGGTTTCAAGCACTGTGCGCACTCACCAATGGTAAATGCACACTACCATTTGTGTGTATTTGTCATGTCAGTGTGCATTTACCATTGGTGAGTCCACAAAACTTAAATCAATTAGGATTTAAATTCAAATTCAATCAAGTATCCCATTGGTCAATGGTAATATTTTTTTTAAACTTATAAACAGTTACCTATTACGTATAAATGATTAGCAATTAATTTTAAATTGTTAATTATTTATTTTATAATTTTTGTTGCCTTCTTGACAAAACCATTATTTTAATGTATAGTAAAATTTGTTTTCTGTTTGTAAATACATACTAATTTTACTACTGCATTTTTATATTATGTAATTATTCTATTTATTTGTCAACATACTAGCAAGCATTAGATAATTTATTTATTTAATTGTTATGAAAAATAGTTAACTAGGTGTAATAATAATTAAAAGCAAATAGCTGTTGGTCTACGGATCAGTGCATACATAGTTAATAATTTAGATCAGTGATTCCTAAACTTTTAAAATGCCAGTACCCAGTAGACATAGATTTTACCGGCGTATCCGTTGTTGTTGGCGTGAACCTTCTTCAAACATAATAATATGACAGTGAAGAAAAAAAAGACTCCTTATCTACTAACTGTGAAGAGATAGAGGAGCAGTTCAATTTTGATAGGGAATAGAAGGCTCCATCTTGCAGAAAAATGGTGTTTTGAATATTTTTGAGTTTATCTCACTTTTGATGGCAAATTATTATGTTATTACAAGTCATATTGTTATATTTTATAAAAATTTTCATTTAGAATCAGACAGAAGTGATTTTTTTTCCACTTGTACCCAATAACATTTTAAAATTATAGTATGACATTACATAACTATAGTATTTTTGGCATAGGTACTATTGTGTATAGTATACAGAACAAAATCATATTATTATTGACTATTAAAAATATAGTACAGTCAATGACATTAATATGGACGAATCATCTGGAAAAAAAAATGACATTCACTTTATTGTCGGGTCTGCCGAATGGCATAATCTGTTCTAACGCCATTACAATAAAGGTGATATTACTATAAATTCCTGATGCTTTTTGTTGGGTCTGCCGAATGGTTCGGTTCGAACGGGTTCGCTTTAATGAACATTGACATTAGAAACACTGCTCTAACGCCATTACAATGAAGGTCATATTGCTATAAATTCCCGATGCGTGATATCGCATAATGGAAATTGCGTGACGTCTACCTATACATGCAAATGCGTGAATTTACTTGCTAGCTACTGTATTGAGTGCGTCGTCCATTAATAATGTCATTGAGTACAGTTGATAAAACTGTGTGAATTACTGAATTAAAATATATTTTGCGTAATAAAAAGTCAACCGCGTATCTCTTAGGGGTACGCATACCACAGTTTGGGAAACACTGATTTAGATAATTTAGTGTGTTCTAAAACTTCAATGTTTATAATGTGAAACACCTAACAATATTAGTAAGATTTGAAGTTGAATTATAACAATCAAATGTTGTGATTGTTTTTCAGTTTGAACTCTCGAAAGTTAGAAGAATTACCTTACCAGCGTTACCACCTTTCAAAATCCGACTTGGCATCGTTTGCCAACGAGAAATACTTCACGGACGACGTTTGGATCTTCGACAAGATCTCCGCGCTGGGCTGTGGCCAGCTACTCGAAGACCTGAGTCTTTTAGAAATGGACGACAGCCTTGATTCGACGCCGGAACATGTCAAAGTCTTACGTGAATTTCTCCGAGAGAATTCTTACGCTTTAAATTATGATGCGAGACAGTTTTATGCTCTCATGTATATGTTCCTGAAAAACAAAGCTCAGAATGGCGGCATCAGCAGTGAAGTCTGCCTCAAGTGGTTTGAGCACTCGAAGAATCCTCCCGTACCTTCATTGGTCCCACTGAATCTGGTGAAATCACGTTTGGCTGGCGATAGCACCGGGAAGAAGGATATTCCGAACGGCGATGTATTTGATGCGAAGATGTATGATCTCATCATGAGGGTAGAAAACTGCGATGGATATGTTGCAAGTCTTTCAACAGAACGGGAGGAGATCTGCGTTTGGGATGTTGCCAGGTATGAATTACAATGTTATATTGATTCACTTATGCCTTTATTAAATTTATACTGTGTGTTATTTATGGCTCCGATTTTGCAACGTATTAAGGGTATAGGTACTAAGGACATCTAGTGATGGAATTACGAGACATAAAACCTACAACTAACTAATAAAAATTAACTTTATAATGCACTCAGCTAGAATCACATTAAGGAGACGTTAAGTGCTTAGGCACTGTGATGAAATTGCGAAACATACATTTTAATACAAATTACTAAAACAGATTATGGATAGTGTACTTGGTTCGGTAACTTAATTCATAAAGCTTTTACCTGAAATTTGATAGATGTGGGTTCGAACCCTATTCAGTCCATGATGTTTTCAAGGTTTTTTCTAATAGGTATGCTTCTGAGGCGGTTGCAATTGCATGCCTCATAATTCTCTCACCCGATGTGTCGAATACCTATTATATTTCACATTAAACTAGCATCCAAAGATGCAGTATTTAATTCTATTTGAATGAAAAATTTGTAATGTTGATTTTAAAATCATTTATATTTAAATGGAGTAGGCATATGTGGTATTATTTCTTGTTCTCTCTTTGGTTATAAATTAATCTTTTATTAATACTGTAACAGCTCATTTAAATGATGCAGTGTGAATGGATATGTATATATTGATGCCATGAGTTTACAACGATTTGTTCAATCAATTTCGTAGGTGCAAAAAGGTGCGAACACTGCAGGGCGTTACTCATCCAATCAATTTAATCGCAATCGACCAATACCGATGTGTTGTCTTGTGTAGGAGAGAGCTGCGAGTATACGATCTTAATCAGGTAATTAAAAATAATATTCTATACATATTTTTGCTTCTTTCCCACCAACTTTATCCTTCGACTTTTAGGGACGTCTATCAAAGTGACAATGAACATTAGTACTAAGTTTATTCGAATACCTAGATGTGTTGAGGTATAGTAAAAAGATAGCGTAGCACACAGTGGCGCAGGATGGCGTTAGGCTGTTAAGATCCGACATAGTTAGTATAGAACTAAACTTTGTCAGTCATACTTTTTTTTTTCATTAAAATGAGAATACAAATTGCAGGTAGCATTGCTTAGTTTTTAAAATTCAAATATATAAAATCTTATATTTAGTGGCGGCCTCTTTGGTGGTTTAGTTTATATGAAGTTTTATAAAAAATGGATATTATATCTGATCTCGTCAATGTAGGATATGAATGGATTTCAATATTTTTTTATTTTTATTTGACATAAATACGTATCTTTTGTAAAAACTCATAAAAAAGGTAATCCCAAAATCGATTTTACAATTAAGAAATCGAGCGGTATCCAGGGATTGCAATGCAGAATGATAATAGCATAGTAATGCAGAAGTCATTAGCTCACATTCTTTGTTTTACATTACAGGGAACTTTTATAACACCACTGAAAGGAGTGATGAATCAAAAAATGCCATTCTATGGACTCCACGATCCTTCACATCTCGTCTGCTTATCGAGAAACAGGATGTATGTCAATCTGATGAACACTGACACAGGTACGTTTCAATCAATTTACCTGGTTATTTTTCAAAAATATTCACATTGTGACAATATCATATGTAGTAAATTTAAAATTGATGTTATCCATTATATAATTGAAATAGTGAGCCAGACATAAAAATAATAATTCTAGACAATCTTAATTCAATTGGCTGACGCACTGTCACAATGATTGTTAGAACACATTCTACAGGGGTAGCAAATTACGGAAGGAATACGAATAATATAACTTGAGATTGTGTGGTGCCAATGGACTATGTACATTATTTTGTGAATGTGTGGTCAGTATTAAAAAAATATATTTGCATGTATCCATCAAAGATAGCGATATAATAAAATGTAGTAGATATAATGTAATGAATTTATGCAAGTACATAAAATTAAAATAGGACAGAACTTCGTGTCATTGGGTAACTGTGTCTAGTTTGATTCTTCGATTTGTGAAACTGCATGGTGAACAACATGCTTTAACTGGTATTTTTTAGGATATTGTGAAAAATCTTTATACACTTAGGTGCACCGTGAAATGACATAATTTGAAAACCACTGCAATAGTCCAACACTAGCTTCTTCATTACAACATTTTTAACTGGATATTTATTATACAACCCGCGGACCGGTATTAGCCAGAAATAATAACCATTATAGATAGAATTTTATTTATTTTATTTTATGTTTAAAATTACAACTTTTGATTAGTGCCACATCTGCTGCTGCTTCTTTGTAAGCAAATTTTATATACGTGGTTGCAGCATTGCTTCTGAGAGACAAAACGCTGCTTTAACATCCATTGGATTTCTCTGTTTGGTTTTTATTACTGACATAGATGAAAAAATCTTTTCACATAAATCGAATCGAAGTCGAAAAAATTACCAATAATCTGATCTTTATAACTCAGAGATGGATATTCTTTATCAAGGGATATCCAAAATTGAGACAATGATTGCATTTTATGTCTGGACACCAGAGTGACATCAGAAGATAACTCGATCAGCTTTTCTTTCTCACGACGATCAAGTGCGCATGATTTAATATCTTCCAAAAAGGGATTATTAATCCAGAGGTTAGAGGTCCGCCTTTACGTAGATCTTAATTATCAGAGAAATATTTATTAAAGTTTTCAGCTAACGCTTTTAAATGTTGGCTTTCCATATTGAATATGACTTTCTGGCTAATATCAGCAGTATTCAAAAATTCTCCCAGCATTTCATCTAGTGCAAATTCCCTGAATCGTGTAGCGATATAGTCGGTTGATAGCATGGTGAAAGCTTTCACGGACCGGTAATAATACGGACTGTCGCCGCTCCGCAGACCACCGGTTGAAGAACACTGGACTAGAATATATTTGACAAGTTTTTATTTTTATAGAGTTCCCATTATAGCACTTTTTGTTATTCATTGTATAATTTTCTTTTCTAGGTGATTGTGTGACTACATTTAAAGCCGGTGAAGACAGATTTTTGAATTCTCTACTTGTCTCTGGCGATGGAAGGTATTTTATTAAAACTATTACTATTCTTGTCTTTACTGTTAGGCTGCATTTAGATTACATGAACCGAATTTTACAACAGAAAAAAAGCAAAGCTCAGTGAAATGCTTTTGTATAAATTTAATGCCTTTTACCAAAATTACATACATCTGCTTGCAATTGAATTATACACTAATTTATAGTCTCTTTCCCCTACAGAATTGCCCATACATATTACATTATTGTTTGAAACTGAGCACATGTCCACACCTACAAACATTGCTAACAAATTAATTGTACTTTGGATAGTCTGCGTTGTACAAAGTTGTGCGATTTAATCAAAACAGCACTCTGTGAGACCACATCGCTACTTCTGGTGAAACTGTAAACATTTTCACACAAACTTGCTTATTATTTGCTAAGACATTTGTAAATGAATTCCATCCGCGGCAGAATTCCAAAAAAGCACGACTGCGGGGAATTTATTCCAGTGGCAGTTATTTTCATCGGACCGCAAATTGACGGGTGTGTGACACCTCCTTATCCCCTCGCGTAATATCCCATGTCCAAACAATCACTGAAAAGCACAAGTCTAGACTACTATACTGCGATTTGTTTTTTTATACTTTAAACATGCGCAGATGCGATTTCTTCTAGAACATAGTATGTGATTACTATTACAGTTGCTATTGTGGACTGTATTTACATTCGTTTTCTCTCACTCGGCGCTCTTCTGACTATGGCTAATGTTCTGTCAAAACTATCAAACCTCACTCTAATAAGGTATGTTTACAACATCTAGTCGTTGTAATGTGGAACAAAACTGAATGTGTATTCTATACTCCTCAGCTCACAGTTTATATTTCCTTGGACATTATTTTATTTATTAATTTTTTTGTTTTCAGAATACTCGTATGCGGTGATGAAACCCAGAAGCCATTCCCGCTGTTGGTATGGAATCTCAGTTCTCGGAAACTGCTGTACGACCTTCGGATTCCTCATCATGACTTCATTACTTCTTTGGCAGCCATTACACACGAAGGTTTGAATATGAAGATGTTACTATTTAAAGTAATTCAGTACTTATCTCTGTGCTTGGCTCCAGAACTCATAGATTTTGGAGATTCCTTCCACAATCTGGTTCGATTAGGAGTGTTTGTAATTTTGATAAAATAAAGAAATTACACTCTTCAAAATTAATTAATATGCATTCTCAGGTCGCTATTTTAATAGTACTTTTAATAGTAGTGTCTAAAATAGAATATTACTTCAGAAATACCTTTTTTCCCTTTTTAACACTACAACAGGCCATGAGGCACAATTAACAGTAGTGTAATTAGTAATTAGTGAAATAACAAACACTCAGACTTTGAGAAAATCACATAAATATATTGTGACCTCACGGGGAATCGATCCCGCAGCCCTCGGACGAAAGGACAGCACCATACGCACTGGATTATGAAGTGGTATTAATTGTGGCCTCCTCTAATCAAGTACAATATTGTTTACTCGTTTCTGACAAAGCAAAATTAAAGTCCTGATTATCTACTCAAACACGAAAGACAAGCAGTATTAAAATTGTCTTATTATATTATTCAAACTATTAAAACCAGTTTAACATTTTTTGTACTCGTGCATCAATTATTGACGTAGTGTTGCAATACTTGTAAATCGATTGTCCAAATGCTAAGGACACTGATCCACAGTGCGAGCAATTGTTCAAATAAATTACTGATAAAAATTTATTTTAACCAATAATTTGCAATTGATAAATCTATATTGGGCAGTTTTCATACTTTTATCAGTGTATGTTCAATTTAAAATGTATGGGAAATTGGAATTTAAAAATTGGCAGCACTTTGGATTGTCAAACGTGACTTTATGATATTATTATTTATTGTTTTGTTAAACTGTCAACTATGCATACGGATTATATTTAGTTAGTTTTACAACGTCAAAATCTTTACATTTGGCCTTTACTGCCCAATCTTATAACATACTATCATTATTGTGTTTTCAGGTTCGTACGTATGCGTAGTCGCTTTGGAACTCGATGAGCCCGCACCTAACTTCATAGTAGTGTACGACCTTCAATCGGGAACTCTTTTCAAGAAATGGAAACCAGGACGGGATACGGCCTCGCTGGCCATCAGCTCCAATGACGGCTGTGTTGTGTCGGGACTTGACGATGCCAGAATCCTCGTATGGGACTTAGTTACAGGTATGTAAGCAAATATGCATTGAACTAACGTTACATTGGTTTGCGACACTGATATTAGAAAGAAATGTTAATATTGTTCAACAATCTAACTGATTTTTTATGGTATATGGCTGTCACCGTATGTTCGATGTTTCGGACTTGTTTCAGAAAAGATAATATGATTTTACTGATCTGCAAAAACATTAAGGGGGGACATGCTCGTCGAAGGTCAAAATTGAGTTTTTATTGTATATTCAAACCATGATCCTGGACACTCCTTAAACGTTGTAGATGATCTATTTATATAATTTTGAAGCCTTATTATCCTTTATAGTTATTTTAAACATTTGATGACTGCATGAAGTATTTTTGTTACATAAAATAGTATTCTTTTAAACCTCTCGCTCTAATGTTTTAGAATATAGTCATATTTCGGTACATAACTGTGCAGTGGTGTTAAGATTTTTTACATTTATTAATTTTTAAACGCATTTATAAAACCATTAGCATAATTTATTACGAGATAATTTTTGTAAAATATTCACGATAAAAAATTATATTGATAATCTCTGTGATCCCAAATTTGACAAGAATTAGGCATTTTATTATTCAAAAAATCGGCAAGATTTACACATTTCAAGATGATTCTAAAGATATTTATTATAAGCTAAGTCTTTGACCATTCAAGTGTGATAAACATCTTATGAATAATGATTGCTTTATAATAATTATTGACCTAAGAATAAGGTAGTGTTTTTTTGAAATACGCCATTTCTTTTGGCATTCCCCAGTGGTTAAGCTACAACATACGGCCGTAGCCATAAATTGACAAACTATAATTGAAGTAGGGAGTAAAATGATATTGACGCGCGTGTTTAAACATGTACCGTTTAAAAAAAAATTAAAAATAAATCGGTTAGGTACATGTTCAAACACGCGCGTTAACATAATTTTACTCCCTACTTTAATTATAGTTTGTCATTTTATGGCTACGGCCGTATGTTGTAGCTTAACTACTAGGGAATGACAAAAGAAATGGCGTATTTCAAAAAAACACTACCTTCTTCTTAGGTCAATAATTATTATAAAGCAATCATTATTCATAAGATTTTTATCACACTTAAATGGTCAAAGACATAGCTTATAATAAATATCTTTAGAATCATCTTCAAATGTGTTAATCTTGCCGATTTTTTGAATAATAAAATGCCTAATTCTTGTCAAATTTGGGATCACAGAGATTATCAAAATAATTTTTTATCGTGAATATTTTACAAAAATTATCTCGTAATAAATTATACTAATGGTTTTATAAATGCGTTTAAAAATTAATAAATGTAAAAAATCTTAACGCCACTGCACAGTTCTGTACCGAAATATGACTATATTCTAAAACATTAGAGCGAGAGGTTTAAAAGAATACTATTTTATGTAACAAAAATACTTCATGCAGTCATCAAATGTTTAAAATAACTATAAAGGATAATAAGGCTTCAAAATTATATAAATAGATCATCTACAACGTTTAAGGAGTGTCCAGGATCATGGTTTGAAAATACAATAAAAACTCAATTTTGACCTTCGACGAGCATGTCCCCCCTTAAATTGAGATGTGGCAGGTTAGAGAACTAACAAGTCACAATACACTGACAATAAACACTCACATCACAACACTAGCGTCTCAAGTTTTAGTTGTTGCTCTCTAACACCGTTTTTAATTTGAGGATCATTCGCTGTCATCTAACCATAATAATATTATGGTTAGGTTAGGTTAGACACACACATATCTTTGAGCAGCATTCGCATTCATACATCTGACAGTTGAATTGTCCATGGCCTCAAGGGCGTCAAGCGATTTGCGCGACTGACTTGAAACTTAAACAATCCATCTTATCAATTACATGGTGCAATAAAATTGGTACTGTGCTTGGCTGTCAATCGAAAGGTTAGTGGCTCTAGGCCGACATGGGCATTTTTTGATTGTCAGAAGGTTTTTCGATTCCACTTTATCTGTAAAAAATGTAAACTTAAAAACCGCGATAGGCACTATATTTAAATGGAAGTGTTTAAACTATTAAGTCTGATAAAACCAAATGATTAATTGGTGATATATGATAAAATGGTTAATTACCGACAGTGAAAGTAAATGAATTCGACATGAATCACTACAGCTTCTCATGATGTTTCAATGCGGGTTTTGGATATTGTGAAGGTTTGTATTAAAATCAAGTCGGATCACTTCCTATTTGAAGAAGTGCACCATGAGACATATTATGTTAATATTAATTTATGACATGGACTAAGCTAATTGAATTTTAACAGGCAACTGTCGCTTCACATTATGGGGGCACACGGGGGCGGTGACGTGTCTCCGATTGGCTCCCGGCGGCAGACATCTTCTCTCCAGTGATTCCAAATGTCGGGACCGATCAGTGCGCTTGTGGGATCTACACGCAGGTAACTTATTCTGATTTCGCTCTAGCTTTTAACGACTTTCTACGATAATAAATTAATTATAAAATAAAATATATGAAAAGGAAGCTGATTAAGATTACTGTCTCTGTACACATTGGCGTTTTTTACTAAATGATTTGTACTGTACCTACTTGCATCTGTACTGTACCTACAAGGAACTACAGCAATAATTACAACACACTAAACATTATAACGCAAAAGTAGCCTGTGAAAGGATAGGTTACAATGGTTACAGCAATTAATGTGCATTAAAAGTTACCCAAATAAACCGAATTATAATTATGTAGAATATTTAGATGATCAACATCATATAACACAGAGTATGTCATACGTTTATTGACAACTACCAAAAAAAATGGTAGCTATAAAAATATTTCAATACGCGCCAACATATAAAATATTAATTTTCTGTTGCTACTAGTTCTATCACACTGAGTGGTGTCATAATAAAGGCCCCCTCTAGATCTATGGTTTTCATTTAAAAGTTCTAGTAATCAGTTTGTATGTAACGTTCTATTATCAATTAATTTTAATTTTATAGGAACTTTGATATCAGTTTACACGCCACCGGAACGGGTCAGCTCGTGCGAAGTGATGGGGGACGGCCGTTACATCGTCCTAGCCCTCGAAAGCCACAAAGATCTGGTCACCCTAAAGCTAGTTACGGGCAACAAGTCAGACGAGATGGCCACGAATGCCGACGGAGATAACATCAACGGTGGCCCCGATGCCTTTTACGGAGACCCTGAAAACGACGGCAAGGTATTCGACCTCCGAGACAAGGACCTGGGCAACGGATGCTGATCAAACAATTACTAAAATATTATTGTTTGTAATATATTATCGGTACCAGGAACGCTGGTGGATATTAATTGCGTCAAGGTGTATTTGACGTCGTATTCTTTGATGAGAGTTACACTGTTCTGTCCTACCCACTCAGTTGTGTAAGAGATCGTGGGAAATGTCCAACGAAAAAGAATTTTTATCGATTCGATATGTTGTCTTTTAAATGTCACGTATAGTGATTAAATTGCAGATAACTCTAAAATATTTCTTGATACAAAATGAGAATTGTAAAAATAGGTTGAAGCGGCGTTTCCCATCTTATAGTCCGCGTGCCGATTGTTCAATTAAAAATGAGTGCGTGGAGAACACGCGCGACAGAAGTGAACCTTCTTGTTTTGCTCTCTGTTTTCGGACTCGCAGACTATTAGTACCAGCCATGGTACATTGCTATAATATTATAGTTTGCTATTGGTATTTTTATTTGAAATAAAGTTCTTAATTAAAATTGGAAAGTGTGCTGCCACCTGTTAAAATTTTAAACAAACAGTGAAAATTTTATATTGCCATCTGTTCATACTAACACAAATTAATACGTCTAAAAAATTATAATTTATTGGTTTGCATCTTCATCAATACTTTTCTTCTAGATATCGATAAAAATTGTCACTAATACGATAGCCGGAATACCGCAATTGGCTTACTAATCGAAAGGTCTATGGATCGATTCTGTTTGCTCTTTCGATTTGTATTTAGTTAAATACAGAACAGGTTTACAAGGTAAAAATGCAAACCCAGTCGCCATAGACAATGATTTTGAAACCATGATTTTGTTTATTGCTTAATGACAGATACAGGTGATATAATATATTGGTAACATATTTCTCATACACTTGAGAATTGTACCTTTTTTCTATCGCACCCAGAAGCTAATGCACTTCCCATTATTTTTGTGTTCAATGAGTACAAAGCTATGAGATTTGGGAAACACTGGAGTTAGGGATCATGATGATTAAAATGGTTGTTAAATTGTCAAGCTATTGGTAAAAAAAATTACCTAATGAAAAATTGAATAAGTCTTTAGTGATAATACATTGCTTTTATAATTTTTTAAAAGCACCATATTTAATTATATTATTTGGCTAATGAGTGATCAATAATTTATTGGTCCAGCCCTTTATAGGTAGGTACCTACTTCCGTGAATGCTTTTATTTTATTGTATAGAAAATGTTACCAAAGGTTATAATGTTTTACTAAATGAATTAATTTAAATTGCGTGAATGGAAAAAATCTTGTATAACGACTTTCGATAATCACATTGGTCCAGATGTGTAGAATATCGACGTTACTTTAAATCTAAATAACGACGAATGCCTCAAAATTATTGCCGTTTTTTTAAATTCCGATTTCCTAATATTTAATTGTTGAAATATTTATTAATTAAAATACACAGTATAATTCGGATAGTAAAATATAATTTTTAAATAATCCAATGGTTTTACCTACAGTGTTTTCATCATTCGTATAATATTATCTTTTTATTGACATGGCAATTCAATTTTCTATATTATTAAGTTCGTGCTTGTTGACAAAATAGTCAATTGTCATGAATAATATAACACATATTAATCTTACTTAACTAATAAAATGCTTTGTATTATCGTGCGGTCCTTTAGTGAATTTAATAACCTCTTAAGGGGGGACATGCTCAGCGTAGGACAAAATGGAGCTTTTGTTCTATTTTCAAAGCATGATCCTGGACATACCTTAAACATTGTAGATAATCTATTTATACAATTTTGAAGCCTTATTATCCTTTATATTTATTTCAAACATTTGATGACTGCATAAAGTATTTTTATTACATAAAATAGTATTCTTTTAAACCTCTCGCTCTAATGTTTTAGAATATAGTCATATTTCGGTAAGTACATAACTGTGCAGTGGTGTTAAGATTTTTTACATTTATTAATTTTTAAACGCATTTATAAAACCATTAGTATAATTTATGACGAGATAATTATAGTAAAATATTTACAATAAAAATTACATTGATAATCTCTGTGATCCCAAATTTGACAAGAATTAGGCATTTTATTATTCAAAAAATCGGCAAGATTAACACATTTGAAGATAATTCCAAAGATACTAATTATAAGCTATGTCTTTGACCATTCAAAAGTGATAAACATCCTATGAATAATGATGCTTTATAATAAATATTTACCTAAGAATAAGGTAGTGTTTTTTTGAAATACGCCATTTCTTTTGTCACCCCCCAGTGGTTAAGCTACAACATACGGCCGTAGCCATAAATTATCAAACTAAAATTGAAGTAGGGAGTAAGATCATGTTAACGCGCGTGTTTGAACATGTACCTAACCGAAAAAAAAATCTTTTTTTTTTAAATGGTACATGTTCAAATCGGTTTACTCCCTACTTCAATTATAGTTTGTCAATTTATGGCTACGGCCGTATGTTGTAGCTTAACCACTGGGGAATGCCAAAAGAAATGGCGTATTTAAAAAAATCACTACCTTATTCTTAGGTCAATAATTATTATAAAGTAATCATTATTCGTAGGATGTTTATCACACTTTAATGGTCAAAGATATAGCTTATAATGAGTATCTTTAGAATTATCTTCAAATGTGTTAATCTTGCCCATTTTTTGAATAATAAAATGCATAATTCTTGTCAAATTTGGGATCACAGAGATTATCAATATAATTTTATATCGTAAATATTTTACTAAAATTATTTCATCATAAATTATACTAATGGTTTTATAAATGCGTTTAAAAATTAATAAACGTAAAAAATCATAACACCACTGCACAGTTATGTACTTACCGAAATATGACTATATTCTAAAACATTAGAGCGAGAGGTTTAAAAAAATATTATTTTATGTAATAAAAATACTTTATGCAGTCATCAAATGTTTAAAATAAATATAAAGGATAATAAGGCTTCAAAATTATACAAATAGATTATCTACAACGTTTAAGGTATGTCCAGGATCATGCTTTGAAAATAGAAAAAAAGCTCCATTTTGACCCACGCTGAGCACGTACGTCCGCCCTTAACAATTAGACTTCTTTTGCGCGCTGCGCCCACTTCTTGAATAGATTTCTACAATATGGCCCCTCTATTATAAAGTTCACATCCAAACCATTGAAAGATTTCAACGTAAATTTGTACGTTTGATTAACTTTAAACTTGGTATTCCATCTGATTCGGTTTTGGTTAAAATTGTAAATTCAATTTTCAACTGCTCCGAACTATTGAGTATGATCCAGTTTCATATCCCTACCTACTAGACAGACAAAAAATTGCAAACTTTTCTGTTCTCTTTTTGAATACCTAGTTTTTCTATTGACATGTTCAATACCTCCTCCGTTCAGGCACTCAAGCACTCCATTAAATGATTTTTTTTTGTCTACCTACTCAACTTGTTTACATAATCTAATATGCTGCATATATTGTGTTATTGTATTGTTTTTTAAATTTAAAATTAAACGATGAATTGTATTTTGTTGTTGTATAAACTGTACCTGACAGTAATACTTTATTATTATTATTCTGTGTGCTCTGATTTACTGTTGTATTATATATATTTTCTTTCATAGGTGCACGTGCCGTAATAAATAAATATTTAACACTGCTAGTTTTTCGTGTTTGCATATATAAACGGTATGCAAAATTATTTTGCTTTATCAGAAACATGTGAACTGGTTTCTGATTAAATTACACAATTGTTTCACTCTTTGCTGCTCGGTGGCACATGCGATTATACGCAACTTGTGAGCATGAACACTCGTTCATTTAACACTATTTATCCGAATAACAGATGTTTAGTGAAATTATATGCATCTGGGCCTATGTGATTGATGGAGTGTGAAGAATGTGTATTAAAATGGTATATTATTTCATTATGAGGATAAGGGATGATGAAGATACAGGAGAAAATAATGATATCATAGAAGAAATAAGGTTCTCAGTTGTATTATGAATGTTTTCTTCATTACTTCCGTGATCAATCGATATCAATAAACGTCATTAAGATCATTTTTCTTGTACAAAATTCTGATTAAATAATATCTACTTTTTATTTAGTTTGCCAAGATTGAAAACAAGTAGGCTTCGTTGTTTAATGCCTATTTTGTTCCTGGTCATCCAAGGCTTGGATGTCATATGTACGATATAATTCCTTGATAATATAATATCACAAAAATGCCAATTTATAAAATAACACACTTTCATTAGATAGCGCTCTCTATCATTTTTCACAAGCAATCTAAAAATAATCTTGAAGGTTATAAATTTAATTATATTGTATAATATTAAATAATGTAATTTCAAATAACGTGTGTATGTATTTCTTTAAAAGTTATTGGTTGAAAAACTTAAAATAATATCTATAACTTTTGTGAGCTTATTTTGCTAAACATTATAGACAATATTGTTGATTGTTATGAATCAGTTTATAGAATTATTTAGTTATTCTGCAATGAACATTAAAACTATCAACATTATCTGTACAGAATATTAATAAATCAAACTATTTCGACTAGAATGTGTCTAATTTTAAATACAAATTTTCATAAAAGCTGCCAAATAATGTTATGGTTCACGGGTCTGTCTATAATCATTGCAAGGTTAGTAACATTAAAAATCAACGACTGTATGGCTTGTCTATTTCAAAATGTCGAATTTCAAATAGAAAATATTTTCTTTATCCTCTATGCTATTGAAAATTATCAAAGATGTGCCATAGCTAAGCCAAAATAGTCCGCTGTACCCGCAAACACTTCAAGCGTTTTGTATAAATTGCCCAATCTATTTTATTAAATGAATCAGTATTAAACGTTTGAAAAAAGAACACTTTTTAATTTATTATTTATTTATGGTTGTCGACTTTCGCTTTTAAAATACAGCAGGCTGTATTGGTTTACGACTGCCGGTGTGTGAAAGTATTTATTTTGAAAAAAAAATAATCTCTATTTTTAATGTTCATTTACAAAAAAATAAAATACTACGACCAAGATCTTCTTCTGTAGAAAACACTGTTGTGTCTTGTACATGTCATAGATATTCATTTAGATGATGTTTACAGGACCAAACCCTTATGAATTTAATATCTCTGTCTATCTGTAAATGTTAATAAAGATAAACCTTTGTATTCTATTATGATGTAAGTACCAATATCTAATAATACGGTAGCAATTTACTATTATGGTCCGTATAATATTTCTCTAGAATATTATGATAGATAGTATTTCTTCGTGCAGAAAGTAAATATGACTTCCCTGAAGCTGCCAGCACATTAATAAATATTGTTTATATTTCAAATAATGGTAAAATACATTACTTCGAGTTCCATCTCTAGGATCAACCCTATTAACAATAAACATTATCATTCATCGTCAATGCATCCAGAGATTGTCTTGATCCAATCATGATGCAGGTATTTATAATAGTACCTTCCTAATTACATTTTTACGTGTTAGAATTGGCACACAAACACTAATAATGGCCAACATAGGCGAGTTCTCGAAGAATTGTTAAAATCTCGAGTGTCCAGTCAATGCCGCTTTTCAAATATAGCCACAACAAAAAATATATTATTGATAAATATATATAAAAAATTACTATGGGCTTCTTGCAATTTTGATTTCTAATGTGACCATAAATAATTGAATGTAATTAATTGTCTTTCTGGTAATTAATGTGCTCGCCATTTAAAAAAAGAGCAATTTAATGATAAAATAGACTATAATAATCTAATAATACTTATCTACTTCTGAATATTGTATTGTATACTAGATTTCTTAGATATAAAAGAAGATATCCACTCATGATTAATTGTGTTCAAATTTTATATATAGTTGATTTTCTATTTTCAAAAGTAAATTATTGTAAAGTATTTCAAAGAATGGTGAAAAACGAAATCATCTTGATTTTGTAAATTATATAATACTTTAATAGTCACTAAAAATGGCATACAGTATATTATCTACACCTGAGTGGAAAGCTGTTTCAAGTGAAAAATGTAACTTCTTCTGTCACGTTAAAAGACACTTCTATTTAAAACGCATTCGGCATTATTATAAACTCATGCAAATAAACATATAGTAATATGATTTCATTTACTGATTGAAAAAGCTGCGTTCATCAATTACGACACTACGTTTTAGTTGCAATCTGTGGTGACAATCTAATAATAGCACTCAGAATTCATTTCGGGTTGCCATCTATATACATAATATATAAAGTATGACTACATTTTTAATAAACGCTTGCCATACATCTGGAATTGTCGTAGACTGACATGATCTCAATAATCGTTTGCGGCTCTAAAATGCCAACATTTTAAACAACGTTAAAGGCCCATACCTAAATGTTTTTAAAAACCGGTTAATCTTGGCCAGGTATTACGGTAATAACATTGGTTTCCGCTTTTCAATAATGTAATAGTGCCAAAGAATGGGAAATTCCTTTGATTAATTAATTTTTTTTAATTACTTTAATTCTATTGTATTGATGATTTACGTTTCATAATATTATGCATAATTATGTAAAGTGCTGGTAGCAGAAATTTTGTGCTGCACCATTTTATTATAAAGTGGGCTTTTCTGTAAATTAAAAAATTGAATTACTGGAGTTTCTCATGATATCCATAATGTATATTGCGGAACATGAATTTTGTTAGTTTATGTGCATTTAGATGATTGCATTTCTTCATTGATCAATAAGTAACAATCCAACAATTCCAACAACAACAAAAAATATCAAAATGTCACATTTGGTGTTTTTATATTTTTTGAATATATGCGGAATTAGGTTAGTTAACCACCAAAGCGACAATTATTATTGATCAAGCATTTTCTACACCATACATTTAACTACACGAAAAGCATTATACCCCATTTACCCGTGCATGGATTTACTGCTGACAATATGTATTACTGCGACCATAACAAAAAAAGTTGCAAGATTGCATGCATGGATCAAAAGAGTTCAGAAGCTTCTGAATTTTCACGCGACAATTGGACTATGCGATATTTGCGCATGCACAGTAGAATGATAGTGGCTAACATGCCATAGAAAAAATCAACTACACTAACTGTTGCACAGAGACTCATTTTGACGTTAACCAATTTTCACGACCTGTCTAATGGCACCATACAACGACAACATCGCATCTCGCTTACTCTTGAAGAATGAGATTGGCGAGATTATTATCGCAATAATTTTAAATACACACTATGTGTGCAAGTGAATCCATGCATGTGTACAGGCGCTATTAAATTTGGTTGCATAATATAAGAACCACCAAATTTATTTATACTTTATAAATGACTAATGATATGCATTTGTAGGTGTGATGCTCGATTATAAAAAATAATTCATTTGCATTTTCATGTAATAATAAAATTTACTTTATATTTGTACATAGTTATATTTGTCTAATACTATATTGTATGTACTCTTTATTTATGTAATTTAGCTTCATGCTTCTTCATTTTGGCTTAACCCTGTCTTGAACTGATTTTTCATACCTAGTTAGAAGTATCAACAAAATAATATTTATAGGGATGTATTTACTATCAAACCGTAGCTATAAGATTTTGAATGTATTTAAATATTATTAAATATTAACAAATACCACCGGAACGAAAATCATTATCGAAACTGCCGGTATTATTTTCTTCAAAAATAATTGGGTGCTGGGGAATGAAGCAACCGCTAACCTACGTTGAATTTAAAGTTAAATATGCGATATTGTAAACTCTACATAATTCCTGTAAATGGGGTCTTGTTATACATGTTCCAAAATACATTGATTGCTATGGGAATAAAATGCTTATATCTTTTCATACAAATGTTTCACGTCATATAAACAAGCACGTTACTAATTTTTAAATTATTATCACTTGTACTAGTTTAAGCCACAGCGCCTCAATAATAAAATTGATCACTTTACAGAACACTGCATTCAATATACTTATCATCTGTTTTCAATATAATGAATATTTTAGTTTGATTCGTTTGAATTATTTTGGAATGTGAGAGATTTTTTATAATAGTGTTAAGAACTCGTCAATTTTTCCGTTAAAATTCCTGCCTTGCTGTCATCACTTTTGATTAAAATTTTGATTACCAAAAAAAATTAAAAACCATCTCTTCTCTCTGGTCTGATTGATTTTTGAAATAATGTAATGAAGCCATATTTACATTAATATTTTTTTATGAATAATTAATTATTGTTGAATTATTTACTTGTTTAATTTTTATATTATTCACCCATCACTTGTTTTATTTATTGATTTTTACAATATTAATTATGTAGTGTTATTTATTAATTATTCTCGTTTGGCTAAGTTTAATAATATTTTTATTACGATAATTTGTTATTTATTTTAGAAGGTAGTAAATATTTTAATAATATATATTGTTATTGGACTATTTGGAGCTTATGTAGCATAATTATTGAATTCTGGCAGTCGTGTTTACAGTTAACATTAAATTTAGCAAAAACATTATTCATGCAATATTGTGCTATAAGAAAAATTTGAGTTCTTATTTACCCCATACTCACCCATCGAGTTGGCTCTCAAGTGGCGCCCAATGTGGGGCATGCTAGATTTTGTAACAAGTAAACACAACTGTTAAAATATTATGACTAGTGGTTAGCTTAAAATTGCATTGAAATCTGAATGTTCCGAAAGCTCAATGTGTAATTTATTATTCGGGCAATGTCTAGTCCTCAGACAGAAAACTTCCATGATTATCCCGATATAATACGTCATAAATAAAAAAATTAAGTAATTCAACGTAAATATATATTTCCGAACAAATCCCATCCATATTCTTCTAATTAATTTAGGATTGTGTACATGTCCATCTTACTAGCGAATGATTATTTTGTCTCGGGTAACAGATGATTGTGTATTTTTGAGGCTGATTTATTTGTATTTATTATTCGAGTTTAAGAAGTCTACTTTTAAGTCAGGTGCGCTGCAAGCAGCCTATTTTTTAAGTTGTTTAGCCACAATTAAATATTATCACATTGCTGGTCAATAATGGTAAATAGTCAACGTTTTCTCGAATGAGTGTGTAAAACAAACATACTAACTTCTAAGACATAGTTTTAAGCAAAAATATAGATTATCAAATACGCTACGTAACACCAATGGCAGTTATACGACGGAGAAGTATAGAATCAAATTTTATAAAATATTCTGTTTTCTCTAAAAAACTCTAAACGTTTTGATTTTGTCGTATGATATTTAGGATATTGCTGTCTATGGTCATACCGGCTATAGAAAAATATCACCCAATACTACTACACATGTCTCGTTACCAAATAAATTAACACCGACTAAATCGGAACATTTAGAGAGCATTTAAGGAAGATTTAAAAATATTTTAATTTGTACTGATTCGATGATTAAAATGATTATAATATAGCAGTGGCGAATCAAAGAATTTGGACTATAAATAGAAGAAATAGAATATACGTTATGTCTTGTTATGACATATGAAATTATTTTGCAAGCTCATTGTATGGTTAAGTAGGTAAACTCCACAAATATTACGATTGGTCAGTTGCCATTCCGATAGTCTTACATACGCAATGACGGCCTTAATTTTATGTTCGTGATAACCTACTCAAGTGCAGTTTTAAACAGTTTTACATAAATTTTACATGATTTTTCAACTAAATAATAATACCGAAATGTAGTATTATTGGCCGCTTATTTAGGATTGTCTTTTTATACACTCTGCAAATTGGCAAATAAATGTCAAAGCAGTAGTGTGAAGTTCTCTGCAAATGAACTCGCAATGCAAAGTCACTTATAGCTAACTTTATCGATGGACCAGTGATCTTTTTTTTGCTTTATTTTCTTAAGCTCCATCTCTACGGATGAAGGTTTTTTCAAAATCTTTGATTATAACAAGAATACAATACACATGGACAGTAATCAAGTGCTTTATAGTAAGTAACGCTAAAAATCATGTGGCATTTTGCTTAGCTCAAAAACATTAGAATGAACTGGATAATGTTCAGTTAATTTTAAAAACTTATTAGTTTTCTATTGAAACTTTTGAATGTTTCTTATTTCTCCAAAGTATGGCGCTAATCAGTAAATATTACATATAAAATATTCTCATATTGTTAATGGCATCACTGGTTAGTCACGTTATTTTATTACATATTTACTTTTGTTTCGTCTTCAGCATTTTACTAATGAAGATTACTGAGTAACAACTTTTTTTCACATGATGTGTACATTTATATCAATAATTATAATCTAGTATTTTTTATTTAATATAATAACATTTATTCAGTAGGTATAGTTTTGTTCGATATTTTATTACAGTCAAGTTTCAAACCAAACGTTTTCAGCAGAAAAGTAAGACAACAATCGGATTAGTCACCCATATAAAGCAGAATTTTGTTTATGACGTCATCATCTTATTTGTTATATTTTAAATGTATTTTTTTTTTGTAATGAACTGATTGATATACAGGTCGGTCGTAAATATTAAATATAATCGTTTGATATCAATCAAGTGTTCGCCATTAGTATCTTTATGCTCCACTGGTGTTGGCTGTCGTTGGTGTTAATTGGTTTTAGATTTAAGTTGTATGTGGAATACTGATTCTCCCTGTGATTGTGGATTTATGAATAATGTCTATTTATCAACATGGCACAAATAAAATTAATGTATATATTAGTTAAGTGGATGTCCTATCATTTAATGAACTTATCTCTAATATTTGACCACTATCATGTCTGTCTATTTAACTATTTGACATTTATTTTGTAAAAAGGCATTTCGAATGGCAAGTACATGAAACAAAACAGAACAGTTTGCTTCATAATCGTGGATAATTAATTAATACATTTAATCAAAGATGGACTATGTCAATAATTATTATTATTATGGAAAAAGGTTTCTGTTGTGTATTTGTCCATTCAATGCTAGTTTTATAAACAATTAATAACAATTATTTGACATATAAAGGTTTGCAATACATATTTGGTGATATGCTATGAATGAAAATATCGTGTTTTGAGTTACATAAGGGAAATTCTAATCTATGTTAAGAGCATTTCCGTACGAATCATTTCTAAGGTGTTTCTAAATTTTTGTAATAAAAGGACTATCTTTGTATTATTTTAATTTGATGTAAAACTTTCAATAAATTATTGTTATTAACGTAAGGATGTAATATATTATTAAAATTAATTTATTTCAATCACGCGTCGTGACAATATTAATTCCATTTGTCAAATTTAACATAAATCTGTTTTTTAGTGTTTATCAACATTTTTGGTAGATGTATATTTCAGTTTTTCCTTCAACGTGAGATTACATTCAGTTCCTAATTGATTAATAAAAAAAAACATTCGCTTTTTCGTGTTCTAACAGCAATACTGTTAAAAACGTAGGAACATAGTCATTTCTTTTAATATTTTAGAGTAATAATTATTAGATATTTGACATCTTAATCAAAGTGAAAATAAGTGTATTCTCTTCTTGTAATTCTCGGTGAAATTAAATTATCTTATGTGTTGTCTGTGTTAAAGATAATGGTTCATATTGTTACACAATTAGGACTTGAAATATTACGTGCGGTGGACGTCGCATCGAGTTGGATTTATTTGTTTTGAATAAATTGAAATGTGTCAATACAAGTGACTTTTTATTTCACGTCAGAACATAATACCTTTTCAGTAAAATAATATCTGTACCTCAGAGCTAGCGTGTCTCAATTCAGATTTTGTCAAAAATGAGTTAAGGTGAATGATTAGCAGGTAGTTACAGCAAAATTTGACTTCTAATGACATCTAGTTTTTCTTTGGTAGGTAACTAAATGAGTTGTCATTAAAAAAAAACTTTTGTCAATCAGATCCACCAATATAAAAATAAATGAAATAGGTAGGGATTTTTATTTTTTGACAAATTTTCCCAATTCATAAGTATATTCATTACAGAAAATAGTTATCATTAAAACTTGGAGTTATAATTATTAACATTAACTTTTTTTTTGACCATGTCCGATCCTAATAAGATCATAATGGGCCTTCACATAGTGGAGGTTAGTATTAATAGATTTTTGTTTTTACAAAAAATTGATGTTAGTCACTTGCTCAACCTATTAAATCCATACTGTGACTCGAAACACAAATTGAAAAACAATATGTGTATTTTCCAGACCCATGATTCGAACCTGTAACCCACGACATAAGTCGACGTGTAAGCCACTCGGCCACTGTGTGCGATAAAACATAAACATTAAGGTCCTGAAAAATCTTAAATAATGGCATTTTCCCGAAACCTTTTTGGATTTGCAATACTGGCTCAGGTGTAGATATAATAATATTATTTTGGTCAAGCTTATGATCAGTGAATCTACAAAGAAGCTACAATAATAAAAACACATTCATGTATTTCGACTCATTGATCAAACATAAAAAATAAATACTGAATTGAGTGAACATTAATGATTATTGTACTTTATATATAGGTATTTATCTGTGTCCCTTATCCAAAGAGGTGACTTCAGATTAAATTAAACAAACATCGTGGAAGAATTTCATAATACCGTATTAACCACTGAATCGTTGCTAGAAAAACTACGCCTATTCCTATTGATCTTCCAAACCTATTACTTTTTGTAGTTGACTAAGCCAAATTTAAGACTTAAAAGAGCTTACAGTTTAACCAATAGGCAGCCGACACCCCAATTACATGATAAGATGACATATTATCCAATATGGACGAGTATTAATAAATTTAGATTGCTCGATTTGAAACATAGCCATACAAGAGCACATTTAGCACGCACTTGTTGAACAAACATTTCGTCCTCACAGAATACAGCCTTGATCTCCATGCGACTACAAGTTGGCTGAATGCAAATTCCAAGTCCACTGTCATTTTTACTTAGGACTTTGATATAATATCATCATCATCAGCCTGAATCTATCCACTGCTGGATGAAGGCCTCTTCAAGCTGCTTCCACTTCTGTCCTGTGCGTTACGTTGCCATGTACTTCCGCAGAATTTTATCATTTCATCGATCCAGCGGCCTCTAGGTCTACCTTGCAGACGTTTTGTACTTCTTGGATACCACTGGATGACTAGATTTGTCCAACGATTGTCTCTTCTTCGAGCTATGTGTCCCCATCTCCATTTAAGGCTTTTAATAAACTATTACATCGCTCTCCGATCCGCATCCGCTTTCTTATCCACTCATTCCTCTTTTTGTCATTTAGCGTTATGCCCAGCATGCACCTCTTCATACCACGTTGTGCTACTCTAAGTTTATGGATCTCTCTTCTACTTAGGGTCCATGTTTCACACACATATGTGATCACGGGAAGCACACACTGGTTGAACACTTTGCGCTTTGGGCACAGTGGAAGGTCACTTTTGAAGACATTAATCAGGCGGTCAAAAGCACTCCAGCCTAGCTTTACTCTGCGAACAATTTCATCAAATATACATCTATCTATAGACACTTGTTGTCCCAGATAGATGTAGCTTTTCACCTGTTCGAGCTGAGTGCCATTGATGAGGATCTCTTTTTGGCCAGCAGTTGAACATGACTTTCGTCTTTGTTACATTTATTTTCAAACCTACTTTGTTGCTTACTTCAACGAATTCCTGCATTCTGCTTTGGAGGTCTTCTGAGTCTTGTGAGAAAATTACTATGTCATCGGCAAAGCGCAGATGACTCAGGTATTCTCCATTTATGGGGATCCTTTTGTCATTTCAGTCAAGTTGCCTGAATAAGTCTTCAAGGGTAGTTGTAAATAGTTTAGGTGAGATTGTATCACCTTGTCGGACTCCTTTGCTGATGGGAAATCTGAGCGATGGTTTATGGAGATTGACGGATGCTGTTGCGCTACTGTATATATTATTGAAAATATTTATATAGCACCCGGGGATTCCTTGATCTCTGAGTGCGTCGAGTATTGAACATTTCTTTATGTAATCGAACACCTCTCATAGTCTATGAAACCAATGCATAGTGGCAGTTTGTATTCCTGGCACCGCTCTAATATACAATAATACAATATCACATTAAATTAATCTTAAAAGAGCAGACCATGTACCTACCATGTCTTATTACATTGATAATCAAGAAACTGCTTTGGACTTGGGTCGGTTAAGTGCTGTAGATATCTCAACCTGGCCTGCGTTTTCTTCAAACTAACCAGTTTCCGGAATCCTGGAAGGTCAGTAAATAATACCATCCACATGGTGTATACGGCAAAGCTATGGGATGCTGGCATGACCTGGAAAGATGCTAGAAGACTGGTGAATGACAGGGATTCTTGGAAGTATCTGGCGTGTAGTGTTTAAATTCTTCGACTAAAGCCGCGTTGACACAGTCCAAGTACGATCCAAGTACACTTGGACCGAGTGCCATCCAAGCGAACTCGTATGAGACATCTTCATACTAATTATTCTTATCCAAGCTATCTTGGATGAGTAGGACGCGGTCCGAGTTGCTTGGATAGAAATAATTAGTATGAAGCTGTCGCTTGGATGCCACTCGGTCCATGTGTACTTGGATCGTACTTGGACCATGTCAACGCGTTAGGACGCGGACATAGGTACTATGTCCACTCAATGTTTAAATTTAAACAAAATTGATTACCTGAAATAAGTTATTTTTCAAAATATTCTAATTTAGTTGTCTGGTTGAAGTACCTAGTTGATTTCAAAAATGAAATATTATTTTTATCAGCAGTATGATATTAAAAAGATTTATTTATTATAACCAAGACTCATAAAATAATAATGCAAAGTATTAAAAATTTTAGGGATAAAGATTATACTGAAATGAACCTGGAGACTATATTAATTTGTCTATGATTCGGATTGGTATTGATCACAGAATGTCATAGACAAGACTACAATTTACGTTTACGATTTTACGAACACCCGTGACAGCCATCTTTTTAACTTATCAAAAATTGGCAAGGTGAGCGAAATTATTTTATTTTGCTTACATGTTTTTATAAATTGTGACACTAAACCAATAATTTAATTTAAAAGCAATTCTTCTATATAATTATACGTATTTTTTTTTTTACATATTTTGCGATTGTCAAAATTTTTGACGTACCGCAACTAACAGTTAGATAACAGACTTCACAGGTTATATTTTTTCTTGGGATTTCTTTATTGATTATTTTCAATTAGCTCAAAATAATAGCTACGCTATACCATATCGATATTTTTCCAAATTAATTAATCTTTCATTAAGTCTCAATGTCGGCTCCTAATGAATCGTGTTAATGGTTTATGCGTTACGTAATATTTGCGATGTACTTTTAGGGTTTTTTTGAACAATATGAGATTAAATTAAATCATTTTATCATTATTGATATTCGCAGTGTTTGAATTATCGAAAAAGTAAGGTTTTTTCCATGTTGTATTTTGTTTTCTAAATCCAGTGTCTCTAATACGAATGCTATGCTTAAACATTGACGGATCTTTGAAATTAAAATATAATAGTAGTTTTAGAATGCCTACTTCCAATTGAAAAAATACTGTCTATAAATTCCTGTAAATAATACCAATAGGTAGTGTTCTAGTATTAGAATCTCCGGGTGGGATTTTATTCAAAATATTTTTTTACTAGATCATTGGCTTTGCATCCATCTAAACCTAAAGGTTCAACATTAGATCTATCAACCTAAAGTTCATGTAATAACTACATAATAATGACTGATTAATGTGTTTTATAATCCAGAAACAGCAGTATGTTATTTATCATGTGAATAATTTTATTGTTGGCTACAAGTACCTACTCCGATAAGGGGTTTATGGCTATAAGTGCTTATGTCATAAAAATCTATTTTATTCAGTGGCGAAGGGTAGAGATATATATATGCTGTTAAGATCCGACTTAAATAGTGAACACTAAACTTTGTCAGTCATATGTATGTATTTGTTTTTATTGAACTAAGACTACAGATTATTGTAAATAGTGTTGGTTAGTTTTTAAAATTCAATTAAACCCTGTGTAAACCAAACCTATAATAAAATATAATAGACTCCCGATTATCCGGGCTAATAGTGGGGAGAGGCGGCATGGATAAACGAAAAACACGGATAATCTGAATTGTATTGTATGTTTAAAATACTCCATATTATACAATTCTAAAGCAGACTATTATTTTAACATGTTTAATACTCATTAGAAAATCTGTGATCTTAGTTTGCAGGAATCTTTTAATGATTTTCTAATGTCAGTTCGAATTTTCCTATTGTATCGTTATGTGTCGATATACTCTTCGTTACGAAGGTTTTTAAGTAATGTCGTTTCATTAATGAGATCGCCTTGATCCATGGGTTGAAATAAAGATGTAACATCAGATGGTAAAAGATTTGTAACCGCAAGGCCGTCGTCTGTTTTTAATATGCTTTCATTTGGATGAGAAGGAGCATTATCTAATAATAACACTGCTTTCTGTGGCAACCCCCTACTTTTCATAAAATCTGTCACTTCTGGATCCCATTTAGTTTTGTACCAATCTTCCAAGATCCTTTTGTCCATCCATGCTCCTTTCTGGTTATAATAATCAACAGGAAAATCTCTTATTGCATCTTATCTTACAGGATAATCGGGAGTTTACTGTACTTGTTTCACGGTACGTTTAACGTGGTATAATCAGACAGGACTTTCAAAGAAGTGCTGGGGGTAGTATCACAAAAAAAAATAATGGTTTATACCATAATAATGCTTGAAACCCAGAAATAATCCTCAAGGCACTCATTGTTATCTGAATCCAGTTTTTAATCGCCAACCCAAAAGAACATTAAATTAATCTATTACTTAGGCTGTTTTAATCTCTTCTAAAGTTGCTTAAAATGTAATCATTTTATTGCAAGATGTTGGCTGGACGAGTTCTGTCGAAAGCGCTGCTGAGCAGCGTGCGAACGCCAGTCGCGGTCCAAGCGGCTGCCTACTCTAAGGAGGTGATCGGCAACCGTGAAGTGGTCGGCTTCGGCTTCAACGGAGAGGCCAACTACATGGACAGGGCTGACTTTCCAATGCCTGCCGTCCGTTTCAGGGAGGAGACCGCTGACATTAAGGTGTGCAATATTCATCATTTTGATTTTTGTAACTCGATATGGTAACACAAAATGTGTGAGCCAAGTAGGGTTTCTTGATATTTTATAAAATATTTGAAGGGGTTCTCAACCAAAAAAGTTTGGGAAGTAGTCACTAGTATAACACAACCTACTAAAATCCAGAAACAAATGACAACTTATGGCGCAAAGCCATCGCCCCGCCACTTGCAGTGGGCTTTGTGCCATAGGTTTTTCTTTGTTTCTGGGTTATAGAGATTCTGTTAAGGTTTTAGATGTCAACGGACAAGTTCTAGCGATCGTTTCATTTGGTTCTTTCATCGTTCGGTTGGATAGAAACGTGTTTATTATTTTACAGGTCGTTTTTCAAGGTTTCTATTGATGAAATGAAGTACCTATTGTATCTTTATCACTGCTTAAAACAGGAATTCTTAACCTATTGGTAAGAACCGCTGTTTTAAATGTTAGATGGACCCAGAACCTTGCGATTTACTTCGTCATGTGTACACTCCAAACAATATAATTTGTTTTTGGTGCTGCTACGGGGTAAAAGTGGTTCACAGAAAGGTTGCCATGCCAAAATCACGCGCTTTGCCCCTAAAGATTTTTTTATTGATTAACGAAATAATAATTAAACTATTTATATTAGTGTAGATGCAAACCAAAATATTTGTAATAATAAAACTAAACACGTATTCTACGCCTGATGTTCTATATAATTTTTTTTTTAAATCTTATTATGTTTACTAATTTTATGTGTTATTCATTTTGAAGTCCCTGCGAACAAAGGAACAAGGTGACTGGCACAAGCTGTCAAAAGAAGAAAAGAAAGCCCTGTACCGAGCATCCTTCTGTCAGACCTTCTCCGAATTCCAAGCAGGCACAGGAGAATGGAAGGGCATCATCGGCGGCTTCCTCATCGTTACCTCCCTCAGCCTGTGGCTGTACATGGGACTGAAACTTTTCGGTTTGTTCATAATTAATTTTATCTAGCACATTTCTTGTCGTGTGGATTGTCAATCGATTACATGCTTACTCAAAGATTTTTAGCATTATCTTTACTTACGCTGACTCCCGCTGAATCTATTTGGGTCAATGACATTAATATGAACGAAGCATCTGGAAAAAAAATGCACTCACTTTTTGTCGGGTCTGCCGAATGGCATAATCTGTTCTAACAATTACAATAAAGGTGATATTGCTATAAATTCCCGATGCTTTTTGTCGGGTCTGCCGAATGGTTCGGTTCGAACGGGTTCACTCAACTGAACATTGACACTAGAAACACTGTTCTAACGCCATTACAATAAAGGTGATATTGCTATAAATTCCCGATGCTTTTTGTCGGGTCTGCTGAATGGTTCAGTTCGAACGGGTTCGTTCAAATGAACATTGACACTAGAAACACTGATCTAACGCCATTACAATAAAGGTGATATTGATATAAATTCCCGATGCGTGATATCGCATAATGGAAATTGCGTGATGTCTACCTATACATATGCGAATGTCGCTATGCGCGAATTTACTTGCTAGCTACTGTATAGAGTGCGTTGTCCGTTAATAATGTCATTGATTTGGGTAGTCTGGTGTAAAATACCAGACCTGTCTTAAAGATTGGAGTCATGGTTGCTTTTAAGATTACTGAAAACTAATGAAAATATCCGAATATTGTGTTGGGGTTACACCCGTGTCGGTGCACTTTTGTGATTGTCGCTGGACGTTATTCATTATTTAACCAGACAATGATTGCTACGAAACAAAAATATAATCGGTAACTTGTCCAATCACAATTTCCAATATGACATTTGAAATAAGAAAGTGAGAGACAACTAGAGTGCATTAATTTACAATAAACTATATTTTTTGTCGATATATAATTTAACACTAGCAACACAATGTCGGTTATGGGTGAATCATAAGCAATAGAGGCAATCCAATTGGTTCTTGAATCCTTGTTTATAATAGCTATAATTATGTGGTTGACGATTGCTCATGACGGTGTGGGTCAGCTTGTGTAGTTTAATTTGGCCATTAGCCTATCAGTACAAAATTGCTTAATTCAAAATTGTCTCTGAGAAACAAGACATTATTGTTTTTGAGTTTTTACTAGCAGATTTATTTTGGGAATGTCATTTGGTCTTTTAACGCCATTACTCTTCTCCATCCCTAGTTCTATGCCGCCGCGTACTTCTTCCAGACTTTAAGAGTTCATTGATCAAGCAGGTTTTAAGACAGCCTTGTGGCCCTTGTGTACTACTGTGATCAAATTTCATTGACCAACAGACATGTGCTTTATTTTTTTCATGAGTTTCGCATTCTCATGAAAGAATGTTATGTCTATTGTCAAAAAAACAAACAAATATGTTCATAATAATTGTTTGGACGTGATGATAGATAATTATTTAAGTATTCTTATCTCGGTATGCTAATGTAAGAATTTGTAATAGATTATAAATTCATGTAACCTGTCCTGTTAACCTGTTCACTTGAAATTTTCTCATTGTAACTGGTTGAATGAAGGAATAAATATGTAAATACATTATCATAAAAAAGATATCATTCGATATCACGCATTGCATTATAATCTGCATTGATAATGAATTTTGATTGAAAATTAATTTAGTGAAATTATGCTTCTATATTTTCTGTGGGATGATTGAATAGTGATTGTTTAAAATCAACTGATTTGTTCAGCTTATGCTTTGTCAACGTTTTAATTCGATGTATGGAGACTTCGAGGAGCATAGGCTAAAATGCTTGCCTTTTGAACCAGTGCCAAATTTGCATATTTTTACAAGAAACATTTGTTTTGATCCAGGGAATTAATCTAATGTGTTGTATGAATAACTATCAACCAATCCTACAAAAAAACGGTGTTATTAACCTTTTCTGTGCCTCACGATATTACTATGTCAGTATTTGACAGGCCGCAGATTTCTAACAACACACGTTGAATGTAGAGCGAAGCTCTTACTAAAATCGCTGTAATACTGATAATTTGTGGCCTAATATTTCATAATTATTCAAACAGATGTCACTGTGTGTTTAATTTTTTAGCTTATGCAAATCAATCGACAGTGGCTAGTAAATTGAGTTTAACACATTGACTGCTGACTAGATAATTACCAATTAATTACCACATTTGAATAGCATGCTAATTATATCTAATGGACACCTAATCGTTATGCACCTAGCGCGTCTTTAGCACTGTAAGACTAAGTCATACGATTTAACTTGCAAAATTGGTATGTGCGCCTTGTCGATCATGGCCTCACATAGAATGAGAAAACTCGCTGAAGGCATAGAACCGGTTAAGATACCTCTGGTCCACGTGGATATCCCGAGAAATGACTGCACAATTTTTTTATTATTATGTTTGTGTAAAGTAAATAATGTATAGTAAGTTTTACACATTTATAGAACACTATGACCAGTTGTGTCTTACATCTGTTACGACATTATCGATTGGTGACAGATAGTTGGCAGATATGCATAACGATTATTGTAGATATAAAAAAATGTTTTACACGATTAGTTAATTTTGTTTTGAAGTGTGTTCATGTTATATTAAGAATTCTGGAGTTCGTGAATGTGTATGTGCCAAATGAGCTGAATAGGTAATGTGTGTCACCGATTATCGATAATGTCATAAGATGAAACTGTTCTTGGGATTTCATATATGTGTAAAAAGTTAGAAATACAATAATTGTAATTATGTCGATATTTCTTATAACTGTCGTTTGAAATCGAATTTTGACTAGAAGCTTGTATGGGATGTATGTATCTGGCAATCGATGGAATTTTCAATTGAACATTTATGATTACGCCCACGATTAATGAGTGATTAATGTTCCCTAAAAACCAATTTCGAATGGTTTCTAAACAATATCTTTAATTTTGCAGTTTACAAACCTCTCCCTGAATCCTTCAATGAAGAGAACCAGAAGGCTCAGCTCAAGAGGATGCTGGACCTCCGTGTCAACCCCATTGACGGCCTCTCCTCCAAATGGGACTACGAAAACAACCGTTGGAAGTAAACGTTTGGCGGTCGCACTGCCAGGATGCTGTTGTAGTTAATATTGGAATTATCTTTATATTACACATGGATGTCTAATTCAACATCAGCTGCTAGGAAATCAATTTTTATAATTATCGATTGTCTCCGCTTTAGAGGTTATCGAAGTCGAGACAATTATCAAATACCAGAAATGTTTATCCCAATTTATATTCTAAGTAGAAATTTTAATTTGTCTCCATTTGGGTTTATGATTTTGCGGCTTGAATGTGTTGCAGAACATGTCGATTGTATATTATTATTAATGAATATATGAATATTTAAAATAGATATTTTGTTTTATTTTCAATAATAACCTACCACATAAACATACCACATAAGCGTGATGTTTGATAGTTTTGACAAAAAATATGACATAGTTAGAGTGACGCCGAGCGACAGAAAACGATGCAACAAGCGTATGACATAACAGCAGTTGGAAATAATAATAGTAACAGTAATTAATTTTACCCTATTCGTGCGCAGTAAAAAATATCGCAATTTGTGCAATTTTAAGGTAAAGTTTTTCCTTTATACGTTTTAGTAGAGAAATCTCTTATAAAGTACTATTATAGTTTATAATTTAAGGAACGTTTTATGTACAGTGATAAAGGTAGAATTGCAGGTGCATTAAAAAAAGTGCATTTGTACCTGATGTTAAGGAAAACCTATTGAGATAGAGCCCCAACATAATATGAATATTTTGTCCTCATTTACATACAAAATCAAAAATGAGAAACACATTTTTATATATATTTTTTTTGCATACAAAAATGGCATTCACTCAATCTGGAACATGCTTCGCTGATTTTTATGGGGAAACCACAGAAGGTGCCATCTGAAAGAAAATTCAATATCCTTTGGTTTGCACGGTATTATGTGTTTTAAAGTTTTTAGGTGGTCAAAAAATATACTATACATAGGTACATAATTTATAATGCGCAGTTGGTGAATTTCAAATTTTCTATTGTGCGCTCCACAACAAAAAGTCACCGAACTCCAGCTTCAAGGTTTCTGCAATAGGTTGTATAAAACACGAGGTAGTAATTCCTATAAATATTATACATTTGAAGACCTGCTGGGTGGCTACACTTACATGATCAATAACAATAATAGATATACTGATAGTTAATATTATTGGGTTAAACGTCATATTTACGTGATTTTCCGACTGTTAATCAAGTAGGTAGGTTTTCATACATTTTTTCAATCTGTTAAATTTTGATAATCTTATCTGGTAACACTGCTAACATATAATAATAATTGTAAAATGAGCCTGATAACACGTAGGTAGGTATGTAATACCGCTAATCGATAAATAAGATAGTATGGTTAATTTTTAAAAATCTTTTATTCATTTGAAACTCATAAATCTAAAAATTGTTCATACATTTTTACAATCCTCTATTATTCATGAGAGTTTAAAAGTGAAACATGCAAAATAGTGTGATCTTTGGCAATGTCTTGAATATTTTACAAAATTATTGTAACTTTTTTTATGCTTAAAATTTTCAAAATGAGATTTTTAAAAGTAAACTTTTCTAATAAATATGAGGTCGAAACGATTTTGTAACTATTGTAAAACTCGAGATTCTAATTCTCTGACATCAAATAAAATAAGACCCTCATTCTGATATTAAAATAAATGACATTTTATTCTATTTACAATTTCATTAATTTAATTGACAAACCAATATTTTTGACTTTCAATATTTTTCTATA
Source organism: Rhyacophila brunnea (assembly GCF_057557595.1). NCBI lineage: Eukaryota > Metazoa > Arthropoda > Insecta > Trichoptera > Rhyacophilidae > Rhyacophila > Rhyacophila brunnea. The sequence goes on from NW_028232774.1 coordinate 24,555,328, forward strand.
TTGGGAAAAAATTAAATATACAAAATTTTCCCTTATCAGAATGAGGAAATTATGAATTGCTTGTCTAAATAATTAGGATTTATAATTTCACATTAAATTTATTGAATATTTATCTAATGAAAACTGTAAATTTTCACGCAAATTTACATTACTGCCAATATCATAAAATAGAAACATTATTAATTGGTATTTTTCTACTTCTAAAGATGGCTCAGTAGATTGTGATCATTGCTTTTTGTTGGCAATATTTCATATAATAGTAGGCAAGTTACAATTATATGTTATTAACTAGTTTGAGTTACATTTTTTTGAGTGCAAGAATGAATCCAAAATCGTTTCACATAAAATTACTAGATGAAACATGTAATTCATATATGACTAGAGACCGGTAATTATACCTCGTTTTATCCTCTGGCAACTAATGTCAGCATTGAGACAGTTGTAATATAATTTTAAACAACTGAAAAAACCGGTAACGATGGAATTATGGAGCGGTCAGTAAACCGTTCATAACACTGATCGGAACAAACTTTGTGTCGAATTTAAATTTTGAAGTGTCAGTATGTAAAAACCGATAAGTCCATATAGTATATTCAAAATCTAATAGAAAATATCTATATATTCTATATGCAATTAATTACACACTATGTATTCCATAAGTTTCCAAGCCCGCCAAAAGGAAAATGAAAAAAATGCTCAAAAAATTGTTTTAAATGATATGTAAATGTATTTATTATTAATGGTCAATTTTATTTTACTAACATTTATTGCAATACCGGATTTATTGATTAATAAAATAGTTATATTGTTCTGATTTAATTATACAATAAAATTGAAAAATAAAGTAATGTTAAATCTTAAAATGTCGTTTACCACAGAATTTTAAAACGAGGACTTATCGGTTTTTGAAAATAGACGCCTTATTTGTATTAGCTTCAATGTTGACAGGTTTTATTATAAATTTACTTTCACAATTTTTGTGCCTCTCTCGTTATTATAAAACAATAAAAAATCACAGTCACAAAATACAAAATGATCAGTAAAATAATAATTGCTTTCGAATAATAAAACCAAAATTATAGCTCTTATTAATAACAAATGAAAATATCAAGCTTACACATTTATATAGTGGAGTAACAAACATTTTTAAAGCATAAAGTAATTATTCTGAAAATTTATAATATTTATAGATATACTTTGATTATTTTTTGACATAGAGAATAAGTTCAACACAAAAATCGTATAGATATCATCACAGAAACATTTTGAGTATTTTATTCTTGTTGAATATTATGTATTTATTATAATAATAGAATGTAATTTTAATTGAATGTCTAGTCTACAATCTATAAAAGCCAAAGGACAATGCTTTATAATGAAGTGATGTGATGTGCGCTTTTTTCATCTAAGTTATAATATTTACAAATCTTGTATAATTTATTTTCACTTACATTTTATATTAATTTTTCACTTTAAACCGACCGCCAACTTCCAATGCAAGATTATCCAGTCTTATGCAAACGCAAATAGATTGGTAACAATAATAATTTAATAAGGCAAACCAGTATTATTAGAACAACACAACATGATCCTTTTTTAAGTACATAATCATATTTAATATATTAATATTATTAATTAAAAGTATGTATTGATAAATAATATTTTATAATTAATTTGTAAAATGGACTATCACTTGGTATTTGATACAGTATATTATTAGGTGGTAACTGCCAAAAGTTGGTAAAACTTGAAATCATGTTATGGAGTAATAAATTGCAATTTGAAAGTTTGACATGTCCTCTAAAATCAGGCATAATGCTAATTCCTTTGTGCTTTATGTGCATGTTCTATAAATATCGGATTATCTTGAATTTTTTTCTAGACACATTATCCGTTGTTAAAGCTATATATCTAAATTATCAACATACCAACTTTTGGCAGCAACCCCACAATATGTATATAGATGTTGTTTCTACGACATATGTCGATGTACGAAAACTTTTTCATATACAATATCGAAACTATTATAGAGACAATACTATGTGTGGTGAAACAAGTGATAATCCATTTTATATATTATTATCATGAATTACCACCAAATAAAAGCTGAATCTCCTGAAAAGATTTTATAATTAATACTAAATGTAATAATACAATATTAGATAGATTTTTGGGTTATCATCAAAGATGTTGAAGAAACCTGTCTTCTGCCAGATTAATAAGAGACTAGACTGCGAAATCTTTTACGTGAGACCTGGCGCTCGTCTTGTATCTTGTCTATGGTTTTCGATTTCGAAGTATTGTAAGTACTGAAACGCGAGAGGAGGGGATCTAGTTCTCCACGCCGCCGCCTATCACCGTAAAGATTTCACACTATAGGTGTTATTTTTTTGCTTTACATTTTCATTTGAAAGTTTTGTTCGACATCTTTGATTATTACCATGACATGTCGTTTGTTATTGTTGATGCCACATTTTCTCACATTATGTAGGTATTATTGTGACAATAGTGTTTGAAATGTTGGCTTTACAATAAACTAACACCCTCCTTCACAATTTGACACGACATTGTCGATAGACAGCACACAATAATTGCTGGCCAATTTTCAAATGTCGCCCTCTTTACAATGGTGACTATTTACATTGTCTGGCTTGGGCCGTTGTGTAGATTATGTTGCAGAAAGAGACAAAAATAAATGTATTGGCAGTACCGTGATAGTCTTGCATTGGCATTCAATATGGGATCAATCTAATATGATTAATGTCTTAATAATGGATAAAATTTCTTCAATAAGAAACAGTTAATAAAATTTAACAAATCTGATAATATTATTACTATGAGAGACATTGGGCCTTTTTAACCAACACAGAAATATAGTTTTATCCAATGGCACTAAGCTAAACTAGTTCAGATTGGATGGGCAGGAATCGTAACATGTTTTCATGCTCTAATTTAATTTTAAATTGATGTTAAATTAGCATAGTATAATAATCATAACCTATTAATAAAGGAAGTTGATTTATGATCTCCTTATAATGTCTCAATCATTATTATTTGTATCGTTCATTTTATAATATTCAAGTGATGCTGCGTCAAGTAGCATCAAGTATCGTCAATAGATTTACGTGTGCACAAACAATAAAATATAAAATACAACCATAACTAGAATCTTCTTTCAAGTTTTTCTTGTTTGAAAAAAAAAACACAATATTATTGTCATTGAGCTGTTAAAACTTCTGATTGAAAATTTACTGGAGAGACTAAAAACTGTTTTATAAGCACTGCAATGAAGGTAGTAATGGAGGGGACTCGTCGTCATGTGTTTGTAATAACTAGAGCTACCTTTAAAAAATACTTTTTTATTGCCTACAAAAGTATTTAAATAATAACTTGATATAATTAGCCAAAGACATCTGTCTGTAGGTATGTATTATAAATTGATTGCAAAAGTTTTCTAACCAGACCGATAGGTACATGGCACTAATACGTACCCAGCTACATATGACACTAAATAGACCAATACAATCGATAAAGGCTGCAAGTAATTTCAAATATCTCATGCATACAACACATCGTCTCTGTTCTGGCAGAACACACTAACTGGAGAATACTAGTTTTGAGTAATTTGACTTTGAAGTTGTTAAAATGTTTGAAATGGTCTATCATGTGAGTTTATTAAGTACTCGTAAAAAGGTTGACTTTAAAATAAAGACTTTATTTATTGACAAGGTTTCCAGACGGTAAAGATTTAAATAATGAACATTTTGGTATAACTAACTCAATATGTAATTTTTTCGAATTAGTGTCTTCTGCCAGAACAGTGACGACATTATCATAAAAAACACACATAATGTTAAAACCAGTATCATACTATCGCGTGACCTGAGGCTATATGTATTTTTAAGCCTAATTGGCCTTCCAGTGCTTACAACGATGTAATTTTTGTAAATATATACATTAATTTAGTAGCGCCAGATTTGATGAAAATGGTCTCACGGCAAAACGCCCAACAGTAAAATTTTCTAGCCAGAGCTCGAATCACGGTAGGGCATTATCTTTTGAAAATATCTATTTTAGTGCCTGCATAAAAAGGAAAAATATAATGTTTAAAATTCCTGTAAATATGGCTATACTGGGACTTTTTTTCATTTATCTACCGCATCCTACCTACCTTCGACAGACACCCTTCGCCATTGCTATGTACATTGATGACATTATGTTATTAAAATGTGCCGTGTTCAATCAGAGTTCATCACAATTAATTATATTTAAATTTTGGTGGTGTATATCATAGAACTTAGCGGTCTAATTTGAACATTTTTATATAATTGTCACATCTGAAGTTTTAACAGGTCAATAACCGCGTACTGACTGAGCAAGCAGCTTCGCCATATACGTAAAAGCCTCGCGAGGCAAATACTCAATCATTCAGTACGCGACTCGCCCGAGGCAAACGCACGTGCCGGCTTGCCGCGGCCAATACAATCATTGTCGATTTGTCGATGCTCAAAGGTGCTCCGCGCGGCTGCCTCGCGTAACGTTAATTTTCCTGCGAGCTGCCTCGCGCATTGATTTTCGCGAAGCAAATGCCCAAGGCCGCTGCTAGCTTAGTCATTATGCAGCTAATGATGATATTATTATGTTGTCTTTAATATATTTTAGTTGTGGCGGAAATGCTATTGTTAATACAAAGAGATACATTGATTTTTTCTTACATTTTGACAGTACACTCGTATAAAAATGGCAAATCTTATTTTTATTTCCAAGCATATTATCAGATATGCATGTGACATACTTATGTATATATAGGTAGAATTTTTAATATTTGAAATGACAAGATAAGAAGAGTGATGAAGTAATGGAATAATTGTAAGCATTTGAATGATTAACTATTCTTTCAAGATTTTTTATTCTTCATATACCTACTATCAACTATCAATAATCCATTTTGATCTAAATTTTAGGATTTCTGAATTGTATTAATGACTTTGTGGTACATCCTACTTCTTCTGAAGGTGGTTCTAATTATTACCTTCAGTTTTACAGTATGTGCTAATTTTCAACATATTTCAATGACACCTCTAATCGAATATGTAACAAACTACGAATGGAAGTTAATAGTGTAATTAATGCATACCGTTTGCAGACTGAAAAAATACCTAGAACTGGGAAATTCTTAGTGTATTATGTTAAAATCGAAGACATAAAAAAATATGTTTTATCAATCATTTAACTAATCCATTTTAAAAATATCCAAAATATTTCGTTTCCTTTTCCTCTTTCGACAAAGTTATTTTGAAAATATATATATATATCATCTTGATTTAATAATAATATTATAGTTTTAGAATGCCGACACTTTGTTAAAATAGATTTTTACAAGAAAAGTTGTACTTAGTTAATCAGATTTAGAAAATTATTATAAATTTATGAAAGCGACGATAAATACAAAACTGCAATTAGCAAAATAATGAACTATATAAAAAACATGATAAAGTTAAATTAAAATTATCTTAGTACAACAAAATGATGTTAGGTATCAACTATTGTAATGACATATTGGCACTAACAATTTCTGTTAATGTTCTGAAATATTTGGTTATAAAATGGACAATTCATAAAAATGCCAGTAGGATGTTAACTGAGATACGATTTTTAGATTATGAAGTCCAAATATGGCCATGAAGCCATTATCAAAATCTCTATTACATGCTACAGTCAACATTGTAACAGCCCTCATTTAAAACATTTTCAACTGTCATTTTAATCATTAAATACGATAATATATATGCAAATGTATTATTACATACCTACTGAAGAGTTATCATTTAAATTTAAAGTAATTTTAGAGTACTCACTATAATAATTATAGTATTATGTAAGTATATATACATTATGATGATTGTTTCAAAATTAATCACTAAACTTTACAATAAGACTAACCGAGTCTTTAAGAATTTAAAAAAATACTATTTACAATAATTAAGTAAGTCTGAGACTAGCCAGTTATCATTATTTAACTCTATAAATGTTTGAAGATTTCAATGAGATAAAAACAGTTACCTATTATGAAGATAATGTAATGAAAATTATATTATTACATATTATAATGAATATATTTGATGTAAATAAGTAGATGATTATTAAAAACATTGAGAAAATGTCATCTATTTCGGCATAAACTACTGACTCTATCGACAATAGTCAAAACCTCCACACATTATTATGGTTATCTAATTCAAATTAAAAACAGTTACATATTTTATTAAAGCCCTATAATTCGAAATTAAATTTGTTGTAATTCGAATTATTAGTCAATAATTAAATCGATGCTATTTTTGTACAACGTTCTAGGTAACTATAATCATTATTAGAAACAGTTTTAACACAGTGATAGTTGGGTATTATTCTCAATAAATCAAAGATAGATTATGATGATACCAGACATTGTGTAGGGTTTTACGCACTTTTTCACCATTATTTTGTAAAACACGTAAATTTTGGTGCCTGTTTTTTATTTTACATAATATAATCATGAATTTTATTCCCATCATACAATATTGAAAGCATTTAATGTTTTACACTGGTTCTTTACGAGCAAGGAATGAAAAAATAAAAAGTAGATTGCCTTCTTGTTGGGGCTGTAATACGGCTTAAATCTTGAGTGTGGAGAAATATGGCATAAACTTAAATAAGTGCTAAAGACTATATCGCAACTATTTACAGTGTAAAGTGTAGTTACAGTGTTGTAGTTAGGATGGCCGATTCGTTACCGCATTATCGTATAATGTCGTGGGTTCGAATCCCGGATCTTGTAAATTGACATGTTTGTTTTTAATGAATGTTTGGACCTACATAATTGGCTGAACATGTGGTTAACATCCATTTCTCGTAAAAAAAATCTGTTGATACATCCACATTGTGGAGGTCGACATGATCTTCTTAGGACATGGTAAATAAAAAGACCATGTTATTTTTAATAGTTACGTCTGTATTATAATAATATGCATGAAAGTTTGACATGTAAATGAAATGCACATTTAATATCGGTAATATTTGAGGACACTAATAAAGCGAATCTGACTTAAAATTCTTGGTACATAGCAACTGGCTTTTATATTCTGTGTTTAGAGATGATGTTCATCTTGTGGGAAGCCTTAGTTCAGTCGGACATTGAAAATCGTCTCGACTGGAATAATAGTCATAAATCAGAACTGTGCGCAACATGCAACATTCTTATATGCGTATAGCAAGGCCGTGCAAGGGCAGTGACGTAACTCGGCAAGCCAAAATGAATGACGAAGTGCGACATTTCGGGATTATACCTGCGCTGCATGTCGGGTGAAAATAGTTTAAACTAAAATGTTTTATTTCAGTAGTGTGCGAAGGTAAATTGTTTTGTAAATAACGATGACATCATATCGACGTATTCGACACGTTGCATATGAGATGAGTTTAGATGTGAGAGCCGGCTTAATGTTACTGTACAATTTTTACGATTTAGTTTTCCTTTTGTACCATTCTTGCCTTTGTAGTGGAATTTTTCTGTTTGGCTGTTTTATCCAATACAATTTTCCTTTCGGAATTTTCTTCAGAAATATTATTTATTAGTTATTATCTTTCCCTTCGTTGAGATTATGATTGATTTCACTAAGCGGTTTTAACATATTTCGTAATAATTTGTAATTCTGAATTCTATTGATATTTTTTATCCGGTCATCTGTTGAAAAATATAAATATAATATGTTTTCTTTACATATTACTTAGGCACAAAAATTTACGTTTTTTATAAAATTGAAAAAAAAATGTTCTAGAAAAAGGACCAAGATTTTTGCGAACAGTTTTATGAAATATTTACAATAGGTCCAATATCCCGTTTGATTGTTAGTTTAATATAAGTATTATAATGTTATTATTTACAATAGAATTGACATTATAGCAAATCCACTCGAGTGCGTACAAATCTTACGAAAAGCACTATATAGTTTGGTTATTTTGATGTTATAAAGAATTCCGATGTCATTAATTCATATTATTTTTCATTTTATATATTCGCTTTGTTCATAAATACAAAGAACCTCACTGGACTGACACTAGTGACTAGTGACTAAACTCATATAGTGACATCAAACAGATTGGATGATTTTTGAGTAGGTAGGTATTGAAAATAAAGTGGAATCTTTTAGAGTTAGCATTAGATAAAATGTTTATATTAGTGCGGCTCAATATGCACAACTTTCTCATATTGTTGGTTTGGCCGTTTGCCTTCAACCAAAAGAAAATAACGATTCCTGTGAATTGTCTTAGTTTGTCTGGCTAGAGGTATTTACTATAACACTCTATCTGTATATTTAAATAAATGAAACACTGAAATAAACAAAATTTCTTTCAAGGTAAGAAAGATTCAAATAACATTTCTTGGTTACAATAATCATATAAATCCTCTTAGCAATCATTTCATTGGACCCACACCGGTGTTTTTTTATTTGAGATTTTAATTTGTAGGTGACAGATAACGCATAATATAATAAACAAATACGTATTTATGAAAATTGTTCATTTAGGTCTTAGCATTCTGATACCATCGGTTAAAAGTGGAGGTAGGCTGTGGAGATCTGACATAAATTAATAGTACATACTAAGCTTTGTCAATCATACTTATCTGTTTTCATTGAACTAAAACTGTTTAAAACTATGATGGCTGAGTCTAAACCAAACCATAATAGATTTTAGATATTTTAAAAATATTTTATCTATTATGGTTTAGTTTTAGACAGCGCTCGAAATGGACACGTTTACGAACCGGAGCGCTCGACAAATTTTCTGAAGATATTTACATAGTCATCAAATCGTATGTGTATTTTATAAAAATAAGTGTGTCAGATTATTCTATGGCCTATCTAGCTCAGATGGTCAACATATTTTTTCCACGAGACGGAGCGATAATTTTACAAATTTCACGAGCCGGAACGGCGCTCCGGTGCGTTCCGTTCCATTTCGAGCCCTGGTTTTAGACAGGGTTTAATTGAAATTGAAATACTAATACTAATGACCAGACCATCTGAAATTTGCAGTCTTAGTTCAATGAAAACAAAAAGACTATGAGTGACAATGTTTAGTGTTCACTATTTTTGTCAGATCTCCACAACTTACCTCCACCCTTTGCCACTGGCTGATACTCACTTGTTTCATCATAGCGTTGAAAGAGGTACAATTGATATACAATTCTATGCAACTTTTGAATATTGATCAGTGTAAGTAGGTAATAAATAGAATGAAAACAAGTGTAATGATAAAATTATTGTTTTTTTAATTGCTAATTTAATGATTGCTCTCTGACGTAGAGCTAAAGTTGTCGATGAATTCTTAATCTATGTTTCATGACCATTCTTCAAATGCGTATCTCAATAAATAACTACTTCTACATAAGTTGATAGAGAAAAATATTATTGCTGTTTTTAGCAAGACACTGAAGGTTTTTCTAAATTTGGTCTAAGTTTACGTTTCATAATGAAAACACTTAAAATTAACATAGGCGCCAGGTAGACATATCATTATTACAAGCATAAATCAGTGACATCTATACAATGAATGAAAATACTCTAACTAATAATATAATTATTATAAAATACATATGTAATCAAAACCGCAATACAAAATGACATTCCTTGGAAGTACACAATAATATTATATTCTACTATAAAGAATATGAGGGATATATTTGACAAAGGGAAAATATAATAACCAACCCTAATAACAATATAAACAATATTATCTATTTGGAAGAATAATGAGTGTACATAATAATTAATATAATAAATTAGGATTGGTTTGATTTTTTTATTACAACGTTTTATTGATCAAATACTAAAATTAAAATATGCAATATTCTTATATTTTGATTCTGTATTTTTCTTTAACATTTGTCATTATTTATGATAAACAGTCAAACAACAAAAAAATTAAGCCGTGCTTTGGGGGAAGTCGAATAGATACTAGGGATATCTAGTGACGGAATTATAAGACGTGCAATTAAATAGAAATTTACTGAAAAATTAATATCCACTGAAACAGTTATATGCCTTCAGCGAGTTTTCTTGCTTTATGAGGCCATGATCGACAGGCCGCACATACAAATTTCGGGAGCTATTTCGTCTGAGTTTAAACTTAAATTACTAGCCATTGTCGATTGATTTGCACAATCTAAAAAATTAAACACACAATGACATCTGTTTGAATAATTAGGAAATACTAAGTCACAAATTATCGGTATTGCAGCGATTTTTGTAAAACTTCTTTCTGCATTCAACGTGTGTCGTTAAAAATCTGCGGCCTGTCAGATACTGCCATAGTAATATCGTGAGGCATAGAAAAGGTTAAAACAATAAAAAATAATTTTTAAACTCTGAGATATACTTCCAGTAAAAAAAAACTACTATAAAACGCGTTCCATCTCCTTTGGCAATTAATTATTGTTTTTTTTATGATTATTTTTATCAACTTCAATAATTTTTCCTTACTATAATAAACATTTATTGAAATGTATAGTAGGAAATAAATATTTTTGATTGTATTATAAATTCATCAATTTTCCAAGCAACAAACATGTTTTTAGCTTCAAATCCTTTTTATTAATATTTAATCGAGCTATCCCATTGTAAAGACTATTATTATTGTAATTTTTGAGATAGTTTCTAATATAATATAGCGATTGTTGCGCTGCTCCAAGAAAAAGTAGATTATAATCTTTGTTTTATAGAGAAAAGTATATTATTGTTTTTATTGCACGGCTTGTTAGATATCTCTAATACCTATTACACTCCCGCTTACCACAACGAATGGGTATGAGATGAACATCGACGTTAAATACCAAGTTTGTTAAAAGGTTTTAGTATTTAAAATATGTAAGTAAGTATGTGGTCACAACACTTAAAGCAGCTGGTATATAGAATACAGAACCCAATACCACATTGCTATGTGAACTACATTCGAATAATGAAAGACATCTGTAGATTCATTTCACATGAAAAATTTTCAATCTCCGACTTCGATAATAATGTTACAAACTATGTAATTAATGTATTAATTTATTATCAGTAAAAGGAATGAAATATTTTGCTAATTTTCTTGTCAATGAATAATATTACCTAATACAATTTCAACCTCGAATCAATTTTAAATCGCATCTGGACAATTGACCGCCGAAGATAATGTTGCATAATATATTCATATTCACAAACTTCTTTAAAATACTAATACCTCCTATAATATTAAATAATGTTAATAATCATTATGACATTATAAGACTTTTCACTGTATACAGATTGCAGTGTATCCTTTAGAATGAATAATCAAACTCAGTGGTGTAACAAGGGGTGTACGAGTTGGGCAGTTGCCCCAGGCACAGTTTTTGGTAGGAGCGCACAAGTGGAGTTTTGTTGAATGTGTAATAATAAATCACTTTGAGGTTGTTCTTTAAAATTGTGCTTGCACAATACTAAATTATACATTTTCGGTTATTATTTATCGATTGTTAAGGCTATACTTCAGCTAAGGCATGGTCTAAAAAGATCTTGAATACGCGACACGCAGATTGTGCAAACGACGCGTGCAGAGCAAAACATAATTTGTTATAAAAATTCAACATGCGTCCATTTAATGTTATGTACATTGTTATATTAGTAATAATGATATATTCATTGACATGTTTTCTTTTTCGAGTAAATGCGTAACGTTTTTTAGTGATCTTTACACAATTTAAGAATATATTCCTTCGACGCCATCACAAAAAAAATTGACGTGCTCACAGCTCGACTATCGCTCTCCGATTGGCAACGAGTCTGAAATTTCATCGTTCAATTATTGTTGAAAATTATTTGTCGTTTCACTGAAGTATGCTCTCAAACACTTTTATCTTTTAATTTTGAAAATTCATTGTTTTTCCTTCATCCAAGATTTTTATATAACAAAAAAACAGAGATCTTGATTTTTTCAGTTTTAGGGGGCCATACATTTTGAAAATACTCTTATTTTATCTGTATTATTTAAATCTGTTATTATTAACCGAACACAGTTGAACTTAGTATTTATATTATGTTAGTAGTAAGCGTTGGCTTATAATGTCGTGGGTCCCATATTCGAATCCTGGGCTTAGCAAACACACATATTGTTTTTCAATGTGTGTGTGGAGTCGGAGTAAGGATCTAATTAGTTGAGCAAGTGGCTAATAATCCATTTCTCGTAAAAACAAAAATCTGTTAATACAAAACATTTACTCTGTGGAGGCCCATTTGTTCTTAGGATCGGATATGGTCATATATATATATATATAGATATATATAAGTAGATTTTTCATTTTATGAATCTAAAATATTCTGGAATTACAATATAAGATAATGAACATATTTTTTTATCAGCGGCGGTCAATTTTCCGTAAACCATTTTAAATAGTCGCAGGGTATTGTGAAGTTAAATAATTTTAAATACGAATTAAGTCTTGGACCCTTATGAGTAACTTTATATAATATTTATATACATTTTTATATAAATTTCCAAAATATTGGAAACATTATTAAATATTTTGTCTACAAGTTTTAATTTTTTTTTAAATACAATTAACTTAACTGTACAAACATAACAATAATAATATCATAACGTGAAGACATATTGGTCTTATAGACTTGTATTTAAAGCAATTTGAATGATTATAATAATTGATCTCTTACTATTTATATAATATAATTTAAAAGTAAATTCAAAATATTATAATGCTTTGAAAAATAATAGTTTTGAACAATTTTCATAATACAGCAAAGAAACTTCAAAGAAATCAGTGATTTTAATAGATAAATGTTTAAAAGCGCTGCGATGCATAAAGGTAAAATATATCTGTAGATTTTCAGTTATGTCTAAATTTATTTCAAATGGAAGATTTTTATATTTTTAATTACACATTATTAATTATTATTAGATAATGCACAAAATATTTACAAAAACTCTCACATCAATGAGGTGACATTTCTCAAATCGTAGAGATAATAATGAATTTTACATTGATCTCCATTAATGTTCAAATTCGAGAAGCTCCGATAATATCAAATATATTATAGTATAATTATGTAATTCAGTATTTAGGAATATATTTAGGTATTTATTTAATTGCATGTTTTAAAATAAAAATCATTTTTCTATAATAGCTATTATTAAAAGATTTTTATGTACAGTTTTACGTGGATTTCGATTGTTTCTGAACACCAAAGCACAACACTGACTTTAAACATTTATATTTTGGCACTTGGGTTTATTCGTGTTATGTCTTATTTTATTCTTTCTCAATCACTTGTCCAATACATTTTGGTCTTTCTTTTATGATCAGTCTAACTAAACGGAAAGTACAATCAATAACCGGTGTAGTTTCTTCGAAACTTAGAGTTGGCTTCTTTTTTTAGTAATTGTATTGTACCACAGCGTTACTACATTTCATTTTATTTGTCTGCTGAAAGATCCACGGTACTGAGACTGCCTTGCTAGGGGTGGTCTGAGGGCGGGGTTGGCAGTATCACAGCATCGCCGCCTTCAGGTCTAAGATTCATAGACCAGTACGCTGAAGAGTTGTTGTACGCGCTCTGGTGTATGACGTCACATTGCGTGCCTAGCAAGAGCAATGTACCTGTTCTTCCAAGGCCAGACAATGCTAAATGCCCCGGTGGAGAGAGAAGCAAGTCTGTTAAAGACTCTTGTAATTTGAGGTAGTCCAGGGAGGTCATCTCAATGCAGCGTCCATTTCACCAACAAGGTCCTGTCAGTAACATATACAGCGGACGATGTATGATTGTATTCGACAAAATAATTATCTTATACATACACGTCTCATTTTTATCTCGAAGTGAGCATTCATAGAATAAACGTCATGGCATTCTCATTTCTGTAGATATCAGGTTTCGTTTTGTTTTAAAAGCATCTGCTTATGCCTTTTCCACATTACATATTATGTACCTAGGTAACATTGTGTTGGGATTGGCTTTTAATTGTAAATTATAATTTCAATTATTTTTACTACAAAAATTAAAATATTGTATAATACATAATTTAGTTTACATACACTTAATGTCATTTTAGTATGTCTCGAACGATTTCTAGACGAAGGCCTCTCCCTGCTGTCTTTAATCTTCTTGGTTCTTAATCTTTTATCTCAACGATATCTTGGTGTCCCACTTTCGATATTATTTGTACCACTGGCGGATGACTAACAATGATTTTATTACTAACCCAAGCACTAAAGAGATTACGTTTATTATGTGCGTAATTTCATGGAACGGTTCTCCATACTGGTCGACTCGTTTAAAATTCAAACGCTGCCATGGAATTCAAATCAAAGAAAAAAATGTGTCATTATAAAATTTCAGCTTTGATTGTTTATATTTTCAAAATTTATTTCCCCAAAATCATCAATATTAATTGTGAAAACACCCCGATATTCTTTTAATCATTGAATTAATTTTGCATTAATTATTACTTGAAAATCGCTTTTCTATTATTATTGTGGTTATTCATAAAATACAATTGTTTTTATTGATCATAGAATGATATTATTTCTATTATTAATTTGCCATAATAAATGTATTTTAAATAATAATTATGGTTCTTGTCTATTTAGAGGAAGCCAGCGGCTAACAAATTTGAAAATAGTCGATATACTGGATTATTTGTGACTTATTATTCTTGAATTTTGCCGTAATCGGCTTTGAAAATTGCCGTTTTACCGTCTGGCTTCCAGTAAATAGACTTGTAACATAATTATTAATATTGATCTAACAAAATTATGCATTTACGTGTTTAAATATAAATGATTTTGGTTTTTATTTATTATTATTGTATACTCAAACAAATCCACCATTTATTTTAGTGTAATATGGTTAAATTTTTATCATAACATTGTATCATTGACTTTAGCATTATTCATAAGATGAAGTAATTACAAACTTCTCTTATAATAGTTATCGTGGTAAACATATTCTTTCAGAATACTTTTCTCATTAAATAATCGTAGGGCTAACTTACGCTAATTTCATAATGTGCCCATTGATTGCTATTCCATCAAAATGCATTCATATTTACAGCAAAGATAAACCTCCTATTTCACAATAATATTATTGAAATATGATTCTTTAAGTAATTATTAGTAGATATTAATTAAAATATTTTTTTTGAAAATATACGCACGGGGCTATTCATTTAAGTTTTAAGTAAGTTACAAATCATGTTGTCTATGATTAAACTTAATTATGGTAAGGTCGGCTGCGATGACTCTGTTATTGTTCACTCTGAACCGCCGCCATTTCTGAGTCCCGCTTTCGATTCTGGCGGAACTTGTTTTCTAAAACAGTCATCGAGGAATGCTGCCATCGACTTGTAAAGATGTTTCTTTACTCCTGAAAGACTGTGGCCCTCGTCTGGATATACCTGGAAAAAGAATTAAAAAGCTCTGTAAGCACCAATAATATTACCAAAAAGGTTGCATAAAACGTTGACAGTGCCAAAATATAATACTTAATATGAAAATGATGCTGAAAAAAAAGTTAGGTACTGAGGAAAATTATTAAACTACCTGCAAGTAAAAACTGTAAAAACGTCTTGTATTAATTAGCATTATAAGCATTAATGGGTTTTTCATTGAATATTTAGATGAACAATCCCAGAAAAATTCAAATAACATTAAGTACATCATAATATTATGTACAGTATAATAAAATGGCAAATCAGCGGCCACCAGTTTGTTTACGTTGGTATGTTTAAATTTAATACTTCCAATGCATCAAATAATAATTTTTCTATTGTCAAAAGTTCAACCATGCTAAAAACTTTCTGGAATCGGGTGTTTTTTAAGCACAATAGAACTTGTAATAAATTGTAAAAAATAGCACAAAAATTAACTTTTCATATTTTAATAATTAACTAAAAATTAACATGACATTAATATTTGAAATGATTTTGGGTCACCGCAGCTGTTCTTGAGGAAGCGCATTCTGGGCACTTTTTCGAGCACTGCTGGCCATATATCACGAATAACACAAACAATGTAAGTTTTCATGGCACCAATCTTATTGCTGGTTTATCAGCATAAAACAGAGACTTCATGTAATCCCACAGGAAATAATCCAGAGGTATCAAATCGCATGACCTTAGAGGCCAATTGACAGGTCCATTTCTCGAAATCAACTTATCGTCAAACTTTGATTTCAATAAGTCGATGGTTGCAGTCACCGGCCACGTAGCGCCATCCTATTGAAATAACATCTCATCCGGATCAATATCATTCATATTTAAAACAAATCATTGATCACGGTCCTTTAACAATTTCCATTGACCATAACGCGACGCGGGCTCTGGTCTCATTTTCGAACAAATAACGTCCGATGATGCCACCAGCCTGTAAACCGCACTAAACGGTGCATTTTTGTGGGGTATGTAGGGTCTCTTCTGGATCGGTCTCACTCCATAATATGTGGCAATTTTGGTTTTTAACAAATAATTTAAGTCAGAAATGAGCCTCATCCCTGAATGCAATTTTGCGGTAAAACAACTATACGTTGCGCGAATCGACGATTATTTTCCAAACCATATTGATCACAAATGTGAAGAAGTGACCACAGTATCGCAGGTTTGAAAGTTAACCTTTTTCAAAGTTATATCTAAGCAAAAAAAAAAAAACACTTGTTATAAACGGAAGTATTAGAATGAATTTTATTTCAACATGCCGAAATATGGCGTAGGTAATAGGTATGTACCTACAGGTATTTGAATTGATTTACATCTTCATAGATGGATTTTTGAACGGAAAGTAATTAATGTCTGATTAAGCTGACAGGAAAGTTTTTGTGTTTTGCTTGTTCGGTTGGCAATATAATTCTAGTGTAGTCATCTGGCGGTTTATTTTCATGGTTGTGACATCTTCAATTAAGTATTAATCTCACGACACGTCATGTCACCACGAATCCCACTAGGTAGGTAGTCGAAACTACTTGGTTTATACCAATAATAATTACCTGCTGTCGAAAAACGGCCCCCTTGGCAGCGAGCGCTCTAGCCAAGAGCAAACTCTGCTGCAAGTGGACATTATCGTCAGCTGCGCCGTGCACCAAGTAGAACAGCTTGTCACGCAGCTGCTCCGCCTGGCGGCTCACGTCCGCCTCCGCATATCCTCGGTAGTTACCTGTGGCATTCGGCAGCCCCATGTAGCGCTCCGTGTATGCTGAATCTGAAAATTACAAAGATGAATTTATTCACTCACTTGAAGCACAAGCATAATAATTAATACCTACTGTTACCATTGTGAAATTCTGATGCATTATTTGACAATTTATGAATTTGTTTGATGCTTTCAATACGTAACGAATTGTTACGTACCATAAAGTTTCCAACTGGTGACCGGAGCGACAGAAATGCCGCAGTGGAAGACGGAGAGAGGACTTGCGAGCGCCAGAGCAGCCACAAAACCTCCATAGGACCAACCCCACACTGCAACGCGACGCTTATCCACAAAGTGTAGCGAATCACGAAGATACCTGAAACAAATGCGATAGATATTGTTCACTGATTGTTAACATATTTTAGTTATCTATAATAATTCATAATAATATAGCTTAAAATGGAATAAGACAATTATTAACGTTCACTTGAAACTTGGTCAATAAGAATTTAATACTGACAAGCATTTCTGTACTATTTTTTATAGGTCAGGAACCTTGATTAAATATAATTTATATAATGTCAAAACATCTTTAGAACGTCAATCTGATGTGAAAGATATTGGCATAATTTTTGACTGTTCATTATCTTTTCATTCACATATAACCTCTACAGCTCTGCGTGCAGGTAAACTTCTAGGATTCATCATGCGACAAGTTAAACAATTTGTCATACGTACACTCCACGTATCGTCTCTTGAATATGGCTCTATTGTCTGGACTCCTTATAAAGTTTCCGTTCTTAATGTCTTTATTTTATGACATATAATACTATTTCCCTTTCGATAATTCGTCAAATGATTATTTTCAGACTGCCTTTCGACAAGGCATGCTCGCTTTTTACTCTTTTGAATCTCGTTGATCAATTATTCTGCTCTTGGGATATTTTTGCCTGCTCTCACAAAAGATGGTTTACGATGCTGGCATCCTAAAGAATTTGAATTTATATGCGCCTGTCAATTACCTACATGGTCGCAACCATGACCTATTCTGGGTCAGAACCGTTTCTTCGTGCCAAGCTTATCAGGCACCATTAGCGAGGGGTGCAAGACTAGTCAATGCACTCCCTAAAGACATTTTCAGAGATGTCCTACTATATTTTTGAAATTTTATTTTATTGTATAACATTGTTTATGTTTTTTTTTCTTCTTTCTTGTGAGGGTAATATTTGTTAACTATGTATTAGAGAAAGTATGCATTTTTATTTAACTTGTTTGATTATAACCAGCTTTTTTCCAATTTAAAACTTGTTACGTCCACAATGTTTTTTTTTTTTTAAATAAATTGTTAATTGAATTTACGTAGGTAATAATTAATTCCTGTAGTAAGAAAATGGTCAGTATCTATTAGGTATTAACTCTACATTATGCAAAAAAGAGTATTCTTAATGACGTCACCTCTTCGAAGTTAACATAATGTTTTCACAAAAATAGATACGAACAAACGAGCATATCCGAAACAACTTCAAAAGTTTAAACAGGAAACTCCATTCCAGAGTGTTGCCAACTGTCGCTGTCAAAAATAATATGCTAGATATATGATAAGAAAATAAGCTAGTTGACGGTTCCAATTTTTAAATTCCCTCTTGCGGAAAGGTATTTATTTTAAAAATATTTACGTCGTACAGTTTACAATATTTATTCTAAAAATTAGGAATGTCATTTTTCGGGAGTTAAAAACTAACCCACCCCGGCAATATATCGAATATACATTTCACTTATGGCCGCCATATGACTGCATGGGTTCTCTTACCCGTATGAGTTCTTGGAATTTGGGACCAGGTAAAATGTTACAAACCTCACAGTTTTAAATAAATTTGTTGTGACGAAAAACATTAGATTTAACGCTATATTCCAGATGCTTATTTTGCAAGCTAAATGCTTTTTCAAAAAACGCTATATATGGCCTACATAACTGTCCGATGTAAGGCCCACTATAAATAGTATGGAAACACGAAACTGTAAACTCCGATGGTGGGGCTAGTTATTCCCATATTTCGAATGGAATATGACAGTTTATAGAAAATAATGATTGTTGCATATTGAAACAAATGGTAATTATGATAATCTTCATTTATTGCGAACAGGTTACTGGATTGTATTTGCACTAGTACTACCACATAATTCGCAATTCAGTGCCACGGCCCGAATATAGTCGGCCTTGGTCCTATGTAAAAACGTAAATTCAAGCACTGTTATGACTATCTCATAACTCTTTAATAAATCATAAATAATTTAAATATACAAATACTTACATAAAACAAATAAGTAGGTATATCTACCATTTTGTATTATTTCTGTAGATAGGTGATCAGCAAAGAAATGACTTTCTAAAACGGTTGATTGTCCGCTGTTCAAATTTATATGGTCGATTTGATAAAACTTGGCTAAACATTGAAAACTCACTCTGTGACTTCTAGTTGATCAGCCACTTCCACTGTGCCAAGTCTGCGGTAGACCTCGTGCAGGAGTCTGTAACCCTGGCCTGCGGACCCTCGGCCGTCCACCTGCGCGACGACGCATCCGCGCGCAGCCGCCAACCACGCCGGCCAGTCGATGCGCCATCTCTCAGTCACCAGCTGGCTTCCTGGTCCTCCGTATCTGGTGGAGGCAGACCAAAACTTAAAGATGGGCCAAGACTTACATAATAGCATATACCAATATTCATAATATGAATATTATCAAATACAGTGGTGCAGTGGGACACTTGCACACAATTATTTTGAATCACATGAATACTTATAGATAATTATGTTATTGTTATTTTTAACTTGGGAAAAAAACGATAACATAAATGATTATATTATTTTTATACCCATTAATGTAGGTATAGAAATATGAACGAAGCGATTATTCAGTCAAATTCTGAAGTGAAAATATATACTGCCTGTTAAAGTATGCACGGTGAAATCCGTTCTCTAGCAATCACGTCGATTCGATTCGATTTTCTGCCTATGGCACCTATTCGTCGAAATATTAATAAAATATACTTTGAAAAAAGTGGAGAGGGGTTGATTAGTATTTTTAAAAATAGCGACCCGGCACTTTTTTATTTAGCATTACACCACTGATCAAAAATAGATGTTGACAATTTCGATCCACTACTGTATTACAATAGAAAATTGAATATTATATTATATTAGTGAAAGGAATCAATAATTATTATCTGTGGCCTTAGCTCGATATTAAGCGGTTTTTTAACACTTACCTTGATTACTAAAAATATTTTTATAAGCATAAGACAATTGTCACGGATATCTTGAATTGATTTATCATTCCATTCGCAAATGGCGGTCTTGAAGATGGGGAGGCCCGACGCACTGAATAATTTATTTTTAATATCTTATACTCAATTTATGACAAATACGCATCTCATAAGATTTGTGTATATTTAAAAAAAATATGACCGGTTTGAACTGTTTCGATGCCCCCTTAAAATCTCCTGACGAATAGATTGCGTTATCCGCGTCAAAGAAAATCGATGCTGCCATTCGTAATTATTAATAATGACGTTACAAGTGAGAAGCAATCGAAATATACGACGTGTAAATATTATGAAATTATTGGGTCTGTTAACGTAAATATTATTTGTATGCATACATAGATAATCAGCGCCGCGCTTTGGAGAAATAAAAAAGATTTAGTTTTGATACAAAAATAATATTACTTAAATTCAACAGAACTTGAAAGATGCGATCTTTCAGCACAGCTATGGAACTGATCATTTAAAGGTTTTCATTTTAGACTTATTATTTTTGGTCAAAATTTGAATTTAGGTTAGTTTTAAATTGTGTTTTTTAGCAAATAAAGTTAAAATTATGAAAGTGCATGTATATTTTGTAGCTGCAATAAAGATTGAATATAAGTAGGTAACTTACACGTGAAGAACTAACGGATATCTCGTGATCTCGTCTTCTCGCAGGCCGGGCGGAAGTAGAAGTCGAACCTGCGCCCTGTGTCCGCCGGAAACTTGCACCGGAAATGTTCGAATCACCGGAAGTGCAATGGCGGAAACGCGCTCCTTGAGAAAATAAAAAATGAGAATTAATTACTTACTTACATAATATTTCAACACTGTTGATTTCCATTTTCATAAAAGGTTAATATTATAAATAAAAAATCAACTGACCATAATATGTTATATTAGAAGTAAAGACTGAAGAAGACATGGGCAAAATAAACAAAAAATATATAATCTTATCATTGAAAGGCGGAGGATTAAAGAAATTAACAGATTTTTGTTTTTACGAGAAATGGTTATTAGTCACTTGTTCAACTTATTAGGTCCATACTCTGGTCCAAGTACATATTGAAAAACAGCCGGTGAATTTTCCAGACCCGGAATTCGAGCCCTAAACCCATGAAATTATAAGCCGACGTGGTAACCGGCCATCGTGGGCGTTTAATTACCACGCTCCACGAAATCCTGCATAATGATGTTATCATTTCCATATCGTATCTAATTTGAATAATTTAGAATGGTTCCATGAATAAACAGAACGATGACAAAACAGAACAGCGATAAACAGGACTATGACATTTCACGAAAAATAAAATATTTTATATTGAAATTGTCGTATCTCTTATTATATTATGTTGTAGGTATAGATTTTTAATAACACAGGTTTTCAATACACCGTAAAAAATGCATTCCTAATTGCTGGAAAGCCTCAATTATACGCCGAATGGCCAATATGCAGTGATTATACATTTATTTTATTAACTAAAGTTTTATAAGTATTTAATTAATAAATAGATAAGACAAAAATGAATGTTTTATTTTTTCCCTGTCCCGGAATTGTCCTTGTTCTGTTTTATCACCATTCTGTTTCTTCGTATTCTATTTTGTTCGGTTACCATTTAGAATATGTACCCCTAAAATAATAATATATTGTTTTTTTGGGGGAAATATTTATACCTATTTGGACTATTAAAACAACCACCGCTAACCTTTTAATTACCTTTTAATTACCACATTTAAATAACACGTTAATTATATATAATGACCAACGACTCCAAACGCGCCAGTCCCGGTGTTAGCACTAAATGACTTTTAACATGTGACATTCTTAAACCTTGTGCATTATATCTCTTCAGGTGATACAAACAGTGGCTGTATACGTGTATAAACGTATCCTCAAAATTCCTTGTATTATTGGGATGACAAAATGTTGGTGTCGTCAGACGAATGGGATAATACCTCGGCCACATTGTGAGAACGACTAGAGTACAGGATTTTCCAAATCGTTATCCAAAGAAAGACACGTAGCAGAGGATGATGCCGAATTTCGTAGCTTAAGGGGGGACATGCTCGTCGAAGGTCAAAATTGAGTTTTTATTGTATTTTCAAACCATGATCCTGGACACTCCTTAATCGTTGTAGATAATCTATTTATATAATTTTGAAGCCTTATTATCTTTTATAGTTATTTTAAACATTTGTTGACTGCATAAAGTATTTTTGTTACATAAAATAGTATTCTTTTAAACCTCTCGCTCTAATGTTTTAGAATATAGTCATATTTCGGTACATAACTGTGCAGTGGTGTTAAGATTTTTTACTTTTATTAATTTTTAAACGCATTTATAAAACCATTAGTATAATTTAATACGAGATAATTTTTGTAAAATATTCACGATAAAAAATTATATTGATAATCTCTGTGATCCCAAATTTGACAAGAATTAGGCATTTTATTATTCAAAAAATCGGCAAGATTAAAACATTTGAAGATGATTTTAAAGATATTTATTATAAGCTATGTCTTTGACCATTCAAGTGTGATAAACATCTTATGAATAATGATTGCTTTATAATAATTATTGACCTAAGAATAAGGTAGTGTTTTTTTGAAATACGCCATTTCTTTTGTCATTCCCCAGTGGTTAAGCTACAACATACGGCCGTAGCCATAAATTGACAAACTATAATTAAAGTAAGGAGTAAAATTATGTTAACGCGCGTGTTTGAACATGTACCTAACCGAATTTTTTTTTATTTTTTTTTAAACGGTACATGTTCAAACACGCGCGTTAATATCATTTTACTCCCTACTTCAATTATAGTTTGTCAATTTATGGCTACGGCCGTATGTTGTAGCTTAACCACTGGGGAATGACAAAAGAAATGGCGTATTTCAAAAAAACACTACCTTATTCTTAGGTCAATAATTATTATAAACAATCATTATTCATAAGATGTTTATCACACTTGAATGGTCAAAAACATAGCTTATAATAAGTATCTTTAGAATCATCTTCAAATGTGTTAATCTTGCCGATTTTTTTAATAATAAAATGCCTAATTCTTGTCAAATTTGGGATCACAGAGATTATCAATATAATTTTTTATCGTGAATATTTTACAAAAATTATCTCGTAATAAATTATACTAATGGTTTTATAAATGCGTTTAAAAATTAATAAATGTAAAAAATTTTAACACCACTGCACAGTTATGTACCTAAATATGACTATATTCTAAAACATTAGAGCGAAAGGTTTAAAAGAATACTATTTTATGTAACAAAAATACTTTATGCAGTCATCAAATGTTTAAAATAACTATTAGGGATAATAAGGCTTCAAAATTACATAAATATATTATCTACAACGTTTAAGGAGTGTCCAGGATCATGGTTTGAAAATACGATAAAAACTCAATTTTGACCTACGACGAGCACGTGGGCCGTTAAGAGCCCCCGTGATTGGTACGAGCGACGCTTCACCGAACTATTTCGGTCATCAGTCAATTGGGCGGCCATCGCTCTTATGATGACCTACCTCCGACAGTAAATAATACAATAATAAGAAGAATAAACATAAAGGAAATTCAATATTAATTCTTGGAATTTAGGAATAGTATTAATGGAACATTTTGACAACAGCACCTTCCTCATTTGTAGAATTAAAACTGGTTAAGTATGTATATGTGTATATTATAGTCGCATATTTAATTTTGAAGTAGATTTACTCAACTTGGTAACGTATGTACCTACTTGGTCCTCCTATTAAATTTCATTATCACAGACGAGTGTCTTTTGTTTCGGGATTTAATTTTCTCAAGTTCTCCTGAGTTTCTGCGTTTTATGCGAGCCTAAATTGCACGCGTTAAACGCAGTAGCGGAAATTGGCACTTCACATAAAGAGACCTTGGGCTTGCAGTATATTCTTTTGTCTTAAAAATAAAAAAAACCTTACCGAATAAAAGATTTCCAAACCTGTAATTCAGTGTTATTCTGCAAATGCATCAGCAGTTTTGGCGTTGCATGGCGTGCAGCACGAAGTTCGGCCCTCGGTACACCGGGGCCCAAACACTCGAGGACGAAATGGGCCCCTCCAGGACTGAACCACGCATTGTGGTACAAGCACGGCTGGGGGCCTGACATCGGCTCTGCATAAATAAATACATTATTATGCTATAAAAATGACAAATAATTTAGTAGGTATAATTGCACATAAGTAGGCTTAACATGTTCAAATGTTAATATTATATACTGATACCGCAGCACATAGCTCGAAGAAGGTACAATCTCTGGACAATTTTAATCGTCTAGTGGTACCCAAGAGGTACAAAACGTCCACAAGGTAGACCTAGAGGCAGCTGGATCGATGACGTGGTTAAGTTCTGCAGAGGTACGTGGCAACGCAACGGACAGGACCGAGAGAAGTGGAACCATCTTGGAGAGGCAGGCTGATCATGATGACTGATACCGAATCAGCAGTCAAACTTTTTTTATCTATTGCTTTCATTGTTTGCTATATACACTCGCGAAAGACGAGTGCGCAGTTTGTATGAGGTTTCATGTGTCCGATTTACGTAAAAGTCAAATTGTATTTAAGGATTTATTTCAATCCTTATCACACCAAGCGCGTACCAACTCCACTGATCGCGGAGTCCACAATTTTACTCAATCTTCATTACTGTATGAGAGTAAGCCTTCGTATGATAAAACATAATATATATTCTAAAAAAACACACTCGTTCATAATATAACTTTTAAAGACATATATTGTACAGGCATTTCCACTTTACGACGAATCGTGAGTCCCTTTTGTATGTTGTAAGCTGTCAATTGTAATTTTTCATCAGATCATTGTATCTATAGATACGCAATATCATTTTTTATAATATTACCAACCCGGTTTTCTAAATTATAGTAACTATATCCAACATTAAATACGGAAATGTAAAATTATAAAATTTATGGCGTACCTATTATAATAATATATCATAATAGTACTTACTAATAACAGCTATATCAAACATTTTTATGAATAGTTCAACCGTGTACCCGCTAGGGTCTCATACCGTAGGGTGGTAAGTAAGTAATTATTACCATTATATCGATAAATTAAATATGTAGGTAATTAAAATAATTATTTTGAATATTTCCATGATATTATTCTCATATAATATAACAAAGAATTATATTGGGAACTATTATTAAATTAATAATTAATTGGGAATTGCATTACTATTATAGTCAAAAATAATAGACACCTAGATAATAAAGCATGTATGTATGTACTTACTGAACAAATTTACGACCTATTTGAGACTATAAAAAATAGAAGGGGCGGCATTATAGTCTGTCTAGGGACGTCATTGCCTACATACACTATAAATGATTTACAGATTAACTTAAATAAACTAGTGTTCATATTATATAAAAATACTTCGAAATATTCTGTTAAAAAATGTCAACCAATTCCGAAATTTCCCACAGCTCGAGATTCGAGCCACATGGGTCTACACATGACAGGTGACATATCGTCACATTATTATTAAAACCTCGTAAGAGAAGAATGTTGAGGGAAAGGAAAAAACGTATTAACAACAATATTTGAAACACCTCTGTAATCGATGAATCTACCAACACTGGTTGTGAAATACGAGGTTTTAATTATTCCATGTTTGAAACCACAATACAGCATAGTAGTCTAAAGAACCGAGGTTTTGATATGACTTAAAATGTTTTTTTGTTTAAATTTTGTCGAACAAACTTCATTTTTCCATAATATCGGACTTACAGTAAGGTGACGATTTTAGAAGTTTGCCTAATTTAAAAAGGACGTAAAAATTGGAAATAAAAATTGAATTAAAAATGGTGCTACAATAAATTTATTTTGGCGCGATATAAATCAAAAGAGTGTCAAAAAGTTCAGTTTACACCGTTTACGAGCACGTGCGTCAGATTGACCAACATAATACCTAATTGGAGTTTTACGCTCAAACTAAAACAAGAATTATTATGAATATCCTGGGAGGGGAAAATTGGACCCCGCGGTCTCTGTAACGGCAGTTTAAATAGTTTTTTTCGAGTAGGCATAGCTTAATGGCCCATTTGAGATTTTGGGCCATTTTAGGGTCTATTTCGGACGTTGTATATATCTCCATTTCCTGGATGTTAAGTCTTGTCCTAAATGCTTTGATTACTCACAATTACTGTAATAAACGATAGCTATGATTTTAAAATTAAATTTTATCAACAAAAAAATAAAGTAAAACACATTAATGATCATTATTATTATTTTATTGACGGTTTCGTTTTTTTTCAAAATCTTAATACTTTGGACGCGGAAGACGCACACGGTGCGTAATGACCTGGCGGCCGATCGATGTAATTAACGTGCATTTTAAAGGGGGCAATTAAAATCTCATTATCTATTCAGCAGCGAAAGCGTTAAGAGGTAAATTTTGTAACTACTACTTTAAAAATAGAATATCATTAGTTAATTTTTAGACTTAACTATAGGTAAATATTTCTTCAAGGGCATCTTAGGCGGTTTGTGGGATTATTGGAACAATAATTATTGTTTGCTGTATATTTTTCGTTGTACCGATTCAGTGACCTTAACTAATTACTATTTAATTACCATATTTAAATAACATAGTAATTATATCTAATGGTCATCTAGTGCCAACACAACAGCTGCTAATAATGCATAATGTTCTTAAATTTGGTCTTCTCTGTAGGGATATTCTAACATACAACTGAACTCCAAAATCAATAAAAATGATAAATAATTGATGTATCGTATTTAGATAGTTAATTATTCCGGGGTGTAAACTGTCAGGTGTGATGTTTTTTTAACACAGCCAATCATGAGCGTGTTAAATGATTTAGAGCGAGATGGAGTACGACAATTTCAAATTGAGATGCATCGATTTTGAAAATTTATCGAGTATACAGTAACATATTTTTTAAAACATCATACATTATTCTAATCGGATGCATATAGAATCAAGCAAGACTTAGTGCCGCGTGTATTAGTCCACTTATCATTGTGTTTCCCATATTTTCACATATTGTAGATAACCGCCTTGTCTACGGAATTGCCTTAAGTTATATCCGTTTTATTTTGGATCAAGAAAATAACGGAAACGTATTACCATGTCAATTAGTTAAAATAGCCATGCTTAGGGGCCACCGTTTCACTTTTATATTACCAGAAATTCATTCATGATATTATCTTGGATCTTTTGAATTCTTACCAGGCTGCCTCTCCTTGCGTCTCTTCGTCGGTGGCGTGGACGGCGCATCGGTGGCGGTGCCATCTTCCCCGTCTTCCCATTCGTCGTCCCAGTCAGTTGGTCTCCCGAAGGTCTGAGGGGGCGGCGGGACTGGAGTCTGCGCCCCTGCTACCAGTCTCGGAGTACAGGTCAAGCACTGTGGTGGCCTCGGCGCTGCTCCGGCTCTGGCAGGGCTGGCGCCGACCCGGTACAGGTGCAGCTCGCCGGGGCGGCCTTCCGGGATTCCGAGATAGAAACTGTAGAGCAACACATACGTTTTAATGTATACAATTTAATAATAATTATATAGCCTTACGTATTTTAATACTTCCAGGGGTTTTGGAAGGCGCTTTCATTGGTCTGGCCAAATTCAAATCAGCAATACCCAAAGCAGGTAGACGAATCAATAAGGCATTATTTTAAGTTGACACGTTGTTCTTTTGGAATAGCATCAGATAGAGTATTTTGCGCGTCGATGTTCTTAAAGAAAGCTTGAGAGACGAGAGTAAAAAATGCATATGTATATACTAATATGCAGAGTATCTTAAAAGTAAGAATAGCATCGTATCTTTGGGAGTCAAGTCTGAACTATCTTGTAGTTAGGATGCGTATGCAGTTATCTAGATTTTGTAGTTATGATGTAGGTATATGTTTTTATTGTGTCCTCTCTTTTCGAATTGTCGAATTTTTACATTTTATTATCTAGTGAAAATATTGATGTCTGCCTCAAAAAGATAGTGTGAAAATATCATCATGGGTATGAAATGTTCGCAATTATAGCACCTTTAGAAATTAATTACTCTATTGTCAATACGTGAGCTTGAAGATTGATTTTAATAAACTATTTTTTTATTCAACGAACATAAACGCAGATTAGAAAGTGCTTTAGTGAGAATTGTAAGAACCGTTAGTTAATTTCCGACACACTTAGATTGGACACACATAGCCTAGCGGTCAGAGTAACTGGGCGTGAATCCCGGTAGCGCGGGTTCGTATCTCTCTAGGTATCGCATTTTCTTTAAAAAGAATCACAATTTTGGAGATATTTACATTCTGTATCTTATTTAATTTATATTCTTATGTGATTTAATATATTGTTATCACACGATCCATTCTTTGTCACTAAAGAAATGCTAATTCTGATTTAAGTATTTTCTGTAGCAGCGCATCTATTCTATACACAACGGCAGCTAATTAGGGTAGGACAGTATCGAAAAATAACACTTATTGTAACAATTTATTACAATGAGTTAGCCCTCTGAACTGTCAACACTGTTTATCTCTCTCTAAAATTTATCATAGCCAAGAGAGGTGCTGTTAAAACATAGCACTTATTGTAACAATTACAACTAACTTATTGTAATTGTTACAATACGGTGCTTATACTTGGATACTTTCCTATCCTAGATAGCGACCAAAAGCAGTATTGTGTAGAGAATAGGAGCGGTGAAGTTGATTGAAAAGAGCTTGTTCTTGCTAGTTTGTATATAAATGGCCTTAAATAACTATTTATCAGATTTAAATACGAATTTTAAAAGTTGTCGACAACTTCGTAATATGAAAATATCATAAATAAATAGAAAACATAAATGGCGATGCTAGAAAGAAAGCGGGAACATCCATTAAATATAGTTGAAAGTGGTTCTAAAGAGTAAAGTATAGAGCAAGTGGGTCAAGCTAGCCGGCCACAGAGCGAGCGGTTCCCTCCTTTTGTGCCCGATATAAGGACACATCAATCTGCCAAGTGAAACAGGACTTGACAACAGTTTCCACTTTAAAATTTCACGATAATTAATTATCTTCATTAAAATTCACAACAGAGCGTAAGAAGACCGCAACATTTTATTTTATCATTTTGAGGTCTAAATAATTAATTACTATCTAATAATTAATATTCATTGATATTTTACATGACACGCAATTTTAGTATTAATGATAGTGTAACTCTGTTTTCTCATTTTGTATGCTGATGGAACAAGTGGCTACCGTTATATATAATGTTATTACCATATTAGATCATGAAATAATCCCTCAGCAGGCTAAAATGCATTTTGTTTTTTTCAATGTCTGTTTGATATAATGCTAAAATAATTTTGGAATACTTCCGATATCATAGATATAATTAATTCACATGCATCACAGTTGAATCGTCTTGTGATTTTTTAAATAAGAAGTGAAAAAAAAAGAGAGGTATTTTCCGATATTTATAGGTAACCACTTCCGTTTCCATTATTCCAATTTTAAAATTCATTGTTCGGAAAATATGATACTTACTCCTTTTACGTCAGATTAAAAAATGAATGTGATATATAATGTCATTGTGTACTGTTCTATGACAATTGAAGCCTCCCCATCAATAATGATCTATGTTACATTTTGGCAGTTTTTAACTAAATATGCAACAATGATCTACATCACATTGCCTCTGTTTTGGCATATTTATTTTTTTGATCAAGCAACATTAATACTTTGGACGCGGAAGACGCACACGGCGCGTAATGACCAGGCGGCCGATCGATGTAATTAACGTGCATTTTAAAGGGGGCAATTAAAATCACATTATCTCTTCAGCAGCGAACGCGTTAAGTCATTTGTTTTTGATCCGTTATGTTGGCCTCTCTACAACAATGATCTATGCATTTGTCAAAATGGAGGATGACACGAGAGTTTTTGTTAACCCTGGAGATGTAAAAAGACTTAAAAGGAAAAAAAATCACATGGAAAATTGGAAGAGGAATACAAAAAGGAGAGGCCTTTTAATTATAAATAATTTCAAGGCTTCAATTATTGGTGACAGAATGATAGTTAAAAAGCATGCATTTTAACCTCTTAAACTTTTAAAATGGCCCAAAATCACATGAAAAAAATGTTTAAAAACGATTTTCAGAAATCGATTATTTAAAATGATATAAAAGTAGATGTTCGATTTTATTATTTATGGATGCATTGCAATTGGCCAGGTAATCGATATATATAGGTATAGGCCATATATAGGCCAGGTAATATGCATATTTAATATTTCAAATAGTTACGCCTGACGCACATATACGTGATTTGCTACTTATATTGAATTGTGGATATATTGGTTATTATTAGTAGACGATTCATATATAAAAAAAACAGCATTATGATTGCTTATCCCTGGCGTAGGTACACCGCACAGTCAATTGAAGTGAGAAAGCGACGCCGGCGACGTCCTTTAGCGAAGCAATGCTCTACGACCGACGCTTCCAGTCCGCCTGCAGTGAGCGTCTATTGCAATCTATTACGCCCCCCCACCCTCCTCGCCCCGCTTTACGACGTCGTTCGGGAAATTTTATAACGACGAGATGTATACACACGCTGTATTCTGAAAGTGTGCACAAATGTTGTATGTTTTCACATGTTTATTATTATTGCTGGGTGTATACTGTATATGGACCATATTGAGGCTAAGGTCGGCTGTACGATACATTGTACGAAGTATATCGTGAAGCGAGCATTTCTCATATTATAAAGCTTTTGAAAAATGCATAAAAATCTCCATTCTTGTGATAACTTCTCGTTCAACATGCCTGATAAATTACCCACACACAAGTATAAAATATACCATTATAATACCATGGTTGAGGACGTCTTATCGTCGATACGCGGAACTACAAATTCCTCCGTTATTTATATAATCCCCAAATTCTGCTTCCATCCTTAAAACTTTTCGCTTTACGCTCATACTGGGGGGTTCGGTTCCGGACCCCCACAGAAACGAAAAAAAAGTTTATATAAATGGAAAATTACTTCATCATATTGTTTATCAGGACCTCATGACCGAGGATCATTACATGGATGATTTGGCTCTCGGACAGCCTGACAGGCAAGACCCGCGGCACTTATAAGTTGGTGAAACTATATGTGGCATGTCTAAACGGCAAGACGGCGCGGATGAAACAAACGGACAGGCAGGCAGGGTTTTATTGAATTTTAAAAACTAACCAACACCATCTGTAAATTGTATGTAGTCTTATTTCAATGAAAACAAATACGTATGCCTGACAAAATTTACTGTGCACTATTTATGTCGGATCTTAACAGCCTACCCCCACCCGTCGCCACTGTCCAATAGTGGCGTATTATTTGTGTATCAGAAATAAAGACAAAAGCGTATGGCCATACGGCAGTCTAGAATAAGAACTCGAGTTATTATTATTTTTTTCTTTTTTTTCTCTCTCTAGTTATTATACTGTCTTAAATAGCATGCAATGCCGTTTTTTGTATATATATATATATATATATATATGACGATATTTATTTATACGTTTTATAGGGTTAATACTTTACGTGAGAAATTATATTAAAAGTACTTGTCTAGTTAGGTGTTGAATGGTTTGCATAATCGTGTCCTCACGAAGTAACATAAGACTTTCGTACCGGTTCATGATTTCAGCTTTTGAGAAAAAAAAGAATCCTTTCATATTATTATCATCTCTTTGGAAAATGACAAGAATTCTTTCATTTGGGTTCGCATTTTTTAAAAGAAAGAATGATGGTTTGGTTTATGGCGTGCTATTGTAAGCTAATTCAAAGGCGTTAGAAAAATCACGCGTCCATGTTTTAAATGTGAAAGAAGTAATGTTTTCCCTTGTTCATTTTAGAGTGGACAAAGTTGGCATTATTTCCATACCACACAATTATATATGTATAAGAAAAGAAAGAGAGAGAACATTTATACTTAGATATAAACTAAAAATACATACTGTTTCCTAAATGAGACTGTTGAACATTTTTTTTCTATTTTTTGAAAATGTCATCAAAACTATTCATAACAAAAAAGATTTAGTAAAAATTATATAATTTAGTGGCATAAGTAGCTAAAATATTGTGCATTTGGAACTTAAAATTAAGCTTTATGTTTACCCAGGAGCCATAAATTTTAAAATGGCTGAAAAAATTACTTTTAATTTTTTTGATTTAATCATCATCTGATTTAATTGATTTTCAGTTTAGATTTATATTTTATTGTGATAAATACTAACTTAAAGTCAAACTTGACATTTTAAAATTAGAAGCCCATAAAATACCATGATGGTGTCCAAAACTTCAATTCGGTATATATATATAATTAGCGTCTGGTTAGATTGATTTTTATTTAAGACATGATTAATTCACATCTGCGACTTTTAAATCAAGTCTTCTACGTCACTACAGTCGTTTATTCAACTAAAATCCGCTTCCCACATATACTTTTCCCGCTACTACATTCCCCGTATCTATAAATCAGTGTGTGTTCGATATTGCGTGGTGTTTTATTAACATTAGAAAGCCTGAAACCTTGCGGAAGCAGACAGAGATTTATTTCGAATGTAGAAGTATTGTGAGGAGGAGAAACAAAAAAGAAAGCTTTTATTCCTCTTAATAGTGCCAAAGATATGTTAGCTGCTATGGACAAGTCAACACGCAAAGGTCACGTGACGTAACATTGTCAGAGCAAGTCATATTGTGACGTTACAGTGTCTACGCATGCAGCGCTGTGACGTCAAAATCTTGATATAGAAGTTGGTCTATGGTTTGATTAGTCAAAAGTTATTAATGTGAGGTTATATTATTATTATTACATTATTATTAGTTATTACTTTACTGTTCTTTAGAAATGAACGATTGAAGCTTCTTAGCTAAAACTTATTTTAATTCAAGCTATGCTTTGATTTAGGCGTCTGCGAGAAAGTAGAATAAATTACGAAGGGTGCTGCATTGTTATTTGTTTTATATAATTGTGACACTTTATTCAGACAGAGAGTCTAAATATTAAATTACACTAAAGTAAACTACACCACAGACTACTTTTTGAAACTGTAAATGGAAACAAAATTGATGACAAGTCTAATTAAATATTACGAGTTCTTTCAGAATTTACAAAGATTTATATGATGGAATTTTAAGTTTGTTTCCATAATTAATTAAAGTAGAGCATTTCTTTGTCAACTTTAGTAATAAATCTTTTATTTGTTATTTGTTATCAATCATGCTTTAATAAATTAACTGAGAGTGCTTTCAATACATTGTAGAACCCACTTTGACTTCACAAGCCTTTTCACAGGGCTCAAAATGGACCGGAACGCACCGGAGCGCCGTTCCTGTTCGTGAAATCGGTAAAATTATCGCTCCGTCTCGTGGAATGAATAATTTAACCGTCTGAGCTGGATAGGCCATATAATAGAAAATCTTAAAAACACATAAACTTTGATAACTTTACTATGTAAAAATCTTCAAAAAACTGTCGAGCGCTCCGCTCCGGTTCGTAAATTTTTCCATTTCGAACGCTGCCTTTTTATCAATAATATTATAAAAAACAACTATTATTCACACATTTTTATTTATATCTAGGTTTTATTACATATTATGTAGTATTTGATTTCATTATTGCTAATTTTTAGTCGGGTTATATTGGTCAGTTTCTTTTAATAATCGCCTACTTCTAAGGTATCATAACAGACCTTAGACTATAGATACATCTAGACCCCACCCGTTGCATTGCTAAATGAAGCCGCGTGCCTTGCGTTTAGTTTGTGGGCGAGCGAACGCATTCGTCTACAAATGTTCGAGACCATAGACCATTTCGCTAGTGCTCGCCCAAAGTGCTCGCACTAGACGCTCAGAATTAAATATAATTTTCTATTTTTTTTACGTTATATAGTATTTTTTAAGCGGTCAAAATGCAACCATTAGGTAAAGATATCCATAATTTAAGTTATTTTAAAGAAACACTAGGTCACTGATATTAAAATATATAATAAAATACAAATAAATTATCACGAACATGTATCAACTTACCTATGAAACGTAATACCATCTTCTTGCTTATCAGTACGGCTACCACATTTTAAGACAACACACAGAACCATCTTTTCTACTTAATTAACTAAAAATATTTACCATTGACTTTATGTTTAACACAAAAAAGATCAATTTTAGCAACTTAAGCTCGCAAGTTATCGACGCTATGTGAAGCGTTTCGCCCCGATTTGATGGCGATACTTTTGGAAACTAGCTCACAGATATGTAGACCTTTTATCTTACTCTAGCGCGTGTCGCAGAGATTGTAAGGGTGCCGAACACTTTCTCACTCGCACTCATGCATCGTTTTTGTTCAGGCCTTGTAACAGACTTTTGAAAATAATTTGTTATTAACCATTCGTTCATTCCCTGTAAACGAGGAGAGAATATAATTTGTTGCAAAACATTCATGCCATAGATAGATCTTGATACCTATCGATTGAAACTATTCATCCATAACATTTAGACACCCGTAATGTGTGAATGTATCTTACCAGATTTTTGAAGGACGGTTGTTACATATTACTTCATTTGATAGTTCATAGAATATGTCGCAAACATTCATAATTGGTCCATTGATCCATTGATCCAGATACATTTTATCTAAGCAACACGATTCGAATCCAGGATAAAATAGCCTCATTTGTTTTATTTCATTCTACTTATTTCAATACATCGTTAAAAAGTTGGTAGTTATTTACATTCAATAATTTTAAATTGAACTATTCGAGTTGAGACGATATAAAACAAGTTGTCTTTGCTGATATTTACTCATTCCAAAATGTAATTTATTTAAGTAACATATTTCGTTTTAAACACTCTGTAGAAATACAACAGACGACGACGGACCATGAATAATTTAGCGAAATATTTACACTCTTCATTTTAAATGTGGCGCGAAAAATGCGCGCGAATTTTTTTCGCGTGTTCAAGGGGTGTACAGTGCCTTCTTTTTGTTTGTCTTTACAAGTATCCTCCCCCCCCACCAACGCCGACTCCTCAAAACATCCATTTTGACATTCTTTTGTTTGATCTTCGTAACGAGGTTTTGTGATTTTCAAAAACAACTGAAGGGATGATAAAATCATGAATTATTAATAATATTATTACTATGCATACAGTGTACAAGATTGTAATAACAAATTAAAAAATAATTTTTATTTTGCAGTTTTATTTTGCATCTGCTAGCATTCAGAATGATTCCGGTTCTATTCTAGTCTGGGTAAAAAAATTGCGATGTAGAATGGCTTAAGGCTATACTTCAGCTGGGGCACGGCTTAAAACGATCGTGACTACGCAACGCGAAGATTGTGCAAATGACGCGTGCAGAAAAAAACATAATTTGTCATAAAAAGTCAACATGCGTCCATTTAATGTTACATTTATTGTTTTATTACTAATAATAATAATATATTCATTGACATGTTTTCTTTGTCAAGTAAATGGGTAACGTTTTTTAGTCATCTTTACACGATTTGAGAATTAATTCCCCCGTTGCCATCACAAAACAAATTGACGTGTTCACAGCTCGACTTTCGCACTCCGATTGCCAGCCAGTCCGAAATTTCGTCGCACCTATAGTTGAAAATTATTTGCCGTTTCACTGAAGTACCGTCTTAAAATTTGGCTAAATGCGTATTAATATCTATTAATTAATCGGCTGATTCAAAAATCACGTAACTTACGCGTGGCCCCCATGATGGAGAAGCTGTCGTGGTTATAGTCTGGGTGTTAGGGCTCAGGGTTAGGGGTGGGCGGGGGGGGGGGGGGGGGGTTCCGGCGTGGTCGATCTACCGGCTACAAATTTGCTCTAATAGTAAAATATTCGTCAAGGATGTGAACATTTTAAACTATGCGGTTGTGGGATACAATTTTTGATTATTGTGTGTGGACAACTTCATAATTCAAAAATACACAAAACACCTGCCCTCGATGGACGCATGGCTTAAGCGTCGGCCTATAGTGTCGAGGGTTCCAGGTCCGAATCCTGGGTCTGGCAAGTACCAGTGGCGAAGGGTGGCTTTTTGAAAGAGGTAGGCTGTGGGAGTAACCATGCTTGTCAGATATATTTACGGGAAATAAGAAGATAACCCAATATTACTACTGATGAATGGGTACGCTAAATCAATGAAATTTCAAAAGCTTAATTGGTTTGTTATAATTAGTTTATAAAAATAAGCAATTGGTTTGAATTACTTATGTATTTTCCTAAACATTTATAAACGTAACATACGCTCAAAATATATTACCTATGATCTTTGAAAATATCCGTTGTTGTGTATATATTATTTTCCATAACAATTTATAATTTAACCCGTAAAACAATAAATTTTAAAATACTTCTATATTTAAAACACAGACTTAGGTAGGTACAATATCAGATATATAAATTATCTAATGAGTGAACTAATAGATAAATAAAAATCATGAGATAAATTATTTTATATTTTTAACAACAATCAATACATATTTATGTGATTGAATCCCATAGAAATTATTTTTTAAATTATCTTCTTATTAATTATTTTGAATAGATGTGCTCTAGCGATGTAAGCGCTAACGAAACAACTTGTAGATTTATATGCGGGACGCCAGACATTTTTAAATTATGAGAAAAAACTTCATATTGAAAAACCCGACGATTAACGCCAAAATAATCCTATACACTATTATGTGGCGAAACGCGGTGTGTTTTATTTTTTTAAACTTTCGAGAGATGCCATAGATGGTGCTTATTGAAATATGGGAAAAGATCGTAAAATTATGACAATTATACGATAGATGTCTTTGGGCATATTAAATATATTATTATTTGTGATTATATAAATACGTCAATATGAAAATAAAAAATATTTTTCTTAAGAAGGTAGGCTTTAAATAATCGCATAGTATGGAGTCTTCGCCACTGGCAAGTACACATATTGTTTTTTAATTTGTGTATATGAGTATGGACCTAATAGGTTGACCAAGTGGCTGGCACCAATTTCTCGTAAAAACAAATTCTATTAACACAAACCTGCACTCTGTGGAGGCCCATACGATTTTATTAGGATTGGACATGGTCGGAAACTATGTAATTTTACCTAGAACACCATTTGGAGAACGATTCTGTGGAGCATCACACTGCCTTTAGGTAACCTTAGCGATAGGTAAGGGAACATGCCAAGGATCCTAGCCCATTTCAGAATGTGGGGCGCATGACCTAACGACGGTAGCGTCATATTATGTAGAATCGCAAAATCGGTGAATTTTGAAATCTGTGTTTAGTCACAGATTTCGCGATCGACCTATTAGGTTACACAAATGTTTTTGAATGAACGGTCGTGCATACCTGATGATTCAATCGGTCGAGAGAGGTCATGTAAATAAGACTTACATGACATCGCTTTCGTGGTCCCAAGCCAGCAGTCTGGACACCTCGAAGCGCCCGTGCGTCAGGGGCAGCGTTCTCCGGGCCGCGGGCGGACCCCCAACATGTACTGCGTGGCGGTAGTGACCCGCGGGTCCGTCGCGAACGGCCGCCGTGCTCACGTACGCCGTGCCATCAGATGAGAAGAGAGGGGGCGCCGGGGGCTCGGCCCAGCCACGACCTTCGCCGCTGCTCCTTTGGGTCTGCAAAGAAGGAAATGGTCACACACAATAAGTTTATACTATAACTATATGGATTCGTAGAATAGAAAGCATAGTGTCGCGCCAATCTTATTCTTGAAGAGTAAGCGAGACGCGATGTTGTCATTTTATGGTACTATTTGACAGTCGTTAAAATCGGTTAACCTCAAAATTAGTCTCTGCGCGGTGTAGTTTTCCGGCAGATTCGCTACTACGTTCTACTGCGCAGGCGCAAATATTGCAAGGTCCAATAATAATTATTGCGTGAAAATTCAGAAGCTTCTGAACTGATTGATGCATGTATGTAATCTTGCAATTTGCATGATAATACGTAAGTACTGTCAGCAGTAAATCCATGCACGTGTAAACAGCGAATTAGAATAAAAAATCCTTACAACGAAACTATTGTATTGTAACTCTATTGTAATACATGCATAATGTGTCTCCAAACTAGTCAAAACCACATACCTTTACGTACCTAAAGCCACAACTTGTTGAAAGTAGGTTTCGTGGAAATGCTCCAATTTTCAGTATATGGTGTGTATATCAAATTAAGATTTTTAGTGGATTTGTCTGTTTAAGATAGATGAAAATTAATAAGATAGGATAAGTAGGTACCTAACAAACTTTCAGACAATTTAAAATTAAAAATAAGAGAGAACGGCATTCAAAGACTGCTTAAGGGCGGGTGGCACTTTGTGTAGGGACGTAACTGTCTGGAGATATAATAAAAGTTTGACAAACGACAATTAATTCTGTCGTACTCGTATTTTAAATTTAAATTATAAATTATATTTTATTCACTGTAACGCGATCGAAAGTATAATTAATAAATTATGTGAAATATATATTGTGACTGAAAGTCATTCTGAACGTAAGTACGGTTTCACGGAGAAAAGTATAGTTTTACTTCGTGTCCGGAAATTTGTACGTATGCAGTTCGCCGTATCGAACTTCACCGTGAAATGTTGTATCGGAAATATATGGTCGTATATTAAAGACTGTTCAACCTCTTTTGGTCATATAGTACTGAGATACAATAATTCACGTCTAAATCGAACACGGTTCTTGTCGGTTTACAGGAAGCCAGCGGCAAACAAATTTTGTTTCTCCTTGCTTTTTCGTACAAGGTGGTTGTTAGTAATTTTGAACAATCACAAACACCCAGGCTTTGAGAAAAACACATAAATGTTTTTGTCATGACCGGGAATCGAACCCAGAACTCTCGGGTGGAAGGCCATCGCCTTACCCACTGCACCACGAGAGCCGCCTCTCGTGACTGATGTAGCAATCATGCACCATGGAGCTTGACGAAAGAATTTAGAGAGAAACTGGCTCAGCTAGTCTTAAATTAATGTCCTCTGTATCCGCATACTGAATATCAAGATTTGAATTCGATGATGACTCTACGGGGGAATATGACAACTGGAGGCCAGCACAATTGGGCGCCGCACTGTCGAATCAAATAAATACACGTTCGTTACGATTTTATACAGAAAGTAGACGAGGAATTTTAATCAGTTTCTATCTACTACTTAGTAGTTTTAATTTAATTTGCTCTCAACATGTTTTTATTGCCGATTGAGAATTATCATGTCTGAGACTTTATATTATAAAAACTCTCTTCTCGTTATAAGTTAAACATAATTATTGCACGATGACATCATTATTTATGTATTCATATTTAAATTCTTACCAAGTTTAGTATAAGCTAAAAGGTAATATAATAATTTAAATATAAATAATAATGTTACAAATAAAATTTAAAAGTATCTATAACTTAAGAACGTCTTTTTATTTTCGAGTTATATTCGATTGCGTCGCACCCAGTTGTCCCGGCGCCGAATCGTCTTATGACCCTTCTACGGAGGAATCGGCATCATCCATTGTATGACAGATTTGAACTGTTTGGAGGCGATTGCGTTATCTGCGTCAAGGAAACCCTACGCTAACTTGAAAGTTTGGAGGTGAGGAAAGGAAAGTGTGGAAAGAAAACCAGGACAGTGGTGCTGGTATCAAACCTTTTAGATTGCCTCGTTCAATAAGTTTGTAATCGATCTTAATCAGAAGAAATTGGCATTCATTGTTAAATCACAAATCACCGGAAGCATAATCAATTATTACTATCGCCGTTGAATTTCCGCAAAAAATGTGGGATTCCTGGGCAAAGTATAAAGTAATTCGCGTGAATTTTTCCCGCGCGAAAGTTCCCCGTTTCAGCGAGCTTGTGATTTATGTCATTTCCGCCCTCCCCGAAAATTAATTCTGTCAACGGTTCAACCGATTCATTCTGAAATCTGCGCGGGGATGGGGTAGTACCTTGGATATCTCGAGACATTTATCACTTCGTTTTTCTGGCAGCCTGGCCGGTAAATAGTTGCTTAAGACTTCTACGAGCAATGTGAGGCTCTTGACACCATTTCAATTACATAATAATATGTAAGAACTAAGAATTTCATACGGGTGGTTGTTTATAAAAGTAATGGTTGTTATTCAATCACTAAAAACTAAAATATATACACAAGAAACAAAAAAAAAAAAAATATCAAAATTATTCTCATCTTTACTATACTAGATTTAAATATATCAAATATACATATAAATCAAAGATTTTCGGCATAACACGAGAAAACCTTTGTATTTCTGTAGTATTTTCACCATGACTGCTTGTTTACACTCGTAGCGTGCTTACACATTATCGTTTTATAGAAGCGCCACAGACACTGGCTTCCTATTTATATACCTACATATAGATGTGACGTATACATACGTAAAGAAAAAGTGGTGACACTATTCGGGGCTCACGCGTGTGTCGGCGTTTTTCGAGGCGTTTGTGGCATTTCTAAAAAGCGTTAGAGCAGTACTCGAAATTTTTGTTTTGACTTTACATTACGAATGATACAGGTATCAAAAATGTGTTTTTAGTTTTAGGAAACAGTAAAAATCGTCTAATTATCATTTTAAATAATATAAATTATAATTAAAAAAAAAACAAGCTCTATACAAAAAGACAATAACTCATGCATCTTTATTACACGTACCCATCGCGAGTGGAATGTATCGCGAAGCATGTGGCCTTAAGTAACCGACGTGATAACTCGGTAATATCAGCGCTAAAATCCCCACGTGAGAATGCGGCATAAGTGTCATAACTCATAATAGACTATGCAATGTATTTTTAATCATAGCTTGCACTACGCACAGAAACACTGCAATAAATAAGTACTGTTTCAGTGTTGCAATGTCGATATACTAAAATATGCTGATAATTATATTTAGTATCCCGACTACTTTTATCAAAATAGTAAAAATCAGAATAATGTTCTGTAAATACGAGACATATCTGATCAACCTACATAATAATAATGCCAAGGATTTATTAGAGCTCTAAGGCAATTAATTTAATTTACATCTTCACTTTAACACTT
The DNA here is from genome assembly GCF_057557595.1 of Rhyacophila brunnea. Classification (NCBI taxonomy): domain Eukaryota; kingdom Metazoa; phylum Arthropoda; class Insecta; order Trichoptera; family Rhyacophilidae; genus Rhyacophila; species Rhyacophila brunnea. The sequence goes on from NW_028232774.1 coordinate 24,596,933, forward strand.
TTTGCTTTATTCATAGTTTTGAAGACTGAATGAAAATTTAAATTGAACTGAATGTAACGAACTGTAAGTAGGTAATATTTAATCAAAATCACTTGTACATCGAAATAGCTCCGCCGGAAGCGACGCCATGTTGAAAACGCGGCGGCCATCGGAAAAGCGAGATGTTCGGAAATGAAATCCTAATAACCTCTTCAAAGTGACAATTTCGAATTTCTTAACTGACATTTAATTCAGAGGATACGTTAAACGGAATTTTGAAAAAAACACGTTTTATTAATCCGGAGATTGAAAACCGGATGCTTTCGATATGTGGCTGTATCCTCGTGCGATGAGTATTTCTTGACCTGATTTTATTAGAAATATAAGGAAGTTTTAAAACTAGACAAGGACTGGTATGCGTAGATATGCTGCTTATTATAGCTTATAATGCCGGAAAGGGTAGAGAAATAGACGCGTAGACAGGGTAAGATTATCTTGGCTACGTAACGTACGTAAATGGCTCAATACCTAGGCATTGGTAATCTAGAACAACTCGTCCAGGATAGAAAAATATATCTACTGCAATGTGGATGCCGAGCTTCATAAAAGACGACATGAAAATTTGGGCAACATTGAAAATCAGTCGAACTATGATTAATTTTTATACCAATGAAATTATAGGAAGCGAATTTTTATTGTTTAAAATTTGCGCAAATATCTTTCATTTTTATTGCCAAAAGAAATAATTTTTGATTATTGTTTATTGATTCTTAATGACTTTTATTTGGTTACAATACTACTAGTTCTCTCCAAACCAATCGTCCCGCACCACACTCAGTTTTAATCAAGCATATCACGAGGCCTTACGTTTGGTTGTGAAGCATCAGTAGTTATTTACGCCTGAGAATGTCTTAGGAGCAGATGTCAGATGTCAAGTGTGCTTTGATTGCGTTTACAGAGACGTAATTTAATAAAAAAAGTGCCCACGAGAGAGAGAGAGAGGAGCACAAAGAATCAACAAAAATAAACGATTCTAATTAAGTTACATAATATGTTACAACAATAGCATGTGAAGATATCTTCACGTCTATAATAAGGTGCCGTATTTTTTTTAAAGCATTATATTTGTCCAGGTCTGATTGGTCTAACATCTGCTTGTACCGACGTGAGCATCTCTTGCCTTTATTAGCACATTCTTGGACATTCCCAGAGTATGTGGTATGCATTCTATATTATTTATTATATTATTAAACATAATATTTATACGTTGTATTTATCTGTACAAGTTGTATTATGTAACTGTCCCTGGCGCTAAAATACCTTGCTGCACCCCTGCACAGAATTGTCCAGGTCCACTTTATTCAATTAGACGTTTCTCATTCAATTAAATTATAGTTAATTAATGCAGTCCGTGATGTTGTTTCCGCATCTCTCTCTTCCCGCTTTTCTAAAAAGGATAGCTAGTTAATGAATGGCAAGCATTCGTTCAGATTAAGTTAGCTACTTTATGTTACATTCATAATATTTTGCAGCGATAAATAGATGAGATAATACAAAAAGGAAAAAAATACAATAAATCTGTAAAGCTCTGAAAAAGACGTCTAGTTTGTAATAAATCGTATCTTCACTTATTTATCAAAATTTAATCTTATTGGCGTAAAAATCTTGACAAATTGCCGAAAATCAATCGCTCTTTTGGTAGTAAAGTTTTTTCTTCACTAATATGATTTTTCTATGCGTCACTTTGGAAACCTTTTTTTATTTCCAAATTGAAAAACTTTCAGCGGACGTCATAGACATTTTTGAAAACTGTCAATGCCTTGGATTAAGATTTTTTTTTAAAATCTTTGTCGTTCAGCTTATTATATTGTATCTTCCGTTTGATGATATGAAACCCAATCTTGCATTAAAAGACCGCGCCGATAAAATCAATTAACCAATATTATAATGTATAAATTGTATCAGGCAAATAAAATTCACAGAAAAATGTATCATGTTATTACTAATAGGTTCTAGTCCCCCAATGATTATTATTAATGGACGACGCACTCAGTACAGTAGCTAGCAAGTAAATACGCATCGCATAGCGAAATAGCGTGCATAGGTAGACGTCATGCAATATCCATTATGCGATATCACGCATCGGGAATTTATAGCAATATCACCTTTATTGTAATGGCGTTAGAACAGTGTTTCTAGTATCAATGTTCATTTGAGCGAACCCGTTCGAACCGAAACATTCGGCAGACCCAACAAAAAGCATTGGGAATTTATAGCAATATCACCTTTATTGTAATGGCGTTAAAACAGATTATGCCATTCGGCAGACCCGACAAAAAAGTGAGTGTCATATTTATTCCCAGATGATTCGTCCATATTAATGTCATTGTAGTCCCCATACCCAATGACATTAATATGGACGAAGCATCTGGAAAAAAATGACACTCACTTTTTCGTCGGGTCTGCCGAATGGCATACAGGTCTGCCGAATGGTTCGGTTCGAACAGGTTCGCTCAAATAAACATTCACACTAGAAACACTGTTCTAACGCCATTACAATAAAGGTGATATTGCTATAAATTCCCGATGCGTGATATCGCATAATGGAAATTGCGTGACGTCTACCTATACATGCTCGAATGTCGCTATGCGCGAATTTACTTGCTAGCTACTGTATTGTGTGCGTTGTCCATTAATAATTTCATTGCCTATACCCCATTCCCCATACCCCGACAATACAGACTTTGGGTCTATTAATGAACACCTGCCCTGCAGCTATAACTACAAGCGTTCAGCTACGAGTGCGCGTGGCCTAACAGTCATAATTATTAGGATCGTAAGCGTCCGTTTGTATCGTCCGCGCTGTCTTGTCTTTTAGACATGCCGCATTTAGAATATTAAAGCAAACATTGGATGCTTCAGATGGTTGCACAAATTCTGCCATTGATCTTCCGCTGATACATGTTGTTCGACAGCCAAATCACCAGGATCACGATACTCACCCATGAGGTCTTTGCGAAAAATATGAAGAAGTAATATTCCATATATTGTACGTACACAACTTGAAAAACACCTCAGATAGGTATATACTTACCCACTAATAGGTATATACCTACCCACGAAAAAATCATATATGAAAAAAAATACGAAATCTTGAGAATTATTCATTGAATAAAAGAAATGGTTTATTAAAAATCGTTAGCAAGTTCAAGTAGACGTTATAACCAGTGGCGGCTTGTGGATATTATATCTGGGAGTGCTGCGGTTGATTAAAAAAAAAATGTTTATTTGGATTATATTTTACTATTAAGTAACATCAAAATAATTAAAACACCCGCACGCAACACGAAATACTACCGGAGTGGCAGTACCAGACCAAACTCATAGCTGCGAGCTCCGCTCCCCGCACCCCTCCTTCGCCCACTCATGCATATTCCATCAAAAACGTGAGATGCGTCACTTTCTGATATTAGTACCAAGGTATATGATAATTATTGGATATATCAGTGCGCGGGCGAGCTTAAAGATGCAAAGAGCTGCAAGTGAGGTGGAATAAGGAACCGGAAGGTAGATTTGTTTGACTCCAATAATAAGAAGATTGATGCGTGTATTAAACGAACCCTGGTTTTATTATCTCCTTCCAAATAAATATCAATTTAATTATTACAGATAAATTTACAGATTATAATTTAGATGGGTGAAATCACGAGTATGCATTCTGATGAATTTACGAAATCGATCGGACAAAGCGTAACGATAACCTTACGGTTAAATCTTTGATAGCTGACTGACATATTGATTTCATGTACTGAGTGTTTTTATAGTGATTCGATACAATAGAAAATGCTGCTATCACTACTTAAATATTTTGATAATCATGCTTTATTGTGTAACGCATGATTCGTTTCATAAAGTATAAACAATTGATTTCAATTTGAACAATTATGCACTTTTCAATAATTAAGCAGGATTGATTTTATACAAATAACTTTTGTGCATATCATAGCAAACTTAAATAAGTAGGATTATTTATTAATTTGCATTATTATTGATTAAGTGAATTATTAAATTATTTTTGCTAAATTAGCTTTCTGTTGACATTTTGATTGACTCGCATAAATCGCTTGTTTTGCAATTTTAATAATATTATGTTGCAAGATACATTGTAATTATAAATTAATAGTTTCCTGCCAAGTCATGCGGATGGTAGGGTATTGACCCTACACACGCTTAAATAATATTGATATTTTCATATAATATACATAAATTTATGAATATTATAATATTCAAGTTATGTATGTTCAATATATGGAATGTTATATTATAAAAAAATCTTGTGAATTATTCATTGACTAAAAGAAATGGTTTATTAAAAAGAAGTAATATTCCATTTAGCTAAATATTTTTTTTTTCGTTTCTAGGAGGAGGGTGTCTGGAATCGAATCCCTCCCTCAGTTGTGCGCGCGCCTGAATTGTATAAATTTAAGAGCGGATGTATTTCTTATCTTCGTGATATTCGATATTCGCTTACACATACAGTGGTGGGTTTAGAATCTTGAAGGCACTGGTTGATTTCGAGGCACCCCACGATAAAAAAATAAAATTAAACCATAAATTCCAACCACCAACGAAAATGCGACCGTTGGACCGAGCAGAACGGGGAGAAATTTCGCATTCGCTCACGGTTCATCCCAAACTGTATGTGCTACAAAAATATGCGACATGATTATTAATATAATAAATTTTAAATTCTTCTCTTGGATGTGTATTAATAAAATAACAATTATTTTTTACGAGATTAGCTTGATTAATAAAAGAGTGAAAATCAGTTTTGTTTCTCATGAAAATGCGACATTTTCATGCGTCATCCGACGTGCGGGTATTATAAGAGATAGAGCGGCCCAAAAAGCTTAATACCAAATAATAATAATAAAAAAAACATATCAATCAAATCAAAAAGGGATTTGTCCGCCGGATAATCTCCTTTGCGTCTTCCCTTTTTGCGGATAATACGGAGTGCTATTTGAACGGAATAAAGCGAAATTTTCCTTTCAAAAAAAAAAACTATATATTATTATATATATTAACGTAGGCATAAAGGTATAAAAAAAAATGTGTTACCGGAAATGTGTAAATTTCAGACACCGTACATTGTACAACATGGATTTCTATTTATTTACTATTTTTTATGGAGTCAGTGTGTTGTGGCCGACCCTCTTTCGTTGCGACGATATTAGAGCAATCTACGTGCTACGGTGTTAACTCAAATGAAATGTTTTTAAATTTTAATTTTTCGTGTAAGTTTTCTTTTCTGAGTGCAAGTATTGTATTGTATAGTTTTTAAGTTAAAAAAATTATTACAATATTACAATTAAATGCGTGATTTCATGCGGATTGAGGTACGGCGTCTATTGTCCACCAACCCCTTCTGACAAAAATGGACGATATAATTTTGAAGTGAATAAAAAAAATCTATATCAATAGTTAGATATAATAATGCTATAGTAGGTAGATATGATCTTTTGTATTTCGACGTAATCTTTTGAAATTTTGTTTAGCACGTCTTATAAAAAAAACTTCCGACGATTCAATAAATAAACAATTTTAACAAAATTTTAAAAGAATCTTATTTTGTTTATACGGTGATTGCTATAAAAATAGTGTCTCCGTCTCGCTTGTGTTTCACTCAAAATTCCTCGTAAATAGGTATACACTTTCCAGATAGTTTACAAACTTTCGCACTCTATCCTGCGCCGGTAACATTGATCTAGGTACTGGCCCGAGTCACTTAGTAACGATAACAAAGATGTTCAAATTACGTATAGGCTGTACCATTCAGAAGTACTATTCAGGGGGTCTCGAGGGTTCTCTTCTTGTTAATAAATAAATGATTATGCGACCCCTCGTTAAGACGATGCTAGATTTTAAATAACGTTGTGATTTTTATTCATCCCCCAAGTATTGGCGCAAGGAGCGTTGGAATTTGGAAAGGAAAATTTGCCGCGCAATTTTTATAAGAGTTTGCTTGAAGCATTTTCGTATACCATGTCAAAAATAAAATAAAAATAAATCTTACACTTACCAAAATTAAAAATATCAGAAAACAGCAAAGATTTTGGAGTATAGGTACACAGTAGTGGTGAAGAATAGCATTTAAATTATAAACCTATTAACATACGTAATATTATAATTGTATAAAAATAATAGTATTTTCAAAAGTGACCTCCCATTGTGCCTTAAGCGTAAAGTGTTTGCTACCAACGCTCACGTATGCATGTAAAACATGGACTCTTAATGTAACGTGACATGGAAAGATGCATGCTGGGCATAGCGCGTAAAGATCACAAAATAAATCAATTGATAAGGAAGCACAAGAGTATGCGATGTGTAATAGGTCGATAAGCAGATGAAATGAATGACATTAGGCTGGACAACCGCTTGACAAATGCAGTCAGACAGTGGTACCCAAGGGCTAGTAAACACCCACAGGGATACCCTAAAACTCCTTTGCATTGACGAACTCATAAAGTTCAGTGGATGTACTTGGCAGTAAATAACTATGGACCGAGAACAGTGGAGAGAACTAGGGGAGACCTTCATTCAGCAGTGGATCAGAAATCAGAAAAAATATTATTGTTTAGCCGCCATCTTCGTTTAGAATTAGAATATAATATCAGGTTGAATTTTGAATTAGTATTCGGCACTCTAAAATACATGTTTCAACTGAAAATCAATCAAATCAGACGGTAATTAATGAAAATTTAAATGTTGGTCACCATGTTGGCATTTTATGGACTTCTAATTAAAAAAATGTCAAGTTTATCTTCGAATTAGTATTCAACACTATAACATACGTGTCCCAACTGAAAATCAATTAAATCAGATGGTAATTATAATACAACATTGAATTTTTCTCCGCCATTTTGGGATTTCAGCAATTTTATATTAGAAAAAGAACTCTTGGAATATGGTTATATGCCAAATTTCATGTCTTTATACAAAAGTGCACAATTATTTAGATATGCCGCCGGATTAATTCGAAGTACATTCAATGAACGTTTTGACAAACTAAGCTTTTCGTCAATTTACGTAATTATATTATTTAAAAAATGGACCCCCATGGATATCGCCTACTCGCATCTGGCTTCGACTTCGAATTAAAGAGACTTTTCGATACAGTCAATTAATAACTGAGAATATAAATCTCAACATACTATAAAAGACTCCATTAAATTAATCTTATACATTTTGTAATTTTGGACGAAGTTCAAGTCACTCTTAAATTTGAGCAAAAAAAAAGAAGATTGAGTTAGCTTTGACGCAGGCAACACCACTTATAGTGACCATCCCATCTCACAGAATCTATCCGCAAAGTTGGAAAAGTTTTAATTAATCTAAGTAATTGCAACTTGTTTCAGGCGACCGGTCGAGATGAAGGTCCGGCAATGGGAAGTTTAGCCTGAAAATGCAAAGCAGGATGTGAAATGACGCGTGCGAGGATACTCCCAGACGACGATCAGCGGCCAAGCGAAAATTACGACTTCAACCTCACGAGATATATTTTATTTTCAACATATTATCCCATCTCGAAATTATAGAATTTTCATTGGATAATATACCTATAACAAATTTTATTGCATGTACATATTATTTACTCGTAATTGAATGGTTTTTCAAATTCAATAAAATAGGTAGTTCAACAAAGACCAGTGACGCTCTCGGCTCTCGTGGTGCAGTGGGTAAGGCGCTGGCCTTCCACCCGAGAGGTCTGGGTTCGACTCCCGGTCATGAAAAAAACATTTATGTGTTTTTTCAAAGCCTGGGTGTTTGTGATTGTTCAAAATTACTAACAACTACCTTGTACGAATAAGCAAGGACATGGTTATTAATAATTCTATAAAAAAAGACCAGTGACGTCCCAAGGTAAAGTTCCGCCCTTATGCAGTATTAGAATGCCGTTCTCATTCATTTTAACACGTTTTTATCAGCTCGTATTCTTGTTTGTCCAGTACACATTTTTTATTGTGTGTTCAGTCCTAGCAACTAAATTATTAATATATACGTACGTTACTATGGAAATCAATAGGAAATGTCAAAATGTCATTTCAGTATTCTATATTTATTCAGTATTTCTATCAAGTACAAAAAAGTATTTATTAATACATTGAATTGACAAGTTTATATGATTCAACAGAAAATTTAAAAACGTGATATATGAAAAGTTCTTTTTATCTTGTAATTATTTAGTCTCAAATTGTATGCACAACTGTTAGACATCTACTGAGGATTAGAGAATTTCTACGAAATCTACTCTCAAAGGGCGGTAGTTTTAGGTACATAGAAGTCTGAAGCGCTGTCTAGTTTGGAGGCCCCCTTTTGCAGGTTTAGACTTTTTAAAACTAACACCGTTTCATAGGAAACAGCCACTGCTTCCGAAAGTTATAATGATCGTATTCGTTCCTTCGTTTGCCGCGATTTCTAATTTGCCGCCCCCAAGCAATGCATGACCTGTTCACCCGCATGTGACGTTACCGACGAAGCCGCTCACATATACTATTATGTTAGTAGAATAGGTCAGATAAATTAACGTACATCTACAATAATCACACTTGTTGCAATGTACTTACATAGACTTAATTATTTGACCACTTACAATACCTACGTATTGTACAACACAAAATTCGGCACACACAGATGCGTGAATAGATCAACAATGCTGTAAATACATGAAAGAGGATTGATTTATGTTGTAAACCATATTAAAATCTAGGTGGAGTTAAATTTTTAACCATATTCATTTACATTATTTAGCATACGATATAATGGGATTTGTGTAAGTAGTATGGAGTAGATTTCAATTAATGTCCTATGAGTTGGATCCTTTTGTTTTTCAAACAGCGTCCATTAGTGAATCAATCGTTTGATAGGTACTCTTCAAGAAAACGTATATTATTTTCCACGCATGATTGAAACGTACTGATTCATATTGGTCACTTTCCAGTAAAAGATTGTGTCTTTTCATTGTCGTTACATAGGTAATATTATGTAGATGGCCTTTTTATTTCGGTTTTGTGCTGTAATTGAGTGCGTATGAGGTAATGAGGTATTTTAATGAGTGTTGAGAAAATTCATTATTCATTATTGCTATCATTTTTTATTTTACCACGTTTTTCTTAGCTCGTATTCTTGTTTGTCCGGTGGTTGTTTATCCAGTACAAATCTTGCAATCAATTTTTAACTAATTTCCCGACTTGCTAAACATTTGAAAGTTTTAGAATATATTAGAACACGATGCCAATGCATTCTTTTAATACTTTTAGCCATCTTTAAGTAGAATTGAATTAATTACTTTCAGTTAATTCTGTTTTGTATGAAAAGTTATTTCGGAAGAAATCCGCTATTATTGGTTGCTAAGGGGATGGTCCTAGCAACTAAATTATTAATATATACGTGCGTTACTATGAATATCAATATGAAATATCAAAATGACATTTCAGTATTCTATATTATTTATTCAGTACCTATTTCTATCAAGTTCTAAAAAGTATTTATTAATACATAGAATTGTCAAGTTTATATGAATCAACAGAAAATTTAAAAACGTGGTATATAATAAGTTAACACACACTTACACGGGCACGCTTTTTTATACATATAATTGTGTGAGTACTAATTTGACATGGATTTTTTGTCATTTACAATTTATAACTCATGTATTTTGTAAATATACATAGTTAGTCAGCTTATATTAAAATAATTACAAGATAAAAAGAACTTTTTATATACAACGTTTTTAAATTTTCTGTTGAATTATTATGCTCAATATGCTCAAACTTGTACTGCTATGAAGTAAATAAAAAACAAACAAATATAGAATACTGAAATTTCATTTTGATTTCCATAGTAACGCACGTATATATTAATAATTTAATGCTAGGACCACCCAATTAGCTACCAATAATAGTGGATTGGATTACGGATTTCTTCCAAAATAACTTTTAATACAAAATAAAATTAACTGAAAATGAATTCAATTCTACTTAAAGATGGCTAAAAAAAAGTATTTAAAAAATGCATTGGCATCGTGTTCTGATTTATATTCTAAAAGTTTCAAATGTCTAGCTAGTCGGGAAGTTAGTTAAAAATCGATTACAATATTTGTACTGGATAAACAACCACCGGACAAATAAGAATACGAGCTAATAAAAAAACGTTGTAATAAAACGTTTGCAGTACACAGTATGTAATGTAATATATTATTTATCTATCTACCAGGATGGCAGAAAATTGTTTAGTTTCAAATTTCCCGGCACTATATTTTTTACTGCGAAGATTATTTCCCATGTGAAAAAAATAGTGAAGGGTTGAATTTATCCGCGTCTTTTCTGGAAGCCTGATACTTGGTCTTGATGAATTGCTTGGTTTATGACGTACAAAGCCATATTGTGCGCAAGAGATCCCTGCAACACGACGAAATAATGTTTTACCGCTCGGGTGACTGATTTTCGGTGAGAATTGACTCGGAAAAAGGCAAACTTGTTGGTATATGTTAGAACAGGAGCGGATTTAGACAGTTAGAGGCACAGCTGCAATGTCTGGTAATTGGTGGTTTCCACAAGTTTATGTACATATCACACTATTTAACAGTGGCGAGGGGTGTTAAGATTTAACATAAATAGTGTACACAAAACTTTGTCAGTCATACTTATTTGTTTTCATTGAACTTAGAATACAATTTGCAGATGCCCTGATAACCCTGTCTAAACCAAACCATAATAGTTTAGGTATGCTATGGGTGATCCGACAAAAATAGTGCAGAGTTTTTCAGTCATACTTAATAGTTTTCATTGAATTAGGAATATTTGACAGAGGGTGTTGGTTAGTTTTTTTTTTTAAATTAAGTCCTGCCTACCCAAACCACAGTCGATAAAAAATATTTTTCTATCTATAATATATCTAAAATTATATATGGGTTAAAGTCATAATTTTAGATATTTTATAGATAAACGAATATTTTTTGACTATGGCTTGGATTAAGCAGGGTTTAATTAAATTTAAAAAAAAAACTAACAAATACTATCTATACATTGTAGCCTGAGTTCAATGAAAACAATTTAACTGATAAAGTTTAGAGTGCACTATTTAATAGACTACCTCCACCTCTCGCCACTGCTATTTAGATATTCAATATTTAGTTTAGTAAACAAGAGTGAACATGGACGATAAAGAACAATCAATACTCGACTTGATAAATGGACTGAGTTTTACAGAACTTATCAATATTTTTGATAAACATGTCAATGTTATTATGTTTTTGTTGACACAATGTTAAAGGTTTTCTCAACGTGATCGAGTAAAATCCTAATTATTTGACTGGGATTACAAACAAATATACTCCGTGACCGGAAGGAAGTTGAAAGTTCCGTTTTGATACACACATTCCTGATAATTTAAATCAAATGTGAAATTAACTTACCTCTTGACAGTACCACATCGGACTCTTGCACACGGTAACCAGGGACAAGTTCTGCGGCCGGTTCAGCCATACGACACACACTTCTGTGAGAGAGATCCACTGGGCAGACGTGAAATAATGGTCACTGCAAGAAAATATGAAAAAATACGTTAGGTTAATTAAATTTTAACATTACTCCATCACTATTTGTATTGCAGTCACGGGTAGGGAATCCAATCCCGAGCCAAAATTCTGATCCCGGGATTTCGGGATTACAATTTGACAATCCCGGGGTTGGTCCCGGGATTGGCATTTTTTCCATTGTTAATATAAAATTTTTATATTTACAAATAACATTGATAAAATCGGTCAAAAATAAATCTAGTATAATTTATACTATTTAAGACATTTATTGTTAATATTGTATACGTTCAATCTTGGAAATACACAAGTTTAATGGAGTAAATAATATTGTAATATAAATAATAATGTGAATTTAATATGAGATTGCTGTTTCTGATAGTAAAGACATAATGAATGGATTAGCGAGATTTAAAATAGTGAAGCAAATAATCGTGGCGTACTTATGGCCTTTCCGCTTCATAAATCTAATTAGTCAGCCAAATATGAAACTGCCGTAAAACGTATGATATCATGGTCGAATTACTTTGTTAAAAGTGTGAAGCATTGTTTTTTTCCAATCTTTCTCATTTTTAATAATTTATGTGAAAAAATAAAATGAATCGGCAACCTACACATGGGTATAAATCAAACTTCATTCAAACTCAGTTTATTTCTAATGTAGTTATTTTTTATTAAAAGAATTTTTTCTGTTATATTTTCGCTTTTATTTTATTTTCCATAAAAATTGATAAAAAAATCAATCCCGGGATTCGTAGGTATCGAAAATAGCTCGGGATCCCGGGATCCCGGGATTCGGGATCTCGGGATTGGAATCCTTAGTCACGGGCTATACGCTATATAAGTGGCAAAATGAGAAGACTTTCTGAACCACTTCCATGTTTTGAGGTGTAGCCGCGAGGATCGATGATTTAAAAAAAAGGATTTTGCTTGGTGTTGTAACCATACCATAAGGTATAAACTATGTCTACATTTGATCACTTCATCTTCCACTTCACTCCAAGTTTTTAATTTCGGTTTTAACATCGAGTAGTTTTGCGCATGCTTTATTTAGGTTGAAAGTGTGTTACGCACCGCGTCAACTGTCTACACTTCTACGTCAAATGGTTTTCATTTTTTCGTAGGAAACAGTGTTTTCATCTTTTTATAATGCTGCAGGGCTCGAAATGGACCGGAACGCACCGGAGCGCCGTTCCGGTTCATACGATCCCCAAAATTATCGCTCCGTCTCGTGTAGATTATTAATTTGACCGCCTGAGTGAGATATATCATATTATAAAGAAATCTAACACAATCGTTTTTTTTAAATACATATATGTATAGAAGTAACAGTGTTAATATTTTCGTAAAATTATCAAGCGCTCCAGTTTGTAATATTTTCCATTTCGAGCGCTGTAATGCTGATTTTAATACAAAGATGTAAGAGTTAGAGTATTTTCAAAAAAAACTATAGCACACATTTTTTGTTTTAAATCCTTCAAAATTATAATATTTTTGGCTTATTTGGCGAAAAATTGTAGTATAATAATATACCATTATACATTTCTCGTGGAATCATTCACTTAACAACACTGAGTCGATGTTGAACAGAAATCCATCGGTGATGGACCTATGTACAACACTTTCATCACGAAAACCGGCAGTTTTGTAACTGGTTTGAACCAGTCAATGCGCAGGCTACGCATGCACTGTGATGCGTTCATCTAGCGAATAAAAATGCCCGAATCTATATAGAATAAATCTAATGAATTTCAAATTATACACATTTTTATTTTCTATAAAAATCGATAAGCAAAAAAATTTAAAAAAATATCGAATCCATAAATTGTCAAAAATCAAAAATATCACCGATACATACAAGATACATTTCTACACTACTTTTATATATAATACGAGTAATCGTTAAATAATATGTAATAATGAGATGAAGTTCAGCGAATGTATATTTTGTAACAGTTTTACAAAAATTGTAAGCGTATAAATCTTTTTCTAGTTATTTTTATTTATGGTATATATTATTATTGTTTATGGTTTATTGAGAGTACTTTGATATAAATTATCATCTTTAATATAAAATGCCTATATTAGCATTATGCTCCATAAAATTTATAACATTATAAAAGTGGTCTTTGGGTTAATAATATTATGGTGAACACCACTGCTCGAGCATTAAATTTGTAAACCAGTTCGCCTACCACATTAGAATTTTACAAAATAAAAATTCTTTAATATGAAAAAAAATCGTACAACTATTTCAATAACTACGACTATTTATCACCAATACAACGAGCGTCTGAGACATACAAATCAAATGAATTACCCATCAAATCCCAGCGCCGCGGGAGGTTTCAGATTCCTCGTTCTGATATTCTTGGGGTCTGCCAGGTCAGCGACTGTCAGAGTGACGACGGGGTTTGGAGTACCAGGTTTGGGGTATCGCAACGATCTAATTTCCGGGTATAAATATCCTTCGTCTCCGGCCCCGTACCATGGGAAGCGCTGCTCTTCCACCATGGAGTCGTTGAAGGTGGCGTACAGCATCAGGTGGCCGTCTTTGGACATCCATAGCGCCGAGTTTGAGGATATCACTTCCTCTGGAAATAATATATAATAAATACGATTTAGTTCATAATGATGGCAAATATCTAACCAATTTTTAAATGTTCTTGTAATAACAGGCATGTAATGTGGCTAATTCTTATTATTCATTTCAGTATAAGGAGATTTTGTTAATAGTACCTACTAGTTTAGTCAATAATACACTCAAGTGTCATTTGACTGAGTTTACGTGACTTTTGAATTTATGCAATAACCTAGCACTACCATAGAAACCAAGGAACACATAATTAATGCGAAATGAAATACATAACGGGGGCGCACGTCTATAATGTGTGTTTCATTTTCGTAGGACGCTCACACATTCAAAACACTGCTTCAAAATGTAGTGTATTGGAGTATAGCCTATCTGAATTTTATTAATTAATCTGTTCTGTGATAGAAACTCACAATTTAGTGCCGCGGTCTGACTATATACGGCATTGCTCCCATGGTGCACCTTATCAGAAAATTTACGAACCGGGGCGCTCGATAATTTTACGAAGGTATTAAAGTGTATCTATATTTTTTGTATTTTTGATAATAATTCTTTAAGTATCTGATATCTACAAAAAATATTTATACGAAATATACTGTGAAGACTTATATTATTTTCTTTTCTTCCTTTATCTGAGACCCATAAACAATGCATAGTCTGTTTACTCTCACGCAACACCACTGATTTATATTAATAAAATATAATGTTTTAAATACGATCATTTAATTGAGTAATTAGTTAACTTCACAATCAATAAAAATAAATAAGTATCCTAAATAATAGTACAAAACTGTCATTAAGTATAATTTGTTCGAATTTGTTTTTTATGAGTTTAATAAAACACCAAGTCTGTTTGTTGCAGGCCGACAATGATATTTTAAATCGTCCATTTTTTTGGTGAAATAACACAAAATCTCACTATTGTTTGTGGGCAAAGAAATTTCGTATGAAACGTTAAGAAAACATAGATGTAAAATAAATGAATGTGATTAGTTTCCGAATAATTCATGTACAGTATTTTAATTTTTATCACGAGACGGAACGGTAGGTTTGTGAAATCCGGTTCACTTCGAGTACTGATTTTGATTAAAACTGCGTGTCGTTCGGTGAGGCCATTAACTTCGATATCTATTATGTAATGTTGTAAACGATTTGACGATTATAAAAATACTAATGGTTGAAAAGAACATTAAAAGAAATCATTTTAATAATTTAAAATCACCACAGAACGTCTGGCATCGCAACTGGTTGGATAATTTATTAAAGCTTAACCGAAAAGGGTAGGTACGAGTTGGATATTATATTATTTATGGTTCGTCCAACTCATTAGGCAACTAATTCGAGTTTTTTAAAGTGAAAGAAAGCTGTTCATTCAAAGGCGACTTAATGAGATGCAATTGTAGAAACTACCCACCTATTTTATAACTACTACTTCATAATGCTCCGCCGAACGAATTTAATTTCACCCTCTTTTGAAACGTATTTCTAAACTTTCTGGGCAAGTCTTGAGAAAGCTGTTTGTACGTAGCGTAAGTTTTATAATGAATATTTTTTTACTACATTTCACACTTAGTTTTGTTTATTTGTTTTATAAAAAAAAAGATAGTATGTCATTTATTTTAATATAGCTATGTGTAGGGCAGAGACGCGTCAAGCGGGAGTGTTAAAGGTGCGAAACACCCGGGCGGCAGCGTTCAAAGTGCCTCGGCCTTCCACGTCCCTAAACTCGCTATGAAAGGTGAAATAATCACTTTTTAGATTCACCACTTTTAGTCCCTGACTCTCCTGTTTCTGAAGAGTATCAATCAGTACACGGGTACAGAGGACACTAATGCATGTCAAGATAAATGACGGCAGAGCAAGTCAAGATTCTTTTATATTTTCTAAACTCTCTCTTTCACCAAGGTGCATGATTGCTATATCAGTCCCGTGCAGCTTCGTTTGGGAACAAGTAAGTGTGGCACTGAAATCTTATCATTCTGACACGTTTATAGCGAATGGAAGGCGGCTGTGCACAAATCGCGGCTACATATATATGACGGGTGTAGACTTTAAGTTACCCTAAAGCATTTTCCGCAAGATATAAACATACATACAACATCTCTCGTGGTTCAATGCGTAACGTACTGGGGTCACATCCTTTCTCAAAGCCTGGGTGTTAATGTGATCGTTTCCCCACTGCACCAGTGTTTTACTACACTATTATCATCGCGTATAATGGTTAAAAAATATAATTATCTATATTAAATTAAATTTTTAATGTTCATTACAACGTTTTTATTAGGTCGTATTCTTATTTGTCCATTGGTTGTTTATCCGCTGCAAATCTTGCAATCGATTTTTAACTAACTTCCCGACTAGCTAGACAGTTGAAACTTTTAGAATATATCAGAACACGATGCCAATGCATTGTGTTTAATACTTTTAGCCATCTTTAAGTAGAATTGAATTCATTTTCAGTTAATTCTGTTTTGTACGAAAAGTTATTTTGGAAGAAATTCGTAATCCAATCCACTATTATTGGTTGCTAGGGGTCTGGGGTCCTAGCAACTAAATTAATAATATATACGTGCGTTACTATAGAAATCAATATGACATGTCAAGTACAAATTTTTTTGATCGTTTAAGCTAGTCAAGTCAAGTTTATATGATTCAAAAGAAAATTAAAAATGTTGTACTTATATAAAAAGTTCTTTTTAAATTTATTTTTTACTCATAATCCCTGTGTTTTATAGTATAAGTATTGTTAACACATATTTGTTATGTCATGACGTGAACGCTTTAAATTTATAATTTTTCATTTTCATGAATTTGAATAATCCGGATTTGACCAGTGAGACGTCATTATGTTGGTAAATTAATTAATTTTTTTTTTCGACTATGTCCGATCCTAATAGGATCATATGGGCCTCCACAGAGTAGGGGTTTGTATTAACAGATTTAGTTTTTACGAGAAATGGATGTCAGCCACTTGCTCAACCTCTTGCTCAACCTATTAGGTTGAGCAAGTGGACCCTTCAAGTGGAACCTTGACTCACACACAAATTGAAAAACAATATGTGTACTTGCCAGACCCAGGATTCGAACCTGGGACCCACGGCGTTATAGTCTAACGCTTAAGCCGCGCGGTCTCCGTGGGCGTGAAAGAAATATAATTATCTATATTATATATTATACTTATATTTTGATGTACGAATAAATAAACTATTAATGTTCATTTTTATGGAACCCGATTTGAGAAACCGCTGACCTAGTGAGTCTGTAGTGATATTCAATTGAAATTAGCAATGCTCCACTTTTGATTACGTACAGCTAATATAGTCACATTATTCAGGTCACACGTAATTCATAAACCAAATCGACAGCCCAAGTTCGCAGCTGTATCGGAGTTAAGTTATTGTTCTTTTAGTTTCGGGTCGTAATTATTGCTTAAGCTAAGATTAATTACGGTTCACAGTTTTAATGGACGGCCTTCGATTTTCCCGAATTAGAATTTCGGGCCCGCTCCCCACCGGAAAAGTTTCCCCAGCCGAAGAAAATTGTCACAGTTATTATTTATACACACCGAAAGGTAAAACAATCGGTGACATAAATTATAAACTCTACGGTAGAGACCAGTGGCGAAGATTGCATGTTTAATTAGTTGGAATGAGATAAACGATTATAACATAATGAAATAATAAGAATACACACATTTTGTAATCAATGTGTTACAATATACGATCGAAAATTTATTATAAATATCATCATGAGTTTTTTTTGTTAAAACAATGGTGCAGGAACACAGTTCTAGCTAAACTTCTTACCTACTAAAGAAAATTATATTCAAACATCATTTAAAGCAACTTTTCCTTTGCCACGAAGCGCATAAAAAATTAAACAAACAAACAAATACAAATAAACAACCAAAGTTGTAAAAAATAAAATTGTAGAAACATAATATTATTATATTTCAATACAAGTATATAGTGATATCCATGGCCTCCACATCCAGAAGCGGGTTCCCAGTTCAGGATCTTTGGCGGACCCCTACCCATCACTATGGTTAAAGGCAGTGAGACGCTCTATAGTAGCGTTTTTCAAGTATTGCTCGAGGTAAAATTAAGCGTATTCAGTGTATCATCAAATTAAATCAAAAAAAAGTTCAGGTTAAACCTCAGTTGAGGCATGGTCTAAAAAGATCGTGGCTAGGCGATGCGCGGATTGTGCAAATGACGCGTGCCGAACGAAATATAATTTGTCATATAAATCCAAGATGCATCCATTTAATGTTCTGTTTATTGTTCTATTAGTAACAATAATAATATATTCATTGATATGTTTTCTTTTTCAAGTAAATGCGTAACGTTTCTTAGTCATCTATATACGATTTAAGAATTAATACCCCCGTCGCCATCACGAAACAAATTGACGTGTTCACAGCTCGACTTTCGCTCTCCGATTGCCAGAGTCAAAAATTTCGTCACACCTATAGTTGAAAATTATTTGCTGTTTCACTTATGTATGCAGTTAAGCCGCGCGGCCACCGTGGGCGTCAACCGTCAACGTCAAATATTTTCCAGTTATGAAATAATAGTCAATATTATTTGATTGTAGTATTTATTATATAGAAGGAAAATATTATCAATAATATATTTTTACACATACTACGGCAATATCAGATACAGGCAGTAAAAGAGAATATATTATTATGAAATAGTCGATATTATGTCATTAAATACGATGAGCTATTTTTATAAAAGCTAGTAATTGAAATGTATGTACCTAACATATAAACTAACCCTTCTATATCAGACCTTGAAATGTTTATTTCAAGCGGCATTGTATAAAATAAAGTTATTATTAGTACGTCATATGCGATTCGTTTATTTCTATTTTAGTATTTATAACGCGTAGAAAACTATGTCGATTTTTGTATGGTGGAATATTTTAGTAAGTACCAGTTTTTTTCGATTCACTGTAATCGGTTATACAACCTTTAATTTAATATTATACAAATAATTATTATATTTACACCTAGGGTCATCCATCATATGGATAGTTTTTAAACACTACAAAACATGCAGTATTTAAAACAATAATCATGAAATATCATGATTGTTTTTTTTTTTTTGTAATATTTTCGGCGTCGTATTTTTTTCTAAAAAAGATTTTTCTAGTGATGTTGTCAAATTACAGTTGACTCCCGATTATTCGGGCTAATTGTGGAGAGAGGCGGCACGGATAAAAGAAAAACATGGATAATCTGATTTTTTCTTTTTAAAATACAGTAAACTCCGATTATCTGTACATTATACGGTGTATACAACGATATGATAGCTCTCGGAAAATTCGAAGTATTAAAAGATTCATATAAACAAACCAAAATCACAGATTTTCTTAATAAATAATGAGTATTAAACATGTTAAAATAATTGCCTGCTTTAGCAATGTATTAGTATTTTAAAAAGAAAAAAACATAGTTCGGATCATTCATGTTTTCCGTTGATCCATCCCGCCTCTCCCCGCCATTAGACCGGATAATCGAGATTTTACTGTACTATATAATAATATTACATATTACACATTATTTATTAAGAAAATCTGTGATTTTGGTTAGTTTGCAGGAATCTTTTAATGATTTTCTAATATCAGTTCGAATTTTTCTAAGAGCTATTATATCGTTGTACCTATACACCGTATCGTGCATGGACAATCCGCACATGGATAATCAGGAGTTTACTGTACCTATGTTTGTCTAATTGTATGACTGATTTGAAGCTTTTCAAGGTCCTCTTTTAAATCTTTTATAACGAATCGATTGCGTCATTTGCGTCAAAGAAAATTGCCGCTGATTTTGATTATTATTCTCATAAGCATTGTACATTGTTATTCTATAACACATGCGTCGTTTATAAACAAATAAATTAAAATATAGTGGTTGGGCCATTTATGTTCCCATGCCACTCCCTATCTCCTCATCCACTTCCTAATCCCCAGTGTTATTGTTACCAGACAATCAATAAGCAATTACGGATCATGAGAGACGGTGTTACAAAGAACATGCAGTTGCATCTCAACAGCGGGCGTGAGCGGGCTTCTAATAGCTTTCCGTCGCTTAAGTGATTGACTCAATATATACAGGACTCATTCATAATCTATAATCATCATTCACACACCCTCACATATAATCCATAAAGCTGTGTCACAAAGTGCGTTAGTGTACGAATCGGGTGACCCAAAACAACAACACCACGCAAGTGAAAGTTGAAACCAGACCACAGAGCCATAATACATCATCACAAAGGTCAGTGTCTGGCATTCTGTTCCATTGCCCCCACCCCCAGATCCGACCTCCTCATCATCCCACAAAATAATTACAGTCCACTTAAAAGCTCAACCATATAGAATAATTGATTTAAATCTTGAAGTATTGGCAAACAAGGGTAAAAGTATTACAGGTAGGTATCAAAATAAACAAAATCTTTTTATAGATTAAGCAAAAAGTCACAGCAATCATTTTGTTTCATTAAAAATCCATTCCTATTATTAATTCAGCAAAGAGAGCCGTGTAACAAAAAATATAAAGAAGTTGATTTTTTGTTGGATTTGTTTGAAGAACAAAATTTTCTACGGACAATAGAAAATCCAAGCTGAGTTTTAAGAAAGAAAAAGACGAAAATGGCCGTTTGAAAGTTTGGTCGCCTTTTCGAAATTTGTCAGGCGACCATAATTGAAAAGCGGTATTGTAATAATAATCTAGCTTCCTCTCCTGCGTCAATCGTAATGAAAAAAAAATGCAAATAAGACTCGCAACTAATTGAAATATATGATTGTTAATGGCTTTATATAATTTATATTTAAATTGTTGAAGTTTTTGTTACATGATGGTGTTTTAAAATAAAAAAATGATCTTGAAAATCAAACCAAATCGGAGTGAACGTTCCCGTCTCGTGGAAAATTAAAAAAAAAATCTTTCCGGTTCGCGAATTATTAAGAAATTTAGTTACTTTACATTTCTAACATTTTCAAGGTTTGTGAATATAATATGAGTGTATGTTGTTACTAACTCAACTAATTAAACCATCGTAAAGAAGACATTATGTATAAAAACAAAGACCAGAACATAAACACGAATATGGCAGACAAATGGAGAAAAGTTAATAATATAGTTTTTGACAGTATATTTTATTATATGGTAGGCATATAACAAAAGATTGAGCTATAACATTTCCGGAAAATTATCGGGTGATCCAGTTTGTAAAATGTTCCATGTCGAGCGCTCTATTATCATGTTATTGATTTTTACAGTGGTTTATTTTGAGTAAACTTTAGGAATAGCTTTCAAACAATTGCTAAAATTACCCTTCGATGAATGAAAAATGTTTGCATTTCTTAATTTCGCAGTATACATTTTGTTGATATGTTTTTGTTCTTGTTTTTTATTTATTTTATACAAAATTTTTGAGAAATACCT
Organism: Rhyacophila brunnea; assembly: GCF_057557595.1. Classification (NCBI taxonomy): domain Eukaryota; kingdom Metazoa; phylum Arthropoda; class Insecta; order Trichoptera; family Rhyacophilidae; genus Rhyacophila; species Rhyacophila brunnea. The sequence continues at coordinate 24,618,557 of NW_028232774.1, forward strand.
ACCCATCGTTTAATAATTTAAAAATTCGGTGTTGTTTGGGTCGCTATAGTATTATCTTCCATTTGGTAATAACCCGATATCTATATTTCACTTAAAATGCTCAAAACGCTTTTGTAATAATATGATGATATGTGAACAAACACAGTGGTTAGGTTGGGCTAGGTTAGTACCTTATCATAGTTTGAACACTGATAAATGACCTTATTTTCCTAATTAGTGAAATAATTGACAATCTAAGTATTGTCATATTCTTCTTCAGTTATTTATTTTAAAATGTTTTTTCAATTTTAAACAAAAAAATGAACTAAAATTTTTGTGGGCAATTCAAAGCTTAAAATGGGTCTCCTGTAAATTCAACATTTTGCAGTTAATAGTTTATGCCCAAACAACACCGAATTGTGTGACTGGTTTCAACTGTTTCAAGGCTCCTTTTGAAATTATCTGACGAATCGATCGCGTCGTTTCCGTCAAAGAAAATCGCCGCTGATTAGATGTTGAAAATATAGTTTTTCTTAACAATCAATTAAGTTTTTTTTAATATTACAAATACTAATGGTTATGACATCACCGTCGCAACAACCGTGTTCTAAATTCACTTGTATATTATTTGGTATTTTTGAGCAAAGGGGTAGTTATTTTGACAATGTAGGTGAAGGACGGGTTTGATGCTCAGACAGCGAACGAGCTTGAAAATGTCAAAATAGCTCGACGAGATAGCGAAATAGTCTCGCCGAATATCGGTTTTGTAACACAATGCATCTGTCGCCTGAGGACTGTTTGAAATAAGTACCAAATCACACCCAGACTCGGCGTCGCTTTACATAATAATATGCTGGTCACAAAGCCAGATAGAGCTCATCAAGAAGAAGATAATCGAGCTATATAGAATCAAAGGTAGAATAACATAATAATTAAATATTTATAATTCTAGACCTGGACTCACTGACGTCTTGTGAGGACAAGCCGGTTACGTTGCTTAGGGCGGACAATCATAAAGGGTAGTAAATTAAGGAAGGTATGTGAATAATACTACTTTGTATAATGGATTCAGCGGCGGTGACGGCTGCTACTCACTTTCAATTTAAGTGGCTATATAGATCAGATTTTTATTACATTCATCCATTAAAATCAGAAAGTTGGAGCGGAGCTCGGAGCAGGAGGACAGAACAGTGAAGCAGTGAGATTTTACCCGGAGCACCGAAAATTTGTAGCGCTCCACTGCTCCAGTGTTTTTTTATTATTAAATTTTCGTCCTAAAAACCATTAAAAATAGTATATTTGAGACTTTATAACACTGGAATTGATGATAAATTGATCACCGAGTGATAAATAACCTCACTTTTTTGACAGAAGAGGCAGACAATGAAACACGATTTGCTCTCGAAAATTTTGTTTAATAGAATTAATAATGAAAAGAGTGAATAATAAACCTTATTTCAAAACTACTTTTTTTTTTTTTTAATTTGTGTAAGTACATATAACAACTATTAAAACTTTTTATCCGGAGCGGAATAGACTCTGGAGCAGAGCTGGAGCGAGTATTAGGTCCCGGAGCGGAGCAACTCAAAAAAGGGTCCGATCCAACCCTCTGATTAAAATAATACAATTTAATACCTACGGAAAAGAATTTATATAAACATTGAGACAAAAAAAAATGGGGACAGCTATTTGAGACCGCATAGATGCGGCACTGCATGGACTAGTCTTAATCAGCAAATCGGGTCATAATATTCTGTTCCAAAACCGTCTACATTATTTTATTATTCACCATAGTCAGCCAGGGTCGATCCACTGCTGACTGCTGGGTAAGGTCTTCCCCGTACACCCACCGAGCTTGACGCGGTGTACCATTGGCACGCAAGTCAGACGATATACAGTCTTCGGACTTTTTTTTCGCGTGGAGCAACCCAGATCTGCGGACTTTTTAATCCGCAGTCCAGGCTCGTTGGATTTCAAACATGTTTGATATTTTTACTCTCCGAGTTGCCAGACTTCGTCCGTCAATCACTATGCAAATTCGATTTGACATTAATACGCAATAATTCGGATCGAAAATAAATCTGTAATTGTTTTAAATATTTTTATTGATTAATTTGTTAATTTACACATTAGAAAATGAGAGATCTATCAATTATTTTTTTATTTGTATTTATGAAATTCATAAAAGAAAATGTAAAACTTGTGTTGTTTTCACTGCTATATTATTTTATGTAAGCCTACATATAAATAACACAACATTATAGAATTACCGGAAAACATTACGATAATCGCAACTTTTGACTTTTGACAGCTCGACTTTTTTATTCGTTCGTTGATCAGTAGCAGAGCATAGACAAATCGGACGATTTATTGTCCTCGGATTTTTGGCTCGCCAATGAAGCGATGGCATTAAGGAGTCCTTGTGGTCATCGCTCTTTTGGTACCATTGTTACAGCGGTTGTCCACTCGCCGCACAACATGTCTGAACCATTGGACCGATCTTTATCACATCATTTACCTACTCTTATTTGCATCTTTATCCATCGGTGTCTTTTGTGATCTTTCAGAGGTTGGATCATACTATTATGACATCATATTATAAGTATATAAATCTCTCCTCATAACTTCAAAATAAATCTGTCCAAAACCAATGCTTTCATTTCCCCTTTTAATGGTTTAAATGGCTGTCAAACCAACACATAATATCACCTAACAGTCTGACAGAGGCAATTCAATATATAATATATATTTTTACAAAGTCTCGAGATTGCCTTAGTGATAAGGGAAGACATTTTATTGACAGCCGGACGGAGGGAAAAGTTAAAATAAGAACAATGGACGCTTTTCATCGTTAAAAAACAAAAGAAAAATATTAATTCTTTTTTTCCGCAAAATTCGAATCGAAGTAAATTTAAAATATTGGGTGGGTGCTTGTGTACCTAAATACTCTGTAAAAACAAAAAAAATAACGATTTTGTTTAAATTTCATTATCTACTTACGAAATTGGAAATTATTTAATAAAGTCGAACGTCGCCAACCGTTTCAAATCAAGCTTTATATTGAATATTCATAAATCCTGCTTTGCTGAGCTATAATAAGCGACATCCATTAATGTCATTCAAATCGAGTCAGTCAACAATTATGTCAATCTCGGCCGTCAAATCTATTATGTATGGTAATATTTTCCACACAATCAAGCATTGTGTGCATTTTGCATATATGAATAGTAGCTTCAAAAGTAACGATATATGCCTAAAGCGCAAAGTGTTCAACCAATGTGTGCTACCGATGCTTGAGTATGCATGTGAAACCTGATATTATTAAATGGAAGAAGTGTGTGAAAAAAAATTACACCAATATTTATGTCGGTCAAAATCACATAATATACATTTTTTCGTTCGTAAAAAACACAAATGAAAGTGTCAGAAAAATGAAAATGAACATATTATTAGTAATATAAAATAAAATATAAAAATATTTGTCGGAAGTTGGATTCGAACCCACGCCAACAGAACTTCAATTCAAAATTATTGCAGCCTTAGACCACCCGGCCATCGTGCTTGTCGCGATGATTGTAATAAAATAATAATGGCTAATAAAAAAAAAAAAAAAATAATAATGGTAACATTTTCGCGTTACACTCGAATTTGTGCACACAATTTTAATAGCACGGCGAGCGGTAAAACATATAAATATTAAAACATATACATGTTAATATACAATTTATTAAGGTCATTATAAAAATTAAAACAAATGAAGATTAATTATTATTTGAAAAACATTAAAAAAATTGGAATGAAATGAAATATTTTTTGCGGTGGTTTGAATTGTTGCAAGTGTGTCATTTTCTAGAAATTTCCCTCGGTTTCTATATAGCTACAGACGAAACTCTACTAAATTGATAAGTACCAACAATGTAGTTTTAAATATATTACCGTATACTGTATTTTATTTATACTTAGTAGATGTCTGTTGAATAGTAAATGGTGGTCATTTGTTTTAACCGTATTATTAACGACCATCTACAAATCTTCAACCTTTTGTTTAAACGAATTACTCCTAATTCGACAGTCCGGTTTCATGATACATGGTGCTAACACAGCGTTTCTCAAAGTCATGGGTAGCGAAAGTGACGGGTTTATGGTTTATCTTACTGATTGAAGCAGTGACTGATTTTGAGGCCATCTAAGATTAAAAATACATAAATTTCAACTCACAATGTAGATAGTAGATACCTAGTAAAAATAGCAATAGCTATATGTCTTTTCCATATACAATTACTATTAAAGATGACAGCGATGACATAATATCATACAATTGTTGATTTGTCTGATTGATATAGCACATGAGTGCACGTGACGTGATGGTAATGTGTTTCTAGCACAATAATCATAAAAATAAGATGAAGGTTTCAAAGGAGTCTCATTTTCAACAGTTTTTTGATAGTTAATGTATCTTTGAATATATAATATGAAACTTGTCGGAACCATGGTCAAAAATATTATTTATGACGTTACATAAATCTGTGGCGCCGTCAACATTATGCCCTAATCTGGCATGCCACAGGCTTAAATACAGTTACTCCGTTTGATGGTCTGAGCACAGTGGCGCACCCAGGGGGGGCAGGGGGCCTTGCCCCCCCCCAAAATATGAAAATCATCAGAATGATTTTACACATTGAAATCGAAAGCCAATAAACTATACCTTGGGCTTAGACAAACAACACGGCAAAAAATGATTTGTAATTCTCCAGCACCCTTTTAAGTAAAATTTCTTAGATTTTAATTTCTAACACAAAAATTTCGAAACAATGATGTCAGGTTTTTTTAGAAACCCGTTCCCTAATGAAATTCTCTGTGTCCACCCGAATTCTGGAGTGGTATAGGTGATGGCTGGGGAGGGTTGACAGGGCTCTAGCCTGGGGGCCCGGGCTGTGGGGGGCCGGCGTATCGGGTTCACCAGATAAGTGAGATAAACACACATCATAAATTATCTTTAATAGTAAAAAAAGTCGCCTGCGGCGCTATTACACTTCATGACTATGAACATTTTAAATTATATTATTGTCCAATATATTTTCAGATTATTATGTGTCGATACTCGACAGCTCCATTATTAAAGTAGATGTATTGAAAATCGCCAATAATTCACTGTATAAGTACCCTCAATTTGAACTAAAACACAATTTGAAAAACGTTAATGTAGTGTTTCACACTGTCTTTAATCTAAGCGGTGGATAGGGGGCCCGTCAAATACCCTAGCCCAGTGGTCGGCAAACTCATTAGTCAATAGAGCCAAATATCAACAGTACAACGATTGAGATTTCTTTTGAGAGCCAAATTTCTTAAACTGAAATTATATGCGTAGGTCGTAAGTAGGTACACTGCTAATTTACTTAATAAACTTTAGTTAGAGTTTTAAGTCCTAATTAAATTATAGGTAGGTACACTGAATAAAACTAAATATCATACGTAATAATGATCTTATTTATTAATAAAAATTAAATTATAAGTCAGGTATCCATAAAATTGAATCATGACAATGACTGACAAACTCAATATGAATAATGGCCCCTTGCATCTCCTTGTAAAGTTTGGCTAAGTCAGGTTCGTATGTTGTTGATTTAATTTTAAGCACGATTCCAGGTTCTCATCAATAAATTTACTCTTGATTTCCTCTCTTGGAAATCTTTTTACTAACCACAAAACTTGCAATATTAACATTGTTTAAAGATTTTATTCAGTACCTAATTAAATACAGAATTTTATTTTTCTTGACTCTTCTCCTCCGCTGCTTTCTTCCTTGCATCATCAACAGAATATTTAGCGCAAAATTTTTAGTTGTAGTATCTCTCTAAATTTGAATGCGCTAATTTTTCCTGACACATAAATAAAGGTCGGTAAGCCATTTAAGTTTTGAATAAACCTGAAGTCTCGGTCTATTCAACATTACATTTACGGTTATCCTCTTCCATTTTCTTTGCTTCTTATTTGTAGCCATGTCAAATATGGCAGAGAGCATTTGTGGCAGAGCCGCACTCAAGGGGCCAAAGAGCCGCAGTTTGCCGACCACTGCCCTAGCCTGAGGGCCCGTTTCAGGATGTGGGGGCCACGGTGTAGGTACACCGAGTGCAATAGACAAACGACCGATAAACGAGATATTAGGCTGTGTTGTATTGCGTAAGTTGTCTATAATTTAAAAGCAATAATACTTTTTTTGTCTATTTTCAATTAATATGTTGAAACCTCAATATTAAAAAACCAAAAATCTGCGATAAACATTCGGCGAAAAGTACGACTACACCCACTACGGTGGTGGTATAAATCAAAAGAACATTTTTTCGGTGGAATTCGGCATAAATATTGTAGCTCTCTAGACCAGTGTTCCCCAAAATTTCGACATCTGTGTACCCCTTCTATAATTTTCGTAACACTGAGTACTCCTCGTCAAAGAAAAATGCATATAAGTACTTTAATAACAATCAAAATATATTCCTTTTGTAGTACATAAACAAAATAATAAACGAAAAATAAAATTCATTCATAATAAAATATAAATAAAAGTTATATTATAAAAAAATAACATTCATTATAAACCATGAGAAGGATGAAATTATTTATGTTGAAACGACAGATCATCATAATTTGGTTCCCTGGTTATTAATTTTAATCTGAGATGCGGTTCCACACCCAAAGGCTGTTCCTTTTTTTGACTTAATGTCTACAAATGCTGAAAAAGCAACTTCACATAGATATGAAGTTGAAAAAGGCAATGTATTTCAGAAATTTCTCTATTAAAACTGGATACACATGTTGCATTTGCAACCTAAATGATGTTTAAATACACTCCTTATATTTATTTTGCAAGAATCCGTCTGAAGCTAATAATTCCAACAATTGATCTTCTTCCGCATGAGATAAACCTTCTAGCATGGATGTTGTATTAATGCTTGTTGCACCAGGCGTAGCCATAACACGGTGCAGCGCGTACCCCCACCAAACTCTTCCCGTACCCCAGGGGGTATGCGTACCACACTTTGGGAAACACTGCTCTAGACCAAGCGGGTAGCACAGCCGATATTATTTAAGTAATGTTTAAGCATACTAGGTACACATGTCCAGCATGGTCGCTGTTCACTTCCAATCCACCAGTCGCTGATGACACGCTCAACGGTTACCGCCACTATGCCTCCAGAGAAACTGTACAAATATATCACCGTGTATTGTGAAATTATGTAAAAATATTTATATGAAGTAGAAAAAGAGCCTATGGGACTAATTTCCATTCTCCTCCTTCGCCCCCCCCCCAATAATAAATCCTGGGTGCGCCACTGTCTGAGCATGACATGTATATTTGTATATAATATATATAGATATGTAAATATTCAGGACAATTATCGAACGCTCTGGTTCGTAAAATATTCCATTTCAAGTGCTACTTCAGTTAGAGAATATTATGGACACCTCAATTCATCTCCAATTACACTCCACATTACACGAGTATGTACGTGTTAAGTGGCTATTACGAAGCATTCACAGAAGAAAGCCAGGCCCACTTAGGATTGTTGAAAGAAAGGCAAAAAAAGCAGTTCTGTTGGTCACCAAATTAAGTTTTTATAAAAAGTTGATCAGGATTTTTAAAAGATTGAGAAGCGCCGCGTAAACACATTATTTATGTATCATTCGTTAGGTTTTCAATTAGACATCAGCTCTTCGATTCAATTCAATTGAAAGTATGGCCATAAAGCCAAGCTTAAGTCCTTTTAAGGCCTCGACGTCAATGGTGATTGATTCATAAGGTCGGCCGGAAGAGGTCGGATAACATCTCTGTTCGAGGGGGTATAATTTATTCAATTAAAATCCGTTTCTTATTGAAATGCATTTATCAGTAGGATATCAGTACAAAAACGCTATTACTCAATAGTGATCGGTGATTTTAAACAGTTTGGAAGCATTTTCCTACCATTATAAAAAAAAAAACGTTTAAATTTAAGGCTGTACAGTTGTCACAAAGTGATCCAGCGATGCAAACGTATGGCTATATAAATACACGATATTTAAGGATATCTTAAATATAAAATTTAAGATGATTGTAGTTTTCTAATGGACAAATCGTCACCCCAAAAGCAAACACTTGTGAAAAAATAGAATTTTCAGAAAAAACACATTTTTAGTTTATTTAGTGAAAAAAATCGTATGTAGGTTATATCTTAAGGCACCTCAGCTGAGGCATGGTCTAAAAACATCGTGACTAGGCGATGCATGGATTGTGCAAATGACGCGATCCGAACAAAATATAATTTGTCATAAAAATTCAACATGCGTCCTTTTTATGTTATGTTTATTATTATATTCGTAATAATAATAGTATATTCATTGACATGTTTTCTTTTTTAAATACATACGTAAAGTTTTTTAGTCATCTTTACACGTTTTAAGAATATTTTCAACCGACGCCATGACAAAACAAATCGATGTGCGAACACCTCGACTATTGCTCTCCGAATGGCAACGCGGCCAAAATTTCGTTCCACATACAGTTGAAAATTATTTGCTTACACTTGTGTACGCTCTTAATATTTTGAAATAAAATTCACAGCACAGGTGACTTATATTACTCTTGCAATTTATATATTTTTTATTTTTCATATTTCATGAAGATTCTCGTCACAAAGGCCCTTTTTCTGCTACAAAATCTTTTTATTTTGTACAAAAAGGCCTTTACACATTTTAAAATAATTACACATACGACTTTTTTCTTATATTAGTTTTGTAACCACTTCTCATACTGGCAAAATCGTGTACATGACATGTTACGTCATTGCTACGTTTTTATTGTACGTTAATTGAAAATTAGTTTTTTAAAAATACACAAGTGACCTTTATTTTCTTTCGTAAATTGTAATTTCATGGATTTTGCTACATAAATGTCATTTAGCCTATAATGTTAAAAAAAAATACGAATCAAACTACATTCATAACTCGAAACCATCAGAATGTCGCGCAGGTATCCTTTTGCTTTTGGGGTGACGAAATATTATTTGGAAGGGATTCTTTTTGCCTAGTTTAATTATTTAAATACTGTCATGTCTTACGATTACCACATATGGAATGTTTGCAATATTTTGACTATTTATATCAGTGCAGTTTTCTTTGTAAATTGGGGTGAGATTATACCAATACTATTTACATATTTTCTGTAGGTACCTAATTACTGTTTTTATTTGTTTATACGTAATCAGTAAATATGTGAGTGGATTTAACCAACCTTCATACAACCAATCTGGCACGCCGTTGTACACCACACCAGGGACTGCAGTATTCGTGACTCTGTACCCCGTGGACGATCTTGGAGCTGGTCGGAAGTATATGTCGTAGTCTAGGACAGTGACGAGACCGTGGCCTCGCGGCGTCCATCTCGCAAGCGCCAGGTAAGGTGGTCTGTCGTCGTCTGGTAGGGCAGTCAACGGGAAGGTCTCTCTAGAAGAAAAACACATCCACATTTAGTAATACATAGGTACCTACCTATTCTAATCTATTATAGTCAGGGTTGAATAAATCAATCATTATATGCGTTATGCATTTATAAAACAAGTGAAGTTTCGTGGAACAAAGATACATATTGAAACTTGACTTTGTTATGAGTGGATTATATAATATTATTAATCAGGCGGCTCTCGTGGTGCAGTGCGTAAGACTCTTGCCTTCCACCCGAGAGTTCCTGGGTTCGATTCCTGGTCAGGACACACAATATTTATGTGTTTTTCTCAAAGCCTGGGTGTTTGTGATTATTAAAAATTACTAACAACCACCTTGTACGAAAAAACAAGGACATGGTTATTAATAATTCTAAAAAAAAGAATATTATTAATCAACAACAATATTACGTTGCAGCTGGAGTTTCCTCGAATAAGATAAATCGATTACTGAATCAAAACAAATATCAACGTATTTGCACAATCTTGACTGTAAAAAATCAATTAAATAACAAATAAAAAAATTTGACAAGATAACTATAATAAAGTTTAACACCTAATTTAATTTAATGGTGGTTAATTGTTGGGAAAACGTTTTTGACGAGGGGATGTGAGGTTCTGATAGGGCGATTGAACACTGTGTATCCGTTTTTAAAGGCCAGCAAAGCTATTTATTATATTGAACTAGGCGAGCTAGATACTAGACTGAGCTGAACTAATTCGATAACTGAAGTTTAAGTAATCATTGTTATAGTTGAATGCGCGACATTTTCTCTGTGTCCTGCGTGAAAAAGATGCTATGCTTTATGGTGGCGCGTAAGCGATTGAGCGAGAAAGTATACGAATGCATTATATTATTAATGGTTGCCAATTTAACTAACCACTTACATAATGTTGCGGTGTTGCTGTGAAGTATACTAGTTTTTAGTTACTGCATCCCGAATTCTTTCTCTGTTAATTTTTTTTATCGATTATGCCCAATTCTACAGATGCAAAGAGAAATATTGATAGTAATTTATTAAATCCACTGTGGAAAACATACATACTATTAAAATAATACTATTGATCCAACCTTCCTCACATTTTGATTAATTTCTCGTAAATATGGTAATGGTATGCAAACGCCTCTTCATAGTTTTTCATTTTGCCGGGCGTAAAGAAAATTTAGATTAGGATAATGTGAAATATTTACAGTGAACGGGGTGGGATGTTGTCTGGAAAACGCATTATATATACACAAAGCAGGGGTAATAGCTTGCTCTTATATGAAAAAACAACAACAAACTATAATGTAAAATTACAGCCACGCTGTGCAAAGTTATTACTTCGAATGCATATAAGTAATCTGGTACCTATACAGAAACCTTAAAAAGTTTTCCAATCTTTACCAAAACTAATATTAAATAAGATTTCTTACATAATTAATTGGGTTATTAGTTTTTATTCATTGTAATGAGGTTGATGTAACTTTTCAGTGCACAAGCAATGGTGAAGAATTAATTAAAATAACACATTATGGTGACAATACTATGAAAAGTTCGAGTGTGTTTGAGTGTCATATGAGATTAAAACATGTAACGGATGATCCTAGAAGCGAACAACAAAAAAACAACAATGGCGGACGCTAAAATTAAATGATATTATGGTCCGACAGAAGATTAACTTTACTGTGATATTGATAACTGAATAATTGTAGTTTAATGTATAACTGAAGAATCGCAGAATCAGACATCTTTCTCATGTCCGCGAAATTGTAAACGATGCGTCTAGTCACAATTCGCTCGCTATGAGAGATTTTCTAGCCAGAAAAGCGTTTTTTTCCGACCATGTCCACGGGATGTATGGGACCATGTTTGGGACTCCACGGAGTGGATGTTTGTATTAACAGACTTTGTTTTTACGAGAAATGGATGTCAGCCACTTGATCAACCTATTAGGTTCATTCCCTGACTCAAACATAAATTTTATTGAAAAACAATAGATAGGTATGTGTATTTGCCAGACCCAGGATTCGAATCTGGGATACACGACGCTATAGGCCGATGCTTGCGATTACTTAATAATATATTATCATTAGGCCCTTATTCACATGACTTAGCTCTCTGTGATTTCTGGCTTATTCCAAAATTAAAAGTTACGCTGTATAGCTGATGAGTTTCTAATATAATTCTAGCTAAACTAAAACTAAATTCTAATATAAAACTAATACTAAACTAAATTCTAATATTAACTGAATGTGAGACAGAATTCTGATACTCAACAGTATTCGGAAAAAAATAAGTTCCAAACCTGCATCCAGAAATGGGAATGACGTCTATCAAAGGTAGTGTATAGAATAATTATAGATACACAAGAAAGGTAGACCCTTTGAATGATAGTAGCCGCCAGTATATAGTTCCATAGATGTATTTTTAAAGGCGCATTTCGGTACCTAATTAAATTTATGTTGGGCTACTATGTATAGAGATTGCCAAACATATGACATTGGTATGAGCTGAACATGTCACTAGGTGAGTGGAAAACTGCTGCATAAATGTAGTCACCTAGTGAGAAGAGTGGAAGGAGATAGCGTAGGTCTTAATTCAGCTGTAGATCGTCCCGGCTGATGATGACCATGCGTAGTATATCTACTAAAGTATTATAATTTAGCAGTGTTGCTGTCATGCATTAATACATTTACTCTGGTAAGAATGGACATAGTACCTACTATTATGAAACAAAACAATAAATACTACCTATCTTATTGTATTATGTTTTAATGGTCTAAGATTTAGAATCACCCGATCAGACAAGAACAAAGGTAAGAAAACTTTCAACACAATACCAAAGCACCGTCTAAACGGAAGCTTTACTACCTTCTTATCTCCACTGTTACCTTGATAATTTATACCCAAGATTTCCTCCAACTTGCAACGGATGACACTGTTAATTACTACGCTGCCAAGAGATTAGGGCATGGGGATGTAGTTATCAAGATCAGAGATAACGCAAAACTAGCAAAACATGTAAGAAATAGATCCATTAATTATTTGAATGAAGTTATTATGGTGTTTGGCGATTATATTAGTTGTTGGGAAACCGATATAATAATGGTGTATTATTGTAAAGTATGTTATGGATTTATTTGAGTTTAGTTTTAAATCATATCCAAAATACGACAATATATTCATTATAAGAGACCTTACGTTGAAGAAAAACTTCTTTATAGAAGGCCCACTATAGACACCGTGACAAGATACTGCAAACTTCGATGGTAGTGGTAGTTATTGATCGCTCATACTTGAATGCAAAATACGTTTAAGAAGTATTATTTTAATAAGAATATCCAATAATAAGTCCCAATGGTAGAGAAAACTAAATACTTAGAGGTAAAAATAAAAATAATAACTGCACAAAACAAAATGACGATTCAAATCTACTGAACAATCTAAATCAAGAAATATTCACATTTACAGTATGAAAATAAATTGGCCTTTATATCGACCAGGTCAGCTGGTTGACCAGACCTGAGAAATTCTTCCCTTTCCGTTTACATTTTAGGGCATTCCCAGATGATATACTTTACATCCTGTAGTCATTTGTCAATAAAAGGTGGTTATTGCGTGTGCGTGACCTAACGGTTTTTATTAGAAGAATCGTTAGTGTCCGTTTGCGTTGTCTCCGCCGCGCTAACCAGTATTTTAAATTGTTATAGCACGGTTTAACCATGATGCTATAATTGGTCCAAAATTTGTAATAAACGATTTTATATTATTAAAATACTTTATTGGATTTATTTATTAGATAATTTTATAATCAGGTATTTAACATACGTAGCTTAACAGTACGGTTTCTGAAACAACAGTCTATGCAATATTAGCTACATGCGCAATACTGAATAGAAATTTATTGTACTTGCGATCTTCCCATGGACAAGAAGGGAAGAATATCTAGGTCCCCTAAACAACAGATAATTTGCAAAAACATCATAAACTATCGATTTAATGATATGAACTTTTACAACCCTATCTACAACATATAGCTAGTTATTAAAATTACAAAATACATCTAGTCTATAATCAGTACTTAATCTAAAAGGTATTCATTATTTATTTATATGATAACATCCCTTTCTAATAATATTTAACAATATAACATAATAATGTGGGAATTTGGTCAGTCAATATCGAATGGTATTTTATAACAAGACAAGTCGCAAATCAATATTAAAAGTTAATATTTCTTTCAAAATCACTGTGGTAAGTAATATTCCATTCCAGTTGATAGTTAGATAGGGGGATGAGGACATGAAAATACTCCCGTCCCCCCTTATGTGTGTGCCTGTTCCCACATCTAGTCATAATGAATCATGACGTCAGTTTTCTAACGAATAGCTGCCGTCGACGATCTCCACGGTTCTCCAGATAAGACAATGTTTACGCGGCGAAAGTGAACACAAGTAGAAGATTGATTGATTATTTTCAACTCTTACCAAAGTTCAGTTCACATTTTAGACAAGTGACTCCCAACCTTAGACTATAGATACATCTAGACGCCACCCATTGCATTGCTAAACGAAGCTGCGTGCCGTGCGTTTGGTTTGTGGGCGAGCGAACGCATTCGTACACAAATGTTTGAGACCATAGACCATTTCGCTAGTGCTCGCCTAAAGTGCTCGCACTAGACGCTCAGAATTAAAATATAATTTTCTATTTTTTTACGTTATATAGTATTTTTAAGCGGTTTAAAATGCGACCATTGGGTAAAGATAGCCATAATTTAAGTTATTTTAAAGAAGCTTTAGGTCACTTGATGTTAAAATACATAATAATATACAAATAAATTATCACGAACATGTATCAACTTACCTATGAAACGTAATAACATCTTCTTGCTTATCAGTACGGTTACCACATTTTAATACAACACACAGAACCATCTTTTCTACTTAATTAACTAAAAATATTTACCACTGACTTTATGTTTAACACAAAAAATAGCAATTTTAGCAACACGGTTATCGACACTTAGTTAAGCAATAAAGTAAGATTTGTCAGCGACACCGTAGCAAACCATCTCCCACATCTGTAAATCTTTTATCTTACTCTAGCACGTGTCGCAGAGATTATAAGGGTGCCGAATACTTTCTCACTCTCACTTATGTATCGTTTTTGTTCAGGCAGGCCTTGCTCCCAAACTTAGACTATAGATACATCTCCCAACCGAGGCCCGCAAACTCGTTCACGGATTTAATGGAAAATTGACCATCGTGAACGTATTCCGCAAACTCAATTTAACACCAGCATTTTTTATTACGACTTTGATTAGATTGTGGTTACTTCAATATTCATGAATGGATAAAAAAAATCAATTTCTGTAGAATACTCATAAGTAATATTATGTTGAGTAAATCGACTTCGAAGTTAAATGTGACATTTATTAGAATTTTAAACACTCTGTAAATGAGGTCTTGTTCTTCGAAGATTTATTAATACTATTTAGAGAAAAAATCGGTATTTTTAAATGTAAATCTGGTCGCGTGTGCAATAATTAATAGTCTGAGCACGCGTGTTCAAGGTTTCGAGAGAATTCGCAAAAGCTTGCCTAAAAAATATTTTGTTTTTGAAATTAAGTAAATACCTAAATGAAATTATTTTTTAAGGTTTTGACGTAATTTATTTTAAAAATCATGAAGCATTTTGAATTTTAAACTTGGTTATATATTCGTGTGATGGCTGTTATTGAAAAACCATATAAAATAATGTTTATTAAAACAAAATTGTTATAAAATATAAAGGCAAACTTTTGAATCATATCTATTAGGAAAAAAGTTATACCAAATGAGACTCACGTCTTTCACTTTTCGGGTGAGTACTTTCACCTCTAAATAATAATAATGACACAATATTTTTTTGTCAGTGACCACTTAGACAGATATAACGTGAACATTTTTTCTAATAAGTATATTAATCTTTAGCCCTGTTGCTCGTGAGCGTCAGCCAGCTTGGGATTCCCCGAGATTTTACAAAATATTTTAAGGGTTACTCGGACCAAACAAGGTTTGGAATCACTGTTTTTGACGCCCGCATGCTAATGTACCACTTAGTAAATGACTCTGCGGAATTTCGGTTTAGTTAGTGACGTGCCTATATTAATAACGTATTGTTTCTAAATTAATACATCACTTGAAATAGGTACTCTAAAAATGTTTTTTTTTTATAATTCCTAATTATCAAATTCTCTACAAAATATGTGGTAACTTCACTTGATATCACTATACATCATATCGTCTTGGGAAAATTATACGTAATTATGCAGTTTACCGTATCACAGTTCACCGTGAGGGGGAATGGGATGACTGGCCTCCGGACAATTGGACGCCGCACTGTCGTAGACACGTATACAGAACGTAGACGAGGTATTTTAATCAGTTTCTATCTACTACTTAGTAGTTTGAATTCATTTTACTCTTAAAATAATGTATTCTTTATCGCGGATTGAGAATTACCATGCCTAAGGCTTTATATAAAATAAAAAACTCTTTTTTTCGTTGAAACTTAAGCACTATTAAATCATTGTTTACGTCTGCATATTTACATTCTCACCAACTATTAAATCATAATATAATCATTTAAATATAAATAATAATATTGAATATTTAAGTGAAGTACCTAACGTCTATTTATTTTCGAATTCCGTGGCGTCCAGTTGTCCTGTGCCAAATCGTCCTAGACTCCCGTGAGGTGCTGTATCAAATTCATGTCTAAATGAAATATATTAACATCTATCAGCACAAAGTTTAACTACTAAAGAGCTTGGACAATAATTAAGTACTTATAAATATCATTAATCAGGTCATAAAATTTTAAGGGTACTTATGCAAAATTTGTAATACAATATGTGTCTTTTAATAGCCCAAAAATAATCAGAATGACACATTTAAACATTCCGGTTAAATTCATACATAATCACATTTCGCGGTTTTTGTATTGCAATTCTATGTGGTGATAACATTACAAAAGATGCCAACAAGCTGCTAAAAATCAGGAACTGGAAAAGACGTGCGGAGGATCGTTCCTGCTAGAGGACGGTGGTGAAGGAGGCCAGGGCTCGACTTGAGCTGTAGCGCCATCCAAGAAGAAGAATAAGTATTGCAATTCTTGCAGTTTTTGACAGACACGAGTGATAAATAGTATATATTTGTGTATAAATGAACCCGCAAAACAACAAAATTGTAGTTAATGTCATGACTTTTTTTACTCAATGACAGATATGTATTTTCACAAAATTGAAGAATGATAAATACTTATTATTGAAAATATAATATTGTCCGATACACCAAGGACAGCATAAATATAAGATTAAATTCTTATGAGTCCGACCGATAGCTTAACGGATAAAAGCTGCCCCACTTGGTTTACCTGTTTTCCAGAATTTTGTGTTTCAAATTAAATAAGTATAAGGGTTGTTTTTTCTACCGTTAAATCAATTTGAAATTATGGTACCTAGTATGTAGTAGATAAATCCGGTAAGTATTGAATAATTAATTAATTATTAGATGTCGAAGTCGATTTTGAACATCATATTATAATCGCAATGGCTGATGCTTAAAAGATGGTGTGGTTACATGTAAATTGTACGTATGGAGTTCGCCATATTTTTATAGTTTACCGTAAACTACCGTACCAGAAATAAATGCACTTATAGTATTGAGATCAAACTTTTAGTCATTTAATTTTTATAACAGTATTATAATATAAAATAATATAATATACTTAATGAATTATATCTTGTGAAACAAAATAATAAACGGAATAGTTCAAGTATCGAACTACCAGGATCTCATAAGTGGTGAAAGTTAAAACTATTGTTCACTGTTCTCAGTAAAAAACTAATTTCACGTTCAAGTATTGTTATCTTCTCTCATACAGATAACTACGGAGTAGATGGATAGATGCTTATTACTCATAAAAGTAGTAAGTTCACTTGAAAAATGGCTCATAAATTCGTTCGGATTTTCCTCATAAAGTTTTTTCCCTGCTTCCCATCACTTGTTTATGTGCGCCGGATATCAAGAGACTTGAAGTATCAATAACCGAACTGAAGACAGATTTTATTACTCGGTGTATAAGAAAATCATCGGGACGGTAACAGAGTATCAGGGTAGCGTGGTATAAAAAGATATCGTCCACTGATAACTTATAGTAAAAAAACAAAGTAAAACGTTAACACAATTTTACGGGCGATTGACATTTTTTCGTATCGAGTGACTTTGATTTCTTCTAGGTAGGTACATACTAATAGCGTTTTCTTGGTATTCCGATATCTACAACGGAATTTGCTAATACTAATCTGATGTTATTCGCATAGCATACCATAAATAAAAGGATTTCAAGTTATACACATTTATATTTTTATAATAATCGATGTTTTTTAAAATAGGTAGATATAAAAAATATTAAAATTATGAATTAGTCAAAAGTCTCTTAGGCGAAGATTATAAAATTTAATAAACTAAATTTTAACAATAAATATGACCAAAATTATATAATAATAAGATGGGGTCCTGCAACAAATTCACATTTTATTACATTTTTTTAACAATAATAATTGTAAGTTTATCTTTGACTTAAGGCTATACTTCAAGCTGAGGCATGGTCTAAAACTCTAAAACGATCGTGATTACGCGACGCGCAGATTGTGCAAACGACGCGTGACGAACAAAACATAATTTGTCATGAAAATTCAACATGCATCCATTTAATGTTATTTAAGTAATAATATATATATTCATTGACATATTTTGTTTTTCGAGTAAATACGTAACATTTTTTAGTCATCTTTACACGATTTAAGAATTAATTCCTCCGACGCCATCACAAAACAAATTGACGTGCGAACAGGTCGACTATCGCTCTCCGACTGGCAACGCGTGCAAAATTACGTCCCACCTATTGCTGAAAATTATTTGCCGTTTCACTGAAGTATGGTCTTAAAATAAAAAAAATATTTTTCTTTTTAATGTTTTCAGATACATATTTATTATATAACACAGTTGAAATTGTAAATTATCAAAAAAATGTCTCAAATGCTTCGTATTTTTCCGTTAGTTGCCTCTGGTAGGTAAAGACATCGCCTTAAAGCAGGGGGGGGCAAACTTTTTGGATGGAGGGCCAAATTCAAGAATTCAAAATGAGCGGCGGGCCGCAAGTAAAATACCATTTTTAGATTTTTCTTGCATAATCTTTAAGTTGGTCGAATTTGTCTGAATTAAAGGCATTGTAAAATTTGGAGATTTCTTCACGACTTAACACAATTCTCTTAAATCAGTGTCACACTGCAGATCAATTATCTCAAGTTGTAGCTCTGTCGGTACACTATCAATATCTATTGAAAATGGATCGCGTACTATTGCTAAACTTGTCTCAATTTTTCGGAAAATTTTTGTGAAAAATCGTCATTCAGAGCTTTAATAATTTTACCATATTCTTCAAATTTATATTCTGATATATTCAGCAACTTCAAAGTTGGAAAATGGTCCACGTTGTTATTCGATATTTATTTTGTCGAAGGAATAACTTGAGTTTTAATTGAAATCCATTCAAACTTTTTACCATTTCATGGGCATATATTTTTTTCCTTGCAACGCACGATGTTCAACGTAGAAAATAGTGGTTACATAGTGTGAGACGAGACGCAAGCAAGACGAACTGAGATAATACATTTACGAAACAACAAATTCTTAAAATTTTAATCTATTGTCAATATTTTTTAAAAAATTATAAAAAAAGTTATTCGTAATCAGAAGTACAATTAATGATGGCGGGCCGCAAAAAAATACCCGGAGGGCCACACGCGGCCCGCGGGCCGCAATTTGCCCCCCCCCCTGCCTTAAAGGATTATAACGGGCATATAAACATCAAAAGTCCTGTTGAATGAGATAGAAATATGGAAGAGAAAGTACTGGAAGGTTTAATGCCTAGTTATTAATATATTGAGATAACCATGATAACAGTCGTTATCGTATTATCTTTAAGAATAGACCTTGTGAACGGGTTCAAAGCGTCAGATCGACGAATAGTAGGTACCAAATGACACAGTAAAATTCAATTAGTACCTATTCGTTTTTACGTGTCCCGAATTCTCGATTTCCCACTATTTACGTGTAGTTTATGCAGACTAGTTTTATTTTAGTACACTACGTTGGAAATATTCAAAATTCAATTAAAATTACGTTTATTTCAGCACATTCAATTCGATGCATGACATCTTAAAATGAATTCCAGACACGCGTTCTATTGATAGATGTCATAACAGCAGTGGACGAGATCAAGTTTGCGTCATACGCAATGCGATTGTTTCAGTGTATTGTTTTGTTTTATTTACGTTCATTAATGTTCCAGCAAAGGTTAATTCAAAATAAAGGAACATTCTTGAAAAGGGTGTGCAAGAACACGTTGACATAATATACTCAAAATCTCGACTTAAATAATGTGATGTTTATAATATAAAAATCTTTGCAACCATATGGTACATAGGGTCCATTTTAAGGGGGTAGTATGAGTAAGTGAATGAAATAAAACATTTTGATTGACTCTGTCCGTTCGGACTAATAAAATTAAATATATACCAGGCGCACATAAACGCAAAAGAGGTAGATGTTTTCTAAAGCGGAGCATTCCATTTCAAATGTACCGTAACATTTTTACACTTCGGCTGTTCTGAAAAATTCAACCGATTCGTTGGGTTTTACTAGTGGCTGGCTCACTATTGGAAAAAAATGTGGAGACTGTATGACGTATACATATAGCCTCTGTTTGATTAACTCTTTGTGTTTTGAGGTTATTAAGCAAGCTCTGAGGCTTTAGACAAGTAAAAAATAGGTACTTTGTATTTATTTACCTACACATTTAAGTACTGGATGGATGGATGACTTTTAGGCAAAGCTGTTAAAAATACTCTTTTCTATAGAGATAGAGTATACATGTCTGAAATTGAAATAAAAACAGGACCTCTGATTTACTGATTATGTTTGCTACAACTGTATTGCAGGATCATTTGAAGATAACTTCACACTTCTACTATGAAATTCCACTATAATTTCAGATTTCTGTTTTTGGGCTGCCAATAGATGAAAAAATAATGAACTTATTACCAACATTTAAAATTGTTTGATTATAAATCGAACTGCCTTCAAAATTCTAATACAGAATGCGATATACGAAAAGACTCCTTCTATCTAGAATCAAAATTCTTCGCTTTTAGATATTTTTTCCGGATATTTTCCTACTGTACATAATAATTATGTAGTAATTGAATCTTTTTAATAAAGAAGATAATATTTATATAAAAATAAAAATAATCCATAAGAACCTATTAGGAAAATAAAAGAAATTGTAGAAAATAAGCATTTTTGTTTATTTAAAACACAGCAAATTAACAAAGAAGGATAACCATCTACAAGTCTTGTGACAGCCTGTTACTTGTATAAATGGTAATAAAGATTGTCTACGGATAAAAACTTAAATATTATATCATTCAAAATACAGGTGAAAAGACAGCGAGTACCGCATGAAAAGGCACTGAATTTTCTAATAGCTCCCTTAACATTGTCAGTGTTTTAAGTTGACACTTGCGTAAAGCTTGTAGAGATTAGTATCTCATCCGAGTTCACCAGTCATTCTTATGCTAGCCTGATACTTTGACTCATATTCTTTTCAAACAAAAAAAAAAGATAAAACGTATTAATCTTAGAACGAGTATGGTAAAACTCTTTTATTTTTTACGACTAGGAAATTGTTTTTTTATTCTCATCAACGAAAAATTTACATCATAAATAATATGAGGATTTTTATTTTGGTGAATTCATCGAACTGATAGTGAAAATAATTTCATTCATTGACAATGTTCTACTCGTATATTATTTAAAATTTGTTATTATGTCGCATTCGAACACTTCCTAGTATATTATGGTGCCCTGTGGATCTGTAGGGGTCAATACCCTACCATCTGCATGACTTAATTTATAATTACAATGTACCTTGCAACATAACACTGTTGAAATAGCAGAACAAGCGATTTATGTGAATAAATCAATTTTTAACAGAAAGCTAATTTAGCAAAATAATTATATTAACCAATTATTTATAATTTACAAAACATCATGATATGCACAAAATTGTTTATATGAAAATCAATCGTGCCTAATAATTAAAAAGTGCTTAATTGTCTAAAATTAAAATCAATTATTTATAATTTACAAACAAGCTATGCATTGCAGAATAAAGCATGATTATCAAAATATTCAAGTAGCGATAACAGCATTTTATATTGTATCGAATCACTATAAAAACACCCAGTATATGAAAACAATATTGTCAGTCAGTTATCAAAGATTTAACCGTAAGGTTATAGTTTCGCTCCGCCCGATCGACTTCGCAATTTCTTATAACGCATACACGTGCTTCCACTCTGCTAAATTATAAATCTGTAACTTAAATGTAATAATTAAATTGACATTTAATTGGAAGGAGATAATAAAACCAGGGTTCATTTAATTCACGCATCAATCTTCTTATTATTGGAGTCAAACAAACCTACTCTCTGGTTCCCTATTTCATCTCCTAACAAAAGATCTATTGAATAGACCCACAGGGTAATTGACCCACAATTGACTCCCACGGTATTGAATAGACCCACACAATTTTTGTATATGTCCCCCACAAGGTGAAGGGCACTAGCGTGGGGGCCCAAGCTCAGGGGGGGGGGGGTGTCAGGTCAAGCAGATAAGTGAGATAAACATAAATTTGCTGTACTAACAAAAAAAAGTTACACATACGATTGTGGGTTATAATTTATTATTATTATATACTTGGCAAATAATTATGTTTAGCCGCCAACTAACCATAATTCTAGTGAATGTATTAATAAATACAAAAATCGCTAAACATAATATCAATACGATTAATTTTACCTCGAACACCATTTAAAAACCGCTATTTTAAAGTATCACACTGTCTTTAATCTTAGCGAGAGGTAGGGGGGGCGCTGAATATTCTGGCCTGGGGTCCATGTTTTGGTGTATACAAATTGTTTTACGTGCGGTGTGCCGCGGAATTCTGGGAATACCTTTAGTGTGCCGTGGGTGAGAAAAGGTTGCCGAGCACTGGTAAGTATAAAATAGACCCACTGATACTTTTTGATATTTAGTGACAAATTAGGTCTCACATTCCTCTTCACGTGGTTTTTACGTTACCGATGATAAAAAAACTTTACTTCAAAAAGGTAAAATGAAGTATTTTTACTTAAATTTTCTTTGATTCTTCATTAGGTCGCAGGATCTTCCCATTTCAATTTAAGTTTTTCCCACATTAATGGTCCTAATGACTCCTTTTTGTTAGCAAAGGCTAAGTAAACGTTTTTTGTGTAAGGGTGTTTTCACTTCAATTACCTAAGTACTTTCTACGTCGGTATATTAGAATCTTTCACATAGTCGTAGAGAAATGCTCGTTAGTAAGCTCTTATAAAACCTTAGTTAGTAATAATATGAATAGTGATTTAATAATCTATAGACAAAGGGCTTTCAACATATACACGTCATTAGTTACAGTCAATCTTTACTTCGTCTGATTAAAATAGTTTTTGTGTTCTACTGTTGGCTAATTACAGACAAGTTTAATTTCGAATAAGTAATCAGTACCATAAAATACACGACTAAAGAATGAAAAAAAACAGACAATATTTATAGGACAATTCAAATTTCGACTGCCATCTTATTTCATCTGTCAGCGAATTTTAATTTAAAAATTGGACCAATGCAGAAAAGTCATGTGCATTCTCGCTTAAATTTTTTGCTAATGTAAAATTATAATTAGGTTTAACGAAGTGAATGTATATGAGGTTTCTCGTAGTTGATGTAGCATTACTGAGGATATTGGTCTTCATGGGAATTTTCTATTTTAATTAGGACTCATCTACAGTTATTCCCAGATTAGGTATAATAATAATGTATAAATAACTATCTTTTTTTAAGTAAAGGATTTTGGTATTAACAAAAATATAACAATTAGGTATAATTAAAAAAATAAATAATCATCAATACCGATTTCATTTGCTTCAATCGGACACTGTCAATGACAATATGACAATGTCCGATTAAAGCAGACGAAACCGGTCCTTCTTTCCACACATAATTGACAGTCAAGCGATCTTCGTATCATTTCGTATCATTAGGGAGCTATTAATGACGTGTCATCCTTAACTTTTCGTTCGAATTCGTCTCATATAGATCAGTGCTCCGTAACCTTTTTACACCCACGGCACACCAAAGGTCTTTCCAGAATTCCACGGCACACCACACGTAAAACAATTTATACACTAAATCATGGACCCCACATCCTGAAGGGGGGCCCCAGATTAAGATCTTTGGCGGGCCCCCATACCTGTCGCTAAGGTTAAAGACAGCGTGATACTCTAAAATAGTGTTTTTCAAATATTGTTCCAGGTAAAATTAATGGTATTGATTTTATGTCTTGCGATTTTTCGTATGGTTATATTGTTATATTATATTAATATAATTATGGTCAGTTGTCGGGTTAGGAGTAATTATTAGTCGAGTATTGACACAATAGTAATAAATTGTATCCTACAATGAGATGTTTTAAAATATTAATACTAACGTTGTAAAATAGCGCCGCAGGCGACTTTTTTGACTCGAAAGTTTGAGATTATTTTTGAATTCTTCTAATTTATCAGAGCACGTCAATATATTTTCATTCTGACCCTGCATTGTTTTACTAAGTTCACACAGGTGCTAAAATATATTACCAGCCATGTACGCAAATTTGGCTATTGCACCGCGGCACACCTAGCATCGTCTCACGGCACACCAGTGTGCCGCGGCATACCGGTTGCGGAGCACTGATATAGATGGTTGAAAGTTTGTGCTTATTATAATAAAACTCTTCTATAATGGACTTATACAGATTCCAGAAAATTCTGAGTATACGCTTTCAACAATATATCTTATAAGTAGTAATTAGGCAGCTTAGTATGAAAATATGGATACAACGAACTACAACAGGTGCTACTTAGGGTTATGGCTTTCAATCTTTGATAGGAACCACCTCCTTCGATAACCATCTCGAATTTTATAGCGGCCATCTTGAAATATTATAACTGTATTAATATTATCCTAGATACTAAAATAGGAACACAATCTTGATGTGTAGATATACATTTTTGAGACTAGATGGCAGAAAATTAATTCACCCATCACATATAATATAGATGGATTATGTTGAAAGCGACATCAAGAAACTGAGAGACGAAAATACGACGGACGCTGGCAAGGGCATGGATTCTTGGATGTAGATACTGGAGATGATCAAAACCCACACACAGTTGTACCTACTACCAGCAAAATAATGAATGGTGTCGATATTTTTATAATACGATTGTAATAAGAATTTAATTGAAAGTAACAAAGCTTTTAGCGTGACCAATTTTAACTTAATTAATTTCAGTTCCATAAAGTCGATATTAATAATAAATTGTAAACCTAATTAAATCTTCAAAGACAATATTAAATGAAAAATCTATTTAACTGGCTTAAAAAGTTAGACTGATAAAATATTACTGAATTAAGGGCATAGCCATTAATCACAGAAAACAATGCGATAATTTTTTGTTTGAGTAGAAACCGCAATTAAAAACTTCACCAAAGTTTATCAGCTGTTTTTTTTTTAATATAACCTGCTGAGCTCTAAAAGTCACGAAATAACGCCCAAAGTAAGTACACTGAAATCCTTAATCTTCCATCAAGATGACTTCTCTTTTCCAAGAAAGATTTTGATAGGAGCAAAGCGTAGCGATTAACGAAAGCGGCGAGCAGGGCGATAACTAATGAATTGACGAATAGACCTGCGTCTAGATAACAATAAGTTATTTTATTAGCAGAGCATTGGGGCGGAGCTCGGAGCAGGTGCATGGAGTAATGGAGCAATGGTGTTCTACACGGAGCAGGAGTGGAGCTGGACACCAAAAATTTATAGTGCTCCACTGCTCCGGATGTTTTTTTTTTGTTATTCAATTTTCGTCCTAAAATCCAATGAAAATATTATATTTTACACGTTGCAACACTGGAATTATTACAACACTGCCGAGTGATAGTAACCTCACTTTTGTGACAGAAGAGGAAGATAATGAATGACAATTTGTGTTAGTATTTTTTTTTATATAGAATTAATAGGTAATAATAAACCTTATTTCAAAACTACTTATTTAATTTTTTAACATTTTTATACATTACCTGTTAAAACTTTTTACTCGGAGCGGAGCAGACCATGGAGTGGAGCTGGGGCAAGTATTAGGTTTCGGAGCGGACCTGGAGCGGAGCAACTCAAAAAAGGGTCCGCTCCAACCCTCTGGTTATTAGATATAAATCGATGGTACATACTTTTAATTATTACCAAATCAAGAAAGAGTCTTACGATTTGGTTATTAAATAACAACTACTATTAAATTATTGTATGCTTTACATTAGAAAGACCTTCCTATATTGTATCAAAAATCAAATAAATGATACCAATATATTATAATACATAAATATATCGCAATAAAACTACAAAACTAAAATCACAGAGTCATATAACAAGACACAGTTATATCAATACATCTGGTATATATTGGTGAATGGTTGAAACTCCTGGGAAAGCACATAATATTATGCTGCATGACTCTACGATCTGAATCTCGCCACACTCAAAAAGCGGGAACCTTTTGAAGCTGCACGTATGCATCATATAAGCGCATCCGAAATGGCCACAACAGATTTGGTTCACATATACGCTGTATTTGCATGGAAGCCTAAAGCCGTTACGGTTGGTTAGAGGATTTGCAATTAGAAGAGAGAATAAATCTCGTCTCGTATACACACCTAATGACATTTAGGTATATATACGAGACGGTGCTTTTTCCTGGCATACACATCAACAGGAAAATATAAAATAAATTTGTGAAGGGTATTTAGTTATCGCAGTGATATTAAAATAAATGTTTGTTTGGTTGTGTGCATCTAAAAGATGGGAAAAATCTTCTCCCAGATCTAATCAAGATCATGTTCACTTCCACTAATGCCAACAAAGTCGGAATTAGTTAATTAATTTGGGAATATAAGTATTTATTTGATAAAACAAGGGGAAAATATTGTGTATTTTTTAAAGTTTCAATATTCTTTCTGGTCCTCCGATATACATATATATCAATATCAAACCACGTTCCCTTTGTGAGAATATTCTTCACTTATATCGTGTTGTCTATGCGTATTTACACGCGTGATCAATGTGTGAACACTGGGCATATAGCAAGGCACAATGCATTCAAATATCGATATTTTTATCGCGTCGCTTTATCGTGTACATATTGAAGACAGCAGACGTTGAAGAATGAAATTTAAATGAAAGAAGGCCAATTACACGGGTTTAAATGGAACTTTTCCATCGTCTGGCGGTTTCCATCTCGATTCGTGGACCTTTCTTCTTATAAGTTTATTTACTTATCTTTATTTCAAATAGAATGGCGGCCAAAATGAAGACGGTATACTTTATTGTTCTGTAAATCCTTTAACTCAGTTTTTTATTAAGTTAATGAAAATATTTCTTTTAAATCGGCCAACTTTGTATTAAATAAATGAGATATTCAAATGATGCAGTATAAAACATATCAGCTTTCGAGGTTTCTTGTTTATGGTATAAATCTTGTGTTTAAATCCCAGCTAGATCAACTTTTTATAATGCTTTCAATTAGACCATACATGTGCCATTTCAAGTAGGCTGTGATTAACAATGTCAAAATTGGCGGTAATCTACCACAGTTTCTCATTTCTATTTTTCAACTTGCATAGACGTACCTATTACATTTGGATGAGGACACTGAGCCGTTACAAATTTAACAACATCTTTTAGAAATATACAATTTTCCATTAGTCGTGATAATATAGAAAATCAAATATTTGTAATATATATGTCATTGAAATTAATGGCCCCACCAAACCACATCCTCCCCTCACCACACCCGGTATTAATCGGGCGTACCACGGAACTCTACGTTTGGATGTCAGTATTTTTTATGACTGGGAATGTCTCAGGAGCAGTTACCCAAGACTTATGCCGCCATCCACTCAAGTGTACTTTGACTGTATTTACACGACTGTTAAAAATGCACATAGGAGATTGAAATACATAGAGGCAAAATTAAAAAAAAAAATGGTGAATACAAAAGTTATTACAAAACTGCAGAACAATCAAATAGAGAGATCTTCACGTTGACAGTTTATGACGCCACATTTTTTAATCCAACAAAATTGTCCTTCGAGGCGAGCAGGTCGGACGGTCCGATGGATCCATCATCTGGTTTAACCTAATTGTGCAGCTTTTCTCTATACGTACAAATTTTAGAACATTTCTAGAGGACGTGGTCTGCATCCTGTATTTTTCCGCCACATTGACATGTAGAACGGATAACAAGATCAAGCTCATAGTATATGTACAGCGAAGCCATCATGTCCAGTCAAAAATTGACTGGTGTGATGGTCCGGAGTCAAATATCGATAGGGCAATTAAAATTAATACTGAAAACTCATAAAAATATTATTAATATAAGAACCTATTTTTCGACTAGGAATTACAGTTCCACATAATTATTAATCGCGTGTTATCATGATTAATATTTTTTCGAACCAAGCATTAGAAGAAACAAATGAAAAATTCACCCTTTTTTAGTATTTGTACCATAGACGAGTAAAAGAGTGTAAGTACCCTGGTATTGCAAGTATGAACCTATTGGTAAATATTCTACCAAACATTTAAATATTTTAGAGACATTTTTCGAGCAGGGCTGAAGTCTCGGGTAAAGAAAATATAATAATTGATTTATAATGTTTTCATTTAAAACATTTTCAGTATCTTAAGCCTCCAATAATGGTGAAGAAAAGCTTTTTAGTTTTCAAAATTTTACGAAAAAGATTAACAGGTATTTATTGGAAAAACTGAGACGTAAAATTTTTAAGTATGACAAAGTCGACTTTTTTGCATAATTATAAAATGAAAATGATTTTGGGAAAGGGCCACAATTTTCATGTACTTACTTGAATATTTGCTTATTTACTAACTAGGTAGACATTGTCTATGTTTATATCATTCCCTTTTCAAAAAACGTTATTTATTATTTAAAAAAAAACAATCCGAATTTCCAATCGTGGGCAGTCAGGATGAGGAAATCGAACGTATTCGCGAGATTTATGATCCTGGAATTGCAGACCAAATATTATGGTCAATTTGGTATGTCTTCCTCTCGTGAAAAAAATAATTTGACCGTCTGAGCTAGATTGGCCATAATTATAACAAAAAATCTAACACACTAATTATTCTTCAAACTTAGATTACTATGTTGATATTTTTGTAAAAGTATCAAGCGCTCCGGTTCGTAAAATTTTTCATTTTGAGCGCTGCTTGTCGCATGTGCTTTTAGATCTATCTCTTTTGTTTGTAATGATTTATGACAGGTAAATGAAACCTGATGAATATCTGTCAAGTATACTATGCATTTACTGAATGATGCTGTCAATTTTTAACCATTTTAATTATATTATGTAATATTGATGATTCTTGGAATAGCTGAAATATGAAGATAGCGGAGTGCATAAACTCATTCGCTGCTGACTAGATAATGATTTTTTAATTACCACCTTTAAAATGCAAGTTAATTACATCGATCGGCCGCCTGGTCATTACGCGCCAGGTGCGTCTTCAACGTCGAAAGTATTAACTGAAATATTTGCAGTTTCATGGGCTGAGTAACGTGAGGTGATGTTAAAGTAACGGGAATTTAAAGCTGAATTACTCTTTCATTATATTAACATATATCAGTAAATCAAAAAAGTTCTAAGAAATAATTTGAAATATCATTAGGCAGTTCCAAGAATTTTTTAATACCTACCAATTTTATAGCGAGACAATAATTTATCGAGTTCTTTCTTGAATAAAATTTGCGATATTACTTCGTGTAGGCGGGAAACAAATTGAAATGAAACGCCAAAATAATCTTTGAAATAAGCCGTCATTACAAATGTAAAATTAACATTTATAATTGATAAGGAATCCGGAGAAGCTTATGAAATATGCCTTCGAATCGAAGTCGGAATAGCTATTTTATACAAAACAGTACACAAGTCATGCTCCTTTAAATCTATAATTCAAGAATATATTTGGATGTTTGTACTATGTTTGTTTGTACCGTCCTTCGGTTTTTCTTTATACAAATCCACACGCACAGTCGGATTTCAACAAAATTCGGACAGTAGACGGAGGCCGATGAGCCGCAGTGCATGGTCGGGTTTCGAATTGAAAATTTAACCCGTTGCACATCGGGTACAGTTTTACGGTTTTTGGGGAAAAGGGGCGCCGCGTACAGGGCCTTGAAACACGGAAGTTAATGCTGCAACCCCTATTTTTTATTGAAAATGTCGCTAGAATGTGTATATTTAAAAAACATTGGCGCTTATTTCAACTTAATCGGAGGTCAAATGGTAAAGTTAGATGTACATAATTGTGTTATTAGAATCGCTAAGGCCGGCGCGGCGCGGGCGACGCAGTGCTGCCACATTTTCTAATGAATCCAATTCAATTTAGAATTTTTATTTTCAAATATTAAACCATTCCACTCCCAGGCAACGCCAGATGACACTGCTAGTATAAATATAATTTAAAAACGTTTTATTTTATTATGGGGAATTAAATAGATAAACAAATGAACGTGGTCGACTTCAGAAATTAACAATACACAATTATTGTCCGAACACATCAACGCCCAAAATAACAAAAATGACTAAAAGATTAGTTGCATATTGACATACCAGGGTTCACTAGTTGACTTGTTTACTAATCGAAAACCAACTAATTAACCATAACAGGTAACGGATATCGGTCAATAATGAACACAGTGAAACAATAAATCCAGTTTTCGAAGACAATCCGTTGATGCGGTTGAAATAAGATGGGTAGGTAGATAAATACTTAATATACTGATAGATCATCAATGGACCCTTTGCAAACCAATTGTATTATTGCAAACCCTTTTTAAGGGCGAATAATTTCGAGATATTTCGAATTTGGTTGGTACTATGTTTGAATGCGCTGTATTTATTCAGTTTGAAGAATGTGTTGATATAAATACGTCAGTAACAATAAACAGTATTAAAAAATATACTCAATAATAAATTCGTACGATAAAGTCCAATATGATAGATAACGCACCCACAAAATGATGTTTTTGTATTGTGACAAATGAAGGTCTTCTCTATGCGAGTGTTTCTTCCGGGGGCCATGTGTGGCCTTGGTGTCACTGAGTATATCAAGGGGGATCACAGACCATAAGGCATAAATCAACTATTAGTGTACTACAGCATATGACAACCAATGAAAACGATTAATACACGGCGAATATAATTTCATCAGCTTTGGGAGAGGAGAGGGGTAATTTATTTTGTATTGCATTTGCCACCACACTATTATTGAATCTAAATTTAGTAGAGTTATTTATTTGGTTTTAAAATCTTGTAACCCTCTTGATGTCATCAATAGAAGCGATCTTTATTTGTTACGAACAACATTGCGACCAAAAATTAAAAAAAGACTTGCTAGTCTGCAATTATAGCGCCTGTACACGTGCATGGAATTACTATCGGCAATAGTGCTTATTTTAAACTATCATAACAATAACTGTTTACACGTAAAAGTGCTGACTGTCTCTCCAATCTCATTCTTCAAGAGTAGGCGAGACGCGATGTTGTCATTTTATACTACTATGAAAATCGGTTATCCTCAAATGAGTAGTTCGTTTTTTTATCGGTAGGTTTGCCATTATCGTTGTACTGCGCAGGCGCAGATCTTACTTACGCGTAATATAGCATCACAATTCGCTTCCACACTTCCACAAAGCTTCCAAACTTGTTTGATTCATGCACGCAATCTTGCCAATTGCAGGATAATTCATGTTTCCCCATATATTTTCTTACTGTGCACAGTAAATCTATCCATGTGTAAGCGGGGTATTATAAGTGACAAAGTATTGGCAATATATTAAAAAAAAAGAATTATATGAATATAATAAAACGGTGCAATTTTTAATGTTTAATTTAAAAAATTCCCCCAATCAAATATTAAGTAGGGGGCCGCGGCAAAATATTACACTGAAAAGGGAGGCATATGCTAATAAAGGCATAGATTCCATGCGACTCAATATATTATATTTAATTTAAAAAAAAAATATTTTAATAAATTTTATGTTTCAATTGATTTTTGTTATAAGTACTTTAAAAGTGTGTATTAGGTAAACAAAGTGGAGTGCGACTTATGGGCCAATCGGTACAATGCTTGTTGAGAGATTTCTCTTTTTCGTGTAAATATAATGATGTAGCAAAATGTAATTCGTCGTTTGAATAAGAAATAAGGTACATGAACGAGACCATGAAATATGAAAATAATTTATTATTTAATCCAATTACAAAGTACGGTGATATATATTATCTAGACGCATTTGTCATGCCAAATCTTGCCATTGTGACATATATTGTACATCAAAATAATAATAAGACAAGTGATATTTATCAAAAAAGATATTTAAAAAATGTTAAAAAAAATAATATGTTCTGAGTGGTCCAAAAGTGTGTAGCAGGTGGCCACCACCTGTCTGTCCACAAGTCTTTAGAGTGGATAACTACCAGCTGGAAGTGAGAAGTCAGAGAAGTGATCTATCTTCTATTAACCAGCTTGAAATTAATTCTGCCAACCCGAAATTATCCACAACTGAAGGCATAGGTTCCGGACTTGTGAAGAAAGATTGTTGGTTATCGTATCTACTAGAAGTGACTCTAAGTTGTAGGTAGGGTGGTTAGGGTGGTTCCAGGATCTCTGATGTAAGTCTTCACACCAAAAACACTTCTTCCAGCTCGCGGCCACTAGTAAATCCTTCCCTCTTACCGTGTTCAGGTGTGCCAATACCTGTGGAGTTAGATTCAGTGGAGGAAATATTCAGGTTAACCTGAAGTTACACGTCAAGTAGCCTCGTAGTACGGTTGTTTTATTAAATTAAAATTTTTCATTTTTTGAAGATACATTACATCACCATGTTCGATTCTATGAGGATCATATAGACCTCCACATGGTGAAGGTGTTATTAACAGATTTTTATTTTTACGAGAAATGGATGTTAGCCGCTTGCTCAACCTATCCGTCCATACTCTGGGTCCAAATACACATTTAAAAATAACATACGAATTCGACAGAGGCGGGATTCGAACCCGAGACACATGACATTATAAGTCGGCACATTACCGCTCTTACATTGTGGGAGAACAATACTTTAGATAATTTTGAAGTTTGTTTGAAACAATTTAGATATGTACCTATACCTACCTAGTTTCAAATAAAAATGAGAATACCATAAATAAACTCATAGCAATAAAATAAAGAGTACAGTAAAATCAGGCAACACAAAAATAATGTGAGTTGCGTTATCATCTGGGTGTGGTTGTAAAAAGGTACGATTCTAGTGTGTGGATAAATATGAGATAAACTTAAGCACGTGTTAAAGAATATGATATTTTCAATATATACGTCTACATTATAATAATATGCATTAAAGTTTGTCACGTAAACGCAACACGCATTCAACACTGAAGATATTTATTAAGATTTATATTTCTTGAGTTTAATAGCTTGCCCCATTAGATGATAATCCAAAACTGTCCTCAAAGTTTTAATATATGGCGACTGGCTAAAGTTATCATTATTTGAAAGAAAGGTAAAATAAAATAAACATTTAAATTTATAAAAAAGGGTTAATTAATCAACAAAAAAAATCATTTACTGCAGTCTTCAATGCTTGATCGACTAAATTGAGGTATTGTACAATATATCAACATAAATATGGTTTTGTTGATTTTTAGGTCCCGCCCTACACAGTATCCTAAACCAAAATGACCCTAGATCAAGGGGCCTGTCTCTAAATATTCATAACAACATACATATTCTTTGTAGTTAAAAATGTAATTCTATCTACTTTGCAACCAATGTGATTATCGCCGTCTGAGAAAATGCTTTCATGGATAAACGTTTTGTTTATCGACATAGGGAATTACTGATTTGATTTTGGCCGGGGCCTGAGAGAGCATTTTGCAAACACCCTGGGAAATTCTTTGAAGCGCACGTTGGCATGACTGTGCTTATCTTTGCTTGTATGTAATCGAAAATGAGAATTGTAAACTAAGCACGGTCGCACATACAAATTCGTCTCGACTGTAACATGTTGAATTTGTCGATATGATTTTGTTGTTCTTCACAAAACACACGTAACTGAACGTAGGTACTGCTACGCATTTAAACAGAAACGCTGGTAGTAGTCGAAGTAGGCCCGCAAGTAGAATAATAAAATGTTTTTAGCTTTCAGCAGTCAAACATTCATTTTGGCTAGCCCAACTTGTGTGCGCAGAATAGAATTGCAACATTTCCGACGGCTTTTATTTATGACCATGTCGCTGTCCAGACGATGTATGTGCAACCGGGTTAAGAGCGCGATGCAGAACCATACTTAGACGTGTAAGTCACAAAGATTTGCGCTTATATTTAAGAGGCCAATATCAGCAACATAGATTGCGTCACCTCCAGTACCCGTACGTAATAATACGTCATATAGCAGATAGTAGTTCAACGTAATAAAGGCAGTGGCCCAGAACGAAACCATTTCAAATGTGGCCAAGACTCGTCTAACTGAGTCAAGCTAAATTAGTAACTCTAGATAGCGTTTATTGCCAAGATAATCTCTAGATGGTTCTGTATCACGCTCCAAGTGTTTAGATGACAAAATATTTATGGAAAAAGTACTAGAGTTAATATTTAGAAGAGTGAAATAACTAGATGTTGGTACTGACAATAATGGCCGGTTCGAACCGGTCGAGTGATTTAGTCGAGTGGCGAGTGATTTAGTGAATTAGTAACTGAAAAGTGTCTGAACACAGTGCATTAGTGAGTGACGTGGTGTCAAAATGAACAGAACGACGGGTATTTCAAAACGGAAACCATTCGCGCGACACGAGAGCGCTGCCGTCTGTCAGATAAAATTGTAACTTCAAAAAGAATTATAATGTCAATATACAAAAATGGCGTTGACGTAATTGATTCGATTTATGCTACAAATTCCTATTGATAAATACTAATTTACATAGGATACCTATAATATGTTTGTGGTTTCATAAATTTTTGTATGCTTACCTATGTATTTTTGTAGTCTGTTTAGCTAATAAATAGGTACTTTATGCTCTATGGTCCTTACTGACTATACAAAATAAACGGAATGATAAATGAATGTAACTTATAATTATTCTTATGAACACTAGGATAATGTGTACCTACCTCTTTACCTCTTCTCAATAACAAATATTATGTGTAATAAGGTATCTTATTAATAGGTATCTTATGTAAATTAGTATTATAGGAACTCGACACTCGACTTAATCACTCGACCGGTCCGAACCGGCCTTAAGAGCCAGACTCAAAGGTCTAAAGAGTACCTATGTAAAATCAACTCTACATTTAAATGAATGAATTTGACTGTTTGTCAAAGCAATACATACAATACATAATTTATTTAGAGTGCTGCCACTTTCAGAATTCTTATTTTTCCTAAATTCCATAAAACATGAACAATTTATTATACTGAGTATTTGTATAATTTTTTTCGGAATTTACGATGGCAGAATCGAGAATGTGTTAGAAGAATACAACTGATATCACTCACGTTGTTAAAATATCGTATACGCTGTACTGGGCCAGGTAAGAGTGTCGAAACAGCTTCTGGACGTTTAAGGCAAGGAGTATGAAGCGACGATCTGGAGACAACTCGAAGCGGGCTGGATTCAAACGACGCTGGAAGAATAAGAGAAACACTTGATTAAGCAGAGTTCAACTTTCTAAAGAAACTTTGCAATGTAGTGCTAGATTTACGGATGTGTAGGCCCGACTCACTGAATGATTTTGAGGCCCCCCAGAATAAATAATAAGATAAAAACCATAAATTTTAACTAGTACTATAACATATTATGTACTAGTAATATAACATATTATGAACCTAACCTAACCTAGTATAATATAGTAAAAATAGTCTTGTATATCTTTCCTACAACTACACACAGTAACTAAAAATAATTAATATTGAAGATGGTAGTCAACAAAAATCATACAAAAATATTAAGATTAGTGATTTATTCTTCTGTGCATAAGGACGAATATTATTTACTGTACGATTTTCATATCGAGTCTTCTACGCCACCACGGACATTTTTGGAACTAAAACCCTTCATCCGCATTACTTCCGCTTCCGCTTCACGGCTACTACATTCCCCACGCATATAATTCAGGGTGTGTTCAATATCGCGTGGAGGTTATTAACAAATACGTAAACCTTTGAGGAAGCAGAAGAAAAGCATTATTTTTAATGTAGAAATATTGTGAGAAGGAGGAACATAAATTAAAGCTTTTAATTCCTCTCAATAGTGCTAGAGATAGAGTATTTGCTATGACAAGTCAATGCACAAAGAGCACGTGACGTAGAAGACTTAATATTATAAAAGTTGTTCTATATTTAAGTGATTATATATTATCGGCTCCTTTCATTTTATTTGAAGGGATTTTAATGTGCTTCAGGTAAATAAAATAGTTTATAGATAATTTGTGGGATTTTTTTTATATAATTTAATAGTTGTACGATTGGTTTGAACTGTTTCAAAGCCCTCGATTGCGTCATCTATATCAAAGAAAATAGTATATGTGTTAAATGAGGTTATTTGGACTGCGAAACCTCATAAGCTGATATCAATTTGACAAGAAATATATATATATTAATATAAACTAATTACTACAAATTATTATATTTTGAATTAAAGTTTTCGCAATGTTATGAAGTTGGTACCTATCGGCTTGTTTATTTATTATGATATTTTATTTGCTTGCAGTGTTTCGTACGGGCATTGCAGGTTCTATATTTATGAATATCGAGCGTAGAAAAATATGAGATAAACTTAATCACGTAAACGAATCCCGCATTCAATATTTGAGGATAGTCAGAGCACGTTGGGTCACTTGGTTTTAAGGCCTAAGTATTAAAGTGATACCTGCTTTAAAACTTTGGTCCATGACGATAAGCTTTCACATTTATATCTTGTTAATATGTTCTGTAGTGAGGACCAAATGGTGATGGTTGAAAGCAATCCAGCTACCTGTACGTGTACATAAGACGTGACATCTTTCCAAGGCCCTAGAGTCTCAACGTTCTAGCTTAAAGAATCAGCGCATTCGCTGAATATTAACACCGGTGCCGCACTACAAACACTCGAGGTCATAGACTGACATTTTAATACTTGATGACGGATGTGATCGCGAAAAGGTGGTTCACGTGGCTGGGACATGTGATTCGGAAGCAGGAAGGCATAACGTGACGATGGAGTGAGAGAAATGATACGATCTAATACTTGTAGTGTGCGCCGAATATAATAAAACTAAAATAAAGTATTTAGTTTCGGAGTACGTAGAATGTCACATAACGTCAACATTTAGTACATTAGACTGATTACAGACTGGACACTATATCGTTCGAGCGTATCGAAAGTTGGCACACCCTGTACACTGTGTGATATGTTCATTCTACGAGTACTGCTGAATTCATATCGTAGCTAAATATTTTGTTAGTTTCGTGAAGTATTACAACTAAAAAAAAAAAACTAATGACTATCGCCCTTTAAAAATATTATATAACAGTCGAACAAAAATCAACAATTAAATAGAAAGGAATATTTATACAAAAAAATGGATAAATATTATTTCCTTCATCTATTTCAAATAATAGATTTCATGTATATAATAATATATCGACCAAGTTACTCTTAACCTCCCCATGACCAATCAATGTTGTTATTTGAATTTTAAGTACTTCACAATACAATAATATCTTATGCTGGATTTACACAATGTCCCATGTAAGACTAATTTAATGTTTGTGCTCACCATTGTGAAGAAGGCAATATTCGCGTTGGCCAGCAAATATTTGCCGTCTATCGATACAGTGTTGATATTTCAACACGCATCAACAATGATGGGGTTGCTGCCAAAAGTTGGTAAGTCTATAATTTAGGTATTTAGAGTTAACAATAGGTTATGTGTCTATATAATATATATTTGTATGCTAAAAAAAATCAAGGTCATCAAGAAATAAGCATTGTGCCTATTTTCAGAGGACATGTCACACTTCAAATCACAATTACTCCACAACACGTTTTCGAGACTTACCAACTTTAGGCAGTAACCAATGTTCCCTATAAGGTGTGCGCGTGTGCGTGCGCACACCTACCAAAATTTGTCCGCACACATGTTTTCATCCCCCGCACAGTCCTTACACAAACATAATATGTCAAATGCATCATATTGAAATATTTGAAAAGAGGTGGACTTTTGAAAATAATGACGGAAACATTCGAAGAACGAAAGAATGGGATTGAGATCGCTGTGCTAATAAATACATAAATAATATAAGTTTTTAGTTTGTAAATTTACCGTACCGGGTGACGGCTCTTCACTGACGGGTGATCATACGCCACTTCTCAGATGCGTTGATGATCCGCACATACAATAGAAAAATTAGAGGGAACGTTGGCAGTAACCCCGCGATATTTCTATTGACTTGGACCATTGTGAAGGAGGGCATTAGGTATAGATTTTTACATACATACTAAATTTTAATATTCATTTGGGGAAATATATAAATATTTTATAAATTGAGATAGAAGGGGGCGTTTTTAGCTTTTAAATGGCAGGTAGAGTCCCTTTGTGTTGATTAAAGATCATTGTAAAATCTTTTTTGGTTTTACAATAATACATTTTCAATGTTTAACACAAAATTGTCAAAGAATATCATTTTTTTTAATGGAATGAGAAATCGGTAATAATAAATGTGTAATTTTAAATTTAAATAGAAATGTTAGTGTGTGATGTGTTTGATAAATTACTTTTCATTTTTTCTGATATGATATTGAGGAATTTAAAAAACAAAAGTAATATTTTATACAATACCTACACATTCAGGAAACATTGAATGATTAATAAGTATACTTTAAAATGGCTGGTTCTTTAGATAACATTAGCTCTGTCATAATAATGCTATACCTACTTTTCCACCCACATTCGTTCCCCTGTCAAACTCGATATAAACGTGTGGCGTACATTGTTTTTTTTTTTTTTTTTAATTAAAACAAAATATATTATATTATAAAAAAAACAATATGTCTATGTAGAGAAGTAAAGTGGATATTTTAACAGGTTAGGTCAAATGCACAAATTAATATGAATTTGCAATAAAAGCACACCCTTATTATCTCCTTCCGGTTTTTCTTTCAGCGAAATTTTAAATCAGTTTTCTTCGCGTGAATTCCTCCACTTCTTCAGTTGGTCATTCCAACGTCACTTCAACCACCAGTGTTCACCTTCTGGCAATTTTACCAGGCACATTGCCCAAAAGCCCAAAACAATTAATATTATTTAAAGGGTTTCTTGGACCAGGGTTTTAATCTCACGTGAATAGTATATTAAAAGTAATAGAATATTAAAAAAAAAATTACTAAAAATGAACCTTTTTTTTTACTAATTATTAGGTGAAATGAAATGAAAAGATGTTAATATTTTGTTGTAACGAATTATAAAACTCTATTATAATTGACAGCATAGAAAAAACTATACATAACATTGCAACATCGTTTTTGGTGATTGAAGGTGCAACGATTTTATAAATATTTTTAAAATATCATCCCAATTATGATAAGAGTATAAAATATATACTACAGTAATGAAATTATTATGAATTAATAACTCCTTACGTATATAAATTTTAAGTAATTTAATGATTGCTATATTAGTGAATTATTTTAATAAATGCACACATCGCAGATACAGTGTCTCTTGCATTAAGACGATTTTACAACGTTTTTCTTAGGTCGTATTCTTATTTGTCCGGTGGTTGTTTGTCCGGTACAAATCTTGCAATGGATTTTTAACTAACTTCCCGACTAGCTAGACATTTAAAACTTTTAGAATATATTAGAACACGATCCCAATGCATTTTTTTAAAATAATTTTAGCCATCTTTAAGTAGAACTGAATTCATTTTCAGTTAATTCTGTTTTGTATGAAAAGTTATTTCGATACCATTAGTGGTTGGTAAAGGGTCATAGCAACTAAAGTAATATATACGTGCGTTACTATGGAAATCAATAAGAAATGACATTTCATTATTCAGTATTTCTATCAAGTACAATTTTTTTTGATCGTTTAAGCTAGTCAAGTCAAAAAAACGTTGTATATAAAAAGATATTTTTATCTTGTAATTATTTGTGTTTATTATGTACAAATCTTGTGTGTACATATGTTTATTTAAATAAAATATGTTAATTATGTTAATATTGATTAATTTAATAAAACGCAATTTTTTTTAGTACACATTCCAATTTTATTATTTAATAAATCTGGACCGGTTTCGTCCGCCTCAGAGGAACAAAATGGGAGAAAATGCGTTTAACTAAATTAATAAATAATACAATGCAGTTCCACCGTGTATTGACAGTTAACACAATCAAAAAAAATCATGTTTATCGTTTCGATCTTTGAATTTGTATAATCAGTACTTACTCGATACAATTTTAACTAGTACGAGAAATATGTTCAATACCTGCTGTATTTACTTGGTTTATGTTAACAATACGTTTTGATTTGACATCTGTCACTTCTGTTTTACTTTCACCACTTTACATCAGCATTACACATAAGCCGAATTATTTACATAAGTATGACTAAGCATACAGATAGCTCTTAGTCTGTGGCATTATATTTAATAAAAATACTTTTATTAATTTAAAATGATTTACATTTCATTGTAATCCACGTCATGCGGGGCACATTTATTTACATATAACTGTAGTTAATTTTTATTTAGTAAAACAAAGCATGCCTAAGTAAAGAAAACAATGTATTAAGCATATCATATACGTACTACATAGTACCTTTTTATGTTTGTATGTATAACTTATATAAATATTTTCCAGTAATATGAAAATAAAACATTTCCATCATTGTGCCAGAATCAGCACAAGATTTATTTAATCCCTCAGCCCGTTGTGCCGAGCACGCCATTGTAGTTATCCCGCAAAACCTGCGGGATCATTTCCTGCCGTTATGTTCTGAATTCAAATTCGTATTTTTGACGTGGGATGAATTTCCCGCCAACACCATCTGAGTTATGGCCCTAAATAGCAAAGGCTCTCAACACATCGTGAATATTATTAACTCACATAAAGATAATTAAATTTATTGTACACTCTATATAATTTCTTCTAAGTATATACTTTTTCCGTTATTTATTTAGATCTAGGTAAAGTTTTGATGTAATCGATTAATAGAAAATACAACATTTTCAATTATTCTGCTCATGCTAAACGATCCATTTGCACTCTTCTAGATTCTGCGGCTTTTTAGAACAGCATCTATGAAGGAACATGCATCTGCTATCAGCGAGGTGTGAAGGTAGGCTGTTATGATTTATATGATTGACATTAATAGTGCACACAAAATTTTGTCAGTCACTTATTTGTTTTCATTCAACTAAGAATACAATTTTCAGATGGTGCTGGTTAGTTTTCAAACTTTAATTAAACCCTGCCTAACCCAAACCATAATAGTTTATGTATGCTATGGGCGATCCGGCAAAATAGT
This sequence comes from Rhyacophila brunnea, assembly GCF_057557595.1. NCBI lineage: Eukaryota > Metazoa > Arthropoda > Insecta > Trichoptera > Rhyacophilidae > Rhyacophila > Rhyacophila brunnea. The sequence goes on from NW_028232774.1 coordinate 24,659,853, forward strand.
ACACACTTTTCAGTCATATTTATTTGTTTTCGTTGAATAAAGAATACATTATTACATGACATATTGTGTTGGTTAGTTTTTTTTAAAATTCATTAAGCCTCACCTAAACAAACCATAATCGATAAAAAATATTCTTCCATCTATAAAATATTTATAATGATGTATGCTTTAATGGCTTAGTATTTATTATTTATGTCAGATCTTAACAGCTTACTTCCACCCTTCGTCACTGATGTTCTTGCCTTTCGATATTCATCACGTTTGTTTACAGCATTTAAATAAGTATATATTTTTTAATGTACGAAATATTAAGGTCATAACCAAAAGTTTGGCCTAACAACGAAGGAGGGTTTTTCCAACGCTTTAATAGAGATCACAGAATGTTTTTAGTGTGGTTGAATTGGTAACAATGGAAAAAGGATTTTGCAATAGTTTACTGAATAGGTATATTATTTTTAAATGCAAATAGTGGAATACTGTATTCTGGGTGGCGATGGGGTAACTCACATTATTATATAATATTTATTTTATATTTGTGGTATGCTTATTGTCATTTTATATCAGTGGGACCTTGCCAAAGGAGCGCAAGTGTGAAGCTTTTTACAAATTAACTTACAATTTGAAATGGTTTGCGGCTAATTTGAGCATTTAGCTTTACTATCATGTACAAAGGCTTATTTATACAGTTTTGTTTCATCTAAACTTTGCTGGTTGCAATAACTTTTTATCATCATATTTTAAATTTCTGTAATCAATATGTAACTGTTTGTTTTCCTTAAGGCTATTATACCTCAGCTGAGGCATGGTCTAAAAAGATCGTGACTAGGCGATGCATGGAATGCGGGTCGCGGGTGCAAATGACGGAAGCCGAACGAAATATAATCTGTCATAAAAGTTCAACATGCGTCCTTTTTATGTTATGTTTATTATTATATTCGTAATAATAATAGTATATTCATTGACATGTTTTCTTTTTTAAGTACATACGTAAAGTTTTTTAGTCATCTTTATACGATTTAAGAATATTTTCATCCGACGCCATTACAAAACGAAACGACGTGCAGACGCCTCGACTATCGCTCTCCGAATCACAACGCGGCCGTAATTTCGTTCTACATACAGTTGAAAATTATTTGCCGTTTCACTTATGTACGCTCTTAATAAAAATAAAATAAAAAAAAAAATATATATATATATTTTATGTATATACGGTTTTTGGTAACAACTTGTGTGAACGAGAAAAAGATATACTAGGTAATCCATCATGTCATGTTAATTGAATTATACTTGAAGAGTGTATATAAAATTTCTCTAGTTCTTCTATGTATATATTATGTAGAAACTAAAATGAAATATATTTTAATTGTAAAAGTACGAGCCTGGTATTGACAATCAATACGTGCCACAGGGTAGGACAAAGGATTAACGCGATGTGTCGAAAATCTAAAATGTATTTTTTTAATATTTTATTTTCATCACGTCATACGTAGGTATGAATATTTCAACATACAAAGGCGTGTCTTTTGTGGCTTGAGTGTGAATCCGATTTTCGAAAAAAAGCACTTGTAGAGATGAAAATGTCAGTCAATTAAAAATATCTCAAAGCTTATATTGTTATATGCCCCTCTATTTATAACTATACTGTAATATTATGTATTATAACATTGTGTGGAAAACAGCTTTTTCAATTATGATATGTACTGATTTTTTGAATGTTAAAATGTCGTGATATATTAGTATTTTTTAAATGGTGATGTTACACTATTTAAAAAATATTAAATAGAGCTGTAATTACAGTCAAAGTTGTAATTATTGTACCTAGTGGCAAAAGGGGGGTTTATCTATAAGGTTTTGCAGGAGTTGAAATACTTTTCATTTGTATGTATTTCTGGATGCTGTTCTCAAGTTTTCTCTTTGTAACTTAGGATTTTTTTCGCTCGCGCCGTTATTACCGTATCTCTTTGAGTGATTATGTTATATGCCACTTTAATGTTAGTCGCAAGGATTGGTTTTGCTGTGGGTAATAAATAGTTAATTGTTATATACTTAGTTAAACTTGAAAATAATTGTAATCATACCCTTACAGAATAAGAAATACTCAAATATTATGTTTGAACCTAGCTTACTCAAAAATAACCAAAATGGACTTGGTTCACTATGCTTGTGAACCACTCAATTATGCGTTAGTTCTTATTTATTCGAAAACCTACTGAGTAGTGCATACGTCGACATATTTAAATAAAGTACAACTATTTACACTTAGGGAATTTTTGAATGCGACAGAATATAATTATTAGCAAAATCGCATCGAATGTTACATGGCTATAAATCTTAACTGCCAGCAATGTTGCAACCAATGATTGCAATCGTCTTTCGCGCACATGAGCGGTACATTACACGATAGTGATGTCACGTGACTACCTAAAACAAATGGCTGACCACGATCAAGTGATGCGTTACTGTAATATTTAGTATATTCGAATAGGTGATATTGTCGAGATCAATTGGTTGCATACGACAGTTAATATTTTTTTCAAACACAAATTACAAAATCACACTGACAAATCCGACGTGCTGCAGTCGAGACGAGTTTGTATGTACGACTAGGCTTACATGTCGATATGAAAAAAAATGTCAGAGATAATAATACTTAAAATAAATCAAATTCCTTCGAATGTCAGTATTATTAAAAGCAGATATTTATTTTACTAAGCACTGCGGTGTGGCATTGATTACACGTAATAATAATTTATCTAACAGGCTCATAAAAATCTTCGAGGAGGAATATTTTTCCTCCGCGAAAATGTTTTTCCGATACACTTATTCAACATTTTACCAAACTGAAAAAAATTGATAACAAGTAAAGCATAAATTTGAATTTAAGAACGCTATCATAAAACTATTGTAAATTACTAGAAAGTGAAAGGTGTGAGTTTGAATCCCACTTGGTCTAACTTCTTATTCTATAATTTTGGATTATGTATTTCTATTAAGTTTATAATTATTATAATCAATATTTTAGCTACTCTTGATGCATTGCTGGATGTATGGCAAATAGCATTTCTTCCTAACTTTTATTAGAGTTGTGTTGCAACGTACTTTTGCTAAACTGTTACCACATCAACTCTTTTATTATACCTTCGGTACCACTGGATGGAAAGATTTATGTGCAGTATTTATACAAGGTGCCAGGTGGAAACCCCATCGAAGGATGTACGATATAATAATATCTAAATTATTGTGAATTATTACGAACATTATACTGACATCTATAATTTGGGAACATGCCTCATGTCAAATAACATGAAAAATTACTTATGTCTCCCTATAAAGTTGGTGGGTACCCAATACCAGTATTGCCAACTGTCATTCACAAAATTATGACAGATAGGGTAAAAAAATATACTAGATTCAAAAAGTGTCTATAAACTAGCATTTCAACCAAATATGTCATCAATATCGTAGTAGATTTTTGGGTTTCCACCGTGTGCCCTTTTTCCTTCTTTACTCGATGTTTCGGGCTCGTTGCAAAGGCCATTATCAAGAGATGATATGTTTTATGATGAAAATGTAGTTTATGTATATGAAAGTAAACGTTGCTCAGAGTAATGTGTCAATCGTTACGACCAGAGATACCGGTTCGAATATTGGATTTTGCTGATAGTGCCGGAAGCCATGACGTTTTTAACCGTAATCCATCATCCCTATTATTATTTTCAGGATTTCTATGGATTTCAATAGCCTCTTTTACCAATCGTGGGAAATATCCTTTATTCCGACCCAATATTTTGGTTTCGAAGTCAAATTTGTGTCCTGTATCCATCGAGTGCTCGGCAACTACTGACATCGTGAAATGTCGAGTAAAGAAGAAAGAAGAACACACGGTGGAAATCCAAAAATCTACTACGATAAAAAAAAACAACCGTGAAAGCCTCAAACATTATATGTCATAATAATTAACATTGTTTTTACAGTCGAAAAAGATTTTAAACTAAAAAAATTGTTAAAAAATTAATGAAGGTAAGATAATCATTTTGTATGTTGTATTTATTTTATTTATAAAATATAAGATCCGATCAGCATACTTCGGTTTTCAAGCAAATCTTGTAACTTTATTATAAGAAGTTTTAAGCTGTTTACGGTATTAAAAATGCAAGATTTAACGTCATACACCAGCAGCCCTATGTTGTCACTTGTGACATGAAGTCACCCGACGACATGACATAATTGTGACGTATGCTCAATACACACATCAAGGCGAGCCGCCCAATGCACATGGCTCACCATAGATATTAATATGCTGAAATACCTATTTGTGTATGGGGATAATGAATAACGCCAGTATTTGAATAGCGTTAATTTCTCGAAGACTATTGACTCACTCCGGTAGTACGTCACAATGATGTCATATGACGTCATGTCGCCGGGCGACTTCAACTCACAAGTTACAACAAAGAAAATGTCTTGCATTTGTAAAATTAATTATGTTCACAAATAATAATTAATAAAGTTATCCTATTTGCCAGGGTGTCTTTTAAAACCTTCCAATAAATCATTTTTAAGTTTTTCCCAATATTATTTAATGATTAATTTAATAATATATTTTCATTTATTTTGTTCATATCTCATCGATTTACAATATTATTTAAGTATTTTTTCTGTAAAATGTAAAATTAAAGGGTGGTTAGTGTGATTAAATTATCCCATTCATAGTCGTTTTGGTCACTGCTAAGTGGCTGTTACAGCTCTGTTACCTACAGAAACGATCGTAGTAACGATTCTCTGACATTCCTCTTTGCACTCTGCAATTCGAAGGGGCATTGGTAAAGATAACCCAGTGGCGTTTATCACGTGGTCACTCAGACCTTTTCTACGTATTCTACGAAGCCTATGTTCTTCGACTTTTCTCGATGACTAGTAGTATCTCAGATTTTCACGGTTCTGCGGGCAATATGGCCAAATAAAACAAGTATACGTCGTACGTATAATGCCGAGCGTGATTTTTTTAGCTGCTGTATGATAGAATTATATTATATTATTATGATAAAATACCATATACCTAATTACTGTGGTTTTTTTAAATCCTTACAGCGTAAACGCCACAGCTGTTGTGTCCTATCTCTCTCCAAGAAAAAAGATTTATTCACAGCCAATTCCTGTAAAATACCTTCACAGGTTACATGTACAAATTAAATAGTATGTAATCGAAATATAATTAAAGGCATGGGTTACTTCCCAGGATGTGATTTCGGGAGTATGGTCTTCCGAATTTCCATTTCTCTGAAGATCTAAGTCTATAGTCGTATTGTCAGTGTCATCGCTGTAGAGATCGCTGTAGAACTCTTCAACCCGGCTTAACAAGTGTTCCCAATTTCTGATGATAGAACCATCTTTTGCTTTTAGTGCTGTTATTTGACGTTTTCCTATCCGCTAGATCGATGAAATGATAAAGTTCTGCGGAAGTACGTGGCAACCCAATGCACAGGACTGAGAGAAATGGAAGCTGCTTAAAGAGGCCTTCATCCAGCAGTGGATAGATTGAGGCTGATGATGATGATGAATCGAAATATAATTCGGTTTGGATTGTTTGTATTTTTGGAGATCTGAATAAATGACATATATTATTATTAGTAATGTTCTGAATATTCTTATTTGTGGTGACATGCCTTGATCAAAAGACTGAAGTAGGCCAGATTTCAAATAATGAAAGTTGTTGCGGATAACAGTATTTATTGGAAAATCAGGTATACAGAAGGCGTAGATACAAATCTGTGAAACCGATCAAATATCGGCGAGTGTGTACTTTGTAACAGACAGGGTTCGAGTGACGATGCACTTTTGGAATGTACTAGCTGATTGACCTGCCTTATCGGAACTGGGTAGACAAATTCTAGGCAGGTAATCGGTTTGAGTCTTAAAACTAGTTATCATACAAAAAAATAGTCTTAATGTTAGAAGAAGCTAGGTACTTGTTTTATTTGGTTGCCAAATGCTAATTCTGGCTTGTTTTCGAATGAATATGTGTGTATAATATATTAAAGAGATGGTCTTTTTGGTTTAAATCCAAACTGCAGTTTACACAACGTTAATTTATAAAGCACTATCTCGACTAACTAGTTGATCGTCCGTCAATCGCGTGCAGGAAACTGCATTACCGACGCAATCAGCTCTTCAAAATAATTAATTGCAAACAGGAAGCCAACCGTACCGGCAAATAAACACTCGATTTTAATTGGGATTTTCTCCTCTGCGGCAACACAGATAAAACTCCGTGAGTAGTTTTCATCCAGATTTTCATCCTTTGAAGTGGCAAACTAACGATGAATACCTGAATTATTGATTAACGTCTCTTTCACTTTATTGCAGTTTGAATAAAGTAATCCATGTTTAATCTGATATAAAATGTATGTATATTTTTTGCTTTTACAATAAATTAATATTCTTTAAAAGCATCACTTTCCTTTTAATGAAATTGTTATTATCATTTTTTCCATTCCCTATATATTTTGGTGTAGTAGTGGTAAACGTCAGGCTCTAAAACCGTACATCCATAATATGTCAAAATTCAAATCCATTCAAATAGGTATTCCATATCTGAAAATAATTACAACATAAAAAGAACTTATACAAGGTTTTTAAATTTTCTGTTGAATTATATAAACTTGACTAGCTTAAACGATCAAAAAAATTTGTACTTGATAGAAATAATACTGAAATGTCATTTTGACATGTCATATTGATTTCCATAGTAACGCACATGCATATTAATAATTTAGTTGCTGGGACCCCAGACCCCTAGCAACCAATAATGGTGTCGAAATAACTTTTCATACAAAACAGAATTAAATGAAAATGAATTCAATTCTACTTAATGATGGCTAAAAGTATTAAAAAATTCATTGGCATCGTGTTCTGATATATTCTAAAAGTTTCAAATGTCTAGCTAGTCGGGAAGTTAGTTAAAAATCGATTGCAAGATTTGTACCGGACAAATAAGAATACGAGCTAAGAAAAAAGTTGTAAAATTGCTGGTTGTTTTCTTTTGAGTGTTTGATCCAACACTAATCGACATTCAGCGGATGATGACGATTCTGTCAAATGCTCCACGGATAATGCGTCGTTTCATATTATCAATTCTATACTGTCATCTATTACCGATACAAAAGCTCATGATAATATTGTATTCGATGGACTGCATACGTACAATTTATGCACATGCACCGTGTGGAATATGTAAATTCATATAGAATCACCTTTTTGGTTCATATGGTTTATACAAGTGCGTAGGTCACATGTGTTCAATTTAATATCTAAATAATTGGAAATAAAGGAATTATTAAACTAGAGCGACTAATACATTTTTTTTTGTATTGCAGTGGTAGTTGATTTTTGAACATTTTTTTAGTATGGTTTAATTGATAGGACAACCTAGAAAAAATAGTTACCTACTATATGTTTTTTTTCCATTGGCCACATTGAATGATTTGTAAATAAAAAAGTGACAGTCTGTTTTGACGTCTCGCTATGGTTACTTACAAAGATCTTGAAAAAAGCTTTGTCCTACAGAGATGAAGCAAATATAGTATAAAATTAAGCCAAAAAAGCCCTGTGGATTACTGATTAACTTAGTTAGAAGTAATTTCACACTGCAGAATCGTGTGAGGAGAACTTCACAGTTATATAATAAATAGTGTGATATTCCACTATAATTTTAGATTTTTACCCAATTAGTTAGAAATATGAATCTACTTTCAATCTAAATTCATATGATTGGATCGTGATATGTGTATGATTAAATTCGACTTTAATTTGTCATTTTACGCAATTCACATATTGCCCTATCAAAGCAGACATTTTAATATAAAAGTTATAAATACGTAATATATAGACTGCCAAAAGCAATACACTGACAATTATTTTTAATATTAATCGGCAACAGACTTCAAACTAGAACGCGAGCCGCCATTTTGTTTTATGGGCTGCAATAGCGGAAGAAAATAATAAACTTGTTATCAATACAGTCGTTCGATTCGAAAAACCAAAACATACGATGTATAAAAAATAGTAGGTATTTTACATAATATTCACACAGAATGTTTAAAACAAGCAAAATCACTAATTTGTCTATGCTGTAATGTTGGCAATATGACTTAGTATTAGTTTCTACCTTTCGCATACGTAACTATTATTTCGTCACAGAGTAATCTTTTGAAGTGCTCATATTATGAACGCATGGCTAATTTTACTACGGAGAACTTTCACGTTTTGAAAATTTCACTTACCGCATTTATTCTGAGGACCCAAGAGGCAATTCATTATTAGGGTCAGAGTAGCAACAGTGGCTTGCTTACTAATTTTTACGAAATAGTATGAAACATTAATTAATATTAAATTTAATTAATTAAGTCTGACTAGGATAAATATGGCCTCAGATATCCTCTTCACCCTTTAAGTTTAGACCTATTCAATAGACCCTTTTGCTGCACGTGTCTTGCTCACCGATATAAAGGTGATGTGTTTTTGTACAACGTTTACAATGATTCAAGTTTTCACAGAATACACCATACTCAGTAGGCCTGAGCTGGACCATAGTTATTTGTAGGAGTTTTCACTCTTCTTGTGATGAATTTATTTACTCAATAAGATTAAATAAATATTTTAATATAGGTACGTAATTAAGAAATACCTCAGAAACGTATTTGTTAGACATTAAAAAAAGTATGGAGCCTGGCGGAACTCGAGCTCGCATCCATCGAATTCCGGCTAATGTACTTTAACAATTTAGCCACCTGTACCTTACCAAATTACGGCGACTTTAGCTAATTGCCATGCAATTGAAGTGTGTTTCTAATTTTATTAATGTTGACGAACGGCTTTTTATGGTTTAAATCAAAGTATACAATCATATGTAGGTTCCCCGAGTGATGAGCCGATGTATGATCTCTCAATGTTTTAATTTGAACGTACTTGCACTTGCTAATAACAAAAATTTGTTCAATAAATAATGTTACATTTTAAAATCTTGTGAATTATTCGTTTAATAATAAAAATAGTTTATTGAATGTTTCAAGTTCTATTTGAAATTTATTATTTCCAGTAAAATAAAAATAAAAAAATGTGAAACGATTGCTTAACAAACAAATACTTATTTCAATAAACTAAAATGCAACTAGATCTCTGAATATCTTCATGTTATTAGAAAAAGAAACAAAAAGGCATACGATCTCCATACTAGAATAATGTAAAAAACCGGCTATTCAAAATATGTCTCCAGAGGTTTTTGCAGTTTTTTGGTCGTATAGCCAGGAGAGAAAGCGGTAATTTGGAGAGGCTCATTGTCAGTGGAAATATTGAAGTTCGATAATGTGAAAAATAATAAAAATGAAGCGCACGTTACTTCTTACAATAATGGCATGCCATCGATTTGAAAAATAAATAACCAGTTTTAAAAAAATAATCTATCTAAACCTAAACTCTACAGATTATGTTATTATGACAAAACCTCCTTCACCATGCATATATGCTACAAAATCAATATACGTGCTGCAGAGTTAGCTTGGAGTCTCAGAACATGGTTCTGGACTGAGACAAATGATACAATCCTATGTTTACTTAAGGTCAATGCTCTTCATATTAAAGGCACCTAGCGGGAAAATACGAAGATGCAAATAGAGATAATTTTGTGATTATTTATATTTTAAAGTGTTTTAATTATAAAAAAATATTTCAAATCAAAGATACACATGCATAGTTTATTAAGTTTTTCTAATATTAAATAATTCATAGTTTTAATGTGTTTTATATGTATTTAAAAAAAAACATCGATTTTTCTAAAAAATAAAAATGTGGATAGCTTGAAATCCTTATTATTTATATTTCATTGTAAAAAATATTTCAAATAAATATAATTGTAGAAATAAGTACGGAAAATAAAAATATGTAACTCACATAAGTTATGTCTAAAACAATGTCTTTCAATCAAATAATAACAGTGAAAAAAAAACAATAATTATTTGTACAATTTTGAGCGAACGCCACTGTTTGCCGTTGACCTAATATGTCATACTTAATTTAGACCTCAACTAATTTGAGATACCCTTTCGTCCTTTTTGCCTCTTGGGGTGCTTAATTCTATTATTATAATATAAAAGTCCTTTTTGACATCATCATCTGAGTTAATGTGACTTCAATCATATTACGAACGATTCTGTATCTTATTTTACTGCCAGAAATGCCACGTTAAATAATCATGATTATTGAAATCATTCCTTTTGTAACGGTATTTCGGAGTTGATGTAATGTAATTTTGCAGAAAATAAGTATAAATTTTGTATCTATAGTATCGTATTTTTTTGAATTATGGTTTTTAATCTATTCATAACAAAAATATGAGATTTTTAAAGCCAAAAAGCCTGTAGCCAGTTAGAAACCAATATTTTTCAGACTAGCAATAATTATTAATATTAGGTACTTCATATTATGAGAACTAGGAATAGCGAGTGCCGATCCTTTAGGCAGGCCCTACGATATACATTTTTTAAAAAGGTACTCAAGATATTTCTTAATAATGGCTTATGCAACGAACCCGAAACGTTGAGGAAAGAAGGAAGAAGTACACGCAGTGGAAACCCAAGAATCTATTACGATAAAAAACAACCCGGAATGTCTCAAATATTTTTAAATTTTACTGATTTTACTTTAATAATTAATATCCTCTGGCAGTACTGTCAATAGAATATTAGAATTAGTATATCTATGTCATCAGCTGTTATTATACATCGATCGAAATAAATTTTAGTTCAAAGGCAAAATTTTACCATTATCAATTTTAAATTGATTAGTTAATCATAAAAAGTGGATGAAAAACCAAATAAGAAATGAGAAAATTATATTCATTCAAATATATACCTATGAGCTCATAATATTATCTATGGTACCAACTGAAAATCCTCAAAGATATTCTAATATTCGTCAACTCACTGATCACTGATCGTGTAGGGTCTGTTTTACCCCTGTCTAAGGCCATCATATCGAAGTATCGGTAGCAGAGAATACAAAATTAATCTGGCTCAACCTATCGAGTGTGGAAATGTTAACACATGTTAAATAATATGTTTTTTTCAATCGTTAAGTTTGCCTTAGAATATGCGTTAAAGTTTGTCACGTTAGCTTAATACCCCGTTTACACGTGCATGGATTTACTGCTGACAGTACGTATTATCACGGCCATAACAAGAAAACACACGTGTAAGCATGCATTATCATGCAAATTGCAAGATTGCATGCATGAATCAAAAAAGTTCGGAAGCTTCTGAATATTCACGCGACAGTTGGTTTGTTCGATATCTACGCCTGCTCTTAAAAAACGAAATACACCAAGCAGAGACTCATATTCAGGTTAACTGATTTTCACTACCTGTCAAATAGTACTATAAAATGACTACATCGCATCTCGCTTATTCTGGAAGAATGAGATTGAGATGAGAGAAGTGATAGTTAGCATTTGTACGTGTAAACAGTAAACATGGCGGCAACGCGTGTTTAAATAATGTATCGACTCTCTTTTTAGAAGCGACTTCTTTTCTTCTTCGCAATAAACCAAAAGTTTACTAATAATAATTTCAATATCACTCCTGATAATTTTATATGTATATATTTTCATTATAAAAAACCATCAAATTACGTAAATTGATAGATCCGTACACCACGGAAGCGTGAAATGAAATGATAAATTTAGGGGCGTTCCTCATTTGAAACGGAAGTACGATTAACTGCATAGGAGGGAGTATCCATAGGGTATAATGCACTTATATCGGCACCGTTTTAATATCATATATAAATAAAACTTTTACTGTCTTACAATACGATTTAAAGTTATCCTCTACCATTTTCGAAAGTGTCTACCTTTAATGAAACATGGTCAGCCGAGAGTTTTTTCAAAAGTGTCAGTATATATTCGTAATATACGTCGGTCAAAATGTTAGCTACATGCGCAAAAACGTTTTCTTTCGCCTATTTCCATCGCAGCAGGTGTTCTCTACTAATGATGCTACTTCACAGGTGTTTACAACTTCATTGGCATTCATTAGGCGTGCCTACCTGCTGGCTAATGGGAGGGACCCAATTTTCTTTATACATACGTCACTACTCCATGCCTCTCCCACAAGTGTGTTTTTATCGAGTGCCGAACTGCTTTAAGATTCACTTAGCGGTCATATACTTTACTTAAACGTACGTATCGAGAGATAAGCTTACGAAATTTTACAATTATTAAAATATGTGTTGCCATATCTGGAATGTTTTTAGCGTAGTAGAATTAGTAGACAGATCAATATTGAAACCTGGCAGTTGTTTATAGCCAAAAACTTTGTTTTCGCTCTACGATACGAACGACATATGTGTTTGACACTATTTTCATATAATATATTCTTGTATATCTTTCTAATTTATATTCTATTTATAACTTATAATTCTTATGTGTCTTTCTAATTTAATAGTTCAGAATTTTTCATTGTGTTCAAACTACATTCGCTTGTAAGTTATGTGACCATATTTTCTTGGAGAAAATAAAAAAAAAGAAGGTATATTTATTTATTATAGGTACTATAAGAAAGTTGCATTTGGTATAAAATAAACGAATGCTTCCAATGTTTTGATTCTTAATTAGATTTTTTCATTAACTCCAGAGAGAGAGATAAGGAGAATTAAGAGAAAAAAAACCCCATCTATATTGGGAGGGCTCACCATTTTGTCACCATTATTCGATCTTTCCACCACCGTCAATCTAAGGCCTAGTGACTGGAAATAAACACATAACTTTCCTCGATATTTGGCCACAGAGTTTTCTCGTAGTTTCAAAAATTTCCATTTCCAAAACTCTCAAAATAAAGTACAAAATAGTTGTGTTAGAATAAAAATAAATCCAAATGACAGTCCTTTCTAAATGAAGGACGTATAGTTACCTTACTTATAAGTGAAGCATATGTGGCTCATATTGGACACAGTGGTGGATTATATTAAAATTGTTTGTTTACAAGAAATAGTTGTCAGCCAAATCATTGGGTACTTGCACACGAATAAACAGGAATTTAAAAAAAAACACAGTATGAATAATCACTAACTCACGCGCAGGCGGCTCTCGTGGTGCAGTACGTAAGGCGCTGGCCTTCCATCCAGGAGCTCTGTTTTAGATTCCCGGTGACGACACAATATATTTATTTGATTTTCTCAAAGCCTGGGTGTTTGTGATTGTTCAAAATTACTAACAACCTTGTACGAAAGAGCAAGAACACGGTTATTAATAATATATTAAAAAAAATACTAACTCGCAGTGACGTCCCTATGCAAAATATCGCCATTAGGCAGACTTAAAATGCTGTTATCTTTAATATGTAGTCTGAAAATGTATGCGAATTTGTTAGGTTAGAACCGTTAGATAATCCATCAGGTTATATCAACTTAATCAAACATATTCAGCTAAAAAGTATTTTTTTAAATGGCATCACGTCATATAATAACGATTGGATCATTTCCACAAGACCGAATGGCAAACAGTAGTAGTTTTAGGTACGTGAAGATACAGGTGTGTTAATTGTACTTTTATTGGGAAATTTGGTGTACTGCGCGCAAAGAAGGTTAACATCTAAAACACCATTAGTCCTACATAAAGCTAAATTGATTCTAAAAAACCCTTTCTCCAGCATCAATTGAATCTAATTAAAGCTTCGTCTATAGGTGTATTATATAAAAGGTTTACTTCATTATGTCCATATTACCATCACAATAGTGAATTGTCCAATAGATTTTCCGAGAAGTTCTCAAAGCATATTTCCCTTCATTCTGGTTTCTATGCGAGCTGCAGAAGCAGACGTTTCATTGCGGCGAATTGAGAAAATGTTTATTGAAATTGGCAAATAAAAGTCGCGTCAGGGTGTGATCGAATCGAAGCACGGAAGGCTGATCAAGATAGTGCTGCAACGTGAACATTTTCTTCGACACTGCACTGGAGGCCATTTGAATTAATTTCGGATTGGGCAAAATCTCACGAAATTTGGTGAAGATTAATTGTTTCACACGTGATTTGTATTGTGTATTAGTGTGAGGGATAGAATGTGAATAAAATAGATTAGAGAAGTTGAAAGTTAAAAGTAGAGCATGATTAAGATGTAAGAGTAAAGAGTACAATAGGATAATTAAATTTTTCAGGGCATGTGATCGCGCTTTTAAATGGATGTGACTATCAGTGAACTTGTATCTATGGAATATAATAAAAAAAGGAATTTAAGTAGAGACTAAGAAAAATGTGTATAAACAAGACTTGTAAGTGTATGATAAAATTGATTAATTATTAGGGCGTCAAGTGCTTTCTAAGTGGGTACATATTGGTTTATTGTAGAATTGAAGAAAACACTGTAATTTAGAGGTAACAATTGTTTATTACAAGCTAGAAAACATTTAATTTATTTAAACAAGTAAGAAGATAGAGACATGAAATTCAAGAGACTTGTGATCTTTGCTATGCGAACATATATAGTTTTACAAAAATAGTACAATACAAAAATAGGGCTACTCATCTGCTGGTTCATTTGAAGACACTGATTTTACTTATGGTAATAAAAGTTCAAATGAAGCTAAAGCAATACTGAGAATTAATATGACCGGCGTCCGTACCGGCCATCAAGAAAAGTAAGTTAAGTGCAGAGCTCCTTCGAGATCAAACGCCATGGTAAAAGTGAAAAAAATAGAGGTCCATTCCCCATTGCCGCCAAAGTAAAAAGTGGGGTCTCGTCCTGCCGCAGGGTGGGGGTTGGTGTGAAAGACACAACCAATCTTGCATCTTCTTCTCTTGGTCAGCATTTACCTACTTTGGATTTAGGTATAGGTATCCATAACGTGACAATTGCGCTATCACTCATACGCAGACTTTAAATTAGTCGTCTTCTATATACACAGTAGTTTAGTAGGGTCAGAGCGCACGCGCACTGGGTTGGCAACCCGTAACTTTGTATTCAAACAATTTTAAACTCTTAAATAATATATTTTTTTAAACATAAGTGTGGCTATTATAGAAAATGATGTCGCTGTGATTTGGAAAAATCTAGAAATTGGACAGGTGTAAATTTATATCTAGTAAACTGAGCGTAAATAATATATACAAGATAAAAAGAACTTTTTATATACTTACAACGTTTTTAAATTTTCTGTTGAATCATATAAAGTTGACTTGACTCGCTTAAACGATCAAAAAATTTGTACTTGATAGAAATAAAACTGAAATGTCATTTTGACATTCATATTAATTTCCATAGTAACGCACGTATATATTTACAATTTAGTTGCTAGGACCCCAGACCCCTAGCAACCAATAATAGTGGATTGGATTACGGATTTCTTCCGAAATAACTTTTCATACAAAACAGATTTAACTGAAAATGAATTCAATTCTACTTAAAGATGGCTAAAAGTATTAAAAAATGCATTGGCATTGTGTTATGATATATTCTAAAAGTTTCAAATGTCTAGATAGTCGGGAAGTTAGTTAAAAATCGATTGCAAGATTTGTACCGGATAAACAACCACCGGACAAATAAGACTACGACCTTATAAAAATGAGAGAAAAGATTAGTCAGTTCAATTCCTAAGTGATTATGGAACATTTTTTTGCCTTTTTTTAATGCCGCGTGCACACGACAAGTCGCAAGTCAGGTATTCATTGGAAGGACGGCACGGACAGAATTTGATGCAGGACTAAATGAAATGAAAGTACATATTATAAGTATAACATATGATCTTTGTCGTAAAAAACCTAGATTTATTTAAATTAAACTGGAAATGACGACCTTTTTTACTGTTTGAATTATTGTCAATTTTATTCATTTCGCGTAGCGGATTGTACGCATTTATTAAAAACTGCAAGAATTCCAATCTAATTTCACACAGTTTCTAGCTGCATGATAACAATTTGTGTGTGTAACAGGTCGGAACAACTTGAAGTTGTTTTTAGTCACGAGAAATGCGAACGGGAAAATGCGTGAATCACACTACGGAAGCGACGAGGTGCCCTAAGGTAATCAGCGTGCGAATAAGCGGGCTTTACTCCGGCAAGAAGAAGGTCTATGGAAAAATTGCGATTGTGCGAGGTAAGTAGTTGAGGCACACGCTGCGGACGTCACCACTTCCATAGTTAGCTGTTGGAGGAGAGTTGAATGGTCCTATGTAGGTATTCCAATCCTGGGATCCCGAGCTATTTTCGATACCTATGAATCCCGGGATTGGTAAACATAATCCCGAAGATTTCGGGATTGATTTTTTATCAATTTTTATGGAAAATAAAATAAAAAGGAAACTATAACAGAAAAAATACAATAACTAAATTGGAAATAAACTGAGTTTGAATGAAGTTTGATTTATACCCATATGTAAGTTGCCGATTCATTTTATTTTTTCGCATAAATTAAAAAAAATGAGAAAGATTGGAAAAAACAATGCTTCGCATTTTTAACAAACCAATTCCACCATGATCTCATACGTTGTACGTGTACGGCAGTTTCATATTTGGCTGACTAATTAGATTTATGAAGAAGAAAGGCCATACACCACGATTTGATTTACTATTTTAAATCTCGCTCACCCATTCATTAAGTCTTTGCTATCAGAAACATTAATATCATATTAAATTCACATTACTATTTATATTAAAATATTATTTACTCCATTAAACTTATGTATTTTCAAGATTGAGCGTACACAATATTAACAATAAAAATGTCTTAAATAGTATAGATTATACTAGATTTATTTTTGACCGATTTTATCAATGTTATTTGTAAATATAAAAAAAAATATATTAACTCTGGAAAAAATGCCTATCCCGGGACTAGTCCCGGGATCCCGGGATTGCCAAATTGTAATCCCGAAATCCCGGGATCAGAATTTTGGCTTGGGATTGGATTCCCTAGTCCTAAGTAAATACTTGTAATAACTCATACATTCATTAGGTGATTTCATAACGTTTTAAGTATGGGTGAATTAATTGCCATATAAGAATGATGCATTGGAGGATTGTGATTATTTTATTATTACCTATTACCGAATACTGTAGTTATTGGGTCATGTCGGTTTCAGGAGCTATGTGAAATTTATTGAATACGCATGATATATTAATAAAACATAATACTAGGAAATTGTTTTATTGATAGTAATATTATAAGTGCTTGTCTTATATTTGAGTTTATGTGATATTCATATATTATTTTACTTAATCTTAACCTTGAAAATTAGAAGATAATAAACAATATTACGCATATCGCGAACCCATAAAAGAAAATTGAATACAATCGTATATAAGTCTACGGTGACCATGTCTCTTTTATATTATAGATAGCAGTTCTTTATTTAAAATTTTTGTTCTTTAGAATTACTTATTTTTCACATCTCAATCACATATTTTGATTTTTCAAGTGTAGTTTTGAAACCACAGATTAATATGATGTAAATGCGAAATCTTGTCACCATAGACTAATACTTTGAAGACAGATTTGGTTTGACGGTGAGAAATATTATAATATTGAATTATTGGTTACTTGAAAAACCTTCAGGGATATTATAATACAGACGTAGATATTGAAAATAACATAATATCTCCACAATCCAGAAATATACTTTCTTATATAGCGACATCTAGATGTTAATCCAATTACTTTGTCGTTGTGTTCCTTATTGAAAACTATGCAATATTAGCTGATTTTTTAAAACTAAAAACTGGTCAGTTTATAGCTTTTTGTAAGTTTGAGCAGATAATCTCAGAAATATATTATTACACCTAACAAAAAAAAGGTAAATTTTAACAATAATTAAGATTTAGTTATGCTGATGTCGACGTTTTATATCCATGGCTCCAACGCATACAAAATGTAAATATATTTTCGATAAAGAATATTGCAGAAAGAATCTTTTTAGATTTAATAGCCATTCTATACGATCAGGTGAACCGCCGCGAGTTACCGAACGGGTACCGGCCACAAAATCAAACTTAACCATATTACCCCGTTTACATGTGCATGGATACGCTGCTGACAGTACGTACTATCGCGGCCATTACAAAAAATGCACGAGTAAATACGTATTATAGCGCGTTCAGAAGTGAAAGTTCAGAAGCTTCTGAATTTTCACGCGACAATTGGAATGTGCGGTATCTGCGCCTGCGCAGTAGAACGATAGTGGCGAACCTGCCGGAAAAAAATCAAACTACACCGCGCAGAGACTAATTTTGACGTTTATTGATTTTTACGATCTGTCAAATAGCACCATTCAATGACAACATCAGGAGTAAGCTTACTATGATTACTCTTGCAGAATAGATTGGAGAGACAGTCAGCACTTTTACGTGTAAACAGTTATTATTGCAATAGTTTAAAAGGTACAAGTCGGTTATGGGGAAGCCAGGCGGGAACTGCGCTAATCGTCATAACCGATTTTGGCAAAATTCATGAATTCAAGAATGAAAACCTAACTTAACCTAACCTAAACTAACCTAACCTAACAAATAATCCAGTATATCGGCTATTTTCAAAATGTGTTTGCCGCTGGCTTTCCCATAACCGACTCGTACCGTTTAAAATACACACTATTGGTGTAAGTAAATCCATGCACCTGTACAGCCGCTAATAGATTAATTTCTATTTAGCCTGTCAACACAAACGTTTCACCGGCCACGGTAGGAGGCATTCTTAAAGCAGGCAACGGGGTTAAAACGCATAGAAACGTGTTAACAAGCTGATGCCCCGCTGCACCAATTTTAGGTGATGCCATTGCTACGTGATCAGTGTCACTGTGTTCATATTTTTCGTTCAGATTATCCGCGATTTGACGGTTGACACACGGCGATGCATCTGTTCATGTAGAATAACTCTAAGAAATCAACAATGAGAAGTGATAACAATTTCGTAATTACACAATATAACATACAAATCGTCTGCTTATGTTACCGTTTTAATAATAATGAGTTTACTTATAATAGTATTCAGACTTATTCCCAACCTCGTCAATCAGATTTTTCCATTTTTTTTCAAGAAAATATTGCCACCGTTAAAGTATGACGGTTCGCATAGGCAATTGCCATAAAAGCATACTTGGCAACCGAATCGTCAAAATAATAACTATTGTGAGATGGCATGATGTCGAAATATCGAACGAGCGTGCAATTCGCAATAATTCGTGGCTCATGCGAACATCCAATGCTTGTCAAGACGAATGATGTGTTTACGAACACGATATCGAAGCGACTTTCTCAAACTTTTCCGGCCATCCTTGATGCTTCCACGATTTGTTTAATTATTTTTTTATACATCTTTGTAAGTTATCGAACGACATTATTAAATATTTCAAATTTAGGTATACCATACATCGACGATACTGTGGGTATCACAAAGTGCCACCCTTAAGAAACTGAAAATTTTTTAGTCTCCTGTCCAACAAGAAGATTTAGACCAGCGATTTCCAAACTGGGAGGCGCGAAAAGCTTAACACAATTAATGTAGCCACATGTTTGCAGTTTGCAAATGCATAGTTTATAAAACGGCCGCTAGTTATAAACTACACAAAAAACATTCCTATTAAAGGTTGTTTGCAAACCTGTCTGAAAATATGGAGACTCGCTGGCTATCTCGTGAAAAAATGAAATAAAAGGGTCAAATCATAATGTTGAAATTTGAGGCAAATTTGTTTAGGAACGATAATTTTGTTGTTAT
Organism: Rhyacophila brunnea; assembly: GCF_057557595.1. Classification (NCBI taxonomy): domain Eukaryota; kingdom Metazoa; phylum Arthropoda; class Insecta; order Trichoptera; family Rhyacophilidae; genus Rhyacophila; species Rhyacophila brunnea. The sequence goes on from NW_028232774.1 coordinate 24,679,601, forward strand.
ACTTGTCTAATTGGTTGAAATTAAAAAAAATGAGTGAATAAATCAATGCAAGGGCCACTAATGCATTTACTGATTGCATTGAGGCATTCATAAAAAATTGGAGCTTTGGAAATTAAAATTACAAAAAAATAAGTTCGCCATGTCTCCACTTTTAAATGATTTCTACGCCAGAACTACAAACAAAAATCTATTTACTGAGTTTTTGGTAAGTTTGATAATGTACTTTTCATATTATTTTATAAATAGTAAAAAAAGTCAAAAAATTAATTTAAAAAATGAATATAGTATAAGTAGGTAGTAAAACCTTGTTTTTTTCCATTTTCGTATTACTACATTGTTGACTATTTAAAAAGATGTCTGTATTATTTATTGAAATAAAGGGGGGAGGCTCCAAGATTAGATTTTTTTTAAAAGGGAGGCGTAGTAACATAAAGTTTGGAAACCACTGATTTAGACACAAGCCGGAAGTCGCTGTCGTCGATAAATAGAAGGAGCTTGTTTAGTTCACAGTTTTATCACGTGGATAATTCGTCGCTAACCGGAAGGCGCTATAATCGAAAATGGGGGGAGCTTGTTAGTTCACAGTTTTAACACGTATTCAAGAAGATCTTGTTGGACAGTACTTCCCTATCTTATTATTTATTTTCAGCTATTTTAAATAATATACCAATACGCACACCAAAAATCTTTAAATTGACAAACACCATATCCACTGAGAATAAGAGCATTTCCATGAAACCTACTCTAAAGAATTGGTGGTTTTAGTTATGTATAATTTTGCCTGTGTGATGAACCGCCATTACAATAATTATGTATTCCAATGTGTATTAAAAAACAATAATAGTTATCATGTCAGAATTTTTGAAGTTTTAATTTTTTTTTAAATTAAGATTGTGATAGTTTTTAATGAGACGACCGCTTCATCTGCTTCGTAGAAAACCGCCACTGCTCTCAAAAGTTACATTCGTTCGCCGCCCTTGGCCTGCCTATCCCCACGAGACGTCACTGGGTATCTACTATCTGGATCAAAAACTTAAACATATGATATAAACCAATAAACCAACATTTATTAATGTCATTGGATATAGGTAATCTGTGAGCAAACTGTTTTTCCACGAGGGCCGAATTAAATACCGAAAACTTTGTAGGGGTGATTGGATAGATAAGGATATGCGATGTCAGGGGCGGCTCTACCTTAAGGGTTCATAGGGACCATCCTCACATCGTTATCATGTGGAGAATGCGTGAAAAACATTAGATATTTTTATTATTGTCATAATATACCTACTAAATTAAATGAATTATTTAATTTATTTCATCTATCTAAACCCGTCGCAATTTTAGAGAGATATTTATTATTTATTATTATACAAAGAAATAAAGCAATAATTGTAAATTAGTTAATAACATAATAATGATTACGCGGTATTAAAATAACTTATTAAATTAAATACGCCCTATTTCACGGTGACACATATCTACAAATTAAGAAAACTATGGCGTCTATGCTTTGCTGATCGGGGTACTCAGTCGCATCCCGTTGCTGTGATACTATGGCTTTCTATAAAGTATGTGAATGCATTAGCGTTGCTATACGCGTACTAGGGACTGAATAGAATGACCCCATAGGTGAGTAAAAACGCTTGTTGAATGTTGTTGTTCAAAACTGAAGATGGTAAATCTATTTCCTCGTTAATAAAATCATATTATTATAAGTAGCTTCGTACATAATATACCTATAATAATATGAGAACGTAGGTAGGTACATACTTGAACCTATATTAATTGATAATTATTGACTAAACCCCACCACCTAGAAAGTCGTCGAACCGCCACTGTGCGATGTTATAAAGTTTGTTGAATCTCAAATATAAATGGAAATGAAATATAGCTCAAAGAAGAGACTCATTTCATAAATATGGCCATTTAGTGGTGCTTAAGATTTAGAAAACCGTCGGAAAAGTCTACCGACGAAATGGTAAAGTTTTTAAGAAGTACATGGTAATGCAATACACGGGAAAAAAGAATAGAATTAGTTTAGAGAGACCTTCACACAGCAATGGATTAATCCAGGCTGATAATGAGCAAAGATTACAGTAGTATTGTGACAAGCTGGGAGATAAAAGATTCTACGTGGCCATCCCGAAAACCACTGGAAAACCAAGCCGACTCGCGCGCCACGCCCTTCCATCCTTTATTTGTTCTGTGAATGTGTAAGGAGTGTTTGTAAAAACTGTTATCATGATACCTAAAGCAGTTTGAACACTTGACTCGTTGTTTCTTTATTTTAATAAATGTGTAATTAGTGTGGTTAGTGGTTATCGTTATATAATTTATTCACCTACCTATATATTATTATGCGACCTACACTGTTTCTGGATTAACCATAATACTAAAACCAATGTCACATGCATAGATATAGTAAAGAAACCAATCTGGGTAATTCTATACAAAAATGCTACTAATTAAAATAATTTAAGCCAAGGAGGATCTTAAGAATCGACAATTTTGAACACATTGCACTACCCGCTATTTTTATTTTTTCAGGTAAAAATTATTGCGTTTTCAATCAATCCCTGATTCGGTCTTGGTTTTATTGAAGAACTCGGAACAATTTTTGGTGGGTTATAAGAAAAAAAATTAAAACCTCAATAAAAAAAAAATTACCACTAATATCGCCTGGCAACATTGACTTTATATATCTTTGGGACCCCTAAAACATATTCCAATTGTCAGAATGCGTTCCGCATATTATGTATACGAAAAGTCTATGGGATCCTGTACTATAGCCTAGAGGCCCGGGCATAGGAGGGATCCGATGTGGCGGCTCGACCAGCTAAGTGAGATAAACACACATCGCAAATTTACTCCAACACCTAGTAAAACTACTTCAGGGGTATTAAATATTTTAAATATGTGGTTATGCGTTGCAACTTGATGAGATATATGTTATGTTTAAATGATAATTCCCGTGTAGAATTTGGGAAACACTATTGTAGAGCATCACATTGCCTTTAAATTTAGCGATATGTAGGTGGGCCCGCCAAACATCTTGGCCTGGGAGCCCGTTTCAGGATGTAGAGGCCATGCCTCATTATATAGGTTAGGTTTACATTGATTTGTCAGACAAGTCTAGCGTTCATAAATTCATATACGTGTTTAACTTAATGTGTAACGCGTAACTCAATTAAATTGCAAACATCAGAATAAATCTCATAATATGAATCTAAATTAAAGAATAAATTCAGGTAGTAACAAAGGATAAAGTTTGAGATGCGCTGAGTACCATCAACAGTTTAACAAAGATATTTTCTGGATGTAAATGTTATATCACTTTTGACAATCCTAAAATTTCCCGCCTGCCAGAGCGTCGCGACGTCATGGATAAGCTATGCCACTATGTAAAAAACGCGACAAAAAGAGCCAAATTTGTAACGCAAGGTTACAAGGAGTGTTACACTTATCAGACATATTTCAATATCCACATTTATGAGTTATACCTTTGACCTATAACGTGTCTGAGGTCAGGGATTTGACATCAGGCACGGCTAAATTAAATTCAGGCTTTAGAAAAAACCTACATTTCGACTGATTTCATATCTAAATTTAGTTCTAATGTCTATATTATGATATTTATATTATTATTGTGAATAATATGTTTATATATTTAAATTCTAATGGATTTGAGTTTTGTACTATTCTATTTGAGTCGTTTTTTGCAAACCGAGATTCGCCTTTCCGTATCTTCAGGCACTATGTGCATTCACCAATGGTGTACCTATACATACTGACAACAATACACTTAACGAATAATCTTATATAATAAATAATTACAATACCTAACTATTAAGTGAAGGATGACAATAAAAAAATATAACAAACAAACTATGAACAGTTTAAGTGTTTGTAAAAAACCCCTACCCAATAGATCATTAGATTTTTTCGACCATGTCCGATCCTAATAATATCATATGGGCCTCCACATAGTGGAGGTTTGTATTAACAGTTTTTTACGAGAAATGGGTGTTAGCCACTTGCTCAACCTATTAGGTCCATACTTTGACTCGTGCACACATTGAAAAACAATATGTGTACTCGCTAGACCCAGGATTCGTTTATTTCATTTATTTTTTTAACATATTGTGGACATTACAAATTATAAGTTTAAGACGTTCACAACATGACATTTAGAAACAAAGATATATAAATATAACCGTATTACATAAAAAAAGAGATATATCAGTAGATGAATTAGATAGGTACAAGGAAGTACACCGGATGAGTTAAGCAGACCCTATTTTAAGAATTTATAAAACAACATCCACCTAAACTCATTTTCACGTAGGATTCGAACCTTGGACCCACGACGTTATAGGACGGCGCACCACGCGGCCATCGTGGGTGTTATACATAGTCATAAACCCTACATAAAAGATAATTAATCACTTATAATACATTCAATATGTATATATTATTTATTTATCAATCATATAGCTTAGCAGGTTCGAGTCCCGTTTATACTCATGTTTTCAAAAATATTTTTTCTTATGTACCTACGTATAAATAGGTATGTTTCTAAGATTTTCCAATAGTATATTCGCAAGTATATTCGATACCTATTGAATGCTATTCTAAAAGCGTTTCGTATGATCGAATAAATGGGAGAAAATCTAATTTTCGAAGTACAGCCGATAATTACGTGTCCCCTCGATTGCAAGGATTTTGCGCCGTACCCGCGAATTGAATCCTCTTGATTACAACTTTTTTTTTGTGTTTTTATTAATATCATTAATATTAATACAATTATTAATGTCTGTTTCTGGCGGTTTCCAACAGTATATTTTTTTAAACATCAGTGCAACGATCCCATATCATGGGGATTTTAGGTGTAGAATGTGAAAAAAGGAGAAGTGAATATTTCATCCTCAAATGCCTGTCCTATGAGGACATTCGTAAAAATTCATAATACCTATGGTAAATTATGATAAAAGTACAGTTATCTCATAAGTCCGTTTTATGTAGGTGTAGGTATTTCCAAACAGTCAACTCTTTGCCTTGCGATTTTGTTTGATTTATGATTAGTAATTACGCATTACATACTATAGGATTACTATATTATATTGTAAAGTTTTAGTTAATTGTTTATCAATCATCGATAGTTTATAGTGGAACAATTTAACCTTGAAATTGCGCAGATTGCGAGTTCTTTTACTGCGCACGAATTACATTTAATATTGTTACCATTATTATTTTCGACTGCTCTTACGTCATGAAGCCTAATGCATCGTTTTATCTCGTTCGGAATTGCTCTAACTACGTCATATGTTCTGTAAAAACTATCAAACTTCACGCTTATGTGGTATATAGCTAGTTGTGTTTGTATTTTTTGTCAAAAATTCACTTCAATTCACAATTCAGATTTAAATTCCTTTTAAAAGCATTGCTAATATAGGATAAAGTCTATACAAATATTTTTCAAATAATATAGACTCTAAAAGATAAATTATCTGGCATGGGATATCTCCTGAAACTCTTAAAAATGCCATAAAATGCTCTGAAAAGGCACAGGTTTATGACTAAAAAAGAGGTTGTTTTGATGCTGATATAATTTTTCATACCTATAGATTGTAAAATTAACCAAGAATAAAGCATTCACTAATTATTTAACGCTCAGATATTTCATAAAATTACAGACAAAGCAAACTTTTATCTTATTTTGCGCCATACTATAGATTTACATAACTGAATTCTGTTACGAAATACATGGCATATACAATAAATAAATGATATATTATCTTAAAATAATCAAAACAATATGAAAGCTATCATACTAATCTCATATTTACAATCGGGTTATACAAACGTCCAAAAATATGCAGAGATGTAGGCCATACTTGATGAAGTAATAATGAATCCGGATTGCTCCCCCGGCAGATTCCATTAAGCAGTGAAAATTTCCACATATATCGCATATATGTAAGTTATATATGCTCATATATATAAGTATGTAATAGCATTCCGCACGAAATCATTTCTCGCTAACACTTCAATCAATCTCATTCCTGGGCCGTTTGCGAGATATCTGGGACGTCGATGAAATTTCTGCAGCCGTTTATTACGATTATTGTAATCTGTCGGGACAAGGAAATTAACTTGGAAGCATACATAAATATATTTGAGAAATAAAAAAGGATACAAATTATATTGATGTATTATTTATGATATCATGAACTGTTTTTCCAATCGCAAATGGATTTACAGCCTTCTCGATAACTAACTAGATATTAAATGATACTACCTATCAACTTGCGGCTACTTAATGTCAAATTTTAATTCTAAATCAAGAAACTGTTATATTATTATTCTATAGAAATCAATTACGGGGTTTTCCAATGCCTGGATAATATTTATATGTATGAATAATATCATTTTATGATATTTTAATGGTATGCTAATTTAGTAGAACTTGACCAGTAAGAGAGTAATAATATAAAGAAAGTGGCTATTGTTTAACAAAATGAAGCCACGATTCTCGCGTATAACGCAAAAGTGTACCGTTTAAAAAAATCGGTTAGGTACATGTTCAAACACTCGCGTTAACATCATTTTACTCCCTACTTCAATTATAGTTTGTCAATTTATGGCTACGGCCGTATGTTGTAGCTTAACCACTGGGGAATGCCAAAAGAAATGGCGTATTTCAAAAAAATACTACCTTATTCTTAGGTCAATAATTATTATATAAAGCAATCATTATTCGTAGGATGTTTATCACACTTGAATGGTCGAAGACATGGCTTATAATGAGTATCTTTAGAATTATCTTCAAATGTGTTAATCTTGCCAATTTTTTGAATAATAAAATGCCTAATTCTTGTCAAATTTGGGATCATAAAGATTATCAATATAATTTTTTATCGTAAATATTTCACTATAATAATGTCAATATAAATTATACTGATGGTTTTATAAATGCGTTTAAAAATTAATAAATGTAAAAAATTCTAACACCACTGCACAAGACTATATTCTAAAACATTAGAGCGAGATGTTTAAAAGAATAATATTTTATGTAATAAAAATACTTTATGCAGTCATAAAATGTTTAAAATAGATATAAAGGATAATAAGGCTTCAAAATTATATAAATAGATTATCTACAACGTTTAAGGTATGTCCAGGATCATGCTTTGAAAATAGAAAAAAACCTCAATTGTGACCCACGCTGAGAACGTCCGCCCTTAACTAAAAATAATTACCACTAACTTTATATTTAACACAAAAACAATAAATTTCAGCAATCCGTGCTCGCAGTTTTTAAATGAATGTAGTCAATCAATATTATTTACCGGCGATGTGTCCAAAAAATATATAATTAGCAGTAGTACTCAAACGCATATTGCGGAGATATATGTATAGCGTGCCGAATGATGTCTCATTCGCACTTATGGTTGGTTTTTATTCAAGCCTTGTATCAAACACATTTAGTAAAATTAAAAAAATATTAAGAAAAAATTATATAAAAAGCGAGGAGCTAAATAAAATGTCATTATAATGAATAAAAAATCATGTTGAAAGTTAGTCGTAAAATATAAAAAATGGCGGCTGATGAATATAATCGATTTTTCTAATCAATTTCCGGTTTAATTATTTTATCTATCAAACGGAACCAGATATTGTATGAATAATATCGATCGAAAAAAATATTTACAGAATCAGAAATGATCAGAAAAAATAAATGAGGTTTCCGTCTTTGAAACTAATAACCTCAATAATTGATACATTAAATTCTGCGAAGTCAGGAGAGAATTAATATTACAATAATAATTATCGCAGTAGATTTAAAATAACAAATGTAAAAGCCCTGATATACAAATTCGAGATCGATTTGTTAAAATAATTATGACATCATATCATGCAAACTGATTATTCAGCTAAGACGATTAGAGGTGGCGATGCAGAAACCGAAATTTAATGAACAGGATTAGCTAAGATCATGTAAGCATCGGATTAGCAATCCATTTAACATCGATGTATCTATAATATGTACATATTTACATACTCGTTGAATATTCAAATTTCTGTTACAATTTAATATTGTATGTAAATAGTAATCGCTTTAAGTTACACCCACGGTATTTCATCCACTATTTACAATTATAGGTACTACATATTATGGGTTCAGTTAAAAGCAGGGTTTCTGGTGTAGAGGATTCTATTCTTGCAGTGACGTCCCTAGACAAAATGCCGCCCCTAGGCAGCGTCAAAATGCCACCCCATTACACAGTATTTTTTATTATCGTTTCATGACTTCAATATCTAAGAAATACATTATTAGCAAAATAATATATACCACAAAATTTAATTTAAATGTCATCTCTACTTCAATAGACAATATTGCGAGTCCACGGTTTCAGTTATATTTAAAAATACACCTGACAACTTTCAAAACTCGCTAATGACTGGCAAAAATATTTAGATAAATTAATTAGGTAAGTATCTAAATATGTACCTACATATAATTCAAATATAATTCGCAAATCTGCACGTGTCATTGTTGGTCATCAAGGAGTGATGTCCAAAGACAACGGAAGTAAACTAGACATTACGAACCAGGCGAAAAAATACAGTCTTCTTAAACCTTTTATGCTAATTAATACATTTTGTTTCCAATCAGTGAGCTGAATTTTTTAATGGAAAGATATTTCCGTTATTACTAAGTTTAGGTACCTATTCCTATATATATTTAATGATTCTCCTCGATTTTCCGCCGTTCGAATAACTGCCGCCCCCAAGCGACGCTCAATCTGCCTATCCCCACGGGACGTCACTGTATTCTTGGCTTCCATTGCCTTTACAAATGAAAACGTTAGGGTTTTCGGTTGAATATCGCTACAAGCTCATCGCTCACGATAGCAGCATTGAAAAAAAATCGAATTTGAGATTCAAATTTATGAATTTACATAATCATTATATTGAAGTTTAGTAAAGAAATAGAAGCAATGTTAGTAAAATAGTAAATACAAAAATTATGAAGTACATGGAAGTACGTTGAATGAATAGATTATATTTTAAGAATTTATAAAACTATATCCACCTAAGCTCATCATCAGGTAGGTTAAATTTATAAATATCCAAAGCCATTTGTTTGAACATAGTTATTGATTGAGAAAGTATGCCAATCGATTACTAAAAGCTATTATGCCTACACAATGAATCAATCACTTAAGATTTTTTTTAAATGTAATATTTATGCCATTTAAAAGAAAAATGCCAATTTTGTATTTTGTAATAATGTCCATTATTACAAAATAACAATGGGATAACTGAAATAACCCACTGTTAATAATGTTGTGCAAAAAATCTTACCATTATCATCTACCTATAAACAGTAGAAAAATAAAATAAACATATTACGTCTTATAGTTAACTGCGTATGGTACGTTATAATGTTCTCTCAATTCTTTTCTATAGTATGAAAGTACGAACACTAAACTAAGAGATGTCATGGAGAGTTGAAGTTTTGACGGATGTGGCTGTAGAGACGCATCCTGAAAACTCCTTGGATTGACCGAGTGACAAATAATGTGAAGTTTTCAATCAAATAGGAAAGGACCGAGAAGTTCTGCGTAGTATCAAACCCAGGAAACTATAGTACCTCGGCCACATTATGAGATGACAAAAGTACAGCAAACTTGTCATTCAAGAAAAAATCAATGGTAAGCGTAGCTGAGAGCGACGCTACATTTCGTGGTTTAAGAACCTCTTGGTACTAGTGCAGCTCCACTGAACTGCTCCGGGTAGCAGATGACAAAGCTAAGATCGCCTTGATGGTGGCCGACCTCCGCTAGGGGATGGCATAATAAGAAGAAGATAGTAGGAAATTATTTAGAAACTATTTGATTTCTGTGCATCCGTTGCTTGTTCTCCCAAGGTGCAGAACTAACCTGTCATTGGTAATGCCAATTGGGAGGGCAATAACCATGTTTAATGAAACCGCTTCGGATATTGATATATTCCACCTACGTGAGAGTGAATTTAGGTGGACGTTGTCTTACAAGTTTTTAAGATAGGGTCTATCAATAGTTCACTCTGTGTGCTTCCATCTACTTTTATTTTTGTTATTTTATTTTATTTTATTTCTTATTTTATTACTTTTTGTATTATGAACTTACATTTTGTTGTATTTTTATTTTTAAAATTGTTACTTATTTGATGTCATGTCGTGAACGCTTTGAATTTGTAATTTGTTATGTTCACCATATCGTGTTTAGGAAAATAGGCGTAACCCTCGCAGAATAAATTTTACAGGAGGGGCAAAAAACTTTTTTAAATGATTTTGATTCAATATTAAAAAAAAATATGCACAGACATTGGGTGCATGATGATTGATGATTTGGTGTAATATCTTTTTGATCTAATAATAATTAAATAAGTTATTACACAAAAATCATTAAAATTGAGGGTAAATGCTTTTTTCCTTAAATTAAAACTTAATTAAAGCCCAATTAAAACCTGAATTTAGATAATAATTTGGCATTTGCGGCTTACTTCCTTTTTACAGAACGTGCATTACTTGTATACATTGTTAATATCCAATAAAAGCACCTTTAGAAAAATCGAGGGTTACGCCCTTTTTCGAAACTAGTATTTTTGATTTATTCTACTGTTGCTTTCAAGTTTTAAGTCTTATTATTATTATTTTAAATAAAACGCAAAAATAATAATATTAGTTTTCACCATGAATAATTATTAACAGTTAATACAATAAAATAAATCTTTAGTCGTATTTCGAGAGATCGACTCTTGATTTGTCAATGTACGAAGTTGTTCAATTCATTATTGTAATCTAAACACGTATATAAATAATAATGTGAAAATTATATGAGAAAAATTTTAAATTAAATAGTATGGTCGTATAATTATCTACTTACGAAGGTAGTGTTTGGCATCAAAGTCTTGCTTGATCCATTGACGTGAAGAAGGCTTATTCCACCCCATTGATCTCGATAGACCAGTTCGTCTCCTAGAAATAAAAACGTGGTAACAATAATTAATAAATGATAGCAGATAAGGCTTTTAGTATTGAAAAATACTATTACAATACAATATATTGTATGTTTTATGTACGTATGGATTCACAAAGACACTTGGGTCGGAAGGTAAATCGGTTAAGAGCAGTCGCAGCTAGGTGTGTGTTCAAATTTGAAACGGCCCAATTTTTTATGTGGCTTTTCTATGATGTATGTTTTTGGTGATTTTCTAAAATAATATGTTTTTACGATAGAAGGTGTTGAAAAAAACGCATGAAGAAACTCAAACACAACGAGGATTGTGCATAATATATAGTTTCATTGAGTGAAAGTAACCATGACAAGGTATATTCTTATGTATGTAAGTAAAATAGTTAATTCAACTACGAGGAAGCTCCTATACATACATACGCGTTGTTAAACTTCATTATAATATTTTACATCAGCCAAAAATTGATCCTAATACATTCACAAGTGTTTTATGCGTTCTTCCAATTTTGAAATTAAAATTCGATGACAGATAAAACAAGATGGCAGTTAAAATTTTATTTTCCTATAATTATTGTCTAATTTAATTCATTGTTTAGTCGTTTATTTTATGGTACTGATTACTTATTCTAAATTAAACTTGTCTGTAGTAAGCCAACTGTAAAACACAAAAACTATTTTAATCAAACGAAGAAAAGATTGACTATAACTAATGACGTTTATGCTGAAAGTAATTTGTCAGCAGATTATTAAATCACTATCCATATTACTAATTAATAGCGCCTGTACACCTACGTGCATGGATTTACTGGCAACAATAGTGCGTATTTTAAGCTATCGTGACAATAACTGTTTACACGTAGAAGTGCTGACAGTCCCTTCAATCTTATTCTTCAAGAGTAAGTGAGACGCGATGTTGTCATTTTATGATAGTATTTAACAGGACGTAGTGAAAATCGGTTAACCTCAAAATGAGTATAGTTCCTTAGAAAAAAATTCTTGCTGTCGCATGAAAATTCAGTAGCTTCCAAACTTTTTTGATTCATACTTGCAAATGCAGAATAATATATGTTTACCCATACATTTTCTTGTTATGGCCGTGATATTACTTACTATCAACAGTAAATCTATGCACGTGTTAACGGGGCCTTAGATTTTAAAGACCCTACTAACGTACCATTATCATTTTTTTACTCATTCAAATATCGATGCAGGGTCTCGTGGATTATTGATTTGATTAAAGTACACTATTTTTAAGATGCTGACTGTCCGAACTACATATTTGATAGCACTGTTTGCATGTGAAAACATGCGTTGAGTTTGATACAAATGTTCGAGTACGTGCATTTGTGTAGTTGAAAATTTTTACAAACAATAAATTGTATTTTTCAGGAAGGTGTATGTCAGTATGTGAGCACTGTGCTTAAGAAAACTCGCTTTGTAGTTTTTATCGTTCCCAGCGCGTAAAAAAGCACAGGAAACTGCCATACGTTACCGATTGGCGTGACGGTCGTATAAGTGCAAACTTGATTTTGACAAAACAAATTGTTATAATATTTTGGCGGGCGGAAGTGCGAAATGACCTCCAGAGCCTCTGACTGACGGCTGCCGGCGTTAAGATTTAACGACCGTAACGGCAAGTCCATAAATTTTAACGACCGAACGAATCGTTAAACTCGACACTCGATTCTGCAGGAGAGACGCCCTATTGCATGGAAGGATTCCTCAGTTGGTGAGAACTGAGATTGATCAAAGATAAGATTGAATATTCCAAAGACGTTCAAGAAACCATCCTCTATAATCTACATAGTACTTTATGGCTTATGCTTAGCTATACACCCGATCCTCTTTTGCACGGGGGATACGTACCAAAGACTACCGTCCAAAACAAAACCGTGTAAAAAAAGATAAGGTGCCCATACAATAATGGTAGATAGGTTCCATTACTTTCAATCAACTCAAAATACTAAATTCTTGAACTCAAATAAATCGAATTTATTTATTATTGATACATAAAAATATGTATAAGTACATAAAAATACATAGTTTTCGATTTAAATTAATTTTGGCAAAGAGAAATATATTCATTCTGTTTCGCTACTTGAAAATAAACGTGCCCGTTTACCGATGTTTTTCGCTGACGAAAAATCACTCTCATCGATGGAAATATTTAATGACGCTGACGCTGAAGCACCCGTCGCGTCTCTCGTATCGAACCCGAAGTGACTGACTAGTGGCGTTATGTATCTACGTATGTATGCAAAAAAATCAGTGTAAATAAAAAATAATCGGTACTTTTTTAAACCGTGTTATTTCGAAACCGTGCAAAAAGAGGATTGGGTGTAATTACATAGGGGGGTTAATAATATGCTTTTTGTAATCGATTTTCAGGTGCATAAAACATAAAGCATAACAAGTGATACGTCCTGAATGTTGAATCAAGTAAATGTGTAAAAATATAATATTGTATGTCATTTACGTATGAAAAACAGAGCAAATTTTATTGAATACCAATTATCTACGCAAACCCGAAAGACTTACAATATACAAGAATGTATTATTGTATTATTAAAACTATTGAAACCAGTTTGAAGTTTTTTTATGTGCATGTGTCAACTGGTAGTAACTTTCAAACTAACAACTTCTAGTTTTATTTTCATAATTCTATGGATACTGTATCCACGTTGCGTGAATTTATTTAAATAAATTACTGATAATATAATTATTATATACACGATAACTTATTTTTGCCAAAGTTTGGACTGGCTACGTTCTGCATAACTAAACATAATTATAATGCTCCAAAAAATAATTAAAACAATTGAAATGTTTAATATTTTATGGGTAGCAGGTTAGTAATGTTAAAGTTCGGCCACCTTCAGTTTCTTGGTTTAGTCAATTTCTATAGAACGAATCAAAATAGCATTTTTTTTCATTTTAAGGGTTATCGAAATGCCTCGTGAAATTTGAAAACAATTTAGAAAAAAAAACTATTTTAAATGTGCCTTCCTTGGAAGCCAGATTTTTATTAGTACACTGTATTTTATGTATATTTTATCATTTAGTTTGATAATGTTTAAAAGATGACAAAATGATTTTTTTTTAAACTCATTGTTTCACCGTATCTTGTTTATAATTTAAAAAAAACATCGATTTTTATAGAACGTAACTTAACTTAAAATATTTTTTATTTATATCAATTATTCAAGCTTTGCTATTGGGACCACATCAAAGCTCGATGCGATATAAATTTACAAAATGAAGCTATACATATTTTTATAAAAAACGATATTTTTTAAGTTACTTATAATAATATGTTAAAACTAAATTTTTTACAAATATAGTTGTACCTATCACCTTCAAAATGATCGCAACCCTTTATTGTAGGTACATATTACTTTTCTAATCGATCACATCTAATGATTAATATTATTATAATTTAACAGTGATACCTGTGAATAAAAGCTATAACTATTTTGTCAATAAACACACTTTATCCACTGCAGAGAACTGCAAGTTTTAAAATAAAATCTCATTCACATAAGCAAATATAAAGTGTAATATAGTTTGTTGTAGAAAAGTTGCAATTCTGGGGTAAACTAAATTGAGACGTTAAAAATGTTCACTAAACAAATGTAGGTACTATTAGTAACTGAAACCTTTCAAATAATTCACATTTCGTATAGTTTTAAAAAAAGTTAAAATAAAATCATAGAGGTGTATTGATTATTTAAAATTAAAGTTATCAGTTACTCCCCGCCTTATATATAATATACAATATTTCAAAAATGCAAAATGTATTTTTATTTTCATCATATTACATTACACAAAACCTAGGTAACTAGATACCTCTCTTAAAGAATTGCTATTATTCTTTTGTTTTGATAGATAATTATTTTTTACTCATTCCACGTTTGAATAATATTTAATAACTAGCTGAGCCAGCTGGCTCTCGCCAGTCTGTCTCGCTAGGTCTTGCAGACAGCTTTTCGTTATAGTGACTTGGTGTTGGATTTTAATATAATGAAAATGGAAATATAAATAGATATAATATAATATCACCGATTTTGATAAATACAGCAATTCAAATGACAGAAAGGAGTAGAATCAGGCATGGGAGGCCTTTATCCAGCAGTAGATGGGTTCAGGTCAATGATGATAAGGACGATAGAAATAGGTATAATATAGTAGTAGAATCAGGTTGCGGAACCCTTCATCCAGCAGTGAATTGATCCTGGTTGATGATGATAACGATATGAATATGTAGATAAATGTAATATCACCGATTTTGATAAATACAGAAATTCATATCACAGAAAGAAGTAAAATCAGGCTAAGGAGGTCTTTATTAAGTAGTGGATTGATTCAGGTCGATGATGATGATGATGACGATATGAATATGTAAATAAATATAATATCACCGATTTTAATAAATAAAGAAATTCATATGACAGAAAGGAGTAGAATCAGGCTAGCGAGGTCTTTATTAAGCAGTGGATTGGTTCAGGTCGATGATGATGATGATGATAATGATGATAATGATGATAATGATAATAATGACGATATGAATATGTAGATAAATATAATATCACCGATTTTGATAAATACAGCAATTCATATGACAGAAAGGAGTAGAATCAAGCTAGGGAGGTCTTTATTAAGCAGTGGATTGGTTCAGGTCGATGATGATGATAATGACGATATGAATATGTAGATAAATATAATATCACCGATTTTGATAAATACAGCAATTCATATGACAGAAAGGAGTAGAATCAGGCTAGGGAGGTCTTTATTAAGCAGTGGATTGGTTCAGGTCGATGATGATGATAATGATAATGACGATATGAATATGTAGATAAATATAATATCACCGATTTTGATAAATACAGCAATTCATATGACAGAAAGGAGTAGAATCAGGCTAGGGAGGTCTTTATTAAGCAGTGAATTAATTCTGGTTGATGATGATGATGATATGAATATGCAGATAAATATAATATCACCGATTTTTATAAATACATGGATTCATATGACAGAACGGAGTAAAATCAGGCTAGGGAGGTCTTTATTAAGCAGTGTATTGGTTCAGGTCAATGTGATGATGATGATGATGATGACGATATGAATATGTAGATAAATATAATATAACCGATTTTGATAAATACATATATTCATATGACAAAAAGGAGTAGAATCAGTCTATGGAGGTCTTTATTAAGCAGAGGATTGATCCTGGTTGATGATGATGATGATGACAATATGAATATGTAGATAAATATAATATCACCGATTTTGATAAACACAGCAATTCATATGACAGAAAGGAGTAGATTCGGGCTAGGGAGGCCATTATCCAACAGTGGATTGGTTCAAGTCGATGATGATAATATGGATAAAAATATGTATAATATCACAAATTCGTTAAACCAATAGTAGTAGAATCAGGTTGCGGAACTCTTCATCCAGCAGTGGATTGATCCTGGTTAATGAGAATGATGATTATGATGACGATATTAATATGTAGATAAATAACATTAGAAATTCAATACTGTCAAGAATACAATCAACGTAGAGAGGCCTTCATCCAGCAGTGGATTTATTGAGGCTCGTGATAATAATGGCATTATATATAGATAGGTAGATAATAATATAATATCACTGATTTTGATAAATATAACAATTCATGTGTAAGTAAGGAGTAGAATAAGGCTGAGGAGGCCTTCATCCAGCAGTGGATAGGTCAAGATTTAAAAATAGGTAGATATTATACAATATCACACATTTTGATGACTATAACAATTCGTTTTAATTTCTTTCATTGTTTGCATGGCAACTTTGTTAGTTTAATATGACTATATTCTGATCTATGGAAATTAGTAGCCTAGGTAATTATTCAATAACAAAAATAGTGGGTGAACAGCCACAAAGAAGTATTTAAAAAAATCAAATTTGGAATGTCACGTTATCTATGATATGACGGACAGTGGCGGACACACCTGTCAGATTTTTATTTACGCAGTAAATTGTAGCAAGATTATGGTTTTTTCACCGGAAAAAAGTGCGCCAATGCCTACATTACGATATTTGAATAAAAATAATCGAATCCGTTTGTCAAATAAAGGATTAGAAGGTCTTAAGCGACGAAGACGTCATTCTGCTGTATGTTAAAAGAAGTATGGCGAATTGTATACGCTGTATGAGAAAATATCAGTTATAAACGTCAAGTACCTGTGAAATCATTGAAAATTTGTGAAATGTGGTCAATTCAAACGGTAGATGAATCGGTAGCGCACATTTTGAAGTGAAGATGTAAAAATAACAATAAAATGTCGCTTAAATGAGCCGTTAGTGAATTTTCCAAAATCTCTTAGGATAATAATATATAGGAGATGAATGTGACTCATTCAACAATTATAATAATTACAAGATAAAAAGATTTTTTTATATACAACGTTTTTAAATTTTCTGTTGAATCATATAAACTAGACTTGGCTAGCTTAAACGATCAAAAAAAAATTGTACTTGATAGAAATAATACTGAAATGTTATTTTGACATGTCGTGACATTTTGTCATAATATTCATTTCCATAGTAACGCACGTATATATTAATAATTTAGTTGCTAGGACCCCAGCCCCTAGCAACCAATAATGGTGTCGAAATAACTTTTCATACAAAACAGAATTAACTGAAAATGAATTCAATTCTACTTAAAGATGGCTAAAAGTATTAAAAAAATACATTGGAATTGTGTTCTGATATACTCTAAAAGTTTTAAATGTCTAGCTAGTCGGGAAGTTAGTTAAAAATCGATTGCAAAATTTGTACCGGACAAAGAACCACAATAAGAATACGAGCTAAAAAAACGTTGTAATAAAAAACGTTGTAAAAATCAGAGATTGACATCGTATATTATCATAACGTTGTACAACGCTGAAGCAGTCTCTCGTGTGAAACTGTCTTTTATATAGTAATAGTAGGTACGTGCACATTGAGTGGACCTTAATTATCTTGACTTTTCTTCTTCTCACAATGAAAATAGCTTTTCAATTGAAATAACATGCTTATGAACACTACTCGGGCCATTGAATTCACTTGAGAATGAGTATGGACTAGATACGGTCGTGTTGAGTTAATTTAATAAACAACATGAATGAATTAATGTGTACTATAAAACATGAAGTTTGTCCGGAATTTAAAGAATATAGACTATGAAAAGAAGAAGCTTTATATATTATTTCTGTTATGATATTTGTGAAATTATTTAGCAAACGCATGAAGTATGGTTAAGTTTATAAACTCCACAAATATTAATACAACTCAGTTGGCATTCCGATTTTCTGACACACGCAATGGCTACCATTTTTTAAATATCCATTGTGATTTCTTACTCTACAGCACTTATAAACGGTTTAACACAAATTTTACAAGATTTTTCAGCTAAATAATATCGCCGAAGTGTGATATTATTAGTTGGTTATCTGCTCCTGTCGGATTATCTTTTTACACACTCCGTAAATTGGCAAATACATATCATAGGAGCAGTGTGAAGTTCTCTGCAAACGAAACTGCAATGCGAAGTCACTTGTAGCCAACTTAATCAGTGGACCAAAAGTCCTTTTTTGCTTCAATTTCATACATTTAGAATCCATCTTCAAAGAAGAAGTTTTTTCAACATGTTTGCATGTCTCTCATTTTTATTCTTTTTCGCGTTATCGAACTCAGATATTTTCACTAACAAAGACCCTCTCCAAATTATTGCTTTCTGTCCTGGCTATGTGATCAAAAAATTGTAAAACCTTCCGGAGACATTATATATAACAGAGATCCAGTTACATTTTTCTATAAAAGGTTTTTCAACATCTTTAGCTCAGACCGATACTCCGATCCCGTAAATCCTACACAGTTTACAAATTTTTGGGTCACGCGATCTCATGTATGTTTTATTTTAGTGATTTTGAAGAGAACTACAAATGACAGTTTTAGTAGTGAATGTTTTGATAGCACATGAGGTCACGTGACGTGATGATAATGTATTTCACGCATTAGACTCCTATCTAGAATCTAAATTCTTCGATATTAATAATATTATTTTTTGTTATGAATAATAGTGAATATGTTGTGAATTTTCGTTTAAAATTTACATAAAGCACGTTTGAAAAGTATCAGGCAGGCATAACCGTATGCTAGATGGGATAGGCAAACATAAGCAGTACAAATACCGAAGGAAATTGAAATTTCAACTCGTCGCTGTTTTCGTTGGGAAAATCTTAGTCGAGACTACATAATAATAGCATACGCGATATAGTACATCTGTTGTGACATTGGCGTAACTAAGCTTCAATAGTCGAAATCATTTTCTGGGACGTGATATTATGAAGAACTAATTTAATTAATAAGTAACTTAAATCGAACGTCTTGTGTGCGACCCAATTGTTATAAGCCATGTAGATTCAGTAAAACACCATACATTTTAATGTAGAATAGGTCTCTAACACTCCCGTTACTTTAATGCCACCCTAGGTTACCCAGCCCATTAAACTGCACATATTTCATTTAATATACACTTCGTCATCATCGTATTTTGGCTATTCATAGAATCATCAATATTACATCATATTAATCGTCATACCCAAAATGAAAGTGATGCCATGCATCGAGAAAAAGAGTTGTTTTAGGCATAAAGTCCACTAAAGCGGGCTTGCGGGGCGCTCGCGCATATTCTATGTGAATCATCAAAAATACAACGTAATCAAATACGCCAGCGCACACTGGATTTGACGACGCATTGTGTCCGCCCGCCCCATGAGTCATCGTTGTGTGGCTTCTCAGCGGCACGAATTAACGAAAATACAACGTAGTCCATTCATTGAACACGGCAAACAAAATCACGCTCCTGGAAGCGTCGTCGATAGACGGGCAAGAAGGCATTATTTAATAACAGTGAACTCTTTATTTAGTTATTGCGTGTTCAATATTTCGCTGGTAGAATGATGTCATCGTGAATATTAATTACAAGCCCCGAGAAATTTAATAATATTTTTATTGCTTTGTTATGAGAGACGCTGATAATAATTATTATTTTGTGCTCCTTGAGCCCCTTATTACAAAGGTGAAGGGTAATGCGCGGGTGGGAGGGGGCCTACTTCGTAGAGAGCGCACCGAGCGCCGCTTTGGTGGGCTTTATGCTTAAGAGGCGAACCCATATACATAGCTGTGCAATTAGCCCCAATAATACGATTAGCCAAGAAAACTGGCACACTATATACAATATGTAAAGAAATGGACACTGGAATGGTTGGATTTCATCGACTGCGAGCTTTAATTGATTTTTAAAAACTTACCAACACCATCTGTAAATTGTACGTTCAATGAAAACAAATACCTATGACTGACGGAGTTTATTGTGAACTATTTATGTCCGATCTTAACAGCCTACCTCCACCCTTCGCCACTGGTGGTTACCCAATACGTGGATATACTATAATCAATGTTTTGAGATGACGCCAATAAAAAACATTATGTTAACTCAATATTATAAAGTGGTCAGTTCCATAGAGTGATAATAATATGTCTAATTTTATTATGTTCAGTATTCATACAGAGTTGCCAGCTCCATAGGGGATTATGTCCGATTATTGCTCAAAACTATTAAAATCATTATGATAATTTGCATAAACAACTTGAACCCTAAAACTACATACTATTTATTACATATTTCACTAAAAAGATAATATAAATAATAAACTGTCACTTTTCTACAAGTCAGTATAGGTGAGTTAAAACTTTGATCAGTCATTACTCAAAACTACTAATTTCTAGTTGTCCCACTATGAAACTGAGCCATCGATATGATTAAAATGTTATTATTTTCAATCTCGATAGCATTATCCAGTAAATACACATAATTAATAGATATCCGTCAGATTTCATTTAGCTGTCATAAATTATATATATAGAAATTGTAAACAGAGCGTCGCATTCCATTACGAATAAAAGACATAGATCTAAAAGTAAATGCGACAAAAAGAGACATACCTGTGCAATTGTACACACGAAGCACACGAATTACATCTAAAACGGTATCATTTATAAAGATCCCATTAATATATATATATACTAAACAAGGACCAAAAGCTCGCAACTACCGTCATAACTATGTCAAATTGAATGCCGTTCATCAGATAGAGCACGGTTTAATAAATTCTAAAAGGTGCCACTTAGCGAAGCTGTGTAGGTTACATGTAAGTTGTACGTATGCAGTTCATCGTGGGACACTTATTCGTGCGCCGCAGTACGTGAAACATGAGTTCGTATAACATTTTATCAAATGATGAGTTCTTCGTTGAACATTTCACCTTGGAATACATTTGTACATATCTTACAACATGCGGCGATAGTTTGCAAATAGTACTGTTCCAATTAGATTAACCCTAATCTAACCTAACAAAGACATCTCATAAAATTTGCCACATGTTGTAGCATACGTACAAATATACTACAAGGTGAAATGCTCAACGAAGAACTCGTCATTTGATTAAATGTTACACGAACTCATGTGAATAAGTGTCCTGCGGTGAACTGTTTACGTACAAATTTCCGGATACGAGCTGAGTATGCTAAAACATTTATAAACTGCCGCAAAATAAAAAAAAACAATACGATACCAACTCCACCTAGCGGTGATAATATTCAAGTAACTGTCAATTTCCAACTATAATATGTCAGAAATTTTAAAACGGTATCTAGTAATGAAATTTCATCGTTTCAGGGTTGTTTAAAAACCACACGCATTTTGGGACCTACGCCATTCAAGCTATAAAATACTGCAATAGGTTCAGTGGGTTTAGCATAATTTCAAGAATATTACACAATAATAATAGAATAAATAAAATGATTAACTAATTCAAGACTTTAATTATTTCGGATATCTCTATTGCTTTATTGATTTGATGTCAGAGCTACGTATATTTTTACTGTGTTTTCTACGCCACTGATTGCAAAATGCAGATATTCCAAGCTTTACTGATACATTTTTAATAACAATCGGAATATTTTAGGAAACAACCTCTCTGCGATGATACTCTAAAAAGAAAGGCAAGCTGAACTATGAAAAACGAAAGAAATGGAAATTTAATATTGAACTATGTTATATTATAATGTATTAAGAATATAAAATTGGATGGAAATTCAACAAAAATATTTTTCTTTAAGGTATAAAATGCGTAAGATAATCAATAAGTTATTTTTAATTTTAAACAGCCGAATATTTTTAAAGCTCACATGCCCTGTAAATGTAAAAAAAACAATAAAGAATAAATTTAGGGTAAGTTTGAATGCTGAGATTGAATAATATGTAGACTTTGTAGGACTGTAGCATATTATGTCATTATAATGCCCTTTCTTTTCTCAACGTCGACGTTGAGCCAACCAATACTGACTAATGTGTCAAAGTGTTGGACTCTTACCATGGTCGATGTATTTCAGAGACAGGTGCTGTGTAGGATATGCGGCCCTTTCACAGAACAGATTAATAAGATAGAAATGCAAAAGCCAGCAATCATGGATCAAGGCGTTGAAGTCACTTTCGGTTTATTACTTAATGATGGTCTGATTATAAAATGCAACCAATATCAATTTCGAATGCGCGTTTAGTTTACGTGACAAACTTTAACACATATTAGGATACAGGTATTACCATTGAAAATATCATATTATTTAGCATGTGTTTTAAGTTAATTTAATTTCTCCCTACTAGATAATTATGCCTTCTTACAGACTCACCGGAAAGGCAACCCAATTCCCTTATTTTTTTAGGGCTTCATAATATTAAATGTAGGAGAATAGCGTATACAACATAATCTGGGTCTCAACATCCTCTCTAAAAATAATGTATCTTTATTTTTTACGTTCGTTAAACTTGGTAGACTTTCATGTGCAGACCATAAAGTAAGAATAGTATAATGTTCAACTGTCGAGGGACGTCATGGATAACAGGTCGAGTGGTCAGATGTCGACTTTCGTGCCAAAACTTTTATGGTTTGATGCTAGAGCAACTGGCGTAGACACATGGAGTCCCTGAATAGTGCGATAGAAAAAGTTCTTCAGTTGTTAAGATGATGATGAGTGCAAATTTTTCTTTGTCTTCTTTTTTGATAAGTTCTGCCCCTCAGTTGGATCATATGGGCGCCTACAAGAATACGTGTCTCTCGCCAGTCTTGCATCTTCCCAGGTCATGCCATCAACACGTATCTGTACACTCTGTGCGTAGTGTTTAGAGACCTTCCAAGACGCTGGAATCCGGTTGGTTTGAAGATATGGCATGCCAGGCTGGAATTCTCATGAGACATCCGCAGGACGTAGCCGAGCCCGGTCCAATATCGCTTTTTCAGTACCAGTGTAATGAGAGGCTACTTGTTACATCCAAAAGTATTCGTATATAAGTAATACAGACACATTTTTAAATAGTCAACAATGCACTAATACGAAAATGAAAAAAAAAAAGGTTTTACTACCTACTTATAATATATTCATTTTTAAATTAATTTGTTTTTCATTCGACGAATGTGCTTGTTAATTAGCACAATCGATTTCAATAGTATTCAAATCAAATTCATCATCGTTCATTGACAAATGGAATCTATCATGGGTTTTCAACCACACATTAAAATATTTAATAGCTAATAATTCTAATTAATAAAATAATGTGAAAAATGCATTATCAAACTAACCAAGAATTCAGTAAATAGATTTGCGTTTGCTTCAATATATCTGGCGTAGAAATCATTTAAAAGTGGAGACATGGCGAAGTTCCAATTTTTGATGAATGCCTTCACTTTGTCTTTTTAAATCAGTGAATGCATTAGTGATCCTTGCATTGATTTATTCACTCAATTTTTTTTAAATTTCAACTAAATAGATAAGTTTAACAACAAAATTATCGTTCCTAAACAAATTTGTCTCAAATTTCAACATTATGATTTGACTTTTATTTCATTTTTTCACGAGATAGCCAGCGAGTCTACATATTTTCAGACATGTTTGCAAACAACCTTTTATAGGAATGTTTTTTGTGTGGTTTATAACTAGCGGCCGTTTTATAAACTATGCATTTGCAAACTGCAAACATGTGGCTACATTAATTGTGTTAAACTTTTCCACGCCTCCCAGTTTGGAAATCGCTGCCGTAACTACAACGTGTATACTATGTGAATGGTATTTAGTGGCATTCTAGGGCACCGAAATCCTGTTGGTATGAAAAATGGGCAAGCCAGGTCCAACGTCACCCTCCACAGTTACTCTGAGCCTTCGTAAGATGCCATGATTTACTACCGTAAATTAGCACCATCAGAATACAAGCGTCGAATCGGTGGCATTTGGTTTTAACTGAGTATAGTCGTGAGACCCAGATACTCAGCATTGAGTTGAACGTTGCTCCTGCCATTCCCATTCGGATAGTGAGCTGTCTTTACAAAGTACCATTTCGTGATGTGCATCCCCATGTCGACAATCTCGATATTTTACTCGTGCATACTTTAATATAACTAAATAAAGAACAAAAAACAATATTCCAAGAATGTTTATAAGACACCCGTAACATAAAGATACGTATTTGAACTAGACCTTTTCCATGACATAGAGATTTTTACAACGTTACCATAAAACATGTTAATCGTCTTGAAGATACAAAAAATGTACCTTTTTATCTTTTAAAATAACATTTGTGGTTTTCTTTTTGTTTTTTTTTCGTTCACTTCCACAGGTTTAACTGGATTTTGAAGCAGTAAAGTATTAGTCAGACATAACCAAATAAGAGGTATAGATAAATCTTGAAACGCCGAGGAAATTGGATAGCACGCACCTATGGATGTAGAATCTCCTTCTCTTTGGAGATTTTCCGCTGAGAAAATTCCGTATTTTATAGGAAGACCCGTAAACCGAGTTTTCAAACATTTATTACGTTTAATATAAAGTTTATTCGTTTGGTTTAGATTGCACGGTTGCACTCCACATTGAAAAGTATAATAAATTACATTTTAGTATTATCGCCAGATATAATAAATTAAATTTTATTGAAGTAATAAATTTAAAGTACCTTTGTGGCCTGGTATTTTCAGATACGTGTATTATCTTATAATAGTGCAAAAGTTTATATCTTGTATGTTTATATAAATAACTGTGGTTAGTGTGACAATGCATCGGATTAGCCTTATGAATGTCTGCAGTCAAATCTTCTCCTAAATCAATTTATTATTATTATAAATTCACTATCAAACCACCTTATATTAATTTTCTATTAATTTTGTTATATGGTTTTGAAACCGCATGTCATACAAAATGATTAACATATTGATTAAAGTATCAAATAACTGAGTATTTGCTATTTTTCAGTCTAACAAAAATGATAAGAGGTAATTATTATATACTAACTATTTTTATTTTTCAACGAATAATTCATAGGATTTAAGAATTGTTTATTGGACGTAATTCTGAAAACACTTAGGAAAAATGCTGGGTGTCTTTGTATATTGCTTATATATTTTTCAGAAATATGTATTGAACATACATAATTTGAAAACACATTGAAAAAAATATCGTATATGCATGAGATGTTTTCAAATTATGTATGTTCAATAATATAGAATGTTACATTTTCAAATCTTGTCTTATTCGTTGAATAAAATAAATAGTTTATTAAATTATTAACAAGTCTAAGTACGTTTTAAAAACTAAATAATGGAGTGATCCACGACGTCGGTTAGTAATTACGGAAGTAATTGAAACCTACTTTAATTTAAGATATTAAAACCGATAGCCAACATTATAACGCAATTCGATAAGTATTACGTGTAACAACTACTAGTTTAAACCGTTGTAATTTAGTAAAATGCTCGTAGCTTAATTGGAAAAGCATACTGGCGCGAATACAGCAGACACTGGTTCAAAGCGCATATGTTTGACCTTCGTTGCGTTAAATCTGATACGGTTTGAGCGAACGTCGCGTCTATCATCCACCCTAAACTTTTCATCATCATTCATCCCAAAACCAAAAGTGAGAGTGACATTCCGAACAGTCCGTTTACCAGTGCATGAGTGCGTGAACACCGAACCAGCTTCAGCGCGCGCCAGCCCTCTCAACATAAAAAGGTCAGTGTCTGGTAGTGTATACACATTTTGTCATAATAACGATGAGAAAACAAAGCTCAGTACATATCTAATTTATACTTAATTAAGTACGGCCAAGTAAGTAGGAGTTTAGGCTGAATTATTATGTAACTATTAAACAATTTTAACATAATATTCATAATTATTATTCAACATCATTAAGCTGACCTCGATGTTGGCTGCACGTTTCTTTCGTTTTATAAAATTGTTATATTCTTGGAAGCATTTTTAATTACCTAGTTTTAAACGCGAGAAACTTTGTTTCGGTACCTACAATAATTTTGTACTGCTCATATCATCTCGAAGAATTCTCCAAAGTACAGCTTATTCAAACTTTTAACTTTTTCACGCCAGCTAAAGTAAAACTTTGCTAATTAGCGCAATCTTCCGGAGCTACTTTGCCGTATAGTTTTGTAGTTGAAGAAGTCACCTTCACAATTTTCGAGAATCAAAACCGCTATATCTTTTGGTATTCAAGTTTTTTGGCAGTACTTTTTGAATAGAAAAGTATTATAAAGATACGCGTTTAAACTAAATGTTAAATTAAATTATTTTAACCAGGACGACAAAAATGATGAATAGAATAATGAATATGAAAGACGTCAGTTCGAGTTCCACTCGGTCCAATTATGTTTCTAGATTTAAAAAAAATATGTTTGTTTCTTTACTCTCTCCCACGATGGCCAAGCGGTGACGTGTTAGTTTATAATGTTGTGGGTCTCGGGTTCAAAACCAAAGTTAAAAACACATGTTATATTTTAATAATATTTTGAGCAAGTGGTTAACATGTATTTTTCGTAAAAAAAATCTGTTAATACAACCTCCACTATATTGAGGTGCCAATATAAGTCTCTTAGAATCGAGCGAGGTGATGTAATGTCATGTAGTAGTCTAAGGTTCTTCAGAACATATTTTTTTTTATAATAAATAATCTAACATTTTTTTTAAATAAGTATAATGTAAGTACGTTCAGTATTGAATAAAAAAATACTTTGGTAGAATTCAATTTTACAGATTGTTTATTATAATTTTTATAATATTACCATTTTACACGATATATAAATGTTTACCTAATTTTAAAACATCTCACCTAATAGAAAATATCTTTTTTGAAAAAAATACGACGGCCAGTAGGACTCAAACCTGCATCCACTGGATTTGCTCTAATGTGCTTTCGATATCGCACCCGGGGAGTAATAGTGAGACAACTCGAAAAACTTGTTTTTGCTGAAGAGCAGTTTGAATATTTTATTTTGGTATGTTAAATCAGTTATTATTCAGTTAATTCAGTACTTTATAATAGCGTGAAGTTGGCACACTTGAGTCATGTCATTTTGAATGTTATCCGCAATAACAATGGCACAATGATCATTGTGCCACTGTTTCTGCTTGAATTCAAGTAACATGTTATAATATGATAATGACAAAAATGCTTTTAAAGCCACCATTATATTTTTAAGAATTACGCTATTTGTCCGGATAGAGATGATATCTTGGAACATTTTTGCATACTTAACTCAAAAATGACAAATTTGGACTTGTGCCACTATTATTCCCCGGGTGCGATATACTTATATTTAATTTTAAAGTAATTAATTCTCTCTTACATACTCGATCTTCAATACAACTTATATACATATTATATTATACAGTGTATAAAGAATCAACGAATATTATTTTTTACCTGATATCCAAGTCCCGTTGAACCTCAGCGGCACCAGATCACCGCCGAGCAGGTCCTGAAGTCGCAGTCTCCTGCCTCTGACTCTGGGTCCCTCTTCAGGTGGAGTGAGTAGCACCACGGAGGTAACTATCAGCGCCAGAACGGTGACGATCACCAACAGGGCGATGAGGATCCCTCTCCAGTTGCGCTGGTTGGGGTTGGCGATTACCAGCTCCTGGAAATGAAAGCCAGAAGGCATCGTCACTTAAAAGATGCTGGAAGACAGTACTTATACAATACCTACATGTACTCATTCCAAGATTCAGCGATTACCTACTTGGTGATAATTAAGTTTATAAAATGTTATTATCACTTGGTATTCGTCACACGGTAAGATTTCAACAAAAAATATTTATTTATATAATATATTGAACATTACAAATTATAAATTCGAGAGGTTCATAACATAACATGAAAAAAATGGTTCCATGACAAAACAGAACATGAAAAAACAGAACATGACAAAACAGAACAGTGACAAAACAGAACAAAGATAAATATAACTATGACCTTTCAAGAAAATTATAAATTTTATATTGAAATTGAGCTATTTACGCCGAATGGCCAACATGCAGTGATTACATTATACAATATTATATAATCTACATATGAATAAATGCAATATTTTCGAAATAACGGTATTGTAAAAAAATGACAATTTATATTATAGATACCTTGGTGATTTCACTTAAAATTGATTTTTTTAAATATTAAATATTTATATATAAGTATATGTGTATTTCGTTTAAAATTCAATTAATAAATAGATTCCACAAAAATTAAAGTTTCATTTTTCCAATGGTTGTTCTGTTTTGTCATGTTCTGTTTTTCACTGTTCTATTTTGTCCGGTCACCAAAAAAAGTATTAAAATAAAAATAATATCAAAGAAACGCGCCACTGGATACGTTGGTGGTTAAAATTTATGGTTATTATTGTGGGGACCTTCAAAGTCAGTCAGTGTCTCGTGCCTAATTAAGGATACTCGGATAAAAACTACTAATACTTAATATCTGAAGAAAGAAAATGCGGAGCTTTGTTGAGTGATCGAATATTTTTTTAATGTTTCATAATATAATATTGTGACAAGATTTATAATCGATTATCATTGTAAAAATATGCAGTAAAATTTTTAATAATGTATTGTGTTTTAGTTTTGGGCTGCCACTTAATTTTTACTGGTACTAAATAGCCCCTTTAGAATAGACAGTACCTAAAACCATTGCCACAAACGATTTGGTATAATATATGCCCGAGATAATAAACTCGACAGAGGTTTCT
The DNA here is from genome assembly GCF_057557595.1 of Rhyacophila brunnea. Taxonomy (NCBI): domain Eukaryota; kingdom Metazoa; phylum Arthropoda; class Insecta; order Trichoptera; family Rhyacophilidae; genus Rhyacophila; species Rhyacophila brunnea. The sequence continues at coordinate 24,708,792 of NW_028232774.1, forward strand.
CTTATTGCCCTAATACCGCATTATATTCGCGGAATTTTCTTTTTTTCCTCGATTATAGAACTGCTTTACCCGCGAAAATATAACGATAACCATTTGGTTAAGTTTCCTGCAGAGCGGGGAGGAAGTAAAAGCAATATTATTATTATGAATTGCAGGACGAAAGACGTTGGGCTGCGTAATGGAGACGGAGTTAATGATTATCGTCGCTATCATCATCAGCGTGGAGCTTTTAACCCTTGGAAAAGGTAGCGTATTGTGTGACAACTATTAAAACATATTATAATGGAAAGCTCCAATAAGGAGTATGATGAAATTTCACCCTTTGTTAAGAGTGTTAAGACCCATTTGGGTAATGAAGTCATTATTTTCTATTGACATGTTAACAGCTTCATTTCCTTAATTTATTAAATAACACAGCACAATAAAATAATGCGATGTTGTAACATTTTGAATACTGCCGCAATCGACTAAAATTACTACTAAATATTGTCAATATTAATACTATCGACCGAAGGTACTTGATGGAATTTCAATTTAAATTCTAATGGATTTAACTATTCCATTTGAGTCGTTTTTAGCGACTCGGGTTTTGCCTTTCGGCATCTTCAATAATATGAGCCAAGGAGAAGTCGAGTGAGCCAACTGACATTTTTGAAAAAAATGAGTTAGGTGCGTTATGGTATTCTACATGTCATAAACTATCATAAAAGTGAAGTGAGCTAAGTAAATATATACTAAAATAGTGTTTTATTGTTAAAATAAAAAATTCATTGAGCTATCGTTTTATATTGTCAAATGGTGAAGTGAGCCAAGTCATTAGCTCACTTCACCGTTCTCACCAACTGGTTAACGTGCTGTTATCCTATAGAAGTGAACATGGCTAACACGCATGTTGCTATGGTAACATGCTTGTTAGCTGTGTTCACTTCTATGCATTCATGCAAGTTTCCCACGTAATGGTGAACATGACTAACTTATCTAAAAGTGAGCCAAGTACTATTAGTATGTAGAGGTGAACACGACTAACACAGGCTAAAGTGAGCCAAGTGACATTAAATTTATTAAATTAAGTAAAGGTGAAGTAAACTCACCCCTTTTATTATCTTATTACAATCAATATTATCCATAAACACTTTTTTCTATTTGTTTATATAATAAAATTCCATTTAATATAAAAAAATGAATACAGCTGCATACAAAAAATGACGTAAAAAGTTCATTAAACTAAAACCTCCAATAAGAAAGTTTCACCATTTTGTCACTTTTGTCACTGGCCTACTTCACTTCTTGAGGGCTCATATGATATACAACATTTATAATATATATGTTTGAGGATATATGGATGTCAATGTCAGTATATATACGTATGTATAAATATATATTACGTGGGTTTATTTGTGGATTTGTTAATGAACTATTATTAGGTTTTAAGGATTTTTTATACACTTATCGAGTGTATTATTGATAAGGTAAGGATTTTTTTACAAACACTTACACTACCTATTCATAATTTGTTTGTTATAATTCTTTTTATTGTGACCCTTGACTTAATAGGTTTTCACCTACTTTATTGTATTGTTTTGTATATAAGGAAGAGTTAATAGTATTGGGTGTCAGGGTTTATTTGCCTTTTGTTGAGTGTACACAGTGTCTGAAGATGCCGAAATGCGAAACCCGGGTCGCAAAAAACGATCAAATGGAACAGTAAAAAACTTGAGTGCATTAGAATTTATATCATTAACATATAAAAATCATCATTTTATTTCTAAAATATTCGACATAGTATTAATACTACATAATTATTTTATTGTTATAAAAATGATATTGTTATTACACGAAAAAATATCAAGGGTTAATATTATATTATATTCTTGGATTTCCTGTAGTTGAGGAAATGCTCCGGATAATGCGCTTTTTACGGCTACAATAGTAGTCTAGTGAAATGACATGAATAATTGAATAGCATTCGGCTTATAATACGATATCATATTTTGTAGACACGTTTTCACCGTGATATTATATACAAATACATATTTATGATTGTCATACGGGTTGAAAACTAATTTAAATATTGAACAAGAGTCACGATTTATCGAAACTTAATTCTGTCTTGTTGCTTCGATGCAGGGGCGGCTCTATCTTAAGGGTTCGTAGGGACCATCCCCACATCGTTGATTAAATGAACTATTTAATTTATTTTATACATATAAGCCCGTCGCAATTTTATAGACATATTTATTATTATTATACAAACAAATCAAGCAATGATTGTAAATTATGTAATAATATAATGATGATTAGATGGTATTAAAGTATTTTCTTAAATTAAATACGCCGCGGTCACTCAGTTCCATTCCATCGCCATGGTACAAATCTTGTTCTACAAATGATGTGAACGAATTAGCGTTAGTAAAAGCATACTGGGGAGTGAATCAAATGACCCATATGTGAGTAAAAACGCTCCCTGTATGTCGTTGTTTAAAACTGGTAATGGTAAGTCTATAATAATTATAATTTTTAATTAAGTTAATATTTTTAAGCACGGTTTTTAGATATGATTAAGTAAGGACTCAGATAATCATATTATTATAAGTAGCTTGGTACATAATGTATAATAATATGATAAAGTAGATAGGTATGTAGATTAATTAATGGCTAAACCCAATGACATTAATATGGACGAATCATCTGGAAAAGAAAATGACACTCACTTTATTGTCGGGTCTGCCGAATGGCATAATCTGTTCTAATGCCATTACAATAAAGGTGATATTGCTATAAATTCCTGATGCTTTTTGTTGGGTCTGCCGAATGGTTCGGTTCAAACGGGTTCGCTCAAATGAACATTGACATTAGAAACACTGCTCTAACGCCATTACAATAAAGGTGATATTGCTATAAATTCCCGATGCGTGATATCGCATAATGGAAATTACGTGACGTCTACTTATACATGCGAATGCGCGAATTTACTTGCTAGCTACTGTATTGAGTGCGTCGTCCATTAATAATGTCATTGGCTAAACCCCACCACCTAGAAAGTCATCGTGCCGCCACTGCTTCGATGAACTGTGATGAGAGATGGATTAATTAGATTATAAAAAGTAAAATCATTGTAATGGAGTTCTACCACCTAAATACCGGTTAAATTATAATTTTTTTATGGCAGTAGCTAGTTTTCCAAATTAATTTACCGTTATAATTTTCATATAAAGTTCTATTATTTTCAAAATAAAGTTACGCAACGCAGAAATAATTAAATATTTAATCTCCGGAAGCAAACGTTTTAGGCCGTAATATTTAACGAATTCAGAGGTAAATATGTTATAAACTCGAGAGGGAGGGCATTTTTTTAATAATGAATACGCAAAACAATGCAGAGTTTTCGGATGGCAGTGATGCCACTTCCGAGCGGCAGTAAAATTTAAGTATGTTTTTGTTGATATTACCAGGATATCATAAATGTACCTCCGGGAGAGGAAAGTTACTGTTAACATCTTTACGCCTCGCCGAATCCCAAAGCATCTCATTTACATAAGCAGCTTTCTGTCACCCTGATACTTTATTTTCAAATTTTCTTTTGTCTCACGAACTTATAAAGTTAAATTAGATAATTAAGAGTGATTGAAAAGTTTTTCGCGCGTTGCGGAAAAAATCATTCCCGCGAAATATGTAATAGGTAAGCAATAAATCATTGGTGAATTTCAGATGCGATCAAAGTTTCAATGTTATTTTTTTCCATGTTCGTAATTTTTATGAATTCAGATATGGAAATTTTTGATAGGTATTCAGTCCAAATAGCCCTCAGTATAGTCCTGGAACATATATAATTTAAATAATAGTCAGTGAGAATATTGAATGAAGAAATTCAATGGGTGCCTGAAATACATTTTACTTACTTACGTGACGTCTTAAATTTATAATGGCGGCTGCTCAAGACATTGTTAATAATTATTAATCCAACTCGTTTTACAAGTATTCCATGACAATTTTGTTTTTAATATTTTTTTACAATAAATAAATAAATAAGTAATGATAATATATATTGATTCTACATAATTTGAAAACATCTTATGCATACTATAGACACTAGAAAAAATCATTTTATAGAAAGAAAAAAAAACGACAATCGACGGTATGCTTTTCCAATTAAGCTACGGGTGTTTTAAAATTATATATATTCAATATTATAATTATAGAATGTTACATTCTCAAGTCTTGTGTCGTATTCGTTGAATAAAATAAATTGTTTATTATTATATTGATTCTTTTATCATTAAGATGTTATAATAAGCAAACTTTTGTTGAACATGGATAACGGATTTTAAAACGTTACTTACGCTAATGGTTAAAAATAAAGAATTTGGGAGACAAGTATTTTTGTAAACTTGGTAAATTTTATTGTGAAAAAAATTATATTATCATAGAACACTTGCGAAAGGATTGATTTTGAATTGAAATTGATTTTCCTTATCAATGCCTAAAGCAGCCGCCATTTTGAATGTAAGACGTCACTCAGGGCACCCGCTACTATTTCAACAAATTACGAGATTCGTTGAAGGGCCTCGTCTTATTATTAGTTACATATTGATATTTAAAGGTATTTCAAACATTCAAATGTAGTTTAATTAATTCACTCGTCAATTAATTAGTTTTAATTAGTTTTTCTAGAAAATTAAAATATGTAATAAACTTAGCTAAACCTAACTCTTTTTTTAACTTCTTTACTTGTACCTACTTGTTTAATCCTATTTAATCATGGTTATATTTTAAGCATAATTAATTAATTTAAGCATATTCTTTAGCAGATGTAATAGATAATTTTCCGTCCGTGGATCTATTTTATATTGTAATGTCACCTCAAAGGATGTTTCGAATAGTTTGAATATATTATTATCTTTAAACTTGATCGTCTCAAAAACTTGTGCAGAAATCAGTGAACTGAAAAAAGCTTTCTTTGTATTTCCGATTGAAGAGACGTGTATGAATTACTGAGCTGTGAACATGTCTGATTAATAAGTTTATCAGTGAATGAAGTGAAGTGAAATTATTGGAAAATGGAAACATGAATTGACGTTGACTAGTATTAACACAAATATATTATTGATAAGTGATACCTATAGATTATTCGTTGCTAGGCTTTGATTCGATCGGTTGACAACATAATCTATTTTTATTAACATTGTAAACAAAAATCCCAAAACTCAAGCCTAGGACAGTTCGTAAGATGATGATGGAAGTGGAGTATATCCCGAAGAGTCACTCTCAAAAAGAAAAGAGAAACTCAATAATATCTGATTAACACAAACATGGACCCCTTCAAACCAATCCGCTACGCACCACAGTCTGTATTTATTAATCGAGTATATCACGAAGCCATTAATTAACATTTGTTTTCGCCTGAAAATGTCCAAGAGCAGATACATAAGACTAAGGTTGTCGCGCACTCAAGTGTGCTTTGACTAATTTTACTGCGACCTACTCTAACAAAAAGTAGTCACGGGAAAGATAAGCATGTTGAAATAATAAAAATATACGATTCTAATTAATAAACTATATATTATACAAAGTCAGATCTGAAAGAATTCTGACGAACAGAAACTACCTATGTGAAGAGGTCTACTTACAGTAAGACCCTAAAACAGCTGGTTTTAATAACTTGAGCGTATCTTTCCTTTTCTTATACATTTCCGGACATTCCAAGAGAATGTGGTTCGCATCTTGTAGTTTTCCGCCACATGGACATGTTGGTCGGGTGACAGGCCCAAGCTCGTAGAGTTTGGCAACGAATACACAATATTATCAAGTCAAAAATTGTGATCATGAATCAAACTGGTTATTTCCAATCGAAATTGGACATTTTTAAATAACACATATGTGTGCCTACCCTTGGAGAAAACATCCCACTTTCACTGCCAGGTGATAAAGTTTTTACCTACTTTATTGTATTGATTTGTTATATAAGTTAGAGTTAATTGTATTTGTTGTCAGTGTATACTTGCCTTTTGGTGAGTATACATAGTTCCTGAAAATGCCGAAAGGCGAAACCCGGGTTGCAAAAAACGACTAAAATGGAATAGTACAAAACTTAAATCAATTAAAATTTAAATTCAAATTCCATCAAGTACCTTCGGGTGATAGTATTAATACCTAGTATTTTAGTGGGTCTGTAATAATTTAGCAACAATTATTAATTATACCCTTATTTTCAAGTATATTACACACCTATACCACAATAATTTAATAACCTACTATGATGAGGTTATAACATGACATCAAAGACTAAGCCCTCTTTCAAAAAGCAGTCAAACAGACTGACGTAATATTATCTACAAAGCTCCTCATCATTTCGCAACACAATGTTAGTTCAGATATTATAATATTAAAGACAATATAACGTTTTCAATACGGTCAAACGATTAATCAATTTCCATTAATTATTTTCAACAACAAACATCTTCTAAAATATAAATTATTATAATTCATTATAGTTTTAAAGTAATTATGTGTGCACGTAATTCATTCATTTGGTGAATTAATAAACGTGAAAGGCGACCACGGAAAAAAGAAAACAAAGCGTTTTTGTTTGTAAACCGGAAACGGATATGGCTCGCGCTGGACAGGGCGGGAAAGTGGAGCGGAAGTATAAATATTCAAAACTGTGTTAAATGAATTTGATAATACATTCGTTTAATGGCGCACGGTCTTGATAGTAATTACTACAATAAATTTAAATGTAGTGAAATATCAAAATCTTGACAAGTAGATTAGTACAGGTAGGTAGATAGGTTTTCTTTAAACGTAATGTCTTGAATCAGATACCATTACTTATTTAAATGATCGTCTCATTATTGTATATACTAGCAAATATTAACACCTATCAACATTATCATACGACTTTTTCACATTTCCTTCTCTCGTATGCGTTTACGTGTATGGTCTGTCGTATTGTCTTTTTTCTAGTGTTTCAGACTCAATTATTTGTCAATGTAATGTTACATCAGCCTTTGTATAGTGTCCTGATTTTGCTGAGAATACCATTACTGAACTCTTTCATTTATCATCATCATCATCTATAATGTTACTATTTTTGATTGATTGTGTATGTTGCCTAATGCTGTATCCACGTTGGCAACAAGTTGCTGTTCAATTATTTTTTTAAAACTAACCAATACCATCTGTAAATTGTAGGCTTAGTTCAATAAAAACAAATACGTATGACTAACAAAGTGTAATGTACACTATTTATGGCGGATCATAACAGCCTACCTCCAGTCTTCACCCTTCGCTACTGGCAAAGAAAGCTTGTAAGGCCAATTCACATTGAATATTAGATCTTTCAGACTACATTCTCTTTAACTTTCGAAACTCGTCATTCGCATTTTTCTGGGTGACCAATGCTTTAAAGATTGATTTTCCAAGTCACTTCGGAGATGGAATGGTTAATCTTTTCTCACGCACTTTTACGTCCATTCCAGCTAACGGGTTACGATTTACGAATATATATATATATATATATGACAAAAACGGCATAATTTTCTCTATTCACAGAACATCATTCTGATGTAACCAGAGAACATTCCTAGAAAAAGTCAAGGGTAGAAAATTTGGCGTAGGTATACCATGAAAATATGGTTCCATCATTATTAAAAATAAAAAAACTACAATGATTACATTAACCTCATTTATCTAAACTGTGCGAGACACAAATAGATACAATCTACAAATCAATTACTTTCATAGTTGACATTTCAAAAAAAAGTAGGTAACCTTTTAAAACGTCACAATTTAAATGTCACATTTAAAGTAAAAGGCAACCTGAGAATTCTTTTGAAAAATAGTAAAGATCATAAAAGCGCCCTATATTTTCTATATATAAATATAAAAAAAAACATCACAAAACCATTACAAAATACACATAATGTTTATTTGTAACATGTAAGCTGTACACGAAGTAAAAATGTTAGCCTTTTTACCTCTGTTGAACATAACATATGTGTTTGTTAGCAGTATCATTCCAGTGATTTCACTAAATATTTAAACATTTTCTTCAACCATAAGAGGTTGGGAATCACACTGTAAATCAAGGCCTGAACAAAAACGAACCACAAGTGCGAGTGAGAAAGCATTCCGTACGTTTATATATCCGCAATATACGTTAGAGTAAGATAAAATTTTTACGGCTGAATTAAATATTTTTTGTAAGCGTCGCCGGTAACTATTGATTTGAATGACTAGTCATTTAAAAACTGTGAGCATGTATTGCAGAAATTTATTGTTTTTGTGTTAAATATAAAGATAGTAATAATTATTTTTAGTTAATTTAGTAGACAATATGGTTAACTATGTTGTGTTAGCTTTACTGAGAAGAAACATGATGGTATAACGTTTCATAATTAAGTTAATAATAATAAAATTAAGGTTATCTTGTGCGTTATACGCAAGAAACACGGCTTCATTTTGCTGAACAATACCGACTCTCTTTATATTATTACTCTGAGGTGTAGACTGTCATCTAGTCAAGTGAGATCTTATTTTTTATCTACTTTCAGAACATTATATTATTATGATATGAATGTCTCCGAGTAATATGGGGTATACTTAACTTATTTCGCGACAGTTAACGTTTTGTATATGGCAATGATGTTATCATCACGAACCGAATACATTTTACCGTGATTGCTGAATCATCATATATGTAAAGTAGCGCAACTCCGTTGGGTAGCCATAACTCAAGGATAGAAGAAACCCAATCTAATCTACCAAGCGGCTCATTCTTAATAGGTATGAATGGAGAAGCAGAACGGGAGGTGTAAACTGAGATGGTTGAATTGTAGAGAAAGATTCATAGCAAACTTGAGCTACGGCAGTTAGAGAGAATGCGACAAACAGATTGGATCGAAGACATTTTTTGGCCATGATCCAAATTAGGTTCTAATAGCGATTATAAAGATGATAACCAAATAGAAATTACAACTGTACTGATTTTGAGTCCCCCACGATAAACAATAAAATAAAAACCATAAATTCCAACCATCAATGTACTTAATAAAAATAACATAATATAACTCAACCCCATGCAATTTATTATTGAAGATGACATATAGTAATATTAGTGGCTTATTTTTTGTCTACAACTACGTATGTATTTGAGTGGTTATGTAATAGGGCATCTGCAGAGATTTTTTTTTCATTATCATGGTTTGATATTGGTATAATAACTTAATACTTTAATGACTTGTTTAAACTGTTTCGATGTCTCCCTTAATATCCTCTGATGAATCAATGTAAAATATTTTTTGTAAAATAAGTTTAAATTTCCACTCAGTGAAATGCTCGACGAAAACCATGTCGTCCGGTCTCATTGCTACTTTGCTATCTGTTATTTTAATAAATGTTCACGATTATAGTGTATAATATGTACAACTTTTTATGCACAATTTACCGTGTCCGGAAACTTGTACGTATGCAGTTCGCCGTATCACACTTCACCGTGAAATGTTGTATAGGAAATATATGGCCGTATATTAAAGACCGTCCAACCTCTTTGGATCGTATAGTACTGACATAAAATTCATGTCTAAATAAAACACGGTTCTTGTCGGCCTACACTTGACAGGAAGCCAGCAGCAAACAATTTAAAAAAAAAAGCCGATATACTGGATTATTTCTTAGGTTAGGTTATGTTTTCATTCTTGAATTCATGAATTTTGCAAATATCGGATATGAAAATTGAATTAATGTTCATATTGAATCTAATAAAATTGGAGACCATATAGTATACGGTCATATCTTTTCGATAAGAAAGCTCACGGTGAACTGTGCAACGGTGAAATCTTTTACGTACAATTTACATGTAACCACAATTTACATGTGACAATACGTCTTGATTATCCTTTTTTTCTAAAATTATTAACTAATTGATAAGTTTTCTGATGTGTTTTAAAATTATGTGTGTGTTTTAATACAATTAGATCATATTATTAAGACTGTAGTCCAAGATCTTTCGTAGGCAGCTATTTTGTTACAATATTTCATTTCGTCTCTTGTGGCCTGTGACAGGTTGTAATAAATGTATGCCTTCTCAATAGGCTCGTCTTCTGTTTTACGGCGTCGGTGAATGGCCAAGCGCCCTCTGAGATTCGATTCAAATGCGCGGTCATGACAGTTTAGCTTTCTTTATGAAAGAAATTTGGAACACGAGTTCAAGAACATGTGTAAGCCTCTTGCCCCGAGCCATAAAAAAGGGTAAACCCCGCGGGGAATCGAACTAATTCAAGTATGCGTGAGACAATTTGCGAAGGATGAATGACGTGCTTTTGGGAACACAGTAAAAATAGTGCAAATACCAAAACGTAACAAACTGAACGGCATTTATTTACTCGTATATAGCGACAGGGTGCAGGCAACCAACCTGGGGATAAACACTATTGTCGGTATCATTTTGGCGGCAATTTGAGTATCATTGGATAATTATATAATACAGCCTTGCGAAAAATTGCCGTGACAAACAACAAAACTCTTCCTACGAGTCACATTAACGTCTGCGTAATTATTACCATTCTGTTCGACCGTAAATTGGATACAGAATGAACAGTATCCGGTATAAGTAAAATATAAGTAATCCAAACGTCTGACGTGTGTTTCACCCTTATTTTGAAAGGTACCTAGACATTTTTAATCAATGTTTGTTCGGCGCTCACGCACAAATGTATCAAATCTTATTGACATATCAAACACGATCACATTAATAATGAGTAGGTTTTAAGACGAGACGATAAGCGATGGTTGCGTTAGCTACAAATAATTAGTGTATAATAAATACTGCATACTCGGGTAATTTTATCTGGAATGAGAAAAATGATTTACATTAGCTCATAATGTAGGGAACGAGCAATAACATGTTGACAGGATGAGATTATCTTGGCTACACAGTCTTTATAAACGAATCAATGTCGATTGCGTTGATGTTATGATACAACTGGTTCATTGTAGGGAGATTTACTGCATCACAGACATTTGATAGAAGACACACAGCGATAAATTTCAAATATTGATGATAGTTTTACAGGTTATCAATCCAGCTCCAAGTTAAATGGTAAGATAACTGAAGAGTCTCAAACAGATCGCTGACAGTGTACGTAGTAAAAAAATAAGGATATCCGCCAGCTGGACAGGATCTTCGTTGATCTTGGCAATCTGCTCAACTGAATCAGGAAACAACTGGAAGAAGGTTTCAGTTCGTAAAATATTCACATTGAGCATATTAAATTTGCATTTATTGTTTCGATTTTTGCTAATCTGGCACGATTCATGTTAAGTCTAAGGTTCGGAGACAGATTATGTATTAGGTATATGATTCTGTTAAAGGTTATGAGTTATGAATTATGCTTTTTAGGTTTAATAGTTGCATCGAGATTAACTGTAAGTATATACAAGTCAAAGGCTTTATGCTGCATCATCAGATGCTTAGAAGTCTAATCTCCATGTATTTTCTTACACGGATCAAGAAAACAGCATTTTAGTTATTACTCCCACTACCCCCCACTAACCCACGCCCATCTCGCACCACACTTGATCTTAAGGGGACGCTCTACAGAATCGGCCTTGAGAATTGAAAATATGATTTTTTTTACATGTGGTCCATAATAACTGGTCTACTAGTTAATATAAAAAGGATGCCGCAAATGTTTGTCTCAATTAACTCCCTCCAAGTGAAGCTTGTGAAGTGAAGCTATGGGGTGACCAAAAAATAGTACTTTCTAATAAATGTTACTAAATTCAATATGTTTATAAGTTGTTTGGTGGGAAATATTGCAACTGATATGATGGATATGATAACTTTTTTGATTATGTGTTAGCCACGATATAAACTTAATAATATATTAACAAATTTTTAACCTGAAATTGTCCGAGAACTAAACATACGAAGGATGTTGAAATACCTAATATCTACCTGCATTTTTATTTCATGTGCTATCCAAAAAACATTACTAATGAATAGTGTTTATTTGTAATGTTTAGGACCTACGTATTAAAAATAATAGGTATTGTTTAATTCTAATGAATATTTTAAAAAACGTAGAATTTAGTGTCTGCCTATTATAAAAAGAAAGTGACTCTTTATTGCTTGCGCAACTTCACTTTTATACTAGTGAAACAAGTGGTAGGTAGTACCATTATTGTATGTATAGCCAATGAGCGAAATAATTTATATCATGAGTGCCTAAAAATAATTATTAACATACAGTCACTACAGTCACTACAGACATTATTTTTTTATTCGCACATCCGACTGGCGGGGGGGGGGGGGTGGTTCAAATGACGCCAGGGCTGTCGACGCAATTAATTATTTTGTACTTTTTAAATTTTATTTAAGTTTTGTGCATCTAACATCCACTGTGGTTCACGTAGTGGCATAGACCTGTTGTTTCTGGGGTCAAGTAATTCAAGAAGTAAACACCCATGCTAGAATTTTTCCAGTTTTAGTTTTTTTTAGGTGTACATAGTAAACAAACCTACGAATAAAAAAAGACAGGAAGGAACATACTGATTCATCGCAATAAAAACTGGCAACCAAATTCGCCATTTTGGAAAGCGACGACTTTGCGTAAACAAATATCGCGTGGTCTGCATGTGTGCGGTAAACTTAAATAGGTAATTTTGTGTATTTTATGTTTGTGTATCATGCATTGTTGGCAATATTTGCCGGCCTTTCTTGATTGCCGTGATTTGTACACATGTTCCTTCCAGTCTTTTTTATACATAGAAAAAAAACGGTATGTTCTATTAGTTATAAAAAGTTGACATTGAATCTGTAATAAAATAATACACAATTAAAATATTTTCAAATGGAAAAAAAACACATTTTCCAAGCTTTGATCCGTGCTCACTCATGAATGTCATTCTTCATTTAGGTAAGTATATACAAATTTTGATGTTATCTTGCAAATTAAACAGCTATCTTTTCACTATATTATACATGTACCTACATGCAAATGTAATGTTTTCAAATAATTGATATGGATTATATACCATCGTATTATTTTCTCGAAATCATAAACATACTATAATAGTATTTGAGTATCAACCTATGCTCAATTTGAATTAGGTAATAATAATAAAATACCCGTAGATATATCAATAGTATGTTTGCTACGATATCCACCGAAGTTATCAGTATGTACTTACAGGTTTGATTAAAAACTATGATGAAATTAACATTTTAAATATATTAATTCATGCATTATTTTGACAGCCCTGTTTTCTGATCGGCGGACACTTGCAGGTGTTTATCAAATAATAATTTGTAAGACCACGACAATACCAATAACAATAATAATGTTTATTTTTTAAATAAAATCTCCGATGATTAGTGATTTTTGCAAAAATATCGATTTAAATTAACGTCCTTACGACGCCGAGATCCTTTTTATACTAGATTATACTTCAATCTCCTTCTCTTGAGCCCCCTCTTAATCAGGCGTATCATGTGACCCTATGTATGGGTGTGAAATATCATGTTTTTATAAATGAGAATGTCTCAGGAGCAGTTACCTGACTGAATTTACACGACTTTAAGTTAATGGAGAAAAGAGCACGCAGAGGCAAAATTAAAATCATAATAAGTAACAAAACCTTTTACATAACTGCCGATAAACATAAGTGAATAAATCTTCACGTTGGCAGTATGACGCCACAAAAACGGTATTTGTGGCAATCAGATCGGATGGTGCGATAGACCCAACAACCGGTTGAGCTGACTTGAACAGATCTTTGCTTTCCGGGAACATTTTAGGACATTATTAATAAATGTGATTTGTATTCTGTATTTCTACCCCGCTTAGACTTGTTGAATGGGTAACAAGACTGAGAGTATAGACATTACGAAATAAACTAACAGTTAAACGATTGCACCGCAGTTTAGTAAAAGCGTCACATTTTCCAATGTATTCGCCAAACTATTTACCACCGCCTTGCACGACAAAAGATTTTTCCAGCGTGATTACAAGACGGTCTCATAATATGCTGAATTTAAATTTTAAATCAGTTATAACTACTCGATGTGAATATATGACAGATTTTTACTTAGGCATTTTTTTAACGCGGGAAATTTTAAAATTAGCATCAAGTAGGGTAGAGTTAGCGTGCCAAAATATTTCAGAAAGTTCAATATAAAAAACAGGCTATTTACGAAGGCATATAAAAAAACCGTGATAAAGCTCTACTATTGTGAATTTCACAAATAATCTGTTTACAAGTACCACCCACTCATACGAGTGCGTGCGTTGTTTTTTTTTGCAGGTCAATAGGGATGCGAAGTGATACATATTTATTGAAAGAAACCTGTATATTACGTACGCAGTGGCAACGTTGCTTCAGATTTCAAAATTGTAAAAACACAGAGTTAAGTTTTTATAGTGTACCTATTTTAGATTTTTTTTTTAGAAATATCTTTTTATCATATTATATATTATGTATTAATATAAAGGTTGTGATCGATAAATCTCATATAACGAGGATTCAAATAAAGAAATGAAATAAGTCGATCAATTATAAGCTCCAGTTATATATTATAATATAATAGGTATATGGCAAAAAACAAATTGCATTATAAAAACGTTAAAGCTAATTTATATATTAAAAAAGAATGAAAACTTATGGATATAGCCTGAATAGTAGGTATCTTCGAATTTAGTGACCTCTCACTGTATCTCAAACATTGCTCACATATTATGCACGTGAATCATGGAATCTTAATTTATGAGAAATTTAAAAAATATATCCTAGTAGTTCAATGTGGCATGGAAAGGGGCATGTTGAGTATAACGAGGAAAGATCACAAAATAAACCAATACAACATATACCCCTCCAAACCAATCGTCCACCATCACACTCAGTCTTAATTAAACGAATCACACTGCTTTACGATTAAGAGAGAGGATCATGGTGAACTAACAAAAGATAAATTGACTCTCCTTTTAGGGAAGCAGGTAAGACACGGTGTGATGGAGGTCATCAAGCAGGTTAAATAATGGCGATGGGCTGGACAATGGACATGTCGCTCGGCAAGTGAACAACCTCCGGACATAAAAGTTAATGGCCTCACCAAACCACATCCGTCCCGCACCACACCCAGTCTCAATATGGCGTATCACAAGAGCCTATTAGTAATTAGAAGTACCTTAGAGGCCTTCATATTACAGTGGATCGATCCCGGCTAACGATGATGATGATGTATAGATAGGCAGTTTGTCAATTTGTCACTGTCATTAATTAATATCTGGCATAGAGGATTCTGCGTCATTAGTATTCATTATAAAATGTATTATATATATATATATATATATATATATAAATGTTATATTATTAATGTTCATAAACTCGAAGTTGAAAGTTATTAATATATTATGATAGATGCTGTAAATTCCGCCGCAAAATTTTGCTATCAATATTTAATATAATACTACATGGTGTACAAAACACAAGGTATAATGTAGAGCATGTACATACATATTACATTGTTAGAATGTATTTAATAAATTTCATATTATATGCAGTTAACAAGTTTCTCTTGAAAGCAGCATAATCATAATGCATGTACAACGTGAGGTAGACAATAGGTTTGGTTAAATGGAAAATAATGTACAGAGGCGGGTGTAGGTTATTTTTTCTTAAGTATGTAATTTAGCTGTTGGTATAATAATATCGTGTTGTTTTGAAAATCAACGCGAAAGAAACCGACGTTTTGTGCAATAGCACATGTCCCGATCCTGATTTCCTCCTCATTAACTAGATAATCCAAGAAAGCTCGCTATCCAAATGGGAATGGCTGGAGCAAAATTTAACTCACGACTGTACTCGGTTAAAATGCAATGAGGCATGCCAACTCACGAAGGTCCAGAGTATCAGTGTATTGACCTTCGAGAACATAATATGCTTGCGACGGATACTATTTTGTGCGGTGGTATGACTTTAGTTATGGGTTAGGAGGCGACGGGATGCTAGCATGATGCAAGAAGACTGGTGAACGACAGGGATTCCGGAGGCGCATAATGGTGTGCATGCTCCAACTAAGTGGCTGCTCATCGTAAATCTCAAACATGCCTAATTTATTTAAGTAATACCTACATAGTATTAAGTTGAACTTACAATGTAAACTATATCATTAATGTACCCTTCATCAAATCTTGTTTTAACACGTACGCCAAAAGTCACATTTGTCGTCATCTAGACAAAGTGACCTTTGCTTCAGACGCAAGCCTTCACATTTTTTATCAAATCGATTAATTCGCGACTTCCTATTACAATGTATTTTTGAAACAATCAAATGTCACCTCGTAAATAAATTCTTTTGGAAGCAATATGAAGAGGCTGTCTAGTCTCCGACCTCTGACAAGTTGGTTCCGGGCGACAAAAAGAATTTGCTAACAACAGTGTCGCCTCAATATTATGCCATTGCATTCGATCAACATAATAAAGGAGGTATTTCTACCTACTTTATCACTCAGCACTCACAGTCAATCAACGTAACCACGACCATCGGGTAACCGCTCTACCATGTCCTAGTAACTTCCTAGAAATAACATCATTGAATTTTACTTGTGACACTGTCTGTAAATATTATTTATTGTTGGGGATTAATAAATGGGGTATAATTTATTGCGCAACCAAGCCTTCTCATTCTTGGACTCAACCAAGCCTACCTCTCGACTCCTTGCTCCTCACAATATGGTTAAATATGTAATAGTTTTGTTATCTTTTGTGGTCTATACCGAGCGAGCACCTTTATGCCACGTTGTGCTACTCTTAGTTTTTAGATTTAAGTGTTATTGTTTCGTATAGTAAAATATTACGGTTTCATTCTTCTTCGGGTATCACTAATAATTATAAAGATATTATTATTCAAAACAACAATTATTTTTAGAATCATGGAACTGACTATAATTATAACAATTTATCAGTCATGAATTGATACTTCTGTACAGATAGCAGTGGTAAATTAGTCTAAAATAAACCATTATTTAACGTTTAAAATAATTTAAATATATGAATTTACTACACTGAAATTTCTACGAATGGTTCGAAAGTGCGAAGTCATGAAGTTACAACATAAGAAAGTAGTGACTTCTTTAAATGGGATGAAATCATTGGTATGTAATTAATTGTAAATCTTATTTGTATCCGAAGCTATTTGGCTGAACACGGTTGTTGCCCTCGTAATTGGCACCGGCAACGAAATTCAGGTTTGTAGGGATGCGTACAGCTTGGCTCTAAAGAAAATTAGATTGAATGTTGTCGATGCAGATCATGATAATATCAAGATTAAAAAATTAAAAGATTTTTTGAATAATTTTTAGTTTATTCACTAGTTGATTCACTGTAGATTCAAAGTTAGATTAGATTTGACCCCCGTGAGGTTATTAAACTGACTTTTGAAGTAGAAATTGTTAGTCCAAAACTAAAAGAACAATAACTTAATTCCAATACAGCTGCAAGCTTGGGCTGTGGATTTGGTTTATGAATTACGTGTGACCTGAATAATGTGACTATATTATCTGTACGGAATCAAAACTGGAGCATTGCTAATTTCAATTGAATATCACTACAGACTCGGGTTCCATAAAAATGAACATTAAAAGATTATTTATTTGTACATCAAAATATAAGTATAATATATAAAGAGGATAAACCACAGAAGTCACGCTTGGAGAGTGATTTTAGTGTAGGTTAAATGTTTGAAACTCTATAACTTTTTGAAAATTAAATGAATTAATTTACCAACATAATGACGTCTCACTGGTCAAATCCGGATTATTCAAATTCATGAAAATGACAAATTATAAATTTAAAGCGTTCACGTCATGACATAACAAATATGTGTTAACAATACTTCAATAAAAACACAAGGATTATGAGTAAAAAATAAATTTAAAAAGTACTATGAAGTACACCGCGTGAACTAAACCCTTTAAAAACTTATAAAACAACGTCCACCTAAAACTCACGTAAGTGGAATATCTCAATATCTGAAGCGATTTGATTGAACACAGCTATTGCCCTCCCAATTGGCATTGCGAATGGCAGGTCAGTTAGCCACCTTGGGAGAAGAAAAAAGGGATGCTCCCAATTTCTAAGATTTATCAGGGACACACAAGTCCATACTACTAATAAATGGCAGAGCTTTCATTTTCACCGCGTTTAATTTGGGAAAAAATATGTGGCTAAATATACATTATATCTTCAAGGTAAGTGAAGTTCTACGTAGTATCAAAAACAGGAAACTACAATACCTCGGCCACATTATGAGAGGACAAAAATACAGCATTCCCCAACTTGTCATTCAAGGAAAGATCAATGGGAAGCGTAGCAGAGGACGGCGCCGCATTTCGTGGCTTAAGTACCTCCGTGATTGGTACGAGTGCAGCTCCACCAAACTGTTCCGGATAGCAGACGACAACGATAAGATCGCCTTGATGGTGGCCGACCTCCGCTAGGGGATGGCACAATAAGAAGAAGAAGTGAGGTTAATAGAACCACATCACAGAAATAAATAATTTTTAAAAACCTCAAAAATATACAAAAAAAAAAATGTTTTTTTAAGTTGTATTAAGTGGGATTTAACTTCACATCTTTCACTGTCAGTGCGAGTTATAAATATTATCCTTCAAGTTACTGAGTCGTATATGAATCATTCGAATGAATTTTAACAAGTACGCTAGATAGGTATCCGATGTGTGTTATATTCTGCCCAATATAACGGCACCCAGTTTTGTACATAATTAATCAAAGTAATGATTACATGTGTTGAGTCTAATAGAATAATATAACAATATAATTAAATAATATAATTAATAATATAAGAATAAAGAAGTACGTGTCGAGACCTAGCACTCGCTGCGCCGATGCTAGATACCAAATATTGTTTGTAAGAGGGAGACAGATTCTACTTCCCACTATTACGCCGCACCTGCGTGTGTCGGCGTGATACTAGTTAGTTCTCTTCGGTTAATTGTAACGCGCTCATATAAAATGTAATTTTTCTGTATAATAATATTCATGAAGTTGAATATAAATAAAGTTAATCGTATATTAAAACTACGTTGCTTATTTACGATCCTCAAAACAATCCACTATTCCCAACAACATGATTTTGAATATTCATTAATTAAATATATTTTTTATTCGACTGAATAATATGTCTGAGGCTTTTCAAAACGTTGTACTTACATATGTTTATTATTATTAATCAAACACCTTTAAATCTTTATATTCCATGTTGAATAAGAAAAAAATCTAACAATAGGTTCTCGTTCGACGATGAGTTTCCATAATAAAGTCATTAATTTTCAATACCTTCATAACGACTGACTAGTAAGGACAGCACTCACGATCGGATGCTGTTTTGCTAGTAAGTAGGTGATCCTTATCCGTTTTGAGGCAGTAAGTAGTCGGATTGTGCCGCGATCCGGCCCTGATAACACCACACAATATGGCCGCACCGAATAAACGGCTCAGAGCAGAGTGTTCCAACCGCAATATCGTTCTTGTTAGCTACCCTTGGGGATTGAACACTATGTAAACGGTCTCACATACTTTCAACAAGTTTGTACTATTTTCTGTTTATTTTCCCACCGTAATATTCTACCGGAACGGGATGTTATTATCGTGAAAATTTTCATGAATAGGAAACGATGCAGCTAGCATGACGTCCAACATCACTTAAAAATTAACATTTGCCCACAACCTTCGCCAACAATCCGTTATGCCCAAATTTCGTCGCCACAGAAAATTGGACGATTTGACACCACCCTCTGGATTAGGGATTCCAATCCCGAGATCCCGAGCTATTTTCGATACCTAATCCCGGGATTGATTTTTTTTATCAATTTTTATGGAAAATAAAATAAAAGCGAAAATATAACAGAAAAAATACTTTTGATAAAAAATAACTTATTTTTCTTCTTTCTTTTGACCATGATCCTAATAGGATCATATGGGCCTCCACAGAGTGGAGGTGTGTATTAACAGATTTTATTTTTACGAGAAATGGATGTCAGCCACTTGCTCAACGTATTAGGACCATACTCTGACTCATGCACAAATTGAAAAACAATATGTGATATTGCCAGACCCAGGATTCGAACCTGGGACCCTCGACACTATAGACCGGCGCTTAATCCACGCGGCCATCGTCAAAAAATAACTACATTAGAAATAAACTGAGTTTGAATGAAATGAAATTAATAAAAATGAGAAAGATTGGAAAAAAACAATGCTTCGCACTTTTAACAAAGTAATTCCACCATTATATCATACGTTTTACGGTAGTTTCATATTTGGCTGACTAATTAGATTTATGAAGCGGAAAGGCCATAAGTACGCCATGATTATTTGCTTTACTATTTTAAATCTCGCTAATCCATTCATTATGTCTTTACTCTCAGAAACAGCAATCTCATATTAAATTCACATTATTATTTATATTACAATATTATTTACTCCATTAAACTTGTGCATTTCTAAGATTGAACGTATACAATATAAATGTGTTAAATAGAATAAATTATACTTGATTTATTTTTGACCGATTTTATCAATGTTTACCAACCCAATGTATCTCAGCCTGAACTAGGTATTACGTTACGATTTGAAACACAATGTAACCAATTTGATAATGTTGGCGTATTTGTTCAGGCTTCTCATTCATATTTATCGACGCCAAGATGGCCATCGTCCAATTTATAGTCACTAGATTGTTCTGGCGTCCAGATGGCATCGCCCAGTTAGCGCAAGTGTAAAATATATTGAACAAATATATTTTATACTTGTTTTTATTACAAAGATGATCCTTTTAGTACATTCTAACAATAATATCAAATTAACCCAATGTTTACGGGCTTTTTTAATTATTTTTTTTAATTAACGTGTTAATTTGCATTTGAAAAGCAATTGTGCGGCCCTTAAGCATTGGGTTAATATAATAATTATGATGTATGAATGGTATTTTTTTTGGTTCCATCTTCTGTCGAAGGTTTTTCAGTACCACCTCACTATCCTGGGTCAGTAAAATCATATCAGATCGACAACGTCTTGAACATTTAGTCACTTATGGAGGTTGAGTAGCCAATATAATGGTTTTTATTACCACTTATAAGTTGGAGTAACTCATGCTTCTCATTGCTGAAAATATGACCAAATTATGCACCTTTTGTATATTTGATGGTAGCTATCTTACCTTATTGTCTCATCTTACATCGATACAGCGACATCTTGAAAGCCTTCAGTCGTCCGTTTGCCTGTTTTTTCAGGTTTCGACTCAGTAGATCAGTACGGTTATGATGTAGCACCCAATCGCCTTCCATCGATTACTCAGAGTTAGAATCAATCGGCAGACAAAGGATAAACCGCGTAGTCATAATCGGTTTAGACTCATTTTGTAATATCTAAGGGAAGATCAATATGATGTACTGAATCATTGTCACCGATTTCCCGAAATTATTGACAAAAAATGAATATAACTATGTCTACTACTACAATTACTGCGTCGGCACCTCATGATACCAAAGCGCACGCATGTTAAACCGCTGGTTTAAAGTGTTTTATAATATACTTTCTAAAATGTGAATTAAATTAAGTAATAACGTAAAGATAAAAGCAATTGAGATTGTGTTCCCCACAAAAAGGTAAAAATTTAAGCGAATTCTGAATCCGCGTCGTAAAAAAGATTACCCAAGAGGTGGAATGTGTGAAGTCGACCTTATTCGTTTTAATTTAAAAGAACTTTTTTTGTTATATAATTCGTGTGACTGCGTATATGGAGTTAATTTTATTATTTTTTTCCCTTTGGCGACGCGAGCGCTAACACCCTACTTTTCATGGTAAACAGTATTTTTTTTGGTTAAGCAAAGGCTTTTATAATGATATCTTTTTTATTTAATCTATCGCAATAATGAGAGGAGAAGTTCATTATTTTGTTTCCGCCTTTACCGAGAGATCGCATTGTGATTTTCAGTCCTTTTTGCCGTTGGCAGTTACACTAGGGCCTAGGCAGTTCGCTTCAATTATATTAGGTATGTATTTTTGGGGAAAGTTTGTTGGAGCTTTTATTACTATATATGTATTATTATATTACCAAACTATTATAGCAGTGGTACAGATTCTACACTAAATGATTATTTAAAACCTTGTTAGAACTTTAAGCAGGACATAACATTTTTTTAAAAGCTTAGAGCCATCAAAAAGTTGAATAATACTTATTATAATAGATCATGTGCAGTCATTGAAATTAATGGCCCCATCAAACCACACGCGCCCCGCGACACTTCCGGCCTTAGATTTTTTTCTCATGGAGAAACTAAAATCCGACGAACTGGTTGGTGATGGAACTCATAAGCTGGCCAATGATTGATGCTTTGCACACGGCGCTACTGAAATCCACTTACAATAATAATCGCATATCCTTAAACTATCAAACCCATTGTCTTTCCTATTTTATTCTAAGCATTTCTCAACTTCTGCAAACAAATTTTAAATTAAAAATCGGTTCGTCTCTCTTTAACTTTTGACGTCTTGGCTTGTTATTGCTTGTTCAGTTCAGTTCAGTTCAGTTCAGTTCAGTGTCACCAATTTTGGTAAGAAAATATGATTTTTTCATTGAATCTACTGATATTGGCAGCACTGTTTTATGGGAGACTGGGAGACTAGCATGTCGTTTAGTAGCGAACGTTTTGAAACTGAGAGATTCCAATCTTGCCGTAAGCGACCGCCATTGAAATACATTAGCTAGATACTGACTAGAATTTTAGCTTCAGTCTCGTCTTTTTTCAGTATTTTCGTGAGCGGAAGGCCTTTATCACGGGACTCTACTTTTGAGTGTGAAGCATCATTTTTTATGACTTAGAAAGTCTCATTAGCAGTACTGAGGTCGCCATGCAATCATATGCTCTGACTGAATTTACATAACTTTAAATTAAGAGTACCTATGGAAGAGAGGTGCATGCAGAGGCAAAATCAAAAAGCACACAAAAGAGCACACATACAAGAATTTTGACAGGTGGCACTGCCACCCGGTATTTTTTCTAGTTTGGAATATTTACTGTGGGCAAATCGATGTATTGTTTGTAAGTCGAAGTATTTCTGTATTTAATGCACCTACATATTTTAATAATGTAAACAGTTTTTTTCGATTCAGCGTAGACCCCTCTCTACGCACCGTAGCAAGAAAACAAAAAAAACATGCTACGGCACTCGTAGACCTACTACGATAATATTATGCTGATATCTAAGGTTACATGTAAAATTGCACGTAATACACTTCGTCGTATCACAGTTAATCGTGAGATGTTGTACCAGAATGCGATGGCTATGTAGTGAGGGTGGAAGTAGTCCGCAGACAGTGCAATGTGTAGATAGCAGTTAAAACCTAAAAATTACAACATTTTAATAATTCAATATTATAATAATCATCAAAACACTGCCGTGCGAACGGACATATGATCACCTTCCGCCGGCTGAAGAAATGCTTACGTGCCGGGTGTCAGTTGTCCATCACAGGAATGAACGAGTAAACAGTGCATTCCTGTCATTGTGTCGTGTGAAATCCATTGTTGGATTGATAACGTTTGTACCTTGATCAAATTTCGCAGACAAAATCCCAGGAATCAATCCGCAGTGTGGGAACAAAAACAATAATTTACCCACGCTGTGGATAGCATTTTCTCTGTCTACTTTCAATATAAAAACAGACGTGGCAATCCAACAAGAGATCAGTACCTTAAATTCGTTCGTCTTAATCACACGCTTCTTGCTTCAACGTTAAAATAATTTGTATTACAAACACTATCGTCGTAAATCTAGTTTATAAACTTTATATTGTACAAGCTGTAAATTGAATTTGTAATTTGTGTTAAGGGATAATAAATTTGGGGAATTACTTTTATACGCATCAAAACCTTCTGATTCTATTCATCACCTACCCCTCATCACACCATCCCTGGCAACAGTGGTGACCCGTAAAGTAAAATTCAATTCATTCATTTTCATTTTACAGACTTCGTTTAATTTTTTGTTAATTACCATTTTACTGTGTTTGTGAGAGAATTATTTTCTCCCGCGAAGTTTTCAACATCCGTTTTCTCGCGTTAATTTTCTTAAATTCACTTGCCTTGTCAAGATGCCCAATGGACAGTGCTCCAGCGGGTATGGCAGCAATGCCGGAGAAGAAACGACAACACCAGCACCAGCCCAGCAGACCACACCTCAGATCAGCCGCGTGGCAGTGAGGATCCCACCATTCTGTCCAGAAGACCCGGAAATGTGGTTCTGCATGGTGGAGCGAAGCTTCGAAGCAGCTGGCGTCACGACTGACGCGACCAAATTTGGATACATCCTGGGAGCTTTGGAATCTCGTTACGCTTCAGAAGTTCGAGACATCATCCTTAACCCACCTCGTGAAGGAGCCTACGAGCACTTCAGGACGGAGCTGACGAGAAGGCTGAGCTCTACCCAGGAGCAGAAGACCAGACGACTACTGGAGCACGAGGAAGTTGGTGATCGCAAACCATCACAGTTCTTGCGCCACCTACGTTCTCTCGCAGGAGCAGCCGTTACTGATGACATCCTACGCACGCTTTGGATGGGTCGCTTACCACATACCATGCAGTTGGTACTGGCGACACAGAAGGACGCGGATCTCAACAAGGTTGCAGACTTAGGTGACGCCATGGCGGATTCTACATCAAAGGCATCCATTGCTGAAACCACGATGGAAGACCTGTGCGGCATCAGCAAGCTGGTGATCACCTTGCGGGAGGAAATCTCAACTCTTCGAGAGGAGCTCTCCAAAGAGCTCACAAGAGGAAACCGACCATCAAGGCCACGTCACCAGTCACGATCGGCCAGCCAAAGGAGGAACCATTCCCGACCGCGAGACCAAAGCCACAGCAAACCTGGCATGTGTTGGTATCATCGTAGATTCGGCCAAGATGCGGAGAAGTGCGTCACACCATGCACCTTCAACAAGGGAAACGCCACGGGCAGTCGCTAAGCGCGGCCAGCGATTACAGCCCTGCCTCCAGCCGCCTCTTCGTCACCGACCACGCCACGAAAATACAATTCCTTATCAACACCGGAGCGGACCTTTGCGTTTTCCCACGCACGAAAGTACAGGGGCGCCGACCAAAATCACAGTACAAACTTTCAGCAGCAAACGGATCTGTCATTGCTACGTATGGCAGTATCTCAATGACGCTGAATTTGGGGTTACGAAGAGAATTCACCTGGAAATTCGTGATTGCAGATGTCACCAAACCCATTATTGGTGTTGACTTTCTAATCCATTTCGGATTACTAGTCGATGTCAAGAATCGCAGACTGTTGGATCAGACGACTCAACTTACAACCTCTGGACGCCACAGCAGCACTGAGATAGCAACTGTCAAAACTGTCGCAGGTAAATCCCTTTATCATGGATTACTGCAGCAGTTTCCGGATCTCACGCGCCCAGATGGAGCTGGTAGAGAAGTCATCCACAACACGAGACATCACATCCGAACCACCGAAGGACCTTCTGTAGCTCAACGTCCTAGACGCCTAGCTCCCGACAAACTTCACATCGCCAAAAAGGAATTCGAAACCATGACCAGAATTGGAATAGCACGACCATCTGAAAGTTCTTGGGCGTCACCCCTCCACCTGGTGCCCAAATCTGAAGATCAATGGAGGCCATGTGGTGATTACCGCGGATTAAACGCTCGAACCGTACCTGACAGGTACCCCGTGCGTCATATCCAAGACTTCACACAAACATTGCGTGATAGGAAAGTTTTCTCCACAATCGACCTAGTGAGAGCACACAACCAAAGCCCAGTGGCTGAAGAGGACATTCCGAAGACTGCCATCACAACACCCTTTGGATTATTCGAGTTTCCATTTATGTCGTTCGGCTTGAGGAATGCGGCCCAGACTTTTCAGCGCTTTATTGACGAGGTTCTGCAGGGTCTGGACTTCTGCTACGCCTACATAGACGACATCCTGGTAGCCTCCACAACAGAACAAGAGCATCTTCAACACCTGGAAATTTTGTTCAAACGCTTACAGGAGTACGGCCTGGTAGTCAACTCCACGAAGTGCCACTTCGGAGTAGAGGAAGTTAAATTCCTTGGCTACCTGGTTTCCAGCACCGGAACTCGACCACTTCCAGATCGTGTAAGCGCTATTCGCGAATACACCCGCCCAGACACTCAAAAAGGACTACGACGGTTCTTGGGAATTTTGAATTTCTATAGGAGATTCGTCCCCAAGGCCGCAGAAACGCAAGCTCCACTGAACTCACTCCTGCAAGGAAAAACTTCCAAGAAAGAACCTATCATCTAGACACCAGAAGCAATCAAGGCCTTCGAGGAATGCAAGAAGAGTTTGGCGGAAGCAACGCTATTGAAACATCCAAAAAGTGAGGGGACTCACTTAGCGATAATTAGTGACGCATCCGATACTTCTGTTGGCGCAGCACTTCAACAATATGTTGACGATCAATGGGAACCGCTGGCATTCTTTTCAAAGAAACTAAGTCCAGCGGAGAGAAAATATGGCGCTTACGACCGCGAGCTTTTAGCTATCTATCTAGCTGTCAAACATTTTCGACACATGATAGAAGCTCACACGTTCACCATATTTACCGACCACAAGCCCATTACGTTCGCATTCCAACAAAAATCGGACAAGTGCTCACCAAGACAATTCAGACACCTCGATTTCATCGGACAATTCACGACCGACATACGTCACGTCGCTGGAAAAGACAACATCGTCGCTGATGCCTTGTCTAGGATAGAAGTCGTTGAAGACACACTGAATTATGCCAACCTCGCAGCCGACCAGGAAACTGACAACGAAATGAGTACATTTTTACGTGACGGATCGGTACTTCAGTTGAAACAAGTACTTATTCCCGACACAGACATAAAAGTATTCTGTGACTTGTCAACACCTATCGCAAGACCTTTCATTACCAAACCGCACCGACAAGCAGCTTTTAATCATATCCACAGACTTTCACATCCCGGAATTAATGCGACCGTCAAACTTGTCACACAACGATTTGTTTGGCCGTCGATTAAAACGGATTGTCGAAATTGGGCCCGCAACTGTCTTCAATGCCAGAAAAACAAGATCACACGTCACATATCAGCACCACTCGGAAACTTCGCACCTTCAGGACGATTTGAGCATGTCCACATCGACATCGTCATCCTTCCTATGTCTGAAGGCTGCAGATATTGCCTCACCTGCGTTGACAGATTTACGCGGTGGCCGGAAGCATTTCCGATTAAGGACCAAGAAGCGAAAACGATCGCCCGTACATTCTACAATGGTTGGATCGCCCGTTTTGGAACGCCCTTGAGAGTGACAACAGATCAAGGCAAACAATTTGAGTCGAACCTTTTCAGACAATTAAATCGTCTGACTGGTACGGCGAGGATTCACACGACAGCATATCACCCGGCCGCAAACGGTATGGTCGAAAGACTGCATCGTCAATTAAAAGCCGCTATAAAATGCCACGAGAATGAGAGATGGACCGAAACATTGCCGACAGTGTTAATGGGAATCAGAGCAGCTTGGAGAGAAGATTTAAAGACGACAGCAGCTGAGCTTGTGTACGGCGAACCCTTACGCCTACCAGGGGAATTTTTGTGCCATCAAACCAGCACAAACCAAGACCCGAGCAACTACGTCACGATCCTAAAAAAACATTTCCAAGAACTGCAACCTGTGAAAAGCCAGCAACACGGCGAGAAACGCGTTTTCATTTTCAAAGACCTTGACAAATCGACACATGTGTTCTTACGCGATGATACAGTCAAAACTCCACTAAGGTCTCCATTTACCGGACCATATGAGGTCATCACGCGCAATACGCGAACGTATTTCATTTGCAAGAGAGGAAAAAACGTCACCGTTTCTATCGACCGTTTAAAACCAGCGTACATTCTCAAGGAAAATAAAACAATGGAACAGCCTGAGAAAAATCCTGACACCGTGAGAGATCGTGTTACCCGATATGGCAGAAGTGTGCATTTTCCAGACCGTCTCTAGGCCAGTAGAGCAAATATCGGTTAACAACATCAGGCACGAGCCAAACAAAGCAATCGGGGTCGCGTTTCAAAACAGCACGCGGAGTTTCCGATTTCAAAACAGTTACGTTAGCAAATGCAAGGACACACATCGACCTAGAATGTAGGTCAGTGGCGTACGCAATACATAAAATGCAGGCATAAACAATTTATTCACGATAAATACGGATAACTCAACTGGATGATTCAGTATTTTACAATCATCATCACCAGGAGACACCAGCATACGAAAATGGGTGCACAACAGACAAAGGAAGAGATCATCGTCGCACAGACTGCGTCGGGCAGACCAATTGCCAACGACACGTCGACAGGCCAACTGTCGTGGGCAACGCTTGCCTTGATTATCGTCATCATTGCCGCAGTTTCTAGCTACCTGCTATGGACAAATTGCAAAAAGCACATCACCAAAAGAGTCATCAAGGAAATGAGAGCAGACGTCCCGGGATGCAGACCACCGCAGCATCCACCGAGACAGATCTGATTGGACCTTCAAGCGACCACCTCTACCTACTTTCATCGCGATCTGCGTACCGCATATCGCTGGAAGGGGGGTATGAGGGTGGAAGTAGTCCGCAGACAGTGCAATGTGTAGACAGCAGTTAAAACCTAAAAATTACAACATTTTAATAATTCAATATTTTAATAATCATCAAAACACTGCCGTGCGAACGGACATATGATCACCTTCCGCCGGCTGAAGAAATGCTTACGTGCCGGGTGTCAGTTGTCCATCACAGGAATGAACGAGTAAACAGTGCATTCCTGTCATTGTGTCGTGTGAAATCCATTGTTGGATTGATAACGTTTGTACCTTGATCAAATTTCGCAGACAAAATCCCAGGAATCAATCCGCAGTGTGGGAACAAAAACAATAATTTACCCACGCTGTGGATAGCATTTTCTCTGTCTACTTTCAATATAAAAACAGACGTGGCAATCCAACAAGAGATCAGTACCTTAAATTCGTTCGTCTTAATCACACGCTTCTTGCTTCAACGTTAAAATAATTTGTATTACAAACACTATCGTCGTAAATCTAGTTTATAAACTTTATATTGTACAAGCTGTAAATTGAATTTGTAATTTGTGTTAAGGGATAATAAATTTGGGGAATTACTTTTATACGCATCAAAACCTTCTGATTCTATTCATCACCTACCCCTCATCACACCATCCCTGGCAACAGTAGCATTGAAATAAAAAAAATGCACACAATAAATAATGCTCAAATTATATTAGATTCAATAATAATATAAATTTGATATGTACCTACGAATTGAAATTTACGAACATCTACTTACTTACTCACTTTTGAATCATTTATAATTCTATTCAAATAAAATGCTAATTTACTTACATACCTATTTTCTTCTGTTTGTCCCTTGTATTCCAGCGTTTTTATTATGAACTAATTAAGAAACTTAGAATTTGATAGTAATATCTTAAGAGATTCTGAAGTTAAGATGAAACATCAGAGATATATAATACATTTGAAACCATAAAATTTAAGTGATCAGATAGCAGCGCTAGAGTGATGAGGTGAGGTGAGAGTAGTGAGGTGCGCGCCTTTATCCAACCTTTGTCGGTCACGCATGTTTAAGTCGGAGCTAATAATGAGTTGGTAAGTTTGACACCCACGGTGGCTTAAGCGTTGGACTATAACGCCGTGGGTTCCAGGTTCGAATCCTGAGGCTGGCAAGTACACAAATTGTTTTTCAATTTGTATGTGTCAAGGTATGGACCTAATATATTGAGCAAGTGGCTGACATCCATTTCTCGTAAAAACAAAATCTGTTAATACAAACCTCTACTCTGTGGAGGCCCATATGATCCTATTAGGATCGGACATGGTCGAAAGAAAAAAATTGTCAGATAAAAACGATGGACTGGCGCGGTGATGTGCGTTTGCAGTAACGAATACCTAAATCGAACAGTGATATTATATATCATTAATTTTAAAATTCATTGTACTTATAACTGTCAAACTTTTTTATTTCTATATTCAAGCGGGATATCACTAGTCACTAAATATGAAACAACTAGTTGCTTTTATGGATATAAAAATAGCAGTTTTCGAGAAGTTGTTTACTTTAAAATTATTTATGTATTATTGAAACTTTTAAGGAATTAATAATATGGTAAACTTATTTTATTTTCGTTTTCCTGTGGAAAATTTCATGTGAAATCATCGGTGTGCTGGTGCGTAAAAATTTTCAGTACCTAAATAATAATATTACCAGAGACAATAAATATTATATTGTAGGATCATCTCGCTTTTGTGGACATCAAAAATATTATGTGGCAATCGAAGTGTAAAAGAATTAGGAAAGTTTCGGGGAATCGATAACAATTTACTGATTGCGGAAAAAAGGGCGCAAGGATATTTTTCATAACGCAGAAGACGGACCGCAAAACTTTTAGATGTAGTCTGGCACAAACATTATGGCGCGAAAACTTTCCGAGTTTTGCGGTCAATAACAAAGGTCGTCCGAGTTTTGTGGCATCATTCCCGCATATAACCTTCTTCTCCCTTTCTTTTTTCAGGCTGTCATTAATTATTAGGCATTCACTGGCACTATCCTTGTATTGTTTTTGTTTTGCTTTTTGAATTGGATTTTTAAAAGTTTTTTTCCCCGCTAGGTAGGTTTATCTGTATTTTTCGTCCTACAAGTAAAGTAAACTAATAATATGATACTTGGTAATATCATAATATCATTTCATATATACGAGTATTCACAGAACAGATCAATACATATAATGCATACACTACATTTTGAAACAGGGTTTTGAATGTGTGAGTGTCCTACGAAAATGAAACACACATTATAGACATGTAATAGTATGTGTTGCAATCTTCAAATATACCAATATTGAATGAGCGTCAGTGTATAAACCGGGAGCAGTAGTCAGTATGAAGGATATGCGATAAGCTTAGAATTACGTATTCTTGATACATGTTTATTCTTCCACACTCGAGATCAGTTGCCTGTTACTCCACGTCCGTTATGTATTTCAGTTCCCATTAATTCTGTGTTCCCTATAGGTATGTATATAATATATATATACTTATATATATTTAAGATAACAAACATTATGGACATAACAAATCAAAATTCAGCACGTTCACAACATGGGATTCACATTATAACAAATATTACTCTCGCAAGAGAGAAGAAGATGAAAAAATAATAAAGACATAAACAATTTTAAACAATAAAATAACGTTTCAAAAACAAAATGCAAAGTACATCATTGAACATATCTATGTCTTTAGGGAGCGCATTTACTAGTCTTACACCCCACATAAATGGTGCCTGATAGGCTTGACTCGAGGAAACAGTTGTGACCCAGAATAGGTCATATAAATTTAAATTCTTTAGGATGTCAGGATTGGGAACCATCCCTCGTGATAGCAGGCAAAATTGTTTCAAGAGCAGAAGTAGTAACCTACGAGATTCCAAGAGAGTGAAAAGTGAACATGCCTTATAGAAAGGCAGTCAGAAAGTAATCGTTTGACGAATTATTAAAAGGAAATATACCATAACGGTACACAATTCATTATTTTTTCGACGAGTAAAGTGGTAGGTAATTAATAATTTTTTTTTTCGACCATGTCCGATCCTGATAGGATCATATGGGCCTCCACAGAGTAGAGGTTTGTATTAACAGATTTTGTTTTTTTTACGAGAAGCGGATGTCAGCCACTTGCTCAACCTATTAGGTTCATACCCGGACTCACACACAAATTGAAAGACAATATGTGTACTTGCCACACCCAGGATTCGAACCTGAGACCCACGGCGTGATAGTCCAACGCTCAAGCCGCGCGACCACCGTGGGTTGTTTAATTAATAATACGTACTAATAATTGTATAATAAGATGGCGTCTTTTAAAGAATTCATGTTTTTGGACACGTATTTATTAACTTTTTTTTCTTTTGACCATGTCCAATCCTATTAGGATCATATGGGCCAACACCGAGTGGAGGTTTGTATTAACAGATTTTATTTTTACGAGAAATAAATATAATTAGTAAATCTGCACGTGTCATTGATGGTCATCAAGGACGTGACGTTCAAAGACAACGGAAGTAAACTAGACATCGCGAACCCGACAAAAAAATACAGTTCTGTTAAACCTTTTAAGTATGTTAATTAATCCATTTTGTTTCCAACCAGTGAGCTAAATTTTCTAACGGAAAGGTATTATTTTCTTCTTTTGACCATGTCCAATCCTGATAGGATCACATAGGCTTACACAGAGTGGAGGTTTGTATTAACAAATTTTATTTTTACGAGAAATGGATGTCAGCCACTTGCTCAACCTATTAGGACCATACTCTGACTCATGCACAAATTGATAAACAATATGTGAACTTGCCAGACTCAGGATTCAAACCTGGGACCCTCGACACTATAGACTGGCGGTTAATTCACGCAGTCATCATGGGTGCTTAATGCTTTAATTATGCTTAAATGTAAATTATCAAAAAAATGTCTAAAATAGGAAGCTTAGAATTTAAAGTGAAAACAAATATAATATTATCTTCCACTTAGTAAACAAGATAATGTAGTACTTACTAAAATATTTATTTAATAATCAACTAACAGCGAGTTAATATACCTCTCAAATATCATCAATTTAAAACAACTTACATTATTCATAATAGTATTATTTTAGTTTGATTTTAGTTCGTTATGCCAGGTAAAATAAGATTCGAAGGTTATCGAAATTCAACAACCCGACGTGGCTTTAGCATCAACCCACTATAGCTTATAGCTTATGGATAGCTTAAAACAAATAACTTTATTAACAGCAGTCAACAAGACGGCGAAGATAGAAATCTCTTTGGCAAACTTTGCAGATTAAAAACTAAATTCCTCTCTGTTTGCTTTTCGAATTTGATCTGCCTGAATGGAGTCGGCGAAAACGAGAATTTACGATATACATGGATGAGTTGATCAGGTTCGGATTCTGCCGTCATATATTAGGATAATTTTGATTGGATATTTAATTATATTAAGTAAAATTTACCACAACTGATTATTGAACAGATATAATTTTGAAAACACTTCTGAGAAAATATATTATTATAACCAATAGAAAAAATCTTTTTGAAAAAAGTAAGATACCCCGCAGGAATCAAACCTGCATCTCTCGGGTATCGCGCCCACGCACATATACCACTATGATAAAGGAGTCATACTTAATTGTGACAAATTTTAACTAATGGATTTTAATACTCACTGAAGCGCTTTCCAAGCTTTGAGCTTCTATTGGCGATCCCCTTTTGTATTTTAAACCAAAGTAGGTATTACTTTAATTACTAACCGACGTCACGGATCAGCGGGTTCGAATCCTGCGGGGTATCTTACTTTTTTCAAAAATAAATTTTCTATTGGTTTATAATATTATATTTTCTCAGTGTGTTTTCAAAATTATGTATGTTCAATAATTAGAATGTTACATTCTTAAATCTTGTGAATTATTCATTGAATAAAAAAATAGTTAATTAACAATTGATATAATATTACATTGCATCCTGAGTTTGTATAATATATCGTCACCTCAATACAATAACTAGATAACTCTGATTTTTAGTCATTGTTGGAAAAATGAATTTTAAACATTACTTGATTAACATAAATCTAGGCTATAATTATTATTTAAATAAAAATTTAAATTTCTGTTTGTTTAATTGGGAACAATTATTAATTAATTAATGTTCGATTGTATGAAAAAATATTGATATATTATTTTATTTATTTAATGCATTTATGGTTTTAAAGTTACCTAATATTTTCAAACACAAAATTAATACAGATCTCATTAACTTCTGACTTATCTAGTTTTATCATTTTGTAGAGAAGGAAATGTTTGAAACATATTCAATAGGTAACTATCTTAAAAACAGCAAAAATCAAGTTATCTAGTTGTAGTATTGAGGTGACGATGCGTACTAGAAGAATCTTTTTTAAAGAAATATGACGCCCAATGGGACTTCAATCAGAAACCACTGAATTCGCGACAATCTGCCTTACCAATTAAGCTACGGACGTCCTGACGATGAAATTAACCAGTAATTTTTAAATGAAATGCTTATAAAATTGACGTTTGAAATTATGTTTGTTAAATTGTTAAATATAAGGAATGTTGCATCCACAATTAATTAATATTGTGAATAATTATTCATTGAATCAAATAAACAGTTTATTAGAAATAAAGTTGTATAACATTTTAATAAGAGAATTTTAACCAAAAAATAGGTAGATTAAAATAGTTATTTTACGTTAAACATGGTAAAATAAAATATGCAATACTGACTTTTATTGGTTTAATTATTATAGATTTTCATTTTGTCAGATTTAATTTAATATAAGTACCAGACTCTTCTTAGTTTCTCTACACCGAAATGGATTATAAAATATACAAATGATTCCATCACTAAAGACCGTCTTCAATTACATGGTAATATATCCCGCACTCCACAGGAAGGATGAGAAACTGAAAAAACTTGTGGTATTTGGTAAGGCTCCGAGAGGACTAGGAATAGCTCTCTCCGGACAGATCAAATCAAAAATGCCATGGTGTATCTACTGACACATCCTTAAATGTTGGAAGGGGTGTAGCAAGGCCGTGAGAAGGCTTCCCGGCGGTCAAATAATCTGGGTCACAATCTTTCGTGAAGATAAAAATTATTAATGCGTCAAAAATGCATATTTAACAAAGTAAAAGCTCAAGATGAAGCATATAAATTTCCACAGTGTAGAGATATTTTGGTAGAGTTTTTACAAAAATCGATTGTTAGACATTCCTTTATAATAATGGATTCATGTGAAAGCTTTAATTATGTCAAAAAATGAATATTGTAGGTAGCAGCGTGATCTCGAAAAGAGACCCATAGATGGCACGGCCTATTGACTGGATTAGGATTTAACTCTACGTTAACTCCGTAATTGATATCTCTCACAGTCGTTTCTTCCTAACTTTCTTCTTTAAGCATGACAGTGTATGATTGTAGCATCAGTCCCGTGTGGCTTCGTTTCGGGACGGAATGAGCACTTAAAATGACTTATTTCAGATACGTTTATAGCATCATGGAAGGCGACCGTGTATATCCACGGCTGTACATACATGACGGGTGGTGGTGGAAAAACAACGTAGTCATACAAACAAAGGTTTAGTCTGATTAGCTCTGACCCTTTTGATCATACAAATTCCCTAGTTTGAAACTAAGAACCTTACACTATCGATATTCGTTAAAAATGACTTAGTCACTTTTCGCAGAATAATCACGACACACCTACTTATTAACCTACTTTTTAATTATTCAGAATTTTATATAAATAATATGTATACTATAATTGTATTTCTAATTTACTTACAAACCGTTTCTTTCCCTTGTGTTCGGCTGGTTTTTATTTCAGATTAATAAGTGTTTTATGTAGACATGAATTTGATATGGACAACTGCATACATCCACGATTATAATGTTGTTGTGCATGTTGTACTCGCATATTGTTCAAATATTTGCATAGCAAAAGGATTATGGACTATTTCACGACAAAAGTAATGAACAGCTTTAGTATAAATTAACAATAAAAGTGAAGCTTTCGAACGCATTAATCGGGAAATAATCGTTAATATCTTAATAGTTAACGATGATGTCATTTAAGTGATGTTTTATTGGTTTCTGAACATCTGTTAAGGAATACGTGTAACAGGAGAACAGATGTTTGCCCCGTTCAAAAGGTATATTTCTCAACTGTCGCCGTGTTTAATGTACGCGCATTAATGATAATCTATCTCATTTAATTGTCTCGGCAGGGTAATGTCGCTTTAATGACGACATTATGTTATCAGGCAAACAGAACACACGTGAAAAGGATGATATTGTGCTTTTAGGCAGCGCATGACAACCGTTAGGACGCAATACGCTATTTTCAAATTATTTAATGAACATTAATTAATGATTCATTTTACTATGAATAGTTAAACCATATAATTATAAATATGTATTTATTTAAAAAGAACATAATATCTTCATTAACTCGTGCTAACACCGCGACTGGCGCGTTTGGAGTACATAGCCATTATATATAATTAACGTGTTATTGAAATTATTTAAATGTGGTAATTAAAGGTAATTAAAATGTCAGCAGTGATTGTGTTAATCCAAGATGATCAGAACATGACAGTTACAATAAAAAGGACAGGTAAATCAAGATAGTGGAAAAACAAGCCAACAAATAAACTCTCAGAAAGTGTTTTTCTAAATTATATATGTTCAATAATCAGAATGATATATTCTTAAATCTTGTGAATTATTCGTTGAATAAAAGAAATAGTTAATTATAAATTATTAGTAAGTGCAAGTAGTTACATCTAAAAAATATTGGAGAAATTCCATGACGTCGGTTAGTAATCGAAGTAATAGTAAACAGTTACCTACTTTGATTTAAGAAACAAAAATCGATTGCCAAAGTAGCTTGATTTGGAAGAGCGCTGATGAGTAGGTATTAAAATTGACCAATAGTTAAAATTTGTCGCAATTAGTATGTCACGCCGTAGCATATTGGTTAAATGCGACGGATGGGGCGTTAACCCGGGAGATGCAGGGTTCGATTCCCGGCCGGGGTGGCTTACTTTTAAAAAAACAAGATTTTTTCTATTGGTTATAATATACTCTCTCAGAAAGTGTTTTTCTAAATTATATATTATGTTAAATAAATAATGAATGAAAATTTTATAGGCAAAAATAATTCCAGAAAAAAAACGATAAACATAGACAGACAAAGTACATAACGCATCATAAATAATGTCTACGTGTCTAGTAAACGCATTGAACCAATCGCACAGCTTTCGATATTGTTGCCTGATAAACCTGAAACGAACCCGGAAACAGTATTCATCCAAAAAGCATTTAATTAATATGAATTAAATTTTTCCAGGATATCAGGATTGGAAACATTACTACGTGAGAGTAAAGTAAAATACTTTAAGAGTAGAAGTGAGCTTTAAGAGAATGAAAGACGAGCATGTTTCGTTTGAGAAATTGTCAAAAGGAAAAAAAGTTAAATACATTGAAAAAGAGAAAAAAAATTTCTGGATATGCTCTAAAACAAGCTTATAGAAAACTTAATTTTGACTCCATATAATGGATTCTGACTTGCCTGTATATTTCTTGGATATTTATAGGGTATTACTCCACCATCTAGATTTTAAAGCAGACAAAAATAGGCCATAGTTACAAAGCTTGGCTTGGTAATGGGTGTCACAATAATTTTATTTGTTGAAAATAAAATTACATAATCTACATCTAATTACAAGTCTCTGATGATCAATGGCCTATTTTA
This sequence comes from Rhyacophila brunnea, assembly GCF_057557595.1. Lineage (NCBI taxonomy): Eukaryota > Metazoa > Arthropoda > Insecta > Trichoptera > Rhyacophilidae > Rhyacophila > Rhyacophila brunnea. The sequence continues at coordinate 24,746,288 of NW_028232774.1, forward strand.
ACTAATCAGGGAACCCAAAATTATTTATCTCTTCTGCGGATCTAAATGATCATGCTTTTAGCTTGGTAATGTTCTAATAACTGCCTTTGAATTCGTTTTTGAGCCCTTGTATTTGAATTCTTAAAATGAAAAATAGCCATGTCTCAAAGCTGAGAATTAATAAAATACTTAATTTCAAAGCTACACATATCGTGATGAGAATACTAAATAATATACAAACTAAGTAAAAATTATTAAAGTACTGAAGTACTGAAAACATCTTAATTTCATTATGATGTTACATTTATTATTATTGATATCTGGATTTTTTGTGTCAGAGAAACTTTGATAGTTTTTTCGAGCTCCAAATGAATTATATATGTTGTTATTAAGTTATTAGGGGTAGAAAATTCTTATTCACTTTTATTTATGTTATATTATGAAGACATTGATTGCAATGTAGGTCACTACGAAGGATTGCAATATCGAATGAAAATATCAATACCGATATTGTGATATTTCCTATTAAATCCGATATTCGTATCATATATGGAAAGACAGAAGTATCTACCAATAAATATATATATATAATAATTAATATTTTGTAGTACATAACATTGCTGGTCATCAAAGACGATGAAGAGCCACGGAAGTAAATTAGGTATCGCGAAATCCGACAAAAAATATATAGTCCTGTTTTAAGCCTTTTATGTTAATGAATACATTTTTTCCACTTTCATATTGGTATTGTTTTGGAAAAGATTCCCTCCTCCGCTCCCGTTATGTATATGCAGTCACGTCAATGCGCGACCGTCTATCATAACCCTTAAGTGTGCCAGTCAAAAGAATTTAAGCCCTCATTTTTGTCCCGAGCGGAGCCGCACGGAACTGGTGATGCAACCTTGCACCGAAGTGCAAAAGTAAATGGTTTTTATTTAGTCGCAAGGGGAGTCGGGGTTCTCCCGCTCTCCGTACGCTCTGGTGAATTTAGTAAAGGCCTCAAAATTGGCCTCGGTTGCCACCATATCCGCGTGTCCTATTGGGGTCGGACCCGGGCAAACAACTCCGCTCGTTCGAGGCCCATAAGTGGACAGTCCCACAGTACGTGCTCTGCGTCCTGCTGGTCGTGTCCACATGAGCAACCCGACCCATGTCCTGCCAGGCCAAACTCCTGTAATTTGGACGCATCATATTGGTATTGTCTGATTAAAACCTATTTTTCGGTATTGAAAAATAACCGGTTTCAAAATACCGATAATACAATCCCTAGTCACCTCTATATTCCGCCGTTGTGAGATAATCGCAAAAAACAGCCAATCATATTTAGAACTGAATATAACATTTTTTTTTACAAATAAAATTACCTAAAATTCATTAAAGTTAATATAAAACCATGCTTAAAGTTACTGAAAAAATATAAACTGGCTGATGAATATAATTGATTTTGCGATCAACTTCCAATTCAATACTATTTTACTAACAAACGAAAAGTACTTAGTTTACAACAAAGAATGTAACCAACTTTGATATCAACAGTGCCATGTAATGATTTACTGTCAGTTTCGTATTTATATGATACATAATGTATGCGTCTGTTATTTGTAAAACACGATTCACTGGCAAACAAAATAGTTAAAATAAAATGATAAAACTGTAGAAAACGAAATTTTTATACATAATAAAAATAGCGGATTTAAATTGAAAAGGGTTTACAAAGGCTGACTTAATGTCCTTGAAGCTATGCTTTACGTTTACAGCCTTTGCACTATAAAATAGGTAGAATAGATATACGAACCAATATGAAAACGTATCATTCACAAGCGATAATTCACATTTTGCCATAAACATGGAAGATCGCATGTGCGCCTGATACATTCTCACAATAAAATCGATGATTTGTATTGTATTTTATCACAAAGGAAAGTTATGTGATTGAAATTTATGGATAGTATTTTTAAATGGACAATGAAAGGTATTTTATACAAAGAAATTAAGTGATTAGTCGCAAAAGATCGCAATAAAAGGTACCTAATATTCATTATGTCTGTTTGGCCTACTTTTATCTTTTACAAATCGTTATATAGAAAATATTTCAGTATCAAATAGAGTTGAATAATTGATTACTACAAAGGGCATGGACTAGGGATTGCAATACCGAATGAAAATGTCAATACCGGTTTTTCGGTATTTCTTATTGACTACCGGTATTTATTGAACATTAAAAAACATAAGTAGGTGCTTATTAATAAATATAGCTATTACAATCTCTTTAAAATATTATTTTATAGCAAAAATCTGCATATTATCTACATTTATTATGTTGACATTTAAAAAAATATATTTATCATAATTGTAGAACTAATGATTTTTTTACAAATAATTTGAAGATATTGATAATTTTAACTAAAGCCCTCAGAAGTTCATCAAGTGCAAATAAGTCCGGCTGCAGGAAAAGTTTCTTAAGTTCAACGCTTGTACAGTCATCAATAATTATAAAATAATTAAAAATTTCTGTCACGGATGTTTTATATTTAGAAATAATATTATGATAATTCATCGCGTCAATTACTTATATAAATATATTTGATGAAATTTGTTTTTATTATTTTTTCACCTCTGTTGGATTCACTCAATATATTTGCATTTTAGCAGCACAAAACTTATAATTCATTTTCAAAAACGTAAACCAGTGTGCTTTCTTAATACCGAAAATTCCGGTATTTTGTATTTTTAAAACCGGTATTTCGGTAATGATAAATACTAAAATACCGGTTTTGAAATACCGGTATTGCAATCCCTAGCTTGGACTATAACTAGGGGAGAGTCATCATGATAATATTAATGTTTTGTATTACAACAATCGATGGCGATGTAATTACGTCTTTTTAGCGTGGTATATTATTATATGGTATATGATTATATAATTATTATAAAAACTTCATATTATAAATATAAAACATAAATACATAAAAAGAAGCCGAATAAAATATTATTGAAGCGAATTAGGAACGCATCACAAATTCACGTGTGGTATTATTTTTTACTTCCACACTGAGATAAAACCGCTTTGTAATTTATAAAATAATGTTTTTTTTTTACTAGAGCATAGGAAAATCGAGCGACGCACCTGCCGCACAGGTGACCCGATTCGCGCGTTATACAAAGTGACCGGTTCTGGAAAAATTCGTTTTGCTGTCCTAAAGCCCTACTGTCACATATTCTCGAGTTGCTATATTTTAAGCATTATTTGCATGTTTCTTTACTATATATTTGTAATCACTTCTTTTAACTGTCCCTAGCCATATCTTACACCAAAATTATTTACATGAACAATCAAGCAATATCATAAATACAATTATGGACCCAAAGCATACGATATATACTATTATTAATCTCTTTATTCATTAACGATGTTGAATGTTTTTACAGACAGCGCTTTTAATTTGTTCCCTATAAAGAGTCATAACTTGTTAAGGAGGCACTATTTTGAATAAATAAATAAAATTAAGGCTAAATAAACCCACAGTTTTCATAGGTTTTCGTTTTATGGTGCCCTTTGCAATGAGCAGCCAGTTTAAAAAATAATTCTGTCGGAATTCCTACATTTGGGAGCTTTTTTAGAGCTTTTATTAAAATTAGACATTTCAACAAAAATAAAGTATGGATCTCTAAATATAGGACTATTGTGAGATTTTGAGATACAGATAAATATAAAAGACAATTTGTCTTCGTACCAATAAGGGAAGAGCAGTTTATATTTTGTTACCACCGAATAAAAACGTCTCCAGGAGTATATAAATATATCATTGTGATCGTAGATTAGACTACCCCCATAATAATGTACATTTTAAATACTACTGATCTAGTAAAATACATCTATAACCCAGATTTCGTTGAAATAATTTATTACGTTTATTTAATGTTGATACAGTTACCTTCCTGGAATAAAAATGTTCCACGTTCATTAACAATCATTCGGGTACTGTTTACCAACCCAAAAATACTAATACTAATTTTTATTTCATTACGAAATATTCTATACAGCTGTATTTGTTGTTTTATTTACTCAACTATATATCGAGATGTATTTATGTTTGCCTAATACCCGGCTCAGCTATTTAACAAGTAGATAAAATCAATTCCTCTGGTATTTTCATACAAGTGGAACAAAGGAAAAATATTTTATTCAGAACGCGTTTCTAGATAAACTCCATTTCAATTACAGGGTATTCCTTGAGAGTTACTTTCCACAGACAATCGACTTTAGGAATCAGCCATAAGCAATGGAATATCAATTGTTTTGCTGTTATGTTTTTTCAGCAATAAACATGTTTACTAGCTTGCAAGATTACTCGATACATCTATTGTCATAATAAAATTGAATTTTCTGTCTGTGATTTCGAAATATTATCTGCGGTTTGACTATTTCCATGATTTTACGAGCATACACAGAATATTTGTTTAAATTTTGTTCACCTGTCTTTATGTTTGTTCCATTATAACTCAATTGGGAGGGCAATAACTGTAACCATGCTTCTTTGGATATTGATATAAGTATTCGACTTTACCTGAGGACGAGCATAGACGGACGTTATTTTATAAAGATAGAGTACTTACATATATTTTTTCTGTTTAGTCTTTTAATTAATCTATTTTATGTAGAATAAAAATTATTGTTAATACTGTTACATACAAGGCCTGAATAAAATCGAACCGTAAGTGCGAGTGATAAAGCATTCGGCACGCTTATATCTCCGCAATATGCGTTAAAGAAAAAAAACATTTTTACGGCTGAATTAAATATTTTTTTGTAAACGTCGCCTGTAAATATTAATTTTAATGACTACATTCATTAAAAAGTTGCGAGAATGTGTTGCTGAAATTTATTGTTCTTGTGTTAAATATAAAGTTAGTGGTATTTTTGTAGTTTGGTCATTTAGTAGAAAATATAGTTAACTATGTTGTGTTTAAATTTGGTAGCCATACTGAGAAACAATATGATAGTATAACGTTTCATATTTAAGTTAGTAATAATAAAATTGAGGGTATTTTATGTTATGAGGATCTAGAATTTAAATTATATTATTAGTTTATTTCCGTAACGAATTGTTTTTTTATGGGAGTGAGAACAACATTTTAATTATCTTTATTTCATTAATTTTAATCAGAAAAAAATATTTCTTTATAGTAATATGTATACCACAATGTAGATTTATTTGTTCACACTGTACATATTTCCTGCCCATTATTCAAATAGTGTATGAAATTAATATTCTTTCCAAGCTCTTGATAATTACGCTTTTTTTTTAATGTTAATAAATTAAGCCGGAACTCGAAATTTCAAAAAGCACAACGGCAAACGAAATCCGGATTTTCGCTTTCTTTATTCCACTGAAGCCGTCCGTAATATTTTCTACGTGATTGCGTAATTATTGGTTCTCAATTAAATTAAATTAAAAGGGGGGATTATGAAAATTTCAGGTCATTATTAATAAAATTGCCCTTATTAAAAGGGGGCCTCTATGATATTTAGTATGCTCTGCGTAATTATAAATTGAAAGCTCGAGATCAAAATGAGTCCATTTTTTGATATTCGAATTTCTGATTTAAATAACCGTTTAATACTAGTAGTAGAGCCAGCTGGCAATAACCATCTGCCTCGCTAGGCCTTGCAACGAGCATGGTGTTCTAACTACATTGTGGTGGATTTTAATATACTTACCTAATTATAATCGCATACTATATTAAATGCTTGGTACTACTCTCGATGTGGTAAAGTATAATACCTAGTATTTAATTTAAAAAGTATATTGATATATATTATAATTTAATTACGAACAATTTTTTCAGTGCGTAATGCAAATGATTGTAATAATATGGCGTTTTATTTTAAAAATCTAAAACCTTACAATATTCAGTGAAAATATTTCAAATTTGTAAAGTAATATATTTCAAAATTGAAATATCCGCCGTGAAAAAAATGTTACCGTATCTCAAAATACCCCTTACGATTAAACGAACATATTATATTATGCGCAGAAAAGATTAATGTTTTTGTATTCCTTTGACGTTACTATTGAAAATAACATATTCTTTAACACGTGTTTGAGTTTATCCTATATTTCTTCACACTCGAGAAGTGTACTTTCTTACAGCTATATCTAGTTAAAAAGTAGCCCACTTCCCTTATTTTTGTCTCCTGTATTATTTGACCGTAATAATGTGAACCCATTATCAATAATAATACAAAATATGTCTTTATTTTGTTAATACATAACATGAAAAAATCAGGAAACGCGTATATTAAAAATATATAGAAATGACTAGATCTAACGGTAAAAACTTCAAATAACAGCACAATTACATTCTACTGGATTCCTTCACACATTGGAATGCTGGGGAACGAGAACGCAGATAGCCTTGCAAAAACAGCAACTCTTGAGAGGAGCATTGATAAACTCCCCATACCGTATACAGACTTTTTTGAAACATTCAAGAAAATAGCCAAAACTGAAACAGATAATTTATTAAAAGAACAAGGTCTAACAAAGGGAAAAAGTACTTTCAAAGTTATTACAATTCTGAAACCAAACCATGGTATACCAATAACATGCTAAATAGGGAAACAATCGTCACAATCAATCGCTGTAGAGCGGACCATTATAATCTTGCCTCATCCCTGGCTCGCATGGGTATAATAAATGACCCTGTGTGCCGGTGCGGAAGTGAGACTGAAGATGTTAACCACGTTGTTTGGCAATGTTCTCAGATTTAAGTAAACAAAAGTACCAATTGCCACTGGATCTTACGATATTTTTAGCTCGGTCGAATATCAAGGCGTTCCAGTGTGTCCAAATATTTCAGAGTGAGTGTGGCCTACAAGTTTAAACTGTTTTTGTTCTTTTTCTTTTTTTTTCCTCTCCTGCAAATTTATATTGTAATAACTGTATGAGTAATTATTGTAATAATATGTAATAATAGTGTATGTTAAAAAGTAAAGCTAAATAAGACTCAATTGAGACTTCGGAGCTTAATAAAAAAAAAAAAATCTCGCGGCGCAGATACCGTTCTTGCATTTTTTCCCCTAGCAACTACGTTATTATTAGCGATCTGTATAAACCTTGTTCTATATGATACGCCAGACAACATAATGTCGGCGAAACCAGTTCATATTCAAACACTATAGTTATACAATAGCAGCGAATGGTAGGTATTAATGATGGATTCATAATCATACTGCAATACCAATAATTGCACGCGATAATTACCATTCGGTCAAATGCTTCACGAGCGAACTGTATGTACAATAATTTAACGGACACGAGTCGGCTAACACCTGCTTCATGGTTATAGATAGTATTAATAAATAATGTCGATTCAATTAATTACTTTGTTAATTACTTTCAAATCGATCGATAAATATTAGATTACAATAAAATATAGACATCAATCACTATGTCTATTCGCGAAACGTCTCATTTTATTGGTGAACGATTTCAGAGCAACAAGTCAGTTATAGTCAAGTATTAAGGGGGGACATGCTCGTCGAAGGTCAAAATTGAGTTTTTATTGTATTTTCAAACCATTATCCTGGACACTCCTTAAACGTTGTAGATAATATATTTATATAATTTTGAAGCATTATTATCCTTTATAGTTATTTTAAACATTTGATGACTGCATGAAGTATTTTTGTTACATAAAATAGTATTCTTTTAAACCTCTCGCTCTAATGTTTTAGAATATAGTCATATTTCGGTACAGAACTGTGCAGTGGTGTTAAGATTTTTTACATTTATTAATTTTTAAACGCATTTATAAAACCATTAGTATAATTTATTACAAGATAATTTTTGTAAAATATTCACGATAAAAAATTATTTTGATAATCTCTGTGATCCCAAATTTGACAAGAATTAGGCATTTTATTATTCAAAAAATCGGCAAGATTAACACATTTGAAGATGATTCTAAAGATATTTATTATAAGCTATGTCTTTGACCATTCAAGTGTGATAAAAATCTTATGAATAATGATTGCTTTATAATAATTATTGACCTAAGAATAAGGTAGTGTTTTTTTGAAATACGCCATTTCTTTTGTCATTCCCAAGTGGTTAAGCTACAACATACGGCCGTAGCCATAAAATGACAAACTATAAATAAAGTAGGGAGTAAAATTATGTTAACGCGCGTGTTTGAACATGTACCTAACCGATTTTTTTTTAATTTTTTTTTAAACGGTACATGTTCAAACACGCGCGTCAATATCATTTTACTCTTTACTTCAATTATAGTTTGTCAATTTATGGCTACGGCCGTATGTTGTAGCTTAACCACTGGGGAATGACAAAAGAAATGGCGTATTTCAAAAAAACACTACCTTATTCTTAGGTCAATAATTATTATAAAGCAATCATTATTCATAAGATGTTTATCACACTTGAATGATCAAAGACATAGCTTATAAAAAATATCTTTAGAATCATCTTGAAATGTGTTAATCTTGCCGATTTTTTGAATAATAAAATGCCTAATTCTTGTCAAATTTGGGATCACAGAGATTATCAATATAATTTTTTATCGTGAATATTTTACAAAAATTATCTCGTAATAAATTATGCTAATGGTTTTATAAATTCGTTTAAAAGTTAATAAATGTAAAAAATCTTAACACCACTGCACAGTTATGTACCGAAATATGACTATATTCTAAAACATTAGAGCGAGAGGTTTAAAAGAATACTATTTTATGTAACAAAAATACTTCATGCAGTCATCAAATGTTTAAAATAACTATAAAGGATAATAACGCTTCAAAAGTATATAAATAGATCATCTACAACGTTTAAGGAGTGTCCAGGATCATGGTTTGAATATACAATAAAAACTCAATTTTGACCTTCGACGAGCATGTCCCCCCTTAAGAAATCAGAAAACAGAAAGGATAAAAGACAAAGACCATCTGGATTATATTGGTTCGATTAAATATCACCGGATTACGGGGGGATTTTTCTCTCGCCTAGGCGGCAAATCGACGGGGCCAGGCACGGGCGGAGTCAACGGTATTTTGGCAAATCGATGACCTTTGCTATCGTTATGTTTGCCTGATACTTTTGGCGAGTTTCTTGACTTAATCGTATTTCTGAAGGACAATGGGATTTTAGTAATTCTGGAGAGTAAGCCCGCATTATTATTTAGTCAGTTTAGTGAACATTTGATAACAAGACGTATTATTTGAGTTGAAAAAAGCATTGAAGTGTTCAATCAGTGTGTACTTTCCGTAATCATATTATCGTGCTAAGCTAAATATGGACCCTTACTAAAATATAGATCACAGTACAGCAGTATAGGTATGTGCATGCTGGGCATAACGCGAAAGCACAAAAATCGGAATGATTAAATAAGGGAACAATAAAGGGAATAACATATATCTGGAAAAATCTAGCCAGTTGTTTCAAGAGATAGAAAACGTCCAAAATGGAGACAGAGAGTACGGAGTACATCTCATCTGAATCTGATATCGGATTCTAAAAAAAAAACCCTTTTCAATGGTACTCGGTTCAGATCAGGGCTCGAAATGGATCGGAACGCACCGGAGCGCCGTTTGGGTTCATAAAATTTCCAAAAATATCGCTCCGTCTCGTGGAAATATTAATTTGACCGCCTGAGCTAGATATGTCATATAATAAAATCTAACACGTATTTTTATAAATAAATTAGATAACAATGTTATTATTTTCGTAAAATTATCGAGCGTTCCGGTTCGTAAAATTTTCAATTTCGAGCGCTGGTTCAGATACATTTATCTGGGACAAGTGTATATCGATTTATATGTGATGAGCTGGATTTCTTTTGTGCCTACAGATATATTCAATCAGTGTGTACTTCCCGTTATCATAAATGATTGAGAAATATGGACATTAATACAAAAAGTGTATTCAAATTATATATGTTCAATAAAATAATGTTACATTCTTAAATCTTGGGAAATATTCGTTGAATAAAAAATAGTTCATTAAATTATTCGCAAGTGCAAGTACGTTATAAATAACAAAATTTTGGAGTGATCCTAAAATCGGTTAGTAATTAAGGAAAATATTTCAGTATTTTGATTTAAAATACAAAAGCTGATTGCCAATAAAGCCTCAATTACATTGAGCTTCTTTACGAGCTGTTTATTGGCGAATTTACAATCTGCCTGTAAAGTCGCCAAGTGTAATCATCGAATAAGCTAATAAGCAGGTTGTAAACACTACCGAGAAAAGTTGAAAGCCGATCAACTTTACACGCTACACGCCAGCGTGTGAGCCTACTGCGTCTGCGCAGTAGAGCGCAGTACCAACCTCCTGGTAAAAAAACGAACTACGTTCTGTCAAAATAGTCACTGGTTTGTGGTTTCTCAGCGAATGGAAAGTTTTGTGTGTAATCATCAAATCGCAGTAGCTGAATCGCCCGCTTTTAAATTCGCCAATAAACAGCTCGTAAAGAAGCTCAATGTAATTGGGGCTTTAGTAACGCAATTTAAAAAGCGATTTGAAGTATAATGTAAAAACAGTTAAACTTCGTCGCAATTCGATAGGACACGTATATCATAGTGGTCAGTGCACATGGGTGCGAATCCCGAGAAGCGCATGCTTGGATCCAAATTGTGTATAAGTAATGTTTGACACTTTATTTATACATTTATTGATAAAATACCTACTCATTATCTCAAATATGTAAGTAAATGGAAAATTGTCAACATGTACAATCCAACCTTGCAATGCGGTAGCCATATGTTCAATCTGTTATTTACTGAGAAAACTGCAAATTTAGTACTGTTATAATAAATATAATATTATGCAATATGAAATAATAATAATAATATTAACACAGAAGAGGTATACATCCTGCCATTTGGAAGTTGGTCTATCAGGAGTACAGAATTGCGGTGAGGTGTTACACAGAGTAATCCATTAAGCCTGGATTCGCTGACGGCCATAATCAAAAGCCAAACAAAACTTTGCCCGAATTAGATAAATCAATTTGGTTTGTTTGAACATCGTGGTTAAAATTTTGCAATATCTGTTTAGTTTAGTTGATGGCGTTCAAACAAAGTTGATAATCCTACCACGTACATACCTTCGAGGGCCATTGCCCATTATAATAGCACCGCCTACCATGGTTTTCTAAAAACTAAATTATATAAACAGTATTATATTTAAGTTTTTCATTTTTCAGGAAACGTCAATTATAGCTATCGACTTTTTAAATTCTCATTTTTATTAGTTTGATTCATTGAAAAATGCGTGGCATTATTGATTTAGCCATTTCATAAACAGAAGCCATACTGAAATTTGATACATTATACTTTGCCATGTCATAAAATATACACACGATACTGTCGGTAGGTATATTTTATCCCTGTTAGTGCATTTACAATAAATTCAAATACTGTGATTATTGAATTTTTACCAGTTTATTTTAACTGTTAATTTATAAATATTTAATCTTTATTATATCATTTGCATACTTTTACATTTTTTGATCGTTTCATCATGGCTGAGGATCGTGACCACCTTGAAATTCTTCTGAGCGATCAAAACCTTTCACGCCTCTTCAGGGCAGAGTGAAGGCTGCCCCCAGTAAGCTCCTTCACTACTTTGTCGCTCCAACGCACCGACGCTCTTCTTCTGCTTCGCCTTCCCTGGTGGCTAACTAGAACCTGCAGTCTCTCCAGGTTATTCAGTCTACGACGAACAATATTATGTACATGTCTCAGACATAATATAGTTAAGAGCCGTTCCTTTATCTGAAGTCTCAGGATGATTAACTAGTTCGTCCTGTAATCTATCATAAAAATACACCACATTTTGAAAGAGTTGATTGCCTTTCGCTCTCTTCCCCTCAGGGTCCATGACTCGATACTACAAAAAAATATAGAGAACACTTACATTTTCACAAGCATCATTTTCGTGGCAATTGAAATTCTCCGATCCTTCCATGTAGTGGTAAGACGTGTAATCGCATTTTAATGTGCGCCTTTTTGTTTTTGCTTCACATCCACGTTTTCCAATATTGGTCTATCTCAGATACATATACAAACAAACTTGTCCACTGTTTATAATAAAATTTTATGAAATCTATGTCAGAAATCTAACATAAAAAATCTAACTGCGGACGTGATGTTGGCTCACTGTTTCACTACCTAATTTTATAAGTTATATCTACAGTTGATCACTTTATCTTAACTTTTTAATTCTTGCTTTAACACGGAGTAGTTTCACGCATGCTTTAAGGTTGAAAGCGTGTTACGCACCGCGCCAACTGTCTACACTTGTACGTCAAATAGTTTTAAACTTTTCACGAGAAGCAGTGTTTTAATACAAATATGGAAAAATTGTAGTATAGTACACAGAATATTTATCGTATTGAATCCTTTAAAAATACAGTATTTACAACCTTTTTATGAGCTCGTATTCTTATTTGTCCGGTGGTTGTTTATCCAGTACAAATCTTGCAATCGATTTTTAACTAACTTCCCGACTTGCTAGACATTTGAAACTTTCAGAATATATTAGAAGACGATGCCAATGCATTTTTTATTAGTTTTAGCCATTTTTAAGTAGAATTGAATTCATTTTCAGTCAATTCTGTTTTGTATAAAAAGTTATTTCGGAAGAAATCCGTAATCCAATCCACTATTATTGGTTTCTAAGTGGGTGGTCCTAGCAACTAAATTATTAATATATACGTGCGTTACTATGGAAATCAAAATGAAATTTCAGTATTCTATATTTGTTTGTTTTTTTGTTTGTTTTTTATATTCTTCATATCAAGTGCAAGTTTGAGTATATTGAGCATAATAATTCAACAGAAAATGTAAAATGTTGTATTTAAAAAGTTCTTTTTATCTTGTAATTATTTTGCATTGACAACACTGACATCATATTGAACAGAAGTCCATCAATGATGGAGCTATGCGCTGGAATTTTCATCACGAAAAACGGCAATTTTGACACTGTGATGCGTATATCTAGCGAACGAAATAATACCCAAAGTAGACACGTCTATAACTGTTTTATACATTAACGTAATTTTGACATTATTTTGAACTCGAATATATATATATATATATTATAATAAGCTTTCTATAGGATGATAACAACAGAAAACTCATTACAATTGTCTTCATTTTTTGGTATATTGCCCGAAGATCTTTTGAAACAAAACCACACCGAACTAAATACTTTTTTAAGTAAAAACTGATGTTTAATTCTCCAAGATTATTCCACCGGAGGGAGCACTTAAATTTTGGGACGCATCTCCTCAACCATATTTTATTAAGTAACTGACGTCAGGCGAACTCAATTAAAAAGCAAAAGTTTTAATTTAATTGCTCCACGGTATAATAAACAAAATAATGGTTTCAAGATTCAGCGTAATCCAATTTGGCAAGTTTTCCTGTAACTTTGCGGAATATCTACAAGAATTTCAAACGGAAAACGAATTACAGGTAAATAACTAAGTACTTGTGTAGGTAATAATAATTAGAATATCTTTCTTGAAAGGAAAAACGAAAGTACATTTAATGTAATTTCGTTTGTTTAATTTTCAAATGACAACGATGTTATGAAGAATATTTGAGATAATTTGGAAAAATAACGAGCCAAGAGAGCTAAAGCGCAGAAAGATAGATAGCTGTATATAATTTGATTATTTTGGCTTGACTAATTCATTCAAACACTAGAAACATCAAACATTAATATTTTTTCTGTATATCGAGTATAAAGGACCTTTTGAGAAAAATACTCGTCACTCATAAATGTTGAAAACAGTTATATAGAATTTAATTTACAATCAAATGTTCCACTTTATAGTCAATTTCCTCAACTCAGTCACCGGTGCACTTCTATTCGTTTGACCTCGACTTGGTATTTAATAATATAACTAAATGAAAATTCCATATTTTTTCAGCTCTTAAATATCGTTGATAGAAAAGAATGGAGCTTTATATAATAAAAATATAAAACTGTTACACAATATATAATATATCAAGGCGAATAGGGAATGCAAATTGTTACATTTTCTCTAAAATTATGAATCGATTACAAACTGCATTGAATAATTTACCGATTATATTTTACTATAATCTGTTAAATTTGATGAACGATGGGTATAATGCGTGATGTTGACAAAGTAATAATAAATAATTTATAAGACACGGACATCTGATGTACCAGATATGGGTTTATTTTTATATGACGACGTTTATAACTATACTATTTTATGGCATTCATATGTTTTATGTCACCATTAAAATAATGTTAATATATAAGGTGAGAAAAGACAAGGTATCATATAATTATATAGGCTAAGCTCGCACACCAAATTCTTCATTATGTATCTTCACACAGTACTGCAGCCTTTAAAGGTTTAACAATTGAATCTAAATATACCTATTGGTAAGTGTCGACTTAAAAACTTTTCCATGACTACATATTTAAAAATCAGCAGTTACAAAATATAGGGTTTTAGCGGACCCTTTTTGAGTTGCTCCGCTCCAGCTCCACTCCGGGACCTAATACTTGCTTCAGCTCCACTCCAAGGTCTGCTCCACTCCGGGTTAAAAGTTTTAATACTTATTATATGTATACAATAGTTAAAAAATAAAAAAATAAGAGGTTTTGAAATAAGGTTTATTTATTCGTGCTTTTCATTATTAATTCTATTAAACATAATTTCCGACAGCAAATAGTCGTTCATTATCTGCCTCTTCTATCAAAAAGTGAGGTTATTTATCACTCGGCAATGTTGCTGTATTTGAAATAATTCCAATGTTGCAAAGTGTCAAATATAATATTTTCATTGGATTTTTGGACTAAAATTTAATAATAAAAAACACCTTGAGCAGTGGAGCACTACGAATTTTCGGTGCTCCGGGTAAAATCCCACTGCTTCACTGCTCCGTGCTCCTGCCCTGATCTCCGCTTCAATGCTATGGTTACAAACTTTTATCAATAATATGACTAGGTACCTGAAAAAGTACCTTCCCGTGGTCGGATCAAATCCATTTTTTGGAATTGAAATTTAGGTACCTAAATACATAGTATAATTGATCAATAACTCAAAATACCTACCTTACCAAAATATCGACATACCAACTTTTAGCGGCAACCCCACAATATATCCCTTGAAGATAAAATAGTTAAATAAGGTTAAACTTTATTCACAAAATTCAAGTGTCATAAAAGTTTACTCCAAATAGTTATTATTATGTCTAAACTATTTTAATTCCTCAAGTTTGCAGAATGAACTGACGTATTCCGGATAAATTTAGCGCGACATGTTACCAACGCGTCGCCCATAACTGATGTAAGTAGGTATAAAGAGTAGGTACAATCTTTAGTACTCACCTACTACATAATGTTTGAAAATTCGAAACACTTGTATAGCTGACATCCTATGACATAATGTTGGCAAACTCCTTACATAACTAATTACAATATTATGCTTGCCTGATACACTTATATTAATATTTTTCGTTATAATAATTATTTTCTTTATATAGTGTTATTAAATTAGTATTATAGATTTTTAAAACGTTATAGCAGCCATTTTTTCTGAGTTCCATCGATTTGTGCTCAGTATTGTTTAACAAATCATCACGGAAAGGTACACAGTAATACAGAGTTTGGGGATGGATGGTGTGGAGGCGGAAAATCGTTGTTGCTTGATTGTTTGGAGAAGAGTTTACTGATCGTTACAAGAATACACTGAATACAATAATATGGATGATAACATGAGGTTATAATCGCGGGTAATGATGTACTGGTGAGATCGATGTGATCGAGAGATTGATTATAAAATGAACTGAGAGATTCGATTCGAGTGAAATGACGTTGACTATCTCGAGTGAAGGACTCGTGACGATAGTATTGTGTCTAGTGACAGACTCGATGAGTTGAGTGAGTATTCATGCATTCTCCTTTCAATTTATACAAATGCAGTACATAAGAAATATTGTCGTAATTAACCAATAATTACAACAGATCCTACTGATCTAGATCTAGGTCAGGCGGTACATTATAAAGGGTGGCGACTGAAGAAACGTGTACAACTATTATAACTGTTGAGAGCAGTGGTGGTTTTCAATAAAACAGATGATTCACTGCTTCATTAGAAAGTATCGACATCTTAGTTTAAAAAATGATCGAAGCATTAAATATCCTGACTACACAAATATTGTAGTATTAATAATTGTAATGCCCATTTTAATACATATTCATAACAGTTTAAAAAGGGTTCATCCAAACCCATCGGCGCCACTCTCCACGTACCATCACTGTTTGAGAGTAGATTTCAGGTAAATACTATTTAAATATTTACGGTGTAGGTACTTGTCAATTTTGAATTTAGTATAGCCGAAATTAAATAATAACATAGGTAAGTAGATACCTGACTAATTTTCAGACAATTTGAAACTAAAAATGAAAGAGCACGGCATTTTAAGTTTGCTTAAGAGCATACATACGTGAAACGGCAAATAATTTTCAACAATAGGTGGGACGAAATTTCGCATTCGTTGCCAATCGCCGAGCGGCATTCGAGATGAGAGCACGTCGATTTTTTTTGTGATGGCGTCGTAAGAATATATTCTTTTATCGTGCAAAGATGATTAAAAAACGTTATTCCTGTACTCGAGAAAGAAAACATGTAAATGAATATATTATTATTATTACTAATATAACAATAAACATAACACTAAATGGACGTGTGTTGATTTTTATGACTAATTATGTTCCGTTCGGTACGCGTCATTAGCACAATCCGCGCGTCGCATAGTTACAATCTTTTTAGACCATGCGTTAGCTGAGGTATAGCCTTAAGGGTGGCACTTAATCTTTAGATGTCACTGGTGCTATATATCTGACACCATCGCTAAGCCATTTTTTTCTGAATTCAATTTATACAATCATAGTTTTGAAAATAATATTACTGCATGATATAGTTTAATTGATATTGCCTTTAGGCATGCAAACCATGAATCGCGATATGTTTTTATCATCGATTATCTATATTTATTTGAACATACTTTTTTTAATGCATGTTATATTACGGCCATTAATAATAAACATACAATGTCAATTTTTTAACGTAAACATGAGAAAAGCCATTGAAAAAAATATAACCGTAAAGTAGGCAATTTTCAGAAAAAACTTTCGACTTTAAACTTGTTTTGATAGTAGTGCTAGTTATTGCTAATAATTCGAATGCAATATAATGAACTACACGTAGGAAATCATGATCGTTGCATATTGAAATAAGTGTAAATCTATTCAACACAGTTATAAAACATAATGGTTTTGTTTAGAGTAATATACTATATCTACGGGTTGATTGTTTTTATCAGACAATCTACCACCTTTCAAAATAATGCTTAGGTAGCAAATTTACAATACAGAACGGATTCAAGCAGCCTTTGCGTGTTTTCCCTCGATTTTCTTTTGGCTAAATAAAATATTTAAAGGCATGGTATTTCACTACCAAATATCCGGGGCACAGAAGTCGGGCGGAGGTTCGAGTTTCCAGCCTTGTCGGACGATAAATCTTTTATTGCCCAAATCTTTGCATACTCCATTTTTGAAATCATGACGATTCTATTCAAATCAGATTATATCTATAACATTGCATGCTCGCCTGATACGTTGTACAATTGAATTTGTGTTATTTTTTTAATCAATACCTACTTATCGAAAACCTAATCTTTAATCCTAATTTAGGTACCTACTTATATATATTATATGCGTGAAATAGATACTCGTACATACAGAATGAATTAATGATAATGACAATGGCAATGGTTGTACCAAAACATATGCTATTCTACTCGTACCTTACTTCACTTCGGGTGCCGGACCAAATCCCAAAGGCCAAAATCTCGAATGCTGAAATCCCGAATGGCCGAAATCCCGAAAGCCTAAATCCCGAAGGCCGAGATCCCGAATTCCGAAATCCCGAATGCTGAAATCCCGAATGGCCGAAATCCCGAATGGCCGGAATCCCGAAGGCCGAAATCCCGAAAAATAAAAACAGTAAAATTTGCGTAATTCAAGATAAGTGTTACTGCAATTATTACTGTTTGTATTTTTTTATTTTTCGGGATTTCGACCTTCGGGATTCCGACCATTCGGGATTTCGGTATTCGGGATTTAGGCTTTCGGGATTTCGGCTTTCGGGATTTCGGCCATTCGGGATTTCAGCATTCGGGATTTCGGCCTTCGGGACTTCGACCCAAACCCCTTCACTTCACCACTTCACTGCTGCTATTTAACCACAATACCTAATGCGGTATTTCCGATTTTAGTTTCGGGAATTTATCCGAAATTGGTGACAATAGTGTATTCTATAAACTGTTAAAGTTTCAACAATATTAGTCTTGGGTTATAACCGAATAAACCGTTGTATGGGCCGAAGGTTTATATAAACCCCATGAGTACTGGAAGATGGTAAAACTTTACTAAGTTGGTTCCAACAACTGTGAAAAATTCATCTTTATTGTTTTAATAGTTTTTTTTTAGTGAAAACGGATCAAAAAATGTGGATTTAAGGTTAAATGGCGACCCCACGTTTGGAGCATTGCAATTAAGAGAAACTCATCTAGGTTCGTACCAATAATTCTGTCTATAATTGGCAGTGGATAGGTATTGCAGATGAAAGACTGTTACTGTTTTTACAAGGGTACAATTGGTACAATATAATAAATACTATGACAATGCTGTGCAATGTGTTTTTACCGGGAAGTTATAATGAATATCATTCCCAATCAATGGTGATTAGGGAATCCAATCCCGAGCCAAAATTCTGATCCCGGGATTTCGGGATTACAATTTGACAATCCCGGGATCCCGGGACTGGTCCCGGGATTGGCATTTTTTTCCATTTTTTATATAAAAATTTTATATTTACAAATAACATTGATAAAATCGGTCAAAATAAATCTAGTATAATTTATACTATTTAAAACATTTATTGTTAATATTGTATACGTTCAATCTTGGAAATACACAAGTTTAACGGAGTAAATAATATTGTAATATAGATAATAATGTGAATTTAATGGGAGATTGGTGTTTCTGATAGTAAAGACTTAATGAATGGATTAGCGAGATTTAAAATAGTATAGCAAATAATCATGGCGTACTTATGGCCTTTCCGCTTCATAAATCTAATTAGTCAGCCAAATCTGAAACTGCCGTAAAGCGTATGATATCATGGTGGAATAACTTTGTTAATAGTGCGAAGCATTGTTTTTTTCCAATCTTTCAATTTCTAATAATTTATGTGAAAAAATAAAATGAATCGGCAATGGGCAATGGGTATAAATCATACTTCATTCAAACTCAGTTTATTTCTAATGTAGTTATTTTTTATTAAAAGTATTTTTTCTGTTATATTTTCGCTTTTAGTTTATTTTCCATAAAAATGGATAAAAAAAATCAATCCCGAAATCCCGAGATTATGTTTATCAATCCCGGGATTCAAAGGTATCGAAAATAGCTCGGGATCCCGGGATCCCGGGATTCGGGATTGGAATCCCTAATAGTGATCAGCTATTTATCGACGTGCTCACAATAAAAATAGAATCTTGAAAAGAATATTTACAAAATAATTGAGTCAGTTATTTTATATTGAGTTTACGATAATTGGGTATGGCTGACTACAGTGACGTCCCTAGACAAAATGTCGCCCCTAAGCAGCGCCAAAATACCGCCCCATTTTTATACTGTATTTTTTATTATCCTTTCATGGCTACAATATCTAAAAAAATGTGTTGTATGGATACATTACTAACAAAATATATACCTACCACTAAACCTAATTTAAATGACATCTCTACTTTAATAGACAATATTGCGAGTCCACGGTTTTAGATACATTTAAAAATACACCGGAGAACTTTCAAAACTCGCGAATGACTGGCAAAAATATGTGGATAAATTAATTAAGTAAATATATGCCTACATATAATTCAAATATAATTCGTAAATCGGCACGTGGTATTGCTGGTTATTAAGAAAGTGACATCCAAGGCCAACGGAAGTAAGCTAGGCATCACGAACCCGACAAAAAATTAGGTACAGTCTTGTTAAACCTTTTATGTTACTGTACATTTTGTTACCAACCAGTGAGCTGAATTTTTTAATGGAAAGATATTTCCGTTATCACTAAGTTTATGTACCTATTTCTATATATACCTAATGATTCTTCTTGATTTGCTGCCCTTCGAGTAATTTCCGCCCCCAAGCGATGCTCAATCTGCCTACCCCCACGGCACGTCACTGGCTGACTATATGGAAAAACCGATATTACTGACATTATAATTGCAGTCAGCTATTTCCTGAGTTTGCAATAAACACTACGAGAAATGGACATTAAGGAATTTGTAATTGAGGTCAGCTATCTAATATCGCCGATCAATAATGTATTGACACGGCTTGAGTTGTTTATCCCCATATAATTTACTGCAATACATTAATTCTAAAATTGAATATTTATTATTTACTTATGCTATTTTTTAATTGAAACCAGTATATGTTTAAAGCAGTTATATTGGTGAATTATTCATAATATGAATGCGATAATCATGTGCCTGCTGCTTATACAATTCTCTGAATACAAGATTGAAAAAATGTCGATTCGTTCTTTGCACGCTATCTCATTAATATTTTAATGTTATTTCTCATATCGATCTTTTTGTTCATATAGTTCTGTTGGCTTTGGTAACATCTTTAAATAAATTAAAAAAACTTGGATAATATGCTGTATTATTAATCAACTGTGTATTGTTGAAAATTGCGGATATTAGATGCAAAGTCAATATTAGCTCTGCTAAGATTTTAATAGGCTGGAAATAATATGTGTATAGCGATACTAAACATGAATTTCGTAATTATAAGTCAACCAATCAAACGTATGCCACAGTATAAATATCTATAGATATAAGTAAATGAAATGAGATCTATATCAACAAATTAAAACAAAATTTAAGATAAATGGTATTTATTTATCAAAATGAGACGCCTCCTTAACAATAGTGACGTATATCCAGATTAAGATTAAAATAAGTAAATATCAAGGAGAATTGGAATTGACCCAGATGTTCTGCGTAGCATTAAAACTAGAAAACTATAAAACATCGGCCACATTTTAATTTGAGGATATAGGTAAAAATCACTCCTTAATTAATTATCTAAGGAAAGATCATCGATTTATGAAAGAAAAAAAATAATATTTAACTGTTCCAGAGTATAAACAATAAACTGAAGATCGCTTTGAAGTTGGCCAACCACAGAACAGATTAATAAATATAATTTAGATAGGCTATACTCCAATACACTACATTCTGAAGCAGGGTTTTGAATGTGTGAGTGTCCTGTGAAAATTAAACACATATTATAGACGTGCAATAGTGTGTGTTGCAACCTTCAAATATACCAATATTGAATGGGCGTCAGTGCATCAACCTTGAGCAGTTGTCAGAACGAAAAACAAGCTTGGAATGACGTATTATTGACACGCGTTTAAGTTTATCCCACATTCTTTCACACTCGAGATCGGTTGCCTGTTACTCCACAACCGTTAGGTATTTCAGTTCCAATTAATTCTGTGTTCCCTGTAGCCAACTTTTGGCGGAATAAAAAAGAAAAGTCTTATTTTTCTACGATTTGTTTAACGGCTATCAAATTTAGACACTCCTAGTAACATTTGGTTTATTAACGAGAGTCAGCAATATCCATCTCTCTATATTATTAACATAGTATTAGAACAAAAGTAAAACATGGTTTTTTAAGGCTATACTTCAGTTGAGGCATGGTCTAAAAAGATCGTGGCTAGGCGATGCGCGAATTGTGCAAATGACGCGAGCCGAACGAAATATAATTTGTCATAAAAATCCGACATGCGTCTATTTAATGTTATGTTTATTGTTATATTACTAATAATAATAGTATATTCATTGACATGTTTTCTTTTTTTAAGTATATAGTAAAGTTTTTTAGTCATCTTTACACGATTTAGAAATATTTTCATCCCACGCCATGACAAAACAAATCGACGTGCAGACACCTCGACTGTCGGTCTCCGATTGGCGACTAGTGAAAAATTTCGTCGCACCTACTGTTGAAAATTATTTGCCGTTTCACTGAAGTACGCTATAAATAATTAGAGTGTGTTTATTGATTATATTATTTTGGTATTCGTATGAATGCAAGCCGGATTTTTGTTAATATTTCGGTATTAAAATGTATGTAGATAGAAAACTCTTTGCAACTAGTGTCCTCAACAGTTGAAAATATTTATTTAAAATTGGAGGAGTCAGCTTCTAATTAAAATGAAAGTATTTGATTGATTGGTGGGATAATGATAAAACAACATACGTAATAAAATCATGAACTAATGAAAAATGTAATTGTATAATATTAATTTAAAATTGAGTTAAAATACGAGTATTATAAACAACGTATATGATAGGCAAAAGAGAATAAGCAACAGTTTTGATGAAATTGAGTTATATATTATTATACCATTGCAATCGCCTGATTTTTCTGCGTCGATTGGGCTAGATTTCGTGTCCTAACGATGACTTTTGTGTCACTTATCCCAACGGTAATTTGGAGACAAACAAGTGATATTTTAGTACTAAGCAACAGAATTTTTGACAAGTTAGGAAATTGTGGCGGTTAGATAAATGACTAAACAAAAATGTAAACTTAAGCTCTTTTACTTTTTTATTAATTGTGTAAATGCTCAACTCATCTAGTTTTTTTTGGACGTGATAAATGTGTCTGACGTCGGTTAGATTGTTTAACCCTGCAGTAAAATAATCTTTGTATGGCTATTATTATTTTATGCATGCGCCTCTAAAAACCAAATAATACCTATAATAGCTTAAATAGTTTTTCCTGATCTTTATTTCGTGAACATTGTCGCTTATCCCTGTTTACCTAAATCCAGATTGCACATTGTCTTGGCGGTAAGGAGGTTTATACTTAGTCATTTACGTTTTCAAATCAAACGCATTAATTTATTGTATTGTATTTCTGCAAAAAAAGACATTATTGACGTCGATAAACATTTTCAATTACAAGGGCCGAAATAAGTCAGTATGATAAAAGGAATAATTGTATTGTGCCTAATAAACTAATTAATTTTAGTTGAATGACAAAAAAATTAACGTCAATATTTTATAAAGTCTCTTTTTGTTTTCTGTTCATGTCATTTAGCTGATCACCACACCAGGCCACCCTAAGCCCGGGCTCCCAGGCTAGAGCCCTATCAGCCCCCCCCCCTTTGTGGGGGCCATGCATATAATACTAATAATATCTAAAGATGAAACAATTACATTTACCCCTTCTATAAATATCTTTCTAATTTTTAGTAACTGCCTTTTTCCTGATTTTGTTTTCGTAACTTAATTGATTAAGCTCTTTTTATCGCAATGAATATTATTTGAATTTTTTATTTAGACCCTTTTTCCGTATTTTGTTTTCGTTACAAAATTGACTTAGCTCTTTTTACCACAATGGATATATTATATAATTTTTAGTTAGATCTTTTTTCCTGATTCTATTTTTGTGACCAAATTTCATAACCGACACTAATTCTTAAACTGAGTAATTATTTGAAAACGTATCAACACCACCACTAAACTTAGACATAATCTTCAGGTTCTTATAAAAGTGTATATTTTAACCTTTGGGTGATTTAGAATGTTTTTTTTTCCAAAATTCGTAACCTTGTTAAGTTCTCTTGAACTTGTATTTTGTCGGCTATTTTCTATTGCTTTTCAAGCGTCGATATATTATTATTATAATAAAATCATGAACGGTATTTTGGAGCGTAACATTTTTTGATCCAAATTTGAACGCGGAATATTCACCAAGCGCCTACAACATTGAAAAAGACGAAACTCACTTCGTAAATGGATGGTTTCACATATGGGCGATAACTGTCAATTAATGGTAGATCATCGCTATAGAAAGAAAAAGTTTTCACTTGTCAATAGATCATTGTAACTAATTATATGTAACCAGTGAACACAATAATAACGAAATAAATAAGGCTTAAAAATCTGGAATATGGAGAAATATATAATAAACTTAAATTGGTAGTATGTGTTAAGGGATAATATGTAATTTTCAATAGTTACGTATGTATCATAACATGAATTAATTGGCACTCATTGTACCCATCGTCAAACTGTTTTCTTACTGTGCAAAGAGCCTACTGCGCAACGGTCAGGGGAAACTACGCTCAGTTTTTAATGTACAAAGATTCATATATTTTCTTTCTCTCACTCCTACGGTAAGTTGTCAATGATACAGGTTTCATCATAGTTAATTTGAAAACTAATTTTACGTAAGCTGGTTAAGGAAATCAAAATAGGAATGACTGATGCTTCCCATTCGAAGTCTATAAGGAATTACATCATATAAAAATTAAATGTACACGCTTTCTACGTTTAAACAACTCAATTAATCGACCGGAATATATGAGAAATAGGTAGGTAAATTAATTAGTGATACAATTATATAGTTATATAAAATTCTGGTAGGTGCTAAGTATCATAACGCTGCCATTATTATCAGATATTTGATACTAATCAATATTAAATGAATCTAATAAAATTCGAACATTGCTGTCTGCAATAGCTACTCCATGAACGACGCGTATTTTTGAAGTTATACTTCTTTAGGCGCGTTTGGAAAATCAGATCAGAGTGTATTTTTGGCGTGTGACATGTAACACATAATTAATTTTTTCACACGAAAAAAATCGCATTCGATTAGATTCGAACCACGATTGTTCGGTTATCAGCCCAACGTACTGCCTTTACGCCTTTACTTTACTTCGCTTTACTTTATTGTTCCGTTGCCTAGGAAACGAATTTATTATTTTTGGCCAAAGTGAAATGAAAAACGTTGTGTCGCGTTGTGAATTGTACCTACTCCTTTTTATATGTGATTAGCTGTCACAACTAAGCTTAATATTTTTAAGTGTGATAGGTAGGTTACTTTTGTTTGGTATTACATATTTAGTTTATATGAGAACTATTTTCTAACTGTTTGAATATTTTTGGTTGATGTGAATTTTGACTAACGCGGTGTGCGATTATTTTATTTTGTTACGCCAAAGAAGTATAACTTCTATCGCGCGTACATAACTACACACACCGATTTTGTTTTATTCCAATGCTATATGGCCATTTCTTTCCGGTACGACAGTTCACGGTAAATTGTATTGCGGCGAAATGTAATATTACGTATAATTTGCATGACTTAACCAGCTGACTCATGTCTTGATAAAAAATTCTAATCTTCAATAAAGTCATCTACCTCAGTGCTGTCCAACTTATTTTAGGCCGCGGGCCATTTTTTCTTTAGAAAACATTTCGGGGCCAAAGAGGATAAGTAAATGAAAAGTCAGTTAATGTCAATTCAAAAGTTATTATTTTATACAAAAAAATCAAAAATAACATATAACTATAAATAATATAAAAAAAAATATTAAGTTATTTAATTTCTTTTTTGTAAATTTTTTATTCATCATAAATTAATTATTACGTTTAAAAAACAATGATTATATTTATACGTAGTTATTTAATGGGAGCATTGTGGCCTTAGTTGTTGCAACAACTTCTTTTATGTCAATATCAACATTATTATTGTGGAAATAATATTTATTTATTTGTAGCGCAATATTTTAATTCTCATCATCAAATTTATATTTTTTTCAAGCTGGAAAAATTAAGCAGTATATTTCTTTGTTTTGAAAAAGTATTTTTAATATTTAGTATTATAATGAAATGTTGTCATATTTTAATGTATGATGGATAATTCTGAACACAATTTTATATTTTATTTCCCCATACATTTCACGTCAAATATTAATTCTGACAAAATTTTGCTCCCCAATGTTTGATAAAAAATTTGCTGCACAGCAAAAAAAATGTCGGGCCGCCAGTTGAACAACGCTGACCTACCTTATATAATATAATTAAGGTGAGCAATCTTTGATAATATTGCTACAATAATGTTTAACTTTTAGACAGTTGAAACTATTAACATAAATCCATCTGAAGTAATAATAAATAACTCACTTTAATGCGTCGAGATGCGAATAATAATATTATGGTAGAGAAACTTTGTCACGTTTAATACATGTCTTAAAAGGTTTATTAGTCGTAGTGTGTATAAATGGGGGCTGGAAAACATATGAAGTTAGTTAAAGAGCAAAGTTTAAATGCTTCTTTAACGTCCTCCGTGTTTTAATGGCGAAACTGTGTACATTCAACAAGACAGGACGAAATTGCCAATGTGTGTATAGCGGCGCCAACTATTTACCTTGCTAATGGAGTCAACAATCTCTATTATAATGCTCTGTAAATTGTATAGAAAAATAGAACTAACCAACAAATAATGATGAAGACGTTCTGTGAATCAAAAGAGCTTTACTCGTAAAAATACCGAAATAAGGTAAGTAAATACGCTTAGATCGTTTTTCATTTTTCATTTTATGTTCCATTATCAAAGAACGTCTGTCGACCAGTTAACTCTTAAGTTGTGATTATATTGAGATGCACTATTACGTGACGTCACAGTAAGCTGCCGCTACGGGAAAAAGTGTAGAATGTCGTTTTTATTCGTGTTTAAAATGTTACCTTTTGAACCTTTAAACGAACATTGTCAGTTAGAAAAATTGGCCGAAATTACCAGAACAACAATGAGGTCATCTCACGTTGTACCGCACTGCATCGACACCTGCATGCCTCAATGAACGTTTCTTATCATTTTTTACATGCCTAAGCATTTTTGACTCATGTCAAAATCGCGACTTTTTTGTTTTTAGCGGTTGGCACTGTATTTTCTATAAGAATGTTGTCTATTATCTATGGTATGCAGGTTATGTTCTGTTCAAAATATTATCTATGGATATAATATCGCAAGTAATTTTTACGTACGCGCATCTGGAAACTATTAAAATTATTTGAAATTAGCATGAATAATGAATAATAAATCAAAATACTAATACATTAGAGTTGGCACTCTCCATCATAGAATTTACAGAGATGATGATCGTTCAAAATATTCTGCAAAATGACGAAACCACAGACAAAATTTGTCGCCGTGACAATACGCGACTTGCATTTCAATATAATCACAAAAGAGACGCGTTTTTCAATTCTTCGGTCACATGGTAAGAACAGATTCGAAAAAATTGAAGAAAGTAGTTAAGTTTGGTGGCGTCGAAAAGAAGAAGTTGCAAGGGCGTTTACCTACATACTATCAAGAAAGCAACTCGATTGATGATAACTCAATCTAAAAGATCGCCGTAAATGGAAGAAGATTATTGGTAACGCCTGTAATTTCAGTGATCACCATCCTCAGTAATCTGACAAAATGAAAAGAGATCTTGAAAAGTAGATCGACGACACAATTTTTCTTTTCTTACAATTTTATTTGTCGTATATGAGGAATCTATTCATGAAGGCTTCAGATTTTGCGATAGAATATTGACAAAAAAGTGAGTTTTTTTTAAACACATTGTATGGAGATACCCATGTTTTGAGTACCAGACCGCTTATTTTTACCGCATTATCAGCCGTGTACCGAATTCGAATTGTCAGTGTAACAGTGTGACAGAATAACGTGATGGAGAAACGTAATGCCATGTATTGCATATTTAATCTTATCTTTACATGGGGAAGTGTAGATAAGTACATAAATTTAGTCTAATTTTGTTTTTGATATCACGACTCATCAGACATAATATATTGACATGTTGGGCCGAAACGATTACGTGGCATATAAACAGTGACCCTGGTAGGCAGGTTATGTGTCGCATAAGGCCGGTTCGGATAAGTCGAGTAATTTAGTAGAGTGGCGAGTAATTTAGTTACCACTAAATGATTTAGTAACTGAAAAGTGTCCGAACACACGGCCTATAGGGACGGCATATTATAAAGGGTGGCGAATTAAAGAACAAATATTACAACTTTTGAGAGCAGTGGTGGTTTTTCATAAAGCAAAGGATGCTAAGTTTAAAAAAAATAATCGATAAATAATAAATTAATAGCGGTTTATCGCAGGCAATTTAAATAAATTTGAAGATATTTGTTGTATTTATCTGTACAGCCCAAAATAAATAATAAAATACCTAAACACTATGTACTTTTCAGACAATTTTAAACTAAATAATTATAAAATAAAAAGAACTTTTTATATACAACGTTTTTAAATTCTGTTGAACCATATAAACTTGACTTGACTAGCTTAAACGATTAAAAAAAATGTACTTGACATGTCATATTGATTTCCATAGTAACGCACGTATATATTATTAATTTAGTTGCTAGGACTCCAGACCCCTAGCAACCAATAATGGTGTCGAAATAACTTGTCATAGAAAACAGAATTAACTGAAAATGAATTCAATTCTACTTAAAGATGGATAAAAGTATTAAAAAAACGCATTGGCATCGTGTTCTGATATATTCTAAAAGTTTCAAATGTCTAGCTAGTCGGGAAGTTAGTTAAAAATCGATTGCAAGATTTGTACCGGACAAAGAACCACTGGACAAATAAGAATACGAGCTAAGAAAAACGTTGTAAAATGAAATGGGGTGGCATTATAAGTCTGCTTTTGGGCGTCACTTTATCTAGGGACGTCACTGCACATTAACATGCAAGGAGTGGTGTGCATTGACTAGATACATAGAATACCGGTGAAGCTACCGGTATGCGGGTTATGGTGTTGAAAGAATATCTGGACGGCTGACACTGAGATGGCTGTAGTGCGGCAGAGGAGATATGAAGATGGCTCATTCACAATCATAGTAAACCTGCCACCGTGCTGGACCTCTCGATAAGAGAAAAGATTATTGAAAAGGCCAAAGCCCGTCGAGGTTTATAGAGTCAATAGTGAATATGACTTATTTAAATTGTTGATGTCTTCTAATGGTGATAATATAATAATTTGTCTATGTAGATGGTGGTGATTATTTCTATGTCTATTGTTTCAGACTCAATGAATGTATATTTCACCTATGGTGAGTTACAGTAAGGCAGAGGTTGGCAACGCTGTGCTCGCAGGTATCCAAGTGCTCGCGAGTATTATCGAAATGCCCTCCACAAACTGACCGATTTTCCATAAATCTTCTATTTCTGTCAAAAAATATAATTTCTTATACATTTATTCTGTTCCACGCATCTTTAGTAAAAAATTCGCCTGCCTCACAATGTAATCTGTTTATGTCAATGACATTAATATGGACGAAGCATTTGGAAAAAAAAATGACACTCACATTTTTGTCGGGTCTGCCGAATGGCATAATCTGTTCTAACGCCATTACAATAAAGGTGATATTGCTATAAATTCCCGATGCGTGATATCGCATAATGGAAATTGCGAAATTTTGTCACGTGACGTCTACCTAATTTACTTGCTAGCTACTGTACTGAGTGCGTTGTCCATTTATAATTTCATTGGTTTATGTATACATTTTTAAAAATATGCTTGCGGGATACTACATAATATTATTAAAACTAAAGATTTTATGCTGTATATGTATAATATTTAAGTCCCGTTACTGATAATAACGCTAGGGTTGGTATAAACAATAATTAATTATCAAATTGTGCAGAGAGGTATTTTTTTAAAGGGATTATTACAGTGTAATACTACGATTATAAATTTAAATTGATAAATGTTTGCTCAAAGAATAGAATCCGAATGAGATTTTTACGACTAACAAGTAAATGGCAAGTGACGAACATATCTAATCATCATACTATCCTGCTTTCTCTGCCCTCAACAAACTGAGGTGCTGTATGACTTTCTCAGAATAATTTTCGTTCACTAGCACACAACTGAACATTTATTTGGTTTAAAATTAATAATTCTTACAGTGATAATCAAATTGGTACAGAAGCATAAAATACAACATAATATTAATGTTATTTAAATCGCTTCTAGAAGCATAAATTTCGGTCTTATCTCCGAAGAAGGTCAATAATATAGTGGATATTGAAGCGCCTAGTTTCAAAAGCCCCTAAAACGATTTTAGGTAGTTCTGAGAAAAATGAGAAAAACGATTTTAGGTAGTATTGAAAAAAATGAGAAAAAATCATATCTATTAATTTATCAACTTTATGTATTTATTTTTTAATTCATTATATTTTAAAGAGTATTTTGGCTTTCCATTTTAGGGGTATTTGAAAAGAACGCCCAACCAGTTTAGCGGGTTTTAAAATTTACCCTAATTTTTGATCATACGTATTGACAGTTTTTGGCGGTTTTTAAAGTTCAATCTTTGGCTATCATATAAGTAACAAAAATATCCATCTAAATAGATATCTAATTCAAAAATTTTCGAAAACCGTTTTAGGGGCTTTTGAAACTAGGCGCTTCATATAACTGAACACGTCTTTTTTACAGATAAAACCATTTAAAATTAAACAAAAAAACAATGATTATAATATGATGACGTTAAAACACTAATGAAAACATGTTTTTATTCGATTATAATCTCTCGTTAAGAACTGGAAGTAAACAAATATTGAAGCCCCTTTATTAAGTTTGATTCCGATCGATAACGTAATATGCTGACTTGCGTCATTGGTCGATGATCACTTTCTGTTCAAAATTGCACTTGGAACTGTTGTGCGATTGGATCTCTAATGTTACAAGTGCCAATTGAAATGCAACGTTCATCCCACTTGGTCAGGAGTTACAAACTTCGCTTTTCCAATATGCGATATGGATAGAGTGAAGTTTATTTATTTTTTCGATAGTAAACTACGTAGTGAATACACATATAATTATCAGTGGTGAACGCTGTGCAATTACCTATTAACTGTAACACTTCAACATTTAGTACCTAAATATAATATATATATATCTAAATAATGCTCATATTTATTACTTAAAAGCCATATAGATAACGGCAGTAAATGATAATCAATAATACCGTGAAGATAATTAGACAAAGCAAAATAATTAAAAAAAAAAAAAAAAACTTTATTCCAAAACCAAGATAATATTATTTAATGCTGGCCCGGCTCCTGCCTTGCGTCAGCATGCACCGGAGCAAACTAACAGAAAGAAAAGTGGGACACTCTGTTTAGAAAGTAAACTAAAAAGACAAAAAGTATTTGTAAATAAGTCAGTACGAAAAAAAATCACAGAATTATAACGGCGGGCGGTCGGTTTAGGATAATATTATTTACTCTAAAAGAATACCAGGTGGCAGTGACACCTGTCAATTTATCAATGCGCTCAACAAAGACGCAAACTTAATGTATGCAAAAATTCGTGCATCAGAGAGAGAGAGTTTTATGCATTTCAAACAGACATCCTAATAATATCACACATGCCTCCACAGAGTGGCGGTTTGTATTAACAGATTTTGTTTGTATTGACAGACTCCAAACACAAATTGAATAAAAAATACGTGTATTTGCCGGACTCAGAATTCGAACCTGGGTTCCACGACGTTATAAACCGACGCGTTAGCCGCTCGTCCATCGTGGGCATTACACTTCATATTATTTTTTATCCATCGCTCACATTTGCGTGTTTGCGTGTCACCGTATCCCCTTTCAATACGTCTCCTCGCTGTCTCTCTATACTTTCATATTGTGATGAGTTTAGTTCTAAATTCGAACACATGCCGATGTATCGTATATCTGTAATACATAATATAATTAATAATAGTAAATAAATAAATAAAATTAATATAATAATACGGTGTCCAAATAGTTTCAGTGATCTTCTTTGGATCGAATATGATAAAAAAAAAGCTATGAATCACCCTGATAGTGAGCGATGACATTATTACTCACGTACTTCATGCTATCATGCCACACCACTGGGGCAAAAGGCAAGTAGAAAGTCGCTCACTAGATCTATTATATGCAGCGTGTTGATTGCTTTTGTAGCACAGCTGCAGGGTAAAAGAAGGTCGGCCATGACGACGAAACCTTTGAGGCTTTTTCACGAGGGTACGAAGTATCGCAATCTCTGATGGCATCCGGATCACAATGTGTCCCAGCCACGTCTCTTCTTGAGTACTTTAATTGCCGAGGACTCCGTATCCGCTAATAGTCCGCTAAGTGTTTGTAATACGGTCGTACCAATTAACCCCTAAAATTTGACGAAGACATCGATTCTCAAAGTTTAAACGTCGAGACCTTTGAAATTTGGTAAGATGCCGTATCTCATAGATATGTAGAGCACAGGTAGCATGAACGCGTTTGAAAAACGCCATTTAGTCTCAGTTAATACAGTCGAGAACTCCACGAGACTCCAAGTTGGCTGAATGCAGCCTGCCACACCCATGCACCTCAACTATGGCACCTAAGTATTTGAACCTGGTCACAGGCTCGATAAGCAGATCGGAAATCCGTAGTGGAGTGCCGGCGTCGAATTGATTAATATATACAGATTAAAAGATTATATATTATCAATAATAATTACATATTTCTATTACAAATATGAGATTATGCAACAATATATTAATTAGTATAAACATATCCGATATGATCTGGCAAATATTTTTTTATCAGAGAAAGTTTACAACAGTGATTTGCAAGGCGGCATTCAGTTGATTGTAAGTAGGCTCACTTAAAAATATGCATCATTTTATATGATGTGTACTAACTAAAAATAAAATAAATCTATATGTATATATTCAAAGGGTCACACATAATAACCGATATGTGCACAGATTCTCCCCACGCCAGATAAACGAACATTCGTAATCGCGAATTCGATGTCATATTGCGAAAAGATTATAGACGAATAGATAAGGAAGCAGACAAAATGAATCATAATTGTGAGTGAGTACGCATTCGGCACGCTTATATATCCGCTCTATGCGAGAGTAAGATAGAATTTCTGCGGCTGAATTAAATATGTTTTGTAAACGTAGCCGGTAAAAATAGATTTGACTGATTGCATTCATTTAAAAACTGCGAGCACGTGTTGATGAAATTTATTGTTTTTGCGTTAAATATAAACTTACTGGTAA
Organism: Rhyacophila brunnea; assembly: GCF_057557595.1. Taxonomy (NCBI): domain Eukaryota; kingdom Metazoa; phylum Arthropoda; class Insecta; order Trichoptera; family Rhyacophilidae; genus Rhyacophila; species Rhyacophila brunnea. Next base: position 24,779,340 of record NW_028232774.1, read on the forward strand.
TTATATTTAGTTATTTCAGTGGAACATATGGTTACCTATGTCGTGTTTAAATTTGGTAGCCGTACTGAAGAGCAACATGATGGTATAACGTTTCATAGTTAAATTGATAATAATAAAATCGAGGTTCTACTGTGCGTTATACGCAAGAAACACAGCTTCATTTTGCCGAAAAATAGGCGCTAGGTATCTCGGCGAGTGGACAACCACTGGACAAATAACGTATTACGGTGGTACCCAAAGGGCACTAGACGTCTAAATTGACGTCCTAAAACCCGCAGGATAAACGAACTCATAAAGTTTGGTGGATTTACGTGGCAGCGAATAACTAAGGACTGAAGACTGGAGGGAGCTAGGGGAGGCCTTCATTCAGCAGTGGACCGACCCAATCTGATGATGATAATCTAAAATAATACCCAGAATGGTGTCGAACCGTTGATAGGCGTGCTGCATTTGGCATTATTGGAAATTATATTCTCGCAGGGCCGTAGCTAGGAGGAATATTGAGAAAAAAGCCTACCTCAAAAATAACTATCAAACAGTAATACAAGCGTCACACCTCAAATTTAGTTCTAGTAAAAATTGTAGAACGTCAATGATGCAAAAAAAATGTATAATGGTATCCTTAGCACCTGACAAAATGAGAAACTCGATTTTTTTCCCGTAAAAACCTTACCTCTTATGGAAACTCCTGCGTTTCAATCTGTCAATTCTCTAAGTGGTCAAGCTCGTGTTATTACAACGTTTTTATTAGCTCGTATTCTTGTTTGTCCGGTGGTTGTTTGTCCAGTACAAATCTTGCAATCGATTTTTAACTAACTTCCCGACTAGCTAGACATTTGAAACTTTTAGAATATATCAGAACACGATTCGTGTAAGTAAATTTATATTTAACGCAAAACAATAAATTTGAGCAACACGTGCTCGCAGTTTTTAAATGAATGTAATCAGTCAAATCTATTTTTACAACGTTTTTATTAGATCGTATTCTTGTTTGTCCGGTGGTTGTTTATCCAGTACAAATCTTGCAATCAATTTTTAACTAACTTCCCGACTAGCTAGACATTTGAAACTTGTATAATATATCAAAACACGATGCCAATGCATTCTTTTAATACTTTTAGCCATCTTTAAGCAGAATTGAATTCATTTTCAGTTAGGTAATTCTGTTTTGTTTGAAAATTTATTTCGACATCTATTAGTTGCTAGGGGTCTGGGGTCCTAGAAACTACATTATTAATATATACGTGCGTTACTATGGAAATCAATATGATTTGTCAAAATGACATTTCGGTACTTATTCTATATTTGTTTGTTTGTTTGTTTTTTTATTTACTTCATATCAAGTACAAGTTTGAGCATATTGAGCATAATAATTCAACAGAAAATTTAAAAACTGAGAAACTTATTGAGCTTATCCGTGACTATGGCACACTTTAGCAGAACCGTCAAAGAGAAAACGTGTAAAAGGCGGCCTAGTATAGTCTCAGACACTAGAGGTTTTAACCGAGTACAGTCGTGTGTCCCGGATACTCGAGTTGAATGTTCCAGACATTCCGATTCGTATAGTGAGTTTTCTTTGCGAAATGCCATCTTCCGTTATTGTAACCTCAGGTATTTGAAGCTATCAATACTTTTGACCAGTTGAGTGTTGCCAACTATCGTTGACAAAAACATGCCAGACGGGGTATAAAAACAAGCTATTTGGCAGGAAAAAACGCTAGATTTTGCGGAAATAAAATTGCAAGTAAATTTACTTATTCTACCAAACCACCTGTTAATACCTTTCCTTTCGCATATCGAAAAAAAATGTCATCTCAAGAAGATATTTGTTTGAAATATTAAACAAATAATGTATTTATTAAATAACGCTCGGTAAATTATAATTAGGTAACATCAGATGAGTGGTATCCCCAATAATCGTCAAACTGAAGTCACATACCTAAGCACACATCAAATTATATGCTACCATTCACTATAACGACGCCATAAATGCTCCTATTGTTTCATCGTGTTCTGTTGTTTTATTTCTCAGGCTACTAAAATAGGTAACGACCTGCCTGCACTAAGTATATGATAGAGATCAGATATTTGATGCACATGCAAATAAATATCTAGCGTATTTTCAGCACATTTGAAATTGTTGGAGACATCAAAAAACGCTAGTAAAACGCCACAAACCAGATGCGTTTTTTACATGCTAGATGCTTATCAAAATGCTAGAACTGACAAGAAAAACTTTCCCGTCGCTAATCAGAGGAAAATCTGGATCAGGACAGTTGCTATTATTACTCACTTTTTGATCCTCGCATGCAATATAGAAATTAGAGGAAATATAATACCACGGCGATAATTCACAAGAACAAAATAAAAAACAGTTGAAAATATCTGTATTAAAGTTCAAAGTACCTACATGATTATATTCCACACGGCATGACGCGCAGACTGTTGGCGTACCACGAGAGATGTTTACTGCAAACACTCACCTCGCTAATTTCAGAGCGAGCCCCTTTGTCTCGTGTAAGAGGTGCATCGCATTTCGCTCGTTAATGAATAAATTAGGAAATTTACTCGTATGGCTTTGAATGCATTTACATCGCCTACTACATTTCCATACGTTAACTTTTGACCTTTTAGATGTATAGACTCTTTATATATACATACATAATCAAATACCGCATAACATACCGTTGTTGAGCTGTAAAAGCAAGGAATACAGAATTAATTGGAACTGAAATACCTAACGGGTGTGGAGTAACAGGCAACCGCAGAAAGTATGAACCAACCAAATGATAATTATTATAAATACCTCCTCGTACATCTGTTTTAAAATATATTATATAATGGGATTAATTTCGCCAATTATTTTTTTCATTTAAAATCTAACATAATGGCTATTATTATTTTATGCCTGCACCTCTAAAAACCAAATAATATAGCTTAGATAATTTTTCCTGATTTTTATTTGCGTAAACATTGCCGCTTATCCCTGTTTACCTAAATCCAGATTGCATATGTTTTGTCGGTAAGGAGGTTTTTTGCAAATCAAACATATTAATTTATTGTATTGTAATCTAATGTTAAAAACTCGTTATGTTTTCTGTTCATCTCATTTAGCTGGTCCTAAACTAAGCTAACCTAAGCCCGGGCCCCCAGACTAGAGCCTTATCACCCCCCCCCCCCCCCCCCCACGTCTTGCGGGCCATGCCTATAATACTAATACTATGTACAGATGAAACTATTACATTTCGCCCTTCCAAAAAGTTAGAGTGAGTTGAACTATTCATCCTAACTTAACCAGCTGAAAACATGACGATTGTATGTTGTATCTTTTTAGCCACTGGTAAATTATGATATAATTTTTGGTAACCACCTTTTTCCTGATTTTATTTTCGTAACAAAATTGAGTAAGCTCTTTTTATCGCAATGAATAATATTTGTTTTTTTTTTTTATTTAGACCCTTTTTCCTTATTTTGTTTTTATTACAAAATTTAATTAGCTCTTTTTAACCCAATGAATATATTATATAATTTTTAGTTAGACTTCTTTTCCTGATTTTATTTTTGTGACCAAATGATTAAATTGCATAAGCGACACTATTTCTTAAACTAAATAATATTTAAAAAAAAGTATCAACACTACCACTTAGACGTAATCTTCAGGACCTTATAAAAGTGAAAAGTTTAAAAATCGAACCATTGGGTGATTTAGAATGATTTTTTTTCCAAAATTCTTGACTTTGTTAAGCTCTCATGAAATTTTGTATTTTGTCGGTTATTCCCTTACAAACGTTGAATTGATGGTAATGGTAACCACAGTCGCCGCCTTATCACCCTCACTCTTAATAACACATACCACGAGAGACTACTTTTTGACGTGAACTATCAGCATTGTTTATTAATAATTTGGAATATTTAAGAAGTTACTTTGTTTTAAGTATTTTTTGGCTGAATTTACATTACTTTTGAATTTACGCAATAACTTAGCACTACCATATAAATCAGGAAACACATGATTAATGGCATAACAGGCAACCGTTCTCGAGTCGGGAAGAATATGGGATAAACTGAAACACGTGTCAATAATACGTCATTCTAAGCTTTTCCTTCATTCTGACATCTGATATCGGTTTATGTACTGTCGCTCATTCAATATTGGTGTATTTGAAAGATGCAACACACAAAATTGTACGTATATAATGTGTGTTTTATTTTCTTATGACACACACACATTCAAAACGCTGCTTCAAAATGTGTAATGGGATTTAGCCTATCTGAATTCTATTTATTAATCTGTTCTGCGTGTAAAAGCTTCGATGTCAAAAAAATAATAATTTACAAAGAAGACAAAAAACTGTATATAAACATACACATAAAGGTAGACTTTCATTTTTAAATAGTGTGATTTATTTAGATAACAGAGTAGTAATGGGGACGTCATCGTTGAATGTTTCTGATAACACCTACGTGATTAAAAAGTATATTTTAAAAGTAAAGGACACGTCATGTTAAATCGGAAGTAGGTATCTATAAATTACGTGTTATATTTTTATATTGAAGATAGATTACCTATATAGAACGTTGATGGTTTTACTAAACTGTATGGCTCTCGTAGCCACAGAGTTTTCATTAGTTTCCCGGTTATATAATTCAGCGGCGATTTTCTTTCGCCACAGATTCGTAAGTAAATTTAAAAGGCGTCCTCGAAACAGTTCAGACCAACCATACAATTATTATATTATATTGTAATCTTCAAAATATGTATATTTCTCATGAATTGTGCAAAAAGTAATATCAATAGCATAACTAAATCCCCACCACTAACATAAAGGGATCCATAACAACAATCCGTAATTGTACACAAAAATGAATCACTAATATTAGTATGTGTCATCACCATCACTGTTAACTTCAATAATAATTATTTTTCTTTGAAGGATGTTATTCTTAGATAGAAATATATTTTAGTGAGTTTTTTATGGTTTTTATTTTATTTTTTATCATGTTCTCTTCGTATTTTTATCAAAATCGTTCAGTTCACTTCAACTACCGCATTAGTGTTTTATAACACTACTTTAATTAGACCCCGTGGCCTGTTTTGGTGTTAAAATTAAGAATAAAGCAGGAAATATAATATAAAAAAAAAACATTTTAAACGAAATTGTCACACCGGAGATTTTGACAGCACGACGACAATAGTATTAGGGATTGCAATACCAAATGAAAATATCAATACCGGTTATTAGGTATTAGATAAAACAAACAGGTAATAATTACAAGATAAAAAAAAACTTTTTATATACAACGTTTTTAAATTTTCTGATGAATCATATAAACTTGACTTGCGATCAAAATTCAAAAGATCAGAAGATCAAAAAAAATTATACTTGACAGAAATAATACTGAAATGTCATTTTTAAATTATTCGTATTGATTTCCATAGTAACGCACGTATATATTAATAATATAGTTGCTAGGACCTCAGACCCCCTAGCAGCCAATAATGGTGTCGAAATAACTTTTCATACAAAACAGAATCAACTGAAAATTAATTCAATTCTACTTAAAGATGGCTAAAAGTATTAAAAGAATGCATTGGCATCGTGTTTTGATATATTCTAAAAGTTTCAAGTATCTAGCTAGTCGGGAAGTTAGTTAAAAATCGTTGCAAGATTTGTACCGGATAAATAAGAATACGAACTAAGAAAAACGTTGTAAAAAAAAGACGTATGTCTCAATCAATATATATATAAAAAAATATTTATAACATTTATATTGTACATAAAAAAAATTAAAAGAATATTGTGTAAATGCCAACTATTGCAAATACCTTAAATTTATTGACGGTTTGAATTAAAATATGCCCTCACAAAGGCTAGTTTATCAAAGTATGATTATCTTATCTTCGTGCAAATAAATCTGGCTATAAACTTTTTTCACTTAGAAATTTAACATGACATCATTCGCTACTATGGAGGAGGTTTGATAATAATAAAAACATAAAAATATTAAACCGCGATTTCAGATACATCAAAAAGTATCTACGCATTACAACTCTTAAAAACCACGACTGACTGGTGAAATACATTTAGATGTATTATCTACAAAGCTCTTGTTAGTCACTGATAACAAATGAAATCGAACCATAATTAATCTCGTCGGCGGTCAATGATTTTATAGGGATTATTTTTTTAATGTTAAATTAAATACATTTCGTCACCTCAATACTACAATTATTAGATAACTTGTTTTTCATTGTTTTTGAGATAGCTATTGAATAATTATGATTCTTTATTTCCTTCCATACAAAATGATAAAACTAGGCGTATCCGGAAATTTGTACGTAACCAGTTCACCGCAGGACATTTATTCGTGCGCCGCAGTAAGTGAAACATGATTGTGTGTAACATTTAATCAAATGACGAGTTCTTTGTTGAACATTTCACCGTGGAGAATATTTGTACGTATGCTACAACATGTGGAAATGTCTTTACTATGTTAGGTTCTGTTGGGTTAGGTTAGGTTAGGGTTAATCTAATTGGAACAGTACTATTTGCAAACTATCGCTGCATTCTGTAAGATACGTACAAATGTATTCCACGGTAAAATGTTCAACGAAGAACTCGTGTTGATAAAATGTTATACGAACTCATGTTTCACGTACTGCGGCGCACGAATAAGTGTCCCACGATGAACTGCATACGTACAACTTACATGTAACCAAAACTAGGTAAGTCAGAAGTTAGTGGGAAGTGTATTAATTTTGTGTTTGATTTTTTTTTTCCGACCATGTCCGATCCTAATAGGATCATTTGGGCCTCCACATAGTAGAGGTTTGTATTAACAGATTTTGTTTTTTACGAGAAATGGATGTCAGCCACTTGCTCAACCTATTAGGTGCATATCCTGACACACACAAATTGAAAAACAATATGTTGTACTTGCCAGACCCAGGATTCGAACCTGAGACCCACGGCGTGATAAAATATTAGAGAACTTTAAAACCATAAATGCATTAAATAAATAAAATAACTACAAAATTTTTTCATAAAATTTAATATTATTTAGTTGTTAAATAATAATTATAGCCTATATGTTAATCAAGTACATAGAGTTTAATTTAAATTTCATTTTTCCAACAATGACCAAATCAGAGTTATCTAGTTATAGTACTGACTACTGACGTTGTGCTGATAATATGGTCTTTTTGATATATAATATAATATCAAGCACTAGAATCTAGATAATTACTTGATGTAATATTATATTTTATTGTTTAGTCATCTGTATTTATGTATCTATGTATGTGTATATCGATTCGATACCATATTTCAATAGGTAAACAACTCAAGTTGCAATCATGTCTATAAATGGTAAAAATAGCGGCTAGTTAATTAATTAATAAAGTTAATTCTTCCTTTAAATTAAACGTATCGCATAACGAATTCTATTATTTTAAAATTAAATTATGCATTAATATTACCTCTTTTACTCACAAACAATAGAGTTAAATAGTATTTTTTTGATAAATTACCTACAAAACCCTCTAAACTTTTGCACACAAAATTCTAACTTTGTCCGCGTCTCACTTAGTGGCACTCGTACCATAGATTCACCATCCCTGGTCTAGTTTCCACATCAGCGCATCTATTCTATACCGCTATCGGCGGCTACCAAGTGTAGTTTTTCATATTTTTGTATTGAAGTATTATAATTTTATTGTTACAATGAGTGCAATGTTTTAACAGTACCTCTCTTGACTGTGCGAACTTTAAGAGCGAGATGGACAGTTTTGACTACTAAGAATTACTATTTAACTCTATTTTTGTTCTATTCTCTTCCACCTTATGTAGGCTCATATGGTCCGCTAGGATAGAATACTTTAATTTACTTTGTTTATTTATATATTGTTTTTTGTAAGATTTTGACCATAGTATAAGAACTTATTAGTTTTTGGAAATATAATATCTGTCCCGTGTACTATAAATATAATTTTTTTTTTTTTGTCATACCATTTCATTAATAATTATTGTATTGTTTCAAATTTTATTACGATAATTTTTCGCCATGTTACACCAATACCCTTATTAAAATAGTGAAACTGTTTATTTTACTATTTTACGAACATGCTATTTATAGCTAAATAATATATTTGAAAATAGAAATACGTATATATGTTTTAAAACACAGCCCAAACCACTGTGTTAAAAATAATGATATTCGTGAATAAAATGTAGGCAGTTATTTCCGTTTAAAAATAAGTTTGACTACATTTAAATTATAAATACTTATAACCTTTACATTGTAAGGAAACGTTTGGAAATACACTTAGAGCTTATTGTTTTTGAATATCGAATTTAAAAGCTTCTAAATGTCACCGCTCGGTTTGAATCGGAGTTCTATTAAAAACTTGAATGCACATCGGAAGCTTTTATTTGAAGACCAAGGCACGTGTCAAAATACATTGGATCAGATGCTTGTTGATAGGGGAAATAAATCACATCTGTCAGTGAAGAAAAAGAGAGATTAGTATCTATTAAAAATTGTCATATTAGTTAAATATGCCAACGTAACCATAATGCATAATATATACGTAAATCAAAAAAGAAGGACTCGATTCTACCCCTCTGAAATAGTAAACGTCACTTATAATACCTGTAATAAACATATAGATTCCCATACAAAGTTGTCCAAAACTAAACCTTCTTTTGGCTGTTCTGAAATGGAGAGACCGTTTTAATATCGCACATCTATATCGTCCACAGAACAGATAATAAATAGAATACCGATAGGCTATATTCAATACGCCGCATGTTGATGCAGTGTTTTGAATGTGTGAGTGTCCTACAAAAAATGAAGCACACATTATGCACGTGCAATAGTGTGTGTAGTACACCAACATTAAATGAGCGCAAATGCATAAACCGAGAGCAGTTTTCAGTATTCGAAGTAAAACGTATTCTTGACACGTGTGTAAGTTTAGCCCGGATTTTTCCTTACTCGAGTCGGTTACCTGCTATCGCCTTACCCGTTATGTATTTCAGTTCCCATTATTTCTGAGTTCCCTGATATCGTCCTTTTCTTATTATACTGCTTTGTTTATATATTGATGGCACATGTATTTATTTGCATGCCTGCTACCTGTGCTCCTGTATAGCTGTGAGATATGACATCTTACCAAACTTCAAAGGACTTGACTTATGAGCTTTGAGAATTTATGTCTTCGCTGAATTTTAGGGGTACATTGGTATGACTGCGTTACAAACACTCGAGTTCGATTTGATTGAAGTAACTACGAGGAAACGCTTCATGTGGTTGGGACATGTGTTCCGAATTCCGCCAAAGAATGCGATACTCCCTGTGGCACAACATCAAGGGTTCCGTTACCGTGGCTGACTTTCCTTTACCCTGCAGTGGTGTTATAAAAGCAATATACGCGCTGCAGGTCTCACATGGCGTGATCTTGTGCGTGCCTTATCGGGACCGTCCCGTTTTTAGGTAGCCTATCCCGTTGTCTCCAAGCACAGCTTCGGGAAGCCGAAATGTCCCATTTTCAGAAAAGGAGCAACCCACGGTAACAATTAGAAATATTTGAATGGGAAAATTTTACCAAAATACTTAAGTGGGAAGAAATTCAAAGTGTAATGGATTTATTGATTGAAAAGGGATTTGTTATTTGTAACTTAGATACAGAATGAGTATTCACTTAATTCTAACTATTACACCGCAAAAGTGACATAATGGGACATTGGGGATGTTTCAACCGAAAGTCGTTAGGTGGAATTGTTCAAACACTTTCGATCATCATTTTGAATCATACGAACTTTCGTACTAAATTATTGAATATATTTTATGTCTGCCCGGCACTAATGCACTGGTAGAAAGACTCTTTTCTCTTATGAATAAGCTGTAGAAAAGCGCAAAAATACAATTGGAAGTCGCATTTCTTAAAGCAATGTCAATGTCTTATTTGAAATCAAAACCAAAACTTAGGCAAATTTGTTCTTCAGAAAAATATAATACCACATAAATTATTTATTTTATCGTGTCCACTCCTGTTCTTTTCATTAATAAATAAATACTATGAAAATATAGGCGTTTTCTTGAATACTCATACTTTTACCTAAAAAATAGTATATGTCCCGTTTTGAGGAAAAAAATAAACGGTCACGTTACCTATGCCCCAACACTGGAGCGTGACAGGATGAAGAAATAGTATTTGTTATATAATATAAATTCTAATGGGTATAAGGTCGTGCAAATTTAGGATTTTAGGGCTGCCCATATTGATAATGATGACGCCATTACGATGAAGATCGGAGAGACATTTATTAAATGAAATTTAAAATGACTAGCAATCATGGTAATGCTTATGATGTAGCTATTTGTAGGGCTGCCATTAGTGCTGGGTATAAAATAGGGATGGGTAGAAATAATTGAAGGCGGAAGTGGTATATTGCATTACAAGCCAAACAATGCCCGGCGAAATGGTTCAATGTTGAACATACTTTTTAGTTTATTCGCCAGCGAAAGGTTTCTAAGCAGTTTCTAGGTCAGTTTTGTCTACTTAGAAATGAATACCTATATGTAAATGATAAAATGTGTATCTTCTTCTTTTTTCCTGGTAGGTGCATGCATTAGCCAATGGACCACACCATTGACTTGACAGGGTTGCCGTGAACTATAAATTCAAGCATTTCGACTGCTTAATCTAAAACCGGCTAATTCCACATGGGCAAATTGTTCAGGAAGGAAAAAAAACATAATAATTTAACTATCGAGCCGAATTTGGCAATTCCAAAAATATGCTTGGAATTTTTTATATAAATAAGCTGCACTATGAATTAATACACTATTTTAGCTTCCCTCTTATATAATAATTCCGCTCTTTATATAAACACCGGAATTATTCCTTTTTCGATATTGGAAATTTGGCACCTGCAGTTGGATGTTTTGTGTGAAGAACGATAACGCATTTATCTATAGGTTTAAGAGTTTTAAATTTTGTGTGATAATTGCATTATTTAATACAGACCAAGTATGCCGACATATTTGGTAAATATGTAACTGAAATTTTATTTATATTTAGACTAACGTTGTTATTTATTAATTTAAAATATTTAAATTAAATACATACCTATTCTTTTTAATACTACAACAGGCAATAAGGCCCAATAACAGTAGTGTGATTAGTAATATAAGTGAAACAAACACAAACACCCAAACATTGAGAAAATCACATAAATATATTGTGACCTCACCGGGAATCGAACCCGGAGCTCCCATATGAAAGACCAGCGCCTTACACACTGGTTTACGAGGGCCGACTACTTAGCTGCGTGTATAATCCTGTCAGTGACGTCGCGTGGAGGTAGGCAGGTCATGCGTTGCATAGGGGTGGCAAATGAAGGAACGAATACAATTATTACAACTTTTGATAGCAGCGATAGTTTTCAATGAAGCGGGCGATTTATTAGAAAGGATCTTTGTTTAAAAAATAATTGAAGCATCAATATCCTGACAACATAACTATTGATGTATTATAATACTCATTGTGATACAGATTGTTCTCACATGCAAAATCTTCATAAGGTTGCCTCTAAACATGTCAGAGTTACAAACCTCCACTTATCCACCTATCCACCTATGTTGACGCTTTATATGCTTATCGAGTGTATTATTAGTGATAATGTAGGGGTTTTTTACAAACACATCAACTATCTATATTTTTTTGTTATATTTTTAATTGTGATCCATGACTTAATAGGTAAAGTTTTTACCTACTTTATTGTATTAATTTATTATATAAGTTAGAATTAACTATATTCATTGTCAGTGTCCTTTTGTCCCTTTGTCCTGAAGATGCCGAAAGGCGATACCCTTGTCGCAAAAACGAGTAGTACAAAACTTAAATCCACTATAATCTCAGAGTAGTGATACATAGAGAGCGCTTATTGTTCGCCAAGATGAAGCCGTGTTGTTTGCGTATAACGCACAGTAGAACCTCGATTTAGTTAAATTATCAACTTAACTATGAAACGTTACACCACCATGTTGCATCTCAGTATGGCTACCAAATTTAAACGTAACATAGCTAACTGTATGTTCTACTACAATAACTAAAAATAATTACCACTAACTTTATATTTAACACAAAAATAATAAGTTTCAGCAAACACGCGCGTTAACATAATTTTACTCTCTACTTTAATTATAGTTTGTCAATTTATGGCTACGGCCGTATGTTGTAGCTTAACTACTGGGGAATGCCAAAAGAAATGGCGTATTTCAAAAAAACACTACCTTATTATTAGGTCAATAATTATTATAAAGCAATCATTATTCATAAGATGTTTATCACACTTGAATGGTCAAAGACATAGCTTATAATAAATATCTTTAGAATCATCTTCAAATGTGTTAATCTTGCCGATTTTTTGAATAATAAAATGCCTAATTCTTGTCAAATTTGGGATCACAGAGATTATCAATATATTTTTTTATCGTGAATATTTTACAAAAAATATCTCGTAATAAATTATACTAATGGTTTTATAAATGCGTTTAAAAATTAATAAATGTAAAAAATCTTAACACCACTGCACAGTTATGTACCGAAATATGACTATATTCTAAAACATTAGAGCGAGAGGTTTAAAAGAATACTATTTTATGTAACAAAAATACTTTATGCAGTCATCAAATGTTTAAAATAACTATAAAGGATAATAAGGCTTCAAAATTATATAAATAGATTATCTACAACGTTTAAGGAGTGTCCAGTATCATGGTTTGAAAATACAGTAAAAACTCAATTTTGACCTTCGACGAGCATGTCCCCCCTTAAGGACGGCACTTTGCCTAGTGACGTCACTGAATCGTATATACGTATACCAAGCAGTGGCGATTTGACAAAATCAAATACGCACATTACCATATAATACACAATTATTGTAAATACATAATTTTCACTTTTGCACGGATACTGTGTAAAATAGATAAGAATTATTTATTCTAAAATTAATGGGCCGGTACAAAGAGATAAATGAAAAGGTGACTCATGGCCGCCACCCTGATTGACCCCGCGCACAAAGAATATCTTGATGCCGTGCCTCCGTTCACTTCCGACGTATCATCAAATTTGCAGCTGAATATGATACATTGATGATTTTGATCTGGAGGATTATTTGATGTCCCGCCATTTTCAATTAGTACACAAAAATATAAAGAAAGGCGCCCAATCGGAGACGCGAACCCTCGTGGGCTTTGGGATGGCAACAGATACAAATTTTATCTCAGTCGGCCAATGATTCTCACATACTTTTTGATTGAAGACATATATAATAAGTATTTAAAAACATATTATTAGATGATTGGTTATAAGGAAGAATAAATAAATAATTTAAACTGAAAAAAGTAATATGTAATTAATAATAATAGTATAATAGTACGAGTATGTAGGGTAGTTATATCATGCTATTTTTATGAGTTTATTCTCATGCATTTCAGTGACGTCTCTTTGTAAATTGCCGCCCTTAAATTTTCAACTGGGGAGCATTTAATTACCACATTTAAATTACATGCTAATTATATCGAATGACCAACTAATGAGGACACAACAGGTGTGCCGTCAGCGCTGAAAGGATTGAGGGGACTAAGAATAGCGCTCCCTTTCATTTTTAGTCTCAAATTGTATGAAAATTTATAAGGCTAGGTTACTCGTATATTACTTATTTACCTATGTATTTTCTGCAGCAAAAAAATAACATACACATAATTCACTGATAATGGTCTAGGGGCAGATCAAGGAAGAGGTGGGCTGACTGTATCGAAGAGGACTGGAGAAAGATGGGGAGGGCTGGAGATTGGTGAGGAGCAGCCAGGGAAAGGAGCGTGTGGATGACAATTGTAGATGAGGCCAAATCCCGCCCCGGGATGTAGTGCCGAGAAAGAAGAAGAAGAGAATTCACTGATGATAAGAGCATTTCCACGAAGTCTACTCACAAACAGTTAACAAAGTTGGAGTAACTGACAGGTTTAGAAGCCTCCTTGTGAAAACTTTGTCAGTGCGATAAATCGCCGTAAGATATTACAAAATAAAAATAGGATAAACTGCGAGGATGTTTTATGCTAATAAATTATTTTTTATACTAAGATGTCGACACTTTCTATCGGATAGCATTGTCTGCTTCTTGGAAATCCGCCACTGCTATATGTATTTATTCATACATTTGCCGTTCCTAAGCAACGCATGGACTGCCTATCTTCACGGGAACTATGTATTTAAGGGTTAGATTTTCTAGTACAATTGAAAATGATTATTTAAAAAAATCTAACGTAAGTTTCTGATTTTTGGTACACGGAACTAGGTTAATATAAATTATTTACATAAAACTCCATCGCGATTCTCACGCGAAGGGTAACTACCTCTATAATTTATTCCTTCTGCAATATTCTCGAAAGCTTTGTTTTAACAAAAAAAAAAACGTAATCTGAGGCCGTTAATCTTGGACAGCCTAAAAGTGATGCCGAGGAGGGTGTAACGCAAAGATCCGACAGACTAATTACACGCGATTACGCACCCAAGCAATTACATTTTGAGTTCAGCGAAAGGGTTCTGAAATCCTCTAGCTTGGTATTTTCACGATTTTATCTCGCACAAATAGAGCATTTTGTCACTGGGTTCTCGGCTACGATAATTAAAATTGTTTTAAATATAAATACAGCCAGCTCAAGCTAGAATGAGGCTGTTGACTTCTCCATCTAAAAATTGTTACAGTCACAGACGTAAACTGTCTTTTTGGGTGAGGATTGATTTTGCTCCTGAGTTTATGGCCAAATTAGACAACCATAACAAGACAGGGTTGTGTTAACATAATTATTACTTCGGCGAATTTTATGAAGAAGAAAACTGTGGAAAATTCAGGTCAATCGTGCTGCTCTTTCATGATAATGTGTCACATGTCGACACAGCTACTGTCTGAGGATGTGTATTTCAGTAGCAAAACAATTCACCCAAATTCTGCGATAGGAACAGTAAATTAATATTTTTTTTCGACCATTTCCGATCCTAATAAGATCATATGAGCCTCCACAAAGTGGAGGTTTGTATTAACAGATATTGCTTTCACGAGAAATGGATGTCAGCCACTCCCAAAAACAAGTCACCATTGACCAAGACTTTGACGGTAGTTTTGGTTTATTTCTTAATGAGTGGCGAGCCATTAAACATAAGAAATAGCCACATTCAGAAAGTAGGTTGAAACGTTGCTGTATTATGGTTCGAATACATTATCATCACGTTATGTGCTGCCATAGTAAGCTGCCACTACGGGAAATAAATGTGTAAAGTCGTTTTTCTTGGTAATTAAAATGTTATCAGACTGACCCTCCTGATTCTTGACTCCCATCCCGTAGCACATTTTGAACCTTTAAAAGAACACTGTCAGTTTGCGCGTATCGCGCTACATCGCCAACAGCATGAGTCAATGAACGTTTTTTATTATCTTCTATAAGCCTACACATTTTAGACTCACGTCTAAACGCGTGCTCTCTGTTTTTTCTCTCTCTATGGATATTCTATTAAATCATTATCTATGTCTGGTGTTTCATCTATTATCCATGGTCTGCTGGTTGAGTTATGTTCAAAATATTATTTGTGGATGCAATATCGCAATTAATTTTAACGTACGCACACGTAAAAACTGTTCAAATTAATTGATATTAGCATGAATAATACTAATAAGAGTTGGCACTATCCATAATTAAATTTATAGAGATAATGATCATTCAAAATATTTTGCGGAATGACGAAACCATAGACTATTTTTTTGGACAGCACGTGACTTGATAATAATGTAATCACAGAAACACCCATGCTTGATAAAGAAAATCATATAGGTGTATTGTGGTCTCACCGGAAAACGATCCCGAACCCCCCGGTATGAAAAGCCACTACCTTGCGTATTGTAGATAGGTGCCGTAGAATTGATGTATACACCTTATACCGCCAAAGCGTACATATCAATTACATAACATAAGTTTACATAAACGAAAATTGATAATAATATATTATTGTATTTGATAAAATGTTATAAAATTATCATGAATTACCAATATAAACACTGAATTTCTTAAAAAGATGACATATTTATTTTTTCTCGGTATCAGGTCCTCATAAATTTTCACTGGTAACATCTGCCAGAATGACCTTTGTTATTCAAATCCGTTGCTGGCCATCATATATACAGGGAACATGACATATTGCTTTACGAGATTTTCCTCGTAAACTTCATAAAATGTTGGCACGGAGGCGGCGAACGGTGGTCGCCATGGCAACCTGCTACATATGGCTTTATAATAGTTTTGCGAAAGTGGTTAAAAGGTCAGCGAGTATGAGTGCAGCGCCTAGTGCTTGTTACCGGAGAAAATTTGCATGTTTCCTCTACCTCTTCGACGTTATGTTACTCTGATAACTTGTGTACAAAGTAACTATTTATTGTGAAAAAAAAATACTTTTAATTTTATTTACGAATTAAAAAAAACAAATTGAATAGGTACTTAATAATTATATTCTACATTCTACAATATTTTATTCTCTATTCAACTTCCATTCACTACCTAATCTCTACAACTCGCTCCGTCTCGTGGAAATATTAATTTGACCGTCTGAGCTTGATAATATGCCATATAATAAAAATCGAACACACTTATTCTTATAAAATGCACATACCTCCAATTAGATAACTATGTTAATAGTTTCGTAAAATTATCGAGCTTTCCGATTCGTAAAATATTCTATTACGAGCACTGATCAAACACAAGTCTGTAATGAACACAACAGTATTACTTAGAATTTAAATAATATGTTAAGAAAATAATAATATACTTGTCTCCCGAAACCACTCCCTATGAGAGCAAAAGTGGTGTGGACTGATGTTTGATATTTTGATAATGAAAAATAAAATTAATATAGTGGATTTTTCAAATTTTGGTTTTAGCATTAGAATTCAGCGGTTCCCAACCTGTGGTACGTGGATAGTTGGTGGTACGCGAAAAATAATCAGTAATGGCGGACATAAAAAGTAAAAAAAAAATCAGTCATAACAATAACATTTAAACTATTGTATTTTTTCTATAATTCATAATTTTAATTAATAATATACAGTACAGTTGTTAATATGTACAGTCGATGATTGAAAATCTAACAATCAATATCGTATTTTTGGAGTGCACTTTTAAATTTACGGTACAAGTAAAATTCGAACGAAACAATCTAATTAATTTTTGGTTATACATCGATAAAGAATATGAAGCACTTTCTGAAAAAGCTCTCAAATTCTTATTACCGTTCACTAGTATGGAATTAGTAGAAAGAGCTTTTTCCTCATATGTTTTTTTTAAATAAGTATCGAAACAAATTGGACGCAGGTGTAGATTTAAGGGTGTATCTCACATCTTTTGAACCAAATTTCAAAAAATTATGATCTTCGAAATAAGCACAAGGATCTCATTAAATTTATTTTGCATATATTATAGTGCTTATATTTTCGTAAAATTTGTTTAAAAAATAAATTTATAACTTGATAACAATGTATTATAATCTTAAGCAACACTTTCATAACTATTATTTTCGATAGTAAATAGAAAATTTCGGTAATAAAAATATTTTTAAATACAATTTCATTAATATTAGGTATTATATTTACAACAAAAATTTTGCCTGCAGCGTTGCTGTAAATTTGTAAAAATGAAAGTGTGAATTGTCTCGTTTTCATTAGAAGAATTTTTACATTTACCGTGTTTAAATAATTTTATATACATATATTTTCTATTAATATCGGTAATTTTTGGGAAAAAATTGCCTGCGGCACATTTCATTTTTTTATAAAAATAATTTAATTTAATTCTATGTAATTTTTTTAATAAAAATTAGTTATAAAAAAAAACTTCTTTAAATTTCCTGGTTTTGAATTTCGACAAGAAATGAGCTTCGGCACATTTTATTAAAAAAAAAAACATTGTGATATGTAAAGTTCAAATGTCTCATTTTTATCAGAAAAAATAAAATCTTTGGTATTTTTTTTTAAACTTAAATAAATTGAGTTCTGGGAAATATAGTAACGTTATAAAATTTATAATGCAAATAGAATAACAAATTTCTCGAAATACAATCATTTTTACGAAGTAAAAGCGGAAGTGGTACGCGAGCCAAAAAAGGTTGGGAACCTCTGCATTAGATAAAAGTGCAATAATATAAAGGTAAAATAAACTTGCCCATTTCACACACACAATTTGGTTACATCTTCAAAGACTAAATAAAATCATTATCATACATCGATAGCGAAACTATATTGAGGGCACCCAAGTTATTCAGCTGAACCAATAATACCATCACATGCCTGCAGGTAGGTCCAATAACTTCTAAATAATTGCTTATACTGCTGTGGTATTTTTGAATTTATATAAAGCAGCTCGTTTAGCTTGCCCACTCTACACACAGTATTGTAAGATAAGCAATAATTCTTATATCTAAACTGAATAAATGGAAATTTATCATATTGTAGAGTTGTAGACAGAGAAATTATATTTCAAACATTCAAGGCAAGTTTTTTTTATATTAGCAATCAATAAATAAAAATTACAAGATAAAAAAAACTTTTTATATCCCACGTTTTTAATTTTTTTGTTGAATCATATAAACTTGACAATTCTATGTATTAATAAAAACTTTTTATTGTAAATAATATTATAAAATACAGAAATGTCATTTTGACATTTCATATTGATTTCCATAGTAACGCGCGTATATATTAATAATTTAGGTGCTAGGACCCATTTAGCAACCAATAATAGTGAGTAGTAAATATTACTTTTAACGATTTTTTCCCGAAACATACAAAACAGAATTAACTGAAAATGAATTCAATTCTGCTTAAAGATTGCCAAAAGTATTAAAAGCATGCATTGTCGTCGTGTTCTGATATATTCTAAAAGTTTCAAATGTCTAGCTAGTCGGAAGTTAGTTAAAAATCTTGGACAAATATGAAAAAAATTGTACCGGACAAACAAGAATACGAGCTTATAAAAACGTGGTAAAATACGTTTTCAAATGACACCTTCCAACAATTAAAAAAATACAATCTACGTTTCTATCCAAGTGGCAGTAGATGGAACGTTCTTTTGTTTTTTGTTTAATCTTTTATGACATAAGTGGATATCAGAATAATTCGTTTTGAATTTGGAATGGTTACATATTATATTTAAACGTATGTCGGAAAATTCGCCCGTAAGAACTGTAAACGGTGTTCTTGGAAAATCCATTCTTTGATAATGCTGCATTAAAATATTTTGTTTAACTTTTCCTAAAATACATAATGATTATTTTAAAACGAAAATGCCAAGAATATATTATATTTTAATTAAAACTGAAAGAGCCTTCCTGTTTTTTATCGTTTATAACGTTCTATTTATATCTTACTACACGTCACCTGTGATATTATATCCCAGCAAGTAATATTATGATGTATATACTGCTCTACATTATAGCATGTTTAAAATAGCTTATCAGATTGATAATGAACAATATATTATTTTCTCCAAAACAACTCTCCTTGTTTGTTGTCGTGATTGATTTTACATTAAATAGTTACAAGATAAAAATAACTTTTTATATACAACGTTTTTAAATTTTCTGTTGAATCATATAAACTTGACTTGACTAGCTTAAACGAATCAAAAAAAAATTGTACTTGATAGAAATAATACTGAAATGAAATGTCATTTTATTTCATATTGATTTCCATATTAACGCACGTTAGTAATAATTTAGTTTATAGGATCCCAGACCCCCTAGCAACCAATAATAGTGGATTGGATTACGGATTTCTTCCGGAATAACTTTTCATACAAAACAGAATTAACTGAAAATGAATTCAATTCTACTTAAAGATGGCTAAAAGTATTAAAAAATGTATTGGCATCGTGTTCTGATATATTCTAAAAGTTTCTAATGTCTAGCTAGCGGGAAGTTAGTTAAAAATCGATTGCAAGTTTGTACCGGACAAACAACCACCGGACAAATAAGAGTACGAGCTAATAAAACGTTGTAAAAAATAGTCATGATCTACCTATCAAATTTGTGATATCAACAAAAAGCTATGTTGAAAATTACTCTTCTTCATCGGCCATAAATCTGCCCCTTAGTTAGAGCATATGGACACCACGCGGCGCCTTCAAGAATCCCAGTCACTCGCCAGTATTCTCACATCATTTCAGGTCATACCAGCCATCCTATAGCTCCGCCGTATACACTCTATAGAGAGCAGCCTTCAAGGATGTCAGAATCGAGTAAATAGTTGGCTATAAGACAGGCAAGTCAGGTTGATGTCTCTTGGTGCAGGTGCCAACGTTGCCTCTTCACTCTCAGACTAATGAGAGGCTGCTTGGTGCGTTCTCTTATCTCCTCCTTAGCCTGAGAGTAATACCACCCGCACACCCAGTATTCGTCGCAAGCATCTTTTCTCTAAGCTCAGTATACGGTCGCTCTGACTTAGAGACTCTGAGCCTTTAAATTATTAAGAAATAAAAATATATATACGGAGTTACTAAAGATGTAATTTTATCTAATTTACTGTTTTTCTTTGTTTAAAGGTATATTAATTAATCACAATGTATCTAATAAAAACTTTAAATAAAATCATCACAAAAATTTGAATATCAAGTTTTTCATATTGTTATTACATTTATTAATATATTTATATGTAACCCACACAGTCCATACAATTGGGCCGCATTAGATGGTTGGACCATTTTCACACGATGTTCGAGTCACGCATAATAAATAAACTGACATTTGGGAAACCGAAAGGCATAGGAAGACCCGATCCACCTCGTACAAGATGGAGAAACAGTGTCGAATTGAAATTAAAGGGCCTCCTAAATTGGAGAGAAGCGGTATATATAGACTCGGATGGAGGTACATGCTAAAGGGGGCCAAGACTCACATAGGGTTTTGGTTGTAGCACCAGGACAAAGAAGAGGGTGTATGTTTTAATTTTGAATTGAGAGTTTCTTTTTTGACTTATTATTTTTGATAATTCTGTCAAATTCAATACTGAATATACATAAGGTTTAAGAATGCTAGATTCTTATATTATAGAAGAAGCACAATTTCGAAAATCTTCAGAAAAATACATATTTGAAAAAAAAAGTTGGACGTAGCGGGACTCAATCTTTCACTTTTCGGGTCAGTGTGTTAACATCAAAACTAACGATTCGTCCATTGTTTTCTATACAGCACTCACTAGGAAAGTAAAAAAAAACGTCAGTTTCGATCCTATTTCGGTTCAATATTTTTCTAGATTTTTTTTTGTTCTACATATTTTCTGGGGTTTTTAAAAATTGTGTTTTTTGTATGTTTTATTGCAAAACGAGAATTGTCGGAGAAGGCATTTGTATTATCTACATGCTTTTTATTGATTCAACATTTTTAACTTATAAATTGTAATGTCCACAATATGTTAAAAAAATAAATAAATAAATTGAAAAAAATTAAATAAAATGAAATAAATAAATAAAATTGAATACATAATTAATAACGATCTTATAATACTGCCGTTCACGACTATAGGTATGTGTATTATTGATAGAGCACATTAAAAGGGCTTAAAGTCGATAACGTCATGTTTTTGAAATAACATAAAAATATATAATACTGTGAATTTTTCAAAATTGTCTTCTACATAATTGAAAGAACTTATTGAAGTATATTTGAATGATAAAAATAAGTAGTTAGTACTAGATAAAAGACGTTCGGTTAACCACTAACAAAATAAAGTAATACTTTCTGTCAGGGGCGCTGCGAGGGGTATTACAGCCACAGGTGTGCCAAAAAATGACATCCTAAGTTAGAAATAATTTACAAATGAAAAAACCCTACTAATCTGCAAACTATTTCACTTTTGACTTTGCTTCCGTCGTGTAAGTATATATCTGTGGCGAGAGGTGGATGTAGGCTGTTAAGATTCGACAAAAATGGTACACACTAACTAAACTTATTAGTCAGACTTATTTAGTTTAGCTTTAAAATTCATTTAGCCCCAACTATAATCTAAAATCGATAAAAAATATATAACTGAATATTATCTACTATGGCTTGGACTAGGCAGGGTTTAATTGAATTTTAAAAACTAACAAACACTATCTACACATTGTATTCTTATGTCAATGAAAACAAATACGTTTGACTGACAAAGTTTAGTGTGAAGTATTTATATCGAATCTTAATAGCCTACCTCCACCCTTCGTAACTATAATATATGGTGTTAATGCTGGATAGTCGAATAAACGATAACTTAGATGGATAATGGTTTATATTTTATAGATCAAGACATAGGTATTGCGTTCAGTTAACAACAATAATTATTATATAAATTAAAGACGTAACGACCTACCCCAGTAAAAAGTGATATCCGTCAGGCAACAGAAAGTGACGATAACAATATTTAATCATACAGGTCACACCAGTATCAACCAGTGTGACCTTTTTAGAAATGGGTCACTGGCAAAAATTTATGTAGGTACATGATTAGTTACCATCATATGCATATTTTGTTCATATTATATTAATTGACGTATTACCATTTTTTTTTCAATATGAAACATACATCGTTTTCTACAAACAGATTACCATATTGCATTCGAAGTATAAGTTAGTAATAACTATCCTTGCGATCGAAATTTATAGTTTCGTGCTGCGGCCAGAACATGGCCCCCACAAGGGAGGGGGGGCTGACTGAAACACACATCGTAAATTGTGTATAATAATAATAAAGTCGCATGCGGCGCTATTGCGCAGGAAGAATTTTATTTTATAATTATTTTTAGTGTGTTTTCTGACTAATAACAATGACTATTTATCCAATATGGCCTGGGGAACCGCTTCAGGATGTGGGGGCCATTGGCCTGAATATATTTCTCCTCGGTACGAACGCGGCGTCCCTGATAATACCTACTTGGAGGTTATACAATGTATAGTATGAACCTATAGGAGGCAACATACTTATCATATAGAAGTGTAACAGAGTTTACATTATCTTTTTATCGATACGCTGAATAAATAAATCCAAAGTTTATCCAAAGAGATTATTTTACACTTTAACTAACTAGAATTTTGCACATAAGTTAGTAGTAAATACCTATCACACGATAAAACATTCGTGAAAACTTAACAAAAAAAAGAATTTCTTCGGGTGTTGTCTGCTGACCAAAAACTAAAAATGTTGCTGCATGGGTGGATGGTCACTGGACAAATTCAGTGGAATTCAAGTTACACTTGCACCACGTGGTCACGTCGCCACGTTGTAAGTTGAAGGATATTTGAATGGATTCGGCGGAATACGTGGCAGAAAAATGGCGACCTGCAAAAATCGGAAGTTAACGGAGTCTTTCATTATGTAATGGATTACCGCCTTGCCTGTTCTTCAAGCCAACAAGATTTCGGCGTTTTTAAAGGCCGGTTAATACCATCCACAGTGTAAATATAGATACTGGTTTATCTTGGAAAGATGCTAGAAGACTGGCGAACGACAGTGATTCTTGGAAGCACCGTGTCTTTATGCTCTAACTAATGAGTGAACATGGTCGAAGAAGAAGAAGAAAATACGATGATACTGCACTGCAATCAACGGGTGAGCTTAAATTGGACCGATTGTTATATAACATCACTATTAGCACTTAAAATTGTAACAAATTACCAGTGATGTCTCATTCATCCATCCGTAAATTATATTCAAATTATTACAATGCGAAAATCTAAGCCGGTTCTTTCCAACCGGCGCTCTTGCCAGTCTGTCTCGCAAGGTCTTGCAGACAGCTTTTCGTTATAATGACATGGTGTTGGATTTTAATATAATTGTAAAGTATGTATAGACGTTTTTTCTTCGGGATGGATTTTCATTCACGTTAGACAGTTTGACATTTCGCTGATTTCTCAGTTTTACGATTTGCATGTCGTCACTGCCATACAAATTTGGAGTCGTATGCGTAGTCTATTCTGGAGTCTGGCCTTCACAATATCGTCTGACACCACTTCAGGCTGCTAGGCCTAGCAGAATCGCCGATTGCTACCAATGACATTTTAATTTTAATACAATATATGTGTAGGTATGTGCATTTAAATATGATAAATAATTATACATCTCATTCGTTCGAATTTACAGCAATAATATGTGAATATCTTAAAAAGCGATCCATTATATCAAAATATTAATCTCTTTCGGGTCCCATTTACATATTAAAAAAAGGTTAGCAGCATAAAAAACAAATTTAAACATTGTTTTATTTCATTGTCTATAAAAAATAAATGCCTGCAGCCATAGAATAATATTTACAAAATCAAATTTTGAATTCAAAATTAACCTTAACCAATATAGTTTTCCAGTGCGGGACATTCATATTGAGACAAATGTTAATAAATAATAAAACAATACATATTATATCTGAGAGGAATAGACCAATTCTGATAAAAACAGGAATTTATAAAACCTAAAAATGTGGAATCAGCTTAAAGAGGCCTTCATCCAGCAGTGGATTGATACAGGTTGATGACGATAATGACGATATAAATGGGTAGGTATATAAAATCACAAATTTAAAAAAATATAGCAGTTTATATGACTAAGAAGAGTAGAATTAGGTTGGGATAACCTTCATCCAGCAGTGGATTGATCTTGGTTGATGATGATAATGACAATTTTATGAATGGGTGAATATAATATCAACAATTTTGATAAATATAGCAATTCATATGACCGTATGACCGACAGAAATACAAAAAAATTAGTCAGTGCATTGATTCAGGCTCATGATATAATATAAATAGATATAATATAATATCACAAATTTTGATAAATACAGCAATTCAAATGACATAAAGGAGTAGAATCAGGCTAGGGAGGCCTTTATCCAGCAGTGGATTGGTTCAGGTCGATGATGATAAGGACGATAGAAATAGGTATAATATCACAAATTCGTTAAACCTATAGTAGTAGAATCAGGTTGCGGAACCCTTCATCCATCAGTGGTTTAATTCAGGCTTATGATAAAATATAAATAGATATAATATAACCAATTTTGATAAATACAGCAATTCATATGACAGAAAGGAGTATAATCAGGCTATGGGAGGCCTTTATCTAGCAGTAGATTGGTTCAGGTCGATGATGATAAGGATGATAGAAATAAGTATAATATCACAAATTCGTTAAAACAAACCCTTCATCCAGCAGTGGATTGATGATGATGATGATAAAATTCAAGACTATCAAGAATACAATCAACGTAGAGAGGCCGTCATCCAGCAGTGGATTTATTAAGGCTCGTTATAATAATGGCATTATAAATATAGATAGTATAATATCACTGATTTTGATAAATATAATAATTCATGTGTAAGTAAGTATACTAAGGCTGAGGAGGCCTTCATCCAGCAGTGGATAGGTCCAGATTGATGATGATAAGGATGGTAAAAATGGGTAGATATTATACAATATCACAAATTTTGTTAACTATAACAATTCGTATTAATTTATTTCATTGTTTGCAATGGCAACTTAATATGACTATATTGTAATCTATCGAAATTAGTAGCCTTACTATTCAATAAAAAGAGTTCGTGAACAGCCACAAAGAAGTATTTAAAAAAATCAAATTTGTTATTAATTAATAGAAAACTCATCTTACAATAAAAATGTTTTGATTGAAATTGATTATTTAACATGCTAATAGAAATGTCACATTTTTCGATTGTTTCTGCAAATTCTCAATTTGAATTCTGACACGTCAAATGAACTTGTTATAGGCGAAAACAATTGAAAATCAATCATATATTTCAGTTTGACAGATAAGTGGCAGTGAAGTAGTTTTAGATTATATTTTCGTAATAATTAGTGAGGAAATATGTATTTATTTTGTGTTAAAACTCAAGAATACGCCAATGTGCTACTTACAGATTTGAATAATTTTGTGGAATATTAATTTAGATATTTTGCAATATTGATTATATAAGAAGTATTAAACGACATTATAATCAATTTGAGGTACACGGACTGCAAGATGCGAAAATGTATGGTGACGGATATAAAACGCGATTTAAAAATGATTTTATCTGTGATTGTGTCGAGTTTTATCAGATTGTGCCCGATTCAAATGGAAGTAGATTCGGGACTCCAAAAATTGAAGTGAATTCCTTTAATAATCAACAAAGTGGTATTTAAATAAAAAAGTTGACGTATTTTCCAAAATCTCTTAGGATAATAATAAATAGGAGACTAGCTGAGCCAGCTGGCTCTCGCCAGTCTGTCTCGCTAGGTCTTGCAGACGGCTTGGCGGTATTGGATATTAATATAATTGTGAAGTATGCATAGGCGGCGCCATAATTTTCCCTTCGTCATAGATTTTCATTCACCTCAGACAGTTTGATATTTCGCTGATTTGTCAGTTTTACGATTTGCAAGTCGTCACTGCCAATATAAATTCGGGGTCATATGCGTAGTCTATTCTGGAGTCTGGCCTTTACAATATCGTCTGACACCACTTCAGACTGATAGGCCTAGCAGAACAGCTGGCAATCGCCGATTGCTACTACTGACATTTTAATAGAATATACCTAATATGTTTATATATTGCACTTTCTCATTCATTCTTATTTATTTTCGTTAAACTAAGAACATACATTACACGTCATGTTGTTGGTTAGTTGGTTGGTTGGTTAATTCATTAAACCCTGCCTAAACCAAACAATAGTAGTTAAAATATTATTCTATCTATTAAATATCCAAAATGATGTATGATTTAATGGCATAATTTTAAATATTTTATAGACAGATGCGTATTATGGCTTGGTTTCCCAGGGTTTAATTGAATTTAAAAAACTAACCAACAACATGACGTGTAATGTATGTTCATAGTTTAACGAAAATAAATATGAATGAATGAGAACACTATCTGTAAATTGTAGTCTTAGTTCAATGTAAATAAATACGTATAACTAACAACGTTTAGTCTGTACTATCTATGGTGGATCCACCCTACCTCCACCCATCGCCACTGCAGGATAGTCTTATTTTTCATACATTTAGATTATTGCGATATAATACGTTTTATTTATTCAATGAGATCACCTTAGATTGCACCCACTATTTCTTATAATAAGTCTTTTAAGATACTCGTAATTACCACTCTGAAGGGGTGTGTCTATATGCTTTGCTTAGGAGAAAAAATGGTACTTTATTTTAAAATTCGTTTATTCTTAATATACTAATGAATAAATTTCAACATGCTTAAATTATTATTTAACAAATTATCTTTGTGGGGAAATAAAAAAAATATTATTTTTATCATGTATAAAAATGGAAAAAGAAACAGGTAAGTAATTACTTATTGTAACTAATAGTGTCGTATAAAGGTCATAATCGACTATATTTGACTATAAGTATATATTTCACTTAGAAGAAATAAAAGATGAAATAGCAAACAACATGCATAATATCATTATCAAAAGAAACATTATTGCAATTTAATTTTTATTAATATTAATAGTTACTAATGATATAAAAGAAGAAGAAAGGTTACTGTAATTTTATATGTAATTATTATTATAAAATATATACCTAAACGTTATTAATGTTTAATTACTTGTATTAAACGTCACATGAATTTCATTTACCAACAAAATGTAAAAATAATACAATTATTACTGAATCACGATAACTGCCTATCTATTTTATATGGAAGTGTGTGATACTTCGACGTTGATCTGACAATAGTATCTATCTGACATTTATAGTAAATTTTTCAGGGGGTTCAAAAAACTGTTTTTGTCGGTATCAGTATTATTTTTATTTTTCAAGTGAAATGATTTAATATTAGTACTAAAACAGTCATTTAAAGATGTATGAAAATTGTAATTTCATAATAAAATAAATCACGCAGATAGATAATATTTATTTATAGTTTCTAGACACTTGGATGCAGATAGATACTATTTTCCACGTCAAATTTGAGCATTTTAGGATTTTTTTCGTAGAACAATAATATTTCCATTCGATCCGTCACCATTTTGTACAAAATACACCAATAACCTAGAATTTGCCAAAACTGCAGATAAATACTATTGTCAGATCACAGTCGACTTACTATAATATTGAGAAGAGCGTAATATGTACCTATATAATGTAGTTTCTTATTTATTAAGTCTGAAATTATTCAATTTATTGATGGAATTATTAAAATTATCTTCATCTTACAATAAATGTCTTGATTGAAATTGATTATTTATGGGTGCTAATAGAAATGTCACATTTTTTCGATTACTTATTCCTGCAAATTCTAAATTTGAAATCTGATACGTCAAATGAACTTGTTTTGCGAAAGAAAACAAATGACAATCTAAGTCTTTTAGTTTGACAGATAAAAAGCAGTGACATGGTTTTAGATTATATTTTCGTAGTAATTAGTGAGGAAATATGTATTTATTTTGTGTTAAAACTCAAGAATACGCCAATGTGCTACTTACAGATTTGAATAGTTTGGTGGAATATTAATTCTGATTTGTGAAATATCGATTATATACAAAGTATTAAGTGACAATATAATCAATTTGCCGTAGATGGCTAGCAAGATGCGAAAATGTATGGTGACGGATGTAAAACGCGATTTAAAAACGATATTATCTGTGATTGTGTCGAGTTATATCAAATTTGTGCCCGATTCAAATGGAAGTAGATTCGGGACTCTAAAAATTGAAGTGATTTCCTTTATAATCAACAAAACAGTGTTTAAAAAAAAAGTTGACGTATTTTCCAAAATCTCTTAGGATAATAATATATAGGAGATTATTACTAGTGGCTAAAAAGATACAACCGTCATGTTTCTAGCTGCTTAAATGGTTCAACTCGCTCTACTAACAATGAAAGATCTTTTTAGAAGGGGGGAAATATAATAGTTTCATCTTTAAATAGAATTAGTATTATAGGCATGGCCCCCACAAGGGGAGGCTGATAAGGTTATAGCCTAAGGGCCCGGGTTTAGGGGGGCCCGGTGTAGGGAACAGCTAATTGAGATGAACAGAAAACAAAAAGAGACTTCATAAATTATTGACATTTATTTTGTCATTCAACTAAAATTAATTATTTTATTAGGCACAACACAATTATTATTTTTTTCATAATATCGACTTATGTCGGCCCTTGTGATTGACAATCTTACAATTTAACCGACCTTAGACACATGTATCACGTCCAAGAAAAACTAGATGAGCTGATCATTTACACAATTATCAAAAAAGTAAAAGAGCTTAAGCTAAATTTTTTTAGCATTTTATCCAACCGCTACAATTTACCAACTTGTCAAAAATTCTGTTAGTTAGTAGTAAAATATCACTTGTTGGTCATCGGACGAAAGTGATCGTTAGGACACAAAATATAGCCCAAGACGGCGATTCCAATGAAATATTATATAATATAACTATAAAATATATTATATATAACTCAATTTCGTAAAAACTGTCTTATTCCTTTTTTCCTTATTTGCTTATTGCTTTTTGCTTATTCCCTTTTGCCTTTAATGCGTTGATATAAATATTTCCAATTTTACATTTCACAATATTTAATGTAATTAATAGATTATTTTTTAAATACAAATTGATGGTAAGATATATACAAATTTACTGTTTTACCGCGGATACGAAAAATCCATTGCGCGGAATGATGCGTTGCCGGTACATGGTTATATTATGACACATTATGTAGTTAATTTTATTTATGATTTTATGTCGCTTACCTTTTGTTTATCACCATATTATTTATAAATGGGAAATGAAACTCAAATCGGTTTATTCAATGCAGGTAGATCATAACACAAAATAATATAGATTCGAGAAAAGTTCGAATATTCTAGAAAATTGAAAAATAAGTGCGCTTTACACACGCGGATATTTATTGCCGGCAATATCTACTTATTGTCGCGGCAATAAAAATAAAATGCAATTAACGTAAAGACGTATTGTCGTGCAAATTGCAACATTGCATGCATATAACACAAAATAGTGAACTTCTTATTTGTCATGTGACAATACCAGTTCACTCGACAATAACCAACAGTGGATCTATATTCTATACTAGCGTTAACCCGCACCATCGTCTGTGGGAAATATGGCACCCCTCTACCCTCACATCAAATCACTACTCTATTGTTAATGCCTGATCACTTTTCCTACTGGTGATGAATTTTTGCAAGTGCATTATTCGACAACGGTTGGATGTAAGAGCTCGCTCTTTATCTATACCTTACTAATACAACACTACAATTTGACCACTTATTTTGGGAACTTTTGTTGTAATCTTTTGAGATATCGAGATGAAAATCTGCTATATTGCTAATAACAATATCGTCACCGTTCAGGCAAAAGTCACCAACCCTAAAAACATAGTTTTGAGATATCGCAATTTGAAAGTTTGAAAATGCAGGAAAAATCAGAGTTTAATGTTTTTAAGGTTTTATCTACATTAAATTATTTTCTCATGTCTTCTTAATAATTTCTTTAAGGTAATTTTACTTTTTGATGCTAATTAAAACATCTGGAAGGTTTTGAAGGAGACAAGGTAGCTCAATTATGGTTTGGTGACTTTTGCTTGTTAATAATCTGAACAATGTTAGCCAAAAGAAGGATCAGTAAAACTCACCATCAATAATATAGTGACTTTTGCTTGTATATTTATAACGAAGGATTAATTTTTTTTGTATAGTCAATAATGTCTATTCACCTATAATGACTTTTGCTTGTTAAGATTTTATCGAAAGTCATTTAGTGAAAAACAAATAATTCGGATTTAAGCAAAATTTTACTAACTAATGTACTGTGGTGAGTTTTGCATCTTAAAGAACATAATTTTACGCTTCGGGTGACATACTCAACTCAAAACTGCCATTTTCAGGGTTGGTGACTTTTGCCTGAACGGTGACGATATATTCTACAAACTGTGCGACAATATTTGTGAAGTTATCTTTAGGATTAAAACAATATATTTTGTACTTATGTGGTGAAGTGAGGTATGTGTGAAAGAGCGCGCGCATACGTTCAACCGTTGTCGAATAACGTACTTGCAATAATTATCACGAGTCTTCAGCAATCAATCAGCTGCTAGAAACTCGATATTAGAATATATATTAAATTTAATATATTTCTGATTAACTTTTTACTGTTGATTTCGAATACACTCCTCCACTAGATACTTCTATATTTACCTCAACATCTATATATATTATATTCAAAACAGTACTGATCGTCTACCCATACATGAAGAATATTGCTGAATGACCCTTCGTAGTTATAAAATCTGAGTGGGGAGGGCACTTTCATGCTTCCCAACTAAAGATCCACTGCTAAATGATAAATTCTACCTTGTAGAATATTTTTACATTATTCTTGTATATTTGAAACTAAAAAGCAAATGATTATTTTATATTAATATATCCAGACATTTTATGCAAAGCAATCGATTATAATATACATTGATTCGCGGCTCTCGTGGTGCAGTGCGTAAGGCGCTTGCCTTCCACCCGAGAGTTCCTGGGCTCGGTTCCCGATCAGGACACACAATATTTATGTGTTTTTCTCAAAGCCTGGGTGTCTGTGATTGGTCAAAATTACTAACAACCACCTTGTGCGAAAAAGCAAGGATATCGTTATTAATAATTCTAAAAAAAAATACATTGATTTACGATGACAACTTTGATTAATTCTAAAATGCATACATTCAATGCCATTTGCCAACGTTTTATAATAATTTAGATATTTATTCCAATTACTATTACTATATAGTGTATTCTATTAATATTAACATCTAAAATTAAAATAGGTGCAATATCCGTAAAGTAAAATGATAGTTATTTACTTTAAAATAATCTTTCAATTCAAATATCCGGTAGGAATTTTAATAGAGTGCATGTTGGAACATGCTACAGGTATTAATCAATTCTAGAAATGCAAAAGAATCACCAATCGCTAAATATAAATATAAGTTACTTAAAAATAAGTTTTGCAAATAAAGCATCCTACATGTTTGAGCGTAAATTTTCTCAATGTTTAGTGTTTCACGTTGTAGAAGCAAATAAAAACATTCATAATATGAATATTATTCTGTCATGCGCAGTCTTTTGCAAGTTGTTCGTTTTTTTCTGCTGAAAGTTAAACGAGTTACATTATGTTAAATAAAAGTCATATAAATATGATTATTTATTTGTATCGTTATGACAATGAGTATTGCCGGCAACAAATCTACAGATGTGTACAGCTCCTTTAAGTATAAGGTGATAATACTGATAATAATTTCTTTATCTTAGTTAATAATTAGCTTGAATATAATTTTTGTTTCATTCTTACGCAGTCCTCCGATACAGTAGCATTCTTCAAGTTGTAAAATTGTATATTATTGAAATAGCAATAATATTGAAAATATAAGAATTGTATACCTACCTAGCTGTATTTTCTGGGTTAGATTTGTTTCTTTTTTATTATTTAACAACAAAAAAACCACTACATATGTTATAATAATATGTAAATGTTTAAAAGTATCTTTAAATATAAATACAAGTGTCGTGTTATTATTTATTTGTGATGTGAACGTTCAACTCTTAGTAGAATTAATACATTGTATTAATTAAAATTAAACACAATATTACGTAGTACTTATTCCATTGGAATATGTTACACAGTGTTATCCAATTTTCTTTTTACAGTGATGTGGTTAAAAAGCGTTACTATGACAAATATAATTACACAGTTTTCAATGGGTTATAGATTGATTAAAAGTTTTATTATAGTATAAGTATTACTAGAATATACAGAGATACTTTTATCATTGTTTAAGTTAAAAATAAAAACGTTATATGCCTTAATTCGAATATTAATTTTATCTGTCGTGCATATCAAAAATGGATTGTCATTTCACCATAATTGAATCATTCTTTTGGCTTACTCAATACCATAATGTCGTGAACATACATTATGTTTATAACGTCGATAGAATATACCAGTGTATCTTATTTATTGAATGTGGGTATCAGAGTGATTTAAAAAATATATGTACATATGGAAAAGTCGGCTCGGGTGCGGCCTGGCATAGCGAGAACCATCAGTAATGCCGGCATAGTGTTTTTCTACCCAGCAGCGGTATTCTAACATATTACTTAACTCCAGAACCAATAAAACACTGACAAATACAATATGTCACATTCAGGCAGTTAATTATTCCGGGAATTTAACTGTCAGGTATGATATTTCTCAACATGGCCGCCTATGACCGCGTTAGTCGCGAGCTGTCAAATTTCATCGAGTACACAGTTAACAAGTTTTACTTGATTTTAATCCCATGCATTTGGAATCGAGTAACACGCAGTGCGATGTGATAACCGTATTATTTTGGAGCGTAACGTAACGGAAACGTATTGCCGTGTTGACTATTTACCTGAGTCTTAACTGACCTTGCTGATCTAGCATTTCTGAACAAGCATTTAGCTTGCAGAATTTAAACAACTGCTTTTAGGTTGGATGATGAGTTTCATTAGATAATTCATAAAATAAGGTTAGTTTTAGGAAAATATGATGTTGTTTAATTGCGTAAATTTCAACGTCTTTGTGCATTTTTCAGAGATACGTCAAATCTACTGTTTACCAGGCAGAAGGCTAGCCCTAATGTGATCCTTTGGAATTGGCGCAACAGCACGCAGACCACACGTTGCCCGAGACCGTTTCTTGCGACACCGTCGACAATTTTCCAGACGTCAGCGCATTGACAGTCCACAAATATGTAAGAATTTCTCTCTTCCATTTTGACTTTTTTTATAAGCAAGTAAATACCCATCATTTAATTATTTGTAAATCTGTTAATTGAATAAATATAAAACGTTACCTTTTATATTATATTTTTCTTAAATTGTATGTAACGCATAAGAGAAAACATATGATAATGCCTAAAAATACAATAATCGGTACAGTGGTGTTGGTTAGTTTTTAAAATTCAGTTAAACCCTGCTTAAACCACACCATAATAGGTAATATTCAAAAAATATCTAAAACTATGGCACTTATATCTATCTATGGATAGAATAATATTTTGTATCTATTATGGTTTGGTTTATGGCTTAATTAATTTAAAAAAAAAACTAACCAATAACATTGTGTATATGTGTTCTTAATTCAAAGAAAACAAACAAGCATAAATGAAAAAGTGTGCACAATTTTTCAACCACACCATAATAGTTTAAGTATGCTATGGGCGATCCGACAAAAATAGTCTACACTTTTTCAGTCATACTTATCAGTTTTCGTTGAATTAAAAATACATATTAATATTAAAGATGTTGATGGTTAGTTTTTTTTTTTAAATACATTAAGCCCTTCTCAAATCAGACCATAATCAATAAAAAAATTCTTCTGTCTATCAGATATCGAAAATGATGTATGGTTTAATGCCATAATTTTACATATTTTATAGATACAAATATATTTTTTATTATTATCTACTATGGCTTGGATTAGGGAGTGTTTAATTGAATTTTAAAAACTAAAAAATACACATTGCAGTTTTAGACCAACGAAAAATTACGATTGACTGATAAAGTTTAGGGTGCACTATTTATGTTGGATTTTAGCAGCCTACCTCCACCCTACGCCACTGAGTCTGGTACCAATATAATTCGATGTATTTTACAACGTTTTTCTTATGTCGTATTCTTATTTGTCCGGTGGTTGTTTGTCCGGTACAAATCTTGCAATCGATTTTTAACTAACTTCCCAACTAGCTAGACATTTGAAACTTTTATAATATATCAGAACACGATGCCAATGCATTTTTTAATATTTTTAGTCATCTTTAAGTAGAATTGAATTCATTTTTAGTTAATTCTGTTTTGTATGAAAAGTTATTTCGATACCATTATTGGTTGCTACGGGGTCCTAGCAATTAAATTAGTATAAATAATATATACGTGCGTTACTATGGAAATCAATATGGAATGACATTTCATTATTCAGTATTTATATCAAGTACTTACATTTTTTTTATCGTTTAAGCTAGTCAAGTCAAGTTTATATGATTCAACAGAAAATTTAAAAACGTTGTATATAAAAAGTTCTTTTTATCTTGTAATTATTTTAATATAAACACTACATCTGTTTATTTAACATAATCTGAGGAATCTTCAACAATTCGATTCGTGTAAATGAGATATATATTTTTTATTTGTCCTCATGGTAGTGTACATAGTTAGCAAAGCCGTGGGTGTCGATTCGAATCCCACATTTGTATTTAATTATCCTGAGATATCATTTTAGTTGCTGATTTGATCGATTTTCTTTCATTCAATTATTTGATTTTCTAATTTGTTCTTCTCATAATTCGTCGGTCCCTATTAAAAAAGTCGGATCTGCAAAATGCTATTTTTCAGTACGAGCAATCAAAGATGTTTCATCAAATATCCTTAGTGACCTATTGCTTGCCATAATGAATAAAAATACGGGTTATAGAGACTTTTCTAAACGTTTATAAAAACATCCGTCTGTCCGGTGAACATAGCAGCAACTGTCAGATCCGACGCATCTCGCTCACCCACGCCCAGCCAACATGTCGGTTGGTAAGAACCGACATTGTTATTCGGACACTCTCGGTAGATCCGTCATTTTTAACTTGAGTATCTCGAAATTTTTCAAACAAACAAAAAAAACTGTGATTGTGGTATAAATGTTTAAAGTGTTTAAATAACTTTTACGTAATAATCCGAAAATGACAAAATTTCAGATCCGACTTTTTTTAATAGGGACCGACGAATATAATCCATTCATGAACCATACTTAAGTGCATGGCAACCTGAATCGTGAATCTCTTAAACAGACTTGACAAGTCATAAAGTTTTGTAATACAGACAAGTAATATGTCTAGTTGCAATCCATTCCTGTGAAATAAGAAAAACAACACGGATACTATACATAGAGCTATTTTTCTTCAATTCGCTTGGCAACTTAACTACCTACGAAAGGAATTTGTATTACTGTCTCAAGACAAAACAAAGTTTTTTTCTCGTAATATGTAGCCATATCCTTGAAAGATTACATAAATTAAATATAATTTAATGACTAATACAAATACATTTCTATTTTCAGCACTGCTGAGTTCTCCATACAATCCAACGACGTCTTCACAACATTTTCGGCTAATACAAAGATGACAGTTTTACTAATAATATGTGTATTTTTGATAAGTATATCGGACTCTGGCAAATCTAGTCCCATTCTTAAAAGTGAGAACTGCATATTAAAAGTCGATACGAATGATGATAGATTTGCAAAATTACTTTGGAAACTTGTCCAGATTAGTCTTTTTGATACATACAAAACACTTTTTGATTACTCGAAGATTATTAACGAGAAAAATATAGATGTATCTACTGTTAATTTTAATCTTAAGACTTTTCCTGTGAGCCCTGATATTTCTACGAATAACTTGGTTATTAAATATCATGAAGAAAATATAATTAGATTATCTATGTTTGTTAAAAATGCAAAAATAGTTATAATTGGTAATGGGGTTACAAATCCAGAGAGCATTATTGTTGATCATTTTGTTGCGTGGATGTTTTGGTTGGAACCAGGAGACGTTCCTAAAATAATGAGGTGTAGATTAGATGGATCTGAAGTACAGACCGTATTTGATTCTGATCTAGATAAACTGGTTAGCTTTAGTGTCGATTTTGCAAGTAAACTCATAGTTTATAGGACTGTTTCTAATGTGATAGGTTCTTGTAATTACGATGGAAGTAACCGAACTGAGATTTTAAAATCCAGCAATAAAAATTTTAATATTCCGTCATCGTTTATGGTAAATAATCAATGGATCTATTGGATAGAATCGAACGAAATGTTCAAACTTAAGACAGTAGCTGAGGAAAATAGTATGCAAACAGTTTTTGAAATGTTTCAGAAAATTAATTTTACCGTGAAAAATGAAGACACAATTGTTATATCGCCAGTATTATGCGTTTGCTCTGATGGTATGCATTTAAATCGAGATAGAAGCAGTTGTGTAATTAATGAAAATTTTTATAATGTATTATATAAAGTATTTACCGCATTTTCAAACAATATGATCGCCGTAATAGTAATATTTCTTATTATATTGTTTTTTGTAAATGTAATACGAAATACAGGATAAAATGGATTGGTCAATTCTCTACAGCATGATTCATTCTGTATAAAAACATACTGATATTGTTATTTAGATAAATTATTGATTATGTGGTGTACTACATATTATTTTCAGAAAAAAAATCCCAAAAGAGATTATCTGAAAGTTATCTTTTACCACAAAGTAAAGTGACATATTTAAAAGAAAGGATTAAACAAAAAATATATGACAATGCATATTATTATATTGTTCTATTTTACCACGTTTTTATTAGCTCGTATTCATGTTTGTCGGGTACAGATTTTTTCTTGTGTGTTCAGTACAAATTTTTTCTTGTTTTTCCAAGATTTTTAACTAACTTCCCGACTAGCTAGAGATTTGAAACTTTTAGAATATCTCAGAACACGACGACAATGCATTGTTATAATATTTTTGGCCATCTTTAAGCAGAATTGAATTTATTTTCAGTTCTGTAGTGTCGGTTTCGGAAAAAAATCGTTAAAATTAATATTTACTAATCTCTATTATTGGCTGCTAAGGGGTCCTAGCAACTTAATTATTAATATATACGTGCGTTACTATATAAATCAATATAAAATGTCAAAATGACATTATTTCAGTATTCTATAATATTTATTCAGTATTTCTATCAAGTACAAAAAAAGTATTTATTAATACATAGAATTGTCAAGTTTATATGATTCAACATTAAATTTAATAACGTGGTATATAAAAAGTTATTTTTATCTTGTAAATATTTAAAATAATTTTATTTGTGGCTATGATTGAAAAAAATATTCAAATGTGAACTATCCATTAAAATATTGAATCTTCCCCTTCAAATGTATTTACAAACCCGTCATATTGGCTGCCTCACTGCCTTAGTCACTTACTCAACATATTGAGTTTATGTTATAGACTCAATCACACATTAAAAAACATGCAAATTTGCCAAACACACGATTCGAACCCCTACCATTTCTACATCGCAAGCTTTTACTTAGTCGTAATACAAAAAAAAATGATTTAAATTTGCCTTGTATTTTCCGACACGCTTTTTACTCACATACTTAGTAAAATTTACTTTGAAATGGCGATAATATAGTTTGTAGATAAATTAATATTGTTAAATAATTAAACATATTAATCCTTTTTTACATAAACACTTTGAAAATGTACACTTTTAATTCATACAGCATTAAATTTTTTTCGTAAGCTTAAAAATAAATTATATAAAAACTGTAATTTTTCCATTAGTAGAAAAACAAACAATACAGATAGGTATAATAATATACAAAAATTATTCCCATTCATGGTTTTTTGGCCAATTCAGTTTAATTTTAAAACTATCATCATTTTAATAGAGTATGAACGAGTCTATTCATCGTGGATTAAAAAACTGATGCACAGTTGATAGTAAAATTTTGCATAAATAGGATAACCGGTCGATAACTTATTTAGAAAACCTCACGGTCTGTTATACTGTAGTTATATCGCGTTTGACAAAATATATTAAGTGTATGTTGTTTTTCTTCAATGTGTGATTGATTCAGAGCAAATACTTGACAGCTTGGCGAATGGACAACAACCATATCTCGTTAAAAGTTTACATATAACTTCACTTTGTGCCCATGGGGTCCGGGGATATAGACATATTCTTTCTTTCATTTTGCGGTCAAGTTCTTGATACAAAAGTATAGAATGTTATTTTCACTTATAATATTATTTTTAGTACCTACATGTTTTAAAAAATAATAATGCAATTAAAATACAATTAATCTTAATCTTATCTTAATCTTAATCGATTAATCTTAAAGAAATATAAATAAATATATCGTCAGATCAATATACTTCAATTAGGTAACTCTGATTTGGTCATTGTTGAGAAAATGAAATTTAAAGTTTACTTACTTAATATAAATCTAGGCTTTATTTATTGTTTAAAATAAAAATGGAAATTTGTGCTTTGTCTAATTGGCAACAATTAAATAATGTTCAATTAAAAAAATATTGAAGATATTTTATATAGGTGACGATATATATCCTTATTTTTTACATATACTGGAAATTCACTTATTTTTATTAAATTATCTTTTTCAACTGTCATTCATTAGTGAGTATGCAAACTCATTCGTTATATTATAGCAAAATTATGTTATACTAAGTGTTTGGTAAAATGTTTGTGTCATCATAATTTTGTAGTATAGTAACCAATTGAAGATTTGATATCAAAATATTATATTGTATAATTATAAATCTATATTCATTGGCTTCACAAATGTAGTAGCTACATTTTTAAATACGAGTACCTAACTAATATTATAATAAATGACATGTACGAGTATTATTAATATTTATGTCAAATAAAATTATTATAATTATTTATTCATTGTAGTTTTATTTCTCTTTGATTCGTACCATATTATACCTAAATAGTTTCTAAAGCGTCATGGGACAATCGTGGGGATGCTG
Source organism: Rhyacophila brunnea (assembly GCF_057557595.1). Classification (NCBI taxonomy): domain Eukaryota; kingdom Metazoa; phylum Arthropoda; class Insecta; order Trichoptera; family Rhyacophilidae; genus Rhyacophila; species Rhyacophila brunnea. Next base: position 24,819,050 of record NW_028232774.1, read on the forward strand.
CCAAAAGTTGTTTGATGTATTCAGAGTTAACAACGGATTCTTCTTCTTCTTCCACGGCACTACATTCCGGGGTGGGATTTGGCTTCCTTCACAACCGCTCTCCACTCACTCCGGTCTCTCGCCATACTTCTCCAATTACCGGGTCTTCCTATATAAAGCCAGTCCATTTCTCCTTCTTGGACGGCCTCTGGATCTTTGGGTATTTTGCGCTAAGTTTGATTTAAGCACCAAGTCTCACAGCCATAAGTGACCTCTGGCCTTATAATTGTTTTATATATTAGACGTTTACTACATCGACCTAGAATTTTCGACCCCACGAGTCGCTTGCAGGCATGCCAGCATTTATTCCCGGAGATAAGGCGGATTTTTATCTCCTCTGCTGTCTTATTTAGTGTATTTAGACTGGATCCGTGATACGTGAACTTGTCCACCCCTTCATATGCATACTGTCCTATGTCTGATAACAAAGGATTATGTATCTATATATAAATATGTATGCTAGAAAAAAACAAGGTCATCCGATATATAGAACATGCACATAAAGCACAAAAAATTAGCAGTATTCCTGATTTTTGAAGGCATGTCAAACATCAACTTGCAATTATGACTCTATAAAATGATTTCGAGACTTACCAATTTTAGCAGTAACCCTATATCACGAATTATCATCTTTGAAGGTGGCAATTACTAGGTAAAAAAATCGCGACCTTATGTTTGATTAATGGACCAAGACTGCACACTAAAAAAGTGTACTCGTAAGTAATGCACAAAGCTTTTATGCAGTGCTCGAAATGGAAAATTTCACGAACAGGAACGCTGTATAATTTTCCGAAACTAAGTACTTATGCTAATCCTTTCTTTACGTACGTACGTACTTTTGATATAAAAATGCAACATTAAACTTTAAACTTCTTACGTGGATCTATATTGGGCAGGTTGGTAAGGATTGTCAGCGCCGCAGGCGAAATAATCTTGTTTTAACAAAGTATACCGTCAAAAATTGTATTATTCTTTATTTTTACTTTATCTACCACTATAACCAGTGCATGATACCTCTACCACCACTCGTCACTGATTATAACTTACTGTCTCATTTGGGATAGATAAGTTTGTAATTAATTAGTCATAACAAACAACATATCCACATAAGTACCTTATAGATTCAAATTAAAAAAATATTTACGTACTTATAGAAAATTTTACAAATTCCATTTAAATACGAGCACAGAATATCAAACATCAAGAAATAGTATTAAAATAGTGTTTAAAAAATAAAGAAATAGTATTAGAAAAAACAGTAAGTGCCTACCTATACCAAGAATTTATAAAATAGCGTTCACATAAACTCGTTCTCACGCAGGTGGAATATACGATTATCCGAAGCGATTTGGTTGAACATAGTTATTTCCTGCCCAATTATCATTAGCAATTATTGCACCTTGGCAGAACAAACAACTTAGATTATCAAGAAAGTTATAAAATAATATACTTATAATAAAATCAATACTAAGTACCAATAATGGCAGAGTTCTCATTTGTACTGGGTAGATATAAGTTGGAAAAAGTACGTAGCCTAAATACCTAGCTCTCTTTTTAACTTTCAGAATGCAGTATGTAAGCATACGTCTTGAGAAATCAATCGGATAAAACCATGGATAGTATCCACTATCCACACAGCTTTAAAGGATTCTCAAAGATTTATTTTGAACCTTCTCCACTATAAGGGGCATAAGGCCGTACCTACAACTAATAAAAGTTTCAAGTCATCCAAACAACGTAAACATAGCATTATTTGTAATTAAATTACCAATGGTGTGTCATTTTCATTTATATAAGATAAAACATGACGGAAGGTGAAACTCAGGTTGCTAAGCGCGATTCTTATAGAATAATATAAAATTGTCATTAATTAGTACCTACTATATTCAACATTATAAGGACTAATATTGTATTGTATGCATGTTATGTTACAATGGTGATGCTTTGGTTACAATTATTGTAATATACATATACCACCGTATTTATTTAATAATCTATGACTAACACCACCTAAGATAATTAGATGTCCGCACTGGACACATAGGTACCTAATTTGTTAGTACCTACTTATTCTAAACGATTCAATCTATGTTGTTTGTCCTTCCCTACTCACATTATTATTGCCATGGAAATGATAATAGGTACCTACATACAATACAGATATTATGATAGTCGTACATTTTTATTAAAGGATATTCCTATATTTTTTTTAAACAAATTTACAAACAAAAATTAAGTAAAAGTTCTCTCCACACTACCTATGTATTATTTCTATTATTTTTAAAGTCACAAGCTACAATGCATGTAATAATAATTGTAATACAATAGGAACGTCCCAAATAAATAAACTCTGCAGAAGGCTATTCAATATTTTCTGCCCAAACCATCAATGGCCCAAACACATTTTTGTAGAAAAAATCATTCATTATTCATTGTGAAAATTGGGGTTTACGACTTATCATAAATATTTTTTTAACACAAGTCAAGTTGTTGAGATGATAATAATTATTGAATCACAGAACAGATGTTGCCACTGTATTGTCCACCGGAAAGAATTCCTAATGTTTTAGCAGATTTACACGAAGTACCTACTACGTAATTAAGCCTTCATTATTTTTATAAATATCCACAAAATTATCAAATTGTGCGTGTGGCCAGAATTATCTTAAATCAGTTTGGATACCAGCGACAATAGTATATGTAATAATATAATTATGTAAAAAAGGCGAATTTGTATCCCACAGGAAAGTACTTATTAAAAACGATAATTGTAAGGGTGATTATCCACTTAGTGTTACGAAGAAAAAGCGAATTTAACATAATAGACTTTTTAAAATATTATATTATAAAGCCTATTATAAGGAAAGTATTCATCCACAGGTAATTAATAAATAAATGTCAAAGGTTAAAAATTCTCCTCCTGTAATAGTATTTTGGTTAATTCGCCATTTTTACAATACACCGACGATATAAAGGTATTCGTATCGCCTGCTGAGAATTTTAACTAACTTTTAAGAGAAAAAATTGTTATTAAAAAATATGTTCAACACAAAGTTAAAATTAAAACACAAAACTTACCAGAAGCAACAAAATTCACTTTCAAAAAAGTATACTCATCATGACCTATGGCAAATAAATGAATGAATGTAGTAGTTATATCACAAGATTTATTGTACTATAGTCGCAATTCAACAATAATGTAAATTACAAAACAAATGTAAACATCGTAAAAAGAGGGGTTTACGACACGTCATAAGCTTTTTTTAACAAAAGTTAATTGTTGAGATGAATACCATCTGTTGCCACTTAAATGGTTATTGGAGTGAATTCCTAATGTAATGTAATGTGGTTTTAGCAGATTTACACGAATTACCTACTACTTTATTATACCTTCATTATTTTTATAAATAACCACTCAATATCATTTTTTAAATGATCAAATTGTGTAGGTATGTGGCCAGCGTTACGTTACCTGCGACAAAATATTTTTCAATAGTTTCGGTTAACACGTTTCGCCTGATGACATTTTTGACCAACTTTTAGAACAATTTTTTATTAAAAAATCAAGTTAAACACACAGTTAAAACTAAAACACAAAACTTACTAGAATGTAGCAAAAAAACACCAAACTAATAATATAAACAATTTTGTTTAGAAACGTATTTATATCTTAAATAATACAAAATATTTTAAAAAGCAACTAATAGGAATATTATAGCGGATTGCACGAGTCAAATTATCAAACTTTTTTGTACTAATTTAACCATCGAAAACACAATTCATTCACCCGAAAATAAATGGCGAAGTAATAATTTTTGTCACTCCGAATAAAATAATATAATAAATTAGTAGGTAAGTAAATTAACAATGCGTAAGTCAAAGGCAAGATTGTATTGAGATTTGAAATGTTTCATCCTTTAGAAATTATTAAACAATGTATACTTTATTTTTTAAGAGTTTTCAAATAGTGTCAGCAAGGCACATTTTTTTGGGTAATAAAGTAATTTACGCTTGCAGCTGGTTGTTTCTTGTTATTTAGACAATGCATTTAGGCATGGACATATCGACACAAAATAAGAAGGTTGAAAGAAATTTAGGGATGTCATAATTTTTATTTTTAACCCTTGCACGCCCGGCATAACATAACTTCGTTAATTTTTAATTTTGAGAAAAACTTTAAAAGATACATTCATATATAATTTTCTCAATCTAACGAACCGCAACGCAATTTTAAATGAATCCACGAGCCGGAACGGTATATTTTGGAATTCCACGAACCACAACGGCGCTCTGGTGCGTTCCTGTCCATTCCGAGCGCTGCTTTTATGAGATTTAATACACTGAATAACCTAACGTGTCATACAAGTATAAAAAAATGGCGGTATTCAAATGCTTCTGGAAAACATACCCCTCGCAAAGGAAAAATAAATAAATAAACGGTCCTGGTTTCATTATTAAATAATATATTAAACCACAATAATGGTGAATATTAGGACGAAGCGTCCGATTATAATGTTAATGTATTTTTAAACTTTACTTATATTTTTAATAATTGTATGTATTAAAATTGAAGGCTTGTTTACAAAAACAACATATTATGTCAGAACTGAACAATTTTACACGACAGCAAAAAACTTAATAGAATCTCTTCTTTGTAAATTATGTTTTTTTTTATGATACTACACAATAGAGGTGGGAAAATTGGTCGATTTTGAAGATTAAGTATACTTACTACCAGTATAAAAAAAATACTTAGTATCAAAACTTGTTCCAAAATACTTACTAGTATTTGGAATACTATATGGAGCGGTTGGCGTGCGTATGCGACATAAGTCTCATACTAAACTGGAACTAAAACTTAACTCCATATTAGTTGAAATATCGGCTTCAATAGAATCGCTAAAAATACACTGAGCTGGGCTTTTCGAAATGTCTTTTAAACATATTTTAAATTTATGAGTTGTTTTTATGTTATTTTATAATATTCTTGTTAACATAAAATGAATAACAATGATATTTTTATTGTAAACTGCGTCACTTCAGTCACCTCACCACATTTCCGAAGGAATAATATGCTGCTACAGAAAATTAATGACCAATTTGTTCATACATAAGATGATGTCATTCGCATGCATGGACTAATAAATTAAAATATAATTGTATTCAAGTGTTATAGTAATGTTAATAGTATTGAAAGTCTACCAACTAGCCAGCGACTCACGATGATATCTTCACAAGTTTATTGGGCCACACGTACTGAGTATGGGTAGTTTCATCCGATACTTGAGTACACAAACTGGTGACAGTATTTTCAACTCACCTCTACTACACAATATAATATTATGCTTGTTTTCAATGAGAAATAATAATCAGAAAAATATGTATGTCATTTGACTTAGTTATTCATACAAATGATTTTTTTTGTTGGATTAAAAAATTTAAAAACATAACTCCTTTTAACTCGTGTTATATTGGGCTGTTTTCGAAAAAACTGTGAATGAGATCATATTATAGACAATATTTTAAGAAACAATATTTTATAATCTCAAATATGAAAAAAACTGACATGTTAATTATGTTGTTTTTGTAATCCACCCTTCAATTTTTAAAACGTAAAAATATAGAACCTGCGTCGGCCCTAGGTCCTTTAGGCAGCCTTATAATGCCGTCTGCTTTCATTTTTAGTCTCAAATTTAATACAAAATTGTTGCGTGTGTACCTAACCTATCTATGTTATAGTACATTAAACTAAATAGCAAATGCAACAAGAATCTTGAAAAAAGTATATATCGGTAGCTACTCATAATATACTGAGGATTAGAGCATTTCCACGAAACCTACTCCCGAAAAGCGTTGGTTTTAGGTACGTGGAAGTCGGGGGCGCTGACAAATATGGATACCCCTTTGGATGTTTTAAAACTGTCGGTACTTTCTAACGAAACGACCGCATCTTACACTCCATGGAAACCTGCCAATACTCTTACGTAGTTTTTTCCATATATATTCCTCACACCCAGACACTCCGCGCTTTCGAGTCAATAAACAACACTCCTGCAGGTATAACGAAAGGTGTACATCTACGAGTTATTGCGAGCTGTCAAGTGGGTATCGAATGCGCATGGGTTTTATTATTAGGATAGTTAGTGTCTGTTTGTGTCGTCCGCGCTGTCTTGTCTTTACACATATCGCATCGGAATATTAAAGCAACCATTTGATGCCTCAGATAGTGCCACGGGTCTTCCAGTGGCCACAGGCCTTGCGTGTCGTAGAATACCGAGAAAACTAAGGCTAACCCGTTCAGAAAGCTGTTCGAAAACCAAGTCGTTCGAGTGACATCACACATAGTAATCTTACATTTTCCTGAATGTTTTCTATTTATTTCATTTCTAGGGGCGGTCCGGATCCAAAAAGCGTCCTATTGTGTGCACGCCTGGCAGAGTTTGGTAGATCACTGCCAGTTTTGATACTGGATAGCAGATCACAATAATATAATTCACAGTTACAGTGAACATTGCAAATTATTAATTTAAGACGTTCACAACATGACATTTAAATATACAGAAATATTATTAAAACAGTATAATATATGCACGCAGGCCAATAGATGCCCACGGTGGCCGCGCGACTTAAGCGTTTGACTATCACGCCGTGGGTCCCAGGTTCGAATCCTGGGTCTGGCAAGTACACATATTGTTTTTCAATTTGTGTGTGTCAGGGTATGGACCTAATAGGTTGAGCAAGTGGCTGACATCCATTTCTTGTAAAAAACAAAATCTGTCAATACAAACCTCTACTCTGTGGAGGCCCATATGATCCTATTAGGATCGGACATGGTCAAAAGATAATATATACAAAATAAATAGATCAGTATTAAGTTATTAAACAGTAGAAAGTGTAAATACAAAATATAAATTAGATACAAGAAAGTACACCGAATGAGCTAAGAAGACCATATTTTAAGAATTTATAAAACAATACCCACCTTTACTCAGCCTCACGTAAGTGGAATATGTCAATATCCGAAACGATTTTATTGTTTAATTTTAGTTATTGCCCTCGCAATTGGCATTACCAATGGCAGGTTAGTTCTGCATATTGGGAGAACAAATAACTGATGCTTCCGATTTGTAAGATAGTTATCACAGGTCAATAATACTACCAGAATGACAGAATTTTCATATTTCACTGCTTATAAGTTGGAAAAAATACGTGAGTAAAATAAATATCGTCTAGTGTTTAAACTACAGTATATAAGTATACCTAAGAGTAAGCTAGTTGGATAAAACCACGGATAGTAACCATACAACCAAGTTGGATATACCTGATATCGTTTGCGGAAATTCTGAAGGAAGATGTCTTTACTAGGTTAGGTTAGGTTAGGGTTAATCTAATTGGAACAGTACTATTTGTAAACTATCGCCACATTTTGTAAGATACGTATAAATGTATTCCACGGTGAAATGTTCAACGAAGAACTCGTCATTTGATAAAAAATGTTATACGAACCCATGTTTCGCCTACTGCGGCACACGAAAAAGTGTCCCACGATGAACTGCATACGTACAAAATACATGTAACCACCTGATATAGACCAAAAGAAAAACAACATACTTACGAGTACGTATACATTTTTGAATATCAAATACGGGTAGACATTCACCTTACTAAAATCGTACTGTCGTAATGTAGCGTATAAATTTCACTGAAGTTTTCAATAGACTATGACTATGGTTTCACATATATATAACTAAATAAATCATGGTGCTTTTATTGAATGTATTCAAATAAAATATCAATGGGTACAATAAGTACACGTGGCCACAAAAGCGAAAGAAAGATAAAGAAGGTTTTTCGATAGACTTCTGTCAAGCCCTTCGATTTATCAGCGATAGGGTTTTCAGTCAAATAACGTGTTTTTAGCTTTTATGTATCACCTTCGTATCACATTCGCCAAGGCATAATAGAATTGTTTCATTTCATATTATTATGTGGTGAATTGAAGGTTATATAAAAATATCAACCTTTCTCTAACTGTGCTACATTCATTGTTGTCAATTGTCATTCACAAAAATATGACAGATAGGGTAAGAAAGTAAGCCTGATGGCGGAATAAAATGCTAGATTTTTTTTAATTGAAAAACTTTCTAGAAAAAATCATTTTAAAGAAATTGTGTCACAATTATAAACATCGTTTTTACAAGAAGAAAAATCAAAAATGAATTTAGTATTTTACACCTGATAAAGTAGGTCATAAAATTCAAAAATTTCATTGATGCTGGTAAGAAATTTGGTCGTCATTTTGTATGTAATATTGAGTGCATTAATTATATTATTATATTTATACTTATTATGTATTATTATGTATACATTATGTATAAATATGTGTCGTGATTAATTATCTGCTGCAACACAAACAATGACCCCCCCTCCCCAAACCAATCCACCCCGCACCACACTAGGTCTTAATCGAGCATATCGCGAGGCCCTACGTTTGGATGTGAAGCATCAGGAACTTTTTTACGCTTGGTAATGTCTCAGGAGCAGATACCCAAAACTGAGGTCACAACGCTTTCAAGTGAGCTTTGACTGAGTTTATTGAGTTTTTTTTAGAATTATTACTAACCATGTCCTTACTTTTTCGTACAAGGTGGTTGTTAGTAATTTTGAATAATCACAAACACCCAGGCTTTGAGAAAAACACATAAATATTGTGTGTCCTGACCGGGATCGAACCCAGGAACTCTCGGGTGGAAGGCAAGCGCCTTACGCACTGCACCACGAGAGCCGCCTGAGTTTATTGAGTTGACTTAAGTTAATAAAAAGTGCCAGCACATAAAATAAACAGTTTCAATAACTAAACATATTATTTTAAATATTGAATTTAAACCAATAATTAATAAGTTGTAGCAGTTTTAGAAAACACTTGCCAAATTCACTAGAAAATTAAATCTGGCTGTTCGTCCATTTTTTTATTCCTTTTATATATGTCCTTAACAGGTTAAATAATATTTTGGAAGGAAAACAAAATATTATAATACATATTATGAATAAGTTTATTTATTGTCACAAATTAATTTTAATCTAGTTATTTGTTTGTAATATATACTTAATAAATGTATAATTATGTGATCATTTAATATTTATTTAGATACAGCAAGTAACTCTCATCTGTGTCAGTTGTATATTTACCAAAAACTAGCAATAACCATAATATTTATAATGCATCTCAAACGACCATTACAATTTACAATATCGCAAGCACATCACTATATTATTATGTATTCCCAAATAGAAACTGTGCTTTCAAAAATATATTGTATACAGTAAATAAAACAGAAAACTTTGTCATACATCGTACACAGAGACATTCCTCGAAATTGGAAGTATAGTCCCTCGCAAGTAAATCATGTATACAGAATCTATTCATGAAAATATCAAGACTTTTACTGACTCCACAAAAGATCTGGAATTATTCATGCATTTATCGAAGAGGCGTTCGGATTGTAGAGCACATTTCGTGTTGTGATTTCGATAGAAATAAATAAAATATATCTTATATATTTATTGATAAGGCTTCAAACGGGATATTAGTTATTGGCATGCCTTGATCAGAAGACTAAAATAAATATGGGTAAATTGCGATTATCAATACATTAAAACGGGAAGTTATTTAAGACAATGAAACAGTTCTGGCTAGTTTTCGAAGAGTGTCGAAAATAAAGGTATCGTGATGTATTTTTCAATGATAGCATCGTAAATAAACTCCTTTGGTATATGTACCATGTCATATGTGTCCCCACAAAATGGATGTTGTATTAACAGATTTTTGATTTTACGAGGAAGTGATGTGAGCCACATGCTCAATCTATTAGGTTTATACTCTAGATCCAAATTATTTGAGATTATATGGATACTATCAGTGGCTTTAACCAACTGACTTTCTCTTAGGTATGCTCACATACTGTAGTTTAAGTGCTAGAAGATATCAATATTTGGCCACGTATTTTTTTCGACTTATAATACGTGGTGTGAATGAGAATTCTGCCATTCTTGGTTGTATTGACTTGACTTGAACTGTGTGTCCCTGATAAATATCTTAGAAATTGGGAGCATCAGTTGTTTGTTCTCCCGAGGAGCATAACTAACCTGTCATTGGTGATGCCAATTGGGAGGGCAATAACTCTGTTCAACCAAATCGCTTCGGATGTTGATATATTCCATCTACGAGGGGGTGAGTATAACAGGTGGACGTTGTTTTATAAATTCTTAAAATAGGGTCTGCTTTACTCATCCGGTGTACTTCCTTGTACCTATATACTTAACACATTTCTTCTGTAGAATAAGTTAATACTGATCTATCTCTTTTTTTATGTACCTAATACTGTTTTAATAATATTTCTTTGTTTCTAAATGTCATGTTGGGAACGTCTTAAACTTATAATTTGTTATGTCCACAATATGTAAAATAAATCAATTGAAATTGAAATTGAACACACATTGAAAAATAACTTGTGAATTTTGTTGCCAGACCCTATATTCGAACCCGGGACCCATGACATTATATGCCTACTGTGGGCGTTCATTATATAATAATAAACCCTTGGGTGCCACTATATAACGGCATTTTTCCAACGGTTCTCCACTCGCCGATCGACATGTCCAGCCTATTGCCATTTCATATCCATTGGTTTCTTTTGTGGTTTTCCGCCTTATGTCACGCTGGGCTACTTGTATATTTTGGATTTCTCTTTCATTAATGACGTGCCGTGTTTCACGTGCATACGTGAGCACTGTTAGTACACATTGGTTGATCACTTTATGCTTAAAACACAATGAGATGTCACTTTATACGATATTATGCATACCACCAAATGTTATTCATAGCAGTTGGGGTCTGCGAGCAATTTCGTCATACACACCACCCATCTATTGAGATTAATTTTGTTGTTCGAGATAGACAAAATTGTTGGCCCGCTCGAGTTTTCCATTGATGAGGATTGTCTTTAATTCAGAAAAGCAGTTTATCATTTCTTTGGCATAGAGACGTTTTTTCTTTACACTTACACTTATTTGTAATATACTGCATTTTGTTCTGAAGGTCTGGTCTTCTGGGGTTTCGCGAAGACAAAAATGTCGTCTGCAATGTGCAGTGTGTTGCACATGACGGAGGTACTCACCTTTAATTAATGAGTGAAGACGTTTGAATATATTTTTTAAGAAATGGTGAATAATTTAGGTAAGATCATGACATGATTTTGTCATGATCTTACCCTACATTACAACATTGTCGCCTTGCCGGCCAACCTTGCTAATAGAAAACCTACAAGATGGCTATGGTGGCTAATTAGTGCTAGATTTTGTATCACTATATTATATAATACCCAGGAGTCAGGACGTGTATGTAGCGCCAAGGGATTCCATAATCAAATGCCCTCTAATAATCAATACAACTAGGGATTGCAATACCGGTATTTCAAAACCAGATAATATCGATATATTCGGTATTGAAAGTGGAAACAAAATATATTAATTAACATAAAAGGTTTAACACGACTGATTTTTTGTCGGTTTCCGCGATGTCTGGTTTACTTCCGTTGCCCTCCAACGCCCTTAAATACCAGCAATGGCACGTGCTATAAAATATTAATACTTTAAAGATATCTAAAATAATCGTCTGTGTTTTCCATATATTTCACTAATACCGGTATTGGTATTTTCATTTGGTGTTGCAATCCTAAATGCAATCCAGGTAGAGTAGTAGATTATATCGTTTTACGACTTCAGTGGCTGCAGCCTTTTTTTAATAATATGTATATTTTTGGTTCCAATATCATAGACGCATTCGAACCCATACTTTATGTGACAGGGATTCTCAGGCGTAACGATCTCTACTAATATTTTAGTATTTCATAGGGAAATGTATGTGAGTGCCTTTGTGTTCAAAAGATTTTTTGTATTCTTTTTTCTGTGTGACAACGGATGTGGAAATTCCCCGGAAATCCATACCGGTTTTGTTTGAGACATCTTTATTAAGTTTCATATGTCAAAAAAATATAACTTTTTCCCTATCTATTGATTCATCGCTGACTTTGTTACAAGCCTTTACAGATATACCCGTAACTGTTCATTTTAAATTTTCAAAGATTCCAACGTCGGTTGTCAAAGATGTTTAAGAAGAAAGAATTCCTGCACATACGGCCGCGGTGGCCATTTGACCGACATTATCTATTACACATAATTTTATTGTCGGTGACGGGTTTAGGGACGTAGACGCCCAAAGCACTGACAAACCCTACCAACTTGTCATTGTGGCGGAAAAATTTAAAAACGCATCATCTGGAAATGTCCGAGAATGTGCTCCGATAGGGAATGTGGAGGTAGTCTGTTAAGATTCGACATTAATAGTGCACACTAAACAGTTTAGGTTTGCTATGGGTGATCCGACAAAAATAATGCACACTTTTTAGTCATACTTATCAGTTTTTTATTAAGAATACATATTACAGATGGTGTTGGTTAGTTTTAAAAATTCATTAAGCCCTGCCTAAATCAAACCATTGTCGATAAAAAAAAAATATGTATGGTTTAATCGCAAAATTTTAGATATTTTATAGATAAACGAGTATTTTTTCCTACTATCTGCTATGACTTGGATTAGGCAGGGTTAATTTTAATTTTAAAAACTAACAAATACTATCTACTTCAGTGGTTTTCAAAATTTATGTTACGAGGGTGGGTCAATAATTCCTTAGAAAAAAGCATTAAAACAGTTTTTATTTTTGTATTTTTTTTTTATTTCTCAACATAATCTCCTTGGAGCTCAATACACTTGGTTAGACGTTTCTCAATTTTTTTTAAACCGTCAGAAAAATAAGTTTTCGGAAGGTCCTCAAAATAAGCATTTGTCCGATCGATGACTTCTTCATTTGAAAAAAAACGTTGTCCACTTACGGTGGGTGGTCGACCAATTCGAACTTCAATTCTTCAATTTTAGCCATTGATCGTAAACATGTGTGAACACGGGCATTGTCCTGATGAAAGAGGATTTTTTTCCTGTTTAAATGAGGCCGTTTTTCTTCAATTTTGTTTTTTAGCTGGTCCAATAAAGATGCATAATAATCCCCTGTTATTGTTTTTCCTTTTTCCAAATAGTCAACGAAAATAATTTCACGTGCATCCCAAAATACAGTAGCCATAACCTTACCAGCTGATTTTACGGTTTTCGCCTTCTTTGGACATGGTTTGCCTTGGCAATCCACTGCTTTGACTGTTCTTTCGTCTCGGGAGTATAGTGGTGTATCCATGTTTCATCTACAGTCACAAAGCGACGAAAAAATTCATCCGGATTGCGTTGCATGAGCGACAACAGGGCTTTAGAGGCCACCACCCTATTGCGTTTATTGTCGACTGTGAGCAAACGCGGCACCCATCTTGCAGAAATATTTTTCATGCCCAATTTGTCATGTAAAATAGAAATGACGCTACCTTTTGAGATCCCTGTAACCTCAATTATCTCACTCAACTTTAATCTTCGGTCACTTAACACCATATCGTAGATTTTATTGATCATTTCTGGTGTAGTCACCTCTACAGGACGTCCTGAGCGTGGTTCATCCTTTGTTGATGTACGACCACGTTTAAATTCATTTAACCAGTTATAAATAGTTGCAAGTGAAGGAGCAGATATGCCGTGAACTAAATCCAACTCATTTTTTATTTCCTTTGCTGTTAACCCTTTTATATTAAAATGTTTAATAACAGCTCTAAACTCAATTTTCTCCATTTTTGTAAACAAGCAATTTTTTTTTTTAAATGTACGAAAATAAAAAACCACAACCCGACCAATCTGATTGAAACTTCGCAGCATACTGAATCGGTAGTGCCGCTGCATGAAAACAAACCGCTTACAGTACTAGTCGCGCCACCTGTCGGCTTTTCTAAGGACTTATTGACCCACCCTCGTACTACGCCTCCTTTTTAAAAAAAAATCTAATCTTGGCGCCTCCCCCCCCTTTATTTCACTAAATAATACAGACATCTTTTTAAATAGTCAACAATGTATCTACTAATAGAAAAATGAAAAAAAATACAAATAAACAACTACTTATATTATACCAATTCATTTTTAAATTAATTTGTTTTTCATGCGACGAATGTGCTTGTTTATTATCACAATCAATTTCAATAGTAGTCAATCCAAATTCATCATCGTTCATTGGTAAATGGATTCTATCATGGGCCCCACATCCGGGAGCGGGCCCCCAGGCCAGGATCTTTCAACCACATATTTAAAATATTTAATAGTTCTGAAAGAAAGCAGCGCCGCAGCGTTTTACTATTAATAAAATAATGTGAAAAGTGCATTAGCATACTAACCAAGAACTCAGGAAATAGATTTTTGTTTGCTTCAATATATCTGGCGTAGAAATCATTTAAAAGTGGAGACATGGCGAACTTATTTTTTTGTAATTTTGATTTCCAAAGCTCTATTTTTTTATGAATGCCTTCACTTTGTCTTTTTAAATCAGTGAATGCATAAGAGGTCCTTGCATTGATTTATTCACTCAGTTTTTTTTTAATTTCAACCAAATAGACAAGTTTAACAACAAAATTATTGTTCCTAAACAAATTTCAACATTATGATTTGACCATTTTATTTCATTTTTTCATGAGATTGCCAGCGCGCTTCACAATAGTAGGTATAATATATATATATAATATATATAATATAATATATAAGTGAGGTATTATAAAATTAGTCTCCATATTTTCAGACAGGTTTGCAAACAACCTTTTATAGAACTGTTTTTTTTGTAGTTTATAACTAGCGGCCGTTTAATAAACTGTGCATTTGAAAACTGCAAACTTGTGGCTACATTAATTGTTTTAAATTTTTCGCGCCTCCCAGTTTGGAAGTCGCTGATCTACTTATTGTTGTCTTTACAGATATTATAATACGTTTGACTAACAAAGTTTAGTATACACTATTTATTTCGGATCTTAACAGCCTACTTCCACCTTTTTCCGCTGCTATACGGTCATCTTGTGAACTGTCATAAAGCCAACTGTATAATATGTGAGTTGCCTAGAGTCGTAACTCACATATTCCAAAAACCGAGTTCTGAGATAATCGCAAAAAACCACTAGAGCACTATTTTTTGTAATTAGAAGAAAGGTACCTAGAAAGGTACCTTTCTTGAATATTAATGAGTGAGTGAGTCGATTTACACTGTTTTAACTATACAATACGTCTAAGGCTGCAGACACACAGTACAGTATGAGAAATATAGCTCCCTGATTGGTTAGAAAGGCCTTGCCTTAACTCACATTATTCATTGAAAAATGTGAGTTATGACAGCAATAGTCAACTTTGTCAATGATTTTCACTTGGCTTTAAATAATTTTTGATAACTAACTATTTTTCTTTGTGTAGATTAATGCCTTTAGAATCACTTGGTACATTTAACTCAAAAATGAAAATTGCAAAATGTGAGTTATGACTAGGCGACTCTTGTACGATTGTCCGGAAACGGTCCGCTGCAATCTTTTGGAGAGAAATGATATGATTCCGGTCGCGGTAAATAAGTAATTAACAACATATGAGTATTTTTAAGTTTGAAAACAGTATAAACACTAAAAACTCTGTTTGACGCGATGTGGCTGAATTCACGACTTTGCAGAGTAATTTAATGAGTTGTATTACCGTTTACGAGTTATTCTGAAAACTACTGCCATAAAAGAGCTATTTCATTCCGAGAGGACACAATTAATTTAGCCATGTTTATTATTATCCTAACAAATATACGCATAGTATTTTATGTTAGGCATGTAATAGTTAAAATTTTAATGGAGGGAGGGGGTAGTTACAATTTTGCAGAAGGAAACCGTAAATATCTTGATTCAACCAACACAAATACTGACATTCATGAATTTACGTCATTTTTAATTAAAATCGACCATTATTCACGAAGCTGTTAAGACGGTACTTCAGTGAAACGGCAAATAATTTTCAACTATAGGTGAGATGTAATTTTGGACTCTTTGGCAATCGGAGAGCGAACGTAGAGCTATGAGCACGTCAATTTGTTTCGTCATAGCGACGGGGGTATTAATATTTAAATCGTGTAAAGATGTCTAAAATACGTTACCCATTTACTTGAAAAAGAAAACATGTCAATGAATATATTATTATTGTTACTAATAGAGCAATAAACAGAACATTAAATGGACGCATGTTGGATTTATATGACAAATTATATTTTGTTCGGCACGTGTCATTTGCACAATCCGCGCATCGCCTAGCCACGATCTTTTTAGACCATGCCTCAACTGAGGTATAGCCTTAAGTAGTGTGACACCCCCGTATGGTCCCCATTTGGGGATGTCTTTGTGTATCTGAAGAGGCCCGAATCGGTATCGAATCCAACAAATAGTAACGGCTGATTGCGAAAATAATTAAATAATGTTTAATATCTGTCTAATAAATATCTGACCGGCAACATTGTCAAAAAAAAATACGAATGGCAACCCCGCATTTGTGCACGGCTCGCAAGTGTGACGGTTTTTTTTTGGCGGGGAGAAGCTTCTTTGACAGCCCGCAGAAAACACTGTTCGCTCGCTCTACGCATATTTCGTCATCCAAAAAAATAAATTATATAAAATGTAGTAATCTAGTATATATTAACACCAAATAAACTCGTGGTTTCCGAAACAATTCCGGTGTGTTAATTATCCACCTTCACATCCCGAATCCAGACGAAAAAAAACCATACTAAAGATAAAAGTGACAATTTGAAATTCACATTCAAAATGGAGGGAAATGATAGTAGGTACACTTAAGGGACTGAGGATTAAAAAGGTACAACAAAAGCAATTTTAAAATGACCACAGAAGTATATATATTATTAATTATTACGCTTGGTAAAGGGTTAAGGCGAAGTCTTCACTGAGCCTTTTTTAAAGAGGCACCTAGCGGAAAAATACGAAGCTTGCAATTTGAGACATTTTTTTGATAATTTACAATTTCAACTGTATTAATGAATAAATATGTATCTGAAAACATTAAAAATAAAAATATTTTTTATTTTAAGTCAAAGACAAACTTACAGTTGTAAAAAATGTAATAAAATGTGAATTTGTTCTATCGGTCCGCACCCTATTATTACATATATTTTATGGTCATATTTATTATTAAAATTTAGTTTATTAAGTTTTCTAAGCATCACTTAAGCGATTTTTGACAAATTCATAGTTTTAATATTTTTTATATCTATTTTAAAAAACATCGATTTTTATAAAAAATATAAATGTGTATAACTTGAAATCTTTTTTATTTATATTAATATAAATATTTTATTTATATTTATAAAAATAATTGATTTGATATAAATAAAAAGGATTTCAAGTTATACACATTTATATTTTTTATAAAAATCGATGTTTTTTAAAATGGATATAAAAAATATAAAACTTAGAATTTCTCAAAAATCGCTTAGGTAATGCTTAGAAAACTTAATAAACTAAATTTAAATAATAAATATGACCATAAAATATATGTAATAATAGGGTGCGCACCGATAGAACAAATTCACATTTTATTACATTTTTTACAACTGTAAGTTTGTCTTTGACTTAAAATAAAAAATATTTTTATTTTTAATGTTTTCAGATACATATTTATTCATTAATACAGTTGAAATTGTAAATTATCAAAAAAATGTCTCAAATTGCAAGCTTCGTATTTTTCCGCTAGGTGCCTCTTTAAAAAAGGCTCAGTGAAGACTTCGCCTTAAACCGTATAACTGCGTTACAATAAAAGTTATAATAATTATTGGAAAAGCATACTGGCGCGAATCCAGCAGATACAGGTTCAAGTCAAATCGAGTATCTTATTTTTTTTCCTACAAAATGATTTTTTCTAGATGTTTTCAAATTATGTATAAGTATTTAATTATTTTAATAATAACATTGTATTACATTCCAAGTATGTTACTCCCGTGTAAAACATATCTGATAAACATACATAACAGTATTATTTTTCTTGGCATTTGAACAATGTGTCATTTAAAAACAAAACTTCGTGTACATAATATTGAAAACAGTTATGTACAATAGAGTTTCCTAGAGTTATAACGAACATATGTCAAAAATCTAGTTTTGAGATAATCACAAAAAACCACGAGAGCATTTTTTTTTTGTAATTAGAAGAAAAGTATTGAACTCAATTTACATTATTATGTTTTTTAAATATATATATTATAATATTATTTGAGCTGCGGACACATAGCACACTATGGGAAATATAACTTCCTGATTGGTTCGAGAGGCCATGGTGACAGAACTCACATTATTTATTGAAAAATGTGAGTTTTGGCACCAACAGTCAACTTTTTCAACGATTTTCACACAGTTTAAAGTGACTTTTGATCGCCAACTATGTTTCTTTATATATATTAATGCATTTAGAATCACTTGGTATATTTAACTAAAAAATGACAAAATTGCAACATATGAGTTATGACACTAGGCGACTCAATAAGTAATCGCATATTTAACTTTATAAGTCGATTTATTCAACTTGTTCACATAATATACACGTCCATATTTTAATCTTTAGTTTTTTAAGGGCCCAGTTACCGTATGACGGTCAAAAATTATAAAATGAGGAGTGCTATCCTTGGGAGGTATCTTTAGACAATCTGCTACCTTTGTAGGCAATATATTATACTTTTATGTCATTATTATAATATCTTCTTTTTCTAATTCCAAAAACTAACATTTTATGATTATATTATTATAAAAATTATACCAATACTATAAAATTGTGGTATTGAAAGGTGGTGTCGTCCTTTTAAATAGAGAATAAAGCCACATTTCAGTAGATATATCAGATGTCCGTGTTCAAAATATCTTTTAATTTATTTTTTGTTTTTCAATACGTGTATTTCTTTAATATTATTACCTAATAAATAACATTAAATATATTATAGTAAAATGTACAGATTGTTCAGACTTTGCTGACAAATATGTTCCATATTCTTAATTTGCGACCTTTACACAGCACGTTGACTCTTAATAATTGG
Organism: Rhyacophila brunnea; assembly: GCF_057557595.1. NCBI lineage: Eukaryota > Metazoa > Arthropoda > Insecta > Trichoptera > Rhyacophilidae > Rhyacophila > Rhyacophila brunnea. The sequence goes on from NW_028232774.1 coordinate 24,838,171, forward strand.
CGTTTTCTATATTTTTTGATTACTTACCCAATAATATATTATATATATTAATACATATTTTCTATAAAGTTTATAGCTTGTTTAGACTTCATTCGCAGTTAATGCTTGACCTTTACACGGTACGTTAGCTCTTAATTGGCGTCTTCCATAATGCTTAGTTTATAAGTAATTTAAAACTGCCAATGATCAACAGTGGAGTAGTGTTAGAATGCGTCTCTGAAATGGTTTCAACAATCACAAGTAATTTTTCGGTGTATTTTTTAAAATATAGATTGTAGAGTAACGACCCAATGAATTGAGGGACGTCTGACAAACCCCACAAGCTGGAGTGGTGAAAATAGTAATTTAATTTTTTAAATATAAAATATTATATAAAAATAATTTTATGTGCGGTGAAAATTATTCGCCCCTCCCTCAGTTTTCTAACGCTAAATAATCTGTGGAATCACAATTTATTACGTTATTTGAATAATAATTTAAAAATAGAACAGTTACGTTATAAAAAAAATAATATTAAAATAATTCCATACCTCGTCATCAAACTGGTTATCAGGGTCCGACATTGTAGCAGAAGGTGTTTTGTTCTTTGTTCACTGGTCAGCTATTTATTATTCAATACTATCAAACATTTATAACTAATACATCTACACATTTATCACAACCGTTTCCAGGCTTGAATTTTCACCCGTACCACTTTCTGATGTCCCGATATCACAAAATTACTTGCCGTCAGATAAACTCGCACGACGCCATTTCCCCAACTAAAGTGGCGACATGTTTATCGATTTTACAAATAAATTTATTTGATTTAAATTTGATATCCGAAAAAATATAATTATTTATTCCCATTATATATTTCCATTAAACTAAAAATTAATTCGTTACTTATCACCGATGTTACCACAACAATTAATTATTATTAACCAATGATTTATTTACAAAGGTAATTTCTCACTTTATTTAGTTTTTTTTCCCATACATTATACATCCAAGGTGTCACTTTATTTATTAATTAAAATAAATTTTAAATGCATTAAATAATGACCATCAAAAATTTTAACAAGTCGATTTTATCTCACGATCGCTCCATCTGAAACAAGAGAAAAAATATAATTAATTAACTACAGATTATTCTGACCAAAGATATTAAATCTTCAGTTAGATGACTACTTGTTAATTTCGTCGTAATTAGGTAGGGCGCAGCTGCTAAATTGGTTAAAACACATTGTTCCAGTGCCATATTTTTTTCTAATACTTAAGTACGTATGTTTATAAAGTATTTTCATGTATATTCATTCAATCATCATAATATAATTTATTACATGTAAGCAGTATTTTCCGATATTTATAATATTATGTAACAACTTCCGTTTCCGTTATTTCAATTTTAAAATATACTACTACAAAAATTGATACTTATTTTATGCAAGCTTTAAAAAACAATAGAACGTTCTATCTACTGTTACTTAAGCCTCAATTACATTAACCTTCTTTACGAGCTGTTTGTTGGCAAATTTATAATCTGCCTGTAAAGTCGCCCAGTGTAATCATCGAACAAGCTAACAAGCAGGTTGTAAACACTCTACCGAGAAAAGTTTAAAGCCGGTCAACTTTACACGCTACACGCCGGCGTGTGGGCCTACTGCGTCTGCGCAGTAGAGCGCAGAAGCAACCTCCCGGTAAAAAAAACGAACTACGTTCTGTCAAAATAGTCGCTGGTTTGTGGCTTCTCAGCGAATGGAAAGTTTTGTGTGTAGTCATCAAATCGTAGTAGCTGAATCGTCCGCTTTTAAATTCGCCAACAAACAGCTCGTAAAGAAGCTCAATGTAATTGACGCTTTAGATACAATCTATTTTTATGTGACAATATATTAATTCTCTAATATCAGATGGTGTAGTTGTTATAGCCTATTTTTATTTATTGATTGCTACTAATTTAAAAACCTATCGGACCTGCAGGCATGTAATGGTATTATTGATTTAGCAAAACAATTTTTCTCCCTCAGAACTTTTAAAGTGTATTTTCTCTGTTGACGTATGATAAATAAATTATGAATTGCACATCTAAAAAAATTACAAGTAATATTATAACCAAAATATAAAATCTAACGTCACATCACATCTATTTACAGGCAGCTAGTATTTAATATTCACAATTATAATGTTTATAATGAAATATCACTTAGAAATGTGGCAAATATACATCGAAGATGGTGAAGTAAACCCTTTTGCGAGGGAAGTAGTAAGAAAGCTTGTGAATACCTTCGAATTCATTGAAGAGAACCCTTCCTTTGTTTTCCTTCCGATTGGAAATGATTACATTAAATTTTCATATCTAACTGCTTTATCCCCTCTAAGCCTATACGGTGGCATTTATATGCAAGCAAACGTATGAGAATAAATTGAATCTGGATTGAGTATACCATTCATTGTACCCATAGTTAAATGTATCGACCAAAGTAATCGAACAAAACCTAATATTAATTTATAGATGGATCCTTGCTAGTAGATAGATAGATACATATATGAATTGAAGATTTATTTATTGCAGGCCAATTCCAGTAAGAATTTGATTTAATATTCAGTATCAAAATTGGTGGCCGCGCGGCTTAAGCGTTGAATTATAACGCCGTGGGTCCCAGGTTTGAATCCTGGGTCTGACAAGTACACATATTGTTTTTCAATTTGTGTGTGAGTCAGGGTATGGACCTAATAAGTTGAGCAAGTGGCTGACATCCATTTCTCGTAAAAACAAAATCTTGTTTAAAAAGTAAGGACCCGCGCCCACGCACATTGATGACAATGCTAAAGGAGTCATACTGAATTACGACATATTTTAACTAATGGCGCTTAATACTCACTGAAGAGATCACGCCGGCTTCCTCATGGTTAATTTAAAAATGATATAATGTACAAAAAAATATAGAAATATAAGTCAAGCAAAGTACAATATATATCCGAATACAACATAGTTTTCATTACATTTGAAATTTTAAAAAGTTAACAAAACAATATGAATAAGCAGGGATACTCCGATAATCATTTAAATTACACTACTAATGAGGCGCCAAGGAAACTGCGGAAGATGTGATGATCTATCTGCTCATTGTATCCATCTGCACTATTGATGATAATATTTTAAAGCCATCACGGTGGTAAGAGTTTGGGCGCATCCTCACATGGACACGACTAGAATTGGGTATCGGGAATATTCGAGAAATTTTTGAGATTTTCCATCCCGAATCTCGAGAATTGAAATTTTTAACATTTCGGGAAATCCCGGATCTCGAGAATCTTTTCTCTGGATTCGGGATTTATTTATTATCAAATATTAATTGAAAAACAATTTTACACAAGACTTTCAAAGACTGTTCGGGGCATTTAACACAATTAAGCTAACGTCGGCTAAAAATGAGCGCAATATTTGCAACATTAGGGAATTTTGTGTCCCAAAAGCGTACGCGATTGTCAGACGCAGCGATTGACAGTGTGTGTTTTTTGAAATTCTATTTTAATAAGTAATGTTTTGAATTACATATTTTTGTTTTCCTACATCTATTTTGTTTGTCTTCTTATATAGATAGAAAAAAAACATATTTTTTTCGAATTTGTCTGTTTTTACACTGATTTTATGATTTTTACAGGTTTTTTTTAACTTCCCGATATCTCATGAATTCAAAATTTCATCATTTCGGGAAATCCAGAATCTCGAGATTGAGATTTTCTCGGGAAATACCCAACTCTAGACACGACAGAACAGAATAGAAGAACTATTTAAAAGAAAATGAACACTTGTTATTGAAGAATGTCTCGCAGATAAAATCTTTCGAAAAGATATGCAGTGTCGATACGTTTTTGTCCTACGCTACAATATGACACATTACATTGAATGTGTATATTAACTACATACTTAAAATTACAGGTGAAGTCCTGACTACCTGAATTTAGTTTTTAGTGACGTGTCATAATTTAATTAGACCGCGTTCTTTGAAATGTAAATGAAAACGTGTACTAAACTTATCGTAGCCATATTTTCCTGGCCTAATGAGAAAGCATACGGCATAATACCATTTATTATGGGGTATAAAGAAACATTTTTATTGCGTTTTGAAATTTTCAAGAGCTCCGTAAAGCGTTATTTAGCACGTAAGGCAATTTTGAAATGTCACCCAAAAGAAAAAGAATTTTCTTTCAGTTTACGACTGTTCCTCACTTGTTTTATTAAAAATTAAACTACTCACGGAAATTTTTGTTGAAAGTTGAGAAATTAGTTTTTTTTAATTAATACATTGCAAAGCCATGATCAAATGGATCACTGCACAATATGTTACAGGCGCGCACATAGTGAGTGTGGCGTTTATTTCATGGCTGAGGATCGCGATCCGAATGATTTGGTTGTCGAACGGCCTTCTCAACGGATTGAGTCCTCTCAATGACACCGAACGCCTGTACCCGTGAAAGACTTGTGGCACTTATGAATTGGTACAACCATCGGAAGCATTCAATAATTGCTTTAATATTCTGGCGCGCCTTGTCTAAAAGACAAAACAGCGCGGACCATACAAATGGATACTAACGATCTTAATAATTATTACCATTGGCAGGCACCCCAAAAAAACCGCAAGGACATTGCCACCAAACCAAATCCACCCGCAATAAATACAAATATTTTATATTATATTTAAGAAGGTTAGTACTTACGCAATATTGAAATTTAATTTTCAATAATTTATTTTTTTTATATCTTTAATCGTTTTGTGTATCTAAAATACAATATTATGTAAAAATAAAAATTGTCTCATTTCTAAATTGTTTTGGAGGCAATGTCTGGGCGGTTTTGTCGGGACCTCATTACCATTAGGCCACGCGCATTCGATAGCGACTTGTGGATGCGATAACTCGTAGTTATAGCTGCAGCCCAGATGATTATCGACATCTTCAAAATGTGGATTGTCTAGGTATGGGGAATGCATACGGAAAAGTGCGTTATCCACGTTCAAAACGACGAGAAGCTATAAATAATGGGCGGAGTAAATGCGAAAGTCAGTGACACCTACTTGACTTCGTTAACCCCGCCCTCGCCCGCCAACTTGAAAAATCAATAAAATAAATATTATGGATATTTGTTAACTGGACACCATACCATTTTTGTGTATGTGCAACTTGTACCTATACAGCGCGGACGACACAAACGGAGATTAACGATTCTAATAATTATGACCATTTTGCCTAGCGCATTCGACAGCCACTTGTGGATGCGACAGATTGTAATAACTCATAGATGAGTATCCATAGTTACAGCTGCAGGCTAAGTATTTATTGATAGACTGAAAAAATGAGTATCTGAGTATGGGGAATGCAGCCGGATAAGAGTGAGGTATCACCGGCTACATTTTTATCTACACCATCTCCTATCCCAGCGCCTTAAAATTCAAAAATAAATTATTATTAATATTAAAGGTACTAACTACATGTTAGTGAATCAAGGTATTTGCATCCTTAAAAAATATATTATAATGTGTGTGCTTGTGTAGGTAGGTTTTGTCTCCCCTGTTAAATTTCAGTGTTGTGACATCGGACGTTTTAACAGCTCAACGTCTACATGTTGCTTAACTGAGATATCCACTGTTTCTCGTGTGAAATAATTTTGTCAGATACCATTTTAATGAACCAAAACATTATAGAGGTCCTCGAAAAAAGCGACCCGAAATAAAGTAATTCGGTTGGGAATATTTTATGTTTTATTCGGACCCCTCAAATGTGCTGTATATACAGGCAATATAAAAAGGGTTCAAAGCAAAGTTCAACAATCCCTCTCTTTGCCCGCAAACACATAAAACATGAAAAATGGACGGCAAATTGGACGAGACTTATTTATGACTTTGTCAATTTCAGTCGCATCCAATTCTGTAGGTACTGTCAAATGACGGTATCCCTTATTTTCTTAGTTATTTTTATTAAAGAAAAAACGATATAATGATGCTTGCTTATTACCATCAAAAAGAGTTAATCATGGATAATGGAAAAATATTTTACCATTTACTAAAAGTGACAAGAGCGTTAAATGTCTTATATTTTGTACGTTGATGGAACGTTTTCGAAATTTGAAATAACAAAAATATCTGGTCGGTCAATTCCGGTGTCAATTTATACATTAAAAGATACCTATATGTATTCTCAATAATGTTTGCTATGACCTGATAGCACTTTGAGTGTAGCGATGACAGTGGTGAAAGCTGGAAGTAGGCTTTTAATAAAGACAAACCGTACCTACCAATAATAATTGTGTAATCTACAAGTTCCACAAGCGCACACGTGAATAATTATTGTTTATTGTTAAGTACACCCACGATAATCAACCAATCATTAGTGGGTGTATTTGGGATATGCTCATGGTTATTAAGTCATGAAATTTTATCAACCATGTCAACATTTACCGACAACTGATGTGAAAATATTTGTTAAGTACACTGTGGGATCATGCATTAACTGATGATTCACGTTTATAAATTCCGATACCCTGAGAAAGTAATTCACATTTCATATTCTTACCATTCAGTCTGTGTATTGGATTCATGGGCCCCACAAGGGGGCGCTGCTAGGGCCCCGGGCTAAGGGGGGCCCGGTTTGGCGGATCTATCAGATATGTGAGATAAATACACATCAAAAAATTTGCTCCAATAGTAAAAAAAAAAGTCACTACTTCACGAGGGGATTATTAACATTTAAAATATGAGATTCTAAGATGCAATGTTTGATTGTTTTGTGTTGATACCTACTCGACAATTCCATAATTCAAGTAGATGTATTAAAACTACAAACAATCGCTAAAAATAAACTGGAGGCCCTTTTATCTCTAACACAATTTTGTAAACGCTTCTGTTGTGCGCCACATATGTCATCAAACTTAGCGATAGGTAGGAGGGCCCGTTTTAAGATGTGGGAGCCATGATTGGATTGTAAAGTATGAAGACCAATTAGGTACCAAAAACCAATTCAAATTAAATTTTAAAATTGTCTTATTGTGAGTAAACAAAATTAACCGAATTAAAATTATAATACAGAGAATATATATAAAGGTTAGTGAACTTTACCGCACTGGTATATATGTATATACGAATACGTATAATAAAATTCGAATGGACGGCACGCGTCGCGACGCATCTGTACCGAGCTTTTTAGCAACTTTACAACTCGACGCCGTCGACTGTATTGCGTCAACGGTGCAGTATCTTGCATAGTCGACGCCCGACGACACTGTTTCGTTTATTTATAAAACCTCGTGGAGCAAAACATAGTTCGCTGCATATTCAATGCATGTGTGCAACTGCAGGAGCGTTTGACGTATATCTACTACATAATTACATTTATCAAATATGATATTATCCGTGGTGTACAGGTAAAACTAGATTATTATTCGATTAAGTCAAACAGAAGCTTCAAAATCCTTTTCGTCGGCCATCTTGAAAATTCATAAATCCCATTTTGGTAAAAAAAAAAATTATCATCACCATTATCAGCCGGAGTCTATCCTTTTCTATATGAAGGTCTCCCCATGTTTACTCCATTCTTCTCGATCCCTATAATATATATATTCTAAAAATATTTCTTTCACACACATTATCAATTTATTTATTTATTACTACATAATATATTAATACAAGTGAATATCAATATTGATCTAATTATATGCGAGGTAATCAGGCAAAGAGGCGTACCAGTATAGTAAAAAGTACAAAAAAGTGCGAAGTTATAAAACATATAGGTACCTACTCTACATCCATCGATTTTCATAAGCTCGTCTATCTAGCGGTCTATAACGGTATTTGTGCAGCAGTTGTCCACTCGCCGAGCAACATGTGCAGTCCATTACTATTTCATCTGCTTAGCGACTTCTATCACATCGCGCAATCTTGTCTGCTTCGTTATCTATTGGCTTATTTTTATAATGCACGTTATGCCTAACATATAATTTTTCATGCCACGTTGCGCTACTTGCCATTACCGAGGGCTGCGAGACTAATCAATGCACTTCTTGGAGATATATACATTTTCAGTGATGTAGTGCGGATTTGTTTTTAAATTTTATTTTATTGTTTAACATTTTTTTTTATTTTTTCTTCTCTCTTCCGAGGTTTCCTTTGTGTTTATTTCTATTTAATTGTTAGTTTTTTTCCTTCAATTTCAATGTCATATTGTGTCTACACTCCTACATATAAAAATTCTATAAGATTATTGAGATATTATTTTTAAAAATCCATTCTAGTCGCTATTTTACCAAGATGGCGGCGATTCCCCAGGTATGCCAAATTCATACTCGAAAATTACGTCAAAATTAGTCAAAAAATCTTTATCCTACGACATTTCCAGGTTTTCCCTCTGCAGCCCGATTTCCTAACTATCATCTCGTGTGACACCAGACGACATGACGTAATTGTGACGTCAGCCAATACATGCCGCCCGCTCGAGCGTGTATTGGCTGACGCCACAATTACGTCATGTCGTCTGGTGTCACACGAGATGATAGTTAGGAAATCGGGCCCCTGGTGACAGACTATTAAGGAATGGTAACTTGTATATTTATATGGTGCTGTAAAAGATGTAATATTTGTGTCATGCAACATTAGACTAATGATAAGTATTTTTATTTAGATTGATAGTACAACAGAATTTCCATCTTTTTACTGCATTTCCATACACTTTTATGGTTGTTAAAGTCTGACGTAATATAAAAGTATAAAAGCCTCATATTCCTTTGAATTTTGTTTTGTAATTCTCATCTGGAACAAATGACTGGCACGTGTAAAAGCTACTTGCCCTCATAAAATATTTTCATCCTGTAGGGTTATTTCATGACGTGTAGCGTTAATGAGAAAATGTGAGCGAGACGACATATTTATGATTTACAATGTGTTACGAATGATTTTTTATGATACAAAATTTAATACTACTTGCTTAGTAAAACGTAACAAGTAGAGTTAGGTACTTATTTTATAGTACACAAATAGCGGTGATTTTTTTTGACGCAAATGACGCAAACCGATTTACCAGAAATTCTTTCAAAAATTTAATCCATGACCTATGTAATCAAATTGATACATCAATACAAACTTTTGTTCCCTTGGTAGTGTGTATTTCCTTGATAGGTTATTTAATGAAACAAAACATTGTGGAGATAACAAATCTAAGTTCAAGACGTTCACAATGTGAAATTTACATTATAACAAATATAACCCTTACAAGGGAGAAGAAGAGAATATACTTACATAATAAAAATATCTATAAAAATAAGTACAAGACAAGTATACAGAAAAATAAAATTTCGAATACAAAATACATAGCACGTCACCGAAAGTCTCTACGTCTTTGGGGAGCGCATTGACTAGTCTTGCATCCCTTGCTAATGGTGTCTGATAGGCTTGACACGAGGAAACGGTTATGATCCAGAATGTGACCGCGTATGTAGTTGACAGGCGGATGTAAATTCTAATTCTTTAGGATACCAGGATTGGAAACCATCCCCCATGAAGAGCTGTCACGTATTTTTTGTTGATTATAGAATTTTATCAACTCAATTTCTTACGATTAAATTAGCCGCACAACGACCGAAAGGGTACCACAAAAGAAAACATGCGAATGCAACTCCTAAGAGTAATATAATTCCTAAAAGTGAGCCACTACGTGCCCAAGAATGAAGAGCGAGACGAGAAATATTTTAGAAAAAGATGCTGACCTAAGCTTAGGGTAGGTACTTATCTTTTAAAATGATAAAGGTTTTTCAACATAATACTATAGATTCTCATTTTTGACAGTTAGCATCACTGATATCTTGTTAACTCGTTTAGTGCTAATTAACGTGTTATTTAAATGTGGTAATTAAAGGTAATTAAACGGTCAGCAGTGATTAGAGTGATTGAGTGGATAGAGAGAATCAATTAATACTAATATAAATAACCACTTCTTTTATTCAATGAATAATTCACAATATTTGAGAATATCACATTCTATATTGAACATACATACTTTGAAAACAACTCATGCATATACTCACTAATTTTTCTAAAATGGATTTATGCATAAGATGTTTTCAAATTAGGTATATATTATTATGTTCAATACTGAGATTAGTTTATCTATTCATAAACCTAATATCGTCTCTGTTCTGGCAGAACACACTAACTGGAGAATACTAGTTTTGAGTAATTTTACTTTGAAGTTGTTAAAATGTTTGAAATGGTCTACCATGTGAGTTTATTAAGTAATTGTAAAAAAGATGACTTTAAAATAAAGACTGTTTATTTATTAAGAAGGTTTCCAGACGGTAAAGTTTGAAATAAGGAACATTTTGGTATAACTAACTCAATACGTCATTTTTTCGAATTAGTGTCTTCTGGCAGAACAGTGACGATATTATGATTCTAATGGATTTAAGTTTTGTAGATACTATTCCATTTGAATCGTTTTACCTACTTTATTGTATTGATTTGTTATAGTTGTTATATTGAGTAAATAGTATTTGTTGTCAGTGAGTATTTGCCTTTTGGTGAGTGTACACAGTGCCTGAAGATGCCGAAAGGTGAAACCCGGGTCGCAAAGAATTTAAATTCAAATTCCTTCAAATACCTTCGGTCGATTGTATTAATATTATTATATTATGACCTATGTTAAAGCTCACCTATTGTAAGCTCACCTAGCAGAAAACAAAGGAAAAACAAACATACTATGAACCTAGCTTTGTAAACGCAAAGTCGGCTCAAATAAAAGAAAAGCCTAACCCAACTTTCAGAGACGCGCGAAACAAATGAATTGATGATGTAAATCAGACTTGGGCAAGGCATCGATCGCGGTCCAAAAGTGGAAGACCAGAATATTTTGGAGTGACCGCCCAAATTAATAGAAAATTCAAGCTGAACTGGTAGAAAAATAATTAACAAAATTTTCCTTTTGTCTCTTTTTAAATGAGTAATAATTGTATTTAACTCGCTTAAACAAGTTCATAGTGGTAAGGTTTGCTTTTAAATTAATATCGTTTTTTTTTCGCTACACACTTCTTTTTTTACACCATACTTTAAAAAATAGCAAACCGCTATATTCACCATTATCGGGAGGATGAATGGAGTGTTATTCTTACCCCCGATGTTATGTTTAATTGTCGAAGGTTGCTTGATGAATGTGTGTGTGTGTGACATGGTATGTTCGGGACAGAGTTGAATAATACACGGTGTTGGTATTTTCTTGTTTTTCTATTGTAGTAATTAATTTAGGATAAACACGGGATAAAGAAAAGACTGTCACATTGATTTTAGTTTAAGTTGAAAGGTTTACATTATACTTTGAAATTTTGATACTAGAAGACGCGGATAGTAGGGCATGTCGACTGCATTGTAGGAAGTCCGAAAGACAACTGTTTGATTGTGAGTTGTTGTTTGTGGTTCAATGACCGCAGACAACATGACAGTTGTAGATTTATACCAAACTTCTACGCCATCTTTGGGTAATATATGACTGCGAACAACTATTTTCGTCGATGAATTATTTCAAATTAAAACTAACATGTCGCCTTGGCAATGGTTTATCTGATACCGTAAGAATAAAAAAGTAATTAAATTGCTGGGTCTGGCTAATCCTGGGTCTGGCTAGTACACATATTGTTTTTCAATTTGTGTATGAGTCAGAGTATGGACCTAATAGGTTGAGCAAGTGGCTGACATCCTTTTCTCGTAAAAACAAAAATCTGTCAATACAAACCTCCACTCTGTGGAGGCCCATATGATCCTATTAGGATCGGACATGGTCAAAAGAAAAGAAATTGCTGTATCCTATGTGTTTTTACTAAAAGTAATACCTAATAATAAAATTTAAATTGTATGGTCTTGATTGCACAAGTGTTTACATAAAATGAGTATAAACGAGTATTAACTGCATGTGTGATTGAAATTTATTGAATGTTGTTTTTTTAGAATTGTTTATAAAATTATTTTCAGTCCCATAAGAACTTACACATAACATAAGAACTTAAAGATCATTATCTTGTATGTGGTGTTCAAAGACCTTTACGGACAACTCCAACTTTTGGATTCATAAAAAGAGAATGTATCCGATACAACTTGTATAATATAAAGCTCCCCATGGAGAATCCCAAGATATTATCCCTGACTATTTATTACCTGTATCTCATGTTATTTATAATGCTGCGAATAGACATGATCCGATCAGTGTAGTTTAATTTCACAAGTTGTGGTGGTTCACGACATTCATTTCTTTTAACACTACACCAACAAATGAGGCCCATGTAGTACCGTAACAGTGAAAAGAAAATGACTGTATTAGTAGACGTGAAACAATCACAAACACATCAGACTTAAGATTATCTAATGGGACAAAGGTCATTTTGTCAGCATGTCACCCGGCAACTAGATAATCTCTGGCTAATGTGGTTCCAGGGAACAACAAAATAATGCGAAGTGAGTTATATTCTGGCTGTAGTAATAACAAGGTTTAATTCTCGAGTGTATTTATTTATATATCTATTAAAGTGTATCACGTACCGTTAAGGATATTTCGGAGCTTTTGTATTTCAAGCATATTATAACATAATCGTCATTAAGACGGTACTTCAGTGAAACGTCAAATAATTTTCAACTATAGGTGCGACGAAGTTTTGGACTCGCTGGCAATCGGAGAGCGAACGTCGTGCTGTGAATACGTCAATTTGTTTCGTGATGGCGACGGGGGTATTAATTCTTAAATCATGTAAAGATTACTAAAAAACGTTACCCATTTACTTGAAAAAGAAAACATGTCAATGAATATATTATTATTGTTACTAATAGAACAATAAACAAAACATTAAATGGACGCATGTTGGATTTATATGACAAATTATATTTCGTTCGGCACGCGTCATTTGCATAATCCGCGCATCGTCTAGCCACGATCTTTTTAGACCATGCCTCAACTCAACTCAAAATGCCTCAACTTAAATAATAATAAAAAAATCGTTTCTTATAATTCCATCTTATTAATCCATTATGTGGTGGACCAAAGGGTACTAAGCGACCATAGGGGCTTCACTCTAAATCCCGCTGAATCATCAAATGCATCCAGTTTTACGAAATTACGTGGCAGTGAAAAACTAGAGACCTAAAAAGTGAAAGGAGTAAAAGTAAAGGAGGAAAGGGAAGCATTGATCTAGCAGTGGATTGAGCCCGCTTGATAATGATTATCATATTATGGTAACTAAAACTAGGTATTCAAAATTAGTATTTTGACAACAGTAAGCAAGGCTTCATTAGATATGACTTAATATACATTCGTGACTTATTTTTTAAAATATTCGTGTTCGAGCAACATTGTATCTAGCTTCCATACTTAGATTTATACACACAACAACAGACTTTGCAATTAAACTTAATTTTGAATGGTGATAAAAATAATAGTGTAGCCAAGGAACTCAGAAATAATGGAAACTGAAATACATAACGGGTAAGGCGATAGCAGGTAACCGACTCGAGTAAGGAAGAACCCGGGTTAAACTTACACACGTGTCAAGAATACGTTTTACGTCGAATACTGAAAACTGCTCTCGGTTTATGCATTTACGCTCATTTAATGTTGGTATATTACACACACTATTGCACGTGCATAATACGTGATTCATTTTCGTAGGACACTCACACATTCAAAACCCTGCATCAATATGCGGCGTATTGAATATAGCCTATCGGTATTCTATTTATTATCTGTTCTGTGAGTGTAGCCGAGTGTAAGTGTAGTGTGTTAGCAGTTCATTCCTAGTCCGCATCCTAGGAACAATGACCAATATCATTCAACATGTATCTCTAGCCAATATTACTCCACAGTTACTCTCCGAACCCACATCTTCTATGTGGTAGCAAATACAACCCTATTTTCATATAATCCACTTAATTCTTTGAACCCCTTTTGTAAACATTTTTTTTGACACTGTTTTAGTTGTTTTTTCTAGATACCACCAAATTGACCCCGGTGACTAGATCGAAACTGGCCGACAGTCTTGTAACTATTAGTTGGCTGTATTTTCTTCTTCTTCGACCATGTCCGATCATAATAGGATCATATCGTCTCTGTTCTGGCAGAACACACTAACTGGAGAAAACTAGTTTTGAGTAATTTGACTTTGAAGTAGTTAAAATGTTTGAAATGATCTATCATGTGAGTTTATTAAGCAATCGTAAAAAGGATGACTTTAAAATAAAGACTGTTTATTTATTACGAAGGTTTCCAGACGGTAAAGTTTGAAATAAGGAACATTTTGGTATAACTAACTCAATATGTCATTTTTTCGAATTAGTGTCTTCTGCCAGAACAGTGACGATATGGGCCTCCACAGAGTGAAGGTTTGTATTAACAGATTTTTGTTTTTACGAGAAATTGATGTCAACCACCTGCTTAACCTATTAGGCTGTATTTTAGTTAAGATTAATATCATTTTAAATTTTATTTCTGTACATATTTAATGAGTTTTAAGAATAATAATTGTAAAATATAACTCTTTACCCATTAAGACAAAAATGTTCTGCAAGTGAGCCGTTTATGAGAACGGAACAACGGTTTACGATAAAAGACAAATCCTTTGTCATGTTATTACATGGCCACACTTTTATGCTAGCAACTCCACGCAAAACTCAGTATAAGGACGCATGCGCGCGTCGAAAAGTTCGAAAAAGATTCGTTGGAATATTTCCGGCGCCAAGCGGGCAAACACTTTTTACCGTGAGGACGGAGCAAAAATCGCTTTCTCAGTCTCTGGCATCCAACAGAAGAACATCTCCCGCGGACCCCGATGTACCACCGATGAACATGGCCCTCAAACCCTGACGTCCCGCGATGGAAGATCACGCACAGTTCCCGCTTTGGACGGAGGATTGGTCCAAAGCGAGTGTCGATGGCTTCTAAGCTGCGAGTTTATTTTAATCTGGTATTTTATTTAAATTATTTATGAAACGGTGCACCGAATTAACTTATCTATTTGTATTATCGTTAACTAATCATTTTATAGCAGGCGCTCGTTATTAATTAATTATACACCCATTTTTACACTGTATTACTCGCCTGCTTGTTTAATATCTTTTATTCAATTATACACTACTTGTTAAAATCTAATACCCGCGTTTTTATTTATTATTCATTTATTGTCTCTATGCATACATAGAGTGGCATCCAAACTAATCTATTCTTCTTGTATTTCAATTATAGCGGATACCGAATGACTGATGCAGTCCGACGGGTAACTCGGCTTTGGAGGTATGTCAAGCTCTTACGATCCTGTCCCGCGTCTCATGTTCTGTCGCATCCCATCTTTTATCCAATACAGTGACGTCCCGAGACAAAATGCCGCCCCTGGGCAGCGCCATAATGCCGCCCCATTTTTGTATAAGTACCTACAATATTTTTTATCATCCGTGTTCGTGCCGTTTCTGGTCACCAAGGACGTCGAAGGGCAACGGAAGTAAACTAGACATCGCGAACCCCACAAAAAATTACAGTCCTGTTAAACCTTTTATGTTAATTAATACATTTTGTTTCCAACCAGTGAGGTGATTTTTTTAAAGGAAAAATATTTTCGTTATTAAGTAGGTACTCAGTTTAGGTGCGTAGCTATTTCTATATATACCCACCAAATGATTCTCCTCGATATGCCGCTCTTCGAGTAACCACCGCCCCCAAGCGACGCTCAATCTGCCTACCCCCACGGGACGTCACTGATCCAATATCCACTCCCCATACCCCGGCGCACCTTCCTTCCTTCATACATCCTACCCACACCTCACACCCCTTTTCTCTACGTTACACCTTCGATCAGATATCATCACTTGCAGCTCATCTGAGGTCGCAAGTAAGGGCAATTGGATTTGGCCTCTTGTCTTAGACGTCAGACTGATGTTATCGTTTGCCTAGTTTAATTAATCTACTTGAACATTTTAAACTGTACACTGTCTGTAATCGTTTTCTGTAAAATATAAACTGTTCTCTTCACAAGTTATTGTTTATTGGATTCGCCACCCTAGTTTTAACACTAACTATATTATTATTTGATAATATTGTGTACCTACTTCTTATTATTTTTATTATACTGAAATATATAATATATATGGTGGACCGCGATACACTGAGAAAATAAAAATAGCTCTTGGCCTGAAACAGTCTGCTCAGACCTGATATAAAGAGTACAAAAAAAACCGAACAGCACTTGAACTCTTGTTAAATATGCATTTTGAATACAGTACTACCTACCGGATTAAAAAGAGATTTATTTTGTACCTCGCTAGTTATACGAAAGGATTTAAAAAGGTTATATAAGTGAGGGCAATTAATTTTGTTAATTTAAGTTGTAACTACGTGTACCTATTTACTGTCATTAGTTTTAATGTAGATAATATATTAGATTCCTACAACTTAGGTGAGCAAACTTGTGAACATAACGTAGTAATAAACGGAATCGAAAAAAGACAAATGATTTAACAATCTATAACATGTCTAAACTATAAACTTTGCAAGCTTCTTTCAAATAGTTGATCTTTTTTGTGCCGTCTTCTGTCAACGATTAGCGGTTACATGTAAAATTTACGTATCGCATTTCACCGAAGCACAGTTTACCGTGTGCTATCTTACCCGAAAGTGATATTCGTATATCATTGAGATCAAAAAATATGCGTTGTTCGTGAAGCAATAAAACTGTTGCTACCAAGCAGAATTGTATATAAATTACACGATATGATTGTACTTCTAATTTAATTACCTACCTATTTTCTTCTGTATTTCAATGGCTTTTATTACGTATTTTTTAAGAGTTTTATTTAGACATTCACTTAATCTCAAAAATATACGGCCATCTATTTCCGATACAATATCTCACGTTAAACTGCATACGTAGAAATTTGCAGACACGACGATTGGCAACCAAATTCCAGTAGGTACACCTCTCTATCCTGGACCAGTCATATCAGATCACTAATATCTTGGACATCGACACTTAAAACACAAGTGTGCATCATTTATGTCAGATCTTAACAGCCTACCTCTACCCTTCGTCACTGCTGGATATAAAATATCTTTGCACTAAACTGACTAAACCATCGATATAATATTGTTTAAACTTACGTATTTACACTGTAAAAAAAAGTATTAATTTTTGTGTATAAAATACCTCAATTATTACAATTCATCCACATGAACATGCTATTATGTCTTGAGAAAAAGAAGGAAAAATATAACTCTTATCCGATTAAGAGAAAATATTACATAGCATACCGATTCTTTGGTTAGGTAGTCATTATTATTCCTTTTCTGCGGTTTTCTTTTAACAAGTGCTTACGACGGCGAAGGAAAAGAATATTGCGCGGAACTAAATAATATGAAAATATTTCCTGTATGTATTTCGAGAAAAAAGACAGACGCTTTATTGTACAGAATGGACGAGAAAATAAAACATTACTTATGCGCAATTTACAAGACGTTATAATAAAAAAAGAAATCGTTATTTTATTGGCTTTAGTCACATTTTGTATCTGGCGTGTTCCTCTCAGTCATCCTCGATCAAATACACAATATTCTTCTGGTTCTTGACTCCGGACCACCATACAAGTCAATTCGTAAATGGTGGCTTCGCTGGCTTTGTTGTAGGATAAATATAAATATTTTTTTCACAAGTGCAATAACTGATATTGAGTTAATTTAGGCGATGCGCGGATTGTGCAAATGACGCGTGCCAAACGAAATATAATTTGTCATATAAATCAAACATGCGTCCATTTAATGTTCTGTTTATTGTTCTATTAGTAACAATAATATATTCGTTTAGAGTAAACGGGTAACGTTTTTAGTCATCTTTACACGATTTAAGAATTAATACCCCCGTCGCCATCACGAAACAAATTGACGTATTGACACTCCGAAGTTTGCTCTCGGATTGCCAGCGAGTCCAAAATTTCGTCGCGCCTATAGTTGAAAATTATTTGCCGTTTCACTGAAGTATCACCTTAATGCATTCAAATCACTAAAATTTTAATAATACCAAGGTTTTGAATGAAATTTTTCTATTTATAGTCTGTTTTCAATTTGGGAATACAATAATTTTATTCTAATTGATGATTAGTAAAGGCCATAAAAGAGTGCAAACGTTGAAAAATCCATTTGTATATTTGATATATCGATAATAAATATAATTTTATATGCATAATACATGTAAATTATATTACTGTGTGATATTTATAGAAATGGAATACATAAAAACGTGTTCACTTAACTTCAAAAGCGTTAAAAAAGTGATATATAATTATGATATGTCGTATTTAGTCACTTAATTATCCCGGGAAGTTAACTGTCAGACGTGATATTTTTTTTAACACGACCACCCATGACTGCGATAACCGCGAGGTGTCAAAATTTGTTGAATAACACAGTTAACACGTCTTATTTGATTTTATTGAATCGTAGAATCAAGTAAAATGTGTCAACTTTGCTAACAATTATTGTAGAACACCACCTTGTAAATAGAATTGCTCCGAGTGATATCCGTGTTATTTTGGAGTAATAAAAATAACGGAAACGTATTACCGGATTGATTATTTATTTAAGAATAGCCTGTTGAACATTTTTTTCTAAAGTTTACTGGGGACGACAATAAAATTACATTGACAAATTCGACGTATTGTAGTCGAAACAAGTTTCTGTGTAGCGATAAATGTCAAAAGTTTTAAAGTTTCTGGTCTAGAATAAAAGGGATAAATAATGATTACACAAACCACTCATGTGACACTTGAAATAGGTTATTCATAAATAAAACGAGACTTTACAAGGATATGCTTTAACAAAGTGTCCTTTCCTTGGCATTAAGTATAATACAAAACACGATACCGCGCGTCGCTACTTACAGTTATAATTACCAGATACCAGAGAATTCAATTAATGTTGTAGGATTATGTATGTTACACAGTAGCGTCCGCGCTTGACCCTTCTCTTTGTGGGTATTATTTGGTTAAAACAACCGCATGAAAAGCTGCTTTATATGTTAAAATTTCGTAGTGTGACTTTTCATTTTAGTTGGTATATTTGGCAGAAGTTTTATGTACCAGGGCTTTTCAAAATATTTGTCAGTGTGTCAGTGAAAATCTACACCCGCAATACCTTATTAGCTAACTAAATCAGAATGTTGCAAATACATGTACGTGGATTTTTAATAATGACATTTAATGTTGGTGGAGAACGTCACTTGGCTAACTGCAACAAACCCGTTCTTCAATTCTTTGGTCACGTAATAATAAGAGATTTGAGCAGTCTGGAGAGAGGAGTGATCCCTGATAGCATCGAAGGGATGAGGGTGCGAGGACATGCGCTTTCCAGGTGGAATAACACTATCAAGAAAGCGACAGAATCAACAATAACGAAAAGGTGGCGAAGGATATGAAGAGGAAGCTAGAGTTAATTTTGCAACCACATTTATCTGAAATTATATTTTTACGGAAGAATAAAAATTTGTTTAATCGGACGATGGCAGACTGAGGTGTTTATTGGCAGGATCATTTACATCAATGATTAGGTATGACCTAACAAATCAGCTAAACATACTAAAATAATTTAATTACCCAGTGGCGAAGGGTAGGTACCTGTTGAAGGAAGATAGGCTGTGGCTTGTATCCAACTGAAAACACTTCCTAGAGCAGCCATATTTACGGAACTTGAACATGATTTATCTTCGGTATTTTATTAATACAATTTATTGAACATAGAATATTATATTTTACTTTTTTTTTTGCACTAAAATAAATACTTTACAAAAAAATATACTCAAACGGAAATAGATCTTTCGATATTAATTCTGCTACTTTATTAGTCGGCTTTTATATCCAGTAGGCTGCTGCGAACTCAGATAAATGTGCGTAAAATAACATCCAATACACAATATTCGCAAACATAATATACAGGCTCTGTGGTTGGAAGCATGGGTCGTTGCATATAAGTAGACAGCTCTAAAACTCAAGGAAAAATCTGTTCAAATCCCATACAAGAAAACTTTGGTTTATCCCAAGCCTTTGTTTGCATGTATTAGTAGATGAATCGATTGACTTTGATACAATAGATCTGTGTGTGTTGATTGCCAAACTACCGTTCTACGTCATGTCTCATGGTATTTCCGTTAGTGAAATTAAACATTAATACTATTATGAATGCCACTGTGGTGAGTGTATCCTTTCTATTCACCCTGTAGGTAATATCTAATACAAGTAGGAAATTATTGTAGTTTCTTGTAGGGTAGTCCCCGAGCGGTTATTATCAACGAATTGTAATGGGGTCTCGTGCGGGGAAGTTAATGGGATTTACTTGTGCAAATCTAATTAATTTCTATGCACGAATACATATGTATTATCTACGCATGTCGACCCTAATTGTTTGTTTACATTGTAAGACTAAGACATAAGACGATGTACGTGAGAAAATGATTCGTTAATTAAAATTGACAGTTTTTTTACGAATAACATAATTATTACATACAGGTATATGAAAATTGTAAGGGGTGTACACTTAAATCGTACTTCAATACATTCTTCTTCCTATCATGTTTTTCTCTAGCGTAGGCCGGCCACTATCAGGGCGATCTTAGCCTTATCACCTGCTACCCAGAATAATTCAGTGAAGCTGCACGCATATCAATCACGGATGTGCGGCGTCGTCCTCTGCTACGCTTACCGTTGATCTTTCCATTGATGAAAAGTTGGACAATTCTATACTTTTGTAATCTCATAATGTGGCCGAGGTAAACTGTAGTTTTCTGGTTTTGATACTATGCAGAACTTCTCGATCCTTTCCCATTCGACCTTCAACTTCACTTCACTACTTCAACATTATTGTCACCCGGTCAGCCCAAGAAATTTAGAGGAAGCCACATCTCGAAAGCTTCAACTCTCGTAGCATCTCTTGGTTTAGCGTCCATAAAATAAATTTAAACCATAAATTATTTAAAAAAAAATTCTCTGCATAAGATAAAACGTAATAAACTTTGATTAAATAAATTTTGACGATAAACATGACTATAAAATAATTTAATCCTTTAAATAATACATATTATTTAATTTTTAACGTGTTTATAAATGTATATTTTTGACCATACCCGATCCCAAGCAGATCATATGGAGGTCCAGGAAGTACAGAGTGGAGGTTTGTAGTCGAGAATTTTTTTGTTTTGTTTTTATATATCTATCAATTGATTAATTACTATTAATTGACACGCTGAAAGTGAAGAGGCGACGTTGGACCTGGCTCGGCCACGTACTGCGGATGCCAGAAGAGAACTTCAACCTGGCTTGCCTGTTCTTCAAGCCGACCGGATTCCGGCGTCCTGGAAGGTCGCTAAATACAATCTACAGAGTGTATACGGTAGAGCTACGGGATGCTGGTTTGACCTGGAACGAAGCAAGAAGACTGGCGAGCGACAGGGATTCTTGGAGGCGCCGCGTGGTGTCCATAGGGAATGGGACGACTGGCCTCCGGCCGCACTGTCGTAGACACGTGTAGGCGAGGTATTTTAATCAGTTTCTATCTACTACTTAGTAGTTTGAATTCATTTTACTCTTAACATAATGTGTTCTCTATCGCGGATTGAGAATTACCATGCCTAAGGTTTTATATTAAATAAAAAACTCCTTTTTCGTTGGAACTTAAACATATGCACGATTAAATCATTGTTTACGTAAGCATATTTACATTCTTACCAACTATTAAATCATAATATAATCATTGAAGTATAAATAATAATATTGAATATTTTTTTTTAAAGTACCTATAAGTACCTAACGTCTATTTATTTTCGAATTCCGTGGCGTCCAGTTGTTCGGTGCCAAATCGTCCTAGACCCGTGTCCATATGCTCCAGTTAAGGGGCGGATATGGCAAAAGAAGAATTAATTGATTAATTAAAACACTTCAAAATGTAAATTATCAATAATTTTTGAACCAAACAGTATCATAAAATATGAAAACTTGGTGAAAAACGCGAAATAGCTTGAATAGTAAGTATGATGCTACGAACGGTGTCCAAAAATGCAACGTAACTATGGGGAGTACATTAATTTATGATTGCGTAAGAGTTTGCATTATATTTTAGTTTATGAACTCCATGACAGCCAATGACAGCTCAAGTTAACATGTAAACAAACAAATGACATTACCATGTTTTATTTGTAACCGTTATAATATTATTAGTATTAATAAAACGACTTATTCTTCAACTACGTAGCTCATTCATCCTTAAGAGGATGCTTCTACCTACCAGAGGCACCTAGCGGAAAAATACGAAGCTTTAACTGTACATATGTATCTGAAAACAGTAAAAAGAAAAATATTTTTTTATTTTAAGTCAAGGATAAACTTACAATAATTGTAAAAAAAATGTGAATTTGTTACATATTTACGTACACAGTTACGTTATTATTACATTATATTGTATGGTCATATTTATTATTGAAATTTAGTTTATTAAGTTTTAAATTTTTTCTTGTACAGATTTTTGACTAATTCATAGTTTTAATATTTTTTTAAAATTTATTTTAAAAAACATCGTTTTTTATAAAAATATAAATGTGTATAACTTGAAACTGTGTCAACTCGTCGCCACTAATAGGTACCTATATGCATCGATTATTTGATAAAACAAAACATATTATTGTCCATCATTTATAATAAAGTCACCACATCACATGCTTCATAGAAAAGCGATACTGCTCGTAATAGTTGCAATATTTGTATTCAAACCTCCATTCGCTGCCCTTTATAATGTGACGCCCCTACTCAACGCATATCTTGCTAACACTTCGGGACGTCCATGGCCCCCATAAGGGGGGGGGGGGGCTGACAGGGCTCTAGCCTAGGGACCAGATAAGTGATATAAATACACAACACAAATTTGCTTTAATAGTAAAAAAAAGTCGCCTGCGGCGCTATTTTCCTTCAATAATGTTATAACATAAAATTATATGGTAGTACGATAAAATATTTAATTGTGTATCGACACTCGACAACTCCTTAATTCAAATGGATGTATTAAAATATACAACAAAAAACACTAAATATACACATTGATTTTATCGCGTACACCTTTTCTAAAACGCTACTGTAGAGCATCACACTGCCTTTATCATTAGAGATAGGTAGGGGGGTCCGCCAAAGATCCTAGCATGGGGGCCCGGTTCAGGATGTGGGGGCCATGGGGACGTCCCTTGTAGTAATATTGAGATTTTAAACGCTATAGTGATAGAAATTGGACTGGACTCTTTCCGCGAAAATGAATCTTTGGCGAATCGCATAAATATTATTATTTTGTCCCGGAAATTCGCGTTCCTGCGGATTTGGTATTATTAAAAACAAATTTTGTAAATTCAGGCTGTACTGCCTGTCTGCCGAAATGATCGGGGATTTCTTACTAATGTTTTGATTTATTTTGACACATCTATTTTCTTAACGGTTTCTTTAATACTTTTATTAATACGAAAAACTGTTGTGAAACAAAAAAAAAACAATGAAATACTATTTTACTTTGTAGCGAGAATTTGTGTATCATATGAATCGTAGTAGTGCACTGGTATGTGTGACGAACGGAGTTAGTGTGCGTGACAAACGCGTCAGTCGTAATAATTAATGGATCCAATTATTTCTTTTAATATTTATATTAATACTTTCGAACGAAGGTACTTGATGGAATTTGAATTTAAATTCTAATGAATTCAAGCTCTGTACTATTCCATTTAAGTCGTTTTTTGTGACCCGGGTTTTGCCTTTCGGCATCTTCAGGCGTCGAAGAAGAAGAAGTTAAAATTGACGATTTACACCTCTTGAGTGTAGTATTTTTATTGTTATAAAGAATTGACCTATTATTAGGTTTGACGATTTATTATAATAATATGCTGTCCAGTGTATTGTTATTAATAAGATAGGGTTTTTACTAATTAGGTTTTTACTGACACTTCAGCTATTCATAATTTATTTATTGTATTTTTTGTTGTAATCTCTGACTAAATAGGTAGGTAATGGAGATTTTACCTATTTTATTGTATTGATTTACTATATAAGGTACAGTTAAGGGTGTTCGTTGTCAGTGTGTGTTTGCCTTTGGTGAGTGTACACGACGCCTGAAGATGCCGAAAGGCGAAACCCGGGTCGCAAAAAACGACTTAAATGGAATAGTACAGAGCTTGAATCCATTAGAATTTATTTCTTTTAAATTTATTCAGGTCAACCAACAGGATCAATCACAGATAAAAAGTACAATGAATATATAAAATAAATAATATGTGGACACAAAAAGCATAATAATCGAGGGGTGCAAGACTAGTCAATGCACTCCCAAAAGACATAGACATTTTCAGTGAGTTTTGTTTTTGAAATTTTATTATATTGTATAACATTGTTGATTTTTTTTCTCTCCTGTGAGGGTAATATGCGTTATAATATATTAGACAAGTATGTATTTTTATTTAGCTTGTTTGATTACAACTAGCTTTTTTCAATTTGAATCTCATGTTGTGTACGTTCTGAATTTTTATTTGTTATATCCACGTTTTTTCGTTTTTTCAATAAATAAATCAAATATTAAATACAGTAAATAAAGAATTTATTGGAGAGTTATTGAAAATTATTAAAAAATAAAAACACATACGTAGTAAGTAACCCTGAGAGATATAATAATTAATCGTAAATTTTGGAGCAACTTAATTTAAAAGAGGCAAGAAAATAAAACATACCCACTCGATCGCTGTGAAGATTCATAATTCTGCAGAGTCGAGCCACCAGACAATTACTGTAACCTGGATTGATTTTATATGTATGAATGTATCGATGTGAAAATATGTGAGGACGAATATTGAGTCTCAGTACATTAAGCTTAATGTTTGACAGTAATTGTGGTCAATCTGGATGAGTATTAATTAATTTAAAGACAAACATAAGATCAGAAATAGTACGTCGTGTTTCTAAAGATTGGATTTTAGAAGAATTAACTAGGGAAGGTTAATATGAAGCTAAAATGCTTAATCTTATCAGTACATCCGTACCCGCCATTATAGCGCCCGTACACGTGCATGGATTTACTTGCATCAATAGTGTGTATTTTAAACTATCGCGATAATAACTGTTTACACATAAAAGTGCTGACTGTCTCTCCAATCTCATTCTTCAGACGTAAGCGAGACGCAATGTTGTCATCGTATAGTGCTATTTGACAGATTTAGACAGGTTCGGACAAGTTCGTAGATACTCGGTAAACGTCAAAATATTCTGTGCGGTGTAGTTCGTATTTCTTCCCCCAGTTTTATCACTGTCGTTCTACTGCGCATACGCACCCACCGTGCAAGTACCAATTATTGCGTGAAAATTCTGAAGCTTCCGAACTTTTTTAATCTATGCATCTTGGAACTCGCATGATATTACGTGTTTACACGTACATTTTCTTATTATGGTCGCGATAATTCGTACTGTCAGCTGTAAATCGATGCACGTATAAACGGGTTAGGTATATCAATTTACATTAATCATTGGCCATTTGTTTTTGTGTTTTAAATCAAGGTATCGAGTGCCGTAATTACTAACCGAACCGAAAACATTATGTTGAATATATTATAGATTGTAACATTATAAAATCTTGATGATTATTTCTTGAATAAAAGAAATACATAGTTTATTAAATATCTGTATATTAAACAATGTATGAATTTAATATTTTCAGATAAAATAATTGCGGTATTTAATAGACGCGGGCGATAATAGTGTGAAGTATCTACAAACTAATTTTTATTTATTAAGTATTTGCAGCTAATTTAATGGTAGTCTTTTTCAATTTCAATTTAATATTATTTAGGCTCTGTTACCTAGAGAAGATCATTCAACCGTTGAGGACTCGGCATGATGTCCAGCTAATAAGTCGTCATCTGTACAGAATAATTCATTATTTTTAAATTGTTTAAAAACCATTCATAAAATCGTTCAAAATTTCTAAATGAACGTTTAATAATAACAATTAGTGCGGATAGAGACAAAAGACCGGCGCTTTCTACTTGTCCCTGGTAATTGAAACGGAGTTTTGTCTTCTCGAATATTATTTAAAAATCTCGCATTGTTATATTTTAAAATGCCATTTCTGCGAACAATTTTCTAAATGTCATATTATTTTAGCGGCTTTCTTGGAGCTGGCGTAACAAATTCTACTGCAATCGATTTGAATTTGCTCTAAATAAATTTTCAGATGGTTAAAGGAAGGATTGTTTAGGTATATTAAATTTGATCGGTAATTGATTTTTTTTGTATTGTTCGCGGAATTTTTACTTGTTTACTATTAAT
Source organism: Rhyacophila brunnea (assembly GCF_057557595.1). Taxonomy (NCBI): domain Eukaryota; kingdom Metazoa; phylum Arthropoda; class Insecta; order Trichoptera; family Rhyacophilidae; genus Rhyacophila; species Rhyacophila brunnea. The sequence continues at coordinate 24,864,534 of NW_028232774.1, forward strand.
GTAAGTAAATTTTAATCCACATAATCATGTGACTATTGTGAATAATATTAATGAAACTATTTTGCTAGAAAATTAGGTGACGTGAAATTTTCATCGAGTTCTTTGCCCGTCTCGTCATAGACTGGTCCAGTGGGGACGGAGGGAATTGGGGCATTTGGTCACCATAGCTAGTGGGCCTGGTCTCAAGGGATATGTGCGATAAACTATTAGAGTTGCCTGGCGTACACGAACCACGCAATTCACAAAAAAATGTCAGTAGCTGTAGAGCTAGATTTTTTCAAAAAATGACAAACGATAAATGAAGTAGGGAGTAAGATCATGTTAACGCGCGTGTTAACCTAAACGAAAAAAAAACTTTTTTTTAAACGGTACATGTTCAAACACGCGCGTTAACATTATCTTACTCCCTACTTCATTTATCGTTTGTCAATTTATGGCTACGGCCGTATGTCGTAGCTTAATCAATGGGGAATGGCAATGGAAATGGCGTATTTCAAAAAAATACTACCTTAATCTTATGTCAATAATTATTATAAAACAATCATTATTCCTAGGATGTTTTATCACATTTTAATGGTCAAAGACACAGCTTATAATCAGTATCTTTAAAATTATCTTCAAATGTGTCAATCCTGGCCATTTTTTGAATAATAAAATGCCTAATTATTGTCAAATTTGGGATCACAGAGATTATAAAATATATTTTTTATCTTAAATATTTCACTATATAATGTTAACGTTAATTTGACTAATAGCTTTGTAAATACGTTTAAAAATTAATAAATGTAAAAAATCTTAACACCACTGCACATGAATGTACTGAAATATGACTATATTCTAAAACATTAGATCGAGAGGTTTAAAAGAATACTATTTTATGTAATAAAAATACTTTGTGCAGTCATCAAATGTTTAAAATAAAATATAAAGGATAAGACTTCAAAATTATATAAATAGATTATCTACAAAGTTTAAGGAATGTCCAGGGTTATGCTCTGAAAATACCATAAATTGCCATTTTGACCTACGTTGGGAATGTGGGCCCTTAAGCTGGCGCTACAGACCATTCAAGTCCACGATCGACTGCACGACCGTCATCCATGAATCTCTATCTCAACTCTCTCTCTCTTCCTCCAGTAGATCACACTAACACACTCTTGACATTATTCACCCTTCTCAGGGGTTCCTTTATAAACTTTATACAGAACTCTAGATTCCTCGCATCTAATAACGTGACAGGCTGACCTAAGTCTTCATGCTATCAAGACATTGACCATATGTCTTCCAACCAAACCAATTAATTGGTCTAAGTATTGTTCAGATAATTTTGTTTTCTAATACCTGGATAGCCTTCTTTTGTTTCTCCGTTAGACTCCAGGTTTCACACCCATAAGCCATGTTTACAATCCGGCTTCTTTTGCAACGTGGAATGGAAAGACGCATAATGTGGAAAGATCACAAAATAAACCAATGGATATGGAAGTAGATGCAATGTGAAAGAGGTCGCTAAGCAGATGAAAACGTGAACAGGGACACCCTAAAATTGTCTGGGTGGACAAACTGATAAATTTTGGTTGCGGATATACGTAGCAGCAAAGAACTAAGGACCTAGGTGGAGCTTGGGGAGGCCTTCAACCAGCAGTGGAACGAAACCCGGCAGATGATGATAATGATTCATCTTTGTTATTACTCAATCTAAAAAAATATTATTGTATTCAACGAATAAGACACAAGATTTGAGAATGTAACATTCTATATATTGAACATACATAATTTGAAAACATCTCATATTTATACCCACTTTTAATTATTTTTTTTCTAATCGGTAGGTATATGCGTGACATGTTTTCAAATTATGTATAACCTTATATAACTCACGTGTGTGTGTGTGGAGTCCTTCATTCGGGCATTTTTTTATGTTTGGGGAGTGAGAGACATAACGGGCACAAATAGATTGATAACATAGATTTTCAATTTGAGAGCTCCGCGCAGAGATAGGTTTATTTACGTTTATACAAACATTGTCATTATAATTGGGCGAGCATTGAATTTATTACATTATTTTAATACAACTCAACGGGGGTTTTTGCTTTTATACGACACTGACATTTGGGGGGGGTAGATTAACTTTAGATATCTAACGGCACTTTGTATTCAGTTTCACGTCACAGTTATTTCGATCTTGCGTAACGGGTATCACACGACAATGTATGTCGTTTATTAAGCAGGAGATTTTATTTTTTTAAATTTGTAGACGGGAAGTTAGCATTTTGAAGGGAAATTGTCCGAGGCATCGCGCCTTACGTGGCAGAGGGGTCTCCGCGACCGCAACTACCTCACAAACTATTTTTCAAAGGGGATCTTTGCACTTAAGGGTGCGGGGTAAGAGGAAGTCACTTGACAAACTTTCGAAAATATTACGGTTATTTTTGGCCCGAGGTCTTCAAGACCGGATATCTTTTCCAAGAAAAGGAGGGTCAGGTAGTTGTTTCTGGGTTCGAAGACACGCTGAGAGAGCGCATTTCGTTTGCGGAGTATATTTTATTTTATAATATTTATGGGGGGGTTGCAAACTTTTGCAGGGCTGGTCATTTAACGTTGTCCTTAAATTTGTGGTTAGATTACTGATTTGGAATTTGAAACGTTCTCGTGCTAGGGGTTTCGTTTGGTAATAGTATCCTATGATGTTATCAATCATTTAACATTGTTATAATATGTTTTCCTAACCTAGTATAAAGTAACCGTTTGGTTTATAGACTAAATGCTGTGGATTTGGGTTATTCCTACTGGCATGATTAAATACTTATATTATAATGAATGTTTTAAAAATAGCAAAGCTTATGTACACTTGCACAGGTATATTTTTATTAATAATGACTATACACGAGATGAAAGTGATTAATGCGAAAAGAAAAATGCCATAGCTCTTAATTTGTAGATTTATTTTTGGTATAATATACTCGTATCTTACTTTTATGTGCGTGATAGAAACAATTCATTACATAACTGCTTATTAGACAAACACGGAAACATTAATTATTGGTTTCTATACAAGAAAGTTTTTCTCTCTTTTGTTACTCTCTAATCCCTACATATATGTACCCTCGGAATATTTTATCGTATAATATGTTTAACATACATAACTTGAAAACATATCATGCATACCAATAGAAAAAATCTTTTTGTAGAACAAAAAAATAAGTCACCCGACGGGACTTGAATCTGTATCCGCTAGATTCGCGCCAGTATGCTTTACAATTAAGCAACGTTAACTTAACTTTACAATTGTTTTAGTTCCTTACAATTAACGAATTAAAATAATGGAGTGATCCACGACGTCGTTCAGGCTCATTTACAGTCACTGCGGATGATCCTCCGCAGGGAATTGGATTCAGGCATTCACTTTTTGTTTACACGTGCCACCAAAAGTGAAATACTCGATTCATTCCAAAATGGCGTCAAGTGAAATAGCGAACACAGAAATCACAGACACAGGAACCAAGAACCACAAAACAACACTTTGTTTATTACAATCAGTATGTACCTACTAATGATGTGGACTGCAGAAACATCTATTTAGCCGGTTTGTTTTCAATTATTCAAAATGACAGTTTCCGTATCTATGTAAATATTACCGTATCTATCCGTATCATCGCCTATGTCCAATAGCGGATATGGCACAGAAAGAAGAATCAAACATATTCGTCTCCACCTATATAATATATCAGCCATATATAAATTTATTAAGTTATGTACTTGTCCAAAAGAGTAGTTCTAAAATAAATAGGTAGTCGTTTCGATCCAGTGCTATAAAAAGCCTCTCTTTTTATACAGAGGACAAAAAAGGTGTTAAAACATTCAGTGCCCATTGGAGAGACATCTCATTCGGGGATTTCCATAATTCTAGGTTTTTCCATCGTATTATTGCCACTTGCTTTTCTCTAATTCTGCCCCTAAATGTGTGCCTACATGGGCACAATATTAGCGGGAGAATTATTTAAAAACGTACATTCGAAAGTTGAATATAATAGAAGTTTGAATGTGTTTTCTATCAAACAGAGAGTATTAAATATATTTTTTTAAATATTCTATAATATATTATAAATATTGTTCGTTTTAGGAGAAAGCGTCACAGTACCTAATGTATTAAGTATATTATTTTAAAAAAAAACTGTTGACTGTGTTAGTATGTATATTATAGAATATAATCTTCTAATATCTTGTTTAAAAAAAAAACACATACTTATAAAAAGCATTCATAATCATATCACATGAATTGTGTCCATTTTCGTTATTGTTAAAATTGAATGATTATTGTCTAATAATTGTTTTTAATTTTTTTTATTCAGTAAAAAATCTTATTTTTTTAGTTTTTTTTTTGTTTTATTTTGCCTCGGTTAGGAAAAAAATTTTAATATTGTAAGCCTAACTATGTTCCAATACGTGTCCGGAAACCTGTTCGTGAAATGTTGTATCAGAAATATATGGCTGTATATTAAAGACCGCCCAACCTCTTTGGATCGTATAGTACTGACATAAAATTCATGTCTAAATAAAACACGGTTCTTGTCGGTTTACACTTTTCAAGAAGCCAGCAGCAAACAAATTTTGAAAATAGGCCATATACTGTATTATTTGTTAGGTTAGATTAGGTTAAATTAGGTTTTCATTATTGAATTCATGAATTTTGCCAAAATCAGCTATGAATCTAATAAAATTGGATACTGTATAGTATAGGGTCATCTCTTTACGATAAGAAAGCTCACGGCGAATTGTGCCGCGGTGAAATATTTTACGTACAATTTACATGTAATCGTTCAAATATAGTCATGTAGCGTAACTGGGTTAAATCAGTAATCTGATATAAACAATTATCGACAACTTACAGCAGTGTTTATGTCGCGGGTTCGAATCCCGCGTTGTTGTTGATTCGCATGACCGATGGATAAAATAACCATTCATTATAAAAATTGTCTTAAGATAACTTCCACTATGCGGAAGCCCATGTACATACTCAACTTAGAAGATTAAATTAGGTATGGTAAACAAAGGAAATAATACTGAATTTTATAGCCGGAATGTGGTGCATTGCACTCAATTACGAATTGGAAACTTTGCTGACTGGAAAACAGAGTTATGTTGAGAAATTCAATAGGCAAGGCAAGTTTGAAGTTTACCGGTGACATTGAACTACCATTAAGTGCCGTATACTTTGGGTATCGAAACTGGACAGGGCAGCGACAGTTTTCTCTGACGCAAATGACGCAAACTACCAGTCAGAAAATTTCAAAAACGACTCTTCTTCTTACAAATTGGATAAGTATTAAATATCACTAAAACCATTACGAAATCCCTGCAAATAACATTGAAAAAATAAACCAGTAATGTATAATAAATATTTTTAGTTAAATGGGGTGATTTATGGTTTTTATTGCTGGGAGTCTCAAAATCAGTCGGTGCGTCAGGCCTTCACATCTTTAAGCCCTCCACTGGGGTACAGCCACTGTGGATAGTCATAGACGGAGAGAGTCGTTGAAGGAATGCAAGACCCATTTCGCCGCGTGTCGCGCTCTTGATGATGCGAGGAGATAAAACGTTATTTTGCCCAGCGGAGATTTTCTTTGAAGCAACCGATTAATCAAAAAAAAAAATAGTTTACACCCGTTATAAAATACACTAAAATTTATAAAACTATTTTTTTAATAATATCGATTTGGATTTTACACAACAAACGCTGAACATCAATGACTTTCTGTGAGATTATGCAGATCATGCAGTAAGAGACAGCCAATTAAGGTATAAATTGAGAATATTATATATAATATATATTTATATTAGATTCCGTGAACGTGAAATTGTTAATTTTATATCGTAGGCGGCCTAGAAATTAGTCAGTGCTGCGGGACATCAGTGCACATCGAAATACTTTTTTGCAGAAATATTGTTTCGTATATCCAGAGCTTAAATGTGAAATCGGGCGGAAAGCTGAACAATGGTTTATGTATGATAATTCTAAAGCTCTTTTCTCGCGTACTAAAAAATGTTATATGTCTATGGTACCGAGTGTATTTTGTGAGAGTTCAACATTGTTTAAACTGGGTGAATCTGAAAAAAAGGTGGCATATAAATGATGTCTGATATTATTAGTTACTCAATTCAGCCACCCTTAAGTAAAAAGGTAAAATAATCACTGTATATTTATTCCCTAAAGCACATGTGTGTACCTACTGAATATATTATGTTTGTAACACATTATGGATACATTGAAGGCACAACGACACATATGGGCTGGTCACGTTGTTAGATAAGATGGATCTAGATATTATATCCATAACGTTTATGAAGGAACATTAGTAGGTAGATTACCTAAGTACAAAATATATTATTTAATGTAAATTTTGTCGGTTCGCCTATCTATTTTTTTGTTCCGTGATAGCTCATAAATTTATGTATTAATTTAACTATAAAACTTTTCGATACTTACATACTTGCAACAATTCATCACGAGTAGTTAGTTATTGCGGTCACATAGTAACTGTGTAGTAATGAGGTAAGCGGTAAGGTATGCATAGTGGAATAAATTACATGCTAATCAAATCGGACCATTATTTCATTTTGTATATTTATTTATCGTAGTAGATTTTTGGGTTTCCACCGTGTTTCCTTTTTCTTTCTTTACTCGACGTTTCAAAAAATCAATGGATTTATTGGCAACTGCAAGAAAGATGAATCATTTTCAATCTTTATGTTATTCATCAGGAAGTTTTGTGTGGTAAAATAATGTCCTTTCGACACGTTATGAAAATAATCTACTCTATTCGAGCAGGCCCTTTGCAGCACCGACTTATCAAGACCCTTTACTGAAAATAAAGAACGTGTTCTCATCCTGCATATTCAAGTACGTTGGCTCAGTAAAGGCTAAATTCTTACAAAAATTGTAAGCTTAATTGAAGGAATAAAAATATATCTTAACGCTAAAAATTTAAATTTTGATGAACTAACATTTTTTTCGGACATGTCTAATCCTAATAAGATTATATGGGTCTCCACGGAGTAGAGGTTTGTATTAACAGATTTTTGTTTTTACGAGAAATGGATGTCAGCCACTTGCTCAAGCTATTAGGTCCATAGTCTGACTCATATACAAATTGAAAAACAATATGACATGTGTACTTTGTCAGATCCAGGATTCGAACCTAGGACCTACGATTAACTCACAAACATTATTGACTTTTTTTAAATTATTACAAGTACAAGGTGGTTGTTAGTAATTTTGAACAATCACAATGTGTCCTCACCGGGAATCGAACCCAAAAACTCTCGGGTGGAAGGCCAGCGCGTTACGCACTGCACCACGAGAGCCGCACATTTTTGACGCTTGCTGGCTGGTTAGCTCTTAGCTTGCTGTGTTTCTTATAGACATCATGGAAAAATTGAATTCAATAAACTTAGGTTTTCAGGGAAAAGACAAACATTTAGAATTATAGGCTGTGTAAATTCATGTAAATAAAACTGGTTCGTGGATATTACATCCGCAGATGAAATCTCTCGGACATTTCTCAAATATGAAAAAAATGGCAGGTAACGGTGAATTGAGCTTGTCATTGTTTATTAAATACCTTCAAGTTCCTCAAGAACAATGTGAAAAGTGATTTCAGCAGTTGCTCTTCTTGCAAAATAAGCGATGCTTGCCGCCCCACCGATAATTTAAAATGTGCTTAAGAATATAAAAAAAAAGTTGAGAACCCCTGGTCTATGCCAAAGAATGAAAGATTATTTTGGGGTAGAAGAATTTGTTCTATTCATGCAAATGCATAACAAAATAACATATTATAAAGTCTTAATACCCAGGACAAGAGAACTAACAATACATTCACTATTATGATTTTTGTAAAATAATATTATGAAACAGTAAAAATACACAAATACATAGAAAACTTCCAAGCGAAGCTGGTTACAAATACTGTCTTTCAAAAGAATCATGTTTTGTTTTATTCATTTAACATTTTATATTAGAAAAAGAGTCTCGAAACTCTGGTTTTTGCGTTTCAGTAAAGCTTTCTACTTTCATTACTGAATCAAGTGTTCAAAAATGTGCTTTAAATAACGTGAAACAAGTAGGCCAAACATTTTATAGAGAGTTTCTCTCGGCTGGCAAAAAAGTTTGTGGCGCAAAGTATATATTTTATTTAGTAGGCTGCTCTAAAACATGCACGAACTTTGTGGATGTAGAGAGAATGTATAGTAAAAGTGTTTTTACTATGCATACAAGGGGCTTGAAAAATAATGTTGCCATAATGTTCGGTGTAAGTATTTATATGAGATTTTTTTTTGTCTTGTTGCTACTTTATTTTTTTCCACATGTAGCACATTTTACAGCAGCGGTTCCCTCTTTTTTAAATTACCATCATTGTTGGCACTACAATCCGTGGCGGGTCTATGTCTCCATCAGAAACTCTTTTCATTCTGAACGATCTGGCGCTGATACCTTCCATCTCTAACGAAATCTCTGCATTTTCATATGCCACATGAGCTTTTTACCCCCATAATAAACATTAGAAAACTGTAAATACAAAAAAATATTAATTAGATACAAGGAAGTACACCGAGTGAGCTAAGCAGACCCTATTTTAAGAATTGATAAAACAATGCCCACATATACCTACTCATTCTCACGTAGGTTGAATATGCCTATATTCGAAGTGAATTTGTTGACAGAGTTATTGCCCTCCCAATTGGCATTACCAATGACCGGCTAGTTTTTCACCTTGGGAGAACAAACAACTGATGCTCCCGATTTCTAAGATAGTTATCAGGGACACACATGTCAATACTCAATGTCAATACACACATGTCAATACCAAGAATGGCAGAGTTCTCATTTTCACCACAAGATAATTTTATACAAATAGTCTCACAATACATATAATATTTATTAAACTACATGTTTGCTCTCAATGTCCTTTCATGCGTATTCCGTGTCGTAATGGAATAGAGTATGTTTAATGTATAATATACTTACAGGATCGGATCAAGAAAAATAACGAAAAGATTTTATGGAGTCAACTAGTTGGAAGTGAGTATGTGCATCAGTAGGTAACTACCACCATGGCCCCCATATTCTGAAACGGCCCCCCGGATTAGGATCTTTGGCGGGCCCCCCTACCTATCGCTAACGATAAAGGCAGTATGACTCTCTCCAGTAGCGATTTCCAAATGTGTGTAGGTACGCGGTAAAATTAATATGTACATTATACCTATGTAGGTAGTGTTTTTTTGTATACTTTATTACATCCATTTGAATTATGGAGTTGTCGAGTATCGATATACAATTAAAAATTGTATCGTACAACCACATTATTTTAAATAACATTATAGAAGAAAAATAGCGCCGCAGGCAACTTTTTTATTATTAGGGAGAATTTGTAATTGTGTGTTTATCTCACTTATCTGATCGACTCGCCACACCAGGCCCCTCCTGAGCCCAGGCCCCCAGGCTAGAGCCCTATCAGCTCCCCCCCTTTGTGGGGGCCATCAGTGCCATGCCAGTATGTATACGGCCTTGCTTTACCACTACTCTACTACTGGCGCATGCGGATCAAAGTTGCGAATGTAAATATTTATTAATATTATTATTATTTCAGCTATTAGAAAGATTTGTAATTTGAAATAACTCTTATCATATTTACATTTTTGTACTATTTTCCATATTATATTTACTACAAGGCCGGTTTCGTCATTAAAACGTTTTCATTTCGATGTACCTGCGTACTTTAACTAATTTTGCTGCCATTGCAATTATTTTAATTATGATTATACATATTATTTATGTACATTTTTTTGTGTTCACTCTGTAATGTGATATTATATTCAACAGAACTGCCTATAGCCTGAATCTCCGAATTGCGTGCGTTATTTTTTTATATTGTATGAGTATTTATTTATTTAAGTCACCGTTGTGAACCAAAAACGGGGTTAGAGTTTCCTAAATTTATTTTTGTATATTTTATCAGATCTTTTAGATCTTTTATGCCCCAAATCAAGATTTAAAGTTCACCTACATTATTGTTATTATTATTAGCTATCAAACAGCGCAAAATATTTTAGTATGAAAGCCTTTTCTTATAACTAGAAAAATATGCTAAAATATTAATTTTTACTCTTAAATGAGAATTCAACGAAGACATCACGACATAAAGACATCAAAAATATAGACTGCCACTCAACCTAGGTTTCATTGATTATGTAGCGGCAATTGTTTATATCAAAAAATCCTCAGTTATAGACGCCCTGTACAATCAAGGAATCTCTAGACGCTATATAAACACCCTGCATAACATATACAGTAGTGCAACAGCCAGTGTAAAGCTTCATAAGCCTTTTTGTAAATTTCCCATTATCAAGAGTGTCCGACAAGGCGACACGATCTCACCCAAATTATTCATCGCTACTCTTTAAGATATATTCAAGTGACTTGACTGGGAGAACAATGGAATCGCCATTAACGGTGAATACCTCAGTCACCTGCGTTTTTCAGATGACATATTTACAAATGATCCAAAAAACCTTCAAAACAGGATGAAGGAGCTTACAAAGCAGGTTTAAATATAAATGTCTCAAAGACAAAAGTAATGATACACTGATTTGTTGAACTAAAAGCAATTCTCATCAATGTCACTCAAATCGAGAAAGTATTCAACCAATGTGTGCTAATACACAAGATTTGACAAGTTTTAAAAGGACACATGTCAGAATGTATCTATTCGAAATTGAAACGTATGGTCAATCGCCATTTTTAAGTGGAAACAATTCGAAATTGATATGTACAAAACTGGTTTTGTTTGAAACTTTGTAAAATTTTATATGGGTTTTTTTTGGATCTCAAGGTATCTAAATCGTTTTTTTTTTCGAATTGTTTCTGTACAAAACTGTCAAGAGTTCATTTTTATGAATATTTTGATACCAATATCGCGAAATGTCGATTTTTTACTTGTTACCGTTCAACACTTGTTGCCGAACTCCACTGAACATTAAAATCATATATGATAGAACAGGGTTGGCGAACCCATTTACGTACGCGTGCCAAAATTTCCCAAATATTATTTTTCACCTGTCTGACGTACCGGGGAAAAATAGCTTTTTTTAAATTTTATTGAAAAATGATGATGTTCTTAATACCACTCACCGAACGTAGCACACATACAGCTTTATCACTTTTTTCAATTACGCCATACATTTTGGTCCATCAATTTTGAAACTGTCTGTCAGCATTACTACTAGGTACTAGCTTCATCAAGTTTTTGCTTCTTATTTGATACAGTCATTTTTGTGGATATAAATGAAATTGCTTGTGAGTGTATTAATTAGTTTCTTTACGCACAAATTGACACCATAATTACTTCGATCAGATGAGGCATTCTCTCTCTATAGTGGTCTCAAGCATTGTAAATCGATCGAAATTAGAGGTTCGTGTCGCGGCATTTCCCGCCGCCTGATGAGGTTAGTGCGATAATATTATATGTGACGCATAAAGTCTAATAATAAACCTAACCAATTATATATTTAAATTAAACTTAATGCTTATTCTTGAAGAGTATTTGCCTTCTGTTTTTTGTACAATGCGATCTGTCATTTATTACTATTATAGGTTTTTTTTCTATCCAAACGCGTGTCATGCAAAATCATCTCGCGTGCCATAGGTTCACTACCCCTGTGATATAATATATAGTAATATTATTATGTTGTAACCAATAAATAATCACAGACTTCTACTATGCAAAATTTAATCTCTCATACTTCACATAGATTAAGTTTTAACTTAATTAATTATTATTTCACTGTATCGTACCGTTCGGATGGCCCTGAGAATTAAGTAGGATGTCCTGATGTAATACATGTCGAGCAAAAACCAGCCACATCCATCGGAAAACACTCCCGATCCAGAGTGCTGCTATTGAAAAGTAAAAACAGCTTTGCCTAATGAGGGTCGGGAGGAAAAATATACCCAGGCAAATTCCAAGGGCACAATAAAAGTTTGCGACGGGGCTGACACCTAAATTGATCGTAGACTGTCGCGAAAATTTATCGCGGAGTTAAGGTAAAATAAAATTATTAGTCTCACATTTTATAAAATATTGAAATAATAATTGTAAAATCTTTATTACCTAATCGTAAAATAAATTTAATATTTCGAATAAAATATTATAAATTTATATAATACTTAGTGTTAAGAAATATTATAATATTCATAAGAATATGACTAGCTGCCCAGTACTATCCTCTATTGGAGCATATGTCTTGTGATTTGGTATTTGCTGTTAAATTTGGTGGTGAAAAATAAAATTGGTGCAGTGGAATTTTTTAATATTACTGTCAATTATTCATGGTGGAACTGCATTGTATCCGTCTCAGAGGGACATTTTCAATGAGGCGGACGAAACCGCTATTAATTTATTGATTAAAAGTGGAATAAGTACTACAAAAAATGCGTTTTATTAAATTAAGCAACATTACATAAAAATTTTATATTTATTTATTTAAAAAAAAAAAACATTGTGGACATAACAAATCTAAATTTAAGACGTACACAACATGAGATTTACATTATAACAAATATTACCCTCACACGAGAGAAGAAGATAACATATAAAATAATAATAACAATAAAAACTAAAATAAAAACTTACTTTATCCCTATAGTGCTGTCGGCATTAGATGGCCATTAGATATAATTGGCATGTTATTTAAATGTGGTAATTAAATAGAAGTACAATTTTATACAGAAAATAAAATTTTGAATTCAAAATACATAGCACGTCACCGAAAATATCTACGTCTTTGGGGAGCGCATTGATTAGTCTCATACCTCTCGCTAATCGTGTCTGATAGGCTTGACACGAGGAAACGGTTCCGATCCAGAATAAATCGTGGCTGCGATCACGTAGGTAATTGACAGGCGCATGTAAATTCAAATTCATTAGGACACCAGGATTGGAAACCATCCCTCGCGATAACAGGCAAAAGTATTTCAAGAGCAAAAGAGACCTACGACATTCAAGAGAGTGAAAAGTAAGCATGCCTTGTAGAAAGGCAGTCGGAAAATAATTATTTGGCGAATTATCGAAAGGAAAATAGTGATATGTCTTAAAATAAAGACATCGAATAAGTTTATTCTGGATGCGTTAGTTATAATATATTGTCATATTAGAAAAAAGGGAAAGTGTGTATAAAATGTAAATAGTTGTATCGTTCGAATGATAATAGTAAAAGAAGTTTAATAATTGTAATGCACAATTATTAAACATGGAGTGCCAACTAATTCAATCAATAAAACATGAAATATTTAGTACTATTAATCTCACAGCGTATAAGATTCGGCTTTCTGCCAACTTAACCCTGTGTAAAGAATGCTTTATAAATCATTTATCTACCTCAAATAAAATGTCATTTGTAAACTCGTTGAAATATTAAATTATAATTTTTGGGCGCCTTAAAAGTTGTGTATTTACAAATTAAATATAACAGTATAAAAATAAGAACACAGCTAATCGTGAAAAGTGTTATTTAATTACACAAAAACAATTTACATTGAAATTTAAAATGATACGGAAACATATTAAAATTCTAATACAAATTTGAGAAGCGTTCACTTGGTACAGTACATTAGAGTTTTTGTTGTAAGATGGTAATTATTACTTAGCTTTTAAGTGTGATGGCTGAAATCTCATCTTGTCTTCTACCTTCCGTCCGAAGGGAAGAAGCGCCATTCTGCGTTGAAACTGTTTCTATTATGTTAACCGAGCACGTCCGATCTGAACTGAATCTAATCTTGGAGTGAAATCTTCTGGGCGGAAATAAGTTATTTGTTGATATGACGCTTTCAAAAAGGCGGGAAGAAACCTCATTGGCCTATTTTTAACCGTCATTGTTTTAGAAACAAGGTTGACACATACTTTTAACAAGGTTGTGCCAAATTTATTGTTAATCAAATTAACATTATTTATTTAATATCTGCGTTTGAAAAGTAGACATGTCACGTGAAATGTAACATGACAATATATATATATATATCATAATTTTGAGTATGAGTTATCGTTTAGCTTGCCGATTACACATTTGTTAAATGACAGATTATTTGATTATTATCATTCTACAAATAAAATACGTTTTAAAATTTTGATGTCACCCAAGTTGTTTTTCTATCACATGCCTGCAGGTAGATTCGAACACTTCGAAATATATTGCTAGTAGTTTCAAGACTGTGACGTTTGATGATCTGCTGTTTCTTGACCACGTTCCATCTGTTGGGGTGGTAAAGACTATTCTACCTGCCACTAAAACAGCTCTTTATCGACGTTGGTGAGCAGTCACAGCCAATGTTGTCTAATTATGTGGATATTAACCCATATGTGAGGGTCAAACTATGTTATTTATTTTTATTAAAATACCCTAGCGTTTTGGGTAAATCTAATGTATTTAGTTGAGCTTGTTAGATCAGATACTGAATCATTGTGCTTTTATTCAATGTATTTTCACAATTAATAATTACAAGATAAAAAGAACTTTTTATATACCACGTTTTTAAATTTTCTGTTGAATCATATAAACTTGAGAATTCTATGTATTAATAAATACTTTTTTTGTACTTGATAGAAATGGGTACTGAATAAATATTATAGAATACTGAAATGTCATTTTGACATTTCATATTGATTTCCATAGTAACGCACGTATATATTAATAATTTAGTTGCTAGGACCATCCCCTTAGCAACAATAGTATTTTACTTTTAACGAATTTCTTCCGAAATAACTTTTCATACAAAACAGAATTGACTGAAAATGAATTCAATTCTACTTAAAGATGGCTAAAAGTATTAAAAGAATGTATTGGCATCGTATTCTGATATATTCTAAAAGTTTCAAATGTTTATCTAGTCGGGAAGTTAGTTAAAAATCGATTGCAAGATTTGTACTGGATAAACAACCACAGGACAAACAAGAAAAACATGGTTAAATACGCATAGCGAAGTATTAAAATATGATCCATGGCGTTTATATATTTAGAGAGAAAATACATTTTTAAATGTCTGCTGTTCTGGTTGCAATATTAAATTCAGTTGTTTTAAATATATTCAGTAGAATGCGAATGACAGTATAATGTTACTTGTGTTTATTTTTTAATTATTATACAAAATCAGTATCAGAATATCATTTTGTAATTTATTGGAACGTCTTATTATTGTAATATATTATATGAATACACAACAAAGAATTTGGTAAGTTCTACATAATAATTTGAAAGCAAATCAGAAACAAACTTATTGCGAAACACTTTAAAAAATATAGATGCCGAGTCGGCGTCTTGCTAAACCCTACTTATCAGAAAGCATGGCAAAACCAATTTTCGTGCCTACATCAATATAGCTTTCAGCTACCGTGTGTTATTCTATGAGGTAGTCGATGTGTCAATGTGTTGGTTGTATTTTTTTCTCTTTCATCTTCGGATTATGCCAATAATGTAATTATAATGTATATATGTATACTTATAAATAGTCTTGCCATAATTATGAAACTCTAAACCGGGACAGGAACGGAATATAGGACAAATAAATTAATTTAACTACCAAAAATTGTTTTATTACCTATTAAAAGTATTTACAAAAGATAATGCAGAAGGTCTGCTGCATAAATTTAAATTAATTAATTTATTGAACCAGTCGTACTTCTCGCTAGAATGATCTTTTTTCGCACCCTACCCGGCTATCTCATCACATATACGCTACTACGGCCAATCATGACAATTTATTATTGACAATCATTTATACGCGGAATAGCAGCCGGTACAAAATGCCAAACCGGCCTGGACGCCGGGACCAATGTGTGAAACCGGGAAGTATGGTAAGCCTACTTATAAATATTACACTATAAGCCTAGTTAAAGCATTATTTTGTCAATATTAAAATAAATACCACTGTCCATTTATTGAAGTTACACAACTGATCATACAAAATTATAAACAAAGGGTTTAATTGAATTTTAAAAACTAACCAATAAAATCTGGATTTTGTAGTCTTATATCCCGTTTACACGTGCATGGATTTACTGTACATAATATCGCAGCCATAACAAGAAATGCACATGTAAATACGTATTGTCATGCAATTTGCAAGATTCCATGCATGAATCAAAAAAGTTCGGAAGCTTCTGAATTTCCGTACACCGCGGAGAGACTCATTTGGAGGTTATCCGATTTTTACGACCTGTCAAATAGTACCATAAAATGACAACATCGTGTCTCGCTAATTCTTGAAGAATACGATTGGAGAGACAATCAGGACTTTTAGGTGTAAACAGTTATTGTCACGATAGTTTAAAATACACACTTTTGCTGTCAGTAAATCTTGCACGTGTTCAGGCGCTAAAAGTTTAGTGTGTACTATTTATGTCGGAGTGTACTGTAGTCTAAGTTTGATTTATCCAGTATTTTCAGATCTAATTAATTATTTATTTCTTATTAAATTTATTAATGCGGTTACGTCGAACTTGACGTGTTCAAATGACGTAGTTGATGAAGCTTACCCCATGCCGGGGAAAATCGCGTTGAAAATCTGGTTGCAGACGGCGTCCCAAGTATCAGGGCATCATAATAATAAAAAGATAGCACAAAAGATAAAAGGCCGAGGAGCGAAATCACTTTGAACCCTTATTTGCGTAATACGGCCAGTACGGCGTCGATCGTCCCATATTATTATTTCGCCGAAAAAAACACCGCCTCTTGTTTATGCCAGCCTAATACTTTATTTTCAAAGGAGATGTGAAAATTACGTCATTACTGTAATTTTAAGGGAACGCGATATTTTTCGTAACACCCAAAGCTTGTAATATTAAATTGAACGAAAAGAAAAATAAAATAAATCCAAAATCTTGAACAAGATCTGCTTTATTAATCAATCCCCAAGTAATACCCCGTTTACACATGCATGGATTTACTGCTGACAGTACGTATTATCGCGGTCATATTATGAAAATGCACGTGTAAACTCGTATTATCGTGCAAGTTGCAAGCTGAATTTTCCCGCAATAATTGGTACTCGCATGGCAGACGCGCATGAGCAGTAGAGCGATAGAAGTGGTGAACCCGCCGGAATAAATATGAACTACAGCACACAGAAAATTTTGACGTTTACCGATTATCTACGAATCCGTCAAATAGCATAATACAATGACAACATCGCGTCTCGCTTACGCTTGAATAATGATATTGGAGAGACAGTTAATACTTTTACGTGTAAACTGTTATATTATCGCGATAGTTTAATGTACACACTATCAATTGAGTCGTATAGTATCAAAAGTAGATCTGTGCGTTATTCATAATTTCGATATAATGACGAAAAAAGTTTTGTTGGGTTTTTTATTGTTATAATAGCATGAAATAATATGTTTCTACATTTAGAAATTAGAAATTCAATTCAAATTCAACAGTTCTATTTCTGTTTCTAAAGTATTGAACAGTTCTAATTTTGATACCAAGCCCTATTTTCCATCACAATTTTATACTACACAGATATGATTTTGATTCGAATATTATATTGCTAGTCGTACATTATGGTCATAAGAATAATTTGGCATACTTAGTTAAATTTCGATATATTTGCGACAGTTCTACTTTTGATACTATACGACTCAATTGATGTCAGTAACTCCATGCACGCGAACAGACGTTATAATACTTCTATGTATTATTATTTCCGCTGATGATGAGGTACCAACAAAAGAATTTGGACTCTAGATAGATATCTTATATGCCTTCCGTATTAGGAATTTTAAAAGATGTTCGTATTGAACGATTGTACAAGTGGTTATATGAGTAACTTGTTCATAACTTAATTCTTCTATTGGCAGCCCGAACAACAGTATTTTGACCCGCGTTTTGGTTTGAAGTCTGTCACTTTGTTTACAATAATCTAAGGACGCATTTCTATAATTTTAATAACGATAATGCAGTTGTTGCGATGTTAAATTATATTAATAAATAAATAAAGAAAATTAGCAGCATACGATTACAAACTATATACACCAGTCAAATTATAACTGATTACAATATGTACTGCTATCATAAATAACGTACAAAGATATTGAAAATACCGTATGCTATACAGATGCTTAAGTTTATAAAATTTCAGCAAAAAAAGGACTGATTAAGTTAGCCACAGGTGACTTTACATTGTAGGTTATTTTTCAGAGAACTGTGGATCTATTCTATACGTCTTTTCGACCGCTAAAGTGATAAAGTGCTAGTGACAGCACCTATCTTGCTGCTGTTAAAATATAGCACTTATTGCAACAATAAAAACCAACTTATTGTAATTGTTACAATAAGTGCTAATACTTTGATACAAACCTACCCCAAGTTTGATACTATTTATCACTTTAACACTTCAGCGGTCGATAAGTATAGAATAGACTCACTGGTATGATATTTACTAGCCAATTTTAAGCGCGAATAAAGAGACAGTCCGTCACAATGAGTGGATAAAAAGTCAATAATAATACACCATGGAATTATCACTTAGTTAAAATATCCTGTAGAATTTGTGTAAAATTATTGCACTTGAGTAAGTAATCATAATGAATATAAAAATTGCTGCCATCCATCATCATTTATAGCACTACAACTCTTGGCGGGTCTCGGGCTCCTTCAAAACTTCCTCCAGGAGCATTCTTAAATTTCCTGTGGTGCAGTCCAATCATCTCAATTTATAGCCTGCCTTTCTGATGTTATAATCTCCGGCATTCTGTGTACGTAGCGGTCGTAGCCAATCCAACGCAGTCTCTGCATTTTCATATGCCACGTGATCTTTTTACTTCCAAACAGTGTATACAGATCCTCGTGCTACCTTAATTTCCAAATGCCATCTTCTTGAATGGGCCCAAAGATTACTCTCAAAACTCTCCTCTCAAAGACATAATTACATATCGCCATTATTTGAGCGATCTTAATATTATTTGTAGAATTTACCAACTTAGATATGCTTCATACGATTACAAAATGGTTCAATTTTCATAATAGAAATAGCGTGTAAGACTCCTTTTATTTATAGTCCAAGCTCATAGTACATAAAAAATACTTGTTATATTATGCAGTGCAATCGGATATAATTTTCTTTGTCCATATAATTCAAATAGTCATGGTCAAACTAAATATCTTAACGTTTGAATCACTGGGGATATTTCAGAATATAACTATTGACAGGTTAGTAACTAACGTGATGCCGAAATACCTAGAGCTAAACTTTGAACTTATTCTGGACGTTTTCCAACACTCGGAATACCTGTAGTGTTATTGTGACAGGTAACCACCCGGGAATTAAACCTTGACATATAATATTATTATATATCGGGAGAAAATATTTGGTAAACTATTATTTATCAAACACTATTTAATATTATTAAAACGTTTGGACTATATTATACTGATTGTTAAAAGGCTATTCAATACAGCAAAATAATGAATTCACAATGCAACGAATTTGAAATCATATTGTGATGCAAGCCATAAACTATGTATATTCATATACACATCTAAAATAACCTTAAAAAAACTATGAGTATAGCGACGCAAAAAGAGCAGATATAAACCAATAGGGAGGCCGGACATGTCACTAATCAAGATCACTGTATTATGATACATCTACTCACATGGTGGACAGTTAGCGACGCGGCAACGACAGCAGAGCCACCATCCTCAAACCATAGCTCATAAAAGTTCGGCTGGATGTATGTGGCACCGAAGAACTCCTATAGACCGAGAAGAGTAGAGGGAGAGGGAGAGATTTAAATAATCATCATCATCAGTCGTGAATGATGGTGATTTAAAATAAAAATATTTCAAATATATAAAGCGACTAAGCAAATTTTCGCCAACTCCCTCTCCTTACCCAAACAAATTTTATATATGTAAATAACACAAAAATATGTAAATATGTACGTACGTAGAAGCTTAAATTCTGCCTCTGAACAAACATTTCGGATTTGTACACAATAATTTATTTATGTAAACTCATTGATTCTCAACGTTTTTGATTAGTGGAGCCCTTTTAACATTTAGTAAAATATCGAAGAACCCTATTTGGTTGACTGATATTATTGACGAAAAAATATGTGTTAAGCGTCAATGACATTGAGCTACTTTACAAGCTGCTTGTTGGCGAATTTACAATCTGCCTGTAAAGTCGCCCAGTGTCATTATCGAACAAGCTAACAAGCAGATTGTAAACAATCTACCGAGAAAAGTTGAAAGCCGGTCAACTTTACACGCTACACGCCGGCGGCCTATTACGTCGCGCAGTAGATCGTAGTAGCTACCTGCCGGTAAAAACGAACTACGTTCTGTGAAAATAGTCGCTAGCTTGTTGGCTTCTCAGCGAATGGAAAGTTTTGTATGTCATCATCATAATCGCAGTGGCTGAATCGCCCGCTTTTAAATTCGCCAACAAACAGCTTGTGAAGTAGGTCAATGTCATTGACGCATATAGTAGGATGCGGGTACATACCTAAGCAAAGTTTCGCTCTTAAATATAATACAAAGTCTCTTACTATTTGTAGTTTTAAATACTGTAGTGAATTAGCGCCGCAGGCGAAATATTTTAACATACCTATTTTTACAAAACTATATGACTATACTATAACGACTGAGATAAGTAGTAGGCGGCGAAACTATTACTGTCAATAATTTGATTCCTCATTTTTATTCCTTTGTTAAGTCATGCTGCCACTAAAATAAAATTCTCCTTCCAAGTAAAACCCGCTATTTTAATAATGTAATACTAGGTATGCACTTCGACGATGTCTACCCAAGCTAAGTTTTCGAATTACTTTATCGTTTTTAAAAATAGGTAGATAGTAATGTTAAATCATTTTTAATCTACTTTTTAAATTGGTGCTAAGTTGTATTTTTATTGATTCAGGTTTGCGACCTCTTGCTCCCAGTTGGGAATCACTGGTGTAAGGTATTCTTACTAAAAAAATATTTAGATATTTTTATCTCAACGAAAATTCGGTGATTTCCAATCGTAATTATAAAAAATCTTGTGTTTATGTGTTTCATGAGTGGAGACGGCTTTTTCGTTTCGCTCGGAGGCGTCTGGGTCCCTAGGGTGGGACTGATATGATGTGTATATATTTATGACATAAAAAACCAAAGAAGAAGACATTTTGTCAATATGCTGATTTGTCAAACCGCAAGAGCAAAAAACTGATAAAGCGTGTTGCGAAAAATAAAAAAAATCACTTGTCTAGTTTTTCCTTTCAAAAGTCGATACATAAGTTAAAGTATGAAACGATCTTTCAGTCTCTAAGCAATATAGGTACTAGAATATGTGTAATTCAGTATACCTACTTTAAAATTCCTAAAACTAGAAAAAAGTGTTAGAAAGTCAAATAACAATTCTATCACAAACGCAGTGGCGGTTTTTGAAACGTAGGAGGCATTTGCTGAGTGGGAAAGTTAAAAACCTTTCGTACATGTAACTGAATTATTTCGTAAATAGTTTTTCAAATCTGTCATAAAATGTTCTGATTAATTTATCACAGTCTGTCTTAATGTGTGTTTAAACGCCCCCTTGTGGGCGTTTTAAAAATCTAGGGAATATTTTTATTTTTTTAGCATTTGCAATGTAGATTTTCGGAAAAAGATCCCTCGCAAACAAGCATCATTTGATTACCGATACTTCTTTAGGTACGATACGGTTCTAGTGATGATGAGATGTCGTCACTTGCCGCTCACCTGAGGTCGAAGATAAAGACAAGTCGAATCCGACCTATCGCCGAAGATATTGTCGTACTAACGTTAATGCTTACATAGTTAAAATAATTTTCTTGAATATTAAACACTGTACACTATCTATAACAATCGTCATAATATGTAAAATATAAATGAGTAGTTCATTGTCCAATTTCTTGTATATTAGATTTTCCCAGCGACGGGTCTAGGGACATACAGAAGGTTTGACTCAATGACTGATTTTGAGCCCTCCACGATAAAAAAAAATATTAAAACAATTAATCACGTCCTGTAACTATAAATAAGTAATATTAAGATTATGATGATCCACGATAGCCGCGAAGCTTAAGCGTCAGACTATCGCGTCGTGGGTCTCAGGCTCAAATCCTGGGTCTGGCAAATACACATATTGTTTTTCAATTTGTGTATTAGTCAGAGTGTGGACCTAATAGATTGAGCAAGTGGTTGACATCCATTTCTCGTAAAAACAAAATCTACCCATATTATGATCTTATTAGGATCGGACATGGTCGGAAAATTATGATAGTGGTGATGCATAAACATGTAGGTATATTTCTTTCAAATAATAATATTATTATATTATATTTGTTGATATTTACAGGGATTTTTTATGCTTTGGATAACATTTTAGACTTATTCTTTCATTAAATAATAATAATTAATTTTTTTTAAACGTATGGTTTGAACAACAGAGGCTCCCTTTTAATTTTTCTGACGAATCTATTGCGTTATCTGCATCAAATAAACTCACCGCTGTTTTTCCACCACCTAAATTTAACACGAGACATCCATTATTAGCTTCATTAACGTACAATTTACATGTAACCCTAAATTGTATGTACTTATATAAAAAGAGAAAGCAAAAAAACGCTGGGCTGCAAATAAACCAGTCAAAAACTAAGTATATGGTCAGCACACGCGATCAGGTTCCGCTGCAGAATATAGACATAGGACAGCATGCATATGAAGGGGTGGACAAGTTCACGTATTTCGGATCCAGCCTAAATAAGACAGCAGAGGAGATAAAAATCCGCCTTATCTCCAGGAATAAATGCTGGCATGCCTGCAAGCGACTAGTGGGGTCGAAAATTCTAGGCCGAAAAAGTAAACCTCTAATATATAAAACAATTATAAGGCCAGTGGCTTATGGCTGTGAGACTTGGTGCTTAACTCAAAACGAGGAAAATAAATTAGCTGTCTTCGAGCGCAAAATACTCCGAAAAATATTTGAACCCACGTTGGAAAATGGGAACTACAGAATAAAAATGAACCACGAGTTGAAAGAGCTGATTGAACAGCAAACAATCATAAGATACTGTAAATAAGATGGGTGGGACATGCGGAGAGAATGCCTGAAATTAGAGCACCAAGGATCATGACGAAGTGGCTACCCCAACGGAAGAGACCTAGAGGCCGTCCAAGAAGGAGATGGGCTGACGCAGTAAAGTGGACTGGCTTCATATTGGAAGACCCGATAACTGGAAAAGTGAAGAGCGGTTGTGGAGGAAGCCAAATCCCACCCCGGGATGTAGCGCCGTGGAAGAAGATATAAAAAGAGAGATAATAAATTTGTTATGGAATTTATTACTCACAAAATAGTTATACTGATTTTTCAGCATAGGTACTATTTAAATTAATTTAACAAAATCTTATATTTGATTAATTTAGTAAATATAGATTCAGAAACAAAACGATAAAATATGACTGCCTACTGAAATATGAATTCCTTTCCTTTATTTTATGAAATAGCGTGTCCTACTAGTATTATATAATGTTTTAATGTGATATATTGGAACATTTCGTGTATTTTATCGTGAAAATCTTTTACAAAACTTTACCCCACCAAAAGAAAAATCACGGGTCGAAAAAAATCCATACATAAAAATATGTTCGCTCCTAATGGTGGGTACTGGCCGATTAAGTCTGCTGCCATAGAAAGTGATTTTATTAAGGGAAAAACTTAGTTTCGCAATAAAAAAAATACGTTATACCTGCTTAATTGAGGTTATTGCGCACGCTCCATACTCGATTATTCTCCATAGTGATAACTCGTGATTTCACCCGCGTGAAATATGGACATAAAAATTATACAGAATGAAGAAAAATACTGGTCCGATTAAAATGTTGTCATATGAATGAGATACTAGACAACGTATCACCTCACCACGTCGCAACTGCGTTTGACCATTCTACCTGCTCGTGATAAATTATTGCATGCTA
This sequence comes from Rhyacophila brunnea, assembly GCF_057557595.1. Taxonomy (NCBI): domain Eukaryota; kingdom Metazoa; phylum Arthropoda; class Insecta; order Trichoptera; family Rhyacophilidae; genus Rhyacophila; species Rhyacophila brunnea. The sequence goes on from NW_028232774.1 coordinate 24,888,561, forward strand.
ATTGTACGCGTGCGTCCATCTACACGAACTTTACCTCACCTCACCACTCCACCGCTGATATCTGACCATTTTACCCGGTGCGTTATTAAAAATAAAGAAATAACCATATTTTATGCCAATGTCGTATCTAACTAAATAGTAAAAACTGAAGTATAATATTTGCAATTATTACTTAAGGGCTTTAGATTTCTTTGACTCGGTCACTTTATCCGTGACTTCACAGATAGACGGATCTCTTTGATAAACAGTTTACATTGATTTTTGCCGCTCGGACGGCATCCAACTTTAAATTCAGTATGACATTTGTAATTTTTATGGAACTAGTGAATACCAAAGGACATACAGGTGAGTATCTATGTATCTAATGTTTTTTTTATAATTTCTCTGCCTCTGCGAACATTGATTAATCAGTTACCATTGTTGGAAAATACCTTGTTTCTATTTTTTTGTAAGTTGTGTTAATTGGATTAATATGTCTTTTATCTTTTGATAAATAATAATTGTAAACTATCTAAATTACAGTGTTTTCTTTACATCTGCAGTATTGATTAATCATGTACATATTTAGATCACACTTCTCGCCCTAATTACTAATATATACACTTCCAAGGCTTTCTTGTTTAATATCTTTTATATTCTACTGATATCCATTTTTATATATCCTGTAGATTCAATTCTTACTGATAGTCAAATCCACGTGTCAGCGCAATCACACGCCCCATTATTGAGAGTCATTTAATTAATATTATAGAATTACCGTTGAGCATTAACAAACCTTTTTACGTTTTACTTTTTATGCATTACATTTTTTTTTATTTATATACCAACATATGAACAACTTCTCTCTTGCCGTTACAGCAGTTAGAAAATACAAATGACATAACTGAGTATAAATTGCCCAAATTTACACGTTATCTATTGGTAACACTATACAGTATGATAAGTGAATGAATATTGATGTGGAAATTTGATCACACACAAAACGAGTATCTACTTACCTGAAAAAATGTTTATCTACACTCTCGCATGAGGCTGCCTCATCAGTGTTGAAAAAAAGCCCTGTCAAATCGGCTTACTTTAGCGTCACAAAAAAGCTTCCGTCAGTCACGAAAAGCACACAAATCTTAACCATATCGATCATACCCCCACTCCATTTGTATTCTACTTCATCCCAACTCCCAATACCAAGTGTTGAAGATGGATTTAGGCACCTCAGGCTTTCCAGATAAAAAGGACGAGTGGATGTTTTTATTACATGAAAAAGCCTCCATTGTTTTTAATCGACGGAGAAGATGTAGAATTATTACGTAGGTAAGATATTCTTTTTACATCAAAATAGGAATCTACAGTAACATTAGAGTAACTGCTTTGAAGACGACTTACAAACGTACCGATAAATTTCTTCGTTCTGTTCATTTGATTAATTAAGGTGAATGCGCAACTTACTAGAGATACCTAGAAAAATACGAACCTTTTATCGATAATTTACATTTTATAGTGTTTTAATTAATGAATACGTACTAAGCATTGAAAATAAAACTATTTTGTTTTTAAAGTCAATTATAAACTTTAAATGTGAATTCGTTAGTTAAATTATTCCAACTTACTAGTATGTAACGGGTGGGGCGTGGGAACTTCATTTTTTTTTAAACGGCACGGTGAAGTTAGTGGGGGTCACAAAGGGATAGGAAAGAGCTTAATGAGAGGGGCTGGATGGTAGGTTTGTGTTTGTGTGATTATGTAACCCGACAAACATCGTGTGAGCTGCTGGTGCCGACGCTCTTGTGTTCTTCTCTGATGCGGCACATTTTTACCTTAGTGGCTATGTTAACAAATAGAATATTTGGTACTGCAGTGAAACAAATCTTAGGATACTTCATGAGAGACCCCATTCATTCGAATTGTGTCACGATATGGTGTGCAATTTTAAGAGTAGTGATCATTGGCCCTTACTTTTTCAAGAAAACGGTCGTGCTGCAATCGTGAATTCAGACCGTTATTTGACAATTATCCAGGAGTTTTTTTGCTTTTTCTCGAAGAAATAGAACTAGACAATGTGGTTTCAGCAAGATGGGTCAAAGCCCACACTGCCAGAATTTCAATGCTTTTATTTGTATATAATGTAGGTACCTGCATTAAAACTATGAATGATTCACGTTATAACTTTTTTATTTAAGTCTTTTTAAAATATATATTTGTCTTTTTAATATTTTTAGATACGTATCGATTTATTAAAACACTTTATTTAAAATATAAATTATTATTCTCTCAAATTGCAAATTTATAATTTTTCCGATAGGTGCCTCTAATAATCTGAGTATTCGCCCTAACAATACACATTTGCTGAAAACAAAAGCTCATACGAGAAGAAAAATTTTATTATCGTTTTTTCCAATGCTTCTAGATATAATGACACCCGATATTCCGCACGAAGTGTTGTTTTAATGGAAAACCTAAGCATTTTATGAGAGTTTCAACAAGTATGATTAATTATTGTTTTTTTTATTATTTACTAAATATAGTGGTCATTATTGTAGAGAGAACTTATTTTTATTTTTATAAATTAAACTGTTTTTATAATTTAGTATTTTAATTAATAAATAACAATATTAAAAAGATAAATGATTTGCAATCATTGTCAATGATAAACTTACAATTCGTTAAAGGATCCCGTCTTATTATTACATAATATTTTATGATCATGTTTATTTTTTAAATTTAGTATATTCAGTTTTCTGTAACGTACAGAAACGAGTTTTGAGTAATTCATAGTTTCAATGTTTTTTATATTTATTTTTAAATGTCTATAACTTGAAATCCTTTTTTTTGTATGGACAATGTGATTGTGTTTGTCTGTCAGGTATCGAACCCATTTTTAAGCTAGTGTATCTCGGCTCTTATACAAAATATTTTAACGTAAATAAATTTTATAACTCAATGAAGAGATCATTTATTTTTGAAAAGGATCAAAATCACCGGATGCTATTTTTAAGGAATATAAATGAATCAAAAAATCTTTTGTTATTTGATGTGTTGTTTCACTGCCGTAATAAATCATTTTTAATCAACAAATTCCACCGCTTTAGTCAAACAATTGCTTTATAATACTGCTGTGTTCTAAATACTAAGTAATATCAAAAAAATTAGTTCTGGACGGCGTGGCGTACACATAATAAATTAAATTTACTCATTAATCTTTCCTCTTTCACAATATTTTTCAAAGAAAAATAAAAAATAAAACATGTACATACTATTCCCAACAAATCACAATGTAATTGGTATGCAATTAAATTCTTTTTTATTCAAGTCAGAATTTACACAAAACATAACTATCAGTGACGTCCCTGGGTAAAGTCCCCTTTTTTTTTTAGTTTCAAATTGTCTGCAAATTCGTTAACTAACTACTTAGGTACCTGTGTTATTGTTTTTTTGCGGATATCTTAAATAAACACACGAAAAATCTTTAAATTTACATCACCACCTACTGATAATTAGAGCATTTCCACGAAACTTACTCTCGAACAGTGGTGGTTTTAAGTCATGGCGCTGACAGGTTTTGAAGCACCGTTGTAAAAATGTTGCTTGTATAATAAACCACTATTACAATAATATGTTTTAACTGGTTATTACAATACAACAACAATTATGTTGTCATGATTTTTAATTCTTCGATTATTTTTTAAACTAATACGTCGAGCCTTTCCCATAATGCGACCGCTGCATCTGATTCATGGAAAACCGCCACTGGTCTCAAAAGTTGTAATATTTATAATCGTGCCTTTATTCGCCGCCCTTTATAGGTAATGTGTCAACCATATGCAACGCACGACCTGCCTACCCCCACGGGACGACAGTCGTCATTGACCACTGTAAATAGTGACAAGTGGAGAGTTTTAAAGGACATGAACGAGTGATCATGCATATACGAGAAATCGAAAAATCCTTAAAACAGAATCAAACGAGTGTAATTCTAACTTAGATCATTAGATTAAAGTTTTTCTTATTAATTAGGTGTAGTTTCTGAGGTGTAATTATATATAACCAAGTAAAGTAACTAATACTTAAAAAATATATTATATATTATATATATATATATATATATGATACAAAAAATATAAGTATATATTATATAAAAAAATATTTTACGACTATTCTGGTGTATTTTCTTTACTCAATTAAAATATCTTTTTATAGGGGTCGCGTTTAAAAGATCGATGGCATCCCGTGCGATAGAAAGATAACTATAAAACTCACACACCTGTATGTATTGTATTTTCCAACGCGCGTGCGATCTTCGCCTAAATAAAACCGTCATTAATATCGTATTTTCAAAAATGCTTTCTTTCATTTTTTTATAAGACGAAGGGTTCAACACTATCGGATGAGTGGCTAATAAATTTAGAAAATGACTCTTGAAAACTATACCTGTTTCTCTCTTTTTCTTTTCCCTAATGGCACATTTAGCTACCTAATACGAACTTTAGGTATCGTTAATCGTTTACCTAATTGATTTATATGAAGACGTCAGGCTATACATAAAGTGAGATATATATTTGTTGTGCTAAAACATTTGATAGTGATTCCAGAATAATTTTTAATACGGCAAAATTAGGAACATTACAAAAATGTATATTCTCTACCAATTGGCTGTATTATCTGTAAATAAAAAAGAAAATGACGGTCTGTTTTGAAGTTTTTCTTTGGTTACTTTCTGCTTTCATGCCTAGTGTTATTTGTGATTTTATGTATGTGGAGTTGTTCATCACTTTTCGTCGGGATCACCATTTGTAGTTGTTTGGTATTTTAATTTGATATAATATCCAACTGGTTTATAGCTGTTCTGCTTTATCACCGTTCTGTTTCTTCATGTTTTGTTTAATCATGTTCAGTTATAACTTGTTCTGTTTATTCATGGAACATATCCAACTACTAACGTTCAATATTATATAGATACGTAATTGATTAATAAACACATACTAAACCGTTTTAATTCTTGTTTATTATTACATATTTATTTTAATATTACATTATTGTGTGGCTTTAATATTTTGATAGTTTTCTGTATATTGCGAACAAACGCAGTATGCGAGGAACGATTATTCAATTGAGAGATTATTTGCGAAATGCTTGATTGAAAGATTTGATATCGACTAATCATTATATAATATAATACAATATGATATGAAAAGTTCGATTACTTTATTACGACTGTCTGCAAACCCGCAAACTCCATTTGGGCAAATTGCTCAGGAAGGAAAAATACTTAATAATTTAACTATCAAGCGGAATTTGACAAATATACCTAGATTTTTTTTACAAATAATCTGCATTAATACACTAGTTTAGCTTTCGTTTTATATATAAAGAACATTTATAAAAAGAGCGGAAATCTTGCATTTACGATATTGGAAATTTACACCTGCAGTTTGCTGTTTTGTATGAAGAACGATAATGCATTTATTTATAGTTTTAGGAGCTTGAAATTTTGTGTGAGCATAGAAAACATGCTTGGTAATAAAATTCCAGTAAAATCTCATGTTTGGTCAAAAGTGCAATTAGCTGGTTTGTAGATTAAGCAGTCTATTTCGTCTGAGATCGTTAGTTTTATTTTATGTCACTATATTTGTAAATAATGATGGCTTAATTATGGTTGCTACATCAGTCCCGTGCAGCATCACTTCAGGACAAGGAAGTATGGCACTAAAATCTTTTCATTCTGACACGTTTATAGCGTCATGGAAGGCGGCCGTGCACAAGCCGCGGCTGCATATACATAGCGGGTGGAGATGGGGAAACTCAAATCATTGTTCATCGTAATATACTTATACACATATTTTTTACATTAATAGAATGTGTTATTATCTGATTCTAAAAAATCTCAGTACCACACTTAATGTAATATTTCCACGTCCGTGGCGCAACAGTCCGGGGTGGGCCACTATTTATTATTAGTGAGCCCAGACCTGCTAAAAACGTCTTCTATCCACAAGTGTAAAATTTGTGAGCATATGAAATGACTTAACGTTAATATTTTAATCATTTCTCACAATAACTTTTCCTCAACTTCTTTTTAATACATTTTAAAAAATCTACATCTTTGGATTTATATCTATATTTCCAACGCCCTAAGGATTGTTGACAGAAAGAGACTAGAAAAACATGTAATACTCACTCAACACAATCAGTAAAATTATTTGTATCGCCAGTAAAATCGTAATATGTTAAACTTATGTACATAAATATGTTGGCTCTTGCATCATATAGCTGATTTTCGGGCGCATACCACATAACGTAGAATGTGTCAAGTAAATTATCTCGGTCGATAATAAAAACACACGTCGCCGAACACTTGGTACAACTAAACGCTGCCCATCCGCAAATCATGTAAAACTAATTCGGAATATATTATAATTTATATAAATCGTGATTTAATCAGCAACAACAAGTAAAACAATGAAGTTAACATAAAATATAAGTCCCATGTTTTAATATAATGTAGGTATACCTATCCAAAATATAAAAAAATAGCTTACAACATATATTTTATTATAAACAGCTACAGTTTCATACGTATAATTTTCAATTTATGTAAAATTACTTTTTTTAAACAGCTGTACTTTTTGATCACCAAATGCGTCGTTGCCATGTTATTTATTATTTTTATAAACTGTTGATAGTGTTAATTATTATTAGTTGTTCTGTATAACATCAATCGACATCTTTGCATTTGTTTTTGAAACGATAAATTCGATGTAACATTATATTAAATTGAACTTTCGCTGAAGAATGAGCGCAGCTGAAGGATAGCGATGGAAAAGGCCAAGCAGAAGAAGATGAAGAATTTAACTTGATTGATTTGATTATACTATAATGTGCTCTTCCTATGATTTGCCTAACTAGCCAAAACAGCCGACAATCAGATTATTATTAAACAATTGAAAGTATAATAAGAACAATAAAACTTTGAGAATTATCCACCGTCCCTCGAACTGTGTAGACGCCGGCAGGCGAACAAAGGTACGCTCCGTAATAGTATTAAAATACAAATTGGGTGAAATATTTGACATAACTTTTTCATTTTCTGCGTCTAATTTAAGTGAATTAACGTAGAGGCTGGCTCAAAGTCTTTAAAACTTTACAATGAGAAGAGAAGAGTCTCAGAAACTTAATTTATGAAATCTTCTTTATAATGGTTTTAACAATTGCGAAATGCTTAACTGCTTTACAAGAAAGGTGACAAGGTGATTTTTTTTTACAGTAAATCATTTACGATTAATATTTGAGACCTTGTGTCGTTGCTTTATATGTAGGCTTACTATACGTCCAAAATCGACCGGGATTGTCCCGGTTTAACGGCGGTCTCACAGTCATGGCCGGTTTATCATTTTGTCCTGGTTTATATTGTTATAATACGTATTTTCCAATTCATTTTGATTCTAAAAACAATATGATATGGACTTCCATATAGTGAAGGTTGATTAAGAGTTGAGGAAGAATGGATTTTAGTCACCTATTAGGTTCACACTCTGGGTTCAAACACCCCAAACACACATTGAAAAATAGCATCTGAACTTTGCCAGATCCAGGATTCAATCTCGGGACCCATGACATTATAAGCCGACGCGGTAACTGCTCGACCATCGTTGGCGTGACCTATTTTGCGGAGATTATTACCCTTTTATAAATGGCGTCACATCATATCACGTGGATTGTGTGCATTTTTGTTATTTCATGTCAGTCGTTGCCAGACTACAAAAGTTGTCGAAATAAATTGTTTTGTTTTTTATAGATATTTTATTATTTTTACTTACATAATATAAACTTCAAAACATCTGATTGCACTCCGAAAATAATATGTAAGTTTTCCAATTTTATGAATTATCAAAATCAAAATTTCCAATTTAATTTTGACGATTTTTTAAATTTTATTTTGTGTCGGTTAGGGAAAAAATATGACGAGTCTACGTATAAGGCACCCACCATGAAGTAGTTTTTTGTTTCTTAGGTCAATGGGTCAAATACCGCGAGTGGGTCAAATCCACGCGCTGTTATTTTCAATCAATGTGTGTTGTTTTGAAACCTTTATTTTCAATGATAGGATATTGCGACCTGGTTTCCATAATGCGACTATCATTTGGCATTTGACTTATATTAAACCAAAAGTATAACTAACCATAATTCAATGGAATTCGTTGCGTATAAGTAATTATTTATTCGATCAAAGCGCGTAAAAATGAAGTATGGCTCAAAGTCGAGACTACATTCAGGCTGTGGCACTGAATTGCGAATACGACGGTAGTGCTAGTGATTGATTATATTCATTACACCCGATCCTCTTTTTGCACGGCTTTTTTTGCAAGGTTTCGAAATAACACGGTTTAAAAAAAGTACCGATTTTTTTTATTTACACCGATTTTTTTGCTTTAACAAGGTTTAAAAAACTAAAAAGAATAATAATACGTATGTATGTACTTACATATTTTATCAAAAAAAATCGTTGCAATGGACCGCACGCCACTGGTGCATACATATGTTGTCACCGGATGCCGCGTAGACATACATACATAGCGCCACTAGTCAGTCACTTCAGGTTCGATACGAGAGACTCGCCACATGCTTCGGCGTCAACGTCATTAAATATTTTCAGTGATGACTGATTTTTCGCCAGATAAAAATAGCAGTAAACGGGCACGTTTATTGTCAAGTAGCGACACTGAATGAATATATTTCTTTGTTAAATTTAATTTAAATCGAAAACTATGTCTTTTTATGTACTTATACATATTTTTATGTAAGTAAATATAAATAATAAATAAATTCGATTAATTTTTGAGTTAAAGAATTTCGTATTTTGAGTTGATTGTAATGGAACGTATCTACCATTTTTGTATGGGCACCTTATCTTTTTTTACACGGTTTTGTTTTGTACGGTAATCTTTGGAACGTATCCCCGTGCAAAAAGACGATCGGGTGTACATGTTTCTTTAAAATTATTACCATTTACACAATAATCATAATTTTTTACAAACAGTTCTATGCGCATCTATGCTATACACGAGACTGCTATCGGCTGTTATCGGCGGTTATCGAGTGTAGTTTATTTTATTTTGTATTGAGGTATTATAATTATTATAATAAGTTAGCCGTCTCAAACAGTCAAAACTGACTATTTCGCCCTAAAAGTTAGCACAGCTAAGAGAGGTGCTGTTAAAACATAGCACTTATTGTAACAATTACAACTAACTAATTGTAATAATTATAATACTTCAATACAAAAATATGAAAAACTACCCTCGATAGCGGTCGATAGCGGTCGATAGCAGTATTGTATACAGAATAGATGCGCATATTGCATTCGAAGTATGACCAATAAAAAATATCTCTATCATCGAAGCTTCGTGTCACGGCCAGTCACAACTATAGTGGGTTGAAATTACTGTAAAATATTAATATTTTTAATAACCAGTATTATGAAACTATAATTAAACTCATCTTTTAATCTTAAAGTTATTTTAATAAATGTATTGAATGAGGGCAGAATTTGTATTGCACAGAAATCAATATGAAAATTAACCAATTATGTAGACATGCGTCGCAATATGGCAGCCACACGAAGGGAACCAATTTGATTAAACATAAAGGTATAAAAGTTTATTATGGTTTATTATAAGGTGTGTATTTTGCGCATAAACTTTCTATAGCAGTACTACTTGACTAGTTGTAAATTATAAATAAATATATCAATATTTGTGGCCTGAAACTAATTCAATTAATATTCATGCCTAAAACTAAAGAGAATTACATATCTACAAATTCAGTGGCGTACTTACCATATTATACAACATCTGGTACAAAGAAATATATTATTATATTGCATCGGTATTAGCACACATTCAACATTTTGGTAAGGTTGAATTACTGTTAGTCATAAAAAAAATATTTTATACGCTGTTTATCAACTCTGGCTAGTAAGTAATCTAGGTAAGTACCTATTATTGGTACCTTGATTTAAACCACATAATCCAGTTTTCTAATAATTGAGAATTTTTTTAAACACTTATTAAATGACTATTACCTAGTTAATTTCACCATAATTTTAGGTAGGGAAGAAGTGACTAAATTGGTAAAACACATTGGTCGGAATCCGATGAATGCAGAGGTTTCCGTTGTGTTAGATCTCATATTTGTTTCAAGATTTTTACTAAAAAAAAAATTATATACATAGCTAGAAAGCACCTCAGATAGAAAAAATCATATTTGAAAAAAATACGATGCTCGACGGGATTTGAACGCGCCAATTGTGCATTAACCAATTATGCTACGAGCTTCCTATCTAATTGCGATAATTTAAACTATTAATGACCTAATCTAGATGGAGATGTAACAAAAGGCAGTAGAATAGGTATGTATATATTCTTATTCTTCATTTGTGAAGGTTTGTATTAACAGATTTTTGTTTTTATGAGAAATTGATGTTGGCCACTTGCTCACCCTATTAGGTCCATATTCTGACACTAATCACAAATTTAACATAACACACACGACATTATAAGCTGACGCGTAAGCCGCTCGGCCATAGTGGTGTAATGAAGTTCCATGTGTGATTATTAACCATCCTAATGATTGTACATAACCAAAGCTTTTCAAATTATAAAATTTAGATGAATAGAAGATATCAATAAAGCGATTAATGGACGCATTGTTGATTTTTGAATAGTTGTAGTTTTTTATATCAATACATTACAATAATCTTACAATACCACTACATAATTACTATTATATAAATTATATTATTTACAATCATTTGTTTGTATAGTTTTTACACGCCACTGCATGCAAACACTTCAATATTAATTTATTAGTATTGCCTGGCAATAAATTCTGGTTTGGACCAAAATTCTCTTATTACTTTTAGCACGAAATGCTTAAGTTTGTCCAAATATTGGCGAAGACGAGACCTGTTTTCCACTTTTGACTTTTGATGTCTTATAACTCGCACAGAAAATTAATTTTAATATTCAAAATAAATCCAAGCATTCAAATAATTTATTTTTAATTTTTTAGAAATTATATAAACATGGTTTAATTGAAACAGTCTTCTTTCTTACAAATCACAATACATAAATAGAATCATAATTTCTACCTCTGAAAGTTTTTAAACAACGCATGACTCGTCTACTTCCACGTGACATCACTGGTTTTATATATTTATTTACCATATTTAATAAAACATTTATTTATATATTATCATGCTTTGGGTAATATTTTACGTCCAATTTGAGAGAAATACGCATATTTTTTTTATAATTTCAAAAACCTCGTATAATAGTTTAATGTAATTTATATTAATTTGTATGCATTTTTTGTATTTCCGTTTGATTTGTTTGTTAGCAGATTATAATATTATATTGTTGATGTGGTATTATAATTATACTCTTCATCATCAGCCAGAATCTATCCACTGCTGTATGAAGGCCTCCAGGGGCGGCTCTACCTTAAGAGTTCGTAGGGACCATCCCCACATCATTATCATGTCAAAAATACACGTCCGATATTTTTATCATTGTCATAGTATACCTACTTAATTACCTAATTAAATGAACTAGGTATTTAATTTATTTTACCCATCTAAACCCATCGCAATTTTATAGAAATTTGTTATTATTATACAAATAAATAACGCAATGATTGTAAATTAGATAACAACATAATTATGATTACGCGGTATTAAAATAATTAATTAAATAAAGTACGTCATATTTCACTGTGACACCTATGTACAAACTACTGCATCTTACTAACTATTGCATCTATTTTTTGTTGAGTCAACCAGTCCCATCCCATCACCGTGGTACAAATCTCGTTCTACGAGGACGTGAATGCATTAGCGTTAGTATACGCATACTGGGGACCGAATCAAATAATCCATAGGTGAGTAAAAACGCTTGCTATATGTCCTTATTCACAACTGATAATGGTTAGTCTATAATAATTATTACGATGAATTAAGTCCATATTTTTCGCACGCAAGTAACGACTCGGATAATCGTATTATTTATTCTGAAAAATTACTCATTTCCTCATTAATAAAATCATATCTGCTTCTAACTCCTTAGTTAGAAGCAGACTTGAGAGTGGGTCTATCGTTTGGGCCCCGCATCAGTTGAAGTACGACCTTATGGTGGAGAGAGTCCAAAAGAAATTTTTAAGACTCCTTTACTTTTGGCTGTATGGATATTATCCGTGGCTCTATCCGACTGATTTTCTCTTAGGTATGCTTACATACTGTAACTTAAAATTTAGAAGGGATCTTTATTTAGCTACATATTTTTTCAGACTTATACGTGGCGTAAATGTGAACTCTGCCATTCTTGGTGGTGTTGGCTTGTGTGTCTCTGATAATTACCTTAGGAATCGAGGGCATCCGTGGTTTTTTCTCCCACGGTGAATGCCAATTGGGAGGGCAATAACCATGTTTAATGAAATCGCTTCGGATATTGATATATTACACTTACGTGAGGATGAATTTAGGTGGACGTTGTTTTTTATTTTCTATTTTAAATTCTTAAAATAGGGTCTGTTTAACTCATCCGGTGTACTTCCTTGTACCTATATACTTAATATTTTTTGTATTTACACATTTATACTGTAGAATAACTTAATACTGATCTATCTCTTGTGTTATGTACATAAAACTGTTTTAATAATATTTCTTTGTTTCTAAATGTCATGTTGTGAACGTTTTAAACTTATAATTTGTAATGTCCACAATATGTAAAATAAATAAATAAATTGAAATAAATTGAATTGAAATTGAAATTGAAATTATTATATGTAGCTTGGTACATAATGTATACTATGAGAAAGTAGGTAGGTATGTATATTTGATAATTAATGGCTAACCCCACCACCTAGAAAGTCGTCAAGCCGCCACTGAAGGCATCTCAAAGCTGAATCCACTTCTCTCGATCCTGTGCGTTGACTTGCCACGTTCTTCCGCAGATATCATCCATTTCATCGATCCAGCGGCCTCTAGGTCTACCTTGCGGACATTATGTACTTCTAAGGTACCACTGAATGATTGGATTTATCCAAAGATTGTCCTTTCTTCGAGCTATGTGATACACTCTTACAACTATATAATATACTATATTTAATAAAACAATATATAATATAATCATATAATTTAATAGCTTTGTGACTGGGGATAATATTTTGGCCATCTTTTAAATTTTCTGACGAATCGGTTGCCTCAATTTGCGTCAAAGAAACGCGCCGCTGATTGTATCCCTTCTTCACCAGTTGTTTTCAGTGTTTAAATAAGAATATACTTAATAAAGACGCTGGTTATGCATAATTTTAAAACATCTTATGCATATGCACACTAGAAAAAATCATTTTGTAGAAAAAAATACGACACCCAACGGGACTTGAACCTGTATCTGCTGAATTCGCGCCAATATGCTTTTCCAATAAGCTACAGGCATCTTTTTTCTAAAAAAATATATTTTATAGTGTGTATATGCATGAGATGTTTTCAAATTATGTATGTTCAGTATATAGAATTTACATTCTCAAATATTGTGTCTTATTTGTTGAATAAAAGAAATAGTTTAATAAATAATTATTAGCAAGACTAAGTACATAAAAAATGGAGTGATCCGCGACGTCGGTTACTAATTAAGGAATTAATTGATACCTACCTTAATTTGATATACTAAAATCGATAGCCAACATTATAATACAATACAGCAGATACAGGTTCAAGTGCCGTCGTGTTTCGTATTTATTTCTACAAAATATTTTTTTCTAGTGTGTTTATTATTATGCATGATACGTTTTCAAATTATATATTTATATTCAGTGTAATATAGATGTTATATTCAAAAATCTTGTGTCTTATTCATTGAATAAAATAAATAGGTAAGTAGTTTATTAAAAGACACTGGTGTAACCATTTCGTTATAAATATAATTTACATTTACAGAAAGAATGTGAGGACAATATTACTAACTGAACAAATTTACTCAATCCTCCATCACAATAATTCATTCACAATCTATCCAATTTTTGTCTTTCGAACGTCTTACGAGTCATTTGTTTTCTTTGAAAAATGTGCCTATAGCGATAAGAACACTAACGGCATAAGAATTGTTTGATTTATTGTTTTTCGGGAGGGATTAGGTTTTATTGTTTGTTTTTATTCAGACGCAGTAACTTTTTTAACGAATTGATGTTATATTTATTCACTTGTCTGGCTACGGACTGTCAATGACAGAAGAAACATTGAAACGACTTACCTTAGACAAAGACTAAGGTATCAGAAAGTCAAAATATTAATGTTAGAACATTAAGGCTAGGGGACACATCATGGTACACAGATACTAGGACGACAATTGCATAAACAATTCAATTAATTCATATCTGGAAAAACCAAACCGACTTAGTATCCCCGTCAACGCGGCACGAACACGGTTTTTAATTTGCTGCAACTTGTGTGCAACCGCGTGTCTTAGCCCTGAGACCTTGTGCAGATGGCGCGATTTGACTCGCGCATAACAAGTCGAGCGTTCTCCAGGTACAAGTGACCTAATTGAGCCGTCTACATGCACTCACGAGATGTTAAGTCTCGCATGACAATCGCAAGCGACCACGAGACTCTCGATAACGCGATGTTTATAGCCATTCCAAAAGTAATTGCTCGAGGCGAGAATTTTACTGGCTATTTCAAAATAAATTACGTCAGAAGTTATCACGACATACAAAATCTCAAAATTGAGTTGTCGGACTTTCTTTTTGCACTCGCGTTTGTTTTTATGACGATTCAAAATGAATTACGTCACCTAGCTTGTTCACTGCCAAATGAAACGCGTTATATGAGCGCAGCACATTTTTAGTACTCGATTGTTAAAGCGTGGTGGGGCATGCGCCATCTGGACAAGGTCTAAGCATGGTTGCACATAGAAAACTCGTCACAATTACGACACGTCGAATTTGACGATGTGATTTTGTTGTCACTCACAAAACACATGCTTATCACATGTAACAAATTTCACTCGACATGGGGCATAGATAAAATAGCAAAATGTTGCATCGGCGCATGTGCAGATGTGTTTTTCACGGTCCTGCCTGTGCTCGTGTGAGAAGGTTTTGATTTATGACCATGTTCCAGTCGAGATTAGTTTCAATGTGCGACCGGGTTATGTGATATATTTACTCATTGAATCGATTTTTCGATCATGATCTCAAAATAGGTTACATAAAGGTTAAGATACTTTTAGGTAACTTTTACTCTGTGAAGCCGACATGCTTTCCTTACATCGAAAGACAAAGTGATTTTCTAAAGTTTATTCGTTATTATAAATGGAATTTTTTTCAATAACCACACAATAATAAAAACAAATGAAAAAAAAGAAAATTATGCTTGAATGAGTTGTTTCGCAGACTGTACGGACAAGTGAGTGAAAAATTCCATGCCTGTTGACCATAAATCAAAGTGTGCTATTACATTTTCGGTTTCCTAAACTTATGCGTGAGACATTTTCGCTCTTTCGACCCTTTTAGGGGTAGGAAATACGAAACGTGGTTATCTATACCGGAATGTTCTGCGATAGCTTAATGTTAAAAATGGTATGGATAGATCGTGAAGCTCAGTTATCATGTAATAATAAATACAACCTTTTAAAAAAGAATCCTTATTAATTTAAAAATCTAAGCTGCCTGAATATTATGTTGTATATTAATCAATTAATGTTTAATATATCGTAGGCAATACAAGTTATTTATTCAGTTAGCAAATATATTTATCTTGGGTGAAGCATCTCTGATAAAGATGGTCAAAGATGGTAAATATGAAAAGTCAAAAATTATTATCGCTTGTGTTTGCATTTAATTTTTATTATATTCCTCTGAAACTTAAACAAAATGCTAAGATATAAATATCATAATAAACTAATGACTACCCATTAATAAAGGTGAATGGTGCAAAATCTGAAAAATTCCAAGCGTAAAATGTAGTTCGCTAAATTATTATTTCCTCAGATCTCTTCAACCTGTACGGCGAACATATTATCATGAGGAGAGCACTTGAGAATTGGGAAAACGACGTCGCTGTCTCTAAAGTGAAAATCTCTTCAAAGTGATATATGCGGATGCGTGTCCCGAAATTTGTACGTATGCAGTTCGCCGTATCATCAGGCTGCGATTCGAAGACGCCAGGACGCATACAAACACCTACGAATTGGTCATTCCTATACCGACTTGCCGATCGCCGCATCCAAATATCTATACGTTTCAAAGGTTACGTGCGACTGTCGCTATGTAGATGTGCGCGGTTTTCATATGAAACACCGGATCGACATTCTTGGAAAGTTTGATTTATGGCTGTGCGACGGACGAAGCGATTTTAGATGTGAGAGCCGGTTTACGTACTATCGGTTATCTTTTATTTAAATAATAAAAATTCCTTCTTCTAGGCTTGCAACACCAATCCGAGGCATTTTTTATCATGAGGAAAAATCGTTGATCATTCGCCTTAGTTATTATTTGCATCCATAATATTATATTTAATGTATATAATATATTAGAATAATGTTCTTCTTCAAGGTCTTTGGTATTGATTTATATTTTCCAGTAATGGCTTAAATAAATCATTAGCAATCCGTTGATCAACAAACATAAACAGGCGATAAAAGGAAAGATAAATTAGTTTGGCTAAGATGTTTAGGAAAATAAAAGGGTAGATCGTTTGTCCGGTTTTATTGGGTTGAAATAAAATATGACCTATAACAAATTGCAATGATCAATTTGGTACAATACAATAAATAAACAGTATACGTTATATATTAACTCTTATATCTTGTTTATAACATTATTAGTTTCCGATTGTCTTAATATGCGTACCTTTGTGATGTGATCGAAAAGTAATGATAAACTGCATTGCTGAACCAAACTCAATCCTCATCTGGTACTTGAACACGTCAACATCTACGTCAATCTATGACAACAATACTGTGAATCGTGGGGTGGAATCAGTAGCGAAGGGAGGAGGTAGGCTGTTAAGATCCGCCATAAATAGTGCACAATATACTTTGTTAGTAATACGTAGATATTTGTTTTTATTGAACTAAGACTATAATAATTTACAGATGGTATTGGTTAGTTTTTAAAAATCAATTAAACCCTGCCTAAACCAAACCCTAATAGTTTCGGTGTATTTTGGACGATACGATAAAATTGTGTACACTTTTTTATTCATACTTATTTATTTTCGCATATTGTTGGTTCATTTGTAAATGCATTAAGCTCTGCGTAAACAAAACTATAATAGATTAAAAATATTATTTTATCTATAAAATATTCACTATGTATGATTTAATTACATAATTTTAGATATTTTATAGATATAAGAGTATTTTTTTTACTATTATCTATTATCGCTTGATTGGGTTCAATTGAATTTTGAAAACTAGCTAACACCATCTGTAAATTGTAGTTTTATTTCAATGAAATCAAATACATGTGACTGACAAAGTTTAGTGTCCACTATTTATGGCTGATCCTAGCAACCTTCCTCCATCCTTCGCCACTGGGTGGTATATAATATCGTTACTGTTCTGGCAGAAGACACTAATTCGAAAAAAATACATATTGAGCTAGTTATACCAAAATGTTCCTTATTTCAAACTTTACCGTCTGGAAACCTTCTTAATAAATAAACAGTCTTTATTTTAAAGTCATCCTTTTTACGATTACTTAATAAACTCACATGATAGACCATTTCAAACATTTTAACAACTTCAAAGTCAAATTACTCAAAACTAGTATTCTCCAGTTAGTGTGTTCTGCCAGAACAGAGACTAACTAGATTGCTCGTAGAATCAAACTGACATCGAGCGCATTTTGGGCGTCTGAATAGTATCTTCAAAAATGACTTCACTATGTGTCGCGTAAAACGTTCAACCAGTGTATACTACCAATGTTTACGCACGCATGTGAAATATGGGACCTTATATTATAATTTATAATATATTAAGTTATTCTGAAATCATAATCAATCCATTCAATTAGCAAGGAAACAATTAGCAAGCAAACTCTCAACTTTACGATTTTCAATCTGTCATGACATATTTTTTTTTATTACACACACACGTTATCTGAAGTATAATGTATTACAATTAAGTATAAGCACCCATATAATTAGAGAATTTGAATAATCTAATACTATTACGTGCACTGATGATATAGTTGTATACATCGTATACAATATCACATGATATATTATTATGTACATGAATGCCATTCATTTTGGAATCTCTCAAATCATGAGAACTGTCAAATTTAATTGTTTAATAAATCAATCCCTTTCTTTCATATTTGAAAAAAGAACACTTGCAATTTACACAAATTTTACTAAAGTCCAATGGGGACACTTATTACATTTTCTTATTCAGCATTATCGTGACATTACAATATGCAAACACACCACAATGTACTCTATCTTAAAATAAAACATAATTTTTACGTTTTAAGACAGTGATGTAATAAAGTATAATATGTAGAGTGTTTGTGGAATTTTAAAAAATTCCCGCGACCGAAGTAAAAAAAATGAAGAATTTAAGGTATTTTTGCGAGCTTACTTTATTTGTAGACTTTATCGGAAATATGTATATGTCATACCTACCTTGCTAAGAAATTTACATTTAATGACAACATAATATTATATATTAATACATATTAATACCACAAAAGATTATTATTGTAAACGTCGTCGTGTTAAAATTGAGAATACAGCCATATTTGGTACATCAGATGTCCGTGGTTAGAGCATTTTTTTTTAAATGTTATCTTATCAACACACGCATAATGTTCATAAGTGCTCAGAAGTGTTTTGAAATTACGTATGCTGAATAAAAGAATATGACATTCTTAAATCTTATAAATTAATATGGTTGGGCCAATTATGGTGGCACTCATTCCTTTCTTCCAACCTACCTCGAATTTCCAGATATTGTTGCAAGTCAGCAGTTACGGGTCATGAGTCGATCATGATTGCAAGTTAGATTCAGTTACTTCAAGATAGCCGACGCGCCTAGGCTTGTTAAAGTTAATAATCTGATACGATACGACCGAGGTCGCGTTAACGGATACGGTTTGAGCGAACCTCGCGTCTATCATCCATCCTAAACTTGCCATCATCATTCCCAAAATAATTCCAAAACCCTTGTGAAACCGTGAGAGTGACATTCCGAACTAGCTCCAGCGCGCGCCAGGCCTCTCAATATAAAAGATGAGTGTCTGGCATCTTGTTTAAACACCCTCCCTAGATCTGTAAATCACCAGCATCTTAAAAATTACAGTCCACTGCAAAAATCGCAACCAATTCGTTGAATAAAATAAATAGTTTATTAAAGTATTTAGATATTTTTTCGTACTTAATTGCATGGGCTTTTCATTTAGATAAGAATGATTTGATTACTTTATTATAACAGTTGTTAATATATTAAAGCAGTTATATATATATTTCTACGAGAATATGTACAATGGCAAAGAGCAGACATGGTTATTACCGATATTGACGTCGTCATGGCAGTCTCTTCAATTTATGCGTCTTCTGCATTAAAATAGCAAATAAAATTGGCGTTTTTCTTCAGAAGAATCGCTGCCAAAACAACTTTTATACGCCATGTCTAAAAATAAAGTCACCCTCCTTCGAAGCAATATTTCCATAACTTCCAATTCCTAGAAGAAGATCGTTAGTAGGCATACTATTGTTTTGCCAACATGTCTGTAAACGAATTAACATTGGATAAAAACTGTTCACAAACATTTACATATATTTTATATTATACAAAAATTAACATGATTTTTTTTGTATTCTGTCTCAGATGACAAACATGAGTACATGTACCTACTGACAAACAAGTAAGTGTACCCATATTATTTGAGGAGATTTTTTACTGTTTCATCGGAAGTAGCGATGCGTGTACTATAATATAACCTATATTATTTGTTTTCGGAAATGTTTGCAGAAATGTGTTGAGGTATAAAACATTGTATAATTTGTATGCAGACATACCTAGGGTTTAGGATCATAGGGCCTATCTACAAACACAGTTTTGAAATAAAGTGAATTAAAATTTTGCTACCTACTATTAAATTCATTAAATAAAGCACACTTTACTTAACTATATCTTGTAAACGGATATTTATTATTATGTATGACATAGAGCTTTTTGTCACATAAATATGATTACGGCATTATCATAACAGTGGCTAACTCAAAACATTCATTTTTTGTATTTAGATCCTTGTGATCCTAAAAACCAAAATTATGTATATTGTTCTGACCTAGGTATTGATTGACTAAAAATTTTGAAGTAAAACTTTTCTGTAAACAGACGGTGCTTTAATATAATTATTACGAAAGTGAAATCGATTATAGTGTTACTAAGAGTTGTGATTAAGTTAGTTGTGCGTCATTTCACATTTCAGATTGACTTGTAGCAAACTTCACAGTATTATTGCACGCATCTGTCAAAACCTGCTAGGATTTTAACATAGTTTTAGATTTAAAATTCCAAATTCCATAAATTATTAGATGAGTCACACGGAATCATAACTCACATTTAATTATGTATTAGTTACGAATGCCAAATAGTGATTATAACTGCCTTTTTTCATTTTAACACCACCACAGGCCATGGGACACAATTTCAATAGTGGAGTGAAACAATCACATATCATCGATACTTTGAGAAAATCGCATAGATATATTGTGACCTCACCGTAAATCAAACCCGGAGCCCCCAGATGAGAATCCAGTGCCTTGCACATTGCGCTACGAAGGCCGCCTGAGAAAGAACAGATCGTCATCAATTAATTATTATTAATAGTTTTTTTTTTAGAATATTTGAATGAAACATCACGAAAAATCGCAAAATATGTCGAATATACGCTAACGTATATGATGTATTATTAAATATATAACATATCTGCGGACGCGTTAGCAAAATATGATGAAAATGCTCTAAATACATGCATATCGATTCGCAATATCAATATAGAATTAATTTTTCAACCATAAACATTATTCTGTGTAAGTTGTAAGTCGCCAAATATATAAAAATGCACAACGCAGTTCAATTGCAATTATGTTTTTTTTTTTTAATATTACGAAATACCGTATAAATTTAAGGGGTTCGTATCGTGCTAATTAATCATTTCATAAATAATGCGATAATAGCCCATACGACCTTTTGCCAAGAGCTGATCAATATTTTTGTGACTAATAATTCTTAAGAAGTTTTATTGTTATGCGCACGCCACCACTGCCTCTAAGTTATTCAAATCGAGACGGAAAATCTCTTCAATTTAGGAAAAGTGCCGTACGTAACATAAATAAAATGATTTTTTCACAATATGTGTTTCGTTTAATATGTCAGGCATGTCTAACATCAAGAAGTCTATGACCATCCATTATCAAAATTATCAGTGATTTACCACACTCTCTTATTGTCATTATTCAAGTTAAACAAACGTATTTTATATGACCGAACACGTACACCGAGGCGTTACAAATAAAACAACAACAGTTGTTACAACATCACAAAAAAAATGCTCAATTTCTCATTTGTCATGAAAACGATAGCTTTTGATCTTACTTTGATCTCGAATTGCATTCATCGTCAAACTACCGCGCAAAGTGCCTTTTGCGTGACGGTAAGAGAACACTATGTATCAGTTTAAAGTTCTAGAATTCATATTTTCTCTTTTTTTCATTCTTGCGAGGCCGTGGGTGGTGCAATGCAAACTATGAGATATGTCGAGCCTGTCGAGGTCACGCGGACTTTCTCATGGTAAATTTGAAAACGGCTTTCACGTAGGTAATCCATTAAGGAAATCAAAATTTGAATAGTCAATGGTCCCCTTCAAATCACTATGAAATCATAGTAGGTATCATACATAATTTGAAAACATCTCATGTACCTAATTATAATATACCCACCAGATAAAATCTTTTTTGGAAAAAATACGACGCCCAACGGGACGAGAACCTAACCTTTAACCACTGGATTTGCGCCAATGTGCTTTACGAATTAAACTACCGGCGTCTTATTTAACTGCGACTAATTTAACTAGTATTTCTTACATGGAATGCTTCTCCAAATTTTAATTATAACGTACTTTTATTTAGCTAATAATTTAATAAACGCAATTATATATTTTATGTAAGAACTATTAAATTCCTTGTAGTATAGTAGAGTGCCTGTAGACTACATTGGAAGTTAAATACGCGCTCAGCGCGTAACGATTAAGGTGGCCATTCGATATAATTAGCATGCTATTTAAATGTGGTAATTATCTAGTCAGCAGTCAATGTGTTAACTGGTAAAGCATTGGCATGAATCTAGTGGTTGCATGTCATGCGTCGTATTTATTTCAAAATTGATTTTTCCTACTAGGGTGTTTCAAATTATGTATATTTTATATTATATGACAAGTGTAATGTAACATTTTTAAATCATGTAAATTATTCATTGATTAAAAGAAAATAGTTTATTAATATCAATATATTAAAAGCCCCTTGATTCAAAGTTAAAAGGGTTGAAGTTTTAATAAATAATTTAAAGAATTACAATTTTTATCGGTATTGAGAATTTCAGAAAAAATCTCAATTAACAATGAACAAGCAAAGACAGTACTAAATAAGTACATAAATTTGTAAATTAAAAATTAAATAAGAAAATATATTATTTACGATAGGTTACTTTTCAAATCCTCTACGTATTATTTTCAGTTACCTACTTAGATATTGATTACACAAGCTTTCGTACTATAAAATTATATAATATATATCAAACGTTAACAAAGTTTACAATATCAAATTTTGGACTGTAACATTTTGAACGCTTTCAGTCTAGTCTTTGAAAATAACGATTCGTGTTTTAACTTACGTGCGTAACATTATATTGACAAATATAAATAACATCATGCCGACTTACTCAAACTTTTGTTTCCACCTAACATGACCTATCATGACGTAATATCCCCAACACCGTTGTCATGTTGTTTATTTTATACTTACTATAACCAATTTATATTTCTACAAAAATAGGTCTGAAACGAAGCATTGTCGGGTGGTTTTTAGAAGGTGACGAAGAACAACGACGAGTCCATCACGCAGAGACGCCTTCACATCGAGACGTCAAAACTGAATAATAAAACCACAGGGCATGAGTAATATTCTACTGGCGATCAAGATCCTCAAGGGATTGTACAGTGAATAATAATATGGCGATAAACAGCTCATTACCTGTGTCAGTAGATTGGTCGACGATTTTAAATACTGTCTCGCAATGACAAATTATTTTAATATCCATTTCCATAGTATCAAATTATATGACCGCAATAATAAATTCCTAGCTACTAGTATGTCCATTGACGCAAATGCCATTTAGTCGCTGACTCGATCAATATAATTATTTACTAAATTATATTGTTTGGATATTATTTTGATATATAAATAGCGAATAATAATTCATCAAAAACGTCACTCGAATCTAAGTACCTGGTCCGTTACTATCTCAATCTCCGTATCGTCCAGCACAACATCTCATTGTACCGAAATTCGGACCTCGAAACATTATCTTAAGTATTGTAACATAACTACTGTAACATACTATTGTACCTAGTGTTGGGTTTCGGGAATTTCCCGACGGGAATTGTCGAGAAATTTTCGGAATTTTCCATCCCGAATCTCGAGAATGGAAATTTTTAATATTTCGGGAAATCCCGGATCTCGCGAATCTTTTCTCGGGATTCGGGATTTTTTATTATTACATATTAATTGAAAAAACGATTTTCTATATGGAAAAAGTGGACAGAAAACACAAAATTCAAGAACTGATCGGGGCATTTAACACAATTAAGCCAACGTCGAATCAAAATGAGACAACGTTTGCAACATCCGGGAATTTTGTGTCTCAAAAGCGTAGGCGATTGTCAGACGCAGCGTTTGACAGTGTTCTTTTGAAATTCTATTTCAATAAGTAATGTTTTAAATTATTTTTGTTTTCCTACTTCTATTTTGTTTGTCTTCTTACATAAATAAAAAAATCATATTTTTTGGAATTTGTCTGTTTTTACACAGATTTTATGATTGATGAAGTTTTTTTGAAATTCCCCAATTTCTCAAAAATTCTCGAGAACTCTTTTCTGGAAATCCCGAATCTCGAGAATTCAAAATTTCATCATTTCGGGAAATCCCGAATCTCGAGATTGAGATTTTCTCGGGAAATACCCAACTCTAATTATTGTACCAACCGTTACGCCGCAAATAAAACTCGCTGCTGTATCCTTCTTCGACTTCTTCATCATCATTCTCAACACCATGACCTACGAGACGTCGACGACTCTCACAATGGTAACTCAAAACGAACCCCACAATAATAAAGAAAGCCCCAGAAACAAAAAAAAAATACTAATTATCTAAGTAAATGGTATATTACCTCTCCTTAATCTTCGTCAGTACCTCATTACTGTGGATCGCGACCCGGGTAATTTGCCAGTCGCAAAGCTTATGAACGGTTTAGCCCCGCTTCTCATGGCATTATACTATACGTAATACAAGTGGCACTCATAAATTGGTGCAACTATCTAGGGCTTCCAATGTTTGCTTGAATATTCCCATGATGTATATTTTAAAGACAAGACATCGCGGACGATACAAATGGATATTAACTATCTCAATAATTATGACCGTTAAGCCACATGCATTCGATAATCACCTGTGGATAACATAAATACTTATAATTATAATTATATACTTATTTCATACACATATTATTCTATAAGTATTTTATTTTGTTACAGTAACTGTGACCTCGTGATTTTAAATTCAGATAGTGTAACCGTAACGGCTGCGTTGATGTAAAAATATCATTATTTATACAATAGGTATAATAAAAAATGTATATAGATAGGTAGGTACTTCTTAATACATGAAGGGAAAGAAATGAAAAAACATATTTTACTACATTCATCAAATTTCATACAAAGTTTTCACTCCCGTGTGAAATTAGGCACAATAGAACACGAATAACGCCTAAATGAATAAAATCATAATCGCTCGAAGTTTTTTTGTGAAATTTTGAAATTAGAATTTCACGCGCGCCGCGAAAACGCCGCGGGCTTTTCATAAAGGTCGGAAAATGTTTTCCCCCGCAAAAAATAAAATTAATCAATTTGTCAGCAGACGACCGTTTCGAATATTCGAGGATTACAAAAAAAAACTCTGTACCATGAAAATGGTTTACGAGCTAATTCGCGCATTTTTACACACGTACTTTTTCCGGCCCCGACAAGTGTTTGGAAAGTGTTTTATAAGATGGATACTATTCACAAATATATATATATATATATATATATACCAGTGGCAAAGGGTGGGGTAGGTTGTTAAGATCCGACATAAATGGTGCATACTAAATTTTGTCAATCACATGTATTTGTTTTCATTGAAGTAATACCACAATGAGCAGATAGTGTTTATTAGTTTTTTTTAAATTTAATTAATCAAACCATCGTAAATAACAGTAAAAAAATATCGGTTTTTTTTAAATATCTAAAATTATGACATTTAACCATACATTATTTTAGATAATTTATGTATAGAAGAATATGTTTTATTGATTATGGTTTGGTTTATGCAGGTTTAATGAATTTTAAAAATAAAAGTAATATGTATGTTCAATTCAATGAAAACAAATAAGTATGACTGAAAAAGTGTGCACTATTTTTGTCGGATTACCCATAGCATATCTAATCTATTATGGTTTGGTTTTGGTTGGGGTTTAACAGAATTTTAAAAATTAACCAGCACCATCTGCAAATTATATTCTTAGTTCAATAAAAACAGATAAGTATGACTGACAAAATTTAGTGCGCACTGTTTATAACGAATCTTAAAAGCCTACATCCACCCCTCGCCACTGATATATACATACTATATATAATATATATATTATCATCGTCTTTTTCTTCTTATTCATCTTCAATAGCTATGGCATACAGTTGCGAGTAATGTAGTCAATAGTTATAGCTCCTAGCTTGTAGAATACCGTTGAAATTGTATTTTAGTGAACATGCTTTGAATAAAAATATGTTGTCCATTTTCTGGTATTTGGGTGGATAGATTATTACTCCTTCTTAGTGACGACCTCATGACTGAATATCGTGGCCCGGATGAAGGAGATCGATCTGCATTCTCAACGGGTTGGTTCAATTAATCTTGGCATTCCAAAATACGCAAGGCTTGTGTCAGTGGAAGACCCGGGGCACTCGTGAATTGCTGCAACCACATGGCGTATCCGCATTCACCGACACTAATTATCATAATAAATATGACCGTTTTTCGATAATCAATTGTTGATTCGGCAGGTCGCAGTAACACGTAGGTGGGCAGACGTAGTTATAGCTTCATGTTAGGCGCTCATCTCGGAGTGTCTGGTGTGGCACCCCCGTATGGTCCCTATTTGGGGATGTCTCTGTGTATCTGGAGAGGCCCGAATCGGTATCAAACTCAACAAATAGTAAAGCGCTGATTACGAAAATAAATAATAATAACAGAGCCGAGCCGGCAATGCCGTAGATTATGACCATTGAAATTTTGCAACGTCGCCGTTTTTCGACAACGCTTTCGTTGAAAGCAAAGCACAAGATGGCGCGCAGAACGCTGCAAGCAGCTAAATCGCGAACGCGTACATTTCGTCCTCCGTAAAATAAATTGTTAAAAATGTAACTATTATATAATATTAACTTAAATATACCTTGCCGTTTCCAAAACAATTCCGGTGTGTTATTTGTTCACCTCCACATCCCAAATCCAGACGAAAAACCAGACAACAAAATAAAAGTGACAGCCTGTGTTTTCACTTACCAAAATGGAGGGAAATGATACTGGGTATGTGCAATGTATCCGAAAAAGTGCAGAGTCTTCGGTTAGGTTAAAATGACGAAACGCTATAAGTAGTATGCGAAATAAATGCAGTAGTCAGTATCATATACAGATTTTGTTAACCCCACCACCTCCCGCCGCCTTTTTGAATGATGCAGAATGCAGAACTATTCTAACTCACAATTTAAATATTTTACCGTAGTGGTTTTTAAAACATCATATTTAAGTTATTTATTATGTATATAGACACATTTATGCATCATTATTTTCGCCAATGGTCTTACTAAAATACAAGTATTAAATAAATTATGTGGGTTGTTTCAAAGAACACCTTTCTAAAATATTTCAAATGTGAGTTAGAATAATTAATGATTCTGGACAATTATTGGCGTCAATTTGAATATTGGAAATAAAAAATAATGAAATTAAACATATCATATCACATAGGTACCTACCTAATAAAAAAATTGTATCAGTTTTAGAGAACCCTTCTCAAATTTACTACACAATTTTATCTGGCTGTTGGTCCACTTTTTCTCCTTTCAAATCTATCTTTAATGGGCTAAAAATTAATAATAAATTACTATTGATATTTTTCCGAAATGGACCCCCCCCCCCATACCAAATTGTATTAATATTAGCATTCGGGTTTTGGTGGTTTGGATCAAGATACCAATAATATGCACTTAATACATTCTCAAGAGGTAGGTACGTTATTTAGATCCTGTGAATTATTCGTTGACTACAAAAAATAGTACCTATCGCCATTTTTTTTATTATCCGTGTAAGTTTCTCGCCCAATGCAGAAATTTATTGTATTTCCAGAGCAGCATAATATAATACCGTTCCGTAGAAATAAATATAGGTTGAATATTATATTTCACGGTGTACATCTCCAAACGCCCCCAAGGGAAAAAGTAGTTCCGTCGAACGAAATAAAGATGCGACCTCGCAAATAAAATAACGGGGCCGTTAGGAGAAAATTGTTTACGAATTTGTGGGCACATTATTTTCATTTTATAGCGCAGTTGGCTCATCCTAAACAACGGCCAATCAATATCAACACACCTTTATGTTTTACAGTGGAGCACTTGTAAACTTGCCATTGTTGAATTTATGAATAAATCACACTATTAGTTTATCCGTATGCGTGTTGTAGTAACGATGAAAGGGAAAGGAAAGCGATATAAACAAGCCTTACATAATTAGCTATATGAAAAGATAAGATAAGAAAAGAATAAGATAAAAAGAACTTTTTATACACAACGTTTTTAAATTTTCTGTTTAATCATATAAACTCCACTTGACTAGCTTAACGCATTCGCTGCTGAGTAGATAATGATATTTTAATTAGCACCTTTAAAATGCACGTTAATTACATCGATTCGCCGCCTGGTCATTACGCGCATGTGCGTCTTCAGCGAAATTTGTACTTGATAGAAATACTGAATAAATATAGAATACTGAAATATCATTTTGACATTTCATTTTCATTTCATATTAACGCACATATATAAATAATAATTTAGTTGCTAGGACCCCAGACCCCTAGCAACCAATAATAGTGTTTTACTTTTAAAGGATTTCTTCCGAAATAACTATTCATACAAAACAGAATTAACTGAAAATGAATTCAATTCTACTTAAAGATGGCTAAAAGTATTAAAAGAATGCATTGGCATCGTGTTCTGATATATTATAAAAGTTTCAAATGTCTAGCTAGTCGGGAAGTTAGTTAAAAATCGATTGCAAGATTTATACTGGATAAATAACCAGAACGGACAAATAAGAATACGACCTAATAAAACCGTTGTAAAATACATTGTTATTACCTACGAGAATTTAACCCAAGTATCACATTCTTATCGAAGGTTGGCGACCAACTTGCAGTACACCTTCGTATCCTAGGTTAGTTGTATCAAATCCCCAACGTCTTGGACATAGAGTGACATGGAGGTTGACCCAAGAGAATCTCTACTGCCCTCTAATTTGAGTTTGGAAAATATGGCTAAAATATGCAAATTTTCTTCGCTTCATAGTAGGTATAAATTCTCTTGGTTTACTGGATCATCTTAAAACCTCCTTATTGGTAATGTGACCATCCTATACAAATACAGCCACTTCTTGAAAGACCCCAGCCTTCGTATTGTCCAGTTCTTTAACGTCCAGGTTTTGACTCCGTAGACCAGTGCGAATATGATCTAGTACTTGATTGCCGTCCATTGAGTGCCCAGAGCTATATACATGACAATAATTGAAGTTAAAATATCAATACCTCCTTTTAATTATCGTGATAACAGCGAAATTCAAATTAATAATTGTCAAGATTCAATGTTGTGACTATGCCCAAACCAGATACGATTTGTGAATATAAAAACTTCTTGTTTTCACGTCGGCCTATAGCGTAGTGGGTCCCAGGCACGAATCCTGGCTCTGGCAAGTACACATATTGTTTTTCAATTTGTATATGAGTCAGAGTATGGACCTAATAGGTTGAGCAAGTGGCTGACATCCATTTCTCGTAAAAACAAAATCTGTTAATACAAACCTCTACTCTGTGGAGGCCAATATGATCTTATTAGGATCGGACATGGAGGCTGGAAAGTACATTAGGATTGTGGATTATTCAAAAATATTTTCTGCACACTAGATAAACCTAATTCCATACATTTTAAAATTTAAACATAACCTTAAAATTATAATATGTATGAAATCCTTTAACGAATGTACAATTTATAACATTGTTTAAGCATACATTTTATACATTCCTTTAATGTTTTTAGATAAATTCTCCTGCCAGGTGCGTCTAGCAAACAAAACTTTCATCTTAAATTTAAATAAAAACCTACAATTTAAAAAAAATCGGTGTGTGTACTTATGTACGCGCGTTAGAAGTTATATTTCTTTTGCGTAACAAAACAAAAACAAAACTTGTGATAATCTAGATTCTTCGTCTAGCTCTTAATTATCTTGTTAAATTACACACGTAAGTAAACGGGCCGCTTATTGAAGCAAAGTAAGTGTATTTCTATACACTTACTATAAACTTATATTACTAAATTATATAATGGTTGCTCGTAAAGTACCAAATGTCACTCTGGCGTTTAAAAGTTTGTTTACGTAAGGAATTGCAAATGGCCGACAATTATAAATTTGCTGCCTAGGCAACGGAACAATTCTAAACTATAATATTATACTGTATAATCGTAACGATTGCAGTATCATACTGTGGCGTAAAGGTAGTGCGTTCGGCTGATAACCGAACAATCGGTGGTTCGAATCCTATCGAGTGCGTTTTTTTTTTCTGCGAAAAAATAAATTATGTGTTACATGGTCACACGCCAAAAATACACTCTGATCTGATTTTCCAAACGCACCTAAAGAAGTATAACTTCAAAAATTGCACATTATAAAATGTACATTGAACGATGTCATTTTATTACTTACATACGATTTCATGGTTGTGTTTATCATTAAAATCTAGGTCTTTAGAACAAAGATTTTTAAATAAGTCATGTTCATAAGGGGGGACATGCTCGTCGAAGGTCAAATTTGGGATCACAGAGATTATCAATATAATTTTTTATCGTGAATATTTTACAAAAATTTTCTCGTAATAAATTATGCTAATAGTTTTATAAATGCGTTTAAAAATTAATAAATGTAAAAAATCTTAACACCGCTGCACAGTTATGTACCGAAATATGACTATATTCTAAAACATTAGAGCGAGAGGTTTAAAAGAATACTATTTTATGTAACAAAAATACTTTATGCAGTCATCAAATGTTTAAAATAACTATAAAGGATAATAAGGCTTCAAAATTATATAAATAGATTATCTACAACGTTTAAGGAGTGTCCGGGATCATGGTTTGAAAATACAATAAAAACTCAATTTTGACCTTCGACGAGCATGTCCCCCCTTAATTTTTTAAATGATTTTCCCACAAAATAAAAATGTGTATATTATCTAGAAGCTTCAGTTATGTGGCTTGTACTACGACCACAATGTCAAAATTGCACTCACGTGAAAAATAATAAATATTTTTGATTGGCTTATTTTTAATTATTAAATATGTAATATAAACATAGAACACATTGAATATGTCAACCTGAGATGTACTGAAAGTTATAATTACATCTGTTTTCTTTCAGTATAGGCAAAAATTATAATTATGTTATTATTATTATTATTTCATATTCTTTTATTTTGCGATGAGTATAAGTAGGTACGTTTCGGTATAATAACACGATACGCATTTTAATTAAAATAGCATGGGTCGAAATGAAATAATTTCGTTTCTTGATTCGGGTGAAAAGGTTGCGATATTCAATAAATGGACTTTACCTCCCGGTTCGGATATTATTAAAAGACAGGAAAATTGGACGTGTACCACTTAAGACGTCCCTCTTGTCTTTTGTTCTTTCTCAGTACGCCTCTCGTAATACTGCCCGAAATATTTCGCAAGCCATTGAAAATCAAGAGAACCCTTCCTTATCCTAACCATTTATTAAGAAAACGGCCTCTAGATCAGCTCCTTCGCAACGAGGTCAGAATTCTGATCCCCTTTTGTTCATTCGAGGAGGGGTTATGCCACGCTCCGATATAGGGGATAATAAAATACCTACGGTAGTTTGCATATGATATACTGAGGTGTTATTTTATCATACAATAATGGAACAAGTGTTTAGCACGAATAAGATAATAATATACTAAACTTCAGGCATGACCAACGAGTCCATTTCAGGATGGATTTTAGAGTGTAGATTCAGTTGTAATATAATAATAAAATGTCATCGCGATTTTCAACTATTTTTTATTTCCTTAACCAGTTCACGTGAAAGGCGTTTAAAAAACCCTGAGGATACCCGTGTGACCTTGTATTATCATTTGATTCGTAGTGCACCACTTGCCTGGTGCAGGAGTGATAGAAAGAGAAAATGTGAATCCTCGAGATTTAAACTGACGCAGTAGGGACTTAGCACAGTAGGATAATAGTTTAGCGATGAGTTCAACGAGTGCCCAAAAGAAGACTAAAGTAAGTAGATCTTGGTTATTGTATAAAACAATAATTGTTGTTATTTATTTTTTCACACCTCAGCTTCACCGGTCAACTATAATACGTTTATTCAAGTTGAATAATGCAATGATAGCCTGGTAGTCACTGCCAGTTTTAATACTGTTATCTAAGATAGTTATCAAGGACACTCATATCAATATTACCAAGAGTCGGAAAAAATACGTGGCCAAATATATATCTTCTAGCATTTAAACTACATTTTGTAAGCAATACCTAATAAGAGAAAGCCAGTTAAATAAAGCCGCGAATAGTATCAATCTAACCTCAAGTAAGGGAGTCTCAAAAATTTATTTTGAACTCGCTCCACCGTTAAGTTGTATTTCAACTGATGCGGGGTCCAAACAATCGACTCACTCTTTAGTCGGTTTCTAACTAAGGAATTATAAAGGATTTTTCATACAGTAACATCCGAAAAGTCTTAAATCAAAACTTAAAAGTTTAATGACTTAAACCGGATGGCGCTGCATGTCAAGTAAAAAATATAGTCAGTATTTTCGATATTGCGAAGAAACAACTCATAATGAAATAATTTTTTAAATATGCATCTACACAATAATATATTTATTATTGGCCATTTAGTAAAATGTGATAATAAATTATCAAAACAATATTATACGCACCGCAATGGCACAACGATAATGTTTTCTAAATCAGTGACAATCAAATTGAGGGCGAGGCCCCCTTGGGGCGCGTTGTTGCTGCTTCCGATGAGGCACGAAATATTACAGTTTTTGGACAGGAAAAAATCGACTATTTTTGTATAAAACATTTTAAAACCTCTTCAAACAAATCGCATGAGGTTTTGGTATTTAATTTTATCCTCGTAAAAAGAAATGTTGTTCATCGCTTTTAGAGGTCACGCATCACGTAACCATGTTTAAAGTTACGAATTTCCCAATGCGTAGCTGTAGGAAGTGATAATGTAATAATTAATTCAAAACCAAAGTTCAGTGATACTCAAGACAATGTTCATTTTTTTTAATGTATATTATGTGCATTTAATCACAGGCTATTTATAAAAATAATATTTTAGATAATACAATTATTGTCGATGGAATATATGACATAGTTTGTAAGTGATAACTACAACAAATAGATTTATTAAAAAATGACCATTATATTCAATTTCTAACATATTAAATACATCAATAATTCAGCATTGATCGATCGTATCAATATGATCAACTTTCCCCATATTAATGCTTTTAAAATGGAAAATTATCTCTATAGGCGAGCAATACAGTGTCGTGTATAATATTTTCAAAAAAAGAATCAAACAGCAGACGGCGCTCGATTCTCTTGTTTTCTTTTTTCAAAATGTCGAATGCCGCAAGTGTCTAGGACTCTCTGGTTTTATCAAAAATGCTGACGTCACCATATTCATCCCCTACTCCCATTCCCTTCTACATTCATTTATAAAGAAATGCGAGAGATCCGAATTGACACGTCATTGATCAAATAATAATACACACTTCGCGAGAGATGAGTTATCAATGTCCGATAAGTCCACTCTCCGCCTAGACTGCTTATCCGTATTTAATGGGACGCATTCTTCGGCTTGAATTGTGTACATTAAATTACCGGGCCTTCCCACCCGAGAGTTCTGGGTTCGATTTCCGGTCAGGACACAATATTAATGTGTTTTTCTCAAAGCCTGAGTGTTTGTGATTGGTCAAAATTACTAACTTATAATTCTAAAAAAAAAATGTTTAGGCCTAGAATCGTCATACTTACGTTTAATATGTTTAAAAGTGGTATAGGGATATGTGTATAACGAAAAAGTTTCAACCTACCTTTGTTTTAAAATCAAATTATAATCTACGATTATCACAAAGTAGACAATTAAATGTTTTGTGTTTATCATTCGCTATATGGCGCCAAATTTAAATTTCGATTGTATGACCAACCGTTCCTAAATGTGGACATATTGTTGCATTCATTGCGATTATATCTATTAATTCCTATTTCAACACAATATTTATTTATTTATTTATGATTATTACATTAATTATTGCAATACAATATCTTTGCGTTCGATTAGCATTTCGTCGCTGTAGGATTGGTTTGTCGAATAGACCAAATGTCAAATGCTCAGGAGACATAAAACAAATTGCATTATCCTATATTTATGTACATGGAGGTATTTAAATTGTTGTTTTTACAGCATATGAATGCTGTATTCATTACTAAGTAATTTAAATAAAATGATGATTCTGGTCCATTTAGATACAAAATATCGTTCTGCATTAAAATGTCGATTTCGACAAAAACGGATATTCAACAAACCAATCCTATAGCGACGATTTGTTTATAAAATGGCAGTAGAAAGGAGGGAATGGATAAAACCATACACAATCATGCCCTGGATTTGCATGTTTATTGAAGAAAATCATTAAAACATAATCTGAAATCTATCGCCAGCCCGTGGATAAGGCATGTCAGCGCATCTATTATATACACAAGACTGCTTTCGGCTTTTAAGGCAGCTAACTAGGGTCGGAAAGTATCTAATAGATAATATCTATTAATATTAATTGAGTTAGCATTTACTTGGTAGAATTCCATTTTACAAGAAATGAAAATATAATTAATATTAAATTCTACAGGTTTTTTTTTTATAAAAGGTTTGTCGATAGCTATTTCGGTTGTAACACCATTATCAAGACTATTCAGATAGGCCGTTTGCCTTTGCTTAAATACTATACGTGTATAGATAGAGACAGAATACATTTTCTTATTCGTTCCAGCAATATTATGAATTTTTTTATTATTATTAATTGTAATATTATTAATACTTTGAAAACCCTAAGTGGGTTTTTTAAATTGGATATCGAAATTTTCAAAATTTATCAAAATTACAGTGTTCGATGGTTATTTATTGACATTATTAATCAATTAAAATATTATTAGTATAATTGTCTTAATCGTGTGTTTAGATTATATTTAATAGTGGCGACGAATACATTACCAAATTTTCATTAATTATGTGATTACTTTTGGATAATTCGCGATTAATTTCCAACTGTTCAAGTAAATTTAATTTTAGACCCTTATTACATATATGCAAACATTGTGGCGTTTCATTGTTACTGATGCTATGCGAGTTTGATATCAAATGTTTAGCAAACTGAGAATCTGTTTTACCATTCCTAAAAGACCGGAGGTGCTCTTCAAAACGAGTTTTTATTGACCTGCCAGATTGACCAATGTAGCATAGACTACATGTGCCACATGTTATTTTATAAACTCCGCTTTTCTCCAGTTTGTTGATTTTATCTTTACTATTTTTTAAGTTTAATCCTAGATTATTATTAGCGTTGAATGCTACGTTAACGCTATGTTTAATTTCTTGATAAATTTTGTCTGAAATAATGCCGTGATAACCAATGGACTTGTAATAACGATTTGAATCTTTAACGTTAGGGTATATTGTTGATCTAGCTAATTTAAGTTGTTTTTTATATAATATTTTATCTACCATTGATGTTTCATATCCATTACTTAAGGCTATTTGTTTAATGGTATGTAGTTCATCCTCAAAATCTAATTTGTTCATGGGCACGCTAACTCACCTGTGGATCATGGCATGGTATGCCGCCAACTTATGAATCAATAGATGAAAAAATAGTAAAGATAAAATCAACAAACTGGAGAAAAGCGGAGTTTATAAAATAACATGTGGCACATGTAGTCTATGCTACATTGGTCAATCTGGCAGGTCAATAAAAACTCGTTTTGAAGAGCACCTCCGGTCTTTTAGGAATGGTAAAACAGATTCTCAGTTTGCTAAACATTTGATATCAAACTCGCATAGCATCAGTAACAATGAAACGCCACAATGTTTGCATATATGTAATAAGGGTCTAAAATTAAATTTACTTGAACAGTTGGAAATTAATCGCGAATTATCCAAAAGTAATCACATAATTAATGAAAATTTGGTAATGTATTCGTCGCCACTATTAAATATAATCTAAACACACGATTAAGACAATTATACTAATAATATTTTAATTGATTAATAATGTCAATAAATAACCATCGAACACTGTAATTTTGATAAATTTTGAAAATTTCGATATCCAATTTAAAAAACCCACTTAGGGTTTTCAAAGTATTAATAATATTACAATTAATAATAATAAAAAAATTCATAATATTGCTGGAACGAATAAGAAAATGTATTCTGTCTCTATCTATACACGTATAGTATTTAAGCAAAGGCAAACGGCCTATCTGAATAGTCTTGATAATGGTGTTACAACCGAAATAGCTATCGACAAACCTTTTATAAAAAAAAAACCTGTAGAATTTAATATTAATTATATTTTCATTTCTTGTTCTTTATCTATTAATACTTATTGTAATAATTACAATAAGTTAGCCATCTGAACTGTCAGAACCGTCTATCTCACTCCAAAATTTATCACAGCCAAGCTCATGCTGTTAAAACATAGCACGTATTGTAACAATTACAATTAACTTATTGTAATTATTACAATAAGTGCTAATACTTGGATACTTTCCTACCCTAGATAGCGGCCGAAAGTAGTATTGTGCATATAATAGATGCGCTGTACCCGATAGTTTGACACGTAGGAAATGTCACTTCTAAAAATTAATTAATTACTTGATAATTATGCCTTGTTATACAATATAATATGTCCGAACCTTGATACGACCGCGTTGCAAATATTAGAATTCATGAGCGGACACGGCAGCCCTCGGTGATTGAAGTAATCATGAAGAGACGCTTCACATGGCTGGGACATGTGTTCTGGATGCCGCCGGAGAGTGCGACACTCCGTAGTCCGTATCATTGTAGCACAACCTCAAGAGTTCTGTCGCCGTGGCCGACTCTCCCTCACCCTGTAGCAGTGCTACAAAATCGATCTACGCGTTGCAGTTCTCGCATGGCTGCCCTATGCCCCGATATTAGGGCGTGACAGGGTGAAATAAATATAGAATATATTATTTCCTTAACAATATTCACGTATCAATATTCCTCACCAAATAAACAAATAGCGAACGAAAACAATGAAATAAATTCATTTATTCACTGATCACTTGAAAAAATCAGAATTCTATGGCACATTCTCCTGTGTTGATATTTGTTTTGCATTCATGGCATAAAATAACATGTGTTTGCTTACTTTGTCTTTTAAATATCATGTTCTGTAGATATTATACGTGGTTTACATTAGTAATGATCTTTATTATATGTAATTTCATAATTGAAAACAGAATAATAAAGAGAATTATTTGAAAAATCTTCATTGTACTAGAAAAACCTCCCCGCCTCTGTCTATAATGTTGGCAATTCAATTGTGTACCTATTAATTTTTCGGCCACACCACAGCTAACGTGTGTTCATCCAACTTTCGCGTATTGCACTATAAACTATAGTACATATTCCCACACATAACAACCAATCGGAGTGATAGCAATTGTTGCGCCGTTTTAGTGCCAATTTACCAAAATGGCGCTAATAAAAAATGTGTGGAACTGTATTATACAGATGGTTGTATTCAATTTATCGATTTTATATCACACGATTATATCGTTTTTCTTTATAGTCATTGATTGTATTATAGTTTCTACTTCTATACTGATACGACTACATTTAAATGTCTTGTAAATGTATTGTCATGGGCTATTTTGTTTAAATGAAATTTGGGCCACCACTGAGGACATAGCTGTAGAAAAAATGTCGCTATAAGCTGGAATAATTAGTCTAATAATAAAAATTAAATCTGACACATCGATGGTCTAATGTTAATACCCCGTATCTGACCTATATAACGAAAATGACTTTTTGACGTACTAAAAACAACAAAAATACTGCCCGTCGACTGCAAATTCCCTTATCTGTAGTTATTTTAACAAAAACGATACAGTCATTTTAGTAACTGAACATTGCAGGAATAAACCTATTATTGGTTAATTTAATAAAACGCAAAATTTTTAGTACTTAGTCCACTTTTATTATTTAAAAAAATTTGCGTGTTATTAAATTAGTGAATAATACAATACAGTTCCACCATGAATTGACAGTTAACACAATAAAAGGAATAAACCTGTAATAGCCCGTATCTTGCATCTCTACTGTCAAGCGTGTGTTGAATTCAGCTTCAAAATGTCACTTTCGAATTATTTTAAAGGTAAAACAGTAAGTAATATACAATTTGGATGTTTATCTTTTTATATTATATATCACATTTTATTGGACATTATCATTATAGTAGGCGTTATGTGTTTTGCTTTACCACTTTTTACGTTACTGGTTATTGGCATATTATAAATAGGTAGTTACAACATGACGTGTGTTCGGGATATTAAATATTTAGTTTTTTTAGCTTCCTGCACAATTTGTCATAAGTCACTTACGGGATATTAACATTAGGCCATCGACATGTGGACTTATTTATTATCTGAATTTACACATTGAAGTTCGATACATTTACGTAAGCTGACCTTGTACGGAAACCCATAGCTAATCCATTGAGCCTTTTTTAATACGAACAAAATGTATAGACAACGTATGCAACTCGAATACCTTGTGCACAGCTTTGGATGTCTTGAATTACTCGTGCCCTTTCCAATCAAAAATTCACGCCCTTATACCGTGAATAAGGCCTACAACATTGGTAGATGCGTCATGCTTAGTTTTCTCTCACCGGGCCAAGTGTTCGTTCGAGGAATTACCTTGTGTGTCTCAGTTATGCCTCAGCCAAACCAACGTACCTATATAATATATTCATAAATAAATAATAAACATTGCTGTTTATTTTTTATTATTGTGGGAGGCCTCAAAATTAATCAGTACCTTAGGCCTCCACGACCCTAAACATGCCACTGAGTTCACGTGGCATAATAAAGTAAATCACCGTTTACGCACGTGGTTGAGGCAATCAATCATACTTTCTGGTTGCTGGCATCTATGAGACCGGTCGACAGTGCGTAAAGGGGCTTATAGTTTATAGTTATAGACCATTTATTTAAAGCAGTGTCTGCCAAACTTTTTTACATCACGGCACACTGGTGAACGGGATTTGTTCCGTGACACACCAAATAAAAATGCCTTAAAAAGGAAATGTACATTATTAATATGAATAAAGGAAATCATAGTTTAGGTAATATATTTTTTTAATATATTTCATATAGGTATATATTTTATCATATATATATGTACATAGATGGTAATAATTTTTTTAATGAGAAGGTTTCAATTGATTTTTCGAAAGAATTTTGTCAAAACGCGGCCCTAAATCGTAACTCCTCATCTACCATCTGTAACCGATCTCGTTTTTTTTTTTTTTAATTTCATTTCCATGAGCGCTGAAAAACCAAATTCGCAAAGATACGACGATCCAAGCGGCAACAGAGATTTAACAGCTGTTGTAGCTAATCGAGGATATTGACTCCAAAGCGATATCCAAATGCTGACAACTCTAGCTCAGAAAATGAGGCTTTGTGCACAGGGTCGTTTTTTAGATCTATTAAAATTTCTTCCTCTGCTAGTGTCAGGTTTGTACCGTTGAATCTTGCGAATGGATTGATGACGACCCTCTGGTACATTTGATAATCAAAGTGATTGAGAATATTTGGAAAATGATGCAGGACGGAGTTCGAATAATGTTGAATTTATTTAAAATTGAAGAACAGAAGAAGAAAAGAATGAATAGGTTATGAATACATTATTTAAAATTAACGTTTTTGAGGCTTCTTCCTTCGCGGTACACCCTGAGATTTCTTGCGGCACACAGTTTGGAAAACACTGATTTAAAGATTCAGCATATAGAATTAATAATGATTGTAGTTATTTTATTGGGTATATTGTATCCAATGTTAATTTCTTACACATAGTAAATAATAAAAGAATGATTTTTCCTCGGAGCGTCAGCCACAAAATATTTTTTCGCGAAAATTTCGGTTTGTATTTTTTATGTTAATAATGTTATACTTTCTCTGGTCTTACATTTGTATGAAATGTTTCCGAGAGACTTCTCCGAATTCGAATGTTTTTTTGAAAAGTTTTCATCTTCTCGTTTCACTATACAACTCCTTGTAGAGCTGTTGACCCAAATTTTCTCGGCGGACTGTTGAATATGGCGCTCGCAAATAATAAACTCGCGCGCAAAAGATTTTTGAGCGGCAAACCTATATAATATACCGACAACCATTTTCCATTTCATTTATAAAATTAGTATACATTCTGTACACTTAGATAATTGATTGAATACTCCAATGAAATACAATAATACTGGTTGGGCCAATTATGGTCGCTCGTATTACTTTCTTCCCTCCTACCTCTAATCCTCAGTATTGTCGCAAGACCGGGCGACCATCAGTCAACCTTGATTAAATAACAGGCAGTTACCTCGAGTTGGTTACATGTAAGTTGTACGTATGAAGTTCATCGTGAGACACTTATTCGTGCGCCGCAGTACGTGAAACATGAGTTCGTATAACATTTTATCAAATGACGAGTTCTTCGTTGAACATTTCACCGTGGAATACATTTGTATGTATCTTACAAAATGCGGCGATAGTTTGCAAATAGTACTGTTCCAATTAGATTAACCCTAACCTAACCTAACATAGTAAAGACATCTCATAAAATTCGCCACAATATGTTGTAGCATACGTACAAATATACTCCACGGTGAAATGTTCAACGAAGAACTCGTCATTTGATTAAATGTTACACGGACTCATGTTTCACGTACTGCGGCGCACGAATAAGTGTCCTGCGGTGAACTGTTTACGTACAAATTTCCGGATACGACCTCAAGTTAACTCAAGACAACGGACGCGTGTAGGCTTGTTGTAGATTTACCGTCGTTTAACGAGTGATTCCAAGCAGACAGACAAATTCGAATAGTTAAGTGCATAAACTCTATTCGAGTCTCCGTGCAAACTCTGTTAATCAAATCACCTGTGTGTCCTCATCTCAATCATAGGGTGTCTCCTCATTTACCATATCATTAATCAAAAGTGTACCGTGCGAGTCCTTGCTAGGACGTTAGGGCTTGCACTAGGGACCAGCTTAATCCAGGCAGCAGAATATCATAAAAAGTCAGTGCCTGGAATCCTACGTGCAACTGAAATTCTCATCAAGTATTAAATAATAATAATATAATAATTTAAATATAAATGATAACATTAAATATATATTTTAAAAGTACCTGTAATTCACGAACATCTATTTATTTTCGAATTTCATTCGATTGCGTGGCGCCTAATCATCCTAGACCCTCCTCCAATGCGTAGGCTTCGCATTCAGGCACCCCGGGCTCGATTTCCAGTGAGATCACAATACATTTATATGTAATTTTCTCTAAGACTGTGTACATATGTGATTATTTCACTGTGACTACTATAGTACTATATATCGACATAAAATATAACTAATAATCTTAGTCGATATCATACCTTTCAATCAAGCAGTTCACAAATAATCTCTCAATTGAATAATCGTTCCTCACATACTATGTTTATCCGCAATAGACATAAAACTACCAAAATAATAAAGCCATAATATTAAGTACCTAATATTAGAATAGAAATGAAACAATAACAACAGTGCTTTGTGTATTAATAATACTTAGTAGTTCCGAGTAGCAAGTGATGGCATGATGGTGGCTGACCTTCTCTAGGCAGTGTTTCTCAACCGATTATCCGCGAAATTTTTGCGATCAAACGTTTCACTTGCACTTATTGTTTTGCAATATATTCGTTTCATACCGATATATTGGATAATATTGTTTTATTTCTCTGTTAGCGGTCCGCAAAACTTTTCCCCTATGTTCAGTGGTCCACATGTGTATAAAGGTTGAGAAACACTCTAGGGGATGGCACGATAAGAAGAAGTAGTTAGATCAGTGATCACCAAACCGTCGCTCGCGAGCTACCGGTAGTTCGCGGCGGCATTTTCGATAGCTCGCGTAGGATATTTTATCATATTTATAAATTTGAATGTTAGTTCGAATTGCGCTCAAAATGAAAGCATTGTTTTGTTATACCTACTTACGTGAATCAACGTTTTCCACCATATTATATGAAGGTGGTTTTAAGTAAATATAGGAACAGACTGACAGATGTACATCTTGATAATCGCATTCAGGTGGGAGTGACAAGGTACTCACCGAGAATTGAAGTGGAGGAAGGTGAATTCCATTATCTTCTAATTATTTTTACGTTTACTCATGTATTTCAAGATATTTTACAACGTTTTTATTAGCTCGTATTCTTGTTTGTCCGGTGGTTGTTTGTCCAGTACAAATCTTGCAATTGATTTTTAACTAATTTCCCGACTAGCTAGACATTTGAAACTTTTAGAATATATCAGAACACGATGGCAATGCATTCTTTTAATACTTTTAGCCATCTTGAAGCAGAATTGAATTAATTTTCAGTTCATTCTGTTTTGTATGGAAAGTTATTTCAGAAAAATCCGTAAAAAGTAAAAGACTATTATTGGATGCTGAGGGGGTGGTCCTAGCAACTAAATTATTAATATATATACGTGCGTTACTATGGAAGTCAAAATGAAATGTCAAAATGACATTTTAGTATTCTATATTTGTTTGTTTGTTTGTTTTTTATTTACTTCATATCAAGTATAAGTTTGAGCATAATAGTTCAACAGAAAATTTAAAAACGTTGTATATAAAAAGTTCTTTTTATCTTGTAATTATTATTGTTTGATGCCGTATAATAATTTAGTGGCATTTGACTTATAAATTTGCTCTTATATCAAATAGGTACTACATGGATATTATAAGATTTTAATAAAATCGTATGAAATCGAAATTTTTACCAAAATGATCGACTTGCCAGTACTATGAACTGTACTGTCTCGTGGAAGCTTATTCTCCATATTTATAGTAAGTACAAGAGTTTTGTAAAACTTTATCTTATTTTAGAAGTGAGTTGTTATTTTTTTCACAACTTTTGTCATGTAATTGTCATAGAAAAAAAAATCCACGCGTTCCAAAGTAAAAGACTATTATTGGTTGCTAAGGGGGTGGTCGTAGCAACTAAATTATTAATATATACGTGCGTTACTATGGAAGTCAAAATGAAATGACAAAATGACATTTCAGTATTCTATATTTGTTTGTTTTTTATTTACTTCGTATCAAGTACAAGTTTGAGCATATTTAGCATAATAATTTAACAGAAAATTTAATAAACGTTTGTTTTAAAAAGTTCTTTTTATCTTGTAATAATTTTGTTTATAAATAAATAATTAAAATACGCATTTTATGTTTTATTGGAAGTCCGATGTCCTAATTTATTTTAAGTAATAGAATGATATTATATATGGACATATGGTATGGTAAAAAATTATAAATAAGGAATATGCATAAGTAGCTCGCCAGACAATTTCAATTTCTGAAAATAGCTCATATCCTTATTGAGTTTGGGGACTTCTGAGTTAGATGTACTACGAAATTAAAATATTATTAAAATATAATGGACATCTACAAATAATGGTAACCGTAATAATTAGGCCTCGTGGCTTATTGGGGTGTTAAGAGCATACATAAGTGAAACGGCAAATAATTTTCAACAGTAGGTGGGACGAAATTTTTTACTCGTCGCCAATCGCAGTCGAGGTCAATTTGTTTTGTGATGGCGTTGGAGGGATATATTCTTAAATCGTGTAAAGATGACTAAAAAACGTTACAAATTTACTTGAAAAAGAAAACATGTCAATGAATATACTATTATTATTACTAATATAACAATACAATAACATTAAATGGGCGCATGTTGAATTTTTATGACAAATTATATTTCGTTCGGCTCGTTAATTGCACAATCCGCGCATAGCCTAGTCACGAGACCGTGCCTCAGATGAAGTATAGCCTTAAAAATACCCGACGGTAGGCAATATTTGAATAAATTCTATATACTTGACGCCGAATTGGGAATAACTGAGATGTATTTTTAGTGTCTTTAGATGTAAATTAGAATCTTTTATTTGATATGCCGTGAAAATAATATGACAAAAATCACACACCGTACGAAAGCGCCGCGGCCTGTGCGACGAATGATGACATACGAATCTTATTAACATAGTCATAGCAACGTGTCGCTCCTGCGCCAAACTAATTTCGAACCGTTATGGTTTCAGCCTTAAATTTCTCGTACGCACGATCGATCACATGTCAATTTTTCATTGACATTTTACAAAACTTGCACTTGTTACAAGCTAATAATAGTTTTATCATTGACGTCATTAGATAAAATGCCGCCTCTAGGCAGCGCCAAAATGCCGCCTCATTTTTTATATAATATTTTTTATCA
This sequence comes from Rhyacophila brunnea, assembly GCF_057557595.1. Classification (NCBI taxonomy): domain Eukaryota; kingdom Metazoa; phylum Arthropoda; class Insecta; order Trichoptera; family Rhyacophilidae; genus Rhyacophila; species Rhyacophila brunnea. Next base: position 24,932,916 of record NW_028232774.1, read on the forward strand.
TCCTTTCATGACTCTAATATTGAAAAAATCTCTTATATGGATACATTACTAATAAAATATATAGGTACCACTAATACATACAAAATTAAATTTAGATATAAAAAGCAAATAAATATACCCAAATCATCAGAGTCTGAGATTCTTTATATTTTACACGCATTTGGTTTGTACAATTAAATTTAGCAATACACAGTTTTATATTTCCACACAATTTTTACTATGCTATTATTGTAGGCATGTAACAAAATAATTTTAGCTATGTCTATATAGGTATACCAAATGATTCTCCTCGATTTGCCGCCCTTCGATTAACTGCCGCCCCCAAGCGACGCTCAATCTGTCTACCCCCACGCGACGTCACTGAGTTTTATACAGTGGCGGGTTTGGTGACTTGACGGGGGCAAAGGGTGGAAGTGCGCTATTTAGATCTGTCATAAATGGTACACAATAAACTTTGTCAGTCATACTTTATTATATATTTCATTGTATTAAAATACAAATTTAATGTATTGGTTATAATAAAATATGATTTGATGCTATCACCCAGTGGCGTAACAATAAAATTATTTATGTTGGGGTCGTCTTAACGAATTCCATCATTCAAATAACTGAGACTGCAACTTTTGTACAAACTTTCACTTGGACAATCAGATCAACACTCGAACTTATTATTGCTTATTTAGTTGCGGGGCTGGGTGTGAAGGGGGGCTGGTTTACGACTACAATCAGGTGATAGCAGTGGCGAAGAGTGGAGGTAGGCTGTTCAGATCTGCCATAATTAGTGCACACCAAACTTTGTCAGTCACACGTATTAGTTTTCATTGAACAATAATTTACAGATGGTGCTGGTTAGTTTTTAAAATTCAACTAAAACCTACGAAAACCATGCCATAATAGTTAATTATGCTAATAATTATAATAATGTTAATAATTACACCAAACGTTTTAGTTATCATGACGTACGTTTCGGATAACATTATAATAATATATTACATTTTAATTATATTAATTGAGCTTTCAGTTGTCACACCATTACCAAAAATACATTATTTGTACCTTACTGTAGGACCCAGGCGAAATATTTTTAATTCACTGTGATCAGTATTTAATAAATAATATCTTGATAACACGCATAATTTTAATTTGAAATAATACGATATTAAAACTTTGTTATGCCCTCAGGCAATTTCTGACATAACGAAATTATTTTATTAATAATTACATTACGTAGAATTAAAACCCACGTGGTCCAATATTCAATAAACATCTTGAATGTCATGTTATAATAATTAATAAGGATACATTATAAGATGTACATTCTATAAAATTAAATTAATAATTGAACTATTCTAATAAAATTAATTTGTAAATTTAATATATTTTTTGTATATTCAACAGCGCGTTACACTCCAGGAACTCCTGGTCATTTATTCATCATTAATTTAAAAGAATTATAAACAAATATTTTAAATTTTATTCATTACAAAATATCAGGACAACATAGTTTTATTATCAGAATAATTTCATTAATTTTGTTCAATTCGAGTATAACCAATTTGAATTTATAGATACTAGATAAGTCAATCGAATTAATATGTTTATCATTAATTAATAAGAGTAATTTTAATAAATATAATAATAAATATAAAAGTATCCGGTTAACATACCTTTAATCATCTGCTCCAGTCAGCAACAATCAATTGATGTGTATTTAAAACATTTCTTCACGACTCGGGCAAAACAATCCATTTTCGCGAACACACGTAAACCGGAATATTTCAATCAAAAATAATCAACCGAAAGAAACATGGATATGATTTTAAAAATGTCCATAATTATGATATTTTTGGTAAAAATAGTTCATTATTGACAGCTGAGATTATTACAGCAATTAATTTGTTAATTTGATAATAAAATAATTAATTTTTATTTATTTTTTATTCACTGATTTTGATTGTATTCGGATACCAGGCTGACATGAGTGTCGCGAGGTTTACGCAAATCGACGTGTTTTACTTCTTGTTGCAAGTTTCGTGCGCGACCGATAGCTTACAGAGAATTGAAAAGTTAATATGGAAATCGGGAAGACCTACCCCGTCGCGTTCTGCCCTGATACTGTCGCCAGCTAAAGTACTGCCGGGCTGTACTGTGGAAAGCGAGGAGTGTAACGCCACATTTCCCGGCGGGGTCGCTCGCGAGTGCTCCCGTTATCCACCAGATCAGGATATCGCAAATTGAATTTGTAGCACGATGTGTTTCCTTTGTTTCAAAAGTCAACTTAAGTCACGAATACAGCAAATACCTACTTTGAGTACCTTGCCATTTAGCCATTCATATAAATAAAGTTGCAAAGCAAAGAAATAAACGTTAATTATTCATCAGAAACTCCACAGAAAAAGGCGTAACGAGGCATGTAACTAGCGAGGGATTAACGAATTATTGCTTAACATAATATATAAAAAGCAGCACATTACATAATAATATGTGAGTACAATTTTTAAAATAAATACTTTGAAAAGTACCAATCGATCTAATGCTGGACGAAGGTTTGATCTAATTTTTTATATTTCTCCCGATCCCTTACGGCTATTAATTCATTGCCACTTTTACTATAGAGTCGATTATAAAATTTAGTATAATAATATATTATTTATATTTTGAAAAGCTTAGTTTAGGTATAGTACAGCTATTTTAAGTCAGAACCAGAAAAACAGAAAATATTTTAACTTTTACAACAATTCTATTGTCAATAATTTGTAGAACGTATTGATTTGTGTGTTTTGGCTCTTTCGAGCAGCCTATAGCTCCCATGTTTTCCAGCGTTCCCATGGGAAAAAATTAGGTTCTTAGGATTAAAAGATTACAAGACAAGTAGGTACTCTGGCGACCAACTTGAGTAAATCAACTAAAAAGTTAAATGATATACGATTTATTCTACACATTTTTTTATGATTATGTAAATGAGATATTATTCTCAAATTATTCCTAAAAATATTGATATTTATTTATGTTTAAGTATTAATATGTTTAGTATTTTAAGAGGGCCATGTCATGTCAAAATTTTTAAAGGTGAACGACCGTGACATGTAATCCAATTTTGGAAATAAAATACTGATATTTTTTCAAACAAAGCAGTTGCATGTTTGAATCGCGTTTCATGTATAAATAGGTGGTGATTTTTAAATGATATTATTCGTATAATCTTTAGCACCTCAATTATTCTCAGTTTGAAAATAACTGGACAAAATGATTAATTTTAGCGGAATTAAATGACTAAGGAGTGAGAAGAGTGGAAGAAGAAGAGTGTTGATGATGATAATTCAATCAGAATAGTATTGTTATAAGGAAAACGTGCTACTTTCTAGTAACTATGCGATAAAAAGCACAGTCCTTTATGACGTTTCACGCATGGAACGGAAGTGAAGCAGCCTACAGCCGGGAGCGCGGAAGTGCGCAAGCGTCCGATCGAGCCAGCCAGCCGGACAGTGAAAACCGACGGCCGCCGACTTTTCGCGAACGCACTCGAGGCGCCGCGACGCCGGGCTTTCCCGATACAGACCGGAAACGGCCGACGCGCGCCGATCTTGCGGCGCTAATAGGCCATGCAAATACCCGGAGATGATTTTGTACGTAAGTATTTTTTTATGTTTAAATGTATGCCCTTCAGTCGATCAATGGAACGCGTGGATGTTTTTTTTTCTATGACAATTACATGACAAAAGTTGTGAAAAAAATAACAACTCACTTCTAAAATAAAATAAAGTTTTACAAAACTCTTGTAGGTACTTATTATAAATATGGAGAATACGCTTCTACGAGACAGCGCAGTTCATAGTAATGGCAAGTCGATCATTTTGGTAAAAATATCGATTTTCTACGATTTTATAAAAATCTTATAATATCCATGTAGTACGTATTTGATATAAGAGCGAATTTATAGGTCAAATACCACTAAATTATTTTACGGCATCAAACAATAAAAATCAATTATATCCATATTTTTTAAAATTTGATAAATTCTCAATGTGAAAAACAAATGCATACTGACCGCTTTCATTTCTTATGCGGAATACCGAACCGACACGTTACTAGAAAGTTTTATGATGGAATTAGAAAGATTTACTGACTTAAAAATAAATATATTTTTAATTATATATATAATAATCTATAATAAATTTACAATTTTAAAAATCGACTATAAAATGAGCGTTTTTTTGAATGGTTTCAGTTCATTATTACTTATTTTTGAATGACTATTTTTATAATTATAATGATAAAATAACTCGAAAATGTACAGCAGTGTTGAGCAACATTTCTTTTTAAAAGGCTAAATTCAATACAACAATTTTTTGGGAACCGGTTCTGCGCATATATTCAGTGACACCCGATGAGGGTAGGCAGATTGAGCGTCGCTTGGGGGCGGCAGTTACTCGAAGGGCGGCAACATCATTTGGAATATATAGTAAACATAAACATAGTAATAATGAAAATATCTTTCCATTAAAAAAATCAGCTCACTGTTTTTCATGATTTCTAGTTTACTTCCGTTGCCCTTCAACATCCTTGGTGACCAGAAACCAGAGGCCACACTTGCAGATTTGCGATTAGTCTGTTGGTAACGTATCCATACAACACATTTCTTAGATATTGGATTTTATCTAGGGACGTCACTGCATATATTCTATACACAAGGCTGCTATCGGCGGCTATCTAGGGTAGTTTATCATGTGTATGTATTGAGGCGGTTTATTGTTACAGTAAGTAAACCGTCTGAACTGTCAAAAGGTGCTACGTTTTAACACCACCTCTCTTGGCTGTGTTAACTTTTAGAGTGAGATAGATAGTTTTGAACTTATTGTTACATTTATAATACCTCAATACATAAATAATATGATAAACTACCCTCAATAGCAGCCCTGTGTTTAGAATAGATGCACTGTATATATAATAATATAATTAATATATTTCGCATAATTCTCCAAGCCACTTATTTTGTAAAACAATAAAATCATATTCATTCCCCGTCCAGAAATGAGATCGAAACCTTTTTAGGAACGTAACTTCAAGGAAACGGACTTTGTGAAGAAAAAAACCCCTATGTGATCAAGCCAAAGTAATAAATATACCGAAGACTGGGTGTCAAAATTTACATACCGAATAGTCTCTAATATATTTTGGAAGAGGATTGAAAGGAAAAATTAAATATCTACATAATATAAAAGATGTTTTTTTTTTTTTTTAAACTCATTATATTCTTCTGCTACATTTTGTTATTTCGTATTCTTGTATAATATGTTGAATACAAAGATTGTCATAACCTCGCTGTAGGTGAAAAATCAACGGTTTGATTATTCATAATACATAAGTTGTATTATTCAGAATCTTTGTTTAAATTATAACCCCATTAGAATTTTCAACCCTCAAGAAATGCATTCGGGCCCACATCAGATGGGGTGCTGGGGGTGCACAATAGGTAGGTCCCCAAGCAGCAGGAGTTAGGAGAAACAATACTACATGAAAAATATTTTTAATATGTCTGTTATAAAAATATTAAATTCAATTACTGAATGTTGAAATATATAGCAATATGTATGCGTATTACGTTACGAACCGCGCGAAGGGCCGTATTTACTAAACGGAAACACGACAAAGAATGAACGTGCATATTAATTATTCATATTTAGGAGTTTAAAATATCTGATATATTACTAATACACGTGGTTCCCACAAGGTGGGGGGGGGGTGATAGAGCTCTACCCTGGGGCCCCGTGCTAAGAGGGAGCCGGCGTGGCGGGTCAACCAGTTAAGTGAGAAAACACACACCACAAATTTTCTCGAATAGTAAAAAAAGTCGTATTTAATGATTATTAACATTTAAAAATATGTGGCTATGTGATGTGATATTATGATGATTGATATAATTAAACGATAATTCACGTGAATAATTTTACTTTATAATAAATTACTTTAAGTGTGTTTCTTGACTTACAAAATGGCTATTTATCCAATATGGAGAAAGTTGCATGTTACTTGGCTACCACAAAAAGATCAATGCTGCGTGCTGACAACTCATTAAATCAACTGGATTTATTTAAAAATCGCCAAAAATACACGGAATACCCTTAGCCCTGGGGTTTCATAGAAACCCACTGTAGAAAATCACACTGTACTTAACCTGAGCGATAGGTAGGGGGGCATCATAGATCCTGGCCTGGGGGCCCGCTTAAGGATGTGGGGACCAGCGGTGGCTCCTCTAATACCATGCAAGTGCTACGCACTGCCTGCATTTTTGAAGGCATCGCTCAACTTTTCATTGTCATTCATACGTGTATCACTCACTTCGCGAAGTAGAACATGTAGCAGTATTATGAACAATACTCCGTTCATGAGCGCAAAGCGATCGCGTCCAAATAGATTTTCAGTTTGCACAGGATTACAATGAGGTAATCATTGTATACTACTTAAACGGTGGTCGAATGTTCCTGTGATAGCGTTTTGTGTAGAAATTTTTACACACTTTTAAATCGGCGCACGAAACGAAGGACTCTAGAAACAAAAACGCCAGTTTCTGTTTTATAACAATGTTGGCGAGTTAATTTTTAACAATTTTACAGTTAACATATTTAATGAATCGCCAACATGTTACGAAAATACAAACTGCCGCGTTTATATCTAAACCACTCAAATACATTGAAAACAATAAGAAAACACATCAGCTGTTATTTATTTGGCTGAAGCATTGTTCGCTCGAAGCGTAAAGCCATAAACTGTGGCATTTATATTTATTTATTGATATTAAAACTTTTATTATTCAAAAACTTTTTTGAGAAATAGTATAAATAAACAAAGACATATTTAATTTACCTTCTGATAAGTCGGTAAGAGAACACGGCAGCCTTCGGTGATTGAGGTAATCATGAAAAGACGCTTTACGACCTTACGTGGCTAGGACACGTAATCCGGATGCCGCCAAAGAGTGTGACACTTCGTACCCTTATGGCACAGCCTCAAGGGTTCCGTCGCCCTCAAAACAAGTGCATCGTCAAAGTCATGAGCGAGGACGACTCCCGGAGACTGGTGGACGCTGTCAGCGGCTCGGAGGTTCTCACCGCATCGGTCAGCTCACTGAAAAGGCCGAGGGTTGTCCTAAAGGGCATTGAGGAAAATTTTGATGGGGAACAATTGATAACTGCACTACGTTATCAAAATCCTTTCATCAGAACGTCAGCGAACGATTCCTTCAGGGTTGTGTTCAAAACAAAAGGTCGCATCCAGGGCAAATCCAATTACATTCTGGATGTGGAGTCCTTCAGATGGTGGAAGTTGGCGGCCTGAACGTTGGTTTCCAGCGGGTTCGAGTGCAGCCATGCTTTAGTGTTGTGCATTGCACGAAATGCCTGGGGTATGGGCATACTGGTCATACTTGCAAGGAAGCCTTTGCGTGTCGGGGATGTGGGGGGGACCACAAAATTGCGGAATGTCCCAAAAAGGGAAAATTGACATGCGTCAACTGCGTCCGGAAAAATAGGCGGCTCCATCTGACGGCTCCGACGGGTCACAGTCCTCTATCGCGCGCATGCATATTGCACCGCCAGCAAGAGACCAAGTCTACTTCCGCAACTGACTTCGGAAACCAATAATGGCTATACACCTAAAAGTTGCACAAGCGAATCTTGCACGGTGCGAGGTCGCCACAGTCTCTTTCATCAGGTATATGGAATCTAATAACGTGGACCTTTGGGCTTTAATTCAGAAACCGTACACTGGCAACACAGGTCAAATTCGTTCGTCGCATTTTTCAAGTATTATTTTTCAGAAGTCTGTGTCTGTATCCAGTGAAGGCAGCTATTCTTGTGCGTCGAACGTCATCTCTAACCCACTGCATTTTACTTTCCGAGTTTAGCTCATATAGTTGCGCTGTTGTAGAACTCGACTACTTAGGAGAAACGCTACTGGTCGGATCACTGTACTGCGCGCCGTCGGTGCACATCGATGAATCGCTGACCGGCATGAGGAGGCTAATGAACTCTTCAAAGGGTCACAGGCTGTTGCTTGGAGGCGACGTAAACGCAAAGACCATCTGGTGGGGCAGTAGACGTACTGATAGCAGAGGCACAGCCGTGTCAGATTTTTTAGCACAGCACGACCTAAACGTATTAAACGAGGGTTCTGTCCCAACGTTTGAAACGATCAGAGGAACTAGTAAGCTGGAAAGCTATATTGATATTACTGCGTGTTCCAACGCTCTGCTCGCCAGAGCTGAAAATTGGAGAGTATGTCGTGATGCAGCGCTGGGATCCGACCACAATGCGATTGTTTTTTCATTGCAGGCCGCAGATAGGTACGCTCCAAACAATGTCAATCAACAGCGACCAGGTTTGTTTAAGACGTCCAAGGCTAACTGGATGGATTTTGGGCTTGCACTTATTTCCCAGATTCAGGATCGCGGTATCACTGTAGATAGGTTGGATAGCGTCACAGACGTACATGAGCTCGAAGACATTGTCAAAGAATGGTCATTGGCGAACGAGTCGCATGCGAGAGCACGATGGTGCGCTCTTCGGGCGAAGGATTCCGAAGAAAAAGTAATCCATGGTGGAGTCTGAAACTGGATACACTGAAGACGGCTTTTAGAGTAGCAAGGACAAAATTTCGAAAAGCAGGCGTGGTTCGACGGCCGTTCACTCAACATATTTTTGAAGCCGCAAAGAATAAGTATGAAACTGCGATTGTGGAAGCGAAATTAGAAAGCTGGAAAAGCCATTGCTTGGCTCAGGGAAAAGAGAATGTATGGTCTAGTCTTCAGAGAATGCTCAAAAGTAAAACGTTCAAACCGCCTGAAACTCTGACAATCAACGGTCGCATGACCTCTTCGGCTCTTCTTTCGTATTTCTTTCCAGACGACAATATTGCAAACGAAACAGAGCAACAGACATTGATCCGAAATGCCGCCTTGATTCCTTCAAAGGAAGATGATGACGAGAGCTTCACTCTCGAGGAGGTCGAAAGAACAATGAGGCTGTTCAATCCAGCTAAAGCTCCGGGATACGACAGCTTCACGGCGGATATCTGTCTCAATTCATTCTTAACTGTTCCTAGCATAGTTGTCGCTCTTTATAATGCTTGTTTGCGAATTGGTCATTTTCCAAAAATCTGGAAGGTAGCTAGAGTGGTGGTTATTCCCAAATCGGGAAAGGACGACTACGCTAACGTGTCGTCATATCGGCCCATCGGATTGCTGCCCGTGTTCGGCAAAGTACTCGAAAAATTATTTATTAATCGAGTTTCCTGGAAACTTTAGACTAAACACCTGCTCAGCGAATACCAGTACGGTTTCACTCCTCAAAAGAGTACTGAAGACGCGCTTCATGCAGCAATTAATAGAATCAGGGGGGCTAACCGCTATGGTCAGTTCGTAGTGGCTGTATCTCTTGATATCAAAGGCGCGTTTGACAACGCATGGTGGCCATATCTTCTTCAACAGTTGAAATCTAAAAATTGTCCCGCTAACATTGTCAGGCTCATCAAAATCTATCTATCTGACCGAGAAGTTTTCGTTGAATATGCTGGAGCATCTGCTACCAAAGAGACATCAAAGGGATGCATACAAGGTTCGTCTTGCGGCCCTGTCCTGTGGAATATAGTTCTCGACGATCTTTGCGAGGTCTTTGCTGATGATGTATTACTGATTGTGGAATCCAAAGAACTTGGTTCTCTAGAAACAGTGACTAACAGCGTGTTGGAGAGCGTCGAGGCCTGGGGAAGGAAGGTCAAACTGTCTTTCTCCGCGGAGAAAACGAAGGCCTTATTCTTTACTAGGAGGCGCGTCTCTCCGCCTTCGCTGGTGATGAATGAGCAACCTCTATCTTTTTCTAAGGATTTTAAACTTTTAGGGGTAGTAATCGATGACAAACTAAATTGGTCGAAGCACGCGGATAGCATCTGCAAAAGAGCAGCGGTGACTTCGCTCAAACTAGCAAGAATGGCCAAACCCACATGGGGTGTATCTTCTGAAGCTCTTAGAATTCTCTACACTTGTGCTATTGAGCCTATGATCACGTATGCGGCCATCATATGGTATGAAGCTGCCAAACGGAAAAACATAGCAAAAAAAACTCAATACGGTTCAGCGTGCACTAGCGATACGAATATGCAGAGCTTACCGCACGGCTTCACTAAATTCAACGCAAGCTCTAGCAGGACGTATGCCTCTAGATTTACGTTTAAAACAAATCGCTCTCACTTACAGAGCTAAGAAGGGCGAGGAGGGCCTCGCAGGTTTTCTGCCAGACGATAGGCTTTACGAAAAACCGGTGGACTACAGAAGACTGCCTCACCCGGCTAGACTATTTTCTGAAGTGGTTTTTTATCCTGCAACGTTGGAAACAACGAATGTAGTAACATGCCGATTTTCACGGAGCAAAATTGATGGCAGTACTGGTGCAGGGTTTGTTGCATACATTAATGGCGGTGAGATAGCGGCTCGTAAGTACCGCCTTGCTAGCTATTGTACGGTAATACAGGCCGAACTCTATGCCATCCAACGCGCTCTGGAGTGGGCAGGCTCAGATCCAATACAACGAAAGCTCTCCGAAAACCATAGTATTTGTATTTATTCGGACTCCAAAAGCTCAATCCAAGCAATTGGAGATCCCTTATCTACTAATCCGATTGTCTTTTCTATTCACAGCGAGTCCGCAATACTGAGACGGCGCCATCCCGAGGTGCACTTCAAGTGGATAAGGGGACACACCGGGATAGAAGGAAATGAAAGAGCCGACAAATTGGCTCGGCATGGTGCCTCTGAACCCAAGACCGCGATAGCTTATGACAAATTTCCTCTGAGCTACGCGAAAATTACAATTTCAGATTTGGTAAAAAACGAATGGAACTCACGATATATAAATTCATCGACAGGGGAGTTGACCCGAAAGTTTTTACCTTCGATTTCAGCAGCACGAGACGTCAGGGTGCATAAGGGGCTGTGTTTTGAGATGACTCAGATTCTTACAGGTCACGGAGTCATGCGAGCATACCTGCACCGGTTTAAAATAACATCTGATGGAAAGTGTCCATGCGACGACGGAAGCGACCAGGACGTCCTACATTTACTCCTAGATTGTCAAATCTTTAGCAAGGAGCGGCACAACCTGAACTTTTTATTACAGATGGCAGATGCGGATATTCGAGACCTTCCGGGGACCATGGCAAACGAGGCTGGAAGAGACGCACTTTTTAATTTCTGTATTGATGTAATAAAAAGGATAAAAATAATAAATGGTGACATGTAACGATGATTCATGCCTTCTAGATCCAGTGACTGCAACCATATAAGATAGGATAAGTATATGCTCAGCGTATCAGTCCTATGCGACATTTCTTTTACCACGGGAAAAAACTCGGCTACAAATCGCAGTCCTCAGTTCCCAATGAATACGACAAAATATTCATCAGAATCACCACCGCCTTGCGCTACAAAGAATTTTCGAGGGTTTTTGCAAAGCGGTTTCATAGGCCCTGGCCGAATTCAAATTAGCAATACCCGATGCGGGTAGAAGAATAGTTTATATAAGGCATATTCTCTCAGCCGGCACAATTTTCATTTGAATAGCATCAAGTAGAGTAGTTTGCGTGCCAAAGTCCTTAAGAAACCTCGATAGTAAATGCGAGGTATCCATAAAGGCATCTAGAAAAAAAAAAAAAAGGGTTCCGTCGCCATTGCCGGCCCTCCCTCACCCTGCAGCGGTGCCACAAAAGCGACCTACGTGCCGCAGGTCTGACATGGCGGGAGGCGCAAGAGTTGGCGATGGACCGAGGAAAGTGGCGCGAATTTGTGCTTGCCCTATGCGCCAATGCTGGGTCGTGACAGGGTGAAAGAATATTTTCTCTTTATAGTGATCTTATCCATATTAAAATCTTAATAGTATTTTGGACATCGGTGACTGAGCAGAGATAGGCGCTATTGTCCTCTGTGCTTCTGTTCTTTGAAAAAAGGTTGCTCGGTATTGTTCATTTTTTCCAACAGCCTGAGGCACCTCTGGGACTGAACCACACACTTTGAATACCACTGATCTATTTTATCCTTCTCTTCCACTTTGTTAGTGAGGCGGTCCTCATAGTCAAGTGCGTAAGGCACAGACATTTCATCAGGGGGCTCCTGGTTCGATCCCCGTTAGGACACAATACTTATATTGATATAATTTTGTTTTATTTATAATACCACATTACCGCTACTCTGGAAGATTTATTCAACTTGACTGGGAGAACAGTTAAATCGCTAGTAATGGTGAATACCGGAAAAGCAGGTTTAAAGATACTACTTAGCTGAACCAAAGGCAATCCTCATCAATGGCACTCAAATCGAGCAGGTCAACAACTACGTCTATCTTGGACTATAAATATCAATCGCCGGTGGTATAATATAACGAGATTGCTTGCAGAACCAAACTGTCATGGAGTGTGGGCGTCTGAATAGTATCTTCAAAACGGATCTCCCATTGTGACTTAACACAATCGCTGCGTACCTCTTAATTAATTTTTAATTACCGCATTTAAATAACATGCTAATTGGATCGATCGGCCGCTTAACGGGGACATGGCAGCCGTGTCATCCGCGTCGAATGAGTTATTAAAGCACAAAGTGCTCTAACAATGTGTGATACCAACGCTCGCGTATGCATGTGAAACATGGACTCTCAATGTAAAAGAAATCCAAAAATTGCAAGTAGCACTATGTGGCATGGAAAGGTGCATGTTAGGCATAACAGGTAAAGATTACAAAAGAAACAAATGAATAAGACAAGATTGTGCGGTGTGATAGAGGTCGCTAAGTAGATGAAATAATCGCAATGGGCTGGACACGTCGCTCAGCGAGTAGACAACCGCTGGACAAATGCCGTCATAAGGGACACTAAACACCCACAACCCGCCGGATAGACACTGATAAAGTTTGGTAGATGTACATGGCAGCAAAGAACTAAGGACCGAGAAGAGTGGAAGGAGCTAGGGGATGCCTTCATCCAGCAGTGGGTCGACCCTGGCTGTCGTTGATGATGACTAGATTAATATTTCACTATGTACACTAGTCATTAGACCTCGTGGACTATTATAATGTTAAAAAGAATATATATGTATATATTATATATACAGTCGAACTTAGTGATTACGAGGAACATGGGACCCGACTGAATTTGCTCGTTATAAGCGTTACTGGTTATATCAGAGAATAGGTATTTTTAAATGAGTGGTCACATAACACAAAAAGTCGCAATTCAAACAAAAATACACAATTAGAATTTTTCCCTGAAACAAGCATGGCATTCATAAACTGCAAAAGAAGTTGTTTATTGTAATTAACGCTGGTAGGTACCTACTTACTTTACAAACCTTGGATTTTTTTTTCAACCATATGCGTTGATACTTTTTCTATCTTGTCGGCGAAAACACCAATTAGGTAGGTACTTAGACACTTAACTAGTGTCATAAACGTAATCCGAACCCGGCGGCATCCTGTCTGGTCGGATTTCATTGCAGGGTCGAAATGTTTTTAAACAATCGACACTTAAGAAAATTTTTGATGATATTTTAGCTCGGTATATTCGATAAGGAGCTCGTTATAAAAGTGAATAAATGTATGGAGAAAATCCTAAACTAAAATGTCAACGAATGTTTCCTCGTTACATCCGAAATCTCGCTATATCCGTGATCGTAATAACCGAGCTTGACTGTATATATAATATTTGATTATTAAATAAAAAAATATACATTTATTAAAACCTTTTTTGACAGACACTGGAATTATTTTTAATTACGTAGTTGATGTTCTAAATTAGTATTGTTTTCTTATTGCTCTAATATAATGAGAATACTTGTATTCAAGATCAAATGTTACTTTTTTCAATGACTACTTTTCTTGCCGCCATTCCCACCACCCTCTAAATAGGAAATGCTTCAATGGCTAACAACCAATCCTCGTATATCAGCTAAGTAGAATAGTGTCTTCTAGCAGTGGAGGCGACTCGTTTAGGTACTGGTATCGTTACTTTCAAGTGACACTCTCACCATTCCAAAGTTATTTTGTCGTGGCGGCAATGCCAGAAGAATCTGTGCTTCCTCTACTTGGTACACTGTGGGGATCAATGTGCAGGGCCAAAAGGTGTTATATCTTGTCATAACAATTGATTTAAGTATAATAGAATTGATAGGATATTTTGCATTGCAAATTAAATACACTGTAAACAGATTATTCAAACAGAATTTATTTATAAAAATAACATTTTCTTAAAATAGCCATAAACTAAAATTAGAAAAATAACAATATAATAATATATTAGTATTTATTACAGAAGAAGATTTGGTTTGATTCATAACCAAAATATACAAAACACATAACAATTAAAGCCATTTTTTCTGTTTTACACAGGTACATAATAATTACTATCGTATTGCATCGATTAAAAGACACCGTGTTAGGTATTCCTTATTTTACTGTCTCCGAATTCGAGGTAGGTATGTTTTATAATCGATGACATCTTTAAAATGGCATTAAAACTTACAAAATGAGTGTTACCTTCTTGGAAGAAAATTCTAATGTCAGTAGTGAAGTACCTACCCTTACAAAATCTGTAAAAAATTCAGACTCTAGTGGGTGATACTACAGATAAATGTGCATAAACCTATTGCTTTTATTGTCATTTGAAACTTTCTTTTAAATAATACAAGCAATGAAATAAATCACGGTATCAGCATCGCCAACAGATGCTATTTTGGTCTCCAAAGGTATCTAAAAAACTAGGCACTCTCAAGGTGTAACCAAAACAACTCTATATAATAAACTTTTATTCAATGAATAATTCATAATTTATAACATAATTTGAAAACACCTCAGATACATTTATCTACTAGAAAAAATCCATTTTGAATAAATAAACCGATAGCCAATATTAACACAATTTGATAAATTTTTCATGTAACAACTACTATAAATAGACATACTACATAAGCGTGAAGTTCGATAATTTTGATTGAAAATATGACGTAGTTAGAGCGATGCCGAGCAATAGAAAATAATGCAATAGGCTTCATATAAGAGCAGTTCGAAATAATAACGGTAACATTAATTATATTTTCCCTATCGTTTGAAAAACTGCAATGTCATACCCACAATTCACGAATTAGGAGGCACAAAAAATAGTATATATAATGAAATGTATGATGAAACATGTAGAATGTTCCATATCTCACTTGGAAGGTATACGACATAATATTGCAATTATTTTTTGGTCTTATAGGTATAGTAATGATATTTTTTTTTAAAGATTTCATCAAAACTTTCTGATATTTAACACAGATGTGTATACTAAAATTCCTCGCTCTAATCAACAAAAATGTCAATTTATCCCAACCGATTGGTTAAAAAATATTACTGTTAGTCGAACGCTATGTATCTGTAATACGTGCGCACGCAGTAGAAGAAATCGAAATCTGTGCGATTTCAAGGTTAAGATGTTCCACTATAGTTAATTTCATCGTAATTAAGTTGGATGCCCGTAGCTTAATTGGTAAAGTACATTGGTGTGAATCAGTGGCGGCTCTAGCATATTTTAGTAAGTGGGCGTTAATGGCGTGGAATATCTAATACATATATGTATACCTAATTAATATCAATCAAAACATATATTATATTTTTATTAATATTTTGAATTCTAACATTAATTGTGTGCACTTAAGTCATTTATTTTGTATAGTGGCTTTTGCTTCAGATTCTATAAATAATTCAAAGAAAACATAGCTTTTGTAGCTCTTACTTCATCTTCATATGCCTCATGTGTCCGAAAGAGTCTTATAATTAAATTCTACTCTTCTATTTTTTAGTTTGGCGAACCGGTCAATCACTTTGTTGTTGAAATCAGGAACGGACTTGATGAATTCGTCTTCTATTGATAACATGGAAAGCGCGTTCAGCCGTTCCTCACCGATTGTATTTCTTGAACATGTTTTGATACGTTTCAGCGTAAAACACCTTTCTGATTCTGAAGTCGTCACTGGGATCGTAATAATAATTTCTAAAAGTTTGGTGACTTCAGTAAATATCTCTTTTACATTATTCTCGTCCAATGACGCTAAGAGAGAAGCGGCGGATTTTACATCACTAGTGAGTTCGTCATGTCCATACAGAATTTGTAATTCCGTTCTTAATTTATTTTTAAGTAGAAATGGATAATATTGAACCGCTATATCAAAGTCTTTATCGGGAAATTTTTTTTGAAAAATCTTTGAAAAATCTCACATCCACCAATCTTGCAGCGGTAAGATGGTCAGTATTTGAAAATCTATCGCTGACGTGCACAACAATGACATTGCATGCTTCTTTCATCACGCGCTTCAAATCACTAGCGGAAAAATTTCTTTTACATGTTAAATCAGCGTAAAGGTCTCCCAATTCATCCGTTTTCTCTCTTATTTTTAATATGGCTGCTTTAAAGTGTGTTACAGCTAAGTTTGCTGAAATATTATCTATGCAAACTTTTTGAAATAAAATGTCAACTTCCGGCATAACTTGCGCGAAAAATGAAAGAAGACAGCAGAATAACCTATCGTATAAAAGATTTAAGAGTCCACATGCTTCACTTAAAGTTACTGCATCCCACCCTGGATCTTCTTGAAATTTCAAAAAACACTCTTATTCAAACCGCATCTTATTCAAATTTTCATAAACGGTGTTTATCATACGCCCAGAAAAATTCCACCTTATTGTTCTAGGTCTTGGCATCCTCTGGTTCACAACCTTGTCTAATAAACAGGTGCGTTTCGTGGACACTGAGAAAAGTGATGAGAACCCAGAAATATTACCGAAGAATATTTTTAGTTCCTTGTGTGTTTTCAAACACAGTTGCAGCATTACAAGGTTCAATTGATGAGCGTAGCAATGCACAAAATGTGCATATGGGAAATTAACCTTAATCTGTGCCTGTGCACCATTTAAATTACCTTTCATTACAGCCGCACATCATAGGTTTCCAGTCAAAAACTAAGTATATGGTCAGCACACGCGATCAGGTACCGCTGCAGAATATAGACATAGGACAGCATGCATATGAAGGGGTGGACAAGTTCACGTATCTCAGATCCAGCCTAAATACTCAAAATAAGACAGCAGAGGAGATAAAAATCCGCCTTATCTCCGGGAATAAATGCTGGCATCCCTGCAAGCGATTGGCGGGATCGAAAATTCTAGGCCGAAGAAGTAAACTTCTAATTTATAAAACAATTATAAGGCCAGTGGTCACTTATGGCTGTGAGACAAAAAAAGAGGGAAAAAAGAGGAAAAGAAATTAGCTGTCTTCGAGCGCAAAATACTCCGCAAAATCTTTGGACCAACGTTGGAAAATGGGAACTACAGAATAAAAATGAACCACGAGTTGGAAGAGCTGATTGAACAGCAAACAATCATAAGATACTGTAAGTCCCAAAGACTACGATGGGCCGGACATGTGGAGAGAATGCCTGAAGTTAGAGCGCCAAGAATCATGACGAAGTGGCTACCCCAACGGAAGAGACCCAGAGGCCGTCCAAGAAGGAGATGGGCTGACGCCGTAGAAGTGGACTGGCTTCATATAGGAAGACCCGGTAACTGGAGAAGTGTGGCGAGAGACCGGACTGAGTGGAGAGCGGTTGTGGAGGAGGCCAAATCCCACCCCGGGATGTAGCACCGTGGAAGAAGAAGAAGAAGATCATAGGTTTGAGCTATCAATTTCTGATTTTGATTCCACATTCATTCAGTACTAATTATATTTCTGCTGTCAGGCCACTGACGTGAAAGGAAAACTATCTACAAATAGTACTTCACAATACTAATAGAGAGTATGTATTAACAAAAATAATTTTAAACTTATTTTAATAGATGGATGACCGTTAATCACTGACGTCTGACTGGCAAACTAAAACAACTTGTCACAGGATATGCCCCGACCAACAAGATAATATAATAATAATATGTACGTCAACTTTTACCTAGGTATTAACATATATGCAGGAGTGGGTATTTTGAATCGCATCCCCGAACCAGCACCAATACATGTAAAGCTAAAGTGCATATGACGTGCTTAATGTTCTACACAGTTACAGCGATAGAGAATTTTGAGAATCATAACTGACAATCGTATATAGCATCTCATAATTAATTGCTTTGCTTGCATAAATATTTGCTTTGATTTGAAAGGGTCCATTTCAGAAGGCCCCGGCCACAGGGACCTCGGAAATCTGTTCTCAGAAGTTCTGTGACCCGACATTATCGTTGTATGTACCTACTATGTAGGTAGACTGAAGCATTAACAGGGTTGCGCCAAGAAACAAGAATCAAGGATGGGTAAACGGTACAAATAAAATATATAATTAATTTATACTTAACAAAGTCAATGTATTGTGGCAGGCATGTGTAACATGAATATTTAATTGAATATTAATTAAAGAATGATGATGGGGGGACCGTCCCCTCGGTCTCTTAAGGTAGAGCCGCCCCTGGTGTGAATCCAGTGGTTACAAGTTCAAATCCTGTCGGGCATTGTATTTTTTTCAAATAAGATTTCTAGTAGGTAAATATTAGAGGTGTTTTCAAATTATGTAAACTCTACATAAAACTCTCTTGTGCCCAGAATTAACACATGAATCAGAATGATGGCCACTCGGGAAGCGGGATGAGAGGAAATGGATATCTTCAAGAGGGGAGTCGTAAGAAGAATCTTTGGACCTGTTAAAGATAATGGCATTTTGAGGTTAAGGTCTAATGAGGAACTGTACACTTTTTATGGGGATGAAAAATCACATTGCATATAAAAATGCAGATACTATACAGGATCAGCCACATGCATATAATGCTGGAGGAGTTATTAGCAAGGCGGAGAATGGCGTGTTTAGTGACGTTTAGCCTAATTATGTTTTTTGATTTAGTATCACTTTTAGATTTTTGTTTACTCAATTAAATACTGATTTGAACTGTTTGGAGGCCCCTTTTAAATTTTCAGACGGATCTGTTGCGTCGTTAGCGCCAAAGAAAATCGCCGCTGAAGGCAGGCTATGTACGCATCGGCTAAGGACAAGAGATGACCTGTTTTCATAGGCCAAGAGTTGTAGTCACAATGATGTAGTGCTAATTAAGCTTTAAACATCCTAATTCCCCCATTTCTCATTTTTGATGAAAACTGTTTGGAGAAGTGCAGGAGCGCCACCCCAGAGCACTCCGGTCCGGTCAACTACACCACTGGTTGTATTGCCATAAATAATGATGATGAATAAAATTTTTATGTGAATTTTATAATAGGTGTTTAAAAATAAAGGTCTGTATTATAATAGATGCAATACGGTAAAATATAAATATTTGATGTTATATAATTTATTATGAGGGTTAATCAAATTTGTCCAAAAATCCGATTTTTTCTAAATCATTCAGGCTATTGACCAGAGCCTCATGGTACGCCAAGTTTGAAAATAGAGCATTTCTGCCGGCGCTCTCTTTGTTATCCATTATGGCATCCGCTGTCATGTTGTCGCTGGTTGTTTCATCCAACTTCACCAACGGTAGGACAATGCATGGTGTCATGATGGCTAGAAGGAAAAATATTATAAATTAAGGCCTGTTCGATATTGATACGCTTCATATACTTCTACTAGCGGGAATGACACAGCAGCAAAACATTTGGACCGTTACCATCTTGGTGTCTACTGAAAATCAACATTACTGTGTTTGTGACATTCTGACTGCATGATTGCTTGTCAAATTGTACGAGGGTGGGTCAATAAGTCCTTAGAAAAGCCGACAGGTGGCGCGACTAGTACTGTAAGCGGTTTGTTTTCATGCAGCGGCACTACCGATTCAGTATGCTGCGAAGTTTCAATCAGATTGGTCGGGTTTTTGTGTGTTTCTCGTACATTTAAAAAAAAAAATTTGCTTGTTTACAAAAATGGAGAAAATTGAGTTTAGAGCTGTTATTAAACATTTTAATATAAAAGGGTTAACAGCAAAGGAAATAAAAAATGAGTTGGATTTAGTTCACGGCATATCTGCTCCTTCACTTGCAACTATTTATAACTGGTTAAATGAATTTAAACGTGGTCGTACATCAACAAAGGATGAACCACGCTCAGGACGTCCTGTAGAGGTGACTACACCAGAAATGATCAATAAAATCCACGATATGGTATTAAGTGACCGAAGATTAAAGTTGAGTGAGATAATTGAGGTTACAGGGATCTCAAAAAGTAGCGTCATTTCTATTTTACATGACAAATTGGGCATGAAAAAAATTTCTGCAAGATGGGTGCCGCGTTTGCTCACAGTTGACAATAAACGCAATAGGGTGGTGGCCTCTAAAGCCCTGTTGTCGCTCATGCAACGCAATCCGGATGAATTTTTTCGTCGCTTTGTGACTGTAGATGAAACATGGATACACCACTATACTCCCGAGACGAAAGAACAGTCAAAGCAGTGGATTGCGAAAGGCGAACCATGTCCAAAGAAGGCGAAAACTGAAAATCAGCTGGTAAGGTTATGGCTACTGTATTTTGGGATGCACGTGGAATTATTTTCGTTGACTATTTGGAAAAAGGAAAAACAATAACAGGGGATTATTATGCATCTTTATTGGACCAGCTAAAAAACAAAATTGATGAAAAACGGCCTCATTTAAACAGGAAAAAAATCCTCTTTCATCAGGACAATGCCCGTGTTCACACATGTTTACGATCAATGGCTAAAATTGAAGAATTGAAGTTTGAATTGGTCGACCACCCACCGTATTCGCCAGATTTAGCCCCCAGTGACTTTTTCCTTTTCCCAAACTTAAAAAAATGGCTAAGTGGACAACGTTTTTTTTCAAACGAAGAAGTCATCGATCGGACAAATGCATATTTTGAGGACCTTCCGAAAACTTATTTTTCTGACGGTTTAAAAAAAATTGAGAAACGTCTAACCAAGTGTATTGAGCTCCAAGGAGATTATGTTGAGAAATAAAAAAAAATTACAAAAATAAAAACTGTTTTAATGCTTTTTTCCAAGGAATTATTGACCCACCCTCGTATTTAGCATTAAAACATGTGAATGGAGAGAAAGAAAGGTCAGGAGAACCGAGATAGATTATGTAGCATCAAACAGTTTCCGAATCATACAAAGCTGTGGCGAGGGGTGAAGGTAGGATGTTAAGATCCAACATAAATAGTGCACATTAAATGCTGGTTAGTTTTTAAAATTCAATTAAGCCCTGCCTAAACCAAATCATAATCGATAAAAAATATTCTACAAAATATCCAAAATTATGTATGATTTAATGGCATAATTTTAGTTTCATAGATGGAGGAATATTTTTTGACTATTATCTACTATAGGATTAGGCAGGGTTTAATTGATTTTTAAAACTAAGAATTAATACTATCTTAGTTTATTGAAAACAAATACGCTTGACTGACAAAGTTTAGTGTGCACAAACACAAACAGCCTACCTCCACCCTTCGCCACTGATACAGAGTCCGCTTTTATTTTGGATTCACCTGTAGCTTAGTGATATAAAAACTCATTTACTACAATCCCCTCAATACCAATAAGCCGACACCTCATTCAGCTGCAAACCGTCTAATGTCAATACATCATCTAATCTAATTGACAGACCCACTTATGAATTTTCAGAAATTATGTATGTATCAAATCTATGCGAATTCAGCTAATAATTTATCTTATATAGTAAATCAATGGGAGAGATCTTGCAGCTGGCAGGGGGAGTGAAGACGCTTCCTGGAGGGACATACAATGGATTTAGTATAATGCTAACGATTGATTGATTGGTTATAAAACATGATCTTACCGATAAATCGATTCTTCAAAAGGACTTGATATAAATATTCTAGCTTCGGGATGGTTCCGGTATATTTTAATTTTACTAGTGTTTCCGTGAGCTGGTTGTGATATTCTTTGAGTATGTCGTCTCTGTGAAGGGACCTCGTTTGATCTGTGGTAGACGTGAAGAAGAAATAGTTCAAGTCGTAGCCGGGACTTGAAAAGAATGGCTGCTGTAAGTCTACCTGAAATTACCAAAAATGTGATACAATCTTACAATCTTATTATCAAACTAAAATAAAAAGATTTTTTTTTTATTAAGTACAAAAAAAATTTTAATTATGAATTATTTAAACATCTCTCCAGTACATCCAAGAGAACTGGCTGAAGAGAAGTCGGCTAAATGCAGAACTATTCTAACTCACAACTGAAATTACTAACTGACGTCCGGCTCTCGCCAAATATTCAGTTATAACGTCTACTTGAACTTTCTAACAATTATTAATAAACCATGTATGTGATCTGAGGTGTTTTGAAGTTATGTATGTTCAATATAATATGGAATGTTACATTCTCAAATCTTGTGAATTATTCGTTGAATAAAAGAAATGGTTTATTTCATATCTCCTGAACTATGAATAATTCGAGTTTACAACCAATTGAATAGGTTAAACCAATGAAATTTTCTTTTCATGCATTAATTAAGCAAAGAAATGGTAAAAAAAGTCCTGGAATATGATTTGACATGTGATTTTTACTTACAAATCTGAGGTCATCAAGTGAACCATCGTCATTATATTTAAACATCATATTGTTAATCCAAAAATCGCCGTGCACGAGGACATTGAAGTCAAAACAATCTTCTGGTACGGGTCGAGCTGCATCTATTCCATGTTGAATAAAACATTTCAAGTAATTTTCATAAAACTTGACGTATTTCTGGAGCTCCGGTTTTGACTTCATGAGTTCGACAGCTTGGGAAATGCCATTTTCAAAATACACCTTTAAAGTGTCTGACATATTGTCCTGGAATATTCCTAGATTGTATTTAGCTCGGAATTTGGGATCCTAAAAAAATTTTTAATATAACATAAATTAAATACAATAAATCAAAACCGGTTTCATCTCAACCTTTTTTTAAAAAACTGATATTTTCTCTTGTTGTACAAAAATCCTGATGTAGAAGACGTTGATCCAACCAATATGGCATACGGAATGTATGATTTGAGTTCATCGAGATTTTGTACATGAGCTGGCCGTGACCGTACACCGAATTCCTCTCTACCATCAGTTGAACAAACCGATACAGTGGTCTCAAGCATCGTAAATCGATCAAAATTAGAGGTTCGCGACGCGGCACCCTCTGCCGCCTGATGTAGTTAGTGTGATAATATTATATGTGACGCATAAAGTCGAAGGATCGACCTCTGCAATTATATATTTACATTAAACGTAATGCTTATTCTTGAAGAGTATTTGCCTGCTATCTTTTATACAATGCCATCTGTCATTTATTATTATTATAGGTATTTTTTTCTCTTCCAACGCGTGCCATGCAAAATCATCTCACGTGCCATCAGTGGCACGAGTGCCATAGGTTCGCCACCCCTGGTATAGGTACTATCACGATGAGCATTTAATTTTATTTATTTACCTTCCACGTTAAGTAATACTAATCATGTACTTCTCAAGAGAATCCCTATATATTGTAATGATTATATTTATTCAATAATGTTTATTCGGCATTCGGATTATCCGGCCATAATGTATTATAAATCAATAAATATAATAAATAATAAGTACATATTATGAAATAGCAATTTTAACATATTTCATTGCCATTATATTACTACTAGGTGTATCTAGTGGCGAAATGTGAAAATTTACGTCATGTATCATTTTTGATTGAGATATTAAGCGTCCCATAGACATCAAACTTATCAAAAAGTGACCATAGAGAAAAATATTCTTCTGTTTTTGTAGAAGGAATACTTGACCTAAATATACGAGCATATCCAAACACCATTAATTAACTCGACAAGTTTGTATGTTAATAAACGATTATGGCGTAAGGTAGTACGGTAATAAACGGCATTCGACAGCTTATTTCGGTGGATGGCCTATCAGTCATGAGGTCTAGACGAAGAAGAGAGATATTTCACTTTGTATGATAGGTAAG
Organism: Rhyacophila brunnea; assembly: GCF_057557595.1. NCBI lineage: Eukaryota > Metazoa > Arthropoda > Insecta > Trichoptera > Rhyacophilidae > Rhyacophila > Rhyacophila brunnea. The sequence goes on from NW_028232774.1 coordinate 24,956,918, forward strand.
TACCTGTTTGTTCAAGAACATAGAAACCGCATGCATTTTAGCCAACTTAGCCAAGATAGTATTGCATCGGGCTAAATTGAATCCTTTTCTTCTGTCAGCCATCTGGTAACCGTCCATTACCAAGTCTTCGAGCACTAGCAACTCGTACGGTTCAGTTGTGTGATACAAATACCTTAAATTAATAATAATCATTAATGGTATCATGCATTCATATGAACTTTTTGAATTACAATACTTGATAATAATTACTATTACAGAAAAATTTTGGTGTGGTTGAAGTGGCGGCAGCCAGAGAAAAAAATAATCTATACTTTGACTCCATCCATTTCTTTCTTATATATCTATTTTTTTAAACTTTATATCGCAATTAAGATTTGTGTAGAAATGTAATTAAATTTGAATTGGTGTATTTAATACTACGTGAGAACGTGACTATGGTGTGGCTCTTTATATATGAAAATCCAGAATGCGGCTCTCGTTGACCTCATGTATGCCCATCCCTGCTCTAGATAAAGGAACGGTTCCGGCTTATGTCGATCTCTGCAGCCTACCTCCACCATTCGCCACTGCTATAGACACATTAGTTACTCTGATGACTCTACATCCTGCATTATGTACACATTTTTACAAGGTGGAACTCAGTGTCAGAGATAGTAAGATCACTGACACTTGAGTCAGGTTCAATGCTATAACCGCAAATTCTTTGGTCCGATTAGTTTTATTTTGTGACTGATCCAACATTTCCAAATAAGATTTACCTTATAATATTTAATAAACTATTTTTTTTATTCAACGACCTACCTTAATTTAATATACTAAAACCGATAGCCAACATTATAACGCAAGTCAATATGCATTTTAGGTAACAATTACTAGTTGAAATCGTCGTAATTAACTAAGATGCCCATAACTTAATTGGAAAAGCATACTGATGCGAATCCAGCAGATACATGTTCAAGTCCCGTCGGGTGTCGTATTTTTTTTTCTTTCTACAAAATGATATTTTCTAGTAGTAGTATTCATTATAATAGTTTGACGAATTGGAAAGCGGCCACACTGGATAGGGACAGGTGGAGAGAGCTGTTGGAGGAGGCCAAAACCCACACCAGGTTGTCGCACCCCTGATGATGATGATCATTATAAATTATAAATTGACAAAATTCTTACCTAGGAGTAAGTTGGCAATGCAATCCTGCAGCTTTCATCGCGTCATGAATCACAGGAAGTGTCTCAGTATACATCCATACCTCTTTATTAAATACATTTAAACTTTTCATCGTAGCTCCATGACTAGTGTCCAGAGGATGCATGTATTTGACGATGTAAGATTTGTTTACATCTTCGGGTTGACTCTCGATAGAATAATTAACATGGACTCTGTACAGCAAGCTTGAATAGTTGTCACCATTCTTGGTGGCGAATTCGCCGTTGAATTTGTGAATTTTTATGTTTCTTCCAGTGTTTTCTGGTTCATTTTGCAACACCCTTTTTAAAAAAGGTTCGTTCAGCCATGGTAGTTCAAGTTCATTGGATTTTGTATTCATCTTGAAATATTTCAAGGTATTCGCCTGCTTTTGGTTTTAATAAAAATATCTTCGTTACTGTCAACATCTAAGTCAACGACTGTAAAAAACATAATTTTTAATAATGATAATACTCTTTAAAATAAGGGATATTATTTAAGAAAATTGTAAAATTGCCATATACGTGTGCAATGTAAATATACATTCATTATTATGGTTTCAGTGTATGAAAAATAAAAAGGTTTTCATAAACGACCCTGCCCATACAGTCTGTCTGAATATGTAAACAGTTCTTTCATAAACAGATAAATGAGGTGTCTAATTCCAAAAAGCGATAAGTCCACATTTGGTCTAAATCAAGAAAAAAATACGCACGTATTCTTTGTATAATTTTACACAAAACGCGACAAAACCCAACGAAAAAAATATTTTAAGTCTCGATTTATTACAAAAAGCGCCAAGTCCGTGTTTCATATTATTTAAAGCTTGGTTGATTTCGCGCGTGTTTAAGTCAACCAATAAGGGAACATTCAATATTGGAAATGGCGTCTCCTATGCTGTAGCATCCGGTAAACTCATGACAGTGCCACGGAAATATGTGCCTTATGCGGAATAAATTAAAAAGTGAGGTACAAGTAGCGCTACCCAATTTTATTTTGCCTATATTTACTACATTTAAGAGTTTTTTGGCTGAAACAAATTGCTATTTGGTTCTAATTTCGACATAGAATACAACGGAAAATAATCTCACGTTAAAAGCTTAAAAGCTTGAAACATAAAGACGTTGTTTCCCGCAAATATTGAATTGTGGACCTGTCGCTTTTTGTAATTAGGCGCCTCAAAGATAGATAAAAGTGGTTGGAAATAGGCAGATAATTTCAAGAGAGAGACGCAGAGAAGTTGAGTGTGACCGACTGGAGAGAGACAGTTCGGTATATGCCTTGAGAAAGGTTGTGCAGTCGACAATGGCGAAGGGTGGAGGTAGACTGTTAACATCTGACATAAATGGTGCACACTAAACTTTGTCAGTCTAACGTATTTGTTTTCATTGAAGTAAGAATACAAAATGCAGGTGGTGCTTGTTGGTTTTTAAAATTTCAATTAAACCCTGCCTAATCCAAGCCATAGTATATACTAGTCAAAAAATATTTGTTTATAAAATATCTATAATTATACCATTAAACCATACATAATTTTAGATATATTTTGTAGATAGAAGAATATTTTTTATCGATTATGGTTTGGTAGAGGCAGGGCTTAATAAATCTAATAAATTTAGCCAACACGATTTCCAATTTGTATTCTTAGTTCAATGAAAATAAATAACTGTGCACTACTTATGTTGGATCTCCATCCTTCGCCACTGCTGTCTAGTATATCAGTGAGATGATTTTTGGTATTGAAGTATGCATTCAATTTGAACGTTTGTGATTTTGACACGTTCTAGCGGTGGACCAGCATTAAATGTCAGGAATTAGTTGTATTACATTAGGAAAACCATTTAGAATAAGTAACAAAAAAACAAAAGCGGCCGATTTTCCCGGTAAACAATTCTGTATTGAATTTAGAAATTAATACGTACACAATTTTTCAACAACCGGAAATTTATACGTATACAATTGACCGTAGGACACTTCTTCGTAAGTCGTTGTCCTCGAAACATGTGTTCGTATAGTATTTAATCAAATGACGAGTTGTTCGTTGAACATTTCACCATGGAGTATATTGTACGCATGTTACAAAATGCGATACCTAGTAGTTTGCAAACAGTAATGTTCTAATTAGATGGCTACTAAGTATGTTCGATAAATGGATTCAGTTAAGTGGAGACCTATTGGTAAACTGTAAATTATTATATTGCAGTCAATAGTATTATAGTAGTAAAGTAAGTAATTAGAATCATAATCATTATGTATTAATTAATCATAACGTATAATAATATATTATATTTATGTAGTTTCATCTTTAAATTATTTAAAACCAATAAAGACATCTTATAAAATTTGTATTGGAACATAACTATTTGCAAACTAGCACCGCATTTTGTATCATAAGTACAATATACTCCACGGTGAAATGTTCAACGAACAACTTGTCATTTGATTAAATACTGTACGAAAACATGTTTTAAGGACAACTGCATACGTACAACTTACATGTAGCCAGTCCCCATAGCTTAGCTAGTTAAGTCTATCATTATATTATACATATTAAGTCATCTAAGTATAAGTATTTTATTATTTATAGATGCTCTCATCATGAACCGAAGATAGAACATTCGTTTCGCCAAGTGACATGCTATAAAAATTTAACTATAAAACGATACAGGGTAAAGGTGCCGCAGAGGTGGACATGAGATTTTACAACTTTCTTTTTAGACTAAACCAAACCTAACCTAACCTAACATAACCTAACCTAATCTAACCTACCCCAACCTAATATTACCTCATATAATCTTAGTTTGTGATAATGGTGTATCAAAATGTATGAAAATTTCAAATTTTCAATTAACGATTATTGGATCGAAAGCCGATGTGCCGACAGAAAAAGGTATTTATTATAATTGTCTACATGGAATAAACTGTTTTCGTAAAAAAAATATATATAAAAGCTCGTGTCCACCTCTGCGCCACAATTACAAGATACAGTAAACTATATATTTACTGAAACCTTGTCTTCTTCATTTTTAACAATACATTCCAATGGGGGATTTAACTTACTCCTCCACTGGCGCCTGCCCTTCTTTGAAAACCTGCGGCAGTTCTAATTTTGTAGAACCATCTGGCGGGAAGTGTTTCACGTTTTTTTCGACCTTCATTAGATAACATGTGTTTTGCACAAACTATAAAAATGTTTGGTGCTTTTTACTGGTTCTCCGTCATCGTTATCTGTCAGTCGCCATTTTGAATTTTAGCTATCTTTTAGTCATCGAATTATAGTACACGGTCCAAGCCATTATAGTATTTCGGCAAAAATTATAGTACGTGTAGAGAAAATGAAAGTTTTTTGTTTGTCACAAACATAACGGAGAATTTGAGAAATTCCGATGTCCTACTTAATTATAACACCTCTTACGACCGAAAAATGCTAACACCGGCCGCTGTCATTAACTGTCACGTTAGTTTTTTAGAGTAGGTATACAACGCAAAACCATGCCCATTGACTAAAATCGCACACTGAGATCTTATTTATGCTATTTTATATAGTACTTATTCCACTTTAATTAATATATTAGGACCGGTTTCGTCCGCCTCAGTGGGACATTTTCAACGTTGAAAATGTCCCACTGAGGCGGACGAAACCGGTCCTAATATATTAATTAAAGTGGAATAAGTACTATAAAAAAATAGCATTTTTTTAATTGTGGTATTTTTGACGTACTATACCTTTTTAATAGTACGCGGACGAAAATGTAACTTTTTGAATAGTACGCGAATCAAAATGTACTATAATTATAGTTCGGTTGGCAACACTGCGCTCACTGACAGATGACAGCGGCCGGTGGCGGAGAACCAGTAAAAAGACCCAAATGTTTGTTTAGGATGAAATAATAATAGTCACTCAACAACAAACTTACCTTATTGGTTTAATAAAAACGATTCTGCCCAGCATACTTAACCACTTTTAATCGAAAAAATTAAATTTGTTTGATAAATTAATGTTTAATATGAAATCAAGTTTCACAAAAAGTGAACGAGTGAAAGAGTTCGCCAAAAAACACCGGCATTAGCATATGTACCCGCTTATATACTTACCAGAGATAAGTATTAATTGCACCATAATTTGAAATTATCAGATAACACACTGCTTATCTTCACTGATATGTTTTATAATATACATGTTTACAATATACCTACTTAATACCAAAAATAATGATTGCATTATTTTCAAGTTATAAATTTATTTTTGTTGATGTTCGAAGATAGCTGTCAAAATTAACTGTCATTTGAATTTTAGGTTAAGTGTTGTAATATGGAAAATATATTGTAAGGAAATACTGTGTAGTACATAAATAATCCTAGAATAATAAATAATGAAAGAAAATGAAAGAAATGTAGGTAATAAAAAATGTTCGCAATACTTAGACGCTAACTGGATGTAAAATACTTACTACCTATCGTACATATTTTGGTTTTTTTTTCATTTTTTCGACCATGTCCGATCCCATACGATCATATGGGCCTCCACTGAGTGGAGATATGAATAATTGACAGATTTTTGTTTTTACGAGAAATGGATGTCAGCAACTTGCTCAACCTATTAGGTCCATACTCTGACTCTACACAAATTGAAAAACAATACATACCTATGTGTAGGTACTTGTCAGACCCAGGATTCGAGCCTGGGACCCACGACGCTATAGGTCGACGTTTAAGCCGTGCGGCCATCGTGAGTGCAATACATACCTATAACCTATAATATATTTTTCCATAGGTAATCTAAGCCTATAACAAATCTTATTTTTTTACAAATATCGATTAACGAATGAATACCTACCTAGTTAATTATTGTGCTTGGATTTTTTTAGCAGTAGGTATCTGTGACAGTAAAAGAATGAGAAAAATCATTATTTTTCTCATTCTTCTCTCTCTTTCGACTCTCCAATGCTGTACCAATTCTTTTAATCTAGTAATAAAACATGTTTAGTTCCATGAAATTAGTAGGTATGAAGATACTTATTATAAAAATTGTTAGTTTTCATTAGGGCTTTGAACCAGAACTGAACCGAAAATCGAAAACCGGAAAAACCGTTATTTTTGTCGGAACGAAAACCGGAACCGAATTGCTATATATTTTTTTACTTGAACCAGAACGAAAACTGAAACGAAAAAAAATAACGGTTTGAAGCCTTGGTTTTCATACTAACAAGTAGGTAATGCTTCAATAATACTGCATATTTCTTCAGTCCAGTGCATAAAAAATAAATTCAGGGTGGAGGCGTGTGGACACTCACAGATATAACGCTCAGAAAAAAGGAAGCTTTCAAAACGTGGGATATTGTGGATGAAAAAATAATCAAATAAGATGTAAAAGAACGTAGAAGCACTAGAAAGTTGGCATACTTTAGCCGAATGATGCAGCATCCTGCGAGATATAAACTTCTACATCTTATCATTCAGGTGAAGATTTTTGGCAAGTGAGGTCCAGGTAGAAGAAGAACTTCCTGGCTCAAGAATCACAGACTTAATTGATGTCAGTACTTCATCCCTATTTAGAGTAGGGACAGATAGGGAAAAGAAGGTCAATATCGTCGCTGACTTCTGATATTGGATATGACACTGGAACAAAGGTGCATACATATAACATTGATAAGATTTTCACCTGTGTTAGGCAATGTCATGATTTCATTTCTACAAAAAATTATCCAAACCAAAAGACCTCACATAGACCAAGCATAAAGAATATTAATTAAGTAAATATCTTCTCTGTGTATGGCGAAACTACGGGATGCTGATTTGACCTGGAACGATGCAAGAAGACTGGCGAGAGACAGGGATTCTTGTAGGCGCCGTGTGGTGTCCATATGCTCCAACTAAGGGGCGGATATGGCCGAAAAAATATCTTCTCTGTATTATCGTACTGGATAATATCTTTCAATGTAGCATTGAGTGTTTACCAGTGGCGAAGGGTGGAGGTAGGCTGTTAAGATTCGCTATAAATGGTGCACACTAAGCTATGTTAGTCATATGTATTTGTTTTTATTGAATTAAGACTACAATTTACAGATGGTGTTAGTTAATTTTTAAAAATCAATCAAGCCCTGCCTAAACGAAACCATAATAGATTTGGTCTAATTTGGGCAATACGACAAAATTGTGCACAATTTTTCAATCTTAGTTATTTGTTTTCGTTGGATTAAAACTACATGTTACACATATTGTTGGGTCATTTTTTTAATTCATTAAGCCCTGCGTAAACCAAACTATAATAAATAAAAAATATTATTGTATCTATAAAATACTCAAAGTTATGTATGATTTAATTGCAGAATTTTAGATATTTTATAGATATACATGTATTTTTTGGCTATTATCTATTATGGCTTGGTTTCTCGGGGTTTAATTGAATTTTAAAATCTAACCAACATTATCTGTAAATTGTAGTCTTATTTCAATGAAAACAAATATGTATGTCTGAAAAAGTTTAATGTGCACTATTTATGGCGGATCTTAACAGCCTACCTCCACCCTTCGCCACTGGTGTTTACAGTTCAACACATCATCCTGATATAGAAAAATGTTAGGATTAGGTAAACATAATAATGTAAATAAAACCATTTTGAAAATTAGACACTTTTATTATTACATAACAAATTGTGCAAATTCAAATATTACAAAAATATTCCTTACGACTAAATTATTAGGAAAATTTACCTAAAATGTACATTTCTATATTATTTCTTTTCATATGACAAGAAGTTTTATTTTAAATTTTATATATGCTTGGTTTTCATTTTGATTCTATAAAATATAGATGAAGCATTGTAAATTATCAATCCACTCCTGTCTCACACGGTTCTTTTAAATTAAAGATTATTAAATCGGCGGATATATAAATTCATAGAAAAATATTTATTATGTTCATTAATTATTATTAAGATGATCATAATTTAAATATATTATGCTATATTAAAAGTATTGTTTTAAATGGAAGACTTCTGAAATATAATAAAGGACAGAATTGGTATAAAACAAAATGGAAGCTACTGGATAATCTACACGCCATACGCACAGTATAATAAATGTAAACCTTCTTCAAAGAAGTGACAACTGATTTTCATGGTGAAATAGCACAGCTGAAGAAACGTATTTAAAATCAAGATTGAATGACAATATAGAGCTGGTCAAAGTTGAAACTCCTAGCCTATAAATATTCTTTGATGAATACTCAATATTAATAATTTTTAAAAAATCATGATGTTTAATTTTTGGATATTATTTTTGGGTATTTTATGTGGGAAAATTCACCTCTATACTTAGATAGTATTTTATCTTCGACAATATTAGGAATGTGCAATGCGTAGCTTAGCTATAATTTAAATACAATGCATACATTTGTAAATTGTTGTTAAGTGCAAATGTTTAGTGAGCAGAATGCGCTTTTTCCATCGGCAGAACACGTGCAGTCGTTGCATGATTCGTCTTTGAACTGGTCTCCGGGAGTGCATCGAAATGATGGACCATTGACGGCTGCAACACAAATAACAAAATATTAATTATATCAAGCATGTGCGGCGACCAAGTTGGTAGAACAAGAGGGTTCGATTTCGCGGCAAGTTTTCTGTTGTGTGTAGAGTTGGGTATTTCCCGAGAAAATCTCAATCTCGAGATTCGGAGATCCCGAAATGATGATATTTTGAATTCTCGAGATTCGGGATTTCCAGAAAGGAAAAAAACTGTAAAAATTCTAAAATCAGTGTAAAAACAGACAAATTCAATAAAAATATGATTTTTTTTATTTATGTAAGAAGACAAGAAAATAGAAGTAGGAAAACAAAAATAATTTAAAACATTACTTATTAAAATAGAATTTCAAAGAACCCAGACTGTCAATCGCTCTCATTCAAAAATTGCGCTCATTTTGAGTCGACGTTGGCTTAATTGTGTTAAATGCCCCGATCAGTCTTTGAACGTTTTGTGTTTCCTGTCCACTTTTTTCATATAGAAAATCGTTTTTTCAATTAATATTTAATAATAAAGAAATCCCGAATCCCGAGAAAAGATTCTCGAGATCCGGGATTTCCCGAAATGTTAAAAATTTCAATTCTCGAGATTCGGGATGGAAATCTCAAAAATTTCTCGGGGATTCCCGTTGGGAAATTCCCGAAACCCAACTCTAGTTGTGTCTTTGAATCTGGGTCGGGCAAGTTGCTTACAAGCATTCTTCGTAACAAAAACTGTTAATATAATGTCCACTCCGACGAACCCCATATGCTCCGATTAGGAGTGAAAATCCCCAGCGGACCGCGAATTTCTATGAAAAGTTAAGACCTTATAAACATATCTTTTTTGGTATAAATTATAAAGATTTGTATTTAGGTTAGGTATGTATTTCACCATGATTCCAAGAGATGGCAGAGTGTGTACAATATATTAAATTATTTAAAACAATCGACCGGGACTAGTACAATGAGTGAAAAGTACAGCGTGTATACACGCTCATTTTCTATGGCCTGCCTTGCGAGCATAGCATTGTAGAGCGTATAAACACGCTTGTGGCATACATCCGGTTATTAAAAGTGTATCAATAAAAGATTCCTCTGAAACAAGCAAACATCTTCAGTACTATTATATATATCGACAGTTCTTTTGACGTTTTTGCACATAATAATAAATATGACATATGCAATTTTTGTGATTGTTCATCATTTAAATCACAATGGATCGGTGTATTTTGCTGACTATCTAAGTGCAGTAATTGACACACTCTGCTCTTTCTGGTAGCAGTGTCGCGATGTGACTATTAATTTTCCAACAGCTGCATGTCAAGTTATAATATCCGGGGTCACCGTTAAGAAAGTTATTTTTGACAGTTCATACCTCGAGATAATTAACTCTTGAAATGTGTCAAACCATTTTTATCACTGTATTTATTGGTTAAGTGTTATGTTGGAATAGAGCTGCTGGTGTGGATATATAGAGAGAGTTTTCTTCGACATTTTTTGAAAAAGATTTTATAATAACGGATTTAAAATGAAAATTTGATCTATGTAATACGTGAATCTAACCAATCTAACCTCTTTTTTTTCTATCCTCGGTGCATATTTTGAAAGTGCAGAATGCTGACTTTCCGTCTTCACTGCACCTGCAGGTGTTACAGTCGTCTTGGAACGATGACTTTGGAGTACAGGTGAATCCTGGATAGTTTACAGCTGTAAAATTGCAATAACAAATCTTTATAAAATAACAAATCTCGATGCAATCACGTTATTCCGGCCCTCATAGTCCATTGTGTAAGACGGTGGTCGAAGTGGTCGGCGTGGTGGCGAAGGGTGGAGGTAGACTGTTAAGATCCGACATAAATAGTGCACACTAAACTTTGTCAGTTATTCTTATTTATTTTTTTTGAATTAAGAATACAAAATGCAGGTGGTGCTTGTTGGTTTTCAAAATTCAATTAAACCCTGCCTTAATCAAACCGTCATAGTAGCGGTAGCCTGTGGAGATAGCAGATGGTATTGGCTAGTTTTTTTTAATTCATGATACCCCCCCCCCCTGCCTACCAAACCATAACATATAAAAAATATTCTTCTATCTATAAAATATCTAAAATTACTTATGATTTAACACGTTGATCGCCATGGGGGTCACCGGTGACCGGCATTGGATTACGTTCAGGGGGCCATGGGGGTCACCGGTGACCGGCAAAGAAGACCTGCCTTAGAGTTGTTCTACAGCGCCGGCGGGCACGCGCGCAGTGCATTTTTCGATACGCGGTGACCGGCATGGCCCTTCTGTATATTACTGCCACTTGGCCTGAAAATATGTCTTCCCAGTCATAAAATATAGGCTCACTAATGTAAAGAATGTACATAATGAAAAAAAAAAGTTTTCCTTTTAAATTGTAAATGTGTTTTTGTTGATATAAAAATAAAAATTAAATAGATTATAAAATGTAAGTTATAAAAAATATGTAAATAAAAAAAAAATAGAATAAAAAAAAATGATTATAAGGTATGTATATGTATATTTCCAGTTTATGTGTATCCAGATATTATACTACCCAATTTGAAAACTTTTATTCCGTATTTGTGCCTTTTCTGTTTATTATACTATCTAAATCTAAATATAATTCGACCGCGAAATGGCACCATGCTCTCGTCAACACATATGGACAGGTGACCGGCGAAGTGGCCGGCCCGGCGCAATAGAATAAATTAACTTGTTGGCGCCGCGACGGACACATGTGGCCGGCACATCATAAAAACCAATATTTACGTAAAAAAATCATCAAAATGAAAAAAAACATTCTATTCTTTCATTACCTATCAAATAATACCTTAGAGACAAATAATCATTTTTTAACTATTTTATGTAAAACTAGTTGGCGATCAATGTGTTAACGGTATAATTTTAGATATTTTATAGATGGATGAATATTTTTTGACTATTATCTATTATGGCTTGGCTTACGTAATATAATAGTTTAATTAAATTTTAAAAACTAGCCAACACTATCTACATTTTGTAGTCTCAGTTCAATGAAAACAAATACGTCTAACTGACAAAGTTTAGTGTCCACTATTTATGTCGGATCTTAACGGCCTACCACCAGCCTTCGCCACTGACGTCATCATTACAAGACGTCAGAAATTCTTTAGGTAAAATCTGTAATATCATGTTTTGAATCTCTATAGGCATACTTTGTTCATGATTTGCAATAAACATGTTACCAAAAAAAAACATTCGTGACTCTTGTACTGGGACTTCACTCGGTGTCCTGCCATGCGAATTAATAAAATGATAAAAAAAAGTAATTTACGAGATAAATAATAACAACGTGAGGAGTGGAGCTATGGAGAGGCCTTTATTCAACAGTGGATCGACCCTAGATGATGATGGTGATGATATTATATATAATGTATATGCCCGACATGTAGGTCAGACCAATTTTTTTATTATTGGTACCTAGATAGTTGAGAATATGACAGATGATCTTATGAGCTTTTAAACTTAATAATACATTAAGTCATCTCTGTTCTCACCTCTTCTTGTTCTGCTTAAGGTGTTTGTTAGAGACTCCATTGATGTATGGCCTTCCAGATCTGCAAATTCAGTAAAAAGAAAGCATTCAGTCAACAAGCATTCCGGACAATTCGTATAATATATTTATATGGTGACGTATTTATCTTACTGGATGATCAATGAAATTCTAGATGAAGAATTGAAGACTCTAAGGCTTTATTTGGTCTGTATTTATTTTTAGCGATTTTTTTATGTTATAAAAATCCACATGAATTAATGAGTTGTCGACACTCGGCATTCTATTATGAAGTACTGATCACGACCCCCTTTTGTGATAGACAAGTAACATGCGACCCTTCAATATATTTGATAGATAGTCATGTTAGTAATGAGGAAACACACTAAAAATAATTAAAATAAATTTCTACACGTGAATAATCATTTATTTATATCACTCATCATATCACATCGAATTACATGTCATAGTGACATATTTGTAAATGTTAACATTCTTTAAGTAAAATAGTGCCCCGCAGGTGACTTTGTTACTGTTTGAGCAACTTTGTGGTGTGTTTATCTAACTTAACTGGTCGACCTGACACACCGGGCCCCCCCTTGTGGTGGCCATGATCATGATTAGCAGGAAAGATATGAGGCGGGTGAATTTGAAATGCCACCACTGCCGACAAGTGTCATTCAAAGTTTTATTCAGTAAATGGCCATCGTAAATTATATAATATATTCAATTCAATTTCAATCTACGTAATACGTGAGGCAAATCTTACCTCTTTTTTTTCTGTCCTCGGTGCAGAGTTTGAAAGTGCAAAATGCTGATTTTCCGTCTTCACTGCACCTACAGGTGTTACAATCGTCTTGGAACGATGACTTTGGGGAACAGGTGAATCCTGGATAGTTTACGGCTGTAACATTTATAAGAAATCTTCATAAAACGACAAATCTCGTTGCAATACCATTATTCCAGCCCTCGTAGTCCATTGCGTAAGGTGCTAGTCTTTCATCTAAAGGCTCTGGGTTCAATATATAGTTATAAATATTTTGTTTAAAGTTTATATGCTGTAACCTGTTGTACTCGTAAATGTATTCCGGACAATAAACACACTATTTCGCCGTAATCCGTGTTATCAATTACCGGCATGTCGCCGAAAGAAGAAGCAAGATGATATATTATTACACTTGCTTTGGACACACTATCACTGGTCCGGGTGGGGTACCAGATCCTACGTCACGCCCCCCCGTCCTTTCGGAGCTGACACTTATTAAGAGAGTGATAAAAAGATAATAGATATGTCATCATTACAAATAGTCTGAAATTCTTTTTAAAAAATCTGTGATATCACGTTTGGAATCTTTATATACATGCTTTTGTCATGATTTGCAATAAATATGTTACCAAAAAAAAGTATTTGTACAAGTACTTGTTCTGGGGCTTCTGTCGGTTTCCTGGATGATCAATGAAAATCGAGGTAGAGAGTTTAAGACTCCAAGGCTTTATTAAGTTTGATCTTTACCGTCATTAGAAGTAAAGATACGAGGCGGGTGAATTGACATATCTATGTACCACCACTGCTGACAAGTGTCATTCAAAGTTTTATTCAGTAATTGACCATAGTAAACTAATAGGCACCTCGTTTACTCCTGTCGAGGCACAACATTTCTGTGCAGGCAGCACTTTTCCCATCAGCTTGGCAGCGGCAAGTGTTGCAATCATTTTCATCTTTGAAACTCTCCCCCGGAATGCAAGTAAATCCAGGATCATTCACGTCTGTAAATGAAGACATATAATTAATTTAATCAGTTACTTCTTAAATATTCAGTTAATATTTCTACGCCGGGATATAAAAACACATAAGTCATATTTTTATCTTTATCCGTAGAAGCTTTTTTGTGAACACCGAAAAAATATTGTAGACACCAGAAACTGAGCATAATGAAACAAAATCAATTGTCATCCAATAACTAATATAAGTCACCCAGTATTAGAATATTCTAATGTATATATTTTTTTAAGTAATCTTAGGTTTGTGTGTTTTTGCGATTTGCGTTTATGTGATTAAACTTATTAGTAACATCTATAACATTTTCCAAACAACTTTTGACTTATCTATATGCTTATACACAAAGGTACAGAATTTTATTGACTATTGTTACTTATATCAGAGAATAGGTATTTTTAAATGAGCAGTCACATTACACAAAAAGTCGCAATTCAAACAAAAATACACAATTAGAATTTTTCCCCAAACAAGCATGGCATTCATAAACTACAAAAGAAGTTGTTTATTGTAATGAACGCTGGTAGGTACCAACTGACTTCACACACCTTGGATTTTTTACATTCAATTTCCATCATATGCATGGATACTTTTTCAATGTTGTCGGTGAAAACACCAATTAGGTACTTAGACACTTAACTAGTGTCATAAACGTAATCCGATTCCGGCGGCATCGGTCTACGGTCGGATTTTATTCTTAGGGTTGAAAATGTTTTAACATTTTTAAGAAAATTTTTGATGATATTTTAGCTTGGTATATCCGATAAGGAGCTCGTTATAAAAGTGAATAAATGTATGGAGAAAATCATAAACTAAAATGTCAACGAATGTTTCCTCATTACATCCAAGATCTCGCTATATCCGTGATTATAATAACCGAGCTCGATTCTATACTGTTAAGTATAAATTTAAATAACAGGGCTTGTGATCATTAAGTGTTTGTAATAACTCTGATATATTTAAATTATTCTGGTATATGGATGATTGAGAATATAATATAAAATGTGACCGGTAGGTAGAAATAAAATAAAACATTTTGACAAAATTATCATATCAGACGTGTAAACGTGTGATTACATATAAATAAATGAAAAAGTACCTCTTCTCTTTCTGTCGACGCAAAGCATGAATGTGCACGAAGCTGTTTTCCCATCTGGACTGCAGTGGCAAGTGTTGCAATCATCTTTGAAACTCTCCCCCGGATTGCAAGTAAATCCAGGATAATTCACCGCTGTAAATAAAGTCATATAATATGTATTATAATGAATTAAATTAGTTATACTATTATGTAGCTGATTTTTCAGTTGTTTTAATTGGTGGAGTTTATTAGCATAGTTATAAGTAATAACTTGCATGAATCATAGACGAAACGATAGCTCAATATGACACCTTAGGATTGATTTGTCGGAAGCGACAATATGTGATATGTTCAGGTGACGAAAAACAAAGTTCATTACTTTATGTAACATAGTGACAGATAAACTATATTAGAATAAATTAAAAGACTAATCCTGCGATATTACTCATTATAGAAGAATTCGTATTTATTTAACAGCAGATACTGCACTTTAAGCAGTGATCGCTCTAAATTGTGGATATTATAAAATGTCCACGCAATAGACAAACTAGCAAGAAATGATTGTTTTGTATTGTGGTTTGAGGTACATGTGACCTCATTGAGCCGTCCACATGCACTCGCGCCGTGACTACTGTCGCACGAGGTCGAGGTACAGTCGACCTCATTGAGGTGTCCACATGCACGCGCCATGTGGACAAGGCTTTAAGACATTTAACAAAAAATATCTAATTCAAATAAAAAATATTTTTTTCTCTTTAATGATTTCGATGGGTAAAAGAAATTGAACTGCATTAAAAACTCGATTTCGCCAAAAATGGAGCTTCGACAAACCAATCCTAGGGCAAAGAATTGGTAAGAGCACTCAAGAGTTTGAATCGTATTTTTGCTTAGTGTTTTTGAGGTTTTTTCAAAATCATGTAGGTATTTAAAATGAATATTGGACAAATACCTCTTTTAGTCCGGCCCGCAGGTGGTTGTTCAGCAATTGAGTGGTCACAGTTGAGTGATCTGTTATCTTTGTTGCAGATGCATAATCGGTCACCATCCAACACCATGTCACCATGATTGCAGACTACTTCATTGGTGACTGAAAATATTATTACAAAGAAATTATCAATTGAATTGCCCTGGTGAAGTGGCTTACATGTTTTCATGTTCAGTTTGTCCTGGATTAAATTCCGTGGGTTTTTGACTTGATATTACAGTAGAGCAGTGTCTGCAAAGTCATCCATATTGTGTATTAATTTATTGTTGAATTGTTTCACAAGGAGAATAATTGGTGGTTGGAAGTGAATTATTTCTGAGGTTTATCAAAGTCACGTTTCTCACGTTTCTTCACTTGGTTATTACGATCACGGATATAGCGAGATCTTGGGTGTAACGAGGAAACATTCGTTGACATTTTAATTTATGATTTTCTCCATACATGTATTCATTTTTATAACGAGCTACTTGTCGGATATACCGAGCAAAAATTCTCATAAAACTGTTAATGTATCGATCGTTTAAAAACATTTTCGACCCTAAGTAATAAAATTCGACCATAGACCGATGCCGGTGAAATCGGATTACTAGTTAAGTGTCTAAGTACTTACCTAATTAGTGTTTTCGCCGACAATATTGAAAAAGTATACACGCATATGGTTGAAATTGCATGTAAAAACTCCAAGGTTTGTGAAGTCACTAAGTACCTACCAGCGTTCATTACAATAAACAACTTCTTTTGTAGTTTATGAATGCCATGCCAGGGAAAAATTCTAATTGTGTATTTTTGTTGAATTGCGACTTTCTGTGTTATGTGACGATCGCTTATTTAAAAATACTTATTCTCTGATATAATGAGTAACGTTTATAACAACCAAATTCAGTCGGTCCCATCTTCCTCGTAATAACCAAGTTCAACTGTATATAGAAATGAGTTAAGTCTTAAGATACGACACTATCTAATGGAAATATGTTAGCACTGTGACACAAGTAGATAAGGAACATAGTGTTTTAATCCAAAATACGACTTTTATACACGTCATGTCGTATTACATTGTACAGCACAGGACGTCTATAGACATTCTGTCATATCACACTTTAAAAAAACGACATCTATAGACGACTATCTAGTGTCCGCGAATGTGTTAACAATAAAATAATAATTCCATATAATTTCGTTAATTTTTGCAAACAAATTAAATATGATAAAAATATGATCTCATGTTTGACCGTGGGGGGGGATGAAGTATACACTTTTCTTATCTTATCATGTAAAAGGGAGGTTGGTCCAAAATCACCAAAAATATGCTGACGTAATACTTGAATCCATATGTAAAATATAGCAATTTGAATTTGAAAAAATTCAAACAGTCAGTGGATGTGTTAATCTAAATTTAAAATATTTTCGTTTTTTTTCCCCAAGAATAAAATAGTAAAATAATGCAGGTAAATGAATTTAAATAAAATTTATAGACTAAAAGATGGTAGAGGGTGGTATTTTGAGTCTATTTAGAGGCAATACTTTGACTAATGGTGTCACTGGATTATTCAACAGTATTTTACCTTCTCCTTTAGGTGGACACGCCATGAAAGTGCAGGCAGCAGATTTTCCATCGGTTGAGCAGAAGCAAGTGTTGCAGTCGTCCTTAAATCGCAGTCCAGCTTTGCAGGTGAAACCAGGATAGTTGACATCTAAAAAGAGATTATAGATCAATAATAGGTAAGTACGTACCTTGTAGACATCTGTTAAATTTATATATTCACAGATGTCGCCACCAATTATACATATCCAAAGAAACGCTTTTCATACTTGGTATCATAGCGACTGTATAATAGTATGTGCTGACTGTCTCGCCAATCTCATTATTCAAACGTAAGCGAGACGCGATGTGGACATCCTATTGGTGCTATTTAACAGATTCAGATAGGTTTTAACAAGTTCGTAGAAAATCGCTAGATGTGAAAATATTCTGTGCGGTGTAGTCCGTATTTCTTCCGGTAGGTTCACCACTATCGTTCTACTGCGCATGCGCACCGCCATGCTAGTACCAATTATTGCGTGAAAATTCAGAAGATTCTGAACTTTTTTGATACATGCATGCAAGCTTGCAACTTGCCCAATAATACGTGTTTCTTCGACCATGTCCGATCCCAATAGTATCATATGGGCCTCCACAGAGTGGAGGTTTGTATTGACAGATTTTTGTTTTTACGAGAAATGGATGTCAGCCACTTGCTCAACCTATTAAGTCCACACTCTGACTCAAGCACAAATTGAAAAACGTATTTACTCATGCATTTTCTTGTGATGGCCGCGATAATACGTACTGTCAGCAGAAATTTATCACGTGTAAACGCGATATCAGTATATTACAATGTTTTAGAGCAGTTGTGGTTTTCCATGGCAGCTGTCACTTCATTATAAAGCATCGACTTCTTAGTTTAAAAAATTAATCGAAGCGAAAGAATCCCGATAACATAATTATTATTATTGTAATTTCGTTATAATTCATTGGATTAAGAATACATAATACATATATTGTTGGTTCATTGTTTTAAATTCATAAAGCCCTGCCTAAACCAAACTATAATAGATAAAAAAATATTATTCTATCTATAAAATATAAAAAGTTATGAATGATTTAATTGCATAATTTTAGATAGTTCATAGATAGACGAGTATTTTTTGACTATTATCTATTATGGCATTGTCTTCGCAAGGTTTAATTGAAATTTAAAAACCAACCAACACCATCTGTAAATTGTAGTCTTATTTCAATGAAAACAAATAGCTATGATTGACAAAGTTTAATGTCCGCTATTTATGGCGGATCTTGACAGCCTACCTCCACCCTTCACCACTGCTAAATACTATCCACACGGTGTATATGGCAAAGCTACGGGATACTGACATGACATGAGAAGACTGACGAGTGATAGAGAGTCCTAAAAGTACACCATGATATTCATATGCTCCAACTCGGAAGCTCACGTGGCCTAAGAAAATGATATAATGTCTATATTATAAAACACCGCTTCAGTAATCAATCTCACATGATTGTAGTAAATTAATATGCACCTCGTTTCTTTCTGTTAGGGCATAACAGTTCTGTGCAGAAAGCTTTTGTCCCATCAGAACTGCACAAACAAGTATTGCAATCGTCTTGGTAACTTTCACCTGGTGTGCAAGAATTTCTCGGATTGTACACGGCTGTAAATAAGTCATAATTAAGATGAGCGAATTATTATATGTGCCGTGTGATGTCCATATGACCAATGCTCCAACTGGGACTAAACTGAGAACACAGACTATGTATGTGTGGTTATGTTGCTCAGCGCTTGAAATGGAAAAGTTTACGAACCGGAGCGCTCAACAATTTCTGTAGATATTTACATAGTGCGGCGTCTAATTCCAAAAAGCGATAAGTCCACATTTGGTCAAAAAGTGAAGTCACTAAGTACCTACCAGCGTTCATTACAATAAACAACTTCTTTTGTAGTTTATGAATGCCATGCCAGGGAAAAATTCTAATTGTGTATTTTTGTTGAATTGCGACTTTCTGTGTTATGTGACGATCGCTTATTTAAAAATACTTATTCTCTGATATAATGAGTAACGTTTATAACAACCAAATTCAGTCGGTCCCATCTTCCTCGTAATAACCAAGTTCAACTGTATATAGAAATGAGTTAAGTCTTAAGATACGACACTATCTAATGGAAATATGTTAGCACTGTGACACAAGTAGATAAGGAACATAGTGTTTTAATCCAAAATACGACTTTTATACACGTCATGTCGTATTACATTGTACAGCACAGGACGTCTATAGACATTCTGTCATATCACACTTTAAAAAAACGACATCTATAGACGACTATCTAGTGTCCGCGAATGTGTTAACAATAAAATAATAATTCCATATAATTTCGTTAATTTTTGCAAACAAATTAAATATGATAAAAATATGATCTCATGTTTGACCGTGGGGGGGGATGAAGTATACACTTTTCTTATCTTATCATGTAAAAGGGAGGTTGGTCCAAAATCACCAAAAATATGCTGACGTAATACTTGAATCCATATGTAAAATATAGCAATTTGAATTTGAAAAAATTCAAACAGTCAGTGGATGTGTTAATCTAAATTTAAAATATTTTCGTTTTTTTTCCCCAAGAATAAAATAGTAAAATAATGCAGGTAAATGAATTTAAATAAAATTTATAGACTAAAAGATGGTAGAGGGTGGTATTTTGAGTCTATTTAGAGGCAATACTTTGACTAATGGTGTCACTGGATTATTCAACAGTATTTTACCTTCTCCTTTAGGTGGACACGCCATGAAAGTGCAGGCAGCAGATTTTCCATCGGTTGAGCAGAAGCAAGTGTTGCAGTCGTCCTTAAATCGCAGTCCAGCTTTGCAGGTGAAACCAGGATAGTTGACATCTAAAAAGAGATTATAGATCAATAATAGGTAAGTACGTACCTTGTAGACATCTGTTAAATTTATATATTCACAGATGTCGCCACCAATTATACATATCCAAAGAAACGCTTTTCATACTTGGTATCATAGCGACTGTATAATAGTATGTGCTGACTGTCTCGCCAATCTCATTATTCAAACGTAAGCGAGACGCGATGTGGACATCCTATTGGTGCTATTTAACAGATTCAGATAGGTTTTAACAAGTTCGTAGAAAATCGCTAGATGTGAAAATATTCTGTGCGGTGTAGTCCGTATTTCTTCCGGTAGGTTCACCACTATCGTTCTACTGCGCATGCGCACCGCCATGCTAGTACCAATTATTGCGTGAAAATTCAGAAGATTCTGAACTTTTTTGATACATGCATGCAAGCTTGCAACTTGCCCAATAATACGTGTTTCTTCGACCATGTCCGATCCCAATAGTATCATATGGGCCTCCACAGAGTGGAGGTTTGTATTGACAGATTTTTGTTTTTACGAGAAATGGATGTCAGCCACTTGCTCAACCTATTAAGTCCACACTCTGACTCAAGCACAAATTGAAAAACGTATTTACTCATGCATTTTCTTGTGATGGCCGCGATAATACGTACTGTCAGCAGAAATTTATCACGTGTAAACGCGATATCAGTATATTACAATGTTTTAGAGCAGTTGTGGTTTTCCATAGCAGCTGTCACTTCATTATAAAGCATCGACTTCTTAGTTTAAAAAATTAATCGAAGCGAAAGAATCCCGATAACATAATTATTATTATTGTAATTTCGTTATAATTCATTGGATTAAGAATACATAATACATATATTGTTGGTTCATTGTTTTAAATTCATAAAGCCCTGCCTAAACCAAACTATAATAGATAAAAAAATATTATTCTATCTATAAAATATAAAAAGTTATGAATGATTTAATTGCATAATTTTAGATAGTTCATAGATAGACGAGTATTTTTTGACTATTATCTATTATGGCATTGTCTTCGCAAGGTTTAATTGAAATTTAAAAACCAACCAACACCATCTGTAAATTGTAGTCTTATTTCAATGAAAACAAATAGCTATGATTGACAAAGTTTAATGTCCGCTATTTATGGCGGATCTTGACAGCCTACCTCCACCCTTCACCACTGCTAAATACTATCCACACGGTGTATATGGCAAAGCTACGGGATACTGACATGACATGAGAAGACTGACGAGTGATAGAGAGTCCTAAAAGTACACCATGATATTCATATGCTCCAACTCGGAAGCTCACGTGGCCTAAGAAAATGATATAATGTCTATATTATAAAACACCGCTTCAGTAATCAATCTCACATGATTGTAGTAAATTAATATGCACCTCGTTTCTTTCTGTTAGGGCATAACAGTTCTGTGCAGAAAGCTTTTGTCCCATCAGAACTGCACAAACAAGTATTGCAATCGTCTTGGTAACTTTCACCTGGTGTGCAAGAATTTCTCGGATTGTACACGGCTGTAAATAAGTCATAATTAAGATGAGCGAATTATTATATGTGCCGTGTGATGTCCATATGACCAATGCTCCAACTGGGACTAAACTGAGAACACAGACTATGTATGTGTGGTTATGTTGCTCAGCGCTTGAAATGGAAAAGTTTACGAACCGGAGCGCTCAACAATTTCTGTAGATATTTACATAGTGCGGCGTCTAATTCCAAAAAGCGATAAGTCCACATTTGGTCAAAATCGAGAAAAAAATATGCACGTATTCTTTGTATAATTTTACACAATATGTATTGATTTATAAAGTCCAAAACGCGACATAACCCTACGAAAAAAAATATTTTAAGTCAACCAATAAGGGAACGTTCAATATTGTACAGGGCGTCTTTCATGCTGTAGCATCCGATAAACTCATGACAGTGCCACGGAAATATGTGTCTTATGCGGAGTAAATTAAAAAGTGAGCTACAAATAGTGCTACGTCCAATTTTATTTTGCCTATATTTATTACTTTTAAGAGTTTATCAGCTGAAAGAAATTGCCATTTGGTTCTAATTTCGACATAGAATACAACGGAAAAAATAATCTCACGTTAAAACAAATAATTAAAGCTTGAAACATAAAAACGTTGTTTCCCGAAAATATTGAATTGTGGACTTGTCACTTTTATCAAATTTGCCTCAGTAATCAAATTTGATGTGTATTTTATAAAAATAACTGTGTTAAATTTTATATTATATGGCCTATCTAACTCAGTCAAAATATTTTTTCCACGAGACGGAGCGATAGTTTTACTAATTTCACGAACTGGAACGGCGCTCCGGTCCATTTCGAGCCATGATATTGCTACAATCAGTCATGATTTTGTATGCATGAATTTCACGGATAATTACGTCATGGAAGAAAAAATTCAAAAGAATTTTCAGAAAGTGAAGTTAAACTTGGCGGAGACACACAAAGAGTCAGGATATTGCCTTGATTTTTTAATTCTTAGCAAAGCTGCAGAAGTACAATATGGGAATATGCAAGAAGACTGGCTGGTATCAAGGATAATGTAACCATTGATTCACCATATAAGATAGGCTTTAAAATTCACATAAATTTGATGCATACCTACACAATTTCTGAAAGGAAGACGTCCCTATAAAAATGGTCATAATATATAAAAAGGGTGTATTATAATACATTGGTATCAAAAGTGATTTTATTGTATTTAAAGGGCTTATATAACGGTATAAACAGCGTGGGAATTTAATTTTCATAATATCGCCATACTTTTTATCAAATTTCATTCGAAAAGCTTGGCTAACGTGGAAGAGGGATCTACATGCAATGTACAATTTGATTTTTTATATTTTTTTTATGTTTTTATTGTTTGCTCAATTACGTGTTATATTAAAATATTATTTTTAGAATAAGAAAATGCTTGTCTTTCAAAATATACACATGAGACATTGAAATTGTTGTATTTATTTCGCTTAAGGGGGATCACGTCATCAAAAGTTGTGATTTCATAGAGACATCTATTACCCAAATTGCAAAGCGAATATATATAATAGAATCTAGTTCCAATTACATTCCAATTAAAATATTGAGGCATCTCAATTAGATGTCACTGTAATTCATAATAAAAATTATATTCAAAATATGTGTTTTTCTTCTCTCCTGAAGATTTTTGTTTTTGCATATCTTTTTATAGGGACCCCTTCAGTTCATAAAGCATTTGTAACCATTTATTGGTTGGCGTATTGGTATTAAATGGTATGCAGCCAATGAGGTGTCAACTGATTAGTATGGTGTGGTTTTCAGCAATGAGATTTTATATCACTTTAATACAAGTGAGTCCAAACTGAAGGTGGGCAATGTACGATTTTTGTTTGACAAAAAATCAAACCTCACTGCTTGTAATGCTTATAACAGTAGTGCAATAGCAAGATGCCCCACTGATAAAAATGCTGTGAGGACTTTAAAATTTTAGAGTTTTACAATTTAAATAAGATATAAGTAAGTATGTTGTTTTTTAAAGAACCGAATTTGGATCCAGTGAAGAGAGTTTACGATGCTTTCCATGTACCTACATCTTTTTTCTGCTAACCCTAAATTACAAGTTGAACGAATGACCAAATTCCACGTACTATGATAAATATGAACTACCATAGTACCCGCAACATCAAATTACCTCGTTTATTCTTTTTCCTGAAATAGCATTCCATTGAGGTGCAGGCAAACGTTCCGGACGTTCCGCAAACGCAATAATTACATTCATCCTTGAATCTTTCACCGGGAGTGCATTGTGCATCTGAATCAAATCAATCATGGCTTTAATCAGTGGCGGCTAACTGTTGCGCGGTCATGGAATGTAGTGTATTAATGAAGGAGAATAGTATAAAAATGTAGACACAGTGCAAAAGCATGCAATTTTACCAATCTATTATATGCAAATCAGTCTACAGTGGCACCATAGGCAATTCAAGGCTGTATTGAAATACAACTGCAAGTCGTTTTTGCAATGCCCATGTGCCACTGTATAGAGTAAACCTACTGATTTACCTATACTAACTAACTTAGGGTTATAGCTTCCAATTTTCAAGGGGGACTTATACAACCTTTTTAGATTATTCATAAAAATATCACTAATTAATAGTACAGGTGGCCAATTTTGACACATATTTTAGTAAATTTTCTTTTTCCTTCGACCATGTCCGATCCTAATAGGTTCATATGGGCCTCCACCATTGATATACTACTGGATGAATTATATGCTTCTTAAAATGACGCCCGATTTTCAGCGACTCGGCCAGTGTTAAAACATACTGTTTTAATATCAGTGGACTTAACTCGATATAAGCACACTTAATATTTGTCTCGAAAACGACCTGGCAATAATTATGAGAAAGCCCGATCTAGCTTGCATCTTACTCTAACTAATAGTCAGCGCATGACGACTTGCGCTGTCCGCTCAGACATGAATTTTTGGTAGCTTGCAAGCTTTGGGTTGCAGACACCCTTAGGGTCACTATTCCAAGAACGCAAATTTAGTTTTACAGCTAGGGCAATGCGGGTGAAATTCGGGAATCCATGTTAACGGTCTTAACGCATTATACCTACAAGGAAATATTATAAGACGATATTCGTAATACTTCTTTTGTGGTACATTTTTAAAATGACACTTGTATGGGAACTCCTCATCTAATAGTATATCAATGGCCTCCACAGAGTAGAGGTTTGTATTAACAGATTTTGTTTTTTACGAGAAATGGATGTCAGCCACATGCTCAACCTATTAGGTCCATACCCTGACTCACACACAAATTGAAAAACAATATGTGTACTTGCCAGACCCAGGATTCGAACCTGGGACCCACGGTGTGTTAGTCCAACGCTTAAGCCGCGCGGCCACCGTGACCCTTTGACTTTAATGATCATGCAGTCGTTTGGTTGTAAAGCTCAAATTACATTGGCAGTTTCTTAGGTTGACCGTCAGCCACGGTCGCCCCCAATCGTGATAAGTCACTTCTGAGTCGTAGATTATCGAGAATGTACGAATATATCTGAATTAATCCTGAGCTTCCAAGTGTGGCCACACGTGACGTGTCCTGTCTTGCGTTTGACATAACATCACAAAATTGACATTTACATAATAAAGGCTGCCTGACTATATTCATTATTTAAACAAACAATAAAAATACAAAACAAAAATAATATCCTAGTAATTACAATCGGCAACTCTTTACTTGCCTAATTTTCATTTGTTGCTTTAATTATAATTGTTCATACTAGTAACTGAGCGTATATTATAAACCAATCAAATTTTATTGTAGTTGGTAGGTGAATATTGTTCCGTGTAATTGATATTTAAAATCGACAAATGCTCACGACAATCGTTGAATCTGATTGGGTCTGCGAGTGTGCTCTTGTCGCGTTGACACGGTCCAAGTACGATCCAAATACACTTGGACCGAGTGCCATCCAAGTTAGCTTGTATAGGAATAATAAAATTAGTATGAAGCTGTCACTTGGATGGCACTCTGGCACTTGGACCGTGTCAACGTTGCTTAAGACTAAATAATCCCAAAATTAATCACCTTAAAATATTTTTTATTTGAGAAATATACGCATTCGCGAAAGCATGCTGACCAATTTTATACAATTAAATTAATTAATATTCTGATTATGTTCTTATTATAATATAGATGTCCATGTCAATGAAAGTGTGATAGCTTTTTCTCTCATTTTAAAATAATAATGAAAGTTAATACATACCAACCTTTATATACCACTAGAAAAAATATTTTCTGAATAAAATACGGTGCCGGACGGGACTTGAACCTGTAACCGCTGGATTTGCGCCAATGTGCTTTACCAATTAAACTAAAGGCTTCCTACTTAATTACGCTGCATTTAACTAGTGGTTCTTACATGAAATACTTATCAAATTGTGTTAATGTTAGCTATCGGTTTGTGAGCATTAAATGAAGGTAGGTATCAATTAAACAACCGACATCCGGATCGTGCCAAATTTTTAGTTATAAGTAGTGGCGGCTCGTGGATATTATATCTGGGGGTACTGCGGTTTTGGATTACATTTTACTATTAACATCAAAATTATTAAAATTAAATATTATAAGTGTTTTCATTTCATTATAAAATTGATTTTTCTGTGTTTTTTCCTTGAAAGAAGATCTATCACCTTATAGTTGCTCTCGACATCTGTCGCGACTCGCGCTGCGCGTCACTAGTGCCTTAGGTACGAGTAGCTTAGAGTCTTTGTCCCGACAACGTTGATCGTATTCAATATTTAAGTGTATCCCTCAAATAAATAATTTTCAAAGAATCCATCTTTGAAGACAGACAGACTTGAACTTGACTGCTTTGATATATTACATGTTATTGTAATAGATTTTAAAACATTCAACAATGCTAAATGATGTCTAGTTGGTAAAATTCATATTAGGTAAATTTACTACCTCTCCTTCTGCGATCGCAAAACTTGCGCGTGCATATAGCTCCTTTCCCATCTTGAGCACATCTGCAGCTATTGCAGTCATTTGCAAATACTTCTCCTGGAGTACATGTGAAGTTGGGATCATTTACGTCAATTGCTGCAATGAATTTTTAAAAACTTCATTTATGTTCTGTTCAATAACTTTACTAAGGATCTAAACTTCAAAGCACAATAAGGGGATTCAGAAAAAATGTTTTAATGAATCCCATTGTTATAATTAATCTGTATTAGGTAAGTATATAGAATTTTAAATTTTCTATTAATGTGTCAAATAATATAACGGTTTTCTCAATGTTTGCCTTTACTAATCCAATATACATGAATTATTTAATTATAACAGAGTAATTATTATTAATTTTAATAAAATGCAATTTTGTCGTACTAATCCAACTTTTAATATATATGATTAACTGGACCGGCGTCATCCGCCTCATAGGCCGGTTCGGATTAGCCGTGTAGTTTAGACAAGTGACGAGAGATTTAGTTACCACTAAATGATTAGGAACTGAAAAGTGTCCGAACACATTACATTAGTGAGTGACATGTCAAAATGAACAGAGTACAAAGTAACAAAGCAAAAATGAATAATTAACTTTTTTTTATTCAACGATTAATTCACAAGATTTAAGAATGTAAACTTTTTTTTATTGAACATACATGATTTAAAAATACTTCTGAGAAATATATAACCAATAGGCCAACAACAACCCAGCAGGATTCGAACCTGCGTGATGAAGGAAGTTTTTGATGGAGGCCAAGACCTGCCGAGGGTTGCAGTGCCATAAATGTCTTTAGTGTTAGAACTTCCTTTATCCATTTTATATAAGACGTATAAGAACTCTTAGATGTATTCATAGTGGTTGTATATATTGGGAATTGATGTTTCAGATTAATTAATAAGGAAACAAATGTGATTATAGTAAATTAATAGGTACCTCGTTTACTTCTGTCGAGGCACACGTTTTTTGTGCAGGAAGCAGTTTTCCCATCGCGGCGGCAGCGGCAAATGTTGCAATCATTTTTGAAAGTGTGCCCCGGATCGCAAGTAAATCCAGGATCATTCACGTCTGTAAATGAAGTCATATAATTAAATTATTTTGTTACACAATCGGCTGATTCCCAGGTCGACATGATATATTAATGACTGCTAATTCAAAATGCAATCATTTTATAATGTGTAGAATTTATGTATTTTACACATACATAGATACATATAAGTGTAATTAAGTCATTTGACATTCATCTACAACACGCGTAATGAGTTATTACCAGGGAACTGAAATAACTAACAGGTGTGGAGAAACACGCAACCGATCTCGAGTATGGATGAATATGGGATAAACTTAAACATGTGCCAAGAATACGCTTGTATTTTGTTCTGACAACTGTTCTCGTTTTATGCACTGATACATTCTCCGTTGTTATATCCTATTTAATATTCATTGATTGAACATAACTTTATAGAGTGTACTTATTTATTGTTTTATTTTATTGTGATTAAATTAAATAGATTAATTAAATTTTTATTTTATTAAATATTGACTACCTAATCGTAAATATTTGTGTAATAATATTGGAATGTTATTGTAAATACTTTTTGTTTCATTTTTCGTTTTGTGTTATGTTAATAATTTTAGAATATTTGTTTAGTGTCCTGTGGATTTATTCTATACTTATCAACTGCTAAAGTAATAAAATGATAAATATTATCAAACTTAGGGTTGGTTTGTATCAAAGTATTAGCACTTATTGTAACAATTACAATAAATTGGTCGTAATTGTTGCAATAAGTGCTATATTTTAACATCACCTCTCTTGGCAGTGATAAAATTTAGAGCGAGATAAACAGTTTTGTCTGTTTAGACGGCTAACTTAATGTAACAATTATAATACCTCAATACAAATATGTTATAAATACTATCACTTTATCACTTTAGCGGTCGATAGTCGCCTTGTGTATAGAATAGACCCGCTGATGTACCTAATAAGAAATAATATCCAATCTCATTAATTTAAATTTAATTGTTAGTGACAAATACTATTGGATGGATAATGCAATGTATCAGTAGATTATTTGTGTTGCCTTTATGATTTTGTTTTGGTAAATACCTGTTTTATTATTTAGTTGAAAATGTCCCTTTGAGGCGGACAAAACTGGTCCAAATTTAGTAAATAAAAAAGTGGAATAAGTACAAAAAAAAAATGTGTTTTATTAATATTAATCAATAATATAATACTAAACAGTGGAATCCTCTATAATCGTCAATCCGATGCCACATGCATAAGCACACATTATATTATAATAACTGATACCACTATATCACTATAACGTCAAGAATGTTTATATTGTTTCATTGCTTAAGGCGATGTCTTTGCCAAAATAACACTTATAATGTGACTTTTACGCCATCTATTTATATTTAAAGGCATCTACCATGAATTTATAAAAATCTGTTACTAAAAACTTTGGCAATTCCAACCAGATGGCAGTAAGTAAGTATATATATATAAATAAGTTACCAGTGGAATGGAATATTGCTAGATGAAAAAAATTACTAGACAAAAATTCATTTACATATTATTTAAGAATATAATATATTCTACCTACCGTCCGTACCGTACCGACCTACCGTCATTAAATATCTGAATAAATAAAATTAAAATCTCGGTTATTTTCAGCACATTTAAAGCTGAAGGCATCAAAAAACGCAATAAGCTAGATGCATTTTTTCTAAGCTAGATGTCTATGAAAAATGCTAGAACTGGCAAGAAAAACGCTAAGTTGAGAACGCTGAATACGACCATGTTCGATATGTACGTAATTATTGAAGAGCAAACTGCTGAGTCAAAAGACTTTTTTTTTTAAATAGGAGGTTAGTAATATTGTTCACCTTGTCCAAACAGCTTAGATTTTATTTTTTATTGAAAATTTGCGATATTTTCACTGTACTATACCTATATAATGTTTGAGGCTTTCACGGTTGTTTTTTATCGTAGTAGATTTTTGGGTTTCCACCGTGTGTCCTTCTTCCTTCTTTACTCGACGTTTCGGGCTCGTTGCAGAGGGCATTATCAAGAGATGATATTATGTTTTATGATGAAAATGTAATGTAGGTATGTGAATGTAATTAACATTGCTCTAATAATGTCAAAAGGAATCCGATTAGCTAAGAGCAAATGTTGCTTAGAGCAATCTGTCAATCGTTACGACCAGGGATACCGGCTCGAATATTGGATTTTGCTGATAGTGCCGGAAGCTATGACATTTTTAACCGTAATCCATCATCCATCATCAATGGTCTCCTTTACCAATCGTGCGAAATATCCTTTATTCTGACCCAATATCTTGGTTTCAAATTCAAATTTGTGTCCTGTATCCATCGAGTGCTCGGCAATTGCTGACATCGTGTAATGTTTAAGTCGGTATGCCCTCTCGTGTTCACTCACACGCTTCTTTACTGTTCTAGAAGTTTGGCCTATATACTTTTTTGGGCATCCGCGACAGTTTAACTGGTATACACCTGCCGAGTCCAAAGGTTGCGAGTCCTTTACTGGTCTTAACATATTCGGACCGTTGAGTCCGCCGAGACCGTCGAAATGTCGAGTAAAGAAGGAAGAAAAACGCACGGTGGAAACCCAAAAATCTACTACGATATGTACTATACCTTTTTACTACTATAATAAAATTAATACCATACTTTAAAATAGGTACATAGTGTAATTTTATTAAATAATATTTAATATTATTATATATTATAATAATAAGAAGTACCATTGGCAGCATATAGATAGCGCTTATGGATGACAGATCGTTTTGTTGCACTGTGCATGCGCGAGATCGCAGTACGAGTCCGCTTCGTGTATCATTGCAGTGGTTAGAATGCGTTAGTTTATTTAACATGAACCCAATATTGAAGTTCGATTTATATGTAGATACTTAATGTAAAATTACCTATAAAGCTTTTGAAAAGATGTTTACATTTTTATCTCTATGGACCTACAAAAATTTATTCTATGACAACCAATTTGTTTAAAAGTTTTTACTTTACGTTAGGTTAATACTTAGTCATTTTCACGGGGACAGGCATCTTTTTGAAATTTTGGACAAGGGTGGCCGAGTAACTGTATACTATAAACCGGTAGATTTTACCTCGACTATTCTTTTGAATTCTCCGCACTGATGATTTGTACAAAACGCTGACCCATCCTCTAAAACAGGGATTCTTAACCGGTGATTTTTGCGAAGATTTTTGGGTGGGCCACAAAAATTTTCTGCAGTTCCAAAATAGTTAGTATTCATTTTTAAAAGCTTATATTAAATTTCAAGCAATAAATATCCTGCAGATCTCTTGCACCTACCTACAAGGGTCCACAATGAATTAACAAGTCATTTCCGGAATGAATGACACTATTGTATATAGTCATAAATCGTTTCATAGAAGGAGGGGGCGTGGTTTACCTAGAAACCCAACATTTGAAGTGGGGTTGTATTATATTTCGACAATTGTTTCAAAAATAGTGTAAATATAAATATTTATTATTTTATTTCAATGTTGATGGTCCGCATAACATTTTTTGATTTTTTGCGGTCCGCGGATGTAAAAAGGTTAAGAAACATTGCTCTCCTCAAGAAATCTTTCACTTTAATAAGGAAACAAGTGTGATTATAATAAATTGATAGGCACCTCGTTTACTTCTGTTAGGGCAAAACTTTTCTGTGCAGGCAGCACTTTTCCCATCGGCTCGGCAGTGGCAAGTGTTGCAATCATCTTTGAAACTCTCCCCAGGATTGCAAGTAAATCCAGGATCATTCACGCCTGTAAATAAAGTCATATAATTAAATTATTTAGTTACACAATAAGCTGATTTCCAGGTCGACATGATATATTAATGACTGCTAATTCAAAATGCAGTCATTTTATAATTTGTAGAACTAATGCACTTTACACATACCATACATAGATACATAAGTGTAAAAATTAAGACATTTGACATTCATCTACATCACGCGTAATGACATTACCAGGGAACTCAGAAATATACCTAACGGATGTGGAGAAACAGGCAACCGATCTCGAGCGTGGAAGAATATGGGAATACGCTTGTCCTCTATTCTGACAACTACTTTCGGTTTATGCACGGACGTTCATTCAATATTGGTGTATTTGATGGTTGCAACTAGAGGTGGAAAAACTTACTACTACCAGTATAAAAAAATACTTAGTATCGAAACTTGTTCCAAAATACTTACTAGTAATTTGGGATATTATATAGAGCGTTTGGCGTGCAAAGCTGTGTCAGTACTTTTTAGAAGCCATTTTTACACAAATTATTTATATAATTATTATCCATTTACACAATCACGCATAAAATTTGAATTCAGTTTATAAGTTCCAATTACAATACTAAAAAATCGATAAACTCGACGTGACGAAACCAGATAGACGCGTAAATACTTATCAATCTCATATTCAACTGGAACTAAAACTAACTCCATATTATTACTATAAAATGAACTTGTCACCATTTCTGTCCTTCACTATACCAACTTTACAACAGGGACGAAAGAGAGAGCAATGAGGCCAATGACAGTTGAGTATATCACAGTACGACATACGTGTATTATGCTATCTCACTCGCGCGCATTTAATGTCATTAGTATTGAAAGTCTACCAACAGTACATAGCGAGTCGCGGTGATAATCTCATCGCATGCGTTTGAACTTCTAACAAGTTTCTTGGAACAAGTTTATTGGGCCACATGTACTGAGTATGGGTAGTAGCATGCCGAGACTTGAGTACACAAACTGGTGACAGTATTAAATACTGGAAATTTTCTAACTCACGTTTGCAACACACACTATTGCACGTCTATAATGTGTGGTTCATTTTCGTATGACACTCACACATTCAAAACCCTGCGTCAAAATGTAGTGTAATGGGATTTATTAATCTGTTATGACAACCGATTTGTTTAAAGGTTTTTAATATTCTTGATACTTAGTCATTTCAACGGGGAAAGGCATCTTTTTGGAATTTTGGACAAGGGTGGCCGAGTAACCGTATACTATATAGCGGTAGATTTTACCTCGTCTAATTCTTTTGAATTCTCCGCACTGATGATTTGTACAAAACGCTGACCCATCCTCTAAGCAAACACACGAGTTGCAGTCCTCAAGAAATCTTTCACCGGGAGTGCATTTTGTCACTTCTAAATGATATGAAAAGGTAATTATAAATTAGAGCATCCACCATATTCAAAATTTTAATTATGTTTGGAGATTTTAATAAAAAAATCAAGATTGCATTTAACACACCATACAAATGCACTGCACTCCTTATAATTTTCTTCACGTAATACATGAGAACTCACTTAATGTAATGTACACTGTATGCCTGTAATATTTATGTACTTTATGTATATACTTTTTTATAAATTAATATTATAAATTTATTATAAATTATACGCAAGTTCAAGTAAGTTACATTAAAAATATTGGAGAAATCCACGACTTCAGTTAGTAATCGAAGTATAGGTATCTACTTTGATTTAAGAAACAAAAATCGATTGCCAAAGTAGCTTGATTTCGAGGAACGCTGATGAGTGGGTATTAAAAAGGCCAATAGTTAAAATTTGTCGCAATAAGTATGTCACTTCGTAGCATATTGGTAATTGCGACGGATGGGGCGTAAACCCGGGAGATACAGGGTTCCATTCCCTGTCGGGTGGCTTACTTTTTTTCAAAAAAGATTTTTTATATTGGTTATAATATATTCTCTCAGAAAGTGTTTTTAAAAATTATGTATGTATATATTTATGTTTAATCATAATATTTTATCAATACAACGATTCAAAACGATCGATTTTCGATTCGATTTATTCGACAAATCATTCAGTCGTTGCGCAGACTTCTTATAGTGTATATTTTATAAAGTGTGAAAACAAACCCAAATATTTGGGCAGAGTGAATTTCTAATATTATTACATAATATTTTTATCCAGGGAACTCAGAAATAATGGGAATTGATGTTTCAGACTAATTAATAAGGATACAAGTGTGATTATAATACATTGATAGGCACCTCGTTTACTTCTGTCGAGGCACAACATTTCTGTGCAGGCAGCACTTTTCCCATCAGCTTGGCAGCGGCAAGTGTTGCAATCATTTTCATCTTTGAAACTCTCCCCCGGAATGCAAGTAAATCCAGGATCATTCACGTCTGTAAATGAAGACATATAATTAATTTAATCAATTACTTTTTAAATATTCAGTTAATATTTCTACTGCCGGGGTGGGGTATAAAACCACATAAGTCATATTTTTATCTTTTTCAGTAGAAGCGTTTTTGTGAACACAGAAAAAATAGTGTAGACACCAGAAACTGAACAGATGAAACAAAATTAATTGTCGTCCAATAACTCATAGATAATATAAGTCATCCAGTATTATGATTATCTTTGAAATTCACCCCAGGATTGCAAGTAAATCCAGGATAGTTTACGGCTGTATGTAAACAAAGTTAAATATCATAATTAAATTATTTAGTTACACAATCGGCTGATTTCCAGGTCGACATGATAATATATTAATGACTGCTAATTCAAAATATAGTCGTTTTATAATGTGGAGAATTTATGCACTTTACACATACATGGATACCTAAGTGTAATTAAGACATTTGACATTCATCTACACCACGCGTAATGACATTACCAGGGAACTCAGAAGTAATGGGAACTGAAATGGGTGTGGAGAAACAAGCAACCGATCTCGAGTGTGGAAGAATACGCGTCAAGAATACGCTTATACTTCGTTCTGACAACTACTCTCGGTGTATGCACTGATGCTCATACAATATTGGTGTATTTGAAGGTGGCAACCATGGGCCCCACAAGGGGGGGCTGACAGGGCTCTAGCCTAAGGGCCCGGGCAGAGGGGGAGTCCCGCGTGGCGGTCGACCAGATAAATGAGATAAACACACATCTTAAATTTACTCTAATAAGTAGTAAAAAAAGTCGGCACTATTTTTCTTCGGGTTTATTCCCATTTTAAAATATAATATGGTTATGCGATGCAATTTTTGGTTGCTGTGTGTTAAAAAATCCGCACTAAATTTTATTTGACCTCAAACACTATTTGGAAAACACCACTGTAGAGCATCAGACTGCTTTTAACCTTAGCGATAGGTAGGGAGGCCGCCAATGATCCTGGCCTGAAGGCCAATTCTTGAATGAAGCAGTATTGCCGGTTGCACAACCTAAGCGCAAACCTACTACAACGAAGTATATTAAATGTCAACCGGTGGTGTCGGATACAGCATATAGTATATTAGTCTATGGGGTACAGTATGCAATTTAGTATACACGCTTTGCCGGTAGAGGCGCTAGTAACTATCCGTTTGACTTTGACATATTATTAAACGTCAAAAATTTGTACGTAGTGAGCAGGCTGTTATTCTATTTTTTCTATTACCGCTGAAAGTATTATTTTGAATTTAAATTCTCACTTGAATATTTATCGTGATTTTGTAATACAGAAACACACATGTTTGTTTGCAAAATACAACGGAAATTCCGTGTTGTAATATTGTTATATTGTAGACGTAACTAGCCTGTTGAAAGATTAATTGGCTACGTACTTCAACAATGAATGATTTAATCATGAAACGTTAACAGTAAGTACTGATTAAATATGAAGTCATTACCAAAATGGATAAAAACGTTATTTAATTTCTATGACATTCACAAACGATCCGTTTTAGCATGTTTACTTTCTATCTTACTCTAACGCATGGACATGAGGTATAAGCATACTGAATGCTTTCTCACTCGCACGTATTGATGTCGTTCGAAGCTCTACACACTCAATATCTCCTATAAAACTAAAAATTTTACATGCTTCAGTTAAGCGGTGTTTTTTACTGCTTCGTTCGTGAATTGTCCTTCTGGGGGCACGTTTCAGGATGTAGGAGCCATGGTTTCAACACACACTATTGCACGTCTATAATGTGTGGTTCATTTTTGTAGGACACTCACACATTCTAAACTCTGCATCGCAATGTAGTGTATTGGGATATATATAGCCTATCGAAATTCTATTTGTCAATCTGTTCTGTGGACATTAATTAATTATGTCACTATGTTCGATTCTAAAAGGATCATAATATGAACGTCTAACATCAAAATGTAGTGTATTGAGGTATTATCATCATCATCATCAGCCTGAATCTATCCACTGCTGGATGAAGGCCTCTCCAAGCAGATTCCACTTCTCTCGGTCCTATGCGTTGTGTTGCCACGGATTTCCGCAACAAAATCATTTCATCGATCCAATGGCCTTTAGGTCTACCTTACGGACGTTTTGTACCTCTTGGGTACTACTGGATGACTAGATTTGTCCAACGATTGTCCCTTCTTCGAACTATGTGTCCAGCCCATTAGGGTATATACCTATAGCCTATCAGATTTCTATTTATTAATCTGTTCTGTGATTCCACCGTAGTAAAAAATTTGTTCGCCGGTAGAATGTCGAAATTTATGTTTTAAAACTATCGTATCACAATCATCTCGATGTAACTTATTTTATCGTGACGATCGTGGTATTTTATTGAAAGTAAACGGTGCCGGACGATATCCCGAAAGCCGAAATCCTGAATGGTCGAAATCCCGAATCATATGATACCGATTCTTACAAATATCAATATTTGTTGACCAATACTTTAATTCTGATATTCAGTATTGATAGTTTCTTTTGATATGACCACTACCGTGATCATACATACTTAAGTGTATCTTTTACTTTACCTCGTTTGTTCCTTTCTGGGCATCCCCTTAATGGGCAAGCCCACACGCCGCCACTGCAGTGACAGACATTACAATCATCCATCATTGTATCACCATCAGTACATTCTGGAACTAAAAGAATACAAAGTTAACGGTATTCATTGTTAGGGGTCTGACAGACTGCAGATATTGCTTAGTATTTCATAATTATTCAAACAGATGTCACTGTGTGTTTAATTTTTTAGATTATGCAAATCAATCGACAGTGGCGAGTAATTTGAGTTTAAAGTCGGGCGAGATAACTCGCTAAATTTGTATGTGCGGCCTGTCGATCACAGCATCATACGAGAGCGAGATGACTCGCTGAAGGCATAGAACTGGTTAAAGATATTATTAAAACATATAGGTATATATTGGTATCTAACTTTATCTATTCAATTATATAAAATTAGCCTAGAGACAGAAATTTCGAATATTATAAGAGTAGGTACATATTTTATGTTATATTCTGTGGACGAGATATTTTTGAAAAATCCGAAATCGTCTGAATGTGTGCGTGAACGTATTATTTGGAAAATTAAAATTCGATATTTTTTTTTATCGCAAGGGGAAACAAAATCAGTCATTGCGTTGGGCTCTACATTAGTAAACACAATAATTGTCATAACTAGCTTTGATATAAATAATATTTTCATATTTAAATAATTCCCAACATGCCACACTGCCACTGCGAAGTCTGAAACCTAGACCACCCCCTCCCCTAATAAATAATTCATTAGTTAATAAGAATATAATTACATATTATTTTAATTTAGGACTATACCTGTTGTAAGCTGTGACTCTATTCTTTTGGGAGGACAGCCCATTAGTGTGCACGCCCATCTCCCGCCAAGGCAATTACACCTATTGCAGTCGTCCATCTTTGACTCCCCATCTTGGCATTCTACTTGTAAAAGGATATAAAGCATTATTGTACATAATCTAATCTGCAACCACTCCAATGGTGGACTAGAGTCTAAAGTGATCGCCAAACGGTCGCTCGCGAGCTACCGGTGGCTCGCGGTGGTATTTACAGTAGCTCGTGTAGGATATTTTATCATATTTATAAATTTGCCTCTCAAATTTTATTGCTCAAAATAAAGGCATTGTTTTGTTCTACCTACTTATGTGAATCAACTTTTTCCACTATGAAGGTGGTTAAAAGTACATATAGAAACAGACTCACAGATGTACATCTTGATAATTGCATTCGGATGGGAGTGACAATGTACTCATCGAGAATTGAAAAAATTGTGGAGGAAAGTAAATGCCATTCTTTTCATTAATTATTTTTACTTTTACTCACGCTTATTTCAAGATATTTATTAGGTATTTTGTTTATAAATAAATAATTAAAGTACCAATGCGTTTTATGTTTTATTGGAAGTCTAATGTCCTAATTTATGTTAAGTAATATAATAATATAATATATGGTACGATAAAGGTCGATGATAAAAAATTATACCTAAAGAAGGAATAATATTTACATTACATTTCTGAAAGTGGCTCACATCATTTTTGAGTTTGGAGACCACTGGTCTAGTACAGTACTGTACTGGTACATTAGGTACCATTTATGTTTTTTAAATACATACATCAAACTTTCTGCTTATCTCTTGTATATCAGGAATACCAAACTTGTTTATTGTTGTGGTCAACTTTTTGCATAAAATAGTGCATATTATAAATTATCACTGCTATAACAAGAAATTGTACGGGTAAACATGTATTATCGGGCAAGTTGAACACGACAGTTGGGTTTTTACGATATCCGCGCCTGCCCAGTAGAACGATAGTGGCGAACCTGCCAGAAAAAAAATTAACCATACCGCGCAGAGACTCATTTGAGGATAACCGAGTTTCACGACCTGTCAAAAATAGTACCTACCATAAAATAGCAACATCCCGTCTCGCTTACTCTTGAAGAATGAGATTAGCAAGACAGTCGGTACTTTTATGTGTAAAGAGTTATTATCGCGAAAATACACACTATTGGTGCAAGCAAATCTGTAGGGTGAATACCCTACCATCCACCATGACTTGGCAGGAAACCATTAATTTATAACTACAATGTATCTTGCAACATATTATTGTTAAAATTGCAAAACAAGCGATTTATGTGAGTCAATCAAATTTCAACAGAAAGCTAATTTAGCAAAATAATATAATAATTCAATTAATCAATAATATCGAAAATTAATAAATAATGCTATATAGGTTTACCATGATATGCACAAAAGTTGTTTGTATAAAAATCAATCTTGCGCAATTATTAAAACTGCATAATTGTTCCAATTAAAATCAATTGTTTATAATTTACGAAACGAATCATGCATTGCACAAT
Source organism: Rhyacophila brunnea (assembly GCF_057557595.1). NCBI lineage: Eukaryota > Metazoa > Arthropoda > Insecta > Trichoptera > Rhyacophilidae > Rhyacophila > Rhyacophila brunnea. Next base: position 24,996,108 of record NW_028232774.1, read on the forward strand.
AAACCTCATAAGCATGATTATCAAAAATATTCAAGTAGTTGATAGCAGCATTTTCTATTATATCGAATCAGTATAAAATACTCAGTAGAAGAAATCAACATCGTCATTCAGTTATCAAAGAGTTAGCCGTAAGGTTATCGTTCGCTGCGCCCGGTCGAACTCGTAATCCATCGGAACGCATTCCCGTGATTTCACTCATTTAAATTATAATCTATAAACTTAGGCGGCTCTTGTGGTGCAGTAGGTAAGGCGCTGGCCTTCCACCCGAGAGTTCTGGGTTCGATTCCCGGTCATGACAAAAACATTTATGTGTTTTTCTCAAAGCCTGGGTGTTTGTGATTGTTCAAAATTACTAACAACCACCTTGTACGAAAAAGCAAGGACATGGTTATTAATAATTCTAAAAAAAAAAAAATCTATAAACTTACCTGTAATAATTAAATTGATATTTATTTGGAAGGAGATAATAAAACCAGGGTTCGTTTAATGCACGCATCAACCTTATTATTGGAGTCAAACCAACCTACCCTCCGGTTCCCTACCTCATCTCCTAACCAAAAATCCATGCACGTGTACAGGTGTTAATATAGTTGTCCACAGATATTATGTTCGAAATAAACAGTTTGCGAGAATTTAAATGAGCATTAATATAACTTCTTTTTCATCACAACTTTTGTTGAAATCATGTTCTAAAATAATGGGGTAAAAATTTGTTGCAATATTCTCATTTACCATAGAAAGCCAAATGTACAAAAAGCTGCCTTGAGAATTCATGTTTTTAGACTTATCAACATATTCAAGCCATACATGGAATTATAGAACGTTTGACAATTAATACTGTACCAAACATAGTACAGATGAAAATTTTGGAATTTGTATTGCGTTGTGCTATTTAACGTTACTTTATTTTACATTATGAATTAATTTACCATGTTTAGGTGGTGTTATGCATCCCTTCAATGTACATGCCCATCTTCCACCCATGCAGGAACACGTATTGCAATCAAGTTGTTTCGTTTCGCCATCGGTACATTCAGCATCTAAAAGAATATACATACATCAATGATTGATAACATAATTTATATAATGTTATTATAATATTACAGACACGTGCACACACACGTGGGGAAGAGGGTTTCGGTTTCAGGTAAAAAAATACAAATTATTAAGGTAAATGGGATATTACTCCTTCCTCAGGACTTCATGACTGTGGATCATAACTCCGATAATTTGACTGTCTAACAGCATTCTCAATCGGTTAGTCCAACTCTTCTCGGCGTTTCGGGTGATAAAGTGATAATATTTATCACTTTCGACGTCCAGTGGATCTATTCTATACACAAGGCGGCTATTGACAGTAGTGTATCATATTTATGTACATGTTATGTTTTAACAACCTCTCTCTGGGCTGTGTTCAGTTTTAGAGCGAGATAGACAATTTGGCAGTTTAGACGGGTAACTTATTGTAACAATTAACCTCCTCAATACATAAATATGATAAACTACCGTCGGTAGCCGCCGATAGCTGCATTGAGTATAGAATAGACCTACAGGTGTCGATAGTTTTTCTTTTGATATAACTACCGCCGTGATAGATACATAAGTGTATCTTTTACTTTACCTCGTTTGTTCCTTTTTGGGCATCCCATTAATGTGCACGCCCATATGCCGCCATGGCAATTACAGACATTGCAATCATCCATCTTTGTATCACCATCAGTACATTCTGAAACTGAAAGAATACACATTTAATGGTAGGTATATACTATATATTGTGAACAGGGTTGCGCCAAGCGAGGGTTTTAGGGGTACAAAACATCCGGGCGGCAGAATTCAGGCAGCAAAAGTCAGAAAAGAATCATTTTGTGTTATTAAAACATATATCTTACTGATTTCTATTCATTTAAATAAAATCATAATATTAATACTATCGAATTTAAATTTAAATGGATTTAAGTTGTGTAATATGTGGTGGCCGCGCGGCTTAAGCGTTGGACTATCACGCCGTGGGTCTCAGGTTCGAATCCTGGGTCTGGCAAGTACACATATTGTTTTTCAATTTATGTGTGTGTCAGGGTATGGACCTAATAGGTTGAGCAAGTGGCTGACATCCATTTCTCGTAAAAAACCAAATCTGTTAATACAAACCTCTACTCTGTGGAGGCCCATATGATCCTATCAGAATCGGACATGGTCGGAAATATGTGGGTTCCAGGTTCGAATCCTGGGCCTGACAAGTACACATATTTTTTTTCAATTTGTGTATGAGTCAGAGTATGGACCTAATAGATTGAACAAGTGGCTCCATTTCTCGTAAAAACAAAATCTGATAATACAAACCTCCACTCTGTGGAGGCCCATATTATGATTTTATTAGGATCGGACTTTGTCGAAAAAAAAACTATTCCATTTGAGTCGTTTGTTGCGCCCCGGGATTCACCTTTTGGCATCTTCAGGCACCATGTGCACTCACCAAAAGGTAAATACTCACTGACAATGAATACAGTTCATTCTAACTTAGGTATATAATAAATTAATACAATAAAATAGGTAAAAACATTATCACCTACCTATAAGTCAAGGATCACAATGAAAAAATATGAATATGAAACCATAGTCAGGGCCGGTGCGTCCATATAGGCGAACTAGGCAACCGCCTAGGGCACAAAACATAAGGGGGCACATAAATGGAAAACTAAAATTAATTTCCATATTTTAATAATCTTAAATAATACGTTTTATTTTATTTTGATGTTTTTATCTGTTTCTTATAATTATGTATCATAAGTAGTGATCGGATTCGGAATCTGGTGGCGTTCTATGGCCAGCCAAACGATACAGCCAGATACAAACGGTACAAACGATACAAATCCAGGGATTTTGTCACACAGCTGTGTATTGTTTAGCCTAATTACTTAAAAGCGTTTACAAGGCGGTTCTGGGCCTGGAACCTAGCCTTTCGCCATGGATTCGGAAAACATTCCGATCGCTAATCATTTTTTTTATTTTCTATCGACCGTTTTTGTTAAAACTGCGACATTTCCAGGTAGGCGGTCTAAGCTAATCCAAGATAAAAAAGAGGCCGTATACGTTTTTATCTCAGCAATTTATATGAATATAGTTCAACAAATATATAATTATTTCTCTAGGTCGACACGTCGTTGGAAAATTTTATCGAACCGTATCCCAATGTTTACTCTTATACCATTGACAGCGCTCGGAATGGAGCGGAACGCCCCGGAGCGCCGTTCCTGTTCGTGGGATTTCCAAGGATGGCGTTCCTGTTCGTTAAAACCTCGAAAATGGCGTACCGGTTCGTAAAATATCCGACGGACAGCGAGTCGTCTAGTAAAATCCTCAAGCGTCATACTTAATATTATTACGTTCCGGGTTAGATTTAAAATTTACGAAAATGAATTGATAGGTACAAAAACATAAATATTTTTTTTATTAAAAAATAATTTTACTGGTTTAGAACCACTGAATTTTCTATGACCCGTACATAATGTACTTAAGTTTTTTTGAAATAGTGATAGAGTAAATGTAAGACAACGTATTTGAGAACTAACCTTTTTCAAGACAATACTGTTTTCAACGAATTTGGCATTGAATGCACTAATAGACAGACCCTTTTGCGTCAATGGTGATAAAACAATAAAATTGTATACAAAGGGCACTGGGTAAGATTTATTGCATTGTCGCACGTTATGGGACAATAATGTATTTTGAAAAAAAAAATGTTTTTATGATTGTAAGGAAAGGTTGGAAGCTATTTTACATTGGAATGTAGATTTACTGTAGTATTAATTTATAAAACGAGACATTTATTTTTTTGCAAGTTCATACATATTATTTTAATACAGTTAAGGTTAAGGTACATGCCTAAATATAATGAGTTAATAACGTAATAGTTATAATGCACACTGGAACTTTGAAATTTTTAAATGAAACACATTAAATACATGTATTATCTTTACTCTATAAATGACTTAATTAATTTGTTAAATATTGCACAAAAATAACATAGTAAAAATAGTGTGAATAAAACTACGTGCCCTACCTAAGTATCTACCGAGATAGGTATACTATATCTGTCCTACCGAGGGTTGAAATTCTTGAGCACGTTTATGGTAGCCAATTGTTTTTTGTAATGAAACTTTAAATTTTGTATCGAGACAACCATAATTGACCGAATTGTCCATTTATCATATTATTATGTTAGCGAAATTTACATGGGTTTGACGCGTTCATAGTTTTTGTATTTCATAATGCAATCGGGGTCGTTCATTGGTCGTTTATCAATATTTAACCCAATGCTTACGGGCCCTTTTGATTAATTTTGTAATTAACGTGTTAATTTGCATTTGAAAAGTAATTAGCAAAAACACAATTTTGTGCGGCCCGTAAACATTGGGTTAATTTGTATGCAGCCAATGATAAGCGTTTTCATCAGAGGAAGCGACAAAATTAGACTCCTTATTTTTCCAAATTTAATCATTTTAAGTTGTGTTTTTTTGGTTTCCCATTACCTAGCCCCCATGCTTTGCTGCTCTACACTAATTTATTTTTTATATTTCTTACATTATTGATGAATTGATGAAGTTCAGCGGAAATAATTTCCAGTGAAAAACTAAGTAGGTACCGAGAGAGATGGAATAAAATAAGGGAGGCCTTCATCCAGCACTGGATCGACCGAGGTTGATGGGTTGGGTTCTAAATAATTATTATTGCATACATGAAAAAACCTAACTGTTGCAGCTGCTTTGCAAATTTTTTAAATTTCCGAAAAACTTGTGCGCTGACATCGTTTAAAAACTCTTTATAGGTACTTAATACCTTAAATTGTTGTTTAATAATTTCTGAGGGGGTAAAATATTTCATATTAAATAGTAAATACAGTCATGCTTTTCCTTGTGACCAGAACATACGTATTTGCTGTTTTACCTACCTACTCAACGTTACGGAATCGCCAGATAATAATTATTTATCCTAATCTATTATAATATTTTACATTGAGTGACAAAAAAAAAATATCATTTCCTCATATATTTTTATTGTTTTAATTTTATATGGATATTTTTCGGGTTGAATGAACTGTGTTTTTGATGGTTAAACTAACAAAATAATACATTTAATAACTTAAATCAAATAACTCCATAATTAATATAGATAAATATTCATGAACATCGTATGCATGTTAAAATTTTTGTATTGTTTAAGGTACAATACGAAATAAATTAAATAAATCAATCAGAATCCAACGGGATAAATATATGAAAAATTTCCCTGTATATAATAATTTCTATAACATTGGAAACCTATTAGAATAAATTATCCTACATGTCCACATGATATAATTTTTTTTTTTCTAATAATATGTACCTACACTTCTGAGGTTGTTTAAAATGATTCATATTTAATAAAGAATGCTACATTTGTAAAACTTGCGTATTAGATATTTTTTTAATTATTTTTTTAAAAACCATGCCCTTGCTTTTTCGTATACGATGGATTTTAATTTGATTAAAAAAATAGTTTACCTTAATCAAAATATTTAGAATTTACGAAAAATCAGAGCTTTGAAAAAAGCGGCATGTATTTTGTTTAAGCCGAAGTATCTTCACTCATATTTCTATCCACTCTTAGTTGCATATTTTTATTCAAACTGCTAAAGAAACCAATGGGAAATTGTGATTAGTTTGTCTATTATTTCATGTATTTTAATAATGTTTCCCACTCCAATTAGATTCATATACGTTTAGTTATTTATATTTGTATAATTATTAATGTATTTTTTAGAAAACGATTTCGTAAACTAAAATGACTACATTTGTATGTTACCACTAATTGTTATAGCCGATAGCGTATTGGGAGAAGATGATGATGAAAAAAGTACATCATGTAAAACTAAAAGATATTTTTATGTTACAGATATTATTATATCTAATATCCAATGACATTAATATGGACGAAGCATCTAGAAAATAAAATGACACTCACTTTGTGTCGGGTCTGCCGGATGGCGAAATTCATATTTTAATATCGGTATCCTACGCTCAAATGAACATTCTGCTTGCAAGCGGTCTGGCGACACCGCTGGGTCTGCCCATACAAAATTTCTGACTGTCAGGTTTCGACTCCACCGTTATTATTATGTTACAAAATGCCAATGTGCCTAGTTAAAAATTGTAAAAAAAATCTACTAAACACTCCAAGAAAGATGGGATATCACTTTGCATGTGTTAGTATTATTTATTATTTATAAAATGCCATTTTAAGATATTGATGAATGTTTATTCAATGCAATTGAATGACAGGAACCATTGGACAGTCAGTCGCCTGTGATTCGCTGGGCACGCTTGCGTCTAATCTCCGAGAAGTCGTAAGTAACCGAGAATCTGTTTCTAACGCAATGAGTCATGACACTAATACGCCATTACAATAAAGGTTATATTACTATAAATTCTCGAAGCTTGTATCGCATAATGGAAACGGATACGTCAATGGTCACGTGACATCTACCTATACATCTGTGAATGACTTTCATGGACAATTTCTCGTGCGCGCCGGGTATGAAGTGAGTCGTCCATTTAATATGTCATTGCTAATATCACACATTTTTGGAAAATTGTCGAGCGTTCCTGTTCGTGAAATTTCCCATTTCGAGCACTGACCATTGGGCGAAACAAGGTGGGAGAGCCGAATTGAAGATTTGAAGCCTTTAAGATATAATCTTGGTGATATACCTATATGATGCAATGGAGATATTTGATGACCCAATATTGAATAATTCATCTGGAAACTCTTCCCGAATTGAAGCAAAGGCCTTTGCTGATGTAAGTTGAAATTTGAGATGTATGGTGTCAATTGTCGCATGGCACAATATTCTTTTAGAAGTAAATATTGCAAGTAAAATATTACAAGGAAAGAATACTGATATATATTCTGCTTCAAATCAATTAGAGCTAACTAAAAAATATTTAGGTACTGATGCAGTAGTGATGAAAGTTATGAACAAGTTTTAATTGATGCTGCTGAGATTGCAAAGATGCTAGAAACAGAACCAAAATTTGACACAAAACATGTTCGAACGAGAAGAAAGAAACGGCACTTTCAATATGAAGCTGAAGACGAGGCACCCCAAGAACCTAAACACTAAACAGCAATACAAAATAGGTTTCTACTATACAGTTTTAGACATGGCTATGCAATCTATCGAAGAGAGGTTCAAATAATTGGAGCAACATAATATTTTATTTGACTTCCTGTATGACATATTATATAATATCCAAAGAAAAAGCCACCTGCAGATATACCTGTCGACTGCAAAAATTTAGGAAATTCTTTGACTCATAATGCTAACAAATGCATTGATGCTTATGATCTATGTAGTGAGCTTCAAGCAGTAGCTAAAAGACTTTCAAAATCTATGCCACCACCAGAAGTTCTGCTTTTTATAGAGTGGAACAAAATATTGAAGATTGTGTACCAAATATTTTTGTAGCTCTAAGAATATTAATAACACTTTCCCTGTAAAAGTGGCAAGTGGTGAACGTAGTTTCTCAAAATTGAAAATTATTAAATAGTACTTGCGCTCAACGATGTCACAAACAGACAAGTAGATTTAGCAACAATTTCAATTGAGTATGATTAAACTAGGTACGACATTTGATTTGAAGGAGTTGGTTAAATTCTTTGCAAAAAAAAAGGCGAGAAAAATTAAATTGTAATTATTCTGTAATCATGTCTATTTTTTGTTAAATGTGCATTTTTGTTTATTATTTGGTTACAAAGTCTTTTTTTTTATTTAAATTAAACAGTATATTTCAAACTGAAAAATAAAGAGTTTATTATGTGTGTGTGTGCGTGTTTTATGATAATTTATTAAATAAAATTTTTTGGAAGAGACTAAAATTATTTTATTAATAAGTGTCTATTATATGTCTATTGATCCCTAAATGTTTTTTTTTATTCTTTCGAAAAAAATGAGAGAATTTGTTAAAAAGGGGGCATGCGAATAAACTTTGCCTAGGGCACCAAATAACCTCGCGCCGGCGCTGACCATAGTACATCAATGGATCAAACCAAATACCCATAGGAATGTGGCAATCGACGAGTCCTGTGAGAACCAAGCTGTGTCAGCACAAACCCGAGACATAGGCGTCGTTCTCAAATTAATATTATTGAATTATTTTAATAAACATTTTTCACAGGCCGTCAGTGGTATCGGTTAGTGCTTACTCAGTGAGAAACGCTGACGGCGAAAATAAGATTGTTTAGTTATTTAGTACATACATTTTCTTAGCATACAAATTTCACAGGAATCTCAAAGATATGTTCGTTATTACTAAGTTTAGGTAGCTATTTATATATTATATTCCAAATGATACTGCCCGATTTGCCGTTACTCGGTAGGTGGCCCGCCAGAGATCCTGGACTGGGGGACCGTTTCAGGATTTGGGGGCCATGGATATCACTGTATAATCAGTGGCGAAGGGTGGAGGTAGGCTGTTAAGATTCGCTATAAATAGTGCACACTAAACTTTTTTAGTCATATGTATTTGTTTTTATTGAACTAAGACTACAATTTACAGATGGTGTTAGTTAGTTTTTAAAAATCAACTAAACCCTGCCTAAACGAAACCATAATAGTTTTAGTCTAATTTGGGCTATACGACAAAATTGTGCACACTTTTTCATTCATAGTTATTTGTTTTTGTTGGATTAAAAATATATATTGCACATATTCTTGGTTATTTTTTTTAAATTCATTAAGCCCTGCCTAAACCAAACTATAATATATATAAAATATTATTCTATTTATAAAATATTCAAAGTTATGTATGATTTAATTGCATAATTTTAGATATTTTATAGATATACTTGTATTTTTTGACTATTATCTATTATGGCTTGGTTTCTCAGGGTTTAATTGAATTTTAAAAACTAACCAACATTATCTGTAAATTGTAGTCTTATTTCAACGAAAACAAATATCTATGTCTGAAAAAGTTTAATGTGCGCTGTTTATGGCGGATCTTAACAGCCTACCTCCACAGTGTATATTATACTTTTATTGAAATATATGATGTTTTTACAATTTTATTTTTTACAACTTTACTTGTTTATTTGTTTAATTTTTCGTGCGCTTCGTGGCATAGGAAAAGTTACTTTAAATGATATTTGAACATAATTTTCTTTAGTAGGTAAGAAGTTTGGCAACAAGTGAGTTCCGGCACCTTTATTTTTCAAAAAAAGGCCCTGTATATATATTATAGTGGTGGCAGGTGGTTATAGGGTGGCAACACTATAACCATACACAGTGCAAAGGTTACAAGTACCTAGTGTACAGATGAAAATTTTGGAATTTGTATTGTGTTGTGCTATTTTACGTTACTTTATATTACGTTATGAATTAATTTACCTTGTTCAGGTGGTTTTATGCACCCCTTCTTTGTACATGCCCATCTTCCACCCGCGCAGGAACACGTGTTGCAATCAATTTGTCTCGTTTCGCCTTCGCTACACACGGCATCTAAAATAATACACATACATCAATGATCGATAACATTATAATAAAATAACACTGCACGTTTATAATATGCGCTCACAGAAGAGAGAGGAAAAAATACAAATTGTTCAGTCTTATCAAAACCACACGACTGAAGATCGTGACCCGGATAATTTGGCGCTCGAACTGCCTTCTTAAAGGGGTTGGTCCCCATGGGCGCGCCAAGTGGGGGTGTGAAATACCCGGGCGGCAGTATTTGGGGGGCGGCATGAAAAAAACATTGTTTTGATATTATTTTTTTTTTTTTTTTTTTGTGATTTTACCGAGGCTTTGACTGCGACTCGCTGTCATATCGCCTCTTCTCTTCTAGAAGGGGATCCTTCGATCAGGTCCTCACTCCTATTCTGTTAAATGGCTTTATAATTATTTTGTCTAGCTCTTCCGTCTTTCTTTCTTTCTTCTTTAGACGCCAGTGTTTTATGCACCAGAATCGCTCTCCTCCGTATCCATCCCTTCTGTATTTTCGATACATCGTGTAATCATTGAATTTCAGATAGTCTAATTCAGACCTCAGCCAAGTCTCTGAGATTAATGCTATTGAAATTTTTTGTCTTATTTAGTAGAGTTCTATATCATCCTTTTTTTGCTTCATACTTCTGGCAATCCATTGTAAAATCCTAATTTGTTTTTTATTATCCATTTTGCTCCAGAACCTCCCCTAGAATTTCCTTTAAGTGTCCTTCTTTGAATTGTTTGCATACCCAGTCCACTGCTTTAATTATTAGTTGTTTAATGATCTGCTGCCAGTCTCCCCCTTTCAGCAAGACTTTCATAATTTCTCCCATCGCGTTTACCTCTGTCTTCCCCTTTGAATTTTTCTTATTTTTTGTAGGCTTTACGCTACTACCTGTAGATATTATTGTTGAGCCTGAAGCTTCTACCACCGCTTCTTCTTTCTTTTTGTTTTCCTTAGTTTTTTGAATTGTTTCGCTTTCATCTCTTCCTACGATTTTTTTTTGTTTTAATATGTCAGCATAGCTATTATTTAACATATTTTTTTTTGCTTCCTTGAAAGGTATGTTCATTTTTTTCATTGCTTCTTTGCAATTCTTTTCCTCTTGCCACTTTGGGCATTTTTGGCTGTTTGCCGCGTGGTTACCTTTGCAATTGATGCACGTAATTTCCTCATTTTTTTCGCAGGTTTTGTGGTTTTCACCACACTTAGGGCACGTTTCTACTGTACGTCCGCAATTGTTCGCGATATGCCCATATCGCCAGCATTTGTAGCATTGCATAACCCTGAATACATACGGTTCTACAGCAAAAGAGACTCCATATATGTAAATTGTTCTCGGCAATATTTTCTCCCCAAATTTAATACTGACTGACGAGGTCTTTGTCAGCTCTCCTGTATCACCTTTTCTTGTCAACCTCTTAAGGTTGATTACTTTTGCATCACTTTTGATTTCCATTTGCAGTTCTTGGAGGTCCATATCAATATCGACTTTTCTTATTACTCCATAAGAGCAGGAGTCATTCTCTTTGGTCACAAAACCGAGATCTTTGAGTTCTCCAGCTTGTTTCACTTTATCTGCTTCTTTTTCGTCTTCTACTTGGATGTACGTCTTTAAATTTTTATTGTAAATTTTCTGTACTTTTACTCCTGCCTTATGCAGCATCTGCGCTATTTTCAATTTTAATGGAATTTTACTTCCCGTCGCTATCATGACGATGTTTTGGTTTCCCTTCGGAGTGACCCCAGAGTCTCTTCTGGGTTTTTTTCCAGAGGTCACCGTCTGCCATTCTTCTTCTTTTTCTCCAACCACTTCCTCTTCATCATCGTTTCTTTTCTTCTTCGTTTTTTTGGTTTCATTCACTTCCATCGTGGTGTTTTCCATTTTATTGCTTTTGCCGTTCACGCGGTCTTGGAATTCGCGCAACAGTGTGAACAAAAAACAGTGTGGACAACCCCTCGCTTCACAGCGTTTGACGCACTTCCCGCACAAAGTGCACTATCCGTGCAACAATAAATATTTTTCACTTTTTCTCCAGCACTGGCACTGATTGTCAAAATCACATGGGACCACACATGTTTAGTTTATTGTCAAATTCATTTACAAACAATATTATTTTTGTTGTATCCCGTATTTATAACCGTTCGCGAGTAACCAGGCGAGTAGCGTCCCGTTTACGCAAGCGAAGTTGTACAACCTCACTCCACCGCTGTTGGCTTCCGACTGTTTTGATATTATTAAAAATAAATGTTATTTAATTTGTGGCACTCATAAATTGGTGCAACTATTTGAGGCATCGAATGTCTAAAATAGCGATTCTTAACGTATGGGTCGCAACCCAAAATTATTACCCTAAATTGGGTCGCAGATCAAAAAGGTTAAGAGACGCTGGTCTAAAGGTACCCGTCGCCTTAAAATTCAATAATAAATTATTATGGATAAGTATATTTATTTATATTATGCATTCAAATCTCTATTTATAATAATAATTGTAGGTTCAAACACATATTTTACAAAGCACAGTGTAATATTACATTAAGGCTATACCTCAATTGAGGCATGGTCTAAAAAGATCGTGGCTAGGCGATGCGCGGATTGCGGGTCGCGGGTGCAAATGACGCATGCCGATCATGCCATGTCTTAACAAAATCGTCAGGTCTCTCTGGTTTATCTGTAAGTATGTGTATTATCGTGTACTTTACCTGGTTTGCTAATTTGGCATCCCTGGCACTTCCACAATCCACCATAGCAATTGCACACTTTACAACCATCCATCTTTGTATCACCATGGGTACATTCTTTAACTGAAAGAATAGAAGCGCATGATATTTTGGAGGACAATAAATTACAAACTTGACAAACATGCTTTTCAGTTAGGAGGCCTGTATGATAAGTCAGGTAAAATTCTAAGAAATTAAATCACAATCGCAAATATCATATAATATGCCAAGTGTCATCTGTTACTAGGGCTCAATGACATTATTAATGGACAACGCACTGAATACAGTAGCTAACAAGTAACTTCGGGCATAGCGACATTCGCACATGTATGGTAGACGTCACGCAATATCCATTATGCGATATCACGCATCGGGAATTTATAGCAATATTACCTTTATTGTAATGGCGTTAGAAAAGTGTTTTTAATGTAAATGTTCATTTGAGCGAACTCGTTCGAACCGAATCATTCGGCAGACCCGACAAAAAGCTTCTGGAATTTATAGCAATATCACCTCTATTGTAATGGCGTTAGAACAGATTATGCTATTCGGCAGACCCAACAAAAAGTGGGTGTCCAGTGATCCATCACTATACACCAAAGACTAAGGAATAGTGGCAACGGTGAGTTCTCCTGGTGAATCGGCACCGAAGAAGACAAATGTGGTTAAATCGTCTGGAAAGGTTATGGCGACGGTTTTTAGGATGCACGTGCCATAATTCACACCAACTACCTTACAAGGGAAAAAAATACTGGGGAATATTACTACAATTTATTGGATCATTTCAACGACACTTTGAAGGGAAAACGAACGCATTTTTCGAGGAAAAAAGTTCTCTTCCATCAAGAAAATGGACGGATGCACACGTGTGTCGTTTCCATGGCAAAATTGCATGCATTGAAGCATGCATTCTTTCCTCGTCCATCATATTATTATTCTCCACATTTAGCCCCCTGCGCCTATTTCCTATTTTCAGATTCAAAGAAATGGCTAGGCGATAAAAGATTTGGCACTAACGACGAGGTCATCAATGTAAACCGTTTTAAAGGGTAGAAGAAATCGTATTTTTTGGAAAGGGTCAAAAAAAATATTTTCATTTTATTTTAAAACGTTATTATCAATTTTGTATCGCAACCCACAGGTTAAGAATCTTTGATTTCGGGGGCGATTTTCTTTGGCGCAGATGACGCACTCCATTCGTCAGAAGATTTAAAACGGGGCTTCGAAGCGGTTTAAACCAGTCATACAATTTATTAAATTATAACAAGATCATAAAAAAGGTATTTTTCACAAATTAATTAATGATAATTATTTTAAGTTAACGTATGCGATTCTAGCAAAAGAGTACATTGATATGTTGTACTAGATACCTATGTTGGTAGATTGTATGCATTTTTTAATATACTATTGTTAATATCAGCTGAGTAGTGGGGCGCAAAAATATTATATGAGTATCGTGTGCGTATTGTCACACACTGCTGTATCTATATGCGTAACGCAAAATGCATATTATAAACTGCTTATCTAGCAAATATCTAAGTTTTATATTATGTTATTTACCGATTGCATGATGGTCTTTGCATCCCTTCAATGTGCACGCCCACCTTCCAAACAAGCAGTCACACTCGTTGCAATCAACCTGTTTCGTCTGGCCTTCGGTACAGGTGTCATCTAAAACAATATAAATACATTATTCAATAATCAATAACATACTCTTATGCGTTTAGACATTTTTAGTTCCATGATGCGATTCAAGGAAATTTGGTAGTTGGTATGTGTAGTTTTTATTTTATTTTTTTATCGTGAGAGACTTCAAAATCACCCAGTGTCTCGGGCCTCCACGCCCTTAAACCCACCACTGTCTTATTTAGATAAAAATAAAGATATAACATGTTCCGCAACGCATCCTTCGGAACTAATTTTATAATTATTACCATAAATCATTCTTTCATTTGACATTTTACTTTTATCTCGCGTCTGTGGCCGAAGTTTTTAATGTAGTGTTATTTAATATTAGCTAAGGAGTGGGATGCAATTAATATAATGTGAGTATCGTGTGCGTATTGTCACACAATGCTATAATAATTATATGTATAATATGCAGTGGCGGCTCGTTCATATGCATTGCGGAACTGCAGCACCCCCAAGCAAATTGAGAAAAATGTAATATTATAATAAACATAAATTTATGTATATTATTTGAAAATATCAATATTATTTAAGCGTGAATTAAGCTCGCCCGCGCACCGATATATCCAATAATTATCATACACCACGGTACTGCAGTACCGTTTTCAAACGAATATGCTCGAATGGCGCAGGAGGGGTGCGGGGAGCAGGGCACGCAGCTGGGAGCTTGATCGGTACCGCAGGCCCGACAGTGTATCGCCGTATCTGCGTTCTTACGTGAGCCCGCGTGTGTGCGGAGGAAAGAAATATAGCTTTAATGATTTATTAACATTGTTAAAATTTATTTTTGCAAGCAATTTATGCAAAGTTCTTTATTTTAATTACTTAATAATATAATTAATTATTTATATTTAATTTTTATGTTAATAGTAAAATATAATCAAATTAAACATTTTTTTTTATTTTTAATCAACCGCAGCACCTCCAGATATCTTATCCATGAGCCGCCACTGATAATATAAGTAACGCAAAGTCTATACAGTGGAACCTCGATTATGTGATTCAATGGAGATTCAAACTTCAAAACAAGTTCGGGTTTGGATCGAAAATTTAAAGGGCGACATGGTATTAGATAAATGGAAGCAAACACTTTTATAGACACGTTTCTGTAGAACGAAGAATACGATGAAGAGTTTATGTGATGAAACAGGATTAAATTGAAAAATAAAATACCCAACAAATCTTTAGCTCAAGACGTGAACATACTGACTGCACCAGGGTACAAATTGCGATGCGAATGATCCTGGATTCCAAATTTTGAATGATGAGGAAATAATTGAAGAAATATCTGCCTCAGAGGAACGCGACAAAGAAGACAAAGAAGAGATTCTCGAGGGACTAAATATTGGTCCTTCACATTCTAAAGCTTTTCAATACTTAGATGTCGCCATGAAGTGGTTTGAGAGCCCGAAGAATGTAACTCAAGACAACTTATACAGTCGAACTTGGTTATTACGATCACTTAAATAGCGAGATCTCCGATGTAATGAGGAAACATTCGTTGACATTTTAGTTTATGATTTTCTCCATACATTTTTTCACTTTTATAACGAGCTACTTCTCGGGTATACCGAGCAAAACTGTTAATGTGTCGATCGTTTAAAAACAACATTTTCGAAAATCCGACCGGGAAGTTAACTAGACCGATGCCATCGGGATCGAATTACGTTTATGACATTAGTTAAGTTAAGACCTAATTGGTGTTTTCGCCGACAACATTGACAAAGTATCCACTCATATGGTTGAAATTGCATGTAAAAAATCCAAGCTTTGTGAAGTCAGTAGGTACCTACCATCACCGGCGGCTCAACACTTCATTACAATAAACAACTTCTTTTGAAGTTTATGAATTCCATGCTTGTTTCGGGGATTTTTACGATGGTTTTTAGATTTTTTTAATGTGAAATGCTTATATAGAACGTGGCATGAAAAATGTTATACAACGATATAACGAGTAATGCTTATAACGAGCAAATTCAGTCAGTCCCATCTTCCTCGTGATAACCAAGTTCAACTATATATCAATAAAAATTGTTTATACAAAATGTACTTTTATTTCCATAACAATTTTTTTTTCAATTATCTGGATTTCTCACTGTCCAGAATACATTCATCCCCAATTCGGATAATCGAAGTTCTATAGTAATTAAAAACTGCTTGTCTCGCAGAAATCTTTAGTTTTATGCATTTATATAATACTGGATGAATCATATGCTTCTTAAAATGACGCCCGATTTTCAGCGACTCGGCCAGTGTTAAAACTTACTGTTTTAATATCAGCGGACTTAACTAAATATTAGCTCACTTAATATTTGTCTCGAAAACGACCTGGCAATAATTATGAGTAAGCCCGATCTAGCTTGCATCTTACTCTAACTAATAGTCAGCGCATGACGACTTGCTCTGTCCGCTCAGACATGAATTTTTGGTAGCTTGCAAACTTTGGGTTGCAGACACCCTTAGGGTCACAATTCCAAGAACGCAAATTTAGTTTTACAGCCAGGGCAATACGGGTGAAATTCGGTAATCTATGTTAACGGTCTTAACGCATTATACCTACAAGGAAATATTATAAGACGATATTCGTAATATCTTTTGTGGTACATTTTTAAAATGACACTTGTATGGGAACTCCTCATCTAGTAGTATATCAATGGTTTTATGTTATGTTTTTTTACCGTGTTCATCGTGTTTAATGCATTCCATCAATGTGCACCCCCATCTTCCACCCATGCAGCTACACGTGTTGCAATCAACCTGTTTAGTCTCTCCTTCGGTACATTCAGCATCTAAAATTATATAAATACATTATTTAACAATCAATGAGATACTATTATAATTTATTATAACGCACGTTTACCAACCATTAAGACGGTGGTCGGCAATCGGCGGACCAAACTATCATTTTGAGGACCATAAATGGTTGATTACGGGTTAGTCATATCTAATAAATTTTATATGAAAATAAAAGAGTGTGTTTCTGCATTTTAATGACAAAAACAGAACGGCGCTCTATTGAATATTTTCAAATTGAATTATGGATTTACATAAAGAAGTACTTATTCGCTAATCTTCTATATCAATGCCTCTTAAAATATGCAAAAAAAACAATAAGTAGGTATAGTAGAATACTGGTGGCGAAGAGTAGAGGTAGGCTGTTAAGATCCGACATAAATTGTTAACACTACAAGACTACAAATTTGCAGATAGTGTTGATTACTTTTTTTAAACTAACCAAAGTAATCCACGCCATAATAGATAGGTACATTATAGTAAAAAAAATATTCAGCTTTCTATTTAGATATTTTATAGATATAAGTACATGTTATATCTATTATGGTTTGGTTTAGGAAGGGCTCACTGAATTTGAAAAAAACTAACCAGCACCATCTGCAATTTGTATTCTTAATTCAATGAAAACAAATAACTATGATTGAAAAAGTGTCATGGCCCCCACAAGGGGGGGGGGGGCTGATAGGGCTCTAGTCTGGGGGCCCGGGCTCATGGTGGGCCTGGCATGGCGAGTCGACCAAATAAGTGAGCTAAACACACATCACAAATTTTCTCTAATAGTAAATTATTATTTGATAGTGTGATGTAATTTTGAATTGTGTCATTACTTGATAATTAACTCCATAATTAGAGTGGATGTAAGTATAAAAAATACACTAAATACCCTTAATTTGACCGTGAACGCCATTTGGAATACGCTACTATAGAGCGTCACACTGCCTTTAACCTTGGCGATAGGTAGGAGGCCCGACAAAGATCCTAGTCTTAAGGGCCGCTTCAGGGTGTGGGGGCCATGAAAAGTGTGCACTATTTTATCGGATTGCCCATAGCATAACTAAACTATTTTTTTAAAATATTAATAACCATGCCCTTGCTTTTCTGTACAATGTGGTTGGTGGGTTACCTAAACTATTATGGCTTGGTTTAGGCAGGCTCTAATAAATTTAAAAAAAATAATCAGCGCCATCTGCAATTTCTATTCTTAGTTCAATGAAAACAAAAAATTATAATTGACAAAGTTCAGTGTGTACCATTTATGTCAGATCTTGACAGCCTACCTCCACCCCTCGCCACTGAAGAATTCCAATATTGGTTCCGAAACTCACGATCGACAACTGATCAATTGTGTAGAATACAATAGAACCTATAAAAATATCATGAGTTTGACATTGATACCCTATGATAGCGCAAACACACGGGCACTGTGGAATACAATGCGAGGTTTGCAGTAGTTCGTGAGATTAACTAAACTCACCCTAGCTTTAAAATTCAAATGCGGTATGTTCAAAAGACAAAAGAGCGAGAACGACACAAACGGATACTAACGATCCTAATAATTATGAATTCGAAAATCACACGTGGATGCGACACGTCGCTACATCTCGTTATGAGCACACGTAGTTATGGAGCTAGGGACTCCAATCCCGAGATCCCGAGCTATTTTCGATACCTATGAATCCCGGGATTGGTAAATATGAAGTAATTCCACCATGACCTCATATGTTTTACGGTAGTTTCATATTTGGCTGACTAATTAGATTTATGAAGCGGAAAGGCCATACACCATGATTTTCTTTACTATTTTAAATCACGCTAACCCATTCATTAAGTCTATACTATCAGAAACAGCAATCTCATATTAAACTCACATTATTATTTATATTACAATATTATTTACTCCATTAAACTTATATATTTCCAAGATTGTACGTACACAATATTGACAATAAATGTCTTAAATAGTATAAATTATACTAGATTTATTTTTGACCGATTTTATCAATGTTATTTGTAAATATAAAAATTTTATATTAACTATGGAAAAAAATGCCAATCCCGGGACCGATCCGGGAATACCGGAATTGTCAAATTGTAATCCCGGGATCAGAATTTTGGCTCGGGATTGGATTCCCTAGTTATAGCTGCTGATCAGGTGTTCGTCGCTAGACTAAAAGTGGGGAATGTCTGAGTATGGGAAAGTACGAGGTCCACGGTTGAAGCGACGAGAAACTATAAGTAGTAGGCAGGGTAAATATAGAAGTCAGTGGCACCTCCGCTTCCTCCCGTCGCCTTAAAAATCAATAATAAATAATTATAAAAAAATCTAAATGGACCCCACCCAAACCATTTTTCTGTGTGCACACCTGACTCTCAAACAGTGTTGGTTTAGGTACGTGGAGGTATCCTTGTGAAATTTTTGCCTGTGAGATAAACCACTGTTACAATATGTTTTACAATGTGTGTTACAATACAATAATATAGGCAGCTCTCGTGGTGCAGTGCGTAAGACGCTGGCCTTCCACCCGAGAGTTCTGGGTTCGATTTCCGCTGACGACACAATATTTATGTATTTTTATCAAAGCCTGGGTGTTTGTTGTTCAACGAAAAAGCAAGGACATGGTTATTAATAATTCTAAAAAAAATAATATAGTAAGTTATATTGGCAGGATTTGTTATGCTTCGATTTTCTTTTAAACTAAGATTTCGATGGATACTTTATAATGAAGTCACAGCTTCGTTTACTTCATCTAAAATCTCCACTACTTTCAAAAGTTGCAATATTTGTATTCGTTTCTTCATTCGCCGCCCTTTACAATGTGCCGACCATATGCAACGCGTTACCTGTCTACCGCCGCGGGACGTCACTGCGAAGGTGTATGTTAGGCATCACGCGTAAAGACAGAAAATGGATAACGGAGCAAATGAGAAAATGCGTTTTGATCAATTCAGGGCCGGGCATATAACAATTATATGACCTCCATTCTTACCCAGGGTTTGAAATGGACTGGAGCGCACCGGAGCGCCGTTCGGGCTCGTGAAATTGGAAAAATATCGCTCCGTCTCGTGGAAAAAATATTTTGACCGTATGAACTACATAGGCCATAGAATAGAAAATCTAGCACAATTATATTTATAAAATACACATAAAATTTGATAATGATTGTGGAGCTCTCCGGTTCGTAAACTTTTCCATTTTGAGCGTTGTTCTTACCGCGATTGATGATGATAATATAATTTTGACTTCAGAAACATACATATCAATTAGAAAATCCCATAAAATAATTTGGAGTGAGTGAGTGTTGACGACACAGCTGAGCGCTCAATCAATTTATTATGATACCGATACAACTGTGAATAAATTATAATATTTTTTAACCGGTGTGCCGCGAGTGTTCTTCTAGTGTGCCAGCATTTTTTAAGTGTTCTATAAATCGCACAATAACCAGGGTCACGCCAAGTGAGGGTTGTTGGCGGTCAGGCGATAGGATTCAGGGGGTGGCAAAATACCAGAAAAACATTTAGTAAACATATGTATTTTTATATATTATTAATAACATCAACTGAATCATAGAAATGAAATACTTATGTTACAAACACAAAAATATACACAAAATTATATTAAAATACATTTTTTGACGTTGGTAATAATACAGTAGCTTCTGACATGTTTGCGATACATTGATTTGCTCTGTCTTAAGAAATTAAGGGCCATCCTTGTCGCTTTTCTTCTTCACAAAAATTGGCAACATTTGTAATAAGATTTTAGCGTGAGAAAAAGCAAAGGATTAGGCTTTATTAAATTGATAATGAATGTACTTAATAATGGCGTGATGCCTCGATATAGATTAAAAACTAAGGTGGGACGCTCTGTGAGAGGGGTAGGGGGGCATGCATATATAATTTCGACGACCAACGCAAAGAAAGAAAAGAAAGATTAATAGGCCAGACAAGGCGAACGGAAGTAAACTGGACATCGCGAACCCGACAAAAATCACAGACCTGTTTAACCTTTTATGTTAATTAATACATTTTGATTCCAACCAGTAAGCTGATTTTTTTAATGAAAAGACTGTAGAAGTCGTCGATGTGAGTGTCGATGGTGTTGTAGATGTAAGACGATCGTGGTTATTCGTGATGATGGAGGAGTGAGAGTTTATTTATGGTTACATAAGTACAATCGGTACAATAATATAAATAAATTGACAGTACATAGACTGAGATGGGGGTCTAACGGGGTAGTGCATGCGTACCGCACGACACTGTATCCTGATAGTGTCGCATAGCCTCTCCTACTCAATTCCTATCTCTACCTCCACGTGGTGAACTCTGGAAATCTGAGCAACTACACCTAAGATCAGGTAGTCACCCTGGTGGAAGGTGTAGTCAGGGCTAACGGAGAAGGAAGAAATGGCCCTCCGAAAAGGGGGTTGGGCGTGGGGCTAACAACCTCATCCCGTAAAAAACACATTGTTACGAAACCACAACAACAGCCTCGGAAACCGGACACTAAACTCAGACAACCTGGCAAACGCTTTAAGGAAATACGATTTGGAACATGGAATACATTATCACTCTATCGACCAGTAGCACTTAAACTCCTTACAGAACAACTTATAAAATACCAATGTGATATTACGGCCCTACAAGAGATGCGATGGATAGGTCAAGGAGTGATGGAGAAACGAGATTGCACCATACTCTATAGCTGCCATGATAGTG
The DNA here is from genome assembly GCF_057557595.1 of Rhyacophila brunnea. NCBI lineage: Eukaryota > Metazoa > Arthropoda > Insecta > Trichoptera > Rhyacophilidae > Rhyacophila > Rhyacophila brunnea. Next base: position 25,017,554 of record NW_028232774.1, read on the forward strand.
AACATCACTTTGGGACTGGATTCATCGTAAGCAAACGAGTGAAACATTTAATTATTGGGTTCGAACAAGTCAACCCAAGGATCATGCGACTGCGAATTAAAGGAAGTTTCTTCAATTACTCATTTAAAAGCGTACATGCCCCTACAGAGGATAAGTTAGATGAGGAAAAAGAAGACTTCTACGATACATTAAAAAGCACGTACAACAGTTGCCCAAATCACGATGTTAAAATAATACTCGGTGATCTAAATGCCAAAATAGGACGGGAGGAGGTCTACACTGCCATTGTCGGAAAACATAGTCTTCACAATGAAAGTAATGACAATGGTACCCGACCAATTAACTGTGCAGCGTCATAAAATATGGTTATTGGTAGCACAATGTTTCCCCGTAAGGATATATATAAGGGAACTTGGAAATCCCCGGATGTGTGCACAATAAACCAAATATACCATATTTTGATAGACAACAGGCACAGATCGGATTTAATGATCGTCCGGACATACAGAGGGGCTAATGTAGACTCAGACCATTTTCTAGTGTGTGGAAAAGTTAGAGCAAAGATCTCAAACACCAAAAAGGAATTGGGAGCAAGAGCAAAACCCTTTGACACAGAGAAACTGAAGATTCCGCAGGAACTGGCTCGGTGCTAGGAGAGCTTGAACACTCACCTGAGCGACAATGTTGAGGTTGGAGACCATGAAGAGGTGAATCAACACTGGGAAGAGTGCAAGACTGCCATAGTATCTTCAGTTAATGATACCTTAGGACGCCGAAAAACAGGTGAACGATCAGAATGGTTTGACGAAGATTGCCGCGAAGTCACTACGAGAAAGAATGAGGCTCACTTAATGATGCCACAGAAGAAAACACGGGCATCAGACGATGAGTATAAAAAACGCCGGTGTGACGAAAAGAAAAAGACAAATAATGTTAGAAAGGGTTTCAAGCCTCGTATCAAAATGTGCAAGGATGACGATGGCATGATACTCACAGAAAAGCACCGTATTCTTGCCTGGTGGGTGGGTTTCTTTGATCAACATTTAAATACCCCCCATAATGATGCCGGCAACACTAACATTAATACTCATGACCAGGAATCAGTACAAAGTGGCATGGATGATAACGAAGAACCCCGACATTAATTGAGGTAAAAGGTGCTATGTCAAGGTTAAAAACAAACAAATCGCCTGGAATAGATAACCTACATAGTGAAATGTGGGGTAGAAAGCCTGCTCAAACATTTGCATAGCCTAATCCACCAAGTATGGACTTCAGAAAAGATGCCAGAGGAGTGGAAGGATGGGCTGATTTGTCCCCTGCACAAGAAAGGAGACTAACTAGATTGTAGTAACTACAGAGAGGTAACACTCCTTAACTCTGCATATAAACTGTTGTCGATTCTGATATTCCAGCGGCTGGAACCCATTGTAGAAGGAATACTCGGGCACTAGCAAGGAGGCTTTCGACGAGGGAGATCATGTGTTACTCAAATATTTACTCTTAGGCAGATTCAATAAAAGACCACTGAATTCAATATTAACACGTATCACCTGTTCATCGATTTTAAGGCAGCTTATGATAGTATTAATCGATACCGGTTATACGAAGCAATGCGAGAATTTGAAATTCCAACGAAAATAATTAAACTTGTAGAGATGACAATGACACCAGTACAATGCCGAGTGAAGCTTCAAGTAGAAATATCCGAGCCATTTATATCACTGAATGGCCTCAGGCAAGGTGACGCTCTGGCATGCCTTCTTTTCAATATTGCGCTAGAAAAGGCGATACGGGATGCAAAGATTGATGCCCGTGGCAGCGGCACGATATTTACTAAACCTGTGCAGCTGCTGGCGTATGCCGATGATATCGACACCATTCCCATATCAGAATTGGCGCTGAAAAAGGCATTCACAGCACTAAAAGCCTCAGCCAAAAGAATTGGTTTACAAATAAACGAGGCAAAAACTAAATACATGCCTGTCTATGTCACACCACGGGAAGTCGCACCATTGGTGCATACAAGTTTGATACGGTCAACAGTTTCATATACCTACCTTGGATCTCTTGTAACTCGACATAATGATATTACAGAAGAAATCAACAAGAGAATCATATTGTCTGCGAATAAATGCTACTTTGGCTTGTTAAGACATCTTAAGTCCCGCATACTATCTCGCCGAACTAAAAGCACTCTTTACAAGACACTTGTAAAGCTAATGCTCACCTACGCATCGGAAACCTGGCCAGTTACTCTGTGAAATGAACGAGCCCTGAACATCTTTGAAAGAAAAATTCTCCGCCGTATATATGGACCGATCAGTGATGGCACCAATAAGAGGAGAAGATATTATTCTGGGCTTTACGGGCTGTAAGAAGATTGCAGCGCAGTTCAATCAATTAAGATTGGGAGACTGCGATGGCTAGGTCATGTGCGCCGTATGAATGACAATGAACCGGCAAAAAAAGTGATTTCCAGCAATCCAATAGGACGTAGAAGAAGAGGGAGGCCAAAGATTCGCTGGTTGGACGGAGCTGCCAGTGACTGCCGTATTCTGGGGGTACCAAATTGGAAAGCGGCCACACTGGATAGGGACAGGTGGAGGGAGTTGTTGGAGGAGGCCAGGACCCACACTGGGTTATCGCGCCCCTGATGATGACATAGACTGAGATAGTAACGGACCAGGTACTTAGATTCGAGTGACATCTCCGATGAATTATTATTCACTATTTATACAATCAAAATAATATCTACCCATTAAAATTTAGGAAATAACTATATTAATCGAGTCTGCTACTTACTGACATTTGCGTCAATAGACATACGAGTAGCTGACTATTGTATAAAATTGAATATAGATATCGCGGAAAATAACCTAATTTGACACTACGGAAATGCATATTAAAGAATTTGTAATCGCCGATCCATCTGCTGACACAGGTAATGAGTTGTTTATCGCCATAAGACATTTTCGTTGTTACTATGTTAAGGTAGGTAGGTATTTCTACATATTATTATACCAAATGATTCTCCTGTGTTTGCGGCCCTTCGAGTAACTGCCGCCCTTAAGCGACGCTCGATCTGCCTACGCCTACGGGATGTCACTGGGTTCGGCGCTTTAATAAGAAGAAGAAGGTTGAAAAATACTGATGTACACTATCTGAAGTATATCATTACCATATATTATATTATTATTTATTTACCTGGTTTTGGCATTATTGATACATTACAGTTTATAGACCTGCACAACCAAATTCCTCCTTCACAAGTACATCTACTGCAATCTTGCATCATCGACTCACCATCCTTGCAATCCGGTTCTAAAAGGATATAAATGACATTATTGTATATTAAAACTACATGCACTTCCACGATGTACTATTGCTAGATCGACCGTCACGAATAACCCCACATTATACGGGTCTAGGACGATTTGACACCGAACAACTGGACGTCACGGATTTCGAAAATAAATAGACGTTAGGTACTTATAGGTACTTTTAAAAAAATATTCTATATTATTATTTATATTTAAATGATTATATTATGATTTAATAGTTGGTGAGAATGTAAATATCCAGACGTAAACAATGATTTAATCGTTAATTTTATTTTATATAAAGCCTTAGGCATGGTAATTCTCAATCCGCGATAAATAATACATTATGTTAAGAGTAAAATGAATTCAATACTAAGTAGTAAATAGAAACTGATTAAAATACCTCGTCTACGTTCTGTATACGACATACGTGTCTACGACAGTGCGGCGTCCAATTATCCGGAGGCCAGTCGTCCCATTCCCCTTTATACGCAGCGAATTTTAATAATAAGCAACCACTTGGCAGTGGGTCGTTTTTCCTATGCTTGGGCCTTCTGCCACCGTTTTCTATACTTCGTAATATTTCTGATAAAATTATAATATTGTACTTAACATAATGCATGCTTTTACATGGCGATACATTGTCTTAGTTTCCATTTATAACTAAATCTCGATTCGTTTGTGACTGTTACACTCTTGTTTATTTTATTTGTTTACCATGATTATGTATCACCATGCTAACACTTTACCACAGGCGGACAATAAACGCGCGAATTTCAACGTGCGACAAAATTAGATGCATATGAAATGGAGGTAATACTGCGGACATTGCACAGGCAACTCCGTTGAGCGAATATAATGGCAGATAAATGTTTTTAATCATACTAACACATTAATATGCGCCACGTATAATTATTAGATATTATGTTATTAACGGATACCGGGTTTTATACCGGTATTCAATATGCAATACCGAAAAACCGGTATTGATGTTTTCATTCGGTATTGCAATCCCTAATTGCGGCCCAGGACCACAGGTCTCGATGTTGAACTCCTGTTTCTCAGAAAAGCCTATTTCTCTAATTGTTACTAAAAGACATTTATTTTTACCACGAATGGGTGTTGTTATGCATCCGATCAATGTACACGCCCACCTTCCACCTGTGCAGTAACAGGTGTTACAATCAAGCGTCTTTCCCTCACCTTCAGTACAGACCGCTTCTAAGAGAATGTAAATAAAAAATAAGCAATTATATAATAATAGATCACTAACCATTAAATTAGCTTAACCGATTATAAGAGGGCTCGCACATCAGAACTCACCGCATGCGTCTTACGACGAATTCGTCGATGTGACGTCATCGTAAACCAAGAAACAAACGTTATCAAATGGAGCTTCGCAGATTGGCCGATGCAACTGCGACGCTGCGACGCTCCTGCATGCGACGAGTTGCGTTTGCTAGAGCCTGCATGTCGATATCGACAAATGTCGACTCCGCGCATGCGCACAGCCGCACAATCGGCCATTTCTGTCTCTGTCTACACTGTCATTGCTCGCTCATCGCTGGTCACTGCGTTTGACGATTGTTTATACAATCAACACAATAAAAATGGCAGACGAGAGACTTCTACTTAAATGTCTCCGGTACCAATACATAATAATCGCTGTTTCCGCGTCTGATGACATATTTGCGCAATGGCGTCGTCTAGCTAGAGTATATTTTGACGTTTCGGGAGATTACGCGCGAATGCGGCGAATGTCGATGTCGCTAGAGATGTGCGAGGTTGTATCATGCAACACTAACCGGCGGGTCTAAAAAGTTTTGATTTATGGCCGGCAGGCACACAAGGCGAGTTGTGATGTGCGAGCCGGATAAGTGGTGCCACGAATTAATGCGCGTGCGACGCCTCCGCAACCCCCAAGTAATATCTCTATATACGAACTGTCCCTGAAATGCACGCCTGCAGGGCTATTAATTCTAATACATCACTGAACTCTAAAATCACTCAGGCGCTCACCAATCTTAGTGGTTTATAGGGACCATCCCCATTATGTAAAAAATTCACATCTAATAAATAATAATATACCTACATATTTAATTATATTATGGTTAAATTAAATACCTAATTTATTGTATACATACATCTCAACTCGTCGCTATTTTATAGATATATTTGTTATTATTATAAAATAAAGCAATTATTGTAAATTTTGTAATAATATAATGTCGGATTTCCGCGGCAATAAAATAGTTAGTACTTTGTACAAATAAGAAAGCTATGGCGTCTATTTCTCGCTGACCGCGATGATTGTGTGCCATCCCGTCTCTGCGGTACATATCTCATTATACAATGGATTCGAATGCATTAACGTCAGTATGCGCCGACTGGGGAGCAATCCGAGCAACCCTGAAGTGAGTAAAAAGAGCTTGCTAGATGTGATTGAGTAATGACTGGGATAATGATATTATTTATTTTAAAAAGGGTATTTAACATATAAAATAACCCATTAATTAATAATCATATTATAGCTAGGTACCTACATAATGTATAATATTAGAAAGTAGGTAGGTATATTTAATAATTAATGGCTAAATACCGCCACCTATAAAGTCGTACAGCCGCCACTGGTCAGGCGCGATATTGTTTAACTTGGTAAACCCATGACTGCACCGCGAACTGCCAACTGTCGTTAATAGTGTTTTTAAAAGTGACCTCCCATTATGACTTAAGAGTAAAATGTTCAATCAGTGACGTCCCGTGAAGGGTAGGCAGATTAAGCGTCGCTTGAGGGCGGCAGTTACTCGAAGGGCGGCAAATCGAGGAGAATCTTTTGGTATATCGCTCATGAGAAAGCAATACCTCGTATGCCACATGACACTTTTTGTGGATGAGATGAAAAAATATCTATATTCTCTATGATTCCATCAAATTTATCACGTATTTTTCGTATTCTACTATTAATCTTAATAGTGATATACAAAAAATTAAGAATTTTTATGCCTTGATAGTTGACTATAAAGAGTTTTCTTCATCTCGTGTTTTGTGGCATACAAGGTATTGTTTTCTCATGAGCGATATATAGAAATAGCTACCTAAACTGAGTACTAAAGAACGAAAATATCTTTCATTTAAAAAAATCAGCTAACTGGTTGGAAACAAAATACATTAATTAACATAAAACGTTAAACAGGGCTGTATTTTTTTTTTGTCGGGTTCGTGATGTCTAGTTTACTTCCGTTTCCCTTCGACATCCTTGGTGACCAGAAACGACACGAACACGGATGATAAAAAATATTTTATACAAAAATGGGGTGGCATTTGGCGCTGCCCAGGGGCGGCATTTTGTCTAGGGACGTCACTGTGCTCAATCAATGTATGATACCAGTGCAGACATATTATGCATGTGAAACATGGACCTTTGAGAGACCCTTAATGTAAAAGATTTCCAAAAATTACGCATAGCTCAACGCATCATATAAATATGCACGTTGGACATAACGCGGAAAGACCACAAAATAAACCAATGGATAAGGATACTAGGATTACTAGGACAAGAGTACGCAATATGGTTGAGGTTACAAGTTGAAGAAATGGCAGTGGGCTGGATAGGTCGCTCAATGTGTGGACAGCCAGTGGACAAATACCGTCATACAATGTACTACCCAAGGGATGACGCCCTGAAACCCGCTGGATAGATGAACCATTGCCCCCATATCCTGAAGCGGGCCCCCCTACCTATCGCTAAGGATAAAGGCTGTGTAATGCTCTACAGTAGCGTTTTCCAAATGGTGTACGCGGTAAAATTATATAAATATAGGTATATTTAGTGTTTTTTTTATATATTTGAACACATCCCTTTGAATTATGGAGTTGTCGAGTATCAACACACAATTTATAAAAAATATCGTACAACTACATAATTTTAAATAAAAGTAACGTTATTGACTTTTTTTACTATTAGGGCAAATTTGTTATGTGTGTTTATCTCACTTATCAGGTCGATTCGCTATGCCAGGCCCCCAGGCCAGAGCCGTGCAGCCCCACTCCCCTTGTGGGTACCATGAGATGAACTGTGAAAGTTCGGTGGATTTACATGACAGCAAATAACTAGGGACTGAAAAGAGTGGAAGGCAGATCCAGCAGTGGATCAACCCCATCTTATGATGTAGGTATATTTTTAATATTTAAATTTAGTAGGATTATTAATCTTTTTTCTGTAATTATTATTTACTTATTGAGTTTTTAGAATTTGATGAATATAATTTTTATTAAAAATTACAGTGACATCTAGTTTAGATGCATCGAAGGTTATTAATTGGAATGTAATTGGAACCACATTCTATTATATTCGCTTCGCAATTCGGGTAATAGATGTCTCTATGAAATCACATTTTTTGATGTGATCCTCCTTAATCGTTTTCATTGATTTTCATATTTTATTTTTACTATGCAGGGCCATGGTCTCCGGTTGAGAAATACTGATGTCCATACTCATATATCTTATACTAAAGACTGGATAATCGCTGGAAAATGCCACAATATAGTGGTATCCAATGGCCACATAAGGACCACGGCGTAGCCCTAAAAACAGCTGGATCAACGAACAAACATAAAATATGACAAACAGAAAATGACACTTACCCCTTCTTTTGCGGTCGCACACTTTCCGAGTGCAAATGGCACCGTTCCCATCTTGGGCACATCTGCATCTGTTGCAATCATTTTGGAAAGTCTCTCCCGGATTACAAGTAAAGTTGGGGTCATTTACATCTACGGCTGCAAATCAAGAAGGTCATACATCAAAATATATTTGTATCTTTTTGTAACCAAATATTGATGATGGATTACGCAATGTATGCAAAAAACATAGCCTGATTAGTATCTTCAAAAGACGTAACCCCATATTATGTCTTAAACGCAGCAAAGAACTATTAACACAGAAGAGTGAAAGGTGCATGACTGACATCAACTGACCAAAGCTGATGATGTATATTTTAAATATTTAATTGTAGTATTTTAATATATACTAAATAGTATTCTGTAATAATTTACTTTACATTTTAATCGATTTCATTGATTTTAAAATTATTTTAAATTGACTATGCCCTCCCTAGAATTTTCTGAGGCTCCCAATGATCTCAAGTTGAGAAAAACTACTGTACATACTTGTATGTCTTCAACCGCATACACAGATAGTTTGGGGTTGGTCCGTTTTGAAAAAACTATCCATAATATGATTTTTGAGACGGTGGGGGACAGCGGAGTTAAGAAAATCTAGCAGAAATCTTACAGCTTCTCATCGCTTTAACCGTGGAATTTCCGCACTTTTGCATATACATTCCCCATACCCACTTCACTTTTAGTCTAGTGATAATCACCTGACCTGCAGATAACTAAGGGTGTTCATCTATGAGTTATTGCAAGTTATCGTATAGGTTTTAAAGTAAACATTGGATGTCACAGATTGTCGTACCAATTTATGAGTGGCACGTGGTATAATAAAGAGTGGATAATCTTTGGAAAAATGCAGTTATACAGCGGTTCCCAACAGCCACTAAATAACCAAATTTCACAGGACAGACAAAAAATACTTAAATCAACAAACTAAATTTGACACTAACCTCTTCTTTTACGGTTGCACACTTTCCGAGTGCAAATGGCACCGTTCCCATCTTGGGCACATCTGCATCTGTTGCAATCATTTTGGAAAGTCTCTCCCGGATTACAAGTAAAGTTGGGGTCATTTACATCTACGGCTGCAAATCAAGAAGGTCATACATCAAAATATATTTGTATCTTTTGTAACCTAATATTGATGGATTACGCAATGTATGCAAAAAAACATACCCTGATTAGTATCTTAGAAAGACGTGACCTCACATGATGTCGTAAACGCAGCAAAGAACTAGGAGCCGAGAAGGGTGGAAGGCACATGGCTGACATCAATTGACCAAAGCTGATGATGTATATTTTTAATATTTAAGTGTAGTAGTTTTATTATTTTTTTCTGTAATAATTTACTTTACATTTTAATCGATTTCCAATGAAGTAAACATTAGATGTCACAGATTATCATACCAATTTATGAGTGGCACGTGGTATAATAAAGAGTGGATAATCTTTGGAAAAATGCAGTTATACAGCGGTTTCCAACATCCACTAAATAACCACATTTTACAGGACAGTCAAAAAATAGTTAAATCAACAAACTAAATTTGACACTCACCTCTTCTTTTACGGTTGCACACTTTCCGAGTGCAAATGGCACCGTTCCCATCTTGGGCACATTTGCATCTGTTGCAATCGTTTTGGAATGTCTCTCCTGGATTACAAGTAAAGTTGGGGTCATTTACATCTACCGCTGCAAATCAAAGGGATATTATACATCAATTTATATGGCTACACAATGGCAAATGGTGCTTGTTGAATGTAAGTAGCTGGGTAATAACTTAATTCTTATCGGAAAGATGTGATCATATACTATACGGTCTCCAATTTTATTAGATTCATTATAAACAATAATTCAATTTTCATAGCTGATTTTGGCAAAATTGATAAATTCAAGAGTTAAAAACTAACCTAACCTAACAAATAATCCAGTATATCGGCTGTTTTCAAAATTTGTTAGCTGCTGGCTTCCTGTAAAGTGTAAACCGACAAGAACCGTGTTTTATTTAGACTTGAGTTTTATGTCAGTACTATACGACCCAAAGAGGTTGGACGGTCTTTCATATAAGACCATATATTTCTGATACAATATTTCACGGTGAAGTGTGGTACTGCGAACTGCATACGTACAAATTTCCGGACACGATTTAAATTTGGGAGCCGTTCGAGAACGTTCTTTTTGAAAATAGTAATTAATAAATTATGCTATTCGTCTAAATTCTTCAACAATATAGTATTTATTACTTATAGTCAATATCAATATAAAAATTGGTTAGTAATTATTAATGGTGTCGGATAACAAATTTCTTTTGACTATGTTCGTAGTGCAGCGCCAAGAGTGAATTCCGCCCGGATGCAACCCCAAAATTGCCACCCCTTACAAGTAAAACTATCAATCGGGAATTGATTCACTCTCATTCAATAATCTCTCCCCCCCCTTGTAAAAAAACCAAAAAGACGCCTCCCTCTATTCCCACTAAAAAACGGTTACATGTAAATTGTACGTATTACATTTCACCGTAGCACAGTTTGTCGTGTGCTTTCTTATCGGAAAGAGATGACCGTATAGTATCACCGTCATGGCCCCCACATCCTGAAGCGGGCCCCTAGCCCAGGATCTTTGGCGGGCCCCCTACCTATCGCTAAGGTTAAAGGAAGTATGATTTTCTACAGTAGCATTCCCCAAGTGGTATTTCGTGTATTTTTAGCGATTTTAATATAAACCCAGTTGCTTTATTGAGTTGTGAGAACTCAACATAATACTATGAAGCACTGATCGCGACCTCCTTTTGTGGTAGGTAACTAAATAACATGCAACCCTTTGCCATGTTGGATAAAAAGCCATTTTGTATGTCAGGAAACACACTTAAATTAAGTAATTATAAAATAAAACTCTGCGCGTGATTTATCATTTAATTATATCAATCATCACATCACATCAAATTATATCACACAACCATATATTTTAAAATGTCAATTATGTTATCAATGAAAATAGCGCCGCAGGCGACTTTGTTTACTATTAAAGAAAAATTGTGATGTGTTTTTTTCACTTAACTGATCGAACCGCAGCGCCGGGCCCCCTCTAAGCCCGGGCTCCCAGGCTAGAGCCCTGTCAGCCCCCCCTTTGTGGGGGCCATGATCACCGTATAGTATAGTACGAGGGTGGGTCAATAAGTCCTTAGAAAAGCCGACAGGTGGCGCGACTAGTACTGTAAGCGGTTTGTTTTCATGCAGCGGCACTACCGATTCAGTATGCTGCGAAGTTTCAATCAGATTGGTCGGGTTGTTGTGTGTTTCTCGTACATTTAAAAAAAATTTGCTTGTGGAAAATGGAAAAATGGAAAATGGAGAAAATTGAGTTTAGAGCTGTTATTAAACATTTTAATATAAAAGGGTTAACAGCAAAGGAAATAAAAAATGAGTTGGATTTAGTTCACGGCATATCTGCTCCTTCACTTGCAACTATTTATAACTGGTTAAATGAATTTAAACGTGGTCGTACATCAACAAAGGATGAACCACGCTCAGGACGTCCTGTAGAGGTGACTACACCAGAAATGATCAATAAAATCCACGATATGGTGTTAAGTGACCGAAGATTAAAGTTGAGTGAGATAATTGAGGTTACAGGGATCTCAAAAGGTAGCGTCATTTCTATTTTACATGACAAATTGGGCATGAAAAAAATTTCTTCAAGATGGGTGCCGCGTTTGCTCACAGTCGACAATAAACGCAATAGGGTGGTGGCCTCTAAAGCCCTGTTGTCGCTCATGCAACGCAATCCGGATGAATTTTTTCGTCGCTTTGTGACTGTAGATGAAACATGGATACACCACTATACTCCCGAGACGAAAGAACAGTCAAAGCAGTGGATTGCAAAAGGCGAACCATGTCCAAAGAAGGCGAAAACCGTAAAATCAGCTGGTAAGGTTATGGCTACTGTATTTTGGGATGCACGTGGAATTATTTTCGTTGGCTATTTGGAAAAAGGAAAAACAATAACAGGGGATTATTATGCATCTTTATTGGACCAGCTAAAAAACAAAATTGAAGAAAAACGGCCTCATTTAAACAGGAAAAAAATCCTCTTTCATCAGGACAATGCCCGTGTTCACACATGTTTACGATCAATGGCTAAAATTGAAGAATTGAAGTTCGAATTGGTCGACCACCCACCGTATTCGCCAGATTTAGCCCTCAGTGACTTTTTCCTTTTCCCAAACTTAAAAAAATGGCTAAGTGGACAACGTTTTTTTTCAAATGAAGAAGTCATCGATCGGACAAATGCTTATTTTGAGGACCTTCCGAAAACTTATTTTTCTGACGGTTTAAAAAAAATTGAGAAACGTCTAACCAAGTGTATTGAGCTCCAAGGAGATTATGTTGAGAAATAAAAAAAAAATACAAAAATAAAAACTGTTTTAATGCTTTTTTCTAAGGAATTATTGACCCACCCTCGTAGCACCGAGATGAAAAAAATACGCGTTGTTCTGCATTTCTAATTTAATTACACACTCATTTTCTACTGTTTTTACTGTCTACTGTACTACTGAACTGTCCCTTGTATTTCGGTAGTTTTTATTACATATTTAGTTTTAGGTACAAGTCAGTTTACAGGAACCCAAGCGGGAACTGCGCCAATTTTCATAACCGATTTTGGCAAAATTCATGAATTTAAGAATGACAATCTAACCTAACCTGTCATAACAAAAATAATCCAGTATATCGGCTGTTTTCAAAATTTGTCTGCCACTGGCTTTCTGTCAACTGACAAGAACCGTGTTTTATTTAGACATGAATTTTATCTCAATTTTCGATAACAAAGGTTGAACTTAAAAAAATATATTATTTCTACAGATAATTAAATATTCCTGTAAATGCCCCTGCACATAAATTACTATGAATGGTATTTTGAAGTCGTGTAGTTAGGGCTATTTATACCTCAGTTGAGGCACGGTCTAAAAAGATCGTGGCTAGGCGATGCGCGGATTGCGGGTCGCGGGTGCAAATGACGCATGTCAAACGAAATATAATTTGTCATATAAATCCAACATGTGTCCATTTAATGTTCTGTTTATTGTTCTATCAGTAACAATAATAATATATTCATTGACATGTTTTCTTTTTAAAGTAAATGGGTAACTTTTTTAGTAATCTTTACACGATTTAAGAATTAATACGCCCGTCGCCATCACGAAACAAATTGACGTGTTTCCAGCTCGACGTTCTCTCTCCGAATGACAGCGAGTCCAAAATTTCGTCGAGCCTACAGTTGAAAATTATTTGCCGTTTTACTGATGTGTCACCTTAAGCTGACATAGGTTGATATTATATTTGGTAAATTAGCTAATCGATATAGGTACCTACAATAAGCGTTTTATTTTAAATGTGTGAGAATTATACTATTATTTCCTACGAAAGTTATAATATCTACAGCTTCTGGGCTTCAATGGGACCACATAATTTTGGCGCGAAACTTTGTCTGAATTGTATTGCACTCAATATAGGCTATGCTCAAATGCATTGTATTATGAAAGACTTTGAAATTTTAAATTTTAAGACGTAGACACGTAGGAACACGCAATATCCAGATGTGTCACCATTCTCAATGTATTAGCCAAATCCTGACAGGCCATACTAGTTTTGCTGCTAAACTATGTATACCTGGAAATATGTAAATAGGTCAAATAACAAAATTAGACGAATCTTTACATACATCTCTTTTGAGTCTCCGACTTGACACAATCCTGTCTGGTGCAAGCAAAGTCGGTCCCATCGCTGGTGCATAGGCAAGTATTGCAGTCGACTCTAAACTCTTCACCTGGTGTGCATTTCTTTGGAGTTGGTGCAACGGGCTGGTCTCCCTGAAATCAAAATTTACCTTGATTATGAAATTGGTGTTGCTTAAACAATGATTTTCTCATATTCGGTTTCACAGCGCCCGTAGCAAGAATACTCAAATAAAAAATCACGGTGCTCTAAAACAGTGCTCCGCAACCGGTGTGCCATGAAACGATGCTAAGTGTGCCGCGGTACAATAACCAAATTTGCGTACATGGCTGGTAATATATTTGAGCGCCTGCATGAACTTAATAAAACAATGCAAGGTCAGAATGAAAATAAATTGACGTGCTCTGATAAATTAGCAGAATTCAAAAATAAACTCGCACTTTGCCAGAAGGAGTTAAGACAAGGATCTCTACAAATGTTTCAAAGGAACTACCAGACCACCATTGAAAACAAGCAATCAATTTTGGATCCGTCTCAAAAACATTTAACTTTGCTGCAAATGAAATTTCATCAGTACTTTCATACAATCAATGCGACTGGATACGAAACCCTTTTGAAACCAATACCGAAAATTCTATAGAATCGCTTTTCCTATAAATTTGAGAAGAATTTGTTGAATTGATAAATGACGGGACGTTAAAACTGAACTTCGCCGACGTTCCAGTGGTTATTTTCTGGATTTCGGTTAATAAAAAATATCCTCGGATTTCCGACAAAACTATCGCAGTTCAGCTCCCATTTTCGAGTCAAAAAAAGTCGCCTGCGGCGCTATTTTACTACGCTAGTATTAATATTTAAAAAAAATCTTAATATTATTGTGTCAATACTCGACAAATAATTATTCCTAACCCAACAACTACCCATAATTATATTAATACAATATAATCATACGAAAAATTGCTAAATATAAAATTAATACCATTAATTATACCTCGAACACTATTTTAAAAATGCTATTTTAGAGTATCACGCTGTCTTCAACCTTAGCTATAGGTAGGGGGGCCCGCTAAAGGTCTTGGCCTGGGGTCCCCCTTCAGGATGTGGAGTCCATGTTTTAGTGTATAAATTGTTTTACGTGTGGTGTGCCGCGGAATTCTGGGAAGACCTTTGGTGTGCCATGGGTGGAAAAAGGTTACGGAGCACTGCTCTAAAAGAACATCAGTTAGTGATATGAATGAGCCTGTTGTTTACCACCCGGTTTCACATATCTTGGAATCAAAGTTGTTACCTTTATGAATGTAATAAGTAATGGATACCCCATCTCGATCGGGGTATTTTATAAAAACACCCTTACAACGACAAGCACGTAAAATTATTGTTTGTTATGTGACCGAATATTTAAAACTGATGAAGAAACAGTACAATTTGAAATATAATATTGTTAAATCAACAAACGAAGCAACTGGCGTACCTGTTACCTATACCAGAGAGTAATGCGGGAAGGCAAACAATAGATATATATATGACGTAACATACAAATTTTGATCTGTTATTCCTTAATTACACTCCGAATAAATGAAAAAAATGCTGTGAGCACATCATAAAAATTGAAGATTCTTATGAGGCAATTGATTTAGGATAGATATATCGTCGCTGTAGGATTGGTTTGTCGAATAGACCAAATGTCAAATTTTCAGGAGACGAAAAACAAATTGCATTATCCTATATTTAAATACATAGAAGTATTTAAATTTTTGTTTTTACAGCATATGACTGATATATTCATTACAATGTAATTTAAAGAAAATGATGGTTCTGGTCCATTTAGATACAAAAAATCATTATGCATTAAAAGGTCGATTTCGACAAAAACGGATATTCGACAAACCAATCCTATAGCGACGATATGGAAAACTTGATATTAAATATTGGTGCGGAGTCGGGTAACAGCTATAATTATTATTTTAAGAACAAAACAGTGAATCAGATGACATGTCATAATTAATATTGAAGATAATTTTAACGATTTTCTACGTGTAATACAAGCTGCTGCTTTCGTAACTGACCGACAACTTGCCAACCCACCCAAACTTGAAAAACGCCATGCGTATTTTGTCTAGTTATAGTAAAGTTATTATAATAAACCTATCCTGTTTATAAACATGTTATTTTGGCATTTTTTAAATTACAATGGCATATTCACGTAATTTTGTTTTATACTCTAATATTTTATTAGGATTAAAAACTAAACTTGTATGTAGTATACGAGTAGTTACATTATTTTTGTTCGCTCGAAATCTCCGGGTACGAGGTCCAATCGTCCTAAGACCGGACCTTGCCTTGTGAACCTTCTCGAAAATATGTTTGAAACATATTGTTAAACTAGGATAGTATGTGCTTTTAGAAAACCGTATTGTGTAAATCCTGAGAGAAGATATCTTCATTTGAGATCTTATATTAGTGCACCCATATATTATTATAATCGAGCATAATTCAATTTAGGGAGAATTTAGAAGGGCGTCAAATCGAGGAGAATCATTAGGTATATATAGAAATAGCTACCTAAACGTAGTAATAACGGAAATATCTTTCCATTACAAAATCAGTTCATGTGTCATCTTTAATAGTGATTGTTTTAAGTTACAGGGTTTGATTCCAGGATATAGGTGCATTCATATTTTTACTAAGTACGATGGTAGTAGGAAAGTGTTAGGGGAACTCTCTCTAAACGCGCCGCTGAGTATCTCCTGTCATTCGCCAAGGTGATTTGGAGACCTACACTTGTAACAAATTCTAGCATTAGTACCTACTGCAAAGTGTTGTGTTTGTTTTTGCTTATTTCCAGAACTCGAAATGAACCGGAGCGCCGTTCCGGTTCGTAAAATTTGTAAAATTTGTAAAACATCGCGACGTCTCGTGGAAAAAATAATTTAGCCATCTGGGCTGATAGGCCATACAACAAAAAATCGGATACACGTGTTTTTATAATATACAAATAAAATTTTATAACTATGTTAATATCTTCAAAAAGTTTTTGCGCGCTCCGGTTCATAAACTTTTTCATTTTAAGCTCTGCTTATTTCAATGTTCACTTCGTCTACTATTCTTGCACCATGCCGTCATATGATTTAATGAATTTTGTATTGACCGCTACATTCATTCATTTCTTCATTCATCATTCATCATTCATCACTTCCATTCCAAATTTATAATATTTTTCTTTGCTTTAATGGTTAATATTATGTAACTAGCAAATATTGTCAGGTGGCTGTACCAGCAATCGACATTATCATGCGTTGACGCCCTGTTTTCCTCTCTCTCTCTCTCTCTCTTATACGTTTACGTGTATGTCTGTCTATCGTATTGTAGTTGTTCTGATGTTTTAGACTCAATTATTTGTATGCACTCCCCGAAATGGAAGATTTTACGAACCGGAGCGCTCGATAATTTTCCGAAAATATTTATATATTTATGTAATAATAATTGTATGTGTTATATAAAAATATAGCTGCCAAGCTCAACCGATCAAATGAAATGACTGTTTTTAAACTTGTGGCAAGCAAGATTAGAGCATAACGCCGCTGACTAAAATCGAGGTTTACGTCATAAATATATATTTTTTTACTATCAATCCGACAGGTTTCGTACAAACTTTAAAAAAGATGTATGAAGTAAATTAATTTTATTACTTTAATAGGTATTTCACTTTTTACACGAGACGAAGCGATAATTTTGGGGGTTTCACGAACAGGAGCTGCGCTCCGGTGCGTCCTGGTCCATTTCGAGCTCTGTTTGTATGTGAACTGCTGCAATAGCCTGGCCGAATCTTTCTAGTCTCCTGATTTTGCCGACCATTCCACCGCTGAATTCATTCATTTGTCAAACGGTTGACGGATCTTCCTTATCCATAATTTTTCTATTTTTTTTTTTATTGAATGTGTATACTGTCTAACGTTAGAGTAGGTTACAGAACCACAGTGGCGAAGGGTGTAGGTAGGCTGTTAAGATGAGCCATAATCAGTGCACACTAAACTCAGTCATACGAAATAAGACTACAATTTACAGACGGTGTTGGTTAGTTTTTAAAATTCAATGAAACCCTGCAAAACCATGCCATCATTAATCAAAAAATACTTGTCTATTTATAAAATATCTAAAACTATGCAATTAATTCATACATGACTTTGGATGTTTTAGAGATAGAATAATATTTTTTATCTATTATAATTTGGTTTAGGCAGGGATTAATGAATTTACAAAAAAATTAACCAACAATATTTAATATATATTCGCAATCCAGCGAAAACAAATAAGTAGGTATGAATGAAAAAGTGTGCACAATTTTGTCGTATCGCCCAAAGTATACGAAAACTATTATGGTTTGGTTTATTTTTAAAAACTAACTAACTCCATCTGTAAATTGTAGTCTTAGTTCAATAAAATATATATATTAGAAATACGTATGACTGAAAAAGTATCATCATCATCATCATCAGCCGGGGCAATCCACTGCTGGATGAAGGCCGAAGTGTCGTTCGCTGCCACGTATTTCCGCCGAACTTTACCAGTTCGTCAATCCAGCGGCTTTTAGGGCGACCCTGTGGCCGTTTTGTGCCCCTTGGGTACCACTGGATGACGGCATTTGTCCAGCGGCCGTCCTTTCGGCGAGCAATGTGCCCCGCCCATCTCCATTTCAGCTGTTTGGCAACGTCTATTACATCGCGTACTCTTGTCTGCTTCCTAACCCATTCGTTTCTCTTACGGTCCTTTCGCGTGATGCCCAACATGCACCTCTCCATGCCTCGCTGTGTGACTCTTAACTTTGGACATCTCTCGTGTTGAGAGTCCACGTCTCGCAGCCATACGTGAGCACGGGTAGCACACATTGGTTGAACACCCTACGCTTAAGACATAATGGTAGGTCACTCTTGAAGATACTATTCAGACGTCCGAAAGCACTCCATCCCAGCTTAGTTCTTCGAGCAATTTCATCGTGCATGCTTCCGTCTATGGACACCTGCTGTCCGAGATAGATATAGCTGCTGACTTGCTCGAGTTGGGTGCCAGAAATACAGATAATCGCAGGGTCCGAAAAACAGTTCCTCATCACTTTTGTCTTTGAGACATTTATCTTTAGACCGACCGTTTGACTGACATCCGCGAGTTCTTGCATTCTACCTTGGAGGTCTTTAGGGTCTTGTGAGAGTATAACAATATCATCTGCAAAGCGCAGGTGACTGAGGTGCTCTCCGTTAATTGGAACACCTTTTTCCTCCCAATCAAGTTTCCTAAATAAGTCCTCAACTGAAAAAGTATAATGTGCACTAGTTATGGCGGATCTTAACAGCCTACCTCCACCCGTCGCTACTGCAGCACCATAACTTTATTATAATCATCCTTAAATCTCTCAAATAACACACTAATTTCTTATGTCAATGGTTGTCTCAATCTAGTATGGTCTCTGGGCAGGAGCTGTCTTCAGTTGTTTTTTAATACGATTGGAATTGCACTGCTGGCGGATAACAACCATAACAGTGACATAAATTACATATTGTTTTGCATGAGTTGGACGGAATGTCCTTGAGAAACATGTGGTTTCAGCAGACTGGTCCAAGTCCTGTTATAATGCGCGGAAAACACGGGAGTTATTGCAGGACATGTTCCATGATCATGTTATGTCTTGTTTTGACGACGTGAACTGGTCTCAGAGATCATATGATTTAACACTGTTTGGCTTCTACTTTTGTAGTTACTCTAAGCTTACTTCTAAGCTGGTAAGCCAGAAACGATTCCTGATCTCAGACATTATTCGGCACTTCATCCAGCGCTGGAAATGGAAAAGTTTACGAACCGGAGCGCTCGATAGTTTTTTGAAGATATTTACACAAATATCTAAATTTATGTATATTTTATAATTTAAAAGTGTATATTTTTGTTTTTATGGGCTATGTACCTCAGATGGTCAACATATTTTTTTCCACGAGACGGAGCGATAATTGTACCGATTTCACGAACCGGAACGGCGCTCTGACTTCATCAGTAATGTAGAGCCAGATTTATCTGCGAAATTCATGGAAAATATGGCTAAACCAATGAGAGGAGCCGGCTATTCGAACAATGCTATAATTTAATAAACTTTTTTTTTAATTCAACGAATAATTCACAAGATTAAAGTTATAATATTTTCTCAGAAGTGTTTTCATATTATGTAGATTCAATAAAAGAATGTTACATTCTTTAGTATTGTAAATTATTCGTTGAATAAAAAAAATAGATAAATAACTTCAACTATTAATAACTATCGCAGCAAGTACGAGATAATAGCAATTTGGAGTGATGTTGCCACCGGTTAGTAATTAAGGTAATTCAATACTTTGATTTAAAATACAGAAGCCGATTGCCAATAAGTAACGTAATTTAGAAAGCGCTTCAGAGAGTATTGTACAAATTATTAGTTAACTTCGTCGCAATTAGATAGGACACGTATATAGCATAGTGGTCAGTGCACATGGGCATGAATCCCGAGTGGTGTCATTTTTTTTCAAAAAGATTTGTTTCTAGTGGTTATATATTTTTAGAAGTGTTTTAAAATTATGAATGTTATAATAATTATTATGTTATATATATATAAATATATAATTCACATATATCAGTGTTACAATAGATAAAAAAAATCACAATTATTCATGTTACTTTACTTTTTTATCCAAAAAGGAAAATACTCAGTTCTTATTGAAACACCCTTTAGTGTATAAAAAAGTTTTACACTTTTTAAAACTTTGAATAAAATTATTGATTTTGGTAATTTTGTAGTAATAATAATTTACTGTCGTTATCTGGTCTTTTATCCGTGGGTTCGGGTTCGATCCGGTGAGGTCACAATCAGCGGCGGCTCCTCTAACACCATGCATGTGCGCTGCACTGCTTTTTCCTAAACATCACTCAATGTGCAACAATGCTATTCATAAGTCATCACTCGTTTATCGCAATTTAATCCATGTAAATTTATACCAAAAGCATTTACCCAGTAAACAGTCACCGAATTTGTGCGCTCGTCGGAACGCACAAATATGGATCTTAGTTTGCCGTTCATATTACATTGGGTAATAACAGTTCAAGCCGACACGTGAAAACGATAAATAACTAATAAATACACAAAATTTTATGACCATTAGGAACGGAGCTCAAAAGTTACGCGGAAAAATATAGTAACTGAGATTCAGCAGAATTGATAAAAAAATAGATTTTTTGTATTTAAATCTCATATAAATTCATTGAAAATAGGCTGATATTGAATAAAAATTGATTATCAACATAAATATTTTGGATCGATCCTTTATTCCTTCTATATTTGCAAATATTTGAATATAATTTATAAAAAATTAAAATGTTAGTTACGATGTTCTTTCTCATAGTAAGTGAATATGTATAGCATGATGTCATATTTTTAACAATGCAGGCATTGTGCTGGAGTTTTATTGCTTTTTGTAGACGAAGAAACTGACGATATGTCGAGAGTCGAAAAATACGTACCTACCTATTCAAAACAATCGACTGTTTTGTTTTTTTAATATTTTCTTCAAATATTATTTCTTACATACAATTCAGTATGATTTCTGCGGTCGTCGTTTTAGTCGGCTTTTTTATGTGTTTTGTCACGTTATTTCGATAGTTTTGTTCATAAAAATAAATTCATAACAATATATACCTATACTTATTGTTTAATCAGGGAAGTGTATGTGTTTTAAAATGATGTCGGTAAACGTAGACTTTATCAATAATAATAATAAGAGTCAGAATAAAAAAGGATGGTCCGATGACATCTGTGGAAATTGGAAAGTGTTTTTCAACCATTAAAAGAATTAAATCGTCTTTCAGAAATACTTACCATGAATCAGGACTGACTTAACATGTCTACGTGACTGTATTAAGCATTGAGAAAAAACTTTTACAAACAGTTCAAGACTTTAATGAGAAGTGATTGAGGTGTTTGCTAAACAGAAACAACGCTGAATTGATATGCTTTTTAAATAAGGTAAGAAAATTTTGAGTGCACCCCCAATGAAAGCAATTTTGGAAACCACCGGCCGCCACTGGTCACAATATATTTATGTGATTTTCTCAAATCCTGAATGTTTGTAATTGTTTCACATAAATTACTACACTACTGTTATTGGAACTCGGATCGTTGTAGTGCTAAAAAGAATATAACATAACTACATATATATTATAATATTATAAAACTTTGCATTGTTTTGCAGCAAAATAAAAAAACATACATAATAAAGAATAAAGTGCTTTAATTTCAATAAACAAAAATCATAACAAATGTGTAGATATAAACAAAAAATAATAATAACAAAAAACAGGTAAATAAATGCATTATTTCATCATGTTGAGTTTTTAACAATATAAATATGTACAAGTATACAATGTAAGTACTACATTAAGTATTGCATCAAACCATAAACCCTCTACATTTTTAAGTAGTATTTATTTTTATAATAATATCATTGGTAAAGAGAGCAACAAGTGTATTATGTTATTTGAAAAACAAAATTTAAAAAAAAACAACTGTTGTGATAAACCTCGAATAGTAATATATTTAAATCAATTTAAAAGCAATAATAACTACAACATTTAAGATCGATTACAATTTCTCAGATTTTTTAGAGAAATTAAAAATTAATTTATTATTGAATCAGAATCCAAATGATGAATGAAACATCCTCTTTAAGCAGAATTATTCTCGTCTCTTAAGCGTTGGTATCTAGAAACAAAGAAAAAATATTATAAATAAATAAATAATTCATCCACATTCATACAATGTAATTTTCGACTAGGATATTTGTTACAAAATTAATTGTGTCTATTACTATAAGTAAAGAAACAACAACATTAAAAATGCGTGAGATAAACTTTATCTTCACCATGGTCCCCACGTCTTGAAACGGGCCCCCAGACCGGGGTCTATGGCGGGCGCTACGTGTTCCGTGTTACCCCATGGTTCAACGAGGTGAAATTAATGGCATTCCGAATGTTTTTAGTGATTTACTGCATTTTTTTTTTTAAATAATTTGAGTTGTCAGCTCTATGCTTTTCTCGTATCGCGTGACCTTTTTGTAGTATCCTTCTAATTCGTAATGATTTATTGAATTCCCTATAACTTCATTTTTGATATTTTTTTCGATTTCCGATCCTAATAAGATCATGTGGGCCTCCACAGAGTAGATTTTTGTATTAACAGATTCTGTTTTTATGAATAATGGATGTCAATCACCAGTGACGTCCCGTGGGGGTAGGCAGATTGAGCGTCGCTTGGGGGCGGCAGTTAATCGAAGGGCGGCAAATCGAGGAGAATCATTTGGAATATATATAAATAGCTACAATTATTTTGTTTACATGTTGCACAATAAGAGCACAGTGAAAATGATAAATCTAATAATCTGTCTATTGCCAAATGGTACAAACCAAATGTGTCTGGTGATTTGGGTGTCTAACATAATTATTACCTACCTATTATAATATTATATTTATTCGCTTTTTATATCTAAATTTAATTTTATATATTTTAGTGGTATTTATTTTGTTAGTAATGTATCCATAGGTACAACATATTTCATAGATATTGCAGTCATGAAAGGATGATAAAAATACATTAAAAAAATGGGGCGGCATTATGGCGCTGGCTAGGGGCGGCATTTTGTCTAGGGACGTCACTGTCAATCACTTGTTAAACCTATTAGGTCCATACCCTGACTCAAACACAGATTGAAAAACATGTGTATTTGCCAAACCCAGGATTCGAACCTGGGACCCACGACGCTATAGGCACGGTCTTAGTATAGCAATGAAAGATAGAAATATATAAAATTATAACAAAAGTGCCATCTATAAGCAGACTTATAAAGTCACCTACTTCCATTTCTAGTGTCAAATACCATATAACCTACCTACTGTATTTCTTTTCGGATATCTTTAATCAACAAATTCAATAAACATCTTTACAATTCTTATGTAAATACCAACTGACGATCGGAGCAGGTACCTACGATTTGTCGATGCCATGGACAAAACAAGCCATATTTCTATAACACCTTAAAATGTAATAGTCGTACCTATAATTGTGGCGCATAAACAATTCATATCTTGCTTACTCCCGTTATTACCACTGACATATTTATTTACTGATTAGAGTTTGCAATCCTGGGATCCCTTACGATTTCGTGATCATAAAATTCCGTGTACCTATTTTGACAGAAACCATATTTTTTATCAACTAAAAGGGTGTGATTTAAAAAAAATCAATTGGTTTATAAAAAATAAATAAAAATGTGGCGATCGATGGTTCCATGAGAACTAAGCAATATTAGCAGAATCCATGACATACGACTCATTCTCATATTAATATTATTTGTTTAAATATTGTTTAATACGTGCATTTAATTTCTTACATACATTTTTCATACAATCGAATTACTACTTAGTAAGCACTCTTTCACCTCGGCAACATTATTTATTAATGTTTATTATATTAAAAATGTATTTTCTCACCGAGGCCTGAGGTATTAAGTATGTAGATATTAAGCATTTTCGTCATGATGGGTACAATAAAAAATATGAAACGATGATACAACTGTCGCGCAGAAGGCTAAACTATCTCACTCCTCATTATACCTCGTGTTACTGTCACTCTTCCTCGGGCTATCTTATATCGTGCAATATTGTCCGAATATATCCATGTAAACTGTACCTGTCCAACCTTAAATAAACACGAAATCTACATTATCCTCAGACTTCAGATCTTTCCTCCATCGCTCATCCACCTCACATACTGCCAAAGTGATGACCTCGACTACATTCCCAAAAAAGAAGAATACCATCTCATAACAAGCACGGGATTTCGATCTGAGATCAAAAATAACATGCATAATTATTATAAAACATTGTGTGAACTAGCTCATCGACCTTGTCCATATTTTTTACCGCGAGTTACTCGGTTGCCAAGTCCTATTAGGTGGTAACAAATGTAGTGAATGTATCATATTATATTATGCTAACAGTATCAAAGGATATTATCTACATTTATCCGTCACACCATCAGGCCTGGAACTGGTACCCGAGCAAGTTGCGGTAACAAACATGGACCCAGCTTTAAATGTATTTTTTTGTAGGTAGGGCAACATTTCAGTTGTCAAATCCTGGAATTGAAATTTCTGACCGAGTTTAAAAATTTTAGTACCTATGGAACTTGAAAATTAATAAATTATTTTATACTTATTTAGAAGATGTTAAATTGTTACCAACCTATGTAGATTCCCCTGTAAGCGTTGCCAACGCTGGAGGACATGCCCTTCTAGTACAGGAGAAGTCTGTTCCATCATCATTGCAATGGCAATTGTTGCAATCTTTCTTGAATGTTGTTTTGGGTTCGCAAACACTTCCAGCAGTAGATCCAGTACATATATTCCTACTGCAAGCATATTCCGTTCCCTTATCATTGCAGAAGCAAGTGTTGCAGTCAATTTTGAAATTTTGTTTTGGGATACATTTTATCTGTTCCGAGGTAATGTCTCCCACTGGGCATCCCATCCTGTCACATGCAAAACTAATTCCCTGTTTATCACAGTAGCACGTGTTGCATCCGACCATAAATGGTTTTTCGGGTAAACATTTTTTTATTGTGGTAGGAGTATAAACTGGGACCGAAGCACCATTGTTAGGAGTTAATGCGCCATTATCAGGTAGTAAAGATGCACTGTTAGGAGGCACTGCAGCGTTATCACCGTTTGTCAAAGCACCATTGTCAGGCGTCAATGCACCATTGTCAGGAACAACATTATGAACAGGTGTTAGGGCACCATTATCAGGAACACCGTTATTAACAGGTGTTAAGGCACCATTATCTGGAGTTAATGCACCTCCATCTCCTTGATTTGCACTTCTGACAAATCGACGAGTATGGCCTCTCGCAAATAATGGTTTTGCTTGTGATAAGGCACCATTATCGGGAGTCAGAGCTCCGTTATCAGGTGTGAGAGCACCATTATCAGGAGTCAATGCCCCATAATCTGGCTTCAAAGCTCCACCATTACCAAACGAAGGTTTTCCTGAAGACAACGCACCATTATCAGGAGTCAATGCCCCATAATCTGGCTTCAAAGCTCCACCATTACCAAACGAAGGTTTTCCTGAAGACAACGCACCATTATCAGGAGTCAATGCCCCATAATCAGGCGCCAAAGTTCCACCATTACCAAATGAAGGTTTTCCTGGAGACAACGCACCATTGTCAGGAGTCAAAGCACCGTTATCTGGAGTTAGCGCCCCGTGATCCGCCGTCAAAGCTCCACCATCTCCGTGGTGGTGGTGGTGGGGAGATCGCTTAGTTTTTGTCGTTTGGCCTCTCTCAAATGAAGGTTTTCCTGAAGACAACGCACCATTGTCAGGAGTCAAAGCGCCGTGATCTGGAGTTAGCGCCCCGTGATCCGGGGTTAAAGCTCCACCATCTCCATGATGATGGTGGGGAGATCGTTTAGTTTTAGATGTTTGGCCTCGTTCAAATGAAGGTTTTCCTGAAGACAACGCACCATTATCAGGCGTCAAAGCGCCGTGATCTGGAGTTAGCGCCCCGTGATCTGGAGTTAACGCACCATGATCTGGCGTCAAAGCTCCACCATCTCCGTGGTGGTGGTGGGGAGATCGCTTAGTTTTTGTCGTTTGGCCTCTCTCAAATGAAGGTTTTCCTGAAGACAACGCACCATTGTCAGGCGTCAAAGCGCCGTGATCTGGAGTTAACGCACCATGATCTGGCGTCAAAGCTCCACCATCTCCGTGGTGGTGGTGGGGAGATCGCTTAGTTTTTGTCGTTTGGCCTCTTTCAAATGAAGGTTTTCCTGAAGACAACGCACCATTGTCAGGCGTCAAAGCGCCGTGATCTGGAGTTAGCGACCCGTGATCTGGAGTTAGCGCGCCGTGATCCGGCGTCAAAGCTCCACCGTCTCCGTGGTGGTGGGCCCTCCTGGAAACTCTGACGGATGACACCTGAAACATAATATATTTTCAAAATAATAATACTACTGGAACATTATAACATAATAGTATGTATATATATCTTAAATTGATAATAGACTAATGTAAAGCTTTGTTTAGTGGAGTTCAGTAAATCATCAGAGTATTAAATTAATATTTTCCAATATTTTATTATGATCACTTATTTATTGCATCTTTTAAATCTTAAAATCTTGTACGTATATGTAATTTTATTAATTTATACAATACATAATAATATAACCATCATTGTTTTGAAGTTACACCTACTCTAAACTGACATTAAATTTTAAATATCATGATTAAGGGTATTAGTTCACACATAAGGGTAAGGCAAGATAAGGGTTCACAAGCATAGTGAACCAAGTCCATTCTATTTTTGAGTAAGCTAGGTTCAAACATAATATTTGAGTATTTCTTATTCTGCAAGGGTATGATTTCCTTTACATAATAACTTAAACGTACTCAAAATAACACTTCAGAATTGCAATCATATCCTTACAGAATTAGAAATACTCAAATTATTATGTTTGAACCTAGCTTACTCAAAAGTAACCAGAACGGAATTGGTTCACTACGCTTGTGAAACACTCAGTTAATAGTTTATGGCTATATAATGCTTTTTTTAAATGGAAAATATTAAATTTGATTTTCCTTAATTACAATTTTGAATTCAGAACTACTATTTAAAGTATTTACTATTTTGTGTAGTATTTTTAATGTCGATTCTGACGAAATGAGTACATTTAATAAATAAATTTAAATATATCTAGCGAACATTAAAAATGACGTATTTAGGGGGAAAAGTGACTAGGTACAGTAGTTATTTGATTCTGAATCTATTAATAGTAGTAGGATTTAGTTTAGAATATTGGGCATAAAAGAATCGAGAGATATATTATTTATATTTACATTATCCATAAAATAAAACTTTAAAAATTTATCAGGGACTTTCAGCAAAACTTACATGGTATAACAACTGTAACATATTATAATGATTGACGTTAAAAAAAAAGTTATCGGATTTTTCTGTAACTTTGGTGATATAAGCAATTTTAAATTTCCTTGACAGTGTTGCTACAACAATAAAATTAAACGATGATAAATCAATTTTGTCACACTTTAATAAATAATTATGAACACGTATGTAATGCTGAAGCCGTTTTTTTATAAATAAAATTAAAGTAAGTGTAAAGACATATTATACTAATTATTATATAAAATTGGAAGAAAATAGGTTTAATAATGAACCCATTACTAGCAGATAAGTAAGTTAAAATATTATTATAAGTAAAGAATCTTTACCACTTACCTTAATTTACAATATTCTTATCACCAATCACCGGAAAGTTAACAATAAATAATAATTAATAACCAAAACAGGTGATAACAATAATTATTATTATTAAAATATATTGTTAAACCTGTTGGAATCTTTGTTATTAACACACCATTGTTTTTGATCAGAAAGTGTATGAAGCGTTCTAGTATAATTTTCACACACAAATTAGCCAAAAAAAACCGTTTTAGTTAAAAGAAGTTAGGGACTATATTATATTGTCTTTCCGTATTTTATAATAACTACCACAACCAAATACGACATCTAAAATAAAGAAGTATTTTTAATTTATCAAGAAGAGTATTAAGAAGTTTTTCTAGTTTTTAGAATGATAGAAATTTAAAAAAGAAACAATTTCTATCTACACAACAATAAAATTTATCAATAATTTGAAAATTTTTCTAACATCGTTAGCTTTATAATAATATGTTAAATTTAATATACAGGTGTAAGAATGTGGACATACCTGAGGAGTGTCGTACTGGTTAACACCTGAAAAAGATTAAGAAAAAAACAATGAGTGAATGGCATATATACAAAAACTTGAGTGTTTAAAATATTATATTGAAATTGAAAGAGGTAATCCAGCCACTTACACTAGATGCCGCAAAGGGATTGGGTATATTGGGTTTGGGAAATATCTAGCATCACATTGGTAAAATTGATAGAAATGTTGTAATTTAGTTTTTTTTATTGTTTTGTCATATTATTGTCTAAGTAAGTCGGTAGAATTCCCATCCAAGGATGTATGAAAAATATCTATTTTTGGTTAATTATTAAGAACTTTATGCTGGCATCTATAATATTTAGGAACATATTATAATATAACTACTCCCAATGAGAATATAATATAAAAACGTTATTTCCACAATTGATAATTAATAAAGGCATTCAAATGTCATTTTAAATATGAGTCGCCCATTTCCAAAATTCATTTTGTCCAGTTTTGACCAAAAATGAACTGAATATGCAGTTATATTGCTTATTCATAGGGGCACATACGTAGTCTTTTGCAGCCAGTATAACGGTTGAAAAACAGCGTCCAATTTTAAAATACGTCTTGTCCATAAAACTGTGTCAAAAGTCATCTTGTCCATGACAAATCTCTAAATATATCAAATGATGTTTTAGAAAACGATGTGTTTCTCACAAGCATAAATCTATATTTATTTCAATTTGATTAATAAAAGAGAAATTTATTTTTTTCATGTAAAGGTTCCATACACGTTTTACCATAATTCATCTTGTCCATAAAAACATTTTCAAAATGCATCAAGTCCATAAAACTTGTGTCAAATGTCATCTTGTCCATGACAAATCTTTAAATATTTCAAAAACGGTGTATGATATTTTAGAAAACGAGGGGTTTTTCGCAAGCATATATTTATTTCAATTTGATAAAAAAAATTGAAATTTATTTTTTTCATATAGAGGTTCCATACACGTTTTTCGTGAAGTCTAAACCAAACAAAATGGACAAGGTGAACTTGTGAAAAATGGGCGACTCAATGGAGTTATTTAAAAAAAAATTGAATTCACGTAAGGACATTTTCTCATTTTTAATTATGTACCTACTACTAAAGGATTTAAATGAGTCGCTTATTCGTATATATAGTATATATTATAATAATTATCGGTTATTTTGGGGTAACATTATTAAAGTTTAAGGAAAAAATGTTTATAGTCAACTTAAAAAAGGCTTCCGGGGCAGTGACGTCCCGTGGGGCTAGGCAGGTCATGTATTGCTTAGGGGTGGCACATTATAAAGGGCGTCAAATGAAAGAACTTTTCAGAGTAGTGGCGGTTATCCACGTAGCAGACGATGCTGTTGCCTCATTAGAAAGTATAATAATACTTTATGCAGTCATCAAATATTTAAAATAAATATAAAGGATAATGAGGCTTCAAAATTATATAAATAAATTATCTACAACGTTTAAGGAATATCCAGGCTTATGCTCTGAAAATACCATACCCTTAAGGGCAGCAGTTTGCCTAGGGACGACCTTCCGGGGCTACCTGGTGCCAGCAAGCCACCTTCGACATCATCAGATTTATTATTATGTCAGAGGACTCGTAAATAATAAATTGACGACATTATTAAAATTTAAAAAAAGAACTTGTATTTACAAAATAAAAAGCATCTGTTGATATAATGAATTAGCATAAGAATTGGTGATAATAATGTTGATAACCCTTGACTTTACTACAATAAAATTATCAAAATTCTGGCGACAGATGTCGTGTGAGCTATTTTCAGAAACACAGTTAACTTTTTGAGAATCATATCAGCAAATAAATTATTCTGAAACCCATTGTTACACCCCCGTATGGTCCCCATTTTGGGATGTCTCTGTGAATCTGGAGAGGCCCAAATCGATATCAAACAAACGAAAAGCCAGACAACAAAATAAAAGTGACAGCGTGGTATTCACATTCAAAATGGAGGGAAGTGATACCATCTACTAACCTCGCCGAACTAAAAATACGCTTTCCATGATACTTGTCAAGTATTTTGCTCATATGCCTTGTAAACATTGATATACTACTGGATGAATCATATGCTTCTTAAAATGACGCCCGATTTTCAGCGACTCGGCCAGTGTTAAAACTTACTGTTTTAATATCATCGGACTTAACTCGATATAAGCTCACTTAATATTTGTCTCGAAAACGACCTGGAAATAATTATGAGTAAGCCCGATCTAGCTTGCATCTTACTCTAACTAATAGTCAGCGCATGACGACTTGCTCTGTCCGCTCAGACATGAATTTTTGGTAGCTTGCAAGCTTTGGGTTGCAGACAACCCTTAGGGTCACTATTCCAAGAACGCAAATTTAGTTTTACAGCCAGGGTAATACGGGTGAAATTCGGGAATCCATGTTAACGGTCTTAACGCATTATACCTACAAGGAAATATTATAAGACGATATTCGTAATATCTTATTTTGTGGTACATTTTTAAAATGAGACTTGTATGGGAACTCCTTATCTAGTAGTATATCAATGCTTGTAAATCTGAGCATTAACCATTATAGACATTATGAACGAGCTATTTATAGACATAATATTGTTCAAAAGAAAAAAGTAGTATCTATGGACTAATCAGTGTGTCAATTCTATACTTATCGACCGCTAAAGTGATAAATATGATCACTTTATCATATTTATGTATTGAGGTATTATAATTGTTACAATAAGTTAGCCGTTTAAACAGTCAAAACTGTATATCTATATAATGGCTCTAAAGTTAACACAGCCAAGAGAGGTGCTGTTAAAAAATAGCACTTATTGTAACAATTACAACTAATTTATTGTAATTGTTACAATAAGTGCTAATATTTCGATACAAACCTACCCTAGACAGCTGCCGTAGAGGCCGAAAATCATTCTTGTGTACAGAATAGACACGCAGAAACGGTAATAATTGAGTGAAAATATTATAATGCTAAGCTCTATGGTCTAAAATTACTCTAAATGAAGATTGCAGCGAAGTTAAATCATATTATGTCGGTTATTTGCATCATAAAAATAAATAACAATGAACAGGTGCAATAGCAATCCAATTAGGTACAGAAAGGCAATTCTCTAGCAAGATACACATACCAATGTTTACCTAATCAGGGCTCGAAATGGACCGGAACGCACCTGAGCGCTGTTCCGGTTCGTGACATCGATAAAATTATCGCTCCGTCTCGTGGAAAAAATATTTTGACCGTCTGAGCTAGATAGGCCATGTAATAGAAAATGTAACACATTTATTTTTATGAAGTACACATAAAATTTGATAACTATGTAATATTTTCAGAAAATTGTCGAGCGCTCCGGTTCGTGAACTTTTCCATTTCAAGCGCTGTACCTAATGGAGGATTAATAGCAGGTTTAAGATCATAGAGGCATGATGGAGGCCCGACGCACTCACTGACTTTGAAGCCTTCCACGATAAAATGTATAAAATGTAATCTTATCTTTTTTATTGATAATGATTGTTTATAATCATTTATATTTGCTAAATAATATTCTTGAATAAACATTAAAAAATAATTTGATGGGTGGTTAGGTTCGAGACTCTTTTTGATGATAATTACAGTTATTTTTTTATGTTTCCACACTCAGGTTGAGATATATTGTATTTTAATTTTTGAATAATTTAATAATGTTCAGACTGATTTGATATGTTTTCAGGCACATTATTAATGCAATAGAAAGCATACACATTTACTAGGTAGTAGAAAGACATTCTCCTAAGGCGCAGAACCAACCTGCTACTGGTAATGCTAATTGGGAAGGCGATAACCATGTTCAACCAAATTGCTTCGGGTGGTGATATATTCTACTTGCGTGAGGTGAGTTTAGGTGGACGCTATTTTATAAATTATTAAAATAGGGTCTCCTTAATAAACTCGGTGTACTTCTTTGAACTTCCATAGATGTATAACTGTATTTTCACTGCTTTTGTATGTTTATATTATGTTATCCTTTTTATATTTTCATTTTTATCGTTTTTATTACTTTTTCTTTATAATAATGTTTCATGTCATATTGTGAACGTCTGAAACTTATAATTTGTAACAGTCCACAATATTTAAAAAAATAAATTGAAATTTAATTGAAATAAAAAACAATGTTGAAGGGAGTCTGAATCCTTACCATACCATTAGGCATACCAAATAAAGATCCCAAATAACATACGTACTTTATTAATAATATGAATAAAAAGATCTTGATATATGTACCAATAAAATAATATTGTTTTATCAACATATAATAGATAATAATTTCATCAGTGAGAAGAATATAATTTATTTAGAGAAAGAATTGTGTCACAACGCGTCTCTAAATTAGATAAACAAACACGTAATGATGATCAAAATGACAAGAGAAATTTAATGGATGTAGTTAGTACTAGCTAATCGAGGATTTTGACTCAAAATAGGAAATCCAAAACGCTGATAATTATAGTTCATAATATCGATTTTCAGGTCATATTTCATTTCCCCTGTTAATGTCAGGTGTGTACCGTCGTATCTTGCGAAAGGATTACTGACCCACGTGTATATTTGATAATATAATAATGGAAAATACTTTTTAAATTATGTAACGAGGTTTTCTGCACTTCTAATAAAGTTTTCGCGGCACACCTGGAACCTCTCAAGACACACAGCTTAGCAGACACTGGATTAAACAAATAAATCCTAAAAATATATTGAAACTCAAATAATTGTAATTTAATCTTTTGTACCTTGTACCAATGCTAAATTTTCTACCGTAGTAAATTTTCCACGAAACATGGCATAGCTTTATTTTAAATGAATTAGTTCACAATTTCTCCGCTAGTTATTTTTTAACTACATGTGTACGATACCAATAATTCACTGAATTAATAATATTGCCATATCAAAAATAGATAAATTATTCATTTTATTAAATAGGTAACTATAAAAACTGGTTGAACGATGCGTTCGAACATTCTTTTATTTTATTCAAACCAGTTTTTTTTCATGTGACATGAAATTGTATCAAAACAATCCGTTATCAACACAACATTATATAGACCTACTTCCGTTCTAAAAAAACTCACTCGTTTTTATATTGATTCACAATCTTGAAAAAATATTGACCTCAAATATAAGAGTTTCGACTAATGAAGAATTAGCCTACCAAACCAATGGCGCAGCAATAGGGGGCAGCCCGTGTAGGACCAAGTGAAGTTTCGTTAAACGTGCAAAAATAAAAATTGACAATTTTCGCATTTATAATTATTTATCGTAGTGACCATTTGATACACAGTCCGGAACGCAAGAACATTAATAAATTAGTGTGTGCATATTTTAAATAAAATGCGATGATAATGCCTAATAAAATAATGTCACTACATACAATCATCAGTGCGCAGTTATCTCAGATCGCAAAAAAAAAATACCGTAAAAAAGAGAAATAATGAAAGGGATATTTTATATACATAATTTGAAAACATTTCAAATGACCCACTAGACACATTCTTTTTTTCTTTTTTCTTTTTAAATACGTCACCCCGCAGGACTTGAACCTCTTCCTACTGGATTCGCGCCAATGTGTTTTAACCAATTAAACTAGGGCCAACCTACTTAATTACAACGAATTTAACTAGTTGTTGCTCTTACATGAAATCCTTATAAAATTGCGTTAATATTCAATTATTGACCATCGGCGTGACTGGATTCACGCCAGGGGTTACATGTTCAAGTCCCATCAAACGTCGTATTTTTTTCAAAAAAGATTTTTTCTGGTGGGTGACATCAAATTTATATATATTCAATATATATAATATAATATAATGTTACATTCTCAAATCTTGTGAATTATTCGTTGAATAAAATAAATCGTTTTTAAGGGGGGACATGCTCGTCGAAGGTCAAAATAGAGTTTTTATTGTATTTTCAAACCATGATCCTGGACACTCCTTAAACGTTGTAGATAATCTATTTATATAATTTTGAAGCTTTATTATCCTTTATGGTTATTTTTAACATTTGATGACTGCATAAAGTATTTTTGTTACATAAAATAGTATTCTTTTAAACCTCTCGCTCTAATGTTTTAGAATATAGTCATATTTCGGTACATAACTGTGCAGTGGTGTTAAGATTTTTTACATTTATTAATTTTTAGACGCATTTATAAAACCATTAGTATAATTTATTACGAGATAATTTTTGTAAAATATTCACGATAAAAAATTATATTGATAATCTCTGTGATCCTAAATTTGAC
Source organism: Rhyacophila brunnea (assembly GCF_057557595.1). Classification (NCBI taxonomy): domain Eukaryota; kingdom Metazoa; phylum Arthropoda; class Insecta; order Trichoptera; family Rhyacophilidae; genus Rhyacophila; species Rhyacophila brunnea. Next base: position 25,052,424 of record NW_028232774.1, read on the forward strand.
AAGAATTAGGCATTTTATTATGCAAAAAATCGGCAAGATTAACACATTTGAAGATAATTCTAAAGATACTTATTATAAGCTATGTCCTTGACCATTCAAGTGTGATAAACATCTTATGAATAATGATTGCTTTATAATAATTATTGACCTAAGAATAAGGTAGTGTTTTTTTGAAATACGCCATTTCTTTTGGCATTCCCCAGTAGTTAAGCTACAACATACGGCCGTAGCCATAAATTGACAAACTTTAATTAAAGTAGGGAGTAAAATTATGTTAACGCGCGTGTTTGAACTAATTAATGCGGTTTAACTAAATTTGGACTAAATGGTTTGAACTATTTGGTTTGAACTAAATAATAAGGTTTTATAAATGCGTCTAAAAATTAATAAATGTAAAAAATCTTAACACCACTGCACAGTTATGTACCGAAATATGACTATATTCTAAAACATTAGAGCGAGAGGTTTAAAAGAATACTATTTTATGTAACAAAAATACTTTATGCATTCATCAAATGTTTAAAATAACTATAAAGGATAATAAGGCTTCAAAATAATATAAATAGATTATCTACAACGTTTAAGGAGTGTCCAGGATCATGGTTTGAAAATACAATAAAAACTCAATTTTGACCTACGACGAGCACGTGGGCCGTTAAAGGGATATTTCTTTCTGAATTATGAGATAAACAATGTTTGTTTCAACTACGATACAAATTGTTTTATTGTTTAAACAAAATATATTATTATCCACAAAAAAGTTGTCGATTATTATTAATTGATTGGTTGACACTTTTTTCAAGTTATTAATCGTTGAACTGTTTCGAGGTGCCTTATAAATCTTCATTCAAATCGATTATCTCAGTAACCTAATTATCAGTTTCATTTTTGTATAAGTACATATAAGAAACAAAAATATTCACTTTGCCAAAGAAAAATATTCTATATAATTACATGACTATTATGTTTATGACTTTGTACTGAAGTGCACAATGTAATTTACCAATCAAGTCGCTACCGAATTAATCATATTAGCATCACTTATTGTGTATGTCTCCGTTCAATAAGGCTATATGAGATAATTTGTTTTTGTATCATTATTTAACTGCTGTTGAAAGATTTTTAATCCAGCTGGGATACAGATTTGGAACTTTCTGCGCGCAAGTCTGATGCTTTCGATCTGTGTCTCAATATACTTCAAGCAGTTCTGCAGCTGCTGCGAATAAACGTATAATCAAAATAATCAATTCAATGACGTCCAGTGAGTGTAGTCCAGTAAGCTAAAATAACTACCAAAGTCGAAAAATCGGTGAAAAATGTAATTTTACAGAATTCCCCGAAGCTGATTCTTATCTAGTACTCACCTGATACATAGTAGATAGCAGTAGCAAAGTGTGGAGGTAAGCTGTTAAGATTCGCCATAAATAGTGCACATTAAACTTTTTTAGTCATACTTGTTTGTTTTTATTGAACTAAGACTGCAATTTCCAGATGGTGTTGGGATAGTGTAAAATATCTAAAATTATGCAATTAAATTACCATCACTTTAGGTATTTTATAGGCAGAATAATATTTTGTATCTATTATAGTTTGGTTTAGGCAGAGCTTAATGAATTTAAAAAAAATTAACTAATAATATGTGTAATAATAAGTATTCTTAATCCAACGACAACAGTTAACTATGAATGAAAAAGTGTGCACAATTTTGTCATATCGCCCAAAATATACCAAAACTATTATGGTTTGGTTTAGACAGGGTTTAAATGATTTTTTTTAAAACTAACCATCACCATCTGTAAATTGTAGTCTTAGTTCAATAAAAACAAATACGAACGACTGACAAAGTTTAATGTGCACTGGCTATGTCAGATCTTAACAGCCTACCTTCACCCTTCTCCACGGCTATCCAGTTAGCGCGGCGGTCAAGGTTCGCGTTAAAAAACATTACGCTTTACAGTTCGTCATCATAACAACACAGGGCGGGTACTATCCTTCTCCAATAACTGCATCCATTGCTCCTGGGCCAGTGACCTCCAGGTGACTGCAATGACCGTTATAGTATCTCAGCTGACACCGTCCAACCACCCAAATTCTTGATCTACTAATCGGCAGTTGAGCACTGTCCTTTCTTACTACATGACCCTCTCATCAGAGCCTACCGATTGTAACGAATGCGGAGATACATTATTCCTAGAATATATTCTTCTCCTTCTAATGTGGGCCCATATATTCTACGTAACACCTTCCTCTCGAATACACTTGACAGTTCATAACTTGAGATAACAAGTATTAACTCTTGGAATACGATATAGCATATTTACCACTCATTTTATTGGCTTTAGAGTTAAATGTTATATTCGAACTGCCGTGCTGGTATACCTATAATATCAACGTTTGATTAGACATGTAGGTACCTTTGAAGGAAACAAAAATATTATTATAAAGGTGAAAAAAGAATATTTCTTTTCTATGGCTAATCTCACTAATACACCACTGTCGGATCTACATCTTCAATAATGAACTAAGCATTGTTGTTCCTCCAAATATAAATGATTACAATTTAAACGATCATATATGAACGGACGCAACCACTTATTTAATTAGAAATTGAAATTCAACTAATTATTAATTTGGAGTATTTAAGAAACGTTGAGGTTACGAATAGATTACTGAAGCCCATCTTTAATTTGGATCGTTAACATATTTCTAGTTCATCTCGGGTCTAGGACAATTTGGTGCCGGACAACTGGACGCCACGCAATTCGAAATTAAATAGACGTTAGGTTCTTATAGGTACTTTAAAAAATATATTTAATATTATTATTTAAATTATTCTATTATGATTTAATAAGTGGTGAGAGTTTAAATATGCACATGTAAATAATGATTTAATCGTGCATATGTTTAAGTTCCAACAAAAAAAGAGTTTTTTTATTTTATATAAAGCCATAGGCATGGTAATTCTCAATACGCAATAAAAAAAAACATTAAAACTATTAAGTAGTAGATAGAAACTGATTAAAATTCCTCGTCTACGTTCTGTATATGTGTCTACGACAGTGCGGCATCCAATCGTCCTGGCGTCCAGTTGTCCCATTTCCTTCAACTCGGACTTCTATTTAAATGTTACCTCTTTACAGGATCTTTGGCGGGCGCCCTACCTATTGTTAGGGTTAAAGGCAGTGGGACGCTCTACGTAAGCGTTTTCTAAATGGTGTTTCAGGTATAATTAAGGGTATTCGGTGTATTTTTAACGATTTTTTTTATTGTTGAATAAATCCACTTGAATTATGGAATTGTCGAATACACATAATAATAAAAAAATTCACACAATCGGTTATTTTAAAATGTTAATACTTTTTTTCCCATTAGAGCAAATTTGTGATGAGTTTTTATCTCATTTATCAGGTCGACCCACCACGCCCCCCAAAGCCCGGGCCCTCAGACTAAAGCCCTATCAGTCCCCCCTTGAGACCATGAACTAGCTACAGGTGGGACATTATCAGACAAGATAGCGTACCTTCCAGAAGAATTATTGACACGCGTTTGAAAGCCACCTGCATGTCTCCCACATCCTGAAACTTGTCCCATGACCACGATCTTTGGCGGGGGTTTTGCTGAAGGTCGGTGTGATACCAGTGGCGAAGGGTGTAGGTAGGGTATGAAAATCCGACATAATAAATAGTTCCCACTAAACTTTGTCAATCAAACTTTTTTTTTTCATTGAAAAGAATACAGGTTGCAGACAGTACCTATTGATTAGTTTTTAAAATACTATTAAGCCCTGCTTAAACCAAACCATACTAATAGAGATAGATTGTGGAAATCTGACAAGAACAAAGCACACTTCGTCAGTCATACCTACTTGTTTTCATTTAACCAAAAATACAAATTGCAGACTGTTTTTAATATTCGAGTAAACCCTGCCTAAACTAAACCACAATTGATAAAAAATATTCTTCTGTCTATAAAATATCTAAATTCTTCTATGTTTAATGGCAAAAATTCTGATAGTTTATGAATAGAAGAATATTTTTTACCTAATATATATTATGGTTTGGTTAGGAAGGGTTTTTAATATTCGAGTAAACCCTGCCTAAACTAAACCACAATTGATAAAAAATATTCTTCTGTCTATAAAATATCTAAATTCTTCTATGTTTAATGGCAAAAATTCTGATAGTTTATGAATAGAAGAATATTTTTTACCTAATATATATTATGGTTTGGTTAGGAAGGGTTTACTTGAAATACCATATGCAATTAATTTGTATTATCAGTTTAATGAAAACAAATAAGTATGACTGTCAAGCTTAATGTGTACTATTTATGTTAGACCTCCACAGTCTACCTCTACCCTTCGCCACTATGTGATACTACAGCTGCGTTTCCCATTAAATTTGGTTTTCTGCCGAACCCCATGGTTTGCTAATGAAATAAAATCTAATTATCGTAGTGAGTCAGTGGTAATACCTACCTTATTGATTTTTACTGATAATAAAAATTACATAAGCATGTACCTATTACCTTTGTTTTTTTCCATGCGCACTTTCAAGCCTTCGATATTATCGTAAAATGATTAATGCTTTCCCGAAAATTATGAATATTGTGATAGATAATTATATGAAAATGTAGGTACAATATCTATTCTATTCTGTATAATAAGCTCAAATTATAATTTAAAATCATGTAAAACAAGCACTATTAAGAGCAGGCTCGAAGGAGCTTTTACAATAAGTAGGTACCTACATTAAATCTTTAGATCCGTCCCATTGATGAAGAAGAGAACATATGGACCACAAAATATAATATATTATGCTGGAGATACTTTAGCTAACTAAAATGATATCCAAATGATGACCAAAATCCTGAAATGATTTTAAAATAGGCAACTATGAATTCGAAAATTAATGTTGTTTTCTCCAACATAAATCTAATATAATTACACACATTCACATACACACATTCACATATTTTGGAATAATATTAATTATATATGAGATATTTCAGCAGGCCCACCTGTGCTAAAATAAAAAAAATGTGCCCTCCTCTTCATCTCCATTAATAAATAAAACGTATACAACTTATTAACAACACGAAATCGAATTAAATTTGTTTTCCCAGATAATTATTATAATTAAGTATGTAGGTACATAAAATTATGTGATATTTTATTAAAGTATGTAATATAAATGCCCACGGTGGCCGCGCGGCGTATGCGTTGGACTATCACGCCGTGGGTCCCAGGTTCGAATCCTGGGTCTGGCAAGTACACATATTGTTTTTCAATTTCTGTGAGTCAGGGTATGAACCTAATAGTTTAAGCAAGTGGCTGACATCCATTTCTCGTAAAAAACAAAATCTGTTAATACAAACCTCTATTCTGTGGAGGCCCATATGATCCTATTAGGATCGGGCATTGTCGTAAAAAAATGGTATTTTGGAGCTTATTTGTAAACTAAAATAAGGACAAGGGTTGGTAGGTACATTGGGGCCATTAGGGCCGTTAGGCAGTGAAAATCAGATTAGTCAATTTACCTTCTAAAGCTCTTTTATTTTATATGTGTAAATTTATTTACCTACTAAGAAATGTGTATGATCCACGTGTGCAGATATTGTAAGTTTAATGTATTACTTTCAAAAATAGCCAACGAATAAAAAAAGAAAGGTAGGAACATACTGATTCATTGCAGTATAAAACAGGCAACCAAATTCGCCATTTTGGAAAGCGACAATTTTGCGTAAAACAAATATCACGTGGTCCTGTACGTGTGCATGTTTTTAATTTTGTGTATTTTATGTTTGTGTATCACGCAATGTCGGCCATATTTGCCGGCCTTTCTGATTGCCGTGATTTGTAACTATGCTCATTCCTCCTTTTTTATTCGTAGATAATGCCGATGAATAGTAAGTAGTTTTTGCTAATTTTTGTTCAGCTGAAGGATATATTTGTGAATAAAGATGGCCAATAACTTATCAACTTATATCATAATAAATTGAAAATAATATTTTGACCACCCTCGTAATTCAGCCGCATTTGCGAAATGCGCATTTTGCATGTATGAACGAGGTGGTCCTGCATTTAAGTGTCAGTTAAGATCAAATATTAATAAACGTAGCATGTCCGGTAAATAATATAATGAAATTAACTTTTTTTTTGTTATTCAACGAATAATTCACAAGATTTAATAATGTTAAATTATTTTTATTGAACATACATAATTTGAAAACACTTCAGAGAAATATATAACCAATAGAATGTAACCCAATTTAGAAAGCGCTTCAGAGTGTATTGTAAGAACCATTAATTAAAATTCGTCGAAATTATATAAGATACCAACAGGGCTCGAAATGGACCGGAACGCACCGGAGCGCCGTTCCGGTTCATAAAATCTCCAAAATTATCGCTCCATCCCGTGGATATATTAATTTGACCGCCTGAGCTAGATATGTCATATAATAAAAAATCTAACAGACTTATTTTTATAAAATACATATACAATTAGATAACAACGTTGATATTTTCATAATGTTATCGAGCGCTCCAGTTCATAAAATTTTCCATTTCGAGCGCTGGATACCAATAGCATAGTGTTCAGTGCACGTGGATGCGATACCCGAGTTTCGAATCCTGCCGCATATCGTAGTTTTTTTATCAAAAAGATTTTTTCTATTTTACAACGTTTTTCTTAGCTCGTATTCTTATTTGTCCGGTACAAATCTCGCAATCAATTTTTAACTAACTTCCCGACTAGCTAGACATTTGAAACTTTTAGAATATATCATAACACGATGCCAATGCATTTTTTAATACTTTTAGCCATCTTTAAGTAGAATTGAATTTATTTTCAGTTAATTCTGTTTTGTATGAAACGTTATTTCGACACCATTATTGGTTGCTAGGGGTCTGGGGTCCTAGAAACTAAATTATTAATATATACGTGCGTTACTATGGAAATCAATATGACATGTCAAAGTGACATTTCAGTATTATTTCTATCAAGTACAAATTTTTTTGATCGTTTAAGCTAGTCAAGGCAAGTTTATATGATTCAACAGAAAATTTAAAAACTTTGTATATAAAAGGTTCTTTTTATCTTGTAATTATGTTATAATATATTCCTCAGAAGTGTTTTCAAATTATGTATGTTCAATAATATAATGGAATTCAATATTGAATTATGTGGAGGGTGAATCCGGTGGTTTCTGAACAGTGCGTTACGATCTGACATATTGTGGCGATCTGCGGCCGCTATCTTCCGACATCTTGACCCTGTCGGCCATCTTGAGTCGGTAGCAAATATAACGCGTGACCCGTGACAATCGCGGGGCCATTTCCAAGTTTCCACACAGCGACGTTTACTGAATTTATTGTCATTGCAATAATTTTACATTGCTGGCGCGTGTGTCGACTGTCCAAAACAGTGACGTCCCGTGGGGGTAGGCAGATTGAGCGTCGCTTGGGGGCGGCGGTTACTCGAAGGGCGGCAAATCGAGGAGAATCATTATTCATATATAAAAATCGGTACCTAAACTTAGTAATAACGGAAATATCTTTCCATTAAAAAAATCAGCTTACTGGTTGGAAACAAAATTTATTAATTAACATAAAAGGTTTAACAGGGCTGTAATATTTTTGTCGGGTTTGCGATGTTTAGCTTAGGTACTTTCGTTGTGCTTGGACGTCACGTTCTTGATGACCAGTAATGACACGTGCAGATTTACGAATTATAAGTTGGTACATACCAGTAGCGAAGGGTGGAGGTAGACTCTTAAGATCCGCCGTAAATAGTGCACTTTAAACTTTGTTAGTTATACGTATTTGTTTTTATTGAACTAAGACTACAATTTACAGATAGTGTTGGATAGTTTTTTTAAAAAATCAATTAAACACTACCTTAACAAAACCATAATAGTTTTGGTATACTTTGGGCGATACGACAAAATTGTGCACACTTTTTCATTCATACTTATTTGTTTTCGTTGGATTAAAAATACATATTACACATATTATTGTTGGTTCATGTTTTTAAATTCATCAAGCCCTGAACCAAACTATAATAGACAAAACATATTATGCTATCTATAAAATGTCGAAAGTTATGTATGATTTAATTGCATAATTTTAGACATTTTATAGATAGGCGAGTATTTTTTGACTATTATTTATTACGGCTTGGTTTCGCAGGGTTTAATTGAATTTTAAAAACTAACCAACACCGTCTTTAAATATTGTAGACTTATTTCAAAGAAAACAAATACGTTTGATTCACAAAGTTTAGTGTGCACTATTTATGGCAGATCTTAACAGCCTACCTCCAACCTTCGCCACTGGCACATACTTACCTACTTAATTTATCCAAATATTTTTGCTAGTTAATCGCGAGCTTTCAAAGTTGTCAGGTGTATTTTTAAATGTATCTGAAACCGTGGAAACTCCCGATATTGTCTATTGAAGTAGAGATGGCATTTAAATTAGATTTAGTGGTATATATTTTGTTAGTAATATATCCATACAAAACATTTATTAGATATTGGAGTGATGATAGGATGATAAAAATACTGTATAAAAATGGGGCGACATTTTGGCACTGCCTAGGGGTGGCATTCTGTCTAGGGACGTCACTGGTCCAAAATAACGTCTTGTTGATCTCACACGTGAATTTTTAATTATAGTGTATTGCCAAAGAGATTGGACTACTATAATGCCTTCCTGAAAATAACGACTCCGTATTAGGTGGTCAGGACTAGGGAATCCAATCCCGAATCGGGATTATGTTTATGTTTATCAATCCCGGGATTCATAGGTATCGAAAATAACTCGGGATCCCGGGATTGGAATCCCTAGTTAGGACAATGGTATCTAAAATTGATTTTTGCATGACACCATTATTTTTCATGGCACCATAAAGAAACACCAGTTTTATCAATCTAACTATCTAACGAAAATAAGCGGGTGAAGTACCGTTCTTTAGATGTTTATTATGTTCCAGCAGTGGCGAAGGGTGGAGGTAGGCTGTTAAGATCGTAAAATTATCAAGCGCTCCGGTTCGTAAAATTTTCCATTTCAAGCGCTGGTTGCATAGTTATATGGCTTTAAAGTTTTAAATATAAAACTAATAAAAAAAACACTATTTTTGATAACTTTAGAAATGCCAATTATTTTTTTATATTTACGTTTGACCTGAGATACTTCAAAATTCCACCAATCTTAATAATTCTAAAGAATTATAGACGGATTGTTAGCTTGGATGCAAAACCACTCACTCAGAAAGCAAAATATGTGAGCTCGAATAAAAAAATATATTATATACATTAATAAAGTGATAGATCAAAGTAAATATTTATTAAAGTATATCAAATAAAACAAAATACAATAATTTATTATTCATATATTTGAATGATGATTAGGACCAATTTTCTCCCCTTACAAGGGGGGGTGGGCAAACTTTTCGGATGAAGGGCCAAAATTCAGGAATTCAAAATGAACGGGGGGCCGCTAGTAAAATACCATTTTTATATCATGAAAAAAAAAACAATCCGAAAAGACAATTCAGTTCAAATTAAATAAACAATCGAACTCACGAAAAATAATAATAAATTATTTTGAATATCGAATTCCGCCAAATAATAAAACGAATGAAAAAACCTATATCCGCGTTAAAAATTGGCAATAATGCCCGCTATAAAAATAGTAATATCATAAAACATAAATTATCATAATATGGATAAAATTATTTAATTAAATATTATAATAAAAAGCCACCCAAGTCGCCGTCAACAAAATAGCCTGATTAAAATCTAGCATGTCAATATGATGTCAATGATGGTTTATTATTACAAAATAATAATATTATATTATGATGTCATATCCATTACCATCGTGTATTTTATCAATACTCACTCAATAATTAATTTCGTGACATATATTTACTTAATTTCAACCCAAAATAACCTTTGTGATTGATAAGAAACTCAGTGCAAATTTTATTATCGTAATAGTTTTAATAACTGTGGATGATTACATATTTACATAAATACCGCCCACGTTGTTAGCGTAAATTTTAAGAAATAGTTATTATACGAAATAATAATATACTTATAACAAATTTATTTATGTTGAGTTGTCTCTTCTCTTCTCATCTCATCTCATCCTCACATTGTTATTTGTCATATAGGGTAAACTGAGCTTTCTCCTTGATAATTGATTTAGGCACAAGCCGGAAGTCGCTGTCGTCGACTAAATAGGAGGAGCTTGTTTAGTTCACAGTTTTAACACGTGGAAAACTCGTCGCTAACCGGAAGGCGCTATAATCGAAAATGGGAGGAGCTTGTTAGTTCACAGTTTTAACGCGTACCCAAGAAGATCTTGTTGGACAGTACATGGTGGAGTGCATTTTTTATTTTTACGATACAAACGTAACCATGGAAGAAGAAATATATATATTTTAAAAAAATCGTTATATTATTAAGTAATAAATATATGAGTATTAATTGAAAAATCTCCTGAGGATTACATCCAGCAATACGATAACTATGATCCGTTTATGAAAATTGTCGTCGCATTCTCTGAATTCATATGGATCAACATATTTATCTTGTAGTGATTTATTTGTATTTTAATTATTTCTCGTCAAATACCCATATAATTTATACTTAAATGAAGCTAAGCAATTGTGTTATGTGTAATCTAACAAAACCTAATGATTTATTTGGAAAAATGGTCACTTGAACTATCTATTTTATGTTACTACTGACTAGTTACTATTTTTTATATCTCAATATCATTATTGCTTAATACATTTTAAACTCATTCTAATTTATGACATTAAAATATTTTCTTGGCATCAATATAATAATTATTAAATATGTATAAAAACTACATTAATTTTTCTATTATAACCCTAAAAATCTTAGTATCACGGAATACACACAGTTTACTCTACATATTATGTACCAAAAAGTAGTATTGCCTGTAGTTACAAAATACCGAGTCATTGCAGTAAAATTTCATGAAGCAGACATTTTGAAAAATGTAGTTTTATAGTGTGAAGCAATCACGGCAGCTTCTATAATTTTAGGTATTAAGAACTCGCAAGTGTCAACACACCATTTTCAGCTATTTTATATTGAATGCCGTTGACCACTGCAGTGCTACTTACACCATTATAAAAAAAACACGCCAACGGACTTACAACGTCGATAGGTTTAATTATTTTGCTGTATTTTTTTGACTTGCTTGAGGCACTTAGACTATAGTTGAAGTTATTGGCGTTGGTATGTAGAACATTTTTCTATAAAAATGTCAGTTTTTATTTTTTTGGTATTTAGCGTCTTAATTAATACACGTATTCAATTTATCTAACCGGGTTTGAAATACCTAGGTCCTAGGACATGAAACGCAAAATAAAAATCTTCAGATTCTCGAAATTTCTAGAAAAACGGAGAAAAAATTGCCACAAAGTTTTCTCCAGTTTTTCAGGCACATCACCAGCAAAAATATTATCTATGTGAAGGGTATTGATCACAAAAATTAAACATCCAATACCTACTTATGAAAATGATTATAAAATATTTACCTACATTAAATTACTGAAGGGTCGCGGGGGGTATCGATGATGATCATAATTTAACTATAAATTACGAATGAAGGAGGTCGTAAGGTTACGGATGCACTGGGAGAAAGGTGTGAAGACCCTCGCCAGAGTTCAACGTCAGTGACTGAGTCAATGGTACAAAGGAACGTTTCAGCTTGAAAATAGCGGTGGTATAGGCCCAGGGGTCAGGTTGATCTGCAGTGTCACCGAATGAAGAATATTTTAAAATTTCATGATTGAGAATGTTGAATTTAGTTAATTAAATTTCAATACTTTTAAGATTTAAAGAATAAATAGGACAATTTAATCAGCGCCCAATGCGGTGTTTTGAAAAAAAATGCAGGGATATTAGTCAGATATTTATGAAAAAACGTAAAACCCCTTCACGTGATGATCATAATATAAACACATTTATGTCAGTGTTGCCAACCGTACTATAATTATAGTACAATACTATAATTTTAAGCCCGGGAAAAATGTAAAATACTATAATTTTGCTCCAAATATGCCAAAATACTATATTTTTTAAGGATTCGAGACGGAAAATGTTCCTGTACTATATTTTATACAGAAATAATATAATTTTTACGCCTTTGTCCTATAATCAGCATAGAAAAAGATGGCAACACTGATTTATGTACTAAATATGCAGTATTCTTGTGAAGTACAATATAAGAAGGTACCTACATGGAAATGTAGTCCATAATAACGAGAGAAATGGTATCAACTTAAAGAAGCCTCCATTCAATAAACTGATGAAAATGATACACGTAGGTTTAAGTAGTTACTAACTATCGTACTCGGAAAAAATTACAAATATCAAATTCGATTCGGTTACAAGAAGGCGTAAAAAAATATGATGACCCTATAACAAGGCTTACCATATGTCCCGGTTTCACACATTGGTCCCGGCGTCCCGGCCAGTTTGGCATTTTGTCCCGGCTGTTGTTTCGCGTATGGATGATTATCGACGCTTAAGCCGCGCGGCCATCGTGGGTGTCCCGGCTTAGAGTTTCATAATTATGGTAAGCCTATAGTGCAAATAAATGCATATTATGTAATATTATTGTGATTTCTAATTACTTAATAAATTTTGTAATAAAACATCAAGTAAAAAAGGAAACTCACTAAGCAAGTTCAACATTCACTTTTTAATAACACATTAAAATGACCTTTGGCTAAAAGCGCATGTTTTATTATTTTATTTGAAACTATAATACGTGACTTTTATAACGTCGACACAATACATTATTGATGTCATATAGTAATATTATGTACTTACTTAATTACGCCTCAAAACTGCCTTCTATAGATTTAATTTTATGCTTTAGGTGGCCGTGAAAATTACAAAAAACTTCATGCAATAGTTAGCGAGTAACCAATACAAAAATTTTGTGCATTTTAAAAGATAAGTTAACTAATATCCACTCCATCACTCATTGACCTCCACAGTAAAGAGTTATCATAAGAGGCGGGTTTTTTGTTGATAACCGTACGCCTACCTCATTGAATTCGCGTAGAGGTTGTGATCGAGAAATCTCGACTCGAAAATTCTCGAGAAATAATCAGAAAATGCCAATCTCGAATCTCTAGAAATTAATTTGAAGAATTTTCGAGAGTTCTCATTTCTCAACTTATCAAGCTGCTGACCGCAACCGAAATATTAAAAAAATAATGGTAAATTAAATTGTCGGTAAAAAAAAATGCGTCGACTTTGATTCTAAACGGAATTTCTCGGTATTTTTTTTGTCAAGAGAAGTGAGAAAATCGGCAAGAATCCCGATTTCATAACAATGACAATGTCTCGAGAATCTGGAGAATTCTCTAAAAATCGAAAAACTAATCTGGGATTCTCAAGAATTCTTGAATCTCAAGATATCACAAACTCTAGTTTTTTGAGACATGGATACAAATACCCATATTGATTATACATAACTTGAACCTACCAACCATGGGACAAAACAAAGACATTATTTTTTCTCTTGGCTACTTGTAAAACTTTAAAAGTTGTAAGAATAGTATTTCTAATTAAATGCATGCCTAAAGTGGAGTTAACAACTTTTGAAACTATACGATTTATAATATTGCTTTTAATATACCTACCCAATTTAGGGCTCGGCATGACCTTGTTGGGTTAGTATTTACTTATACAAGCTTTTCGGGTCAAGTATAAATCAGTCAAATAATTATTTAAATAAATATTATTGAATACGGACATTAATTTTATTACTATCTAAGTTTTATTTCATATGGAAATTTAATCATTCCGTTCAAAGGGCACCAAATTAAATGCAATAATATTTATAATATTCAATATTATTAACTTTGCGTTATCACTAGACAAGTCGACGCTGTTGGCTTCATTTCAATTGATTGTTTATGAAAACAACTCGTTCGACGATTGAATAAAACTGTTGAATATTTATGCAAATTATAGAGAGGAATAATATTTATTATTGACCACCGCAAAGATCTCTCAATTCAAATTGTCATCCATGACCCGGATACTAGTGACTTATACAGTCGAACTTGGTTATTACGAGGAAGATGGGACCGACTGAATTTGCTCATTATAAGCATTACTCGTTATATAACATTTTTCGCGCCACGTTCTATTTAAGGCCATGCATTAGTTGAGACACGGTCTAAAAAGATCGTCGCTAGGCGATGCGCGGTTTGCGGGTCGCGGGTGCAAATGAGGCATGTCAAACCAAATATTATTTGTCTTATAAATCCAACATGTGTCCATTTAATGTTCTGTTTATTGTTTTATCAGTGACAATAATAATATATTCATTGACATGTTTTCTTTTTAAAGTAAATGGGTAAAGTTTTAAGTCATCTTTACACGATTTAGGAATTATTACGGCCGTCGCCATCACGAAGCAAAATGACGTCCTTCCAGCTCTACATGCTCTCTCAGAATGGGAGCGAGTGCAAAATTTCGTCGCGCCTATGGTAGAAAATTATTTGGCGTTTCACTGATGAATCAAGCACGGCATTCATGAACTACAAAAGAAGTTGTTTATTGTAATGAAGTGCTGAGCTGCCGGCACTAGTAGGTACCTACTGACTTCACAAATCTTGAATTTTTACATACAATTTCAACCATATGCGTGGATACTTTTTCAATGTTGTAGGCGAAAATACCAATTAGTTACTTATACACTTAACTAGTGTTATAAACGTAATCGGATCCCGGTGGCATCGGTCTAATTAAGGCTATACCTCGGTTGAGGTATGGTCTAAAAAGATCGTGGCTAGGTGATGCGCGGATTGTGAAATGTGAAATATAATTTGTCATGTAAATCCAACATGCGTCCATTTAATGTTATTTTTATTGTTCTATTAGTAACAACAATAATATATTCATTGACATGTTTTCTTTTTCAAGTAAATGGGTAAAGTTTTTTAGTGATATTTAGATGATTTAAAAGTTAATACACCGTCGCCATCACGAAACAAATTGACGTGTTCACAGCTCGACGTTCGCTCTCCATTGTCAGCGAGTCCAAAATTTCGTCGCACCTATAGTTGAAAATTATTTGCCGTTTCACTGAAGTACCGTCTTAACTGCCCGGTCGGATTTTATTGCTTAGGGTCGAAAATGTTGTTTTTAAATGATCGACACATCAACAGTTTTGCTCGGTATACCAGAGAAGTAGCTCGTTATAAAAGTGAATAAATGTATGGAGAAAATCAAAAACTAAAATGTCAACGAATGTTTCCTCAGTACATCCAAGATCTCGCTATTTCCGTGATCGTAATAAGTAATAACCAAGTTCGACTGTATTTTATTCTGCGAAATGAAACGTTTCTAAACCTTTTTTACGAAAGTTTTTAGCTAACGGTCTGTTCCCTTAGAACAAATCAAGATGTCATCTACATCCACACTTATTTGTTTTCATTGAACTAAGAATATAATTCGATTAGTTTTTAGAATTCAATTGAACCCTGCTTAAACCAAATCATATTTAAGTATGCTATGGGCGTTCCGGCAAAAATACTGCACACTTTTTCAGTCATAGGTACTCATTATGTGTTTTCGTTGAATTAAAAATACATAACAGATTGTGTTAGTCAGTTTTTTTTTTAATTCATTAACCCCTACATATTACCTATACCAAATCATAATCGATATAAAAATATTCACCTATCAATAAAATATCTAAATTTATGTATGGTTTAATGGCATAATTTTAGACATTTTACAGATAAACGAATATTTTTTGACTATTATCTACTATGGCTTGGAATAGGCAGGGTCTAATTGAATTTTAAAATATGACAAACACTATCTACACCTACACGTATTAGTTCAATTAAAACAAAATACGTTTGACCGAGAAAGTTTAGTGTGGACTATTTATGTCGGATCTTAACAACCTACCTCCACCCTTCACCAGTGTCTACATATCTGTGATAATAAATAATGAAATCGTATTTTTATTTTAATCACCTTTTGCCAACGTTTGTGTGCTATTGTTATATTTAAACCTTCAAAAAACCCTTGAATGATAATGCTTATTTATAATCTGTCAAATCAAAGCTCATTCTATTACATTAAAACACTTAATTGTAGTTATTTGTCCAATCATCACGATGATTTTTATTATGTATTTAGACGCGCCGTCATTCATTATATTATGTTTTATAATCATGTCGTATTATCTATTTATTCAATATGTGTCACAAAATAAATAAAACGTGTAAACATTGTCGGAAATTACTAGAACTCTGACTGATTGCCTCTTTGGAAGGTTTTTGGTAAAACCGGATACGAGTGTTTGAACCTGGCGTGCACAACCAAGGGCGACCAATAACGGCTATAACTACAACGTAACTATTTATAATGCATATTGTGTATTATGTAATAATTATTTTTTTTATATTGTACTGTACTGTACCAAGATAAATTAAATGTTATGGTAACGTAAATAAAACTGAGGTAATTTTTGTCATGTTTACTAAAATGTAAACATGTAGTAATAACAAAAGAAGACATTATTCTAATGGATTTAAGTTTGGTACTATTCCATTTGAGTCGTTTTTTCGCCTTTCTGCATCTTCAGGCACTATGTGCACTCACCAAAAGGTAAATACACACTGACAACGAATACAATAATTAATTCTAACTTGTATAATAAATTAATACAAAAATGTACGTAAAAACTTTCTCACCAACCTATTAAGTCAACAAATTATGAAGTGTTTGGAAAAAACCACCTTTAACTAATAATACAATCAATAGGCGTATATATCGTGAACCCCTAATAATAGATCATCAAATGAGTGGTTCACAAGCATAGTGAACCAAATCCATTCTGGTTATTTTTGTGTAAGCTAGGTTCAAACATAATATTTGAGTATTTATTATTCTGTAAGGCTATGATTTCCTTTACATAATAACTTAAACGTACCTACTCAAACTAATACTTCAGAAGTCTAAACATACCCTTACAGAATTAGAAATACTCAAATATTATGTTTGAACCTAGCTTACTCAAAAATAACCAGAATGGACTTGGTTCAGTATGTCTGTGAACCACTCAAATAATAATCAATAAATTTATACTACATTCAACAGGTCTAAAATCGTCAATACCTACTAGGAATTTAATGAAATACATATCAGTCTTTAAAAAGTTATATTAGACAAATATTCTTAGATGCTACTATTTTTTTTTAAAACAAATTCACAAATAAGTTCACATACATACCAAAATACACACGTGTGTATGCATGGCCCCCATATCCCGAAGCGGGCCCCCAGGCTAGGATGGTTGGTTCCCCCCCTACCGATCGCTAAGGGTAAAGGCAGTGTGACGCGCTGCAGTAGCGTTTTTCAAAATGGTGTACGCGGTAAAATTAAAGTATATTTTTAGCGATTTTTTTGTATTTTTAATAGATAATATGTACTTACAGTAAATACGAAACAATTATACGTACATTAACGAACGCATCATTATTTCGTCCGTTACGTCCATTTGAATTAAATAAAAATTGCATCGTACAATCAAATATTTAACATTATTAACATTATTTGAGTAAAATAGCCCGCAGGCGACTTTTTTTTATTATTAGAGCAAATTTGTGATTTGTATTTATCTCATTTATCGGGTCGACTCGCCACACCGGGCCCCCAGGCTAGAGCCATGTCAGCCCCCCCCTTGTGGGGGTCATGTGTGTATGTATATGTGTCGCAAAAAACTACTCAAATAGAATAGTATAAAACTTAAATCCATTAGAATTTAAATTCAAATCCCATCAAGTACCTTCGGTCGATAGCATTTATATTAGAAAACATTATATTATCCACCTATGGCTGCGAGACGTGGACCCTCAACACGAGAGATGTCCAAAGGCTAAGAGTCACACAGCGAGACATGGAGAGGTGTATGTTGGGCATCACGCGAAAGGACCGTAAGAGAAACGAATGGGTTAGGAAGCAGACAAGAGTACGCGATGTAATAGACGTTGCCAAACAGCTAAAATGGAGATGGGCGGGGCACATTGCTCGCCGAAAGGACGGCCGCTGGACAAATGCCGTCATCCAGTGGTACCCAAGGGGCACGAAACGGCCACAGGGTCGCCCTAAAAGCCGCTGGATTGACGAACTGGTAAAGTTCGGCGGAAATACGTGGCAGCGAACGACACAGGACCGAGAGAGTTGGAGAAAGCTTGGGGAGGCCTTCATCCAGCAGTGGATTGACCCCGGCTGATGATGATGATCCACCTATAAATTTCCATATTTCATAAATAAAGTAGTATTCGGGAATGTCTAACTTCAAGTAGGCTGTGATCTATATTATCCAATATTAAAACTGTCATATACTACTCATCATCATCAGGGGCGCGACAACCCGGTGTGGGTCCTGGCCTCCTCCAACAGCTCCCTCCACCTGTCCCTATCCAGTGTGGCTGCTTTCCAATTCGGTACCCCCAGAATACGGCAGTCACTGGCAGGTCGATCCAACCAGCGAATCTTTGGCCTGCCTCTTCTTTTACGCCGTATTGGATTGCTGGACATTACTCTTTTTGCCGGTTCATTGTCATTCATACGGTGCACATGACCTAGCCATCGCAGTCTCCCAATCTTAATTGATTGCACTGCGCTGCAATCTTCGTACAGCCTGTAGAGCTCAGCATTTTATCTTCTCCTCCAATTGGTGCCGTCCCTGATCGGTTCATATATACGGCGGAGAATTTTTCTTTCAAAAATGTTCAGGGCTTGTTCATTTCGCAGAGTTAATGTCCAGGTTTCCGATGCGTAGGTGAGCACTGGCTTTACAAGTATCTTGTAAAGAGTGCTTTAGTTCGGTGAGATAGTATGCGGGACATAAAATGTTTTAACAGGGCGAAGTAGAATTTATTCGCAGATAATATGATTCTCTTGTTGATTTCTTCTGTAATATCATTATGTCGAGTTACAAGAGAACCAAGGTATATGAAACTGTCGACCGTATCAAGCTTGTATGCACCAATATCTAGCTTTGGTGCGCCTTGTATGTGACATAGACAGGCGCGTATTTAGTTTTTGCCTCGTTTATTTGTAAGCCCTTCATTGGGAGAGGCTTCAAGTGCTGTGAATGCCTTTAGCGCCAATT
This sequence comes from Rhyacophila brunnea, assembly GCF_057557595.1. NCBI lineage: Eukaryota > Metazoa > Arthropoda > Insecta > Trichoptera > Rhyacophilidae > Rhyacophila > Rhyacophila brunnea. The sequence goes on from NW_028232774.1 coordinate 25,071,628, forward strand.
CTGAAACATCTACTACTACCCCATTGTTATTGGTCAATTACTACTAATTCGTGTCGTAGTTGAGTACGGAGTATTCTTGAATATGAGGCCTTATGAGGTTTTCTGTAAGTTTATTTTAGACCGTGTCCAGTAGAAATTTATTCGACATTTTTATTTCAACGTATTCCATTTTACTACTATTACTACGACTATTTTCCGACTAGCTTTCTTCAAGGCCTTTCATTTATTTTACATATTGTGGACATTACAAATTATAAGTTTAAGACGTTCACAACATGACATTTAGAAACAAAGAAATATTATTGAAACAATATTAGGTACTGATACGAGTACCTAATAATATTTCCCCCATAATCCCCCATCAAAAATCCTCCAATCGACTGAGTTGGGAATATAATGATATTATTGTAATTGTAAATGAGTCAAGGCTAGACCATGATGCACAGCGAAACAAAGAAAAAGAAAGTTACCGTTATCTGTTTCTGGGCGGACGAAGGGTCGAGAGTGGGTACGGTCAGTCGGTTATCTACCCTTGAGCCTCTTACGTCGCCTCTAAATACGATTTGCTACATTTTTCGCGCCAAAGCGTGCGTTTACAAATGTTGTTAGTAATTAATTGTTACTTGTCAAGCGAAATATACTTAATGTCCCTGAATCAGTGTTTTTAGTAAGTGTAAAGTGTAAATCAACACCCTACGTAAACTCCTAGCCCTCAGTACATAACAAAAGAGATAGATCAGTATTAAGTTATTCTACAGTATAAATATGTAAATACAAAAAAAAATATATAGGTGCAAGGAAGTACACCGGTGAGTTAAGCAGACCCTATTTTAGAAAATTATAAAATAACGTCCACCTATACTCATCCTCACGTAGATGGAATATATCAACATCCGAAGCGATTTGGTTAAACAGAGGTATTGCCCTCCCAATTGGCATCACCAATGGCAGGTTAGTTCTGCTCCTCGGGAGAACAAACAACTGATGCTCCCGATTTCTAAGATAGTTCAATACTACCAAGAATGGCAGAGTTCTCATTCACACCACGTATAAGTCGGAAAAAAACGTTGCCAAATATTGATATCTTCTAGCACTTAAACTACAGTATGTAAGCATACCTAAGAGAAATTCAGTTGGATAAAGCCACGGATAGTATCCATACAACCTCAAATAAAGGAAAAGGAAAAGCTCGTGTGTCACCTATACTGTCACTGAGTATAATACTTTCCAATCGTGATATTCTGGAAAAGTTGAAATTATATACACCCCTCAATTTTGTAATTATGTAATTCATCATGCATGTGCATGATCGCAGCCATGATATATTTTCGATGAAATCAGTTTCCTCTAGCTAGGCTAATCAGGCACAAATAGGCTATGCGGTTAGTCAATGCACTTCTTAGAAACGTATACATTTTAGTGATGCGCTATGTATTTTGTTTTTAAAATTCTACTTTAGTGTTTAATTTGTTTTTTTACTGGAATTATTTTTGTTTATAAAATTATCATTCATTGTTTTTTTTTTGCTATAAAATTATTTTAAGCTTGTTTTTTTACTGACTTCATTTACCTGTTATTTTTATTAAAAATGCCATGTTGTGAACGTCTTGAATTAATAATTCGTAATGTCATCAATATGTGGTGTTTTTTTTTTTAAATAAATAAATAAACTTTCATGAACGTGTTAGATATATTTGGCTGAGGAGACTTAGGTTTTTGTGTTCAGATATTGTATGGAATGGTGTATCATGTACCTGAGAACACAGAATTAATGGGAACTGAAACACCTAACGTATATGGAGTAACAGGCAACAGATCTCGAGTGTAGAAGAATATGAGATAAATTTAAACACATGTCAAGAATACGTCATTCTAAGCTTGTCCTTCGTTCTGACAACTGCTCTTGGTTTATTTACTGACGCTCATTCAATATTGGTGTATTTGAAGGTTGCAACACACACTATTTCACGTCTCTAATTTGTGGTTCATTTTCGTACGACACTCACACATTCAAATCCTGCGTCAAAATGTAGTGTATTATGGATAGCCTATCTGAATAATTATTTTTATTAATCTGTTTTGTGATCCTGTACATATACAAATAGTCGTTCATGGCCCCCACATCCTGCAGCGGGCCCCTAGGCCTAGGCCCCCCTACCTATCGCTTAGGGTAAGGCGCTGCCCTGCTCGTAAAATTAAGGTGTATTTGTAGCTTTTTGTATTTTTAATATGTAGGTACATCCAGTTGAATTACCTATGGAGTTGTAGAGTATGCACACACAGTTAAAAATGGTGTCGTGCCTACAATTAAATATTTTTAATCAATAATATTATCGAAGTAAAATAGCGACTTTTTTTGCCATTTGAGAAAATTTGTGATCTGTGTTTATCTCACTTATCTGGGCGACTCACCACGCCGGGCCCCCAGGCTATAGCCCTGTCAGCCCCCCCCTTGTGGGTGCCATGTAGTCGTTGCTATATTTAAAGAAGAATGGGTTCCTATGTAAGACTTTCTTAAATATTGGCTCATACACCGAATATTGGTGACCAATATTACTGTCACCAAACCTGCATAGTTGTAAGTATTTACACATATATTATTATATAATGCCTACTGTCAATATTTCAAAGTTATCTTTTATGTATTCCACTGATTCAGTAATGCACTGTTAACGTTAATTACTTTATTCCGAGGACAGTCAGATTACTTCACTCCGATAATATTATTTTTAAGGAAAAACAAAACGAATATTATTGTTTATTTTGAAATATTTACTAAATTGAAAATTAAAATAATAACAAACTCATAAAATATCGTAACAGTTGGTGACGGCCCGGTGGGATCATGATGAATGGTGATATCATCGACTCTACGATGTGCTGAATGGAAGTAATTAGCTTAGTTATGTTTACCAAACAAAAATATCAACGTAGAGCATTGGTTTGTAGTCTAGTTTAGACTAAATAATTAGCCAAGACGCAGGCAGACAGGGCTAAACCCGATTGGAGCTGGTTACATGTAATTTTTTTTTACATTTTATCGTACCACAGTTCGTCGTGAGCTTTCTGATCGGAAAGAGATGACCGTCTCTAATTGTATTAGATTAAATATGAACATTAATACGATTTTCATAGTTGATTTTAGCAAAATTCATGAATTCAATAATGAAAACCTAACCTAACCTAACAAGTACACCAGTATTACGGCTATTTTCAAAAATTGTTTGCTGCTGGCTTCCTGTAAACCGACAAGAACCTTTTTTATTTAACATGAATTTTATGTCAGTACTATACGACCCAAAGAGATTGGACGGTCTTTAATATACGGCCATATATTTACGAAACAACATTTCACGGTGACGTGTGATACGGCGAACTGCATACGTACAAGTTTCCGGACCCGATTGGAGCTTATGTGCGAGCTCCCTAGGTACCCAAATTATAAAAATAGTGACAAAAAATAATCAAATCCTTCCAAAAAAAAGAAAATTTGTTTACAATAATATTATTTAAACATTAATTTCAGAGAATGGACATAGTATATAAAATTACTGCAATCAAAAAAGCTGGGGAATAATTATTATTATCATGTCAAATGAACATTTTAAAATACAATCTTTAGAAACACGGCGTACTATTTGTGACCTTAATTTTATCTCTAAATCAATTAATAATCATTCATATTGCCCACAAATTCTTTCTAACGTTTAATGTAACCAGAATCAATATTTTATGTCCTTACATATTTTCACTTGTACACATTTATAAATAATATAAAACCAATCTAGATTACAATAATTACAAGATAAAAGAACTTTTTATATACAACGTTTTTAATTTTTTTGTTGAATCATATAAACTTGACTTGACTAGCTTCAACGATCAAAAAATTAATACTTGATATAAATAATACTGAAATGTCATTTTGACATGTAATATTGATTTTCATAGTAACGCACGTATATATTAATAATTTAGTTGCTAGGACCCCAGACCAGCAACCAATAATGGTGTCGAAATAACTTTTCATACAAAACAGAATAAACTGAAAATGAATTCAATTCTATTTAAATATGGCTAAAAGCTTATATTAAAAAAATGCATTGGCATCGTGTTCTGGTATATTCTAAAAGTTTAAATGTCTAGCTAGTCGGGAAGTTAGTTAAAAATCGATTGCAAGATTTGTACCGGACAAATAAGAAAGAATACGAGCTAAGAAAAACGTTGTAAAATAAATTGTCCAGTGGCTTGACTCTACTCAACCATGAATCTTCACAGTGATCGTGTGGATTATTTTTTGTTTTTTTCCTCTTTCAAATAATTTGTTCCAAAATTTACTACTAATTGTATCTGGATGACTGATTTTTTTTATTATATTGCCTGTTTTCTCTATATATTCGAGTATACTGTATTATCTTGTTATACTGTGCTTTTTCTATTTTTCTTATGACTTCTACTAATGTGTTTTCCTTTTTTAACCATTTTCAATAACTCTCCAATATATCCTTTATAATTGCACATAATATATGATCTATTTCAATTTGATTTATTACGCTTTTTCTGTCCGCTTGTTATTGAGACCATCAGAATATATTTTTATATTACATATTCTCATTATACTTATTCTATGTGATTAATCATGTTATTTATCAAAATATTTTTTGTCGAATAATAAAAAGATTTTTTTGATTATTGAGAAATCTTTGTCATTATCATAGTTTTAAGATAAATTCTATAATATCATTAAAATGACAAACGTGCAACAATGCGTAAAAAATATATTAAATAACGATGAAGAATTTGGAATCGTTTTTTTTAGATAACACATTAGGGGGCCTTGATCTGTGCCACATTATTTGTAGGAATTGAGGAAGAGAAAAGAATCCAGTGGCGGCTTACTATTTAAAATACGTCAACACAGTACGTCTAACTAAGTCTAGCTAAATTAGCAACTCTGGATGGTGTTCATTGTCAAGTGCATCTTAGTTGATCAAGAGGGTTCTGCATCGTGCTCTAAGTAGAAGTGTAGATTTAGTACTGACCAACATTTCTTCTAATACTTGTGTAAGTGTCTGCCAAATCTTTTTATCTGACTACAGACTAGGGAAATGAGATTTGTGTCGTAGCACACCAAACACAAATTCCCAAAAAAAGAAATAAGACATTGTTAATAGTGTATGTAACAATAAAATAATATTGTTTTCGGCATCTTCAGGCGCCGTGTACACTCACCAAAGGTAAACACACGCTGACAACGAACTCTCTTTACTCTAGCTCATAAATATAATAAATCAATACAATAAAGTAGATAATAACTCCATTACCTACATATCAAGTCAAAGGTTACAAAAAATACAATAAACAAATTATGAATAGTTAAAGTGTCAGTAAAAAACCTAATTAGTAAAAACCCTATCTTATTAATAACAATACATTCGATAGCATATTATAATAAATCGTCAAAACCTAATAATACTTATATCATTATTCTTTATGAACAATAAAAATACACAAGAGGAGTAAATTGTCAATTCTAAGAAAAATAATTAATGGGGTTAACAAATGAGATATTAGTCTTCAATAATACTTTTACATGGTACCTACTTTTTTATAACATTATTTAAAAAAAAATACATATAAACTCGCCTAATATAATATATATAAACTCACCTAATATACACTTATACATACCTAAATCCTCACCCATACATTCTCATACATACATATATAAATTTTGTATCAATAACATTGACCATAATAATATTAATTTCATTTATGAGAAGATTGCAATTGGTTTTGAGAAAGAATTATGTCAAAATGCGACTTTAAATTAGATTAAAACAAACATGTAACTCCTCTGTAATCGTACCCGTTTTTATCTCATTTCCATGATCGCTGAAAAAATACGTAATTTGCAAAGATACGACGATCTAAACAGCAACAGTGATTTAATGACTGTGGTAGCTAAGCGAGGATACTGACTCCAAACCGGAATCGAAAATACTGACACGTCTACCTCAGAAAACGAGGCTTTATACACATAATCGTTTTTCGTGTGCGTACCACTTCGATTCCCATAGGTATGCATACCATACTTTGAGAAACATACATTGTATTCTATAAGCTGTGTAAATTTTATCAATATTTCTTTAGTAGTTTTTTAGCTATAGCAGAACAAATGGAAACGGGCTTATAGACACTCCAACTATTGTATTAAACACCTATATAATTAATCAACATAGCGCGTGTCAACTTGCCACCTGAGTGTATATTATGAAATATAGTATTTATATTAAAAAAACTAATGAATATATCAAAGGTTCCAGATAAATAATTACAAGATAAAAAGAACTTTTTATATACAACGTTTTTAAATTTTCTGTTGAATTATATAAACTTGACTTGACTAGCTTAAACGATCAAAACAAATTGTAAGTACTTGATAGAAATACTTACTGAATAATGAAATGTCATTTCATATTGATTTCCATAGTAACGCACGTATATATTATTTAATAATTTAGTTGCTAGGACCTCCTAGCAACCAATAATGATATCGAAATAACTTTTCATACAAAACAGAATTAACTAAAAATGAATTCAATTCTACTTAAAGATGGCTAAAAGTATTTAAAAAAAATGCATTGGCATCGTGTTCTGATATATTCTCAAATGTCTAGCTAGTCGGGAAGTTAGTTAAGAATCGATTCCAAGATTTGTACTGGACAAACAACCACCGGACAAATAAGAATGCGACCTAAGAAAAACGTTGTAATAACAAAATATATAGAATGGTGTTTTTATATAACAATTATATAGGCTAGTAGCTTTGTTTAGGAAATATCAACAAGATAGATACTTCGGTTGATAGCTTTGTAATCAGGGGTAGACGAATAACAAGCGAAACTTTTTTTTATGATTTCACGTCATAATATAATATTTCAACGTTAATCTTTTGCAATCAAAAACATCTTTTTCATTACCTATACTGAGTGTGGATTAATAACGTTTTGTTAATTTGATAGATTCCACTAACACTCTAAATTTAAATTATAGAATCAACCAGCTGATAACATTAATATTATATTTCTGCGATATTTTTTTTTTTAGATTTGAAATAAATATTATTTTAGGACTGAAGATTAAATAGATTTAAGTTACATATAATAAAAAAGGAATAAGTAGTTTTCACATGACATTTATTTGCGTGTGAAAAGGGATTCAACCGTGACTGAATTGCATAAAAAGATTTTTTTTAATCAATTCAGACATTGGATTAACTTATGAGCGTATTTGAATGTTTTAGCCGGACGTGTACCTATTCAAACAATTCAGAATAGAAAATCATTGAAAGTAGTTATGTAAAAATTTTAATCGGATATTTAATTTTGAAGTCGATTTATCCAATTTGGCTACCTATGCATTTGGATAATTTCAATTCAAATCACGACATTTATGATGAAAATGTTATTTATAATAATATGTACTTATACAGAAGTTCGTATTTTACTATTTTGATATACATACGTATATATGCAGTTTAAAATATGTAAAATTAAATGTCTAAGGAAGAAAGTTATTATAAAAGAATATTCGTTTTAAATGTTAAATCGCCTTACCTCTCATCTCGGCTAGCCCGAAAAACGCGGCAAAGAAGCATGCCGATAGAAGGAAAAACTTCATGGTTATTTTCACTGGTGGCAACACTAGTTATTTTTAAAAAAGGAACGCGCGCGTTTCCCGACGCCTGCCTCGTGGCTTCCCGCTTTTCCTCGAAAATCAACAATACGAAATGGTGGACGATGCTCAACGTCCAACTGCACGATACTGACTGATACGAGATGTGTCGTCTCCCGGATATTTATATAGACTCGATATGAGACGCAGTGACGGCGGATGGGTAGTTCAACATAATCTAAATTTTGATGAATAGAAACAAAGGAGGTACTTTTTAATGAAGGAACACAGAAATGTTGAGAAATGCGCTACCTTTTGGGTGTGATATGAAAGATGACGCGCAATCAATTCGTCAGAATATGTAAAACGGGGCGTCGAAACAGTTCAAACGGTCATTCAATTATTAAATTATACCTATTATAAACATATAAAAATAAAATATAAAATATTACCCAAAACATAACGTAATCCCTGCAACTAACATCAAAAGGGTCTATAGTACAGCCAAACACGACAAAATAAGCTACTAATATGATTATGTGTCATCACTGTCATCTGTTATAATTATTATGATATAGGAAAGAAATAGTGCATTGATATTTTTACTAAGTAGATACGTTGGTAGTCGAAATTTATTATTGTTATTTTATTTTTATCGGGGGGGTCTCGAAGTTAGTCAGTACCTCAGGCCTTTACGTCCCTAAACCCGCCACCGGTGGTAGTCACATCTGTAACATAATATATTACATGAAAGTGCGTCACGTAAAGGAAACGCGCATTCAATATTCGTAATATTTTCGTCGTTTCTTTCTTTTTAGATTTATAACCTGAGTAATAAGCCAAGGCCAGCTTCAAAACGTTGGTCCATCTTATTAATATATCATCTATTTTTAATTTAATTTTTATAAATGTATGTATGTATATACCTCTTTAAATTCTCGAGACGAATAGGGGAAAATGTACATATCTTATCAATATATTTAAGATTTTCTTAGTGTAGTAAATTTACATAAAAAATAAACAGAAATATTCAGGGTAGCATTTTAAGTCTGCTTTAGGTCAGCACTTTATTTAGATAAATGACTGCTTACTTCTGCAATTTATCGTGCGTGTCTTAATATTTAGCAGCCAAACAAGATTTCCCCGAGATTTTACAAAATACTTCAGAGCTTCCGCCAAACAAAAAACGCTGGGAATCATAAAATAAAGTAGGTACATTAAACTTTTAAGTGCTTTTATAGTATTTTTTTTTATTTATAGAATAGAAACACTTCCGCTTTTAGTAGTACGGTACACGAAAACAGATTAACAAGATAAGATGACTCGCTCGATCAAATAACCAGATAAACTTGCCAAAGGATTAGTTGAGTTCAGATAGGTATCACATTTGACAACTAGAAACCACATTTATCACTAGAAACGAATCTCGATAGTGTAAGGTGCTTAGTTTAAAAATAGAGGACCTGTATGATCAAAAGCGTCAGAGCTAATCAGACTAAGCTGACTGGCTGTAAGACTGTGAGAGATAAAAAGAATCGGAGTTAGGTAACATATAGTTAAATCCTACATAGTGCTTGCGGCGTACTGTCAATGGGCCGCGCTTATGGCTCTCTTTTCGAAGTCACGCTGCTACAAATTTAATTATTAAAGTTTCTCGAATGCCTATATTATAACCTAATTTACTGTGACCTTTCACCATGAAAATATTCCCCACTCTTGCTCTATAGTGAGTACTGTCACACCAATGTATATAAAATGATGAAATGGACTATTTATACTAGTATTCAATAGATTTTATTTATTTAACTTTAATTGATGTCACTTCTACAGTGTGTCTAGTGATACCACACATCATTTATATAACCTTCAAATATTTTCTCTGGGAAAACCTCAGGCCTTTTCAGTGAACGTAGGAACACAGAAAAAAATGTTACATATCATATTTAAATATAGTACCTACCTAGTCTAAAATATCCAGCGAGATCTAAAAAACAATCATTAAAATAGGCTCTCTGCACAATAACTACGTCAAAACATTGCATCAAATAGCAGGAAGTCGCAGGTTAAATGTTCAATGCAGTTAGTCGGCTATAACATCAATTCTACGTACATCCCTCCACTTTCTGATTGACGAAACTCCCCCCCCCCCCTCCCCACAGTATCACTGAGATTGGATCGACCTGCTAAGTGAGATAAATACACATCACAAATTTTCCCTGATGGAAAAAAGTCGCCTGCGGCATAATTTTCTTTTTTCTTTTCAGTGTAACTAGACTAAGAAATATGTGGTAGTGCGATACGGTTTGATGTGATAATATGATAATTGATATAATTAAATAAAATTCATGCGACGAATTTTATAATTATTTTTAATATGCTTCCTAAAAATATATATTTTTATCCAAATATTACTTGGCTACAAAAAGGGAGTCGCGATCAATGGTTCATATGATGTCGAGCACCGAAAACTCAATAATATAAGTGGATTTATTTAAATACATAAAAAATCGCTAAAAATACACGGAATACCTACTGTCAATTTTACCTTGCGGAATCCTAGAACTCCGCGGAATACCATTTGGGAAACGCTACTGTAGAGCATCATACTACCCTTAACCTTAACGATAGATAGGGGCCCTGCCAAAAATCCTGGCCTGGGTGCCCGCTTCAGTATGTGGTGGCCATGATCCAAACCGTCCCTTCATTGAATATCAAAACTGCGACTTTCTGGATGTTCTTGTAACGTACAACTAGATTAATACCGCTCCCTTAAAAATTAATAAAAAATACTATGGATATTTATTTTAAATGCCCCCCAAACAATTTGACTGTATCCACGCCTGACAGCCGCTACAATGTAGGGAGAGCCTAACAAAGCTCGCACAGGATACCTACCCTAACCTACAACGCTACAATGTAGGGAGAGCCTAACAAAGCTCGCACAGGATACCTACACCTAACCTAACCTAACCTAACCTAACAAAGCTCGCACAGGACCGCTAGCAAAGGGTGGAGGTAGGCTATTAACATCCGACATAAATTAATAGTGCACACTAAACTATGTCAGTCAAACGTATTTGTTTTCATCTAACTAAGACTACAATGAGTTGATAGTGTTTGTTAGTTTTTAAAATTCAATTAAACCATATTTTATATGTATATATCCATAGTAGATACCTAATAGTAAAAAAATATTCGTTTATCTATAAAATATCTAAAATTATGCGATTAAACCATACGTACAAAATTTTAGATATTTATAGATAGAAGAATCGTTTTAATCGATTATGGTTTGGTTAGGCAGGGATTAATGATTTTTAAAAAGCTAACCAACACCATAATTATTTCATATAAATTCTTAATTCAACGAAAACAAATAAGTATGACTGGAAAAGTGTGCACTATTTTTGTTGGATTGCCCATAGCATACCTAAACTATTATGGTTTGGTTTAGGCAGGATTTAATTGAATTTTAAAATCTAACCAGCACAATCTGCATATTGTATTCTTAGTTCAATGAAAACAAATAAGTATCACTGAAAAACTGTAGTCTGCACTATTTATGTCGAATATTAACAGCCTACCTCTACCCGTCGCCACTGCATGGGACCTATGCGTATAATATATGAATGGCGTAGAATGCAGAGCTTGGTATCAGCTGTTGCCTAGCACCATAAACAATATGGTGTACATATCCGATATCGACTTAAATATAAGGGAAAAAAGATTAAATTAGGTATTACGTAGATAATATGTGATTATATGATATTGGTATAGATCAGGGAACATAGAAATATTGAGAACTGAAATACATAACGTAACCGACTCGAGTAAGGAACAATCCGGGTTAAACTTACACACTTGTCAAGAATACGTTTTACATTTAATACTGAAAACTGCTCTCGGTTTATGCATTAACGCTCATTTAATGGTGGTGTATTACACACACTATTGCACGTGGATAATGCGTGCTTCATTTTTCGTAGGACACTCACACATTCAAAACCCGACATCAACATGCGGCGTATTGAATTATAGCCTATCGGTATTCTATGTATTATCTGTTCTGTGGTATAGTTAGTAATAACAAAATTGAATAGCATATATGTGCTTTTGAAATATTTGCATTTTGATCAGTGTTTTGACTATTTCCATGATATCTAAGTGAAAATATTTTTCTCTCTTTCTATTTGCCACAATATACCTCAATAACTACTAAACTAATATTAATGATAGTTTCATAGCATATAATCTACATTGTTGGTACTGATTTAATAGTTACATATTGATATAAACCTTCACGGGAACAACCCATTTGCAATAATTCATCACGGGTAAGTAAAGTGGTCACATAGCAGTGGTAAAATATTAACCGTTGTAGATAGTGGTGGGGAACCTATGGCACGCGTTTGAAGAGAAAAAAACCCTGTAACAATAAGAAATGACAGATCGCATTGTATAAAAAATACCAGGCAAATACCCTTAAAGAATAAGCACTACGTTTAATATAAATATATAATTGCATAGGACGGTCCTTATACCATATCATATATAATATTATCGCACTAACCTCACCTAACCTCATCAGGCGGCGGGGGAAACCTCTATTTTTGATCGATTGACCGCTTGAGACCACTGTAGCGAGAGAATACACTAAAAAAATTCATTTCTACCCACACCAAATTGACTGCACCAAATAAGAAACAAAAACTTGGTGAAGCTAGTAGTAGTAATTCTGGCAGACAGTTTCTAAATTGGTGGACTGAAATGTATGGCGTAATTGAAAAAAGTGATAAAGCTATATCAGTGTTCTGTGAGTGTATCTAAATTAAAATGGAATTTTTAAAAACCATTTTTCCCCATAACTACACGGCACGTCAGACAGTTCAAAAATAATATTTGGGAAATTTTGGCACGCGTACGTAAAAAGGTTCGCCATACCTGATATACATCATTGATTTGAAAAAATCAAATCAGTATATTTCTTCATTCTGTACAACTGTCAATTTTTATGTTGCACGCTATTGCTAGTATAACAGAAAGCTTTTTACACTATCTCCGTAAGCCGCGTAGAGTGTCTACGCCGAGCGCTACGGCGTAGACAGCGGTTATCGCAGAATCGAAAAAATTATCTGCTATTACTGAGTTTAACTATGCTTAAACTAGAATGACTTAATCAATAAAATTTGCCAAAACATGTGCATAGATTTCCACCATTGCTTCTCTAGACAATGGGAATTGGAATCCTTACTACCTTCCCAATTCATGGCCACACGAATTGTCGAGTCACCTCTGAGCATAAATTAATAGACTCAATCTGATATTAAGACTAAAATCAGGCTACATCATGGGTAAAAATTTGATACCCTCATCGGGCGAAACGATTCACACAAGGAAACAAAAACTAAAGATAAAATAAGCAAATGAGAAAACATTCGACACCAAATATATTGTGTATATAATCGACTTAGTGAAACTATAAGTGAAGCTGGTAAATATTGGTTTTACTTATGTGCTTAATGCAAAACCGGGTCACATGTATGTATTTCTGAAATACATAGATTTTTGTGCAAAATATAAAACTGGTGGTTAACTGTACTGTGTTGTTTTCTGGTTGTTTCTCGAGATTTCTCGATCATAACCTCTAAGTTCGACTGTGCGCAATACACAAAGAGAACGGCTTCATATAGCCGGACATTACCCTCTCTATTTAGTATTATTGCTCTGAGGTTTCACAACTCGGTGATAAATGTGATATTCAGAAGGACAATGGACATTGCACATAGTGGTACAATGCAATAAATGTGAACGATACAGGGTATAACTGCGACTTACGGGCGTTCAGCAGGGTTATTCTAACATATCACTTAAAATAAATTTTTAAAAAAAGTGATACATGTGATGTGTTCAAGGAGTTAATTATCCCGGAAAGTTAACTATCTTGCCGTTAACGTGATATTTTTAATAAGGCCATCCCTGACTGAGTTAACCGCGAGCTGTTAACGCAGTTATTGCAGTGATAACTCCCTTGTTTATGAAATTGCTACGAGTGATATCAGTGTTATTTTTGAGCAATAAAAATAACGGAAACGTGTTACCGTGTTACCTATTTAGAAAATTGGAGCTTAAGTGTGCCCTGGAATTTGGGGAAGACAGAATAGCTCAGTAAAATCGAAATGGTTTTAAGAGAATTGGAAAGTGTGCCTAAACGGGGGATCCTCACTTGAAGGACAAGTATTGCGGGTCACAATAACTAATACTAGATAAAATTATTTTTATATATTATGAAAGTCTGAATATTGAAAGCATGGCCCCCACATCCTGAAGCGATACCCTGAGTCTAGGATATTTGGCGGGCCCCCCTAACTATCGCTAGGGATAAAGGCAGTGTGACGGTCTACAGAAGCGTTTTTCAAATGGTATACGCGGTAAAATTAATATATTTAGTGTCTTTTTATATATTTTAATAAGTACATCCAGTTGAATTATGGAGTTGTCGAGTATCGATACACAATTAAAAATTGCATCGTCCAACCACATAGTTTTAAATGTGTGATGTGTGTTTATCTCACTTATTTTGTCGACTTCCCACGCCGGCCCCTCCTGAGCCCGGGCCCCCAGGCTAGAGCCCTGTCACCCCCCTTCCCTTGTGGGAGCCATGATTGAATGTATTGAAATTATTACAGCGTTGTTATTAGCTCGTATTCTTATTTGTCCGGTGGTTATTTATCCAGTACAAATCTTGCAATCATAGACTATCTTGCAATCGATTTTTAACTAACTTCCCGACTAGCTAGACATTTTAAACTTTTAGAATATATCAGAACACGGTGCCAATGCATTCTTTTAATACTTTTAGCCTTCTTTAAGTAGAATTGAATTCATTTTCAGTTAATTCTGTTTTGTATGAAGTTATTTTAAAAGTTAAAGTTATTTCGGAAGAAATCCGTAATCTAATACACTATTATTGGTTGCTAAGTAGGTGGTGCGTTACTATGGAAATCAAAATGACATTTCAGTATTCTATATTTTTTGTTTGTTTGTTTGTTTTTTGTTTACTTCATATCAAGTACAAGTTTGAGCATATTGAGCATAATAATTCAACAGAAAATTTAAAAACGTTGTATAAAAAAAGTTTTTTTTATCTTGTAATTATTTTAAACTAAGATGTCGATATGTATTTTACAATGAAGCTATTACAACGAATTATCTTGTAATTATTTTTTATTAAATTTAATAATGCAATTAATTACGAACCGCCTCATGTGTACTTACACAACAAGTCTTAGTACGTCAATAATAGTCGTGAGATTATTATTTGCTATACTGGTCAGTGATCACACAATAAATTCATGATGATTTCAAACATAGGTAACTTAACTTTTTCACTTCGATATGACTTCTGAGAACAACTCTCCACGACGCTTCTCCGAAACATGGAAATGCCTACAAGATAAAATAATATACAAACACTTGTCTTGTTTTTGTTGTAGTTTTTTTTTGAGAATTTTATTATTTGTAAATATTACTAATGATTCTTTGGACGACGTAGATTAGTCAACATTTTTTAAGAAACTGTCATAATATTTTGTTTTCTTAAATATGTGTGCAATCGGTGCATTTTATAATAGCTATGTTTAAAATGTTATTATTGTATTTTGTAAATACTCTTGATGGAAATAGAATTTAAATTCTAATGGATTTATGTTTGATTGTTGTTTCTCCTTTAGGCATCTTCAAGCACTGTGCGCACTCACCAATGGTAAATGCCAGTAGCGAAGGGTGGAAGTAGACTGTTAAGATCCGTCATAAATAATACACAATAAGTTTTGTCAGTCAAACGTATTTGTTTTCATTGAACTGTGTGTACAATGTGTAGATAGTGTTTGTTATTTTTTTAAATTCAATTAAACACTGCCTAATCCAAGTCATTGTAGATAATAGTAAAAAAAATCGTTTTCTAAAAATCATTTAAAAAAATATTCCATTAAACGATACATAATTTTTGGTATTTTATAGATATAAAATTATTTTTTATCGATTATGGTTTGGCCAGGCAGGGCTTAATGAATTAAAAAAAACTAACTAACACCATATTCTGTAATATTATGTATTCTTAATTCAACGAAAACAAACATGACTGAAAACTGCACTGTGCACTATTTTTGTCTGATCTTAACAGCCTGCCTCCACCACACTAACAAGCAATTCTGTTAATTCTCGCTTATTTAATACGTAATACAATATGAGGTAACAACAAGCTCTGCACACAAACGAATCATAAATGCGAGTGAGAAAGCATTCGGCACGCTTATATTCCCCGCAATATGCGTAAGATAGAATATCTACGGCTGAATTAAATATTTTTTTACAACTCGCCGTTAAATATTGGTTTGGATGACTCCACTCATTCAAAAAAAAATTGCGTTAAATATAAAGTAAATGGTAATTATTTTTAGGGTTCTTGTCAAAGATTGAGAAGATCTTGTCAAAATCGGCTCTGAAAATTGGCGCAGTTCCCACCTGGCTTCCTGTAAACCAACCTGTACCATTTTTAGTTAATTTCCTGCAATTTGAATGATCTCCTACAATAACCACCTGTGGATGCGACAGGCCCTAATAAGTAGCTGTAGAACAAGTGTCCAAAATGTCCAAAAACCAAATCCGGAAGTTTAGAAATGAAACCCCTGTTTAACATTGTTAACTGTGCGTGCATGTGCGCGCCTGCTATTCAGCCATCTGTTTGTGATACAACACCTCACGGTGAACCGCGATACGGCAGACCAGACAGTCTGCCCCGAAATATTCTAATAGAATCCAGTGGGAGAGTTACAGCATACATAATCAAATAAAGTGTTTTTTTTAATATTTTTATTACAAAATAAGAATTGTTTGAAAGTCATGCGGCGTTTCTCACTCATTGGACAGACTATAACTAATAGCGCCTGTACACATGAATGGAATTACTGTCGGCAATTGTGCTTATTTTATACTGTCATGACAATAACTGTTTACACGTAAAAGTGCTGACTGTCTCTCCAATCCCATTCTTCGAGAGTAGGTAAGCGAGACGCGAAGTTGTCATTGTATACTACTATCTGACAGATCGTATTGAAATGCTCAAAATGAGTAGTTCAATTTTTTACCGGCATGTTCGCCCCTATAGCTCTACTGCGCAGGCGCAGATCGAAAATAATCTTACTGTCAAATTGGAAATTTGGAACCTTCCAATCTTGTTTGATTTATGCACGCAATCTTGCCAACTGCGGGATAATACATGTTTCACCATATATTTTCTTATTGTGCACAATACATCCGTGCACCTTTAAACGGGGTATATTTATTATTTTATAAAAACTTCAGTAATGTCATTTTAAATTTTGTGCTAGATTCTAATCGGAATACATAAATACATACTGGGAAAAATGATAAAAAAAAATATGACGCCCGAAAACCTTATTAACAATAATTCAGAGAATCGCTATTTTTGCAATAGTTATGGTACAAAAAAATCTAGATACTCTTAATATTAATACCAACATGATAATAATTTTAGTATGTTGTAACACAAATCTGTTATTATGTTCAATTTACAGCGGCTTGCTTTTTACACTTCGCTATTCGGTGTTAATTTTAAATAATATTTACGTTGAACTCTTTTTCTTCTCTGTCGTCACTAGTGTATATTTTACCAGGGCCGTAAACAGAATAAATATAAATTATTGAATGTATAGGTACCAGTGGCGAAGGGTGGAGATAGGCTGTTAAGATTCGACATAAATAGTGGACAATAAGCTTTATCAGCCATGCGTATTTGTATTCATTTAACTAAGACTACAGTGTATAGATGGTGTTTCACAGTTTTTTTAATTCAAATAATCCCTGCCATTAGGAGATAATAGTCAAAAAATATTCGTTTGTCTATAAAATATATAAAATTATGCCATTAAACCATACATAATTTTAGATATTTTATAAATGGAAGAATATTATTTTTATCGATTATGGTTTGGTTAGGCATTTCCAACTGTAATTTTTATTCTTAGTTAAAAGAAAACAAATAAGTATGATTGAAAAAGAGTACACTATTTCTGTCAGATCGCTCATAGCATAGCACCTAAACTATTATCGTTTGATTTTGGCAGGGTTTAATAGAATTTTAAAAACTAACCGTCACCATTTACAAATGTTGTTCTTATTTCAATGAAAACAATAACTGACAAAGTTTAGTTTGCACTATTTATGTCGAATCTTAACAACCTACCTCCACCCTTCGCCACTACTTGGACATGTGTTCCGGATGCCATTATAGAATGCGACACTCCATACCCTTGTGGCACAACCTCCCCCACGAAGCAGCAGTACTACAAAAGCGATATACGCGCTGTAGGTCTTACATGGCGATGGACCAAGGGAAGTGGGGCGATCTTGTGTTTACCCTATACCCCAATATGAAGTAATTAAGTACATTGTAAAGCTCTAAATGAGCATAATCATTCATATAATAATTATTTTCTCCGCAAACTGCATTTTTTTATTTAACGGCCGACATGCTAATCGTAGGTCAAAATGGAGCTTTTATGGTATTTTCAGAGCATAACCCTGGCCATTCCTTACACGTTGTAGATAATCTATTTATATAATTTTAAAGCCTTATTATCCTTTATGTTTATTTTAAATATATATTTATAATCATTATTATAAAGCAATCATTATTCGTAGGATGTTTATCACATTTGAATGGTCAAAGACAGCTTGTAATCAGTATATTTAGAATTATCTTCAAATGTGTTAATCGTGCCCATTTTTTAAATAATAAAATGCCTAATTCTTGTCAAATTTGGGATCACAAAGATTATAAAATATAATTTTTTGTCGTAAATATGTCACTATATAATGTTAACATTAATTTAGTAATGGTTTTGTGAATGCGTTTAAAAATTAATAAATCTAAAAAATCTTAACACCACTGCACCTGGACGTACTGAAATATGACTATATTCTAAAACATTAGATCGAGAGGTTTAAAAGAATACTATTTTATGTAATAAAAATACTTTATATAGTCATCAAATGTTTAAAATAAACATTAAGGATAATAAAGCTTCAAAATTATATAAATAGATTACCTACAAAAGGAATGTCCAGGGTTATGCTCTGAAAATACCATAAAAGCTCCATTTTCACCTACGCTGAGCATGTGGGCCCTTAAATACGATTATATTAAATTTGTGACAGATACCTAATTATGATATACGACAAAAGGTCATTAAAACATTTTTCGAGGACATGTCCAAAGTATGTGCCTGTACTGAGAACTGAGAAAAAAAACACTCCGTGATATTATATTCGAAGTGTGTATTGTTCATTTTTTTATCTGTAGTAATTTCGTTCAGATAATTATTTGAATCATTTGATGACCTATTTTCTTAAATTACTCTGTTGGCCTTAAAAATTATTGATAATTTCTAGGACCAATAAAAACATTCACATGGGATATTAATTTTTTTATTTTTTTTATTTTGATTTCCAATAATTTTATCAATTTTTGATAGATACTGGCGGTGGCGGGGTATTCCTACCTTACTCATTTTGTATCGCGAATTTTATTACGTCAAATAGAAAGTTTACCAGTGCATCTATTATATTATACACAAGACTGCTTTCGGCCTTTACGGCAAGCTAACTAGAGTAAGAAAGTATCGAAATATTAAGGAACACTTATTGCAACAATTACAATAAGTTAGCCGTCTGAACTGTCAAAACTGTCTATCTCACTCTAAAATGTATCACAGCCAAGAGAGGTGCTGTTGAATAAGTGCTAGTACCTGGATACTTGCCTACCCCAGATAGCGGCCGAAAGCAGTCTTGTGTATAGAATAGATGCGTTGCCCCGCACAAAATTAGGGGGGGGGGGGTTAGGTGAATAGAATAATACTTCTTCTCCTTCTTTGTCAGGACAACATAACTGAATACCATGACAACACGTCATAATTTTTTTTACCGTAAGTTCAAGTTTCGTATTAAACTTTAAAAAGATACATAATTTACTAAATTTATAGTAATAAATGTATAATTTTTCCCATGTCTGATCCTAAGAATATCAAATGGGCTTCCACTGTTTGGTGGAGATTTTTATAATAGATTTTTTACGATAAATGGATGTTATCCACTTGCCCAGCCTATCAGGTCCAAGCACACATTAAAAAACGACATGTGAATTTTCCAGCGCCGGGATTCGTACCCGTGACCCACCATAACATTATAAACAGACGTGATAACCGCTGTGTGTGTATAAAATAAGTGAATTGAATTACATTTTAATAATTATTCATCAATAAAATGCATTATTAAATTAAATTTGTTTACGTGACGGAGCGATAATCTCGGGGATTTTACGAACCGGAGCTGCGTTTCAGTGCGCTCCGATTCATTTAGAGTCCTGGGCACATTGCCCTATGTAACTATGTTATACTGGCATAATTATAATGGCCATTGACGTATCAATTAATATTAATTATTTTCAGTTAGGTTTAATATGTATTTAGAAAAAAACCTGTGTGGTAAAATTAAGTAATACACTTGAACCTTCTCTTGGCAATTCAAGAAATAAAGATAAAAACAATGACATATTAAGCATTGCCTTTTTTATTTGTCTCGAAAATATGCATTTTATATTTTTGAATGGCATAATATTTACAAAAGTAGTCAGAAGATTCTAATTGTATTATTTATACGAGACATTAATAGCTGGATAGCAAACACATAAATCAAGTTTTATTTTTTTCATACCCATCCGGACTCAACTGTTTATTCTGCAGTCAAGAGATTCCCAACCATAATTATTTGGTCATTTTTAATAAACAAGAATAGATAAATAATTACAAGATAAAAATAACTTTTTATATACAACGTTTTTAAATTTTCTGTTCAATTATTATGCTCAATATGCTCAAACTTGTACTTGATATGAAGTAAATAAAAAACAAACAAACAAATATAGAATACTGAAATGTCATTTTGATTTAAATAGTAACGCACGTATATATTAATAATTTAGTTGCTAGGACCACCCACTTAGCAACCAATAATAGTGGATTGGATTACGGATTTCTTCCGAAATAACTTTTCATACAAAACAGAATTAACTGAAAATGAATTCAATTCTACTTAAAGATGGCTAAAAGTGTTAAAAGAATGTATTGGCATCGTGTTCTGATATATTCTAAAAGTTTCAAATGTCTAGCTAGTCGGGAAGTTAGTTAAAAATCGATTGCAAGATATGAGACCGGACAAATAAGAATACGAGATAAGAAAAACGTTCTAAAAATGCCACAACTTCATATCATGTTGTGTCGATACCAGTGGCGAAGGGTGGAGGTAGGCTGTTAAGATTCGCTATAAATAGTGCACACTAAACTTTGTTAGTCATATGTATTTGTTTTTATTGAACTAAGACTACAATTTACAGATGGTGTTAGTTAGTTTTTTAAAATCAATTAAACCCTGCCTAAACGAAACCATAATAGTTTTGGCCTAATTTGGGCGATGCGACAAAATTGTGCACACTTTTTCATTCATAGTTATTTGTTTTCGTTGGATTAAAGATACATATTACACATATTGTTGGTTCATTTTTTAAATTCATTAAGCCCTGCCTGAACCAAACTATAATAAATAAAAAATATTATTCTATCTATAAAATATTCAAAGTTATGTATGATTTAATTGCATAATTTTAAATATTTTATAGATAGACATGTATTTTTTTACTATTATCTATTATGGCTTGGTTTCTCAGGGTTTAATTGAATTTTAAAAACTAACCAACACTTTCTGTAAATTGTAGTCTTATTTCAATGAAAACATATACGTATGTCTGAAAAAGTTTAATGTGCACTATTTATGGCGGATCTTAACAGCCTACCTCCACCCTTCGCCACTGGTCGATACTGCCACCAGTGACGTCCGGTGAGGGTAGGCAGATTGAGCGTCGCTTGGGTGCGGCAGTTACCCAAAGGGTGGCAAACCGAGGAGAATCATTAGGTATATATGGAAATAGGTACCTAAACTTAGTAAAAACTGAATTTATTATCTTTACATTAAAAAATTCAGCTCACTGATTGGAAACAAAATGTATTAATGACTCACTATAAAAGTTTTAAGAGGACTTTATTTTTTGTCAGGTTCGCGATGTCTAGTTTACTTCCGTTGTCCTGGGACGTCACGTTCTTGGTGAACAGCAACGATACGTGCTGATTTGCGAATCATATTTGAATTATAGGTAGGTACATACTTACCTAATTTAAAATGTATCCAAATATGTTTGCCAGTCACTCGCGTGTCCAAGTTATCAGGTGTATTTTTAAATGTACCTACCTATCCGAAACCGTAGACTCGCAATATTGTCAATTGAGGTAGAGATGGCATTTAAATTAGATGTAGAGGTATATATCTTGTTAGTAATGTATCCATTCAACACATTTCTTAGATATCGGAGTCATGAACGGATGATACAAATTACTGTAAGTATAAAAAAAATGTGGCGGCAAGGGACATCACTGGATACTGTTGTAATACGCTGTCTCAAAAGCTATTTCTACATTTGGTCACATCATCTGTTCGTTTCAACTTTTTAATTCTCGATTAGTTTTGCGCATGTCTTCGACTAAATGCGTTGGATGCACTCGTCCACCTCCATCTTTAGATTAACGCTTTCGCTGCTGAAGAGATAATGAGATTTTAATTGCCCCCTTTAAAATGCACGTTAATTACATCGATCGGCCGCCTGGTCATTACGCGCCGTGTGCGTCTTCCGCGTCCAAAGTATTAATAAAGCCTGAGCATAACTTTTTGCACAACCAACGAGTGGTCCACTTTTCAACTGTCAAAATCAGATCCCAGATTGCTTGACATATTGATTCGCCCCTTCTCGTTTCAAATTGAATTATAAAAAAATCTGAAATCAAATATATTAACTCTCAGTGTAATTAATAAATAATATACATTCATGTTATTCATCAGCTGTCAAAGTCAGACTAGTCCTTCACACAAAAACCGGTGGTTATATCGATTTCCAAAAAATATGTAGCATTGATCCATGCATTACATTTGTAGATGGTGTGTTCACGCTAGTGTATTATTTATCATGTAACTTATCTATTCAAATCAAACCATTCCCTGTGTGAACATGACAGACGCGTCAGTATGAGCACTCTATAGAACAATGACAGTTCATACATAGACAACAACGAGATAAGCAGAAAAAGTAGGACCAGTCGTTGTGAATGTATCGGCTTTCTACTTCAGTCGGTGCACATGAACCGGAGCGCACTGGAGCGCAGCTCTGGTTCATGAAATCCCAGAAACTATCGCTCTGCCTCGTGGAAAAAAATAATTTGACCGCCTGAGCTAGGTAGGTCGTATACCAAAACAACACACTTATTTTTTTATAAAATACTGATACAATAAATAGATAAATATATCAAGATTTTCGAATAATTATCTAGCGCTTGCCAAACGTAACAAACCTCACATTCGCCCTGCATAATTCCCGCGCATTAAAATAAATCGCATCTGCGCATGCTCAAGATAAACATCATTAACTACACAGTTGAACAGATTTCTATTTTCTGACGTCTTGGTCACTTTGAAAGATTGATAGCATTTAATTTTCATATTATTATAAATTTCTGAAAACTATAGGTAAGTATTAAGATTTTGAAGTGACATTAATAAAACACAATACATAATTACGTACAAAATAATATATACACACATATGAAATAGTATATGATTACGCCGTAATCGACTACTGGTAGTCTTATAACTAGGAGCTACACTTTTTATTAACTGTGACTACGTGCTGAGACAAAAATGTAATGCCAATTAGCCATTTTTGAGAAGGGCACACGGCAACTCAGTGACGCGGCGGCTTCAGGTAAAAGAGAAAAATAGAGGGGGCGATTATTAAAAATAATATACCTATGTACTACGATTTAGGTGTGATTTTTAAATGAATACTTCTCCACCTCGAGTTATTGTTTATTTGATTCGACCCCCCCCCCCACCCCAGTTTAACAGTAGGTACACAATGTGTGTACATCGCCCAGGCGTAAAATGAATTTTATCCTTGTCGAACCTAAAAAAATATCTATATATTTCAATGGTTGCATTAACCAAAAAAGTTAGGAATCACTGCTCGAATCATAGATAATTGGAATTAAATTTAAGTGAATAAACATTTCAGTTTGTCTTGTTTTGTAGGTAAATAAATTGACGATTTTAGTTATCTATTCATCCACGGTCAACTAATTAAGTTTCAATGGGTTTTCATATATTTTTTAAGTAAACATAACACTATGCACTTATATTGAGTGTCACTTTAGGAATGCGTACACATTCAATTCTCAGCACAACAGTATTTATTATTTTATTTTAGTCACAAAAATAACGATAAATTACAACATGTATGGATTAAAATCCCGAATAAAAATATTAAATGTCAAAATTACTATTTATACAACCCCGGAATTAAACAA
Organism: Rhyacophila brunnea; assembly: GCF_057557595.1. Lineage (NCBI taxonomy): Eukaryota > Metazoa > Arthropoda > Insecta > Trichoptera > Rhyacophilidae > Rhyacophila > Rhyacophila brunnea. The sequence continues at coordinate 25,095,846 of NW_028232774.1, forward strand.
AATTAAATGAAAACTTGCGTATTTTTTTAATGTCTCATCCAGGGAACTCAGAAATAATGGGAACTGAAATACCTAGCAGGCATAGATGTAGGTGTGGAGAAACAGGCAACCGGTCTCGAGTGTGGAAGAATATGGGACAAACTTAAATACGTGTTGAGAATACGCTTGTATTTCGTTCTGACAACTGCTCTCGTTTTATGCACTGACGCTCATTCAATATTAGTTGCAAGTTGCAATACACACTATTGCACGTCTATAATGCGTGGTTCATTTTCTTAGGACGCTAACACATTCAAAACCCTGCGTCAAAGTGTAGTGTATTGGGATATAGCCTATCGGAATTATATTTATTAATCTGTTCTGTGGTCTCATCATACCGACAGAAATTATTCATTTAGCGACACTGACACTATCTTGGTTGACAAATTAATAATGTACGAAGTTTTGGAAGTATGCATTTCTTTTTTCTTTCGACCATGTCCGATCCTAATAGGATCATTATAGAGTAGAGGTTTGTATTAACAGATTTTGTTTTTTTTTTACGAGAAATGGATGTCAGCCACTTGCTCAACCTATTAGGTCCATATCCTGACAGACACAAATTGAAAAACAATATGTGTACTTGCCAGACCCAGGATTCGAACCTGGGACCCACGGCGTGACAATCCAACGCTTAAGCCGAGCGGCCACCATGTGTGCAACCGATTATATTTATTGAACATACATAATTTGAAAACACTAGGAAAAGGAAACACCCGGCAGGATCGTACCTGCGTCTATCGGTAGGTATTCGCGCCCACGCGCATCGACCACAATGCTATAGCCATCCTATCTAATTGCGACAAATTTTAACTAATGGCTCTTACAATACTCTCTGAAGCGCTTTCTAAATTGAGTTAGAAAGTGGAATAAGTACTACAAAAAAATGCGTTTTATTAAATAAAAACAACAATACAATGCAGTTCCACCATGAATTGACAGTTAACAAAATAAAAGAAATTGAGTTAGATTAGAGTAAATTATATATAAGTATGGTATTTTCTATGTAAACTAGTCGTCGTTATATAAAATAAGTCTATTTCGTCACAAATCATTAAAAAAAATCATAAATCTAGGAATTTCAGCATTTTCAATGAAATGAAATCTAGGGAATTCCCGGTCAAAAAACCCTAGTAAATACAAGTAGTTTTGTGTAATTGGCGTTGCTGGTTTTTATAACCTTTCAATAATGTCAACAACTTTTTTGTATTCATAGTAGTTTTAAAATAGAAATACACACTCAACTCGAAATAAATGATTTATTGTGTAGAATATTACGTAATTTTGGAAGTGTCATACACTTTTTTTGTATTTTTCATGTGGTCATTGAAACATTTTTATAAATCACTTTATCCATAAAATCTATTAGAAGACCATTTCAATGTACCTATTGTTTCATCGATAGTAATATATAAAAAAATGTTTTTCTTAAATACACTACTATCGTTATTTATATTATTAGAAAATAAACCCGAAACAATTCAACTACAAGGTTATTGCAACCACCCCCTATGTTATTATCAAGCAACAAAGGTCTTGAAAAACATACACACACAAATCATCTCTTGAGAGAGCATTTCCACAAAACCTACTCTCAAGCGGTGGTGGTTTTAAGTAGAGCACCTATACTTTATAACTTTGCACTTTTGTGGAGCACTAAGTTTGGAGGCCCAATTGTGATTGTTTTAAACTACGACGTAGGCACTTTCTAGCGAAGCGACCGCATCGCCCGCTTCATGAAAAATATTATAATGAACTATTCGCCATTCCTAAGCAATGTATGACATGCCTACTCCCACGGGAAGTAGCTGACTTTATGATCGGTTAACACTGAGTATTGTTAAGACGATATATCAGTGAAACGGCAAATAATTTTCATCTATAGGCGCGACGAAATTTTGGACTCGCTGGCAATCGGAGAACGAACGTCGAGGTGTGAATACGTCAATTTGTTTCGTGATGGCGACGGGGGTATTAATTCTTAAATCGTGTAAAGATGACTAAAAACGTTACCAATGTACTTGAAAAAGAAAACATGTCAATGAATATATTATTATTGTTACTAATAGAACATACGTTAAAGTGCCCACCACCACCCGTCATATATGCACAACCGTGGATATGCACGGCCGCTTTATTAAGTGGACGCGTGTTGGATTTATATGACAAATTATATTTCGGTCGGTATGCGTCATTTGCACCCGCGACCCGCAATCCGCGCATCGCCTAGCCACGATCTTTTTAGACCATGCCTTAACTGAGGTATAGCCTTAATGTATTAATAGAGTTGGGCTTCGGGCGCCTTCGTTGCTTCAGGGAAAACCGTCACTGTATCTGAGTATAACAATGAAACAATTAATTTTAATTAAATAATTAAATGCAGATGAAAATAGATTATTTTATAAATAAATCGATTTATTATTTATGTAATGGCAGGATGTGTGAGTCAAATGTATTTATAAAATAATAATTAATTAATCGCAAAATACTAAAAATAGTTTCATTATTATTGTTAAAATACGATTAATCAAGTCATAGACAAAGTCTAATAAATGTCTATTTTTAGCTAAACCCTTCTTTGTTGACGCATAAGGTCAATAGGACTTATTGAAAATATTATTAATTACTTCACATTATGATATACCTACCTACTTAGCGATAAACATACTTAAGAGCGTACATAAGTGAAACGGCAAATAATTTTCAACAGTATGTGGGACGTAATTTCGGCCGCGTTGCCAGTCGGAGAGCGATAGTCGACCTGTGAGCACGTCAATTTGTTTTGTGATAGCGTCGGAGGAATATTCTTAAGCCGTGTAAAGATGACTAAAAACGTTCCGCAAGTACTTGAAAAAGAAATCATGTCAATGAATATACTATTATTATTACGAATATAATAATAAATATAACATTAAAAGGACGCATGTTGAATTTTTATGACAAATTATATTTCGTTCGGCTCGCGTCATTTGCACAATCCGCGTATCGCCTAGTCACGATCTTTTTAGACCATGCCTCAGCTGAAGTATAGCCTTAATGACAATATTTTCTAAACCTACCTAAATATAGGTATAATTAATTCGTCTTCCTTGAGTGCCTTCTCCTAGCGAAGGTTCCAATCGCCAGACGGTCTTTTTAGACGTCAATAAAATTATGACTATTCAGACCAGCGATGGCAAATAAATCACACGCGTGCCCGACTTGGCACGCTAAAGGTTTTCGACGACACGCCAAAAACTATTTTTCTCCCACGTATTCTTGTGAAAGTATTTTTTTCTATATTGAATCATGTATATTGTCTATAAAGACGAAACATAAGTTGACAAATGAAGATTCAGCAGCATGTAATAATTTGCAATCAACGACATATCAGCCTGATAAAAAAATCTCGCAAATGACATGAAACAAACAACCTCAAACAAAAATCTTTGTTTGTTATTAATGTTTTTATATTTTCTTATATTTATGTGTATCATTTTTTATATGTAGTTAGGTACCAATGTACCTAATTATTTTTTTTATATTGAATAAATATGATTTAGATTATATCATGTGTACCATGCGCCGCGAATTTAAAAAAATCGGCTTGTTTTGGCACGCCGATCAAATCCTATTTGCCATCCCTGATTTAGATGATCAGTTTAGTTATCCGTTCAGTATTTTTTGTCCACTAAAAATGAATATCATTTTTATAATAACTTTCTAAACATATTGATTGGTATAATATAGTACCTATGTCCTATATTAAATTATTTAAAGAAATAATAATGTTTCAATCGAAATTAGAAAAGTGGATAGTATGAAAAATACATAGTAATTCACGCGTCATTTTAACTGGCAACTCTAAACAATCGGGATCGATCCACTGCTGGATGAAGGCGTCCCTTAGCTCCCTCCACTCTTTTCGGTCCTTAGTTATTTGCTGCAACGTACAGCGGGCTTTAGAGCATCCCTGTGGATGTTTAGTGCCCCTTGGGTACCATTGTATGATGGCATTTTTTCAACGGTTGTCCACTCGCCGAGCAATATTCCAGCCCATTACCATTTCATCTGCTTCCATATCCATTGGTTTCTTTTATGGCCTTTTTGCATTATGCTCTACGTGTACATTTATATGCCACGCTAAGCTACTCATAATTTTTGGAAATCTTTTAGGTACATAAAGGATCCATGTTTCACATGCATGGGTGTTAGCTGGTATCACACATTGGTTAAACTCTAAATGGGAAATCACGTCTTTTGAAGATACTATTTAGGCTATGTTTTTTTGCATAAACTGCATAATCCATCCTTTTGTACTACATTATTCCATTTAAGTCTCAAATAGAATAGTACAAAATTTAAATCCTTTAGTTAGAATATAGATGTTGTTATTTTTCGAGGAGCCCTGATTTAAGGTCATGTCTAGGGCCCCAAATTCGATCCCAAAATATTATGATGAAATACTTTTTATGTTTTGTTGTTGACCCTGCAAAAAGTTACGAACCACTAATTGCTAACAGAACCGTGAGAAACAGTCATTATGAAATCAGAGCATTATTCATTGTCAGTTAATACACTTTGACTTTTAAGAACAACTTGGTCCGTTTTTTTTATAAATATTATTAATTAATTATGACATCTGTTACTTGTGCGATATAAAACATGTGTGCAGCTTTTGAGCTTTTTTTTTAAAACATGGAATACGAAAACTAATCTGTGATAGGTCTCTGGATTCAAATTATTTATTATTACATTGATTATTACACATTACTAAACTCATTGGACTGGCAGGGTCATAATCATTGACATCCTCAAACAAATGGGAAAGGACTGAAGATTTCTGCGTAATGTCAAAACCGGTAGCGCATTTCCAAATTCGTTATCCAAGAAAAGATGGAACGGTAAACGTAGCAGAGGTCAATGCCGCATTTCGTGAGTGGTACGACTGCAGCTCCATCGAAGTGTCCAGGGTATCAGATGTAAGAGCGAAAATCGGCCTGATGGTGGCCGATCCTGAACAGTGGAGACGAGAAGAATTCATTACGAAATAGTACAATATTAATTATCTCTATACTTAGATGGAATTAGATTTACCTAAGACTAAATTGCAGACTTGATTGAATTTGATTTATATTAGACATCTAGTTAGGGTCTGATCCAGCACGAAATGTGGAAGGGTCTCTAAAGTAAATAATTACAAGATAAAAAGAACTTTTTATACACCACGTTTTAAAATTTTCTGTTGAATCATAATATAATCTTGACAATTCTATGTATTAATAAAAACTTTTTATTGTACTTGGTAGAAATACTGAATAAATATAGAATATTGAAATGTCATTTTGACATTTCTTATTGATTTCCATAGTACCTAACTCATGTATATATTAATAATTTAGTTGCTAGGACCCCCTTAGCAACAAACAATAATAACTTTCCATACAAAACAGAATTAACTGAAAATGAATTCAATTCTGCTTAAAAATGGCTAAAATAATTAAAAGAATGGATTGTCGTCGTGTTCTGATATATTCTAAAAGTTTCAAATAATGTCTAAGCTAGTCGGGAAGTTAGCTAAAAATCTTCTATCGTCCAATACAAATCTTGGACAAACAAGAAAAAATGTGTACTGGACAAACAAGAATACGAGCTAATAAAAACGTGGTAAAATGTAGGTGTCTATTATTCTATAATGGCATAAGAATATCTCTTTACAATTTAGCTATTTTTCAGGCTTAGGTCCTTAATATAGCCCGATTTTTTTATTTTTAACCTTTATTAAATCTTGAGCCCTGCCCCTAATGTATTTAGGGAAAAACAATAGGTACACTGACTGTTAAGTGCTCAGCCGTAGTGGTTTGGCGGGCGCGGCGGCGTCTTGCGAAACTCAAACGCCCGCAAAACCACTACGGCCGAGCACTAAGAGTAATGTCAAAAATGTAACAATACCTACCATAAAATGGGGTGGGATTAGGGCTCAGTGTCTGCCAAACTTTTTTACTTGACGACACACTGGGAAAGGAAAATATGTTTTGTGACACACCAAATAAAAATCCCCTAAAAAATAATACTTTATTACAGTACAGTAGTACAGGTAACAATGAAATAATATTGTTTTGTAGGTAATATGGATAATAATTTTATTAGTGAGAAGGATGCATTTGATTTTGAGAAAGAATTATGTCAAAATGCATCACTAAATTAGACAAACAATCATTTAACTCTTCATGCCATCTGTAGGCATTTCTGTTTTTTTTTTTTCATTTCCATGAGTGCTGGAATACGTAATTTGTAAAGATATGACGATCCAAATGACAACGGAGATTTATTGGCTGCAGTAGCTAATCGAGGATATTGACTGCAAACCGAAATCTAAAGTGCTGACAACTCTAGCTCACAAAATAAGTCTTTGTTCACAGGATGATTTTTCATGTATATTAAATTTTCTTCCACCGGTATGTACCATGGTATCTTGCGAAAGGATCTATGACTCATTCGTACATTTGATAATTAAGTGATGGAAAATACTAATCGATGCCTTTTGAGCCTTGAAAGCAATCAATATGTGAGCTTTAAAGTTTTCCGGTCCATACTTCTAACTTGTCGGCAAAGATTTCAATTTGCCTGATGATTAGAAGTAAGAAATTATTTCAGGTTGCATAGGTATCGTCGGTCCCTATTAAAAAAGTCGGATCTGAAATTTTGTAATTTTCGGATTATTACGTAAAAGTTATTTGAACACTTTAAACATTTATAAGATCACAGTTTTTTTTGTTTGTTTGAAAAATTTCGAGATATTCAAGTTAAAAATGACGGATCTACCGAGAGTGTCCGAATAACAATGTCGGTTCTTACCAACCGACATTGTTGGCTGGGCGTAGGTGAGCAAGATGCGTCGGATCTGACAGTTGCCGCTATGTTCACCGGACAGACGGATGTTTTTATAAACGTTTAGAAAAGTTTCTATAACCCGTAGTTATTCATTATGGCACGATAATCTAATGGAAAAACTCCAACTTATTGGATTGTCGGATCGATTTTTGAAGGTATTCTGGAGTTATTTTAGGAACCGTCAACAATACGTTTCGTACGGCCTTTATCAGTCACAGACCTTTAACACATTTTCTGGTGTCCCCCAGGGCTCAAACTTAGGGCCATTGCTGTTCACGATTTTTATAAATGACATAGCATTGGTAATTAAAAATGCTATGTTTTTGTTGTTTGCTGACGACTTGAAACTCTTCATGGAAGTTGTCACCTTGGACGATTGTCGTCAACTTCAACTTGATATAGATAATATATTAGATTGGGGCAGGCGTAACAAACTGGACTTCAATATTGATAAATGCAATGTTTTATCGTTTACTAAAGCCTCACGAGTATTGTTTTTCCAGTACTCGATGCATGGCAGAGTTCTCTCGCGAATATCATCTGTAAGAGATCTTGGAATTACGTTTGACGGTAAACTAACGTTTAGTGGTCATATAGATACCATTTGTAAAAAGGCGCTAAAGATGTTGGGCTTTGTCTTGCGTACTTCCCGGGTCTTTTCAGATGTAACGGTACTAAAAATTCTCTATAACTCCTTAGTTAAAAGCAGACTTGAGAGTGGGTCTATCGTTTGGGCCCCGCATCAGTTGAAGTACGGCCTTATGGTGGAGAGTCCAAAAGAAATTTTTAAGACTCCTTTACTTTCGGCTGTATGGATATTTATTATCCGTGGCTCTATCCGACTGATTTTCTCTTAGGGATGCTTACATACTGTAGCTTAAAATTTAGAAGGGATCTTTATTTAGCTACATATTTTTTCAGACTTTTACGCGGCGTAAATGTGAACTCTGCCATTCTTGGTGGTGTTGGCTTGTGTGTCTCTAATAATTACCTTAGGAATCGAGGGCATCCGTTGTTTGTTCTCCCACGGTGCAGAACTAACCTGCCATTAGTAATGCCAATTGGGAGGGCACTAACCATGTTTAATGAAATCGCTTCGGATATTGATATATTCCACTTACGTGAGGTGAATTTAGGTGGACGTTGTTTTATCAGCTTTTAAGATAGGGTCTATCATAGTTCACTATGTGTGCTTTCATTACTTTTATTTTGTTACTTATTTTATTTATTTTCTTATTTTATTACTTATTCTCTGTATTTTTATTTATTTATGTCATGTCGTGAACGCTTTGAATTTATAATTTGTTATGTTCATTATATGTAAAATAAATAAATTTGATTTGATTTGACAAAGGATATTTGATGAAACATCTTTGATTGCTCGTACTGATAAATAGCATTTTGCAGATCCGACTTTTTTAATAGGGACCGACGATATGAGCCATCGCAATTAAGTATGATTTCTTCTTTTGCGGCACACCTGGATCCTCACGCGGCACACAATTGGACAGACCAATACAATACAATAAAACTTTGTGTATGTAATTAATGTTTTAGGCATCGAAATTTATCTATATAGCGATCTCGCATGACTATATAAATTTAATATTAAATCATGATTATTGTTTTACAATAGTATCTATATTTCGTATGTATTGTTGGAACTATAAAAAGGTTATGCATCGCTGGTTTAAATATAAATGAAAGTCTTGCTCATCAGTATTTTTAAAATTTATTTACATAAAAAAATAATTAACACATGTGGTTATAAAAATATCCCTGAAAAAGCCTACTACGTATATAACGTCGGTGTTTTGTAAAAAGGGCGAATCAACCATTTTGGTGAAATCGAGATTTTAATGAAAATACAATATGTACCCCATTAGCTTTGTTGTGTAAAAACGGCGAATTTGTATCTCTACAGGAAAATACTTCAAAACGATAATCGTAAGGGCGAATGTCCATTTAGTATTACAAATAAAAAGCGAATATGACATATTAGGTCTTTTAAAATATTATATAATAATGCCTATTATAATGACAGTATTCTTTCTAAGCTTTATTATAAACTTGTTAGAAATTTATAATCATCCACATGTAATTAACAAATAAATGTCAAAAGTTAAAAATCCTGCTCCTGTAAAATAGCATTTTGGTTAATTCGCCCTATTTACAAAACACCGACGATATATTTGTGCACTTGAGGTAATTTAATTTGAAATCACAGATAGTAAAATACAAAAATAAAACTTGCATTAACTCTACTTCCAACACTGTGGAATACAAAAAATAGCAAATTCGTACATATATATGACACAATATTGTATGAATGCTTCAAACAAGATATTATTTGTTCAATGATTTCTCTCTACCTAAAATATTTTTTAAGAAAATTGCATTATTTCAAGAAAAAAATAAACCAATATCGTGAGTAAATAATTTTTTTTAAAAATTACGAATTCAGTCATCATAATAATATTTAATTACATAAAACCTTAACATTTATTTTACACTATGACCTAACGTGGTTACAAGATGATCTCGTGTTTAAAGCTTCTTGATAGAAGTTTGTGCGGCAAAACTATTGAATTCAAGACAATCATTTCTGCAGGAACAGTGACACTTCGACCTGAAATAAAAAGAATGTATGAATATCCGTCATTCAAAAATCTGTTGAACAACAGTAGTTTTTCAGTATGTCCAATATTGACCACACAGTTACGGCTAGGGTTGTCAAAAAAGTAGGTACTACCAATAGTTTTTTGTCAATATCGGATCATATTATGATTACACTTTTTCTATTGTAGGAATTTTTAAATGCCGATTAGCGATAACCATGCACTAGAATATTTCATTATTTTCATTGTAGTTTTTTTCGAAAGTTTTGCTCCGGACGGAGCATACATAGGTATACACCAGTAGCGAAGGGTGGAGGTAGGCCGTGAAGAAATGACAAAATATTGCACACTTAATGTTGTTAGTCATACTTATTTGTTTTCATTGAAGTTTGGTTTTTGTTTGAACCGTGCCTAAACCAAACCTAAAATCATGCCATTAAATCATACATAATTTAAGACATTCATAGATATATGGTCTGGTTAAGGCAAGGTTAAATTGAATTTTATAAACTAACCAACATCATCTGCAATTTTTATTGTGCGTTCAATGAAAACAAATATGTGGTGCATGACTTATAAAGTGTGCACTATGTTTATCAGATTTCCACAGCCTATCTCCACTCTTCGCCACTGATACACATATGAGGTATAAAGTGTTTTATGGTTTAATATTCCTTGTTCATTTTTTTCATGTTTGCAAATAAATACATAATAATATTGTAAACAAAATATCTATCCAAATACACTGTTTTGATGTTAATATTTTGACAGTTTAATTTGACTCAGTGTATCAATAACTTCCAATCCCTGTTGTATTATAAGTAAAATAAACATTTTTTTTAATAAATGGTCTGTGTCACGTGCACCGAATGCCAGAAGAGTTACCGGCAAGTCGGGTTATTTACACATGTACTGAGGGCAAGAGAAGATCTGTGGGTCTATTCTATACTTATCGACCACTAAAGTGATAAAGTGATAGATATTATCAAACTTAGGGTAGGTGTGTATCAAAGTATTAGCACTTATTATAAAAATTACAACAAGTTGGTTGTAATTGTTGCAATAAGTGCTATATTTTAACAGCAGCAAGAGAGGTGCTGTTAAAATGTAGCACTTATTGCAACAATTATAACCAACGTATTGTAATTGTTACAATAAGTGCTAATACTTCGATACAAACCTACCCTAAGTTTGATAATATTTATCACTTTAGCGGTCGATAAGTACAGAATAGACCCGCTGGACATCCGAAACTGAAATGGCCGGACTGTGCCACAAAAAATTTAAGAATGCTCGGCCTAAGTAATTGGAAAAAACCGACGTTGGATAGAAAAATCGATGGAAAAGTTCTTGAAGGAGACCACGGCCTGTTAAGGATTGTAGTGCCATAAATGATTGCCAAGTCAACAAACCAAATCTTAGTGTAATTGAATTATGTGCAATAAGTATTAGATATTATATTTTGTTTTATTTGTTTGATAATTTATTATCTTTCAAAAAAAAAAGCGAATTATTTATGTGACCATTATTTAAGATTATGGTTGACTAAGCAATAACCAATTATAATATCGTCTCTGTTCTGGCAGAACACACTAACTGGAGAATACTAGTTTTGAGTAATTTGACTTTGAAGTTGTTAAAAAGTTTGAAATAATGGTCTATCATGTGAGTTTATTAAGTAATCGTAAAAAGGATGACTTTAAAATAAAGACTGTTTATTTATTAAGAAGGTTTCCAGACGGTAAAGTTTGAAATAAGGAACATTTTGGTACTAGCTCAATATGTCATTTTTTCGAATTAGTGTGTTCTGCCAGAACAGTGACGATATACTGTCGGCTTATCACTTACCCAATATAGTGATGGAAGGATTCAGTCTACCGTCTGTATTGAAGAGCGAGGGATTATCCATTTTTGCAAAAGGTTTATTAGGATCAGGATCCGACGGTGTACCCTCAACGCGTGCCCATGCACCCACTTCTGAGAATCTACCAACTGGAACAATAATTATAAATACTTTTATACAATGATAAATTATTAAAACCATACATCAACGGATAGACCACAACTGAGACCACTAAAAAACATCGAGATTTTATCGAAACTTATAAAAATTGATCTATCACTTTGATGGTATTTAATACAATATGTATTTTGGTCAGCTTTATTAAGAATAGGTACCAAAATTGTGTAGTAACTTGGAATTTTCATCAGCTATCCCTTTCTCACATCATATAGCTTTTTTTGTGCCCCTCACCCGATTATGTACAGAGACAATAATTAATTAGATATAATCAGTCTTTCAGTTTCATCAGTTTGGCCTTAATGCACTTAAGCGATAGAAAACCTCTTTGTCTATATATCGCCCAAACAAATAGGCTAACCAATGAACGCCCCTGATTGTTAAATGAAATATAAACATTCATTATTTATAAAATATTGCAAATATCACCATTCAGTTAAAATTTTATAACAAAAAAAGTCCATCAGAAAGCCGATATATATCTTCGTGGTATCTTTATCATTGAAGTTAATCCCTCCAAATGAAAACCCGCCCCGCACCACACTCGGTCTTAATCGAGCGTATCACGGGACCCTACAGTGGCGATGTGAAGCATCTATTTCAATTTTGCCTAGGAATGCCCTGGGAGGAACTACCCAAGACTGAGGTTGCTACGCTGAAAGTGAGCTCTGACTGAGTTTAAAGAATTTACTCTAATAGAGAGGAGCCAGGGAGAGAAAAGCACATGGAAATTACGAAAAAGAAAATGAATTTAAGGTATATAACAAAGAAAACGAAGCTAATCATACGGACAGCAAAAATTTATGTGAAGAGATCTTCATGCCCGCAGTAAGACGCCGCAATTTTTTTAAATGTAAGATAATTGGGCTTAGTAGCAACCAAGACAGACGGCCCGATGGGCCCAACAGCTGGTTGGACCGACCTGAGTATCTCCCCCCGTTCGGAGCACATACTCAGACATTCCTAGAGGATGTGGTTGGCATCCTGTATTTCTCCTCCGCATGGACATGTCGGATGGCTTGCAAGTCTAAGCTCAAAGAGCTTGCCAGCGAACCCACTGTGGCCAGTCACAAATTGACTGGTGTGATGGTCAGGAGTCAAATATTTGGTTATCTACAATCGCCATTTGATGTCTGGAAAAAAGATATGTGTGCCGGCCCTTGGTATATTTCTTCCACCGTCGCTGCCAGGTCTTCCACGCCGCGTGAAGCGTCAAAAGACGTATAGTTAGCTTCGACGTGGTTACTTTTTCAGCAACAAGCCGAGGAGGCGGGGCAAGGTGAAAGTCACCAACAACGGCCTCCTCGCCTTTGAAGAGCTTCGTTGACGCACCACTGACCTGTATGTGCAGGTCAAGTGGAAGAATGCCAGCCAGGATCGGGAGCGCGTCTGTTGAAGTTGATCGATAGGCCTTTGTTATTGTGGTATCTTTAGCAAAGTACGCAAAGCCAATAAGTATATCGGATCTGTAGTATTCTAAGGGTTAATATAGGTACTTGATAAAGCCTAATTAATATGTGAGCAAAATACGTGCCATATTAAATATTTTTTATATGTGGAAATACGTTTGCAATGTTTGTTCAGAACATTTTCATATTTGTTTTTGTATATTGAGTATTGACTCAATATTTCTATGTAGATTTGTCCAAACAGAGTCATTTTTTCCGTAGAACTGGCAGTTTCGACACGAAACGTGCCAATGGATTTCGGAAAAATGCTCTTTAAATGGGCCTAATAAAATACTGAATCTGATTAATAAGATAGTAAATACTTACATCTTTAATCTGTGAAAGCGTATTACTATATCCATAACTTTCGCCAAAATGGTAATAATATAACTACATAATTAATATAACAATGAATCACCTATTGAATGCATAACCAAGGCATGTTCGTGTATGGTGGCATTCGCCAAGACTATAGACTCCTTCAGGCGAACTCCGGCTTCTATGACTACTGAAGGACCTATCGATACGTTTGGACCAATCTGCAACACCAAAAATATTGTATAAATCAAAAATGTTGAAGAAAACCGTCCACCATGAAAATGAAAAAGGTTTACTATAAATGCCATTATTTATATTACATATAAATGCCATTTCACAACGCAGATTCATTTATAGCAAGTTTCACTAGTCAGATTTGTTTGCCGAAGTCACACTGGAATAAAAAAAACACTTTGGATAAGTAAAATTGTGACTAGTATTTTTATAAGAGTTAAAAAGCTTAAAAAAAATTTAAACAATGAACCATCATTATTACTATTACAAAAGGGTGGGTTACTGGCAATGACATTATTAATGGACAATGTACTCAATACAGTAACTAGCAAGTAAATTCGCGCATAGCGACATTCGCACATGTATTGGTAGACGTCACGCAATTTCCATTATGCGATATCACGCATCGGGAATTTATAGCAATATGACCTTTATTGTAATGGCGTTGTATCAGTGTTTCTAGTGTCAATGTTCATTTGAGCGAACCCGTTCGGACCGAACCATTCGGCAGACCCGACAAAAAGCATCGGAAATTTATAGCAATATCACCTTTATTGTAATGGCGTAACAGATTATGCCATTCGGCAGACCCGACAAAAAAGTGAGTGTCATTTTTTTTTCCAGATGCTTCGTCCATATTAATGTCATTTGTTATTGGATATGGAACACCTACAGGAATGAAAAAAAATACAATTATTTAGCCGAATGGAATATTACTAATTCTTCTTCTTCATCAAGAACTCATGGCTGAGGATCGTAACCCGGATGATATGGTTATTGAACAATACCGAAAGTGTGGAGTGTCTGGGTATGGGGAATGTACCCGAAAAGGTACAGGTGTTAACGGTTGAAGCGCCGACAAGCTATTAGTATTAAGTAGCAATTGCTAGATTTAGTGAACCCAGCCCTCTTAAAAAATCAATAAAAAATTATTATGATTATTTTTTTGAAATGGTCCCCTCTCATAACATTTTTCTGTCGAATTAAAACAATAAATATTCTTCTTCAACCTCATGATGAGAATGTTCAAAATTTCTACTTATTTTCATTGAATGACCATCGAATATCCATTTTGTCATACTCACGACAGCGGTGGGGTCCACTTTGGCGGAGGCGTGTATGAAGACATCGGGCAGAATGGTCTGACTGGTTGCATCCCCACCTTCCAACGGTGACACCAGTCTCTCGGGTGCCCTCTTGCGGTACAACTCTAAGTAGTGCCGGTTGGCGTATATAGCTGACCCAGCCGTTTTTACTTGGGACCACCATGTTGTCACCTTAAATTCATGAGTTCAAATTTTTCATTAGTGTGATTATCTATCGTAACGGTATTCGTCAAGCAATGGAACTCATAAAAATGAAAGCCTTTAAAAGTTCCACTTCATCCTATGCAGGTGCCGTAAAACAAACAATTCCACCACCTATATCTCGTCTAGGCGCTGCAGTACGTTCGACCAAGCCTGCAGTACTGGTTTTCCCGACAAATGACAAAATAAAAGATTCCGCATCAACAAAGGCCATCATACAAGAAGCGATAAATCCCAAAGAGCTAGGAGTGAAAATTACCGGCGTACGATTGGTAAAGAATCGTGGGGTCGTAATAAATACTGCCACAGAGTCCGACTCAGAACGCCTAGCAGCCGCACCAGGTTTCAAATCAAATAAACTGGAAGCAAAAATCCCACCCAAAAGACTGCCACGTATAATCATTTATGATGTACCCCGGGAAGTTGAGGACGTAGACTTCCTACAAGGCATTCATCAATCAATCCGCGAAATACAATTACCTGCCGAAGTGTTCACAAAAACAACCATCCGCAGTCATCTTGCAGGACCTCGAGAAGGCCCTACATGTCACCGAGTATTTTATGTCCAACCAGCAGTAAGGCACCTATTAATAGAACAAGGTCGGTGCTATTTTGAATGGTCGTCACACAGAGTGCGTGACTTTACTGGTATAACATTGTGCACACAATGTTGCATGTATGGACATCCGAGCAAATTTTGTAAAGAGCCTCAAGTCTGTTCCCACTGTGCATCACAGGGTCACATATCTACCGAGTGTCCACAGTCTAATAAAACACCAATATGTGCAACTTGTACACGCTACGGGAAGCCCGCTAGTCACAAAACAGGGGAAAAACTATGCCCTGCACAAGAAGCATATTTAAAAAAGTCTCTCAACTCAATTGATTATGGCTGCTAAAATAAAATTAGTACACGCCAATATCAGTCATAGCCAGATAGCAACAGTCGACCAATGGACATCAGACCAAAGGAAAAATCAAACTTCTAGGAATAAGGCAGTCAAAAAAATTATTTTTCTTCAACAAAATCTTCAGCGATGCCGCTCAGCAATGGATCATATAATAGCTCAGGCCAAATACTATGATATATTACTTCTTCAAGAGCCTTACGTCGGAAATACGGGCAGAGTAACATCTCCCCATAATTTAACAATATATCAGGCCGACGGAACATCGGAAAACCCCTGCAAAGCCGTAATAATCATCTCCAATCCTAACCTCCGCCTTCTTTGGAGAAGCGACATATCTGACCAGTGCAATGCATTTGCAACCTTGAAATCTGGAACTTTGCAGCTAACGATTGGATCAATTTATATACCACCACCATCCTCAACATTGGTAACACTCCAAAAAATTGAAAAATTAGGAAAAGATAAAGGCGAATATATAATAGGAGGAGATTTCAATGCAAAAAGCAGCTGGTGGGGGAGCCCGAAAAATGACAAAAGAGGCGATGAGGTCATCAGTTGCCTAGCCAGCATTGGGTGGCATGTATGTAATGAAGGATCAGTTCCAACTTACAGCACCTGGCAGAACGGGAAACATTTAAAATCTCATATCGATATCACTATCTCTTCACCAAACACAACACACAAAATTGCTAACTGGACAGTAGAAGACCAACACAACCCCATCTCAGACCACAACCCAATCACCTTTACTTGGAACAATACAATTAGCGTACTCTCACCCATGACCGACTCAACACGCATTTTTATAACAAATGAGAAAACCGACTGGAGAAAAATAAATGAATTGACAAGGGAAAACATGGCCGAGCTTAACATAGATAAACAGTACCTTGAAAACATACATACAACTCCTGAACTCGACACTGCAGTGGAAACGGTCACCTCGGCAATCTCTATCGCATGCCATAAAATACTCCCACAAAAAACGCAACATGATATCAGGAAAAATCCAATCTGGTGGAACGCCGAATTAACAAAAATGAAAAGAATAACTCTCAGATCAAAACGGAAATTACAGAACTCAAGTGACATCATGCGACCACAAAAGCTCACTGACTATATCGACAAAAGAGAAGCATACAAAACAGCCATTGAGGAAGCAAAAATTAAAAGCGCTAAATTATTTTATGAATCTCAGACGCCAATGACAGCATGGTCTTCGCTATACAAAATGACAAAAAAAACTAATGCCAGCAATATTCAATCGACACTTACTACAGAGGGAGTAAAGCACTCAACCGCAAAAGACTCTGCAAAAGCCCTAATGGAAAAATTCTTTCCATACGATGATCCAACAACAGATACACCGATACAACACTACATCAGACACACATCAGACAACCATATTCCGGGCGGAGAGGATGATATCCAATTCACACTTACTGAGATCCTATCCGCCTTACAGAATATGACTCCAAAAAAGGCACCTGGACACGACAACCTCACATTAGATATCTGCCAAAATTTCGCAAAAAACTTCCCAGAAGAAATTCTACTACTATACAATAAATGTCTGACACTCGTTCACTTCCCGAAATCCTGGAAAATAGCGATCATTAAGGCCGTTCCTAAGCCTGGGAAAGATGCTAAGGACACAAAATCATACAGGCCTATCGGCCTCCTTCCCGTTTTCGGAAAAGTGCTAGAAAAACTAGCAATTCAGAGAGTGCACTGGCATCTTACAAAAAACAACAAATTGAGCACTAAACAGTTTGGCTTTACCCCTCAAACATCAACAGAACACGCACTAAACAAAGCCGTACACATAATCTCAACGCATCTCGAATTGAAAGAATCACTCATAGCAATTTCCCTAGACATTCAAGGTGCATTTGATAACGCATGGTGGCCACACATAAAAAACGCCCTTTCAATCAAGTCAACACCGCCTAACTTGTACAAACTATTTTGCAGTTATCTACAAGATAGGGAAGTAAAACTAAAGTATGCAGACGAAGAAATAAAACAAGACCAAACCCAAGGTTGCATCCAAGGATCAACTTGTGGCCCAACACTATGGAATATCGCCTTAGACAGTCTATTAACAATACTCTTACCCCACAATACACACATACAAGCCTTTGCTGACGATGTGTTAATATTGATAGCAGCAAAAGACACCGACGAACTGGAATTAAAAACCAATAGCGTGCTTCAAAAAGTAAACTCATGGGGTGAAGACGTAAAACTAACCTTCTCAGATATTAAGACAAATATAATGTTTATCAACAAAAGGAAAATACGAACACCAGAAATCCAGTGGAAAGGAAAACCGAAAGAGTTGGTCGATTCCTTTAAAATTCTTGGCATAATACTAGACAGGCACATCAATTGGGCGAAACACGTCGACTACATATGTAAGAAAGCAGCTCAAATGGGAAAATTCTTTTTAAAAACAGCAAGAGCCACTTGGGGGGCGTCTCCTGAAGTTTTAAAAATTATATATCATGGAGCTGTGGAGCCAACCTTAACTTACGCGGCATCGGTCTGGAATAAAGCAACTCACAGAAAGTCGATCCAAAAAAGACTGAATTCCGCGCAAAGACCTTTCGCAATATCAATTTGCAAGGGATATCGCACAATATCGCTAACGTCAGCACAAGTCCTGGCAGGAATAGCGCCAATAGACATAAAAATACAAGAACTTACAGGAATATACCAAGTTAAAACAAGCCACATACTTCCCCGACACTTACCTACAGACAGAACATACGAAAACAAAATACACTACACACAACTTCCACATCCTGGTAACAGACATCTAGAAAATATAGAACACATAGGAACAGTTGACGAAGACACTAAAACAAAATACCACATCACAGGATTGTAGATCTACACAGATGGCAGTCTAATCGATAACAAAGTAGGGGCAGCTTTTGTAGCCTACGAAAATGGAACATTAATAACCCCCCGAAAATTTAAGCTCGAAAGCTACTGCACTGTTTTCCAAGCAGAAATATTTGCTATCAAAGAATCTCTCGAGTGGACACTCAAAAGATTAAAGTTCCACAGACACGACTATGTAAACATATTCTCAGATAGCCAATCCAGTCTGGTAGCTCTCCAAAACCCATCATCGACACACCCACTTGTAAGAGACATTTTAACACTGTCAACACAGCTTCGAATGATAGGAACAAACCCCAGATTCTTCTGGATAAGAAGTCACACAGGGATAGCCGAAAACGAGGAAGCTGATAAATACGCCAAACAAGCCACAACAGACAAAAGACCTTTAACCTATACACACTTCCCTCTGAGTTACGCAAAACAAAAACTAAACGAAGATACCATAGAGCTATGGAACCACAGATACACAACATCCGCCACAGGATCAATAACGCAGAAATTTATTCCAAACATAAACTGTGCCATCACTCTTGCCAGGAACTTAAAAATATCACACGAACTCACACAGATACTAACAGGCCACGGATCGGTGCGAGCTTATCTAAAAAGATTTAAATTGAGGGATGACGACTGTTGTCCATGTGACGGCAACACATCTCAAACTGTGTGGCATGTCATCAACGACTGCCCTATACTAGAAAGGGAGCGATGGACTCTCAGGACTCGATGTAGACAACATAATCACGAAATTGACCTCCAAAAGCCTCACGAAGCACTAAGCAATAGAACAACACAAGAACACTACACAAAATATTTAATCCTGGCCATAAAGAAAATTAAAGATATAAATGGAGGCACCTAATTAGCCCCACATCAATGCAACTAACCCACCCAACCACCTTGTACGAAAAAGCAAGGGTATGGTTATTATTAAAAAAAAAAAAAAAAAAAACGGTATTCATATGAGTAAATATTATGTTGTCTTTTTAAAAGCAACATTGTTTATGTATTCGGTACCGTAACATAAAAATACCCCCTGTCATTAACCCCCTATTTAAAAACCCCCGGACAAAAAAACTTGTTTATCGCTGGTCTATAATTTACCCAGACCTCAGGTTCATAAATTGGTAAATATGGTTATATGATTCTATGACTTTCCTTATGTAGTAAAATAAAGTAAATTACCATTGTTATATGGGCCTCCGCAGAATGGAGGTTATATTAACAGATTTTTTTAAGAAGAATGGTTATCAACCATTCGTCCAACCCATTGGGTCTCTGCAAAGGATCAAATTTAATGATGGCCACTACACCAACTCGGCTGTCATGGTAGATGATATCGTTTGATTTTAAGTGCTATATCTAATGGCCAAGTACTCCAAACGTGCCAGTCGCGGTGTTAGCACTAAATGAGTTTTACCACATTTAAATAACACGTTAATTATATCTATTGGCCAATGACTCCAAACGCGCCAGTCGCAGTGTTAGCACTAAATGAGTTTTAATCGATAAATATATTATATTCAAAAGTAATGAGGAAAATAAAAAAAAAAATTATTATGTAGTTCAGTATTCTAAAAATACATATAAAATTCGGTACATTTAGACAGGCCAATAATTTTCAAGTTTTATTATCAAAATTACGATAAAAAATTATGTAAATCTATTAAGGCCATACCTCAGTTGAGGTACCTTTATAGGCTATTTAGGCCTAAAAAGATTGTGGCAAGGCGATGCGCGGATTGGGGGTCGCGGGTGCAAATGACGCATGTCAAACGAAATATAATTTGTCATATAAATCCAACATGTGTCCATTTAATGTTCTGTTTATTGTTCTATCAGTAACAATAATAATATATTCATTGACATGTTTTCTTTTTAAAGTAAATGGGTAACGTTTTTAGTCATCTTTACACGATTTAAGAATTAATACGCCCGTCGCCATCACAAAATAAATTGACGTGTTTCCAGCTCGACGTTCTCTCTCCGAATGGTAGCGAGTCCAAAATTTCGTCACGCCTATAGTTGAAAATTATTTGCCGTTTCACTGATGTATCACCTTAACTAGGAATGCGCTAAGCCAAAATTGGAAATATACATATAAGAGACACGGATTTAGAGGTTACAAAGCTTGTAATTAAAATCGTAACAACTCGGTTTGCACGTAATAAATAATAGAAAAATCATAGGTGATCTAGTAGAAATAATTCTTATTAATTTTTAGGATAGTTGTAATAAAAAATCATTGAAAAAATATTTTGACTGAGTGGGATTTGAAATCACATTTTTCGCTTTCCGGGTGATGGCTCTTATTGTCATTCTTACAAACAATTTCTAATAACTATCTGAGAGCTTTTAAATTCCATTTGTTAAAAGCTCCTTACCTGCATAGCAAAGAGTTTTCTAGTCCCTGCGAGAGGCGCCAGTATTTCTTGCTCCCAAGCGATGTAGCCCGCATCCCGACCTGATCCATTGCTTCCACTTCAGAAAAAAAGCATTTGTAAATCATCAACAGAATTATACTGTGTTTCTATTTAAAATATTAATATTCGATTACATCATACGTACTTGTAATAGTCATTCTGCTTCTTGTTAAAGACCGTGGCCATATTTTGGAATACGTCCATTGAGCAAACGTAGACTCCGCAATTGATAATGGTGGACACATAACTGTTTGGCTTCTCCACATAATGGTCCACTGAGCAGAGAGGCTTCGTTAAAACCATACAGCCATAGTTTAAAGATTGCTGACGGGTGGCTTCTGTTCCTAATATCGTTACCTAAAACAAAAACATTGATTCCGTACTTTATGTTAAAGATTTGTCAATTTTAAATTGCATATAAATTGATTAGACCTAAGACCTTAGATAGATTAGAGATAAAGACCACACTGACGGATACTCAAGCAGTTGTCACTGTGCAAAATGAGCAAGCTGAAAGCTTCAAAATCGAATCAGGTGTGAGACAAGGGGATGCGCTATCCACTATGGTATTTAACCTTGTGGTGGAATCCATAGCTCGTGAAACCAACATAAGAGGATGGGTAGATAACAGTACAACGCAGATGTGCGCTTATGCTGACGACATAGTAATTACAAGCAGATCCAAACAGAGGATGATCGACCATGGTGGCACTATGAAAATAAAAGCAGAAAGCACTGGGCTGCAAATAAACCAGTCAAAAACTAAGTATATGGTCAGCACACGCGATCAGGTACCTTTGCAGAATATAGACATAGGACAGCATGCATATGAAGGGGTGGATCAGTTCACGTATCTCGGATCCAGCGTAAATACCCAAAATAAGACAGCAGAGGAGATAAGAATCCGCCTTATCTCCGGGAATAAATGCTGGCATGCCTGCAAGCGACTGGTGGGGTCGAAAATTCTAGGCCGAAGAAGTAAACGTCTAATATATAAAACAATTATAAGACCAGTGGTCACTTATGGCTGTGAGACTTGGTGCTTAACTCAAAATGAGGAAAACAAATTAGCTGTATTCGAGCGCAAAATACTCTGAAAAATCTTTGGACCCACGTTGGAAAATGGGAACTACAGAATAAAAATGAACCACGAGTTGGAAGAGCTGATTGAACAGCAAACAATCATAAGATACTGTAAGTCCCAAAGACTACGATGGGCGGGACATGTGGAGAGAATGCCTGAAGTTAGAGCGCCAAGGATCATGACGAAGTGGCTACCCCAACGGAAAAGACCCAGAGGTCATCCAAGAAGGAGGTGGGCTGACGCCGTAGAAGTGGACTGGCTTCATATAGGAAGACCCGGTAACTGGAGAAGTGTGGCGAGAGACCGGAGTGAGTGGAGAGCGGTTGTGGAGGAGGCCAAATTCCACCCCAGCATGTAGCGCCGTGGAAGAAGAAGATAAATTGATTAGCATCTATTTATATTAATAATAAAATTGGAGTCTTGTCTCCCCGTCCATTTTATGGTCATAACTCCAACAAGTACTGTAAGTGATAACTAAAACATACACAGGTTTATAGACAACACCGTTGATACCGAATTAGTGGGCATATAGTAGATTTTTAAATCGATCTCGAAAATAACGCATTTGCAACAATATGAGGTGAAGCAAAGGTGATATATCCACCAGACATTCGTTAGCACATGTAGAGCCATGTGGTTACCCATATCTTATAAATTAAAATATTATTAAGCCTGAAATAGTTCGACTTAATGAAGTTAATAATCCAGACTGCTTTGTGCACTATAAAGTGTGATTTTACATGTGATTGAAACATTTTAAGCCAGTCTTCTTTAAAACCATATCTTGTGAAACCCATTTAGGAAACGCTTTTCTGAACTACGGTTTAATACATCTCCTTTTCTACATGAATACTTGATTGCACAAAATATTCTTTACAATCAATTATTAACACGTGTATTTAATTTGGATTGAGTGAAAGGGGTGCATGTAAGATTGTTTTCTGTTCCTTAAATAATAATTAGCATCCAATAATCAATCTACATAACAAAAAAAGTCTCCTGATACCTGGGCCTCTGGTCCCCTTTCAACGTGAAAATCATAGAGTTGCTGTAGTGGAAAATCGGCGCAAACGTCACCATTGAGTACGAAGAATGCAGCGGGTCCACCGGCTCTAATTTGATCTCGAAAATGATACATTCCTCCTGCGGTCCCCAGAGCTGTAAACTCCTGAAGATATCTACAAAATGAAGTTTGTAATTTATGTTTTGATGTCAATAATGTAAACATCTTTAAAGAGTGCAAGGCTATATTATAAATGATCACAGATGTGGCATGAACAGAATTTTTTGCTGGTTATGTGGTGTTGGTGCCGAATGCTTCGCATTTCTTGGACGGAGCACAGGACAAACCAGTCAATCATCTAGAGACTGAAGATAAAGGAACGGCTCTCGACGATATATCTGAGAAGAATTCTGCAGTTTTTTGGACATATTGTCAGGCGCCGACCGGACAACCTGGAGAGACTGGTAGTTTTGGGTAGCCTCCAGGGAAGGCGAAGCAGAGGAAGAGCGTCTGCGCGATGGAGCGACCAAGTGAAAGAGCTGACTGAAGGCACCATCCATTCTGCACTGAGAGAAGCGGAAGATCGAGCAGGATGGAAAGTCTTGGTCGCTCAAAGGATGGCGAAATTTAAATGTGGTCATGATCCTCAGCCATGAGTGCACGACCAAGAAGAAGAAGAATGATAAATGAACAATATAATTACTTAGGCATTTGAACAAACACTGTGCAATAAAAATATATTGTAGTTGAGCTGTTAAAATCTCCGATGTGACGAAATTACAGGAGTTTATTAAAATGAGACATGTTATAGTTATTGACAGTTTTTATAATTGTATATTAATTTTGGTGGTATATACAACAATTGAGAGTTTTACTGAACTATATGGTGTAATATAAATGAACAGAAAGTATAAAACATCAGTTCCATGAATAAACAGAACATGAAAGAGAATGGTAACAAAATAGAACAGCGATAAACAGAACTGTGAAAATTCAGAACAGAGGAAAAATTATATCATGTTATGTTTATTCTTGTTCTGTTTTGTCCGGTTACCAAAAAATCATTTTGACAAAATTGTCAAATCTGAGAATCTGAATCTGATTAAAAATTTAACTCAGAAAGTTGAGTAGTTTTTTTATGAGTGCCACTACATCATGTAAAGCATTAATGAATAATAAATAACAACATTATATTTTATTAACAGTGTATTTCATCATCTTGTCACCTGATTATTATGCGATATTCTTTCTGCATATCTGACAAGAATTCCTCCATCAAGGCCGAGGGATAGGACCCGATAATTAATATCTCTTTGCATTGTTTTAACTTGACACACGCCTCAATATGATGCTGAATTAGAGGCAAGCCGGCTACAGGGAATAGGGGCTTTGGAACATCGAGCGATAACGGCCGAAATCGGGTCCCTGAAAAAATAGTCAATTGTTAATTTTCACAGCCAATAATAGATTTTACGTATTTAATTGTAAAATATATAGCTTACCTTTCTCAGGTCCACCAATTAATATTACGGCTTTCAGCATATCTGCGTACTTAGCTGACACGTATCAGGAACTTATGAGTGCACAATTTTTATTTGTTTACATTCTTATCACAGACACGATTGAAATGACGTTTCATTGACAAGTGCTGCCATTGTAATATTTTTTAATATTGTAAAATATTAATATTATTTGAAGACTATGCTATTTCAGTTTTGTTCAATTGGCTCATTTAATATTCTTAATAAATAATTGTCGGATTTGTTATTATTATTATCGAGAATAATTTGTTTAATAAATGCCTTATATTATTCTTTATTTTTTGACTGATTAATTGGATACCTACCTACATATAATTGAGTGCTGGTATTTTATAACATATTCATTGAGGAATACCTATTTATAAAATTACTCTTATGAAAATACTTTCAATTTTAGAAAAAAATTCATTGAAATCCGTCGCATTCGTTTTTGTGTAAATTATTAATTTACAATATCATGGTTTTGTACCAACATTTCTATTTCTATAGCAACATTGATCGTTTTCGTCCGACGAGATTCAGCTGTCACATTTTCCGTAAATCTGAACTGTAAAGTGTAAATTATTCTGAATTTATAATTGTGTCAAAATGAGTTCAGGCTTTATTTCTGAAACAGAAATAGCTGAAGCTAAAAGACGTCGTCAAGAAGAATGGGAGAAAGTGAGGACTGCCGATCAGCCTGAAGGTGATAAATTTAAAATAAAATGATTAGGTCCACGTCCAAAGCATCACGGTGAAGTGGCATTTTAAAATTTGTCTTTCTTTTTCTGGCAATTACGCACTAATACATTGCAATGCATACATTTTCGGATTATCTAAATTTCAATTTCTAAACAATATACAAAAAGTCAAATATACCCAAATGTATTGTACTTCGCACATTTTCAAAACAATAAAACAGATTTTTTAACCAACAACTTTTATTATTCTATGCGCATATTTCATGCCGAAAATGCTAACTACAGTTTAAATGAACACTCTGCTAGTCATGAAAATACATAGTTAATTTATTTTAATTAATTTAGTTAAGTAATACAATATGACGTGTAGTTGATATTTAGTTAATGTATATGAAAATAGTCAGTGTCGCTGCCTATTATGAATGGATTCTTTTCACAAAAAAAAAAAATTTTGCCGCAAGCTCCTTCCTGTGCTTTACCTTCAGGCCTTCTGATAACGTGCAGTAATAAAAAAACTAGATTAATCAAAATATTATAGAGATGGTTTGAAGGACTAATATCTCCAATACACCGGTAATATTTATATCACAACACTAGCACCAAGGTCATAGTCATATGTCAACTATTATAGTTGTCCGACTATAAGCAGTGGGCTACAAATCTGCGTCAAATTCTGCGTCCAAAATGCTTCAATCTGTTCAGGTAATTAAAGCCATACTGTACTGAGTATAAACGCAACTTCAAAATTTTGCATAATATTATGTACATACCTACATTACCTTGGTTTAGAGATTTGTGGAGTTTAACAGAAAAATGTGCCGAAAAAGGTGAAGGCCATTTTGTCAGTCGAGTAGGTTTCATTATGTTATTAGATTGTTTGAAAGCCGGCCAAGATTGACGCACGAAAATGTTCTCTTCCAACAGGATAATGTGCCGTTTCACAAATTGCCCGTTGCAATGGCAAAATTGCATGAATTGGGCTTGGAAATGGTTTCTTATCCGCCATATTCCCCAGAATTGGCACCATGAAATTTCTTCTTGTTCACTAAATTAAACATTTAGCTGAATGAGAATTTTTCATCAAATATGGATGTCACCGCCACAATCAATGACTATATTGTGGAGTTCAACAAAACTATTTTTCAGATTGTACGAAAAAATGGGACAACCATTGTATCAAGTATGTAAATAGTATAGTCCTAAAGAGGGACTGCGCAGGTAAGCTTGTCGTAAAGCATGAGCGTCTCGCCGGCGCTTTAACCCATTCGCTGCGGACCTTTTAATTAATATTTAATTATTACCATATTTAAATAACATGCTAATTATATATAATGGCCACCTGATGGGCAACGCACCAGTTGCATCGGACACAGTGAATGGGTTAAACTAAATTTAATTTAATAATAATAACAATACACAAAATAGCTAAAATTCCTCCCCTTTATTTTTGAAATGATTAGACGTGCTACAGTTATAAGAATCTTACACAGAGGTAGATAATCGATAATACTAGCGTATTCAATGACCAGAATGGGATTTACAAGATTGACTGTCAAAATAATTGTACTGTCTGTATCATTAAACGGTGTTATTGTTTTCGTGTTACAGAGGCTCCAGAAGAGGTATTCGATTCGCGACCCCTTTACGCACGCCTCGAAGAGCAAAAAAACAAACGAGATGCTGACTATGAAGAAGCACATAAACTTAGTAAGTCTATTATGCAAATAATTGCGCAGAAAATAAAAAGAGGGGATGATGATATTATACAGATGTGGACGACACATTCTTAAATTAGTAAAGCCAATAAATAGGTTAAGGTGCTTTTAAACGATCAGTTTTGCTGTCCGATCAGTCTCCGTTTCAGTTATTTTTTTTTCCTTCAGCTATTGTGTCCATTTTTAGAGTTGCCAGTTAAATTGACGTATAAATTACTATGTTGCCATATTTTTCATACTCTTTCTAATTTCGATTGAAATATGAATACGTGTATTAATTAAGGCTCTAAGTACCAAAAAAATAAAAACTGACATTTTTATAGAAAAATGTTCTACATACCAACGCCAATAACTTCAACTATAGTCTAAGTGCCTCAAGCAAGTCAAAAAAATACAGCAAAATAATTAAACCTGTCGACGTTGTAAGTCCGTTAGCGTGTTTTATTTATAATAGTGTAAGTAGCACTGCAGTGGTCAACGGTATTCAATATAAAATAGCTGACGATGGTGTGTTGACACTTGCGAGTTCTTAATACCTAAAATTATAGAAGCTGCCGTGATTGCTTCACACTGTAAAACTACATTTTTCAAAAGGTCTGCTTCATGAAATTTTACTGCAATGACTCGGTATTTTGTAACTACAGGCAATACTACTTTTTGATACTTAGAGCCTTATTTAATACACGTATTCATATTATAATTCCTACAAATATAGGTACTGTATTATTATTTTTTTTTCTGACCATGTGCGATCCTAATAGGATCATATGGACCTCTACGGAGTAGAGGTTTGTATTTTACAGATTTTGTTTTTTTTTTTTACGAGAAATGGATGTCAGCCACTTGCTCAACCTATTAGGTCCATACCCTGACTCACACACAAATTGAAAAACCATGTGTACTTGCCAGACCCAGGATTCGAACCTGGGACCCACGGCGTGATAGTCCAACGCTTAAGCCGCGCGACCAATATGTTTAGAACGTTCTTATAATAATAATAATAATATTCATCTTTAGTCTATAAAAAATACATAAATATACATCGCCGTTTACCAACTGAACTGTCAACTGAGACTGAGTGGATAACTAAACTGATCGTCTGAATACACCGCCGTTTCAAAATGTACGTACCAAAATGAAAACCTCGCTGAACTGACGTCTAAAAGGACCTTTTGATTAATGAGTTACTCTGTATGCGAGAAGCAGTGGTGGGGGTGAAGTTAGGCTGTTGAGATTCAACATAAATAGTGCACACAAAGCTTTGTCAGTCATACTTATTTATTTTCATTGAACATACAAATTGCAGATGGTGCTGATTAGTTTTTAAAAACCAATTAACACAATCACTGCGTACCTTTTAATTAATTTTTAATTACCGCATTTAAATAACATGCTAATTGCATCTAATGGCCGTTTAACGGGGTCACGGCAGCCGTGTCGTCCGCGTCGAACGAGTAAAACTTTGCCTCAACCAAACCATAATAGTTTAGGAATTCTATGGGCGATCCGACAAAAAAGAGTGCACACTTTTTCAGTAATACTTATTTGTTTTCGTTAAATTAAGAATACATAAAATTACAACTAATAATAAGTTTTTTTCAAATTTACCTCGTAGGATATTTTGATATTTTTTTTTTATTAGGAAAGACTTGAGTTACTTTTATTTATCACATTATAGTGCATGAGAGCGTGCCAAATAATTGGTCGTATATTAGAGGAGATGACAACCTCCAAAAACTCATGATAGTGTGTCAAGTCGAAGATCGGAGAGGACGTCTACAGTCCAAACTTATGTGGGTTGATTGTATTTTTTAAGTAGGTAAATTGTGGAGTTTGTATTAACACACTTTTTTACTAGGACCCACACCATTCGTTCACCCAACCCATTTGATTTTTTCACTGGATCAAATACTCGTTGAAAAAATAACACAGGTTTCGAACCTGCGACCTACGGCTTCGTATCATATTACTATTACACAGTCCTGTTACATTATAATATAGCTGATCAATGCAGATATTTACAGAAACCGTCACTGACACAGGACTGTAGATCATTGAAAAGAAATACAATACAATCTATGTTTTCGAGAAGTATTCTGAAATACATTTATATTTAAGATTGTATGAAATGAAATTAGCAAAGATTATTCTACGATATTTAAAAAGTATTGGATACATCATAATTTTATAATAGCATTCATCATGAATATACGCAAATGCGATTTCTTCTCGTGCTGAGGAATTAAGCAGGGCTAATCTGATTTGTTACGATTGGTATTGTCGTTTTTACTCTTTGCATCGCTTTCTCTCGATCGGCGCTCCTCTGAATATTTCTTATTTTGTGCTATAACTATCGAACCAAACGTCGTGATAATATTGTATGTTTATAACACTAAAATTGTTTGAATGCATTTATTATTTTCAGAAAATATGATAAGGGGATTAGATGATGATGAAGTAGGTTTCCTAGAGCTGGTGGAACAAAGCAAGGCTTCCGTAGCAAGACAAATATCGTTGGAGGAACAGAGGGAAATGAGAGAATTCAGGTATCTTGTGTAACATTTTTACATAAATTTCTTATAGCAAATCTGTACCTCAGAGCCAGTGTGTTGTATCTAAGATTTTGCAGAAATTGTGTTTAGTACAGATTTTGTACATAAAGTATTGTATATTTTTGTCTATGCATAACAGAAGCCTGAAAATATCTAAAAGCTGAAAGTCCATAGACATAAAGCGGCTGAAATATTTTAAATTGCATTCTCCCAAAGGCGGATAGGACGTTTGAAGACTACCAGGTTGCAGAGCACCACTACGATACAATATTAATATAATTTTTGCATACACTCAATTCGAAAACATACTTATAAGAAAAGTTCTTAAAAAAAATGTATGGTGCCAGGTGTGACTTGAGTCACATCCATTTTTATTTCGGCCAATGTGCTTTACAAATTGAGCCACCTGCACCCTACCTAATCACGATGAAATTAACTAACTGTCAATAAAGAATGAAGTCTGTTCAATAAAGAATGTTGCATTCTCTTGTGAACTATTTAATATTTTTGGCTATAACCATTGCTCAAATTCACATTGTAGATTCGCTCTAAAATATCACTCATCATCATAATATTAATAGCAATAAGACTTCCGTTTCGCATTGATTGAAATGTGTTTCACGTCCTGAAGGGCAATTCACGAACGAAGCAGTAAAAAACACCGCTTAACTGAAGCATGTAAAATTTTTAGTTTTATAGGAGATATTGAGTGTGTAGAGCTTCGAACGACATCAATACATGCGAGTGAGAAAGCATTCAGCATGCTTATACCTCATGTCCATGCGTTAGAGTAAGATAGAAAGTAAACATGCCAAAACGGATCGTTTGTGAATGTCATAAAAATTAAATAACATTTTTATCCATTTTGGTAATGACTTCATATTTAATCAGTACTTACTGTTAACGTTGCATGATTAATTCATTCATTGTTGAAGTACGTAGCCAATTAATCTTTAAACAGGCTAGTTACGTCTACAATATAACAATATTACAACACGGAATTTCCGTTGTATTTTGCAAACAAACATGTGTGTTTCTGTATTACAAAATCACAATAAATATTTAAGTGAGAATTTAAACTCAAAATAATACTTTCAGTGGTAATAGAAAAAATAGAATAACAGCCTGCTCACTACGTACAAATTTTTGATGTTTAATAATATGTCAAAGTCAAACGGATAGTTACTAGTGCCTCTACCGGCAAAGCGTGTATACTAAATTGCATACTGTACCCGACACCACCGGTTGACATTTAATATACTTCGTTGTAGTAGGTTTGCGCTTAGGTTGTGCAACCGGCAATACTGCTTCATTCGAGAATTGGCCTTCTGAAAGTATCCTGATCTTCGTGTAAATTTTTTAACTGTCTCATTCTGGTATTATCATTGATGGAATCGACTATGTGTTGAAGTTCTAGCTGACGGATGTGGATAACATGTTAATAGTGTGAAATTTTCTGCTTATGAATCCGCTTTGCGAAATTACCGATGAGCATCCTTTTTTTCAGCTTCTCTTCCATATATATTTAGACTCCATCTAGTAGAAAATGTGTTCTTCATTATCTTTGATCGTTACAGAGAGCGGGTGAGCACAGTTCAAGATACAGCCGAACGAGAACGTCTCCAACAAATCGGCGGAGTGAGGCAGCCTACCTCAGCAAAGAAACCCTCCACAAATAGCACTAGAAATAAACTCCAAGGCGTGAGTGAATTTTTAGACTTAATAAATTATGACTTTAAACATTCATGTAGTTAAGGGTACACATGTAAGCAATGTTTTTCAGCGAGAAAACACCATACTTAGTATATATCATGCACACACATCGTTAACGTTTACGAAGGGGAGCCACCTGAAATTCATCTCCCCCCAACAAAATGGCGGCCATGTTTCCTAAATTACCCTTCATAAAACATTAATTATTTTAATATTAATTATGGTCCTGAATCCATAGGACGGGATATCCAAGAAAAATTATAGTAAAATGATGCTTTTTTATTATTTTTTGGCTATTTAAGCCATTCCGAGATGTATCTTTGGTCTTTTTTTTCTTGACGTGTGCGACTATAATAATTTATAGACTTTGTAAGGAAAATTATGATCCCCTGTCTTTTATCATCTTAGAAATCAACATTTGAGAGTCACATTTAAAATATATAAATACCACAAAACAGTGTTATAGTAAATGTTGTCGGGATAAAATTAAGAATAAAACGTAATTTAAATAACGAAAATAAATTACTTAATTTACCAATTTTGACTTAAGGTGACGCATCAGTGAAACGCCAAATAATTTTCAACTGTACGCGCGACGAAATTTTGGACTCGCTGCCATTCACTGAGAGAATGTTGACCCGGGAACACGTCACTTTGCTGCGTGATGGCGACGGGTCAATTAATTCTAAAATCGTGTAAAGATGACTAAGAACGTTACCCATTTACTTTAAAAAGAAAACATGTCAATGAATATATTATTATTGTTACTAATAGAACAATAAACAGAACATAAAATGGACGTATGTTGGATTTATATGACAATTAATATTTCGTTTGACAGGCGTCATTTTCACCCGCCACCCGCAATCCGCGCATCGCCTAGCGACGATCTTTTTAGACCGTGCCTCAACTAATGCATGGCCTTAAGAATATTCTAACAATTTAAAAATGAAAGAAAACTCTTAAAATCATCAGTCTTGTAGTTCGTTAGGCCTCCAGTATAAAGAAAATAAAACATATATTATATTAAGACAAATATATACCTATCCAAAAATATTGCCCAAAATAAAAATGGCCCCAATCACTGTTGATTTAATGTCTAACATACATGTGATAGCCAATTATAAAATGTTTCAGGTAATTGTAAGGAAGCGAAAGATCAGCGATACAGATTCATCATCGTCAGAACAGCCGCCTGCCAAAAACGGAGCAACTTCTAGTAACGGACTGACCAAAGGACATTCAGATACAAACGGACATGATGCAGAAGAAGAGTAAGTGCTCCGTCAAATGAAATCCTTGTCTCATCAGTAATTCTCATACAATTGTTTGATCATACAAAAAGTTCGTTATGAATCGAAATAGTCGTTAATTCGAAATGAATTTTGGTCCGCGCAAGCAATTATTATTTGTATAAATCGAAATTTATTTTTGTTTACTCAAAAGATTTTGAAATTCATATATATTCCCGCCAGCTATGGGTGAATCAGTGATTAGCAATGGCGGCTGGCCCTTTAGGTCAAATCGTCATTGACCATCCAAAAATATCTATACAATGTCAATTATAATTATTACTAGCGAGACAGACTGGCGAAGATCAGCTAGTAATTATTATTACCTATCGGCTAGGCTAAAGCGTCACCGTTGGATGCACGCTAATGTATATTATGTACGTGTATGTAGTTACAATACACACAAGTCTCACACGCAACGTCCAACTTCTCGTCTCAACACGCTTGGGTCAATTTAGAATTTGACGGAAATATAATATTTCTTTCTCTCTCATTTTTCATATGTGAGACGGAGAAAAAGCTCAAAGCCTTTTTTTCTTCATATTATTTTGCCGCACCATTAGGCTTCATTTCGGTCATTGCTGAAAATGAAAGAGAGATATATTTTCAATGTGTCAAATGAAACAGATATATTATGTCGTTATACACACAGAAAAGAATTATTTCTGAGTTCCCTGGTCGTAAAGTAGGTACTACAGTACGCGCCGACGACTCGTACTTCTGACAGTTGAAAAAGTTGTTTTAATCCTGTGTAAATAGTATTTGGTTCAGTTATTATAATAAATAGAAACACAAAGTTTGGTTTTTAGTGATTTATAACATTTTTGTGAAGTTTTGTGGCATTGGCGACGTGGCAAGTGGACCTAATTTACAAAATATTATAACGTGTTGTGTGCAATTTCGGTTAACGATGGTTGGCGGCGTGAAAAATGTAAATGTATGTAAGTATCTACCTATATTTCTAGCACTTCTTCTATAATGTATAAAAAGCCAATTTGCAATACGCCTTTTAATACAACGAAAGGGCAAATTAAAATAATATATTCAAAATTGACATACTACTTTTTCGGGCCTAAGGTCGCCAATGGTGATTAGTACATTTATTATACATCTACCGTTATAGCGATGACGCATCGTCGTTGTAACAGAAACACACAGCTGAGTTAGTTTCATTCATTATCAACCCACGGCTGCGCACTGAATTTGTGCAGTACATATTATCAAACAAAATTATCGATATAATAGAAAACAAATAAACGCGTGTATTCGTAATACCCGTGTATTTCAATTAGTAGTTAGTCGTGTTATTTTTAAGTGTGCCTACAGACATTTTTTTTATATCGTATACCTGAGTTTATCGATAGTGTTTAGGACTGACGTTTTTGTGACTGTTTTTCTCGTATTTTGCATATTTACGACATTTATTTATCGATAGTATTTCGGACTGGCGTTTTTGTGACTGTGTATTTCTCGTACTTTGCATATTTACGACATTTATTTATCGATAGTATTTCAGACTGGCCTTTTTGTGACTGTGTTTTTCTCCTATTCTGCTTATTTACAACATTAATTTAGTGTTATTAACTCAAGACAGACTTAATTTATATTTGTGACATTGGCTGATGTTGTTAAAAAAACATATAAGGCTCTTACAATCGACAAAAAAATGAATTTAATTCATGATGTCGACAATAAGGTTGACAGCAAAGGAAAGCTGGCAATTAAATACGACATACCAAACTCATCGTTGTCCACCATCTTGAAAAATCGGGAAAAGGTAGAAATGGCATTTGACCAATTCAAGATGAATGGTGATAATTTTCGATTGCGACACGCGAGTCACGAAGAATTGGAGTCGAAGCTATTTGAATATTTTTCATATATACGATCAGCTAATATTCCGATATCGGGCCCGTTATTAGTTGAAAAGGCGAAATCGTTAGCCAATCATATGAATATTGTCGATTTTAAGGCGTCATCCGGTTGGTTGACTCGATTTAAAAAACGATTCAACATTGTATGTTTGGCTGTATGTGGCGATGCTCAGGAGGTCGACGAGACAGAGGTCTTTGGTTGCAGACCAATAAACATATCATTGATGGATATCGTGGAATATTCGATATTCGCGGAAATGGACAGTTTTGGACGCATGTCGGGCAATGTCGACCGTCTGGCACTCAGTCGCCAGAGAGATGATTTCAAATTGTTTCAAGAAATCCGGAATATCGTGCCACTCGCTCGATCCAATTCCGGAAGTTGAGGAATCGATACCAGAAAATGTGTTGTTAAACCTGGCTAATTTCTGTGATTTCGTTTCGTGCGACAGGTTGGTGACATCTGCTGTGCATGAAACGGGGACCACGGCAGTTGCGATAGAGCGTGAAGACGTAGTCGATGACACAATTACGAAAGGTGAAGGTGGTGCCGATGAAACGCCTCCTTTGCCTCAGCCGTCGAAAGTTGAATTATTAAACGCTCTTGACATTATACAGAGGCACATGTCGGGGACACCAAATATTCCGCAACATATATTACATAGTTACTACCAGATATCTAGACATTTGATTTATGAAAGCGAAATAAATCGTAAAAAGAGACAAGGAAAAATTGTGGACTACTTTAAGTGATTTATTTTAGTTTTTTATTTCAAGTGTTTTATTGTGCACCTATTTAATTATAATTGTCATGTTGAAAAATGTGCTCATACAAAATTATTGCGGGTTTGTTTAATTACCTACTTTCAATGAATCTTTTCGATAACAAACTGTATCAACTTATTATGTTTTTATCTTTTTTTTTGTGTTTAATATTGTTTGTCCCATTAAAAATATTGTCACGACTAGCAATACACAATAATATGTAATGTTAGTCTATGGTACTGACAAACGGTAAATAGATGGCGACTTTGTTTTGATTTGGAATGTCAAAAGTACTAAAAGTAAAATTTCTTGTAGTATACATATTTTTCTGTCGTGATTATTTTTTATTGTGTTTTTTTAATCAGAATTTATTCTGTGCAAACAGTAGCTTACATGGGGTTAGTGTTTTTATTATATTTTACGTGTTTTGTATGTAACTTAACCACAATATGGCTATCAATGTAAAATACACATACAAGTTATCATTTCATTAAATGTTTTATAATTCATTTTAATAAGTATTGTTGATATTGTGATTAATTTGGCTTCTGCATAAATAAACACAATGAATTTCAATACTAAATACCACTCTTATTTCGCCTACCAATCTTCTAACTCCTCTTAACTCCTAACATCTTTTGTAGACGTTTATCGTAGTTAAATGTGTT
Organism: Rhyacophila brunnea; assembly: GCF_057557595.1. Taxonomy (NCBI): domain Eukaryota; kingdom Metazoa; phylum Arthropoda; class Insecta; order Trichoptera; family Rhyacophilidae; genus Rhyacophila; species Rhyacophila brunnea. Next base: position 25,131,837 of record NW_028232774.1, read on the forward strand.
ATCTTTATTTCATTTAAAATATAATCCACCGAATTGGACATTTTAAATTTAAGTGTCAGTTCAAACAAATAAACTGTCGCCAATGCCACAAAACTTCACAAACATGTTATAAATCACTAAAAAACCAAACTTTGTTTGTCTATTTATATAATAACTGTACATAATACTATTTACATAAGATTAAAACAATCAAACACATTTAATAAAACTCCGTTGATAATAACTAATAGCTTTTTCAACTGTCAGAAAAAGTGTTGAGTACGAATCGTACATCGTAGTCGTCGCGTACTGTACGACGTTTTATATCTTGTTCCATTTGACACATTGAAAATGTATCACTACTTCATTCCCGGACATTAACCAAAATTTAGCCTAATGCTGCGACAAAACAATGTGAAGAAGAAAATGGCTTTGTGCTTTCTCTCCGTATCACATATGAAAAATGAAAGAGAAAGAAATAATTCCGGCATTTTCTCAAATCACCGAGCTGCATTGAGCGAGAGTGAGACATGTGTGTATGGTAATTACACACACCTGTACATATACATTAGCATGCCCTCACGTTGACTTTTTAGCCGATAATTATAATTATAATTGACATTGTACATAGATTGTAAGATATTTATTTTTGGAGGGTCATTGACCATTTGTCCTAAAGGGCCAGCCGCCATTGAACACAATCCGTAAATTATAGTCTTATTTCAATGAAAACAAACACGTATGACTGACAAAGGTTATTGTGCACTATTTATGGCGGCTTCTAACAGCCAAACTCCTCCCTTCGTCACTGATTGACATACTGTTATTTTCATTCAATTCTCATTTTGCAAACACATAGTTGTTTTCTTCTGGTGGATATCTGCATTGTTTTATGGGATTGTCAAACCATTTTTCTTCCTTTACCTAAACACAATCGTAATTTCTGTATACAGGGCTAAACCCTCAAGCGATTCATCAGCCCCTGTGACCCCGGTGACAACTTGTGCCCCCATCGTAGTGCAAGCTGGTATGCGCTGCATCGGGATCCTGCCAGGCATTGGCCCTTACCGTGACTCCAGCGATTCTGAATGCTCCTCGGACAGTGATGATGTAAATTGACTTGTTTGTTAGTCACCATGATATTATCCGTCGATTAAGACCCTTAGATATAAAATACCCGTACTAAACTTACATAATAATTTGACTATATTCGCTCCATGAGTGGAGCATATGGACACCACATAACATCTCCAAAAGCTCCTATCTTGCCATTTCCTCCCAGATCATGCATTAAGCTCCGCCGCATACGCCCAATGCATCAGTTATTTTCAAACAGTGTTCCGTGAGCTTGTTTGTGACCATAGTTTTGTTTTTATTACCGTATTACCATTTTTGTTACCATTTATCAATCGGCAAGTTAGTGTTGCCATGAAAATGAATGAATTTTATTGTGGAATATTGAGTGACTCTGAAGATGATAAAAGTATAATAAATACAATGCGCCAGAAGTTATTGTGGCATAGTATTTGAAATCTGTCATGAATTGCAATAAAATGTTCATCAAAAAATATGTATTTGGGACTCGTAGGCCTATCGGAATTTTTCTCAATGTCCCGCTAATCTACTCCTCCCTGTACTGAGGCATCCATGGTAACTCCAATGTCTCATTTTCACTAAAGGGCTGTTTAACCTCCCATCTTGCAGTAATCACCGAACTGTTTGTTATATTTTTGTCAAATGCTATACTGTCATCCCTAATCTGACTGTAATTACTATGACTTTACCATCATCGGTAGACATTTATTAAGAAATTACATCATAGATGCTGCACCAAATCATTAAGTGATGAATTAGTTATGTGCATTATTAAGTTTTGATCTAAAGTGAGGAATTATAAAATGTATGTGTATTCAGAGAGTTCGATCCACTATAAAAGGGAATAATATGAACTTGTACTACAACACTAAATAGAATAGATTAGTAGAAGTATGATGGAATGACAACATTGCGAAATATTTTTTAACCCTATCTGTGAGGATGGCACCAGGTGACCCAACATCTGCGATGCACTGATAAATTGCCTTACGTTTAGTGGACCAAAAGGAAAATGAAGACCACGATTTAAGTGGTTTGATGACATACAGAAAAACAAGCATTAGGAGTTATCAACTGGAGAAGATTGGTATCCAGACGTAAAATACAATATTATTAGTTTGAAATACATTAATTTCAATTACCTTTTCACATTTTCGACTGCCTATTCATAAGACTTTTTTGGCCATGTCGGTAACTAAAACGAAACAAAAACGGAATGGATGTCAATACAGTACTTCATCTCTCTGAAACAACACTGAAGCCATGGTAATCAACTATTCTACCAAAGACGCAGCACCAGATTCCTCATTTTTAATACTGAATACTTTCCTATTGCTTTCTGGAATTTCCATAAGTTCTATTATTAACAATTTATTTGTAACGATTTATTTTTCATGATATATTTTTTATATTTGCAATTAAACTGTTATATTATATTATTATGTATATTATCTCTTATAATATAAGATTAAAAAACAAATAAAAAATACTATGTCAATAATAGTTTTTTTGGCATCGGCGATCCTGAAAATATTACTACTATTTTTACCAGTCCACAAATATAAAAAGGTCGGGAACCCTTTGGTAAATCGTTATCTTACTTTGAAAAGGTTCTAACTGACATTTTGGTCTAAAATTACTTTTTGGTGTGATTGTTCCATTAGCCATATTCTATCATATACATTCATTTCAGAGTTATCTATTGTCAAATATGGGAATTAGCAGTATGCCGGAGTTCTATCTACATGTCTTTTTATATTCAAAATATGACCATTCCAAATTTCAAACGCTCATAGCTCAAAACATGGTCAAGTGTTATTAGAACCTTTTCAAAGTAAGGTAACGAAATATCAAATAATATGACATTATTTTTTAAGAAACTATTTTTGTTTCCAGGACCATCACAATCACTCGCCCTTTGATCTTCTCGGAAGGAAGCAAGAATGCAAGGATAAAACCCACCAGCATAGCTAAATATCCATACAACCAATGCGTTGACTGCAAAGCTTAATATTCATACAACCGATGATATTCTGCCAGTGCGTTGTAGTTATCCTGTTAATTGTATTATTAATGTGTTGAAACAATTCTGTGGCAATTCGACGAGTAGGAATTGTCTTCAAGTCATTTTTGATAGTGAAAATACGTTCGGTATAAAACTTTATGCACGTAGAATGAAATAATTATTAGTGTTTTTTCTCAAACCACTCCATTATTAATACGTATTAATCTCATTCTAGTTTAAATGGCACACTACAAAATCTAGCCACCTCACGTTTTCGGTCAATTTCTCTTTTTATCGATTGGCATGTTATATAATATGTATGTAATTGTTCAGCTCACTACTTTTGTACAATGTGTATTATGTAATGTTTCATAATGAAGACAGTCAATTTGTAATTCCAAATTGCAATTAATTGGTGGGTAACATAACCTAACAAATTACACACTGTGAGATGCTTTATGCTTGTGTTATTGAATCCCAGGACAGCTATTGATCGATGTTTCTAACGTTAATGACGGTTATAGTAGTGAAATCAATAGCTGGAAACACCTAACATCAATACGAGTGAGTCTAGACCAGTGGTTCTCACGTGAAATTTAACTGTGGCCGCACAGTTGACATTGACAGTTCTGTGGAAACGTTTGGTGTCCGCACCAAATTTCACTTTTGTTGTGATTGAAAAAATTAAAGCTAAATTTTATTTAAGTACTAAAAAAAATGGATTAACATATTTATAGGTAAGTCCATTTAATAAATGAAATTTAAACATTTTAGTACATAATATCTATTTAGCAATTATTATAAGCAATTGTTACCAATTCTTTGAATTGACTTGATTATTGGTCAACGTATAACTTCGACCAAAATTTTTCAACCGTGGTATTATTAAAATGGTTTTTAAGTACTTGGTCCATGACTCATTTCTAATAACGCATATTTAACATTAGCCCAGTTAATTAAATTAAATACTGAAAATGATGCTGGTGGCCGCACATGAGAACCACTGCTCTAGAATCTAGATCAGAGTTCTACTACTATCCTATATAAGTCCATATATTTCCCCTCGCTCATAAAATCAGTCAACAATAATAAAATAAAAATTATTTTAAATGCGATGTTTGTTCATAATATACAATCAGAAGTTTGACCACCTAAAAATACATAAAATGACACCTACCAAAGAAAAACTTTAATTTTGAAACTTCTTTTCACAAGCAAATATGGTGTGTTTTCTGATGACTCCAAAATACATAGAATGACGATGAATGACATGTGCGTATTCTTTCCTCTTTTTTTGCATCCTGGTACTGCCCGCCCCCCACCTTTCAGCGGGGACTAATTTCTTCACTTTGAGATTCACTACTCTAGACAATGGATATTTGATTTGCCACAAACACGTCATGATTACTGCTAAGGGTGTGGCGACACGCACTTTTTATTTTTTATTCCAGATTTGGTTCTCTCTATTGAAAATACAGTGTGTTCCAAAAGTCCTTCTAGCAATATTCCACACCACACATGGCTTCAATCATTCGCTTTTAAATTATTTATTTTCCTGTTAAGAATGACTTGATAGCAATTTCATGTACAAACAGAAATGTTTTTTTGTGAAACATGCCAAGACCATGTTTTTATGTTTCTATAATAATATGTTTAAAATGGTGTATGAATAATTAATTTATGATGGTTTTTTGAAAGTACACAATAGCTCAGTCATTCCTATATTAGTACATACATATATATACATAATCAGATACATAATAATAAAAGCTTCAAGGATGAGCAATCCATTTACATTCATGAATAACATTTGAAATTGTTTTAAAAATTCAACAAATATCGTCTTACACTTAAGTTTCCAGTGTGCGAATTTCACCATACAAAAAGTTAGGAATGCAAAGTGTGCCCGCACGCTGGTTCATAATTATACAATGACTAGGTCATTAGAACACTCACGTTAACTTGTGGTTATAGCCGACAATATCTTTATTACCTCATCCACGATTTTTTCATCAAATACTAATCGTCAGCTAAATGAATATTCTAACTCACATTTGAATTTTATTAGAAGGGAGTTCTTTGGAACAACCTACTTCAATCATTTATTATTTATATAAATAAATGTATACATCATTTAGTAGAACTGTTGATGAAAAAAATGATGTATAAATTTGTTTATGTAAGTAATAAATAACTTAAGTAGGCTGTTTCAAAGAACACTTCTGTCAAACACTTCAAATGTGTGTTAGTTATAACTAGAAGAAACAATAATGTGAGGTTTGTAATTGGATCAAAAATTAAACTATTTGATATCAATGAGTCGAATTTGTAATACACCTACCTACATCCTGATGATTATTGATTGACCTGTCCATTTAGCAATGATGTACCTAAATAATATTTGTCTGTATCAATTCAGACAATACTTCTACAATCTATGTAGTTGTCAAAGCTTCGATATTAAAATTAAAATAATTTAAATAAGTAAAAATATATTCCCCGGTTTCGTTAAGATCCCAGCGAGAAATGCTACCATTTATAATTATTGTTGATAAGAAAATATGGTAATATTTTTAAACATCCTACCTTTCTTATTGATTGTGCGACATTGAATTATAATATTGAATACGGGCATGCGGGAGACTAAGAACGAAAAATTTTGTGGTAGGTTGAATTAAAAACTTACCAATTGAGGGTAGATTGTTCACACATAATATATATGCTGTTTTATTATAATTTGTTACATATACAATTTTTCTTTGCTAAACTTCGAAGTGGAACCAAATACAGTTGAAAATAAATTCCAACAGTTATATTAATTACATCATTGCCAACAACCTCAAATTATTTACACGATTACGTTATTTCTTTATGGTATTATTATATTCAGAATATGACACAATAATAATAAAATGTACTTATGTCGTAAAATTGATAATGCCAATGGCCCATTAATGGCACGTAATTAATTGTATTTTTTAAGGTCGATTAGAAGTTTTAACTTGTCATACACATAGATTCCCCTTTTATAAATAACGTTAATTTTCATTAAATAAATAAATCATCTAAGCCCATAAAAGATATATTAAAGAAAGTAAATAAATGTGCAGTACAAAGTTCGCAATATAATTACCATTCTAAGCATTGTGACATCAACCACGATCATGGTTAGCATTTTTCGCTGGTATTATAAACAACGATGTATCGTTCAGCATTCGATGGTTTAAGAAGTAGTGTGCTGATGAGGAACTTGTTTAGTAAAATAAAAACTTTGATCAGCTTGGCAAAAATGTTACTCGATCTACAATAAATTAATGTATGACGCAGACCATTTGATCCTGTGCTCTCTTTCTTTGTTTTCCGAGTATTTTTACCCTGTTAAATATTCCAAAGTGTATAAATTACTATTATCTAGTTCAATCGAATGATCTTTATAGTATTGTAATAAATAAAAATGATATTTAAAATATTGTGTTTATTATTCACCCTCAATACATCGATAAAAAAAATTATATGAAGAATTATGTCAATGAGTTCTTTCGCTTTCTCTAGAATGTTCCTGTTCCCTTGAACTGGCAATATTTTTCTTTGCTGAGACATTATTTGAATGGCTGTAAACGAAAAACTTATACATACAAGCAACAGTGAATGAAAGAATAACAATTTATGAATAAGTCTGTAATGAACATTACTACTTACTATATGAATACATGAAATAAAATAGGCACTGAGTACCAAAAAGCTGAATCGGAGATATAATGGTTTAAATGAATAATTTAATATTCATAAAAGTACTGATTTATTAGCTTCTCAATAGATTTAACACATTCGCAGACTCGTCTATAGACATCGTTTATTTTTTAAATTGTGATATGACAGAACGTCTATAAACGTCCTGTACTGTACGTGTATAGAAGTCGTGTTTTGGATTAAAACACTATGTTCCCTATCTACTTGTGTCACAGTGCAAACATATTTCCATTAATTAGATGATGTCGTATCTTAAGACATACTCATTTCTATATATTTGTATCGAAAATTTTAATGTGTCATATCACTAACATGTGTCCGCGAATGTGTTAACATACAATCTTAATGTCCTTAGAAGAAAAAAAAATACAATTTATATCATTGTAAGAAAAACACGTTTCAACAATGATATTTTAGGAAAATACTACGTCGCGACACTAACAATAATTGAGACCTCCCCTGCAACAACGCTGTATATCGATTTTAACAAATGTTGAGAAAATGAAAAAAACGTTTTAAAGCAAAAAGAAGTAATGCAAATAACATTTTTTTTTTTATTGGTCTACATACAAAAAAGAAAGCTATCCCTGCAATAACACTGTATATCACCCCAGTGGTCATAACCTTGTACATCATTTCTTACTATGGCAAAAAAGGCGGCAACTTAAAAATTGATTTAAATAATGTTTTTAATTAATGTTTATGGTGTTCAATACATCATACAATGCCCAAGGAGATGTACAACATTGTGGCATTGATAACTCAGAACTGCCCAAAATCGATATACAGTGTTGTTGCAGGTCTCAATTTCTTATAAATAGGACTAAGTGCCAGGGTTTATAAACAAACGGATAATAAATTTCTAGTGCCTATTTTAAAAATAATCACGCTGCCTTTTACACCCAAGCCATCTTTGAATATCCATAAAAGCTCTAATATATTATATTTTTCGCACTTAAGACATCTATTTAGGACATTGGCGTTGGCACATAGAAAATTTCTGCATACTCACTTTTTTTTTCGATTTTCGGGCACTTAGTGCCTATTTTATTTTGTGTATTCATATATACATTTCGTTTAGTTTCTGTGAAATCATTTAAAATATGTATGTGTTTTGCTAACCTTTTAATTACCACATTTAAATAACACGTTAATTATTTCTAATAGCCAACGACTCAAAACGCGCCAGTCGCGGTGTTAGCACTAAATGAGTTAATTATCATATTACTGACTACCGCTAGTGACATTTAGTGCAGGTGGGTGTATCACACATTATTTTGGGGCAGCATGTTGTAAGGGGGGTGTTGGGAAATGCGAATCCCGTGGAGATGACAATACTTAATTAAATCTACTGAAATGAAACGGAACTGCATGCAAATAGCGGGAAAACGTGAATTCTGGACATGTAAAATCGGGGTTTCACTGTATTTCACACAAAGTACCGTCGTTCTATCCTGTAAACCTAGTAAATCCAAAAAATCGGAGACAGTAGAAATTGTCTTAATTGATTTGAGGATGGAAGTTACAATATATAATTAAAAAATAAGTTGGTGGTTTTCACATCACTACACACGTATTTTATGCATGAAATAGGATTCAAATATCTAATAACTGCATCGTATGAAAAGTTATAAGTAAGCATTTATTCCGTAAATCCAATGGACATGATAGTCTAGTCAAATAATATTATCGTTTCAAACAATGTGTCCCCATCGATGTTAAAAAATTTACATCGGATCAGATGGAATTAAGACAGTTTTTTGTGAATATCAGAATTATTCTGAAATTTACAGCAAAACATTTCCATTAATTTAAAGCGTTTTCAAGTATGACTTACACAAGTTGTAACTTACATATTTTCTCAGAACAAACACACTCCTTTCCCACACCATTTTGGAGGGAAAATAATATTACATAAGTGCATTTTTTTTAGTGGGCTCAGTCTGCTATTTCATTTAAATAAAAAGATAATTTTCATATTCATCAATGTCTTCATGAGATAGTTGATTAATAATTGAAAAGACAGTGTGGTTAAAATTTTGTTTATTCAAAACTAAGTTAACAATAATTAATGTTACAATTCATCTTAAAAAAAACATGTTGATAGTAATTTTCTACTACCTATTGAAAATAATTTGGCTGTTTATAGTTATACGTACATCATAGTAAGTTTTCCAACTTAGTGAGAATATTTACAGATAAAATCATAATTATGGATGACTAATATTCATCTCACCATTGAGAAAAGGTTAAGATATAACTCATTAAACACAATTGTATTACATAAACATATTATTATAGATACTTAATATTATTAATATTGAAAACAATGGCGTAAAACAAATAGACCTTGCTTTGCTTGACCGATCTTTCATTACACTTGTATAGTACAAACATTTTTCTTGTTGGATCTAGCATTTCTTCTGGCGTTATATTTACAGTTTTTTAATACCATGAGCTAGCTTTAAAGTTGTGTAAAATATTACACATTTTAGGGGACATATTATAAAATAATAATTGAAATTGAAACAGTTCAATGGTTATTAAATGATAATAAAATCTCAAAAAGCTGTACATCCATAATTTGAAAACACTCGAACTTGAACACTGAGAAATGTATAACCAATAGACAAAATACGACACCCAGCAGGATTCGAACTTGCGCCTCCCGGTATTCGTACCCATGTGCAGACCACTAAGCTATATGTGTCCTATCTAATTGTGACAAAGTTACTTATTGGCTTTTGTATTTTAAATCAAAGTATTGAATTACCTTAATTACTAAACGGTGTCGGGATCACCCCAAATCTTTGTTATAACATACTTGCACTTGTTGCAGTTTTATTCGTTGAATGAAAAAAAAAAAAATACTTAATGGATATGTATTTCTCACAAATTGAGTATAAAATATTACCCAAAGCATAAATAAATCTAAACATTAAAGTCGTTAACAGAATAGGTCAAAGGCATAATCTAAAATCTGGATAAATCACCCTTAAAGGAACATAGGCAGAGTTCATTTTTAACTACATACCAATGCACGTTTACAATAAGACTTTGTGGAAGGCAGTTAGCTGAATATATTATGGTATATAAATAATTTTATAAGCACATTCATCTATCTTTAGTTTAGGTATGCTATGGGCGATCCGATAAAAATAAAGCACACAGCTTTCAGTCATACTTATTTGTTTACGTTGAATTAAGAATGCATATTTATAGATGGTGTTGGTAAGTTTTTTAAAATTCATCAAGCCCTGCCTTTAACCATAATTTTTTTTTTACAAAATTTTCTATTTACAAAATATATAAAATCATGTATGGTTTAATGGCATAATTTTAGACATTTTATAGATAAATGAATATTTTTTTACTATTATCTACTATGGCTTGAATTAGGCAGGGTTTAATTGAATTTTAAAAACTCAAAACTAACTGTTAAAGACAATCTACATAATATCTACACAATATTATTGTAGTCTTAGTCAAATGAAAACAAATACGTTTGACTGACAAAGTTTAGTGTTCACTATTTATGTCGGATCTTAAAAGCCTACCTCCACCCTTCGCTAGTGGTACCTACACATTCAATAATGGCCAGTTACTAACCCCTGCGCATCTATTCTATACACAAGACTGCTGTCGGCGGCTATCGTGGATAGTTTTTCATTTTTTGTATCAAAGTATTAGCACTTATTGTAACAATTACAATAAGTTAGTTGTAATTGTTACAATAAGTGTTGTGTTTTAACAGCACCTCTCTTGGCTGTGTTAAATTTTAGAGCGAGATAGACAGTTTTTACTGTTTAGATGGCTAACTTATTGTAATTGTTACAATAAGTGTTAATACTTTGATACAAAAAATGAAAAACTACCCTCGATAGCTGCAGATAGCGGCCTATGGCAGTCTGTGTATAGAATAGATACGCTGACGTAAATGTTAATTAAATTATTACATTTACTGTGATTTCATTGTATAACTACAAAAAATATAAAACACTATTATGACAAAAACTTACGTTTGCTATAAAGTGGAACCCCGATCTACCGTTCTCGCATAAATCGTTTTCCCGCGTGGATCGTTTATTTTTGAAAGTCCCACCAAACACCCATAAGAACAATGTTAAATAATCCCGCATTAACCGTTCCCCGATCTATCGTCTAAATATTATGGTCCCGTCACGATTGACCGTTTTTGTTGAATATTTTTCATTTCGCTTTAGTAGAATTATTTATGATAGGTACATACTATTACAGACCTTTCAGTCGGGTCGCTTTGTTTGCACAGGTCGGACGAAGCTCAGGCTTGCCTCACATCTCGATTTTTTATAAGTCGCAACTAAAATACCCCCCCATGAGGAAAACTAGAACTCTAGCTGAGAAACTGAAAGTAATTCAAGATGTCAAAAAAATCCAGGAGAAAAAAAGTTTAATTCTTTTAAATTGTAGGTATATCCCGCAATTATCGTTTTTTTCTAGAGTCCCTTGAAAATCGTAGAATCGGGGATTCACTGTATGAAAAAATATATGATACCTAATAATATGTGATACCCAATTCTTAAAGTTAAAATCATATAACTACTGATGGTTAATATTCATATTAAAACGTCATGTAAACCCATTTTAAATGACGTTCACTACACAATCTTACGGCGGTCGATGTTTTTATTACTTTTGTAATATTTCTGAGTAGTCAAAGTGCCGAGGATTGGACAAATACATGTGCATTGGTGACTAGTGTATAAACACACGGCGTCTGAAAAAATCTATGATGTGCACAGAACAGCTAATTGAAGATTTTCCGTTCAGAATTAGATTTAAGACTAATTTTATCTTTTTCAGATGTCAATCAACGTCAGGAAGATAGCTGAATTTGGCCTACCGTACATGTGTATTTTGTTAACCCTTACTGACTTAAGGCCATGCATTAGTTGAGGCACGGTCTAAAAAGATCGTTGCTAGGCGATGCGCGGACTGCGGGTCGCGGGTGCAAATGACACCTGTCAAACGAAATATTATTTTTCATATAAATCCAACATACGTTCATTTTATGTTCTGTTTATTGTTCTATTAGTAACAATAATAATATATTCATTGACATGTTTTCTTTTTAAAGTAAATGGGTAACGTTTTTAGTCATCTTTACACGATTTTAGAATTAATTGACCCGTCGCCATCACGCAGCAAAGTGACGTGCTTCTGGCTCGAGATTCTCTCAGTGAATGGCAGCGAGTCCAAAATTTCGTCGCGCCTACAGTTGGAAATTATTTGGCGTTTCACTGATGCGTCACCTTAATATCATCAGCCGGATGCGTCCGAAAAACTATACATATGCAGATGGCCATATCATCGTTCACCATGACCTGTCGTATCAGAAACTGATGGTCGTATAGTATTGAGATCAAATTCATGTCTAAAAAAACACGTAATAAAAACCATCAGAAAACAAGGGAAAGACAGAAAAAATTAGGTAAGTAAGTAAATTACAAATATGTACAATCATATCGTCTAATTTATGTAAAATTCTGGTCAGTGTTCGTAAGGATAAGTTGATCTAACATATGATAATAATGACAACGTTATTATCAAATATTTGATACCAATCAATATCAAATTAATGTTCCTATTGACTCTAATACAATAATTGGAACATTACTGTTTGTATGTATCTTAATGCTCCACGAACGTGAGATTTTTTGATCTCAATTCTATACGGCCTTCTCTTTCCAGTATAACAGCTCACGGTGAACTGTGATCCGACGAAATGTAATACGCACAACTTATATGTAACCGCATCACCCATGTAGAGGTTCCCTGAGATGTCCCAAGGGTTGGTTCTGGCAAGCGAAAACAGTTGTGATTCACTAATCCTATGTCTTCCTTTCAACATGAAGTATGAATTTCTGATGAAAACAACCACCAAAGCATACGAATTTATCATTCTGATCATGCATCAGCGCCTTGAATTAATATCTTCTGGAATTATTATTTCCTGTGACACCCTAGGGAATATTTCGCGGCGCCCCAGCGCACACTTTGAATACCACTATCTCGGATAATTAAATTTAAACTCTATCGGCACCGATGAAACCAGCGTAGGTTATAACTACCACAGTCATATTATACCTTTCTTTACCAATTAGATTTGCACCATTTTGGTTTCTGAAGAAACATTGCCTACTAGAGGTGCATCTTAATAATAGTGGTTCCAGGGTATGTTTCCAATTTCGTGCCTCCGCAGTTTATGCTTCTTCAAGTACTTGGAGTCGATGAAGGCCTGATTGCAGATGGTGCAGACGTAGGGGCGCTCACCGGTGTGCGTCCGTAGATGGACTACGAGGTTTCCTTTGAGCGCGAAGAATTTCATGCAGACAGAGCAGCCAAAGCGCTTCTCCTGGGTGTGCGTGAGCTGGTGCGTGGTGAGGTGCGTCTTGGTCTTGAAGGCTAGGGAGCAACTACTGCACTTATAGGGGCGCTCGTTAGTGTGTACGCGCTCGTGCATGAGCAGCATGGCGTGGCTGGCACAGCCCTTACCGCAGGTGCCACATGAGAACCGCTTCAGTTGCTTGCTCTTAGTCTGGCGATGCGTGTAAGAGTGCGCGTACATGGCCTTGCGTGTTGGCAGCACCTCCCCACACTCGGAGCACAGTAGTTCTGTCTGCTGCGACCCGTGGACATACTCTACATGGCTGCGCAGTGACGCGGCCGTTGCATAATCCTTGCCGCATGCGTCACAAGTGTGGCGCCCGCCCTCCGTGTCTGTGTCCCTCCCGGCAGACCCGTCACACCACTCCTTCCGATGCGCCGCGAGGACCTCCTCCGACTCAAACTCCTTGAGGCAATCAATGCACCTGAAGCTGGGGCGATCACCGTGGGTGGCGCGGTGGTTCTGCATGGCGATCTTCTGGTTGAAACGTTTGGGGCAGATACCGCATTCGTAGTGCTTGACACCCGCATGAATGAGCTGGTGACGTTTCAGGTTGTTCTCACTGGCAAAGGACTTGCCGCACAGGTCACACGTTGGCCGGAAGCGGTTGTGGTTGATCTTAATGTGTGAGGCGAGTGCGTTGCGGCGAACTGTCTGCTCGCAAAACGGGCACGACAACTGTGAGTCGGAGTTCTCGTGCAGCAAAGTGTGTCCCGCCAGGATCTCTTTGGACTCGAATCCTTTATTGCATGCATAGCATGTGTGTACATCATGCGAGGCGCGGTGCTTTTCATAATCGGTAAAGTCCATGAATGCGTTTCCACAGAAGCAGAGGAAGCTACCATCCTCCTGCTGGTAAACAGTGATGGCCTCGTCCTCATCGCCATCATAGTCAATGACGAACTCGGCAGTGTCACAGTTCAGCTGCTGTAGGGGGTCATCTCCATTGCCCACCACCACCTCCTCCTGGGCGTAGGCCACCCCGTCTTCTGTGACAACTGCGCCCGCGTCGCTCCCAACTGTACCGCTCTCATCCTCGTACTCGATCACGCTTCCATCGACAATTTCGGCATCGGTCAGCACCTGAATGAAGTTTATCTTGTCTGCATCTGGCGGAACGTCCGGGAAAGGCGCCATAACAGCCGGATCATTCTCCACGAACACACTCTCAGGGGTGACCTCGACGGCATGGATCTTCGTCGACGCCCGTTCCCGCTTCCTGGGAGAGTCTACAGCAGGTGTGGGCGGCTCCCGGATCTGCAGGAATGCCTCAGTGCCAGAAAACGGCTGATCCACGTCGTAGGTGTCATAGATTTCTTCGTCGTCCAGCAGTTGCTCTTTTTTAACGGTGACTCGATTGCTCAAATCATCAACATTGTCATCCTCCATTTTGATGGCTTTGACAGTTTTCGATCCATCTTTCTCTTCGATAACCACAACGTAGTAGTCATCCTCGTCCGACAGATCTTCGAGTTTGACGATGGTATTCAAAGGCAAAACTGACGCGGGTGAAGCGCTCCCACTGCTTTTTTTCTTCGATGTCAGGCCGTAGCCATCGTCGGCGTCAAATGATCTCTTCTTTTTTTTGGCTCTAAAAGTCGCCAACCTGAGTTTAAGCTCCGCTTCGACTTGCAAACATTTCTTTTTGAATTGATGAGCATAATTTAAGGTGTCCAAACAGTCCAAGCAGAGATATTCTGGAAGACCATCTCCTTCTGAAACCTAAAATTGAAAGAAAATCATCAATCATTAAGGTGAAGCCTTTGGCTCAATTTACGATGAAATGTGACTTCAACGCCATCTAAATGCGTCTTACCATGAATTTCTAAAAATGATTACTAAAAACTTTCGTCGATCGTAACCAGATGGCAATAAAATCTAAAATAAAATATTGAGTGTCGCCACATATTAAAAATCATAAGCTTGATAAAAATGCATTTAAATTTATTATATACTAGCTGAAGTACCCGGCTTCGCACAGGGTCGCTTCGTGGTTATATTTATCTTAGATATTTGAAAAATAATAAGAGGTAATTATTTTTTTAATATTAAAATATCTGTGTAATACAATATGGCAATATGAAAATAATTCTAATAGGAGTAAAGGTCAAACATAAGAACACTAAATTAAAATCGAATCCAAAATATTAAAACGTTATTAATGTTATTAATATGTAGTAAAAAAAAAATCAAAATTGGATGGAACAAACAAACAACAAACTTTGTATTTTATATAATAATAATTTAGAAACCTTTGCAGGTGTGCGCACACCAACTGACAAAAGTTTCATCGCAATCGGATGATTGGTATAGGAACGCATACGAATAGTAGAAGAAGATGATTTTCTAATTCAGAAATCTTCGTGGGCATGCACATGACAACTCACCAAAGTTTCATTGCAGTCGAATTAATGGAATAAGAACACATACGAATAGAAGAAGAAGAAGATGGTTGTACTAATTCAAAAACCTTTGCGGGCGTGCGCACAACAACTGGTCAAAATTTCATCACAATCGGATGAATGGCATAAGAACGCATACAAATAGAAGAAGAAAAAGATGATCGTACTAATTCAGAAACCTTTGCGGCCAAGGGCACAACACTTGATAGAAATGTCATTGCAATCGGATGAATGGTATAGGAACGCATACGAATAGAAGTAGAAGATGATTTTCTAATTCAGAAATCTTCGTGGGCATGCGCACGACAACTCACCAAAGTTTCATTGCAATCGGATGAATGGTGTAAGTACGCATTCGAATAGAAGAAGAAGATGATGGTTGTACTAATTCAGAAACCTTTGCAGGCGTGCGCACGACAACTCACCAAAGTTTCATTGCAATCGGATGAATGGTATAGGAACGCATACGAATAGAAGAAGAAGAAGATGGTTGTACTAATTCAGAAACCTTCGCGGGCTTGCGCACAACAACTGGTCAAAATTTCATCGCAGTTGGATGAATGGTATAAGTACGCATAGAATAGAAGAAGATAGAATAGAAGAAAAAGAAAATGGTTGTATCAATTTAGATTGCGGGCGTAAACACAACACTTGATCAAATTTTCATTGCAATCGGATGAATGGTATAGGAACGCATACAAATAGAAGAAGAAGAAGATGGTTGTACTAATTCAGAACCTTTCGCGGGCGTGCTCACAACAATTTTTCAAGATTTCATCGCAATCGGATGAATGGTATAAGAACGCATACAAATAGAAGAAGATAGAATAGAAGAAAAAGAAAATAGTTGTATCAATTCAGAAACCTTTGCGGCGTGAGCACAACACTTGATCAAAATTTAATTGCAATCGGATGAATGGTATAGGAACGCATACGAATAGAAGAAGATAGAATAGAAGAAGAAGATGGTTGTACTAATTCAGAAACCTTTGCGGGCTTGCGCACAACAACTGGTCAAAATTTCATCGCAGTTGGATGAATGGTATAAGAACGCATACGAATAGAAGAAGATAGAATAGAAGAAAAAGAAAATGGTTGTATCAATTCAGATTGTGGGCGTAAACACAACACTTGATCAAATTTTCATTGCAATCGGATGAATGGTATAGGAACGCATACGAATAGAAGAAGAAGAAGATGGTTGTACTAATTCAGAACCTTTCGCGGGCGTGCTCACAACAATTGTTCAAGATTTCATCGCAATCGGATGAATGGTATAAGAACGCATACAAATAGAAGAAGATAGAATAGAAGAAAAAGAAAATAGTTGTATCAATTCAGAAACCTTTGCGGCGTGAGCACAACACTTGATCAAAATTTCATTGCAATCGGATGAATGGTATAGGAACGCATACGAATAGAAGAAGATGTAATAGAAGAAGAAGATGGTTGTACTAATTCAGAAACCTTCGCGGGTGTTGGCACAATTACTGACGAAAATTTCATTGCAATTGGATGAATGGTATAAGGACCATACGAATAAAAGAAGATAGAATGAAGAAGAAGAAGAAGATGGTTGTAAAATTCAGAAACCTCGCGGGTGTTGGCACAATTACTGACGAAAATTTTATTGCAATCGGATGAATGGAATTAGAACGCATACGAATAGAAGAAGAAGAAGAAGATGGTTGTACGAATTCAAAAACCATTGCGGGTGTTACCACAACAACTGACGAAGTTTCATTGCAATCGGATGAATGGTATAGGGACCATACGAATAAAAGAAGATAGAATGAAGAAAAAGAAGAAGAAGAAG
This sequence comes from Rhyacophila brunnea, assembly GCF_057557595.1. Classification (NCBI taxonomy): domain Eukaryota; kingdom Metazoa; phylum Arthropoda; class Insecta; order Trichoptera; family Rhyacophilidae; genus Rhyacophila; species Rhyacophila brunnea. The sequence goes on from NW_028232774.1 coordinate 25,149,311, forward strand.
ATGGTTGTACTATTTCAGAAACCTTTGCGGGTGTTAACACAACAACTGACGAAGGTTTCATCGCAATCGGATGAATGGTATAGGAACCATACGAATAAAAGAAGATAGAATGAAGAAGAAGAAGAAGATGATAATTTTTCTAATTCAGAAACCTTAATGGGTGTGCATACAACCATTTACCAAAATTTTATTGCAATCGGATGAATGGTATAGGAACCATACGAATAAAAGAAAATTGAATGAAGAAGAAGAAGATGATGATGATTTTTTTAATTCAGAAACCTTCATGGGTGTGCATATAACCACTTACCAAAATTTCATCGCAATCGGATGAATAGTATAGGAACGCATACGGGACAGACACACAGACAGACAGACATACAGACAGACAGACATTCATTTTTATATATTAGTATAGCCTATACTCTTCCCGCAAGTGCAAGCAATAAGTTTACACAGTTTTATTGCAATCGGATGAACGGTGTGGCTGCGCATTCAATACGAACAAACAAACACACAAATATTAATTTTTATATATTAGATTTACCTACCTATGTAAAAATATTTACAATTAATATTTACCCCATAAAATATTTACAATTCTGACTACATGTCATCAATAGACATTATTTGATTTGATTTAAAGTGTTTATGATTTTTTCATTTTGTTTACCGTAGTTTTTTATACTGGCAATAAAGAGTAAGCTGTCCAGTCAATGAACCAGATTTTTTTACGTTGTCAATACTAATATAAATATTTTTCTACAGTAAAGTTTATTTATAGTAGTAAATGAACATTTAAGTTCAAATGTTTATAACATTGAGTTTAATCTTGAACAATTGACAATTACATCGAATTTCTAGAGGTGGAATAAAAAAAGGATATTAAATGAATAGCAAAACAAATGCCATTCGAAATATTATTAAACAAAATAAGGAATATACAGTCGTACTTGGTTATTACGAGGAAGGTTGGACCGGCTGAATTTGCTCGTTATAAGCGGTACTCGTTATATCAGAGAATAGGTATTTTTATTGTCGGCGAAAACAACAATTAGACACTTAACTAGTGTCATAAACGTAATCTGTCCCCGGCGGCATCTTGTCCGATCGGATTTTATTGCTTATGGTCGAAATGTTTTTAAACGATCAACACATTAACAGTATTTTAGCTCGGTATATCCGATAAGTTTCTCGTTATAACAGTGAAAAAAATGTAAGGAGAAAATCATATACCAAATGTCAACGGTTGTTTCCTCATTACATCCGAGATCTCGCTATGTCCGAGATTGTAATAACCGAGTTCGACTGTAGTTATAATAATTATGACATAGTCGATATATAGACATCCCAATTCGTTTCGTTTCAACCATGTCCGATCCTAATGGGATCATATGGGCCTCCAGAGAGTAGAAGGTTTGTATTAACTAACTATATCCGAGATAAACATAAAGTAAGACACGCAACGAATTGAATAAAAAAGAAGTTGGAAGTAAGAAAAAACGTAAATAAACATGGGAACAAATCTCGATAAGCAAAACCCAAGGACAAAATAAGTGACAAATTTAAAAAAAAATTGTAAAACATAAGAAAAAAATTTAGAATTTGAGCACTGATTACATAATATTCTAAGATAAAGACAGAACGTTATTTCTTTGAAAAAATCTATTGTCGATTTTAACGAAAATGCAAGATAAAATAAAAGATAGTTATATTTATTTTACCTATGTTATGTAAGTGAAATGGATTTGGAGATATAAAAAGAAACCTTTTTGGCCCAGTGGTTTCTAGGTGTGGACTTTTGTAATTCCCTGAAGATCTCGAATAAATAATTAAAAATTATCAACACCTATACCATATTCCTAGGTATCTACTATGATTGAAAAGTAGATCTTAATTTTTTTGTATTTATGATTGCTTCGTAAAAAAATCAATATTTACGGCTTTATGATGTGGCAGATAAATGAGCAACTAAATAGTGATCCAAATATTATGAAAAGTCCAACTATCAAAGCATCACGGCATAAAATTAGTAATACTACGGTTATACACAATTTATTGTACCTACCTATTGTTATAATTTTCTTAGTTAATTTAATCGTTGTTTTAATTTAATTTAGTTGAATTCAAATTCATCTCTTATATGTTCATTCACTGAATTGTTTACCCTAGCGTAGCCCTAGCATAGCGTATATCTTTACTATATTTAGCATACTAAATTATCAACCTCCACTTTTTGGACGACAGACAGTTATAATAGGCATGTAGATAATAATTTTAAGGCCGTAGACAGGAATGAACGCTCGATGGCCTAAATATAGTACAATAGTATGTATGTAATTAAAGTTAGGGTACAAGTCGGTTATCCTGGATACAGCGGCAAACACATTTTGAAAATAACCGATATACTAGATTATTTGTTAGGATTACCTAACGGTGGCCGCGCGGCATAAGCGTTGGACTATCATGCCGTGGGTCCCAGGTTCGAATCCTGGGTCTGGCAAGTACACATATTGTTTTTCAATTTGTGTGTGAGTCAGGGTATGGACCTAATAGGTTGTGCAAGTGGCTGACATCCATTTCTCGTAAAAACAAATTCTGTTAATACAAACCTCTACTCTGTGGAGGCCCATATGATCCTATTAGGATCGGACATGGTCAAAGAAAAAGAACCTAACCTAATCTAACCTAAACTAACCCAAACTAACAAATAATCCAGTATATCGGCTATTTTCAAAATGTATTTGCCGCTGTATCCAGGATAAACATATAGAACAAAAGTTAGTTAAGTGGAAGTTTGTCGAGGCTGTTTTGATCGGGTTAATTAAATTTGTCTTTGAATAATATTGAGACTAGAAATTTTAACAATTCTTATTATTTTTAACCTTGTATATTGTTCATAATTTTCGCGACTACCACGTGAATAGACGTTTTTTTTTTACTTATAACATTTTAAACACTTAATACTTAATATATAAATTGTACAGTCACTAGACAAAGATTAAATTTGATGTGTGTCAGAAGTATCTTAGGCATTTTCGCTCGTATGCTTTCTTTATATTATTTTGAAACTATATTTATTTTAAAATCGCTTTATAAAAGGTAGGTACGTCAAAACAGTAATAAATATCTGAAATAATTACACAACACTATTTCAAAAAGTGGAGGTTGATATATGGTCGTCCATTGTGACATGCTCCAATATCGCAAACAGAAAATATTATTGACAGAGCGCAGACCTATTGACAGAGCGTACCTGACGAACCTTTATTTTCAATGTATGTGTGTTTAATCTATGTAGGTATTGTTTCAAAAATGGTTCGATTTATTTCCGCGTTAGCAGCACATGTCGATCAAGTCTTGTCAAATATTCATTTTATTTACAATCGATTCGTTAATATACAAAAATACAAGATTAAATTTAAATAACTGGCCTAAAAAATAATAAATAATATTTTTAAAAGAAACGCTAAACGTTTTTCGCGATTAATTGCGTCTAATCCGAGATATTTCGATTTTAATTGCATGCTTTCTAACCTCTAAATCGATGTTTTTTAAATTTGAAAAAAAGGATATAAGGATATAATAAATTCCAATTTCCGCTTAGCGTTTCCTTAGGTAATAGATTTACGTACATTTTTATCGTAATTTTGATAATAAATCTTATGTCATTCATTCTTACCACCCGATAGAAATGTACCGAATTTGACACGTATTTTTGGTATATAGAACTCCACGATACTTCTTAATTTTTTATTTTATTTTTCTCATTACTTTTGAAAATATATTTACCGATTAATAAACTTTTCTAGCTATTTTTCGATAACAATTTTACCTAGAGACATCACCTTAACTCATGAGTTATCTAAAAAGCCTAAAATTAACATATTTTCGACATGCCAGTCAACTAAAAGAGGCTCATAATTCATATTTTATGTTGAAATCAAAATACGTATGTTAGGCATATTTATGTAGTGTATGTAAGTACAGTACTCTCTCAGTATTCCGCCGCTCAATTACCCGACAACTACTATAATCTGCCGTTATTTTTACTAGTTTAATTACAAAATCAAGCTCTATAATTCGCCGGTATTCATATGTAAAATTCAATAGTCCGCCGCGTGCCTATATCAGCTATCCGCTGTCGTATTTAATGTACCTGAGGCATGGAACGACCTCCCGGGACGAGCAATAATTTAATCGTGAAAAAAGCTGTGGTCCTCCATGAATCAAGATGATGAAAACTGGGTACAGGAAGACTAAGTTCCATTAGAAGAATTGATTCAGAGAGGGACTGAAAACTCAGAGCTTAACGCGAAATGTTTTAGAAGAATGGATAATAGAAAGTTCTGAGGGTATGCGCCATTTCCGACTGAAGACGAGCTCGTAAATACATCGAGAGGCTTGGATTCTGAGAATAAAGTCAATAATTGCCAACCGACCGCAGCTCATACAGTCAAATCAGAAGATGCACTAGCTGGACACGTTACCATTAAATGGGCAGAGGAAAATAATGCAACCGTCAACACATCCATCATGTTGCATAAATTATGAGATGACACAATCTTCCAACAGTATTCAGAAAAAAACAAACACTGAACAAGTGGTTGTGTTAAGTGATTTACTGTTTAAGGCTATACTTCAGCTGGGACACGGTCTAAAACGATTGTGACTACGCGACGCGAAGATTGTACAAACGACACGTGCAGAACAAAACATAATTTGTCATAAAAATGCAACATGCGTCCATTTAATGTTATGTTTATTGTTCTATTAGTAATAATAATAATATATTCATTGACATGTTTTCTTTTTCAAGTAAATGATAAAATGGTAAACGTTTTTTAGTCATCTTTACACAACTTGAGAATTAATTCCCCCGTCACCATCACAAAACAAATTGACTTGTTCACAGCTCGACTATCGCTCTCCGATTGCCAGCGAGTCCGAAATTTCATCGCACCTATAGTTGAAAATTATTTGCCGTTTCACTGAAGTATGCTCTTAATATGTATGTAGTAATAAACTTAGTTTATAATTGATATGTATAATTTAATACACCATTGAATTTTTTAATCATAAAAAAAACCGTAAGTTGCTAGTACAAATTACTCAATAAAAACCTATTACGAAATACCCGTCTTAATTTTTACAATATTTTGTATTTATGCACTATTATAATCCGCCGTTTTCACTAATTGGACACTTGTCTGGTTTTTGGGGTGGCGGAATACTGAGAGAGTACTGTAATACAATTAAAGGCTGTATTTCATTCCCACAGCATAACGTGTATAAGTGGGAATTAAATCGCTCTCCTTAACGTGAGTATGGAGAAATTCATACCACTAAGAATATTATTGAGACCTGCGCCAAATATGCTTTTCCTGTAGGACTCTCTGCCATCCATGCTGATAAAAACACACTGGCATAGATTGAGGTTTTACCGGTGCCTCTGTAGTGCTGATAACATGATTTAGTGTAACTGTGACGGTGCTTTTGTTAACTCATATCTCATTGCCGTCGCCGACACCCTGCCGCCATATGGGTAAATGAATGAATGAATTACAAATAATTTAAATTCAACACATTAAAGGATTGACAGAAGCGATTAATATAATAATGGCAGCCAATATTAGTTTTTAAACATAAAAACTAACCAAAACCTTACTTCTAATTTACCGTAAGTTGTGCTAGGTTTTGGTTTGTATTTAAGTTTCAAAAGACCACTACTCTAAAAACTAAACAGTATTAATCAAAACATGCGTAACGCGATCGAGCATTGCTGCATTTGTTTCTAGTATAGTTGCAGTGGTCGAATGGTATTTTTTATTATTTATGAAATACAATTAAGTACATATTAATAATATTTAATTGTCTTGCATTACACATATAAATTTATCTGATTTTGATGTCTACAATTATTATGGTACGGGCTTACAAATAAACGAGGCAAAAACTAAATACATGCCTGTCTATGTCACACCACGAGAAGGCACACTAAAGTTAGATATTGGTGCATACAAGTTTCATATACCTCAGTTCTCTTGTAACTCGACATAATGATATTACAGAAGAAATCAACAAGAGAATCATGTCTGCGAATAAATGCTACTTTGGCCTGTTAAGACATTTTAAGTGCCGCATACTATCTCGCCGAACTAAAAGCACTCTTTACAAGACACTTGTAAAGCCAGTGGTCACCTGAGCATCGGAAACCTGGACATTAACTCTGCGACATGAAAGAGCTCTGAACATTTTTGAAAGAAAAATTTTCCGCCGTATATATGGCCGTATAATGCTGAGCACTACGGGCTGTACGAAGATTGCAAGACTTCCCAAAATTGGGAGACTGCGATGGCTAGGTCATGTGCACCGTATGAATGACAATGAACTGGCAAAGAGAGTGATGTCCAGCAACCCAATAGGGCAGGGCGTAGAAGAAGAGGCAGGAAAAAGATTCGCTGGTAGGATGGAGCTGCCAGTGACTGCCGTATTCTGGGGGTACCAAATTGGAAAGCGGCCACACTGGATAGGGACAGGTGGAGGGAGCTGTTGGAGTAGGCCAAGACCCACACCGGGTTGTCGCGCCCTTGATGATGATAATTATTATGTACTTAAATATGTGAATTTCGTGTCATTTTTCAAGATTTTTTTATACCTATGTATTCACTTGTATTTTAACCAAATCTTCCTATTTGCTAGAAAGGTTGGGTCAGTACTGAAGTTCGTGGAATCCAAAACCTACTACGGCGCTTATTTTTTAAATATAAAGGAACAATATTAGATTTGACCGTGCTTATTAGGCTCAAAAAATAGTGTCATAAAATCAAAACTTGTACAGGAACTCGATAAAAACTTTTACAGTAAATTAACAATTTGTTTCTATTTGTATATAATAATATACTGGTCGTCGACGGTGGGAAAAAATGATGGTTTAAAATAATTATAACACGGTAATATTTAAATGATTATAAATGTTGTCAATGCCGGTTGAAAGCTGACTTCTGTTGCGATATTTCTGGGGAAGATCGTTGGCCTTTTCATTCATGTAAAAGATAAAAGAACTATTATTCACAATATTAACCAATAACGTGTAATACTAACCATTATTGTGGTCATCTCATGATATTTGGCGCGGATATTGCTATTGTCGTCGTATATACGGACGAGAGGCGTCTTGCCCATGCATCCCCGGCACAATTTTGACCATTCGGCCATTTCTATATTAGTTGACATGATATAATCGAATTAATCAAAACAACTTAAAATACCGCTAAAAACATCATTTGACAGATAAGTGGCAAAGAGTAATTTGAGTTCCTCAACGCCAAAGAGAAGATTATCTACGGCAGCTATTCCATAAAGCAGAACACGCCACAATGCACAAAATACGTTCGTTCAAAGACAAAAGAATGCTGGCGTTGGCTACTTGGCTATGACGCTATCTAGCGGTTGAGTGTGGCATACTAAAAATAGACAAAGAGTGTGCAACACACAGAAAAATTACGATGTAAAAATTAAAATGTACGACTATCCATTCCTTGCAGATATTTTTTTTTATTACGCAATAAAAACTATAGTATCAGTCAAATTAGTGAAAAAATGTAAGTTGCAAGTAATTCGCTTGATTTATTCAAATACAAGTAGTGGTAAAAGTTTTGTTGAACTACTACCTACCTAATTAATTATTCTGGACCCGATCCAAGAAAAAAGCTTAAACCCCTCTAAAGAATTTGGTTATTCTTACTTAAGCCGTGTTGATACGGTCCAAGTACACTTGGACCGAGTGCCATCCAAGTGCACTCGTATGAGACATCTTCATACTAATTATTCCTATCCAAGCTACCTTGGATAAGTAGGACGCGGTCCAAGTAGCTTGGATAGAACTGATAGGAGTAATTTGTATGAAGATGTCCCGTACGAGTGCGCTTGGATGGCGCTCGATCCAAGTGTACTTGGATCGTACTTGGACCGTATCAACATGGCTTTTGGTATGCACCATAGTACATACCCTGCCCCATCGCAGAGTTGTGTTGTTACGAAATTAGTAGCAATGTTAATAGTAAAATTATAAGATTATAACCTAACAACTAATCAACAAAATGTTAAAAAAACCCAAATTAATATCAAAAGTAGTCCACGAGATAATAAAGTAGGTAGTTACAGAGCGCGTAGGGCAACGATGGCGAACCTATGGCACGCGTTTGAAGAGAAAAAAATACCTATAATAATTATAAATGACAGATCACATTGTATAAAATATAGCAGGCAAATAGGTACCTACTCTTCAAAAATAAGTATTACGTTCAATTTAAAAATATGTAATTGCATAGGTCGGTCTTATGCGTCACATATAATATTATCGCAATAACCTCACTTCATCAGGCGGCGGGGAATGTCGCACCGTGAACCTCTAATTTTGATCGATTTACAATGCTTGAGACCACTGGAGCGAGAGAATGCCTCGTCTGATCAGAGTAATAATTGTCTTATCTATTTATACGTAAATAATAAACTACTTAATTAATACATTAACAAACAATTTCATTTATACCCACAAAAAATGACTGCACCAAATAAGAAACAAAAACTTGGTGAAGCTAACGGTAGTAACTCTGATAAGACAGTTATATACCTCATTATATTAATATACTTAGTTATATAATTTTTTAATAGATTTTTTAAAAACTATTTTTTCCCATAACTGCTCGGCACGTCAGACAGTTGAAAAATAAAATTTTGGAAATTTTGGCACGCGTACGTAAAAAGGTTCGCAAACCCTGACGTAGGGAATAGTGACATTTCATTTATACTGTGAACTTCAGTAATAATTTTCGTAAACTTCAGCCACCACCAATAAATGTTGAAAGCCCGTCTTCAGCTGCCCGTACGCGCTAGTAATACCTATACTGCTTTCGAAAGTGCGTTGACACGGTCCAAGTACGATCCAAGTACACTTGACCGAGTGCCATCCAAGCGACAGCTTCATACTACCTAATTATTCCTATCGAAGCTACTCGTCCTACTCATCCAAGTTAGCTTGGATAGAAAATAATAAATTAATATGACGATGTCTCATACGAGTACGCTTGGATGGCACTCGGTCCAAGTGTACTTGGACCGTGTCAACACGGCTTAAGTATTTGGATCGTACTTGGCCCGATTTATGGATATCTCTTTAAAAAAACTATATAATATTGTTTGTGTGAAGATCAGTCACAATAATTTCTGTATGCTACAGGGAGGGGTAAAGGGCTCAAAAGTCAAAAGTATTATGTAATATATTATAATAATATTATATATCATAATATACCTATTATCATACATAAAAGTGTCATTTAATGACGGTCTAGCTAGGTATTTATGACTTTTTGTCTACGATTTTGGTGTTTTACATTTATTTACAATAAAAATATTACCTATTTAAATATTAAAATTATAACTTCCGTAACCTCACCTCAATGACCGTGAGGAGGATATTCTAAAAGCAATGGACACCATACGGCGAAGAAGAACTGCTACAGGAGGAAAAGTTCAACATACGAGCGTCGATTAAAATGCTGCTGTTTGAGGTATCCTCGTTACGTACCTTATTTCAGCAGGGGGACCGGCAAGGAGTGGCACAACGCCCAAAAAACAATTCTTGGCGGCCCCTACGGTCGTAAAGTTTGGTCTAAATGACAAGTTGCGTCGGTGTGACCACTCGTCATCAGCTAACCATCTGACGGAGACGACCATCGCGGCCCTCCAGAATGCGATGTTTTCCCAACGGGACAGCTTCTAAAAGGGTATGCAAGGGTTAGTGGATTGGGCAACCAATCCTCAAAACATCATAACAGCGATGAGCCTGTACCAAAAAATCGAAGAGGGTTTTGGGGACCACGCATAATAAAATTTGCGAGAACATGACTCAGATCCTTACCGGAAGGATACCTTCACTCGGGAGGCAGTATCAAGGATTCCTCCGAGCTGAGAGTCCCGGAAGGCCCTCGAACTCACATTATGGCCGGGGTAATCCCAAGGGGCGACGTCCTGTGGGAAGGGAGTTCTCCGTCGGAGGTACGGGCTCCACCAGGGATCCGTACTCTAAGCGAAGGTGACCGCATCTGGACGACCAACAACATTGGGGGCCGCCTAAAAGACTTTTGGGGAGTTTGGATTGCGTAGTCTACCCCCCCCCCCCAACATTGGTAAAAATAATAGCCGTAGCCCGCATACCTCTTGTGCGGATACCACCATTGGTAAGTCCTTCTTTACTTTTACGGAAAGAATTTCAAACGCAACAATCAGCAGAGGTCACTCTTGAGATCGAGGACTTAAAGAACTCAGGGGTTCTAGAAGAAGCGGGTCAAACCCCCAGTTTTTCTCTCAACCCTGTTTCTGATCAAGAAAGAAGACGGGGCCCTATGCCCTGTTTTCAACCGAAAGCATTTGAATGCGTTCCTACAGCCAAAGCCATTCAAACTAATTCACCATTACGAGGTTCCAGCCGTCTTACAAACAGAAGACTGGCTAGTAATAATAGATCTAAGCAAGGCGTACCTCCAGGTACCAATGGCTTCTCAACATCGTCGATTCGTTCGACTAGCCTACCAAGGGGAGCTCCTACAATTCACGTGTCTCCCGTTCGTGCTGCCAACCATTCCGATTATGTTGGCATGCCTGACCAATTGGGTCGCCGAACGCCTACGAAAGAATGGCTGAAAATATTCACTTACCTAGACGACTTCTTAGTAGCCAACCAATCCGAGAAAAAGTCTCGGTTCAGGTGGAATACAGGATAACCTTCCTACAGTCTTTAGGGTGGTTAATAAATATTAAAAGATCCTGTCTGAACCCAAGCCAACAATGAGGGTCCCTGGACATCCCGTAGGACACACACAACAAGCGGAGGTTTCTGTCGCCGGAGAAGTGTATAGCACTCCGTCACCATCTGCTAATGCAGGTACAAAAAGGCAGTTGGTCCCTCAGACAGGCACATATCCAATCCCTTCTGGGGCGACTCAACTTCACATCCTACCTCCACGAGGAAGGTTGCATTGCCGATGGCTACAACGTTCCAGTTATCAATATGGTCGAGGTCCCATCCTCATCAATTGATGACAATCCCACCACAGGCCCAACGGGACATCATGTGGTGGCTCTAGGCGATAGGATCCTCCGAGTTGACACAACGCAGTTACAAAAAGGCAGTCGGTCCCTCAGACAGGCACATATCCAATCTCTTCTGGGGCGACTCAACTTCACATCCTACCTCCACGAGGAAGGTTGTATTGCCGACGGTTACAACGCTCCAGTCATCAATATGGCCAAGGTCCCATCCTCGCTAATTGATGACAATCCCACCACAGGCCCAACAGGACATCATGTGATGGCCCTAGGCGATAGGATCCTCAGATTTGACACAACGCAGGTACAAAAAGGCAGTTGGTCCCTCAGACAGGCACATGTTCAATCCCTTCTGGGGTGGCTTAACTTCGCATTCTACCTCCACGAGGAAGGTTGCATTGCCGACGGCTACAAAGCTCCAGTCATCAATATTGTCGAGGTCCCATTCTCGCCAATAGACGACAATCCCACCACAGGCCTAACAGGACATCATGTGGTGGCTCCAGGTGACAGGCTCCTCAGAGTTGACACACATTAATCACTTCCTGACAACAGGCGCAGCTGACTTAGGCTAGGGAGCCCAACTGAATGAACACCACCTATCAGGTACGTGGGAACAAGACCAGTTAGCATGGCATGGCATTCCAACAGGAAGGAAATGTTTGCAATTCAATCTCAGGTACAATCAATCATAGGATCAGATCTGCTTCTGCAGACAGACAACAAAACAGGGGTGGCATACATCAACAACGAGGGCGGCATAAAATCTGTCACCCTCCTAAACCTATGCCGACAGATACTAGTATTTACCAGTCGAGCCAACATCACGTTTACTGCACAATACTTCCGCAGAAATTACAACTGCGTGGCAGATCATCTCTCCCGCAGACAACTCATTCCCGAATGGCACCTCATCAACACCGCAACCACCCCCCCTGTTTCAAAGATGGGGTGTTCCCGAGGTGGATTTATTCGCAAGCGAAACAGCACATGTCATTGCAAGGTATGTGTCACGAGACGTTACAGACAGTGACGCGCTGTTTCACGACGCCTTCAGCCGAGTGTAGGGCTTCAGATTGGCGTGGATATTTCCCCCACCAAACTTACTTTCACGAGTCCTAGCGCACCTGAACTCAGAAAAAGGGAAGTACTTACTAGTGGCACCGAGCTGGAAACAATGCTTTTGGGGAGTGGACTTACGAAAAAGGGCGATAGTACCTCCTTATACAATGCCTCACCTACATACGACACTAGTAGGTATGGAGACCAACCGTCCATCTCCAAGGACCCAGGACCTATCCCTTTAACTATGGATAATTTCGGGTGGGGTGGAAATAACATCAAATTGAATGGTGGAAGAAAGGGCACTCCTTACTTCCAGATGGCGGCCTTCGACTCTAAAAACTTACAAACCAGCTTGGAACAAATGGAAGACAATGACATGGGTAACATGAACCTAATGGATCATAATAGCCCTCAACCAATGGAATTGGCCAGATACCTAGGCTACATGCACAACATGGAGGGTTTGTCGTACAACACCATCCTGGTGCATAAGTCAGCCATAGCCACTTTTTGCAAACCGATTATCATTGTAGATATTAGCATCAACGTGGTAGTACAACACAATATGTTACAGGCAATTTCGGTACATAAAACGAAACCCGTCAAACCAGCGGTTTGGGATCCAGGACGAGTGGTAGATCATCTTAGGAAAACAACACCAGTGGAGTACAACCTATTCGAAACCTCTCGCAGGACAGCTACTTACTCGGCTGCTTCTCGCATCGGGACGAAGGGTTCATGACCTCACACTACTCAGTAATAGTAGACAATGGATTAGTGGAAAAAAGTGACCACATAATTGTATGGCCAATGTTTGGCTCAAATACAGATACCGCCAAGCATCGTCAATCGGAATGGAAGCTAAGCGCTTACACGTCGTGTCAAAACATCGACCCAGTATTCTGGTTACGGAAACTCGTCTGCATGTCGAACCCAAGGAGAGGGTAAGGTGGGGATATTTCGGAATTATTTATATCTTCAAGAGGTCACCAAAACCAGCCACCAGGACTGTTATAGGGAATTGGATTAGGCCAGTACTGTTGGAAGCAGGGGTACAAGAACCACCAGGCAGTGTCCGCTCAGTGGTGGCTTCCTTAAACTGTAAATATACCCAATAGATGATATATTAAAGAGAGGTAACTGGCGTAGTGAGTCGACATTTCACGACAACTACCAGAGAACGATGGATACACCACCATCAGAAGGGGAAAACAACCCATTAACTTCTCTATTCAACCATATACATGGAAAGTCACGATGGTCTATACCTCGTCAATGAATCATTGTCACATACAGGAATTTGGCATACCCAACACCAGGTGATAACAAACAGATATATCAAGGACTTCAAAGTCAAATTCGAATAATGAAAGGAGTTTTACCTACCAATAAAACTCTTATTATTCATGTTGACTTTGTAGTCCAGATAACTTCTACCTGGTTCCTTGAGTCATATCATAATGAAGACAAAAGGATCCCAAACTCCATACATAAAAAAATGACGCGCAGGTATGACCAGTAAATAAAAACGGAGGAATGACCAACGACAAGAAAAAGGAAAATAAATTAGTAGAATATAACCTCACGCGAAGAAGAAAGAGCAAACCCTATCTCAAGGACTTCAAAGTCAACATGAATAATAAGAGTTTTATTGGTAGGTAAAACTCCTTTCAAAATTACCATAATTTCGGTATTTCCGTAGGTACCATAATTTGGTGCATAGTACTATAATTTCGTAATCGAGGTAAATTTGGCATGCTGATAAAAAAGTTCTTGAAACGAAACAGTATTTCTCAAATCCCCTTTACATAGGTAAGTAGGTAGGTACCTAGGCTTTTTTGTGAGAAACAAAAAACCTGTACATTTCAACCGAAAACAATGTGTACAGACCTACAAACTTATCTAAAGAATGGATGGGGGGAGCCACTGTCGAAAACTACCCAATCAAGACTGGGAACTGGACAGAATCTGACATTCGAATGACATTTTCAAAATGGCGTCCATATGGTAGTTTGTAGTTCCATTTTTGACCCTTATTTAGATAAGTTTGTAGTATTGTACCTACTATAATTTTTGACAAAATACTATAATTTTGGTAGATACCTCGTACTTTCGGTGAGATAAAATGGCAACACTGCCGGAACAGTTCGATGAAAATAATTGATAAATTTTAGATTCACATTAAATAATTTCTCAGATTTTAGTCACATATTAGTGGTACCCAATATTTTATATCGATTATCGTTTTTATATAGATCTCCAAACCCCTTTTACTGATATCAGCTATCACTGGCTATCACGCACAAAAAATATTTTAACTTTAGGATGGCATCCCTAATTCGAAATTGACCTATTTGACGTTTCTGATTCTGAAATCTGAATCCTAAAATTTATGCCTGAAAACTACGCGGCTTAGCTGTGTGACATAATCAGGTATTTTGGCTAACTTTACACTAAAAATATGTTGCTGTTATCGTATTTACTGATCAAATGACTGAGCCACAGTTCTTACAGGCTTGTAATATCATTGCAATATTATAAAATAAAATGCATTGACTCCAGACTATGTAAAAATATATCACCATTTTTACTTTAACTTTGTACAAATATGCCTTATTTATTTGTTAGTTAGTTGACATAATAAAATTAATGCTAAATTTTAAAGAATAAGTGATACTCTTTCTAGATATATAAATTTACTATGTAATTCATAATTAATGGATGAGTAATAAACCCTAGAATTCGTAACCTTCAAACTGTTCCTTCAAACTTCCGTCCTTAAAAATAAAGAAAATACTTAATACTCGAACCAATTACTAAATGTTTACTTACATACTTGATAATGACATAATATAACATATTTTTATTGGAATGCTGTATGTATAATAGTATTTGGCTTTAGGTATTGAGTTTAGATATGTACCTAATCAGAATGTAATGAGGGAGGGACCCACAGAACAAATAATATATAGAATACCGACAGGCTATATTCAATACACTGCATCTTGATGCAGGGTTTTGAAAGTGTGAGTCCTACGAAAATGAAGCATGCATTATGCACGTGCAATAGTGTGTAATACACCAACATTAAATGAGCGTAAATGCATAAACCGAGAGCAGTTTTCAGTATTCGACGTAAAACGTATTCTTGACACGTGTGTGAGTTTAACCCGGATTCTTCCTTACTCGAATCGGTTACCTGTTATCGCCATATCCGTTACGTATTTCAGTTCCCATTATTTCTGAGTTCCCTGGTGGGACCACTATTATGGATGTGCCTCTGCCCTCTGCTAAACTAGCAATTAACCCTGCCCATAGTTACACTAAGTAGTTACAATATAATAATTAGGGAGGTATATCCTATTCATTATGGTTGCACAATTGTATTTGCAGGCGGCCCTCAACATTCATACATTCTAATTTTGTACTTTTTTTAAAATTCAGATAGGTACCTACCAGCGTTCATTACAATAAACAACTTCTTTTGTAGTTTAGAATGCCATGCTTGTTTCGTGGAAAAATTCTAATTGTGTATTTTTGTTTGAATTGCGACTTTTTGTGTTATGTGACCACTCATTTAAAAATACCTATTCTCTGATATAACGAATAACGCTTATAATAAGCAAATTCAGTCAGTCTCAGCTTCCTCGTAATAACCAAGTTCGACTGTATTAGAATTACCCCAGCATCGATTTTATTTGATTTCTCACGATATGACTTTGAAACGTAGCGTTTTTGCTTTTATACAACTCAACTTTGAATTCAGCCAGTAACTTGTACTTGTTTAATACTCAGCACCTCAATTAATAATATTTTCTTTTTCTTATATTCTAGCTTTATGGGGGTAGGAAAAATCATCAAAAGATACGCATTTGTTGTGTTGTTCCCGACTGTAGTGACCGTGTCAATCGTCGCCGACTTGCGGCACACATATCTGTGGAAGAAGCAAAACAATCAGTTGAAACAATAAAATGGGTCTATTCGGGTTCACAAAGCAACACTTGTGGTTTGCCTTCCCAATGATGGGATTCTGCATCGGTCATTTCCTGGACGTGAAGGAGTCGGAGAGGATGATCTTTTTCAGAGACCAAAGCGCCCTTTACGGCAGAACATTGAAGCCAGGCGAGGAACCAACTTGGCCATGATGTTATTTATTTAATATTGTATAAAGGTGTTATAGAAAATAGAATGATTGTACTCATGGTTTCCAATTTGATTTGCAATATGAATAAAGTTTCCATTTTATGAATCACCTATCCGTGTTTTCTGTTTAATCCTTTTGCATATTAAATAACTTATCACTTAAAATATTTTGATTTTATGTATACAACAACAAAGGCAGAGTTCTCATTTACTTACATAGACTTCATTATAATTTTTTCTCAACCAGTAAAATTTCAAGAGTTTGCTCGAAACAGAAAGTAGGCGCCTTATTTGCATTGTGTGATTTTAGAAAGTGAAGTATATTCAGCTAAGTACTTATGATTCAAAAAGGCTAAGTAATGGAGTGGTTAACAATAAAACAACAATTATTGTGTAGTAATTAATCTCTTATATTATTATCCTACGATATATTACGGGGCGTTTTACGTGGGCGAACTCAGCGCAACTCAAACGTATAACTGTGTGTGAAAATGTTCGTAAACAGTCTTTTTTTGTTTATACGGTTGAGTTCCGCGCGCCGCTCATCGCTTCGCGTGACGTCGCTCACGTAAGACGAGCCGTTAGATATCACACGAATTTCTTATTTTAATGCCGTTTTGTTGATTTTTAAACGCTTTCACTTAGATTTGTGTGCTCCTGAACTGTCTCCTAATTCAGTGCTCCGCAGCCTTTTCTCACCCACATCACTACACGTAAAACAATTACCACCATACATCCATATACACCAAAACATGGATCCCACATCCTAAAGGGGGACCCCAGGCCAGGATCTTTGCCCCCCCCTACCTATCGCTAAGGTTAAAGACAGTGTTACTCTATAATAGCGTTTTTCAAATGGTGTTTGAGATAAAATTAATTGTATAGATTGTATGTTTAGCGATTTTTTGTATTTATGAATACATCCACTTGAATTATGGTTAGTTGACGGGTCGAATATTGAAACAATAATAATAAATTGTATCCTATGTTTTAAAATATTAATAAAAACATGGTAAAATAGCGACTTTTTTCACTATGCGAGCAAATTAATTGTAGTTTTAAGTTTATCTCACTTATCTGGATGACCTGCCACGCCCCCCCCTCCTGAGCCTGAGCCACCAAGCTAAAGCCGTGTCAGCCCCCCCCCTTGTGGGGGCCATGCACCAAAATTACATTAATTGATGTTTTTTTATTTGATAAATAATTAAATATACATGACACATAACGTCAAACTAAATGTACATACAGTCGATCTTGGTTATTATGAAATATAAAGGAAATAGCGAGATCTCGGTTGTAATGAGAAAACATTCGTTGACATTTTAGTTTATGATTTTCTCCATACATTTATTCACTTTTATATCGAGTTAGTTCTCGGGTATACCGAACTAAACTGTTAATGTGTCGATCGTTTAAAAACAACATTTTCGACCCTAAGCAATAAAATCGCGCCGGGCAATTAACTACACTGATGCCGCCGGGATCGGATTACGTTTATGACACTACCTAATTGGTGTTTTCGCCGACAACATTGAAAAGTATCGACGCATATCGTTGAAATAGCATGTAAAAAATCCAAGCTCTGTGAAGTCAGTAGGTACCTACCAGCGCCAGTGGCTCAGTACTTCAATACAATAAACAACTTTTGTTGTTAATGAATGATACCATGCTTGTTTCGGGGATTTTTACGATGGTTTTCAGATTTTTTATATTCTATGATAAAATATCCAGGCGAGCAATTTACCACTGACTAACATCCACGGTGGCCACGTGGCTTAAGCGTTGGACGATAACACCGTGGGTCCCAGGTTCGAATCCTAGGGCTGGCAAGTACAAATATTGTTTTTGAATTTGTGTGTGTCAGGATATGGACCTAATAGGTTGAGCAAGTGGCTGACATCCATTTCTCGTAAACAACAAAATCTGTTAATACAAACCTTTACTCTGTGGAGGCCCATATGATCCTATTAGGATCGGACATTGTCGAAAGAAAAAAAAAAGATGCTTAAATAGAATGTGGCGTGAAAAATGTTATATAACGAGTAATGCTTATAATGAGCAAATTCAGTCGGTCCCATCTTCCTCGTAATAACCAAGTTCGACTGTATTTCCATGTATTTGTATTATCAATATAATAACTAATTAATGTGATACCTGAGTTTGTTTCAATGAACGCAAAAGTTTTATATATTTTTTGACTTGATATTTGAAAGAGCAACCCGAAGTTCTTCCACTGCGATTAAAAGTAACTAAAGTTGATGATGATGCTAAAACTGTAATGAAGAAAAATAAGAAACAAATACATCCTTCCCATTGAAATAACTTTGTAAAAAAACCTTGCAGGTGTAGGTATTTAAGTAATAATATTTTTTTATTTAAGGTGTGTTTCTTATTTCAACAGTCTTTCATTCATATTGGTAACACTTATAAAAAATATTTTTTTTATTTCAATTAGAACTAATAAGACAGCATTAAGTAGTTCCACGACTCGCCACTAGGGAATCTGAGCATTACAAATATTTATGCCCTCTTTTCTCTAAGACAGCTAAGAGGTGGGTCCCAAGATTGGAAATTTTTGTTAGATGGGTCGGAGCCCAGTCAACTTTGGGAACCACTGGTCTAGAAGGTCCTTTGATACATTTGTAGTGACCCTTGTCTTAACTCCTTCTAATTTGTCAATTTGTCGCCCAATTTAAAATGCCTATGTTAATTAAATTAGGTACTACAGTACTCTCTCAGTAATCCGCAACCCCAAAAACCAGACAAGTCGACGTGCCCTAGAAAAACCATTGTAAGTCTGAAAATAGCATTTTAAGTTTTATTCGCTTTTTATAATATTTAATTTTTTATGCATGTCCTGTAAAAATTTCAGGTCTCTAGCATAAAAATTGACGAAGTTAGGTTTTTGACAATGGTGCTCTATATCTACATATCGCATCGACCAAATTTATTTATTTATTATTTATTATCATGGTTCAGTTTGAAAACATTACTAATTGCGGACTAATTTTTTATGATCCAACCAAGTTAAACAATCCTTTTCGTTGCACTTTGAAATGGAATTTTATGAATATCATTAACACGTGCCTCTACGTGTTCTTAGTATTTTTGAAAATATAATAGGGTACACATTAAGTATATTATGCATAATTTTGTATTTTGAATATTCCTCTAAGATAGAAATTACCCAAGAGATTATATTATTTTATTACATGCCGTTCACTGAAAAGGATTAGGCGGCAGGGATTTTTTAAAACTTGTAGTTACCCATTGTTTGCAATACAATTTGAATGTAAAAATAAAATTTTAATGGTCAATAATTGCTAAAGCGTTTTATGCTTATCCAAGTAAATATATTTTGGAAAAGAGATGAAGTAAAGTAAACAAAATGATGTGTAGGTATTCTGAAAACTGACCCATCTACTGGTGATTGAGAAATTTAATATTACCTCCTAATTAAAGACATATACCTATTATAATCTTAGTACTGGTGAGTAGTGACATAATTTTTGATGTTAGTTATATTTGTTCAAAATAAATATACAGTGTTGCTTTTAACTAACAATAACATTTTTATAGTAATTTAATCACAATTTGACATGGCTTATTTGAGTTTTAACACTATAGATACATAAATATTATGTATCTATAGTTTGTGAAAAACTCAAATAATGCCAAATGGTGATACCTATATCGTACACGGTATTTGGTATATTTTCAATTAAAATATCAATTGGATTTGAAAAATCTAGTAATGGTAAGTACTTAAATTTATATATTTACCTCCTATTTACCTATGGACTATGATTTTTATAAATTATGAAAACTACTTTAATAGTAACTACCTAATTATTATTTCATCCAATTTAAATTGGTCTGAATTATACATTTTGTAAAACTATCAAAATAAATAAAAATAGTTATGAATAGACAACTGATAATACAGTAAACTGTCTTCCTTTGAGAAAGTTTGTAATAAAACTCTATGCAATCGATTAAATAACAATATAACATTTCAAGAAAATACTACTTGAATGCGAATTATTTAATTTTTTCATCAGTCTAGTTTATAAAAAAATGTAAATCCACACCAACAACATAAATTTGATTATTTAAATTTGTGAACGTTGGTACACATTTATTTCAACCTTTTAAACAAATAATAAAAATCATAAAACCTGATATTAATTAACGTAACTGAGCTTAATTAAGAAATATTCTTACTGATGTTTCATGATTTATGTTGACAATAGAATATAATCAATCTATATTCATATCAACGATAAAGATTAAAAAACACAAACAATAATTAATATGGTCAGAATTTATGTGAAATTTTATAATCTAATAAGTATCTGATACACCCCTGTTACAGGCGAGCTTCTCCCGGTGTAAAATAATCATTTAGTAGTAATAAGTCAAAACGTTACCCTGACATCTAGAAACGGCTTCATAAAACATCTAATCTGATTCCTTGCTCAACTACGTAATTTTTCTTATTCATAAGTAAAGGCCTTCGTCTGGTGTGTGAAAATCACATATTGGGCGGAGGTGTAATTAAGATAAATTTAATTTAATTTAAAAAGTATAAATGATGATGGATAAAAGAGATAATTTTAAGATTAAATATAAGTACTTATTCATATATAATAAATTTTGCCGCGCTTGCCGGCAATGTTCAAATTTCCACGCGCCTCCGCCGGGGTGGTCCTCGTGATTCGTCAAATCAAAAACATCACGCGATAAAATTTGGCCAATCACGAGAGTCCTTTTTGCTGGATGGCGTGGGTACGCGAAATTTGAAAAAGAGAAAAGAGTTAGTGAGCGTCCCTTTTCCAACATGTACGGACCTGCGAAACTTATTGTTAAAACAAAATATGTAAACGTGTAAAGAAAATGTAAAATATAAGATAATACCAAGTTACGCACGAGACAGACGTGGTTTCATTTAATTTCTCCTCAATTTAAAATATCTTTTTTTGTGAATCCGGGGTACGATGGACACCTGAGCTAGCCGCTGGAACCACGGGTACCTCATATCCCTACTTGTTTAATTAAAGAAAGGTATTATATGCACAAATAGGGATACTCTTTAAAAAAAAAAGAAAAAAAGGTAGGTACTGATAAAAGAATTTCTCTTGTTTACATAACTAGCTGAGATACTGTATGAATATCATTTTAGATAGGTACCTAATCATAATTATCGAATGCGCTTGTAATACAAGCCTAATATATTGATTATAAATTTTTATAAAGATTTCTGATGATGAACAGTTTACTGCGGTCTCATCTGAGAACAAAAGTAATAAATCTGTCTTTTATTAATAATTGTAAGGTATACATAACATTTTCGTTATTTTGTTAATATGTAGTCATACAATGTGTTGAATTTTTATGACAAATTATATTTCGTTCGGCTCGCATCATTTGAACAATCCCCGCATCGCCTAGTCACGATCTTTTTAGACCATGCCTCAACTGTAGTATAGCCTTAAAGAATCATCGAAGTATTCCCATTTCTTCATATTGTTTTTAGTTTTGGTTGCTCCGGTTCATATTCATCCGGTTCATTCGCTAAACTGCGATGTCCTTTGTGCCTCCAGGCACTTCTCGCAACTTCTCGTCGGGCACTGCTGAGAAGGTAGTCATATTTCTTGCTTTGTTCGATCATAAATCGACTAAGAAGCGACCTCGAGCCAAGTCAAGGTACTTCTGCTAGCACATTGTACAATGTACAATATACATACGGCCGATATGGTGACATACTTGACATCGTTGCGACCCAATAGATGAAAAGGTGACAATATCACTACAGTACCCACCGTACTACATATTATAATATACATGTATGTACAGCATTTACTGAGTAACATTTGTGCACCAAAGAATATCAGATCCCGAAAACCAACTCCGTTACTAAAAACATATAAATTCATAATTTTAGTACACATTCTGGCTTCAAAGGGCGTCAGGCTACACCATTTCATACATCATGCAAGCTTTCCAATATAGTTCAGTTTTCAGCCAATGCAGAATCATACTTAGAAGCGTAAGTACGTCAGCGTTTACTTGGTAGAATTTAATTTAAAAAATGATAATATAAATTATATTACATTCTTCAGTATTCTACATAGTACACTCACACATTCAAAACCCTTCATCAAAATGTAGCATATTGAGGTATATAGCCTATCAGAATTCTATTTATTAATCTGTTCTGTGGAATATACCAAATCAATCATAATGTAATACAGTCGAACTTGGTTATTACGAGGAAGATGGGACTGAGTGAATTTGCTCGTTATAAGCATTACTAGTTATATCAGAGAATAGGTATTTTTATATGAGCGGTCACATAACACAAAAAGTCGCAATTCAAACAAAAATACACATTAGAATTTTTCCCCGAAACAAGCATGGCATTCATAAACTACAAAAGAAGCTGTTTATTGTAATGAACGTTGGTAGGTACCTAGTGACGTCACAAACCTTGGATTTTTTACTTGCAATTTCAACCATATGCGTGCGTGTATACTTTTTCAATATTGTTGGCAAAAACATCAATTAGGTAGGTAATTAACTAGTGTCCCCGATTCCGGCGGCATCCTGTCCGGTCGGATTTTATTGCTTAGGGTCGAAATGTTTTCTAACGATTAACAGTTTTAAGAAAAATTTTGACTATATTTTAGCTTGGTATAACCGGCAACCGTACAAAGAAACTCATAAACTAAAAAATCAACGAATGTTTCCTCGTTACATCCGAGATCTCGCTATATCCGTGATCATAATAACCGAGTGAGACTGTAAATATATATAGGTGATATAAATGATTATTGTTTTGAGTATCTTTCCCAATTATAAAAAACATAAAATGATTAAACAAATAAAATTAAAATTAAATAAATAATTATGCATGACTAACAAACAAGGCAAATTGTAATAATTACTTCACATTAATTATGTTAGTTATATTATTTGTCACATAAAACTATGCATAAACCATACGGGAGACTCATGTTCTTTTTGCTAGGGTGCTCAGCTTTATGATAATATATCGTTGCTGTAAAGAAATCACAAATCCTTGATAATATGCTTGTGGTTAAATTACTAGGTACACAACGTACTACAGTTAAAATATAATGTATGTACAATGTATACCCAGTGATTCCTATCACAAACTGTACCGCATCCAGTGGCGGCTCGTGGATATTATATCTGGGGGTGCTGCAATAAAAATGAAACGCTGAAAATAAAAATAAATGATTATTTGGATTATATTTAACTATTAACATCAAAATTATTAAAATGAAATATTATACCTAAGTGTTTTTATTTCATTATAAAATTGATTCTTCTGTCTTTTTTCCTTGAAAGAAGGTTTCACCTTTTAGTTGCTCTCGACATCTGTCGCGACTCGCGTTGCGCGTCGCTACTAGCTCAGGCCGCTGTCCCGACAACGTTCGCAGCACGAAAATATTACTGTCTAACCAGACTAAGCTCTGAGCGGCGAGCCCGGCCCCCGCGCCCCTCCTTTACCTATTCGATCATATTCTATCGAAAATGGTACTGCGTAAAATCACGCGATGCATCACTTTCATCGCGGTTATGATAATTATTATTATTGGATGTACACATATTATTGTAGTACATACATATTGATTTTCAATTTGTGTCTGTCAGGGTATGGACCTAATAGATTGAGCAAGTGGCTGACATCCATTTCTCGAAAAAAACAAAATCTTAAGCGTTGGACCATCACGCCGTGGGTCTCAGGTTCGAATCCTGGGTCTGGCAAGTATAATTTTTACAAAGTTTTTCAATTTGTGTGTGAGTCAGAGTATGAACCAATAGGTTGAGCAAATGGCTGACATCCATTTCTCGTAAAAAACAAAATCTGTTAATACAAACCTCTACTCTGTGGAGGCCCATATGATCCTATTAGAATCGGACATGGTTGAATAATAATAAATAATATTACACTTTTCTCAATTTGCTTGGGGGTGCTGCAGTTCCGCAGTGCATATGGACGAGCTGCCAATGACTATCCCCAACCTTATTTGATACAACCATTGAGACATTTTTTATATCTTGCTGGATCCCTACTTGTCTGACACACATTAAGGTGTTTTTCCTTTTTCGCATCTTAGTCGATATATCATGGGGTTTCTGCCAAAAGTTGGTAAGTCATTGTCTGTAAACTCTAAATTTCTAAATTATGTGTCGATATATAAATAGGGACTGGGACAACTGGACGCCAGGACAATTGGTCGCCACACTGTCAAATGAAATAAATAGACGTTCGTTACAATTATATACAGAAAGTAGACGAGGAATTTATCTACTTAGATAGTTTTAATTCATTTTGCTCTTAACATAATATTTTTTATTGCGGATTGAGAATTATTATGCCTGAGGCTTTATATAAAAATAAAAGAACTCTCTTCTCGTGGAACTAAAAAATACCAATGCAATGCACAATTAAACCATTATTTACGTGTGCATATTTAAATTCTCATCATGGAAATACAGTTGAACTTGATTATTACGAGGAAGATGGGACCGACTGAATTTGCTCGTTATAAGCATTACTCGTTATATCAGAGAATAGGTATTTTTAAATGAGCGGTCACATAACACAAAAAGTCGCAATGCATGAATACTTTTTCAATCTTGTCGGCGAAAACACCAATTAGGTAGGTACTTAGACACACTAGTGTCATAAACGTAATCCGAACCTGGCGGCATCCTATTCCTCAGATTTTATTAACAGATTTAAGAAAATTTGACTATATTTTAGCTCAGTAAGGAGCTCATTATAAAAATGAATAAATGTATGGAGAAAATCATAAACCAAAATGGCAACGAATGTTTCCTCGTTACATAAGAGATCTCGCTATATCCATGATCGTAATAACCGAGCTCGACTGTATATATTTTTAAAATACCTATAATTCACAAGCGTCTATTTCATTCGATTGCATGGCACCCAGTTGACCCTTCGCCAAATCGTCCTTGACAAGAAAAAAACGTCATCTGAAATATAGAACGTGCACATAAACACAAAGAAATTATCATTATTTATAGCAGTAATCTCTTTCCTTTTCGTATCCCCATTTTCTCGCTATCCATTGCTGCTCTGGTATGCCAACATTCTTGTTTTTATTTCTTTGGTGTGAGTACATATACCTATATTTCGGGTGAGCCTTACCGAAGATTCACGGAGCTCGGTTTCCGCTGAACCCAGTTGGGAATCACTGACCTAAACCAAATAACAATTTCATTCAAATAAGATTTGGGTGTCGCAATAAGATGTCGCACTACAAGAAGTATTGTATTTGCAGAGATCATTGTCAAATTTATTTTCATCTGTTTATTTACTGTCGACAACACTCGATGAAATACTTGTGATTAAATTACTAAGGTACTCAACGTACTACATTTTAAATATTATAACGTATGTACAATGAACACCTTGGAATTTCTATCACATAATAATACGTCTTCTGCTTGTCATTGTCCGCCCCTTAGTTGGAGCACATGGACTTCACACGGCGCCTCCAGGAGTCCCGAGTCAGGTCGAGAAGAAAATCATTTTATTCGCACTTTGGTTTAAAATGCTAGTAGACAATATCACTACAATTCGAGGGCTTAATGTCAAACAACCCTATCTACAAAAGTGCAACTTTACAGGAGAGCCAAAAATAGTTATTTTAGATTCTTGTAACTCAACAAAGGAAATGTTTATTTAAAACCTAATGTTAATATTTTATAATTTATTGTGTATTGTACATTTATCTTGCTTATGATGATGTTAAAATGTATAGAGATAGTTTTAAAAAAATATGAAAACAAGGGTAACTTATGTAGTTAGCGTTAAACTTTACTAACGATTTGTAGCCATAAATGTAAAATAACGTTATCTCAAAAAAAAAAAAAACTTTTTTGTAGATAACGTTGTCTGACTTTAAGCACTCGAATTGCATGGCGCTATTCTCGTACCCATGGTGCCACTGTATACTGAGTAGCTGTGCTTATTTGAAGTTTACCTGATTAATTAACGTACAAAATAACTAGTTTTGGCCGCCCTTGTGCAAAGCATATTTTACCTGTGTAGTAAAACAAAATCAATACATGAATAAAATCTTCCCAATGAACGATGCATGCAACCAGTAATGTCGATAACATATACAGAAATACTAATAAACATAACGGCGTTTGTTGTTGTTGTTGTTGTTGTCAATCTATAGTCAATCCATGGATTCGGTCGATGAAATGTATTGTGACAGAATAACTTTGTACACAACGTACTACAGTTTGAATATAATGTATGTACGATGTATGCCCAGTAATTCAGTCACATGTAATAAGAATTCAGTCTCTCGTCCAGGGAACTCAGAAATAATGGGAACTGAAATACATAACGGGTAAGGCGATAGCAGGTAACCGACTCGAGTAAGGAAGAATCCGGGTTAAACTTACACATGTGTCAAGAATACGTTTTACACCGAATACTGAAAACTGCTCTCGATTTATGCATTTACGCTCATTTAATGTTGGTGTATTACACACACTATTGCACGTGCATAATGCGTGCTTCATTTTCATAGGACACTCACACATTCAAAACCCTGCATCAAGATGCGGCGTATTGAATATAGCCTATCGGTATTCTATTTATTATCTGTTCTGTGCTCTCGTCGAACTTGGTTATTACGAGGAAGATGGGAATGACTGAATTTGCTCGCTATAAGCGTTACTCGTCATATCCGAGAATAGGTATTTTTAAATGAGCAGTCACATAATACAAAAAGTCGCAATTCAAAAAAAAATACACAATTAGATTTTTTCTATCGAATATGGTACTGCGTGAAATCACGTGATGCATCAATTTCATCGCGGTCAATTATTATTGGGTGTATCGGTGATAAACAAAAATACACAAGTAGAACTTTTCACCGAAACAAGCATGGTATTCATAACTACAAAAGAAATTGTTTATTGCAATGAGCTGGTAGGTACCTACTTACTTCACAAACCCTGGATTTTTTTTTAACCATATGCTTTTTCAATGTTGTCAGTGAAAACACCAATTAGGTAGTGTAATAAACGTAATCCGAACCCGGCGGCATCCTGTGCGGTCAGATTTTATTGCTTAGGGTCGATTTAAACAAACAGTTTTAAGAAAAATTTTGACGATAGTTTAGCTCGGTATATCCGATAAGGAGCTCATTATAAAAGTGAATAAATGTATGGTGAAAATCATAAACTAAAATGTCAACGAATGTTTCCACGTTACATCCGAGATCTCGCTATATCCGTGATCGTTATAATCGAGCTCGACTGTATTTCATTTCACACTTTCATTTCACACTAGAAACTAGCTTATTAAAACAATGACTGTAATTCCATAGAGGAAAAGACATTCCTGAGGCGTTGCATTCTAAGTAGGTAGGTACAATAATCAGGACTTATTTTTTTTCGTTAACCATTTAACTTTGGCTTGCAAATTTTAAATTTTAATAGCACACTTACTTAGCAGCAGGTCCTTTTTTCTTATCGTCTTCCTCAGTCTTACCTTCCTGGCTCATATTCTGTATGAGTAGGATGAATATCGTCATTGAGTCCAGACTCCATGGAAATGACTGAATCACTGGTTATCATTTGCAACTGTATCTTCCTGATTCATAGAATATGATGTTCCAACATCCAATGCTGAATAAATTCTGAAAAAAACTACATTACTTTTAATTATATAGTTGAATAAATATGTCTTAAGACTTATGCGACATTGTGACATTGACTTAATGACATTGAGCGAGTTTACAAGCTACAAGCTGACGAATTTACTATCTGCTAGTAAACTCGCCCAGTGTCATCATCTAACTAGCTAACAAGCAGATTGTAAACAATCTACGAGAAAAGTTGAAAGCCTGGCTACTTTACTCGCTACTCGCTGGCCGATCTGCGTCTGCGCAGTAGAGCGATAGTGGCGAACCTGCCGGTAAAAAAACGAACTACTCAATACGTCCTTTCAAATAGTACCAAAAATGACGTTTAAGATACATAAAGTATATCCTATGTTCCCTTTCAATATTGGGGTCTGTTACATTTCCGTCTCCGCAAATTCAAGAACAACATTATGGTTTCAACTCGCTAGCTTGTTGGCTTCTGAGCGAGTGGAAAGTTGTGTGTCATCATCACTATCGCACTATCTCACTCACCCACTTTTAAAATCGCCGACTAGCAGCTTGTAAACTCGCTCAATGTCATCCAGCCTTTATGTATAGAAATACCTTAAGATTTCGGTTTCATGTATTAATAACATAATATACATACAAACCTGAGTTGGAATTGCAATAGATGAAGCCCACCCTTTGTAAAGAATAGTAATTCACTCAAAAAATGATTACTGCAGACAGTGGCTCCTTTTGTGGGAAACCAATATGGATCTTGCCTGGACATTCTTATTATATCAATCCATCTCTCTTGTCACAGGTAGTAACAGTTGGTGGAGTGTCTGGGTATGGGGAATGTACCCGAGTCCGAGATTGAAGCAACAAGAAGCTATAAGTCAGTGCGCCCGCTATATATTGTGAACTCCACTCCCTCCAGCCGCCTTAAAAATCGAAACGGACGCCCCCACATTCAGTGACGTTCCTAGACAAAATGCCGCCCTTAGGCAGTGCAAATGCCGACACATTTTTTTAATACAGTACTTTTTATCATCCTTTCATGACTCCAATATCTAAGAAATGTGTTGTATGGATACATTACTAACAAGATATACCTATATCACTAAATCTAATTTAAATGCCATCTCTGCTTTAATATACAATATAGCGAGTCTACGGTTTCAGATAGGTACATTTAAAAATACACTTAACAACTTTCAAAACTCGCGAGTGACTGGCAAACATATCTGGATAAGTTTTAAAATAGGTATACAAGTGTCATTGCTGTTTACTAAGAACGTGACGTTCAAAGACAACGGAAGTAAACTAGACATCGCTAACCCGACAAAAAATCCTGTTAAAACTTTTATAGTATCTAATTAATACATTTTGTTTCCAACCAGCTGAATTTTTTAATGGAAAGATATTTCCGTTATTACTGATATACCTACTTATTTCTATATATTCCTAGTGATTCTCCTCGATTTGCCGCCCTTTGGGTAACTGCCGCCCCCAAGCGACGCTCAATCTGCCTACCCCCACGGGACGTCACTGCCCACATTTTACTGTATGTACGCTTGGTATTAGGTAGGTATCAAATATAATTTTAGTTTTTGTACCTAGGTACAAATTTTAGCTCTGTACTTTTCGACCAGTATTGAGATACCTCTAATAATCTATTCAATAAAACATATTACTTAGCCCAGTGACGTCCCGTGGGGGTAGGCAGATTGAGCGTCGCTTGGGGGCGGCAGTTAGGGCTTGCGCAGACAGAGAGCGGTCGGAGTTTTGCGTTCAACCGACCGTTGACCGCTAGCGTTCAGGGACAGCAGACAGGTGGCGGTCAACAATATGCGTTCCATTTGTATACAAACGTTGTAGTGACACAGGCGCTGCATAATGCGAGACCGCTATATTCCGACTGCGAGTGGAAGTGAGAAAGCACAGCTGTTGCGTACTCACTCCCCCGTGTGGTTTCGCTCTATGTTGTTTGACTGCTCAAATTCCTATGACGGGACTGGACGGGAGGTACGTCGTTCTTTGTAATTCCGGGAATATAACTCTAGAACGCTAGCGTTCCAATTGACCGGCGCGGTCTGACCGCCGGCTGTGTACCCATACAGTATGAAGTCCATACAGTACAAAGAACGCCGAACTCCGAACGCGGAACGCAGACCGCCTGACCGCTCTCTGTCTGCGCAAGCCCTTACTCGAAGGGCGGCAAATAGAGGAGAATCATAGAAATTGCTACCAAAACTTAGTACCTAATAACGAAAATATCTTTCCATTAAATAAATCAGCTCACCGGTTGGAAACAAAATGTATTACTTAATATACAAGGTTTAACAGGTTCGCGATAAGAAGCCACTGTGTTACCAACGGAAAAAAACCAACTTTTGGGCAAAAAATATTTATAAATTTATTTTGTATGTTTTAGTAGTAAGTATATATTTTGTTAGTAAGTACCTAATGTAGCCATACAACACATTTCTTAGATATTGGAGTTATGAAAGGATGATCAAAAATACTGTATAAAAAATGAAGCGGCAATTTGGCGCTGCCTGAGGGCGGCATTTTGCCTAGGGACGTCACTGTATTAGCCACAATTAATGTGACTGACTGAAGAGAAAGAAGTCTACTAAATTCAATGAAAATGCAATATGAAAAAGAATTAAAAAAAAACGAAAAATACTAAGTATTTTTCTCGTATACCCCTAAAAATAACCCGCCAAAAAGGCAGTCCATGTACTTATTATTATTATTTATTAGTTGTTCATGGCGCCAAACTATTTCCGGGCATATCAGTTCTGATGGCACGATTTTAGTGGCATATTCTGATATAAGCAAAATAATTCAGGTTCCTAATTACATTTTAAGACTTATTTAGTAGGTAAACAACGTCCACATTAATTTATAGATATGTACAAGTAAATAGTAATACAATGTAATAGTAAATAGTAAATACTATCCCATGCCCGCGACCACAAAGCTGTTGAGAGCCCCTGACTTGCATGTTATATCTTTTTTTATCGCCGTTTCTAATAAGCATACGATTCGTATATTTTGTATTATTTCCATTTAGGTACCTATTTACTATATTGCAATAATTATTACTATAAAGCCGTGGCGAAGGGTGGAGGTAGGCTATTAGGATACGACATAAGTCATAAATAGTGCATACTAAACTTTTTTAGTCAAACGTATTTGTTTTCATTGAACGAAGTCCTAAGAATAAAATGTGTGTTTTTTTAAATCAATTAAACCCTGCCTAATCCAAGCTATAGTATATAATAGTCGTTTAAATATCTAAAATTATTCCGTATATAATTTTAGATATTTTATAGATGGAAGATTTGTTTAATCGATTATGGTTTGGGGTGTAGACAGGGCTTAGTGAATTATAAAAAAATAACCCACCATTTGTAACAACGTGTAATTCAACAAAAATAAATATGTATAACTGAAAAATTGTGCCACTGCCATAAAGACAAGTGTACACTATAAATAAACCATCGCCAATACCATCGAAGTTTACAGATGGGTTTACAGCCTCGGGTTTGCACAGTATGCGCCTTGGATTGTATGATTAGAAATAGGTTTGATAATGGTAATCATTGCATTTCGAAATGTTCCAGTTGGGAAGAATAATAAAATTATTAAACGAATAGGTCTTTATTGAACAGGAGATAATTCAGAAAACTTTTTCATTTTATTTGTCCGACTATTGTAAAGTGTAAAGTGGAGTGGTGTGCACTGAACGAAAGCCTCGGGGAAGACGACAACCTAGCGGAAAAATACGAATCTTGCAATTTGAGATTTTTTTGATAATTTACAATTTCAACTGTATTAATTAATATGTAGGTATCTGAAAACATTAAAAAGATTTTTGCTTTTTTAAGTCAAAAATAAAGTTACAGTAATAGTAAAAAAAATGTGAATTTGTTTCATAAATATCTCATATTTACATTATCTGTATGGTTATAGTTATTATTAAAATTTAGTTTGTTGAGTTTTCAATTTTTTAACGTAAATTTTTGATTAATTCATAGTTTTAATATTTTTTATGTTTATTTAAAAAAAAAACATTTTTATAAAAAAATATAAAGGTGTAAGTATAACTTGAAATCCTTCCATATAAATAAAAAGGATTTCAAGTTATACACAAAAATCGATGTTTTTAAAATAGATATAAAAAATATTATAACTATGAATTAGTCAAAAATCTAAACGTTAAAAATTGAAAACTTAATAAACTAAATTTTAATAATAACTTTACTATAACCATAAAAATAATGTAATAATAACGTAACCTGTGACATAAATATGTAACAAATTCACATTTGAATAATGTTTTCAGATACATATTTATTAATACAGTTGAAATTGTAAATTATCAACAAAAAAAATCTTCGTATTTTTCCGCTAGGTTCTCTGTTGGCATAAGGATCCCCTGTGGAAAATTAAAGAAACTGATGATTAGGTGATTACTTACCATTTTAAATTGATATGAACACAATATGAGACATTTTTTCTGGCACATCATTACAAATAATATTAGATTAGTACGATTAAGTATTAAATCAAAAAAATATCAATTGTAATAATAAAATACGGAACGGCACTGATCACTGCACAATGTTGGATTCTAAATTTTAACTTAAACTTTAAAATAGAATAAAACTTAGAATTTAGAATTTATTATATTATTCCAATAATGAAAGAAAGGTGGTTTCTGTAGGAGAATCGATGCAGAACTAAACTCAAAATGAAAATCACAAATTATTTGGATTTAGGAAACATCCCTACCAACTATTTTTGAAATTATTTACCGTTATCCAGTGACCACTTGGTCAGTGGAACGTAACCGGCGGGTTACGAAATGTTATGAAAGAGGGTGCATTTTTGTAATTTTTTTACATTTATATTAATTACTTACTACATATGAATGTTCGTAGATTATAATACCTATGCAGTAAGCAAGTCATAAGTGTGTAAATTTTCGTAACAATTGTTTGGCGGGAGTCATACCTACATAATTATTCACAAACCTAAATTAACCTGTTCCAAATTGATTAAAATACATTTTTGAACTAAGTACCTATGGAAATTTTCTTGTGTAAAAAAATATCGCTGACGTCAAAATGAAATATTCTTCAACGATTTTGATGTGGAACCAATATAAGGCTCGTTACAATGTATATAACATGTTTACCATAGTTTCATTTTATTTTCATAAAGAATAATAAGACTAGCGTCCCCAGACGTTCTCTTTTACCCAGAAAATTCCGCTTTTTTGGGTCAATGTCCGTGTCCCGGTCTCTTTTTTTTCAGTTTTTATCGAATAATGCATAATTTCCACTATGAACATTCTATGATTGACAAAATATTTTTTGTATTAAGGCTATACCTCAGTTGAGGCATGGTCTAAAACTCTAAAAAGATCGTGGCTATGCGATGCGTGTATTGTGCAAATGACGCGTGCCGAACGAAATATAATTTGTCATATAAATCCAACATGCGTCCATTTAATGTTCTGTTTATTGTTCTATTAGTAACAATAATAATATATTCATTGACATGTGTTCTTTTTCAAGTAAATGGGTAACGTTTTTTAGTCATCTTTACACGATTTAAGAATTAATACCCCCGTCGCCATCACGAAACAAATTGACGTGTTCACAGCTCGAAGTTCGCTCTCCGATTGACAGCGAGTCTAAAATTTCGTCGCATCTATAGTTGAAAATTATTTACCATTTCACTTTAATATATTTGAAAGAATTATGGTAACTTACTAAATTTATTGATTAATTTAATAAAAAGCAAATTTTAAGTAGATACTTATCCCACTTTTATAATTTAATAAATAAATCTGGACCGGTTATTCCGCCTCAGAGGAACATTTCCAAGTGAAAATGTCCCCCTGAGGCGGACGAAACCAGTCCAGATTTATTAAATAATAAAAATGGAATAAGTACTTTAAAAAATGCGTTTTATTAAATTAATCAATAATACAATGCAGTTCCGCCATGAATTGACAGTTAACACAATAAAAGAAACTTATTATATTTCTTAATCGCAATATTTACTCTAAAGTAATTCTTGTTTGTTAATAAACTTGACTATGAGAATACGTGATAGTAAAATTATTACAATTCTCGGTAAATTATTGAGATCATTGTCATACCATGGTTTCAATTGCAGTGGCAAAATATATCATAGAAACACTCAGAATTGAAAAAATCACATGTGTATTGTGAGATCACCGGGATCGAACCCGGAGACCCTGTAAGGTAAGGCATTGGACACAGAACAGATTAATAAATATAATTCAGATAGACTATACCCCACTACATTTTGACGTAGGATTTTGAATGTGTGAGTGTCCTACGAAAATGAAACACAATATTATAGACGTGCAATAGTGTATGTTGCAACCATCAAATACACCAATATTGAATGAACGCCAGAGCATAAACCTATATAAATAGGACGGCTGCTGATTATGAAATATATCCTCTTTTTATCATCAAACATGGGAACCCTAAATAACGCATGTAATATTTTTTGTTCAACCGTTATTTTTCGGTGGTAGGCCATATTTTTTACAATTTTGTTTAGTTAGGTATTATTTTTTATTGTACGAGTCCTTTTTTCAATTTTTGTTAAACTGATCAAAGCTGGTTTGTACGATAAGGTTCCGTTTGGGAAATAATTAGTAACAAATAGAGTCACGTTTATTTCTTTTAGTATATTTATAAATCTTTAAGATTCTCACTAAGGGAGGTCGACCACCACCAGGGCGATCTTCCTTTATCAATTATTTGCTACCCGGAACAGTTCGGTGGAGCTGCACTCGTACCAATCACGAAGGTTCTTAACCCACAAGATACGACGTCGTACTTTGCTACGTTTACCGTTGATCTTTCCTTGGATGACAAGTTGCAAAATTCTGTACTTTTAATAATTATTATTTCCTTCTGGCTGGTCAAAGAATGGAGACAGCTACAAGGATTAGCATTATATTGCAAAAACCAAGTTACCTAAAATATGCACATAAAATCTCAGACTAATAATATAAATAGAGTGGGTATTGTTCGGCAAAATAAAGACGTGTTTCTTGCGTATAACGCGCAGTAGAACCTCAATAATTGTATTATTATCAACGTAGCTATGAAACGTTATAAATCATGTTGCTTCTCAGTACGGCTACAAAATTTAATTTACTAAAAATAATTATCACTAATTTTATTTTTAACACAAAAACAATAAATTTCAGCAACACGTGCTTGCAGTTTTTAAATGAATGTAGGTAGTCATCCAAATCAATATTTACCGTGACGTGTACAGAAAATATTTAATTCAGCCGTAGAAAATCTATTTTACTCTAACGCATATTGCGGAGATATAAGCGTGCCGAATGCTTTCTCACTCCCACTTATGGTTCGTTTTTGTTCCGGCCTTGCTTAAAATATGTTTTAAAAATAAACACAACTAACGTGTTTAGATAACAAAAAAAAACCTGATTGGCGATTAAAAATATTGTTATGTTGTAAGATCTAGTGAAAAAAGGTTACAGACCACTACATTGGGTAGAAGTTTCCACAAAAACACATTATTTTGTCATTTAACCTTTCTGCAGTCACTTCTTAGTATTTTACATTACTTGGTGAATGGACAAAACAGCAATGAGGTTTTTAGGTACCTGAATCTTTATTATGGCAGGGTTTGCAATTCTTCTGATAATGGGGCCGCAATTACGAAAGACTGATTATGAAGCCGATTTTTCTTTATGGCAAGTAAAGGATGTTTGATACAGTCAAATATAAAAGAATGGAATCGATCGAAAATCGACGGCGAAATAAATACCTACGTATTAGGTATGCATACAATTTTTCTTTAAAACCAATATTTTTAAGTTATTTATTAATTTCAGTAATTGTATATAATAATAACACAAACGACGAAACAAATCGGTGTGTGTACGCGCGTTAGAAGTTATACTTTGGCGTAAAAAAACAAAATTTGTGATAAACTAGATTCTTTGACTAGCTCTTAATTATCTTGTTAAATTACACACTCAAGAAAAAGGACCGCTTATTGGAACGCCGTTGGTTTATTTATATACACTTTAACTTATATTACTAAATTATATAATGGTTTCTCGTTGTTTTTATTTTAAAAGTACCAACTGTCCTCTGACGTTTAATCGTTTGTTTACGTTTACGTAGGATTTGCAAATGGACGACAATAATAAATTCGCTTCCTAGGCAACGGAACAATTCTAAACAATAATATTATTATACTGTATAATCGTCACGATTTCAGTATCATACTGTGGCGTAAAGGTAGTGCGTTCCGCTGATAACAGAACAATCGATGGTTCGAATCCAATCGAGTACGTTTTTTTTCGTGTGAAAAAATAAATTATGTGTTACATCATGTCACACGCCAAAAATACACTCTGATCTGATTTCCCAAACGCGCTAAAACAAGTATAACTTCAATACTCTTGTAATTTATCCATATCGATATTTGACGTACAATATTAGCATTTTTTGCACAGATATATCCGTAGTTTCATCAACAATATTATTAATGTATGAAATCGAGACTTCAATTCGAACGTATAATTCTACTTCCAGCTTTCGGGAATATCTGTGTATTTAGAAACATGATTGTGAATATATTGTACAGAAACATAGAAGCATTTATTTTTATAGCCAATAGTACATTATCAACTATTAATTATTCTCAAATACCCTATTTAGAGACTACATTTTTTTATATTTATAGCGTGTCTTGTCTGTTTAATAATGGAAGCCAGCGGCAAACAAATTTTGAAAATAGCCGATATAATGGATTATTTGTTAGGTTATGTTAGGTTAGGTTATCATTCATGATTTTTGCCGAAATTGCCAATGAAAATTGTCGCTGTTCCCGCCTGGCTTCCAGTAACAGACTTGTGCCGACGGATGTTTTATGTAAGTCAATTTTGGTTAAAACTTTACAGTGGAATGATGTTTTTACAATATTTTTTAATTAAGCCTTGAAACAGAACAAAAATGCAGTCCTGCTTCAATCAATTGTTATACTTTCTACCCACTAAATAAGCAATCACAATAGTTCTCTTATCCTTTTAATTGACGACTCTCAACAAATAAACATAATAAGTAAATCGCCATAAAGCCGATATATTGGCGAGATGATTGTTAAAATTCATTTAAATTACTATTCATTTAAGTTTTGTACTATATATTTGATTTGAATGAAAAAACGCGGAAGTTAGTACATTCTAATGCTTCGTATATTTGGATGAGTTGGGCAAAATAATAATATGTAACAAGCAGGCTGTGCTAAGTACCTATAAATTACGGGGCTATATATTATATAGCAGTGGTGAAGGGTGGAGGTAGACTGTTAAACTCCGACATAAATAGTGCACACTAAACTTTGTCAGTCAAACGTATTTATTTTCATTGAACTAAGACTACAATGTGAAGATAGTGTTTGTTAGTTTTTTAAAATTTACTTATACCATGCCTAACCCAAGCCATAGTAGACAATAGTCCAAAAGTATTCGTGTATGTATAAAATATCTAAAATTATGCCATTAAACCATACATCATTTTAAATATTTTATAGATAGAAAAATATTTTTTATCGTTATGGTTTGGTTGGGTAGGGTGAATTTAAAAAAAACTAACCAACAATCATCTGTAATATAGTTGATAATATGACTGAAAAGGTGTGCAATATTTTGTCAGATCGCCCATAGCATACCTAAATTATTATGGTGTCGTTTGGCAGGTTTAATTGAATTTTAAAAACTAACTAGCACCATTTACAAATTGTATTATTAATAGCCACGATCATTGTAAATTTTGCTACAAATGAATTTGCAATCCGACATGATTAGCTATTATCCTTTATCCACTTCATTTTAATATGTATATGCTATAATTCATTTAAAAAGGTTTTCGTGTGCATATTTGATTCACTATACGACCGTAGGGATGCCTTAAAATCCGTTTGATTGACGAACTTATTAAGTTCAGCCATTGCCGACTCAAGTAGAAAGCAGATACATTCACAACGACTGGTCCTACTTTTTACGCCCCTCCTGTTGTTGTCTATGTATGAACTGTCATTGTTCTATAGAGTGCTCATACTGACGCGTCTGTCGCTGTTCACACATGGAATGGTTTGATTTGAATAGATAAGCTACATGATAAATAATACACTAGAATTAACACACCTACAAATGTAATGCATAGATCAATGCTACATATTTTTTGAAAATCGATATTACCACCGGTTATATGATATGTATATTATTTATAAATGACGCTGATAATTAATATATTTGATTTGATATTTTTTTTATAATTCAATTTGAAACGAGAAAGGGCGAACAATATGTCAAGCAATCTGGGATCTGATTTTGACAGCTGAAAAGTGGACCACTCGTTGCTTGTGCAAAAAGTTGGCGATACATCAGTGAAACGGCAAATAATTTTCAACTATAGGCACGACGAAATTTTGGTCTCGCTGGCAGTCTGAGATCGAACGTCGAGGTGTACATAAGTCAAATTGTTTCGTGATGGCGACGGGGGTATTAATTCTTAAATCGTGTAAAGATGACTAAAAACGTTACCCATTTACTTTAAAAAGAAAACATGTCAATGAATATATTATTATTGTTACTAATAGAACATCGTTAAAGTGCCCACCACCACCCGTCATATATGCACAACCGTGGATATGCACGGCCGCTTTCTATGACGCTTTAAACGTGTCTGAAAGAAGTGATTTTAAGTGCTCATTCCGTCCCGAGACGGAGCCGCACGGGACTGATGCTGCAACCATGCACCGTAGTGCTGAAAGAAGAAAGTTAAGAAAGAAAATGTTTGTTTTTGGACTGGCTCTGCTGTCCGCTGACGTTAAGCGCTTTGTGTACCCGCATACTGAGTGTCACGAATTGAAATGGATGAGTCTACAGAAGAGTCGGGACTATCCCGCTCCCCATACGACGCTGCAAATTTCTCAAATGCCGCAAAGTTGGCCTCGGTTGCTACCAGATCTCCATGACCAATTGGGCCCGTGTGAGGACGGACCCTGGCAAACAGCTCCGCTCGTTCGAATTCCATAAGCGGGCAATCCCAGAGGATGTGTTCAACATCTTGGTGGTCATGCCCGCAGGTACAACCCGGCCCATCTACTATCAAGCCAAACTCGTGGAGTCTGGCGGCGAAGTTGCCATGGCCGGTGAGGAACTGGCTAATCCAGTGCGAAGGTTGGAGGTTGGAGTCTTCTAGTTTGGATAAACAGAACATTAAATGGACGCATGTTGGATTTATATGACAAATTATATTTCGGTCGGCATGCGTCATTTGCACCTGCGACCCGCAATCCGCGCATCGCCTAGCCACGGTCTTCTTAGACCATGCCTCAACTGAGGTATAAACTTAATCTAAAGATGGCGGTGGTTCAGCGTATGTACGTGACAGCAAAGAACTATGTACCGATAAGAGTGGAAGGAGCTAGGAGGCCTTGGTCCGGCATTGGATCGACATAATATGCGAAATTATACTTGACCTCACCTGGCTCAAAGTTAAGTAGGTACGCCAAGAAAGCGAAGGCGTTTGTTTGAAGGGAAGCTTTCTATTTAAAAGTTTTAATAGCCATCCAAAATAATATGGTCGTCTACATTTTTATGGTCTCCAATAAAGGTCAGCCGTCTTGCCAAATTTAATATTTTTAAAGCTATTTTTAGGTACTCGCCCAACCGTCTTCTATTGTTTGTAAATGTGCATAACTTCAAATTGTTTTATTGCGGTACCTAACTACCTACCCTACTATTGCAATTTCAAAAATAAATAATATCGCCTTTCTAAAGAAGCCGCGTCTTCACATGTGTTGAACTGGGACCTAACAGGAAACTCAGAAATAAAGAAGACATAACACGGCGTTAATCGAAAAATATAGCATTATTTTCTTCAAATAACGTAAGAAATCAATGGAAAAACCTTATTTGCAAAATACAACGCCACAGAACAGATAATAAATAGAATTCCGATAGGCAGTATTCAATACACTACATTTTGATGCAGGGTTTTGAATGTGTGAGTGTCCTACGAAAATGAAACACGCATTATGCACGTGCAATAGCGTGTGTAACAGGGAACTCAGAAATAATGGGAACTGAAATACGCAACGGGTAAGGCGATAGCAGGTAACCGACTCGAGTAAGGAAGAATCCGGGTTAAACTTACACACGTGTTAAGAATACGTTTTACGTCGAATACTAAAAACTGCTCTCGGTTTATGCATTTACGCTTATTTAATGTTGGTGTATTACACACACTATTGCACGTGCATAATGCGTGCTTCATTTTCGTAGGAGACTCACACATTCAAAAGCCTGCTTCACCATGCGGCGTATTGAATATTGCCTATCGGTATTCTATTTATTATCTGTTCTGTGGTGTGTAATAATACACCAATATTAAATCAGCGTCAATGCATAAACCGAGAGCAGTTGTCAGTATTCGACGTATGGCGTATTCTTGACACGTTTTTAAGTTTATCCCGTACTCGAGATCGGTTACCCGCTACTCTTTACCCGTTAGGTACCTATTTCAGTTCCCATTATTTCTGAGTTTCCTGTTCAACACTGATACTACGGCGTTCTCTTGAGTCACTAAGCGACAATAAATGATCCTGCTGCAGTCCAGCTGTCATCTATGTATGTATATCATGTATGCTACTTCTGGATCCATTTCGATCAGCTTCCATGTGATTTGGAATTAAGTATATTTTGATTATCATTATAAAACTTCAAGCTTTCTTCGTGGTCAAGAGGGAATGATTTTCTATAACAGCTATAACCCAATGAAAAATCACCCTCAATTTCAATTAAAAATCTTACTTGATCACATTACCGAATCACTATAATTTTTCAAAAACAATTTACCAAAGTTGAATCACATGAACATGTGTCGCTGCATTTCAAAATCAGCCAAGTCCACTTTTAGGTATTTTTGACTTTTTTGTGATTGCTGAAGAACTACTGCTTTCTAACATTTATGCATTATCAAAGTGTGGAATTTATTAATTTTAAATATTTTATATTCGAAATAATATAAAATTTCACCCTTGTGACTGTGTATTTGAGAAAACAAAAACCTGTTTTCTCCTGTTCATATATTATGGACTTGCCTGATTTTGAAATCTAGCGACATAAATTATTATTCATATTACGTAGAAAGCTCATGATGAATTAATCGATATCAGATCAAATAATTCGCTTGCCAAAGGCGACAGCAAAAATATCAGTTTATTGCAAAAGCAGCATTGGTAACCATTATTTCTTTTGCGACAATATAATATCAGTTCTATGCTATGCAAAAACATCATTTTCGCCATTTTATTACTCATAATATAAAAAAATAAGCACAGGCGGCGCACACAGGGAAAATGGTTTAGGGAGCTCCATTTTGAAAACAATAGGTATAAGTTTATTGAAATTCTAGCAAGTATGTACCATATTCACCTCGTCTACTAGACTAAACTTAGAGTAGGATGTACCTATACGTTTTTCTATAATCTAAGCTATACGTTTTATCAGTGGCGAAGACTCCATACTAGGCGATTATTTGAAGCCTACCTTCTTAAGAAAATATTTTTTGATTGCATATTGACTTATTTACATAATCACTTAATTATATAGTCTATAAAATAACTTATTTTGCCAACGAGAGATGGCGTATGTGTAGGAATGTATTACACAGATAATTACAAAACAATCTGCAAAGGTTTCAAAAAATATGCCACAGCGCACCATCTGTCTTGACGAAAATAAAAATCGGATTATGTTTCAAATAATTCTCATTTTTTTTCATATGGACTTTCCGTCACGTAGCCCCGCCCAGTCTATCGAATTGTATGAACTAAGGTAAGCTCCGATCGCAGAGCCTAAAACTAAATAATTAATAATTAGAAATTTGAAAAAAAATATTTCTATGGTGTTTAATCGAATATTAGCAAATATAAACTGTTTTTTAAAATAAAAAGAACTTTTATCTAATGATTTTTGATGTGTATAAATGTTTTGAAAAAATATGTACTTAATTTAAGCCGATCGCAGTGAGATTTTGAAGTTTCATTAAATCAGTGTGTCGTTGTCATTAGTGTGTACCTATTCATTAGTAGTAATATCGTATTATCTTCTTATTTCTCGTAAGTATATGTACCTGACAAGTGTGTTATTTTTATCAGATCTCCACAGCCTACCTCTTTCCAAAAGTCACCCTTCGCCACTGCGTTTTATAACTTTGCACTGTTTTTGAACTTTTTACTACACTGATTCGCGTCTTTGCCTAATTACCTCGGATAAAAATAAACCAAATATGATATTTACTTGTATTAATAAACGTAGTTATAAGAAAATAAATAGATCCTATATTATGTAAAAAAAATCTTTTTAGAATATATCACGTCATACATATATTATTTAATATAATATCACATCATTTTCATTCTAGAGCCGGGAGTGCAAAGTTACGAAGAAGCAACTCTACTTAGGTATAGCGTCTCATCGATTCAACCGTGAAATACCGCACTTTTACATGTACATTCCCCATTCCCAGACACTTCACACTAGCGATATACACCTGACCTACAGGTAGATATAACTAATGGTGTTCACCAACGAGTTATTGCGAGCTGTCGCATTCACAAATAATTATCGTTAGTAATGGTGTCTTTACTCATTTGTGTCGTCCGCGCAGTCTTGTCTTTTAGGCATGCCGCATCGGAATTTTAAAGCAAGCATTGGATGCATAGATAGTTGCAAGCCACAAGCCTTGTGTGTAGTAACATGCCGAGAGGAGTGAGTGCCACCCGTTGAGAAGTATGTTGGTCAAACAAATCATCCAGGGCACGACACTCAATCATGGCAATGATTTAAAAAATAACTAATATTCCATTCAAGTAGTTACTACCTAACATACCAACATAATTAGTATTTTTTTCCGTTTCATTCTATTGAAACAAGGTTTAGCATTTTTTTTTTGGCTTTAGTTAGGAGTCTGTTAGTGGAAGCCAGCAGCAAACAAATTTTGAAAATAGCCAATATACTGGATTATTTGTTAGGTTAGGGTTGGGTTATTATTCTTGAAGTCATGAATAATTGAAGTCATGTAAATTGCCGTTCCCGCCTGGATTCCAGTAATTAGTAAACATACTTGTACCTTTTTTCATGCTAGCGGAAACAGATGGGTAAAATAAAACAATAATAATTATTATCTTCTTCTTCTTATTGTGCCATCCCCTAGCGGAGGTCGGCCACCATCAAGGCGATCTTATCTTTGTCGTCTGCTACCCGGAACAGTTCAGTGGAGCTGCACTCGTACCAATCACGGAGGTTCTTAAGCGCCGTCCTCTGCTACGCTTAACGTTGATATGTATACCAACTCTCAATTTGCCGCCCTTCGAATAACTGCCGCCCCCAAGCGACGCTCAATCTGCCTACCCCTACGGGACGTCACTGTGTTTAGCGTCCATACTTCCATACCATCTAAAAGAATAAATTGAGT
This sequence comes from Rhyacophila brunnea, assembly GCF_057557595.1. Taxonomy (NCBI): domain Eukaryota; kingdom Metazoa; phylum Arthropoda; class Insecta; order Trichoptera; family Rhyacophilidae; genus Rhyacophila; species Rhyacophila brunnea. The sequence continues at coordinate 25,192,896 of NW_028232774.1, forward strand.
GAACATAACGTACCATACGCAGTCTCAGACCTAGGTTAAGGTCTCGATTGCTAAGGAGGCGTCTCATTTTGAGAAAGGCGCTCCTTGCGATCGCAATTCTAGTTTTTATTTCCTGAGACTAGTCCCATCTCTCATTGAAATATTTATTAATTTATTTATCAATAATTATTATGACGCTGAAAATTCAACATAAATCATGCTGGTACATAATTACATCCGGGAATAAACAAAAGAAACCGATTCTTTACGTTTTAGAAATTTTCTGTTGAAAACTCTATCTAATTTAATACCTTCCGAGAAAGTGAAACAGGTCAAAAACAAAACAATTGATAAAATCAAAATAATTTTGAGTAGGTACCTACATACGTAAAGAGGGTTTTAACCACACAAAAAAATATAACGAGTGTTCCTGGTTTTTAAGTAGGTAGGTACAGTAAAAACGAAACAATAATGCCGTCGGTCGATAGTGTGCGTGCGTATGGGGAGCCGTGATAAATGCCTGGCAGCCGTGACCGCGTATTCGTACATATACGACATAATACGATCGACGAACTGTATCATTGTTTCGTTTTTACTGTACTGAAGTGTTACTTCTTTATTCTTTTAATCTATGGTTATTATAACATTCTTCCACTTTGATAAGATTGAAGTAGGTATACCCATATATAGGTAGGTATGTACCTATACCTGTATAGGTACTATATAATTTGTACAAAATTATATACCTACGTTATGAGTCTATGATGCAATACATAACGAAATCTTTTCCTTATTCTGGATACTCTAATGAGTCTATCATGTCATTATCATTAACCTGAATCTATCCACTGTTCGACGAAGACATCAGCTCTAAGCTGACTCCATCTATTGCGTCCATGTATACTTCCAGCGGCCTCTATGTCTACTTTTCGGATGCTTCTATCCACAGAACAGAGGGCTTGCGCAGACAGAGAGCGGTCGGAGTTCTGCGTTCAACCGACCGTTGGCCGCTAGCGTTCAGGGACAGCAGACAGGTGGCGGTCAATAATAAGCGTTCCATTTGTTTACAAACGTTGTAGTGACACAGGCGCTGCATAATGCGAGACCGCTATATTCCGACTGCGAGTGGAAGTGAGAAAGCACCGCTGTTGCGTACTCACTCCCCCGTGTGGTTTCGCTCTATGTTGTGTGACTGCTCAAATTCCTATGACGAGACTGGACGGGAGGTACGGCGTTCTTTGTAATTCCGGGAAACTCTAGAACGCTAGCGCTCTAATTGACCGGCGCGGTCTGACCGCCGGCTGTGTACCCATACAGTATGAAGTCCATACAGTACAAGGAACGCAGAACTCCGAACGCGGAACGCAGACCGCCTGACCGCTCTCTGTCTGCGCAATAATACCATAGGCCAGGGGTAGCAAACATATGGCACGCGAGATGATTTTGCATGGCACACGTTTGTAGAAAAAAAATGCCTATAATAATAAATGACATATCGCATTATATAAGTATAGCAAGCAAATACTCTTCAAGAATAAACATTACGTTTAATTTAAATTTATAATTAGATCGGTTGGTCCTTAGACTTTATGCGTCACATATAATATTATCACAATAACCTAATCAAGCGGCGGGGGATGCCGCGTCACGATTGACGAACTACTAATTTTGATCGATTTACAATGCTTGAGACCACTGTAGCGAGAGAATGCCTCATTTGATCGGAGAAATTCTCATGTCTATTTGTACGATAAGAACCAAACTAATTAATACATTAACAAATAATTTCATTTCTACTCACAAAAAAATGACTGCACCAAATAAGAAACAAAAACTTGGTGAAGCTAGTAGTAGTAATTCTAGCAGCAGTTTCAAAATTGATGGACCGAAATGTATGGCATAATTGAAAAAGTGATAAAGCTAAATTATGTCTACTATGTATCTTAATTATATCATATAATTTTTTTAATAGGATTTTTAAAAACTACCTTTTCCTCATGAAAAAATGCTCGGCACGTCAGAGTTGAAAAATAATATTTTGGGAAATTTAGCCACGCGTACATAAAAAGGTTTGCAAACCCTGCCATAGGCTATATTTAATACGCTACAGTTTTGAATATGTGATTGTCATACGAAAATTAAACACGCAATATGCACGTGCAATAGTGTGTGTAATACACCAATATTAAATGAGCGTCAATGCATAAACCGAGAGCAATTGCCAGTATTCGAGGTATGACGTATTCTTGACACGTGTTTAAGTTTATCCCAGATTCTTCCTTACTCGAGATCGGTTACCTGCTACTCCTTACCCGTTAGGTATTTCAGTTCCCATTTTATCTGAGTTCCCTGCTTCTACCTCTCCGTATCACTGGATGACTAAATATTTGTCAGGGTCTAGCTAGGCATTGTCGCTTCTTCAAACCTATTTTCATTTGAGGCTGTTAACAAACTATTTTACCTGCAATCCTATCCTTATTCATTCCGTTTTTTCCCTTGCATGCACCCTCCATACCGAACTTTGTACTGGATCTTTCTTTAACTGAGAATCCAATTTTCAATTCGTCGCATGCACTGATACTGTTAGGTCACGTGATTTTTTTTACGGTGATTGTCCAGTTTATAGTAGTATGTACCTATTTTATAACGGAGTTGTACAATTAATAGTGTAAGAACATGGGAAGTAGCTCGCGCAAAAAAAAAAAATGGGTCTTTTTACTGGTTTTCCGCCGTCGCGAGCTACCATCTGTCAGTGAGCGCAGTGTTGCCAACCGAACTATAATTATAGTACATTTTGGTCCGCGTACTATCAAAAAGTATAGTAAGGTGAATTAGGGTAAGTGCGTCTACGGGGAAGAGCATATAGGTTAAATAACTTTTTACTGTAATGAATGTAATTACTGCCGTCGATAGGAATCTATTACAAATACATAAATGTATGCCAACAATAATGTCATTGATGCCAACACCCAAAGACGGCATCATAATAATGTTTGATGTGTCCAGCATGACAACTAAGAGTTTGACGTTAGTTTGAAATCAAAAATCAAGTTGGACATGTTTTTTTCAATCGATCGTATCTCAACAATCTTTCGTGCTAAGAAGGCGATATTTGGTGACTACCTTTGTTTTAAATTGTGATTTGTGTTCTGACTGTAAGATTTATGATTAATGCATATGATTATGTTTTATTGAACTAGATGCACTTACCCCACCAAAAATATAGCATGGGGTAAGAGCGTCAGATGCTCTTACACCATATACTCTATTTTTGTTTGTATGGACAAGTTTTTAGCTAGTGATGTTCCTTGCAATAAAAAATGTATTGAATACCTACCGTGCAGTGCATATTACATATCGACATGACCGAATAGGTAGATACTTCATGGAATAACACACTAAATCTAAAATGTTAACTTTTCAGTAGAGCGAAAAAACTTTTCTTTTCTTTCAGAAATAGGAGCATCTCGGCCTGTATTATTGATTTATGAGGTCATATGTCACACTTGACTGAAAACTTAATAGAAGAAGCAAGAAAAAATAATGTCACAATTTTAAAATTGCCTCCTGAAAGATGCTTGGGATGAATCATTGGTGAAATGGCAAAGACTGCTTACACGTAGGCTCAAAACTGCCCAAAAATGAATTTTCAAGAATAATCGCAGAAACCTAGAAAAAACTTGACTACCAAATAACGGATTGAAAAAGGGAGGATTCAGCCATTTAATCGAAATGTTATAGGCTAATACGAGTTTGATCCTATGACTGACAGTAAAAATATTATGGAAACTCTAATTGAATATGAGCACTGTATTGATCATGGATCATTTTCAATGACACAATCTGCGGACGAATTAACACATCAAAAATCTCAAAAACAGATTCTTCAATATTTCTTGAGGAAAATAACATATTAACAAGCACCTTCTACTTCTAATGAATGAATGACACCAGTGAAATCTACTAAGCGAATACAAATTTTGGATTGTCAAATAATAAAACCGCCAGTAGGAACTACTGATATAAAAAAAACTGTTTTTGCGGATAAAAAGGGAGGATCCTGTAAAATTTAAAAAATCAAGCAGCAGAAATAATAATTACCTATGCCGATGTTTTGAACCGTCTAAAAACATCCGTTAACCAAAAAACAGTTTAAGAAAATTCAAACAAAAAAAAAAGTTTTTACAAAAAACATGTTTAAGAAATTTAAAAAAAAAAAATCAGTTACAACCAGTGGATCAGACGAGAGTGAGTTTGAATGGAAATCCTCTTCCGAAGAGGAAAATGTTGTCGATTTTTTATAGGTAAAGGTCTTAGATTATGGAAAAATATAGATGGAGCTATTGCATGTGTTTGTCCTTCAAAACATGACGAACTTTTTCATGCACTTGCCTCGCCCCCTTCACGCTTCCTCCGCGACCCTTTCCTGGGTTATTCTAAAATATGTGTGACAGTGTGCGTGTCGTAGTGTTGCCAGATATCGAATATTTTTATTCCAATGTTATAATTTTACAAGCGATGTTTTAATAAATTATATTATGGCAACACTGGCGTGTTGGCTATGCACTTGGTAAAACATTACTCACTAAAATCGACTCATGCGGAGGGCTTGGTAAAGGTCTTATATTCGAAGAAAATTATTAGAACAATTTGCTTAACGACTTTCAAATGGAGGAAGGGGTTGTTAAATACTAATGAAATGTAGAATGCTGATATTCCATTAAATTCCACCAGTGAGTCAACTAAAAGAAATACTTGTGGCCTTGCGAAAAAGTGTGAAAAACATTTTATTGGAAAAATTATGAAATTGGACAATAAAAGTGTAAAATTTGTAAGAAAATCGAATGGGAGGGCCAATAATTTTTCATACCCTAAAGTAGAGAATATATACGAAATTGGTCATGAGCATATAATTTTGGTACTACCGACACCTACTACATGACGAAGGGGAAAAATTATATTTAAAATGCGTTTTGATGGTGGCAACCGTGTAATTAGGTACAATAAAAATCAAAAAGAAAATTTTTATAACATATTATGTAATGTGAACATGTTGAATTTTACATTGTACCTACCTACATCTTAAATTATTCAGCAAATAAAATATTTTAAAAATAACGAGTTACCTATTTTATTTTACCACAGTCACATCACTAGTGCTACATATGCCGCACTTCCCCAACTTTTTTGATTTTATTTAATATCATCTGTTCCCTAAGGAAATTTACCACCATAAACAATCAAAATGTTGCACTTAAAATATGATATTATTCTAAGGTTGATATATTTTTCGACTGGTAATAATTATGAGAAATAATTTAACTATATGCTCTTACCCCAAATGCGGGGGTAAGAGCGTCTACTCGCCTTGTTTCCTTAAAACGTTTTTATTATAATTAATCATGCAAAATATACATCTAATGAATATGGTAGTCGAAAAAGAGATTATTGGTGAACAGTCAATACAAATTTCGAAGAGATACCTATTACAATCGTTTAAAGTTCAACATCAGCTTAAAGTTCATCTAGTCAATTTATATGCCGCACTTACCCTAACTCACCTTATGCCAAAAATACCACAATTTTGAAAAATGGAATTAATTGAATTCGTCGATTAGCATATTTCGGTCGTAAGAAGTGTTAAAATAAAGGAGGGCATGGGAATTTCTCGAATTTTCCGTTATGTTTATGTGACAAAGAAAAAACTTACATTTTCAACGCGTCCTATAATTTTTGCCGAAATACCATGTCTTGGACCGCGTACTATAATTCGATGACAAAAAGATAGCTGAATTCAAAAATGGCGACTGACAGATAAAGACGATGGAGAACCAGTAAAAAGCACCAATTCATTTCCTATTTCATTTGTGTAATTTTAGAACATATATTCAAGAACATTATTAATATTGAACAGTATATACAGTGATGCCACAGCATGCGTGAAACTCCACAAACGGTCGTGTAAACTCCCCATTAACAAAGGTGTCCGGCAAGGTGATACCATTTCACCTAAACTATTCACCGCTACTCTTGAGGACTTATTTAGGAGACTTGATTGGGAGGAAAAAGGTGTTCCAATTAATGGAGAGCACCTCAGTCACCTGCGCTTTGCAGATGATATTGTTGTACTCTCACAGGACCCGAAAGACCTCCAAGGTAGAATGCAAGAACTCGCGGATGTCAGTCAAACGGTCGGTCTAAAGATAAATGTCTCAAAGACAAAAGTGATGAGTAACTGTTTTTCGGACCCTGCGATTATCTGTATTTCTGGCACCCAACTCGAGCAAGTCAGCAGCTACGTCTATCTCGGACAACAGGTGTCCATAGACGGAAGCATGCACGATGAAATTGCTCGAAGAACAAAGCTGAGATGGAGTGCTTTCGGACGTCTGAGTAGTGTCTTCAAGAGTGACCTACCATTATGTCTTAAGCGTAGGGTGTTCAACCAATGTGTGCTACCCGTGCTCACATACGGCTGCGAGACGTGGACCCTCAACACGAGAGATGTCCAAAGGCTAAGAGTCACACAGCGAGGCATGGAGAGGTGCATGTTGGGCATCACGCGAAAGGACCGCAAGAGAAACGAATGGGTTAGGAAGCAGACAAGAGTACGCGATGTAATAGACGTTGCCAAACAGCTGAAATGGAGATGGGCGGGGCACATTGCTCGCCGAAAGGACGGCCGCTGGACAAATGCCGTCATCCAATGGTACCCAAGGGGTACGAAACGGCCACAGGTTCGCCCTAAAAGCCGCTGGGTTGATGAACTGGTAAAGTTCGGCGGAAATACGTGGCAGCGAACGACACAGGACCGAGAGAGTTGGAGAAAGCTTGGGGAGGCCTTCATCCAGCAGTGGATTGACCCCGGCTGATGATGATATTCAAGAATGAAAACCTAACCTAACAAATAATCCAGTATAATATCGGCTACTTTCAAAATTTGTTTGCCGCTGGCTTCCTGTAAACCGACAAGAACCCATTGATATTGAAACTAATTATCTCAATAATTCACTTACCAATTTTATTCATCTCCTAAGAATACCGAGATTTATCAAGATACACAGATGTACTCCATCCACAGCCCAGCTTTTTTTTTATCACCGATGAGTACCAACAAAAGAGTTTTGAACTTTTTAACAGCAAATTTCACAAATCAATTTTATGAAGATAATTGAATTGAAGATAAGATTGGAATAACCTAAAAATACACGTAATATTATAATATAATATTCCCTTTACGTTTACATGAACGCATTTCGATTTCATTTGCCAATCAAGCGTCAACTGCGTGAAAAAAATAATTTAGCTTAGCTCTCGTCAAACCGTGGCTGGCCCAAGAACCTGCTGTCTTTTTTTTCATTTCCTATTGTTCTGATGCTAAAAATAGACCACATTTTATCCAAAAATGGCGGCATACTGTAGCGGGTGCAGGGACCGAATTCGTAAACATATTATGAGAGATGCTGTTACTTTGTGATTCGTCATAGTATCATGCCAGGAAGAATAGACGCCATGGGTGCAAGTGCACCACCTTTGGCTCAAAAACTTTTTTTGATAATTATTATTCTAGGTATAATACATATAACAATATTTTTTATTGAAACTAGTTCTACACACAAAAAATAATTTTAAAAGAAGAAATAACAAATGTAATTAAAACATTTTGCAAGCGGTGACCTGCGCAATGGAAGAACTGACTTTTATCAAAATCAAGCTGATATTGAGGTTTTTATGCCGATTGGCCAACATGCGGTAATAATATATATTATTAAAAAAAATATGTGTATATAATATTTCGTTTATAAACTTAAGTTTTATAAGTACTTATTTAATTATTAAATATTTAGATACTGCAAAAATGAATGTTTTATTTTTCCCTGGGCTGTTCTGTTTTTTTATGTTCTGTTTTGTCAGCGTTCTGTTTCTTCATGTTCTGTGTATTCATGTCGTGTTTTATCACGTTATGTTTTATCTGGTTACCGTATACCAGTGCTCTGCAACCGGTGTGCCGCGAAACAATGCCAGGTGTGCTGCATTGCATTGCTTCCAAAAGAAAAACACAAATATTTTTGTATATTTTACAATACTTACTTAATAGACAAGTTTGCGTACATGGCTGGTAATATATTTGAGCACCTGCATGAATTGAGAAACGACGGGACGCTAAAACTAAGCTTCGCCGATGTTCCATTGGCTATTTTCTGGATTTCGGTTAATAAAGAATATCCTCGGATTTCTGACAAGGCTATCGCAGTTTAGCTCCCATTTTCTACGACATACGAGGGTGGGTCAAAAAGTCCTTAGAAAAGCCGACAGGTGGCGCGACTAGTACTGTAAGCGGTTTGTTTTCATGCAGCGGCACTACCGATTCAGTATGCTGCGAAGTTTCAATCAGATTGGTCGGGTTGTTGTGTGTTTCTCGTACATTTAAAAAAAAAATTGCTTGTGGAAAATGGAAAAATGGAAAATGGAGAAAATTGAGTTTAGAGCTGTTATTAAACATTTTAATATAAAAGGGTTAACAGCAAAGGAAATAAAAAATGAGTTGGATTTAGTTCACGGCATATCTGCTCCTTCACTTGCAACTATTTATAACTGGTTAAATGAATTTAAACGTGGTCGTACATCAACAAAGGATGAACCACGCTCAGGACGTCCTGTAGAGGTGACTACACCAGATATGATCAATAAAATCCACGATATGGTGTTAAGTGACCGAAGATTAAAGTTGAGTGAGATAATTGAGGTTACAGGGATCTCAAAAGGTAGCGTCATTTCTATTTTACATGACAAATTGGGCATGAAAAATATTTCTGCAAGATGGGTGCCGCGTTTGCTCACAGTCGACAATAAACGCAATAGGGTGGTGGCCTCTAAAGCCCTGTTGTCGCTCATGCAACGCAATCCGGATGAATTTTTTCTTCGCTTTGTGACTGTAGATGAAACATGGATACACCACTATACTCCCGAGACGAAAGAACAGTCAAAGCAGTGGATTGCGAAGACAAACCATGTCCAAAGAAGGCGAAAACCGTAAAATCAGCTGGTAAGGTTATGGCTACTGTATTTTGGGATGCACGTGAAATTATTTTCGTTGACTATTTGGAAAAAGGAAAAACAATAACAGGGGATTATTATGCATCTTTATTGGACCAGCTAAAAAACGAAATTGAAGAAAAATGGCCTCATTTAAACAGGAAAAAAATCCTCTTTCATCAGAACAATGCCCGTGTTCACACATGTTTACGATCAATGGCTAAAATTGAAGAATTGAAGTTCAAATTGGTCGACCACCCACCGTATTCGCCAGATTTAGCCCCCAGTGACTTTTTCCTTTTCCCAAACTTAAAAAAATGGCTAAGTGGACAAGGTTTTTTTTCAAATGAAGAAGTCATCGATCGGACAAATGCTTATTTTGAGGACCTTCCGAAAACTTATTTTTCTGACGGTTTAAAAAAAATTGAGAAACGTCTAACCAAGTGTATTGAGCTCCAAGGAGATTATGTTGAGAAATAAAAAAAAAATACAAAAATAAAAACTGTTTTAATGCTTTTTTCTAAGGAATTATTGACCCACCCTCGTATCTAGGTGAGAAAAGTTTTTCAACTCAAGTTATACCTAGCTTAAAATAATAAGCAGTCTTGCTTGAAGGGTCTTGACCGAGAACTTCGTGTTGCTCTTTCAAAAATATAAAGTCAAAATATATAAATTGTTACGTTCATTGAAACATGCTCAGTTATCACATTAATTAGTTATGAAATTGATAATACAAATACATGTACACCATTTCAGTTCTTCGTCGTGTGTTATGTGGTTTGTATAAGTATATTAATATTATTTATCAAATAAAAAAACATAAATTAATGTCATTTTGGTGCATGGACCCCACGGGGGGGGCTGACTGCGCTCTAGCCTGGGGACCCAGTTTTAGGGGCGGGGCCGGCGTGGCAGGTGAACCAGATAAGCGAGATGAAAATAAATTAGAAATTTGCACTAATAGGAAAAAAGTTGCCTGCGGCGCTATTTTTTCACACTGGTGCTAATATTTTAAAACAAGTGATTGTAGGATAGGTACAATTTATTATTATTATGTGAATACTCGCAAATAATTATTATTAACCCGACAACTTACCATAATTCAAGTGGATGTATTAATAAATACAAAAAATCGATAAACATTCAATCAATACCATTAATTTTACCTCGAACACCATTTGAAAAAACGCAATTTTAGAGTGTTGTCTTGGTGTATACATTGTTTTACGTGTGGTGTGCCGCGGAATTCTTTAAAGACCTTTGGTGTGCCGTGGGTGAGAAAAGGTTTCGCAGCACTGGTATACGATCATCACAGGTAGACGAATCACAAAATAAAATACGTCTCTGATATGATTATTATGTATACGGATTTGACTTCAGCGCCCGGACTAATACATATAATAAAATAATACACATTGGCAAGCGTAATGAAGAGTTATGATTTTAGGCTGGATAGTTGAAAATAAATCAAAGCATATTCAACACCCAGCTAACGTATTTCAGTTATAAAAAAACGTCGCAAAAATATAATAATGCTATAAACGCCTGTCAATGAATGTGTAACTTATTAACCATTAATTTTAGGCGGGAAACTGTTTTCAATTGTGTTAGTATACGTACCTAGTAAGGATGAAGTCATTCTATAGTCACGTAAATAATGCGTGCCCAACTGCATGGCAAATATATGCCCAACCAGCGATCGGTAGTGTATTAGGACTATTAGGGCAGTGATTCCAAAATTTTTGCATGGCGAAACCCTTGTAAAATGCCGTGGAACCCCCCCCCCCCCCCCCCCCACTACTTAGCTGGCCCAAAAGGGAAAATTACAAAATACAGTATTTTTTTTAAATTAGGTATGGCTCCAATATTGAAGCTCGATTTGATGTAAATAAAAAGGATTTCAAGTTATACACATTTATATTTTTTATAAAAATCTATGTTTATTTTTAAATAAATATAAGTAAAAAATTATAAAACAATGAATTAGTCAAAATTCTCTTCATCAGAATACAGAAAACTTAATAAACTAAATTTTAATAATTAATATGACCATAAAATTATGTAATAATAAGATGGGACCCTTTAACAAATTCACATTTTATAACATTTTTTTAAAAATTAATGTTGTTAATTATTTATTAATGTTATTAAATAATGTTGAAATTGTAAATTATTAAAAAAATGTCTCAAATTGCAAGCTTCGTATTTTTCCGCTAGGTGCCCCTCTTAAGGGGGGACATGCTCAGCGTAGGTCAAAATGGAGGTTTTATTGCATTTTTCAAAGCATGATCCTGGACATTCCTTAAACGTTGTAGATAATCTTTTTATATGTTTTTGAAGACTTATTATCCTTTATATTTATTTTAAATATTTGATGATAGCATAAAGTATTTTTATTACATAAAATAGTATTCCTTTAAACCTCTCGCTCTAATGTTTTAGAATATAGTCATATTTCAGTACATACATGTGCAGTGGTGTTAAGATTTTTTACATTTATTAATTTTTAAACGCATGTATAAAACCATTAGTATAATTTATGTCGACATTATTATAGTGAAATATTTACACAAAAATTACGACACGAATTTTTTTTAACTGTTGTGCCACTCATATTTGGCTCTTTTGGTTCAAGAGTTTGCGGACCCCTGGGTTAAGTTACCATTATTGAATTCACAAATTTTGCCGAAACCGGCCATGAAAATTGCCGCTGTTCCGCCTTGCTTCCAGTAAACCGTTTATTCTAATGTAGCGAGGTCACGAAAAATGTTAAGAACCACTGATCCATAGATAGAAAGAGGATTATTGAAATTCGTCAGTATTTTAATATATTTAAAATATTTCACTGTAAGTACCTAGTTATCATCATCATCATCCGGGGTCAATCCACTGCTGGATGAAGGCCTCCCCAAGCTTTCTCCAACTCTCTCGGTCCTGTGTCGTTCGCTGCCACGTATTTCCGCCGAACTTTACCAGTTCGTCAATCCAGCGGCTTTTAGTGCGACCCTGTGGCCGTTTCGTACCCCTTGGGTACCGTTGGATGACGGCATTTGTCCAGCGGCCGTCCTTTCGGCGAGCAATGTGCCCCGCCCATCTCCATTTCAGCTGTTTGGCAACGTCTATTACATCGCGTACTCTTGTCTGCTTCCTAACCCATTCGTTTCTCTTACGGTCCTTTCGCGTGATGCCCAACATGCACCTCCCCATGCCTCGCTGTGTGACTCTTAGCCTTTGGACATCTCTCGTGTTGAGGGTCCACGTCTCGCAGCCATACGTGAGCACGGGTAGCACACATTGGTTGAACACCCTACGCTTAAGACATAATGGTAGGTCACTCTTGAAGATACTATTCAGACGTCCGAAAGCACTCCATCCCAGCTTTGTTCTTCGAGCAATTTCATCGTGCATGCTTCCGTCTATGGACACCTGCTGTCCGAGATAGACGTAGCTGCTGACTTGCTTGAGTTGGGTGCCAGAAATACAGATAATCGTAGGGTCCGAAAAACAGTTCCTCATCACTTTTGTCTTTGAGACATTTATCTTTACCGTACCTTAAGTACCTAGTACTTTATTATAATGTGTATTAATCATTATCGTTAAATTAATATTGTTCTATATATTGTGGTTTTACTAGTTTGATTTCAGTGGCACACGGAGTCCCCATATTTAAAAAAAAAATTGTATGCCACTTCAGTGTGGGTATGTAAGTTTCGAGTTGCCGACCACTGCCTTAGCCATTATTGTGTTAAAGCGGAATGCACACTCTAAGATTTCGATCCTAAGGATAAGTCGCCGAAAAGCATGACTTAACTATAGACAATCCTGAGTATAGAGTTAAGGAATCCTTAACCACAGACTACTTTTGTTATGAACACGCCCTCTTCTGTATTATCATTTACCACTGACAGCTGCTGTCAAAAAAAAATCGCATGTCTATAAAACAGTCCATACACTCAAATTCATTTAACAATGTATCTCAATATGGATATTGATAGTGTTAATTCGTTTGGCATGTACTTGCAGAATATTATTTTACTTTTATACCTCGCAGAAATACAAGATGCCAGGTGATAATGACACTTGACGCTAGTGTTACCATGTTACAAAAATATCTTGCGGTGCCTGTGGAATCACGTATAATGACTTATAACGGAAACATAAGAGTATTATAATTAAATATTAATATGTATGTATAGTTATTGCATTTACAAAATGCAGTTGTCATATTTTTGTCATCGTTTAACAATTATAAAATAATTTACCTAAGCTATAGGAAAGAGAATTTTTAAATATGGTATTATTTTCAATAGAAATGATCTTAACTAAGGACACTGTTTCTGCATAGTGTTTTCTGCTAAGGAAATTTTAGTTATGACAAATGTTTCTGCATTCCGCGCTTAGTTAAAAAATCTTTGATCAGTAAATTATATTTTTGCTTATGGATTTCAATATTTTTAGACTGTCTGTAAGTATGCTTTAACGTAAGTAATATTTTATTATTAATGAAGCCTGTTCTTTGGTACATAATATGGCGGGTGGGGCAAATTAAATCTTTTATTTCGTGGAATATTCAAATAACTCGATGATTCTATTACACAGTCCTGCACAGGTCCCCCATGTTTTAAATGTCAAAATCAAAAACCAAGTACATAATTTTATTGCATTCATTGTTCTTTCTTTAGTCAATATTTTTTTTCCATAGCAATCCAGATGTTGGAGTCATACTCGGGTCCCAGCACACATTAAAAACAACATGCGAATATGTGATTTAAACCCGGACCCATGACATTATAAGCTACACGTTATTGCTCGGGCATCGAGAGTGAGACTGTTTATGTGGAACGACTGAATAATTCTAATTGGATAATCATGTATATTACAACGTTTTTCTTAGCTCGTATTCTTATTTGTTCGGTGGTTTTTTGTCCGGTACAAATCTTGCAATCGATTATTAACTAACTTCCCGAGTAGCTAGACATTTGAAACTTTTAGAATATGTATATCAGAACACGATGACAATGAATTTTTTTAATACTTTTACCCATCTTTAAGTAGAATTGAATTCATTTTCAGTTACTTAATTCTGTTTTGTATGAAAAGTTATTTCGACACAATTATTGGTTGCTAAGGGGTCTGGGGTCCTAGCTACTAAATTATTGATATATTATACGTGCGTTACTACGGAAATCAATATGACATGTCAAAATGACATTTCAGTATTATTTCTGTCAAGTACAATTTTTTTGATCGTTTAAGCTAGTCAAGTCAAGTTTATATGATTCAACAGAAAATTTAAAAACGTTGTAAGTATATAAAAAGTTCTTTTTATCTTGTAATTATTTTATAATATGTAAGTATACTAATTATGTACTTATTATTAAATGGTAAAATCGTAGCTTTTTCCATGTTTTTATCACATATGATTAATTATTATTCTATAAGCTATATGCACCGTTTTGTCCATGCCGTGTTCACATATGATTTTTGATGCTCTCACATAGCATTAAATTAATTTAAGTACATAATATCGATTTTTTCGTGATTTTCATTTTTTTATTTGATCTTTCCACTAGTGATATAATAGGTAGGTACTTGCATAATATAGTAGGAAAAAAATGCGCATCACGTGGTATCAATAAATCATTTTCTTTAAAATCACCACATATGAGGTAAGTATTAATTTAATATACAGCGACGTATTAAAAATAAAATATTGTATCAAAATAACACAAAAGCTCATCATGGCTTGATTAAAAACGATTTAACGACATAGCTGCAGACCTACAAACTTATCTAAATAATGGATGGGGGAGCCACTGTTGAAAACTACCCAATCAAGACTCGGAACTGGACAGAATCTGACATTCGAATGACGTTTTCAAAATGGCGTCCATATGGTAGTTCGTAGTTCCATTTTTGACCGTTCTTTAGATAAATTTGTAGGACTGTACCTAGCTAGCATGTACTTACATATTTTTTTACGAAGCTTCAGCCATGTTTCATCTCAAACGTTAAGGAATAGTACCTATGTTAAATGGGCAGGTAGATATATTAAATAAGTAAATGAATTATTTCGTAATATTTCAGAATTTACTTAATATTTTTTATAAACGAAGCTCCAATCTGTAGGGTTTCATGAACCGGACATGCACTCCGGTCATTTCGAGCCTTTAAATAGGTATACTTACCTAATAATATGTTTACACACCATAATAAAATTCTCACACTACTACGGATTGATTATATATATCGCACCCCCAGTAAGATACTGTCGTAAGTCTGAAATCGGCGTTTTCGAGTTATGGATGTGGTTGGATTCGTATTTTTTTTTGCTATTTTAATAAAATATTGTCATATCTCAAACTCAAATATTGTCAGAGAGAAAGCATTTAATACAGTACATTACTTTCCGAAAACTGTTAAATCGATAATAAAATAGTGTTGTAACTAAGTTACGACAGTATTTTACAAGAAGCTTTCTAAAAAACTAAAACAAAATTTTTCAAAAAAATACTGTTGTAACTCTGTTACTACAGTAAGATCTTGAGATACATCGTAATTTTCTCACTAGTTGCATGGATATTATTGTTCCAAAGATTCAAACAAAAAAACTGGAAGCAGCAGAGGCAACAATGTTTGTTATCAACTTCAATTAAATGGAAGTAAAATACAAGAAGTATGCAAAAAATACTTTATCAATACATTTGGGGTGAGTGAAAGGTACTGCTCTACTGTGTGGAAAACAAGTGATCTTCTTTTCGGAACGCCAATTCCAGAACAAAGAGGTCACCATGGCAATCACAAAAAAATTGAAGATGATTTAAAAAATGATATAAGAACTCACATTAAGTCTTTCCAGTGATCGAGTAACATTATTTGCGTGCACAGACATCTAGATTGTATTTAGATGGTAAATTAAAAATTGCTGAAATGTATCGGTTATACAAAAAACAACAAGCTGACAGCAATATGCCATTTGGAAAAGAACACTATTATACACATCCATATTTAATGACGAATTTAATATTGGCTTCTTTAAGCCTAAAAAAGATTTGTGGGTTGAATGCGACCCATAAAATAATTGTTCACCAGAAGAAAAAGAACAACTTCAAGAAAAGTATGAGACACATCAACCTGGAAAAAAAGAGGCAAGGGATGAAAAGACCAAAGACGTAGCAGAGTCCCGAACTAATGGCCAAAACAGCGTCATTAATGTAGCTGTATATGATTTGCAGGCTGTTTTACCGCTTCCTTGCGGAAATGTGTCAACTTTCTATTATAAACGAAAGTCGGCAATGTACAATCTTACAGTCTATAATATCACTGAAAATATTGCAAACTGATACATGTGGGATGAGAGTCAAGCTGCATGAAGATCCAATGAAATTGGTAGCTGTGTACTCGATTACATTGCATGTGAAAAATATCATCACATTGAGCATTTTATTTTTTACAGAGACAATTGTGCCGGGTAGAATAAAAATAAATACATTGCTGCAATGTATTTATATGCCATCAGGAATTCACAAAAAAATAAAACGATCTCTCATAAGTTTTTGGTCATCGAGCATACCCAAAATGAAGGCGATATTGTCCATTCTACAATTGAGCAGCAGAAGACTAGGGCTCTAAAAAGTGGACCAATATTTGTGCCCGGCCAAATGATTACCATTGTACAAACAAGTTATAAAACAGGACAACCATACATTGTTAAACCCATGACAACAAATAATTTTCACAACAAGAAAAAACGAGCAGATGAAATCGGTAAAAATTACAACACGGATGAAAATGGAGAAAAAATTTTGTGGCAGAAGATTAAAGTTATAAAAGTAGACAGAGACTATCCATACATTATTTTTTTAAAACAAGTTATCATGAAGAATGTAGTAAATTGAATGTTCGTCAATGGAAAATAGGTAAACCGTTACCGATGGATGGTCTTGATTCATCCAAAGCATATCAAGAGCGGCCAAAAATAACGACAATTAAAAAGAAGGATTTGTTTTCTCTCTGAAATGCTAAACATCGTGAATTTTATCATGATTTTGTTGCTTCTCTTCCAAGTGATGTTTAAAAATTAAAAATCGTATCTAGAAATTTTATTTGCCCATTAAATAAAATAATTAAGTATTTTTTTGTTGTTTTGAACTAATAATTGTATTTTTCTTGTTTTTTTTTCAATAAATCTTTAAAGATTGTACCATAACTTAATATTTTGAAAACCTTCCTTTACAGTGCCCAACAAATTAGTTGAAATTATTAGAGTGATGGTAGGGAAATTTACATAGAAAATATTGAGTTGATTCAAATTTTACCATGAAATTTTCAAATATCCTATTAAAATACTGTCGTAACTCAGAAATATTCAAATATCTTTATTTGTATATGTTTTAGAGAAAAATGATGAAAACAGTTGAAAATAGATCATGTTTTTCCATAAAAATGAGGAATAATTTTTACATTCAGACTTTTCCTGTATTTACAAAGAATATTTGAAACTTCAAATGGCTCTCCTGCAAAATGCCATTTTCTGGATTACTACAGTATTTTACTGGGGGTGCGATATATGTTACGGCGAATGTGCGAAATTGACTAATACATGAAATGGGCAAAATTTTGTCTAAATCATGAAAAATGCAAGCCCGTTGCCTTATTCATGAATTAGACAAAATATCTGGCGAGTGCGTGAATTCGGCAGTAATATTACTGCCTAGTTGCATTGGACAAATTAGATAGTAGCGCTACGGTGGTATTTTTTGCAACTAAACTAAATGTGTCAAAAAATGCTCATGCATTGGTCAAAATGTACGTATTATCTATGGTCAAAATAGATGATCGCGCTCCGGTGGTGTTTTTTGCAACTAATCAAACTAACCAAATGTGTCGAATGTCATTGATAATATTATAAAAATATACCAATCAATAACTACAATGACGTTGATATCCATTTACCATGCGCAAAAAAATCGAGAACTATAATATGATAACGGAAGAATTTTATTGAAAGGTATTTTCGCGATTTGATTCGTGCTTGGGTATCAATCGTGCAAAGGTCGATTGTATGTTTGTGATACTCGTAGTTTGTTGACACTTGTTAGCTAACAAGCTAACCTCAAAATGGACATTCAGTTGAATAATTTAATTCAGAATTACAAAACCTAACCTAACGTAACCTAATAATAATAATATTATATTATGTCCAATTATAACAAATAAAACCATCCGTATTGAAGTTTAAGAATTCCATACCCTGGCGAATTCATGTACTCGGCAGAAAATTTACTTAATTCATGAATAAGGCAACAGGCTTGACTATAACATGAATTAGTCAAAATTTTACCCATTTCATGTAATAGTCAATTTCGCACATTCGGCGTAACATATATACCAATATAATATACTTACCTACATATTGACCGATTTACTCGTATTGTATAATAATAACAATAACGCAGCGCTGACAGACATTGTTCTTAATTATTATTAACATTACTGTTATAGACCCGCAACTCTGAGCCAATATTTGTATGCTTATCTTAATATGAATAAGCATGTTAGTATAATGAACGGCTGGAAATGCATTTGGTGAAGATTTTTTTTATCACACCATGGTTCTTATCGATCTAATCGACTGGGATGCAATGTATCTTTATCGGTCATTGTTTCAAACTTCTCTCTAACGGATATTGTAGTATGACTAGTAAGTATGCATAGGTATCCACTTTTCTCAAGAATGTCTAGAAATGCCATGCGTAATTAATGAAGTTTGTTTTATATAGAATCAAATTAGCTTTTCAATTCACTTTTAATTCATATTAATGTTGCATTAAAACTGTGACTGCATTCAACACCGTATCAAATCAGACTGTTAACAGGTTATTGTCTAAATCAGTGGTTTCCAAATTTTACGTTACTACGCCTCCCTTTTTAAACAAATCAAACTTGGCGACTCCCCCCCCTTTTATTTCATTAATAATTACATGTTTACACAATGTGCTTTTTTTCTACTAAACGGGCTCGATATATGGATGTCATTGCATCTAATGCAGAAAATTCCGTTTCGCATAAATATGATCTATAATGTAAATATGAATAGCAGTAGGTACCTACGAACGAATTGAACAACGGTTTTTGTTTCCATATAACCATTTTTATTAGTCAGGAAATACACTACAAATAATTATAAAATAAAATTCTACTAATTAAACTTTAATAGGACTGTTTTTTTATGTAGTTTATAACTAGCTGCCGTTTTATAAACTATGCACTTTTCAACTGCAAACCTGTGGCTACATTATTATGTTAAACTTTTCGCGCCTCCCTTTTGCAACAGTCCGCGCCTCTCAGTTTGGAAATCGCTGGTCTAAATCTAAAACATAATGTATTATATTATAATATTATCTTCTAATAAAGCCAGTCTAAATATAAAAGGTGTTTATATGAAGTTGATCCCGCCGTTCCATGACATTACAGAACAAATTAATAACATAGAAATGCGAAAGCATGTCGCCACAGATCAAGGCGTTGATGGATGTTTTGGTTTACGACTGAATGAGGTAATCTTGTATATTATTGTATACTTATACAGATTACCTCATTCATATCCTCTTGCATATCCTCATTTTGTTGAAATAAAAATCATCTCAAAGTACCAAGGAACACAAATGACAAGTACCTACCTACTGAAATTTTGTGTTTTGGGAGAATAAGGAAAGTTTTATAACTATGTATTATTATTGTTTTCACCACATGACATAGGTATTTAAGATATAAATGTGAAATTCAGTTGCCCTAAACCAAGGTTTTTACATACCTCTATGGTATGGACCCAACCCGATCCAACGATCGACGCCGATCGTCGTCGCCAGCTATTTGCAATTACACGCAATGATTCAATCTCGTTGGTCCTAGATTTGATTGGTTTAAAATAATACTAGTGTTGCTATTATTAAAAATATTGGTTGGTGAAAACTAGATATTTCTTAGATTGGTGGCTACACTGAACGCATTCCCGCGCAATTTTACGTCAACAAAACTGAGCTGTCAAACCTAGCGAGCATCAAATCTGTTAAAACTTACGCGGCCGTTTGAGATTTATAGAAAGTTTTGTATACTTATTGTTAATTTACATCATGAATAACTGGGCGAGCTTGAATCTCCAAATCAATCGATTACGATTAATTGTAGCGAGTATGGCTATATTTCAACTGGCTCAGGCGGTCAGAACTCGCCGTAAACGAAAACACTGGGTCAAAAGTTGGCTAACTGAAGAACAGCGTGATCGCCATGGTTTTGCAAATAACCTTATTAAAGAATTAACCCTAAATGATCCGGATAGCTATCGGAGGTATGTACACATCTTACCAATGATTGAACATAAATATACGTAGATAAATTAAAGGATATAGGTAGGTGCCTACTGTAATCATGTTGATGATAATATCTAATCATAATTTTTACTAATTTCAGATGTTTGCGAATGAATACCGAGTCATTTGAGGTGCTTTTGAATATGGTGAAACCCAAGCTGCAAAAACAGAATACTGTTATGAGAGAAGCGCTTCTTCCTGAAACAAAATTAGCAATTACCCTTAGATTCCTTGCAACGGGTGAGAGTCAGGCATCTTTAGCATTTGCCTTTCGGGTGAGCCAACCCTCCATCTCAAAATTAATACCGATTGTGTGCGAGGCAATATTTGATGCGCTGAAAAATGAATATATGACCGTGCCTGACAATGAAGCTAAGTGGGTGGAAATAGCTGAAGAATATGAACGTAAGTGGAATTATCCAAATCTGTTGGGAGCCTTGGATGGTAAACATGTGGTGATTGAACCACCTCTCAATTCTGGTTCCACATTTTATAATTACAAAAACTCATTTAGTATAGTATTAATGGCACTCGTTGACGCCAACTACCGTTTCATTTATACAGATGTTGGCACCAATGGCAGGGTTAGCGATGGTGGTGTGTGGGCGAAATGTAGTCTTAAGAAAGCTCTGGACCGCAATGAATTAAACATTCCCAGGGCACGCTCGGTTTCCAATATTGAATTGCCATATGTGATAGTTGCAGATGACGCTTTTCCTCTAGCCACAAATCTCATTAAACCATACCCGAGAGCCGAGTTAGTAAGGCGAAATGACAGAAGAATCTGCAACTATCGTATATCTCGTGCTAGAAACACGGTAGAAAATGCCTTTGGTATTTTGGCGAATAGATTTTTAATTTATAGGTCACCGATGCGTGCCGATCCTGTGAGAGCTACAAAAATTGTTTATGCCACTCTAGCGTTACATAACTGGCTACGTACATTATGTTTGCAGGAAGAGTTTGACAGAATAGTAGATGGTGTATCAACACCGGGTAGATGGCGTGGGGATCCAGATCCTCTAGCATTAGAACCGCTCTCCGCTCACTGGCTTGCTAGTAACCATTCATCACGAGCAGCCCGTGAAGTGAGAGACCTCACTTGCTACTATTTTAATAATCAAGGAGCTGTGGATTGGCAATACAGTTGCATTTAACAAAATCTATATACGTAATCAGAATTAAAGTATCTAGCCATAGCCTCAGAGTAGGTATATTGATGACAATTAAACTTGTATTAACTGCTAGTCTGTATTCTATAAACTGGCGTACACGTCACACCGAAAGCATTGTGCCATCGCGTTCAACTGTTGCAAGTTTTCAATGGGAGGATCAGTTTCTTTTCTATATCTAATATAATACGCCCATCTCCGTCTTTCAAGATAGTTGATGAGGTTCCTCTCGTAATTCCCAATGTTTCTTCATCTTCTTGTGCATATTAAGGCTATACCTCAGTTGAGGCATGGTCTAAAAAGATCGTGGCTAGGCGATGCGCGGGTGCAAATGACGCATGCCGACCGAAATATAATTTGTCATATAAATCCAACATGCGTCCATTAAATGTTCTGTTTATTGTTCTATTAGTAACAATAATAATATATTCATTGACATGTTTTCTTTTTAAAGTAAATGGGTAACGTTTTAGTCATCTTTACACGATTTAAGAATTAATACCCCCGTCACTATTTCACGCGGATTTTATAAATAATAAAAAATATTAAAAATTTACCTATGTATTTTAGCTGTACGAATTTTTCTTTTTATGGTATTATGAATTCTCCTATATTATTGAGTTTCATTTTTATTTTTCCATTTTCTTTCGTCCATTAAAGACAGAATCTCATTTGTCATTCATTTTTGCTTCTTAGCCGTTCTTTTCTTTCGCATTTTTCTAAATGATGTTCCTATAATTGCCGATTTTATAAATAATAAAAAATATTAAGAATTTACCTATGTATTTTAGCTGTACGATTTTTTCTTTTTATGGTATGAATTCTCCTATATTGAGTTTCATTTTTATTTTTCCACTTTCTTCTTTCGTCCATTAAAGACAGAATCTCATCTGTCATCCATTTTCGCTTCTTAGGCGTTCTTCTATTTCGCATTTTTCTAAATGATGTTCCTAGAATTGCTGGATTTTATAAATAATAATAAAAAATATTTAAAATATACCTATGTGTTTTACTATTGATTTATTCCCATGGTTTCTCGTCCATTAACAAATACTTAGCTGTTGTCTTGAGATGTGTTCAAAATATAAATTTCACCTGGGCTCCTTCGGGTTAGAACCGGTGAGGTTACAATTTATTTGTGATAGTCCCAGAGCCTGGTGGTTTTGTGATTGTTTATTTGCTATTATTAACTACACATTTTTTTAACTACCTTATTTTCAATTGTCAGTTGGTGACTTTGAACCTTTTAAACATAATATATAACGTTAGTTAATCTAAAAGCAGTGAAGTATATATAACCATAAAAACCACATCAATGGACACGTATAAAAAAATTCAGAAAATACAAATTAATGACACTGTAGAAAAACCAAGCGGAATAACCCCGTTTGACGGTACTCAACTGTCACCAATTTTTCATTGAACAGTGGGTGAAAAATGTTGAAAGGTGAGTGAAAGTGGTTTTTTCTATTTTATCCATAACCACTGTCCGATTCTAAGTGTCATTTTATAATCAGAGACTAGCTGGAAGTGTAATTTGAATTTTAGGGTCAGGGTAGGTATTAAAAAATAATACAAGTTATCAGACAATTTAAAAATTTTATATAAATAAACAAAAGATACAAATCGGTTAAAATCTCATCCTTACAAATAACAAAATAAATTTTGTTGGTAAAAAGTTTTCATTTACATACAAATTAAAATAATAATGAAAATAAAACACACTGATGACGTTGGTAAAATAAACCATGATTTCACTAATGTTGTGTAGTTTATCGATTCACAGAAACAATACAGTACTCTCAATAATCCGCCACCCCAAAAACCAGACAGGTGTCCAATTAGTGAAAGCGGTGGATTATAGTACATACATACAAAATATGATAAAAATTAAAACAGGTCTTACGTAAAAATATTTTTTTTGAGAAATTTGTATGAGCAAATTAGTTTTATTTAAAATCAAAATCAACTATTTACAAAATTATACACATTTACAAACTATGTTTAATAATTGTGATGCGGTCCTAGGGCACTTTCCTCCCTGGTAGGTACATTGCTCTCTTCGCGATGAATGTACATTTTACAAAGAAGTTTCCAAAATAAGCCTGTCTCATCTGCGTTGTATACTTGTACACGCTGCACTACTGAAATTGATAATCGAATACTGGCAAATTATAGAACTTGATTTTGTGCTTTCAACTAGTAAAAATTATAGTAGTTGTCGGATAATCGAGCGGTGGATTACTGAGAGTGTACTGTATTATATTCGTGTGAATATAATATGATCTAGAATACAATGGGCATATTATTATGAGTAAACATTTATCTATTTGGTCATATATTTATAATAGGGTAATATTTATACCTACATTGATTTTTTATACAATTTTTAAACATGCCAGAAAATTATATTTACATCAATCGATATTATAATTACCATGTTTTATTAAATACATAAGTAAATTATATTTAGATTTACTGACATTGTCCTTCACGATTAGGGTATATTAATTTATTTATTCTCCGGATTATCTATGTCGTATACAAACAATAATTCGCTAATTGCACGGCGACACTTTTGTGCATTGAAGGCTGTCATTCTTTCCGTCAATTGTTTTGCCACCATTATGCAGAAATCCTTGTGGTCGGGATATGTTTCGATGGGGTGACACGGAACATTACGAATATCTTGTTGCACGGTTTGGAGGGTTGCCATTGCTGAGGCACACATTTCACCCACGTCGGGTGTAGAACGGATCCTTCTTCTTTTAGTTGAAGGCCGCGGCGTACTACAGACGACCTCTGTAGATGCCTCTGCAGATGCCTCTACAGATGCCTCTGCAAATGCCTCTACAGATGCCTCTACAGATGCCTCTGCAGATGCTTCTGTAGATTCTTCTGCCTGCTGTGAGGCAGTAATAGGTAGCTGTAAAAATTAATAAAACAATCTTAAGAATTTGAGTTTTCATCTCCTAGAAGTCAGTCATGGCCACTCATCACACTGAAGTGAAGATGCGATGTTGGATATGGCTCAGCCACGTGCTGCGTATGCCAAAAGAGCATTTCAACCCGGCTTGCCTAGTCTTCAAGTCAACTGAATTCTGGTGTCCTGGAACGCTGCTAAATATTATCTAGAGTGGTGCAGAGGGAAGATAGGCTGTTAAGATCCGACATAAATAGTGCACACTGAGCTTTGTCAGTCAAACGTTTTCATTGAACCCAGACTACAATGTGTAGTCAGTGTTTATTGTTTTTAAAACTCAAAGAAACATCCAAGCCATAGTATATAATAGCTAAAAAATATTTGTTTATCTATAAAATGATGACATTAAACCTTAAATAATTGTAGATATTTATAGATGGGATATTTTTTTTATATATTATGGTTTGGTCTAGATAGCACTTAATGAATTTAAAAAAAAAACTAACCAACACCATCTATAATATTATGTATTAAAGCATATGGACGCCGTTCGGAATCCATATGCTTCAGCTAATGGGTGGACATGGCCGAAGAAAAATAAGAAATTACTCACCTCAACAAACTGTACATCCATTTCGGTCTCCATCACGGGCAAATTGCATTGGCTTGCCCTTACAGCGCATGCTGATATTAAAAATTGGCATTCATTCCACAAATGCCACGTAGGCGTGTATAGTTCTTCAGGGCAACATCCGCTCCTTTGAGAGGCTTTCACCTTTCTCAGGTTTGCGGCGAAAGTGGTCCTAATATTCGCCCAGCGGTTTCGAACATCCAGTACTGAAAAGTTAAACAAAACAGTTAGGTTACCAAGCGAAAATAACAAGTAACACTTCTGTCAAAATGTTAAACATAAGGTTCCAGAATAACTTAAATTTATGCGTGTATACATATTATAAATGTCATTAGCAACAATATGCAACACAAATGACAAATGTTGACACGTGGATGTGGATTAATAGTGAGGTTAAGCTGTCAGTCAAAAGTACCTATCTACAATATTTCGTGATGTGAGAAATGATACATAATATAGATGTATATGTTTATCAATAAAAATGCACGTGTCTATACTAAAATGCTAGTTACTTTACAAAATTGAAACTACCTAGTCACAAAATAACATTCTAGGACTTACTTGATTTGTTGCCAATTATATCGGCTATTTCTTCGAATATTCGGTCCTTCAAATGGTTCTTCGAATATAAAGGGTTTTTTACATTCCACACGATATCCTTGCCGTGTACCAACTCGACGAGGAGTGAATCATCATGGGTACTCCAGATGTTTTTTTGAGCTTTTGCCATCTTGACTTTGCTTGTTGAGTTGTTGTCTTGTTGAAATCGAGAATTGAATGATTGAAATGAAGTATGAACGACCGTTGCGCGAGCGGGCGAGTATTCGGCTATTTTCGTACACTTTCGGCAATCTTCGCTTGTTAAATGAATGGATCGCACGACTGATAATAGGGAAATTTCCACTTTCGACCCGATCGCTCACGATCCTTGAAAACCATAGAGAATAGAGTTTGACAGTCGTGGTAGACGATCGGGCCAGACGCAATCTGCCAATGGAATATGGGCTCAAAAAGCACGCCGACGCCAATCAACCCGCGGAATGTTTATGTGACAAACTTGAATGTACCTATAATAGGTATTATGATACAGACGCAGGTAATTAATTACCCGTTTCATTAGTTTATCAAATATTTCTCCACACTGGAGATCTGAATCTTGTTATACCGTTCCAAGATAGGGTAGACAAGTTCCTGTCCCTGGTTTTTGCAATAAGTATATGACATATGTGCAGTGACGTCCCTAGATAAACTGCCGCCCCTAGGCAGCGCCAAAAAGCCGCACCATTTTTTTTAAAACAGTAGATACTTTTTATCATCCTTTCAGGACCTACATAAGAAATGTGTTGTATTACATTACATTACTAACAAAATACCACTAAATCTAATTTAAATGCCATAATATATATTTCAATAAACAACATTTCGGGTCCGCGGTTTCAGATACATTTAAAAATACACCTGTCAACGTTCAAAACTCGCGAATGACTGGCAAAAATATTTGAATAAATTAATTAGGCAAGTACTTATATACCTACCTATAATCCAAATGTAATTCGAAAATATGCACGCGTCATTGCTGGTCATCAAGGACGGGACGTCCAAGGACAATGAAAGTACCTAAACTAGACATCGCGAACCCGACGAAAAATTACAGTCCTGTTGACCAGTGAGCTGATTTTTTTAATGGAAAGATATTTCCGTTATTACTAAGTTAAGGTACCTATTTCTATATATATCTAATGATTCTCCTCGATTTGCCGCCCTTCGAGTAACTGCCGCCCCCAAGCGACGCTCAATCTGCCTACACCCAGGGGACGTCACTGCATATTATGTGATATGTACCTACGCATTGAATTTTCCTGTGTTTGTTCTGTAATTTTTTTACGACGGTGCTAATAAAATATAATAAGCCCGCCTTAAATAATTTGAAAATATTCTAATGTAGTACCTACCGACAAAGAAAACAAATCTTTATTGCATATTATCAGGGTACCATGCGCGCACATAAGGGTGGCTTTCGGTCTGTCAAAAGCTGTCGGTAAGTAAACTCAAATTACGGGAGGTACGCTTTAATTATTTTTATTGTTTTTATAAGATTGCATACACAGGGTAGGTAAACCAAATGTCATTATTAAATAGCCAAAAATGTTTATGAATACCTTCCAAATTTATTTATATGACAAAAACAACCGACTGAAGTTAATTAAGACGCTGGCATAGTGTTTAGGACGATTTGACGCCGGGACAACTGGACGCCACACAATTCGAAAATAAATAGACGTTAGGTACTTATAGGTACTTAAAAAAATATGTAATATTATTATTTATATTTAAATTATTACCTATATTATGATTTTTTAATAGTTGGTAAGAATTTAAATATGCACACGGAAATAATGATTTAATCGCCAACGAAAAAAGAGTTTTTTTATTTTTATATAAAGCCTAGGCATCGTGATTCTCAATCCGCTATAAAAAACATTATTTGAGAGTAAAATGAATTAAAAATAGGTACTAAGTAGTAGATAGAAACTGATAAAATTCCTCGTCTCGTCTGTATACTATGTGTCTACGACAGTGCGGCGTCCAATTGTCGTAGCGTCCAGTTGTCCCATTCCTCTAGCATAATGTATTTCAACTTTGATAACTTAGTTATTGTGTTAATTCATACATATTATAATTTGGAACACTGACTTGGCACAGACTAGCGAAAGTTTTGTACTATTCCATTTGATTCGTTTTTTGCGACCCGGATTTCGCCTTTCAGCATCTTCAGGCACTATGTGCACTCACTAAAAGGTAGATACAGGTGAATAACAACAGTTAAAATGGTGAGTGCACATAGTGCCCGAAGATGCCGAAAGGCGAAACCCGGGTCGCAAAAAACCACTCGAATGGAATAGTACAAAACTTAAATCCATTAGAATTTAAATTCAAATTCCATCAAGTACCTTTGGTCGATAGTATTAATAGCATATCATTCTGTTAAACCTCTCTGGGGCAGCAGTCCCCACTTTTTTAATAGGTAATCAAATTCAAATAATAGGGTAATAAAAAATCAAAGGCCAGGATCTTGGGCGGCCCCCCTACCTGTCGCTATGGTTAAAGGCAGTCTGACGCTCTGCAGTGTTGTTTTTCAAATGGTGCTCGAGGTCAAATACAATTCAGTGTATTTTGGCGATTTTTAACACATCGAATTATGGAGTTGTTGAGTATCACTCAACATGTTACAACAACCATATATTTTAAAGTGGTAATAACTCCGTTACTATTAGAGCAAATTTAAAATGTCCTTGAGCCTGGGCCCCTAGGCTAGAGCCCTGTCAGCCGCCCCCCCCCTTGTCGAGCCATGTATTTATTAACTATACCTACTATAGTACTATACTATATTTAACTATACTAAACAGTAATAATCAGAGTAATCTCATTCTACACTGATGGTATAATAATCGCTTAAATCTAATAATTATATTAATAATATTAATAATATTAATAATAATGTATAATAATATTAACAAAATAAGTACCAATTAGCAAATGTTTATTGGAGACAAATGTTCTGAGTATTGTAACCCAAAATAGAATTATAGAATTAGGTTTATATCGTGAACTTCCCAACTATCAACGATTTTGGTAGATTACTATTTACCAAAGTTTTTTGGTAAAATGCTATTAAATTGAAAATAACAAAATTACTTATAATGAAAAAATATAAGTAGAATAATTTAGTTTAGATTGTATTTATTCATTTTATTAGTAAGTAATTCAATATCCACCTATTTTAAGCATATTATTATGCTATACCTACCTATAGTGTTTCGATTAGCATTTTATTATTTACTGTGTGGAAAGCACATTCAACGATTATCTATAACTTAGGAATTAGCAACATGCCACATAGGCGGCTCTCGTGGTGCAGTGGGTAAGACGCTGGCCTTCCACCCGAGAGTTCTGGGTTCGATTCCCGGTCATGACAAAAAACATTAATGTGTTTTTCTCAAAGCCTGGGTGTTTGTGATTGTTCAAAATTACTAACAACCACCTTGTACGAAAAATCAAGGACATGGTTATTAATAATTCTAAAAAAAAAAAAAAAAACATGCCACATAACATAACAGAAAAAATACCTTATGCCGGGTCCACACTGGCAACATGTCGCCGGCAACCTCGTTAAATTTTACGATAAGTATGATAATTATCGTAAAATTTAACGAGGTTGCCGGCGACATGTTGCCAATGTGGACCCGGCATTAGACCCCTTATAATCTTCTTATTATAAGGGGTTATACTATTCTCATTTTATTACTAAGTACATATTTCCAAAGATATTTTAGGATTTTTATTAATTTCAGGTCTTCGTTGTTTTCCCTTGTCTTTATTTCAACACCCAGGCTTCTTCTTATTCTTCATCAGGACCTTATGACTGAGAATATTACTATATTAAGAAGGTATATATTAGGAAGGTATTATTGGACGGATAATTATTTATGTACCTATTGTTATATTATTTCTATCGATTTGGATTTTGTTTGATAAATATTGTTTTAAAAAAATGTATTCAGTTGAAAATGTCCGTCTGAGGCGGACGAAACCAGTCCTAACCTCTTGATTAAAAGAGGAATAAGTACTACAAAAAAATGCGTTTTATTAAATAAAAACAACAATACAATATAACATGTTGGCACAAAAACAAAAATATGTATTATTCTGTTCTGTGGGTGGTAAACACTGGTGATAAGTACATTGGTGATGGGTACATGTTTGTAGTTTGGTAAATGCCGACGAGAACCTACCCACCTCGTTATAAGACTTTTCTTCTCTAGTTTTTTTCCACACGTTGCAGATGTTGGCTGCCATTATCTACCATGACATTATTATTCACACCTACTAAGTTAAACCTTGTCCAGTCCAATATTATTATCATGCCTGCAAATAAATTATACGATTGTTTGTAGAATTATGCCGCTAAAACACGTGCAAAAACATTAGAAGAAAAATGTCCACAGCTGCAAACATTAAATTTGTTTGTTTTTAAATGCATTTACACGCATATTCATCTGCGGCGGAATTCAAATAACATTTAAAAACATTTTATGCAGGTTTTATACAATGTTTATTTGTTTTACGGATTTTCCTTAGACAATAGATACAGATAGACGCTTCACATTGCCTTGGTACGTGAAGCTGCTTGCCGTGTGTTTGGTTGTGTGAGTGAGTGGACATATACGAATACAAACGTTCGAGACCATAGGCGTGCGGGAGAAACGGAATATTATTAATATTCATTGATGTTCATTGGTGGATATCTTCAATAAAATAAATACAGAAACTTCAAAATGTATTATTATTTAATTATCATAATAATATGGTACTTACATTAAAATTAACTAAGTAGGTACATGAGTATAATCAATATTAAACTGACAAATTATCATATTAATTTACAAGTATCAATAATTCAAAGGTATGAAATCACATCATCTAAAAATATATACCTACAGAGTATATAAATAGACATGCACAATAGCGAATCGAATACAAAATATGGATCAAAGAAAATCACTTTGAAAAATTCAGATTATTAAAACACAAGTTGAAGGACGTGCAAAAAAAACCTATACAAATTATAATATTTGGATTATATAGAACAGGTCTGGGCAAGCGGCCCGCCAAGTTTTTCTGCGGGACCCGCGAGTTTTATTCGTATTTTTGAAAAAAAATACTTTTTTCTACATTTAACGCTTTGTTAAAAATAAAATTTTATAAATACATAAATTGCACCGTCGAGAAGATATCTGCAAATTTTACAACACTCTTAATTCGGACAAATTAGAACAACTTAAATAAAGATTCTGATCGAAAAATGTTGGTCATTTCTAGATCAACTTATATAATTATGTGAACAAACAATTTCAATTAGGATGATTATCAATACAAACTCTTTACAATCAAACATCACTGATAAACATTTACAAGCAGTTTTAAGAATCTTAAAAATTAACATCTGAAATTAAAATGATGCTGAAGAATATAAAACAGTTCTTATTCATTCTTCTCATTAAATTGTTGGCTATAATACTTTGGACGCGGAAGACGCACACGGCGCGTAATGACCAGGCGGCCGATCGATGTAATTAACGTGCATTTTAAAGGGGGCAATTAAAATCTCATTATCTCTTCAGCAGCGAATGCGTTAAAGAATTATTTATTTTTTTATGTTGAAATTCTTTTTTCATGATAACGAATAACGTCCCCACGTTTATCCAATTCTGCCTTTTTGGTTCATATTTTGGGAATCTGTAATCCATTAGGGAGCAACATTACAATAACATTCATAAACCAATTACATTTAGGAAATCACGAAGCAAAAATGTTAACAAACAGGGCACTAAATCGATTATTCCTCGGGAGTTTTTAAACATGTACACTAAATTCCATTTCTTTAGCAAAACAATAAAATGATTGCCTACTATAGGTAATCTTTACTAATATTTTTTTTCAGTTTTTTGTTACTTCAATTTTAACCACATACCCACTTTTTGCGGACGCCTATGAATAATCATTTCGCTAGTGCTCGCCCAAAGTGCTCGCACTAGACGTTCAGCATTAAAATATAATTTTCTATTTTTTTACATTATATAGTATTGTTAAGCGGTGAAAATGCAACCATTCGATAAAGATATGCATAATTAAAGTTATTTCGAAAAAAACACTAGGTCACTTTATATTAAAATATATAATAATATACAAATAAATTATCACGAACATGTATCAACTTACCTATGAAACGTAATACCATCTTATTGCTTATCAGTACGGCTACCACATTTTAAGACAACACACAGAACCATCTTTTCTACTTAATTAACTAAAAATATTTACCACTGACTTTATGTTTACCACAAAAAAATGCAATTGTAGCAACACGAGCTCGCGGTTATGGATGCTTTCTGAAGCGTTTCACCACTATTTGCCAGCGACATTGTTGGAAACTAACCAACACATGTGTAGACCTTTTATCTTACTCTAGCGCGTGTCTCAGAGATCGTAAGGGTGCCGAATACTTTCTCACTCGCACTCATGCATCGTTTTTGTTCAGGCCTTGGGATTTTCTTATATTTTATATAAGTATAATACGTATATCTTACGGTTTTCAGTGGCAAAAGGTGGAGGTAGGCTAATAAGACATAAATAGCGCGCACTAAACTTTATCAGTCGTACCTACTTATTTGTTTTCATTGAATAGGTACGATTTGCAGATGGTGCTGGTTAGTTTTTAAAACGCAATTAAATCCTGTCTAAACCAAATCATAATAGTTTAGATAAATGCTATGGGTGATCGGACAAAAATAGTGAACACTTTTTCAGTGATACCTACTCATTTGTTTTCGTTGAATTAAGAACATATAATATTACAAATGGTGTTGGTTTTTTTTATTCATCATGCCCTGCATAACCAAACCATAATCGATAAAAAATATCCTTCTATCTGTCTATAACATATCTAAATTTTTGTACTTATAGTTTAATACTTCAATGGCATAAATGCCATAGAGATGAACGGATAATTTTTACTACTATCTACTATGGTTTGAATTAGGAAGGATTTAATTGAATTTTAAAAACTAACAAATACTATCAACACTTTGTAGTCATAGTTAAATGATAACAAATACGTTTGACTAACAAAGTATAGAGTGCACTGTTTATGTTGGATTTTAACAGCCTATCTCCACCCTTCGCCACTGATAGGTATAATATGAGGCACCAAGGTCAATCGGTATTTTATCCTCGTCTCCTGTAGTACCCACTCGCGTTTGTATATCTATTAACGAAGAACTCATCGTCGTGGGTCTGATGGAAGAAAAAAAGGGTTATAGTGTTATACAGTGGATTCTCTTTCGAATTGGGGAAGTCAGCACTGCAATTTTTTTTTTTATAATATCTATGGCCTATGAATGCAGATGGAGAGAAAACAAAATCGCCTCTCTCTTGTCTCCCACTGTAGGG
Organism: Rhyacophila brunnea; assembly: GCF_057557595.1. Classification (NCBI taxonomy): domain Eukaryota; kingdom Metazoa; phylum Arthropoda; class Insecta; order Trichoptera; family Rhyacophilidae; genus Rhyacophila; species Rhyacophila brunnea. Next base: position 25,226,019 of record NW_028232774.1, read on the forward strand.
GAAAAATAATATAGACTAAGGAGGTTTTGAGCAATATGATCTTTGACCGATTAGCTTGGGATTGTAGTGGATTTGGTGTAGTTATCGAATACGACAATATCTAGTGTCCGATATTACAACGTTTTTATTAGGTCGTAGGTATTCTTATTTGTCCGGTGGTTGTTTATCCAGTACAAATCTTGCAATCAATTTTTAACTAACTTCCCGACTAGCTAGACATTTGAAACTTTTAGAAGATATATCGGAACACGATGCCAATGTATTTTATTAATACTTTTAGCCATCTTTAAGTAGAATTGAATTCATTTTCAGTTAATTCTGTTTTGTATGAAAAGTTATTTCGGAAGAAATCCGTACCTAATACAATCCACTATTATTGGTTGCTAGGGGTCTGGGGTCCTAGCAACTAAATTATTAATATATACGTGCGTTACTATGGAAATCAATATGAAATGTCAAATGACAAAACGAGAATGATTTTTTTGATCGTCTAGCTAGTCAAGTCAAGTTTATATGTTTCAAGAGAAAATTTAAAAACGTTGTAAGTATATAAAAAGTTCTTTATATCTTAGTCAATTTAACAAGTTTGTTCAGTAAATGATATTAATCAAAATACTAAGTACACACTTCATTTATTTCAAATTAGTAAGTAGGTAGTTAAAGATTTGAATAAAAAGAATTAATTAAAAAATGAAAAAATATTCTAGTTCTTATTTCATTAAAAAGTATTTAAGTTGTCACTAATGGCTAAGTACATTTTATGATTTTTTTCGCGATGTTGATCGCTGGAAAACCCACAGCTAATTCTATAATTCCATCTTGGGTCATAATAACTAGGTTTTGTCTCCAATAACCATTTTTAATTGATATTTTGTTATTTTTTTACAAAATAATAATTAAGTTTAAAGGATTACATTTTGGAAATGAACTGGTATAACCCATAATTAAATAAAAAGATTTTTATTTTATTTATTGTCTATAGGAATTATAGGTAACAATGGAGATAGGTAGATCAGCCTATATTATATTCATAAATCCCTAGTAGGTATTATTTTAGGTAAGTAATTTAGTATGGTTTATAACTTACTTAAAATAGAGGATTTAAAAAATATGCACTGTTCTGCATTATTAAAAGAAGTAGGTAATTAATTATGTACCTACGCAGATTATTAATTATTGTTTGTTCACACCAAAGACATTGGGTACCCATTCATAGGCATGGCCCCCACAAGGGGCTGACAGGGCTCTAGCCTGGGGGCCCGTCGTGGCGGATCGACCAAATTCATGAAATAACACATCACAAATTTCGAATATGTATCTACCTACTAAAATAGCGCAATTTTATTTTAAATATACTAACATTTTAAAATAAGTCGTTGTACGATGCAATTTTTTAGTATTGTCTGTCAACACTTGACAACTCATAATAATCATAATAATCAAAAAATAAAAATAAATCGCTAAAAATACACTGAATATCCACCTTCAATTTTACCTCGAACACCATTAGGAAAAAATGTCACGCTGTCTTTAACCTTAGCGATAGGTTGGGGTGCCTGCTAAAGATTCTGGCCTAGGGGCCCGCTTCAGGATGGGGGGGCCATGCCCATAGTTTCAGTGAAGTTAATTCTTAGTCAAAATAATGTAGTTATATAATAAACTCTTATGCTTATTATTAAATCTATCTATATAGGTAAGTACTTACTTAATAAATTGTGCAGCAGTAGCGAAGGTTGGAGATAGGCTGTTAAGATCCGCCATAAATAGTGCACATTAAACTTTGTTGGTCATACGCATTTGTTTTTATTGAACCAATACTACAATTATTTAAAGATGGTATTGATTAGATTTTAAAAATCAATTCTCTGACTAAACCAAGCCGTAATAATATTGGTATATTTTGGGCGATACGACAAAATTGTGTAGGTACCTATACTTTTTTCATTCATACTTATTTGTTTTCGTTGGATTAAGAATACATATTACACATATTGTTGATTATTTTTTTTGAATTCATTAAAATCTGCCTAAACCAAAAGTTATCTATGATTCATTTGCGTAATTTTAGACATTTATTCCAGTATTCCAGTTCCAGACATTAGACCAGTATTTTTTGACTATTATCTATTATGTCTTGGTTTTCGCATAGTTTAATTGAATTTTAAAAACTAACCAACACTATCTGTAAATTGTAGTCTTATTTCAATAAAACAAATACGTACGACTGACAAAGTTTAGTGTGCACTATTTATGGCGGATTTTAATAATAGCCTACCTCCACCCTTCGCCATTGTTGTGCAGTGGCAGTTTTTCTATAATCTAAGGTGAGGATATTGTCAACTTGCTTAAGCTAATGGGTCAATGCGCTAAAATGTGAACTCCAGGATTCGAATCCGAGACCGAAGAACCATAAGTGGACTTCACGGATGTACCTACTATTCATAATTATTATATGTTTAACCTACACAGCTGAGAAAAATAATATTAAATCACAACTTAAATCTGGCGTTATGTCTTTTCAATCCTACTATGAATACTGGGGCGATACGAGGAAACGAGGCTCATGCAACTTTAGGCTTTCGAAACGTGGTTATGCAGACGCATGGTCTGCTGGAAAAACAAAGTTATTTAATATCGAAGATAAAAAATACGAAAGAAATATTTAGAGAAGTACAGACTTGAAAGATGGCATACTTTGGTCATAACATGTGGCATCCTGATGGATAGGTATTACAGGGTAATTATGTGCCTTATGTAATGATCTCAGAACAGTTACGTCCCGTGGGGGTAGGCAGATTAAGCGTCGCTTGAGGGCGGCAGTCACTTGAAGGGCGGCAAATCGAGGAGACTCATTAGGTATATTATATAGAAATAGGTACCTAAAATTAGTACCTAATAACGAAAATATCCTTCGATTAAAAAAATCAGCTCACTGGTTGGAAATTAAGAATTAACATAAAAGCTTTAACAGGACTGTATTGTTTTCGTCGGTTTCGCGATGTCTAGTTTACTTATGTTGTCCTTGGACGTCACATCCTTGATGACCAGCAATGACACGTGCAGATTTGCGAATTATATTTTGAATTATAGGTAGGCACCTACATAGGTACTTACCTAGCTCGCATGTTTTGAAAGTTGTCAGGTGTATTTTTAAATGTATCTGAAACCGTGGACTTACAATATTGTTTATTGAAGTAGAGGAGGCATTTAAATTGGATTTAGTGTTATATATTTTGTTAGTAATGTATCCATACAACACAATTCTTAAATATTGGGGTCATGTAAGGATGATAAAAAATACTGTAAGTATAAAAATGGGGCGGCATTTTGTCTAGGGACGTCACTGTCTCAGAATTTGGATTCTATCACTGTTTAGGGTTAGTTCCTATAGCTCAGCATCAGATTCAGAGCATCGACATGCAGGGAAAAGGTAGCCAAAATCTGAATCTTCCTATCTTTCATAAACAATAAGTTGATTAGGTACCTCTCGGAATTTTACTTGATGTGGCCAAGGTTGATATTTTTTATTCTGACCATATCCGATCCTAATAGGATCATATGGGCCTACACATAGTGGAGGCTTATAATAACAGATCTTATTTTTTACGAGAAATGGATGTCAGCCACTTGCTCAACCTATTAGGTCCATACTCTGACTCATACACAAATTGAAAAACAATATTTTTGTACTTTGCCAGACCCAGGATTCGAACCCGGGACCCTCGACACTATAGATCGGTGCTTAAGCCACGCGGCCATCGTGGGTGATATTACCGATCTATACAATTTGTATACGCATACATATAAAATGTTAGGTAATTAAAACATATAATTTCACTTACCGGTATGTATGCATCCCTCTCCTATGTTAATATTAGTGTAATTATTTATTTTCTTTAAACTATGGTAATAGTCATCATCATCAGCCGGGGTCAATCCACTGCTGGATGAAGGCCTCCCCAAGCTTTCTCCAACTCTCTCGGTCCTGTGTCGTTCGCTGCCACGTATTTCCGCCGAACTTTACCAGTTCATCAACCCAGCGGCTTTTAGGGCGACCCTGTGGCCGTTTCGTACCCCTTGGGTACCATTGGATGACGGCATTTGTCCAGCGGCCGTTCTTTCGGCGAGCAATGTGCCCCGCCCATCTCCATTTCAGCTGTTTGGCAACGTCTATTACATCGCGTACTCTTGTCTGCTTTATGGTAATAGTAAAAAGAAACAATTTATCAGAGCAAGCCATTGATATCATCATTGGAACAATCATAAAATAACAATAATGATATCAAAAAGGTGTGCGATAGTTTTTATATTTTCGTATGTTGTTGCCTGTTAGTAATATGAATTTTGATAAAAAAAAAGGCTGTAAACAACAAAAAATTCTGCAAACATATTGCAAAAATGTAGCAATTTCTAAATGGATATTGGTGAAGTGAATTAATATTATCTAGGTACCCTTAACGTTGATAGGTAATTTTGTAGGTTTTTTTTATTGCATGCGAATTTTGGGAAGGTAGAAGAAAAAGAAGATACCGTCAATCTCAAAAAGCTTTAATAAATACAATAATAGGTATTATGATTCCTTCCTATATTTAAGTTTTAATCCTGATACATAATTTAATACCCATCAGAATTGCTGATAATCATTATTCTAAATTTAAAAAACTGTACCTATATAATATTATGTAGAAACGTGTTTATAAATCAGTGTACCTACCTAGTACAATACTTACAGAGATTTACGTTAGGTTAGGAACTTAAAGTTATGATTTTTTTGTCTACACACATAATTATGTGCGTTTTGTTATATGAAAGCTTTGTAGATACATTATGTACCTACGTATCTATATTTTTTTTAATTAGGTAATTTTTCATAAACAGAGAAAAAATATTTTTAAAAAAGTAGGTTCCTAACTATTTAATTTTATTACAGATCTAACAATATTATTTTATGATATTTTTGCACGTTAGACAAAATTAGCTAATTGCTTTTGATCTTTTCAGAAAAAGCGACAAAGAAAACCCCGCCAAAACGACACATGTCATTTACTATATTTTTTAATACGAAAGGCACTACCTACTTTTTATTACCTATACTGTAAAATTAACGAGAAAATATTATATTTTTACAATTTGCGACAAATGTTTTGTGACTTAAAAATTATCGTCAACCTTTTTCAAATGAGATTAAATTGATTTTTTAAACAATCACGAAACACGAATGCATGCTAGATGCTATGTACCTAGGCACTTTACTACAAATTTAATAATATCCTCTTTTGCTTGGTAGGATCGGAATGTTCATTGAAGGATATTATTGCTAAACATAGCATGGGTTAATTATCTACATACGTAGTTATATCTTCTTCTTGACTTGCCATCCCACGGAACTCAGAAATAATGGGAACTGAAATACCTAACGGGTAAGGAGAAGAAGGCAACCGATCTCGGGTAAGGAAGGTCAGGAATACGTCACACTTTGAATATTGAGAACACTGCTCTCGGCTTATGCAGTGACGCTTATTTAATATTGGTACACACTATTACACGTATATAATGCGTGGTTCATTTTTGTATGATACTCACACAATTAAAATCCTACGTCAAGATTTACTGTATTGGTATCTATATAGCCTATCTGAATTCTATTATCTGTTCTGTGTGCCATCCCCTGTCGGAGATCAATTATCACCAATGGTGATCTCTGTTTTATAGTCTGCTATCTGGAACAGCTCGGTAGAGTTGCACGGATTGAGGCATCTTGCTCTCCTAATTTTGTCATTCAGACAAACATCAAATATAAGTTAGGTACATAATAAAATGAGTTGGGATTTCTATACTTTCGTTCTCTCATAATATAGCTAATGTACTGATGTTTTATAGTTTTAATACTTAAGAACAATCGTTTGAGGATGCCAACATATTTAAAGTTTAGTGGTTAGGGGAATGATGTAAACTGTAAATTCTTGGTGGAAAACTTTATAAAGATTAAAATAAAACAAAATATTCTATATAACTTAATAATTATTGGGACCGTTTTCAACCGCTTCAATAGTATATTCTCAACCAAACTATTAAATCATGTGAAGTAAATATCTACTACAAAATAGTTTAATTATAATGGGTGTTAATAATAGGCGCATGTCACTTACAATTCAAACATTCTGGACGCTGGTATCTACTAACATAATAATATTATATATTATTTCACATGTTGGCATATAACGTCGTGGACCCAGGTTCGAATCCTGGGTCTGGAAAATATACATGTGTGTTTCGAGTTCGAATATGGACATGTTGAGCAAGTAGCTGACATATTATATTTCTCGTAAAAAATCTGTGTATACCTCCACTCTGTCAAGGCCATAATTTAGGATTGGACATGGTCAAAATTATTATTATCAGCCATGGTCGATTCACTACTGAATGAATACCTACTCTAGCTTCTTCCATCCTTTTCTGTCCCTAATATTCTTCACTGTAACTTACATTCATGAATTTGATGAGTTCGTAAATTCAACGGATTTTAGAGAATCCATTAGGTCGTTACCCACAGCCATATTATGTGATATTTATTTCATATGTGGTACTTGAATAACGATCAGTGCTAGTTTTGTCCGTTTCCGTATGACATTCTCAACTGATCAGTACTACATAATATTGGGTTTTATTGTCTTTCCACCGAGAATCAGAGTGATATTTTTTTTGTTTCTGTACAGTGTACGTCATATTGCAAAGATTACAATGGTTAAATTTAATATATTATTGAATTTGAATTTCTTACACTAAAATACATGGGATGCAAATCAGTTATTAATTTATACGGTACACTTAAGGCTATACCTCAGTTGAGGTCTAAAAAGATCGTGGCTAGGCAATGCGCGGATTGCGGGTCGCGGGTGCAAATGCGCATGCCGACTGAAATATAATTAGTTATATAAATCCAACATGCGTTCATTTAATGTTCCGTTTATTGTTCTATTAGTAACAATAATAATATATTCATTGACATGCTTTCTTCTTCAAGTAAATGGGTAACGTTTTTAGTCAGCTTTACACGATTTAAGAATTAATACCCCCGTCGCCATCATGAAACAAATTTACGTATTTACACCTCGACGTTCGTTCTCCGAATGCCAGCGAGTCCAAAATTTCATCGCGCCTATAGTTGAAAATTATTTGCGTTTCAATGATGTATCGTCTTAACGGCTCGGATATCAATGGTTTTCAATTGATGGGGGGAAATCCGTGCACATAAACCTTTCTTTGCACATCAAAATTAGGGTCTCATTATTATGGTAACCTTAATTTAAAAAAAATAAATCGGACTGGATTGTATTTAAAATAATACAAAATACTTGAATTTTATTTATGGAGTATAATGTTATAAAAAGGAAATAAGTAAATAATAATAATTTTATGTACTTTTGAAACCACGGCATTTTGAAAAGTCACGGAAGCATATTCTTATTCTAACAGAAAAATCCTACAAAAAAATAAAATAAGTCATCTGCTCGATTAATTGGAACAATTAGACACTCAAGGCAGTATGTGTATGTAATCCTACTTGGTGCAAGGCTTTTCAAAAATGTAGGTACGTTAAATAAAAAGAATACTCAGTACATTTTTAAATCTTATAAATATATCTGTCTGTTATTGGTTTCATTTCGTTATTTAAATCATTCGCACTATAAAATGTTAACATTGTTTGAAATGCTCTACTATAAAAGTATAAATAATTATACTTATATAAAAACTTTTGATGTGTCACAGCTATGACAGTAGATCACTACACTAGTTTCCACCGTTTTCGCGAAATAAATAATGATATATAATATTTAACCATTGCGTACCTCAATAATGAATAATATAATCTATCTCACGGACTTTCAACCAACAATAAAAATTAATACCATTCACGTTACCAAGCCATCCCAGACATGAATATATGCTATACCTATTCGCTGTAGATATCGTACCTATGATATCACAAGATAACTATGATGGTTCTACTGCAATATTTCTATATATTTAATTTTGTAGTGCCTAGTAAGTGTCTGGGTCAATTATATTCGCTGTTATGAAAATTATAACGACGTTTTTAAGCCTGTACCGTTTTCATGGGATAAAATCAAATGTTATAAGTACTAATATTATTAATATATGGTATACACACCTGTTTGAATCTTAGCAGTGACGTGCGAAACAAAATGCCGCCACGTTTTTTAACGTTTTTTTATCATCCTTTAATGACTCCAATATCTAAGAAATATGTTGTATGGATACTACTAACACGATATATAGGGCTAAATATAATTTAAATGCCATCTCTGCTTCAATAGGCAATATTGCGAGTCCACGGTTTCAGATACATTAAAAAAAACACCTGACAACTTCCAAAACTGGTGAGTGAACCTATAATTCAAATACAATTCGCAAATCTGCACGTCGTGTCATTGCTGTTCACCAAGGACGTGACGTCCAAGGGCAACGGAAGTAAACCAGACATCGCGAACCCGTCAAAAAATTATAGTCCTATTAAAACTTTTATAGTAATTACTTAATGCATTTTGTTTCCAGCCAGTGAGTTGAATTTTTTAATGGTAAGTTTCCGTTATTACTAAGTTTAGGTACCTAGTTATTTCTATATGCCCAATGATTCTCCTCGATTTGCCGCCCTTTATGTAACTGCCGCCCCAAACGACGCTCAATCTGCCTACCCCCACGTTAGACTATAGATACGTTTAAATACTATGGCATCCATAAATATGTATTTATGGTGTAATATGAAATCTCTCAATTAAACCTATTATCAATATGATATTATATTTGTATTTGAGAATGTAGGTAGTTATGTAATTTAATGGGCGAATTTAAAATAAAATACTTCGGTTTATTCACTAGATTATTATATTACGAATTTGTTTAATAAATCTGTTAAATGCAATTGGGATTCGGTGCAAGTTATAAAGATTATTTTCTGTACCTAAATTTAAAAAAAAACTTATATCTGTCTCCCTCTAATTTCCCCAAAACGATTCAAGTGCCGGGGTGCCTCTCAAATTTTTATAGTCGATGGTCACCCTATTAAAGTTTAGCAATCACTTATATACAAGGGCAGTTATCGGCAAATAAGGTCATTGTTTCTTACCACCTCACAGCGAGAGGGTGTGAAAAATCAGTAAGAATTAGCTTCGTGATTTGTGTGAGTTAATTAATTACTGCTGTGAGAGTTTTTATTTTGTGTTTTCTCTCAAACAATGGGTAAGTCTGATTTGTTTTGTTTATGTTTACAATTATTATCAAATTAATAATTTTTTTATATGATGGATATTATTTTTTATTTTATTATTTGCAATAACATTTCTTTCTTCCGTTGTTTTAATTTCATAATATTTAGTATAGATCTATTTATTTCAGTTCATTTACTGGTATTATATAATATTAATTAAAATTTCTAAAATAATGATAGAATATTATAACCTACCAACAATGCGAATTCTTATAATTTTAATACTAGATCTGGTAAAAATGTAAATTGTATTAATTAATTTCCTGATTTATAAATATTTAATGCATATATAGATATATAGTGTTAAAAGAAAAATAACAGGAATGTTTGGCGTCATAAACTGGCGACATAGTTCCAATGACTATATTATTTTGAACGTAGATAAAAACTTTGTATTTAAAAATTAAAATCCTTTTAGATCTGTCGATTTAACCCTTTATCAATCGGTTGGTTAAGATTTTTATTTTAAAAACATTATTTTAAGTATATATAACTTTATAAGTATAAAAATAGATTTGATAACCTTTGATGGTTTAGTAAAATCTTCAATTCTTTAATACCACAAGCATTCAAATACGTATAATTCAGTGATATTTTTAATTTTTAATACACATAAATGTAATGTACACACGTCCTAATAACGATATGTTATCAAATAACTGAATGTTACATGGATACTTGATGTATGTTGTTTGTACGGTATGTAGGTACCTATGTAAGGTACGGTGAGTAGGGGGTAAGATTGTCGCCTCGAAAAAACCTCTTTATTGGCGGTCCATTGTTGCGGCTTGATTTAATGATTTATCATAAGAAAATTGTTTTAATTCATAATATTATTATATTATATTAATATTATGAATGGAGTTTATTTACGGATGGAGTGGACGAAGGTGTTTAATTTATCTGGTACTTGCTGTAAAATTAATTATGCACATTTTTAGTTTTTATGGGTAAGATTTTTACCTTCATACAACTTTCTTGGCGGTCTATTGTGACCGATAAATTTAGTTTTCTGTGTCAAATGATTTTATTCGAATTAGGTACTTATATTTATTTTAAGTTTGTAATCTACCTAATGCCGGGTCCACACTGGCAACATGTCGCGCGACAACCTCGTTAAATTTTACTATAATTATCATACTTATCGTAAAATTTAACGAGGTTGTCGCGTGACATGTTGCCAGTGTGGACCCGGCATGAGATGTCAAGTTTATGTGGTCCACGCTGCTACTACATTCTTTCAATAATTGTAGTACAGTGTGTACTGGGTAAGATTTTCATCTCGATACTCTGGTGGTTGATGATGCCGAGCGATACCTGTACCTACCTACCATATTATGTTAATACAAAAGTTTGCAGTCAAAGGTATCAACTTTACTTGGTTCAAGCTGTTACTACACTTTTTGGATGGCTGTAGTACAGTGTGTACTGGGTTGGATTGTCACTTTTTTACAAGTTCTTTCTTGGTGGTCCATTGTTACAGTGTGATTTATTATTTAATTAAATGCTTAATTTCTTATCTATTATATTATGATTTGAACGAATTATTTAAGAGCTTTAAGAGTTAGCAGTCTACCAAAAGTACCAAATTTATCTGGTTCATGCTTTTACTACATTTATTAATTGATGTAGTACGGTGTGTACTGGGTAAAGGTGTTGCCTCTAAACATCTTCATTGGTGGTTCATTGTTACGGTTTGATTTATTTCTCAATTAAATGTTTATATTTTCTGTACCAAAAGGATTGGCAATTAATTTATAGAACCGTTTCTATCTACCAAAGGCGTCAAATTTGTCAGGTTCATGCTGTTACTACATTTGATGATGTTTGTAGTACGGTGTGTACTGGGTTAGATTGTCGCTTTCCTACAATGTCTTTCTTGGTAGTCGGATTATTGCTACTCAATTTATTATTTAATCAAATTCTTATAATTTTGATCCATTATCATATTATTGTGATTGAAATTTAAAAAAATCGCAGTCTACCAAAGGCGTCAAGTATATCCGGTTCATGCTGTTACTACATTTGTTAATGGTTGTAGTACGGTGTGTACTGGGTAAAAGCGTTGCCTTCCATTGATCAATGTTGCCTTCAAACAACATTTATATTTCTATTTATTTTTATTATTTAGTTTACAGTAAATCAATGGAATCAAATTTATCTGGCTCGTGCTGTTACTACATTTGTTAATGGTGTAGTACGGTGTGTAGTGGGTAAAATTGTTTCCTCTACACAACATCTTAATTGGCGGTCCATTATTACGGCTTGATTTTAAATGTGTTGTGTGACAGTAAATCAATGGTATCAAATTTATCTGGTTCATGCTGCTACTACATTAATTGTTAATGTCTGTAGTACGGTGTGTACTGGGATAGATTTTCGCTTTTCTTTCTTGAGGGTTCATTGTCGCGGTTGATTTATTATTTGATTGAAATATTATAATTTCACCCATTATATTATTATTGAAACTTTTAATTATTTAAGAATAATTTGCAGTCTACTAAATGCGTCAAATTTGTCTGGTTCATGCTGCTACTACATTAATTGTTAATGGCTGTAGTATGGCGTGTACTAGGTAGAATCGTCACATCTAAATATATCCATTGGTGGTCCATTGTTACTGATTATTGATTTGTTTTCTAATAAAATGCTGATAATTTCAGTGGCACAAAATTGTGATTGGCACTTAATTTATATAAGCGTTTATGCGTCAATTACATTGAGCTACTTTACGAGCTGTTTGTTGGCTAATTTAATAGCGGGCGATTCAGCTACTGCGATTGTGATGATGACACACAAAACTTTCCATTCGCTGAGAAGCCACAAGCCAGCGACTATTTTGACAGAACGTAATTCATTTTTTTTACCGGGAAGTTGCTACTGCGCTCTACTGCGCAGACGCAGTAGGCCCACAAGCCGGCGTGTCGCGTGTAAAGTTGACCGGCTTTTAACTTTTCTCGGTAGATTTTTTACAATCTACTTGTTAGCTTGTTCAACGATGACACTCAACTGGGTGACTTTACAGGCAGATTGTAAATTCGCCAACAAGCAGCTCGTAGAGTAGCTCAATGTAATTGACGCATTAGTCTACCAAAAGCATCAAATTTACCTGGTTCATGCTGTTACTACACTTATTAATTGTTGTAGTACGGTGTGTACTGGGTTGGATTGTCACTTTTCTACAATTTCTTGGTGGTCCGTAGTTACATATTGCCCATTATTTATTATGATTGGAACGTTAATTATTTAAGAATTTGCAGTCTACCAAAGGGGTTAAATTTATCTGGCTTATGCTGCTACTACATTTATTAATTGTTGTAGTACGGTGTGTACTGGGTAAAATCGTCTCCTAAAAATCTTCATTGGTGGTCCATTATTACGGCTTGATTTATTTTTTAATTAAATGCTAATTATTTATACCCATTATGTTGTGATTGTAACTTTATTGATTTTAGAATTGAGTTTATCAAAGGCGTCAAATTTATCTGGTTCATGCTTTGCTATGACTACATTTATTAAGTGTTGTAGTAAGGTGTGTACTGGGTAACCGTGTTGCCTCTAAGCATCGTCATTTGAGGTCAATTGTTACGATTTGATTTATTTCTGAATATGTTTATAAATTCTGTGTCATAATATTATGTTTAGTAGTTAATTTATTTCAGCGTTTATAATCTACCAAAGGCTACAAATTTATCTGGTTCATGCTGCTACTGCATTTGTTAATGACTGTAGTACAGTGCGTACTAGGTATAATTGTCGCCTCTCAACATCTTCTTTATTGGTGGCCCATTGCTACGGCTTGATTTATTATGTGATTCAATTAAATAATTAGATTTTTATTTATTTTAGAGTTTGCAGTCTTCGAATGGATGGAGTCAGATTTATCTGGTTTATGCTGCTGCTACATTTATTAATTGTTGTAGTACAGTATGTACTAGGATCAAGGCCCCACATCCTGAACAGGGCCCCCATGCTAGGATCTTTGGCGGCCCCCCTACCTATCTCTAAGGATAGAGGCAGTGTGATGCTCTACAGTAGCGCTTTCCAAATGGTGTACGCGGTAAATTTATATGTATATTTGTTGTATATTTTAATACTTACATCCATTTTAATTACGGAGTTGTCGAGTGTCGATACACAATTAAATATGCCATCGTACAACTATATAATTTAAAGTAATAACATTATTGAAGGAAGACAGCGACGCAGGCGACTTTTTTTTAAAAAAACTATTAAAGCAAATTTGTGCTGTGTGTTTATCTCACTTATCTGGTCGACTGGCCTCACCGGCCCCTCCTAAGCCCGGGCCTCCAGGCTAGAGCCCTGTCAGCCCCCACTTGTGGGGGCCATGACTAGGATAGATTGTCGCATTGAACAACTCTTTTTTTGCGCTATAATAGTACGATATTGGTGCTCCATTATTACGGCTTGGTTTATTGGAACTTTATTGATTTAAGAATTTGTAGTCTAACAAAGGTGTCAAATTTACCTGGTTCAAGCTGTGACTACATTTACTAATTGTTGTAGTACTGTGTGTACTGGGTAAAAATGATGCCTCGGAACTACTTCTTCATTAGTGGTCTAATAATACTGCATGGTTTATTTTTTAATAAAATGCTTATAACTTCTGTGTCATATTATAATCAGATTTTTATTTATTTAAGAGTATACAGCCTACCAACGGTGTCAAATTTATCTGGTAAATACTGTTACTACATTTTTTTATGGTTGTAGTACGGTATGTACTAGGTGATGTTGTCGCCGCCATACAAATTCTTTTTTGTGGTCTATTGCTACTCCTTAATTTCTGTGCCATTAAATTATGGAACATCGTATATTTTAGTTCAGAGATTGCAGTCTTCCAAAGGTGCCAAATTTATCTGGTAAATGCTGTCACTACATTTTTTTATGGTTGTAGTACGGTATGTACTGGGTGAGATTGTCGCCTATATACAACTTATTTTTTCGTGGTCCATTGCTACGGATTAATTTATGTGCATGATATTATGATATTATAGAACTTTTTATATTTTAGAGTTTGCAGTCTTCAAAATGTGCCAAATTTATCTGGTAAATGCTGTTACCACATTTTTCATGGTTGTAGTACGGTATGTACTGGGTTAGATTGTCGCCTCTATACAACTTATTTTTTCGTGGTCCATTGCTACGGATTAATTTATGTGCATGATATTATGATATTATAGAACTTTTTATATTTTAGAGTTTGCAATCTTCAAAATGTGCCAAATTTTTCTGGTAAATGCTGTTACTACATTTTGTATGGTTGTAGTACGGTATGTACTGGGTAAGATTGTCGCCCATATACAACTTATTTTTTCGTGGTCCATTGCTACAGATTAATTTATGTGCATGATATTATGATATTATAGAACTTTTTATATTTTAGAGTTTGCAGTCTTGCAAAGGTGCCAAATTTATCTGGTAAATGCTGTTACTACATTTTTCATGGTTGTAGTACGGTATGCACTGGGTTAGATTGTCGCCTATATACAACTAATTTTTTTGTAGTCCTTTGCTACGCTTAATTTGTGTGCCATTATATTATAGAACTTTGTGTATTTTGGAGTTTGCAGTCTTCCAAAGGTGCCAAATTTATCTGGTAAATTCTGTTACTACATTTTTTATAGTTGTAGTACGGAATGTACTGGGTGAGATTGTCGCCTATATACAACTTATTTTTTCGTGGTCCATTACTACGGATTAATTTATGTGCATGATATTATGATATTATAGAACTTTTTATATTTTAGAGTTAGCAGTCTTCCAAAGGTGCCAAATTTATCTGGTAAATGCTGCTACTACATTTTTTATAGTTGTAGTACGGTATGTACTGGGTTAGGTTGTCGACTCTATACAACTTATTTTTTCGTGGTCCATTGCAACGGATTAATTTATGTGCAATTATGTTATAGACCGACCGTTTGACTGACATCCGCGAAACTCCTCTTTTGGAGTTTGCAGTCTTCCAAAGGTGCCAAATTTATCTGGTAAATGTTGTTACTACATTTTTTATAGTTGTAGTACGGTATGTACTGGGTAAGATTGTCGCCTATATACAACTAATTTTTTTGTAGTCCTTTGCTACGCTTAATTTGTGTGCCATTATATTATAGAACTTTGTGTATTTTGGAGTTTGCAGTCTTCCAAAGGTGCCAAATTTATCTGGTAAATGCTGTTACTTTATTTTTAATAGTTGTAGTACGGTATGTACTGGGTGAGATTGTCGCCCATATACAACTTATTTTTTCGTGGTCCATTACTACGGATTAATTTATGTGCATGATATTATAGAACTTTGTCTATTTTGGAGTTTGCAGTCTTCCAAATGTGCCAAATTTATCTGGTAAATGCTGTTACTACATTTTTTATAGTTGTAGTACGGTATGTACTGGGTGAGATTGTCGCCTATATACAACTAATTTTTTCGTGGTCCATTACTACGGATTAATTTATGTGCATGATATTATAGAACTTTGTCTATTTTGGAGTTTGCAGTCTTCCAAATGTGCCAAATTTATCTGGTAAATGCTATTACTACATTTTTTATAGTTATAGTACGGTATGTACTGGGTGAGATTGTCGCCTATATACAACTTATTTTTTCGTGGTCCATTGCTACGGATTAATTTATGTGCATGATAATATGATATTATAGAACTTTTTATATTTAAGAGTTAGCAGTCTTCAAAAGGTGCCAAATTTATCTGGTAAATGCTGTTACTACATTTTTCATGGTTGTAGTACGGTATGTACTGGGTTAGATTGTCGCCTCTATACAACTTATTTTTTCGTGGTCCATTGCTACGGATTAATTTATGTGCAATTATGTTATAGACCGACCGTTTGACTGTAATCCGCGAAACTCCTCTTTTGGAGTTTGCAGTCTTCCAAAGGTGCCAAATTTATCTGGTAAATGCTGTTACTACATTTTTTATAGTTGTAGTACGGTATGTACTGGGTAAGATTGTCGGCCTATATACAACTTATTTTTTTGTGGTCCATTGCTACGGATTAATTTCTGTGCCATTATATTATAGAACTTTGTCTATTTTGGAGTTTGCAGTCTTCCAAATGTGCCAAATTTATCTGGTAAATGCTGTTACTACATTTTTTATAGTTGTAGTACGGTATGTACTGGGTGAGATTGTCGCCTATATACGACTTATTTTTTCGTGGTCCATTACTACGGATTAATTTATGTGCATGATAATATGATATTATAGAACTTTTTATATTTTAGAGTTTGCAGTCTTCCAAAGGTGCCAAATTTATCTGGTAAATGCTGCTACTACATTTTTTATAGTTGTAGTACGGTATGTACTGGGTGAGATTGTCGCCTATATACAACTTATTTTTTCGTGGTCCATTACTACGGATTAATTTATGTGCATGATATTATGATATTATAGAACTTTATATATTTTGGAGTTTGAAGTCTTCCAAATGTGCCAAATTTATCTGGTAAATGCTGTTACTACATTTTTTATAGTTGTAGTACGGTATGTACTGGGTGAGATTGTCGCCTATATACGACTTATTTTTTCGTGGTCCATTACTACGGATTAATTTATGTGCATGATAATATGATATTATAGAACTTTTTATATTTTAGAGTTTGCAGTCTTCCAAAGGTGCCAAATTTATCTGGTAAATGCTGCTACTACATTTTTTATAGTTGTAGTACGGTATGTACTGGGTGAGATTGTCGCCTATATACAACTTATTTTTTCGTGGTCCATTGCTACGGATTAATTTATGTGCAATTATGTTATAGACCGACCGTTTGACTGACATCCGCGAGTCTCCTCTTTTGGAGTTTGCAGTCTTCCAAAGGTGCCAAATTTATCTGGTAAATGCTGTTACTACATTTTTAATAGTTGTAGTACGGTATGTACTGGGTGAGATTGTCGCCTATATACAATTTTTTCGTGGTCCATTGCTACGGATTAATTTATGTGCATGATATTATGATATTATAGAACTTTTTATATTTTAGAGTTTGCAATCTTCAAAATGTGCCAAATTTTTCTGGTAAATGCTGTTACTACATTTTGTATGGTTGTAGTACGGTATGTACTGGGTAAGATTGTCGCCCATATACAACTTATTTTTTCGTGGTCCATTGCTACAGATTAATTTATGTGCATGATAATATGATATTATAGAACTTTTTATATTTAAGAGTTAGCAGTCTTCAAAAGGTGCCAAATTTATCTGGTAAATGCTGTTACTACATTTTTCATGGTTGTAGTACGGTATGTACTGGGTGAGATTGTCGCCTATATACAACTTATTTTTTCGTGGTAAATTACTACGGATTAATTAATGTGCATGATATTATGATATTATAGAACTTTTTATATTTTAGAGTTTGCAGTCTTCCAAAGGTGCCAAATTTATCTGGTAAATGCTGTTACTACATTTTTAATAGTTGTAGTACGGTATGTACTGGGTAAGATTGTCGCCTATATACAACTTATTTTTTTGTGGTCCATTGCTACGGATTAATTTATGTGCATGATATTATGATATTATAGAACTTTTTATATTTAAGAGTTAGCAGTCTTCAAAAGGTGCCAAATTTATCTGGTAAATGCTGTACTACATTTTTTATAGTTGTAGTACGGTATGTACTGGGTAAGATTGTCGCCTATATACAACTTATTTTTTCGTGGTCCATTGCTACAGATTAATTTATGTGCATGATATTATGATATTATAGAACTTTTTATATTAAAGAGTTAGCAGTCTTCAAAAGGTGCCAAATTTATCTGGTAAATGCTGTACTACATTTTTTATAGTTGTAGTACGGTATGTACTGGGTAAGATTGTCGCCTATATACAACTTATTTTTTTGTGGTCCATTGCTACGGATTAATTTCTGTGCCATTATATTATAGAACTTTGTCTATTTTGGAGTTTGCAGTCTTCCAAATGTGCCAAATTTATCTGGTAAATGCTGTTACTACATTTTTTATAGTTGTAGTACGGTATGTACTGGGTGAGATTGTCGCCTATATACGACTTATTTTTTCGTGGTCCATTACTACGGATTAATTTATGTGCATGATAATATGATATTATAGAACTTTTTATATTTTAGAGTTTGCAGTCTTCCAAAGGTGCCAAATTTATCTGGTAAATGCTGCTACTACATTTTTTATAGTTGTAGTACGGTATGTACTGGGTGATATTGTCGCCTATATACAACTTATTTTTTCGTGGTCCATTACTACGGATTAATTTATGTGCATGATATTATGATATTATAGAACTTTATATATTTTGGAGTTTGAAGTCTTCCAAAGGTGCCAAATTTATCTGGTAAATGCTGATACTACATTTTTAATAGTTGTAGTACGGTATGTACTGGGTGAGATTGTCGCCTATATACAATTTTTTCGTGGTCCATTGCTACGGATTAATTTATGTGCATGATATTATGATATTATAGAACTTTTTATATTTTAGAGTTTGCAATCTTCAAAATGTGCCAAATTTTTCTGGTAAATGCTGTTACTACATTTTGTATGGTTGTAGTACGGTATGTACTGGGTAAGATTGTCGCCCATATACAACTTATTTTTTCGTGGTCCATTGCTACAGATTAATTTATGTGCATGATAATATGATATTATTGAACTTTTTATATTTAAGAGTTAGCAGTCTTCAAAAGGTGCCAAATTTATCTGGTAAATGCTGTTACTACATTTTTCATGGTTGTAGTACGGTATGTACTGGGTTAGATTGTCGCCTCTATACAACTTATTTTTTCGTGGTCCATTGCTACGGATTAATTTATGTGCAATTATGTTATAGACCGACCGTTTGACTGACATCCGCGAAACTCCTCTTTTGGAGTTTGCAGTCTTCCAAAGGTGCCAAATTTATCTGGTAAATGCTGTTACTACATTTTTTATAGTTGTAGTACGGTATGTACTGGGTGAGATTGTCGCCTATATACGACTTATTTTTTCGTGGTCCATTACTAC
The DNA here is from genome assembly GCF_057557595.1 of Rhyacophila brunnea. NCBI lineage: Eukaryota > Metazoa > Arthropoda > Insecta > Trichoptera > Rhyacophilidae > Rhyacophila > Rhyacophila brunnea. Next base: position 25,245,321 of record NW_028232774.1, read on the forward strand.
GGATTAATTTATGTGCATGATAATATGATATTATAGAACTTTTTATATTTTAGAGTTTGCAGTCTTCCAAAGGTGCCAAATTTATCTGGTAAATGCTGCTACTACATTTTTTATAGTTGTAGTACGGTATGTACTGGGTGAGATTGTCGCCTATATACAACTTATTTTTTCGTGGTAAATTACTACGGATTAATTAATGTGCATGATATTATGATATTATAGAACTTTTTATATTTTAGAGTTTGCAGTCTTCCAAAGGTGCCAAATTTATTTGGTAAATGCTGTTACTACATTTTTAATAGTTGTAGTACGGTATGTACTGGGTAAGATTGTCGCCTATATACAACTTATTTTTTTGTGGTCCATTGCTACGGATTAATTTATGTGCATGATATTATGATATTATAGAACTTTTTATATTTAAGAGTTAGCAGTCTTCAAAAGGTGCCAAATTTATCTGGTAAATGCTGTACTACATTTTTTATAGTTGTAGTACGGTATGTAATGGGTAAGATTGTCGCCTATATACAACTTATTTTTTCGTGGTCCATTGCTACAGATTAATTTATGTGCATGATATTATGATATTATAGAACTTTTTATATTAAAGAGTTAGCAGTCTTCAAAAGGTGCCAAATTTATCTGGTAAATGCTGTACTACATTTTTTATAGTTGTAGTACGGTATGTACTGGGTAAGATTGTCGCCTATATACAACTTATTTTTTTGTGGTCCATTGCTACGGATTAATTTCTGTGCCATTATATTATAGAACTTTGTCTATTTTGGAGTTTGCAGTCTTCCAAATGTGCCAAATTTATCTGGTAAATGCTGTTACTACATTTTTTATAGTTGTAGTACGGTATGTACTGGGTGAGATTGTCGCCTATATACGACTTATTTTTTCGTGGTCCATTACTACGGATTAATTTATGTGCATGATAATATGATATTATAGAACTTTTTATATTTTAGAGTTTGCAGTCTTCCAAAGGTGCCAAATTTATCTGGTAAATGCTGCTACTACATTTTTTATAGTTGTAGTACGGTATGTACTGGGTGAGATTGTCGCCTATATACAACTTATTTTTTCGTGGTCCATTACTACGGATTAATTTATGTGCATGATATTATGATATTATAGAACTTTATATATTTTGGAGTTTGAAGTCTTCCAAATGTGCCAAATTTATCTGGTAAATGCTGTTACTACATTTTTTATAGTTGTAGTACGGTATGTACTGGGTGAGATTGTCGCCTATATACGACTTATTTTTTCGTGGTCCATTACTACGGATTAATTTATGTGCATGATAATATGATATTATAGAACTTTTTATATTTTAGAGTTTGCAGTCTTCCAAAGGTGCCAAATTTATCTGGTAAATGCTGCTACTACATTTTTTATAGTTGTAGTACGGTATGTACTGGGTGAGATTGTCGCCTATATACAACTTATTTTTTCGTGGTCCATTGCTACGGATTAATTTATGTGCAATTATGTTATAGACCGACCGTTTGACTGACATCCGCGAGTCTCCTCTTTTGGAGTTTGCAGTCTTCCAAAGGTGCCAAATTTATCTGGTAAATGCTGTTACTACATTTTTAATAGTTGTAGTACGGTATGTACTGGGTGAGATTGTCGCCTATATACAATTTTTTCGTGGTCCATTGCTACGGATTAATTTATGTGCATGATATTATGATATTATAGAACTTTTTATATTTTAGAGTTTGCAATCTTCAAAATGTGCCAAATTTTTCTGGTAAATGCTGTTACTACATTTTTCATGGTTGTAGTACGGTATGTACTGGGTAAGATTGTCGCCTATATACAACTAATTTTTTTGTAGTCCTTTGCTACGCTTAATTTGTGTGCCATTATATTATAGAACTTTGTGTATTTTGGAGTTTGCAGTCTTCCAAAGGTGCCAAATTTATCTGGTAAATGCTGTTACTACATTTTTAATAGTTGTAGTACGGTATGTACTGGGTGAGATTGTCGCCTATATACAACTTATTTTTTCGTGGTCCATTGCTAAGGATTAATTTATGTGCAATTATGTTATAAAACCGACCGTTTGACTGACATCCGCGAGTCTCCTCTTTTGGAGTTTGCAGTCTTCCAAAGGTGCCAAATTTATCTGGTAAATGCTGTTACTAGATTTTTTATAGTTGTAGTACGGTATGTACTGGGTAAGATTGTCGCCTATATACAACTTATTTTTTTGTGGTCCATTGCTACGGATTAATTTCTGTGCCATTATATTATAGAACTTTGTCTATTTTGGAGTTTGCAGTCTTCCAAATGTGCCAAATTTATCTGGTAAATGCTGTTACTAGATTTTTTATAGTTGTAGTACGGTATGTACTTGGTGAGATTGTCGCCTATATACAACTTATTTTTTCGTGGTCCATTACTACGGATTAATTTATGTGCATGATATTATAGAACTTTGTCTATTTTGGAGTTTGCAGTCTTCCAAATGTGCCAAATTTATCTGGTAAATGCTGTTACTACATTTTTTATAGTTGTAGTACGGTATGTACTGGGTGATATTGTCGCCTATATACAACTTATTTTTTCGTAGTCCATTGCTACGGATTAATTTCTGTGCCATTATATTATAGAACTTTGTCTATTTTGGAGTTTGCAGTCTTCCAAATGTGCAAAATTTATCTGGTAAATGCTGTTACTACATTTTTTACAGTTGTAGTACGGTATGTACTGGGTGAGATTGTCGCCTATATACAACTTATTTTTTCGTGGTCCATTACTACGGATTAATTTATGTGCATGATATTATGATATTATAGAACTTTTTATATTTTAGAGTTTGCAGTCTTCCAAAGATGCCAAATTTATCTGGTAAATGCTTTTACTACATTTTTCATGGTTGTAGTACGGTATGTACTGGGTTAGATTGTCGCCTCTATACAACTTATTTTTTCGTGGTCCATTGCTACGGATTAATTTATGTGCAATTATGTTATAGACCGACCGTTTGACTGACATCCGCGAGTCACGTTTGCAGTCTTCCAAAGGTGCCAAATTTATCTGGTAAATGCTGTTACTACATTTTTTATAGTTGTAGTACGGTATGGACTGGGTGAGATTGTCGCCTATATACAACTTATTTTTTTTTGGTCCATTGCTACGGATTAATTTATGTGCATGATATTATAGAACTTTTAAATTTAAGATTTTGCAGTCTTCCAAAGGTTACTAGATTTTTTATAGTTGTAGTACGGTATGTACTGGGTGAGATTGTCGCCTATATACAACTTATTTTTTCGTGGTCCATTACTACGGATTATATTATGTGCATGATTTTATAGAACTTTGTCTATTTTGGAGTTTGCAGTCTTCCAAATGTGCCAAATTTATCTGGTAAATGCTGTTACTACATTTTTTATAGTTGTAGTACGGTATGTACTGGGTGATATTGTCGCCTATATACAACTTATTTTTTCGTGGTCCATTGCTACGGATTAATTTCTGTGCCATTATATTATAGAACTTTGTCTATTTTGGAGTTTGCAGTCTTCCAAATGTGCAAAATTTATCTGGTAAATGCTGTTACTACATTTTTTACAGTTGTAGTACGGTATGTAGTGGGTGAGATTGTCGCCTATATACAACTTATTTTTTCGTGGTCCATTACTACGGATTAATTTATGTGCATGATATTATGATATTATAGAACTTTTTATATTTTAGAGTTTGCAGTCTTCCAAAGATGCCAAATTTATCTGGTAAATGCTTTTACTACATTTTTCATGGTTGTAGTACGGTATGTACTGGGTTAGATTGTCGCCTCTATACAACTTATTTTTTCGTGGTCCATTGCTACGGATTAATTTATGTGCAATTATGTTATAGACCGACCGTTTGACTGACATCCGCGAAACTCCTCTTTTGGAGTTTGCAGTCTTCCAAAGGTGCCAAATTTATCTGGTAAATGCTGTTACTACATTTTTAATAGTTGTAGTACGGTATGTACTGGGTGAGATTGTCGCCTATATACACTTATTTTTTCGTGGTCCATTACTACGGATTAATTTATGTGCATGATATTATAGAACTTTGTCTATTTTGGAGTTTGCAGTCTTCCAAATGTGCCAAATTTATCTGGTAAATGCAGTTACTACATTTTTTATTGTTGTAGTACGGTATGTACTGGGTGAGATTGTCGCCTATATACAACTTATTTTTTCGTGGTCCATTTATGTACGGTCTATGTGTATTTAGGTACGGATTAATTTATGTGCAATTATGTTATAGACCGACCGTTTGACTGACATCCGCGAGTCACCTCTTTTGAAGTTTGCAGTCTTCCAAAGGTGCCAAATTTATCTGGTAAATGCTGTTACTACATTTTTTATAGTTGTAGTACGGTATGGACTGGGTGAGATTGTCGCCTATATACAACTTATTTTTTTTTGGTCCATTGCTACGGATTAATTTATGTGCATGATATTATAGAACTTTTAAATTTAAGATTTTGCAGTCTTCCAAAGGTTACTAGATTTTTTATAGTTGTAGTACGGTATGTACTGGGTGAGATTGTCGCCTATATACAACTTATTTTTGCGTGGTCCATTACTACGGATTATATTATGTGCATGATTTTATAGAACTTTGTCTATTTTGGAGTTTGCAGTCTTCCAAATGTGCCAAATTTATCTGGTAAATGCTGTTACTACATTTTTTATAGTTGTAGTACGGTATGTACTGGGTGATATTGTCGCCTATATACAACTTATTTTTTCGTGGTCCATTGCTACGGATTAATTTCTGTGCCATTATATTATAGAACTTTGTCTATTTTGGAGTTTGCAGTCTTCCAAATGTGCAAAATTTATCTGGTAAATGCTGTTACTACATTTTTTATAGTTGTAGTACGGTATGTACTGGGTGAGATTGTCGCCTATATACAACTTATTTTTTCGTGGTACATTACTACGGATTAATTTATGTGCATGATATTATGATATTATAGAACTTTTTATATTTTAGAGTTTGCAGTCTTCCAAAGGTGCCAAATTTATCTGGTAAATGCTGTTACTACATTTTTTATGGTTGTAGTACGGTATGTTCTGGATGAGATTGTCGCCTATATACAACTTATTTTTTCGTGGTCCATTGCTACGGATTAATTAATGTGCAATTATGTTATAGACCGACCGTTTGACTGACATCCGCGAGTCTCCTATTTTGGAGTTTGCAGTCTTCCAAAGGTGCCAAATTTATCTGGTAAATGCTGTTACTACATTTTTTATAGTTGTAGTACGGTATGTACTGGGTAAGATTGTCGCCTATATACAACTTATTTTTTTGTGTTCCATTGCTACGGATTAAATTCTGTGCCATTATATTATAGAACTTTGTCTATTTTGGAGTTTGCAGTCTTCCAAATGTGCCAAATTTATCTGGTAAATGCTGTTACTAGATTTTTTATAGTTGTAGTACGGTATGTACTGGGTGAGATTGTCGCCTATATACAACTTATTTTTTCGTGGTCCATTACTACGGATTAATTTATGTGCATGATATTATAGAACTTTGTCTATTTTGGAGTTTGCAGTCTTCCAAATGTGCCAAATTTATCTGGTAAATGCTGTTACTAGATTTTTTATAGTTGTAGTACGGTATGTACTGGGTGAGATTGTCGCCTATATACAATTTATTTTTTCGTGGTCCATTGCTACGGATTAATTTCTGTGCCATTATATTATAGAACTTTGTCTATTTTGGAGTTTGCAGTCTTCCAAATGTGCAAAATTTATCTGGTAAATGCTGTTACTACATTTTTTATAGTTGTAGTACGGTATGTACTGGGTGAGATTGTCGCCTATATACAACTTATTTTTTCGTGGTCCATTACTACGGATTAATTTATGTGCATGATATTATGATATTATAGAACTTTTTATATTTTAGAGTTTGCAGTCTTCCAAAGGTGCCAAATTTATCTGGTAAATGCTGTTACTACATTTTTCATGGTTGTAGTACGGTATGTACTGGGTTAGATTGTCGCCTCTATACAACTTATTTTTTCGTGGTCCATTGCTACGGATTAATTTATGTGCAATTATGTTATAGACCGACCGTTTGACTGACATCCGCGAAACTCCTCTTTTGGAGTTTGCAGTCTTCCAAAGGTGCCAAATTTATCTGGTAAATGCTGTTACTACATTTTTAATAGTTGTAGTACGGGATGTACTGGGTGAGATTGTCGCCTATATACACTTATTTTTTCGTGGTCCATTACTACGGATTAATTTATGTGCATGATATTATAGAACTTTGTCTATTTTGGACTTTGCAGTCTTCCAAATGTGCCAAATTTATCTGGTAAATGCAGTTACTACATTTTTTATAGTTGTAGTACGGTATGTACTGGGTGAGATTGTCGCCTATATACAACTTATTTTTTCGTGGTCCATTGCTACGGATTAATTTATGTGCAATTATGTTATAGACTGACCGTTTGACTGACATCCGCGAGTCTCCTCTTTTGGAGTTTGCAGTCTTCCAAAGGTGCCAAATTTATCTGGTAAATGCTGTTACTACATTTTTTATAGTTGTAGTACGGTATGTACTGGGTAAGATTGTCGCCTATATACAACTTATTTTTTTGTGGTCCATTGCTACGGATTAATTTCTGTGCCATTATATTATAGAACTTTGTCTATTTTGGAGTTTTCAGTCTTCCAAAGGTGCCAAATTTATCTGGTAAATGCTGTTACTACATTTTTCATGGTTGTAGTACGGTATGTACTGGGTTAGATTGTCGCCTCTATACAACTTATTTTTTTGTGGTCCATTGCTACGGATTAATTTCTGTGCCATTATATTATAGAACTTTGTCTATTTTGGAGTTTGCAGTCTTCCAAATGTGCCAAATTTATCTGGTAAATGCTGTTACTACATTTTTTATAGTTGTAGTACGGTATGTACTGGGTGAGATTGTCGCCTATATACAACTTATTTTTTCGTGGTCCATTGCTACGGATTATTTTTGTGCCATAATGTAATAGACCGACCGTTTGACTGACATCCGCGAGTCACCTCTTTTGAAGTTTGCAGTCTTCCAAAGGTGCCAAATTTATATGATAAATGCTGTTACTACATTTTTTATAGTTGTAGTACGGTATGAACTGGGTGAGATTGTCGCCTATATACAACTTATTTTTTTTTGGTCCATTGCTACGGATTAATTTATGTGCATGATATTATAGAACTTTTTATATTTAAGATTTTGCAGTCTTCCAAAGGTTACTAGATTTTTTATAGTTGTAGTACGGTATGTACTGGGTGAGATTGTCGCCTATATACAACTTATTTTTTCGTGGTCCATTACTACGGATTAATTTATGTGCAATTATGTTATAGACCGACCGTTTGACTGACATCCGCGAGTCTCCTCTTTTGGAGTTTGCAGTCTTCCAAAGGTGCCAAATTTATCTGGTAAATGCTGTTACTACATTTTTCATGGTTGTAGTACGGTATGTACTGGGTTAGATTGTCGCCTCTATACAACTTATTTTTTTGTGGTCCATTGCTACGGATTAATTTCTGTGCCATTATATTATAGAACTTTGTCTATTTTGGAGTTTGCAGTCTTCCAAATGTGCCAAATTTATCTGGTAAATGCTGTTACTACATTTTTTATAGTTGTAGTACGGTATGTACTGGGTGAGATTGTCGCCTATATACAACTTATTTTTTCGTGGTCCATTGCTACGGATTAATTTATGTGCCATTATGTTCTAGACCGACCGTTTGACTGACATCCGCGAGTCACCTCTTTTGAAGTTTGCAGTCTTCCAAAGGTGCCAAATTTATCTGGTAAATGCTGTTACTACATTTTTTATAGTTGTAGTACGGTATGTACTGGGTGAGATTGTCGCCTATATACAACTTATTTTTTCGTGGTCCATTGCTACGGATTAATTTATGTGCATGATATTATAGAACTTTTTATATTTTAGAGTTTGCAGTCTTCCAAAGGTGCCAGATTTATCTGGTAAATGCTGTTACTACATTTTTTATAGTTGTAGTACGGTATGTACTGAGTTAGATTGTCGCCTCTATACAACTTACTTTTTTATGGTCCATTGCTACGGCTTAACTTTATGTGCCACAATATTATGGAACTTTGTGTATTTTGGAGTTTGCAGTCTTCCAAAGGTGCCAAATTTATCTGGTAAATGCTGTTACTACATTTTTTATAGTTGTAGTACTTTATGTACTGGGTGGGATTGTCGCCTATATACAACTTATTGTTTTGTGGTCCATTGCTACGGATTAATTTCTGTGCCATTATATTATAAAACTTCGTACATTTTAGAGTTTGAAGTCTTCAAAAGGTGCCAAATTTATCTGGTAAATAGGTACTGTTAAACTACATTTTTATGGTTGTAGTATGGTATGTACTGGGTGGGATTGTCGCCTATATACAACTTATTTTTTTGTGGTCCATTGCTCCGTTTAATGTGTGTGCCATAATATTATGGAACTTTGTATATTTTAGAGTTTACTGTCTTCCAAAGGTGCCAAATTTATCTGGTAAATGCTGTTACTATATTTTTTATGGTTGTAGTACGGTATGTACTGGGTGAGATTGTCGCCTATATACAACTTATTTTTTGTGGTTCATTGCCACGGAATAATTCGAGGGCTTAGAGTCAACCAACACTAGCTACAAAAGTGCAACTTTACCGGAGAGCCAAAAAACGTTTTTTTAGTTTCTTGTAGCTCAACAAAGGGTATGTTTATTTAAAACATAATGTTCATATTTTATAATTTATTGTGTATTGTACATTTAACTCTCTTATGGTATTGTTAAAATTCATCGATATGGTTTTAAAAAAATATGAAAAATAGTTTTATGTGAAAGGTTACCCTTAGTGTCATTTGACACTGAGTATGAATGTTCTTCACTTGAACATAGTAACACTTACAGGTGATAACGTTTTCTGACATTAACATGTGTATGAATTCTCTCTGCAGTTTTAAGTAATTAGTGTTCGGCTGTATAATTACTAAAGTTGATTGATTTACATGGGTACAAATCTTCATTAAAAATAAGTAAAACTCAATTTTTTTTTATTAAATAATGTTTTATTAATTTTCTTCAAATTTATAAAAAGAAACACAATGTTATGGTCAGTGACGTTTCGTGTGGGTAGGTAGATTGAGCCTCGCTTGGGGGCGGCTGAAAAATCGAGGAGAATCATTTAATGCATATAGAAATAGTTAGGTACCTAATAATGAAAATATCTTTCCTTTAAAAAAATCGGCTCACTGGTTGGAAACAAAATGTATTAATTAACATACAAGGTTTGTCAGGGCTGTAATTCTTTTGTCGGGTTCGCGATGTCTAGTTTACTTCTGCCGACCTTTGACGTCTTTGGTGACCAGAAACGATACGTGCAGATTTGCGAATAATTACAGTCTCTTCAATTTCAGACTTATTAACCAGTGCCCACGGAAGTTGTTTTGGCCTTCAAAACTATAGATGCACCACCCCCCTCTTACAGAGCGTCCCACCTACTGCTCCTGGTACACGATTTTAGTTTGTATCGAAGCGTCGCGCCGTCTGATAATGCCTATCTTTGCGATCTCGGGCTAAAAATCGGGCTACCAAAAATGTCCGACAGCAGTGCTCGAAATGGAAAATTTCACGAACAGGAACGCTCTATAATTTTCCGAAAAAAAATATGCTTAATTTTTTTCGTTACATACGTACGTACTTTGGATGTATAAATACAACAATAAACTTTGAACTTCTTACGTGGATGTATATTGAGCAAGTGGGCAAGGATTGTCAGCGCCACAGGAAAAAGAACCTCATCTCAACAAAGTATACCGTCAAAAATTGTATTATTCTTTATTCTTACTTTATCTACCACCCATATCAGCAGGCATGATACTTCTACCACCACTCGTCACTGCTTATAACTTATATTACTGTCTCATTTGGGATAGTTCAGTTTGTTAATTAATTAGACTTAAAAAAAACAACATATCCACATACCTACCATAAAGATTCAAATTAAAAATTAATTTAAATATAGCAAATTTTACAGATTATAGATTCAAGACGAGCACAGAATATTTAAAAAAAATCAAAGAAATAGTATTAAAATAGTGTTTAAAAAATAAAGAAATAGATGCAGCAACTATTAGAAAAAATAGTAAGTACCTATACAGAGACGAGCAAATACAAAATTTATACAGTACATATCTGTACACCGATAGAGCTAACTACGCCATTTAATTATTTAAGAAGTTATAAAACTAAGAATTTATAAACCGCAGTGGCGAAGACTCCATACTAGGCGATTATTTAAAGCCTACCTTCTTAAGAAAAATATTTTTTAATTGCATATTGACATATTTATATACTTAATCACTTCATTATTTTATGTTATATAACAATAATTTATTTTGCCAACGAGATCGCATATGGAGGAATGTATTACAGTATTACACAGTTTACAAAACAACTGCAAAGGTATTAAAAAAACCACAGCGCGCCGATAATAAACGCCGCGCCGCGACTTCTCGACGTAAATAAATTTCCGATTATGTTTGGAATAATTCTGAGTTTTTTTCGTATGGACTTTACGTCTCGTAACCTCAGCAAGTCTTCTGATTTGTACGAAATGAGGCAAGCTCCTTTCGCAGAGCCTAAAACATTCGCGCATAATATTGTTGTCACGACTGCGCACTTTGTCCAAAATCATTAATAATTAGATAATTAAAATAATAATTTTAACGGCGTTTAATCGAATATTAATAAATAAGTAAGTATAGATTGTTTTTAAAAATAAAAATAAATTTTATCTAATGATTTTTGATGTGTATACATGTTTTGAAAAATACGTAATTTAAACACATAGCTCATTTTTATGTCGTCAATGAGTTTTTGAAGTTTCATTGAATTAGTGTGTCGTTATCATTTATTAGTGTGTGCCTATTCATTAGTAGTAAATATCGTACTATTCTCGTAAGTATACCTGACAAGTGTGCTCTTTATATCATATCTCCACAGCCTACCTCTTTCCAAAAGTCACCCTTCGCCACTGATAAACCGTTCACATAAACTCGTTCTCACGCAGGTGGAATATACCAATATCCGAAGCGATTTGGTTGAACACAGTTATTTCCTGCCCAATCATTATTAGCAATTGCAGATTAGTTCTGCAGTACAGTATGTAAGCATACTTTAGATAAATCAATCGGATAAAGCCATGGATGGTATCCACACAGCTTCAAACAAAGGATCCTCAAAGATTTCTTTTGAACCTTCTCCACCATAAGGGCTATTAGGCCATACCTACTTCTAAGAAAAGTTTCAAGCCATCATCACCAAACAACGTAATTATAGCATTTTAAATTACCAATGGTGTATCATTAATTATCGGCTTTTGAGCTTTGAGAATCGATGTCTCCGCCGAATTTTAGGGGCACATTGGTACGACCGCGTTACAAACACCCGAGTTCGTGAGCAGACACAACAGCTTTCGGTGATTGAAGTTATCACGAAGAGACGATTTACGTGGTTGGGACACATATTTCGGATGCCGCCAAAGAGTGCGGCACTTCGTACCCTTGTGGCACAGCCTCAAGGGTTCCGTCATCGTGGCCGCCCCTCCCTCACCCTGCAGCGGTGCTACAATAGCGACCTATGTGCTGCAGGTCTGACATGGCGGGAGGCGCAGGAGTTGGTGATGGACCGAGGGAAGTGGCGCCAACTTGTGCTTGCCCTATGCCCCAATGTTGGGACGTGACAGGGTGGAATAAGAAGAAGAAGTATCATTAATTATATAAGATAAAACATGACGGAAGGTGCAACTCGAGTTGCTAAACACGATTCCTATTGAATAATATAAAATTGTCATTAATCAGTAGGTACCCACCTATATTCAACATTATAAGGACTAATATTGTAGTGTATGTAGGATGTACCTATATCATGGGCCCCAAATCGTGAAGCAGGCCCCCAGGCTAGGATCTTTGGTGGGGCCCCCTTCCTGTCGCAATAAGCAGTATGTACGCGGTAACAATAATCTGTATATTTAGTGTTTTATTGTATATTTTAATACATCCATAGGAATTATGGAGATGTCGAGTATTGATATACAATTAAAAATGGTATCGTATAACCACATAACTTTAAATAATATTATTTTTTTTATTGACTTTTTTTTACTATTAAAGCAAATTTGTGATGTGTGTTTATCTCACTTATCTGGTCGATTCGCCTCGCCGGGCCCCTCCTGAGCCCGGGCCTCCAGGCTAGAGCCCTCTCAGTCCCCCCTTTGTGGGGGCCATGACCTATATGTTACAATGATGATGCTTTGGTTACCATTATTGTAATATACCTACACTTACCACCTCAGATTAAAGAACTTACCACCGTATTTATTTAATCTATGACTACCACCTAAAATTATTAGATGTCCGCACTGAAGACGTACCTACCTAATTTGTGAGTGTATTTTAAACTAAACGACTCAATCTATGATGTTTGTCCTTACTCATTATTATTGCCACGGTGATGAATGATGATTGATGATAATACAGAACAATAATTTATTATTATGAGAGTAATAAATTTTTAAGATATTCCTATTTTTTTAAAACAAATTTACAAACAAAAAATAACTAAAAGTTCTCTACATGGTAGGTATGTATTATTTCTATTATTTTTAAAGTAGCAAGTTACAACGTATGTAATTATAACACAATAGAAACGTCCCTTAAAAATAAACTAATTACGGTAGGCTATTCAATAGTTTCATACCAAAAACATTTTTGTAGGAAAATGGCATAATGGCATTCATTATTCATTGTAAAAATAAGGGTTTACGACACGTCATAAATATCTTTTAAGACGAGTCAATGTTGTTGAAATGATATTGAATCAGAAAACCCTGTTTCCACTGTATTGTCGATCTTAAATGCTTATCGGAGTGAATTCTTATTGTTTTAGCAGATTTACACGAAGTACCTACTACTTAATTAAGCCTTCATTAAATTTATAAATATCCACTCATATTTATCATTTTCAAAACGATAAAATTCTGATTGTGGCCACTGGCCAACAGAAATCAGTTTGGATACCAACGACAAAATATATATATATAATATATAGAAAGGTATCGCCTAGTGAGATGTTTAACGGCCCACGTGCTCGTCGTAGGTCAAAATTGAGTTTTTATTGTATTATTCATAAGATGTTTATCACACTTGAATGGTCAAAGACATAGCTTATAATAAGTATCTTTAGAATCATCTTCAAATGTGTTAATCTTGCCGATTTTTTGAATAATAAAATGCCTAATTCTTGTCAAATTTGGGATCACAGAGATTATCAATATAATTTTTTATCGTGAATATTTTACAAAAATTATCTCGTAATAAATTATACTTATGGTTTTATAAATGCGTTTAAAAATTAATAAATGTAAAAATCTTAACACCACTGCACAGTTATGTACCGAAATATGACTATATTCTAAAATATTAGAGCGAGAGGTTTAAAAGAATACTATTTTATGTAACAAAAATACTTTATGCAGTCATCAAATGTTTAAAGTAACTATAAAGGATAATAAGGCTTCAAAATTATATAAATAGATTATCTACAACGTTTAAGGAGTGTCCAGGATCATGGTTTGAAAATACAATAAAAACTCAATTTTGACCTTCGACGAGCATGTCCCCCTTTAAGAGAACAAATTTAAATAATACAAAATGTTTTAAAAAACAAGCGATCATCACTAATAAGTATATTTTAGCGGAATTGTACGATTTAAATTACCAAATTTTATCATATTAATTTTACCACAGAAAACTCAATTCATTTGCCCGCAATAATATACGTGGGTATAAAATTAACACGGCGATTAGATGGCGATGAAAATAAATAAGTTTTATCACTCACAATAAAATATAAGTAATAAATTAGTAGGTAAGTAAATTCGCAATGCATATCAGTCAAAGGTAAAAGCGAGACTGTACTGAGATCGAGATGTTTCATACTTTAGAAATTATTATACAAATATGTAGGTGCCTACTTTATTTTTTATTGAATTTAAGTTATTTAAGTACAAAAGGTTTTCAAACAATGTCAGCAAAGGCACAATTTTTTGTACGGTTAATTTTTTCATGTAAGTATGCAATTATTTGGAGTGTTTAGACAATGTATTTAGGCACGGATGTATCGACACAAAAAAGAAAATTGAAATAAATTTAGGGATGTCATAAATTTTATTTTTAACCCTTGCACGCCCGGCATAACATAACTTCGTTAATTTTTAATTTTGAGAAAAACTTTAAAAGATACATTCATATATAATTATCTCAATCTAACGAACCGCAACGCAATTTTAAATTAATCCACGAGCCGGAACGGTATATTTTGGAATTCCACGAACCACAACGGCGCTCCGGTGCGTTCCTGTCCATTCCGAGCGCTGTCCGACAGAATGATAAATCAACTTTAAATACGTATATTATTCTCTTGGGAATGACGAACTTTATTGTTGACTGTATCGTACCAAACTGACAGCTGATGTCAATGTAGATAGGTTCGCTTCGATACGAACAATGCACAGTTCATGTTACCAACATTAGCATCAAAAAATACTAAGAGCGCATACTGGCTCATATAGACTCTATGACAATCGGTCATATAAATGCCGAAAAACCCGTTTCTTATGTTGGCGTCCTGTGTCACAGGCTGTCACAGAGTGTAAATACGATGTCATAGCTGTCATACAATATGTATGTATAAATGTCGGAATGGCATAGATTTGATCATAGACACTAAAACGCTCTTTGCATATATGTGCCCGATCGTCATATAGTATATTTGAACCATAAAACGTTGCAGTTTAAAACGTATTTTGTTTGTGTCAAAAAACTTTATCAGCTGCTGACGTTGTTTGATAATTTGTTTTTTCTTGTGACAACAACGCTAACAGCTTATACAATCTTTTGATATTAAGCAATAGTAACTTTATGTAGTTAACGTTAAACTTTACTGGCGATTTAAGAAGAAACTAGAAAAAATTGAGATGACGTTGTTTGACAATTATGTAGCCGCGAATCTAAAGTATCGTTATCTAAAAAAAAAAACACTTTTTTGTAGGTAACGTTGTTTGACCGAATTTCTGTGCCATAATATTATGGAACTTTGTGTATTTTGGAGTTTTCAGTCTTCCAAAGGTGCCAAATTTATCTGGTAAATGCTGTTACTATATTTTTTATGGTTGTCTGGTTGTAGTACGGTATGTACTGGGTTAGATTGTCTCCTTAATATAACTTCTTTCTATGTGGTGTATTGTTACAGTCTGATTTATGCTGTGATTCTGTGTGAACTGTGATTCAATTTACCTATATCTACATACGGGTACTTTCAGGCATTTGAAGCACTTCTTATTGTATCTATTGCGATGGACAAATGATTTTTTGGTGAGTCAGTGAAGATGACAAATTGTTGACAATCATTGAGGAACTGGAATACCCGACGCTAGTCCAGTTGACACCAAAGCAACGTAGGTCAAATGGAGAGAAACAAAATTTACATAGGTGATTTTTTTGTATCTCAGTTTTTCAGTGGTGTAGGTAGATAGAAAGGAGATATTATAATATACATTTTTCATTAGTTACACAATATGTACATCACCAGGTATTTCCCATATAAAACTTGCATTACAACACGTTTTCCGTTAACTTGGTTGAGGTTTATCAAGTATGAAGCTGTCGTCACAAGAAAAAACAAAATAATGAAACAAGAGGATTTTTAATTACCTATTTTTTATGCAACGTATAATTCACAAGATTTAATAATGTAACATTTTTTTATTGAACATACATAATTGAGCCGTTGCCCGGAATAATGTTGTATCCAACAAAATTATCAGTGTTGAGTTATTAATGGAATAATGTTCGGTATGTTTTTAATGGCAAAGAAAAAATATTTAGGCTGTGGCAGCATTTTAAAGTTATTGGTTTGTGGAAGAACGTTGTATATGCTATTGTCAAAATGGCGTCGCTGTCCGTCAATATCACGGAGCGTGGTATAATTCGCTTGAATAAAGGAAGAAAACGGATATCTAATGTTTTAAACTGGAAAAATATCAAAGCTAGGAAGCTGAAGGATGTAGGAAAAGAGTATTTATCCAGAAAAAATATTATTAAGCCTGCAATTGACCCATCGAAACAGTTCTGTTGATCTCATGAATAAAATTATTACTTTCGACATATTATTAATATGTCGAACGTTAATCGATTGTATTCAATTGATTTATCCATATTGTTATTGGAAATGTTGTTTGATAATAATGCTGGCATTATTTATAGTGCTCTATATATTGTAACTTAATCTAATACCGTTTCAATTTTTTTAATCGTTCCTAGTTCTATTTTGCAAGGTCACGTTTGTGCCAAATAAAATATGAATCCGGGATGTGTTCTCGATTTTAATATCAAGACAAATATTCAATTAGCATTCAGGTTACTGAATCACAATGGACAAAGTCATCATCTCGTCTCATGTATTGAGAGTCGAATGTCGGCCGCTATGTTCAGAAAGCAGACGAAAATAATTCTAAGCTCAAAGACCTCCAATACAATGTCATGTTAGATGAGCATGCTGCCTTTTTTAAGGCACTATTGAGTGAAGCAGAATAAATAAAATACATTTTGCAGAATAATGTTGTATGTGAAATTTTCATATACAACATTTTCCACTATATTATATATATATATTTTTTTGTAATAAATTCAATAATAAAAAAATAAAAGTTTTTCCGATAAAAGGAAAGATAAAGTGCGGATCGAACCCCCCCCTGTTGTGCGTGCGCCAGGCATCGACTCCGTAATGCGTCAATTACATTGAGCTACTTTACGAGCTGTTTGTTGGCGAATTTAAAAGCGGGCGATTCAGCTACTGCAATTGTGATGATGACACACAAAACATTCCATTCGCTGAGAAGCTAACAAGCTAGCGACTATTTTGACAGAACGTAGCTCGTTTTTACCGGGAGGTCGCTACTACGCTTTACTGCGCAGACGCAGTAGGCCCACACGCCGGCGTGTAGCGTGTAAAGTTGACCGGCGTTCAACTTTTCTCGGTAGATTGTTTACAATCTGCTTGTTAGCTTGCTCGGTGATGACACTGGGCGACTTAACAGGCAGATTGTAAATTCGCCAACAAGTAGCTCAATGTCATTGACGCATAATGACGGGTATAATGTAGCATTGTGATCCTTCTTCTTCTCCGACATTAAGCGCTCGCAGAACCTGAACCATTCAGTTACAAACTTTTTATCACCCTTCTGCCTTTGCCGTACATTCTACATAATTATTTTTAATATCACAACAATTACCACTTTTCTATCAGTAATTCTTATTTAAGTATATGAAATGAAAACACTCAAAGCCCAGTACCACAATCCCACAAGATCAGATAGATATTTCAGAAAATATTGTTATTCTTTCAATTTAGTCAAAGCTACTTAAAGTAGCATACAAATCTGACGCCACTGCTTTTATTGCATTGTGTGGATTTATTAAACGTGACCTTCGACTTCAGCCTAAACTGGAAACTGGAGGTCGTTC
This sequence comes from Rhyacophila brunnea, assembly GCF_057557595.1. Lineage (NCBI taxonomy): Eukaryota > Metazoa > Arthropoda > Insecta > Trichoptera > Rhyacophilidae > Rhyacophila > Rhyacophila brunnea. Next base: position 25,262,967 of record NW_028232774.1, read on the forward strand.
GAATTAATTCTTTTAATCACTTGACAGGAACACAACACGGGAGTCATCGCTCATCAAACGTAGGCAGGCAAGTCATTAACAATTGCATTATCATAAAACAGGGTTAACAATAATTTATTTTTGTAGTGTTATCATAAAATTGGTATGACAGATTCTAGGGGCGGCAGGTTATATGAAAGTATGGTGAAGCAAGCAAGTATGGTGAAAAGGTATGGTGAGGCAGAAAGGTAATGAATTTGCGGCAAAATTTCCACGTTAACATTATATTATATGGGTACGTTATAATGACCAAAGTAAATCCTCCGTGATGCCCTGCATTTTTTTTTATCGCATCGCTATTTCTCGTAAGTTGTCGGCTATTGTTGGCCTCCTTCATTCACTTGTATGAGAAAGCCGATGGCTTACCCTTCTTTTTATTTAATACCTCTATGGACAGATTAAACACAAATTCTCAGGGTAAGTTACACAATAGTAATACAAGGTAAATGTGTCATTGATGAGTCGGGAATATTTAATTTTCACGTGAACACCAGCGCATAACTATATTCTATACACAAGGCTGCTATCGTCGGCTATCGAGGGTAGTTTATCATATTTATGTATTGAGGGGCTTCTTCTTGGTCGTACACTCATGGCTGAGGATCGTGTCCACATTTGAATTTTGCCATCCTTTGAGCGACCAAGACTTTCCATCCTTCTCGATCTTCCGCTTCTCTCAGGGCAGAATGAATGGTGCCCCCAGTCAGCTATTTCACGTCTTGGTCGCTCCAGCGCGCAGACGCTCTTCCTCTGCTTCGCCTCACTAAGTTTCTACTACCTACTTAACGTAGGTACCAGTGCGTGCATGGCCCCCACAAGAGGGGCGGGGCTAACAGGGCTCTAGCCTGGGGGCCCGGGCTCAGGAAGGGCCCGGCGTCACGAGTCGACCAGATAACTGAGATAAACACAGATCACAAATTTGCTCTAATAGTAAAAAAAAGTCGACTGCTTACTTTAATGTTATTAATAATTTAAAATATTTGGTTGTACGATGCAATTTTTAACTGTGTGCCGATACTCAACACTCACACTGCCTTTACCCTTAGCAATAGGTATGGGGGCCCGCTAAACATCTTAGCCTGGGGGCCCGCATCAGGATGTGGGGGCCATGAGTGCGTGACAATATGTATGTTAAAATATTTAATTTGGATACTTAGTACAAAATAAAAATTAATACGTACCATCGAATGAGGGTATTGAAATTTGGTGCAGTTCCATTAGAATCTTTGTGAGCGACCCAGGTTTCGAGTTGTATATTTGCGTGTCCGGAAATTTGTACGTATGCAGTTCACCGAATCGCATTTCACTGTGAAATGCTGTATCGAAAATAATATGGTCGTATATTAAAGACCGTCTGATATAAAATTCATGTCTAAGTAAAACACGGTTCTTGTCGGTTTACAACAAATTTTGAAAGCCGAAATAATGAATTTTTCTGTTGGTTATGTTATTTTTATTATTTGTTTCTTTATTAACACCACAACTAGAGTTGGGTATTTCCCGAGAATATCTCAATCTCGAGATTCGGGATTTCAAGAAAAGAATTCTCGAGAAAATTAAAAAAAAAAACGTAAAAATCCTAAATGGAAAATAAAAATAATTCAAAACATTATTACCTACTAAAAACACAGACTGTCAATGGCTGCATCTGACAATCGCGCACGCTTTTGAGACACAAAATTTCCTGTGAAAAATTGCGCTCATTTTGAGTCGACATTGGCATAATTATTGTGTTAAATGCCCCGATCAGTCTGTCAGTTTTGTGTTTTCTATCCACTGTTGTTCACAATCACGGACACGGCATCAGCGTCAGAATCGGAAACTGCTAGGTCCTCTTGAATGCTTGTGGAAAAAGACGAACTGGACACGCTTTGACTTCTTTAATTAATTCTGTTTTGGAACACGCCTGGAAGAATGCAGATTTCTCACGGTCACGACAGGTGTTTACCGGAACATAGCGCAGCAAGCCACTTTATTACTTTTAGAGCAAATTTGGATGTATGTTTATCTCACATATCTGGCTGACCCACCACGCCGGGCCCCCTTTGAACCCGGGTCCCCAGGCTACAGCCCTGTCAGCCCCCCTTTACGGGGGCCATGCCAATAATAGTGGTAAAACTCCCAGGCTTTAAGAATTTACATGTTAGATTATGTAAATATATTTTGACCTCACCGGGGTCGAACCCAGAACTCCGGGATGGAAGGCCAGCGCCTTACGCACTGTGTCCCACGAGAGCACCACATAATATATTTTCACAGAAGTGTTTTCAAAATTATGTAAGGATATTAAAATTAAAGTTTGGTTGTACCAAGTTATCCACCCACGATGCCCGCGTGGCTTAAGCGCCAGTCTATGGTGTCGAGGGTCCCAGGTTTGAAACCTGGGTCTGGCAAGTACACGTCATATTGTTTTTCAATTTGTGTATGAGTAGTATGGACCTAATAGGTTGAGCAAGTGGCTGACATCCATTTCTCGTAAAAATAAAACTCTGTTAATACATATCTCCACTCTGTGGAGGCCCATATGATCCTATTAGGATCGGAGATGGTCAAAAGAAAAAAGAAGAAACCAAACTGCAATAATTATATTATAATATACCCCTTGCTTAATACAATCGTACACAATATAGATAACGGTCGCATCTACACGCGCAAAAAATTATCTGTCTCTTTAGACTTATTTCCTACTACACGATAGAATCGAAAATCAACAACGCGTAATTGAAAATGTTCATACTACATAACACGCCATGAGTACCTACGTGTGGTTACATTGTACCACCAGCTTAATTAGTGACACGCCAGAGATTTTTCGACAGGTCAGGTGAGATGCCGCTTCGCTGAAATACGGTGACACATCGCCGTGACGTTTTAATGAAGAGGACGACACGACGTTTTGTTTGACAGTTTCTAAAAATACTTTAGCCTTCTTCGATATTCATGCAAAATATTAACAAATGAACTTGTGCCTGTCTATGACGCATCTACGTTGATAGGTAGAAGGTAGGTAATTTTTGTAACCACGAACTGGCTTAACTTATTGGGTACGGATCTCGAGTGTGGAAAAATATGGGGTAAAATTAAACAGGTGTGTAGTTTTCAATAATTACGCTCTGTCTCACAATATTCATTAGTCTGTCACGTAAACATAACATTCAATACTTGAGGACAGTCAGCGCCCTTTGTTTTACTCGGGTGTTATGGCCTGACCGTCATAAAGTACTCTGCTTCTATCATTAAGGCTATACTTCAGCTGAGGCATGGTCTAAAAAGATCGTGGCTAGGCGATGCGCGGATTGTGCAAATTACGCGTGCCGAACGAAATATAATTTGTCATAAAAATCCAACATGCGTCCATTTAATGTTATGTTTATTGTTATATAAGTAAATACGTAAAGTTTTTTAGTCATAATTACACGATTTAAGAATATTTTTATCCGACGCCATGACAAAACAAATCGACGTGCAGACGCATCAACTGTCGGTCTCCGATTGGCGACTAGTGAGAAATTTCTTCGCACCTACTGTTGAAAATTATTTGCCGCTTCACTGAAGTACGCTCTTAATCTGTACTTTAGTTAGCAGCACCTATGTAATAAATAGTAGTTATTAGTAGAGTTGCCACTTCATAACTTTGCACTCCGGCTCTAGAATGAAAATGATGTAAGTAATATATTCTAAAAATAGTTTGTTTTACATAATATATTATTTATTTATTAATTACTACATATTATATTAATTACGTGAATATCATAATTGATCTAATTTTATGCCAGACAATCTCAGGCAAAGTCGCGTACCTATCAGTGTATTAAAGTGCAAAGTTATAAGACGTCGTTTATATACAAAACTAGTTATTTTATTACTTATCATGTTTCACAAAAAGAATTCTTTAGGTATCTACTTCTTTAATTTTGTTTTTAGAAAGACTTGCTTGTACTTTTTAGTTGAAGGGAAAGTCATTAACGATAACTACCTGTTTAAAATAAAATTGTGAAGTATTTTTGTCAAGTTAAATATTTACTAACAGGTTGCGCAGGTAATCATGGCCCCCATAAGGGGGGGGGGTCTGACAGGGCTCTAGCCTAGGTGCCCGGCGTGGCGGGTCGACCACATAATTGAGATAAACACACATCTTAAATGTGCCCTAATAGTAAAAAAAGTCGCCATTACTACTTTAAAATTACCATTTTAAAATATAAGTATGGTTGTGCAATGCAATTTTTGGATATTGTGTGTTGATACTCGACAACTCCATAATTAGATGTGTTAAAAATCTCTAAAAATACATTGAATTTTTATTGACCCCGAACACCACTTAGAAAACGCCACTGTAGAGCGTCAGACTGCCTTTAACCTTCGTGATAGGTAGGGGGGCCCGCTTCAGGATGTGGGGGCCATGGTCCTAATATGCGATAATACTATAACATGTGACGCATAAAGCCTATGGACCGACCTATGCAATTATATATTTAAAATAATAAACAAAACTCTAATTCTTGAAGAGTATTTATCTGCTATTTTTTATACAATGCGATGTCATTTATTATTATTATAAATATTTTTTTCTCTTGAAAATATCGTCTCTGTTCTGGCAGCACAACTACTAACTGGAGAATACTAGTTTTGAGTAATTTGACTTTGAAGTTGTTAAAACGTTTGAAATGGTCTATCATGTGAGTTTATTAAGTAATCGTAAAAAGGATGACTTTAAAATAAAGAATGTTTATTTATTAAGAAGGTTTCCAGACGGTAAAGTTTGAAATAAGGAACATTTTGGTATAACTAACTCAATACCTATCTAATTTTTTCGAATTAGTGTCTTCCGCCAGAATAGTGACGATATGTAACACATTCACGTGCCAACCAAAACTATCTCGCGTGCCATAGGTTCGCCACCTCTGGACTAGGGATTCCAAACTGTAATTTGTACATTAAACAAAAATATAAGTAGGTAGGTATATAATTGTTTCAATATTTTAAATTGAATTTTTGTGTTGGTTGATTGTACATAATATTATATAATTTATCGTCGACGTATGGTTGAATGGGCATCCATGTGGATTGAAAAATATATCTCCCTAAAATGTGGGGCATATAAGATAAAATCATGATTCGATTCAACTTAATTATGTGAAACATTATTCACAACAAGGAACATAATAAAATCGAAATACAGATCGTGACTCACTGATACGAATCTAAAATCAATGTAAGAATATAATAATCCGCATACATGTCTAATTCTAACTATGAAATAAGTAAAAGATAAAAAGAACTTTTATATACAACGTTTTTAAATTTTCTGTTGAATTATTATACTCAATATGCTCAACCTTGTACTTGATATGAAGTAAATAAAAAACAAACAAAAAACAAATATAGAATACTGAAAATGTCATTTTGACATTTCATTTTGATTTCCATATATATTAATATATGTATATATTAATAATTTTGTTGCTAGAACCACCTACTTAGCAACCAATAATAGTTTTTTACTTTTTACGAATTTTTCTGAAATAACTTTCCATACAAAACAGAATTAACTGAAAATGAATTCAATTCTGCTTAAAGATGGCTAAAAATATTAAAAGAATGCATTGGCATCGTGTTCTGATATATTCTAAAAGTTTCAAATGTCTAGATAGTCGGGAAGTTGGTTAAACATCGATTGCAAGATTTGTACTGGACAAACAACCACCGGACAAATAAGAATACGAGCTAATAAAAACGTTGTAAAATTGATTGAGGTTGAAATATCCAATGCCAAAGATTCCACTAATTAATTTGTCATTCATATTAATTGCTATATATTTTTCATTATATATTTATTTATTATATATTCATTATTTACTACGGATTGTTAAAATAATAGAACTCATTATAATTAAATAACTGACAGTTCGTGTTCGGTTGATAATCGCTGCCTAAGTTATAGGTATTAATTATTATTAATTTCGTTGGAAAACAAATGTGTCCGCCATTCCATTTTTGGCAGTAAATGTGCCCTTGACGAAAATAGGTTTGAGAACCCATATTTTACACTATTTAAAATGCATGTTTTATGCGAATGTGCAGAATTAATGGGAACTGAAATACCTAACGGGTGTGGAGTAACGACAGCCCACGGTGGCCGTGCGACCTAAGCGTCGGCCTATAGCGTCGCGGGTCCCAGGTTCGAATTCTGGGTCTGGCAAGTACGCATATTGTTTTTCAATTTGTGTATGAGTCAGAGTATGGAGTATGCTGAGCAAGAGGCTGACATCCATTTCTCGTAAAAACAAAAATCTGTTAATACAAACCTCCACTCTGTGGAGGCCTATAATATGATCTTATTAGTATCGGACATGGTCGAAAGAAGAAAAGAAAGTGAGTAACAAGCAACCGACCTTGGGTGTGAAAGAATACGTCATTTTAAGCTTGTCCTTCGTTCTGACAACTGCTCTCGGTTTATGCACTGACGCTTATTCAAAATTGGTGTAGGTATCTGAAGATTGTAACACATACTATTGCGCGTCTACAATGTGTGATCCATTTTCGAATGAGACTCACACATTCAAAACCCTGTTTCAAAATGTAGTGTATTGGGGCTGAATTATATTTATTAATCTATTCTGTGGTTCATTGGTGGTACTACAAAAAGGGGTCGCGATATGAAAAAGGTAGGGAGCCACTGATATAATCTAATCATTCAAAGATTATTGCAGAAAGTGAATAAGTAGATACACTACGCCAGTGGTGGCGAACCTATAGCACGCGTGCCACCAGTGGCACGTGAGATGATTTTGCATGGCACACGTTTGGAGGGAAAAAATACCTATAATAATAAATTACAGATCGCATTGTATAAAAAATAGCAGGCAAATACTCTTCAAGAATAAGCATTACGTTTAATGTACATATATAATTATTTAGGTCGGTCCTTAAGCGTTATGCGTCAGATATAATATAATCGCACTAACCTCATCAGGCGACGGGGGATGCTGCGCCGCGAACCTCTAATTTTGATCGATTTACAATGCATGAAACCACTGTGGCGAGAGTATGCTTCGTCTGATCGGAGGAATTCTGGTGTGAATTTGTACGTAAAAAACCAACCTAATTAATATATTTACAATCAACCTCATTTCTAACCACATAAAATGACTACACCAAATAAGAAACAAAAACTAGTAGGTAGTAGTTAATTCTGGCAGACAGTTTCAAAATTTGTGGACCGAAATATAATATGGCATAATTGAAAAAAGTGATAAAGCAATATGTGTGCTGTGTTCTGTGAGTGGTATCTAGATTCTAGAGCATCATCATTTTTTAAGTAGTATTTTTAAAAACTATTTGGTACTGTTCGGTTATACGGAATACAGCGGAAAACGCATTTTGAAAATAGCCGATAAACTGGATTATTTGTTAATTTGGGTTAGTTTAGGTTAGGTTGGGTTAGGTTAGGATAGGTTAGGTTAATCTAACAAATAATCCAGTTTATCGGCTATTTTCAAAATGCGTTTTCCGCTGTATTCCGTATAACCGAACAGTACCAACTATTTTTTCCCAGTGAAAAACTGCACGGCACGTCAGACAGTCAAAAAATAATATTTGGGAAATTTTGGCACGCGTACGTAAAAAGGTTCGCCAACCCTGCACTACGCGAAGGTAATATCGATCCAGTTGGGTAGACTGTAGAGTAGAAATAGTGTCTGGGACGGGAATAAAAGGGGTGATATCTTAAATGCGTCATAACAACTGCAGTCGTCGCGACTCGCGATTGGTGAATGGTATGACGTCATTCATCCCTGATGCCTTTTATGCCAATAGATGTTTGTTTGGTACCTAAAATTTGCAGTTTTTTGTTGTAGAATTCAATGGTCGGCAAACTATTGATCGCGATGCTTTTTCGTCGTCGATCCAGGGTAGATTTAACCAGGTAGCCCTATTTAAAAAAAGATTTCTTAGGAGGTATTTATTTACTGGATGAGAAATAAAAGACAAAGTTTTTGACGATTCTCCACTCTAAGGGCTTGCGCAGACAGAGCGCGGTCAGGCGGTCTGCGTTCCGCGTTCGGAGTTCGGCGTTCTTTGTACTGTATGGACTTCATACTGTATGGGTACACAGCCGGCGGTCAGACCGCGCCGGTCAATTGGAACGCTAGAGTTCTGGAGTTCTATGCCCGGAATTATGTACAAAGAACGCCGTACCTCCCGTCCAGTCCCGTCATATGAATTTGAGCAGTCACACAACATAGAGCGAAACCACACGGGGGAGTGAGTACGCAACAGCGGTGCTTTCTCACTTCCACTCGCAGTCGGAATATAGCGGTCTCGCATTATGCAGCGCTTGTGTCAGTACAACGTTTTTAAACAAATGGAACGCTTATTGTTGACCGCCACCTGTCTGCTGTCCCTGAACGTTAGCGGCCAACGGTCGGTTGAACGCAGAACTCCGACCGCTCTCTGTCTGCGCAAGCCCAAATAGTCTGGGGTTGGTTTATGTTTATAGCAAGGAATATAATTTTGGCTTGCTAATATAAAATGTGACGCACCCCTAAAATATTTTGTAGACCCAAAAACAAGGATGGCCCGTCATGGTAATGCATCTAAGTACCTGCTAATATTTATTGTCCGGTCACGGTAGGTACCTACTAGTTTGTTTAAAATTCTTTATTTTTGGTGAAATGTCATGAATTTTTCGTTTGATTTTGGGGAGAAGTTTTATTTATTTTTCGAGAATCATCCGCAATCCGCGAAGCTGCTGGTTGTAATATTATTAAATGTAACATTAAATTTGACCAACTTACTTAAGTAAAAATAGTTTCACACCTGGTAAATATAATATTATATTGCACATAAATAAAAATGATTGCACATAATATCAATCAGACATACAAGAAAACCTCAAGGACACATAGTTAAAAAGGATCAGCATCAGGGAACAGTGAAGTAAAGAAAATATTATAAACTTCATTGATAAGACCCAGTGACGTTCCATGGGTTAAAGCAGGCCATGCCTTGCTTACGGTTGGCACAATTTAAGCGGCAAATTAAAATATAATATAAAAACAAAATTTGACAATCGATTCCGTAAAGATGATATTATGTGTTTCGCCTGCGACGTTAACTGGATCTAAATTTTTGCGGATATAATATGTCACATCATTTAAGAGTCTCATTGCATTTTCTGTTTAATATATTTATTATCTGAGAGAGAATACTAAGATGGAATTGATAATGAATTTAAATACAGTGTGAGATAAAACTATGGTAAGGGCGGCACTTTCAGTTTGAAAAAGACAGCATTTAGGGTAGGGACGTCACTGATAAGACCCATACAGGGAAAATCTGTTCTGTGGACCTCCATAAGTTTTTTTTACCATACATATTTAAAAGATCTAAAATTTTGGGATATCCAGAAAAGCGTTTATAAAATATTATATGTAGGTACTATAACTAAATGGTCATTTTCAATGGTGTGCGTAGTTACTATGTTATGTAAGTCGGTGTACTTTTACCAAAAGTGCAAAATTACCCTTTTCATTAATTACATTTAATTGTCTACTCTACAGAATGCTAACCCAACGGACAAAATAATCCATAATAGCCTCGGGGATGAATAATTGAAAATTGATTGAGAAAATGAGTTAGTTTAAAAAACCAATTTACCATTATCAGGTAGGTATATTCAATTTGAATACGGGCAGGTAAAAATACTTTATAATTGCTAGATTGCTACTAAGAAGTGTATTCATTATAATAATAGCTATTTTAATAAAGTACCTATGCCTAAATCGAATTTGTTAAAAAAATAACAAATTATTGTGTAACAAAAAAATATAATATTGTGCTTATATATTCGTACCAAGGACATTTTCTATTTTATAAAAAAAACTCCGAAACAAAATCGCTTTGACCTGTAGAGGTTCGCGTAAACGTAAACTTGTATTCAATTTTATTGTAAAACACGCCCCAATTTATTTATCGTCTCTCAGGGCCGCAGGGTTTCAGCAACCCGCGGTTGAAAACCCTAAAAAAAGACTCCCAACGCCTCTAACCCAATCTTAAAAACATACATGTTAATCAATTATTCTACAACTGACGTGTCCTGCTGCGAATTCATAGCAATATACGCACTGAAAATGGACAGAAACGAAGGTTGAAGTGTTGCTATTTAGGTACCTACTTGAAACAGCGTAAGGATTTGTAGTTCCGCAAATCTCGTCCGTTGACATGATATAATGGTAATTACTAATTATTATTGTAACGTGGTACGGTAAGTAGCAAGGCTGGCTATAATATTTAGGCTGTGGCACTGAATTGCGAATTACGATGGTAGTGTTGGTTATTGATTATCTACAAATGCAATGCAGTAACCTGTCCACAACAAATTAAGATTTTCAATTACATATTTTCAATCTATCAATATTCTCCAAAACATATTTATCATCATTCAAAATATAACAACAAAAATTTTGTGGATGGTACCAGGAAAGTGTACAAATTAGCCAAGTTAAAAAAATATCTATTGAGGTTTTGGAAAGTTGTTATCAAGTAGGTAGGTATTTAATTTTAAGGAAAAACAGGCAAAATTAGTCCTTATTTATAGAAAATATGTGACGCACATATTATAATAATATTGGTTACTACCAAACCAACCCCTACGGCCCATCCCCATTGATTACGTCATATATTCAGAATGAGAGCTTTGAATGGAACGCACGAACAAAGAAAATCAGGTTGATGTTTGTCTGTACACACTATTATTTTAAGAAAACCCACTCTAATCTTGCTTGATATGTTTTAGTAATTATTTGGCTATTCGGTATGTAATAGTTACGAGTAGTCTAATTTCTTTCAATCTTACGTAATAATCTATAGATTTTCATCACGATAACCTAAAAACACTTACGTCATAATCATATTACGCCGAATTTGAACTTTAAGATAATTTGTATTAAAGAGTAACATAATATCTGCATATTATAATATAAATTCTTATGCCATGTACATGAGCTATCCTAATTACGCATCTTAAACAATAATCAAAACAGGCTTTTTCATTGAAAAATAAAACATATAATATGAACATAACCTAACAAAACACCCCATCCACAAGCTTTTTCAACCGCTGACGTCATTCATTCGAAGCTTTCAACAATGTGGAAGTACAGTAATGTTAGTATTGACTGACCCAAAATACTCGTTACTCGGTAACTAGCGTTTATGATTTCTACATACATTCACTATTTAACGAGTACCTACCTTTTAAGATTGTCGTAAGACAGCAAGCACAATTTCTTGTACGTTTTCAGTGACGAAGATTCAATTTATAAAATATATTATAATATATTAAAATATAGTATACTTATTATAAAATGACTGCCTGCTTGCTTAGACGGACATGTAGCGTCAACTAAGTTGGTACCAGGGAACTCAGAAATAATGGGAACTGAAATACACAACGGGTAAGGCGATAGCAGGTAACCGGCTCGAGTAAGGAAGAATCCGGATTAAACTTACACACGTGTTAAGAATACGTTTTACGTCGAATACTAAAAACTGCTCTCGGTTTATGCATTTACGCTCATTTAATGTTGGTGTATTACACACACTATTGCACGTGCATAATGCGTGCTTCATTTTCGTAGGACACTCACACATTCAAAAGCCTGCCTCACCATGCGGCGTATTGAATATTGCCTATCGGTATTCTATTTATTATCCGTTCTGTGGTTGGTACATTTCACGCAAACAACACATACGTATTGTAAAAACACACACAGTGTCAGTGTCATACTATCACGTAACCTGAGACTGTAAGTATTTCAGCTTAATGGACCTGCATTTCATATAACGATATAATTTTTGTAAAAATATTCATTCATTTCGGCAAACTGGGATCATATTGAAATAGTTTCGCGTCTAATGCGTCAATTACATTGAGCTACTTTACGAGCTGCTTGTTGGCGAATTTACAATCTGCCTGTAAAGTCGCCCAGTGTCATTATCGAACAAGCTATCAAGCAGATTGTAAACAATCTACCGAGAAAAGTTGAAAGCCGGTCAACTTTACACGCTACACGCCGGCTTGTGGGCCTACTGCGTCTGCTCAGTATAGCGCAGTAGCAACCTCCAGGTAAAAAAACGAACTACGTTCTGTCAAAATAGTCGCTGGCTTGTGGCTTCTCAGCGAATGGAAAGTTTTATGTGTCATCATCACAATCGCAGTAGCTGAATCGCCCGCTTTTAAATTCTCCAACAAACACCTCGTAAAGTAGCTCAATGTAATTGACGCTTAAGCGCCCGACTCCCGTGTTAGTAAAATTTTCTAGCCCCGTTCTAACCGCGGTTGGGTATTTATTTTACTTAAGAATATCTATTTTAGTGCCTGTTGTAGTTTTTAATGTAATGTATATTTTAACAATATTGTAAAATATACGACAGTCCGAAAAAGTTTTGGAAAATCTGTTCTATTTTGTCCGCTTTCGTCAGGCCAAACGGTCGGTGAAGATCGCGTCAGTTCATGCAATTTCAGCATAACTAAGTATACAAAATTAAAAGCATCCTGCAATAATGAAATAGTTACATCATATTCTGAAAAATGTTATTCTTATCAAAGTATAAAATAATTAGCAATGTAAGTATATTTTCAAGGAAATTGACGATACGGAATTCGTTGTTTGCATCAGATAGCAGATGTGGTCCCGGAAGAAGAATAAGTACCAGCAGTTTTCCTCTATGTTTTTACTCGGTGAGCTAACTATGATTAAATGACGTTTTTGATATGCAACATGAGACTTATTAATTATACCTACATGACCTAAGCAAGAAAATTTTATTTTAAAATGGCTTACATACTCATAATACCAGTGACGTCCCTAGATAAAATTCCGCCCCTAGGCAGCGCCAAAATGCCGCCCCGTTTTTTATACAGTATTTTTATCATCCTCTCATGAGTGCAGTATCTATGAAATGTTATGTATGGATCCATTACTAACAAAATATCTGACTAATTATTCGCAAATCTACCCGTGTCGTTTCTGGACATCAAGGACGTCGAAGGACAACGGCAGTAAACCAGTAAATAATTATATTTCGTTCAGTTCGCATCATTTGCAGAATCCACGCATTGTCTAGTCACGATATCTTTAGACAATGTCTCCGCTTAAGTATAGCCTTAATGAAAAGATATTTCCGTTATTACTAAGACACATTTACTGCTGACCAGATAATTACTAATTAATTACCACATTTAAATATCATGTTAATTATATCTAATGGCCAACTAATGCAAACACGCCAGTCGCGTTGTCAGCACTAAATGAATTAAGGTAGCTATTTCTATATATTCCAAATGATTCTCCTCGATTTGCCGCCCTTCGAGTAACTGCCGCCCCCAAGCGACGATCAATCTGCCTACCCCCACGGGACGTCACTGCATAATACCTAGTAAGTTTGTGGATTATCAAATTTATTGGATGTTAGTAGAGTATGATTTTTACCTTAGATATGCAGGTACCTACCAATAGAATAGACAATATACCTTTTTACAGGCCCCCCTAAAGGAATACAGCCGCCCCCGTACTTAAAGAACAAAAAAATGTGATTTATTTCCCATATTAATATTATAATTATTAATGTTTATAAAATAATGGTGTAATTAGTTGAATATACTTAGTCGTATTATCAAGTGTAGTTGCAAACTAGAAAAAGTACACAATCATGCTTAACTGAAACCTTTAAGGGAAATAATATTATAATACATAATAATATGTTCTGCTAAAACAAATGTTTTACTTTTGGTATATGACGTACTCATTTGTATAGTAGTTCATGGAAGTTTTTATTGATTTTATTAATTATTTGATCTGGATATATCTTTGTCAATGATGATAATCACTAACACTTGCACATGTTAATATTTGATATAAAATGAAAACAAAAACAATCACATTTTGGTCATCCTCGTGCAATGCACATTTCGCACATAATATGACCTATGAGCGGCTCTGCTTATTACAAAACCTCTAAAATACTTTGAAATGAATAACAAAGAACAAGGATGTTATAGTGATTACTGATTAGGATCAATATTCTAATACATACCTACTTGAAATTATTCATTATTGGAAACAATTAGCTTATTTTTTGTCAAATATCATAAACCAATCAGAGAATTTGGGAATACGTTTTAGTGTATTTGCCAGAATGGTGCATGGTAATATTTAATTTCACACTTAATACCAGTTATTTATTCACCGATTTGCACAAAGTAACTAATAGTTACTTGAAGCCATGCCTACGCAGGCGACCAACATGGCGGGATTTTATTGCGCGCGCGTCTCGATCCCCGACGTCGTTAAAATTTAGTATTGCCAGCTCGCGCTCGTTCGACACCATCATTAGAAATTTTAGAACAGGTTACATACCATCTTAACAACACAATATAAAAAATATCGTGGTTCTTTTTATATGTGCTCTGTTATTAAATGTATCTTGCAGTATTTATTAATTACACAATATTGTTTATCAACTGAGGTTCCCTACCCTATTTTCATCGGGAGCACATTTATAACTAAAAAATGGAATGGCGGGCCAATTTTTTTCAAAATGAAACAAATAATTTATATAGAGGATACTACAATAATGTAGTTTAACCAATGACATTATTAATGGACGACGCACTCAATACAGTAGCTAGCAAGCAAATTCGCGCATTCGCATGTATAGGTAGACGTCACGCAATTTCATTATGCGATATCACGCATCGGGAATTTATAGCAATATGACCTTTATTGTAATGGCGTTAGAGCAGTGTTTCTAATGTCAATGTTCATTTGAGCGAACTCGTTCGAACCGAACCATTCAGCAGACCCAACAAAAAGCATCAGGAATTTATAGCAATATCACCTTTATTGAAATGGCTTTAGAACAGATTATGCCATTCGGCAGATCCGACAATAAAGTGAGTGTCATTTTCTTTTCCAGATGATTCGTCCATATTAATGTCATTGATTTTAACTATCAAATAGGTATTAATTGTTAAAAAAATCAGAATCTATTGCAATAAATTTAATGTTATGATGTAGGTACCTAGTCACATGTACAACATTTTTAAAAATCCGTTAACTCTTGTTGCTTTAATAATATTATAAATACCCAGTGGCAGCTTTATGTGCGTAAATGACTGAGGTGCTGACTGATTTTGAGTCCCTCTACGATAAAATTTGGCAATCAAATTTTAATTTTCTTGCGAGTGTCTCAGAAATCGTCACAATACATGTAAAAGAAGTTGTCAAATGAATGCTTCAATTCAATGACAAACCCAGCAAGAAACATTGAGGATAGTCATATGCACTAAAACCTGTAATAAACCTTGTAAAATACACTGCTATTTAAAAAAAAGTATTAACTTGAACAATGTTTCTACATCACGCGTATCTAGTTATACCTATAACAAAAACAAACATTTTTGCCTAGATGCTACGTAGGTGCGTACCTGTTTCTATGTTCCGTCACCTCACCTTGCTGACATTTGCTAATAGGTACGAGCAACAGTTATGTTCGATAATTTTGGAGGTCCCTTTGCAAACGTTATCACGAAGTAAGTGCCTTACATTGTTGTCAACTGTCATTGACAAAATATAACAGGTAGGGTAAGGAAAATTAACAAATGTCTTAAAACCAGCACGCAAAAGAATTAAATGAATATTTTTTTTCAAAAAAAACAATAATATTAAAAGGATAAACAATAGTTTCGCAACTAATAAATGGTTAAGGTACCTACAACTGAAATATAACCAGATGCAAAATATGGTTTTCATATATAAATCGTATGTTAAGTACACTAAATGTTTGTTGTTGAGATAAAATATGGACAATCAAATTGGTAGGTATAATATTGTAGCTTTTTGTGAGAAATTGTAAACAGTCTCAAGAAACGCTAGAGTTAACGCCATATGCCAGATACGTATTTTGCAAGCTAGATGCCTATTAAAAAAATGTTAGATCTAGCAAGCAAATCACTATGAGCGCGATGCAGAACCATACTTAGTAGTCCTTAAGATACGCGCTTAACTTTAATTCAGCGAGAAAACATATAGCATTCTTATTAGAATGCCGAAGTCAAAGAAGGAAATAACATGCGACGTGTTTTTCTTGTTAGAACTGCTGCTTAACGTCTACAATTCTGCATTACTCTTTACTACTTGACAACGCTACTTAACTGCTATTAAACTTGTTTTAAAGTAATAACCAATTAAGTGGATATAATATGGTGTTCGGGATGTTACTGTACTTGTTCAAGCTAGGTACTATGGGATATTATATTTAAAGTGTTGGAATATCACGCCGCAATCCAATTGAAGGTTATTATTAAAGTCGGGAAAATTTATTCAATATGGCAATATTCCGTTAGCTTATTTCAGTTGCGATTTTTACCAGCTATTGGCTGACCGTCTCTTCACACCGAACCGCTGAA
Source organism: Rhyacophila brunnea (assembly GCF_057557595.1). Classification (NCBI taxonomy): domain Eukaryota; kingdom Metazoa; phylum Arthropoda; class Insecta; order Trichoptera; family Rhyacophilidae; genus Rhyacophila; species Rhyacophila brunnea. The sequence continues at coordinate 25,279,477 of NW_028232774.1, forward strand.
AAAATCACGAAATGCAATAGAATAATGATTTAAATCGAAATAATAAACAAGGATAAATTAAAGAGGTGTTTACATAAAAAATTGGACGCAACCGTTGTTTTTTAAAAACCAAGTAAACGCCAATGTGAGCGGTCGCTTCACAATAAATATTGACGAACACAATCGGCGTTTTTTTCCTTCAATACCTTCATTTTCGTGGTCGATTTTCTTTCCATTAATCCTGTCAAAGTGAATATGTTGTTTTAATTTATATTTGACTTCGTTTACGTGTTATATTAAGTGGAAATGTGATTGTTTGTAAACCACATCCGTTTTATTTTCCCAATAGAGTATTGTGTTAATGTGTGGAATTTTCTCCTATATCCTGTTAGATTCCATTTGGTGAGTTTTTCCATTTTACATTTTCCAATTAATAGTATAAAAACGTTGTGTAAAATATTTCTTTTGTTGAATCTGTTAACAAATAAATATTTTATAAATAAACATAATACCTATGCATGTTAAGTAATTACAAATACACATAATACCTACTACCAAAAATTTCGGCGAAATATTATATATTTATAGACCAAGGTGAAATTTTATGTTTTTCTTAATTTAAATTATACCATGTGCTTCTTTGTTATTTTTATATTTCTGTACTTGAGAGCAGTGGCGCACCCAGGATTTAATATTGGGGGGGGGGGGGGGGGCCAAGGAGGAGAATGTAAATTAGTCATATAGGCTCTTTTTCTTCTTCACAGCCTAATTTCTCGTTTATCGGTATTTTGTCTATTGCACTCGGTGTACCTAACCCATGGTCCCCACATATAGAAGCGGACCCTCAGGCTAGGATATTTGGGGGGCCCCCTACCTATCGCTAAGATTAAAGGCAGTGTGAAAAACTACATAAACGTTTTTCAAATTAAGGGTACTTATACAGTGAATTATTGGCGATTTTGCACAATTATATAAATAATTGAAAATGTTCATGGGTATGAAGTATAATAGCGCCGCAGGCGACTTTTTTTTACTATTAAAGCTAATTTATGATGTGTGTTTATCTCACTTATCTGGTCAACCCGACACGCCGGGCCCCCCACAGCCCGGGCCCCCAGACTAGAGCCCTGTCAGCCCAGCCATGACCTACACCACTCCGGAATTCGGGTGGACACCGAGAATTTTTTGACAGTTCCATTAGGTATTGGGTTTCTAAAAAAACCTGACATTAGTGTTTCGAAATTTTTGTGTTAGAAATTTTTCTAAAAAGGGTGCTGGAGAATTATTACAAATCATTTTTTTGCCGTGTTTTTATTTGTCTAAGCCCAAAGGGCTTTCAATTTCAATGTTTAAAATCAGTCTAATAATTTTCATTTTTGGGGGGTGCCGGGGCCCCTTGCCCCCCCCCCCTGGGTGCGCCACTGCTTGAGAGACAGACCCCGTACCTAACTAAAAAACTCTATGGAAAACGCAATTTAGGATTTTTCTTAAATTGTATGTACTTACGGCTTTATTATTTTAATAATTACAGAATTTTGTTAATACAAAGTGTGAATTAGAGCAGTACTAGATTTACCGTAAGGATAAAGGGGATTTGCCTGGGGCCTTAAAATTGGTAGGGGCCCAATTTAGAAATGTCGTTGAAAACGTGTATAATTTAAGAATGAGCTTACTTTACAGTTTACAGGAGCGAAAATACGTTTACTATCAATAAAATACATATGCTATTATTGGCAATCAATTGCAAAAAATATGCCAAAATACTTAGCAGTAGCGAAGGGTGGAGGTAGGCTGTTAAGATCTGCCATAAATCGTGCACATTAAAATTAGTTAGTCATACGTAGTTGTTTTTATTGAACTAAGATTACAATTTATAGATGCTATTGGTTAGTTTTTAAAAATCAATTACACCCTGTCTGAACCAAACCATAATAGTTTTGGTATTTTTTGGGCTTTTCATTCATTCTTATTCATTTTCGTTGGATTAAGAATAAGTACATATTATTATTAAGTGGTAAATTGGTTCATTTTTATAAATTCATTAAGCCCTGCCTAAACCAAACTATAATACATAAAAACTATTTTTCTATTTATAAAATATTCAAAGTTATAGGTAGGTATATAATTTAATTGCATAATCTTACATATTTTATAGATCGACGAGTATTTTTTGATTATTATCTATTGTGGATTGGTTTTCGGAGGGCTTAATTGAATTTTAAAAACTAGCCCAACACCATCTGTAAATTCAAAGTTGTAGTATTGTTTCAATGAAAACAAATAGGTACTACGTAGATATGACTGACAAAGTTTAGTGTGCACTATTTATTTCGGATCACAATATCCTACCTCCACCCTTCGCCTAGCTGTATGTAGAAATTTAATTTAGACGTTATGGCATGCAAAAATTCTTAATTTTGGTTGCATGTTGCATCAGTTAAAATATAGACGTCGTTGAAATGCGTGCACGTGCGTTATCGTACACAAGAATATTATAAATAATAACATTTTATAAAATTCTGTTTAAATAAGTTGTTTGTCTGAGGCCCACAATATAATATTATTAGCGCAGGGTTCCTTTAATTGCAAATTCGGCCCCGGATAGATATGACCATTATGTAAGTACCTACTCAATTTCAAAAAGAATAATTTTATCTAAACATTTTGTTTTCGAGGTGGGTACATATTGATTACCTACCTAAAATATATTACCTAGGATTTAAACTAAGTATATTATTTAGTTATCTACCATTATCTATAATAATAATTAGTATTGGTTGCATCTGTTCGACATCTCAACTGAGTACTTTTAATTATTAATATAATGTTTTTCAACCAAGAATAATTAATTATTGGTAGTTAACACTTTTGTATAGGTACTAATAATTATTAATGAATTAAAGCGTACGTAAGTATTTTTTATTATTATTTTGTGATTATAGATTAATGTCGAATTGTGATTATAATGATTGCAAGGCTTGCTAATGTTTTTATTATAAAATCTACCTTACAATGCTAAAAGGAAAACATAATATACATATGCGGTGAAGTTTCCTATTTGATTTGTGTTTTCCAACATAAACTCCAGCATAATAAATACGCCCAATCAAATCCACGTAATCGTGATGATTCTGGTGAATGAAAGAAATTATTGTAAATAGCCACGATTGCCAATATAATAATAATGTACGGTAAAAGACAGTACCTACAGTACATACCTACTCTATATCGGTTTTGTGGTATCGAGACCAAAAACTCTAAACCAAAACCTTATAACCTACTGTAACTCTTAAATAAGTAGGTATGTTGTTTTAGGTTTTTGGTCTCAAAATACCGAATTACAAAACGATATGGAGTGGGTAATATAATATTGTTATTAATATCGCTAAGCACAAAAAATAATAACCATACATTTCAACTACAAACGTAAAAATATCAACGTACTATTATATCTTTCCTAGAATCACATCTTGTAACTAAAAATAATTATTAATATCTTTATATTTTATTCTGATGACAGTGTTGATACGTCATTGTAATATTATTGGCTTATTATTTGGTGTACAAGTACGTAGGTATCTGTTCGAGTGATATTTTATATATTTCTTAACATCTTGGTATGCTTTAATAATTTAACGACTGATTTAAATTGTTTCGAGGCCCCCTTTTAAATTCACTGACGAATCGATTACGTCATCTGAAAACGCAGTAAAAACGCCTCCGGCCTATCAGACGAGAAAATATAACGTTGTTTGGATTACATACATATGTGAAATATAAAAATATATTAAATTTATTGTAGGTATGTACTTAGTTGCAGATATACCTATATCACGGCGTAAAACTTCACGTGTCCTTAATATATTTTTATTTTTATATTATTTATGCTCGTAAACGAATTTTACATAAATGACAATTATTTGCATCGTGTACAATAAAGTGAAATGATAAGTAAGTACTTATTTACACTACTTAAAACAAATCTGCCTAGTTTGTCGTTTGATTCGAAATAGATTTTAAAAATCGCTCAAGTTGCAAAATATCATTCTTTGAATACACGTACACAACCATTTTAGGTGCTAAAAACAGGGGTGAAACAAGGTGTCTTTGCACCCAACGCACCCGTTAAATATAACACGAAACTCTTGATATTGATATACCTATTTTCATGCTGGTATTTCTATAGGTCGCGGTGGATAAATATAGGTACATTTATAAGTAATACATATAAATAATATTAAATTCAATGATATTCGGTTAGTGTTAACAGATATAAGTTATAAAAATACAATAAATTCGAGATAATTTCGTAACATTTCTTACCTAGGTACTAAAGGTTGTAATTTTCAGAAATTTCGAGAAACCATAAATGATATTCTCGAGAAAACGGGAAATTGTCTCTAAGCTAAGTGCCGAATATTAAACTTCCAGGTATTTTTTTTTTACCGGAAAAGCTAATAAAAATTTCGCGATTTTTAATCTTAATTAAAAAAAGAAAAAAAGAAGACTCTAAAAAATGAAAAAAAAAATCGGTAAAGGTTTTTCATAATAATAACGATTTCTTGATAATTAGCGAGAAAAGAAAAAAACGAGAAAAGAAATCACAGCTCTATTTGGTACGTAGCAACAATAATAACAAATAATTACTATACTTTTTTATAAAAATAAAATTTTCATGATTTTTAAAATAATAAAGGTTTTTAATTCTTGGACAACCCACGTATGTATGTTTTCTTTATTTTCTTAGCCCTCACTGTTGAAAATTGTGGTTATTTTTAAATGTCCTAGTTGTGACAGCGATCCCTGTACTCCGCCGTTCTATTATAAATATATAATTATTTTAAGTAAAGCGTGGTTGAGTAAATCTATGACAGCAGAAAATCAGTTGACCACACCATGGAGAAAAGGTGTGTTGTCTTTTCACTACATAATATTATATCACGATTTACGAATGTGATTTGTAATAATAATACTAATAATGCCTATGCGGAAATCCAGTTTTTACAAAACCAGAATTGAACCCCCCTATTACTCCCCTATTCATCAGTCATAACTGCACTGCGATACCAGACGTCACAATATAGCTACCGTCTTATTTGTACACATACCTACTTGGGCACTGTTTACGTGAGCTCGTGTATGTAGTTTTATTAATATCTACTATTAGATATTCTTTATTCAGTTTATTTCACATTCCTTCAATAAAATAATACGTAGGTATGCGGATATATGAAAAAGCCTAGTTTCAAAAGCCCCTAAAACGGTTTTTGAATTTTTTTGAGTTAGATATTATGTATTTAGTTTAGATGGATATTTTTGTCCGATAAGGACCATTGATCAGAAATTATTTTCCTACACTTCTTTCTTGCAGCTCATGATAGCCGAGCTGTACCGCGCCTAATATGACCTAATAGGTTGAGCAAGTGACTAACATGGAGGTCCTATAATATGCTAACCTATGGAAAACATAAACTTTAAATTAAACGTACTGTAAAGATATACCCCACGCACTAGCGGATAAAAACATCCATTTATAAAAACAGGTGTGTTTAATTAATTGCTTACGCTCGGAACGATATAGTAAAAATGCTGGTTTACGGTGAAATATTACTTCGTCATTACCAGCGATGAATGCTTCTTTTAAACGTAGGATATATCCCAAAATACCTCAGTCACTTAAAATTTCCCACTTTCCCAAATACCAAAAAATACTGTATTTCTCAAAAACATATTATAAATAGCCCTACAGAAATAATGTAGCCTTAAATTTTACACTTGAAATTAAAAAAAATAACAAAACATTAATACGTATACTTACTATTTTTACTATAATAGGTACGGTACGGTTGATAACATTTATAATGTTTGATGTGTATATTATGTATTAATTATTATTCTAGCACAGAACAGATTATTTCTTTCTATTATTTCTGAGTTCCCTGTATTCTAGCAACCTCACTGTGCTGTACCTAGGGATTGCAATACCGAATGAAAATACCAATACCGGTATTTTCTATTGATTATGAAAAAACAGAAGTATCTACCAATAAATATATGTAGATATAAAATATTTTTTTAAATTTCAAAAATATCTAAATAGGAACATATGTGTAAACCTTTAAAAATATATAAGGGTAAAATACGGTAAAGATGTTGATATTTTGTCCAGTTATTAATAACCTTTATATTAATTAATATATTTTGTTTCCACTTTGAATAAAGAATATGTCGATATTATATGATTTTTAAAACCGGTATTTTGGTATCAAATAATACTGGGATACCGGTTTTGAAATACCGGTATTGCAATCTCTAGCTGTGCCCTATTTGTGTTTTATAAAATGTCTTAACTCTGTTATGTATTCTACTACTAGGCAGTGCTTTTTGCATATTACATACATTTTTTCCTGATTTATTGTTTGCTGTATGAAATTTGCTTTTTTTGGTATTCCAATCATTATTAATCATTCATTTTAAGATGCACGTAAGTAACTACCTATTATTTATTTTGTAAATATTTTGATTTTATTACTAATGAATTATCGATATTAAATTTGATATAATATGTATTTAAAATACAATATAATTAACTATAATATAGGGAAGTCCTTCCCATTATATAAATATTTAGAAGTACTTAAATAAAACCAAATTAGGAATGGCCTAATTACATTAATCAGAATAAAACCTAAACTACTTAATTTTGACATTAATTACAATTTACATAATTTTTATGTTTTTTTATGTATAAATTATATTTTTGACTAATATACCATTACAAATAGGTCAGTAAATTAGTAAATATAAAGTATATCAATTACTTATTAGATATTAATAGCTTGATATATCTACCAATGTTTCATGTCACCCTTTTAACTCTCAAATAAATAGGTATAATTATATTTTTTCTATTATATTATAATATAGGTATAATATGGGGGACCACGGCCAAATGGCCTTTTATCCTCGTCATCTTCTGTGTAGTATTCGCGTGTGTATACCTTTTAACGAAGAGCTCATGGCCCTTCGTCGTTGGTCTATCTATATGAAATTTTAATTGCTGTTATAATAATATATGGGTACGTTTGTCAATAATGCCAAGGATTTGTCTATTATTCTATCGCAGTGGTGACGAACCTATGGCACGCGAGATGATTTTGCATGGCACCCGTTTGAAGAGAACGTAACGCGTACGTAAAAAGGTTCGCCAACTCTGCTCTATCGCATCGCTATCGACCGGCAATCTACAACCCTGCTTCATTCATTTGTACGGGACACCCGATTTTTTGTCATTCTAACTAAATTATAACGTCTTTGGTATCTACTTAGCAGTGGCGAAGGGTGACTTTTGAAAAGAGGTAGGCTATGAGATCTGATAAAAAGAGCACACTTGTCAGGTATACTTACGATAATAGTACGAAAGTTACTACTAATGAATAGGTACACACTAATAAATGACAACGACACACTAATTCAACGAAACTTCAAAAACTCATTGACAACATAAAAATGAGCGATGTGTTTAAATTACGTATTTTTCAAAACATTTATACCCATCAAAAATCATTAGATAAAATTTATTTTTATTTTAAAAAACAATCTATACTTATTTATTAATATTAGATTAAACGTCGTTGAAATATATTTTTTAAATTATCTAATTAATAATGATTTTGGACAAAGTGCGGAGTCGTGACAACAATATTAGGCGCGAATCTTTTAGGCTCTGCGATAGGAGCTTACCTTATTTCATACAAATCAACAGACTTGCTGAAGTTACGAGACGTAAAGTTCATACGAAAAAAATTGGCAAAATAAATAATTGTTATAGGACATAAACTAATGAAGTGATAAAGTATATAAATATGTCAATATGCAATTAAAAAATATTTTTCTTAAGAAGGTAGGTTTTAAATAATCGCCTAGTATGGAGTCTTCGCCACTGCCACTTAGGTAAAAATACGAGAAAGCATTATAAAAAAAAAATACTTAAATTCAAATCTAGTTTACTTGATTGGAGATTTTCTTCATCAATCTGTCGTTCTAGGATTATTTTCGTTTCTCTGTTTCAAGTATGTTTTCATAATAATTTCACATGTACTGGCACGTGATATACTGTTTGGATGTGTGTTAGTATTTCGGATAACATTTAAATTGGGTCAGTATGAAAATGCTTTCACCGAGGAATTTCGTACTGTCAGTGTATTCGACAAAATCTGGCGCTCTGGCTATCCGCCAAAAATTGACAGGGGAATATCAATATTTATCAATATTATGCTGTAGTAAGGTGTGACCACGTAGATATTTTGACAACCTTGTTTGCTTAAAATATAAAAAAAAACACACAGTTAAAATAAATAGTAATAACAGGTAGGTATACATACAATATTGAATATTTGTATTGTGTAGAATTCCTTACACAATATGTTATATTATTACATATTATATAGGTCGAGACTCGAGAGATACTCAGATTTATGAGCGAATATTCTTGAAAGTGTGACGATAAGTTATATAGTTACTTGAATGATACGAATGAATGACACTCAGAGCATATTATCATTGTAATACTTAGGGAATAGTCGAACTTGGTTATTGCGAGGAAGATGGGACCGACTGAATTTGCTCGTTATATAACATTTTTTGCGCCACGTTCTATTTAAGCATAGAACATAAAAAATCAGAAAACCATAAAAACCCCCAAAACAAGCATGGCATTCATAAACTACAAAATAAGTTGTTTATTGTAATGAAATGCTGAGCCGCCGGCGCTGTAGGTACATACAAACTTGGATTTTTGACATGCAATTTCAACCATATGCGTGGATACTTTTTCAATGTTGTCGGCGTAAACACCAATTAGGTACTTAGACACTTAACTAGTGTCATAAACGTAATCCGTTCCCGGTGGCATCCGTCTAGTTAACTGCCCGGTCGGATTTTGTTGCTTAGGGTCGAAAATGTTGTTTTTAAACGAACAACACATTCACAGTTTTGCTCGGTATACATACTCGAGAAGTAGCTCGTTATAAAAGTGAATAAATGTATGGAGAAAATCATAAACTAAAATGTCAACGAATGTTTCTATATTACATCCGAGATCTCCGTGCTATTTCCATGATCGTGATAACCAAGTTCGACTGTATTACAAAGGTCGTAACTCGTAGTACCATCAGTCAACATTCTCATACGTCTTCTCCCGGTCTTCATTTCTCTTATATATTTACGTGTATGTTTTGTATTACTGTCTTTTTTTCTGGTGTTTTGGTGTTTCAGACTCAATTATTTGTATGTAAGGCCCGTTTCAGACGGGACACCGGTGTAGCACTCTATATAATATAGAAGGCCTTTGTAATCGAATAAAAGGGCCTTTGTATTATGTTTATGAACGCCCCAGAGCTAATGAGTCAATGCGTGTCCGGTACACTTTTCCGTCGGCCGCTACATTCTCAAGCCGCCGATACACTTGTTTTTATTACCGAAGCCAGTTTTATGTTCTAATTTGTAACGTGAAATTATGCGTTGACTCATTAGCTCTGGGGCGTTCATAAACATAATGCAAAGGCTTTTTTATTCGAATACAAAGGCCTTCTTATTATATACGAGCGCGACACCAGTGTCCCGTCTGAAACGGGGGGTGTAAGATGCTGCACCAGTCTGGCGGAGTCTTTGTAGTCTCATGACTTTGTCGAGCATGCTGTCGTTGACTCGTTCATTTTGTCAAACGGCGGCGGTTAGATTATGGTTCTTAATTGCCCATAATATTGTGTATAAGGTTACAGCAGGTTACAGCACCCTGTCCATATTATAATTAACTTAAAATCTCTTACTCCAATCACTCGGTATGTTATTACTGCACTGTAGGCATCTGTCAAACGATTATAAAGCGCGAAATATATTATGGTGCATGTCGCCTACTATCACGTGACGTCACAGAAAGCTGCCGGTAGGGGAAAGTGTGTAATGTTGTTTTTCTTGGTGTTTCAAAATGTTACCAGCCTGATGCTCCCATCCCGTAGCACATTTGAAACCTTTGAACGAACATTATAAGTTAGCAAAATCTGCCGAAACCACCAGAAAAATAATGAGGTCACCTGCACTGCATCGATACCTACATGAATGAATAACTCAATGAAGGTTTTTTGTCATTTTTCACATGCTACACATTTTCGAATCAATACATGTCAAAATCGCGTGACCACTATTTCTCGCAAAAAAATCTATTATTGACTCATTTAGTGCTGACAACGCGACTGGCGCGTTTACATTAAATGTTGGCCATTAGATATAATTAACATGATATTTTAATGTTGTAATTAAATATTAATTAACAGCCCAGCAGTGATTGTGTTAATACAACCTACACCCCGCGGGGGCCATATAATATTATAAACGATTTTTTCGAGACATCGCATGTTATCCACCAAAATAATAAATTAGTCGTTTACACGAAATAAAATACTTATATATTTAGACTAATAATTAGCATCAGATAATGAATTTAACCTTAGCATACCTGCCTACCACAGCCAGACAACCGCGCAATGTAAGTGTAATACACGTAGGCCATCGTAGAGGGGTGGGTACTCTCGCTATACACACACATACACACGTATTATTTTGTAACGGAAAACTACCCAGTATCGACCCGTTCCTGTGTCGTCAGCCCAGACGTTTGTGGAACCCAACGTTGGGGTAGATGTCAGGTTTCCTGTATTCTTCTTAACTGTCAAGCCCGAGGGATAATTAATTACAGATTTCGGTACTTACACATATTAATTGGGGTGTCTATCTTAATAATATTGTATCTACCCTCCAGATGTTTACTTTAAATTGGAGCGGTAAAACCCGAGCGATGGGTTCGTTCTGGGTTCGTGTTCATAGCACTGGAAAATGGATTTTGGTTTAACGAGTCAAATTAAAATTCAAGCGATGGCTATGTAAATCACCGTGTTTTCTCAATTTGGTTTAGATGGTTTTAAACCGTCGTAATAATTCATAATAATAATATGAAACCATTCGAATACATACATACAACGAAAAGAGTTTTTGACAAAAATTGAATTGCGTTTCCCGCGTTTTCTCATTCCCAATCCGTAAATAAATAATAATGCCAATATAATTTAAATATATTTTTCGAAATGGATCCCCTTATAGGTATTTAAATTAAAGTCTATTTACATAATGTTCCTACAAGAATAAGAAAATGTACCTACATAGAGAGACTTTATTAAATTCGGTTCTTGTTGTTAGGTTAGGTTAGGTTAGTTTTTAGTTAGTTTAGTTAGTTAGGTTAGGTTATTTTTCCGAAATCGGCTATGAAAATAAAATTGCCGCTGTTCCCGCCTGACTTTCAGTAAACAGACTTGTACCATTCGACTATGTTTAGGAAAAAGGGCGTAACCCTCGATTTTTCGAAAAATGCTTTTATTAGATATTAACAATGTATACAACTTAATACACGTTCTATAAGAAGGAAATAAGCCGCAAATGCCGAATTATTATCTAAATTCATGTTTTAATTGAGAATAATTAATTTTTAATTTATGGAAAAAAGCATTTATCGGCAATTTTAATGATTTTTCTGTAATAACTTCTTTAATTATTATTAGATCGAAAATATATTACACCAAATCATCAATCATCATGCACCCAATGACTGTGCCTATTTTTTTAAAATATTAAACTAAAAACTCTTAAAAAACTTTTTTTGCCTACTGTAAAATTTGTTCAGTGGGGTTACGTCCTTTTTCCTAAACACGGTCGATATATTATTTAAGTAATTAAGGTTTTGAATGTATTCATATTTAAAGCTATTTATTTTCTAACCACCTAATATGGACGGTTTATCGGTTTTCATCTTATTTTCGGAATCTCACAACTGAGTATCGTCCCAGTTGATTTTACCTTCGAGCAACCCTCTCCATTGGTTTCTCCCACCGATTATGGGTTACGGATATTAAAAGATATTAATTCACCATAGGGCATCATTAGAAATAGGGAAATGGAGTAAGTCTATCCTACCATTACCACGAGAGGTGCCCTGGTATGTAGAGTCTTCTTTGACGAGGAATGAGCTTAAGTTAATACTGAGTCTATGAACAGGGCACACCATGGGCAAAAGATTTGATGTCCTCATGGCAAGAAGCGAATCGCAACTCTGCGATGAATGTCATGTTTTAGAGGACATTGTACATATAGCACTGCAATGCCCTAAATATGAACTTCACAGAGTACAGCTGCGAATTGCGGATATCTATGAGAATGTCGACGAATTGAAGGGTGTCCTGGCGGTGGGTAAGACGGAAGAGCTAGGCAAAATTGTAAAGTTATTTAACAGAATAGGAGTGAGGACCTGATCGACGGATCCCCTTATAGAAGAGAAGATGCGATATGACAGCGAGTCGCAGTCAAAGCCTCAGTAAAATCACAAAAAAAAGATATTAATTCAAATATTGTCCATCTATTATTATCCACTTTCTTTATAACATAATGATCACATAATAATTTATAAATTAGAAGTTAGAACATTATAATTATGTAATACATCAGCTGTCAGTTCTTTCGAGATTAAAGAGTGACGATTTACAATTCTGCGCCTGTAGTTGCATGTAAAATCGCATTAATTCCAATATTTGCAATGAATAATTACCAAAAACCTTTGGGTTGGGCGAGATCGAACTTGAATGTTGAATTAAATAGTGCCGGGTCTCGGGTTTTAACCATCATTCCCCCTCCATCTCCCACTTATTTTAAAGCATATTATCGAGTGCTAAGAAACGACACCTCGTGATATTTTGTACAAAAACAGGTTTTTTTTGCATTATTGAATATATTGATACTGTGCTCCGGACCACTACACCCTTTTCCAGCGTCACGCGGACCCTGTGTTTATTATCTAAACTTTGCTGCTGATTGATTCGTCCATCTGTTTGACCGTCCACAAAACCCAGAATCCACCTCCAGTAGCACATTTCAAATTCGTCTAACTCTCGGAGACACTTATTAACGTACAAATAAGATCAAGCAGTGATTAGACTTCGACTTCCATATCGAGATGTACACGTCACTGCGGCCGTTTCTGGAACTAAAACCGTTTTAATACCGCCAGTATGCAAAAATCGCATGGCGAATAATATGTCAATATTATAATATTAAAGCCGAACAGTATCGTATTGATTCTAAAGTGATTTTACTGTGGTGAAAATATCTTTACCGAATCATATTATTTTCACTTCCATATTTGGACGAAAAAGTTTGTTATTGTTGTTAATGTGAGTCATACCTGGCGCTTAACGTGGGGCCAATTAGGAATGATATTGATTTTGTGGAGTCACTAATGTTTGTTAGTTTTTTTTTATTAATTGTGGCGTAGGTGCTGTGACATAACACGCGACTCTGGACTTTTGTGAGATAACAGTCCTTGATAATGTGTCGTTATACTTACAAGTGGATAACCTACTGTTTTTATCGACTGATTGTAACGGAATTGAACCAATAAAGAGACAAGAGCTTAACGAAAAGCAAGGGCATACGATTTACTATTTATATTATTTAAAAAATCTATTTAGATAATTTACTCTCAATTATCGTGAGAAGGAATCTAATTAGTTAATACTCGAGTATCGAACAAAAACTCGGAATTTTATGGGTGGTAACAAACCTCCTATGTGACTCCGGACGAATAGTATGTGAATCGTAGGAGAGAAGGGGTGGAACGTTTGTGAAGGGAGGTTAGAATTACAAAGTTAATTTGTAATATTTGCATAACGCGTGTGCGGGAAAGAGTTTTGGAGAATTTTCGAACGCGTCTAAATATTATGTCTCTCCTCGTACACCGCGTGTAAGTTAAGGGCCCGCTGAAGAGCCCGCCGTTCAAATATAATTTAGTATAAAAAGGACCTCGGCGTCGTAACTACGTCAATTTAAATCGATCTTTTCGCAAAAATCACTAATCATCGGAGATTTTATTTCAAGAAATATTATTATTATTACTGATAATTTCTGCCGCGCGGAGAATTATTATTATTTTATGAACACATGCGACATGAAGCCGATCAGAAAACAGGGCTGTCAAAATAATATTAAGCATTCATATTTTTTAAATGTTAATTTCATCATGGTTTTTAATCAAACCTGTGCAAGTACGTACTGATAACTTGGGTGGATTTTGTAGCAAACATACTATTGATATATATACGGGTATATTATTATTATAACCCAATTCAAATTGAACATAGGTTGATACTCAAATACTATTATAGTATGTTTATGATTTCGAGAAAATAATACGATGGTATAATTAATCCATATCAATTATTTGAAAACATTACATTCGCACTTTGCACAAAATTACAAACACATTCGAAGTTTGCCGCACACGTACAGACCACGTGATATTTGTTTACGCAAAATCGTCGCTTTTCAAAATGGCGAATTTGATTACCAGATTTTACTGCGATGAATCAGTATGTTCCTTTTTGTCTTTTTTTATTCGTAGGTTTGTTTACTATGTACACCGAGAAATTTCCATTTATAAACTCGGAAACGATTTTTACAGAAGAGTTTTGGAATATAATGCAACCAAAACTGGAAAAAATTCTATCATGGGTGTTGACTTCCTGAATTAGCTAACCCCAGGTCCATGCCACTACGTGAACCACAGTGGATATTAAGCCATTTCCACACTGGCAACAAGTTGCTGGCAACCTCATTAAATTTTACGATACTTACCATAATTGCTTAAGAAATTTTACAATAATTATCGTAAAATCTAACGAGGTTGCCAGCAAATTAACTTGTTGCCAGTGTGGACCCGGCATTAGATGCACAAAACTTAAATAATATATATTATAAATAAAAATTTAAAATTATAAATATATATTATGATTTATGTCTTCGACAGCCCTGATGAAATAAATGTGAAATATGAGTCGGATCAGTCACAGAGCAAATTTATTAACACAAACAACTTTGACACGACCTTTTTATATTAACTAGTAGACCAGATATTATGGACCACATGTTAAAAAATCATATTTTCAATTCTCAAGGCCATTTCTGTAGAACGTCCTCTTAATAATTATTTTTAGGCACTCAAGATATAAATTATTTCGCCCATTGCCTTTACATGCAATAATGGTTCTACCTACCACTTGTTTCACTAGTATAAAAGTGAAGTTGCGCAGTCAATAAAAAGTCACTTTCTTTTTATAATAGGCAGACACTAAATTCTACGTTTTAAAAAATATGCATTAGAATTAAACAATACCTATTATTTTTAATACGTAGGTCCTAAACATTACAAATAAACACTATTCATTATTAATGTTTTTTGGATAGCACATGAAATAAAAATGTAGGTAGATATGCATTTCAACATCCTTCGTATGTTTAATTCTCGGACAATTTCAGGTTAAAAAGTTATTAATATATTATTAAGTTTATATTGTGGCAACCACATAATTGAAAATGTCACCATCATATTGGTTGCAATACTTTCTCCCAAACAGTTGATTAACAAATTGAATTTAGTAACATTTACGTACCTACCTATATTAGAAGATATTATTTTTTGGTCACCCCATTCTGTCTTCACGTCGACCGTGTTTATGATTTAAATTTAATTTAGAGACCATTTACATTTGACACAAGCATTGTCGGCGACCTTTGTATATTGCTAGTAGACCAACAATTCCGGACCACATATAAAAAAATCATATTTTCAATTCTCAAGGGCAATTCTGTAGAGCTTACCCTTAAGTAAGTACCTAAGTGAGTTAGGAACGCGTCTTGACCACACGCAAGCAACGCCAATACAGGATCTAGAAAACACTGTTAAAATGGGGACATTGAAGTTTGTGCATCTGGTGCATCGTCAGCTGAAAATGCTGGCGAATTGATTGTATGAGCGAGAGGAGACAGGAGATGAATCTAGGGGTGTGCCGTCATAAAAATGCGATGTCAGTGGGTATTTGGATGAAGTCTATTATGAAAGAATCATGCTCATTTGTACAATGATTTCCATTTAAAAATAAAATGAAAACGGCATACATTTCGTTTGCCAGGATATAATTCTGTCTTATAAGTTTTATTCTTTCGTAATAAACAAATAAATAAAAATGAATTGTAACTTGTAAATTTGCAAACTGAGTTATGTTTTTTTAAATTTCTAACCAACGCGTCTGTAACCATCTCAACCCAACCCTAGTTGTTTATTATTATATTACTCCCAGTGGCAGTAGTGTAGTAATTAAACGAAGTGAAACAATCACAAACACCCAGACTTAGGCCCGTTTCACACGGGACACCGGTGTCTCGCTCGATATAATATAGGAGGCCTTTGTTTTATGTTTATGAACACCACAGAGCTTATGAGTCAACGCGTTCCCGGTACACTTTTCCGCCGGCCACTACATTCTCAAGCCGCCGATACACTTTTTTATTACCGCAGCCAGTTTTATGTTCTAATTTATAACGCGAAATTATGCGTTGACTCATTAGCTCTGGGGCGTTCATAAACATAATACAAAGGCCCCTTTATTCGAATACAAAGGCCTCATATTATATCGAGCTCGACACCGGTGTCCCGTCTGAAATGGGCCTTACACACATATAATGTGACCTCATCGGGAATCGAGCCCGGCGCCTTACGTACTTGAGTACGGGAACCGTTTTTGACACTAACTGCGCAGAAGTCCGTACGCATTACAAGCTTCAATATTTAGAAACTGTAAAATTATATACTTACTTAAATAAGATATTTTGTTCAAATACTAAAATATTTCCCGGCTCCCTGAATGAAACTCAATGCCCCCTAGAGTGCCGCACCCCAGTTTGACAGGCACTGCAATAGATTAGATACACAAATAGTATTATTCCATTAATCCACAAGGTCGAAAACAAATTAATATTTCACTACTCACATAAAATGCATCAATATATCCTGGTACGTACACAAAATTGAAAGTAATGTGGAAATCGCTGCACGAGTTTACTCAATACCTACACCTACTCAATTTTCCTAAATCAATACTCGTATTTGTATGTAGTCTGTTCGTCTGGCCAAGGACTTGGGGCTTTATAAAGCTTAGACTACGAGATTATGTTCGACGTCTCAGATATATTTCTATCGAGATAATTCCATTGTGTGACAATCATAACTGTAAGCTTTCAGTAAATGTATCTAGCGGATTATATTATTATCGTATTATTTTAATTGATTCGGAGATAGTTTTAATCCACCCCTTGTTATTACAATGGGACATATTGTTCCCCGTCAAACCCATTTCGCTCATCCCAAATAGTTGTCTTAAATAATATAATCCATAATATTCACATAAATTGTACAAATATTAAAAAAAAAAATACTTATCAATAATTTCGTAAAAACTTATAATACAGTCGAATTTGGTAATGGTTATTACGAGGAAGATGGGACCGACTGAATTTGCTCGTTATAAGCGGTACTCGTTATATCAGAGAATATGTATTTTTAAATGAGCAGGGTCGCATAACACAAAAAGTCACAATTCAAACAAAAGTACACAATTATAATTTTTCCCCGAAACAAGCATGGCATTCATAAACTACAAAAGAAGTTGTTTATTGTAATGAACGCTGGTAGGTACCTACTGACTTCACAAACCTTGGATTTTTCTAGCATGTGCGTGGATACTTTTTCATTATTGTCGGCGAAAACAACAATTAGACACTTACTAGTGTCATAAACGTAATCCGTCCCCGGCCGCATCTTGTTCGATCGGATTTTATTGCTTTTAGGGTCGAAATGTTTTTAAACGATCGACAGATTAACAGTATCTTAGCTCGGTATATCCGATAAGTTGCTCGTTATAACAGTGTTAACAGTTATAACAGAAAATCATAAACCAAATGTCAGCCAAATGTTTCCTCATTACATCCGAGATCGTAATAACCGAGTTCGACTGTATATTATATAATTTACAAAAATATATGTGTTTGTCAAGTAAATAAGTTGAATTTTAAAGCTTTTTGTACGCCATTTAAAAAAAAATACAGAAATCATCTCATCGAAATTTCATTGGAGTTAAATTGCATAATTAATTGTAAAAAATTACATCATGAGGCTGCTACTAAATTAGTAGGTATATTTTTGATGCTTATTTATACACGTTCATATTATATTATTACCATAGGATACCAACCTTGCAAGCTGCCCTGAGAATTGATGTTTTTAGATCAGGGGTAGTCAACCTTTTTATACCTACCACCCACTTTTGTATCTCTGTCAGTAATAAAATTTTCTAACCGCCCACCGGTTCCACAGTAATGGTGATTTATAAAGTAGGAAAGTAACTTTTAGTAGTTTTAAGTAGTTTTTAAAACCCCTACTGCCCACCATGAAAGCTGGAATGCCCACTTGTGGGCGGTAGGGACCGGGTTGACTACCCCTGTTTAGACTATCAACATATTCACGCCATACACGGAAATAGTCTTAATGTAAAAAGTAATGAATTAATGTGCAATTGAAACATTAATGGCGCAGTAGGAAGTTCCCGAAATAATTTACCATTGCAACCTTTATAGCGCCTGTACACGTGCAAGGATTTACTTGCACCAATAGTGTGTAGGTATTTTAAACTATCGCGATAATAACTGTTTACACGTAAAAGTGCTGCCTGTCTCGCCAATCTCATTTTTCAATAGTAAGTGAGACACGATGTTGTCGTTTTATAGTACTAGTTGACAAGTAGTGAAAATCGGTTAACTTCAAAATGATTCTGCGCGGTCCAGTTCGTTTTTTTTACCGATAGTTTCGCCACTATCGTTCTAATGCGCAGAATTCAGAAGCTTCCGACCTTTTTTAATTCATACATGCAATCTTGCAACTTGCATGATAATACATGCTTACACGTAGGTATATTTCTTGTTTTGGCCGCGATAATACGTACTATCAGCAGTAAATCCATGCACGTATAAACGGGGTATTAAGACGTCAAACAACAGATCGTGGTTAGCACTAATTCTCGCTATTAATCTGAACACCGAATTATATCGTGCTCAAGCATTCAAAGGGTTGAGAATTTTCCATGGTTTTCGGCGTTTATTTATCTTAGTATTTTATTTGTGAGATGGAAATGGTGCTCTCAGTCATAAAACCGCTACAGACAAACAAATTATACTTAACGATAGCGATCTTACAACCAATGAAGTATTTAAATCTTTCCGAGAATTCAGCGGAGATAAATAATTATTGATAATAATTTTATAAAATTCATCTATAACTTGGTGTGCTATAATAATAACTAGGGCCCGGATTTATATGCTAGTGCATGTTTTGTTAGGGTGTATGCACAGCTATGAGAGTTCCACAGAAATCTGTTTTGAAAGACACAGAATCCAAAAATAAAATTTTATTGTGCATATAAATGCATATTTGAGACGTTAGAGCATATTTGAGACATAAGTGCATATTTCATAAATAAATGCATATTTTAGAGCTTTTGAATGTATAATTTTAGTTTTTTTAAATTATTTTATCGAAATATAACTAAGTTAGGAAGGGAGATAGTTTAGATGCACTTGCATTTTTAATGCCATCTCCGAGCTGTGGATTTATCAGTGGAAAAAGTGAAGTCAACTCGGGCACTATTATTTAAAGTTAGCCCAAGTGGACGTTGAGAGGTAATTTTCCGCATATAAACAAAATACTGACAGATACCTATCAGTATTTCAGTCACCTGAAAGATGCGGAAAAATTTGATGCCAGAGCATAATATTGAAAAAAATTACGTATTTTTTTTTCGGGCAAAAAACAGAAAATAGTATTTAGGAATAGTTAAGTGTGTCGTTTTCGTTTTTTAAGTTATGTTTGGTTTACATTGCATTTATTATTCAATTATTTGTAGGTACTTGTGCAAAAACTATTTTGAAAATTGTAATTGATTAACTTTATATTCTTGGTTGTGTTTTTTGTTCTGATATCGTATTATGTTGAAAAATTATTAACTAGTTATTCGATTTTTTTTCAGTAATATTGGGTAAAGTAAAAAAGAATAATTAAATATACGATGTATGTACATATTTATCAAAAAATTGCGTTGAAATGGTGCATCGGCGTTCATTAAAATATATTTCCAGCGATGAGAGTTATTTTTCGCCAGCGAAAAACAGCAGTAAGTAGGCACATTTATTGTCAAGTAGTAGCGACACTGAATGAATATATTTCTCTATGCTAAATTTAATTGAAATCTTAAACTATGTATTTTATGTATATCTACATCTTTTTATGTATAAATAATAAATAAATTCGATTAATTTTTGAGTTCAAGAATTTCGTATTTTGAGTTGATTTTAAGTAATGGAACATATCTACCATTTTTGTATGGGCACCTTATCTTTTTTTGGTACGTATCCCCCGTGCAAAAAGAGGATCGGGTGTACTTATAATCATGGCTCCCACATCCTGAAGCGGCCCCCCCCGGCCACGATTTTTGGTGGCCCTCCCTACCTATTGCTAAGGTTAAGGGCAGTATGATTTTCTGCAGCAGTGTTGAAATGGTATCCCGTGGAACCCCAGGTTTCCGCGAGGTAAAAATTAAGGGTAGGTATTCCATGTATATTTATCGATTTTTTTTACTTTTAAATAAATCCACATGAATTATTGACTTATCGGCACTCGTCATCATCATATTATGATATGCCAATCGCGACCCCCTTTTGTGGTTTAGTAACATGCGATCCTGCGTCATATTGGATGAATAGCTATTTTTATTAGTCATACAACACACTAATAATAATAATTATAAAATAAAATCCTACACTTCTTTCATATCCAGTGATTATATATCCAGTGCTCATATTAGTGAAATAGACCGCAGGCGACTTTTTTTTGTTACTATTCGAGAAAATTTGTGGTGTATTCGATCCGCCACGTTGCCCCCTCCTAAGCACGGCCCCCCAAGCTAGAGCCTTGATATTTATATATAGGTATCTAAACGTGAACGAATTTTTTAGGTAGGATGTGGCAATATCTACTATGTTTGATACCCCCTCGAGGATTAACCCGGAACCGATTTCGGGTGATGTTATAACATAACTAGGAGTTAGCCTAAATTTAACATGTAATTTATTATTATATTATTAAGATTTCGCTGTAGGTGTTTTATGTTTGGTTTGGTTGTAGATTTAGCTTGATAATTGTTGTAGCACTACTTCTACTTCTACTACTACTACCAATACATTATTAATGGACGACGCACTCAATACAGTAGCTAGCAAGTAAATTCGCGCATTCGCATGTGTAGGTAGACGTTACGCAATTTCCATTATGCGATATCACGCATCGGGAATTTATAGCAATATGACCTTTATTGTAATGGCGTTAGAGCTGTGTTTCTAATGTCAATGTTCATTTGAGCGAACTCGTTCGAACCGAACCATTCGGCAGACCCAACAAAAAGCACCAGGAATTTATAGCAATATCACCTTTATTGTAATGGCGTTAGAACAGATTATGCCATTCGGCAGATACGACAATAAAGTGAGTGTCATTTTCTTTTCCAGATGATTCGTCCAGTCATTGACTACTACACATTCGATTCGGTCGCAAACACAATCGCCTAAATATTTCAGCCAAAATGCTAAGTACCTACTAATATGCACCAAGAGTAGAATCGACTGCGTTGATTGCATGCACAGGTAAAATTAATGCCATTTGATTACACTCATTCAATAATTATTGTGATAATCGTCCAACTCTAGAACAATAATATTGTCAGAGTTATGTATATCACTTCCTTTTGGATGAACGCATTATATCGGTATGCCATGATCTCATCAGTAAATTTCAAGATAAAAATAACTTTTTATATACCTACCACGTTTTTAAATTTTCTGTTGAATCATATAAACTTGACAATTATATGTATTAATAAATACTTTTTTGTACTTGATAGAAATACTGAATACATATACTTAGAATTGATTTCCATAGTAACGCACGTATATATTAATAATTTAGTTGGTAGGACCCCCTTAGCAACCAATAATAGTGTTTTACTTTTTACGAATTCAGCTTAAAGATGGCTAAAAGTATTAAAAGAATGCATTGTAATCGTGTTCTGATATATTCTAAAAAATAGTTTCAAATGTCTAGTTAGTCGGGAAGTTAGTTAACAATCTTTAATCGTCCAATACAAATCTTGGACAAATACGAAAAAAAATGTACTGGACAAATAAGAATACGAGCTAATAAAAACGTGGTTAAGAGGACGTTCTACAGAAATGGCCTTGAGAATTGAAAATATGATTTTTTAACATGTGGTCCATAATATCTGGTCTACTAGTTAATATAAAAAGGTCGTGTCAAAGTTGTTTGTGATAATAAATTTGCTCTGTGACTGATCCGACTCATATTTCACATTTATTTCATCAGGGCTGTCGAAGACATAAATCATAATATATATTTATAATTTTAAATTTTTATTTATAATATATATTATTTAAGTTTTGTGCATCTAATGCCGGGTCCACACTGGCAACAAGTTAATTTGCTGGCAACCTCGTTAGATTTTACGATAATTATTGTAAAATTTCTTAAGCAATTATGGTAAGTATCGTAAAATTTAATGAGGTTGCCAGCAACTTGTTGCCAGTGTGGAAATGGCTTAATATCCACTGTGGTTCACGTAGTGGCATGGACCTGGGGTTAGCTAATTCAGGAAGTCAACACCCATGATAGAATTTTTTTCCAGTTTTGGTTGCATTATATTCCAAAACTCTTCTGTAAAAATCGTTTCCGAGTTTATAAATGGAAATTTCTCGGTGTACATAGTAAACAAACCTACGAATAAAAAAAGACAAAAAGGAACATACTGATTCATCGCAGTAAAATCTGGTAATCAAATTCGCCATTTTGAAAAGCGACGATTTTGCGTAAACAAATATCACGTGGTCTGTACGTGTGCGGCAAACTTCGAATGTGTTTGTAATTTTGTGCAAAGTGCGAATGTAATGTTTTCAAATAATTGATATGGATTAATTATACCATCGTATTATTTTCTCGAAATCATAAACATACTATAATAGTATTTGAGTATCAACCTATGTTCAATTTGAATTGGGTTATAATAATAATATACCCGTATATATATCAATAGTATGTTTGCTACAAAATCCACCCAAGTTATCAGTACGTACTTGCACAGGTTTGATTAAAAACCATGATGAAATTAACATTTAAAAAATATGAATGCTTAATATTATTTTGACAGCCCTGTTTTCTGATCGGCTTCATGTCGCAGGTGTTCATAAAATAATAATAATTCTCCGCGCGGCAGAAATTATCAGTAATAATAATAATATTTCTTGAAATAAAATCTCCGATGATTAGTGATTTTTGCGAAAAGATCGATTTAAATTGACGTAGTTACGACGCCGAGGTCCTTTTTATACTAAATTATATTTGAACGGCGGGCTCTTCAGCGGGCCCTTAAATCTCCAATGCAATTTATTGTTCACGATTTAAAGGAATATTAGAAGTGACTTTACTAAAATGTTTATTTCTCTATATTTTTTTAAATTTTAATGATTGGGAGCCGCTGGTGTAGAAAATTCAATTTTCTAGTCGTTATGAAATGTATGAAGATGAATCACAAACTAATTTGATCGAATTAGTTCACCCAAAAAACATCAGGCGTAAAATCGTTAATCTGGTTTTGACCTACTTTCAATGGCCCAGGTGGCAAAGGTCATGACTCCCGATTCATGACTCATGACTCATGGGTCGCAACAAATTCCTGAAATAGTCAGTCACCTTAATTATAATTAGTACCTTCCCTAATGTTTTATTGTAAATAATTATTGCATATTCGCGCCCATGTCTTTGGTCTGTGCCGGAAACGTGTATATCTCTATAAATACTATACTACTAGGTATATGGGCGCTTATTATGCCCTGGTACCTATATAAATCAAAAGTTATTAGGTAGGTATAATTGCTTCGTGAAAATATAAGGTTTTTTATTTTTGTAAATATTCTGGGAATATTTTTTTAATTTCGAGAGCATTTTCAGTGTATTGATGGGCCTTCAAATTAATTTGGCAAAGATGTTTTGTCAAACGTATCAAGGTTATGCTTTTACAGGGCTTTTTCTTCGCCGTGACTATTGTATCAAAGGGTGGAGGGGATTTTAATTGTGATTATGCAAGTATATACCTAATATCAGGGCTCGAAATGGACCGGAACGCACCGGAGCGCCGTTCCGGTTCATAAGATCCCCAAAATTTTCGCTCCGTCTCGTGGAAAAATAATTTGACCGTCTGCTCTAGATCGGCAATATAACAAAAGAATCTTACATACTCTTTTTATAAAATACGCATAAAATTAGATAATTGTGTTAATATTTTCGTAAAATTATCGAGCGCTGCGGTTCGTAATTTTTTCCATTTCGAGCGCTGCCTAATATCTTGTATTCGAAAAGCAATAGTGCGTATTATTTGGAAATACTAAATCGATATATTGTATCCTGAATAATTTATTTCCTAGAAATTATATATTCTGTACTCGTTTAAAATGAAAAGGCTACATTTTACCTACCCGTATCGATTAAGGGTCCGGGTGCTGTGTGATGGACGAAAATGAAGTATTTTGAATATCTTTAATAGCTTTTAATAGCTTAGCCATACACTTTGTAGGAAAGACGTATAATATGACATTATGAAATCTTGTCTTGTATCAATTTGAAAATTAGCATGACTACATTTATATAAGTCATAAACTATCAAAAAATGGTATTAATTTTGTAAACGTCATCGTGTTAAAATTGAGAGTAAAACCATATTTGTCCGCGGTTATATCATCTTAATATATTTTCATCTAATTTATTGTAGACATTGAAAGTTTAATTTAAATTTTTGAATATAATGGAATCGATCTTAATAATATTACATGTGAAGTTGGTAAGTTTTTTTTAAATTCATCAAGCCCTGCCTAACCAAACTATAATCGATAAAAATATTCTTCTATCTGTAAAAAAAATTAAATTACACATATTTTAATGGCATAATTTTAGATATTTTATAGATACACGAATATTGTTTGATTATTATCTACTATGGCTTGGATTAGGCAGGGTTTAATTGAATTTTAAAATATAACAAACGCTATCTACACATTGTAGAAATACGTTTGACTGACAGAGTTTAGTGTGCACTATTGGGCTGTTAGATAGCCAAATAATCCGGCTCAATATCAGCAGTCATGAGATCCTAACGAAGAATAAGAAGTCATATTCTTAGATTATAGATACATCATATCTCATATTCCATTCACCAAAATAATTAGTATTTTTTCCATTTAGGATTATGGGTTAGGACCCAAAAACTGCTATCTTCAATAATGTTGTGTAATTATTGGTAAATGAGAAAATTAATCAGGGCTTGGATTATAATAATTTAGAGTGCCAGTTCGTAAAATAAATTATATTTCAACAATACAAAAGGTAAATTATTTGGATACGAAATGAGCATGCTGTTTTCGATATTTTCCAATAATTTCAATAACCAAAAATTTTCAAACATAATATTATGAACCCAAATAATATATTTTCTTGAAAATAATATTTTTTCCGAATAGAATTATTATTTTTATAATAACGTCGCAATTGAATCTCATTCTGTTTGCCCGATTATCCTTTTGAGGGTTGATTTATTGCAGAGGGGCTCTGACTCAGAAAGTAGGTTAAGGTCAACCTTTTACACGGGGGGCGGCTGCGCGTGGCGCTCGCGTCCCAGCCTGCCACTACTGTAATATTCCGCGCCTGCCAGAAAATATTATGTAAGATTACCTCATTTCACTTTCTTGAAGTAATATTAAAAACGGTTTTTAATAAAGTAAATGCTCTACATTTACTAAAGAATTTATAATATAGGTATACCCACCTCATTTTTATTTCAATATTTTTTATGGTAATATATATTTTTCCTTGTTGTTTTTATTTAATAAAACGCATTTTTTTTTTGTTGCAGTACTTATTCCACTTTTTATCAATAGATTAGGACCGGTTTCGTCCACCTCAGAGGGACATTTTCAACCGAATACATTTTTTTTAAACAATATTTATCAAACAAAATTCAAAGCGACAGAAATAATATAACAATAGCTACATAAATAATTGTCCGTCCAATAATACCTTCCCAATAACAGATTAATTTAAAATTAATGAGGTTGGACATTAATGACATTAAAAGTGGAATAAGTACTACAAAAAAAAATTGCGTTTTATTAAATAAAAACAACAATACAATGCAGTTCCACCATGAATTGACAGTTAACAAAATAAAAGAAATATGTTTTTCCTTTACTGTCAATTAGTAAGTGGGTTGTGGATTTATTTTCATTATTATCGTGGTTATTAGTAGGTACCCAATTTGGGTCTTGGTTGCTCCCACGAAATGTATCCACTCCCTCTGTCGCAAGCTTCGTTCATTTTCATATATTTTTTGCAAAGGTGCGCGAATATATTCGAGACAGAAAGTTCTTAATATGAAATAGATTAATAAGATGTAACTTTGAAAGCCAGTCGCCGTGGACCAATTTGAAGCTGGATTCAGTTTTTTTTACCTTAGGCCAGATGACGCGATTTGACACGCGCGTAAGAACTTGCGCGCATTCCAGGTAAATGTGACCTCATTGAGCTGTCCATATGTAATCGCCGCGAGTCACTTCTCGTGCGCAATCGAGGTACAGATGACCTCATTGAACTGTCCACATGCACTCGCGCCGTATCGCGGCTAGACACGCGTCATCTGGACAAGCTCTAACTAAACAGTCTAAATATAAAGCGAGCCGAGTGTTCTCAAATATTACCAATATTGAATGCGCGTTTCGTTTACGTCACAAACTTTATTGCATATTATGATACAGATGTGACTAGTGAAAATAACATGTTGTTTATCCAATATTTCTCCACTCTCGTGATTTAAACCTCACCCAGAAGGCAAACCACTATTTTTGTGTTCCTAGTTCTGTAGTTATTTGGCAACATAGCTAAAAGGAAAAACAATAATTTGTAAAGGCTCTTTGTTAAGGAGGTCGAATAGGTAAGTACGTATAGGTCTCTCATTATCTTCAGCTATGCGGTTAGCGAAATGCAGGGATCGCTGGAGGCGAAAGAAATACGAAAACAAAGAAGATTATGAGTAGATATTATATAAATAAAGCTTGATTGTAAAATTTCATGAAAACAATAAATATTTAATCTTTTGGATGATAGGGTACCTCTTCCAGAATATGATACCAAGCGAATATCAATCCTATTTTTGAACCAATGACTAATCGTAAATACCAAGTAGACGTAGGTTAGTTTGTACATTAATGTAAAAATAATATTAAACAAATTCTTCTAAAAACAATTTATTATTACTATTTTCCCGCGGTTTTGAATACCAGTGGTCAAGGAATGCATGCAGCTGTACTGCATGGAACTTACCAGTGGCGTGTGGTAACCTTTTCTTGGGGATGCTGTTACTATTTGCTACGTATTAACGACTTGAATATTGGCTGGCAGTGACAGCCGATAAGTAACATGTTCTGTAGTATTGCAGAATGGTAGCTTTTCTATATTCTAAAAATATTAACGTAATATTATTAGTGAAAAACATTTAGAATAAGTAAGGTTAAGTACATTTTACCACAACAAATACCCGCACACTACTTTATCGATTATTTTTGGAGATTCTCTGCAACCTCGGTATATAGACCGCACGCCACTGGGTGCTACATATTTTAAATTCCCGTAGGCTGAAGATCTGACATAGATAGTGCACAGTAAACTTTGCCAGTCATACTTATATGTATTCATTAAACTAAGAATACAAATTACAGATGGTGTTGGTTAGTTTTTTTTAAATTCATTAAGCTCTGTCTATGCCAAACCACATAGATAGACGATTATTTTTTGACTATAATCTATTATTTAAAAAAAAAATCTATTATGGCATTGTTTATGCAGGATTTAGTTTAATTTTAAAAACTAACAAACAATATTTGCAATAATTTGTAGCTTAGTGCAATGAAAACAAATACGTATAACAGACAAAGTTTAATGTGCACTATTTATGTCGAGTCTTAACAGCCTACCTACACCCTTCGCCACTGCTAATTACTAATACTAACCACAACAATTTATTTATGTTTCAATTATAAAGTAAGTTGGTAAGTCAAATTTAGACAAACATAAATCAGTAAAACATGTAGGTAATAAATAAATAACTTAATACTTAACTATTTTAGTATTAGTTAGTAAAGTATTAGGCTTCGGCCACATAGGTAGGTGTTTCGCTAGTGCAGAGATAGGTGCTATGCTTGTCTACTGAAAACACTACTGCCACATCGCACGCTTCGTGCTTAGGTATAAATTCATTTGACATTTGGGAACGCTCAAATCAACAACGATGTCACTCTCAATACTACCAGAAAGCTACTTCTCACCGAGAATTTAAGTTTAAAATTTCGAAAGTCTCAAATTCGAACTTGTTGGGTGCATAATGTCAATACATCCTATGCGTCATTATTCATAACCTCAAAATATACGGTGTTTGACGTTTCGTCGCTGTAGGATTGGTTTGTCGAATAGACCACATGTTCAGGCGAAAAACACAAATTTCATAATCCTATATTTAAATACATGGAGATATTTAAATTGTTATTTTTACAGCATACGAATGATGTATTCATTACTATTACAAAGTAATTTAAAGAAAAGGATGTTTCTGGTCCATTTAGATACACAAAAACATTCTGCATTAAAAGGTCGATTTCGACAAAAACGGATATTCGGCAAACCATTACTATAGCGACGGTTTGTCATACTGAAGAAACATCCGCCATCTTGAAAAATCACTATGTGACACAATAAAAATAACCAACACGTTTATTCGCCAGGAGACTCACTAGGTGACTAGTAATCACGTAGCGTGGCCATTGCGATAGTATAGTGTGCGTCCGTTCGCTAGAATATGTCACCTAGCACGTAGCCACCAAGCAAGGCACCTGCTTATGTGGCCTTAGCCTAAGTTATTGTTTAATATTTGCGTATTTAGCAATCTGTAGTTTTTACAACCGCTTCGATAGTTCATAGTTTTCTTCATCGCTTTCCTCTGCTGCCTCCTCTCTAGTAATCGACGTTGAGAAGGGCGCTGCCTGTTGTATATTTATTATCCCCACCTTCCAGCACACTGACTGGCCCTCTGGGTTACCAACAATGATCACTTTTGGTACCCGTGCCTCATGAACTGGCGACAAGTTTTATAAAGATGGTCAGATTGAATCCCAGTGCATACGCTACAATACAACTCATGATTGTATAATGGTCCTTCACTCTCCGCCCTCACTCGTGAGTAGAGTTGGGTATTTCCCGAGAACATCGCCATCTCCGGATTCGGGATTTCCCGAAATGATGAGATTTTGAATTCTCGAGATTCGGGATTTCCAGAAAAGAACTCTCGAGAATTCCCGAGATATCGGGAATTTTAAAAAGCCTGAAAAAATCATAAAATCAGTGTAAAAACAGACAAATTCCAAAAAAACAAGATTTTTTTTTATTTATGTATGAAGACAATGTGGGAAAACAAAAATAATTCAAAACATTACTTATTAAAATAGAATTTCAAAAAACACAGACTGTCAATCGCGTACGTTTTTGAGACACAAAATTGCCTGATGTTGCAAAAATTGCGCTCATTTTGAGTCGACGTTGGCTTAATTGTGTCAAATGTCCCGATCAGTCTTTGAACGTTTTGTGTTTTCTGTCCACTTTTTTCATATAGAAAATAGTTTTTTTTTCAATAAATATTTGATAATAAAGAAATCCCGAATCCCGAAATACGATTCTCGAGATCCGGGATTTTCAAATTTCAATTCTCGAGATTCGGGATGGAAAATCTCGAAAATTTCTCGAGAATTCCCGTCGGGAAATTCCCGAAACCCAACTCTACTCGTGAGTAAAAATATTTTTACAAGTCGAGCTAAACGTAATAGAATCGCTAGCGTCGAGTCTTTGCCGCTGGTATGTGAGTATACCGAGTATAATTAACTTTTCCTTCCAGTCAGTCATTTCCGCCTGGAATGCATTGCTTTAAAATCGGGAATAGTCCAGCAAAAGTACAAACTCGTGCGATGTCCACAAATAGAAAAATCCTCACAAATTCAGAACACAGCATCTATTCTTGGAGAGCGGGGGCGTCGGCAATTCGTCCGCGTAGCGTTATTTATTATATTTATTTATGTTAGGAACTATATTAAGTCTAGATGTTCGTATTTGTCGATAATGCGAAGACATACGAGATCAGGAGGTCGGTGGGTCTTGAGACTCTTAGGTTTATGTACCTACATCATTGCCCCCACAAGGGGGGGCTGACAGGGCTCTAACCTGGGAGCCCTGGCTCAAGAGGGGCCAGGCGAGGCGAGTCGACCAAATAAGTGATAGAAACATACATCACAAATTTGCATTAATAATAAAAAAGGTCGCCTGCGGCGCTATTTCCCTCCCAGTAATACAAGGTATTGGGTATTTAAAATTATGTGGTTGTACGATGATACAATTTTTAATTGTGTATCAATACTCGACAACTCCATAATTTAAATGGATGTAAATACACAAAAAACACTAAATATACACAATAATTTTACCGCGTACCTACACCATTTGGAAAACGCTACAGTAGCGTCACACTGCCTTTATCCTTAGCGATAGGTAGGGGGCTCCGCCAATGATCCTAGCCTGGGGGCCCGCTTCAGGATGTGGGAGCCATGACATACATAATAGGAGGACGCAATTTGCAATTTATTTTATGATTCGTCTACCTGTGAAGTGTACACAAAAAGTCGTTGATGGCCTCGGGAATATTTCTCATATCGAATATTATTCACTAAAGCGCGAACCAAATTGAGGTGCATGTCGCGAAATATCACGTGACGTCACAGTAAGTTGCCGCTACGGGAAAAAAGTGTGTAATGTAATTTTTCTTGGTGCTTAAAATGTTATCAGACTGATGCTCCCATCCCGTAGCACATTTTGAACATTTAAACTAACATTGTCAGTTAGTCAGGCAAAATCTGCCGGAATCACCAGAACAACAACGAGGTCACCTCACGTTGAACTCCACTGCATCGACACCTGCATGACTTAATGAACGTTTTTAACAACTTCTACATGCCTACACTTCTCGACTGTCATGTCAAAATCACGTTTTTTTTGTTTTTATCGGTTGTGTTTTCATCAACCTAATCCACTGTATGGCAACGGCTTATTTTGTTTGGTTACGCCAATGAAGTATAACTTCTAACGCGCGTACATACACACCGGTTTTTTTAAGCAATGCACCACGGCACACCTAGCATCGTCTCGCGGCACACCGGTTGCGGAGCACTGCCTTAAGATATCAGCCAGCTAGGGTTTCTCCGAGATTTTACAATAAACTTTAAGTTGTGACTAACAAAAAAGCTTGGAAATCCCTGTTTTAGAATTCTAATTAAATTTTATCCAGTCGAATTTTTTCATCATGAATGATTCCATTCGAATTCCGGAAATAGACGCACGTCTGGAAGGGACCAAAATCGAATTTGTATGTCTACATTCGTGCACTTTTTCGTTCACCACAGAGCGTGCGTAGCGTGCGCATTGAATTTTTGTGACAAATCAGTTTTATGAACCAAATTCCACGGAAAATGTATAATAATTAATTATACTTACAATAATTTTAGGGAAAATAAGCCAACAATACTATAGTTTTGAAAGATTCAAACCAAAATATCTTCTGTATACTAATAGTGTTACCATAATCTTTGCATGAGCAGAGCGGTAGCGTGTCAGCTTATTTGGATCCAAATTATGGATTAATATGTTGAGCAAGTGACTAACATACATTTCTCGTAAAAACAAAAGTCACTTAATATAACCTCCATCACGTGGAGACCTTTCTGATTATTTTACGAGCGAACATTGTTAAAAAAAATATTATCAGTATATAAAAAGATGGCAACACTGCTTCCCGTTATGAAGATGAAGTGAACAAGTGTGGACATAGCTAATGAGAGTTTTGAACATCGCGATAACGTATACGTTTATGTACTTGCATTTTACGCCAAAAGCAAAGCGGTAAACCTTCGAGGATTTTATTCAAGATCGCAAAACATTTTCTCAATGGTCACTTATTTTATTATATGTCGTAAAACTGAGTGTCAAAGAATGAAAGATGGGCGGTGTGCCAGTATTAGAAGTCATTATTATAAATATTCATACGACAAAATTGTCTCCATATGAGTAATTCCCAACCGGTGTCCCTCGAGAATTCACGAAAACTTACGATAAAGAGGGACCTCGACATAGTTACTTTGTTAATAGGTAGTGCTAAAGCATTGTTTTTTTCCAATCTTTCTCATTTTTATTAATTTATTAGAAAGAATCAAATGAATCGGCAACTTACACATGGGTATAAATCAAACTTCATTCAAACTCGGTTTATTTCTAATGTAGTTATTTGTTATTAAAGGTATTTTTTCTGTTATATTCTAAAATCTTCAATAAACCCAAATTATTGTAAAAACGACTTTACTGTATCTAGATTCCAATCCCGGGATCCCGAATCCCGAGCTATTTTCGATACCTATGAATCCCGAGATTGATAAACACAATCCCGAAACTTTCGGGATTGATTTTTTTATCAATTTTTATGGGAAATAAAATAAAAACGGAATATAACAGAAAAATTACTTTTAATAACAAATAACTACATTAGAAATAAACTGAGTTTGAATGAAGTTTGATTTATACCCATGTGTAAGTTGCCGATTCATTTTATTCTTTCTAATAAATTAATAAAAATGAGAAAGATTTGAAAAAAAACAATGCTTTCTCTCATACGTTTTACGGCAGTTTCATATTTGGCTGACTAATTAGATTTATGAAGCGGAATGGCCATAAGTACACCATGATTTGCTTTTGCTTTACTATTTTAAATCTCGCTAACCCATTCATTAAGTCTCAAAATCAGACACAGCAATCTCATATTAAATTCACATTGTTATTTATATCACAATATTATTTACTCCATTAAACTTATGTATTTCCAAGATTGAACGTATACAATTTTAACAATAAATGTCTTAAATAGTATAAATTATACTAGATTTATTTTTGACCGATTTTATGAATGTCATTTGTAAATATAAAATTTTTATATTAACAATGGAAAAAAATGCCAATCCCGGTATTGTCAAATTGTAATCCCGAAATCCCGGGATCAGAGTTTTGGCTCGGGATTGGATTCCCTAACTGTATCCCATTTTTGAAACAAATCAGTATTTTGAATATCATTTAGATTGCTTAGATACCGCCCCATGGTTACCATACAATTTTTTTAGCATCGACGAATGAAGTAATAACAATTAACGCTATATTTACTCTCCTTTATTATTACTGGTTTCACGCGCAAGTTGAAGTTATAGTGCCTGTACACGTGCATGGATTTACTTGCAGCAATATTGTGTATTTTAAACTACCGCGATAATTACTGTTTACACGTAAAAGTGCTGACTGTCTCACCAGTCTCATTATTCAAGAGTAAGTGAGACGCGATTTTGTCAATTTATAGTGCTATTTGACAGGTAATGAAAATCGGTTAATCTCAAAATGAGTCTGCGCGGTGTAGTTAGTTTTTTTACCGGAAGGTTCGCCACAATCGTTCTACCCCGCAGGCGCAAATATCGAACAAATCTAACTGTCGCGTGAAAATTCAGAAGGTTCCGAACTTTTTTAAATTATGCATGCAATCTTGCAGAAAATAGGTACCTACATGTAAACACGTGCATTTTCTTGTTATGACCGCGATTATACGTACTGTCGGCAGTAAAACCATGTACCTACGTGTAAACGGGGTATTACAGTGACATCGTGGTTCTATCTAAGCTAAGTAATGATATCCAGTGCGTAAAGGTCATGCGTTGCTTAGAGGCGGATAATTAGGGAGGGATACGAGTTTAACAAATTGTGAGAGTACATTCCGCGATGACAAACCTTTTTCCACGCAGCAACAACTAATAAACTGTACCTACCTACATTATTTCCGGTCAATACAGAGCGATGCATAAATATGAAAATATAGAAGCTAATAAATTTACATATAATTTGAGACTAAATCTAGTATTAGGTATGACTGTATTTTTAAATTTATATTTATCTTCAATATAATATGGGTCACTTAGGCAGGGGTTCCCCCCCCCAAGGCCCACTATAGCCAGGCTTATAAACTTCAATGGTTGTGTTAGTTAATATTACCCATGCTTCGAATGCAATAATATACTGTTTTAGTAGAAAATCGGTAAAAGGGAAGAGATGTGTAAGTTGATCCAATCCAGTTGTTGGGCCTATTGGACCATCCGATATGGTCGGCACAAAGACCATTTTTTTTGCTTAATTGAGGTGTCTTATTGCGGACGTCCGTCCGTATTGTCTTAGCTTTGTTTTTTTTACTATATTTATTTTTGTTAATTTAATTTAATTTGCTCGTCTCCCATGGACACTTTTTATTAGAATTATTAGATATCTGCTCCCTAGACATTCCCAAAAAAAAAACTGCTGATGCTTCACAAAAACGAAGGGCCTCGTGATCGCCCGATAAAGACCGAGTATGGTGCGAGGCGGGTTGGTTTGGAGGGGTCTATAATGTGTATGTTGTTTTTAGAAAATTATTACGTTACATATTTAAATAAATGGTAATAATTTAAACGAAATAATATGCAATCGTTTATCGCTTCATTGCATTCGAAAATAATAAATAACTAGCACTACCATCGTCTTTCCGGAATTCAGTGCCACGATCTGAATATAGGCAGCCTTTGTTCCGCCAAACAAAAAGGTTGGGAATCACCGATCCATACAGATCATTACATTCAGACGTATTGATGGTTACGATAATGTGCACGTTTTAGTTATGTAAGCTATCTCGTAGTAGCATCAGGCATACAATTATGTATCTTATTATGAATAGAGTCAACAGACGTCTCGAGTTTAACATAATATGACAATACGAAAATGACCTGTGAAAATGACTGGAAAAAATATTTTGAAAACATGTTTTTAAATAATTACAAGATAAAAAGAACTTTTTATATACCACGTTTTTAAATTTTCTGTTGAATCATATAAACTTGACAATTCTGTGTATTAATAATTTAGGAAAAATAAGACAATTTTCAACAAATCATTTTTTTACTATTTTGCAACAAACAAATATAGAATACTGAAATGTAATTTTGATTTCCATAGTAACGCACGTGAATATTAATAATTTAGTTGCTAGGACCACCCCCTTAGCAACCAGTGATAGTGGATTGGATTACGGATTTCTTCCGAAATAACTTTTCATACAAAACAGAATTAACTGAAAATGAATTCAATTCTACTTAAAGATGGCTAAAAGTATTAAAAGAATGCATTCGCATCGTGTTCTGATATATTATTATGATATATAAGTTTCAAATGTCTAGCTAGTCGGGATGTTAGTTAACAATCGATTGCAAGGTTTGTACTGGATAAACAACCACCGGACAAACAAGAATACGAGCTAAGAAAAACGTGGTAAAAAGTATGCACATATACTTTTATTAACATGTTCACAGTGTGGAGAATTCACGGTGTTTTTTTGTGAGGAATGATTCTTAGCCATACGCCAACACTAGCAGAGTGGACTGTCAAATTTTCCATTTCCATTTAATTTCAGCTATCTTGATGATTTTTTCAGAAATTCCTCTATATATATATTGTACATTTCTTGTACAAAATATCCGTAAATTTATTTCGAGATAAGTTACTTATTTTACAATATTAAAACATCTCAAATATTTAACAATCATAATCGGAACTGTTGGAGTATACGTAAATTCAAAAGATAAAATCCTTCATAATTTATTTGCATCTGTTTGACAGTTCGCTCGGTCAAGTACGAGGGTTGTCCAAGAATTAAAGACCTTTATTCATTTTTGGCGATGCGGATGTTATTTCTCAAAAGATGGCACCACTGGCGTGTAACGTAGACTTTCATCTCCAGAACGAGTGATGAGCCGGCTCGGTAGCTGCTTCAGTATGACCTTTGCGTCCGTTTGAGATGAACGCTCCGCTGTCGAATCCCGCCGCCTGCGTGGTGCCTTCAATCATTCGGTTTCTCAACCAGGAAATAGTCCGCCCTCTTGAAATCCATCGTCGTCTCACATCCAATTATGGTCATGTGATGAACCAACGGAATGTCAGGAAGTGGTGTACTGAGTTTTCGAGTGGTAGAACGAGTGTTCGTGGTGAGGAAGGGAGAGGAAGGAGGTCCTCAATTAGTGACGTTTTGTTGAAGAAAATCAATGATAAAGTTCGTGAAGATTGCCGCCTGACTGAATGTACCATACAAGCGATTTTGAGGGAGAAATTGGGGTATACAAAGGTGTGCTCATTAGGTGCCCAAAATGCTAACGGAAGCCCACAATCAAAATCGTGTGAAAAGCGCTTATGTGCTTTTGAACCTTTGGACTCGTTTAAATGAGATGTCCTCTGTCATCCTGCTCATAGCCTCGACCTGGCGACGAGTTATTTCCATCTTTTTCTTCACCTCAAGTTACATTTGGCCAGAAAATGCTTCGAGAGCGACGAGGACGTGGAGGAAGAGGTGAGAACATTTTTGAGGACTGCGGCGGCGGAGTTCTACGATAAGGGAATCAATGACCTAGTGCCACGGCTCACCAAGTGGCATCGATCGTAACGGGGACTACCTACATCGAAAAATAGTGGGGATATGTACCTAAAATTTTGTACTTATGTTTTTTATAAAAATAAAATTTTCCTGATTTTTTAAATAATAACGGTCTTTAATTCTTGGACAACCCTCGTATCTCTTTGAGGTGGCTTTTATTTTTGCATGCTCTCCGTCAGAACGACGGCCCTGAATGTGAAGCAATTAAGGTAATAATGGAGAAGCCACTCGGCTGAACGTCTGTCCGCCATTTTCCCATCAGTTTTCCGTTCAAAAAGCTATTGTTGTTTTAAATATAGGTCGAAGGTATACTCAATGCTGCCCATTTAGCGCTGAGTTCGCGTCAGCTGTTTATTTATTACATCACTGCGGTGACAAACGAGACATGATATTTATATAATAGTATTTATTTACTTACAGTCGATAACGAATAATATAATATGGTATTTTTGGGAGGTAAAACTAAACAACCTGGAAACTTTGTATGAACGATATAGGTACGCATCAGTGGCAAAAGGTGTAGGTGGAGCCGACATAAATAGTGCAAACTAAACTTTGTCGGTCATACCCACATATTTGTTTTCATGACTACAATTCGCAGATAGTATTGGTTAGTTTTTAAAATTCAATTAAACTCTGCGTAAACCATGCCATCATAGATAATGTCAAAAATATTCGTCTATCTATTATGGTTTGTTTTAGGCAGGGTTTAATGGATTCAAAAAAAAACTAACCACAACACTACTTGTCATAATTATTATGTATTCTTAATTCAATGAAAACAAATAACCTTGACTGAAATAATTTGCACTACTTTTGTAGTATCGCCCATAGCATACGTAAACTGTTATGGGCTAGGCTTACTTTAATTAAATTTTAAAAGCTAATCAGTACCATCGGCAATCTGTATTCTTAGTTAAATTAAAACACATACGTATGACTGGCAAAAAGTTTATTGTTTACTAGTTATGTCGGATCTTAACAGCCTACACCCACCCCACGCCACTGGTACGTATACGTCACTGTGATGTCCTGTCTTTTCCAGTGCTCGAAATGGAAAATTTAACGAACAGGAACGCTAATAATTTTTCAAAAATGTGCAATATTAGATATATCTGTAATATAAAAAATCTTAGTTTTACATAATGTACTTTATAAAACATTTCCATCATCACCTTCACCCGAATCAGCTGTTGGTAACATAAAAAATATATAATAATATAAGTTTACGAAATCGTTTACTCAAAAATTTAAAAAAAAATCATTTATAATAATAATAATTTTACAAATACCTAATTGTAAGTATATGAATCTAATTGGAGTAGGAAACATAAAAATACATGAAATAATGGACAAACCAATACAATTTTCCATTTGTTTCGTCAGTAGTTTGAATAAAAACATGTAACTAAGTGTAGATGGAAATATGCAGTGGCGCACCCAGGGGGGGGGGGGTCAAGGGGCCCTGGCACCCCCCAAAAATGAAAATTATCAGAATGATTTTAAACACTGAAATTGAAAGCCAATAAACTATACTTTTGAGCTTAGACAAATACAAACAAAAAAATGATTTGTAATAATTCTTCAGCACCCTTTCTAGAAAAATTTCTTAGATTTTAATTAACTGTCAAAAAATTCTCGGTGTCCACCCGAATTCTAGAGTGGTGTAGGTTATGGGTGGGGAGGGCTGACAGGGCTCTAGCCTGGGGGCCTGGGCTGTGGGGGGCCCGGCGTGTCGGGTTGACCAGATAAGTGAGATAAACACACATCATAAATTAGCTTTAATAGTAAAAAAAGTTGCCTGCGGCGCTATTATACTTCATGGCTATGAACATTTTCAATTACTTATATAATTGTGCAATATATTTTTTGATTATTATGTGTCGATACTCGACAGCTCCATTATTAAAGTAGATGTATTAAAAATCGCCAATAATTCACTGTATAAGTACCCTTAAATTGAAATAAAACATAATTTGAAAAACGTTAATGTAGTGTTTCACACTGCCTTTAATCTTAGCGGTAGGTAGGGGGCCCCCAAATATCCTAGCCCGAGGGCCCGTTTTAGGATGTGGGGACCATGGTGTCGGTACACCGAGTGCAATAGACAAAAGACTGATAAACGAGAAATTAAGCTGTAAAGAAGAAAAAGAGCCTATAGGACTAATTTACATTCTCCTCCTTGCCCCCCCCCCAATATTAAATCCTTGGTGCGCCACTGGAAACATGAGTGAAGATACCTTATCGTTATTGATTTTTTGGGTTTTCACCACGTGTACTTCTTCCTTCTTTCCTCGATATCATATAATATCTCTTAATAATGGCCTCTGCAACAAGCCCGAAACGTCGAGGAAAGAAGAAAGAATTACACACGGCGAAAACCCAAAAATCAATTACCATGACAAACAACCGTGAAAGTCTCAAACAGAAGAAGGTACATTGGTTAAACCAAGATACATGCTACTTCATTTAAAGCTCTGATTTTTAGTACCTAAATTGGAAATATTTTGATTCCACTATTTTTTAATCACATCAAAATCCATCATGTACGAAAAGGCAAGAGCTTATATAATATCATAATAAATTATTTAATAATATTAAATACTTAATAAATACACAAGTTTTACGAATGTAGCATTCTTTATTAAATATGCATAATTTTAAACAACCTCAGACTTGTAGATATTAGAAAAAAATATTTAAATATTTACACCATGTGGGCATGTGGGATCATTTATTCTAATAGATTTCTGATGTTGTAGAAATTATTAATTATTATATAAGTAAGTATTTTTCCAATTGGATTGTGATGATTTTATTTAAATGTATTTTACCTATTTTATTTCGTGAGTTTTCGCAATGTACCTATTATTTGCTCAATGCAATCTATATGTTAAATTATATTATGATATATGGGTACATATTTTCTGAGATTATATGAATTGAAATTAGAAAAATATATCTGCAATACTCTCAGTCATGGAACACGAGAAGATGGTAGTAAAACACCCAGTGATGTTCCTAAATAAAATGCCGCCCCAATTTTTCTACAGTATTTTTAATCTCCCTATAACGACTCAAATACCTCTGTAATAAGAATAAGGAATCTGTTCTATGAATATATAACATAAAAGACCTTTGCGATAATAGGTATATGAAATTAAATTTAAAAAAAACTAATACATAATATTTATTCGCTTTTTAATAATGATACTATAATAAAGAGTTTAGACACTTACCCAAATCACCAGAGTGTAAGGTCCTATTCGATACCCAACTTCTATAAGGAAACAACTCAAAATAGCTTGTTCTAAGATTTCGTCGTTACCACTTGGCAATACCTACACAGTTTTAATATTTTTACTCATTTGTACTTTGCTATTATTGTACAGTAGGTACCTATATAAAAATCCTTAGTATGTTCGTGGTTTGCATATTATGCAACATGTTTCCCCAATCACAAGACAAACAATTCAAAACACCAACAAAAACTCACAATCAAGACACCATAATTAATATGGCACCTACTTGATTTAGATGGGTATGCACTTTTTTATAATTACTATGGTTTTATAAATAAATACTACGACGATGTAAACGACCTCTTGATACTCCAGGATTGCTGTTTAAACTAATATTTTGTGAGTAAATTTATTCTTTCAAAGCCCTCAAATCTAAAAGTACATGTGCTATTTATTAGCTTTTGTTTATAAAACCTTTTTTGAGACAAACAAATCTCTTCCTTACGCAACAGTTTTGTGAATTTGAGAACAATAAATCTTCACCGACAATATTTTTTCAATGCACAGTAGATAGGATTTATTGTATTATTATTGAATAGTAATAGCTTTGCTACGCAGAAGTTTTGTGAAACAAAAAATATGAACTAAGTAGGTACCTACCTATATTGATTTATTTCAAAGGACCGCATTACTGTGGTTATTTTAATATCCTCAACAATATATTTTTTCCATTAGCTTTATTTTCTGTATAACATGAAGGGATACATATAGATAGAGTTTAGAAAGGTACCTACCTACGCGTATTTTTTTAAAGTATTTCTGCCGAACTAAATTCGAAATTAAAAATAAAAATAGCTCGGCATGGTATGGGTCTATGAACGTTTAAATTTGTTCGTTATCTTTGATGAAGATGCCCATAGACACAAAAATTTTACAGATACCACTGATATTTTAATTTACTTGCACAATAGCGGTATAAAACCTCCTCGGATGTATGTCGCTCCATACCAATGGGAAGACGCCTCGTTGGTTACATACCATCTAATATCAACAGGTCGACTAATGAACGGCCTCGATTGTCTTATGATGTATTGTCAAAACTATGAACGCGTCAAGCCTACCTATGTAACGTTAGCTATCCTATATTTTACGCAAACGTCAATCGGACAGTTACATATGGTTTAGTTTCTCCCGTTTCATTCCATAAAATATTGTGACTTCCACTCCCGTATTGAATACAAATATAGCTATAACTATAACTATTTAGGAACCTGCGATTTACACTCTTAAACATGTCAATTGCTCTGCGATTCATACCAAAGAGTCGAAAATCCAAGCCTTGGTAGATACCTACCTACACGGAGGTAGTTTATTTATTTATAAAACATTAATTAACAAATGAATTATTTTTGACAATGTGTAGATATTTCATGTGTTTTAATTGAAAATCAAATACTTAAAACATAATCAAAAAAAGGTACGTAATAATTTTACGTTATTATCGTTATTAGTAGTAGGTACCTACCCTAAATAAACATGTATTTTGTGATATTGTCTGCAAGCAAAAAAACTTGTTGAATAGTACTAAATAATATAATAATATACTATTATCTCATATTGTCTTAAAGAAAACCGAAGAGAGCAATAAATGTAAGGGTGCTTTCTTCAATAAAAACTGTATTTTTTATTATCAGACAGACACATGGGTTGTCTAGAAATGCATTGTTAGGAAAAAAATATACCTAGATGCATTTCTAAGAAGAAATTTGGTTTGCTGTGGCACCCATTTGTATCGACATGTACGAATTATTAAAAATCAGGGGTAGTCAACAAGTAAAATCATTGTTTAATAGAAAGATTTTTTTTAAAATATATTATACTAATTCATATTCCTCAATTTCAACACATTCTGAACCGGAACGCCATATTAAATAGTCTGATGAGGCTCGAGAATTTTATGAGACATCTCGCTATCAGGATTCCACGAGAAGGAACGGTAGATTCGTGAATTCCACGAGACGGAACGGAATTGTCGAGGAATTCACGAACCGGAACGGCGCTCCGGGGCGTTCCGCTCCATTCCGAGCGTTGGCTTTTCTCAATCTTGAAATCAAAATTTCTTAATCACGTAAAATAATATTAAAGTGTATTATTGTATTCTGGCAGAAGACACTAATTTGAAAAAAAATACAAATTGAGTTAGGCCCGTTTCAAACGGGACACCGGTGTCGCGCTCGATATAATATAGGAGGCCTTTGTATTCGAATAAAGGGACCTTTGTTTTATGTTTATGAACGCCCAGAGCTAATGAGTCAATGCATAATTTCGCGTTATAAATTAGAACATAAAACTGGCTGCGGTAATAAAAACAAGTGTATCGGCGGCTTGAGAATGTAGCGGCTGGCGGAAAAGTGTACCGACACGCGTTGACTCATTAGATCTGGGGCGTTCATAAACATAATACAAAGGCCCATTTATTCGAATACAAAGGCCTCCTATAGTATATCGAGCGCGACACCGGTGTCCCGTCTGAAACGGGCCTTAGTTATACCAAAATGCTCCTTATTTCAAACTTTACCGTCTGGAAACCTTCTTAATAAATAAACAGTCTTTATTTTAAAGTCATCCTTTTTACGATTTCTTAATAAACTCACATGATAGACCATTTCAAACATTTTAACAACTTCAAAGTCAAATTACTCAAAACTAGTATTCTCCAGTTAGTGTGTTCTGCCAGAACAGAGACGATATATTCATTGACATGTTTTCTTTTTCAAGTAAATGGGTAACGTTTTTAGTCATCTTTACACGATTTAAGAATTAATACCCCCGTCGCCATCACGAAACAAATTGACGTATTCACACCTCGACGTTCGCTCTCCGACTGCCAGCGAGTTCAAAATTTCGTCGCGCCTATAGTTGAAAATTATTTGCCCTTTTACTGAAATATCGTCTTAACATTATTGTAGTAAAATATATTCGGCAAACTTTCTATTGGAGTTTGCGATTGACTCACACACAAACTTGACAACAAACTGCATCACATTGCAAAAGAGAGAGCATCACAATACATTTTTCTTATATTACATATTGTTCAGGCCTATCTCCAGTGACGAGTTTAAGGACTTGGAAACTCGAGAGAACCATAAATTCCAGCTTCCGACGTAGGTAGGTACCTAGTAAAAATGACGATAAATCTATTCCCTATCCTACTGCTGAAGACGACAGCACTGATACATACGTGGTTATGTCATAATATGTCCTTTTGATGTTAGTTTCAGGGATTATGTTACGCTTTGGGTAGTATTTATTTAATATACTCAATATGCGTTGTTTTAGGATTTTAGTATAATTTAATATTTGTATAACTGTCGATGCCGCTTTTAAATCTTTTGACGA
Organism: Rhyacophila brunnea; assembly: GCF_057557595.1. Taxonomy (NCBI): domain Eukaryota; kingdom Metazoa; phylum Arthropoda; class Insecta; order Trichoptera; family Rhyacophilidae; genus Rhyacophila; species Rhyacophila brunnea. The sequence continues at coordinate 25,322,873 of NW_028232774.1, forward strand.
ATCGATTGTATCATTTGCGTCAAAAACATCGCAGTTACTTATCTCACAAAGATATCCCAAATTTATTTTTGTTTTTACTGTTGTACAGCGCGTGCTTTACCAATTTATAATTTTGATCAAACGATAAATCGATGAAATGAGTTAATGGGCACCTGCGCATCTATTCTATGCACAAGGCTGTTATTAGCGGATATCGAGGGTAGTTAATCATATTTATATATGTATAATTATAATTGTTACAATAAGTTAGCTGTCTGAACTGTCTATCTTGTTCTAAATGATATCACAGTTGCTGCTGTTAAAACATATCACTTTTTGATAGCCTGACCTCACCTGACAAGTTGCAGTTATTGCTTTATTATAATTGCATGTGGTTATAGGTATAGTTATCACAAGCAATGAAACTTTTAATAGCATGGTGGAGTAAAACAAACCATTAAGAATATGTAGTTGTGGTTATATATGCATCAGTGTGTGATATATACCTACATGTTATAACAGGCATAACACTCAATAACACTCATAGCACTCAATATTTATATATACACATACACGATGTTTACACGAGACCACGGGAATACTAATTGGCCATGACACGTATTGATAAATATGTACCTACCTAAATTATTTTTAGCGAATCCAATGAATTGTAAACTAATTCATTGACTGATCAAAACTCCGGTTGTGAGATGTACCTACGGCAGTGTTGCCAACCATAGGCACAACAATTTTGGAGCGCCGATAAATACTCTTAATTCGGAAAACGACTGTAACACGTGACTCAAGCTAGGCTAGAGTCTAGTCTAGTCTAGTTTCTCTTTCAGTGTTTCCCAACCTTATTTGTGACATGCCCCGCTTCAACGCTTCAAAAATCTCCATCCCCCCCAAAATGTCATAGTTAACTAACAAATTCTGAAAAAAAAATGAATTGCTTCAAATAAAAAATGCGCATAAGCAATACTATTTTTAATTTAACTTTCGTAAGTACCTTTGTATATTATATTCGATTTACCTATAGCTCGGAAGAAAATTAGTGCGATCCTTGTGCTTGAAGTGTTTATAGGTGTATCTGAGGTAAATTTGGTCAATTTTAACCATAAATCTCCAGTTTGCGATAGCAAAACAATTTCTTTTTTTCAGTATCAAATCATTTACAGCGCTAATGTGCCGCATTCAACGAAGTATTATGATGGGAATGGTATTATTAATTTTCTCGAAAAGTCATGGTTGCAATATCAAAAAAATATTTTCGAAAATGCGTTTTTTTAACAAAAAAAAATGTACAAAATATTAATGATTTGCACATTGCCCCCCAAAACATTCAAATTGCTCCCTGGTGGGGCGTACGCCCCACGTTGGGAAACACTGTTCTAGAAGCAAGATATTCTATCGACCGCTCGGAAAACCTAAAAAAAACGTATCGAACAGAAAATTTTCGATTAGTCACTTAAAAAAAGGTTTTGGATCTGGTTCCGAATAGAATTTTCAAAAAGCGAATGGACACACAGGGCACGAAAGGGCCCGTCGCTATAGAAAAAATCTCACTAAATATTACGCAGACAACAATTTCTGTGGAAATAATTTAATTACTTATAAAAAATGTACTTGCTATATTTTTTTGAGTTTGCAACACTGAACTACGATTACCGCAGATGGTTTCCATTGTCAACATGATTCGTTTTTATTTACTTTGCAATTTAATAAAAAACGCAGACTAATGACATAGTAATTCGACTCATTCACCTTGTTCAAAAGGTACGCGCACTGTATGTATCACAAGGGAAAAAGTAAAATGTATTGTCAGCGATGTTTTCATACTATGCACAGAAATTGACTTAGTAGAACAGGTGATATACATTTGTACCTACTGAAGATTTCTACTTATCATGCCCAAGGAGTAATGGAGGAAAGAAAATGTGACACTAGTCGGTGATTCATAACCGGGATTTCGCGAGAATAGGCTTCTCAAAAAAGTAAATGTCTACTACTTTTTAGTAAAAGACTAAAACTAAGATTTAATCATATTTATACGTATTTTAAGAAACGGAGTGCTTACACTGCTTACTTTGAAAGACTACAAGAATGTAGAGAGAATTTTACCAAAGAGGGTAATTTTTGTAGCAGTTATAGGGTAAATGCACTGGTATCCGGACAGTTAACTATTTTCTCACCTTATTTTCGATTATCTTTTCCATTTTTAGAAGAAAACAAAATATGTTATGATTTATAAATGTTTACATATATATTCTTTTGGTTTATAAATATTTTAAAAATCTATATTTAGGTAAATTACTATCATATTTCTCATGTTAAGAAAAATGGTTGGTTTTTTTAGTCTCCGGACACACAATCTTAGTTTCCGGACGTACTATTTTTAGTGGTCGGACAGATTATTTCGTGAAGAAAATAAGACAAGTGGTGTTAAAAAAATATTTTTTCACGTTTAAACAATTTTAGTTAATACAGTGATGCAATAAAAGCAGAAATAGTTCACAATGAGCACTCAAGCAACTGCTAACTTGAAAAAAAAACATATTTTTATTTATTCAATGTGTTTCTTTCATATAGTTCTGTCGAAGTAATTTTGAGTGCAAATTGAGCAAAGCAAAATGAAATAAAAAACTGAACTTCATAAATCAAATGGTAAAACTAATAAACATCTCAAGTGAGTTGACCAAATTTTGACATTAATTTTTATTACATTCAAAAAATCTCAAACTGTGTAACTTTTGTTTGTGTTCTATAATATGCAAAGCAGGCTTGCAAAAAAAAAAACATACTTGAGAACTGCTGGCAACTAAATTATTGCCATTGATAATTTAAAAAAGGTTCAACACTTCAGTCACCATAATTATATTTCCAAACACACTAAAATAAATTTCAATACTAATCCTAATCCCTTCTCTGACGAAAATTAAATGTTTTCAAGTGCTATTTTCAATCATAAATATAAAAGAGAACTAAGTGTAAAAAATCCATGCTTGAATCAAGCACTCTTCAGTAGTTTTACAGAGAAAAAAATGCTTCATTGCTATACCCCCAACCCAATAGCCTGGATATGTGACTTAATGTCTAAACACCTACAAACCCGGAACCGGGTAATACGGGTGTCTAGTGATTATACGGGTGATAAACATATTAATTTAGGTCTAAGTTTAAACAAAAATTACATACAAAATCTTTTAGTGATGCTCCACTATAAGATAACATAGACATTGTCGTGCATTTACGGTGAAACCAACGAACACATCCATCACAGCCAATGTTCTTTAATAAACCATCCTCAACATCACTTTCTAATTCATCAGAACAATTTTGGCAAATCGCCTTTTTCGCTTTTTTTTTATTTGTCTTCTCTTTTCTAAGGAAGACCTTTCATCTTTTATGAATTGCTGTACTTTTGTTATCCTTCACTTTTTCTTCTATGATCTTCCTCCACGCTTCCGAAGAAATGGCGCTTGGTGTTTTGACAGTGTCTTATTATTCTATTTTTACTCCCAAATTGAGTAGGTTTGGGGTAAAAAAGATGAGATTTTAATGTTAAATTGCTCACACTTGATGAACTGGTGCTTGCATTTGACGTACTCGTACCAGCTATTGGAGATAATTGTGTAAATACATAATAATTAATTAGAAAATAGCTTTGTCCGGTCATTCAATATTGAATTTTAGTCGCCGGACAGCAGGATCAAAATTATAAAATCGTGTCCGAAAACTAAAAATATTTACAATTCTATGTTTGTCCTTTTCTAACTTGTATGAAATCAAGCAAGCCTCGATGTGATACTGTACACACACAAATACTCAATGTCTCTTATAAATTCAGTGCCCGGACACTGCATCCGACAACTAAAAAAAGATAAAATTTTGCACTTTAGTTGCCGGACACCAAATATTTAACTAAATTTAACAAAATATATTATTTTTATCATTGAATAATTTACAAGAACATATTACTGAATAATATGAAACATCTTTGAAGCGAATAAATGAAATAATCATAGTTTTAACGTACTTTTTGTATCCTTCGTTCCCTAATTATTTTTTAAGAAATCGAATATTTTTTTTGTTCGAGTCAGCATGTGCACCACTACTAATGTAAAACTATAGAATGAATTCCTTTGTGTGTGACAAATATAATTTTATTGGTCCAGGAACAATACAGGCACAATATGTGAGTCATCCTTCATATGAAACTCTCATACTTTGCTTATTTTCGTTATATTTGTACAAAACTGTCCGTATACTGAAGCTGTCCGGGGACTAATGCAGTTACCCTATATCGAGGGTATACTGACAGAACGCATTATTTCAGTTTTTGCTGTTTTTCTGTTTTAAATGCCAAAATGTATACATTTTTACGCTCTACGTCCTGGTAAAACGCACAAAGGCATAAGATATAATGGTGAGAAAATAGAAACATTATTAAATCATATTGTTATTTTTTTATTCTGATAAAAAGCATGATAATGACCTAATGCGTTCTGCGTATACAAAATATAGGACTAGTAACATGTCGTATATTGTGTTTGCCATAAAGGTTAGTCTTTATAATGTAGAAAAAATGTTTTTAAATCATAAAAAAATCTATGTGGGAGAACGCTTTGAAAAATAAATTAAAGTTCTTTTTGCGAATTTTAATGAGATAATGCTTTCTGTCAGTATACCCTCGATATATACATACCATCATACATCGTTTGGTTAAGTTTGGTAAACAAATATTTAAATTAACTATTTCTTTTATTCAACGAATAATTCACAAGATTTAAGAATATATCATTCTGATTATTGAACATATATAATTTTGAAAAACACTTTCTGAGAGAATATATTATAACCAACTAAATATTTTTTTTTGAAAAAAAGTAAGCCAACCCGACGGGGAATCGAACCCCGTATCTCCCAGGTTTATGCCCTATCCGTTGCATTACCACTATGCTACGAGGTGACATACTAATTGCGACAAATTTTAACTATTGGTCAATGTTAATACCTACTCATCAGTGCTCTTCCAAATCAAGCTACTTTGGCAATCGGTTTTTGTTTATTAAATCAAAGTAGGTAACTATTTACTATTACTTTGATTACTAACCGACGTCGTGGAATTTCTCAAATATTTTTTAGATGTAACTACTTGCACCTGCTAATAATTTATAATTAACCATTTCTTTTATTCAACGAATAATTCACGATTCAGAATTAAGAATAAATCATTCTGATTATTGAACATATTATATAATTTTGAAAAACACTTTCTGAGAGAATAATATTATAACCAATAGAAAAAATCTTTTTTGAATAAATTTTCCTATTTACCTATTGGTTATAATTATATTCTCTCAGAAAAGGTTTTTCAAAATTATATATGTTAAATATTTAAATACCTAGTTGTATAAAATACTGTTTTAATATACTTAGTATTATTTTTAAGTAATTATTGTTTACTAACCTTTGCTACTGGCAGTGAGATCACATGCAGACAGACAGGTCATGTGTTGCTTGAAGGAATACGAATAATATATTTTATATATTTTAAAAGTTAACGGTAAAAATTTACCTTTATTATTGTAATAATACTTCCTACTTCCATTATATTCGTGCTTGGTAATAAATTCATGAAAGCTATTTTCCAAAAAATACTAAATTGTTAGGTATACACTGTATGTACTTAATGTATTGTGAATTGTAAGAAAGGAGAATGTTTCACTTGGGCTTAATTGGAACAAAAATGTTTGTATAATTTATAAAAAAATTAAAACAATCAATTGTTTAAGGCTATAACTTCAGTTGAGGCATGGTCTAAAAAAATCGTGGCTAGGCGATGCGCGGATTGTGCAAACGATGCGTGCCGAACGAAATATAATTTGTTATAAAAATTCAACATGCGTCCATTTAATATTATGTTTATTGTTATATTACTAATAATAATATTATATTCATTGACATGTTTTCTTTTTCTAGTACATACGTAAAGTTTTTTAGTCATCTTTACACGATTTAAGAATATATTCATCCGACGCCATGACAAAACAAATCAACGTGCGTACACCTCAACTGTCAGTCCAGTGTTGCCAACTAAAATTTTCAAAATTCAGTAGATTTTTTGATTTTTTATTCAAAGTATCAGTAGATTGACAAAAATGTATAAAATTCAACGATTGTGTTTGGTGAAAGCGTGCATATTGACATAATCTCACAAGTGTCTTTTAAAAAATCATGTAAAAAGTGACTTTTATTCATCACAAATATCATAATTTCTTCTTTTCCTGACAAAAATTTCAGTAGATCTACTGAAATTTCAGTCTCCGATTGACAACGAGTGCCAAATTTCGTCGCACATACTGTTGAAAATTATTTGCCGTTTCACTGAAGTACGCTCTTAAATACATGGATTTATTTGGAAAATTAAAATTAGATTGTTATTACTTATCGTATGGGTTTCAAAATCAGTTTGATGGGCCTCTACGTCACTAAGGTCGCCACTGGTGGCCAGTCAAAAATTACCCTACTGCCAATATAATATCATTGTCCTAAATATGCAACATTTATTGATTCTTGCTCCATTTATTTGATTGGAGTAGATAATATTACTGAAGTAGTAGAAGGCCGTGAATGCATTCGAGCAATGCACGTAATACTATATATTTTCCACAACCAAACATAGAGTCAAACCTTTAATTAAATCGATTAGAATATCATAAATACTCCCTATACAATCGGACGCGTTTCGGATTTTTGACTCCACAGTTTGTGATGGAGAGCATATATTGTGGTTGACCGTTCGTCGCTATAGGATTTGTTTCCCGAATAGACCAAATGTCAATTTCACAGGAAACGAAAAACAAATTTCACTGTCGTATATTTTAATATCAGTAGATGTATCAATCATTCTTTCTATACTGTATGATTGCAACATTATCTAAGAATAGATTCCAAGAATAATATACGGGTATAAATCATTAAATGCACAGAAAATGCATTTTATTTACAAGTACACACTGTGGATATTCGGGAAATTTTTAGCGCTCTCTCAGAATAATGGATATTCGGGACAAAACATGGACGTTCGGGATTTAAGACCGTAGCGTATTGCTGCACGGCCCACAGATTACTGAGTGGTCAAAAAGTACGCGCCTCAAATGTTATATTTATTTACACGATAATTGTTAATAATTACCTCTACTATTTAAATACTTAATGATCGTAATTACCCAAGATCGTATGTAATAATAACATGCGGCAATCGCTTTTTCGTTTTTTTTTTCGGATTAAGTAATAAAATAGTTTTTAAGTAATTTACTATTTTTTTATTGAACGAATAATTCACAAGATTTAAGAATGTACCATTCTAATAATTGAACATACTTACATAATTTTTTTTAAATCACTTCTGATAAAATATATTATAAGGTATATTATACTTCAAAAACTAACCGACGTCACGGTCATTTCTCTAATATTTTATGATGGTACTTACTCGTACTTGCTAACAATTTTATATTAATACTAAAAAAAAAACAACTACCTATTTATATATATATCTGTATATTATTATATCTATATATTTCTATAATTGACAATTAAACTTATTACAAACCACCAAATAAATATTATATATTTACTATTGTAAAGAATAACAACACAAAATAATAGCATGTATAAATTAATTACCATTGGCTGCTAATATTAGGTAGGTACCAAAATCCTAAGTATATAATATCCACCAAATAAATAGTTACTAACATACATATTAAATTAAATTAACTATCAGCGCATTCAAAAATAAATAATAGCATCGCCTTTATTTTCATAGAAATACCTAGATTAAAAGTAAAATAAAGACAAACAATGTTTGATTAATAATAATTTGAAATAATAATTATTTTTTACGTCATAGTAGTTGCCGGGTCATACTGTAGAATTCATATAACCGTTGGGATTTTGTGTCATTTATCAAAACAAAATGCAGTTATTTAGGTTAAAATACTCACTTCCACAACTTTACTGTAAGTTCAGGGCGAACTGGTGATGTATCAGCTATAAATGATCTCTTCAAATTTGATGAATTCACTATTAAAACAATAGTAACGTTAAAAACAATATCAATAAGACGAAATTTGAAAGAAGTCTCCGGACGGCCGAAAAATATAAAAGTGGGCGTGATTGTTTTAGAGCTAGACAGCGTGAATGTGGGAGCGAGATGCACGGCGTGAGCGCTGTTTGATTGGCTTAAGTCATATTCGGGAAATAAACACTCAGCCAGAGATATATTTCGACCGAAATTAACTTGGATATTCAGGTACGAATAGTTGGACATTCGGGAGAACACCACGGAGTAATTGTAACTTAACATGGCGTATTCGGGTTTTTTAAAAAAAATATCTCTGTTCCTAGATAAAAATATATTGTTTTTATAAATGATTTCGGAAGAGTTCAATAAAAGAAATTGAACTGCATTAAAATGTCGATTTCGACAAAAATGGATATTCGGGAAACAAATCCTATAGCGACGCGTTGTGTTGTGTATTATCGATCGATTTGTTTTCAATGAAGTTAAATTGGATCTGACTGGATTCGCTCCACTGCATCATTATTCGCACAACAATCACTGTATTGTTTTATTTTTCAGTCACATAGAGCAATGCTTTCCAACCTTTTCACGTCAGCACATTATTCAAATATAATTATATTCAACATACATAATTCTGAAAACGCTCATGACAAAATACAGCCGATTGAAAAAATCTTACGTAAGTATAATATACACAGGGCGCAAAAACCCAAAAGACGCAGGTTAGAATCCTGCCGGGTGTCTTATTTTTTTCGAAATTTTATGTTACATGTTAGTATAGTAAATCATTCTACAGTGGCACCATAGGCGATTCGCGCGTGTATTGAATTGCTTGCGACAATGCCTGTTTCAATGCTAGCAAAACAATACCACTACAACTGCAAGCCGCATTTGCCGTACCCATGGTGCCACTGTAAAACGATTTACCTATACATTCTTAAATCTAGCGAATTATTCTTTGAATAAAAGAAATAAGTAGTTCATTAAAAATTATTAGCAAGTTCAAGTAAGTTACAACAGAAAAAAAATATTGGTGTGATCTGTGACGTCGGTTAGTAATTAAAGTAATAAGTACTTTAATTTAGAATTCAAAAATCTATTGCCTACCGTAACTCAATTTAGAGAGCGCTTATGAGCAAGGTATTAATAAGGCCAATAGTTAAAATTTGTCACAATTAGGCATGGCAGTCGTAGCATAGTGGTAATGCACAGGGCGCGAAACCCAAGAGACGCAGGTTCGATTCTTGCCTTCCTGTCTTACTTTTTTCAAAAAGATTTTGTCTATTGGTTATAATATATTTTCTCAGAAGTGTTTTTCAAAATTATGTATGTGAAATACGTTATAATATTAATTTGAACGAAATATGAAATCGAAAATGTTCATTTATTACGAATACGTGTTACCTCATTGCATTCGAAGATAATCAGTAACTAAGGCCGTTTCAGACGGGACACCGGTGTCGCACTCGTATATAATAAGGAGGCCTTTGTATTCGAATGAAGGGGCCTTTGTATTATGTTTATGAACGATCCAGAGCTAATGAGTCAACGCGTGTCCGATACTCTTTTCCGTCGGCCGCTACATTCTCAAGCCGCCGATACACTTGTTTTTATTACCGCAGCTAGTTTTATGTTCTAATTTATAACGCGAAATTATGCGTTGACTCATTAGCTCTGGGGCGTTCATAAACATAATACAAAGGCCCGTTTATTCGAATACAAAGACCTATAGGTATTATATCGAGCGCGATACCATTGTCCCGTCTGAAATGGGCCTAGTGTACATCGTTAATCAGAATTTACAGTGGACCGGTTGGGAATCACTGATCTGAGGTATTGTTTTCACCATGGATAAATAATAGAGCGAGTGGTTTCGAGGCAGTGCATTATTTGCAAAGCGCTGATCTAATCAATGCTATATTCGCGACTCTTGGATTTATTACTTTATCGTGGCTGCGCGGTTAGATTATTTGACTCGTATAACGTTGTATTGATTGATTTATGGCATTTACTTGGGACATCTCTATTAGTTTTATATTCTTCTTTGACTTGTTCAAATAATATGACAGACGTGCAGTAAAAAAAATGGATATTATGTATAATGGATGTGAGCTCATCCCGGCAGCCGAGTAAAGGATGCCACAGACCAATGCGAATTATTCTAGAAATACATTATAGTAACACGGCATGTGAGCTCATGTGCTATAAACACCAGCACAAAGAATAAAAAAACTGACAACCTACAAAAAAAAAATTGTCATTTATTTTGTAGCTCACGTGATTAAAAATGTGTAAATTTTTAGAAAATGAAATTAAAAGTATCATTCATCAGGTTGGTGGCGTGGCACGACAAGCGTGAGGTGACCTTAGGTGGTTCTGATACATTTCGGTAGATTTTACTAACTGATTGTTATTTTTCGTTCAACATGTGCTACGGGATGTCTGTTAGCATTATAAATACTACCTAAGTGAAATGACATTGCACACTCATTTCCCATAGCGTGAGTTCACGTGACATGATAGTAATGCGTTTCTAGTATTACTCGTATCCAGTGGCGGCTCTAGCATCTTTTAGTAAGTGGGGTCAGATGGCGTGAAATATCTAATAAGTACCTACCTAATCAATATTAATCAAAGCGTAAAAAACATATCTTTTTTAGCTATTACTTCATCGTCATATGCCTCCTGCGTTCGAAAGAATCTTATTGCTACAAGAAAAACAACATAGTTTTTTGAAGGATACACTTGCCGTCAACTATGTTTTTTGGTAAACTGTTCGGAGGTTAATGCTTTTTTTGTTTTGATTAGTTCATACACAATAACTAAATCTGTTGGTGACTGGTTGATGAGGTCCTAATTGTTTCACTTCTAGTTTGTCTTCAAATGTCAATGTACTGAACTTATATTTCAATAAATGAACCACCTCATTCATCATAATACCTAATATTATTAATCAAAATTATTTTACTAACGTGAAATTCATCTATCCACAACTAGTACATTACAATTATTAATATTTAGGTAGGTAGGTAATACAAATTAATATTGATTTAATTAACTGAAATAGCACATACCTACCTACTCTTTTTTATTATCATTCAATATAATCTAAGCATTCAAGATAATATTATAAATTATTATAGTATGTATTAACAAATATATTTTAAAACTTAAGGAGATAGATGACATATTTGATCACTTACTGGCAAACTAACTAATAAACTAAACCGATGGGTCATGGGATATGAATTTACAGCCGACCGACAAGATAACTTGATAATATATTATAAACTCACACTTATGCAAGACCAGGTATTTACTACAGTGTCCCCGGTCCAGCATCGGCACATGCGGATAAAATGTGCATAGCACGTGCATAGCACGTGCAGAACGGCCTACAGATGTACGCATTGTTCAGCTTCCTTATGAATTTTGAGAATAACATTGCTTTGATTTTAAAGGGACCACCGAATTTCGACCCCGGCAGTATCGTTGTATTGTACTATGTAGGTGGTGCCAAAACTCACATAGAGCATTAGAGATGGGCCAAGAAACAAGAATCAAGGATGGGCAAACAGTACAAATAAAATATATACTTAATTAATTTATACAAAATCAATGTATTATGGTAGGAACGTATAACATGAATATTCAATTGAATATTGACTATAGAATGATGAGGGGACCGGGGTCTGTCCCCTAGGTACCCAAAGGAAGAGCCGCCCCTGCTCGTATCATTACTATAATTTAGATCCCGCGTAAAATGTGCAATGAATATAATGTAATATAGTAAATATTACTATAATAATTATTCGTAAATTTTGAAGAAATGTGATAATAAATAACGAAATCGATATTTAATATTCATCAAAGATTTCCAACAAATAACCTTGATTATCATCACATTCCAATGTTAAATTTCCTGAAAAAGTCTGAATTTTTCCATATTGCATGTCACGATGTAACAACTTCTGGTGAAACCCCATGTCAATACGATATTTTACAACGTTTTTATTAGCTCGTAGTCTTGTTTGTCCGGTGGTTGTTTGTTCAGTACAAATCTTGCAATCGATTTTTAACTAACTTCCCGACTAGCTAGACATTTGAAACTTTTAGAATATATCAGAACACGATGCCAATGCATTCTTTCAATACTTTTAGTCATCGTAGAATTGAATTCATTTTCAGTTAATTCTGTTTTGTATGGAAAGTTATTTCAGAAAAATCCGTAAAAAGTAAACGACTATTATTCGTTGCTAAGGGGGTGGTCCTAGCAACTAAATTATTAATATATACGTGCGTTACTATGGAAATCAAAATGACATTTGAGTATTCTATATTTGTTTGTTTTTTATTTACTTTATATCAAGTACAAGTTTGAGCATATTGATCATAATAATTCAACAGAAAATTTTAAATGTTGTATATAAAAAGTTCTTTTTATCTTGTAATATTTATTTATTGTTTAAATGAAAACGTAACCCCGTTTCAATGCAATGTTTGCTTGTTTAATTGCTGGCGATTAGGTCTCCCAAAAACATAACATTAAATATCCCGGCGAAACACCATGCCAATGTAATGTACCTTTAATTTAAATTTCTCGCAAATAGCTAATCCCATAACGTAAAACAACCCACACCTACCAACCGGTAAAAAAAAACTATATTAATGCGATGTTTGCTCATTTAAATGCTCGCATATCAGTGATTTGGGTGGAGTAAAACCATGCGTTATTATTTGGTCATGTCATCATCATCATCATCATCATCAGCCTGAATCTATCCACTGCTGGATGAAGGCCTCTTCAAGTTGCTTCCACTTCTCTCGGTCCTGTGCATTGCGTTGCCACGTATTTCCGCAGAACTTTATCATTTCATCGATCCAGCGGCCTCTAGGTCTACCTTGTGGACGTTTTGTACTTCTTGGATACCACTGGATGACTAGATTTGTCCAACGCTTGTCTCTTCTTCGAGCTATGTGTCCAGCCCATCTCCATTTAAGGCTTTTAAAAAAACTCTATTACATCGCAAACCCTTGTCTGCTTCCCTATCCACTCATTCCTCTTTTTGTCCTTTCGCGTTATGCCCAGCATGCACCTCTCCATACCACGTTGTGCTACTCTGAGTTTCTGGATCTCTCTTTTACTTAGGGTCCATGTTTCACACGAATATGTCATCACGGGAAGCACACACTGGTTGAACACTTTGCGCTTTAGGCACAGTGGAAGGTCACTTTTGAAGATATTATTCAGGCGGCCAAAAGCACTCCAGCCTAGCTTTACTCTGCGAACAATTTCATCAAATATATATCCATCTATAGACACTTGTTGTCCCAGATAGATGTAGCTTTTCACCTGATCGAGCTGAGTGCCATTGATGAGGATCTCTTTTTGGCCTGCAAAGCAGTTGAACATGACTTTCGTCTTTGTTACATTTATTTTCAAACCTACTTTGTTGCTTACTTCAGCGAGTTCCTGCATTCTGCTTTGGAGGTCTTCTGCGTCTTGCAAGAAAATTACTATGTCATCGGCAAAGCGCAGATGACTCAGGTATTCTACATTTATGGGGATCCCTTTGTCATTCCAGTCAAGTTGCCTGAATAAGTCTTCAAGGGTAGCTGTAAATAGTTTAGGTGAGATTGTATCACCTTGTCGGACTCCTTTGCTGATAGGAAATCTTCGCGATGGTTTATGGAGATTTACAGATGCTGTTGCGCTACTATATATATTATTGAAAATATTTATATATCGCCCAGGGATTCCTTGTTTTCGGAGTGCGTCGAGTATTGAACATTTCTTTATCGAATCAAACGTCTTCTCATAGTCTATAAAACCCATGCATAGTGGCAGTTTGTATTCCTGGCACCGCTCTATGATTTCTCTGACGACTTGGATATGGTCCATAGTGCTGTATCCTCCTCTAAATCCGGCTTGTTCTCTCGGTTGGTTCTCGTCCAGTACATTTTGCAGACGGTTTGAGAGATTTTTTGTGAACGTCTTGTAGAGAATAGGGAGTAGACTTATTGGACGATAATTTGCTAGGTCTTCTCTGTCACCTTTTTTGTGAAGAATGACAATGCTGGCATCTTTCCATACCTCTGGGACATCCTCTTTGCATATGCAGGCTGTGAACAATTGTGCAAGTACTTTATTTGCATCCTTTCCCGCTTTTTTGAGGATATCTATCGTTAAACCGTCTTCCCCGGGGGCTTTCCCACTTTTCATGTAATTTAAAGCATGGGTTACTTCCCAGGATGTGATTTCGGGAGTATGGTCTTCCGAATTTCCATTTCTCTGAAGATCTAGTCTATAGTCGTATTGTCAGTGTCATCACTGTAGAGATCGCTGTAGAACTCTTCAACTCGGCTTAACAAGTGTTCCCAATTTCTGACGATAGAACCATCTTTTGCTTTTAGTGCTGTGGTTTGACGTTTTCCTATCGACAAGCATTGCTTGTTTTTGTTTAGACTTCTGCCTGCTTTCACAATTGCTTGTATGAGGTTTACATTGAATTCACGAAGGTCTTCTCTTATCTTCTTTCGGAGGGTTTTGCAAAGTGATGAAAACTCCATATCGTTTTGTGCCTGTCTATCGCTCTTGGTTTTCCTTCTCTGCTCCATAAGATTCAATGTTGCCTTCGAAAGCTTGGTGGAAGGTGTAACTTCCGAGCTTTTTACGCCTGTTTTTTCTGCACATTGTAGAATGATACTCGTTATATCCTCCGCGTTGGATAGGGAAACGGTTTCGTTCTCATCTAAGAAAGACGATAGTGCATTTTTGAGTTCATTTTGGAATTCAGTATTGTTCTGCAGGTATACGCGAGCATTTGACTTCTTTTGCAGTTTGGATCTTTCTGATTTGACGTTCAATCTTATCTTACATCTCACCATCCGGTGATCACTGCCGGTGTTAAACTGATTGATCACCTTACAGTTTAAAATGTAAATTTTCTGTCAGTGAGGATGTAATCGATTTCGCTGGTCCTTCCTGACGGGCTTCTCCACGTCCATTTACGTGTAGGTTTATGTTGAAAAAAGGAATTCATGATGTGAAGATTGTTGGTTTCAGCAAACTCCACAAGCATGTCCCCTCTAACATCCCTTGAGCCATGTCCGAAATGTTCGACCGCTACGTCATCTCTTTGGTATGATCCAGTACGTGCATTGAAATCTCCCATTATGATGTTGAAGTGGCATTTACTTTTATTTTTCAAGGATGGTATTTCCTCGTAAAACTCTTCCACTTTTTCATCAGGATAGCTCTGTGTCGGAGCATATACTTGCAAAATCTGAATCCGGTACCTAGCATTGATTTTAAGTATCACGCTTGCGACCCTGTCAGAAATGCAGTTGAACTCGACTATGCGGTCCCTCCAGGCTTTGTTGACAACAAATCCAACACCGCTCGTGCGTCCTTCATCGGTTCCTTTAGAATACAGCACATGTCCGCTTTGTAAAGTAATAATACTCTCACCTTCAGTTCAGTAATAAATACTACTTCAGTAAATTCTCTCAGTACAGTAATAAATACAGACAACATTCCAGTGGATATTCCGGAGCTCTTCTTGAAACTCTACAAGTTTGGCATCGCTGGACAATGTTCTTGCGTTATATGTAGCAATGGTCATTTGTTGGCAGCTTTTTCCGGGTTTCCGGGGATTGTTAGCACCATCTGCCTTCCTTCGCTGATCTCTGCCGTGATCAGTATCAGGTTGGCCTCCGGAGAATGAGGGCCGGGTTTTAGAAGTTTTTGTTTTCATATGAAGGTTTTGGACATAACACACCACGCTGTCCAGACGGGTTAGTGTGTGGTTTTTCTGTCTGGGTGCTCCTTCCCGTAACCAAAGGTCTCTCGTTTTAAGGCGCCAGAGTTTCGCCTTGCACCCTTCTCTATTAGCTACAGATATGTTGCGTTATACAGCACATTATCTGCATTGCCCGGGGGACGCCACGCGGAGGCTAGAGATAGGATTTGCTGATTTTCTTGGACAGTGGCGTCTCAAAATTTTTTAGAAGTATACCTATTGGCATCAGTATACATCATTGAGGCCATAGTCAGCCTTTGCCCACCCGTATGTATATTAAAAAATAAGTATCTGATGTACCTATGATCATTTTAAATTCTCTCAAAACACGTAAAACTACTCGCTCCTAGATTAGATAGAAACCTAGATACCTATTGATTTAAAACTGTATCAATGCAATGTTTGCTCATTTGCTCATTGAAACGCTCGCATATCGGAGATTTTAAAAGATATGAAGTAACTAACACGTTCTGTTGAAAAATTAGCTTGCGACGATATTATTTTGTTACAAAAATTAAACCACAACAACAAACAAGTTGACTACCCCTGTACTGTAATAAATAGTAATGTAATATGTAATAAATGTAATAATAAAATAGCAAAATACGTATGGGCATTAACTCAAATGACGTTTTTGAACCAAGACTGTCTGCATCTCAAGTTACATCTTTGCATAACTTCATTAGGTTATTGTTATTAATGAATGCTCGTCTGTCCTTGATACTGACCCTTGAGCAGAGTTGCATAACTTTCGCGTGTGCTAATCGCAGCCAGTAACTTTATATTTAAAAAACAGTTTGCTTTTTTAATGGTCTCTAATTGTTTTTGGTAATATTCCACCGACACGCAGGCCGCCATTCGTGAGTCTCGGATTGCTTCGTCTCAGAATGATGCCTGTTTATAGTTTTGGCGCGCAAGTTTTTTGTTTTGGTTTGTGCCAATCAAAACAAAACGCGCGAAGGAATTCGTAGGAACTAATCTACTTTACACACCGTACTATTATTATTTTGAAGTTAGTTATTTTTTAGCGGAAAAAAACCTATCGGGTTAGCAGCGTTCATCATAAATGCAATGAAACAAAATTATACAGATTAATTCATACCGTTTTCATTTTTTGCGTCTCTTTCAATATGTATGTACAGACCTGCAAACTTATCTGTAGAATGGCCAAAAATGGAACTGCAAACTACCATAGGACGTCATTTTAAAAATTTCATTCGAATGTCAGATTTTATCCAGTTAGGCCCGTTTCAGACGGGACACCGGTGTCGCGCTCGTATATAATGCCGGGTCCACACTGGCAACATGTCGCCGGCAATCTCGTTAAATTTTACCATAAGTATAATAGTTATCGTAAAAATTTCTTAAACAATTATGATAATTATCGTAAAATTTAACGAGGTTGCCGGCGACATGTTGCCAGTGTGGACCCGGCATAATAAGGAGGCCTTTGTATTCGAATAAAGGGTCTATTATGTTTATGAACGCACCAGAACTAATGAGTCAACGCGTGTCGGGTACACTTTTCCGTCGGCCGCTACATTGTCAAGCCGCCGATACACTTATTTTTATTACCGCAGCCTGTTTTATGTTCTAATTTATAACGCGAAATTATGCGTTGACTCATAAGCTCTGGGGCGTTCATAAACATAATACAAATGCCTCCTATATTATATCGAGCGCGACACCGGTGTCCCGTCTGAAACGGGCCTTACGAGTCTTAATTGGATAGTTTTCGACAGTGGCTCCCTCATCTAATTCTTCAGATAAGTTTGTAGGTCTGTACTAACTTTGTAACAATAATGAATGGGGAACACAGAACAGATTAATAAATATAATTCCTATAAGCTACCTATACCCCAATACACTACATTTTGACGCAGGGTTTTAAATGTGTGAGTGTGAAAAATGAAATACACTTTATAGAGTGCAATGGTGTGTGTTGCAACGTTCAAATACACCAATATTGAATCAGCGTTAGTGCGTAAACCGAGAGCAGTTGTCAGACGAAGGACAAGCGTATTCTTGAAACGTGTTTATTCTTCCACACTCGTGATCGGTTGCCCGTCACTCCACATTCGTTAGGTATTTCAGTTCACATTATTTGTAAGTTCCCTGATGTGGAAAATTATTTTATACTGCGATGTTTATATATATACCTACTATGGTTGTTTGGTATAGTTATCAAATTACAGGTAGAGTTGGGTTACGAGAATTCCCCGACGAGAATTCTCGAGAAATTTTCGAGATTTTCCATCCCGAATCTCGAGAATTGAAATTTTTAACATTTCGGGAAATCCCGAATCTCGAGAATCTTTTCTCGGGATTTCTTTATTATCAAATATTAATTGAAAAAACGATTTTCTATATGAAAAAAGTGGACAGAAAACACAAAACGTTCAAAGACTGATCGGGGAATTTAACACAATTAAGCCAACATCGACTCAAAATGAGCGCAATTTTTGCAACATCAGGGATTTTTGTATATCAAAAGCGTGCGCGATTGTCAGACGCAGCGATTGACAGTCTGTGTTTTTTGAATTTCTATTTTAATAAGTAATGTTTTGAATTATTTTTATTTTCCTACTTCTATTTTGTTTGTCTTCTTACATAAAAAAAACATATTTTTTTGGAATTTGTCTGTTTTTAGGATTTTTACAGATTTTTTTAATTTCCCGATATCTCGAGAATTCTTTTCTTGAAATCCCGAATCTCGAGAATTCAAAATTTCATAATTTCGGGAAATCCCGAACCTCGAGATTGAGATTTTCTCGGGAAATACCCAACTCTAGTTACAGGGTTTAGTAATGCTTAAGTATGCCTAAGTAGCGGTTAAATAAAATTGGGAGCCCAAGAGGTAGGTACTACGTTTACACTGCATGGATTTACTGCTGACAGTACGTATTATCGCGGCCATAAAATAAAAAATGTGCTATATCTGTGCCTGCGCAGTACAACGATAGTGGCGAAACTGCCTGTAAAAAAACGAACTACTAAGAGACTGATTTTGAGCTTAACCGATTTTCACGACCTGTAAAATAGTAGGTACTATACAATGACAACATCGCGTCTCGCTAGCTCTTCAAGAATGAGATTGGTGAGACCGTCAGCATTTTTACATGTAAACGTTATTATTGCAATAGTGTATAATACACACTATTTGTGCAAGTAACTCCATTTACGTGTGCAGGCGCTATTAATCTGATTAATTTAAATGATTTTATTAACAGTAAAAGAAGTTTTCACCTACTCGGTTTCGTTAATTTGATATAATTAGTCAATTTTCAGATGATCTTAATTAAGGCCGGTCCATGTTTGATACTTTGTTAAGTGAGAGCCAGCAGTGGCGAAGGGTGACTTTTGGAAAGAGGTAGGCTGTGGAGATATGAGAAAAAAAAATATACTTGTCAGATATACTTACGGGTAATAAGGAGATAATCCGATATTAGATACTACTGATGAATATGTACACAACACAATGACACACATCACAAGATACAATTATTTTTTTTATTTTTTAAATCAATTTTTAATTATATCTCATTGAATCCAATAGAAATTATTTTTTTAAATCATTTTATGTAGTTATTATATGCTTAAAGCGACAGACGTCGACAATAAACATATTCCTAAAGAGTGTAGGACCTACAGTAAGCGTATTCTGTAGCGCTTATAGATTCGGTTCAAATTTACAGACATGCTTGATGTTATGTGACGTCATAGCGATACAAAATGTAGTTTGGATTTTGTCGATCGGAATCCGAAGCTAATTCAATTGAAAATAGATGGCGCTTGTGGCCACTTATTTTCTATTCGAAACTCAACTAAATTAAACGGTTTTCTAAATTCTGCCGTTAGATGACTCAATTGTTTTATATTTAGCACACATATTTTTTTATTTACCTATTTTAATATAAATCAAATACTTGAAGATATATTTTTCTTAGAAGGTAGGCTTTAAATAATCGCCTAGTATGGAGCCTTCGCCACTGAGAGCCAGTGTTGCCAACCGTACTATAATTATAGTACAATACTATAATTTTGATTCTGAAAAAAATGTAAAATACTATAAGTTTACGCCGAATATGCCAAAATACTATAATTTTAAAGGATTCGACCCGAAAAATGTTCCTGTACTATATTTTTTTACAGAAATACTATAATTTTTACGCCTTTGTACTATAGTCAGCATAGAAAAATATGGCAACACTGGTGAGCACCCTTTTTCGCTTGTGGGATAATCCTTAACCACCACGTGTATATCTAATATTCTTCTCAATCTCTCACATCTCACACATTAGGTCTCTGAACGAATCAAATAAAAATGAAGCTGTTAGCACTAATAAAAATATTTGTAGTGGGTTCCGAAATTGAGGATCTCAGGATTTGAAACAGTAGTTAACATTTAGACACTTAAAATTCACACTACATTTTTACATAAATGTAATGTTATTGTACTTTTCTCTATATTGTATATTAATGATTACTCCCATGAAATTTAATCTAACGTTATATAACTTGTATTGCATTGTATCGTGAATTGATCTTTAAGGCCCGTTTCAGACGGGACACTGGTGTCGCGCTCGATATAATATAGAAGGATAATATTGTATTCGAATAAACGGGCCATTGTATCATGTTTATGGACGCCCCAGAGCTAATGAGTCAACGCATAATTTCGCGTTATAAATTAAAACATAAAACTGGCTGCGGTAATAAAAAACAAGTGTATCGGCGGCTTGAGAATGTAGCGGCCGACGGAAAAGTGTACCGGACACGCGTTGACTCATTAGCTCTGGGGCGTTCATAAACACTATACAATGGCCCCTTTATTCGAATACAAATACTTCCTTATTATATACCTTATTTACCTTATTATAAAGCAATCATTATTCGTATGATGTTTATCACACTAGAATGGTCAAAGACATAGTGTATAATTAGTATCTTTAGAATTATCTTCAAATGTGTTAATCTTGCCCATTTTTTGAATAATAAAATGCCTAATTCTTGTCAAATTTGTGATCACAGAGATTATCAATATAATTTTTTATCGTAAATATTTCACTATAATAAATGCGTTTAAAAAATAATAAATGTAAAAAATCTCAACACCACTGCACATGCATACGTACTGAAATATGACTATATTCTAAAACATTAGAGCGAGAGGTTTAAAAGAATACTATTTTATGTAATAAAAATACTTTATGCAGTCATCAAATGGTTAAAATAAATATAAAGGATAAGGCTTCAAAATTATATAAATATATTATCTAGAACGTTTAAGGAATGTCCAGGATCATGCTTTGAAAATGCTATAAAAGCTCAATTTTGACCTACGCTTAGCGTGTCCTCCCTTAATGATTACTCCCATGAAATTTAATCTAATGTTATAACTTGTATCGCTTTGTATCGTGAATTGATCTTTAAGACGTCTTTCCAATTAAGAATAATATTGCTGAAGTCAATCGCTTCAATGCCGATAGTTCAATATTATATAATAGTTATGCGAGTATAACAAATAAATCGAGGCTTGTTTATTGGTTACGTCACGCACTCTTCAACGGACGCCGGACAGGGCGTCGACAGATCTATAACATCTTGCGTGAGCGTCTCGCGGCGTCTCGTCTGTTTATCAAATCCATGGTGGAGAGTCTATAAACTATTAAAACATCTTCTGGTATTTTTGTAGTCTTGTGGTATCTATTATAACGCCTGGGGCCTTATGTTGTAACTTGCGAGTTGAAGTCGCCCGGTCGACATGACGTCATATGACATCATTGTGACGTACTACCGGAGTGATAATATCATTCGAGAAATTAACGCCACTCAAACACTGGCGTTATTCATTGTCCCCATACACAAATAGGTGTTTCAGCATAATAATATCTATGGTGAGCCGTGTGCTTGGGCGGCTCGCCTCGATGCGTGTTTGAGCTTACGTCACAATTACGTCATGTCGTCGGGTGACTTCATGTCAGAAGTTATAACATAAGGCCCCTGTACACGTCCATGGATTTACTTACACCGATAGTGTGTATTTTAAACTACGTACTCTCTCAGTAATCCGCCACCCCAAAAATAAGACAAGTGTCCAATATTACTGAAAGCGGCGGATTATAGTGCATACATACGAAATATAATACAAATTATAACAGGTATTTCGTAAAAATAGTTTTTTTTTGAGAAATTTGTACTAGCAAATTACGGTTTAAATTATAATCAAAATCAATTATTTGCTAAATTTTACTTATTGTTATTACAACGTTTTTCTTAGCTCGTATTCTTATTTGTCCGGTGGTTCTTTGTCCGGTACAAATCTTGCAATCGATTTTTAACTAACTTCCCGACTAGCTAGACATTTGAAACTTTTAGAATATATCAAAACACGATGCCAATGCATTCTTTTAATACTTTTAGCCATCTTTAAGTAGAATTGAATTCATTTTCAGCTAATTCTGTTTTGTATGAAAAGTTATTTCGACACCATTATTGGTTGCTAGGGGTCTGGGGTCCTAGCAACTAAATTATTAATATATACGTGCGTTACTATGGAAATCAATATGACATTTCAGTATAATTTCTATCAAGTACAAATTTTTTTGATCGTTTAAGCTACCAAGTCAAGTTTATATGATTCAACAGAAAAATTAAAAACGTTGTTTACCTATAAAAAGTTCTTTTTATAGGTAAACAACGTTTAAAAAATTCAATTCAATTCAATTCAAAAAATTATTTATATGCGGCGGATTACTGAAAGTGTACTGTATAGTGATGATAACTGTTAACACGTAAAAGTGCCCACTGTCTCGCCAAACTCATTCTTCAAGAGTAAGCGAGGCGCGATGTTTTTTTTCTTTATGTCTTTATTGATACCCCGCATTTACTATCGAGGTTTCTTTCGGAACTTTGGCACGCAAACTACTCTACTTGATGCTAGTCAAATGAAAATTATGCCGGCTGAGAAATATGCCTTATTGAAAACTATTCTTCTTCCCGCATCGGTATTGCTCATTTGAATTCGGCCAGGGTCTGTGAAACCGCCTTGCAAAACCCTGGAAAATTCTTAGTAGCGCAAGGCGGTGGTGATTCTGATGAATATTTTGTCGTATTCATTGGGAACTGAGGACTGCGATTTGTAGCCGAGTTTTTTCCCGTGGTAAAAGAAATGTCGCATATGACTGATATTCTGAGCATATACCTACATATCATGTCTTATATGACTGCAGTCACAGGATCTGCAAGGCATGAATCATCATTACATGTCACCATTTATTATTTTGATTCTTTTTATTACATCAATACAGAAATTAAGAAGTGCATCTCTTCCGGCCTCATTTGCCATGGTCCCCGGAAGGTCTCGAATGTCCGCATCTGCCATCTGTAATAAAAAGTTCAGGTTGTGCCGCTCCTTGCTAAAAATTGGACAATCTAGGAGTAAATGTAGGACGTCCTGGTCGCTTCCGTCGACGCATGGGCACTTTCCGTCAGATATTATTTTAAACCGGCGCAGGTATGGTCGCATGACTCCGTGACCTGTAAGGATTTGAGTCATCTCAAAACAAAGCCCCTTATGCACCCTGACGTCTCGTGCTGCTGAAATTGAAGGTAAAACCTTTCAGGTCAACTCCCCTGCCGAAGAGTTTAAGTATCTTGAGTTCCATTCGTTGTTCACCATATCTGAAATTGTAATTTGCGTAGCTGAGAGGAAAGTCATTGTATGGTATTTGACAGGTCGTGAAATTCGGTTAACCTCAAAATGAGTCTCTCCGCGGTGTCGTTTGTTTTTTTCCGGCAGGTTCGCCACTGTCGTTATACTGCGCAGGCGTAGATATCGCACAGTCCAATTTTATTGTCGCGTGAAAATTCAGAAGCTTCTGAACTTTTTTAATCCATTCATGCAATCTTGCAATTTGCACGATAATACGTACTGTCAGCAGTAAATATATGCGCGTGTAAGCGGGGTATTATGTTCATAGTTGCAATCAGGTACTTAACTCAAGGAAAAATGTGTCTACTGAACTTTTAAAAGACTAGTATTCCAAGAGAAAAACAGCGTTTAATCTAAAACAGAAACAACACTTTTCCATTTACATAATTAAAGGTTTTACTAACATATGGCATAGTAAACTTTATCTTTGATAATATGTCACAATCAGTTAGTATAAGTAAGTATCATAGTACATATAGTAATAAGTTGTTATCATATGAATACGTGTACTAATTAAGGCGCTAAGTACCAAAAACTAGTATTGCTTGTGGTGAAAAAATAATGATTTGTCAAATAAAATTGCATGAAGCAGACTTTTTGAAAAATGTAGTTTCATAGTGTGAAGCAATCTCGGCAGCTTCTATGATTTTAAAACTTAAATTTATTTTGTATTTCCACAGAATATAACTTTAAAATTGATACTTCCGGTCACGGTGTAAGTACCACGCTAAGCATTTTATTTTAAGGTCTAAGTATCGACTCAAGGACGCTGGTAGAAGTAAACACTGATAACATTCGCAATACAGATATTACAAAATAAGGTTTTTTTGATACTTTTGATTTAATAATTAAAGCATGTCCGAAAACAATCATTGTGAAAACAAGATATAACTATGTAATTTTATCAATGTAACCTTTCACAAAACGTTCTTATTAAACATTTTCCGACCATGGCCGATCCTAATAGGATCATATGGGCCTCCACAGTGTAAAGATTTGTATTAACAGATTTTGTTTTTTTTTTTACGAGAAATGGATGTCAATCCATATATACGTATTAAATTTTTAAATAATCATGATAATTATTAGTACATAATATTGTAGAGGATTATTATATATAAAATCAGAACGTTGGAGCGGAGCTCTGAGCAGGGGAACGGATCAGTGGAGCAATGGGGCAACCTACAACTATTTTTACTTGTTTACAATTATAAATAGAAACCACATTGACTAACAATGTATTTATTTCATAAGGTCATTTAATTCTAATGTCATGGTTATATTTTCCAGTGCAATTAAAATATAATAAAATATACGTGTCACAGGTACCATTATGAATGATATGTTTTTGTCAACGAGCTTATCTTTCTATGAATGGACTTTGTATCAAAAAAAATATATTCAAAGAGTGACTACAATTGGTTTTTTTTAGTGTGGCGTACAATTAAATGAATTATTTTTCAATCATTGGCAATTTTATGCGAAGTTACAAATAAGTCACTTCATTCATCGGTGCTGATGTTAACGTGTATCATCTCATCACTCACCAACATCATTATCAGTCATCAATTATCACATCACGGTCATGATTCACCATGAGGTAATGGGCGTAATTGCAAATATGTATAAAGTCGACGGTCGACAACCAGCAGCATGCGGGCGAATTGAATACCCAGGGGAGCTAATTAATGATCATGCGCTTAGTAACCATAGTCTTATAAAATTTAATGCATAGATGACCAGTCGAAAAAAAGTTTAACATATATGCATAATAGAGGGTGGGTCAATAATTCCTTAGAAAAAAGCATTAAAACAGTTTTTATTTTTGTATTTTTTTTTATTTCTCAACATAATCTCCTTGGAGCTCAATACACTTGGTTAGACGTTTCTCAATTTTTTTTTAAACCGTCAGAAAAATAAGTTTTCGGAAGGTCCTCAAAATAAGCATTTGTCCGATCGATGACTTCTTCATTTGAAAAAAAACGTTGTCCACTTAGCCATTTTTTTAAGTTTGGGAAAAGGAAAAAGTCACTGGGGGCTAAATCTGGCGAATACGGTGGGTGGTCGACCAATTCGAACTTCAATTCTTCAATTTTAGCCATTGATCGTAAACATGTGCGAACACGGGCATTGTCCTGATGAAAGAGGATTTTTTTCCTGTTTAAATGAGGCCGTTTTTCTTCAATTTTGTTTTTTAGCTGGTCCAATAAAGATGCATAATAATCCCCTGTTATTGTTTTTCCTTTTTCCAAATAGTCAACGAAAATAATTCCACGTGCATCCCAAAATACAGTAGCCATAACCTTACCAGCTGATTTTACGGTTTTCGCCTTCTTTGGACATGGTTCGCCTTTCGCAATCCACTGCTTTGACTGTTCTTTCGTCTCGGGAGTATAGTGGTGTATCCATGTTTCATCTACAGTCACAAAGCGACGATAAAATTCATCCGGATTGCGTTGCATGAGCGACAACAGGGCTTTAGAGGCCACCACCCTATTGCGTTTATTGTCGACTGTGAGCAAACGCGGCACCCATCTTGCAGAAATATTTTTCATGCCCAATTTGTCATGTAAAATAGAAATGACGCTACCTTTTGAGATCCCTGTAACCTTAATTATCTCACTCAACTTTAATCTTCGGTCACTTAACACCATATCGTGGATTTTATTGATCATTTCTGGTGTAGTCACCTCTACAGGACGTCCTGAGCGTGGTTCATCCTTTGTTGATGTACGACCACGTTTAAATTCATTTAACCAGTTATAAATAGTTGCAAGTGAAGGAGCAGATGTGCCGTGAACTAAATCCAACTCATTTTTTATTTCCTTTGCTGTTAACCCTTTTATATTAAAATGTTTAATAACAGCTCTATACTCAATTTTCTCCATTTTTGTAAACAAGCAAATTTTTTTTTAAATGTACGAGAAACACACAACAACCCGACCAATCTGATTGAAACTTCGCAGCATACTGAATCGGTAGTGCCGCTGCATGCAAACAAACCGCTTACAGTACTAGTCGCGCCACCTGTCGGCTTTTCTAAGGACTTATTGACCCACCCTCGTATTAGCGAGCCCAGATGGCGTAGTAAAACGAGCTCGCTATCCGAATGGGAATACTGTCCGACAACAAAAGATCAACAGGAACTCACTGTAGTGCATATACAAGACTTATCAGTGACGTACCTGTCATGGCGGCAATGCGTGTTTAAATAATGTAGCACCTCTCTTTTTAGATGTGACTCATTTTCTTCTCAATAAACCAAAAGCTTACTAATAATAATTCATACGTCACTCCTGATCGTTTTAGACATATTTTTATTTTCATTTAGTATCAAATTACGTAAATTGATAGGTCCGTACACCACGGAAGCGTAAAATTAAATGATAAATTTGTGGGCGTTCCTTATTTGAAAACGGAAGTGCGATTAACTGCACGCATTAAATTATGTCACGTCAACGAAACGCGCATTCAATATTGGTGATATTTGAGAACATTCTGTCGGGCGGTGTTTTGAGTCGTAAACCGAAATATGGTTCAAAACCTTGGTCCATGGCGACTGGTTTTCCCATTTGTATCTTATAAATTTATTCTGTGGGTATGCTACATGTGATTAGAAACGACTAATAACTTTTTTCTGAACACAATCACATTCTCCTTGTGGTAGAGGTCATCGCGAGTCGGTCTCGCGATCGGGTATGAGGATTTTTTTTGTTGAATATTCACCAAACACAACATACCTATAATTTCAATTTTACACGTAAACGCATTATCGGTGAAATTATGTTAAAAAAGTTAGATTTAACGCTTCATGCCAGCTACGCTAGAGCTAGGCTAGAGCTAAGCTAGATACCTACCTAATATAGTACATATTATGTTAAAAATTTTCTTTTAAAATAAAATATATTTTTAAATCCGCAGATTATATCATGATCTGAGTCCTTCCAGATTGCTACAAATTCGATACATCGATCATTTTCACTTCCTCTAATATTAATATAGTCTAAAATATTTAATTTATTAGATTTTGATGATATTGAGTTGTTATGGGACAAATGTTTTTTTAGATGGCCACGTTTCAATATTTTTAGACCTCTTATAGCAGGGGTGTCAATAATGACGATCGCGGTGTGATTTTTGGTCGATTGCTAAAAATATTTTATTTATTTATTCATCATTTGGAAATAGAATCGGATTTTATTTATTATTTATACATATTTCTATTATCCAAATTTGTAATTATCTATTTCTATCAACACTCATTCCGATAAAAGGAAAAACACGAGATGAAGATTTATTAACCAACTTTAATAAGACTGCTAAAAATTATAACCTTACAATGTAGGATACGTAATTCATGTTGGCATCCGGAAGCTTAAAATAAAATTTATGTATTCAAAATATAATTTAATAACTATCTTTTAGTTATGTAAATAAAAATTTTCTATATACATCGCTTTATTTAATTTTCTTAGTAAGATTATTATATACTATGCATAGTATTTTCAGGAGAATTTTTCATCTCCAAATTAAATCTTATATGTAAAAATTAGTTGAAACCTTATAGTAATTTTAGAATTAGATCGAATCCGACCAAAACTAAGTATCTAAATATTTCGTACAAAAGTATGTCTAATTTATTCAAAAATAATAAAGTACCAACTCGAAGTAAGACATCGGTTTGCTACTAATTTATGAAAATGTTAGTGCACAATTTTCCTTCACCTTTGAACTAGTCTGCCAATGCCGTTGCAATATTTACCTATACAGGTAAATATTTTATTTGTCATTCGTGTGTAATTATTAGTTACGAAGGCAATACTCACTATACATATATACAGATATGTTATAGAGGTGTTTGTCCTTACATAACATTTACATAACTATGAATACACCAAAGAAAAACAGTAATATTGTGCTATTACTGGAAAAATGAATACATAATTATTTGAAAAAAAAGTAAACTGTCCATTGTTGAACTGGTTTATTTTACAGTTGTAAATATTGATTATAATCGTAGCAAAGTTTTGTAACAGTTATTCAAATTCACCATACATATAGGTTACTATATACCTACAACCAGGGAACAGAAAATTAATGGGAACTGGCCTACCCTACCGTGTGTGGTAGCAGTTTTGAAGTAGGGTTCTCCTTTTAACTTAAGGCCATACAAACAAAGCGTGCTGACTGTCCTCAAATAATATTGAATGCGCGTTATATTTAGGTGACAAGCTTTAATGCTTATAATGAGACATGCGTAACTATCGTACCTACGCATTCTCACGTATTTAATTTTATCTCATATTTTTCCACACTCGAAATCCGTACCCTGTTCCCATTCATTTTTCGTTCCCTGCCTACGACATACTAGACCCCATTTTTTAAAATAAGCTACACTTATTTTTATACAGGTACCACGTTCGATCGTAAGATCATAATATGGACCTCCACAGAGTGAAGATTGTATCAAAAGATATTTATTTTTTACGAGAAGTTGATGTTAGCCACTTGCTCAACCTATTAGGTCCATAATCTGAGCCAAAACACATTGAAAAATAATATTTTAATTGTGCCAGACCCGGGATTCGAAACCGGGGCCCTCGACATTATAAGCCGAAACGGTAACTGTTCGGTCATCATGGGCGTACTATGCTATAAAAGAAAATCTCCATGCTTCAGTTTTGCAATATAAATTTTATGTTTGTTAAATTTAAGCAACTTCACAAAACCAATAAATAAATTTAATGACATTAAATGCCTGGTTCTGCTCCTATGAGAGAAAATGTACTGTGGTGTTGGACTTCTATTTTATGATACTTATTATATTTTTCATGCTGTTCAAACAGTTTTCCATTATTGTATTATATTTATAGCGTTAGGTAACGTATAGTTTCAGCGACAACGCCATTACATTCATTTGTTTTGAAAATCTGTGATCGGTTAGTCAATATGAATAATGCATTTCAAAATTGGAATATCCGACATGACAAAAAATGCCATAGGTATCTCAAAATACTACTTGCAATTTCAATATACGCATAATATGCTTTTAAAGAGCATGTCCACACTTAAATGCACCATGCGACATTGTTTGTATACTTATATATCTTCCTAAACGTATTGTCCTCTCGCCTACATATGTATTGACTAAAGTTGAAGTTAATGATTCGTTCAATCCACAGCTGGTCTTAATCGGACATATCACGGGACCCTACGTTTGGTTTGAAGCATCATTTTTTTATGACCGGGAACGTCTCAGGAGCAGTTACCCAAAACTGAGGTCGCCAAGCATTCAAATGTGCTTTGACTGAACTCACATGACACGTAGAGGCAAAATTTAAAATTGAATTAAGTAACACATGGTAATACAATACTGCCGAACAATCTAAGTGAAGAGATCTTCACGTTGGCAGTATGATGCCGTATTTGTTTTTTAATGTAACAAAAGCTGAACAACAGCTGGCTGCACTGACTTGAGCAGCTCTTCCCATTCCGTATATAATCGAAGTGACGAAGACTCCATATTAGGCGAATATTTAAAGCCTATCTACCGTAAGAAAAATAATAAGGCATATTTCTCAGCCGGCACAATTTTCATTTGACTAGCATCAAGTAGAGTAAAAAGTAAAATCCGTAAAGAAACTCGATAGTAAATGCGATTTTTTTGTATGGACTTTATGTTACGTGTCGTCAGCATCTTTATCCCGGTGTATAGAAATGTGTCACTTCACCGTGAAATGTTGTATCGGAAATATATGGCCGTATATTAAAGACTGTCCAACCTCTTTGGGTCGTTTAGTACTGACATAAAATTCATGTCTAAATAAAACACAGTTTTTGGCGGTTTAAACTTTATAAGAAGCCAGCAGCAAACAAATTTTGAAAATAGCCGATATACTGGATTATTTGTTATGTTAGGTCAGGTTAGATTTTCATTCTTGAATTCACGAATTTTGCCGAAATCAGCTATGAAAATTGAATTAATGTTCATATTGAATCTTATAAAATTGGAGACCGTATTGTATAGTTTTCGATAGGAAAGCTCACGGCAAACTGTGCCACAGTGTAATGTTTTACGTACAATTTACGTGTAACCGTATAGAAAACGATACGCTCTGATGCGTAAGCCTACGATTTCAAATTGTGGTGGTCGTTGTTCAATGGTTACCTATGAAATTCGAATATCAAATCAAATAGTCAATATTTAAACATAATGATAATACCAATCCTATAAATGCAAGATATGATAATACTGATAACAAACATTTTCCGGAAATCACGTAATAAGAAGGCTTTTTACATTTTTTTTCTAGTCGTCATGCGACTATTCACGGTATTTGAGGCGTCTATATTGCTTTGTAGTTACTATTGATATATACCGGGGGTTGCGAACCTATGGCACGCGTTTGAAGAGAAAAAAACCTATAATAATAATAAATGACAGATCGCATTGTATAAAAAACAGAAGGCAAATACTCTTCAAGATTAAGCATTACGTTTAATTTAAATATATGATAATATAATTGCAAAGGTTTGTTATTAGACTTTATGCGTCACATATAATATTATCGCACTAGCCTCATCAGGCGGCGGGGAATTCCGCGACACAAACCTCTCATTTTGATCGATTTACAATTCTTGAGACCACTGAAGAGAGAGAATCCGAGGCATCGGAGTAATTATGGTGTCAATTTGTGCGTAAAGAAACTATTAATACACTAATAAGCAATTTTATTTATATCCACAAAAATGACTGTACCAAATAAGAAACAAAAACTTGGTGAAGCTAGTACCTGGTAGTAATTCTGACAGACAGTTTCAAAATTGGTGGACCGAAATGTATGGCGTAATTGATAAAGCTATATATGTGCTACGTTCGAGGAGTGGTATTTAGAACATCATCATTTTTTCAATAAAATTTAAAAAAAAAAAAAACTATTTTCCCCATAACTGCTCGGCACGCCAGACAGATGAAAAATAATATTTGGGAAATTTTGGCACGCATACGTAAAAAGGTTCGCCAACCCTGGCATACACAGTGACGTTCCTAGGCGAAGTGCCGCCCTTAAGGCCATGCATTAGTTGAGGCACGGTCTAAAAAGATCGTTGCTAGGCGATGTGCGGATTGCGGGTCGCGGGTGAAAATGACGCCTGTCAAACGAAATATTATTTCTCATATAAATCCAACATACGTCCATTTTATGTTCTGTTTATTATTATATTAGTATCAATAATAATATATTCATTGACATGTTTGCTTTTTAAAGTAAATGGGTAAAGTTTTTAGTCATCTTTACACGATTTTAGAATTAATTGGCCCGTCGCCATCACGCAGCAAAGTGACGTGCGTCCGACTCCACGTTCTCTCAGTGAATGCGAAGCAAGTACAAATTTTCGTCGCGCGTACAGTTGAACATTATTTGGCGTTTCACTGATGCGTCACCTTAAGAAAACTTAGAATGCCAACCCCTTTGATTTTTATTTTTAAATTGTCTGCAAATTCGTTAGGTACCTACCTACATACTTAATGGGTGCGGAGGTGGGAGTTTTACACACCATGTTACCAATTGTATTACTTTGAGCCATTTGAAAAAATTGCTGCGTCATATGGAGGACGGATCCATCATTTTCAACTCCTGACTACTCTGTTCCGGAGTTTCAGTATACGGGTACAGAGGACACTTCATTACACTAAATATAAATGACGGCAGAGCAAGTCAAGATTCTTTTTTTATTTTCTAAATTCTTTCTACCAAGGTGCATGGTTGCTACATCAGTCCCTTGCAGCTTCTCTTGCAGCAAGTCTTTTCATTCTGACGCGTTTATAGCGTCATCGAAGGCTGCCGTGCACAAATGGGGGCTGCATATACATGACGGTTGGAGATGGGGAAACTCAAGTCATTAACTATTTTAGTATTTCTTTTTGACAATCTTAAACAGACAAAATCTTTTAATTGTCAAACACGCCATCCACTAAGAATTAAGTGGTACATTTCAGGAAACCTACTGTTAAACAGGGGTGTTTTTAGGATGATTTGGAAGCACCCTTATGAAAATTTTGCCTGTGCGATAAAATGCCATTAAAATATATATTACAATATAATAATACCTACTTATTTTGTTAGGATTTTTAATATCGATTATTTTCTCAAGACCTGTAGCTATCAGGGAACAAAACACGAATGGGAACTGAAATATCTAACGGGTGTGGAGTAACAGCCAACCGATCTCGAGTGTAGAAGAATATGGCGCTCAGTCAATATTGGTTTATTTGAAGGTTGCATCACAGACTGTTGCACGTCTATAATGTGTGTTTCATTTTCGTAGGATACTCATGCATTCAAAACCCTATAGCCTATCTGAATTCTATTTATTAATCTGTTCTGTGGTAGCTATAAATATCGAGTTTGGTATAACATTGGTGCCGTTGGCGTTTTGCCGCCCCCTAAATTCTACCGCTCGGGGATTTCGTACCCCAAACACCCTCGCTTGGTGCTCCCCTATTCCCAAGTAAAAACCGTGCAAGCCTTCATTTACCATATCCATGTTTCTGAACATGATATTATGCCATGGCAGAAACAGACAGTTTTAATCTGATAATCGATATCGAAACGTAATGAATGTATTAATGTGATTATCGATACGTACTTTAATTAATTTTATGACTAAAACTATATAACACAAGCATTGACGACATTGATAACATTATCTACAATATACAAATATAAAAAAGCATGCCTAATAAAAGCAACGTTTTTTGGGTCATGCCTGTCTTGATCATAAAGCCTTTTCACCTATTTCCCGTATATATTATGTACACAGAAACTTACATAATAAAATTATGTTCTATGCAGATATGGTGATAATAATATATCAGTAGGGGGTTAGATTTATCGTGGACGCTTTTCAGATACCTACAAATAATGTAAACGAACATGATTGTCGTCAATCTACTTATAACATCGGTTGGAGGTTCTGGCGGGGGTTGAACCGACGTTGGTGGCGAGGGATGATTGAATGTAACCATTTTTGTATCAGGTTTCTAAACGTTTTATTTCTAATTAATATAATCATAATATATCAACGAAACAATACATTATTATGTGTTAATACTTTCAACCATTGATAATGCATGTCAAACTTATTCATGGCCCCTATGAGGAAAGGTAGAAGCGTAGAGCTACGCCTGCGCCACTTCCATAATGCAAAAATGCACGCGGCTTCCGTGACTGCATTGACGCGTATTTGTACCTTGCACTTGGCCAAGGTTTAGCGATCGCCCTAAAATAGCGATAGCAAACCTTTCCCTTCAGAATGGTCGAGATTGGATTTGAAATATGCGAAATTATTATTTTTGTATATTTATCAGGTAATGTAAAATATACACCAGAAAAATAACACTTAACTAAATTTAATATAGTTATCTATATAAGTGAATAGAAAATAATAGTGTGCTAAAAATACGTAGGAAATCAACTATTGTTCGTTTTTTTATTTGTGTCTCATAACATAACCATTCGTCGTACACATGTAGCAGTATTTTTGTGATTCGGTTAGTTTCTTCGGATTTAATACTAAAGAAAATAACTGCCAAACGTCGTGGGTACATGCCATTCCAAACACTGTTAAAGCTTGGCAATATTCCAGATTAACTCAAGTATTACAATGTACATTTAAATATACACAAATTAATGTTTTACCTACATGTATATTGCAATGTTTTGAAATCTGTCAAATATTTTTTTAAACTATAATTTATTAAAATACTTTTCAACATTCATGCTACGTCACATGCATTACGCGGACCGCGGGTACTTCATAACTGTAGGTACTAAAATGTCATCAGTTCACACGCTTGTATCAATAAAGTTATAGTACAGTACAGTTATGTGATAGAACGTTGTATGAATGATTAAAACGTCTATGTGGTAGTAAGTATGTAATGCCGTTCTTAATTATGTATTAATATATTTTTATTATATATATATATATTATGTACATGACATATCACAAGCGCGGCCACTGGCTTTTATGATATGAATATTCTTGTGAGCGCAGCAGGCGAAAAATCTTTACAATTTCACGAAATCTACTCTTGAACTTGCAAACTCTGCTTTACAATTACTTTACTTGAATTGCTATCTCTAAGAATTGCATGTAGTATGCAATTCTTAGAGATTGCACTGTTACACTATGTACGTACGGTAGTGATTCACGATTGATTTAATAAAATATTTAAAATCTAATCTGTATTTACATTATACTTGTAACATATAGTATTTGGTCTACGCATCAGACGTTATAAAGTGTGGACGATGTGACTGACTACGCTTTTCCAGTTCGCGTTTCGACCAATGTTATGACCTCTTAGTGAAAAGCCAAGGCCCACTATATAGTCAGGCCGTGACAAGAAACTGTAAATTTCGACCGTAGTTATTGCTCATACTTCGAATGCATTGAAGATAATCAATAACTACCACCATGCACAAGAAGGGACTGACAGGACTCTAGCCTGGGGGGCCGGGCTAAGGGGAGGTCTGGCGTGGCGGGTTGACCAGATATGTGATATAAACACACATCGCACATTTGCTCTAACTTTGAAAATATGAATAGTTTAAAATATGTGGTTGTACAAAACAATGCAATTTTAGAATATGTCGATATTCGACCACTTTGTAATTCAAGCAGATGTAGGTATTCAAAAATACAAAAAATACAGTGAATACCTACCCTAACCCTAGCCACGGTTTCTATAATATAGTCTGCCCTGTGCATACCGTACCAGACTGCAAGTATTGGTATTGAAAAGTAGTGAAATGTTTGCCTTTCGTAATCTCGAAATATACATCGATGGCATATATTTTAAAAAATTTCTATTTGGAAACCGACCGCTAAGAATCAATTAGCAAAAAATTCAGATCGATAGTTTTTTTCATTGTAGTGGATATCATCACTTGGTAATATTTAGCGGTTATTAAAGACTGCTCTCTTCTACGGTTGACATGGGCATGGAAAAAGATATGATTAAAAGACTTGATGGTTTTGAAATGTGAACATAATATATCGCAGAAGGTTAAGAATCAGGATGGCAAGACAGGTAAAGGAAGGTTAGTGGGTTACCAAGAGATATAACTGTAACTAACCATAATAATGCCAATATGTATCTGATGGTCAAGGTAGTATGTATTGTATTATATTTCTATATTAGGTAGGTATATCGGATATATCGGAAATAGAAAAATTACCAGGTGGTTGGTAGTCCTGTTAACATTTTTGTCGATGCGCTGTATGCGTTCAATGCGCAAACAGAGAGGGAGTGCGTGTGTGTGCTGTGTTGTGCTTTGTTGTGCTGCGTTACAGACAGATAAATCAAGACGAATATAATATAATGTAATAATCCAATACTAACTTAGGTAACATTAATGTGACGTAATACGATGTAGGTATATACCGCAGTGGCGAAGGGTTGAGGTAGGCTGTTGAGATCTGACATAAATAGTGCACACTAAACTTTCTCAGTCATACGTATTTGTTTTCGTTGAATGAAGACGACAAATAACTGATAGTTTTGGTCAGTTTTTTAAATTCAATTAAACCCCACGTAAACCAAGCCATACGTAATAGATAATAGTCAAAAAAATATTCGCCTATCTACAAAATACCTAAAATTATGTCATTAAATCATACTTACATAATTTTGGATATTTTATATAATTAAGAATGTTTCTATTTATAATGGTTTGGTTTAGGCAGGGTTTATTGAATTTAAAAAAACTAACCATCATCTGTAATGTGTATGTTTAATTCAACGAAGTATGACTGAAAATGTGTGCACTGTTTTATTATTATTATTATTATTATTATTATTACTAGCTGACCCGGCAAACGTTGTTCTGCCATATAAATTATTTTTAGTGAATATTTTGGTTGTTAAATAAAAAATAACGAATCTATCGTAAGTGTGTGGGGATGGGATCTATGACAGAAAGAGGAATAGAGCGCTGTAGACGATGACGGCCGATAAAAACAAAAAAACATCAACCATTCATTTTCTCAATTCAAAATGAGTAATGATGTTCATAATGAATGAATTACCTGTGACAGGATCTCGTTGTTTAATGTTTATGCAATATCCGTCTTGTCCCTTCCAGAAAATTTGCGGATATTGGAGAGCGTCGTATGAACGGTGTGTGTCAGCGATGAACTCCAGATTATTGTTTCTTCTTCGAATCACGATTTCTCGCGTCGATGTGCGGTCGCCAACCATGATTCCAGCAATGTCGTCAACAACAGTCGCATTGAATCGACGTACGTGCTCTCCAGCTGGTGTTTTATCAGGATTGATGACAATAGCGTGATTGTCACTTTGCAATTCGTGTATGTGTGCTTTGAAGAATTTCAATAATTCATTGTGCTCATTCAACAGGGCGTCCAGTTCGCCGACGATGCGCTTGGCATTAGGCGAATTGAGGCTATTGTAGCCGCAACGTGCATCCACATGATTGATGTCCTCACCGCCGCGCCGCGTTGATTTTGAACGTAGAGTGGAATTGTTGACCATTTGCCGCAGTATTGTGAACTATTTCTGTTGCTCCGGACGAAGTCATTTGGAAGCATGAATTGAATGTGTGAATGGACTTCAGGAACAGGTTTGAATCTGGAACCGTGCCGATGAGCAAGCCGTTCAATGGTTCTGGTGGTATCTCAATTTCTGGTAGTTGCACTTTTCCTGATGCGCAACACATCCCGGCTGACTCATGTTTGAATTTGAGCGCATGACAATGGGGACATTCTTTGTCCATAGCACCAATCACCAGTTTCGGATGAGCTGAATATTCAATATCTGGCTCGTACTCGAATGCGAGACGAAGGAACGAAGCGGATGTAAATGTTCGATGTACTTGTTGGCGTTGTCGGCCATTTGCTCTGTGTGTGTTAACTACGAACCGGCGCGCTTGACTCCGTTCCAATTGTCGTAGTTGATTTCGTTCAGCTCGTGCCTTTTGTGATTGGGATGCACGCAATTGTGACATGCTTACACGCACGTTTTTGTTATCTTGTTGGATTTGTTTGTCTGTTCGTCTGTTCTTTCTGCTCTACTATTTCGCATGTTTATTGCTTTATTCGTTCGACGGCCCAAATGGCCCCCCTTGCGTCTTGCTGGCATTGTGCACTGTAATACACGCACATAAAAATAGATAAATTAAAATAAATCGTACAAAATTTTGCACGCACTGCGTTGTGATATGCCGAATGAAATGTCAAAATGACGCGACGCTTCTCTTGAATTCTTCTCGGACGTAGCGCCATCTGTCATTCAACAACATAAATAATTTCGTTCTGTTTGAAATACGAACGACGGTTAAATTTGTTCATACAAAAATAATAAAATCGCGATTAAAAAATGGGAGGGTGGGGGTAGGAAGGTGAAAATTTTGGGTTATAGGTATTTTTTTATGCCAATTAATAAAAAAAATACAAAAAAAAATTGTCAAAAAAATAAAAGAAAATTTTTCTGGATAGAGATACCCTAATCACCTAGCGGTATGAAATATACTTGTTGACCTATTCTCATACCTAAAAAATATACATAAAAAAATTCATAAAAATCGGTTGAGCCATTTCGGAGGAGTTCGACCACAAACATCGTGACACGAGATTTTTATATATATAGAGATTATGGTTTAGGCAGACTTTAATTGATTTAAATAAATTAACCAACAATCTGCAGTTTGTGGTCTTCGTTCAATGAAAATAAAAATATTTATGACTGACAAAGTTTAGCGTGCACTATTTATGTCGGATCTTAACAGCCTGCGTCCACCCTTCACCACTGATATACCTGCATTACATATATATATGTATATGTGATTCGAGATTTAAAGATTTAAAAATTTAAAAATCCAATCACCAATCAATCTAACATGATTATATTCCGCATTTAAA
This sequence comes from Rhyacophila brunnea, assembly GCF_057557595.1. Classification (NCBI taxonomy): domain Eukaryota; kingdom Metazoa; phylum Arthropoda; class Insecta; order Trichoptera; family Rhyacophilidae; genus Rhyacophila; species Rhyacophila brunnea. Next base: position 25,361,406 of record NW_028232774.1, read on the forward strand.
TAAAAGTTTGATAATAAAATTGCTTCGTAGTTAATAACGAGAGCCGGCGCACACCTGCTCGTTTCTCGCAGCTATAATAATATGACAAAGGGGTGCCTGCACATCACTCAATACTCATACAATATTAATTATTAATAAAAATAATAATAGCCATACATCTGAAATGAATGACGTATTAATGATTTGTATTATTATGGTGTGTGTTAGGATTCTTATAATGTAGTAGTTCTCACAAGAATATCACTTAAAGTATGAATCAATATATTTTTGCTCTGACCAAGCCCACTGAAAACGTTCCAGTAAAGCCACCAAGTGACTACTATCATGTCATTAGAGTCCCTCTTGATACTGTCAAATTCGAGAAGGTTTAATTTAAATTTAAAATTAATTCTGTCATAAAACGAAGAGGAAAAAATCTGCTTGTATGTAAGTAGGTATATAGTATTATAGTGGTCAGCAACCGGCGGCTGGCGGGCCGCATGCGTCCCAGACGTATTTTTACGGCCCATATAATATGGCTAACCATATTAACATATCATGCAGTGTGTTGAATTATTTCAATAATATCTTTTTTATATTAATCTAATTATTAAAATAATGTAAATCATTTGGATGTATTTCTGCAAACAAATTCTAACCCACGTGTGACGTTTTGAGAAAATTCAATATTTAAGAAAATTTTGATTTAAACGATCCTTTCGCAAATATTGAATTTTCTCAAATTGTCACTCGTGTGAGTGGGATCTTGTTTGCAGAAATACGATTTTAATCTGTGACTGCAACTGGATTGCAAATAAAAAAATATGTAAGTAAATTAAATTGTCAATAATATGGATTTTCATTAAAAACACAACGAAATACGAATGTTTTAAAGCCATTTTATGGACATAAATAAATTACCAAACCAACTACAGATAGACATTATTGATAATTACAACATAGTTTATTTTGGAACAAGCATTTTCTCCCATGAGTTTTAGAAAGGACACACGTTTTTCTTCTTGACTGCCATAAACATCTGCATGTTTCAATGCGAATTTCCAATTCACGTTATAAAGTGAATGTAGATAATTTTCCCAAGTGACATAATATATTGGAGCGATATACAGTGGGTGTATAAACTATATTTTGTTGTCAATCTATTATGTTTTTTTTTACAACTCATTCACTGCTGACTAAATAATGACATTTTTTAATTACGACCTTTAAAATGCACGTTAATTACATCGATCGGCCGCCTGGAATTACTTCAGCGTCCAAAGTATTAAAAATATTACATATTTAATTCAGTTTCATATCTCGTACATAAAATATTTAAAAGTTTGATAAGATCACCAACGTCTGTTATAGTAAATTATTATAACACTCGTATCATTTTTTGTAACAGGTAATTTATCTTTTCTCTAATCACCCGACAATCAACGAATATTGTGTTTTACGCGGGCAAAAAATTTGGCAAACCCTTTTTTATAAAATTTGGCAGTTGCTTTGTTATTTATACACGAAGAACAGATGGTTAATTAAATTATACGTTCAAAGTTTTTTGCCAACACAATATACAGTCAATAATTCGTCTAACTCAGTCGACCTGCGGTGCTCCCTAGAGGAGTTACTATATCACAAAGTTTGCGTAACATTACAAGTTGGTTATTGTAACCTAACCGAACCTAACGTGGTTATAACTTATAACTACATGGAATTATTTATACAAAAATAAACATAATATAATTAATAACACGAATTTGTTAAGTGTATCAGTGAAATGCAAAAAAATTGCAGGATTTCCATACTGCATAAAATATGAATCATTTAAAATATGGACAATTTCTGTGAATAGAAGCATAATATTAACTCATGTAAAACAAACTATAATCAGAAGTGTGCTTTGATATTTTAAAAAGTCGGTTGATAATCGTATGTTTTTTTATACTCTATCGTATAATATTTTTTTTTTCATTCGTGGACGATTATTGATTTTAATTTCTTCTTCGAGTGCAAGCATAGAGTTTTATAAAGTATAAAGTTTTCTATCAAACGTACAAAAAATGTTGGCACACAAATTGATACGTCCTGCCTCTTTGGCGGAATTTCTCCGACTGCATAATTACCCCATTATTTCCGAAAAGAAAAACATACTGCGGTCATATAAATTAATAATGTATCAGCGATATAATTTCTAAAAGAACCAAAAATAATATAATTGTATGTTTAAAAATTGTTAAATATATCTATTTTTGAAGTTATACTTCTTTAGGCGCATTTGGAAAATCAGATCAGAGTGTATTTTTCTCGTGTGACATGTAACACATAATTTATTTTTTCACACAAAAATAAACGCACTCGATTGGATTCGAACCATCGATTGTTCGGTTATCAGCCGAACGCATTACCATTACGCCATAGTATGATACTCCAATCGTGACGATTATACAGTATAATATTATAGCTTAGAATTGTTTCGTTGCCTAGGCAGCGAATTTATTATTGTCGGCCATTTACAATTCCTTACGTAAACAAACTATTAAACTTAAAATGTATTACTTTAAAAATAAAAACAACGATATGTAAATAATTATATAATTTAGTACTATAAGTTAAAGTGTACAGAAATAAACCAACGGCGTTCCAATAAGCGGTCCTTTTTCCTGAGTGTGTAATTTAACAAGATAATTAAGAGCTAGTCGAAGAATCTAGGTTATCACAAGTTTTGTTTTTGTTTTGTTACGCCAAAGAAGTATAACTTCTAACGCGCGTACATAAGTACACACACCGATTTTTTAAAAAATATAAATTCATATTAATTAGGTTGGCAAAAAAATGTGCAAAATTTGTTTTTTTTTTATTGTCTAATACTGGAATTGATAACAATGTCCAGGATTCTAATGCCTGTGCGTACATATTCCTACATTTATTAGACATTTTTGTTATTCGTCAAATTTAGTAAGTATGTAAAACTGTGCTGCACAAGGAAACTGTTTTCCGTTTCGTGTCTCGATTGTATGAGATAATACAAACAAAACCACAAGATATATTATTATAATTATGTAATTATTATTGATGTTAGTGAAACCGCAATTTAAATTTTTATTAAAATATTCGATTAAAATGTTAATTTATTGTTGTTTTTCCATTTGTTTCAGAATTCTACAGTTCAGCTGTGATAGAAAAGTAGACATTAGATTAACCAAGATAATATTGTGCCATTGAAATAACATGACGAAGTGAGATATACTATGCTTTAAGAGATATAATATACTACTATCGATATAGCATATAATGCATAATAGTATAGACTTAGTGAATGTTAAATATCACCATTACGGACTTTAAATTAACTACGATTTAAAATCGACAATAAATATTTTTAAGACATTAAAAGCGGTGTTGAATCGAATTTGTTCATGCAGACATAGACAATTGTATTTTATGCGAATGCATTTCATTTGTGAACGGTTCGTTATATTTGACAAAAAGGACGCAGTCAGATACGGAGATTATAATGTCAGTGTATTTAAAACAATGGACAGTTCCAGGACGCCATTGATTTGATGTAAATAAAATATTCTATCGTAACCAATATTCAAAGCTATAATACAAAATTTTAACAAAATTATTACACATAAATTTAACGCCGTGTGTTGCCGCATATGTTCAATTAAATTTCCCACAGTGTACGAATAGATCTCTCGTTAAAAAAATTAATTATTTCATTATAAAAGTCCGTGTCCATATTATATAAAAAAACCCATTGCTTATGTAAATATCTAAATAATAAATTATTTAAATCGAATTTATAAAGTTTTTTTTTATATCACGGTTCTGTGATAATTCGTGAGAATATTAATTTAAAGAACATCCGTTGATAGGTACTAAACAATATTTTTTAAATTATAATAAATCGAATTTTATTTGGGTGAATAAAATAAATTATTATTCGTCGATTTAAAGTAGTGCCAATTTTAAAGCACGCATTATAAATTAGTGACCGTTTAATATTCATTATAAACACGTCTAAGTTCCTTAATAATATCTTTTAAAAATAAATTATTTTAAAGCCTTTCGGTAAATCATTCAATTTAAATCTCTCTGTACACTGTGTTTTACAGCGAACGAAATAATTAAAAAGCGGGATCACTGATTTCACCCAAGGTCAAAACCGAGGCAAAGATCTCTCTCGAAGCGGGCGCTGTTACCAGCCTCACCGTGACAGAACCAGAAACAATGGTCACTAAAGTGGAGCAGAATCGAAATGGGCACGAGCTGGCGCCTTTGAACACCAGGGCGAACGGGGACGGGCACCATGGGGTGACAATTGTGCTTCAGGGGTCAAGAGGGTCTCTTCAGAGGGCGGACATGGACGAGCCTCCCGAAGACAGGGCGGCTTGGAGCGGGAAGTTGCAGTTTTTCCTCTCGATTATTGGATACTCTGTTGGACTTGGCAACATCTGGCGGTTTCCTTATCTCTGTCAGCAGAACGGAGGGGGTGAGTTCAATTTTAATAATTTTCGGATAATTTTACAAATGTTAAGAAGCACAAGCAATTGACTTGCTAATAATGGACACGTTGTTTCACAAACGAGCTTGCTTATAGACAGATCAGAAACAGATAAATTAAAAATATATGTATAATTAACTATTTCTTTTATTCAATGAATAATTCACAAGATTTAAGAATATATCATTCTGATTATTGAACATATATAATTTAGAAAAACACTTTGTGAGAGAGTATATTATTATAACCAATAGAAAAAAATCTTTTTGAAAAAAGTAAGCCACCCCGGACGGGAATCGAACCCTGCATCTCCACGGGTTTACGCCCCATTCCGTTGTAAAGATTCCGTTGTTTAAGAAACAAAAATCGATTGCCAAAGTAGCTTGATTTGGAAGAGCGCTGTTGAGTAGGTATTAAAAATGACCAATAGTTAAAATTTGTCGCAATTAGTATGTCACGCCGTAGCATATAGGTTAAATGCGACGGAATGGGGCGTAAACCCGTGGAGATGCAGCGTTCGATCCCGGTCGGGTGGCTTACTTTTTTCAAAAAAGATTTTTTCTATTGGTTATAATATACTCTCTCAGAAAGTGTTTTTTCTAAATTATATATGTTAAAAATATATGAATGTAGTTGGAAAACAAACTGTAAAATAAATAGTCATTATTGCACTATGCGTTTATGCCAATGTCTCATAAGGCATCTATAGCCATTTACGAGGGGGTAGGGGCGGGGTGACAGCCCTAGCCTGTGGGTCCGGGTTTAGGGGGATGGAGTTATGATGGGTCGGCCACCTAAGAGATATTAATAGAAGACAAAAACAACTTTATTTAATATTGAATTTTGCTTGTCCATCCAACTATTATTTTATTATGAATATTGTATTATCATCATACCGACTATTTGTATCGTCGCTGTGATGTATCGATATTATTAATATCGTTACTATTTTTGCCGATGGGCAAAACACATAGGTACATTGTTTCAATACATTTAAAAAGAAAATCAATCGATTTTTGATTAAAATTTTGTGTATCGAAGATAATTTACTTAATAAGTTATTTTATATTCTAGAAATTATACCTACCCATTTATTTACTTTTAGATTATTTTTTACAACGTTTTTATTAGCTCGTATTCTTATTATTTGTCCGGTGGTTGTTTATCCAGTGCAAATCTTGCAATCGGTTTTTAACTACTTCCCAACTAGCTAGACATTTGAAACTTTTAGAATATATCAGAACACGATGCCAATGGATTATTTTAATACTTTTAGCCATCTTTAAGCAGAATTGAATTCATTTTCAGTTAATTCTGTTTTGTATGAAAAGTTATTTCGGAAGAAATCCGTAATCCAATCCACTATTACTGGTTGCTAAGTGGGTGGTCCTAACAACTAAATTATTAATATATACGTGCGTTACTATGGAAATCAAAATGACAATTCAGTATTCTATATTTGTTTGTTTGTTTTTTTATTTACTTCATATCAAGTACAAGTTTGAGCATATTGAGCATAATAATTGAACAGAAAATTTAAAAACGTTGTATATAAAAAGGTCTTTTTATCTTGTAATTATTTATTATTTAAATATGTTAAATATAAAATTTTGTTTCATGAATAGTAGAAAATGTGCATTACGATAAATAAATCATAAATTATCTAAAATAAATGAATCGGCATCTGTAAAGGACGACACAAACGGACACTAACGATCTTAATAATTATGCTGTCCATGCACATTCTATAACCACTTGGTTAGTATCCAAAGTTTCAGTCGCATGCCAGGTCTACATCGCTATACTCAAAGTGCGTAGTGTCTGAATATGGGGAATGTACAGGAAAAATAAATACGAGAGGCTATAAGTAGTAGGCGGGGTAAATGCGGAATTAAGCGCAAGGTTTGGTGAACCCCGCTACCTCACATCGCATTAAAAAAATCAATATACTTAAATATTTTTTTCAAAATCGACCCCCATACTATTTTCTGTGTACTAACTTCTGTGTACTAACAAAATACGTTTGCAAAGTACGTGGTACAAAATTTTACCTCTGAGATCCAGATACTGTAATCGTCAACAGGCCACCTCTCGTTGCATCAAGATGCATTCTAAGTTGCAACACGTCGTTAAATTTTCCATTTGCTAAGTGCACTCTGGCACTCTCGCCTCCCGGAAAATCTTCCGCCATTATTGAGGGGATTTCAGTACGTTGTAAACAATCTGTTTTTATTTCTGAACAATTTTACGAGCCAGTCAATGTGATGATTCATTCTAAACGAAATACAAGCGTATTCTTGACAAGTGTTTAAGTTTATCCCATATTTTTCAACACTCGAGATCTGTTGCTTGTTACTCCACACCCGTTAGGTTTTCAGTTCCCATTAATTATGTGTTACCTGGTAACGCAGTTCACATGTTTTTCTTGTTTCCAAATGCATCCCATTTTAATTTCCAACTGGAGTTTTTTTTATCCAATTGGAGATTCTATAGAGATGCCTTGTTATATTCGGGTTTTACGGCTTGACCGCCATAAAATACCCTGCTTCAAAATATTGGTCCACGGTGATGGCTTTTACATTTTATTTATGTATCTGTTTTGTGCTTTCAAAATATAGCATTCTAATTTTTAAAAAAAATATGCCAAAAGTTTGTAAATATACTTAAGTATGTGTTTTTATGTAACAAATGCTGTTTTTCAATGCATTTGTCATCCATGTAAGATTGTAAGAGATAACTTGATAAATTGACGCATTATAAAGATGGTTGATATAACTTATACTGAAATAAATACGGTGACGACCACAGCGATAAGACTTTCAATGGTTTCTTCCTTGGTTGTAATAGGAATGCACAGAATACTATCAAAATGTATAAAATCTTATTTGCCATAGGTTGGTAACTATAACAGTTTCTAAGTAAGTAACATTTCTTAGATAGTGTGGGCTATCGTAATGAAATAATATAACATTATAATCTATTAAACAAAAATCTAAATTTAAATAGGTTCAGGCTACTGATATATTATATAAGATTTAAAATGGCTGTAACTATACTTCCAAAGTTTTGGCTGTAACCCTACGAATTATTATGTGCTTTACCTTTTAAAACAAATTCGTCATAAAATGTGGCACGTGTCAAATCAAATAGCCAATTCGCGTGTATCAGTACACGAGCGGCACAGATTCGCTAGTGTAAACTGTTGGAGATTAGAGTAACTGCACTTACTTGTCCCCGTGGCGTGATTGGCAACACATGGAAACTAGGAGTATCACGAATGGTCGTCTCAAGGGTGTGACTGGAGTGACCTCAATCAGGATAAATGCTGGTTAAAGGTTGCGTCCTTTTACAGAAAACATTTCAATGATTTCTTACAATTTAGGTAATATGCTTGGCATTTTGTTGTTGTACAGTTAGTATCTACAACTTACATAATATGTACTTATGTAGGTATTAACTACCTTAAGGTCTTTAGATCTCACTTTAGGTCATAAAAATCACTTCTTTATATACCTACATACTCCAATTATATGCTGTAGTACTAGTAATAGGTTTATTATAATTTGATTAATCTATATAGGTACTTAATTACATATTACACGTCATGGTCACAGCAGAACTAGAGTCCTTATTCTTTATGATGGCGTTCACGTCACGTCGCTCGCGGAAGGAAAGCATTGTGTCATCGCGTTCGATTGTTGCATGTTTTCAATGTGAGGGATCGAGAGGGAATGCTGTGTTAAGATGCTGAAGCGGGGGGAAACCGCACGCCAGCTTAAAGCATACGAACTCTAGTAGGAAAAAATCATATAAATAAACTATTTGGGTTGCAAATATATTTTGATAATGATTTCAGATAGATTTTAGAATTGTTAAATTGGCAACTAGAGAAAAAATAATATTCACAGGTTTAACAGTATTGTTAATAAAAAAAGAAAAATGGCGGCTTGTTTTCGCATCTGAAAGTCTCTGTAAAGTCAGTCAAAGCACACTTGAGTGTGAGGCAACATTAGTCTTGGGTGTAAACGTAGGATCTCGTGATACTCTCAATTAAGACCGAGTGTGGTGCAGGGCGGTTGGTTTGGTGGGGTCTATGTTTGTGCTGTAGATAAAAGCTTATACGATACAAAAGCAGAAATACGAGAAGGAAAGCGGATATTAATATGCTATGTGCCCTCTCAAAATGTCATTATTCATGACTATCAGCATTTACGCATGCGTGTTGTCTGAATCTTTAGGATTATGACCGTTCCGAGGATGTGTTTATAGCCCGAAACAGCTGTCAACATAAATAACTCATAGAGTTAATGAAAAAAACTTTGTTTCAAATCCATTATAATGACGTTCTACCATGTAAAGGCCAGTTCAATCATTCAAGTATTATTTTAGGTACCTACGTATATATTTTTTATAATTAATTTAATCGCAGATTGCTAAGACGCTTTCGCTGTTGAAACGGTGTCACACGGAGGATTCACGTATCCGATACTGAGTATTACTAGAACATGTTGACGCGCGTGTTTGAACATGTACCGTTTTAAAAAAAAGATTTTTTTTCGGTTAGGTACATGTTCAATGTCTTACTCCCTACTTCAGTTTTAGTTTGTCAATTTATGGCTACGGCCGTATGTTGTAGCTTAACCACTGGGAAATGCAAAAAAATGGTATATTTCAAAAAAACACTACCTTATTCTTAGGTCAATAATTATTATACAGCAATCATTATTCATAGGATGTTTATCACATTTGAACGGTCAAAGACATAGCTTATAATCAGTATCTTTATAATTATCTTCAAATGTGTTAATCTTGCCGATTTTTTGAATAATAAAATGCCTAATTCTTGTCAAATTTGGGATCACAGAGATTATCAATATAATTTTATATCGTAAATATTTCACTATAATAATGTCAACATAAATTATACTGATGGTTTTATAAATGCGTTTAAAAATTAATAAATATAAAAAATCTTAGCACCACTGCACATTTATGTACTGAAATATGACTATATTCTAAAACAGTAGAGCGAGTGGTTTAAACCAGTGGTCCGCAACCGGTGTGCCGCGAGACGATGCTAGGTATGCCGCGATGCAATAGCCAAATTTGAGTACATGGCTAGTAATATATTTGAGCACCTGCATGAACTTAATAAAACAATGCAAGGTCAGAATGAATATATCTTGACGTTCTCTGATAAATTAAAAGAATTCAAAAATAAACTCGAACTTCGGCAGAAGAAGTTAAGACAAGGATCTCTACAAATGGTCCATAGGAACTACCAGACCACCATTGAAAACAAGCAATCAATTTTGGATCCGTCTCAAAAACATTTAACTTTGCTGCAAAATAAATTTCATCAGTACTTTCATACAATTAAGGCTGCGCGCACACGGCAAAGCGAAGTTTCGGATTCATCCGCCAAACGACGTTTGCGTTTTATTTGCGTTTTATTTGCGAGCCGATTGCGTTTTAAATGCGTGTCAAATGCGTCAATATTTCGACAATGCTATCCAAGAGAAAACACGGTTTTCAAGGGGATTCATAAACGCCTTTTTTTGAAACTGCACCCTGCTGCGAGAGTATTTATCTTTCATTACAGTGGCGTACAAGGGTAAATAAATCAATATAAAATCAGTACGTAATATTGCATTATACCTACATTTATTTTCCCACTATTGCTTCTTTTGGAGCTGGACTGTTTTATATCGAAAGCGTTTTGAAAATTACCTATTGTTGAGCCTATTATATACCATCATAATCAATACTATCGACCGAGAGTACTTGATGGAGTTTGAATTTAAATTCTAATTGATTTAAGTTTTGTACTATTATTATTTATTAATACAATAAAAAAAGATAATAAGTTAATACACGAAGAAAGGGTAAAAACCTTATTACCTAGATACCTACTAAGTAAAGGATTAAGTACAAAAACATAATATTTTGAATATTTGCAGTATTCTAAAAACCTGTTGTAAATACTATTAATACATTCGGTAGGTAAGCAGTTTTACAAAATACTCGTATTATAAAAAGTTGTGACACAGCACAGCTATGAGAAGAAGTATTTCACGAGAAGAAAGGCTCGCCATATCTATACGGTAAACTAAACTATTATTATTTATTTTGTAGTATGTACTTATTTAATTAATTTTTTTATTAGTTGACACTGTCATCTTCTATAGATACACTAAAATGGAAACGGGTACTAATAATAATATATTGAAGTGAGAATAATGAATACCCACCTACTACTATTGATAGGTATGTGCTTGTGTACTTGTATCGGTACAAGTATATTTATATTAATTATTGTTTTTTTGTTATAATATATTAGTTGCGATTAATTGACAATAAAATTTTGATAATGTATCTATTTAGCCGCTACAGTACCATATTATTCAATTACATATTCAAAAAAAGTTGGTAGTTATGAATTCAAAACACCTTTCATAAAAAAATAGATTGAAATATTAGTAGGTATACCATCATCAATACTATCAACCGAGGGTACTTGATGGAATTTGAATTTAAATTCTAATTGATTTAAGTTTTGTACTATTATTATTTATTAATACAATAAAAAAAGATTATAAGTTAATACACGAAGAAAGGGTAAAAACCTTATTACCTAGATACCTACTAAGTAAATGATGAAGTATAAAAACATAATATTTTGAATAATTTGAATATTTGCAGTGTTTCTAAAAAAACCCGTTGTAAATACGATTAATACATTCGGTAGGTAAGCGTATTAAAATGTCATTTCTCGTAAACAATAGTTTTCTCGTTGTGCAATATGTTGGGAGTTTAATAATATTAACTAATGAGAGATGTCACCAACTGTAACTACTCACTAAATAAAAAAAAAACGAATAAACAATGTTAAGGTATAGTTCGTAATATGCAAATTTAAATAATTTTTGATGAATACCTATATACCTATACCGAAAATATTTATATAAGTACTTATAGATACGTATTGAATTACCCACCTACCTATTCATATTATTATGAAATACATATTTAAAATAACACCATTCTTTTGGGAAGAATACAAGTAGGTATGCATTTGGTTATATTCGATATTAAATAAGTATGTATCTTTAATAGAATCATGCCTCCTTTTTAGTAGTAGAATCTTTATGTAGGTATCGAATCTATAAAATATTTTTATTAAATTTAATCTGTTTTTAAGCGTGAAGGCTCGCCATAACTATAAGGTAAACTAAACCATTATTATTTATTTTGTAGTAAGTATGTACTTCTTTAATTATTTTTTTTATTAGTTGACACTTTTATCTTCTATAGATACACTAAAATGGAAACGGGTGCCAATAATAACATATTGAAGTGAGAATAATGAATACCTTCCTACTACTATCGATAGGTATGTTCCTGTGTACTTGTGTAGGTACATGTATATTTATATTAATTATTGTTTTCGTGTTATAATATATTATTTGCGATTAATTGATAACAAAATTTAGATAATTTATCTATTCACCCGCTACAGTAAAATCTATAAAATATTTTAATTAAATTATATCTGTTGCTCTACATTGCATGAACGCCACTGAAGCAATGGAGTAATTAATTATGTCATACAATACGTGCCATGAATATACTACCTACCACATGTTCTTTTAAATCTTCCCATTTAGGCCAGGACCGAACTTTTGAAAGCTGAAATTTATGGGGGCGCGTATTAAGAAATATTACTGATTAACCACATAATTATGTTCAGAAAGGCCTAATAAATTTTATTTACCAATGACAAACTCATGACCGGATGAGTGGGTATTTTTCATTAAAAACTTGGGTATAATGTAAAGGCTTAAGCCTACGCAATCTGCACCTAGCACATTGTCATATATAATAATATGAAGAATGTTAAATCTCAGTCGGTTCCATGACAAAACAGGACAGTGACAAAACAGAACATGACAAAACAGAACACCTGGAGAAAACCTGGCTGTTCTGTTTTATCATGTTCTGTATTGTTATTGTTGTCGAAGTCATGATGAATTGTTTGCAACCAGAAAGATTCACTTGAATGATTAATGCTTATTTGGACTATGTCTGCATTTGCGTATAGCTAACAAAAATCCGCATGAAAGTCATTAAAAATAATTTCTACACTATGAAAATATCATCAAATTAAAAAACGCTTTCGATATAATATAACAGAATTCTATTCCAAATCAAGCAATAGTGGAAAAAATAAATATAGGTAAAATGGTAAAAAAGAAATACTTAATAATTATGTAGGTAATGTTTACATATTATATTTTTATATTTTATTTATCTTAGTTCGCCACTGGCGACAAAAAAAAGGTTTTTTTTAATTCTTCGGATAGTGCAATAAATAAATTCTTACATAATAACACTAACGGTGAAAACAAAAAGTACTAATATCCATAATAGCTATAAGTTGGCGAACACAATAAGGCACATATTGTATGACATAATTTATTACTTTAGTCCGAAAAAATTAAAAAAATCTTCCTTCTTTCTTAATTAGTGTCATCAAGAATTTCACAGTGGCGTTAATACAATGGGGAAAACAGATATAATTTAATTAAAATATTTTATAGGTTTTTTGTATATAATTTCTTAGAACAATGTAATATATTATTATACCTATTGTATCTTTTATTAAATAAACATTTAAAACATATTATTCATAAACATTTGAAATATCTCCCCTTAAAATCTGTTCATATTTCCAATAGAATATTATTGCTTAGAATTCAATAGCTACATATTAAAAAGATAGCTATTGTAATGAGACTATATCAGGTAATTTCGTGTTAGTGTACCTACTAATATTTCAATCTATTTTTTATGAAAGGTGTTTTGAATTCATAACTACCAACTTTTTTTGAATATGTAATTGAATAATATGGTACTGTAGCGGCTAAATAGATACATTATCAAAATTTTATTGTCAATTAATCGCAACTAATATATTATAACAAAAAAACAATAATTAATATAAATATACTTGTACCGATACAAGTACACAAGCACATACCTATCAATAGTAGTAGGTGGGTATTCATTATTCTCACTTCAATATATTATTATTAGTACCCGTTTCCATTTTAGTGTATCTATAGAAGATGACAGTGTCAACTAATAAAAAAATTAATTAAATAAGTACATACTACAAAATAAATAATAATAGTTTAGTTTACCGTATAGATATGGCGAGCCTTTCTTCTCGTGAAATACTTCTTCTCATAGCTGTGCTGTGTCACAACTTTTTATAATACGAGTATTTTGTAAAACTGCTTACCTACCGAATGTATTAATAGTATTTACAACAGGTTTTTAGAATACTGCAAATATTCAAAATATTATGTTTTTGTACTTAATCCTTTACTTAGTAGGTATCTAGGTAATAAGGTTTTTACCCTTTCTTCGTGTATTAACTTATTATCTTTTTTTATTGTATTAATAAATAATAATAGTACAAAACTTAAATCAATTAGAATTTAAATTCAAACTCCATCAAGTACCCTCGGTCGATAGTATTGATTATGATGGTATATAATAGGCTCAACAATAGGTAATTTTCAAAACGCTTTCGATATAAAACAGTCCAGCTCCAAAAGAAGCAATAGTGGGAAAATAAATGTAGGTATAATGCAATATTACGTACTGATTTTATATTGATTTATTTACCCTTGTACGCCACTGTAATGAAAGATAAATACTCTCGCAGCAGGGTGCAGTTTCAAAAAAGGCGTTTATGAATCCCCTTGAAAACCGTGTTTTCTCTTGGACAGCATTGTCGAAATATTGACGCATTTGACACGCATTTAAAACGCAATCGGCTCGCAAATAAAACGCAAATAAAACGCAAACGTCGTTTGGCGGATGAATCCGAAACTTCGCTTTGCCGTGTGCGCGCAGCCTAATGCGACTGGAGACAAAACCCTTTTGCAACTAATGCCGAAAATTCTATAGAAGCGATTTTCCTATAAATTCGAGAAGAATTTGTTGAATTGATAAATGACGGGACGCTAAAACTGAACTTCGCCGATATTCCATTGGCTGTTTTCTGGATTTCGGTTAATAAAAAATATACTCGGATTTCAGACAAGGCTATCGCAGCTTAGTTCCCATTGTAGAGTCAAAAAAGTCGCCTGCGGCGCTATTTTACTACCTCAATAATAATATTTTAAAACATCTGATCGTAGGATACAATTATTATTATTGTGTCATATACTCGAGAAATAATTATTCCTAACCCGACAACTAACTATAATTATATTAATATAATATAACCATACGAAAAATCGGTAAACATAAAATCAATACCATTAATTTTGCCTCTAACACTATTTGAAAAACGCTATTTTAGATTATCACGCTGTCTTTAACCTTGGCGATAGGTAGGGGGTCTCGCCAAAGATCTCAGGATGTGGGGTCCATGTTTTGGGTTATAAATTGTTTTACGTGTGGTGTGCCGCGGAATTCTGGGAAGAACTTTGGTGTGCCGTGGGTGGGAAAAGGTTGCGGAGCACTGGTTTAAACGAATACTATTTTATGTAATAAAAATACTTTATGCAGTCATCAAATGTTTAAAATAAATATAAAGGATAATAAGGCTTCAAAATTATATAAATAGATTATCTACTACGTTTAAGGAATGTCCAGGATCATGCTTTGAAAATAGAATAAAAGCTCCATTTTGACCCACGCTGAGCACGTCCGCCCCATTTGATCTAATCTTGCAAATCTATCCAAGGTAATCAGGCAAAGCGGCGTATAAGTATAAAAGTACCAAGTTATGAAGCGCATACTTACCGTTTAATTTATTTATTAGTATACAAATTCACGACGGGAAAAACAATGAAATATAAATGGAATCAGTATGCATAAATACAAAAATTATAAAGTAAGTAGTTAGTAGACCCTTTTCTAAGAATTTATAAAACAACGTCCACTCATACTCACCTTAAAATCAATACCAGAAGCGATTCGGTTGGACAGAGTTGTTAAACTCTGTATCTGTCATACATTATGTACCGGATACGTGAACTCTAAGCGATGATGCCCACAGAACGCGTCGGGCGCGCGAAGTCCACGTATGCAGTGTTTATTCATAACCATAATACGTCTCTTCCCGCGCATTACCCTTCACCTATGTTATAAGCGGCCCAAGCAGCACAAAATAAATATTATTACAGCGCCTCCATAACAAAGCAATAAAAATATTATATTATTTCGGGGCTTGTAATTAAAATTTACGATGACATTATTCAACCAGCGATAAACTGAACACGCAATAAAATAAAACAATGACTTCTCTGTAATTAAATAATTGCTTTCCGCCCGTCGATCGACAATGCCTCGCGCAGCGTGTTTTTACTCGCTGTGTTGAATGAATGGACTCCATTGTATTTTCTTTCATTCGTATTGCCGAGAAGCGGCGATTCGCGAAAAAACGATGATTCATGCGGCGCGCGCGTAAAATGCGTCGTCAAATCCAGTGGGCGCTGGCGTATTTGATTACGTTGTATTTTCGTTGATTTACGCGCCACTTGTAGAAATTTTGCGCGAGCGCCGCACTCGCTGCGTCAATGGGCTTTATGCCTAACGCCGTTTCACGGTCTTCCGAATCCTTCATTCGAGGTGACGGCGGACCGTCGGACATCGGAATCTGACAGCCGCTTTTACACGTTCCGTATCATCATTTTTCAATCATCCGAGATCTTTCATTCCGGCGTCCAAGAATTTTACTATATCGGATCAACGAGTCATCAGTCGGCTGGCATCGAATACATGTCATATTTTGTATTATGCCATATTGGAACATAACTATGTTAAACTCTACTTACTATATTAAACTTAATTACTATATAATTATTTACAGTAAAAACAAAACAATGAATCAGTTGGTCGTTGGTGTGCGTGTGGATGGGGAGCCGTACTAAACACCTGCCAGCCGATGAGCGCGTACTCGTAGGCATTCGTACGTATTCGTACGCATACAATCCACGAACCGAATCATTGTTTTGTTTTTACTGTACATTCATAGTAATGACAAAACAAGGAATTAGTTGAAATGCAATATTTAAATGAAAAATGTAAATTATACTGTTATTTTACGCCAAATATGCCAGAAATACTAACATTTTGTATGATTCATGCAATATTTTTAGACACAAAAATGTGGCAACACTGAGTAGTATAATATGATTGTTGGTTGTACGCATCACATTATTATAGACGAAGCATCTGGGGGAAAAAATGACCCTCACTTTTTTGTCGGGTCTGCCGAATGGCATAATCTGTTCTAACGCCATTACAATAAAGGTGATATTGCTATAAATTTCCGATGCTTTTTGTTGGGTCTGCCGAATGGTTCGGTTCGAACGGGTTCGCTCAAATGAACATTGACACTAGAAACACTGTTCTAACGCCATTACAATAAAGGTCATATTGCTATAAATTCTCGATGCGTGATATCGCATAATGGAAATTGCGTGACGTCTGAATATATGTGTGCGAATGTCGCTATGCGCGAATTTACTTGCTAGCTACTGTATTGAGTGCGTTGTCCAGTCCATTAATAATGTCATTGGTTGTACGATATCGAACGAAGTGGAAATACATTGTCAGTCATGTACTTCCGTCATCCGATTTCGATTCAGACCGTAGGAAAACGGCGTTGGTGTGAAACCGCTCTTAGTTATGACTCATTGTACTATATCATTTAATTAACTAGGATTACATCAACATTATTCGTTATATTTTCATTTAAAATTTTAAGTACATAAATTTAACGAGTAAAAACTTATCTCTGAAAACTTTCAAATTTCCTAATGAATTAGTATTGTATGAAGTTTGTTCTATGGTGCTTATTCAATTTCTAATTACGTAAGTGTCTCGCTACCATTAGCGATGCGAAAATAAAACGGAATAACAGCAATTGAAGATAAACTTTACTGTTAAATTCTCCATTAATATAGAGTTTTCATTTAATATAGGGTTCCTAAACAGTAAACTGCCAGCGGAGAATTGGGCCGTCGAGACATCAGTGCAAATCCCGAGAGACCGACTACTCCCAAATGTATTTTTTTTTCTAAACATTTATTTACATTTTAAATCGTGAATAACGCGTGTCTCTATATACCAGTGATTTCCTACCCTTTTCATCTCACGGCACACTGGATTATAACTAGAGGGTAGTTATGATATGTCATTTTTTTTATCTCATTTAATGGCGACCCCACAACGTACTTAGTGCGGGTGAATTCGTAGCCACAGGAGAATTAATATGCTGTATGTTGGCACGTTGAAAGATGGCGACTATCAACTCTTGTATAATCGTCATCTTTGGCCACTTATTTTGATGTTATCGTTCAAACAAAATAATATATGGCATGTACTCCGTCACAGGACAGTTAGTATTGCCAAATATAGTTATATAATATATTTTTAATATTAAACACTATCGATTATTTAAGCTTCAATTACATTGAGCTTCTTTACGAGCTGTTTGTTGGCGAATTTGCAATCTTCCTGTAAAGTCGCCCAGTGTAATCATCGAACAAGCTAACAAGCAGGTTGTAAACACTCTAACGAGAAAAGTTGAAAGCCGGTCAACTTTACACGCTACACGCCGGCGTATGGGCCTACTGCGTCTGCACAGTAGAGCGCAGTAGCAACCTCCCGGTAAAAAAACGAACTACGTTCTGTCAAAATAGTCGCTGGCTTGTGGCTTCTCAGCGAATGGAAAGTTTTGTGTGTAATCATCAAATCGCAGTAGCCGAATCGTCCGCTTTTAAATTCGTAAACAAACAGCTCGTAAAGAAGCTCAATGTAATTGACGCTTTACGTAAGAGTAGTAACCAAACGAATTTATGACCTTTTTTCATTGAAGTTACTGGCCCACCAAACCTCACCCGCTCCGCATCATATCCGGTCTTAATCGGGCGTATCACGGGACCCTACGTTTGGATATAAAGCATCAGTATTTTTGATTAAGGAGCAGTTATCCAACACTTGATCGCCATGCAGTCAAGTGGGTTTTGACTGAATTTACATGACTTAAAAAAATGGTAAATACAAAAACTATTATAAAATTGCCGAACGTCTTCACGTTGATAGTAGATATGACGCCACAATTTTCTTAAATGCAACAAAATTGGCCTCTGTCGCGACCGGGTCGGACGGTCTGGTGGGTTCAACCGACTTAAGCAGTCTTTTATGTACACGTTTTAGGATATTCCCAGAGGATGTGGTTTGGATTCTGTATTTCTCCTACCTCATGTCAGAATATAATATATAAGTTCTGAAGCAAATTGAATAAAATCCTGTGACTCAATTTCCTTACAATCATTCGCACCGCACTCCTGTATGGCGCGGAACACTGCTTGGGAATCACTATAGTAATTGATAGTTCAAATACAATATCACATCGCGTTATAGATATAATTTAACCGTGATGGATAGATTCAATGTGATGACGTCATTTGTGTCTCTTATTAAAATGTAATCATGAAGTGATATAGGTCAGGGGTGGCTAACTTGTTTGTCAATGCGATTTATGTTTTACGCATAAGAAATGAATTTTCAAAAACGTAGGTAGAAGGAAAAATCTGTATACCTACTAAAATGTTGAAAAAATATACCTACATAGATGCATTTGGAATCGTGTGTTTCTTCTTATTAATATTACAGCCTGGCGTGTACTTAGCCGCCCCAAGTAGATTCCCCCGCTCTCCTTCTCAATTCGATCACTACTCACTCGCAAGTATATTTGTAGACCATCACGAAGTCGCTGACGCTGGGTTCTGATAAATCTGACGACGTCAGGCTTATTTAGAATCATATTAAATCCTACAACTAAAAGCATATTGATGATAAGTCTATACCTACCTTCATATATTGGTTTTCTGTTGGTGGTCACCAAATTGCACTAGGTACATCTAGCTAGACATTTAATTCAATGGCCCCACTAGTGACGTCCCGTAGGAGTAGGCAGGGCATGCGTTGCATAGGAGCGGCACATTATAAAGGGCGGCAAATGAAGAAACAAATACAAATACTATAACTTAGCAGTGGCGGTTTTCCATGAATCGAACGGTTGCTTCGTTAGAAAGTATCGACATCTTAAACAATAATCGAAGCGTGAAAAATCCTGACAACATGACTAGGTATTCCTGTATAGTGTATTGTAATATTGATAGTTATTCAGTTAGCGCCACAGTTTCCATTTAACAAGGAATACAATCTGCAGATGATGCTGATTAGTGTTTAAAATTCAATTTAACCTTGCATAATCCCAAACCATAATAGTTTTGGTATGCTATGGGCGATACGACAAAAATAGTGCACACTTTTTTAGTCATACTTATTTCTTGTTTTCGTTGAATTACGAATACATATTACTGACAGTGTTGGTAAGTTTTATAAAATTCATTATGCCCTGTCTAACCAAACCATAAAAGATAAAAAATACTTTTCCATCTATAAAATATCTAAAATTATGTTTGAATGAAATGAAATTTAAGATATTTTAAAGATAAACGAATATTTTTCTACTATTATCTACTATGGCTTGGATAAGGCAGTGTTTAATTGAATTTTAAAATCTAACAAATACTATCTACGCATTTTAGTCTTATTTCAATGAAAACAAATACGTTTGACTGACAAACTTTATCGATCGAATATTGGATTTTCCTGACAGTGCCGGAAGCCATGATGTTTTTAACCGTAACCCATCATCTCTATTAAGATTTCGATGGCCTTCTTTACAAATCGTGATAAATATCCCTTATTACTACCCAGCATCTTGGTTTCGAAATCAAATTTGTGTTCTGTGTCCATCGAATGCTTGGCACCGTGTAGTGTTTTGGTTCACTCACACGATTTTTCACGAAGTTTTGCCTATATACTTATACTCAATACAGGTAGAGTGTATAGTTCATGTTTCCATCACTTTCATCTTTCATCTGTATTTACCTGTTTTATTTTGGAAGAATACAATATGAGAGGATTTTGGCGGACTAAAATCTATGCAGCATGGAATCGTTTTATATTTAACAAACTTCACCCATTTAATACGTCGATGATTAAGAAGGAATATAATATTATTCGATATTGCTAAATGAAATACATACGACTACAATCGATAAAAAAGAATGATTTGTGATCGACCAGTTGATAGCGATTGACCTGTTGGCCATGCCTGATATAGTCAATCAATATGTTTACCAATTATAATATCATATTTTCTCAATTGAAAATACATTGTCAACTCAATTGAAATAATGTTTTAAATAATTGGCATTAGTTCTTCTTGTCAAATGCAAGCATAATGCCCCAGTGACAGCGTTTTGCGTGGCGGAGTGTAGGTACATCGTGTAGCGTGCATATTGCACTTTCAGCGTATTGCCCCACAGGACGTCACTGCGCTGTACTTACTACTTATACATAATGTGTATTTAGGCACAGTCTTATAATTTTTGATTTTAGTAGGTAATACTTACGTTTTTCTAATTTCTGCATTAATGTAATAAGAATCAAAATAATAAACTATGACAAATAAAAATGTTTCATGGCTTTCAGGTCCATTGATTGCGGTCATATACGTTAGGATAAGTATAATATTAAAATCTTAATTCTGCAGAATTATATGCTCAGACAGTC
Source organism: Rhyacophila brunnea (assembly GCF_057557595.1). Taxonomy (NCBI): domain Eukaryota; kingdom Metazoa; phylum Arthropoda; class Insecta; order Trichoptera; family Rhyacophilidae; genus Rhyacophila; species Rhyacophila brunnea. The sequence goes on from NW_028232774.1 coordinate 25,382,578, forward strand.
ATATGCGATATTTTCTTCCGCGAAAAAACTACGAGGAATGCTGTTATACATCGCAGTTTGGAGAAAACCGTTTTAATTTACAGGGCTCTAAATGGATCGGATCGCACCGGAGCGCCGTTGCGATTCATAAAATCTCCGAAATTATCGCTCCGTCTAGTGATAAAATTTATTTGACCGTTTGAGCTAGATATAGGCCATGAAATAATTATAAAATAATTACAAGATAAAAAGAACTTTTTATATACAATGTTTTTAAATTTTCTGTTGAATTATTATGCTCAATATGCTCAAACTTGTACTTGCTATGAAGTAAATAAAAAAACAAACAAATATAGAATACTGAAATGTCATTTTGATTTAATTTAGTTGCCAGGACCATCCACTTAGCAACCAATAATAGTGGATTAGATTACGGATTTCTTCCGAAATCACTTTTCATACAAAACAGAATTAACTTAAAATGAATTCAATTCTACTTAAAGATGGCTAAAAGTATTAAAAGAATGCATTGGCATCGTTTTCTGATATATTCTAAAAGTTTCAAATATCTAGCTAGTCGGGAAGTTAGTCAACAATCGATTGCAAGATTTGTACTGGATAAACAACCACCGGACAAATAAGAATACGAGCTAATAAAAACGTTGTAATTAGATAACAATGTTAACATTTTCGTAAGTTATCGAGCGCCCCGGTTCGTAAAAGTTTCCATTTCGAGTGTTGCTCATTTACCAATGAATGCGACAAAATATTCACCAGAATCACCCCCGCCATGTGCTACAAAGAGTTTTCCTGGGTTTTGTAAGGTGGTTTTATGTGCCCTTGCCGAATTCAAATCAGCAATATCCGATGCGGGTAGAGGCATTTTTCTCAACCGGTAGAATTTTATTTTGTGTTTGCATTATGTACCTACGGGTAGTTTGGGTGCCAACGTCATTAAACAAACATACATAGTAAATGCGTGGTATCCGTAAAGGCACATAGAAAAAAAACTACAATATATCCATATACCCTAAATATGATCGAAAGCACACATTCCCAACTTTTTTCGAGTCGTGCCCCATTTTATAAAAGCCAAATGACCCGCGACCCCGATAAATTGTAAAAAACCTATTTAATATAGTAATTATAATAATAGTATATTATAAGTCTTAAGATATGTTTAATTGGTAGAAAGAGTAACCGGTTAACCAGATTCAAAATTCGCGGTTAAGTTTTCGTTAATGTTAACATCATGTCATTCTAAACATTTAATCGGTTTCTTGTTTTGTTTTTAAATGAAGAAGCGTTGAAAATCCACTCTCGCATAGATAGATACGTAGAAGCAAATGGTAGTAAAACTCGAAAGCTAAGAATGATACTTAGCACACCAGAATTGTTTAAGAATTGATTCTAACGTGTGTGCTTTGGATGTGTAACACACACATTTTAAAATAAATAAATGCAGTTGGAACCTTGTAAAATTACTATCTCTGTAAATTATCAGCAGTTAATTCTGAAAATAAAATATGTCTTAATTATGGATAAAATAAATACTGTTTTGTTGGTTGAACCTTGTCATACTAGGGGTGCGATTTGGTTAAAAATAAAATTTTTTGTGTACTGTTTCAGCCGGCGACCACAGAAAACCCTTGGCTATCTCACTTGGGGTCGCGACCAATAAGTTGAGAACCCGTGTTCTAAAGGAAGTCAAATTATGTATGTTCGTAATTGTTCACCAACCGGATTGCAATTTATAATTTTTCCACGAGACGGAGCGGTAGTATCGAGAATTTCACGAATAGGAACTGCGCTCCGGCTCATTTCGAGCCCTGAATTGGTTGAGCTAATGGTTAACCACTATTTCTTCTAAAAACCTCTTAGGAAAGCTCTTCGAGCGATGGTCGAGATCCAAATCGGATTGTAAACCGAATAAAAAATAAAAAAAACCCGACGTTGACATGGGTTAGGATTTATTAAATTTACGATGACAGTATTTATCCATATTGTTCTTAAAAGGTACACACATACCATCAGGCTTCAGAATATCCAAAGAAATTATTAGTATATATAGATAAAAATGTACATTAGGTATTATATAAAGAAAGCTCTCCACGTGGCAACATACGCACGAACTTTGATCCTCTACGCGCGAGAGCTTCCATAAACCTTCGCTTAGTTTTTGTATAAGCTTTCCCAGCCCGCCCGGAAAAGTTATAAACCCTTTAAGTCGCGTTAAGTGAAAAAATCATATTTCTTCCATTATTATTCGATATGACGTATTGAGAAAGAAATGAGTAGGTACGTAGGTTACAATATCCGAATATTTCTTGTGTGAATGTGAAATTATCTGAAGAACAATATAGTTGTAAAATACATTTTTCTCCTCTTAAATCTTGCATGTTTATGTTTCACCCATGGCCCCCACAAGGGAGGGGGCTGACAAGGCTCTAGCTTTGAGGCCCGGGCTTAGGAGGGGCCCGGCGTGGCAGGTCGACCAGTTAAGTGAGAATGTAACACGTACGTTGATAAATTAAATAAAAATAATATATGTATATATATATCAATTAGTATCTACATTTGTTTCACGGGAGACTTACCAAACCAATCCCATAATTTGTGACCCCAACGTCAAAACCTCAACGATTCGCACACATGTTTATTTTTATTACTGGTACGTGTACGTGTTGACAGTATCGAGGGCCGCTATCACTTAAATACCTACATTTTATATGATTATTCACCGAAATAATCATGGTTCATTCTAGTAAAAAATCGGCTTTAAGATGGAATAGTGGAGCGTTATATTTATTTATAAGTGCTTCTGGCTTTGGTGGCCCTAATTGAAGAAAAAATACATACAGTGTCTAATGCAGGGTTTCCCAAACTTTTTCTGAAATGGAACACTTCGCAAACCCGGAAATTTTAACGGAACACTTCGTTTATTTTGTAGGTTATTTATTAGCGCAGCTAACCTTTCTGCCAATTTTGGCAACTGTCGTTAAACTGACAAGACTTGTCAGCCGGTCAGTTAAAAACAATATAGGCACCCCATCTTTTTCATGCGCATGGTGTGAGAAAAGATGGTCCTTCGTCTGTACTTAGATCGTGGCCCCCACATCCCGAAGCGGGCCCCCAGGTTAGGATCTTTGGTGGGCCCCCTACTTATCGCTAAGGTTAAAGGCAATGTGACGATCTACAGTTGCATATTCCAAATGGTGTTCGAGGTAAAATTAAGAGTATTTTTAGCGATTTTTTGTATTTTTAATACACCCACTTTTATGTTGATTGCGCAATAATTATGGACATGTCAAATATCGACAATAGTCAAAAATTGTAAGTATGGCAAAACCACATACTATTAAATTTTAGTAAGCTTGAAATGAAACGGCACCGCAGTCGACATTTGTTACTATTAGTGCATGTTTGTGATGTGTGTTTATCTCACTTGGCTGGTCGATCTCTCACGTCGATCCCCCCCTTGTGGGAGCCATGACCTATCTAGATACTTGACGTCATAAACATCAGTGGAGATTGATCATCACTCGCCTTTCAATATGAAGTAGATTCTTTAAAATTATTTTAGTTTTACTTATTTTATTTCTACTTAGTAGAAGATCTTTAAATGTGTTGCAGTGTATAAAACCTTTCCAAATGGTCGCGGAACACCTATTCAGGTTAGGCGGAACACTGGTGTTCCGCGGAACATAGTTTGGGAAACCCTTCATCAGTTTCAGACTTATCTTTAACAATATAATTTAAATAAAAAAACCCACAAAAGTTAACCAATAGTGATATGAGAACCTCGTATGGTATACAGAACTCAAACACGCACAGTGATAATTGATTTCTTTCCGGTCCCCCTATTATGAAATGAGTTTAAACGCGATCTTTTATCATTTTGCTCGGGAAGCTGTGTCAACGGAGAAGTTTTAATTCGATAATCTGTCAACAAGACGTTAAAAATTTGCGTACATAAAAGAAAACAGTTAACGGATAAAGTCCGCAGAAACGAGTAAAATGTGCAAACAAGCTTATTCAAAATACTTACCTCAGTAGCATAAAAAACTCAGGCCTTAAGGTATTAAATTGTTTCGCTACCCGCGGAAATTCCTCGTTTATGTTGCATGTTTTATAAAATACATTCTCGGATTTTTTAAAAGGAAATCAGCGGTGTTGAATGTTAAGACTAAAGAAGTCGATTTTTTTGTGTCTATGGAACACCAATGTTCCGCGGATTATAGTTTGGTAAATTATCACACTGCCCTTAACCTTGGCGATGGATAGGGATGCCTGCCAATATCCTGGCCTGAGGGACCGCTTGAGGATATGGGGGCCATGATGATGAGTATTATTATACTCTGTAAGTGTATAACGTCTCTGTTCTGACAGAACACACTAACTGGAGAATACTAGTTTTGAGTAATTTGACTTTGAAGTTGTTTAAGTGTTTGAAATGGTCTATCATGTGAGTTTATTAAGTAATCGTAAAAAGGATGACTTTAAAATAAAGACTGTTTATTTATTAAAATGGTTTCCAGACGGTAAAGTTTGAAATAAGGAACATTTTGGTATAACTAACTCAATATGTATTTTTTTCGAATTAGCGTCTTCTGCCAGAACAGTGACTAAAGTGGACAGCGTTCGGCGGGGCGTGAGCGGTGTGCATAACTCAAACGTTTAAACAGTTTTTCGAAATTTTCTCCTGCTTTATTTTTGATTCCACCACCCTCTGAATCGTTCCAGCACCCCCCCAGGGGGGTGATATGTCCACTTTGGGAATCGCTCAGTGAGTCTATTATAGTTCATGAAATTAAAATAACGACATTATGTCAACCAGATCTCAAAAATGCTTGTAGTTATTTAAGTCATGTCACATGTGTTTCTAGATTTAGATATTAAAACAGTTTATACGCCAAATCGTGATGGTATGCGTAGTCGGTTAGAAAATGCATTATTAATTTCATTTTCACACTCCTGAACGATAAGAATAATTTTTATGGCAATTTCAATGTCGATCGCGCACCACTGATAGCGGTTTAATTTTTAGAATTTGTCGCAAAGGTCGGCAACTAGGATTGCCACTTTATTTTAAGCCCACACAGAGAAAAAGTTGACAACCTTATACAATAATAAATTATTAATTATAGTCCAAGTGGACAATAGACTTTAGTATCCATAATATGATTCATCTACTTGAGACCAGCGCTCGAAATGGACGATTAAACGAACCGGGGCATACGATTATTTTTTTAAGAATGGTTAAAAATATTTTTGTAATAGATGTATGCATTATATGGAAATATACCTACTTTCCAAGCTCAGATGGTTAAATGGAGAAAAGCTTATGGCAGAATGTGTAAAAATTTACGAACTGCAGCCCTATGTTCTAACTTGTGATATGAAGTCACCCGACGACATTACGTAATTGTGATGTCAGCCAATACACGCTCGAGGCAAGCCGCCCAACGCACACGGCTCACCATAGATATTATTATGCTGAAACACCTATTTGTGTATGGGGACAATGGATAACGCCAGTATTTTAGTAGCGTTAATTTCTCGAATGCTATTATCACTCCGGTAGTTACTTCATATGACATCATTGTGACGTACTACCGGAGTAATGTCATGTCGTCGGGTGACTTCATGTCACAAGTTATAACATAAGGCCCCTGAAATGTAATATTTAATTTTTCCACGAGATGAAGCGATAATGACAGAGATTTCACGAACAGGAGCTGTGGGACAATAGTACCGACATGATGTTAGCCCCGGAAGTGGTCGTGGCTACAACTCCACACCTCCATAATCTGGTACTTCAAGGGCACTGCGTTTGTTCTAACGTGGTCATATGCTTTCATTGATAGGTGATTCGAGAATCACGTGGCTAGGGATTTGACCTATTATAATTTATTGTTCGGATAATTACGGTTATCTTGTGTTGTTTCCATTTATTTTAATAATTGTAGTTACAGAAACACAGGTGCTCATTTTCACGTTATCAGTTCACACGTTTTACCCCTCCAAGTAAATTACCCAGACTAAGATTTGACTTAATCATAGGTGCTTATTTGTTTTCATTGAACTAAAAATACAATTTGCAGATAATGCTAGTTGGTTTTTAAAATTCAATTAAACCCTGCATAACCAAACCATAATAGTTTAGGTAATCTATTGGCGACCCGGCAAAAATAGTGCACATCCTTCCTGTCATACTTATTTATTTATTTTCGTTGAATTAAACATACATGGTGTTAGTTAGTTTTTTTGAAATTCATTAAGCCCTGCCCATACTAAACCATAATAGTTTAGGTAATCTATGGACGACCCGACAAAAATAGTGCACATCCTTCCAGTCATACTTATTTCTTTTCGTTGAATTAAGAATACATAATATTACACATGGTGTTGGTTAGTTTTTTTTTTTTAATTCATTCAGCCTGCGTATACTAAACCATAATCGATAAAAATATTCTTCTATCTAAGTATACAATATCTAAAATGATGTATGGTTTAATAGCAATATTTTAGATATTTTATAGATCAACGAATATTTTTTGACCATTATCTACTATGGCTTGGATTAGGCTGGGTTTAATTTATTGATCTTTTTAAATCAAAAAACACTATCTACACATTTTAGTCGTCGCTCAATGGAAACAAATACGTTTGACTGACAAAATTTAGTGTGCACTATTTATTTCGGATCTTAACAGCCTACCTCCACCCTTCGCCACTGACGGACTATGATTCCGGGACAATCCCAGGAAAATCTGGACCGTTGGCAACCCTAGTCATGATGCGTTATAAAAAGAAAACTTGAATAGCAAACCTCATAAAAATTGTGACCGCATTGACAGCCCTGCCTAGAGTGTATAGGAAATGACCTTAAAAAGTATTATTGCAGCTGCACTATTTATTATCAACGCAGTGAAATGATTAGGTATACAATGTTGAAAACTAGGTAACTAGGTTTACGCGTGTCTAGGAATATAATTCAGGCGTAGGTATCTACTTGTGTAGATCCATTAAAATGCATTTAAGAATATCTACGGTTAGAATAAGATTTACTGTAGTTTTATTTATGGTAGTAATAAATAAAGCATTGGTTCATACATTAACATGTTATCTTGTCATCAACTAATTAACCCATGTTTATGACAGGGTGAATTTTTCAGGATCAATTAAAAAATTGATATAACTTATTTATTATTCATTTAATTCAAATAAATCCTTAAAATATTTATAGGTATTGAATTATTCTATTATTTATTTATATTTTAAGTTAACTTTGTGTATCAGTGGAATCAAGAAAACGTGTAAAATATAGTTTTTTGGTTTTTCAATCCCTTTTTTTATACAAAATGACATATTCATGATAGAAGTAAATGATAAAAGAAAGATATAAGTACCAAAACTGGAGCTAAATAATATTATAATAGGTACGTTTCAAGATATTTAGACGATGGAGGGCCATTATATGTTTTTTACTGCCTTAAACACCCGATACCTACCAAACTTATCATTATTTTGACAAATTTAAATAAAAATAGATTTTACAAATCAAATTATTCTTAAAAAATATATCGGACTCTATATAACTAACATCATAAAATGATATCTAAATCTATTATTAAGTAATTTTAACTTTAAAAAAAATCAAAATATGATTATAATTGTTAGATTTTCACCATGTCCTGCATCCCTGGCGCCGATTGGGTCCAATATCCATAAAAACAAACTATTAGGAACTGACAAACAGTGGACAAATTCTGTCCGACAAAAAAAATGAAAAAAAGGTACATTCTGTGCACTGGAAGCTAAGCGGACTAACGGCAACTTTTATAGCCGATTTCGGCAAAATTCATGAATTTTATTCAAGAATGATAACCTAACATAATAATCGATATTTATTTTCAAAATTAGTTTGCCGCTGGTTTCCACCAGATAGACAAGAACAAAGAAATAATAATTATCATAAGTTTTAAATGTTTCTTTAAATATAATATTATACTTATTTTTTAAGACTATAATTAATAGGCCATGAGGTCCAATGATAGTAGTGTAGTGAAACAGCCGTGTAGTTAGTAATATAAGTGAAACAATCACAAACACACATACTTTGAGAAAATCACATAAATATATTGTGAGCTTACCGGGATTGAACCAGAAGCCCCCGGATAAAACACCAGCGCCTTACGAACTGCACTACGAGGGCTGACAAGTTCACTGCCCATAGATTGCTACCCCTAGAAGTCTTCTGAGGTATGTCATAAGAGGCTTCGCAAACTAATTACCAAACTGATAAGAAGAAGGTTCGTACAATAGAATAAATTATATATAGAGAATTCAAAAATAGTCATTGTGAAAGAAAAAATGTATTGATTGATAATAATTGACATAATATGATAAAAACGGTATTTTTTGATGTCTTCTTCATTCTATTACATACAAGTGTGGCGAATTGGGTTGGGTTGTGTCATAGGTAGGGAATCCAATCTCGAGCCAAAATTTTAATCCCGGGATTACAATTTGACGATCCCGGGATTGGCATTTTTTCGATAGTAAATATACATTTTTATACATAGAAATAGCATTGATAAAATTGGTAAAAAATGTCAAGCCAAATTTATACGCACTATTTAAGATATTTATTGTTAATATTATTGTGTACGTTCAATCTTGTAAATACATAGATTTAGTGGAGTATATAATATTGTAATATAAATGTTATAAGTAAATCAGTTTTATTTATTTATTCAAGAAAAAATAACAAATACAAGTTCAATGAAAATAAAAAATAAGTAACATTATTGTGTTGACATAATACATAATAAAATTAAAACATTATTCCGAGATTCTAACAATTATTTCTATTCATTCGTAGATATTGTGCTAATTATTAATTAATAATTAAATTCAATGAGAAAATTAAAACATACATTCATTAAATTTGGCGTAGAAACAACTGCACGTCCGTGGCGTCTAAATGGTATAAACGGATTTATTATTTTTCTGATGTTGTTACAATTGCGTATGGCAGCAAAATGAGGTTATTTATTACCCGTGAGCATCCGGCGATTCCCCCTGTGACATATTATGACATGTGCAAGTACATACATGTCACTAACATACCGATTTTGTGCGTATATTTAATTGATTACGATTGGAAAAAAAATCAATCCCGGAAGTTTCGCGATTATGTTTACTAATCCCGGGATTCATAATATGTATCAACAATTATTGTCCGGGATCCCGGGATTGGATTCCCTAGTCACAGGATATTTGCCTATTATAAAATGAGTCGTGACTCAAAAAAGGTTGGAAACCCGTGTTGTAAATCATTAATTTTATAATATGATCCACCAGCTGTCGTGCCGGAACCTCAAATACGGTGAACAAGCGGTGAACCATTTTTTATTCACTATGCCAGGAAGTCGTTAATAATTACTTCTGTAACCACGAGTGGAATGGTTGTTAATGGCTGTCGCTGTCTTAAAATAGTTTTTATTATCGACATATTTTTATTAGAAGATGACGTGTAGTGTGTCTATAATCAGCGGGTAATGATCCGGATGGAATTTGCGAATGGGTGACATGATGGACAATAACCGATGGCGTGTAACGTCATGTTCAGCATCCAAACACAGCGGCGATTTTCTTTAATGCCAATGACGCAATCGATTCGCCAGAAAAATTACAAAGAGGCCTTGAGAATTCGAACCAGTCACAATGATTATTAAATTATTATGGAAGAAATATGAATATTACAAACTTCTGTACAGTTTATGTGCAAATAAAATGTTTTCCGCCTGCAACATTAAGGAATCATCAGGGCTCGAAAATAGACTGGAGCGCTTTTCCGGTTCATGAAATCCCCAAAATTATCGCTTTATTTCGTGAAAAAAAAAATAATTTGACCATCAAATATAGATCACATAAAAAAAATCTAACACACTTATTTTTATAAAACATACCTACATCAAATTGATATCTATGGTACCTATTATTTTCGGAAAATTATTAAGCGCTTCGGTTCGTAAAATTTTCCATTTCGAGCGCTGGGAATTATGCGTACTACATAGCCAGTTTCCAATAAACGTGTATATCATAAAATGTACGATTTTTATTATATTTCTTTGAGATGGTTGAAAACAATAATAACTAGTTATTGAATTGACATACAATATTTGAGACGGCACTTTGTGTAGGGACGTCACTACCTGCAGTCATAACTACGGGTGCTCACCTACGAGTTATTGCGACCTATAGCATCCACTAGTGGTTAGCAAATACACTTGGCCTAACAGTCCTAATTATTTGGAACGTTACTGACTCAGGCTTTGTGTGTCGTAGAATTCTAAGAGAATTGGAGTAAACTCGTTGCGATGGCTGTTCGATGGGCAAATTATCCGGTTCACGATCCTCAGTCATGAGGTCCTTACTATGGAGGAAGAAAAAATAATATTCCATTCTCATTAATAATTTGTATTTTCGTTCTTGGGTTGGAGGGGGGGGGGGTTCGGGCCTAATCCCCCTTATGTGCGCGCCTGAACCTAATAGGTAGACCAAAAGGCTAATCCACCTCTTGTATACAATGTTATGATCCCTCTCTTGGAGGCGGCCAAGAACTTTAAACTTCAACATACTTAATATATTGCTGTTTAGTGTATATTATAAGTTGTAAATAAATTATTGTAATAAATAATAATAATTACAGGATAAAAAGAACTTTGAGAGAAACTTGACTTGACTAGCTTAAACGATCAAAAAAATGTGTACTTGACATGTCATATTGATTTCTATAGTAACGCACGTATATATTAATAATTTAGTTGGTAGGACCCCAGACCCCCCCCTGGCAACCAATAATGGTGTCGAAATTACTTTTCATACAAAACAGAATTAACTGAGAATGAATTCAATTCTACTTAAAGATGGCTAAAAGTATTAAAAATGCATTGCCATCGTGTTCTGATATATTCTAAAAGTTTCAAATGTCTAGCTAGTCGGGAAGTTAGTTAAAAATCGATCGAGAAGATTTGTACCGGACAAAGAACCACCGGACAAATAAGAATACGAGCTAAGAAAAACGTTGTAAAATTATATTCATATCATGGAAATATTTTTTTACTTGAAAATCTTTCCTTTTATCGGAGTTTTCTTCTTGTGGAGTGAGTAATGGCAACACGAAAACATTATAAGAAGAAAACCCCAAGAGTGTGTGCCAAAAACAGCTGCGCTGGTTTCCCATATTTCATTCGAAACACATTATTGCGTTGGAATATTTTCCAACTGGCAATACAACCGCACACCAAATTTCACTGATACCTATATCGACCAACGCCTATGAAATATTATGCATATAGGTCAGCGCCATCTTTAGATTAATAAAGCCTGAACATGTCTTTTTGCACAAGCAACGAGTGGTCCACTGTTCAGATTGCTTGACATATTGATTCGTCCTTTCTCGTTTCAAATTGAATTATAAATAATTCTCAAATCAAATATATTAACTATCAGCGTTATTTATAAATAATATACATTCCTGTTATACATCAGCTACCAAAGTCAGACTAGTCCTTCACAAAAAAACCGGTGGTAATATCGATTTCCAAAAAATATGTAGCATTGATCTATACAATACATTTGTAGAAGGTGTGTTAATGCTAGTGTATTATTTATGATGTAACTCATCTATCCAAATCAAACCATTCCCTGTGTGAACACGACAGACGCGTCAGTATGAGCACTCTATAGGTATAGAACAATGACAGGCAATGACAGATCATCCATAGACAACAACGGGATAGACGGAAAAAGTAGGACCAGTCGTTGTGAATGTATCGGTTTTCTACTTGAGTCGGCAATGATATAGGTTCAAGACAAATTTTATCTTATTGTACATTGAAGTTGAAGTACACAACAATGGCGACTGCTGTCTTATGATCGGAAGTAAACGTTTATAAAATATCAATTCACTTTATCTAACGAATGTGTTATGTTATAGGTATTATAATAATACATGTAATAATTTATAATATACATATAAGATATACCTAGAGTAAATAGTAACCATTCGCGCACAATTTTGACCACGACCACGACCGTCGACATTGTGGCGACCGATGTTCATATTTTAATATTATGAAACTGTACCTGCTATTGAACGCGCACTTGGAAATCGCTGATCAACCGCGTTTCAAGCAGCGTTTCGAACCGTTATTTTTTCCGTTTAGGTTTTCGTTCACGTTCAAATAAAAAGAAAACTATAATATCGGTTCGGTTCCGGTTTTTTCCGTAACAAATAACGGTTTTCCGGTTTTCGATTCAGTTCCAATTCGAAGCCCTGGTTTCAAGTGCACGTGGCATATCACGATTTTATGTTAAATTATGAATATCGGTGACCGTAACGACTCTGGTCATGATCGTGGCCGTACTAGTCACGTATTTAGCAGAAGTTTGTTCTGGCACGTTCGATTTATACCAAAAAAATATTGTACCTACAGAGACTTAAAAATAATTCATATTTTCCATCTTATTGCAGCGTTCGTTATTTTCATATACGTATTAGTTACGATTGCAGACCAATAATTTCATACTGTTTTCAGCTGGTGTCGTTTGTTTCTTACTTGTAATATTATCATTACATTATAAATATAATGAGAAAACATAATAATACGCACTATTCATGATATTGCTGGCTTATAAAATCTTCAAACAAGGTAGAGTAACGGACACAAAGCTGCAAATTTTGATCGTAGTGCTAGTTGCTGCTAATTCTTCGAATATAATATAAATGGTAAACTGTTGATAGAAAATGAGGATAATGGTAAAATGGTAATAATTGGAATAGAATATTTAATAGGAAATCTTCATTTGACAGCAAATAGTTAAACGCATTGCAGTAGAAGATAATCGATAACTAGATCTACCATCTATCTCACTATTCAGTGTCGCGGCCTGACTATAGCCGTTTGAAGGTACATTTCAAACACGTTTTCGAAAGCACCACAAGTGTTGCTTACTTAATCAATAACGATTCTGACACATTATAAATTAATATAAATCAATGATCACTAATTGATCAGGTAAGACATTGTTGATGCATCGCCATTATTATATAGTGGGTTATCCATTGCACGTCAAACCAATCTCGCTATAAGGCATAAAGCCCACCAAGAAAGCGTTCGGTGCGCTCACTACTGAGTAGGTCCCTTCCCACCCGCGCATTACCCTTCACCAATGTAATAAGGGGCTCAAGGAGCACAAAATAATTATTATTATCAGCGTCTCTCATAACAAAGCAATAAAAATATTATTAAATTTCTCGGGGCTTGTAATTAAAATCGGACACGCAATAACTAAACAAAGAGTTCGCTGTTCTTAAATAATGGCTTCTCGCCCGTCGCATCGACGACGCTTCGAGGAGCGTGATTTTGCTCACCGTGTTCAATGAATGGGACTTTTGCAATTTTGATAATTATCGTAAAATTTAACGAGTTGTCGCGCGACTTGTTGCCGGTGTGGACCAGGCATTAAGTGGGTTTTACGCCTAAGGTTCAGTATTTTCATTTATTTCATATCAAACGTTCTGAAGTAGGTAGTAATAAAAGATTGATTCAACATCCATCGGTATTTCAGGATCAAAAGTATCCAGTTGAAACCAATAAAATACGAGTTTAGATAGAAGGGATCTTGTACGCAATCGGTATTTTGGAATATTGAAGACAGTTCGATTTTTGAAACGAACGATTGTACCTACATGTGGTTGCATTGGTAACAAGTTCATTATTTTCTTCTTCTATTGGCAGTCCCGAAAACAAAATGGCACCTCGCGTTCTGGTTTGAAGTCTGTTGTTATCTTAGGTACCTACTTACCCTTGTATCGATGTTTTACGTGATTATTTGTGTTCCTGTATAAAAATTAACCTAGCCTACATAAAATTGACGTGGCAGCATCTTTTTTCCACGGGTAGGTATGTATAGTTTAATTTTATATTCAAAAGTCCGCTTTGATAATATGGCAATATATGAGATGCCTGAAATGTTACACCGAAGTCGAATTTAATTGCACTTTTTTGACCATGTCCGATCCTAATAAGATCATAATATTATGAGCGTCCACTGAATGGAGGTTTGTATTCAGTTGTTGTTTGTAACAGATTCTTGTTTTTACTAAAAATTGCTGTTGGCCACTTGCTCAACATGTGAGGTCCAAACACACATTGAAAAACGACATGTGAATTTGTCAGACCCGGGATTCGAAATCGGGACCCACAACATCATAAGCCGACGCTCTTATCTTATGAACTTTTAACTTTCAGATTTCCTAGTTCCAATATAAACCACGTTTTTATTAAAAATAGTATTACAACAAACTGCAATAAGTGTTGTCTGTGGCCTATATTACAGAATGGTGTACCATAAATTTAAAAAAATCTAAGCAATTTATATTAACGTATATTATATTAAGTATATTATATTAACCTAAAATTGTGGCTAATTGTTGAAGAATATTATGCAACTAAAATGAGCTACCCACTCAAAGCTTTTTGAGGGTACGTTTTATTTACGAGTATCATCTTAGTGGACCTTCCTTGAGAATTAAAATAAATAATTACCTACCTAAAAAGGTAAAACTTTCATGCTTGTGGTTAATTAATGTGATTTTCCCCAGTGGCAATACTGTCACCACCACCCACATGCTTTCACTCACACAACGAGGGGGTCGCACTCACACTGGCATCGTCGTAGACACAGGCGACCCCTGACCGATTGCGTCAGAGGGCGGGAGAGGGGGCGTGGGGGAAATCGATTTTCAGAAGGCTGGCAGCACAGAGCATTACCGCGCAGTGCTGCCAACTACATAGGGATGCCATGTGAAAGTCTGAAGAAATCACATTATTATCGTGATACCCGTCGGCGTTTTCTTTCAACCGTAACATTTACAGAATAGGTATGTGTGTACCCCACAATGAAGATAATATATTATCATAATATTACCATTCAAATCGCAATGGCGCCCCGTATTTTATTGGTATTTACTAAATTTTTAATAACACATCTATCAATGACTATAAATTGTCTGTTCGCAGTGGCGGGTTTAGTCACGTGTAGGCCCGACAAACTGATATTGAAGCTACCCACGTTAAAAAAAATATAAACCATAATAATTGATATAATTTCTGTATGTAATTAAAAACAATTTTATTATTATTGAGATGACAGATAATAGTATTACCTTCTTGTTTATTTTTTTGTGTATAATTTTTACGTATACATAATATTATTTTGAGTGGTTGTGTTGTAAACCGCTTTTCTTATGCTTTGATTAATTATCTATACCCAATTTGTGAGAAATTCGCATCTTTTAGGATTTTTATATAATTTAATAATTGTATAACCGATTTGAACTGTTTAGAGGCTCACTTTTATATCCTCTGACGAATCGATTGCGTCACCTGCGTCAATGAAATTCGCCACTGTTTTTGGGGGTAACACACCCAGCTGTCTGGGCGAGTTGGTATTTGTGTATAATCTTTTCGGCATTTTATACAAAACATGCGTCTGTACATCTACATTTTGAAAGTTTTATGTTTTCAGAGCGTTATTTCTATTAGTGTATGACCGAAAAGACATTGTATTTTACCCAGCGCTTGAAATGGAAAAAAAATCTACTAACCTGAGCGCTCGATGTAATAGTCATTTATTTCGTTGTATGCCTAGGTACCAAGGTAAAATCTCTCAGTGCTGCAGGCGAATAAATAATATAATCTTTTCGTATTTTATCAGACGCCTAAAAGCACTGCACGGCCTACCAATTTGTTTATCCGCATCGGATATTGCTGATTTGGATTCGGCCAGGGCCTATGAAACCACAGTGGAAAATTCTTTCTATTGCAGGGTTGATTCTGATTAATATTTTGTCGTAGGCATTGGGAACAACGCTGGAAATAGAAAAGTTTATGATCCGGAGTGCTTGATAACTTAGTATATACAATATCCACAGATATTGAAGATGTCGGAAGTCGAATCCTGGAATACTAAGCCCTACTCCTATGGAATGGTACTAAATTCTTATTAACTAGATTAAGATCGACTAAAATCCTTGTAACAAAACAACACTAAATCGTATTATTCTTTGTAAAAATAGGTGTAGGTAATACATACGACATGTCAAGTTTATTATTAAACTTTAATAAAATGAATGAAAATCTGAATTTAAAGAGAATTCACGGCAGTTTTTAAATTTCTCTATAAACGTTAAATTTTATGGTTTCTGCATATACGTAATAATGATTTTAATAATAATTGGAGCGCCATTTTTAATTTTTCACGAGACGATAAGGTGGTTTTGAGGATTTTACGCACCGGAGCGCAGCTTCGATGTGTTCCGGTCCATTTCGAGCGCTGATTGGGAAATAAGACCAGCTTTCATCAAACTGCGATTTATAGCCGCATTATTTGTAGTTTTACCGTACTGCAATCAGTCAATCACTGATGAAGGCCTCGAATGTCCGCGTCTGCTATCTGTAATAAAATGTTTAGGTTGTGCTCGTTTTTCAATCTTGGAAAAGTTGCTAGGATTTAATTGAATTAAAAATGGGTTATCGGATACTATTCTTAATTTAAAGTTAGCCATCCCTACCGAAAGTGTTTTGTTGACTTACAAGGCTCGCTTGGCCGAACAGACTAATGACTTTTCTCCCCTTTTTTGACAAATCGCTCTTTTTCACATGTCGCTACAGTATACTATGTTACTTAAGTAAACCCTCTCGGCTGGCTTTACTATCAATAGATAGATGAAAAATGAAAAGAATCGTTTTCGAAAATATTTATAACATGAAATTCGCATTTTCATAAATGATGCGAAAACGGTCATGAATAAAATGACAAATGACGCAAACAAAGCGGAAAATAGTGGTCCAACGTATTTTTTTAAATATAAAAATTTACTATAAATATTATACCTCTGCTCCTGTATGGCTATGAGCAGTGACGTCCCGTTGGGACAGGTAATTATATTATTATGAAATTCGCATTTTCATTAATGATGCGAAGACGGTCATGAATAAAATAACAAACTACTCAAACAAAGCGGAAAATAGTGGTTCAAAGTATTTTGTTTTACTTAATATAAAATTTACTATAGATATTCAACTTCTGCTCATGTATGGCTGTAGCCAATGGCGTCCCGTGGGGACGGCAGGACATGCGTTGCTTACGGGCGGCAAATGACGGAACGATTGCGATCATTACAACCTTTGAAAGTAGTGGCAGTTTTACATGAAGCATAACACGCAGAGAAAGTACCGACATCTTAGTTTTTAAAAAAAACACAATGGGTCTCCAATTACATTATGATATGTGTAAGATAAAACTTTTATGAGTGTGTTGACAGATAGGCAATGTAATTCGCATCATGCACATCTAACTGAGCTAGTATCCGCGTCACCCCGGTGCGAATGCGTCAGTTTTTAGGCTTTCAGCGCCATATGTTTTTAGCCACAACAAAATGGCTATAGAAAGGCTTCGACCCGTTATTTTTTTTTCGTTCCGGTTCAAGTAAAAAAATACATATCGGTTCGGTTCCGGTTTTCGTTCCGAAAAAAAAAGGTTTTCCGGTTTTTGGTTCAGCTCCGATTGATTAATTTTTAAGTGTTTCCAAGACCCAAGACGTACGACGTATTGCACATACGACAACTAAATTGGGGCGTAAGATCGTGTTAACGCGCGTGTTTGAACATGTACCGAACCGAAAACAACGATTTTTTCCGGTTCAGTTCCGGTTTTCGTTCCGGCAAAAATAACGGGTTTTCCGGTTTTCTGTTTAGTTCCGGTTCGAACCCCTCTTATAAATGAAGAAAAAACGATTTTCATAAAATTCTAAAACTTATATAATTGATTATACTAGGTAATTAAGTAAATGCTAAGTCAATTAGTCAACAATTCGTCTGAAATGTAATATTTTCTTTGTATTGGTTGTTCCTTTTTGGTGGGCTCTTTCTATCTCTCAATGACTGATTACATAGCAGTTTAACTAATAAATGAGTACTTAAATCAGAAATTTCTTTTCTCTTTTGGTATATTAACTTTTCTTATTTTTTTCTTCTTGATTTAGATTAATTTAGGGATATTGAAAATGCCAAGGAAAAGCATCAGAATTCCACTTGGCTCAGGATTTTTTTAAAGACTTTTCTGTTTCTGAGATGTTACGCCGAATTTAAATATAATATAATAGTATATTCTTAAATCTTGTATAAATTCAGTCTAATCATAACCGGATTCAAAGGGGAGGACCATTTGTCCAGCCGCTTGGATAATTATAATTTTAAATAGGTATTGTGAGTAAGTATTAATAATATGTAACCGTTGATATATTATTATCATTTTCGTAATAATTAACACTACTACCACTTCCAGAATTAAACACAATGAAAGATGAAAGTGACAGTTCGCGCTGTTATTACAGGAATACTTAATTTGACATACTTAATATATAGTATAAAATTAATATAATGTATGAAATACTAACTAATACTAGACTAGTTCAGCGGTATAGCAAAATGTTTCTGCACTTTTGTATAAAAGCATGAATATTGGAATAATAAATAAGCTTATCCTAAAAGTAGTTTTTAAGATATTGGGCTGCTTCAAAATTTACTCAAAATGGCGGCCAAATTCTAATTTTTCATTATTACGGTCCAATATGATTTATTTTAATAAAAATTTCAATTGGAAGCCCATAAAATACCAAGATGGCGGATACGTTGCAGTGACGCCCTTAGATAGACTAATAATGCGGCTATCTTTCATTTAACTTGAAATTGAATTATATCTTAAACAGACAAATACAAAAAATACCTTTAAAAATTGGCATACATGTCGTCATTACTGACGATTAGAGCATTTACCGCAAAACTTAATTTACGTGGGAGTCCGAAACGATATCAGGTTTAGAGTGTAAAAAAAGCATTATCTTGGTTTAATTTATTCTTAGATTATAAATAAATGTGCCTACTTATATATTCGATAAAATACCTACGCTTATTATAAACTTAATATTTTTAGAATTCACTATTTTAAAAACGTTTCTATACATTTAAAAATTAATAACTAGTGTGGAATTACATAATCATTAGGTTCTTGTCTATTTAGTGGTAAGTAAGTTAGCGGCAAACAAAATATTTTGAAAATAGCCGATATACTGGATTATTTGTTAATTTAGGTACTTACAATATTTTTGTGTGAGGACTGTGCGGGGGATGAAAACATGTGTGCGAACACATTTTGGTAGGTGTGCGCGCGCACACGCGCACACCTTTAGGGAACATTGCTTGTGGGTACCGATAATTATTTTGTACTTTGTTTCACTACGAAAAATAACGTCCACTATAACAATCTCATTTAAAATTTTAAATAATTCAAGTTTACAGACAATTGGATCGGTTTACACAAGTGAATTTTTGTTTTTATCCATTCCAGAAAAATATAACAACCTTAGACCATATAATTATTATATACTGATAGTAGCAACGTTAAAATGAGCAAAGAAATGGTGAAAACGTACTGAAATTAAAAGTATATAACCTGTGTTGAGTTCAATTATTGTTCGCGGCGAATCCTTTCAAAAGACCCTCAAATTGCCATCGGCCTTGGGTAAAAAAATGTCGGTATTATATATAATATTATGTTATGTTGATAAAATCTGTATGCAAATGTATTTATACGCTTCAAGTAGTTACGTGATTATTAATGTAAACACCGGCCTAAAACCAAATTGATATTTGTCCTGTTAAGTGTTTGTGGAGACTTCTCTTAATGGTTGTGATTGGTTTTATGAATCAAAACACCCAACCCATCAATACAAAGTTTCAAGAGCTTTACGCCCGAGCGAGCCCCCCTTGCCCCTGTATCCAAAAAAACTTCCCTTGTACAATATGAAATAGAATGAATTTGATTTTTTCGGTACCTAAGCCTGCATGAAAAACACCCTTCGCCCACGCATCTGCCAGACGATGGAGGCTTGGAAATGCACCCTGTGTGTAGTACATACATACAAAGCGGTTCTACCTCCCACGCAAATGACAACCGGTTCGCTGATTTACCTACACATGCGGGATTAATCCCACATCTTCAATCATTCTGCTGACGATAATCAGTAGCCTGATAATAATATGGTTTCCATGTAAGTGGGTATTATTCTTGAATATGTCCTAGTCCCAAACTGACGGGAGAGTAACGCCGTCTCATTCTATAAGTTTTATACTTACCGATAGATAAGTCGTCTGTTTTTGCTGCCTTTATAATGGTGTTACAACAGAAATTTAATATCTCTCTACTTAAAAATATCCTCTAGAATTTAATATAATTTATAGGTATTATCATTTTATACGTTGTGCAATATTTGTTAACAAATATAAGTAGGTATATAATGGTAGGTGCCTATCTAATATTTTATGAGAAGCCTCACCGCCATCTTTAGATTAATAAAGCCTGAGCATAAATTTTTGCACAAGCAATGAGTGGTCCACTTTTCAGCTGTCAAAATCAGATCCCAGGTTGCTTGACATATTGATTCGCACTTTCTCGTTTCAAATTGAATTATAAAAAATTCTCAAATCAAATATATTAACTATCAGTGTTATTAATAAATAATATACATTTCTGGTATTCATCAGCTGTCAGTCAGAATAGTCCTTCACACAAAAACCGGTGGTGATATCGATTTCCAAAAAATATGTAGCATTGATCTATGCATTACATTTGTAGAAGGTGTGTAAATGCTAGTGTATTATTTATCATGTAACTTATCCATTCAAATCAAACCATTCCCTGTGTGAACACGACAGACGCGTCAGTATGAGAGTATGAGCACTCTATAGAACAATGACAGTTCATACATAGACAACAACGGGAGGGGCGGAAAAAGTAGGACCAGTCGTTGTGAATGTATCGGCTTTCTACTTGAGTCGGCAATGGAAACCTGCAATTCAATATCTTTAATTGTATAGCTATGCATACTGTTTTCTTCGGTGAGCCGATGTGCTCGGAAGGGGATCTTGAATGCAATAGCGAATGAAGCCGCGCTGCGGGCCTGGGACAAGCGATAGAAAATGATTATAGTGGTGCATGGTGATAACCGGACTGACTCAAGACCATCGGACTTCCTAGCTCTTTACCGGCCAGCTCAAGCTCTGTCAGCTTGGCCTTGGAGAATCACATACATGCTTATGTGGCGAATCGTAAGACGCACGGGATAACAGGTGTTTATCTGAGAAAGGTTATCAGCTTTCAAGCTGTTTGCTGCGTCTTACACGTGCCACAAAGTCTCGTTTCATCGAGGCGTGACAATACTACGAGTATGTTAAATCAGAATAGCAATCTCGGTTCCAGCTAAGGTCTTGGCTAACACTCCTGCAAGGTTTATTCTAACTAGCCAACACGGTAACACGTTACCGTTATTTTTCATAATCCAAAATAACACGGAAATTACTCGGCACAGATCCGTATACAAGGCGGTTATTTACAATAATTGATAACACACGGCACTGCGTGTTACTTGATTCAAAATGATTCCGATTAGAATCAAGTAAGATGTGTTAACTGTATTACTCAACAACATTTCACATCTCGCGGGTTAACGCGGTCATGTGTAGCTATATTAAAAAATATCACGAATGCCAGTTAAATTTTCGGATTAATAAACTGCCTGAATACGACTTATATGTACCTATCATATTTATCACTTTTTTAAAAAAAATATTTTGGAGTTTGCTGTGACACTTTTATTCGTTAAGCTTAGGTTAGGTTAAGCTATACGCACGAATAGTGAATTTGCAGACGTGGTAGAGAAATTATGTATGTTTTTAGTAATAAAATTAATTATTTCACATTTTAAAATGAGTACCATGCCCTGTGGAATTTAAAGTCTATTTGTCAAAAAATATTATAATAACTTACTAAAACATAATATACCTACATCGTTTTTCATTGTTGATTCTAAAATATGATTTATGGCTGGTTTTACTATATTTTATTCTATACGACTTTATTATAATTATTTTGATTTTGCCGTAACCGAAAGATTATAATATGCAATCTCCGACTTCTAGTATTTGCGTAATTTTATAGTTGATAGACTTATTTCATTCTACCCCAAACAGAACGTACAGTAGGTACGTTGCTACAATAACGCAAGTGGTGTCTACATTGTTTTCCCACCACCACCCGTCATATATCTACAGCCGTGGATATGCACGGCCGCCCTCCATGACGCTATAAGCGTGTCTGAAAGAAGTGATTTTAAGTGCTCATTCCGTCCCGAAACGGAGCCGCACGGGACTGATGCTACAATCATGCACCGTAGTGCTTAAATAAGAAAGTTAAGAAAGGAAGGAAATACTGAATGTTATTTATCAAGCGGTTCTATCAGTTCAACAAACACCTCGTGCGAATCTACGTGGACACCTTGCGGTACAGCGCCGATAAAAAGCGGCCGAAATCGACGTCGCTCGTAGCCCGGGCCTACGTACTCAGAGCGTCGCCTCATATCGACTCCGTGACGTCACACGGGTGGGTAAAGCTCGCCGCCCGTTCGGGGGTAACGCGGGGTAAGTTAGGCCACCAAGGGCGCCGAAAATGGGGCGGGTGGCGCAATCTGGAATGCGTGGGCCTGCATTATTATACGGCCGTGGACTGGCGTACTTCACGTCGGCGCGTCCATTCTATTTATACGAGAACGTGTCCGTCGAGACGTTACGTTGTGCTTTCTGGAAAAGGCAGATAAGAGTTTATTAATATTTCACAACATGCATTTAATTTTATTACGGTCTCTATGTGTGACCACGGAATTTAACCTTCAAACGAATCCTTGATCAGGTGTAAGGTGTACTGCAGATCAGCAATAAAACTACACCTTCCCCACCCATAATAGTTAAGATAATTTGGTTGAGCATTTCGCAAGTGGACTGTAATTGTTGAAGGTGATGCTGGATGGTAGATTCCGGATATAGGAGAGGGAGGTGATGTACAAGAATACCAGGCACTGACCTTTTGATGTGATGAGGGCTGGCGCACACTGTCATGGGTCCAGGGTCATACACTCACGCACTAGTTTGTTTTGGGTCACCCTGTTTGCAGCACTTGGTACACAGTTTATGGATGATAATGATATATGATAAATGATTTGTATGTACGAATATCTTGCGACAATACACACCGCTGTTCTCTCGAGCTGATTGACGCGCAACGGCTTACTTGAAGTTACTCCTGAATTTGTTTGTATTTTCAGTTGAGTTACTAGCGACGATAAGCTATCAGAAGTCCGCTCATGTCCGCTATGTAGATGTAACTCTCTGTGGTTTGCAATTACGGTGTTCTTTGACTCATAATTGCTTATTGTCTCGTCTTGTAACAATACCAAGGAATTAGGAGGTGGGTGGGGAAATAAGGATGACAATCGCTCACAATCGGCGCAACCATAATTCTAGATAGTCTTTGTATTAACACCTCTAAAACATAGTTCACTTCTATCCAATTTTATTGCGAAACTTACATATAATTATCATAGTTACTCCAGTTACTCAGAGAGTATTTATTACCTACTCTGCCCTGCTAAGTAAAAAGACAGTTTACTGTGTTTTTTATTTTAGTGAAATGAGAACGGAAGTTTTAAATTACCTTTCCTCTTCTATTATGTACAATTATTGGATTGTTTTGACACAATCTATAAGCATACAATGACTATTTAGAGATTATGTCAAAACAATCAAATCATTTTAAATAATATAAGAGAAAATGTAGTTTTTACTGTCTTTTTACTTAGCTGGGCAGTTACGAACTGTAAACGCCGATGTGTTAAAATTGATAATAAAGCCGTATCTGGAACCTACATCAAAATATGTCTGCAGTCAAGGCTTTTTTAAATTATTATTTTGTCAATATGCGAATTATATTTTTAAATCTCATTTAATTTAACTAATAGTTAAAAATATTTCATGGGGAACACGACACCGAAAATGTTAAAATTTCTCATTTCTTCGAAATTACGAGTATAGTGTTTACTATAAATAAGGACATGTTAAATTAGATGAACATATTATTTAAGTCTGTAGGTGTTGAAAAAAAATGCTATAACCACGGGATATATTTTGATATAATATATTATGGTTTTTCTTTCAATTTTAACATGATGTCATTTACAATATTAGGTAGGTTTGAAATTTCGCTAAACTGAATATATGTACGAACAGGACGAATTATTATTACCTTGCTTGAAGGATTAACAGTAAAATATTTTGAAATACTTAATTGTATTTATTACAGTAAAAAGGTTTTAATATGAAAAGATACACTTTTTAAAACGGCATTGTACAGCGAAACGCCTGTTTAGCCAGACAGAAGACGGAAGTGGGCTATTTTATTTTACCCTTATCAAAATTTGTACGCCCATTGTGACTCCCACACTGTGAATTTGAAATTTCACTTATACATATCCCCCTACAATATCATTTATTTATTTATTAAGTGGACACTTAAAAGAGTATAGAGGTCAATTTTATACAATTTACATAGCAGGATTTACATAATGTTTGAAAAGCTTTTTACAAACTTACTTTTTTCATTTCCATTGACTACGTTGTGAAACCATTGTTCACGAAGCACCTACCTGGCCACTTAAAATGTAACGTATCAAAATGTGTTTTAATCACTTTAATGCCATATTGATGAAATTGATTTAGATCAGAATTTCCCAAACTTTTTCGGTCTATCGTTACCTTTTAGAGCAACTATGTGTAACTTTATGTAAGCTGTTTTATGTATTTACTTAATGTATTTTAGACAAAGAGTTTCCACTGAGTTTATATACAAATTCATTATATTTGGCTGAGGATACTGGGCTGTTACTAGTTAAAGAAAAAGTCACATTGGTCTTCAGCTCAAATTAAATTGGCAGATTGTCAGACCGATCGTTTGACACGATCGCCCCCGAAGAAACATACGGACCATACAGTTTGACGTAAAAAAAGGGAAAGAGAGAAAACTGTTCAGTGTAGCCACCAAGCCAACGACGGATTTATGTGTTTTGGCAAACCTATTTTTTATAATAGCAACACCACGTTTATTAATAATTGTAAACCAATCATAAGCAAGGGTCAACACGATCAAATCATTGCATGTAATAATTGCTTAGAGTGTAATACCGATTTCCTACTACGGTCGGCGTGAATCGATGGATCTGGTTGGATCTGCGCGTCTGTTGGTGTGATTATTAAGCCTATATATTATACACCGTCATAAAGAAATATCCAACTTACCATAATAAGAAAATCGTGATTCACATAAATGTGTTGCAGTAAACGAAAGTAAAACGCTTGTTTTGACACATTGGGGTACTCAATTACACATATTCACGTTCCGCGGAACATAGTTTGGGAAACCTTGAATCTACGGACACAGGTCTTGCGTATCGTAGAATGTCAAGTTAAGTGTAGTCAATCTGTTGAGAACACTGTTCGACAGCCAAGTTATCGGAGCCACGATCCTCAGTCCTGACGAATAAAATGGAGAAGTAATATTCTATTCACCTAAATAATTTGTATTTTTTTCGTTACCCGAATACCTTCTCTTTGGTGCGCCTGGCCGCAAGATAATTCTCAATTATTGTTTTGTTTTAACATGTTTATTATTTTCTTTCATACTGAAGTAGATAATTTATTGAACGTCCTTCGTATTTAAAATATTTTTTATTCTGTAATTAAATAGTCAGGTATTTATAATATTATTTTGAACAACTTCTATTGGGTAACAGACAGGTAACCTAATTAAATCAAAAATGTCAGATTCCTATTTTTACTCGTGCGTTAATATGACTTACTGGCATTGCGAAATGTGAAAAACTCTGGAAAATTTACCGCGTCATTTCATTTATCTAGGCTACGCCGTCCATAGCGTTTTCGAACTTTGACTTTATTGTGTACGACCTTATTTTACAAAACAAATTTGAAATTCAATATGGATCTCTGCGTTAAATTTTAATTGTTACAGAATGCAAAAACGGTAATTAAATTCTACCTAATTGGTAGGTAGTAGGTATTCGACAAAAATATATAAGTATACAATATAATGGTGGGTATTTTATACTTATACATTTTTTATTTATTTATTTATTAGTGTTACGAATATTACATTACATAAAGGTGAATTCTCCACCTACAAATCAAGTTAGTAAAAAACAAGCCAAAAAATAATTAAAAAAAAATATATATACTTAGCGCATCACTAAAAATGTCTACGTCTCTAGGAAGTGCATTCACCGGCCTTACAGCCGTCGTTATTGGTGCCTGATTTTCTATGCAATGATTTAAGAATGTGGAATTCTTTATTGAATATGCATTATTTGGAAAAGTTTATGTGAAACTTGTAAATATTTGAAATAATTTATACCATTAATAATAATTTAGAAATACGTTAATATTTATAGATTTACGGAGTTTTTTTCCTTTCACATGCCATGAGGCCCAATAACAGTGGTGTAAAATAGAAGTGAAGCAATCACAGAAACATAAAAACAGACATTATTGTATTCTGACCTCATCGAGAATCATAACCCAGGAATAAGAAACCAGTGACTACGTGGACTCCGATAGACGCCATTCAGGAATCTTAAGCTAGTGTCTAGAAAACATAGGTATCATTTTAAAAAAGCTCGGAAACATACATATCAGAAAAAAGTTGTAACGAGTGGGATTAGAATTTACATATTTCAGTTTCCGGATGAGTGCTCTAGCTCTTATAATTACGTTTTATCTGAGGCACTTCAAACGAAAGGTAAGGCTTTGTAATCAATTACAGCGGGGATTTTCTTTGACGCAATCGATTCGTCATAAGAATTTAAAAGGGGTCTCGAAGCAGTTCAAACCAGTCATAAAGTTCAATAAAACGATGCGATTTTCTTACATATTCAATATCAAACATTACTCGAAGCATAACAAAATTCCTCCAAAAGGGTATGCATTATGCATTATAACCACTCGTCAGATACGTAGGTATGTGTCAATGACATTATTAATGGACGACTCACTCAATACAGTAGCTAGCAAGTAAATTCGCATGTATAGGTAGACGTCACGCAATTCCATTATGCGATATCACGCATCGGGAATTTATAGCAATATGACCTTTATTGTAATGGCGTTAGAGCTTTGTTTATAATGTCAATCTTCATTTGAGCGAACCCGTTCGAACCGAACCATTCGGCAGACCCAACAAAAAGCATCAGGAATTTATAGCAATATCACCTTTATTGTAATGGCGTTAGAACAGATTATGCCATTCGGCAGACCCGACAATAAAGTGAGTGTCATTTTCTTTTCCATATGATTCGTCCATATTAATGTCATTGGTATGTGTACACAAAAAAATAAATGTGTGAAAAATATTATTATTTAGCCATTGTTGCCATCATCAATAATAATTGGATGGGGAAGATACACATTGTTATTTTTACTAGGCACATTGGTAGCTGGAATTATGGTTTTTATTTTATTGTTTATTAGTGGTTCAGGCCTCCAGCCTGCCACTGATTAGAGCCATATTGGTATATGGAATCAGGGTGCTAGGATTAATGGAACGGTAAATGTACGGATGATTGATATTGCTGAAAGAATCTCAGGAGGCGTGGCGAGAAGGTCTGTCATACGCAACTACAGTTATCTCCCGTAATGTCACACGTCAAAATAGGTTGACTACGTTGGTTAGGCCATGTCTCAAGGATGTAACAAATTTAACTACCCAATATGGAAGAGGCCGTCTTCAATTATATATTGCCAAAATAGTCATTGCGTAGGTACTTAAATTCATAACATATAATGTTGGACGCATCTCACATTTATTACCGTATCAAAGCAGACATTTTCATACATAATCGCGGAAAGATATTATTTCAAATTCGTACTTAGGTTATGTTAAAGCAACATACTTCAAAGCAGAACGCTAGCCGTCGTTTTGTTTTTGGGGCTGCCAGTAGAAGAACAAAATAATGGACATGTTCCCAATACCTACCACCACACGTACAATCGTTCGATTCAAAAATCGAACTGCCTTCAATGTTCAAATTGTGTAAGAAACATCTGCATTGCCTGAAACAATTAAATGGTTCATTCGAGTTACCTTCAATGAATTTTCGACAAGCTGTAACATGATAATCACCTTGCAGTCCAACCAGTGTTGCCATATTTTTCTAAGCTGATAATAGTACCAAGGCGTAAAAATTATAGTATTTCTGAAAAATATATAGTACAGTGGGTCTATTCTATACTTATCGAACACTAAATTGATAAATAGTATCAAACTTAGGCTAGGTTTGTATCAAAATATTAGCACTTATTGTAACAATTACACGAAGCCGGTTTTTGTTGTTGCAATAAGTGCGATATTTTAACAGCAGCAAGATAGGTGCTGTTAAAATATAGCACTTATTGCAACAATAAAAACCGGCTTCGTGTAATTGTTACAATAAGTGCTAATATTTTGATACAAACCTACCCTAAGTTTGATAATATTTTTCACTTTATCACTTTAGCGGTCGATAAGCATAGAATAGACCCCCAGGAACATTTTTCGTCTTGAATCCTTTAAAATAATAGTATTTTGGTATATTTGGCGTAAAATTATAGTATTTTACATTTTTCGCGAAATCAAAATTATAGTATTGTACTATAATTATAGTACGGTTGGCATCACTGAGTCCAACACCCCATTACGCGGTCTTTTACAATATAGTTCCGCCACTCATAGATAGAGACATATCATCCATGGAGGCGACCATGACCCACATTAGGATATTGCGTAGATGAAATGTTTTAATTTTAATTGTCTGTAGGTATTTTTAGTTTTGTTACCTGTAATGCTTACGAAAAAACCCACACCTGCTCATAACAATCGAGTTACTAAAATAAATTACACGTTAATAGCATTTATTGATCATATCCAAAGAAAAACTGAAAATTCCTACGGCTTCGTTATATATGCACGTATATTACTGAACGTTAACACACACCACGTGCGTGTGTGTGACCTCCCTCAACGCGATTGGTCAATTTCGGGGGCTCGACCCGCTTTACAGGCCATAGACAAGAGCATTCGTAGCACGCAGTATTTAGTTTCGCTGGAAAATGTAGAGCGCTTTCTCTTTCTAATCGTCTGTTTCGGGTGTTGTGTCCTTGTCTTTATGGTAATGATTGTTTATTGCGCAGTTTGGGGGTTTTCTGGAAGCTGTAAATGATTTATGAATTAACCCTTTAACGGCTTCAAACTCGAATTAGAATATTGTTCTCGGAGCGGTTGGCATTATTGGATTCGCGAAATAGACTCATTTTATACAAGTTCTGTACCTCTTCTACATATTGTAACGCACTATTAAACGGGAAACATTATAGCGTTTAGTAAAAGCTTAATTTTTTTATATTATTAAGTAAAACACAATTAAATAGTACTTATACCACTTTATTAATACATTTTGTACCTACCGGCTTTGTCCTCTTCAAAGTGACATTATCAACTTGATATTGAATTTGAATTTTTGCAGAAACATTTTATGCCTCGCTGACCCACCCAATGATATTGCATATATAATGCATTTTAGTAAGTATATTTCATACAACTATGTATTTATTATGCACGAAATTAATTATTGATCGGAAATCTTGAACTTATAAAATAGAATTATTATTGTGTACCTAAACTCAAAATGAGTCTACGCGGTGTAGTTCGTTTTTTTACCGTCAGGTTCTACTGCGCAGGCGGAGATATTGCACTGTCCAATTGTCGCGTGAAAATTCAGAAGCTTTTGAACTTTTTTGATACATGCATGCAATTTGCACGATAATACGTCGTGTTTACACGTGCATTTCTTTGTTATGGTCGCGATAATACGTACTGACAACAGTAAATCCGTGCACGTGTAAACGGGGTAGATTCAGTTGACATAATTGAATAATAATTGATATATTATATTTAAAATAATAAATATTAGGTATTATAAATGTATTTTTCCGCCTTCTGAATCTTGCCGCCTGGTTACTTCGCACCACCAGCTTGGCGTAATCTTACCAGTGTTGCCATATGTTCAAAGTGGAATTGTACAGAGCCTTCAAAATTATAGTATTTCGGCAAAAAATATATTACTCGTTGAATGACCAATACTTTTCTGCATTTTCAAAAAATTACACGGATTAACGAGACCTTTTTTAGACAAAAATTACACGTAAAGTAAATTAACGAGAGCTTTTTTTATTTTTCTACATAATTTGTATTGCGCACTTATTTTCCGAATTTTCTATATTATAGTAATTTCGGACTTTTATATCGTACATAATACTTGGGCCACAATTATAGTACAAATAATATAATTATAGTACGGTTGGCATCACTGGACCCTACGTATGTAGGTCTATCAAGTTTTTTTCTGTTCGGTGTGTGTCTACCTTTTATTTCTATTGGGTATTATTATCAATGCGCACCCATTCTCAGCGACAATATTGATTCAATCACAAGCGTATATTATGTCAACCACGTCGAATATTATTATAATACATATATTGTTATAACGTAGTAACTGTAGGTACTACATACAATCGTAGATAATAATATAATCAATGTTAGTGGCATATGGCCCCATCGTGATAGGTTGAGGTGAGGGCTGGCATAAGAGCCCATTTAAAATATACACTCACAATAAATATTTTTAAAGAATAAAATTAATTAAAGTCTATGTAAATTTTCTTATCCTATAACAGCTTGTCGAAACATTGAGTGTACATTATTGAAATACTCATTTAATATAGATATTGCCAATGATTTGAGTATTATTGCTTAATATTTTTTTGACATCTTTGAATTTGGGGGCCCTTTGCCAACGTGGGAGTCTGTCTAGTCATGCGTGTACCTAGACCGTACCGTTGGGTATTTCCCGAGAAAATCTCAATCTCGAGATTCGGGATTTCCCGAAACGATGAAATTTTGAAATCTCGAGATTCGGGATTTCCAGAAAAGAATTCTCGAGAAATCTGGAAATTTAAAAAAAACATGTAAAAATCAGTGTAATAACAGACAAGTTCCAAAAAAATAAAAAATAAAATAAGACAAACAAAATAGAAGTATGTTAGAAATAAAAAAAGAAATGTTAAAAATTTCAATTTTCGAGATTCGGGATGGAAAATTTCGAAAATTTCTCGGAGAGTTCCCGTCGGGAAATTCCCGAAACCCAACTCTACGTGTACCGGTGCACCAGTCAGGGAACAAAAAATAATTTAAATGCGCGTGATGTAGGGAGGTAGAGAAGGACATGATTTGAGTTATTGCCTAAACCAAACCATAATAGTTTCGGTCTACTTTGGGCGATGCGACAAAATTGTGGTCACTTTTTCATTAATACTTATTTGTTTTCGTTGGATTAAGAACACATATTGTTAGTACCTAAACGTCCTAAACCAACCTATAATAGATGAAAAATATTATTCTATCCATAAAATATCCAAAATTATGTACGATTTAATTGCATAATTTTATAATTTTAGACATTTTATAGATAGACGAGTATTTTTTGACTACATATTATTTATTATGGCTTGGTTTCACAGAGTTCAACTGAATTTTAAAAACGAACCAACACCGTCTATAAATTGTAGTCTTATTTCAATGAAAACCAATACGTATGACTGACAAAGTTTAGCGTCCACTATTTATGGCGGATCTTAACAGCCTACCTCCACCCTTCGCCACTGCCTAATACTATGCTATACTTGTCCACTTTGTTTAGAGTGTTAAATTTAGCTACGCTCCTTTCTTTCGTTCAATGAAAAAAACACTGGTGGCGTAGACCCCTGAAGATGAGAGTTCTTGAAATGACAGGCAATTTGTAGCGGCGTAGCAAGACTACTACGAAGCGTAGATGCCTCTACGGATTGATGAGAATGTTTTCCCGGCATTACTTCATACAAATGACACCATTAAAATTATTTCACGTAGTTGGCTGGTCTGAAATTTAATAATTTTGTTTGGTATATATTTTTTTAAATATAGTTGGAATTTATTATTTAAAAAATACGATTTTTTTATTTATCTTGATATTTAAATTCCAACAATTTCACCTGGGCTCAAGAATAATCTACTTATAATGTTTATTATTACATCCCTGCTCAAATCGGTTAGCAATCCTGTGGTTTTCGGCCACAGAACAGATTAATAAATAGAATTCCGATAGGCTATACTCACCCCAATACACTACATTTTGACGCAGGGTTTTGAATGTGTGAGTGTCCTACGAAAATGCACCACACATTATAGACGTGCAATAGTGTGTGTTGCGACCTTCAAATACACCAATATTGAATGAGTGTCAGTGCATAAACCGAGAGCAGTACGTTGTCAGAACGAAGGAAAAGCTTAGAATGACGTATTCTTTACACGTGTTTAAGTTTATCCCATAGTCTTCCACACTCGAGATCGGTTTCCTGTTACCCCACACCCGTTAGGTATTTCAGTTCCCATTATTTCTGAGTTCCCTGTGATCGAAAAACTTCTTGTCGTGGAATGGGACCGATCGGAAAGTTAAAAAAGCATATTATATCATAAATTTCAATGGTAAATAAATATACGAAACATTTATTCGACTCTCGATTTAGGGAACTGAATTTTGGCAAGAATGTAATCCTCAACATTCCCGTAGATAAAAGTGGCGCACAGCGTTTTAGGGTCTGTTCGGTTTTTCCCAATATATTTATGTTTAGACAATCTTGTCTAGCTCAGCTTGTAATATTTTCTTGGATAAATCAAGCACAGAGCACAACGTCACCGTTTTAGCAAAACCATCTATGTGCACTTTCTCAAATTGTGCAGGAGAAGGATAAAACTGAATAAAAAAATAATGTTACATTTAAACATTAAAATTATGAAGAATGCTTTATTATAATCAGAAAATGGTCTAAGATTATTATTTTGTTTACAAAAATCTTTTATTTTTAATACAAAAATAATAAAAATACAGTTTGTGATGTCACATAAGTTGTTTTGACCGTTTTGTAAATACACATAGTTTAATTTATTCATCAAAATGTGAATAATAATAAATTCATGAAAAACTGTTACATAAATAATAGTTGAAATATACCTACATAGTGCGTTAGTGATAAATTGCAATATCATTTTATTAATTATTAATGCAATAGTGAGATGATATTATATTTATAAGTTCGTTTACTTTCTATTAGCAGGTTTAAATGTTAGGTTATCGTAGAAATAGTGGTGATCTTTCTCTATTACACTTTTTAATTCCTGAAGATGTATGTATTTCGACTGCGATATTGGCAATGATTCATTATATATATATTACAAAGGCAGTCAAACGGTTGCACTGATAAAGTTGAGTTTGTAAAAGATTGTTCCATCTGGTAGATACTGTAACATTTTAATATCATATACAACAGGATCTCCGATTCGTTTTCCTGGTCTGATTGAACTTAATCCAGATTTAATCTTATCCATAATTCTTAAAAATTTAAAATCAATGACATTAATTTTATAAGGTTGTTTTGGTCTTGCTAGCCGCATACGTGCTATATAATCAGATGGTGAATATATTGGAGGCTTAAAATACTTTTCTTAGGTGGCATGTGCACTATCGGCCTCTATGTGTGGCCTTTTTCCAGAAAAAGCTGTTGAATCTCGATGTTTTTTCTCTCTAAAGATATAACTTAGAGCAGTAGCGAATAATTTATTTCGGTTTTGATATCCACACCCATCCGATATTAGAATTATTTCATTGTATTGTCCTGCTTTCGATGAGATGAGACAAATTCATTAGAAGATACATTATGAAGAATGTATATGGTGAAATTGTGTAGTTGCAGCTTTTGTTTATAATACATTTGTGCCTGTGTTTTGGACATAGCAGCACACTTTGTAGATCCATTGTGATTACTAACCGTCCAGTAATACTTCTGGTACTCACCTTCATTTCATTTTTGGTCTTCTAGCATCTTTTTTTTTTTTAATAATGTGGCTATTGTATTTCATTTCTGAAACATTCTTCATTTTATAACTACAGCAGATGGCAGTGATGGCACACTGATCTTTACGTGGTTGGTGGATACTGATTTTTTAGTGGTAAATATACTGGAGTATATTCTGCTGCTTTATGACCATTTTCCAGAGACCATTTTTTATATTCATCATGCATTTGTATTTTGGATCGGAAACACGATTCCACATACACCCTGGAGGTATTTTCTCTGCAATAATGGCTGGGAACTTTGGAATTAGATCCAACCATAATGTAACATTTTTTCACAAATCTCTCCGTTTTGATTTTTGGTTGCACTACCAATTATTTATCTTCAGTCAGAATCTTATTACCTGTCATTGTTGCTTTCAATTGGCCACTGTCATCGAGACGTTTGTAGTTGTTTATCCAACTTTTAAATTAATTCTCGCCTATACCCTATTGACCATGTAGGCATCTTCCAGAAATTATTGAATATTTCCTGTCTCTCTTTTTGAGAAAGCATCTTTCAAACCGTCGTGCAAGACCATAATGCATAGCATATAACATAGAAACAAACTATGTGTAGCCAAACTGTAAAAAAACATTACACTCTCGATATCAAAATACCATCTTACTTATATGTTACTATAATATACACATAGTTGTTTTTGTGAACCGTGGTTTTTGAACCTAACACATAGCTGTTTTTTATTTTTTGAAATAACTTCGGAGCGAGTTTACCCAACACATAGATCATTTTACTGGCCTATAGAGAAAAAAATAAGGAATGACTTGGTATTTAAAAGTCATTTTTGATAAAAGTGACACATAGATGGTTTTGCTAAAACGGTGACGACAATCTGTTTTAATCGAGAGATTGTTTAATGTGCTAGTTTGTGCGTTTCATGTAGAACTCGCAATAGTTAGTTAGTATTAATTACATACATTTGATACGTCAGCCGATAATGTGATAATGGACCAATACAAAATAAATAAACCGTTTTGTGTTATGTAAATATGCATCAACTATAAATGTAAAAAAAAATATTCCTTCATTAAACCTTTATTCTATATTCAATTAGATAATATTATAATAACGATGTGATATTTGTCGCGTGACAGAGTCGATATATTAAGAGCGTACATAAGTGAAACGGCAAACAATTTTCAACAGTATGTGGGACGTAATTTCGGCCGCGTTGCCAGTCTGAGAGCGACAGTCGACCTGTGAGCGCGTCAATTTGTTTTGTGATGGCGTCGGAGGAATATATTCTTAAATCGTGTTAAAAAAGATAACTAAAAAACGTTCCGCATGTACTTGAAAAAGAAAACATGTCAATGAATATATTATTATTATTAGTAATATAACAATAAACATAACATTAAATGGACTTATGTTGGATTTTTATGACAAATTATATTTCGTTCGGCTCGCGTCATTTGCACAATCCGCGCATCGCCTAGTCACGATCTTTGTAGACCATGCCTCAGCTGAGGTATAGCCTTAACTAAGAAGCGATTGGATAATATTATGAAGTTGGCGTATCCATTATCGAATAATTAAGGCAGCGGGATACCTATCAGCGCGTCTATTCTATACACAAGACTGCTTTTCGGCCTCTACGGCAGCTATCTAGGGTAGGTTTGTATCGAATTATTAGCACTTATTGTAACAATTACAATAGATTAGTTGTAATTGTTACAATAAATGCTATGTTTTAACAGCACCTCTCTTGGCTGTGTTAACTTTAGTGCGAGATAGACAGTTTTGACTGTTTCGACGGCTAACTTATTGTAACAATTATCGTAATACCTCAATATATAAATATGATACAGTAATCACTTTAGCGGTCGATAATCAGCCTTGTGTATAGAATAGAATAGACCCACTGGGGGAACGTCCTCACAATGCATGGCCTATCTTCATCTGTATTAGTATTTAAATATATTAGATATATGTCAAATTAAAGGTTATACAATTTGGAACCCTCTGTAAATATATAATTATATATTGTTGATTAAAATAGCACTTATCTAATTAATTATTCATTATAAAAACATATTCATACTCGTATGTCTTTAAATTTGCGATCTTTATTTTCAACGTCATGTACCTACATAATATAATAAATACCTATATATAATACTCCTAGACAGCACTACTGCAAAAATTAAAACACAATATAACCTAATATTTTTATTTTATAAAGCGCAATATCACGCGGTTTCACTAGCTAGTGTTATGTTTTGTCAAATTTAATATTCAAATTCAAGCTATGCAGCTTCTCGTATTTCATGTGCACCTCATAATATCTAAATTTGGTGATATCCGATGACGTTTACATTTAGTTTGCTGCATGCTTATCATTATTGACACTTTGCTAAAACGGAATAAGCGATCATG
Organism: Rhyacophila brunnea; assembly: GCF_057557595.1. Taxonomy (NCBI): domain Eukaryota; kingdom Metazoa; phylum Arthropoda; class Insecta; order Trichoptera; family Rhyacophilidae; genus Rhyacophila; species Rhyacophila brunnea. The sequence goes on from NW_028232774.1 coordinate 25,419,009, forward strand.
TTACCACAGACAATAATAATAATAAACCTTGCAGAAAATTTCCATACATCAGGCGAATGCCATAAAAAATGCCACCTGAGAAGCGAACATTTTGTATATTTGTTAAATTCCCTACCTGTGTTGTCTATACTCTATAGGGATTGCGATACCGGTATTCAATTATTCATCGATACCGAAATACCGGTTTCAAAATTCAAAATACCGGTATTTTCGGCATTAAGAAGCATACGCGTTCGAATATCCAAGATGAATCTAATGTTATTTTTTCATTACTTACTACTATAAGTATTGTATATTTAATTTATATTGACTGAAACCAACAAAAGTTAAATAATAATAAAACAAAATCCCTCAAATATAATATATAATATAGAATTATCGCGATGAATTAACAATATTTCGAAAAAGAAAACAGTCGTGGTATTTCCAATCTATTGATCAAGAACATCTGACATACAGTTGAATTTGACAGAGGTTTTCCTGTACCTGGACTTATGTTATTTGTAAAAAAAATAGCAGTTCTAAAATATTATGATCTACTTTGTTATGGAACGGCGGGATCATTTTCATATAAACACATTTTATATTTAAAACGGATTTTATTTTAAGCTAATTATTTAATGTATAAAGCAGATTACATTTTAGACAACTTGTTAGTATAATGAATGCAGTCGATGCGTCTATGGTTGGATTACAAAGAATTGTAAAGCTATTTTGATTAAGTATATTATAAAACAAACATTGATATTATTATGTATGGAATTCTCAGACAACAATATTGGTTGGAGGGAAGTTTGAGACAATAGCAATACATCAAATCGTTATCAAACGCGCATTGCGACTTGCGAGGCATTCATTGTATTGATTATTAACATTTGATAAGAATATATGCTCAGATTGCGGGGCTATATGTAACCACTTATACATATTTATAAAGGTATGGGTAGGTACTTTAGGTTCCTATAAAATGGTGTTTTAATAGCTATATATATTGATAGGTACTTCTTTTTTTCTATATATTTTGACGAATACCGGTATTCAATAAGAAATACCGGTATTGAAATATTCATTCGGTATTGCGATCCCTAGTTGTATATTGCATTGATAATAATTTATGACAGCGTGTTATAAACTTTTTAATCCTATTAGAAAGACACATAATAATAGTATATAATGTCCCCTATAAGTATGTAAGTGGTAATAATAATAGATCGCTGACATTTTAATTTTTTTTAATGCTTCGGATTAGCGACGCTTGTCAGTCGGAATGTGATGAAGACATTACGCGCAATAATCGTTGGTCCGGATATAAAGAAGAAGCATCTAAACTCATAATAATTTTCCATGAATATAGAGACTCCACAAAAATTCCCCTGTCTTAATGGCGGTTAAACTGGGACAAGGGGATTTTTCGGGTCCAGACCCCTCCATATACAGAAAAATACAAATTATTTCTGTAAATGTAATAACTTAATATTACATTACTCTTAGTCTTGGTCAGGACCTCATGACAGAAGATCATGACCCAATTGATTTGACTGTCGAAAAGCTGTTTACGGGTTGGCCCCAAGCCATCTCGGCATTGTACGACATGCATGGCTTGTGACCACTGGAAAACCTGTAGCACTCATAAATTGGTGCGAGTATTAATGCGTCTAAAAGACAAGACAGCGCGGACGACACAAATGGACACTGGCGATCTTAATAACGCATTCTCGCGGACGCGACAGCTTGCGATAACTCGTAGGTGAACACTCTTAGTTATACCTGGCCAGGTGTTTAACGCTACGCTCAAAGAGCGGAGTGTATGGGTATGGGGAAAGTAACTGGAAACGTGAGGTATTCTGTGATTGAAGCGATGGGAAGCTAAATATATATTATGTAAAATGCTGAAGCCAATGGCAACCGATAGATTTTTTAATCCCGACGCCTTAAAAATCAATAAAAAAATCAGAATATTTTCCAAAACGGACCTCCCCAGATCATTTTTCTGTATGCGCGCCTCGACCAGCAGTAAACACAGCATAGCGAATACTGTCCCTTCCCTTACTGACTTTTGACTACTTGCCCACTTAAACCTGCGATATTCAAAATGTGCGCTGCGGGGCACCCCAAGCAGTTCGTAGCTAATAATAATTCATGAATATGGATTCTGAAAGTTCATGGATGGAGATTTTTTATTTTTTAACCACCTAAATGTGTTAAAATTTTCGAGGAAGCAACATGCATACCTATCAGAGGTAAAACATTAAAAATGTTCTAGAAAATTCGTCGGGTAACACTTTTTCAGAACTGTCATCACTAAAACCGAAGCGATAGTGATCATTATCCACCTGGCAGTTATAAATATATCATAGTATCATAATATCATAACATAATATTATTATCAAATTTTGGCAGGCCATTAAATCGTTGTGTGACATTCCTGACAGCAGACTCGACTTTTGGAAAATGTTTATTTAAAACGAAAGGCGCTAATTGGAAAATGTCCAACGAAAACCGCCGGTGATTGGCGTAACGTATATTATTGCGAAACTAAAACAGACAACTTACTTACACACTGAATTATTCATACTATTTACTTATTGTACAAATTGTTGATTCCTTGATCTCAATCTTAAATGATTAATACCATCTTAACCTGAACTGCCAAAATTCGCAAGTCTTTCAAGTCTTCTGCCAGCGCTCGAAATAGAAGATTTTACGAACCGGAGCGCTCAATAATTTTCCGAAAGAAGCGTGCTCGATTTTTTGTACTGTATCTGCTTACATTAGAAGGAAAAATGCAGTTTCAGTCTATAAACGTTTAATTTACATATCAACTGAAGATGTTATAGGTTATAGCTCCGCAATTTGAGCCTATCTTTATATTATTAGTAGTAGTATTAAATGCGGCATAATGAGTGTCTGGTAATGCGTTTGATAAATATTTGATTTATCGCCCGATTGTTCTATCAATCTAAAACGTCCCGAATGGAATTCATCTTTATCGCTCATTGTTTTAAACTTCTTGGCGGATATTGTTTTATATGTAGGTATCCGTTTTCCTTATCAAACCAAGGCCCGTTTCAGACGGGACACCGGTGTCGCGCTCGATATAATATATAAGGCCTTTGTATTCGAATAAAGGGGCCTTTGTATTATGTGTATAAACTCCCTAGAGCTAATGAGTCAACGCATAATTTCGCGTTATAAATTAGAACATAAAATTGGCTGCGGTAATAAAAACAAGTGTATCGGCGGCTTGAGAATGTAGCGGCCGACGGAAAAGTGTACCGGACACCCGTTGACTCATTAGCTCTGGGGCGTTCATAAACATAATACAAAGGCCCCTTTATTTGAATACAAAGGCCTTCTATATTATATAGAACGCAACACCGGTGTCCCGTCTGAAACGGGCCTAAATGTCTAAGAATGCCATACGTAATATTTGTTTTGAGGAGATTTTGATGAGGAACACCCCATAAAAAACAAAATCTGTTCGTAAATGGCAACATTGAAAAGAATTTGAAATCATTCAAAAATAATTTTCAGCAAAACAGTGTCTTATTGCCTGTAAAAATAAAGGTCTATGTCATGGCATTACTGATATTTTTTCTTATTGTTTCGTATTAAAGTTTGTGAAAACAAATCAATTTAAGTATTTATTGATAATTCGCGAGCGATTGTGTTTCGCGCCATTTCAAGCTCTGTTTTTCTCACTAAAGCAAACGTCCATTGAATAAAATATAAGTGGGTATTGTGATCTTTTAATTTCAGTACATAAATGATTGATAAATTCTCGTGAATGAAAGCTATCTCTAAATTCGATTTAGTTATCAAATTTTCAGAAGTTTTTAAAAGACTAAGCTAAAATAAATGTTTTTTTTTTGTATTTCTCTTTACCGTTAAATCGACTGAACAAACAGAATGCCAAAATTAGTTACGAAATAACAAAGTATCAGAGCATCACGGTAAGTATACAGGTGTTCGATTCTGGGGTATACCTACCTACAACCTGAAAAAAATAAGGATTAATTTTAAATATAGAGTACTTCAAACAAGTCAAACAAGGTTTTAGTCGTATCTTACCCAACGCTATTTGAATTGACAGATAAAGACAATGAGATCTCTGGTACGCCCTTAAATCTATGGGTACGCCATAATATTTAAGGAGTTCTGCTTCCGGTTCGGGGTTATCAAGATTTGGAATCAGGGGCTCAGATTCCGGTTTCAAAATAAATATTGTGTTCTCAAGGTTCCAAGGTTTCATTTTATAGTCTAATGTTCTTTTAAATGGAAAAATACATTGCATTTCAATGGTAATTAACTAGGTAATTATTTAGTTTCATTTCTGCTGCGCGTGGAGGCCACACACAATTTTGTATGTGAGTATTGTTGACAATTTGGTGGATCTATACTAAAAATATTTTCATAAATAGGTAGGTACTTAGCAGGTTTTATATTGTTTTTCAGTGTCAAGATGCTTGCGAGATTGATTCGAATGTTCTTTCTCTCAATATTATATTATTGTTGGTCAAGTATTGCCAACTTATTTTTTATATGATAATCATTTTGCTTTGTTTATCCTTCTACCTACACAATCTAATTGTTAAAACCTGAAACACAATGATTCTTAATTGTATTGTTTTAATGTACACAGTTACAAAATATGGTTTCGTAATGAAAACAATAAAATAATTATTTTTCATTTTCCCTCTCATTTCAACGCCGTGGCCCGTCATCTGTCAAAATAATATGTTTCCAGCAGGAAGTAAAATGTTGGCAGTGTTAAAAAATGTGAAAATTAACAAGAGGTCGGCGATTTTTGAGGAAAAATTTTACGTCACGAATTGTATAATCTGTGAATACTTTTTGGATTGCGTAAATTTATTATTGTTTGCACGTTGAATAAATATTTTAGTTGTCACCCGTCTCTCGCTTTGAGACAATTAGGTTTGGGGAAACCCGTCCACGTTTTTATTGGTTATATAATAATTATTATTTAGTGAAGGAGTAGGGTAAGATAATAATCAAAAGTGACAATTTCCATGTTACGTAATATCCATGAACAAAATGGTTCCCACGTATAATGTGTCAATTATTATTTTGCTCTTTCGGTGGTACGGTGGCAGGTTGTTCATGATAGAAAATACAATGACAACGACACGAACATGGTCCAAATTAAATCACACAGATAAAACTTGACGATCACTTGTGGTGGTTTCGTTTGTCAAATTATTCATTTAATTTATTATTGACATTATATTACTTCAATGCGGCTCTGACATAATCGAAAATGGGTGCTAACATAACTTTAAACAAGCATTATGCAGCCAAAACTTTTTTAATTATTTTTTGAAAATGTATTCTTTTAAATAAATATACTTCCTGGTGAATCGTTACGCTGCCAATACGTTTATTATTTTAATTGCTGTCATTTCGCCACTTCAACAAAGGAGAAAATGACCATTTTTACTTAATACCCACTTCTGAATGATATGTGAGAAATAAATTGTATGCAAGGTCAACTGCTATCAGACTTTCGGAAAAGGGTGTTTACCAGAATTTCGTACAAGTTTCCGCCCTAAATGCCAACCGACACCTTTAATGATATGCGTTACCTTTGTACTATCTGCATACATTATAATATGCTACAGCTCGGAACACAGGCGTTGTTGTAGTAATACTGAACCGTTCATGATATCGTGTACATTTTTTTCACTAAAAAAATGTCACTATTTTTTTTTTCATAGATAAAAAGTCAGCTATTTATTAGGGTGTGATGCAGAACCATACTTAAGTGCGTAAGTCGCTAAGATACGCGCATAACTTTAAGGAACCGATTTCGACGACCTAAGAAAAACATAATATATTATAATTTTAGAATGCGTAAGTGGAAGCGATAAACAATATGTGACGTGTGTTTCTTGTTTGAATGACTTCTTAACTTCAACGGTTCTGCATCGCGCTCTGTCTCGTTTCATACGGGACACCGAAGTGTCCAGCCACTTAGTGTACGTCCTGAGTGGCAGCGTTCGGCGCAGCGTTGAGCGTTTTGCGCAACTCAAACGTATAACCGTGTGTGAAAATGTTCGTAGACAATGTCTTTTTTAGGTTATACATTTATACGGTGATACGTTTCAGTTGCGCAAAACGCTCAACGCTGCGCCGAACGCTGGCACTGAGGCCTCACACTTAAAAATACAAACAATGGAGACATAAAAACTGGCTGCGGTAGTAAAAAGTGTCTCGGCGGCTCGAAGAATGAGCCGCTGACGGGACGCTTTGTCCATGGCGCGAGACACAAGTGTCTCGTTCATTTATATGTATATACAGTGTCTCGTATGAAACGCCTCTTAAAGTCCCTAAGATGCCCCTATCTTTACAAGGTCAATATCGGCAACTTTCATTACGTCGCCTACAGTACATATACATAATAATACGCTATATATGTAGTAAATCTACGAAAAAAGACAGTGGCTCCGAACGAAACCATTTAAAATACAGTAAAGACACGTCTTACTAAGTCAAGCTAAAACTAACATTCTGAACGGTGTTTATCGATTATTGATAAGTAAATAATCTAAACGGTTCTGCATCGACTCATAGTCCGTTAGCAAAGTAACTTGTTCTTCTGGCACAAAATAATTACAATTTGTTGTCGTCATCATTTGAGACCCAAAAACCTAACTGAAACTGAAATAACTTAGAAATGAGTAGATTGTGTTTAGTTTATTTTATGTTTTAATATTTACGGTTTGCTGTGTATTTACCAAACGACCCCGAGAGATGCAAAATAAAGGTCCCTACCTATTCGGCTTTATACGTCGAGTATAGTCTAACTCTAATATTGATCGTGTAGTCGGGGGGTAGTGACAGACACGTCAGACAGGCAGGCTTGCGATTTAAACTTCCAACCATTTTCTACTACTGTTATGTTTTCAATAGCATACCAATAGTGCTATAAATTTTACATGCTATATTCTACAGTGGCGAGGGCTGGAGGTGGGCTATTAAGACCCGACAGAAATAGTGTACACTAAACTTTGTCAGTCATACTTATTTGGTTTCATTAAATTATTAAAATACAAATTACGGATGGTGCTGGTTAGTTTTTAAAAATCAATTAAGCCCTGCCTAAACCAAAGCACAATAGTTACGTGTGCTATTGGCGATCTGACAAAAATAGTGCACACTTTTCAGTCGTACTTATGTTTTAGTTTAATTAAGAATACATAATATTAGAGATATCGTTGGTTCTTCTTCTTATTGTGCCATCCCCTAGCAGAGGTCGGCCACCATCAAGGGGATCTTGGATTTATCGTCTGCTACCCGGAACAGTTCAGTGGAGCTCTACTCGTATCAATCACGGAGGTTCTTAAGCCACGAAATGCGGCATCGTCCTCTGCTACGCTTACCATTGATCTTTCCTTGAATGGCAAGTTGGGGAATACTGTACCTTTGTCCTCTCATAATGTGGCCGAAGTATTGTAGTTTCCTGGTTTTTATACTACGTAGAACGTCACGGTCCTTCTCCATTCGATTGAGAACTTAAGTTTTTTTAATTCATTAAAAGTCATGCATAAACAAAAATATTCTTATCTGTATCTATAAAATATCCAAAATTATGTATGATTTAATGTTATAATTTTAGATATTCTATAGATAAGATGAATATTTTTTGACTATTCTCTATTATGGCTCGGTTAAGCTTTAAGGTTTAATTTAATTTTAAAAACTAATCAACAGTACCTATCTGTAATGTTTAGTTTTAGTTCAACAAAAACAAATACGTATGACTGACAAAGTTTAGTGTGCACTATTTATGTCTGATCTTAACAGCCTACTTCCAGTACCTATGTTCCAGTGTCGAAGGGTGCAATCTAAACTTCGTCAATCATAATTATTTGTTTTCATTGAACTAAGAAGGCAAATTGCAGATGTTTTTTTAAATTTCGATTAAGCCCTGCCCAACCAAACCATAATATATCAAATATATTCGTCTATAACTGAAAAAGTGTTCACTATTTATGTCAAATCTCCACAGCGTACCTCTACCTTTAGCCACTGCTATGTTCATGTATTCCTCGTAAGATATCTTACACCTGGAAAATGGATGCATATTGGCAACACTAGTGATAAAAAAATCACATATTGAATGCAGTATAAGTACCTCCTAATATTATTATTTTAATTTAGTACCTACTCGTGATTGTACTGGTATTACAACCGAAATCGCTATCGACTTAAAAACACATGTACCTAGATAGAGTTGGATTTCGGGAATTTCCCGACGGGAATTTTCGAGATTTTCCATCCCGAATCTCGAGAATTGAAATTTTTAACATTTCGGGAAATCCCGGATCTCGAGAATCTTTCCTCGGGATTCGGGATTTCTTTATTATCAAATATTAATTGAAAAAAAAACGATTTTCTATATGAAAAAAGTGGACAGAAAACACAAAACGTCCAAAGACTGATCGGGGCATTTAACACAATTAAGCCAACGTTGACTCAAAATGAGCGCAATTTTTGCAACATCAGGGAATTTTGTGTCTCAAAAACGTATGCGATTGTCAGACGCAGCGGTTGACAGTCTGTGTTTTTTGAAATTCTATTTTAATAAGTGATGTTTTGAATTATTTTTGTTTCCTACTTCTATTTTGTTTGTCTTCTCACATAAATAAAAAAAACATATTTTTTTGGAATTTGTCTGTTTTTACACTGATTTTTACAGTTTTTTTTTATTTCTCCCGATATCTCGAGAATTCTCGAGAATCCTTTTCTGGAAATCCCGAATCTCGAGAATTCAAAATTTCATCATTTCGGGAAATCCCGAATCTCGAGATTGAGATTTTCTCGGGAAATACCCAACTCTACATGTAGATAATATAATTTATATCATCATTTTGTATCTCATATTAGTGTAATGTATCTAGATAGGTACCTCCCTATTTTTAGGTATACTTAGTTATATTTTTACATTAGTGGCACGACTTTGTCCTTGACCTGTGCTGTAATGCTCTAGCGTGATATGAGATAGTTGGCTTATTTCCACTTGTCCATGTCACAAAACTTTTGTAAATGACAGGAATAAACACGATAGGTAAATTAAATATCTATATTATATTGTAATATGGCAAAAAAATTAACTATAACCATAATTAAAGCATCAAGCATGATTATAATATTTATACCCACGAGAAGTATAGATTATATATTTCGGCCTAATATATAAATAATACCAGCGGCCGTATTATGTTTGTCATTAACTCATTAGGTACATTATAAATTCAAATAAATTCATTAATTAAGATGGCCCACTAGTCGCTGTGTCTGAATGATTTATAAGAGGCTTTATAGCGCATACGCAATGTCGACTGGTCTCCGGCAATCATGGGTGCTAGTAACCACGAGGCCGAAAAAATAAAGCCAGGGTTTTAAGGACGTGGTAACTTTTGTGCTGTGTCAACTATTAATTAAGAGCATACATAAGTGAAACGGCAAATAATTTTCAACAGTAGATGGAACGAAATTTCGCAGTCGTCGCCAATCGGAGACTCACAGTCGAGGTGTGAGCACGTCAATTTGTTTTGTGATGGCGTCGGAGGAATATATTCTTAAATCGTGTAAAGATGACTAAAAAACGTTCCGCATGTACTTGAAAAAGAAAACATGTCGATGAATATACTATTATTATTACCAATATAATAATAAGCATAACGTTAAAAGGACGCATGTTGAATTTTTATGACAAATTATATTTCGTTCGGCTCGCGTCATTTGCACAATCCGCGCATCGTCTAGTCACGGTCTTTTTAGATCATGCCTCAGCTGAAGTTATAGCTTTAATCAAAATGAAGAGATCTTAACGTTGGCAGTATGACACTGTAAATTTTCTAAATATGCACAACAAAGTTAACCGCTGTGGCGACCATGTGGCGACCAGGTCGGACAGTTCGATCAGATCAACAACTGATTAAACCTTAGACTATAAATACATCGATTGAACCAATAGGTCAGTACCTAACGGGATGGTTTTACCTAACAATGTCACATTAAATTTGTAGTAGAAATAGACGGAACCGGTTCTAGTGATTTGAAAAATACGTAAAATAAGCACTATGTGGTACCTACTAACATCTGTTAAAAATCTTTGAATTTTGTATGTTTGTATACATCTACTTAGGTATATACTAATCATATCTTCAATAATTAATAACAATTAAAATTTGTTTGTATGGTGATATTATGTTAGTAATTTGAAAAATATATGGAATATGTACTGCATAATGCGTTGTATTTAAATTCATAATTAATAGACAATAATTACCATAAAATATGCACGAAACGGACCGTTATGTAAATTTTTAATATTTTACTCTGCTTTGCAGCGATGTAGCGCACTTTCTATTCAATATATAAAACAATATTTCCAACAAAAGTTGTAGACACATATGTTTTCTACAAAATTGAAAATAACTATTTTTATCGTTGTAGGTACCTACTTACTGGTGAAGAGATATTGTGAAAAAACCATTTTTGTGTGCCATTTTTCCAAGATGGCGGCGTTATCCGACGTGCGCCAAGGTCTAAAACTTGGTTTTTTTTATTAGAACCACAAACTATAAAATGTATCAAAAAATTAGAACAACCGTACCATTTGCATGAAAAGGCCGTTTTTCTAGCCCCGGCTACTGGACTACAACTTGAGTAGGTTTTCCCTTTCCGTACCTACAAATTTTAGGACATTTACAGAGGATGTGGTCATTGGTGTGCATCCTGTATTTATCCGTCCACCGCCATCTTTAGATTAATAAAGCCTGAGCATAACTTTTTGCACAAGCAACGAGTGGTCCACTGCCATACTATTTATTCATAAAAAAAACTTGCAAGCAGAGTTTGGTATTCTATAATGACAGATGAGTATAAATAAGTTATTAGTTATTGTCGTTTAGAATCGACTGTCACATTGACAAACGTCCTAGTGTATTATGATATTATTATACACAGAAGAAGTTTACTTACGTTGATCGTCACTTCCAATTATTAATTATTAATTTGCCATTTGATATTGGGGAAAATATATATGTGTGCCTGCCTTTAGTGGAGGCAACCCGTTTTTTTCTGCCATGTCTTTAACGCCGCATCCAGCGTCATTAGACCAGCAGGCCTACGTTATAACTGGTGATATATTATGAAGTCACCCGATGACATGACGTAATTGTGACGTAAGCCAATACACGCTCGAGGCAAGCCGCCCAACGTACACTGCTCACCATAGATATTATTATGCTGAAACACCTATTTGTGTATGGGGACAATGGATAACGCCAGTATTTTAGTAGCGTTAATTTCTCGAATGCTATTATCACTCCGGTAGTACGTCACAATGATGTCATATGACGTCATGTCGACCGGGCGACTTCAACTCGCAAGTTCTAACATAAGGTCCCAGATCGAGAGAGAGGATCCCAGACAGGGAACGCGTCCGTTGAAATTGTACGGTGTAGGCCTTTGTGATTAGGCGGTAGAATGATCTCATTCCAAAAATACACAGATGTAATTCCTGAACGTTGAGTAGAAATCTCCCATTTTCAATCATCATCGTTTAAGTATGACATATGAATGGTACTCACGTTGGGTACTTATGTATTTTACTACAATGCTCAAAAAGTCAAAACTATTATATGCCGTCAAAAATACCTTTATACATATTACACTGAATACTGAATCTCGTTATATAGTTAACCTTCATGGTTTAAAAATTGCTAGCTGTAGTTGAAAAAGATTTTTTTCGTTCTATGCTAAGGAGACAATATTATCCCCACCCTAACGACATTTCTATTAAAACCCCTAACCGTCGCGAAGTCATCGGGCGACTGAACTCATTTTCGCCGGCTGCAAGAGATAACATAAGTTATTATAAATTATTCTAAGGAGTCACGATATGATTTCAAGTAACTTCGTGGATTTTTAAACAGGACAGGGCAAGTACCTACAGGGTGAAAATAAGAGTTTTTAAAAAGACAATCTACGGCCAATATTTCGTCGTAAATTTTGTGCACCTATTTCGATCATATTTCATTGCTATCTCACAAAGGTTGTTTTGTGCTTGACTTCTATTTATTGAAATACAATATTGCGAAAAAGAAATGAATAAGGTGCCCTGGCAAATAGATTAATAATAATTGTAAAAAAGAAAAACAAAATTTATTATGAATTTCGATTTGAGCCAACCGGAAATTGAAAAAAATGGTTACATAAGCATGTTAGTACATATTGTAAAAGATTACAACCTATCGATAACTTTTTAAATTTGCTGTACAATCCTATATCGATCTCGACCACCTCATGGAGAGAATTCTTAACAGATTTTTGTTTTACGACAAATTAATGTACGTTACCCATTATTTGCTCAACTTATTAATTAAGTCCGTGCTCTGAGTCCAAACACACGTGTGAATTTGCAGATCAGTGATTCAATCCAAACGAATTTATACCGCTACCTTCGCGAGCGAATTTATGTCTACAATCTACATCATTTATTTTGTAGGTATACTTACTTATCTAGAACTTGTGATTTCTCGACTTTTGTTCATTTTATTTCATGAGATTCGATAAAATTATTCTCGAAATTAAGAATATTTGTTTTCTCAAAAATTCGAGATGGTTTTTTTGATTTCTCGAGAGCGTTACGAAATTATCTCATCTTGCCGAATACTTTTAGATCTTCCGGCCAAAATTTTTTATCGGAAAATTGAGGAGTCAGTTACTTTTTTTTTTTAAATTCCAGTTGCGGTCGACATCTTAGTTTTCTGAAGATTTGTCGATTTCTCGACAATCTCTTGATGATTTCTCGAAAATTTTCGAAACGAGATTTCTTGATCACAGCCTCTAATTATTTATACCATAATCATTTTGTTTATTTATTCCAATTTCTCATTTTCAATTTGTATAACAACCTATACCTAACACTTTGACAGCGAGTCGCATTCAATGCCTCGGCAAAATCATAAAAAAGGAGGTACCTATTGAAGTTGACAGTGGTGATAATATAATATTATTAGTGGTTTATTTTTTTGTTTACAATTACTATTATATAATATGTATGATGTTTAAGTGGTTATATTATAGATTCCTTTGATGATAAGTTGCAGCGATTTTGTTATGCTTTTGATAATATTTTACACTCAATTGATGAACAACACACAAATTTTTAAGATTTTGCCATAGTTGGATAATTGTGTGAACTGTGTTGAACTGTTTTGAGGCTCAATTTTAAATCTTCTGTCTTAAAATTCTATATTCAAATAGACCAAAATTGTTTTAAGATTTTGCTGTAGTTGGATAACTGTGTGACTAGTTTGAACTGTTTTGAGGCTCAATTTTAAATCTTCTGTCGAATCGATTGCGTCATTTGCGTCAAATAAAATCGTCGAGTACGATGTATATATTCAAACTGATCTCCCTCACTAGTTTCGCAAAGAATTTATCACAATATATTATTATTTCTACTTCGAAGTCAACAGATAATAATATATCAGTTTCTACGGAATTAATTGGAAAGAAGCCTCTGTCAATCTAGTGCAGTGATTCCCAACTGGGTCTGCGGAATCTCGAATCGAAAGCTCACCCAAAAATCTTGAAATCATGGTATGTAATATGCTGTAAGGTTATACCATCTATTGCCTAAAGTTATACCGGGAGTGGGACAACTGGACGCCAGGACAATTGGACGACGCACTGTCGTAGACGTGTATACAGAACGTAGACGAAGAATTTTAATCAGTTTCTATCTACTACTTAGTAGTTTTAATTCATTTTACTCTTAACATAATGTTTTTTTTTATTACGGATTGAGTATTACCATGCCTAAGGCTTTATATAAAAATAAAAAACTCTTTTCGTTCGAAATTAAACATATGCACGATTAAATGATTATTTACGTGTGCACATTTAAATTTTCACTAACTATTAAATCATAATATAATAGTTTAAATATAAATAATAATATTAAATATTTTTTTTAAGTAACTAGGTATAAGTACCTAACGTCTATTTATTTTTGAATTGCGTGGCGTCCAGTTGTCCCGGCGCCAAATCGTCCTAGACCCGTTATACCTACGTGACCTGCATTATTAATATTTGAAAAGTTGAGCTTTTTTAAGATTTAGACATCGTATTATTGTTAGGTAGTACTTATTAATTAAGAGCGAATTCTACTTGTGAAGAGAATTTGTCTAACTCGTAACAGCTATATGAAACAAAAAAAAGTGAGGAACTCAATTGTCTGGAAAACAGTTCTATTAACGTATTTTTTTTAATACGTAGATACCTACCAATTATTGCGTACTTAACCCTCGGGTTGTGCATTGCTTAAGGTTAAGGCAAGACATTCTGAGGACTGCAGATTGAGGAATGAATATGAATAATACAACTGAAGATCACACATTTTTTGCCTGCAGCGCTAATATCCTGTGTAGTTTTTGTAGATGTGTAAATCATAAATTTATGTAGGTTCTGCCTATTACTTGGTGGGACCATTTTGTAATCTATACCCCCAGGGAACTCAATTACTTAACGGGTGTAGAGAAGCAGGCAACTGATCTCGAGTGCGGAAGAATACGGGATAAACTTAAACACGTGTCAAGAATACGTCATACGTCGAATACTGACAACTGCTTTCGGTTTATGCATTGACGCTTATTTAATTTTGGTGTAAGTATGGAAGGTTGCAACACACACTATTGCACGTGTATAATCGTGGTTAATTTTCGTAGTACACTCACACATTCAAAACACTGCGTCAAGATGTAATGTATTCAATGTATTGGAATATAGCCTCTTCTTTCTCTATTTTACCCTGTCACGACCCATCATTGGGGCACAGGGCAAGCACGAGTTCGCGTCACTGTCCTCGGTCCATCGCCAACTCTTGCCCCTCTCGCCATGCCAGACCTGCAGCGCGTAATTCACCTTTGTAGCATTGCTGCAGGGTGAGGGAGGGCCGGCCATGGCGTCGAGACCCTTGAGGCTGTGCCACAAGAGTACGAAGTGTCGCACCTTTTGGTGGCATCCGGAACACATGTCCCAGCCACGTAATATAGCCTATTGGAATTATATTTATTAATCTGTTATGTGATCAGTGATAACCATTGACCATAATGAGTGCTAGCCGAGTAGGGTTCCGCGTGATTTAAAAAAAATGTTTTAAGGATTCCGCCAAACAAAAAAGGTTAGGCATCGCTTATGTAGTGGAATGTTGATACAATATATCCAACAATATATATAGCGGAGCAGCTATATATAGTTATGTGGGGTTGAAGACCGCAAAGATAGTTTTGTCTGGATGCTAGCTTAGCCAAATCTAGATAAGCTCTTTATTTGGACGATCGTATTATCGTTGATGACATCAACCAGTAAATTGCGTTGGCTTTCTATTTTTGGATTTCACAATTTTGTAAAAGGGTTAAAGTTGACATTTTCTTAATCCATTTCAGATAACTGACATGATCGATGATATTATGTTCTGTCGAAACGTAATCTCATTTAAACCTTTCTTATAATAGGCACATTCAAATTGAGTAGGTTTTTTTCTAGATGCCTTTATGGATACCTCGCATTCACTATCGAGGTTTATTTAATGACTTTGGCACACAAACTACTCTACTTGATGCTAAGTCAAAGGAAATTTGTGCCGGCTGAGAAAAATGCCTATTGAAAACAATTATGCGTCCACCCGCATCGCGTACAGCGTTGCCATTGTTGGGTTTTTCTTGCCAGATCTAGCATTTTTCGATAGGCATCTAGCTTGCAAAAAACGCATATAGCTTGTGGAGCTTTTTCTAGCATTTTTGATCCCTCCAACAGCTTTAAATATGCTGGAAATACGCTAGATATTTAGTTTATTTACTTACATGCGCATCAAATTTCTGACTATCAGATACCTACTTAATGCAGGTAGGTCGGTAGAAAACAACATAATTTAACACTTGAAACAATAAAAGCATTCATAGCCTTGGTATTATATAATGTAATGTAATGTATGCTTTGTTTTGACATCAGTTTGGCGGTTATCGGAATGAAGGAAAGGTATTGACTTCGTTCTTGGTAGAATCAGTAAATTTACTTGCAATATTATTTTTAGAAAATCTAGCGTTTTTCCCTGCCAAATACCTTGTTTTCGTACCCCGTCTGGCATGTTTTTGTCAACGACAGTTGGCAACACTGATCGGGTATTGCCAATTTGAATTCGGCCATGGCCTACGAAACCACCTTGGAAAGCACCTCGAAAAAAAATTGTAGAGCAAAGGGGGTGATTCTGATGAATATTTCGTCGTATTTATTGGGAACTGAGACGGGAATCTTTATCTTAGACGGTGTTTATTAAATGATGCAGTATAGGGCGGGTATTTATTGAAGTGGACAGCTCACTCTCGGCGGGTAGTTGGTTACAAGTTAAAAATAAAATGTATATTATCAAGCTTCGTATATTTCCGCTAGGTGTTTCTGGTAGGTGGAGAATTCACTTTTATGTAATTTAATATTTGGATTAAGTACATCTTTTAATAGTTTCATGGCTGAAGGTCGCAAGTAACGTTTGATAAACGCTGGTCTTATTTCTAAAATGCAGTCATTTGTTTACCTTCTTATAAGTCCAAGGGTAGCAAATAGGATTTGATCTGCGTGTCAAAATAAGCAGATTTTTTTTAAATTCGTGGCGCGTGCCATTCCTTTTTAAGTGTACATACTATGATAATCCAAATCATATTTATTGAATATAAAAAAAAAACAATTAGGTAGGTACCTACCTACATTGGTAACTATTTTGTTTATTGAATATATAAAAGAAATGATCACATAAAATGATAGAAAATAAGGAAATATAAAAACATTTAATAACACACTAATTTTTGTTTCATGTTGTTCGCTTTTTATATCAAGCTGATAATAATATGTCGTTGATTGGAAATTAATACATGCTGCTGAATCTTCCTTTGTCAACCTATTTCTAGTCTTTGAATGTACAAATGATTCAATATAGAAAAAATACTTTCACATGAGTACCTACGTGGAAGAAAAAATGGTCAACAACGAGATTGCTAGTTTTTTAATAGATATAAAAGTATCAGGCATGCTTTTACATGTTTTCAATTCTGCATTCCGATTCATAAAGATGCATTCTTCAATACATTTTCACATTTTTCAGTTCAAATAGGATTAGATTTCAAATAAATAATTTCATATTTTTCCTAAACGTGTTGAACATTAAAAAAAATTAAAGAAATTCATTTTTTTTGGCTTATTGCCGAAAACTTTTAGCGTGCCAAGAAGGGCACGCGTTCCACGTATTTGCCGTCGCTGTTATAGTCAGTAGGTATAAAGTTACCTGTCTGCAAATATAAAAAGCTCGTAATTGCGCTGTAACTAAAAAAGTTCATGCTTCCGTTGCAGTGCTCATTATTTTGTACCGAAGCTCTCTCGTTTACAATTAAAAACTTCCGAGTAAAGTTGTTCAACATCCTTCGCTTTTCGCTCGAAAGTGCAAAACCTTAACTCAGACTTTATACATTGCAAATATGTTCAGTTATGCAATATTTTTATCCTTGCAGTTTTTACCGAACATTCACGAACATAAAAATTCGAGAAGCTTGCCTTATATTTCACGTGACAACAATTCATCCGATATTAATTTAATGTGAGTGCAAGTGACGAATTCCTTAAACCGTACCAGCACCGCGATTTCCTAACTATCGACTCGTGTGGCACCAGACGACATGACGTAATTGTGACGTCAGCCAATACACGCTCGAGGCATGCCGCCCAGCGCCAGTGCTCACCGTAGATTTTATTACGATGAAACACCTATATGTGTATGGTGACAATGAATAGCGCCGCTGTCTGAGTAGCGTTATTTTCTCTAATGCTATTATCACTCCGGTAGTACGTCACAATGATATCATATGACGTCATGTCGACCGGGCAGCTGGCACTCGCAAGTTCTGAGATAGGGGGGCCTTATGTTAGAATTTGCGAGTCCCAGTCGCCCGGTCGACATGACGTCATATGACATTGTGACGTACTACCGGAGTGATTATAGCATTCGAGAAAATAACGCTAGTCAAATGCTGGCGTTATTCATTGTCCCCATACACAAATAGGTGTTTCAGCGTAATAATATCTATGGTGAGCAGTGTGTGTTGGGCGGCTTGCCTCGAGCGTGTATTGGCTTACGTCACAATTACGTCATGTCGTCGGGTGACACACGAGTCGATAGTTAGGAAATCGCAGGCCAGGCGCTCACGGTTCTAGAACAATATTATTAATAATTATTAATAATATTGGGATAATTATTATCCCCTTAACAGAAGCCCCTCGTCAATAATAACAATATATATTATAAATAAACCAAAACATATCAATTGGTCAGCTTGGTGACAGTTTTTCCTCATATTGTTACTTTAAATCCCGGCGGAAGCTATTAGATTACATTTGGATAAGCAACAGGTTGCTGATTATATTAAGTACCTACATAATATATTGTTATTGTCGTTAACATAATGAATAAAGTCAAGCAACATTATTATGTAAATGTCAAATTTTTGTTATGCCAAAATTAATTCACGACACGCCACGCGCGATCCTCACGGGTAATTCGGATATTTTCGTAAGTATGCGGTTATCTTTAACCCAACTATTGTCGATCGGCAAGTGAATCGGACAGAAAAAATAGAAATGATTCTATTTTAGTCACGACTGTAACTCGGGACATTGAAGGCACTCGAAAAATGACATCATATGACATCATTGTGACGTATTTGTCGACCCTACCGGAGTGAGTCATATACTCTTTGAGAAATTTACGCTACTCAAATAGTATCATTATTAACAATGTCCCCATACACAAATAAGTGTATAGGCTTAATAATATAATGGTGGGCATTCGCATTGGGTACCTCGCGTCGATACGTATATTGCGCGTACGTCACAATGACATAATTTTGCGAGTGCCTTCAATGTCCCGAGTTACAGCATAGCAATCTAAACGATCATGTGTTATTAAATTTCACGATCGGTGGCGATCGAGGCAGACGGTCGTCGTGACAATCTGCCAGTGTAGTTGAACTTTACATATTTACAAGAAATAATAATTGAAACCGGTCCTGGCCTCTCGCAAAACGTAGACATTGTTTTTCTGCAATGAATACGTTATGCCGCCATTGAAAATTGTCGCCTTTTATGCTTTACCCCTTCACAGAGTTCTTGCATCACATTATATTTCTATTCAATCCTTTTCATTTGTCAATGAACGCATTGTGAAAGACCCTCTGAAGATGTCTTTTCATTATTGCTAAGGCGGCCGACCTCGCTGGAAGTTTTTTTAAAGGCCACTAATGAATGGAATAGTCGTCTGCATACTAAAGGGTCAAGGGTTGACAAGAACAGTATTGTAAACATTTTAAAATATATATTTTTAATCTTTTATTCGATACTTTAAATTGAGGTATGTATTAGTATGAAAAAACATTGAAATTTAAATAGAAATTAAATTGTAAAGCTCAATCAAAACATAAATTGAAGTTAATAAAGAAAACCATCGAAATATACCCTGGAAATATTAAAAAGGACGATGGATACGTTTCAAAACGTCATTATTTCCGACCCTCATCTCTGCAGAGTGCACTATCATCCCTCCATTTTTTTACGCTAAACAAGTTCGCTTATAGCTAAAGCCATCTTCTTCGACACACTTAGAGCGGCGTTCGTATTCATATAGCTGAAATTCATGTGGATAATTTGTTAAAAATTCTACAGTCCCATGACAGCAGACTTCCCAAATCAAAGATCTAAACAATGATCCAGCCATCCCCACCGAATTTATGAGACCACGAGCAATACTGCTCTTAAAGTCTTCTTAGTTTATATGTTTTCCCTACAATATGAGACAAAAAAGAGGTCATTTGGTAGCCTCTCCATCTACATAGATATTAAAAAAATAAAACACTCCTCAGTGCTGACTCAGTCAATTCGAAAGAGATACCACTGTACCTATATCCCCTATTTTTCTAAGCTCTTTTTCATTTTTTTCCTTCAGACCCACGTCGAAAAGCCATGCGCTCTTCGTTAATAGGTATACAAACGCGAATACTACAGATGACGAGGGTAAAAGGCCGTTTGACCTTAGTGCCTCATATTTTACATATATATAATTGAATAATTTGTAAAACGTATAATAAAATATCAAATGCAAAATGCAATGGTTTTATTTTTGATAGATCTATCCACTGGAGTCACCTTTGGCACTGTTTGACCGTTCCCAACATCATTCTTATCTCCACTGCCCTGGACACCAGTTGGACACACTGATATTATGGAAGTCGTTTTCAACTCCGTCTAGTTATCGGAATCGTGGTTTCCCGGCATGTCATCGACCTTCAGTTTTGATAACGTTAAGATCCAGTGATGTCCCGTGGGGGTAGACATAACGTTCCATAGGGTTGGCATACTGTGCATACATATGCGTACATACATACATACGGCGAATATACGAACGTATAGAAATAACGAAACTTTTGAGAAAAATAGCGAAAATATTAGTAGAGGCATACAACATCCTGACATAACTATTGTTACTTTTACATATTATTTTTACATTATAGTGAACTTAATAACTTTACAGCATGACATTTAAAATAAAGAAATTAGTATTAAAACAGTATAAAGAACAAATAAATATATGCAGTTTTGGAAAAAACAGTATAAAAACTAAATACGTACAAACATTATAAATTAAATACGTCTTATGGGCTAAGTACACCCTATTTTAAGAATTTATAAAACAACACTCACCTATAATACACATCTCACTTAGGTGGAATATATCAACACCCCAAGCGATTTAGTTGAACAGAGTTATTGCCTTCCTAATTGAATTTTACGAATGGCAGATTAGTTATGCACCTTGGGAGAACAAACAACTGATGCTCTCGATTTCTGAGATAGTTATCAGGGAGGCACAGGTCAATATTACCAATAATGGTAGAATTCTCAATTATACCGCGTCTAAGTCGGAAGAAATACGTGGCCAAATATAAATATCTTCTAGTGTTTAAAAGTTTAAACTACAGTATGTAAGCATACCTAAGATAAAGTATTGTGTATTGTAATACATATCTGTGGCGAATGGTGACTTTTGGAAAGAGGTGGGCTGTGGAGATCAGAGAAAAGGGCAGACTTGTCAGGTATACTTACGGGAAATAAGAAGATAATACGATATTACTACTGATGAATAGGTACACACCAATGACAACGACACACTAAATCGATTAAATTTCAATAGCTCGGCGACGATATAAAATCGAGCGATCAGTTTAAATATATATTTTCATTATAATTATATACAATTACTTAATTTTCATTTTTAAAAACGATCTTTTTTTATATGTATGTGATTGAGTGTCGTAGAAAATATATTTTTTAAATTATCTTATTATTAATTATGTTGGACAAAGCTGCAGTCATAGACAATAATATTATACGCAAGGGTTTTAGGCTTCGCATTTCGAGCCTACCGTATTGCATACATTACGGTAAACGGGGGTGACATCTGTGTGATAACCATCCATACAAAAAAAAAATGACATTTGTCATTTTTTAACCTTTGACAGATGATTCTTTATTATAATTAGTAAATAAAATTATTTTTGTAGAATATAAAATAATCAAGTTTTTATTTAAATACGTTAATATTATATGGTCTCTATATATATTGAATAACTGGGGAATTGGAGCTTCGCATATAATGCGAAGAGCCCTAGATCATTGGCAAGGCGGAATAACAATTGGTGCCCAGAAAATAAACAACTTAAGATTCGCAGATGATACCACACTAATCGCTGCTGATGAAAGAGAATTCACAGAGCTGCTACACCGGGTAGAGGAAGAGAGTCGCAAATACGGCCTCCTTATTAATAGGAATAAGACCAAGTTAATGGTTGCTGATCGGGCCAACCTTCTACCAACACCAAGTACACTCCAAAACCTCGAAACAGTCGACGAGTTTGTATATCTGGGATCGACCATCAGTGGAAAGGGCGGATGCGAAGCGGAAATAAGAAGGCGCACACAGATTGCAAAAAATGCGATGACACGCCTTACCAGTATATGGAAGGATCGGGGAATTTCGATTGCCACAAAAATGATGCTTTTGCAAACATTAGTGTTCTCGATATTTATATACGGAGCCGAGTCGTGGACCCTGAAGGCAGGAGAACGGAAGGCAATTGATGCCTTTGAGATGTGGAGTTGGCGCCGAATGCTTCGCATTTCTTGGACGGAGCACATGACGGACCAGTCAATCATCCAGAGACTGAAGATAAAGGAACGGCTCTCGACGATATGTCTGAGAAGAATTCTGCAGTTTTTTGGACATGTTGTCAGGCTCGGACCGGACAACCTGGAGAGACTGGTAGTTTTGGGTAGCCTCCAAGGAAGGCGGAGCAGAGGAAGAGCGTCTGCGTGATGGAGCGACCAAGTGAAAGAGCTGACTGGGGGCACCATCCATTCTGTCCTGAGAGAAGCGGAAGATCGAGAAGGATGGAAAGTCTTGGTCGCTCAAAGGATGGCGAAATTTAAATGTGGTCACGATCCTCAGCCATGAGTGCACGATCAAGAAGAAGAGAGACGTTAATATGCAACAATTATTTTTCTTAAGAGTCTTTAAATTTTTAAATAATGGCTGTTTTTCGCACAAGAACACTTTGTACACACTATTCAATCCGTGATTAAAACGACGCGACGACATACAATTTTTTTTACATAAATATTGAATTAAGAATAGGTACTTACATACTATTATAGTTTATACATTCTATATTTTTTTTATAACCCGATATTAATAGTTAATTATTATAACGCTCAGTTGTACTGTTGGAGTCAGGTGAAACTTCCAACGAAGACCAAAACATCTTTTAAAAGTTTCTGAACATCTACCTTGATGACTAATGAGTAATTCTCTCTCTAGAACTGACGAGTCTCTGTTTACAAAGTTTTTAGTATAACAAACAGTCAGCATAATTGTTAATATAAAGCTCGTTATAAACACAATTGTTTGCATATTGAAAGAGGGTTTCTATCAAATACTGCGGTGTGTTTAGGGACGTGGGGTGTCGAGGCATTGACTGATTGACTAATGCCCCCAGTGGCGAAGGGAGAAGGTAGGCTGTTGAGGTCTGACATAAATAATAGTGTACACTAAACTTTGCCAGTCAAACGTATTTGTTTTCATTGAACTAAGACTGCACTGTGTAGATAGTGTTTGTTAGTTTTTAAAATTCAATTAAACCCTGCCTAATCCAAGCCATAGTAGATAATAGAAAAAAAATATTCATTTAAGTAGATATCTATAAAATATCTCAAATTATACCATTAAACCATACATATTTTTTTAGATATTTTATAGATAGAAGAATATTGTTTATCGATTACGGTTTGGTTTATTACAAAATTTACAAGGCAAAAAGAAAGGATTTCGTTTGACATCCTACCCTTTTTGGACTGTTTATTATCGCAAGATGAGGTAAGTAAAAATAATAAAAGTTGTTTGTGAATCATTTATTTATTTAAGTACAGACCATTATGATTTATGAAGTACCTACATGCAAAAAATCTTAATTAGAATGTTAATAATAATCTCTTGAAGTATGGTTCAGTTACCTACTGGTAAGTAGACAACAATCCTTTTTGTCCTGTGTGTCAAAATTTTAAACTGGAATACTTTATGATCTGAAGCTATTTTGCTCTATAGTGTTGCAAGACACAAGTATACAACATTTCAAATCTCCATTTCTCAAATTTAGTGACATGCCATTTTCCCCTGTACCTACCCTTCATAATGTGTAAAAACCATAAATTTTATTTTAACTACCAACGTACCTACCTAGTGAAAATATCAATGTACCTACATACTATTGTGGGATTTTTGCCGAAAGTTGATAAGACGATAATATAGGTATTTAGAGTTAACAACGGATTATTTGTATATATATATAAATATATACTTATGCTAGAAAAAACTTCAAGGTCATCCGATATAATATAGAACATGCACATAGAGCATAAAGAAATAAGCATTATGTCTGATTTCAGGGGGCATGTCAAACTTTCAAATTGCAATTTATTACTCCATGACATGAGTTCGAGACTTACCAACTTTTGGCAGCAATGACGTCCCTAGACAAAATGCCGCCCCTGGACAGCGCCAAAATGCCGCCACATTTTTTATACAGTATTTTTTATCATCCGTGCACGTGTCGTTTCTGGTCACCAAAGACGTCGGAGGGCGACAGAAGTAAACTAGACATCGCGAACCCGACAAAAAAAATAGTCTTGTTTAACTTTTTATGTTAATTAATACATTTTTTTCTAACCAGTGAGTTGATTTTTTAATGGAAAGATTTTTACTACTATAATTACTAAGTTTAGGTAAGTAGCTATTTCTATATAATATTATACCAAATGATTCTCCTCGGTTTGCCGCCCTTTGAGTAACTGCCGCCCCCAAGCGACGCACAATCTGCCTACCCCCACGGAACGTCACTGTTTGGCAGTTATAGTATAATACGTACCTCTTTTCTAAAATCGCATCGACGTTATAACTATTAGAATTAGGTTAACGTATGCGTGCATATATTTAAAGCTAGTGGAAATCTTTTGTCTAAAATTTCCTTGCCCACATACATTTTATCACCATGAACACTTCGTTGGTATTAAAGTTATCTCACTGGCAATAGTAATTATGGTCGTAAATTTTCGCGCCTTTTCATAACTCTTTCTCACCTTAGTACCTGCCGAGGTACTTGAAGAGCGCTTCTCGAAAACATTCAACAGTGGAATTAGAAATTCAGCTCATATTAGGGCCAGGCTACTAACTAACTATGAAAATAAATCAATGGCATGGAGAAGTCAAAATACATAATATAGATACGTTGGTAGAATAAGTTGAATTTTAAATATGCACCCAGGGCCGCATCTACGCTTGAAGGGGCCTTAGAGTAAATACATAGGGGACCACCGGTAAACAATTAATAATTAATATGACAGTTTACAACATTTTAAATATTTCTATATACGATATAATAAAATTAGTAGTGGGCTGCTTAGGGACTAGAGGGGCTTTAAGAACTGGCAGATTTTATGACCCTCTACGATAAAAATAAAATAAAAACTATAAATAATACTCATTTTATAAGTTTGTGGTATAATTTAATAGTTGTATGACTGGTTTGAACTGTTTCGAGGCCCCCCTTTAAATCATATGTCCACAATATGTAAAATAAATAAATAAATTGAAAATAAATTACAGAATCTGCAATAGTTTTACTCGGGAAGGGATTGGTTGATGCGCGGGGTAAGTACTGAATGCCACCAGGAATTCCGCCTATTATGCATTCGTGTTGTTTCCGTTAAAACACTTGAATGTAACAGTATACTTTCATATATCTAATATAGTAAGTACATAGAAATACTAAATAAACAGTAGATAATGTTTAAAAAAAATGAATTGATTAATTTTATGACTGGTTCGAACTGTTTTGAGGCTACTTTAATTAATTGTATGACGAATCGATTAAAACAAAATTCGCCGCTGTTTCAATAGCTCGTGATTAAATACGTAGAAAAATGAAAGCAGTAGAAAGGTTATTATAATTAATTCAAATAAATGACATTTGAATTTTGAAAGACGCTAGTTGTTCTGTAATATTATACTGTAGTAGTTGTGTGTTTTAAGTGTCTATAAAAAGTTACAAAAGACAAAATAAAATGTATTAATAGAGCGAACCTATATTACTACAGCATTTGGCGTTGCCGTCGTTATGGAAAACTCTTTGTGTAAAGGAAAATTTGTATGTGGAAAGTCTTCGTATTTCCAAGAAAAGCTGTCGCAAAAAATAAACATGAAAGCTTTCATATTGATGCAAAGTAGGAATAAATTTTCCGATTCAAAATACGATGTTGGTTATTTTGTAAGCGAAAAGAAAATTGCGTCTATGTTTAGATTACAATTGTGTCAAAAGATTTTTGAAGTTATACTTCTTTAGGCGCGTTTGGGAAATCAGATCAGAGTGTATTTTACCACGTTTTTCTTAGCTCGTATTCTTGTTTGTCCAGTGGTTGTTTATCCAGTGCAAATCTTGCAATCGATTTTTAACTAACTTCCCGACTAGCTAGACGTTTGAAACTTATATCTATATATATATATATATATATATCAGAAAACGATGCCAATGCATACTTTTAATACTTTTAGCCATCTTTAAGTAGAATTGAATTCATTTTCAGTTAACATTTTCTGTTTTGTATGAAAAGTTATTTCGGCAGAAATCCGTAATCCAATCCACTATTATTTGTTGCTAGGGGCCTGGGATCCTAGCAACTAAATTATTAATATATACGTGCGTTACTATGGAAATCAATATGAAATGTCAAAATGACATTTCATTATCATTTCTATCAAGTATAAAATGTTTTGATCGTTTAAGCTAGTCAAGTCAAGTTTATATGATTCAACAGAATTTAAAAACGTTGTATATAAAAAGTTATTTTGGTACTGTTCGGTTATACGGGATACAGCGGAAAACGCATTTTGAAAATAGCCGATAAACTGGATTATTTGTTAGTTTGGGTTAGGTTAGGTTAGGTTAGGTTTGGTTAGGTTAACCCAACAAATAATCCAGTTTATCGGCTATTTTCAAAATGCGTTTTCCGCTGTATTCCGTATAACCGAACAGTACCGTTATTTTTATCTTATAATTATTTTATTTATTTTTCGCTACAGAAACAAAGGAATAGATATTATTCGGAACGATAAAATATATCCGCGAGAATGAATAATAATTAGTTAGCCACTTGGTTAATTCATTTTAAAGGAATAAATATACGACTCACGCATACAGGACTCAAGATACAAATACCTGCTGAGTCTGGACGCCGAAGGTAGGGGGGGTCTTGAAATGTCGAGGGACAAAGGATTTTTAACCAGATTCTGACTCAGTTTTCTCACCGCTGATCATGAATCTGCCGGGTGCTACTTTCGTACCCTTTTGCAAACGCCGGTCATCTTGGAAAAATGGTGGTCTAAAACGGTTTTTAGATAATACTTTATTAACCCTTATCCCTACATAAAATGAAGGTTGTTAAATTTTATTCAAAGAGGTGTCTTGTATATTTTAAAATTAAATGTTAGTAATTAGCTGTCTTCTCGTTTTTTCGACTTGTATTGCTAAGCAAACAATCATATTTGATTCTCTGTATCATCAGGCCTGTTCCATTACACTGCTAGGTGAAGGCCTCCTCAAGTGTCACTTCTCAGTTCTACGCCACGTAACTCCACTGAATCTTAATATTTCGTCAATTCAGTGTACCTTGGGGTGGATTTTCGGCTGCCTTATGCCTTGTTCAGCGACACAACCTGTACACTAGCTATAAAACGTGTCCGGAAAATTGTATGTATGCATTTGGCTGTGTTACAGTGCATTGTGAGTTGTTATATATAGGAAAGCGATGGCCGTATAACATTAAGATCAAATTCATGTCTAAATAAAAACCACCAAAATATCGGAAAAGTAGGTTAGCAAGTAGTTACAATAATTACCTTCTATCTTTGGGAGAAAGTGTTTTCTACACTGTAGTTTTTCAGTATTATACTATCCTCCCTTGCTTTTGGACGTATTATTATGCATGTATATATTATCATTACTTGTTTGAAAGTTGATGGATAACAAAAAATATATACCCAACACCTATATATTAGGTATAAATCTTCTGTAGCAATCATACCGCTCAGCATTAAATGAGTGACACACTTTACTTATATACGTTTTGTTGTCAAAAAAAACAGTAGAGCGATAATAATTTCACCATTTCGTCAATCATAACTAGATCAGTAGAGTCTGTTATGAGTTGTTAATTGTGTCAACATCTCTTGTAATATATGTACTGCACGTGTGTAAATTGGAAGGACAAGGCATGAATCCTCACTTAACTCATCGAGTCCGTCACGAAACGTACCGCTATTGTCACGAGTTCTTCACAGGACATAGTTACCAATCACTCCACCCGAATCAAGTCTCTCAGTTCATTAATATAATCGATCTCACCAGTATATCATTACCCGCGATTATAATCTCACGTTATTCTTGTAACTATCAATAAAATCTGCTCCAAACATCCACACAACAACGACTTTCTATCTCCTCCACTTTTGCTTGTTGGGCGAGGGTCTACTCTAACCACTAAACTGTCGACCCAAGTACCTATAAATGTTGCAGATACCTATTACCTAATAACTATGCTATCTTAGGTCTGTCAATAATAGCTACAATCTTTGTAATTTAAATCAAGGTAGATTATAATTATGTATGTAAACGTGTATTCAAATCTTCGAATCACACTTGATCCGACATTGTTTTTAAGATCTTTCGGATAATAATTATGTGTATAAGTAAATTCAGTAATGTAACTTGAATCCAGTGTTTCATGGTCTTTAGGACAATATCACCCTCATTTTTTAGATCCAATTTTGGGTCAATATCGCAGACAGAAAGCGTCATACAGACAAAGTACGCTACAAATATTATAGAAATATTGAAAAATGATCATATTTGTTACCATAAATAGCTGGCGCGCCAGAATCCGAAACTAGTATGCCAAGGTGACTCAGATAACTATTGGAAGAATGCCAAGAAATTGTTTTGTACGTAACTTCGCAGAGAAATTAGGCTTTCGCGATTTTAGTGATTCAACGGGCTTGGCGTGAATGTTCGCAAGATCTATTGCCATCGAATATTTCGGAGATCTAATTAGTTGTTTTTTTTCTTGCAATCATACTTATACATAATATACATTGGAATTAATACAATAACATTGTAATGTGAATCGGAAACAAACGTAGAATGGGAATGATAGGATGTAGGGCTTGGACAACTAACATCAGTGACGTCTCGTGGAGGTAGGCAGATTGAGCATCGCTGGGGGTGTATCGAAGCGTGGCGCCGTCATTATATCGATTATCGATTTAACAATGCCTAAACCGTAGTTTTGTGAAAAAGAAAAGCGAATTAATGTATCGCAAAAATGACATGTAAAAAGCCACTGTATTGCCAACGTCAAAAAAATCCCTACTTTTGGGGAGAAAATATTTATAAATTTAATTTTGTATGTTTGCACATTTCTTAGATATTAGTCATGAAAGGATGATAAAAAATAATTAACAAGATTAAAGAATAAAAAAAAATTGCATAAGTTGAAAACACTAGAAAATATCTTTTTGAAAAGAATACAACACAAAAATTCTACAAAATGTTCATCGATTTGAATACTTACCTTTCTTTTCGGCCTATTATCCTTCGTAAAACTGTTTTCGTTCAAAGTATCGGATGAAAAAAAATAAAGTAGTATGTACTTGCCAAAAACATTAAATTTGTAGCGATAATGGCCATATTATGTGTCCATAAAAAATGATAAGATCTTCAATGACACTCCATCTAATATCTACAATATCTAATGACAGTCTTTCTGCTTTTCGCAGGTGCTTTCCTCATTCCGTTCGCGACAATGCTGATCCTGGAAGGAGTTCCGCTCTTCCTCATCGAGATGGCGATCGGACAGAAGATGCGGCTCGGAGCTCTCGGAGTGTGGAACACCATCCATCCCTGGCTGGGAGGAATAGGCATCAGCAGTTGTATCGTGACGCTTTTTGTGGCCCTCTACTACAACGTCATCATCACTTGGGTGTTCTTCTACCTCTTCAACAGCTTCCAGGTAGGTTTTTACTCAATCGTCTGTCATTTATTCGGCAGCAAATCTTAAAGTCAATACTGTTCACTTAAGAGTTTGTCCAGATTACGCGTGTCTCGCCGCGAGTGCATGTGAACAGCTCAATGAGTTCACCTGTACCTCGACCGCGCGCGAGAAGAGACACGCGGCGATTGCATGTGGACGGCTCAAAGAGGTCACATGCACCTGGAATGCGCGCGCGAGTCAAATCGCGCCATCTGGACAAGGCCTTAGTGAATATTATGTAGATCGGATTATCATCCATTAAAGTAATATTTTTTTTTAAGTAATCAAAAGTTGGGTGCAGCTATCTGATATCTGATTAGAGACGGAGACTGCATAGAGGTGGCACTTTACCTAGGGACGGGTACTCCGGGTTTGATCCCGGTGAGGTCGCGCTTTTCTCAAAGCCTGAATGTTTATGTGATCGTTTCGCTTCTGTCATTGAACCTCATGACCTGTTGTAGTTTTAATAAAGAGATAGAAGTAAGAAAGCAAGAGAGAAAATATTGAACAAGTCTCAGTGATTCCCAACCAAGTTTTGCGAGCTGTGATTAATTGGAAAAGTTTGCGAAAAATTACAACTTGAAACCCTTTTGAAATTATATTGGAATAATTAATATTATGCAAATAATTCGTCGAATAATGACGTCCACGATGGCAGAGCGGCTTAAGCGTAGGCTTTTAATATCGTGCGTCTCGGGTTTATTCTGTCTGTCTGTCAAATACACATATTGTTTTACAATTTGTGTTTGGATTCGGAGTATGAACCTAATAGGTTGAGCAAATGGCTAACATCCATTTCTCGTAAAAAAAAATCTGTTAATACGAAACTCCAGTCCGTGGAGGCCCGGAGTGGAGGCCCTTATTATGATCGTATCAGGATTGGACATGGTCAAAACTATTGGATATACACGAATTATTTCCTTCCTCTTAACTCAAAGGGAAGGAAATAATTCGTGTATACCTGTATCAAGATTATGTATCCGAAGTGTAGCACTAAATTGAATGGTACCTACTATATTTATATTTGTATATAAAATATAAATTACAAGCAGTGAGTGACAACCTGTGCGGGTTTGCGTTGTGTAGGAGCGGCACATTCGATAGAGGTATCAAGATAGGGTCTATCAAAGTTCACTCTGTGTGCTTCCATCTACTTTTATTTTGTTACTTATTTTATTACTTATTCTCTGTATTTTTATTTTTTTAAATTATTAACACTTATTTTATGTCATGTCGTGAACGCTTTGAATTTATAATTTGTTATGTTCATTATATGTAAAATAAATAAATTTGATTTGATTTGATTTGATCAAATTAATGAAGGAAAGCGATTGATATGATTTTTAGAATTAGATTCTGTGGAAATAATATTTTTTTCACCTACAACACTATGACACTATGTTTGTGGATGTGTTTATCAGAATTTAAAATATTTTATCTATAAATTAATAATAAATTGTAGTAGGGGTACATGATGAATTTTTAGACATTAAAAATAGTAAGGGGTCGCAGTTTGAGACAGCTTTAGTACCTATGGTATGGATATATCTTCTGTTATTTACCCTCTGGATCATTTTAAAATGAGATAATATGTTTGTCTGCATTATATAATATGAATGACTGCATTCTCCTGGAAAAGAATAAAGCAGAGCATAATATATTCATTCATTAATCATCGGCTCTAAAACCCAATGTGGGTGTTGGCCGCCTCCAGGAAATGTCTCCACCCTCTTTTTGTCTGCCGCTGTTCAACCACCACAATCTAGGTCTCCTGACCTTTTTTTTTCTTTGAGCCTATTGAAGAGGAGCATCTTAGCTGGTTGAGTGTCTTCCATCCTTGAGACACAGCCTGTCCAACTGAGTCATCCTACTTTCACGCGTGTGACTCTGGGGCGATCATTGCACAACAACGCGTATAGTCTGTGGTTGTACCTCGCTCGCCAGCTTTGTTAATATAGGAAGAGCATTTCATAATGCCGGTTATTACCGGAAATGTGATGGATGATAATTAAAAAGTCAATTTCCTCTTCGAAGTGGACAAATGAAGTCAAAAAAATGACCTCATCTTTAGTAAATGCTCGGCCAAAGAACACCCAAAATCAGATAAAATAATCTAATTTTTTATTATTGTGTGTCGATATTTACAACTCCATAATTCAAGTGGATTTATTCAACAATACAAAAAATAAACTAAAAATACACCTAATACCCTTAATTTTACCTGAAACATCATTTAGAAAACGATTCTGTAAAGCGTCACACTGCCTTTAATTCTAGAGATGGGTAGGGGGGGCCGTTTCAAGATGTGGGGGCCATGGTATACATTCATCAGCTGAATCCAAAATAATCATTTTCATAATTCATTAAGAGCATACATCAGGGAAAAGGCAAATAATTTTTAACAATAGGTGGGATGACATTTCGCACTCGTTGCCAATCGAAGAGCGATATTCGACCTGTAAACACGTCAATTTAAGTAAAGTAAACATGACTAAAAAGCGTTACACATTTACTCGAAAAAGAAAACATGTCAATGAATATATTATTACTAATATAACAATAAACATAACGTTAAATGGACGCATGTTGAATTTTTATGACAAATTATGTTTTGTTCTGTTTATGTTTAATTATGTTTAGACCATGCCTCAGCTGAAGTATAGCCTTAACATAATGACCTTCTTTATTATTTTTAGTCACCGCTTCCTTGGGCATCTTGTCCTGCCATTAATGGGACTCCATATCCCGAGTGTGAGAAATCATCGGAGACAGCATACTTCTGGTATCGCACCACCCTGGATGCAGCTCCTTCCATGGACGAACCTGGCGGCCTCAAGTGGTGGATTGTCCTGTGTCTGCTGCTTAGTTGGACTGTAGTCTTTTTCATCGTCATGAAGGGAATCCAAAGTAGTGGAAAGGTATTGTTTTTATTTTTTATGATGTTTCTTCCATTTAACAATATTTTCATAATCCATGAATGAATTGCCAGTTTATAAATTTAGCCAAACGTTACACGTACTGTCAGACTTTGGACTGCGAGCATAATTTGTTCCAGATATGTGTTGTTTGTAATCCAAAGCACATGTATATCAAAGCGAAATTCTCCATAAGAAATAATGGAAACCCAAATTCATATCAAAATGGTTGATATAAAATACTTTTGTATTATTCAAATTAAATCTGTTGGCTGACTAGAATTTTTTTCTTTATGTGCGACTTTAACGAGGAACCTGTCATTGGACACTTGCTTTTGCCTCCTTTTGAGAATTTCGAGTACGAGAGAGAGAGATCGGCTCAGTTGTGATCACGTGACACTCAGCAGACCAAGTGAATATGTACCACTCGTATTCCAAGACCTCACTCGTTTATCAAGTTCAAATTTATTAAAAAAAATTGCTTATCTTGGCACACCAAATGACATGCAATCCAAAGTTTTGCTGTATGTGCATTTAATGGCCATGCAAATTCATCTTTAATTTTTGCTCTGTCATGTTATTACACATTCGTACTCCTTTTTTAGGTGGTGTACTTCACATCTATGTTTCCTTACCTGGTGCTTACAATATTCTTCATCCGAGGCATCACATTGAAGGGAGCCGGAGCTGGTCTTATGCACATGTATACGCCAAAGGTAGGCTCATTTTTAAGAATCTACTTTCATAATAATTGTATGTTTATAATTTATCTACATACTTCATAACTTAGAAGGATCTAAATTCAAACTAGACAAATAACTGTACTGAGTGGGGAATATCTTTTACAAAACACTATTATGATAGCAACACCGGTCACGCACCTGCGTATTGAACAAATTTTTATCAGCACCATAATATATAAGAATTCACTAATATTGTGCCTGATATCAAGAATATTTGCAATTCAAGGACCCAAAATCATCGAAATCATTAAGAATTTTATTCACTTATATTATTTTACAACGTTTTTTTTTCAAACGTTTTTCTTAGGTAGTATTATTATTTGTCCGGTGGTTCTTTGTCTGGTACAAATCTTGCAATCGATTTTTAACTAACTTCCTGACTAGATAGACATTTGAAACTTTTAGAATATATCAGAACACGATGCCAATGCATTTTTTTAATACTTTTAGCCATCTTTAAGTAGAATTGAATTCATTTTCAGTTAATTCTGTTTTGTATGAAAAGTTATTTCGACATCATTATTGGTTGCTAGGGGTCTGGGGTCCTAGCAACTAAATTATTAATATATACATGCGTTACTATGGAAATCAATATGACATGCCAAGTACACATTTTTTTGATCGTTTAAGCTAGTCAAGTCAAGATTATATGATTCAACCGAAAATTTAAAAACGTTGTGTATAAAAAGTTCTTTTTATCTTGTAATTATTTATGTATTATGTTTTAAAAGTATTAAAGTTAAAAGTTTAAGTTTAAAGTTTTTAAAGTTTTTTTTCTGTTTTTTTTTTTAATAATTTATTGATTATGTATTATTTACCTATCCCTACAGAATAAGCAGGTGTACCATTAAAATTTCAGGATTTGCGAAACGTTCCATCGCAGGAAAATTTTGGGAAACCTGTAGTGTAGGCAATTAATTTATTTTTCAGACCTGGGCCCCTGTGCTATAAGCCGCTTTGGTTGTATGGTAAATTCAGGCCTAAATTATGTTTGCATTAATGGTATTAACCAGATCACTGATTTTTCTCTACGGAACATTAGGAAAATCTGGCGAACCTATTATCGATCCAGTCATTCGGAATGGTGCCAAAAATACTTTTTTTAATTGTTATTACTCAATTAGCAATGCTCCAACGTGTTTCGCTGCCAAAATGTCTTACCGAAATGCTAGTGTACCGATAAAAAGTTGCCTTCTAACGAATTTATACACGGCGCAATGTAACATTTGCGTGAATGGAGCAAACTTTTTAATTTCCACCGTAAAATCTGAAAATGAACAATCTTTAATCCCGCTTATGTAATGCCACCATAGGTCACCCAGCCCATTAAACTGAAAATATTTCAGATAATATGCACTTTGTTATAGTCATATTTTAGCTATTCCTGGAATCATTAATGTTAGATCTAATTAAAATGTTACCTTTATCTGGTAAATACATATTATAATTGCCAGACATCTGTCAGATGTCATTGATTACCTGTCGTAAATTCTAAATACACATTGCAAACAGAGCGTCGCATTTCATTATGATCAAAACAAATATATTATCTAAAAGTATATGCGACAAAGAGAGACATACTCACTTATTGTGAAAAAGAGATAGAGATAGTATTATGACCAGCCTTTTTGTAGGTTGTAAGAATGTATAGAAATACTTGTAAGATTGTAATTAATTTTTGATGTTTTTTTGATAATTTTATAAATAAAATAGTGATTAATAATGAAGCCTTATTAGATTTATATATGTTGTCAGAATAGGCATTTACCTTTTATCTACTGTTATATTAATGTCTATCTCATACGGTAACCCAAGGTGATATTACTGAAACGGACAAAATTTATTAGCATAGTAAAGGGAAGGTTAAACATACCTAGTTCGTTTCATTCATGTTATTTACATTAGCAATTTTAGATGCGTAGATGTACCTACCCTTGATTAAAATTTGCCTCTACGATAAACGGTTTTAACAATACGTCATGTCAGAATGTTTTTACATTGTATAGATTATATTTTTACGCATATTTTTTATTTTAATATTATTCTTTGATGAAGTTACTACCTTATCTATTTCATGGAAAACATGTTTGTAGTGACGGTTGATTACATTCCTTAGTCACAAGTTAAAATAATATTTTTTCCTGCAGGTGGAAAAACTCTTGGATCCGACGGTCTGGTTGGATGCGGCGACGCAAGTCTTCTACTCCTTCGGGCTCGCGTTTGGTTCACTGATTGCATTTGGCTCTTACAACCCTCCCAAGAACAACTGCGTGCGGGACGTCATCCTGGTGAGCGTCTGCAATGCAATCACTGCCATCTATGCCAGCGTCGTCATCTTCGCCATTCTTGGCTTCAAGGCTATGACCAATGTAGACAAGTGCATTGATATGTAAGTAATATTTTATCAAAGAGATTGAATGACTATAATGCTCTATTAGTCAGCAAACTTTCAATCGTAAAGCTTTCTGTGACCATACTAAAGCTCAATTCATTATAAAATAAAAGGATTTCAAGTTTAACATATTTTTGTAAAAACTCTAGGTACTTCATATTCAGATTCAGTTTATGTAATTGACTTCAATATTTTTATATTTAATAAGTTTGAGGTCAGAACAAATAATATAGTGTTTCACGGGTATCTTGCCACTTAGGCATTGCTCATCCCCAACACCCTCGGTTGGCGATCCCCTACATTCACATTTCAAATAATGCATAACGCATAAACCCACTTATTTACATATTATGTGACTATGCATAGAACCTTTAGTGTATTAGTAATTTCGTTAATATGAATATGATTCAAATTAGTTTGTAAGCCACCGATTTCATTTCAAGGGAGGGGTCTAATGTAATGATTTAATGAAACATCAAATTAACCCTACTCAAACGCACATTAATTTTCTTATCAGATTAAGCATCTGGGTTATCGGATTCAATACACCTCAGGGCAGCTACCAATTATAAAGGGTTAATTTTTTATACCTATTAAAACATAGTCGATAATTTCATTAAACCATGTTTCCAACGCGATCCAATGTTGATTTTTAAATGATAAATGAACATGGCAGAATCAGTACTTCAGAAGCAGTGGATTGCAGGTTTGAATCCTGCATCTGGAAAATTGACATTCTGTTTCGATTCCAAGCATATTAGAGTGTCCATATTTATGGCTAAAAATCATTACTTGTAGAAAGTTTTTCAATATGATCTGAAATAGGCCGAAAATGGTAATTTTACTTTGTTTACACCATCTATATTCTGGCTAATACGTCATAGTGATCACCTGAAGAATTGCAAATCCCCATCCCCTTGCTGTCATCGTTTCACCTCACATACATATGACGTGTCATTCAGAACATATAGTTATAGTTATACTGTGTAGTTATAGGTGTACAATTTTTAAGGCAGATTTATGTATGTGTAATCAGTTTAGAGCAAGGATGGGGAATTGTCAGTCATAAATTACCCCAAATTGGGTAAAAATGTAAATGGGGATAATGAAGTTTCACTAGATATATAAGTTCAGGTTGTGATTTTTTCAACTGTGGAATTGATGTGGCAGAATGGCCCAAAGAATTGGCAGAGTCACTGAGTCATTTTTTGGATGTTAAGACATGCTATCAAAATTGCACAAGAGGAAGCGATAAAAATGCTGCTGCCATTTGCAACAACATATCTTCGCAAAGAAATATTTTCCACTCTCTGGAACTTGAAAAACAAAGTACAGAAGTCGGTAGAACCCCAAAGATAGTAACCAAACATCAAACGGCCTCAATTTTTATGTTCTAATAATGAAACAACAGCATTTCTCTTAAACCTTTAGTGACAATGTTTTTACAAAATATTTTTTTCTCAGAAAAAAAATGTTTATATTTTGTCAATTTTGGGATATCCCATTATATCCCTTCACTCCCGATTAGGGTGTTACATCATATATGAATGACCCCTAATCAAATTATGAAATCAAACTATCATAGCATCATTAACCGTACTTTCATGTACCTACCCTGAAGTTCTTGTTGACCCCATATCCTGTTTCCTTTGATTATTGCTGCGGGCTTTATTTGTGCATTTCAATTTTTACTTACAGTTATTTATATGTTACAGTAATAAACTACGCATGTTCGACCACCATGTGATCCCCAGCCGTAACGTGTCCATGGAGGTGTACGAGAAGGAATTGGGGAAGCTCGACAACAACACAATGGTGGCGTGGGGACTAGAAGTTTGCAGTCTCTCCAAACAATTGGATAATGTAAGTATTCACTAAGTCACTACTAATGGAAAGTGTTTCTTGTGCGTCCATCCATTTCTGGAATATATTTCTTCGATTTGGTCCCATAATTATAAAGAATATGATACGTCAAAAATTGTGGCAAACAACGTTTTTGTGCTTCAAATTTAAATAACTGAATGTCTGTACAAGCCTCTATAGATGCAGCCTGAACGTATGAAAATGGTAGCAAAAAAAGGACAACGCATTTTTATACAAATTCTAATCGGTATTATCCTTGTTGCACACAGAAAAAATGGTTTAGGGGGGTGGTCCATTTTGAAAAGAAAATCCGTAATGTTTTTTATTGATTTTTAAGGTGGCAGGAGGGGGCGTGGTTAACAAAATCTAGTAGGTACCACTGACTTCCACAATTACCCCACACGCAGAATACCGCACTTTTCCATGAATATTCCCCATACCCAGACATTTCACACTCTTATTAAACGGTCAGAAAGTTTTTAACATTCCATTCCATATGATTTTGACAGGTATTAGAAGTTACACACTGTGTGAAATTACGTATTGAATGTGTACGGGTGTTTCATTAGATTTTATGTAATAATAGCATAACAGAATGTGTTTCTTCAATATCTTTGGATCGTAAACTGATTTTATTCTGTTTTATATCCAGGCTGCGGAAGGAACCGGTCTGGCTTTTATCGTGTTCACGCAAGCCATTGTTGAGCTGCCCGGAGCGCCTTTCTGGTCCATCATCTTCTTTATGATGCTTCTATCGTTGGGACTGGGATCTCAGATCGGAATCCTCGAAGGCATGCTGTGCACGATTTTCGATATTGATATTTTCAAGAGGATCAAGAAGCAGTATGTCACAGGTATTTAAGTCAATCAATATAAAAAAATAATTAAAAATCTAATTCATAATATTTCATATAAATTTTATGTAAACATCATAGACAAAGAAATAATGATATTGCATTGTCACTTAAGAATATAAGAAATAGGTTGAAATTGAATACCTTTTATCAATTAATTAGAAAAATACTAATGCAGTGTTTCTTCGATGACTATTGGAAGGATGTTTCTTAACCTGAAATGTCGCATCATTATGATTTGTCTCTACGCAGTCTGCTAGGCCTTTAACTATCTTGGAAAGTAACTAGCGTACTATAAATAGTATGGATTCTGTAAGTGGTGGTGGCAACTTTTTGCACTGCATACATGAGCGATATTCATGCAAAGTGCTTTCAACTATATTGCATGCAAACAAAGTCGACGTCTTGCAGTCATGTCAAATTTGTGGATGTGACCCATCTGAAATATATTGCAAATCCAACCAAGTGGCTTCCATAAGTCAAGAGTCGACCACTACTGTAGTCTGCCTCATATATTCGACGCAGCGTATGCCATTATCACCCACAGACAGTACCTATGAGAAATGCAGCTCGCAGTCTGTGGCAATCACAGCACACTCTGATTAGTGGTTGTGTCTTCCAACAATAAATATGTAATTTTCGCTCAGAAATCGTGATATTTTACCTAAGTCTGTTGAATAATTATTATAACTAATATCAACTTAATTGGACTTCCCCTAAACTATAGGTGCCGTTTGCGTGTTCTGCTTCTTCGTGGGTCTGATCTTTACAACTGGTGCGGGCGAGTACTGGCTCAAACTCTTCGACTCCTTTGCTGGAACCATCGGCCTGGTGGTGGTTGCTCTCATGGAAATGATCTCCGTTATATACGTATATGGACATGAAAGGTTAGACATTTTTATTACATTTCTAATGAAACTTTTTTTAAACTGAAAATTAATATCAATATAGTTATGAAGCAGTTGTTTCTCGTTTCATTATCTTTTCACGAGGTCGGATATTATCGGCCTCTCTTTAATTGTAATCATCTTCTTAGCATTATTTCTCCATACTTTTGATATCCAACACACAACTTTCTTCCCTAGCTATAAAATTATTAATAAAAAGCTTATAAAATACCCTCGTAAACTTTACTGAGTAACCTGAGATACATTTTAGTCGAATTGGAGTTATGGTTTGTTTTCTATAGTTTTACATATAACTTCACTACTAACTAAAAGAGTATTGATACATATTCGGATGTTTTCAATATTTTTTAAAAAGCTATTTGTATAGATAGTTGTCACTAATGTCCTTCTAAGCAGACGAAACAGGTCCTGTTCATTATTAAATTATATGAATTAAATATGTTTCTAACTTGAACTGATTTTTACATAAGAATTCCAAGTAAAATGGTTTTTGAAGTTTTCCTTTGATAATCCTGTGATATTTGAGTTTTCATGGACTATTAATACGAGGATGGGCTTGTAGCCCGAAATAGCTGTCAACATACTAAAAAGTGTTCCAAAACCATTACGTTGTGTTTTATTTTAATTAATAAAAAGTTTAATAATTTCTCATTCCATTGTATTTTAGAAGTATGACAGTCATTTATCCCTAAACATGTAATAGGGAGTTGAAGTTATTCATTTTACGATGACGGTATTGTCCTACCACTGATATTGCCAATCCATCGTGGCTGCCTAGTGAGAACATTCTGACTACCTGAACCTATTCCAAATGATGACACATGACACCAAATCACACACATTTAAAAGAAAAATTTTCTAATATTCAAATATTGGAACAATTTATCCTTGAACATATTGTGCATGTACGATTTCTTGTGGTGCACAGCAATTAGGCAGGAAGAATATGATTATTGTTATAGTTGCTATTTCTCGACTGCACTTAGAATTACATCAAACCTATTGCATTTGAATGCCTCGTTCCGGGCTATGACTAAGACTATGTTATTTTTTATGTGAAAACTATCAAACTTGCCAATGTGGTATGTTTATAACTGATGGCATTATTGATGATTCCAGGTTCACTAATGACATTTACGAGATGACAGGCTACCGTCCTGGTTTATACTGGCAAGTAACGTGGCGCTTCATCGGTCCCGCTATCATGTTCTGCATTCTTACTTCTTCCGTTGTCTTCATGTTCATCAAAAATCCAACTTACTCCGCATGGAATGCTGAACAGGTAATACAAACATCTACAGTCCAGTAGATTTGACTTAAAAACATATTATTATCTGTGTGTGAAAACCAATAGAGAGATATGTCTGAAAATTTAAAAATGTGTGAAAAGCATACATCAGTGAAACGGAAAATAATTTTCAACAATATGTGGGACGTAATTTCGCACTCGTTGCCAATTGGAGAGCGATAGTTGAGGTGTGAGCATGTCAATTTGTTTTGTGATGGCGTCGGAGGAATATATTCTTAAATCATGTAAAGATGACTAAAAAACGTTATGCATTTACTCAAAAAAGAAAACATGTCTATAACAATATAAACATAACATTAAATGGACGCATGTTGAATTTTTATGACAAATTATGTTTTGCGCGTCACGTAGTCATGATCTTTTTAGACCATGCCTCAGCTGAAGTATAGCCTTAAATATACCAAATTAATCATAAAGCATATATCAACACTGTGAGAAATGGTTGTTGGCGTATTCGCGAAGCTCATTCGGTCCTTGACTAAACAGGATTTTGATGGATCTCAAATATTTAGTACTTCGAAGACCGAGGAATATTCTTTTTTATGATTATTGTTACAAATGTACATCACACGATCACAAAGTGACATCAACTGTCGACTATTATGTGTTTATACCTCTATATCCTGTTTCTTAGGGTTCAATGGCCAAATAGCTAAATTGAAACATGCTTTAAACTGCCATGTAATAAACTTGCAGGGTGCCGTAGTAGCGACTGCCTACCCTCGTTGGGTGATGTCCATCGCCATCTCTATGATAACAGCCGGAGTGCTTCCCATTCCGGTGGTGTTCTTACTCCGCCGCTTCCAGTGCCTGTCGCTGGATGTCGACATCCACCAGGGCAGCATTCGCCGTATCGAGACCACCGTTTCAACCAAGGAGATGATGGACGATCAGGACGTAAGTTCTATCTTTTTTGACTCACACTTTGTTGATTGGTCAGAATAATACCTATATAAAACTTTGAATCATGTGAAACATTAACATATCGTCAGTGTAAGTGCAATACTGTTGAAAAGCCAAATATTTTTTAATAAAATGTGACATTACGTGTGGCTAAAATTTCTGAATCAATCAATATTTTTCTATTTATTGACTTAATTCAATACTGCGTTTAAAATACACAACGGAAAAAACATTTATTCGAATTACAAAGTAGAGCCACAGTAGTAGTAACAAGGTGTTTTGCTTCTCCTGTAAATTTTCATAAATAGTTCAATTGTGGTATTTCACTTACACCAATGATATACTTATGTTACAGCCATAATTTATCTATCTGACCTAACTAAAATATAGTAAGGTAAGTTGTACAATGTTCAGGGGGAAATATTTTACACTAACTCTAAACACATCAACTAGAAAAGGCCCTCACTTATTCTGGATTTGAATAAGGTCGTCAGTACCATGAGGCGGTGAATTTCTCAATTTTCAAACAATGGAGTGAACCTGTAGTAAAAACACTTTTGTCCGGTTATCTGAACCGCCTTCATACACAATTAGCTTGGATAACTGAGGTTCAATTTAATAACATAATGCAAAAGCAATAGTTAATTATTGATTTACATATTCTTATTAGAAATGCATCAATCTCTTTATGCTGGTCGTAGATGTTTGAATTTAGATTACAATAATACGTTAGAAGTAGTAATAATTGCATTAATCATAAGATAAAGACATATCAACTAATTTATTTGACATTCGCTATTTATTATATACAAAGATGTGTCTGATTTTAATTAATAAGGAAAATCTACTGCAGAGTTAGCGTCTTCATAGGTTAAAATATTCAGTGTCTTTTTTTATTAGGTAAGTATTATGTTTTCATATATTATTTTATATTATAATATTAATACTATCGAGGGTACATACTTGATGGAGTTTGAATTTAAATCCAATAGAGTTCAAATATTATTTTGTTTGTATTGGGGATTATCACTGATCATAATGATTTATAAGGCTTTAGAGATAACAAAATTATATTTGTTATATTGTCTATATTATTAATTGTCAAACAGTGACAAAAGAAGAAACGATTAACGAAAACAAAACAATAAGATTTGAATAAAGAAACAAAAGAGCAATGTTGCCATTACTAGAACTGTCATAGATACCATGTTTTTTCACAAACAGTAATTTGGATAGTGCAAACATTAGGCAATTCACATAAAATATCAACGGTTATAAAAAATTATTATACATATCAGAAGACAAGCTACAAGCGGATGTCAATTAATTTATTATTATTATTATTATTACTATAAGATAATTTTTATGTTCTATTATAACACAATTGAGCCCATATCCGGAAAACAAGCGTTATCCTGAAAACGGCACGGCGTTCAGAGATATTGGCAGTTAAACATTTCAGTTGGTTGTTGTGGAGATACCCGTTATCGAAAATATTTAATTTTGATGAATAAAAGTAGTTTGAGCAATTGAGAACACGGTTTATTAAACAACAAAACTTTATTGGATAAACCACCATGTTTACAATATAATATACGGTAACAAATTTAACGCTGTTTTTCCGTCTAACATAAAATAATCGTACAACTCTGATTTTGATGGTAACATCCTTCACCCTAAGTTTTTAAGTGAGTCACTTGAAGTGATGTCTTCATCAGGAGGTACATTTCCAACATTTATTGGGATAAATTCCAATAAGACAAAATGTCTTTCATTTATTTTGCATCCTGTTGGATTTGATTTCCCATTTCCCAAAATATGGAAAATAAATTATTTTGTTTAACGGCTGAAAAAAATGTATTGCACAACTTCTGACAGCACTTACCCACATACATCAAAGAATATTTTCTTGATAATCTTTCCTTTAAAGGTTTTATAATTTTGACCACTATTCGTTTTTGACGTAATAATTAGTTTCATCAATGACACGCCTTTTTTATAACAAATAGATTCAGATTTATAGCAATAACAAATGGAAATGCCACGAACGTTTGTAAATACGAATTGTGTGTACAGTGCCGCAAACTTATCTGAAGAATTGATGGGGGAACCACAGTCGAAAACTACCCAATCAAGACTCAAGACAGAATCTGACATTGGAATGGCGTATTCAATATGGCGTCCATATGGGTTCTAGTAGTTTCATTTTTGACCATTATTTAGATAAGTTGATTGGACTGTGTCGTGTAAGGCATAGATATTATGGTATAAATACAGATAAACAGTGTGCAATGCGTGGTCAATTTGGACTATTGTTACTGCCATTACGGCTATTGGCCACCTATTGTTAGAATATCAAAGTAATATTTGGTGAGTGCATGCATAGGTGTATGCTGCGTAATTTAAACCGATTTACCAAAAAACAGCGTTATTGCGATAACGCTCGTTTTCGGGATATGGGCTCTATACATCTATCTACTACAATCTGTCTGATCGGAAGTTTATTTAGAGTTAAGGTTATTCCAAAAGTCTTTCAATTATAGCTAAGGAGCTGCTACCAGCCAACCAAACATCATTCTCTAAACATATTTGTATGTCTAATAGCTCCATTCTCTTTTTATATAAAATTTTTGTATGTTGAGAAAAATTTAATTAGCTAATTAAATTTTGTAATAGAGGATTATAACTATTAGAGCATAATGCAGAGTTGTCAACGTTAAGGAGCCGTTCTAATATGAATATTATTATGAAACACGTCTCATGTTCTTTCTCTCTTTCGCTTAGGAGTTGTAAAAGAGTAATACTATATGTTTTTCTCACTGAACTTAGGTGGTCGAAATTGACCTCTTAAAGTTAGGTATTTATCTTAGGGACTTATGGGGATGTGAGGATAAAAAAAATGTTTTTTCGTATTTTTTTTGTTTTGTCTATTAATTGTGTTGTAGTCATATTTTCGATCATCAATAACCATTTTTTGTCATTCTAACCAAAACTAATCTCCTTTGATATAAGTATCGCAATTAACACCTTGTGCTATACCTTATCCTTGATATAAAACTGCTTCTGCATTCCGTCCTCAAAACTACATTGCTGCTGACGATGATGGCGATGACGCTGTTCAGGTGATGAGCCCCGACTACTCTCCTGGAACGAATCTGGACACCAGCGGAACGCGCTTCACTATCGGAGACTTCG
The DNA here is from genome assembly GCF_057557595.1 of Rhyacophila brunnea. Lineage (NCBI taxonomy): Eukaryota > Metazoa > Arthropoda > Insecta > Trichoptera > Rhyacophilidae > Rhyacophila > Rhyacophila brunnea. The sequence continues at coordinate 25,463,917 of NW_028232774.1, forward strand.
ATGTAAGGACGCCTCCTCATTTTAACCATCTCACTTCTTCAACTTAGCTACACACTACCAATAACTACCACTATGTACCAACATTTTGACTCATCACAATTCAATGAAAATAAATTAATAAGATCTTTATACTTTTTATTATAAAAAACAGTGATAATTAAAAGCTGTCTCATAAACTAATAATCTTGTTTTTACCAAATCTTAAACAATAAAAAAAATATTATATTTAAGTATATATTCAATGATGAGAGATATTGTCTCTGCTATGGATGAGCACGTGACAGAATATCGTCGGTGTTTTGTAAAAAGGGCGAATCAACCATTTTGGCGAAATCGAGATTTTAATGAAAATACAATATGTACCCCACTAGCTTTGTTGTGTAAAAACGGCGAATTTTTATCTCCACAGGAAAGTACTTAAAAACGATAATCGACTAAAATTAAATTAATTAAAATTATGAAATAAAAAGCAAATGTGACATATTAGGCCTTTTAAAATATTATATAATAATACCTATTATAATGACAATATTTTTTCTAAGCTTTATTATAAACTTCTTAGATATTTATACTCATCTACAGGTAAAAAACAAATAAATGTCGAAAGTTAAAAATCCTCCACCTGTAAAGTAGCATTTTGGTTAATTCGCCCTTTTTACAAAACACCGACGATATCTACTACTGAAATTGCAGATTGTGGGTTCGAATCCCGCATCTTGCAAATTCACATAGTGTATGTTTGAATCCAGAGCATGATTGGGAAAATGGCTAAAAACCATTATTTCTAATAAAAAATCTATTAGGAAATTTTATCGTGAGGCAGTCAAGATCCTTGAAAAATGTTTTTATATAATATTCTAATGGAGATGATACATGATCGTAATTTTGTGAGCTGAATCAAATTTCATTTACAAAAATGTTTTAGTTTCATTTCGTGTGTCTCTTGCATAACAAAGTCTTATTTCAAATAATATTCAAATTTAGCTCATTGTCAGTAGACTGTCTCATTTTACGCTAACGATATTCATGATAACTTTCCTTTTGTACATTACATATTAAGTTCTCTTATCGATTCAGACATTCAGACATTCTATACATTCTTTTTATGTAGATTTAAAACATTATTAAATACATAATATTCATTATAAGCTTATGCAATTATGAATTAAATAATATTACACGGTTCATTCTCAAGTTGATTCTTCATCGCTTGAGAATCAATCAACCAAATTTAACTCAGTAGCAAAACGCATACACATTGGAATTCATCATGTAACCCTAAACTATTCTTTCAACATTTGGAAGGTCAATAATTAATTACTCCATATTGACAAGTATTTACACATTATACTGAATGAGATAGAAACAAATGCCACTTAAAATCAAGTCAGTTTGAGCAAAAACTTTGATTTTGACATTTTTGACAAGTTTAGTTGACCGCAAAAAACAAATGAAGGAAAAATATAAAATAGAATTTTATTGCATCAGGAAAATTATGCTAATTTACATGATGTGTATAACCAACGTTTACATTACCTACATAATTGTAAAATGATATGATTATCGTTGATGCAATGAGAAATACTATTTCATTATTTCGACTGCGGAAATGAAAAAGGGCGTAATCCATACAAATCAAATTATACAGGGGGTACAAAAAAGTTTTTATGGTTTTCGGTCAAAAATAAAATACAAAAATAGACATAACCTTGAAGTGCATGATAATTAATAATTTGGTTTTTATATCCTTAATCTGATATTAATTATTAAGTTAATTAAAAAAAAACTAACAAGAATTATATTTACTCAAGTCGTTTTTCCCCACGTTAACTTCCTTCTTTTTTTTTTTTTTTTTAAATTGTTAGCTAAATTTAGACAATAAATCGGTATCTGCAGCTTACATCCTGTGGACATAACGTGTACAACGTTATTATGCAATAAAACCTATTTTGAAAAAACTGAGGGTTACGCCTTTTTTCCTTTACACAGTCATTATATCTTTTCATGAATCATTCAACACACCAGTAAAATCTCTTCAGTAATAATTACAAACTTTATAAAAAAAGTAATATTCTCTGCTGTATCATGCTTCATTTATCAACCATATCCAACATGGATATGGACTTTCTTTCCTTGATTCTAACGCTACAGTTACAGGGATCGGGCTCAAAATATGGCGGAGGAGCCGCTCTGCCGGGGCCCAAGACGGAGATGGCCAAGAGGGCCCCACCCCCCGCGTCTATCGCTAGGGATAGACCCAATAAGAAGTAGGCCACTTAACGACCCGACAATATCGGCCCCTTCATCTGGTAAAAAAGACACTTTTTGGGATTACACTTTAGACAATATTTGGGACATTGAGAATAATTTGATTCAGTAGTGGCTATACGGCTGTCCACTTGTCCACAGTCGTGAAATGATCAATAATATGACATTGACACAAATACACTAATGTACAGATAGATGTATGAATTAAGGCAATTGTTATGTTTATTATTTTTAGTGTACTAAATCTAAACTAAACGTCCTTTTATATTATCATTTTCATACTGGGACAACTATTAAACATACTGATTTCTTGTGCAAGGCTTCTGAGTTATGTTACTGAAATTTTATCTAAATCGTCTATCAAAAGAATTACCTAACTACTCACATTTCTTTTTATTCACCCAATATTATCTAGTATGATATCTGTGAACATTTTATTCTGGACACTGATTAAATTACTCTCAATGACTCAATTTCTATAATTGTAGATTAAATTTAATATCCAATTTTCATATTAGATTATTTCTATGCCTTTTTTATGTTTATGCATGTGTCTCTTAAATCATTATGTTTCCATTGTTATTTATTAGATGAATTTGACCCATTTTATCTTTTTTATAATATTTTTTTCAGAGCATTCTTTAACATCTTATTTTATATATTTTTTGTACCTAATGATACATTTTAGTAATATGATGTACCTGTAATATAAATGTATTTATTTCTACTAATAAAATAATGCATGCCTAGATTTCTTTTATATGTATATAATAACTTTTTTATAATGCTAAGTTATGATTAGGTAATTCTTATTATGGTAAATTTATTTCATTCACAGCATATTCCAAACTTTTGAGGTTGATTTTAATTCATAGAAACAACTTCATTATTATTTTGTTACTACCTCTCCAATACTGGTTGAAAGATCGGTTGACCAATCCTCCAAAAAAAACTACGAAGTGTCTTATTACACCTTCGTTATAGAGTTTGATATTATCTAAGTCCTTATGCATAGTATTTAATTAAATAAATTGACTTATTCATTAGTCAACCTATTTTCAGATAAATAATGGTGTGTTTATAGTCTTTGTATAGGTAAATCACTCTGCAGTGGCACAATTGGGATGGCAAAAGTGATTCGCAGTTGTATTGTAATGATTGCCAGCATTAAACAGGCATTGTAGCAATAAATATTAATATGCATGCGAATCGCCCATGGTGCCATTGACGAATGATTTACCTATAACTACTAAGTAGTAGATTCACTTAATGTCATTATTCTCTTCATTGGGCCCTTGGGGCGAATATGGTGATGTATTTAATTGATATATACTTTTTCTCTGCTTACATGAATTTATGATTAAGAAACCTCAAAATAGTGGAATTATTATAATATATCATATTATAATTATAATTGTCTATGCTTTTTTCTTTTATTTTTCAGGTTGAATAATTGACTAAAATGATAATGTTTTCATAGGAATTATGTTTTTAGGTTTAGTATATACGTTTTTATTTTATTTTCAGATTAGATTTTATTGATGGCGAATGGACTAGAAAAACTATATTTTGTAGCGTATTATTTACTTTTAGTTAAGTAGCATTAATTTTTATTTATTTTAAGAAATCAATGTGAATATTTATAATGCATTCTCTCTCACAATATGTTTTTTTTTATAATACTTCCTTTTGTATTGATTTATTCATGGCGCATGTATTATATTATAAAAAGTCACAATCATCAGACATTTTATTACAATTTATTTGAAAATATTAATATTATGCATGATCAACAGGTCGATATAATTTTTTTTTATTCGGATCAATAAAAATGTTAGAAATGTCAACCATGCCACTTAAGGGCCCACATTCCCCACGTAGGTAAGAATGGAGTTTTTATGGTATTTTCAGAGTATAATCCTGGACATTCCTTAAACGTTTTAATTTTTGAAGCCTTATTATTCTTAATATTTATTTTAAACATTTGAAGACTGCATAAAGTATTTTTATTGCATAAAATAGTATTCTTTTAAACCTCTCGATCTAATGTTTTAGAATATAGTCATATTTACATCTTTAGTACATTCATGTGCAGTGGTGTTAAGATTTTTTAGATTTAGTAGATACGTACTTCAATTTATCTCAATTTCACTTAATGAGTTATAAATGTAATCATTTTGTATCTGTTTGCAGGATGACGATGATGACGATATGCGTTTTGGAGATTCATCAGCTCGTCGCTTGGCAGACTTCGGAAACAATTCGAGCAGTGATGAAGAAGGTCCCAACAACCGGACACCATCGGGAGGACTACGCCCGCCCGCCTCCAGAACCCCGCGGAAAGCTTTCCAGATGGAGGTGGTCGAAGATTACTGATCGCCACTTTCAGCATACATTTTGAATTATGACATAACCGATTATGTTATAAGTATTTGTACCCTATGTTTACATTGTAAGAGTTACAATGTCGCCAGTATTAGTACTGTCTGTTTTTGCGAGAATAGCATAATCTGCAAAGTTGAAATTGTATGTAATTTTGTAATAAGATGTATTGTCCGCGGGAGTTTTAGCCATAATATTATTATGATTATCTGTAATCTTATGAATTATTTGTTTTGTAAGGACCCCATTACATTGTTTAATGTTAAAAGAGTCAGCACTTTTATATATTGTCTTCTTTGTAAAGTGCGGATAATGTTTAACGAATTTTCAATGGTTGCGAGACGCTTCGATTGCTCCGTATCGTTGTTTGATTTGATTCTTTGACATATTTTAACACGTCATCCAGATTTCATTAAGTGTCTTTAAGTTTGAGCAAAATAGACATAAATGACAATTATTACATAAATTTACTTATAAACTATTTTGTGTTGTTTCTATTATTGTTTTTTTTTGTATTCCATTAATGTATTTTTAATAAAATAAGTAAATTAATAATAAAATGAGTTGAAGTCAAATCAAAAAACTCCTATGATACTGAATAGTGTCATAAATATTTGTTACTCGTAACTTTATTTCAAGCAATAAAATTAATATTCTAATTATAATTATTATTATAAGAAAAGTGAATAGAAGAAGTGTGTTTCATCAAAGAATTAAATCAAACTAGGATTGCAGTTGATTCGAAGAGTAATAATTTATTATAAAAGTGTTACAATTATTAAAAATTTTAGTTGTAATATTGCTTGCGTAGATAAAATTCCATAGACAATAGACGTTAGACGTAGTTATAGCCTACGGTGGCCCGTATGTATGCTCAACACATATTTTCTCATGTGTTATCTGACGATGAGGATTTAATTAAAAATGGCCAACAATGGTTAGATATTTAACGATGTTAAAAGCTGTTTTGCTTTGAAAAATTAGCGTAATGTATGATTATATTGAAGCGGGCGAAAGATGAATACCTACTGATATATCGCGAATTAAGGTTTTACTTTGTGACTATGAATTAGCTATTCGTTGGTTATGAAATGTTAACGGATTATGTCCATTTCGTAGAGGTCTCATCCTCTAAACATGAAGCAAATTTCTAAATATTATAATAATTCAAATAAAATTATATAAAATAATGAAATATTCACGTATTTTTACAGATGCATTTATCACCAAATTCAGCCGGAACGGTAACACTTGAAATTAAGAAATTCTGGATGCAAATGATACACATAATAATATATTTGATTCAAGAGTAGTCCCATAAGATTTTCTTTTATATATTATTTTCATACAAACTATATTGAAATATAGAGAAGTCATAAAAATATGAATGTGAATTAATATTAAGTGTATAGTTTGATTAATCATCAGGAAAAACTATTCAATTATTCACAACACATTTAATTACAATTCATTGGTGGGCATATATACATTTTTCATAGATATTGCGCGAGTGGAGAACTACAAGGTTCTAAGTGTTTGTCCTTGGCGAAACAAAAGTAACAATGAGGCAGTTTAGAATAGTACTTCATTGTTGGGTTTGTTTTCTCAAGGAAGAACACTTAGAACCTTGTAGTATTAGGCTCGCGATTGAGTATAGTAGGTAGGAGGATTTTCCAACATGCTGTATTCAAATAAAACAATTTGTTTGAAAAAAAAGGGTCACTCGAGCCACACTAAAGGATGAGACAACCATTTTTTAATTATTTTTCTATTGGAGGTCTTAACTTTTTTACATTTTAGAGTGATTTTGCCCATCAACGTCATATACTATAATCTGAATACTCTATCAGTATTATTTTGTATCTGTAAAATGGCAGCTCTATATTTCACTAAATTTCTGGTTGATCTTCTATAATTATAAGTAATTAATTTATTAATTACATACCCAATACTTTTCACATGGAATTGATAAAATATAGCCTTAATTCCAATAGTAAATAATTTATTAAATGGTGAATACAAATCATTCTAATTTGTTTTGTTTAGTTATATTATGTAAAGATTAATCAGTATAGTTATTACGTATAGATTTATTAGACCACCATCTTCAGTTTATTTTTAAATTACATTTGAAGTATATAAATATTTAAATCACACAAGTGTATAAGTAACTAATTAACTATAAACAATGATGGACTTGATTATTGTGAATTATATTTGAATTCATTAATCATTTTTAAATGTATTTACGATCAAGACAAGATGAAGGACACAGTTTATGATCACATTTGAAATGATATTTGCAAAAATATTAAAATACTAACGGCGACAAAACAGAAAACATTCTGTGTTTTTTATATTCCTGTAAATAAATGTATTAAGAGCAGTTATATTTATTTTAAGCTTGACATAAGTCCATTCGTTACGTTAAGCGATATATTATTATAGTTTGCAAAGATTATTTTTTTACTACCAAAAAGATTGCCTCTGACTGATAAAAAAGTCTACTCTTACAAGTGGAGGTAGAAATTTCTGACGCTTATTAATATAATATATATCTATGGAAGTGATTCTCAACTTTTCTTGTTTGTAGGAATGTTTGAAATGTGATGTACAACTCACTTGATAACCATCTACCTGACACCTGTAATTAAGACAAATAAAACTTACAAGGTAGAGTGATTGAGCAGTACGGAAGAAAAAATTATTTAAAGATTTTTGGTACTATAACTCATTGTAGATCTTTTTTGCCTTCAGAAAACATCTCGTCTCTTCTCTGTCTAACCCGAGCTCCTTTCAATTTGAATTTAAATTAACCACAATATCGTCTACCACAGGCATGTCTTCTACGCCCCCGAAATCTGCGTCTCCCGTATTTCCTTTTCGGTAATATTAATATTAGGCGCGGACAACACGTTGATCACGGAGTGGATTTTTGTTAATCGCACCGTGGGAATTAAATCGTGAAAATGTAAAACACCTGGACATTCAGTTGTAATATGATCAACACTCGAAATGGAAAATTTTACGAACTGGAGTGCTTATAATTTTATGAAAATATTAACATAATTTTATTTGTATTTTATGAAAATAAGTGAGTTAGATTTTTGTTATATGGCCGATAGAGACGGAGCGATAGTTTTGGGGATTTTATGAACCAGAACAGCGCTCCGGTCCATTTAGAGCCCTGAATACGACATGTTTTCATAAAATTTTGAAGGGAAAGCATTAATCATTCCTATTTTTATTTTTTTAACCGATTTACGTGAAAGTCATTCTCAAAATAATCAATTAAGCCCGTGTGACCTCGTCGTATCTTCTCTCGTAACTCGTAACTCGGCTCTTCAATAATAATTATTAGTGTCAACTAAGTTGTCCAAGCTTTTCCAAAATTCTCACAGAACTCTGGTTGGGAATCACTGAATAATGACATAGGTTAATCAAAGATGGTTAATATGATACCAAAATTATAGTGAATATTTTTAAATCATACCAAAAATATTTTTTTATTTATATAAATGAATTTTTATTATTGCTTATTAATATGATATGATTTATTATCATTGCCTATACCAAGTACAGTGGAGAATGACCACAATTAAATGAAATAAATTATTAACTTAATTAACAATAAACACTTCTCATATAGGGTGTACCAAATATTTTTTTTTCTTTCTGGAAACTAAGTTTATTATATTTTAAAAATATTTTTGTCCTATTATCCTATTACATTCCATTTTTTTCAGTTCTTGAATCAAAATGAAGTCAATATGTTGGTTCAAATCTCACGTACTCTGGCAAAAACTAGATAATAATAAATATTGTAGTGTTTTATCAACGTGTGTTTGTTCCAGAGCAAGGAACCAATGGCTTGGGTGAATGATGAGCAGCAATTTTTTGTGAAAAGTATGTTAATATTACTTTGTGGAAAGCCATTATGCTCTGAATATGGGAAATTACCTTTTTTTATTATCATATTGTGATGTATTCCACTGTACTGCACTTATATACATACTTTAAAAATGTAATCGATTTTTTTTATCGAAAAATTTATGCACTATAAATAGATATTTTTGTAAATCTGTCAATTTTATATTTTGCTTTCACACAATATTAATATGTATGTATTCAAATAATAACATAAATTCTCTATATACCTACCAGGTAAAAATTATCGGCCCTATGAGTAAAATTTAATAAACAGGAAACATTAATGCATGCAATCTCATGGCATGTACATGTAGTAAAAGAAAATCTCACTGATTAAATTTTAACTGTGGGGTGCCGATGAATTTCTTCAGTTTGTGTGTTCATATGGATATGGACATTTTATGTTAACGAGGTCCGTTCAAAATCTATCTGACGTTTGACCGGGAAAAATTCAACTATGTGGAGGTTTGAAACCCTGATCTCTTACAAAATAGTCTACATGGGATTGCACACATTTCTCCCAGCGACCCTGCCATTGTTGGTAGTATTTCTGAAACGCCTCGTTGCAAAATGTCTTCTCTTGACTCATATCCAGTTCCTTTCGGTGGCATTGGAGAACAGCCAAAAATCACAAAGACCCATATCAGGATTTTGTAGAGTTCAATATATCCTGTGTGACTTGCATGACAGAGTTGCCTCTATCTTTAGCAGCATTGGCATGAATTTCATGAACATTCTTCGCGAGGCCAAATCCTTGTTCTCGATATGTTCAATAACCTTGTTATTTTGGCTTGATGGCCTACCAGAATGTGAGACACTGTCATCGAAAAGCTTGGGGATTCTTCTGAACGGGTTCCACTTTGTTAGTGCCAAGTTGATGCTCTTATTGCCAGCGACTCATGCTCGCTGTGGCTGTAAAAAAATTCACGCATGAAGGAACCATTCACCTTTCCAACAGAGGAGACCTCCTATGCTTCATTTATTTACGCGGTAAAAACAGATTGGATATTTTTTGAACAGCCCTTGTATATTATGTATATCTCATTCAATTTTATAAACATATGTTATTAACACCTTTTTTTCATTTAATTGACACTAATACTATACACATAAATGTAATCTTTCCAGATTTATAGCTACTCAATTTTGCTTATTTTTATTAGTTTGTTAGTAGATAGAGTGTTGCATTAAAATTAAGGTAGATATTGAGAATATAAGTAGGTGTGTATTGGAAACCATATCATTGTAAGATTTCTTTAAACCCATCTACAATGTCTTAATCGTTAATAATCAAATGCGCCTAAGGTCGTGTTTATTATTAATCACTAAAGATAATAAATGTGCAGCCATCGAATACAACATTTTTGGGTATCATGGTCTTCAATATTCATTATGTTCAAATTATTAATTGGCTTCAAAAATAAAAACGTTTAAACAATGTTACATAGAAATTATATTTCGGCATTTAGTTGTGGATATAAATGAACAAAATATCCTATCCAGGTCGATAAACGTTAATAATATTGAATTCGATTGCTTTTTCAGTTCTCTTCGTATAATTCATAATTATAATTACTATATCGTCATTCTATCTTGTAAAACTCGGAAGCCCTATTTTAAAAATTAGATTCTCATTGAATTTGCTAGACACAGGTGCAATTCCTGGTGTGGTTGTAATACATTTAGATGTTTTTTTTAATGTCCGGTTGTTTCTGTGATGGTTTCACTACTCTGCTCTACTAATATACTACTGTCATTTAGCCACATGGCCTGTTGTGTTACAAAGAAAAAATTACTAAAAACACATAGTTAAAAATAAATAGATAAAGTTCATGAAAGTAACACTGTGGGCACACTGCTCTTGGACTGCCTTCTGAGTGCGTCCAACTGGAGAGAGAGAGTTCTCCCTTGGCCCTGAATGGTCTGTAACGCCAGATTAACTATGTAGGTAACACGTAATTAAATCAATCTGCAAAATGTTTGTAATTTGTGTCAATACAACGGAAAAAATTGCATATGTACCTACCGGGAATTGTTGTCATTTTATATAGATATAAATTCGAAATTCAATTTAAAATTCTAATTCTACAATTAAAGATAGAATGATAATATTCTAAAACTACATAATGTGCTGTCAAAGGTTTGCGGGATTTATATTTCGATACTACTTAATGGAATTTCAAAAATATTTATTATCTCATTTGACACAAAAGCGCTTTACAATATTAATGACCAAATGGATAGAATGCTTATGTTTATTGCCACATTTCTATTAGTCCAAATTACAAATCAAAATCTCTGTTTATTGCATAAATTGCTAAACCCACCCCTTTTGTTTGAGATTTATTTTCCGCTCAGGATAAGAGATAATCTTAATCATTTATCTGTCAGTTTGGAGTATACATCAGTAAAGCCGCGTAGACACGATCCAAGTACGATCCGAGTACACTCTGACCGCGTCCTACTCTTCCGAGTTAGCTCGTATAGGAGTAATTAGTATGAAGATGTCTCGTACGAGTGCGCTCGAATGGCACTCGGTCAAAGTGTACTCGGATCGTACTTGGATCGTGTCAATGCGGCTTAAACAACAGGCAGTGAACCCGTAGATTGTGTAATGTTAGGTTATTTTTGTTTTCGTTTTCTTTTGTCAGTCCAGGCCAAAGGCTTGTTGTATTGAATAGGGTTTCAATTTGTGATTTGAAATGTTAAAAAAAAAAATGTATAGTATTTTGAGTAGATAGACGGACGGACTGTGTTGAACACAGCGAGCTAGTGAATATTGTACTATTCGGAAATCTCATTGATAAGCAGCGCAGGCGGCCACATAATTTATAATATTATGTTATACAATTTATAAACTTAATAACTTTTAAATAATATTAATTTAATATCGTAATTAATGGTCGGTTTTCTTTCGTATTTATTTTGCAACTCTACAGTCATCATTTTATCTAATATTTCATTGGAAATTAATGAGGGAATGGTTATCTATGCGGATTGTCAAAATTTAACTGTCCATTTTATTTCAGCCACATTTCATTTGAATTGTAATTATTATATACAGTAATACCATGACTTACACAAACTCAGAGTTACGCAGTTCTTCATCTGAAATTCACTTCAGAACCAGAAAAGCACATGACAACTGCAAACTTCACAGAAGGTCTCAACTCAATTGAAAAGGGCCTAAAAATGTTAGAAAACACAGACTCCAACGAAGAACACGTTTAGCTATAAAGCGAGGAATAAAAAAATATTAGCTTGTTACGAAGAAATGCTGCATGAAAAAAAGAAGGCACTTTGTCTTTAGACAAATTCAGTCGCAATAAATATATAACCATTCAAATATTGTGAATTCCTTATTGCTATACAAATTAATTTATATATATATATTGTCGAATCACAATAAGCTGAAAGTATTCACTTAATTTTCTGGCCTGCCACCTCTATTATGAGTAATCAATTATAACATAATATCTAATGGTGTAAAACGACATCTCTGATTTGCAATTAAATATTATAAATTATTACAAAGATCGCTAATGATGGTGATTTTCAAATTAATCTTTCCAATTTATTCGTTACTCCAAATTATTAATTGCAATTATTTATTTTTAGGAAGTACAAAACAATTTACTTGTTACCAAATACGAATGTCTATTCTATTAGATAATTTGTATTGTTTAAATACAATTATTATTGTAACTGTCTCAATTAATTCTCGAATCAAACAGTCCTTATAAAATAAGCTTGAATTTTTTAAAATAAAACCAAATCTACATTCATGCCTCATGTTTGTGAAGGTTCGGCAATCAGTATTATTTTTTTAATTGATAGGATTACTTTTTGGTACATACCTATTTAAGTTGAATTTTGTTATAATTTATTTTTGGTGTCCTTTCTTTGTCGATATAAAATTATAAGCATACCTAATTATAAAAATATGGCTGTAAAGTTAATGAATAGCTTAGTGATAATATTAATTATGTTAGTTTTAATCGGACAATTCACTGGACGAATTGACATCTTACGCAATGAAGTATTTTTAAAATACATATTATTATGATAGATTCACCATTCGCCGAGATGCAGATGTGAAATAAAGATAGGTACTTAGTGATTTTGTAGCCGAAAACTATTTAGCAATATTTATTATACTTACCAGTTTCTCCGAAAGTAAGTAAGTAATATGCTTCAACAAACAGTACCTCGGCCCTAAGTTTAGGATATTTAATATTATGTATTAATTTTATTCATCACTATGCCAAAATTCCTCAGCAATATTATATTAATATGTATATTAATTTCTACATCAATACGATGATACCTTACCCACAAATTGCAAACATATTTTTATGATATAAAAGTGGATACAGTAGAATCTTCATAATACGGTACTATATAAAACCTGACTACCGGATTACTGTGCAGCTATTCTTAACGATTATCACTTTAGCATGTTTCCGTTATTTTCATTGGTCCAAATTAACACGGAAAGCTTTCCATACACAAGGCGGTTATCGGTGGTTATCTACAATAATTGGTAAATTCGTAATACGGCGAAAATTTAGATTGGTAGACATGTTGATAAAATCCAGGTATGTTCGTGCTGGCGGATACGCCCGAACCCAAAGATTTTCTATTAAACGTCAAACATATCAACATAACCTACAATTTTATTAGTTTAATTGCGATTGCAGCATGTAGTAAAACAAACTTAATGTTACTACTAGCCACTTGATATTTGACAGCTCGTGGAGATCTATAAATTAAGGGCGGCGGATGTGACATAATTATTTTTCAAAACAGTCGAATCTTGCATTTCATTTCTCAATATATAAAATTGATGTACTCTATCTCACTCTAAAAATTAACACGGCCAAGAGAGGAGTTGTTAAAAGATAACACTTTTTGACAGTTCAGACAGTTAACTTATTGTAATAATTAACTGCCTGAATACATAAAGTGATACATGTGATATATATGTATCACATGTAGCTCTTTTTGAACTTTAAGTGATAATATGTTAGAATAGCCTCACTGGATGTATGGTAAACTAAAAAATAAAAAACATATTTTCATGCTTTTATTTACAATTAATTAATATATCTATGTAATTCTTACATTACTTATATGATTTTTTTTAAATCAGTTTTGTTTTATGGGTAGTAAGTAATAAAAGTAATGTTTTTCTATTGTTGACTAAAATAATGTTTTTTCCGCTCAATCAAAAAAACTTCCTTCCGCCTCACCTTGACTCTTGATAGTGCCAGATTATTGAACACGCCGGACCTCTAACGTGCCGGATTAGTGAGATTCTACTGTATTTGTATCACAAATTCAAGATAAAGTTATCTGCCATCAAGACTTTGGTACATATTATGAAGAATGTTACTTATTTCACACCAGTTTCATCAAATTATGTTGTTTGAATATTGAAAATGACACATAGTTTTTGTATCATCGTGATTATCAATTGAATATAACCAAAGTCAAAGCTATTAATGTGTAAATTACTTCCAAGTCAAAAATATTAGTTGTACTGTGAAGAAATTTGGTTTTAAAATAATGTAGCTCATGCTGGTGATTGGAATATAATATTAATTTTTACAATATATTATGAACGCACTGAATCGAAGATTAATTTCATTTCCATCAGTACTTATTGCAATTTGTATACAGATCTTAAACAGGATGGGGCTCTGTTAAAACTGTATTCTAAAATACAAACCTTCCCTGCAGATAGTGTGCACTGTATTTCTGTTTGTTATTGTAAAAGGAAAAGTCATGGCTCTCTGTAAATATAATGATAAAACCATCCTAATTGTAAGATTAATAATGATTGTTTGTATTTGATGTTGTTAAAAGAAAAGAGAATAAAAATAAAAATAAAAATTAAGAAAGTTGTTGAAAAATAAAAGGATATAAATTGGCGGTAAACACTATTGTCACCAAGAGTATATGAGTAAATTCAGCAGCTTATTATATGTAATGATTCAAATCGCTTATATCGAAAATATTCACAAGTAAGATAAATAACATATTGATTGAATTGAGATATAAAAAAATTAAAGACATTTATTTCTGACAATTCCCAACTTTTCACATACATATTATTCTTGGTGTAGTTGTTGATATTAAAAAATAGCTGTAAGTTTTGCTTGTTTTTATAGTTTTCTTCTTCTATTTCATCAAGGCTTTATTATTGTACATTCTGAAGATTTCGTAAAAAGGTTAAAACTGAAAAACCATGTTAGTCAGTTTATCCAGATTTTTAATAATTCATTGAAACAGGTCAGTCAATCAATTATGATATTTGGTAGAACTTATATCTTACGCTCCCCTTCACAATAGGCAAAGGAAGACAAATGTTGCGCTCTTTAATACATGTAGAAACACAGAGACTGCGTTGAAGTATGACCAATATTTTTCGACCATGAGCCATACAATGCGTATGTTTCTCTCTACACAATGGTGACCGTGTACATTCGCCTTGCATGGCCCATCGTAAAGTGGGCATTATAAAACATAGGAAAAAGTCAAAATGAAGGTCAGTAAGAAAGAAATTGCAAGCTGGTTTTAGTTATTTTGTATTCTACACCATTTTGATGAAAAAACTGATGAATCTCTTTTCGTTTATATTTATGTTTGATTTTAATCGTGTTTTTGTTAATATTTAATTCTCTAAATTCAATATACTATTTGTATCATACTAACCCATGACACTGTATTTTTTTCAAACTAAACAGAGTGTGTACAGAAAATTGTATTATTTCAATTTAATCAATTAACTTACGTACCTATGTAATCGTCTCTGTTCTGGCAGATGACACTAACTGGAGAATACTAGTTTTGAGTAATTTGACTTTGAAGTTGTTAAAATGTTTGAAATAATGGTCTATCATGTGAATTTATTAAGTAATTGTAAAAAGGATGACTTTAAAATAAAGACTTTTTATTTATTAAGAAGGTTTCCAGACGGTAAAGTTTGAAATAAGGAACATTTTGGTATAACTAACTCAATATGTCATTTTTTCGAATTAGTGTCTTCTGCCAGAACAGTGACGGCATGTTATTTGAAAAATTATTGTTTGAAATTCGATTTTTTTTTAAATAAACTTATTTTAATCTATGTTGTTTTTTCTTTAATTTATTACTTGCACAAATATGATGGAATTTATTTGACCCATCTTTGCAAACAAAAAAACCCATTATAATTCTTGCATACTAACTACCTACAGTAAACATAATAATGTATGACTGTTTATTCCACCTATCACCAATTTTTTAAATTCAAAATATATTTCCTGTTGAGAAAAGTTCAATCAATTAATTGTATTGATTGTCAAGTTATATTTCCTAAAAATATTAAAAATATGATGACTGTGCCTCATCTATTATATTTAAGTAATTTAAAAAATATTATATTCCTAGAATAGCCAGTAAGTGGTTTAATGTAAACATGCAATGTTTATCTGGAAAGATTATAAACCTTTTCACCATTACTCAACTATGCGTGATAATTTTGTTGGAATTTTTTGTTTATATTCATTTTAATTTAATTTCTTTAGTGAGTATAATTCGTCTCTGTTCTGGCAGAACACACTAACTGGAGAATACTAGTTTTGACTAATTTGACTATGAAGTTGTTAAAATGTTTGAAATGGTCTATCATGTGAGTTTATTAAGTAATCGTAAAAAGGATGACTTTAAAATAAAGACTGTTTATTTATTAAGAAGGTTTCCAGACGGTAAAGTTTTGAAATAAGGAACATTTTGGTATAACTAACTTACTCAATATGTCATTTTTTCGAATTAGTGTCTTCTGCCAGAACAGTGACAATATATTGGTAATAAATTCAATGTAAAAATAATAGCAGCATAATTTTTCGGATCTTGTTATACTTACTTAATACATTTTTTTTTTTAATTCAATGTGTATTTGAACATTGTTTTTATGCATTTTTAATGCTTATTGTTTAAAGACTCATTCATTAGCTATAATATCAGTCTAATATTTATATAAATATAAAAATAAATAATAATTGTTGTGATTTTCAATTTATGTGCAAAAATATGTGTAAAGTAAATGTGTCACATCCCCCATTTTAGCCCATGCATCATATGTGAAATTATAATATTGTTTTATATCCTCATTCAAATTAATTTAAAAATTCTGTAATAAAATATCTCGGCATAAAATAATTCAGTTTGAAATACAATCTGAAATTGTATTGATATTTAATTACTTAAGTCAATAATAAATTATTTGAGTATTGTATAAGGTATTTTATATAATGCTCCGTCGTTAAAATTACAGCATCGGAATAATAATATAATAAATTGATTGATTTACCCGGTCAACTGTCATAAACGTACGCTTTTTTAAATAAGAGATAAATCATTAAATTCAATATGTAGCTATTTGATCTTTATTTAAAAAAAAAAAAAACAATTGACCTCACAAGAGGTTATGTACTTCTTTATAAGACACCTTGTAAAGTATGTGGAGAAATGATATAATTCCAGTACAGCCATAAATATTGAAATACAAAACAGCCATGTAAACATAATACCTATAAATCAATATTCTTGGTTACACAATTATAATATCGTCGTTGAGCTATTAAACCGTCGATGTGACAATTTTTTTTAAATATTTTCTCCTCATTTATAATGTTTACGTTTTATATACAAACCACCAAAATTAAAATATAATTAATTATAGAAACCTCAAATGTAACATGTCTCATTTTAACAATACTGTAGTACCTACATTGTACGTAGTCTTAGTCATGGGAAACTATTCATGTCAGGTTAGGTCTCATGTCAGGTCTCGTTTGATACTGATTAGGTCAGTCGAGTCACAAATAACAACACTCACACCGATTACTCGGACTCGCTTCTGTCTTCAGAGCGTTTACTATGTACCGTCTGACTCGCTCCTGCTGTATCTTAATATAATATCTGAATAATTCACTACTGGTTAATTAGATAAATCAAGTTATTTAAAGACAGAAAAAATAAAAAGTCTACCTCCATTTTCATGCTTACAAAGCAGTTTTTATCACATCAAAGGTTTCATCAGCTCAATTATGTATATTGTATAACTAAATAAATGCTAATAATTTTGATGTGTATGTGTTTTGGCTAGTTTTATCAGAATAACCAAATATTCATAGCGCATTGTAGGCAATAAAACCGCTAGAACCTACATTTACCTTGTATTTCATTTGGAAGTAGAATTTAGGCCGGACATTTCCGTTATAATATCAATATTATAATAAAAATGCATAAAGTGAATGTTGCACAAACATTTTTTGGAAATGTTTTATGCCTTTAAGCACTGTTCATAATGCAAAGCCTTTGAATAAAATTATGAATAACATTTAAATGTAATTTTATATAGACCTATATTGTACTCTTCTATAAATGTATACATATTATAATATGATATGATATAACCTTTCTGGAGATTATAGTAATGCCAGGCAACTATTCATATTATAACCGAGAATCAAACAAGATTCGACAAACTGAATCAAAATTTAAGGATGACTGATTTTCATCTGGTGTCACTGGAAATATTTAAAAGTTAATTTGCACACATAGGTTGATCAATTCATCAAACCTAAAAAAGCTTATTAATGTATTTAACAGAATATAGAAGAAATAGATACGTATGTCTTAAGAGGCAATTGATGGAATTTAAACTTCATACTGGCAACTCTCACAATGGTTGCCTGTCATTGCTATAGTCCCTCATAACTTACTTCGACAATAATTTGGAATGATTAGGATGTTGTGGATTTAGAAAAAGTTACACGTTGTTTAAGAACTTAAGTAGTTATTGTAGTTAACTAAATCTTAAGCTTTGTATTAAACCCTAGACATTGACTTAAAACACAATCCAGTAGAATCGACGTATCGACTGATAAATAATTTGTAACAGTTTTGAAATTTCCGTTATCATTACTTACATACCACAAAATTGATTTGTACAAGTACATCTTTAAATTGCAGTGCCATTGAAATAATTACGGGCGGCATCCAGAAAAACTTTGAATTAAAACTGTCAGAATTAAAAAAAAAAAAAAAAAAAGACATCTGTCAAATGTGATTAGCAGACCCGTGACCTGCAGGCCTATTCTAACATGTCACTTAACACCAAAAAGGGGCTAATTGTGATAAATATATCACATTTATCATTTTACATATTCTGGCGATTAATTACGTAATAGAGTTAATCGTCTGAACTGTCAAAAGGTGATATCTTTTAACAGCCCCTCGCTTAGCCGTGCTAACTTTGGGAACGAGATAGAGTATGTCAATTTTACATATTGAGAATTGAGACGCAAGATCCAACTGTTTTGCTACAATCGCAATGATATGACTAAGAAAATTGTAGGTAATGTTGATATGTCCGACGTTTCAATACAAAATTCTCGTGTTTGGCTCATTGCCAACTAGATAGCGCTCGTTCGGTCTTATCCGCTTGGGTTCGGTATTATGAACATATCTGAATTTGACCGACATGTCTACCGACATAAATTTTTGCCGTATCATGAATTAGAGATAGTGGCCAATAACTGTTTTGTTTATAGAATGCCTTCCGTGCTAATTTTGACCAATGAAAATAACAGAAACGTGCTAAAGTGATAACCGTTAAGAATAGACCTGCTGGAATTATAAATATACAGTGCTTTGACTACTATTACAAATACCAACTTATATTCTTAGATGTGTAGCGAGAATTTTATTATTCGGTAAATGTTTGTTTGTGGTATATGAATAGTGATAATGTCGAGACAAGTGAACATGTTTAACAACGGGAATTTAAAATTTAGTAACATAAGGTGTTGTAAAAAAGCAATGAGTGTTGAATGTTACTAGGAAATAATCCGTCAATTAAACATGAATTTAATGCATTTTTGAAACTCAAATGAAATGCTACTTTTTATAGTCTATTTAACTAAAAAGAACACGATGCATCTTTGCAGTTATGAAGTGTTTACTTACATAATTTGGAATGAAAGATAAAAAAAATAAAGCTGAATGAATTAAGCCCGTTACTAGTACTTATTAATTATTTGATGAACTTTTTATAAACTGCTGCAATAATTTGAGTGGACTAGTAAGGGTTTGCGATTAAAATACAGCTGATGGGTGTTTATTAAATGCAATCTAAACTTAAAATCTAAATGTTTTCTTATTGTTTTATACTGCATCAAAAATTCAATTTCATAATATTGACACGTCACGCCAATAACAAGTGTGAATGCCATCTATGAACAAAAAAACAACCTAAATAATGACAGTTTCTCTACTCATTAACAAATTATTGCAAGTTCACCACCAGAATATGTAGCAAGTATTTAGGTGGAGCGTATTATTGTGTAC
Source organism: Rhyacophila brunnea (assembly GCF_057557595.1). Taxonomy (NCBI): domain Eukaryota; kingdom Metazoa; phylum Arthropoda; class Insecta; order Trichoptera; family Rhyacophilidae; genus Rhyacophila; species Rhyacophila brunnea. Next base: position 25,483,897 of record NW_028232774.1, read on the forward strand.
GAGATCTTGTGTTTTCTTCCCCTTACCTCGAAATATGTCTTCTATGTATTTGACACCTAGTATAAATATGTGTATAATTATGCACTGGTATTTTTCCACAAGTTTATAAATATTTTGACAATTAATAATTCCACATATCTAAAGCGAGGAGTAAAGAATCTATTTTTTTTCAGAAGTATACGCCAAATATACATTTAGTGCTAATAATAACATGATAAATTTGATTATAAGAATTTATATGTGCTGCCAATGTAACTTCTCACAAATAAATAAAAAAAAAATGTTTTTTTTTCATTCTTGCAACTTTTAATTTCTGATATGAAAACATTTAAATTTTACATTTGTTTTTATGCTGTGTCATTAACTACAAGCGACGTGCTAAACATATTATTAAATAAATTAATGTTGTATAATTTATATTCATTGGTGTTGGCAAGATTCTAAGGAAAATATATTCTTGATGTAGGTTTCTTTATGCAATATCTTGTACCCATTTCGGAAGTCACCAAATTGCTAACAGTGAGGTTTCAAATGTACCTTTTGAACCCTTTCTTCAACAAATTTCGATTGATGAGTTGTAATAATCCTAATATATTCGAAAAAAATTGTAATAATTGATAAATTAACTCATAATTCCCTCAACAAGATGTGTATAATTATTATCCAACAAATGAATTGAATTTTGAATCGTTGACTGATGATTTAATTATATCTTTCATATTGTGCCTATTTCATAATGGCATTATCGAAATTTTGATTTAAAGCAAAGGAAAATATAATCTCTTTTTACAACCAACCGCTGAGTCGACACCAATAATAATTTTCGCACGGATTTTGATTGAGTATAATTATTTCACTTGCATTGTTTAAACATAGTGAAAAACAATAATTAATATATTTAAAAATACTGTGTTAACTTTAAGGTAAAATGTTAGCATAAAAATTAAAATATGCGTTTGAGAATGACATAGCTACGTGGAAGAGGAATTAAGGACGTTCGCGAAAGATCTGATAATTGATTATTAGTGTGTATTTGTGGCAGTCCAAAAAAATTGTTATTGCAAAGTCAAAAATGAATAATTAAAAAAAATTAAAAAATGCACTACCTATGTTGTAACTTATCAAAGTTACAAACAATTATTATAATTATTATTATTATTAAATTGTAGATATATTGTACCAGAAATAAAATAAAATAAATAAAAAACTGTTGGTTTTAATTCTCCATTATGTTTTATTCATTTTAAATCTTGACACTTACAAGTGTAACGCTTCAAAACAATAGGTTTAAAAAAGTGTTTGTAATATAAATGTCCGTAGAAAGGAAAAAGGAATTAACTCTCAGTTTTATTGGATAATAATAACATTGAACACAGGGATTCCTCAACTTACACAATATAGTTCCATTAATACATCGTAAGTCTAAGAATACCTGTATTGCTGACTACCTCGGTATTGATGGAAAATTTAGCTTTCGTAGAGGAACACAATATAAATTAGTAAGATGCCTAATATAAATTGCCGAACAACGATAAAGTAAAAACGAAATAAGAGACTCAATATTCAGAAATGTACAGGATTAAAAAGTGAAACCCGAACGATCTTTTCAACAATTATAAGGCAGGTCAGGATGAATATTATAATATGACCATTTGTTTTCAATAGATAAATAAAATTCAAACTAAATAAGTGAAAACATAAATATTGATCAAAGTATACAATAATAAATTCATCTGTAGTAACGATATTATAAAAATTTTCCCTCTATGCAGTTTAGAATGGGGTAACGAGCTGGGTTTCCATAATGCATTGTAAACAGAATTCCTCGTCAATCTTTCCGTTTACATTGGCACCAGAAGTATGCATCTTCAATAATTATGTACAATACATTCCATTCATGAATTCCCTGCCATCAAACTTCGAACTTTCTTGTCAAATATCCTGAAAACAACAATTGATTTTATTGATTGGTTATTAACTATTCGTCAGGTTATTTTCATAATGGTCAGAAGAATGAATGGAGTCATCGATTAGAATATACCGTGTGAAATGAATACCTAATCCGTAAGTCATATTTTTGACCCAGATGACAATTAAACCTGAAGCTTTTGTTCATTCAATCAGTCGATTATTTACATCGATTGCACCATAGAGAAAAAACAAAACCTTGTACCATTGAAACAGCTTAAATATTTTTAAGAGAAACTAAAAAAAAGATCTCTAAGTCTGATAATTAAAAAACTCAGTTGTAAGTCACTTCACATTGCAGAATCATTTGTACCAAACAGTCCAAACACCTTGTTCGGCGGCAACCAAGATCATGTGAATAAGTAAAAATATATGTATGACTGGAATCGGAAAAAATGTCAAACCCAAAACAAATTTGACTATTTCAAGAGGATTGGAAAATAAATTATGGTTTCATTAGGTATTATTGCAGAAGTATTTCATAAATAGGTTTAAAGATTTACAAAAACACTCACCCATGTTTAAATATATTTTGCAGCCTGACATTAAAGACAGTTACAAAATTAATAAAGAATATTTTGAATTTTTGAACATTGAGTATGTTGATTTAGAGTTAATCGAATTTAACAATTCTGAAATTTGGAAATTAAGCTTCAAAACTGCCAGAGATGAATTTATAAAAAATTAATACAATTATCTTGACATGATAACCAAAACGTGGAATGAACTCCCAGACAGATTTCATTCTATGAAAAAAGTCGCACTCGCTGTTTTAAGTGTTTTTGGTACAACGTACTGCTGTGAGCGAACATTCTCAATTATGAAATATATTATAAACCCGTATTGAAATTGTGTAACTAAAGAAAATTCGGAAATGTGCATAAAATTAAAAACTTCAAACTATGAAACAAATATTGAGGTGTTAGCTTCCAAAATTGAACCTCAAGGGAGTCACGAATGTTTAAATATTGTAATTTTTATGATGTCTTTATTATAGTCAAATAAAATTGTCTCACAACAGATTTATTAGTTTTATTTCAGTGGCACGCTGAGCGTCCAGTACTTTGAATTACCTGTTTTGTGGCACGCCAATGTATTTGGGTTGCTGACCGCTGCTCTATACAATAACTTTTCAGGTCAAATCTAAAATTCTGTACAAAATCCAAGGAGTTTATTTTTATCTCTTGCCAAAAATTTTCTTCCAATAGTTTTTAAAATGATGTTTGTAAAGTTATTGTAGAAAATGTCCTGAGATCCAATTTTGAGTTTGACTAATAAGTTAAGAACCACTGTTATAGTGAATAATCCACTTACGGTGACGTAATGGGATCTCCTGGCTTATAGAATGGACTGCATAAAGCATCGGCATACAAGGAATGTAATCTTTTGAGAAGATATCGCACTTCTGTGTCTCGTGCTCCGGCGCCCCCTCCCTCGCCAACCACAGCAAACAACTTCACACGAGTGTTCGTCACGTAACCATATCTGAAATAAAAAAGTCATTATAAATAAACTGCATTACAATAAGGTTCGATAGTTTAGGCAGGAAACAAGAAAGTGTAAGTAGGGCGCCGAGCGAAGAATACAACATGAGTTATAAAAAAACTAAATATAAAAGGTCTTTAAAAATTAGGTTTATATTGCCGCAAATGACTGCATGACCATTTTTTTTTTTGGGCGGAACAGTTTATCCCATGTAGACAATTATATTAAATACCTATTTCTGTCGAGGGAGAAGCTTTTCGATCCAATAATTGTTAATTTAAAGTTTGATATTTTGATACATTTCGATACATCATTATAGGCCGGTTCGGACCGGTCGAGTGATTTAGTGAATTAATAACTGAAAAGTGTCCGAACACATAGTGATTGACGTGTCAAAATGAACAGAGCGACGGATATTTCAAAACTGACATAGTTTGCGCGACACGAGAGTGCTGCCGTCTGTCAGATAAAATTGTAACTTGTAAACGGGGTTGACGTAATTGAATCGATTTATGCTCCAAATTCCTATTGATGAATACTAATTTACATAGGATACCTATTATATTTTTGCGGTTTCATAAATTTTTGTATGCTTACCTATGTATTTTTGTAGTTTGTTTAGGTAATAAATAGGTACTTTATGCTCCATTGTCCTTACTGACTACAAAATAAACGGAATGATAAATGAATATAACTTATAATTATTATTCTTATGAACACTAGGATAATGTATACCTACCTTTTTACCTATTCTCAATAACAACAAGTTTTCTGTGAAATATTGCCATTATTTATCAACATATTAATCAATACTACCTACCGACATGACATAATATCCTTCATACTGAGTATACAAAATAAACGGAATAATAAATGAATACAACTTATAAGATAATTTACCTATCTTCAATAACAACAAGCTTTCTGTGAAAAATTTCCATTTATCTACGGATCTATCAACACATGTTCGCGACGGTTATGATGTTTGTTGCATTGAAGTATAATTATTATAAGTTATATTATTTCGAGTAGTATCTTCGTTCCAATGTTGTGCCATTTCTACGGCAGTCGGCGACTAATGAACTCGCCTGTTCAGATTTGTTTCGTGGCTTGTTTAGTATTTAGTGAGAGGTGGTGGGGGTCGCTACTCGGCCGAAATAATAGAATAAAATGGATCGACTGGACTGACGATTTTACTAAACTACTTACTCGAATAAATTTGTCTGTTCAGACACGTTTATTTACCAAATCACTCGCTACTCGACTAAATCACTGGAACAGTCCGAACAAGCCTTATCACACACTAAGGTTAAGTTAGGTTAGGTTGGGTTTGGTCTAAAAAAAGGCATAAAAGGTCATGCGGTCATCTCATTACCAAAAATTAATGTGACTAATATGTATCGAATGCTGGATTTGGCAAATTCCAATGGTTATTTTTCTTTTCTTTGAGTGTTTTTTTTTTAGAATTATTAATAACCATGTCCTTGCTTTTTCGTACAAGTTAGTAATTTTGAACAATCACAAACACGCAGGCTTTGAGAAAAACACATAGATATTGTGTCCTCACCGGAATCGAACCTTTCGGGCGGAAGGTCAGTGCTTTACGCACTGCACCACGCGAGCCGCTTTCTTACAATGTTGCTCTGTTGACTAATAGTTGTCGATTAATAAATAAAAGGTTATATACATATTATGGGCTTCCGTAGAGTACAGCAGTCCTAAATAAAGGTCTCTCAGGTCGGGGGCACCCGCTCTGCCGCCTGCCACATTGTTACCGCCCGCCAATCTTTCCTCTGCCACATCCAGTGCCGTGTGCACGCGCCACTGCATCTCAGATTCTGCATCAGCACAGGCCACATACACTGGCCAGTTCTGCGGTTGGTGAAATGCGAAACAAAAAAAGGTTTAATACCCTGTTTACATGTGCATAGATTTACTGTGCCAGTAATAAAATGTATGGGGAAACATGTATTATCCTGTACGTTTCAATACGTCCTGTCAAATAGTAGTATAAAATGACAACATCTTACTCTTGAAGAATGAGATTGGAGAGACAGTCAGCACTTGTACGTGTAAACAGCTATCGTCACGATATTTTAAAATAAGCACTATTGCCGACAGTAATTCAATGCACGTGTACAGGCGCTATTAGATTAGCTATAAGTAAACACTGTTCCTACTATCAAGGAGAGATTAATGTAGGCTCAAAGATTTGAATCTCGCTGTGATGTTATGATTTGTTTTTAGGTCTCATAAAACAACGACCACAAAAACGATATGTTATATTGTATATTTTAACAATACGGTTTGAGAGATCCATTAGTCAAATTATTTTACAAATCAGTATTATTAAAATTACCTCCTTTCCTATTACTGCTACACACACAGCCATTTCTGACGTTTTGAAACGTCAAATTTTATTTTGAGCTAGTATTACAAGATTTCAAGGAAATAATACGCTTTCATGATTTTGACAATTTTATTAATATGGTAGAAATAAATTGATTAATATTTTTAATTTGTATTTTCAAAGAACTACAATTTAACCATATACTATAGATAAACGTCACTTAATATTGTGGTTTCACAATATTTATAATGACCACAAAGCTATACGTCAAAATTGTACAACCTAAAGCATAATAAAAGCGTACTAATTAACGCCTATATAGAATTATTTTAGATGATAATAAACTAATATGAATGAAACGAAACTAAATTTATTTTAGAGTATATAAAGTTTAAAAATATTTATTAAATTGAATAGTAATGTTATAGCAATGCCTAAATACAATATTTTTAAAATAGCAGGACTTCAATGTATTATTTAAAAGTACAAACTATGGAAGTAATTTTATTGTGATATACATGTGACGTAGCACGACTGTGTATATTTATTTAGGGTATTTACTTATTTACCATCTAGCAACTCCATCAGTATTCAAATGTCATGAATGTCATGATGGGCAAATTACAAAGTCGCAACAATAACAAAGTTGTTTTTTTCTAATTTTTGCTGATGAAGTGTGACACAGATATCATTACAATACTCTTCAACAATTAATAACCATTTTAATTTGAGATATACCTATTTCGTTTTTTTGTTTTGATTCTGTAACCCAGGTTATCTATGTTTATAACGAGCTCACTGTGAATTTCGCATCCCTTTAAGTTTGTTTTATCTCACATTGTATATAGTTTCAACTCATCCAATTGACAAAACATCATTATTTTTTGTATTAATTATTGATCAAGCAATGCTTTTCTCGCAACATTTATGATCTTCGGTTTGACACAAGATACATTCCGTAAGTTTATAAAATTACATTTGATTCTATTTATAAGAAAATAGAAAATTATTAAGGTTAATTGATTGAATAGGAAACTACAAAAGTTATTTATTGTTCTGTGTATTCTTTCGAATGAAGGTATTTGTCATTTTTATTGTTTTCGAACAACCAGGTATAATATACTTACTTAACTACTTTTTGGATTGTTGGACATTTCGAAAAAAACATTCAGCGACTTTTTCATGGTTTAGCATTCTTTATTTATATTATTGAATGGAATGGCATTTCCTTGGTACAACTTCTTTATAGTTGCGAGAATTAAACGTTTTACTAATTCTACATTTTTAGTTGTTGATTTATGTTGACTGCAGCCATTTAGAGGTATGAGCCGTTGTCAACTTCACCACAGGCGTATCGATTTAAACTGTCAACAGTAACACCGACCCAAATACATACAGTCGAACTTGGTTATTACGAGGTTGATAGGACCGACTGAATTTGCATGTTATTAGCGGTATTCGTTATATCAGAGAATAGGTATTTTTAAATGAGCGGTCACAAAGTCGAAAATAAAACATCTGAAAACCATCATAAAAATCCCCGAAACAAGCATGGCCTTCATAAACTACAAAAGAAGTTGTTTATTGTAATGAACGCTGGTAGGTACCTACGGACTTCACAAACCTTGGATTTTTCAACCATATGCGTGGATACTTTTTCATTATTGTCAGCGAAAATAACAATTAGGTAGATACTTAGACACTTAACTAGGGTCATAAACGTAATCCGTCCCCGGCGGCATCCTGTCAGATCGGATTTTATTGCTTAGGTTCAAAATGTTTTTTAAACGATCGACACATTAACAGTATTTTAGCTCGGTATATCCGATAAGTTGCTTGTTATAACCGTGAAAAAATGTATGGAGAAAATCATAAACCAAAATGTCAAGGAATGTTTCCTCATTACATCCGAGATCGTAATAACCAAGTTCGACTGTATTTACATAATCTAATATCTGAATTCCTCATGCCTTAGAGTTTTGACACTGTAATTGGGCTTCACGTCTTGTTGTGGAGTTTAATAAATAAACAAAAAAATATGACAGTGGCGAAGGGTGCCTGTTGAAGATAGGTAGTTAGATAACTAAAAATAAGTCCTAGGACAGCAATATTTACAGTAGGTACTATCATTTCCCTCCATTTTCGAAAGTGAATAGCAAACTGTCACTTTTATTTTTAGTATGGTTTTTCGTCTGGATTTTAGGATTTGGAGGTAACAAATAACACACCGGAATTGTTTTGGAAACGGCAAGGTATATTTAAGTTAATATTATGTAATAGTTACATTTTCAATAATTTATTTTACGGAGAACGAAATGCGCGTGTTTACTGTTTGGCTGTTTGCAACATATTCCCGCCATCTTGTGTTTTGCTTTCAACGATAGCGTTGTCGAAAAACGGCGACGTTGCAAATATTTTTCAACGGTCATAATCTACGGCATTGCCGGCTCTATTATTATTATTTATTTTCGTAATCAGCGCTTACTATTTGTTGGATTTGATACCGACTCGGGCCTCTCCAGATACACAGAGACATCCCCAAATGGGGACCATACGGGGGTGTAACAGTACCTACCTACTTGACTTTAGAATTACTGAACAAAAAATATTATGTTTTACCTTTTCATAATAGATATTAGACGAAAAATGGATGATAGGCAGTAAAAAATAAATATTTAAAAAAAGTAATGCTCTACCTCTTTGACCGCAATTCGGTTCAATTAAAAATAATTTTTTGGTACAAGTCTGTTTACGGGTCAGTCAGGCGGGGACAGCGGCAATTTTTATTGCCGATTTCAGCAAAATTCATGAATTCATGAATGATAACATAACCTAACCTAACAAATAATCCAGTATATCAGCTATTTTCAAAATGTGTTTGCCGCTGGCTTCCACTAATGACTAAACAGACAAGAACCAATTTTTCTTAAGAAGGTATGCTTTAAATAATCAACGAAGAATGTGGAGTCTTCGCCACTGATATATGACTATTTTGACTTGCAGCTGAATGAGCAAATACAATAATAAATGCGATAATTAAATACTTTATACCTTATTAAGTAGGAAATTTAAAAATAGTCAATTTAAAAAACATCTTTTTCCAGCTGTCGGTGTGACATGTTTGATGAAGAGTACGAAAAAGACCAAGACGGAAATCTACAGATGGTGAAATCGTTGGACTGCGAACACCCGTCTTACCTTCGATTCACTAACATCAGCAATCGCACCATCGAAATTCTCTGGGTCAATTACGAGGGACGATTGCAGAAATATCGAACACTCAAAGGTCACCAGTTCGTAGATGTCAACACTTTCACGACACATCCGTGGGTGTTCAAAGACGCTGTGACGCTAGAAAATCATGTGATAGACAACAAAACAATATTCAGAGGGAAACGACAGCCCCAGTTGTACTCTACAGCCCTCCGAGAAAACCCACGGCCTCATAATGTACGGGTGAAGTGGAATATAACACCGCCATTGAGAGATCTCAAGTCGAGTGCTATGATTGTGCTTGCTGATTGGATTCGCTGCTGTGATTTTATTAGTCTATTAGAATTACCAATGACACTTAAAAAGGAATTAATACAATTCTCAATTAAACGCCACAAACTCTCTTTACCGGAAGCCAATAATAGTGATCTGTAACTAATTTTAACAAAACTGCCATATTGTGACTTCTATAATATGTTGACTGATACGTCAGAGCACTGTATGTAGATATTGTAAAATCTAAGGGAACCCATACCGGTAGGTCTATTCCGACTATGTAATATCCATAACACCGTTTTATTTTCTTTTTATTTTATGTTCCTAGATGACCTCAATATATTATGTGTGCAAAGTGGTTATTTAATCGGCAATTTTTGGGTTGATCCATGTGTTTTGCCTGAAGTTTAAAGTTGTGATGCTTTGGGTGAAATCGTGCGATGTCGCAATTTATGCAGTAAGCTGTCTTTAACTGGTTTTATGTCTTCAGCGAGTTTTCTCACTCTATGAGGCCGTGATCGACAAATTTCGCAAGTTATGTTGTCCGACTTTAAGCCAAATTACTAGCCACTGTCGATTGATTTGCATAATCTAAGAAATTAAACACACAGTGACATCTATTTGAATAATTATGAAATACTAAGCCAGAAATTATCGGTATTACAGCGATTTAAGTAAAAGCTTTGCTCTACATTCAATGTGTGTCGTTAAAAATCTGCGGCCTGTCAGATACTGCCATAGTAATATCGTGAAGCATAGAAAATGTTAATGTCACAATAAAATGACAGCTCGAGAAATTATCTAGATAGTTCGCCTGGTGGAACTGCCATTCTTCTTCTTCGATGGCGCTACAGCTCAAGTCGAACCCTGGCCTCCTCCAGCCGGAACGGTCCTCCGCACGTCTTTTCCAGTTCCTTATTTTTAGCAGATGGTTGGCATCTTTTGTAATGTTATCACCCCATCGTGTGCGTGGCTTTCCCACTGGCCTTTTCCCCCCTGGGTTTCCTTCGAGGATCTTCTTCGGTATCCGTGACTCAGGCATGTACTGGACATGGCCTGCCCAGTTTAGCCTCTGGAGTTTTATGAAGGTGGAGAGTTTTGAATCTTGGTATAAGCGGTACTGCCATTACAAAAGTTATTTTTGATGTTTCATACCAAACGCATAGAATACGTCGTGGCATTTTTATCATAATATTGTTGGATTTTGGAGTTAAGTATTATGTTGGAATAGACCTGCAGGTTGATACAATATGTTCAAAACGAGTAAAGAAACAACAAAAGTTTTTACTTATGTTGGCTTAAGCCTAATCCAGACCAATATACATCTGTCCGTAAACAAATAAAGATTTTATAAAAACTGTTAACAAACTTTTGTCTACAAACTCAACACTTCGTTTCAAGCTTTGTCTACAAGCAACTCCTGGAATGTTTTGATTAAACCGTGCAAAATTTGTATGGAACGGTCTGTCCCAACTACACTTAATTTAATTTTGTTTGAGTGGATATGCGTTGAGTTTCAAACAAATGATTGTGCACATGTATTTGTATATTGGTCTGGATTAGGATTATCGGTTAGAAACAAATATGTATTTATAATATCCTGCAATGATTTGTTAACATGACTTTTGTATTTATAACAACCATCACTCGAATATCTAACCAAGATTTCAAAATGCTTCATTGTTTTATTGTGAATAGAGTATATAAAAACTTTGAATATTTTTTTCCTTAGGTACCTACCTATTTCGGAAACTTGCAAATTCTCCTGTCCCAGGGCACAACGGAATCAATATTCTTAGTATCCAATGTGATAAACAGCAGCGGAGAGATGGTCCAATTGCAATGGTGAAGGGTGTACAAATAGTGCACACTGATTTTTGTTAGACATACTTATCTGTTTTCATTGAATTAAGAATACAAATTGCAGTGGTTAGTTTTTAAAATTCAAGTAAACCCTGCCTAATCCAAACCATAATAGTGTAGGTATAAAACATGTAAAATTATTTATGATGTAATGGCATAATTTTATTATTTTATCTATTATGGTTCGGGTAAGCCGGGTTTAATTGAATTTTAAAAACTAACCAATACTATCTGCATTTTGTATTCTTAATTCCATGAAAACAAATAAATATGTCTGACAAAGTTCAGTGTGCACCATATATGTCGGATCTCCACAACCTACCTCCACCCTTCGCCACTACCATATTGAGATACATATGAAAGAGCATGGGGGTTTTTAGTTCCCGTAATGGCAGTGCTGATGTATCAGCCAAAATATAAAAATATAGAAGCTGCACTTTGAAATTCATTTTAAAACACTGGTATTTTACAATTTAAAAAAATCTTTTTATCATCTTCTGACTTTCGCTGCCTATTTATTTTTTGAGTACCTACCTACTTTTTATTAATATCAATAGTGTACATATATTTTTTCCCAATTACATTAAGATTTTATAAAATGAATATTTTTTCAGTAAGTATATTAAAAGAGTTTACTATCTTAAAAAATCCAAGTAATGTGCAATGTATTTCTACATATTATAGTATCTTAATATCCCGTTTACACGTGCATGGATTTACTGCTGACAGTATGTATTATCGCCGGCCATAACAAAAAAATACACATGTAAACACGTATTATCGTGCAAATTACAAGATTGGATGCATGGATCGAAAAAGTTCAGAAGCTACTGAATTTTTACGTGACAATTGGAGTGTGCAATATTTGCACCTGTGCAGTAGAACGTCAGTGGCGAAACTGCTGGTAAAAAAAAATGTACTACACCGTGCAGACTCATTTTGGGGTTAACCGATTTTCACGACCGGTCAAGTAGTACCATACAATGACAACATCGCGTCTCGCTTACTCTTGAAGAATGAGATTGGCGAGACAGTCAGCGCTTTCATGTAGAAACAGTTATTATCGCCATAGTTGAAAATACACATTATTGATGCAAGTAAATCCATGCATGTGTACAGGCGCTATTATGTTAATGTAAAAATGTTTTTTGAACTGAATAATTGTAGTAGTTTTACATGTTACTAAAGGTTCGTAACATTCAAACTGAATCGAACAAATCAAACCAAACCATAGACAATATACGTACAAATTGTATGAGTAGAAAATACACCGGAAATGGTTTGAGATTTGATGTTTGGTTCAGTGTATCATTGAAAATCAAACTGTTCTCGGACCATCAGAAATGGTTTGACGTGAAAAGTCAAACCAATTCTGACGATCCATAGACTAATGACGATCTATTAAAGTTATGATAAGCATTATTCGGCATTTATATATCGTGAAATGTTCATATTAATATTTCAGATATTTACACCATAGGAGTTCACTTAAATTATGTATATTATAGATTAATAATCAATACCTACTATTCATAAATAACCATACGCGAACAAGAAGCCGCTTTTGGTCTTATTATCCCAAAATCCAGCCATATTTTCTATGCAAAGAGTTCGATTTAATATCATTACCTATAATTATTATCATGTCAGACCAAGAATTTATTTAAATTTTATTTATATTTGGTAACAGAGATTTTAAACTACAAACTGTGTTAAATCAAGCCGGAATGATCAGGTTTTATATTACCTAACGAATTTTATCAATTGAATATGTTCAATTGTCCTCTAAGTCACAATATCATACTGTCGACATGAAAATAATCAAACAAGTGGGCAATTATGAAAAGCTTTAGGCAAAGGTAATTTTTAAAAACTTTTGTCATACCTATACATCTTATAATTGAACTAAATGGCTATCTATTCATGAAGCATTATTTATATTTTGTACATTTAAAATAAACGAATACAACAGTTTGTTAAATTTGTGTTATTGTAGAAGACGATAGGAGGTTAGAATTTCATAACAAGTTGACGTTTCAATAAATGTGTTGCTGTTTTAGAGACTAATATGTTATTGAATTAATTTTAACTACTGGCAACACTAATTAGTCGTCAGAAGAGCGTTCCTGTGGACATTCTGCCAAACAGTCCCAAATCTAACAAATCCAACCATTCGATTTGATTTGTTCGATTCAGTTTGAATGATGCAAACCTTAAATTCACCCATGTATACATAGGAATTAACAATAGCTATAATATGTCATTATAAATTTAACAATAGATTTTATATTTCGGTACCTAATAAATAAATGAAGTAAAATCATAGTGTCATTGATTGTGCAATCTGCTATGACAATGTGTGCAAAACCGTATTGTTCAAGTGACAAATAGAATTGTAGATATCAATAAACTACGTTGACTAAAATTTTATGACATTAATTTAAGGACGCTGAATCTCCTTCTACATGGAGCCTTCCCTGGTTTCCGTATCAAAATTGCTGAAACAATTTCCAGTTTGACAAACAGTGGGTACTTTCATCGCTCCTCAGCGGTCAATTCATCAGATACACTGCTGATAATAGGGAATAAATCATAACTGAATTAAATAAAAAAAATTACCACGATTTTGTTTAAAATATTCACTGAACATAAATAAATTGATACTGACAATATCAAAAGTAAGAGTAACAAAAAGTGTGTGAGATAAAAATAAAAAAGTATTGAGAAGAACATACTCGTACCTACATTGTTCTCTCCCATACTGGCTTGGACAATTGAAGCGCCTAGTTTCAAAACCCCTAAAACGATTTTACGTAGTTGAGCTGAAAACTGAGAATAACTCATATCTATAAAAGCTGTGAACTTTATATATTTATTATTTAATTTGTACATTCTAAAGATTATTTTGTTTATATATCTTTTATTCACTTTTAGCATATTATTTCACTAAGAGAATAAATTAAAAATCAAATGATTTTCATTTTAGGGAACAATGAAACTTACCTATCATTTTTAGGGTGTTCTGAAACTCACATATGGTTGGTGAAAATTTAAAATATATTTATTCAAAAAATACATAGTCAAAGTAACTAAAATTATCAATAAAAATTATGTTTACAACATAAAATTTATTGAATATACATAATTTAAAAACACCTTGAATATATACCTACTACCAAAATTTGTTCGATGGGACTCGAACCTGTAACCACTGGATTTGCCCTCGCGCGATTGGCTTATTTATCCATTTCAGAGGTATTTGAAAACCATACCCAACCATTTTAGCGGGTTTTGAAATTTAGTAAATTTACCCTAATTTTTGATCATACCTACATATTGACAGTTTTTGGCGTTTTTTTATGCTCAATCTTTGGCCATCATATTATGATAACAAATAATTACAAGATAAAAAAAACTTTTTATATACCACGTTTTTAAATTTTCTGTTGAATCATATAAACTTGACAATTGTATGTATTACTAAAAACTTTTTATTGTACTTGATAGAAATACTGAATAAATATTATAGAATATTGAAATGTCATTTTGACATTTCATATTGATTTCAATAGTAACCGACATATATATTAATAATTTAGTTGCCCCCTTAGCAACCGACAATAATAACTTTCCATACAAAACAGAATTAACTGAAAATGAATTCAATTCTATTTAAAAATGGCTAAAAGTATTAAAAGAATGCATTGTCGTCGTGTTCTGATATATTCTAAAAGTTTCAAATGTCTAGCTAGTCGGGAAGTTACTTAAAAATCTTCAATCGTCCAATACAAATCTTAGACAAACAAGAAAAAAAAATGTACTGGACACAAGAAAAAATCTGTACCGGACAAACAAGAAGACAAGCTAATAAAAACGTGGTAAAATATCTATCTAAATACTTATCTCTACTTAACTCAAAATTGTTCAAAAACCGTTTTAGGGGGATTTGAAACTAGGCGCTTCATTAAATTGTTTTCTCCCATACTGGTAATTTTTGTATCAACAGTTATTTGGAATTCTTATGGTTTTCCACAAGTCTGTTAATGCACAATGAAAATATACGTGTTTGATAAACACATTGTATTCAAAACACAAAAAATGTGACCATCATTGTTTTTTCCCGATACCCTTCATATGTAAAATCTTAAAAATAAATTGTGCAAAATCTTCTCAAGGGGCGGCTAGCGCCTCAGCGGATATTCTAACATCTCTCGCCCACTGCAACGACTGGTGGAGGAGCATAAATGAAGTGGTACGCAGTATGCCTCCAACGTCTTTACAGCAGACTGGGAGTACCTACTACTTCCGCGCCTCATGCGTACATGCGAGCGGTAGGTACAAATACTTACAGGTAACCACCGGTGGTGTCACACAATCCAGTCGTGAGCAAGAACTCTAAACCCGTCAACACCTCGGACCTCTACGCAGTTGTGGGTTTAAGGACTTAGAGTCCCGAAGCACTGAATGATTTTAAGACACTCGAACGACAAAAAATTAATTAAGTACAATGATTGCATGTAATAATATTAGTGATTTATTTTTATTTGTGTACAAGTTGTTGTTGATGTTAGTTGTGGGAATTGTGTTTGCTTTGTTTTCGGTAATATTCTATACCAGTGGTGGCAAACCTATGGCACGCGAGATGATTTTGCATGGCACGCGTTTGAAGAGAAAAAAAATACCTATAATATTAAATGACAGATCGCATTGTATAAAAATAGCAGGCAAATACTCTTCAAGAATAAGATTAGGTATGTTTAATTTAAATCAATAATTGGTAGGTCGGTCCTTAGAATTTATACGTCACATATAATATTATTACACTAAGGTTATCAGGCGGCGGGGGATGCCGCGCCGCGAACCTCTAATCTTGATCGATTTACAATGCTTGAGACCACTGTTCCAAGAGAATGCCTCATCTGATCGGAGCAAGTCTCATGTCAATTTGTGCGATAAGAACCAAACTAATTGATACATTAACAAACAATTTCATTTCTACCCACAAAAAATGACACCAAATAAGAAACAAAAACTTGTTCAAAATTGGTGAACCGAAATGTATGGCGTAATTGAAAAAAGTGATAAAGCTATAAATGTCTGCATTATTATATGCATCTAGAACATTATTATTTTTTAATAGAATCTTTAAAAACCAATTTTTCCTCGTGAAAAAATACTCGGCATGTTGAAAAAAGTTGAAAAATAATATTTGAGAAATTTTGGCACGTGTACATAAGAAGGTTCACCAACCCTATTTTATACGTACCTGATTAATTTTTCATCTTTTTAAGATTTCGGTATATTTTTATAGTTGTATGATTTGAACTGTTTCGAGGCCTATTTTTTTATCATCTGATGAATCGATTACGTTATATGCATCAAAGAAAATTGCCGCTGCTTCTACGTCACTAAAACCGCCACCGAAACACAACGATGCCACATGAAATCCCCCCACTCCGTCGATCCAGATAGGTTAAGGTTTAGTTTATTTTCATTTTGTTCATATTTTCTGTAACATAGTTATTAATATTATTATTAGGTAGGGCCCAAATCCATCAAAATATTTAAAAATATATATATTCTATTAATTTCATAACCGACAAAGCCTCAAAAAATTATCTAGCTCCAAGGATGAGTCCTCTTAAGTAACCCTCCCCGTGCAAGAAAAGTGTGTTCACGTCTCAAGTATCATCGGAGTTTTACTCATCCTTTTACTCTTATGTATGTATATCTAGCTATTATCACTTTGTCTGCCATTGTTCTAGACTCAAATTTCATTGTTCAGTTTTCACCCTCACTACTCACGAAAGAGGTCTTGATTCCAAATGCATTCGATTAGAATCAAGTAAGACCTGCGCCGACGCCGATGTGTGCCTGAGCCCTTGGTGGAAAAACAATTTATGTAATTACCTACGTCATGTCTTCTTTGACACAGATAACGCAATCGATTCGACAGAAAACAGCTCAAACCAATCATATCTACAATATTAAATTAGGTATACCAAAACTTATACTAACTTTTATTTATTTACGAAAACGAAATACAATAAGAAATTTATACACATAATTGAGGCGTAGAGTTACAAAACCCGCTCTGGGCGATTTTTCAAAAAAAATAGTTATGAATGTACGCAGGAGCTCTTTCGTAAGACCTATCTTCTGTTCTAGGTGAGAGTTTTAAATTCCTCTCTGTTTCTTCAAAAAATCAAAATAAATATCGAGGAGACTGACTAAACCCGCTCTTAAAATAAATTTGTTCTGGTAAAACCCTCTCTGCGTAACCGGCCAATCAGACGCCGCGATTTAAATAATGACTCTTCACGAAACCTTTAATCTCCATACAAACCGTCAAACCGTTTTCTCGTGCGCGTCATAATTTTGCTTCAATTATTTTACTATTTTTTACTTTTAATAATGAATGTTTCAATAGTTAGTGTGATGGAATCTCAACAAGAACAATCAAGGAAGCGTTTGAAAAATTCAGCTGCTTGGAAATGTAGCCTGTTACGCCAAGAAACGTATTTAAAAATTGACTATATTTTGCTGTATTGTCATGAATAACCCAGTGGTGGCTCATATTATTTTCTAGTTTTACGTATATTTTTTGTTGTCATTTATATTTAATATTCTGTGTGATATAATAAAATATCATAAGGTTCTTAGACGTTTTTATCATTATTTGGTTTGTGTCAAAAATATAATTAAAGGAAAACTATTTTCTGTCGGAGAAATGCTTTTTGTTTGATAATTTGTACTATACAAATGATAGATTTAGTAGGTTATGTTACGTTAGGTTAGTTTTTTCATCTCCCTTGATAAAAAATGACATTCCTTATCATTATCTCCACGGGACAAGTTTTTTTCGTCATAAAATTGTGTCATTCGTTAATATGAACGATAATGAATTTTAATTCAAATATGTTTATTAATTTGTAGATTAGCTTAGTTGTAATAACGACACATAGTTAACAATGCTGTGCTATCTTGTAGAAATACCGTTACTTTTATAATACGTTTTTGCAATAAATTTCAGAAATTCCACGTTTACTATTATTTGTATATAAAAAGTAGCAGGAACAACAGAATATAGGTACTAAATATTTATGTGGGAAAATAAGTAAGCTCATACTTCGCGACTTTTGTTTATCGGATTTGGTTTCTGAATTAAATGATATAAAATATCTAATATACCTAAGTAGATTATGAATAATATAGCTTAAAAATATTATCATTTTATTTTTAAATTTAATAAATAGGTTGGTAGTTAATGGTGGGTTTTCCACAGACATGGAATTTGGGGACACAGGTAATACAGAGATTAGCTAGGTAAAGGCCGGTACTTAAGTCTGCTGGGTTTTTTTATTTATGCTATTGAAATTATTAAAAAAATAGTTATTGTTATTTCAAATTATCTTATAATTACCTTTTAAGGGTTTAAAAATATCTTTCTGATTCAAAATATGGTCATTAATATTAAAATTATTAAGAATTATTAGGGCACTTATATAATGATAAAAGATTAGTCACCTATTAAACAAATAATTTGCATGGTATGTAGGTAATAACTAATTGTCTCCAGAAAAGTAAAATTTTTTGATAATGGTTTTTTTTGTTTATCATAGAATAAAAGTAAGTACATGACATTAACATATTAAAATTAAAAAGTTTCACAAAGGCAATTTGACATAGTAAAAAGTAGGCAATATTCAACTAAATAACTATTTTTTTAAATCTAAAAAAAATATTTTCAAGAAAAGTAAATACCACTATTTTTAAAAAATATTACATACCAATATAACAGCTAAATATGTAGGTACAATGCGAAAAATATACAGCTACCATTAGGTAAGAATGGCTACAAAATATTTTCTAGACAAATTAAATTCGAAAATATATTACATAATTGAAATAAATACGGACCGCTACTAAACTATCATCTCCTGTCGACAATGTACCATTGTGCGACAAACTCCGCTCTTTTTAAAAAATTCCGCGTCGAACGCCGCTCTGTCAGGTAGAGACTGACAAAGACCGCTCTTGGGATAATTAAAATGCATTTATTTGAATAAATACAGCTTATACATTGGATTTGACATTTTATTATACTTTTCCGTATGTAACGGAAGAAATATATTATCTAAAATTACACTTAAATCATCATGATATGCCCAAAACAGTTTTTCGTCATTTACTCAAAACTCAAAAAAGTCTCTAGAGCGGGTTTTGTAACTCTACGCCTCAATTAATATGTCGTTGTTTATGGTTAGTATGATATTTTTCATCGTGGGAGGAGTCAAAATCAATCGGGCTTCCGCGTCCATAAGCCCGCTACTGTTTATCAGTAAAATTTCCTGACAATACGGAGTACGGACGGATTTGTGTCTTGAGTAGGTACTTAATATATTATTTAATACGGGAACAAAAAGTCTCAGTTGACCTAATCTGTCCGAACAAATCACTTACCATAATAATTGAACTAAAGTCTCCGAAACACTTTAGTGACTCATTTCCCATATCTATTTTGAATCGTCAAATTTTATTTTGAGCTACCTAGTAGGTATTACAAGACTGCGGGGAAATGTGCTTAATTTTATTAATATGGTAGAAATAAATTGGTTAATAATTATTAATATTTTTAATTTGTATTTTCAAAAACCACAATTCAACCATGAACACACATGAAATTTAACTGCGGCCGCACAATTGACATTGAGAGTTTTATGGAAACGTCTGGTGGCCGCACCAAATTTCACTTTTGTTGTGATTGAAAAAATGAAAGCTAAATTACTAAAAAAATGGATGAATTTATTTCTAGACAAGTCCATTTACTAAAAGACATTTGAAAATTTTAGTACAAATCTATTTATTTAAAAATAATGCAAATTGAAATTTTTCAATTCTTTTTTTTCCAATGCGAGCCGCATGGCTGCTTCTAAGTTTACATCTGTCAACTGGCTTCGATATTTTGTTTTTTTATGTCCATTACACTACATCTTTCACAGTATATAGTAGTAGGAAAAATCGACAATATTGATAAAGCAATAATAATTATTGTTGCCAATTCTTTGAACTGATTTTATTCTTGGTCAACGATTACTTGGTCATGATGACTCATTTCTAATGACGCATATATTTAACGTTAGCCCAGTTAATTAAATTAAATATGTAGGTACCTACTGAAAATAATGTTGGTGGCCGCCAGTGTAGCCAATTTAAAATTTCAGTAGATTTTGACAAAAAATTCAGTAGATTTCATAAAATATCAATAGATTTTGGAAAATGTAGTATATTAGATATGATTTAAAACTAATAAGAATAAGATAACTAATACTATTAATTTATTGTAAACAATGATGATATTAATGGGTAAAATGGCGCTCTTGGGTAGAGTTACAATGCTTTCTACGTCAATTTAGAAGTGCAACACATCAAAAAAGGTCGTGCGTAAAATCATTTCAAGTTTATTATTAAAAGAATCATCAGTTCATTTACAATTATGGAGAAACACAAATATCAGTAGATTTCTTGAATTTCGAAAAAAAATCAAAAAATCAGTATATTGGCAGAAAATATCAGTAGACATGGCAACACTGGACTGGCCGCAGAAAATCATCTGGTGGCCGCACATGAGAACCACCGCTATAGATAGATAAATAATATCACTACCTATAATATTTTAGTTTCATAATAATTATATTTTATAATGACCGTAAAACTATACGTCAAAATTAAACCACCAAAAAGCATAATTTAAGCGTACTAATTAACGCCTATATCGAATTATTTAAGGTGATAATAAACCAATATGAATTACAGAAAGCTACCTACATAATATTATATTATATTTTTTTACAGTATATTTTTAAATGGTATTTATTAAATTGAATAGTAATTTTATAGAAAACTCTAAAAACAATATTTTTAAAAATAGCAGGACTGTATTATTTAATACTACAAAGTATGAAAGCAATTTTATTGTGATATACTTGTGATGTGGCACGACTGGGTATATTTATTTAGGGTATTCACTTATTTACTATCTAGCAATAATTCCATCCATATTCAAATGTAAGAATTGCATGGGAAAATTGCAGTTGTTCTCTTTTTACGATTACGGTGTTACAAAGATTTCATTCTAATACTTCAACAATAATTAATAACCATTTTAATTTGAGATTTATATTTCGTTATTTTTTGTTTTTGTTTTCGTGACCCAGACTATCCATGTTTACAAGAATTCGCTGTGAATTTCGCACCCTTTTAAATTTGTTTTGATCTACATCTACAAGATACAAGACACCAGATATGCCGGCCACAGACGGACAGTTCTCGTAACAGGTTGAACATGCCAGTTAATAACTATACAGTTATCTTTGGTAGATAATCTGCTGCGCCCATAGACGGACACTTTTCGACCTTTCATGCCAGCGCTCCATTGGCGAGCCAAAAGTCCGAGGACAATAAATCGTCCGATTTGTCTATGCCCTGCTACTGATCAATGAACGAATAAAAAAGTCGAGCTGTCAAAAGTCAAAAATTGCGATTATCGTAATGTCTTTTGATAACCCTATAATTTTGTGTTATTTATATGTAGACTTGCGTAAAATAATATAGCAGTGAAAACAACACAAGATTTACGTTTTCTGATATGAATTTCATAAATACAAATAAAAAAATAATTGGTAAATCTCTCATTTTATAATGTGTAAATTAACAAATAAATCAATGAAAATGTTTAAAACAATTACAGATTTTTTTGCGGTCCGAATGATTGCGTATTAATGTCAAATCGAATTTGCATTGCGATCGACGGACGAAGTCTGGCAACTCGGAGGTAAAATATCAAACATGTTTGAAATCCAACGAGCCTGGTCTGCGGATTAAAAAGTCCGCAGACCTGGGGTGCTCCACGCGAAAAAAAAGTCCGAAGACTGTAAATCGTCTGACTTGCGTGCCAATGGAGCGCCGGCATCAGATGTTTGCCATGTTCAAACTGCCAGCGACCCCCTACTCCCGTGTTTTTGTAAAACTGTTGGAATTTCAACTAGCCGAAAGTTTTCGGGTGACGTTAGATGTTGGTAACATAAAGTAGAATATACCGCGCGATACAACTTCGGCTGGTGTTGCTTGTTATTGCATTTTATAATATATTTTATAATACATTAAAAATGTAATAATATTATGTACGCGGAGATCGCAAATATTATATTTTATTTATTTTTACGAGAGTAAAACAAAGTAATAGTTATTTATGTAAACATATTATTTTATACAATATAATATAAATGTTAAAATGAAAGTTATTGTGAAAATATAGACTAATAACTCAGTACTCAAATTTTGTTTATTGTATGTAGTGAATATTAAAACTTATTAATTTAAGACGTTCACACCATAAATTAATATACCTAATTGTGAATGACAATCTCGGTAAATCTAAATAAAATTTAAGTATATATTTTAATAATATCATAGTAATTAATTATTATACTGATAATTGATGTAAATATAATTTTGTGGCATGTTTAAATTTATTGTAGGTATATAAAATCAATACCTTTATAAATATTACCGTTTTCTATTACAATATAATATAAATGTTAAAATTTTAGAGAGCATTATAAATATTAAGTTATTGTGAAAATATAGACTAATAACTCAGTACTCAAATTTTATTTATTGTATGTAGTGAATATTAAAAATTATTAGTTTAAGACGTTCACAACATAAATTAATATACCTAATTGTGAATGACAATGTCGCTAAATCTAAATAAAATTTAAGTACCTATATATTTTAATAATATCATAGTAATTATATAATACTGATGATTGATGTAAATATAATTTTTTGGCATGTTTAAATTTATTGTATATAAAATCAATACCTTTATAAATATTACCATTTGCTTACTTAATTAATACTGTCCATTAAAGGGAATAATTTATTCAAAAGAAAAGATTACATTTTATATTTACACGAATGTGTATAATATTGTTTCGGTGAATCGATAAAATACACAATCCACTAGCGAAATCATGATTTATTTTACCAACGTCATAGGTGTGTATTTTATGTCAATTTGTTTCTAATAAAAACAATTATAACCATAATAAATTCAAAGTAAAATTATTCGTGTATCATCGTTCAAGTATAGCCTAGCTAAAACTAATTGAAACAATACCCCTGTGTAATATCTCCGCGAACCTAACCGCCATAGTTTTTGACACTTGCTCTGCCACAGACAATAACTGTACGTATATGGGCACGTCTGTTGACAGTTCGACAGATTTAAATGGGGTAGTTAAACTGATCTGTGGTGTGGCCACTAACGTACAGTTATTGAACAGTTATTGTCTGTGCCATGTTCAAACTGCTACGAGAACTGTCCGTCTATGGTGGCCTATAGGTACCTAGATACATTCCGCAAGTTTATAAAATTACATTTTGATCTTATTTACAAGAAAGTAAGAAAATATGAAGTTTAAATGATTGAATAGAATGAATCTACAAAACAAGCACTACATATTTAAATTATTGTTATCTGTTTTCGAAAAACAAACTTTCTAGATTGTTACACATTTCGAAAAAAAAAACTATGAACGACTTTTTGATTGTTTAAAAAGTGTTGTGGTTTAAGCATATATTTAATATACTTAACTGATTTAGCATTCTTTTATTCTGCTGATTATTGAATGGAATGGCATTTCATTGGTAAAATTCCTTTATAAGTGGTGAAAATCAAACAGCTTGCTAATTATATGTTTTTAGTTGTTGATTTATGTTGAGAGCAGCTATTTAGGGCATCAATGGCTTATAGCACCTGTACACGTGCATGGAATTACTGCCATTATAGGCAGTGACGTCCCGTGGAGATAAGTAGACCAAACGTTGCTTAGGAGCGTCACATTATGAGGGGCGGCAAATTATGGAAGAAATACGAAAATTACGTAGTTTTGACAGAAGTTGTTTGTCTAAACTAAACAAAATATTCTTTGCTGCGGCGCTAACAAACCATACAGTGTACAAATAAATATCAACGAATATGTAATTAGATTTTCACGCTTTGATCATATGGCTTTGCTTAATATGTCTGAGATTAAACAATAAATTATGGTTATCGAATTGCAATATGATAATGTGGTATATTTGAAGCGGCTTTTATTAAGAATATTTTGAAACTGAAAATTGATCCGTTGAAAATGTTTTAATAACAAAACCAGTATCAGTTTATTGGGGAAAATATGATTTCAACATGAAAATATTTAAAATGATAACAATTCTATTACCTACTATTTTATTTAAATATTATAGAATCACAACAAATAATGACTATAAAAACATGAATCACGTTATAAAAAATACACGATTAACATTACCTATAGGACATACGTGCGTGTTTTAATAATTCAGAGAGCAAGCAAACAGAGAAAACAACAGAAACCACATGATATCTCAATGATGAGATCGAGTTATCGGTTTATTGGCAAACATAAAAAGTGTAAAATACTATTAAAGTATGACAATGTTAACAATGCTATCACCATTCATTGTGGCGTTATAACAAGAAATAGGTGTAATAAACAACAATGATTAAGGTAACAGATTCAGATAAAACAGAAGAAAGTAAATGGAAATATCCGGACACTTTTACTATTTTACTTTTTAATTTGCAGCGATTCAATTAGGTATACAAATATATACTTCCCAGCAGTGACGTCCCTAGACAAAATGCCGCCCCTAAGCAGTGCCAAAATGCCACCACTTTTTTTTATACTTACAGTACTTTTTATTATCCTTTCATGACTCCAATATCTAAGAAATGTGTTGTATGGATACATTACTAACAATACCACTAATTAATCTAATATAAATGCCATTTCTGCTTCAATAGTTAATATCGCGAATCTACGATTTCAGATTAAAAATACGCCAGACATCTTCCAAAATGAGTAACTAGCAAACATATTTCGATAAATTTTAAATTAATGTACGTATGACCTACCTACCTAATGTAAGTATAACCTACAATTCAAATATTATTTGCAAATCTACACGTGTCATTGCTGTTCACTAAGGACGTGACGTCCAAGGACAACGGAAGTAAACAAGACATCTCGAACCCGACAAAAAAATTAAGTCCTTTTAAACTAATACATTTTGTTTCCAACCGGTGAGCTGAATTTTTTAATGTAAATATATTTCCGTTATTACTAAGTTTAGGTAGCTATTTCTATATATAAATAATGATTCTCCTCGATTTGCCGCCCTTCGGGTAAGTGCCGCCCCCAAGCGAAGCTCAATCTGCCTACCCCTACGGGACGTCACTGCATTGATTGAATCCATTGATCCAGATAGGTCGAGGGTATATTTTATTTTCATTTTGTTCAACTTTTCTGACACGTAGGTAGTCATCAATATTAGTATAGTCCAAATCGATCAAACTGTTATTTTATAAAATCTATTCTATTGAATAATTTCAGAACAAAGTCTCAAAAAATTATCTAGTTCCACAGGACGAGCCCTCTTTAGTAACTCTCCCCATGCAAGAAAAGTGTGTTCACGTCTCAAGTATCATCGGAGTTTTGCTCATCCCTTTACCCTTATGTATGTATATCTAGCTATTATCACTTTGCCTGCCATTGTTCTAGGCTCAAATTTCATTGTTCAGTTTTCACCCTCACTACTCTACGTTTTTGTTTACTCTGCGATTTGAAACCAATTATCAGCTTCTCTGTGTAAGGGCTCAGCCACACGACACTGCAGTTGGCGTGTGTCGCCACAGGTCTTACTTGATTCCAAATGCACCCGATTAGAATCAAGTAAGACCTGCGTTGACGCATGCTAAGTGCAGTTTCGTGTGTCTGAACCCATACTTGTTATAAAACTAATCTAGTTATGTATGTCTTGGGTACTTACTGCTTACCGTTTTTCAGCAGTGACGATTTTCTTTGACGCAGATATCGCAATCGATTCGACAGAAAATTTAAAAGGGCTCTCGAAATGGCTCAAACCAGTTCATATCTACAATATTAAATTAGGTACTTATACCAAAATGTATACCGTTACAGGGATATTATCTGTTATGTGTAGGTGTAGGTACCATTACATACTTTTATTTATTTACGAAAACGAAATACAATAAGACAAAAATTTATACAAATAAAATAATAGCTCGATGTTTATGGTTGTCATTTTATTTTTCATCGTGAGAGGCGTCAAAATCAATCAGCGCGTCGGGCCACCACGTCCATAAACCCGCTACTGTTTTTCAGTAAATTTTTCCGATATTAGTAACGAATTTGTGTCTTGAGACTGACAAGGGATATTTTCTATTCAAGTCGTCAAGAGTCTATTCAAAAGTCCAAAATTAATTTATACGTACAACATTGAAAAGCTGTTTTTTTCAAATCAAAACCAGGGCTCGAAATGGACCGGAGCGCACCGGAGCGCCGTTCCTGTTCGTGAAATCGGTAAAATTATCGCTCCGTCTCGTGGAAGAAAAAATTGACCGTCTGAGCTAGATAGGCCATACAATAGAAAATCTAACATACGTTTTTTTATGAAATACACATAAAAATTGATAACTATGTCTTCTAACTATGAGAACTATGTATTGTTCTTCAGAAAACTGTCGAGCGCTCCGGTTCGTAAACTTTTCCATTTCGAGCGCTGAATTCAAAACGCTAACATGAAGATGGATATACCTATTGCATGGCCCCCGTAAGGGGGGACTGACAGGGCTGTAGCCCGGGGGCCCGGCGCGGCGGATCGACCAGCCATGTGCGATAAACACACATCACAAAACTGCACTAATAGTAAAAAAGGTGCACAATTTTTGATTATTGTTTGTCGATATTCGACAACTACATAATTCAAGTGAAATTCAATACAAAAAATCGCTATAAAATACCCTAAATTTTACCTCGAATACTATTTGGAATACTCAACTGTAGTAGATCGTCACACTGCCTTTAACCTTAGCGATAGGTAGGGGGGCCCGCCGAATATTGTAGCTTGGGGGGCCGCTTCAAGGTGTGGGGGCCATGACCTATCGTATTGACGAGTGAAACACTTGTGTCATAACTCTTAATATAGTATGCAGTGGCAAGTTTAGGAACACGGAGGCCCGACGCACTGACTGATTTTGAGGCACCCACATTAAAATAAAAGACAAATCAGATCATTCAACTAAAAGTAATTATTATTGAGGACGATGGTTATAAAACAAATTAGTGGCTTGAATGGTTATGTTATAGTTCCCTTTCATGTTAGTTGCGGGGATTTTGTTAGGCACCTATGCTTTGGGTAATATTGTATACTACATTTTTGAGAAATGTGAGTATTTTACAGATATGAATTAAATGATATAATACCTATAATATGAGTAAAATGAAAATAAATGTTGGTCTGACATGATAATAATATTAAATCGAACACTTTGCATAGAAAATATGGCTGGAATTATGATATACTCGTAATAAGGCCAACGCGGCTTCTCGTTCGCATATCGTGGTTACTTATGAAGGTTGTGACGTTGTGAGATATCGATTATAAGTTATAATATAGATAAGTACCTAATTCAATTCCTTCTGTGTAAACTTAGATTAAATAATAATTGTGTAAATGTCTAGTGAAACGGCAAATAATTTTCAACAGTAGGTGCGACGAAATTTCTCACTCGTCGCCTGGACTCGCCAATCGGAGACCGATAGTAGAAGTGTGCGCACGTCGATTTGTTTTGTCATGGCGTCGGATGAAAATATTCTTAAATCGTGTAAAGATGACTAAAAAACTTTACGTATAGGTATACCTACTTAAAAAAGAAAACATGGCAATGAATATACTATTAATATTGGTAATATAACAATAAACATAACATTAAATGGACGCATGTTGGATTTTTATGACACATTATATTTCGTGCGGCACGCGTCATTTGCACAATCCGCGCATCGCCTAGCCACGATCTTTTTAGACCATGCCTCAACTGAAGTAGGTATAGCCTTAATTAATACGAACATTTCACGATATATAAATGCGGAAGAATGCTTTTCATTTTGATTTTTCTTAATCCTAAAAATAATATAATATTCATATATTATTATGTAACGCAATATGTCGAGAAAATTACAGATACGGAATATAATAAAAGACTATCATTTTATCATTTTTAGGTTACGTCCTGTCTGGACAGTTACCACTTTGACAGATCGTCAGGAGAGGTTTGATGTTTCATACCAAACCAAACCACTTCTGACAGTCAGAGAATGGTTTGAAGTTTGCTGGAACAGTGAACTAAACGTCAAATCTCAAACTGTTTCCGGTTCAGTGTTGCCCCAATCGTGCTATAATTATAGTATTTGTACTATATGTACTTTTCGGCTGCGTACTATGTACTATATAAAACAGGTATAGTACGCCCAAAATACTATAATTTTGAAAAAATCGACAATATATGAAAATACCGCACAAAAAGCCCTTTTGTTTAAAAAAAAAGTGACTAATTACTTTACATTTGAACTTTGTCTAAACAAAACGAAACGTTAATTACTTAACATTTGAATTTTGTCTAAAAAAACGAGACGTTAATTACCTACTTTACTCGGAATTTTTTGTTCCACTGTTCAACACTGTTCCGGTTTACTTTCTACACATGCGCATTGCGCCCATTTGTGAAACGTCTTGGAAACTTCAGTGGAACGCACCTGCTAGTGTAATTTAAAAGTAACTATACCAACACCTAGATGAGTCGCATACATTGCCGGAAGAATTTGTCACCATTCTACCTACCTAAGTATTTTCTATTGTCGAGGATGTAGAAAATTTGGACATTTGTTAAAGTCATAAATTGTATGGTGTACCTACATACTTAACCTAGGCATTGTAGTAAGACTATTAATGTTATATCGATACCTATTACACAACAACAAATTCCACCATTTGTGCAAATACAATTATTCAATAAAAGTTATCCGCTTTTGGGGGAATCGAGCGGATTAATTTTATGGGCAAACACTATTTGCAGACACTCTCGTGTTGTTTCAACTAATCAAAGAGAAAACCCTAATATGAAAACTTGGTGGATTATGTAAATACTGATATTACGTTCATATGTGTTAGTACTTAGGACTTATTTCTCCAAGTGAAATAAATTTCAATGCAACAAACTGGCAATGTTTTCACAAGGGATTAGGTAGGTGGGTAGTTCTAGTGTTTCAGTAATGCTTGCATTATATAGTTACAATCACTTCACTATTGAGAATGGGTCTTGAGAAGATGGGTTGTAAGAGTGCGTCCAAAGAGCATAAAGCGTCAATTACATTGAGCTACTTTACAAGCTGTTTGTTGGCGATTTTAAAAGCGGGCGATTCAGCTACTGCGATTGTGATGATGACACACAAAACTTTCCATTCGCTGAGAAGCCAACAAGCTAGTTCAATGTAATTGACGCTTAAGACACGGTGGGCGGTAGCCAATAGTATCATTCGACAATAATTCTATCCGTTTAGGTTAGGTGGTTAGGGCAAAGACACGGCACTGCAAATTGACCCAAACCGTGGTGGTTCTAGTTTGATTCCAGTTGGAACCATTTAGAATCAACCTGTATATTGTGGCCTTACAGCTTACGTCGATTTGTATTGCCGTGTGTTTTTGACTTTGGTTCGGTTTTACAATAGACTAAAACAAAAGGTGAAGTAAGACATGTATGCTTCAGTGGGGAGGTATAGGTACCTATGGAAGCCCAGACAGCGATAAGTTTGGAGGCCTAAATTTTGCACATTCGTCGTTGAAACTAGAAAAATGTGTAACTCCGTTTTAATCGAAAATTGACTTTGAATGCCATTAATTAATGGCCGTTGTTAATATCTACCCGTCATCTATGATGTAATTCCAAAAAAATGTAACATTGTTAAATCATGGATGATTTAAATCCAAAATCATATATTTGTATAAGAAACATGTATAAGAAACATGAAACAAGCAAAGAATGTTTTTTGTCTCTCCTGTAAAGTAGTGTTTTTGGAGTTACACAATTTTCTACTTTCAATGACGAAATTTTAAAAATATACTGATATTGCCTATTTTTTACACTAATTATTTTATGCTACGATGATTTTTTATACACAGATAAAACCGAACCAAGGCCAAATCAAAAACGAAACATAAGTGCGAGTGAGAAAGCATTCATCACGCTTATATTATTCTCTATATGCGTTAGAGTAAGATAGAATTTCTGCGGCTGAATTAAATATTTTTTGTACACATCGCCGGTATATATTGGTTTGGATGACTCCAGTCATTAAAAAACTGCGAGCACGTATTGCTGAAATTTATTGTTTTTGCGTTAAATATAAAGTTAGTGGTAATTATTTTTAGCTAATTTAGTAGAAAATATGGTTAACTATGTTGTGTTTAAATTTGGTAGCCGTACTGAGAAACAACATGATGGTATAAGTTAAGAATAATACAATTATTGAGGTTCTACTGTGCGTTATACGCAAGAAACACGGATTTATATATCTGAACAATACACGCTCTGTTTATGTATTATTAGTACTCTGAGAATCGAATGTATTTTTTTAGTTTTGGTACGTACATCAATCAATTTTTTTCGATATTCATAAATCATAACTTATGGTGTTATTTAAACTTTCAAACTCGTTATCAGAAAATCGTTTCATATCGTATACCCCAGTGGCGAAGGGCGGAGGTAGGCTGTTTAGATCCGCCATAAATAATGCAAATTAAATTTTGTCAGTCAAACGTATTTGTTTCCATTGAAATAAGACTACAATTTACAGATGATGTTTGTTAGTTGAAAACCAAGCCATAATAGATAATAGTCAAAAAATATCCACCTATCTATAAAATATCTAAAAATATGCCATTAAATGATACATAATTTTGGATATATTATAGAAAGAATAATATTTTTTATCTATTATACCTAGTTGGGTTTATGCAGGGCATGCATTTGAAAAAAAATGTCAAACAATATCAGTAATAGGTATTCTTAATCCAAAGAAAACAAATAAGTGTGAATGAAAAACTGTGCACTAATTTGTCGAATCGCCTACAATATACCAAAACTATTATGGTTTTATTTAGACAAGATTTAATTGATTTTTAAAAAACTAACCCACACCATGTGAAAATTATAGTCTTATTCAATAAAATCAAATACGAATGACTAACAACGTTTTATGTGCACTATTTATGTCGGATCTTAACAGCCTACCTCCACCCTTCGCCACTGTACTATACCCACGTTATATTTATTAGGCCAATTATTTTCTTCCAGTTTCTCAAATCAATCGGAAAGAAGAGGGTGTGCGTCAATCAATTGAGAAAATGAAAAAGTGCGTTACGCACTTTGCTTTATGACCACGGTAGTCTTTGTGAAAGGGGCTTAAATACATTATTGACGCAATGTTAAGTTTCTTTATACTATTATTTTATCGGGTGTGGGGGATGGTTTACGGATACCCAGTCTTATTCAATCTTGTTAAGAGAATTATTATGTTCATTCACAGGATAATAATTATAACTAGCAGAGCCACCTGGCGATCGCCAGTCTGTCTCGCTAGGTCTTGCAGAGGGCTTGAAATTATAATTATTTAGTCGCATACATTGTAAATAAATAAATTTAACAACGACGTGTTTTAAAGGGCCAAGTCATAATTTTTCAGCAAATTGATGACATCTGTGGTGGTTCTTGCTTGATTCCAATAGGATCGATTTGGAATCAAGTTTTTCGATGTTCAATCGTTTTTTTTTTTTTTTAATATTGTCCTGTTACACAAATGGCTTAGGCACCTTTTGTTAGTCAACGAGGCTTGGCGTACCGTTTGTATGACATACTGTAGAATGGAGGTCGGCACTCGAACATAGGTAGGTACTTAATATTATATTGGACCCATTTCGTCTGTAATGACCATCAAGACGCTGAAAACTTCTTCTGGGACTGCCCGTTGATGGGTTCCGACCGAGCGGTGCTGTTTGCCAGGGTCCGTCCACACTTGATATCAACCAAGGCCAACTTTGAGGCATTTGAAAAATTTGCTGCGTCAGTGCGTCATATGGAGGACGGAATAATTCCGATCCCTCCTTAGATTCATCACTTTCAACTCCTAACTACTCTGTTTCGGCAGAGTTTCACTACACGGGTAGGTACAGAGAACACTAATTCATGTCATTATAGATAAATGACGGTAGAGCAAATCAAGATTCTTTTTATTTTCTATTACTCTTTCTGTAAACACTAAGGTGCATGGTTGCTACATCAGTCCCGTGCAGCATCGATTCGGGAATAAAAAGGATTTCAAGTTAAGTAAGTATATCTACACATATATATTTTTATAAAAATCGATGTTTTTTTAAAATATATATAAAAAAAATATTAAAACGACGAAACTTACCTAATAAATATGACCGTACATGGTCCAGGTAAGGTCCATGGTAAGGGAAAGGTTAATTATTACAGTTGAAATTATAAATTATCAAAAAAATCTCTCAAATTGCAAGCTTCGTATTTTTCCGCTAGGTGCCTCTGCTAGTATGCCCTTGTTTACAGTCAAATAACCCCTCGCAGAAAACCACTCAAGCAATGTCTTCTTCGCTTCACCTTGGTTATTATTAACTACAATTTACTTTGTATGTAAGTATATTAAAAACATGGACCCCAAATCAACCTGCCCGAACACTCTCGGTCTTAAGAACAGTACCTAAGTTACTCAAGACTGAGGCCGACGCGCACTCAAGTGTGCTCTGACTGAATTTAAATTGGCTTGAACCTTTTCCACTATGTTCACTTTTTTCCAAAACGTATCAGCTACTCTGGTTAAAATTCGGGACTTTCTTGAAAATGTTTAAGGGGGGACATGCTCGTCGAAGGTCAAAATTGAGTTTTTATTGTATTTTCAAACCATGATCCTGGACACTCCTTAAACGTTGTAGATGATCTATTTATATAATTTTGAAGCCTTATTATCCTTTATAGTTATTTTAAACATTTGATGACTGCATGAAGTATTATTGTTACATAAAATAGTATTCTTTTAAACCTCTCGCTCTAATGTTTTAGAATATAGTCATATTTCGGTACATAACTGTGCAGTGGTGTTAAGATTTTTTACATTTATTAATTTTTAAATGCATTTATAAAACCATTAGTATAATTAATTACGAGATAATTTTTGTAAAATATTCACGATAAAAAATTATTTTGATAATCTCTGTGATCCCAAATTTGACAAGAATTAGGCATTTTATTATTCAAAAAATCGGCAAGATTAACACATTTGAAGATGATTCTAAAGATACTTATTATAAGCTATGTCTTTGACCATTCAAGTGTGATAAAAATCTTATGAATAATGATTGCTTTATAATAATTATTGACCTAAGAATAAGGTAGTGTTTTTTTGAAATACGCCATTTCTTTTGTCATTCCCTAGTAGTTAAGCTACAACATACGGGCGTAGCCATAAAATGACAAACTATAATTAAAGTAGGGAGTAAAATTATGTTAACGCGCGTGTTTGAACATGTACTTAACCGAATTTTTTTTTATTTTTTTTTTAAACGGTACATGTTCAAACACGCGCGTTAATATCATTTTACTCCCTACTTCAATTATAGTTTGTCAATTTATGGCTACGGCCGTATGTTGTAGCTTAACCACTGGGGAATGACAAAAGAAATGGCGTATTTCAAAAAAACACTACCTTATTCTTAGGTCAATAATTATTATAAAGCAATCATTATTCATAAGATGTTTATCACACTTGAATGGTCAAAGACATAGCTTATAATAAATATCTTTAGAATTATCTTCAAATGTGTTAATCTTGCCGATTTTTTGAATAATAAAATGCCTAATTCTTGTCAAATTTGGGATCACAGAGATTATCAAAATATTTTTTTATCGTGAATATTATACAAAAATTATCTCGTAATAAATTATGCTAATGGTTTTGTAAATGCGTTTAAAAATTAATAAATGTAAAAAATCTTAACACCACTGCACAGTTATGTACCGAAATATGACTATATTCTAAAACATTAGAGCGAGAGGTTTAAAAGAATACTATTTTATGTAACAATAATACTTCATGCAGTCATCAAATGTTTAAAATAACTATAAAGGATAATAAGGCTTCAAAATTATATAAATAGATCATCTACAACGTTTAAGGAGTGTCCAGGATCATGGTTTGAAAATACAATAAAAACTCAATTTTGACCTTCGACGAGCATGTCCCCCCTTAAAGTAGAAAATTTGTGGTAAGTATATATATTAAAAATAATTAATTACTGCTCCAGTGAGTGAGAAACGTCAATAGAATTGGCTGTAGTATTTGAATATCTAAAAAAACCGTATTTTTCAAAATTATGAATTTGAAAAAGGCTTCATTAATTTTTGGACATCGTATTTGTTCATTCCTATGGCCAAGGTTAATAAAAAATGTT
Source organism: Rhyacophila brunnea (assembly GCF_057557595.1). NCBI lineage: Eukaryota > Metazoa > Arthropoda > Insecta > Trichoptera > Rhyacophilidae > Rhyacophila > Rhyacophila brunnea. The sequence goes on from NW_028232774.1 coordinate 25,518,527, forward strand.
CCCATGGGAGCGAAGAACACGGATAGCTAACAAAAATAAAGAAACATGAATTAGTATAATAGAAATCAAAGCTATTTCAAAACTGACAAACATTATACTTACATAAGTACATAATAATATATACTATATGAAGATATCTGAGTGCTGTATAATTTAATTAGCACCAGGCGCGCACACAGAAATATGATATCGGGGGTTCTATTTCGAAAAAAATCCATACCTAATGTTATAATTTTTATTGATTTTTCACGGCCCCCATTGGAGGGGGGGGGGTTAAAAAAATCTAGACGTTGTCATTGGTTTCCGGGTACAGTCATTATACCCAGACACTCTACGGATGCTCATCTACGAGTTGATTTTGGGTTAAGTATTTTATTCTTACCAAATTGCGCTACAAGCGACATTTCAGGTAAGTATAATCAGTTCATTTTATGAGAAAGGGGAATAAAAATACGTCTCTCTACTAGATTGCGAGAGGAAATAATATAATAATATATTAATAGTTTTATTGGTCCTGGTTAAAACAGTTGCACAGTTCAGCAAATTTTAGGGATGTAAACCTACTTACTATGCAGCTATGGCTGCTCGACGGCCTTAACATTGGCATCCACATCCTGAAGCGGGCCCCCAGGCCAGAATTTTTGACACCCCCTCCCCCCTATCTATCGCTAAGTTTAAAGGCAGTCGGACGCTCTACTGTGACGTTTTCCAAATGGTGTTCGAGGTCAAATAAAATTTATTCGTTTTTTTTAGCGATTGTTTAACACATCGAATTATGGAGCTATATCAACACACAACAACCAAAAATAGCATTGCGCAACCTTATATTTTAGATTGGTAATAACCCCAAAATAAAGTAGGCCCCCCTTGAGCCCGGGCCCCTAGGCTAGAGCCCTGTCACCCCCCCCCCCCCCCCCTTGTGGGCCATGGCCCTAATCATCCAGTCAGTCATGAACCCTACGAAGAAGAAGAACTCATATACTCCTAATTTAAACACTTTGTGTTTTTTCCCTCTCCTTGTACGCGCCTGAGTACTATATCAACAGCGGTACAATATTTATCTCCAAGGCGGAGCTGAGAAATGACGATGATATCTCTATCTCAAAAAACAATTTTTATAATCCACAATAATATAATATGTAGGTAGCTAGGTACTAAATATTATATTTTCTAAACTCACAATAATTGTTCAGAAATTAAAATAATATTCTGAACAAAATTTGACAATAGTTCAGACACGCTCCATAAACAAAATGGCACGTGCACGAATATGAGCAAAAACATGCGAATCCACCCGAATTGCAATTCCAAAGATTAATTAACACTTTGCAGCCGCCCGTGTACGAAATTGAACGGTTATATAAAAATTTACCGAAAATATTTATTAGACATTACATTAGTTTTGAAGAGAATTGGTTACAATTATTGTTAGACATCATACCGGAAGAGATTTGAATGATTTACTCACCATAATTATTATTTACAAATCTATAATTCAATCTAATCGGAACATCCGCGAAATGTTTCCGGTGAAAATTTGAATGTGCATTCGTTCTTAATCCTCTTCTCCTACTGCCGTCTAGATGTGCCTACGTGTACTAGTGTTTTTGTACAATTTATCCAGATAACACATAACTAGTTAGATACTTAAATATTATTTATTAGCTATGCTGTATTCTGGTTCTGCGGAGGATAGGTATTGCAGAAGCACTTCATGCACGTACACGACAGAAGCAAATTGTGTACGCAGTACAAACTATTAAACATTGACTGATTCTATTATAAATATGTATACTCATACTTGTTGATATTCTGTTTTTCTTGTGAATACGTCATTATAACTAAATAATAATCATAAATTTAACGAAATTTTAAAACCATATTTTCTTCGGTGGGATTTATTCATAAATCATTATCTGGGTGTTAAATCGTTAATAGGAGGTGGTTGATCCGCTACTGGTTGTTATAAACCCCATGACGTCAGCACAATTTAATCAGTGGCGTGCACTAAGGAGGCAGTTTTCACTAATCACTGAATTTCTCATACCCCGCAGAGAATATTGCTATGGGCTAGCCGTTAGTCATTTCGATTACGTTTATATACCACATAACTTAATCAACTGATTTATTATTCAATACTTAAAATAGTTTACGACACGTGTTTCATTTATGAGCGTCATCAAGTATGAGTACCAAAATTAACACTTGAGTTAATTATTATGATTTTAATTATTATATTGTCAATACTATGAGATCTAAGTATATAATAATATGCGAAACCACCAAATAAACGCAGAATCTCTAAAAAGATTAATAAACTAAGTAGGTACATAAATAAGTATGTAGCTAAGTAAGGGCTCGGACACACAGTACTGACAGTGTCGACGCGGGTCTTACTTGATTCGAAATGCATACAATAAATTAGAATCTCCAGTTGCATAAAAAATAAGTTACATTTGGAATCAAGTCAGACCTGCGTCGACGCGTTGCAATTTCAGTACTGGGTGTCTGAGCCTTATAGCAACACCAGAGTTGCCTTCACAGAAGCTGTGAATGCGGATTCGAATATTGCGTGTAAAAAATAGAATTACATTCACTCTATGGAGACCAATGTGCTCAGCTTCGTCGTGAAAATGATAATTAAATTTAACTTATTTTACTGATGAGTGATGATAATATTAATAACTCTTTTGGATTGGTCTTTCGGTATCTTTAGATTCGACACTATACACATTCACCTCACCTGTGGTAAATACAATTCCATACTTTGACAAAGAGCCGTCCTTAGGCAGACTTAGAGACACCGTTTTAATTTTTATTTTCAAATTAGATGCAACATAATTAGGAACACACCTACTTACATATTTTAAACGCAACAAAAAATCATCGTCTGCTTCGTGGAAAACAGCCAATGCTTTCAAAATTTCGTTCCATCATAATATGTCGCCCTTTATTTAAATTTTCAATTTATTTTTTTAACATATTTTGGACATTACAAATTATAAGCTTAAGACATTCACAACATGACATGAAACATTATTATAAAGAAAAAAAGTATGTAATAAAAACGATAAAAATGAAAATGTAAAAAGAGAACATAATATACACACACAAAAGCAGTGAAAATACAATAATTATACATAATATATAGATGTTCAAAGAAGTACCTACACCGAGTATGCTAAGGAGACGACCCTATTTTAAGAATTTATAAAATAGCGTCAACCTAAACTCAACTCACGCAAGTGGAATATATCAAATATATATATATAATTTGCCGCCCCTAAGAAATGCATGACTTGCTTACCCTAATAGGACGTCACTGGGTAAATATACAAATACAACTGACACGGATCATAATATTATATTAAAATAACATATTATTGAAAGATCGTGAGTTTGCCTGTCGAAGTAACTTCATCATTATGTTATGAGCGGCAAACACAATTAGAAAATAGCCCATATACTGGATTATTTGTTAGGTTGGGTTAAGTTAGGTTAAGTAGGTTAGGTTCGGTTAGGTTTTCATTTGTGAATTCATGAATTTTGCCAAAATCTTCCCCATAACCCAGTGGTCGGAAAACTGCGGCTCGCGAGCCACATGCGACTCTTTGGCCCCTTGAGTGCGGCTCTGTCACAAATGCCCTCTGCCCTATTTGACATGGCTACAAAGATGAATGAGTGATTCTTTCAACCATGTCCGATCCTAATAGGATCATATGGGCCTCCACAGAGTGGAAGTTTTTGTATTAACAGATTTTTATTTTTACGAGAAATGGATGTCAGCCACTTGCTCAACCTATTAGGTCCATACTCTGACTCATACACAAATTGAAAAACAATATGTGTACATGCCAGACCCAGGATTCGAACCTGAGACCCACGGCGTGATAGTCCAACGCTTAAGCCACGCGGCCACTGTGGTAAGCAAAGAAAAACGGAAGACGAAAATCGTGAATTTAAAGTTGAATGGACCGAGACTCTCGCGTTTATTCTAGACTTAAATGACCTACTGACCTGTATTATTTGTCTGGAAAATTGGTGCATAACAAGAAGTCAAATTTGGAGAGACACTTTACACGCACTCTCATGTAATTTTTGGCACTAAATATCCTGTCGGTGATGCAAGAAGAAATCAGTGTAGGAACTTTAGAACAATCAATAAAAATCAAGTTCTGTATTTAATTACTGAATACAATCTTCTAACAATGTTAATATTGCAAGTTTTGTGGTTAGTAAAGAGATTTTGAAGAGAGGATATCAAGAGTAAATTGAGAAGTCGTCTTATTGATGAGAACCTGGAACCGTGCTTAAAATTAAAAACAACAACATACAAACCTTACTTACCCAAACTTTCCAAGGAGATGCAAGGCCATTATTCACATTGAATGTTTGTCAGTCATTGTCATGATTTAATTTTATGGATATCCTACTTACAATTTAATTTTTATCAATAAATAAGATCATTATTACGTATGATATCAAGTTTTATTCAGTGTACCTATAGTTTAATTAAGACTTGAAACTTTAACTAAAGTTTATTAAGTTAATGAAGAGTGTACCAACATAATATAATTTAAGTTTAAAAAATTTGGCTCTCAGAAGAAATCGAAGACGTTGTATTGTAGATATTATTTGGCTCTGTTGACTAATGAGTTTGCCGACCACTGCCATAACCCATAACCGACTTATACCGTAAATTCTGTTTAATGTTAGTTTCAGGGATATTGTCATATATTTGGGTAATATTTTAAACTCATTTTGTAAAAAAAAATACGCATATTTTATGACTTTGGTATTAATAATTAAAATAATTCGAGGCACCCTTTTATATTATCTTCTAACCCTAACTAATCGTTTGCGCCATATGCGTCAAAGAAAATTCCGCCGCTGAATCGGCTGAATCGTCTAATAACGATCGACGTTACGATTTTACAGGTTGACTGGAGCTAGCTACTAGAAGTAGCTACCCAAATCGTAGTCATAACAATTAGGAAGAATGCTGCAATATGTTCTGCACCCTAAATGCACCCTACGCTCTACGCCCTACAAAAGTAATTGAACCAATCATCCGGGGAGTGATTTACAAACACTTCGCGCTATTATTTTGAGGGGTGGTCCGAATAAAAGGACAATAGCCCTTTTATCTAAATACTGTATATTTACCGCATAATCATTTTATTGTCGCGAAGTGTTTTTGGGCTTGATTTTTTTTTTTTAACACGGATAAGCAAATTATTGTCTTCCATATCGATTATTACCCGCCATCAGGCGGACAACATAAGAGTATAATGCCCTCCACTGTATAGATAGATGGTTGACAACTATAACTTGAAGCATATAGCTTGTGCACATCCTCTAGAAATCCGAAAATGTGTATGTAATATGAAGAGCTGCTCAAATTGGTTTAACCAACTATTGGACCTATCAGACCTTAGACTATAGATACATCTAGACACTACCCATTGCATTGCTAAATGAAGCTGCGTGCCGTGCGTTTGGTTTGTGGGCGAGCGAACGCATTCGTATACAAATGTTTGAGACCATAGACCATTTCGCTAGTGCTCGCACTAGACGCTCAGAATTAAAATATCATTTTCTATTTTTTACGTTATATAGTATTTTTAAGCGATCAAAATGCAACCATTAGGTAAAGATATCCATAATTTAAGTTATTTTAAAGAAACACTAGGTCACTAATATTAAAATATATAATAATATACAAATAAATTATCACGAACATCTATCAACTCACCTATGAAACGTAATACCATCTTCTTGCTTATTAGTACGGCTACCACATTTTAATACAACACACGGAACTATCTTTTCTACTTAATTAACTAAAAATATTTACCACTGACTTTATGTTTAACACAAAAAATAGCAATTTTAGCAACACGGTTATCGACGCTTAGTTAAGCAATAAAGTAAGATTTGGCGGCGACACCGTAGCAAACCATCTCCCACATCTGTAAACTTTTTATCTTACTCTAGTGCGTGTCGCAGAGATTATAAGGGTGCCGAATACTTTCTCACTCGCACTTATGCATCGTTTTTGTTCAGGCCTTGGAGGGCACCCTTCTGAAAAAGTTGGGTCTACGATAAACCGCTATTACAATAAAACAATAGTTACCTATAAGTTACCTAAGTGTCAGGATTTTTTATGCTTATTTTTTAAACTAAGATGTCTAGATAATACTTCCTAATGAAGCGAACGCATCATCTGTTTTATGGAAAACTGCCAGTGCTCTCAAAGGGTGAAATATTTTGTGTTCGTTCCTTTATTCGTCGCCCTTTATAATGTCGTGACATCGCATGACCTGCATACCCCCACAGGTCGCTATATTTTTTAAGATAGAAAATAAAGTGTAAGCTAGATACATTGATATCTACTTAACACTGACAAAATAATTAAGTATAGACTTTTTTAAATTTAGACGTATAAATTAATATAACAGCTATATATGATATGTAATTCAAACCCAGATGATATTGCATTTATTAGTATGTAGTTACTCTGGTAGGTACTCATTCATAACACAGGGATAATGGTAACTGAAATACCTAACGGGTAAGGAGAAGCAGGGAATCGATCTCAAGTAAGGAAGAATGCGGGATAAATTTAACACGTGTCAATAATACGTTATACCTACGTCGAATACTGACAACTGCTCTCGGTTTATGCATTGACAACAATGACATTAATATGGACGAAGCATCTGGAAAAAATGACACTCACTTTTCTGTCGGGTCTGCCGAATGGCATAATCTGTTCTAACGCTATTACAATACAGGTGATATTGCTATAAATTCCCGATGCTTTTTGTCGGGTCTGCCGAATGGTTCGGCTCAAATGAACATTGACACTAGAAACACTGTTCTAACGCCATTACAATAAAGGTGGTATTGCTATAAATGCCCGATGCATGATATCGAATAATGGAAATTGCGTGACGTCTACCTATACATGTTCAAATGTCGCTATGCGCGAATTTAGTTGCTAGCTACTGTATTGAGTGCGTTGTCCATTAATAATGTCATTGATTGACAATCATTTAAGATTGGTGTATTACACACACTATTGCACGTCTATAATGTGTGGTTCATTTTCGTAGGACACTCACACATTCAAAACCCTACGTCAAAATTTACTGTATCAGTATATTAATTATTTTAGTCTATCGGAATTCTAATTATTATCTGTGTTGTGACTTTTTCTTCTATAATACCGCAAGATCATCGTGGGAAGAGGAAATGCTCACTAAAGTAAATAAAGTCAAACACAGGTAGGTAGTGAATTTACTTAGCATCGGAAATCGTTTTGGGTTTACTGTGGCAATAAAATTTAGGATTTAAAATTTCATAATCCTTTTCGGAACCTGCCTATAGCATTTTTCTCACGTGAAAATATTATTGGTAAGAATATTACAGTAATATTGAAGCCTCTGTGATCGCTTCTAGGAAAATCCGCTGAGGTTACTTTGAAGATTTGTTGGTTTATTTCTAAGTGAGACTTCCTCTTTTTTACTTTAATACTGTCGAATTCCGTGTAAATCGCGGCTATACTTTAATGTAAATTGAAAGGTGCGATACCATTGACATCTATATATTATATTAGTGTAAGTTTACATCATACCTGTTTTTCGGACCCTGCGATTATCTGTATTAATGGCACCCAACTCGAGCAAGTCAGCAGCTACGTCTATCTCGGACAGCAGGTGCCCATAGACGGAAGCATGCACGATGAAATTGTTCGAAGACCAAAGCTGGGATGGAGTGCTTTCGGACGTGTGAATATTATCTTCAAGAGTGACCTACCATTATGTCTTAAGCGTAAGGTGTTCAACCAATGTGTGCTAACCGTGCTCACGTTTGGCTGCGAGACGTGGACCCTCAACACGAGAGATGTCCAATGGCTAAGAGTCTCACAGCGAGGCATGGAGAGGTGTATGTTGGGCATCACGCGAAAGGACCGTAAGAGAAACGAATGGGTTAGGAAGCAGACAGGAGTACGCGATGTAATAGACGTTGCCAAAGAGCTGAAATGGAGATGGGCGGGGCACATTGCTCGCCGAAAGGACGGCCGCTGGACAAATGCCGCCATCCAGTGGTACCCAAGGGGCACGAAACGGCCACAGGGTCGCCCTAAAAGCCGCTGGATTGACGAACTGGTAAAGTTCGGCGGAAATACGTGGCAGCGAAAGACACAGGACCGAGAGAGTTGGAAGAAGCTTGGGGAGGTTTTTTATACATTTACTTATACCTACCACGAAATTCGGTGGCAAAGAAAAAACGATATTAAAGTGAACACGTTCGCAAATTAGATGAAATCCGTGTCCGGAAATTTGTACGTATTGAGCTCGCCGTATCACAACTTTACCGTGAAATGTTGTATCGGAGATATATGGTCGCATATTAACGATCGTCCAACCTCTTTGGGTCTTATAGTACCTACTGACATAAAATTCATGTCTAAATAAAACACGGTTCTTGTCGGTTTACTTACTCTTACAGGAAGCCTGCGGCAAACAAATTTTGAAAATAGCCGATACACTGGAGTTAGGTTAGGTTTTCATTCTTGAGTTCATGAATTTTGCCAAAATCGGCTATGAAAATTGAATTAAGGTTCATATTGAATCTAATAAAATTGAAGACCGTATAGTATGGTCATCTCTTTCCGATGATGAAAGGTGAAAAGTGAAATGTTGTGCGTACAATTAACATGCAACCGATGAACTCACCCTAATTCTAATTCAATAAAATAAGACTTGTATAGAGCTAAGTTTTCAACTATCTAGTACTTCAATACTTCAGATGCGTTAGTAGATTAGGACAACAGAACAATGCTGTCATACGAGGGTGGGTCAATAAGTCCTTAGAAAAGCCGACAGGTGGCGCGACTAGTACTGTAAGCGGTTTGTTTTCATGCAGCGGCACTACCGATTCAGTATGCTGCGAAGTTTCAATCAGATTGGTCGGGTTGTTGTTTTTTATTTTCGTACATTTAAAAAAAAAATTTGCTCGTTTACAAAAATGGAGAAAATTGAGTTTAGAGCTGTTATTAAACATTTTAATATAAAAGGGTTAACAGCAAAGGAAATAAAAAATGAGCTGGATTTAGTTCACGGCATATCTGCTCCTTCACTTGCAACTATTTATAACTGGTTAAATGAATTTAAACGTGGTCGTACATCAACAAAGGATGAACCACGCTCAGGACGTCCTGTAGAGGTGACTACACCAGAAATGATCAATAAAATCCACGATATGGTGTTAAGTGACCGAAGATTAAAGTTGAGTGAGATAATTGAGGTTACAGGGATCTCAAAAGGTAGCGTCATTTCTATTTTACATGACAAATTGGGCATGAAAAAAGTTTCTGCAAGATGGGTGCCGCGTTTGCTTACAGTCGACAATAAACGCAATAGGGTGGTGGCCTCTAAAGCCCTGTTGTCACTCATGCAACGCAATCCGGATGAATTTTTTCGTCGCTTTGTGACTGTAGATGAAACATGGATACACCACTATACTCCCGAGACGAAAGAACAGTCAAAGCAGTGGATTGCGAAAGGCGAACCATGTCCAAAGAAGGCGAAAACCGTAAAATCAGCTGGTAAGGTTATGGCTACTGTATTTTGGGATGCACGTGGAATTATTTTCGTTGACTATTTGAAAAAAGGAAAAACAATAACAGGGGATTATTATGCATCTTTATTGGACCAGCTAAAAAACGAAATTGAAGAAAAACGGCCTCATTTAAACAGGAAAAAAATCCTCTTTCATCAGGACAATGCCCGTGTTCACACATGTTTACTATCAATGGCTAAAATTGAAGAATTGAAGTTCGAATTGGTCGACCACCCACCGTATTCGCCAGATTTAGCCCCCAGTGACTTTTTCCTTTTCCCAAACTTAAAAAAATGGCTAAGTGGACAACGTTTTTTTTCAAATGAAAAAGTCATCGATCGGACAAATGCTTATTTTGAGGACCTTCCGAAAACTTATTTTTCTGACGGTTTAAAAAAAATTGAGAAACGTCTAACCAAGTGTATTGAGCTCCAAGGAGATTATGTTGAGAAATAAAAAAAAAATACAAAAATAAAAACTGTTTTAATGCTTTTTTCTAAGGAATTATTGACCCACCCTCGTATTATGATGCCTGCTATAGAAATAATCATCCTTCATACTCATCATTATCATCATCATCATCAGCCTGAGTCTATCCACTGCTGGATGAATGCTTCTCCAAGCTGAATCCACATCTCTCAGTCCTATGTGTTGCGTTGCCACGTACTTCCGCAGAACATAATTATTTTATCGATCCAGCGGCCTCTAGGTTTACCTTGCGAACGTTTTATACCTCGAGCTACGTGTCCAGCCCATTTCGATTAATTGTTTTTAGCGAACTCTATTACATCGCAAACCAATCATCATTATTGCAATATAAATAAAGTTGTTTTGCAACTACAATCCATATTATCTGTCTAACTTTATCTGTTTACGAAAGAATGAAAATTAAATGAACGTGTCTTTTTATTTTTTAGATATATTTGATTGAATATAAATTTGAAAATTAAAATAGGGTTAGATATGGATAGCATTAATAATAATTATTTTATTCTCATTAAGAACGAGTTCAAGCAGTGTTGCCACGTGATCAATCAAAAGGATTCCCGCAGTTTCCCCCCCAATTAGGGAACAAAGGTGACGGCGTTGTAGAAAATTCAGTTGTTAATCTTCCGGAAAATGTGACTCCACTCATAGGACACAATGCCTGTTCCCTCGATGACCTCGGGCATTATACTCCGGCCTCCGGGTAATATTATTTTTTTATACAATAAAATAAGTTATGTGATTTTGGTGACATAGCTGATAATGTGCTACTATTAATTTCAGTAATAATTATCTGGCAGTAGCGAAGGGTGGAGGTAGGCTTTTAAGATCCGCCGTAAATAGTGCACATTAAACTTTGTTAGTCGTACGTATTTGTATTTATTGAACTAAGACTAGAATTTACAGACGGTATTGGTTAGTTTTTAAAAATCAATTAAACCCTGCATAAACCAAAATATAATAGTTTTGGTATATTTTTGGCGAAATGTCAAAATTGTGCACACTTTTTCATTCATACTTATTTGTTTTCGTTGGATTAAAATTACTCATAATATTAGTTCATTTTTTTAAATTCAATAAGCCCTGCTAAACCAAACTACAATAGATGAAAAATACTATTTTATCTATAGAATGTCCAAAGTTATGTATGATTTAATTCCATAATTTTAGATATTTTATAGATGGACGAGTATTTTTTGACTATTATATATTATGGTTTGTTTTAGCAGGGTTCACCTAATTGAATTTTAAATACTAACGAACACCATCTGTAAATTAGTTAGTCCAATAAAAACTAATACGGATGACTCACAAAGTTTAGTGTGCACTATTATGGCTGATCTTAACAGCCTACATACACCCTTCGCCACTGGTATCTCGTTGTATCTTGTTATATTTTTAATTTCTTATTAATTGAAAATCTATATTACCATTATGACTGTGGAAACCATACTTGAATTTGATTTACCGTTGGGTTGAGTCCCTATTATATATATTTTTTGCATGATTGCAATTATTGAGGTAATTACATCTTCTTACTTTTCGTCAGGGTCTCATGAGGAGGATCTTCACCCGGATGATTTGGCTGTCGAATAACTTTTTCAATGGATTGGTCACATTCTACGACACGCAATTCCTATGTCCATGCCAGTGGCGCACCCAGGATTTAATATTGGGGGGGGGGCAAGGAGGAGAATGTAAATTAGTCCCATAGGCTCTTTTTTTTCTTCATATAGGTACTTAATTATTTTTACATGTTTTCACAATACACAATAGTCTCGAGGATCTGGCCATGTTGTAGGTACACGGAGTGCAATAGACAAAAGACCGATAAACGAGAAATTAGGCTGTGTTGTGTTGAGTAGGTTTGTATATAAGTTAAATGCAATAATAGTTTTTTTTGTCCATTTTCAATTAATATTTTGGAACCTCAATATTAAAAAACCAAAAATCTACGATAAACATTCGGCGAAAAGAACGACTACACCCACTACAGTCGGTGGTGGTGTAAATCAAAAGAACATTTTCCTTCAGTGGAATTCGGCATAAATATTGTAGCTCTCTAGAACAGTGTTTCCCAAACTTCGACATCTGTAAGAGGGTACTCCTACGAGGATACGAGGGGTACCTCGTCAAAAACAAGTACTTTAATAACAATCAAAATATATTTATATTTTCCTTTTGTAGTACATAAACAAAATAATAATAAACGTAAAATAAAAGTTATATTATAAAAAATAACATTCATTATAATCAATGACTTTTATAATGAATTATAACAAATATAAAAATTAATAAACGTAAAAAATCTTAACACCACTGCACATGTCATTGTATGTACTGAAATATGACTATATTCTAAAACATTAGAGCGAGAGGTTTAAAAGAATACTATTTTATGTAATAAAAATACTTTATGCAGTCATCAAATGTTTAAAATAAATATAAAGGATAATAAGGCTTCAAAATTATATAAATAGATTATGTACAACGTTTAAGGTATGTCCAGGATCATGCTTTTAAAATGCAATAAAAGCTCCATTTTGACCTACGCTGAGCATGTCCCCCCTTTACAAAAAAAAAACTTAATAGTATTATGGTTTTTATTATTTTTGATTTTTTGTTTCTATAAAAAATAGCTTTTGAATTGACATTAATTGACTTATCATTTATCTATCCTCTTTGGCCCCGAAATATTTTCTAAAGAAAAAATGGCCCGTGGCCTAAAAGAAGTTGGACAGCGCTGATGTAACATATTAATATTAACCTACACAATAATATAAATAGGTATGAACCTAAAACGTAAATATAAAAAATAAATACGTAAGATATTCCGTCTTTTCACATTTTTAGTCTTTAGTTTAGACTGTTTAGAGTCTAGTTAGACTATAAGAGCGGAATGCAGAAACATTTGTCATAACTAAAATTTCCTTAGCAGAAAACACTATGCAGAAACAAAAATTCTCTTTCCTACAGTTTAGGTAAATTATTTTATAATTATTAAACGATGACAAAAATATGACAACTGCATTTTATAAATGCAATAACTATAAATACATGTTAATATTTAATTATAATACTTTTATGTTTCCGTTATAAGTCATTATACGTGATTCTACAGGCACCGCAAGATATTTTTTTAACATGGTAATACTAGCGTCTATCATCTGGCATCTTGTATTTCTGCGGGCTGGCGTATAAAAGTAAAATAACATTCTGCAAGTACATGCCAAACGAATTAACACTATCAATATCCATATTGAGATACATTGTTAAATGAATTTGAGTGTATGGACTGTTTTATAGACATGCGAATTTATTTTGACAGCAGCTGTCAGTGGTAAATGGTAATACAGAAGTGTGCGTGTTCATAACAAAAGTAGTCTATGGTTAAGGATTCCTTAACTCTATACTCAGGATTGTCTATAGTTAAGTCATGCTTTTCGGCGACTTATCCTTAGGATCAAAATCTTAGATTGTGCATGCGGCTCTAAGTTACTACCCACAGTTTTACTATCTCTGGAGTTAAAATAATAAAATTTCGGCACCATCCGGAACGACGGGTCGTCAATTTTTTCTGCTTTCTCAATTCCCAGCATCTCTCAATTCGTAATTATTTTATAATATCGACTTATTTCCGTACCTTGAACCTAAACTATAACAAAAATACCCAAAGTGAATATTGTATGGGATAATCAGGCTCATCCTACGACCAATCAACATACCTATAATAAAAGTCAATTTTTCAGTAGGTACTGCACGATCTCCGCCCTGCTCGACTCAGAATCTAGTCTAAGATAGAATTAAAAAGTAATATACGAGTATTATTAATTGACTTGGCAGTGATTGTGTGCCATTTACACAAAAATCAATAACATACAACTTCAATTTATAACAATTATTATGTATATTATTACTTGATATCTGGCGAAGAACGTGCCCGGAAACTGTGCAGATCGCGTATCAACCTTCACCGTGAAATGTTGTATCGGAAATATTATATGGCCGTATATTAAAAACCGCCCAACCTCTTTGGCTCGTATAGTACTGACATGTAATTCATGTCTAAATAATACACGGTTCTTGTTGGTTTACACTTTACAGGAAGCCAGCAGCAAACAATTTTTGAAAATAGCCGATATAGGTACTGGATTATTTGTTAGGTTAGGTTAGGTGAGGTTTTCATTTTTGAATTAAATAAATTTTGCCAAACTGTGCCACGGTGAAATGTTTTACGTACAATTTACAAGTAACCGTTAAAGAATACGTAATTTATTTTACTTGCATGTCATAATTAATGCATTAAAGTTTGTCACATAAATGAAACGTGAATTCAATATAGGCAAAATGAGCCAAAATATCGCCCCCCACCATTTTTAATCTTACAATAATGTTATTTAAATTCATTACCCTTCCTACAATGTGCTATTCCTTTATGGTTTCTAAACCGAACTAACCTAAAAACAGTAGTCTAATCTAACAGAGCATGTTTGTAAAATATTCTTATTATTCACATTTCTTCCACATTTCTCCCGCCCCTACGCAGTGCATGACCTGCCTTCCCCCACACATGACGTCACTGTTCATAGCTTACCAGAAAACTATACAAATATAATATCTACCTACTTTTATCAGAATTTTCGCAATTTATAAAGGGAGTATGATGAAGTTTAATCTTGGAGTAGGTACACTGTGTCCTTAATAAATCGTGTAAATTGTGATAAAAGTGTAATAATATGTTCGTACACCTTCCTCAGATTTTTTCACTTTCTAGTTATTTGATGAAATGCGCAAAATATGTTAATTTGACAATTAGAAAAAAGTGCAATAATTTTTTAGTGTGCCCCGAAATTTCTATAATCTGTCTTGACGACGTGATAATGGTCGAGATTTACTGCATTAGCCGTGTCGCACATCTAAACTCGTCTAAACTGCAACACATCAATTATGTCGATTATTGACAAAACACATGTCACACAGCTCGAATGCGACATTTTAGTTTGAAAAAAAACGGCTGGTGTCGCAAGCTACAAATTTCACTCGATATGGGTTGCAGGTATAATACCAAAATGTCGCATCGGCACATGTGTAAAATCAGCTTTTTCAATCGTTTCAGCTGACTACATGGCGTCACTGTCTCGGCATGTCCTCGCTTGTGTGTACGAAATAAGTTGCAACATTGCGCCCGATTTTTACTTATGACGACGATATCAAGGTTTTGAGTAAACGATGGCGTTTAATGTAAATGATCTTTTCCTTATAATTCAGTATTTTTTTATTATTGATTCTCTACAACAGTCTACTGCATTACCTATTGAATAAGTATTGAACTTTATATTGCCATGTTCATTGGTTATGGTGAAATTCTATCAAGAGCGTACTTCAGTGAAACGGCAAATAATTTTCAACAGTAGGTGCGACGAAATTTCTCACTTGTCACCAATCGGAGACCGACAGTCGAGGTGTCTGCACGTCGATTTGTTTTGTCATGGCGTCGGATGAAAATATGCTTGAGGTATAGCCAACTGAGGTATGGTCTAAAAAGATCGTGGCTAGGCGATGCGCGGATTGTGCAACTGACGCGTACCGAACGAAATATAATTTGTCATATAAATCCAACATGCGTCCATTTAATGTTTTGTTTATTGTTCTATTAGTAACAATAATAATATATTCATTGACATGTTTTCCTTTTCAAGTAAATGGGTAACGTTTCTTAGTCATATTTACAAAATTTAAGAATTAATACCCCCGTCGCCATCACGAAACAAATTGACGTGTTCACAGCTCGACGTTCGCTCTCCGATTGCCAGCAAGTCCAAAATTTCGTCGCACCTATAGTTGAAAATTATTTGCCGTTTCACTGAAGTACCGTCTTAAGCTAACTAAAAACATATTGCTTTCCGCACATTTTAGTGGTTTCCCTGTTGTGTTACGCTATTAAAATATCAGTCTATGTTGGGAGCCACTGCTCCAAAATCCTATACACACAGCCGAAATGTCACAGTGGTGGCACAACGATTTTCCTACATGAAAAGTATGTCATACTTTTTAACAGCAGTAATGTTATTAATCTTTACCTTCATGTAAATAAATTTTATATTGTCGATACGGTTTAAGGCACGCTTTTGTTAAATTTAATATTTTCACAGTTTCGACCTAAAGATTTTACGATATATTATAGGTAGGGCAAGGCGGCTCTCGTGGTGCATTATCTATATGTAATATTCGTTTCATTTTCAATTAAAACAATATTTGTATTTGTTAAATGCAGGCGCGTAGAAGTTAAATTAAAAAGTATAAATTTCTCAGCTCAAGTATATTTATCTTTAGGACGCCCTTAGCGTTGTGGAACTTGGGTTCAGAGTGCATGAAATCGAATTGGATGCAACTCGCGAGTCTTGTATAAAATATTTCCAAAGAACAAGCGAGCCCTTCTTTCCGACGACACATAAAAATAATTTTACTAATCCCGAGTAAAAGACAGACTTCTCGGTCAAATTGATATTTGTGTGTTGTGTCGTATTATCAGTTATCACCATATCGGTTTTAATTTATTTTATTATTAACAATAAATAAACCGTACACATAAATAATAATTTAATTTATTCTAAAAGACTTTGTTACAAAAGCTCCGCCGAAATCGCCAAATTCCAAATACCTACCGTTTACGTTGTAGAACACCATTACTTTTGGGTAGGGAATCCAATCCCGAGCCAAAATTCTGATCCCGGGATTTCGGGATTACAAGTTGACAATCCCGGGATCCCGGGAGTGGTCCCGGGATTGGCATTTTTTCCATTGTTAACATAAAATTTTTATATTTACAAATAACATTAAGAAAATTGGTCAAAAATAAATCTAGTATAATTTATACTATTTAAGACATTTATTTTTAATATTGTATACGTTCAATCTTGGAAATACACAAGTTTAATGGAGTAAATAATATTGTTATATAAATAATAATGTGAATTTAATATGAGATTGCTGTTTCTGATAGTAAAGACATAATGAATGGATTAGAGAGATTTAAAATAATAAAGCAAATAATCATGGTGTACTTATGGCCTTTCCGCTTCATAAATCTAATTAGTCAGCCAAATATGAAACTGCGGAATTACTTTGTTAAAAGTGCGAAGCATTGTTTTTTTCCAATCTTTTTCATTTTTAATAATTTATGTGAAAAAATAAAATGAATCGGCGACCTACACATGGCTATAAAACAAACTTCATTCAAACTCAGTTTATTTATAATGTAGTTATTCTTTATAAAGTTTTATTTTATAAAGTATTTTTTTTGTTATATTTTCGTTTTTATTTTATTTTCCATAAAAATTGATAAAACAAATCAATCCCGAAATCCCGGGATTATGTTTATCAATCCCGGGATTCATATGTATCGAAAATAGCTCGGGATCCCGGGATTGGAATCTCTACTTTTGGGTAATGTGATACAGTGAAACATCGAAACTGATGTTCTGATGACGAATTTACACTTTTCAGCTTGAAACAGCTTTCAACACAGGTACCTCAAAAATCGGTTACATGTAAGTTGTACGTATGCAGTTCATCGTGGGACACTTATTCGTGCTCCGCAGTACGTGAAACATGAGTTCGTATAACATTTTATCAAATGACAAGTTCTTCGTTGAAAATTTCACCGTGGAATACATTTGTACGTATCTTACAAAATGCGGCGATATTTTTGAAATAGTACTGTTGCAATTAGAGTATCCCTAACCTAACCTAGTAAAGACATCTCATAAAATTCGCCACATGTTGTAGCATACGTACAAATATACTCCACGGTGAAATGTTCAACGAAGAACTTGTCATTTGATTAAATGTTACACGAACTCATGTTTCACGTACTGCGGCGCACGAATAAGTAAGTGTCTTGCGGTGAACTGTTTACGTACAAATTTTCGGATACGTCTAAAATCTAGGCCTAAATGCCTAGACAATTTAGATTATACAAATATTTATGTAAATAGTGTCAACTATCAATTTTATAGGTAGAGAGACATTAATGAATTAAAATAAAATACAATACTTATTTAATATATCTACCTACATATTTTACATATTTTAATGTTAGGACCACTTATACAAAACACACACACACGTAATATTATATATTAATTATAACAATGATATGTTTTCATTCATAACAATTATGTAATATTCGTTTTTAAGTTTTCTTCTCAAATTTCTTTCTATTTTATAATATAATTATCACAATCTTATTAGGCCTATTATGGGAACTTTGTTGATTGTATCATCTTCTTTATAATCTACTATTACTTATACATCTTTATAACCAATGTAACTGTTTATTTTCTTTATTAAAATAAAAAAAATGTATTTTATTTGGATTACCTACCTACCTAATTCTTTCTCCTATATACTTCGCCTAAATATGACAGTCTACATAACCTCATGTAATATTTCACTATTTTTTATTACTTTACCTGTATACTTTACTTGTTCATTATTCAAAAACAATTAAGTACTCGTAGGTACTTGAATACTACACTGTAGTAATTATTATAGCTACCCTCATTTATTAACTCATTCGCTGCTGAGTATATAATGATTTTTTAATTAGCACCTTTAAAATGCACGTTAATTACATCGATCGGCCGTCATTACGCACCGGGTGCGTCTTCCGCGTCCAAAGTATTAAACCACACTTTTTGTATTCGTTCTTTGAAGAATACTTACCTATTCGGCACACGCCAAAGCTTCTGGAATAGTCTCAATTCACTCAATATCAACAGGTAAATAGGTATTATCATGTACCTTTGCACACGCCGTTAAGGGCGCGCGCCATCAATTCTTCGAGAACAGTGCACTCTGTATCAATAATTAAATATTAGTATATTAACACCAATTCAAGCAATTGTAAAACACTTTACAGTTAAACTGTAATTAGAAGTCATTGTTACAAGTGTTAATAAATCTTACTATAATCTTAAAGAAGTCCTCCACTGCAAGGAAAATGAAGTAGGTATTGAAGATGTTGAACAGATTAATAAATAGAATTCTTAGGCTATACATACACTACGTTTTAAAGCAGAGTTTTGAATGTCGAGTGTCCTACAAAAATGAAACACACATTATAGACGTGCAATAGTGTGTGTTGCAACCTTCAAATACACCAATATTGAATGAGCGTCAGTGACAACTTGACAACTGAGAGCAGTTGTCAGAACGAATGACAAGCTTAGAAAGACCAAAATTGAAAAACAATATGTGTACTTGCCAGACCCAGGATTCGAACCTGGGACCAACGACGCTATAGGCCGACGCTTAAGCCGGGTGTATACCTAAGTAAGTAGTGTAAATGGTTACCTAAGTAAAAATTTACCTTTTCCACAGGTCTCCAAATCAGATTTGCACAATATTTATTTTAATAATAAAAAAAATATATAAATTAATATCTTTATTGATCTCATACAGTAATACTAATATAGAAAATATGGTACTTACAAATACCTACAATAAAAAAACTTAATAAATCAAAGTTTTTGGTACATTACCTTGGCACAGTAATATATATTACCAAATAATAATTGTATCATAAACAGCCTACAAAAATTATGATTCATTTTAATAATAATTATTGTAGGTACTTAATACAAATAAATACATTAGTTTTAATTTTCTTATTTAACACTTATTATTAAAGCTTTCAAATATTGAAAATATCTACAATGATAGTAGCAATTTCATTATTACATAATATAATTATATTTTATCTGGAAATAAAGGTTACATAATTAAAATATTGTCTATTATTATCTATTAGTTCAAATTTTTTTAATAATACTGAAACTTAATAAAAACTCATAGTAAGTTTTCCGGATACATACTTTAATACATAAATTTAATATACTCAGTTACATCATTTTTAAATGCAATTCAAATAATATACATCGGGTTCTGTAAAGCTCTGCTGAACCATGGTCGAGTAGATCTTAGGTAGAGTGATTCGTAAATAGTACACAGTTTCTACACCAATTAAATCGGCCAAAACCCATTATAGTCAGACCGTGACACGAAACTGTAAACATCGATGGTAGTGCTAGTTAAAGCTAATAATTATTTCAAATGCAATATCGTGAACTACTGTTTGTAAAAAATGATGATTGCTTCATATTAAAATACGTTAATTGATTTTAACGAAATATACAATCAAAAATCTTCATTTACTGCGAACATGTTACCGAATTGAATTCGTAGATAATTAATAATATAGCGCAACCATCGTAATTCGCAATTCAGTGCCACGGCCTAAATATAGTTAGCCTTGAAAATCGCCATTTCAACATTTCTTATATTATATGAAGTGAATGTTGTTAAATATGATTGAATAATATATAAAGTAAATAATTCTTTATAAAATGTAGGATAGTTCAGAAAAGCCTCTTTACACTGCATACATTATGCAGTAGCGAGGGGTGGAGGTAGGCTGTTAAGATTCGACATAAATAGTGCACACTAAACTTTGTCAGTCATTCTTATTTGTTATTATTGATAACTAAGAATACAATTTGCCAATAAACAAACCATAATAGTTTAGGTATGCTGTGGGTAATCTGACAAAAATAGTGCACATTTTTTCAGTCATACTCATTTGTTTTTGTTTAATTAAGAATACATCATATTACAGATGACGTTGGTTAGTTTTTAAAATTCATTAAGCTCTACCTAGACCAAACCATAATCGATAAAAAATATTATTCTATCTATAAAATATGTGAAATTATTTTTATAGATAAGTAGACGAATATTTTTTAACTATCATTTATTATGGCTTGGTTTAACACAGGATTTAATTGAATTTTAAAAACTAGCCTACACTATCAGCAATTTATAGTCTTAGTTCAATGAAAACAAATATGTATGACTGACGAAGGTTAGTGTGCACTATTTTATGTTAGCTCTTAACAGCCCACCTCTACCCTTCGCCACTGGCACATAGGTATGTACCTACCCACTTTATAATTAAATATTATTAACTATATTATACATGGTGGGTTCATTACTCTTTTTACACTAAACTGCGCAATTCAAAATATCTGAATTATCAGTTTTACTAATCTAACTTACTTACACGCTTACAATAATTAGTACTTAATTGCAATAATTATATTCATGGAAATTAAAACTGCTCAGGAATGAATATTCTCAATATAAAATAAATTATTAGGCATACTTAAACTAGAATAATAATGAATAATAAATATCAGTGCAGGTCACCTAAAATCTAAAAAAATATTTTAAACTTACTATAATTTGTAGACCCTTATTTTATTTTTTGAGTATATCAACTATGAAATAAAATAAAAGGAAGAATATAAGGATTTATTCACAGAGATTATAAATATAACAATTATTAATTATTTTGATATGAAAATATTTAGGTGAAATAGCAATAATTATGTGGAAAAAAATGTTTATTATAAAGCTGTGAATAATAATAAATTATTTAAACTATGATAAGATGATTTGATAGGAAATTGTGAATACAACAAAATAGCATCTTTCTAAATTTATTTTACCAAACTTTGTTTCCCAACCAGATACCAGAACTCATTTCAGGAGACTGTATACAATTGTAAAAAATCGTACAACTTATAGGCGTTACCTACTAAACTATTTTACTGTTTTTTTCTGTCGAAACAATTTTATATATTAGTGGATATATTTTAATATTAGTGTCTTTAACGTTATTGTTATATTTTTATCAATACATAGTAAATAGCAATAGGCAGTGGCGCGTTTAGTGACGTAGAGGCTCGACGAACTAACTGATTTAGAGGCCCCATACGATAAAAAATGACAATGTATTTTAAATTTTCCAAATAATAAATGCAGTAATTTTGATATGCTTTTACACTCAAGTTTATGAGAAATGCGCATTTTTTTTAAAAATTTTCATATAATTTAATGACTTTGTGACTGGTTTTAACTTTTCGGAGGCATTCTTTTTAAATTTTCTGACAAATCAGTTGCGTCATCTGCGTTAAAGAAACGCGCCACTGGAAATAGGTAAGTAATATTAATTATTATACCTATTACCTTCCAGGTTTATTTTGTTATTCCAAACAAAAAAGGTTGAGAATCTCCGTATTGGGACATTTTGTGTTCGTCATAAGAATAAGCGTAGCTGCCGCCGCCCTTACGCAGTCTCAAATGGCCGATGGCCGCCCTTAAGGTTTTACTGTCTCAATGTTTGTGTAAATTCTTTATATTTCCTTATTTATTCGTGGCTATTTTAATTAAAAATAATGCAATGAACACCTATCTACATGTCCACTAAAAATTGGGTAAAGCGGGTAGCAGCTGCCAGTGCCGCAGACAGAAAAATCTCGCCTTCATGGAATCCGCTCCAAAAAGCTGTACTTGTTCACATGCCTTCCTTGATTTGCTGCACTTTAGAATGTGCCGCCCCTAAGCAACGCAGCGATTGCATTATGATATTATATTAGAAAATCGATAATATTGTCTTTCACATTTACAGTAATACTTATTATCAACGTTACGAGGACACTCCGCTTGAATGCGACACCACGATGCCGGCTGTCAACAATGATTCGTAAGCCTCCTTCTTGGATGCATCGCAACGTTTTAGTCGGGTCAGTGCACGTACTCGTCACCCAGTCCATGGGGATGCGTGTTGTATTGCTGGGCCGCAGCGACGATGACGCTAGTGTACGCCGGAGGAGGAGCAGGCTGTTGTTGATAGCAAGGCATCTGCTGGAAGATGCCTCCATTCGGTTGGCAATACACCTGATCAGCAACCGCCGCTACCGGAGGCAGGTACTGCCCTCCGCCGGGCTCACCGCTCTCAGCAGAACTGCACGAAGAAGATCCTGCGGAGAACGGTCGTTGCTGGTGATCATTGGAAGGCATCCCAGGATGGTGGTGATTACTTTCAGCCGTATCTGCATAACCTCCATTGTAAAATAGATCTTGGAAATTTCCTTCGACCGGTGGAGGTGTTCCTAGATATTGCAAGAAGTCCACTGCGTATTCTTGGCAAGGGTAACTGGGATCTCCGCAATAGTCTCCGTTGTATTTTTCTTCGGGAATACTGTTGGAAGGTGGGCTGATGATATTAGAGTGGTGGACGTGACAAGATGAAGCTCTCGACGGATGGTTTGGTACTGCAGCACAATGTTGTGGAGGCGGTATTATAATCGGTGGTTCCGGTTGGCTGATAGGCGTCGGGATAGCTGACGGAGGAGACGTTCCTCCGGTCACCGGCGAGCCGGTCTGCTCTGATGTCAGAATGAGATCTTTAGCTTCGACGTCACTATAGGAAATAATAAAAAAAATAATGATAAGAGATTGGAAGCATTCATTTATTAATTTCGCGTCAAGTATGATGAAAGCTGTGAAATCTTTTTTTTTTTAAATTGTTTTGAATAATGTGTGATAATTGAATTTTGACGTTTTACCTGAGAACATAGTTGACGGAGACGATGCAATGGGGTCTCGAACTCCTGGAGTTGTGGACGATTGTGGCGTAGCTCTGCATCCAAACCCATCCTCCTGATTTTGTGAGGAAGCGATAGTACTTCGAAGTCACTTGGCCTTTTGCGAGAACTGCAATACCAAATTACATAAAGTGTTTAATAAAATTTATTAACTATAAATAATATAGGTACCATTATAAGGTATTTGCCAACATTTGACAACTGTCGCGGACCATTTTTATGTGACATGCGTTACAATTTTCTATACTTACTAAAATTTGTTGATAAAATAATAAATAATTACAAGATAAAAAGAACTTTTTATATACCACGATTTTAAATTTTCTGTTGAATCATATAAATTTGACAATCCTATGTATTAATAACTTAGGACAAATAAGGCAATTGTCAACAAATCATTTTTTTGCTATTTTGCAACAAACAAACAAACAAATATATAATACTGAAATGTCATTTTGATTTCCATAGTAACGCACGTATATATTAATACTTTTCATACAAAACAGAATTAACTGAAAATGAATTCAATTCTGCTTAAAGATGGCTAAAAGCATTAAAAAAATGCATTGGCATCGTGTTCTGATATATTTTAAAAGTTTCAAATGTCTAGCAAGTTGGGAAGTTAGTTAAAAATCGATTGCATTACTGGATAAACAACCACCGGACAAACAAGAATACGAGCTAATAAACACGTTGTAATAATAAAAAAATAGTCGGTTTTTTGTTATATAATACTTATATGTTTGGAAATGTTATAATGGAACAGTTAATGAAAATTAATGAAAACAAATGAAGACAAGAATTCGTCGAAATAAAGTCTGGTCATTGCGTTCTATATACGTCATGCTGTTTTTAAAAACATTGAACTAGGTAACGATTATTTTTTTAATATTTTACAGGTCTTTGATAATATAATAAGTATTAAGTAATTTATTTAGAATCATATCTGTGACAGCTGACAGAGCTCCAAATATGATGACAGGTAAAAAACGGTTTCAATACACTTTTGGAGAGCTAAATAACACTGTTATTTCCTTCATCAAGGTATAATATTCATTTCATTTCATATTTTCATGTCAAATCATTTCACTATTTTTGCAGCCATATTTTAAAAACTTACGTGTAAAGTGTGCATATCTCATGTTAAGAATGTCTGATCCGTGAATATATTGATAAAGGGTCTTCTCAATCAAGTCCTGTGGCTCATATCCAGTCAAAGCAGCAACTCTGTAGATAGAAAAGAAACATTATAATAATGATGTAGTATCTAAGTACCTACCCAAACTAAGAAATCTTTTTATTATTATTTGTTTGTTTCTTTGTTAAACACCACAACAGGCCGTGAACCCCAATTACAGTGGCAAAACTCCCAAACTTGAGGAATTTATATATTGGATTATGTAAATATATTTTTGACTTCACCGGGTATCGAACCCGGAACTCCATGACGGAAGGCCAGAGCCTTACGCACTGCACCATGAGAGCCGTAAAAGGTAAAATAGGATAAGTATTCGAACAGTGGCGATTTTTTTTAACGCAGTCCAATCGATTCATCATAAATTTTAAAAGGGGGCCTCGAAACAGTTCAAACCAATGATACAATTATTACTAAATTATATAAAAAATCTTCAATATATTATATTCAATATATTACGTATTTCTCACAGATTAAGTATAAAAAATTGCCCGAAATCCTTTCAACTAACATCAACATAACCACTCCAAGAAATACGTAGGTAACCTACTTGTAAACGACGAATTAAACCACTAGGGAACATCCTCAATATTAATTAATTTTGATGATTTCTGCTGTTTAACATAATCACGAATATTTTTATTACAACGTTTTTATTACAACGTTTTTACAACGTTTTTCTTAGCTCGTATTCTTATTTGTCCGGTACAAATCTTGCAATCGATTTTTAACTAGCTTCCCGACTAGCTAGACATTTGAAACTTTTAGAATATATCAGAACACGATGCCAATGCATTATTTTAATACTTTTAGCCATCTTTAAGTATAATTGAAATTTTCAGTTAATTCTGTTCTGTATGAAAAGTTATTTCGACACCATTATTGGTTGCTGGGGTCTGGGGTCCTAGCAACTAAATTATTAATATATACGTGGGGTGTCAAAATGACATTTCAGTATTATTTCTATCAAGTACAAATTTTTTTGATCGTTTAAGCCAGTCAAGTCAAGTTTATATGATTCAACAGAAAATTTAAAAACGTTGTAAGTATATAAAAAGTTCTTTTTATCTTGTAATTATTTATTATAAAATACGTTTTAACTATGTATTAACTTTTAACATTAAAAATAAAACGACATTTTTTAAATATTTTATACTCTTTTAGCATGATAGACATAATATAATATAATTATTATATTTCCCTAAAACAACAGTTAATTAACTACACTATTTCGACAATAAAAAAATATTTCTTCAACTAAAACCGTGACGTTGTTTGTTGTAAATTTTAACTGATCGGAAATAGAGATGGTATGAATGGGGGTTTTTTTTTATCTCGACTAAAAAGCGTGGGGTGATTGAGGGTTCATTGTTTTCTTTGGCAAGTGTTTGCTCGCTTACTTTGGACGGGTCGCATTTCTGAAGGGCTCTGGTTATGGTACACGATATCTACATACTGGGTTTGTTTAAGAAGGCACGTGAAAAGGGGCCCACTATTTAATTACTCTAAAATGGAGACATGTACCTATTACTTATAGATGTGATTTAATTTAAAATTAAAAAAAATAAGTATTTGGATACTATTGATTGATAATTAAGGTGGCCGGAGGGGGCGAGGTGAACAAAATCTAGCACGGTCCACATTTATCTCGCCTACTACTTTTTACTATAGTTTTTCGTCGCTTCAACCACGGACCCCTTCCAAATTTTTCAGGTAGGTACATTCTTCATACACAGATACTCCGCATGTGTCTAGTGTCAAGCATCTGTCCTGCAGGTATAACTAAAAATGCTCACATACGAGTTATTGCGAGCTGTCGCATCTACAAGTGGTTATCGAATGCGTGTGGCTTAACTATCAGAATTGTTAGGATTGTAAGTGTCCGTTCGTGTCATCGCGCTGCTGTCTTTTAGACATGCTGCGTCATAATTATTATTAAAGTAAACATTGTATGCCCCAAATGATTGCACCAATTCGTTGACTGCCACGGGTTTTACAATAGCCACAGACTGCGTGTCGCAGAATACTGCGATTAGTGGGGATACCTAACCGACTTTTCGACATCCAAATTCTCGGGTCACGATCCAAGGGTGTTAATGTCCTGACGAAGAGGAAGAAAAAAGATTATTCCATTCACAGATACAGTCGAACTTGGTTATAACGAGGAAGATGGGATTGACTGAATTTGCTCGTTATAAGCGATACTCGTTATATCAAAGAATAGGTATTTTAAATGAGCGGTCACATAACAAAAAAAGTCGAAAATAAAAAATCTGAAAACCATCGTAAATATCCCCGAAACAAGCATGGCCTTCTAAACTACAAAAGAAGCTCTTTATAATTAATTAACGCGGATAGGTACCTACGGACTTCACAAAGCTTGAATTTTTCAACCATGTGCGTGGATACTTTTTCATTATTGTCGTCGAAAACAACAATAATTAGACACTTAACTAGTGTCATAAACTTAATCCGTCCCCCGGCGGCATCCTGTCCGATCGGATTTTATTGCTTAGGGTCGAAGTATTTTCTAAACGTGCGACCGATTAACAGTATTTTAGCTCGGTATATCGGATAAGTTGCTTGTTATAACAGTAAATAAATGTATGGAGAAAAACATAAACCAAATGTCAACGAATGTTTCCTCATTACTTCCGAGATCTCGCTATGTACGAGATCGTAATAACCGAGTTTGACTGTAATTTTAATATTTTTCGTTCCTGAGGGGATTCGAACCCGAACACCCAAGCCTTGTGTGTGTGCCTGAACTTGTTATAATTCGAAAAATGATCTTAAACATATTAATAATCGTCGCGTGTCACAATTTAAGAGCGTACTTCAGTGAAACGGCAAATAATTTTCAACAGTAGGTGCGACGAAATTTCTCACCAGTCGCCAATCGGAGACCGACAGTCGAGGTGTCTGCACGTCGATTTGTTTTGTCATGGCGTCGGATGAAAATATTCTTAAATCGTCTAAAGATGACTAAAGAACTTTACGTATGTACTTAAAAAAGAAGACATGTCAATGAATATACTATTATTATTAGTAATATAACAATAAACATAACATTAAATGGATGCATGTTGGGATTTTTATGACAAATTATATTTCGTTCGGCACGCGTCATTTGCACAATCCGCGCATCACTAGCCACTATCTTTTTAGACCATGCCTCAACTGAAGTATAGCCTTAATAAGAATCAGTATTTATAAAGGCCTTTAAAACTATATGTTTTCTTGTCAAGCAACTCCACCCTCAGTCCCAGCTCGACAAAATAATAATTGGGGTGTGAACCGATAAGTGGTTGTCAAACCCCGGCGAGGGGTGCTTTTGCCACCCTCTCACGTGCCTAATCTGTCGCTCGTAAGTCTCATCAATGCGAAGGTACCCACTTTACCACTGTGCTAACAATGCATCGCAAATTTAAGAATAACAAGATATACAGTGGAGTGGTTTATGCTTGTAATTTACAGTATTTACGCTACCATTTTGTCTATGGAGTGAATATTTTCGATTAATAAACTGTCTTTTTTATACACTGGTATTTTAAATTTGAGATGCTTACTGGGGTTTACAGTGACGTCCTGTGGGAGTAGGCAGGTCATGTGTTGTTTAGGGGAAGCAAATGAAGGAACGAATTCGATCATTACAACATTTGGAAGCAGTGGCGCTTCGTTAGAATTCACCGACATTTTAGTTTAACGAAATCACATGAAACCTCCAAACTTGCCAGTGCCTCAGACCTTCACGTATCTAAAACCACCGCGGTTTAAGGGTAGGTTTCGTAGAATTGCTCTAATACTCAGTAGATTCGTAGATATGTCATTTTTTCAATATTTTTGTTGCATTTGCCAACTTAAGATAGTAAAATAAGTAACAGTTTTGCATACAATTTGAGACTAAAAATGAAAAAGGACGGCATTCTAAGTCTGTCTAAGAACTACATTTTATTGTATCTAATGATGTCACTGAGCCTCTGAGGTTTGCATTATCTCGGGATCCCGATTTCTTGACACCAAAATCCTGAGATTGACAATGTCGAAATACCGGGATTTTGGGTATAAATATTATTTTATATGAATTTAATGGAAAAAGACACTTTCCAACTAAATAAATATAGTTGAAAGAAAACGAGTAGGTAGGTCTAATTTATATCACTAAATCTCTTGGGATCATGGGATTCGAAAAAATATGCCATTTTACCACGTTTTTCTTAGCTCGTATTCTTGTTTGTCCGGTGGTTGTTTGTCCAGTACAAATCTTGCAATCGATTTTTAACTAACTTCCTGACTAGCTAGACATTTGCAACTTTTAGAATATATCAGAACACGATGCCAATGCATTATTTTAATACTTTTAGCCATCTTTAAGTAGAATTGAATTCATTTTCAGTTAATTCTGTTTTCTATGAAAAGTGATTTTGGAAGAAATCCGTAATCCAATCCACTATAATTGGTTGGTTGCCAAGTGGGTGGTCCTAGCAAATAAATTATTAATATATACGTGCGTTACTATGGAAATCAAAATGACATTTCAGTATTCTATATTTGTTTGTTGCAAAATAGCAAAAAAATGATTTGTTGACAATTGCCTTATTAGTCCTTAATTATTAATATATAGAATTGTCAAGTATATATGATTCAACAGAAAATTTAAAAACGTGGTAAGTATATAAAAAGTTCTTTTTATCTTGTAATTATGTATTCTTCATTTTGAAATTCATATTTTTTATTATATAGACAATGCTCCCATACATACATTTTGAAGGTAAAATTAACATTTTTCTATTTTTAACGTATCTGTCTTGTGCAAAAACTCATCTGGAGTGCGTACTTTTCCGATGACGAATTATCGGTACTTATTTATGTGAAAAGTTGTAAGTGTAAAATATTAGAAATGTTCATGTTTTTAAAAAATGCAAAAATACTGAAAAAAAATTAATTATTGTGGATAGGTATGTGTATTGAGTTTCATCTGAAGTCGCGACGCAAAATTTTGTTTTGATTGCAGTTATGTAGTACCACAGAACAGATAATAAATAGAATACCGATAGGCAATATTCAATACGCCGCATGGTGAAGCAGGCTTTTGAATGTGTGAGTGTCATACGAAAATGAAGCACGCATTATGCACGTGCAATAGTGTGTGTAATAAACCAACATTAAATGAGCGTAAATGCATAAACCGAGAGCAGTTTTTAGTACTCGACGTAACACGTGTGTAAGTTTAACCCAGATTCTTCCTTACTCGAGTCGGTCACCTGCTATCGCCTTACCCGTTGTGTATTTCAGTTCCCATTATTTCTGAGTTCCCTGTGTAGTACCTACGACGATTTACTTGCCCTAACTGACTTTCAAATAGTGAACAATGCACATGCATTTTGACGGATGTTTATAGAGTCTTGTTGAGGCGCAAGTAAAAGTATACATTAGCATTAGATTGAAGACTACTTGTATATAACTCTGGAAAATAAAACCACAACGAATAAACTACCCTTTCATCAGTATTTAGGTTTGGGTGAGAACCTATGAGTTTTTAAAAATAAAAAATATTGGTTATATTCTCAATATGTAACAGTCGTAAAGTATTAAGTATTATTTCTTGTAATAAAACCGCATCCGCCAACATAAGAGAGACTTGAACCGAGTTGAACTGAAATTTTAAAATATGATTTTGTTTGTTTTTTTTATCCCCAGAGTGAAAAAACAATACGCGACCAAACGAAAAGTTTTACAGGAATGAAAGCAGTAAAATCAAACACGAAAACAGTCAAATACAAAAAAATAAAATAAAATTCAGAGTTGAGGGTCCGCTCATGGATATTTGACACTGCTTTACGACGAGGAACAACCTGACAGTATCGATGGCTGAAACGTAAACTTTCATCAGTCGTTAGATTGATTTCAAAACTTTAGTAATGTTCGTTTGGATCAAATCAACATTTTATTATGTGTAATAATTTCCACGTTAATTAAGTACTATAGTATACCAAATAAATCTACCTGATACCTAATATTAATAAATAATAAAGTCAAATAAATTATTTTAATAATCTGCAAAGCAGGTTGTGCGATACCGGATGGGGGGGGGGGGTGGAGACAAATCTATCATTGTTATTGTTACACGAACTTTGACAATATTAAAAAGGATGGATCTGGATCAAAATCACTATTTTTTTTTGGATCCGGGATTTTAACCAGGGACCTATGAGATTATAGCTTACTTAGAGTGGTATTCGCATTCACTCTCGAGATAATTACCTATGCAACGAAACCGAAACATCGAGGAAAGAACGACGAAGAACAAGTTGTGATAATCTAATACTTACAATAATTTAACAACAGTCTCAAACAATATATTTATTCCTTACGCATTTGAAATAATTAATGATTTGTCTAAAAAATTGTATTTCTTCCATCGTAATTGGGGGTCGTGTATGGAGGCTGATTTTGTTGAGTTTTGCACAAGGGAGTGCAACAATCGTGCTCCCCGACCGTGCTAAGGAAAGAAACTAAGTATTTGGTTCTCGACAATATTGAAAATCATCACAGGTCCACGGAAGAATATATTATTATTAAACACGTTAATTGTTATGGATGTTGAATATACATAATTTGAAAATACCTCAGATATTATATACTCACTAGAAAAAATCACATTTGAAAAAATACGATGCTCAACGAGATTTGAACCCGTATATCCACTGGTATCGCGCCGATATACTTTAACCAATTAAGCTACGAGCTTCCTACTTAGTTTATACAATTTAAACTAGTAGGCCCTACATGAAATGCTTATCATATTGCAGCAATGAAGCAATGTTACATTCTCAAAGCTTGTTAATTATTCGTTGAATAAAAGATGTATGTGTTTTCAGATGTTCTAATTATACTAAAAAATATCTAAAATTATTGAAAATGCCTATATTATATTATAAAGCATTATAAATCGGATAAAGAAATTGATAGGGTACAGTTCGGTTATGAGGAATACAGCGGAAAACACATTTTTAAAATACCCGATATACTGGATTATTTGTTAGTTTGGGTTAGTTTATGTTAAGTTAGGTTGGGTTAGGTTAGGTTTGGTTAGGTTAACCTAACAAATAATCCAGTATATCGGCTATTTTCACAATGTGTTTGTCGCTGTATTCCTCATAACCGAACTGTACCATTGATAGTAGGTAGGTACAGTATCAAATTACATCAAAATCTAAAACATAATAAACTAATTATTATTGTTTTGTCTAGAAACATTTTATTGTATCATGGTCGTTTAACCCGCCGACTGTGCCTCACGAACTTTGAACAGCTGGTTTGAGAGTTCAGTCGAAGTCTCGGTGGTTATGACCCGCGCGTCAATTTTTCGTTTCCTTCACGCATCGACCATCATCAGTCGACTGCCAGCCAATACAAATTATATATTTTTACACAATGCACCAGAAACTAAAATTCGCTTTAAATTCCAAATAAGCGAATGTAGCCAGTTATGTATGGGAACTACCATTTTTTCAACGTTTCTGAGCTGTACGAGCATCATACAAATAATTACAATATAAAAAGAACTTTTTATCCTAGGTACTTACTTACAACGTTTTGAAATTTTCTGTTGAATCATATAAACTTGACTTGACTAGCTTAAACGATCAAAAAAATTTGTACTTGATAGAAATACTGAATAATGAAATGTCATTTCATATTGATTTCCATAGTAACGCAAGTATATATTATTTAATAATTTAGTTGCTAGCCCCCCTAGCAACCAATAATGATATCGAAATAACTTTTCATACAAAACCGAATTCACTAAAAGTCTAAAAATGAATTCAATTCTACCTAAAGATGGCTAAAAGTATTAAAAGAATGCATTGGCATCGTGTTCTGATATATTCTACAAGTTTCAAATGGCTAGCTAGTCGGGAAGTTAGTTAAAAATCGATTGCAAGATTTGTACTGGTCGATTTTTAACTAACTTCCCGACTAGCTAGACATTTGAAACTTTTTGAATATATCAGAACACGATTACAATGCATTATTTTATTGAATTCATTTTCAGTTAATTCTGTTTTGTATAGAAAGTTATTTCAAAAAAATCCGTAAAAAGTAAAAGACTATTATTGGTTGCTAAATCCTAGCAACTAAATTATTAATATATACGTGCGTTACTATGGAAATCAAAATGAAATGTCAAAATGACATTTCAGTATTCTATATTAAATTTGTTTGTTTGTTTGTTTTTTATATACCTACTTCATTTCATATCAAGTACAAGTTTGAGCATATTGAGCATAATAATTCAACAGAAAATTTAAAAACGTTGTAGGTAAGTAGGTATATAAAAAAATCTTTTTATATTGTAATTATTTAAATTGTCTGAAATACGTTAGGTACCTACTTGCCTACTTTATTATTTATTTTCTCTCTATTTATGTCTATCTTAAACAGACGAATACACCAAATATGTTTAAATTGACATACACGTCATCTACTGATAATAATTAGACTAATTCCTCGAAACCTACTCTCAAACTGTGGTCGTTTGAGGTAGGTACATGGAGGTCTGTGGGGGGCTGACGGGTTTGGGGGCACCATTGTGAAAATGTTGCCTGTACGAAAACCCGCCATTAGAATATAATATAGGTACTACAACGGGTATTTTAATGGGTTTAAACTAAGATGTCAATACTTTCCAGCGAAGCGACCGGCATTGTCTGCTTTATGGAAAACCATCACCGACCGCACTATCATGTGTAATATTAATATTCGTTCCTTAATTCGCCGCCCTTTATAGTGTGCCGACTCTGTGCAACGCATGACCTGCCTACCCCCTAGGAACGTCACTGAGTCGAAACCAGGGAACTCAGAAATAATGGGAACTGAAATACCCAACGTGTAAAGGCGATAAGCAGGTAACCGTCTCGAGTAAGGAAGAATCCGGATTAAACTTACACACGTGTCAAGAAAACGTTGTACGTCTAATATTGAAAACTGCTCTCGGTTTATGCGTGTACGCTCATTTAATGTTGGTGTATTACACACACTATTGCACGTGCATAATGCGTGCTTCATTTTCGTAGGACACTCACAAATTCAAAAACCCTGCTTCAACGTGCGGCGTATTGAATATAGCCTATCGGTATTCTATTTATTATCTGTTCTGTGGTCGAAACACATCGTGTAGGCAGGATTTAAATCGATAGAAAACAGCGCAAAAGAGAATAGGACTTACTTGGCTTCAAGGAAGATGAGCCTCATATCGAGACTTGCTCTGAACATGAACATATTGTGGTGCAGCTTGAGCTCTGTAACGGCTGACGGCGGCAGGGAGTGACCGACGGCCACGAGACCCAACAGACGAGCTTGCCCCTCCGGCCCCACTACGCCGCCGCTGCCGGGCAGGCCTCCCACGTGGCGCGCTTTCAGATATCCCGAACAATGGATCACCTGCAAAATTAAAAATGAAATTTAATATGCATC
The DNA here is from genome assembly GCF_057557595.1 of Rhyacophila brunnea. NCBI lineage: Eukaryota > Metazoa > Arthropoda > Insecta > Trichoptera > Rhyacophilidae > Rhyacophila > Rhyacophila brunnea. The sequence goes on from NW_028232774.1 coordinate 25,552,829, forward strand.
CACACAGGGTAGGTACAACGGCCGATCCATAACCCCGGGAACTTTAGAAAATCGTTCAGACGCCATATTCTGAAGTGTTGTGTTGCAAAGCTACTTTCAGTCTTTAGAAATACCTATGTCTTCTTAAAATACCAAAAATCGAAAGCAATATGATGGAGAACTTCACTCAGTCACTACTTATACGTGGAATGTATATAATCAGAATGCAAAAAAGCAAAATGATTGGGATAATATGTGGTACCTACTCGTACCTATAGCAGGTTAGGGATGTCGAGTGTGAAAAAATATGGAATAAACTTAGACACGTGTTAAAGAATAAGTATAATATTGTCACGTAAATGTAACGTGTATTCAATATTGCACATTTGCTGTACTTGGGTTTTAAGGCCTGACCATCATAAAGCAGCCTGCTTCAAAACCTTGCCCCACGGCGATGACTTTTAAATTTATCTTTTATCAATCTCTTCTGTAGTAGGCACCCATATAATACTTAGCCCATAAATGACGTCACACTATTTTACTATTTGCGGGTACCCCCAAAATATTTAAACCCCTAACACATTTTTGAACTACTGACTTTTTTAAAATTTTTGGTGATAGGGTTGAAAATTGCCGATATTAATATTTCAAAGAGAATATTTTATTCTCAGACAAAATGAGTTTTTATATTTTTTTCTTGACTTTGTGATATGGTCACATTTACTACCACACCTCCTAACCATTTCTTCATAAATCATCACAGTATGTGAAACCCTCTCTCCTCCCTTTGAGCGTGACGTCAGTTATTGACGAGCCTTTGGTGCACAGTGATTGCTCATTTTTACGTATTTTTGCTCAGATTTTGTTAAAATAATGTCTTTAGGTACCTTTACCATTTAATTTGGCGATATACCTACGTAGGTACAACGTACAATAAAAGTACCTGTATATTAGGTATCTGCCTACTGTACCTACAAAATGGAAGAGAAATGCATTTTCAACCGGGAAAAACTATGCGCTTTTCCAATTAATTACCTACGCAGTCTGCTTTTTACCCAATTAAATCTGTCAAAGGAAGCTAGTTACATATATTACTATTTTCCTTTCAGATGGTAATTACTATTGCACAATCTGCTGCATCGTTGTGCAGCAAGAACGTGCCATCGCATATGAACTGAAATCAAATGCACTTTTCTATGAATATGTATGCACTTTTTGCAAGTTTCGCTAATCCAGACGAGGTCAGTAAAAACGAATTACTTCACAGCTGCAAATTCACTGCAGTTTTAGAGAGTAAAGTAGCATGTTGATTGATTTAATAATAGAATTAGATTTATGTGTATACATGTATTATTATTTACCCTGGGCAGATCATATTAAAGAACCGATGAGGTCAATGAGAAAGTTTTAAACAAGAGAACTGATAGATTATTCGGCGCTCGCCCATATTTTTCGCAATGATAAGTATGATTTAGTCCAGCTCTTATGAGCTTATTGTACAGGGGAATGTAGAAGCCAACAAACTTAGGTAGATATATGGAGATTCTCTTAGCAATGCAACATTTGTAATCAATGTTCATGGCGTTGGGCTGGGTTGGCGAACCTTTTTACGTACGCGTGCCAAAATTTCCCAAATATTATTTTTTGACTGTCTAACGTGCCGAATAGTTTAATGTAGTTAAATAGTAGTAAAATGAAAGAAATACTTTAAACAATTCTATTAAAAATGTTCAAAAAATATAAATATCGAGTTCTTGAGTGTTACTGTTTTACTTAAGTTGGTTTTTTACCCTCAAATTGACTTCAGAATTGCTACGATCAGGCATTTTATTTAAATTTCATTTTCTCGCTACAGTAGTCTCAAGCATTGTAAAATTATTGTAAATCGGTCAAAATGAGTGGTTTGCGCCGCAACTTCCCGCGCCGCCTGTTGAGGTCAGTGCGATAATATTATGTGTGTCGCATAAAACAGATGGACCTATGCAATTTAAATTAAACGTAATGCTTATTTTTTTTTAAATATCTGCCTACTATTTTTTATATAATGTGATCTGTCGTTTATGCATGAATTTCGTCGATTACGTGCATCGATTGGTAAATATTATTAAAAACCGAGGAAATCACTTATGGTTAAGTCGTCATTATTTTTTTAATATTACATATATACTGAATATTCTTAAGTACTTACATATAAGTAGATATTTATTTGTAAACCCTTTTTGTATAAAAAAAATATTGTTTAAATTACTGTAAGTTTCTATTTTTTTCTCTTCAACATAAAACATTCGCGTGCCATGTAAACTCATCTCGCGTGCCATAGGTTCGCCATCCCTGGCGTTGGAGATCTAAGTAGGTATAGGTATAGTACGACTGGCCCAGGACAGGGAAGTTAGAAGTGTAGGTACCTAAGTTGGTCGCCATTTTCAAAAAAAACACGTTAAATTGCCTGCCTACCTTTTGCCATCACAGATAAATCATTCAACACTATGTAACGTAAAATACAGATATAGAAAAATGGGGTGAGATAAAAAAAAATCCGTTTTGTTTACTATTGCCCCACTAGTAGATATGTGTGTGCCAATGAAGCAAATTCGCGGATTATTCAAGCCAGATTACCCAGTTCAAATAATAATACATTGTATATTTACCGACATTAATCATCAACGTCCTAAAAATCATATGCGAAACAATGTTGCCATTAATTAATCTTCTATTGACCGGTTTGCCAAGCGGAGATTTTCTTTGACGCAAGCGATTCGTTAGAAAATTTAACAAACAATCAACTAAACAGCCACTAAACAATTCAAATCGGACATATTATTATTGAATTTTGCCGACAGGGTTCAGTGCAAGTACAGTACTTCAGAGTACAAGACAATAATTGCTCAATTTTAAATGTTAAAATCAGTGACGTCCCGTGCCGGTGCGTTCCAGTCCATTTCGAGTGCTGCACCCTTGTAAAAAAATATATGTGCCATAAACCACCATTACAATATCTATTAGGTATGTATAATACAATAATAGGTAGTTACGTTGTCAGGACTTTTTATATTTATTTGATTATGATTTGATATGATTATTTTTTAATTTAAACTATGACATCGATATGCACTTTATTTTATAATGAAGTGACAGCATCGTTTGCTTGATAGAAAACCGCCACTGCTCACAAAATCATTCGCCGCTCATTACAATGTGCCGCCTATATGCATCGCATGATCTGATTACCCCCACGGGACGTCACTGACTTAATTGGATAAAGCGAGTCTTTTCTATGACCAAGAAAAATAATTCATCATTGATCTAGCGGGGGTTTCCCAAACTTTTCCTGCGATGGAACACCCCAAATCCTGAAATTTTACGTTATCAATAAATTTTACAAAAAATGAAATAAAACTATACTTAATTATTTATTTAGTACTTAATTGTTTTTCAACCAAAACACATAAACATATAGGTAGGTAAGTGAAAGAAGGTTTATTTTCTTCGACAATAATTCCTTATTAAATTGATAATTTTATTGGTATCAGGCACAATATTAGAAAGTTGAATTCTTATGTCTGGTGTGGCGTCGACCGTGTTCCTGGACTTTGACTTCCTTGTAGCATAATAAGGAAATCCTACTTCGCATAAATATGTTGTAGTAAACGAAAGTAAAACAACACTAGCTTGCTTTGACACAAAGGGGTACAATTCTGATAAATTTGCGGAACACCTATTCACGTTCAGCGGAGCACCAGTGTTCCGCGGAACATAGTTTGGGAAACCCTGCAGCCTATACATTTCAAAATTGCAATTGGTAGATGACGTGTGCCAATTAAAATTACATACACAAATTGTTACTATTTTATCATTTATTTTAGTCAAAGTAATTTCTGTAAAATGCAATTGCAAAAACTAAAACTTGTTCTATAAAAAGTTTCACCGATAATTCATAATTTCCCGCATACATTGTCATTGATTCAATTGGTCTCATAAAAATGTAAACACTTGAAAGAAAATATTCAAAATAACTAACACTGTTTGGAACTCGAACATGTAAATGAGTTGGTACCGTTCGCCGCCATTTCGAGATGACAGGGGCGCCATTTTGGAGAGCTTGCGCGTGCCTGATCATATTTTGCATCATAATGAGAAGCATTCTAAACGATTTGCCGGCATAGAATTCCCTCGCCCTTTATTGTATAACCTCTGATAGGATGTCATCGCGAAACCAAAGAATATGTTACGAATATAAACTATATTTATTTGCTAGAGAATAAATTTAATAGACAATCAAAAATATTTATTTAACATATTTTAACACCTACCTTATAGCCAAGAGTTGTGAGACCAGCGTTCCTCTTGGCCAGGACACATTTCATTCTCAGAAAGAAGACCCTCTCACATTCAAGGTCGTATCCAGCAGCCCTGTGATGCTGTGGCTGCAGCAGGTTGAGGGGTGGTGGAGTAGTCTGCGGGGGGACAGCGCATCCTCCGGAGAGGACGGCCGCCATCTCTTCATGGTCAGATTGGTGGATGTACTCGTATATCGAGTTTCCGGTCAGTTCTACCTGGAATAATAATAGCAAATATTAATAAAACTGCAACCATATACTTATCCCCCCCCCCAAACACAACTTATTGAAACATATTTTAAGAACAAAAAATATTTTATTATATTATGTAGTTCAATTTATCAAAGGAACGACTTAAATTCTGAAATGCAACACGGGACTTCCTCAGTGTATATTATCTAATATTATTTGATTCGCTTACAAATTATAAGTGTTTGACATTGGCTCAATTCCATAGTGCTAAAACTAGAAATTAGTAGTTTTGAGTAATGACTGATCAAAGTTTTGACTCATCTAAGTTGACCCGAAATGACAAAAACATTGGTTCTACGTGGACAACTAGTATTTTTTTCGAATTGCAATTTTATGGAATGGATTAATGGCTTTACTCAAAACTTGAAATTTTTGACTTACCCTACTATAACTGAGGCATCGTATTTATTAACAGTATTTCAATAAAGTAAATCCGACCCTGTTAATATGTCATATTGTACGTATGTACCTACTTAAAACAGGAGTCTGTTTATATTGCAATAAAGACGATTTACATTTTTTTTCAGATGTCTATAACCTTTGCTGGAAAAAGTAGAAGTAGGTACCCATTTGTGTGTTCAGATATTGTATGGAATGGTGTATCTCACTGACCTGACTCAAACCAAGGTGCACGCTGGCCGTTTCGGAAATATACATAATCTTGCCATCGGGAGCCACGACGAAGATGAACCCGTCCAAGGTCTGCAGAAGATGGGATCCCAGCTCGCGGATCGCCAAGTCTCGAGGTCCTCGGGGTGGCGGCGAAGCACCCCACGCGTCTCCGAGACCTTCAATACGAATATGTACAACAATTTCAGCGACAAACTAAAAATCCATCATCAACCAATTAATGAATAGTACCTAACCTGCGTTCAAAACCGACATGGCCAGAGGCAGACGCATCGTATGAAATGTTGTTAATAATAATAAAGTTTTGATTACCTATGTATTTTAAGGTTTAGCTACACAATTGTTATCATTTTATTTGATCGAACTATCTGGGTATAAATATTTTTTCGTTTGATTGCTATCTTCTTTCGAAAATCATACAATGAATATTTACAATATTATAATATTTTTGAATTTAATTCAAATCATAACAATGTTATATTATTGTATAAACACAGATGAAATGTCCTCTATAATAGAGATACCATCATCGCGTATTTCTTTGAAAGGAGCGGTGTAAGATTTCCTGGCTGAATGTATTTCTATAAGAACCTTTGCATTATGATAACATCGTAAGGGACCTGAGGTCAAATGAAGGAAAATAGAAATTTACATTAATTGACAATATTTATTAAAAAAAAAAAAAAAATAGACAATAATAAAGACAAAATCTACAATAAATGAGGTATATACGAATGTGTGCAGTGTTATGAAAAAATACAATTTAAATTAAAAAGATCTTTTTACGTATTATTTACTCATTACCTACTGTTTACTTTTAAAAGGAGTCTGGTCCAAAATTATTTAAAAATTGTTCTATTTTTGAATTTGGTTCAAATATCACTCATATCAAATCAAAATCCATTTAAATTCTATCAACATTCATAAATGGAAGGAAATAAAATTGATTGTTGAAATTGGCGGCAACATGGAAAAAGGCTTTTTATTTATTTTAAACCCCGGAGCCCTGCCAATCTAGGTTCTCTGGTCAATAGCCACTTAATCCCTATACGGTAGATTCAATGAAACATTGTATATAGTTCATGGCCCGCACATCCTGAGGCGGGCCCCCCTACCCATCTCTAAGGATAAAGGCAGTGTGACGCTCTAGTATAGTTAGTGTTTTTTTGTATATACATCCATTTGAATTATGGAGTTGTCAAGTATCGATATACAATTTAAAATTGTAACGTACAACCACATTAGGACCTTTTTTACTATAAGAGCAAATTTGTGATGTGTGTTTATCTCACTTATCTGTTCGACTCGCCTCGCCGGGCCCCTCCTGAGCCCGGGCCCCCAGGCTAGAGCCCTGTCAGCCCCCCCTTGTGGGGCCATACTGTAGTTACTAAGTAATATTTATAATTACCCACAAAATATGGTAGGCAACGTTATTATAATATGCATATATTATTACATTGTATAGTCTTGTTACTCACCATCGGGAAAGAGCTGTCTGAGCCTCAGATAGCTGGTGGAGAGGCGGATGACTGACGCCTTGTCCAGCTGCGCAGTGATAGCTGCAGGTAGTGGGAGAAGTCTGCCCAGTTCCAAGAACTCCGCATTTTCTTTTTCCCGACGGGATCGAGCAGCATTCTTGCTTTTCTCCTTCATTATAAGGGATTCAACTCTTTCGCGGCCTGGGAATAAAGAAAATGCTCGCATTAGAATATTATATCAAGAATAGGGAAACCAATCCCGAGCCAAAATTCTGATCCCGGGATTTCGGGATTACAATTTGACAATCCCGGGATCCCGGGACTGGTCCCGGGATTGGCATTTTTTCCATTGTTAACATAACATTTTTATATTTACAAGTAACATTGATAAAATCGGTCAAAAATAAATCTAGTATAATTTATACTATTTAAGATATTTATTGTTAATATTGTATACGTTCAATCTTGGAAATACACAAGTTTAATGGAGTAAATAATATTGTAATATAAATAATAATGTGAATTTAATAGGGAAATTGCTGTTTCTGATAGTAAAGACTTAATGAATGGATTAGCGAGATTTAAAATAGTAATGCAAATAATCATGGCGTACTTATGGCCTTTCCGCTTCATAAATCTAATTAGTCAGCCAAATATGAAACTGCCGTAAAACGTAATATCATGGTGGAATTACTTTGTTAAAAGTGCGAAGCATTGTTTTTTCCAATCTTTCCATTTTTAATAATTTATGTGAAAAAATAAAATGAATCGGCAACCTACACATGGGTATAAATCAAACTTCATTCAAACTCAGTTTATTTCTAATGTAGTTATTTTTTATTAAAAGTATTTTTTTCTGTTATATTTTCGCTTTTATTTTATTTTCCATAAAAATTGATAAAAAAATCAATCCCGAAATCCCGGGATTATGTTTATCAATCCCGGGATTCATAGGTATCGAAAATAGCTCGGGATCCCGGGATTGGAATCCCTAATCAAGAAGGTGCTGTTTGTAAAATACGGCTCTAAGCATAAAGGTGAATGGATAAAGTTAGCAGCAGACATTGATAAGTATATCAATGGCAGCAGAGCATAGCAGTACGTCAAGTTGCAAAGCATCGAACACATATTCTTATGCGAGGCATGCCCACTAACATGTAACTTTAATGAGTTCCTACCAGCTGAGGAAAACGCGGTTGGTTTTACAAACTTCTGAAGTGACAAAGCTGAAGATTCCAACACGAAGAAGAATACCATAGATATATTAAATAACACTGATAAACATGGCCCCCCACGTCCTGAAACAGGCCCCCAGGCTAGAATCTTTGTCGGCCCTCCTACCTGTCACTAAGGTTAAAGGCAATGTGACGCTATACAGCATTTTCCAAACGGTGTTCGAGGTAAAACTATGGGCATTAAGTGTATTTTTAGTGATGTTTTGTATTTTTGAAAATTGCGGAATTGCGGGGTTGTCGAAAAATTTGAAATGTGCGTTATCTCACTTATCTGGCCGACCCATCACGCCGGGCCCCGCCTAAACCCGGGCTCCCAGGCCAGAGCCCTGTAAGCTTCTCCCCCTCTTGTGGGGGCCATGCTGACGACAGAACTATTAATCGTTTTACCTGCTAATAAAAACATATCACTAAATATGAAATATTTCAGGATATTGTTTTTTTTATCTATCAACACAATTCTATTTATATCAGGAATATTGAAAACCCTTTTCATTATGATCTATTTAGGAAGGTTCTTAAAATGTAATGTTATCAGAGTTTTCACAGATTTTAGTAAAAATTCGAGTAGATTCAATAGGTACTAAATATTATTTTACACACTAGATTAAGCTATCAATTATTGTTAACCTAACGAGTGTTGTTATTCATATAAAATCACGTGTGTATTATAAAGTTTCATCTCCCCACTTTATGTAATATTTCGGAAAATATTTTTTTTTATAAAAAAGTTAACTACATATAATTACTAGGTTACTAGTAAATATCTACCAAAAAAACATCACACTGAACTGCTAATTTATGGTATTTTTCATGTTTACATCATTTATTTATGTAATTATCACACAATATGCCGGTACATTAAACAATAATTAAATTGGTATATTCTACCTATATGATAATTATTATTACGATAGTATGATATAACATCAATCTTACCTAATTTTTTTCTTCGTGTGTCCAAAGATCTATTTAACAGCCTCATTGATTTAAATAGAGATAAACTATTTTACACAATTTTAATAACGATTCAAATAAGCGAAGGCCAATGACAAAAATTAACACATTTACTTCACATATTATCGAATACACATCAAGTTTATTGAAGAAAACTCAATAATCAAGCACGCGATTTTAATTTATTTTTCAACTAAACTCTGCTGAGCCAATCCTTTAACGTTATTATGAAAAAAAACTTCGTAAAATGGTCACAACGGTTGATTTAACTAATTTAACAGTCCAACAAACTATCGTATGTGTTTCAAATGCTCCGAAAACCACTAGCAGAGTAAGTAAATCATTAGCTTAGATTAATTTGCAACTGAGTACAATGAAACTTGCGCATAGGTAGAATACCTATAATATGAAATTCGATTTCGCGGAGGTGACACACTTAGAAATATATTTCAATTTGACACGTTTTACAAATAGCTACAAAAAAGGAATTGTTTATAATTGAAAAAGTTACAAAGTGCAATTATTATTAGTCTCGTGTGATTCAACCAGGTGACATACGGTCAGCTCAGGTGACAAATTACAACTACTTGTCGTGTTTACAAATCTTTAAAATCTATTCAAGTTTGCAAATATCTACAATAGGGTGGATTTATCTCGGAAAGGTAAGCTAAACGCACCTCTAAACGATTAGGAAGTAAAGATCAATTCTGTTACCTGTCGTGGGAATGAACGGAACCTACCTTCGAGGCGTTTCCCAATGCATTGTTGTAGCCAATTGTTTATTGTTCATTTTTGTGTAATACATAAGTAATAACACCATTTTGAAAATCTAAAATTTAGTTTATTTTAGTTAGTACAGCAATCGTCCGCCCACTTTGTTATTAATATATTTCTTATTTATTTTATACTTATATAAAATAATGACAAGATAAAAAGAACTTTTTATATACAAGGTTTTTAAATTTTCTGTTGAATCATATAAACTTGACTTGACTAGCTTAAGCGACCAAAAAAATTTGTACTTGATAGAAATAATACTGAAATGTCATTTCGACATGTCATATTGATTTTCATAGTAACGCACGTATATATATATTAATAATTTAGTTGCTAGGATCCACTTAGCAACCAATAATAGTTTTACTTTTTACGGATTTCTTCCGAAATAACTTTTCATACAAAACAGAATTAACTGAAAATGAATTCAATTCTACTTAAAGATGGCTAAAAGTATTAAAGAAATGCATTGGCATCGTGTTCTGGTGTATTCTAAAAGTTTCAAATGTCTAGCTAGTCGGGAAGTTAGTTAAACATCGATTGCAAGAATCTGTACCGGACAAACAACCACCGGACAAATAAAAATACGAGCAAGAAAAACGTTGTAATAAGGGTTACACAACTTAGTATAGACATGGAGAGTTGTATATTGGACATTCCGCGTAATGAGAGAAAGATGATTGAATGAAAAAGGGAGCAAATAAAAATATGCGATGTAATTAAGTAGTAGGTAATAGGTCTGCCAAACCCCTTTAATGGAGATGTGCCGGAGACATAGCTCTTAGGATGGCCGATGGAGGAATGAACAGATTCAGTGGCATCCGAGGAATATGAGACGACTGAAAAGCCACCCCAAGTAGAGTATACGCTTTATAACTTTGCAGTCTGGGTCTAGGGTGAAAATTATGTACTTAATATATTATACTAAACATATAATATTTTTAAAATATGTTATTATCTATTTATTTATTTATTACTACATAATAAATATTAATACAAGTAAAATATCATTTGATCTAATTTTATGCGAGGTCATCAGCAAAGGGGCGTACATATCAGTGTAGCAAAAAGTGCAAAGTTATATCTACTGGGTCTAGGACGATTTGACACCGGACAACTGGACGCCACGGAATTCGAAAATAAATAGACGTTAGGTACTTATAAGTACTTAAAAAAAATATGCAATATTATTATTTATATTTAAATGATTATATTATGATTTAATAGTTGGTGAGAATGTAAATATGCAGACGTAAACAATGATTTAATCGTGCATATGTTTAAGTGCCAACGAAAAAAGAGTTTTTTATTTTATATAAAGCCTTAGACATGGTAATTCTCAATCCGCGATAAAGAATACATTATGTTAAGAGTAAAACTAATTCAAACTACTAAGTAGTAGATAGAAACTGATTAAAATACCTCGTCTACGTTGTGTATACGTGTCTACGACAGTGCGGCGTCCAATTGTCCAGAGGCCAGTCGTCCCATTCCCTATCTACTCTAGTAGGTAATACGTAACAGTGGAAGAACAAGGAACCGAAAAGAGTGGAAAGAGCTGACGGTGATGATGATTATACTTATATCATGGATTTATAAAAAAATCATCAAATGTTAGTTTTTAAAAATCAATTAATTCTTGTATAAACCAAACCGTGATAGTTTTGGTATACTTTAGCTTTAGACAATACGACATAATTGTGCACATTTTTACATTCACACTTATTCGTTTTCGTTGGATTCAGAATAAATAATATTACACATTTTTTTTAAATTCAGCCCTGTCTAACTAAACTATATCTATAAAATATCCAAAGCTATGTATGATTTGATCGCATAATTTTAGATATTTTATAGATAGACGAGTATTTTTTGAAGAGCTAGGTTTTCGCAGGGCTTAATTGAATTTTAAAATCTAACCATCACCATCTGTAAATTGTAGCATATTTTCAATGAAAATAAACACATATGACTGACAAAGTTTAATGTGCACTATGTATGGCGGATCTTAACAGCCTACGTCCTCCACCCTTCGCCATTAATCAATAATGACAAACACATTTGTATGTATGTATTTTAAATTAAATTCGCCTATGGTTATAGTCATGGCCATGACCCCCAGATCCTGAAGCTGGGCCCCCAGGCTAGGATATTTGGCGGGCCCCCCTACATGTCGCTAAGGATAAAGGCACACGTGCTACAGTAGCGTTTGCCAAATCGTGTACACAGTAAAATTAATGTGTATATTTAGTGTTGTTTGTATATTTTAATACATCCATTTGAATTATGGAGTTGTCGAGTATCTTATTAATAATTTTATCGTATAACAACATCTTTTTAAATAATAACACCACTGAAGGAAAATAGTCCCCCAGGCGACTTTTTTTAACAGTTAAAGCAAATTTGTGATGTGTGTTTATCTCACTTATCTGTTCGACTCGCCTCGCCGGGCCCCCAGGCTAGAGCCCTGTCAGCCCCCCCTTGTGGGGGTCATGGTCATGGCATCCATAGATTCACCTTGAGCGCTAAGTCGAATAATTTATAACTTAGGTAGGTAGGTACTGGCTGTCTGAGCAAATATTTATGTGGTAGGTAGGTACCTAATAATACATTTATATTGGATCTAATGACAGACATAAAAGTCGTATTATAATATTGAAGTTCCCTACAATTTTCATCAGGTTCCAGCATGTCTGGTATTTTAATCTTCAACTAGGTAGGTACTCAGGTGGGTGAGTGTTTATTGTTTACACAAGACTTGAACCAAGACTCTTTCACTGGCGAAAGCGATCCGTCAAACCCAAGGTGCAACACCTAGAGAGATTCTATTGCGAAGGATTTCGTTTAGGGCCCCTATAAACAAATATCCCGCGCGTGTCTCCAACTATCTTGCGAGGGATTAAAGTTATTTTCTCATGCAACTTACCGGAGTTTACTACCGCTGTTACAGCTATCGTAAATCGTTGACTTTAGCGCCGAACAAAACAATACAATATTATAAAAATTACTTGTAAAGAAGTATCTCGTCCTAGACTCCTAGGTGAGAACATTAGTAAAACGCAAAAAAAAATTCGAGACACTGATTCGAAAAATATATAAAAATATACGATTTTTTCAAAGATAGATGTGTTTTCATAACTAAAAATATATTTTTGAATTTAGGTTTAGTTACGGAATCGATGCTCTACAAGAATTTGATGTTTAAAAACAAACCCCAGGTAACACAGATATAAGGAAAGTAGGTTACCTTCTGGGTGTGTCTGTAAGAAGCTACAGTTCTTGAGTGTGGGTAAATATGGGATAAACTGATATATTAAAGAATATAATATTTTCAGTGACATCCCGTGGGGGTAGGCAGATTGAGCGTCGCTTGGGGGCGGCAGTTGCCCGAAGTGCGGCAAATCGAGGAAAATTATTAGCTGCGTGTAGAAAATAGCTACCTAAACTTAGTAATAACGGAAATATCTTTCCATTTAAAAAAATAAGCCCACTGGTTGGAAACAAAATGTATTAATTGACATAAAAGATTTAACAGAACTGTATTTTTGTCGGGTTCGCGATATCTAGTCTACTTCCGCTGTCCTTGGACGTCACGTCCTTGATAACCAGCGTGCATAACAAGTGCAGATTTGCGAATTATATTTGAATTATACGTAGGTACATACTTACTCAATTTAAAATGTATCCACAAATATTTTTGCAAGCGAGTTTTGGAAGTTGTCAGGTGTATTTTTAAAAGTATCTGACGTCGTGGACTCGCAATATTGTCTATTGAAGCAGAGATGGCATTTAAATAAATTTAGATTTAGTGGTACCTACTTAATTATATTTCTTAGTAATGTATCCACATAACACATTTCTTAGATATTGGAGTTATGAAAGGATGATAAAAAATACTGTATAAATATTGGAGCGGTATTTTGTCTAGGGACATCACTGATTATTTTCATTAGGTATGTATGTTTCATAATAATAATTGTACCTACACTAAAGTTACTTACGTAAATGCGCATTTAATATTGATAATATGGTGGCGCGCGTTTAATGTAATTGGCGCTATACCAGTGGATATACGGGTTCAAATCCCGTCGAGCATCGTATTTTTTTTCAAATGTGATTTTTTTCTGGTACTCTTATATATCTGAGGTATTTTCACGTTATGTAGGTATGTTCAATTTATTAACTTTATTTTACTTTTATTTTTTGTTAATAATTTTGTTTAGTTATAGTTTAGTTATAGTTAAAATATTTTCATATTTTATTAAATTGTTGTGTTTTATAGCGACCGTGTCTAAATCGTATCCCCCTGATCTAATGCCATTTGAAAATTAATTACGAATGATAATTAATTATTAATAATATTTGCTATGGTACGGCTACTGGTTAATAAATTGTTTTCGACCGCTGAAGTACGGAATGAGTAATTAGCATTTAGGGGTGGAAGTCAGGCAATAAAAATCGTAGAAAATCTTCGTTCCTTGGAATCATTACGTTCATTCACAACACCAGTTTAAGAATGGCTGTAATGCCCATTCAAATCTCGCATAGTTGCACGTACCGCCGCTTGTACTCAGGTGTGATTTTACTCCCATATTTAAACACCTTCACAAGGGCGTTCACGGAAAATGAGTTTGGATTATAACACAAGAGATTCTTATGAACTTTTAGTGTTACAACACTTGATGACGATTCTGTGACACATTGAAGCATTATCTTTGTATAGTCTATAATACCTATAACCATGGCCCCCACAAGGTGGCGTGGGGAGTCGACCAGATATGTAAGATAAACACACATCACAAATTTGCATTAATAGTGAAAAAAGTCACCTGCGGCGCTATTTCACTTCCATAGTGTTATTATATAAAAATTATATGGTTGTGTGATACAATTTTTCACTGTATCACTTGGCAACTCCATAATAAAATTGGATAAATTAAAAATACACCATAATTTTACTGAATACACCATTTAGGAAACACTACTGTAAAGCGTCACACCGACTTTTCCCTTGGCGATAGATAGGGGGGGCCACCAAAGATCCTATCCTGGGGGCCCGCTTCAGGATGTGGGGGCCATGCCTATAACCTCCTGCTTTGGAAGCTATTTTGATATTTAAATATTATAATGTTCAGCAACGTCTCGTGGGAAGTGGGCAGGTCATTCGTTACACTATAGATACACTATACAGGACGGCGAATGAAGGAATAAAAACAAAATATTTCAACTTTTGTGAGCAGTGACGGTTTCCTGCGAAGCAGGCGATGCGGTCGCTTCATTAGAAAGTATCGAAATTTTAATTTCTACTTTAATAACTACCACTTTCTGAGAGTAGGTTTGGTGGTAATGCTCTAATTGTCAGTATATGGTATTTATGTCAATTTAAAGAATTTTATTCGTAGTGTGCTTCATCCTTGAAAATAGTTGCTCACAAATATACGTACCTACTACCAAAAAGCGAATAATAGTTTAGGACGTGAGAATCGTGACCCGGATGATTTAGCTGTCGAATAGCCTTCTCATTGAGTTGTCTCCACTCATAATTGTCAGTAGGTAGATGATGTTTATGTTAATTTAATGAATTTTCGCGTAGGTATTTGATTGTTAAAGATAGCCGAAAATAAATAGTAATATAGTAGATCATGGCCCCCACATTCTGAAGCGGGCCCCCAGGCTAGGATCTTTGGCGGGTCCCCCTACCTATCGCTAAGGATAAAGGCAGTGTGACGCTCCACAGTAGCTTTTTCCAAATAATGTACGCGGTAAAATGAATGTGTATATTTTTAGTTTTTTTTTTTATATTTTAATATATCCATTTGAAATATGGAACTGTCGAGTATACACAAATAAAAATTGTATCGTACAAACACATAATTTTAAATAATAAAATTATTGAAGGAGGAGGCGACTTTTTTTTACTATTTTGTGATGTGTATTTACATCACTTTATCTGGTCGACTCGCCACGCTGGGCACTTCCTGAGCCCGGGCCCCAGGCTAGAGCCCTGTCAGCCCCCCCTTTGTGGGGGCCATGTAGTAGATACCTAACAATTTTTTCGACAATTTGGAACTAAAAATGAAATGGGACTGGCGACACTTTGTCTAGGGACATCACTGTGTATGTTTATCACAGGAAACTCAGAAATGACTTTTCTGTGGTTTATGTGAGTGTTAATTTAAATGATAATTAACATTTTAATTTTAATTAAAAAAAAAATTGATGCCGTATTTCATATAACAGCCTACATTTGTTTTATTTATTTTATTTTTTTGTTGAATTTACTGTTTCAATGAAATGTTTGCTGTTTTCGACAAATTTAATGCAAGGTGATAGTAGTGTAAAGTTTGATACGAATTTATCTGCAATACTAAATGAAGTGCAGCTAATTTGGTCATTGGTCTTAGCTGTAATTATTCAGTTTCTCTTTTATATAATTTAGGATACACTTTGTAGAGATGGGTTTTATAAACGCCTTTGGTCGATTTTTTAACTGTATTTTGTGGAACAGATAGCATTCTATCTAAGTCTTCACTCTAGCTAGATTATATAGGACTCATTGTTCAATATATACATATCACAGAAAAGCTAATTTTTGACTCTCTGATAGGTACGTGGCATCGGTCGTGGGTTTAACATTAATAATATCTACATAAAGTAGTCATATATTAAAAAAAAATATACTAGTAGGTACCTAGACATACGTATTATTTGATGAATATTCTTCATCATTTTACCAAAAATAAAAAGATCCAATAAACCAAACGTTTCGAAAGAAAAAAATAACAAAATAATACGACGTGACTGATATGAGTATATTTTACAATATACCTAATATAGTCTAAATCTGGCAAATCTTAATTGAAAAATTCTATAGTTTATACCGATAAAGATTAATTAAAGAAATATTAAATACAAATAAGTTGGTTAACTGCCATCTACGTCACTGCATCTTTACATTTACGTACGTGTCGAAGAGACTATTTTGGAAAATCTTTGAAAGTTTTCTGTTTGTTTTTTCAGTAAATTCTACAAGGAGCTTTTTAAGTTTTTAAATATTTCGAAATACATAAATCACTTCTTCAAATAATAAACTACATAAACCTTTGGAATTGGGATCCATATTAGAAAAAAAAAAACACAATTTGTTGTATGACAATTTAAACGCACTGATAGTAATCTATCTACCTACGTCATTTTGAAGACAGTTATAGTCACCATTTATGTTGAAGAGGGTGTATTATGGAACTATGCAGTACACCTGTTATGTCTTAAACTTTTCGACGATGCATTATTTGCCATTGGCAAAAACCAAAGGAGTGATGTTCCTGAATCAAACAAAGGTATCAACAAATTGATTAGAACAGGTAACTTTTACTCCCCTCAGACCAAACTCCCTTCTTTCCAGCGACCGGAATCGGGACCCCATTGCGTCACCCGGAGACCGACCTTCCCTCGAGTATAAAATAAATAACAAAATATGGTGGCCAGTCTGACACTTGCTGCGTCAGACTGCCAACGTGAAGATCTCTTCAATTATAATGTTCGGCAGTTTTGTATTAGCTTTAATTTGTTACTTACTACAATTTTTAATATTGCCTCTAAAATCATGTGAATTCAGTTAAATCACATTTGAGTGCATAGCGACCTTAGTCTTGAGTAACTGCTGCTGAGACATTCCCAGTCATAAAAATAAAAATAAAATTTCACATCCAAACGTAGCACCACGCCCGATTAAGACCGGGTGTGGTGCGGGGCGGGCGTGGTTTGGTGAGCCATTAACTTCAATGACACTTGACCTAAGTGCAAACCTCAGAACCAATCCACCCTAGGTATTAAAAGTAATAAATACTAAACCAAAAACAGATCAAGGGTTAAAGCATAAAACTACTCGAGGGAACTGCATCAGGCAACCAGGCGCCGAGATCCTGAACGCGTATTTTACCCGAAAGTAACCAGCTCTCCGGTTTTTTTTTTACTCCGGATGGTCTTTTCTTCGCCTTTACGACGATGGTGGATAATGGCTTCAGATTCAACCTTGTTACATTATACTTCAATTTGATTAACAACACACAGCATATGTACGAGTACATTATATCAGCCTCTGGCGGTCGTGAAGGCCCCAGAGGCCGTACCAGAATCGCCATAGCCTCCTAGAGACAGCCGACAGCAGCATTTCATATAAAGGGGATAAAGGCTTTGCACCTGGGTGCCCCATCGCAGCTAGGTATATCGAATTAAACGAACGAGATACCTAACTTGTAGATTCCCAAAACCACCGCTGTTTGAGTAGATTTCCTAGAAATACTCCTCAGTCTTTGATATTCATGTAATTTTCCAAGATTTATATTGCATTACAAATACACTGTGTCATATATTCTTGTGGTAGTGCAGGCGACTCATTCAGGTGTTGGTATCGTTACTTTGAAATGATTTCGTCGTGGCTGCAATGCCAAAAGAATCTGTCCTTCCTCAATATGTCAATTGATTTTAACGAAATACCTAAGGAAATACCTTTACAAATGAAAATCTTCGCATAGCATTCGAAATAACTAAATAACTATAGTAGATTCATCATATCTTAGCTACGGTCGGGGTCTTAGACTATAGATACATCTAGACGCCACCCGTTGCATTGCTAAATGAAGCCGCGTGCCGTGCGTTTGGTTTGTGGGCGAGCGAACGCATTCGTCTACAAATGTTCGAGACCATAGACCATTTCGATACGAGACGCTCAGAATTAAAATATAATTTTCTATTTTTTTACGTTATATAGTATTTTTAAGCGGTCAAAATGCAACCATTAGGTAAAGATATCCATAATTTAAGTTATTTTAAAGAATCACTAGGTCACTGATATTAAAATATATAATAATATACAAATAAATTATGACGAATATGTATCAACTTACCTATGAAACGTAATACCATCTTCTTGCTTATCAGTACGGCTACCATATTTTAGTACAACACACAGAACCATCTTTTCTACTTAATTAACTAAAAATATTTACCACTGACTCTATGTTTAACACAAAAAATAGCAATTTTAGCAACACGGTTATCGACGCTTAGTTATGCAATAAGCTAAGATTTGCCGGCTACATCATAGCAAACCATCTCCCAGATCTGTAAACCTTTTATCTTACTCTAGCGCGTGCCGCAGAGATTATAAGGGTACCGAATACTTTCTCACTCGCACTTATGCATCGTTTTTGTTCAGGCCTTGGTCGGGGTAGTAAAAATACACCTGGAAGTGCGTGGGGAAATGTAGTTCAGCAATTCACCGCTAACATGTCCGTAGCCATTGATATAGTGGTAAGACTATTATAGCCAGTACATAATGTTATATAGAGAGGGCCTATTGTTCGGCAAAGTGAAACCGTGTTTCTAGCGTACCTATACCGCACAATAGAACAACGATTTTATTATTATCAACTTAACTAAGAAACGATACCATCGTGTTGCTTCTCAGTACGACTACCAATTTTAAACACAACATAGTTAAGTAACCATAATATGTTCTATTAAAATAACTAAAAATAATTACCACTAACTTTATATTTAACACAAAAACAATAAACTTCAGCAACACACGTGCTCGCAGTTTTTAAATGCATTGTAATCAGCCAAATCATTTTTTTCCGGCGACGTTTTCAAATTTTTAAAATTCAGCCGTTGAAATTATATCTTAGTCTAACGCATAGAGCGGAGATATAAGCGTGCCGAATGCTTACTCACTCGCACTTATGGTTCGTTTTTGTTCAGGCCTTGGCTATATCACTACCATCGTAACTCGTAATTCAGTACCACGGCCTGTCTATACTCGATAAACCACAGCATCCTAAATACGATGCTTATGGGCTGAAGTCGCATTCAGTGATTCAGTGTATTTTTTCGATTAAATACATGTTTGTGTTGTAAAAAATTATGTAGATTAAAAATATGTTGGTAGGTACCAAGTTCGGTAATTATGAGAGTATTGGAGAACACAGGGGATACCTACCCAATAAACAAAAATAAATGTTTTGCAGGATATATATAATAATATTTACTTTATCAATGTTACATTTCCTCTAACCTTTGATGGAGATTCGTAACTAATCCCGTTAATCCAACTTGACATCTGCAGTTTTACGTGCGACGACGAATATTATTTAACTATCAAGCAGTTAATCTATAACTATGGTGGCATAAAACTATATTACTTATAAATTTATTTATTTCAGATATTATATGATTATATATTTACTAGAAAATAATTAAGTACAAGATAAAAAGAACTTTTTATATACTTACAACGTTTTTAAATTTTCTGTTGAATCATATAAACTTGACTTGACTAGCTTAAACGATCAAAAAAAATTTTACTTGATAGAAATAATACTGAAATATCATTTTGACATGTCATATTGATTTCCATAGTAACGCACGTATATATTAATAATTTAGTTGCTAGGACCATCCGCTTAGCCACCAATAATGGTGTCGAAATAACTTTTCATACAAAACAGAATTAACTGAAAATGAATTCAATTCTACTTAAAGATGGCTAAAAGTATTAAAAAAAATGCATTGGCATCGTGTTCTGATATATTCTAAAAGTTTCAAATGTCTAGCTAGTCGGGAAGTTAGTTAAAAATCTATTGCAAGATTTGTACCGGATAAAAAACCACCGGACAAATAAGAATACGAGCTAAGAAAAACGTTGTAAAATACCAGATGGCAGTGCCACCTGTCAACATTCTTAAAAGTGGCTTAGTTCTGCAACATAATTTATTTATATTGTAATCGTTTTATTAAGACTTTAAAATGATTTGTCAAAATGTTATTATGAGAGTATCCTATAATTTGTTTTATTTCACAACCCGATTAAAATAAACGATTCCTTAATTTCTGTTTCAGTTCATTTTAAATTTGCGTTTACGTGTGAGGCTGTAGGCTATCTTTTCTTTCACCTTACCGTAGTATATCAATGACCTTACCCCATTTAATACGTCATCTCCCTGTCTCGCTCTCTCCTACACATTTACATAATATGTTTTCTCGTACATACAAAATCTCAATGCAAGAGGACTACATATTTACCCTACCAGAACAGGTCAATAATGTAGGGTAGGTTTTTGGCTAAATTCTAATAGATTTGATACGTACTCGTAAGGCAATCGGCAGAGCTCATTGGTAGACATTAGTATTAGGCTATATGCAGCCAATGGGATGTATTAGATCACTACAGCACAGGTACCTATGTCAAAACTGAAGTGGGCTCTGTACGATTTTTCGTGCATGTGCGTCTTCGCCAGGGCCTCGAAAAAAAGCGTATAAGGTTGAAGTTGGTTAGTTAGCTTATTCCAAGTTCATATTAGTGGCAAAGGGTGGAGGTAGGCTGTTAAGATCCGACATAAATAGTGCACCTTGTCGTTCAAACGGATTATTTTTCTGTGAACCAATGCTACAATATGTAGATAGTACCTACTTATTTGTTAGTTTTTTTTTTTAAATTCGATTAAAAATCTTCAAATCTTAGCCATATTAGTAGGTATACGCTTTATAGTTTAAAACTTGCATTTTTTTGTACTTTTTACTACACTGATACGCCTCTTTGCCAATAAAAGGAGATCAAATGATATTCAATAATTCAATTGTATTGATATATGAAGTAATCAATAAATAAATATATAATAATAAAATATATTTTTAGAATATTATTAAGTACATCATTTTCACCCTAGAGCCGGAGTGTAAAGTTATGAAGAGGCAACTCAACAGGCAACTCAACAGCCAACCCTAGTTGAGACCAGGCGAACAAAAGTCTCATTCACAAATTATACTAGTGCAATGGTACCTACCTAATTGTAGCGAAATTGTTAACAATGAATTAATTAAATTTTTAGAAATAATTTTGAACGTTCCACAGTTTAAAATTGATATAAAAATCGTTATTTACCGTTAGCAGATGTCGAGAAATAAAATTTTAAAGTTTAGTGAGGTATGTTGCAATTCTGTTAAAATAATGCATTTTTAATCCTATAAGGGTTTGTGACGTTAATATTTCTTTGGGGTGGTCCAAAAATAATAAATTGCCAATGACACAGGATATTCTTCTTCTGATGTGAATTATTAGTGAATTTTATTAATTTTTCCTCGAGTTAAATTATTTTTCTACTTGGGTAGGTACTCTGTTGTAGTGGCGAAGGGTGGAGGCAAGCTATTAAGATCCGCCATAAATACCTAGTACACACTAAACTTTGTCAGTGATACTTAGTTGTACTAAGAATACACGTCGTATCAAAGTTCAGCGTGTAATGTTGTATCGGAAATATAAGGCCGTATATTAAAGACCGTCCAACCTCTTTGGCTCATGTAGTACTGATAAAATTCATGTCTAAATAAAACACGGTTCTTGTCGGTTTACACTTTACAGGAAGCCAGCAGCAAACAAATTTTGAAAATAACCGATGTACAGGATTATTTGTTAGGTTAGGTTAGGTTAGGTTATCATTCTTGAATTCATAAATTTTGCCAAAATCAGTTATGAAAATTGAATGAATGTTCATATTGAATCTAATAGAATTGGAGACCGTATAGTATAGGTCATCTCTTTCTATTGATATATTACATCAATGTCTCTTTCCGATAAGAAAGCTCACAGCGCACTGTGCCACGGTGAATTTTTTTACGTACAATTTACATATAACTTTGAGACATGTTATCTCAAAGACAAAAGTGATGAGGAACTGTTTTTCGGACCCTGCGATTATCTGTATTTCTGGCACCCAACTCGAGCAAGTCAGCAGCTACGTCTATCTCGGACAGCAGGTGTCCATAGACGGAAGCATGCACGATGAAATTGCTCGAAGAACAAAGCTGGGATGGAGTGCTTTCGGACGTCCGAATAGTATCTTCAAGAGTGACCTACCATTATGTCTTAAGCGTAGGGTGTTCAACCAATGTGTGCTACCCGTGCTCACGTATGGCTGCGAGACGTGGACCCTCAACACGAGAGATGTCCAAAGGCTAAGAGTCACACAGCGCGGCATGGAGATGTGCATGTTGGACATCACGCGAAAGGACCGTAAGAGAAACGAATGGGTTAGGAAGCAGACAAGAGTACGCGATGTAATAGACGTTGCCAAACAGCTGAAATGGAGATGGGCGGGGCACATTGCTCGCTGAAAGGACGGCCGCTGGACAAATGCCGTCATCCAATGGTACCCAAGGGGTACGAAACGGCCACAGGGTCGCCCTAAAAGCCGCTGGATTGACGAACTGGTAAAGTTCGGCGGAAATACGTGGCATCGAACGACACAGGACCGAGAGATTTGGAGAAAGCTTGGGGAGGCCTTCATCCAGCAGTGGATGATGACGATGATGATGACATATAACTAAGAATACAATATGCAGATGGTGCTGGTTAGTTTTTAAAATTCAATTAAACCCTGCCAACCAAACCATAATAGTTTAGGTCCCTATGATATGGACGTTCCGACAAAAATACTGCATCACTCGCCACTGCTCTATTCCATAATTATATACTTACCTATATGTAATAATGACAGTGATCATGTCAGACGCGCACAAAAGGGGAATAGGGTTTCGGGTCCGGATCCCCCCGGAACGAAAAAATACCAATTATTTAGGTGAATGACATATTACTTCTTTTTATTCTTAGTCAGGGCCTCTTGGCTGAAGATCGTGACCCGGATGATTTGCCTTCTCATTGGGTTGCGTTCTACGTCACGCAAGGTCTGTGCCAGTGGAAGACCCGTGGCATTCATGAATAGTTGGTAAAGATCTGCCATCGTAAGTTGGCAGCCGGTCGAATTTGAAACTAAAATTGTCTATCGAGGATAAATTTGTTACAAATGCCATTTAATTTTACAACATGTTTCTCGAATTATGGATTGCATAATATTTGTACAGAAATCTACTACCAATAAAAAATTATAAATTACCATTTTTTTGTTAGTTATGGTAATATTCTCAATGTCATACTAGCGCCCTCGCTGAAATGCCAATTTATGATGGTAGATCTATACCTACAATCATCTCAGGCATCCAATGTTTGCTCTAATATTCTGACGCGGAAAATCTAAAAGACAAGACGGGATGATACATTCGATAACCACTCGCGAATGTGACAGGTCGCAATAACTCATAGGTTACCAGTGGTTTAGTAATTAACCAGGTATTCATCGCTAGATTGAAATTGCGGAGTGTCTGGGTATGACGAATGTACAAGGAAAGTGCGAGGATCCACGGTTGAAGCGACGAGAAGCTATAAGTAGTAGGCGGGGCAAATACGGAAGTCAGTGGCACCTGCTAGATGTTATTAATCCCTTTCCCTCCCACCAAATTCAATAAAAAAAATCGATAATAAACTATTATGGATATTTTTCGAAATGGACCCCCCCCCTTATCAAACCATATTTATGTTTTGTCCGTTCGACGGTGATGACAGGACAATCAAAGGTAGGTACCACAGTTAAAAATGTTTAATTCATACGACCCGTCAAAGATCGATGAGATTTAACAAAAGGCTGACTTTATTCAGGCATTGAATTATAAATTACGACGGTAGTGCTAGTTATTAATTGTATTCCATTGGCAATGCACTATTCTGTTCGCAATAAATTAATATTTCCGATTGCACATTTCGTTGAAATTATTACCAAATATTTTAACAGGAAACAATCAATTTCAATCAACAATAAAATTTACCATATTTCATTAGAAGTAGGTACGAGCAATTACTAGCACTACCATCGAAATTTACAGAGTCGTGGGCTTAGAATTTAGATTATAGAAAAAATCTTGGGTTTAATACACGCCTTGCGACAATAATTGACAACACAATATATTCCGCGACAAATTTATTCGGTGGGTAAATAAACAAAGAACCTTTACTCACCGTCAGGAGCTGTATATTTAACAATGTATGCATTAAATGAATTAACTGCATCATATAACTGCAATGGTCATTCTATTTGAAACGAATGTCAGACTATATAAAGAACTTGATAATCAATTGAAAGAAGAAGTTGTCGGCCAAAGAAGAAGTACCTAGCCTGACTCCATGGTATAATTCGGGCCGCACGAGAGAGCATGGGAACCGGAGGAATGTTGCCAGGGACTGAAATCATTAAACATATGTCATGAACGAAACCAAATGCCAGCCTGGCATGTATGTGTCTTGGAGTCTTTGACAATACCTAAGTAGAAAATGTAACTGCTCACATGAATTTATCTACCCTGTACAGTTTTCATTCAGCTATGATACCTAATATTTTTATCAATGCATCATAAAAATACCCTTATGATTTATTTTGTGGACTCTTTTTTTAAGTTATTGTTTTCGCTCGTATCATAATACAATTTTAACTGAATTCAATCTAAATAATACATAGGTATTTTATACCTTTAATGTTCAGCAAATCGACATACCTGCCTTCGTACAGATTATTCAGGTGGTACCCACCTAACAAAAATATTAATATCTAAACATTATTAGATGTTACTGTCGACTCCCACAGCCAGGTTTTGGTTCCAAGAAAGTGTACGTTAATCTGTTTCAGGTGTGCAGCTTAAATGCAGTCAAAACGAGAAAAGCCGTAAGTTTTCCCACGTTATGTAGGCTCATTAAGAACATTAAGGTGCATTAGGGAAAACCAAAACACCGACAAACCCAACACAACAAAAACAAGTGATCTTTTTCTTTTACCTGTACAATGCCATTTAGGAAATACAGTAATTTATTATGATAACATAGTTTTTTTTATGATCTACGTCTAAACACTTTGTGCCAGTGGCGAAGGGTGGAGGTAGGCTGTTAAGATTCGCCATAAATAGTGAACACTAAAATATGTCATATATTATTGTTTGTTTTCATTGAATTAGGAATACAATTTGAAGATGGTGCTAGTGTTTAAAATTCAATTAAACCCTCTTTAAACCAAACCATAATAGTTTAATTAGTATGCTATGGGCGATCCGACAAAAACATTGCACACTTTTCAGTCATACTTAAGTATTTCTTTTTGTCGAATTAAGAATACATAATACTACAGATGGTGTTGGCAGTTATTTAAAATTCATGACGCCCTGCCTATACGAAACCATAATCGATAAAAAATATTCTTCTATCAATACAATATTTAAAATTATGTATGATTTAATGGCATAATTTTAGATATTTTATAGATAAGCGAATATTTTTTTACTATTATCTACTATGGCTTGGATTAGGCTAATACTTATATTATTATTAATTTTATTTTAAAAACTAACAAACTCTATCTACACATTGCAGTCTTAGATCAATGAAAACAAATATGTTTGGTTTCAGCTATACAATCAGGTAAATTGGCTTAACATTCAAAATATTCGAGAATACTTACTGCAAGATTATGTAAGTGTTGGAATTTGGATGGCAATATAAGACGGAAGATGTTACCGGAAGGCGGAAGCTGAATCGGAATAGGCAGGATTTGTAGGATTAACACTACTGAAAAGGTCATGAGTACATTACGTAGGTATAATGTCCTTTATTGATAGCACCATTAAAATTTTCAAGGTTTGCTTTTATTGATAGAGTACCTATGCATGCATTCAGATCCCTTGTCTAAAGCGTGCATCATTTATTATGAAACGTATTCTACAAATAAAAATATATTATTCCTACCAGAAGCGAACGTGAGTTCGTGACATTTCCACCTTTAGTAGACTCTGCTGGTTACCTACTGTTCAGCTTTATAATATTTACTTACAAGGGCAGCCAAAAGAACTCTAAACGGGAATAGAATAGGCATACGCAGTGACGTACCGTGGCGATAGGCAATCAATGCCCTTACTAAGGGTGGAAAATTTTGAGGGGCGGCTATAATGCATGTATGAGTTAAGCAAAGTTTTCTCGAATTCCACCACAGCCGGATTCCTCAGACTCAACAAGACATTCTCAACTGAGCGAATGATCCTATTGGATTTGACAAAACTAGCCCTGATCGTTATTAAATAATATAGAATGAAATTAATTATATATTATTAATTCGATTAATCTACAATTAATAATTATCTGCTATAATCAATGACATTATTAATGGATAACGCACTCAATACAGTAGCTAAAGATCTACCATCGTAAGTTGGCAGCCGGTCGAATTTGAAACTAAAATTGTCTATCGAGGATAAATTTGTTACAAATGCCATTTAATTTTACAACATGTTTCTCGAATTATGGATTGCATAATATTTGTACAGAAATCTACTACAAATAAAAAATTATAAATTACCATTTTTTTGTTAGTTATGGTAATATTCTCAATGTCATACTAGCGCCCTCGCTGAAATGCCAATTTATGATGGTAGATCTATAGCAACTAAATTCGCGCATAGCGACATTCGCACATGTATAGGTAGACGTCACGCAATTTCCATTATGCGATATCACGCATCGGGAAAGTTATAGCAATATCACCTTTATTGTAATGGCGTTAGAACAGTGTTTCTAGTGTCATTGTTCATTTGAGCGAACCCGTTCGAACCGAACCATTCGGCAGACCCTACAAAAAGCATCGGGAATTTATGGCAATATCACCTTTATTGTAATGGCGTTAGAATAGATTATGCCATTCGGTAGACCCGACAAAAAAGTGAGTGTCATTTTTTTTCCAGATGCTTCGTCCATATTAATGTCATTGGCTATAATCGATGATGGCGGGCGGCATTTTCGCTTTGTATAATAATAATGATATAAGGTCGGCTAAAGATTGCCTAAAAATGTCACTGGGAGCAGATTAACGTGAACTGTTTGTTAAACTTTGCTACGGTTTTCGAACCAGTTCATTTGATTAACACATCAGAATCGGGCTGTACAGTGTACACTTACTGTAGATAATATTCGACAGAACTATTTTTGTTTATCTAGTCTTTTTAATTTCTTATTATTTTTTTAAAAATATGTAACAAATTCAAAATGTACTCGCACCTGTTTATTTACAAATATTTTGCCAATTGTATTGGTTTAACGATGTACCTAAGTATTAAATTATACTTATACATAGATGAGTATCTATTTATTTAAAACTTGACTGGCCTATTTTCTCATGTCCAGATATCTGTACGTATGCAGTTGGCCGTATCACAGTTTATCGTGAATAGTATTATAATAGAATCCTGTTGTATCGGAAATCGATGGCCATATAGTATTAAGATTAAATTCATCCCTAAATAAAACACTTGATAATAAAATACGTGATAAAAACCACCGGAATACAAAGGAAAATATAAGAAAATAGGTAAGTAAATTAGAAATAACTATAATCATATTATAATAATGTATATTTATATAAAATTCTGATAGGGGCTTATAAGTATCAAGTCGTAACTATCAAATACATATTATAATAATTATGCTATTATTGAATCTAATAAAATTGGAATGTTACTATCAAAAATGCTCTGCGAATAACTCATTTTATTTTTATCTCAATGCTCTTCGGCCATTTCTTTCCGGTAAGATAGCTCACGGTGAGCTCTGCTATGGTGAAATGTAATACATACCTACCTCCGTACAATTTACAAGTAACCTTATTTTCCACCGTATAGAAGGCTCGAAATTAGTCAGCACTTGGGGGCATCCGCGTAACATAAACCTTAATTTTTCTTCTTCTTCTTTTGACTATGTCCAATCCTAATATTATGATCATATAGGCATCCACGGAGTGGAGGGTAGTATTAACAGATTTTTGTTTTTAAATGTTTTTAGTTGTTGTTGGCCACTTAGTCAACGTATTAGGTTCATAATCTAATTCCAAACATTAAAAAAAAAAAAAACAGTAAGTATTTGTATTTGCCAAATGCCTCTTATTCCATGTACCTATAGATATGCTAAAATTTATCAGGAAATAGAATAATGACATAGTTATTTCTTTCTAAATAATAGTAAAATTAAATTTCTATTACCAACATCGGAAAATAGGGATGATTTTTAACACGAAACTAATTTCTGCGATTTCAACAATGATATCACAAGATACAATTATTCATAACCTCTTTGCACCGACTTTGTAGTTGGTATGTACCTACTACACAATAGGTAATATTATAGTTACATATTGTATAACAAATTATTGTTTAAAGTTTAAACAAATCGATGAAACGTGCGAGAATTTTTATTCTTAACATGGCAATAAACAGGCAGGTGCCTAAGTGATAAATAGGTGGTATTAACTAATGGGTACCTATAAAATGAGAACTTCGAGAGAAGAGAAGAAATTGTTCTTTTTGCTAGACATGAACTACTTACTTTCTTCTTAGCGTGCAATCCCTCACCGGAGGTCGATCACCGTCAGGGAGATCTTAGCTCTATTGCTTAGACTATGTCTATTTCTCGGAACATTTCGCTGGAGATGCAATCAGGGAAGAGATATTATATTTTTGGTAGGTACTAGTCGGTTATCCTGGATACAGCGGCAAACATATTTTGAAAATAGCCGATATACTGGATTATTTGTTAAGATAACCTAACCTAAACTAACCCAAACTAACAAATAATCTAGTATATTGGCTATTTTCAAAATCTGTTTGCCGCTGTAGGTATCCAGGATAAACTTATTTATTTATTTATTTATTCGACATATTAGGACAGAATTAAAGAAATATTAAAACAATTATTTTAGTGACATCAAAATATCTACATATTTTACCTATCAAAATTAAATAACAGGTATAACACTGATTTATAATACAATTAAGCGTCTTTTAAATGGAACTTTAATGACTTGATAGAGAATTACGTTGCAGATGATTTTTGTTCGTTGAATAACATATATTTTTATAATAATTATATAAAAATATTTTATTCGAACGTTTGCCAACCCTGAATCCTGCCGCCTGGATGTTTCGCACGCCTAACACCTCAGCTTAGCGCGTCACTGGATGCACTCCTATACATTAGAGCGTAGACACACGGCACTGCAGTTGGCGTGCGTCGACGTAGGTTCTACTTGACTCCAATTTGATATAAAAAATCCAATTGGAGATTCTGACCGGATGCATTTGGAATCAAGTGATACCTGCGTCGACGCATGCCGACTGCACTATCTTGTGTCTGCGCCCGTACAGATGTTCTTAAGTCTCACGAAATGCAGGGTCATCCTGTGCTACATTTACCATTGAACTTTCGGGAATGCCATATTTTGTCCTCATAATGTGGCCGAGGTCCTACTATCTTAGACTACCTATATATTTATATAATATACTGTCCTACTGATGTATCTATAGTCTAAGGTCCTACTGTAGTTTTCTGGTTTTGCTACTGTGCAGACATTCTCGTTCCTTTTCCAATCGGTTGAGAACGTCAACATTTCATGAATTGATGCAACCAACCGGACGCGGTACCCGTGTCTAAGAGACAAGATAGCGCTGATGACATAAACAGACACTAACGTAATAATTATGACCGATAGATAGGCCACAGGCATTCGTTGACCACTCGTGGATCCGATGCGACGGGTCGTAGATGAGCTTCTCTGCAATACTAAGTAAAAAGACAAGGGTTTTTAGTCTTAGTGAAATGAGAACCCCAGCTTTAAACTACATTATCTCTTGTAGGTATTATGTCAAAACAATCCAATAATTTTACATACTTAATATAAGAGAGAGGGTAGTTTAACAGTTTCTTCTTATTATTATTTCACTAAAAAACACTACCTTTTTACTTAGCAGGGCAGTCCTGTAGTTATGGCAGCAGGCCAGGTGTTCACAGCTAGATTCAAATTGTTGAGTGTCTGGTATGGAGAATATACCCGTTAAATTGCAGCGGTCTATGGTTATAATTAGAAAATCAGTGTCACCTATTAGATTTTGTTAATACCACCCCCTCCCTGCGCCTTAAAAATCAACAATAAATTATTATGGTTAATTTTTTCGAAATAGACACCCCCATATAATTTTTCTGCGTGCGCGCCTTATTCAATCAGTGTGTCGGTGGGTACTTAAGTAGGTAGGTATATCGTAAAATATGTAGCAGTATGCTACTGAAATGTAACGTCCGAGAACAGGCTATTTGTATTTATTGATTCCGCTAAACGTTTAAATTATTACCCTTTGTTCATTACATTTTTAAAAACTTTTCCCTACACCAGGGCTGGCGACCTTTTTACGTGAGCGTGCCAAAATCTTCTGTCAATGGGAAACAATGATTTTTAAGAATTTTATTGAAAATGTTTAAAATTACAATTAAGCTCTTGAGATTCTATCTTTCACAGTGTTTCTAGCCTAATAATTATTGTAACCAATAACAAACATACTATTCAATGATAACAAAATTTGTTGGCTAAAAATATGTGGGTGTACGGAAAGATGATGAAGAATCCGGAAAAATCATATGACAGAAAGCATTATTTCAGTTTTTACTGTTTTTCTGTTTTAAATGCCAAAATGTATATAATTTTACGCTCTACGTCCTGGTAAAACGCACAAAGGCATAGGATATAATGGTGAGAAAATAGAAACATTATTAAATAATATTGTTATTTGTTTATTCTGATAGAAAGTATGATGACCTAATGCGTTCTGCGTATACAAAATACAGGACTTGTAACATGTCGTATATTGTGTTTGCCATAAAGGTTAGTCTTTATAATGTAGAAAAAATGTTTTTAAATCATAAGGGCATTTTCGCCAAAGTTTGTACATTGCGTTTTTGGCATGTCCCATGACTTTGATTGATTTTTTCATAGTTATTATATTATAAAATGTTGGAAAGTTATGTACTTTTAACATGCAAATTTATTAATTTACTCTATTCAATCAGTTAAATACAACTATCTGACCTGTATATATTTTTAATTGATTATTTAGATCGAAAGGTAGTGCGTTTTTACCATGTCCCACCCATAAATTCAAATAAACAAAGTCTGATTTCGTCATTAATTTTGAGTGTGTAAAATTAAATTCGTAGTGTTTTCAACAGCTTACATTATATATTTTTGGAAAATATATAGTTTTTTCGTAAATTTGTACCAATATTGAAAAAAAATCACGTTTAAAGTGTGTCCCAGGATATTTGAAAAAGTGGAATTCCACATTCCGTTACCACGATTTTAGCATGAAGGCGAAAAATTTTCACTATAAATATGTTTTTTTTTAATGTAGCAACATTTTTGTATAACACTGATCGCCATGTACACTTTAAATTGTTGGTGTGTGTCGGTATCGCTATCGGAACAGGTTGCTTTCTGGGTTGGTCATTTAAGAAGTTCCACTACTGTTACCACGATTTATAAGGTAAGAAAACACATATTTCTATTTCACATACTACACATATGGAGCTTATCTTTCATACTACAGATATAATAAAACATATCGCAGGTTTAACAATAAAACTAAGCTAAATTTTGGCTTCAAACACTTCTGAAACAGAATCCGTTACTTCCACTCCGAAACTATATTGGTGGTAACGTATATGTGGAATGTAAAAGTAACGAAATGGCATGCATAAAGTTGGGTTTACAGTGTGTGTTTAGTTCTTCATAGATTATAAAAAAAATTATTTTGTCTGTTCGTATGAAAAACAAAAATATTTTCATTAAAAAATATAAAAAATAACCTGACTATAATATAATAATATAATAAAGATTAAAAAAGTATGTGATATGTCTGAATACGCAAAAATAGCGCACATAAAAGTATGGAGATAAAAAAAAACAACAGAAGGAAAAGAAAAAACACCAGACTGAAATAATTGCGAGACAGGCACTGGCTCTGTCATACTCTTTCTGTTATACGCCACCAAAATTTTAAAACTTCTCCATACATTTTAGGCATAGAAATTTATAAAAATGTATGAAAAAGTATTTTTTTGTCACGTTTAACAGAAATGTGTACTCGATTAGATTTAATACCTAGAACTGTAGGTATTCACGAAATGTCAGAAAAGTACGTCTTGATTACAATCAACCTGTATAGCTACATTTTATGTTGATGAATACAATTAAATTTCAAGACAACATAAAGTCGAACTTGGTTATTACGAGGAAGATGGGACCGACTGAATTTGCTTGTTATAAGCGTTACTCGTTATATCAGAGAATAGGTATTTTTAAATGAGCATGTCACATTACACAAAAAGCCGAAAATAAAAAATTTGGAAACCATCGTAAAAATCCCCGAAACGAGCATGGCATTCATAAACTACAAAAGAAGTTGTTTATTGTAATTAACGCTGGTAGGTACCTACGGACTTCACAAACCTTGGATTTTTCAACCATATGCGTGGATACTTTTTTATTATTGTCGGTGAAACACCAATAAGGTAGGTACTTAGACACTTTACTAGTGTCATAAACGTAATCCGACCCCGGCGGCATCCTGTCCAATCGGATTTTATTGCTTAGGGTCGAAATGTTTTAAAACGGTCGACACATTAACAGTATTTTAGCTCGGTATATCCGATAAGTTGCTCGTTATAACAGTGAAAGAATTAAATGTATGGCGAAAATCATAAACCAATTGTCAACAAATGTTTCGTTATTACATCCGAGATCTCGCTATGTCAGAGATCGTAATAACCGAGTTTGACTATAATTATTTTCGTAAAAGTTATATACTCCGTGCCGCGCTAGGAACTCGCGTCTGAATCCCTTGCTGATTTTTTTTTTCATATATTGTTAATTTGCTTAAAAATATTTTTTATCTGAGTTACAAATAATATAAATGCCAAATAAAGTTATGGTAATGTATAGTGTGTCAAAATTATTACCTACCTTATTTTACAAGTATTGTGAAATTTATTATAAAATATGTCTATTTTAGTGATTAAGTTTGATTTGTTTTGTTATTTTGACGCACGTTGAATATTTATCTGTCTATCAAAAAATTCAAATAAATTTCATAAAACAAAAATTTGTTTTTATGGTAACATGTAACTTAAGCTTTACAAATTACACTCCGTTACCATTTCGTTCCATTCCGAAAATGTCCCCAAAAAAGTTGAACGTTAACTATTTTTCATTTGATTATTAAATAACGAAACTTATTTATTTTTCCAATAAAATTTAGTAAAAGTGATTATTGTCTTTAAAAAAATAGCAGAACGAACATTGATTGGTTTTTTCAAATACTAAAGGAAAAATGCTCTGCCATTATAGACATAGGGTAACGGAGGGGAACGAAATGTGCCCAAGAATTAAAATTCAATAATATTTTTTGACTATTTGTAGTTTTATTTTGAAGTGTATGGTTTTTTTAATCTAATAGAGCTCTTTTAAGTGATAAAAAGTGTTTCATTCATGTTTTAAAAGCTAAGTTTCGTAGTCACGGAACGGAAACTTATTATGCCCAATTTCATAATAAAAATGATATAAATATTGTATTAATCAATATTTTGCTGAAAAATTGCTATCACCAATTCAGCAATAGAACAAGGAATCTGCTAGCTATATAAAAATGGTTAATTTGAGTGAAAAAATAATATTACCCAAATTTCAAACATGTACAAACTTTGGCGAAAATGCCCATATAAAACAATCTACGTGGGAGAAGCTTTGAAAAAAAAATTAAAGTCCTTTTTGCGATTATCTCAGAACTTGTTTTGATGAGTTAATGCTTTCTGTCAGTATACCCTCGATTTGTAAATCGTTCACGTCTCAGCTAAATTTTCGTTCGTGCCATAGGTTCGCCAACCCTGCCCTACACAATATTGTAATTTGTGCAACAAAGTTGGTTTGCAAGCCTGAAAGAATTCAGGATTGGTTACCTGCGTATTAGGTATTAATTACCATCGTTCCTTATTTCTTTTTCTTCACTGAATTTCTCTCCCGAGTTGAGAATATGGGCCTCTACAGGAGAGAGGTATAAGACTTTTAACATCGGAAGTAGTTGTCTTATTAGCCATTCCCGCAACCAATTGAACATTTTCTCTGCAGAGGCTGGTTTAGAAATTTTAAAACCCGCGACGCTGACTGATTTTGAATCTCAACGATATTCGTTTTTCTTTTAATAAAAACCATAAATTCCGACTAAGACAAGACACTAGTAAAAATAACAATGTATCAATTCCCGATCCAATTATTATTAAAAATATAAGCGTGATCACACATAAAAGTAGTGTTTTTTTTTTGTTTGTACCTACAATAGTATCTGTGTGGATGTTTTATACTATATGTTTATAATTTTTTTAAGACGGTGTAATAATTGCACCGAATTTGAAACATTAATTGTATTCATTTCATTGTTCTCTGCCCTTTATAATGTGCTACCCCTATGCAACGAATGCCCTGCCTACTCTCACGGGACGTCACTGTTGACTATCTATATTCGTCTACCGATTTCTATTTCATTGTTAGCCCTGATAAGTGAAGTGGTCGATTTGTTCGAACGAGTCATTTCCAATGGTTCGATTCTCATCCGTGGAGGTTCAGTTCATACTATAAAGTATTCTTGAACTAAGAATACAAGTTGCAGATGGCGCTGGTTAGTTTTTAAAATTCAATTAAACACTGCTTAAAACAAACCATCATAGGTTTCATTATAGGTAGATCCAAAACGAAGTTCACACCTTTTCAGCCTACTTATTTATTTTTGTTGAATTAAGAATACAAAATTTAATTGCAGATGTTGTTAGTTAGTTTTTTTTTAATTCATTTAGCCCAACCTTTACTAAAAGATAATCGATACGAAAATATTCTTCTATCTATAAAATATCTAAAATGATGCATGATTTATTGGCATATAGGTATTTAGATATTTTATAGATACCTCCATGAATATTTTTTTTATCTAGTATCTACTTTGGCTTGGTTTCCGTAGGGTTTACTTGAATTTTCAAAACGAACCAACACCATATACAATTTGTATTATTAGTTCAATGAAAACAAAATATTATTGACCGACAAAGTTGAGTGTGCACTATCTATGTCGGATCGCAACAGCCTACATCCTCCCTTCGACACTAGTTTATAGGTATATGATCACATAATCAAATAGATTAAAAACTGCATAGAGCAGATTAACATACCCAGTATCAATAATTCTGTATCGAAACAAATTCTGGGAGTAATATCCCCAATAGTTTTATTTTATTAAAATTATCTTTGAAGTATTGCACTCTACCTACATGTTTTGTCATTTACCAATGTACCTATCTAGTAATACCTAGTACGTATTTAATAAACAAACATAAAACATTTTTGTGCATATTTTTTGATCAAAGCGTCAAAAATACAACCTTTTATCAGAATTTAAGAAAATCAGAAGAAATTTTTTAGGCCATCCATCGACTGAAACCGTATGCGGTTTAGAACCGGGTGCCATACTAAGCTTATTTTTTCTGTTCATGGAAATATATTTTCACAAACTATATTAAAGCATCTGATCGTATCCGTTTATACCATACACTTACACTTACAAATTTAGTTTAGTTTAGTATTTTAATGAATAAAAATCATAAGTTTAGTATAGCACACGGATCTAAGCCGCGTACGGTTTCAGTCCATGGATGGCCTCTTAAAAAAGTTATACTATGTAGGTACCTAACATGGATTGTGTTGTGACATTTAACAATAATTATATTGTATATGAAAAATCCAAGTTGCCGCAATATTCGAACGATTCATTCGAGTCTTCAGTGAAACGGCAAATAATTTTCAACTATAGGTGCGACGAAATTTCGGACTCGCTGGCAATCGGAGAGCGAAAGAGGGCTGTGAACACGTCAATTTGTTTTGTGATGGCGACGGGGAAATTAATTCTTAAATCGTGTAAAGATGACTAAAAAACGTTACCCATTTACTTGAAAAAGAAAACATGTCAATGATTATATTATTATTATTAGTAGAGAATAGAACAATAGAACAATAAACATAACTTTAAATGGACGCATGTTGACTTTTTATGACAAATTATGTTTTGTTCTGCACGCGTCATTTGCAAAATCTTCGCGTCGCATAGTCACGATCGTTTTAGACTGTGCCCCAGCTGAAGTATAGCTTTAATGCAATTTTCAATGAGTTGTTATAATATGCTAGGTATTGAAACTATAATTTACATTTGTTTTTTTTAAATACAGTACTTGCTAAGAAAAGTCCCTAAGGGTCCTTGCTCAATGTAGTTCCGCCACTGCCTGTCAAAAAACGTTTTTTTGGCGGCAATTTGGTCATTTAGGTTTTTCGTCAGTTTATTGAGTTTATAGTAGGTAACTTAACGTTCCGTTGAAACCTCGTAACAGATGTTTGACCTTTTTTACAAGACAGAGCTAAGTAATAAAAAAAAAATAGAAAATCAATAAAATTGGCATATAAATAAACATACACGCTACTTTTAAAATACATACATATTATTATTTTTGTACCAAGTTTATTTTTGTTTTTATTTAATTTCATTTCCTGGGTTTATTACATGGCCATGTCAGGCCGGGGCATTGAATAGCAAATTACGAAGGTAATGTTAGTTAGGTTTTGATTGTCTTTGAATGCTATGCGGTAACCTGTTCGCAATAATTTAAGATTTTCGATTCAATATTTCGTTCAAATTAATTAATATATCACCATTTTACAACAATCATCATTTTTTTATAAACAGTTACCATATTCCATACGAAAAATAAGCAACAACTACCACTACTA
This sequence comes from Rhyacophila brunnea, assembly GCF_057557595.1. Lineage (NCBI taxonomy): Eukaryota > Metazoa > Arthropoda > Insecta > Trichoptera > Rhyacophilidae > Rhyacophila > Rhyacophila brunnea. The sequence continues at coordinate 25,590,091 of NW_028232774.1, forward strand.
TCGAAATTTGCAGCTTCGTGACCCAACCTGAATATAGTCGGCTTTGGTTTATTATAACGTTTTAACACCCGTCTGCCATTGTTAGACCATTAAACGCAATTTGGATAAATTTGAAAGGTAGAAAAAAAAAGTTATTTACCTACAATTTTCACTCCTGAGAGTTATGTGTTTCTACCAGGAACACAAAAATAATGAGTGTGGGTCACCATATGGATATGTACGAAGGTGTACAGTTATGAAGGTAAAATTATTGTCGAGTGCAGAGAAATGTTATTGTCAATAATTACGTCTGCATAATGCACGTAAACGAAACGCGCGTTGAATATTTGAGGACACTGCGCAATTTATGTTTCTTACGTTATATAGTCAGATTATCGTAAAGTAATAAACCGAATAAAGCTTCAATACCTTGGTCTATAGCGACTGGCTTTCACATTTCTAACTTATTACTCTGTTCGGCAGCGCTCGAAATGGGAAAATTTACGAACCGAAGCGCTCGACAGTTTTCTGAAGATATTTACATAGGTACCTAGTTATCAAAAATTGTATGTGTATTTCATAAAATAACTCTGTTAGATTTCTGTTATATAGCATATCTAGCTCAGGCGGTCAAATTATTTTTTCCACGAGATAGAGCGATAATTTTACCGATTTCACGAACAGGAACGGCGCTCCGGTCCATTTTGAGTCTTGCTGTTCGGTGACTTGGTCGAGTGTGTAAGGCGCTGGCCATTCATCGATTCCCGGTGAGTTCACAATATTTATGTGATTTTCTCAAAGCCTGGATGCTTATTCACTTCTACTACTAATAATTAGAGTACTCTGTTTCACTGCACTACAGTCATTGGGCCTCAAGGCCTTTTGTAATGCTAAAAGAATACATTATTTACTAATTTGAAACTAGGCTAACGCATTGGTTGCTTGTATTCAGGCCGGACGGGAGCACACCGGAGCGCCATCCGGTTCATAAAATCTTCGGCAAAATTATGGCTCCGTCTCGTGGAAAAAATAATTTGACCGTCTGAGCTAGATACCTATGCCATATAACAAAAAATCTAACACTTATTTTTATAAAATATACCTACTTACATAAAATTGATAACTATAGAAAATTATTGAGCGCTCCGGTTCGTTTCGAGCGCTGCTGGTACTGGATGAAACACACATTGAAAAAAAACGCTACGATTTCTTTCGTCGAGTCCTCAATATGTGACCCATGGCTTCATAGACGGCCGCTCCACCAACACGGTGACCGTGAGCACAAAAAATAAACGGAAAGTAAACGCATTTAATAAAAAAAAAACTTACGATTCATTTTGATTCCGTTTAAAGTATTTCTAGGAATAAACTTAAATCCAGTTTATATTTTGATTTTCACTTGTTTAAACTTTTTCAAAATTAAAACACCGAATACTGACATGGAATGAATAATATTCACTTCACTGTTCGTATTTTTTTATGTTAAAGTCGATATTTAACACATTTTTATAAAAAAATATTTTTGTAAATTATTGTTTAATTATAATGGGAAAGTACACGACCTACGACAAAATGAAGACTGAAAATAGAATATTAGCAAAAAAACATTTTCCTAAAATTAACCGTTTCTAATTGTTACACATATTATTATTTTTTGCATGTGTTGCAATTCTGATGAAGATAAAACGGTAAACATTAGTAATGTAATAAGTCAATGTTATTATTTGGATGTGTCACTCTCCCGTTTTATTTACATACAAATACAAGGTAATTAATAATATGTATGTACTATGTACAGTTAGATAATAATGCATTTAATATAGGTAATTCATAAAAACCAATTTCAAACCCGACACCCGTTACCTATATCTTCCTCTTTATCGACGCTTCATTAGAGGATATCGATTTTATAAATGACAGAGTCATAAAACGAATGACTGTTTCCGAAAAACAATTTTAAAAAAGTGTATAAAACTTGCTGGCATTTGCATAACGTCACATTAAGACGATACATCAGTGAAACGGCAAATAATTTTCAACTATAGGCGCGACGAAATTTTGGACTCGCTGGCATTCGGAGAACGAACGTCGAGGTGTGAATACGTCAATTTGTTTCGTGACGGCGACGGGGGTATTAATTCTTAAATCGTGTAAAGATGACTAAAAACGTTACCCATTTACTTGAAAAAGAAAACATGTCAATGAATATATTATTATTGTTACTAATAGAACAATAAACAGAAGATTAAATGGACGCATGTTGGATTTATATGACAAATTATATTTCCGTCGGCATGCGTCATTCCGCGCATCGCCTAGCCGCGATCTTTTTAGATCATGCCTCAACAGAGGTATAGCCTTAAACAATTCTGTTTTTGAAGGACATGTTCTGGACTCCGGTTTTTTAAATCAGCTTTGATTGTTTTGGCTGAACAAAATCTGGCAGGTGCCACTGACTTGCACTTACCTAGTATACTTTTCCCACACTTCAACCGCGGATCCCCGAACTTTTACAGGTACATTCACGATACCCAGACACTACGCTTTTTGAGTCTAGCAATAAACACCTGGCATGTAGGTATGGCTAAGAGCTTGTCCAGATGACGCGTGTCTCGCCGCGATTCGCTGCCATTCGCAGCTCAATGAAGTCACCTATACCTTGAAACCTATAGCGCGAAATGTGACATGTCGCGATTGCTTGTGGACGTCTCAATGAGGTTCCATGTACCTGGAATGCGTGCGAGTTTTTACGCCTGAGCAGTGTTGCCAACCGTACTATAATTATAGTACAAAACTATAATTTTGATTCCGTAAAAACTATAAAATACTATAATTTTATGCCAAAATACTATAATTTTAAGGGATTCAAGACGAAAAATGTTTCTGTACTATATTTTTTATCAGAAATACTATAATTTTTACGCCTTTGCACTATAATCAGCATAGAAAAAGATGGCAACACTGCGCCTGAGTCAAATCACGCCTTCTGGACAAGGCCCATGGGTGTACCTAGGAGTGTACCTAGTAGAAGTACCTAGGGTACGAACAAATTACTTTGTCGATTAGGTATTGTTTATCGACTGTTTAATTTCTTCGTCTCTAGAGATATTATGCAATGTTGAAAAATCACCTTTTTTCCTTCATAATTAAGTACCTAAATATTATGATTTTTTATTTTTTTTATTTTGGCGAGCCGTAAATTTTTGAAAAACCGTTATTTGATCCGTATTATTCAATTCTCGGACACCATCGACACAATCAAACGACACATGCATCTATGAAACAGTATATTGGTAATACCCAAGTGTGGATAGGTAGGTATAGGTCTCTCAGCCAGAGTTGGTGCGACACAGATACGAAAGATTGTGTGTATTGGTGAATTTCTGAAGAATACAGTATTTTTTACAGGCTGTTTCTTTTTTGAATGTGTCTGTGTGAGTATACGGCTGCCTCAACTCTGGTTGTGCGATCTATACCTACAAGTTTTGTATTGCGTAGGAGGCGCATTTTTTGGACGTTAAAATACCTTGTTACGCCCCTGCTAATGAAGCATGAATATCAAAGAATTTAATACTTAGTAGGTAAGTGCTATTATATTATTATCTATAGCAGTGATCGCCAAACAGTCCCTAGCGATCCACCGGTAGCTCGCGACTCGCGTAGGATATTTCATCATATTTATAAATTTGCCTCTCAAAAAAACTATCCAGCTGTATCGTCCAGCTATCCAGGTGTAAGATGATAGCCCTTCATCAGAAATGGAATTGATTGAAATGTGATTTGTCGCTTAAGAGTGTTGCCTCAACACTGTAGAATATAAATGGCCTTTCGTCCTAACAGAAAAGTATCCAAGTTTAGTTCAAATTGCGCTCAAAATGAAAGCATTGTTTTGTTCTACCTACTTATGTGTATCAACGTTTTCCACTATGAAGGTGGTTAAAAGTAAACCTAGAAACATACTCACAGATGTACCTACATCTTGATAATTGCATTCAAATGGAAGTGACACAAGCAGTGACGTCCCTAGACAAAATGCCGCCCCTAGACAGTGCCAAAATGCCGCCACATTTTTTTATACAGTACTTTTTATCATGCTTTCATGACTCCAATATCTAAGAAATGTGTTGTATAGATACATTACTAACAAGATATATAGGTATACCACTAAATCTAATTTAAATGCCATCTCTGCTTCAATAGACAATATTGCGAGTCTACGGTTTCAGAAAGGTAGTTACATTTAAAAATGCACCTGACAACTTCCAAAACTCGTGAGTGACTGGCAAACATATTTGGATAAATTTTAAATTAGGTATGCACCAAGAACGTGACATCCAAGGACAACGGAAGTAAACTAGACATCGCAAACCCGACAGAAAATAAAGCCCTGTTAAAACTTTTATAGTACCTATCTACCTAATTAATATATTTTTTTTCCAACCAGTGAGCTGAATTTTTTAATGGAAAGATATTTCCGTTATTACTAAATTTAGGTAGCTTTCTATGTATAACTAATGATTCTCCTCGATTTGCCGCCCTTTGGGTAACTGTCGCCTCCAAGCGACGCTCAATCTGTCTACCCCCACGGGACGTCACTGTACCCACGACAAGGTAGGTACTCACCGAGAATTGCAAAAAAATGTGGAGGAAAGTGAATGCCATTCTTTTCACTAATTATTTTTACTTTTACTCACACTTATTTAAGATATTTTTCAATTATTATTTTGTTTATACATAAATAATTAAAGTACCTACTTATTTTATATTTTATTGGAAGTCCGATGTCCTAAATTATTTTAAGTAGGTACGTACCTAGTATAATAATATTATGTATGTTACGATAAAGGACGATGATAAAAAAAATATAAAGAAGGAATATGTATAAGTAGCTCACCAGACAATTTCAATTTCAGAAAGTAGCCAACATCCTTATTGAGTTTGGAAACCACTGATCTACAGTAAGTGGGTATTTTAGAGTAACCAGGAAACACAAAAGGAATAACAAACGCGAATATAAATACCTATCATACAATTTGTAACGGTACAAATTAAGATAGCCTAAGAAAGTTTATCTCGGATCTAATCAAAATCACGGCGACTTAAATAGGTACCTACAATATATACAAAATATAACCCTTTATTCTCTCTTTATTGTAGCGGTCGTTTCCTGTATTGATTGCATCCGTCAATATATTAATATTGTCATAATGGGCTATATTTCAATAGCGCGCCACACAAAAAAAGATATTTGAATGTGTTACCATGAAGGAACATTATACATAAATACATAAGTATATATTATATAGGTATATTCATAACATACGATGGCCCCGCGGCTTAAGCGTTGGTCTATAGCGTCATGGGCAAGTGCTTATATTGTTTTTCAATTTGTGTATGAGTTAGGTTAAGTTAGGTTGAGCAAGTGGCTGACATCCATTTCTTGTAAAATCAAAATCTGTTATTACAAACCTCCACAATGTGAGGCCCATATGATATTATTAGGATCGGACATGGTCGGGAATATATATATCAGTCAGTCGAAGGGTGGAGGTAGGCTATTAAGATTCTACATAAACAGTGCACATTAAACTTTTTCAGTCATACGTAAGTAATATGTTTTTATTTAACTAAGACTACAATTTATAGATGGTGTCAGTTAGTTTTTAAAAATCAATTAAACCCTGACTAAATCAAACCATAATAGTTTTGGTATACTTTGGGCGATATTACAAAATTGTGCACACATCTTCATTCATACTTTTTTGTTTTCGTTGGATTAAGAATACATATTACACATATTGTTGGTTATTTTTTTTAAATTCATTAAGCCCTGCCTAAACCAAACTATAGGTAATAGATAACAAATATTGTTCTATCTCTAAAATATCTAAACTTATGTATGATTTAATTACATAATTTTAGATATTTCATTGTTAGACGAGTATTTTTTACTAATATCTATAATGGTTTGGTTTCGCAGGGTTTAATTGAATTTTATAAACTAACAGCATTTGTAAATTGTAGTATTATTTCAATGAAAATAAATACGTATGACTGACAAAATTTAGTGTGCAATATTTATGGTTGATCTTAACAGCCTTCCCTCACCCCTCGCCACTGATATATTATATTATATTAAAATACTTACATATATACTTATATATATAGTATGTGAGCACTCTACCAGATAGAGGCCAGGCAGGGCGCGTTTATCGACATAGAGGCCCGACGAACCGACTGATTTTGTGGCCTCCTATGATAAAAAATCAACAATTTCGTGATCATGAAAATCTACTATAGAATATGTTGGTACCTAGATAATATTTACAATTTCTGTCTCTTAGCAACGCATGCTCTGCCTACTCTCACGCGACGTCGCCAATTTTAACATAGTCTGTGAAATCTAAATCGATATTATTAAAAAAAAAAAATTATAAATTTGTGAGAAGTGGTATCTAATACTTATTAATAATTTTATGATTGGTTTCAACTGTTTGGAGGACCCCTTTTAAATTTTATGATGAATCGGATTCATCATTTGCGTCAAATAAAATCGCCGCTGAGACCAGGGGTTCATAGATGTAATCAAAATATGGAGTGTTTATGGATTTGGAACGATGCTGAGCTATTTTCGATACCTACGAATCCCGGGATTGATAAACATAATCCCGAAACTTTCGGGATTGATTTTTTTATCAATTTTTATGGAAAATAAAATAAAAACGAAAATATAACAGAAAAAATACTTTTAATAACAAATAACTACATTAGAAATAAACTGAGTTTGAATGAAGTTTGATTTATACCCATGTGTAAGTTGCCGATTCACATAAATTGATAAAAATGAGAAAGATTGGAAAAAACAATGCTTCGCACTATTAACAAAGTAATTCCACCATGATCTCATACGTTTTACGGCAGTTTCATATTTGGCTGACTAATTAGATTTATTAAGCGGAAAGGCCATAAGTACACCGTGATTTGCTTTACTATTTTAAATCTCGCTAACCCATTCATTAAGTCTTTACTGTCAGAAACAGCAATCTCATATTAAATTCACATTATTATTTATATTACAATATTATTAAAATTTACTCCAATAAACTTATGTATTTCCAAGATTGAACGTCAATATAACAATAAATGTTTTAAATAGTATAAATTATACTAGATTTATTTTGACCGATTTTATCAATATTATTTGTAAATATAAAATTTTCATATTAAGAATGGAAAAAATGCCAATCTCGGGATCAGAATTTTGGCTCGGGATTGGATTCCCTTGATAAGATATAATAATGTATTAAATATTAGTATATCGTTTGATATAATTCCTTATCGCCACAGCATACTGATATTCGCGCTCTGTGCTAGTATACACATACATACTTTAAATTCTAATTGGATTCTTTTAAAGCTAATAGTAATTCAAATTTAATCAAGCAACTCGAAGAAACTATTAATATTATTTTTTTAGTTATATCTACTCACTGGTAACATCCGTCCAACAAACATTCTTTGACATTGCAAAGCAGATTCCAAAATACTAACTTCACATCAACCCTCTGAAAATACTCGTTTGTATGTCGTCGATATTGAGTGTCGTTCTTCTCACGGAACCCGCATACTGATTATTAAAAAGGGGTTTTCTTATGTTATTATGTTTTCGTTGCTCTTTACGAATTGACAACAGAATATCTTTTGTTACAGGAGACAATAATAGCGCCATAACAAAACATTTCTCCAGAGAAAGTACCTATCAAGAAGAAGAAGGGCTCACTCTCCTCTGGCTTCCGGCCGATACTTCCCGTTACCGATAACCGGAATAAGATATGGCCACGGTCACTAACGTGCATTTGTGCAGCGACAAAAGTTTACAAACCATTGTATAATTTTAAGGTTTGGTCATGCGTTTAGTGGTGTGGATGAAATTTTAGTAGGTACATTTTATGCAAAATTAAAAGACATGTATTTGTTTTTACTACAATTTTGGTTTAATTTCTACTGCATGGCATGTACCTACCTACATAAAATCGCCGATGATAATAAATCAAGGCAAACTAGAAAAAAACTTATCAGATCAGAGCTTAATTGTCTTAAATCTATAGAAACGCGTTTCCCAAATGTGTTCGCGTGGTAAAATGGGCCATATACCTACTATGTTTAAATTGTTTACTCCACAGAACAGATAATAAATAATAGAATACCGATAGGCTATATTCAATACGCCGCATCTTGATGCAGGGTTTTGAATGTGTGAGTGTCCTACGAAAATGAAGCACGCAGTATGCACGTGCAATACACCAACATTAAATGAACGTAAATGCATAAACCGAGAGGAGTTTTAGTATTCGACGTAAAACGTATTCTTGACAAGTGTGTAATTTTAACCCGGATTCTTCCTTACTCGAGTCGGTTACCTGCTATCGCCTTATCCGTTATGTACCTATTTCAGTTCCCATTATTTCTGAGTTCCCTGGTTTACTCATATTCTTCTACTAAGTTTTCATTATTATCATTTGCGATTTCCTCTGAACTGAAAGTATATTTCCCCCGTTATTAAAGATATTCTGACTTTTTTATAATTTTACAATTTTACCCCACACAGTTGCGCGGCGGGTTTCGTGACTCGATATTTTGAGGCTCTCTACGATAAAAACAGGAATATAATTTTAATGTTCTAAACAAATCCATACAACCAAACGATTTACTATTTTAATTATGTACCTATAAAGTATAAAACCACGATTTAATTACGTTTAATTAAATTTCTTCGCGTAAACAGACTCCTTTTTTACAAATCACCATACATAGGTAGGTACATAGTAGGTATAGTTGCCAATCAATTATATGTGTCTGAAATAAGTACGCATCTTTTTTCGATTGTGATTTTTTTTTTAAATTTATTTTACAATATTACAATATAATGAACATAACAAATTATAAATTCAAAGCGTTTTTTTTTAAATAAAAATACAGAGAAATGTGAGTTAATAATACAATAAGTAAAAAAATAAGAAATAAAATAAAATATTTAACAAAAATAAAAGTAGATGGAAGCACAAAGACTGAACTATTGATAGAGCCTATCTTAAAAACTTATAAAACAACGTCCACCTAAATTCACCTCCACGTAAGTGGAACATATCAATATCCGAAGCGATTTCATTAAACATGGTTATTGCTTTCCCAATTGGCGTCACTAATGGCAGGTTAGCTCTGCACCGTAGAAGAACAAACAACGGATGCCCTCGATTCCTAAGGTAATTATCAGAGACACAGAGGCCAATACCACCAAGAATGGCAGAGTTCACATTTACGCCACGCATAAATCACTGGTTAAAACTATTTGGAGGCCCCTTTTTAAATTTTGTGACTAATCGATTGCTGAATTTGCATTTTAAAAAATCGCCTCTGAGCCCACTGTTTAGTTTAGATCTTAGATTAATCATACCCACCCAGTGACGTCCCTAGACAAAATGCCGCCCCTAGGCAGCGCTAAAATGCCACCCCATTTTTTTATACAATATTTTTTATCATCCTTCAATGACTCTAATATCTAAGAAATGTGTTGTATGGATACAATACTAACAAAATATATAGGTAGGTCTAATTTAAATGCCATCTCTACTTCAAAAGACAATATTGCGAGTCCACGGTTTTCAGATACAATTCAATATACACCTGATAACTTTCAAAACTCTCGAGCGACTGGCAAAAATATTTGGATAAATTAATTAGGTACCTACTCTCCAACAAGAAGATTTAGGCAAAAGCCGGAAGGCGCTGTTGTCGACTAAATGGGTGGAGCTTGTTAGTTTATAATGGAATTTCGGTTAAAAATGGGAGGAGCTTTCAGCTTGTAGTTCGCAGTCTTAACACGTAGTCAAGAAGATATTGTTCGAGTATAAGTACGAGTATGTACCTACCTATAATTCAAATATAATCGTCACGTCATCAAGGATGTGATGTCCAAAGACAACGGAAGTAAACTAGACATCGCAAACCCGACAAAAATACTCTCCGGTTAAACATTCCATGTCAATTAATACATTTTGTTTCCAACCAGTGAGCTGTATTTTTAATGGAGAGATATTTCCGTAATTACTAAGTTAGGTAGGTACCTATTTCTATATATACCTAATGATTATTCTCGATTTGCCGCCCTTCGAGTAACTGCCGCCCCTAAGCGACGCTCAATCTGCCTACCCCCACGGGACGTCACTGTACCCACCATCGAAACACTGAACAGGCGCGCGAGTTAAAGGGTTGCTGATTTTTGCACGATAGGTATTAGGATTTTGTGATTGATATTGAATAATACCTACTGACTAAAAATAATCCATTCACGAAACTCTACAAAAGATGAATCGTTCTGCTGCATATTATTAATATCATTAGACGTTCCATCAAAGTCATGATTGAAGATATGAGTTTCCACCACTGCAGTGACGTCCCAAGACAAAATGCCGCCCCATTTTTTTTATACCTACCTACCGTATTTTTTATCATCCTTTCATGACACCAATATTTAAGAAATGTGTCGTATGGATACATTACTAACAAGACCTATACCACTAAAACTAATTTAAATACCATCTCTACTACAATAGACAAAAAATAGTCCACGGTTTCAAATACACGTAACAACTTTCAAAGCTCGTGAGTGACTGGCAAAAATATTTGGAAATTTTTTAAATTAGGGTATGTAAGTATGTAGGTACCTACCTATAATTCAAATGTAATTCGCAAATCTGCGCATGTGCGCAAGGACGTGACCTCCAAGGAAAACGGAAGTAAACTAGACATCGCGAGCCCGACAAAGAATTACAGTCCTATTAAACCTTTTTAGTAATTATGAATACACTTTTGCTTCCAACCAGTGAGCTGATTTTTTTAAGGAAAGATATTTCCGTTATAACTAAGTTGAGGTAGCTATTTCTATATATACCTAATGATTCTCCTCGATTTTCCGCCCTTCGGGTAACTGCCGCCCCCAAGCGACGCTCAATCTGCCTACCCCCACGGGACGTCACTGCACCACTGGGCTTTGTTCTTTCATTCAGAAGTCCGGTGTGGCTGTGATTAGCACAAGTTCAGTTAGAATGTTTGAACTGTGGCAAGTATAAGCCATTGGCATATTTACTGGATTCGAATCTTCTGTTACCTGGTCAATTAGCAAACATTTACCCTTGGAAAGAATGGGAATTGGGAAAGAACCGTGTTACTGTCTTGTAAGCAACGACATTATTAATGGACAACGCACTCAATACAGTAGCTAGCAAGTAAATTCGTGCATAGCGATATTCGCACATGTATAAGTAGACGTCACGCAATTTCCATTATGCGATATTACGCATCGGTAATTTATAGCAATATCACCTTTATTGTAATGGCGTTAGAACAGTGTTTCTAGTATCAATGTTCATTTGAGCGAACCCGTTCGAACCGAACCATTCGGCAGACCCGACAACAAGTATTGGGAATTTATAGCAATATCACCTTTATTGTAATGGCGTTAGAACAGATTATGCCATTAGGCAGAACGGACAAAAAAGTGAGTGTCATTATTTTTTCCAGATGCTTCGTCCATATAAATGTCATTGCTTGTAAGTCGCTAATTGTGGTAGGTACCTACTCAGTGACGTCCCGTGGGGGAAGGCAGATTGAGCGTCGCTTGGGGCGGCAGTTACTCTAAGGGCGGCAAATCGAGAAGAATCATTAGTATAATATATAGAAATAGGAAACCTAAACTTAGTAACAACGGAAATATCTTTCCATTAAAAAAATCAGCTGATTGGAAACAAAATGTTTTAATTACATAACATAAAAGGTTTAACAGGACTGTAATTTTTTGTTGGGTTTTCGATGTCTAGCTTACTTCCATTGTCCTTGGACGTCACGTCCTTGATGACCAGAAATGACACGTGCAGATTTGCGAATTAAAGGTAGGTACATACTTACATAATTAATTTATCCAAGTCACTCGCGAGTTTTGAAAGTTGTCAGGTATATTTTTAAATGTATCTGAAACCGTGGGCTCGCAATGTTGTCTATTGAAGTAGAGATGGCATTTAAATTAGATTTAGTGGTATATATTTTGTTAGTAATGTATCCATATAATACATTTTTTAGATATTGGAGCCATGAAAGGATGATAAATACTGTATAAAAATGGGGCGACATTTTGTCAAGGGACGTCACTGTACCTACTTACCCAGCTGTGGACCAAAATAGTTACTCTTTTCAAAACTTTAAATTGAAGAAATTTTTTGTACATCAGAACGGTGCCACTGTCTTCCATATTTCCGCTTTCTACGTATAATAGATACTTCTATCTTCTCATTGTTTCAACTACAGAATAAAGCTTTTTCGGGTACATTCCCCATACCCAGACACTCCGCAATTTGAATCTACCTATGCACGCCTGGCCTGCAATTATTGCGAGCTGTAGCACGACAAGATCGAATGTCATAGGGTTATATCTACCTAATTATTAAGATTGTCAGTGTCCGTATGTGTCTTGTGTCGTCCGCGGTGTCTTGTCATTTAGACATGACGCATCGGACTATTAAAACAACCCGAAATAGTTGCACCAATTTATGAGTGCCACGAGTCTTCCAGTGGTCGCAGGTCGTAGAATGCCGAGAAGAGTGGAGCCAAGCCGTTCAGAAAGATGATTGACAGCCAATCATCCGGATCACGATCCTAAGTCCTGAGTACTGTGAAGTAATATTCCATTTACCTGCATAATTTGTTTTTTTTTTCGTTTCTGAGGAACGGATGGAACACATAGAAGGACACTATACAAATTCTAATTGGACAACAATTATGTAGGTACCTACTTCAAGTTAGGCACATTTTAGCAAACAATTGAAATAAAAACGACATGTAAATAATTATATAGAATATGATTGCTTACCTTCTCACGAAAGCTAAGTCATCGAAGTGTTCAATATCCCAGCTGGTGCAGACTGGTTTGACTATGTTGATTCCAGTAGTTTCACATAATTCAACTTTGCCATGTATTTTTATCATCTAGAAAAGGTTCTAGAATCTCGATGCTTTATAATGTACACTAATGATGCTTTTAACTTAGATTTTCAACTAAAAAAAATACACGAGGTTGTTTAACTGTTAAAACACTGTATGGTTTAGGTGAGTGCCTATTTTTTGTTCTACACTAATCATATTAGGTACCTACTTACTACTTATATAGGAAGACCCGGTAACTGGAGAAGTGTGGCGAGAGACCGGAGTGAGTGGAGAGCGGTTGTGGAGGAGGCCAAATCCCGCCCCGGGATGTAGCGCCGTGGAAGAAGAACCTACCTACTATATCACATAATTTTGCTAAAATTTCTAATGCCGGGTACCATGGACCCCACAAAGGGGGGCTGACAGGGCTCTAGCCTGGGGCCCCGGGCTCAGGGATAAGTGATTTAAACACACATCACAAATTCTCTCGAATAGTTAAAAAAAGCGCTATTTACCTTCAGTATTATTATTATTATTTAAAATTATGTGGTTGTACAATACAATTTTTAATTGTGTATCGATACTCGACAACTCCATCATTCAAATAGATGAATTCAAATACTTACACAAAAAACACTAAATACACACATTAATTTTACCGCGTAGGTACACCATTTGGAAAACGCTACTGTAGAGCGTCACACTGCCTTTATCTTTAGCGATAGGTAGGGAGCCCGTCAAAGATCCTAGCCTGGGGGCCCGCTTCATGATGTGGGGGCCATGCCGGGTACTAATTAGCGAGTCGTAACTGTGACTTTTGCAGATACAGTATCCAGTATGGACGTCAAATAAGTAGTTCGCGAGCCTAATAAATATCTATTTAATATTACCTGGGTCCCAGAGGTAGGCTGTAGAGATCCGATAAGAACAATACCAATAGGTACACCTTTTCAGTCATACCTACTTAGATATATTTTTTCATTAAACTAAGAAGAATACAAATTGCTGATGGTTTTAAAAATTCAATTTAAACCTGCCTAAACCAAACAATAATAGGTATAGGTACAGATTTTTTTTTCTAACATGTAGGTACCTACCTATAAGACGTAGGTATATTATGGTTTGCTTTAAAGCAGGTTTAATTGAAGTTTAAAAACTAATCAACACCATCTGCAATCTGTATTCTTAGTTCAATGAAGATAAATAACTATGATTGACAAAGTTTAGTGTGCACCAAATTATATCGGAAGTCAGCCCACCTCCACCCTTCGCTATTGATACCTACTACCGTTTGATTGATTTTATAACGTAATGAATATTTTTTATCACGTAGGTAATTTTACACGATAAAAACTAACTCCTGACACCCTGGCTTTAAATAAATAAAAAACTTAGGCCCATAGCTAAATACCTAAATCCTGGATGTAAAAATGTTTAGGTATTAAATTTCACTTGTAATTAATAATATTTTATTGTATCTCCATGAACTTAGGTAGATAGTAAAATGCATAACTACCTACCTGGATAAATAAAATCGCAAATACTGGGCACTGATAACTTGGTAGGTTTAGGTACATAATTTTAAATTAAATTTTCATTGAGTACTCAATCCTGGATTCACCCGTATAGGTACAACACACTGGCACAGCGCCCCCAAATTAATTGCCAACCATTGCAGAAACATAAATTAATTGCCAATCATTTTTCCAGATTGCCACTAATCAAAAACATCAACACTAAAATAATGTTCACTTCCTCTAATTACTGATAAAGTTAATTTTTAGATTTTGATTGCAAGCTTACCTACTTATATTATAATATAATAATAATATTTTGTTTTGGCTCTCGATTAAGGCTGCATTATCCTACGCGCCTAGATAAAGCTGAACCTGATTAAAACAGTATAAATTTACGTTTCATTCAATATAATTTAATCAACGACACACTTTCAACAATCACATTTTGTTTTATTTTGAAGGTACCTATATTGAACACTTTATTTGTACAATTTTATTGAATGCATATTGTGAAATTGTTCAATTTTCACTGATCGATATTGAATATTTTGAACACTCACTTTATACTAAGAAAAAACGCGTGCGCGATCGTCAAAGCTGTTCCAGATTTGAAAATGCCCCTTTGTTTTTCGTGTTCATTTCCAGTTTAGACTCCAGCGGCCAAATTAGCGCCCCTCAGACTGGTCCGAGCGAGGCAGGCGTGGCTTGCACGCCATTGGACGAGAGCTTTTGCCAGGCTGTGTTTGCGGAGGGGGGCTTTCGTTTTGAAAGCTTCTCGCTACACTTTCCAACGAAAGCTCACTTCCCAACATCTCCGGGCGTCGCCGCGTCTGCAAATTTAATATAAAATACTTATACTTTTGTATATCCGTTGATAGTAAATTTATGATTATTCATTTAAAAAAAAAATCGGTGTGTGTGTGTGTGGCTCTCACCTCCCTTGAGGGAGAGGGTGAGAGCAGCACCATCTTTTTAAATAATATGCAATGTTATTTTAAGCTTAGTATAAGTTTAGTATATTTAGTTAAGCTTATATAAAAACGTGAAAATTTTAGAAGGCATTGCACTTACCATGATAATTTTTAAATAATAATTAAATAAAATCGGTGTGTGTACTTATGTACGCACGTTAGAAGTTATACTTCTTTGGCGTAACAAAACAAAAACAAAACTTGTGATAAACTAGATTCTTTGACTAGCTCTTAATTTCTAAATTATAATGGTTTCTCGTTGTTTTTATTTTTAAAGTACCAACTGCAGGACTCGAAATGGAAAAGTTTACGAACCGGAGCGCTCGACAGTTTTCTGAAGATATTTAAATATTGTTGTTTTTATTTAATAAAACGCAATTTTTTTGTAGTACTTATTCCACTTTAATACAATAGATTAGGACCGGTTTCGTCCGCCTCAGAGGGACATTTTCAAGATATTAAGATGTTAAGGCTATAGATACCTCAGCTGAGGCATGGTCTAAAAAGATCGTGACTAGGCGATGCGCGGATTCCGGGTCGCGGGTGCAAATGACTCAAGCCAAACGAAATATAATTTGTCATAAAAGTTCAACATGCGTCCTTTTTATGTTATGTTTAGTATTATATTCATAATAATAATAGTACTTATATTCATTGTCATGTTTTCTTTTTTAAGTAAGTACATACGTAAAATTTTTTAGTCATCTTTACACGATTTAAGAATATTTTCATCCGACACCATGACAAAACGAATCGACGTGCAGACGCCTCGACTATCGCTCTCCGAATGGCAACGCGGCCATATTTTCGTTCCACATACAGTTGAAAATTATTTGTCGTTTGACTTTTGTACGCTGTTAAGTATGTAGGTATTTTATACAAAAGGTAATCACGTGGATTTTCAAGAAAATTTAGTGCAATATTCCAGCTTTTTTATGGGAAATTCGAATCTGTTTGTGATACCTATAAAAAAAACGCTAGATTTAACACAATCAGCCGGATGCTTATTTTATTTTGCAAGCTAGATGCTTATTCAAAAATGCTAGATCTGCCGCTAAGCTGAAAACGCTGCTTGTTAGCTTAATTTTAAAATAAAAATTGAAAAGTGAAATTACAATAGATACTACAATATCAGATTTTTTTAATTTCCGATGCCGCGCCCAGCGAACAGCGATTGGTCGGTACCTGTCCAATCGCATTTACTGTCAGTCGAGTGCTCTCTACAATGTAGCATTACTGTCTGTACCTATAACTTGGATACCATTGCTAATATGTGTATATTGTATTCAGTATATTGTATAGTATACTTATAAACAGTTTTTACTAAATTTAAATGTCAAGACACAAGAATAATAATATATACCTATTAGGTAATCACTTACCCCATGATAACCAAGGCCCAAGCGCATGACGTGTCGGCCCATAATCTCGTGCAGTGACGTTCCCAGACAAAATGCCGCCTCATTTTTTTATACATTATTTTTATCATCCTTTCATGAGTCCAATATCTAATAAATGTGTTGTATTGATACAATACTAACACAATATCAGACTAATTATTCGCAAATCTGCATGTGTCGTTTCTGGTCACCAAGGAAGTAAGCTAGATATCGCGAACCCGACAAAACCAGTGATTTCAATTTTTTTTATCTAAAGATATTTTCGTTATTACTAAGTTTAAGTAGCTATTTCTATATATTCCAAATGATTTTCCTCGATTTGCCGCCCCTAAGCGACGCTCAATCCGCCTACCCCCACGGGACGTCACTGATCTCGTGGGTCTCGCCGGGACCGTCCCGCGCTCGAATCCCGTGTCAGGCAACAACAATATACCTATCACTTATAGGTTTTTAATGTGTGTAATTAATACAACCGCCACTCTGCGGAGGCGCATATCATCTTATTAGGATCGGACATCGTTTACCAGGTTTAGGTACCTAATAAATAAATTTGTGATATGGCTGATATTCCTGCTTAGGCATATGACAGCGGTGCCAACCCTTTGTAAGCTATGTTATACCTATAAAAATCTAATGGGTGGCGTGCTAAGGAAAAGTAATTAGATAGGTATCTACTATTAGAAAAAAAAAGATTAGCTAATTAGAAACAACATTACCCATCCCATGTTCCGCTTCGTCTGGGCGCTTTGTCTCAAAAAAAACTGTCCAGTCGAGATCTTTTTTTAAAACATTTTATCCGCTAAGTGAAGTTAAGTCAGATTTTTCTTTGTACGTTCTAACCAGTGAGGTACCGTAGGGGTAGGCACATTGAGCGTCTCTTGGGGGCGGCATTTACTCGAAGAATTTACTAGTTAATTTTTTTATATAGGCTGATATGTCGTTGATTTCAAATTAATACATGCTGCTGAATCCTCTTTTGTCAACCGATTGAAATGTAGGTTGGTACATGATTCAATATAGAAAAAATTCTTTCACACGAGTACGTGGAAAAAAATGGTTAACAACGAGATTGCTAGTTTTCAGATATAAAAGTATCAGGCTTAGATTATAGAAAAATATCAGGCATGCTTTTCCATGAGTTGCCACAATATACATCAACATGATTTTATATTTTTCCGCTTAAGGGTGGACGTGCTCAGCACGGGTCAAAATGGAGCTTTTTTTCTATTTTCAAAGCATGATCCTGGACATACCTTAAACGTCGTAGATAATCTATTTATATAATTTTGAAGCCTTATTATCCGTTATATTTATTTTAAACATTTGATGACTGCATAAAGTATTTTCATTACAAAAAATAGTATTCTTTTAAACCTCTCGCTCTAATGTTTTAGAATATAGTCATATTTCAGTACATACAATGACATGTGCAGTGGCGTTAAGATTTTTTACATTTATTAATTTTTAAACGCATTTATAAAACCATCAGTATAATTTATATCGACGTTATTATAGTAAAATATTTACGATAAAAAATTATATTGATAATCCCTGTGATCCCAAATTTGACAAGAATTAGGCATTTTATTATTCAAAAATCGGCAATATTAACACATTTGAAGATAATTCTAAAGATACTAATTATAAGCTGTGTCTTTGACCATTCAAGTGTGATAAAAATCCTACGAATAATGATTGCTTTATAATAATTATTGACCTAAGAATAAGGTAGTGTTTTTTTGAAATACGCCATTTCTTTTGGCATGCCCCAGTGGTTAAGTTACAACATACGGCCGTAGCCATAAATTGACAAACTATAATTGAATTAGGGAGTAAAATGATGTTAACGCGCGTGTTTGAACATGTACCTAACCGTTTTTTTTTAAACGGTACCTTTATAAGAATGTAGAGAATATTCTAAAAGTAAATAGTATCATGATACCTACTTTTGTATTTCATAAACCATCTACTACCTACACTCTACATGGATTTTATGAGAACCTAATACATTCTCCTAGTTGCCCTAGTATGAAAACATCATTATTCATTATTTAAACTTAGAATGCAAAATTTCTAAAAGAAATTGCCTTGTTTATTAACCAAATATTAAATAGTAAATCACTTGACACAGCCAGTTGTTCAGTGAGGCAGATATTCTTGAATGGCTTTGGATTCCTGGCTTTCCCTATGACCAGAAGCTTCTGTTTGTGTGTACCGGTTGCATTGGAGCACGGCAAAATTGTGATGCAGTCCTTGGGCACATTCCTCCCTGGTACATTACTTTCTTCGCGATGAAGTACGTTTTACGAAAAAGTTTCCAAAATAAACCCGTCTCATCTGCGTTGTATACTTGTACGCGGTAGACTACTGAAATTGACAATCGAATGCTGGCGAATTATAGAGCTTGATTTTGTGCTTTCAACTAGTAAAAATAACGGCGTATTATAGTAGTTGTCGGATAATCGAGCGGCGGAATACTGAGAGTGTACTGTACTAATGTTTTTCACTATCTTCCCTTGGCCCATTCGCTTTGTCGAAGTATCCGCTAATAGGTGTTATCAAAATAATTTGTTGTCAAGATTTAGATATCTTGGTACTTACAAACATTGAATATGTTATCTATAATAAAAAATAAAACAGCATTCTTTCAAAAGGTACACTTTATTCTATTTCAAATGACATTGGAGCAGTGGGTACATAATTTCATATAAACAGCGTTCATTACTTTTGATTTGGCCTTGCTAGTGTTCAGAGTTGCTATTTCTTTGAACTATTTTGTGTTTTCAACATGAAAAATAACAGTAGGTACAGAAAATTAATAACATGAATTAAATTATGTCGATAAAGATAATGTGAAAAAAGGTAAGCATCTAACTAATATAATGATGTTAATATAAATACTTGGCGTTGACATGACAGCAATATACTATTAACAATATAAAAGGCATGTCCAACACGTTGATTGCGGAATGGATTTCGGGATGGATTTTGGTCGATTGGAATAGGAATATATAGGAATTAAATTGGAAAATGTAAAAAGTGTGAATGTACACAGTTGTAATAAAATATGATTCCATTGAGACTTTAAAAGGGAAGAATTAACCATTCCTATTTTTAATTCCTTAACCAGCTTATATTGGAAGTTGTTTTCAAATTAACTATGAGGAAACCCGCGTGACCTCATTGTATCACTTAATTCGTATGTCATTACTTACGTCCTGAGAGGGGTGAACTCGGCAAGGGTGAATGAAAAAGATGATGTAAATCCCCGTGTGTTGAACTGAGGTATAGTTAGTTTCCTCTTACTTCTTAAAAACATATCCTTTTCATGATGAATGGGAAATTGAGTATTTCTTTGCGATGGTGAAGATAAGTGTTGTTGTTTAATTAGTAACGACTCAGTATTCTATAATATAATTAATATGTTTATTAGTTCAAGTCAAATAATGACAACGAGAGTGTTGTAGATAACTGACACATTTTTGTTAAATATGAATACTTGCAGTAAAACCTCAACGCAGCAAGAGTGTGTCCATTAAAACCGAAACTCCGTTATACAATAAAGTAAATTTGTGAATGTTTATGTTACAAAATTGAGACATTAGTTAGTTAGCCGGTTTTTAATTATATTATGAATTTAATTAGACAAATAAACAATGTTCAAAAAAGCATAAAAGGAATTTCTGTTTACATATCAGATTCTGAGATTGGTCGGCACGCGTTAAAACTGCTATAGAAAGTCACAACATGCGACAACAGCGTGTAATACTGTGTTGATCATGTGATTGTTTACAAGTGATATCTCTTCAATTTAAATGTGTAAATGTTTTCTTTGTTTAGAAGTTTTGTTTGTTACATCAAGGTTTTAATATTTATGTATTATGATTGAAATAAGTGCTCTCAATTTTGATTGATATTCTGTTTTTATATTAGGATTGAACAGCGCTCGAAATGGAAAAGTTTACGAACCGGAGCACTCGACAATTTTCTGAAAATATTTACATAGGTATCAATGTATTTTATAAAAATAAGTGTGTTAGATTTTTTGTTGTGTAGCCTATCTAGCTCAAACGGTCAAATTATTTTTTCCACGAGACGGAGCGATAATTTTACCGAGTTCACGAACCGGAACGGCGCTCCAGTCCATTTCGAGCCCTGGGATTGTACACACATAGGATGGTAGAACATCATTCATACATATATAATTCAAATTTTTCGAAATACCCTGAAAACTACTTTCATATAATCAAAAATCACCCACAATCCGATGAATTACCTAGTCATTGTTTCGTATTTCACCTTCATTATGTTAATAATTACGATAGTAATAAAACGTATTATTTAAAATCAGTCAGAAATAATATTTTTTGTAATCTATAAATTATATGTAGCTACTTACGTATATTTTACAGAGTATAGTTCCGCTTTTTTGTAATTTCAGCCACATCAGTATCGAATAAACAAAATTTTACTCTTGTTTAATCAACCTGGATTTTTATGTTTTAGAAGAAAGCTCAAAAACAATATACTTCCTCAATAAATATGACGAGATCTTTCCGTCATGATAGGTGTTTTTTTTTAATAATATTCATAATAATTCTTACAATATGTATCAAGACAAATTGTTGGTGTAATAAATTACAGAGGACATTTTATATTATTGTTACATTGTGACAATTATGTATATTTGGGCATACTTACCTGTGTAAAAGTAATCTATATATTAACAGCTAATAACATAATTTTGATTCTGAAACTGAGCCCAAGCACTGTAAAATGGGTTCATTGTTCAAACATATTATATAATCTGAATATGTACAATGCTCAATATAAATGAAAGTCAATAGTTTATCACATAAATAATAAGTAAGCCGATATGCATAGAATATTGAGTTACGTTAAAACAGAGTAACATAAAAATGTCATGCACATACTTGTAACAGTATTGAGGCAACATTGCGTTTGACAATCTTCAATGTTACCAATTTTTTAAATTCTAATCCAAATAAATTTTATACAACGGTGCAAGTATGAAAACTGCATAAAATGAATAGTTAATATTACAAACTTTAAATAATTTCATGGTTACTTTATCAGTGTTTTAATTGTAAATGCACGCAAGGTGATAAAGTATACCTTCATTCATTGACATGTCAAGATATTCATATACATATTGTCTGTTTACAAATGTATATATAAAAGATGTTGATAATACAGTACACTCTCAGTAATCTGCCGTTATTTTTACTAGTTGAAAGCACAAAATCAAGCTCTATAATTTGCCGGTATTCGATTGTCAAATTCAGTAGTCCGCCGCGTACAAGTAGGTATACAACGCAGATGAGACGGGTTTATTTTGGAAACTTCTCCTTCGTAAAACGTACATTCATCGCGAAGAAAGTAATGCACCAGGGAGTAAAAGTGCCCAAGGACCGCATCACAATTATGCCGTGCTCCAATGCAACCGGAACACACAAAATGAAGCTTTTGGTCATAGGGAAAGCCAGGAATCCTAAGTCATTCAAGAATATCTGCACTGAACAACTGGTTGTATCAACTGATTTACTGTTAATATTTAGTTAATAAACTTAGTTTAAAAATATGTATAATTTAGTAAATACTTGATTTTAATTATAAATAAAACTAATATAAAAATATAATTACAAATAATCAGATACTTGTCTGGTTTTTGGGGTGGCAGATTACTGAGAGAGTACTGTATAATGAGACATTTATTTATTTTAATACTACTAGTCTTTTTTATTTGCGTACATAATTGATATTCAAAATAATTTACCTCTGTCGGAACCAAGTATAAGACATTAAACGCTATTTATTTAATTCCTGATTGTAAAATGTGAGTTATCAGATTTGCAGATTATCTATCGTCTGCGCACATCAGTCTATGCATGTTTTAACACTAAACACTTATCACCCGACAAACAGCTAATTAGTGTTCAGTGATTCGTGTCATTCTATGCATTTCGGCCTAAGACTCTTTCATCTGTACTTCTACAATTAGATTTGATCCAATAAACATTTTTTTTCATTATCTCTACAATCCGATGTGGATTGTTATTGTGTCAGAATTCAAGCATTATTTTGTTTCATCATTGTCCTCATATTCAAAATAAATGAAATAAAAATATTTTCAAATAAAAAAATATTTATAAATTCAAATTATGTAACAATAGTCACTGTGTCTTATGTCTAATTTAGCTGACAATGACAGTATCCTATATATTTTTCAGAGCCAATTCACCTTCAGAGTCTATTCAAAACAGAAACAGGAAAATTCTAAAACCATAAAGCCATAGATCTTAATGTATTTTTGAATGACAGTCAAGGCATAGACCAGGGTTAGCGAAACTATGGCACGTACGAAAATTTAGCTGACACGTGGACGATTTTTCAAATTCAATTTATTTATGTATAGTATTTTTCCGGATTCTTCATTATCTTTCCGTACACCCACATATTTTTAGCCAACAAATTTTGTTATCATTGAATGGTATGTTTGTTATTGGTTACAATAAATATTAGGCTAGAAACACGATGAAAGATAGAACCTCAAGAACTCAATTGTAATTCTAAGCCTTTTCAATAGAATTCTTAAAAAAACAGCCAAAAATAGTATTTGTGAAAATTTGGCTCACGTAAAAAGTTTCGCCAACCCAGGCTTAGACCATTAACAACATAATAGCGCCTGTACACGTGCATGGATTTACTTGCGCTAATAGTGTATTTTAAACTATCGCAATAATAACTGTTTACATGTAAAAGTGCTGACTGTCTTATCGATCTCATTCCTCAAGAGTAGCGAGACACGACCTTGTCACTGTATGGTACTATTTGACAGGTCGTGAAAATCGGTTATTCCCAAAATGAGTTTTTTTACCGGCAGTTCGCCACTACTGTTCTACTGCGCAGACGTGCAGATATCGCACAGTCTAATAGTCGCGTGAAAATTTAGAAGCTTCTGAACTTTTTTGATGCATGCATGCAATCTTGTAATTTGCACAATAATATGTGTTTACACGTGCATTTTTTCGTTATGGCCGCGATAATACGTACTGTCAGCAGTAAATCCATGCACGTGAAAACGGGGTATAAAGCTATTTTCTCTGAAATTTGAAGATGTTTTCATTACTATTTATTATTTCGAATAAAAAAAGTATTCCAAAGGAATTCCATACTAAATTAAACAACTTTACTACCTTTGCATGGACAGAAGAGTACAAAAAGATATTAATTCATACCATGAGGATATTTTATCAGATTTGTGGCATACACCAATTGAATTTTCTAAAAGCCATTATAAAATATTGAACACAACTGCAACTGCCTTAAGAATAATTTGAAGAATTTTATAATTGATTTGTGGAATAATTATTAACCTATTAAAACTATACAAAAATAATATAATAACTGAAGCGGCGCCATAATATTAATTTCTTAATTATGATGGTCCATTATTTTTTCCCTTGCTGGAAGTTTATAGAATATCCTTTCGTCTCCGGGTCTTGGGTCATCTGGAAATTCTCAGTGGACAGTCCGAACGGCTTGAGAAAGAGATTCCCGAGGTCTTTCAGCTTGCCGAGCATTTCAGTTTTCATTTTTTCATTTCTTTGCTCTATAAGCGGAGGAAGCCTAACGAGAGCCTTCCTTGCCTCCTGGTGGTCAGGATCCATTTCGGCGATTTTGGTGAAATCGGCTAAGCTCTCGTCCAGTTTGTCAGTGAGCTCGTAGCATTGTGCACGTCTGAAATGTATCAACAGTTGAATACAGACTAGTAACAGTGAAACCAATCATTACATTATTATTTAATTGCTTAAAACTCAAGATGGGAAAGTTACTTTTTGTATTTCACAGTAACATAATATCATAATGAATAAAAACCAAGAAGAAACACTAAAAATTTCAATGTCAACTTAAATAATAATATTATATTTTAATATCTTGCTATTTTTGATAAACTTTTTGATTTTTCTATAAAAATCATTGACGCAACACTTGCATGGAAAAAAAATACCACAGAGCCGCATAATCGTGAGAGGATTTCTTCTACATCTTTGTCTAGGACACATAGTCATGACTTCTTCTACATTCTACAAATATAGAACAACAGAAGAGTATTTATGACCGCCGGCCATTTGATGTTATTTAAGATCGACCTTTGAAATTCAAACACCGGACCAGGCACTGACGCATGCCGGCACAAAAAAAAATGAATATATTTTGTATGACAAAGATGTATAATATGTCTTAAGGCCACTGTGATGTATGCAGTTCATAGCCATTGCCTAGAAAAGAATGCCACGTAGGTGAAAGAGGTAGAAGCGATAACCAATGAACCAAACGTAAATTTGACTTTACCTAAAATAAGCTTTAAGATAGCTAGCATCGTTATTTATGGCTTTGGTACAATCTTCAATAGCCTTTTTATTAGAATTAATCTTCATCTTAGCTGCGGCCCGATTGCAGTAGAGCTTGGCTCTATCGTCAGGAAATGACAACGGACATTCTCTTAAGCCTTCAGTATAAAAGTTGATAGCATCTTCATATTTGACAGCTTTGAATTCATTATTCCCTTTATCTTTCAATTCCTCCGCTGTTTTTCTTCTTTCATTCTTCTGCTCTTCCGTCAACACAACTTCTAAATCTTTTAAGACTTCAATGTCAGAATCTTCGTTCTCACTATCTGAATTTTCACCATCTTTAGACTCATCGAATTTATCTGGATCGAAGGACAGTTTATCCTTTCTGTTTTCGATGTCATCCGGTTCACTTCTGCTGGTGTTGGCTTCCGGAATGGGACTGTCGCTTCGACCATTGGGCTTTTGTACATATTCTTCGGATATTGGAAGTGATGAAACTGTTTCTTCCCGCGATTCCGATGACAATAAAGAAGATTCCAAATCTCTTGTTAGATCGTGTATTATATCTTCATTGCTTACAGGACTAGACGCTGACGGTTCACTACTTGATTCAGACATATTGGTAACTGAAAAGAAGGAAAAAGTATCTATAGAATATACGTCAGACTAGTATCTAAGCAGATAGAACATAACTTTGAAAAAGTACCAGAAACATACATAAAAATTCTTGAAAAAATCTTCAGCCCAGAATGTATAGAATGTTGACATGTCAAATCGAAATAAAGACGAAAGCCATGCATAAATCAAAACTGAATGACAGCTTTGACAATCTCAATTAACAAGGCAACATTGATAATTGTTGGCATTTTTGAAATCCTGATTGCCCGATAATTATTAAATTATAATGTTAAAAGTATGGTACTTTCACAACATAAATTGAAGAATTAATAGTTAATATAAACAAATTCCCATAAATTTTTTTTGAATGGGCTGGAATGAACATTTAGATAATGATATAAATTAAACCAGGGGGGGCAAACTTTTTGGATGGAGGGGCAAATTCAAGAATTCAAAATGAGCGGCGGGCCGCAAGTAAATTACCATTTTTAGATATACACTATTTACTATCACGAAAAATAAACATTACAAAAAAAATATTGCGAAGAATGAAACTGTTGTACATTTTTTAACATTTTTTTAAAATTCAGGTGTTAATTTTGTAGTTGATATTCTCAAAACTGCTTGTAAATGGGCATCGGAGATATTTGATGGTAAAGAATTTTTATTGAAGTTCATGATCGAAAATGTTTGTTCACATATCGAGGGCTTAGTGTCAAACAACACTATCTACAAAAGTGCAACTTTACAGGAGAGCCAAAAATCGTTATTTTAGATTTTGTAACTCAACAAGGGAAATGTTTATTTAAAACCTAATGTTAATATTTTATAATTTATTGTGTATTGTACATTTATCTTGCTTATGATGATGTTAAAATTTATAGGGATAGTTTTTAAAAAATATGAAAACAAGGGTAACTTATGTATTTAGCATTAAACTTTACTGACGATTTAATAAGAAATTAGAAAAGATTGACATAACGTTGTTTGACTATCATGTAGCCATGAATGTAAAATAACATTATCTCAAAAAAAAAACAACACTTTTTTGTAGATAACGTTGTCTGACTTTAAGCACTCGATATATAGGTTGATCCAAAAATAATGAACATTTTTCTTGCATAATCTTTAAGTTGGTCGAATTTGTCTGAATTAAGGGCATTGTAAAATTTGGAGATTTCTTCACGACGATGCAATTTTCTTAAATCAGTGTCACACTGCAGATAAATAATCTCAAGTTGTAGCTCTGTTGGTACACTATCAATATCTATTGAAAATGGATCGCGTAGTATTGCTAAAGAAATTTTAATCTATTGTCAATATTTTTTTAAAAATTATAAAAAAGTTATTCGTAATCAGAAGTACAATTAATGATGGTCGGCCGCAGTTTGCCCCCCCCCCCTGGATTAAACTGTTATAAAAGACAAATATTATATCATGGTCAATTACATCCAATGAAAAATTTACTAAAATATATTTTACTATATTATTGTTAACAACTATAACACATTGGCGATGGGTGGAGGTAGTCTGTTAAGATCCGACATAAATAGTGCACACTAAACTTTGTCAGTCATACTTATTTGTTTTCATTGAATTAAGTATACATATTACAGATTGGTGTTGTTTAGTTTTATAAAATTCAGCCCTGCCTTACCAAACCATAACCGATAAAAAATAATCTTCTATCTATAAAATATCCAAAATTATGTATGGTTTAATGGCATAATTTTAGATATTTTATAGAAAACGAATATTTTTTGACCATTATCTACAGCAATGGCTTGGATTAAGCAGGGATTACTTAATTGAATTTTAAAAACTAACAAACACTAGATACAAAACAAATACTTTTGACTGACAAGGTGCACTATTTTTTTATATCAGATCTTATTATTATTTATTTAGAGTACCTACCTACTTACATACAATAATTGACTGCGATGTGTTTATATCCGAAGGGTCATCGGTTTTTCAGTATTGGTTTCAAGTTAAATAATTTGCGTGTAGTTATATTACCAATAATTTGCCTGTGTTTTTCACGGAATAGCAATTGTATTACAATACAAAAACATCTATCACTACGCTGAGCACAGGTTAGGATTGTTAGGAGTGACAGCAATCGCAACCATAGACTAATATACTTATCGCAACATAGACAATACATAAATGACACAAAGAAATTTGACAGCTAGCAGTGCTGCCAAATAAGTTTAATTTTTTCCATAAAACTTAACACAGATAACACGATCATACTATTGTAAAAATATTGTTTTATCAAAACGAAACGATTTAGCCACAATACAAATTCTAGAATTTTATGATACTGTGGGTTTCAAATCTTTTTGATTTAACGATAGAAATATCGAGTAGGTACCTAATAATAAGGGTTTTGTGCAGGACCGTGGCAAGGTCTTTTGGCACCCAGGGCAAGCGGTAGATTTTGCAGCTTCACAACCAAAACATTCGTAATTCCTGAAAGTAACAATATAAACAATATAACAAAATAACAAAGACCTAAGACCTTCCTACAGTCTTCAGACACAACCATGACACAACACAGTCGAGATCACCATGACTGGTCTGGCCAGTGGTTTTTAATAAAAAGCGATTATAATTATAATTATTTATTTATTCATTTCAACTAAATATATAATTAATATGTTAATTCTAAAACTCTGCCCATACAAACCGAGTTTTCTTAAAATTCTGGTATCATTTTGGCGCCCTCTATTCTCCTGCAGTACCTTGGCTACCAGGGCGATCGCCCTATTCGCCAGCCCTTATGCCAGTGCTCCATTGGCGAGCCAAAATTCCGAGGACAATAAATTGTCCGATTTGTGTATGTTCTACTACCTACTGATCAACGAACAAATAAAAAAGTCGAGCTGTCAAAAGTCAAAAGTTGCGATTATCGTAATGTCTTCCGATAATCGTATAATTTTGTTTTATTTATATGTAGACTTGCATAAAATAGTATACCAGTGAAAACAACAAAAGTTTTACGTTTTCTTTTATGAATTTCATAAATGCAAATTTTTAAAAAATCGGTGTGTGTAGGTACTTATGTACGCGCGTTAGAAGTTATACTTCTTTGGCGTAGCAAAATAAAATAATCACACACCGCGTTGTCCAAATTCACACCAACCAAAAATATTCAAACAGTTAGAAAATAGTTTTCACATAAACTAAATTAGGTATGTAATACCAAACAAAAGTAACGTACCTATCACACTGAAAAACATTAAGCTTAGTTTTGACAGCTAATTACATATAAAAAGGAGTAGGTAAAATTCACAACGCGAAAGAATATTTTTCACCAAGCAAAATAATACATACCTACTCCTTATTCTATGGTCACTATGATCACATCAAAAAATAAATTATGTGTTACATGTCACACGCCAAAGATACACTCAGATCTGATTTTCCAAACGCGCCTAAAGAAGTATAACTTCAAAAATAATTGATAAATCTCTCGTTTTCTAATGTGTAAATTAACAAAGTAATCAATGAAAATGTGTAAAACCATTATTAGACGAAGTCTGGCAACTCGGAGAGTAAAATATCAAACATATTGTTTGAAATCCAACCAGCCTGGTCTGCGGATTAAAAAGTCCGCAGATCTGGGGTGCTCCACGCGAAAAAAAAGTCCGAAGACTGTAAATCGTCTGACTTGCGTGCCAATGGAGCGCCGGCACTAGAATCGGCCCTCATTTTGTGTTTATTATCAAATTACCGCAAAAACGCAATTTTCAATAGGTACCTACACGAATTCATTAAATTTAAAAATGTTGCTTCTTGCAGTTAAGTACCTACCTAGGTACCTACTGAACCGATGAAGTTCGAACAGCACGAAAACCCAAAGATATTTTGGAATTTCACGGTGAAATGTATTCAAATATTTAGAAACATACAAATTCAATGGTAAATTTAAAAAATTACCAACCTGTTTCAAATGTTTGACAATTAAAAAGTAGTGGCATCCATAGATTCAATACATAGACTAATATACTTATTCCATCCATCTATTTTGTTTCAAAAGAATAATATATAGGTGGGAATTAATCTCACAATGCAATAATCAAAATTCACAAAAAAAAAATAACTTTAACATTTGGAAAATAGTTTACACATATATTAAATGATTTGACAAATAAATAGATGAAATCACATAAAATAGTTTGTTTCACAAAACAAAAATCATAAATCACTCATTGTAAATATAAATTCACTCAATTTTGACAACTGCACACATTTGTAAAATTGTTTTCACCGATAAATAATATATCGCACAAAGAAAAGGTAGAAATTCACAAATGTCAAACTAATAATTGTAACAATACAATTTTATTAGAAAGCAATCGCAAAAATGATGCTTAGGTGTCAATATAATGAATGTTTAACGCAGTAATATAAATATGTATATATATTATTTGATGTAAATCTACAACCAAATAACACCACCTAGGTATACTTATCTTTTTCGATTCATCGATATAAATTTTGGTAAATGTGGCGCAGATGCCGTCATGAGATTGTATAAGTATCTTTTTTGAACTAAACCTAATCTAACCTAACCTAATATAACTTAACCTAACCTAACCTAACCTGACCTGACCTAACCTAACCCAACCTAACCTAACCTAACCTAACCTAACCTACCCCTACCTAATATTACATAATATAATCTTAGTTTTTGATAATGAAGTAAGTATCAAAATCTATGAGCATTTTAAATTAACAATTATTAGATCGAAAAGCCTATGCGCCGACAGAAAAAGGTATTTATTATAATTGTCTACATGGAATAAACTGTTTTCGTAAAAAAAAATCATAAAAGCTCATGACGGCATCTGCGGCAGAATTACCTAAGTTTTAATTAACGTCACTTTTTAAATAATTTTTAAAACCTAATACATACTTATGTTTTGCCAAAATATTGTTTAAAATCATTAAACCTAATTTTCATAGTGTTTATATTCTTTTACGATGAATTGGGTTACAATAGTATATTGATACGTGAAGACTACTTTTTCTTAGTGCAAATCGATCATTTGATTGTTGTAGTTGATTTGTGAATATCATCCATTTCCGATGTGACGAACATCTTTTTAAATGTTGTCAGCGCTTTGTGAAAACAGTCCATAATATATTAAACTTTTTGGTCGCATTACTTGGTTTTCTTTTGTTTATGACTGTTTTTGACAGTTCTTCTGTTAGCAAAATAGATTACCAGATTATAATTATTAATTGCAAAATAATAGGTTAATAATAAGTACTAAAAACCGATTAGCTATCCTATGTTTGTCACCACTCTCAAGAATGGATGAAATAGCTATTAAAAGTGATATTTGCCGGCTATGCATGCGAAATGGAGAATTTCAATCAATCTTCCATCCTTCCGGTTCTATTCATTATGCCCAAAAAGTGATGTCTTGTACAACGGTTAAGGTTAGATAGTTATTATTGATGTGGTGTTATTTTGGTTTTACAGATACAGTATCTACTTCATCGTGTTCATACCTTGAGTAGTTACTTATCAATTAACTGATACTCTTTACCGTGTCAACCAATTAATAATATTTACTATATGACAGAGAAGTTTATAGATTTCTTCTTTAGAAGTTATAATCTCAGTATACTTAGATTTCATTAAAAAATGATAAATGGTCGTGCGGTTATCTGCGGCACCATAGATATTATTTTTACTGTAAAGTAAGGTACATTAGTTATAACAGAATATACATTTGTATATGGGTCTTGATAATCTATTTTGATTGTAATATATCGATTAGAAGCTATACTCAATAGATACATACCAACATAGATGCAGTTACCTTGACTTGCATCTGAATCGACATAAGAAAAGGGGAGATACATTTCAAAAATATCCGTGCACTAGCCGGATGCAGCTCACTACAGAGTTCAGAAAATTTAAAATTTTCCATCATGACTGAAGACCGCTCGTACCCTGCGTTACCTTACCAGCTGTGGCGGCCGGTGATTTTTTGGATTGTAATTTTTGAGGGTGCGCTGGAAACTTAACTTATTGAA
Organism: Rhyacophila brunnea; assembly: GCF_057557595.1. Taxonomy (NCBI): domain Eukaryota; kingdom Metazoa; phylum Arthropoda; class Insecta; order Trichoptera; family Rhyacophilidae; genus Rhyacophila; species Rhyacophila brunnea. Next base: position 25,621,986 of record NW_028232774.1, read on the forward strand.
AAATTAAATCAATTCGGCGTTGTTTTTGATTTGACAAAACGTTATTGACATTTTTACCTGTATATTTTATATTTTTGATAAAACATGTTGCGAGTTACTTAAATCTTTATTGGATTAGTTTTAAGAAATGATTGTATATCTTATAGTAGATAAATACCTCTTACTTTTAACGGAAGCCATCTTATTCTATATAAGTACATTATCTTTAGCAATTTGTACGCTGTAGGAATAATGATTATTATGAAACTGTACTTTGTGAAATAGTATTAAGATTAGCTTATCACTAGAATTCATGAATTAATAATTTTCTATATTATAAATAACCGACATCATTTCGCGTTTATTCAACACACAGGATAATGAAATATAAATTTTCCAGAAACGCGGTAGGTAGCAAAATTATTTTTATCTTCACTGATTTAAATTGGAGTACACATAAATCAAAATATCTTACCGACATTGTATTATATTTCTTACCCATTTTAAATTTAGAAAATAATGAATTCTATTGTTTTTAGTTTTACAGGCATTTTACATACGACATTGCTAAATATGATACTAAACATATTAATTTGAGCGTGAACAGTAAGCTGCAGCATCTATAATAACAAACCATAATTCAAATCTGTAATTGCTCTCTACTCAGACCAATATGATATCATTTTACCCAGTCCGCACACGATATTCTGTAACTTACGCATGCCGAAAACGATTAGCACGGTTTAAGTTGTTTTATAATGGCTTTAGTTCATACTAAGCATTGGGTTCATTTTAAGTAAACTAAATATATTGCCGGGGCGCAAATGATTTCAGTGAAGATGACGTATACGATGCATAGTGCCTATATTATCACCTATTGGCAATACGGGCACATCGGTTTATGGTTTGCATTACAATAAGTGAGCGATATAATATTAAAAACCTATGAAGAAAAAATATAATTTACGATGTTTCATAGCAATGCAAGCAGTGCAGTGCACTTGTATGATGTTAGACCAGCCGCCGCTGCTTACCAGGTCTCATTATTTCCTCTTCACTTTACCGGGTACATTCCTCATGCCCTCAGACATTTTGTGCTTTAATTCTAGCAATGAACATCCTGTTGGACACTCACTTCCGAGTTGCTGTGACCTGTCGCACATCTAAACTCGTTTTGATTGTAACACATCAAATATATTGTTGGTGTTCACAAAACATATGTAATTTAATGTACCTCTGCTCACAAGTAGAATGCTACATTTTTGTTTGGAAAAAAAAAACAGCTGGTGTCCCAATCAACATATGTCACCCCACTTGGGGCGCTCAGGTATAATTCCAAAACGTCGCACTGGCATATGTGCAGGAGCTGCCTTTTCATTTAATTTCGGTTAGCCACGTCACGTCACTGTCCCGGTATGGTTTCGCCTATGCGTTTGGAAGAAAGTTGCTACATTGTGCCAACTTGCGATTCATGACAATATCCCAGTCGAGATGATTTTCAGTGTACGACTGGGCTTGCATTGCTCTAAATAAATGTTTAATTTATAGGTTTTCCCTGATGATAACTTACCTTCGGTCATCTGTCTACCCTGTGTTGTAAATCTCAATAATGCCTACAGCTTCAAACAACAATGTGAAGAATCAGATGTGAAGTTAAGATATCACATCAGTGATTCACTCAACAGCCTCACGCCATATATCCAAGCTTGCGAAGAAAAGCTGACTGGAGGGGAAGAAGCCATAAAAGATGAAGACTTAACCATTAAAAATGAGGATATCAAACTTGAAGATGACGAATATATAGAAAATGGCCTATACTTGGAAGACAGTTTCATTGACCAATTAGAAGAGGAAGACAGACCCCTTTCTAAAATTCTTAAGCAGAAATTTTTAAGGAAAGTAAAAAAAAAGAGTAAAGCCAAAGTTAAAAAAATTAACGGAATTGTCAAGTTTTCGTCGAATGAAAATAACGATGAACTGGAAAAAGGTATAAAAAAAAATCAAATTTTAAAATAAAACCTGAAGATACGTGATGGAAATTGAATTTAAAATTTTAATTGATGAGAGTTTTGCACTAGTCCGTAGGACCCGGGTTTCCCCTTTCAGCATTATCACGTACATGGCACATAATATTATCTATCTTTCGAAATAATCTTTTGTTTTATTCATAAGATGTTTGTTATGAAAACAAGAACGTGTTTCCTCTTTAGCTTTGTGTTTTTGTAACCTTAAACTATTTTTTCAATGAAGTTTACTCATAAAGCTCGCATTTTCTTAATGTAAATGATTTCAGTTGTGATAATGGAAACCAAGTAGTTATTCTGAAAATGGCGCTACGTTTTTAAATGATTTAACTGACTTCTTGGGGCTTGCCAATGTTTATGTATATGTTTCACCTTCAAAATATTTTACTATTGCAGTCATTGATAAAAAGGTGAAGAAGTTGAAAAAATCAGCTGGTAGAAATCCTGCACCGACACCAGATTCACAAGATGAGGAACAAATTTCAGAAATACCTGTCAAAAAGACGAGGAAGAAAAGCAAGGAAAAGCAAACCTTCGAATGCGACATTTGTACAAACGTGTCGGTCAGCAAAAGCGCTTTGCTGATGCACATGAGAAGTCACACGGGTATGAGTTCATCCATAATATTTATTTACTCGCATAACGGTGGAGATCAATAATATGGATTATAATCGGTGGTGTAGTACTAGTACTAAAAAAGTTATGACTTATTTTCTATATTGTGCAACATATTATTTGTTGTTAACTATTTGACGAAGTGTAGGAGCATGCTCCTCCCTAGAAAAAGAAGTCCCACTTCACCACTGTATATAATGTTTATTATTTTTAATCTGCCTTGAGCTGTATAAAGAATTATTCCTACCGAACGCTGTTTCTGCTGCACTATCATCCGCAGAAAACTATTCGATCACAACATCAATTGACCATTCACTAATTATATAGCACTGGCGGTCGCCAGTCTGTCTCGCTAGGACTTGCAGACGGCCTGGCGGTGTTGGATATTAATATAATTGTGAAGTATGCATAGACGGCGCCATAGTTTTCCCTTCGGGATGGATTTTCATTCATCTCAGACAGTTTGACATTTCGCTGATTTGTCAGTTTTACGATTTGCAAGTCGTCACTGCCAATATAAATTTGGGGTCATATGCGTAGTTTATTTTGGAGTCTGGCCTTCACAATATTGTCTGACACCACTTCAGACTGATAGGCCAAGCAGAATAGCTGGCAATCGTCGATTGCTATCACTGACATTTTAATAGAATATAATAATACGAGGGTGGGTCAATAAGTCCTTAGAAAAGCCGACAGGTGGCGCGACTAGTACTGCAAGCGGTTTGTTTTCATGCAGCGGCACTACCGATTCAGTATGCTGCGAAGTTTCAATCAGATTGGTCGGGTTGTTGTGTGTTTCTCGTACATTTAAAAAAAAAATTTGCTTGTGGAAAATGGAAAAATGGAAAATGGAGAAAATTGAGTTTAGAGTTGTTATTAAACATTTTAATATAAAAGGGTTAACATCAAAGGAAATAAAAAATGAGTTGGATTTAGTTCACGGCATATCTGCTCCTTCACTTGCAACTATTTATAACTGGTTAAATGAATTTAAACGTGGTCGTACATCAACAAAGGATGAACCACGCTCAGGACGTCCTGTAGAGGTGACTACACCAGAAATGATCAATAAAATCCACGATATGGTGTTAAGTGACCGAAGATTAAAGTTGAGTGAGATATTTGAGGTTACAGGGATCTCAAAAGGTAGCGTCATTTCTATTTTACATGACAAATTGGGCATGAAAAATATTTCTGCAAGATGGGTGCCGCGTTTGCTCACAGTCGACAATAAACGCAATAGGGTGGTGGCCTCTAAAGCCCTGTTGTCGCTCATGCAACGCAATCCGGATGAATTTTTTCGTCGCTTTGTGACTGTAGATGAAACATGGATACACCACTATACTCCCGAGACGAAAGAACAGTCAAAGCAGTGGATTGCGAAGGCAAACCATGTCCAAAGAAGGCGACAACCGTAAAATCAGCTGGTAAGGTTATGGCTACTGTATTTTGGGATGCACGTGAAATTATTTTCGTTGACTATTTGGAAAAAGGAAAAACAATAACAGGGGATTATTATGCATCTTTATTGGACCAGCTAAAAAACAAAATTGAAGAAAAACGGCCTCATTTAAACAGGAAAAAAATCCTCTTTCATCAGGACAATGCCCGTGTTCACACATGTTTACGATCAATGGCTAAAATTGAAGAATTAAAGTTCGAATTGGTCGACCACCTACCGTATTCGCCAGATTTAGCCCCCAGTGACTTTTTCCTTTTCCCAAACTTAAAAAAATGGCTAAGTGGACAACGTTTTTTTTCAAATGAAGAAGTCATCGATCGGACAAATGCTTATTTTGAGGACCTTCCGAAAACTTATTTTTCTGACGGCTTAAAAAAAATTGAGAAACGTCTGACCAAGTGTATTGAGCTCCAAGGAAATTATGTTGAGAAATAAAAAAAAAATACAAAAATAAAACCTGTTTTAATGCTTTTTTCTAAGGAATTATTGACCCACCCTCGTATGTTTATAAATTCACTTTTTCATTCATACTTATTTGTTTTCGTTGAACTAATAAAACATATTATTACACGTCATGTTGTTGGTTAGTTTTTTATAATTCATCAAACCCTGCCTAAACCAAACAATAGTAGTTAAAAATATTATTCTATCTATTAAAATCCTTACATTGCTGACAGCAGAACTGTTATGTCTCCATTAGATATAATTAGCATGTTATTTAAATGTGATAATTAAATACTCTGCGGTGAGTGAGATATTAAATATCCAAAATGATGTATGATTTAATGGCATAATTTTAAATATTTATAGACCGATGCGTATTATGGCTTGGTTTCCCAGGGTTTAATTGAATTTTAAAAACTAACCAATACCATCTGTAAATTGTAGTCTTATTTCAATGTAAACAAATACGTATAACTGACAAAGCTTAGTCTGTACTATCTATGGTGGATCCACCCTACCTCAACCCATCGCCACAGCAGGATAGTCTAATTTTTCATACATTTAGATTATTGCATTACAATATGTTTTATTTATTCAATCGGGGAAGATCCCATTAGATTGAAAAAAATGTAAAAAACTATGTCTCATAATGCCTTTTATGATACTCGTAATTACCACCCAGAAGGGGAGTGTCCATATGCTTTGGTTAGGCGCAAAAATAATATTTTATTTTAAAATTCGTACTTAATGTACTAATGAATAAATTCCAACTTGCTAAATTTATTATTTAACAAATTATCTGGGCGGGGAAATAAAAAAAATTATATATTTATCATGTAAAAAATGGAAAAAGTAGCAGGTACTTACTTATTGTACTTAATTGTGTCGTAAAAAGGTCATAGAGGACTATATTTGACTATAAGTATATTATATTTCACTTAGAAGTGATCAAAGATAAAATGTATTTGGATAAAATAATGTCATTATTAAAAGAAACATTATTGCAATTTAATTTTTATTGAGTATTAATAGTTCCATATGATCCGATTTGGATTGGACATGGTCGAAGGAAGAAGATTAATAGTTACTAATGATATAAAATAAGAAGAAGGGTTACTGTGATTTTATATATAATTATTATTATAAAATATATAAACATCATTAATTTTTAATTACTTGTATTAAACTTCACATCAATTTCATTTACCTACCTAAATGTAAAAATAATTCAATTATTACTGAATCAGGATAGTATGTGATACTTACTATAATATTGAGAAGAACGCAATATGTATAATATAATGTAGTTTCTTATATTACTCGTAAGTCTGAAATTATTCAATTTATTGATTAAAATTAAGCAGTATTAAAATTATCGTCATCTTACAATAAATGTCTTGATTGAAATTGATTATTTATGGGTTCTAATAGAAATGTCACATTTTTTCGATTATTCCTGCCAGTTCTAAATTTGAATTCTGACATGTCAAATGAACTTGTTATAGGCGAAAACAATTGACAATCATTAGTCTATTAGTTTGACAGATAAGTGGCTGTGAAGTGGTTTTAGATTATATTTTAGTAGTAATTAGTGGGGAAATATGCATTTAATTCTTGTCAAAACCCATAGTACGCCAATGTGGCGATTTCAGATTTGAATAGTTTTGTGGAATATTAATTTAGATTTGTGAAATATCGATTATATAGAAAGTTTTAAGCGACATTATAATCAATTTGCGGTAGATAGACAGTAAAGTAGCGAAAATGCATGGTGACGGATATAAAACGCGATTTAAAAATGATATTATCTGTGATTGTGTCGAGTTTTGTCAGATTTGTGCCCGATTCAAATTGAAGTAAATTCGGGACTCTAAAAATTGAATTGAAATAGTTTAAAAATCAACAAAATGGTATTTAAATAAAAAAAATTGTGCGTTTTCCAAAATCTCTTAGGATAATAATATATAGGAGATTCTCATGTGACGGTTTGCAGTTTTATTTATTTGTACGCAGTGGTGGCTCGTGAGTCTAGAAAGTGGGGGCACACTGCTGAACGGTCAAAAAAATCTATGTGTATATTTAAAAAATAATTTCATTACAATCTGATTAAACTACTTTTTATTCAAACAAAAAAATTTGCATTATTTATTGAATATAACTTAAATGTAACTTTTAACAACCTTAAATCAATTTTTAGAAAAAATTCTGGAATGGATGGGACTTGAACCTACAACTGTCAAATTCCGCTGCTTTGCTTTTTTGGTTCTTTATTCACTAAATCCAATCGAATCAAATATCATACTTCGACCTCAGACGGATAGTGTTTTTTGGTGTGGTCACAGAACAGATAATAAATAGAAATGTAACGTTAATAACGCGTACTCTATATGTAAATAATAAGTGATTCTTAGTCTCAGTTATGTAGGCTTCATAAATCGCCGGCTAGCAAGCAACATACTTACAATCTTTTCTCAGGGCGTGGCTTCTTTGTTTCTGTTAATACCTATAAAATCCTTCCAACCCCAGCATACAAAGTGTGTGTGATAATTATTTTGATATAGCTATAATATTAATAAGATGGGCGCCAGATTTCGTCCTTGTGTATTTACAGCTATTTACTGCTATTTACTGCTTGTGTATTTACAGCATGATAATAATCTGACATATACATGTGGTACCTCTTTCATTAACATGTTTGATATGTAACAATATTCTTTCTATAAAAGAAGTAATATTGATTGCCACCTGTTGTGATGTTGATGTTTATTGATCAGGAGAGCGTCCATGTGAGTGTAGAGTGTGCGGTAAAGCATTCTCCACGGCGTCCAACTTGGAGCGGCATTTACTGAGCCACTCGGATGTGAGGCCGCACTTCTGTCACGTCTGTGGCCGCACCTTCACTATGCGTAGCTCCCTCCGGACGCACATGCGAACCCACACCGGGGAAAAACCCTTTGCGTAAAAACATTTTCAAATATTTTATACATATGTAAAATTAAATGGCATGACTTCCAAATAGTGTTATATTGCACCGTTAATGTTAAAGAATGTCAGAGTATTTTCTATAGAATGATTGTCATCGCACCAAGCTCACAAGGTGCAGCATATATTGAATTGATGAAGGAAAGTACCTTATGTAATAGTAATTTGTTGATATTTAACTGAACAGGTGTGAAGAATGCGGGGCCAAGTTCTCTCAGATCGGATCACTGGTGACGCACCGCCGGCGCCACACCGGGGAGCATCCGTTTGTATGTGATCTATGCGGGGGTGCCTTCACCACCCATGGAGGCCTCGCCCGACATAAGAGGACACATTCTGGAGAAAGGAAAGCTCAGTGCAATGTTTGCGGTCAGTATCAAAAATCTGCAATTTTGCACACATAATTTGTGCAATAATCTATTATTATGATATGGTGAAACTAGGTAATTCACTCTTAGTCTGAAATTTAATCAAATAATAGGCAGTACGGTGTATTTAATGCGGTTGGCATTCATGATAAATTAGCTTGGAATAAATGGGCATGTCCAAATTATTGATCTATTTTTTGATATAATATACGATAAAACAGCTTGCAAACAGACATAAATCTCAATAAAGGAGTTATCACCTATCATCTAATTGGACACCTATCCAATTTCTTGATATCCTGCCAATTTACCTACTTTCTGTGATTCTGTGATGTGTTTCTGGCTTGACTTAATAATATGTATATCTGTCAAAACAAAATATCTACGAACTAACTTAATATTTTGTTAAAATATATTTTTTTCAGGAAAAAAGTTTGTATCACTAAGTTACCTTCCGGAGCATATGAGATTACATACAGGGGAAAAACCCTTCAAATGTAAAGTGAGTGAACTTTTAAATAATAAGAAGTGTCTAATAATGTTGATTTCCAGATATTTGATTGCTAGACCAATGATTTTGATTTTAAGTATTAGGTACATCCTTAGACTATAGATATATCTAGACGCCACCCATTATTGCATTGCTAAATGAAGCTGCATGCCGTGCGTTTGGTTTGTGGGCAAGCGAACGCATTCGTATTCAAATGTTCGAGACCATAGACCATTTCGCTAGTGCTCGCCCAAGTCGCTTGCACTAGACGCTCAGAATTAAAATATATTTTTCCATTTTTTTTACGTTATATAGTATTTTTAAGCGGTCAAAATGCAACCATTTAACCATTTAATTTAAGTTATTTCAAAGAAACACGGTCACTTGATATTAAAATATATAATAATATACAAATAAATTATAACGAACATGTATCAACTTACCTATGAAACGTAATACCATCTTCTTGCTTATCAGTACGGCAGACACAGAACCATCTTTTCTACTTAATTAACTAAAAATATTTACCACTGACTTTATGTTTAACACAAAAATAGCTATTTTAGCAACACGGTTATCGACGCATAATTAAGCAATAAGGTAAGATTTGGCGGCTACACCGAGCAAACCATCTCCCAAATCTGTAAACCTTTTATCTTACTCTAAAAGCGCATGTCGCAGAGGTTATAAGGGTGCCGAATACTTTCTCACTCGCACTTATGCATCGTTTTTGTTCAGGCCTTGGGTACATCGTTATTTGGATGGACAATAATTATTTAAAAAAAATGATTAACAATGTAAGAACATCTTTTGTTGTTGTTTTGTAGTTCTACTAGTTATAGTCCAATCTTGTTGCGTGAAATGAATTAAGTACATACCTATTATATTGGCATATAATATATCCATATTTTTTGTTAGATTTTAATTTTAAATTTTTATCAGTATTTAAAAATTCACACATTAATTATTATTGCCATATGATCCCGATCAGCTTTACATAATATTGCATTATATAATTGAAGGTGTGTGGCAAAGAATTCAGACTAGCAGGGAATCTGTCAGTGCATGCAAGATCTCACGCTGTAGCTGGGGCACACGTGTGTCCTCAATGCGGAAAAGCCTGCACCGACTTGAAAGGACATCTTCGGATACACTCTGGCGAGAGGCCTTATCCCTGCGAGCACTGCGGGAAAAAGTAAGCCAATTCTTCTAATTCCGGGATGCGGAAATCAAGAATTCCACTCAATTTCTTAATCCTGGAAGTTCTGGGATTGAGAATGTTGGAATTACGGGATTAGTTTTATTATAAATTATTTACAGAAAAAAGATGTTTTACCTATTTTAAAAATACCATTAATGTCCTAATTTTCACGGGGTTTTGGGATCGGTAAAAAAATATATGGTTATAAATTATAATCCTCAATGTAAGTAAAATTATTAACCAAGAAAGCGCTACTAAACGTGAAATTTCTTGTATGTGCTAGAACTAAAATTTTTTTTACCAAAATTTCACTTGTTTTCGTCTAATCCTGGAATTGACAGAATATTAATTCCGTAATCGTGGTTCCGTAAACTTTGCAATGTTTGTTTTAGGTTCAGACAGTACAGCACACTGAAGTATCATATCTCCACACACACCGGAGAGCGGAAGTACAGCTGTCATATGTGCAACAAAGTATTTAAAACTAATGAAATTTTGAAGGTACAATATGACCTAATTAATAATAAATTATTACATATTATTTTAATTAATCTATTAAAAAGTAAATCGCCATTTCTTAAAAGCTTGGCGGCTATATTAACAAAAGTTTTTTACGAGGAATGGTGGCTAGCCTTCATTCAACCCACAGGGTCCTTCAACTGCATCAAGACAAATTTAATTACAATTAGAGGTGGGAAAACTGGTTGATTTTGAAGACTAACAGCCGTATTCATACACTCTCAAACCGCACTCAACGCAGTTAGTGGTTTATCGGCCGAATAAGAAAACTATAAAAAATGAATACGTCACGAAGATGCGTACAGGAATGCGCACCAAACTTAAAATGGCGGCGATCTGCGCGATCTGTCAGTGTCACTTTAATATACGTCTAAAATGAGTTCATCACAACAAGCGTTTAGTAGGTTTAGTTCGTCTTGATTGAAGTTAACTGCCTGTCGTCGTTGGGCTATAGATGGATTCATGATGGTAAAAATGCTAAAATTGTAAAAATGTATACAGATAAAGGAGGATCGATGGAAATGTCAATATTGTCAATGAGCCCGCGAAGCTGTATTGCCATATTATGGAAATGTTTACTGGGTATACTTTATCCTTTTGTGCATTAAGAAATATAAAATGAATATGATATTATAACAAATAAATTATTTAAAGTTCATGATAATTATCCATTTATAATTATTAAATTTATATAGTACCGTTTGCACATTTTTACACCTATTCACAATTTTAAATTAATTATCGGGGAATCAAAATTTAAAAGTTGGTAACATTAGTCACGGCATGACGCGTATTACGTCAGCGACGTGACGTCACTATTCTATTTAGGTTTATGATTGCAAATTAGCATTAAATAGCTTGAATGCAGTTTGCTGTCATATACATACGCCAGTAAGTATACTTACTACCAGTATAAAAAAATACTTAGTATCGAAACTTGTTCCAAAATATTTACTAGTATTTGGGATATTATATAGAGCGTTTGGCGTACTTGGCTTTTCAGAAGCCATTTTCACACAAGTTGTTTATATAATTATTATCGATTTACACAATCACGCATAAAATTTGAATTCAGTTTATAAGTTCCAATTATAACACTAACAAATTGAGATACTCGACGTGATGAAACCAGATAAACGTGTAAATACCTATCAGAACTCGAACACTAGTACCTATTCCGGGACTTGCGACTGACATCAACCGACATAAAGCTTGTCACCATTTCTGTCCTTCAATATACCAACTTTACAACAGGGGAGAAAGAGAGAGCAATGATAGTTGAGTGTATCACGGCTCGACATACGTGTATTATGCTACCTCGCTCTCGCGCATTTAATCAAAGTTGGTTAGTTATCAAAGTCATTCAATGGTATTGAAAGTCTACCAACTAGCGAGTCGCGATGCCGATGATCTCATCGCATGCGTTCGAACAAGTTTATTGGGCCTCACGTACTGAGTATGGGTAGTTGCATCTGAGACTTGAGTATACAAACTGGTGACAGTATTTCCAACTCCCCTATATTCACAATACACATTTTTGTATAACATGGAAGATAGGGGACGAGTGAGATTAATTGATACAACAGAAGCGAAGTAAACACTTCGGTGATAGTGATTATAGAAATATACAGAGCATGGATCCTTGTGGATAAATGAAATTGCTAACAACCATTCTCATAAAAAAATCTGTTAAAATACTTCCTCGTGACATAGCATAAATCCTCTATAGATAGTAGAACCAATAAAAAGAAACTGTTACCTACGTCAATGCATTGCCATATTAACCTTTCTTTCAATTACATTTTGTATAGTAAGTACTTACTATAATTAATCTTGACATTGTCTAAAGCCACATTTAGACCAAGCCAGCGAATGTTTGTTCTTCCCCCACTCCAGCGAAATTCTTATGCTCGCTCAACAAAAAGCGTTTACGTCAAGAGAATTTCGCTGGAGTAGGGGAAGAACAAACATTCGCTCGCTTGGCCTAATGCAGCGTAATAGTTTTATGAGCTAGATAAAATAAAAGATATGTTTTTTAATTATTATGGAAATTTCAAATTTTGTGTGTGAAAGGAAAATATTTCTGACTTTCTCAGGAGAGCCGGAATCAAAACTTAACTCGATATGTGAACTTCTATGTTTCTGTGTGAAATTGACTGATTCAGCGGTGTTAATTTGATTAACCCCATTTCTCCTTTTCAAATAATATGTGTTACGGTTAATTTGAGACATTCAGCTCATTTTTTAATACAGTCAAACTTGGTTATTACGAGGAAGATGGGACCGACTGAATTTACTCGTTATAAGCATTACTCGTTATTTCAGAGAATAGGTATTTTTAAATGAGCAGTCGCAATTCAAACAAAAATACACAATTAGAATTTTTCCCCGAAACAAGCATGGCATTCATAAACTACAAATAAAAGAAGTTGTTTATTGTAATGTACGTTGGTAGGTACCTACTGACAACAGCTTGGATATTTTACATGAAATTTCAACCATATGCGAGGATACTTTTTCAATGTTGTCGGCGAAAATACCAATTCGGTACTTAGACACTTAACTAGTGTCATAAACGTAATCCGATCCCGGCGGCATCGGTCTACGGTCGGATTTTATTGCTTAGGGTCGAAAATGTTTTTAAATGATCGACACATTAACAGTTTTAAGAAAATTTTTGCTCGGTATATCCGATAAGTAGATAGAAAATCATAATTTTAAATGTCAACGAATGATTCCTCATTACATCCGAGACCTCGCTATGTCCGTGATCGTAATAACCGACTGTATATTACTTTTATTTCGTTCACAGAATTTTTATTGTATGTGTTTGTTGAAGTTAATGGAATTTTTTCTATTTTTTAGGGCCACGTGAATTTGCACACGGGTGAGACCCCGTACAATTGTGAAATTTGTAATAAACCATTCCGAAGTAATGAATTAAAGAGAAAACACATTTCCAAAAGCCACAGAAATCCCCCAATAACTAAGAAGAGCAAAGCCAAAACTAAAAAAACCATAAAAGAGAAAGAACCGTTGGAAACTGAAAATTTAGATTCCGATATCATATCGAACAGCTTGAACTCGTTTTCTGTTGACGCTGACAATATCTATGGTTCAACCGAAGACGGTGTTAAGGATGTCCAGAAGGGTGATAAGGATAAGCAAAGTTTAAATGTTCGTCGTAAGATACCGCGGATAATTCAGAGGAACGAGAAACAGCTAGGAATTAATGATTTTGATATAGAGATTTCTAATATAGTTAAAATGGAGCAACCATTGCAGAACTCTTCTATTCAAGAAAATCTTGTGAAAATTGTTCAATGGAGAAAGAAAACATAGATTTTCATTGATATTCAGCAGTTTTTTTGAGCCACGCCCCACCAAAGTCACATCTCTATGTTGCAAGAGGCTGTACCATCCGTTTTCCTATCACTATAAATAGGAGTCATTATTTCTGTTATGACATTTGAAATTATTTTGCAAGCGCATGAAGTATGGTTAAGTTAGTAAACTGCCCAAATATTAAGATCGCTCAGGTGCTATTCCGATTTTCATACATACCTAATAGTGGCCATTTTTAATGTTCATTATAATTACTTTCTCAAGTGCAGTTATAAACGGTTTTATACAAATTTAATGTTACATGAATTTTCATATAAATAATAATGCCAAATTGTTGTATTAATGGCTGCTTATAGCGATGGCTCAGTTCCATAGTGCTATAACTAGGAATAAGTAGTTTTGAGTAATGGCTGATCAATGTTTTGACTCACCTACACTGACTTGTAGAAAAGTGACAAAAACATTGGCCCTACGAGTACAACTAGTAATTTTTTGGAGTTGTAATTTTCTGGAACTGAACAAAACTTGAAATTTTTGACTTATCATACTATGGAACTGAGCCGTGACGGATCGTCTTTTTATACGCCCTGCAAATTGGCAAATAAATGTCATAGCAGTAGTGTGAAGTTCTCTGCAAATGAACCTGCAATGCAAAGTCACTCGTAGCCAACTAAAACAGTGGACCTTTTTTTTGCTTTTTGCAAGCAATTTTGATCTTTTGATCTAAACACCTTGGATGAATAATTATTGATTCAATCAAATTTTTCTAGAATTTCACTGTTAAATGTCAGAAAATGAATTGGATCTGTATTCTGGTACAAATGTATTTGAAATGGTGCTGTAGGCAGATGCTGCAAGTCTCATGAACGGACTAATGAACAGCGAATTCAATCATAAGCGAACTTCTGTTTGCTTGTGCCGGACTGTCGAATTTTTTGGTCGTAGTCAGAGTTGTTGACAACTTGGAGTAACTTGTTTATATTAACATGATATTATGTCAAGTGTCCATTATATTACACAAACTCAATGTACTCAAATAAATGATGTGTATATAAGTCGAAGGGTGTTTTATTTGTCACTTCTTCTTAACCCATTGATGACAGTTTTAAAAGGGAGAATAAATGGACCAATAGCCAGATTTAATTTTGTAGTAAATTTGACGAGAGTTTACTAAAACCTAAAACTGTTACAAGTTGTATGTTTAATTTCAATATTTAAAAAAAAAACATGGCCAAAACAGGAAACAAACTACTGCTTATATCGTTTAAACACAAATTCATTCACGGTTATAATGAAAAAAGTATAAACTTATCACCACAGCGTGGATCAACGATATTTGTTGCAATACAATACACTTAAGTCGGCTCGCACATTGGAACTCGTCACGCCTAAAAACGTGTCGAATACGTCGATGTGACGTCATCGTTATTTCACGAAACAACATAACACGTGTTGCCAAATGGAGCTTCGCAGATTGATCGAATGCAACTGTTTCGTCTGAAAAAAACATCTGGCTGTTGCATTCGACATGTTGCATCCTTCTCGGGCTCCGAGTCGGAGGGTCGAAGTCACAAAGAAACACCTACGAATTGGACATTCCTATACCGGCTCGCCGATCACCGCATTGAAATATCCATACGATTCGAAGGCTACGTGCGACTGTCGCTAGATAGATGTGCGAGGTTGTGTCATGCAACACTTGCTGCCTGTTCTCGGAAGTTTTGATTTATGGCGGTCAGGCACTCGAGGCGAGTTGTGATGTGCGAGCCAGCTTAATTACAATTGATAACTGAAAACATTTTACTATGTTTCACTGAAAATCTTTCACTGAAAATCTAGTATTGGTAATTATTTAGGATGTGCTAAGATTTTTTTGCATTAATTTCATTGGCTGATGGACTACAATATAAGACATGGAGTGCCACAGATTATCCAATGTAAAAGGATGGAGGTGTATGTGAATAACAACGATTTTTAGTTGCTGAAATAACTGTTGTGATGTGTCCGCTAATATATAAAAGTCACACTGTACGTGTGTATGTAAGTATATTTTGTACATATCAGTGGCGAAGGGTGGAGGTAGGGTGTTAAGATCCGCCATGAATAGTGCACACTAAACTTTGTCAGTTATTTGCATTTTGTTTTCATTGAAATAAAACTACAATTATTTACAGATAGTGTTGGTTAGTTTTTAAAATTCAATTAAATCCTGCGAAAACCAAGTTAATAGATAATATTCAAAAAATACTCGACTATCTGTAAAATATCTAAAATTATGCAATTCAATCATACATAACTTTGGATATTTTATGGATAGAATAATATTTTGTCTATTATAGTTTGGTTTAGGCAGGGCTTAATGAATAATTCAATGAAAACAAATAAGAATGAAAGAAAAAGTGTGCACAATTTTGTTGTATCGCCCAAAGTATACCATATATTATGGTTTGTTTAGGCACGGTTTAATTCACTTAAAAATTAAGACCATTAATTGTAAATTGTAGTCTTAGTTCAATAAAAATGAATACGTATGACTAACAAAGTTTAATGTGCACTATTTATGGCAGATCTTAATAGCCTACCTCCACCCTTCGCTACTGGTACATATTGATTTGTTATAATCTGACTGTTCATAGGAGGTGATATGATAAAACCAGGGTTTCAACCAAAAACCAGAATCGAACTGGAAAAAAAATATCGTTTTTTTTGGTTCGGTACATGTTCAAATACGCGCGTTAACATGATCTTACTCCCCACTTTCATTTGAAATAATATGTGAGTCAAATTCAAGGCGCTAAGAAATCATTCACGATCATGTGACACATCTCGACATAATTCTCATGTTATAATGTTATTTAAAAAAATTATGGCTACGGCCGTGTGGTCCACCACAACTATTGGTTTCGGAGCGTAGTGCCGGGCTATAAGTACCATAAAATGTTCTAAATTATGATAGAAAATATTTTTTTAATACAAATAAAAACATTTAAAAATTAATCACTCAGCTGAACCGAAAATCCGAAAAACTGTTTTTTTTTTCAGAACGAAAACCAGAACCGAACCAATATTTCTTTACTTGACCCGACACGAAAAAAAATAATGCTTTGAAGCCCTGGATAAAACTAGTCTGTGGTTCGCAGGATTCAATATGTAGGTATTTATTCAGATTGTAGTCAAAAATGATATGCTGGTACATGGGGATGGGTATATAGACATGTTTCATAGAGTATAGTAGAGGGATTTTCCAACATGCTGTCATCAAATAAAACAATTTGTTTGGAAAAGGGTCACTTGGGTGACCATCATTGCCGACTGAAGTAGAAAGCCGATACATTCATAACGACTGGTCCTACCTTTTCCGCCCCTCCCGTTGTTATCTATGGATGACCTGTCATTGCCTGTCATTGATCTATAGAGTGCTGATAGTGACGCGTCTGTCGTGTTCACTCAGGTTTGATTTGGATAGACGAGTTACATAATAAGTAATACACTAGCATTAACACACCTTCTACAATTAATGTAATGCTACATATTTTTTGGAAATCGATATTACCACCGGTTTTTGTGAAGGACTAGTCTGACTTTGGTCTGAATTTAACAGCTGATGAATAACAGGAATGTATATTAGGTATTTATAAATAACACTGATAGTTATAGGTATATTTGATTTGAGAATTTTTTATAATTCAATTTGAAACGTGAAAGGGCGAATCAATATGTCAAGCAATCTTGGATCTGATTTTGACAGCTGAACAGTGGACCACCCGTTGCTTGTGCAAAAAGATATGCTCAGGCTTTATTAATCAAAAGATGGCGTTGGTGACTATGCAAAATTATGAGAGTCATTTTTTAATTATTTTTCTATTGGAGGTCTAACTTTTTTATTCATTTTAGAGTGATAACACCATCTTTAGGTACCTATAATTAGTTGGATCGCAATAACTTGCGATGTTATTTTTTATCTCCGTAAAATGCAGAAATTAAAACACCAATTTTGATAAGCTTACTATTTCTATGGTAATGACAACGTTACCTACACAACTCAGCTTAACCGTTGAACAGGCCTAATGGGTGGGTGAATGGCTAACCATTCCTCTTAAAAACCCTGTTAAAATAATTTCATCTCTGTGGAAGCCCATATGAGTAGGGGTGGAAATGGTAATTTCCATTCTTATATAGATATCTATGTATGGGACCCACCGTAGCCTAGTTAGTATAGTGCCCGTCTGGTAGGAAACGGGTTTGTTCCGGCGTCTGGGGTATAGCATTGTGTATTTTCAATGGTTTATCCAGTCTAAGGATCCAATGGATTAGGCGAATGGCTAACAACCATTCCTCGTAATATTAACTTCAATATTTAGTATATTTTACCTCCACATTGTAGCGATCTTGTGCATTTACTGTTACTTAAATAAAATTTTGTTTCACGTTTCTCGTGGGGTTCTTTAAAATTTGTTTAATTTATTTTTACCTGTGTAATTTATTTTGAAATAAGAATTTTGATCAGATATTCCAGCCTATTAATTTTCCTATCAACACACTTTGTTTACATTAATTTAGCTGCATATTATTTAATTAACATAAAAAGTATTTTTCTGTTCTGTATGTATATTGTAGGTACCTACATATCTTTAGGATTAATACAATAGTCATGAAAATAAAACAACATTAACTATTAGTATAATAATTGAGCCCATATCCGGAAAACGAGCGTTGTCGCGATAACGCTGTTTTTTGCAACCTTTTCTCACCCACGGCACACCAAAGGTAACACCACATGTAAAAAAAATTATACACCAAAACATGGACCCCACATCCTGAAGGGAGACCCCAGGCCAGGATCTTTGGCGGGCCCCTCTACCTATCGCTAAGGTTAAAGACGGAGTGATACTCTTAAATAGCGTTTTTCAAATGGTGTTAGAGGAAAAATAATGGTATTGATTGTATGTTTAGCGATTTTTTGTATTTATTAATACATCCACTTGAATTATGGTTAGTTGTCGGGTTAAGAATAATTTTATTATTTGTCGAGTATTGACATAATAATAAATTGTATCCTAAAATCGCATGTTTTAAATAATTAAAACCAGTGCAGTAAAATACCGCCTTTTTTTACTATTAGAGCAAATTTGTAATTTGTGTTTATCTCACTTATCTGGTTGACATGCCACGCCTGCCTCCCCTGAGCCTGGGCCCCCAGGCTAGAGCCCTGTCAGCTCCCCCCTTGTAGGGGCTATGCACCAAAAAATTACATTAGTTTGTGTTTTTTATTTGATAAATAATTAAATATACAAACAACATAACACACGGCGAAGAACTAAATGTACATATTTCTATGTATTTTTGTATTGTAGGAATATAGAATTTTCGGCATTCTGGTTGCAAAAGGGTTTTAGAATCCAGTCGTATTGATTGTATGAAAGTAATGATGAAATTTCTTTTGCAGCAAAGTTAAATGTTTTTGAAACGGATCCAAAATTAATTGTTTGTTTCCTTTGATACATCTGTAGAGATCCTTGCCTTTACCGGCTTAACTCCTTCTAATTTATCAGAGCATGTCAATATATTTTCATTCTGACCTTGCATTGTTTTATTAAGTTCATGCAGGTGCTCAAATGTATCACCAGCCATGTACACAAATTTGTGTACAAAAAAAAAATAAGTATTGTATAATATACAAAAATATTTGTGTTTTTTTTTGGAGCAATGTACTGCGGCACACCTAGCATCGTCTCACAGCACACCGGTTGCTGAGAACTGCTGTACACGACATACAGTCCAACCAACTTATCTGAATAATGGTCAAAAATGGAACTACTAGAAGCCATATTGAATGCACTATTCCAATATCAGATTCTGTCCAGTTGCGAGTCTTGATTGGGTAGTTTTCGACTGTGGTTCCCCCATCAATCATTCAGATAAGTTTGCGGCACTGTACACACAATTCATGCTTACAGACGTTCGCGGGATTTCCATTTGTTATTGCTATAAATATTTTTTTACTCTTCAGAGTATAAAATATGAACCTATTTATTTATTAACTAATTATTACCTCAAAAACGAATAGTGGTCAAAATTATAAAACTTTTAAGGCGAAGTCTTCACTGAGCCTTTTTTAAAGAGGCACCTAGCGGAAAAATACGAAGCTTGCAATTTGAGACATTTTTTTGATAATTTACAATTTCAACTGTATTAATGAATAAATATGTATCTGAAAACATTAAAAATAAAAATATTTTTTATTTTAAGTCAGAGACAAATTTACAATTGTAAAAAATGTAATAAAATGTGAATTTGTTCTATCGGTCCGCACCCTATTATTACATATATTTTATGGTCATATTTATTATTAAAATTTAGTTAATTAAGTTTTCTAAGCATCACCTAAGCGATTTTTGACAATTTATTAATTGAGTTAGCATTTACTTGGTAGAATTCCATTTTACAAGAAATGAAAATATAATTAATATTAAATTCTACAGGTTTTTTTATAAAAGGTTTGTCGATAGCTATTTCGGTTGTAACACCATTATCAAGACTATTCAGATAGGCCGTTTGCCTTTGCTTAAATACTATACGTGTATAGATAGAGACAGAATACATTTTCTTATTCGTTCCAGCAATATTATGAATTTTTTTACATTATTATTAATTGTAATATTATTAATACTTTGAAAACCCTAAGTGGGTTTTTTAAATTGGATATCGAAATTTTCGAAATTTATCAAAATTACAGTGTTCGATGGTTATTTATTGACATTATTAATCAATTAAAATATTATTAGTATAATTGTCTTAATCGTGTGTTTAGATTATATTTAATAGTGGCGACGAATACATTACCAAATTTTCATTAATTATGTGATTACTTTTGGATAATTCGCGATTAATTTCCAACTGTTCAAGTAAATTTAATTTTAGACCCTTATTACATATATGCAAACATTGTGGCGTTTCATTGTTACTGATGCTATGCGAGTTTGATATCAAATGTTTAGCAAACTGAGAATCTGTTTTACCATTCCTAAAAGACCGGAGGTGCTCTTCAAAACGAGTTTTTATTGACCTGCCAGATTGACCAATGTAGCATAGACTACATGTGCCACATGTTATTTTATAAACTCCGCTTTTCTCCAGTTTGTTGATTTTATCTTTACTATTTTTTAAGTTTAATCCTAGATTATTATTAGCTTTGAATGCTACGTTAACGCTATGTTTAATTTCTTGATAAATTTTGTCTGAAATAATGCCGTGATAACCAATGGACTTGTAATAACGATTTGAATCTTTAACGTTAGGGTATATTGTTGATCTAGCTAATTTAAGTTGTTTTTTATATAATATTTTATCTACCATTGATGTTTCATATCCATTACTTAAGGCTATTTGTTTAATGGTATGTAGTTCATCTAGACCTCACTATTCAGAGGGTTAATAATAAACATAACTTCAAAATATATAGAAAACCCACCTTTACTGAAACTACTATACATAAAGGATCGCAACATCCATGGATTCATAAGTTGGCGGCATACCATGCCATGATCCACAGGCTAGTTAGCGTACCCATGAACAAATTAGATTTTGAGGATGACAGTGAAGACTTCGCCTTAAAGGAGAGATTATCAAGAAAATATACTTTGATGTATGTAGGTAAGTGTTGTCAGAAGTTGTGCAATACATTTTTTTCAGCCGTTGAACAAAATAATTTATTTTCCAAGTTTTAGGAAATGGGAAACAGGATGCAAAGTAAATGGAAGTCATTTTGTCTTGTTTGCCTTTTTAATTTATTTTTTTGAATTTGAATTTATCCTAATAAATGTTGGAAATGGACATCCTGATGAAGATATCACTTCAAGTGACTCACTTAAAAACTTAGGGTAAAGGATGTTACCATCAAAATCAAAGTTGTACGATTATTTTATGTTTTTTGGAAAAACAGCGTTAAGTTTGTCACCTATTTATAATATTTTATTATAAACATGGTGGTTTATCCAATAAAGTTTTTTTGTTTAATAAACCGTGTTTGCAATTACTCAAACTACCTACTTTTATTCATTAGAGTTTCGATAACGGGTATCTCCAGAACAACCAACTGAAATGTTTAACTGGTGATATCTTTGAACGCCGTTTTCCGGATGTGGGCTCAATTGTTGATCACCCTATTTTCAAACAAAAAATCATACAAAAAATGGTCCGAGTTACACATTTTTATTGCATTGTTATTAAAAACCCTAGATAGGCATGAATGTCTATTGCAATATTTTTAAAACAAATGCCATGCTTATGCATTGGAGTAAGAAGGCAAACAATATATTATTTATATTCACTTCGAGGAGTAAGGTGAGTCGGGGTAAGTGTGACATATAATTCAATGAGATGAATTTCAATGTGGTTCATGATGAATAGGTGTGTTTTAAACAGTTGAAAACTTTACCGTAGGATCTATAAAAGCATTACAATTAATATGTACAGAAGGAACCCACGGTATATCTTACTATAATACGACATTTTAATATTTTTTTGATCACTAGTCAGTTTGTTACACTTACCCCAATATTGGGGTAAGTGTAACTAAATTCATCTTTATACCAAAAGTACTTCAAAACCATAATGTATTATATGCATAGAAAGGTAATATTTCATTTAATGGATATTGAGTCTTGAGTTAAAACTACAGTATAGAATTTCAACAAAATGGACTAAAACATATTTTTTGGGGTAAGTGTGTCATACTAATGTATGAAGCGCTAGTGATATCCCGAAAGAAAAACGACATATTTTTTATTAATTAACGTAGGTAGTTGACGGAAATCCGATGACACTAACGAGTTTACTTTTTGAAGGATCATGGGAAAAACTTGTTATGTCAAGTTGACAGTCAACATTATATATCCATTGTGGACAATCCTTTAAATTCAGGTTGATGATTGTACTGTTTAATAAGACAAGTTATAGTACCTATTGATTACAAAAGGATCGCAAGCTTTTATTTAAACATATTCTACGGCTTGGGGTTTTTAGCATGGAACATGCTTTTGTCTTGACCACCCGGCCGGATTCGTTACGAAAACATCGCACAGGCAGCGGTAACGAAAACAAAAAATAAAGTCACGAAAGTAGCGCGGCGCGGACTGGAGTGGCTTCAGTCGGCCGCGAACGGCGCTTCGGGAGTAACGTATGACCCGCGCCCCTCAATTTATTTTATTTTCCTTCGAATTTGGACAACCAGCATTCAGAGAATCAGTGGGCAAAGCATGTTCCATGTTTAATAATTTTAGCCGTTAGGGCTTAAGTAACCATCATCTTTAAATAATAACTTATTTCTTTTAATAAAACCTATAAACCAATTGGGTCTGGGTACTACGATTTTAAACGGTGTGTTAAGGGCGGACGTGCTCAGCGCGGGTCAAAGTGTAGTTTTTTTCTATTTTCAAAGCATGATCCTGGACATACCTTAAACGTTGTAGATAATCTATTTAAAACTGACTGTTTCTAAAAAAACTGACATTAGTGTTGTGTTAGAAATTAAAATCTCAGAAATTTTTCTAAAAGGGGTGCTGGAGAACAAATCATTTTTTTGCCGTGTTTTAATTTGTCTAAACCCAAAGGTATAGTTTATTGGCTTTCAATTTCAATGTTTAAAATCATTGAGATAATTTTCATGTTTGGGGGGTGCCAGAGCCCCTTGGCCCACCCCCTGGGTGCGCCACTGCTCTGTGATCCCAAATTTGACAAAAATTAGGCATTTTATTTGTGTAATATAAATTGTGTTCGATATAAATTATACTGATGGTTTTATAAATGCGTTTAAAAATTAATAAATGTAAAAAATCTTAACACCACTGCACATTTTTGTATTGAAATATGACTATATTCTAAAACATTAGAGCGAGAGGTTTAAAAGAATACTATTTTATGTAATAAAAATACTGTATGCAGTCATCAAATGTTTAAAATAAATATAAAGGATAATAAGGCTTCAAAATTATATAAATAGATTATCTACAACGTTTAAGGTATGTCCAGGATCATGCTTTGAAAATAGAACATAAGCTCCATTATGACCTACGCTGAGCATGTCCCCCCTCAATATTATTTTCTTTAATATACTGTCCAATTAATTCGAGGACTACTTTTTTTGTGAGACATGCTTATCCAACGTATGCAAATTTTCTGCAAAAGATGTTTCAATGTCTTTGGGTAATATTGTACTTCTGCTAAAACTGTCTTGTCTTCTTTCATAAACACGATTATACATATCCATATGACCTAATGTAAAAAAACAGGATAATATATTATATTATCCTGTTTTTTTACACATTCAACTGTTTTTTGTAATTTTCCTTGTTCGTAAGCTCCTTTATCTGTCTTTCGTTTATATTTACATGTGGAAAAAATGCACATTAATTATTATCACATGTTAGATAAGCACTTATTTTAAAAACTTATTGTGTACTAAATTGAAACACATGCACTCTTCCGAGTACCTACCTACTTAGCTAACATAAAACTATAACAATAAAATTATAAACATTTTATTTCAATTGCGAACATTTTTTCGATCGATTTATAAATAATGCGTCGTGTCCCATCACTAGTTAAAATAATGACTATGCGAATTCATAGTCACTATTTTCAAAACACATATACTCACCAAATTTTACAACCATAATGTGCAGATTTCCGTGTTTTAAAAAATAGTTTAGTAACAGCTACCATCTCACTCGTCGACTTCAAAATGTCGTCTGGAGAATAATCCATTCTAGTCACCTCAAAAAACATAGTATCGACACCATTTCTGATTATTTTTATAAATCGGTGACTTTGCTATCACCTTTCCATAGATGGCATCATCCAATTTGTAGTAGATACTGAGATATCTTAGTAGCTACACTTACCCCAAAGTTACACTTACCCCGACTCACCTTACTAATTATTAACATTAATTATATCCGTTTCACCATGCGCATACCTTCTCAAAAGTAAAGATAGGTATTTCAATGTATGTAGAGCACAACTAAATTGGGTGGGATTTTTGATCAGAACCTAAAAAGCACTTACATTTTGTTTATCGTGTATCGGTAGGTAGGTACCTACATTTTTTCCAAAACATCTCTTCTGATTAGCATCCGAGCCATATTAAAAAAAATATAGTATACTACGAAAGTAGATAAAAAGAATTTTCCAATTTATATTATTATTAAAATAGCATTTAAATCTTCTAAAACTTTCGGTCAAAAATGGAACTACGATCTAGCATATGGAAGCCATTTTGAAAACGTCATTCGAATGTCAGATTCTATCAAGTTACGAGTGTTGATTGGGTGGTTTTCGACTGTCTTAATATGGTGGCAACACTGGCGAGTAGATCGACCATAGAGAACAATTAAATTTGATGTAATTTATTCGGCGATATTCTACTATCGATTTTTATTAAGCTAGGTATACAAAAACATATTATCAAAAGATACAATGGAACGTAGAGCGATAAAAAGTATCATATTAGGTATGCTGTTTAAAAAAAAGAATCGTTTAACACGCGGTAGGTACAACAAGGAATAAAACAAATAAGTACCTATTAATATTGGCAAGTGAGATTTGATATTAAAATTGAAATAAAAAAATACATAAACGCATCATATTTTTAAACAAAACATTATGACCGCTTCATTTTTTGTATAAAGTGTAAATAATTATTTTAACCATATTAGTGATACTTTATTAAATTATCATGGACATGGTAGCACTATTTCGTGACGTTCGACATGGTTGTATAATATCTATGGTGTTCATTTCCAATTCCAATGGCTGCCGGCTGACGTCACTGTGAAATAAATCCCAGGTGGACGTGAACATAAAACATTTTTAAATGAATTATCTGTGTTATTAGTGTGTTTTTTACCTATAGTAAAATGATTAAAATGGAAAGTGATAAAATAAGTGACGATTTGAACAGTAATTCACAGGTACAGTGTTTCATTTTGTTTGAATGTGCTTCTGCTTGTCAAAAGTGTCAGGGTGATCGTACGGACCGCCATCTTTTCAATAATAACACTCACGTAAAATCGCTGTCGCTTCACGTCGATATACGCTGATACGACTATCGACTGTCCTGTCATATTTGCAGGCTTAAATCTGCAATTTTCTTCCGTTTTTTGATAAAAATGCAATTGTTTTTATGATTTAGCATAATTAGGAATAAAAATGATGCATTCCTGTTAAATTTTTATGATTTTTACCTCTGCATTGCAGTGGTATGAATTTAAAACAGTTCTTAGTTGAGATACTTGCATTATTGACTAGTCCAACAATACATTCAATCACATTTTAGTCGTATAATTACGACTACCACTTAAAATCCCTTCACAATGTAAGTGAAATCGGATAGTCATCGGCGGTTGTCAAAAATGTCAATGGTCGACACCGAAATCAAACAGAGGAAGGACCGTGTGAAATTTTTCGACCTCCAAAAAAGAGAAACGCTCATAGCCTTGTCTTCCGAGTTGTGTTCATTGTATTATTTGCAATTATTTCGCGTGTTTTGACATTACCGACGTCTTCAAAAATTCTGGCGACATCAAAAAAAGGCGCTTCTCCCGTCCATATTCTGCCTGCGAAAAAATGAAAGTATGTTTTTATTATGTAAAATTCCACTGCACTTGAAATTAAAAACACACCATTTAATCAATATTTGCAAAATTCTACGCATAACAATGTTTTTATGTTTATAATAATATCTATACCTACTTAATATTTTTTGACATCTTAACTCAAATAACGTGTAAATAATGTGACAGAAGTTATTCCGTTAGGTTATAAACCTTAACAATATTCTTGTTTTGCATAATGGAAATATGTTAAATTTAATTAGCACATTAAAAAATATTTTCCAGTATCCCCATTGTGCTTAATCAAAACAAATTTATTTATTAGTAAGTAAGTATTGACAATTTTCAATATTATAATGGTATAAAATGATCCTGTGTTTTTTTTTGTTTTAATGTAAATATGAGAGGTCAAAAACTATTTTTCATCAATATCTGGTTTTCATTGAATGCACATTATATTGTAAACATCATATCTGTAGACAATTAGTATTTAGTATCATTTTGTCAAAAGTTTCAAAAAAACAATTCAGTTAATGGTAATACTTGAAGTGGTTTATCTTTAAGTCTTTCACCGCTAAAGACGCGCCAGGCGCGTGGCCATTAGATCTAATACTTTCACTGCTGACGGGTTAATTACAACATTTAATTATCATGCTAATTGCTACACGCCAGGCGTGTCTTTAGCAGTGACCGAATTGTGGTCATTAACTAGTCAGCAGTAAATGAGTTGAAGACGGCTACAATAATGTAACTGCATACTTGAGTGATACGGTTGCCCATGTTTTTGCACGAGTATACGTGAGCGTGTATATGAAAATATTGCACAAAACTTTTGATTGTACAAGTGATATAAATGTTGGTGGCGGATTACTGAGAGAGTACTGTATATAAAAGTATTTAATAGAATTGTAAATGAAAATCTATTATATTATGAGTTGTCTATTATCCTTAATTAAATATTTGTGATAAATAAGGTTAATATATTAATAAATGGTTGGTTTTAATATATTGTAAGATGCCCATTTTTATTAGACAATCGACCCTTAATTGTAACGATATCATTTTAACAATTTATCAGTCATTTGTATACTTTTGCCGAGTTTTGTTAAACTGTATATTTAATATAATTATTATGTACAAGTCTTATGGGGAAGCCAGCGGATTTGAAAATAGCCGATATACTGGATTATTTGTTCGGTTAAGTTAGGTTAGGTTTTCATTCTTGAATTCATGAATGTTGCCAAAATCATCTATGAAAAATAGCGCGGTTCCCGTCTGGCTTCCCCATAACCAACTTGTACCATTATTATATATATACAGTAGTATAAGTACATATTTCTTGTTAGATTAGATTTGGTAGATAAGACTTAGAAATCGACGCTTCATATTGTCACCTTTGTGACAGACCTCTGCAATCGATCAAAGGATCCACATCTGCAAAATTCAGAAATATTGGAATTTAAAAATTTTAATTCTTATTGAACATATAATTATTTTTGTTCATTAGACCGAGAGCTTTTAGCTATTTTATAAAATCATGTTCCAAGATATCACATTTATATTGCTTAAATGTGCTATTTTAAAGTCACTTAGTAAAATAAGTTTTTGAAATAGGTATATATGGAATAGGTCTATTCACCACAAGGCGACGATATGTCTAATTAAATTGCATCTTTTGAATGACTATTGCTTTGTATTAATTCTCTTTTGAAATTTGTACGTTGATGAGACTCAAACTAAAATAGTAAGCAGTCTATAAGGAAAGTATAAGTTGTTAAGTTGAAGTAAATGCAAGTTGATGACTCATATTGTTTGAGTTTCTCAGAATAATTGAAATGTGCAACCAACGGAACGTTAATGTTTGAAAGTGCCTTATGTAATGCAGAACTGAACATTCATCAATTTCTTTTATTTTAATTATGAAATACTTAACAGATATGTAAGTATGTATCTATCCTGTGTATTATTATAATTTGCTTGCCTAAGACCTGGTAGATTTTATTTTATTTGGTTTGTATATTAAATTGATTTTGGTCATAACTTTTTTCAATCAATGATCTTTGAAAATAAAATTGACTCTGCATCAACACATAAAATAATGCTTAGCTATTGTATTGGTATGGTCAACTAGTACAGTAGAATCTTAACTGATCCGGCACATCCAGTAATTTATTTATTTATTTATAAAAAAGAGTATTACGGCATTACAGCTTTTGGCCAATGCGCCATAATACATACAAATATCTGGCTAGAGTGTGAGAAATTGCCTATCGATGATTATTTCAGTAAACAGTTGAAATACATTATGTTTTGCTACCGATTTTAAATGTTGAAAATACATAATATCTTAAAATAATAAAATAAATAAGTAATACACCATAATCAGGTTTTATATAGTGACAGATGAATGAGATTCTACGAATATACCACGTGAAGCGCCTAGTTTCAAAAACCCCTAAAACGACTTTAGGTAGTACTGAGAAAAACGATTTTAGGTAGTTTTGAGAAAAACTCATCTATTAGATCTGTGAACTTTATATTAATTTTTTAATTCGTTACATTCTAAACAGTATTTTGGCTTTCCATTTTAGGGGTATTTGAAAAGCACACCCAACTATTTTAGCGGGTTTTCAAATTTACCTTAATTTTTGATCATACATATTGACGGTTTTTGGCGTTTTTTAAAGTTCAATCTTTGGCCATCATATAGGTAACAAAATTATCCATCTAAATACATTTATCTAACTCAAAAATTTTCAAAAACCGTTTTAGGGGGATAGTTTATTAACAGTGGATAAATAATGCTTCCTTATTGTTTTTTCATAAGTATATGAAATTTATTAGCTATACATATTGTTTAATTGTCTTACCATCTCTATTTAAGTAGACCAGGAAGGCTATCCATGGACGGAAACCGTATGTGCCTTTGTACCGTGTGCCTATTTCTGTTCTTGAAAATATATTATTTTCACTAGGTGTATGCGCGTGTATATATGCAGTGTATTAGCGGATATGGTGAATTCCCTTTATAAAAATACTGAAATTGCAAATACCTACTTTCAATTGTTAATATCTAGAATCTAGGTAGTTCATCGACACCCTGTCTTTCTGTATTATTTTTTCCAGTCTTGAATAAATTTGAATGCCTTACCTGGTTCATTCTTTTATTCATGGAATCAAACATGTATTAATGCTTTGAGATAAGCATTATGGCATTCTGATTGACCGTTTAGGTCCAGAGAAAATAAACAATATGTCATTTTATTATTTTCTTGATTAAATTTATTTGATAAGTGGTGTTTTTTATTAAAATACAATGAATTAAAAATTTACAGAGAAATAACAGGATTTTTCTAATCTATTGCAATTTGTACTTAGCTTATTATTACTTAGCATGAATAAACACTTCTTGACATCATGTGCTTTATAAGATTTTGTCAAGTCAATATAACAAATTCTTTTAATATATTGGAATTTTCACAATCACTTCATAAGGCTTCAGCTTACTTAATTTCACACGAAAGCCGATCAGGAACCACCGTTACCATTGAATCATTTTATTTTGAGTTGCGCCACTAGATCAAATTCACACATTGTATTTTCACTTCGTGTTATATTATAGTAGTATTTCCCAACCTGGTTCCGTGAGAAATTACAAAAGACTAATTTTTTTATTATCAGTAAATAGATAAGTCTTCTAATAAATATCGTAAAGTAACGCAGCGATTTACAAACTGGGAGGCGCGAAAATTTTAACATAATTAATTAATGTAGCCACAGGTATGCAGTTTGCAAATGCATATTTTATAAAACGGCTGCTAGTTATAAACTACTTATAAAACAGTCCTATAAAAGGTTGTTTTCAAACCTGTCTGAAAATATGGAGACTAATTTTATAATACCTCATTTCTATACCATTGGGAAGCGCGCTGGCTATCTCGTGAAAAAATGAAATAAAAGGGTCAAATCATAATGTTGAAATTTGAGGCAAATTTGTTTAGGAATGATAATTTTGTTAAACTTGTCTATTTGGTTGAAATTTAAATAAATTGAGTGAATAAATCAATGCAAAAACCACTAATGCATTCACTGATTTAAAAAGACAAAGTGAAGGCATTCATAAAAAATTGGAGCCATGGAAATCAAAATTAGGAAAAAAATAAGTTCGCCATGTTTCCACTTTTAAATGATTTCTGCGCCAGATATATTGAAGCAAACACAAATCTATTTACTGAGTTGTTGGTTAGTATGCTATGGCACTTTTCACATTATTTTATTAATAGTAAAAAAAAAGTCGCCTGCGCGCTGCTTTGTTTCAGGGCTGTTAAATATTTTAAATATGTGGTTGTGTGTTGCAATTTGATATGATACCTATATGATGATTGATATAGGTAGGTACTTAAATGATAACCCCCGTTTAGGAAACACTATATTAGAGCACCACACTGCCCTTAACCTCAGCGATAGGTAGGTGGGCCTGCCAAAGATCCTGGCCTGGGGGCCCGCTTCAGGATGTGGGGCCCATGATAGAATCCATTTGTCAATGAACGATTGTATTAGCACATTGTTGACTATTTGAAAATGTGTCTGTATTATTTAATGAAATAACTGGGAGGGAGGCGCCAAGATTAGATTTTTTTTAAAAGGGAGGCGTAGTAACATAAAGTTTGGAAACCACTAGTTTAACGGGTAAAACCAAGAACGCTACTAGTCTAGATGGAGCCTAAAATATATTATGAAAGCAAATTTGAAAAAAGACTAATAGGCTAACAAATTTCAATTAAAATTCTATAACTTAATTGCTAAGAATGAGCTTGGTTTGTTTGTAACTGATGGATGCTACTGTTTTATTAATAGTTATGTACAGGACCATTTCGACCACTAACATGGTTGACCGGTACCAAACGAGAACATCAATATTAGAATGCAAATAATATAGCGATTACATGGACTAATAAACTCCTGTGAAAAGAAAGACCAATTAGGCAGCTACATAAACAGTATTTAGATGGTATAAATGGAGCAAAAATTGTATGTCATATGTAAAATTGTTGAACATAGATAATATTAGGGATGTCACACCAAAACAAAAAGGGTCGATACTTGGTATCGTGGCCACCACACTTCAAATATTCAAAAATACCATAGATTGCTGTAATATCTAAAAGCTCATTTTAGTTCAAGCTTATTGGATGAAGTTGCATTTTGCATCTAGTTATTGTGACATCACAAGAAGTATACTGTTCTTGCATTGTCAACAGCCCAGTTACGTGTTTTTCAGACTTTGTAATAATACTCTACTGTAATACTGTACTCGGTTACAATGACACTTCTAAAGCTTTCTGAATATCATTTCATATTTTAGCAACATTTTGTTGTACTGATTTATCAAGTGATTATTGTATTTTTCTACATAATAAAAATTGAGATGTTTAATGTTTTAGGCAAACCAGTTTTTATAAGCCGTCTGTTGAAGGCTTCACGGTCCGGTGGAGCGTGAAGCTCTTTCCATTTCTAGAAGCGCAGTGCAACGGTTGCCCTAGCTGTTTGTCAATTATTCACAGAGACTCTCAACGATCGTTTTCAATTGAATTCCTCACTATCGATGGCTATTTTTCATTCAAATATTTGATTTTCATGCAGCAGCCGTAGACTGAAATTTACATATCAACCGCATAATAACTATTTATATTATGCGTGTTGAGTCAAAATTTCCTTGTCTTTATGTCAATTGTATTGTTCTGGATATAAATAGAAAATGGATAAAATTAGTAAGACAATAATTACACATATTTTGATACCCTAGTAAGGAGGAAACAGCTAAAAAATTTTATCTTTATAATCCAGTAAAATTTTTTTTAATTCAATGTGTCATAAAGTTGACTGGAGTTTATCATTATTTTAATTCCTTATAATCTGGGGAACTGTACAATCCCATTGAAAATTAATGAAATGAAAAGGACATTTCCCTAAAATATCAGGCATTTAAAATTGATTTGAAACACTATTATCTTTACAAGTATTTTTGAGTTGTTTACATATTGCACTAGTCCAGGGTTGGAGAACCTATGGCACACGTGTGCCAGAGGTGGCAGGTACGAAAATTTAGCTGGCGCGTGAACAATTTACGAATCCAATTTTTTTATGCATAGTATTTCCGGACTCTTCATTTATATTAATTACATCTTTCCGTACTCCTATATATTTTTTAATTGCCAACATTTAACGTCAACAGCAGTGTAGCCAACAAATTTTGTTGTCATTGGAGGTTATGTTTGTTATTGGTTACAATAATTGAAGCGTCTAATTCCAAAAAGTTTGGAAAACATTTGGTCAAAATCGAGAAAAAAATACGCACGTATTCTGCAATATCTGATGTGCAATCGCATGCAATCTGCGTATGGATGTTTTTGTACGCTGTATGCTTGAAGTTGTTACTGGTGATAGTGTGCGGTTTGTGCTCAAGTAATTTTTTTATATTTAAATGTAGATTCAATAACTTCTTGTTTTAAACATGCTCAAATCGTATGCAATATATTAATTGAGGAGTCTAATTCCAAAAAGCGATAAGTCCACATTTGGTCATAATTGAGAAAAAAATATGCACGTATTCTTTGTATCATTTTACACAATATGTATTGATTTATAAATTCCAAAACGCGACAACCCTACGAAAAAAAATATTTTAAGTCTCGATTTATTACAAAAAGCGCCAAGTCCGTTTTTCATATTATTTAAAGCTTGGTTGATTTTGCGCGTGTTTAAGTCAACCAATAAGGTAACGTTCAATATTGAAAAGGGCATTTCCCATGCTGTAGCATCTGGTAAACTCATGACAGTGCCACGGAACTATGTGCCTTATGCGGAGTAAATTAAAAAGTGAGGTACAAGTAGCGCTATGTTCAATTTTATTTAGCCTATATTTATTACATTTAAGAGTTCATCGGCTGAAACAAATTGCCATTTGGTTCTAATTTCGACATAGAATACAACGAAAAAAATAATCTCACGTTAAAACAAATAATTGAAGCTTGAAACATAAAAAGTTTTTTCCCGAAAATATTGAATTGTGGACTTGTCGCTTTTTGTAATTAGACGCCTCAATTATTTGATTCAGCTGATGTTCGCGAGTGTCAGTCAAGACAAGTGCATTGCATTTTATTTAATTTAATAAATCCTCTTTAACATGGCTAGTGGAAATAAAAAAAACAAAAATTATTAGAATCAAGCAGCAGAGACTTTCAAAGATGGTGGACTGAGGACTATGGCATGATTAACGAAGGCAATAAACCAGTATGTATTTTAGGACAGTTTTATGCAGAACCTCGTCGATAAAACAGTATTATGAGACAAACCATTAATCACTCCTTGAGAAAATCAACGATGCACAAAAAGAATTTATTTATCGGGCAATTAAAAATAAATATATTCAATCAACAAATCTAATGAAATTTATCGGCAGTCATTCAAATATAACAGCTGCTTGTTATTTTGCCTCAATAATAATTGCTAAAAATGGAAAACCAGTGATAGGAAATATAATATTATGGTTAAAATGCTCCCACAATTTCTTTGAAAATTTTCAAAACAAGGTAAAAATTATTGTAAGAATAAAAGATATGCCTTCGGCTAGAAACACGGTGAAATATAGAATCAAGAACTCAATTGTAATTTTTAAACCTTTTCAATAGACTTTTTGAAAGACCTTTTTTCCCCATGAAAAACTACTCTGCACGTTGAGACAGTCGAAAATTAATATTTGGAAATTTTGGCATGCGCACGTAAAACGGTTCGCCAACCCTGCACTAGCCTAATTGCCTATGTATGGTAGAATGTCATATTATGGATTCTAATGTTTTATGTTTGATATTATTTAAATTGGTAAATTGGTGGTTTTTTTCATTAATGTCAGCAGATACAGTAGAAATATAAAATTAGATTATCCTGAATTATATGAGAGATTTCAATTTCAAAGCTCTTCATTAATAAAAACCTACAGTGATCGGTGATATATGCTAGATTTTTTATTGTCATTAAATTTGTTGCTGTACCCTGGAGATAATATAAACTGCAATCAATGCTGACTCTTGGTTATTTAGTCATTGTAAAGTAAAACTGAAGACTGTATCAATTATTTATTTGCATTATTGTTTACTTCAAACCAATCAGCAATCATTCGTCATAACATAACAAAGCATGACTATTATTCTTCAAACCTTCTCATGGCTGGTAAATATGACGTCTCAAAATTAGCTGCAATTGTAATTATTTATTATCATAAACATTGAAGTACAACTCGAGGAGTAATTTTTAACTACTCAACCAAGATACATTGTGATTTAACAACTCGTTCAGTGCGCTCACCGCGCCTGGCCCAAGGCCATTAGAGGTCATTAGCATGTTATCCAATTGGGGTAATTAAGGTGTAATTAGTAGCTCAGCAGTGAATGTATTAATGTAGAGCCCACAGGAGGCTATGAGACGTGTGGGTCGTTCAGTTTACGCCACTGATGTCTTGGTCATTGAAGTTAATGGTACCACCGAACCACACCCGGTTTTAATCAGGCGTATCACAGGACTCTACGTTTGAATGTGAAGCCCCAGTATTTTTTAAGATGTTACCCAAAACTGAGGTTACCATGTACTCCAGTGTGTCTTGGTCAGGGGGTGGCGCCACTCCTCTCTCGAGGCAAGGCCTCTTGCCTATCTAAGTTTTGTGTTTTGACCAATGCCTTATAAACCCCATCAAATTCTACACCTCTTGTGGGCTTTCTCACTAAGGAACATGTTGAGTGAGAACTATTTCATTCACAGATTACTTAAAGAAAATAATAACTAAGTCTTATTGGTGGTTTGTTTCAGTTACCGGTGACGACCGTGCTGTATGACCCCGCCCGGAAGAAAGAACCTCCGCCCGGACAAGACAGAGACACGCAACGTGCCGAGAGAGAGCGCTGTCTCACCTATTTTGCATCATGGAACGAGTCCGACCAGGTTTGTTCTGCCCAACGCTTACATTGATTGTACATAAAGTTTATAAATTGAAAAAAAAGTGTGATAACTAAAATCTAATATGAAAAATAAGTTGAGTAGGTAAACAGCAAAAAAAGTTCATTTACTGCGTTGCTTGAGTGACTGAACAGATGAGATATTGGTATAAAAATCAATGTGCAAAGGGTCACAATAAATTTCTTGTCTATCTAGTGGGGGCACAAACCTGGATCATGCTCAAATGGTTTGGAGCAGACGAAGATTGAATTTACAGTTTAAAACACAACCAAAAGGTCAGCTGTTTGTCGCCTTGGTTTTAGCGTGGATGAGTTCATTATCTCTTAACAAATTATTTCAGACAATAGATTTAGCCTGAATTCTGAGTTTAAAGATAATAAAACAGTTTTAGTTATTTAGTTTGTAGCTAAGTGCCACCGGTGGCTAAGGGTGGAGGTAGGCTGTTATTATCAGCCATAAATAATGCACACTAAATTTTGTTAGTCATACGTATGTCTTTTTAAACAAGACTACATTTTACAGATCGTGTTCGTTAGTTTTTAAAATTCAATTAAAACCTGCGAAAACCAAGTCATTATAGATAATAGTCAAAAAATACTCGTCTATCTACAAAATATCTAAAATTATGCAATTCAATCATACATAACTTTGGCTATTTTATGGATAGAGTAATATTGTGTATCTATTATAGTTTGGTTTAGGCAGGGCTTAGTGAATTTAAAAAATGAAGCAACATTTTGTTTAATATAGTAAAACCTCATTAGTAAGAACACTGATAATTCGAAATTCGCTGTAATTCCAAATTTTCCCAATAAAAAAGTCCCTTGAACATTATTTTCATATAAAACCATACCTTTAATTCGAATTTTGTAATTCGAAATGATTTCAGAGTCCCTGGCATATAAAAATATTCAATAAATCGTAATAAAGTACACTATTTCATGAGCCAGTCATTGAAAATTGTGACAGACTTTTCTTAAAACATCAAAAATGACTTATTTTATGATGGTAATAAAAATAATCCTGACATTTTATGACCCAATTTGGTAGGCACATCTACGATCAAAAACGAAATTAATGAAAATCTTATATATAAATATCAAAATTTTAATATTTTTCCCCCATACATTTTGTAATTCGAATTTTTTTTCGATTTTCGGTCCCATGGAATTCGTATTAACGAGGTTTTACTGTAATATGTATTCTTAATTCAACACAATCACATAGTGCAACAGCTAAGCGACCTTCGTAGTCCAATTCGTAAGGCTCTGGCTTTTTGTATTGGGGGCTCCAGTTTCGATCCCGGTGAGGTCATGATACATTTATGTGATGTTCTATATAATAGTCTGTATATTTGACGGATTCTTTCACCACTGCTACACTATTATAATTGGGCCACATAGGTGACAAGTTGTAGTGTTTAAAAGAAAGTTGGCAGGTAATTAATGTGTATGTGTACTACAGGTGGAGTTTGTGGAGCTTGCGTTAGCTCGCATGTGCCACTATCAACACGGACACATCAATGCCTACCTCAAGCCCATGCTGCAAAGGGACTTCATCACATTACTACCAAGTGAGTACAATCTTTATAGAGCATTTTATACGAATATATTGAATCTAAAAGGTAAATAAACAACAAAGATTATGGAAAATCCCCATTGGTATCGATCGTCCCAAAAATAATGACTTCGTTACCTACCAAAGATGATGAAAACCCTTATTCTATGCCAGTGATTGATTACTAGCTAGGGTTCTACGGAGAAAATGTAAAATATTACCTTTTCTGTCAAAAGCATTTAGATTTATGGGGCTACATATTTTTTCATTTCAACTACTTTATAAATGTATGGAACAAAAAAATGTACATAATATTTTATATGTAATTTCACACACATTAGTGTCGTTCGCCCATAGAATTTTTTCAAGTCAGTGTACCTACCGACATTATTCAGAAAAACAATTAGATAAAATAGATAACAAACATTAAAAAACTCAACAACACGTCTTTCGATATAAGGACCTGATAGGACAGATGACTAACAAACATTCCGTGGAAAAAGTATAAGCATATTAATATAATTTGCATTCAGCGGTGACTTATTCAGTTGGTCAACATTTTACTTTTATCTTTTTCAAATCTTTCCCCCTAGGCGGTGTTACCTAGCTCATTTTTTGTGTATATAATTATCTATCGCAATACCGATAATGCACAATCCTGTAGTTTGAGGCAGCATCTGAGGTGTTACATATAAGTCGCTGATAAATTATTACAATCCATCGTTTCGTGTCTGAAGAATTATCATGGCGGAGTTCTGTATAATCAATGCGGTCGTATTGTTTGCAGTAAAAGGTTTGGAGCACATTGCGGAAAGCATCCTGTCGTATCTGGACGCACGCTGGCTGTGCGCCGCCGAGCTGGTGTGCCGGGAGTGGCAGCGAGTCATATCCGAGGGCATGCTTTGGAAGAAGCTGGTCGAGAGGAAGGTGCGCACCGACTCTCTCTGGAGGGGATTGGCCGAGAGACGGGGATGGTCTGTAAATTATTATAATTGCTTTGTATCGTGATTAACTAAAATATGATTGTGTGTCTAATAAAATCATATTGTCACTATATAACCATTCATTCCAATGTAGTACAGATGTTCTTTGTGATTTAGAATCAATCCTGAATCAATATGATTCCACTTATGTGCAATCGCATGCAATCTGCGTATGGATGTTTTTGTACGCTGTATGCTTGAAGTTGTTACTGGTGATAGTGTGCGGTTTGTGCTCAAGTATTTTTTTTTTTATTTAAATGTAGATTCAATAACTTCTTGTTTTAAACATGCTCAAATCGTATGCAATATATTAATTGAGGAGTCTAATTCCAAAAAGCGATAAGTCCACATTTGGTCATAATTGAGAAAAAAATACGTATTCTTTGTATAATTTTACACAATATGTATTGATCTATAAATTCCAAAACGCGACATAACCCTACGAAAAAAAATATTTTAAGTCTCGATTTATTGGCTTGAGCTTGGTTGATTTCGCGCGTGTTTAAGTCAACCAATAAGGGAACGTTCAATATTGAAAAGGGCATATCCCATGCTGTAGCATCTGGTAAACTCATGACAGTGCCACGGAACTATGTGCCTTATGCGGAGTAAATTAAAAAGTGAGGTACAAGTAGCGCTACGTTCAATTTTATTTAGTCTATATTTATTACATTTAAGAATTCATCGGCTGAAACAAATTGCCATTTGGTTCTAATTTCGACATAGAATACAACGGAAAAAATAATCTCACGTTAAAACAAATAATTGAAGCTTGAAACATAAAAAGTTTTCTCCCGAAAATATTGAATTGTGGACTTGTCGCTTTTTGTAATTAGACGACTCAATTTGAGTTCGGAAGCATGATATTAAATGCATGACTCCCACAAAGGGGGGGCTAACAGGGCTCTAGCCTGGGGGCCCAGACTCAGGGGGTTCGGCGTAGCGGGTTGGCTGGAGAAGTGAGATAAACACACCAAAATTTTTCTCTTGTAGTAATGAAAAGTATGTGATTGTGCGATGAAATTTTTCATTATTGTGTGTTGATACTCGACAATAATTCAAGTGGATGTATTAAATAACACAAAAAATCACTACAAATACACTGAAACCTTAATTTGACCTCAAACACTATTTAGAAAACGCTACTGTAGAGCATCACACTGCCATTAATGTAAGCGATAGGTAGGAGGGCCCGTCAAATATTCTGACCTGGGGGCCTGCTTCGGGACGTGGAGGCCATGATTAAATGTATTAAAATTATTTTTTGATACTCGTAAGGCAACCTGCTCTGTAATCAATCCTGCTGACATCTGAGAGTATTGTTTCCTATCTATCGTAACATGTAATTATTTTATCGGATACCGGAGTAATTTTGTAATTACTTTCAATACTTATAACAATGGTTTCTCGCTAAGTTTTTGTGAATTCCACAATATTTTTCCATTGTCTAAACAATCCAAATATTATTATAATACATAATTCCCGATTTTGTTTTTGTAACTAAAACTCATCTCAAAACACGCGTGGCCTATAATGTAAACACCGGTTCAATTAACACTTATATAAAATTTGTTGTATTTTCAGGATACAATATTTATTTAAACCAAAACCAGGCTGCTTACATCCTGGCCACTCATTTTACCGAGCTCTCTTCCCCAAAATCATCCAAGACATCGACGCCATAGAAAATAACTGGCGAATGGGCCGACATAACCTTCAGGTAACATTTCGCTTAACCGTACCTAACCTATATAGGTAATTAAATATTATGTCATCAGAACTGTAAATTTAATGAATTAATCGTTTTTGTTGCAGAGGATAAACTGCCGGAGTGAAAATTCGAAAGGAGTTTATTGTTTACAGTACGACGACCACAAAATAGTTTCCGGACTACGGGATAACACAATTAAAATATGGGACAGAAATACATTACAATGCATAAAGGTATGGCAAACTTACTATTAACAAATTCTAATGTATTGTGTATTTACCTATATGGTCCAGTAGAGTATATGCTTCCTAACTGCACTCTGACTCTAGGATGAAAATGATGTAATTAACATATTCTAAAAATATTTTTTTTTACATACGTTATCTATCTGTATTTATTACTACATACATATATTAATACAAGTAAATATCATTTGATCTAATTTTATGCGAGGTAATCAGACAAAGAGGCGTATCAAGTAAAGAGTGCAAATAAGTGCAAAGTTATAAAACGTATACTCAAACTACGTAAACTTAATGAGTCCATTTGGGTAGAAATTGACAGATGAATGTTGTCAAAATTACTATAACCAACAGTATTTTACTTTTTATTGTAGTCGTAACTTCAATATCTAAATATTGTTTTCTTACATTGTGTTGTGAAAATCAGGCATATCCAACTTCAAGTAGGCTGTGATCTACTATCCAGTATCAAAACTAGTGGTGATCTTCCATACTCTCCCATTGTAATCCTCCAACTTAATTAAGCGTATTACATTTTTTTAAATTGTTATTGAGTTTTTACAAATTAAACAAAAACACTTTCTTGTCTTTCACTGTCACAAAAAAATTCTCAATTTCCCACTCATCATGAAAATCATAAATTTTTCTCTTCTTTTGGCCGCTCATTGCATGTATAGTCAAACCATAATACTGTGCAAAGAGCTTACTGCACAACTGTATAGGGAAACTACAGGGAACACAAAATTAACGGGAACTGGCTTACCCTACTGCCCTTGTGCTGGATCAAACACACATTGAAAAAAAACAATATCATTTTTTATTCATTGTATTACTGAAAACTCAATTTTTGTCTCAATTGCACTAACTAAAATGGAATGTTGAATCAATTTGTATCCATAACTATAGACAAAAAAATGAACAATTTGAAAATGTGAAAAGATTATCATGAGTGATGTTTGGATGTGGCAGGTGTTAACCGGCCACACGGGTTCAGTGCTGTGCCTACAGTACGACGAGCGTGTCATCATCAGTGGGTCGAGTGACGCGACGGTGCGCGTGTGGGACGCTTCCACCGGAGACATGGTCAATACACTTATCCACCACTGCGAGGCTGTTCTGCATCTCAGGTTCACCAACGGCCTCATGGTCACGTGTAGTAAGGTGCGCATCTTATTGTTTCTCATTATTATTTCATCTATTGTCTTTTTTTATCATACTTTTATGACTATAAATAATATTGCCAACTTGCCAGTTGCGAACTGTTGCAAAAATATCAGTTAGTAATTTGTTAGTAAAGGTAATTGTCAACAGTGCGTCGCTGTAGGATTGGTTTGTCGAATAGACCAAATGTTCAGAAGAAAAACAAATTTCACAATCCTATATTTAAATACATGGAGATATTTAAATCGTTATTTTTACAGCATATGAATGATGTATTCATTACCATTACAAAGTAATTTAAAGAAAAGGATGGTTCTAGTCCATTTAGATACAAAAAAACATTCTTCATTAACCCGGCCGCCGCGTCAGTTTCAATATGAAAGGGGCTCTCTCTGCGGTATCATTTTTCTAAATGCTATGCTTCGCTATATTATGATAAATACGGCAATTAAAAATAGCTGGTATTACTGTTATCATGCCTAGATACATAAGGTTCGAAGTGCCACACTAAAAAATAGAATCGATTGTTGAATTTAGCTGTGAATGCTTGAATAAAATCGTCCATAGTCCCTTGTACCGAAAAAATACGCAGCCATGTTTGTGACGTAAAAACGCGTCATTGAGATTGTGCGCCTATGAAAAGAAATAAATCACTGACACTAATTTTATTTTAGTCATGTTAGAAACACTTAAAAATGCCGTTAAAAATATTGAAAATAATAGCTTTTATTGTGTCGCATATTATTACAAGTTTTATGGGTCGCGTAAAGTTGAGTCCACAGTGGTGGAAATATTGTAATAATTTCTTATGTTCTTTTTTTAGTGTAATTTGGATTTTTACTAGATTAAACTTTTCAGTTTTATTGAGCATTGTGTTATGTTAGTGATTGTCGTTTTATGTTTTATAAAAAAAAACAATATTTATTTTGTAAAATCTGCTGCGTGCTTGTAAAAGTGCTATAAAAACATTTATTGCGTGAGGTTTTAAAATTTCATAAACATTAAATTGCATACAAAGATAATATGTAATACAGTTGAAAAGTCAATATTCCATGATTTACATTTTATATTATGTTGTATACCCGTGTGTTTTTTTTTATACTTACGTTTATTTATACGTTTTATATATTCCTTCCTGTAATTTATTGGTAAAACTCGCAATCGTCCTAACTAAAATATAATAATATATTATATTTTTTCATTCCGTGTGGACGTATCTTTACGACATATTTACGACTTTCAATAATGAGCTCGATTTATGACTTTCAAACAATTGGGGTGACACATGACGACATGACCATGAGTAATAAAAATAAATGACATAATCCAGAACACAAGTTCAAGTACATATTTATAAATATTTTGACGACACAGGTTCGTTTTTTTGGTTGTATTTTATTCCCGCAAACATGGTGTTGTAAAGATCGCGGTGAATATTCAACTTGACACGATAAATCACTCGGCGCACACTCAAACTCGAATGAAAATATTTTGTATACCTAGTGCGCAGGCGCTAAAAAATACCGCGTAGATTTGAACTGATGCAATCGTACCGGCGAATCTCAATAGATCGAGAGGGTTCGAAAGATCGATGTTTATGAAATTAAAACAACATATTTTTGACAAAGTTATATAGGTGGAAGTAGGCGGATGGATCGGGCTATTTTTTAATAAAATTCTCAATGCCGCATGAAAAATATTTCTTGCGTTATCCACAGGTCAAGGTTTGCGTATCTGACTGCTATACGGTCGCCCATGTGTTACGTACTAGCTGTATCCTACTGGAATACGGTCGCCGGGAAAGGGTTAAAAGGTTGATTTCGACAAAAACGAATATTCAACAAACCAATCCTATAGCGATGAGTGGTCAACCCTGAAAAGATTTTTTTACTGCATATGTCAGATCACACTTTTGAGAGTGCAAGACAATCATGTCCGTCGCAAAGGCAGACACTATCTTGCTGAATGCCATACATTATAGAATCGATTATAGAGATGATGATGTTGTTTTCTTATTATAATGTGATATTTTCATTCCTCCTTCCTAAAGCTTGTGTTTACTAAACTTTAGGAAGGAGAAAAGTAAATACAATCACATTATATAAGTTTTAAGATGGTTTCCAAGCTAATCTGGTGTATTTGGAGTGGATACTCAAGTACTTTTAAAAACAATAATGTGATGTCTGTTTTCAGGACCGATCGATAGCTGTGTGGGATATGACATCGCAAACAGAAATCACCCTACGGAGGGTGTTAGTAGGGCACAGAGCGGCCGTCAACGTCGTTGACTTTGATGAAAAGTATATTGTGAGCGCATCGGGGGACAGGACGATCAAGGTCAATCATGAATCCATTTCTTCTCGTGTTATCCGTGAATATGCTGAATATATTCTGTGACTTAAGGGGGGACATGCTCGTCGAAGGTCAAAATTGAGTTTTTATTGTATTTTCAAACCATGATCCTGGACACTCCTTAAACGTTGTAGATAATCTATTTATATAATTTTGAAGCCTTATTATCCTTTATAGTTATTTTAAACATTTGATGACTGCATGAAGTATTTTTGTTACATAAAATAGTATTCTTTTAAACCTCTCGCTCTAATGTTTTAGAATATAGTCATATTTCGGTACAGAACTGTGCAGTGGTGTTAAAATTTTTTACATTTATTAATTTTTAAACGCATTTATAAAACCATTAGTATAATTTATTACGAGATAATTTTTGTAAAATATTCACGATAAAAAATTATTTTGATAATCTCTGTGATCCCAAATTTGACAAGAATAAGGCATTTTATTATTCAAAAAATCGGCAAGATTAACACATTTGAAGATGATTCTAAAGATATTTATTATAAGCTATGTCTTTGACCATTCAAGTGTGATAAAAATCTTATGAATAATGATTGCTTTATAATAATTATTGACCTAAGAATAAGGTAGTGTTTTTTTGAAATACGCCATTTCTTTTGTCATTCCCTAGTGGTTAAGCTACAACATACGGCCGTAGCCATAACCTATAATTAAAGTAGGGAGTAAAATTATGTTAACGCGCGTGTTTGAACATGTACCTAACCGAATTTTTTTTAATTTTTTTTTAAACGGTACATGTTCAAACATGCGCGTTAATATCATTTTACTCCCTACTTCAATTATAGTTTGTTAATTTATGGCTACGGCCGTATGTTGTAGCTTAACCACTGGGGAATGACAAAAGAAATGGCGTATTTCAAAAAAACACTACCTTATTAGGTCAATAATTATTATAAAGCAATCATTATTCATAAGATGTTTATCACACTTGAATGGTCAAAGACATAGCTTATAATAAATATCTTTAGAATCATCTTGAAATGTGTTAATCTTGCCGATTTTTTTGAATAATAAAATGCCTAATTCTTGTCAAATTTGGGATCACAGAGATTATCAATATAATTTTGTATCGTGAATATTTTACAAAAATTATCTCGTAATAAATTATGCTAATGGTTTTATAAATGCGTTTAAAAATTAATAAATGTAAAAAATCTTAACACCACTGCACAGTTATGTACCGAAATATGACTATATTCTAAAACATTAGAGCGAGAGGCTTAAAAGAATACTATTTTATGTAACAAAAATACTTCATGCAGTCATCAAATGTTTAAAATAACTATAAAGGATAATAAGGCTTCAAAATTATATAAATAGATCATCTACAACGTTTAAGGAGTGTCCAGGATCATGGTTTGAATATACAATAAAAACTCAATTTTGACCTTCGACGAGCATGTCCCCCCTTAACTGTATTTTCCAGCATCTACAAAATATGGAGCTAATGTGCTTTTTAAACGAATCGTAACAATGATTACCGGTTGTGTACGTAGATTGGAATTGCGGAGATGAATGAAATGATGTCTATTTCTAGATAGAGATATGTCCACTTTGGTTTGTATTTCATTAGTTTAGTATTTTTAAATTAGAAAAATAATATACCCCTTTTTACTATGCGGTCGAGATTGACC
The DNA here is from genome assembly GCF_057557595.1 of Rhyacophila brunnea. Classification (NCBI taxonomy): domain Eukaryota; kingdom Metazoa; phylum Arthropoda; class Insecta; order Trichoptera; family Rhyacophilidae; genus Rhyacophila; species Rhyacophila brunnea. Next base: position 25,666,699 of record NW_028232774.1, read on the forward strand.
TCCCAATTGCAATATATTACCTATATAAGAAAACTAACAATGGACGTATCAGCATATTTTGTTTGGATCATTTTATTTTGTCAATTTCAACGGTCATTAAGTATTTAATCATTCTCTTATGTGTACTTTTAACTGGTTTTGGAAGTTATACTTTGTCACGAAATAACTTGTTGACACACTTTTGATGATGAATAACTAATTTTTGCCATAACATCCCAAATATCTTTTTGATTTAGCACCGTCAATTTAAAATATATACATATTTTTTATTAAACTTTGACTGCAATTTGTGGACTATTTAAAATGAATAACTCAAATATCAATCGTTGCAGGTTTGGAACACGAGTTCTTGTGAATTCGTGCGCACTCTTAACGGGCACAAACGAGGCATTGCCTGCCTGCAGTACCGAGACCGGTTGGTAGTGAGCGGCTCCAGCGACAACACAATTCGGCTGTGGGATATTGAGTGCGGGGCGTGTCTCAGGTCAGTGTTTGTCTCATGGTTGACTTTCTCTATCGCCGCCCCCATTCGTTATGTTAATCGAGTGTCATGTCGGCAGGGTGCTGGAAGGCCACGAGGAACTGGTGCGCTGCATAAGGTTTGATGCGAAGCGCATCGTAAGCGGAGCGTATGATGGCAAAATCAAAGTGTGGGATCTGCCGGCCGCCCTAGACCCGCGAGCGCCCGCCGCGCAGCTCTGCCTCCGGACTCTCGTGGTAGGTGCCGCCTGACAATACTTTCTATTCCAAATTCCAGTGTATTAAGTAAAAATTTATCATCAGTTTTGAAGCTCGTAATTGGTGTTAACCAAAGTGCAGTACGCAAAAAGATTTCAAGTGATTGAATGCTATTTAAATATATGAATTTCAGTCCCAGTGGTTTTCAGACTTTTTCATTTCACAGTGCTTTTAGTGCATAAAACTTCATTCAGAATTAGATTTGAGACCCATTATCAAATGAAATACGATGTTGACTATCTGCATAATATCTGTGATAAAAGAAGAACAGTTTAATTTTTGTTATCATTTATCAAGAAAACAATCACCAAAGCATATGAATCTTTCATTTTTTTTTTAATCCATTGGCGACAATGAAAATTTGCTCCATCTATTTGTGTTTTCTGTCCAAAATGGGGTAAGTTAGTGAAGACTCTTTCAAATTGGGTATGCATAAGCTACGAGTGTCGAAAACTCCTCTCTAAATAGCTGAGCGCTAGAATTCTTTTTTAGAATAAAATTAAATATTTTTATATTATACATGTTGGCGTTTAGGCCTTTTTTAAATCATGTACTACCTGTGACTAAGTGGAATATATAGTGTCTTCTCTATTCTCTCCTTATCCAATATTCCTTTCACTCCTTCCGCAAAACCACTCATTTCGCTGCCACCCTCCGACATTGTCAACCGCGTGTGACTTTAATTTCACAACAAACAATTCTCTTTACAACCTTTCTCGAAACTTTACCTTTTCTCTGTTCGATTGTTTTCTTTAAAATTGTGTCATTTCAAAATTTTCTGTTTCCTATATAAATGCATCTATTCTTGATACCCTCGTAAATGAATCCGGCCCTTATTTTCATCCGCGTCCTTCGCTGTATGTCCATGTCCATGCCCTTGCCCATGCCACCCTTGTTTGGCCACCAGGAGCACACGGGGCGCGTGTTCAGGTTGCAGTTCGACGAGTTCCAGATAGTTTCGTCGTCGCACGACGACACCATCCTCGTGTGGGACTTCCTCAACTGCAGCGGGAGTGGCCTGCCGCCTGATGACACCTCCCAGACGCACCACCAGCAGCTCAGCCCCGGTACATCTTTTTTACTTTCGCTTCAATCGTGCCTGCAATATAGTTTTTTTTTGTTAAATTACTTTGAACTAAGTACGCAGCGCCTGTATATAATAGTCTCAATCTTGTATACTAAACGTTATGATAATATAATATATAAGACACATGAGTGTCTTTTTGAAATTTTTTCTTTCTCATTTTCACAGAAAATTTCTCAATTTGTCACATTTCTTACTTATGTATATGAAAATACATGTCAGTTTTGTGTATTTGCATAACAAATGTGATATTGACAACCTGCATTTGACCTTTTTCTGATTAAGCTTCTTGCTAGAATAATAGCATTATTACAAAATCTTCATTCTGAGATAATGGCAGTTTTAAGATCTCAGTCGTGTATTGTGGACATAATTCTACATGAAAGAATAAACTAGTTTAACTAATCAACAACGCATAATTTTTTTGTTTTTATAATAGATATACATACCTTGAAAATATAAACGCTCTTTTTTCACGACCACAAAATTTATGAGGATTCGCTTAACTTACCTTACCCTTTCAAAGATCCATATAACTTTGAGCAATTTAAAGGCTAGTTCTTTCAATGACCATCTTGACTTGACTGCAGAGTGTATACCTCGGGAGAATCATCACCACTGCAGTCATCAGAGTCTTTACTTTGAATATTTAGACAAAATTCAAAACAATTGGATAGGGTATACAGATGGCGTGTGTAGCGTTATCTTACATACATCTGTACATAATGGTATTATTTCAGCTAGGGGCTCAATTATATGCCATCCTATGTATATCATCAAAAATTTAGTAGCTGTAAGAGTGAGTAATAAATTAATGATGTGTTCATTTCTGTTGTAGGCTTCGAGTGAACGTCGCGGCCGCCCACCAGGTTCATGCCAAACGACTGACTGCCAACAATATGTGATTAAAAGAAAATGAATAAAAAGTGGTTTTTAATGTCGCCTCATATATTAAATTAAAAAATAAACTGCAAAACAGACAATTTATTAATGAATAGAACATTACTATTGTGTATAGCGGTTTGTTTTGTCGCGCGAGCTACCTGCCGTGTGCCGGTCTGCCAAAACCCGAACTTTGAAAGAGGCCGGCGCGGCGTAGCTTGATATCCTCCGCCAGAGATGGTTAATTATTTAATAATAACGGTTTTAAGTATTTTTTATTTTATGTCGCTATTGTAAAGTAAAATTGTAATATGCCGGGAGTGAACAGAATTTATAATCCCGGCGGTCCCTGATCATTTTTATTCAGTATTTAATATGTATATATTTGGATCGCATTCGGTGTTAACGCATAATAATTTCAAGAATTGATTATTGATCAGAGGGATCCATCAAACGTTCCTACTTCTGCTTTTACAATCATGTAGGTTTCAATATATATCTCATTTATGTAACTATCCTACATTCATATTGAATATTGAACCCTGATTAATTTTTATGGGTATACCTACATTTTTATTCATAAAATAGATTTCTAAGCCCCCCAGTTTTCAGTAAAGTAATTTTTAAGCATGTCTTTATGAAGTATCTATTAGAATCAAGTGCATCTCGGCCGTCTCCTGTATAGCTTTCTTAACAGATTTTTTTTACGAGAAATGGTTGTTAACTATCATTGGATCCAAACATGCATTGAAAAAGCATGTGACTTTAGCTAATGCGACATTTAAACCCGCGGCCACGGATTCAAAAGCAGATATTCTGCCGTACTTAGTTGGATAATTTTGCACTAGACCAAGAAGAATGCAATTTTTGGTATTCAAGTACTAAATCGCAATAGACAAAGATGACATCTTTGATTCTCGTAATGCGTATAGAATGTTTTTTTAATTTTTTTTATAACTTAAATTAAATGAAAGTTTAAAACTATACCTAGTTGTATTTATCTACCAATGAGCATGTATTTAAAATTCTATTTATACCTATCAAAAGTTGGTATCAAGTTTTTTTTTTATAAAATCTGTTCCAAGTTCATTAATTTCGCTAATCTTTTATAATTTTTGAGACGATTCAAATTGTTTTTTTTTCTTCATTCTATTCAGTATTACAAGATTGATAAAATGCCGAATCACAGCAACAACTGAAAAATGTCAGAAATTAAAATTATGCTATGATGCTGTTTGTATATTATGTTTGAAAATTAAAAAGACGAATGGCTCAATGTTTAGTCATTAGTAGTCATTGGTAATTATTTATTACATGATTGTAAAAGAAGAATTGTATAGATTACTATATTCAAAGTGAACAAGTTGGTAATATCACGGTGGCTAGGAAGGAAGCACAGTCCATTGAGATCTCAATTAGGAAATAATATTGGCATATTGATATTATCGACTGAGGGTGCTTAATGGAACCACATTTTTTGTAGAAAACTGAAGGCAAACATTGATTTGGTTTGAACCAACAAAATGATTAATCATACATGATATTCAAAGGGTAAAAACACACTTCTGAATGTAAACCTCGGAGGACATGCACATCTCATCTTCAGTTTTCTATAATTATTGTCTTCATTTTGATTAGGGACTCCCAAGTTGAATTTTGGTATTCTGCAATGTAATAGTTGTAGACTGAAGACATGTATATTATTGACTGCCGCTGTTATTGAATGGGTGTATGTTCACCCATTTTATGAATGAATGCCCATTTTCATGAAGCCCTTAATAAATCGATAAATCGGTTTGTAAAATCAGTGAAACTATTGATTGTATTTGATGGAATAAGAATGTAATGCTGGAATAAAAGACTATTTTTGGTTTTTTCATGCGATTTTATTTTTGATAATCCATCTCTTTCCATTTATTGTCAAAGTGGTCCTTGGCCATGACATTTTCCTGCTCTCCTTTGTCCAAAAACTAAGTTACGGTAAGCGAACGTTTAACACTAACATAATTACAAAAAATCATCCAGCATCTTATTTTTTACAATCCATAGGAAACAATTCGAAATGGCGAAATAAAATGACCTGAAACACATTCAAGTTATTTGAAAACAGTGTTTGAAGTTGGCTGATGAATATAACTTACTGAAACCAACTTTTGGGTTTAATACCATGTACATACATATTCTACTAGTAAAAGGAGCTGGATAGTTTATGTTGTGATGGGATAGTACATAATATATGTAGGATGTAACTTTTATATCAATAGCCTTATGTATAAGATTTGAATTAAAAACATTGATTTGATGTGCGGCACCCAAATAGTCATCTAGTGGTCTAACAATGGGACTGTATATTCCCAAATATCCCGGTTTCGGGAACTTTGTTGCAAGCTATATTGTCATGAAACTGTTCAAACATACATTAATGAGACAATATAGTTTGGTGTTAGTGGCTGTAGTTTTGATTCAACACATGTACGTTGCCGCCATATGAAAAGAAAAATATATTATCTATCAACTTTTTCTTGGTCAATCACCATTTTTAGGGAAACTAGTAAACTCAGTCGAAATTATAGGAAAATGAAATTAAATATTTGATCATTTCGTAAATGAATGTGTTATATTTGTGTAATTAATGCCATGAGGATTGAATTTTTTTTCCCAATAAAATAATGTCGGTGATTATTATTTAACAATATTGCAGAAATTATAGTTTTAGTTAGCAGTAAATTATTTATAATTGCAATTTATAAAATACAAATTCATCTTGCAATAATATTATTATATTATAGACATTAAAAAAAAGCTAACATCAAATGTCACTTAAAAAAAGAATTTCAATTCAGTTGTTTGGAATACAAAAAAAAAACAGCTGTATATTATTATTTGACTTGTAGACTGCAGTAAATAAAAAAGTGATGTGTTTCATTTTTGCAATACCATTTAAGAATGGCAAATGAAAACAGACAATCTTTGATTTCTTGGGACCGAGTAAAATTTTATGCAAATCCCACTTGGGCCTTGCACGCTGACAATGACTTTATACTTATTAATCAGGTAAATTCTCATTCTTGTATGAAACGACAGGTCAGGTATTTATAAAATCTAATAATACTGTAATTGCGTTATATTTGGCAATATAAAATATGAATTTGGCTCAAAGGTATGTTGTTTCAGAGGCTTTGGTCGCAACACCTTAGAGAGGAAGAGGTTGCTAAACAAAACCAAGTAAATTTGACTGAGAAGCATCATTGTAAACGTATGAATACTATATACTCGTAATTTTAAAATGTTTGTATACTGATTTGAAGCTAATTGATTGAATGAAGTAGTATTTTTGCTATGAAGAAAAAGCCATATTTACCACAATCAATTAATGTTGCTGAGGGTCATGATTGGGAAATTATTAAAATTACTCAAATATCAATGTATTTATTACCTTGGATAAGAAACCAAATTATTTAAAAAATACTCTTAATTAAAATTCTGATGTCCCAACATTCACGGAAGAATATAATTTTTATGATAGTATAATATAGTTCAGACCTCGATATATTTCATACCGACGCTATTTATTGAAAATTGTAGAAAATGATGCCACTGTTAATCAAGATAAGCATTTCCTCAGTGTTCAAGATGTTATTCCGGAGTCCAGATTAGCACGGTTTTATGGATCCTTCTTTTATGACAATGAACGGTATGTTGATAAGAACAAAAATTACACAGTAACGGTAAAATCATTATTTTGATAACTTTTGTTTGTAGTTTTTGATTTTATTGTTTTATGCTGTTCCAAAATTTTAATGCCTTCAAACAGTGTCTGCATATTTCTGACATTACAGGGGAGAAAAATGTACAACATGCAACATACTTGATGGATATACATTTACAGATATTGGCGATGAAACTGAATGCTGGATGTTGCCTGAGGTAATTTGTGAAGTAATATAGATGAATATGTTTGCTGTACTATAATGGGAAGTGGGCTGTCTTTTGGGTGAGGTACAAGGTTTAATTCTCGAGTGTGGAGAAATTTTCAAGTTATGTTTACATAATATGCATTAAAATTTGTCATGTGAACGAAATTCGCATTCAATACTGGCAATATTTGAGAACATTCAGGTAAGTGTATTACTTGGATTTCTTAGCCTGAGTCATAAACTGAATCAGTCTTCAAAGTGTTGGTCTATGACGATAAATCTGTCTGTGACCGTAGTCGATACCGAGTCAGGCGAGGGTGCTGTCATGTCATTGATGAATATTGTTTTGTGTTTATTTTTGCGAACTTCAAAATCTAAAGCATTTTCGGTAAGTCTAACATAAACGGTATTTATGTCCATTGAACGGATAATACATGTCACTTGTCAATCAAGGTTGCCTATTGTACAAGATTTCATAATCATAATTTTTGACAAATTTAAAATAGAGTAATTATCCTTGATTTAGTGTACTAAATGAGCGAAATATGTCGTGTATTAAAGAATTTGCAACTGATAGGTCCATTTTGTAAATTATCATGAATTGCCACCGAGTAAACGAATATTATAATTTTTTTATTGGCTGAATTGACTACGTGGTTTAAATAAGTAGGTACCAAATAGTTTTAAAAACTATTATTTTTGTTAATTCTATGATATTTGTGTTGACAGTTGTTTCGGGCTATAAACTAAATAATGTTGAAGAAAACCTTGTATGAAAGTTATGACAAAAAAAGTACAACCAATTTTCATACAAACTCTAGAGAAAGAGCGCATTGATATATTTTTTTTTGCGTTAAAAAATATCGCTTACATCAAGCTGAAATTGCCGTCAGTAATTTTTGTAGGGAAATCACAGAAGCCTCCATCCGGAAGAAGGTTCAACGTCCTTGCTAAAAACTCATTTTCAAAACGATCCTAAGATAGCTAATTTTCAAAAACTAAAATTGAATGTACGTAATTTTAATAAAATTATTGACGGAGAGCAGGGCGTATTGTGTTGTGTTCAATTTAACTATCTTTTTCCCTTCCCACAATAGTGGACTAGTTCCGAATACTTTATTTACAATATTGTTTATTTTACTAAAATGATTTGCTACTTCCTCAGACTTAATATTTTTGGGTATTAAAATTACTGTACCCACTGCGAGAGTGCACGATTTGCATAAGATTTGCGTGTTTTTCATCAGTGTAATTTTTTAAATCTTTATTTTTGTCCTAAAGAACAATCGCATAATAATAGTTTAATTTTCATTGCAGGTAACCGCCTTATATAGGCATTATGTAACACCGTTTGAAACTGAAAAGGGTTACACAAGTTCAACGAGTGACTCCTCAAATACAAGCCTTCTCGAAGAATCATTTGATTCATCCAGTTATTCAAATTTTTACCAATGGGCTCTGGAACGTTATAGTTTTAGTGACTTTTATAGTGTTTATCAGCCTCAGTCTCAACATTTTACCGTCCACATCAAAAAATCTGGAAAGAATAAAGTGACCGATGAAATTCAAGTGTCGTCTGAAACTGCAGATTTGAAGTGTAAGTTGTGCAGTTGTGTGTTTGCATACTCGTGTATTCACAATGATATATAATATCGTTGACTATTTATAAATACTAAGCATAGTTTGTTTTCTCATTGGTCACTATTGCAGAGTTATAAATATTACCCCCGAACAAGGTTCCGCAAGATATAATAAAGTAATTCAAAAAATGTAGCCAACATTTTTGGAGGATATTTTACAACAATGAAGCATTTTGAAAGTCTAGCTTGATTTAATGATTAGATATTCATTGCCTACATAGTGATTTTTTTGTTTTTATAAAAAATATACTTATTAGTAATAACACAATATTTATAAAGAATGTCTGTTTCACCAATAGGTCAAATGTATAAGAATTAAAATCACTGCTGTGTATTTTTATATTGACTGATTGATTACATTGCGAAAGTAGGAACGTTCTTTAGGTCTATACGTCTTTAGTTCACAAAATTATTACTTTTTATGAAAATATGAAAGCTGGTCTCGAAATCCTGAGATTCCATCATTTTTCAACTTAAGGGGATTTCGTGATCAACAAATTGGTTATAATAAGTAATAGTTTAATTCAAACTATTTTCGATTATTAAAAGAATAATCCAGGAAGCACCAGTTGCGATGTTCTTTTTACAAATTAATTATTTAATGTTACCTTTATAGACCCGGATAACCGATTAAAAATAGACAGACAATTGACAGAAGCACATTTTTCACAGTTGACACCCACACAAGAAAAGGTAGATATTATGATATTTTTTTATAATAAAGAAATAGGTACATTTTAATTCAAACAGGTGGTCATTTTTAACCAAAGGTGTTGAAAAAACATTCTATAGAGGTGAGGTGTACTGATTAAGTTAGTTACAAATCACTTTGCATTGCAGGTTCACTTGCAGAGAACTTCACACTACTGCTTTGACATTTATTTGCTAATTTGCAGGGTGTATAAAAAAACAACCCGTCACAATGAGTAGATAGCAGCCAATAATACTACACTTCAGCATTATTATTTAGTTGAAAAATTTGTGTAAAACCGTTTATGCACTGTAAGTAATCACAATGAACATAAAAAAATGGCAGGCACGGTGTATGTAAGAAAATCGGAATGGCAACTGATTGATTTTAATATTTTTGCTTGCCATGCTTGATACTCTTGCAAATGTCATAAATATGCAGAAATATCGTATAAACTCCTATTTAGTTTTACAAGATAGACTGGCGATAAAGAATACTAATTACAGTAGTAACAAGAGAACATATTTTGTTGTGCTTTTTACTATATCATAATACGAATCGCTTAGTCGCTAAACCCGCTCTGGAGGTTTTTTTGAATTTCGAGTAAATCATGAGAAACTGTTTTATGCATTTACGATGATGTTGATGCTAGTAGTGGTGACATTTGTATAGCGATTTAAACGTATGCTAAAAATCATGGTTTGAATCGCGACATCTGATTGGTCGGCTATGTAGAGCGGATTTATTAACATGTTGTTTATCGTAGAGCGGATTTTGGTGACTCAAGTCAATATTCATTTTGATTTTTTGACGAAACGGCGGAATTTAAAACTCGCACCTCGATAGGCTTGTAGACCTATCGATATAGCGCATACATACATTCAAAACTATTTATATTGAAAAATCGCCCAGAGCGGGTTTGGCGACTAAGCGACTCAATTATGATGTATTATTTTCATGACTTGTTTGCCATAATTAGTAATATTCTGTAGATATTACAATATGTATAATTGTGGTAGGAATAAACATATTTTCCTGTGTAGATATCAATTATTCAGAGGATGCCCAAACAAAGGTATAGCAGGGAGGTTCCAGAGCCAATGAAAGGTGACGATGCTATTATAACATTTCCACTAAAAATTGCCCGATTGTTTGGGATATTTGCTAGTGTACATAAATCTGGATATGCAGTGGCTTATCAGAGCTGTGAATTTATATTGTTGGGAATACATTTTTTGTATTTAATAAGTAATTTTCTTTTCAGGATTTTGCTCGGTGGTAATTCGTAATTTATATATTCACCGCTGTTTACCTATACCAGGGGTCGGCAAACTCTTGGACCAAAAGAGCCAAATATGAGTATCACAACGGTTAAATTTTTTTTCGAGAGCCATACATATATTTTTATAAATATGATTTATTTCAGTGAATGTTATTGTTTATTTATCAAGTGAAGAAGACTTTCCGAATAAAACTAACCCAAATATAAGTTTTTTTATTGTTGACATTATAAATACAATTTTTACAGAAAATGAGTTAAATACAATTTTCACGCATTCCTTAAAACTAATGTGAACAATGACCTTCCTTGCATTTCTTTAGAGAGTGTCTGTATGTTTAGTATGTAACTAGTAGTTTTCAATTTTAGGCGTGACTCCAAATTCTTATCGGTTATTTGGCTTCTCTAAATGCTATTTATATTGTTCATCTACCTTATTATGTAGATCTTTTAGAGCGCTTCGCTGTGTTGTGAAATTTAATTGCATTTTTCTCTCTCCAAATCCTCATTTTTGGTGCCAAGACCTACAAATTTGGAGCTACATAACTCTTTGCTTGTTAAATCCACCAAAAAAAAATTATTTAAAAAGTGCTCGTGTCAATATGAAATGGAGATAAATTTAATTTGTCGACTTTTGCAATGGGCGGATTTAAAATGACGACAATCATACCTTTTTTGTAAAAAATGTGAATTGGGAATTTGGCAAAGAGCCGCACGCCAATACCCAAAAAGCCGCATGTGGCTCGCGAGCCGCGGTTTGCCGACCCCTGACCTATACAGTTGGCCAACTGACCAATCACTACTGAAGATAAATTGTAATTATATAGCAAATAATGTTTGATGATATGGATTGGGTCTCTCCTTTAGAATTTGGAATAATTTGAGTTGATGACTATTTGAAGTTATTTTACAGTATAAAATACTGGACCGATACCATCCGGAAAAGTTTTGAAATATTTTGTAGATCTCCGAAATAATTAATTTTTACGACAATTTACATCCCACTCGGCATATAGAAGCATGCAGGGCCTTTGTTAATGTGAAACCTGTGGCACTGTCCGTCTGTCCAACATCACAAGTTTGACAGACAGGTGAAAGCGAACAAAGGAGAGTCTGCCTTGAATCTGGAGTTTGCTTATTATGTGGTCGTCGGTACGTTCATGAAGTTCTCAGCATCCACTCCCAGCACCACATTTAAAAAGTGTTTAGCCTCTACCTCTCCTGCGTTTCGTGTCCAAGTCTCAGAGACATATTATAATTATGCACATCGGGAAGATAAGAGATTTTACTAGACACATTTTACACACAAATAATTAGATACTATATTTAGTTTGATAATGTTTTTTTTATGTGGTGAAGTGTGATACATATATTTTTTAAATAAATAATTTGATTAAAAAAAATATAGATAATCACCAAATAAACATTCTTTTATGCCGGCAGACAAAAATATTCCACCCTGGGTATTCTGGCTGGATTTTATATATCCCGAATTGAAGTTAAGTGATCTTCTCATCAATGGAACGCTTGACACCCCATTTTCTTACTTTGTTCAACAACAGGATTTTAACAAACATAACTCGGACAAGTCTGGTATAAACTATTTAATGTCATGGCTAACTTACAGTAGGTACAATTTTATTATTATACATTTTATCATGTTATTGAATTAAAAGTTACTCAATCTTTTTTCAAACATTACTAAAAGGTAATAATAGATTTTTTCAATAACAAAAATGCATGTTCTACGTAGACTTTTAAAGTTATCTGTAGTTTAATGTGGTAGTTGTTAGTCGTCTATTGGACTACAACATAATAGGTTTAATTCTAGAAATTCCTATTAATAATGGAGTTACACATGGTGTCATTTCACTTTACATCGAAATTACATTTACACTGGTGATTTTCAATGTTATATTATTCATGTATAGTCGAACAACATCTTCTTGGCTACGTGTTAAAACTGAACTAACAAGCTCCTCCCATTTTTAACCGCACTTCCATTATAAACTAACAAGCTCCTCCCATTTAGTCGACAACAGCGCCCTCCAGCTTGTGCCTAAATCTTTATGTTGGACAGTAAACGTAAACTGTCAATTATTTTTGGTGAAAAATAATGAATTAATTGAAATAAATCTGTACTTATTCCTCAAAATAATCAGGAGCAGAGTTTTGTCCGTTTATAGAGGACAATAAACACTTTAATTATGGAATCATTAATTCAAATGAAGTAAAAAAATGTTTTGCATTTTTCTATCTGAGTTACTATTAGTTCGCTCAGCATTGTAGCATGCATTAGTGTAGTAAATTGAGTACCTACTAGTCCTAATCTTTGGTGCGGTGAGTTCAAAGTTGTCTTCAAAAGTGGAGTACAAAAAGATCTGCTAATTTTCATACAAACTCATTATTTTTGTTGCATTGCTCTTATGACAAATTAACTTGCTTCCGCGATTTAGATAGGGAAACCACAAGGCAGATCAAGGGTAGTCAAACTTTTTATACCTACCACCCACTTTTGTATCTCTGTTAGTAGTAAAATTTTCTAACCGCCCACCGGTTCCACAGTTAATGGTGATTTATAAAATAGGCAAGTAACTTTACTTCATAAAATTTATAAAACAAAGTTACAGCATATAATAATAATTAAGTACCAAATGCTTCATGTCAGACTTTCGTTAAGTTTGGCAGAATAAATCTTTATAAAACAACTTACTGTAGTTAAATCTATCTTTTTATTTATACTTTGCACACGTAGAAGCATGAAGTCTGATGAAAATACATTTAACTAATTAAATTATTAATGAGAACCATAAGGCTGATGCTGCGAAACTAAGTACTGGATATCTGTTAATTTTTAAAACCCCTGCCGCCCGCCATTGAAGCTAAAACGCCCACTAGGGGGCGGTAGGGCCAGGTTGATTACCCCTGCTGTAGATCTTCTATACGCAACATCTTTCGGTGGGTTCAGTTTCATTTCCAGGTTGGGACATTTTATGTGGCATCGGTTTTTGTGATGTTCTCACCATATTCCTTCCTCATTCAACCCTTGGTTGAGAAAATCGATATCAACTAGTTCTTGTAAAGTGTAATGTAAGATAACTGCGCATTGAGAGTCCCATAATATGATCCATCAAAGCATATATAATGAAAATGATAGCAATTAACTTTAGTACAATCAGAATGGATACCCGAGTGTGTAATGTAATGTCTTTCGTGTTTTTTTTAATTCACAGAGAGTCAAACGGGATGCAAATCCTCATCTATAGAAACCGAAGAGGAGAAACTATTGTATACGCAGATTTTTTCAATTGAGATAGAAAGTTTATGGAGGCCTGGAAATAAACATTTGATAGATACCGAACAATTCAGCAAAATGCCATTGTTTCTCTCAATATCTGACCTTAGAGCAATGTTGGAAAACGCAATAAAAAGCTTCAACTCGCACATGAAGCATGTTTATTTAAACGAATACCCATATGGCCAATTGAAAAGCGTAATACCTTCTTGTTTGTCTAGAACCAGAAAAATAATTAACCGTCGAAGACATAATGCACCGAAGATTAAAGAAATCACTGGTAACAACAGCACACTTGCCAGCCTCAATAAATACGGCCAGAAATTTGATCAAACACAGACGAAAAATGATAGAAACGTAACAATGAAATCGGGTAGCAGCCACGTTGACAATTTTAACAGTCTTAATCATTTTACATCTAGCATTGAATCTGCTCAGAAAGAGGAAGAGAATTTATTGCCATATGACTACATTTGCCAACCGGTATATGCTTCCAATAATTATAACGTCAAAGTTTATGAAACTTCTAATACGGCATTTGAAATTCACAATGCAGAAGGTTTCACTGGTAACAATAAATATACACATGATTCTGCATTATCGGAGGATGAATTAAAAAATATATCTCTTAAGAATAGTCATGTTAGCGAATGTACCGCTAAGTCAATACCCGTCTATCAAAAGCCCCCAGTATCGTACAATGCTAAATCATATAAAAATGTCAGATATCAAGCGTCGACGACTTCTAATAGGCATTACAAATCTACAAAGAGTCATAATAATAATCTGATTCTATTGACAAATAATGCAAATAAAAAAGCTATCTTCGGATTAAGTCCGCAACAGTGCTACAGAAGTTGCTCACTTCAAAGTCAACCATCGAAAGGTGACAGCGGAATTACCAAAAATAAAGCCGTCATTACCAAAGATCACTGGAACATTCGACAAAAAAACTTTCATGATGACAACGATTCCAAAGAAATTTCTCACAGTATTGAGGGTGAATTGTCTGACCAAAATAGAGAAACGTTAATGCATTTTGACAGAATGATGAAATGCCAAAAGAATCTTTCAGCCGGCAATAACGATTCCAGTTCCGGACGGAAGTACACAATAATGAATCGCAAGCAGAAGAATAGCGCAACTGAAAATATGATAATAAAGATATGTCAAGAATCTCCGAAGCCGACGGTCACAACTACAATACCTAAAAATACACAGATAAACGTATCTTGTCAATCTACAACATCTAAAAGGGATATAAGAGATTCAATTACATTGGGCGAAATTGAAGACGGTGATTTGATTCGAGAAAGAGAACCAATGCTTGATGATAAATCTTTCCATTCGAACATAAGCCTGGACAGATTTAAACCTGAGAAGAGTTGTCGAAAGTTTTACAAAGACATTGTCTGTAACAAAGCCAATAATAAAGGAAGTGGAAAAAAAAATAAGAAGTCCGACTGTTTCAGTAATACCAATGATATGTTATTGACTACTGAAGAAAAGGTATCTGAGACTGGGAAGAAAATCAACAAACCGCATGTCCATTGGAATGAACTATCAGGGAAGCACCAATATGATTTATTGTTTATTCCAGAAAATGTAGAATATTCGGTGAGTCCTAACCGTAGACTGTATAGTGCCGTGCTGAGCAATGCCTCGAAGGATAATTTGGATAATCCCATTGAGGCTATGACTTCGACTTCTTTTACCACGGCTGCCGACTCTTCTCTTCAAGATA
Organism: Rhyacophila brunnea; assembly: GCF_057557595.1. NCBI lineage: Eukaryota > Metazoa > Arthropoda > Insecta > Trichoptera > Rhyacophilidae > Rhyacophila > Rhyacophila brunnea. Next base: position 25,681,969 of record NW_028232774.1, read on the forward strand.
ACGATGACAAAATCCTACCGAAAGCCAATCTGCAAATGACAGTTTCCGAGTCGCATCTCGACACTCTGGAAATGGAAGCGTTGGAGCAATATAATCCGTCGATCGAGAGTATTAATAGACGATTCGACGAATTGGAAAAGCAGGCCATCGATGAATACAATAGCAATAGTAACTCCAGTTTCGACTGTTCGCAGTCTGCATTACCGACTGAACATCATTTCAGAAATAATTTTACTAAAAGCGGAGTCAACAAAGGGAAGGCGACTCCGGACACGGCTACACACTGCCGACAGCCGTCTGTGCCTAATGTCAGACAAAGTGAAAGGCCTGAACACCTCCACTGGCAACTCGGCAGCGTTGTATATTCATCAAGTAAAAAATTCAGAAAAGCACGAAAAGAAAAATAAAATAATCTTGTAATTTTTGTTGATATTATTAATTATTTTTATTGTTAATTATTGGTGGAACGACATGTCATCAGAAATAACAAAACAACTTTTTAAGAATATTTAGTTATTAGATTTATTTGTATGTACAAATATTAAACCAAGACTGGTTTCAATTAATTGATAATGGTCATCTTGGATGTATTTTAAATGTTTGTGGAATAAATTACAGGCGGCCCTCAACATTCGAATGTTCTACTTTCGCACAATTCACTATTTCATACATTTCTTAAAATTTACATTTTTGTTGATAATGCAAAAACTGTGCGCTTCTATGCAGTCGCTCCTCTCTGCCCCGCTCCTCGTCACCTTCTCAAATATGTAAAAGGGTGGTATTCAACTATCTTTTGACAAGTTTATAAAGAAAACACCTGATTGCTAATACGCCTCGTTAACTTTATTATACCCATTGATAAATATATATTTTAAAGTACATTTTTTGACGTTTTTTTTTATATCCTTCTACTTTTGACCATTCAACATTTGAACATATTTTCAGGAACCAATTACGTGCGAAAGTTGAAGGCCGCCTGTACATATGAATAAAATTTATAACTAAATATTTTTAAAAAGTTGTTTTGTTTACTTCTAATAACATATTTAGGAAATTGCAGGGTGAATTTATATCATTTACTATTGAAGTTGACATATCCTTTTGTAGATGATGGCAAATTTCAAATTCACATCATAACTGTGAATAAAATTAGCACAGAAGCAAACATAATATAAAACATTGCAGATCTCATTTCTGCCTACATAATATATTATGGAATAGTCTTTATTTTTATGTATCCAACAAAGAAAAACTTTAATAATGAATATTAAAAATGATTTATTAATTTGTTTTTTATTCCATTATCAAAGGCAAATGGTATTAAAAGTCAGGTTAGGTTAGGAAAGAATTTTGACTAAAATAGAAAGAGCCTTATGTTATTTCTGTTATGACATTTGAAATTATTTAGCAACTGCATGAAGCATGGTTAAGTTGGTAAACTTCACAAATATTAACATCGCTCAGTTGGCATCCTGATTTTCTTACATACCTAAATTGGCTGCCATTTTTTATTGTTCATTGTGATTATATACTAGACTGCAGTTATAAACGGTTTAACACAAATTTTGCAGGATTTTTCAACAGAATATTAATGCCGTAGTGAGTATTATTAGATGTTTGAATGATGGATTGTCTTCTTCCCTGCCTTGCAAATTGGAAAATAAATGTCATTATACCTATAACCCTATAAACCTGCAATGTAGTTATTTAATCGGTGGACCGGGATCCTTTTTTTAGCTTCAATCTCATACATTCGACTCCATCTCTATTAATTGAAGAATAAATAGGTACCTGCTTATTTAAGTCAGTGAAGATTTTATGTAGGTACCTACATTAATAAATTTTGTTTATTATACCTAATGTCCAAAAGAAAGCTTTCTATAACTGTCATTCTTGTCAGGGGCAGATATAACCAATTGGGAATGTAGTATATAAAATATAGATAAACATAACGAATAAAATTTTACCATCTAAAATGGATAATGCTATGAAAAACCGATTTCAATAAATTATTATTTTCTAAAAGTGCAACATTAGCAAATCTAAGGTCCCTGTGCTTAGTCATATTCAGAGCCATTCGAAGAAAACGTGAGGCCCGGAGCAACCAGTATTTTTGTGACCCCCCTTCAAAATTCAAAACAATGACAAAGAAAATATAAAATGTTGGTTTTTCTTCATAGAATTGAATATTATTTACAGAGATGACTACGAGAGGCAACTACAGAACGTATATTTTTGCTTAATATTTATTGATTTATTTTTATTTTGGGGGCTCAGAGCGGTGCCTATTTCTGTGCGCACTCAAAGTACCGGTAAATCCACCAACGATTAGTGATCGACAATTAAATTTAATTAATCACATATTTAATGGCAGTTATTGTATTGTAATACAATTGTTTGATGAACATGATTATTCAAATTGAATATAAAAAAATCATAGAAGTGCATTCACTGAGAGCTGCATGTCATGCATACATAAAATATATTTATCAGCTGGCTTTTTGTTTCTAATAAGCCATTATTGACAGCCATTGTTTTGATAATTATTATATTCATATAGCGTGGACATTAGATTGGAAATATTGCTGCATTACCTGCATTACCTACGTGCCTTATTATTGTCATTGAAAATCAGGGAGTGAAAATATTAGATACTATTAAAATGTTTATTTTTAGAGATATTCATATCCTCTTCTTCTGTTCGTGCCTTATCTGTTATTGGACGTCAGTGATGAGTTTGGTCATTTTCTCCTTGTCCATCGCTGCTATACATAGGGATGGAGCGCTGAGCTCAAACCGTTCTCTGAGGTTCTTGAGGCAGGACATTCTTCTACTAGGGCTTCGCTTACCGGAGATCTTCCCTTCAATGATAAGATTCAGAAATTGATAACTATCAGGATGCCGCATGAATACCGTAGATTAGTCTTTATCAACCTTTTTACGAAATGTAGCATACTTGATCTGTCAAACTTCTACAGCGCATCGAGCATCGACTTAATAATAATTGGACATGACACCCCCTGTAATGAATGATCCATTTCTTTGCATATCTTTTAAAAAGTCTTGATTTTAGCCGGCGTCTTTTAATGAAATTGGAAATTATTACAACTTGGACGAATACATTTTTCAAGTCACAGGATATCAGTAATAACTACATGTGTGGATGAGTTGTCAAATAGTGATGGTTTAATTAATCTTTTGTTAAACGTCAACAATTTCAAAGAATTATATCGATGCTTAAGTCAATATTTTTTTAACAATATTTAGTAATTAATTGATACCTACCTTAATTTAATATAGGTACTAAAACCGATAGCCAACATTATAACTCAATTCGATAAGCATTTCATGTAACAACTACTAGTTGAAATCGTCGTAATTAAGTAGTATGCCCGTAGCTTAATTGGAAAAGCACACTGGCGTGAATCCAGGTTCAAGTCCCGTCAGGTGTTGTATTTTTTTCTACAAAAAAGATTTTTTCTAATGTATGCATGAAATATTTTCAAATTATGTGTTGATGGATATCAAACGCCGTAAAGTCCACATATTGAAAAAAATGACTTTTGATATACGTTTAATAGAGTATGCAAATCTGCACATTATGGTATACTGCAAACCCCCAAAAGTCCACTGTTTACGTATGAAATCACGTTTCGAAAGATCAATATTTTTTCAAACCACCTTAAGTCCACAAGCGTATTTTATCTAACCCCATAAAGTCCCTACGGGCCAATCACTGACAAGCTAGCACCCTATCATGGTCGCCATTCTTCTACTTTCAAGCTAAAGGTGAACGACGGCACCTATCATTTTCCTTAATTTCTAAACAATATTAACATAAAACGGATGAAGAAGTGGATTTTGTGGATCCAGACAAAGCCAGAAAGAGGTCGAGCACCGAAGCTAAGAAGAAAAATGCCGCCAAGACACAGAAATTTTGAGTTTACTTGATACTGAGTTCAGTTTTTGTCGTTACAGTATGTTGTAACTTGTGAGACAGGGCCGTATTGGAGCAATGCAAATTTACCCATGTAGTCAATCAAGTCGTATGTACTTAAAATTAACAGTAATATTGCTTTTATTATTCAATGAGCTAGGTTATTACCTCAATATATTTTTTACTTTAGTTTAATAATTACTAATACCTAAGATTCCGCTCAATTCAACATTAAATAAATTAAATTCTAATGGATTTAAGTTTTCTACTATTTCATTTGAGTTATTTTTTGCGATACAGTTTTCGCCTTTCGGCATCTTTGGGCACTATGCGCACTTATCAAATACACACTGACAACGAATACAGTTAATTCTCACTTAACAGTAAATTAATACAATAAAGCAGGTTTTAAAAACTTTATCACCTCCCTATTAAGTCAAGGATCACGATAAAAATGCAACAAACAATTAATAATAATTATGAATAGTTGAAGTGTGGCAGCATGAAAAAAAAGATTTTACCACAAACCATCTAAAAATATAGGTATACATATCTCATAAAACATAATATGTGATTTTTTTATTTGTGCCTCAAAAGACTTGACTTTTTTTATTAATATTTTGACCATTAGGAAAATTATGACACATGTTTCAGTGGCCACTACGACGACAGCATTCGAAAACGTATTTTACTTTAAATTTTCTACCAATTTACTATTTGTGACAAAAACCACTTAAGTACCTAAGTTCGATAATAAATAAACTTGTTTTGTTTTTATTGATAATGCCAATAAACATATTCCTGGATACGTCCCTTTGAAAATAATAAAAATGGCCACCCGGATACATAATTAAGTCCATGCAAAGTTTTTTCAAACCACTTAAAGTCCAACTGAAAATTTATCAATACTCATAAAGTCCACCTGTATTTTATTTAAACTGCATAAGTCCAAAATAAAAACATTTTTTATAAATGTTACATTGAAGGAATACCTTCAGGACTTCCTTGTAGCCAACGTGTGGGTATTAGATTCAATTATCTTACAATATCTCACATGTTACAACCATTTGTATTACAAGATATGATAAAACTGCATTTTTCGCAGTTTGACATTCAGTGGACTTTACGACGTTTGATATCTGTCAACACATATAGAATGTTACATTCTCAAATCTTGTGTCTTATTCGTTGAATAAAAGAAATAGTTTATTAAAAGTTAAATAAACATTGTAACATTCTAACATGATTTAAAACACATTAAAAACATATCTGTTGCACAAATATGTAAAACACTCATCGTACAATGTAATACAACCCTAAAATGGGTGTATTATAAAATGATTTTATACAGATAAATCATTATTTAGTAAGTACCACAGGTATGTGGTCCATAGATGCTCAAGATTCGGAGCATCCCCAGATAGAATCGATAAAGTACTATGTAATATTATAACATAGTAATAAATATTTAAAAATTTATTGTGCAATTATTGTATGATGGACATCTATGTGATTTTTACCAATAACATTCCAACAAGTAAAAGTTACCGTATGCTATTTACGTTGCAAGTAAGTAACCAAAGTCAATCGTCAAAACTGAGGACAATTTTTGTTTACAAAGAATGTAAATGCAGACTTTCTCTAGTTACCATTTTTACTATAGGTACTAGAAACGTTCTGGAATTGATATCAGGATAAAAGCAGCATACCGGTGTTATTTCATTTAGAGGTACAACAACTGACTTCAACGCCTCTGGCATGTTTGGTAGACAGAGGTGAATCCTGCAAGATACACAACTTACAGTGATTCTAATTTCTCCGCACTTACGCAGAGAGTACTAGCTTAATACCTACATCTACACCAACCTTTTCCAACATTTTATGAGGTTGAGCCACATCATGCATTTTTTTAAAAGTCCTTAGAAGTCCTGCTATCAGATATGTAATTAATAGGGAATTTATTCGAAGATGTTGTGCCAACCCTGTATGAATTAAACATACCTTGATAGCTGCCTATAAATAAGTGGAATTTTGCATTGAATCATGATTGGTTTGGTTTCAGAGATATATTTAATGTTTTGTGATTGGAAATGAGACACCAGTCACAAAATGTTCTTAGAAAAATGTTGTGTTTTAATAATGTGTGGTTTCGCTGTTTTAATATGCGTGGAAACTAAAGCAAATGTAATGTGAAATTTCATTTATATTATATAATTAGTTTATATTGGCACTAGATTATCAAATTGTTTTCATTTTTTAATAAAACATTACTGTTGAGTCATATATAAAAAAAAGAGATATGAGCCCCATTTACTGTTTCCGTGGCGAGTATTTGATTAAGTTCCTATGCAAAGATAGAAACTTGGTCAAGACAAGAATTTATCACAAATTCACGAGAAAGTCACTTGATCGACAACTATACCAACTATAATGGACATGACATGTAAATTTTTCTAAAAATCCAGTTATATGATATATAGTAGGCGCTCGGTAATCCGGCACCCATATTTTTTCACCTATGTCGGATTGTTGAATTTCTATAGACAATAATAATCTGTCAAGGTCGGGCACCAAACTGCCGAGCGGCTCTCCGCTCTGTAATCCGGCAGTTTAACGTGAAACCTGCCGAATTATAGAGCAGGAGAGCTGAGTTGCAAAATGCCAGACTATTGGACGTGCCGGATTGGTGAACGCCGGATTACCGAGCGTCTACTGTATTTGATCGATAAAAATTAAAATCAGTAGGCATTTAATAGAAAATAGGTAAATAAATCAAATTTTCTGCTTAAAAGTGGTTTTGTGGGATGAAAATGGTTTGAAGATTAAAATTTAAGGTCCTTTCGTGAGGAAAATATTTGTTATAAACAGTGCTCGAAATAGACCAGAGCAGACCGAAGCACGGCTCTGGTTCTTGAAATCCTCGAAACCACTACTACGTCTTGCGGAAAAATTTACAGTAGCCTTCTGCTTCATAAATTATTAGGAAAATAATTACATCCATTTGCTTTACACATTTTTTCCTGTTTAATCCGAAACTTATAGGACGCATGGTAAAAAATAATACGTTTATGACATGTTGTAAACCCCCTATTTTGTGATAACAGATTTTATTACATTTCGGCCTTCAGCAATGTTTTTTATAAAGTGTTCCTAATAAAAGTCTGTTTCATCAACGCATGCTAACTAAATCGTTCGCCAATGTGACAATATATCTATAAGACTTCTTTTGGCATGCAGTGCTAAGAGCCTGTCCACATCTTCAACAGATGTGCGCATTAAAGATATTTGTTCGTCCAAGGTTGGTATATAATAAAAAATCAAGCACACATTAATATTTTTGGAAAAGTATTAAGCGCTCCGGTTCGTAAGATTTTCTATTTCGAGCTCTGGTTATTTTTTGTTTTCTTCATAGGTTTCCTTTTCCAAAAGTTCTTCTATATATATTTTGTGGGTGTCATCAGATTGAATGTTCAAAGTAGACAGCGGTGAAAAATTCTCAAGAATCCCATTTACAATTTCTCGAGAAATGAGAATCATTTGTGTTGTTAAAACGTTCATTTCTATTTACATGTATAATTTAAGTAGAAACTCGATTATCTGAACTAATTGGGGATGAAGATAGATAATCGAAATCTTTTTTTACAAACTACATTTTTATTGAGCATACATTTTTTTTATAGTCATACGAAACATGATTATGTAGAAAATATCTGGATGATTGAGGTCCGGATATTGAAGCTTTTACCATATATGTGTAGCAAGCCAATAATAATCATTATTATCATATCGATTATTACACCTGTGTTGTTGTTTGTATAATGTATTTTTACGGTTTTTAAACATGCAAAGGAAAAGTGTAGCATAAACCTACATACATCTGCCCGTAAAAATACAAATTCTATGGTTGCCAATTCAACCACGTTCCATATATTATTATGTATAGTCTAAGTTCTTTATACAATATAGGTACATATTTATTTTTTTAATTTACTAATCATTGGATTGGTATAAAAACCAACCTAGTACAGATGCCGAGAAAATAAAAGTTTAAAAATGATTAAATTTTTTTTATACAAACATTCATGTTTATTTGTATTCCAATGTATTTTGCAGATGGAAAACATGTGAAAATGCACTGATAAAAGAACAAATACATTTAATTTGATGTTATGTGGAAACAAAGAGTTTCTGCGTTTGCATTTGAGTTGGGGCAAAAATTTACAAATAATTGTACAATTGTGAGAAGATGTCTTCTATCGAATGTTGGCGACCAACTTGGGGAATACCTCCCTTTCCTGTGTCAATCGTATCAATTTCCTAACGACATTGACCCATTTACGGAGGTTGCGTAGCCAAGAGAATCTTCTTCTAGCTACGTTTCTGCTGCCCTCTACCTTTCCATGAATTATGAATTGGAGTAAAACATACTTCCCATCGCTAAAATAATTGTAATCGAAGTATGCAGGTTTTCTGTAGGCCTAACAAAAAAATACTCATTCCCAATACATGTCAGTTGATGAAATGGTTTTTTTCACTATGTGCGTTCGTTGTTTCAGAAACGTTTCTTTGTGATTTGGGAGAACTTAACATCATGCAGTAATTTTGTTAATAAAGATATTGACTTCACCAAGGTACAGCTGTATATGTCGGATGCCACAAATATTCGCCTCAAAGGAGAGATTGATCTGAAAATCGACATCGAAAGAGCACCGTTTCGGGTAAAGTTTCAATTTTTCTATCTTTGTATAACCAGAGCTGGTTTTTACTCATAATTTTCTGTTAATAATGAATTGACTTTGGATCTATTCACATCTGATCAAGAAATTTTGTCTAAAAATCGAATTATATCATAACCACTGACTTCTTTGCTAGATTTGAAATGGTAGATTTGGGGCCCAGCTGCAAATTCATTTAAACTGCGGCACCTGTGTCTTGGCTCTAAGGCATATGGAGGCTCCAAGTGCAAACTTATTTTGTGGAACCATACTATAAAAATAGTAGTACAGTAACATTGCCGTAATCCATATTGTAATCACTCACAGCATGGCACCCACAAGGGAGGAGGCTGACAGGGTTCAGCATGACGTGTCAACCAGTTAAGTAAGATAAACACACACCACAAATTTGCTTTAATAGTAAAAAAAGTCACCTGCAGTACTATTTCACCAATAGAATTATATTTTATAATTATTTTTAGTGTGTTTCCTGTCTGAAGTAAGGTGCGGGTAGGAATATTAAATAAGTATCAATACGGTTTTTACTTGGATATGATAACGATAGCAAGTATCCAATACCTTTTCTTTCGATATGACATCACTAAATAGATGGAAGCAGTGAGGACTTCTTTTCATTGGTTTCAATATTTCTCATTCTATAAAAAATATAATATTGTAATATAGAATTTACATGAAGTGTCATGCGATCGACACATAAATAAATATAATCATATGATGAAAGCAAGACAAAAAAATCGATAAAAAAAAACATCAGAAAACAAAATTACTGAACTAGTCACATAATAATTGTCACTTTGGAACCGGTAAGGCATTAATTCACGCAACATCCTCCAGTTTATCGTGGTTGAAACTCATCCAGGGAAGGCATATATGTTGCCGGACTCCATAATGTGCTCCGTGATCTGAATCCTACCAAACTGGCTTTCAAGTCCCACGTACGCATCATATAAGCATATCTGAAATGCCTACACCGAGTTTGGTTAAGACAGATGCTATATTTGCGTAATTAGGTACCTAATACTTTTTTTTAATAAGCGCATGATATTATATGCACAAGTAAAGTTGTCTGTCTAGATATGAGAATTATTAACAGGTGAAAGCAGTTTACGGTATTTCATTGAAAGTCGAGCAGCAATAAGTGGCATGATGGGGCGCGATCTATACACTACTACAGGATTGGTTATTCCAGCTAGTTAACACAATAACAGTGGTTATCTAAATTGCTAATTAACACATCACAGCCGGTGCGCATACGCCATGCCAATGACATTTTTTTTATTAAATCACTTTGATGTTTATTTAACCTAAAAAAATAACTAGAATTATGTATGCGCTTTATCTCGGTTATTGATTGTATTATATAAGGAGTTTATAATATAATTATATTACATTACATTTTTACATTGTACAAAGGTACAATTACCTCAAAAAAAGTGAAATCAATGACAGCTTGCGGAGCATGTAATACGACAACCCTGATTTGGCGCGTGGTGATGCAATATTTAGTGGGTATTCATTTTTCAAATTGTCGCTCCCAAGATGTAATTGTCATCCTCCATCTTGCTCTAACCAGTTAGCGGGTCTGCGATAAAAACTGTTACGCCTGATAGTTCATATCTCAAGATAATTAACTCTTGGAATACAACATAGCATAGTATGTGTTATGTTGAAATAGCCCTGCTATAACTAGACAACATAACCATGACGTTTTTGAAGTTCGGGTGGGTTCGCAAATTTTTAGTCAACGAAAACGACAGCCCGTATTACATGTAGCATATTGTTAAAATGACTTTCAATATGAATTCTTAAATTAATCACTATAAATCGCGCATTACTATGACATCTCATCTGATTCACTGGTCTGTTGTGAAAATAATAATCATCCCTGCCATCCGTTTCCGCACCACAATGAGTATTATCAAATTTTTCATGTGTGTCTATTCCTAAATCATTTTTATATCGTACTCACAGCATTTTTTTCCATTTATTCGGAGTGTAATATATATAGTAATAATAATAATAATAAGGAATTCCCGACCAAAAATTTGAAGTCATATATATAACTTTTTCCTTCCGGCATTACTCTCTGAATGGTGGTAATAGGTATGCCAGTTGCTTCGTTGGCCGATTTAACAATATTATATTTCAAATTGTACAGTTTTTTCATCAATTTTAAATATTCGGTCACATTAAAAACAATAATTTCTCGTGCTCGTCTCTTTGTAAAGGTTTTTGATCAAGATGGGGTATTCATTGTAAAACTAAATATGTGTAAAACAGACTTTTCGCACACAGACACAGCATTTACACTCAAAGACGCAGTGTTTACACACCTACCCTATACGCGCGAAAGTAAGTGCGCATCTGCGCAAGTCCGTGCTTAAGTTATTTAGCTATAGTTTATATTGCGTAAACCATATTACATAATTTTTTTTAATGTGTCTTTTGAAAACGTGTTTTTATTTCAGCTTACCATCGAGATGGAAAGGTTGGTATCTGAAAACAGTTACATGCCGGTGCTGACATATGAAATAAAAGACTTGTGCGAAAAGCTGGGTGAAGATAATCAACCATGGTCGATATACCTGCAGAACCTTGAGCCACGTCCGCCCAAAAAATGCCCTATAAAAAAGGTTTTAATTTTATTAATTCTTAATAAAAAATAAAATAATTGTAAACTTTATTATACCAGAAACAAAGTTATACAAACAAAATAAAAAGGATTTAAAAATAGGCATATTAGTCTTAGAAAATTAGATATCCGTCGTCATAATGACAGATCTTTTCAATGCAGAATCATAATATAGTCTTCTTGCCGACATTTTAAATGGTAATTAGGGACACATTTTTTATTGAAACTCAAATGTGTTTAGGCAGTGGTTACTGTAACTCGACTACCTACACCGCCGCCGTGCTGGTCCAACTGACCCCTTCACTACTAGTAATCAGCAATGATTCACATAACCACGGAATTTCACAGCGATTGTAAGACGCACCCCGAATTCAGAGACACTAAAATAGGAAAAAAAAATGCATTTTATAATCAAGGAAATACGGTAATATATTATGATGTGATTAGAAAGCAGATTGCCTCCTGATTGGTGTAATTTAAAATAACTCAATTAAATCGTAGTTATAAGAAATATTTCACAACAGATTGATAGGCTAGAGGCGAAAGCATACCTACCAGAAAAAAACTTTTTTAAAAAAATAATGACGCCTGACGGGACTCGAACCTGTATCATATTCTGGTGAGGATACTAAGGCGTTACAAATTAAAGAACACTTATCTTTTACCGTCACAAAGAAATACTCAATATCCCATTCATTGTGAAAATGATGAGTTTTGATCTTTTGAGCACTCGTCATCAAAATATTCACTTACTACGCAGCAGTGCAGAATAACTGTATCAGTTTAAAGAATGGGGATGCACATCTTCTCTTTCTCTCACTTCTGTGGCAATAGAACGAGGTCACGCGGACTTCCTTATGGTTAAAACGACTTTCATGTAAGCTGGTTAACACTCCCGTTTTTGAAAATATTTCAGTTAATATGCACTTCGTCATTTTCATATTTTGGCTATTCCTAGAATCATCAATATCACATCTAATAATGTTATTATTTCCAAAACGGTAGCATTATGCATTAAACACTAATACCTCCTGCCGGCCGTAAGAAGGCTTCGTGGTGGGCTGGAGAGATTCATTTTGGTGTTTTAGTGTGAGAGATAGGCGCAGATGAATTAATATAATTAATATTTTTGTCATGTAGAATTAAAACACAATATTTCTTTTTATAAGAGCGTAGAGTATTGTATTAGCACATAAATCAAATGGAGGTTTACATAACTGTTACATAGAATTAGAATAGGTGGAAAGAGTTTGTTAATTCGATTAATTTATTTTCACTTATGGTGTCACTTGTTTATTATATAATATTCGTCACATATCGTCTCTGTTCTGGCAGAACACACTAACTGGAGAATACGAGTTTTGAGTAAATTTGACTTTGAAGTTGTTAAAATGTTTGAAATGGTCTATCATGTGAGTTTATTAAGTAATCGTAAAAAGGATGACTTTAATAAATATACAGTCTTTATTTTAAGAAGGTTTCCAGACGGTAAAGTTTGAAATAAGGAACATTTTGAACTCAATGTAATTTTTTCGAATTAGTGTCTTCTGCCAGAACAGTGACGATATTAACTAGGACTGTCAGAAAATTTTGAACAAACGTGAGGGATTATTTGACGCAAAAATCGCATCGATGGCTTTTTGACCACCACCTTCATGGCTCGGTGTATTTTTCTAACTGCTGAACATATTCAAAAACCAACATATCTCAAGGGGAAGTAAAGAAGTAAAGAATATTCGAGAATCTTCTCAGGTTTCCAAAAAGTCCCGTTGTAATAACGTTTCAAAATTTGGCTCAGTGCGTCTTCAAGGTCAAATGTCGGACTACCTAAAAGCGCTCAAGTATATTTATTTTTGAAGGGGTGTAACAATTTGTGCGTTCGATTGCTTTTGGTAATATTTATTTGTGAGTCAGAAGTTCTAAACTTTTTTGCAATTTTTATATCATTTAGATATTCATATAGATTTTTGATGGAGGGCATTCTGTATGGAGGGGTACATTTGGTGTTGATACATACATACAATTGATAGATATCTGTCAGATTTAATTTACGTGTCATCAATTATAAATACACATTGCAAACAGAGTGTCGCATTCCATTACGAACAACAAAGATAGATCTAAAAGTATATGATACAAAGAGAGAGATACTCATATTGTGAGAAAGGGTAGGGTAGTTAGGGTAAGATAAAGATAGTATTATGACTTGTACGCTGTAAAAATGTATAGAAATGTGTATAATTAAGTTTTAATGCCATTTTGATTATTTTAAAAGTAGATGAAACAGATAACTTGACGAAACCTTATTAGACTTGTTTATGTTGCCAAAATAGGCATTTCCCTTTTACCTACTGTAATATTGTCAATATTATATGGTAACCCAAGCTGACATCACCAGAACGGACAGAAGTTATTAGCATCATAAAGGGAAGGTTAAGGAAATAAAAATATGAATGATTAATAAAACTCCGTTTTAAAATCTCATTGAAATTATATTATTTTATAACTGAATGCAGACTTTTTTACATTTTCATGATTCTCAATTATTATTCTCAATAATTCTCAATTACTATGGGCATATGGTGCGAACGACCAAAATCCAGCCCACAATCAACAATTCGATCACGATAAACACGTTGGACATGCCTCCTATTATGCTGATTTCTGTTTAAATATTGTCAACACTATTATTTGTTTTTTATGTCATGTTGTGGACATCTTAAATTTATAAGATGCAAAATAAATTTTGAATAACTCATTCCAGGATATATATAATGTGGAGAAAGTGCAAGCCGCCGACGTTTCCGGTGTGGAGCTCAAGAAAGAGATGATAGGTAAATACAGAGCCCGAGTAGAGATGTTCCGATCTGATTTCTCAACGCCACCAGGGTTACCTTCCATACCCATCAAATTATGCTGCATCAACCTTTTCTTCAGAGTGGAACCGGAATGATTTGTTTTAATTACATCTTATTATATTCATTGTCAATCTAAAAAAAAAAAATGTTATTAGTGTCAATTTTAAAAGTGTGATGACTATTTTCTCTCATATCTCACTGTAAAATAGCATTGACAATTAATTGACTGATGTGGAATTACCTATAATATATAAACAATGTACTATTATTTTTTTCTATGGAATATTTATTTTGTGTATTATGGAATCAAATCTTATCGTGACCAGTAATTTGAAGCAATTTACTCATACTAACATAGTAACAGACAATAAACTGAAGGAAAAATTACAAATTGTTTTCATTCGTAAGAATTTATGGAGTCTGTATATAAAATGTATGAATGTAACAAAATATTAAAATTCTCCTAATTTATCTTTATACAAATTACGTGAGCATTGGTCTATGTTTTATGATAATTACAAAGAATAATTCACTATTAACACTTACCAACATCAGAATCGTCGCTTAAGGGGGGACATGCTCGTCGATGGTCAAAATTGAGTTTTTATTGTATTTTCAAACCATGATCCTGGACACTCCTTAAACGTTGTAGATAATCTATTTATATAATTTTGAAGCCATATCATCCTTTATAGTTAATTTAAACATTTGATGACTACATAAAGTATTTTTGTTACATAAAATAGTATTCTTTTAAACCTCTCGCTCTAATGTTTTAGAATATAGTCATATTTCGGTACATAACTGTGCAGTGGTGTTAAGATTTTTTACGTTTATTAATTTTTAAACGCATTTATGAAACCATTAGTATAATTTATTACGAGATAATTTTTGTAAAATATTCACGATAAAAAATTATATTGATAATCTCTGTGATCCCAAATTTGACAAGAATTAGGCATTTTATTATTCAAAAAATCGGCAAGATTAACACATTTGAAGATGATTCTAAAGATACTTATTATAAGCTATGTCTTTGACCATTCAAGTGTGATAAACATCCTACGAATAATGATTGCTTTATAATAATTATTGACCTAAGAATAAGGTAGTGTTTTTTTGAAATACGCCATTTCTTTTGTCATTCCCTAGTGGTTAAGCTACAACATACGGCCATAGCCATAAATTGACAAACTATAATTAAAGTAGGGAGTAAAATTATATTAACGCGCGTGTTTGAACATGTACCTAACCAAATTTAAAAAAAAAATTTTTAAACGGTACATGTTCAAACACGCGCGTTGTCACCTCCGAAAGGAGGGGGTGGGTAGGTAAGAGCGCTGGACCCCCCTGATGATGTAATGTCATGTCAAGTCACGGTGGTATCGTCTGCTTCTTCTTTCGGGGACATGTTTATGTTGATTGACAACGCGGAAGTACAGGCGAAAACAGGGCGTTTATTGTTCGGAATATAAATACAGTAAAGTACAGCGTACAAATATTTAACAAAAATATTTTAAAAAAAAAAAAAAAATTTAAAATGGCGGCGGACGCCGGCGAGCGCGGCCGGCGTCCTGAGAGACCAAAAACCGAATGAATCCCTTTTTGGAGAGCAGGTCAACTCTAGGCAAGAATAAAATAAAACCTCTAAATTCTGTCACTGAAAAATGACAAAAACACTCTGCATATTACGAGGGTGGGTCAATAATTCCTTAGAAAAAAGCATTAAAACAGTTTTGATTTTTGTATTTTTTTTTTATTTCTCAACATAATCTCCTTGGAGCTCAATACACTTGGTTAGACGTTTCTCAATTTTTTTTAAGGGGGGACATGCTCGTCGAAGGTCAAAATTGAGTTTTTATTGTATTTTCAAACCATGATCCTGGACACTACTTAAACGTTGTAGATGATCTATTTATATAATTTTAAAGCCTTATTATCCTTTATAGTTATTTTAAACATTTGATGACTGCATGAAGTATTTTTGTTACATAAAATAGTATTCTTTTAAACCTCTCGCTCTAATGTTTTAGAATATAGTCATATTTCGGTACATAACTGTGCAGTGGTGTTAAGATTTTTTACATTTATTAATTTTTAAACGCATTTATAAAACCATTAGCATAATTTATTACGAGATAATTTTTGTAAAATATTCACGATAAAAAATTATATTGATAATCTCTGTGATCCCAAATTTGACAAGAATTAGGCATTTTATTATTCAAAAAATCGGCAAGATCAACACATTTGAAGATGATTCTAAAGATATTTATTATAAGCTATGTCTTTGACCATTCAAGTGTGATAAACATCTTATGAATTATGATTGCTTTATAATAATTATTGACCTAAGAATAAGGTAGTGTTTTTTTGAAATACGCCATTTCTTTTGTCATTCCCCAGTGGTTAAGCTACAACATACGGCCGTAGCCATAAATTGACAAACTATAATTGAAGTAGGGAGTAAAATGATATTGACGCGCGTGTTTGAACATGTACCGTTTAAAAAAAAATAAAAAAAAATTCGGTTAGGTACATGTTCAAACACGCGCGTTAACATAATTTTACTCCCTACTTTAATTATAGTTTGTCATTTTATGGCTACGGCCGTATATTGTAGCTTAACCACTAGGGAATGACAAAAGAAATGGCGTATTTCAAAAAAACACTACCTTATTCTTAGGTCAATAATTATTATAAAGCGATCATTATTCATAAGATGTTTATCACACTTGAATGGTCAAAGACATAGCTTATAATAAGTATCTTTAGAATTATCTTCAAATGTGTTAATCTTGCCGATTTTTTGAATAATAAAATGCCTAATTCTTGTCAAATTTGGGATCACAGAGATTATCAAAATAATTTTTTATCGTGAATATTTTACAAAAATTATCTCGTAATAAATTATACTAATGGTTTTATAAATGCGTTTAAAAATTAATAAATGTAAAAAATCTTAACACCACTGCACAGTTATGTACCGAAATATGACTATATTCTGAAACATTAGAGCGAGAGGTTTAAAAGAATACTATTTTATGTAACAAAAATACTTCATGCAGTCATCAAATGTTTAAAATAACTATAAAGGATAATAAGGCTTCAAAATTATATAAATAGATTATCTACAACGTTTAAGGAGTGTCCAGGATCATGGTTTGAAAATACAATAAAAACTCAATTTTGACCTTCGACGAGCATGTCCCCCCTTAAACCGTCAGAAAAATAAGTTTTCGGAAGGTCCTCAAAATAAGCATTTGTCCGATCGATGACTTCTTCATTTGAAAAAAAACGTTGTCCACTTAGCCATTTTTTTAAGTTTGGGAAAAGGAAAAAGTCACTGGGGGCTAAATCTGGCGAATATGGTGGGTGGTCGACCAATTCGAGCTTCAATTCTTCAATTTTAGCCATTGATCGTAAACATGTGTGAACACGGGCATTGTCCTGATGAAAGAGGATTTTTTTCCTGTATAAATGAGGCCGTTTTTCTTCAATTTTGTTTTTTAGCTGGTCTAATAAAGATGCATAATAATCCCCTGTTATTGTTTTTCCTTTTTCCAAATAGTCAACGAAAATAATTTCACGTGCATCCCAAAATACAGTAGCCATAACCTTACCAGCTGATTTTACGGTTTTCGCCTTCTTTGGACATGGTTTGCCTTCGCAATCTACTGCTTTGACTGTTCTTTCGTCTCGGGAGTATAGTGGTGTATCCATGTTTCATCTACAGTCACAAAGCGACGAAAAAATTTATCCGGATTGCGTTGCATGAGCGACAACAGGGCTTTAGAGGTCACCACCCTATTGCGTTTATTGTCGACTGTGAGCAAACGCGGCACCCATCTTGCAGAAATATTTTTCATGCCCAATTTGTCATGTAAAATAGAAATGACGCTACCTTTTGAGATCCCTGTAACCTCAATTATCTCACTCAACTTTAATCTTCGGTCACTTAACACCATATCGTGGATTTTATTGATCATTTCTGGTGTAGTCACCTCTACAGGACGTCCTGAGCGTGGTTCATCCTTTGTTGATGTACGACCACGTTTAAATTCATTTAACCAGTTATAAATAGTTGCAAGTGAAGGAGCAGATATGCCGTGAACTAAATCCAACTCATTTTTTATTTCCTTTGCTGTTAACCCTTTTATATTAAAATGTTTAATAACAGCTCTGAACTCAATTTTCTCCATTTTCCATTTTTCCATTTTCCACAAGCAAATTTTTTTTTTAAATGTACGAGAAACACACAACAACCCGACCAATCTGATTGAAACTTCGCAGCATACTGAATCGGTAGTGCCGCTGCATGAAAACAAACCGCTTACAGTACTAGTCGCGCCACCTGTCGGCTTTTCTAAGGACTTATTGACCCACCCTCGTATGTACCTGGCTTATTTCTGAGAATTTCGTTCACCACAGAAA
The DNA here is from genome assembly GCF_057557595.1 of Rhyacophila brunnea. Lineage (NCBI taxonomy): Eukaryota > Metazoa > Arthropoda > Insecta > Trichoptera > Rhyacophilidae > Rhyacophila > Rhyacophila brunnea. The sequence continues at coordinate 25,700,566 of NW_028232774.1, forward strand.
AATAGTCAGCTAGACCTTTTTTAGGTACCTGCTTTGAAAAGGCTGTATTTCTTTGCTAGGTAGGTACATATTTTGAAATATTTGAACTAGGTACAAATACATATTTTTTTTAAAGTAATCTCAAATCAGATATTCTAGGTGCTAGGTACATTGTATGGCTGGGAACTTTGCTTTCAATATTTATGTAGGTAAGTGTACGAATTTAATACCTATTGGTCAAAATTGGATGAAGGCTAATGTAGGTAATAATATTAAAAAAATGATATTAATAATTACTACCTATTTGCTTACGGGCTAGAAATTTTCCTCGCAGTCGATCTGTTTATGTTTGCATGAATCAGCCCAATGATGATTCAGGCCTCATGGCCTTGGATCCTCTGAGGATGCCATGGTTTAGGCGGTATCAGCGTCAATATCATTTTACTCCCTACTTCAATTATAGTTTGTCAATTTATGGCTATGGCCGTATGTTGTAGCTTGACATGACTTGAATGACAAAAGAAATGGTGTATTTCAAAAAAACACTACCTTATTCTTAGGTCAATAATTATTATAAAGCAATCATTATTCATAAGATGTTTATCACACTTGAATGGTCAAAGACATAGCTTATAATAAGTATCTTTAGAATCATCTTCAAATGTGTTAATCTTGCCGATTTTTTGAATAATAAAATGCCTAATTCTTGTCAAATTTGGGATCACAGAGATTATCAATATAATTTTTTATCGTGAATATTTTACAAAAATTATTTCGTAATAAATTATACTAAGGGTTTCATAAATGCGTTTAAAAATTAATAAACGTAAAAAATCTTAACACCACTGCACAGTTTTGTACCGAAATATGACTATATTCTAAAACATTAGAGCGAGAGGTTTATAAAAATACTATTTTATGTAACAAAAATACTTTATGCAGTCATCAAATGTTTAAAATAACTATAAAGGATAATAAGGCTTCAAAATTATATAAATAGATTATCTACAACGTTTAAGGAGTGTCCAGGATCATGGTTTAAAAATACAATAAAAACTCAATTTTGACCTACGACGAGCACGTGGGCCGTTAATTGGCCAAAAATTGATGTCTCATCGAAAATATTACAAGCGTCGTCGTTAGGGTCTGTCATGTAACTTGTACCAATATGATTTTATAAGAATTTACTTTTTGATTCATGCATGCAATCTTGCACGGTAATTCACGCGATCCTCTTTTTACACGGGGCATACATACCAAAGACTACCGTGCAAAACAAAACCATGTAAAAAAAGTTAAGGTGCCCATACAAAAATGTTAGATAGGTTCCATTACTTAAAATCAACTCAAAATACGAAATTCTTGAACTCAAAAATATATCGAATTTATTTATTATTTATACATAAAAATATTTAAACATAAAAATACAGTTTTCGATTTAAATTAAATTTAACATGGAGAAATATATTCATTCAGTGTCGCCACCTGACAATAAACGTGCCCGTTTACTGCTGTTTTTCGCCAGCGAAATATCACTCATCGCTGGAAATATTTAATGACGCTGACGCCGAAGCATGCGGCGTGTATCGAACCCGAAGTGACTGACTAGTGGCGCCATGTATGTCTAGGCAGCATCCGGTGACAACATATGTATGCACCAGTGACGTGCAGTCCATAGCAACTCTATTTTTTGATAAAATATGTACATACATACATATTTTTATTCTTTTTAGTTTTTTTAAACCGTGTTAAAGCAAAAAAATCAGTGTAAATATAAAATAATCGGTACTTTTTTTAAACCGTGCTAAAAGGGGATCGGGTGTACATCTTAACACGTGCAGTTTCTTGTTATGGCCGCGATAATATGTACTTTCAGCAGCAATGTTCCCTGTTAGGTGTGCACACTACGCACACTTCTTTTCATCCCCCGCACAGTCCTCATACAAAAATATTGTTGCAAAGTTTCCTTTGCCAGATTTTAGTAATAACTACAGGTGTGTTCAGTGTACGTAATAAACAATTCAAGTGAACAATACGATTGCTTGCACGGTTACATATATAATACAATTATACTTATTAACACTTAAGGTAATAAACACTCAATGTTATATTCCAGTGTCGTCACTTCAACTTTGAAATTTAATTGTCGACCCTTTTCAGTGGTAGTCTACCATTTATGAACCTGCATTCTTTTTTTTTAAATGAACGCGATTTTTAGCTATGAAATTGCATCATATTTGATAATTTGTCTTTAATGGTTTACTACCCATGAAACATCCACCATGCTTCATCATCCATGATAGAAATCTTAACTTGAAAATGAGAACAGTTATAAATGTGAACTTGTATCGCGTTGTCATTTTCGTTCGCTTTTTTCGGGAGATTATTGCTTGTGTAACTGCATAAATAATAGCTATTATTATTTATATTGCACTAATTTCATTGAAAAAATAATTAATCTAAGTATATTTTAGCTAGGATATATATTTTTTATTAGTTTTATCTCCAAAAAAACTTTTTAAAATGGAGGACCATTCGTTTTTAAACAGAGGAAAACTATGCGGATTGTATGTCAGATATTCCCAGTGACTGAAGATATCGGAGATTTTAGTGTAATTTTCAATCACAATCAAATATTTCCGGGGATTTCCGCAACTAATAAACGTTTAAGAAGAAAGTGTAAAGTGTGTTCCTCACATAAACTTTGAAAAGAAACTATTTACATGTCCAAAGAGTGTAAAGTACCTCTACATCTACATATTGGTAATTGGTTTTCTTCGTATAATTTAAAAAAAAGTGTATTAGTTGTTAGTTCATTTTACATTCATAGTTTCATAAACTATTTCAAATAATTTCAGCTTTAGTGTGATAATAATTATTTCGTGCCTAGCCAGTTATCTAAAGGTATTATCCATAAGATTGAGTGTTGATTCAAATATTTTTGTGGAATGTAGATGTTTGTTTTACAATCCTATTGCTCATAGATTTTGTAATATGAATTTTTTACGCACGCCTCTGCACTGTTATTGGATTGTCTCAATTCCTACAATAATACCAAATTTTAATAAGCGGTGGGAATGTATATGCGTGCATTTTATTTATTTGAATTTACTCGAAAATATGCACGCCACTGCACTGCCTTTATCGGCTAGGCCAGTGGTCGGCAAACTCATTAGTCAAGAGAGCCAAATATCACGATTGCGATTTCTTTGAAGAGCCAAATTTCTTCAACTTAAACTATAGTTGTAGGTACACTGATTATTAACTTAATAAACTTTAATTAAAGTTTTAATTCTTAATTAAACTATAGGTAGGTACACTGAAAAAAATTTGATGTCTTATTTAATAATGATCTTATTTATTGATAAAAATATAAGTCATAAATTCTCTTTAAATTAACAATTGCCTTCCATCTCCTTGAAAAGTTTGGGTAAGTCGGGATTGTATGTTGTTGTTTTTAAATTTAGGCACGATTCCAGGTTTTAATCAATAAGACGACCTTACTCTTGATAAGGTTCATGCTTGCAAAAGATTGTTCGCATGAATATGTAGAACCGGAAAGGGAAAGAACAGCAAACGCTAGTTTTTTTCAATAGAACATATTATGAGTCAAGAATACTATTCCAGGTGTTAAAAATCATCACGTCTTCCTTCTCCAGGTCTTTCAAAGAAGACTACTCGTGCTATGAACCATATTCATATTTGTTTTTCTCCAATATGTTTATATCAGCACAGAGGCGTTGAAATGTAGAGCTCCATAATTCTTCATTTTTTTAAATTCAGCAGTTGCATTTCAAAATTTCAAAGTAGCCAATGTCAACATTAAAGGGAGAAAAAATTAATTCTGTTACCGTAGCATTAAGAGGTTTTTTTAACAAAGACTAACGTCGCTGTGCTGTTTCTGAATTCATGAAACCTGTTGAGGAAAGCTTCCCTCATATTTAAAATTGTTGTTTTGAAATAGCAAATGTCAAAATCAGAATTATTTTCGTAGCGATGTGTCAGCAGGCTTTGAATGAATCGAAGATTCTCTTTCTAAATCTTAAGCAAAAAGGGATATTTTGTTTTCTAATGAAATAACTTCTTCTAACATCGAAAAAATGTGTTTCCTTCCCCCTGCAGTTTACGATTAAGCTAATTTAGATGAGACGTAACGTCTCCCATGAAATAGAATTTTTGGATCAACTGATAGTCCATTACCATATTTCTGGATAGTGAACAAACACCCTTCTGAAGGAGAAATGCTTTAATTTCTGTTATTAAGGAAGCGAAACGTTTTAAAACATTTTTCTCTTGATAACCAACGTACCCTGTTATGCAGCAGAAGATCTGCGTACTAAACTAACTAAAAAAAATGGCAATAATTAAGAGCTAACTTTGCAAATTTCTTTTGGAAATGTCTGCGCACAAAGCGCTTTTTGACGAATGATGCAATATGCTTATTTTTTTCTTTCAAAATAGTAACGAACCCTTTTCCTACACCGGTCATACTTTTCGCCCTATCTGTTGAAATTGACACAATTTTATCGAGTGGAATATGACGTTTTTCCATGCACTCAATTACAGCATTTGCAATATCCTCTCCACGTGTTTGACCTTTGAGGCAATAGTCCTAAAAGTTCTTCTTTATTACCTGTAGGTGAAATAAATCGTAAAAATTTGTCCTGTATCATTTATGTCACAAAACTCGTCAACTACTATTAATAAAGTTGAAACCAATTTAAGATCTTCGATATGCTGATTGGTTATAATCGATGACATTTTGACTGATTTATCTTTCACTGTTTTAGTCCATACGTGGTCATTTGTGGTAGAGCCACACTCAAAGGGCCAAAGAGCCACGTGTGGCTCGCGAGCCATGGTTTGCCGACCACTGGGCTAGGCCATAAAACCAATAAATCTCTAGTAAGTGTTAGTTCGGGAATGAATGTGCATTTATTTTTAAACACTTCACAGTTTGTGTGAAGTCTTTGTTATTTTATTATATTTGATAATCAGAGATATGAGTAGCTAGCGCTAAAAATGAATTGATACGTATTCTATAGCGGTGTAAAACATTTTGTATTTGAATATTTTATTATATTTTTTAATTAAAAAATAATATATTGTGATGCTTCATATCAATAGGCTGTTTCCTTTACATTATATTTAACAAATTGAACTAATCTAATAACATATAATAAATAATATACGAAAATTTACAAATTATATACTTTACCTTTATGGAACGCGGGCCAGAGGTTAACAAGTGTTGAATAAATGACACAATTTGATGCATTGATATATTTTAAGTATTTTCTGAAAATTTTATTGAAATATATCAATAGGTTCAAAAGTTATATCATTTTTAACATCGCGATCGAAATTTGTTGATTTTCATTAAAAAATACCGGATATTGGCGTAGGTTCTTCGCGAAAATTCGCGGACCGTATAGTGTTAATCTAGAAATAATTATTATAGAAAACTTATCCCCTAAAAATATCAAAAAGGAGTGGATGTGATATTTCAAATGCGATCATTGAGAAGAAATCCGGCGATAAATTTAAATCGAAATGGCTCTCTGAAATCGTCGAAACAGAAATGCCAACTTCAATTCATTTCCAAAAAATAAGAATTGGTGATATATTTGCTCATTCGGAAACAGATGATTGGGTCAAATGCATCATATGCTCCGCAGCAAAAATGCAAGGAGAATTCACGTCTGGAAGAAGTGGATTGAATGGAGGTTGTATCTTTTAAAATGCATATAGGTCAAAAAGTACACCGGGATGCTATTACGAAATTGAAAATTTTGAAAAGAGGAGGACTTTTGAAAATAATGACGGAAACACCCGGAGAACGAAAGAATAGGATTGAGATCGCTGAGCGCATAAATTCTGGTCAAAATGTTAATTGGCTAAAAAATAAAAATGCTTCCATGCTTTCTGCACAAGATATTCATAATCATGACGTATCTAAATACACAGATATTCCCGAAAGCTAAGCTGGCATAGTAAAAATTATGCATTCGAATTTGTCGAATACATTATAATGCAGTCATTAAAAAATAATTTTTTGACAAATTACGGAAGTCTCGGTTTCATACATTAATTGTTGATGAAAGTACGGATATATCTGTGCAAAAAATGCTAATTTTGTACGTTAATTACAAAATTAATAAATATCTTAAAAATATAAGTTTTGATGAAAAATTGTATCTGTATGTTTGTGGGTGGTGGGTGTAAATTTACCGCACTGGGTGACGAGTGACACTGCTTAGATGCGTTGATAATCCGCACAAACAATATAAAAATTAGAGGGAACGTTGGTCAGCAGTAAATCCATGCACATGTAAACGGGGTATTAGACTAGAATTTTAAAAACTAACCACCATCTGCAAATTGTATTCTTAGTTCAATGAAAACTAATATGTATGACTGAAAAAGTTTAGTGTGCACTATTTATGTTGAATCTTAACAGACTACCTCCACCCCTCGTCATTTGTACATATATATTTTGCCACACTTTTTTTTCTAGGATCAATCAACTAGTTGATAAAATTATTTATGGCCATCGACTGATATTGCTTGTAATTATATCATGCGAGAACAATAAAAACCCAGTTTTTATAATTCAAATACGTATTTTAAAAACAGATATTTTATACATATAAAAAATAACGATACGAAAAAATCGAATTAACGACAATAATATTATAATAATTATTATGTATTTCAACTTCTAAAAAAATAAGTACAGATTGACTGTAATTTCGATATAGTTACACAATTTACTTGTATATCGAATATTAGAAATTTTAAAATTAATTTTTTATTTTCATCCAAATCCATATTTCCATCATTCTCTAATGTCACAGAGAAAGATAAGATCAAGCAACCAAATTTTTTCATGTAGTTGATGATATTATGCTCCCTTCTTTGTTTAATACTGTTTAATTTCAGGTAACATATCTCTGAATCTTTTCAAAAACTTAGCCCGACTAAGCCACCTTACAATCTGTATGCAACTTAAGTTCACCATTTTCCGATCCACATTCTTCTAATAATGATCGAAATATTGCCTTCTTTGTAAAGCTTTACCATGAATTTAATTCACAATTATAAAAGCAACTTCCATCACGTGATTCAGGTTTAACACTTTTGAACATAACCATTGCTGGTGTATAATGCAATGATGACTGATAAAAGTGGGCATAGCTCCATCAGTCGTTACCGATACTAGTTTACGAATAGGAAATCGAGTACGATTAAGGGGGGCTGAAGAGCTCGGTATTCAAATATAGTATAAAATAGACCTCGGTGTCGTACGTTTAAAAAAAAACCTATTATTATTATTATTGTCAACCTACATTATTATTATTGTCGACAATCTTACATTTTGATAAACACCTGCACGTGTCCGCTGATCAGAAAACAGTGCTGTCAAAATAATATAATATTTGTAAAATGTTAATTTCATCATAGTTTTTAATCAAACCTGTGCAAGTACATACTGATAACTTGGGTGGATATCGTAGCAAACATACTATTGATATATCTACGGGTATATTATTATTATAACCCAATTCAAATTGAACATAGGTTGATACTCAAATACTATTATAGTATCTTTATGATTTCGAGAAAATAATACGATGGAATATATTATATAATCCATATCAATTATTAGAAAACATTATATTTGCATGTATATAATATAGTGAAAAGGTCAGATAACTGTTTTCTCTGCAAGATAAAATCAAAATTTATATATACTTACTTAAATGAAGAATTACATTCATGAGTGAGCACAGCTCAAAGCTCAAAGTTGACTTTATATAACTAATAGAAAATGCTGTTTGTTTCTACGAATAAAAAATCACGGCAATCAGAAAGGCCGGAAAATATGGCCGACAATGCATGATACACAAAATTACAAACACATACGAAGTTTACCGCACACGTGCAGACCACGTGATATTTGTTTATGCAAAATCGTCGCTTTCGAAAATGGCGAATTTGGTTGCCAGTTTTTACTGCGATGAATCACTGTGTTCCTTCCTGTCTTTTTTTTTCGTAGGTTTGTTTACTATGTACACCGAGAAATTTCCATTAATAAAATCGGAAATGAGTTGGAATATAATGCAACCAAAACTGGAAAAATTCTATTATGGGTAATTAATTTTTGAATTAGTTGACCCCAGAAAAACAGGCCCATGCCACTACGTGAACCATAGTGGATATTAGATGGACAAAACTTAAATAATATAAATATTATAAATAAAACTTAAAAAGTACAAAATAATTACGTCTTCGACAGCCCTGACGTTATTTTTTACCTGCCAGCCCGACTGGCGAATAAAAAATAAATGTGTGTGGTGACTGTATGTTAATAATTATTTTTAGGCACTCATGATATAAATTATTTCGTCCATTGGCTTTACATACAATAATGGTAGGTACTACCTACCTATTGTTTCACTAGTTGTATAAAAGTAAAATTGCGCAATAAGTACCTATTATTTTTAATATGTAGGTCCTACACATTAAAAATAAATACTATTCATTATTAATGTTTTTTGGATAGCACATGAAATAAAAATGTAGGTAGATATGCATTTCAACATCCTTCGTATGTTTAATTCTCGGAAAATTTCATGTTAAAAAGTTATTAATATATTATTAAGTTTGTATTGTGGCAACCACATAATTGAAAATGTCACCATCATATTGGTTGTAATACTTTCTCCCAAACAGCTGATTAACAAATTGAATTTAGTAACATTTACGTACCTACCTATATTTTTTTTTTTTCGACCATGTCCGATCCTGATAGGATCATATGGGCCTACACAGAGTGGAGGTTTGTATTGACAGATTTTGTTTTTTTTACGAGAAATGGATGTCAGCCACTTGCTCAACCTATTAGGTCCATACCCTGACACACACAAATTGAAAAACAATTTGTGTACTTGCCAGACCCAGGATTCGACCGTGTTTACGATTTAAATTTAATTTAGAGACCATTTACATTTGACACAAGCATTGTCGGCGACCTTTGTATATTGCTAGTAGACCAACAATTCCGGACCACATATAAAAAAATCATGTTTTCAATTCTCAAGGGCAATTCTGTTTAACCTTTCTAACGCGGCAACTGACTTTAGTCAGCCTATACGCGCGAGTCATCCGCGCGTCAGCTGACTAAAGTCATTTCGATTTTCGTTTGCCTAGTACTCCTTTCGGCCAGGCGCGAATAATTCGAACATTGATTTAATTTATTCAGAAATCATCCTTCTCTTGACATCTGTCAATGGATAGCCTAAACTTTTGTTCTATCTAATTTAAATAAATATTTTTCGGGAGCGTGTCTTGAATAAAAAAATATCAGTCATCGGGCCAATTCAAATTTGCCGCGTATATAGTGTCTTATCGCTTCTTAGTGCATGTGCGTCGAAGACATTTGACTGACGTGTTTGTAACGATACGAGTTTGCGATATAATAAGTTATATTGTTTTTTAATGATTGAAAAACTATTTGGTGCGTAAACTGTTAAATAGAATATTCGAAATTTACATTGATCAAAGTGAATTTACAAAATATTTTTACAAAAGGAATGCTTTTGGAGATTGCATTCATTCGCCTATCTGCTATTATATTATCCACGAGTAAATAGTTTCGGAAAATAATTTGAACAAGGTGTCATTTAAATATACCTAGGAGTCCGCGATTCAATATGTCTCTTTGTTTATCATTGATTAACATTTTTAAATACTATTTTCTGGTTATAGAATTAGGTGAAACAGACAAAAATTATTTATTTACCCTAGTTATCAGCCATTTATAAAGAAAAGACACGAACAATCAGATGCCCGTTCCCGCATAAATGCGGAAATTGTCGTATTACGCTACACCAGGTCCCGCGCTACTGAATTTTTATACACTGCGCGGCAAATCATCGTCTGCTGGTGTGAGACAGACACTTGAGAATTATTTTTTTCGTAACACTATTCAAAAGGGTTTGATTCATGACTACTATTTTTTTTTATGGAGAATTCTTCTTATATTTATAGTCGAAAATAACTCGAGTTACTTACTATCATGTCATTATAATAAAATAAGAGATTACCTATTCTAGTACCAGTGGGTCTATTCTATACTTATCGACCGCTAAAGTGATAAAGTAATAAATATTATCATACTTAGGGTAGGTTTGTATCAAAATGTTAGCACTTATTGTAACAATTACACGAAGTTGGTTTTTATTGTTGCAATAAGTGCTATATTTTAACAGCACCTATCTTGCTGCTGTTGAAATATCGCACTTATTGCAACAATAAAAACCAACTTCGTGTAATTGTTACAATAAGTGCTAATATTTTGATACAAACCTACCCTAAGTTTGATACTATTTATCACTTTAGTGTTCGATAAGTATAGAATAGACCCACAGGTTATTGAAGTAATATAATAAAAAAAAAAACAAATGAACTTGAAAATAAAATTGTGGTGACTATAAAGCATTTAGAAGTGCAAAAAGTGTTTGAAATTTAATATTTTACGAATTGTAATAGCCTAATAGGTATTCGAAAAATAAACCGTTTTGTTATAAACTATGTGTCATTCGATTCCATTCAGTTCGGGGTCAATGGTAGGTACAAACCAGGCACTGGTGGTAAGTACATTACTCTCAAATAGCCAGTAGTTCTCAAGGATGATTTATTTATACTCGACCTGCAGTGCTGCAATGTGTATGGGAGTTCAAATAAAAGTTACACAGTTTGAGATGTCCTGGATGCTATAAAAATGAGCTATTTATGACTGATATTTTTTTAACACACTCAACAAAAATGCTCATAAAAGTCATAAACCATATTATTATTCATTATGTGTATGACATATTTGTCGAAATCGTAGCCGTAGACTATAATACTGAACTGTTCTTACACTTGTTAATCTGTCATCGACGCATTAGTCCAGCACCATTTCGTAAGTGTCATGGCGCCGCTCGAGTAAGCCGGCATTTTTTCAATGAAGAAATCTTGTTCGTGATTTCTTATCAGTTTTAGGCGACGAATGTTTATTTTTAGAGTCACATAAAATATTAGGTTCTGTCATAATCATTTTTGAACTTGACTCCGATTTTTTACTACTCTATTTGTGTATGTTTGACTGACATTTATTACGATTTATTGATGCTTGAAATAACAACGCGCACTGTTGTACTAAGTCGGGATTCGTAACGCTTAGAAAGGGTTAAATGCATTAAATATATTTTCTCCTCCGGTTCGTTCCTTCAGTGATAAAATTGTTAATAATTCTTCTGAAGCAGACATATCTCCAAAAACCAATCGAATAAAAACAACGCATAGTTGTGCAATATCTGTGTAATCTACAAATTGCAAGGATAGGAATTGACATTTATTAATGTTTTCCTGTAGGATTTCTTTCAAGTTTAAGCTTCACTTGTGTTCTTCGCATGCCTGTACTTCTTGATAATGATATGTCATTGATTGACATTATTTCAGTTTTATTTTTAAATTTTTTAAATAATGCCTCCCCGGCTTTATAAAACCCTCTTTCTATAATTCACCATCTTCGAAGGGTTTCTTATGTTTCATTAAAACATCTGCTACTACCAAAGAATTTTAAGAGCTGGAACGTCGAGTAGTATTATGTCTGCGATCGACGCATTGGCCATCCCTGTATTATACAATAAATGTATATGTATACAGTATCGATAGAGGTCAAAAATAATAAAAAAAGTATTTCATCGAAATTAACAGATTATTTTTATTCAGATCAACTAACATCAACAACTGCCTTATATTTATTAAACAATGAATAATTACCGTGATGCACTTACACAATACTGAATGGATATCCTATTGTCGTTGTTGAATACAGGACACAGCGAATTTTCGGTTCCACAACCGACCGTTGAGTGAATGCATTCATGTTATTGCAATCTCATCGTCAGTGTTAGTATAATGATAAAAATAATCAATTAATCATTAAATTTAAATTAAATTCAAAGTAAACAATAACTGAATATTAGCGTGTAATAACAGATTGTTTTCATGATAGTATCTGATAAGGATGACAATCTTTCGAATGTTTATTAAGTAGTCATTTACAATTTCTACGATATTATAATACTCCATTTACATATGCATGGATTTACTGCTGGCAGTACATATTATCGCAGCAATAACAAAAAAATACAAGTGAAAACACTTATTATCTTACAAGTTGCAAGACTGCATGCATGGATCAAAAAAGTTCAGCGGCTTCTAAATTTTCATGTGACTGTTGAAACTTGGACGATATCTGCGCATGCGCAGTAGAAATATAGTGGCGAACCCAACGGAAAAAATAAGAACTACATCGCATTTTAACGTAAACTGATTTTCACAACCTGACAGATAGCACCCGCACAACAACAGCGCGTCTTGATTATGCTTGAAGAATGATATTAACGAAATAGTCAGCATTTTCACGTGTCAACAGTTATTATCACGATAGTGTAATTTACACACTATCGGTGCCAGTAAATCCATGCACGTGTACAGGCACTATTATAATGGAACAATTTAACCATGATCATGTGCAGACGCGATTTCTTTAAGTGCGCAGCATAGGGCAAATGTAATTATTGTTACGACTGTTTTCATAGACTTTATTTAGATCAACAATATTGCATTACTTTCTCTCACTTGGCGCCGCCCCTTTAACTATGTCTAGTTTTCAGTTAGAATTATCAAACCTCATGGTAATGTGGTGTTTATACTTTATGCTTTCAAGTTTTATAAATATTTCAAATACATAATATTAATATAGTGTAGGGCATGGGCGCGGAACCATTTCTCATCGGAAGGCTGCAATAAGTTCGCTGTAACCTAATGAAGCCACATTCAAGAAACTTCAATTAGATGCAATTCAAAATGTTCCATCATATTGCAAAAATTCTACTACTGTATACTAACATTAAAAAAATGCAAAATTAGGATGATCCACATGTTCCCTACCTATGGTGTAGGATTGTTAAAATTTGGTTCTCAACGTTCCGTAAAAAAAGGAAAATTATTGTATCACACATATTATTCACATTCTAAAACTATAATGTCTATTGTATTCAGTGGGGTGACTGAAATTTTTCCAATCACGCAACTGCTCGCGATGCAATTTGTCCATCGTCTGCTTCAGTTGATGAAGATTCAAAAGGTGATCTGGCATGATTCTGAAAATTGATAATAAATTTGCTGTTGTAAATGAGAAGTAAACAAAATACTTTTTTTCACTAATTATTGAGAGGGTACTGTGAGTGAAACACAAAAATTTGCAACTAACACATGTTTTCATAATAATTAATATTGTATGAATCTTTCAAAAGATAGTAATTTTTATATGAATATAAAATATTTTTATATTTAAATTTGTTTATTTTTCCAATTTTCAAGGGTTATTTTATGAACAAAAGCGGTAATAGTCTCTTTTTTAGATCATAATAACATTTAACTATAGATAACCTATTCTGTTTGTTGATTTATTTTGAAATTCAATCTCTAACGAGACAATTTACATTAAAAATATTACTTCGCAAGACGTCTGTCCAACTGTGTATCAGATTCATCAGACGGACGACGCTTCGTTAAGTGGTATGACATTGATTCCGCAACAAAAATTTCAACACGCTATATAGTAATTTTAAACACAAAATTGCTAAATTATGACTTAAAAACTCTGTTCTCTCCCTTAAAATATAAATCAAGCCACTGAATAATTATCCCAGCACGAAAATAGTAACAGAAAACCGCAATACGAATCTATTTCATGAAATCACATATGCATATGAAGCGCCTAGTTTCAAATCCCCCTAAAACGATTTTAGAAAGATTTTGAATTATATATGTATTTAGAAGGATATTTTTGTTCCTATGATGGCCAAAGATTGAATTTTCAAAAACGCCAAAAACCGTCAATACGTATGATAAAAAATTTGGGTAAATTTCAAAACCCGCTAAAATGGTTGGGTGTGGTTTTCAAATACCCCTAAAATGGATAAGCCAAAATACTCTTTAGAATGTATGAATTAAATATTAAATACATAAAGTTCACAGATTTAATAGATGTATGAGTTTTTCTCATTTTTCTCAAAACTACCTGATATGTCGACTTCTTCAATTTTCAAGATGCCTTTGTCTTTGACTATCATGAAGCGGACATAGTCGTATAATGTAATTTATATCATCGTTGTCACTTCAACATTCACATTTAGAATCATTATTCATACCTCGGTGAGCTATGGATGCTGAAAGATTGTAATGATTACTTCTACAGAGATTAATTGTTTCAATTCCCTTCCCTATCAAGCATTTTATGTGCGTACCAGGGTTTCATCTTACTACTGTAAGGCTCAGTTCAGACACGGCGGTTTGATCCGCGTGAAGTCAATTTGAACTAGCTTCTGTATCCGCTAGTCAACTGCAAAAAATGGATCCCGCGCGGAATCCGAAAGCTAGTACAAATTGACTCCGGGCGGAATCCGCCGTGTCTGAACCGAGCCTAATACGATTGAGAATATGTTTTGCCTTTACTTATGTTTTAGTTTTAGCTGTACTATTCTGAAATAATGCAAAAAAGTATGTAGGTATATGGTATGAAAAGATTATCTATGCTACTCTCAACAGTTGGCATTTTCGCTGTACTGTTGTTTGTTGGGTTGGTGTTTGCATTTATAATACAAATAATATAATGAAATAAATCAACTGACCAGTTTTGCGGCTCGTTCTTCCAAAATGTTATAAGCAACATGATTGATGATGATTCCAGTTGGTAGGGCGACACCTTGGAATCTGTACAGCATGTCGGACGGCTCCTGGCCATCTTGCTTCTTCATCTGATGCACGGCCGCGATGGTAGCTCGCCCGACCAATCCCAGATTTCCGACCATGGGCCCACGGGAAATGTCTATGTGGTCACCGACCCGGTATAATGTCACATATCCTGAAAATCACAGAGTATTTAGTTGCATTTTAATAAGATCACAGTTTAAGTCACCAAAGGGGAGATTCACTATAGAATTATGGAGAGCACAATATGTTCAAAGAAGGAAGGGTGGTGGAGTATTTGCGTGAGACCCGTACGGCATACGTGATGATAAGTATTAGATACTAGAGAGAATATGTAGCTGTAACAACTGAGGTTGACAAAAGAAGACAGTCTTGGAATGCTAGCATGCGAGAGGAAACAGCTTTCAAACTTCAGTGATCTGATACGAACTGAAACAACACACTTCAACGGGTCTGGAGATATCGAAAAACGAAAACAGCATCATGAATAAAATAATCTATATGGAATTATACATGAGGGCTCTAAACGGCAGTTTACATTTTTGAGAAATGATGGTAAGTCAATAATTAAAATGTCTGATTTCTCTTTTATAGGTATACTTTCAAAATAAAGTATTAAAAAATGTTATATATTATTAGTATATAAGCAACATTTAAAAAAAAAATACTTTTATATATCGTATAAAAATACTCGAAATGGAAAATTTTACGTACCGGAGCGCTCGTTAATTTTCTGAAAATATTAAAATAGTTACATATCTAATTTTATGTGTTTTATACAAATAAATGTGTTAGATTTTCGTTATATGGCCATTCTAGTTCAAATGGTAAAAATATATTTTCCACGAGACAGAACGACAATGTTGGTGATTTTACGACCCAGTTTGGCACTCCGGTGCACTCCTGTCCATTTCGAGCGCTGTTTATAAAGCATACATATAAAATATAAAACATTTTTAAAGACTTTTCTACTTGTATTATGAATTTGACATTTCTAGCATTTTTGTTGTATTCCGAAATATAATTAATAGATCGAAATATTATTTAAAATCATTGCAAAAAAACATGTAAAAAGAGTATCTCCATCTAGCCAGCGTATTTTTGGCCGGCCTAATCTTCTGCACCCCATTGGATTAGTCCATATTAATATCTGCCTGTTTATTGTCATGTGCGCATAAGGCAAGAAGAGAATCAGGTGTATTTAAATTAATCTTACTGACCTTCATCTTTCTTAGCGATGCCCGGAATCTGTTTGGTCTTGTGCTCGTTGTCCTGGAATATAGCGAGGGCCACATCCTTAGGCGCGCGCAGCCTGTCCAGGGGCAGGTCCTGACGGGCCAGTTTGACCAGTGACGCGCTCAGGGAGCGCAACTCCAGCTGTGACGGTTTCCAGTCCTCCAGACCTCTCAGCTGCGCATCGTACACGAATGAACCCGAGCGTACTGCAAACATGTCAAACATTATACATCTCTATTGCGCAGCTGATATGTATGCCTGAATAAATGCTGCTGTTAGAAGTCAGATTCTTTTTCTTGGCGCTAGAAGCCCATTATTATCTTGGTATCCGCCTCCACCCAAGTCTATCTAAAGCTGAGGCGAATGGCGGAGGTAGGCGGTTCACTGTGCACATAAATAGTGTACACTAAACTTTGTCAGTCAAACGTAGTTGTTTTCATTGAACTAAGACTACAATGTGTAGATAGTATTTGTTAGTTTTTAAATTCAATTAAACCCTACCTAACCAAGCCATCGTAGATAATAGTCAAAAAATATTTTATAGATAGAAGAATATTTTTTATCAATTATGGTTTGGTTAGGCAGGGCTTAAGGCCATTGGACCCGTTTTTTCCTGTCTTCTCAGAATCGTGGAAATGGCAAGGACGTTTAACACGAATTGACACATAATAAACACTTTATTTATTTAAAATCTAATAAATAATATTCAAATAACACTTTTTGTGTCATTAAAATTTTCTGATTCGCTTTACTTTTTAAAATAAATGACAAATAGTCGGTCCTGTTTTCGAAATTGGCCAAAACGACTGTCACGCCACAGTGAATTTTTGAACTTAATAATAGTTTTGCAGGTATATATTGTATGAAAGAAATGGGTAAAACAATACATTTCATTGATTAACTCACGTACTTTTTTTAATTTCAGAAAAATAAAGATTTTAAAGCCATTTTAGTTTGAGTATACATCAGCCAATTTTGAATGATTTTTTCTCACAAAATAATATATACTGCACAATAAAAATATTTTTTTATTATAATATAACATTTCCGTAATACTATAAATAATAATTAACAATGAAAAAATAAATAAAACCCTATAAATTCGGTACAATTAGTGACGCTATATTACCAAAACACGTCGTACGTTTTCATGTATTTATCCTATTTTCAGACAATTTAGATATATAATTATTTTGCAAAATTAACAAAAAGAGACCATTTGATCGATTAATCCATATAATTTTTCTAATTTCTCATTTCTAACCTTAGTAGGCTTCTAAATTTCAACGGGTGAGGACGTCTTTTTTTTCCTCATAGAAAAATGACCTTTACTCGCATTGCAGTAACAATCAAATTGGCAAGACCACATGACGTAGACCAGGTGTTATAATTTGTGTTGACAAATCAAACATCATAAAATACCAGTGAATGTCAAACTGAGAAAAATGTAGTTATATTATATTATTTATTATCTTGTAATACAAATGGTTGCAGCATGTGAGATATTGTAAGATAATTGAATCTTATAACCACGATGGCTACAAAGAAGTCCTAAAGGTATTCGTTCGGTGCAACATTTATAAAAAAAAATATTTTGGACTTGAGCAGTTTAGATAAAATATAGGTGGACTTTAATTATTTTGATAAATACCTACTTGGTTGGGCTTTAAACGATTTGAAAAACTTTGCATGTACTTAATACAGTTTTTATGTACCTGGGTCGCCATGTTTTGTTATTTTCAAAGGGACGTATCCAGGAGTATGTTTATTGGCATTATCAATAGAAACAAAATAATATTATTTTTCAAGGTCTATTTATTATCGATCTTAAGTGGTTTATGTCACAAATAGTAAATTTGTAGAAAATTTAAAGTAAAATACGTTTTCGAATGCTGTCATAGTAATGGCCACTGAAACATGTGTCATAATTTTCCTAATCGTCAAAATAATAATAAAATAAGTGTTTTGGGGCAGAAAATCACGTATATGTTTTATGATGTATGTATTTTTCAGATGGTTTGTGGTAAAATCTTTTTTTTTCATACTGCCACAATTCAACTATTCATAATTAATTGTTTGTTAAATTTTTCATTGTGCACTTTGACTTAATAGGTAGGTGATAAAGTTTTTACCTTACTTTATTGTATTAATTTATTGTTAAGTGAGAATTAGCTGCTTTCGTTGTCAGTGTGTATTTGATGAGTGCGCATAGTGCCTGACGATGTCGAAAGGCGAAACCAGGATCGCATAAAACGACTCAAATGAAATAGTACAAAACTTAAATCCATTAGAATTTAATATATTTAATGCCGAGTTGAATTGAATGGAATCACCTTAGGCATTTATTAGTAATTATTTAACACAAGTAAAAAATATATTGAGGTAAGAACCTAGTTCATTGAATAATAAAAACAATATTACTCTTTACATCACAACTGACAAGATTTATATGAATTGTATATTGCCTGAACTCATTGATCCTAGACTAACACGGTCGATGGATATAAGAAACCCTCAATATCATAATTATATTAGATGCTATCAATAGAAAAGAAAAAAAAATAAAAAATAATAAAAAATAATAATTTATAATAGTTATTCTAACACATTACATACCGTTAAGCCTGTACACTAATTAAAGAACCAATTATTAATTTTCTATACACACTAATGTTCCGAAATCCTCCGCGGCGACCAAAACGTACTGCCGTCAAATACACGTTATTATAATAATGGTTTCTTAAATCTTGATTGTTGCGTAATAAATTTAAAAAAAATTGTAAAAAGTTGTAAATATTCATTGAATTGCTTTCTTTTATGAGTCATGTTTTTATAATTCAATAAAAACGCAATAATAACAGAAATCTTTTATGCATCTTGTGAATGTTTTAAACTTATAATTTGTAATGTGAGCTCATGAAAAAATGAATAACTTTTGTATTCATACACACCGATATATATAAATAATATACCAATTTGAAACACCTCAGAAACATACATAAGTATTAGATTTTTTTTTGAAAAATATTTGAATTTGAACCCACAATATGATAGGTTCAAGAAAAGGTGTCACTTCACAAATTCAGCATATCAATAATATGAGGTTCTTATTTGGAGGTCTACTATTTTTATTCTTATAATTTATTCTACCTACCACAAAAATGTTTATAAAATTTGTTAGGAAAAAAAATATTATTAATTCAACACTTTTAAAACCTCTGATTTCGTATCTACTCCCAGAGAAGCTGTTTGTTTTTTTATGCGCGCTCCGCGTATTGCTATTTTGTTGTGGCTCTTACGTCAAATTTGATTCTTACGAATGAACCCATAGGCCTTAATGAATTTACCTAACCATGAAAAACTAACCAACAGCATCTGTAATATGTATTCTTAAGGGGGGGACATGCTCAGCGTAGGTCAAAATGGAGCTTTTATTCTATTTTCAAAGCATGATCCTGGACATTCTTTAAACATGTTAACGCGCGTGTTTGAACATGTACCTAACCGAAAAAAAAATCTTTTTTTTTAAACGGTACATGTTCAAACACGCGCGTTATCATGATCTTACTCCCTACTTCAGTTTTAGTTTGTCAATTTATGGCTACGGTCGTATGTTGTAGCTTAACCACTGGGGAATGCCAAAAGAAATGTCGTATTTGAAAAAAACACTACCTTATTCTTAAGTCAATAATTATTATAAAGCAATCATTATTCGCAGGATGTTTATCACATTTGAATGGTCAAAGACATAGCTTATAATCAGTATCTTTAGAATTATCTTCAAATGTGTTAATCTTGCCCATTTTTTGAATAATAAAATGCCTAATTCTTGTCAAATTTGGGATCACAGAGATTATCAATATAATTTTTAATCGTAAATATTTCACCATAATAATGTCGACATAAATTATACTGATGGTTTTATAAATGCGTTTAAAAATTAATAAATGTAAAAAATCTTAACACCACTGCACATTTATGTACTGAAATATGACTATATTCTAAAACATTAGAGCGAGAGGTTTAAAAGAATACTATTTTATGTAATAAAAATACTTTATGCAGTCATCAAATGTTTAAAATAAATATAAAGGATAATAAGGCTTCAAAATTATATAAATAGATTATCTACAATGTTTAAGGAATGTTCAGGATCATGCTTTGAAAATAGAAGTTCCATTTTGACCCATGCTGAGCACGTCCGCCCTTAAATCAATGAAAACAAAGAAGTATGACTGACAAAGTTTAGTGTTCACTATTTATGTCGAATTTTAACAGCCTTCCACTGATCTAAAGCTCCTTTCCTCCGGAATACTGAGGGTCTTTAAATTCATCTCTCCATATTGCAGGTCGACTGGGCTTTTTATTTTTGTCATGCGTGAATCGAATTGTCCATCTTAGGCCCAGCCATCTAAAGCAGCCCAATTGTATGGGCTCTTGTACACAATCTCATATCACATGCTAATCATGCACCGAACATTGTTTACGAGTGCAGTGATTCTTGGATTTAAATGCGTAGACTATTTTACATAAATCATGTGAGATGCACTGGAAATTTTTGTCTGTTTAATCGATATCGCAAAATCGAGGATTTACCATATTGACATTTTAAATTCAGTTGGAACAGTAAAGAAAATAAAATACCACTTCGGCATTTTGGGAGATATAATATGTAGCAATAAATGTAAAACATGTCTGAAACAGTTAAATCTTCTTTCCTGAATTTGTAGAAAAAAGGAATAAGTCAATGAAAAAATGAGAAGCAACCAAGTTATGGAAAAATGAAAATTTTGATTGAAAAAACCTACAAATAAGAGAAAATTATGCACATTTTTTATGTGCCAAAGTATGTTCGTGGTTTTGTTATGTTGTACAAAATATAAAAGAATTTCGTGACTACATTTAACAGGAATACGCTGGCGTAGACTAACCGTCTGGTGCAGGGAAGCTGTGAAGCTGTACTCCGTAGTCGTTTTTGAAAGCTGAAGAAATCACAGCTCCCAAGGCGAAGGAGCAGGTCCGCCAAAATGCTTTATTCAATAATTGAAGAGAGTCGGCCACCATAAAGTGTAACAACTGTAAAACAAATATAATAAGAAAATCAATGGCCATTGACCGATCAACATTGAAGTTATTAATAAGCACTGCCTCTAATATAAAATCTTTGTGTCCACTGGGACACATTAATGAAAGTCATTGATATTAAATGTATAAATAAGCGTTAAACCTCCAAAGTGCAGTTTTGAGTGAGCGGTCGGTGCATGTCCCATACAGTGGTGCCATCTATTAGGGCCAATGCACTTTTTTGCATGTGCACAGAGCCCAAATCTGAAATCAAATTGGATAATAAATGTTAGTTGATTTAGAAGAAGATTTAAAAACATCTAAAAATAAAGATTTTTCAACAATGACGTTTGTTGGCACTCATCACGCGAGCCACAACACGATATCGGTCCAAACCAGAAAAAAATACCTACCTGCAAAGAAAACTTTGTGTGAAAATGATAATCTACCGTGTTTTTTGGTTGTTGTTTGCTTTCGATTGCATTATGAAATGATCATTAGTGCTCTTTCTAAGTTTTTATAAGTACAGTACACATTTTGCTTAAAAAAGTACATTTTACATTGCAGTCAGTGATTCCCAACTAGAATCCGCGATACCCTGTTGCGAACTGTGTCTGGGGCAGGGACAATTTGAAACCACAGTATTTGGAAAACTGCGATGTGATAATAATATAAATGCGATTATCTCAGCTGTATCTAACCCGACTTAAGAATTTTTACTTGGAAATCAAATGTTGCCTGTACACGGCGAGTTTGGGTTGCAGGTCAATATGCAATGACGGTCATACAGATATATTTTGTATATAAATCCGAGAAATCAAAGTTAATATAATAAATCAAAAAAACTTTGGTGTTTATCCGTTTGTGATACAGACAGACCTGTAAGTGTCCATTTTTTATATAGTGTCGTTTTTTTTATTAAAATTTTAGGGTAGTTCAAAAATTATTTTCATTATAAAAATAAGAAAACATGGAAAGTTTTAAAACTATTAATTATGTGTATGGAAATTTTAATGTCTTTTCTTTGGCTCTTTTCCACTCATTGGGATTAGCTAGAAGCTTTCGAACATTACTCGAGTCCATTTCTATTGATTAAAATTAATAATTTTCCTTTGGAACTGCAACACCTTTATTTCGAAAAAAACTGACAGACATCCTCTATTTTAGAATGACGTCAGCACACAACCGCAAAGCCGGCAGCCATGATATTTTAAGTAGATTCTAGCTACTAGCTACTAGCTCTAGACTTAAAATAAAAAATATTTTCTTTTTAATGTTTTCAGATACATATTTATTCATTAATACAGTTGAAATTGTAAATTATCAAAAAATGTCTCAAATTGCAAGCTTTGTAATTTTCCGCTAGGTGCCTCTTTAAAAAAGGCTCAGTGAAGACTTCGCCTTAAGGTTGCGCAATTGAAGTTATAAAGAAAAAGTATGAGACACTTAGTAATTGAGTGGCAATAGTCATGCATGATTATCAAAATCAAACAGATAAATTGAGGTATTTACGTCAAATGGCCAACATGCAGTGATTACATTATACAATTTTATATACTAAAAAAATGCATTATTTTCAAAATAACGGTATTATAAAAAAAAATAATGAAAGTATATATGAGGGGTGTAGTTTCAAAAACAACTTATTCCACTTTTACATATTGTTGACAAACAACAAAAAACTGTTTACGGTGTTGATGTTACATATTTTTTTGTTATTTCTGTTGAAAATTGTAGTTTACACTTTGAAATGGAAATCTCAATGCTAAAAACTATGAAAATGTTCTTAAAAGTAGGTTTTTTCTAATATTGTATTTGGAGTAAGTTACTTTTGTTTCTGAAACTTGGAATAAGTTATATTTGAAACTAACACATTTGGAATAAATTGCGTTTGTAAAAACCACTAAAAAAATTGTCATGTTAAATGTTGCAGGAAAAGTCGTGAATATTCGTACCCATTCAAAATAATTATTCTGGGTTACTAATTTTAAAATATTTGAAATTAGTTAAATAAAATTGGTCATTCAAATTATTTCACTGTTTTGTGACATTTAGGCATAGGGACATCCTATTAAAATGGTTTTGATACAAAATAATATTTTTGAAGTTATACTTCTTTTGGCGCGTTTAGTAGAGGGTACAATAATTGAGAGCTGCGCGCGCACACCGTTACGAAAGTGCGACATAATCACGTGATCGGGGTATTATCACCATACGGAATGAAGCGACAAGATAATTTTAAGCCAGCGGCACTCCAATAAGCGGCCTCTTTTCTTGAGTGTGTAATTTAACAAGATAATTAAAATAGTAATATTAAATAATATTAATAATCACGGAATGAAGTAATAAAATAATTTTAAACTAGCGACGCTCCAATAAGCGTCCCCTTTTCTGAGTGTGTAAATTAACAAGATAATTAAAATAGTAATAGTAAATAATATTAATAAATACAAAATGAAGCAACAAGATAATTTTAAACCAGCGGTACTCCAATAAGCGGCCCCCTTTTCTCGAGTGTGTAATTTAATAAGATAATTAAAATAGTAAGATTGAATAATATTAATAATTACAAAATAGCGCAATAAAATAATTTTAAATCAGCGACGCTCCAATAAGCGTCCCCTTTTCTGAGTGTGTAAATTAACAAGATAATTAAAATAGTAATAGTAAATAATATTAATAAATACAAAATAAAGCAACAAGATAATTTTAAACCAGCGGTACTCCAATAAGGGGCCCTTTTTCTCGAGTGTGTAATTTAATAAGATAATTAAAATAGTAATATTGAATAATATTAATAATTACAGAATAACGCAATAAAATAATTTTAAACCAGTGGCACTCCAATAAGTGGCCCGTTTTTTCGAGTGTTTAATTTAACAAGATAATTAAAACCTTCATAATAAATATATATATATATATATAAATATATAGACAGTAATATGAATAAGAAATTTAATGTCCAAGAGATAATTGTACTCTAAAATTAGGGGATTAAAATGAAGATTTAATTTATAAAGTGTAGGTACCATGTGTTTATTATTAAAGAATACAAACTACTCCAAACTTTCGAAATGTTCCATTTCAACTTCCTACCAATAAGACAAACAATTTGGATAGTTCGATGAACGAAAGAATTTTTTTTATTTATTTTATGAACCTGATTCTAAGTCACCACGTTTTGTTTTGTTACGCCAAAGAAGTATAACTTCTAACGCGCACGCGCGTATATAAGTACACGCACCGATTTTGTATTATTATAACAAAAACAACAAACATTAGTTAGGAAATAGTACTCAAACAATATTATAATATTATATAATATAAAGAAAGTGTTATTTTACAATGAGAATTAGGTAAGTAAATAATTTATAATAATATTATATAAAAAAATATATGAGTAGTTATAACCTAACCCGTGATACTCAAATTACGAAATAACATAAAATTGCTAAGACACTTGTCACCGAAGCAAGCTTCTGTTGACTTTTTGTTTAAATATATATTAAACAATATTACTTATCCTCATTTGAGAATAAATTTTACGGCCCTCGGACGAAAAATAATTAAAATATCAATAAATTAACACGACGTGCAATTAATGTTGATGCATAGGAATTCGTGAAGACGCCCGAAATATTTTCAAACATACGATTGTTAAAAATCGCATTACGAAAGTCTTAGTAGTTAGTACCATTAATAATATTATTTATTTCTGATGAACGGATTCTTTAAATAAAAATATTGTGACTTCCTTCGCTGTGCGTATAGATATAGTAAAAATGCCAATTATTACAGAATAAGGAATTATCACAATAAAACAAAGTATAAGTGGTTAATCAAATTTAAATAGTTATAGATAGACTAAAAATACTTATCCTATATACTTAGTAAACTGAAAGCATTAATAATTTAGTGCCATGGTACCAATGATAGTTTTTTCGCTTGAAAATAATACTTAAATAATTATAATAATATCTATGTACTTCCAAAAATAACACGAAAACTTGGCCAAATCAGCATTAAAATTCTCCAAAGTGGATAATTTTGTTCCGTACCTACCCGTGTTTTATAAAAACTTTTCATCAAACCCCAAAATATTCCATACAATTCAACAAACATTCGTTCACTTTCTGGAAATTATGTGTTTTCTCTCACTTATTTATTTAGAGTACATTGACAGTAACATAAGGAACTTACTGTCGAATTTTGACGATATTTCTTTTTCATTTTTCCGTGTGACGTATTCGTTTTCTGGCATTTTCGGGTATTACAGGTGAAGCTTGCACATCCATGATGATATTAAACAACTAATAATTATATTAATTGGCTTGTAACACTGTTTTTTCATCTAAAATTTGGTGAGCAATTTCGTACCGTGTTTACTGTTTAACTGAAAGACGCCATTGCAAATGCAGTCTTCCTATTGGTAAATTTGGAATAAGTGAAAAATGGTTTGCGACACTCCTGGAATAAGTTTCTTTTGTAACCAATAGCGATTTTGAAATTGATTTTTCTACTAGATTGAATGCTATTAGGTCGTTATATACAAAAAATACTTGTTCAAAAACTTCTCCTTTAGATTTTGGCATTCATAACTCATTTTCGTCAAGTAGTGGAGTAAGTTGTTTTTGAAACTACACGCCTCATATTATACCTTGATGATTTCACTTAAAAATTGTTTTTTTTTTAATTATTAAATATTTATATATAAGTAAATGTATTTTGTTTAAAATTTAATTAATAAATAGATTCCACAAAAATTAATGTTTCATTTTTCTCCTGGCTGTTCTGTTTTGTCATGTTCTGTTATGTCCGGTCACCGTTCCTGATACTTTGATAGATTTTTGAAAAGAGTATCACTTGCACTACTGTAACTATAATCAATTAAAACATGAATTTAGTGGCCAGTAGGGAGTAGGGGGGTGGCATTTGTCCGGCTTTGATACCAAACTACTCAAGTATTAGTGTATCAATATCGTTCAAGTATACCCTACTTAAAAACAATTTAAACACTATCGGTGTATTATCTCCGCGAACCTAACCTTTACCGTTTCTGACGCTTGGCACAAACTCTATGTACTTACATAGATACGTTCGATGACAGTTTGAAACATTTTAATACTGCAGTTTGAACTGATCCAAGGTGTGGCCGCTGACGTACAGTTTTTGACAGAAGTATGCTCAACCTGGGAGGTTTGAACTCGCCGTGTATGGACAGCTATTGAGCTGATAAAATAGTTGTTCATAATTATGTCATAAGTAAGTTTTCCATTTTTAATTTACAGACCGAGAGCAGTTTCAATGACAAATAAGCATTTTCAGTTACTTAATACGATATTGTTTTGTTTGGCATTTTGTGTTTGAGCCAGTAAAAATACCAAGTATAATATTTTAATTTTGGACATCCAGTAATGGTAGATACTTACGTCTCGCACAGTCAAAGGGTGTCGACATGTCTTTATTCATGATTAAAGTTGTTTCTTTAGGGAGTCCTACATATTTTACTTCTATTTTCTCTATTCTTCCTACAGCCTCCGTTTGTCTCTTTTGTTCCAAGCTAAAAAGATGGTTTCTTCTTTCGATTGCTTCATTTGAGCTTGAATATCCTGAAAGTAAATACCTCTATAATAAACATACAGAATTATTAAGAAATCATTACAGTTGAACTCGGTTATTATGATCTCGGACATAGCGAAATCTCAGATGTAATAAGGAAACATTCATTGACATTTGGGTATATGATTTTCTCCATACATTTATTTACTGTTATAAATGAGCAACTTATCGGATATAGCGAGCTAAAATACTGTTAATGT
Organism: Rhyacophila brunnea; assembly: GCF_057557595.1. Taxonomy (NCBI): domain Eukaryota; kingdom Metazoa; phylum Arthropoda; class Insecta; order Trichoptera; family Rhyacophilidae; genus Rhyacophila; species Rhyacophila brunnea. Next base: position 25,727,496 of record NW_028232774.1, read on the forward strand.
GTCGATCGTTTAAAAACATTTCGACCCTAAGCAATAAAATCAGATCAGACAGGATGCCGCCAGGGTCGGATTACGTTTATGACACTAGTTAAGTGTCTAAGTACCTACCTAATTGGTGTTTAGCCGACAATAATAAAAAGTATCCACGCATATGGTTGAAAAATCCAAGGTTTGTGAAGTTCGTAGGTACCTACCAGCGTTCATTACAATAAACAACTTCTTTTGTAGTTTATGAATGCCATACTTGTTTCGGGGATTTTTACGATGGTTTTCAGATTTTTATTTTCGACTTTTTTTGTAATGGTGATCGCTCATTTAAAAATACCTATTCTCTGATATAACGAGTAACGCTTATAACGAGCAAATTCAGAGTCAGTCCCATCTTCCTCGTAATAACCAAGTTGGAATGTATATTATATTATTTGGGGCTTAGCTGAAAAAATATGCCTTATACTAGATATTTAATATGTAGGTACCTATACAACATTTTGACATGTAAAATTTATGAAATGTTGTCAATATAAACTAATATGGGAAACAGAAAATGTATATTGGAAGAGTAACGTAATATTTTTATTCATACGGGTACCTTGAAGTACTGTTGAAATATACCAATTACTTTTCATGATCTAACCTAAAATTTGTTCACATTACTTTAACATAATAATTATAAGTCTTACTTTTGTGAAGATTTTGAGCACCCAAGCACTCATTGAAAGTGGTGTTAGTTTTTCTGGTTATAAATGCAATACTTCTCTTCATTTTATTAACGAAACAAGTCTTTCCGACAGAAAACGGATAAAATTGCAATCATAGACTAATATTTTATGTATATTATCTATGCTCAGAACACTGAACTTATGACAGCTGTGAAATGTTGTCTTCTTCTTCATCTATTAAAAAACTTTTTCAAAATAATTATTTATTGACATTGCACACAGTCTAATCTCTTTGATTGACTCTGACAAAATAATAATAAATTGTATTCCACAATCGTAAAAATGTTAGCCAAAGAGATTAGATTGTGGAGAGTGAACATATTAATATCATAATTTTCATACGAAGCAATACGAAACAGAAAAAAGTCTGTTGGTACTACTGTAAGCGGCTACTTCACTCAGTGTTGCCATGTCTACTGAAATTTTTGTCGGGTAAAGAAGAAATTATGATATTTGTGATGAATAATAGTCACTTTTTACATGATTTTTTAAAAGACACTTGTGAGATTATGTCAATTTGCACGCTTTCACCAAATACAATCGTTGAATTTCATACATTTTTGTCAATCTACTGATATTTTGAAGAAAAAATCAAAAAATCTACTTAATTTTGAAAATTTTAGTTGGCAGCACTGACTTCACTATCGTTTGCTTTTATGCCAGCGCTCAATTGGCGAGCCAAAAGTCCGAGGACAATAAATCGTCCGATTTGTCTATGCCCTGCTACTGATCAATGAAAGAATAAAAAAGTCGAGCTGTCAAAAGTCAAAAATTGCGATTATCGTAATGTCTTCTGATAACCCTATAATTTTGTGTTATTTATATGTAGACTTGCGTAAAATAATATAGCAGTGAAAACAACATAAGATTTACGTTTTCTTTTATGAATTTCATAAATACAAATAAAAAAATAATTGGTAAATCTCTCATTTTATAATGTGTAAATTAACAAATAAATCAATGAAAATGTTTAAAACAATTACAGATTTTTTTGCGGTCCGAATGATTGCGTATTAATGGCAAATCGAATTTGCATTGCGATCGACGGACGAAGTCTAGCAACTCGGAGAGTAAAATATCAAACATGTTTGAAATCCAACGAGCCTGGTCTGCGTATTAAAAAGTCCGCAGACCTGGGGTGCTCCACGCGAAAAAAAAGTCCGAAGACTGTAAATCGTCTGACTTGCGTGCCAATGGAGCTCCGGCTTAAGGCGCTTGCCTTCCACCCGAGAGTTCCTGGGTTCGATTCCCGGTCGGGACACACAATATTTATGTGTTTTTCTCAAAGCCTGGGTGTTTGTGATTGTTCAAAATTACTAACAACCACCTTATACGAAAAAGCAAAGACATGGTTATTAATTAATATACAAAAGAAAAATATTAGTTTTACAACGTAACATAGTTTTACGGTATTAAAACAAACTTAAGATGCAAACTAAAAAAAGTACACTCTGTCTGAAGATCCTTTTAACACCTACACACATTTCCATGTCTTTTCGCGAGCAATCCTTTTCATAAGGAATGATAGATTTTATAACTATTTTGCTTAATGACCATTAAATATTCAATTATAGGTAGCAGGATTTGGTCTGGTGCAGGCAGACGTGCAAAAAGAATCAGACACATTAATGACAACTACGATGCCGATCATCTCCAGTAAAGATTGCAGAGAGAATTCTCCACCCGAGTTTGAAAAGTACATTATCAGTGGCAAACTTTGCGCAGGATATCTTAATGGTAAGTATCCCCAGTCTTTCATTTTAAACACTATACTATAACATGTCATGAGGCCAAATAACACTAGTGTGGTAGTAGAGAATAGTATAAAAATCACAGAAACGCCCAGACTACACAAATACATTACTTACATAAATTATGTATTGTGGTATCACTAGCGAATGGAACCCAGACCCAGTGCTTTGCGTGTTAGACTGCGAGGATACTCCTTAAAGCCTCCCCCAAACCAAAGCGAATATTCGCAGCGAATTCGCAACGCCCTCGCTGTCGCTGTCGCTACCGCTTGGATTTGATGCGAATTTCGCGCTTGGCCCCACACCAAAGCGTCAGCGACGCAGCCATAGACTAAATAATTTTATTTACGCGCCAGATTTAAAAATTGTAAATAATATTAATATTTTACGACAATTATTCTATAATTTTTATGAATTAAATATGAAAAATACACGTACACTATAGCGCTTTCAGAATTGCTACAACTTTTACCCACTTCGCGTAAAGTGTATTTTAATTATCTGAAAACAAGATGTCAGCATTGGATGCAGCCATAGACTAAATACTAATGTCAAAGTGACAAGTCTTGACAAACAAACAAAATGTATTCATCATCGGATGACGAAGAAGCGTTTTTGTTACTATGCTTGGAAGAGGATGATAATGCCAGGTTTGACTATTCACACCATTACGTGTTTTATTTATTTTCATCCAATTCATAAACTATTTTCGACTAATTTACCTTCTTTCTAATTTCTTCTCAGGGAAAAAAGAAAATGGGTTCACGATATCAATGTAGAGAGAAGAAGGTATGGAGAATACCACACTCTGATGCCTCAATTGCGCAAAGACGAAAAGCGGTTCTACATTTATTTTCGAATGAACTTCGAATGTTTTGATGACATATTGAACGCCATCACGCATGATATTCGAAAATGTGATACCAACTATCGAGAAGCCATCTCGCCTGAAGAACGGCTAAGCATTGCATTGAGGTAAAAAAAGATGATGTATAATGATATAATTAAGTTTTATTATCAACATGTCTAAATAGAATCACAAAGATTATGGGGAATATATATTCGCATAATTCAATAGACTGTTTTCACAAAGCACTGACATTTAAAAAGATGTTTATCACATCGGAAATGGATGATATTCACAAATCAACTACAACTGTCAAATGATCGATTTGCAAAATACATAATTTATATTCATTGCCCAATTCTATATTGTCAGTGAGCTATTAAAATTTCATCGATTTAGTGTGATGTTGACATTAGCGTGTACCTATTCATCAGTAGTAATATCGTCTTATTTCCCATGAGTATACCTGACAAGTATGCTCTTTTTCTTTGATCTCCACAGCCTACCTCTTTCCAAAAGTCACCCTTTGCCAGTACCGTCTATACCTACTCACTGTACTACTTTACCAGTTGGCATTGCATTTTAGCAAATTACAATATTTAATCAATAAAAATTATAGTGTGTTTTAGGTGTATGGATGGGAAGATATGTAATAAAATATCTTGAAAATTTATAATAAATTTATTCAACACAATAATTCCGGAACATAAACACAAAACTTTGGAAATAAAAATAGTAAAATGAAAAAAAAGTAATTTAAGTAAAGATTAAAAGGCAAGGAAACAGTAAATAGTAAAAACACACATACAACTTCCTGGCATAACAGATATTAAACATGCATCTATGTAAATCAATAAAATAAATCATTATAAGATCACACATTTTTCTCATCATCTCTCGGTCAAGTTATTACACATTACACGTTTTCACACATGAAAGTGAACATAGCATTTAGGTATATTATGTAATATTATGATAACATTGAAAACAAAATTTATTTATGTACTTACTTACATTATTCTTTTTAAATACATTAATACTGAATGATCGTTTTGATAATCATTATATTATATTATTGCAAATTTATGAACAGTATTACTATAAGAAATTATAAATAAATACCTACTGATCCAGATTGAAAAAGGCAGTTAGGTATATACAGCAAAGTAGAAGATACTATTCAGTATAGACGTTTAGAGAATTGGGTTTAATTACATACATAACATTAACTATGAAAAAAGATGATGGCAACTCATGCGTGTACAGTAATTCTTGACTATTACAATAAGCAATTCCATGATGAAGAACATAATATAATAGGGCACAATAATATCTGGACATATTTTTAGTTCAATAGATTTCTAAAATAAAACAATTCAAAATTAATATTTACTACAAAATCAAAAATAACGCTAGGTACATAGTAACAGATTGTAGAAAGAGTTCGGATCGAGTCGGAATTACTCTCTCATTTGTATACGTCCACATATTGTAATGAAGCCATCGTAGATGCACGATCACGATTGTGTTTCAACAATAATTATTTTGAATTAAAAAAGAAGGTGACGGCGGTGTATTTATGTTACAAATGAGGTTGGAAGTTGGAACACAACACGAATAATCAACAAAAAAATGGCGGTTGAATAAAATGTAGAATACATAGTGACATTATTGCCAGTATAATTTAGTTAACTTATATTTTACAATGAGTGATTTATGATTTTTATTTTGTGAAATCGTTTAATATATTATGTGAAAACTACTTTTCAAATGTTAGTTTTGTGAATTTTGATTATTGCAATGTGCGATTAATTCCCACCCAACAATTATTACAACATACATAGATAGGTACCTAAGGTAGAATCTCGATTATTCAGAATTCTATATGATCATCGGTTTCGTAAGAAGTTGATGCGATTTAAAAATTATATAGGTAGGTAAGTACTAGGTAATGAAAAATAGTAAAACAGATTACTTTATTAGTTTAGATCCAATCTATTAAATTAGTCTATATAATCGAGTTCAACTCTACAATCACTTTAACACACTGTTTAATCACTGCTGACCTGTTAATTAAAATTTAATTACCACATTTAAATATCATGTTAATTATATGTAATGGCCAACTTACGCAAACGCGCCAGTCGCGGTGTTAGCACCTAATGAGTTAATGTGCGAACATAAATTATGAGATGAAATTAGTGTGAAAATGCAAAAAATTCTAACATAAAAACATGGAACAGCTCTACTGCAGTGGCGAAGGGTGGAGGTGGTCTGTGATATCTGACATAAATGGTGCACACTAAACTTTGTCAGTCATATAAATATTATTTTGTTTTCATTAAACTAAGAATACAAATTACACATGGTGTGGATTAGTTTTAAGATTCAATTAATTTTGTTAAGCCCTACCTAAAGTAGACCATAATAGATATTAGATAAAAATATTCTTCCATCTATTATGAATTGATTAGGAGGGGTTTAATTGAATTTTAAAAACTGAAAAACTAAGCAGTACCATCTGCAATTTGTATTCTTAGTTAAATAAATAACAAAATAAATATGACTTTGTACTATTTATGCCAGATCTCTACCGCCTACCTGCACCCTCTGCCACGGCTCTACTATGTATCAAATTTTACTCAATTGTTAAAATGCCAGAGGCAGGATCAAGCGAAAAATTGTCAGTCTCAGCTTGCTTCTCCTGTTCTTCAAGGTGAAGATGTTCTTGTTCTATCATTAACAGCCCTATTTTTTTTTTTGTACTCAGCTGCAACTTACGGGAAAATGTTTTAATTGTTGCAGCATGAGCCAACATAATCATATCCACTGAGTCCATTTTATTACTTTTTTTCCCTTGGAGATAATGTATCATTTTTTCCAGATTTGAATTATCCTTTTTATGTTTACCGGCCGACGTCTTCGGTGTTGTGGCTGTTGCCTGGTGATCACTGATTGATGACGTTATCGATGTTCCTGCTTGTGATAAAACAATTTTTTCAATCTCCGTATCTTCGTGATACGTGGCCATCCAATCAAAACTTTGTATGTCATCAGGTTCTTCGCATATTTCTTCGCATACTTCTTCGCATACTTCTTCGCATACTTCTTCGCATATGTTGGATGATGTTTTGGCGAACGTCAGAAATGGTCGGAACGACAACATTTGGTCGGCCCACATCCATTTCTTCTTACATATGTTTTCTTGGCCGGTTTTTGTTTTTCTGGACCGGAGATCCTTTGCATATGTGTCCCGTAAATTTTTCCATCGTTTTTTGGCTTGTTCACCTAAACAAAAATAATTATTTTACAGATTTCTTGCGACCGGTGATACTTTCTACACAATTGGCCATAGTTTTCGAGTTGGATTTTCGACAGTGAGTGCAATCGTGACACAAGTTTGTGAAGCTATATGCAGAAAATTAGAAAGTGAATATTTACCCCAACCTACAACAGAAACTTGGAAACAATCTGCTGAAGGGTTTAAGAATTTATGGAAATTTCCTAACTGTATCGGCAGTGTAGACGGTAAGCACGTCACCATCAAGTGTCCAGGCAAAACTGGCTCCAACTACTGGTGCTATTTAAATAAATTTTCAATCGTGCTTATGGCTATCGTTGGACCAGATTATAAATTCATATGCGTCGACATTGGTGGTTTTGGCAAGAACAGCGATGGAGGAATTTTCGAGACTTCCATCATGGGAAGACGATTTGAAGCAAATAAAATGAATGTTCCGGGACCTGAAAATCTCCCTGGACAGAATCAACCTTGCGAGCACGTCTTAATCGGAGATGAAGCTTTTGGTCTGAAAACATATATAATGAGACCCTTCCCATATAGGCAATCGAGGACAGATCCTTTGAAAGAAAATTACAATTTAAAACTCTGCGGTGCAAGAAGAGTAGTTGAAAATGCCTTTGGCATATTGGCTCAGAAATGGCGAATATTTTATAGACCAATAGAAACAAAAGTATCCACCACAATTCTCATTGTGAAAACGACATGTGTTTTACATAATTTTGTGCGAACAAAAAATTGCAATGATCGGTTTTTTGAATTTTTAGAGCCACCGGAGCCTGAGCTTAGAGCTTTTACTAATTTAAACAACGATCCAAGACGTGCAGCGAGATTAGCATTTTCTACTCGAGAAAAGTTTGTAAACTATTTTAATGAATGAATACTAAAATAAATTACAGGTATAGCCAAAAAGCTCCTTAAATCTTAAGTTAAATTGAGATTAATCCTGTGCTGTTATGCTGCATTGCAGTGCCTTTAATAAAACTTACTGTCACTACATATTGAATATCATTCTCATATGGCATACCTATATCTAATAAATTCAACATAATATATCATAATATTTCAATAGGTACTCAATATGATTAATAGTTTGTGCACATAACGTCTATTTAAAACTGACAATAATTTGGAATCAATATTAAAATAGATTCATACTAAGTACCTACCAGTAAAACAATTAATTTAACAATAATTAATAGTGTCTAAAATTGTGTCTGATATAATTGTTGTAATATAATTTATGTATATTTCGTTATGGCTTACACCAAAACAAAATATGTCACATAACTATTACTTCAATATTTTTGCAGGATCATTCAATAAAAAATACTTGTGTAGGTTAATAAAGTTTTTTTAATTATTTTTGCACAGAATACAAGAAAATATTTATATAATAAGATTTATATTATAAGATATTGTAATAAAATGGACAAATATGAAAAAAAATTACAGCAGAATAAATTTTATTTATATACCTAGGTAGAATTATTAGTCTTCGTCTGCCAGAAGAATTTTCAAAAGCATCCCCATCTCATTGTGATTTGACAATTATTACTACCTTATAATTATATCATATTTTATAATTTGTCTATGTATATTTATTTTTATATACTTACATGATATATATATATATATATATATATTATAACTTGGTATAACATGTACATTTCTATTTTTGGCAAATATATTTCAATATTATGTAAATAGATATTTTGTTTTTTTTTACCTACCTGTTGTGTTATTTATGGTCATGACCAATTATTTATTCCGAAATAAACTAATAACCGTAGTATTTTGGATACTCCTGTTAATTACTAGAATTACTGTTATAAAAATTAAAAACAAAATGAATTCACTAATGTACACTATTTGAAAATACCTCAGAAATATATCGACCTACTAGAAAACATCTTTACTATAGATACTAAAATATGACACTGAGCAGGACTTGAACCGTTTGTGCCGAAGGTACTGACATCCGAGAAAGGTTTGGTGCAGTAATCTGTATGGGCGATGTTGAAATATGGTGGCTAAATCGCATCGTTTAACACAACTTCACTAATTATTATCCTACATACAAAACACAATTATTCCTAATATGATAAAGCTTATTTTGTGGGTACCTAACTTTTTATATATACCTAATTTTGTTATGTTTTTGCCACCGCACTTGTAAAATGTATACATTGATTTATTAAATTCCATACTAAAATGTACGTAAATTTATAATTTTACAGTAATTACATTTTTACCACTAAGAAAGTTGTTTTGATTCTATTCATTCGCCATGTCTATATTCGCCCCAACGCTTAGGAAGAGAAATCACACAAAATTGGCTGTTTTACTGCTAATACCGTAAAGGGTAGTTGAAAAATGTTTATTTAATTATTTAAAAGACATGTTGAGTACATAACAAATTATTAATTCAAGAAGTTCACAAAACACTACCTTCCAGAGACATAGATGATAATTGTGGAGAAGAGTCACGCGTACTTCTAACGTAATTCCAAAATGATTTAGGATCTGACGTTAACTTCCCCCCAATACTATCAATGTACCTATGTCTTTGTTTTCTTCCATTTTTTGTGATGCAAGTGGTTTAGTCGTATGTTTTTAATTAAATCAAAATTGAACCATCTTGGGTAGCTGCGCGAAGAGCCCGATGATTTTTTAAAAAAAAATGACTTGTCAAATAAATTATATATACTTATATATATTGGTAAAATACCTTCACTACAGCATTGATGTCACTAATCGAGTATAAAATTTCCCAGTCAACATTCCGAAATTCATAATACATGTGCAATAGGTCGCCCTTAAAGAAGTTCCACAAATTATTATTAATATACTTCGATTCAGTGCATTCACTGTCTCCATTTCCAAAATTATGATGTTGAATACGAATATTTGTGAACTGTAAAAAATTTAATGGCAAATCTATTGAGAGCGCGGGGTGATATTCAGGTATGTAGTATGTTTATGTCCATAGAAACAGGTTTTAAGTCATTCATGTTTGTCTGAATAATGTGGACCAGGAAGATAGAAATGGAAAAACGGGTCTATCCAGTATTCACCCCATTCCACGGTAGTCGTTTTTCTTAATAAATATAGGTACATCCAGGGAACTCAGAAATAATGGGAACTGAAATGCATAACGGGTAAGACGATAGCAGGTAACCGACTAGAGTAAGGAAGAATCCGGGTTAAACTTACACTCGTGTCAAGAATACGTTGTACGTCGAATACTGAAAACGGCTCTCGGTTTATGCATTTACGCTCATTTAATGTTGGTGTATTACACACACACTATTGCACGTGGATAATGCGTGCTTCATTTTCGTAGGACACTCACACATTCAACATGCGGCGAATTGAATATAGCATATCGGTATTCTATTTATTATCTGTTCTGTGGGTATATCAACAGAGGAATCATAAAATGGGCCTTGGCCCTCACCCTTGCCTTATTCATCCTCGTATATTATGACACTTTCACTTAGCTAGTCTCTTAGTTCACGTGAAGTTCAATAGAAGTACGTAGCAGCGAAGAAGGAAGGAGCTAGCAGAGGCCTTCATCTAGCAGTGGATTGACCCCGAATAATATTATATTATGTCCAATTATAACTAATAAAACCATCCAATCCGTATTAAATTTACTTTTTCTACTGTCATGTTGATAGTTTAAGAATTCCATGCCCTGGCGAATTCACGTAAGTACTCGGGCAGAAAATTTACCTAATTCATGAATAAGGCAACAGGCTTGACTATTACATGAATTAGCCAAAATTTAGCCCATTTCATGTAATAGTCAATTTCGCACATTCGGCGTAACATACAATACAATAAAAATGCAAAGCTGTATGTTGGGCACCTGCAAAAAAATCTTAAAGATACCTACATAACCTAAAGAAAATATTCTTGAATACTATCAAATCACGATATTATTGACAAATATAAAATGACAATAGGTACTTACGTTACCGATACCGAAGAAGATGGCAGTATTGGACACAAATTGCATCAATGATATAAAATTATTGTTATATTTGAATGCTCGATACCGAAATGTTAACAATCGCAGCGCTCCATATTGAACTTTATAAGATAAATAACTGTTAGTGCACTAACAAAGCTATAACGTTATGACGCACATTAATATTAATGTGTATTTTATAAATATCGGGAAACAATAATTATTGTATTTTTTATCGTATCCATGCTGTCAAAATAAATGTAGATAGGTTAGGCAGCGACGGTAATCAAATACTTTTTTTTACATATTATGACGACATCCTTACCACTTTCACCAATTTCGATGCCAATCTCATCCCATATTTTATCTTTCTTTCGTATATTTTTATACTCCTTGTCAGACAAATCGTAAAGAATTCGATATTTCCGGACCAACTCTATCAGCTTTTCAATCGTCCGAATCGTCGCCATTTTGATTTTACTAATTCCCTTGGCGAAATTGTCCGCCGCGAATAAATTCGCTGTCGACAGAGTTCCCGAAAATCGCAGCGAATATTCGCTGCAAATTCGCACTCAAGACGCAAGGCGGTCGCGCAAGCGTGCTCTGTCCCGTAAGCCAATACGAGCTTGATTGGCGAATAATTCGCTGCGAATATTCGCCGCGAATTATTCGCCAATCAAGCTCGTATTGGCTTACGGGACAGAGCACGCTTGCGCGACCGCCTTGCGTCTTGAGTGCGAATTTGCAGCGAATATTCGCTGCGATTTTCGGGAACTCTGTCGACAGCGAATTTATTCGCGGCGGACAATTTCGCCAAGGGAATTAGTAAAATCAAAATGGCGAAGACATTGAGCAGCTGATCGAGTTGGTCCGGAAATATCCAATCCTTTATAATTTCTCTGACAGTGACTACAAAACATGAGAAAGAAAGATAAGATATGGGATGAAATTGGCAGGGAAATTGTTGAAAATGGTATGAAGGTCGTCATAATAATATCTTTTATCTTTGTCTAACCAAAGTATGTAAAGTTTTTTGACAGGATGAATACGCTATTATAAATAAATAACTTTAATCTAAGGTCCCGATATTTAAAAAATACATATTATTAATTTGCGTCATGCACAGCCTTTAATAACAGAAACTTTATAACTTTGATTGTTAGGGCACTGACAGTTCTAACTTATTGCGATCGTTTGACGTTTTGGTTTCGACTTTCGAGCAGTCATATCAATAATGTTATAATTAGGTATCATTTACAATACCTACTTCAATCATATTCGGTATCGGTCACGTAAATACCCATTTTATATTCGTTGATAATATTTTTTTAGGTTAGATAGGTAGTCTTTAAGATTATTTTTTTGCATCTAACATTATGCAGCATAGCATTTCTATTGTAGCTAAAGATATAATATACATATAGGTAGATAAGTAGGTACTCCATGTCGTCATTGTGGTATTTTGTAAGGTTTTAGACCAAAAACCTTACATACTACTTACTATCGGGTTATTTACAGTAGGACATAGGTACCTAGGTTGTTTGTTTTTTGATCTCAAGAGACCTCAATCACAAAAACGATATTATGTACCTATATACCTACTAGGTATATATTTCCTTCATTATGTATAGGTATATTGAGCTAATAAACTGGTTTTGCCCAGTGCCGACCGCGAACCAAGATAATATCTACATGTTCCATATACCTACCTAACATAACCAATGTTTTCTGTTTCACATTAATTTGTATACCTACCTACAAACATTTTAAACTTAATTGAGATGTTCTTAAACTTCTGTTCATGTAATATTATGTAGGTAGGTATATCTTGGTCTGCATTAGGCAATAAGATTAATAATTTTATGTGCATGTAAATATAAAGGTCAGGTACCTCCTCTAAGTACATAATATTATATTATCATCATGGATACCTACCTGAATGATGTTGGAGATATACTAATGCTTTGTGATGAATTTAATTTTAGCAAAGATCTTCAACCTTTCAACGTAGGTACAAAGCACCAGAAGAAATTAAAAATGAAATCCCCGGCATTAACAGGAATAAAATAATATTTCATCATCAACATCAGTCGGGGTCATTCCACTGCTAGATGAAAGCCTCTTCTAGCTCCTTCTACTATTTTCGGTCTCTAGTTCTTCGCTGCTACATACTTTTATTGTACTTCACGTGAACAAAGAGATCAACTAAGTGAAGTGTCAATCAACAAAAGTGGCATTTGTGCACAATGTTAATGAATTTTCCAAAACATTAAGTGTGATAATATAATATACAAGGATGAATAAGGCGTGGGCGAGGGCCAAGGTCCATTTTATGATTCCTCTATTGATGTACCTATTTTTATTAAGAAAAATGTTTGCCGTAGAATGGGGTGAATACTGAATAGACCCTTTTTAAAATTTCTATTTTTCTGCTACACATTATTCGGACAAATATGAATGACTTAAAACCTGTTTCTATGGACATAATCATACTCTAAAATATTTTTCAACTACCATTTATTATCAAACAGCCAATTTTGTGTGATGTCTCTTTCTATCCAGCGTTGGGGTGATTATAGACATGGCGGGTGGATAGAATCGAATAATGGTAATTTCCTTATGTTAAAAATGTAATTAAGTACCTACTGTACATTACAAATTTATGTAGGTACATTTAAGTATGTAAATCAAAATCAAAAATATAAATTTAAATGTTATACAACACAGTATCATGTAAGTATTTAAAAAAACATATACTTACATAAACATCTATTTATCCAAGAATTATTTGATACTTGAATCTGTATTTTATATACCATATTCGATGGATGTATGTGGTGTATTTTGTAAAATATTTGGTATGTATTTATTATTTAACTAAGCGTATTTAATTTGCTACGTGACCTGTAGCTCTTTTATAATCACAAATTATTGTTGAATGTTCCGAAAATGAGTTTATGTGCCGAAACAGCTGTCAAGGTAAATGACTCATTAACAAAAATAACTATATTTCAAAACCATTATAATCCATCTACCATATAAACACCATTTCAAGTAATAAAGAAATAAAAAGTCACCTAATTAAATAATATTATACTAGAAAAAATATACTATCTATATACCCACTTAATTTTCATTTAAAGTTGTAAAACGCCCGGTTACTAAATAGAGGAAGGACAGAGTCTTCTGGCACGACCGAATCACATTGGAACGGTGTTATTGTCATTTGAAAGTAACAATACTGACACCTAAATGAGTCGCCTGCACTGCCAGAATCATCTGAACCCTGTCACCTATCTATATACAATTTATTGTTATTTTTTTTCATATTTGTCCATTTTATTACAATATCGTGTTACTTTTAAAGCTCATTGTAATTCTAATAATTATATAAATATTTTTCTTGTATTCTGTGCAAAAATGATTATTAAAACTTTCTTAACCTAAGCCAAGTATTTTTTATTGAATGATCCTGCAAAAAATTCAAGTACAGTTAAGTGACATATTTTGTTTCAGTGTATAAGCCATAAATAAATATACATAAATTATATTTAATATATACATGTATACTGTATGTATAGCCACGGTTGGTCTTGCACTTGTTGCTGTAGCTATGCGATCTGGTGTGGTCCATTATCCAAAAACACTCAATCACATCCCTGGTCAAACAGCGGGCAGCCGTGTAGTGAGTCTGGCTGGCCTATGGTGGCACTAGAATGATTTCAATATACACAGTCTGTTAATTTGAATATGTTTTCGACTGAAAGTTGTAAAAATATTAGAAATCAGGATTTAAATAATTAAAAAACTGTTTCATTAAATATCATATTCATACCTATGCAAAATTTTGATTCCTTTGAAGTACCTGTACAAAATACGGATGAATATAAACCAAACAAAAATATTTGTTACTGGTACTGCCATAGTAAAGTAAAGTTTAACATACTTCCCTAATAAAACAAAATTCCCAATTCTTGTCGTTCTGTAGATGTTTCATTTCAGTTTTTACCAACGATCCACTAAATATGAATTGGTCATAAACACTCAAAGGAAATCTGGCACTCACTGCCAGAATGTCCATGTCAGACATGTCAGATACCTGCATAAAAATAAATGTCATGTTATGATATTTATTACGAATTTCACATTTACAGAAAATTTTCTGCGCTCATTTTTGAAAGTCTCCAAGTATGACGGGTATATTCGCACATGGGTGCAGTTAATGCACCCAATGATTTTCGGGAAACCTGCCCTTTCTTGAAGTCTGAAATTAAAAAATATTTTTACCGACACAAAATAATATTCCCGTTAAATTCTTATTGAGTAGGTAATTTACTTGTTGTGTCTATGCGCAGTTACTCTAGTTACATGACATGTACATTGTAATATTGTATAAATTGATCAGAGGGTATCAACACAACACTAAAGACTGTCAGCGCTGTATGGCGACTGTATGTAAGTATTACTAAGCACTGCTATCATAGCATCGGACACGTTTCCTATGCATCTGCTTACTGATGCCTGGCTCATTGCGCAGAAGACTTGGCCTACCCGTTTTTGGTACGCTCCCTCTGCGTAGAAACGCAAAATAGTCAAAACCTACAATTCAAATAACGGAGACATGTTATTTCAATAGCATATTACCTTCAAATCCTGTTAACCCTTCATGGTAAATGCTTATTTATAATATGTGCAGTTATGAAACTGAGTAAATCTATCTTACCTATGAGCCATGGCAATCTTGCCCTGTCATAAAGTAAGGTTATATTAAATGTCGATGTAATTTGTCGCACGCCATCTCATTATATCTTCAGCGTGTAATAAGCATTCAGAAGACGTGTACATTTTGTCAACACACAACTGTCACTTTGACATTCGTATATGTATTTAGTCTATGGCTGCATCCAATGCTGCCACCTTGTTTCAGATAATTAAAATACACTTTACGCAAAGTGGGTAAAAGTTGTAGCAATTCTGAAAGCGCTATAGTGTACGTGTATTTTTTATATTTAATTCATAAAAATTATAGAATAATTGGCGTAAAATATTAATAATATTTACAATTTTAAATCTGGCGCGTAAATAAAATTATTTAGTCTATGGCTGCGTCGCTGACGCTTTGGTGTGGGGCCAAACGCGAAATTCGCATCAAATCCAAGCGGTAGCGACAGCGATAGCGAGGGCGTTGCGAATTCGCTGCGAATATTCGCTTTGGTTTGGGGGAGGCTTAAGTCAGCGTTTCTTAACCTTTTTGATCTGAGAATTTTAGGTAATAATTTTGGTTCGCGACCCAAGATAAAATTAATAAAATATTATATTATTAAATAAAATTTATTTTATTTTATTAATACAGTTTTGGTAAACAGCATTTGATCTTATTAATGTGAACTTTTACTCCGGCTTTGAGAGCTCATCAAAATTTGGTGTTATATTAGACAGGCTGCATCTTAGATAGGTATTTTTCTGGCTGCAGTCTATTTTATTTCGAAATTTGGATTTCATTACACTCAAAGCAAAAAATCTGCTGTTGCATTAAGAGCTTTAATATGAGCAGACTATATAATGGTCACAGAAAAACAGAGAAGAGAACGCCGTCTCGAAAGAAATTATTAGATTTGACTACTGCGATCGGGTGAAACGTCAACGTTAAAAAGTGTTGCCAGAATAATATTTTGTTGAAAGTATTTCGCGACCCACCAAATATACCAATCGATCCAATTTTGGGTCGTGACACGTATGTTAAGGCTATACCTCAGTTGAGACATGGTCGAAAAAGATCGTGGCTAGGCGATGCGTGGATTGCGGGTCACGGGTGCAAATGACGCATGCCGAACGAAATATAATTTGTCATATAAATCCAACATGCGTCTATTTAATGTTCTGTTTATTGTTCTATTAGTAACAATAATAATATATTCATTGACATGTTTTCTTTTTCAATGCTGCGAATGGAGCGAGCGCTGGCATTAGCGCTTGGCCGTAGTCATGGGGCGTCTTCGACGCGGAATAGGCGCGGGGACGAGCACGGGTAGAGTGTCCGTAGTAGCCCGCGCGCGTCCAGTCGTGTTCAGCGTCAAATCAGGGATAGGAAACCATAAACACAGAAAAGTTTTTACTGGAAAACTCCTATTTGAAATGGCAAAACTTTGCAGCAAAATATGGGGCCAATGAAATCAATATGGAAAGCACTAATTTAACAGAAGAATTTTATAACTTATACAAGAAACTGCGGGAACAACCAGACAAGTTTTTCGAAAAAGAATAACATGAGAAAATATTTGATTAAGTATATTCTAATTGACTATCGCCTTTTGGCATCTTCAAACACCACCAATCGTGAATACACACTGTCATCTGATACAGTTAATTCCTGTTTATTTGGTAAATTTATATTTATGAATTTAAATTCAAATTCCATCAAGTACCCTTGGTCGATTTTATAATTTGATTATATGTTGGATAATATGTAAGTTAAAGTTTAAAAAAGACTTTTCGGTTCATATGGTGTGAATGTAGGTGTAGAATGTACGCTTCATAACTTTGCACCCCGGCTCTAGGATGGAAATAAAGGCCCTGATGCCCGACAGTTTCAAATTCCAGATCAACAATTTAACAACAAAAATATCCAGCTCCCCTGTAGAATGTTTAGAACCTCTGACTTATACGAAAATATTACAAATAACATTTTGTAAACGGTCATTCAGAAAAGATGCATTTGATTACCTGGCCCAAGGACAGAAGCGGCCCGTCCCGAAATGTTTTTCCCGTTAGTCAGTGACCTTCCCCTTTCTCTTCCCCTCCGTAGGATAGACCCGTCAAAATTGAAAGATGCTTTCGAAAAATAAAGTCAGTCCAGATCTACCCTACAATGGAGTGATAACAAAAATAAGTGTTACGCCGGCGGGTGGCGTCGCCCGCGTAAATCGCAAAAATCAACCGCGCTTCTAGCCAATTACTAAATCAACTTTTAATTATTAATAAATATTGTGGTAAATAACAAGTATCCGATAAAGTGTATCGATGGCGCTACCGGCCCATTTTTAAATCAATCGTTAATAAAGTCGGAAATCGTGGTTAAGCTACAATATACGGCCGTAGCCATAAATTGACAAACTATAATTGAAGTAGGGAGTAAAATGATATTGACGCGCGTGTTTGAACATGTACCCTTTAAAAAAAAATAAAAAAAATTCGGTTAGGTACATGTTCAAATACGCGCGTTAACATAATTTTACTCCCTACTTTAATTATAGTTTGTCAATTTATGGCTACGGCCGTATGTTGTAGCGTAACCACTGGGGAATGCCAAAAGAAATGGCGTATTTCAAAAAAACACTAACTTATTCTTAGGTCAATAATTATTATAAAGCAATCATTATTCATAAGATGTTTATCACACTTGAATGGTCAAAGACATAGCTTATAATAAATATCTTTAGAATCATCTTCAAATATATTAATCTTGCCGATTTTTTGAATAATAAAATGCCTAATTCTTGTCAAATTTGGGATCACAGAGATTATCAATATAATTTTTTATCGTGAATATTTTACAAAAATTATCTCGTAATAAATTATACTAATGGTTTTATAAATGCGTTTAAAAATTAATAAATGTAAAAAATCTTAACACCACTGCACAGTTATGTACCGAAATATGACTATATTCTAAAACATTAGAGCGAGAAGTTTAAAAGAATACTATTTTATGTAACAAAAATACTTTATGCAGTCATCAGATTTTTAAAATAACTATAAAGGATAATAAGGCTTCAAAATTATATAAATAGATTATCTATAACGTTTAAGGAGTGTCCAGGATCATGGTTTGAAAATACGATAAAAATTCAATTTTGACCTTCGACGAGCATGTCCCCCCTTAAACAATATAGTTTCGCGGGTAGTTGTGCGGGACATTCATATCGAGACAAATGTTGATAAATAATGAAGCAATACATATTATATCTGATAATAATAGGAATTTATAAGACATAAAGATATGGAATCAGCTTAAGGTGACGCATCAGTGAAACGCCAAATAATTTCCAACTGTAGGCGCGACGAAATTTTGGACTCGCTGCCATTCACTGAGAGAATCTCGAGCCAGAAGCACGTCACTTTGCTGCGTAATGGCGACGGGTCAATTAATTCTAAAATCGTGTAAAGATGACTAAAAACGTTACCCATTTACTTTAAAAAGAAAACATGTCAATGAATATATTATTATTGTTACTGAGGGTGGAAGTAGTCCGCAGACAGTGCAATGTGTAGATAGCAGTTAAAACCTAAAAATTACAACATTTTAATAATTCAATATTTTTAATAATCAGCAAAACACTGCCGTGAGAACGGACATATGATCACCTCCCGCCGGCTGAAGAAATGCTTAAGTGCCGGGTGTCAGTTGTCCATCACAGGAATGAACGAGTAAACAGTGCATTCCTGTCATTGTGTCGTGTGAAATCCATTGTTGGACTGATAACGTTTGTACCTTAATCAAATTTCGCAGACAAAATCCCAGGAATCTATCCGCAATGTGGGAACAAAACAATAAATTTACCCACGCTGTGGATAGCATTTCCTTTGTCTACTTTCAATATAAAAACAGACGTGGCAATCCAACAAGAACTCAGTACCTTAAATTCGCTCGTCTTAATAACACGCCGCTCGCTTCAACGTTAAAATAACTTTTATCACAAACACTATCGTCGTAATCTAATTTATGAACTTTGTATTATTCAAGCTGTAAATTGAATCTGTAATTTGTGTTAAGGGATAATAAATTTGGGGAATTACTTTTATACGCATCAAAACCTTCTGATTTTATTCATCACCTACCCCTCATCACACCATCCCTTGCTACAGTGGTGACCCGTAAAGTAAAATTCAATTCATTCATTTTCATTTTACAGACTTCGTTTAATTTTTTTATTAACTACTATTTTACTGTGTTTGTGAGAGAATTATTTTTTCGTTGGAGCTCGTTTTCCCGCGCAGTTTTCAACATCCGTTTTCCCGCGTTAATTTTCTTAAATTCACTTGCCTTGTCAAGATGCCCAATGGACAGTTCTCCAGCGGGTATGGCAGCAATGCCGGAGGAGAAACGACAACACCAGCACCAGCCCAGCAGACCACACCTCAGATCAGCCGCGTGGCAGTGAGGATCCCACCATTCTGTCCAGAAGACCCGGAAATGTGGTTCTGCATGGTGGAGCGAAGCTTCGAAGCAGCTGGCGTCACGACTGACGCGACCAAATTTGGATACATCCTGGGAGCTTTGGAATCTCGTTACGCTTCAGAGGTTCGAGACATC
This sequence comes from Rhyacophila brunnea, assembly GCF_057557595.1. Classification (NCBI taxonomy): domain Eukaryota; kingdom Metazoa; phylum Arthropoda; class Insecta; order Trichoptera; family Rhyacophilidae; genus Rhyacophila; species Rhyacophila brunnea. The sequence continues at coordinate 25,747,403 of NW_028232774.1, forward strand.
ATCCTTAACCCACCTCGTGAAGGAGCCTACGAGCACCTCAGGACGGAGCTGACGAGAAGGCTGAGCTCTACCCAGGAGCAGAAGACCAGACGACTACTGGAGCACGAGGAAGTTGGTGATCGCAAACCATCACAGTTCTTGCGCCACCTACGTTCTCTCGCAGGAGCAGCCGTTACTGATGACATCCTACGCACGCTTTGGATGGGTCGCTTACCACATACCATGCAATTGGTACTGGCGACACAGAAGGACGCGGATCTCAACAAGGTTGCAGACCTAGCTGACGCCATGGCAGATTCCACATCAAAGGCATCCATTGCTGAAACCACGATGGAAGACCTGTGCGGCATCAGCAAGCTGGTGATCACCTTGCGGGAGGAAATCTCAACTCTTCGCGAGGAGCTCTCCAAAGAGCTCGCAAGAGGAAACCGACCATCAAGGCCACGTCACCAGTCACGATCAGCCAGCCAAAGGAGGAACCATTCCCGACCGCGAGACCAAAGCCACAGCAAACCTGGCATGTGTTGGTATCATCGTAGATTCGGCCAAGATGCGGAGAAGTGCGTCACACCATGCACCTTCAACAAGGGAAACGCCACGGGCAGTCGCTAAGCGCGGCCAGCGATTACAGCCCTACCTCCAGCCGCCTCTTCGTCACCGACCACGCCACGAAAATACAATTCCTTATCGACACCGGAGCGGACCTTTGCGTTTTCCCACGCACGAAAGTACAGGGGCGCCGACCAAAATCACAGTACGAACTTTCAGCAGCAAACGGATCTGTCATTGCTACGTATGGCAGTATCTCACTGACGCTGAATTTGGGGTTACGAAGAGAATTCACCTGGAAATTCGTGATTGCAGATGTCACCAAGCCCATTATTGGTGTTGACTTCCTAATCCATTTCGGATTATTAGTCGATGTCAAGAATCGCAGACTGTTGGATCAGACGACTCAACTTACAACCTCTGGACGCCACAGCAGCACTGAGATAGCAACTGTCAAAACTGTCGCAGGTAAATCCCTTTATCATGGATTACTGCAGCAGTTTCCGGATCTCACGCGCCCAGATGGAGCTGGTAGAGAAGTCATCCACAACACGAGACATCACATACGAACCACCGAAGGACCTTCTGTAGCTCAACGTCCTAGACGCCTAGCTCCCGACAAACTTCACATCGCCAAAAAGGAATTCGAAACCATGACCAGACTTGGAATAGCACGACCATCTGAAAGTTCTTGGGCGTCACCCCTTCACCTGGTGCCCAAATCTGAAGATCAATGGAGGCCATGTGGTGATTACCGCGGATTAAACGCTCGAACCGTACCTGACAGGTACCCCGTGCGTCATATCCAAGACTTCACACAAACATTGCGTGATAGGAAAGTTTTCTCCACGATCGACCTGGTGAGAGCATACAACCAGATCCCAGTGGCTGAAGAGGACATTCCGAAGACTGCCATCACAACACCCTTTGGATTATTCGAGTTTCCATTTATGTCTTTCGGCTTGAGGAATGCGGCCCAGACTTTTCAGCGCTTCATTGACGAGGTTCTGCAGGGTCTGGACTTCTGCTACGCCTACATAGACGACATCCTGGTAGCCTCCACAACAGAACAAGAGCATCTTCAACACCTGGAAATTTTGTTCAAACGCCTACAGGAGTACGGCCTGGTTGTCAACTCCACGAAGTGCCACTTCGGAGTAGAGGAAGTTAAATTCCTTGGCTACCTGGTTTCCACCACCGGAACTCGACCACTTCCAGATCGTGTCAGCGCTATTCGCGAATACACCCGCCCAGACACTCAAAAAGGACTACGACGGTTCTTGGGAATTTTGAATTTCTATAGGAGATTCGTCCCCAAGGCCGCAGAAACGCAAGCTCCACTGAACTCACTCCTGCAAGGAAAAACTTCCAAGAAAGAACCTATCATCTGGACACCAGAAGCAATCAAGGCCTTCGAGGAATGCAAGAAGAGTTTGGCGGAAGCAACGCTATTGAAACATCCGAAAAGTGAGGGGACTCACTTAGCGATAATTAGCGACGCATCCGATACTTCCGTTGGCGCAGCACTTCAACAACGAGTTGACGATCAATGGGAACCGCTGGCATTCTTTTCAAAGAAGCTAAGTCCAGCGGAGAGAAAATATGGCGCTTACGACCGCGAGCTTTTAGCTATCTATCTAGCTGTCAAACATTTTCGACACATGATAGAAGCTCACACGTTCACCATATTTACCGACCACAAGCCCATTACGTTCGCATTCCAACAAAAATCGGACAAGTGCTCACCAAGACAATTCAGACACCTCGATTTCATCGGACAATTCACGACCGACATACGTCACGTCGCTGGAAAAGACAACATCGTTGCTGATGCCTTGTCTAGGATAGAAGTCGTTGAAGACACACTGAATTATGCCAACCTCGCAGCCGACCAGGAAACTGACAACGAAATGAGTACATTTTTACGTGACGGATCGGTACTTCAGTTGAAACAAGTACTTATTCCCGATACAGACATAAAAGTATTCTGTGACTTGTCAACACCTATCGCAAGACCTTTCATAACCAAACCGCACCGACAAGCAGCTTTTAATCATATCCACAGACTTTCACATCCCGGAATTAATGCGACCGTCAAACTTGTCACACAACGATTTGTTTGGCCGTCGATTAAAACGGATTGTCGAAATTGGGCCCGCAACTGTCTTCAATGCCAGAAGAACAAGATCACACGTCACATATCAGCACCACTCGGAAACTTTGCACCTTCAGGACGATTTGAGCATGTCCACATCGACATCGTCATCCTTCCTATGTCTGAAGGCTGCAGATATTGCCTCACCTGCGTTGACAGATTCACGCGGTGGCCGGAAGCATTTCCGATTAAAGACCAAGAAGCGGAAACGATCGCCCGTACATTCTACAATGGTTGGATCGCCCGTTTTGGAACGCCTTTGAGAGTGACAACGGATCAAGGCAAACAATTTGAGTCGAACCTTTTCAGACAATTAAATCGTCTGACTGGTACGGCGAGGATTCACACGACAGCATATCACCCAGCCGCAAACGGTATGGTCGAAAGACTGCATCGTCAATTAAAAGCCGCTATAAAATGCCACGAGAATGAGAGATGGACTGAAACATTGCCGACAGTGTTAATGGGAATCAGAGCAGCTTGGAGAGAAGATTTAAAGACGACAGCAGCTGAGCTTGTGTACGGCGAACCCTTACGCCTACCAGGGGAATTTTTGTGCCATCAAACCAGCACAAACCAAGACCCGAGCAACTACGTCACGATCCTAAAAAAACATTTCCAACAACTGCAACCTGTAAAAAGCCAGCAACACGGCGAGAAACGCGTTTTCATTTTCAAAGACCTTGACAAATCGACACATGTGTTCTTACGCGATGATACAGTTAAAACTCCGCTAAGATCTCCATTTACCGGACCATATGAGGTCATCACGCGCAATTCGCGAACATATGTCATTTGCAAGAGAGGAAAAAACGTCACCGTTTCTATCGACCGTTTAAAACCAGCGTACATTCTCAAGGAAAATAAAACAATGGAACAGCCTGAGAAAAATCCTGACACCGTGGGAGCTCGTGTTACCCGATACGGCAGAAGTGTCCATTTTCCAGACCGTCTCTAGGCCAGTGGAGCAAATATCGGTCAACAACATCAGGCACGAGCCGAACAATGCAATCGGGGTCGTGTTTCAAAACAGCACGCGGAGTTTCCGATTTCAAAACAGCAACGTTAGCGAAAGCAAGAACACACATCGACCTAGAATGTAGGTCAGTGGTGTACGCAATATTTAAAATGCAGGCATAAACAATTTATTCACAATAAATGCGGATAACTCAACTGGATTATTCAGTATTTTACCATCATCATCACCAAGAGACACCAGCATACGAAAATGGGTGCACAACAGACAAAGGAAGAGATCATCGTCGCACAGACTGCGTCGGGCGGAGCAATTGTCAACGACACGTCGACAGGCCAACTGTCGTGGGCAACGCTTGCCTTGATTATCGTCATCATTGCCGCAGTTTCCAGCTACCTGCTATGGACAAATTGCAAAAAGCACATCACCAAGAGAGTCATCAAGGACATGAGAGCAGACGTCCCGGGATGCAGACCACCGCAGCATCCACCGAGACAGATCTGATTGGACCTTCAAGCGACCACCTCTACCTACTTTCATCGCGATTTGCGTGCCGCATTTCGCTGGAAGGGGGGTATGAGGGTGGAAGTAGTCCGCAGACAGTGCAATGTGTAGATAGCAGTTAAAACCTAAAAATTACAACATTTTAATAATTCAATATTTTTAATAATCAGCAAAACACTGCCGTGAGAACGGACATATGATCACCTCCCGCCGGCTGAAGAAATGCTTAAGTGCCGGGTGTCAGTTGTCCATCACAGGAATGAACGAGTAAACAGTGCATTCCTGTCATTGTGTCGTGTGAAATCCATTGTTGGACTGATAACGTTTGTACCTTAATCAAATTTCGCAGACAAAATCCCAGGAATCTATCCGCAATGTGGGAACAAAACAATAAATTTACCCACGCTGTGGATAGCATTTCCTTTGTCTACTTTCAATATAAAAACAGACGTGGCAATCCAACAAGAACTCAGTACCTTAAATTCGCTCGTCTTAATAACACGCCGCTCGCTTCAACGTTAAAATAACTTTTATCACAAACACTATCGTCGTAATCTAATTTATGAACTTTGTATTATTCAAGCTGTAAATTGAATCTGTAATTTGTGTTAAGGGATAATAAATTTGGGGAATTACTTTTATACGCATCAAAACCTTCTGATTTTATTCATCACCTACCCCTCATCACACCATCCCTTGCAACATTACTAATAGAACATACGTTAAAGTGCCCACCACCACCCGTCATATATGCACAACCGTGGATATGCACGGCCGCTTTCTATGACGCTTTAAACGTGTCTGAAAGAAGTGATTTTAAGTGCTCATTCCGTCCCGAGACGGAGCCGCACGGGACTGATGCTGCAACCATGCACCGTAGTGCTTAAAGAAGAAAGTTAAGAAAGAAAATGTTTGTTTTTGGACTGGCTCTGCTGTCCGCTGACGTTAAGCGCTTTGTGTACCCGCATACTGAGTGTCACTAATTGAAATGGATGAGTCTACAGAAGAGTCGGGACTATCCCGCTCCCCATACGACGCTGCAAATTTCTCAAATGCCGCAAAGTTGGCCTCGGTTGCTACCAGATCTCCATGACCAATTGGGCCCGTGTGAGGACGGACCCTGGCAAACAGCTCCGCTCGTTCGAATTCCATAAGCGGGCAATCCCAGAGGATGTGTTCAACATCTTGGTGGTCATGCCCGCAGGTACAACCCGGCCCATCTACTATCAAGCCAAACTCGTGGAGTCTGGCGGCGAAGTTGCCATGGCCGGTGAGGAACTGGCTAATCCAGTGCGAAGGTTGGAGTCTTCTAGTTTGGTGCCTGCAGAATACGTCTGGAAAAAAACGGTAAGTGTGCCGCCCCTTGGGGGAGGCGGTCCACCTCGCCTGCCATGCCGCAAATGCGGTCTTGTACACAATGTCACTTACAGTCTTTCTGTAAGGAACGTCCTCGGATCTCTGCGGTGGTGTCAGATGGACACCGGCGAGTATTGTGCTGATCCCCCTCAAGAGGAGGGTGATCGATCCTCTGTTACTAATAGAACAATAAACAGAACATAAAATGAACGTATGTTAGATTTATATGACAAATAATATTTCGTTTGACAGGTGTCATTTGCACCCGCGACCCGCAGTCCGCGCATCGCCTAGCAACGATCTTTTTAGACCGTGCCTCAACTAATGCATGGCCTTAAAGAGGCCTTCATCCAGCAGTGGATTGATACAGGTTGATGACGATAATGACGATATAAATGGGTAGGTATATAAAATCACAAATTAAAAAAAAAATATAGCAGTTTATATGACCAAGAAGAGTAGAATTAGGTTGGGATAACCTTCATCCAGCAGTGGATTAATCTTGGTTGATGATGATAATGACGATATTATGAATGGGTAAATATAATATCAGCAATTTTGATAAATATAGCAATTCATATGACCGACAGAAATTCAAACAACTTAGAGGGGCCTTCATCCACCGGTGGATTGATTCAGGCTCATAATGATAATGGAAATATAAACATAAATAATATAATATCACCAATTTTGATAAATACAGCAATTCAAATGACAGAAAAGAGTAGAATCAGGCATGGGAGGCCTTTTTCCAGCAGTGGATGGGTTCAGGTCAATGATGATAAGGACGATAGAAAAAGGTATAATATAGTAGTAGAATCAGGTTACGGAACCCTTCATCCAGCAGTGGATTGATCCTGGTTGATGATGATGACGATATGAATATGTGGATAAATGTAATATCACCGAATTTGATAAATACAGAAATTCATATCACAGAAAGGAGTAGAATCAGGCTAAAGAGGTCTTTATTAAGCAGTGGATTGGTTCAGGTCGACGATGATGATGATGATGACGATATGAATATGTAAATAAATATAATATCACCGATTTTGATAAATACAGAAATTCATATGACAAAAAGGAGTAGAATCAGTCTATGGAGGTCTTTATTAAGCAGTGGATTGATCCTGGTTGATGATGATGATGATGACAATATGAATATGTAGATAAATATAATTTCACCGATTTTGATAAATACAGCAATTCACATGACAGAAAAGATGAGATTCGGGCTAGGGAGGCCATTATCCAGCAGTGGATTGGTTCAAGTCGATGATGATAAGATGGATAGAAATATGTATAATATCACAAATTCGTTAAACCAATAGTAGTAGAATCAGGTTGCGGAACTCTTCATCCAGCAGTGGATTGATCCTGGTTGATGATGATGATGATTATGATGACGATATGAATATGTAGATAAATAATATTAGAAATTCAATACTGTCAAGAATACAATCAACGTAGAGAAGCCTTCATCCAGCAGTGGATTTATTTAGGCACGTGATAATAATGTCATTATATATAGATAGGTAGATAATAATATAATATAACTGATTTTGATAAATATAACAATTTATGTGTAAGTAAGGAGTAGAATAAGGCTGAGGAGGCCATCATCCAGCAGTGGATAGGTCAAGATTGATGATGATAGGGACGATAAAAATAGGTAGATATTATACAATATCACACATTTTGATGACAATGAGGGTGGAAGTAGTCCGCAGACAGTGCAATGTGTAGATAGCAGTTAAAACCTAAAAATTACAACATGTTAATAATCACAATATTTTAATATATTTTATTCAATATTTTAATAATCAGCAAAACGCTGCCGTGCGAACGGACATACGATAGTCTTCCGCCGGCCGAAGAAATACTTGTGTGTCGGGTGTCATTTGTCGCATCATAGGAATGAACGAGTAAACAGTGCATTCCTGTCTTTGTGTCGTGAGAAATCCATTGTTGGATTGATAACGTTTGTACCTTAATCAAATTTCGCAGACAAAATTCCAGGAATCAATTCGCGGTGTGGGAACGAAAGCAATAATAATTTACCCACGCCGTGGATAGCATTTTCTTTGTCTACTTTCAATATAAAAACAGACGTGGCAATCCAACAAGAGATCAGTACCTTAAATTCGTTCGTCTTAATCACACGCTTCTCGCTTCAACGTTAAAACATTTTTTATTACAAACACTATCGTCGTAAATCTAATTTATAAACTTTGTATTGTACAAGCTGTAAATTGAATTTGTAATTTGTGTTAAGGGATAATAAATTTGGGGAATTACTTTTATACACACGCAACTTCTGATTCCATCCAATTAAACCGACTTTACGTCAACCCTTGCAATAGTGGTGACCCCGAGAAAAAAATCAACCGACCTTACGTCACCCTTGCAACAGTGGTGACCCGTAAAGTAAAATTCAATTCATTCATTTTCATTTTACAGACTTCGTTTAATCTTTTGTTGATTACCATTTTACTGTGTTTGTGAGAGAATTGTTTTTTCGTTGGAGCGAGAACCCGCCGCGTTCAACTACAACGCCGTCTTTGCGTTCAGTCACCGAGTTCGATCTCCACATCACTCCGTGACCTGTCAACGTCACGATGTACAGTTCCAGGGCATCCGCTGCCACATCCAGCACCATGGAAGAGGACACCACATCTGGGTACCAAACATCGACGACGACAGCGCACCAAGACTCACCAGTCGCATCACCGATTCCATCACCTTGGCCCGATGACAGCTGCCCATCAACGTCACAGGACAGTTCCGACAGCGGCCCCATCAGACTTGGAGCCCCGGAGAGTCCTGACTGCAGCATCATCAGACCCAGCTCGCCTGATGACTCCGACAACCCAACCTGGCCGTCATCAGGAGCTGTCAACTTCCACCAGGTGATAATCGCCAGGTTGGAACGACTGGTCGCCGGACTACGACGTGTAGCAGCACTAGACAACACACACCAAGCAGCCAAGGATCCACATCCTTGCGCCCGTCAGCCACGTTCATCCAGCCGCCAGCGCAGCCGAATCACCGGAGCCCTGTGGACTCCTCAGCAAATCAGGAGGAGGCAGTTCCGGTGCCGCCAGCAGCTGGACCAAACGCCACCAGCGTCACGACGGAGAGCCCAAGGCAGCCCGCTTTGGCCACCGTCGCCCGCCGGTTGGTGTGCGCAGACGGGATGCTAACTTCGCCCAGGCAAGTTTAAGGTTTTTTCCTACACACGTACATACGCAATTAACATAGTACAAACCCACGCATTTAAATTCATTGGCAAACCTAGAATCCAACCCGACTTTCATCCCTAAGGCAATTTTACTCAAAGAAGCTATTCTAAACAATAGATAGTTTTCTGATGATGAGTAATTGGCTTAGGCGACTTTTGATATTTCCACAACCCTAGACTTCTCATTCAATCAAACATTTTTGCAAACCGCTCAGTAGTTCAATTTTTGTTCTTTCTTGAACTACCCCCACTGCTTTCTGTTATACACATACAGAAGATAATATGTTCTAACAGAGCAGCCCTCTTAGCCCTGTGAAACTCACTCACAGCTAAGACGCTCTTTTCCACACTTCTGCAGACATCGCAAGTTGGAAAACGCAAACGCAAAATGTTTCCATTGACTCCTCAAGTTTAACCGGATCCATATCAAATACAAGTCTCAACATTGATTCTACCAGCAATGTACATACCTACATTCATTTGCCCCAATTCATTAAAATGCCATGTACATCCTCATTCAGTATACACAAAACGCAAAACAAGGAAAAACCTAAAGCAAACCGAAGCAAGTTTCAAATTTCAACCCAATACCACTTCAAGACAACCAGCGTACATTCTCAAGGAAAATAAAACAATGGAACAGCCTGAGAAAAATCCTGACACCGTGAGAGATCGTGTTACTCGATACGGCAGGCATGTGCATTTTCCAGACCGTCTCTAGGCCAGTAGAGCAAATATCGGTTAACAACATCAGGCACGAGCCAAACAAAGCAATCGGGGTCGCGTTTCAAAACAGCACGCGGAGTTTCCTATTTCAAAACAGTTACGTTAGCAAATGCAAGGACACACATCGACCTAGAATGTAGGTCAATGGCGTACGCAATACATAAAATGCAGGCATAAACAATTTATTCACAATAAATACGGATAACTCAACTGGATTATTCAGTATTTTACAATCATCATCACCAGGAGACACCAGCATACGAAAATGGGTGCACAACAGACAAAGGAAGAGATCATTGTCGCACAGACTGCGTCGGGCGGACCAATTGCCAACGACACGTCGACAGGCCAACAGTCGTGGGCAACGCTTGCCTTGATTATCGTCATCATTGCCGCAGTTTCCAGCTACCTGCTATGGACAAATTGCAAAAAGCACATCACCAAGAGAGTCATCAAGGACATGAGAGCAGACGTCCCGGGATGCAGACCACCGCAGCATCCACCGAGACAGATCTGATTGGACCTTCAAGCGACCACCTCTACCTACTTTCATCGCGATCTGCGTGCCGCATATCGCTGGAAGGGGGGTATGAGGGTGAAAGTAGTCCGCAGACAGTGCAATGTGTAGATAGCAGTTAAAACCTAAAAATTACAACATGTTAATAATCACAATATTTTAATATATTTTATTCAATATTTTAATAATCAGCAAAACGCTGCCGTGCGAACGGACATACGATAGTCTTCCGCCGGCCGAAGAAATACTTGCGTGTCGGGTGTCATTTGTCGCATCACAGGAATGAACGAGTAAACAGTGCATTCCTGTCTTTGTGTCGTGAGAAATCCATTGTTGGATTGATAACGTTTGTACCTTAATCAAATTTCGCAGACAAAATTCCAGGAATCAATTCGCGGTGTGGGAACGAAAGCAATAATAATTTACCCACGCCGTGGATAGCATTTTCTTTGTCTACTTTCAATATAAAAACAGACGTGGCAATCCAACAAGAGATCAGTACCTTAAATTCGTTCGTCTTAATCACACGCTTCTCGCTTCAACGTTAAAACATTTTTATTACAAACACTATCGTCGTAAATCTAATTTATAAACTTTGTATTGTACAAGCTGTAAATTGAATTTGTAATTTGTGTTAAGGGATAATAAAATTGGGGAATTACTTTTATACGCATTAAAACCTTCTGATTCTATTCATTACCTACCCCTCATCACACCATCCCTTGCAACAACTATTACAATTCGTATTAATTTATTTCATTGTTTGCAATGGCAACTTTGTTAGTTTAATATGACTATATTCTGATCTATGGAAATTATTAGCCTAGAAGGCCTACCGCGCATGAACGATTTACTATCGTACGGTCAACAATCGAGGAGTTGTAACCATCGTATTGCAATGCAACCCGCGCATGGACGATCGAGCGAACGGCCGAATTGAAAATCTGTGTTCAGACACAAAATTTTACACCGATTCGAACCGGCCGGGGTCCCATTGACAATGCTTATAAATGAGAGCCCGCGCATGACAAGTCATGGCCGGCCGAGAGTGCACTCATACATGCACGCACAAGTGACGCGGTCGTATGGAGCGCACGCATACATCGAACCGTTATGAGATTCACATTTGACTTGACAGTTCATCGATGCGTACCTATTGGCTTTGCATGCGCGTACCAGTCCCATTTTCTTTCTTCATAAATTAACAATATATACACCCACGTTTTAAAACAGTTTGATAATCTATACAAAACCTCTATATATTATATAATATAAGCTCTACAAAATCCATTTTGACGTTTCTTATATTGCGTCCACCATTTTTCGGTGCGGACGCATATCTTCAGTGCGCGCGCATTGCCTCCGATCTAAATCACGCCATGCGCGCTCAAACATACTGGCCGGTAATAATTTTGATCATGCGCGAGCAAACCAACGATTGTCCGAATGCTACCGGTCGGTTATGTAATCGTCCATGCGTGGTAGGCCTAATTATTCTATAAAAAATTGAGTGAGTGAACAGCCACAAAGAAGTATTTTAAAAAATCAAATTTGGAATATCATGTTATCTATGAAATGGCGGCCAGTGGCGTACACCGCTGTCAGAAGATATTATACGTAGTGAATTGTACCAAGATTATGGTTTTTTCACCGGAAAAAAGTGCGCCAATGCCTACATTACGAAATTTGAATAAAAATAATCGAATTCGTTTGTCAAATAAAGGATTAGAAGGTCAAGAAAAATAAATAAACATTTATAAGTATTTTAAACGAATGTGCACGTTTTTTGTATTTCTGACGGATGGTAAACGTATGAAAACGCACGTGTGGACGTGTTTACAAATATTTTGTTTCACTAAAAGTAACGCCGTGTGGTCTCAGCGAATGTTGTTTTGATTAAATCTCGCAAATTTGTATGATATGGACTGCCCAGACTACATTTAAATTGATGACAATGTTTGCAGTTCAGGACGTGCGTAGAGTTTCAAATGTTTATAACATGCATTTATTAAGTGATATAAGTTTACAAACAATTAGGTATATAACTTTGCAAGAAAACGTATGAGACCACCATGTAAGCGCTGTGAGTGTATAATAAAATTAATACAATAAAGTGGGTAAAAAGCTTATTACCTACTTATTAATCGACTGCTAATAACTTAAAGCACGTCCAAGATACTGTAATTTTGAATATCGGAAAAAAGTTCCTTTTTCTATGTACCTATACCTGATTTAAGTTTTTTTTTAAATATATAAATAATCTAATGCATTTAAGTTTTGTACTATTCCATTTGAGTCGTTTTTTTCGCCTTTCGGCATCTTCTGGGACTATGCCCACTCACCAATGGTAAATACTTACACACTGTCAACAAATGCAGTTAATTATATCTTATATAATAAAATTAATACAATAAAGTAGGTAAAAAGCTTATTACCTACTTATTAATTAACTGCTAATAACTTAAAACACGTCCAAAATACTGTACCTAATTTTGAATATCCTACCTGCTTTAAGCTTTTTTAAAATATATAAATAATCTAATGCATTTAAGTTTTGTACTATTCCATTTGAGTCGTTTTTTTCGACCCGGGTTTCGCCTTTCGGCATCTTCAGGCACTATGCCCATTCAAAAATGGTAAATACCTACACACTGTCAACAAATGCAGTTAATTATACATATTATCTTGTATAATAAAATTAATACAATAAAGTAGGTAAAAAGCTTATTACCTAGTTATTAATTGACTGCTAATAACTTAAAGCACGTCCAAAATACTGTAATTTTGAATATCGGAAAAAAGTTCTTTTTCTACATTTAAAAATACCTACACCAAAAAGGTACAGAATGCATATATTGTACCTACCATAATTTCGTGCGAGTAGGTACATACTATAATTAAGTTATTCACTTTGTTTATACTATTAAAATATGAAGTCATATTATTATACTGCTCCACTGTATTTTTTTAATTATGCAGAACATAAATTAAATAAGTACCTACTTAAATATTATTCTCTGCAGTCTACATAATTATTTTTACCGATAAATAATAATGCCAAAAATTGTTTCAGCGACGTCTTGTCATAAACGTAATAATTTATTATGGCATGTAGATGTTTTCTTCAAATCACATAGGTATTTACGTGATCAGTGCTTCGAAACCTTTTATTATTTTATACATCATGGAAATTCTGAGTGGATAAAGGAACAGACAAGGATTAATGATGTGATCGAGTTTGCTAAAAACCTCAAATGGAAATGGGCTGGAACATGGCTCGAAGAAAGGACAATCGTTGGACAAATTTAGTCATCCAGTGGTATCCAAGAGGTAAAAAACATCCGCAAGGTAGACTTAGAGGCCGCTGGATCGATGAAATGATAAAGTTCCGCGGAAAAACTTGGCAACGCAACGCACAGGAACGAGAGAAGTGGAATCAGGTTGGAGATTAGCGAGGCCTTCATCCAGCGGTGAATAGATTCAGGCTGGTGATGATGATGATGGCATAATAAAAATTAAAAAAAAATGTGTTTTGCTTTGTTATATTTATACCTATAAATCTTTTTAACTTATAAATTGTTTTATTTTGGCTAGGTAAATAAGATACAAATCCACATTAACAAAATATCTTTACAGGCAGAAGGATGCAAATCCACACTACGTTTTTATTTAATTTTTTTTAGATTTAAAATTGTATTATATTTATTCCTTTCTTACATATTCAAGTACTTTAATTGAATTAGAATAAAAAAATAATGATTATTCTTTGTATATTTTCTTAGAAGTTATGAGTATTCGTTTAAAATAAAAATTGTTTTTTGGCTCTCCTGAACAATTGGGTATTTGGATTTGCATCCGTCTGCCTCTTAGGTACAGATAGGTATATTTACTTATTATGAACAATATATAAACACAAGATCATATTTTTTTATTCCAAGATTTACCCATTTGTACCGATTTTTGTTTAATTTTTCAAAATATTATGTGTTTTTGTATTGCTATTAAAAATAAAATACTTCCATTTACATTATTATTTCTTACCCTCATTCCTCATAAGGTTTTTATTGCGGGAACTTTTCATAATGAAAATAAGCTCATCATAAATTGGTTACAAGCTGAAGTATTGATAAAAAAAATACTCAATGGTAGCGTTTTTATGTCCGAGTACGGTACACTTCATCTGTAGGCAATTGCCTACAAAACGTGCTTCAGTCTGACATTTAGCCGGCTCGCACATCACAACTCGCCTTGTGTGCCTGACGGCCATAAGTGGGCTCGCACATCAGAACTCGTCGCATGCGTCTTACGACGAATTCGTCGATGTGACGTCATCGTAAACCAAGAAACAAACGTTATCAAATGGAGCTTCGCAGATTGGCCGATGCAACTGCGACTCTGTGACCCTGCGACATTCGTCTAGTTGCATTGGCCAAAGCTTGCATGTCGATGTCCGGCCATATCGACTCCGCGCATGCGCACAGCTGCACAATCGGCCATTTCTCTCCAGACTGTCGCCGCGTTCGGCAGAGCTAGAGCTAGCAGCGCTAGGCAGATGTGCGAGGTTGTGATCATGCAACATTCGCCGGCAGTCTGGGAAGTTTTGATTTATGACCGTCAGGCACACAAGGCGAGTTGTGATGTGCGAGCCGGCTCGAAATGGCCGATCCGCCAATTGTGCGCTTGCGCGGAGTCGACTTTTTTTTAGATACAACATGCAGGCTGTAGCAAATGCGACATGTTGCATCTGCGGATCGTCTCGCGTTGTAGTTGCATCGGCCAATCTGCGAAGCTCCATTTGATAACGTTTGTTTCTTGGTTTACGATGACGTCACATCGACGTATTCGTCGTAAGACGCATGTGGCTCGTTCTGAAAAGAAAAGAATAATGTAGATATAATAATATATGGTGTCACATTGTTATGAATCCAAGTACCTACCTAATCTGCATTCACTTTCGAATATTATACACACTACTGGCTACATACTTGTGTATTCAAATTCCTTTAAACACGTGGGTAAAATAGCGTGAATTATATCAAATTCCTTGGAACACGCGGGTACACTGATTGCTGAAGACATGTTTGATTATAACCATAACGATAACGTATTTATCTTTGCAATTATGGTCATAATTAAATCATTTCATGCGGTCCCAACACAAAATAAGGTAGATAATTGGTTTGACTTACCGGTAATATTGAAACGATTAGCGATTTCGGTCCACGCCTTTTCGATCACATCTCTATTGGAGTGATCTTGCCGTTTATAATCGTAAATGCATTTGTACTTTTCTATTTCTTGCACGAACGAGATGTTGCTTTGTTCGTCTGCCATTTTTATCGAACGGGAAACGTCAAACTCGGCGACAGTCTGGAGAGAAATGACCGATCCCCCAATTGTGAGTCGACTTTTTTTAGATACAACATGCTGGCTGTAGCAAATGCGACATGTTGCATCTGCGGATCGTCTCGCGTTGCAGTTGCATCGGCCAATCTGCGAAGCTCCATTTGATAACGTTTGTTTCTTGGTTTACGATGACGTCACATCGACGAATTCGTCGTAAGACGCATGCGGCGAGTTCTGATGTGCGAGTCCTCTTACGTGCTCCGTCTGTAGGCACCGTGCAATTTTTTTTTGCTATTAGAGCAAATTTCGTCACCTTTAGTAAAACTCTTAAGTCCATTTTTGCCAACTTTACAGGAGAGACAAAAAACTGTTTAACTTTTGAACTAGCATTAATTTTAAGATTTTGAAATACACTTTGGAAGTATGTTTTGTGAGAAACTAATATATGTGCTCTAAATTAGTGGTTTAATTATACTCATAATAGTTATAGTATATTTATGGAGTTACGAGGTTTACATTTCAATTTAGAAATATATATCGAGGAGATAGGAGATTTTCCATTTTAGCATTAGAATATGACATATTTTTTGAAGCATTTATGATTTTCATGATTAAAAAAAAAAACAACATTATTAAAACCAAAAAGAATAAAACCTAGTAGGTACATGAAAATGATAAAAGGTAATAATAATGGCATTTGCATTTACATCATAAGTTGTGATTATGTTATATTAAAAAACATGCAACAAAGTAACAATGACATCAATCTACTAATTTTCATATTATGGTATATTGTCGTAGTAATTGTGAAAATCAACAGGAACGATTTTTTTAAGTTCTTGAAGATCTGTGTATTTTCTTTTCTTAATTTTCAATCTAGATGAGTAACGGGTTGGCAAATCGCATAAAGTTATTGACGAAATGTTTTTGTTTCTCTTCTGTGGAAGTATCGTTCAATCGTTGATAAATCTTAACTTAAATATAATGAATTGTGCTATTTCAAATTTATTTACTTTTTACATACCGTGAACATGACAAATTATAAATTTAAGGCATTCACAACATGACATTTAAAAACAAAGAAACAGTGTAACGAAGAAATTGACATACCTATGCAGTATCACAAAAACAGTATGAAAAGTAAAGTAAAGGCTGCATTGACAAGCATGTTACTCAGTATGCAATTTTTGTTTTGGTATGTCCATCCATCTGAATTGAATACAAATTTTATGGCCGCCTCAGTAGACTTATCTTCTAAATAAATTAAAAAAATATTCTTGCAAGTTCTTCTCCATCTAATACACCCTCTGTCTCTTTCTTTCCACACGAAGCAAAATCCATCGAATTTTTAAAAATCAAAGACACAAAGAATATGGACCACTAACTTTGTCATAATACAGACTAGGCAACGTACTTTTAGGGCAGAATAATACCGCCTGCAGGTCTATTGTAAACACATACTTCTCCTTAGTTTTGTCTTTTATTTTCTCATCTCTTGCTTCTTGTTTCATTTGAATATAGAGATCATATTATTGTAATTGAGTTAAATTAGTGCCTACCCTGAAATGAACGCAGACCTTGCATTCATTCTTTTATCCTCTAATACAATGAAATATTTTCCTTATCCTAGGCTTTGTGGAAAGATGCAATTGATAGAGCACGACGTGGTCCCTGGTCTCTACACCAAATGTTCACATAAAACTTATACCTACAGCTCTGTTTTTGAAGTCCACTGCGGCGAGAAGTATATTTTTTTTAGTTAATACCTACAATAATGAGACTCCATCGTTTCATCTAGGGATTTTAAAAACTTCTATATCCGTTCAAATATTTCAATCATCCAAAATCAACAATGTAGGAATATATTATTATGCAATAAAAAATTAAAACTGATATTATTATACTTAGTATATAATATACATACCTTAATGATTTAAGTTTTTTTTCTTGAGACTCCTTTACTTGAGGTTGTATGGATACTATCCGTGGCTTTATCCAACTGACTTTTTTTTTTTTTTTTTTCCCTACCTTTTCTTCTAACTGAAATCTTGTGAGGTCTGAGAGGCAGACCTCGGTTTCCTGACTATTATTTCTAGGGTTGGGTCTTGTAAGTACATTAATGCCCTTTCCCGCATGTAATCTAGCTAAGTATTGAGCTGTTGAATTTACATTTACCTTCGCTTTTCAAACAAGTCTTTCGAGGGAAAACAGTTAAGAAAAACCCTCTTCCGAATATTGTCCTTATGGGTCCAACAAACAAAAAGTTCATCCTTTAGCGGGATGTTCGGCTTGAGATTATGATCTTGTGTGGATCATTTTATAACATCGAAGATGTTCGCCCAGTCCCTAGGGGGTATACCCCGTTTTCTGTTTTCCACAAGTTTAGCTCTCACCTGGGCTTTGAGCCCGAGTCTCATTCTGATGTACATTCTAAAGCTACCTAGTTTAACTCTTAGGGCTTCCAAACATTCTTTTACCTCTACCGCTAGACCCTGGAAGGGATCCGGCGGGGTCAGAGTACTGCCGGCCGCATCCGCTGTGGAAGAGGTACCTGTAATTGAGTGAGGAGGGGGTGGATCATCAGGATTTGGAGAGTCAGGGGGCATCATCATATGACGGAGCCTAGCTTCCTTGCGCTTGTGCTTAAAATTTTGAATTTTGTTGGCAAATAGTGTAGGTTTCTTATGAGGCCCTTCTGTCAGTCTATTCAAGAAGGTCTCTCTGTATTTAGTTATGGTTTCGGCAATGTCGATTCCATCGTGTTTAGCATTGATGCGTTTGATGCTATGGTGAGGCTTGAGTTCGTAGACGATTCGAAGGCATCTGTTCTCTATTGTTTGCAGCATCTTTAAATTGGATTTAGTGATGTCAGTAGTCCAAATTGGGGATGCATACAGCATGGTTGGTTTAATAACCATGCTATATAGTGCCTTTTTGTTTTCTTCTGAGAGACAACTTCTACGGTTGAAGATGGGTCTAAGAACCCCCATCGCCATAAAGGCTTTTCGCCTGGCTTCTAATAGGTGAGGTGTCCAGTTCAATCTATGGTGAAGGTATACCCCGAGGTATTTCACAGTGTTACTGAATGAACAGGGAATGTCACAAACAGTAATTTTTCCTTTATAGGATTTTTGGCTCCGCGAGAAGAGAATCGCCTCCGTCTTCTCCGCGTTAACTTTAAGTCTCCAGCGACTGAAATAATCAGTTAGCTGTCGAGTGCCCTTTTCTAAGTTCCTAATCGCCGTGTCAGTCTGGCGGCTGGTGGAAAGGATGGCTGTGTCATCTGCGTATAGCGCCAGTGTGCAGTTGGCGGGATTTGGCATATCACTTATGAAATGATTGAAGAGCCTAGGCCCCATCAAACTGCCCTGTGGTACCCCTGCATCGATAGTGCGGTGAGATGAATTCTCCCGTTTGACCACTGCAAAAAGCGCTCGACCGCTCAAGTAGTTCTGGATGATTTTTGTGATGTACACGGGCATGTTTGTGGTAAAAAGTTTGTGGATTAGACCGTCATGCCAGACCGTATCAAATGCCTTTTCGAGGTCCAACAGAACCATACCAGTGGTCTTGCGTTGCCTCATATCGGCCATCACAATCCCGGTAATTCTGGAGAGTTGTAGGGTCGTTGATAGACCCTTCCTGAAACCATATTGGGTGTCCGGGAGGACTTGATTGTGGGATGGGAGAAAGCGTCGAAGGATCACTTTCTCGAAAAGTTTGCTTATGCCATCTAGTAGACTTATAGGTCTGTAGTTTACAGCCAAAGAGTGGTCTTTCTTGGGTTTTGCTATAGCGAAAACGTGAGCCGTTTTCCAGGTCTTTGGAAAGTATCCGCGCAGCAGACATGCATTGAAGATCTTAGCAATATGTATCCGCGCCTTCTCGGGAAGTCGTTTCAACATGTAATTTGTGATATTGTCTCGTCCGGGTGCCTTTCTGGCGATCAAGGTAATGATAGATCTAGAGATCTCGCGCGGTTCAACAATTTTAACATCATCGGGATCGATGTCTTCTTTCGCAAGTGCAAGAATTGAGTTGTTCACCAAGGCTTTAGTAGCTGAATCGGTGTCCGACTGGATTTTAGTATTATTGACGAACGCATCGGCAAGTGCGTCTGCTTTTTCGAGATCTGAGTACACGAAATTTCGACTAGTCGCATTCTCTCTGAGGGGCTTTATAACAGACGGGCCCGTTTTAATCGCCCTGGATAGTGCCCAGAGCGAGTTCCGCGGGTCGTCTGTATAAATTCTGCAGTCCTTGAGTTTATTGTCCCAATGCTCGGCTTGTAGTTCTGATACTATCTTCTTGATTTTACCTTGCAAAGTATTGATCTCACGTTTGATGAAGTGATTTGTGCGTCTAGCTTTGTTCCAGTCCTTGCGTAGCTGGTTTCTAGTATTGATGAGCTCTCTGGCCTCATCATTAAGATCCACCCTGATGGGATTTTTCTTGATTTTCGGAATATAGCGACGTCTCGCTGTGAGAATAGTATCAGTGAGTTCGACGGCCGCTGTCTCTATCTCTACCTCCGTTTGAAAGGTTCTAGGCGTGAGATCAATGCATCGATTAATATGCCTCTTGAATAGGTGCCATTTGGCTTTAGAGTAGTCAAATTGGATTTTACTTTCTTTATCGTATTCGCCTCCAACTTCGAAATAAATTGGCAGGTGATCCGACTTCAGAGCATTAACAACTCTCGGGACACCGGTTTCTGGGGAGTTGTTTGCTATCACAAAATCTAAAACTGCTGGGTTGCAACGAGCTTGGACACGAGTCGGCTCGTCAGGATGTGAGATTGAGAAATCGTATTTCTCTGTAATCTTTAAGAGGGCATTGCCACGGGCGTTGTTGGAATGGCAGTTCCAAATCTTATTATGTGCATTAAAATCACCTGCTAGGATGACTGAGCCTCTGAGGTTGGCAAGGTAGACCACCTCTGCCTCGCTCATTTTTTCTTTGGCATGCCCATATACCGAAATTATGGCATGTAGGCGTCCATTTAAGTTTACTTCAACTGCCGTGGCTTCAAATCCAATGAGAGGCTTAATTGGGATGTGAGCATGTTTTAAGTCTTGATTGACTAGTATCATGACACCCCCACCCTTTGCTGGGAGAGGGCGGTCCTCACGATAACAGTCAAAACCGGGAACGGAGAAACGGTCTTTTGGTTTAAGGAATGTCTCCTGAATTAAAGCAATGTCCACGTCTAGCACCCGGAGTAGGTCAGTCAACTCCGGTCGCTTATTGCGCTGAGCAATGCTGCGGGCGTTCCAGGAGATTATTTTTAGTGGGCGTGTGTTAGCCATTTAGGGTAACATGCCGCATTTAATAAGCAGAGATTCGGCTCTGTCAAGCCTTTCCTCCATGGACAGGGTAGGCTCTGCTCGGATAGAGCGAGTCATTTTGATACATTCCAGTATGGCTGGAATGTCATCAATGGTGACACCATCCCCTCCATGAAGGAGTGAATTCAGTGCTTCTACCAGAGTTGAAGGAATGGTCCTACTGTGGGGGCTTGACTGATTGGCTGCTGCGGAAGCAGATGTTTGCGGTCCCGTGAGAGCTGCCGTGTATGATAGTATTTGGGGGTCTGCCGCTCGGGAGACTGATTTGTGCGGCATGGCTTTGGTCTTAGGAGTCGCTGAGGCTGCTCTGCGAGCTGCTATTGCCTTAGCGTAGGCAATACGCTTAGGGCATTGCCTGAAATTGGCTGGGTGGTCCCCGCCGCAGTTGCAGCACCTGACTCCTGGGGAACCTATGGCACTACCTTTAGGGCGGGGGCATTCCTTTGATGCATGAGCATCCATACATTTGACGCACCTTGCGTCTCTATTGCAGTTATGGGCCGAATGACCGAACTGTTGGCATCTATAGCACTGAGTGCCAGCATTGTTTGACTTGCCCCTGAATTTCTCCAGGGACACCTTGACATGAAAAATTTCTCTAACCTTGTTTGACATAAACTGCATGTCGGAGCCAGGGGGCATTTGCACCAGGAAGAGGGGATTTCTGGTGGTGGTCGGATTTTTGGATCTCATTAAAGAGACTGATATTACCTCAAAGCCTCTCGCTCTGAGGTCCTCCGAGATTTCTCTCGGTTCTATGTTGGGAAGTCCCTTTATAACTACCTTGCAGGTTCTATCCTCTGCAAGGGTGAATGTGTGAAAAACGGCTCCAGAATCTCGTAGACCGTTAACAAGAAGTTTGTGCGCAACTACTGATTCCGTTTGCACGGAGTAGTTTGGTCCTCTAATTTGGATGGAGCATTTATTTTCACCCAGGAATGTATTGAGACGGTCTATTACCGTCTTATGGTTTTTCTCTTAGGCATGCTTATATACTGCAGTCTGCAATTTAGAAGAAATCTTTATTTAGCTACGTATTTTTTTCGACTTATACGAGGTATAAATGAGAACTCTGCCATTCTGGGCAGTGTTGATCTGTGTGTCCCTGATAACTATCTTAGAAATATAGACCATCAGTTGTTTATTCTCCCAAGGTGCAGAACCAACCTGCCACTGGTAATGCCAATTGGGAGGGCGATAACTATGTTCAACGAAATTGCTTCGGGTGTTGATATATTCCACCTACGTGAGAATGAGTTTAGTTGGACGTTGTTTTATAAATTCTTAAAATAGGGTCTGCTTAACTCATCCGGTGTACTTCCTTGTACCTATCTAATTTATCTACTGATCTATCTCTTTTTTTATGTAATACTGTTATATTTATATATCTTTGTTTCTAAATGTCATGTTGTGAACGTCTTAAACTTATAATTTATAATGTCCACAATATGTTAAAAAAATAAATAAATTGGATAATTGGAAAAAAATGAAAGTAATGATGAAATTTCTTTTGAAGCAAAGTTAAATGTTTTTGAGACGGATCGAAAATTAATTGTTTTCATTGGTGGTCTGGTAGGTCCTTTGGTACATTTGTAGAGATCCTTGTCTTAACTCCTTCTAATTTATCAGATCACGTCAATATATTTTCATTCTGACCTTGCATTATTTTATTAAGTTCATGCAGGTACTAAAATGTATTACCATTCATGTACGCGAATTTGGCTATGATGTAAGTACTTATTGTATAATATTCAAAATTATTTGTGTATTTTTTTTGTTACTCCACACCTCCTTGCTTTTTAAATCTATGACCTTCATCTGGAGTGAACCAACATCTGTGTCGAACGGTGTCAAGTTAAGTTCATTGAAATTTATTTTGATAGCACGTACGATAAAAGCTAGTGTAGTCTTATTTACTCTGAACTGGTGAAAACGTCCACTAAAACTGTTTTTAATTTTTCTTAATATGTACGTTATAAGGCTGCTTGTTCTAGGCCTAGAGTTCCGCGTAACCCGGTTGGGAATTGCTGTCGTATAGGAAACGTTGGATACGAGCACAAAGCAGATTAATAAAATATAATAAATTGAAAACTAGTCACCATGGATCGAGATTTTAAAGCAGGGTTCGATTTGGCTGCTACGCTACGATGTTTTCCAAAATCCGGGCGAGGATTGCTACCAATAATTGTCGATAAATGAAAGTACTGTATAATTTTTAGACACCTTACAACTCTAATTGATTCTGCGAAATCGGAATGTTATGAAAACACATTTCGTAATTAATTTATCGTTTTGAATAGATAACGAACGAGCCAAGTAATTGACATATCTCTTTCTTGCTCTATCATACGGGCGATCGCGGGAGCGAGCGAAAAGCACGATCTGCGCACAGAGTTTTGATTTTTACCAGTTATTGGAAATAATCGGTTATCCCACACAAGGGATAATACAAAGTAGTGGAATTAGGAAACTACCCGGCTGAAAAGAAAAAAATTGCATGGTGGCCTCGTTAAAAGATCGCGTACAATATGCGTGATTTGTGAAAAAGGTCTTCATGGTGTTTGTTTATTGGAACATTTAAAATTTGTATTGCAAATGATTTTATTTCATTGTTTTTTAAAAAATGAAACTGTTTTTATATAGCACAAATCAACTTTACTTTAAACACTGAGTTGAGTAAAAGTCTTTCCCATTATTTCAAATGCATAAAATAAAATACAACATTGTCCTTCCATCAAGAATTTGACTGTAAACAATTTTTTATATGGTAAACTGAAATTTGTATTTGGAATTGTTTTTATTGTTAAAAGGGTGATACCATGAAAAAAAATACAATAGTTATTAGTTCTAAACCTACCCAGTCACAAAACATATATGAATCGGGTTATATTACACAACAATAAATCTAATTAGATAAAACAATGTTTCGTACCACTGGTGCAGTAGTATGTTCCCAAATTAACTTAACATTTCAGGCATCAAAAGCAAAACGACGATCGTTGTTAGCATTTCTGGCCATTATCAAAATCAAAGATATATCGTTGCGTAGCATTCTAAGGGTTAAGACAGTCAGCTTAATAATATGGTAAATGCTTAGGTACTCAAATGACTATGGATACAGATTAAGGCCTATGGGTTCATTCGTAAGAATCAAATTTGACGTAAGAGCCACAACAAAATAGCAATACGCGGAGCGCGCATAAAAAAACAAACAGCGTCTCTGGGAGTAGATACGAAATCAGAGGTTTTAAAAGTGTTGAATTAATAATATTTTTTTTCCTAACAAATTTTATAAACATTTTTGTGGTAGGTAGAATAAATTATAAGAATAAAAATAGTAGACCTCCAAATAAGAACCTCATATTATTGATATGCTGAATTTGTGAAGTGACACCTTTTCTTGAACCTATCATATTGTGGGTTCAAATTCAAATATTTTTCAAAAAAAAATCTAATACTTATGTATGTTTCTGAGGTGTTTCAAATTGGTATATTATTTATATATATCGGTGTGTATGAATACAAAAGTTATTCATTTTTTCATGAGCTCACATTACAAATTATAAGTTTAAAACATTCACAAGATGCATAAAAGATTTCTGTTATTATTGCGTTTTTATTGAATTATAAAAACATGACTCATAAAAGAAAGCAATTCAATGAATATTTACAACTTTTTACAATTTTTTTTAAATTTATTACGCAACAATCAAGATTTAAGAAACCATTATTATAATAACGTGTATTTGACGGCAGTACGTTTTGGTCACCGCGGAGGATTTCGGAACATTAGTGTGTATAGAAAATTAATAATTGGTTCTTTAATTAGTGTACAGGCTTAACGGTATGTAATGTATTAGAATAACTATTATAAATTATTATTTTTTATTATTTTTTATTTTTTTTTCTTTTCTATTGATAGCATCTAATATAATTATGATATTGAGGGTTTCTTATATCCATCGACCGTGTTAGTCTAGGATCAATGAGTTCAGGCAATATACAATTCATATAAATCTTGTCAGTTGTGATGTAAAGAGTAATATTGTTTTTATTATTCAATGAACTAGGTTCTTACCTCAATATATTTTTTACTTGTGTTAAATAATTACTAATAAATGCCTAAGGTGATTCCATTCAATTCAACTCGGCATTAAATATATTAAATTCTAATGGATTTAAGTTTTGTACTATTTCATTTGAGTCGTTTTATGCGATCCTGGTTTCGCCTTTCGACATCGTCAGGCACTATGCGCACTCATCAAATACACACTGACAACGAAAGCAGCTAATTCTCACTTAACAATAAATTAATACAATAAAGTAAGGTAAAAACTTTAACACCTACCTATTAAGTCAAAGTGCACAATGAAAAATTTAACAAACAATTAATTATGAATAGTTGAATTGTGGCAGTATGAAAAAAAAAGATTTTACCACAAACCATCTGAAAAATACATACATCATAAAACATATACGTGATTTTCTGCCCCAAAACACTTATTTTATTATTATTTTGACGATTAGGAAAATTATGACACATGTTTCAGTGGCCATTACTATGACAGCATTCGAAAACGTATTTTACTTTAAATTTTCTACAAATTTACTATTTGTGACATAAACCACTTAAGATCGATAATAAATAGACCTTGAAAAATAATATTATTTTGTTTCTATTGATAATGCCAATAAACATACTCCTGGATACGTCCCTTTGAAAATAACAAAACATGGCGACCCAGGTACATAAAAACTGTATTAAGTACATGCAAAGTTTTTCAAATCGTTTAAAGCCCAACCAAGTTGGTATTTATCAAAATAATTAAAGTCCACCTATATTTTATCTAAACTGCTCAAGTCCAAAATATTTTTTTTTATAAATGTTGCACCGAACGAATACCTTTAGGACTTCTTTGTAGACACCGTGGTTATAAGATTCAATTATCTTACAATATCTCACATGCTGCAACCATTTGTATTACAAGATAATAAATAATATAATATAACTACATTTTTCTCAGTTTGACATTCACTGGTATTTTATGATGTTTGATTTGTCAACACAAATTATAACACCTGGTCTACGTCATGTGGTCTTGCCAATTTGATTGTTACTGCAATGCGAGTAAAGGTCATTTTTCTATGAGTTAAAATACTGTTCGCGACGGATAAAAATTTGGAAAAAAAGACGTCCTCACCCGTTGAAATTTAGAAGCCTACTAAGGTTAGAAATGAGAAATTAGAAAAACTATATGGATTAATCGATCAAATGGTCTCTTTTTGTTAATTTTGCAAAATAATTATATATCTAAATTGTCTGAAAATAGGATAAATACATGAAAACGTACGACGTGTT
The DNA here is from genome assembly GCF_057557595.1 of Rhyacophila brunnea. Lineage (NCBI taxonomy): Eukaryota > Metazoa > Arthropoda > Insecta > Trichoptera > Rhyacophilidae > Rhyacophila > Rhyacophila brunnea. The sequence goes on from NW_028232774.1 coordinate 25,773,480, forward strand.
TTGGTAATATAGCGTCACTAATTGTACCGAATTTATAGGGTTTTATTTATTTTTTCATTGTTAATTATTATTTATAGTATTACGGAAATGTTATATTATAATAAAAAAATATTTTTATTGTGCAGTATATATTATTTTGTGAGAAAAAATCATTCAAAATTGGCTGATGTATACTCAAACTAAAATGGCTTTAAAATCTTTATTTTTCTGAAATTAAAAAAAGTACGTGAGTTAATCAATGAAATGTATTGTTTTACCCATTTCTTTCATACAATATATACCTGCAAAACTATTATTAAGTTCAAAAATTCACTGTGGCGTGACAGTCGTTTTGGCCAATTTCGAAAACAGGACCGACTATTTGTCATTTATTTTAAAAAGTAAAGCGAATCAGAAAATTTTAATGACACAAAAAGTGTTATTTGAATATTATTTATTAGATTTTAAATAAATAAAGTGTTTATTATGTGTCAATTCGTGTTAAACGTCCTTGCCATTTCCACGATTCTGAGAAGACAGGAAAAAACGGGTCCAATGGCCTTAATACCATTTATATAATATCAAGGGAATAGTTTATTCAAAATAATAGTAGGTATCTAGTTTCTAGATAATAATATATTGACATAAACATTTATTTGGTGAATTGATAACATACAAAAAATTAGCAAAACCATGATTTATTTTCATTAAAGTCATGGGTGTGTATGTATATCAATTTGTTTCTAATAAAAACAACTAACATGTCATAATAATTATCAAATGAAAATTATTCGTATACCTATCAATATCATTCAACTATACTCTATTTCAAACAGTGACGTCCCGTGGGGGTAGGCAGATTGAGCGTCGCTTGGGGGCGGCAGTTACTTTAAGGGCGGCAAACAGAGGAGAAACATTTGGTATATATAAAAATAACTTAACGAAAATATTTTTCCTTTCAATAATTCAACTCACAGGTTCGAAAAAATGTATTAATTAGCACAAAAGGTTTAACAGGACTTTTTAACTATAACAGATTTTTTTGTCGGGTCCACGATGTCTAGTTTACTTCTGTTGCCCTTCGACGTCGTTGGTGACCAGAAACGACACGAGCACGGGTGATAAAAAATATTGTATACAAAAATGAGGCGGCATTATGGCGCTGCCCAGGGGCGGCATTTTGTCTAGGGACGTCACTGATTTCAAACCAATTTAAACACTACCCCTGTGTCATATCTCCACAAACTTAACCTTCACCTTTGTAATGGGGAAGTTTGAACTGATCTGTGGTGTGCCCCACTAACTTACAGTTGTTAATCTGGAGGTCAAACTTGCTGTGTATGGTCAGCTTATACACGCCATTACGTGTTGACCTGCAGACTCAACCCGCAGCTCCGTGTATGGGTAGCTATTGTGTTAGAAATGGATTATTTTGTGTAAATATTTTTATAATTTCTTAGCGCTGTAGTTGCATATTTAGTGGTTGATCAGAGGTTTCCATTGGTTAAGAGGAAATACATAATGTAGGTATTTTTTATAGTTGTGTTTATTCGTATTATTTTTCATCTGTTGGAATTCATTTAGATATTTAAATAAATTTAATATATTTTTAATAATATTGGGAAAATCTATATTTTATCAGTGATCGGCTTAAGCGTCGGCCTATAGCGTCATGGGTCCCAGGTTCGAATCCTGGGTCTGGCAAGTACACATATTGTTTTTCAATTTGTGTATGAGTCAGAGTATGGACCAAATAGGTTGAGCAAGTGGCTGACATCCATTTCTCGTAAAAACAAAAATAAAACTGTTAATACAAACCTCCACTCTGTGGAGGCCCATATGATCCTATTATGATCGGATATGGTCAAAAGAATATATTTTATTACTTTATTTTGCCACCCCTTAAATTCTGCCACCAGGTTGCTGCGCCCCGATTGACGCATCCCTGGTATTGTGTTGTGAGGAATAATTATTGTGATGAACAAACTTGAAACAAACTCAAAATTCACTGAAACTATAGAATAATTGCCAAATAATGAAAGTTTGGTTTTCACCATTTGTAATAATAATTGTAATGGATGTCGACTATTGTCATGTGACTTTTTGATGTCGCATGTCTGCCTTAAGGGCGGACGTGCTCAACGTAGGTCAAAATGGAGCTTTTATTGTATTTTCAAAGCATGATCCTGGATATTCCTTAAACATTGTAGATAATCTATTTATATAATTTTGAAGCCTTATTATCCTTCATATTTATTTTAAACATTTGATGACTGCATAAAGTATTTTTGTTACATAAAATAGTATTCTTTTAAGCCTCTCGCTCTAATGTTTTAGAATAAAGTCATATTTCAGTACATGCATGTGCAGTGGTGTTAAGTTTTTTTACATTTATTAATTTTTAAACGCATTTATAAAACCATTAGTATAATTTATGTCGACATTATTAAAGTTAAATATTTACGATAAAAATTAATATTGATAATCTCTGTGATCCCAAATTTGACAAGAATTAGGCATTTTATTATTCAAAAAATGGGCAAGATTAACACATTTGAAGATAATTCTAAAGATACTAATTATAAGCTATGCTTGTGCAATTGTGCGGTGGCAAGCCAGGCAGATCCGATGAGTTTAAAATTTCAGTTGGATAGTTGGTTGCTTCGTCTTCGTTTGTTACACAGTCGATAGATTTGAAGGAATGCAGTGGAGCAACGATTTGATTTTGAATTGTGAAGTTTAAGTGATCCACATCTTTGTTCTTTGCCGCAAGAATGCTCGTTCACTCAACCAATTGTGATTTTTGTGGTTACCAATGATGTTCGGGAACACTTTGTTGATGAGTTCGTCCTTAGTTGAGACGTAATTGCAAAAATTCAGCGGAAACGAAATCAATCCGTTCGATTCATTGACAGGAACACGGCCGATACCGATAGTCAGCATTGCTTGGAGAAATCTTCGGCTGATGGATTGCTCCTCCTGTCGAGATTTGGATTCCCTGAACTGACACGAATTTGATGTAAAATGTCTTCTGACATGTCATCCTTGTACTTGTTCCACAGTTGAGGTGGATTCGATGGGAAGCATGTCAAAATAATGATAGCAAATAATGTGCGTATCTGATTTGGAGATGCAGAAACAATTGCTTCAGCGATTGTCATATCCCAATAATAAATAATAATTATAATTATAATAATAATAAAAAAACTTCTTGAGTCATTGCGCAGATCTTTCATAGTTCGATTGAGTGCTTTCAATGCGCGTTTGTGCGCCATTGTGCATTCATCCCAGGTGATGATTTTACTTACTAACAAAACTTTGTAGTACTTATTCCACTTTTAATCAATAGATTAGGACCGGTTTCGTCCGCCTCAGAAGAACATTTTCAACTCTTCATGTTGAAAATGTCCCTCTGAGGCGGACGAAACCGGTCCTAATCTATTGATTAAAAGTGGAATAAGTACTAAAACAAAAAATTCCGTTTTATTATTTATTATTGGGATATGACAATCGCTGAAGCAATTGTTTCTGCATCTCCAAATCAGATACGCACATTATTTGCTATCATTATTTTGACATGTTTCCCATCGAATCCACCTCAACTGTGGAACAAGTACAAGGATGACATGTCAGAAGACATTTTACATCAAATTCGTGTCAGTTCAGGGAATCCAAATCTCGACAGGAGGAGCAATCCATCAGCCGAAGATTTCTCCAAGCAATGCTGACTATCGGTATCGGCCGTGTTCCTGTCAATGAATCGAACGGATTGATTTCGTTTCCGCTGAATTTTTGCAATTACATCTCAACTAAGGACGAACTCATCAACAAAGTGTTCCCGAACATCATTGGTAACCACAAAAATCACAATTGGTTGAGTGAACGAGCATTCTTGTGGCAAAGAACAAAGATGTGGATCACTTAAACTTCACAATTCAAAATCAAATCGTTGCTCCACTGCATTCCTTCAAATCTATCGACTGTGTAACAAACGAAGACGAAGCAACCAACTATCCAACTGAATTTTTAAACTCGTCGGATCTGCCTGGCTTGCCACCGCACAATTGCACAAGCATAGCTTATAATTAGTATCTTTAGAAGTATCTTCAAATGTGTTAATCTTGCCCATTTTTTGAATAATAAAATGCCTAATTCTTGTCAAATTTGGGATCACAGAGATTATCAATATTAATTTTTATCGTAAATATTTAACTTTAATAATGTCGACATAAATTATACTAATGGTTTTATAAATGCGTTTAAAAATTAATAAATGTAAAAAAACTTAACACCACTGCACATGCATGTACTGAAATATGACTTTATTCTAAAACATTAGAGCGAGAGGCTTAAAAGAATACTATTTTATGTAACAAAAATACTTTATGCAGTCATCAAATGTTTAAAATAAATATGAAGGATAATAAGGCTTCAAAATTATATAAATAGATTATCTACAACGTTTAAGGAATATCCAGGATCATGCTTTGAAAATACAATAAAAGCTCCATTTTGACCTACGCTGAGCACGTCCGCCCTTAACATATTAATTTTTCCGATGATAGTTTCATTTTTCGGATATTTTGATTGTTGCAGTAATAAATGTACTTACATTTTATTTTTTTCATGAAGCATAAACCCAGTAGATTGATCATAATATGTCCAACTATTTATCGTAAAAGAGGTTTTAATATATCTAGCTCCGATTTGTAAGATCAAGACTTTTAGATCCTTGCTATGGGTTCAAACACACGTTATGCTACACCTACATACTACCAGTGGCAGCCGGTGGTTACCAAAATTGCTTTCATTGGGGGTGCACTAAAAACTTTATTATCTTATTTAAAAAGAAGATCAATTCGGCGTTGTTTCTGCTTAGCAAACACCTCAATCACTTTCTCATTATAGTCTGGAACTGATTGTAAAAGTTTTTTCTCGATGCTTAACATAGATAGAGAATTAAGTCTGTCCTGGTTCATGGTATTTCTTAAAAACGATTTAATTGTTTTAAGGGTTGAAAAACACCTTTTACTTTCCACAGATGTCATCGGAATTGTACAAATGATTTTTAAAAGTTTAGTACATTGGGAAAATGATGTCATTAAATTATTATTATAAAACAATTGTAAAATGGCTATAGCACCATCCGCGTTTCTAAAATCGTCCCTATTGTAAATAGCTGATAATTCGTGTTTAAGCTTAAATTTATCCAAAAAGTCATATGATTCCAGGGTCATTTTAAAATCATTCTCAGGAAAATTAGCCCTGTACCCTTCAAAATGTTCACAATAAAAAAGTTTCGCCGCTAGCAAATGTTTATTATATTCAAGCCTATCTTTCATTTGGACTAATATTAAATCACAGACATCTAAAGATGTCTGTGATACACATTTCTATATTGTTAAATTTTATTCTTTTACTGGGAGGCTCGGATAAACTTTCAAGGAAACTTTTAAAATTATTAACAGACACTTCAAAATCACAAATAATTAAGTTAAATTAATAAGTTTCGAAATTGCAATTGTTTAAATAAAATGTCACAATGAGGCATTATCCGCCGAAAAAATGATAGCCAAAACATGAAATGTTCATCTGTGAGATACCGCAGAAGCAAATCTGCTTGATTTATTGTATTGCTATCATTTTCGCTGTTTAATATTGTTTCCATACACTCCTTAAGTGGTTCGTAATATATTTAAATGGTGTCAACAGTTTTAATGTTAAAATTCCAACTCGTTTGTGGGGCTGATGGATTTTTTTTCTTCACGATCTCAGATAGAAATTTTACTCGTTTCGGGGCCGTGAAAAAAATTTGGGAATTTTTTTAAATATTTAATTCAGGCATCGGTGGACCAGCCTTTTTTATTATGATTCTTTCTTAGAAGGAACTCTTAGTCTACATTTATCGACATCATTTTAAAACACACACACTTCACTGATTAAACAATCATATATTTTTCATAATTTCTTTTTACGAAGAAAATTATCGAAATAAAGTGATAAACAGAACGTGACTTTAGATTGCGGCAGCAGAAACTAAACTGAACAGAGAACTGCAATAATTTTTCAAGACAATATAAAAAAATATACATATAACTATCGTTTGTTTTGAATACTTACGTATTTTTCGACACATGATATTGAATTATCGACGAAAAGGCGTTAGACCCTTCGTCTACAAAATAAAATAAAGTCTAAAAAATTGCGTCGGCAATAAAACTTATGCCTTGTTCGGACTGTGCCAGTGATTTAGTAAAGTAGCGAGTGAATTGGTAAAAAACTGTGTCTGAACAGACAAATTTAGTCGAGTAGTTTAGTAAAATGGTCAGTCAATCCGATCCATTTTATTCTATTATTTCGGGCGAGTAGCGATCCCCACCACCTCTCACTATATACTAAACAAACTACAAAACAAGTCTGAACAGGCGAGCGCAGGCGAGTACATTAGTTGTCGACTGCCGTAGGAATGGCACAGCGTTGAAACAAAGATTACTACTCGAAATAATATAACTTATATTATTATACTTCAATGCGACAAAAAGTCGCGAACGTGTGTTGATAGATCCGTAGATAAATGGCGATATTTCACAGAAAGCTTGTTGTTATTGAGGATAGGTAAAGAGGTACACATTATCTTATAATTATTATATATATTATATTATTACTAGCTGACCCGGCAAACGTTGTTCTGCCATTTAAATTATTTATAGTGAATATTTTGGTTGTTAAATAAAAAATAACGAATGTATCGTAAGTGTGTGGGGATGGGATCTATGACAGAAAGAGGAATAGAGCGCTGTATACGATGACCGCCGATAAAAACAAAAAAACATCAACCATTCATTTTCTCAATTCAAAATGAGTAATGATGTTCATAATGAATGAATTACCTGTGACAGGATCTCGTTGTTTGATGTTTATGCAATATCCGTCTTGTCCCTTCCAGAAAATTAGCGGATATTGGAGAGCGTCATATGAACGGTGTGTGTCAGCGATGAACTCCAGATTATTGTTTCTTCTCCGAATCACGATTTCTGGCGTCGATGTGCGGTCGCCAACCATGATTCCACCAATGTCGTCAACAACAGTCGCATTGAATTGACGTACGTGCTCTCCAGCTGGTGTTTTATCAGGATTGATGACAATAGTGTGATTGTCACTTTGCAATTCGTGCATGTGGGCTTTGAAGAATTTCAATAATTCATTGTGCTCGTTCAACAGGGCGTCCAGTATACTTGGCCTTTGATTTTGAACGTAGAATGGAATGGTTGACCATTTGCCGCAGTATTCTGAACTATTTCTGTTGCTCCGGACGAAGTCATTTGGAAGCATGAATTGAATGTGCGAATGGACTTCAGGAACAGGTTTGAATCTGGAACCGTGCCGATGAGCAAGCCGTTCAATGGTTCTGGTAGTATCTCAATTTCTGGTAGTTGCACTTTTCCTGATGCGCAACATATCCCGGCTGACTCATGTTTGAATTTGAGCGCATGACAATGGGGACATTCTTTGTCCATAGCACCAATCAGCACTTTCGGATGAGCGGAATATTCAATATCTGGCTCGTACTCGAATGCGGGACGAAGGAACGAAGCGGATGTAAATGTTCGATGTACTTGTTGGCGTTGTCGGTCATTTGCTCTGCGTGTATTAACTACGAACCGGCGCGCAATTGCGACATGCTTACACGCACGTATTTGTTATCTTGTTGGATTTGTTCGTCTGTTCTTTCTGCTCTACTATTTCGCATGTTTGTTGCTTTATTCGTTCGACGGCCCAAATGGCCCCCCTTGCGTCTTGCTGGCATTGTGCACTGTAATACACGCACATAAAAATAGATAAATTAAAATAAATCGTACAAAATTTTGCACGCACGCTTCAATTATGCCAAATGCGACACTTATCTTGAATTCTTCTCTGACGTAGCGCCATCTGTCATTCAACAACATAAATAATTTCGTTCTGTTTGAAATACGAACGACGGTTAAATTTGTTCATACAAAAATAATAAAATCGCGATTAAAAAATGGGAGGATGGGGGTAGGAAAATTAAAATTTGGAGTTATAGGTATTTTTTATGCCAAATAATAAAAAAAATACAAAAAAAAAAATTGTCAAAAAAATAAAAGAAAATTTTTCTGGATAGAGATACCCTAATCACCTAGCGGTATGAAATATACTTGTTGACCTATTCTCATACCTAACAAATATACATAAAAAAAATCATAAAAATCGGTCGAGCCATTTCGGAGGAGTTCGACCACAAGCATCGTGACACGAGATTTTTATATATATAGAGATATATAATTATTATATTCATTTATTATCACGTTTAGGTACATTGTACACTCAGTATGAAGGATAGTATGTCATGTCGGTAGGTAGTGTGGATAATTTGTTGATTAAAACTTTGATAAATAATGTAAATATTTCACAGAAAACTTGTTGTTATTGAAAGTAGATAAAGACGTAGGTAAGTGGGTACACATTATCCTAGTGTTCATTAGAATAATTATAATTATTCATTTATCATTCTGTTATTGCAAATTCGTTAATTATTTTGGCAGTGTCAATTCGGCTTAAAATATCTTGCTCTATATACTAAATTAAATCTTTTTCTCCTATAGTAGGTACTTCTCAAATAATTTTTTGCACGCTTTAAAACAGAAACGGTCTTTCACCTGATGCATTAGATAAGGGGATTGTTAAAAAAATATTTCTACATTTGGGAATGTGCAAGACATTTCTTTGGCGGTTCGATAGATGTCTGGTGTGGTTTTAATATTGTGCATAAAGTACCTATTTATTAGCTAAACAAATTACAAAAATACATAGGTAAGCATACAAAAATTTATGCAACCACAAAAATATAATAGGTAAGTATCCTATGTAAATTAGTATTCATCAATAGGAATTTGGAGCATAAATCGATTTAATTCAACAACGCTGTTTTTGCATAGTGTCATTTGAATTATTTTTGAAGTTACGATAGACGGCAGCACTCTCGTGTCGCGCGAATGGTGTCCTTTTTGAAATATCCGTCGCTCTCGACGCTCTGTTCATTTTGACGCGTCACTCACTAATGAACTGTGTTCGGACACTTTTCAGTTACTAATACACTAAATCACTCGCCCGGTCCGGACCGGCCTTCAGCGCGAGTTGAGTATTGTTAAACATATGACATCATGTTATAATAATTCACTCACTTGCTAAAAGAACATGATAACTCAGATATTATTTTTTTATAAATTATATTCAAATATTTGCAAATATAGAACGATTTGAGGATCGTAACCATAATATTTATATTGATAATCAATTTGTATTCAATATCAGCTTATTTCCAATGAATTTATATGAGATTTAAATAAAAAAAAACTATTTTTTATCAATCCTGCTAAATCTCAGTTACTACATTTTTTCGCGTACTCCTACTGTTTTTTTTCTGTGTCGAATTTTGTGAACTGGTCGGCATCCCAAAAAGCAATTAAATCTTGCGTTTTTATGACATGTTTATGAGTTTCAAGTATCGGGTTGAACTGTTATTACACAATGCAATATGAATGGCAAACTAAGATCAATATTAGTGCGTTCACCACGAGCGCACGATTTCGATGACTGTTCAGTGAGTACATGCTTTTGGTATAAATTTACATGGATTAAATTGCGATAAACGAGTGATGACTTATGTATAGCATTGTTGCACATTGAGTGATGTTTAGGAAAAAGCAGTGCAGCGCACATGCATGGTGTTAGAAGAGCCGCCGCTGCATACTACTACAACTTAAACACTTGATCAACCTAATAGGTCCATACTCCCGGTTCAAACACACATTGAAAAACAACATGTGACTTTTTTTTGCCAGACCCGAGATTCGAACCCCAGACCCACGAAATTATGGTCGACACAGTATCGGCTCAGCTATCTAGACATTTTAAATCATGAGAAATACAGAAGGAACGTAAAATGTTGCAATTTCTCAAAAAAGTACGAATCAATTGCTAACTACATTGGAAAGTTTACCAAAGAATTAAAGGTAGACAAACGAATATTTTTTTTAATGTGAAAATATTTGTTTTGGTCACCCCTTGAATTCGAATATTTTGGTGCTGGATCCCTTGTATCGTGTTGTGAGGAACAAACTTCAAACAAACTCAAAATTAACCAAAACTATAGAATTTTCTAATACTGCATGTTTGGTTTTCACCATAATTTGTAATAATAATTATCGTAATCAATGTTGACTTTTTAATTTTACTCCGTGTAATGAAATACGTCTATTTTTATTGATGCTTGTGTGGAATTAAATTTGTATTTTTTAGGTTTAGTTTTCAAATCACAATAATGCACTACCGTAATTAATAATATATTAGCCAGGAGAGTTGCAAGTATAGTACCTAATAGAAATTAAATAAAACAAGATGCTATTATTACTTATCAAATAATTTATTCATTATATTGACCATCAACATCATCATCATCAAAGGGCCAAAGAGTAGAATAAGAAAATTAAAAAAAAAAGTAAAACAGATAAATAAATATAACAATCATTACATAGATGTTTTTGCACATGTTTAAGGCGTACACCATTTTTGACATGACAACACTCAAGGCTGTTCATTGGTCAGTCTATTGGCATTAGATCAGGCATACGACCAATGAGATTTGTATGGAACAGTTTGCAGAAAATTGGGTTTTGTATCACTAATGCTAGGAACATAATGATATTAACATCACATTACGCGATCATACACATACAGTCTGAAAGCTTCGCTCATGTCTCGTTTTACTGGGTGTTTAAATGTATCAGAACCACAATGAGGTGATCTTACGCGTATCACGCCACACCATCACCTTCAGTGATCTCACTCGATCTCACGTATTTTTTATTTTAGTAGATTGGAAAGGGGGTACAAATGACATGTAATTGACACAATATTTTTGTAGGTTGTCAGTTATTATTATTATTGAATGTTATTATGGTTATAGCACATGATTTCACGTGACGTGATATAACAATTAAAACAATCAATAATAAAAACTGACAACTCACAAGAATATTGTGTCAATAACCTGTCATTTGTAGTCATTAAAATCAAAGATATGTGAAAACACGTAACTCAAAAATGTCTAAAACTCTTAGAAAACAAAAATAAAAGTTTAATTGGGCGTGAGACCGGTGATATGGTGTGATACGCATAAAGTGACCTTAGTGTGGTTCTGGTACATTTTGTCAGATTTTCCTAACTGGAACTATTCGTTTTTGATGCAAAACATGCCGAATGGGAGGCATCAGTCTGATATAATTTTAAATACTAAGAAAAATGACACCCCGCACTTTTTGACCGTGGCGCGAGTTTACCGTGAGCGCATGTGCGCTTACATGGTGACGTGACCGTAATGTGTTTCTACCATTAGGCGTAGGTGAGGTAAAATATGTAAAGGCATCTCTATTAGCATAGAAAAAATTTTAACCTGTTTGAAAACAATGAACAAAGGTACACAACTACTTTAGTTTAAATGATTTTTTACAATATTAATTTGTTGTCATTTGTGAGTCACTAGAAGGTTTGATTTCACGTTATTATGCTCATTATAAATAAAACTTAACACAAATTGACGACGCAGTGCGAGTCCACTCATGGCACATCGGTTGGAAAATGCTGCTAAAGATCTTGGAATTAGTCAATAGATTCTTGATAAAAACAAAAAAAAAAACAAAACATTTGATCTGATTACATCTTCCCATTCAATCAGATTCGATCCATATACTGGTGTGTAGACTAATATAATGAATTTTCTATAAAAATCTTGTGGTCGTATGCTCGTGTAAAAGTTGAGTACGTCTTAATGCTGCAGTGATCGCCAGTGTCGCTTGAAGGGGCTGTGCTGACGATGCCTCTTAGGTACCATGTCTCGATATTCCTTACTTTGGTGCTTACCACCAAACCGCCGCCGCTGTCACCTTTGCAAACACCAGTACCTGAAAAACAGAATATTGATTTATTGTCAGTTGTCGAACGAAAGCAATTTTTATACATTTTTCTTGATCTTGAGGCATATTTTAGTTTCCAGGATAGGATGCTGGACTCGGGAGGTTGCGAATGGAAGTCACAAAATACGTTTAAAGATGAAAAGCTCGAAGACAAAATAAATTCGGCCATGTTTGGGCATAACCTGACAGTGGCGCACCCAGGGGGGGGGGGGGGCAAGGGGCCTTGCCCCCCCCCAAAAACATTGAAATTGAAAGCCAATAGATTAGACAAATAAAAACACGGCAAAAAATGATTTGAAATTCTCCAGCACCCTCTAGAAAAATTTCTTAGATTTAAATTTCTAACAAAAAAATTTCGAAACACTAATGTCGGGTTTTTTTAGAAACTCAATCTCTAATGGAAATGTCAAAAAATTCTCGGTGTCCACCCGAATTCCGGAGTGGTGTACACCGAGTGCAATAGACAAAAGTCCGATAAACGAGAAATTAGGCTGTGTTCTGTTGGGTAGGTTTGTGTACCTATAAGTTAAATGCAATAATACTTTTTTTTTCCATTTTCAATTAATATTTTGGAACTTCACTATTTAAAAACCCAAAATCGACGATAAAAATTCGGCGAAAAGTACGACTACACCCACCACCATGGGCTGACAGGGCTACAGCCTGGGGGCCCGGGCATAAGAGGGCCCGGCGTGGCGGCTCGTCTAATTGTGAGATAAACACACACCAGAAATTTGTTATATTATAAAAAAATCGCATGTGGCGTTATACTACTTCATCAAAATTAACATAAAAAATATGAAGTATGATGAAAATATGATATACGTAACTACATGATAATAATTCACGTGTATCATTTTATATTACAATTATTTTTAGTGTTTCTAGAAAAATAAAAATGTTTATTTATCCAATATCAAAGGGTCGAATGCTACTTGGCTACCACAAGAGGGGGTCGTGACCAGTGGTTCATAGTATGATAATGATCGATAATATGATATGAGGTCCGGCAAATCAAGAATACAAGGGAATTATTTAACAATATAGATAAATCCACGGAATACCATTTGGGAACACTACTGTAGAACATCACATTCCCCTTAACCCTGGTGATAGGTAAGGGGGCCCGCAAGACATTCATGATATGGGGGTCATTCCCACCACAGTCGGTGGTGGTGTAAATTTAAAAAAACATTTTTTTCGGTGGAATTCAGCATAAATATTGTGGCTCTAGACCAGTGGTTCTTAACCGGTGCACCGCTGGCTTGTTGCAAGTGCACCGCGAAAATAATGATAAAAGCAGAAAAATCCGCGAAATAGCGAAAACCGAAAAAGTCCTCCGTGAAATTATGAAAGCCGATGAAAAGATCTAACGTGATTTCGATGTTGCCGAATCGATCGCACGCGTCTACCGTTGGCCTCACAGGTTTTCATTTCATAAATAAAAACAAAATAGTGGATCAATATTTATGCTGCAAAGAACTCACTGAGCGTACGACATGACAAGATGTTTTTGATTCTATTTCTTCATATTTAGAAAATCTAAAATATCATGGAGGAATTTGTATGAATGGTGCTCCGTCAATGTTAGGCTCATTTAAAGGATTTGTTACCCTCGCAAAGACAAGAAACCCTAACATTATATCTACGCACCGTTTTATTTACACAGGGAATCTATAGTTTCGAAAACATTACCGCAGTGCTAAAACCTGTACTAGACCAATATGGTAAATTTCATCAAATCCAGACCTTTAAAAACAGGCATTTTTAAAACTTTGCATTTCTATGGAAGCTAAGTACGAATGTTTGCTTTTTCACACTGAAGTGAGGTGGTTACAGTGGCGCAACCAGGGGGGGGGGGGGCAGGGGCCCTGACACCCCTAAACATGAAAATTATCGGAATGATTTTAACCATTGAAATTGAAAGCCAATAAACCTTTGGGCTTAGACAAATAAAAACACTGGCAAAAAAATGATTTGTAATTCTCCAGCACCCTTTTTAGAACAATTTCTTAGATTTTAATTTCTAACACAAAAATTTCGAAACACTAATGTCAGGTTTTTTTAGAAACCCGATCCCAAATGGAACTGTCAACAAATTCTCGGTGTCCACCCTAATTCCGGGGTGGTGTAGGTCATGGCTGGGGAGGGCTGACAGGGCTCTAGCTTGGGGGCCCGGGCTGTGGGGGGCCCGGCGTGTCGGGTTGACCAGATAAGTGACATAAACACACATCATAAATTAGCTTTAATAGTAAAAAAAATCGCCTGCGGCGCTATTATATTTCATGGCCATGAACATTTTCAATTACTTATATAATTGTGCAATATATTTTTTGATTATTATGTGTCGATACTCGACAGCTCCATATTAAAGTGGATGTATTGAAAATCGCCAATAATTCACTGTATAAGTACCCTTAATTTGAACTAAAACACAATTTGAAAAACGTTAATGTAGTTTTTCACACTGCCTTTAATCTTAGCGGTAGGTAGGGGGCCCGCCAAATATCCTAGCCTGAGAGCCCGTTTCAGGATGTGGGGACCATGGTGTAGGTACATCGAGTGCAATAGACAACGAGAAATTAGGCTGTGAAGAAGAAAAAGAGCCTATGGGACTAATTTACATTCTCCTCCTTGGCCCCCCCCCAATATTAAATCCTGGGTGCGCCACTGTAACCTGATAACTGCTTTTTTGGTAATTTTATGTTAAGAGTGAAAATTTGGTATCTATAGTATTTTTTTCTATTTGATATTTCATTTGAAATGCTCAAAATGCTATGGTATATGATTATATTATGTAAACAAGCACAGCGGTTAATTTGGTCAAAACATTGTTAACCAAAAACCTTATCTTAGTTTGATCACTGATATTATGTAATATATTTTTTTTTTTATTATTTTTATTGGAATAATTGACAACCTAATTGTCGTCATATTCTTCTTCAGTTGTTTTTTTCAATGTAAGATAAAGAATAAAAGAAAGAAGAAAGAATTCTCAAGTAGGAAGAAAGAAGGATAAGGAAAGGATAAAGAATTTAAAATTGCTATCCTGTAAATTCAACATTTTGCAGTAAGCAGGTTATGCCCAAACATTACCGAATTATAAACTCCTTGACTGACATACAAACGATATTCATTCAATTCGAGCAGCTCAATTACTCAGTGGCGATTTTTCCGTGAAACACATGAGGCGGTAGCTTAATCAGAAAGTACTGAAATCTTAAAAAGATGCATATTTTCCACAATCTCAGGGCAAAACATCCATCAATACCCAAATAATTAATAAAAATTAATCAAAGGTGTTGTATTTTTAAAGCTCAATGGTAATTTATCAGCTAGGCAGGTCTTCGAAACGGGACCTCCAAAATTGTCACCGCTTTGGACTTCAGCGTACCTAAACCATTTCTTTTTATTAAGTTTATAGCCCGAAACAGCTAGTCATTGTTAAAGACTTAATTAAAGTACAATTAACAAAAATAAATTCGCTTCAAAACCAGTATAATGGAGTTCTACCACGTACACGCCAGTTCTATTAATAATATGTCCAGTGGCGCACCCAGGGTTGGGGGGGCAAGAGGCCCTGGCATCCCCAAACATAAAAATTATCAGACTGATTTTGATGAAACAATAAACTACTTATACCTTGGGCTTAGACAAATAAAAACACGGCAAAAAATAATTTGTAATTCCCAGCACCCTTTATAGAAAAAATTCCAACACAAAAATTTCGAAACACTAATGTCAGGTTTTTGTAGAAACCCAATCCTCAGGGCTCGAAATGGAACGGAACGCACCGGAGCGCCGTTCCGGCTCGTGAAATTTGTAAAATTATCGCTCCGTCTCGTGGAAAAAACTATGTTGACCGTCTGAGCTAGATAGGCCATAGAATAGAAAATCTGACACTTATTTTCATAAAATACACCTACGATTTGATGACTATGTAAATATTTTCAGAAAATTTGTCGAGCGCTCCGGTTCGTAAACTTTTCCATTTCTAGCGCTGCCAATCCTTAATGGAACTGTCAAAAAATCTCGGTGTCCACCCGAATTCTGGAGTGGTGTAAGTCATGGCTGGGGAGGGCTGATAGGGCTAGCCTGGGGGCCCGGTGGGTTGGGTTGACCAGATAAGTGAGATAAATATACACATCATAAATGAGCTTTAATAGTAAACAAAAGACCTCGGCGCTATTATACTTCATGCTCATGAACATTTTAAATTATATGATTGTGCAATATATTTTCTGATTATTATGTGTCGATATTCAAGCTCCATATTGAAGTAGATGTATAAAAATCACTAATAATTCACTGTATAAGTAGGTACCATTAATTTGAAATAAAACACAATTTGAAAAACCTTAATATAGTGTTTGACACAGCCTTTAATCTTAGCAGTAGGTAGGGAGCCCGCCAAATAACATAGCCTCAGGGCCTGTTTCAGGATGTGGGGGCCATGGTGTAGATACACCGAGTGCAATAGACAAAAGACCGATAAACTTGTAATTAGGCTGTGTTGAGTGGGTTTGTGTAAGTATAAGTTAAATGCAATAATTTTTTTTGTCCTTTTTCAATTAATATTTTGGAACATCAATATTAAAAAACCAAACATCGACGATAAACATTAGGCGAAAAGAACGACTACACCAACTACAGTCGGTGGTGGTGTAAATCAAAAGAACATTTTTTTCAGTGGAATTCGGCATAAATATTGTAGCTCTCTAGACCAAGCGGGTAGCACAGCCGATATTATTTGAGTAATGTTTTAGCATACTAGGCGCACATGTCCAGCATGGTCGCTGTTAGTCACTTCCAATCCGCCAGTCGCTGATGACTCGCTCGACGGTTACCGCCACTATGCCTCAAAATTAATAAAAACTAGGAGAAACTGTACAAATATGTCACCGTGTATTGTGGAAAATATGTCATAATTATCTGAAGAAGAAAAAGAGCCTATGGGACTAATTTACATTCTCCTCCTTGGGCTCCCCCCAATATTAAATCCTGAGTGCGCCACTGAATATGTCTTGTTTTTTTTCATTTGCATAAGTAGGTTCTGCTAGTTGCGTACCTACTAGTGCAAACATGTCGATGGGGCACGGGCCTAATCATATTTTGTGTTCGTATTCTCCAAACTTCTATGTCTTACCTAATGTAAAATAAAACAGTACCTAAATATTTCGTCAAACTTTATATAAGTACTTAAATAACATTGAAATTTTAATATTTTATGAGTTTTCACAAAAAGTGCAGATTATCGTAGTTCCGGCCTGCCATTTTCATCGAAAAACTGAAATGTCATTTAATATTGATATCCATAGCAACGCGCGTGTATAACAATTTTGTTGCTACTCGTAGGATCGCTTCAAGCCTCAATTACATTGAGCTTCTTTACGAGTTGTTTATTGGCGAATTTAAAAGCGGGCGGTTCAGCTACTGCGATTTCATGATTACACACAAAACTTTCCATTCGCTGATAAGCCACAAGCCAGCGAGCGATTTTGACGGAACGTAGTTCGTTTTTTTACCGGGAGGTCGCTACGCTCCATAACAATGTTTCCATTAAACGTCAAAAATGTAAATTTCAAAATGAGTAGTTCGTTTTTCCACCACCATCGCTCTACTGCGCAGACGCAGTAAGCCCACACGCCGGCGTGTAGTGTGAAAAGTTGACCGGCTTTCAACTTTTTTCGGTGGAGTGTTTACAACCTGCTTATTAGCTTATTCGATGATTACACTGGGCGAATTTACAGGCAGATTATAAATTTGCCAATAATCAGCTCATAAAAAAGCTCAATGTAATTGACGCTTTAGCAACAAATAATTTTCTACATACATAATTCTGAAAACTCTCATGAGAAAATATAGCCAATAGAAAAAATCTTTTTTGAAAAAAGTAAGACACCCGGCAGGAATCGAGCCTGTGTCTCTTGGGTATCGCGCCCTGTTTTCTGTTGCAACTTACTTGAACTTGCTAATAATTTTAATTACTATATTTAATATACATATAATTACTTTATTTTTAACACTTTAATTTAGAATACACTTAACCGTCTACCTACACCCTCCGCCACTTGGCTAAGTATGACAATGAGGTTAGGAAACTTAAGGTACCTAGTGTTATCAAAC
The DNA here is from genome assembly GCF_057557595.1 of Rhyacophila brunnea. Taxonomy (NCBI): domain Eukaryota; kingdom Metazoa; phylum Arthropoda; class Insecta; order Trichoptera; family Rhyacophilidae; genus Rhyacophila; species Rhyacophila brunnea. The sequence continues at coordinate 25,791,581 of NW_028232774.1, forward strand.
AAAACCCCTGGCACAAAACGGTTTCAAATTCCAAATCAGTAATCTAACCACAAATTTAAAAACATCATTCGAATATCCCTGACGAAAGTTAATAATCCCTGACAAAGCCAAATAAACATTTCGCAAACAAAATACGCTCTCTCGACGTGTCTTTGAACCTACAAGCAACTATCTGAGTCCCCCTTCTCAGAAAAGATAGCTGGGCGCGAAGACGGCCAAAAATTACAGTAATATTTTGGAGAGTTTTGTCAAGTAACTTCCTCTCATCCCGCAACGCAAGGGGAAAAGATCCCTTTTGAAAAATAGTTATGTATGTACGACAGTTGTAAAAGGACCCTTGCGATGTAACGCTATGCCGCATAGCGGGCGTAGCCTCTAAAAAGTTAACTTGCCGCATTTACTCCCATACAAAGTTTAAAATAAAACCTCCCACTTAATAAACTACATATATTGCCGTGTGACGCCTACTACGCGAGATTGTAATAAATAAAAATTTTCACGTGAAACAACAAGTGTATACTGTGGAACGCGACAAAGACAAACCCACGCTTGTCAAGGTTGTGCGAAGTGAAAGTTCTCGGCAAACCGTTATAAAAAGTAATGTTTATCCTAATGTAATACTACCCATGCTCGTATAATTTAGTGCAAATAAAAGTAGTTCCGCGCGGAACTGTCAAATTAAAAATTTCTGTGTTATAACTGATCCTGTCCGCCATGATGTCACATACTTCCCAAACCTGAAGTAATGCCCGATGAAGGATCTTACCAGCTCACATGACAGTCTCTTCATTTTAGGTATTACTAGGTATTCTACAATCGAAATATTTTAATACGTAATCGAATATCGCAGCACCCATCTAATGAACTCTTCATTCATAATGAATAATTTTCATCCCGACATCCCCCGGTGGATATTTTTATACCGAAGTCTCGAGATTAGCTTACATTTAGATGTTCATATCATGCCGCATATTATATAACATACCTACCTGAAAAGATCAGGCAGGCGAGCAAGGAACGTGGTAGAATTCACAGCCTGTTTGCAGTTATGGACGTTGTTATTTGATTCAACAGGTACCCAATGGGTTAGGTTAGGCGAAATGTTAAAAACATGTGCTTTTTTATTCTTTGATTATTATTCCTAATTGAGGTTGCAGTCGTACATGGTGCTAAGGCAGCGTTTCTTAAGACGATACATCAGTGAAACGGCAAATAATTTTCAACTATAGGCGCGACAAAATTTTGGAATCGCTGGCATTCGGAGAGCGAACGTCGAGGTGTGAATACGTTAATTTGTTTCGTGATGGCGACGGGGGTATTAATTATTCTTAAATCGTGCAAAGATGACTAAAAATGTTACTTATTTACTTGAAAAAGAAAACATGTCAATGAATATATTATTATTGTTACTAATAGAACAATAAACAGAACATTAAATAGACGCATGTTGGATTTATATGACAAATTATATTTCGTTCGGCATGCGTCATTTGCACCCGTGACCCGCAATCCACGCATCGCCTAGCCACGATCTTTTTCGACCATGTCTCAACTGAGGTATAGCCTTAACATACGTGTCACGACCCAAAATTGGATCGATTGGTATATTTGGTGGGTCGCGAAATACTTTCAACAAAATATTATTCTGGCAACACTTTTTAACGTTGACGTTTCACCCGATCGCAGTAGTCAAATCTAATAATTTCTTTCGAGACGGCGTTCTCTTCTCTGTTTTTCTGTGACCATTATATAGTCTGCTCATATTAAAGCTCTTAATGCAACAGCAGATTTTTTGCTTTGAGTGTAATGAAATCCAAATTTCGAAATAAAATAGACTGCAGCCAGAAAAATACCTATCTAAGATGCAGCCTGTCTAATATAACACCAAATTTTGATGAGCTCTCAAAGCCGGAGTAAAAGTTCACATTAATAAGATCAAATGCTGTTTACCAAAACTGTATTAATAAAATAAAATAAATTTTATTTAATAATATAATATTTTATTAATTTTATCTTGGGTCGCGAACCAAAATTATTACCTAAAATTCTCAGATCAAAAAGGTTAAGAAACGCTGACTTAAGGAGTATCCTCGCAGTCTAACACGCAAAGCACTGGGTCTGGGTTCCATTCGCTAGTGATACCACAATACATAATTTATGTAAGTAATGTATTTGTGTAGTCTGGGCGTTTCTGTGATTTTTATACTATTCTCTACTACCACACTAGTGTTATTTGGCCTCATGACATGTTATAGTATAGTGTTTAAAATGAAAGACTGGGGATACTTACCATTAAGATATCCTGCGCAAAGTTTGCCACTGATAATGTACTTTTCAAACTCGGGTGGAGAATTCTCTCTGCAATCTTTACTGGAGATGATCGGCATCGTAGTTGTCATTAATGTGTCTGATTCTTTTTGCACGTCTGCCTGCACCAGACCAAATCCTGCTACCTATAATTGAATATTTAATGGTCATTAAGCAAAATAGTTATAAAATCTATCATTCCTTATGAAAAGGATTGCTCGCGAAAAGACATGGAAATGTGTGTAGGTGTTAAAAGGATCTTCAGACAGAGTGTACTTTTTTTAGTTTGCATCTTAAGTTTGTTTTAATACCGTAAAACTATGTTACGTTGTAAAACTAATATTTTTCTTTTGTATATTAATTAATAACCATGTCTTTGCTTTTTCGTATAAGGTGGTTGTTAGTAATTTTGAACAATCACAAACACCCAGGCTTTGAGAAAAACACATAAATATTGTGTGTCCCGACCGGGAATCGAACCCAGGAACTCTCGGGTGGAAGGCAAGCGCCTTAAGCCGGAGCTCCATTGGCACGCAAGTCAGACGATTTACAGTCTTCGGACTTTTTTTTCGCGTGGAGCACCCCCGACCTGAGGACCTTTTAATTCGCAGACCAGGCTCGTTGGATTTCAAACATGTTTGATATTTTTGCCAGACTTCGTCAGTCGATCACTATGAAAATTCGATTTGACATTATTACGCAATCATTCGGACCGAAAAAAAATCTGTAACTAATTTAAACATTTTCATTGATAATTTGTTGATTTACACATTAGAAAATGAGAGATTTACCATTTTTTTTAAATTTGTATTTTTAAAATTCATAAAAGAAATCGTAAAACTTGTGTTGTTTTCACTGCTATATTATTTTATGCAAGTCAATATATAAATAACACAAAATTATAGGATTATCGGAAGAAATTACGAGAATCGTAACTTTTCACTTTTGACAGCTCGACTTTTTTATTCGTTCGTTGATCAGTATCAGAGCATAGACAAATCGGACGATTTATTGTCCTCGGACTTTTGGCTCGCCAATGGAGCGCTGGCATTACACACTGCACCACGAGAGCCGCCTAGTCTCAATTCGCTATAAAAACCGAAGGGGGGAAATATCAACAACGTCATACGTATTACCGCAGTTCAACTTTCTAGACGCATCTACGATCCAGCGCGTAGTAACTTTTCTCGCAACACAATCTCCGTAATTATAAATTGTAAAATTCATTAATCTCATTGTACGAATCTGTATTAACTATTGTATCTTTTTGATAGTTAAGGGAAATAAACTGAGACTACTTTACCACGCACAAAATCCTTCTACTCATTAAAATCTAACTACCCCATCTCACACATCCCTTACCTCATGTGTCTAAAATTGTTAGTTTCCATGAGAGATATTTGCAATTTCAAAGATGATGTAATGTCTACGATTTCATCTGGACATGGTATATTTGTGGATCAATGGCTGATTTCGTCGTAATATTATCAAACTTTCAGTTCATAAGCATATATTGTATCACCTTATTTTTTTCATCCTGCTAAAATTACCGATTTGTCATTCAGAATATTATGTATATTCTAATCTTTGTATGCATTTTTTGAGCATGTCCAATCCTAAGAAGATCAGATTTTTGTTTTTACGATAAATTGATATTAGCCACTTTCTCAACCTACTACGTCCATACTCCGACTCTAAACACTCATTGAAAATCAATATGTGTATTTGTCAGACCCAAAATTCGAACCTGGTACCCATGACATTATAAGCTGACGCGTTAGCCGCTCGGCCATCGTGAGCGTCAGATGCATGCATTACTTTGGGCTTAAAATGTATTATAATAAAGGTAATATGAATCTCGAAAATTCCGTATTTTTTAGCAGGAATATTACATAAAAAATCTTTTGAGATTGGGAAGTCAGAATTGAATTTAACGGTTTTTTAAAAGAAAAATCTTATCAAAAGCTCTTGAATATACATCATTTGTGACGGGGGATGTCTTGAAATTGAATGGAATGTGTGAAACGGATTGTCTTACTTTTATCAAAAAGATTTTTTCTATTGGTTATAATCTTATATTTACTCTAAAAGTATGTTCTATAATTAGAATGTTACATTCTTAAATCTTGTGAATTATTCGTTGAAGAAAAAAATAGTTAATTGAAACCTCTTGAATTTGGTTTCGTATTGAAAAAAGTGTGTTTTTGGCGAAAGACCTAAAAAAAGCTCTCTTTTTAGGATTTTTCTTTTAAATTAACGCAAGAAATTAATAAGCCAAGAATTCAAAAATCGAATGTTAAAAAATCACTCGATTTCTTGAGTTTCTGATAACTGTACTTAATTTGCTAATCGAGTCGCTTTTCGTAATTCTTTTTTTTTACTTTTTCTATGATCGTGTTGTACAATTATTTATTTAATGCATTTTGGTAATATTATTTATTTTTATTGTTTTGACATTCATTAATATAATATGAATACTTCATAATTAAATAGCGTCTCCTAGATCTAAGTATTCACTATTTAATACCTACTCATTCATAACGCAATATAGGACAGAATACATTTAATAAATTATTTTGAGCCCTTTTCCATATTCGTATTTAATATAAATACCTATATATTATATTATAATAAAACAATTAATCAAAAATGAATGATACTTAAAAGGAAAAGTAGGTAGATACAATTTTAATATGTTATATAATTTAATGTGCCACGGGAAATTGATGTACTTAAGTATTTTTTTATGAAAAGGGTCACGCTATGAACGCAGTGCCACGATCACGACCAGTGTCGTAGCCACCGATGTTCATAATTTAATGTGAAATCGTGCTATTCAACCATTGATATATTACTTAGATGAGTAGTTTCCATACAAATGTCATTTTAAAACTGTACCACAAAAGAAGATAAGTACTACGAATATCACCTTATAATATTTTCTTGTAAGTATAATGCGTTAAGACTGTTATCATGGATTGCCGAATATCAGCCGTATTTACAAGGGCTGTAAAACTTAATTTCTGTGCACGGAAGAGTGATTCCAAGGGATTTTGAAAAATACTATTTATGGCATTAAAAATAATCAGGAACGAACTGGGAATATTACTTTTCATTTCTTTAAATATTATGTTAGTAATATTTATTACATTTTTATATATTACTAGCTGAAGTACCCGGCTTCGCACGGGGTCGCTTCGTGGTTATATTTATCTTAGGTATTTGAAAAATAATAAGAGGTAATTGGGCATTTTCGCCAAAGTTTGTACATTGCGTTTTTGGCATGTCCCATGACTTTGATTGATTTTTTCATAGTTATTATATTATAAAATGTTGGAAAGTTATGTACTTTTAACATGCAAATTTATTAATTTACTCTATTCAATCAGTTAAATACAACTATCTGACCTGTATATATTTTTAATTGATTATTTAGATCGAAAGGTAGTGCGTTTTTACCATGTCCCACCCATAAATTCAAATAAACAAAGTCTGATTTCGTCATTAATTTTGAGTGTGTAAAATTAAATTCGTAGTGTTTTCAACAGCTTACATTATATATTTTTGGAAAATATATAGTTTTTTCGTAAATTTGTACCAATATTGAAAAAAAATCACGTTTAAAGTGTGTCCCAGGATATTTGAAAAAGTGGAACTCCACATTCCGTTACCACGATTTTAGCATGAAGGCGAAAAATTTTCACTATAAATATGTTTTTTTTTAATGTAGCAACATTTTTGTATAACACTGATCGCCATGTACACTTTAAATTGTTGGTGTGTGTCGGTATCGCTATCGGAACAGGTTGCTTTCTGGGTTGGTCATTTAAGAAGTTCCACTACTGTTACCACGATTTATAAGGTAAGAAAACACATATTTCTATTTCACATACTACACATATGGAGCTTATCTTTCATACTACAGATATAATAAAACATATCGCAGGTTTAACAATAAAACTAAGCTAAATTTTGGCTTCAAACACTTCTGAAACAGAATCCGTTACTTCCACTCCGAAACTATATTGGTGGTAACGTATATGTGGAATGTAAAAGTAACGAAATGGCATGCATAAAGTTGGGTTTACAGTGTGTGTTTAGTTCTTCATAGATTATAAAAAAAATTATTTTGTCTGTTCGTATGAAAAACAAAAATATTTTCATTAAAAAATATAAAAAATAACCTGACTATAATATAATAATATAATAAAGATTAAAAAAGTATGTGATATGTCTGAATACGCAAAAATAGCGCACATAAAAGTATGGAGATAAAAAAAAACAACAGAAGGAAAAGAAAAAACACCAGACTGAAATAATTGCGAGACAGGCACTGGCTCTGTCATACTCTTTCTGTTATACGCCACCAAAATTTTAAAACTTCTCCATACATTTTAGGCATAGAAATTTATAAAAATGTATGAAAAAGTATTTTTTTGTCACGTTTAACAGAAATGTGTACTCGATTAGATTTAATACCTAGAACTGTAGGTATTCACGAAATGTCAGAAAAGTACGTCTTGATTACAATCAACCTGTATAGCTACATTTTATGTTGATGAATACAATTAAATTTCAAGACAACATAAAGTCGAACTTGGTTATTACGAGGAAGATGGGACCGACTGAATTTGCTTGTTATAAGCGTTACTCGTTATATCAGAGAATAGGTATTTTTAAATGAGCATGTCACATTACACAAAAAGCCGAAAATAAAAAATTTGGAAACCATCGTAAAAATCCCCGAAACGAGCATGGCATTCATAAACTACAAAAGAAGTTGTTTATTGTAATTAACGCTGGTAGGTACCTACGGACTTCACAAACCTTGGATTTTTCAACCATATGCGTGGATACTTTTTTATTATTGTCGGTGAAACACCAATAAGGTAGGTACTTAGACACTTTACTAGTGTCATAAACGTAATCCGACCCCGGCGGCATCCTGTCCAATCGGATTTTATTGCTTAGGGTCGAAATGTTTTAAAACGGTCGACACATTAACAGTATTTTAGCTCGGTATATCCGATAAGTTGCTCGTTATAACAGTGAAAGAATTAAATGTATGGCGAAAATCATAAACCAATTGTCAACAAATGTTTCGTTATTACATCCGAGATCTCGCTATGTCAGAGATCGTAATAACCGAGTTTGACTATAATTATTTTCGTAAAAGTTATATACTCCGTGCCGCGCTAGGAACTCGCGTCTGAATCCCTTGCTGATTTTTTTTTTCATATATTGTTAATTTGCTTAAAAATATTTTTTATCTGAGTTACAAATAATATAAATGCCAAATAAAGTTATGGTAATGTATAGTGTGTCAAAATTATTACCTACCTTATTTTACAAGTATTGTGAAATTTATTATAAAATATGTCTATTTTAGTGATTAAGTTTGATTTGTTTTGTTATTTTGACGCACGTTGAATATTTATCTGTCTATCAAAAAATTCAAATAAATTTCATAAAACAAAAATTTGTTTTTATGGTAACATGTAACTTAAGCTTTACAAATTACACTCCGTTACCATTTCGTTCCATTCCGAAAATGTCCCCAAAAAAGTTGAACGTTAACTATTTTTCATTTGATTATTAAATAACGAAACTTATTTATTTTTCCAATAAAATTTAGTAAAAGTGATTATTGTCTTTAAAAAAATAGCAGAACGAACATTGATTGGTTTTTTCAAATACTAAAGGAAAAATGCTCTGCCATTATAGACATAGGGTAACGGAGGGGAACGAAATGTGCCCAAGAATTAAAATTCAATAATATTTTTTGACTATTTGTAGTTTTATTTTGAAGTGTATGGTTTTTTTAATCTAATAGAGCTCTTTTAAGTGATAAAAAGTGTTTCATTCATGTTTTAAAAGCTAAGTTTCGTAGTCACGGAACGGAAACTTATTATGCCCAATTTCATAATAAAAATGATATAAATATTGTATTAATCAATATTTTGCTGAAAAATTGCTATCACCAATTCAGCAATAGAACAAGGAATCTGCTAGCTATATAAAAATGGTTAATTTGAGTGAAAAAATAATATTACCCAAATTTCAAACATGTACAAACTTTGGCGAAAATGCCCAATTATTTCTTTAATATTAAAATATCTGTGTAATACAATATGGCAATATGAAAATAATTATAATAGGAGTAAAGGTCAAACATAAGAACACTAAATTAATATCGAATCCAAAATATGAAAACGTTATTAATGTTATAAATATGTATTAAAAAAAAAATCAAAATTGGATGGAACAAACAAACAACAAACTTTGTAAGTATGTTATATAATAATAATTTAGAAACCGCACACAACTGACAAAAGTTTCATCGCAATCGGATGAATGGTATAGGAACGCATACGAATAGTATAAGAAGATGATTTTATAATTCAGAAACCTTCGTGGGCATGCGCATGACAACTCACAAAGTTTCATTGCAATCGGATTAATGGTATAGGAACGCATACGAATAGAAGAAGAAGAAGATGGTTGTACTAATTCAAAAACCTTCGCGGGCTTGCGCACAACAACTGGTCAAAATTTCATCACAATCGGATGAATGGCATAAGAACGCATACAAATAGAAGAAGAAAAAGATAATTGTAGTAATTCAGAAACCTTTGCGGGCAAGGGCACAACAACTCACCAAAGTTTCATTGCAATCGGATGAATGGTATAGGAACGCATACGAATAGAAGAAGAAGAAGATGGCTGTACTAATTCAGAACTCTTCGCGGGCGTGCTCACAACAACTGGTCAAAATTTCATTGCAATCGGATGAATGGTATAAGAACGCATACAAATAGAAGAAGATAGAATAGAAGAAAAAGAAAATAGTTGTAACAATTCAGAGACCTTTGCGGCGTGAGCACAACAGTTGATCAAAATTTAATTGCAATCGGATGAATGGTATAGGAACGCATACGAATAGAAGATAGAATAGAAGAAGAAGATGGTTGTACCAATTCAGAAACCTTCGTGGGTGTTGGCACAATTACTGACGAAAAATTTGTTGCAATCGGATGAATGGAATAGAAATGTATACGAATAGAAGAATATAGAATAGAAGAAGAAGAAGAAGAAGATAGTTGTACTAATTCAAAAACCATTGCGGGTGTTACCACAACAACTGACGAAGGTTTCATCGCAATCGGATAAATGGTATAGGGACCATACGAATAAAAGAAGATAGAATGAAGAAGAAGAAGATGGTTGTACTAATTCAGAAACCTTCGCGGGTGTAGGCACAATTACTAACGAAAATTTTATTGCAATCGGATGAATAGAATAGGAACGCATACGAATAGAAGAATATAGAATAGAAGAAGAAGAAGAAGAAGATGGTTGTACTAATTAAAAAACCATTGCGGGTGTTACCACAATAACTGATGAAGGTTTCATTGCAATCGGATGAATGGTATAGGGACCATACGAATCAAAGAAGATAGAATGAAGAAGAAGAAGAAGAAGAAGATAGTTGTACTAATTCAGAAACCTTTGCGGGTGTTGGCACAATTACTGACGAAAATTTTATTGCAATCGGATGAATGGAATAGGAACGCATACGAATAGAAGAATATAGAATAGAAGAAGAAGAAGAAGAAGATGGTTGTACTAATTCAAAAACCATTGCGGGTGTTACCACAACAACTGATGAAGGTTTCATCGCAATCGGATAAATGGTATAGGGACCATACGAATAAAAGAAGATAGAATGAAGAAGAAGAAGAAGATGATGATTTTTCTAATTTAGAAACCTTCATGGGTGTGCATACAACCATTTGCCAAAATTTCATTGCAATCGGATGAATGGTATAGGAACCATACGAATAAAAGAAGATAGAATGAAGAAGAAGAAAAAAATGATAATTTTTCTAATTCAGAAACCTTTATGGGTGTGCATACAACCACTTACCAAAATTTCATTGCAATCGGATGAATGGTATAGGAACCATACGAATAAAAGAAAATATAATGAAGAAGAAGAAGAAAATGATGATTTTTCTAATTCAGAAACCTTTATGGGTGTGCATACAACCACTTACCAAAATTTCATTGCAATCGGATGAATGGTATAGGAACCATACGAATAAAAGAAAATATAATGAAGAAGAAGAAGAAGATGATGATTTTTCTAATTCAGAAACCTTTATGGGTATGCATACAACCACTTACCGAAATTTCATTGCAATCGGATGAATGGTATAGGAACGCATACGGGACAGACACACAGACAGACAGACATTCATTTTTATATATTAGTATAGCCTATACTCTTCCCGCAAGTGCAAGCAATAAGTTTACAAAGTTTTATTGCAATCGGATGAACGGTATGGCTGCGCATTAAATACGAACAAACAAACACACAAACACACAAATATTAATTTTTTATTAGATATTGCATTTTCTGTTACACTGTGTATAATCTATACCTACATGCATTGTTAGATTAAAAACCGTGTTGAGGAGTACGAATACAATAATTAGTCACATTGATATTAGATATAATTGTCTTAATATTGTACCTAATATGAGAGATGGAGATATATTAACATATAACAGATTAACTATTGAATTGATTATATACGAATATGAAAACATGACAGTACAAGAAAAACATTAAAGTTTACTGGGTAACACAAATAATATACCTACGCGATATCAAAAGCGTATGGTAAAACAAATTAGTACTTTCATATTATATTGGTAATTATTGTAAATTGAGACTACTGTTTTAATTTAATAAGAAATACGCCACATTTAAGTATTATCACATCACACTCCCTTCATTTTTATTCGTCATTTAAAATTGCAGCACTTATTTCACAAATTAATATATTTTATTTTCGTTTATGTCAATTCGCTCCTGTACATAAAACTTGCAAGCAAATAAAAAAACGCATAGGGGGTGAACAGAGAAAGTTGTCTTTGGCGCGCAGAGCTGACAATAAGTTCGAGAAATCAAAAAAAAACAAATATTAATTGAGCGTATATTGAGTGAAGTCCGCTGATAATAAAACAGTAAGTTTCGCCACTGGCCGAGTCAGAGAAAATCGGGGGTCATTTTAAGAGGCATATGGTTCATCCAGTATTTTACATCAATGTATTCAACGTACATTTAAAACGTGGCTGGCCATAGCATCCATATATGCGCGCTCAATACCGCCAGTCGCCGTAACGACTCTGGTAGCCGAATTGGTGCGTGCGTATCGTCTTGTAGATACTTGAAAACGTTGTGGCATATGAATATATTCCTAAAATAAGTATAGAGTACACCATACCTTAGCAATTACTCCGGGGGACGTCTGGTCACTGTCAAAGTTTACATCGTTGAGGTCCAAACAAATTGGCAAAATTAAATTGGAAAAATTAAGTGGGGTCTCCAGAACCACTATCGCTATGTCATTAGAAAAGCTGGTCGTCTCTCCACTATATGATTCAGGAATTCTAATCTCTTTCACCTGAAATATTTGAAAATTATAATGAAATGACCGTGTGTATTTGTCCTTGAAGATTATTCTAGGCCATGAATCATATTTTCATGCTGGACTGTTTGAAACCAACGGAATCATTAATAAATTGAACGTAATTTCAAAGCTCTAATAACTATGTCAATAATTTATCGATCTAATTTTCATTTTCCCATTTTAGATTTATTCAGTAGATCGATTATTATTTTGCTCAAGGGAAAAACATAATGTATACTTTTTACCGCAACAATTTAAATTTATAAAAATAAAACATCGAAAATAGTCATCGAAAAAGTGTCAAATCAGTAAAAAAAAAATCACGTCAAACATCCCAAGTTAAAGCGTAGGTACCATTATTATAATCAGATTTATTTCATTATTATATTAAAATGCACCGCTAGATATGTGATTAGGACGCCAATCCACATCCAATGTCTGGCTAGACAGCTGGCTCCGATAGTCATAAATATTATATTAAATTCATGTATTTTCATACATTGTTTAGTTGTAACCATTCTTAAATCAAAAGGGATTCTGATATCCATTTATTTTACTGAATATTAAAAAAAAAAACAAATTAAAGAACCCCAAGTCTTATGTCACTTGCATACAATCTGCGTTTATAGAACAACGAAATGTCATCAATCTCAGATAGTTTCATTTATGAAAATCAAAACAAAAAATTAAAATTTATAGTAGGTATACCAATTTTATCTTTCACTACCAAATATAACATCTCACACCACATTTGATCCCATAGGAGTAGTAACAGGCAGCTGGTATAATACTAACAAAATTCTTGTATACACTTTAGTCGCATATCTATTAGTTAATTTCGTCGTAATTAGGTATGCTGGCTAAATTGGTCAATCACATTGGCCGACATCCGATGTATGGACGAGATTTTGTATGTTCATTAAAGTATGTTTAGTTCATAAATCGCGATAAAGGCGAGATGCTATGCGGCGTCTATTTGCTACACGTAGGAGGCGAAACATAGCAAAGAAGAAGAAGACGAGATATTTATTGCAAATGCAGAGGTTTCGATAATACTATAAGTGTTGAAAATATGGACGTATTTACTATATTTTTTTTTAAGTTTCTGAATTATTCGTGTGTTATATAATATGTATTGCATTGAAATAATCAATACATCAAATCAATATGTAAGTCTTTTGTCTTTTCTTCATACTAAACGTTAGGTGTTTGTGTGTAATTATTCGACCTGTATGTTTGAAAAATTTACACCTTCAAAATGGTCAATACTAACACCTCCTATATTATTAACTATTCTTCCCGAAACACTGTGTAGATAATAATTTTTAACATAGTTGGAGGCGTTTTCGTCAATTTGCATTTTCATATTTATTAAAAAAAAATTATACCACAGATTTTTGAATTTCTGGTTCCGTGGAGTCTTCAATATGATTGAACTGACTAAACATTTTCCCAACTGCAATAGTGAATAGGCTGGGGTCAAAAGATTTTCTCGTTAGGGGGTCATAAAAGCAATGCGCAGCTGAAAAAAATACATTCAATATAATACTTTAAAGTTATTTTAACTTTTCTACAACAATTAATATAATATGCCTAATGAATTATTATAAATCATAACACCAAATGATTTCCAGAGCTACGTCTCTAATGAAAATTTGAAAATAATTCATGTTATTTTAGAGTGCAATATAGGCACCAACATATAAAATGCACACCACGGAGACCGAGCGGTTACCATGTCGGCTTAATTAAAATTTATTTATTTACAAATCGTTTGCATACAGGCAGAAGTCACTAACTCCAATTTTGACGAAATTGAGATTTTAATGTCATTATATAGAAAAAGTTGCTGCTTGACTGGCATAAGTCACAATTTAAGATTATTGAACATTAAAAAAATAAAAGTAATGAAGAACTCAAAAAATAAAGATTTTACAACCATTTTAAGAACACCTAAAACACAAAAGATTGATTATCTCAGAACTGTGTATTTGGAGTTAGTGATTTCTGCCTGTCCGCCCACGAAATTAAAAAAATCAAGATGTTCAAAACCTAATATAAAAGACAAATAAATAGTATATAACATATTGTTCATCCGTACTAGGTGGACTATATGAATATCAGAGGAAAGTGGCGCGTTTAATGAAGTAGAGGCCCGAGGCACTGACTGATTTTGAGGTCCCATACTATAAAAAATGAACAGTCTAATTTTAAATTTCCAAATAAATCTATGCATTAAAACAATTTTTATTTCGTATAAATTATACAAACATGGATTAATTGCCTCAAACTGCAAACAGCCTCCTTTCTTACAAATCAGAATGCATAGGGACATACCTACCAATTTAATATTTGGAAAAAAGTTTTTATGAATTCATATTTACAATCAAATATAACGGAAATATGTGACTTACAATAAATATATCTAATCAATACATAGCACGAATAAGGGACAATCGTTGGACAAATCTAGTCATCCAGTGGTACCCAAGAGGTACAAAACGTCCGCAAGGTAGACCTAGAGACCGCTGGATCGATGAAATGATTAAGTTCTGCAGAAGTACGTGGCAACGTAACGCACGGGACCGAGAGAAGTGGAATTAGCTTGGAAATGCCTTCATCCAGCAGTGGATAGATTCAGGCTAATGACGATATCGATGATGATGATCTAGTCAAAACCTTCTATTCATTTTATATGAGTGGCGGGCCCCTTTTCAATTTTCTCACGAGTCGGTTGCGTCATGTTGCGTTAGGAAAACGCGCCTCTGTCTGAAGCGATTTGGTTTAACAGAGCTATTGTCCACCCAATTGGCATTGCAAATGGCGGGTTTAGTTCTACAGTTTGGGAGAACAAACAACTAATGTTCCTGATTTTATCAGGGGAACGCAGGTCAATACTACCAAGAATCGCAGAATTCTTAGTTTTGATAAAAAAATGTTTTTCGGCAGGCACCCGGGTGGCAGTTACTCTTGGCAAGGCCCTTAATCGTTGGTATTTTGGTTGTCATCGTGCCTTATTTCTTCCCAATTTTTCCTTCACACTTTATTTGACACAATTTTGGAAAATGATTTTATACATATCAATCATCGGTGTAATTAAAATACTGCGAATGGACCATTTTTTTAAAAATGTTAATGAGAGACAAAATACCATACTACTAAGTGGGGTTGATTTTATGCGATTACATATTATTATATTAATTATAATATTATTGTTAGAAAAAAACAGTCAGAGATATCCACTTGTAGGTAGGTACGAGTACATTAATGGCAGATCTGAAAAGGGGAGGGACATGTAACATATTTTGGTTGCGGTCTACTGTCTCTACACGAAGACTGGAACCCGGAACATGAGATTAAGATCAGGATTAAGATGACAAGAAGCAATTTTGAAATCTCTTCTGAAATCGAGACAGATCTGGCAATCGATGGAAGGGATCATCTACTACATCATATCCACTGGTCAACGTAGTTGAAGCCTGGACATTAAACGAAAACTCAATAAGAAAACTGGAGCCGTTCGAGATGAACCTGCATCGGCGTATCATAAAGATGTCCTGGGCTGATCACATTACCAATGAGGAAGTTTTAAGTTTAGCCAATAAGATAAGAGAACTTATAGCGACCATCAAGCGCAGAAAACCTGCACTCTTCGGCCAAATTTTCCGCAATTTCAAGTATGATTTACTCCAACTCTTAATCAGATGAAGGTAGAGGGTGGCAGAAGCGTAGGTAGACAGATTCTCTTGACTGTAAAACCTACAAGTAAGTGACTCAATTTCGAAGGCGCTGGGGATCAGATAGGAAGGTGTACTACAATTTGCTCGCGAGCCTTCTACAGAAGATGGTACCAAAAGTAGAAGACAATATTATACGAGTAATAACAAGATTTTATTATTTCTCAATCCTATGCTCCATTCATGGGGTTTACAGCAATACATTATTATTAGTACGATTCCTACGTGGTATTGATTTCATCCTATAACAAAAGTAAACTTTTGGTCGATTTTTAAATTTTGATACACCAATTTAGTGGATCATGCCATTTTAAAGTTTAAAAAATAGCTATAATTACAAGGATAATATTGAATTTATTTTGAACATACCACTGATGACAAGGTTCCTGTGTATGATGCTTCCTCCGCACCAATATTTAGGAAGCAAGCCTTGTCCTTCCTGTCCATATTGAGTATATATTGCAACGTGCCAAGGGAATTCTCCCTTGGTAGCATTTTGTCCCGCAATCACATATATTTCTCCTTTTGGTCTTCTTGTTCCACACTCTGGAATTATAGGCATATTATTTTTCAACAAATATTGGAACACCATGCATCGAATATTGGAATAACAATATCTTTGAGCATCACGACTTTCAATGATAAAAGATTATAATTGTCAACACTGCAGTCTAGTTATGCCTGGCCAAATCTAATATATTATTATCTATATAAAGTTGACAATCATCCAAGATGAACAACAGAAACATAGCACTTTTAATGACAATTGCATTACATTGCAAGTTAAGTTTGAGCACAGATCTGTGACTGATAGAGGCTGTATGACACGCATTGTTAACAATTCCTGAAATAAATTCCGAATAACTTCAGAAATCGATCTGAAATTAAAATATAATTATTCAAGTGGAGTTCTGATATCCTAATTCCCTTAAAAATAGCTGGTATTGCAGTCACAATTCTCATAGAGGTCCCTTCATTGCTGGAACCATTTTTGGCACCCTTCATTGAGAATAGAATAGAGCTGGGCCACGTCTTCTCGTGACTCAAATCGGATCACTTTCGGCGGTATTATACCTTCTAAACCAAAGACTTATCACCAGTGATCGTGGTGATTAGGAAGACGAGGTCACCATTTGTTGTATCCAGCATTTCATATGAGGCTTGCAAACGGATTTGCTTATATTAAAAACTCTAAAAACCAAATCCAACAACAACAAGGATAAACCCAAGTCTAAGTAATCTCCCTCACTCACAGGCTGGCTGTCAATGATTGACGCTCTCTGCGTTTGGAATTATGCTATCAGATACTATCAGATATTATGCACATAAAGGTCTCCATCTCTCTAACGGAGGATACCTTCCGTACTTCTTTGGGAAAATAGAGTTCGGATAATTTTTGTTTAGCCTTCGTATAAGCGACAACACAAACATAGACTCCTCTAAATGAAACCCATACCGCACTACACTCGGTCTTAATCAGACATATCACGAGGTAAGTTTGGATTTTAAACATAACCAGCTTTTTATGTCTGGGAATACCTCAGGTACGAAATTAAAGTCGCTACGCACTCAATTTGAACAGTGTAGGTACAAACTTGGACTGCAATCTGGCATGGGGTAGTCCCATGAGCCGCTTTTGCAAGTAAGCAGTCGATGGCGGCCGACCGCAATATGCCCTTCCCGGCAAATGGGGGAAGCCGTTGACCCTGAGGGCACTTTTCTGTCGCACTCCACTTTGTTTCTACCATCCGGTGTGGGAATCATGCATGAAAAAGTCACCGTCAGCGAGTCGAGAGGGTCGCATTGCTCTAAAAACAAATATTGCACACACATAATATAAACGGTAAAGTAGTGGTGTTCTAATTGTGCGCTGCGGCGCCCTTAGGTTACCGCAACCAATATCAAGCTGTGACGCAAGCTGCATGCAAAATTAAATAGTATTAAAGGCGCTGGTGCACGATCACAAAAGTAGATAACATTGCTTCATCAGTTTGTGACCTTCAAGGCGTTCTTTTAGAATATAAATTAATTTTTGAATGACAGATAATATAAGTATTAATTACATTGGCAATTGGTTTTAAAAATACTTTCAGGTAGATAATATAGAAAAGTTCAAACGGATACAAGATCTGAAAAAAAATTGGGTAGCTGCAGTGATGTACCTATCGCATATCTAAGTGGTCATGCGATGCTTGGGGTGGCAAATTAAAGAATAAATGCAAATAAGACACTCTGAGTAGATTCCGTGGGGTAAAACATTTTTTTCGCCTGCGACGCTAGCATCCTGTATGTGTAGATCAGTGTTATCTGTATAATGTAGTATGTATCCGTTTAAAATACCTTATTGTACAAGAAATGTAGCAGAAGTAGGTGATGACTTCACATTCAATTTGAGGCCGACATAATGGGTAAGCGGTGAGACTTTGTCTATGTAGGTAGGTAACGTTGTCTATCTGTGTCAAGTTGTCTACGTTGATCCCATCATTAATTATTGTAAAACCACCTTTCCATCTTTATGTTATAATCGGTATTGGCAACATATTTTCTTCGCGTAAAAAATATTTGACGTGTAGTACGGTATACCTACGATTTATAATTTTGCACTTTTTCTACACTGATACGCCTCTTTACCTGATTACCTCGTATAAAATAAGATCAAATAAACGTAGTTATGCAGAAAGTAGCCAGTCCACAAAAAATAAAAAAATGAGTTATGATATAGATCAGATGCGAGAAGGTTTTCTCTACGTTCTACTGAAAATATCCAAGCCGCAAAAAAATTATTCTTGAAATAAAATACTATAGAAATATTCTGCTGATCATGCAAGTCGGACACTTGGGTGATCAGCAGAAAACAATTACACCACTCTAGTTACTATTACGATAAAATATGGATGATTTTGTATTCTGCATAAAACAGTCAAAGTCAGTTGATCATATTCTACATTTAATATTATAAGCAAATATTTATTTTATTAAATCTGCATGAAATGACCAAGCCTATTGTCTATTTTCAGCATTAGTATTGTTGATAGAATATATTGAAACACATGTTACACATAAAACAACCAAAGATAGTTGATCGCTTACTGCATTTCAATCAGTTTCAAATACAACATAAAACGCAATCTGTTGAAGCCTAGCTAGGCGGCATAATCGCATACTGCAGACCCGTGATTCTCTACACTGGTCATATTATACACGTAATTTCTATGTAATTTGACAGTTGCGCTCCCGCCAATATAGCATTGTCATTCGCGTCAAAGTTTTTTAGCGACGGTTGTGTTACGTTTTGTCGCTATTGTTATTTAATAGATATCTTCAGATATTTGTGCTCGTCTACAAGTGTACTTTATTGTAGTCTTATAAAAATGGATTGCCGAGGACGACGCATGGTTGAAATGGCACGATCAATATCTAATAATTCAAATGCGAACATACACACTGGGTTCATCTGTAGTCTGTCGTCCGATGTTTTGTCAGAAATTACAAATTTCTGCTGGCAGAGTTCACACGTGCCTTACAAAATTTTCTTCACATGGTCCGCTCAAAGATCAGCGAGGAATCTACCAGGGAGGATTTAATAAACTGCCACTTACAGCAACGCAGTCCGTTATAAAATTTATAAAACAGATTCCTCTATATCAATCGCATTACTGCACAGAATCTACGGAGGCAAAATTTTTACCTCCAGAAATTACTTTGGCAAAGTTATTTGAACTATAAAAAGACGAGGAAAAAGAAAACGCAGTAAGTGTTGCTTCATTTAAAAGAATTTTTTACACTTCGTTTAATCTGAGGACAAAGACGCTAAAAAAAGATTCTTGCAATCTATGCGACACACTCAAAATTCAAGTTGTGAATGAAATGGACCTAGATAAAAGGATAGATCTTAAAGCAACGCATGATACGCACCTTGCCTTATCAGAAAAGGCTCAACGTTATCTTAAACGTGATATGATTTTGGCTAAAGAAAATAGAGAAATTGAATGTATCACTTTTGATATGGAAAAAACTCTTACATTACCAAGAATACCCACAAATATTGTGTTTTATAAAAGGCAGTTGTGGTTGTATAACACTGGAGTACACAGTGCTAAGAAAGACCAAGGTTATTGCTACGTATGACTTGAGGGGCAAGCAGGCAAGGTGCCCAAGAGATTCGTTTTTCTTTGGTGAAACACGTTAATGAAGAAGTATCATCTGATGTTCGTCACTTAGTCTTATGGTCAAACTCCTGCGGCAGCCAGAACAGGAATATCATACTAACTCTATTATTAATGTCAATCCTTCAGTCGTCTTCAACATTAAAATCGGTAACATTGAAATTTCTATATTCCGGCCATAGCTTTTTGCCTAACGATAGAGATTTTAGTGATATCGAAAGTGCACTAAAACACCAACAGCGGTTGTACACACCCGAAGATTATATTTGTGTAATGAAAAATTGCAGAAAGAAAAAACCATTGTTGGTCAAAGAAATGAAAAAAGATTCCTTTTTTAGTACTTCTAAATTAGAAAAACACATAGTTAACAGAAAACTAGGTGATGACAAACAAAAAGTTAACTGGTTTAACATAAGAGAAATAAAGCTTTTGGTTGATGAACCGTATTTCCTCAATTTGAAGACTGATTTTGATGGCGATGTAATGAAAGTCGACTTACGTCCTAGGACAAGAGGAAGACCAGCAACAACAATACCTAATTTTAATGATATGCTGGTACTTTTGTGGCCCTTGGGTAAGCCAATTGCACCGGCGAAAATAAAAGATTTGAAGTCGTTGCTGCATCTTATTCCTTCGGATGCAAAATCATTTTACACGAATTTACAAACAAGTACCACTAACCGAGAGGACGTAGATGGGTACAACGAAGTGTAGGATTTCGATGTAGAGCTTCTTGATTAATATATTGTTTATCTTTTTACTTTCCTTATTTCATTTTTTTGTAATAAAAATATGTCAATATTTTAAATATTAAACTGCACACCATTTACACTGCTTGTTTCTTCTTGACCTTATCACACTTGACCTTATCACATATCGACCTTATCACATATTAGTATCTTGATTATCACATAGTAGTATCTAAATACGAATAATATTTATAAAAATCATACCTGGTCATGTTTAACAAAATGGCTATTTAAAAAAATTGCATTTTGCAGAAAGTGACCAGCCAACAAAATCTTAAATATCTCGAAAATTGAGGGATAAAATCCATAGAAAACAATAAATAAGATTAAATTATCGCTATACCTATAGTTTAAATAATAACACATCGACCTATGACTTTCCTTCATTTTTAATTTCATGTGGTTGCTAAAGTGCCATTATCTCAGCTTCACATTATTGTGGACTGGCTACTTTCTGCATAACTACGTTCAAATGATATTCACTTGTATCAATATACGTATAAATAAATAGATAATAATAAAATGTAAAAAATATATTTTAGAATACAGACGAACTTGGTTATTACGATCACGGAAATAGCGATATCTCGGATGTAATGAGGAAACATTCATTGACATTTTAGTTTATGATTTTCTCCATACATTTATTCACTTTTATAACGAGCTACTTTTCGGGTATACCGATTAAAACTGTTAATGTGTTGATCGTTTAAAAACAACATTTCGACCCTAAGCAATACAATCCGACGGGGCAGTTAATAGTTAAGTATATAAGTACCTAATTGGTGTTTTCGCCGACAACATTGAAAAAGTATCCACGCATATGGTTGAAATCGCATGTAAAAAATCCAAGCTTTATGAAGTCAGTGGGTACCTACCAGCGCCGACGGCTCAGCACTTCATTACAATAAACAAATTCTTTTGTAGTTATGAATGCCATACTTATTTCGGGGATTTTTACGATCGTTTTCAGATTTTTTTATGTTCTATGCTTAAATAGAACGTGGCGCGAAAAATGTTATATAACGATATAACGAGTAATGCTAATAACGAAAAAATTCAGTTCTACTGTATATTATATCATTGTCATTCTAGAGCCGGAGTACAAAGTTATGAAGACAAGTGGCAACTCTACAAGTGTAGATAGTGAAAGGAGTACCTCCAACACAATTAATCAAAAGCATGCGCAAAACTACTCGGTGCTTAAAAGCAAGATTAAAAGTTGAAGAGAACTTGAAAATGAAAGCAAACAAATGTGGACATGGCTTAATAGGTGATCAATTAACAGTTATGAAAAACAAGCTCGTTGACGTGTTCTGCATTTAGATATCTCTGAATCGGCTTATTTATTTATTTAATTTGAGCGCAGAATGCAAACACTGTTGCTGATCCACGCATGATGTAACCGGTACAGCGGGACAACCGCTTGGAATCGCCTCCTGAGGCGTTTCGACTATCGCCCGCTTTCCGAATGCCTCCTCCTGCGACCGGTAAAATCTTTGCGTAGACAGGGTAATGATAAACCGATGTTTATGTTTAACGACGCGGTCGGTTGCGGGTGAATCGCAAAGTTTTTAATGACCATTTAGGATTGCGCACACCTTGCTTGTAGTAGTAATTAGTATTTATGTTTGTTACTCACTCTCGCATATTGGTATCTTGTTGCTCCATTTAGTGTCGTCACAGTAGATGCCAGGAGAAGTGTTAATCGTGCCGGAAGAACACTCCACATTCAGAAAAGAGAATGGGGGAGCAATTTCTCCGGCATTCATAACGACGGTACCCTTTAATGAATATTTAGTTTCTCGGGTAGATGCAGGTATCACACATGCATCGCTAAAAATAGCCATATCGATTAATTCATGAAAAGTTTATACATATTATACATAAGTGATTCCTATGCAGGGTTCCGAGGAACCCTGGGCTTCCAGGAAAATTTGCAACATGCGAATAAAGTACAACTTGCACCGGTGTGACTGCATAAGGAATGGTCGAGTTCGTCAGTAATCGCGTGATCGCCATGTCACCACTAAAATTCGCTTGACGTGGTTGTGACACGTGCTTTAAATACTGCTAGAGGGTGTGATACTCCGAGACTTTGTACCATAGCTTCACGGATTTCGGAACCTGTCGTCCTGCAGCGATTATTAGAAAGCATTGTTATTTGATCATTAACCTATGCTCGCCAGCAAGATATGTTTTACATGGCATGTTTATCAAATCAACCTTTTCTTTGCCTCACAATATTACTATGGCAGTATCTGACAAGCCACAGATTTTTAACAACACACGTCAAATATAGAGCGAAGCTCTTACTACAATCGCTGTAATACCAATAATTTGTGGCTTAGTATTTCATAATTATTCGACAGTGCCTAGGAATTTGAGTTTAAAGTCGGACGGGATAACTCGCAAAATGTGTACCTATGTGCGGCCTGTTGATATATGCCTGCCTCATAGAGCCTGCCTCATAGAGCGAGATAACTCTTTGGAGCGGTACTTAAACTCTCCGACAGGGGAGCTGACACGAAAGTTCCCACCAGCCATTACAGCAGCATGAGATGTCAAGGTGCATAAGAGGTTTTGTTTTGAGATAACTCAGATTCTTATGGGTTACGAAGTCATATAAGCCTATCTGCACCAGTTTAAAATAACATCTGACAGCAAGTTCCCATGCGAAGGCGGAAGCGATCAGGATGTTCGATATCTACTCCTCGATTGTCCAAGGAACGGCACAGCCTGATTTTTTTTTATTACAGATGGTAGACGCGGACATCCGAAACCTTCCAAAGACTATGGCAAATGAGGCAGGGAGAGATGCGCTTTTTAATTTCTGCATTGATGTAAAAGAATCAAAATAATAAACAGTGACAAATATCAATGATTCATTCCTTTAAGATCCAGTGATTGCAGTCATATAGGTTAGGACAATGTTTCTTAAGCTTTTTACATCCGCGTGCCACAAAAAAATGTTTTGCGGACCATCAACATCGGAATAAAATATTAAATATTTATATTTACACTATTTTTGAAACAATTGTCGAAATATAATAAAACCTCACTTCAAACCTTGGGTTTCTAGGTAACTATTTTTTAACTGCAGAACATTTTTGCGACCCACCCAAAAATCTTCGCGTTACCGCCGCCACGACCACCACCGGTTAAGAAACTATGGGTTAGGATACATAATAAATATTAAACTTTAATTCTAGTCAGAAGTTCAGTCGGAAAAACTACAAGAAAATGGGGTCTAAGAAGATTCGGCGCCGGGACAACTGGGCGCTATGCAATCGAATGAAATTCGAAAATAAATAGACGTTCTTGAATTATGGGTTCTTTTAAAATGTATTCAATTCTTATATATTATTTAATGCTTGGTGAGAATTTTAATATGCAGACGTAAATAATGATTTAATTGTGCCTATGCTTAATTTCCAACGAGAAGAGAGTTCTTTTATTTTTTTTTATTTTTTTCATTAATGAACGTTGTTTTATTAGACAGTGCGGCGCCTACTTGTCCTGGTGTTTAATTGTCCCAGTGCCAAAAAATGCGGCTATAAATCTCAGTTCTCATTTTCCAATGAATATGACAAAATATTCATCTGAATCACCACTGCCTTGCACTACAAAGAATTTTTCAGGGTTTAGGCCCTGGCTAAATACAAATTAGAAATACCCAATGCGGGTAGATGAAATTAATGGTTTCAATAGAGATTTTCTCCGCCGGCAGAAATTCCCATTGATTTAGCATCAAGTAGAGTAGTTTGCGTGCCAAAGTCCTTAAAGAAACGTTGATAGTATATACAAGGTATCCAAAAAGGCATCTAGAAAAAAACTATCTCTTTGGACCCAGGATATTATGTGTGTTAGTATAATAATTCTTCCTTGCGGCATTCCTATGTCTCATGATCATCGTCTGAAGAGCAGTTGAACACTTGCACACTTATCATATGTTCTGATTAATTCACGCTCTTTAGAATATACTTTAGTAGTAAATAGTTAATAGTGGTGATTCCCAAAGTTTTTGTTTAGCGAAATCTTTGAAAAACTTTGTAAAATCTCGTGGAATCGCTTCCTGTCAGATTCTATTTTTTTTAGAAAACATTGAAAACTCTGGCAAAATCCTAGTTGGGAATCACTGCGTAGAAAATAAGTTAAAGTGAAAGATGCATACCCAGTAGGTTGAATGGTAGGTTTTACGGGTACCATAGGGGTAGTGGCGGTTGGTCGTAAAGTAGACGATGGTGTGTAGCCAGGTCCGCATACATCTGGATCTTCATCTGAACCATCAGCACATTCATTTCTCTACACATATGAAAAAAGTTAGTAATTCATTAGATACCTAACTGCTCAATGGCGGCTTTTCATGAAGCAGATATGGCGAGTGTGGTTTTCTTTGATGCAAATGATGCAACTGATTCGTCAGAAGGAGGCCTCAACCAGTTCAAACCAGGAAAAAAGCTATTAAATTAGACCAGGATCTTAAAAGATTCACATTTCTTACAGATTGAGTACAAAATATAGCCCAAAGCGTAAACAATCCCTGCAACTGACTTCAAAGAGGGCGGCAACGTAACTGCTCAAGTGGACACATACTTGTATAAAAAATACTACATCACTAATATTATTATGTCATCCTCAATAATAAATATTTTTCTTTTCTTTTCTTTATTTGCTCGCAGTTTGTAAATGAATTTAGTCAAATCAAATCAAAATTTACGGGCGACGTTTACATAAAATATTTAATTCAGACGTATAAATTTTATCTTACTCTAACGCATATTGTGGAGATATAAGCGTGCCGAATACTTTCTTACTCGCACTTATGGTTCGTTTTTCAGGTTTGTTCAAGCCTTGGCATAGGAACTCAAATTTTGAGAAATACACATTTTTTTAAGATTTTTGTATAATTAAATAATTGTATGACCAATTTAAATTGTTTCGAGGTCTCCTTTTAAATCTTCTGACGAATCGATTGCGACATCTGTGTTAAAGAAAATTGTGGGGCGGTTTGTATCTTTTGAAAACAGTAGTGAAGACAGCAAGTTTAGCATTGGCAATTCTTCGAATTTGATTAAATTATCTGGAAAACTATAATATATAATACATTCCTTAATATATAATATAAAAACACTCCATCTGTTTATTTAATATTATCCGAGTTTAATTTAATATTTTAGTTCACTCCAATTGCTGCAATATTATATTATATTACAATGGCGAAACGTGGAGGTCGGCTGTGGAGATAAGACATAAATAGTACACACCATGGCCCCCACATCCTGAAGCGGGCCCTCAGGCTTGGTTTTTAGCAGGCCCCCTACCTATCGCTATGGTTAAAGACGGTGTGACCCTCTACAGTGGTGTTTTGTAAATAGTGTTTAAGTTAAAAAAAAAATAAGAGTATTTAGTGTATTATTAGCGATTTTTGTATTTTTAATGCATTATTTTGAATTGTGGAGTTGTCGAGCATCAACACACAATAATCGAAAATTATACCGCACCGTCTCGTAATTATTTGAAAAATTTATTGGACAAGAAGTAAAGTAGCGCCGCTGGTCTACCCGCCATACCGGGCCCCCCTTGATCCCGGGCCCCCAGGCTAGAGCCCTGCCATGGTATGGGGGGCATGGTACACACTAAACTTAGTCATACTTATTCGTTTTTATTGAACTACGAATACAAATTGCAGATGATTTTTAAAACTATATTCAACTCTGCCTAACCAAACTATAATTGATAAAAAAACCTTTAAGTACTTATATAAAATATCTAAAATTATGTATGATTTAATGTTAAAATTTTAGATATTAATAGATAGAAATATTTTTATATAACATCAATAATTATTATGGTTTCGTTTAGGCAAAGTTTAATAATTGTAAAGTCTGACCAAACTATCTGCAATTAGTATTATTAGTTCAATATGTATGACTGACGAAACTTTTTTTTTTTTTTTGACCATGTCCGATCCTAATATGATCATATGGGCCTCCACAGAGTAGAAGTTTGTATTAACAGATTTTGTTTTTTACGAGAAATGGATGTCAGCCACTTGCTCAACCTATTAGGTCCATACCCTGACTCACACACAAACTGAAAAACAATATGTGTACTTGCCCGACCCAGGATTCGAACCTGAGACCTACAGCGTGATAGTCCAACGCTTATGAAACTTAGTGTTCACTATTTATGTCAGATCTTCACAGCCTACCTCCACTCATCGCTACTGGTAAATTATATGGCGATGGGTCATAAAAGTATTATAATATTATGGTATCTACAAAAATTAATTCTACGATTTTAAATATACCTTCAATCGCCCTGACAATTCGTAGTTCCGATTATATTTTTGAAACTTCGGGTAGGTATGTTAGATAAATAATTATAGATTATTACATCATATTAAATATGATTATTTATAATAATTCTAGCTTATAAGTAGGTACTTACGTAATTGCATTTTCCTTGCTTCTCAATGCAGGCTCCATAAGCGCATTTGAAGTATTTGTTTATGCACTTACTTGAGGAGCATTCTGCTATTGTTTCATCACCTCCGTTTGGGCAATCTTTATTACCATCACAAACCAACTCCCTGGCAATACACTGTTCCGATTTTGGACAGCGCCACTGAAAAGGGCTGTCAACAAAAAAAATACATTCTACAACTTTACGTACTTTCAACTACACACTAGGTATATTGTACATAGTTTAGTTATAAAATGTATTTTTTATTTATGAAAATAGTAAAGTTACACACAGTAGAAAGAACTAAGCAAAGAAAAAGAGAGAAACATATTAGGTATTATAAAGTATATTTTATTTACAATCGTTTTAACCCAATGAAAAGGCTTTGTAAGACCAATTACGGTATTATTATATGAAATTCGGAGTCAAAATATAGTGTGTATTCCAATTCAAAAAATGTTACGTTAAAAGTTTATAACATTACTATACTTTTAGGTTTTTATGTAATAAATTCTATATTTCAATGCATTTTGCTATCTCTAGTAGACATAAATTATTAGTTCCCTTATAGTGGATAAATTAAATCATTATAACATGGGTGATCTAACTTTTACTGAAATACGCTGACGATCGGACCACAGCGATATGACATTCGATGATTTTCATCCTTGATTCCAATAGAAATGCACAGTAAATTATCAACATTTATTTGTAAAATCTTGTAAATTGTAGATTGGTAATTAGTACAACCGTCTCTTAAGCCAGTCGCACATTAAAAATCGTCTCGACTGGGATAATAGTCATAAATCAAAACTGAGCACAACATGCAACTTTCTTATGTGCGTATAGGCAAGGCCGTGCGAGGACAGTGACGTCACACGGCTAGCCAAAATGAATGACGTTGTGCCTTGTATGATTATACCTGAGCTGCATGTCGGGTGAAAATAGTTGCATATTATGACTCCAGCTGTTTTTTTTTTCAAATTAAAATTACGCATTCCACCAATATGCGGAGCTCCATTTGGCAACGTGTGTTTTGTGAATAATAATGACTTCACGTCGACATGTTTGACACGAGCTTGGATGTATGAGCGGGCTAAGGGCGCAGACACACGGCATTGCAGTCGACGTGCGTAGATGTGCGTCGACGCAGGTCGTATTTGATTCCGATTGTATCCGATTAGAATCACCAATTAGATAAAACAAATTCAATTGGTGATTCTAATCGGATGCAATTGGAATCAAATAAGATCCTGCGTCTACGCACGTCCTCTGCAATACCGTGTGTCTGCGCCCTACGTCTGCTAAAGGTCGGCACGTTGCCTAGGGACGTCACTGCTTCTAATAGATAATATCTCATTGGCTTCATTCATGCAGATAACTTTAATATTGATATTTCCAAAAAATATAATATCTCACTCTGCACATTTTGGTCTAGGTGGGTCATTTTTTCTGCAGTCGACGTGAAGTTCGTCAGAGTTATCGAAACAGTCTTTCACTTTATTACACTTCAAGTTTTTAGCTATACATCCGCCATAGGCACACCGGAAATAGGGAGAATTACAGCTGAAATTTAAGAAAAGATTATACTTAAAATATTAAATAGGTAAGTACATAAATACAATATTTCCCAATAAAAGAGTAGACGGAAAGAAAGATCATTCTCCAAAAAAATCGCAAATTAAGTCAATGATGCCATCTTCTGGAAAATTTTATAAGCTATTAGATGGCATACTTAGATAATAATAATCATTGACTCAATCAACACTGACCTCAGAAAGAAAACATTGAAATTCAAAAGAAAGATCATTAAGACATTTGACAAAGAATATTTATATTTATATATTTTTTTTCTTTCTTTCCTAAGGCTATACTTACTTCAGTTTAGGCATGGTCTAAAAGGATCGTGGCTAGGCGATGCGCGGATTTTGCAAATGACGCGTGCCGAACGAAGTATAATTTGTAATACAAATTCAATATGCGTCCATTTAATATTATGTTTATTGTTATATTACTAATAATAATAGTATATTCATTGACAATGTTTTCTTTTTCAAGTACATACGTAAAGTTTTTTAGTCATCTTTGCACGATTTAAGAATATATTCATTCGACGCCATGACAAAACAAATTGACGTGCGCACACCTCGACTATCGTTCTCCGATTGGCGACGAGTGCCAAATTTCGTCGTACCTACTATTGAAAATTATTTGCCGTTTCACTGAAGTACGCTCTTTACTCGAGTGAATTGCGATTGCAATTAATATTAAACTGACATGTAAGAACTTTTCATTTTGAGTTTAATAAATAATATAACAAGGATGTAATTAAGTTTTTTCAGTTTATCTCAAAAGTGAATTAATGTTAATTATTAATAAACAATGATCTTTATTTTCGACTACCCTTCAATTATAAAATTTAAATAGTTTTTCCGTCGTCACCAAATTGACTTTATAAAAAGTTTACCTGCATATATTTAATTTTTTCTCATTCAAATTTATACGATTGATACGAATTTCCGGTTCCCAGCTTAAGACAGAAAGGGGAAGTCATTTTTTCAGTCTGCCTAAGGGCGGCACTTTACATAGAGACGTGACTGCTTACTGAATTGGGAGTGTTTTCCCAATGGTGTTTTGGAATAAATTACGAAACTTCAAGACACGATTTTTTGACGCACATCTATGGATCACGGAGACACGCGTACCCAATTCAAAGACTACCCTAGGTACACGAACCAAAGAGATTATTTAGTACATTTACTAGGGCGCATACACACGGCGCATTGGAGTCAACTGCAATACTGTGTGTCTGCGCTCTGAGTTGGTCTTAGCGTAATACACAGGGAACTCAGAAATAATGTTCTGTGGTAATACACGTAATACACGAGATCCAGTGCAGTGCGAAAGCTGTCCACTTGTCACAAAACGATTCGTAATAGACTGTGAAACACTGCGTTTTACTGAAGTTTAATACTGCTTCAGCCATACTGCCACCATAAGCATCGTTTACCTAGCACCTAATGAAACCATATAATTTAATTTTTTACCTACATGAAGTTACATATATCTATATACATACTATTAAACAGTTATACATACGGGACACTTCGGCAAACCGAAAATTTCTCATCTGAGCCGTCAGGGCAATCTGCCTTGCCATCACATGGCTTATCCCAATCGACGCAGGTTCCATCTTTACATTTAAATCCTTCATTCCTGAAATAAAATAGTAAACGTTAAAGAGACATATTTAGTATATTTAGGTTTTTTTCAATACTAAGGCTCTTATAATATTAAAAGATTCGCATCATATAATTCTGTTAGGCTTGTTCGATTCTTGCAAATAGATCAATTTTTAGAATTGATTCGATTCAAGTACCTAAAAAAATGAAGAAATCATTTTATAAAATCATTATTATTATCTTATAATTTCAACACAAGAAATCTGATCAAGGGACCTGCTTCGAGCTGGCGAGTCAGCTAGTGCGATTGTGATGATGACACACAAAACTTTCCACTCGCTCAGAAGCCAGCAGGCTGGCGAGTTGAAACCGTCATTTTTGATACTATTTGACAGGACGTATTGAGTAGTTCGTTTGTTTACTGACAAGTTCGCCACTATCGCTCTACTGCGCAGACGCAGATCAGTCCACACGCCAGCGAGTAGCGAGTAAAGTAGCCAGACTTTCAACTTTTCTCTGTAGATTGTTTACAATATGCTTATTAGTTAGTTCAATGATGACACTGTGCGAGTTTACAAGCAGATTGTAAATACGCTGGCTTGTAGCTTGTAAAGTAGCTCAATGTCATAGACGCTTAAGAAATGCGCCTAAAAATGCGCATTTAAAACAATTAAGTATCATACTTCTCAAAAACATAAATGATTAAATCGTTCTATAAAGAATCGATTCATTAGAATATTTTGATGAACAATACGAAAACATAAATAAAATCGTGAGTTACTGACAGAGCAAAACATACAGAATATTCATTTTGTTGTAGCCACCAATTCAGTCGTACTAAAAAAAGTAGGTTACTTTATAATATTCAAAAAGCAAAAAAAAAAAACTAATTCTCGTGTAGTACCTATTTCAATATAGGTATCTGTTTTTAATATAGAGCAAAAATATCAGTAAGTAGGTAAAACAACTGAAACTTCAGCAATATTAGCAATATTGGAATGTGCCATGGGCGGTTAAAAGTGTAATGCAAGACATAATATTTCAATATTTTCAAAGTTTCATTGGTTGTTTCAAAGATAAAACTCACGAAGGGAACTTATAATATTATACCACTTTAAAGAGATAATAATTATTATTCTAACGGTTATTTTTCTTTATTGAAAATACATATTGACACGCTCTTTTCAACATAATCATACGGAACTTATGTGTAAATAATAAACTACCGAATAAAACTATTATTCATAATGCAAATCTTCTCATTATATCCACAGTGTCACTTAATGAGTTATACCTACCTTTTATTAAATGATTTTCTTAAGAAACTATTAGGGGATCATCGGCTTACCAGGATTTCTCCCAGTTTCTTGCCGGGCCAATCTGCCACTGCATGAAATAGTATCGTAATTACGTCATGTAGTAATTATTTAAATCATGACGTGTTTTCAGTGTTACATAAATAATTTAATTATTCATAAAGGTGAGAGGAAACAGGACACTTACGGACATTTCGTATTAGCCTGTCGTTTTTGCCTTAAGTATGTCCGTCGACTTGTGTCGTTCAATGGGCTTTCATTAAAAAAGTCCAATGGGCTGAAAATAATTAAATACACATTGTTTTAAATAAACTTTTTTTATTCAATTTATCCGTTAAAAATTAAATTTGAAGAAATTCTTACGTCATTTAGGAATCTAGTTACAATGATAGGTACAAAATCACAAAAGATGAGCGCCAGTTTTAACAGATTTTCAGACAATTCGGACGCTTGGTTGTAAATAGGGAACAAGGCGCGGATGCTCCGCTCAACCGACCCTTAATAATCTACTGAATTTTGCTACCCCTTAGAGCGCAAACACACGTCATTGCAGTCGACATGTATATACGTGCGTCGACCGTGCATCTGAGTAGAACCACCAATTGGATAAAACGAATCTAATTGGCGATTCTAATCGGATGCCATTGAATTCAAATAAGACCTGCAATGCCGTGACTTATAAAAGCATCAACAGGCAACGTGCTTATTTTAGTTTGCCAATATACTTCACAATACCACATTACCATTAATAACCCTAATCGTTGGTATATGTACAAAATACTAAGTAAAATTAAAATACCTCTCTTGGAAAATACATTTTTTATTTCATGAAAAATTACATTGGTACGAGTATTTTAATTAAAGTACAGGGGTGGGGCTTTTTGAATTTCCCACAGAGACGCCGAGTAAGTTTGGATGGGCCCGAACCTGGGTTATATTATAATCTTAATGCTATAGATTATTGAAGATCCAGTGGCAATGAAAAATATCAGATCGATTGATTTCATAATAAAAATAATTAACGACTTACTAATCCATGAAAATACTTACTACTCTAAATTATTTTCAAAATTTTGAAGTTTACTGGATTGGCATCGGTTGTCAGTGACGCTGAAAACAAATCAAAAGAATATAATATTGTATTATTATATCAAAGTATTGAAACTTTTTATTACTTATTACAAAAAATTCAGTGTTTTCTTAAAAAAAAAATCATGTTAATGATATACAAAATGTATGTACTATTGACTAGGGATTGCAATATTGAATGAAAATATCAATACTGGTATTGAATACCAGCATGCAAGAGGAAGTATCTAACAATAAATATAATGAATGTACTCATGTAAAATTATCTTTAAAATATTAATATTTTATAGCATGTCTCATTGCTGGTCCCCGTGGACGATGAAAGGGAGTAAACCAGACATTGCGTAACCTAAGAAAAAAATTACAGCCCTGTGAAGCTTTTTATGTTAATTAATAGGTACATTTTGTTTCCACTATTATCTGATTTTTAAAACCGGTATTTCGGCATTGAAAAATACTGGGATACCGGTTTTCATATACCGGTATTGCAATCCCTTCTATTGACTATTATAACTGACTAAAACAGAAACAATGTACAAAAGTTTTGAAAATAGCATTGGTCTATTGTCACCTCATAAATAGTTCGTTCCATCACACTGTTACTGGGTGAATGTTTACAACACAATGACAAAAAAAAAATATTAACTTCAAAACAGTATATTTATTGGCGACCAACGGATAAATGATATTAAAACAAAACAATTTCTAATTCATAACTGTATGCTATGAAGCGAGCAAAAATTTCAAAAGAAACATACTGAAAATAATGTCCAAAATATTGCAAATATTCTAATGCTTTGTAATCGCCAATCATCATTTAAATATTCCAACTAAGGGAAATGTATCTAATGATTCGATATTAAAAGTATATCCAGGGGTAGTCAACTTGGTCCCTACCGCCCACTAGTGGGCGTTCCAGCTTTCATAGTGGGCGGTAGGGTTTTAAAAACATTTTCATTATGCATCTGCCTCAGCGACTCATTAATAATTTAATTAATTAAATGTAATTTCATCAGACTTCATGCTTATATGAATGCAAAGTATAAATAAAAAGATAAATTTAACTACAGTGAGTTGTTTTATAAAGATTTTTCTGTCAAACTTAGCGAAAGTCTGACATACAGTATTTGGTAAGTAATTATTATTATATGCTATAACTTGCTAAAGTAAAGTTACTTCCCTACTTTATACATCACCATTACTGTGGAACCGGTGGGCGGTTAGAAAATCTTACTACTAACATAGATACAAAAGTGGGCGGTAGGTATAAAAAGGTTGACTACCTCTGATCTATACTTTTTTGGCATATATAAATTAACACAGTTTCGAAATTGACCCTTATTACAATGTTTGTAGGTTCGTTTACTTTCACCTTCATTTATCTATCAAAAGAATAATATGGACTGATTCTGGCAAACTATAATGACGGGCACACCTTGGAAGTTACATGTAAATTATACGTACAACATTTCACCGTGCCACAATTCGCCGTGAGCTTTCTTATCGGAAAGAGATGAGCGTATACTATTCGGTCTCCAATTTTATTAGATTCAATATGAACATTAATTCAATTTTCATAGCTGATTTTCGCAAAATTTATGAATTCAAGAATGAAAACCTAACCTAACTTAACCTAACCTAACATAATCCAGTATTTTGGCTATTTTCAAAAAAAAAATCTGCTGGCTTCCTGTAAAGTGTAAACCGACAAGAACCATGTTCTATTTAGACATGAATTTTATGTGAGTACTATACGTCCCAATGAGGTTGGACGGTCTTTAATATACGACCATATATTTCCGATACAACATTTCACGGTGAAGTGTGATACGGTAAACTGCATACATACAAGTTTCCGAACATGCACATTGGAAACCTCAGTCTACGTTATAGTAAAAATAAAACATAATAATTAATTATAATATGTACCTAATTATTTGTCTCACCTGCAGTCATTTGAAATTTGTGCATCATCCACAGAAAGTGGGCCTGCTGCCGTATTTGACACTAAAGCTGAAATCAAACACGAAATATCTTTAATACATATTATAATCAGCTGCACTCATTACTGCGTCATAATATGGAGGACGGAATAATTCCGGTCCCTCCTTAGATTCATTACTTTCAACTCCTGACTCCTCTGTTTCGGCCATTGTATCGGCAGAGTTTCAGTACATGGGTACGTATGACACTTCATGTCATTAAAGGTAAATGACGGCAGAACAAGTTAAGATTCTTGTTATTTTCTAAAACTCTTTCTTTAAGCACTAAGGTGCATGGTTGCTACACCAATCCCGTGCAGCATCGCTTCGGGACAAGGAGGTGTGGCACTAAAATCTTTTCATTCTGACACATTTATAGCGTCATGGAAGGCGGCCGTGCACAAACCGCGGCTGCATATACATGGCGGGTGGAGATGGGGAAACTCAAATTATTGCACTCAAATGGAATAGTACATAACTTAAATCCATTAGAATTTAAATTCAAATTCCATCAAGTACCGTCGGTCGATAGTATTAATATTATTATATAATACTTCGTGAGAATTTAAATATGTACACCTAAATAATGATTTTTAATTTGTGCATAATATGTTTAACGAAAGAGAGTTCATTTATTTTTATATGAAGCCTCAGCAAAAAACGTTATGTTAAAAACAAAATGAATTAAAACCACCAACTAGTAGATAGAAACTAATAAAATTCCTCGTCTACTCTCTGTATAAAATCATAGCGAACGTCTATTTATTTCATTCGACAGTACGGCGCCCAATTATCCTGGCACCCAGTTCTCCCATTCCCACTAGGTTACTTACAGGTCTCGAAATATGAACCGGAGTGCTCCGTAATTTTCCACAAATATTAGTGTGACGAGTTTTTTTGTTATACCTGTCTACCTAATTACATCGGATGGAACAAATGCAATAACAGTTTGTTGACATTTGATATGCACTACTACTAAAGACTTGGGTAAAGAACGCTTTTCAGCGCAGCAGGCGAAAAAAAACAATTTTATAAGAAATATACTATCAAAAATGGTGTTTTTATATTTCTTCACTTCATCTACCATATATAAGCAGTGCATGGATTGTCGACCCCCGCGGAACGTCACTCCTTTGTACTTATGAATAATGTATTATTTCCGAACGTTTAATTAGTTAAATTAACACAATAATTACCACATTTAAATAATACGTTAATTATATCTAATGGCCATCGACTCCAAAAACCTAACCGAAAAAAATCTTTTTTTCCGGTTCGGTACATGTTCAAACACGCGCGTTAACATGACCTTACTACCTACTTCATTTATCGTTTGTCAATTTATGGCTACAGCCGTATGTTGTAGCTTAAGGCGAATTCTTTGCCTCAATTTACGATCAAATGTAACTTCAACGCCATCTAAAGGCATCTACAGGCATCTACAGGCATCTACCTTGAATTTCTAAAAATGTGTTACTAAAAACTTTCGTCGATCGCAACCAGATGGCAATAAAATATAAAATAAAATATTGTGTGTCGCCACATATTAAAAATCATAAGCTTGATAAAAATGCATTTAAATTTATTATATATTTACTTAAAAATATTTACAATTAATATTTTCCCCATAAAATATTTACAATTCTAACATGTCTATTTGATTTGATTTAAAGTGTTTATGATTTTTACATTTTGTTTACCGTAGTTTTTTTACAGTGGTAATAAAAGGGTATCCTGTCCAGTCAATGAACCAGATTTTTTTACGTTGTCAATACGAATTAATATAAATATTTTTCTACAGTAAAATTCATTTATAGTAGTAAATGAACATTTAAGTACAAATGTTTATAAGATTGAGTTTAATCTTGTACAATTGACAATTACATCGAATTTCTTCTAGAGGTGGAATAAAAGAATGATATTAAATGAAAAGCAAAACAAATGCCATTCGAATTATTATTAAACAAAATAAGGAACATACAGTTGTACTTGGTTATTACTAGGAAGGTTGGACCGGCTGAATTTGCTCGTTATAAGCGGTACTCGTTATATCAGAGAATAGGTATTTTTATTGTCGGCGAAAACAACAATTAGACACTTAACTAGTGTCATAAACGTAATCTGTCCCCGGCGGCATCTTGTCCGATCGGATTTTATTGCTTAGGGTCGAAATGTCTTTAAACGATCAACACATTACCAGTATTTTAGCTCGGTATATCCGATAAGTATCTCGTAATAACAGTGAATAAAAATGTATGGAGAAAATCATATACCGACTGTTTCCTCATTACATCCGAGATCTCGCTATGTCCGAGATTGTAATAACCGAGTTCGACTGTAGTTATAATTATGACATGAGGCGTATATTATCAAAACCTGCTTAACTCCACGAACACAATTGTTGGCAAAAGCGAAAAAACTGCTGTGGGCTTAATTATTGCAAAATATAAGAAAAGATAAAATTAATGAATAAAGAAGTAGATAATAACACGTCACCTGCCGGGTTACTAATGTAAAAGCAACATTTAAAAAGTTATTTAGTGTGTTAAGAATTCACTTAGGTAGGTTTTGATACTTAACATCGGATTTGAGTAGGTTTTGAAAGTCAATCATATGGATATAGGCTTTTTTGAAAGGAAATAAAGTGAATTGGAATAAAAGTTTATGCCAGGGGTGTATGACGGAGTAAGCAATAATGAAAGATGTGTTATAATATTTATTTTGGAAAATTATTATTTTATCAAAGAAAAAAGAATATTGGGCGTAAAATAATTTCGACATTACAACTTAAATTATACGTTTTCATTACATAATTGCAATATAAAACGATAATACAATATAGTAATAGTGATTATAGTATATGTAATATAATGATTAAAACTAGCAAATAAATGAAAAATGTAAAATTTAGAGATATGTACCTAACCTAACTAAAATTGTTGAAATACAATAATTAATATTAGTGATAATTAAAAAAATAATTTCGACATTAAAACTTTACACTATACGTCTTCATTACATACTTGCAATATAAAACGATAATACAATATACCGGGTGCCGGACGAAATCCCGAAGGCTGAAATCCCGAATGCTGAAATCCCGAAAGTCTAAATCCCTAAAGCCGAAATCCCGAATGCCGAAATCCTGAATGCTGAAATCCCGAATGGCCGAAATCCCGAAAGGCCGAAATCCTAAAAGCCGAAATTCCGAAGGCCGAAATCCCGAAGGCTGAAATCCCGAATACTGAAATCCCGAATGGCCGAAATCCCGAATGGCTGACATCCCGAAAGCCTAAATTTCTAAAGCCGAAATCCCGAATGCCGAAATCCCGAATGCTGATCATAAAATAATAAAATATCGTATCACGTCATTATTGTTAGTTTATGTTTAACTGTCAAACATCATTCTATTTTTAGTAAATTCAATTTTATTTAGTAAAAAGAATTTAGTAATACATACTTTCAATTAGTAGGTAGAATGTTTTCTGATTTTCTCATTTGTAAAAAAAGTAGGTAGGTACTTATTCCTATACAAATATTATATTCATATAATGTACATTTACATACGGATAAGGTACATTTTATTATCTATCTATTCAAATATTATATTCATATACTTAATGAAAGCATTTTTTAAAGAAAAATTTTATTACGTAAAATAAAATCAAATAAATTGATACAAATAAGAATACACCCATGTTGGTTAAAACTTCAAGATAACTTGCCTGTCATTTTTTTGTAATCGACTTTTTCATCTTTCCGGATTCCTCTGGCGATTTCTAGCTTAACCAATATGTGCTAGTAGAATTGTTGAACACACTGAACCACTCATAGTCTTAAAAATCTCAAAAATGTAATAAGAATTCAGTGAAAACACGGAGAAAATTACTGTCACAACAATCCTGAAGGTTAGACTAAAGGCAGTGACCTTTCCTTCTACGGTCTTAATTGGACGAAAAATCAAAATTGCGGTTTTCATCTCGGATGTCATTGGTTGTATGGATATGAGTCTATTTTGAAACTAAACCATTAAGGATTTGAGCACGATTTGATACTGAACATGATTCTCAACATGAATTATCTCTGTATTTAAAGCAGTTACGCAAGCGAATGAATATTTATTCTATAGGTATTGCCATAGAGAACAGTTTGGCATCAATATTTGAAAAAACTCGAAAATGGTCGTTAGGTATCTTTTGACAATAAGGTGCTCACATAGTCGATATTATATAGACATCCCAATTCATTTCGTTTCAACCATGTCCGATCCTAATGGGTTCATATGGGCCTCCACAGAGTGGACGGTTTGTATTAACTAACTAACTATATCTGAGATAAGAATAAAGTAAGACACGCAACGAATTGGATAAAAAAGAAGTTGGAGGCAAGAAAAAACGTAAATAAACATGCGAACAAATCTTGATAAGCAAACCCAAGGACAAAATAAGTGACAAATTAAAAAAAAAATTGTAAAACGTAAGAAAAAAATTTAGAATTTGAAGTAAGTGCAGCACTGATTACATAATATTCTAAGAAAAAGACAGAACGTTATTTCTTTGAAAAAATCTAATGTCGATTTTAAAGAACAGTGCAAGATAAAATAAAAGATAGTTTTATTTATTTTACCTATAAATGTGTAAGTGAAATGGATTTGGAGATATAAAAAGAAACCTTATTGGCCCAGTGGTTTCTAGGTGTGGACTTTTGTAATTCCCTGAAGATCTCGAATAAATAATTAAAAATTATCAACACCAATACCATATTCCTAGGTATCTACTATGATTGAAAAGTAGATCTTAATTTTTTGTATTTATGATTGCTTCATAAAAAAAACAATATTTACGACTTTATGATGTAGCAGATAAATGAGCAACTAAATAGTGATCCAAATATTATGAAAAGTTCAACTATCAAAGCATCACGGCATAAAATTAGTAATACCACGGTTATACACAATTTATTGTACCTACCTATTGTTATAATTTTCTTAGTTCATTTAATCGTTTTTAATTTAATTTATTTTCAAATTCACCACTTATGTGTTCATTCACTGAATTGTTAACCCTATATTTTACGGAGACTAATAATAACTTCTATTTTCTACATACTAAATTATCAACCTCCACTTTTTGACAGGACGGCATACAGTTATATAGGCACGTAGATAATAATTTTAAGGCCGTAGACAGGAATGAACGTTTGATGGCCCAAATATAGTACAATAGTATGTATGTAATTAAAGTTAGGGTACAAGTCGGTTATCCTGGATACAGCGGCAAACACATTTTGAAAATAGCCTATATACTGGATTATTTGTTAGGATTACCTAATCTAACTTAAACTAACCCAAACTAACAAATAATCCAGTATATCGGCTATTTTCAAAATGTGTTTGCCGCTGTATCCAGGATAAACATATTATAGAACAAAAGTTAGTGAAGCGGAAGTTTGTCGAGACTGTTTTGATCGGGTTAATTTGTCTTTGAATAATATTGTGACTAGAAATTTTAACAATTCTTATTATTTTTAACATTGTATATTGTTCATAATTTTTTGCAACTACCGCATGAATAGACGAATTTTATTTACTTATAACATTTTAAACACTTAAACATAAATAGGGATAAATTGTACAGTCACTAGACAAAGATTAAATTTGATGTGTGTCAGAAGTATCTTAGGCATTTTCGCTCGTATGCTTTCTTTATATTATTATGAAACTATACGTATTTTAAAATCGCTTTATAAAAGTTAGATATGTCAAAACAGTAATAAATATCTGAAATAATTTTACAACACTATGTCAAAAAGTGGAGGTTGATATATAATAGTCCATTGCCTATCGTCGATATCTCCAAACAGAAAATATTATTATTGTTTGAAAGCTTGGCTTTTAACTGACCTTGGAAAAATGTTATTCGTCATACGTATTATCTATGTGTGAGTGTGTTTTTATTTTCAATGTATGTGTGTATTTTGGGTTTCATTTATTTCCGCGCTGGCAGCACCTCACGAACAACTGTTGTTATTTCGGGCCAATTTGGGCCATTATCACTACAATCGATTAGTTAATATATACAAATACAAGATTCAATTTAAATAAATACCCTAAAAATTAATAAATAATATTTTTAATAGAAACGCTAAACGTTTTTTCTCATTTCTTGCGTACAAACCGAGATTTTTCGATTTTAATTCCATGCTTTCTAACCTCAAAATCGATGTTTTTTAAATTTGAAAAAAAAGATATAAGGATATAATAAATTCCAATTTTCGTTTAGCGTTTCCCTAGGTAATAGATTTACGTACATTTTTATAGTAATTTTGATAATAAATCTTATGTCATTCATCCTTACCACCCGATAGAAATGTACCGAATTTGACACGTATTTTTGGTATATAGAACTCCACGATACTTCTTAATTTTTTATTTTATTTTTCTCATTTTTTTTTGAATATATATTTACCGATTAATAAACTTTTCTAGCTATTTTTCGATAACAACTTTACCTAGAGACATCACCTTAACCACTGGGGAATGCCAAAAGAAATGGCGTATTTCAAAAAAATCTACCTTATTCTTAGGTCAATAATTATTATAAAGCAATCATTATTCGTAGGATGTTTATCACACTTGAATGGTCAAAGACATTGATTATAATCACTATCTTTAGAATTATCTTCAAATGTGTTAATCTTGCCCATTTTTTGAAAAATAAAACGCCCAATTCTTGTCAAATTTGGAATCACAGAGATTATCAATATAATTTTTATCGTTAATATTTCACTATAATAATGTCAACCTAAATTTTATTAATGGTTTTATAAATGCGTTTAAAAATTAATAAACGTAAAAAATCTTGGCACCAGTGGACATGGATATACTGAAATATGACTATATTCCAAAACATTAGATCGAGAGGATTAAAAGAATACTATTTTATGTAATAAAAATACTTTATGCAGTCATCAAATGTTTGAAATAAATATAAAAGATAATAAGGCTTCAAAATGATATAAATAGATTATCTACAACGTTTAAGGAATGTCCAGGATCATGCTTTGAAAATACCATAAAAGCTCCATTTTGACCTACGCGGAGGACGTGGGCCGTTAAGTAGTAAATTAGCAAAATCAAGTTTAGAAGAAAAATAGCCTGCGGCGCAATTTTCTTCGGTTTAAGACGCTATACGATCGATTTAAGACGACATTCATCGATTTAAGACGCTATACTTACATACATTATAATTCAGAATGTTATATTATCTAAAATGTACTAGGACTTGTTTACCAAATAGTATAGATACTAGCACGATAGTCTGGCCGCCATGATGTTTTGGTGTTTAGCCTTTTTGTTTAGATTAGTATTAATATACAATACTGCCCTTCTAAGGAAGAAGGCAGTAACTGACTCTCACACACTTTCGAGTTAAATGACATAATGTGTTTTTTCTCAAACTTTAGTACTGTGAATTAATAAAAAACAGTAACTGGTATGAATAGGTGCAATTACTGCCTTTTTCCTAAAAAAAAATTATTACGAGGGTGGGTCAATAAGTCCTTAGAAAAGCCGACAGGTGGAGCGACTAGTACTGCAAGCGGTTTGTTTTCATGCAGCGGCACTACCGATTCAGTATGCTGCGAAGTTTCAATCAGATTGGTCGGGTTGTTGTGTGTTTCTCGTACATTTAAAAAAAAATTGTGGAAAATGGAAAAATGGAAAATGGAGAAAATTGAGTTTAGAGTTGTTATTAAACATTTTAATATAAAAGGGTTAACAGCAAAGGAAATAAAAAATGAGTTGGATTTAGTTCACGGCATATCTGCTCCTTCACTTGCAACTATTTATAACTGGTTAAATGAATTTAAACGTGGTCGTACATCAACAAAGGATGAACCACGCTCAGGACGTCCTGTAGAGGTCACTACACCAGAAATGATCAATAAAATCCACGATATGGTGTTAAGTAACCGAAGATTAAAGTTTAGTGAGATAATTGAGGTTACAGGGATCTCAAAAGGTAGCGTCATTTCTATTTTACATGACAAATTGGGCATGAAAAATATTTCTGCAAGATGGGTGCCGCGTTTGCTCACAGTCGACAATAAACGCAGTAAGGTGGTGGCCTTTAAAGCCCTGTTGTCGCTCATGCAACGCAATCCGGATGAATTTTTTCGTCGCTTTGTGACTGTAGATGAAACATGGATACACCACTATACTCCCGAGACGAAAGAACAGTCAAAGCAGTGGATTGCGAAGGCAAACCATGTCCAAAGAAGGCGAAAACCGTAAAATCAGCTGGTAAGGTTATG
Source organism: Rhyacophila brunnea (assembly GCF_057557595.1). Taxonomy (NCBI): domain Eukaryota; kingdom Metazoa; phylum Arthropoda; class Insecta; order Trichoptera; family Rhyacophilidae; genus Rhyacophila; species Rhyacophila brunnea. The sequence continues at coordinate 25,834,369 of NW_028232774.1, forward strand.
GCTACTGTATTTTGGGATGCACGTGAAATTATTTTCGTTGACTATTTGGAAAAAGGAAAAACAATAACAGGTGATTATTATGCATCTTTATTGGACCAGCTAAAAAACAAAATTGAAGAAAAACGGCCTCATTTAAACAGGAAAAAAATCCTCTTTCATCAGGACAATGCCCGTGTTCACACATGTTTACGATCAATGGCTAAAATTGAAGAATTGAAGTTCGAATTGGTCGACCACCCACCGTATTCGCCAGATTTAGCCCCCAGTGACTTTTTCCTTTTCCCAAACTTAAAAAAATGGCTAAGTGGACAACGTTTTTTTTCAAATGAAGAAGTCATCGATCGGACAAATGCTTATTTTGAGGACCTTCCGAAAACTTATTTTTCTGACGGTTTAAAAAAAATTGAGAAACGTCTAACCAAGTGTATTGAGCTCCAAGGAAATTATGTTGAGAAATAAAAAAAAAATACAAAAATAAAACCTGTTTTAATGCTTTTTTCTAAGGAATTATTGACCCACCCTCGTATTTTAGAAGATGTCTATTTTTTCACTAAGGATTTTAACGGTATTTTAGTGATAATACTGATTTTAAGGTGAGCAGAATATATAGCTTTCAAAATGACTTAACGTATTGCATTCATAACTCAATTTCACAAAATTTGCGAGCTACTGCCTTCTTCTTTAGAAGGGTAGAATACATATTGTCGGCTGACTTGCCTGGTGATGAATCAGAGCAAGTATGGAAAACGGAAACGAGAAAAAGGCCGAAAGTTTTAAAAGTCGACCAAATTAACTCTAAATAAAATAATAGTTCCATAATATTATTATCAGGCGTGTGAAATTATTATCAAAACATATGGAGCGGGTCTTTCATGACCAATGGTGACCCATACGAAGTAAGGTTGTAAGGTCATGACTCAGATATCTCACAGTTAGCTGATAGCACAATAATATTATATTATTAAATTTAGGAATTCACAACCACACGAAAACAAGACTATGTATAATAATTATGTTATGAAATACGGATATTTTGCTTTGCAATGGCAATTATTGAAGATAAATATCATTTATATTGACATCTCAAATGTAAAAAATATGACAAAGTTTTTTTGAAATATAACTACGCTTCTCTTTGTGGTATCTACTCATTCATTATCGACGAAGCCGTATCACGAAATTGGAAGCAATTTATAATGCTGATAATTTAAAAAAAATATTCAAGATGATATCACAACGAATAAGGTGGCGTTGTATAGGTAACAGACGCTAGTTTTATAATATGGTAATGCAGGTGTCATCAGAAACTGTTCGGGGAGGGTATGTTGGGCAATCGAGGATATGATTATCATTCATTACTCCAATCACACAAACCGACCCCAGACAGATGTGGTTCTACTAGCGCTCTAAATGAGCGGAGCGCACCGGAGCGCATCTTCGGTTTGTGAAAAAATATCCGAGATTACTGCTCCGTCTGTGAAAAAATTAAATATTGAGTTATATCTCCATATTATTTAAAAGTAAATCATATTCACTTATTTTACTTACATATTTTTAAACGTTCAATGTGACACTTGTCGGACTCATGATAATAAAATATTATTTATCATGTATGATACAGCTCAATTTTTATCTGCGGCGCTAGCAACATTTGCATGCCACAAGTTTAAAGACACTTAATTTATTTGATCGTACGAGCATAATATAAAAAAATCTAACACACTTATTTTTATAAAATTATAAGTACCTACAGAAAATTCGATAAATCTGTTGATATTTTTGGAAAATTATCAAGCGCTCCGGTTCGTAAAGTTTTTCATTTCGAGCGCTAGGTTCTACAACAAACCGAAATGACTGTGACTTCGAGCACAGTCACCGCAATTTTTTTTCATGAAACATTATGTATAAAAATTTGCAATTTTAAGGTTATCAAAGGAATTTGGGGAGATATAAATCTTATGTGCCTCGAGCATCTGTCAAAGTCGGGTAGACTATGTTCAGGCTGTGTATATCATTGACCATGACTACTGAGTGGATAATCCAAATTGTCATTTCACGTTCGAATGCAATCGTGGCAGAAAATCTGCCACGATTGCATCCGTATCCATATCTGATTGGATATGCGAATGTGCCGGTTAATTTGAGCTTCTGTAAAATTTGCTATTAAATTGCAATATTCAACGTAATATAAAAAATTTCAAAAAATATAGATTCATGTTCTCAGAGAAAGTTTTGTATTATGGGTCGGCCATAAATTAGATACATTTATTGAAATGGCAATAATAATTATTTATCTGGTAAAGTTTCGCGATAAAGTAGCTGAAGATTAGTTTCAGGCAGCCTGTGTTGCCAACCGTACAATAATTATAGTATTTGCACTATAATTTTGATCTGCGTACTATATACGATATTAAAAAGGTATATTACGCCCAAAAAACTAAAATTTCGAATATCGGAAAAAATTTATTTTTTATCTTAAAAATATAATTTCAACATTACAAATAGGTACGCCAAAAGTACTAAAATTTTGATATTTTCGTACTATAAATTGGTGCAAAGCACTATAAGTGTGTAATAATTATGTATGTAGAATAGAAATTTGGAGAGACATGCAAAAAATTTGCTCGAAATAGGTAAAAAAAGCTCTTCACTTTGATTTGAAATAGAATTTCTTGAATTTGGCGGTAAGTATTTTTGCTCGGAAGAGTTACCTAAATAAAACGGGCACCGAAATCTCTCAAATTCTCCGTTATTTTTTTTTTACATACATTTTCAACAAATAACGCGCCCTGTAATTTTTGGCGAAATGATTTTTTTGGACCGCGTACTATAATTTGGTGACTCGCAGTACACTACGCAACCCGTCGAGGAGGTTAGGTACGCGGCCCACGTATCTTGTAGAGTTGTAGACCACTGCCGTACGTGTTACATTCTATAATGTTACCTAGATATTATTATTGCAGCCATATATATTTTTTATTGTAATAATTACTTTATTGTAAACAAACTGTTGGACGATAATATTAATTGGGTTTTTTACTTGACGGGGTTTCCCACAATCCTTAGAAAACTGGTAAATTGCATAATACTCTTTGACAATTAATGTTTAATAGAATTAATTTTATTGCTTTCCAGTATCTAAGCCGACGAACAATAAAATATATTTTGAAACTTCAGGTTATAATCTCTCGCTTAAAGCCATAGTCTCATATTTCACGGCGTTGATGTTTCCAAGCCGGCTCTCACATCAGAAGTCGTCTTGCCTACAACGTATCGAATATATCGATGTGACGTCATCGTTATTAACAAAACACACGTTTCCAAATGGAACTCCGTAGATTGATCGAATGCGACTGTTTCGTTTGAAAAAAAACATCTGCTGTTGTAATCGACAAGTTGCATGCTTCTCGGGCTCCGAGTCGAAGAGTCAACGTCACATACAAACCAGGGCTCGAAATGGACCGGGGCGCACCGGAACGCTGTTCCGGTTCGTGGAATCTGTAAAGTTATCGCTCCGTCTCGTGGTTAAAATATTTTGAATGGCTGAGCTAGATTATGCCATATAACAAAAAATCTAGCACATTTATGTTTATAAAATACCCATAAAATTTGATAACCATGTTAATACGAGTATCATCAGAAAATTTTCGAGCGCTCCAGTTCGTAAACTTTTCAATTTCGAGCGCTAAATACAAACACCTACGAATTGGTCATTCCTATACCGGCACGCTGATCACCACGTTCAAATATCGATACGTTTCGAAGGCTACGCGCGACTGTCGCTAGGTAGATATCCGCGGTCTTCACAAGCAACACTGGATCTCAGTTCTCGGAAGGTTTTTTATGGCTGTGCATCACACGAGACGAGTTTTGATGTAAGAGCCGTGTTAAGATGACCTTACCTTCATTATTCAAAGATTACTAAAATAAAATTTCAAAATAAGATATTAATAAAATAATAATATAATTAAAAGATAAAGGGGCGCGCCAAGCGGGGGTGGGGGGGGGGGATATTTTACATAGGTTCCAACTGCATCGGTTTATTTTAAGACGTCCACACATCCAATGCACACATGTCAGAAAGCTGGTTAATAAGTTACAATTTCACTAATCGAATTAAATATGGATTAGGTTATATTGAAAAACATAATATATTCGATGAGTTTTCTTCAGCCTATGGTCAGCTGGCTTCTATAAAATGGAGTCACGACTCGATAAAGGTTGGGCAATGTGTTATTCTGAAAAAAAACCTACACTAAATTAGAATATAAATAGATTTCATTCAATTAATATTAAACTTTTTTCATTAATACTCTGCAACGCTTCGGGAAAATGCTCGCAGTATCCTGAGGAGTATAATATATACAGTCATGATAAGTAAAAACACTGTCATTTTGGTTTTAGTGAAATGAGAAACCAAGTTTTAAACTACCTTTTCTCTCATAGGTATTACATAATATTATAAGAGAAAAGGTAGTTTTAAACTTGGGTTCTCATTTCACCAAAACCAAAAACACTGTCTTTTTACAGGGCTTTTTAGGGCAGTATAATTCTTCACATAATTTATTTGACATGTAAGAAATATAATATATATTTTTTTGATTTTATTGGCTTATAAATGATTTTATAATAGATTCTACGGCCTAGCCATTGAGCTGTTACACATTAGTGTTACCTATAAGTAATGTTTGCCATCAATGGCGCGTTTAGTGACGTAGGAGCCCGACGCTGATTTTGAGACCCCCTACAAGAAAAAACGAACAAGCAATTTTTAATTGTACCTTAATAAATTCATGCGTCCAAACGGTTTTTTTTATTTGTGTATAAATTTTCCATTTAAAATTTCCATTAGATTTTATTTGTGTAAACACTTTTTATGGTATTCGAAAATGATCAGGAACGAACTAAGAATATTACTTTTCATTTATTATAACTTTAAATGTTATGTTAGTATATTTCTTACATTTGTATATTACCTATATGTATTGACTTGTCTGTTACACTGTGTGTAATCTACATATTATGCATTGTTAGATTTATAACCGTGTTGAGGAGCAAGAATACAATAATTTGTCATATTGATAATATATTAAGTCTCAATTAGGGAATCCGATCCCGATCCAAAATTCTGATCCCGGGATTTCGGGACTACAATTTGACAATCTCGGGATTGGCATTTTTTTCCATTGTTAATATAAAAAAATTATATTTACAAATAACATTGATAAAATCGGTCAAAAATATATCTAGTATAATTTATACTATTTAAGACATTTATTGTTAATATTGTATACGTTCAATCTTGGAAATACATAAGTTTAATGGAGTAAATAATATTGTAATATAAATAATAATGTGAATTTAATATGAGATAGCTGTTTCTGATGGTAAAGACTTGATGAATGGGTAAGCGAGGTTTAAAATACTTAAGCAAACCATGGTGTACTTATGGCCTTTCCGTTTCACAAATCAGTCAGCCAAATATGAAACTGCCGTAAAACGCATGAGATCATGGTGGAATTACTTTGTTATTTTTGTCCAATATTTCTCATTTCTATTAATTTATGTGAAAAAATAAAATGATTCGGCAACTTACACATGGGTATAAATCAAACTTCATTCAAACTCAGTTTATTTCTAATGTGGTTATTTGTTATTAAAAGTATTTTTTCTGTTTTATTTTCGTTTTTGTTTTATAATCCATAAAATTTGATAAAAAAATCAATCCCGAAAGTTTCGGGATTATGTTTATCAATCCTGGGATTCATAGGTATCGAAAATAGCTTGGGATCCCGGGATTGGAATCCCTAGTCTCAATGTACTTAATATGACAGATGGAGATAAATATTATTATATTAACACAAAAACAAATATTACATTTTCATTTGATATTAGATAGGTATCTATATATTGAAGATCTTCTAAACATATTTAGATAAGAAACAATAGTTGTTATTGTTACATATTTTAAGGTAGGTACCTATTTTCCCATTGGGCAGGTACATATTTTTATAAACAAAAAACAACAGCGGATGAATTTCGATATAAATTTATTTCCCAAAATATTGGATTTAGTTTAGGATTTGGATTTGGATTAGGATTAGGTTTTGGATTTGTCAAGAGTGATATGCACATACTATGAATCATTGTATTTACAATATTTAAAGGCTTCAGCACAAGTTTGTTTAAGAAAAAACTCATCTCATCCACTATTGAGCCTATTGATTTCCTACAACTTGGCTATGAGTCACGAGAAAATAATTTGCCAAATTATTTAGTTAAACCATGCATAAATGTAATTCTAACTGCCGTACATTATTATGTAGTTATAAGAAATCGGCTTTGACATGTATATCATTGTGCAAATGTGTAAGTAGTGTTTGTAAAAACTGTGATCATGATACTTTACTTAAAGCAGTTTGAACACTTGACTTGTTGTTTCTTTTTTTTAATAAATGTGTACTTAGTGTGATTAGTGGTTATCGTTATTTCATTTATTCACCTACCTCTATATGCAACCTACACTGTTTATGGATTAACCATAATACTAAAACTAATGTCATATGCATAGATATAGTAAAGAAACCAATCTGGGTGATTTTATACAAAAATGCTACTAAATAAAATAATTTAAGCCAAGGAGAATCCTAAGAATCGATAATTTTGGACACATTGCACTACCCGCTATTTTTATTTTTTCAAATGGGACGAACTGTTCTACGACCATGCCGATGGCATGGTACAATTATTGCGTTTTCAATCAATCCCCATTTCGGTCTTGGTTTTATTGAAGAATTCAGAAAAATTTTTGGTGGGTTATAAGAAAAAAAATTAAAACCTCAATAAAAAAAAATTGACCACTAATATCGCCTGGCAACATCGACATTATATATCTTGGTGACCCCTAAAACCTATTCCAATTGTCAGAATACGTTCCGCATATTATGTATACGAGAAGTCTATGGGATCCTGCACTATGAGAAATGAAAATAGCTCGCTCGACGAAGAGTGAAATATAATCTAAAATAAAAGTTTTTTATTAAAACAAAAATCTTCAAACATTATGATTTTGATATAGGTACGTGAATAATTTGTTCTGTGTTGGAGGCTCCTTTTTAAATCTTATGACCTTAGACTATAGATACACTTATGACGAATTTATTGCATCATTTGCGTTATATAAAGTCCGCCACTGTTTGCCATGCAACTGTGATAGGTATTATAATATTATATAAAAATATATAGAAATATTAATACTATCGACCGACGGTACTTGATGGAATTTGAATTTAAATTCTATGGATTTAAGTTTTGTACTATTCCATTTAGGTCGTTTGTCAGTGTGTGTTTACCTTTGGTGAGTGTACACTGCACTTGAAAATGCCGAAAGGCGAAACCCGGGTCGCAAAAAACGACCTAAATGTACATAATAGTACTAAATGTAAATAGTACAAAACTTAAATCAATAAAATTTATAATATAGAAATCGATTCGAATCCGTTCCAACGACATCGTCTTTAAACAACAATACATTTTTTTGGTGTGAATACAAAAAAATGTGCTGGACATATATTCGGAGCAATAGTAAAGCCATTGTAATAGACAATTAAAGAATAATCGAAAGTTGAAAAATAGATAGAGTAAAGAGAAAAACTAGGTAGAGTAAGTCCATACTGATTAAGTTCTGATTGATCCTATTATCTTGCGTTTATATATAAACAGGTATACTACATAATATATAGGTATTTGTCATTTCATTGTCTTATAAAATAGTGAGATTGTAAATCTTTGAAATGAGTGGCAGTGCCACGGGTTGTACACCGGTAATCGATGTTTTTCTATTATGCCATGGGACAAATAGGATGTCACACAGTAATACGGATGTGATAAAAAAACAATAAAAAATATTATTATATTATGCCTCAGACAGTGGCGTCGTCCCGAGGCTGATTTAGAACGCTGTTCCCTTTCATTTTTAGTCTCAAATTCTCAAATTGTATGCAAATTCTTTAGGTAGGTACCTACATATTACCTATTTATTTTAATATATTTATGGATGGGTATCTTAAGCACAAGTTCAACAAAACTCATCATCATCTACCGAGAAATAGAGAATTTCCGAAAAACCTACCCTTGAAAAGCGACGTGTTTAGGTACAGACGCTGACAGTTTTGGAGGCCACTTTGTGAAAATGTTGGCTGTACGAAAAATTGCTTGTTGATGATCTGTGCCCAACTTAATTTTGAGAGAAATTCCCAATTCTTCAGGTAACTCATATGATATTTAGAAATAAACCAATAATCAAAATAAAAATAAATCATTTTTTTTGCTCTACTATGCGTGAGATTCCAAGACACTTCACTGTATAATTTAACTAAACACTAAATATATTTTTTTCCACTAATCACATTTTGATGGTTTATAAATTATTCTCACAATTAAATGATTTATTTAGTAATCAAGGTGAACAATAAATGTTAAATAGTATAATCATTTTATTGCCCAGTCGTTGCCATTGATTACGTTAGTAATTAAATTTATTTTTCATTAATTCATAATTTCATCAGCTTATAATGCTGTTTGTCCCAGGTTCAAACATGGGCCTGTCCAATACACATATTGTGTTTCAATGTGTGTTTGAAGTCAGAGAATGGGCCAAATAGATTGAGCAAGTCGCAAACCTTCGTAGAGTACCCATTTATGATACACATAGGATCGGACATGGTCAAAGATATACATATATATTGATACCAAATATCTCATTAAATACCTAAATTCCCCATCAAAAATTCTGCAAGCTAATGAATTTCAATGGCGGCTCGCTGACGGCAAGACTTGAATCTCTCAGTTTCAAAACGTTCGCGACCGAAACCGAAGAGACGCGACATGTTAGTCTTCCCAGTCTCTCAGTTTCAAGTCATCAATAAAACAATAGTACCAATATCAGTAGATTCGATGAAAAATCATATTTTCTTACGAACATTGGTGGCCCTGAACTGAACTAAACAAGCAATAACAAGTCAAGAGTTAAGACGTCAAAAGTTAAAGATGGGCGAACCGATTTTTAATTTAAAACATGTGGCAGATATTGAAAAATACTCCTGCCAATATAATTACAGGCAGGTAGAATATTCCCGTAAAGATATTACGGAAAAAAGATTAGAATAAAGTTGGAAAGACAATGAGTTTGACAGTTTGAGGTTATGAGATTATTAGGTTCCAGTAGCGCAGTGTGCGAAGCATCAGTCACTGGTCGCTGGCCAATTTATGAATTTATGAGAGAGGGCAGGTATTGGCCAGTCGGGAACCATCCCTCGAGCCTTGACCGTCGCGTCTGAATCTAATTCGTTACCTTTTCGCGCCAAAGTGTATGTGAACGTGAAATATTGATAATTATTTAAATGTTACCCCACCATTTATTTGAATATTTAATTTCCCCGAACCCGTGGTTTTAATAAGTTTGAATAAATCCCTCAACATAAACCCTTACGTCATATCAATTTATATATTATATATGAAGGTTTAATGATCAGCCTATTAGATTTAATACACTTTATTAATATTATTACATTTTAAAGTGTTTTAATTAATCAATATGTGGGTATAAATAAGTCAAAGACAAACTTACAGTACATAATAAAAAAATAGTTCAAAATAATGAATTCGCTAAAGGATCCCATCGTAATAATACATAGTAGGTACTTAATAAAAACTAGAAAAATTACATATTTTGACCATAGTATCACGCGGCATCCTGAGAATTCAAACTTCTGTATCTTATCATTCAAGGGAATATCTGCAAAACCCTGAAATAACGTTTTGGCTCAAGAATATCAGTCAGGTTTGAGCCCAACACTCCATTCATATTTAAGCAGAGACTGATAGAACAAGTATAGCCAAAATCATCGCTGAAGTACGATAACGGATATGGTACAGATGTAAAAATTTACTATTTAATAGTTCCCTCTAATCCAACCCACCCCATACCACACTCGGTCACAATCGAGCGATCACGAGGCCCTACGTTTGGATGTAAAGCATTGTTTACGCCTGGGAATGTCTCCGGAACAGATGTCCAAGACTGAAGTCCCCACGCACTCAGTTTGAACAGTGTAGATACAAACTTGTGTGTTTTGACTGAGTTTACAGGGGCTTACTAATAAAAGTGCACATGGGAATTCTAATTAATTCAAATAAAGGTAAGTATGTGAAAAAACTATGTGAAGAGATCTTCACGTCCACAATAAGACGCCGTATTTTTTTTAAATTATTATAGTTGGCCTTCGTTGCGACCAGGTCAGACGGCCCGATGGGTCCAATAGCTGGTTGGATCGACTTGAGCATCTCTTCCTTCTCAGAGCACATTCTCGGACATTCACAGAAGATGTGGCTTGCGTCCTGTAGTTTTCAGCAACATGGACATGTTGGTCGGATGACAAGTCCAAACACAAAGATCTTGGCAGCGAATCTACCGTGCTTAGTCAAGAAGTGACTCGTGTGATGGTTAGGAGCATGGCCACCATAAGAGAGGAGCTGACAGTGCCCTAGCCTGGGGGCTCAGGCTCAGGCGGGGCCAGGCGAGGTGAGTCGACCAGATAAGTGAGATAAACACACAACAAAAATTTGCTTCACTAGTTAAAAAAAAGTCACCAATAATATTATTATTGTAAATCATGTGGTTGTACCATACGATACAATTTTTAATTGTGTATCAATACTCGACAACTCCATAGTTCAAACGGATATATTAAAATATACAAAAAAAACACTAAATATACACATTAATTTTACAGCGTACCTACACCATTTGGAAAACGTGTAGAGTGTAGAACGTCACACAGCCTTTATCCTTAGCGATAGGTAAGGGAGCCCGCCAAAGATCTTAGCCTGGGGAAGCCGCTTCAGGATGTGGGGTCCATGGTCAGGAGTCAGAGTCAGGTTATCTCCAATCGCAATTGGATACAATTCAGATAGATACGTAAGAAGTCACATGTAAAAAAATGGTTCACCAATCAAGTTGAATTTTGGTGGCATCACGAGATGTGTATAGAGTCCGCTAGAATATTTTGAAATGAGGTAAGAGTTGTTTGCATATTTCTTGGATCACAGTTTTGCATTAATAAACGTTTCATGGTTACCCAAATTTGCATATCTCGCAGACAAATTCATAAAAATAAATTAAATATGTTTGTCACTCCGAGAAAAAAGAACAAAAATATTTTTAATAAAAGCGATATAACGTTTCCACAGTAATTTGCAATTTTGAATCTCAGCTGTGGATAAATATTTTTAAAAAAATCCAACATTTTACGAAAGAATAACATGCTACGCTAAGGGGTTCCGTTGTCTACTCTTTAAGGCTATATTTCAGTTGATGCATGGTCTAAAAAGATTGTGGCAAGGCGATGCGCGGATTGTGCAAATGACGCGTGCCAAACGAAATATAATTTGTCATAAAAATCCAACATGCGTCCATTTAATGTTATGTGTATTGTTATATTACTAATAATAATAGTACATTCATTGACATATTTTCTTTTTTAAGTACATACGTAAAGTTTGTTAGTCATCTTGACACGATTTAAGAATATTTTCATCCGACGCCATGACAAAACAAATCGACGTGCAGACACCTCCACTGTCGGTCTCCGATTGGCGACTAGTGAGAAATTTCGTCGCACCTACTGTTGAAAATTATTTGCCGTTTCACTGAAATACGCTCTTAATATAAAAATAATCTACAATTTGCAGCTTTTCACCGTCCCCCAGATAAAGCATTTTCCTCAATTATTTTAAGTACCTACACCAAAAGTCTTGAAATTCGGTACACATGTACTAAGACTATGTATCTATAGTCTATGGTGACAATCATGGCCCCCACAGGGAGGGGGCCTGACAGGGCTCTAGCCTCGGGTCCGGCATGGTGGATCGACCAGATAAGTGAGATAAACACATTTCATAAATTTGCTTTAATAGTAAAAAAAAGTCGCCTGTGGTGCAATTTCACTTGAAAGGTTTTAACTTTTTGAAACACATGGTTTTGCAATGTAATTTTTGATTAATGTGTGTCGATGCTTGACAACTTTAAGTGGATTTATTAAAAATGCTAAAAATCGTTAAAAGTACACTGAATACACTTAATTTTACCTGGAACACCATTTGGAAAATCCTAATGTAAACCGTTACACTAAACTGGCCCGCCAGAAATCCTGGCCTGGGAGCCCGCTTTAGGATTAAAGGGTCATGGTGACAATACATTAAATTAAAGTTCGGGGGCGGTCCAGTACTGCATCCATAGATCTGCATACAAAGTTATTAAAAGTTTCAATCAAACTAATAGATTCCTCATGGATACTTTTTATATTCTTATTCATATTACAGAATTGTAAAAAAAAATAGGTGTCGTCGATATAATTTTCGAGATGATTGAACATAAACATTGCGTTGTCCGCGTCATCATTTTGCGCATTAAGCGAGTCGCAGCGGGGGTCGAAGGCAGCCAAGACTCGAACTGAGGTGGTATAAAAAAGTCTTATGACTAAAATTAATTGGGAAACGCTTTGCTATTATTGTATGTATTAGGTCCCCAACAATAAGTCAATGCTTGTATGTACCTATGGCAATGTATCATGTACCAATACGTTACGAATGTAATATTCAAACACCTTGTTAGGAAACCAATGCTGTGGTATTAAATAATATTATTTTAACTACAAGTAGGTATACAGCCACTTAATAATATCACCAATTTCCTCAAATGTGGTTACATTAATATAATAATTATGATAATGATTACACCGATTGTTGATTACACAAAAACAACGTCAGTAAGTAAGCATGTATGTGTAAAGTCAAGTTTCTTGAAAACCTGTTTTATGACCTTTCTTGATTTAATAATTTAACTACTTAAGACCCGGCATTCTACAACACTATTTAATTATCGTTATATTAAATAACTGTTATTCTGACTAAAATTTTATGTAGAATATTTTTATAAAAATAACTGTATTGATTTTCCTAATAAAATATATCGCACAATCAAATCTGTTTCATCAGTAAAATCATAATACCTACACTAATAATTATTATACCTACTTACACATTTTTTTTTAAATTTACAAACAAATTTCATTATTACTTATACTAAGTACGTAGTAGAATCCCCATGTTCTAGTAGTGACAAAACGTCTGTCATTGAATCTACGGTTATGGGTCAAAATCCTGTGTCTGGTAAAATATATCTATTTCAACGTATTTTATCATCCAAATCACAGATAGATTCAATTGGACGCATGTTCAAGGTTAAATTCTTCAACCACTAGTGGCACTGGTAGATTTTGTATAACACTAGTGGTGAACAAAATGAATGCCTTTTAAATATAGGAAATAAAGATGAAAGTTTTTTTTTTAAAAAGAAAGAAAGAAAGAAAAGAAAGTTAGAAAGTTATGCAGATAATAATAAAATTTTATCATTCGGACCGATGAAATGATGATACTTTTGAAAGCCGTAAAATACATCACAGCAATGGTCAATAAGAAGAGCTAATAATAATATATATCTTTTATTTTCAGGCATGTCCAATTCGTCGACCATTGATTGATTACAACATAATATGCTCACTTTAATTATTAAGTTGTGCAAATACAAAAAAAAATATATCTACATTGTAGCGGCGTGACTTCTAAAAGAGACCAATAGATGTCGCTGCCCATTGACTGGACGCCGCAAGCGCTATATAGATGGATTAGGATTCAACTGTATGTTAACTCCATAATTTTCTAATCGTAATCTCTCACAGTCTTACAGCGAGACAGCTTAGTCTGATTAGCTCTGACCCTTTTAATCATACAGGTCCTCTATTTTGAAACTAAGCATCTTACACTATCGAGATTCGTTTCTAGTGATAAGTGTGGTTTCTAGTTGTCAAATGTGATACATACTTTACTTGTTTAAATTCTTAACTAACTTACGTGGAAGTTTTTTCAAATTAACTATGAGAAAGTACAACTTAATTTGCATTCCATTACTTACGGACTGCAGCAGGAGTGAGTGAGAAAGATTGTATGTTAAACTTCGCGCTTTAAACTGAGGCGTAGTTCCTCTTACGCACAGTCGTCTCTTAACACAGTAATAGTTTGACGATGAGCGCAAGAGTGCACAAAATTGTACCAAAACTTATAATTTTTACGACGAATTTATTAGAAATGAGTATTTTTTTTAAGAGTGAAGACAAACGCTGTTGTTTAATTTGTAACAAGTTGATGAATAGCAACGCGAGAATGTGATAAATCTCTGCAAGTTTTGATTATGGATTGTAGATTACAGCTTACTTGGAGTTGGACATAAATGCTGCCTTATTTAATGGCCCAAGCAAGTGAAAAGATTCGGATGACAAACTGTAAGGCCCGTTTCAGACGGGACACCGGTGTCGCGCTCGATATAATATAAGAGGCCTTTGTATTCGAATAAAGGGGCCTTTGTATTATATTTATGACGCCCAAGAGCTAATGAATCAATGCATAATTTTTCATTATAAATTAGAACAAAATACTGGCTGTGGTAATAAAAACAATTGTATCGGCGGCTTGAAAATGTAGCGGCCGACGGAAAGGTGTACCAGATACGCGTTATTTCGTTAGCTCTGGGGCGTTCATAAACATAATACAAAGGCCCATTTATTCGAATACAAAGGTCTCCTATATTATACCGATCGCGGCACCGGTGTCCTGTCTGAAACGGGCCTAAGAATAGATAGATACAGCCTTTTGACCGAAGTCAAAATACTCAACGATAATGAAAACAACAAAAGAAAAGAGAAAAATCATTGTTCTTAAATTGTATTAACATATATATTCGAATAATTTATTAAATAGGTAGGTAGGTACCTAACTTATTTTTTTATTTTACCTACAAGCAATTTTGAATATGTTAATATGTAAGTATACAAAATACTCAATAACATTTCCACGAATAGCTGACTTAATTAATCCTTATGTGTCATTGAAAAGCTGTTACATTATTTTCAGTATATAATTAATATTAACTTATAATAATGTAATAAATGTTTAAGATTTAATGTGTTAAAACCAGAGCTGTTATAATCCCGACTTTTTTGTAGGTTCGGTTCCGGTTTTTTTTAAAAACCAATAGGTTCATTAGAAAGTGTTATCTACTTACCAACACTTTACCTGTCTAGTTAGAGGTAGCTATATTATTGATATTATTTATAATTTTTTCAAAGTATGTATTGAGATTAGTCAGTAGTCTGTATGTGGTCAACCGCATGGGTAAAATAAACTTGTCGGAATATTATATTTATTATATTATTTCAATAAACTGTTTTTTCGAATAAGTTGTTTCAGCACCAGTAAACAAACGATGACAGAAACTAAAATAAATATTTTATTATAAGATTAAAAGTTAAAAAAAAAACAATCTAACATACGACTTTATAAAAAGGTTTTGGTTGTGGGTTTTCGCGGGTTCCGGTTCCAAATTAATTAAGGAGATATTTGGGTAAGTGGGTTTTATGGTTTGGTTTCAGTTCAGTTACCAGCTCTGCTTAAAACCACTTGAATAAAGAATCACATTTAAAGTTCATTATTATTATTTGACCTTGTATCAATAGGTAGGTACGTACGTATTATTTTTATGCATGTATGTATAATATATTTAGTATATGTATATACACTGAAAAAATATTATTAATTGATCATAGAATATTATATGACTTCGAATATATTAAGTACCTACGTATGTACCTATGTGCTTATTTTAATTCATTATTATCTTGTGATGTCCTCTAATTCGAATAAAATTTGGCTTTGCTTCTTCAAAACCTCTCTTTCAAAGGCATTAGGTATTTATGTAGATTGTAGACTATATTTATGGGCAATGGCGGTGATGAATAACGTTTTTTACACGAAAGCCAAATTAAATACTTACCAATAAGTTCATTTGGGGGAGGGGGGCGTAATATATATAAAACCACGTGTTACTTTTCACTGATTTATGGGAATATAAATAAGGAAAAACCAATAAAGTAGGTACCTAAATATTTAGCAGCAGTGAAGCACAGTCCACGGCTCGTGTGCCGCATGCTGCCCAAAATCGGTATCTGATATGTAATTATTAAATAAAAAATAATTAAAATGTATGTCTAGACTAAGTGTTGTACTTATAATATCATTGTTTTTCAACACGTGGGCCCACTGCGGCACTTTCTGTCAAATAGGTTGTGCACCATAGCTCTAGTCTAGGGTTTGCTTTACAAAAACAATTATAATACATACATAAATACATAGATTCGAATCCTGGGTCTCGCAACTACACATTTTGTTTTTCAATTTGTGTATGAGTCAGAGTATTGACCTAATAGGTTGAGCAAGTGGCTGACATCAATTTCTCGTAAAAACAAAATCTGTCAATACAAACCTCCACCCTGTGGAGGCCCGTATGATCTTAGTAGGATCGGACATGGTCGAAAAAAAATAGTGGGATCTGTTATACCGAGGTATGAATGTATTTAATTCGAGTTATGAATACGAAATACGAAAAAAAAAATACGAAATATATGAATTAAGTCAATGGAAAACAATTTTATAGCCCCCCCCCTCTCTTTCTAACTAAAAAAAACGTTTTGAATTGGCATAACAAAGAGTAGTCTTCACTACTTCGGTATGCATTGGCTATATTATATTATTATCAATCGACGTATTGGCTAGGTACCCGGAACTCTTCTCAATCGAACAGGGAAACATCACACATATTATATATAATAATATTATATGATCCAAATCTTCAAACTAGATTTGATTAAAACTAATAAATCGGACGTACGTACAGTAAGCTAGAACCAGGGCGATGATCACTATCTGCCCCTAGAAATTAATATCAATTGAACTTTTAATTTGGATACTTACTCAAAAGTAATCATCATATTCTTCAAATAAACTATTAATTCCTCTCGACTAGAGAATCTAATCCCGGGATCCCGGACAATTCATACATATGAATCCCGGGATTAGTAAACGTAATCCAGAAACCTTCGGGATTGATTTTTTTACCAATCACAATCAATTAGTATGTGTACAAAATTATGTTAGATGTACCTGCACATGTCACAGGGGGAATCGCCGGATGCTCACGGATAATAAATAACCATTTTTTGTTGTCGTACGCAATCGTAAGAGCATCGTAAAAATAATAAATTCGTCCATTTAACCAGCTAGACGCCATTGACGTTCTGGCACGCGAACGGCGTCTAACCGCCAGTGCCACAGACGTGCAGGCAAGCACTTTGTTTCTACGCCGAATCTTTTCTTAAGTAAATAAAAAAAACTGTTTTACTTTCACGTTATTATATTACAATATTATTTACTCCATTAAACCCATGTATTTCCTAGATTGAACGTACACGATATTAACAATAAATGTCTTAAATAGTATAAATTATACTAGACATCGGCATTGGATTCCCTACTCCCGACACGAAAATTTGATAATATAGTTTTACGATATAGTCGCCAATCAATCAGTAATAATCAACAATGTAGAAACTTCTATCTGATCGAGCTTCCTGTGCATAAATTTCTGAAGAAAGTTACAATTCTTTAAGCAAAAAATAGTTAAATTAGGCAGTATCTTATCAGGGTGTGTATGAATTGTTGATCCTAGTACTCAGTCCACTTTTGACATCTGAACGCGTCTACAGAAAATGGCATCGGAAAGAAAGGGATTAAAACTTTTCCGGGTACATACCCCATACCGATGCGATCTGTCGCATCCGCAAGTGGTTATCTAATGAGCGTAGCATAACGGCTATAATTATTAGGGGCCAACATTTTGAGTAGGCTCTCAAGGCAATCATGAGGTCCCGGCGAAGAAGAAGTAGAGTTTATTTCATTCACATATTAATAATTAACAATTTGTATTTTTGTCGTTCTTCGTGAGCGCGCGTTGTTATCATTCATACGTTTAGGCTCCATTTATAATACAGGAAAGATTTCTTCGAAATCATTACTTACTTACTTAGTGTATTACATAGATTGCAGTGGCGAAGGGTGGAGGTAGGCTGTTAAGATCCGATATAAACAGTGGTTTCATTGGACTAAGACTACAATGTGGAGATAGTGTCTGTTAGTTTTTAAAATTCAATTAAGCCCCGCCTAATCCAAGCCATAGTAGATAATAGTCCAAAAATATTCATGTATCTATAAAACATCTAAAATTATGCCATCAAGCCGTACATTAATTTTAGATATTTTATAGATAGAAGAATATTTCTTATCGATTATATTTTGGTATAGGCTGGGGTTAATGAATTTTAAACAACTTACCAACAACATCAGATCTGTAATAGGTATGTATTCTTTATTCAACAAAAACGAATAAACACAGCTGAAAAGGTGGGCATTATTTTTGTTGGATCGCCCATAGCATACCTAAACTATTATGGTTTGGTCTATGCAGGGTTTAATTGAATTTTAAAAACTAACCAACACCATCTGCAAATTGTATTCTTAGTTCAATGAAATCAAATAAATTCTTCTTCTTCTTTCTCGGCACTACATCCCGGGGCGGGATTTGGCCTCCTCTACAATTGTCCTCCACACGCTCCTTTCCCTGGCTGCTCCTCTCCAGTCTCCAGCCCTCCCCATCTTTCTCCAGTCCTCTTCGATACAGTCAGCCCACCTCTTCTTTTGTCTGCCCCTAGACCGTTTCCACTGTGGGATCCACTTGGTCATGATTTTTGCCGTCCTGTGCTCAGGCATTTCAATGAAATCAAATAAATATGACTGACAAATTTTAGTATTTACTGTTTATGTTGAATCTTAACAGCCTACCTCCATACTTCGCCACTGATAGATTGGTAGTTTACTATAAATATAAACATTCTTTCCTTACCATAAAATATTAGAAAGATCGCAATATTCTTATATGCATCTCTGCATTTCAGGCCATATTGACGGTTCTCCATTCTTGTAATGATAAGTCACTGAACACTAAAACCACTATGTATTGATTATTTTAAAATCAATGTCATACTTAATCAGAAGCAATGATATTATTTAATGTATACACTACAATTGTTATTATGTTATTAATATACGTCTCACAGTTGCGACACGTCAACATTCCAAAGAAACCGGCTCCATCTTGTGAGTCTTCAATAATTGCAATTATTGTTGATAAAAGTATTGCTAATTTAATATTTTGCAATGATTGTTCAATATATAAAACTTATCGTAACGACGGTAATGAACCAACCGTAACCACAAACTAATGAATTTAAAAAACTACTATGAATGTAGCTACGTTATAGTAAGTAAAATATTAATTTATAATGCAGCGGCGACCTCTATTCGAATCTTTGTCAAAATATTCGGACATCGATTATATAAATAATAGTGTCGATCTTACCCGCAGTTAATATGTAGAGAGGTCAGATTTTGATTGGAGTGGTATATTTTCGGTGGAAATCATTTAATTTTAGCATTATGAACACTCAATAGAATCTTTTTATATACCAAACAGTGCGTTTTTCAATTAATAATAATTATTAAGGCGATACATCAGTGAAACAGCAAATAATTTTCAACTATATAGGCGCTACGAAATTTTGGACTCGCTGCCATTCGGAGAGAGAACGTCGAGTTGGGAACACATCAATTTGTTTCGTGATGGCGACGGAGGTATTAATTCTTAAATCGTGTAAAGATGACTAAAAACGTTACCCATTTACTTTAAAAAGAAAACATATGTGAATGAATATATTATTATTGTTACTAATAGAACAATAAACAGAACATTAAATGGACGCATTTTGGATTTATATGACAAATTATATTTCAGTCGGCATTTGCACCCGCGACACGCAATCCACGCATCGCCTAGCCACGATCTTTGCCTCAACCATGACCTCAGACCATGCCTCAACTGAGGAATAGCCTGAATCAAATATGAAACCTTTTTAAAATGGAGCAATATTATTTTTATCAGTCCAATTTTCGAGGATTGAACAGGGTTCGATAAAGAACCGGTTCTTTAAAAAGCGGTGTAAGTAAATAATTATAGAACATATACATAATCTCACGAGAAAATATAGCCAATAGAAAAAATCTTTTTCGAAAAAAGTAAGACACCCGGCAGGAATCGAACCTGCGTCTATTGGGCTTCGCACATTGCGCATTACCACTATGCTACGACTGCCATGCTTAATTGGGACAAACGCAAAAGCACAACGTGGTATGGTGAGGTGCATGCTGGGCATAACGCGAAAGGACAAAAAGAGTAATGAATGGATAAGGAAGCATACAAGGGTTTGCGATGTAATAGAGTTCATTAGAAGCCTCAAATGGAGATGGGCTGGACATATAGCTCAAAGAAGAGACAATCGTTGGACAAATTTAGTCATCCAGTGGTATCCAAGAGGTACAAAACGTCCGCAAGGTAGATCTAGAGGCCGCTGGGTCGATGAAATGATAAAGTTCTGCGGAAGTACGTGACAACGCAACGCACAGGACCGAGAGAAGTGGAAGCTGCTTAAAGAGGCCTTCATCCAGCAGTGGGTGGATTCGGGCTGATGATGATGATGATAAGCGCTTTCGAAATTGAGTTACGGTAAGCAATCGATCTTTGTATTCAAAATTAAAGTACCCATTACTTTTGTATTATATTATTTGTGGGTATGTACATAACTACCAGGTTGACTATTGGATTGTCGGATCGATTTTTGAAGTTATTCGGGAGTTATTTTAGGAACCGTCAACGATACGTATACGGCCTCTATCAGTCACGAATATTATTTAAAACATTTTCTGGTGTCCCTCAGGGCTCAAACTTGGGGCCATCGTTGTTCACGATTTTCATAAATGACGACAATGGTCATTAAAAATGTTTTTGTTGTTCGCTGATGACTTGAAACTCTTCATGGAGTTTGTCACCTTGGACGATTGACATCAACTCCAACTTGATATAGGTAATATTATATTAGATTGGGGCAGGCGCAACTAACTGGACTTCAATATTGATAAATGCAATATTTTATCGTTTATTAAAGCCTCACGAGTATTATTTTTTCAATATTCGATGCATGGCAGAGTTCTTTCGCGAATACGATTTGTAAGGAATCTTGGAATTGTGTTTGGCACTGACGTTTAGTGGCCATATGGCTATCGTTTGTAAAAAGCACTACAAATTTAATGTTGGACTTTGTCTTGCGTGCTTCCCGGGTCTTTTCGGATGTTATGATATTTAAAAAAATTATAACTCCTTAGCTAGAAGCTGACTTGAGAGTGGGTCGATTATTTGGCCCCTGCATCAGTTAAAATACGGCTTTATGGTGGAGCGAGTTCAAAAGATATTTTTGAGACTCCTTTACTTGAGGTTGTATTGTATGGATACTATCCGTGGCTTTATCCAACTGGCTTACTCTTAGGTATACTTACATACTGCAGTTTAAACACTAGACGATATTTATATTTGGCCACATATTTTTTCTGACTTAGATATACGTGGTGAAAATGAGAATTCTGCTGTTCTTGGTAGTATTAACCTGAGTGTCCTTGATAACTATTTTTAGAAATCGGGAGCATAGGTTGTATGTTCTCCCAAAGTACAGAGCTAACGTGTCATTGGTAATGCCAATTATTGGGAGGGCAATAACTCTGTTCAACCAAATCACTTCGAATATTGACATATTCCACCTACGTGAGGATGAGTATAGGTGGGCACTGTTTTATAAATTCATAAAGTAGGGTCTGCTTAGCTCATACGGGGTACTTCCTTGTATATAATTTATAATTGTTGTATTTAGACTTATTATACTTCTCTACTTTTTAATAACTGGTCTATTTCTTTTTTTATATACCTACTTAACGGCCCACATGCTCAGCGTACGTCAAAATAGAGCTTTTATGGTATTTTCAAAGCATAAGAAAGATAAACACGCGCGTTAATATATTTTTTTATTGTAAATATTTCATTATAATAATGTCGACATAAATTTTACTAATAGTTTTATAAATGCTTTTAAAAATTAATAAATATAAAAAATCTTAACACCACTTCACATGGACGTACAGAAATATGACTATATATTCTAAAACATTAGAGCGAGAGGTTTAAAAGAATACTATTTTATGTAATAAAAATACTTTATGCAGTCATCAAATGTTTAAAATTAATATAAAGGATCCTGTATGGCTGTGAGATGAGATGTGAGATGTGAGATGAGCTTCAGAGGTCTCGGATTTTGTGCTTTGAGAATCGATGTCTCCGCTGAATCTTAGGGGTATGTTGGTACGACCGATTTACAAACACTCGAGCTCGTTATCAGAAACGGCAGCCCTCAGTGATTGACGTAATCACGAAGAGACGCTTTATGAAGTGTTCTCAAATATGAATATATATTTTTACTGACATACGGAAATTAATTGTTCCGATAACCGCTATCAAAATAGTGGAACAATCGATAACCAATTGCCCCGACCACACTCGATCTTAATCAAGCGTATCACGAGACCCTATGTTTGGTTGTGAATCATCAACAGTGGTTTACGTATACATTACGGATATGCGAAAAATTTCAATGCCACACCACATTGTAACTTATTGTTACGGACAAAAAACAGTAAATAGTATTTAGGGATAGTCAAGTGTGATGTTTTTGTTTTTTAAAGTTGCATTGCCTTCTTATTCAATTAATTGTACTTTGAAAATTGTAATGTAACGTTATATAGGTTATTTGTGTTTAATTGGTATTGTATTATATTTATTAAGATTATTTATTTATTTTTCATTTTTATTAGTACCTAATATTGGGTGAAGTGCATATTTTTTCGTTTTTAGTGTATATTTTAATAATATTAATTGCATATGTGGCATGCACATTTATTTAATCCTGTTTTTGTTGCATATAAATCCTTTTCCCAGTCATTACTAAAAATACTGGTCTACAATGTCGTCGCTATAGGATTTGTTTCCCGAATATCCATTTTTGTCGAAATTGACGTTTTAATGCAGTTCAATTTCTTTTATCGAACTCTACCGAAATCATTTATAAAAACAATTTATTTTTATCTAGGAACAGAGATATTTTTTTGAAAAACCCGAATACGCCATGTTAAGTTACAATTACTCCGTGTTGTTCTCCCGAATGTCCAACTATTCGTACCTGAATATCCAAGTTAATTTCGGTCGAAATAAATCTCTGGCTGAGTTTTTATTTCCCGAATATGACTTTTAGCCAATCGAACCGCGCTGACGCCGTGCATCTCGCTCCCACATTCACGCTATCCAGCTCTAAAACAATCACGCCCACTTTCATATTTTTCGGCCGTCCGGAGTGCTCTTTCAAATTTCGTCTTATTGATATTGTTTTTAAAGTTACTATTGTTTTAATAGTGAATTCATCAAATTTGAAGAGATCATTTATAGCTGATACATCACCAGTTCGCCCTGAACTTATAGTAAAGTTATGGAAGTGAGTATTTTAACCTAAATAACTGCATTTTGTTTTAATAAATGACACAAAATCCCAACGGTTATATGAATTCTACAGTATGACCCGGCAACTACTATGACGTAAAAAATAATTATTATTTCAAATTATTATTAATCAAACATTGTTTGTCTTTATTTTACTTTTAATCTAGGTATTTCTATGAAAATAAAGGCGATGCTATTATTTATTTTTGAATGCGCTGATAGTTAATTTAATTTAATATGTATATTAGTAACTATTTATTTGGTGAATATTATATACTTAGGATATTGGTACCTACCTAATATTAGCAGCCAATGGTAATTAATTTATAGATGGTATTATTTTGTGTTGTAATTCCAATAGTAAACATATAATATTTATTTGGTGGCTTGTAATAAGTTTAATTGTTAATTATAGAAATATATAGATATAATATTATACAGATATATATACATAGATTTTTTTTTTTTTGGAAAAAGTATAAATATAAAATTATTAGCAAGTACGAGTAAGTACCATCATAAAATATTGGAGAAATCCGTGACGTCGGTTAGTAATTGAAGTAGTAGATACCTACTTTTATTTAATAAACAAAAACCGATCGCCGATAGTCGCTTGATTTTGAAGAATACTGATGAGCAGGTATTAAAAGGCCAATAGTTAATGTTTGTCGTCATAAGTATGTCACCTCGTAGCATAGTGGATAATTCGTGGACTGGGTCGTAAACCCAGGAGATGCAGGGACGATTCCTGCCGGGTGTCTTACTTTTTTCAAAAAGATTTTTTCTATTGGTTATAATATATTTTCTCAGAAGTGATTTTAAAAATTATGTATGTTCAATAATTAGAATGGTACATTCTTAAATCTTGTGAATTATTCGTTGAATAAAAAAAAAGATAATTAAAAACTATTTTATTACTTTACTTACTACGAAATTAATACGAAAAAAACCGAAAAAAGCGAATGCCGCATGTTATTTTTACCTACAAACTTGGGTTATTACGATCATTAGGTATTTAAATAGTAAAAGTAATCATTAACAATTATCGTGTAAATAAATATAACATTTGAGATGCGTACTTTTTGACCACTCAGTTATCCGTGGGCCGTGCAGCAATACGCTACGGTCTTAAGTCCCGAATGTCCTTGTTTTGTCCCGAATATCCATTATTCTGAGAGAGCGCTAAAAATTTCCCGAATATCCACAACGAGTACTTGTAAATAAAACGCATTTTCTGTGAATTTACTGATTTATACCAGTATATTATTCTTGGAATCTATTCTTAGATAATGTTGCAATCATACAGTGTAGAAAGAATGATTGATACATCTACTGATATTTCAATATACGACAATGAAATTTGTTTTTCGTCTCCTGAAAAATTGACGTTTGGTCTATTCGGGAAACAAATCCTATAGCGACGGAATCATAGCCCCGTTTAAAAAAAAGATATTTTTTTCGGTTAGGTTCATGTTCAACTACAAGTACTATAAGAGGTTACTGCCTAATGGTGAAGAAATATACCGTTCATGGTTGATATATTCAATTAAGAAAGATGCGCTCTTTTGTTTTTGCTGCAAGTTATTTAATGATAAAGACTATTCGTGTCTACAAACAACAGGTTTAAAAGACTGGAAAAACATTGGAGTTCTTCTGTCTTCGCACGAAAGGAATATTTTTCATTTGGAAAACTATCAAAACTGGAGAGGACTTAATTTGGTGGAACAAATGAAAAGTTGTACAGGGGAAGCTGTTATACCTCGGACCTATTTTCTGTTTTTGATTTTTCATAAATTACTGGTTATAGGTAAAATTGCCAACTTTAGTTGGTTTGATTTTAGCATCTGTTGAGCATGCTTTGATGTTTTTGTTTCAAATTAAATATCTTGATATTTATGGTGATTTTAGGCCATATAAAAAATGTGGATTTAGGTCAAAGGTACAACAGGGGTGTTATACCTCGAACATATGAAGGTTGTACCTTGGATATACATTTAAAAAATCGTAATAAGGGGATATTTAGGTACCTACACTAAATAAAAACACAGATTTATTAAATTTGGAGGTTTTGTATATTTCGATAAAAGAAAAGAAGCTTTTTACAAATATGTTTTATGGAACAAAAGAACATTTTTTTCATAACAGTTATAATCATAATTATCCTTTAGAATTATGTAGATATTATAACACATAAAATGAATCGTTTTCAATAATAAAAACTCAATTATCTCTTCCTTATCACCCTAATATTTGACCATTTCCTTAACTTGATAAATGTAGATTTAGAATTTAGTAAATTAAGTAAATTTAGATTGGCATTTTTCAGGTGGTAGAATTTTCTGGATTATGTCAAGGATAATTCATCGAGTCGACGTTCTCCGACCATTTCTAACCCTTTAGCGATTTTTGCATTGAGCTAATCTTGGCCCCATCCTTGCCTATTTCTAAGATCTTTCCTAGAAAATAATTATTCTCTTTTATAAAGAAAAAATACAAAATCCCCCACTTGATATTCTAAATTCAGTGTAGATTAAAATTCACCTGGAAATTCTTGAGGTCCTTCTGAATCGCTGGAGTCTTGCAGTGCAAAATTATCAGCCGATGACTCTGCTGATGAAAATTCGAAACTAACTAATAACTTTTTCTTAACAGTAGAAACTTTTTTAAGAACATAATTAGTTTTTTTCGATGGAATAATATTTTAAGTCTTCGACAGCTTAGTTTTCTTCTTATCCTCGATTCTTAATTTCTCCGATGTATCACTCAGACTACGAGATCGACCCTTTTCTCGCCCCTGGTGATTATTTTTCCGCGGCGAAGCTTTGGGGTGAGGTCTTATCATAGAAGACATACTACAAAGATGCAGCTTCTGTAATGTATTGCAGCAATATATTATGTTCTTCTTATTCACTGAAAACTTTCTTTGAAGCAAGATTTCATAAATGGTACATACAGGCTTTTCAGTATTTTCAAAATGATGAATATACCTTCTTATTGTGCTTCTGCGTAACCCGTTTAGTATCGGAGCTCTGTTCAGCATATATTTTTGTTCTTTTATTAAACGGATCGCACTTTGTATTTTTTCGTTATCTGGGAGAACCCTTTTGATTCCTGTATTGATACGTACGAGGCATATTAAATAAACACCTGGAACAAGTTTAAACAACAGGTTGGAATTAAATTGTATGTTTAAATTAATGCACAATACTAATCATGGTCATATACAATATGCGTGGCAAACGTGTTGTACCTTGGACATGTTCGAGGTACAACGCATTTGTTATGTCCAAGTTGTACCACACCAAAATGATAAAAACAATTAATAGTTTTTTTTAGGTAAGGAATACAATATTTATAATAACCCAATGTTATAGACATATGAAATTTAATTCAATTACACAATTAATTATTCACACAAGAAACATGGTATGGCATATATTTACAAAAAAATAAATGAAAAAAACTTACTTTTACTAACGAAAATTTTCAAAATCACTTCACATAAACACGCGTGCCGCTTGCCGTCTGAAACTAACGTCAAGTATCCACCGAGAGGAAGGTGTTCAAACTACTATTATAAATTTCAAGATAAAATGGCGCCAATATACAAAAACATGCATGTGTTCGAGGTACAACAGCTTCCCCTACTACCAATAATAGTAATTTCTTGAAGTATGTTCAATATCTAGCACTCTTCGACCCTGTAATGAATGAACATTTGAGCAGAGTTGAAAACGATTTTTTTCCGGTTCGTTACATGTTCAAACACGCGCATTAACATGGTCTTAGTACCTACTTAATTTATCGTTTGTCAATTTACGGCTACGGCCGTATGTTGTAGCTTAAACCACTGGGAAATGCCGATAGAAATGGCGTATTTCAAAAAAATACTACCTTATTCTTAGGTCAACAATTATTATAAAACAATCATTATTCGTAGGATGTGTATCACATTTTATTGATCAAAGACATAGCTTACAATTAGTATCTTTAGAATAATCTTCAAATGTGTTAATCGTGCCCATTTTTTAAATAATAAAATGCCTAATTCTTGTCAAATTTGGGATCACAGAGATTATAAATATAATTTTTTATCGTAAATATTTCACTATATAATGTTAACAACAAGTTTACTAATGGTTTTATAAATGCGTTTAAAAATTAATAAATCTAAAAAATCTTAACACCACTGCACATGGATGTACTGAAATATGACTATATTCTAAAACATTAGATCGAGAGGCTTAAAATAATACTATTTTATTAATAAACATACTTTATGCAGTCATCAAAAAATAAATACAAATTAATTATATTAACTCTTTTACTTCCAGCTGATTTAGCCTAGCATATGTGAAAACTCCCAAGCGTTTTTTGCCAAAAAATCGTCGATTTAGTTTTTTTTAAATAAATAATTCTAAACATCTTTTAAAAATTTGAAACTTCTTTTATGTATTCTCAAAGGTGTATAAAGCAATAATCTTTCATTATTATTATCTTTCATTATTATTATCCTAAGAGATTTTGGAAAATTCACTAACAGCTCATTTAAGCGACATTTTATTGTTATTTTTACATCTTCACTTCAAAATGTGCGCTACCGATTCATCTACCGTTTGAATTGACCACATTTCAGAATTTTTCAATGATTTTACAAGTACGTGACGTTTATAACTGATATTTTCTCATATAGCGTATACAATTCGCCATACTTCTTTTAACATACAGCAGAATGATGTCTTCGTCGCTTAAGACCTTCTAATCCTTTATTTGACAAACGGATTCGATTATTTTTATTCAAATATCGTAATGTAGGCATTGGCGCACTTTTTTCCGGTGAAAAAACCATAATCCTGCTACAATTTACTACGTATAATATCTTTTGACAGCGGGGTACGCCACTGACGGCCATTTCATAGATAACGTGATATTCCAAATTTGATTTTTTTTAAATACTTTGTGGCTGTTCACTCAATCTTTTTTTATGGAATAATTACCTAGGCTACTAATTTCCATCGATCAGATAGTCATATTAAACTAACAAAGTTGCCATTGCAAACAATGAAAGAAATTAATACGAATTGTTATAGTCATCAAAATGTGTGATATTTTATAATATCTACCTATTTTTATCGTCCCTATCATCATCAATCTTGACCTATCCACTGCAGGATGAAGGCCTCCTCAGCCTTATTCTACTCCTTACTTACACATGAATTGTTATATTTATCGAAATCAGTGATATTATATTATTATCTACCTATCTATATATAATGCCATTATTATCACGTGCCTAAATAAATCCACTGCTGGATGAAGGCTTCTCTACGTTGATTGTATTCTTGACAGTATTGAATTTCTAATGTTATTTATCTGCATATTCATATCGTCATCATCATCATCAACCAGGATCAATCCACTGCTGGATGAAGAGTTCCGCAACCTGATTCTACTACTATTGGTTTAACGAATTTGTGATATTATACATATTTCTATCCATCTTATCATCATCGACTTGAACCAATCCACTGCTGGATAATGGCCTCCCTAGCCCGAATCTACTCCTTTCTGTCATATGAATTGCTGTATTTATCAAAATCGGTGATATTATATTTATCTACATATTCATATTGTCATCATCATCATCATCAACCAGGATCAATCCACTGCTTAATAAAGACCTCCATAGACTGATTCTACTCCTTTTTGTCATATGAATTTCTGTATTTATCAAAATCGGTGATAATATATTTATCTACATATTCATATCGTCATCATCATCATCATCATCACATTGACCTGAACCGAAACACTGCTTAATAAAGACCTCCCTAGCCTGATTTTACTCCGTTCTGACATATGAATCCCTGTATTTATAAAAATCGGTGATATTATATTTATCTGCATATTCATATCATCATCATCATCATCATCATCAACAACCAGGATTAATCCACTGCTTAATAAAGACCTCCCTAGCCTGATTCTACTCCTTTCTGTCATATGAATTCCTGTATTTATCAAAATCGGTGATATTATATTTATTTAAATATTCATATCGTCATCATCATCATCATCATCGACTTGAACCAATCCACTGCTGGATAATGGCCTCCCTAGCCCGAATCAACTCCTTTCTGTCATATGGATTGCTGTATTTATCAAAATCAGTGATACTATATTTATCTACAAATTCATATTGTTATCATCATCATCATCAACCAGGATCAATCCTCTGCTTAATAAAGACCTCCATAGACTGATTCTACTCCTTTTTGTCATATGAATTTCTGTATTTATCAAAATCGGTTATATTATATTTATTTACATATTCATATCGTCATCATCATCATCATCATCACACCGACCTGAACCAATACACTGCTTAATAAAGACCTCCCTAGCCTGATTTTACTCCGTTCTGTCATATGAATCCCTGTATTTATAAAAATCGGTGATTTTATATTTATCAGCATATTCATATCATCATCATCATTATCATCAACTAGGATTAATCCACTGCTTAATAAAGACCTGCCTAGCTTGATTCTACTCCTTTCTATCAAATGAATTTCTGTATTTATCAAAATCGGTGATATTATATTTATCTACATATTCATATCGTCATTATCATCGTCATCAACCTGAACCAATCCACTGCTTAATAAAGACCACCCTAGCCCGATTCTACTCCTTTCTGTCATATGAATTGCTGTATTTCTCAAAATCGGTGATATTATATTTATCTACATATTCATATCGTCATCATCATCATCATTGACCTGAACCAATCCACTGCTTAATAAAGACCTTCCTAGCTTGATTCTACTCCTTTCTGTCATATGAATTGCTTTATTTATCAAAATCGGAGATATTATATTTATCTACATATTCATATCGTCATCATCATCATCATTGACCTGAACCAATCCACTGCTTAATAAAGACCTCGCTATCCTGATTCTACTCCTTTCTGTCATATGAATTTCTGTATTTATCAAAATCGGTGATATTATATTTATTTACATATTCATATCGTCATCATCATCATCATCGACCTGAACCAATCCACTGCTTAATAAAGACCTCCTTAGCCTGATTTTACTCCTTTCTGTGATATGAATTTCTGTATTTATCAAAATCGGTGATATTACATTTATCTACATATTCATATCGTCATCATCATCAACCAGAATCAATCCACTGCTGGATGGAGGGTTCCGCAACCTGATTCTTCTACTATATTATACCTATTTCTATCTTCCTTATCATCATTGACCTGAACCCATCTACTGCTGGATAAAGGCCTCCCATGCTTGATTCTATTCCTTTCTGTCATTTGAATTGCTGTATTTATCAAAATCGGTGATATTATATTATATCTATTTATATTTCCATTATCATTATGAGCCTGAATCAATCAATCAATGAAATACTCTCTTAAGTTGTTTGAATTTCTGTCGGTCATATGAATTGCTATATTTATCAAAATTGCCGATATTATATTTACCCATTCATAATATCCTCATTATCATCATCAACCGAGATTAATCCACTGCTGGATGAAGGTTATTCCAACCTAATTCTGCTCTTCTTGGTCATATAAAGTGCAATATTTTTTTAAATTTGTGATTTTATATACCTACCCATTTATATCGTCATTATCGTCATCAACCTGTATCAATCCACTGCTGGATGAAAGCCCCATTAAGCTGATTCCACATCTTTAGGTCTTATAAATTCCTATTCTTATCAGATATAATATGTATTGCTTCATTATTTATCAACATTTGTGTCGATATGAATGTCCCGCACCGGGAAACTATATTGTTTAAGGTTAATTTTTAAATCAAAATATGATTTTTAAAATATTACTATATGATTCTAAGCATTAATTTTTTATAGACAATGAAACAAAATAATGTTTAAATCTATTTTTTATGCTGCTAACCTTTTTCTATTATGTAAATGGGACCCGTATGAGATTAATATTCGCGTTATATTGGATCGCTATTTATGATAATCACAATTGAGATGTATAATTATTTATCATATTTAAATGCACATACCTACACATATATTGTATTAAAATTAAAATAACAGTGGTAGCAATCGGCGATTGCCAGCTGTTCTGCTAAACCTAGCAGCCTGAAATGGTGTCAGACGATATTGAGAAGGCCAGACTCCAGAATAGAACACGCACATGACTCCAAATTTGTATTGGCAGTGACGACATGCAGATCGTAAAACTGACAAATCAGATATATTTTCAATTGTCTGACGTGAATGAAAATCCATCCCGAAGGGAAAACTATGGCGCCGTCTATACACACTTTACAATTATTATATTTAAATCCAACACCAAGTCACTATGATGAAAAGCTGTCTGCAAGACCTAGCGAGACAGACTGGCGAGAGCCAGCTGGCTCAGCTAGTCTTTCATTATTATTATCCTAAGAGATTTTGGAAAATTCACTAACAGCTCATTTAAGCGACATTTTATTGTTATTTTTACATCTTCACTTCAAAATGTGCGCTACCGATTCATCTACCGTTTGAATTGACCACATTTCACAAATTTTCAATGATTTTACAGGTACGTGACGTTTATAACTGATATTTTCTCATATAGCGTATACAATTCGCCATACTTCTTTTAACATACAGCAGAATGACGTCTTCGTCGCTTAAGACCTTCTAATCCTTTATTTGACAAAGGGATTTCATTATTTTTATTCAAATATCGTAATGTAGGCATTGGCGCACTTTTTTCCGGTGAAAAAACCATAATCTAGGTACAATTCACTGCGTAAATAAAAATCTGACAGGTGCGTCCGCCACTGTGCGTCATATCATAGATAACGTGATATTCCAAATTTGATTTTTTTTAAATACTTATTTGTGGCTGTTCACACAATATTTTTTTATTGAATAATTACCTAGGCTACTAATTTCCATAGATCACAATATAGTCATATTAAACTAACAAAGTTGCCATTGCAAATAATGAAAGAAATTAATACGAATTGTTATAGTTATCAAAATGAGTCATATTGTATAGTATCTACCTATTTTTATCGTCCCTATCATCATCAATCTAGACCTATCCACTACTGGATGAAGGCCTCCTCAGCCTTATTCGACTCCTTACTTACACATGAATTGTTATATTTATCAAAATCAGTGATATTATATTATTATCTACCTAGCTATATATATAACGCCATTATTATCACGAGCCTCAATAAATCCACTGCTGGATGAAGGCCTCTCTACGTTGATTTATTTTTGACAGTATTGAATTTTTAATGTTATTTATCTACAGAGATTAATATTCGCGTTATATTGGATCGCTATTAATGATAATCACGATTGAGATGTATAATTATTTATCATATTTAAATGCACATACCTACACATATATTGTAGTAAAATTAAAATGACAGTGGTATCAATCGGCGATTGCCAGCTGTTCTGCTAGGCTTAGCAGTCTGAAATGGTGTCAGATGATATTGAGAAGGCCACACTCTAGAATAGACTACGCACATGACTCCAAATTTGTATTGACAGTTACGACATGCAGATCGTAAAACTGACAAATCAGATAAATTTTCAGTTGTCTGACGTGAATGAAAATCCATCCCGAAGGGAAAACTATGGCGCCGTCTATACACACTTTACAATTATTATATTAAAATCCAACACCAAGTCACTATG
Source organism: Rhyacophila brunnea (assembly GCF_057557595.1). Taxonomy (NCBI): domain Eukaryota; kingdom Metazoa; phylum Arthropoda; class Insecta; order Trichoptera; family Rhyacophilidae; genus Rhyacophila; species Rhyacophila brunnea. The sequence goes on from NW_028232774.1 coordinate 25,867,577, forward strand.
ACGAAAAGCTGTCTGCAAGACCTAGCGAGACAGACTGGCGAGAGCCAGCTGGCTCAGCTAGTCTTTCATTATTATTATCCTAAGAGATTTTGGAAAATTCACTAACAGCTCATTTAAGCGACATTTTATTGTTATTTTTACATCTTCACTTCAAAATGTGCGCTACCGATTCATCTACCGTTTGAATTGACCACATTTCACAAATTTTCAATGATTTCACAGGTACTTGACGTTTATATCCGATATTTTCTTACATACCGTATACGATACGCCATATTTCATTTAACGTACAGCAGAATGACGTCTTCGTCGCTTAAGACCTTCTAATCCTTTATTTGACAAACAAATTCGATTATTTTTATTCAAATATCGTAATGTAGGCATTGGCGCACTTTTTTCCGGTGAAAAAACCATAATTTTGGTACAATTCACTAGGTATAATATCTTCTGACAGCGGTGTACGCCACTGGCCGCCATTTCATAGATAACGTGATATTCCAAATTTGATTTTTTAAAATACTTCTTTGTGGCTGTTCACTCGGTCTATTTTTTATTGAATAATTACCTAGGCTAATAATTTCCATAGATCAGAATATAGTCATATTAAACTAACAAAGTTGCCATTGCAAACAATGAAAGAAATTAATACGAATTGTTATAGTTATCAAAATGAGTCATATTGTATAATATCTACCTATTTTTATCGTCCCTATCATCATCAATCTTGACCTATCCACTGCTGGATGAAGGCCTCCTCAGCCTTATTCGACTCCTTACTTACACATGAATTGTTATATTTATCAAAATCAGTGATATTATATTATTATCTACCTATCTATATATAATGCCATTATTATCACGAGCCTCAATAAATCCACTGCTGGATGAAGGCCTCTCTACGTTGATTGTATTATTGACAGTATTGAATTTCTAATGTTATTTATCCACATATTCATATCGTCATCATAATCATCACCATCATCAACCAGGATCAATCCACTGCTGGATGAAGAGTTCCGCAACCTGATTTTACTACTATTGGTTTAACGAATTTGTGATATTATACATATTTCTATCCATCTTATCATCATCGACTTGAACCAATCCACTGCTGGATAATGGCCTCCCTAGCCCGAATCTACTCCTTTCTGTCATATGAATTTCTGTATTTATCAAAATCGGTGATATTATTTTTATCTACATATTCATATCGTCATCATCATCATCATTATCATCATCGACCTGAACCAATCCACTGCTTATTAAAGACCTCCCTAGCCTGATTCTACTCCTTTCTGTCATATGAATTGCTGTATTTATCAAAATCGGTGATATTATATTTATCTACATATTCATATCGTCATTGTCATTATTATCATCATCATCATTATCGACCTGAACCAATCCACTGCTTAATAAAGACCTCCTTAGCCTGATTCTACTCCTTTCTGTGATATGAATTTCTGTATTTATCAAAATCGGTGATATTACATTTATCTACACATTCATATCATCATCATCATCAACCAGGATCAATCCACTGCTGGATCAAGGGTTCGGCAACCTGATTCTACTACTATATTATACCTATTTCTATCGTCCTTATCATCATTGACCTGAATCCATCTACTGCTGGATAATGCCCTCCCAAGCCTGATTCTACTCCTTTCTGTCATTTGAATTGCTGTATTTATCAAAATCGGTGATATTATATTATATCTATTTATATTTCCATTATCATTATGAGCCTGAATCAATCCACCGGTGGATGACGGCCTCTCTAAGTTGTTTGAATTTCTGTCGGTCATATGAATTGCTATATTTATCAAAATTGCTGATATTATATTTACCCATTCATAATATCGTCATTATCATCATCAGCCAAGATTAATCCACTGCTGGATGAAGGTTATCCCAACCTAATTCTACTCTTCTTGGTCATATAAACTGCAATATTTTTTTAAATTTGTGATTTTATATACCTACCCATTTATATCGTCATTATCGTCATCAACCTGTATCAATCCACTGCTGTATGAAAGCCTCTTTAAGCTGATTCCACATCTTTAGGTCTTATAAATTCCTATTTTTATCAGATATAATATGTATTACTTCATTATTTATCAACATTTGTGTCGATATGAATGTCCCGCACCGGGAAACTATATTGTTTAAGGTTAATTTTTAAAACAAAATATGACTTTTAAAATATTATTCTGTGGCTCCAAGCATTTATTTTTTATAGACAATGAAACAAAATAATGTTTAAATTTATTTTTTATGCTGCTTACCTTTTTCTATTATGTAAATGGGACCCGAAAGAGATTAATATTCGCGTTATATTGGATTACTATTTATGATAATCTCGATTGAGATATATAACTATTTATCATATTTAAATGCACATACCTACACATATATTGTATAAAAATTAAAATGACAGTGGTAGCAATCGGCGATTGCCAACTGTTTTGCTAGGCTTAGCAGCCTGAAATGGTGTCAGATGATATTGAGAAGGCCAGACTCCAGAATAGACTACGCACATGACTCCAAATTTGTATTTGAAGTGACGACATGCATATCGTAAAACTGACAAATCAGATATATTTTCAATTGTCTGACGTGAATGAAAATCCATCCCGAAGGGAAAACTATGGCGCCGTCTATACACACTTTACAATTATTATATTTAAATCCAACACCAAGTCACTATGATGAAAAGCTGTCTGCAAGACCTAGCGAGACAGACTGGCGAGAGCCAGCTGGCTCAGCTAGTCTTTCATTATTATTATCCTAAGAGATTTTGGAAAATTCACTAACAGCTCATTTAAGCGACATTTTATTGTTATTTTTACATCTTCACTTCAAAATGTGCGCTACCGATTCATCTACCGTTTGAATTGACCACATTTCACAAATTTTCAATGATTTTACAGGTACGTGACGTTTATAACTGATATTTTCTCATATAGCGTATACAATTCGCCATACTTCTTTTAACATACAGCAGAATGACGTCTTCGTCGCTTAAGACCTTCTAATCCTTTATTTGACAAAGGGATTTCATTATTTTTATTCAAATATCGTAATGTAGGCATTGGCGCACTTTTTTCCGGTGAAAAAACCATAATCTAGGTACAATTCACTGCGTAAATAAAAATCTGACAGGTGCGTCCGCCACTGTGCGTCATATCATAGATAACGTGATATTCCAAATTTGATTTTTTTTAAATACTTATTTGTGGCTGTTCACACAATATTTTTTTATTGAATAATTACCTAGGCTACTAATTTCCATAGATCACAATATAGTCATATTAAACTAACAAAGTTGCCATTGCAAATAATGAAAGAAATTAATACGAATTGTTATAGTTATCAAAATGAGTCATATTGTATAGTATCTACCTATTTTTATCGTCCCTATCATCATCAATCTAGACCTATCCACTACTGGATGAAGGCCTCCTCAGCCTTATTCGACTCCTTACTTACACATGAATTGTTATATTTATCAAAATCAGTGATATTATATTATTATCTACCTAGCTATATATATAACGCCATTATTATCACGAGCCTCAATAAATCCACTGCTGGATGAAGGCCTCTCTACGTTGATTTATTTTTGACAGTATTGAATTTTTAATGTTATTTATCTACAGAGATTAATATTCGCGTTATATTGGATCGCTATTAATGATAATCACGATTGAGATGTATAATTATTTATCATATTTAAATGCACATACCTACACATATATTGTAGTAAAATTAAAATGACAGTGGTATCAATCGGCGATTGCCAGCTGTTCTGCTAGGCTTAGCAGTCTGAAATGGTGTCAGATGATATTGAGAAGGCCACACTCTAGAATAGACTACGCACATGACTCCAAATTTGTATTGACAGTTACGACATGCAGATCGTAAAACTGACAAATCAGATAAATTTTCAGTTGTCTGACGTGAATGAAAATCCATCCCGAAGGGAAAACTATGGCGCCGTCTATACACACTTTACAATTATTATATTAAAATCCAACACCAAGTCACTATGACGAAAAGCTGTCTGCAAGACCTAGCGAGACAGACTGGCGAGAGCCAGCTGGCTCAGCTAGTCTTTCATTATTATTATCCTAAGAGATTTTGGAAAATTCACTAACAGCTCATTTAAGCGACATTTTATTGTTATTTTTACATCTTCACTTCAAAATGTGCGCTACCGATTCATCTACCGTTTGAATTGACCACATTTCACAAATTTTCAATGATTTCACAGGTACTTGACGTTTATATCCGATATTTTCTTACATACCGTATACGATACGCCATATTTCATTTAACGTACAGCAGAATGACGTCTTCGTCGCTTAAGACCTTCTAATCCTTTATTTGACAAACAAATTCGATTATTTTTATTCAAATATCGTAATGTAGGCATTGGCGCACTTTTTTCCGGTGAAAAAACCATAATTTTGGTACAATTCACTAGGTATAATATCTTCTGACAGCGGTGTACGCCACTGGCCGCCATTTCATAGATAACGTGATATTCCAAATTTGATTTTTTAAAATACTTCTTTGTGGCTGTTCACTCGGTCTATTTTTTATTGAATAATTACCTAGGCTAATAATTTCCATAGATCAGAATATAGTCATATTAAACTAACAAAGTTGCCATTGCAAACAATGAAAGAAATTAATACGAATTGTTATAGTTATCAAAATGAGTCATATTGTATAATATCTACCTATTTTTATCGTCCCTATCATCATCAATCTTGACCTATCCACTGCTGGATGAAGGCCTCCTCAGCCTTATTCGACTCCTTACTTACACATGAATTGTTATATTTATCAAAATCAGTGATATTATATTATTATCTACCTATCTATATATAATGCCATTATTATCACGAGCCTCAATAAATCCACTGCTGGATGAAGGCCTCTCTACGTTGATTGTATTATTGACAGTATTGAATTTCTAATGTTATTTATCCACATATTCATATCGTCATCATAATCATCACCATCATCAACCAGGATCAATCCACTGCTGGATGAAGAGTTCCGCAACCTGATTTTACTACTATTGGTTTAACGAATTTGTGATATTATACATATTTCTATCCATCTTATCATCATCGACTTGAACCAATCCACTGCTGGATAATGGCCTCCCTAGCCCGAATCTACTCCTTTCTGTCATATGAATTTCTGTATTTATCAAAATCGGTGATATTATTTTTATCTACATATTCATATCGTCATCATCATCATCATTATCATCATCGACCTGAACCAATCCACTGCTTATTAAAGACCTCCCTAGCCTGATTCTACTCCTTTCTGTCATATGAATTGCTGTATTTATCAAAATCGGTGATATTATATTTATCTACATATTCATATCGTCATTGTCATTATTATCATCATCATCATTATCGACCTGAACCAATCCACTGCTTAATAAAGACCTCCTTAGCCTGATTCTACTCCTTTCTGTGATATGAATTTCTGTATTTATCAAAATCGGTGATATTACATTTATCTACACATTCATATCATCATCATCATCAACCAGGATCAATCCACTGCTGGATCAAGGGTTCGGCAACCTGATTCTACTACTATATTATACCTATTTCTATCGTCCTTATCATCATTGACCTGAATCCATCTACTGCTGGATAATGCCCTCCCAAGCCTGATTCTACTCCTTTCTGTCATTTGAATTGCTGTATTTATCAAAATCGGTGATATTATATTATATCTATTTATATTTCCATTATCATTATGAGCCTGAATCAATCCACCGGTGGATGACGGCCTCTCTAAGTTGTTTGAATTTCTGTCGGTCATATGAATTGCTATATTTATCAAAATTGCTGATATTATATTTACCCATTCATAATATCGTCATTATCATCATCAGCCAAGATTAATCCACTGCTGGATGAAGGTTATCCCAACCTAATTCTACTCTTCTTGGTCATATAAACTGCAATATTTTTTTAAATTTGTGATTTTATATACCTACCCATTTATATCGTCATTATCGTCATCAACCTGTATCAATCCACTGCTGTATGAAAGCCTCTTTAAGCTGATTCCACATCTTTAGGTCTTATAAATTCCTATTTTTATCAGATATAATATGTATTGCTTCATTATTTGTCCCGCACCGGGAAACTATATTGTTTAAAACCCTTTATAGGGCAAAGGTCAAAAACGGTTTATTTATCGACCACCTCATTTATGAGCTATAAGTCATACACTAAATATGGAACTATCAACCTTAGTGCTTCAAGACGTTGTCGAGAACATTCTCTGGTTATGAAATAAGCCATCTAATATGAAGTATACGTCAATCGCTCGAAAAACATTATTCCAACGATTGGTCGATGTATCGGCCATTGCGCGTTTGCGGTCGCGACTCGACGAATTCGCGAGTGACACTTGACTTTGCAAGTCATCTTGTTCCCATTTATATTATGTGTTGTGAATAAGGGTATGTACATAATTATTTAATATGCATGTATTTATTGATTTACATTATATTTTTTACAAATATATTATAATAGAGTACTTGTTTTATCATTCTATTGCCAAGCGGGAAGTACATAACCTCAAATTTGCAATTCGCATGGCTAACTTTTAGAATTATTCTAAATATAAAAAAGCGACTCAGGCAGTTGTGTATAGTTATATTTTATTGTGAATATAGTATACTATCATAAATATATTTTATTTTTACTCAGAATATTTGGGATCGGAAAAGTTCTCAAAATATCCGAGAAGAAATGGTGTTTTTTTGTTAGTTGCGACATCCATTGAATGCTAAAGTACTCAATTACTATCAAAATCGCAACTTTCATATGGTTGTATTGTATTATATTTGACTGTAGAAGTAACATCATCATCATCAGCGGGGTCTATCCACTGCTGGATGAAGGCCTCCCCCACTATACTCCATTTTTCGCGGTCATTTCGTAATATGGTAATGTTGTATGTCGGTAGGTACTGTTACGTTAATATGTTTTATTTTTTTTTCAGTTCATTATGAGTAAATCTAAGAAAAAGAGCTGTCGATGTGCTTTTAGTACGGCTAGAGAGCCAAAACGCATATCTTATTTTTGTAAGCAATGTAATGTACTGCTTTGCATACTATGTTTTGAAAAGTATTACGTAAATGGGTATAAAAAAAATAAAAAATGAATTGTAACTTTTCTTATGACTAAATAAATAATATTTACAACCATTATTGATTTGTTTTATTTGAAAAAAATATTTCATAAATTCAAAAAAAAAAAATCACCTGAATGGGCACTGGTTGATAAAAAAACCACCATAAATTATAGTTTTTCCAAATTTCTGATAGATATTTTTTATTTTTATATTGAAATTGTTTTAAGATATGAAATATCTGATGCAAAATGCTAGAGACCGGTTTGAAATGAAGAAAAAAATGCTTTGCCCTATAAAGGGTTAAGGTTAATTTTTAAATCAAAATATGATTTTTAAAATATTATTCTATGGCTCCGAGCATTTATTTTTTATAGACAATGAAACAAAATAATGTTTAAATTTATTTTTTATGCTGCTAACCTTTTTCTATTATGTAAATGGGACCCGAAAGAGATTAATATTCGCGTTATATTGGATCGCTATTTATGATAATCACGATTGAGATATATAATTATTTATCATATTTAAATGCACATACCTACACATATATTGTATTAAAATTAAAATGACAGTGGTAGCAATCGGCGATTGCCAGCTGTTCTGCTAGGCCTAGCAGCCTGAAATGGTGTCAGACGATATTGAGAAGGCCAGACTCCAGAATAGACTACGCACATGACTCCAAATTTGTATTGGCAGTGACGACATGCAGATCGTAAAACTGACAAATCAGCTAATCAAATAAGCGTGGAAAACTATGGCGCCGTCTATACACGCTTTACAATTTTTATATTAAAATCAACACCAAGTCACTATGACGAAAAGCTGTCTGCAAGACCTAGCGAGACAGACTGGCGAGAGCCAGCTGGATCAGCTAGTCTCCTATATATTATTATTCTACAGCTTTGCCCGTTTTTGCTAGTGATTGTGTGCCTTATTCGTCATGTCCAATAGGTTTAAATGAAAAATCGACTCTCGGATCGTGAAATATCGGTAAACCATAGTTGACTGCCGTTTGACGAAATTCCACCCGAATTCGGTGATTTTTAATCATTTCCCGATACATTTTTCAGCGACACGCCATTTTATTGACAACTGATTATGTCGGGAATTTATTTTTTCACAATGTTTGCAACACTCAAACCGACTAACCAAAGATGGCTGCTTTAAATTTAAAATGCGTTTTAACCGATATATACAATCAATTTTCACAAACTAATCATAAAAAGATTAACAGATAAACATATTAGAACTGATTTATTTAAATTTTTATGAATTAAGTTCTTTGTTTAAGTTAAGTTTCTACACCTCTGACGGAAAGGAAGTCTTTTGACACTGCGCATATTTATCACGCTATGTATACTAAATTACGGTATTTCAATTGACTGACCACATATTTACTTATCAGATGCATTCGAGTAACTATAATTTGAAGTGAGCACAATTTTGTAAAACTTAACACAGTCACAAAAAAATCACTTTTAAAAACTAGGTACCATCCGTCATTTGTTGTTTCACAGGTCACAGGTGATATTATTTACGTCTCATAATGATTTAAAAATGCACAGCACTATATAATAACTCACATTTATAACAAATACCCGTAGATAACTATAATTATTCAAATAAACAATAACATTTATACGAATTCCGATTAAAACTGATCATTTCATTGAAACGCGGGCGCAAGAAATATCGGCGTTTTAACATAACATGAACATAACCAAGGATTAATATTTCCAAATTTAATGTCACTTTTTTTTTGTACGGCTGTTGAATGAATTTTTTTTGAACCAATCAAACTTATATACATTTAATTAGCTTAAATTTTGAATTGGCAACACTGGGTTGCGGTGTTGCCAAGTCAAAATTTAAAAATTCAGTAGATAGACATGGCAACACTGACTATGCGATCAACCCAGTGTTGCCAAGTCAAAATTTAAAATTTCAGTAGATTTTGACAAAAAAATCAATAGATTTCATAAAATATCAGTAGATTTTGAAAAATGTGGTTTATAAGCTATGATTTAAAACTAATAAGAATAACAATAACTAATTATATTAATTTATTGTAAGCAATGATGATATTAATGGGTAAAATGGCGCTCTTGGGTAGAGTTACAATGCTTTTTATGTCAATTTAGAAGTGTATAACATCAAAAAATGTCATGCGTAAATCACTACAAGTTTATTATTAAAAGAATCATCAGTTAATTTACAATAATGGAGAAACACAAATATCAGTAGATTTCTTGAATTTCGAAAAAAATATCAGTTGATCTACTGAAATTTCAGTAGACATGGCAACACTGGATACCATAGAATATTATTTCAAAATTTGATAACGTAACATTTTTTTTATGGCTGTTAAATGATAATTTTTTAAACCAATGAAACTTATATACATTCAATTAGCTCATATAACCCAAAAATATTTAAAAGGTATTCAACAATTAATAATTGGTGTTATACATATTATTTAAATCATTATAAACCAGGATCAATCCACTGCTGGATAAAGGCCTCCCTAGCCTGATTATATTCCTTTCTGTTATTTGAATTCCTGTATTTATCAAAATCGGTGATATTATATTTATCCTCATATTCATATCGTCATCATAATCATCGACCTGAATCAATTCACTGCTGGATAAAGACCTCCCTACCCTGATTCTACTCCTTTCTGTCATTTGAATTGCTGTATTTATCAAAATCGGAGATATTATATTTATCTACATATTCGTATCGTTATCATCATCATCATCAACTAAGATCAATCCACTGCTGGATGAAGGGTTCCGCAACCTGATTCTACTACTAGCAGTTAAACGAATTTGTGATACTATACCTATTTATATCATCCTTATCAACATCGACCTGAACCAATCCACTGCTGGATTAAGGCCTCCCTAGCCTGATTCTATTCCTTTCTGCATTTTAATTTCTGTATTTATCAAAATCGGTGATATTATATTTATCTACATATTCATATTGTCATTATCGTCATCGACTTGAACCAATCCACTGCTGGATAAAGGCCTCCCTAGCCAGATTTTACTCCTTTCTGTCTTTTGAATTGCTGTATTTATCAAAATCGGTGAAATTATATTTATCTACATATTCATATCGTTATCACCATCATCATCATCAACTAGGCTCAATCCACTGCTGGATGAAGAGTTCCCTAGCCTGATTCTATTCCTTTCTGTCATTTGAATTGCTGTATTTATCAAAATCGGTGATATTATATTTATCTACATATTAATATCGTTATCGTCACCATCGACTTGATCCAATCCACTGCTGGATAAAGGCCTCCCTACCCATATTCTACTCCTATCTGTCATTTGAATTGCTGTATTTATCAAAATTGGTGATATTATATTTGTCTACATACTCATATCGTTATCATCATCATCATCAACTAGGATCAATCCACTGCTGGATGAAGGATTCCGCAACCTCATTCTACTACTATCAGCGAAATTTCAAACTGTCTGACGTGAATAAACAACCCATCCCGAAGAGAAAACTATTGCGCCATCTATGCATACTTCACAATTAGGTATATTAAAATCCAACACCGCCAAGACCTAGCGAGACAGACTGGCGAGAGCCAGCTGGCTCAGCTAGTAAGTAATAATATTGATAGTTTACATCAATAAAACAAAAGAAAAAAATAATGTATCAATATTTATTTAGAAATGAACGTATAAAACTATGTTTTAACCACAAAACAAGTGTGACAACATTTTTTTATTTATAATTGATATACTAGCGGAAAAATACGAAGCTTGCAATTTGAGATTCGAGCTTCAATATTGGGACTAATAAGATTTGATATAAATAAAAAGGATTTCAAGTTATACACATTTATATTTTTTATAAAAATCGATGTTTTTTAAAATGAATATAAAAAATATTAAAACTATGAATTCGTCAAAAATCTCTGTCACAAAAAATAGAAAACTTAATTAATTTAATTTAATAATAAATATGACTATAAAACAATATGTAATAATAACGTGAGACCCTGCACCAATTTCACATTTTATAACATTTTTCGTAAATTGTAGGTTTATCTTTGACTTAAAATAGAAAACATTTTTCTTTTTAATGTTTAAGATAGGTACATATTGATTAATTAATACAATCTTCATTGTAAATTATCAAAAAAAATCTCAAATTGCAAGTTTCGAATTTTTCCGCTAGGTGCCTCTGGTAGAAAGGCTGAGTAAAGGCTTCACCTTAATGTGTGAAAAAATCTTTCATGGCACCCTAGCGTTTGTTCTTGGGCTTTCAATTAATGCAAAAGTTTAATTTCATATTTGTATTCATCACCATAATATTTATACATCCCTAAACTAAAAATCAAATATGTAGCGGCGTGACTTCAATAAGAGACCCATAGATGGCGCGGTCTATTGACTGGACGCCGCAAGCGCTATGTAGATGGATTAGAATTTAAGTCTATGTTGACTCCGTAATATTTATCTCTCACAGTCTTACAGCCAGTCAACTTAGTCTAATTAGCTCTGACCCTTTTGATCATACAGGTCCTCTATTTTGAAACTAAGCATCTTACACTATCTACATTCGTTTCTAGTGATAAGTGTGGTTTCTAGTTGTAAAATGTAATACCTACCTGAACTGAACTAATCCTTTGGCAAGTTCATCTGATTATTTCGTCGAGCGAGTCATCTTATCTTGTTAATCTATTTTAGTGTACCGTTTGAGGTATTCTCTGTTATTGTTGATTAATCTCTGTGAACTCTGAATAAATACTAAAACCGGAAGAGTTTCTATTTTATAAATAAAAAAATACTATAAATGGTGATTCTAAAAAATGAGTTTATCTTTGCCATTTTTGAATTTACAGGTTCCTAGGAAAATTTTGAAGCGATTCATTGTCTAATGCGTCAGTTACATTGAGCTACTTTACGAGCTGTTTGTTGACGAATTTACAATCTGCCTGTAAAGTCGCCCAGAGTCATCATTGAACAAGCTGACAAGCAGATTGTAAACAATCTACCGAGAAAAGTTGAAAGCCGGTCAACTTTACACGCTATACGCCGGCGTGTGGGCCTACTGCGTCTGCGCAGTAGAGCGTAGTAGCAACCTCCCGGGAAAGAAACGAACTACGTTCTGTCAAAATAGTCTCTGGCTTGCGGCTTCTCAGCGAATGGAAAGTTTTGCGTGTCATCATCACAATCGCAGTAGCTGAATCGCCCGCTTTTAAATTCGCCAACAAACAGCTCGTAAAGTAGCTCAATGTAGGTAATTGACGCATAATGAATGATCAATAGGATATGCCTATATAGCACAGTTCATGATTTTATACAAAAGTGTACAATTCCTGCACCTGAAATGGAAAAATAAACGAACCGGAACCCTCGATAATTTTTAGAAAATACATTCTTTCTTTCTTTTTTGTTACATACATATTTAAGACAATCAAATCCAATAAACGTCTGATGTGCGTATTTACTAAAGATTAGGTGAATCAATAATTTTATTCAGAATTGTTCTAATTTGTTATATCTATCAGATTATATACTACCTATATACCAACTTCCTCAGAGTTAGTATTAGATTTTATAGTATTAGTAAGTATATTTTAACACAGCAATCACTGTTTTTGGAACAATTTTAATAATATTTGATAATTATTTTTGTACCTATCCATTTTCGAAGGAAACAGTTGCAATCTCTTCCCCAACTAATGACTTCAATCTATGAATTAACCTTGTAAGTTTTTTAATGCTTGTGTTCCTTGATTTCTTACCTTCCTTTTGAGAAGGTGATAAATTATTACATAAAATTTATTCATGAAAATATGAATTCATTTATTCAATTTAATATTGTCTATCATTTGGTTGGAAATAATAAAATAACATTTATCAAAAAAAGGTTAGCAGAACGTGGTTTCGATCCCCGGACCTCTGGGTTATGGGCCCAGCACGCTTTCGCTGCGCCACTCTGCTATGTATACGACGGCTGAATAGCATAATAGAACTTAAATATGTATACTTACATCTAAAATATTGTATTATTATTTTAACAAGGTTGACATTAGTTTATGAGATGAGGTTATATAAACGGGTAAATAAATAAATACAAAAAAAGTTCTTGTTTTTTTACTGCCCCAAATATTTAAAAAAAAAATCATCCTCTACGTATTATAATATAAGTACCTACAATCATTTTGTTTCTGCACGTATTATGAGAGTTTTGACTGTTCCTTTGAGAAAATTATCTTGTACGGCATCTTAAAAATACAGTAATTGGGTATTGCTATTTCATCCAATGAATTTTTAAAACACAAAATTCTGAAATTGTAAAAAAATTAAAATCTATTCAATTTGTTTGATTTTTATAACTAACTTCAAGGAAAACCACAGCTAAGAAGGAAAAAATTCCTATCCATAATTGGTGAGATTATTACCACGCATAGCATTAATTAATATGCAATTTCTTGTACGACGAATATAATATATATTATAAAGCTGAAGGAAAATTTAAACCAAACATAATACAAGTGGATACCCAGGGGCGGATATATGTATTAAATACCTTGGAAATTTTCAGCAACAGGGACAGTACAAAAATGCACACGTAACGTAATGCAAACCCGTTTGTTTAATAACGTTGTATAATATGTAGCTAACTATACATTTTAATTCAAACTTATATATTTACTTATTACAGATAGTAAACTTTACAAATTACAAATTCATAAAAGGACCATGACATGAAAAAAAAAGAAATAGAAGCAGTATTAGGTAAAACAATATAAATGAGAGTATAAAGAGTCAATACAAAAAATATAAAGTATAGTTTTATAACATTGCATTTTTTGTACTTTTTACTACACTGATACGCCTCTTAGCCGGATTACCTCAGATAAAATCAGATCAAATGATATTCACTTGTATTACTAAATGTAGTAGATAATAATTAAATAAATAGATAATAATATATGTAAGAAAAGGTATTTTTAGAATTTTTACATCATTTTCATCCTAGAGCCGAAGTGCAAAGTTATGAAGCGTATGCTCTACAATCTACATGGCAGAACGCCGAATGACATAAGTAAGTAGACTCTGTTTTAAGAGTTTGTAAATGAACGGCTTCACTATTCGATGCGAATCTCTTGTCAACCGTGCCTTGGCCATTGTGATGACTGCATCACCGGCTTTAAGGCTTTTTGGGACTGGTTTGATGAAACGGGCGGGCAGACCGTCACGTGTTCCGCAGTTTTCTGTGGCTATCTTGTGGGCAGTTTTCTATCCCACTTCTTCGTACTGTTTTGATTCCAGTTATCATCCTCCAAACTGTGAAGTCCTCTGTGCCCTCAGGTGGTAGCTTCTCGTCAGGCACCAGTAAGAAGGCTGTATGGTCACATTTGTCACGTCACCTCGCTATTCTTTCCAAAGCGGGAAACCCCAAAATCTTCTTGCATGACATGAAGAAACTTTTCGAGGATATTAGATATGATTGCACCAGTGTATGTTCATATAGGTAGTAGGTGTTTTTAATCACATATTTGGGGTATGATTGATACGATTCCAGTCAGAATGTGTATGTTTACCACAGGAGTAGGTTTCAAGTAGAGGCGAGTTGGAAATACTGTCACCAGTTTGTGTACTCAAGTCTCGGCACGCAACTACCCATAATCAGTACGTGTGGCCCAATAAACTTGTTCGAACGCATGCAATGAGATCATCGCGACTCGCTAGTTGGTAGACTTTCAATACTGTTGACATTAAGGTGATGTCTCTAGGTAAAGTTGTTATCGAAAAATAGCTAGAAAAGTTTATTAATCGGTAGATATATATTCAAAAGTAATGAGAAAAATAAAATAAAAAATTAAGATGTATCGTGGAGTTCTATATACCAAAAATACGTGTCAAATTCGGTACATTTCTATCGGGTGGTAAGAATGAATGACATAAGATTTATTATCAAAATTACGATAAAAATATACCTAAATCTATTACCTAGCGAAACGCTAAACGTAAATTGGAATTTATTATATCCTTATATCTTTTTTTTTAATTTAAAAAACATCGATTTAGATGTTAGAAAGCATGCAATTAAAATCGAAATATCTCGGTTTAGACGCAATTTATCGCAAAAAAAGATTAGCGTTTCTATTAAAAATATTATTTATTAATTTTTACGGCAGTTATTTAAATTTAATCTTGTATTTTTGTATATTAACGAATCGATAGAAATCGAAACCATAATAATTGCTCGAATTGGCAACATGCTGACAACACTTAGCCGACGCTTGGCCGTATAGTGCTGCCGTCGTGGAATTATTTGGAAACAAAATATCTTCATACAAAATACACACACAACCATAACATGACGTTGAAAATGAAACTCACACATAGACAAGACAAAATAACATTTCTCTGCATTTTGACAAAAATCAGTTTATCAGTTTGAGGCGAAATTGCCATATGAATAAAAATAACTTAATAATTGAAATTACAATATAACTTAATTTACGTAGAAACCTGCCTATATTCAAAATTTGAAACTGCGAATTATTTGCAATTAGTATTTGCTTAAATTACAACTGTTTTTTATCATTATTTATGATAAAAATAATCAACAAAATAAACAAATCTCGCATTTTAACATATGGTAGCATTCGTGCTCTCGATGGAAGATCGAATATCGGGTTTATGACAATTCTTCTTTATTTGGCCATTATTAGGTATATTGTTTGAAAACAGGAAGGAATCGACTCGTCAGTAACATTTTTGTCAAGTAAGTAAACTTTTCAGTGTAAAATAAATAATATTATTATCGTACATCAAAATGACAAACTATGTCACGCAGTTTTGATTGTCAAACAAACATTCAAAAATTATTGAAAAGAGTTACATATACTGTATTTTCAATCACCATCATGCATTTATCATCAATATATATTATTTTAGGCGTAGACTCATCGTTTTCGTAGAATTATAAATACTTTACGTTAGTTTGAGGTTATGTTTATGACAAATGTCATCGAGCCCATCTTGTACGTTTTGTAAATTATCTAATAGATAGTGAATTTCTTTCATTCGCATAATATGATTGTAGAACCGAATTTAATAAAATAAAATTTTAATTTCATTCAAAATTACTGAAACTTGTCTCGAAAATGTATCTCATAATCATCATTATAATTATTCACAATGCTTATACAATGTAACCAATGATTGATTGTAATCAAATATTTTATGTGCTTTCAAACACGTGTCCGTGTTTTTAATACAACATAATCGTAAATTGAAAACGTTATCTACAGTGCTAAACTGATAAGTTTGACACGAGTATATGAATGTAATTAGGTTATGTTTTTTTGTTTACATATAGATAAATCTTTTAATACTGATGAACTCGACGAAATATTGGACGACAGACTGCGAAGTCGGCGACGGTTACGAGTCCGACAACAGCGACGACATTTACAACCTTCGACATCACAATCCAGGGTTCTTCCCTGGCTCACAAAATGGTAGGTTTACAATTTTCTTAATAATATATTTATTGGTTTTATAGACCATCCGGTCATACACTAGATTCATTTTCATTACATGCTTTGGCATAAAAACAAGAATTCATTACATCTTGTACACATGATGTAGCGATTGTCTCGAATGAGGAGTTGACATATTATTGCCCATCATTATTTGTATTTTAACTGCTAAATACTTGAATTAATGAGGAAATATGGATAATGTAATAATATTTTTTTCCTATTGTTTCAGTATGCCGAATGCTGGCCCGGAATTGGAGGAAGATTTGTTGGTGAGAGGGCATGTTGCTGACAATGTCCTCAGCTCCTTTTTCGAATACTTCAACCTCACTCTCTTCGAAAAAATAGCTGAGCAGACAAATTTATATTCAGCACAAAAAAGGGACTTGTGGTCGGTGAATACGAATTCGAAATTCGTATTCACCGGCATCAAAATTATGATGGGTACATTAAGGTTTCCGCAGACTCGAATGTACTGGTGTTATGATCTAAGCATTCCAATCATTAATCAAGCAATGCCCAGAGACGGGTACTTCGAACTGCGGAATCACTTTCATTTTGCAGATAACACTGCTGACCGCACGGGCTGCACAGATAAACTTTGGAAGATTAGTCCCTTTTTAAGTGAGGTTCTAAAAAAATGCCATACTTTGCCCAGACCTGCTCATAACTCCATCGATGAGCAAATGATGCCGTTCACTGGCCGCTGTAGACACAGGCAATTTGTGCTTAACAAGCCAAATCCTGTAGGCCTTAAAAATTTTGTTCTCGCGGCCAGAGATGGATTAGTGATAGATTTTCACATATATGTAGGGAAGGGAACGGTATCAGATGGAGATATGAAGCAGTTCGGTCTGGGCGCAAGTGTGGTCAAGTTACTCTGCCGGACTCTCCCCAATCCTCCTGCATTGTCTATACTGATCGTTTTTTCACTAGTTTGAAGCTCGCCGATTCGTTACTTCACGACAAAATGTTCTTAACTGGAACTGTCAGAAGTAATAGACTCGGCGATGTGATTAAGAAATTAAAAAAACGATAAGGCAATGCAGAGGGGAGATTGGGATGAGAAGGTTCGGTAGGATGACAAAGTCTGTGTAGTCAAGTGGAAAGAAAATAAATCCGTGTTATTATTTTCCACTGCGGTCGGCAGTACTCCTGTTGGTACCTGCATGCGATGGTCGAAGGAAGTAAAGAGGAAGATCAGTGCCACTCAGCCGGCCATTGTAAAGCACTACAATATGTCGATGGGTGGCATTGATCTTTGCGATCGGATAATTACTTATTACAGGACTGCGATGAAGACATGCAAATGGCCTGTGAGGGTTTTTAACCACTTTGTGGACTTGGCGGTGGTAAACTGTTGGCTAATGTATATGCGGAATTGTAAACTAGAAAATGTACCCCGAAAGGATATTATGGGACTGTTGTCGTACTGAATCAGATTAGCGAAAGCTATTATTCGGTATGAAAATCGGGTAGCCAACATTTTAACACTGCCAGCACGAGGTCGGCCAAGAAACATGTCGACATCGCAGGTAGACACAGAGCCACCAGCTCGCAGGAGAACGGTTGTCCCCCAACCGATCGCTGAGGTATGTTTGGACAGCGTTGGCCACCATTCAGCATCCGTGTGCAGATACCCTGGATGCAAGTCCCGCACCAGGTATATTTGCATAAAATGCAATATATACGTGTGCACAAAATTTTGCTTTGAGCTGTATCACACAGTATAGGATGCAGCTCAAAGCAATTTTAAAGTACATATTTAGGGTTTTATTTCATAATTTTAACTAATTTTAAGTGTAAATATATTTAATTATCCTATTTATAAGGTTTTTGTATTATTTTTATTGTGTAATATTCTATTAAAATTGACCACTCCTATGAACAAGTTGTTTTCTTTACCTTCCCTAAGTTTATAGAGTAGGTAATATTCATCTGCAGTGTGACCTGGTATGTGCATATAGTATATTTTACTTTATAAAATAAAAATAAAAAATTTGTCAATAGACTAATACTTCTCTTCCATATTTTCATTCCTTTGGCCCTATATTGGCCTTTTGTATTCTAAATTTCTATTCAAAATGAAAAAAGAAGTTGGCAAGTATAAATTGATTTAAAACTTTTCTTTTAAATCATAAAAATGTCAATACGATATAATAAAATATTGTACTTATTTAAAAAAAAAATATAATTATTTGAATAGGTATATACATATAATAATATTATAGTAGAATATATTATTATATTCTTATAATATGTAAATGAATTTTTGTCTAACGATTTTTTTCATCTGGCAATTTAATAATACTTGCAACTTATTATGGTAACTTACTGCCATCTGGTTAGAATTGACCAAAGTTTTTAGTAACAGATTTTTAGAAATTCATGGTAGATGCCTTTAAATATAAAAAGATGGCGTAAAAGTCACATTATATGTGTTATTTAGGCCAAAGACATCGCCTTAAATGCGCGCGCGCGAAATAGCATAATACACGTATCTCGAGCCGTAATACACTCAACTGTCATTTGCGTCATTGCTCTCTCTTTCTCCCCAGTTGTAAAGTTGGTATAGTGAAGGACATAAATTGTGACAAGTTCGTTTTATCGTAATAATATGGAGTTAGTTTTAGTTCTAGTTGAGTATGAGATTTGTGTCGAGTTGACGTCAGTCTCAAGTCCCGGAATAGGTACTAGTGCTCGAGTTTTTACGTATTACGTTTACTTGGTTATTTACGCGTTTATCTGGTGTCGTCACGTCGAGTTTTTCGATTTTTAATGTTATAATTAGAACTTATAAGCTGAATTCAAATTTTGTGCGTGATTGTGTACTTAAATGGATAATAATTATATAAACAATTTGTGTAAAAATGGCTTCTAAAAAGTCGTAAGTACACCAAACACTCTATATAATATCCCAAATACTAGTAAATATTTTGGAACAAGTTTCGATACCAAGTATTTTTTTATACTGGTAGTAAGTAGGTATACCAAGTCTTCAAAATCGATTAGTTTTCCCACCTCTAGTTTCAAGCATTCCGTTAGTATCAGGTACGTTTCCACCTTTCTCGTGTGGCATAAACAGTTCCACACAGGGCATGCATATAAACAAAATGTATTGCATTATTTGTCCGTTTAAGATATTAAGCCGATAAGAAATTCAATAATTAAGTAGATTCAGTAGGTAATGAATTCACATACTTTTTGAAGTTAAATGGGAGTGGGTGGTATTTTAATTCTGTTTAAGGACGACAATTTGTCTAGGAACGTCACTGTATATTATAGAATAATACGAAAATATTATTTTAATAGGTATAAGGCAAGATAGCGTCGATGATGTTGCGCAGAAAATACTAACTCACATGTTCACTTTAATAATGTTAACTCTCAATTCTTTATGGAAAGACATTGAATTAATTAAAATGGTACTAGTTAAAAAAGTATTATAAGAATATAATATATATTTATTCTTCTTAATACTATAACAGTATGTAAGACGCGATAACAGTATTGTAGTGAAACTGTTGTAAAAGTCCAGTCTTTAGGTAGTTTTACCTAGAAAGTTTCGCGTGAGTTTTTATACTTTGCAGCTTGGGGTGCTCTTTTTGAATTTTTACTTTTCCACCATTTTTTTCACTCGTGCCGTTATTGGTTAGAAAGTAGGAAAATAAATATTTTAAGCAGTTTTATGATTAGCCACACACACACAATAGAAAAAAAATACGTAACGTGGCTTGTACGTTATATACATAAGTGCGAATATCTTTTTAAAATTGTCTGTGATAAAACACACTAGCCCGATTATGAAAATAATTAAAAATGTAGTATTGTGTAATAAAATGTATCATCTGATACTTTTCGGTATGAAGGCAAGAACCAAATGTATTATCTTATATTGATACTTGTGGGTTGGTTCGCTTCTGTATTAGATGGATATCATTATATAAAGTCAACCACTAGTTTGATACTCAACAGTGTTAAATACGTTGTTCAGTAAGGTGATCAAACTGGTGGATACGCTGGTAAGTAAGTAAATAATTATTAGTTTATTTTTATTGTACTCGGGTGCAGATATTATATTTCTTTTAATTAAACACATTATATTATTATTATATATTTTATCTAGCATAATTAAAAACTGTTCATTATTTCTTTCGTTTTTCCTGTCTTTCCATCAACCTATAACAGTAATTGGAATTAATCATATCAATTACAGCGCTCGAAATGGAAAATTTTATGTACCGGAGCGCTAGATTTTACGAAATTATTGATATAGTTATCTAATTTTATGTGTACTTTATAAAAGTAAGTGTGTTAGATATTTTTGTTATCACTATGTTTTGCACTATCTAGCTCAGATATAAAGAATAGGCGTAGACAATCCAAAAATGTCAAGTTTTACACTGAGAGAAATGTTATTAATAAAACAGTAAAAAATAATGTAATCTGGTAATATAATGAGCGACTGACATTCCACTAAATCAGCGGTTCCCAACCTGTGGTACGCGTACCACCGGTGGTACGCGAGTGGATAGTTGGTGGTACGCGAAAAATAATCAGTAATGGCGGACATAATAAGTAAGAAAAAATCAGTCATAAAAATAACATTTAAACTATTGTATTTTTTCTATAATTCATAATTTTAATTAATTATATACAGTATAGTTGTTAATATGTACAGTCGATGATCGAAAATAAAGAAAGAAAAGAAGTATTCGAAACTCTATATACTTTTTTGGTTGAAAATAAGGTTAGAGTTAAGGTCTCAAGATTTACGAGAACATATAATAGTTCATTTAACAGGATTAAAATCGTCTTTCATGGAGTATTTTCCAAAACCCGAAAACAAAGATAATAATTGGATTTCAAACCCCTTCTATGCATAAAATTTAAAAAAAGCTTCATCGTTATCAATAAAAGATAAAGAAAATTTAATAGACTTATCAAGTGACAAAACTTTACAAGTAAAACTCGAACGAAACAATCTAATTAATTTTTGGTTAAACATTGATAAAGAATAATATGAAGAACTTTCTGATAAAGCTCTCAAATTCTTATTACCGTTCACTAGTACGGAATTAGTAGAAAGAGCTTTTTCTTCATAAGTTTTTTTAAAAAATAAGTAAGTATAGAAACAAATTAGACTCAGGTGTAGATTTAAGGGTATATCTCACATCTTTTGAACTAAATTTCAAAAAATTATGTTCTTCGAAACAAGCACAAGGATCTCATTAAATTTATTTTGCTTATATTATCGAAAAATTTGTTTAAAAATTAAACTTATAACTTGATAACAATGTATTATAATCTTAAGCAACACTTTCATAACTATTATTTTCGATAATAAATCGAAAATGTCGGTAATAAAAATATTTTTAAATACAATTTTATTAATATTATTATATTTAAAACAAAAATTTTGCCTGCGGCGTTGCTGTAAATTTGTAAAAATGAAAGTGTGAATTGTCTCGTTTTCATCAGAAGAATTTTTACATTTATCGTGTTTAATTAATTTTAAATACATATATTTTCTATTAATATCGGTAATTTTTGGAAAAAATTGCGTGCGGCGCATTTTATTTTTTTTGTACAAATAATTAAATTTAATTTTATGTCATTTTTTTTTAATAAAAATTAGTTAAAAAAAACTTCTTTAAATGTCCTGGTTTTGAATTTCGACAAGAAATGAGCTTCGGCACCTTTTATTAAAAAAAAACATTGTGATATGAAAAGTTCAAATATCTCATTTTTATCAGAAAAAATAAAACCTTTGGTATTTTTTTTAAACTTAAATAAATTGAGTTCTGGGAAATATAGCCACCTTATAAAATTTATAATGCAAATAGAATAACAAATTTCTCGAAATACAATCATTTTTACGAAGTGGTACAATTAGGCGTGATGTACTACCAAGTGGTACGCGAGCCAAAAAAGGTTCGGAAACGCTGCACTAAATGAATAAAACGTCATTTGGTTATTTTACTATATTTAGGTGAGTGGTATTTGGATTTATAAATATTGACAAGTCGATACTAAAAAGTGTGTGAAAATAGGCATTCCGTCGGAAAAACCCGCTCACAAATATTATTAAATTAATAATATATTAAATGTGGTACCCATGTAAAAATATAACGTTATTTTAAAGTATTAATATACCTACCTAAGTGGAAAGTTAAGTTAAACGTCATTTACAGTGACGGCCGATGATTTTCAAAAATTCTGTGCACTTTATGGCTTACCTCCCGCATTTGAAAGACAACTTTATTTAAAGTGTTTTATTTATTGTTTTATCACTGACGTACTATATTATGAGCTATTATCATAACACCATTCTGCATGAAAATGTCAAAGAACACGCAAGCAGGATAATAACCGATAAACTATCACTGCACTAAAACTCGTGGGTATAGGTACCTATGTATATCATTGGAATTAAATCATACTCGTATTTACTTTTTAAAAAACGTATAAATTACTGCTACAGCAAAATTCCGTTCGGCCGAAAAGGTTTCGTAGTTTCGGCCAATTTGAGTAAAAATGTTTTATTACCCCATACGCTCTGTAGCTTAGGCCATAAGGAAATGTTATGGTTACTGTATTTTTCTATTTTTTTGAGGTTATAGTTTTGCTCCCTACTCCTAGGGTGAAGCTCATCAATTGATCATCTTCATAGCAAGCCAATATTACATCATTAAAACCAGTGCTCGAAATGGATAATTTTATGAAACGGAACGCTAAATAATTTTACGAAAATAGTTACATGGTTATCTAATAAAGTATAATATGTATATTTAATAAAAAATACGTGTGTTAGATTTTTTTATATGGACTATCTA
This sequence comes from Rhyacophila brunnea, assembly GCF_057557595.1. Classification (NCBI taxonomy): domain Eukaryota; kingdom Metazoa; phylum Arthropoda; class Insecta; order Trichoptera; family Rhyacophilidae; genus Rhyacophila; species Rhyacophila brunnea. The sequence goes on from NW_028232774.1 coordinate 25,891,142, forward strand.
GCTCAGATGATCAAATTATTTTTCCACGAGCTGGAGCGATAATTTTGGGGATTTCATCAACCGGAACGACGCTCCGGTCCATTTCAAACCCTGATTAAAACTCATTAATGATTCGGTCCTCCGCTAATTAGTTTAGTGATCAATTTTATGCCGTATCACACCCTCGCCATGACGTTTCGCCGACCATAATGTATTTTGTTCAATAAAATATTATATTATGTTTCAGTTCAGAAATCTTGTAATCCGTGCTGATACACCATAAACAGTTCCTCGAAACTGACCACCATGTCACCACTAAGATGCCAAACACTGCTTATTTGGCTGATAACCTTTATTGGTAAGTGTTTGAATATTAACACTAAATAACCTAATCATGCTATTATTAAAGAAAACAAATACCAATTTAAATAAAAAAAAAACTTTTTAATTCGACAATTATTGGGAATTGTTCGTTCAATAAAAAAAATAGTCAATTAAATTATCAACATCTGCAAGTGCGTGCAAATTAAAATTTGGAGGGATCCTGGCGTCGGCTGGTAATCAAGATAAGTAAGTTATACCTTTTGATAGTGATTCGTGATTCGAACCACACTGATTTTTTAAATAGAAGTATATTTTCGATATTCATTAGTTAAGTTATTACAAGATCCTCCTCGATTTGCCACCCTTCGAGTAACTGCCGCCTCCAAGCGACGCTCAATCTGCCTACCCCCACGAGACGTCACTGATTATATAATACATTGGTCAATGTTTTGGTAAAATATAATAAAATACAAAGTTGATACACAATTCCAAAAAGTAGACTTGCAATAGATAAAAATACTTCACTAAGTACCGATGATAACAAATATAAAACAATAAAGAAGAAGGGAATGTAAGTTTTTATATAAAAATTTTACCTATTTATCACGCCCATAAAGATTATGATATGTTGAGTAAGTGGCTAACATCCATTTCTCGTACAAGCAAAAATTTGTTAAGTAATAAGAAGGTCCACTTTGTGGAGGCCCTTATGATCTTAGTGGGATCGGACATTGTAAAAAAAATATATCATTGAAATGTGGTTTTTTTACGATAAGTATATAATTATATAAGATAGATTTTTTAAATAATTCTCAGTTATAAAGTAGATATTTATTTTTAATTAAAAGAAAATATCAATTCTTTTAGGAAATAAATAATATATAAATGACTTGAAATTTAATGCTTTTTATTTATGAGTATTGTCACAATAGCGAGTCTCGATTTGATATAGTTAGCTATAGAAAGATGCCAAGTTATAGTACCCTCCATAATATTATATTTTGGAAAAATCGATGTTTAAAAATACAACACAACTATTTTATTCAAAAATAAAAAATAAAAATACCTAAATAAACTAGTTTTTTATGGTAAAATATCATGTGCAGGCATTTTATGAGATTTTTCTTTAAAACTCATTTAGGTCAGCACTGGCCATTAGATATAATTATCATTCAATTTAAATGTGGTAATCAAATATTAATTAACAGGTCAGCAGTGATTGTGTTGTAATTTTGTCTTGGAATTTTTATTTTTTCTTTTATTTTCTTAAGTAGATAATATATTTTAATTCTTAATACCACTCTTTAAACTACATAATGTAAATAATCAGTAAATTCATTAAATTGCATCGTTCGTATCATGTCGCTAGTGGCTCCACATACCTATACACCCCTTAATTGAGAAAAAAATTAATTCGTAAAATCGTATGCATAATATAGCATTACCAGACAATAATTAAAGAGTTTTACTGATCATGAATAAATTAAAAAATATTTTGTCAAAACAATATTGTCTCGAATGATTCACAGGAATGGCATCGCTGAGATTTTCACCGCTAGTGTCTAAGGACGCCAGTCTACATAGACGCGTCAGTAGAGACATAAGTGGGTAAGAAATAAAGATTTACTAATTCATTTTACCATATTATAATATCATCGTCTAGAATCGGAGCGTAAGACACGCACGAGTTTACGCCATTTCCCAAGTTTCGAGCTCCTTGCCGTGCCAAGTCTGCAATGCGTAAGGCCCGTTTCAGACGGGACACCGGTGTCGCGCTCGATATAATGAGGCCTTTGTATTCGAATAAAGGGGCCTTTGTATTATGTTTATGAACGCCCCAGAGCTAATGAGTCAACGCATAATTTTGCGTTATAAATTAGAACATAAAACTGGATGCGGTAAAAAAAACAGGTGTATCGGCGGCTTGAGAATGTAGCGGCCGACGGAAAAGTGTAAAGGACACGCGTTGACTCATTAGCTCTGGGGCGTTCATAAACATAATACAAAGGTCCCTTTATTCGAATTCAAAGGCATCCTATATTATATTGAGCGCGACACCGGTGTCCCGTCTGAAACGGGCCTAAATCGTTTCGGCAACGCTGCAGAGTGAGCCACCGCCACTGTGACGGCTGGCCGTAGCGACGCAGCACAATATGCCAAAAGCAGCTGGTGGAAATCACTGTGTCTATATCAGGGGTGGCCACACTTTTTTTTGTAGGATCGACTAGTTCTTAAAATTATTTATGGCGATCCACTGATATCGCTTGCAATTATATTATGCGAGAACAATAAAACCCCAATTTTTATAATTCAAATATTATGTATCTATGTATTTTTAAAACAGATATTTTATACACATAAAAAATAACGATACGAAAAAATCGAATTAACGACAATAGTATAATAATTTTTATTATGTATTTCACTTCTAAAAAAAATTAAGTACCTACACATTAGCTGTATTTTCGACATGGTTTCACAATTTACCTGTATATCGAATATTAGAAATTTAAAAATTTATTTTTTATTTTCATCTGAAATTATCATTAGTCAATCGTGAGCAATGCTTCGTTTTGATTGCATTTATTGAAGAGAAAGCCGATTCGCACATATATGTAGAACCAAAAAAACAGGTTAAATATGCTGCAACTTTCCAAAGATGTGGATATTTGTTTTCACAAATTAGGCTCCAAAAATGTCAAGACTTAATTCAGGACCACATCGCATTTTAGTGTCCATATTTCTCCTTCAAGTGTGGCAAGGTGTGTAGAATAGAAATCTAATAAAACACTAACTTGTATGGCTATTTCTTCCGCGTTTATACTATCATTAAATGGGAACGACTTAAATGTAGCAACATCTTCTAATTTAGAAAAATCCTTAAATCGTACTTTTAACTCCGTTAGCAACGTTGCTATGTAGTTGAAATACTGACTAACCATTATATTTTGCATATCTTTACACTCGGACCTCAAATTTTAAAATTTTTTAAAATCACATTTCTTAAATAATTGTTGTTCATACAGTGAAACTTTGGGTTTAAATGTATTCACTGCACTAATCAAATCAATCAATGACTTTTCACTCCCTTGAAGATGTAGATTTTTTTTGTAATAAATGTCACAGAGAAAGGCAAGACCAAGCAACCACGTTTTGTCATCTATTGTGATATTCTATCCCTTTCTTTGTTAATTACTGTTTAATTTCAGGTAACATATCTGAATCTTTTCAAAAACTTAGCCCGACTAAGCCACAGTACATCACTGTATGCAACAAAAGTTCGCCATTTTCCGATACGCATTCTTCTAATAATGATCGAAATTGCCTTCTTTGTAAAGCTTTACCACGAATTGAATTCACAATTTTACAAGCAACATCCATCACATGATTCAGCTACTGGTGCATAATGTAATGATAAGTGATAAAAGTGGGTATTGCTTTATCATTTTTACATAAAGTAATAACCCAACATGATTCCCAACCAGGGCTCGAAATGGACCGGAACGCACCTTAGCGCCGTTCCGGGTCGTAAAATTGGCAACATTGTCGTTCCGTCTTATGGAAAAAAAATAATTTTACCATTTGAGCTAGAATGGCCATAATATAACAAAAAATCACACACTTATTTTTTATAAAACACATAAAATTTGAGAACTATGTTAATATTTTCATAAAATTACCGAGCGCTCCGGTTCGTAAAATTCTCCATTTCGAGTGCTGTTCCCAACCATAGCATGAGCTCCATAAGTCATTACCGATACTAGTTGATGAATAGGAAACCGAGTAGGATTAATATACGACTTAAATGCATTAAATATATCTTCTCCTCTGGTGCGTTCTTTCCGTGGTAAAACTGTTAATAATTCTTCTGAAGCAGACATATCTGGAACATGTCATAGCTGGAACGTCGAGAAGTTTTGACTGAATTGAACAAGAAATGGTACAATATATTATTTTGTCCGCGATCGACTAAAAATACCTTCGCGATCGGCGCACTGGCCATCCCTGGTTAACCCACCGACCGGCCAGTTAAGGCCTATTATATGAACGGCCAGTCGTCGAGGTGGGCCGTGGGCCGTAGCCCTAATACAGGTTAGGTAACGATGATTTACAATAAAAATAAATTAAATTAATAAGTGAAACTAAGTGGAGTTCATAAATTTTCCATTGTAAGTAGTTTTCATATTTCAATGCGTCGGTGATCAAATATGGAACCGGCTTCCCGTAAGTACGGTCGCACATTGAAAATCGTCTCGACTGAGGTATAGCCCTAAATCAAAATGGGCGCATTGTTGCAAAATTTCCTTACACATAGGCGAGACCATGGCGGAACAGTGGCGTCACGAGAATGGGCTAAAACCGCTAAAATAATGAAAAGAAACTTATTGCACATGTGCTGATGCCGAGGTCGCTCCATGACGAGTGAAATTTGTTTGCGACACTAGATATTTTTTTTTAAACTAAAATACAAACTTCGAGCTGTGTGCGGAGGCACATTAAATTACATATTGTGTTCTGTGAATACAGTCGAGACAAGTTTAGATGTGCGACCCGACAAGAATTCTTGGCTCGCTTGAATCGGAAATATTGGCTAGATTAATTACTAGTTAGAAATATACGAATGCATAGTGTCGCAATTGTTTGAAGGATATTTCTTAACCTAAAATGTCATTTCATTATGATCACCGCCATTAATTGTGATCGTATCTCTCTCTCTTTCGGATGGCCTGTCAGTGTCTGAAGGCGACTCACGTACTGTAAATAATATTGACATTATGTATATTGTATAACATCATAAATTTATGGGGATATATGTAATAATAATTATCGTAACGCACTCCGGCCATTGGTGGTAATTATTTGTCAGCACATCCTGTCAGAGTGATGACCTCAATAATTTCCTATTAGTCCAGGCTCCCAAAGACTTTTCGTATACATAATATGGGGAACGCATTCTGACAATTGATATAGGTTCTTCTTCTTTCTTCTTCTTTCGACCATGTCCGATCCTAATAGGAGTGTAGTGTGAAGACTTCATTATACTTTTTCATCGCTTGCTGTTATTATATGCAGTCGAAAATCCAACGATCGACAATATAGTAATTGATATAGAATCTGAAACAATGTTTTTATAATGTACTTAATGTCAAAAAATTAAATGTCATTTCGCCATTTTCACTTATGTAAGAATGCGCAAATATAATATACACATTTTGTATACCTACGTAATTTACTAAAACGAAAACTTCTTCATATTATTTATATTTACGTTGGCATATGGCGCGAACATATTACGATCATGTCACGTGTTGACACGTGCTTTCGTGCTGGTAAATAATAATTTAGATTATAGTTTCGTCATTCTGCAGACTATTTTGAATGATCATTAACTCCATAAATTCAATTTTGGAAAGTGTCAACTCGAGTAAGCTCTTCAAATTGCGAAGAGGAGATCGAAACTGTTATGAACCTATATGCTTTTACAGTTATCGATCAACAGCATAAAAAAAACGAAAAGAGCATGGATCTATGATATAAATTAATAGAAAACTACAAGGATTGGGCAAAGCAATTATTGGCATTCAAAATTACGTATGCAATTTATGTTTTTGCACGCGTTTTTGAATAAATATTATTATAGGGACATCTAATTATTTTTACAAAAACAATTCTTGCTTGGTAGATAAATGCACTGCTAATTACCCAAACCAAAAGAAATGACATTTTTGGTCTTTAATTTTGACTTACTGGAGACGAACAATTGTCATATTATATAATAAAAAATAAATTCGATAAGTAAGGTAAGAAAAATTCATAGACAATCTCGATTAAAACAATGAGCACGCGTTTTTGATGTGAGTCGAAAATATGTAGGCCTGCAGAAAATAAAAAAAAGTTTGCTGACTCGTTTGTTTAGTGATGTAGTGCAATACGCGTTAGGTGACCTCATTGTTGTTCTGGCCATTTCGGCAGATTTAGCCAACTGACAATATTCAGTTTTGGTTTAACAAAAAAATTGTGCTACGGGATGGGAGATGTTATCGGACTGACACATTTTAAATATCAAAAAATACGACATCACACACTTTTCCCCCGTAGCGCGAGCTTACCATGATAGCACGAAGCGTGATGATAATGTGTTCACCCCATAATGACATAATCAATCAGAATGAGACATAAAATATAATTGATGCGAAGTCAGTTTCAGTTAGATATACCTGACTAATGAATGATGTACATGTATGTACATGAATTATTCTATTGGTATTATTATATTAGTAATATTTATATCATGTGCATGGTTTTAGCGATGGATGCGTGATACCTGCATCTACCCGAAAGACTAAATATTCACTGAAAGATGCCGTCACGTTGAATCCAGGAGACATTGCTCCACCATACTCCATCCTGAATGTCGAGTGTGCTGCCGATACGATTAACACTTCTCCTGTAGTCTTCTGTGACGGGGACAGATGGAGCCACACGATACCCGTTTGCGAGAGTGAGTTATATTAATACACGTTAACCTATAACTTCTTCTTTTAATAAAGGGCGGCTACCAAATTGTAGTACATATCCCTATCCTGGGCCAATTATAAATTGTATAGTTTATAACCATCCCAGGGTCAATTTTGCACATTACATAATATTTATACAAAAGTGTACATATTGTTCAGACTTGGCTCCAGAGACAAAAATCTTCACCTTCGAGCAATATGCGGCACGTGTGCCTTAATATTTTTTAGGTTTTTCGCTATATACTAAATATATACATACCTACTTTTATAAAGACTATCGTTTAAAATCTACGTGTACATGACATTAAAAATACGCGCATACAAATGGTAATTAATATCTGTAGGTCTATTCTATACTTATCGACCGCGAAAGTGATAAAGTGATAAATATTATCAAACTTAGGGTAGATTTGTATCAAAATATTAGCACTTATTTTATATTTTAACAGCACCTATCTTGCTGCTGTTAAAATATAGCTATTATTGCAACAATAAAAACCAATTTATTATAATTGTTACAATAAATGCTAATACTTTGATACAAACCTACCCTAAGTTAATAACGTTTATCACTTTAGTGGTCGATAGGTATAGAATAGACCCACGGAATCTTAGTTTTTAAACCAATTTTCAAAATAAAAAATGCAACGAAAAGAGTGTAGAATACCTGCTGCCGAAATATCTATCTAGGAATGATCGTTAACAATATGTGTCTGCAATATTTGTTTTTTTAGAGCAATGCGACCCTCTCGACTCGCTGACGGTCACTCATACATTTTAATGCATCTACTAAGATCAGTTATTTCTTGGTAACCCCTGTCTATAGTCTGTAGCAGTGGTGGAAGGTGGAGGTAGGGTATTAAGAATGTTATAATCCGACATAAATAATGCACACTAAACTTTGCCAGTCAAACGTATTTGATTTCATTGTATTAAGACTACAATGTGTGAATAACGTTTGTTACTTTTTACAACGTTTTTCTTAGCTCGTATTCTTATTTGTCCTGTAGTTTTTTGTCCGGTACAAATCTTGCAATCGATTTTTAACTAACTTCCCGACTAGCTAGACATTTGAAACTTATAGAATATATCAGAACACGGTGCCAATGCATTTTTTAATACTTTTAGCCATCTTTAAGTAGAATTGAAGTCATTTTCAGTTAATTCTGTTTTGTATGAAAAGTTATTTTGACACTATTATTGGTTGCTAAGGGTCTGGGGTCCTAGCAACAAAACTATTAATATATACGTGCGTTACTATGGAAATCAATATGACATGTCGAAATGACATTTCAGTATTATTTCTATCGAGTACAAATTTTTTTGATCGTTTAAGCTAGTCAAGTCAAGTTTATATGATTTAACAGAAAATTTTAAAACGTTTTATAGAAAAAGTTCTTTTTATCTTGTAATTATTATTTAAATTCAATTAAGCTCTGCCGAATTCAAGCCATAGTAGATAATAGTCACAATATATTTTATAGACAGACGACTATTTTTTATCGATTACTGTTTGGTTAGGCAGGGCTTAATGAATTTTGAAAAACTAACCATCTCCATCAGTAATAGTATGTATTATTAATTAACGAAATTAATGGCTGGAAAAGTGTGCTCTATTTCTGTCGGATTGCCCGTAGCATACCTAAACTATTATGGTTTGATTTAGGTAGGGTTAAATTGCATGTTGAAAACTAACCATCACCATCTGCAAATTGTATTATTAGTTAAATGAAAACAAATAAGTATCACTGACAAAGTTTAGTGTGCAATTTATGTCGAATCTTAACAGCCTATCTCCACCCCTCGTCACTGGTCTACAGTCAATACTCTATGAAGTGGAAAGAGGAAGAAAGTAGATATTAATCATATTCTCCGTTAAAATGCACAGTTCAATAATTGACGCAAATACTAATACATGTTGATCTAGTCGGGATTGGCCTCAATGGTTCAATGTTGCAACAATTTGAATAGTGAATAAATATTTTCTCTGCCGTAAAGCTATCAAGCATTTAGTTATGTAATTTTTTATCGTCTACGCCACTGTTGTGAGCAAAGAGAAAATCAAATATTAACATAGTATACCCACTTGTTTTACCATGCCTGTCCGGTCATGAGGGTTTGTTATCTGATTTTTTGTGATTAGTTAATAGTTATCAGAGTTTAGTTAGATAATCTTGAGGACGGGTTCATAACCAGAAACAGCTGTCAACATAAATAACTGAAATATCGTATAATTAACAAATAAAAAACCTTGTTGTAAAAACTATTATAATAAAGATCCATCACGTGATCTCCAGTTCAATTAATTTAATATTGTTATCTAAGACGTGAAATAATAATATTGTAGAACCTGGACGATGCATAATGAAGAGCAAAAAAAGTTATCGACTTTGATTTTTGGTGAAAATAACTGGAAAAAAAATGGTGCGCCCCAAACCAATGAGAGAATTCCACTTCAATCAATGTAGCTCAATGAAGTCAAAAGATTCAACAACAGTAAACATGCGGTGTTTTTTCAATCGGGCATGCTCTTCAAAATCATATAATGTATTAAAACTATGTGTGATATTTTGAGATGAAATAATATTTTATGACGCTGGATATTCTAATTTAATTCATTATTATATTATATTGAGTACTCGATGAACAGACTGTGAAAACAACTAATTTATTAGTTCCTAACTAAATTATTACCATTTTTGTAAAAGGTTTTTTTGGATGTTACGGTGCCAATTAAATGATTCCTTGGTTATTTTGCAAACATATTATTAATTTAAGTAAGTATAATAATAGTATGTCATTGATACCTATGTGTTGATAAATAATATAGGTACTTATATTCCAGAGTGTGGAACAATAACACCAAAAGGAATACCATATGCAATTGCGGGACAAAATGATAACAAGGGAGAATTATTCCCTTGGCACGTTGCAATATATACTCAATACGGACAGGAAGGAAAGGGCTTGCTTCCTAGATATTGGTGCGGAGGAAGCATCATACGCAGGGACCTTGTCATCAGTGGTATGTTCAGAATTAATGCAATATCTTCGATGTAACTGTAATAATTGTAACTATTTTTTTATAAACGTTAAAATGACATGATTCGTTAATTGGTGTAGTAAAATAAAATTTAAGATTACTCTTTTTATAGGATTAAATCTTAGACTATATATACATCTAGACGCCACCCATTGCATTGCTCAATGAAGCTGCGTGCCGTGCGTTTGGTTCGTGTGCGAGCGAACGCATTCGTATACAAATGTTCGAGACCATAGACCATTTCGCTAGTGCTCGCCCAAAGTGCTCGCACTAGACGCTCAGAATTAAAATATATTTTTTTTTACGTTATATAGTATTTTTAAGCGGTCAAAATGCAACAATTAGGTAAAAATATCCATAATTTAAGTTATTTTAAAGAAACACGGTCACTTGATATTAAAATATATACAAATAAATTATCACGAACATGTATCAACTTACCTATGAAACGTAATACCATCTTCTTGCTTATCAGTACGGCTACCACATTTTAATACAGCACACAGAACCATCTTTTCTACTTAATTAACTATAAATATTTACCACTGACTTTATGTTTAATACAAAAAATTTCAATTTTAGCAACACGCGCCCGCAGGTTATCGACGCTTAGTAGCAAAAAACTAAGATTTGGCGGCTACGCCGACAACAAAATCTTCTACACATCAGTAAACCTTTTATCTTACTTTAGCGCGTGCCGCAAAGATTATAAGGGTGCCGAATACTTTCTCACTCGCACTTATACATCGTTTTAGTTCAGGCCTTGGATTAAATCAATAACGCGTAGAAATCAGACAATTGTTGAATGTTGACAAAAATATGTAGACACAATAAATATTGATATTACCTGTAAACTAATTTATCTTCTTCTTTGATGCCGTCTTTTGTCGAAGGTTTGCGAGCAATTGCAGTAGTCTTCCCTTTCCTGGGCCGGTCGTATCTGATCCCCAACGCCTTCGACATTGAACTACTTACAGAGGTTGTACAGACAATAGAATCTCTTTCTATCTATGCCGCTGCCATCTTCGGCTTTACCCTGCATTATAAGTCGGAGTAAATCATACTTCCCATTGCGGAAATCTTGGCTGAAGTATGCAGGTCTTCTGCGTCTAGTCTTAAAACTTCCTCATCAGTGATGTGATCTGCCTAGGATATCTTCGTGATAAGTACGTCGATGCAGGCATATCTCGAATGCTTCTAGTGTTCTTAATATCTATTCATTTAAAATCCAGGCTACAACTCCATAGACCGGTTCAAATATATTACGATCACGTTATGTGCTCTCACGTGCTATCACAGTAAGCTGCCGGTACGGAAAAAAGTGTGTAATTTCGTTTTTCTTGGTATTTAAATGATATCAGTCTGATGCTCCCACCCCGTAGCACATTTTTAACCTGTAAACGAAAATTGTCAGAAAGCAAAATCTGCCGAAATCACCAGAACAACAATGAGGTCACGTCACGTGGAACGCACTACATCGACACCTGCAATGGCTACACGTTTTCGGGTGACGTATTTTTTGTTTTTAGTGTTTGGTACCATGTATTTTCTATAAGAATATTGCCTATTATTTATAGTCTACAGGTTGGGTTCAACAACCATACCATGTTGAAATCACCGGTTCTCGTCTGTTCAAAATATCTGATGAAAAAACAGCTGATGCTTGACACCACACGTAGGGCCTCGTGATACACTCGATTAAAACCGAGTGTCGTGTGGGGCGGGTTGGTTTGGAGGGGTCTATGTTTGTGCTGTTCAAAATATTATCTATGGATGCAAGCAATATCCCAAGTATTTTGAACATACGCACACGAACTGTTAAAATTAACTGAAATTAGCATGAATAATGAATAATATTTAAAAATACTGTTACATTAGAGTTGGCACCCTCCATCCTTGAATTTATGGTGATAAAGATCATTCAAAATATTCTAGAACATGACAAAACAGAACAGTGACAAAACAAAAAATGACAAAACAGAACATGACAAAACAGAATAGTGACAAAACAGAACAGCCAGGGGGAAAATGAAACATTAATTTTGTGGGATCTATTTAGGTTAAGTTAGGTTAGGTCATTATTTCGTTGTACTTAGTCACCCAATCATTTTGAACATATTATATTGATTAAAATGTGATATCCTAAGCTTGCCGGCAACACCGAGTTAAGTCCCGTTTATTTGAGGCTTTTTAGCGATCAGGAATGCAGAAATTAGGTATATAATTTAATTTATTATGGCATGTTGAAAATCTGTGCTATTAAAAATCACTCAACATAATAGAGATAGGACAATTTCAATATTAAACTTATATTTTTCCGAAAGGTCATAGTTATATTTATCGTTGTTCTGTTTTGTCATGTTCTGTTTTGTCATTGTTCATGACATTGCCCTCCATTATCGGTATATCCAAAATGCTTACGTATTATATTACAAAATTTTTCTCATATTATAATAAATATAACATGAATAGCTCATCATGAAATCATTTGGTGTTATTCAAAAGAATTCATAAGACATGTTGAAGGAATGTGAAAATAACGTGCAGATGGATTGGTAATTTGTTTCAGCTGCTCATTGCTTTTACGACCCCCTAACGAGAAAATCTTTTGACCCTAGCCTATTCACGATTGCAGTTGGGAAAATGTTTAGAGAGTTCCAAAATATTGAAGACTCCAAGAAACCACAAATTCAAAAATCCGTAGTATGAATTTTTTAATAATAATAATATAATTATTATGAAAAATAACGATTCTTCTGGTTTGAAAGAGTCCTGCATGAAATATTGTTTATATGCCAGAATAATCTTTAAGGGGAAGGCACACTGCCATTTAATTATAATTTTCGAATATTTCAGGTGAAAGAGATTAGAATTCCTGAATCCTATACTGGCGAGACAACCAGTTATTCTAATGACATAGCGATACTGGTTCTGGAGACCCCGCTTAATTTTTCCAATTTAATTGTGCCAATTTGTTTGGATCTCAACGATAAAGCTTTCGACAGTGACCAGACATCCCCCGGGGTACAAGCTAAGGTATGTCGTTTTCTATACTAATTTCAGGAATATAATTTCTATGACGCTACATTTTCATATGTCTAAAAGACGATACCCACGCACTGATGTGGCCATGGTCACGACCAGAGTCGTTAGATGTTGTGGCCAACCACATTTTAAATGCACGTTGAATAGCACGATTTCACGTTAAATTATAAACATCGGTGGTCACAATTATTACGCTGGTCGTGGCCGTGGCAATCGATTCATAGTGTGACCCTCTGAACAGTCTAAACGTAAATTTAGAACTTTTCATTTCAATAATAAGTACACCAATTTCCTGTGGCACAATAAATTATATAACATATTAAAATTGTACCTACTTACTTTTTCTTGTAAGAAATATTAATTTTTGAATTATTGTTGTATTATTATTACATAGGTAGCTAAATGGCACTGAGAAATCAAGTGATTTTCTTACTTTCGATTTTTGATTTCTTGCCTAATTGATTTCTCGAGCTTATTTAAAAAAAAATCTGTTTAGACATCCATCGACAGATTTTGTTCTTAGCTCTTTCACTGAAAAACACTTTTTTCAATGCGAACCCATGTATTTTTATTTGGGTGTTTCATTTTATAAAACAGTCAAAAATCCTAACTTAACAATTTAAAAAGATTTTTTTATATAAGTATTCCTGCTGTGATTTTTTAGAAATTTCGAAGAATTGTGAAATTTCTGATAAAAATGTGGATCAACTTCTCTGATTGTCTTCTCGAGAAATCTAGATCATAACCTATACGTGTAACCTTGTATAGTATTTTTCAGCCAAGAGTAAATGCATGAATCTGATGGCCACGATGGCTGAGCGGCTAACGCGTCGGTTTATAATATCGTGGGTCCCAGGTTCAATTCCGGGGTCTGGAAAATACACATATTGTTTGTAAATGTGTGTTTTTAATCAGAGTATGGACCTAATTTGTTGAACATGTGAGGTACAGATCGGTTATGAGGAATATAGCAGAAAACACGTTTTTTAAATACCCGATATACTGGATTATTTGTTAATTTGGGTTAGTTTACGTGAGATTGGGTTTGGTTAGGTTAACCTAACAAATAATCCAGTATATCGGCTATTTTCAAAATGTGTTTGCCGCTGTATACCTCATAATCGAACTGTACCGAATATACAATTAATTCTGAATGACAACCTGGAAATTTTAGTAGGATGATAAATATAAGGTGAGACATAATAAAATGCTTCTGAACTGTTTGGGAACATTTCAATGAAATCAGCCATTGACCCACAAAAATTTCAAGATGAAAACGTAGAAGAAGGTCATCTTTCCATGGAAAACTGCAACTAACTGCTTCTTTTGGCTCTCCTGAAAACTAATTATTTTAAATTCGAAAATAGATAGACGTTCGTGAATTATAGGTACTTTTTAAATATATAATATGACGTATTATGTGTTATTATTTATATTTCAAATATTATACTATTATGTAATACTTGGTGAGAATTTAATAATGCACACGTAAATAATGATTTAATTGTGCATATTATGTTTAAGTTCCAACGAGAAGAGAGTACTTCTATTTTTATATAAAGCTTCAGACATGATAATTTTCAATCTATAACAACACTAAGTCGGCTCGCACATTGGAACTCGTCTCGCCTAAAAACGCATCGAATACGTCGATGTGACGTCATCGTCATTTAACGAAACAACATAACACGTGTTGCCAAATGGAGCTTCGCAGATCGATCGAATGCAACTGTTTCGGCTGAAAAAAACATCTGGCTGTTGCATTCGACATGTTGCATCCTTCTCGGGCTCCGAGTCGGTGGGTCGAAGTCACAAAGAAACACATGCGAATTGGTCATTCCTATACCGGCTCGCCGATCGCCGCATTGAAATATCAATACGTTTCGAAGGCTACGCGCGACTGTCGGTAGATAGATGTGCGAGGTTGTGTCATGCAACACTGGCCGCCTGTTCTCGGAAGCTTTGATTTATGGCGGTAAGGCACACGAGGCGATTTGTGATGTGCGAGCCGGCTAAGCAATAGATAGAAACTGATTATAACGAACGTCTATTTTTTATTTCATTCGACAGTGCGGCGCCCAATTGCCCAATTTCCGATAGATCCTACGACTATTTTGTATCATGATCATTAAAAAATATTCGATTATAGGTGGCAGGATTTCGTATAGCGCAGGCAGAAATGCAAAAAGATTCGGATATATTAAAAGCAATTACGATGCCGATCATCTCCTACAAAGATTGCAAAGAAAATTCTCCTCCCGAGTTTCAAAAGTACATTATTAGTGGCAAATTTTGTGCAGGATACCTAAATGGTAAGTCTTTCTTTTTTTAACACTAACATGCTATTTTTTATTCAACTACCAAATCACAAGGTTTAAGAATGTAACATTCTTTTATTGAAGATACTCACACTTGCTAATAATATAATTAACTATTTCTTTTATTCAACGAATAAAATAAAACAAAAATCTTGGAGCAATCCCGACATCGATTACTAATTAATAAAATAATTAAATTTAATACTTTGACTTAAAATACAAAAGCCGATTGCCAATTAGTAACGCAATTTAGAAAGCCCATCAGAGAGTATTGTAAGAACCATTAATTAAAATTCGTCGCAATTAGATAAGATACCTATAGCCTAGTGGTCAGTGCACACGGGCCCGATTCCCGAGAGGTTCGAATCATGCTGGGTGTCGAATTAAAAAAAATCTATCGGTTGTATATTTCTCAAAAGTATTTTCAAATTATGTTTACTATAATATACTATGACGCCCAATAACAGCAGTATGGTAGTAGCAGTGAAAAAATCAAAGAAACGCCCAGACTTTGGAAAAAAATCACATATCAATCACATCACCGGGAATGGAATCTGGAGACAGTCAGTGCTTTAGACTGCGAGGGTAGCTGCTGTTAGCACCATGTACTACTACCACCTCAATAAGGAAAAAATGGTTGTTTCCTAAGCGACAATAAAAGGTGTAAATAAAGGTTTAAAAAACCTAAAAACCATTTTTGCTTGTGAACACAGCACATGGGCCTTCACAGGGTGGTTATAGTAAATAAATATACTTACAACATTTCACCTATCCCACTGGGTGCTTGTTGAATCAAACAACGATACCGTCCATACCTACAAACATGCCGTAAATACTGCCCGTTCATGCTCACCTGCCTGATGCTCAGTACCTACTGTAAGCTATTCTCGAGATTTCGGTATGAAAAACGAATGAAGAGTACATCAGATTGATGCTGCGAAGTTCGATCCCTTAAAATATTTTGATTGTAGAACACCTACCTTATGTTTGTAAAATCATTTGTTAGTCAGTCGAGGAGCTTATATTTTATTTTGTCTTCGAGCCTTTCATCTTTAAACGAATTTTGTGACTTTCATTTGCAACCTCCTAAACCGTCAATGACATTGAGCTACTTTACAAGCTGTTTGTTGGCGAATTTAAAAGCGGGTGATTCAGCTACTGCGATTGTGATGATGACACACAAAACTTTCCCGGCCACAGGCCAGCGACTATTTTGACAGAACTTAGTTGCAGATAATAAACAATAGATAATATACTTACCTAAAAAAGTATAGATTATAATATGTACACAAGCTAGCGAGTTGAAATCATAATATTGTGTTGTTGCATACTTTTATCAGGCTCTAGCTCTATGAAGTCTAACGTAAATGAACATAATATGCATGCCGAATAATGTTTCCATTTTAAAACGTCAAAACGGTAAATTTCAAAATGAGTAGTTCGTTTTTTTACCGGAAAGTCGCTACTATCGCTCTACTGCGCACACGCAGTAGGCCCACACGCCAGCATGTAAGCGTGTTAAGTTGACCGGCTTTCAACTTTTTTCGGTAAATTATTTACAATCTGCTTGTTAGCTAGCTTGTTCGATGATGATACTGGGCGAGTTTACGAGCAGATTGTAAATTCGCCAACTAGTAGCGTGTAAAGTAGCTCAATGTCATCGACCCTTTAGTCAGGCATCCTGTCCTGGAAACTGAAAATCACAAATCTGGTACTTACCGCATACTAAATGCATAAAATATAGCTTTCGTTAGACAACTGACAATATATTATTAATATTCTGTTTTCAGGAACTGGTGTTTGCAGAGGTGACGGCGGCGGGGGTTTGGTGGTAAGCACCAAAGAAAAGAATATCGAGACATGGTACCTAAGAGGCATCGTCAGCACAGCCCCTTCAAGTGACACTGATGATCAATGCATTAATACGTACTCAACTTACACACGACCATTCGACCACAAGAGTTTTATAGAAAATTCATTATATCAGTGACGTCCCTAGACAAAATACTACCCCTAGGCAGCGCCAAAATGCCCCCAATTTTTTAATACTTACTTACAGTATTTTTTATCATCCTTCCATGACTCAAATATCTAAGAAATGTATTCTATGGATACATAACTAACAAAATATATACCACTAAATCTAATTTAAATGACATCTCTACTTCAATAGACAATAATATTGCGAGTCCACGGTTTTCAGATACTTACATTTAAATATACACCTGACAACTTTCAAAACTCGCGAGTGACTGCCAAAAATATTTGGATAAATTAATTAGGTAAGTGTGTACCTACCTATAATTCAAATATAATTCTCAAATCTGCACGTGTTATTGCTGGTTATCAAGGATGTGACGTCCAAGGACAACGAAAGTAAGCTGGACATCGCAAACCCGACAAAAAATACAGTCCTGTTAAACATTCTATTTACATTTACAGTTTTTTTTTATTTTAGTTACATTTTGTTTCCAACCAGTGAGCTGATTTTTGTAATGAGATATATCTCCGTGATTACTAAGTATACCTATTTCTATATAAATACCTAATGATTCTTCTCGATTTGCCGCCCTTCAAGTAACTGCCGCACCCAAGCGACGCTCAATCTGCTTACCTCTAATATTAGTCTACCCACCATTATAGAGATCGAATCTGATTAAATGAGAAGATTTAATCAAATCAAATGTTTTGTTTTTTATCTAGAATATTTTGATGCATTCCACGCTTTATAGCAGCGTTTTTCAACCGGTGTGCCGCTGTACACTATATCGTTAAATTTTACTTATAAAGAGCATAATGACATAAGATCAAACATTCTACTTTCTAGCAACCCATACACATCCATCAAGTAGAGTAGTTTGCGTGCCAAAGTCCTTAAAGAAACCTCGATAGTAAATGCGAGGTATCCATAAAGGCACTTAGGAAAAAAACCCATACACATCAGAACAAATTAATATTGTGTGACAAATGAACAGACTTTAGTTTAGCATGTTAAAAGTGGTGTAGGTACGTTTTAAATATAATAAATATGCAAAATCACCTCTTGGTTGTTATTTTTATTTATCTGTTTTACTTTTTTTTCAAAATTTCTTATTTAAATCTTTGCCCTTTGATGATGATGACAAAAGTCAATACAATGAAGAAATAAATTGATTAGTACAGTAAGTCCTCGACTTACGTGAATTCGTACTTACGCGATTTTTTTAAATGTGCTTTTTTTGCTGCAGTTTGTTTCTCTGCGCTTGTGTTTACATATAATATTGAGTATGTTTTATAACATGGATCATGTATAAAAAATAGTAGTAATGCAATCTACGATAATTACCAAGAAAAGAGTAATATTAATAGAAGAAATGGAAATATTGCTTATATAGATGAAATATATGCAGTAACAACTAATTCCAATAGGCCTTATACTCACAGGATAAAGCCTCGAGTCGTTTTGAAGACATAAAGTGTAAAAATAATGGTGGTGTTGATAACATTCACTGCAAGCCATGGACGGTTTAAAATTTTTTTAAGCCGTAGTAAACTACACAACATCAAAGTAACAGGTGAGGCTGCCGAATTATGCAGATACAGAGGAAGCTATGAATTTTATCGAGAGTCTAGCAGAAATCATAAAAATGAGGATTACTTACCTGTCACAAATTTTTTTATTGTGGACGAAACTGGGCTTATTAAAAAAATCCCAGATCAGTCATATTATAAATATCCCAACTAGAAAAATCTATACCAGGCTTTAAGGTGTCTGAAGATAGGCTAACCATTTTACTTGGTTGAAATGCTGCTGGGGATTGCAAAATCAAACCACTTCATCAATCAATAATGTTTTCTTAAATGTATGTATGTAGGTCCATTTTATTTTCACTTGTCCCTTGAAACTAACACATATTATTTTTAAAAAAATGCATGATTTTAAGTTTTATTCGACTTACGCGATTCTTCGACTTACACGAACATCTTCGGAACGAATCAATCACGTAAGTCAAGGACTCACTGTAATGAATGTCTTGTATTATTTAATACCTATTACTATTTTTGCCACTTTTTACAGTGGTGCATGATTGTTTATGGACAACTAAATCTAAAAATTACAAATTTAATTACTCACGAGCGTCAGTAAATAATAGACATTCTTACTAGATGGAGTGAACTACATAGTCGACATTGATTACAATATTATTCCTTTTACTGTCGATACATGGTGGAACTGCATTGTATTATTATTAAAAATGGTGAAAACCAAACTTTCATTACTAAGCAATTCTATAGTTTCAGTGAATTTTGTGTTTGTGTAGTTTATTTATTCCTCGGAACACAATAATTATTAACACCAGGGATCCGTCAATCGGAGCGCAGCAACAGGGCGGCATAATTTATGGAGTGGTAAAATAGACTAATAAAATATATATTTTCCCAATATTATTAAAATTATATTAAATTTATTTAAATACCTAAACAGAATATTGTTTTTAAATTAATTCCAACATATGGCAATTAATATGAATATGCGCAACTATAAAAAATACCTACATTATGTATTTCCTTTTAAGCTATGAAAATCTCTGATCAACTACTAAATTTGCAACTACAGCGCTAAGAAATTATAAACATATTTAAATAAAATAGTCCATTTCTAACACAATAGCTGCTCATACATGGTGAGTTCAGAGTTGGAGCTACAGGTTGAGTCTACAAGTCAACACGTAATGGCGTAAATAAGCTG
This sequence comes from Rhyacophila brunnea, assembly GCF_057557595.1. Taxonomy (NCBI): domain Eukaryota; kingdom Metazoa; phylum Arthropoda; class Insecta; order Trichoptera; family Rhyacophilidae; genus Rhyacophila; species Rhyacophila brunnea. The sequence continues at coordinate 25,911,098 of NW_028232774.1, forward strand.
GCCATACACAACGAGTTTGACCTCCAGGTTAATAACTGTAAGTTAGTGGGCACACCACAGATACGTTTAAACTGCTCCATTAAGCAGGGTGAAGATTGAGAGTGTCGTTGGTGAAGCCTTAAAATCAATTGAGGCTTGGGATAAACTAACTAGACTATCCTTCGCACCTTCCAAGACAGAAGCCATCGTCCTTAAAAAAACGAGACGACTAAAATGTACGTGGAAGCCCACGATCCGCTTTGGAAATACTAGTGTCAAAGTCTCAAAAATCGTTACGTATTTAGGCGTCCAATTAGACACAATGCTAAATTTCGACCAACATGCCATATCCCAAGTCTACAAGGCTGGGACGGCCTTCCAGAGGGTTTTATGGCTGGTGATGGCTGGGGCTTAAAAGTAAGGGCGCTTAAGATCGCCTATGACGCCATCTTTATGGGGATCGCTGCATACACATACAATACACCTAATAGGTTGAGCAAGTGGCTGACATCCATTTCTCGTAAAACAAAATTTGTTAACACAAACCTCCACTCTGTGGCGGTCCATATGATCATATTAGGATCGGACATGGTTGAAAGAAAAAGAAGTAACATAAAGTTTGGAAACCACTGCTTTACTTGGTCATTGTATCATCGTGTGGTACTAAAAAGAACACACATTACCAAAATAAGCATTGATAACCTTTTGTATAATATTATAGATTACCAACGGTTGTACTCTGCTTCGATTGGGGTTTTTCCAAGATGTTATTATTATTTATTTTAAAGTTATTTACATACTTAATGAAAAACAAAATAATGGATGTGTCTTTTGTTTTTTCAGGCAATACTACTTGCATAGATAAAATTCTTTTACTACCTTCATCTATTCATAACCCTTCGCTCTTCCATCTCATCGAATTGTTAAATCCACGGTCCCAAAACGTTTTGGAATTATATAAGATCATTTTAGTCGACATTATAAGGTACCTAATAATTTTGTTTATCGCAAAGATGGTGGGGTAATACATCTAAGGGTAAAACCATTTGTAATTTAATTGACAACTGGTTTACATAGCGAACGAATAAAGCAACAAACTTGCAAAATAGTAGAGCAGAAAGAACAGACAAACAAATCCAACAAGATAACAAAAATGTGCGTGTAAGCATGTCGCAATTGCGTGCATCTCAATCACAAGAGGCACGAACTGAACGAAATCAACAACGACAATTGGAACGGAGCCAAGCGCACCGGTTCGTAGTTAACACACGCAGAGTAAATGACCGACAACGCCAACAAGTACATCGAACATTTATATCCGCTTCGTTCCTTCGTCTCGCATTCGATTACGAGCCAGATATTGAATATTCCGCTCATCCGAAAGTGCTGATTGGTGCTATGGACAAAGAATGTCCCCACTGTCATGCGCTCAAATTCAAACATGAGTCAGCCGGGATGTGTTGCGCATCAGGAAAAGTGCAACTACCAGAAATTGAGATACCACCAGAACCATTGAACGGCTTGCTCATCGGCACGGTTCCAGATTCAAACCTGTTCCTGAAGTCCATTCGCACATTCAATTCATGCTTCCAAATGACTTCGTTCGGAGCAACAGAAATAGTTCACAATACTGCGGCAAATGGTCAACAATTCCATTCTACGTTCAAAATCAAAGGCCAAGTATACCACAAAGTAGGCTCATTGCTGCCAATGCCAAACGAACCACATAATTTTTTACAAATCTACTTCATGGGCGGTGAGGACATCAATCATGTGGATGCAAGTTGCGGCTACAAAAGCTTCAATTCGCCTAATGCCAGGCGCATCGTCGGCGAACTGGACGCCCTGTTGAATGAGCACAATGAATTATTGAAATTCTTCAAAGCACACATACATGAATTGCAAAGTGACAATCACGCTATTGTCATCAATCCTGATAAAACACCAGCTGGAGAGCACGTGCGTCGATTCAATGTGCTTGTTGTTGACGACATTGCTGGAATCATGGTTGGCGACCGCACATCGACGCGAGAAATCGTTATTCGAAGAAGAAACAATAATCTGGAGTTCATCGCTGACACACACCGTTCATACGACGCTCTCCAATATCCACTAATTTTCTGGAAGGGACAAGACGGATATTGCATAAACATTGAATAACGAGATCCTGTCACAAGTAATTCATTCATTATGAACATCATTACTCATTTTGAATTGAGAAAATGAATGGTTGATGTTTTTTTGTTTTTATCGGCGGTCATAGTCTACAGCGCTCTATTCCTCTTTCTGTCATAGATCCCATCCCCACACACTTACGATACATTCATTATTTTTTATTTAACAACCAAAATATTCACTAGAAATAATTTATATGGCAGAACAACGTTTGCCGGGTCAGCTAGTACCTATATAAAAATTGACAAATCGAAACTACTTTATAGTTTCAACACTTACCTACCAACTAATAAAAAAAGTCTTATGTGTAATGTAATAATTATTATTTGTCAATTTAATATTAAATTAATGAGTTCTATAAAATCCGACAGCGTTGATATAAAAGCTCGGAAATATTAATAAAAATTTCACCTCAGATAATATACCTACTAGAAACATCAGATTTGCTTTAACTAATTCAGCTGCAGGCTTCCTACCTAATAACGATAATTTAAACTAGCAGGTCCTACACGATGTGCTTATTAACTTGCGTTATTATTGTTTAAATCATATATGCGCGATACCAGTGGATATACGGGTTCAAATCCCGTCAGGCGTCGTTTTTTTCAAATTTGATGTTTTCTAGTAGGTATAAGTAAATCTGAGGTGTTTTCATGTTATGTATATTCGATGTGTAGAATGGTACATTCTCACTTGTGAATTATTTTTTAAATAAAAGAAATGGTTTATACAACTATTAAATAAAAAATATGCCAATTAAGTGTGAGCTAAAAATACTTGATAGGTATAATTAATAAAAGTGAATGATTCAGTTTAAAAATATTGTTATCTGTTGCCGTGCTGAAATACTTACCGTTAAAAATTGACTATGTCACTAGATGTGAAGCACTGCTTATTCGGCTGATAACCTTTGTTCGTAAGTGATAGTAGATAGTACTTTTATAACGGTGGCACAAAAGAGGCTAAATATTGATTTTAACACAATGCTTACGGGCCCTTTTAATTAATTTTGTAATAAACGTGTTAATTTGCATTTGAAAAGTAATTAGCAAATACACAAATTTGTGCGGCCCGTAAGCATTGGGTTAAAAATGTTTTTAATTTGATTTAATATTCTTTATACAACAATGAACAAAGAATGTCACATTGTCACAATTTTTAAAATATTTGTTGAGAAAAATGTGAGTACGCTTAAACTAAAATTTGAGAGATCAGATCCCGACGTTGGTTAGCAATCAAGGTAAGTAAGTACCTATTATAAAACATCGATTCCTAAATACTTCAAACCATTATATTCCTACTAGCTAATTTAGTCGTAATTATATTATTGCGAATCCAGTGGGTGCAGGTTCGTAAACGTATTGCGCTGGGCGTCGTATTTTTTCAAAAAAAAAATTTCAACTGGTTATATCGTCGGGTTAGTGCCAAAAGTTGGTAAGTCGATAGTTTAGGTATTTAGAGTTAACAACGGATTATGTGTCTATATATAAATATGTATGCTAGAAAAAAAAACCAAGGTCATCCGATATATAGAACATAGTTTTTTAGCTATTCATTATTTTAATAAAAATACGTAACTCCCGTTTTTTCGATGATTTTTAAAGATGCTTACAGTATTAATCTAGATAAAAATCGAGCCAAATGTCAATGAAACGCGGTAGTCAAATCTTTGTAATGGCACTAACCGATTTATTTTAGTTCAATACTTGAGCTAAAAGTTAAAAACTTCTTCTGAAATAAGTTTGTAATAACATTTACAGTATTCTCTTAAGCCGCAGTCGAGTCAAATTCAATGTACTTACTAGTACTGCCAAATATTTGTAACTTCAGTTACAGCGCGCATTTGCCTATTGTTTTGGCCATTTTGCGGTAACTCTAGCCAGAATTATCATTCTTTCTCCTACAACTGTCAGAGCAGGTTGGTGCGTCATCGTAATTATTTGTGGAACGTTATTTAGTGTTAATATAAAATGGATAGTAAACCATTCCCAAAGTGCTTGTCATCTAGAGCTGTGAGGATTTTATAATCAGTTTATAAAAATACAACCGATGGCTGTAAAACAAACTGATGTCCGATGTCATACTGATCAGGTAACTACATTTTGTTGATTCATTTGTCTTTACTTTCGTTGTTTGGCGATTAATAATTGTTATATTTCTCAATGTTTTGATAATAAGTATATTGATTATGATATTATAATATTACAAAAGTCCACGTGTTTATAAACGTGTAATAATTACTAATAAAAATAATAGCTTATTGATTCGTGACATGTCACAATGCACGGTGCATCAATTTGAATATCAATAAATAACTTCGTTTTAGTTTTGTTTGTAAGTTGTATTACCTCTAATAATAATATAACTTATCTTATATAACATTAACAGCCAAGTCCTCTGACCTATTTCTTAACTAATATAGAATCATAATAGCCAAGTTATGGCTTTGTGACGTGTTGCGTTTCAAGAGTAATAATTTAGAATGTCTGCCTAGCTTTAATGTCAGTGGCTCGGTTATCATTCGTTTTTTATAATAACAATGATGAATAAGATTTATTGACGCAATAATAATTGTTCCAGGATCCTATGCTGTTATCAACTCCTACGGAAGAAATCAAGGATCACCAAAATCATTGCCCATACCGGACATTATACTAATTTTTTTATTAGTCATATGAGAGGGCGGCCTGTTATCAATGTGTTTAGTGAATTAAAGAATGGATATTATATTAAAATGTTGTGATAACTAAAGAAAAGAAAAGAAAAAATGTGTCGTGCTGGAATAATTCCATAAGAACTAAATTCATGATAAAAAGGACTACCTACCTACAAGTGCATCATGTAGAAACATTATACCCGAACCTTCCTTAAGTATTAATGAAATCGAAGAAGGCGGTGTAGTGTAGTGTTTATTATAATAATCATTCAATTGTGTTAAAAAAGAACGGAAATAGTGAATAGAATCGTGTTAAAACCAATTATTTGTAAATTTATCTCTTTATTCATGTGTTATTTCAATATAAGTTTGTATATTTTTATTATGTCCTCAATTTTGGAACTGTAAACTTTTATAAGTATTATAAATTTATTTGTATTTTTTACTAATTAATATCAATATTTTCATATTAAGAGTGTCTTGTATTATGAATGTTTTTAAAATCAACTATTGATTGTCCATTAATAAATTAATTCATTTTATAATTGTATCATACCCATAAGTTTGTATGCTATTTTGGTGTACCCAGATTAATTAATACGATTTATTTAAAGTTTTTTCTCTTTATCAGGTCATGTGGGTAATTAATTATTAAAATAATTAAAGTTTATGTAATTTTATTATTTTCCTGACTTTTCCAATGTATACTGTTGAAAATAATGTAATTTCTATGACATTTTACTATAATAAATTTCGAAATTTGTATGTTAAGTATTACTTATATTATGTATATTTGTAATATGAACTGCCGTATGTCCATTAAAATATTTATAAATGCATTGAAATTGATCATTGATAATATAAAATTGCTTTCAAATTTATTTCTTTAACCTATAAACCTTCCCTTTCTTCAATCCTAACACAATGCTATGCAAAGATAACTCTCAAAAGAGCTGATTCATTTCTGCCAAAGGTTTGTAAGTCCCACCTCATCTTACAAAATTCGATTATTTTGTATGATTAATTTAATTTTTGAGTTTTTTAACATGCAGGGATAACTGTTAATACTTCAATTCATTTAAATAAATAAAGCACAAATAAATTAGCATTATGTCTGATTTTAGAGGGCATGTCAAACTTTCAAATTGCGATTACTCCATAACATGATTTCGAGACTTACCAACATTTGGCAGTATACCGACGATATATTTGTCTGATGTGTTTTCAAAGTTTAGTGCTAACAACGCGACTGGCGCGTTTGCAGTAGTTGGCCATGAGATATAATTAACATGATATTAAATGTGGTAATTAAAAAGTAATTAACTGATTAGCAGTGAATGTATTAATATTGAATAAAACAAAATGTTAAAAAGTTAAATGTTGCATTCTCAAATCTTGTGAATTATGCGTTGAATAAAAAAATAGTTCATTGAATGATTTGAAGTTTTCTAAAGTTGTTATATTGGCATATTTAATTTTATTTCTTCGAGCTCCTTACCTATTACCTTAAAAATAACAATATTGGGTGAAATACTCCTACTTATAAAATATACCATGTCAATTACCGCACACGTACAAGGTTTGGTGAATGATTAACAACCATTCCCTGTAAACAAAGGTTTGTTTATATAACATTCACTCTGTGGTGACCTATAGGTATGATCGGCAAAAATACATATTTGGTCGACATTATTGAATATAATCAATGTGATTTGTTTAACAGTTATATTATCTAGCTCCGCAGTTGTTAAAATATACGGCTCTGATTCTCTCAGCTGCAAATAGGTCGAGAGAATGGCTAACAATCATTCCTCGTAAAAACGCAGAAATGTGGATCCATATTAATAAAATAGATTCTGTCTCGAAATCTTACATGTATTGCTGATTAATTGAAAAACATTTATAGTCAAACATTTTACATCATCAAAATTTAATGTCAAAAACATTGATTTTTAATCAAACATCTTTAACTACATATGTATTTCAAAATAAAAGAAGTAGCAATCCTTGGTTTAATTCATGACTATGTAGTAAGTACATATTAAAATGTAATAAGTCACTGAATGCTAAACAGAACTTCTCCAACTTCCTGGTTTAATAAAATAAAGTATTTTGCACACCCTATTCTAATATATTACCTAGGTACTATAATAACCATATATTTTTTGAGATATTACGCGCTAATGCTAATGATGACTGATAATATGATTCTGAATGAATTTCTGATGAATATGAACATTGATAAAATCGGTCAAAAATAAATCTAGTATAATTTATACTATTTAAGACATTTATAAATAATATTATGTACGTTCAATCTTGGAAATACATAGGTTTAATGGAGCAAATAATATTGTAATATAAAATAATATTGTGCAAGTTAAACAGTTTTAATTATTTATGAAAAGATAACAAATGTAAGTTCAATTAAAACAAAACATAACATACTATGTTGACAATAAATACATTTTTTTATAAATAAATAAAAAGGTTTAAGTACCTACCTAATTTAAACATTATTCTGAATAATATGTCCGAAGTAATACCAAAACATCAACTCGTCGGTCCCTGTTAAAAAAGTCGGATCTGCAAAATGCTACTTTTCCAGTACGAGCAATCAAAGATGTTTGTATCCATAAAATCGTTTATTAATGAAACATTGTTACCAAATTTGGCAAAAACACTTATTTTTAGATGGTTCAAATACGTATATTACAATTTTTGAGAATTACTTATAAAAACCCGAGAAAAGTCACATGCGACATTTTTAACTGGAATAAATTAAGTAAGTTTGTCAGAAGTGTCAGTTATGATAATTTTAATGGGACTATGTTAAAATTAATATGTCGAATGTGTCAGTTTCGACTATTTTAACTGGAATTTGATGACAATTTTATGTCGGATCTGTCGAATAAAGCAATTCCAAGTACTTAATTTAAAGAATGTATGTATAAAATCGAAATCACAAATAGATATAAAAGTAGCTACTTACAAAAAAAGAAAACATAATCATAAAATTTTCATTGTAAACATAAAAAATATACCTTATAATCATAAAAACTGGACATTGTTGTAGCTTAATAAAATTTTAGTATTTTTTTTTAACTTAAAAATCCTTAAAAACCACAGTTAGTAATAGTTAACTTTGTTCTTTGTCACTATTACTATCAATGATATACACCGTTTGTATTTTTTAGAATCTTTTAATATGGGCGAGCTCCATGTAAAAGTTGTGATATTTTTCTGGAATAAGATTACTCTTACACATATCGTGCAAATCTTTTTACTTATAGTAACTCACAGGAAGTAGGCCATCATAAGCTTTCTTCAGATCAAATTCTCTAGAAAATCTGAAAGTATTTCATGTTGCACATCTTAACATAACTATAGCTTTTACAGGTTCACTTAAATCATATTCATACTCAATCGTGTCGCATTGTTGTGCATTTACCTTTAGTTTTGTTACACGAGTCAATTACATAAATTCACGAAGTATTTTTTGTCCAATTTTTGTTTGCGAGTAATGATTTAAAATCATATAGGTACATCATTGTAAAGACTTTCTTTACTATGTATGGTTCACCTTCAGCTTTTGCCCAATGGGCTAAGTAATACCTACCACTTCTCAGGAAGGACTAGCTATTTCAATGGTTGAGTGGACGCTGTCACCCTCATTCTGAGTGTGGCCCTTTTCCACAAATCTATGAGTAATGGTGACATTGAATTCCCTGGCTGCAAGCATATAAAGGGTAAATACGATGCGGTTTCTATTCAAATTTCCACCAAAATTATTGTCGGACCAAAATCTAAATTCTTTTACACCGATAAGTAATGTGGTTCTTTTATAAAATTGTACAAATAACTTACTAGAAACCTCATTTGCTCCCCGTTTTGCAATTTCTTCGTGCCACATATAAAAAATTCCGATTTTCATTGCCATATTATACACATTCAAAGTTGATAATTTTCGTTTGTAATAAAAAATACGTCATACTCCCCATGAAGAGTCGTTAGTACCTTTTGAAAGTCAAATATAACAACTACAATACTTTTACTCAGTAAAGCCTCGTTTTTATCTTTATTTTTAAGTGTGCGAGCTGCCTTCTTAAGGACTAAATGTTTTTCCTGTCTTTTTTTGTCTTCGTCTGTTGGACCGGTCTTGCTCGAAAATGTATGACAAAAGCAATCTTTTTTTGGCCGGTGAAATGCTATATTGAACTTTTCATTTACAATATCTCTGTATTGCCCTTTAGTTAGTGCCTTGGTAGAATATTTATTCAGATCAAACCACTCGCGATATAAATTGAACATTCGAGAGTCACTTAGTTTAGAGTTTTTTAGAATCTTTTCGAATATAGTGCGATTCTACCAGAGGAAAACAGTTTACGTGATCACATATTATGCTTTTCACCATCTCGTTATCTATGACGGTTTTTTATGGTCGTATTTACCATGTCGATCAGGCTCAATATTATTATCTCCATCATATTTCTTCCAAGCAGTGCTTATAATAGTACGTTTTCTAGATTAAATAGTATTCAGAAATATAGTCTTACAAACATTTCTTTTTCTTATCCTCAATAGGCAGATAATAAACAAATGTATTTCGACGATCATGCTTGGTGACTTCAGTTGTTTGACGACGCTTCGGAATTTTCTCGGTAAATTTTACGTCTAGAGACCAAAATTTGTGAAAAATGTGTAAGCGTTGCTCTTCAGAAAAAAAACATAGCATTTGAGTCGGCATCTTGGCATGGATTCTTCAAACATTTTTCACTAGCTGAAAAATAAAAAAAATCATTCTTAATGATATACTAAACAAAATAATGAAGAATAATATGTAAATTAGCCATTTTATAGATATTGCCCGTAACCCTCAAAAGTTAGTTTAAACATTTTAATAAAAAAATAATTTAATCAAGGAACATTGTCGGTACTACAATAATTTTAAAACACCAGTCCGATTAAAACTGTCGGTTCTACCACTTAACACAAAACAGAATTGTTGATGTTCAGTGAAGATAGTCGGTTGTACCACTTATGACATTAGGCATAAAGTTTTGTCCAATTAAAAATGTCGGATGTCCCACATCCGACAGAGATCTTATTATAATGTAGGTTAAAATTGTCATATCTTCCACAACCGACATTATTACTTGGAAACACCTAGTTGTGAACTATTTTTAGTAAATGTAAAAATATGACAATAATAAAATATCCACTTATTTAATTTTATAAGAATGCCAGTTAAAAATAATATTTTAGTAATTTTTTACTTAACCTACCTTTCCTGTTAGAATGTCCGTTGAGATTTGAATTTTCAGTGTTCTTCAATTTCTATCTTTTTCTCCAGGAATTTGTCACTATAATTTGAGCCTAAAGCATTCTTTAATATCCTTTGTGACCTATTGCTTGCCACGATGAATGAAATACGGATTATAGAAACTTTTCAAAACTTTTATAAAAATATCCGTCTGTTCGGTGAACATAGCAGCAACTGTCAGATCCGACGTATCTTGCTCATCCGCGCCTAGCAAACAATGTCGGTTGGTAAGAGCCGACATTGTTATTCGGACACTGTCGGTAGATCCGTCATTTTTAACTTGAGTATCTCAGAATTTTTCAAACAAACAAAAAAAAAACTGGTATAAATGTTTAAAGTGTTTAAATAACTTTTACGTAATAATCCGAAAATGACAAAAATTCAGATCCGACTTTTTTAATAGGGACCGACGAACTGTTTCGTCATTTAATATGGATCTAATTTTGGTATCCAGGCAACCTGTGATTCTTTGTTGGTCATATTTTCAAATTTCAATTGTTATTATTTTAAAAGGAGAGATAATAAATAACGTTTTTAATGATAAATCAATAATACGTCATTCTAACCTTGTCCTTCGTTCTGACAACTGTTCTCAGTTTATGCACTGACGCTCATTCAATATTGTCGTATTTGACGCTTGCAACACACACTATTTCACGTCTATAATGTGTGTTTCTTTTTCGTAGAACACTCACACATTTAAAACCCTGCTTCAAAATATAGTAACCTATATGAATTATATTTATTGTGCTTTTAACATTTTAATACATTGGACGCTATAGACGCGCCCAGCGCGTATCGATTAAGGTGGCCATTAGATATAATGAGCATGTTAAATAAATGTGGTAATTAAAAAGTAATTATCTAGTCAGCAGTTAATGTATATATCAAAATCTATCAGCTACTTGACCTAAGGGACTATTGATAATTATTGCTCTTGTGTTTCAGATGACATTTCAAAAACATTTGCTAAAATTCGCAAAGATGGCATCAACATTTAGAGGTCGACCACTACAACTGATAACTATTTTCATTGGTAAATATTATTTTATTAAAAATTGATAATCGTATAATTATTTATAATCATTTACGCATGCACTGTTATACTTATGTGTAAGTGTAAGTATTGTATATAATATATTATATTGAAATATAAAAATATGAATCGATTTATTTGGTTGGAAATATTTTGAATAAGTTTGCATTCTCATTTTGATTAAGATGACTATTATTAATGAAATGAGATTATGCATGGTGGTTGCGCTTTGGACTGTAATTTGAAGATACTTGTCGATTACGGATCTAGGGTGGAGGGCTTAGTTACAATGCCAGACACTGACCTTTTTGCTGCTGAAGCTGGTTGCCGCTGGAGCTGGTTCACTTGGGTTTTGGGATAAATGATGATGACAAGTTCAGGGTTTTTTATTACAAACGAAAATTATCAACTTTGAATGTGTATAATATGGCAATGAAAATCGGAATTTTTTATATGTGGCACGAAGAAATTGCAAAACGGGGAGCAAATGAGGTTTCTAGTAAGTTATTTGTACAATTTTATAAAAGAACCACATTACTTATCGGTATAAAAGAATTTAGATTTTGGTCCGACAATAATTTTGGTGGAAATTTGAATAGAAACCGCATCGTATTTACCCTTTATATGCTTGCAGCCAGGGAATTCAATGTCACCATTACTCATAGATTTGTGGAAAAGGGCCACACTCAGAATGAGGGTGACAGCGTCCACTCAACCATTGAAATAGCTAGTCCTTCCTGAGAAGTGGTAGGTATTACTTAGCCCATTGGGCAAAAGCTGAAGGTGAACCATACATAGTAAAGAAAGTCTTTACAATGATGTACCTATATGATTTTAAATCATTACTCGCAAACAAAAATTGGACAAAAAATACTTCGTGAATTTATGTAATTGACTCTTGTAACAAAACTAAAGGTAAATGCACAACAATGCGACACGATTGAGTATGAATATGATTTAAGTGAACCTGTAAAAGCTATAGTTATGTTAAGATGTGCAACATGAAATACTTTCAGATTTTCTAGAGAATTTGATCTGAAGAAAGCTTATGATGGCCTACTTCCTGTGAGTTACTATAAGTAAAAAGATTTGCACGATATGTGTAAGAGTAATCTTATTCCAGAAAAATATCACAACTTTTACATGGAGCTCGCCCATATTAAAAGATTCTAAAAAATACAAACGGTGTATATCATTGATAGTAATAGTGACAAAGAACAAAGTTAACTATTACTAACTGTGGTTTTTAAGGATTTTTAAGTTAAAAAAAAATACTAAAATTTTATTAAGCTACAACAATGTCCAGTTTTTATGATTATAAGGTATATTTTTTATGTTTACAATGAAAATTTTATGATTATGTTTTCTTTTTTTGTAAGTAGCTACTTTTATATCTATTTGTGATTTCGATTTTATACATACATTCTTTAAATTAAGTACTTGGAATTGCTTTATTCGACAGATCCGACATAAAATTGTCATCAAATTCCAGTTAAAATAGTCGAAACTGACACATTCGACATATTAATTTTAACATAGTCCCATTAAAATTATCATAACTGACACTTCTGACAAACTTACTTAATTTATTCCAGTTAAAAATGTCGCATGTGACTTTTCTCGGGTTTTTATAAGTAATTCTCAAAAATTGTAATATACGTATTTGAACCATCTAAAAATAAGTGTTTTTGCCAAATTTGGTAACAATGTTTCATTAATAAACGATTTTATGGATACAAACATCTTTGATTGCTCGTACTGGAAAAGTAGCATTTTACAGATCCGACTTTTTTAACAGGGACCGACGAGTTGATGTTTTGGTATTACTTCGGACATATTATTCAGAATAATGTTTAAATTAGGTAGGTACTTAAACCTTTTTATTTATTTATAAAAAAATGTATTTATTGTCAACATAGTATGTTATGTTTTGTTTTAATTGAACTTACATTTGTTATCTTTTCATAAATAATTAAAACTGTTTAACTTGCACAATATTATTTTATATTACAATATTATTTGCTCCATTAAACCTATGTATTTCCAAGATTGAACGTACATAATATTATTTATAAATGTCTTAAATAGTATAAATTATACTAGATTTATTTTTGACCGATTTTATCAATGTTATTTGTATTTATAAAAAAATTATATTAACTATCGAAAAAAATGCCTCTCGAATTTTCGGCATCAAAATTTTGGCTCGGGATTAGATTCCCTATGCCTAAGGGTACCAAAGTGACAGCCGGTTGTTATCAGCGGGAAAAAACATAATTATCGTTTACAATATTACGATCAGTCAAAAAACTTTTGTCATACATAATACGTTTGTAATTTTGTATGGACTGGCATCCTACTGGAAAGTGGTAACTAAGTAAAGGACGGTTTGTAGACCATCGAATCATATTATCAGTCATCATTAGCATTAGCGCGTAATATCTCAAAAAATATATGGTTATTATAGTACCTAGGTAATATATTAGAATAGGGTGTGCAAAATACTTTATTTTATTAAACCAGGAAGTTGGAGAAGTTCTGTTTAGCATTCAGTGACTTATTACATTTTAATATGTACTTACTACATAGTCATGAATTAAACCAAGGATTGCTACTTCTTTTATTTTGAAATACATATGTAGTTAAAGATGTTTGATTAAAAATCAATGTTTTTGACATTAAATTTTGATGATGTAAAATGTTTGACTATAAATGTTTTTCAATTAATCAGCAATACATGTAAGATTTCGAGACAGAATCTATTTTATTAATATGGATCCACATTTCTGCGTTTTTACGAGGAATGATTGTTAGCCATTCTCTCGACCTATTTGCAGCTGAGAGAATCAGAGCCGTATATTTTAACAACTGCGGAGCTAGATAATATAACTGTTAAACAAATCACATTGATTATATTCAATAATGTCGACCAAATATGTATTTTTGCCGATCATACCTATAGGTCACCACAGAGTGAATGTTATATAAACAAACCTTTGTTTACAGGGAATGGTTGTTAATCATTCACCAAACCTTGTACGTGTGCGGTAATTGACATGGTATATTTTATAAGTAGGAGTATTTCACCCAATATTGTTATTTTTAAGGTAATAGGTAAGGAGCTCGAAGAAATAAAATTAAATATGCCAATATAACAACTTTAGAAAACTTCAAATCATTCAATGAACTATTTTTTTATTCAACGCATAATTCACAAGATTTGAGAATGCAACATTTAACTTTTTAACATTTTGTTTTATTCAATATTAATACATTCACTGCTAATCAGTTAATTACTTTTTAATTACCACATTTAATATCATGTTAATTATATCTCATGGCCAACTACTGCAAACGCGCCAGTCGCGTTGTTAGCACTAAACTTTGAAAACACATCAGACAAATATATCGTCGGTATACTGCCAAATGTTGGTAAGTCTCGAAATCATGTTATGGAGTAATCGCAATTTGAAAGTTTGACATGCCCTCTAAAATCAGACATAATGCTAATTTATTTGTGCTTTATTTATTTAAATGAATTGAAGTATTAACAGTTATCCCTGCATGTTAAAAAACTCAAAAATTAAATTAATCATACAAAATAATCGAATTTTGTAAGATGAGGTGGGACTTACAAACCTTTGGCAGAAATGAATCAGCTCTTTTGAGAGTTATCTTTGCATAGCATTGTGTTAGGATTGAAGAAAGGGAAGGTTTATAGGTTAAAGAAATAAATTTGAAAGCAATTTTATATTATCAATGATCAATTTCAATGCATTTATAAATATTTTAATGGACATACGGCAGTTCATATTACAAATATACATAATATAAGTAATACTTAACATACAAATTTCGAAATTTATTATAGTAAAATGTCATAGAAATTACATTATTTTCAACAGTATACATTGGAAAAGTCAGGAAAATAATAAAATTACATAAACTTTAATTATTTTAATAATTAATTACCCACATGACCTGATAAAGAGAAAAAACTTTAAATAAATCGTATTAATTAATCTGGGTACACCAAAATAGCATACAAACTTATGGGTATGATACAATTATAAAATGAATTAATTTATTAATGGACAATCAATAGTTGATTTTAAAAACATTCATAATACAAGACACTCTTAATATGAAAATATTGATATTAATTAGTAAAAAATACAAATAAATTTATAATACTTATAAAAGTTTACAGTTCCAAAATTGAGGACATAATAAAAATATACAAACTTATATTGAAATAACACATGAATAAAGAGATAAATTTATAAAAAAAAGTCTTATGTGTAATGTAATAATTATTATTTGTCAATTTAATATTAAATTAATGAGTTCTATAAAATCCGACAGCGTTGATATAAAAGCTCGGAAATATTAATAAAAATATCACCTCAGATAATATACCTACTAGAAACATCAGATTTGAAAAAATACGAAGCATGACGAGATTTGAACCCGCACCAATATGCTTTAACTAATTCAGCTGCAGGCTTCCTACCTAATAACGATAATTTAAACTAGCAGGTCCTACACGATGTGCTTATTAACTTGCGTTATTATTGTTTAAATCATATATGCGCGATACCAGTGGATATACGGGTTCAAATCCCGTCAGGCGTCGTTTTTTTTCAAATTTGATGTTTTCTAGTAGGTATAAGTAAATCGGAGGTGTTTTCATATTATGTATATTCAATGTGTAGAATGGTACATTCTCACTTGTGAATTATTTTTTAAATAAAAGAAATGGTTTATACAACTATTAAATAAAAAATATGCCAATTAAGTATGAGCTAAAAATACTTAATATAATTAATGAAAGTGTATAAATCTTGTTATCTGTTGCCGTGCTGATATACCGTTAAAAATTGACTACCACGTCACTAGATGTGAAGCACTGCTTATTTGGCTGATAACCTTTGTTCGTAAGTGATACTCGTAGTAGATAGTATTTTTTAATTGTGTCACAAAAGAGCCAAAATTTTGATTTTAATAAATGTTTTTAATTTGATTTAATATTCTTTATTCAACAATCAACAAAGGATGTCACATTGTCACAATTTTTAAAGTATTTGTTGAGAAAAGTGTGAGCACGTTTAACCTAAAATTTGAGAGATCAGATCCTGACGTCGGTTAGCAATCAAGGTATGTAAGTACCTACTATAAAACATCGATTCCTAAATACTTCAAACCATAAAAGCCGATTGCACAAATGTATGCAATTTGTTAAAAACTCCAGATATTATATTCCTACTAGCTAATTTAGTCGTAATTATATTATTATTGCGAATCCAGTGGGCGCATGTTCGTAAACGTATTGCGCTGGGCGTCGTATTTTTTCAAAAAGAATTTTTCAACTGGTTATATATTTCTCTGATGTGTTTTCAAATTATGTATGTTACTCATATATACTCATTTAGTGCTAACAACGCGACTGGCGCGTTTGCAGTAGTTGGCCATTAGATATAATTAACACGATATTAAAATGTGGAAAATTTCATCAGATTGATGCTGCGATGTTCAATCGTTAAAAATATTTTGATTGTAGTACACTAACCTTATGTTTCCTAACCTTTATACCTTGTCCAAACCAGGCCTGCTCCGTCCAAACGTGAATTCTGTCACACAACAACAGTCAACAATTAAATTGTTTTTAGTAAATATTATTTAAAGCTATTTGGCGCTTGGAATATTATTTTAAACTAAATGAATTGTCAGTACAAAATATATCCCCAATTGAGTTAGTTGACAAAAACGCCGCTACGGCCAAGTGGTCGGTTCCCGCAAAAAAAAACTCTAGTTTCTATAAGGTTTGGGATAACATTATTGTAAATAATGTAAAAAATAATGACACCCACGATGACCGCGTGGCTAAAGCGCCGGTCTATAGTGTCGAGGGTCTCAGGTTTGAATCCTGGATCTGGCAAGTACACACATTGTTTTCAATTTGTGTATGAGTCAGAGAATGGACCTAATAGGTTGAGCAAGTGGCTGACAACCATTTCTCGTAAAAATAAAATATATTAATACAAACCTCCACTCTCTGGAGGCCCATCTGATCTTATTAGGATCGGACATAGTCGAAAAGAAAAGAAAGAAAATAATGGATAATTAATAACAGTAAATAAATAAAGTATGAAATTTAAGTGAAATACAGTGAACGATCGATTATATTGAGTTAAAATGTGCAACGTGCAAACAAACCGAAATTTCAATACATTGTCGACTTACAAACCTAGTTATAATTCCTTGTGATGTATATTGTACACGATATGTGTAGCATAGTTAATTGACAGTTCTTTATAAATGCACCCAATGTTTTATATTAAAAATAATATAAGTAACTCCAGGCGAAGATGAAGAAAATGTTTTCTTTTTTACTGAAAAAATAACCATGTGAATGGGGAATTCCTTTTCTCAAATCCCATAATGAAGGAATCCTGAACACTCTCAGGATCTCGCAGGGAGGACATCACTACTCACCTCAGTCTACTAAACGTAGTTGCAGTGATGGTTATATGTACGTTGACGTACCTGCCAACTCAAAAAACTACCACTGAGCATCAAAATTACAATAATAGAAGCTTAATAATTTTATCGATTATGTTTGAATTGATGGGTGTTTTAGATTTTAATACTTTTTGATTAAGCGGTTGCCTCATGTGCATCACGGAAAACCGTCACTGCATAAGTCAGCCATGGAGTTTATAGCTAGTTGTTTTAATCTTTGAGCGTTTCATCTTTAATGTGATGAATTCGCAGCCTCCTTGGTCAGACATCCTGCCCTGCAAACTAATCATCGTCCAGATCACAGATTTGTTATCCACCAAATGTAGAATCATAACTCTTTAGACAACTGACAATAAATTAATATTCTGTTTTCAGGCACTGGTGTTTGCAAAGGTGACGGTGGCGGTGGTTTGGTGGTAAGCACCAAAGTAAAGAATATCGAGACAAGGTACCTGAGGGGCATCGTCAGCGTAGCTCCTACAAGCGACACTGGCGACCGCTGCAGCGTTAACACTAACTTACTCAACTTACACACGACCATTCGACCACAAGAGTTTTATAGAAAATTCATTATATTAGTCTGCCCACCAGTATAATAGTGAATGAATCTTATTAAATGAGAATATATTATTATTATAATCAAATCAAATATTTTGTTTTTTTTCAAGAATATATTGACGTATTCCATGGCCTATAGCAGCGTTTTATAACCGGTGTGCCGCTACAAACTGTGTCATCAGTTTTACTTTATAAAGAGCATAATGACATAACATCAAACCTTCTACTTTCAAGCATCTTACATACATAATAACAAATTAATATTGTCTGACAAATGATCAGCCTTGAGTGTTGTCATGTCAAAAATGGTGTACATTTGAAACATAAGATGCCAAATCAGCTTATGGTTGTTATTTATTTATTCAGCTATTTTACTTTTTAAATTTTTGCTCTTTGATGATCGGTATTTCAAAACCGGTATCCCAGAATTTTTCGATACCGAAATACCGGTATTAAAAATCAGACAATACCGATACATTCGGCATTGAAAGTGGATATAAAAGTTCCGATAGAATAAAATAAATAATTTTAATAATTAGCTTTCTACTTCAGAATGTATTTATCTCAAGATGTATTTTTATTGCACTACCTACCTACATCTTGGCCCCCACATCCTAAAGCGGGGCCCCCAGGCCAAGATCGTTGGCGGGCCCCCCTACCTATAGGTTAACATCAGTGTGATGCTTTACAGCAGCGTTTCCCAATAGTTGTTCCGCGAGGTAAAATTAGTAAGAGTATTCAGCGTATTGTTGAGTAGGTACCTGCCTACATCTATTCCAAATATTTAACATCAACAAACTGTAATCAAAAATTGTATTGCACAACCATATAATATTTTAACTTTTAATCATCCCGAAGAAAACTTGCGCCGCAGGCGACTTTTTATTATTATTAGAGCAAATTTTTGATGCGTTTATACAGTTTAGTACGCGGATCAATATTATAGTACAAATACTATAAAAATTATCCAGTTGGCAACACTGCACCAGACTAGTGTTGCTATCATTTTATGACCAAATTATAGTACATGGTCCCAAAAATTATAGTATTTAGTGCAAAAATAAAATAGCAGGTACCTACTCATTATTTTCCGTTGAAAATATACTTATAGGTTTTTTATCTGTCACAAAAAAGTAAGAAACGGATTCCGAGTTATATTTTTTTTACACGCGAGTCTGAAAAACTCTCGCTTCGAGGACTATTTTTCCTAACCTAACAACTTATTTTCTCGGTTCGACAAATTTTCCTCTATTACGAAATTATAATACTTCGCACCAAATTATGATTCGAAAATTTTGGTTTTTTATTGTAGAAATGAAATCTTTGAGAAGAAAAAAACTTATCCCATATTCGAAAGTATAGTACTCGTATTTTGGGCGTCCTATACCATGTTTATATCGGACATTGTACCTACGCGCACCAAAATTATATTCTATAATAATTATAGAATTTTTATTATACTACAGTTGGCTACACTGCCAGATATGTCAGATGGTGCAGGATCCCATAGACTTTTAGCGTGTCCGGTACACTTTTCCGTCGGCCGCTACATTTTTAAGCCGCCGATACACATGTTTTTTGACCGCAGCCAGTTTTATGTTCTAATTTATATCGCGAAATTATGCGTTGACTCATTTGCTCTGGGCGTTCGAAAACAAAGGCATCCTTATTATAATACGAGCGCGACACCGGTGTCCCGTCTGAAACGGTGGTTACTTTACTTGGTCATTGTATCATCGCGTGATACTAAAAAGAACACACATCACCAACATAAGCATTGATAACCTTTTGAATACTAGGTATTATAGATTACTAACGTTTGTAATCTGCTTCGATTGGTGTTTTTCCTAGATGTTTGTGTACTTTATTTATTTATTTAATAGTTATTTACATACTTAATAAAAACAAAATAATGGATGTGTCGTTTGTTTTTTCAGGGAATACTACTTACATAGAAAATTTTGAATTAACCAGCAAATTCTTTTACTACCTTCTCCCATTCATACCCCTTCGCTCTTCCATCTCAACGAATTGCTAAACCCACCACCCCAAAACGATTTGGGATTATGTTAAATCATTAAGTGATCATTTATAAGCTGGTAATAATTTTGTTTATCGCAAAGATGGTGAGGTAAAACCATTTGTTACCATAATTTAAACTGATTGACATAGCTTTAATGAAATTTCTAGAAGCTTATATAAAATATAATTAACTATTTCTTTTATTCAACGAATAATTCACAAGATTTAAGAATGTATCATTCTAATTATTGATCATACATCATTTTGAAAAACACTTTCTGAGAGCTTATATAAAAGGTCGTCCATCAGCTTCTCCATAATTTAAGAGCCACCTGTCAACATTCTTGTAGATGCGCTCATTAATACTATAGCTAAAATCATATTATTATTTATATTTATATCATAAGCAAAGCGATATTATTAGATAACAATATTCGTGGCTAAAGAACGCGATGATTTTAATATCAATTAATATATGTAGATTGATAGGTACTTATTTCCATAATGCTGGCGAATTTCTTGCGAATTTCATCGGTATTTGTTAAGAACAGTGTGAGTGAAATGCATATAGGTATACCGCGCATGAACGGGATGCAACGTGAGTATTATATACACGTGATCGCGCAACAATGACGCAAACTATTTGGATCTTTTTATGCGTTACAGAGAGAATAACAGAGAGATAAATTAAGACAAATATAATAATATTATTATAATAATTAAGCTAACACCCGTTTGTCATAAAAACAAAAATGTGTTAATACTACTTCCACCCCGTGGAGGCCCGTATGATCCTTTTATGATTGAACAAGGTTTCTTACTTTATTCTATATAAAATAATAATATGAAGACATTTTATTGACACTCCGGGTGATAAGGAGAGTTGATAACCATTGATAACCTTTTGTATATCATCAGTGGTGTCACGTGCCGTCAGACAAGCCAAGCATAGGGATTGCAATACCGAATGAAAATGTCAATACCGGTTTTTCCGTATTTATTATACATACCTATTATACGTACATACATAAGTGTGCCATAATTTTTAAACTTTCTGAAAAAACACACCAGCTCGACTATGAAAATAATTTATTTAGAATCGAACTTTATCTGAAAATTTTCCGCTCGGAGACAAGAGCCAATACAAATACAATGTACAATAAAAAATAAATTAGTGCTTACTTACAGACTTGTGTAACCCTTAGTTGGGTTAACCCTTAGAATGCTACGCAACGATATATCGTTGTTTTTGATAATGGCCAGAAATGCTAACAACGATCGTCGTTTTGCTTTTGATGCCTGAAATGTTATGTTAATTTGGGAACATCCAGTGGTACGAAACATTGTTTTATATATTTAGTATTATTGTTGTGTAATATAACCCGATTCATAAATATTTTGTGACTGGGTAGGCTTAGAACTTATAACTATTGTATTTTTTTTCATGGTATCACCCTTTTTACAATAAAAACAATTCCAAATACAAATTTCAGTTTACCGTATAAAAATTTGTTTACAGTCAAATTCTTGGTTAAAGGACAATGTTTTATTTTATTTTATGCATTTGAAACAATGAGAAAGACTTTTACTCAACTCAGTGTTTTGAGTAAAGTGGATTTGTGCTATATAAAAATAGTTTCATTTATAAAAAAATAATGAAATAAAATCATTTGCAATACATATTTTAAATGTTCCAATAAACAAACAATATGAAGACCTTTTTCACAAATCACGCATATTGTACACGATTTTTTAACGAGGCCACCATGCAAAATTTTTCTTTTCGGCCGGGTAGTTTCCTAATTCCACTACTTTGTATTATCCCTCGTGTGGGATAACCGATTGTTTCCAATAAAATATAAGTTAAAATCAAACCTCTGTGAGCGGATCGTACATTTCGCTCGCTATCGCGATCGCCCGTATGATAGAGCGAGAAAGAGATATGTCAATAATTTTTAACAGTACAAGAAGCGCGGGATATCTAATTGCCTCATTATCTATTCAAAACGATAAATTAATTACGAAATGTGTTTTCGTAATATTCCGATTTCGCAGAATCGATTAGAGTGGTAAGGTGTCTAAAAATACATTACTTTCATTTATCGACAATTATTGATAGCAATCCTCGCCCGCATTTTGAAAAATATCGTAGCGGCCAAAGGGTTTTAAATGGCTGTGGTATAATAATCAACGACGGGCTTAAAACGTTATAGTGCTAAATAAGTCATTGTTTAGTGAGGTGCTCTGGTTTTGTAATTTATTTGTATGTAGGTATATATTTTTATTAAAACTTTAAATTAGTATCAGCATATGTTTGGTGGCATAATTAAATAGTGTTTATAATTTCTATTGTTTTTTATGTCTTTCCACCCACAAAATTAAAATTAATCATATTATCAATACAATATAATACAAGAAAAAAACGTAAATCCTCGATAAATACATAATATCAAGATATATTCTACTGCGGTAGATATACCTATTATTAACTTTAAAAAGTAAAAATGAATCTAATATATTAACACAATCACTGCTGACATGTTAATTAATATTTAATTATTTACCACATTTAAATATTATGTTAATTATATATAATGGCCAACTGAAGCAAACGCACCAGTCGCAGTGATAGCACTAAATTCAATAATGGTTGCCTGGGGTGTTCTCTAAATGGTTTTATTTATTGGATATTATAATATATAAACATTGACAATTAGATACTATTACTTGACAGTTTCAATACTTACCTACTTAGTTTTTTAAAAAAATCTTATCAACTTAAAAATATAATATTTACGTAAACTCATGTTTGTATACTAAAAATATATTTTTTTAAATTTTCATAATATAAATGTTGACGGTACTTAAACACTTTTGGAATTTATTATAATGCATTGCAAAAAAGCACAGTTATATCGGTCGCATATTTTTGTTGAAAACTCAAACATTTTACCGGAAAGTGTAATTATTATTTGTCAATTTAATCTTAAATTAATGAGTTTTATAAAACTTGCCAGTGTTCATATTATAAAAGCTCTGTTGGTAAAAAAACTCGGAAATATTATTAAAAATATACATAACATGAAAACACCTCAGATATATATACCTACTAGAAACATCAAATTTGAAAAAATACGACGCCTGACGGGATTTTAACTCGCGCCAATATGCTTGAACTAATTAAGCTACAGGCTTCCTTCGTAATGACGATAATTTAAGCTAGCAGGTTCTACATGATGTGCTTATCAACTTGCGTTATTATTGGCTATTATTGGTTAAAGCATATTTGCGTGTACCAGTGGATATACGGGTTCAAATCCCGTCAGGCGTCGTATTTTTTTCAAATTTGATGTTTTCTAGTAGGTATAAGACGTATACCTGAGCTGTTTTCATGTTATGTTTATTCAATGTGTAGAATGGTACATTCTCACTTGTGAACTATTTGTTAAGTAAACGAAATGGTTTATACAACTATTAAATAAAAAATATGCCAATTAAGTGTGAGCTAAAAATACTTAATATAATTAATAAAAGTGAATGATTCAGTTTGAAAATCTTATAAGTAATCTGTTGGCGTGCTGATATACCGTAAAAAAATTGACTACCACGTCACCAGATGTGAAGCACTGCTTATTTGCCTGATAACCTTTGTTATGTGCAGTATTTTTATAATGGTGACACAAAAGAGGCTAAATATTGATTTTAATAAATGTTTTTAATTTGATTTAATATTCTTTATTCAACAATCAACAATGGATGTCACATTGTCACAATTTTTTAATTATTTGTTGAGAAAGGTCGTCACCCTAGAACAACAAGGTATCATCTGGCATTTATACCAAACTGAGATATCGAGCTCTAAAGTTTTGAATATGAATAAAATCTTAACTATATGCAATGAAAATTGGTAGATATAAACATAACTATTATTATTGCATTATGTTTGTATTTTCAAAGCATTGTATACTAAATATATCTGATATTATCCAATCCAGACATTAAAATTTTGTGATGGAACTTAATTGCTCTGAAAATCAAAAAAAATCAGAGCAACAAAGTTCTATCTGATTATTAAACCTTGATTTGTGAAAATATTTTGCTACAGGGCTTAATTATTGTGTTTAAAATTGAATAAAAATACCTTTTTCGATTAATTCTTTATTAGAACAACATTAAATTAAACATAGTTTATGAAAAATGACAGGACGTGGTATAAAAAAATGTTTCATAATACTGAGATTTAGAACAATATTAATAGTTTATAAAATGACATGAAAGTATCTTCACTTTCAAGGTTTTTGTTGTTAGAATCCATATGATCCATGATGAACGCTCCAGTGTACTCACATAACTTCACAGTTCTGAAAAAAAAAGTTTTTATGATAATAGACTGGCATAAAAAAATAGTTTCACAAAACTATTATTACGAAACCTCTCAAATTACTCAATTTTTAAATGAAACTTAATAAAGATATCATTGTATTGTCACTGCAGTGATTCATACAGTAATAATTAAATAGTTTATGAAAAGAGCTATTGCAACTTGCAACTATTATTATTTAGTCAATATCATCGCTAATGTTTTTTTCGCAAACAACATACTCTGCAACTTCTCCAAGTACTTCCACCTACCTGAATAATAAAAAGGAGAATATATATGAAATTATGACATATTTTAGAAACAATTTATTCAGATGTAATGTCAAATTTACAAAATATGAAAGAACAGCAAATAAATTAAGTAAGTACTCATTTGAAAAGAAACATAAGTACCCAAAATCCACATCAATTGTAATATCATCAGACAGTACCTATAACTTGAAGATCGTTTATATTATCCAATAAATTGAGATTGTTGCTGAAAATAAAATAAATAGATAATAGAATTACTTATATTAAATTTGAAACAAAATAGAATAATTAATTGCAATACATGAATAACAAAAATAATACATAACCTCAAACATACCTTGTATTTAAAGCAACGATATTGTAGGTTGGTGAGGTATATTCGCAGTATTATCATCCTCTTAAATGTCCACAATACCCCTTTCACTGCTCATCTTTATGTTATTTTTATTAAATTGTTGAAAAACGAAGCGAGAATATTTGATAGAAACGTACTAGTTTAACAGCTGAACGGAAATGAAACCATATTGCTCCAAAAAAAATTTTTTTATAGCAAATGGTCCATAGTTGCTTTCAAATTTTAAATCGAACCATATTGTTCCAAAACAAATTACCAGTGCATCTGATATAGAGCTTAAATGCCCTGCTATGTCATAAACCATAAAGATTTTTTAAAATCTTGTAACACAGTTTTAAAGAGAAAATTATTATAAGAATTTTGGTACCAAAAAGTCAAAATTGACCAAAATGCCAGATGATACCTTATTGTTCTAGGGTGACGAGGTGTGAGCACGTTTAAACTAAAATTTGAATGATCAGATCCTGACGTTGGTTAGCAACCAAGGTAAGTAAGTACCTATTATAAAACATCGATTCCTAAATACTTCAAACCAATATATTTCTACTAGCTAATTTAGTCGTAATTATATTATTGCGAATCCAGTGTATGCAGGTTCGTAAACGTATCCCGCTGGGCGTCGTATTTTTTCAAAAAGAATTTTTCAACTGGTTATAAAATATATTTCTATATTATTCTATGATGTGTTTTCAAATTATGTATGTTCAACTGCGTTTGCAGTAGTTGGTCATTAGATATAATTAATATGATATTTAAATGTGGTAATTAAAAAGTAATTAACTGGTCAACAGTGAATGTTTTCATATTGAATAAAACAAAATGTTAAAAAGTTAAATGTTGCATTCTCAAATCTTGTGAATTATTCGTTGAATAAAAAAATAGTTCATTGAATGATTTATAGTTTATATAAAAGTTGTTATATTGGCATATTTAATTTTATTTCTTCGAGCTCCTTACCTATTACCTTAAAAATAACAATATTGGGTGAAAAACTCCCTACTTATAAAATATACCATGTCAATTACCGCACACGTACAAGGTTTGGTGAATGATTAACAACCATTCCCTGTAAACAAAGGTTTGTTGATATAACCTTCACTCTGTGGTGACCTATAGGTATGATCGGCAAAAATACATATTTGGTCGACATTATTGAATAAATGTTATATATGTAATATAATATAAAATATATATTAAAATATACGGCTCTCGGCTGCGAATAGGATGAGAGAATGGCTAACAATCATTCCTCATAAAAACGCAGGGATGTGGATCCATATAAATAAAATACATTCTATCTCGAAATCTTACATGTATTGATGATTAATTAAAAAACCTTTGTAGTCAAACATTTTACATCATCAAAATTTAAATTTTCATTCAAACATCTTTAATTACATAGGTAATTAAAAATAAAAGAAGTAGCAATCCTTGGTTCAATTCATGACTATGTAGTAAGTACATATTATTAAAATTTAAGATATCAACGTAATGATAAACAGAACTTCTCCAACTTCCTGGTTTAATAAAATAAAGTATTTTGCACACCCTATTCTAATATATTACCTAGGTACTATAATAACCATATATTTTTTGAGATATTACGCGCTAATGCTAATGATGACTGATAATATAATGATTCGATGGACCACAAACCGTCCTTTACTTAGTTACCACTTACCAGTAGGATGCCAGTCCATACAAAATTACAAACGTATTATGTATGACAAAAGTTTTTTGACTGATCATAATATTGTAAACGATAATTATGTTTTTTCCCGCTGATTACAACCGGCTCTCACTTTGGTACCCTTGGGCATAGGGAATCCAATCCCGAGCCAAAATTTTGATCCCGAGATTTCGAGAGGCATTTTTTTCGATAGTTAATATAATTTTTTTATAAATACAAATAACATTGACAAAATCCGTCAAAATATATCTAGTATAATTTATACTATTTAAGACATTTATTAATAATATTAGGTACGTTTAATCCTGGAAATACATAGGTTTAATGGAGTAAACAATATTGTCATATAAATAATAATGTGCAAGTAAAACAGTTTTATTTATTTATGAAAAGATAACAAATATAAATATAAGTTCAATTAAAACAAAAAATAACATATTATATTGACAATAAATACATTTTTTAATATATAAATAAAAAGGTTTAAGTACTAACCCAATTAAAACATTACTAGCTGAGCCAGCTGGCTCTCGCCAGTCTGTCTAGCTAGGTTTTGCAGACAGCTTGACGTCGTAATGTCATGATATTGGATTTTAATAAAATTGTGAAGTATGCAGAGACGGCGCCGTTTGACATGTTGCTGATTTGTCACTTTTTTACAATTTGCAAGTCGTTACCGTCGATATAAATTTGGCGTCATATGTATAATCTATTATGGATTTTGGCCTTCAGGATGTCATCTGATACTATCCCAGGCTGCTAAACCTAGCAGAATAGCTGAATTTTGATTGCGATTGAATATATAATGTAAATATTATTCTCGCGCGTAACCCTTTGAGGTAATAGAAGAAGGTTAGCCATATAAAATATAAATTTAAACTATTAAGTTATTTTGTTTCATTGAAAAAATGCTTGCAGCCATAGAATAATATTTAAAAAATCAAAATTTGAATTAAAATTTCAGCGATAATATAATGTTTCCGGGACGGGCTGCGGGACGTTCATATCGAAACAAATGTTGATAAAAAAAGAAACACATAGATCTGAGAGGAAGTAATTAGGTTGGAAAAGACTTCGTCTAGCAGTGTATTGATCTAAACTGATTATGATAATAGCATTATAAATACGTGGATTATGTATATTATATAGCGATTATTCATAGGATCAAAAAGAGTGGAATCAGCTTAGAGAGGCCTTCATCCAGCAGTGGATTGACCTGGTCTAATGATGATAACGATGAAATGAATATATTATATTAAAATATTTGATAAATGCAGCAATGTAAATATGAAATAAGAATGGAATTAGTTTTGAGAGGCCTTCATCGAGCAGTGGATTGATCCTGGTTTATGATAATAATGACGATGTAAATGGGTAGGTAAATATGAATATCACCAATTTTAATAGATATAGCAGTTCATATGACCGATAGGATTATTGACACAACCTTCATCCAGTAGTGGAATGCGAATAAGCATAGTGACACATATTAATTCTTCTATATAACCACGCGAATGGAAATAATGGATAATACGACGTAGACGACTCATAGTGTGATTAGGGTATGAAATTATCATAATTCACTATTTTATTTGCTTATACGCACGCATGCGTTTTACTTATATTATGTAATAAAATATTTACAATATAAAATAAAATAATATTATAAACGTTGTGTAATAATAACCTATAGTCAATATCATTTTTAATAATTTACCTCCCTAAAAATAATTATGTTTACGTTGTCTTTGAATATAAAAGTTCGAATAAAAATATTTTAGTATATTATGGTTGTTATTGTGAATTATTGTGACAGCCAATTAGTCTATGGTGACAGCTGATAAAATAAATGACAGTCGGATAAATGTCGAAAAATGCAATTAATAAGATTCTGCGGTACAGTTCTGTTATGAGGAATTCAGCGGAAAACACATTTTGAAAATAGCCGATATGTAATGTTTGGTTAGGTTAACCTAACAAATAATCCAGTATATCGGCTATTTTAAAAATGTGTTTTCCGCTGTATTCCTCATAACCGAACTGTACCAGTATGGACCTAATAGGTTAACCGACTGGCTAACATCCATTTATCGTAAAAATAAAAAATCTGTAGTAAATCGGCCGCTGAGGTGGACATGAGATTTTACAACTTTCTTTTTAGACCAAACCAAACCTAACCTGGAGTGAAAATAGTTAGTTTTATCACCACATTTCATAATTGGGGAAAGAGAATAATTGACCTCAATATTTATAATAAATAAATTTTCTTCAGTGGGTTCAATTTCAAACAGTTTGAAAAATGTAACACTGATCGGTACTATCAAAGATAATTGAAAAGCGTGAGCAGTATAGTGCATAATATTAATATTCTAAATAACTTAATAATTTGAAAGTCAAGACAACGTATCACAAAATATGTTATATATTAAATCCATTATAATTTAAATTCAAATTCCATCGTTATACATTAATATATATATTAATGTAGTTGTTGGTAAGTTTTTTATAATTCAATAAACCCTGCCTAACCAAACAATAGTAGTTAAAATATTATTCTATCTATTAAATATCCAAAATGATGTATGATTTAATAGCATCATTTTAAATATTTTATGGACAGATACGTATTATGGATTGGTTTTCCCAGGGTTAATTTGAATTTTAAAAACTAATCAACACCATTTGTAAATTGTAGTCTTAGTTCAATGTAAACAAATACGTATAACTGACAAAGTTTAGTCTGTACAATCTATGGTGGATCCACCCTACCTCCACTCTTCGCCACTACAGTATAGTCTAATTTTTCATACATTTAGATTATTGCGTTATAATACGTTTTATTTATTCAATGGGGGAAGATCCCATTAGATTGAAAAAATGTAAAAACTATTTCTCAAACCGTCTTTTAAGATACTCGTAATTACCACCCTGAAGCGGTGTGTCCATATGCTTTGCTTAGGAACGGAAATGGTATTTTATTTTAAAATTCTTTACAGTACTTAATATACTAATGAATAAATTCCAACATGCTAAATATATTATTTAACAAATTATCTGGGTGGGGAAATAAAAAAGTATTATTTTTATCATGTACAAAAGTGGAAAAAATAGCGGGTATCTACTTACATATTATTATTGTACCTAATTGTGTAATAAAAATTTCATAATTGACTATATTTCACTATAAATATGTTATATTTCACTTATAAGTGATGAATGATAAAAAAGCAAACAACATGCATAATAAAAGCATTATTAGAATGTTATTTTTATTGAGTAGGTATTAATAATTACTAATGATATAAAAGAAGAAAAAAAGTTACTGTAATTTTATATACAATAATTATTATCATAAAATATATAAACATCATTAATTTTTAATTACCTACTTGTATTAAACGTCACATCAATTTCATTTACCTACCTAAATGTAAAAATAATACAATTATTACTGAATTACGATAACTACCTATCTATTATATATGGAAGTATGTGATACTTCGAGGTTGATCTGACAATAGTATCTATCAGACATGTATAGCCAATTTTTCAGGGGGTTCAAAAAACTGTTTTTGTCGGTATCAGTGTTATTTTTATTTTTCAAGTGAAATGATTTAATATTAGTACTAAAACAGTCATTTAAAGATGTATGGAAATTGTAATGTCATAATAAAATAAATCAAGCAGATAGATAATATTTCTTTTTAGTTTTTAGACACTTCAATGCAGATAGACACCATTTTCCACGTCAAATTTGAGCATTTTAGGATTTTTTTCGTAGAACAACAATATTTCCATTCGATCCGTCAACATTTTGTACAAAATACACCAATAACCTAAAATTCGCCAAAACTGCAGATAGATACAATTGTCAGATCACCGACGACTTACTATAATATAGAGAAGAGCGTTATATGTGCCTATATAATGTAGTGTCTTATTTATTAAGTCTGAAATTATTCAATTTATTGATAGAAGTATTAAAATTATCTTCATCTTACAATAAATATCTTGATTGAAATTGATTATTTATGGGTGCTAATAGAAATGTCACATTTTTTCGATTATTCCTGCAAATTCTAAATTTGAATTCTGACACGTCAAATGAACTTGTTTTAGTTAGCTCGCGAAAGAAAACAAATGACAATCATTAGTCTATTAGTTTGACAGATAAATAGCAGTGACGTGGTTTTAGCTTATATTTTCGTAATAATTAGTGAGGAAATATACATTTAATTCTTGTAGCACGCCAATGTGCCGCTTACAGATTTGAATAGTTTTGTGGAATATAAATTCAGATTTGTGAAATATCGGTTATATAGAAAGTATTAAGCGACAATATAATCAATTTGAGGTAGACGGACAGCAAGATGCGAAAATGTATGGTGACGGATATAAAACGCTATTTAAAAACGATATTATCTGTGATTGTGTCGAGTTTTTTCAGATTGTGCCGGATTCAAATGGTAGGAGATTCGGGACTCCAAAAATTGAAGTGAATTCCTTTAATAATCAACAAAACGGTATTTAAATAAAAAAGTCGGTGCGTTTTCCAAAATTTCTTAGGATAATAATATATAGGAGATTCTGAATAATATGCCCGAAGTGACCAAAGCATAAACTGTTTGTAACCTGTGATTTCGTCATATTTTCAAATTTCAATTGTTATTATTTTAAAAGAAGAGATAACAAAACAACATTTTTAAATGACAAAAATACATGAACTTCCCCAGATTTTAATTCATTTTACATCAATTAAAACATTATATATTATCACCTTAAACAAGCTCTAATTTTCCTATTTAATATTTTCCGTCCTCTAAATTCATTTAAATAAACGGATTTATAATTTTTCTGATGTTGTTACGATTGCGTAAGGCATCAAGAATGGTTATTTTATTGTCCTGAGTTGTCCTGATTGAATACCAATAGGTATGAGAATAGGTTGTAAAGTATATTTCATACCACTAAGTGCTTAAGGTGTCCCTATCCAGATTTTTTTTTCGCATCAGAAATACCTATAACCCCAAATTTTCACCCTCCTACCCCCACCCTCCCATTATTAATCGCGATTTTAGTATTTTTACAGAACAAATTCAACCGTCGTTCGTATTTCAAACAGAACGAAATTATTTATGTTGTTGAATGACAGATGACGCTACGTCCGAGAAGAATTCACGAGAAGCATCGCGTCATTTTGACATTTCATTCGGCATATCACAACGCAGTGCGTGCAAATTTTTTTACGATTTATTTTAATTTATCTATATGTGTATTACAGTGAACAATGCCAGCAATACGCAAGAGGGCCCATTTGGGCCGTCGAACGAATAAAGTAACAAACGTGCGAAATAGTAGAGCAGAAAGAACAGACGAACAAATCCAACAAGATAACAAAAATGTGCGTGTAAGCATGTCGCAATTGCGTGATCTCAATCACAAGAGGCACGAGCTGAACGAAGTCAACAACGATAATTGGAACGGAGATAAGCGCGCCGGTTTGTAGTTAACACACGCACAGCAAATGACCGACAATGCCAACCAGATATTGAGACACCACCAGAACCATTGAGCGGCTTGTTCATCGTCACGGATCCAGATTCAAACCTGTTCCTGAAGTCCATTTGCACATTCAATTCATGCTTCCAAATGACTTCGTTCGGAGCAACAGAAATAGTTCACAATACTGAGGCAAATGGTCAACAATTCCATTCAACGTTCAAAATCAAAGGCCAAGTGTACCACAAAGTAGGCTCATTACTGCCAACGCCAAACGAACCTCATAAATTTTTACAAATCTACTTCATGAGCGGTGAGGACATCAATCGTGTGAATGCACGTTGCGGCTACAATAACTTCAATTCGCCTAATGCCAGGCGCATCGTCGGCGAATTAGACGCCCTATTGAATGAGCACAATGAATTATTTAAATTCTTCAAATTACACATGCACGAATTGCAAAGTGACACTGAGCGGGACAAGGTGGATTCTTTTTTTTTTTGATGCACCTGGTGGAACTGGCATAATATTTATCATTTCGCAAAATTCGCCCCAAAATACGATCAAATAATGGCATCGCATTGGCCGTTGCATCATCTGGCATTGCAGCAACTTTATTAGATGGAGGCAGAACAGCTCATCCAGCATTTAAACTGCCACTGAATATTCAAAATAACCCAGACGCAGTGTGCAACAAAAAAACAATCGTCCATGGCCACAGTGCTGAACAATGCAATTTTTTTATCTGAAATGAATGCGCTATGGCACACAAACATTCTCTTGAGGCGTTGAACAGAACACTCAAAGATATAAAAAACAACGATAAACTATTCGGCGGCACTCTGTTACTCCTTTCGGGTGACTTCGGACAAACACTTCCCATCATTCCACGTTCAACATACGCTGATGAGATCAACGCTTGCTTGAAATCATCGCCACTGTGGCGTAATGTTGAAAAAGTCCAGTTAAAAATAAACATGCACGTCCAAATGCTACAAGATCCATCCGCTGATACATTCTCGAACCAATTTTTAGATATCGGCGATGGAAAAGTTGCTGTCTATGAAAATACTGGATGCATAAAATTGCCCACTAATTTCTGCACAATCGTTGATTCACAAAATGCACTCATTGACTGCATATTTGCCGATGTACGCACACAATACATAAATCATGCGTGGCTGGCAGAAAGAGCCATTTTGGCAACAAAAAATGTGGACGTCGACGAGTTAAACTTCAAGATACAGCAGTCGTTGCCAGGCGACTTGGTATCATACAAATCGATCGATACAGTTTGCAATGCCAACGAAGCTGTAAAGAGTTTTTGAACTCACTGGATTTGCCAGGCATGTCAACACACCTTCTACGACTAAAAGTTGGATCTCCGGTTATTTTACTTCGGAATTTGAACCCACCACGGCTGTGCAATGGCACGCGATTGGTCATTAAAAAATTAATTGAAGAACATTATTGAAGCCACCATTTTGAATGGCAAATTCCGAGCCAAACATTTTTTGCTGCCACGAATATTTCCAATGATTCTCACAGATGTGCAAATTGAATTCAAACGCGTTCAATTTCCTATTAGATTGGCATTCACAATGACAATCAATAAGTTGCAATGCCAAACGATGTCTGTTTGCGGCTTAGATTTGGGCACACCATGTTTTTCACACGGACAATTATTCGTGGCATGTTCTCGCGTGGGCAAACCATTGAGCTTATTTGTGTTGGCTAAAGACGGACTGACAAAAATATCGTATACTCAATTGCTCTTCGAAATTAATATTGATTTTCTTTATTTCATTTTTCTACTTTAGGATAAAAATATACTTATTACTTTTTTTCACTTTACATTAAACTTTTAAGAGATCAAACAATGAATATGTCCGTTACTTTAATGAAATATATTAAATTGAGAAAATGAATGGTTGGTGTTTTTTTGTTTTTATCTTCGGTCACTGTCTATATAGCGCTCCATCCTCTTTCTGTCATAGATCCCATCCCCACACATTTACATTACATTCGTTATTTTTTATTTAACAACCAAAATATTCACTAGAAATAATTTATATAGCAGAATAACGTTTGCCGGGTCAGTTAGTATTATATAAGATTGATTTTAAACAGTAAAGTAAATCATGGCTTAATTATACTTTATAGCCTTTTCGCTTCACAGATCTAATTAGTTAGCCAAATAATATGAAACTATCCTAAAACGAATAAGATCATGATGCAATCACTTTGTTAAAAGTGCGAAGCATTGTTTTGTTCCAAACTTTCTCATTTTTATTAATTTATGTGAAAAAATTAAATGAATTGGCAACACATGGGTAATAAATAAAACTTCATTCAAACTCAGTTTTATTAAAAGTATTTTTTCTGTTATATTTTCGTTTTTATTTTATGTTCTTTCTTTCTTTTCTTTCTTTTAAAAATTGACAACTCTTCTGTTTCGGCAGAGTTTCAGTACACGGCTACAAAAGACACTAATTCATGTAATTAAAGCAAGTCAAGATTCTTCTTATTTTCTAAAAAACTCTTTCTTTAAACACTATGGTGCATCGTTGCTACATCAGTCTCGTGCAGCATTGCTTCGGGACAAGGAAGTGTGACGATAAAATATTTTCTTTCTGACAAGTTTATAGCGTCATGGAAGGCAGCCGTGCACAAACCGCGTCTGCATATACATAGCGGGTGGAGATGGGGTAACTCAAATCATTGATTTCACTATCATACAACTTGACAGGACATCAACGGATGTGTGTATTTTTTCTGTTTTGTAGTAGCATTTTTTCTTATTTATTTGGCGGCATTGAGTATATAAATCGATTGGTTGTTTTGATAGTTTTTAGCCAAGGAACACAGAATTAATGGGAACTGAAATACCTAACGGGTATGGAGTAACAGGCAACCGATCTCGAGTGTTGAAGAATATGGGATAAACTTAAACACGTGTCGATAATACGTCATTCTAACCTTGTCCTTAGTTCTGACAACCGCTCTCAGTTTATGCACTGACGCTGATTCAATATTGGTGTATTTGACGGTTGCAACACAAACTATTGCACGTATTTAATGTGTGTTTCTTTTTCGTAGTACACTCACACATTTAAAACTCTGCTTCAAAATCTAACTGAATTATATTTATTGTGTTATTAACATTTTAATACATTGGACGCTAAAGATGCGTATCGATTAAGGTGGCCATTAGATATAATCAGCATGTAATTTTTTAAATGTGGTAATTAAAAAGTAATTATCTTGTCAGCAGTTAATGTATCTATCAAAATCTATCAGCTACTTTACCTAAGGGACTATTGATAATTATTGCTCTTGTGTTTCAGATGACATTTCGAAAACATTTGCTAAAATTCGCAAAGATGGCATCACCTTTTAGAGGTCGACCACTACAACTGATAACTATTTTTATTGGTAAATATTATTTTATTAAAAATTGATAATCATATAATTATTTATAATAATTTACGCATGCAGTGTTATACTTATGTGTAAGTATTATATTATATACATATATATTATATTGAATTATAAATATATGAATCGTTTTATTTGGTTAGAAATATTTTGAATGAGCTTGCATTTTCATTTTGATTAAGATGAATAGTATTTATGAAATGAGATTATGATGATGACAAGTTCAGGATGGATGATAGACGTGACGTTCACTAAAACCTTATCAGATTTAGCGCAACAAAGGTCGAATAAATCTGTTTTAGATGAGTCACTCTTTGGTTAACGACAGCTTTGCTTTAACTAGCCTAGGCGCATCCGTTGTCTTAAAGTAACTTGTGATAACTGCGATAGAGGTAGAAACGGTATTCGACGGATATTGAAGACAAAGTCCCTCCACCAAACCCGCCCCGTACCACCCTCGGTCTTAATCGAGAGTATCACGGGACCCGTCAATTGGTGATGTGAAGCATCTAAGAATTGGCCTAGGAGTGTCCTGGGAGAAGATGCCCAAGACTTAGATTGCTACGCTCAAAGTGAGCTCTGACTGAGTTTACTCTCTCTGAGGGAGAAAAGCACATGGAAATTACTAAAAAGAAAATGAACCTACTTGTTTATTAAATTAAAGAACGAAGCTAATCATACAGGCAGCAAAATTTATGTGAAGAGATCTTCACGCCCGTAGTAAGACGCCGCAAATTTTTTGAAAGCAAGATAATTGGCCTTAGTAGCAACCAGGTCGTACGGGCCGATGGGTCCAACAGCTGGTTGGACCAACCTGAGCATTTCCTCCCGTTCGCAGCACATACTCAGACACTCCCATAGGATGTGGTTGGCATCCTGTATTTCCCCTCCGCATGGACATGTCGGACGGCTTGCAAGTCTAACCTCGAAGAGCTTGCCAGCGAATCCACCATGACCACTCACAAATTGACTGGTGTAATGCTCTGGAGTCAGATATTTGGTTATCTCCATTCGCCACTGTATGTCTGGAAAAAACGTATATGTGTGCCGGCCCTTGGTCG
Organism: Rhyacophila brunnea; assembly: GCF_057557595.1. NCBI lineage: Eukaryota > Metazoa > Arthropoda > Insecta > Trichoptera > Rhyacophilidae > Rhyacophila > Rhyacophila brunnea. Next base: position 25,948,044 of record NW_028232774.1, read on the forward strand.
ATTCGTCCCACTTTCGCTGCCAGGTCTTAATGGCCGCATTGAGCGACATGAGTCTAATTCTGCGCCTCAATAATGCTACTCCTTCGCCAGCTAGCCGAGGGGAGGGGGACGAGGTGAAAATCATCAACGTCGGCCTCATCGCCCTTGAGGAGCAATATAGAAGCGCCGCTGACCTAAATGTGCAGGTCAAGTGGGAGAATGCCGGCCAGGACCGGGAGCGCGTCAGTTGAGGTAGTACGGTAGGCCTTGGTAATGGACAGAAGCGCGATGCGCTGTCCTCTTAAAAGAGAGATTCTAAGTTTGACACTTTTGGGAATGCGCGGGCACCAATCACTGGCGGCATAAGCCGATGATGATGCTAAGGCTTCGCCAACGGTGCTTTCAATCTTCACCCTGCTGTCGGCCTCGACCAGCAGCAGCGCATCGTCTGCGTAGGCAATGACAGTACAGTCGGTTGGAAGCGGAATTCTAAGGAGATTGTAGAAGAGTACGTTCCAGAGAAGGGGCCCGAGGACTGAGCCCTGGGGACATCCCATGCTGGTGTTCCTCTCTATTATGGTTGATACAACTCGAAACTCGATCGATCTATTGGTGAAGTAACTTTGAATTGACGCGAACAAATTTCCTGGTAGTCTCTTCAGCCTGAGCTTTTGAAGTATAAGAGGCCAGGACGCACTATTAAACGCACCTGCAATGTCCAAGAAAACTCTTAGGACGTATTTACGGCGAGAATTTTTAGCAATGGCAAACACGTTCCTTACGGCGTCGACTGTTGATTTGCCTCTTCTGAATCAAAATTGCTTATCGGAAAGCGGCGAGTGTGTCTCCAGATGGGCTTCAATCCTGTGGCACAGTAGCTTCTCCAGCACTTTACCCAGAGCGGGCAAGAGTGTAAGAGGGCGGTAGGCTTTGGGGCTAGACGGTTCTCGGCTGCCAGCTTTGGGGATTACCTTTAGTAAGCCCCTCTTCCAGCAGTAGGGGAACGTACCGCTTCTGATGCAGTCACTGAAGAGGGCTGTAATCTCTGGCGCGGCGATGGCCCATGTGCGTTTGACAAGTAGATTATCAATGCAGTCCGGGGCCTTGCCAGCAATCAACGTGCGTATGATGTGGTTGATCTTCTGTTCGGAAAGCAACGATGAGTGATCCGTGTCGATGGGAAGAGAAGCCTCAAAGCGGGCTATCCTCATGGCGTCGTCATCCCTGGATTCATCATTTAGTGGGATGAGGGCCTCGAGAAGGACCGCAGCCGTTTCAGACTCAGTACTGGTGAATCCGCCACCCGGTTTCTCGATGCCGCACAAGAGGCTCGTCGGTCTGAGTCCCAGCCTCAGTGCACGGTATGGAGGACCCCAGGGGTCCGAACCTCCCTCAATGGTGACGAAGTTACGCCAGTACTCTTTCTTGGCTTGAGTAATCGCTTTCTTGTATTCCATTCGGGTGGATTTGGCCATGGTTGCAAGGGGATCAATGGAGGCAGGTGGGTGCTTGCGCAGGCGTGCACGTTGATGGGCATTGCGTGCTTTTCTGAAAAGGTCACGCAGGCGCGAAACATGCTGCGTCCACCACGGCGACTGGCTTGGTGGCTTGGGCTTGCAGCGTCCGAGTGAAGCTTCGGCTGATTTGGTGATGTCTTCAGTCAGTCGTAAGACGGCCGAGTGTAGGTCCGGAAATCGGGTTCTAGATGTCCTGTCAAGCTTTTTGGAAAGCACCTCTTCAAACTTTTCCCAATTCCCGTCGCGCGTTCTAAATCGCGTGGGCGGGGGTGGGAATACGTCAGAGACGCCATCGTGCGAGGAGTCAGAGGCCAGCTTAAAAGTGATCAACCGGTGATCACTCATGGAAGCGCTCTCATGGACTCTCCAGCCGCTGATTCGTCTCGCGACGGACTATGTCGATGTGGGTGCTTCCGGAGTTTGCGTGCAACACAAAATTCGGCATGCTGTTGGGGTCGTTGAGGACAACCAGGTTGTGCTGGTGAACCAACTCCTCGATGACGTCCGCGTCGCACAGGGGGATATCCACAGGCGCCCAGAGGGGGGATTGCGAGTTTGCATACGCACAGATGATGACATCCCTGCCACCAACTGCGCGTAAGATGCCGTCGAGCACCGATGCCACGTGTTCCTTTGTACTCTTAAAGCTGAAGTCGGCGGAGGTAACCATCACGCTGCCTCCTCCGGGAAAGCTTATATCTGCACACGCAACTAGCTCAGTTGACAGGTGCAAGAGCGACAGCACGCCAAGGCGAGGGTCAAGAACGAAGACGCAGGCCTTTGGCTCTGCACATCTGGCGCTGACGACAAGGCCCGCGCACCCGAGTCTCTTTTCAGTGACCTTGGGGCCCTTTTCAGAGCCCTAGTGGTACGGTTCCTGCACCAGCGCTAGAGACAATCCTGTGGCCCGCATAGTCTTAATTAGCTCCGCCGAGCCGGCGTCGCTCAGGTTGACGTTCAACTGAGCGAAGATAATCATCGCGTGGCAGTGTAGTCCACCATCGCCCTCTCGCACAGCTCAGCGTGTAGCCTTGCTGGGCAATCGAGACTGCCGGTGGAATGGTCAGACGGCTGCTTGTGTTAGTGGCAGGCCACGCATTTGGGTGGGTTTCCTTTGTTGGGGCAGTCCTCGCGGTCATTTGAGCATCCTTTGGCCATGTGTCCGAAGAGATGGCATACGTTGCATTTTACTACCCCAACGTAGTCTCTCAGAGGGAAGGATTCCCACTCCATGTACAGCCTGTCTTCTGCCAGTAAGGTAGACCAGTTGGCTGCCGGGGCGAAGACCACAAAGTGGCGTCTGCCTGTTCGAGGCCCGGCTTTGTGGCTTAATCTTATTTCTTTTATTGGTAAGGGGAGAGATGATGAGGATGATGTAGGTGGACTTCTGATGAATCGAAGGCGGATGCGTGTTTGAGTAAATAACAGTTTATTCCCCTCAACAATACTTGAAACAATTCTTACAGACAATATATTTAGGGTTAATATTAAATTGACAAAGTAAATTATAATGACGTGTTTCTATGAGAAAAGTTAACCGAATGCGCCGATCAGAGATTTGACTATCTGTTAGCAAGATTTTACGACGTGTGTTATCAGATTCGCCCCGCTTTGAGCTTTTATAGAAATTTCTAACAAAGAATGTTCATCTGAGGTCAGGAGCGTTGACCGGTGACCACATGTCACTTGTTTACTGTGAGTTGCCTAGGTACAATCAAATTTGATAGCTTAGCACATTTCCTGATTGCTTTATATGGCAATGCAATGCTTAATCACGCATTCCTTGTTACAATGTTGCTAAGTAATTCTTATGAATAATTACATTTTATCAAGAAAGCAAATGTGTTATGATGAAATTTGATGGCTTGCAAATTGCTAAATGAGTTGACTGACCTGGCGTTGTGCCAACAGCCAGATTGTGTGAATCATGAAACACGCCTTTCTTATCAACTAGTTTACATAGTAACAAATATTATTAGATACTTAACATATTATGATAATTCGTATTTTAAGTTGAGGTTCCATGCTAATCCCCACACTTTGTATGTTGTTTCTGGCAGGCCGGTCTGTTCCTTGCTGGAGGTGAAGATAGCTTCCCGGAGTTGAGTTTCTGTAAGAGTCGATGGCAAGTTGAAGATAATTACGCGAGGCTGCTTTTTCCCGGCAAACTCGGCTCGTAGGGCAGCCTCCGAGGTCTCCAGGGCTTTCATAAGAGCCTTGGCATCGACTTCAGAACGGGGGTGGACAAAAACGCCTCCGTTCCTTATATTCCGGATACCCGTGATTTGAACCCCAAGGGACCTGGGGTCGAAGGCCTTCTTAAGGATCTCTTTCGTGGTCTGATTTCTTCTCCCCAGAGCCAGTCGGGAAGAAAAGAACTCCCGGTCTGGGGGCGAGGGGAAGTAGGGACGGGAATTGTTGATTGGCGAAAGTAGAGGTAGAGGGTGGGGCAACTGTTGCTGTCGTGACCGTAGGAGGGTGGCTTTTCCTGCCCAATGCTGTGGCCCATGACATTGGTGCAGGTGTCGTGGCGGTGGGTTTAGCGTTTGTGGGCGCCTGTAGCTGGATGGACTTAAGAATTTTGAATTGTGCGTGTAGGTCCTTTATTCCCTTTTTCTGGAGTTTAAGGCCGGTGGTTCTGTCTTTGAGTAGTTTTTCCAGGTATTGTACCCTCGGCTCTTGAACGATGTACTTCCTCTCTAGCTTGGCCATAGCTAGGTTCTGCCGGCTGTGGGCTTCCGACAGGCTCAGGAGGGCGTTTGTTATCTGCTCCTTGGCGCCAGCCTGTTTGCCGCGGAAGGCCGTTATAACTTCTTTAAGGCAGGTTGATACGTCGTTGTAAATTTCATCGTGTTGGTCTGGGTCTAATCTGGAGATGTCTACTAGGATCTCGTAGTCCTCGCCAGAGGAGGAAGAGTCTTCGTGTTGTGGGGGGGCTGGCTGATGGTTCCTTTGTTTGGTTTTTTAGTGTTAAGTTGGCGATACGCTCTTTGACATTTTCTTCGTGGGGGTTTTTGGCGACCGTTGTTTGTTTTTCGCCGGTCTGGCCGATGATGGGGCATACGCAGTAGATCCGGACGTGGATGCCGCGAGGATTGAGGAGTTGCGGGGGTCGAGAGGGTTAGGATCCTCCTAGGGAGGAGTTCGCATCATCTTGGGCATGCAATGGGATGGCGTTTAAGCAGGGTACAAAATAGTATTTGTATTATAATGCGTTACACGGCCGGTGGGTTGCCGTCTTGACAGTGTTAGTGTTTTACACTTTTTGAGATGGTGGGAGCAGTCGAAGCGAAGCGGTAGGTATGTAAGGTGGCTACTTACCTGGCTATCAGGGGTGCTCAAGTCGGGGGTCGGGGTTCAGATGGGGTCCCTCTACCTCCAGTAAAGGAAGGTCAAGTTCGGCCCGCGGTCCAAAAATGGTCCTTATCCAAAACTGGACAGGGACACAGAAAGGGGTGTCACGGACCTCAGACACGATGAGTTGATGACATATGAGTACAAATTTTAAGAGAAAATGGTCAGGGGCTCAATTGAGGGTATGGCATACCTCAGGGAATAATGGCGGAGCAGTAATTATTGATAACTAGAAATGAAATGAAAAATGCTAGGTGCCGTAGGTATTTTATAGTGACAAAAGTTGGAAATATTTATAATATATATTTATAATTATAGGTCCAGATTGGACTGGAAGTAGGTAAATATAAGAAATGTGAAAAAAAAATGCTTAGTCGAAAAAGGGCTTGATGTAGGTATAGGTAACTAAATGTGTGAGATGTTGAAAATTTTACAAGACCAAAATGGGCTTGATGTAGGTAAATAAGAAATGTTAGAAATTTTACAAGTCCAAAGTGAATTTGGAAAAATAATGGGTGTGGACAGAGCAAAATGACCGCCCGCTTTGGACGGCCACCAAAATGCGACTGACGCAAAAAAGTGAAGAAGTGGGCGTGGATTTTGGAATTGTGGAGAGCGCGTGATAAATTTGTTTGCGATTATGAGGTTGGTTTGCAGGTGATTTAAGAACGATTATCTTGTTAATCGCTCGCTTGTTTTCATGTGGTTGGCCGCACTTTCAATCAGCTTAATAGTTCTTTGCGTGATTGGTGACACTAACTTTGTACGCACAAAGTACGTTGATCAGCGGCGACTTTGCAGCAAATCGTGATGGGTTCAAAGTTCAAAGTTGCTTTTGTGAGTAAGATTCTTGAACGAAAAACCGCTGAAAAAACATATATGTCGTATAAAGTACAGATGATTGCTCAAACAGTATCAGCAGCACGAATTGTTCACTGGCAGCTTTTGTGCGTCGTTTTTATGGCGAGTAAAGCCGTTTATAAATTGTCACAGTCTAATGTCAGGTGATGCACTTAAAAGTTACAAATTCCCGGGGAAATCCCGGGAGAAATCACTTGAAAATTTTACGAGTCAAAGTCTAAGGGCAAGCACGGGTGGAAAAGGCAAACGGGAACGAAAACGGTTAAAAAGCAGGGTCAGGAGCAAAATTAGCGAAAAGCGATAAGTTGGCGGCAGTAATAGCCGTCGGACAATAACAAAGACAATTCGACGGACAAACCATCATGTACGCACAGCGGTTTACGATCAATTCACAAGTGCCACTTAACGACGGCTTAGCTTTTACAAGCCTAGGTACGTCCGCTGTCTGGATGTAACTAAATAGTCTTGAGTTTACTAAATGTTCTCAATCACAGTCGACCCATGCCCCGTAATTGCTGGTCGCCTGTTTTAGGAATTTAGGAATTTGATGTAGATGAGAAATATGGGGATGAGGACGGCCATAAATGGCCCAACCACATAAAAATATGTTATATTCCAATATTACCTACTTATTTGTATTATTATTAAATTTTAAAAAACATTGTTTTTGTTTAGTTCATAACCTGCTATAAAAAAAACTCACTCATTCACTATTACGTCAATAAAAATACTGAAAATTTGGTAAAGAGTCAGCTTTAAGTATTCACTTTACTATTATGGCAATAGCTACTAATTTTATCATTAAACTGCGGAAGAACCCACTTAGTAGATAGGTACTGAACCATTGTCATTTCTATAAATTGTATTGTGCAAATGAATATTTTATTCCGTATAAAATTAATCATATTATTGTTATTTATTACATTCTCATAGGATTACTATCGTACGCGTGCTCTGCAAAACTACTTGAAAACTTACCTGAAACTTCATTACCAGCTCCAATAAACAGGTAGGAAATCGAAATCACCAAAACATAATATTATTATATATTTGGATAATATATTATAAACGAGAGTTGTCCAAAAATTAAGACCTTTATTATTTTAAAAATCAGGAAAATTTTATTTAAAAAAAAAAGCATACGAAATTTTAGGTCCCCGTGGGTTTGGGTCGAAATCCCGAAGGCCGAAATCCCGAATGCTGAAATCCCGAATGGCCGAAATCCTTAAAGCCAAAATCCCAAAAGCCGAAATCCCAAAATAAAAAAATACAAACATCAATAATTGCGCAATCTTGAATTGCGAAATTTTTACAAGAGAGACAAAATCCACTTGTTCTACAAAATTGTCTCTCCTGCAAAAAATTGCGCAATCTGCAAAGCCCATTTACCATAAAAAATGGGTTTTTTTCTCTCTTGTAAAAATGCGCAATTATTGATGTTTGTATTATTTTTTTTGGGATTTCGGCTTCTGGGATTTCGGCCTTCGGGATTCTGGCCATTCAGGATTTCGGCCATTCGGCATTTCAGTGTTCGGGATTTCGGTCTTCGGGGTTCCGACCATTCGGTATTTCGGCCATTCCGGATTTCAGCATTCGGGATTTCGGCCTTCGGGATTTCGTCCGGCACCCAGTCCCCGTTACGATCGATGCACTTGATGAGCCGTGGCACTAGGTTCTTGATTCCCTAGTAGACGCCAGCCCCGTTGACCTCAAAAATTTTCTCATCTCTTCCTCCACGTCCTCGTCGGACGTTTTCCGACCAAATGTTGCTTCGGGTGTAGATAAAAGGAAATAACTGTGCGCCAGGTGATATGAGCAGGATGACCAAGGACATCCCATTTGAATGAGTCCAAAAGCTTCAAAAAGACCTAAGCGCTTTTCACACGATTTTGTTTGTGAGCTTCCTTCAGTATTCTGGGCACCCAACAAGCACACCTTTGCATATCCCATTTTTTCCTCATAAGCATTTGTATGGTAGACTTATGGTAGACTGATGTCTGGGATTAAAAATTGCAAGCTCACGGACTGTCAGACGGCGATCTTCACGAACTTTATCATTGATTTCCTTCAACAAAACGTCACCAATTGAAGAAATCCTCATTTTCCTACCATGAATACTCATCTACCACTTAAAAACTCAGTACACCACTTCCTGACATTCCGTTGGTTCATCACATTACCATAATTGGATGTGAGACGACGATGGATTTCAACAGGGTGAATTTCCCTCCTGGTTGAGAAACCGAATGATTAAACGCACTTCGCAGGCGGCGGCATTCGACAGCGGAGCGTCCATCTCAAACAGACCCAAAGGTTATACTGAAGCAGCTATCGAGCCGGCTCACCACTCGTTCTGGATAGGGAATTCTACGCTACACGCCTCTGCTGCTATCTTTTGAAAAATAACATACGCGTCACCAAAAATTAATAAAGGTCTTTAATTCTTGGACAACTCTCGTATATATGTGTGCATGTGGGTATATAATAGAATATGTGTACTGGGTATGTAGGTATGTGGACTTATTTGTAAATTCGTTATTTTAATAAAAGTACATGTAAGAGTTTTTGTTTAACTGATATAACTTTTTAAAGACTGCTATTATTATCTTATTAGTTAACTACATTGTATTCTCAATTCGTCGCCCTTGTTTTCCCAGTATTGACGATTTTACACCTCTTGAGTGTAGTATTATTATTGGTGATCTATTATTGGGGTTTTCACGATGTATACGCTTATTGATTGTATTATTATTGATAGGGTTTTTTTTACAAACACTTCAACTAGGTATTCATATTTTATTTTGTTTGTTATATTTTTTATTGTGGTCATTGTCTTAAGGTCGGACGTGCTCAGCGTGGGTCAAAATGGAGCTTTTTTTCTATTTTCAAAGCATGATCCTGGACATATCTTAAACGTTATAGATAATCTATTTATATAATTTTGAAGCCTTATTATCCTTTATATTTATTTTAAATATAAAGTAACATAAAAAATAACATCATTTTACTCCCTATTTCAATTATAGTTTGTCAATTTATGGCTACGACCGTATGTTGTAGCTTAACCACTGAGGAATGCCAAAAAAAATGGCGTATTTAAAAAAAACACTACCTTATTCTTAGGTCAATAAATATTATAAAGCAATCATTATTCGAAGGATGTTTATCAGACTTGAATGGTGAAAGACATAGCTTATAATTAGTATCTTTAGAATTATCTTCAAATGAGTTAATCTTACCAATTTTTTGAATAATAAAATGCCTAATTCTTGTCAAATTTGGGATCACAGAGATCATCAATATAATTTTGTATCGTAAATTTTCACTATAATAATGTCGACATAAATTATACTGATGGTTTTATAAATGCGTTTAAAAATTAATAAACGTAAAAAATCTTAACAACACTGCACATTTATGTACTGAAATATGACTATATTCTAAAACATTAGAGCGAGAGGTTTAAAAGAATACTATTTTATGTAACAAAAATACTTTATGCAGTCATCAAATGTTTAAAATAAGTATAAAAGATGATAAGGCTTCAAAACTTTATAAATAGATTATCTATAACGTTTAAGGTATGTCCAGGATCATGCTTTTAAAATAGAACAAAAGCTCCATTTTGACCTACGCTGAGTGTGTCCCCCCTTAATAGGTAGTTGATAAAGTTTTTACCTACTTTAATGTATTAATTTATTATATAAGTTCAAATTAATTGTATTCGTTGTCAGTGTGTATTTACCTTTTGGTGAGTGCACATAGTGCCTGAAGATGCCGAAAGGCGAATTCCAGGTCGCAAAAAACTATTCAAATGGAATAGTAGGTACCTACCTACAAAACTTAAATCCACTAGAAATCAAAGTCCAACAAGTACCTTCGGTCGATAGTATTAATATGAAAACAAATATGTTTAATTAACAAATTATCTCGAAAAAAAAATATTTATTATTATTAACTAAAAATACTTTTCTGTAGATAACGTTGATTGACTTTAAGCAATCGTTATAGCTATGTAGCATTGATAATATATTACTTAGATGAGTAGTATCCATACAAATGCCATTTTAAAACTGTACCCGCAAAAGAAGATACTACGAATATCACCTTATAAAATAATATTTCCTTGTAGGTATAATGCGTTAAGACCGTTATCATGGATGAATATCAACCGTATTTACAAGGGCTGTAAAATTTGATTTCTCTGCATGAAATAGTGATTCCAAGGGATTTTGAAAAACACTGTTTATGGCATTCAAAAATAATCAGGAACGAACTGGCAATATTACTTTTCGTTTCTTTAAATATTATCTTAGTAATATTTATTATATTTTAATATACTATATTGCTTTTTCCGCTACACTGTGTATAATCTATATATGCATTGTTAGATTAATAACCGTGTTGAGGAATACGAATACAATAATTAGTCACATTGACATAATTGTCTTAATATTGTACCTAATATGAGAGATGGAGATAATGGAGATATATTACCATACAAAATCAAACAATATTACATTTTCACGTTATGTTTTTATCAATAAAGCATTTTTAAATGTCTAGTTTAATAAGTCTAATGGAAATTATTATATTTTTATTATTTTATTTAAACTCTGTATTTCTGTCCATTTAATGCTTCTCTGCGCCGCGAGGAATTCTGAAGTCCCATTAATTATAATATGTTAATTTTAATATTTTATATAACAACTATAACGGTATAAAAATTGCAATGATATTAATGATAGGTAATTATATATATATCGCCCACGGTGGCCGCGTGGCCTAAGCGCTGGACTATCACGCCATGGGTCTCAGGTTCGAATCCTGGGTCTGACAAGTGCACATATTTTTTTTCAATTTGTGTGTGAGTCAGGGTATGGTCCTAATAGGTTGAGCAAGTGGCTGACATCCATTTCTCGTAAAAACAAAATCTGTTAATACAACCCTCTACTCTGTAGAGGGCCCACATGATCCTATTAGGATCGGACATGGTTGAAAAAAAAATTATATATCGTTAGATTAACTATTGAATGATTATATACGAATATGAAAACATGACAGTACAAGAAAAACATTAAAGCTTAGGTACCTACTGATTAACATAAATAATCTAAATAATATACCTACGCGATATCAAAAGCGTATGGTAAAACAAAATATTACTTTCATATTATATTGGTAGTTATTGTAAATTGAGATTACTGTTTTATTTTAATAAGAAATACGCCACACGCCACACGCCAAATTTAGTATTATCACATAACATTCCCTTCATTTTTATTCGTCATTTTAAATTGCAGCACTTCTTTTACAAATTAATATATTTTATTTTCTTTTATGTTAATTCGCTCCTGTACATAAAACTTGCAAGAAAATAAAAAAATGCAAAGGTTGGTGAACAGAGAAAGTTGTCGTTGGCGCGCAGAGCTGACAATAAGTTCGAGTAAGACGGAAGATAGATAAGGCTTACTCGTGGGTATTGCCATGTGGCTTTCGAGACAAATATTAATTGATATTAAAACAGTAAGTTTCGCCACTGGCCGAGTCAGAGAAAATCGGGGGTCATTTTAAGAAGCATATGGTTCATCCAGTATTTTACATCAATGCTATGTAGTCTAAACGACAGAAAATATCGCTATGCCAAATGATAAGGTTTAGCTATAGGTGAAGCTCGTAAATTGTTCAACAGAGTTGAACCCTGACATAAACCTGACATAAACTGACATAAAAAACACAAAAAAACCGAATGACATTTTAAGATAATATTATTTTTCTCGTGAATTATTTACTTTGTAAAGTATCTTTTTCTCAATAATAAATGCTGTGTGTTAAAAAGAGAAATATTCATTGTGAGAAAAAAATATCAACATATATTTCGAAAGGTATGGTTTTTACAGCAAAGCTGCCGTTCATACAGAGCTTTTTACTACTTATAATATTAAGATTTTTAAAATAAAGCATTTTTTTTAAATGAAAAAATGTTTTAATTTAAAAAATCTACACAATTAATTAAGAAAACCATTTATAGATTAATATTTCGCTGCCTCAGTACAAGCGTACACTATTAATTTGACGTATGAATTACAAAATATGGAGAATCAGTTGAAGTTTCTGGGCAAGGCCGCACTATTTTTGTAGAAATTTATTTTACCATAATGTTTAGATAATTTTGTATGACATCAACATGAATATCATATAAGTATAATAATTATTGTTTTAGTGCAATACTATACTTTGTTACATAAATTGATTTAATTTAAATATGGGAAAGAATTTAAGGTGGTTCTTTATAATTTCATATAAGATTTTCATTTTCTAGAATATTTACATAATAATAATATATAAATAATTTATAAACAATATGTCTAATTACTCACTTTTTGGTATGCACAAACTTTGACAACCATTTTCTCCTAACAGGTTTTTGTCAAATAGTTGTACTGAGACAGCAATTTAATCATATTATTTTATGCTTTCAGATTTTTTAATTTAATTAAATAACAAACAATAGGTACATACAATAATATTTCAATCTACTGGCTTGATATTCTTCGTATTTTTATGCAATGACTAAATATTTATGTTGAGTTGTAAGATAGAACAGAACCAATTACGCTAAATTATATATTGCATTGAATCCATTAGTCAAATTAGTGCATTTAGAGGGAAGTACAGCTATTTTTCGTATGGAATTTTGTATAAAAATAATGTCAAATAACACCATCGGCCTTGCCAACGTATTACATATATATCATTCTTAATTACATGGCAAGTTTACATATTGCACGCGTGAGCTCTCGTATCCGAAAGAGGTGGCCATATAGCATTGAGATCAATGAATAACGTGTTGTTCGTGGAGAATTGAGACAGTAGGTACCTAATGCTCAAATTATATTGGATTCAATAAGAACATTAATATGATATTGGTGGGACGCTGTCATAATTATCAGATATGTGATAGGTACAACTTGATACTTACGAGACCCTACTTGCTAACCTACGTTTGAATAATTCTAAATAAATACATACGAATATAATTGTATTTATGATTTACTTACTTAAATATTTTCTACTTTCCATCTTCCCCTTGTATTACGGTGGTTTTTATGGACATGTTTTATTAGACATGTATATGAGCTCAATGCTATACGGGCATCGGTTGCCGATACAACACCTGACTGTGATACGGCCAACCCAATACATGTTATTTTCCGGATACGAGCATTTTCGAGTAGGTACTCAGTTTGTTAAGAACGCATCTAATATAAGATATAATATGACATTAAAGCTAGCGATTATTGTCGACAAAACCAACAGCTTACAAGTGTCTTTATTTACACCAGGGGGGGGGGGCAAACTTTTTGGATGGAGGGCCAAATTCAAGATTTCAAAATGAGCGGCGGGCCGCAAGTAAAATACCATTTTTAGATATACACTATTTTATTATCACGAAAAATAAACATTACAAAAAAATTAATGAGAAGAATGAAACTGTTCTACATTTTTTAACATTTTTTTAAATTCAGGTGTTGATTTTGTAGTTGATATTCTCAAAACTGCTTGTAAATGGGCATCGGAGATATTTAATCGTAAAGAGTTTTTATTGAGGTTCATGATCGAAAATGTTTGTTCACATATATAGGTTGATCCAAAAATAACGAACATTTTTCTGGCATAATCTTTAAGTTGGTCGAATTTGTCTGAATTAAGGGCATTGTAAAATTTGGAGATTTCTTCACGACAATGCAATTCTCTTAAATCAGTGTCAATAATCTCAAGTTGTAGCGCTGTCGGTATCAATATCTATTGAAAATGATATTGCTAAACTTAAAAGATAAAAGTATTTAAATGTGTCACGATGTTCAACGTAGAAAATAGTGAGTACATAGTGTGAGACGAGACGCAAGGAAGACGTAGGTACTGAGATAATACATTTACGAAACAACAAATTCTTCAAATTCTAATCTATTGTAAATATTTTTTTAAAAAAATTTTAAAAAAGTTATTCGTAATCAGAAGTACAATTAATGATGTCGGGCCGCAAAAAAATACCCGGCGGGCCGCAGTTTGCAAAAGTTTGTAAATTTTACACGGTAATTTTAAAAACTATGTTATGTATAATTTTATCAATTTTTTTCTTTAAGTATCGATCTTCCTAAGGATGCAACTTATCTGGAAAATGATTTACCTACCAGTGTATTACGAAGTCGAAGACAAACTCCGGGGTAAGTTTATACATATTTCATTTTAGCCTACAATAATAAAATTATTATTATTGTCTCCCAAAATAAAAAGCCAGTAAAGCACGTCACAAAAATATCTGATTTTTGGCTCCTGCGCCTTACCGCTTACTTTCGTTTTGATTTAAATTTCCGAAAATCTAACATAAGCCAAGCCAAACAAAAATGGCATTTCATAATCAGAGACTGGCCGGAATTTCTTTTTCAATAACTTAGACGAGTGATTTTCCAGTTTTTTTCATTGAGGGAACCATTGGGACATTTTTTTAAATCTCGGGAAACTTATACCTGGATGACACATTAACACATTCTATTCTGGCCAGTTATTTACCACAACTCGGTCTCTGCTAAAGACACGCCTGGCGTGTAGCAATTGGCATGATAATTAAATGTGGTAATTAACTAGTCAGCAGTGAAATTATCTCATGGCCACGCGCCTGGCGCATCTTTAGGAGTGAAAGACTTAAGATCTGGAGGGGTAAATCACAAAATGGATGTGAAAATTAATAAGCAGTGACAAACCTAAGTAATGCCGCTCTTTACTGACTCTCACCTTGAATTGTTTATAGGTACGTGTATTATTGTCTGCATTTTACTATTCCTGCAAAAGATACATGGTGATAAAATTCATGAAACTCTGATAAACACGTCCAAAAATATTCAAAATGTTAGCACCGTAAGCGAAAACTTCGTCATCTCCACGAAATCTACTCTCAAAAGTCTATTATTAGTGCTTCTATAATCTTCCCCCCTTTTGTAAAGTGCTGCCCCTAAATAACTAATAATATTTAGGTATATGAGTTGTGTTAACATTTGGACTATAAATCAGTACCTGTCTACAAGTTGTCCCTGTCTATTTACCATTGGTGAGTGTCCATAGTATCTGAAGATGCCGAAAGGCGAAACGCAAGTCGCATAAACGACTTAAATGGAATAGTACAAAACTTAAATCAAATTCCATCAATAAAATTGCTCTCCCTCGGTCGATAGTATTTTTTGTATAAATCAATTCTTTTCTATACTTAACTGTAACGTTAGCGAACACATTTTAAACGTTTTCTCAGATCGAGATCGATCTTTATCCATTGTTGCTGTTTGTTATCTATATCAATGTCATTGTCTATATCCATTGTTGCTGTTTGTTTATTATCCATTGTTACTGGTTTGTCTAATCGAATTGCACGATATTACCTAAAACGTTGGGAATGGGACAACTGGGCGCCAGGACAATTGGGCGCCGCGCTGTCGAATGAAATAAATAGACGTTCGTTACGATTTTATACAGAAAGTAGACGATGAATTTTAATCAGTTTCTATCTACTACTTAGTAGTTTTAATTTATTTTGGTCTTAATTATTATATATTGCAGATTAAGAATTATTATCACTGAAGCTTTATATAATAAATAAAAGAACTGTATTCTCGTTGGAACTTAAATATGTGCATAATTAAATCATTATTCACGTGTGCATATTTAAATGCTCACCAAGTATTAAATAATAATACTCGTATAATAATTTAAAAATAAGTAAATAATAATATTTAATATTTAGGTATTTTAAAAGTACTTATAATTCACGAACGTCAATTTATTTTCGAATTTCATTCGATTGCGTGGCGCCCAATTGTCCTGGCGCAGAAACTAATTCGGACCCGTTTGAGATTTTCATACGGAAACAAACCTACCTACCAAAAATCGATAGTAATATTATTAATATTTTACAGTGGTGGATGTGTTATGCCGCAGAGTATGGCAAATGGCACGTACAGCTTACGTGGCTCAATCGTGGTCAAAGAAGGGCAATTGGTGCCATACAACTCTATTCTCCAATTGACCTGTCCATCAGGCTACACTCTTTCTAATAGAGCATTCAATTTTTGTGATGATAGTAAGAATGACTGGAATGAAAAAGAGTTAGCGACATGTCAAAGTAAGTTATTTAACCGGTATATATATAATGGTACACTAGTATTTAACAACAAAGAGATTAAAATACAATGATAGGAGTCATTATTCCACCCTTTGGTACTTATTACATTACAATTTACACACTTGAGTGCGTGCGACCTTAATCTTCAGTCAGAACTCATTCACTGTCGTTGTTTTGTAAAAAGGGCGAATCAATGAAAAACCCATATATTCCTAACTGTGTAAAAACGGCGAATACCAATAAAAAGCGAATGAGACATATTAGGCCTTTTAAAATATTACATTATACTGCCTATTATAAGGACAGTATTCTTTCTAAGCTTTATTATAAACCTGTTAGATATTTATAATCATCCACAGGTAATTAATAAATACATGTTAAAAGTTAAAATTATCTTCCTGTAAAATAACATTTTGGTTAATTCGCCCTTTTTACAAAACACCGACGATAATTTATTAGCCCAGGTGTTATTTGGTGGGGCGATTATCTTCAAAGCCTCATGCCTGCTATTTCTAAAAATACGGGACATTATTATTTAAATTACAACATATTGGGCAATTAAATCAGTATCACCAGTGATGAGCAATCCGTTTTTTGTCCCATCAAGGAGGCAGGTGATTTTTTTGTTTTCCCTTCAGAAAGTTTTTGGTATTTATATTAGCCATTTGAAAATAACGGTTTCCATCCGTAGGACATAATATTAAGAGATTATGACGATAGATCTTCCATAAGCTGAAATAACTTGAAACTGGACGATTGAATTATTGATTGCTTTTTTCCTTATTTTGCCTGTCTTCTCTTCATACATATTTTTTATGTTGTTCAGTATTATAGGTATAAGTGTATCTTATTTTCATTCTTTTGAAATACTACCTCCTTTTTCTAACAACCATGTTTAATAGCTCTCTCTAATTTATTTTTCATTCTGTATATTATAATATTCAATTTAATTTGATTTAATTATGCCCTCTGTGTCTGCCTGTTATTGGGACCATCAGTTATTCTAATTTTCTTTTAATCTTAAATCGTACTTTTTCTTCTGTGATCAATCCTGTTGGTTGAACTAGATAAATAAAAAATAAAAAAGTAATACTATTCCTTTTAAATTTCTCATACATTTCAATCATCTTCACCAGCATCAGGATGGTGATCGTCCAATTAGCTTTGCCAGTCCCCCGTGTCAAATCGTCTCATTCTTACAATTAATTATAAATATTCGGTATATATTGATTTATTGACAAACTGACGTTCAATTTTGGCCGATATGCAATGTCACTGGGCGGAACCAGGAAAGGGCGACGGACTGAGTTATATCTACCGAAATATAGAAGTCGCACCTTAACTGCATATTTCTCTAATGTTTTATGTTGACCTTTATTTTCAGGAACATGCAAACCCCCGAAATCAAGAACAGTTGAATTTAATTGTACGATTCCTTATAAAAATGGACAGTTCCTTAGAGGGAGTTGCGATACAACGCTGCCTTCTGGAACAACCGCTACTCCAAGATGTCGCACTGGCCATCATTCAATTTCCATCAACAAAAAAATATTCTGCACGAACGGTCGTTGGGAATACCGTATGCCTAGCTGCAAGGCAGGTAATGAATTGTGGTATCTTTCCGAGATCCTATTTGAAGGATACCATATTTTTTATTATGATGATGCATGTCTACATGTCGGGATAGTTTTCCGATAGAACACAATACAAAACACTATTCATGACCGACTTGTTCGACAGAAACAAATCGGCGAGAACAGGAAGTCACTTAAGTCGCGTGTAGAAGAAGCGGTTCTCGCGGAGCAGTGCGCAAGGCGCTGTTAGTTCACCCGGGCTCAATTTAATAACACGATATATTTATGTGATTTTCTCAAATCATGGGTGTTTGTGAATGTTTCACTTCTTTTACTAAATTCACAACAAATTCTGCGAAATTAGGTTATTAATTTATACCAATAATTCTCTTCTCAGTAATTCGATTGATTTCGTTTGAATTAAGGTACCAACAATAGGTAGCAGTCGCGTAACACGAAGTTAAGATCCCACATAAATATGCACACTAAACTTCATTCAGTCAGACGTATGTTTTTTCAATGAACTAAGACTACAGTGTGGAGACAGTGTATGTTAGTTAGATTTATTAAATTAAACCCTGCCTTAACCAAGCCATAGCAAATAAAAGTAAAAAAAGGATAAGCGAAAGCGGTTCGTGGGACCGCTCCATGCCAGAGTGCTCTCCAAATAATTATATTCGCCATGTTCACTTTGTACCTAAAACATGGATATATTTTAATGCATCTACTACTATTGGTTATTTGCCAAACTCTGTATATATAGTAAATAGCAATGGGGAAAGGTGGAGGTAAGCTGTTAAGAATGTTAAAATTCTACATAAATAATGAAGAAAACCAACATTTCATCACTTTCATGGAGGGAACGTACGGACTTCTGCTGATATTGGACGAATCCAGCTATCGCAACTACTCGTGGTGGGTCGTGCATCGATTTGATCTTCGCTCGCTACATCGACAAACTTCATTCTAAAAATTACACAACTTATTTCAGCTATCTATCATAAACCCATATTGACCATTACTTCATTACTTCTACCGATTATGTGTAGCAAATACTTACGCACCAACATTAATATATGAGTTCATAAATTTTAATTTTCAGAAAAGTGCAATTGTTTGAATCCTTCGGATTCGGTTACTTTGAGAAACAAATTTCCTTTTGAATTTGGTCAACCAGCATTCAGAGAATTACTAGGCAAAGCATGTATCTATGTTTAATAATTTTAGCCGTCAGGGTTTAAGTAACCATCATCTGTGGCGCCCAAGGGGGGCGGAGACACCCCCCCCCCCCGCGAGGCGCACGGCGCCGAGTTTTTTCTTCGTACAAATACCTACTAAGAATTTAGTCGGCTAACCACGTAAAATTAACCGGTTTTCGGTTAGTTTAGAAACTCGTGGTTACTCGGTTAGCTAGTTTTGGTTTAAACCAGTTTGAAAGCTCTACAACGTATCCATCAATCCGAATACGTCGTGCAAAACGAAGGCAATGATAGTTAATATATTTTATAACTTCTTCTTCTTCTTTTTCGACCATGTCCGATCCTAATAAGATCATATGGGCTCCACAGAGTAGAGGTTTGTATTAACAGATTTTGTTTTTACGAGAAATGGATGTCAGCCACTTGCTCAACCTATTAGGTCCATACCCTGACTCACACACATATTGAAAAACAATATGTGTACTTGCCAGACCCAGGATTCGAACCTGGGACCCACGGCATGATAGTCCAACGCTTATGCCACGCGACCACCGTGGGCTATATTTTATAACTAATAACGGACAATACTTTACTCCACAGAATGCGGGAAACCAACTCCACTCGGATCAGTGAACGTAATCAATGGGGAGAATGCCAAAAAAGGGGAATTCCCGTGGCATATCTCCATTTATTCTACATACAGAAACAAGGAAACGACCTCCAATCCTAGATACTGGTGTGGAGGCAGCTTGATTTCAAGTACTCTTGTAATAAGTGGTACGAAACATGTTTAATATTACAACAGTATGTACAATGGGCAAATAAATATGCCGATCATGTTGCAAGGGTTAAAATTAAATTTACCTCTCTCAGTAAGGCTCAGCGGTGGGTAGGTGGGTGTGTGATCCACCACTATCTAATACAGGGAAATTAATCTGTTCTGCGATCTACAATATACATAATAATATTATAGTTCAAAGTTCAAAGAGACGATAACATATAGGGAAGTTAACTAGTTAAATCGACTTATTATCAGTTTTAGGTTACATTCAAGAGATTGGGAGTTGTTTGGCAAACAATTTTGATTGAAAAAAAACGGAATTTTTAGAGAGATGTTAATAAATTAATTGTTTAATTAACTTTTTTCAGCTGCTCATTGCTTTTACGACCCACTGGCTAAACAATTATTTGATGTTGATTTATTTACGGCGGCTGCCGGAAAAATGTTCAGTGAATTCGTTCATCCAGAAGAGAGAAGAGCCCTCATAGAAAAAACTGGAGTAAGTAATATTATTTTTGATGACTATTCTTTTTTGACATTGACATTTTCTACCTAATATTATTTATTTTTAAATTAGTTTCCAAAACATTTAAAGGTTCTTTCAAAGCCATATAAATTAATCATATGTAAAATACCCATGTCTAAATAATGAAAATACGAAAGAAGTGGCAGTAAGTTGTAACTACTTATGTATTTGTATACCTAATAGAATTGAACTATATTTAATAATAGTTAAAACACAAAACTTGGACATAAACCCCCGGATAATAAAAGAAATAACCCCTCATATATAAATATCCCAGGCAATTAACTTTCCCCGTCTAAAATGTCGGTAAATGTGATAAAAAAGAATTAATAAGTAAATAAAATAAGAAAATTTTGGATTTGGTTCATGAAATTCTGATTCACGATTCTGTGTTGCTGGTGAACTTTTGCATTTTGCATCATAAATATATTTTTCTGGCTGAGTTTCATTTTAAATATTAATATTAAATTAAATATGTATATTTTCTGTTGAAGATTTACAATACCTACCTACCTAGTTTATTAAATATTTTTCCTCTCTCTCTCTTTCTCTAAAATGTGCATAGATGTCAGTATTTTTTTATCAAATTAATTTTAAAACATTTATTATGATTCTCGAGATATCAGAAATGATTATCGAGAGAAAATATTCTTGAAATCGAAAACTAATTATCGAAAATAAAGAAAGGGGAGAAACGAACTGCATAGTCATAACGACTGATAATCAAACTTAAATATTCAATGTCACGAATTCATTCTCTTTTAAATAGTTCAACCTTCATATTCGATATCTCCAATTATACTAAAAATTATTATACTAAATAAAAAGTAGAATATATTATTTTGACTATTTCAGGTAAAACGTATTGAGATTCCTGCTGATTACAATGGAGAATTGTCCAGTTACACACATGATTTGGCGATATTACTTTTGCAAACTCCTTTAACACTCTCCAACCTCATAATGCCAGTTTGTTTCGACTTGGATGACATAGATTTTGATGAAGATCAATCCTCCCCTGGAGTGGTCGCGAAGGTTTTTTAAATTATTTTTTGCATTCATACAAAATACAAATACATACAAATACATGTTTGCACTAACTGCCGACAAGATTGAAAACCATGAAAGTCACATCGGAAATGGATGGTTTCCCAAATTAATGATTGACAACTGTCAAAATGGTAGATTTTCTCTATGGAAAAAATAGTTCTTACTACTTGTCAATAGTTTATTGTAAGACTCAAAAATGTATAGGTGTATCGACGGATAATACATTTTGCTCTTCTTAGTGGCTAAATTCAATAATGAATATTTTAGCATGATTGTAGTCATCATTATACTTAATAGTATTGTACATATTTATATATGTACCATTATAGTATATAGAGCAGATTTTAATGGTATTTTGTATGTTAAAATTTTATATGGTCTTGATGGAATTTAAATTAAAATTCTAATGGATTTAAGTTTCATACTATTCCATTTGAGTCGTTTTTTGCGACCCGGTATTCGCCTTTCGGTATCTTCAGGCACTAAGCAAGGAGGCACTAAGGCAGTGCATGAAAATGCGGAAAGGCGAAACCCGGGTCGCAAAAAACGACTCAAATGGAATAGTACAAACTTAAATCCATTAGAATTTTAATTCAAATTCCATCAATTACCTTCAGTCAATAGTATTAATATTAATATATCGTCATTTTTTTTAGTTACATTGCAAAAGATTTTCAGCAATAAAACATTAAAATGGCTCGCATTTTTCATTGTTTCATTTTACGTCAAACGTCAAAATCAGATATTCGATCAACAATTTCTAGAGTAATGTCATACGTTATTTGACATCTGAAATATGTCATGACACTCATGGCCATAACCGATCATAGTGACATTTTAGCCACGAGTAAGAATTATTTTTCGTTTCACTTTGTAAATTTCGTCCTTTTTCTATGAACTATTTTATAAATAGTTTAATATTTTTGTGTGTGCGGTATTTGACTAACGCTTATGAATGATGATCAACATCAAAAGACAGTAAAAATGAGGTAGTTACTGGCGGAAATACAATGTTGCGTTACTTTTACAGGTAGCAGGGTTTGGACTTGACCAAGTGGACGGAGAACCTGCTGCCGTCTTAAAAACAGCCAGAATGCCAATCATTTCCAAAAATCAATGCAAGTCAGAGTCGCCATCGGGATTCACAAAATACATTACTTGGGATAAACTTTGTGCAGGATACCTTACTGGTAAAAAGCTTGAAAAACTACAACGATTATAATATCAATATCTTTTTTTTTAAATTTTATAGAAAATTAATTATAATGTGTGAAGATGCTTTACTTTGACGGAAAAATAATTATTCATAATAATATTATATAATATTAATATCAACCGTATCACTGCCAGCCAATTTTTACTAGGTGGACACTTGTAGGCCAGCTATTTTTGGAATAAAATAAATCCCTTAAGAAATATGACGCAGGAACAGAATGATAAATATTTGTGAAAACTTACCAAATCAACATGTTTCTCGAGTTTATTGTGATTATTTTTACACTAAAATCATGAATATTGTTTAGAAAGTATACACGTACAGTTACTTCAGAAGTTACGACGTTTACAAGAACCCGCGTGTAAACGCCTGACGCGACATACATGCTTCGGCGAGTTAACTCTTCCGTGGCACTGATCAGGCTTAATCATATGCATTAATAGTTTATATTATAAGCTATTAGTTGAAGTTAGTGCGTTCTTTGTAATTTAGAGCCCTATTGTGACATTTTAAAATAATTATGTATTCTTAACAGGAATTGGAGTATGTAAAGGAGATAGTGGAGGTGGACTTGTGGTCAGCAGTATTGAAAGAAACACTACGACATGGTACTTGAGAGGAATTGTGAGCACTGCTCCCAAAAGCGAAAATAATGATGAATGCAGTACAAACACATATTCAACATTCACAAAACCCTTTTCGCATAAAGAGTTTATAAAAGACGTTATAGACAAGTATGTATTATGAACTGAAAATAATATTTCTAGCAATCAATCCAAGTTCAAGTTAACGTTAAAAATATAAACAATGCATTACCTGGCAATTATTTGGTGCAGAATTGAAGTCGTGAAGCAGAAAAGTAGATATTTACATAATATTTAAAATACAATTTTGTATGCATAGTGAAACCACCCAGTGATTTGTGTAGTAGGTCTAGAGCGTAGCTTGTGAACTCGGTTGAAAATCTTCACAATGGTACCTGTGTACCAAGCCGTACCATCATACAACCAGTTGAGCCTGCGCAGCTATTCTTAACAGTTAACACTTTAGCACGCTTTCGTTATTTTCGTTGGTCCAAATTAACACGGAAGCTATTGCATACACAAGTCGGTTATCAGCAGCAATCGGCGGTTATCTACAATAATTGGTAAATTCGTAATACGGCGAATTTAAGTTCCAAAAATGCATGTGAAATACGCCTCGATACAAATTCGGGTATGTTCGTGCCGGGGTACAGTGTTGCCAAGTCGAAATTTGAAATTTCAGTAGATTCGACAAAATATCAGTAGATTTCTGTTCCTCAATTTAGACGAGAAATATTTTGCCGCGGGCCGCAGGTTCCCAATTTTTCATAGTCGGCTCGTTTTTTAGGTATTTAGGTTTTTTCAGTATATTGCCAAAAATATCAGTAGACATGCAACACTGTAGGGTATTTACGTTTTTTTTCCACCCGAACCTCGAAATGATCGAAATTTTGATTGAAACGTCAATCGCATAACCTACAATTCTATTAGTCATGCCATTGTAGCATGTAGTGAAACAAATATTATGTTACTACTAGTCACTCGATATTTGACAGCTCGCGGGGATCTATAAATTAAGGTGGCAGCCGTGACGTCAGTATTTTTCAAAACAGTCACATTTTGCATCTCAATTCTCAATTCTCAATACACTACACTACGACCACCATAATAAATAGACTCTGACTTAGGGTCTTGCCCTACACGTCATGTATTACTAATAATTAGGCTTAGGATTTTTAGGTGCTAAAAAATTAATAACAGGTACCTAAAATATGTAGATATAATTGGAAAATATCTGCTAAAAAACAAAAATCGGTGCTAAAAATTGAAGTATCATAATATATATTTCAACAGTTTATTTTATTTTTTTTATTCACAAACAGAAAACGCTTTATTACAATAAATAATAAAATAATGCTTCAAAAATTTTCGAAAGTGAATCTTTGACGATTTGATCTTAGCAAATTTTTATACATCGAAAAACTTCTTTCCACTTCTACAGCTGATGTTATTATTCGTATGTAAATGAAACTATTTCTCAAGTAGAAAAAATTGAAACATCTGAGGCATCTGATGGATTTTCTAAAACAGCTTTAATATTCTGCAGCGTTTGAAGTTCAGTATTTTTATTTGAAACGCTATTTAATTTTGTAATTATTTTTATTCCAATTCGTCCAGGAACATTTCTCATTTTAGAATCAGTATTGTTTAAAATATTAATTTGCTTGACTAGTGACGGTGTTGATGATTCTAACATTTCAGTTGTGTTTACCAGATGACCATAATTTGAAGTGATGAATGCCAATTCATTTTTTATGGAACGGTTTCCCATTATTTCTTTTGCTATTGAAATAGAGTTGGAATCTTCTTCATCAATCATCTCCATAATTTCTTATTATTTTTTCCAAATTCGCAGTATAGCAATTTACTGCACTAAGCCAAGTTCCCCACCGAGTAATCACGGGTTAAGGGGGTAGTAATTGAAATTGAAATTTTGTATTTATGTGAAAATATGTGCTTAAACCTAGAATATGTAAAAATATGTAATTATCCAAAAATATGTACAAATAGGTGCTAACAAATAGGGATTAAATGTTTCAAAATTATCTGAAACAGATAGATATTTTTGATATTTGAGTACCTTGATATCAAAGTAGGAAAAACGCCACCTCCCACTAAATTCATGTTTTAATTGATTATGGTAGTGCAAGTGATGCTCTTTTCAGAAAAATCCACCAAAAGTATCAAAAACGGTGGTTTTCATAGAGATTTTTGAGTTTAAAGTTAGTATGTTTTATGAAAAACGGACACTTTTCACACATGTTTGTGAGTCTCTTGTAAAATTTTGTAAATGGCTTATGTCCCACTTTGATACTAAGCTAGTCATTTTGTTGTAGAGCCGCTCAAAAAATATTTAAATACCTTAGAATCCTAAGACTACAATATTAATACTATCGTACTATGGTACTTGACGGAGTTCCATTAGAACTCGCATCTTCTTGCATTGTCCAAATGAGCACTCGTCAATATTTATCAATTCGTCGCTTTGTGAAAATTATTGCTAATAACTACGCCAATGATAACAATGACAAAATCCCATTCGTGCCAACTTTTACTACGATTTTAACATGTATATGTTTTACCGCTCGCCGTGACATTAAAATAAAATCCTGTGCACCAAATTCAAGTGTAACGCAAAATTTTACCATGACATGATAATACTCATTTTATTACAATTTTCCACAACATCGTGACGAGCATGGTGGCCGAGCGGTCTAAGGCTGCAATAAATGTATAAAAATTGAATTGAAGTTCTGTTGGCGTGGGTTCGAATCCAACTTCCGACAAATATTTTTATATTTTATTTTATTACTTATACGTATTTCTTAAATCATTAATTTATATTTTTACCATAGTAAGACAAATATACGTTAATAAGTGAACACTAGACTAAACAAATTGACGATAAAAACATTCTTCTATTTATAAAATATCTAAAATTGTGTTTGGTTTAATGGCATAATTTTAGATATTGAATAAATAAATGAATGTTTTTTGACTATTATCAATTATAATATGACTTGGATTTAGTATTTAATTTAATTTTTAAAAGTAACAAACACTATCTACATCAGTGGTCGGTAACCTTTTGAGAGACTGGGTAAAAAAATCAATTTTGAAAAAAATATTTGGTTAGTGGGTAAATGCTGAGTATCTCCGTACATGGAAGTACATTGGAATGTGGATATGTGTCTTCAATTGCTCTCAGACATCTACATGTTCCAATGTACTTCCGTGTAGTGGAGGTACTCATTATCAGGCTACTGATGTTTTTTGAGAGCCCTTGTCAATAATTTTATAAAAATGCTAGTTTGCGCTTGATAGTTAGTTACTATGGATTTTGGCCCTTCTTACAACCTTCTGATTGTCATGTGGCTTTTTATAGAGGTAATTACATATTATGTGTCTCATGATTTTTAACATTACGTGCGTATTGATGAATTGAACTTAAAGATTATGAACTTTTCTTGGTCAATTATTAATTTGACTATTTATTCGCACAAGTTTAGTACAAATTGTCATGTTTGCATTATACCCAATTTGTGTAGGTACTTCAACTACGCCTTGAATCGATGTATACTGGATGACTAACTTTGTGGAGAACCTTACCAAATATTTGTTTGTATTTTTAGGCAAGGATGCACGATGCCAATTAATCCTTTGAATGGAAACTTCGTGCTCATTGGACCGCGGAAGACTACTCCCGGAGAAGGGGTTAATCATAGGTCACAGATCAGTTTAAGATGTGACAAAGGTTATACTCCTTCAGACATTGAAAACAATATCTGCGATGAGTTTATCGATGATTGGATCAAAGAACTTCCAATATGCGAAGGTAGGCTTTTTATTTTAACACTACAATACGCTGTTAAGCCCTATGACAGTAGTGAAGCAGTGGTACAATCACAAAAATTCCTAGACAAAAAAAAATACGACAAAAATCGCCACGTGAGAACGCGGAGGTGGTCAACTAATCACTAGTTGAATTAAAGTCAGTTACTAAGGAAAATACTATTTCGGCCTGACTGACTCGTGAGTCAAATAGAAATGTGAAATCTAATCGACGAAAACTCTTTAACGACGAAATTTTAAAAGACTTAGGTATGTGTAGTAGACACTGCCAATTTCCAATCTAACATGAATACAATTTTTCAATACCTACTCATTGTATGTGTAGGTACATATGTGTCAATTTAATGCCCACGATAGCTGAGTGGATAATGTGTCGGTTTATATTGTCGTTGGTCCGGGGTTCCAATCCCCAATCTGGTAAAGTCACAAATTGATTTTCAATGTGTGTTTTGGACTAGAATATGGACCTAATATGTTGAGCAAGTGGCTAACATTCATTTCTCGTAAAAAATCTCTTAATACAACCTCCACTTTATGGAGGCCCATATTATGATATTTTTAGGATCGGGCATGGTTAAAAAAATTCTTCAATATTTGAGCCTGTGATTAAGTTGACTTAAAGGGGGCTCAGCGTAGGTCAAAATGGAGCGTGGGTCAAACACGCACGTTAACATCATTTTACTCCCTATTTCAATTATAGTTTGTCAATTTATGGCTACGGCCGTATGTTGTAGCTTAACTACTGGGGAATGCCAAAAGAAATGGCGTATTTCAAAAAAACACTACCTTATTCTTAGGTCAATAATTATTATAAAGCAATCATTATTCATAAGATGTTTATCACACTTGAATGGTCAAAAACATAACTTATAATCAGTATCTTTAGAATTATCTTCAAATGTCTTCTTGCTCATTTTTTGAATAATAAAATGCCTAATTCTTATCAAATTTGGGATCACAGAGATTATCAATATATTTTTTATCGTAAATATTTCACTAAAATAATGTCGACATAAATTATACTGATGGTTTTATAAATGCGTTTAAAATTTAATAAATGTAAAAAATCTTAACACCACTGCACATTTATGTACTGAAATATGACTATATTCTAAAACATTAGAGCGAGAGGTTTAAAAGAATACTACTATTTTATGTAATAAAAATACCTTCAAATGTTTAAAATAAATATAAAGGATAATTAGGCTTCAAAATTATATACATAGATTATCTACAACGTTTAAGGAATGTCCATGATCATGCTTTTAAAATAGAAAAAAAGCTCCATTTTGACCCACGCCCGCCCTTAAGATGTGAATGCGGATTTCAATAAAGACCAGTATTGTAATAAAATGTGATTTATTTTTCAACCACATTCAAATACACTTTTTTACAAATGTCCTTTTGTTTTTCACATGCTGCATTCATCATTAAGTTAATGTCTCAATGTCTGATACTCAGAGATATAATAATATGTGCCTTGTAAAATTTTACTTCCTAGTTGAATTGTTACAGCTGTTGATTATTGAATAATATTTTCTTTTCAGTGACTCCTGTGACGCAAGATAGTGTTTCGGATACCCAACCATCAACCAGTAGGTAAGTAACTAATTAATAATGTGTAAATAATAGACGCCTCGAACAAGTAAACTCAATGATACATTACATTAAGCCCCCGAACGCAGGTTTCCAACTTTTCGTCGTGACCCCCTTTTTTGACCCCATCCAAAATAAAATATGTACATGGTATGCATTGATGAACGCGGCGTTACTCTTAATGAAATTAATTTGAAAGGCATAATATTATTCTCAACACATTTTTATTTATTCCCATTTGTTAAAATAATTCTGATTTTTTTAAAACTTAAAACATTGGCGATATATTTAGTTTATTTTTTGTAGTAGTATTGATGCTATAAGTATTATATACATGAGCAAGTTGTCTCTTTTCGTGTTTAAATTGTGTTCATTTTCCGTAAAGGTATCTCTTTGGTCACTTTTGTGATACCTAATTGAACAAAAAGTACTTACATAATATAACGATGTCATGACCTATAGCTGCGTAGGTACTGGCCGAAAACAGCCGAACGCAACCGAACATCAAAAAGTGCACGTTTATGTTGCCGGACTATAGCAATGGCTACAATTTTAGCAACGACAACAATTACAATCAGGCGCGCACAAAGAAAAATCGTTTGGGGCACTACATTGAAAAAAAATATCCATCCTATATTATTTTATTATTTTTTTGCGGAAAAAATCTAACAGGTGCCCGCAACGTGAAAAGTCACTTTTGAGTTGTTTTCTAGAGTCGTGAACGAATTGGAACATTCGAACTGAAAAATACATCTAGCAACTCGTTACTCGTTAATTGTCATCTCTATGGTATTTACTTAGGGGTGGGAATTAATCGCACGTCGCGTTAGCCAAGATTCATATCTACAAAAAATATTCAAACATTTATAAAATAGTTTCCACATAAACTAAATAATACCAAACTAAAGTAATGTATCATGTTTAAAAATATAAGTTAACTTAGCTTTGACAACTAGTCACATAGAAAAAAGAGGAAATTCACAAAGCGAAACAATATTTCACCAAGCAAAATAATCCTCGCTCGTGACTAACTTCACGATGGTCGACTACGGTGACGTCATTGTGCGAATCGTCATAATATTTCAGATCTGTCAAAATAAAGTACATAATGATGTTACAGTAGAAAATGTCGTTTTAACAGCGTTATGTCAATAAAATCGAAGACACATAAAACACCATGTATGTTGTATCCTTAGATTATAGAAAAATATAGATGGAGCTATTATGAGTGTTTGTCCCTGAACAGATGACGAAATTTTTCTCGCGCTTGGGTCGCCCCCACCACGCGTCCTTCACGACCCTTTCAAGGGTTTTTCGGAAATACATGACAGTGTGCGTGAACATTTGCTTGGCGTAGTGTTGCCAGATTTCGAATGATTTTACAAGCGATTTATTTTTATATTATATTAATAAATATTAGCAGAGTGAATTTTGGTAATAAGAAATATATTTAGGTAACACACAATCTCAAAAATACGATCAATATTTATTACATTCCTAAAGGTGTTCGGAGAAATAATGTTTTCATAAAATTGTCGCTTTCATAAAAACGCCGGCGTGTAGCGTGCAAAGTTGACCGGCTTTCAACTTTTCTCGGTAAATTGTTTACAATCTGCTTGTTCGATGATGACACTAAGCGACTTTACAGGCAGATTGTAAATTCGGCAACAAGCAGCTCGTAAAGTAGCTCAATGTAATTGACGCATAAGTAAACACAAAAATACCACAATTTATAAAGATTTTAAAAATAGACCCATTATGATAAAAATCGGTTTATTCTGAATTTTAAATATCGAAACATTAGGTAACGATTATATTAGAAAAAAAAAATACAGATCTATGGATACATGCTTTCCCCTCCATCACCCGCCACGTCTCAACACCCTTGCAAGCATATACCATGGCGTAACGAACGAGAAGCGTCCTTCAAAATTGTGCTGGGAGCATTCCCTTTCAACCGATGAATGGGAACACTACCAGAGGATGTGATTGGCACCCTGCTATTTGCCACATAAGCATGTATCGAATTTTATTAAGCCAAGCTGACAGAGCTCGTTGACGAAGCCACCGTGACCAGTTAAGAACTAGGAAGTCCAATGGTCTGGAGTCTATTGGTTATCTCCATGCGCCACATACTATTCGGAAAGAACAAAGACGTTTACACAAATCTAGTAAATCTAAAAAAATAGCCTAGTCAAATCAGATACATAAAACAAAATCAATAATTCACATTTACGTAAATTTACAATCATATAGTAGGTACATCGGAGATGGCGCGTTATAAAGAGGCAAGTGATGCGTTCGATAAATGCTGGAGAACACGTTATTAGTAGCTAACACTAAAAATGAGACATATTTAGTTTAAATGCGAATAAAATATGTACTGGAATTTGCTAGGAAAATAATTCTGAAAATTAAACATGAATTTTAATATAAAACGACAATTTATATAGATATTCAAGGAATAAGATATTATAGCCCTTGGTTTTGGATTAGTTTTTTTAAAAATTGTCGTTTTGTATACAAGTTTTTCAACAAACTCTGACGTTTCAAAATATAGTGTGGTACTTACTTATGGTGATACGAATCCGATAAATAGGTGATAAATGATATGTAAAAACTACCGCTATATTTTATACACCAGCAGCCGTAGCTGATTTATTCATACAACAGATAAGCTTGAATACGAAATATTAAAATATGTGTATAATATCGTAAAATGTGCAATATTATTTTAAAACAGATGAAATCAAAAATCACAAATCTGGCAACATTTTTACCCACACTTGCAGAATTCTGGCGTGTACGCAACGAAATGTAAGCTAAGCAAGGAAATGTTTTCAGATTACAGAATAATATAGAATAATCACTGTTTATGAAGTACTTATAAGTGGAAAGTAATCCCATGTTCCTTTTTTTGGTTTCTAGATGTGTTTTGACATCGTTTTATAGAACAAGACGGCATATTTTCCGATTTTTGTATAGATGTTGTCGGCACAATGTCAGTTTATTGACTGACTGCCGTTTTCGTGGCGTGTTGGCTATGCACCTTGCTAAAACATGACTTAATAAAAGCGGCTATTGCGGAGGGCTTGGTTGTATCTATATAATAATTATAACCTTTCATCAAATTGATCATTTCTTTTTTAATGAATTTGTTCATAGTTTTATATAAGTACATATTAAAATATACTATTGTATCTGAATATCATAATATGCACAATACAATTAAGTACCTATGCTCATGTTAAAATATTCTTACCGCAAAGAACAGCAAAATATATTTTCCTTCGATATCATACCTATTCATTTTTGAGTAATATATTGAAAAGTGATAAAAAATTCGTTCCATAGTGAAAATCCAACATTTAACAGTTGTCAATTATTTGTAAAATCATCCATTTTCGATGTGAATTTCATTTTTTTAAACGTTGTTGGCACTTTGTAAAAACATTTTCTTTAATTATTGTTTGAATATATATTCCCCTTTACTTTACTGTTTAGTATTTTCACCCTGCTGACCAAGAGATATTTTTTGTTTAACTTATTATTGTAACAGTAGCAACTGAACGTATATTATGAACCAATCGAATCAAACGTTCACGCAATCGAGTTGGTAACTGAATTGTCCAGTGTAATTACTATTAAAAGTCGGCGATTGATCACGACTATCGTTGATTTTGGTTATGTCTGCGAGTTTGCTGGTGTAAATTAATAGGCCTTGACCGCCACGTGTGTGCATACCGGTATATGCATCCTGCGCGCGCACACTATATTATTATGTATACAATTTAGTTGTGGTGGTTTCATCAAGTCTTTATCACGGTTTCTTTGATGTAGTCATCGATAATTTCTGGACACAACTGATGCGGCCACATGAATTATTTTCCTTCAAACTACTAACCTGGTGTCACTCAACTGACTAAACTAAGTCGCATGTACCATAACTTGGTGGTAGAAATTACATAAAATTAATTGGGTTCATACTAAATAAATTAACATCACTTATTAGGGGCTATCTGATTAAGACCTTCATCTTTTTAAGTAGGTAGCGAGGTACTGAGATATCCCGGGTTCTGTGGCTAGCTCAAGATGTTGGTAGAACCCAAGATTCACAAAATTAAATAATATAAGGGTAAATTCAGGGACTTCCTTAATAAATTTGAAATAAGTTCGTTGTGATGTTGAAGGTGGAACTATTGCGAAACCTGATCTTGTGCCTCGCTCACCACAATAGCTCACTGTACTCTGATAGAGTCACGGCTAACCGTGTATACCGTTGTCAGAGCACTACAGTGCTAAGCTAAGTCAAGGCCAAGTCCGGCTCATTGCTAACTGATTGTTCAATTTTTTTTTCCTACCTTTTCTTTTAACTGAGACCTTGTGAGGTCTGAGAGGCAGACCTCAGTTTCCTGACTATTATTTCTAGGGCTGGGTCTTGTAAGTACATTATTGCCCTTTCCCGCATGTAATCTGGCTAAGTATTGAGCTGTTGAATTTACATTTACCTTCGCTTTTCAAACAAACAAACAAAAAAACCCTCTTCCAAATATTGTCCTTATGGGTCCAACAAACAAAAAGTTCATCCTTTAGCAGGATGTTCGGCTCTAAATTATTATGATCTTGTGTGGATCATTTTATAACATCAAAGATGTTCGCCCAGTCCTTAGGGGGTATACCCCGTTTTCTGTTTTCCACAAGTTTAGCTCTCACCTGGGCTTTGAGCCCGAGTCTCATTCTGATGTACATTATAAAGCTACCTAGTTTAACGCTTAGGGCTTCCAAACATTCTTTTACCTCTACCGCTAGACCCTTGAAGGGATCCGGCGGGGTCAGAATACTGCTGGCCGCATCCGCTGTGGAAGAGGTACCTGTAATTGAGTGAGAAGGGGGTGGATCATCAGGATTTGGAGAGTCAGGGGGCATCATCTTATGACGGAGCCTAGCTTCCTTGCGCTTGTGCTTAAAATTTTGAATTTTGTTGGCAAATAGTGTAGGTTTCTTATGAGGCCCTTCTGTCAATCTATTCAAGAAGGTCTCTCTGTATTTAGTTATGGTTTCGGCAATGTCGATTCCATCGTGTTTTGAATTGATGTGTTTGGTGAGGTAGGTGAGGCTTGAGTTCGTAGACGATTCTAAGGCATCTGTTCTCTATTGTTTGCAGCATCTTTAAATTGGATTTGGTGATATCAGTAGTCCAAATTGGGGATGCATACAGCATGGTTGGTTTAATAACCATGCTATATAGTGCCTTTTTGTTTTCTTCTGAGAGACAACTTCTACGGTTGAAGATGGGTCTAAGAACCCCCATCGCCATAAAGGCTTTTCGCCTGGCTTCTAATAGGTGAGGTGTCCAGTTCAATCTATGGCGAAGGTATACTCCGAGGTATTTCACAGTGTTACTGAATGAACAATGGATGTCACAAACAGTAATTTTTCCTTTATATGATTTTTGGCTCCGCGAGAAGAGAATCGCCTCCGTCTTCTCCGCGTTAACTTTAAGTCTCCAGCGACTGAAATAATCAGTTAGCTGTCGAGTGCCCTTTTCTAAGTTCTTAATCGCCGTGTCAGTCTGGCGACTGGTGGAAAGGATGGCTGTGTCATCTGCGTATAGCGCCAGTGTGCAGTTGGCGAGATTTGGCATATCATTTATGAAATGATTGAAGAGCCTAGGCCCCATCAAAAATGCCCTATGGTACCCCTGCATCGATAGTGCGGTGAGATGAATTCTCCCGTTTGACCACTGCAAAAAGCGCTCGACCGCTCAGGTAGTTCTGGATGATTTTTGTGATGTACACGGGCATGTACGTGGTAAAAAGTTTGTGGATTATACCGTCATGCCAGACCGTATCAAATGCCTTTTCGAGGTCCAACAGAACCATACCAGTGGTCTTGTGCTGCCTCATATCGGCCATCACAATCCCGGTAATTCTGGAGAGTTGTAGGGTCGTTGATAGACCCTTCCTGAAACCATATTGGGTGTCCGGGAGGACTTGATTGTGGAATGGAAGAAAGCGTCGAAGGATCACTTTCTCGAAAAGTTTGCTTATGCCATCTAGTAGACTTATAGGTCTGTAGTTTACAGCCAAAGAGTGGTCTTTCTTAGGTTTTGCTATAGCGACAACGTGAGCCGTTTTCCAGGTCTTTGGAAAGTATCCGCGCAGCAGACAAGCATTGAATATCTTAGCAAAATGTATCCGCGCCTTTTCAGGGAGTCGTTTCAACATGTAATTTGTGATATTGTCTCGTCCGGGTGCCTTTCTGGCGATCAAGGTATTGATAGATCTAGAGATCTCGTGCAGTTCAACAATTTTAACATCATCGGGATCGATGTCTTCTTTCGCAAGTGCAAGAATTGAGTTGTTCACCAAGGCTTTAGTAGCTGAATCGGTGTCCGACTGGATTTTAGTATTATTGACGAACGCATCGGCAAGTGCGTCTGCTTTTTTGAGATCTGAGTACACGAAATTTCGACTAGTCGCATTCTCTCTGAGGGGCTTTATAACAGACGGGCCCGTTTTAATCGCCCTGGATAGTGCCCAGAGTGAGTTCCGCAGGTCGTCTGTATAAATTCTGCAGTCCTTGAGTTTATTGTCCCAATGCTCGGCTTGTAGTTCTGATACTATCTTCTTGATTTTACCTTGCAAAGTATTGATCTCACGTTTGATGAAGTGATTTGTGCGTCTAGCTTTGTTCCAGTCCTTGCGTAGGTGGTTTCTAGTATTGATGAGCTCTATGGCCTCATCATTAAGATCCACCCTGATGGGATTTTTCTTGATTTTCGGAATATAGTGACGTCTCGCTGTGAGAATAGTCTCAGTGAGTTCGACGGCCGCTGTCTCTATCTCTACCTCCGTTTGAAAGGTTCTAGGCGTGAGATCAATGCATCGATTAATATGCCTCTTGAATGGGTGCCATTTGGCTTTAGAGTAGTCAAATTGGATTTTACTTTCTTTATCGTATTCGCCTCCAACTTCGAAATAAATTGGCAGGTGATCCGACTTCAGTGCATTAACAACTCTCGAGACACCGGTTTCTGGGGAGTTGTTTGCTAACACAAAATCTAAAACTGCTAAGTTGCAACGAGCTTGGACACGAGTCGGCTCGTCAGGATGTGAGATTGAGAAATCGTATTTCTCTATAATCTTTAAGAGGGCATTGCCACGGGCGTTGTTGGAATGGCAGTTCCAAATCTTATTATGTGCATTAAAATCACCTGCTAGGATGACTGAGCCTCTGATTTTTACGTTCCTAAAGTTAATTATATCTTAATATCGCTTATATTCTAATTATAATTATCTGAATTCGCGTTATTGTTAAGTTTTGGCGCGCTTCACGAGCTAATTTTTCACGTCCATGCGTATGTCTTTTTTTCTACTGCTAGTACTGCTTCAAAATGGCCGCATAGACCGCTATAAAAAAAAGAATCTCATGACGCCCATGCTATCTCTCTTCCTCGAGTGATGCAACTTTAACATCCATCTCCTTCATACGCATTTAAAAATCCTATATAGACTTACAATATGTCATTGCTTACAAGCTATTACTATTACATACTGTACCCTTACAATGTTCTACGTACAAAATTATTTACAATTTTAATGCTATGGTTTGCAATTTTATAACCATGAACATATAATAATTATAAGTACTAGCTGAGCCAGCTGGCGGTCGCCAGTCTGTCTCGCTAGGTCTTGCAGACGGCTTGGCGGTGTTGGATTTTAATATAATTGTGAAGTATGCATAGATGGCGCCATATTTTTCCCTTCGGGATGGGCTACCACTGACATTTTAATTTTAATACAATATATGTGTAAGTATGTACAGTTAAATATGATAAATAATTATACATCTCAATCATTCGAATATAAAGCAATATAATATGTGATTATCATAAATAGCGATCCAATATAACGTAATATTAATTTCCTTCGGGTCCCATTGAGATAATAGAAGAAGGTTAGCAGTGTAAAAAATAAGTTTAAACATTATTTTGTTTCATTGTCTATAAAAAATAAATGCTTGCAGCCTTAGAATAATATTTAAAAAATCAAAATTTGAATTAAAAATTAACCTTAAACAATATAGTTTCCCGGTGCGGGACATTCATATTGAGAGAAATGCTGATAAATAATGAAGCAATACATATTATATCTGATAAGAATAGGAATTTATAAGACCTAAAGATGTGGAAACAGCTTAAAGAGGCCTTCATCCAGCAGTGGATTGATACAGGTTGATGACGATAATGACGATATAAATGGATAGGTATATAAAATCACAAATTTTAAAAAATATAGCATTTTATATAACCAAGAAAAGAAGAATTAGGTTGGGATACCCTTCATCCAGCAGTGGATTAATCTTGGTTGATGATGATAATGACGATATTATGAATGGGTAAATATAATATCAGCAATTTTGATAAATATAGCAATTCATATGACCGACAGAAATTCAAACAACTTAGAGAGGCCTTCAGCCACCGGTGGATTGATTCAGGCTCATAATGATAAGGGAAATATAAATAGATATAATATAATATCACCGATTTTGATAAATACAGCAATTCAAATGACAGAAAGGAGTAGAATCAGGCATGGGAGGACTTTATCCAGCAGTAGATGAGTTCAGGTCAATGATGATAAGGACGATAGAAATAGGTATAATATAGTAGTAGAATCAGGTTGCGGAACCCTTCTCTTCCCATCTCAGTGGATTGATCCTGGTTGATGATGACGATATGAATATGTAGATAAAAGTAATATCACCGATTTTGATAAATACAGAAATTCATATCACAGAAAGGAGTAGAATCAGGCTAAGGAGGTCTTTATTAAGCAGTGGATTGGTTCAGGTCGATGATGATGATGATGACGATATGAATATGTAAATAAAGAATATAATATCACCGATTTTGATAAATACAGAAATTCATATAACATAAAGGAGTAGAATCAGGTTAGCGAGGTCTTTATTAAGCAGTGGATTGGTTCAGGTTGATGATGACAATGATGATAATGATGATATGAATATGTAGATAAATATAATATCACCGATTTTGATAAATACAGCAATTCATATAACAGAAAGGAGTAGAATCTGTCTAGAGAGGTCTTTATTAAGCAGTGGATTGGTTCAGGTCGATGATGATGATGATAACGATATGAATATGTAGATTAATATAATATCGCTGATTTTGATAAATACAGAAATTCATATGACAGAAAGGAGTAGAATCAGGCTAGGGAGGTCTTTATTAAGCAGTGGATTAATCCTGGTTGATGATGATGATGATATGAATATGCAGATAAATATAATATCACCGATTTTTATAAATACAGGGATTCATATGACAGAACGGAGTAAAATCAGGCTAGGGAGGTCTTTATTAAGCAGTGTATTGGTTCAGATCGATGTGATGATGATGATGATGTTGACGATATGAATATGTAGATAAATATAATATCACCGATTTTGATAAATACAGAAAATCATATGACAAAAAGGAGTCGAATCAGTCTATATGGAGGTCTTTATTAAGCAGTGGATTGGTCCTGGTTGATGATGATGATGATGACAATATGAATATGTAGATAAATATAATATCACCGATTTTGATAAATACAGCAATTCATATGACAGAAAGGAGTAGATTCGGGCTAGGGAGGCCATTATTCAGCAGTGGATGGGTTCAAGTCGATGATGATAAGATGGATAGAAATATGTATAATATCATAAATTCGTTAAACCAATAAGAGTAGAATCAGGTTGCGGAACTTTTCATCCAGCAGTGGATTGATCCTGGTTGATGATGATGATGATTATGATGACGATATAAATATGTAGATAAATAACATTAGAAATTCAAATCTGTCAAGAATACAATCAACGATGAGAGGCCTTCATCCAGCAGTGGATTTATTGAGGCTCGTGATAATAATGGCATTATATATAGATAGGTAGATAATAATATAAGATCACTGATTTTGATAAATATAACAATTCATGTAGGAGTAGAATAAGGCTAAGGAGGCCTTCATCTAGCAGGTCAAGATTGATGATGATAGGGACGATAAAAATAGGTAGATATTATACAATATCACACATTTTGATGACTATAACAATTCGTCTTAATTTCTTTCATTGTTTGCAATGGCAACTTTGTTAGTTTAATATGACTACTATGGAAATTAGTAGCCTAGGTAATTATTCAATAAAAAAAGATTGAGTGAACAGCCACAAAGAAGTATTTAAAAAAATCAAATTTGGAATATCACGTTATCTATGAAATGGCGGACAGTGGCGGACCCCGCCGTCAGAAGATATTATACGTAGTGAATTGTACCAAGATTATGTTTTTTTCACCGGAAAAAAGTGCGCCAATGCCTACATTACGATATTTGAATAAAAATAATCGATTTCGTTTGTCAAATTAAGGATCAGAAGTTCTTAAGCGACGAAGACGTCATTCGTACGTTAAAAGAAGTATGGCGAATTGTATACGCAATATGAGAAAATATCGGTTATAAACGTCACGTTTCTGTAAAATCATTGAAAATTTCTGAAATGTGATCAATTCAATCGGTAGATGAATCGGTAGCGCACATTTTGAAGTGAAGATGTAAAAATAACAATAAAATGTCGCTTAAATGAGCTGTTGGTGCGTTTTCCAAAATCTCTTAAGATAATAATATATAGGAGACTAGCTGAGCCAGCTGGCTCTCGCCAGTCTGTCTCGCTAGGTCTTGCAGACGGCTTGGCGGTGTTGGATTTTATTATAATTGATAAGTATGCATAGATGGCGCCATAGTTTTCTCTTCGAGATGGGTTTTTTATTCACGTCAGACAGTTTGACATTTCGCTAATAATAATAGAATGAGGTTGCGGAATCCTTCATCCAGCAGTGGATTGATCCTAGTTGATGATGATGATGATTACGATATTTTTATGTAGATAAATATAATATCACCAATTTTGATAAATACAGCAATTCAAATGACAGAAAGGAGTAGAATATGGGTAGGGAGGCCTTTATCCAGCAGTGGATTGGATCAGGTCGATGGTGATGATGACGATATTAATATGTAGATAAATATAATATCACCGATTTTGATAAATACAGCAATTCAAATGACAGAAAGGAATATAATCAGGCTAGGGAACCCTTCATCCAGCAGTGGATTGATCCTAGTTGATGATGATGATGATGATAACGATATGAATATGTAGATAAATATAGTTTCACCGATTTTGCTAAATACAGCAATTCAAACGACAGAAAGGAGTAGAATCAGGCTAGGGAGGGCTTTATTCAGCAGTGGATTGGTTCAGGTCGATGATGATAATGACAATATGAATATTTAGATAAATATAATATCACCGATTTCGATAAATACAGTAATTAAAATGCAGAAAGATATAGAATCAGGCTAGGGAGGCCTTAATCCAGCAGTGGATTGGTTCAGGTCGATGTTGATAAGGATGATATAAATAGGTAAAGTATCATAAATTCGTTTAACTGCTAGTAGTAGAATCAGGTTGCGGAACCCTTCATCCAGCAGTGGATTGATCCTAGTTGATGATGATGATGATAACGATACGAATATGTATATAAATATAATATCACCGATTTTGATAAATACAGGAATTCAAATGACAGAAAGGAATAGAATCAGGCTAAGGAGGCCTTTATCCAGCAGTGGATTGATCCTGGTTGATAATGATTTAAATAATATGTATAACACCAATTATTGTTGAATAGGTACCTTTTAAATATGTTTGGGTTATATGAGCTAATTGAATGTATATAAGTTTCATTGGTTTAAAATATTATCATTTAACAGCCATAAAAAAAATGTTACGTTATCAAATTTTGAAATAATATTCTATGGTTGATCCAGTGCTGCCATGTCTACTGAAATTTCAGTAGATCAACTGATATTTTTTTTCGAAATTCAAGAAATCTACTGATATTTGTGTTTCTCCATAATTGTAAATTAACCTATGATTCTTTTAATAATAAACTTGAAATGATTTACGCATGACCTTTTTTGATGTTATACACTTCTAAATTGACATAAAAAGCATTGTAACTCTACCCAAGAGCGCCATTTTACCCATTAATATCATCATTGCTTACAATAAATTAATATTATTAGTTATTGTTATTCGTATTAGTTTTAAATCATATCTAATAAACCACATTTTTCAAAATCTACTGATATTTTATGAAATCTACTGAATTTTTTGTCAAAATCTACTGAAATTTTAAATTTTGCCTTGGCAGCACTGGGTTTGATCGCATAGTCAGTGTTGCCATGTCTATCTACTGAATTTTTAAATTTTGACTTGGCAACACTGCAACCCAGTGCTGCCAATTCAAAATTTTAAATTTCAGTAGATTTTTACAAAAAAATCAGTAGATTTCATAAAATATCAGTAAATTTTGAAAAATGTGGTTTATTAGATAATAATTGATTTAAAAATAATAAGAATAACAAAAACTAATTAAATTAATTTACTGTAAACAATGATGATATTAATGGGTAAAATGGCGCTCTTGGGTAGAGTTACAATGCTTTTTATGTCAATTTAGAAGTGTATAACATCAAAAAAGGTCATGCGTAAATCATTTCAAGTTTATTATTAAAAGAATCATCAGTTAATTTACAATTATGGAGAAACACAAATATCAGTAGATTTCTTGAATTTCGAAAAAAAATCAAAAATTCAGTATATTGGAAAAAAATATCAGTTGATCTACTGAAATTTCAGTAGACATGGCAACACTGCTGGGTTGATCGCATAGTCAGTGTTGCCATGTCTACTGGAATTTCATTAGATCTGCTGACATTTTCAGGAAAAGAAGAAATTATGATATTTGTGATGAACAAAAGTCACTTTTTACATGATTTTTCAAAAGACACTTGTGAGGTTATGTCAATATGCACGCTTTCACCAAACACAATCGTTGAATTTTATACATTTTTGTCAATCTACTGATATTTTGAAAAAAAATCAAAAAATCTACTGAACTTTGAAAATTTTAGTTGGCAACACTGGTTGATACCTTTTAAATATTTTTGGGCTATATAATGAGCTAATTAAATGTATATAAGCTTCATTGGTTTAAAAAAAAAATTATTCAACAGCCGTACAAAAAAAAAAAAGTGACATTACATTTTGAAATATTATTCCTTGGTAATGTTAAAACGCCGATATTTCGTGCGCCCGCGTTTCAATGAAATGATCAGTTTTAAT
This sequence comes from Rhyacophila brunnea, assembly GCF_057557595.1. NCBI lineage: Eukaryota > Metazoa > Arthropoda > Insecta > Trichoptera > Rhyacophilidae > Rhyacophila > Rhyacophila brunnea. The sequence continues at coordinate 25,989,570 of NW_028232774.1, forward strand.
CGGAATTCGTATAAATGTTATTATTTATTTGATTAATTATAGTTATCTATGGGTACTTGTTATAAATGTGAGTTATTATATAGTGCTGTGCATTTTTAAACCATTATGAGACGTAAATAATATCACCTGTCGTTTTTTACATAAACAACAAATGACGGATGGTACCTAGTTTTTAAAAGTGATTTTTTTGTGACTGTGTTAAGTTTTATAAAATTGTGCTCACTTCAAATTATAGTCACTCGAATGCATCTGATAAGTAAATATGTGGTGAGTCAATTGAAATACCGTAGTTTAGTATACATAGCGTGATAAATACGCGCAGTGTCAAAAGACTTCCGTTCCGTCAGAGGTGTAGAAACTTAACTTAAACAAAGAACTTAATTCATAAAAATTTTAATAAATCAGTTCTAATATGTTTATCGGTTAATCTTATTATGATTAGTTTGTGAAAATTGATTTTATATATCGGTTAAAACGCATTTTAAATTTAAAGTGGCCATCTTTGTTTAGTTTGTTTGAGTGTTGCAAACAGTGTGAAAAAATAAATTCCCGTATTGTCAATAAAGTGACGTTCGTGCCGGAAAGCTTTAGAGAAACATCAATATTATATCGCAAGATAACTTAAATTCGGAAAACCCTTTCTTTCACACTCTATTCGACCGTTTTGAATTAAGAACATTTAATTAGTGTGTTTGACGTTTGAACCCATCGGACATAACGATTAAGGCACACAATCGCGCGCAAAAACGGGCAAAGCTGTAGGATAATAATATATAGGAGATTCTAAATCTAAAACATTATCTCATTTATACCAGTGGTTTTCAATCATTGAAAGGGTTTTTTTTATTACATATTTTTCAAAATACATTTTACATTTTTATCCAGATAAAGTCCAGGAGCATGTCAGTATCCTTGAATGCATGGTTGTAAAGAAAGATTGCGTAAAAGCTGCAGGCCACAAGAAACTAAACGGTAATAGGTATATAACAAACACGATTGTGCGTCATACATGACGTTACTCGGGGAGTGAATAGCCATAATACAGTGACAATCAAGAGATGTGTTTTATTCTTCTTCCTCGGCGTAACCTCGGGAATAAAATTCGTGAATCTAGTGTTTTGGCCGTCACTTTACGGCATTATTAGTTATACATATTACATTTTGACATGTAGTTCTGAAAGCAACTAGTGACTAGTAGATCAACCAATTGATTACCTAACTTAACATTTAAAATTTTCAGTGTGGGCTGTGTGATACCAAATCATCCACCAAACGGTAGATATACTGCATTGGGTCTGGAGGACAAGAAACCAGGAGACATTGTACCACCAAATTCATCAATCTCCTTGAAATGTTCACCTGGGTTTAATTATTCTATTTCTGAAGCAAATATTTGCGACAGTAACACCAACAATTGGAAGTTTTACCAGGGAACCTGTTCGAGTAAGTTACTTTGTCGTTATTTTAATAGATTAATATAATAATTTACAATTCATATGAAGAAAATCTCCCATGACTTTTTTAGTCTGCCTATTTATCAGTTGATATACATTAAAATAAGGATAATAATTATTAGTCAACGCTAAAGTAAAGATAGCAGAGTTTTCATTTACAGCACGCATAATTTGGCAAGAAATACGTAGCTAAAAACCAGTGACGTCCCGGGAGGGAAAGCAGGTCATGAATGCAAATATTACAACTTTTGAGAGCAGTGGCGGTTTTCCATTAGGTCACATCCATAGATGTATTAAAAGTATAGATAGGCAACGATTTGGCTTCCTCATACAACTGAATGAAGCATGCCGACAACAGCCGATAACTGACGAGAAATGGCGACGCGATAAAAAAAATGCAGAGCATCACGAAGGATTTACTTTGGTCATTCTAACATACCCATATAATATAATGTTAACGTCGAAATTTTGCCGCAAATTGATTACCAACCTGTTTCACCATACTTTCATATACCATGCCGCCCCTAGGTCACATCATTAGAAAGTATCGACTAATCAACTACATTCAACTATTGTTATATTATAATACCCATTGTAATATGTTTTTAATGGTGGTTCATCGCACATGCAATATTTTATATGGGTGATCCAAAACTGTCAGCGTCACAAACCTCCGTGCAGCTAAAACCACTATTGTTTCAAAGTAAGTTTCTTAGAAAATCTCTAGTTATTAAGTAGATGGTGTGTATGTCAATTCAAAGATTTTTGGTTTAAGTATTAATACAAAGAGCATCACTAAAAATGTCTACGTCTCTAGCGAGTGCATTGACCAGCCGCAACACCCCTCGATATTGGTGTCTTATAAGCCTTGCACGAGGAAACAGCGTTCATCCGAAATAAGTCAGGCTGCGACCACGCGTGTAATTGACGGGTGCATAGAAATTCAAATTTTCCAGAATAACAGAATTGGAAATTATACTACGTGACAGCGGGGAAAATGCTTTAAATGCTTAATGCATAATATTCGTTTATGAAATTACCAAAAGGAAAATAGTCATATAGAATATTAAAATAAAGATGTCGAAGAAATTTCTTCTGGACACGATCTAAAACAAGCTTATAGGAAACCTCATTACGAGATCCTCCTCTCATCCTCCAGATAATGGACCCATATTCAAGAACTCGTGGTTTATTAAATGTCTGCGCTCTAGCAGCTGATAGGTTTCTTGTCTGGATGTCGATGTCGAAATCCTCTTTTGCAAGCATTTTTTTTTCAGAATTTAAATTATTGTCAAATTCATTTTTTACGGCCAGTTATTATGCTAAGAGCTGCACTTCTTTACAAGTAAGACCAAAAAGTCACGTTTCCAATAACTATAGGAGGATTTTTCAACCGGTGTGCCACTGCACACTGGTAGGTATGCCATGAGTTGTCTCGTAGTGTGTCGTCTAGTTTTACTTATAAAGAAAACAACGACATAACATCAAACCTTTTACTTTCTAGCAACCCACACACACGAGAACAAACTAATATCGTTTAACCTAACCAATGAATAGCAATTACTGTTTTACAAAATGTCAAAAATGGTGTATATTTTAAACCTATCTAAAATCAGAGTAATGGTTATTATATTAATAAAAAAACTGTTTAAAATATGCGTTCTTCGAATACAATCATATTATTACATACTAAAAAATATTTCCCGGTGGCAATACCATCTGTAAATATTCTCATATGGGCTTCTCCCTGTCTCCCTCTATCTCATACGTTTACGTGTATGATATGTCTTACTATCTTTGATCTGCTATGTCAGACTCAATTATTTGTTTATGAGCTGCTGCATCAGCCTGGCGAAGTATTTGTAGCGTCTCATGACCTTGCCGAGCACGCCATCGCTGAACTCTTTCATTTGTGCGTCGCGACGCTAGCTGATCGTTCTCCCGCATCCATTTTCAATTTATTATTGATTGTGTATGTCGCCTGAGGTTATAACTAAACAACAGCGCCATATCCAAATTTTAATTACCCTTAATCTCTTGGAAAATACACTAATTACTCGATACTCTAATCACTCGATATGCTATTACCGCACTGTAAGCATCTATCAAATAAATATGAGATTGTTATATGTTTTTTTCATGACCCGATTAAAATAAACGATACCTCCATTTGTCAAATTTAGAATTTGTATTTATTTTATACATGCATCTTTAAGACTTGTTCTCCCTGTCCCTCTCTCACACATATTTTGATGTTTTCTCTTATTTGTTACAGATTATTCAAGAGAAATACATCCAAGGTATTTTTTATATATTGTTTATCATTAAAATGTAGTTTAATTAAATCAAAATATGAATCCCTTGAAATCCATATTACTTATATCAAATCAAGTTTTGATATGGTCACAATACTGATCGACGATTTTAAATAGATACCTAGTTTTATAAAAATCAAATTATATCTCAACATCATTATATTTTATTGTTTTAAAAAACACATGACTTTTTTAAACTTTTTTTAGACGTCTCTTTATTATATTATTGATATCACGTGTATATTTTAGCAATGCATGCGTGATTCCTGCATCTACCCGAGATACTAAATATTCAGTGATGGGTGGCATCATCGTCAATCCAGGAGACATTGCTCAACCATTCTCCTTCCTGAATGTCGAATGTTCGGCCGGTACGATTAACACTTCACCTGGAATATACTGTGATGGTGACAAATGGAGCAATAGGATACCTGTTTGCGAGAGTGAGTTATATACATGTTAACCTATAACTTTATCTTCTGATAAAATATTGCTACCAATCCCTATTATGGGTCAATCGTCATCAGTTTATAATAATCTCAGGGTCCATTCTTTCAGATTACAAAAACAGGACATAATTATTACAAACTATATACACGTAATTTTCTACAAAGTGTATATATTGTTCAGACTTGGCCCCCAAAGACAAAATTCTTCATTTTCGATCTCATACGGCACGTTTTCCCTTAATATTGTTTATACAATAATAAATACCTATATACATGCCTACTGTTAAAAAGTCTAGCGTTAATAATCAAATAATTACGTGTAATATGGCATTAAAATACGCTCACACAAATGGTATTTAATATCTGGAATCTTTATTTTTTAGAATATTTTCAGAACAAAAATGTGCAACGAACGGGTGTAGAGTACCCGCGCGTACCGCCAAAACATCTATGTGGGAATCACCATTAATAATATGTGTGTGCAATATTTGTTTTTTAGGGCAATGCAACCCTCACGACTCGCTGACGGTCAAATTTTCATGCACGGTTCCCACAACGGAGGGTAGGAACATGGTGGACTGCGACCGAAGACTGCCCTCGGGGTCAACGGCATCCCCCACTTGCCAGGAAGGACACATCTATAGTGGCCGTCAGCAACTGCTCACTTGCAGAAACGGCTTGTGGGACTACCCCATGCCAGAATGCATTCCAAGTTTGTACCCACACTGTTCACATTGAGACATCTACTACGATTAGTTATTTGCCAACCCCTGTATAATTATAGTCTATAGCAGTGACGAAGGGTAGAGTGGATTTATGTTGTTCAGAATGTTAAGATCCGACAAAAATGATGCAATATAAACTTTATCAGAAAATCGTATTTGTTTTCATTGAACTAAGACTACAATATTGTGTAGATAGTGTTTGTTAATTTAAAAAAATCAATTAAACCCTGCCTAATCCAATATCCAGATAATAGTAAGCAAATTATTTTTAGATAGCAGAATATTTTTATCGATTATGGTTTGGCTGGGCAGGGTTTAATGAATTAAAAAAAAACTAACCATAATATGTAATTGGTATTATTAATTCAACGAAATCAAATAAGTATTGCTGAGAAACTGTGCACTATTTTTTTCGGACGTCCATAGCATACCTAAACAACTATAATGGTTAAGTTTAGTCAGGGTTAAATTAAATGTTGAAAACCAAGCATCGCCATCATCAAATTGCATTCATAGTTCAATGAAAACAAAGAAATATGACTGACAACGTTTAGTGTGCACTTTATGGCGAATCTTATCTGCCTATCTCCACCACCCGTCACTGGTCTATAGTATAATACATAATACTCTATGAAGTGAGAATAGGAAGAAGTGGATATTAATAATATTCTCCCTTAAAATGCACATGGCAAGTGACGCAACTAATAAGAGGCCATCCATGGACCGTGTGTCATACTAAACTTATGATTTTTTTTCATGAAAATATAATTTCACTAAATTTGTAAGTGTAACTGTATGGCATAAACGGATACGATCGGATATTTATAATATACTTTGTGACAATATATTTCCATGAACAGAAAATATAAGATTAGTAGGGTACAGGGTTCGAAACCGCATACGGTTTCACTCCATGGATGGCCTATAATACTTGTTCATCTAGTCGGGATTGGCCTCAATGGTTCAATGTTTCCACAATTTGATTAGTGGTTGAATATTTTCTCTTCCGTAAAACTATTAAGCATTTAGTTGTGTAATCTCTTATCATCTACGCCAGTGCTCCGCAACCGGGTGCCGCGGGACGATGCTAGGTGTGCCGCGGTGCATTGCTTCCAAAAAAAACACAAATAATTTTGTATATTAATTATACAATACTTACTTAATAGCCAAATTTGCGTACATGGCAGGTAATATATTTGAGCACCTGCATGAACTTAATAAAACAATGCAAGGTCAGAATTGACGTGCTCTGATAAATTAGAAAGAGTTAAGACAAGGATCTCTACAAATGTACAAAAGGACCTACCATTGAAAACAAACAGTTAATTTTGCTGCAAAAGAAATTTCATCATTACTTTCATACAATCAATACGACTGAATTCGAAACCCTTTTGCAACCGATGCCGAAAATTCAATAGAAACACTTTCTTTATAAATTTGAGAGAAATTGGTTGAATTGAGAAACGACGGGATGCTAAAACTGAACTTCGCCGATGTTCCATTGGCTATTTTCCAGATTTCGGTTAATAAAGAATATCCTCGGATTTCCGACAAGGCTATCGCAGTTCAGCTCCCATTTTCTATGACATATCTAGGTGAGAAAAAATTTTCAACATATACCTAATTAAAAATAATGAACAGTCTTGCTTGAAGGGTCTTCACCGAAAACTTCGTGTTGCTCTTTCAAATATCAAATCAAAATATATAAAACATCTGCGTTCATTGAAACAAGCTCAGTTATCACATTAATTAGTTATTATATTGATAATACAAACACATGAAAATATGTACATTTAGTTCTTCGTCGTGTGTTATGTTGTTTGTATATTTAATTACTTATTAAATTTATCAAATAAAAAAAACATAAATCAGTGTAATTTTGGTGCATGGCCCCCACAAAGGGAGGCTGACATGGCTCTAGCTTGGGGACCCAGGCTCAGGGTAGGGCCGGCGTGGTAATAGCGCTATTTTTCTGCGCAGGTATTAATGCTTTAAAACATGCGATTGTAGGATACAATTTACTATCATTATGTCAATACTCGACAAAAAATTATTCTTACCGACAACTAACCGTAATTCAAGTGGATGTATAATTAATAAATACAAAAAAATGCTGAACATTCAATCAATACCATTAGTAATTTTACCTCGAACACAATTTCAAAACGCTAGTTTAGAGTATGTGGGGTCCATGTTATGGTGTATAAATTGTACCTATTACGTGTCGTGTGCCGCTGAATTCTGGGAAGACCTTTAGCTTGCCGTGGGTGAGAAAAGGTTGCGGAACACTGATCTACGCTACTGTTGTTAGCATAGAGAAAATCAGATACAGTCGAACTTGGTTATTACGAGGAAGATGGGACCGACTGAGTTTGTTCGTAATAAGCATTACTCGTTATATCGTTATATAACATTTTTAGCGGGGCCCACATGTGCCACGTAGGTCAAAATGGAGCTTTTATGGTATTTTCAGAGCATAAGCCTGGACATTCCTGAATCTATTTATATAATTTTGAAGCCTTATTATCCTGTATATTTATTTTAAACATTTGATGACTGCATAAAGTATTTTTATTACGTAAAATACTATTCTTTTAAACCTCGCGATCTAATGTTTTAGAATATAGGCATATTTCAGTACATCCATGAGCAGTGGTGTTAATATTTTTTAGATTTATTAATATTGAAAGGCATTTATAAAACCATTAGTAAAATTGTTGTTAAGTTGTGTCATTAGTGAAATATTTACGATAAAAAAATATATTTATAATCTCTGTGATCCCAAATTTGACAAGAATTAGGCATTTTATTATTTAAAAAATGGGCACGATTAACATATTTGAAGATAATTCTAAAAATACTGATTAAAAGCTATGTCTTTGACCATTCAACTGTGATACAAAATTTTACGAATAATGATTGTTTTATAATTTCTATTGGCATTTCCCAGTGGTTAAGCTACAACATACGGCCGTAGCCACAAATTGACAAACGATAACTGAAGTATGGAGTAAGATCATGTTAACGCGCGTGTTTGAACATGTACAGAACCGAAAATAAACCGTTTTTTTAACTCGTGAAAAATATTATTGATTTATATATAATTATTTTATGTAATGTAAGGTACGTATTTGTTGATAAATAATATTTATATGGGTGCCGGGCGAAATCCCGAAGGCCAAAATTCCGAAGGCCAAAATCCCGAAGGCCAAAATCCCGAAAGCCTAAATCCCGAATGTTTTCTTAAATTATATTTAATCGTCAATAATACCGGGTTATTCACTATGTATAATTTGTTTTAAAATAAAACCAATATTTATTTGTCAATAATTGTCGTCGTAAGTAAGGTACACCTATAAGTTTTACTGAAAAAAATAGCGCCCGCCATTCCATCTTTGTCTACAAAATAAATTAGCTCATTATGAAAATAAGGTTAGAAATCCCTGGATTAAAAAGTGAAAACGTTTGGCTATAATGCAAATATTGTTTTCAAGTAACTTTTTAAAAATCTGATTTTAATACAGGCATTAATAAAATTGTAAAATTACATATTTTTAATTGCATTTTCTTTTTCAAAAATTTTGTTTCTTTTTCGGGATTTCGGCCTTCGGGATTCCGGCCATTCGGGATTTCAACCTTTGGGATTTTGGCTTTCGGAATTTAGGCGTTTGTGATTTCGGCTTTCGGGATTTCGACCCAAACCCTATTCTTATAATATATTCCAGAGTGTGGAATAATAAGACCAAAAGGAGAAATATATTGGATTTGGCCAAGCATAACTAGACTGCAGTGTTACCATTTACAGTCGTGAGGCTCAAGGATATTGTTATTCCAATATCCGATGCATGGTGTTCAAATATATTTGTTGAAAAATAAATATACCTATATATTCCAGAGTGTGGAATAGTGATACCAAAAGGAGAACCAAATGTAATTGCGGGACAAAATGCTACCAGGGGAGAATTCCCTTGGCACGTTGCAATATATACTCAATACGGACAGAAAGAACAAGGCTTGCCTCCTAAATATTGGTGCGGAGGAAGCATCATACGCAGGAACCTTGTCATCAGTGGTATGTTCAGAATAAATGCAATATCATCGATGTAATAGTAATATTATTATTTTTACTATTTTTTATATACGTTAAAATGACATGATCCGATAATTGGTGTAGTAAAATTTAAGAATCGACCAAAATTTTACTCTTGTTGTAGGATTAAATCAATAACACGTAGGAATCATACAATTATTGCTGTAAACCCCATGAATAGACCATAATATGGTTGAAACAATAAATATTGCTATTACCTGTACCTATACTATTATCATTTTCTTTTGTTGCCGTCTCCTGTCGAAGGCTCGCGAGGAAATTGCAGTACACCTCCCTTCCCTGGGCTGGTCGTATGTGACCCCTCACGCCTTCGACATTGAACCACTTACGAAGGTTGTACGGTCAATAGAATCTTTTTCTACCTATTCTGCTACCGCCCTCGTCTTTACCTTGCGAAGAGTTGGATTAAATCAGACTTTGCATTGCAGAAAAATTGGCCGAAGTATGCAAGTTTTCTGCGCTTTGTGGTAGTTATAATTTCTCTTGTTTTATTGGCTAACATCTCCAACATCTCGAACAACTCTAGTGTTCTTATTGTCTGTTCGTTTCAACTCCTTCAACTTCAACATGCTTCAACTCCGTATACCGGTGAGGGGTATGTTGTAGTACCTAATCTCCCTCCATTATAATTGTATATTCATTTATATATTTCAACAAAATGCTTAACTACATATAACGAAAATGATCGCATATGATAATAATACGAGTATTATAACGTGAATAGTTTTCAAATTGCATTAGAGACGTAGCTATTTTTAAAAAAAATGTAGAGATTTGTAGAATTCATAAGGTGTTAACTTTACTAATGTTTATTCAAGGAATGTGAAAATAACGTGCATATGGATTGATAATGTGTTTTATATTGTATGTCTTTTTTTCAGCTGCGCATTGCTTTTATGACCCCCTAACGGATAAATCTTTTGACCCCAGCCTATTCACTATTGCAGTTGGGAAAAAGTTTAGTCAGTTTAACCATATTGAAGACACCGCGGAACCTGAAATTCAAAAATCCACGGTATTAGTTTTTATATAATAATTTATTATGAAAACTGTTAATTGACAAAAACGCATACAACTGTGAAATTATTGTTTTCCAGTGTTTAGGGAGGAATGGTAATTAATATGTTAGGTGGTGGAAGTATTGACTATTTTGAATAACAAAGTCCATATAAACATGTGTAACATTTTCAAATATAGATACAATTAGAATATTACACAGAAAAATATTACTAAGAAAAGTCAAAAGATGGCATTTATTGATTCTTGCAATGATCTACATAGTATAACATTTATAACACACGAAGAATTCATAAACTATTAAATATCTCCATATTTTACTCACGAATTATTAAGATAAATATTAAAACTATGAATTAGTCAAAAATCTCTACGACAAAACATAGAATGCATGACACAAATTTAATAGTATTTACACAAGCATGGGGAATCATTTTTTTTTTATAAAATTTTTGTGACGATTGCTTCATTAATGATCGTACATAATCTCATCCATCGGATTCCAACCAATGTGGTTGACCAATTTAGCCACCTGAACCATACCTAATTACGACGAAAATAACAAATATATATACGACTGAGGTGTTTATTAAATTTCGGTAATATTATACCAGCTGCAAGTAACGACTCCCTATGGGATCAAACGTGGTGCAGTGTGAGATGTTATATTTGGTAATGAAAGATACAATCAATAAATAATTACTTTTCATAAATACTTTTTCATAGATACTATCTGACATTAATTTCATTTGGTTGTTCTATAAAATTATATTGTATGCAAGTAACATAAGACGCGGCATTCTTTTATTTGTTTTTAAAAGTCTTGAGTAAAATAAGTGGATACCAGAATATTGCCTTTTGAATTAAGAATTATTTATTATCTACAACTAAATATATGAAAATACCCCTCATGAACTTAATTTGTATGACTATTGGAACCAGTTACCAACAGACTGCCAGCTATCTCGTCAGCTTGCTTTAACTTGTGATGTTTGATTACTCATTGTAGTAGGTATTTAGGATATCAGCATGATTTTTGGCTTGGGGTGGATTTTCGCTTTAATATCAGTTTGATGTGATTTTTTTTTTTTGCCAATTTGCGATGATTATTTTGTTTTTCATAAATTTAAATTCTTGCGGTAATAAGTATAAGTACTTTTTATTTTTCCCTTTACCAAAAACCTAATGAATCGGTCAATTGGCTAACAGTTTTTCGTATAACGTTATTTAATATTGATCTGTGATGTAGTGATTTATTTAAAAACAAAAATACTGTAATCGATCTAATGAATAAATCCAAAACTGATAAAGGAAAATTAGAACGAGACAATATCATTGTTATTAGATAAAACCTTTCATAATTGATAACGATTCTTTTGATTGCAAACAGTCCAACAAGACATCTTTTATTCAGCTCTAAACTATTCTAAACGCCAATTTTTCTAAATACGTTTTTTTACGTCAATCAATACTCAGTGAAATTTCCAACATTTCTGAATAATCTAAATGCATATGATTATATTGAATTTAAGAAACAATTGTATTCGTGCCACGTCTTAAATATCATAAGTGACATTATTTGCCAATGTATGGAATTTTTAATAAATTTGAAATTGGAAAAATTCCACAAAATTAATTGTAATTTTAAACACAAAAAACGTTTTTTTTATATTTCTATATTGCAGAACTAAATCGAATTAAGTATAGGTTCGTAATTTCTAAATTTTGCTTTCCTGCACATTTTATGGTTTAGCGTTTCCCATAATAATTTTTAAAGGGAAGGCCGTATAGTAATTTCATTATAAATTTCAAATATATTTCAGATGAAAGAGGTTAGAATTCCTGAATCTCATAGTAGCGAGATAACCAATTATGCTAATGACATAGCGTCGACATCGATAAATTGAAATAGTTATTAGAGCTTTGATATTACGTTGAATTTATTAACGATTCTTCTATTCAACAATCCAGCGTAAAATATAGTTCATGACCCAGAATTATCTTCAAGGACACACACGGTCATTTCATTATAATTTTCAAATATTTCAGGTGAAAGTGATTATAATTCCTGAATCATATAGTGGAGAGACGACCAGTTTTTCTAATGACATAGCGATAGTGGTTCTGGAGACCCCACTTAATTTTTCCAATTTAATTTTGCCAATTTGTTTGGACCTCGACGATAGAAACTTTGACAGTAACCAGACGTCCCCCGGGGTAATTGCTAAGGTATGGTGTGTATTCTATACTTACTTTAGGAATATATTCATATGCCACAACGTTTCAAGTATCTACAAGACGATACGCACGCACCAATTCGGCTACCAGAGTCGTTACGGCCACTGGCGGTATTGTGGCCAGCCACGTTTTAAATGCACGAGTTCACGTTAAATTTATGAAAACCGGTGGCCATAACGACGCTGGTCGTGACCGTGGCAATGCGTTCGTAGCGTCAGAACTCGAAAACACCGGAGCGCCGTTCCGGTTCATAACACACTTTTTTCTATAAAATACCCTTGAAATTAGATAAATAGGTCATAATTTTTATTAACTTATCGTACGCTCCGGTTCGTAAAATTTTCCGTTTAAAGCGCCTGGGATTCAAGAAATGCCTACAAAGGGAAACTCGCCAAAATTACGAAACTTATAAAGAAAAGAGAAAAACTGCAACAAAGCTCTGTCGAGAGAAAAAGCAAACGATGCTCAAGAGAATACTCCAAGACACGGAATATCAAAGAAGAAACAATAATCCCAGAAAATTTTACAAGACTTTTCAAAATCTAACGAAATCCTATCAACCCAGATTAAACTCCTGTAAGGATAGTGAAGGACAAATGCTGATCGAAAAGGAGAAAATTATGGAAAGATGGAAAGGCTACTTCACAACACTCATAATCAGGCTTATATCAGTAATGATCATGAGGAAACGGAAGAAGTATTTTACCACACTGCTGAGGAATTTATTGATGAGCCTACTCTGTTTGAAGTAAGAAGAGCATTAAGAACGCTAAAAAACAATAAAGCACCTGGAACCGACAGGATAACAGCCGAGCTGATAAAGAGTGGTGGCCCAACACTGGAAGCAAATATCCACAAGCTAATTCTCAATATTTGGGAATAAGAAATTTTACCTGAGGAATGGAAGATGGGTATAATCGTGCCAATTCTGAAAAAGGGAGACAAAACAATGTGCGATAACACAGAGGGATCATAATTCTAAACGCAGTTTATAAAGTTTTTTCATCTGTACTGTATAGCAGGTTAATGATCTATGATGAGGAAATCCTGGGAGAATACCAATGCGGTTTTCGACCAAATAGATCCATCATAGATTACATCTATCTCATGAGGCAAACTATGGAGAAAGCGCACGAATACAATCTTACACTCCACCACCTGTTTATTGATCTTTCGACAGCGTGTATAGGGATAAGATGCTGCAAAGCCTAAAAATACTGGGAATTTCCTTAAAACTATTAAGGCCAATAAAGACCACACTGACGGATACTCAAGCAGTTGTCAGTATGCAAAACGTGCAAACTGAAAGCTTCAAAATCGAATAAGTTGTGAGACAAGGGGATGCGCTATCCACTATGGTATTTAACCTTGTGGTGGAATCTATAGCTCGTGACATAAGAGGATGGGTAGATAATTGTACAACACAGATGTGCGCTTATGCTGACGACATAGTAATTACAAGCAGATTCAAACAGAGGATGATTTACCATGGTGGCCCAATGAAAATAAAAACAGAAAACGCTGGGCATATACTTAGTTTTTGACTGGTTTAATTGCAAACCAGTCAAAAACTAAGTATATGGTCAGCGCACGCGATCAAGTACAGCTGCAGAATATAGACATAAGACAGCATGCATATGAAGGGGTGGACAAGTTCACTTATCTCAGATCCAGCCTAAATACCCAGAATAAGACAGCAGAGGAGATAAAAATCCGCCTTATCTCCGGAAATAAATGCTGGCATGCCTGCAAGCGACTGATGGGGTCAAAAATTTTAGGCCGAAGAAGTAAACTTCTAATATATAAAACAATTATAAGGCCAGTGGTCACTTATGCCTGTGAGACTTGGTGGTTAACTCAAAACGAAGAAAATAAATTAGCTGTCTTCGAGCGCAAAATACTCCGAAAAATCTTTGGACCCACGTTGGAAAATGGGAACTACGCAATAAAAATGAACCACGAGTTGGAAGAGCTGATTGAACAGCAAACAATCATAAGTTACTGTAAGTCCCAAAGACTACGATGGGCGGGGCATGTGGAGAGAATGCCTGAAGTTAGAGCGCCAAGGATCATGACGAAGTGGCTACCCCAACGGAAGAGACTCAGAGGCCGTTCAAGAAGGAGATGGGCTGATGCCGTAGAAGTGGACTGGCTTCATATAGGAAGAACCAGTAACTGAAGAAGTGTGGCGAGAGACCGGAGTGAGTGGAGAGCGGTTGTGGAGGAGGCCAAATCCCACCCCAGGATATAGCGCCGTGGAAGAAGAAGATGTAGGTGATACATAATTAACATGCTTCAACTGTTAATTTGGTAACATTACAACGAAATCAGTCATTGACCACAAATATCTCCAGATGAAAACGTAGAAGGTACATCATGTTAACATGGAAAATTCCCACTGCTTCTTTTGGCTCTCCTGAAAACTATTTATTTTAGTTACATTTCCCCTTCTTCTCGCGAGCAGATAAAATATGCTTATAAAACGGGACCATTGCTTTACATACGGGATAATAGATCCCATGACTATTTTGTATCATGATCATTTAATATTCAATTATAGGTAGCAGGATTTGGTCTGGAACAGACAGACGTGAGAGTACCATCAAAAACATTAAAGATAACTACGATGCCGATCATCTCCATCAAAGATTGCAGAGAGAATTCTCCTCTCAACTTCGAAAAGTACATTATTGGTGGCAAATTTTGCGCAGGATACCTAAATGGTAAGTTTCTCTTTTTTAACACTATAAAATGCTATTTTTTATTCAACAAATACATCACAACATTTAAGAATGTAACATTCTTTTATTGAAGATACTCGCGCTTGCTAATAATTTTAATAAACTACTTTTTTTATTCAAATAAAACAAAACAAAAATCTTTGATTAATTCCGACATTGATTAGTAATAATTATTAAGGGGGACATGCTCGTCGAAGGTCAAAATTGAGTTTTTATTGTATTTTCAAACCATGATCCTGGACACTCCTTAAACGTTGTAGATAATCTATTTATATAATTTTTAAGCCTTATTATCCTTTATAGTTATTTTAAACATTTGATGACTGCATGAAGTATTTTTGTTACATAAAATAGTATTCTTTTAAACCTCTCGCTCTAATGTTTTAGAATATAGTCATATTTCGGTACAGAACTGTGCAGTGGTGTTAAGATTTTTTACATTTATTAATTTTTAAACGCATTTATAAAACCATTAGCATAATTTATTACGAGATAATTTTTGTAAAATATTCACGATAAAAAATTATATTGATAATCTCTGTGATCCCAAATTTGACAAGAATTAGGCATTTTATTATTCAAAAAATCGGCAAGATTAACACATTTGAAGATGATTCTAAAGATATTTATTATAAGCTATGTCTTTGACCATTCAAGTGTGATAAACATTTTATGAATAATGATTGCTTTATAATTATTATTGACCTAAGAATAAGGTAGTGTTTTTTTGAAATACGCCATTTCTTTTGTCATTCCCTAGTGGTTAAGCTACAACATACGGCCGTAGCCATAAATTGACAAACTATAATTAAAGTAGGGAGTAAAATGATATTAACGCGCGTGTTTGAACATGTACCGTTTAAAAAAAATAAAAAAATAAATTCGGTTAGGTACATGTTCAAACACGCGCGTTAACATAATTTTACTTCCTACTTTAATTATAGTTTGTCAATTTATGGCTACGGCCGTATGTTGTAGCTTAACCACTGGGGAATGCCAAAAGAAATGGCGTATTTCAAAAAAACACTACCTTATTCTTAGGTCAATAATTATTATAAAGCAATCATTATTCATAAGATGTTTATCACACTTGAATGGTCAAAGACATAGCTTATAATAAATATCTTTAGAATCATCTTCAAATGTGTTAATCTTGCCGATTTTTTGAATAATAAAATGCCTAATTCTTGTCAAATTTGGGATCACAGAGATTATCAATATAATTTTTTATCGTGAATATTTTACAAAAATTATCTCGTAATAAATTATGCTAATAGTTTTATAAATGCGTTTAAAAATTAATAAATGTAAAAAATCTTAACACCACTGCACAGTTATGTACCGAAATATGACTATATTCTAAAACATTAGAGCGAGAGGTTTAAAAGAATACTATTTTATGTAACAAAAATACTTTATGCAGTCATTAAATGTTTAAAATAACTATAAAGGATAATATGGCTTCAAAATTATATAAATAGATTATCTACAACGTTTAAGGAGTGTCCAGGATCATGGTTTGAAAATACAATAAAAACTCAATTTTGACCTTCGACGAGCATGTCCCCCCTTGGTAATTTAATACATAGATTTAAAATACAAAAGTGGATTCCCAATTAGTAAAGCAATTTTATTTAGAAAGCGCTTCAGAGTGTTGTAAGTGCAATTAGTCAAAATTCATCGCAATTAGATATGATACCTATAGCATGATGGTCTGTACACATGGGCGCGATTCCCGAGAGACGCAAGTTTGAATACGGCTGGGTGTCAAATTAAAAAAAATCTATTGGTTATAATATATTTCGCAGAAGTATTTTCAAATTATTACAAGTTATTAGGCCCAATAACAGTAGTGTGGTAGTAAGAGTGAAAGAATCAAAGAAACGTATTTTTCAAAACGTCAAAAGAGTTTGGAAGAAAAAAAAAACACATAGCCAGATGTATTGTGACATTACCGGGAATGGAATCCAGACCCAGTGCTTTACGCTTTAGTTAAGACTTCGAGGGTAGCTGCTCTTAGTAGGTACCATGTACCTACTACTGTAACCTCAATAAGGAAAAAAAATGTTGTTTCCTATGCTACAATATAATGAGTTGGCCGCGAACAGGCTCGCCGCGAACTCGAAACGTGTGGGTTTTCATCTGAATGCGGCTAAGACCAAATCCATGTGCAGTGCTGAATGCATCGACGCCGACACTCCTCTGCGGGTTTCCGGTCTGCCCGTCGAGCTGGTATCCAGGTTCAAATACTTAGGTGCCACGGTTGCCGACAATGGTGGTATTTCTAGTGAGCTTGGAATCCGCATGGATATGGCGGGCTTCATTCAACCAACTTGGAGTCGCATGGAGGTCAAGACTGTATTCTGTAAGGACTAAATGTTGTTTGTTTAACGCGTGCATGCTACCTGTGCTCCTGTATGGCTGTGAGACATGGCATCTTACTAAGCTTCAAGTGTCTCGGCTTTTTAACTTTGAGAATCGTTGTCTCCGCCGAATCTTAGGGTAACATTAGTACGACCGCGTTACAAACACCCGAGTTCGTGAGCAGACACAGCAGCCTTCGGTGATTGAGGTTATCATAAAGAGACGCTTCACGTGGCTGGGACACGTGTTCCGGATGCCACCAAAGAGTGCGACACTTCGTACCCTTGTGACACAGCTTCAAGAGTTCCGTCGTCGTGGCCAGCCCTCCCTCACCTTGCAGCGGTGGTACAGGAGCGACCTAGGCGGGAGGCGCAAGAGAAGGCGATGGACCGAGGGAAGTGGCGCGAACTTGTATTTGCCCTATGCCCCAATGTTGGGTCGTGACAGGGTGGAAGAAGAAGAAGAAGAAATGATAAACAAAAACTTAATTAAGTACCATTTGGCTTGTGAACAGAGCGCATGGGCCTTCACAGGATGGTTATATTAACAATACACAATATACAACATTCGCCTATCAGTGGTCGGCAAACCGCGGCTCTTTGGCTCCTTGAGTGCGGCTCTGCCACAAATGTCCACGTGCGGACGCGCAGGCACGCGCCTTGGTGTCATTTGGTTGGGTCGGGTAACGGGAGACGTGGCGCAGGCGGACCGCGGGGTATGCGGCGCGGGGGAGGCTCGCGTGACTCTGCACGAGTTGAGTGAGTCAGTCAGTCAGCAGTCTCATTGTGTGCATTGCCCAGTGCTCGTCGCAACGCAAATCACGCGCGGGTGACAAAAGTACTCACTCGAAGAATAAAAGTTACCTGTATTTTTCTACCAGCTGCAAATCCTACAGGTATTTTTGTCATCAATTAAAAAATTGTAATTATTTTGTGTTGGTGGCTTTATTTTTATAAAATGAATCATTTTTAGGTGCCATATTTGACATGGCCACAAAGAAGCAAAGAAAAACGGAAAACGAAAACCTTGACTTTGAAAATGGACCGAGACTTTTGCGTTTATTCAAAACTTAGCTGGCCTTCCGACCTATCTTATTTGTCAGAAAAAAATGGCGCATAACAAGAAATCAAATTTGGAGAGACACTTTACAACTAAACACGCGTCATTTGGCACTAAATATTCTGTCGGTGATGCAAGGAAGAAAGCAGTTGATGATCTTTAGAAGAGTCGAGAAAAATCATGTTCTGTATTTAATTACTGGATACAATTTTCCAACAATTAATATTGCAAGTTTGGTAGTAAGTCAAGAGCACTAAGAGAGAAAAACCATACATACACAGGCGGCGAATACATAAAAAGTTGTTGTATAAATGCATAAGAAGACCTATTTCGGGATTTTAAGAACAGAGCACATATTCTAAAAGTCATCATTCATTGTCTGTTAAAACAATGGAAGATAGAACAGTCAAAATGTCTTCGAATATGTCCAACCAGTAAATTCTTTAAAGATCTTAAATTGTTTTCAGCTTTATCAATAGCAGTTGACGAGTCTTCTTACATAAATGATACAGCGCAAGTTTCTCTTTTTGTATGATTTATTTCATCTACAGGTCCTAAAGAAGAACTTTTAGGATTGTGCTAACGATATAACAAAAGTTGTAATTGAGGGCATGGAAAAACAATATATTCCAATCGAAAAAATTGTGTCAATTTCAACAGATGGGGCGAAAAGTATGATCGGCATAAGAAAATGGTTTGTCGCTATTTTGAAAATAAAAATAATCACGAGATAGGTACTTGCTTAAAATTGCATCATTACCAAGAAGCACTTTTTGCGCAGACATTTCCAGAATAAATTTGCGAAGTTGTGGAATTGGTGATGAAGATTATCAACCCCATTATACCTAAAGCTCTTAATCATCGCCAATTTAAATAATTGTTAGTTGAAATGGAGAGTGAGCACGCAGATCTTCTGCTGCATAACAAGGTATGTTCGTTATGAAGAGGAAACGTTCTGCTTCCTTTTTAACAGAAATTAAAGCATTTCTTCTTGAGAATGGTGTTCACTATCCAGAATTAACGAAGTAGACGTTACGTCTCATCTAAATCAACTTAATCGTAAACTACAGGGAAAGGAAACACTTTTTTTTCGATATTGGAAGAAGTTATTTCATTCGAAAACAAATTATCCCTTTTTGCTCAAGAATTTGAAAGAGAAACTTTGATTGACTTTCCAAGCCTGCTGAAACATCGCCAAGAAAATAATCCTGATATTGACATTTGCTACTTCAAAACAACAATTTCAATATGAGGGAAGCCTTTCTCAACAGGTTCCAGGAATTCAGAAACAGCAAAGCGACGATAGCCTTTGTTAAAAAAAAACTCTTGATACTACTGTAACAAAATTACGTTTTTCTTCCTTTAATGTTGACACCGGCAACTTTTAACTGCAATTGCTCGATTTAACAAACAAAGAATACAAATCTGATTTACCCAAACTTTCCAAGAAGATGCAAGGCCACAGTTCACATTTAAAGTGTTTGTCAGTCATAGTAGTGATTTAATTTAATGAATAAGTACCTTACTTAAAATTGATTTTTTATCAATAAATAAGATCATTATTGTATCATATCAAATTTTATTCAGTGTACCACCTACATATTAATATACTTTAATTAAGACTTAAAACTTTATTATGTTATTAAACAGTGTACCTACCTAGGTATATAGTATAAGTTTAAGAAATTTGGCTCTCAAAAGAAATCTCAATCGTTGTACTATTGATATTTGACTCTGTTGACTAATGAGTTTGCCGACCACTGAATTACCACGATAGACCCTATCCCGTTTGGAACTTGTTGAATCAAACAACAACACCCTCCGTACCTACAAACAGGTCGTAAATACTGCCGTGTTCTTTGCTCACCTACCTGTTGTTCGCAGGCAGCATCTTAATGTAAATTATTTTCAAGATTTCGGTATTAAAAATGAATAAAGAGTAGGTACATCATATTGACGCTGCAATGTTCGATCGCTTAAAACATTTTGATTGTGGAACACCTAACTTATGTTTTTAATATCATTTGTAAGTCAGTCAAGGAGTTTATCATTTAGGTATCTTGTCTTTGAAGCTTTCATCTTTAAACGTATTTTGTAACTTTCATTCGATTCCTGCATCCTATCCTAGAAACTAAAGTATACCTCAAAATCACCGATTTGGTACATAAATATAGCTTTCGTTAGGCAACTGACAATAAATTAATGTTCTGTTTTCAGGTACTGGTGTTTGCAAAGGTGACATCGGCGGCGGTTTGGTGGTAAGCACCAAAGTAAAGAATATCGAGACATGGTACCTAAGAGGCATCACCAGTGTAGCCCCTGCAAACGAAAATGGCGACCAGTGCAGCGTTAACACTTACTCAGTTTACACACGACTATTCGACCAAAAGAGTTTTATAGAAAATTCATTATATTAGTCTACCAACCATCACAGGGATCGAATCTGATTAAATGAGAAGATTCAATCAAATTAAATGTATTGTTTTCTTTTATCATGAATATATTGACGCATTCAACGGTCTATATCCAGGGGTCGGTAGTTTTTCAAGTGAGAAGAGCCAAATTTTCAAGAAAACAGGATAACAAAGGTACCAGAGAGCCGCATATATGTAATATACATAATATTATATTATATGCATATGTATGTTTAGGGGGGGGGGGGGAAGTTCAAGCTTTTTTATTAGAAAAATTAATTATAACGGCGCCCATGCATCGCTTCTGATAGCTTTACTATATCTGGCAAATAGCTATTTATTTTTAATTGAATGCATGATTGTAAATTATCATCCGTTATTATGCTTCTAAGTTTATTTTTTTATTTGATTCATAGATGAGAATGTTTGTTCGCATATATATGTAGAGCCAAAAATTTTGAAAATACCAAAAGCTAGTTTTTTTAACGCGTCGTAATTATATTTCAGGCAAACTATTCCATGTATCAAATATTATTGTTTCTATTTTAGGCAGTTATTTTATAGCTGTCCACTTGTGCTGAGAGATCAAATTCTCTTTCGAGTTCCTTGCTTTATCTATGAACTGCATCTGGAGTGAACCAGCATCTGTGTCGAACGGTGTCAATTTTAGTTCATTGACATTTATTTTGAGAGGACGTAGGAGTTTGTTCGGCAGCCCTATTTCATAAACTCATATGACTCGTTATAAGGCTGCTTGAGATGAGGTGAAATTGGAGTTTATGTCTGTAGAGCCTCAAACGTCTATGCAAAGAGCCGGATGCGGCTCGCGAGCTGCTTCTGCCGACCCCTGGTCTACAGCAACATTTTTCATCCAGTATTCCGCTGCACACTGTGTCGTCAAGTTTTAGTTATAAATAGCATAATGATATAACGTCATAAAACATTATACTTTCTAGTAACCCATTCACATTAGAACAAATTAACATTGTCTGACAAATGAACAGCCCTGAGTGTTTTGCGAAATTATTGTCAAAAATGGTGTAGGTACGTTTTAAAGATAATATGCAAAATGAGCTAATGGTTGTTATATTTATTTATCTGTTTTATTTGTTTTCAAAATTTCTTATTTGAATATTTGCCCTTAGATGATGATGACAAAATCCAATATTATAAAGAAATAAATTGATAAGTTATTAATATCTTGTATTATTTAATACCTTCTACTATTGATGCAACTTTTTACGATAGTGCACGATTGTTTGTGGACAACTAAATCTAAAAAATACTAATTTAATTACTGACGAGAGTCACTAAGTAATAGACATTCTTATTACATGGAGTGAACTACATAGTCGACATTGATTACAATATTATTATAATTACAAATGGTGAAAACCTAACTTGCGTTATTAAGCAATGCAATAGGTTCAATGAATTTTGCGTTTGTGTAGTTTATTAAATTTATTCTTCAGTACACAATTAATACCATGGATGGACAGTAATATATTAAGTTATAAGCAGTGACGAGTGGTGATAGAGGTATCATGTACTGCTTATGGGTGGTAGATAAAGTGAGAATATAGAATAATGCAAGTTTTGACTCTATACTTTGTCGAAACGAGATTATTTCGCCTGCGGCGCATCCACCTAAAAAGTTCAAAATATAGTGATACCTCCAAAGTACGTACGTATGTAACAAAAACAATCATACACTTTTTTTCGGGAAATTATAGATCGTTCCTGTTCGTGAAATTTTCTATTTTGAGCACTGCTATACCATAGATCAGTAATTGTTCAAACTTCTCCATTACAAATATGAAGGTTAAGTTCGCGGAAATATCACGCAGGGGTAGTGTTTAAATTGGTTTGAAATAAAGTAGGTATAGTTGAACATAAGAACACGAATAATTTTAATTTTTTAATTATTATGACATTTTAGTTGTTTTTATTAGAAACAAATTGATATATGTACCAACATACACACCAATGACTTCGATAAAATAAATCATAGTTTCACTAATGTTTTGAATTTTATCGATTTACCGAAACAATAATTTTATAATCAAGTAAATATAATAATATTATTTAGATACTATTATTTTGAATAAACTTTATACCTAATATAAATGGCATTTATCTATATCCATAGTCATTTGAGTACATACCTAAGCATTTACCATAATATTATGCTGACTGGCATAAAGTAATAAATCGAACCCTGCTTTAAAACCTCAATCCATGGTGACAGGGTTTTCATATTATTCTATTTTATTAATATGCTTTGTACTCGTATCCAACGTTCCCTATACAGAGATTTCCAACCGGGTTGCGCGGAACTCTAGGGATCCTCGAAGAATACCTACCAGAAGTTCCGCGAGTATTCACAGAAAGTCTGTGGTAATAAAGATGTTATATGACCTAGTTTAAACAAATGAAGTATTTTGAAAATGTTTGACGAAATTTTGCAGTAATGATTAATGAAAATAAGTGAGGAATTGACATGTAAGTAATGATTAATTGTAATTTACGGAGTACTATCAAAGATGTCCATTACAGGGAAGTATTTGTATTTTATTTAGGGGCGGCACATTATAAGGCGACGGAAAATTGGGGAAAGAGTGCGAATGCATCAGTGCTCATTGACGTCCCGTGGAGTTAAACTGGTAATGTGTTGCATAGGGGCGGCACATTATAAAGAACGGCGAATGAAGGATTGGGTACAAGATTTGAGAGCAGTGGCGGTTTTCTATAAAGCAGATGATGAGTGTAGTTTCATTAGAAAGTAACAACTTATCATCGTACAAATTGATAAATTAGGAAAAATGTCGCTTTGGATATAAACTTTTAATTTTCTTGATCTCTAAAATGGGATATTCATTAGTTTTGCATAAACGACTTTGAAGCTTAAGCATAAAGATCCAGTAAAAGTGTTGTGTGAGTAGACAGGTCATGTGTTGCTTACGGCCACCACACTCTACAGGACGACAAACAAAGAGAGAAATGCAAATAGTAGGTGAAAAAAAATATTTTTACCACGTTTTTATTAGCTCGTATTCTTGTTTGTCCAGTACAAATTCTATCTTGTTTTTCCAAGATTTGTATTGGACGATTGAAGATTTTTAACTAACTTCCCGACTAGCTAGACATTTGAAACTTTTAGAATATATCAGAACAAGATTACAATGCATTCTTTTAATACTTTCAATCATCGTTAAATAGAATTGAATTCATTTTCAGTTAAGGGGACGCTCTACAGTCTACAGAATCGGCCTTAAGAATTGAAAATATGGTTTTTTTACATGTGGTCCATAATAACTGGTCTACTAGTTAATATAAAAAAGTTGCCGCCAATGTTTGTCTCAATAAACTCCCTCCAAGTGAAGCTTGTGAAGTGAAGCTATGGGGTGACCAAAAAATAGTACTTTCTAATAAATGTTACTAAATTCAATATGTTTTATCAGTTCTTTGGTGGGAAGTATTGATACTGTTGAACTGATATGATGGATATGATAACTTTTTTGATTATGTGTTAGCCACGATATAAACTTAATAATATATTAATAACTTTTAACCTGAAATTGTCCGAGAACTAAACATACGAAGGATGTTGAAATACATATCTACCTACATTTTTATTTCATGTGCTATCCAAAAAACATTACTAATGAATAGTGTTTATATGTAATGTTTAGGACCTACGTATTAAAAATAATAGGTATTGTTTAATTCTAATGCATATTTTTTAAAACGTAGAATTTACTGTCTGCCTATTATAAAAAGAAAGTGACTTTTTATTGCCTGCGCAACTTCACTTTTATACTCGTGAAACAAGTGGTAGGTAGTACCATTATTGTATGTAAAGCCAATGGGCGAAATAATTTATATCATGAGTGCCTAAAAATAATTATTAACATACAGTCACTATACACATTATTTTTTTATTCGCCCATCCGACTGGCGGGCAAATAAAAAATGACGCCAGGGCTGTCGACGCAATTAATTATTTTGTACTTTTTAAATTTTATTTATAATATATTTTATTTAAGTTTTGTGCATCTAATGCCGGGTCCACACTGGCAACATGTCGCGCGACAACCTCGATAAATTTTACGATAATTATCATACTTATCGTAAAATTTAACGAGGTTGCCGGCAACATGTTGCCAATGTGGACCCGGCATAATATCCACTGTGGTTCACGTAGTGGAATGGACCTGTTGTTTCTGGGGTCAACTAATTCAAGAAGTAAACACACATGATAGAATTTTTCCAGTTTTAGTTGCATTATATTCCAAAACTCATTTCCGATTTTATAAATGGAAATTTCTTGGTGTACATAGTAAACAAACCTACGAATAAAAAAAGACAGGAAGGAACATACTGATTCATCGCCATAAAAACTGGCAACCAAATTCGCCATTTTGGAAAGCGACGACTTTGCATAAACAAATATCGCGTGGTCTGCACGTGTGCGGTAAACTTAAATAGGTAATTTTGTGTATTTTATGTTTGTGTATCATGCATTGTTGGCCATATTTTCCGGCCTTTCTTGATTGCCGTGACACAATATGTTCCTTCCAGTCTTTTTTATTCATAGAAAAAAACAGTATGTTCTATTAGTTATATAATGTATTATGAATCTGTAATAAAATAATACACAATTAAAATATTTTCAATTGGAAAAAAACACATTTTCCAAGCTTTGAGCCGTGCTCACTCATGAATGTCATTCTTCATTTAGGTAAGTATATACAAATTTTGATGTTATCTTGCAAATTAAACAGGTATCTGACTTTTTCACTATATTATACATGTACCTACATGCAAATGTAATTTTTTCAAATAATTGATATGGATTATATACCATCGTATTATTTTCAGTATGTACTTGCACGGGTTTGATTAAAAACTATGATAAAATTAACATTTTAAAAATATTAATTCAAGTATTATTTTGACAGCCCGGTTTTCTGATCGGCGGACACTTGCAAGTGTTTATCAAATAATAATTTGTAAGACGGCCGACAATACCAATAACAATATTATTTTTTTTTTTTAAATAAAATCTCCGATGATTAGTGATTTTTGCGAAAATATCGATTTAAATTAACGTCCTAACGACGCCGATGTCCTTTTTATAATAGATTATATTTCAATCTCCTTCTCTTGAGCCCCCTCTTAATTCTGTTTTGTATGGAAAGTTACTTCGGAAATAATTCGTAAAAAGTAAAACATTCTTAATAATTTGACCGTCCGAGCTAGATAGGCTGTATAATAAAAATCTTACACACTTATTTCTATGAAATACACATATATTTTGATAACTGTGTAAATATCTTCAGGAAAATGACGAGCGCTCCGGTTTGTAAACTACTCCATTTCGAGCGCTGCATATAATATCTCTCGGTTTGCTGTCGGTGAGCTTAAATTGGAGTGTAATTGGTTTTATTGACATCCACGGTGGCCGCGCGGCTTAAGCGTTGGACTATCACGCCGTGGGTCCCAGGTTCGAATCCTGGGTCTGGCAAGTACGCATATTTCTCGTAAAAAACAAAATCTGTTAATACAAAACTCTACTCTGTGGAGACCCATATGATCGTATTAGGATCGGACATGGTCAAATGTAATTGGTTTAAGATACCAGATTCGCCACAAGAGACCCGGTCGCCTCCCATCTCCATCACAAATAAAAAATACATCGAAATATTATAAATAACAAATAATCAAATTAAAAATATATATAATCCTATATGAGTATTAGAACTAAGTAGGTACCTATGTCTGTTTATATTATCCAAATTAAAGTTGATATTATGAAGTCCAGTTGCAAACTAAAATAATAAGTACCTATGGGGGCGGTTAAATCAATCTTAGTCGATAATAATATACCTAACTCAAGCCTTTCGTTTTAAACTAGCGAGTACCCGGCATGCGTTGCAATGCCACACAATGAAAGAAAGTGTTTGTGTTTTAATTCTGTTTATTGAAGTGCTTATGGATATACAATATTTTTTTTGTTTTTCCGTCTGGTGCGTACACGAATAAATCAGAAGATTTTCCAATGCCACATTTCCAATCCGCGTGAGTATGCCACATAAATCTGTCCATGTGAGAAGCATATATTTTTCAAATTTGGTATAGGAACGCATACGAATAGAAAAAGATAGAATAGAAGAAGACGAAGACGATTGTACTAATTCAGAATCCTTTGCGAACATGCGCACAACAATTCACCAAAGTTTCATTGCAATCGGTTGAATGGTATAGGAACGCATACGAATAGAAGAAGAAGATGATTTTCTAATTCAGAAATTTTTGCGGGTATGCACACAACAACTCACCAAAGTTTCATCGCAATCAGATGAATGGTATTATAGGAATGCATACAAAAATAATACCTAGGACTACTCCCAAATGATATTCTATGATATTTTTTATTGATTTTGTTCGCATTGGAGGATATCTTTGCGAATGGCGGCGGTCACAAACTTCTGATCATTTTAAAAACATAGCTCAAATCTAGTGCAATGTATATTTCGCGCACATGAATAAGGCGGTCCTGTCAATGCATTTACTGATAAACATACGGAATATATAATTAAATCCATACCTATCACTGAAAAATTACATGTAGTGTCACATTAATATTATAACTAGACAAATTAATACTAATCGATTCATAAAATAATTATTAAAATGGTTTCTCAGAGTAGCACCGGAGTTTATTATTCCAGATGGTTTTAAAAATAATTTCATTATACATTTTATGCTCGGCAGTTATATTTAGCTTACATGATTAATAAACCTCGTATTTTGCGTGAGTTGCCAACTCTCGTCGATAAACGTGTAAGTACTTAAGTAAAAAAGCTTCTTAATAAAAAGAAAAAACACTAAATTTCATGAAATAAATAAAATTATCGTGAATATTGTGATGAGAAAAAAATTGATATGATTCTAAAAAACTCTCTGATGAAGACAGTGTGAGAGCTTTTATGAGTATTGACAAAAACGCTCATACGTCTTGTTGGTATTTAAAAACGCTTTAAAATGAGTTTGTTTAAAAGCTAGATTTATCGCTAAGTCATGCCGTATGTGATTTTTAGTCGGTCACTTTAACCTTATTGATCATAATATAGTGGTCAGACAGTACACTGTGCACTGTGGGTTGAGTCTACCGTATACTGCAAGTGTTTAGATAGTCCACGGCATTGATCGGAGGATACAGTTTTCGCACGCAGGTAAATTAAACCATTTTACGTGCTTCGTTACCTTTGTTGTTAATTTATTATTTGCGATTGAACATTGTATTGTCACAAGGAGGTATCTATACAATGGTAGGCAATATTTAAAAAATCTGAATCACAGGCACGGTGAATAAACATTACGAAATACATACCGTATCGTGATATTAAAAGTAAATAAGAGTCATTCAAAATGTGTTAAAAACATGAATCATTCATATTATTTCGCTTAACATATTTTTAATTGACATTTTTTTGTTTATTATCTGTTTATATCTTGATTGAGAACTGATGTTCTATGATAAATACACTGCAGCACTCGAAATGGAAAATTTTACGAACCGGAGCGCTTGATAATTTTACGAAAATATTAACACTGTTACTTATCTAATTCTATACATACCTATATGTATTTAAAAAAAAACGATTGTGTTAGATTTTTTTATAATATGACATATCTCGCTCAGACGGTCAAATTAATATTTACACGAGACGGAGCGATAATTTTGGGGATTGTATGAACCGGAACGGCGCTCCAGTGCATGCCGGTCCATTTGGAGCCCTGAAATACAGTCATCACGTTTGTAGGATAGTCAATACATTTCAAAATACTTACTCATTTACTAATTTACCAAAAATTGAAAAATCTAACCAATGTTATTAAAAAATATCAAAATTAAATCTTTTTTAGCAATCATTGCACAGATTTTCCCAAACTTTTCCTGCGTGGAACACTTTTTAAACCCACAATTTTTAAAAATACAAGTGAATTAGCGCTCGAAATGGAAAATTTTACAAACCGCAGCGCTCGATATGTTTTGTAAAAATGAGTGTATTAGATTTTTTTATTGTGTGGCCCACCTTGCTCAAATGCTCAAATATTTCTTTTACACGAGACGGAGCGATAACCTCGGGGATAGTTCAAAACAGACATAGTCGGAGAAGTGACGCTCGAGAGAAATTGATGCGATATTATTGATTGCACGACAGCCATACGAAACAACAATCACATTAGCACTATGTGACACCCCCGTATGGTTCCCATTTCGGGATGTCTTTGTGTATCTGAAGAGGCCCGAATCGGTATCGAAGCCAACAAATAATAACGGCTTTCGCCAAAAATATAAAATAGTAATAATAAATATACAGGAAATGACATATTTTTAAGGATTCAATACGTAAAATGGTCGGGAATCATAGTTTTTTCAGAAATACTGTATTTTTTACACCTCCAGGTTACTCACAGGCGATGCATCTCGGAGTAATGTGGCCATGTCAAATTTCAATAAATTGCTGATATTTTAATATATGTAGTCGCATAAGAACACAGTACAAATGTTCAAACTTTGTAATGTAATTATTGAATATTTTATTTAAAGTTGGAGTTTAGACATATTGTGCTACATCCTGATACACCGAAAACTACTAAAACAGTTATTTGAATATACTACCATACCATGTCACCACAAAGATACTATGGAATACTTATATGGCTAGCTAAGTTTATTGGTAAGTATTTATATATAATATATTAAGTAAGTAGGTACCTACTTGTAAATTTATACTCACATTTCTTTGGTTTTATAAAAATTTCCCCAAAAGAATTTTTATTTGTTGTTAAAAAACACAGTAAAACTAATAAAAAAATCAATTAGATTTTATTCACTTAAAAAACGAATTTCGTCCATGGACACCCTAACATTATCAGCCAGGGAACTCAAAATGAATGGAAACTGGTTTACCTACCGAATACAAAAATCTGTTCTGTGGGTTTTAACTACCGGGTGTGGTATAACAGGATTCAGGTCTCGGGTGTCGGCAAATATGGGATAAACTTAAAGACGACGTGTCAAAGAATATATTACTTATTTTCGATAGTTACGTCTGTCTCATAATATGCATTAAATTTTGTCACGTAAACATAACTCGCATTCAATATTTGAGCACAGTCTGCGCACTTTGTGTCCTTCGGCTTTATGGCCTAAAATAATCAAGCAAACTCTGCTACCCGGAATGTAAGCCACTAATAATTTATTTTGTGTTCCCTGTCATTTATTTGCTCTTTTTGTAAATTATATGCGGCTAATAAAGTGTCGCTACTGGCAGTGTTTTTCAACCATTTTAAACTAGCAACACTAGTTTGAAAACACTGAATTAATATACAAAGTATTACAGTACTCTAGAAAAAAAATATAAGTTTATATATTATGTAAGCTTATTATAAGTAAGTACGTAAATATCTATATTTTTCTTTGTTTTCTAAGCAAAAAGCAGAAAATTCATTTTAAAAAATCTTACTTCCGCCTACAAAGTAATATATTATTATTTATAATGTAGGTTTAACTTTAAGATGTTCACAATCTTTCCATCTTCATTATTAGTATATAAACTATTATTATTATTGGAGCTCTCATATTTTTGCATTTTATTTCAGTTGTGACGGTTTCGACTTCATCCCCTATTTCTGAAGCAACATCGAAGCTGTCAATATTATCCAAAGAGTTGGTATTCCATTGACATCATAATATAAATAAAGGTGTTTTTTAATCACGATAGAACTTTAAATTGTCAATAATAAATAATACACAAAAATAAATTTTAATCAATTTTTATTTTATTCTAAAGATCGATACTTGGCATTAACAGTTGAAAATAGCTTCGGGCATACGCCCACCGCGGCTGTTCATGGCGAAGCGCATTATATCTAGACTTTTTCGAGCACTGCTGGCAATATATCACGAAAAACACGAACGATGTTGGCTTCCAAGATGTTAGTTGTTGCTGGTTTACCAGCATAAACCAGTGACTTTACGTAGCTCTACAGAAGGGGTAGTCAACGTAGTTCCTACCGCCTACTAGTGGGCGTTCCAGCTTTCATGGTGGGCGGTAGGGGTTTTAAAAACATTTCCATTATGTTTTCATAAAATTCCCCGTGACAATTTAATTTTCAGAAAATATACTATTTGTATCGCCCTCGCAATAAGTTTAGTTCACGTTATGTAAGTGAAACAAAAGGTTCGTTTCTTTCAACCTGAACGAAACAAATCAAATTAAACCATAGACAATAATGACAATATACATACAAATTGTATGAGTAGAAAGTTGACCGGAAATGGTTTGAGATTTGACGTTTGGTTCAGTGTATCATTGAAAATCAAACCGTTCTCGGACCATCAGAAATGGTTTGACATGAAACGTCAAGCCAATTCGGACGATCCATAGACTAATGGCAATCTGTCAAAGTGTTGATAAGCATTATTCGGCATTTATATATCGTGAGGTGTTCATATTAATATGTTAGACAGTTACACCATAGGAATTCACTTGAATTATGTATATTATAGATTAATAATCAATACACATTATTCGTAAGTAACCATAAGCGAACATGACGCCGCTTTTGGTCTTATTATCGCAAAATCCAGCACATATTTTCTATGCAAAGAGTTCAATTTAATAATATCATTACTATAATAATTATTAAGTCAGACCAAGAATTTATTTTCATTTTGCAAACTGTGTTAAATCAACCCGGAATGATCCGATGATGTCGATATCACGATAGGAGGTTAGAATTTCATAACAAGTTGACGTTTCAATAAATATGTTTCTGTTTTAGAGACTAATATGTTATGAATTAATTTTAATTACCTACTGGCAACACTAATTAGTCGTCAGAAAAGCGTTTCCGTGGATATTTACCAAACGGTCCCATTTCGTTTGTTTGATTCAGGTTGAATGATACAGACTTTAAATGGCGCTATAATGCGACTGCAAACAAAATAACCCCGTATCGTTTGACGAAAACAATACATTATGAGAAGGAATGCTATTCACAATAAATCTCGTCACAGATAAAAGATAATTATTATCTATATCTATGCTGATACAACTTGCTAAGAAGAACTGGTAGAAATTAGATATGATGAAGAAAGTAAACATAAAATATAGTTACTTCCCTACTTTATAAATCACCATTACTGTGGAACCGGTGGGCGGTTAGAAAATTGTACTACTAACAGAGATATAAAAGTGGGCGGTAGGTATAAAAAGGTTGACTACCCCTGCTCTACAGGAAATAATCCAGTGATATCGTACGACTTTGGAATTCAATTGATAGGTCCATTATTTGTCGAAATCAACTCATCGCCAAATTCAATAATCCGATGGTTGCGGTGGCCGTCTGCACGTAGCGTCATCCTGTTGAAACCACATCTCCTCCGGATCAATGTCATCCATATTTTCGAAAAATAATATGAATTATGTTCAGGTAACGATTTTCATTGATCATAACCGCGGGCTTCGACCTCATTTTTGAAGAAATGAGGTCCAATGATGCCACCAGCGTGTAAATCGTATCAAACGGTACATTTTTCATCGCCAATCCTGTTTTGTAACCTTGGCTTTGGGCACTGCATTCCGTGTCCGGAAATTTGCACGTATATAATTCACCGTATCACACTTTTATGTATACGCAACCATATTAATAAAAGCCAGGCACTGGTTTACTCACGTTTTAATTCAAAAAAATCTATTCCAAATGGCAAGGTTATGTGGCGGCATTGAAATGTCATTTTGACATTTCATGTTGATTTCCATAGTAACGCACGTATATATTAATAATTTAGTTGCTAGAACCCCAGACCCTAGCAACCAATAATAGTGGATTGAATTACGGATTTCTTCCGAAATAACTTTTCATACAAAACAGAATTAACTGAAAATGAATTCAATTCTACTTAAAGATGGCTAAAAGTATTAAAAAATGCATTGGCATCGTGTTCTGATATATTCTAAATGTTTCAAATGTCTAGCTGGTCGGGAAGTTAGTTAAAAATCGATTGCAAGATTTGTACAGGATAAACAACCATCGGACAAATAAGAATACGACCTAATAAAAACGTTGTAAAAAATGTCATGGGATTATTAAAATTGATATACTTACAAAATTCAGTCACCCGCATACGGCCCAAAATGGCATGTACTTGTTATTTTGGGCCGCAACATATTATGTTGCGGCCCAAAATAACAAGTACTTCATCACCAAATTTTTCATTGAATACGACAAAATTCTAAATTCCTATATACTAAGTTCTATCGTGCGAATACATAGGTATAATGTACGTAATGCAGAGTGGAGAGTGATTGCAATAGCTGATAATTTACCAGTGACAATTAATGTAACTACTAAATTTAAATATTAAAATTTATGTCTAGTATAATACTAATATATCATTATTTTATTATCACTTTTACCCACTGCGGCATTAGAAAATTGATAAATTGGCCCTTCTTGCAAATAGGTTGTCCACAACTGCCATATACCAAGACTTTGATGCTAGTTTTAGTTTATGATTAAGTGGGAAGCAAGTCATTTACCGCAAAATATACAAACCCTTAAACAGTGGCGAAGGGTGGAGGTAGGGTTTTAAAATTATCTATGAATAGTGCACACTTAATTTTGTCAGTAAAAGTATTTGTTTTAATTGAACTAAGATTACAATGTGTAGATAGTGTTGGTTATTTTTTTTAAATCAACCCTGCGAAACCAAGTCATTATAGATAAAAGTCAAAAAATACTCGTCTATCTACAAAATATCTAAAATTATGCAATTAAATCATACATAACTTTAAATATTTTATAGATAGAATAATATTTGAATATACTTATTGTAGTTTGGTTTGGGCAGGGCTAAATAAATTTAAAAAAATTTACCAACAATATGACGTGTAATATATTATATTCTTAATCCAACGAAAACAAATAATTATGAATGTAAAAGTGTGCAAAATTTTGTCTTATCGCCCAAAGTATACCAAAACTATCATGTTTTGGTTCAGGCAGGGTTTAATTGATTTTTAAAAACTAACCAACACCATTTGTAAATTGTAGTCTTAGTTCAATAAAAACAAATGCGTATGACTAACAAATTGTATGGTGCACTGTTTATGGCGGATCTTAACAGCCTACCTCCACCCTTCGCTACTTCCCCTGAATGTTTAAAAATATTACCAAAATTGAATGTGAGTTTCGTTTTCGTAACAAACTATAATGCATATTATGATATTACATACGTCAATAATATTGAAAATAACATATTCTTTAACAAGTGTTTAAGTTTATCTCATATTTCTCCACACTCGATAATCATAGGTACCTTCGTACAGCCGCGCCATAAAATATAATCCACTTGTCACATTGTTTTTGTATGACCCGGTTATGATGCATATATGTAATATAAATATTGTATCCAACATACCCCAACGAAAAATCTAATAAATACGACACGTTCCTCTTGCAAAGAAAGGATCTAACTGCTAATACAAAATGTGTAACTACTTAT
This sequence comes from Rhyacophila brunnea, assembly GCF_057557595.1. Classification (NCBI taxonomy): domain Eukaryota; kingdom Metazoa; phylum Arthropoda; class Insecta; order Trichoptera; family Rhyacophilidae; genus Rhyacophila; species Rhyacophila brunnea. Next base: position 26,024,042 of record NW_028232774.1, read on the forward strand.
ATTTTTTTTCAGAATGCGTTGTACATTGCCAGCAAGTACCTTGTATGCTCAGTATTCTGTGTTGGTTCATGTGAATAATCTCGATAAATTTGGGCCCTTGGGTGAAGAAGTTTTTTTTCTGAATTTGAAGTGCTCAGGTGATTTTTATCCCACATCAACAGACCACATCTTCTGCAAAGACACTAATTGGAGTGGGAAAATACCAGTTTGCAAAGGTGAGTAACGACCTTAGACTATAAATACATCTAGACGCCACCCATTGCATCACTAAATGAAGCTGCGTGCCGTGCGTTTGATTTGTGGGCGAGCGAACGCATTCGTATACAAATGTTCGAGACCACAGACCATTTCGCAAGTGCTCGCACTAGACGCTTAAAATTAAAATATATTTTTCTATTTTTGTTACGTTATATAGTATTTTTAAACGGTCAAAATGCAACCATTAGGTAAAAGTATCCATAATTTAAGTTATTTTAAAGAAACACGGTCACTTGATATTAAAATATAAAATAATATACAAATAAATTATTACGAACATGTATCAACTTACCTATGAAACGTAATACCATCTTCTTGCTTATCAGTACGGCTACCACATTTTAATACAGCACACAGAACCATCTTTTCTACTTAATTAACTAAAAATATTTACCACTGACTCTATTTTTAACACAAAAAATATCAATTTTAGCAACACGCGCTCGCAGGCTATCGACGCTTAGTGTACGTCCTGAGTGGCAGCGTTCGGCGCAGTGTTGAGCGTTTTGCGCAACTCAAACGTATAACCGTGTGTGAAAGTGTTCGTAGACAATGTCTTCTTTTGGTTATAAATTTATACGGTTTTACCTTTGAGTTGCGCACAACGCTCAACGCTGCGCCGAACGCTGCCACTCAGGACGTAGACTTAATTAAGCAAAAAACTAAGATTTGGCGGCTACGCCGACAACAAAATCTTCTACACATCTGTACACCTTTTATCTTACTCTAGCGCGTGTCGCAGAGATTATAAGGGTGCCGAATACTTTCTCACTCGCACTTATGCATCGTTTTTGTTCAGGCCTTTAATTATGATTCGGTTGTCGAACAGTATATTAACGGGGTGGCTTCATTCCTCTCGCCATTCTACGACATGCATGGTCTGTAGAAGACCCATAGGACTCATAAATCGTTACAACTATATCGGGCATTTAATATTTTGATACGGTATCTAAACGGTAAAATCTATACGGTAACTAAAAAGCTGTTCTGTGATGACCAAAATGTCGTTTGTATTATGCATCCAAAACTTCTGTCACAACACTCAGTTCACTACACATTTCGCTTTTGAAGTTATACTTCTTTTGGGGCGTTTGGTAGAGAATGAAATTGGGAGCCGTTACGAAAGTAATTGACAGTATGAAGTTAGCTGCGAATCTGTCAGTTGTTTACAAAGCAAGTTTGATAGTAGAATTGTTCCGTTGCCTAGGCAACAAATTTATTATTGTTGGCCAAAATAAAATAAAAACAACGAGAAATAATTAGGTACATATATAATTTATTTAGTGATAAAAGTTAAAGTGTATAGAAATAAACCAGCGCCACTCCAATAAGCGGCCCTCCTTTATTTTAGTTTGGTAATTGATATGGGGCTATTAAAACATCAATTCTATCTAATATCATACTTTATATTTGACAGATCTGAAACATGACGTCTCGCTCAATGATGTGATCATAGCCAATCATAGTGACCATATATCTACTAAAGAATGTGGATTATTTTGCTTGGTGAAAAATATTTTTTCGCTTTGGTAATAATAAAATTGTACTTCTTTTTCTATGTGATTAGTTGTCAAAACTAAGCTTACTTATATTTTTAAGTGTGATAGGTACGTTACTTTTGTTTGGTATTATGTTTGAATCAGTGGCGACCGGTGAGTTATTTTACTGGTAGTTCACTTTTTTCACCTTTTGACTGCCGTAAAAAGGCATTTGCCTTCATCAAAACTTTACCAAAAAATAAAAAATAAAACTATTGGTTTTTTTAATTTAGTACATTTAAAATAACTCATAAATAACTCACTATTTATTATTTGTTGTACCTCTTAAAACAGATTTTCTTGAAAAAATGGATTTTAAACATTAACACAAACTGGTTGACACGAACTATTTTGTTTTGACCGAATTATTAGTACTACTGAAATATCTCGTATCTGGCAGTGACCGGGATTTATTGTTCATTTGTATGAGAAATCCATTCTTCTGTTTTTCATTGACACAAATTTTTCAATTACGCGTTTGTTGAAGTAAGGAATCTCTTGTATCATTCTTTTTTCGATACTGAGTATACATAATGCGTTCAATCTTGATTGCGCGATGGTGTTTCTACTAAAACACTTGATCCGTTTGAGTGTGAAAAAACATCTTTCGCTTTCCACTGATGTCATCGGAATAGTAAAAATTAAATTGAATAGTAAAACCGTTTCCGTAAATGTGTCAGCAATATAAAAATTATCCAAGCTGTAAATAACAGACAATTCATTTTTGAGTTTATTTTTATCTAAAAAGTCAGACGTATTACAGAGCTAGTTTGGAGAGATATCATAATTGATAAACATTGTGAATTTAGTTATCAAACTGAAAAAAAACTTGAAGTTTATTTTTAAATTGTACTTCGCCTAAATTTGAGAAATGTTGTAAACATGTGCGGAAATTTAAATGCGTACTGTGAAAAGAATTTATTTTTATAATAATATTGAATAAAAATTGTCAAACAATATTTGTATGTGTGATACGGGCTGTATTGTTTTAAAACCGATGAATCTGCGTTCGGGCCGAGAGCGACTGAAACTGTCGCTCCCGAGCACGTAGAAAAAATATTTACGTATTGCTATTCCACGCGACAGACGACGCTCTTTCTCATTGCAAAGAAATCGAAATTAGATTACTGGGCGCTTTGGTCGAGCGATGGCGAATATCGCTCCCATCAACATATAATATTATTATTTAAAATAGCCGGTTAAAAACACATATTAAAATTTGTTTTTGTATATGAATTAATGACTACGGTAATAGATCAGAACACTTTTAATTAATCAAATATAAATTAAATACTCATTTAAAAAAAGTCTTTTCGCATAAATTGAGTGGGTGGGTGTGCACCGCTCCAGCGCTCTCAAGGGAGAATCGCACTGGTTTGAATATTTTTGGATGATGTGAATTTTGACTAACACGGAGTGCGATTATTTTGTTTTATTACGCCAAATAAGTATAACTTCTAACGCGCGTACATAAGTAGACGCACCGATTTTTTATATTATACATAACTTCCTTCGTTTGGGAATTAATATAATGATTAATTAAACGGGACATCATAATTCAGTACGCAAAATCGTTTCGATAACAATTAGTAATATTATGGACACACTGTAGACGATGAAAAGTTTCTGCAAATAATGGATTTATTACCATCGAATCTCAATGACAATGAAACTCCGCTTTGCACGCCCCTTCCACTGCACGTCTAACCAATAATTGGTGATAAGATAATAACGGCGGGAATGGGACGACCGGACTCCGGACAATTGGACGCCGCACTGTCGTAGACACGTGTACAGAACGTAGACGAGGTATTTTAATCAATTTCTATCTACTACTTAGTAGTTTTAATTCATTTTACTCTTAATATAATATTGTATTCTTTATTGCGGATTGAGAATTACCATGCCTTAGGCTTTATATAAAATAAAAAAACTCTTTTTTCGTTGGAACTTAAACATATGCACGATTAAATCATTATTTACGTCTGCATATTTACATACTCACCAACTATTAAATCATAATATAATCATTTAAATATAAATAATAATAATAAAGATTTTAAGTACCTAACGTATATTTATTTTTGAATTCCGTGGCGTGCAGTTGTCCCGGTGCCAAATCGTCCTAGACCCATAATTGCAGGCCGTGCTAATTAGGGTTTTATTACAAGCTTCAATGTATACACTCAAACAATACCAATACAAATGTGAAGCACTTTTGCCGTACAACAATGACTCTGTAAAACGTTTTCTCTATACCTGGGCTCCTGTATGGCTGTGAGAAGTGGTATCTTACAAAGATTCAAAGGTCTCGGCTTTTAAGCTTTGAGAATCGATGTCTCCGTCGAATCTTAGGGGTACAAATACTCGAGTACGTGAGCGGACACAGCAGCCCTCGGTTATTGAGCTAATCCACGAAGAGAAGCTTTACGTGGCTGAGACATGTGTTCTGGATACCGCCAGAGAGTACGACACTTTGTACCCTTGTGGCAGAGCCTGAAGGGTTCGTAACCATGGCCGGCTCTCCCTCACCCTGCAGCGGTGCTATAAAAAAGATCCACGCGCTGCAGGTCTGGCATAGCGAGAGGCGCAAGAGTTGGTGATGGACCGAGGGAAGTGGGGCGAAAATGTGCTTCCCCATGCCCAATGCTGTGGATTGACAGGGTGAAAGAAGAAGAAGAAGATATCTTAAAGATATGACAGCGCGGACGACACAAACGGACAGTAAAATTCTAATAATTATTAAGACCGTTAACCTACGCACATTCGATAACGAATTTTGGATGCAACATCTAGCAATAACTCGTAGGTTAACATCCTGAGCTATACCTGCAGGACAGGTGCTTATTGCTAGACTCAAAGTTCGTAGTGTCTGGGAAGCTATGAGTAGGTGGTGGCATAATCAGTGACCCTGCTAGATTTTTTAACCTCTCCCGCCATCTAAAAAATCACAAAAAAAATATTATAGATATATTTAAAAAATGGAACATTCCAAAAACCTTTTTCTGTGTGCGCGCCTGCATACATACGAGACAATGTGAAATAAAATAATATGATGATTGATAATGATAATCCACTACAATGAATACTTTTAATGGATTTTACCAGAAGAAGGAAGGCAGTAAAAGAGTTCAAGATTCATTGGGCTACTGTGTCGTCGAAAGAAGAATATTTTATGATAATTCTTTATGATTTCTTCGCCCTAATAAAAATTCATTTTTTATGATAATAAATGGGCTTATTGATAATATTCTTTAATGGTTTTTTAGAGATGTGCCATCCTCCGAAATCGTTGATGATAGATTTTTCATGCTCCATTCCATTAACGAATGGCAAAGTCATCACGGACTTTGACAAACAACTGCCGTCTGGATCAACAGCCACCTCCAAGAAGTGTCAAAGAGGGCATCGCTCCAATGCCCCTCAACGAATGCTTACTTGCAAGAGCGGCTCATGGGACTTTCCCATGCCGCGCTGCACTGCAGGTAATTTTTGCAGGATACTATTTTTCTGACACGATTCTTAACCTACTTACATAAAAGTCGTTTTCAAATTAACCATGAGGAAGTCCTCGACATTACAAGACGACATGTTACCACTCTGCCATGGTGGGTGCCTTCTTTTGTATTCGGCAAATTCCCTTTTAAATTGAAATTAAATTTGAAATTAAATTGAATTAATTGAATTAAAAAGAAAAAATTAAAGGATAAAGTATTCAAAGAATATTAAAAAAAACTTCAATCAGGCTTGCAGAGCGTTGGAAATACATGAGCATTTTTATGTGAGTGAAGCCCTATTTAAAACAAAATGCGAGATTGACTTGTAGCTAACTTAATATGTAGACCAGTGACCCTTTTTGCTTCATTTTTTATATATTTAGGCTCAATCTCTGTAGAATAAAGTTTTCTTCAACATATATATGATGAAGTCCCTAATTGTTTCGGTAACTTAATTTTACATCTTTCAGATTGTGGAACCATAACACCAAATGATGTTAATCATGTGGTTGATGGACAAACCATAACTGATGTAGAGTTCCCTTGGCATGTGGCAGTGTATACTCAGAATGGACAGGAAAGTGGCGACATGCCTCCAACATATTGGTGCGGAGGAAGTATAATATCCAGAAACCTAGTTATCAGCGGTAAGTTTACAATAATAAAAATAATATATAGAATACTATGTTGGTTTGCAATGAACGGCGGACATTTTGTGACTGACAGCCAGAAATCGTATCACAGACAATTTCCCTATAATTACGTCATATTGCTTCTATAGACCAGTTCCAAAGCTACGTTCCAGCTTGTATATTTGTCCGCTTTGACTCCATATCATTGCACCAGTAAATTCTTGACTGGACACAGTGGCTTCGCCGGCAAGTTCTTATAATGTATACGGAAAGGGAAGAACTTCTCAAGTCGGTTCAACCAATTGTTGGGCCCATCGGACCCTCTGACTTGGTCACCACAAAGGCCATTTTTGTTGCAATTTAGGAAATTTGCGGCGTCATATTGCCAACGTGAAGATTTCTTCACTTAGATTGTTCGGCAGTTTTGTATTAGCTTATTATACTTAAGTACTATAATTTTTAATTTTGCCTTTACGTTCTCTTCTCTCCCAACATGGGTACTTAAAACTTAAATTCAGTCAAAGCACATTAGAGTTCATGACGATCTTAGTATTGGGTAAGTGCTCATGAGACATTCGCAGTCATAAAAAAATGTTGCTTCTCAGCCTAACGTAGGGTCCCGTGATTTGCCCAATTAAGACAGGGTGTGATTTGGTGGGGCCATTGACTGCAATATGGACCACCACAGAACAGTTGTGAGTTCCCTGTGGACCACAGTGTATTTGTATGTATTTGTTTCAGCTGCTCACTGCTTTTACAGGCCGCAAATACGAGCTACTTACGACCACAGCTTATTCAAAGCTGCAGTTGGAAAAACGTTTAGTGACTACAATCATATTGAAAACAACCAAATGCATGTCCAAATACTTGGGGTAAATATTATATTTTTTCAAGTCAATTTTATTTATTGATTTCTACAATTTAAAAAACCGACCGGTACAACTTCAGTGCCCTGAAAATTTTCAAAATGTATTTTCACTTTTCATTCAAATAAAAATCATTCATAATATTAATACTATCGACCGAAGGTACTTGTTGAAATTTGAATTTAAATTGTAATGGATTTAAGGTTTGTACTGTTTGTATGTGTGCATGTATTGATGGGTATGGGTTTACGTAGGATGTTGATTTATACTTTTCACTTATTAAAAACACTGATTCAGGGACATTAAGTATATTTCGCTTGACAAGTAATAATTAATTACTAACAACATATGTAAACGCACGCTTTGGCGCGAAAAAGGTAGCAAATTGTATTTTAGAGGCGACGTTCAAAGCCCAGGGTAGGTTACCGACTGACCGTACCTACTCTCAACCCTTCGTCCACCCAGAAACAGATAACGGTACTTTATTTTTGTTTGTTTCGCGGTGCATCCTGGTCTAGCCTTGACTCATTTACAGTTACAATAATAATATCATTATATTCCCAACTCTGTCGATAGGAGGATTTTTGATGGGGGATTTAGGCATTATGATATTGGGTATCAGTATATACTATGTACATATGTGTGTATATTTGTGAATTTGTTATAAAATAAAAATAAAAAAGTAGCGTGTAAGAATATATTTGTTTAACTAATATAATTTTTTAAAGACTGGTAGGTATTATTAATATATTTCATTAGTTAACTCTACTAAATTTCTAGTATTGACGATGTTGCACCTCTTGAATGTAGTACATTAGTATTGATTAATATTTAATGATATAATATTAGGGTTTCACAATGTATCGACTGAGGGTACTTGATGGAATTTCAATTTAAATTCTAATGTATTCAAGCTTTGTACTATTCCATTTAAGTCGTTTTTTACGACCCGGGTTTAGCTTTTCGGCATCTTCAGGCACCGTGTACACTCAACAAAGGTAAATACACACTGACAACGAACACTCTTAACTCTAGTTTATATAATAAACCAATAAAATTACGTAGGTAAAACCTCCATTACCTACCTATCAAGTCAAATGTCACAAAAAATACAATAAACAAATTATGAATAGTTAAAATGTCAGTAAAAAACCTAATTAGTAAAAACCCTACCTTATTAATAACAATACACTCGATAGCATATTATAATAAATCGTCAAAACCTAATAATAGATCATTATTCTTTATTAACAATAAAAATACTACACTCAAGAGGTGTAAATCGTCAATAGTGATAGGCATTTTTTACAAACATTTCCACTATTCATAATTGGCTCAATAGGTGGGTGATAAAGTTTTTACCTATTTTATTGTAATAATGTATTAATTAATGTAATTAATGTAAGTTATAATTATTAATATTCGTTGTCATTGTGTATTTACCTGTTGGTGAGTGCACATAGTGCCTGAAGATGACAAACAGCAAAACCCGGGTCTCAAAAAACGCCTCAAATGGAAATAGTATAAAACTTAAATCCATTAGAATTTAAAATAATACAGTTTTTCCGAAATAACTTATCTAATAATTATTGCTTTTCTAAAAGAATGCCTGTGGAGTGGGCTAACTAAACAAGCTGCTTCAAAGAAACTCAAATGCACTACAGCAGCATATGCAATTATATCGAAGTGATTGGACCTACTTGCAGGCATGTGATGGTATTATTGGTTCAGCAGAATAACTTTGGTGCCCTCAGAAATTTTTTAATGTATTTTCTGCCGATTGATACATTTTATTCAGTTGTTTGGCCAGCATAGGGATTGCAATACCGGTATTTCAAAACTGTTATCATAATATTTTCCGATACCGAAATACCGGTTTTAAAAATCAGACAATATCGATATATTCGGTATTGAAAGTGGAAACAAAATGTATTAATTAACATAAAAGATATAACATGACTCTATTTTGGTCGGGTTACGCGATGTCTGGTTTACTTCCATTGCCCTTCAACGCCCTTGGAAACCACCAATGGCACGTGCTATAAAATATTAATATTTTAAAGAGCTTTATATATAATGTATAATATACGTCATATATTAGTAGATACTAGACTTCTTTTTTTCCTTATTATATTTCACGAATACCGGTATTCAATAGGAAATACCGAAATACCGGTATTTGTATTTTCATTCGGTATTGCAATAGCCTATATAGATCTAAATATTTCCATCTAACAAACTTGTGTGTGAAGTGGGCAAGCTAAACATTATTAACTTATTTACAAATCAATTTTAACAAATACCTATAATACTCCACTTTTATATAATATTAAAAGCAAAATTTAAAATTTCTGCTAAATATACTATTTCGTAGATACAAAATCTCACATCACACCAAATTTTTTCCCAGAGGGAGTTAATCCGGACAGCTAGTAATTTAAATATTCTAACAGATTCTTACACAAAATATTTCAGATCAAGGACATAAAAATTCCTGAAGAATATTCTGGGGAGGCATCTAGCTATACACATGACATATCAATCCTGGTTTTAGAAAAGGACCTTCACTTTTCCCACTTGGTACTCCCGATATGTTTAGACCTCAGCGATGAGAGTTTTGACGATGAGCAGACTTCACCTGGAATAATGGCAAAGGTATGTAGTAATACCAAGTAGTATAGAAATTCTTAAGTACCAAATTCATACAAAATAATCAAATTAGTTTCCGTAATCAGTTTTAAAAACTCCGGCCAAAAATAAATCCTTCAAAAGGAGTCACACATCCTGAAGAAAATATTAGGTATGACTATTTCCGCCTGATTCCAAAGTAAATGAATCAAGTCGGGTACTAAAGTGTAGTCAAGTAAGTCAGTGAATTACAATAATAATGGTAATTTTAATTAAAATCTTTAAAATACATAAATTTTTATATCATCATCAGCCGGGGTCAATCCACTGCTGGATGAAGGCCTCCTCAAGCTTCTTCCAACACTCTCGGTCCTGTGTCATTCCCTGCCACGTATTTCCGCCGAACTTTACCAGTTCGTCAATCATATTGGACACAACACGCAAATACAAAACAAAAATATTTTTTTTTATATAAGTAGGTATATATTTATAATCTATGAAACGCCTAGTTTCAAATCCCCCTTAAACGGTTTTTGAAAAATTTTGATTTAGATTTGTATTTAAATGGATATTTTTGTTACCTATATGATGGCCAAAGATTGAACTTTAAAAACCGCTAAAAACCGTCAATACGTATGATCAAAAAATAGGGTAAATTTCAAAACCGTCTAAATTGGTTGGGAGTGCTTTTCAAATAAAATGGAAAAGCCAAAAACTCTTTAAAATGTACGAATTAAATAATAAATACATAAAGTTCACAGATTTAATAGATTTCTCATTTTTATCAAAACTACCTAAAATCGTTTTAGGAGGTTTTAAAACTAGGAGCTTCATACTATATAGTAGGTTTGTTATAATATAGATAGAGAATAGACTTTCATGAATGCCGTAGGACGAAACGTTAGCGCCACAGACGAAAAAAATCACGTCCTCGGAATCGACTATTAAAGATGTAGGTACATATAATATTATATCCACGATCTTTGTCTTCATTCGCTGTCTCTTAGCAACGCACGCCCTGCTAACTCCCACAAGACGTTACTGATTTCAGAATGATAGTTGAGGGTTTGTTCTGTGAAAAATATAAATCGATAATATTAAACAAATATGAATTTATGAGAAATACGCATAGTTTTAGGTATAATTTAACAATGTATTACTTGTTTGAACTGGTTGGAGGCCCCTTTTTAAATTTTCTGACCAATCTTGCCTCGTTTGCGTCAAATTACGTGAAACTAGCCTTAGACATCTTTTTTTATTTCTCATTTTACGTATATTAAATTTCAGGTAGCCGCATTTCGCCTAAAAAGTAGAGACGAAAACCATTCATTAAAGACAGCATTGATGTCTATAGTCAGTAGACGCCAGTGCCTGACTGGTGTTCCCGAGGAGTCTGAAAGATATCTTGTTGCTGATAAAATCTGTGCAGGATACCTTGACGGTGAGTGTGGAGGTGGCGGGGCGAGGTTTGCATTTCTCCCCTTACAAATTTTAATTGTACGAATACAATAAGGCCGAAAACGTTTGCACGTATAACAGATGTCAGAAAAAAACATTGAAAACCTAATTTTCATATTTGCATCGTTATAAAATGTGACATTCATTTCTAACGGAATTATTTAAATCCAATTTCTATGCTTAATTGCGATAATATATTTTCAATGAATATAATTTTCCATTGTGTCTGATTATATAATCTTGAATAAAAATAAATAATGCCCATAACTTTTTTGTTTTGTTTTTCAGAACCTGGACTTTGTAAAGGAGACAGTGGGAGTGGACTGGTGGTCAGTACCACATTAGATAATACCAAGATCTGGTTCCTCAGAGGCGTCGTGAGTTTGAGCCCGAACGCAGATGAGGACTGCAGCGATGATACCTACACACTTTTTACTAGAACATTTTCTTTAAGAGGTTTTATAAAAAAAATAATAGGTATTGAACTGTAATTGATGTTTTGTAATAGGTACTTACTTACATTTGAGTCGTTTCGCCTTTCAATAACGTATACAGTTAAGTCTCTCTCGCTTATATAAAATAAATAATTATTAATGCACTAAAAGAAGGTAGAAACCTTATAACCTACTAAGTAAAGGATCAAATATTTTTTTTCAATATTTTAAGCATTTGTAAAAACCTGTAGTAGATAATGTGATACCTACTCACTATTAATAGATATATTCAGTACGCGAATTAAATTGTCATACTTACTTAAAGGCTAAGTTTTTTTTAATCCTACTTATACTATGTTTTATACAAAATTACAATTTCGCATGTAAACCTTTAAATTGGCCATAACAATGGGCTATAAGGGAAGGTTAGCTGGTCGTTCATGATTGGTAGGCTCTGCCAACTGTGCTTAATTTACCTTTAATATTTCTTGATAAAATTATTTATAATCACCCGTATTACTATGAAGTAGTATTTTTTTCATCCAATAAAAATTTTCCATTTTGTTGTTAATGTCATATTACTAAAATAACAGTGTGCAAAAAAAAAATATCGAGGCGCATATTATGATGTTACACATGTGTCTATCGTGTACCTACTAACCTTTTCGAAGTCACGGTCAACTTTTGGTCATAAGAAAAAATTGCGGTGCAACAAAAACAAATGGTCAGAAAACAAAGAAAAATATGCGGACGTAACTTTTATTACAAATTTAACAGATTATATAACAGTTAAAGAAAAGATTATACATTCGTAAGTTTTTCTAGTTTAGTTTTTATATTAGTTATTGTTGAGAAACCGAGCTCACACAAATATAATATTGAAAAGTGTAACAAGATTTTCAGTACCCTTATGTAGAGAGCTGAATATTCGTCTTGGACAGAAATACAAAATTCCTCCACAGTTATTTCAGAAAATTTAATTTTTAGAGTACGATCCGTTGACAATGTGACCAATTATTCTTATTCTTAGTACGAAAATTCACAACTCGATGTATCAATCATGGCAAATGAATTTCGTATCCAGTAATAATTTCTATAACATGTTGTAATGCAATATTTTCTTCCAATAAAGTTAAATGTTCTGTTATAGCAGAAATAATTCCCTTGGCAATGTTTTCGTTAAAGCCGATTCGGCAAAATCGAAATCACATTTGATCTTTCGTCGGCTTTCATAATTTCGCGAATGACTTTTTCGGTTTTCAATATTTTGCGGGTTTTTCTGTTTTTATCATTTTTTCGCGGTGCACTTGCAACAAGCTAGCGGTGCACCGGTTAAGAATCACTGGTGTACTACGTGCAGTGTACACCTATGAAGCGCGTAATTTATTGTTGCAAAACTTTTTTAATTAATTTTTCAAGCTCGCCTTTGCCCCTACGGTAAATCCGGCCCTAGAAAATATAACAAAGTTTCCCAATATTTATCTTCTACTATCTACATCACGATTAAATAACACGGTTGATAAAAAATAAATTATTTGATTTGATTTGAAGTACCTAACATATATTTGTTTGTATAATGGTATAGATTTACATATTACGTAGATACCTATCTTACTATTTTTTTTTATTTTGTTTGTTTTAAAATTTCTTTTCTCAATTTTTAAGAGTGTACTTCAGTGAAACGGCAAATAATTTTCAACAGTAGGTGCGACGAAATTTCTCACTCGTCGCCTGGACTCGCCAATCGGAGACCGATAGTCGAAGTGTGCGCACATCGATTTGTTTTATCATGGCGTCGGATGAAAATATTCTTAAATCGTGTAAAGATGACTAAAAAACTTTACGTATGTACTTAAAAAAGAAAACATGACAATGAATATACTATTATTATTAGTAATATAACAATAAACATAACACTAAAAGGACGCATGTTGGATTTTTGTGACAAATTATATTTCGTTCGGCACGCGTCATTTGCATAATCAGCGCATCGCCTAGCCTCGATCTTTTTAGACCATGCCTCATCTGGCCTTAAGCCAGATAACTAATTTATAATTATTTTAAATAGTTAATTTTTTGAATGTTTTGACAATTTTATTATTTGTGTTCATTTACATTTTGCTGTTAAAACGTTATATATTTTATTATTAACTATTTTTCAAGTTATATTAAGTTTTATTGTTAAATAATAATAATTCAAGGTTATTAAAAAAATTGTCCTTTCTATGTAGGTCGTTAATTGTTATAGAATTACCACAATTGCTTAAAACAATAATTTGTATTTCGTCATCGATTTTTGAATGTTATTTTTGTCTTCTATTTCATATAATCATAATACTTAGTTTAAAAATTTAAGCTCTTGAAAGGACGCACCAAATATTTTGGTCGATTTCAACCATGTTACCAAAAAGAATTAATATGCTTCTCATCAAAAAACTGTATCAAAGTAATTTGTCGTAGTTATAAAAAAATCTTAAAAACCCACACGACATCTAGGTGCCTATCCTATCTTGTCAGGCTGTCCCATAAGAATTTGAAACACATTTCTTTAAACCAGAGGTATCATTGTAACAACCATACGTATACAACTATAAGGTCCACCAGTATAAGTTTTCCACTGAGTGAGGGCACCAACTGCTAACATTTGACATAGCATTCAGTATTTTTTATACTGTAATGAGTTCAGTTCTAAATTCGAACGCCTGACGATTTTTGATGGTATATCTATAACAATACAACATACCACATTATCATTTGATAATGACGACCGATGCAACAAGTCAAGAATATTGAGGAAGGAAGGAATCAGGGTAAAAATATCAAAATAGCACCAGGAAACCTTACATTGTGATTAGTTTTTTAACAACAATTTATCGAGAGCTTAGCCTTGCGTCTCGACTATCAAATGAACTCAAATCGATTTGAGTAAATCATTCCAGGCCTCAATGTATGTATTAATCGAACAATATGTATAAATTCTTAGTGTAAGGCCTGAGTGGACAGCGTTCGGCGAGGTGTGAGCGATGTGCGCAACTCAAATGTCACAAACAGAAACGAACAGACACTTACCTATTACATAATATAAATATTCTAAAATTTTATTTTAGGGCGATTGGACTAATAATGTGGACTGACATTTTCCGGTCCACTATTAGGCCAGTAATAGGTTTTTGTTTCTGGTATTAGTTGTTTAAAGTGAATGGGAGAGAGTGAATGAAATATTTTGATTTCAAAAAATTAAATATGCTACCTATGTTATTTTATTTTTGAAATCACCTAAACAATAACAATTGGTTAACTACATAAGTAAATGTTCACATCACGGATTAGCTGCTATAGATTTACGAGTGTGATATGTCGTCCATTTTGTTGACGTCCTTCTCTCCTAACAAGATGGCAACCACTTCCGGTGGAGAGCGGCCTCTCGTTTCCGGTATGAAGATCATGCAGAAAACGGCGCCAAACAAACACATCACGGCAAAGAAGAAGAAGACGACGTAATCTCCGAATTCCTGTGAATTAATAACAAAAACCTCTGTACATGATTTCCAAGAGATTCATCTTTTACTTGGTGACAATAGGTATTCATGATAATTTATAAAATCAAATAATCACATTGTAAAGATTGCTTTTCATCACGTGTTTCGCTCACGTATCAAGTAACTGTCACCCAAATGGACGACACAGAATAATGGTCCTAATAATTAGGGCTATTCAATACATAACACGTACACGATAACCATTTGTGGTTACGACAGGTTGAAAATACTCGTGCAAGTGCGGTGGTAAAAAATCAATAATACGATATTATAATACGGTATTTTTTCCAAATGGACACCCAGAAAAAATGACCGAACTGTTTTCAAAATTATTTATGTTCATTAAAAAATGTTACTTTTTTCATACGGAAAAAATATGTATACATGGTATCGCCATCGAAAGAAAGTATCTTTTAAAGTATTTTTTGACAGCCCTACTTGTGTATATCATACAACCATGCTTTTCAATTTAAATTTCAAATTTATTTATTTACATGTAGTGACTATTAGAAATTACAAATTCAAGACAATTTAAAGAATAATAATTAATGCAAAAATCAAAAGTCCAAACAAAAAATATTAAAAACTGTGAACAGAGTGGTATGTTTTAACAGCCCCTCTCTTGATTGTGTTAACCTTAAGAGCGAGATAGACAGTTTTGACAGTTTAGACGGCTAACTTCGTGTAACAATTATGATACATAAATATAATGAACTACCATCGATAGCCGCCTTGTGTATAGGACAGACCCACTGATGCAATCTTGTCAGTAAAATCGTTAAATAAAATTAGTTAAATTGCGAAGATAGTAGCATATGACGGAATTTGAAAGACTTCCGATAGCACAGTTATTAGGTAATTATTCACAAGAAGAACAAGTTGAATCGGTAGCTTAATAGAGCACTCACCCGGAATATAAAAGATGTGTGTTTTGTTAGATATTTTAGTAAAAATTGTGTAATAGTTTCCGGGGATTTACAAAAAAAAATATTCAGTCAGGCATAATAATATAATATTATAATATACCTACCCATTTTTCTTGAAATAATTTAAATTACTTAGTGGGGGGAAATGTGTTTTTACCTCAACGGCTTGTCCAAAGAATTGCAGAATAATGAAGTTTGTGATCCAGATAGTCACCAGTAATAGTATTCCACCGACGCCTCTGTTCTAAAAAACAAATACATTAGTAAAAAGGAGAAAGATTTATTAGTCGTGGGGTTACGTTAGCAAAGCATTAGTAGATAATATAAGATAATACCTCGTCCGTGAATATTTCTGCCATTACGACTAAAAGGATTGATCCGAGTCCAATGCTGAAACAGAAGACGCTGACTCCAAGCGCTATGGGCGGAACTGGTGAAGTTTCTGATGGGAAGACTTGCTGAGCACCCATCGCCCCCATTGCCAAACCCATGACTAACGTTGAGGATCCTAGTAGAGCCTGAACACAAAAATAATTATATTAATCACTGAATATTCAGTCCAACCATCATCACCGTAAGTGGCCCAACAACCCAAGGCAGGTTCTAGTCTCCTGCAAGAACTTCGTCCATCTCCTCCTATCAGTGGCGAAGGGTGAAGGTAAGCTATTAAGATCCGATATATTAAATAGTGCACACAATGTCAGTCATATGTGTGTGTTTTATTGAACTAAGACTACAAATTGCAGATAGTGTTGGTTAGTTTTTAACATTCAAATAAACCCTACATAAATCAAGCCTCGATAGATAATAGTCAAAAAATATACATACGTCTATCTATAAAATATTTAAAATTATGCCATTAAATCATACAAAATTGTAGATATTTTACAGATAGAATAATATTTTTTATGGGCTAGGTAGGGCTTAATGAATTTAAAAAAAAAACTTCTCAACACATCCGAAAACAATGACTGAAAAGGTGTATGTATACTATTTTTGTCGGATCGCGCACAGCATTCTTAAACTTAACGGTTTAGTTTGGGCAGGGTTTGAATTTTTAAAAGTAACCAGCACCATTTGCAATGTGTATTTTTAGTTCAACGAAAACAAATAAAATTAACACTATCGACCGAAGGTACTTGATGGAATTTGCATTTAAATTTTAATATCTCATTAGTTAACTCCAATACGTTACCATTGTTCCTAGAATTGACGATTTTATACCTCTTGAGTGTAGTATTTTTATTGTTTATAAGTACCTACTAATGATCTATTATTAGGTTTTGACGATTTATTATAATATGCTTATCGAGTGTATTATTAGGTATTAATAAGATAAGGGTTTTTTACTAACACTTCAACTATTCATAATTTGTTTATTATGTTTTTTATTGTGACCCTTGACTTGATATGTAGGTAATAGAGTTTATACCTACTTTATCGTATTGATTAATTATTATATAAGTCAGAGTTAAGAGTGTTCGTTGTCGGTCTGTGTTTGCCTTTGGTGAGTATACACAGCGTCTGAAGATGCCAAAAGGCGAAACCAGGGTCGCAAAAATGACTCAAATGGAATAGTAGAAAACCTAATCCATTAGATTAGAAGACTAATAAGGATGACTGACAAAGTTTAATGTGCACTATTTATGTAGGATCTTAACAGCCTCCACCCGGTCTGGTATCCAGGATCCCCACGGTTGAGCACTGTCCATTCTTGGTACACAGCCTGCCCATCGGAGTCTACCAAGTTTTACGAATACGGAGATACCTACATTATTCTAAGTAGAGGTTGTAGTGCTTTAGGTTATGTCGAATATGCAATTTTCCTCATTCTAGTATGAGCTTATAATATTACATCCTACTCAGGACCTTCCTTTCAAATAAAACACATATCGAGTGCACGCTGACGAGGGTCCAACATTCCGACCCGTTATTCAGTATTGGTCCCATCAGCGTCGTCTGCGTCAAAGAAAATCGCCGCTGCGTAATCATGTAATCGTGGATCATTAATTTGATCTTTCGAGTCACCTTGGTAAGTATGTACCTATAATATAATATCCGCTTTATCTGGACACATAATATATTATATTATAATATATAATAATCCACGGCTTAATAATTTAATCAGTATAATATTATTATTCATCCATGGATTACATTGTGACATTATAATTGATATTTTTGTATTGAAAATTGAGATCCCACTTAAGATTGTGTATAATGTAATACGATTATCAACGTCATTACTCATTAATACAATTAAATATGTAGATATATTAATAATGTATTATGTTACGTCCGCAGTGTAGTGGAGCTGAGGACAAAAACGTCCAATTCACGTGTTATTTTTTCAATGTTTGTATGTTTCCCTAGCATGCATCAAAATTTTTATCGAATGGCTAAAAACACTATTCTAAAAAGTTACTACGCAAAATGGAGGCCCATAATATGAAAATAGAAGCGAAAATGGTAACTTACAATTTAAAAGATATAACTTAATAACGTTCATTGCGTGGTTTTCCATTTAAATAGTGATGTTTCCAGGAAACAAAGAATTAATGGGAACTGAAATACCTAGCGGGTGTGGAGTAACGGGCAACCAATCTCAAATGTGGAAAAATATGGGATAAACTTAAACACGTCTCAAGAATACATCATTCTAAGCTTGTTCTGCTCTAGGTTTGTGCACTGACGCTTATTCAATATTGGTGTATTTGAAGGTTGCAATACACTATTGCACGTCTATAATGTGTGTTTATAAAAAAAATACACATTCAAGCCCCTACATCAAAATGTAGTGTATTGGGGGGTATGTTTATATGAATTCCAATTATCATCTATTTATGTTTCATTGTATTTGTAAAACAGGCTTATTTTAAAAATGCGTTTTTCAACGTTTATACTTTTATATTATCAACACATATTAATGTTATAATAAATTAGGTACTGTAGAAAAATTAACATAGCAAATTCAACACATTAGCTTAAAAGTAGTTACATAGATTTAAAAAGTGCTGTTGACATGCAGCGATTTGTATATTTTTGTAATATAAATACTATATATAAATTTTGATTTGACTGGGGATCGAACCAAGAACCTTGAATGAAATACAGCTTGCTTTATGCTTGCAACGCCAATGGTCGATATGAGTTTTATACTTCTTAGTGCGGGCTTGGCAAATCGAGGAATTAATTATTGGGTGTGAATGTGACATTTGCTACAAATTCACCTGCAGTACAAAATGACTTGTTAATTGTAAATATTTTTTTCTATCTTGTCCACAATTGATTTATAATTATTATCCTCTCATCTTGGTGGGCATTTTCAATTAAGAAGTAAATAATATATGTTAACAGTAACACACGTAATTACAATCTTCTTTTCTTTTTTTCTTCTAAATCAGTGTTGGCTCCTCATTTGGAGTAGATTGACACCAAGTGATGAATTGAAAAAAGAAAGTAAAAATCAGTTTAAAATTCATATTATATGGTCTGTATTCTTAGTAAAAAAAAGTAATCAGTTTACTTCATTTCAATATGTTCGATACCCGTTGAGTTTATATATTATTTTGGTTGCCATGGATACCGTTTATACCAGTGGCGAAGACTCCATACTAGGCGATTATTTAAAGTCTACCTTCTTAAGAAAAATATTTTTAAATTTTATATTGACATATTAAATAATATAATCACATAATAATATATTCAATATGCCCAACGACATCTATCGTACAATTGTCTCGAAGGTTTAAAAAAATAAGCGACATCTCGTTTCGCTTCACATATTGTATGGATTACGTTCGCGTGAATCGAAAACTTTTTTTATATGAAGTTTGTTTCTCATAATTTCAAGACGTCTGCGGCGGCCCATATAAATTGGTAAGCTATTTAAGGGTAAGCTCTACAGAATTGGTCCGGAATTGTTGGTCTACTAGCAATATACAAAGGTCGCCGACAATGCTTGTGTCAAATGTAAATGGTCTCTAAATTAAATTTAAATCATAAGCACGGTCGACGTGAAGACAGAATGGGGTGACCAAAAAATAATATCTTCTAATATAGGTAGGTACGTAAATGTTACTAAATTCAATTTGTTAATCAACTGTTTGGGAGAAAGTATTGCAACCAATATGATGGTGACATTTTCAATTATGTGGTTGCCACAATATAAACTTAATAATATATTAATAACTTTTTAACCTGAAATTGTCCGAGAATTAAACATACGAAGGATGTTGAAATGCATATCTACCTACATTTTTATTTCATGTGCTATCCAAAAAACATTAATAATGAATAGTGTTTATTTGTAATGTTTAGGACCTACGTATTAAAAATAATAGGTATTGTTTAATTCTAATGCATATTTTTTAAAACGTAAAATTAAGTGTCTGCCTATTATAAAAAGAAAGTGACTTTTTATTGACTGCGCAACTTCACTTTTATACTAGTGAAACAAGTGGTAGGTAGAACCATTATTGCATGTAAAGGCAATGGGCGAAATAATTTATATCATGAGTGCCTAAAAATAATTATTAACATACAGTCACTAGATACATTATTTTTTTATTAGACCATCCGACTGGCGGGCGACGCCAGGGCTGTCGACGCAATTAATTATATTGTACTTTTTAAATTTTATTTATAATATATTTTATTCAAGTTTTGTGCATCTAATGCCGGGTCCACACTGGCAACATGTCGCGCGACAACCTCGATAAATTTTACGATAATTATCATAATGGCTTAAGAAATTTTACGATAATTATCATACTTATCGTAAAATTTAACGAGGTTGCCGGCGACATGTTGCCAATGTGGACCCTGCATAATATCCACTGTGGTTCACGTAGTGGAATGGACCTGTTGTTTCTCGGGTCAACTAATTCAAGAAGTAAACACCCATGATAGAATTTTTCTAGTTTTAGTTGCATTATATTCCAAAACTCATTTTGGATTTTATAAATGGAAATTTCTTGTTGTACATAGTAAACAAACCTACGAATAAAAAAAGACAGGAAGGAACATACTGATTCATCGCCATAAAAACTGGCAACCAAATTCGCCATTTTGGAAAGCGATGACTTTGCGAAAACAAATATCGTGTGGTCTGCACGTGTGCGGTAAACTTAAATAGGTAATTTTGTGTATTTTATGTTTGTGTATCATGCATTGTTGGCCATATTTTCCGGTCTTTCTTGATTGCCGTGACACAATATGTTCCTTCCAGTCTTTTTTATTCATAGAAAAAAACAGTATGTTGTATTAGTTATATAACGTATTATGAATCTGTAATAAAATAATACACAATTAAAATATTTTCAAATTGAAAAAAACACATTTTCATAGCTTTGAGCCGTGCTCACTCATGAATGTCGAATATTCTTCATTTAGGTAAGTATATACAAATTTTGATGTTATCTTGAAAATTAAACAGGTATCTGACCTTTTCACTATATTATACATGTACCTACATGCAAATGTATTGCTTTCAAATAATTGATATGGATTATATATCATCGTATTATTTTCTCGAAATCATAAACATACTATAATAGTATTTGAGTATCAACCTACGCTCAATTTGAATTAGGTAATAATAATACTATGACGAAATTAACATTTTAAAAATATTAATGGATATAATATTTTGACAGTCCTGTTTTCTGATCGGCGGACACGTGCAGTTGTTTATCAAATAATAATGTGTAAGACGGCCGACAATGCCAATAATATATATTTTTTTTTAAATAAAATCTCCGATGATTAGTGGTTTTTGCGAAAATATCGATTTAAATTAACGTCCTAACGACGCCGATGTCCTTTTGATACTAGATTATATTTCAATCTCTTCCTCTTGAGCCCCCTCTTAAGGAGCTCTTATATTTTACGTAAGTGCACATTTATTCAAAATAATTTATAAGATAATTTAAAAAAATAATTTCTATGGGATTCAATCACATATAAATATTGATTGTTAAAAATAATAAATAATTTATCTCGTGATTTTTATTTGTCAGTTAGTTTATTCATAGACTAAGACAATTTATTCAGCCAATTATGTAAGTTGAAATCTGATATTGTATCTAAGTCTGTGTTTTAAATGTAGAAGTATTTTAAAATGTCTAGTTTACGGGTTAAATTATAAATTTTTATGGAACAGATTCACAAAAACGGATATTTTCAAAATATTTTGAGCGTATCTTGCGTTTATATTTAAGAAAATACATAATTCAAATTAATTGCTTATTTTTATACCATCAGTAAGCTTTTGAAATTTCATCGGTTTTTGTGTACCTACCTATTCATCAGTAGTTATGTCGGATTATCTTCTTATTTCCCGTAAATAAATCTAACAAGTGTGCTTTCTCCACAGTCTACCTGTTTCCAAAAGTCACCCTTCGCCACTGGTATATACCTACTAATGTACATCACTGAATGAATGAATATGGATAAACCAGTGACGTCCCTAGGCAAAGTATTGCCTTTAATCAGAATTAAAATGCCGCCCCTTCAATTTTAAGAATCAATTTCTAAATAAAGCAGTACCTATTATTTACTATATGTCATGATTTATAATCATAAATTATATATATTAATCATACACGTATAAGCCAGGGGTTTTTAACTTATGGGTCCCGAACAATAAAAAACAATAAAAAATAATATATAGATTACTCTAATCTAGATATCGGTTTCAAAAGTTAAGAAAACTTGTCTTAAACAGACAATAATGTTAAGGAAACAGATAAACTTCTGACGTAATACATAATGTATTATGTGCTAACATTCAGATCAGCTATACAACGTTTGGCGAAAAAATATCATTAAAAACGGGTACCTTTCGTGGTGCTCTGTCCCCGAACACTTGAGGAACCAGTGCACCGACGACCATGAGAGTTCCATAGATCATAGTGCCCGCCAATGGAGTAATCGCTCCGCCGGCTTGGCTGAAGATTGTCTCCGCGTACGCATGGACTGCCATGATCCCGCAAAATGACTGGACTGCCGCCATCACAGCGCATATCCAGAAAGCCTTCACTGCCGCTCTGTCTTTGACTAAAGAACAACACAAAAACTATTTCCATAAAAATCTTTTTAGTAATACCTACGGTGAACTGACGTGTGTTGCGTCTCTTCAAATCTGGTATTTTGTTGTGTCCGAGAGGCATTGCGGGATTTGTGTTACATATTATAGGTCAGCAAAAAGTACAAAATTAACACGAACTTTGATTTGTTAACCCTGCGCAGGGTTGGATTTTATTGCAATTATTATACAAACACAAGTATTATGATGTTATTTTAATAATTTAACTTTGGGGGGGGGGTTCGGTTTCACATTACACTGTATCCTGATGTGTTGAT
Source organism: Rhyacophila brunnea (assembly GCF_057557595.1). Classification (NCBI taxonomy): domain Eukaryota; kingdom Metazoa; phylum Arthropoda; class Insecta; order Trichoptera; family Rhyacophilidae; genus Rhyacophila; species Rhyacophila brunnea. The sequence goes on from NW_028232774.1 coordinate 26,047,183, forward strand.
TAAGTTATACTTGTAGTAAATACTTGTAGCCGCCGTAGTGAACGGTTGATTTGTTTTAACCGCTTGATAATTGATCTTAAAAAGTAAACTCTTTTAAAATTACGCAAGCCGTAGAAGACAATTTAACAACAGTGTGTGACGTGTGTAACATAAATATATTGATTGATGTTTATTTAAATATTAATGTGTTTAACAAATCAATATTTTATACTCGTGCAGTATACTTACATAACCTAAATTTCTAAAACCTAAACCTAAAATTCAATTTTTGTTCATTCTGTTTGTGCTGCCAGTGCCGTGATCAATTAGCAGTGATAGCCATAATTATCGTAATCATTATTAGTGTTCCGCACTCAACGATATTATTTACAAGTACATTCTACCATAATAATATTTGCGATGCCGTGTGCTAAGTTTAACTGCGCGTTGACAACCGGAGCTGCAGCTGACTTGGAATGCAGCATATGCAAATCAACCTTCCATCAACAGTGTACCGGATTACCAGCATCAACACTCAAAAAAATGACCTCCAGCACCCGATCAAAATGTGTAGTGCGGTAGCTGCAGCGATACTACAAATACCCCTGCTAAATCTCTCGTCGGTTCACATAATTTACATGATAATCCCAGTTTAACTGACATATTTAATGTGGTTAAGGTCATTCAAATTTACGTTTTGGAAATAAAAGATCTGAAAAAAGAAATCTTAGACATAAAAAAATACTTAAATTTTATGGACGAAAAATTTTTGTCCTTCGACAAGAAGTTTAAAGAATTTGTAAACAAAATTAACAAAATAACAAATTTAGAAACGCAGTTAGAAGCGGTCAAAATAAAGTTAAATGACTTTCAAGAAGAAAACAACAAAAATTCTCAGTGGGATCGTCTCCTTAATGTAGAAATAATTGAAATTCCAGAAAGAAAGGACGAAGACCTTCGAAAAATTGTCTCTATGCTAGGGGCCAAAATTGGAGTAGCTATTCCTCCCAACGATGTCGATTATGTATCAAGAATAAGAATCCTAAGAAGAAAGAAAAGTTCCGAATAGACCTAATCCCATTATATTAAGGTTATGTCGCAGGGATATAAAAGCTGCAATTATATCGGGACCGCGGAAATCTGAATCCAGCGGAAGAATGTTACATTCTGCCGATATCACTCCTAGTGTACATTAACGAACATCTGACTAAACAAAACAAAATACTGCTGAAACTAACCAAAACTTAGGCAAAAGATTTGGGGTTTACTTATACCTGGGTCAGAAATGGTCGAATTTTCACAAGGAAAAACGATACCTCCACTGCTATTTGTATCGCAAAAGAGGAAGATTTAGAGAAAATGAAATAAACTATACATTGAAGCTAAATTCCCTCCACCAAACCCGCCCCGTACCACCCTCGGTCTTAATCGAGAGTATCACGGGACCCGTCAATTGGTGATGTGAAGCATCTAAGAATTGGCCTGGGAGTGTCCTGGGAGAAAGTGCCCAAGACTTAGGTTGCTACGCTCAAAGTGAGCTCTGACTGAGTTTACTGAGTTTACTCTAATGCAAAGTGCCAGGGAGAGAAAAAGCACATGGCAATTACTAAAAAGAAAGTAAAGCTACTTGTTTATTAAATCAAAGAACGAAGCTAATCATACAGGCAGCAATATTTATGTGAAGAGATCTTCACGCCCGTAGTAAAACGCCGCAAATTTTTTTAAATCAAGATAATTGGCCTTAGTAGCAACCAGGTCGGACGGGCCGATGGGTCCAACAGCTGGTTGGACCGACCTGAGCATTTCCTCCCGTTCGGAGCACATACTCAAACACTCCCATAGGATGTGGTTGGCATCCTGTATTTTCCCTCCGCATGGACATGTCGGACGGCTTGCCAGCGAATCCACCATGACCAGTCACAAATTGACTGGTGTAATGGTCTGGCGTCAGATATTTGGTTATCTCCATTCGCCACTGTATGTCTGGAAAAAACGTATATGTGTGCCGGCCCTTGGTCGATTCGTCCCACTTTCACTGCCAGGTTTTAATGGCCGCATCGAGCGACATAAGTCTAATTCTGCGCTTCAATAATGCTACTCCTTCGCCAGCTAGCCGAGGAGGGGGGACGAGGTGAAAATCACCAACGTCGGTCTCCTCGCCCTTGAGGAGCAATATTGAAGCGCCGCTGGCCTGAATGTGCAGGTCAAGTGGGAGAATGCCGGCCAGGACCGGGAGCGCGTCAGTTGAGGTAGTACGGTAGGCCTTGGTAATGGACAGAAGCGCGATGCGCTGTCCTCTTAACAGAGAGATTCTAAGTTTGACACTTTTGGGAATGCGCGGGCACCAAGCACTGGTGGCATACGCCGCGATTCCCATAAAAATGGCGCCGTAGGCGATCTTGAGCGCCCTTACTTTTAAGCCCCATCTTTCACCAGCCATGCGGCCGACCCACTGGAAGGCCACCCCAGCCTTGTGGACTTGGGTTTCGGCATGGTGTTGGAAATTTAACATTGTGTCCATTTTGACGCCTAGATAGGTGACGATCTTCGACACTTTCACTCTCGTGTCACCGAATCGGACTGTGGGTGGTCTCGAACAGCTAAGTCGTCTTGGTCCTTTGAGTACAATGGCTTCTGTCTTGGAAGGTGCGAATGATAGTCTAGTTAATCTACCCCAAGCCTCAATTGACGCTAAGGCTTCGCCAACAGTGCTCTCAATCTTCGCCCTGCTGTCGGCCTGGACCAGCAGCAGCGCATCGTCTGCGTAGGCGATGACAGTACAGTCGGTTGGAAGCGGAATTCTAAGGAGATCGTCGAAGAGTACGTTCCAGAGAAGGGGCCTGAGGACTGAGCCCTGGGGACATCCCATGCTGGTGTTCCTCTCTATTGTGGTTGATCCAACTCGAAACTCGATCGATCTATTGGTGAAATAACTTTGAATTGACGCGAACAAATTTCCTGGTAGTCTCTTCAGCCGGAGCTTTTTAAGTATAAGAGGCCAGGACGCACTATCAAACGCAAATAAACTATACAATGAAACACAGCTTCGTGAGCACTTCACTTTTTATTAATTTTGAGATACCGAGGAATATCATATTTTGTGTAATTAACATTATTGGCGCAACGATATATTTTTATTTAACTATTTATTACTTAAGTTATCTCAGGCTCTGATATCCAATTTCTTTTATTTTGTTAACTGTCAATTCATGGTGGAACTGCATTGTATTGTTGTTTTTATTTAATAAAACGCAATTTTTTTTATAGTACTTATTCCACCTTAATTAATATATTAGGACCGGTTTCGTCCGCTTCAATGGGACATTTTCAACTTAACTTCAACAAAATTTATTATCAAAACATACGTGGAGTCCGCAAGAAGACGCATGACTTTTTAAATAGTGTCCTTAACTGCGACTATGATATAATTTGTCTTACTGAATCTTGGCTTATGGACGAAATTAAGGATCACGAACTAATTGACTTTAGGTGTAACGTTTTTCGCCGAGATCGCGATTATAAATCAGTTGGGGAAAAATGGGTGGTGGTGTATTAATCGCAGTGAAATTGGAATTCAGTGCATCCCTTCAGTCTCAATAGAATAGTAGTAATGAGGATCTTTGGGTTACCTTGAAGACTGAAAGTCTCACTAAAATTATAAATTTATGTTGTTCCTACCATCCACGCGGAACCGATTTTAAAACCAATCTGAGCGCGCACTTGGAAAAAAGCTCTACCATATACCATTCTCATACTGATGAAGTTTTTATTGTGGTAGGAGATTACAATCTTCCAAATTTAGACTAGACATAATCTGATGACGTCAATTATCTTCACCCTGATTACAACAATGATCCGTTTTGTACCAGTTTAACTGATTTTTTATCTTTCACGAACGAATTTAACTCTAAGTGTAATATTAATAATCGCATTCTTGATCTTGCAATTTCTGACATTAGTAAGTGCGTAGTTACCTCGTGTATTACACCCCTTATTCCAGAAGATGCACATCATAAATCCCTTATTATTAGTTTTAGTATAACCAAAAAGAAAACGTTACAAGTTACGTTCGTGAGACATATTTCTTTAAAAATTGCGATTATACCGAACTCAAAAAGAATCTCTCCGCAGTGTCTTGGGAAACTATTAAGTTACCAAACATGAATATGGAAGATGCCTCGGCTTGTTTGTATGCTAAGCTTTGGGAGTTTATTGATACTAACGTACCGGAAAAATGCATAACTCCAAGTCATCGTTATCCTCCCTTGTTTTCCAAACCTTTAATAAAAGTTATAAATGAAAAACTAAAGTATCATCAAAAATGGAAAAAGTGCAGATGATAATTTGTCATTTTAAGAAAAAGGCAAAAACGCCTTGCTAAAAAATGTTATGAAAACTAAGTCGAAGAAGCGAAACTCAAAATGTTTTTGGTCATTCATTAAATCCAAATCCAATGGGTCCAATATTCCCGGTGAAATGCTCCCTGATGAAAAAATTGTTTCAGATGGCAAATCTATATGTAATTTATTCAATGACTATTTTATATCTGTATTTATTTCGTCATCCTTACAAACACCTGTTTTGCAAGATGTTAGCACTATGATAATTAGTTCAATAATGTTCACTCCGTCATCAGTTCTTTCATACATTAAAAACATAGACATAAATAAAGGCGCAGTTTCTGATCGTATTCCTTCCATTTTGATTGCTTCTTGTGGAGAAGAATTGGCATCCCCATTATCAATTTTATTTAACATTTCTGTTAAAAGCAGATGTTTTCCTGATGTATGCAAGAAAGCATTAATTACTCCGATATTTAAAAGTGGGGACAAAAGCGTCATTACTAATTACAGGCCGATATCCAAACTTCCTTTTTTCGGAAAATTGGTAGAAAAGATCATTTCCGACTACATTTTTGCAGCTCTACGTAACTTCATCACACCAAATCAACATGGTTTTTTCAGGAGACGCTCCGTAGAAACTAACCTACTCAAGTTCACTGATTTCATACTTAATTCTATGGGCAGTAAAACACAAGTACACGGACTTTTCTAAAGTTTCGATAAAATCAATCACTACATTTTACTTGAAAAACTCTGGGCCCTGGGGATTCACGGTGATTTATTTCGTTGGATTTATTCATACATCTCAAATCAGTCGCAAGCTGTTGCAATTAAAGAATTCGTTTCAAGTTTTATACACATTCCATCTGGAGTACCGCAGGGGTCCCACTTCGGTCCCTTTTTATTCATCTTATATATTAATGATATGAGCACCTGTTTTCTTAACTCACAATTTTCCATCTATGTAGATGACACAAAAATATATAAAAATATCTCATCAGTCGATGATTGTATTGAGTTACAATCTGACTTAGATAGACTGTATAGATACTGTCAATTGAATCACCTTTATCTAAACGTCAACAAATGCTCGTCAATAACATTCTCCAGAAGTATGAACCCCATCAACACAGAATGCAAGCTAGGAGTCGAACCCTTGAAACGCAGCTCAAAAATACGTGACCTGGGTGTCATTATGGATAGTAAGATGAATTTTAACGCACATATCAATGAAACTATCAATAAAGCATTAAAATTACTAGGTTTTATTCTTCGGATCTCTAAACCATTCAGATCACCTGATGTTCTGAAGGTACTTTACTTCTCATATGTTAGATCCATAGTTGAGTTTGCTTCTGTCGTGTGGAATCCATAGTACGTTACATATATAAATCGTCTCGAAGACAAAAGCGATTTCGTAAGCACGTCAATTTTAAAGCTTACTGTTATGATTTACCTAATTCTATTTCGACCACTGCAACTTTTATGGTACCATCTTTGGAAAGTCGACGTTCTATATCTGATCAATATTTTCTTTTTAGAAATATCAATGGTTTTGTTGACTGGCCAAACCTACTCGAAAGGGTGGGTTTCCATTGTCCATCAAGATTTACGCAAAACCAAACTTTGTACCATATCAGTCGTAGCAATTCTAATTATGCACAAAACTCTTTTATTCGGCGCTCTTGTTTAAATTATAATATGTATTTCTCCACCGTTGATCCTTTTAATAATTCACCTGTTTCATTTAAACGCGCTATCTCCAAAATTTTGTATAAATAGATATATATATATTTTTTTATGTTACTGTTTTTTGTAAGTATATAATGTAATTTTTCATTATTCTTTCTCATTTTTCTCATGTAATTTTCTTATGTAATTTCTTTATATTTATACCATCTTACTCTCTATCTTGTTAGGCTTAACTATATTATAATGTATACATGGAAACTTTGCTAGTTGCAATAACTTTTCATTATTATATTTTAAATTTTTGTAATCAATATGTAACTGTTTGTTTCCTTAATAAATAAAATAAAAATAAAAAAACTCATAATAGGTTACACGGGTCGCTGATTATTAACACCATAACGTTAAGGGGTATCACTTCTGTTAACAAAAGATAACGTTTGTTTGCTTATTTTTAACACGAGGACACTAAGTGGGTACACCTAGGGGCGGCAGATTATATGAAAGTATGGTGAAGCAGGCAAGTCTGGTGAAAAAGTATGGTGAGGCGGACTGGTAATCAATTTGCGGCAAAATTTCCACGTTAACATTATATTATATGGGTACGTTATAATGACCAAAGTAAATCCTCCGTGATGCCCTGCATTTTTTTATCGCGTCGCTATTTCTCGTAAGTTGTTGGCTATTGTTGGCCTGCTTCATTCAGTTGTTTGAGAAAGCCAATTGCTTGCCCCTATTTTTATTTATACTTCTATGGGGTACACTTTTATAATACTGAAACGAGTGGAGCTTACATTTTACTCTCTAGCCGCCACGCGGGCGGCGGGCGTGAGGGTCATCTCCTACGTACCCTTTCCAGATCAAAATTGCACTGATTTGTTCACTCCTAAGGTGCGGGGAGAGGGGTCGACTGGACAAATTTCTGGAAATCTACACAAATCTGACGGTAAACTCCGCCGCATCTACAAAGTAGAATGTCTCTTTTCAGGTAGCTCTTTGTGAGATCAGTCCGGGCGTGCGGGAAATGAAACTGTTTTCATGATATTGTTTGTAAGGCAGGGCTTGTAAACTTTTGAGGAATGTTGATATTAAGATTTAATTTTTGGTGCGGCATTAGAGACATTCTTTCGGGAGGGGTTTATTTGGTGTTATTAGGTACTTAGTAAACTTATATTTGTATATTAATTAAACGCAATCTCTAAATATTGCTAAAATTGCACAACTTGAAACCATTTTGGTTACTATTTTTTTTAAACTGTTAGATTAACACATATTATTCATAAAAACATAATTTTGAAAAACCTCAGAAACACACTCAGGGATTGAACTCACGTCTTTTCGACATTTCGGCTCCTAGACTTTTCCATTCGCATTAATCATATCCGTCTATGGAACATATGAAATTTTTCTTATAACTTTTAACTAAGGTCCCTACTTTTAATTCCACCAAACAGTAGATGATCTGCTTAGGTTTTTCAAAATTTCGTTTATTCTATACCTAATGAAAAATACTTATAATATTCTTAAATCTTATTAAATTATCACTGGTTTTCTACATACAAAAATTTAAAACTTTATTTTGGCACATTCAACGTTAGGCACGCCCATCCCTTGCCTCCCCACCCTGTAAGGGCGATTCGGGAATGACTTCATTTTTAGTGGTTTGAAATACTTATGGATATGTTTTTTTATTCAGCGCTCGAAATGGAAAATCTTACGAACCGGAGCGCGTGATAATTTTACAAAAATATCAGCATAGTTATTGTTACACTCCCAAATGGTCCCCGTTTGGGGATGTCTCTGTGAATCTGGAGAATCCCAAATCGGTACCAAACCGACAAATAGTAAGGGTCGACTACGAAAATAAATAATAATAAGTCGGCAATGCTGTAAATCGCGGCCGTTTAAAAATATCTGCCACGTCGCCATTGTAGACCGCTTTCAGCGGAAGAGGTCGCTGTCGAAAACGGCGCTTCTCGCTGAGAGCGAAATATAATATGGCGGACAGAACGCGGCAGACTGCCAAACAGTAAACATTGTTGACTCACACTTCGCATAAAAGAAATTATAAAAATGTAACCATTAGTAGATATTAACGTAAATAAAACTCTAACCACAATTCCGGTGTGTTATTTGTCCACCTCTAAGTCCCGAACTCAGACGAAAAACCATAAAAGAATAAAAGTGACAGCATCTTTTCACTTTCTTAAATGGAAGGAAAAGACATTATCTAATTTTATATGTATTTTATAAAAATAAGTTTGTTTGATTTTTCGTTATATGGCCTATTTAGCTCAGACGGTCAATTTATTTTTCTCACGAGACGGAGCGATAGTTTTGAGGATTTTATGAACCAGAATGGCGCTCCGGTGCGCTCCTGGCCATTTCGAGTCCTGTTTTTATTGTTAATTGAATATTTTAACATTACATAGTATAAACCCATCGTCGATTGATATGTGAGGCGTGAGCTACTATTTGCCGAATACGTAGCTAACTACTGTTATATTTTAAAGGTTGATAGCCAAGCAAATGACATGTTAAAATAAAATAATTATGAGTTAAAATTGTAATGAACAATAGTTAAAATGAAATGCCAAATAGTTTAATAGATAGAACATGAAATAAAGTACTTTTTAATCTCAAAGCGTATAGACTCGGCTATCGGTTAACCTGAACTTTCTGTGACGAATTGCCTCATCCCATAATTAACTTGTCATTTTTAATCACGTTTGTAATATGAAAATATAATATTTGGGCGGTATTTATAAAGTGTGTATTTTACAAATAGCAATGAACAATGAAATAAGAATATTGCGTACATTTGTTAAAAAAGTTATTTAATTATACAACACAATTACGTATTACATTTAAATTTTGAAATAATACAAAAAAAAAATAGAAAATTAATACAAGATTGAGATATTTTCGATTGGTACGGTGGTCATAGAGTTTAAATGGTACTTAGCTTTATTTTAAATTGAAGACTGCATTTTCAGCTTAGCTGAATCTGTTGTTTGTTCAATTCCCCGTCCGAAAAAGGGAATCATCAAAATGGCGAAGGAGCTGTTATTTACAATTAAACCGGAAGACATCCATTCTGTCTCGATTTTAATCTTGGAGTGTGAATATTTCGTGGGCGGAAATAGTTTGTTTGGTATAACCCCCTCCATGAAACAAAATATTGCATCATATTCAAAAAGCGGGAAGATTTCTTATTGGTTGATTTTTACAACGGTTATTGTTTTAAGCAGGGTTGACACTCAATGTCAACAAGGTTGTGTCAAATTTATTTTTATTTGTTAATTTTTTAACAGTATTTATTTAAGTTTGCAACTACTGCAACTTTGACACTACTCAACAAAAATTACTAACATTAGTGTATTAACTATTTTAGATATAACTAAAGATTATAATTATGATAGATGCAAACTAGCAATTATAGATTTGCGGCATGAGTTTTTAACATTTCCCAATTTGATTCTTGATATCAGTTTCTATTATTCACAATGAAGAACAATGATGATGGTCTTCTGAGATAAAGATAATAGGGTTATGTACACGTAACAATTGAATAATTAAATCAGTAAAATAGTGATATTAATGCAACCTAATAGTAAATAAACAATTATTAATCTTATCGGTTAAATGCAACAATATGGAAATTAATTTTTAATTCAAACTTATCTAAAGCATCTAGATAATAATAATGTATTCGGAAGTATACACGTGGCAACACAGCACAGTTGACTATGGTATACAAGGGTCTCAGAATAATAATATAATATTATGTATATTCAATATTAGTAACGTAAAATATTAGTAAACTTACAAAAAGAAACGAGAGACGCAGTTTTGACTGCACCAGCTTGCTGCAGAATCAAATTTTTCAGTGCGTCTTCAGCTACTTCTGAGGATCCTCGCAACCAGGTCAAAGCCTTCAATGCTTCCTTAAAAATAAACGGGGCATTGTTTACTTTCAGATTGTTTGAGAAATAATTATGATGACTATAATCATGCACTCATGATGCTTCTCAAAGGTTGACTTTCACCTTGCCCTGCCTCCAAACCTTGATGCTGAAAAAGTATCACTAAGGAAACGGACTATACGTCAAATGACGCCAGATGCGGCGTTGTCCTAAGAGCTGGCAGCGAAAATGGGACGCCTCCACCATGGGCAAGCACACACATTTATTTTTTTCCTAATGTGCAATAGTGATTGGAAATAATTCCTTTGACTCTTGTAATTTTTTGACTGGACACAGTGGATTCGCTGCAAGATCTATGAGCTTTGCCTTGTCACTTTACCAACATGTCCATGTGACGGAAACTACAGAAAGCAAACAATTTCCTCTGGGAATGTCTGAAAATGTGTCCGGATAGGAGAGAGATTCTCAAGTCGATTCGATTAGCTGTTGGGCACATCGGGCCATCCGACTTGGTCGCCAAAAAGGCCAACTTTTTTGCTTTAAAAAAACCGACGTCAAGATTTCTTCGCATAGTTTTGTCTGTCAGTATTTGTCTTTGTTTTTTTTTAATAATACATATGTTTATTAATTAGAGTCGTTTATTTTGTTGTTAGTTCAATGTGCTCCTCTCTCCCATGGGCACTTTTTATTAGAATTCCATATATTTCCGATACAGCATTTCACGGTGAATTGTAATAAGACAAACTGCTTACGTACAAGTTTGCGGACACGATATATCTCTCACTATCTCCTCCGCTCTTTCCAGTTCTGCACGACAATCATTATATCATATTATGCCGCCACAATAAGTGGCAGATAATATATAACCAAAATACTATAATAAGAAACTCAAATGGAAAATGGTTAAAATAAAAAAGCTACATGCGGTTTTCTCTTCTAAACGGTGTCCAAGTAGGTTTTAGTTACATTAATATAATAAGCTATGTCTACATTTGATCACTTCACTTCAACTTTTTAATTCTAGTTTTAACTGAGTAATTTTGCGCATGCGTTGAAAAGCGTGTCAGGCACGATTACGTTTGTACCTACATCAAAATAGTTTTCATTTTTCACGCGAAAACAGTGTTAACAGTTAATACAAATTTGTAAAAACTATAGTAGGCACATTGAACATTTTTCGTATTGAACCCAATGACATTATTAATGGACAACGCACTCAGTACAGTAGCTAGCAAGTAAATTCGCGCATAGCGACATTTGCACATGTATAGGTAGACGTCACGCAATTTCCATTATGCGATATCACGCATCGGGAATTTATAACAATATCACCTTTATTGTAATGTCGTTAGAAGAGTGTTTCTAGTGTCAATGTTCATTCGAGCGAACCCGTTCGAACCAAACCAATCGGCAGACCCGACAAAAAGCATAGGGAATTTATTGCAATACCACCTTTAATGTAAATGGCGTTAGAACAGATTATGCCATTCGGCAGACCCGACAAAAAAGTGAGTGTCATTTTTTTCCCAGATGCTTCGTCCATATTAATGTCATTGATTGAACCCTTCAAAATTATAAAATTTTTGGCTTATTTGGCGCAAAATTATAGTATAATACACTGTTTTAAATTGTTTAATCAGTCGGTTGACAACACTGGCGTGATGTTGAAACGATATCCATCAGTGATGAAACTACGTGCGCTAGCACATTCATCATGAAAAACGGCCATTTTGAGGCAGGCAATTCGCAGGTTACGCATGCACTGGGTTCATCCAGTGAACGAAAAAATGCCTGAATGTTGATAGAGCAGAGCTGTTGATTCTTTTATTTATGAGGAATGGATGTTGCGCCGATCCCATTGGGTCTTCATTCTAAATAAAATACATATTGAAAAATAAGAGAATTTGTGCTCGGATTATTCGAATTCGCGACCACGACTTTGTGGGGATTAATTTGTGGAAACGTTTGTACCTTCTGTTTATCCTTAAGAATGAGTTGAGCTGGTGCCTCTGGCATTTTCCACCACAGTGGGTAGAATAATAAACTAACTCCAGTATAAAACCAAGCGACTGCGTCGTATGACAGAGATGGGCCCAAGGCGTACGCGACTAGGATGCCGAGCGCGTAGAAGAGCGCCAACATTCCTCCTAAAAAGTTAAAATTTCTGTCAATATTTTAAAGTTTATATATTAACGGAACCATCTTTAAAAGAGGTATTTATCGCGTCATGAAGATCGGCGAAGGAAATGAAATTCGAGCTTAATAAATCAATCAAAATCACAAAATACAAGCCTGCCAGCATGGCCCCCACAAAGGGGGGGCTGACAGGGCTCTAGCCTGGGGGGCCGGGCTCAGTAAGGGCCCGACGTGGCCTGTCGACCAGATAAGTGATATAAACACACATCATAAATTCTCTCTTTATAGTAAAGAAGTCGCATGCGGCGCTACTTTTCTTCAATGATCTTATTATTAAAATTATGTGGTTGTACGATACAATTTTTAATTGTGTATTGATACTCGACAACTCCATAATTCAAATATAAGTAGCTGAATTAAAATATACAAAAAAACACTGAATGTACACAATAATTTTACCGGGTTACACACGCGGGCCCGCTTCAGGATGTGGGGGCCATACCTACCAGTGGAGCATAGAGCTTGTGATTTCAGGACATTTCTCGATTCTCGATACGAAAACTCGAAATTTAGATTTTTGATTGAGCGAGAAAATTTTTGTGAATTTTATTTCGAGACGCCTTTTTAGCTTCTGACAAAAAAAAATCATCCGAAACCAAAGTCGAGACTTTTTTAGGTATTCTTTCGAGACCTTTTTTTTAGCTTCATTCTTTCATTATATCTCGAGAGTTCTCGATCATCCCTTCCTATCATAGCTTGAAAGTCTTGCGAAACCATTTTTATAAATTATTCCACCAGATTACCTAGTACTGCTCGTAATCTGGGCGCTGCGATCTCAGTATTATAAATATATGGCACAATGATGGCTCCAGTGGCCCCTGCACCTGCGAACACTCGAGCCGTCAACAAGCAAGCAATCTCTCTGCTTGATAGGATCAATGTCCAGTGTATCTAAAATTTAAAAAAAAAAATAATACAGATTTAATATACAAAAACCGATAGCCAACATTGTAACGCAATTTGATAAGCATATCATGTAAGAATGAATAACTAGTTAAAATCATCTTAGTTAACTAGGATGCCCGTAGTTTAATTGGAAAAACACACTGGCGCGAATCCTGTGGATATAGATTCAAGTCTGTTTTTTTTTCTCTTTATTTTTCTTTAACGATTTTTAATAACTCTCCAATTATAGTCATTACAACTGTACATAATATTTTATCTAATTTAATTTGTTTTATTATGATTTTTGTGTCCGCCTGTTATTGGGACCATCACATATTATTATTTTTTTTTCTATATTATATTATTATATTCACAGATTGATCCTGTTAGTTGACAATAGTTGATAATAAAAAAGTCCCGTCGGGTGTCGTATTTTTTTCTAAAATGAATAATTTCTAGTGGGCATATGCATGAGATATTTTAAAATTATGTATGTTCAATATAATATAGATCTTGCATTCTCAAATCGTGTCTTATTCGTTGAATAATAAAAGTTTATTAAAACATAAAATATGTAATTGTATATTAAACATGAGAGAATAATATTGCCAATGTAGAAAATAAGACAATTTGGCTGGAAATATACAAATTAACACTATTTGACTCACCAAAAAGCATAATGCTACAGCACAGCCTGCGGCCTTACGTCCTCTGGCATCAGCTATTGTTCCGAAGAACGGAGAGGCAACAAGAGCTCCTATGCAATATGCGCCACCAACCCATCCACCAGCATCTCCAGTCTCCAATTGTGGTAGAGCACTGGAGGTCCAGGCCATTGCGGAACCGTCCATATAAGATAACATACTACCTGGAAGTCAAATAGATAAAGTTACCGCATCTCCACGTAATTTGAATAAGCAGGGACGCGTGTCTGCCACCGGATGCGTGCCCAAAAATACCCCCCGCCAATTCAGATATCTGGCAAAAGTTATTTTTATCATCAAAGTATTCATAATAAAAAATCTTCTTCTTCTTCGGCCATATCCGCCCCTTAGTTGGAGCATATGGACACCACGCGGCGCCTCTAAGAATCCCTGTCCCTCGCCAGTTTCTTGCTTCGTTCCAGATCAAACCAGCATCCCGTAGCTCCGCCGTATACACTCTATACTATATTATAGATAGAATTTAGCGGACTTCAAGGACGGAATCCGGTCGGCTTGAAGAACAGGCAAGCCAGGTTGAGGTTCTCTTCTGACATCAGCAGCACGTGGCCGAGCCAGGTCCAGCGTCGCCTCTTCACTAGAGGGTGCTCGGTGCGTTCTCTTATCTCCTCGTTACTCCTAAAGTCATACTACCCCACGGCACAGTATCCATCGCAAACATCTGTTTTCGAAGCTCGGCATACGGTTGCTCCGAGCCTTCGTAAGGTGCCATGATTCGCTACCGTAAAGCAGCACCGTCAGAATGCAAGCGTCGCAAGGCAAATATCAGGCCTAATAAAAATTATGACACATTTTACCCATTTAATAATATAACATTCTGATAGTAGTATTTTAAAGTGACTTAAAATGATCGATATGTATCGATGGAGCACGGAAATCAAAATTTATAAAAAAAATAGTCTTTAATGATATGTCAGAAAATTGCGCAGCATGCGACATTTTTACTATCTGTGAAACAAGCTCGTGAGACAAATAAATTTGTCGGTTAATTTTCAGGTGACTGTTCTTGGGACATTTAGCGGACTGGTATTTCGCACACCTAATACCCCCCGCTTGGCGCGCCCCCATGTATATGTATCCGCTGTTTGGGCACGGTCATTTTTCAAAACCAAAGCGTTATAATGCCTCAATTTCGTATCCCGGTACAAAACTTCACGAGACTGGACCTATAAGCCGGCTCTCACATCTAAACCCGCCCGTCTGCTACACAGCCATAAATCAAACATTTCAAGAACTTCGATTCGGTGTTGCATATGATAACCGCACACATCTACCTATCGACAGTCGCACGTAACCTTCGAAACGTATACATATTTGGATGCGGCGATTGACGAGCCGGTATAGGAATGACCAATTCGTAGGTGATTGTATGCGACCGTGCGTCTTCGACTCGTAGCAGTCGTAGAACGAGAAGTATGCAACTTGTCGATTGCAACAGTATATTATGTTTATTTCAAACTAAAAAGTCGCATTCGACCAATCTGCTGAGCTCCATTTGGCAACGTGTGTTTTGTGAATAACGATGACGTCACATCGACTTATTCGACACTGATGTGAGAGGGCTAACAACCATATACCGTTAGTCGAGGGGAGGGATTCCAATCCCGGGATCCCGAACTATTTTCGATACCTATGAATCCCGGGAAGATAGACATAATCCCGAAACTTTCGGGATTGATTTTTTTTTATCAATTTTTATGGAAAATGAAATAAAACATAACAGAAAAAATACTTTTAATAACATAAACTATAACTACATTAGAAATAAACCGAGTTTGAATGAAGTTTGATTTATTACCCATGTGTTGCCAATTCATTTTATTGTTTCACATAAATTAATAAAAATGAGAAAGATTGGAAAAAAACAATGCTTCGCAGTTTTAACAAAGTGATTCCACCATGATCTCATACGTTTTACGACAGTTTCATATTTGGTTGACTAATTAGATTTATGAAGCGGAAAGGCCATAAACCATGATTTACTTTACTATATTTTATAATCTCGCTAATCCATTGATTAAGTCTTTACTATCAGAAACAGCAATCCCACATAATAAATGTAAACGCTAAACTCTACCTTCTAAACTTAAACTTCTACGAAATTTTATAAATGAAAATCGCTTAGTTTTATAAGTAGTTTAACATAAATTAAAAATTCCATATAATATGTACGATTCTGATAACATCCGTGATATGAATTCGATAAATAGAGTCAAGAAACATTTGAGAGACGTTTCTACCGGGAAATGCTATCTGGAGACCCCACTGGTCACAGGGGGAATCACCGGATAACAAATAACCATTCTTTGCTGCCTTACGCAATGGTAACAACATCAGAAAAAACTAAACAAACTAACACTTCATGCTTTGGTATTACTTGGGCATATTATTCAGAATAATGTTTTAATTACTTCAATATTAAATTTTTTCTATTATATTTATTATCAACACAATATGTTTTTTTTTATTTCAGTTGAACTTGTATTCGTTATCTTTTCATAAATAAACAAAACTGTTTTATTCTCACATTATTATTTTATCAATGTTTTTTGTATATATAAAAATTTTATATTAACTCTCGAAAAAATGCCAATCCCGGGACCAATCGTCAAATTGTAATCCCGAAATCCCGGGATCATAAATTTGGCTCGCGATTGGATTCCCTAGTCGAGAGTGACCCGAATGTATAGGGGGAATATTAACTTTTGAATAAAAACAATCTTGAAAATTGTCATGTGTTTTTTTAATCGGGGAAGAAGTAAAGCTTTTTTGGATTTCGCACAAGGCGGCCGATACCTTGGGGCTGGTCAAAGGTAAATATTGGTCCCTACCTCAGACAACGCTTACGGTTCACTGTTGATAATCCACGATTGAATTTATTCATGTGGGACAGCGGAATTTAATAATAATATATACCAATTTAAATTTATAATATAGGTAAGTACTTACATATACTAGCTGCTATGAATTGTTTAAAAACAGTTTCTTTCTCGTTTTTATTAACAATGACATTTTCTTTTGAAGCACTGTTGAATTGTATGTTTTCTAAAGACATTTTAATATAAAAAGGAATTAACTATTTAAAAAGTAGTTAAAATTTTGATCTTAACTTTCATAAATAACAGTAATATTTAACTATATTGTATTGTTTTTATTTTGTCACTGTAAAACATACTTTTCTATAGTTTAAATAGATTTTTTACGCATTATAATATTAAAGTCTATTGGTTTAAAAATAATAATATTTATAATACGTTGAGATTTGAGAGATTATATTATTATATTGACATTGTTCTATCACTATACGTGAGTTTTTCTGATTATACTAAATAATACTAAATTATGATGTAAGGTGAGAGAGTTGCTATCTTTTTAAAGTATATTATAGTAGGTACAATTCGCGAACAATATAATATGCTATGTTTTATCTGCACGTGTCTACAGGGCCGGGCCCGGGTAAAAATAGGTTTCTGGATTGATAATAATTGATACAATTTTATTAATTTAAAGAATCTTTTATTTAATATACTTATAGGTAACCACTTCATGGGCGACGTTTAAGAAGACAAATAACATGGTGGTACTTTGCGTTTCCATTTATTTTTCTTATTTGTATTGGATACCTATTTCTATCTAAAAGTCTTAACTAACACAGGCAGTGACGTCCCTAAACAAAATGCCGCCCCTAGGCAGCGCCAGAATACCGCCCCATTTTGTTATACAGTATTTTTTTATCATCCTTTCATGACTCCAATATCTGAGAAAGGTGTTGTATGGATACATTACTAACAAAATATACCACTAAACCTAATTTAAATGCTATCTCTACTTTAATAGACAATATTGAGAGCCCACGGTTTCAGATACATTTAAAAATACTACACCTGACAACTTGCATGTATCATTGCTGCTCACCAAGGACGTGTCATCCAAGGACAACGGAAGTAAACTAGACATCACGACCCCGACAAAAAAATACCGTCCTGTTAAACCTATTATGTTAACTAATACATTTTATTTCCAACCAATGAGCTGAATTTTAGCTAAGCTGTGGTACCTACCTATTTCTATATATACCTAATGATTCTCCTCAATTTGCCACCTTTCGAGTAATTGCCGCCCCCAAGCGACGCTCATTCTGCCTACCCCCACAGGACGTCACTGAGCACAGATCGCGACGCTCTTTTGTGAAAGCCAAGTAACATGCGACCCTTCGCCATATTGGATAAATAATCATTTTTATTAGGAAACCCACAAAAATAGTCGGTGTGTATACTTATGTACGCGCGTTAGAAGTTATACTTCTTTGGCGTAAGAAAACAAAAACAAAACTTGTGATAAACTAGATTATTTGACTAGCTCTTAATTATCTTCTAAAATTACACACTCAGGAAAAAGGACCGCTATTGGAATGCCGTTGGTTTATTTCTATACACTTTAACTTATATTACTAAATTATTTAATGGTTTCCTGTTGTTTTTATTTTTTAAGTACCAACTGTCACTCTGGCATTTAATAGTTTGTTTACGTAAGGAATTGCAAATGGCAAAAAATAATAAATTCGCTGCTTAGGCAACGGAACAATTCTAAACTATAATATTATACTGTATAATCGTCACGATCGCAGTACCATATCGTGGCGTAAAGATAGTGCGTTCGGCTGATAACCGAACAATCGGTGGTTCGAATCCGATCGAGTGCGTTTTTTTTCGTGTGAAAAAATAAATTATGTGTTACATGTCACACGCCAAAAATACACTCTTTTATCTGGCTTACAGAGCTTTAGCAAGATAATACAATGTTTAATGCAACCACGATCAAACGATGTATTTGGCGATAGTACATATTATTGGATTATTGGATTATATTGTATTGTAGTTGAAAGCCATGCAGTCGATGTGATCTGAATTTCACTTGGCACTCACGAGCAATATCTATGATATTATTATATTGGGATATGAAAACCATTAAACCGAAAACAAAAGACATTCTATGAAAAAAAAATGGTCGCCCAAAAAATCCGCGCATGCGCATTTTCTCACTATAAAATATCCTAGACTAGGACGAGCGGAGGAGTGTGGTAAGAAATAAACCCAAATTATTCTTATTTTCCCATAAGTAAACAGGCACAATCAAAAAATAGAAGGGGCACATTCCTCCCCCCTTTCGCCCTCACCGGTAGCCTGCCTAGCAAGCTGCCGGTTAGGATAAATCTCTTAAAACTACCATGGAGAAAAATATGAAAAAAGCACTTTCTTCACCTTTCTTTCAAGCATCTTCAGTGCGAAAACCCCTCCAAATACCCCCTCTTATAAAACCCTATGATAGAGTCATAAACCCTACTTTTTCGTCAAGGTCTCTAGCCCCCACTGAGGACACCGCTATTGAGGTCACCCTCAATAACCTCTCCCAGGATATGGAGACGGAATTTCCGGAACTTCAGATTCCCAAATTTCCTTTTAAGTGGCAGAGAGTCACTGCAAAGGCCCCAAAACGGCCGCTCTCGATTTCCCCAACATCTGTGCCAACAGCGAACAAATTTATGGCACTTAACCCAGAGGAAATACTCCCAACTGCCCCACCAAAACTCCTCCCCTCTTCTGCAAATCCTCCCAAGGTTCGCAAAACCCGAGTCCCTCCTGTCATTCTCTCAGTAATAGGAGAAAACCATAAGACGGTAATAGACCGTCTCAATACATTCCTGTGTGAAAATAAATGCTCCATCCAAATTAGAGGACCAAACTACTTCGTGCAAACGGAATCAGTAGTTGCGCACAAACTTCTTGTTAACGGTCTACGAGATTCTGGAGCCATTTTTCGCACATTCACCCTTTCAGAGGATAGAACCTGCAAGGTAGTTATTAATGGGACTTCCCAACATAGAACCGAGAGAAATCTCGGAGGACCTCAGAGCGAGAGGCTTTGAGGTAATATCAGTCTCTTTAATGAGATCCAAAAATCCGACCACCACCAGAAATCCCCTCCTCCTGGTGCAAATGCCCCCTGGCTCCGACATGCAGTTTATGTCAAACAAGGTTAGAGAAATTTTTCATGTCAAGGTGTCCCTGGAGAAATTCAGGGGCAAGTCAAACAATGGTGGCACTCAGTGCTATAGATGCCAACAGTTCGGTCATTCGGCCCACAACTGCAATAGAGACGCAAGGTGCGTCAAATGTATGGATGCTCATGCATCAAAGGAATGCCCCCGCCCTAAAGGTAGTGCCATAGGTTCCCCAGGAGTCAGGTGCTGCAACTGCGGCGGGGACCACCCAGCCAATTTCAGGCAATGCCCTAAGCGTATTGCCTACGCTAAGGCAATAGCAGCTCTCAGAGCAGCCTCAGCGACTCCTAAGACCAAAGCCATGCCGCACAAATCAGTCTCCCGAGCGGCAGACCCCCAAACCCTACCCTGTCCATGGAGGAAAGGCTTGACAGAGCCGAATCTCTGCTTATTAAATGCGGCATGTTGCCCTAAATGGCTAACACACGCCCACTAAAAATAATCTCCTGGAACGCCCGCAGCATTGCTCAGCGCGATAAGCGACCGGAGTTGACTGACCTACTCCGGGTGCTAGACGTGGACACTGCTTTAATTCAGGAGATATTCCTTAAACCAAAAGACCGTTTCTCTGTTCCCGGTTTTGACTGTTATCGTGAGGACCGCCCTCTCCCAGCGAAGGGTGGGGGTGTCATGATACTAGTCAATCAAGACTTAAAACATGCTCACATCCCAATTAAGCCTCTCATTGGATTTGAAGCCACGGCAGTTGAAGTAAACTTAAATGGACGCCTACATGCCATAATTTCGGTACCTATATGGGCATGCCAAAGAAAAAGTGAGCGAGGTAGAGGTGGTCTACCTTGCCAACCTCAGAGGCTCAGTCATCCTAGCAGGTGATTTTAATGCACATAATAAGATTTGGAACTGCCATTCCAACAACGCCCGTGGCAATGCCCTCTTAAAGATTACAGAGAAATACGATTTCTCAATCTCACATCCTGACGAGCCGACTCGTGTCCAAGCTCGTTGCAACCCAGCAGTTTTAGATTTTGTGATAGCAAACAACTCCCCAGAAACCGGTGTCCCGAGAGTTGTTAATGCTCTGAAATCGGATCACCTGCCAATTTATTTCGAAGTTGGAGGCGAATACGATAAAGAGAAGTAAAATCCAATTTGACTACTCTAAAGCCAAATGGCACCTATTCAAGAGGCATATTAATCGATGCATTGATCTCACGCCTAGAACCTTTCAAACGGAGGTAGAGATAGAGACAGCGGCTGTCGAACTCACTGAGACTATTCTCACAGCGAGACGTCGCTATATTCCGAAAATCAAGAAAAATCCCATCAGGGTGGATCTTAATGATGAGGCCAGAGAGCTCATCAATACTAGAAACCAGCTACGCAAGGACTGGAACAAAGCTAGACGCACAAATCACTTCATCAAACGTGAGATCAATACTTTGCAAGGTAAAATCAAGAAGATAGTATCAGAACTACAAGCCGAGCATTGGGACAATAAACTCAAGGACTGCAGAATTTATACAGACGACCCGCGGAACTCACTCTGGGCATTATCCAGGGCGATTAAAACGGGCCCGTCTGTTATAAAGCCCCTCAGAGAGAATGCAACTAGTCGAAATTTCGTGTACTCAGATCTCGAAAAAGCAGACGCACTTGCCGATGCGTTCGTCAATAATACAAAAATCCAGTCGGACACCGATTCAGCTACTAAAGCCTTGGTGAACAACTCAATTCTTGCACTTGCGAAAGAAGACATCGATCCCGATGATGTTAAAATTGTTGAACCGCGCGAGATCTCTAGATCTATCAATACCTTGATCGCCAGAAAGGCACCCGGACGAGACAATATCACAAATTACATGTTGAAACGACTTCCCGAGAAGGCGCGGATACATATTGCTAAGATTTTCAATGCATGTCTGCTGGGCGGATACTTTCCAAAGACCTGGAAAACGGCTCACGTTGTCGCTATAGCAAAACCCAAGAAAGACCACTCTTTGGCTGTAAACTACAGACCTATAAGTCTACTAGATGGCATAAGCAAACTTTTCGAGAAAGTGATCCTTCGACGCTTTCTACCATCCCACAATCAAGTCCTCCCGGACACCCAATATGGTTTCAGGAAGGGTCTATCAACGACCTTACAACTCTCCAGAATTACCGGGATTGTGATGGCCGATATGAGGCAGCGCAAGACTACTGGTATGGTTCTGTTGGACCTCGAAAAGGCATTTGATACGGTCTGACATGACGGTCTAATCTACAAACTTTTTACCACGAACATGCCCGTGTACATCACAAAAATCATCCAGAACTACTTGAGCGGTCGAGCGCTTTTTGCAGTGGTCAAACGGGAGAATTCATCTCACCGCACTATCGATGCAGGGGTACCACAGGGCAGTTTGATGGGGCCTAGGCTCTTCAATCATTTCATAAGTGATATGCCAAATCCCGCCAACTGCACACTGGCGCTATACGCAGATGACACAGCCATCCTTTCCACCAGCCGCCAGACTGACACGGCGATTAGGAACTTAGAAAAGGACACTCGACAGCTAACTGATTATTTCAGTCGCTGGAGACTTAAAGTTAACGCGGAGAAGACGGAGGCGATTCTCTTCTCGCGGAGCCAAAAATCCTATAAAGGAAAAATTACTGTTTGTGACATCCCCTGTTCATTCAGTAACACTGTGAAATACCTCGGGGTATACCTTCACCATAGATTGAACTAGACACCTTACCTATTAGAAGCCAGGCGAAAAGCCTTTACGGCGATGGGGGTTCTTAGACCCATCTTCAACCGTAGAAGTTGTCTATCAGAAGAAAACAAAAAGGCACTATATAGCATGGTTATTAAACCAACCATGCTGTATGGATCCCCAATTTGGACTACTGATATCACCAAATCCAATTTAAAGATGCTGCAAACAATAGCGAACATATGCATTCGAATCGTCTACGAACTCAAGCCTCACCATAGCATCAAACGCATCAATGCAAAACACGATGGAATCGACATTGCCGAAACCATAACTAAATACAGAGAGACCTTCTTGAATAGACTGACAGAAGGGCCTCATAAGAAACCTACACTATTTGCCAACAAAATTCAAAATTTTAAGCACAAGCGCAAGGAAGCTAGGCTCCGTCATAAGATGATTCCCCCTGACTCTCCAAATCCTGATGATCCACCCCCTCCTCACTCAATTACAGGTACCTATTCCACAGCGGATGCGGCCGGCAGTACTCTGACCCCGCCGGATCCCTTCCAGGGTCTAGCGGTAGAGGTAAAAGAATGTTTGGAAGCCCTAAGAGTTAAACTAGGTAGCTTTAGAATGTACATCAGAATGAGACTCGGGCTCAAAGCCCAGGTGAGATCTAAACTTGTGGAAAACAGAAAACGGGTTATACCCCTAGGGACTGGGCGAACATCTTTGAAGTTATAAAATGATCCACACAAGATCATAATCTCAAGCCGAACATCCCGCTAAAGGATGAACTTTTTGTTTGTTGGACCCATAAGGACAATATTCGGAAGAGGGTTTTTCTTAACTGTTTTCCCTCGAAAGACTTGTTTGAAAAGCGAAGGTAAATGTAAATTCAATAGCTCAATACTTAGCTAGATTACATGCGGGAAAGGGCATTAATGTACTTACAAGACCCAACCATAGAAATAATAGTCAGGAAACCGAGGTCTCGAGGTCAGACCTCACAAGGTTTCAGTTAGAAGAAAAGGTAGGAAACCCCCCCCCCCCCCCCTCGCCAGCGGATCCGGCTCATTTAAAATTTGCACGTCGAAGTCACCGGAACTCTGACAACTGTTTTGATTTTCTTTTGAAATAATTTGCTAGGAAAGTAGAATTTCCCTCACAATACGTACAATATAGTAACTTTATTATATATTTGGGTATTTTTTACTAAAAAAAAAATTTCCTCGATAATTACAGCATTTCGTTCACGTACCTTGAATAATATTTTGTTTTGTTACGTAATAATATTAATATTATCTTAGTATTACGTAACAAAATGTATGAAATGCAATAATAAAATTATTACTTCTCTTATAGGCGGAGCATATAGGCATCACAATAAACATAGTTTTTCTACAACGAATAATTATCTTATCAACACAATTAAGAGGAAAACGATTAAATCTGGAAAACTATTAAAAATAATTCATACTCCTTATTCTATGGGCACGATGGTCGGCTATGATCACGTCATTGCGCGAGACGTCATGTTTCAGATTTGTCAAATAATAAAGTGTGATATAAGATAGAATTGACGTTTTAATAGCCCCATATCAATAAAAACTAGAGTAAAGGAAGGCCGCTTATTGGAATACCGGTGGTTTATTCTAGACACTTAAAGACAACTTTAATTATTTCTCGTTGTTTTTATTTTATTCTGGCCAACAATAATAAATTCGTTTCTTAGGCAACGGAACAATTCTTCGTACATATAATAATAAGTTCGCTGCTTAGGGAACGGAACAATTCTAAACTATAATATTATACTGTATAATCATCACGATTGCGTTATCATACTGTGGCGTAAAGGCAGTGCGTTCGGCTGATAACCGAACAATCGTGGTTCGAATCCAATCGAATGCGATTTTTTTCGTGTGAAAAAAGAACTATGTGTTACATGTCACACGCCAAAAATACACTCTGATCTGATTTTCTAAACGTGCATACAGAAGTATAACTTCAAAAATAATTATAAAATAAAATTCTGCTCGACTTTTTTGTGTGGGTTTATCTCACTTAACTGTTCGACTTGCCTCGCCAGGCCCCCCAGGCTAGAGCCCTGTTAGCCCCTCGTTGAGGGGGTCATGATGTGGATGTCCCTAGACAAAATGCCACCCCATTTTTATACAGTATTTTTTATCATCCTTTCATGACTCCAATATCTAAGAAATGTGTTATATGGATACATTACTAACAAAACATATACCCACTAAAACATAAAAAATTAAATTTAAAATATTTTCCCCTAAAAGTGGGTATTTTTTTGATGTTGGTTATTCTTACATGTCATTTTTGAAATACATTAATTTACTATGTCTAGAGAAATTAAGGGCGATCCTTGTCGCTTTTGGTTTTAAACTTGGAAACATTTGTAATGATATTAGTTTTTAGCCTGAGATCGCTAAGGTTTAAGATATAATAGCGGCGCGACACTTCGATATATACTCAAATCGTTGACATCTTTAGTTTTGAGGGCTAACGCAACTTCCATGCGCCATGGTTAATTAGTCAGACTATAATTATTCGCAAATCTGTACGTGTCGTTTCTGGTCACCAAAGACGTCGAAGGGCAACGGAAGTAAACTAGACATTGCGAACCCGACAAAAAACCACAGTCAGATTAAACCTTTTGTTTTAATAAATATATTTTGTTTCCAACCAGTGAGCTGATTTTTTTAATGGGTAGATATTTTCGTTTTTACTAAATTTGGTAGCTATTTCTATATGATATACCAAATGATTCTCCTTGATTTGCCGCCCTTCGAGCAACCGCCGCCCCCAAGCGACGCTCAATCTGCCTACCCCCACGGGACGTCACTGCACACAGGAAAGTATATTCAAATGGTTTTGTGTTAGGATGTATCAGCAATTCACGGCCCAGGGCTCGGTGACCTTTTCAGACTATTGGAACACATTCAAGATTTAGTTTTATTGCATGTGTTTATGAAAAGTTTAAGTATAAATAAATACTTATCAATTTGCATTATTAAAAAATACAGAAAAATACGATAAATGAAATGACAGCTAAGCGGTTTACACGTCGGCTTATAATGTCGTGGGTCCCAAGTTCGAATCATGTGGGTCGAATGGGTCTGGCGAATACATATATTGTTTTTCAATTTGTGTTTGGAGTCAGAGTATGAACCTAATTAATAGGTTGAACAAGTGGCAGACATCATCTTCTATAATATGATCTTATTAGGATCCGACATACACGTACATAAACACTGCATAGAAATATATAGTCACTAGAATAAATCTTTTTGTGAAAATATGACAGCCAGCGGGATTCAAACCCGTGTCCTCTAGGATTCAAACAATTATTGCGAATTAATATTAAATTAGCTTATAAGTATGTTATTACTAGTAAAAAATACCAGGTGGCAATGCCATCTGTCAAAATTCTTGGATATAGATTAGTTCTGCAACAGAAATTATTTTGATTAAAACCCCATTTAGACATTTCAGAGATATTTTATTTTCAAAATCGTGTTTTCTATCCGACACCATACTTATATATCTTTCCGCTAATCTGTCACAAATTAATTGTAATATCGTTTAATACTTTTTATATACTCAATATACTAGTAGGTACTGACAGAAACCATCAGTGAAACGATTAACAGAGAATCCGATCATTTGTTGTCTTTCACGAGCCAATTAAAATAAACGATTCTTTTATTTGTGTGTCAGCTTATTTTTTCAAATTTAGAATTTGCGTTCACATATTGTATGTTTCTCTCACCTTACACTTTTGTATACGTCTTCTCTCTGTCTCGTTCTCTCCTACACATTTACATATATTTTCTCGCATGCGTTATGTACAGCCTGACAAATAAATTAAAACAAATATAATACATAGCAGTGGCAAAGGGTAGAGGTGGTAGAGGTAGGCTGTTAAGATTCGACATAAATAGCGCACACTAAACTATATCAGTCACACTTATTTGTTTTCATTGAACTTACATAATATTAATAACAGATGGTGTTGGTTATTTTTTTTAATTCATTCATTCCTAATGAATATGTTTTGTTTGTTATCTACTATGGCTTGGATTAGACTAGGTTCAATTGAATTTTAAAAACTAACAAACACTATGTACACATTTTAGTCTTGGTTCAACGAAAACAAATACATTCGACTCACAAAGTTTAATGGGCACTATTTATCTCAGTTTTTAACTGTCTACCACCACCCTTCGCCACTGATATAATATAATATATAAGATGGTTGTGAGTTCAACCAGTGTGTGCTTCCCATATCTACACATGCGTGTTAAACCGGAGTTCCAAAAACTTAGATTAGCACAGTTTGTTACCCAGTGCGTGCCTGGTGAGCATAACGTACAATACAAAGACAAAACACGCAATTAATGGATAAGAGAACAAATAAGGCGATGTAAAGAAATTTCTAAAAACGGAAATGACGGGATATATTTAATAATAGACAGTTATTGGACAGATCTAGTCATCTAATGGTACTTAAAGTAAAAAAAAGTCTGATAGATATACCAGTAGCGTAGCAAGGGGCGGGTAAAATCACAACCACTATTAAGTAAATGACAATTATTCAGAATCACTGGCAAATGAAAAGTTTTTCAAAAGAATATTAATGAATAAATATATGTATATTTTAAAGAAAATATTAAGACGTTACTTCAGTGAAACGGCAAATAATTTTCAACTATAGGTGCGACGATATTTTGGACTGGCTGGCAATCGGAGAGCAAAAGTCGAGCTGTGAACACGTCAATTTGTTTTGTGATGGCGACGGGGGAATTTAAAAATTACTAAAAAACGTTACCCATTTACTTGAAAAAGAAAACATGTCAATGAATATATTATTATTATTATTATTAGTAATAGAACAATAAACATAACATTAAATGGACGCATGTTGACTTTTTATGACACATTATGTTTTGTTCTGCACGCGTCATTTGTCGCGTCACTGTCGTTTTAGACCGTGCCCCAGCTGAAGTATAGCCTTAAATAGAAGACGACAATAATAACAAAAGTGTCATTTCATGCATTAAGCAAATGCTTTTTAACAGACGCGCACAGGAAAATGGTTTGGGGGGTCCATTATGGAAAAAAATATTCATAATTGATTTTTAAGGCGGCGGGATACGGCGGAGTTAAGAAAATGAAATACGACAAGTAAGTGGTGCGGCTGACTTCCACATTTACCCCGCCTACTACGCTTTGCTTATATCTTCTCGTCGCTTCAATTTCTGAATACCACACTTTCCAGATACGTGCCCAATACCCAGATACCCCGCACTTTAAATTTAGCGAAAATCACCTGTGCTGCCGTTGTAACTAAGGGCCTATGAGTTATTGTAAGCTTTCGCAAATGGTTATCGAATGCGCGAGACTTAACGATCATAATTATTTAGATCCACCAGTATAAGTTGTCCTTTGAGTGAGGGCGCCACATGCTAACATTTGAAATTATCATTTATTACTTTTTCTACTATAATGAGCTTAGTTCTAAATTCGAACTCCTGACGATTTATGATGGTACGAATATAACATCGTCAGTGTCTTTTCTTTTAGATATGCCGCATCATCCGGGTCACGCGCGTGTTTGAACATGTACCGTTTAAAAAAAATCGGTTAGGTACATGTTCAAACACGCGCGTTAACATGATCTTACTCCCTACTTCAGTTTTAGTTTGTCAATTTATGGCTACGGCCGTATGTTGTAGCTTAACCACTGGGGAATGCCAAAATAAATGGCGTATTTCAAAAAAACACTACCTTATTCTTAGGTCAATAATTATTATAAAGCAATCATTATTCGTAGGATGTTTATAACACTTGAATGGTCAAAGACATAGCTTATAATTAGTATCTTTAGAATTATCTTCAAATGTGTTAATCTTGCCCATTATTTGAATAATAAAATGCCTAATTCTTGTCAAATTTGGGATCACAGAGACAGTGGCGCACCCAGGGGGTGGGCCAAGGGGCCCTGGCACCCCCCAAACATGAAAATTATCTCAATGACTTTAAACATTGAAATTGAAAGCCAATAAACTATACCTTTGGGTTTAGACAAATAAAAACACGGCAAAAAAATGATTTGTAATTCTCCAGCACCCCTTTTAGAAAAATTTCTTAGATTTTAATTTCTAACACAACACTAATGTCAGGTTTTTTAGAAACCCAATCCTTAATGGAACTGTCAAAAAATTCTCGGTGTCCACCCGAATTCCGGAGTGGTGTAGGTCATGGCTGGGGAGGGCTGACAGGGCTCTAGCCTGGGGGCCCGGGCTGTGGGGAGCCCGGCGTGTCGGGTTGAGCAGATAAGTGAGATAAACACACATCATAAATTAGCTTTAATAGTAAAAAAAATCGCCTGCGACGCTATTATACTTCATGGTCATGAACATTTTCAATTACTTATATAATTGTGCAATTTGTTTTGATTATTATGTGTCGATACTCGACAGCTCCTTTATTAAAGTAGATGTATTCAAAATCGCAAATAATTCACTGTATAAGTACCCTTAATTTGAACTAAAACACAATTTGAAAAACGTTGATGTAGTGTTTCACACCGCCTTTAATTTTAGCGGTAGGTAGGGGGCCCGCCAAATATCCTAGCCCGTTTCAGGATGTGGGGACCATGGTGTAGGTACACCGAGTGGAGTGGTAGACAAAAGACCGATAAACGAGAAATTAGGCTCTGAAGAAGAAAAAGAGCCTATGAGACTAATTTACATTCTCCTCCTTGCCCCCCCCCCCAATATTAAATCCTGGGTGCGCCACTGCACAGAGATTATCAATATATTTTTTTTCGTAAATATTTCACTATAATAATGTCGACATAAATTATACTAATGGTTTCATAAATGCGTTTAAAAATTAATAAATGTAAAAAATCTTAACACCACTGCACATGCATGTACTGAAATATGACTATATTCTAAAACATTAGAGCGAGAGGTTTAAAAGAATACTAATTTATGTAACAAAAATACCTTCAAATGTTTGAAATAAATATAAAGGATAATTAGGCTTCAAAATTATATGCATAGATTATCTACAACGTTTAAGGAATATCCAGGATCATGCTTTGAAAATGCAATAAAAGTTCCATTTTGACCTACGCTGAGCATGTACCCCCTTAAGGTAGGCCTACGTAGAGACCGCTGAATGGCCGAAATAGCGGAAATACGGTACAATACAATGCATATAGAAGAATCTGCTTGTAGAATCCTTGATACAACAGTGAATAACTGATACAGGTTAATTATTGCAAGTGGTGGGTTTAGTCACTTGGGCCATACAATCCAACTACCAACGTACCTAGTAAAAAATAAATATGAATGTAATTATGTAGGTATCTTTTTTTTAAATCACAATATCATCTACTAATTAAACTTAATTATTATTGAAGATATCTGTGACCTTTTTATGATTTTGGTGTAATTTAATAATTTTATGACAGGTTTTGAACCATTATGAGGCATCCTTTCGTACGAAGAAATGGTAGTACATAATAACGGGTGTTTTTAGAGGTTTGTTTAACACCTTTTCCAGCGACAGCCTATTTGTCAGCTGACAGCTGGTTTGTGGTCAATTTGGTTTGCCTTTTTACCATGAACAGACTTACGCTAGAACAACGGTTGCAAATTGTGCAAATTTATTTCGAAAATCGTGGTTCAGTTCAGTTCATTTTCACCACAAAATTTTGTTCAGTGATTATGCTCATTTTTCGTTGAATAGCTACGTCAATAAGAAAAATTGCCACATTTGCAGTGAAGAAAATCTACAAGCCATTATTAACTTATTTAGTGCTAACACCGCGACTGGCGCGTTTGGAGTAGTTGGCCAGTAGATATAATTAACATGTTATTTAAATTGGCACTTACAGGGTCTGCAGTGATTGTGTTTTAAGACGCCGTTGCATCCACAAAAAGTCACTGCTTTGTGTGCTTTATGGGCCAGTGGAATCATTGGTCCATATTTCTTCAAAAATTATGCCGGCCAGAAGGTGACAGTAAATGGAGAGTACTATAGATAGGTAGATGATTAGTGACTTTTTCTTTCCCCAATTGAAGTGGAAGAGCTGTGGTTTCGAAAAGACGGCGCAATATGCCACACAGCGCGCACCACAATCAATTTATTGAAGGAAACATTCGATGAGCACATAATTTCGCGTTATGTACCTGTGAATTGGCCTCCAAGATCGTGTGATTTAACATATTTAGATTATTTTCTGTATGGATATGTAAAGTCGTTAGTCCACGCCGATAAACCAGAGACGATACACGACTTGGAAGCCAACATTCGCCGCGTCATTGCCGATGTACGGCCCCAGCTGCTAGAAAAAGTGGTCGAAAATTGGACTTCCAGATTGCGGCACCCATATGCCCGAAATCATATTTAAACACTAATGGCATAAAATTATCTTTCGAATAAAGCCAATGACATGTCCATTACAACAATTTTTATGACGTTTTTATTAGCTCGTATTCTTATTTGTCCGGTGGTTGTTTCTCCAGTACAAATCTTACAATCGATTTTTAACTAACTTCCCGAGTAGCTAGACATTTGAAACTTTTAGAATATATCAGAACACGATGCCAATGCATTCTTTTAATACTTTTAGCCATCTTTAATTAGAATTGAATTCATTTTCAGTTAATTCTGTTATGTATGAAAAGTTATTTCGGAAGAAATTCGTAATCCAATCCACGATTATTGGTTGCTAAGGGGGTGGTCCTTGCAACTAAATTATTAATATATACTGATACCGAGAAGAAGGAAAGAACTCACATGTAGGCTGGTGGTATCCTTCATCAGCTTCACTTAGACCAGGGGGAAAGGTGTGACATCATAGGACATAATTATAACACAGAAACTTCGATTCAAAACCTCCGCGCGGAGAATATATTTAATTACACTAAATTATACAAGCCTGGGTTGTAAATTACATTAGGGTAGACATCGATTGTTTTACATCATTAATTACACTTAAAGAAGCCTTAGATTTAGTTATCGCACAGTCGTCACATTGGAGCACGTGTTTGAGCGCATTAGCGGAATCGACGCCAAAGCGTTTTATCGAAGACGCGATGCGTGATTTCGAGGTGGTTATAGGGGTTATTATTAAGCCGATAACACGGAAGGGATTCACTAATTTATTATATTAAAACGGGCGTGACTTGACAGTTTACATCGTAAGGAACCCGGGCCACACCGAGGGTGCAGCCCTAGATACCTTGTACTTTGGCGGGAGAAAACGTACTGTGAACAATTATCTACGACGAATCTATGGGGGGTGAGACAGCGGGGAGGTGAAAAGGGAAGGCTTTCGGTCAAGTCAAAACCTAACGGTGATTTTTTTCTGTCACTCGGCCGAGCGACGATTTCGCCGATAGGTACAGTTTTTTTCGCCCATCGAGGGCGCTATTGTTTACTTAGCTTTGTCAGAGATTCTAAACATTCGTCAGGGGCAATGGTGTTTTTGATTAAATCGCTGATCTGGAATTTGAAACTGTCGGGCACCAGGGCCTTCCTTTTTCTTTTGGTGACAATACGTGCGTTACTATTGAAATCAAAATGACATTTCAGTATTCTATATTTGCTTGTTTGTTTGTTTTTTATTTACTTCATATCAAGTGCAAGTTTGAGCATAATAATTGAACAGAAAATTTAAAAACGTTATATATAAAAAGTTCTTTTTATCTTATGTGTTTTATTTCATTTCAAAGCTCTACACCTCTAAAAAACTCCTATTATATAATTAATTTCGTATTTTACTTGAAATTATATGAAAACCACTGAACCTATTACGGTATTTGATGGTTTGTATGGAAGACCTGGGTCCCGACATCAGTGCAAAAATAAAATTTGATCACATCTGCGACAATGGCGTCTGAAGATATCGCTACGAGCAGGTCCACCCTGTCAATGCGTGCAAAATGTGCATTGCAAGAGGGCGGCAAAATTTAATTTAGACTAGAGGTGGGAAAACTGGTCGATTTTGAAGACTAAGTATACTTACTACCAGTATAAAAAAATACTTGGTATCTAAACTTGTGCCAAAATACTTACTAGTATTTGAAATATCAGCTTTAATAGAATCGTTAAAAATACGTCGGCTTTTTGAAATGTCCCATTTTCGAGACAGGTACAGCTGGAACTGTGGCGCTAGTCACTCATGTTTCAGTAGTTATCCATTTATACAATCACGCATATAATTTGAATTCAGTTTATGTTTACAAATTACAATTATAACACTAAAAAATCGAGAAACTTGACGTGACGAAACCAGATAAACGCATAGTCAGTTAGCGTTATCAGAACTCCGTTATTCCGGCTTGCGACTGACGTCAATTCGATGTAAATGTCTTACTCAACTAAAACTAAAATTTAAACCCGTCGCATACTAAACATACGCGAGTCGCGACGCCGAAGCGATGATTTCATACGTGGCAAGACTACGAACTAGCTAGCGGTCGGCGAGATCTCATACCATGCGTCGAACTCCTGGACTCGATAAAGTTTCATACTCAACTAAAACCAAAAACCAAAAACTCTTAAACCTAAAACCCTAAGGCGAACTCAAAAGTATCCTATAAAACGAACACGTGACCATTTCTGTCCTTCACTATACCAACTTTACAACAGAGGAGAAAGGGAGAACAATGACAGTTGAGTATAATATCACGGCTAGACATACGTGTATCATGATATCTCGCTCGCGCGCATTTAATATCAATAGCGCTGAATAGCGAGTCACGGCGCATATATTATCGAATGCGTTCGAATTCGAACATCTAATACGTTTCAAGTTTCTTGAAACAAGTTTATTGGGCAACAAATACTTAGTATGGGTAGTTTCATCCGAAACTTAAGTACACAAACTTGTGACAGTATTTCCAACTCACCTCTAGTTTAGAGGTATGTATTGCCAGTGACGTCCCTTGACAAAATGTCGCCCTTAGGCAGCGCTAAAATGCCGCCCCATTTTTATACGGTATTTTTATCATCCTTTCATGACTCCGATATAAACGTGTTGTATAATATACATTACTGACAAAATATATACATACCACTGAAACATACCAAATTAAATTAAGATATATTATAAAAAGCGAATAAATATTAGGTAATTAGGTATGTTAGACACACCATCATAGGTTCTGTTTAGTTGATATTTATAACACATTTGGTTTGTACCATTTAGCAATACACAGATATATTATTTTCACACTATTTTTACTATGCCTATTATTATACAACATGTAAACAAAATAATTTTAGTTATTTCTATATATTATACCAAATGATTTTCCTCGATTTGTCGAGTAAACGCCGCCCCCAAGAGACGCTCAATATGCCTACCCTCACAGGACGTCACTGTGTATTGCCAGAGAGGAAGAATAATTATTTCCACCAAATTATATTACGGAGAAACAAATGTACGAGTATAGCAGTGACGAACTAATAGTGCACATAGACTTTGTCAGTCAAAAATATTTGATTTCATACCAAAATGTGCAGATAGTGTTTGTTAGTTTTTTTTTAAATTCAATTGACTGTACCTAATCGAAGCCATAGTAGTAGATAATGGTCAAAAAATATTCGTTTATCCATAAAATAACTAAAATTACGCCATTAAACCATACATCATTTTAGATATTTTATAGATAGAAGAATATTTTTTTATCGATTATGGTGTGGTTTAGGCAGGGCTTAATGGATTTAAAGTAAACTAACTTACACCATTTTCTGTAGTAGGTATACATTCTTAATTCAACGAAAACAAATAAGTATGACTGAAAAAGTGTGCACTATTTTTGTCGGATCGCTCATAGCATACCCAAACTATTGTGGTTTGGTTTAGGCAGGGTTTAAATGAATTTGAAAAATTAACCAATACCATCTCCAAATTGTATTCTTAGTGCGATTACAACAGTTAAGTGTGACTGATAAAGTTTAGAGTGCACTATTTATGTCGAATCTTAACACCCTACCTCCACCCTTCGCCACTGGAGTATATTACATATGATATTACACTTTAGCGTGTAATATAAATCCTATTATCCTACTACTACCTACCTAGTAAGCGAACTAAAATTATAGTTCAAATTATATAATTATATTACAGTTGGCAACACTGCATCACTATCTGACAAATAACTCAATTGGCTTAACTAATTATTATCATTGTCATTGTAAGATAACAAATTGTACAGTGCAGAGTAGATAGTAGGATTCGCATATTTGACGATGTTAAAAAGAGGACATATTTCATACTCAGCAGCGACGCCATATTCCAATGCCTAACGGGGTCTCCGGGTTCGATTCCGGTGATCTCACAATACATACATGTGATTTTCTCAATGTTTAATGTTTCTGCGACGTATTGACACAAAGGCCTGAACAAAAACGAACCATAAGTGAGAGTGAGTAAGCATTCGGCACGCTTATATCTCCGTACTATGCGTTAGAGTAAGATAGAATTTATACGGATGAATTAAATATTTTTTCAACACGTCGCCAGTAAAAATGAATAAGACGATTAAATTCATTTAAAAACTGCGAGCACGTGTTGCTAACTAAAATGTATTGTTTTTGTGTTAAACATAACGTTAGTAGTAATTATTTTTAGTTGTTTTAGTAGAGCATATTGTTAACTATGTTGTGTTGAAATTTGGTGGCCATACTGAGAAGCAACACGATGATATAATGCCGGGTCCACACCGAAAACAAGTCGCGCGACAACTCGTTAAATTTTACGATAAGCATGATAATTATCGTAAAATTTCTTAAGCAATTATGATAATTATCGTAAAATTTAACGAGTTGTCGCACGACTTGTTGCCGGTGTGGCCGCACTTTAACGTTTCATAGTTAAGTTGATAACAAAAAAATCGTGGTTCTACTGTGCGTTTTCACAGCTTAATTTTGCCGTAAAATACGCGCTCTCTATATGAAGGGGTAATTGCAAGACAATGATATGCCATAGAAACATAGTTTGGAGATATGAGCAATTTAATGTTCTTGTCCGTTCACTTTTGTAACAGGAAAAATTACTATCCTCATTAAAATGTTCGATATATCTCACATCTAATTATTCTGTTCGGAGCAGAAGGCGTGTATGACTGACTGATACAGTGCTCGAAATGGAAAATTTCACGAACAGGAACGCTGTATAATTTTCCGAAACTAAGTACTTATGCTAATCCTTTCTTTACGTACGTACGTACTTTTGATATAAAAATGCAACAATAAACTTTAAACTTCTTACGTGGGTCTATATTGGGCAGGTTGGTAAGGATTGTCAGCGCCGCAGGCGAAATAATCTTGTTTTAACAAAGTATACCGTCAAAAATTGTATTATTCTTTATTCTTACTTTATCTACCACTATAACCAGTGCATGATACCTCTACCACCACTCGTCACTGATTATAACTTATATTACTGTCTCATTTGAGATAGATAAGTTTGTAATTAATTAGTCATAACAAACAATATATCCACATAAGTACCTTATAGATTCAAATTAAAAAATTATTTACGTACTTATAGAAAATTTTACAAATTCCATTTAAATACGAGCACAGAATATCAAACATCAAGAAATAGTATTAAAATAGTGTTTAAAAAATAAAGAAATAGTATTAGAAAAAACAGTAAGTGCCTACCTATACCAAGAATTTATAAAATAACGTTCACATAAACTCGTTCTCACGCAGGTGAAATATACGATTATCCGAAGCGATTTGGTTGAACATAGTTATTTCCTGCCCAATTATCATTAGCAATTATTGCACCTTGGCAGAACAAACAACTTAGATTATCAAGAAAGTTATAAAATAATATATAATAAAATCAATACTAAGTACCAATAATGGCAGAGTTCTCATTTGTACTGGGTAGATATAAGTTGGAAAAAGTACGTAGCCTAAATACCTAGCATGTTATGTTACAATGGTGATGCTTTGGTTACGATTATTGTAATATACATCTACCACCGTATTTATTTAATAATATATGACTAACACCATCTAAGATAATTAGATGTCCGCACTGGACACACAGGTACCTAATTTGTTAGTACCTACTTATTCTAAACGATTAAATCTATGTTGTTTGTCCTTCCCTACTCACATTATTATTGCCATGGAAATGATAATAAGTACCTACATACAATACATATATTATGATAGTCGTACATTTTTATTGAAGGATATTCCTATATTTTTTTTAAACAAATTTAGAAACAAAAATTAAGTAAAAGTTCTCTTTTTAACTTTCAGAATACAGTATGTAAGCATACGTCTTGAGAAATCAATCGGATAAAACCATGGATAGTATCCACTATCCACACAGCTTTAAAGGATTCTCAAAGATTTATTTTGAACCTTCTCCACTATAAGGGGCATAAGGCCGTACCTACATCTAATAAAAGTTTCAAGTCATCCAAACAACGTAAACATAGCATTATTTGTAATAAAATTACCAATGGTGTGTCATTTTCATTTATATACCTAAGATAAAACATGTCGGAAGGTGAAACTCAGGTTGCTAAGCGCGATTCTTATAGAATAATATAAAATTGTCATTAGTTAGTACCTACTATATTCAACATTATAAGGACTAATATTGTATTGTATGCATGTTATGTTACAATGGTGATGCTTTGGTTACGATTATTGTAATATACATCTACCACCGTATTTATTTAATAATATATGACTAACACCATCTAAGATAATTAGATGTCCGCACTGGACACACAGGTACCTAATTTGTTAGTACCTACTTATTCTAAACGATTAAATCTATGTTGTTTGTCCTTCCCTACTCACATTATTATTGCCATGGAAATGATAATAGGTACCTACATACAATACATATATTATGATAGTCGTACATTTTTATTGAAGGATATTCCTATATTTTTTTTAAACAAATTTAGAAACAAAAATTAAGTAAAAGTTCTCTTTTTAACTTTCAGAATACAGTATGTAAGCATACGTCTTGAGAAATCAATCGGATAAAACCATGGATAGTATCCACTATCCACACAGCTTTAAAGGATTCTCAAAGATTTATTTTGAACCTTCTCCACTATAAGGGGCATAAGGCCGTACCTACATCTAATAAAAGTTTCAAGTCATCCAAACAACGTAAACATAGCATTATTTGTAATTAAATTACCAATGGTGTGTCATTTTCATTTATATACCTAAGATAAAACATGTCGGAAGGTGAAACTCAGGTTGCTAAGCGCGATTCTTATAGAATAATATAAAATTGTCATTAGTTAGTACCTACTATATTCAACATTATAAGGACTAATATTGTATTGTATGCATGTTATGTTACAATGGTGATGCTTTGGTTACGATTATTGTAATATACATCTACCACCGTATTTATTTAATAATATATGACTAACACCATCTAAGATAATTAGATGTCCGCACTGGACACACAGGTACCTAATTTGTTAGTACCTACTTATTCTAAACGATTCAATCTATGTTGTTTGTCCTTCCCTACTCACATTATTATTGCCATGGAAATGATAATAGGTACCTACATACAATACATATATTATGATAGTCGTACATTTTTATTGAAGGATATTCCTATATTTTTTTTAAACAAATTTAGAAACAAAAATTAAGTAAAAGTTCTCTCCACACTCTACCTACGTATTATTTCTATTATTTTTAAAGTCACAAGCTACAATGCATTTAATAATAATTGTAATACAATAGGAACGTCCCAAATAAATAAACTCTGCAGAAGGCTATTCAATATTTTCTGCCCAAACCATCAATGGCCCAAAAACACATTTTTGTAGAAAAAATCATTCATTATTCATTGTAAAAATTGGGGTTTACGACTTCTAATAAATATCTTTTTAGCACGAGTCAAGTTGTTGAGATGATAATACCTAATTATTGAATCACAGAACAGATGTTGCCACTGTACTGTCCACCGGAAAGAATTCCTAATGTTTTAGCAGATTTACACGAAGTACTTACTACGTAATTAAGCCTTCATTATTTTTATAAATATCCACAAAATTATTCAATTCATTTATTCAATTCATTTATTTTTTTAACATATTGTGGACATTAAAAATTATAAGTTTAAGACGTTCACAACATGACACTTAGAAACAAAGATATATAAATATAACAGTATTACATAAAAAAGAGATATATCAGTAGATGAATTAGATAGGTACAAGGAAGTACACCGGATGAGTTAAGCAGACCAAATCGTGCGTCAAATTGTGCGTGTGGCCAGAATTATCTTAAATCAGTTTGGATACCAGCGACAATAGTATATAGGTATATATGTAATAATATAATTATGTAAAAATGGCGAATTTGTATCCCACAGGAAAGTACTTATTAAAAACGATAATTGTAAGGGTGATTATCCACTTAGTGTTACAAATAAAAAGCGAATTTAACATAATAGACTTTTAAAATATTATATTATAAAGCCTATTATAAGGACAGTATTCATCCACAGGTAATTAATAAATAAATGTCAAAGGTTAAAAATTCACCTCCTGTAAAATAGTATTTTGGTTAATTCGCCCTTTTTACAATACACCGATGATATAAAGGTATTCGTATCGCCTGCTGAGAATTTTAACTAACTTTTAAGAGAACAAATTGTTATTAAAAAATATGTTCAACACAAAGTTAAAATTAAAACACAAAACTTACCAGAAGCAACAAAATTCACTTACAAAAAAGTAAACCTACTCATCATGACCTATGGCAAATAAATGAATGAATGTAGTAGTTATATCACAAGATTTATTGTACTATAGTCGCAATTCAACAATAATGTAAATTACAAAACAAATGTAAACATCGTAAAAATAGGGGTTTACGACACGTCATAAGCTTTTTTTAACAAAAGTCAATTGTTGAGATGAATACCATCTGTTGCCACTTAAATGGTTATTGGAGTGAATTCCTAGTGTAATGTAATGTGGTTTTAGCAGATTTACATGAATTACCTACTACTTTATTATACCTTCATTATTTTTATAAATAACCACTCAATATCATTTTTTAAATGATCAAATTGTGTAGGTATGTGGCCAGCGTTACGTTACCTGCGACAAAATATTTTTCAATAGTTTCGGTTAACACGTTTCGCCTGATGACATTTTTGACCAACTTTTAGGACAGGGGATGGCAAACTGCGGCCCGCGGGCCGCATGTGGCCCGCCGGGTATTTTTTTGCGGCCCGCCATCATTAATTGTACTTCTGATTACGAATAATTTTTTTTATATTTTTTTAAAAAATATTGACAATAGATGAAAAATTTGTTATTTCGTAAATGTATTATCTCAGTACGTCTTCCTTGCGTCTCGTCTCACATTATGTAACCACTATTTTCTACGTTGAACATCGATTTCAATAGATATTGATAGTGTACCGACAAAGCTATAACTTGAGATTATTGATCTGCAGTGTGACACTGATTTAAGAGAATCGCATCGTCGTGAAGAAATCTCCAAATTTTACAATGCCCTTAATTCAGACAAATTCGACCAAGCAAGAAAAATGTTCGTTATTTTTGGATCAATTTATATATGTGAACAAATATTTTCGATCATGAACCTCAATAAAAATTCTATACGATCAAATATCGCCGATGCCCATTTAAAAGCAGTTATAAGAATATCAACTACAAAATTAACACATTAATTTAAAAAAATAAACAACAGTTTCATTCTTCTCATTATTTTTTTTTGAAATGTTTAGTTTTCGTGATAATAAATAGTGTATATCTAAAAATGGTATTTTACTTGCGGCCCGCCGGTCATTTTGAATTCTTGAATTTGGCCCTCCATGCAAAAAGTTTGCCCTCCCCTGTTTTAGGAGAACAATTTTTTATTAAAAAATCAAGTTAAACACACAGTTAAAATTAAAACACAAAACTTACTAGAATGTAGCAAAAAAAACACCAAACTAATAATATAAACAATTTTGTTTAGAAACGTATTTATATCTTAAATAATACAAAATATTTTAAAAGGCAACTAATAGGAATATTATAGCGGATTGCACGAGTCAAATTATCAAACTTTTTTGTATTAATTTAACCATCGAAAACACAATTCATTCACCCGAATATAAATGGCGAAGTAATAATTTTTGTCACTCCGAATAAAATAATATAATAAATTAGTAGGTAAGTAAATTAACAATGCGTAAGTCAAAGGCAAGATTGTATTGAGATTTGAAATGTTTCATCCTTTAGAAATTATTAAACAATGTATACTTTATTTTTGAAGAGTTTTCAAATAGTGTCAGCAAGGCACATTTTTTTGGGTAATAAAGTAATTTACGCTTGCAGCTGGTTGTTTCTTGTTATTTAGACAATGCATTTAGGCATGGACATATCGACACAAAATAAGAAGGTTGAAAGAAATTTAGGGATGTCATAATTTTTATTTTTAACCCTTGCACGCCCGGCATAACATAACTTCGTTAATTTTTAATTTTGAGAAAAACTTTAAAAGATACATTCATATATAATTATCTCAATCTAACGAACCGCAACGCAATTTTAAATGAATTCACGAGCCGGAACGGTATATTTTTGAATTCCACGAACCACAACGGCGCTCCGGTGCGTTCCTGTCCATTCCGAGCGCTGGACTGATATCAATTTTGACTGGCATGGCATATCATATTATTATTATAACCATTTTTTTTAGCAAAATTTGAATTTGTAAGAACTACACATTGATCATAATTATTGAGACATCAGTGTATTTTTTTTAAGTGTCTTAAGTAAAACGTGAGTGTATGCCCTGGGAATTGGTTTTATTCAAAATCAACAAATTCATAATTATCTGGCATACCATTAACCCCTTCGTATATCATTATTACTCTGATATTGACACTAATGTAACCAGTGGCATGCCATTGACTGCAAGATCTCGATAATTTACCCCAAAATGTAATTACTTTACACTCATTGTAATATATTAGTTATCTATATAATTCTGAATATAATATAGTATGTAACTGTTTGACTTCTCATAAGTATATTAAGTATCATATTTAATGTACATGAATTATGCAAAGCCGTTGATATTATGTGTATTGCAGACGAACCTATTCAAAATCAGTGAATCAAATTTAATATAAGTAAATTATTCGAATGGTGGGAACAGGTAAAATTAAGCAGAATAGCAATAATTGCAGAATAAACGGAAGATATCATATCTTTTCACTGTCACAAAATAATTGATTGTATTATGTATGTAGCTACGCCAATGGTAACTGCTCATAAAATATAATACCCAACTGATGGAATTAAAATGTCAATTGATAAGGTAAAAATATTAAATTTTAATATCTCGGCCTATAAAAAAGTATGAATTATGATTGTTTTGTTTAACTAATCAAAATACCACGCTAAATATACGAACGTTGAATGCTAGGAGTATGGCCAGTTCGGTCCAATTTATTTTCCTTTTATATTATTCGCAACAACCGCAGAAAACGTATCGCATACAATAGCGTCAAATATATTATGATGCACGTCGCGTACTGTCACGTGCTATCACAATAGGCTGCCTGGTAAAAAGTGTGTTATGTCGTTTTTCTTGGTGCTTAAAATTTTATACTACTGATGCTCCCATTCCGTAGCACATTTTGAACCTTTAATTAAACGAACATTGTCACTTAGCAAAATCTGCGAAATCATGGGAACAACAATGAGGTCACCTCACGCCGTATCCGGAAATTTGTACGTATACGTAAACATGCGTTCGCATAACATTTAATCAAATGACGAGTTCTTCGTTGAACATTTCACCGTGGAGTATATTTGTACCTATGCTACAACATGTGGAGATGTCTTTACTAGGTTAGGTTAGGTTAGGGTTAATCTAATTAGAACAGTACTATTTGCAAACTATCCCCACATTTTGTAAGATACCTACGTACAAATGTATTCCACGGTGAAATATTCAACGAAGAACTCGTCATTTGATAAAATATTATACGAACTCATGTTTCACGTACTGCGGCGCACGAATAAGTGTCCCACGATGAACTGCATACGTACAACTTACATGTAACCACCTCACACGTACCGCGCTTCATCGACACCTGCATGACTGAAAAAGCGTTTTTTATCATTTTCTACAACATGCCTACACATTTTCGACTCGACATGTCAAAATCGCGTGTTCTTTGTTTTAGCGGTTTTCTCTATGGATTTTTTATTAATATTATCTATTATCTATGGGCTGCAGGTTGGGTTCTGTTCAAAATATTATTTATGAATGCAATATCGCTAGTAAGTAAGTACCTAGTCATTGTATTATGTTATCAAAGATATAGAAAAAATCTTTTTCTAAAGAGGCAGAGACAAACGAAATAGGAAATTAAAACAAAAAATGTACCTGGTCAAACAATTTTCATACGAACTATGGGAAGAGAAGAAAATCTATACTATTTATGCCACAAACTGACACTTCCTGCAGCCATTTTGAATACGAAGCCTGTATTTTATATGTTACTAGCTGACCTGGCAAACGTTTTTCTGCCATATAAATTATTTCTAGTGAATATTTTGGTTGTTAAATAAAAAATAACGAATGTATCGTAAGTGTGTGGGGATGGGATCTATGACAGAAAGAGGAATGGAGCGCTGTAGACGATGACCGCCGATAAAAACAAAAAAACACCAACCATTCATTTTCTCAATTCAAAATGAGTAATGATGTTCATAATGAAGAAATTACCTGTGACAGGATCACGTTCGTTAATGTTTATGCAATAACCGTCTTGTCCCTTCCAGAAAATTACCGGATATTGGAGAGCGTCGTATGAACGGTGTGTGTCAGCGATGAACTCCGGATTATTGTTTCTTCTTCGAATCACGATTTCTCGCGTCGATGTGCGGTCGCCAACTATGATTCCAGCAATGTCGTCAACAACAGGCGCATTAAATCGACGCACGTGCTCTCCAGCTGGTGTTTTATCAGAATTGATGACAATAGCGTGATTGTCACTTTGCAATTCGTGCATGTGTGCTTTGAAGAATTTCAATAATTCATTGTGCTCATTCAATAGGGCGTCCAGTTTGCCGACGATGCACCTGGCATGAGGCGAATTGAGGTTATTGTAGCCGCAACGTGCATCCACACGATTGATGTCCTCACCGTCCATGAAGTAGATTTGTAAAAATTTATGTGGTTCCTTTGGCATTGGCAGCAATGAGCCTACTTTGTGGTATACTTGGCCTTTGATTTTGAACGTAGAATGGAATTGTTGACCATTTGCCGCAGTATTGTGAACTATTTCTGTTGCTCCGAACGAAGTCATTTGGAAGTATGAATTGAATGTGCGAATGGACTTCAGGAACAGGTTTGAATCTGGAACCGTGCCGATGAGCAAACCGTTCAATGGTTCTGGTGGTATCTTAATTTCTGGTAGTTGCACTTTTCCTGATGCGCAACACATCCCGGCTGACTAATGTTTGAATTTGAGAGCATGACAATGGGGACATTCTTTGTCCATAGCACCAATCAGCACTTTCGGATGAGCGGAATATTCAATAT
This sequence comes from Rhyacophila brunnea, assembly GCF_057557595.1. Classification (NCBI taxonomy): domain Eukaryota; kingdom Metazoa; phylum Arthropoda; class Insecta; order Trichoptera; family Rhyacophilidae; genus Rhyacophila; species Rhyacophila brunnea. Next base: position 26,091,298 of record NW_028232774.1, read on the forward strand.
CTGGCTCGTACTTGAAAGCGAGACGAAGGAACGAAGCGGATGTTAATGCTCGATGTACTTGTTGGCATTGTCGGTCATTTGCTCTGCGTGTGTTAACTACGAACCGGCGCGCTTGGCTCCGTTACAATTGTCGTTGTTGATTTCGTTCAGCTCGTGCCTCTTGTGATTGAGATGCACGCAATTGTGACATGCTCACACGCACGTTTTTGTTATCTTGTTGGATTTGTTCGTCTGTTCTTTCTGCTCTACTATTTCGCATGTTTGTTTCTTTATTCGTTCGACGGCCCAAATGGCCCCCCTTGCGTCTTGCTGGCATTGTGCACTGTAATACACTGCACACAAAAATAGATAAATTAAAATAAATCATACAAAATTTTGCACGCACTGCGTTGTGATATGCCGAATGAAATGTCAAAATGACGCGACGCTTCTCTTGAATTCTTCTCGGACGTAGTGCCATCTGTCATTCAACAACATAAATAATTTCGTTCTGTTTGAAATACGAACGACGGTTAAATTTGTTCATACAAAAATAATAAAATCGCGATTAAAAAATGGGAGGGTGGGGGTAGGAGAGTGAAAATTTGGGATTATAGGTATTTTTTGATGCAAAATAATAAAAGAAATACAAAAAGAAATTTTCAAAAAAATAAAAGAAAATTTTTTCTGGATAGAGATACCCTAATCACCTAGCGATATGAAATATACTTGTTGACCTATTCTCATACCTAACAAATATACATAAAAAAAATCATAAAAATCGGTCGAGCCATTTCGGAGGAGTTCGACCACAAACATCGTGACACGAGATTTTTATATATATATAGAGATATAGATATTATGCAACGTCTTTGGATAGTATGGAAGGGAAATTGATAATTCGGTAATTCTTGCCATTGGCGGAAAGATACAGACTCGATACGGAAGACCATTCAGTGCATCATGTAGCATATATGCTACAGATTGAATTTTAATTCTGTACTTTTAGTGACACGTATTTTTTCAGAAGTAAGTTATATTAGTCGATGACTATGATATTTTTTTAGTACTTAATAATTTTTATAAACTAACAGATAATAACTGGGTACCGAATTATGTTAGTTTCAATTTTACACGTTTTTGCCTGAATAAATCATTGTTATTTTCGTTATTATAAAACTAATTACAGAAAAAAAAATATTTTCATTGTCATATATTATGTACCCACTTTCATATATTCATATGTACTCACTATAAAAGAAAAATATTTTTAGGATCGGGAATGCACAATGTATCATATATGAAACGACTCGTTTTTTTTTTAATTAAAACGATGTTTGGAATGTTTTTTTTTAATTATTTTTCCCATTGTTAAAATACAATGATATGATACAATGGAATGACAAAATATGTATTATAACTAAAAACAAAAAATCATGCATTTAAGGGTTTTAATGAGTCATTGATCACACTTTTCCATTGCACAGCATAGTCGTAGAGTGATCCCATCAACGCCGTCCGTACTTGTGTTTTTATGCATGTGTAGCCCTCTGAACCCCAGGCACACATACCGCGTCAACTTCCTCCTATATTTAGTATAATGCGGTCAAGTACCTAGCGACAGTTTGACACGGTTGCCGCTTTCCAATCAATGACGTCAGATGTGTCCATTTCATGGACATCGTATGGTTGCCCAGATTTTTTGGCTATTTTTGCCAAAGTTACAAATTAGCTCGGTTGAGAGAGGACCACTCTTCAAGGCGAGTTTTTTTGCCGCCTCAATCCTCGAGTGCATACAATCACTCTCGTTTTGCGTATGCCCTACAATTAGGTATTTGTGAACAATAGTCTCAATATTTAGAGATTTTATGGCTTTCAAATACAAGGTAATTACAAATTGGTTTTTATTCTGTCCGACGCAATTGTCGGAGTAAAACACAGCAGACTTTACTCCGGTGCATTCCTCTTTTAAATAATTTCACACACACGTCGCAATTTCATTGGCCGCTCTCTTGGCTAGACCCTCATTCCAGATTGTACAATAACCATTGGCAGACACTATTTCAAACATTCTGAAGTCAAACACTCAAACACATTAAGTTTTCTTTTATAATAAAACGAAGATACTTCGCCACAAGGAAGTGGAATGACAGCCTGTAAATCGTAACACACAACTTTTAAAGTATTAGTGTTATTTTTAGCCGCAACCCGCAACAGAGTCTTCTAGTTTATTTTTTCTGGCAAGTTCTCTCTGCTCCAAGTGAATGTCATATTTTCTCTTCAAAATTTTCTCTTCGATTTCACAACTGTTCTCCCATTGTACAGATACAGTCACGTCCCGTGGGGGTAGGCAGATTGAGCGTCGCTTGGGGGTGGCAGTTACTTGAAGGGCGACAAATCGAGGAGAATCATTAGGTATATTATATATAAATAGGTACCTAAACTTAGTACCTAATAACGAAAATATCCTTCGATTAAAAAAATCAGCTCACCGGTTAGAAACAAAATGTATTAAGAATTAACATACAAGGTTTAACAGGACTGTATTTTTTGTCGGTTTCGCGATGTATAGTTTACTTCTGTTGTCCTTGGACACCATGTCCTTGATGACCAGCAATGACACGTGCAGACTTGCGAATTATATTTGAATTATAGGCAGGTACATAGGTACTTACCTAGCTTGCGTGTTTTGAAAGTTGTCAGGTGTATTTTTAAATGTATCTGAAACCGTGGACTCTGGATTTAGTGGTATATATTTTGTTAGTAATGTATCCATACAACACATTTCTTAAATATTGGGGTCATGTAAGGATGATAAAAAATACTGTATAAAAATGGGGCGGCAATTTAGCACTGCCTAGTGCGGCATTTTGTCTACTCACGTCACTGTACACATAGAGTATACAGCGGCCCTTTTTAGGTTGGAAGAAACCGATATTAAACTGGGTGTTGAATATGTGGGAATATTGTTCTTTTTTTACAAATTGCTGACTAGAGGAATTACATTTTTCAATGTATAATCGGTACATTGTGGAAATGTTAAGGTCACCTTGGATGAAGTCTCTATTATTTTCAAACCTGCAGTAATGGGAGGGCACTCGGGGAAAAGAGTTTATATTGTGCTCAATTACACTATCTATCAGTGATGAAGGCAGTGAATTTCTATTTAAAAGGTGCTTTCCTCGATTGTCAATAGAAACACTGCCGTGATCATCTGTTTTATTTTTTACTATAGTTAAGTAAGTGGAACTAATACTAAGTGTGTCGATGAAATTATTTTTGCAGACTCTGTATTGCTGATCCTCGTTTTGACTTATTGGTTATCTCGCTCTAAAATGCATCACAACCAAGAGAGGTGCTGTTAAAATATAGCACTTATTGCAACAATTACAACAACTTATTGTAACTTTTACAATAATTAGATAAAATTGGATACAAACCTACCTTAAATTTGATAATATTTATCACTTTAGCGGTCGATAAGTCGAGAATATACCCACTGAAGCCGTGGATGCGCGTTCGATTCCGCACTTGGGAAAGATTGCGAGTTGTATTTTCGATGTTTGTTTTAGTTAGAGCGAGGGCGCCAGTGACGTCCCTAGATAAAATGCCGCCCCTAGCCAGCGCCAAAATGCCGCCTCATTTTTTTATACAGTATTTTTATTATCCTTTCATGAGTCCAATATCTAAGAAATGTGTTGTATGGATACTTTACCAACAAAATCAGACTAATTATTCGCAAATCTTTACGTGTCGTTTCTGGTCACAAAGGACGTCGAAGGGCAACGGAAAACTAGATATCGCGAACCAGTGAGTTGATTTTTTTAATGGTAAGATATTTTCGTTATTACTAAGTTTAGATAGCTATTTCTATAAATTCCAAATGATTCCCCTCGATTTGCCGCCCTGCGAGTAACTGTCGCCCTCAAGCGACGCTCAATCTGCCTTCCCCAACAGGATGTCACTGGAGGGCGCAATGGGTTGAGTAATTCCTTATCAAACATTCTTCGTAATAAATAGTCTGTTCATTTATAACGTCCACCTTGTGGAGGCCCATTTTCGCGCAATGTTCATTTTATCTTTGCGTTAAGTCATGCCAGAGATGGAAACGATCGTTTTTAATAATCGCAATCCCAGTACGAAACGATCGAATAAAATGTAAGTAATGTGATTTTTTACCCAGCACTTGCAGATTCAAACCAAAACAATGGATCGTAAGTGCAACTAACTATACCAGTAGACAATTTAATTTTTAACATACTCAACAATAAAACACGTTTAGATAATTTGGTGGTTTATTAAATTTATACATTTGATTGAATACGATTTCAACACATTAAATTAAAATGTTAATAGAAAATATTTCGTTAAGTTATGTAACAAAAACATTATGGAGCATAATAATATTATACATGTAATCATTTTTATGTATTACAATCAAACACAAATTTAAAGTCAGTTGATTAAAAGTATGACAATAAATTTACGACAAAGTATCCCTTACAAGTTCTTAAATAATAATATTATACATAAATATTATGACAAGGCCAATAATAAGTTTCAATTTAAAAAAAAAAGATCAATTTTCAATGTTATTAAAGTGACAAAAATAAGCATGTAGGTACCCACTACCCATTCATTGTTAATTAAACATCATATATTTATTAATTGAATGTTTAATTTCTATATTTTACATAATGATTTTTTATGCAGAGTGCACACATACATAATTCTATCTATTTACATTCATACAATCCACGCCATAATAATATCTAATTTTACAAATTTTACCATAAACAATCTAGTTTCAAAATAATCAGTTATGTTCAATGTCAGATTTATGACCTCACACTGGGCGGGCAAAAAAAATAGTCAATTTTTAATCAATAAATATTAAACATAATATACGTACAGTAAAAACAAAACAATGATTCGGTTCGTGGATTGTATTCGTACGAATACGTGTACCGTTGTCAGCGCTACGGGCACATCGGCTCCCAAGTAATTAATACCATTACTGGGCTCGGACATCCGCACTAATCCGCACGCACTCCATCGATCAACCGAGTCATTATTTTGTTTTTACTGTACGTACCAAAAATATTTAATAAAATCTTCTTCTATAGAGACGGTGTCTGACTAGTTGTAAAATGATGCTTATGACAAATTTTAAACTCACTTTATCATTATTTTAGTAGGGAAACTACAGAAGGCTCCATCTGGCAAAATAAGGGTTGGGTTAACAGTGGTACGTACATACAATTAAAAAAATCACACATTGAGAAAAATAAATTCCTTGCAATTATGTGTTCCAAGCATGACATGGGTGGCTGACAAGGTTTTAGCCTGGGGGCCCGGATTTAGGAGGAGGTCGACATAAGTGAGATTAAGTGAGAAATTCGCTCTAACAGTAAAAGAAGTCGCCTGCGGCGCTATTTCACAAGTGGATTTTAATTTGATTATTATTTTTAGCATGTTTCATAATAAAAATAACTATTTATCGAATATGGCGAAGGGTCGCATGTTAGGTACTTGGCTATTACAAAAGGGGGTCGCGATCAGTGCTTCATAATATGATGCCGACAATTGAAGTGGATTTATTTAAAAATACCAAAACACACGGAACCTGGAGTTCCTCGGAATACCATTTGAGTAACACTACTGTTGAACATTATGCTGCCCTGAACCTTAGAAATAGGTTGGGGGGGCCGCTTCAGGATGTGAGTATCAGGGTTACAAGCGTGAAAAAGTTTATTAGAAGAATGAACCAACGTTATTATAAATCTGTAGTTCTTTTTAATGACGCTATCGCCAATGGTGTTTATTTACATCGTCCCTGTTGTATTGGGTTGGCTTACTTAGCACAGTGGCGAGTTTCCTTAGATAACATGAGGCGCTCGCTTCATCAGAATGTTCCAAAAATCTTAATAACCAACATAGACAATTATGCGTATTTTTTTTTACAATCTGACGTTTTAGCGTAAAAAATGCAGCACAACTAATATACCTTTTAATAGGTACTTAACAGTGGCTTTTAGTTTTTTATAATTATTTTTAATTTCCTAAGCGGTTCCAAAGCTAAATTACGAACATATTATGACATGAAAGAATTAATACGTATTTATGCAAATTAATTTAATGTTAATGCAACCAAAACGTGTGGTGACATAATATTATTATGTTGCTATTCTCAAACGAACGGGAAAATACCGAGAAGTTCTGCGTATTGTCTAAACCAGAAAACTACAGTAGGAACATAATGAGAGGACAACAGTATAGAATTCCACAACTTTTCATCTAAGGAAAGATCAATGGTAAACGCAGCACAGGGCGACGCCGCATTTCATGGCTTCAGAACCTCCATGATTGGCACGACCGCAGCTTTCAGACCGCCGTTAGGAGATGGCACGACAAGAAGACAAAATTTAGTTTAAATCATTTTGGATTCATAGTTATGTTGCTTGAACTCTCAACGCATAAAGCGATTCGATTATTGACTGTTTTTATAAAAGACACCTTTAGTTATTTTACAGACAATGTTTTTTTTGTTTCATTAGGTACTATTTTTATAAAAGAAAAAACACAGATTTCTATAAAATGAATAACATTCAACACGTCATGATATATTTTGAAACTAGAATACTTACAACGCAATGAAATTCTTCACTTTAAACTTAGTTATACTCCTTTAATATACATAATTTATTGCTTTGTGTTTACAACTATTAACAAACACTTAATCCAAACATACGGGAAGAGTATAGACATATTAGTAGGTATTTTACCATATCTAACATAACCTTTGTCGAGTATAAAAATAAACAAATTTTTAGCATATCAGTTTTAATCTTAACTTGTATCAAACATTGTACAATTAATACTTAAGGGGAACATTACCGTTGTAGACGTTGCATTTTTTTTCTTATGTACCAGATAAATGGACCGGAACGCAGCTCCGATTCATGAAATCCTCGAGACTTTTTTCCGTTGAAAAAAATAAAAATGGCGTTCTGGTACGTACATTATTTAAAAATATTACATTGCGAAACGCAGGGTATGTAGGTAGGTAACAAAAAAATCGAACACTTTATTTTATTTTCCAGTTCGTAAAATATTCCATTCCAAGCGCTGGAAGTCATTTAAAATGGATATAATATCGAGGGCTTAGTGTCAAACAACACTATCTACAAAAGTGCAACTTTACAGGAGAGCCAAAAATCGTTATTTTAGATTCTTGTTACTCAACAAGGGAAATGTTTATTTAAAACCTAATGTTAATATTTTATAATTTATTGTGTATTGTACTTTTACCTTGCTTATGATGATATTAAAATTTATAGGGATAGTTTTAAAAAAATATGAAAACAAGGGTAACTTATGTAGTTAGCGTTAAACTTTACTGACGATTTAATAAGAAATTAGAAAAAATTGACACAACGTTGTTTGACTATCATGTAGCCGTAAATGTAAAATAACGTTATCTCAAAAAAAAAAAAAAAAACACTTTTTTGTAGATAACGTTGTCTGACTTTAAGCACTCGATATATACATGCCACTCGCGTTGGCTTCATTTTAAGTTTTACGAACCGAAGCACTCGTAGATTTTCCTTATTTATCCAATTTGGTGTATATTATGTAGTAAAAAATATGTGTGTGAGATTTTTTTTATTAGACCTACCTAGCTCAGATGGTCAAATTAATTAATCTCGTGGATTTCATAAACCGGAGCTTAGTTCCGTTACGCTCCGATCATTTCGAACAAAACACCCTACTTGAAATTGATTCTGATGAATAATATGATGATAAATGTGTTATTATTACCTAACTGAAAAGTGTCCGAACACAGTCCATTAGTGAGTGGCGTACACAGGATGAACAGTTGTCGTAAAAATGCCGTTGGAACGATTAGAAATCAATATATATATATATACCAAAATATCGGAAAATTAAAATAACTCTGAAAAATATTCTTTGGTATATATTAATTGTAGCTCCTAGTCACTAGTGCATCTCTCGTATCGATCCATTTTCTTATGGACATTTTCTTTTCATTTCTCTCGCTAATTTCTTCCTTCACATATATCAAGTTAATTTATGTATACTGTTGTAGGGGAGAGTGGGGGAGGTATGGGACAATTTTATTAAAAGTAGATAATGAAGATATCCTTAATGGAATTTATTCGAAATAATTACAGGATTATTACACTAATACCTTACACAATTTAACTAAATAATATTATTTATTTATCATGTATATTAAAATGACGTATACGACATTTTGGCAACATGCCGACATTGTCCCATTCCTCCCCATAATGGGGTGGTATGGGACAGCTATGTAGGACGTATGGGACATATTATGAAATTTAAACTGAGTTAATTGACTTCTCCAAAATTATCAATCATATTTATTTTCAAACGCATATATTTCTTTCATTCTTTGTGTACCACCATGTTTTTGAGGTAGTGGCAACACGAAAGCCACATCACTCGGTGCTACCAAAGAACGATCTGCTTGAATTGGAAAAACAAAATCTTCTAAGCCAACCCTCTTTCTCAGAAAGTTCACAGTTCCTAAATTCCTTGTTTCGTGATATTTCCTCAATCTGACCTACAGAATGAATAATTTTCTTTTTGCCTTCAAATTTCTTGGTATGGGACATGTCCCAAACCTCATGTATACGCATCAAATGACAAAAGTCACAGGTTTAAATAATCCGCATATAGATCATGTAAACATAATCTGTAAATATATGAGCCATCATCATAGTTTTCAATAAAATTTATAAAATAATTTTACCTATACTCAGCAGTCTCCCAGAAGGATAAATTATTCAAGTCAAATTTTACTTTTGATGCATAAAAACGAAGAGTATTGTTTATTTCGGCAACACTTACAAAACGTCTACTATAATTAAATTTTACATCATGCGGACGATAACGACATCTTTTGACAAACATAAAAAGTTATAAAAGGAACCAAATTCAAAGTTAGAGGTACTGTCCCATTCCTCCTGCGTCCCATACCTCCCCACTCTCCCCTACTCTATTCATCTTGTGCCTGCTTTTCACTATTATACTATGTTTGGATACTTCAGTTACGTACTAAAACATTTAGTGGTAATCAAATATACCACTCGTCATTAGACTAAAATATTAGCATAATCTAAACTAGGCTTAAAACGAGATAGGTATATGTAGGTAGTCTGCAATGGTAAACAGTCACAAATATTAAAGCAGCACTCTAAATAGACCGGGATAGACCGGGGCGCGCAGTCTCGTCTCGTTGAAAAATAATTTAACCGTCTAAGCCCTCGACGCCAAATAGGCCATATAACTAAAAATCTAGCATAGGTACATATTTATAATATATACATATCTACAATAATTAGACAAATATGTAAATATTTTCGGAAAATTATCGAGCGCTCCGGTTCGTAAAATTTTCAAATATATTAGAGTTTAATTGAGAATTCATTTACAGAAAAGTAAATCATGGTATGGTAGCACTGCAAATAATGAAAATATGCCTATATTTTCCCCTTATATTCAGATCATAAAAAATTACATCACAAAGATACAATGGACCACAGAACCCAACTGTTTCAATATTCTAATGTTTAATCTCTATTATAATAATAAATTATGATTTACATTTCTGTGTTATTTTGGAAGCATTTTTGAATAATGGCAACAAGAATACACAGATTTATACATTGGAGGAACAATTTATATGGAGGCCATTTTTGTATTGGATTATTAATAATAATTGATTTTTTATCAGTTTATATGCACTACTTCGTTATAATACCAATGGTGTGATGGGGAAACACTCTATGAACCAAGCGGACACGACATGTGTCTGTTTTGAATCCACGAAAACATTATAAAAACCACAGATTCATTTTATTTTGATATGAGTCTGATAACAACTTGTAAAATAAAATGTAAAAAATATGCCGTCGATCTACTCTCCGAGGTAATTAACTCTAACTCACTCACTCTCAGTAGGGTTTGAGCCTTAGGAAAACATTTCACTAATTTGCTACTAAACTAGACAGTGCGTGCGTTGCCTTCACCTTTTTGTGAAAGTTGAGTAATGCTTTGGATACCCTTCGCCACCAGGGTCGGATTTATACACGAAGAAGCCCTGGGCTACAACGTATTGGGGGGAGGGGAGTTAAAAAAATGATGATCAAAATTTCTTTAAGTATGGATTTGTTTGATTCATTTTTATGGCTCGGGGGCCCTGTCAATTCGAAGGCCCTGGGTATCTTAGCCCTATCTATGGTAAATCAAACCCTGCTTGCCACGCTGCATTCTCTGGGGTTTCTTTCTTAAATTTGTTCATTTATGGATTGCAGAATAAATTAGATTTGTCCAAATATTTTGAAGGAAAACATGTGGAGCCTAAATGAAGGTGTAACTTTAAAAAGTTATTAAAATGCTTATTATTAATAATTTTGCAAAGCAGGTGTTTTATACATTGAACTATTATTATTTAGATGAACAATAGCGTACTATCGCAAATAACAGTAGGTAAGTATAGGTAAATCGTTCTATAGTGGTACTATGGGCGACACGCGGTTGTATTGGAATAGTTTTCTGCAATGCTTGTTTCTATGCTAGCAAACAATACCACTACAACTGCATGGTGGTTTTACCGTGTCCATGGTGCCACTGTATACTGATTTACCTATAACCGAAGTATAATGTCAAAACAGAGAATACATTTTTGTTTTTTTTTTTACAAAAAACCCGTCAATACAGAGAATAGTTGTTTTTCTATAGTTACCAATTCAACCACACTAAAATCATTTTGAAATCGCTGTTAGTAGGTACCGACACAAGTTTAAGTATATACCAAACTCTTTGGTAAAATAATTTACGAAATGAGCGATTTCAAGTTGTACTTGAAACATAAAAACAATGTTTAAAAATTGGTCAGTTTATTAATTTGGTTCTGCCATATCATGATAAAATTATATAATGCTAATATGAGTCTAAACAACAAAAATTTGGCATTCAGAGTTAAGAAGCACGAGGTGGACCTTGGGACATTTAATTTTAAGGGCCCATTATTTTTATTTATGGATCCACCACTACACCCAATGTTAAAATAATATAAAGAAACGCTTTAATATATTTCACTTTATTGTTAGGTTATTAATTAATATAGTGTAGGTAAGGGTAAGGCAGATATTTCTGGCATTGCGGTCACGATGAAATCACTTTAGCCTCAATCATATTGAGCTTCTTTACGAGCTGTTTATTGGCGAATTTAATAGCCGGCGATTCAGCTACTGCGATTATGATGATGACACATAAAACTTTCCATTCGCTGAGAAGCCACAAGCCAGTGACTATTTTGACGGAACGTATTTCGTTTTTTTACCGGGAGGTTGGTACTGCGCTCTACTGCGCAGGCGCAGTAGGCCCACACGCCGGCGTGTAGCGTGTTAAGTTGACCGGCTTTCAACTTTTCTCGGTAGAGTGTTTACAGCCTGCTTATTAGCTTATTCGATGATTACACTGGGCGACTTTACAGGCAGATTGTAAATTTGCCAATATACAGCTCGTAAAGAAGCTCAATGTAATTGAGGCTTTTGGAACTTGGAATCTGACACCATTCCACCTGTTATTTTATTTTAAATTTGTAAAATATTTAAAATTTAGAATAGAACATAACCAAAAGACAATAATATAAATTATTTTTTTTTTTTTGTAAGATTGTGGCTATTCGATAAAATATTTTAAATATGAGAAATTATTAATTTAATTTCCATGCACATTATTCCTCCAATATTTTTTTTACCCTTCACAATTATTTTTTTTCTAATTGTCTATACAAACTATTTCTCCAACAGAAATATCTACATCAATAATGAACATCTTAGTATAGCATAGTACCTTTTTAATAATTTTAACTTACGGACATTTACAATAAATAAGTTGGTTTATATTTGTTATATTAAAGCAGACAGGAATAGGATGTAGATATCTATCCCTGTTACATATTATTTATTATAAGGATCTGGGAATATATTTTGGGATGCTTATTATCACAGCTAGTATGTAATTATTAAATGTTAATCTTGTAGTCTATCATGTATTAACTTAGAACAATCCCACAATCCGGGGGATGTTTATGTTTCAATATGTTTGTACAAATTCAATAGATGTATTCAATATGTAGATAAACCAATATTATTATTGTTGAAGATTGTGTTTTTTCTCCACACTTTCGTATAATTTGTATAAAATGGAATGAGTATTTTATACTTTTAGTTTGAATTACGTTAGGCAGCCTACTTGTACAATGTAAATTTGGGGTTATCAGATAGGTATAGCCAGGCGCGCACACAGTTAAATAGTTGGGGGGGTCGATTTTGAAAAAATACCAATTTTTTATTAATTTCTAATGTGACGGTAGGGGGTGGGGTTAATAAAATTGAGCATGTGTCACTGACTTCCACATTTATTCTGCCTACTACTTATAAATTCTTAGTTACCTACTTCAACCGCTGAATACGGTATTTTTTCAGGTTTCCCCGTACCCAGACACTTTGAGTCTAGCGATAGACATCTGGTCTGCAGGTGTAACGACGAGTGTTCACCTATGCGTTATTGCGAGCTGTCACATCCAAAAGTGGTTATTGAATACACGGTTTAACTGTCATAATTATCATGCCGCATAGGAATATTATAGCAAACATCGGATGCTTCAGACAGTTGCACCAATTTATTATAACCAACACATGCCTTGTGTGTCATAGAATGCCGAAAGGAATGAGGTCACCCCGTTGAGAAGGCAATTCGACAGACAAAACATCCGGGTCACGATCCTCGGTCATGAAGTCCTGACGAAAAAGTAATATTCCATGTACTTCAATAATTTACGTTTCTGAGGGGAAGGTCCGGACCCAATCCCCCTCCTCCTTGTGTGTGCGCCTGGGTATAGCCAGTTATATTATGGTTTCAAAACTCGGGTAAATAACTAAAATGTAAGTGCTTGCTCTTAATATAATATGAAATTATCAACAAAGTAATATTAATTGCAATTAAATAGGTACATATATTAAGGCATATGAAAAAAATCCTCTGTAATCAAGCTGTGGTGCAAAATTTCGAGTCCTGATTGTAGTGCTAGTTATTTCTCGTGTGTCTAATGTAAAGCGGTAAACTATGGCAAAAAAAATCGATTAAATATTTCATTCATAAATGAACATGTCATTTTTTGTTCGATTGAAGATAATATTATGTAATTAAGTTTGGTGGGAAGCGGATTTAACCTCCTAGTGTGTCATAGAATAAGTAAGAAGATAATATAACAGGCTATGGTAGGCCAAACTAGAGAGTGTACCCTCTACGGCGTAGAGGACATTACGTAGGATCTACGTAACGCCGTTATATTCATCACTCGTTGTATGCGCATCTATGCATCGTCTAGGAAACTACACATTTCGTAACAAATCTATATCTTGTAAAGACATTATTATCCTACGGTGACCATATTTTCTTAGTGAAAATAATGGACGTGTTCGTTGTTTTCTTTTGCTTCGAATTAGGGACCTTTTATAATTTTTCCGAGTATCTAATTGGAGAAAAAAATCTCCAGAATCAGATTATCGACTTTCAAATAGCGCTATAATATTATTATGGTGCAGTAGCGAAGGGTGGAGGTAGGCTATTAAGATACGCCATAATTTTTTTTTTGACCATGTCTGATCCTAATAGGTTCATATAAGCCTCCACAGAGTAGAGGTTTGTATTAACAAATTTTGTTTTTTACAACAAATGGATGTCAGCCACTTGCTCAATCTATTAGGTCCATATCCTGACTCATACACAAATTGAAAAACAATTTGTGTACTTGCCAGACCCAGGATTCGAACCTGAGACCCACGGCGTGATAGTCCAACGCTTAAACCGCGGCTCATAAATAGGCCACAATATTAAACTTAGTAATGCGCATTTGTTGTTATTGAACTAAGTCTACAATTTACTGATGGTTTTGGTTAATTTTTAGAAGTCAATTAAACCCTGCCTATACCAAATTTGTGGTATACTTTGGGCGAAAATTGCACACACTTTTCCATGGATATTTATTGGTTTTCGTTGGATTAATAATACATATTACACATATTGTTGGTTATTTTTTTTTAATTCATTAAGCCGTGCCTAAACCAAAACAAATCAGATAAAAAAATATTATTCTATCAATAAAATATCCAAAGCTATGTATGATTTAATTGAATTTTAAAAACTAACGAACACCATCTGTAAATTGTAGTTTTAGGTATTTCATTGAAAAAAAATACGTATGACTGACAAAGTTTAGTGCGCACTTACACTGTTATGGTGTCATCTTGGAATTAGGATTACGAAATTTCATAATTAAGTAGTAAAGTGTGGTGCTCGCAGGGAGGGGGGCGTAAGATAAGTCCGTAAAATACATCCACCCGTAACACGGGAATAACACAATTGCTGTGTATATTGCTTTATCTCAACGATATCTGCCTAAAACACTTGCATCTGTAAAGATCTATCTGAAAGTTATAACTGTAAGAAGTAGCACATATTATGAAACTTATGTAACTGGGATGGCGAAGATTGTACGTATGCAGTTGACCGTATCACAGTTCATCGTGATATGGCCGTATAGCATTGAGATCAAATTCGTTTCTTGATAAATCACTTCGTAATAAAGTACGTAATAAAAACCACCGGAATACAAGGGAAAGACCAACGAAAACAGGTAAGTAAATTAGAAATACAATCATTTCGGATGTATTTAAAGAAAATTCTGAATGATTCAAAAGTAGATTAGTAAGTAGGTACTCGTAAGTATCAAGTCGTAACTATCGATATCAAATTTATGTTCTTATTGAATCTTATAAAATTGAAACATCGTGTTACTGTCTGCAATGCTCCACGAACGTGAATTTTTCCATCTCAATGCTATTAGGCTTTACTAAACGACAGTTCATGGTGAACTGTGATATGGGAAATTTAAACGCACAATTTTCATGTAACCGAAGCTGTGACGCGCAGGCGGAGTCATCTGTTCGGTAGTTTTTATGCTCAATTTGTCTAAAAACTACAGATTTTCTTAAAATCACATCATCTGGCAACACTGGCTTGTTTTATAGGCATTCAAAGAGATTACGGTACAATTTTTTATATTACTTTTATCAATATTAAATCATTACCGACATGACATGTCTGTGAATATTATAAAAAGTTATATTATCGCAGAATCCGAATGTAAGAGAAACTCATTACCTACCGCAATACGTTTAATTCAATAAAAAAACAGCAAACCGTTATTTTGACCATCTTTGGGTAAAAAAAATTACTGTGAACAACTATTTTCATTGGTTAATTATTTAAAATGAAAAATAAAATATAAATAAAAGTAATGTATAGTACCTACCTATTTATTATGTTGCTATCACACGCAGAATAAACAAAAATACGCCAGATAGGGTAAAAAATAAGCTAAATGGCAGAAAAAATCACCGATTTTGACAAAATAAAAAAATGGCTAGAAACTAACATTTCAAAAAAATAAATCATAATTAACATGGTTTGTTAATGATACAGCTAAAAACCATTGTAATATACCATTATATTGTATGTAACATTTATATTATTCTTTTATTGATGAACAAAAGGTAATCATGTTAATTTTCAAGGAAATCTAGTGTAATATTTTAGCTTTTTCATGAGAAGTTTTAAACTATTTGTGATGTGGAAAAACGCTAGATTTCACGCCATATACTAATAATATACAAATTTCATAATCTAGAGATAGATGCTCATTCAAAAATGACAAATGCTCAGTTAGCAACACTGAAACCACCCTTTCAAATTATCTTCGAAAAGTTATCGATTATAAGCCGTTAACATATAAAACTAACATCAAACAAAAAAGAAATATTCCACTAAATTTAGAAAATATTTAGTAAATAGATACATACATTATTTTGTGTCTAAATTCACAATACACCATTGTGTAAAAACATAAATATACATTTCTCATACCTACTCAAAACTACGCTGAATTTGTAACTCACAAAACAAAAAAATTTTGTCACTGAGTGAAACCATCATTTCATTACTAAACCCCTAACCCCAAGGCGTATTCTACAGAAAAAAAATATACGTCTGCCTCCGCTGCGTAGACAACTGCTGATTTTTTTAGCTTTTTCAAGATGTTAATTGAAAATTCTCCAATCAGAATCGGATATAAAAGGTTTTTTCCCAGTTTCAATTTATGAGCAGTAAATATTTGATTGTATGAAATTATTCGTCCAAGAATCTAAACTGAAAAATGTATGAAAATAACTAACACCACAATGTACGGGAATAAAGCATTATTCAGGAAACCCTTTACAAAAAAAATATTTGAGACAAACTGACCTTCGACTGTTTAGAATTTTTCACCTGTTAGTGTATAATATGCATTAGTGCATAAGTAAAATTTCTTTCATTTACCAACAAACACTCTTCACCACTGATCTAAATATGTACATTTGAGCTGATCTTGCGGATGAGTGAACATAATAATGAGTCCAAATTTATATAAGCATTCAATCGATTATTCTATTCACACAAAATTAAAGTGTATGTAAAAAATTTAATTCAGTATTAAACTAGTAAGGTGATAAAATAAAATGCATCGGCTGAAAAGAAAAAGAATAAACCATAAAATAAAAAGAAAAGATTTAAAAAATATATTTTGTATTTACTAGTAGTACTGTCACAAAAATTAAGAAAACACAAATAAAATAATGAAAATTACAAAACAAATTGCATTCTTACTACAGAAAACATTTATACATACATAATAATATTATAATTTAAACAATGGGATAGTTGTATATTCGTAATTTGCAAATTTTAAAACTATTCTATTATATCGACACTTTATTATTACAATTATTGTTAAGGTATTATTCATTAATTGAGTCAGCATTAAATTTACTTTTATAATACCATTTTGTATTACGCATTGTTAGAAATATTAGAAATTTAAATTCAAATAATTTTTAAAAGGTTTTGCTCGTAATGTTTTAAAATATTCAAATATAAAAATACACTTACTTCCAGAATATTTGAATACATAAGTACGCACAAATAATCAAGAAATTCTTTTGCGTTTTACTAGTGAATTATTTCTGAAGAAAGCATTTAACTAAAACACAAAAACAGAAGTTTTGAATTTGAAAAAATGAGATTGCAAAAAAAATATTCAAATTACAAATTTTTAATCATAAATAAATTTGTATATTATTACATAGTATTTATATTTGTTTTAACAATTCTATTTTAGCAAAGTGTTTTGATTGGTCAAAATATTTTTTTAACTTTTATACAAAACTAATACGTATTATGTTATAAGACAGAAATTATTTACAAAAACACATACTTACTGTTTCGTATTTAAAAAGATATAATATAATATGTATTTTTAACTGAATGAAATAAATATCTATGTACACAGATATAATATTATTTTAATTATAAAATTAATGTTTAAAACTTAGCCATTTTATTTATTGAAAGGTTGGTAGTATTGATCTTACAATCCACCCGTGACAAGACCACATTTTATATGAATAATGAAGCACGTACAAATCAAGGGACTTAATTATTTTGACCCAATAAGTGACAATGGACCAAGTACGGAAAGGTGTAGATAAGAGAATAACAACAGTGACACATATTACCTTTTTCATCCGAACAAAAAACCCCAAATGTGGTCTACCGTTAAGTTTTAGCTCAATGATCGCTAGACAACTACTGACAAGGGTGAGATACAAGGACTACGTTAGATCTACAGTTGCACTTTTCGGATGTTGACAGCCGTTCATCGAATATAGACGGTTCAAGTCGATTGTACACTAATATACTCACAGTACTTTGTAATAATATAGTGGCATTGAAAAGCGAAACATATAAATGGATAGATGTGATAGTTTGACAGAAAAACAAAAGGGACCTTACGAATATGTTTTCATAAAAATCTTAAGTACTTAATTATAGAATTAGTGTCTCCACCTTTTTTTATATTAATATTGGATAACCTATAACTAACTTAACCATAAATTCATTGTTGATCGTGACGCATAAACAGAAGGGGTGTTGTGTGGAAAATAAATAATGTAATTTTGACAGCTATAAGTTACTTATTTATTTTAAAAAAACAATGACCCATGACAACTGCCGGTGCATGATAAAATTTGAATTTAAATTCAAATGAAATTTCAGTTTTGTAGTATTCCAATTGAATCGTCTGTAGCGACTGAGGTTTCAACTTTCGGCATCTTCAAGCACTCTGCACATTCACCAATGGTAAATATACAACTGATATTAACTAACAATTAACTAATACTAAATTAACATATTAAAAAATTGCGATAATAGATTATTTCTAAGTAAAGAATTTACACAGACATTGGAGAATTGAAGTGTTCAAAATTTTATACATTAAAATACTTACCTACTTTTTGTAAAAGTTTTAATAAATTATATTAAAATGTAAAAATAACATTATTCGCTAATGTATAGTACCTGAAGATGCAGAAAGGTGAAACCTGGGTCATTAAAAACAATGCAAATTAAATAGTACAAAAACTAAACCAATAATAAATTTAATTTATTTTATTGCAATTTCGGAATAAAGTAAAAAATTAAAAAATGTTAATGGAAATTTTAATGGTAACACAATGTTATGTTGAAGATGCGATTTGAAGTAAAAATAGAATGTAGTTAGGCAAACATTTCATCTAGCTAGGCATTTTAATCACCATAATAAAATATTACTTAGTTTATATTAGGAAATGTTACAATGCATATACGGACATGTTATAGATATGGATACTATATAGCGTGTAGGCACTATGAAATCGGGCAGTAAATTTACTGTGAGGGGTTGGTTCTCATTCAAGAATTTTTACTACATGTAATATGGGTGAAAATCATCAATAGGTATCCACACTTTGCATCAGGTTTATCGTTTTGTTTGTTTAATAAGTGAATATTACAAAATTATCATTTAATATTGAAACTATTTTAAGAAAGAAGCAAGAACAATAATACTTGCTTCTTTAAAAAAATATGTATGACTGCCATACACAAATATAGAATACGAATAATGAGTATTTGTAGACCATTTTACTGTTAATAGTTAAAAATTATGATGCAGTATATAAAAATGTATTGTTATGAGGCTCTCCTGTTATAAAATACAAAGTTTTAGTAAAATATAATTATAATTCGTAAGGCCGGCTTCAAACATTGTGTCGATTTTTTCTGTCTTATCATATGATACGATATCTATACAATATGTAGCCATTCATCGTATTAACAATCTTAAGGCGTATTGCGCACAGACTTTCGAGGCGACGCCAATGTAATCTGACGTGATTTATCCCATCGAATCAAAACGTCAAATTTATAATCAGACAAAAAACACTGACGTATTGAGAAAAAAAAAGAGATTAGCAGAAATATTAGCCGCATTCAACCTCATTGGCATCATGCTGTGGGATTTGACAGATCGGCAGATGAAACTGAGAACCTTTTCGTGCATCTTCCAATTTAGTTGCAAGCGTCAACAATTTTTCCTTCATTCAATATTGAATTAACTCTATGTGCACAACGCATTAAGTTACATATTGTGTTTTGTGAATGTTGAAAAGTCGCTGTCGCCTCGACTCTGTATGTTGATTCGGGGCTAAATCTTCATTCGAATCAACACATCACATGTAGCCGGTATTGAAAAGCACAAGACGATATACTCCAAGTAATTCAAAATGGCAACATTTTACAAACTATTAATAAAAACAAAATGGGTGCAGTGGAACAATGACTATTCACAGCCTATTTCTTTATTTAGTTTAATGAAATCAGCTTGGTTATACCCGGTTTTAATTTGATTAATTTTTGTCATGAGGGTAGAAAACTTATTGACATCTATCTCTATGAGTGTGTATATTTTTAACGGTTTTTGCAGTATCCTCGTTCAGCTGTTAAAACCTCTATCACAAAATTTAAATATTTTACAGGGAGACAAAACATTACTCTAAAAGCACAAAAACAAAGGTGGACTTTCAATTTCATTTGTAAGTCTGAATAATTTGATTTATCCAAATAACAAGTAGTGAGAGACTCCTCATCGAGTGTCACATCAGAGGTTTCAACAACTCAACAACAATGTTACTACATATCGTTTTTTTCGTTTTAACACTACAACAGGTGATGAGACAGTCATGTAGTACAGTAGAACCTCGATTATCCGGACTAATTAGGGATGAAGATAATCCAGAAATAATAAAACAGCTATTTTATTTCCATGATAAACCTTTTCAACACAACTTCACTTTTTTTACTGATATATATTATTATATTTTTAAATGAACATTTACTTTACTTATAATCATACAAAAACTAATGACATAGTACTGTAGTTGCAATGAAGGAATCATAATAACACCCTGGCATTGAGAGAATCACATAGACGTATTGCGACCTCACCGGGAATCGGATCAGGAGCGCCCGGATAAAGTCTGTAGCTTACACATCGGATCATGAGGGCTAAACACATTTCTCCCTGATATATTTTACTGTCTTTTACACCCATCAAAACATTACAGGAGGTGAAACAAAGTAGCCATTCAAAAACTAACATACCATATTATGATCATTAATCATGCTTGGACATTTATACAAATGTTCTCTCAAACTAATTAATACCTCTATGATCATTCATGAGATAGCGTGATGTAACGGCAGCATTCGTAAATAGGCAAGCATTTTGAATTTCACTTTCGTCATCATCTAGTGCTTTTCAGTTGCACCACTATCAACTACCTTACATTATGTTAAAAATAGTAAATAAATCTCAGTTTACTAAGCAACTATGAAAAATTATATGAGGGTGTTTGTTAAAAGTCAGTAACCTCAATTTTTACTTTCTTTGATATTTTTCGTGATTCTAATTCTGTATATTCATCAAAAATCGTATCATAAAACAAGATAAATAGAATTAAACCGAAGATTGATTACAAACTTTATATTCATCAGCCGCCATTTTTTATATCATACGACTAACTTTAATTGTGATTTTTTGTTGATTTTAATGACGTCAAGGACATTTTATTTCACTATTCGCTTTTCCTAATTATTTACTAACATGTCGACAAAAATAAATTAATCAAATTGCAGTCCTAAATGTGGTTAATGGTTTTTTATGATTAACTCAAAATGGCAGAATATGAAAGTTACCAAAGTTGTTGAAAAAAAAACTGTTCTCTACAGAAATGGAGCCTAAATGAATGAAATTGAAGCAAAAAAATTACTCTGGTCCACTGATTAAGTCAGCTATAAGTGACTTTGCAATGCAGGTTCATTTGCAGAGAACTTTACACTACTGATATAACATTTATTTTCCAATCTGCAGCTCATATAAAAAGACAATACGTCACAATGACCAAATAAGCAACCAATAAAATCTACTACACTTCGGTATTATTATTTAATTATTCTGTAAAATTTGTGTAAAACCGTTTATAACTGCACTTGAGTAAGTAGTCACGGTGAACATAAAAAATGGCAGCCATTGCGTGAGTGAGATCGGAATTTCAACTGAGCGATGTTAATATTTGCCGAGTTTAGCAACTGTAGCTAAATAATTTCAAATCTCGTAACAGAAATAACATATAGGTAAGGTTCTTTCTATTTATGACCAAATTCTTCGGATGTTACCGACTTTGAAAACGACAGCCTCATATATATTAAATGAAAATAAAGACCAAACATTAACCAACGATAGAGAGAAAGACAATTTCTTTTGCTATTTATAACAAAACTATCAATAACATATGCAATAACATTAGCATTTACACAAAATCCATTTGTACAGCGTATCAACTAAGTTCAGTGTTTAAAACAAATTCCCTAAATACACGTACATAATAGTAATATTGTAATCTTTAGTTTTATGCTCGTTTTATACAAAAATACAGAACGCTGTAACAAGAGCGATTTTCACAAGTTATAAAAGTTATCGTATGCACTTTAGTGCATTATTTAAACATGTTATTATTTATATTTTCATCACATGTTACTTTCACAATATTATCAATGAGATATCCTGAGACACTAAAATAGCGATTAAATGCAGTAATATTATCTTAATTCGCAGTACCATTTGCAATTAAATTTTATCAAATCACATAATGATATACATACTTACAATGTGTTGTGACATTCAAACACTTATTCATTGTAAAGAATTAGTAGCCTTCGTATTTCCAGGTCACAATCAATACATATTAACATTTACAATAATTCATCACTTTAGGGCGCAAAACTGAAACCGTGTGATGTTATTATATAATTTATCCAATTATAACTCACTGGGATGGGTACATAACTTAAAAATGTTACCAGTTTATAATTAAAAGATGTCACTTTGGTGATTGAAAGTAATTGTAAAATTTTAAACGAGAATAAACAGAGAGGCCAATTATTACAATCGGGTAGGGGGTGATGAACATACAAATCGGTTCTGAAAACCATGAACACCAACTTTGTTAAAGTACGAAGTGACGAAGAAAACAGAATTCTCGAAGACCTCTACAATGAACAATAATCATCAAAATAAACTTATTTAAGGTCATTAAAAACCGTCTCTCATTTGTTTTAAATGAGGTTGCAAAAGAGGCGGTTGTGGATTAATTTTTGAAATGATTAGATTATCACATCCACAGACCTACAAACTTATCTATAGAATGGCCAAAAATAGGACGCCATTTTGAAAATGTCATTCAAATGTCAAATTTTATCCAGTTACGAGTCTTGATTGGGTAGTTTTCGACAGTGGCTCCCTCATCCCATTCTTCAGATAAATTTGTAGGTCTGTAAGTTGATATTCGATAATAAAAATGTAATTTTTGAACAAAATGGCATTTATGAGTTTTACAAAATAAACTGAAGATATATATTGTAGCCATTCTAACAGACAACACTGTCAACAGAAATAGCAGTTTTGAGTTAAATATACCAATGAATGAAAGAAAAAATAATCTTAAAACAGACCCAAGGGACAATGCGACATAATACGGCAGAACATAACCAATCAGAGAACAAGCATATCAAAATCTTTACTTCTCAGATTTTTTTTAACTTTCAGTCTATGTTGACAGTGACGCTTGACTGGACAGCAACATTATTTAAATGATCGAAGCCAATTTCATTGTATCAATTAACGCAGCACATTTGAATGCGTAAGAAACACATCAATACTTGCGTTGGTATTGCCAAAATGTATCAATACTTGCAAGTATCGGAAGAATTTGTTAGACTTTTTTTTTTTAAATCATTCCAATTCTTTACATCTCAAACACAAATTTTTCTTCGACGAATGAAAGTATAATTTTATACACTTTCAACGTTTCTTTAACACAAAATTTACACCCGTATCTAACGTTGATCAAATATTATTCATGGAAGAGATGAGCGCGAAAATCTCTTTTTCTTTTTAATTCTGTCAATACTACGTAACTCCTTAACCGATAAGCACAGATTATAATACAAAGATTTGTAACAGTGATGACTTACAATATAGACTCAATTATTAATTAGACCCTTCAGAGTGACACGTTCAAACATTACTTGTTGGTAAATATGTAAATTATTATCAATTAATTCAACTGGCATGCGGTATGTTTGCAGGACGAAACATTCGTCCACAATTCTAACACTAAACTCAGCAGAAACTCATTTCTGACCAGTTGTCAAATAAAATAATAAATAAACATCATGGCCACATACAGCTTAGTTGTGTGACATCACTAAAATAATAATATAAGAAATACAACATACCTACATCTTTTTTCTTTTTTTGACTAATGTGTAAAACAGGAGTAAGAAGATGGGAGAATGTCTTTTCTTTAATAGTGGTACACAATTAAGATAATGGTGATCATGCTCTAGCCATGTATTCCATAAAAGTTCATGTTTGAACAGAACAGAATTATATAAACCTGAAATAGTAATAATTTAAGTATGCCTGTGGTGTGTGGTTACATAGACTATCTAACACAAAAGAGTATTTCCTGTCACCTTTTAATTTAATATCCGTGTCAAATGAATTTGACTAACATAATAATATTGACAGACTGAATATATACAGATTTAAAATTACTGTTAATGTTCAATTAAAATGATTAAACTGGGGGGACATTATTAAAAACAACTGTTGTTGGTCAAATTGAATCAAGAAAATGGTCATCAATATCATCAAACAATAAACATTTCAATTGCCGAGCGTAAAGCCCTAAGAGCGTAAAAGATAGTTTGCAACATTACAGAAGAGCAATATAAAATTGATTTTGTCAAAAACACACTTTCGGGAAGTTGAAGATGACCTTCTGAATAATCTTATCACAAAAATATGTAATTTTCAGCAAGACGCCGGCCCCTTGATATTACAAATCTTTGATAAACAAAAAAAAATAAACTCAACTAAACAGCTGATATGACTTTTCAAAACTTGTTTAAAACAAACATTAAAACAATTTATAGACAACATTATATCCCTCAAGATACTAATCTATCAAGATAACTCCACTGTTTATTTCAAGCAAGAATTTTCTGTAAGGGGGTATATTTTCAGCACATTACAGATATATTTCCCTTATATCTCATGATCTTTTACTAAAAATAAGCTGTGAAATTGCTTTCTGATGGATTATTGCTTCAAAACGGATATATTTAAAATAAAGAAGTGAATTTAAATGATATAACAGAAATATCAGAAATATGCATGGTGATATTGATATATATCGCAAATATCAATTATCATGGATGCAGGCACAAAAAGTGATGTGATCATCGATTGTGAAGAGACAAGAAAATCTTTAAACAACTCTGAAACGTAGCATTGAATTGACGAGCATGGCGAATTTATATTTACAAGTCCAGGAATCAAAATTTACAAATTACGAAATGCGATAAAGTCACTGGTGTCACTTTATTATTTCCAGTTGCGGTAAGCCTTCGCCATTGGTTCGATTGTCCTTCTGAAACCAAAACAAAACATTTTATCATTAGTTTAATTTCAATAGGACAAATTTGAATTAATCCCTTACCACTTTACATATCGATCCCGCCAACGTATCATGATATTATAATAGCGAAGCGTTACAAATCAAATATGCCATATTAGCGGGTGTTTAGATACATGCAACCGAAATATAAATACGAAAAGCGAATTTTGCTTTAATGATTTATGAACAGAACTCTACCTATTAGGTCCATACTCTGACTCCAAAAAATAATAATATAACATGTATCTGTCAGACCCAGAATTCAAACCTGGGACCCACATTATAAGCCGATGTGTAAGCCATTCGGCCTTCATTAATTTTTGTATATATTTGGAAAAGTTATTTTAATAATAATTTTATAAAAGTTTAATTGAAGAAATATTATTTTTAACATTTATTTCCTGATAATCAATTATAATATCAATCCAATTGAATATTATTCCATAACAGGAATGAAGTTAACAGCGTGAGCTTTGAAACTGTGTTGCCACTCGCAATGCTAAATAGATATTTAGTGGCTATACTGCATCTGTTTGTGCATTAACAATTTTATTATAAAAAAATTATTTAGGAGGTTATAATAACTATTCATTTATAATATATTATTAAATTTACTTTACATAATATATTGTGCCGTTCGCACACTTTCACACCTCTTAACAATTAAAAAAATTATTTAATTAGATTAAATGTAATTTGACATGCATGCTCCTCTAGGAAATATACATCAATATTTTCCAACTATTTTCCTTTCAATAATTTGTCGAACAAATATTTTCAGACTGCCTTTCTACAAGGCATGCTCGCTTTTCACTCTCTAGAATATCGTAGATCACTTCTGCTCTTGAGACATTTTTGCCTGCTCTCATGAGGGATGGTTTCCAATCCTGATGTCTTAATGAATTTATATACGCCCGTCAATAACCTACGTGGGTTGCAGCCATGACCTCTTCTGGGTCAGAACTGTTTACTCGTGACAAGCTTGTCAGGCACCATGTGTAAGGGGCACAAAACTAAATCTATATCTCTATATACTCCTTCGCTCCCCTCCACCTTCTCAAATACATAAAAGGTTGGTATTCGACTATCTCTTGATAAGTTTATAAATAAAACACCTGATTGCTAATACGCCTTGTTAACTTTATTATACCCATTGATAAATAAATATTTTAAAGTGGTACCTACACTTTATGATGTTATTTTTTACATTCCTCTACTTCCAAACACATTTTCAGGAACCAATTACGTGCGAAAGTCGAGTGCCACCTGTATGTATTTTTATTTAGCGTGTTTGAATAGAACCAGTTTTTTTCAATTTAAATCTCATGTTGTGAATGTCCTGAATTCAGATTTGTGGGCTCAATTTACCGAGAGTACATCGCAGAGAAATGTCAGATTTTTTTAGTCAATACTTGAAAGCATCTAAGCGACACTTTTTGAGCATAGACAATCATTGAAAAATTGCTATTATATGGCTAAATCGCTATTATAAGCGTAGACAATAAGTACAAATAAACTTCAAACATTTTCAATTACCTAATTAAATTCGCCATTTTCAAAAATCAGTATAGCATATTGAAGTTCGCCAATGCATTTCATAAAATTTAAATAATTATAAAGTAACCTTTGACACAAAGACACTTGTGCTTAAACCTTCGTATAAAAACACTCTAAATAGGTAGGTAGGTAAGTATGCGAAAATAAGGAACATTTTTCAAAATAACGTTATAGATAACAATATTTTTTATATAACATTTAGCCGTGTTAACTAAACGATATTGTTATTATTTCAGATAATTCCGACTCAAATTTAATCAATAAAATAAGAAATACGAGTGAAAATGGCTTGAATGGCTTTTATTTACTCTTTGATTAGTGATTGTTTTTATAAGATAATAATATTTATCCATAGTCAGTATTCCGTATTTATTTTGTATTCATTTAATTAAATGTATAATAAATAAAACAGGCTCCAGTTTATGAGCCCCACGAAAACATTTCGCTTCCACAAACAAATGGCCCGGTCAAATAGCCTCGATAAAACGGCTCACACTGATTGAAATTAAACGTCACTGGTTTTCATTAAAATGCCACTTTTCCTACTTAAAACTTACCTTTCGGCATAATATACCTATCATAAATATTCATGAAGCGTGTTATCTTTCATATTAAATATTATACCAAACTAACCACGTATTTTTTTTTAATCTTAATTTTCTCGGTTATGCGTTAATACGGAATACTGACTATGGATATATATTACAATCTTATAAGAACAATCACTAATCAAAGAGTAAATAAAAGCCATCCAAGCCATTTTCACTCGTATTTCTTATTATATTGATCAAATTTGAGTCGGAATTATCTGAAATTATAACAATGTCGTTTAGTTAACACGGCTCAATTTTATATTTAAAATACTGTTATCTATAACGTTTATTTTGAAAAATGTTCCTTATTTTCGCATAGGTACCTACCTACCTATTTAGAGCGTTTTTATACGAAGGTTTAAGGCTCGCACAAACCAACGCGAATATTCACCAAGTACCCTGTCAAAATATCCCGAAAAAAGCACCCGCCATCGGTACGGAAGGTCCGGTCAAAAGAGTCTCAAAAAAAGCCAATGCCGCTGTAATGTTCCCTACTTACCTGTTGTTGTTAATGAACAAACATAACATTTATTCACGCACGGGATCAAAAGATACAATGAAAGCCATCAATTTGTCATATATTTGGCTATTTTTTGAGACTCTTTTGACCGGACTTCCGGACCTTCCGTATCGATGCGGGTGCTTTTTTCGGGTTATTTTGACGGGGTAAATGCGAATGGATGGCATTGTCTGAGACAAATTGTATCAATGTTAATATAAAATTATTGATATATTATTTGAATGCTCGATACCGAAACGTCAAACAATCGAAGCGCTCCATATTGAACTTTGTAAGATAATAACTTAATTCCCTTCCGAAATCTGAACGTCGCGTGCTCTTTCCCGTAAGCCAATACGAGCTTGATTGGCGAATATTCGCTGCGAATAATTCGCTTTGGTGTGTGCACGAATGTCTTAAGTTACTTTATAATTATTTAAATTTTATGAAATGCATTGACGAACTCTATTCTATACTGATTTTTGAAAACGGCGAATTTTATTATGTTTGATTTTTATATTTGTATTTATTGTCTACGCTTATAATAGCATTTTTGCCATATAATAGTGATTTTTTCCATGATTGTCTATGCTCAAAAAATCTCGTTTAGATGCTTTCAAGTATTGAAAGAAGAAATCTAACGTTTATCCAGGGTGTACGGTCGTAATATAGAGCCGATTTGTGTCATGTCCACAATGTTTTGTTTTTTTTTTAATAAATAAATAAATGAATATTCAAATCAATAAAGATACACAACTACATATTATGGCACGCGAACATCAATAATGAAACACTAATGAGTCACACTAACTCTACATTAATTTATAATAAGGTAGTTTTGTGTTTCATTAATTCGCACCGTGAGTGTGAAACCAAAGCATCTGCAAAAGACATATTTTGGATATATTAGGGTTTGAAGTCTTCGTTTTGTTAGGAGAAATGGAGTTTCTAAAAAAAAAACCATAATATTTGGTTCATATCTACATTATATTGCATGTTATTTCAGTTAGTTCACTTTTACATTATCAAGTTCACGACTTTTGCAGTTGTTTTGCATTTAATCTCAAATTTGAAAAATTTGCAGATGCCATGGTTTTACACTCACGGTGCGAATTGCCTGCATGTTCCATCAAGTATCAAGTAGTTAATAGTAAATTCATAACGTGAATGTATAAATATTTGTAACTCACCACATTGCCTTTCGAGAAGTAGAATTATTCCGTATACCGATGATTGTGATGTAGATAACAATATTAATTACATTTTAATGACAATGAAACATTTGGATGTGTTGGTAATGACAATGAAGATGTACAATGTATGTGTGTAGGGTGTGGTGTGTGTGTGTATGTTTATTGGGAACTAATGCGAGGTTGTTTCGGAATTGTGAGGCGTTGCAGTGCGGGTAAAGCAGATTTCTATGTGAGCGACCCCTCCTCCGGATCCTTGGGGGACTCTTTCTCTTCAGGGGTCTCGGACGGCGTGTCGCAAAGGTTGTACGGCTCTGGTTTGCGTAGCATTTTCAACTAGAAACGAAGAGAATTATCGTCAACCATCAAAATATTTATGGTAACTAGTATTGTAAAACTATAAAAAACAAACAACATCTCGACTATAACTGTTTACAATTGCATTTTATTGTGACAATATGTACTGCCAGCAATAAATCCACACATGTGTAAACGGGTTATAACAACCAATGTCTTTTGACATTTTAGTTATTGTAAAATGAAATTTTACCAAGTAAGTGCTAGTAAGTCAATTAATTAATAGAGGCTATTTATTTTAGGCGGACTGTATAGTCAGTAGTTGAAGTTCTTTGACCCAACTATTGACAAATAATGGTAAGAGGCAAGCATTACCTGTAACTGTGCATAGGTAATATTGGGAGTGAGGCAAACAAGCAGCACGGTCATGTTGTCGCAGCCCATCCCACCCATGGCGCAGTCGGGGGCCAGGCACAGTTGCATCAGCCGCTCGCAAACCACGCACGGCTCCAGCCCTTCCATCAGCGCCGTGCGGCAGTAGTTCACTGCATCCTGCGTACAAAATATTTATGTATCTAATACACCGATTAACAGATAACCTTATCACCGCTAGCCAATTTTTACTAGGTGGACACTTGTAGGCCAGCTATTTTTGGAATAAAATAAATCCCTGAGGCCGCGAATTTTTAGCAAAAATAAACCTTATTATTTTTTTTTTTACATATATATTGAAAGCTTATCATAAACACTAATCATATGCTAAATGTCTAATTATTGGACCAGTATTCTTACGAATATTAAATTATTCAAAACAAACGGCTGAGACTGGCATTCTGTCTTCAAAGACAGGCGAATAAGTTCGCGTTTTTTGTATGGCCGGCACTGTACGCTCGGCCATATCCGCGAACATGTTCGCTTTGACTTCACAGAACCGTAAAAAAGGCCTTGGCAATACCTAACAGGCCAAATATAATTTGCGGAAAAAAATCAAAAAACTACGACATCTCTAAAATCTCAGTTGTACCAAATTCATGAACTAATATGGTAAAATCTTTTAGGAACATTCCGATAGATGCCAGTATGTGTCCTATTTTAAAATTATTAGTTTTGACCGAATTATTAGTACTACCGATACATCTCGTATCTGGCGTAGCGAACTTGGACCATTTGACAAGATATCTCGTATCTGACAGTGATCGGGTAAAAAATATAAAATAGGCACAAAATAATAAATATTTGTGAAAACTTACCAAATCAACATGTTTTTCGAGTTTGTCGTGAATATTTTCACATTAAAATGATAAATATTGTTTAGAAAATAATATAAACAAACAGTTTACTCAGAAGTTATGACATTTACAAGAATGCACGAGTTAACTTGTCCATGGCCTGATGCGACGTACATGCATTGACAAGTTAACTCGTCTCTGGCAGTGATCAGTGACTATTCTAACTTACATTTAATTTTTTAAGAGAGAGTTCTTTGAATCAACTTACTGAAATTATGAATTATTTTTATGACATGTACACATCATATTTTAATGGGATTATTGATAAAAAAAATGGTGCATACACTTGTCTATATAAATAATAAAATAACTAAAGTAGACTGTTTCAAAAAACTATCTTTCAAAATATTTCAAATATGAGTTAGAACAACTGACGAAATATTATATATTATTTCAGTGTTACCTAGACGTATTTTCAAAATTCTTTGGACTGACCGGATGACAAATGTTGACATTCTCAATCGAATGGGAAAGGACCGAGAAGCTGGATAGTATCTAAACCAGAAAACTATAATACCTCACCACATTATGAGAGGACAAAAATACAGCATTCCCCAACATGTTATCCGTGGAAAGATCAATGGTAAACATAGCTGAGGACAACGCCAGATTTCATGGGTTAAGATCCTTCATGGTTGGTACAAGTACATCTCCACCAAACTGTGATGGTGGCCGACCTCAGTATAAAAAAAATGCATGATATGAAGAAGTGTTACCTATAGACTGGCATTGTTTTTTTAATATGGGGTGGGTATTAAAAAAAGTATCGCAAATATAAATTAAAAGTAGATACTAACAGCTGGGCTTACTAGGCTATTATTGAAATTTCTATAGCTGTGCGAGCGTCGAGCAATTTAAACTGTTGGCTGGCTGACTTTAAATCGAAGTGTAGCAATCATACCACTCAGCATTAAATGAGTGACACAATTCAATATTTGTGATTTGTTGTCAAAACAAAACAATAGAGTAATAATGGTTTTCAGCTTTCCTCAATTATGAGTAGATCAGTAGGGTTCGTTATGATTTGTTGATTGCGACAATATCTCTTGTAATATATGGACTGCATTTGTATAAATTGGAAGGACAATGCATGAATCGTCACTCACTCATCGAGTCCGTTACAAGACGCACTACTATTGCCAGTTCACTCGACATAGTCAATCGCCATTCCACTCGAATCAATGTATTCTTGTAACGACTAATAAACTCCTCTCAAAACATCCAACCAACAATGACCTTTTATCTCCTCCACATCATCTACCGCCAAAGAAGTAATCCACATTATTCACTTTGTCGAATAGGTTTTGTTTTCTAAAATTTTCGCATTCGCCACGAATGGTGGAATTCGCAGCGTATGGAAAGGTTGGTCGTTCGTGTAACCAACTAAATAGCTATATAAAAAGTTCGATTACAATGTGGATATATTTATAGACATAACTTGGTTGGAATAAATGATACTCACTTGACTAGATAGTACATCCCATATTCCGTCACAGGCGATCACCAAGAACTCCCAGTCCTCAGTGATTTTATGGACGACAACATCGGGGTACGCTGGAAAGATAAAATATAATATAGCACTAAAACAATGTTCACTTGCCGCATTTTATTCCCACCATTATAAAACAATTCCCACAATAACAATAATCACAAAACACTCAATTGAGTTTAATTGAACAAATATTGGGATATTAATTTCCTTCCACTTATAATTATTAATTAAATGATTTTCTAACAAAAACTAAATAAATAAATATGTTAGAACCTGAGAAGATCATATGGGCATCCACAGGAAGAAGGTTGTATTGACAATTTTTGTTTTTATGAGAAATGGATGTTAGCGACTTGCTTGACCTATTAGGTCTATAATCTGGTTCCAAAGACATATTGAAAAACAAGATGTGAAGTTTTTTTGCCCGACCCGAACTCAGGACTCACGACATTATAGGCTGACACATTACCCGCTCGGCTATCATG
Organism: Rhyacophila brunnea; assembly: GCF_057557595.1. Lineage (NCBI taxonomy): Eukaryota > Metazoa > Arthropoda > Insecta > Trichoptera > Rhyacophilidae > Rhyacophila > Rhyacophila brunnea. The sequence continues at coordinate 26,123,800 of NW_028232774.1, forward strand.
GGCGTATAAATAAATACACAAGATTTAATAATGTAACATTCATTGTTGAAAATACAGTCGAACTTGGTTATTACGAGGAAGATGGGACCGGCTGAATTTCCTTGTTATAAGCGTTACTCGTTATATCAGAGAATAGGTATTTTTAAATGAGCGGTCACATAACACAAAAAGTCGCAATTTAAACAAAAATACACAATTCGAATTTTTCCCCGAAACAAGCATGGCATTCGAAACTACAAAAGTTGTTTATTGTAATGAATGCTGGTAGTTAAGTACCTACTTACTTCACAAACCTTGGATTTTTTTTTCAACCATATGCGTGAATACTTTTTCAATCTTGTCAGCAAAAACACCAATTAGGTAGGTACTTAGACACTTAACTAGTGTCATAAACGTAATCTGAACCTGGTGGCATCCAGTCCGATTTTATTGCTTAAGATCGAATTGTTTTTAAACGATCGACACATTCATAGTTTTAAAAAAAATTTGACGATATTTTAGCTCGGTATATCCGATAAGGAGCTCATTATAAAAGTGAATAAATGTATAGAGAAAATCATAAACTAAAATGTCAACAAATGTTTTCTCGTTACATCCGAGATCTCGCTATATCCGTGATCGTAATAACCGAGCTCGACTGTACATACATAATTTGGAAAATAATCAAAGTTAATATGTAACGTTTTCTACGTTCATTTAAATTACTAAAAGATGGTAGCTATCATTGAACGAATTAACACAATTCTGTGTGCGAAAGGAAGAAGACGTTAAGTCTTAAATCGCTACTTTTCAGTACAGCCAAAACAAGATTAATTTTTAGACCATTCTGTTTGGGAAATCCAATGTTTCTGTATGGAATTTAGTAATTCAAAGGTGTTGATTTTACTTATCCTTTTTCTCATATGTGTATTATGGTTCATTTGCCATCTTTCACTCATTTTTCGTTTTAAGACTAATCGCCCTCTTCTTTTCGTCCAGAGAATTAACACCTCAGATGCGTAATTATTAGAAACTATCTCCATGGATAGTACTTGAGTACGTAGAATAATTGGTAAAGCACTCGCCTGTGCGTGCGATTCTTTTGTATTTGAATCCCACCATGTCCAAGATTTTTCCAAAGATATTTCTAATAGGCACGTTTCTGAGGCTTCATATTCATTCTTGAATATAAAATAATGTAAGAAACTATACGTACCAAACCAAGTACATAATATATACTACAATCCACATGCACTTGTCAAAATGACCAAACAAGTGTTCTTTCACAGTGAAAACTTTTATCAGTTAAAAAATACATTTCATTCGCAGATAATATTAATAAGAGTTTCTTACCTATAACAATCTGGTCCTTGGCTGAGACTTTGGGGTTATTCTTAAAGCAGAAGTCTCCTAGAGCTCTGGACATGGCCAAGTTGCCATTCACTCGGTTGAATTCAACATGGCCGCCCGCCGCTACAATTCGTTTCATTTCAGCTTCGTTGTTCGGTTTATGGTCGACGGACAATGGTGCCGCCTGCAAAATAAAGAATCCACGAGTAATGAGATATTCTATTAATAAATTATTATGTATCCAACAACACGTTTTTCCTCCATCTGTTTGATTTAATAAATGTTTTATAAGTATAAATTCACTCTATATTATAGATTAAATATTGCTTTGATGACAAATTTTAATTACGTAATTTTTCATTGTAATTAAAATGTTTATTTTCATTAAGGTCAAACAACAGGACCAATCAAAGAAATATAGAATACTGACGAATTTAAATATAAGATACAAAATAAATAAATAGGTGCTGGTCTCAATCACGGGTGTACAGAAAAGGTAACGTATTTCCACGATTATAAGACACATCCTTATTTTTATGTACCAATAATAAAAAATAAAAACACTGCGTAAACTTTATTATAACAGACAAAGTCATACAATCACAATAAAAAGGATTTTAAAATAGGCATATCAATTCTCCAATTACGAACATTCTCTGTTCACTTATGACAAATTTACATCCTACAGATCCGTTTCCGTGCTCTTCTCCATACACAATAACTTTTCTTTTCAATGCAGCATCATAATGTAGTCTTTTTGCCGACATTTGAAACGGTAATTAGGGACAAGATTTTTATTCAAACTCAAACGTGACTTAAAACTTTTGACTTTATTCAAAAATATATGAAAATCAACGATTTCGGTGAAGGCATGTATATTGTTATTTTACAAGTGTCTTTAAAAAAAATATGAAAAGTGATGAAAAGATGAAGACATGGAAAAGTCATTAACATTATCCACTACTGAATAAAGGATTCCCATAGCTCCTTCCGCTCCACAAATTATTTCTCCTCCACTATAATAAATATGTGAATGATGTAATGTGTGTATTAATGTATTACCCTTCCGTTGATGCTGGCAACGGCTCGGGAGTCTCCGATGTTGGCGCAGTAGAGAACATTGTCCTTGATGAGGACCACCACGGCCGTGCTGCCGGCTGCTTCCTGCCGCAGACAGTCCTCGCTCTGCATCACCGCATCCAGCTCCAAGAAACCCTGCAAATATACACAATACAATACTCCGTTACCCTCCATACATTTATCATGTGATGATCCCTTGTTTAAAACATTTTTATTGTTGTTTAGCATTCGATCAATTACAGTAAAATATATTAAAAGATAAATTGAGCTGATTACTTAGCGCAACAAAAGCCCAAATCAAAAAAACTATTCTATTATAATAAATACATTATCAATTTTCATTAATAGGAATCTAACATTCTTAAATCTTGTGTATGTTCAGTGTTGAATAAAAAATTATGTTAGTGCAAGGACATCTTATATAATATAATTTTATATTTTCCAAAAAATTAAGCTTGAAATATGCACGAGTCTTCTGCGCAGTTCAAATTTAAAAAACATTATTAAGAAGTTGATAACAGCTGAATAAAATTAATCATTATAGCCCATTTACACGTGCATGGATTTACTGCTGGCAGTACATATTATTGCGGCCATAACAAAGAAAAGAATGTGTAAAACGTATTATCGTGCAAGTTGCATGTGTTATGTGCCATTCAAATTCTGTAACTGTTAGTGAGTCAGCCAGTCGAATTCGACCGGCTGAAATAATGAGTTCATTGTTTCTTTTACATGTTAAATCTTGATCATTTCTTAAGTTTGTTGCATCATCTTTATTGTTCCTTTCTAGTAGTATTCCAATATATAAAACACTCTTCAGTCGGACTTCCAACAGAAAACACATATTGTACCTAGTAATATTCAACCTTATATTAGTATACTAGTAATAATATGTTATGAGATTTTGTGTTATTAACCGGAAATAAAGGATATCAATTAAATACAATAATAATATCTTTTAATAATTCCAACCCATAACACATGGATCAAAAAAGTTCAGCGGCTTCTGAATTTTCACATGATAGTTGCAACTTGTACAATATATGTGCATGAGCAGTAGATTTTTAGTGGCGATCCTGATGATTTTGAAAGCATTTTAAAATTCACTGATTTTTACAACCTGTCCGAACCTGTCAAATAGCACCACACAACAACAACAAACGCATTCACCTAATTATTGTATTATTAAGTCACATTTCTCTGTATTTTTATTATAAAAATTGTTAACACTTATTTGAATTTTGCTTTGAATTTGTAATTTGTTATGTTCATTACAAGTAAAATAAATAAATTTGATTTGATGCCTGAAGAATGACATTGGCAAGACAGTAGTCAGCACATTTGTATGTAAACAGTTATTGTAGCAATAGTTTAATTTACACACTATTGTTGCCAATAAATTCTGCACATGTACAGGCGCTATTACGCACTGAAAAAACAGTTATTAATTAAATTACATGACATGCAAATTATATAATATTGTGTTACATAGTTCCTTAAAATGATGGGAAACATTTTGTAAAGCATGAAAAAGATTTATTGGAAGGTTTAAGACATTCTGGCCATTTGGATGACTTTGGATGATTAATTAATTAATAATACTTTTACATACAGAAGATAGTTTCTTTGACAGTGATAAAAAAATGATAATGAGATTAGGTACCAACTTTATAGCGGGACTTTGGGCAATCTCATTATGTTATTTTATATGAGGCACATTCTTAAATTATAAATATCAGCATAAACTTAAGAGAGTACTTCAGTGGAATGGCAAATAATTTTCAACTATATGTGCGACGAAATTTTGGACTCGCTGGCAATCGGAGAGCGAAAGCTAGCTGTGAACACGTCAATTTGTTTCGTGATGGCGACGAGGGTATCAATTCTTAAATCGTGTAAAGATGACTAAAAAACGTTACCCATTTACTTGAAAAAGAAAACATGTCAATGAATATATTATTATTGTTACTAATAGAACAATAAACAGAACATTAAATGGACGCATGTTGGATTTATATGACAAATTATATTTCATTCGATTTGCACAATCCGCGCATCGCTTAGCCACGATCTTTTTAGACCATGCCTCAACTGAGGTATAGCCTTAAACTATAAAAAGAATTTAGATATTTTTTCAACATCCTCGAATGTCAACTTTAAAAAATTTGGTTAACACCGGACACCATCTATAAGCATAATGGTAATATCATTACCTCGATTAATTAAAAAACTGGATCGCCCTTCCATTTGCAGAATAATTTGAAACATCTGATATGTAATATTGTGTTTGTTAAAATTAATTTGCATGTTATTACCGATGTCAGTATGTACATAACACACTATGCAAACTTTCATACGTGATATTTTTTAATAAGCTATTAGATAAATACCTGTTTTAATGACTCTTCGATATTTCCGAGTTGGTACTCGGGCCGTTCCACGACATACTTGTGCAAATGTTTGCCTGCATACTGTGCTATGGCTGCGCCTGTAAGTCAATATTAATAACATAAGCTGTGATAGATAAAAAAATGATATTGTCAAAAATGTCCACTGATTGCGGGGTTTCCCCAACTACACACAGCTCACAAAACAATATCGGAAATAATTAAAAAAAAAAAAAAAAAACAGTAGACCTTCGAATGCAAATCATTTGTTGAGACTTACTGATGCATCTGATCTAAATATTTCCATCTCCAAAAACTTGTGTATTTGCCCAAAAAATTTGTATGCATTTGAAACATCTTCGAAGTGACTTGTGAATTGTAAATTGCGGCAGGTATTGAAAAAAATTTTATTTAATTTCAATATATTTTTTATTAAAAAAATCGGTACTGTTCGGTTATACGGAATACAGCGGAAAACACATTTTGAAAATAGCCGATAAACTGGATTATTTGTTAGGTTAACCTAACCTAACCTAACCTAACCCAACATAACTTAACCTAAACTAACCCAAACTAACAAATAGTCCAGTATATTGGGTATTTTTAAAATGTGTTTTCCGCTGTATTCTGTATAACCGAACAGTACCAAAAAATCATACATTTTTGGCTAGTTTGTATAAAACTCTTGTATAAAACTGTATAATACTCTACGATTTGAAGGTATGTCTTGTACATCATCAATGCTAGTAAAATAGATTGTAAACACAAAAAAAAGCACAAAAAAACTTAAGTTTACTTTAGTGTTGAAATTATATAAACATAAACAAAGAATGTCAGTAACAAATGACTGTAACATTCAAGCCGAAACGCAGTGACAGACAGTATATTGCGTTAATTAGGGGATAAGTCTTATAAATTGAAAAATTAATTGAATACCTATACTTAATTACCCATAATTCATACGTGCATAAATAAGAAAATGTAAAATCAAATCAATTCCCCTGATTTACCAAATTCCTCACAGATATGATATTATCCAATACTCAATCTTCCTTTGGTTCTCTTGAATAGTAGTGGTTTTAGACTCTCTATTTTCCATTCACACTTTTCTCATTTATCCAGATGCCAAAGACTCATACCACCGAAAAAAAACTAAAAAGCCTTGTATCATTGGCTTAATAATTAAACTATAGACGGGTGATTAAATTGCTTGAATCAATGCAAATGGTCACTGTCTGGTTTTATCTCCCAATGAATGGAAATTGATATAAAATAGTTTACCTCCATGTCCATCGTACACGGCGAAGAAAGCCGCAGAAGGGTCATCGGGCAAGGACAGAATGTGAGTGTGCGAGTCTTCCATGGAAACCCTCCATCCCTGCATGCAGGAAGCTCCCACTTTAAACTTCTCATCTTGGCACACGGATGACTGCTTTTCCGTCACCGGCTCTGACAATGTCTGCCCCATGGATCTGTAATAAAATACACATCTTTAAAAAAAAAAATTCGACCATGTCCGATCCTAATAAGACCATGTAGGTGTTCACAAAGCGGAGGTTTGTATTTCCAGGTTTTTAGGAGAAATGGATGTCAGCCACTTGCTCAACTTATTAGGTCCATACTCCGACTCATACACAAATTGTAAAATAATATGTCTACTTGCCAGACCCAGGATTCGAACCTGGGACCCACGACGCTATAAGCTGACGCTTAAGCCGCGCGGCCATCATAGCTGGTGAATAATGAGAACCGAATCTTAGGCCACCCTGCACACAGACGCGATTTAATCCACGTAGTCAAAATATCAAAAAACTCAACTGTAGAAATATTTAATCCAGCTTAGTGTCATTGTACAGGAATATGTCATCAGATGCAGAAACAGTAATTTTGTATTGGCATTGGAGAAAAATAAAAGGGTGGAAATATTGTATGTATATTATGCAATAATTATACATAATATTATGCAAGTGCAGTGTTGTAAACTGTAAGAAAATCATATGCGCCTCCACAGAGTGGAGGTTAGTATTAACAAAATTTTTCGTTTTTACGAGAAATGAATGTTAGCCACTTGCTCAACCTATTAGGTGCATGCTCTGACACCAAACACACATTGAAAAACAATTTGTGTATTTGCCAAACGCAGGATTTGAACCTGGTACCCACGACATTATAAGCCAACGCGTGAGCCGCTTGGCCATCGTGGGCTGTCAGATGCTTGCATTTACTCTTGGCTTAAAAATGCTTTACATGGTTACACTTAGTGGTTATGATCGAAATTTCTCGATTATTTATTTTATCAGAAATATCGAGAATGGCATTACTCGAAAAATCACAGCAAGAATATATAAAACATTTTTATAAATTTGAAAGTCAGGATTGAATTTGACTGTTTTATAAATGAAACACCCAAATAAAAAAATTGGTTTCGCATTGAAAAAAGTGTTTTATGGCGAAAGAGCTAAGAACGACGTATAAGCCGCTCGGCCACCGTGGCCGTATACGAATTCTCGAGATGATATTTTTCGATCACAATCTCTAGTCGAGTACCAAATATTGAAAGCCCTCAATAGACTGAGAAACATGCTAGGATGCACCTAAGACAATATGGTTCTCTAACAACCGAGCCCCGGCAAAATACAAAGCATGAATCAACTATTTTCCTATTTTCATCCACGACAAGATCCTACAAGCCGAGTATAATGATGTTGCCTTTGCTAACTTATGAAGCGACATACTGTAAACGTTGAAGACCGAACGCAACGAAGCCAACAATAATCTTAAAAGGTTTCACCCGGGACATCTTTGAAAAGTGCCTGACATCATATCAGTACACAACGGCGACATATGAGGTAGTGGAAGGAAAAATTATTAAAACCATACTTAATGCATTTTTATCGAGGAGTGACTATTTTAATCTCAATTTAGTATTGTGGCTTTTAGATAAGTATCGGCGAACACGAGTGGGAGTAACAGAATTTATTTATATACAAATATTGTTCATGCTTCACTTCCACCACTGCTACAATTACCGATAGTGATCTCACTGTGACGTAACAATAGATTTTACCAAAAGATAATGTCTGAAAACAACTAATTACATTGATTGATGTTACATCAAACTGGCAGTTTGTATCCATTCAGAAAATAATTATTATTATCAATGATAAAGATATTGTAGGATATCCAAAAAAAAAAAAGTTGTTCAAACTTTCAAAAGAATATGTTGCTATTTTATATCGGGACACAACTGGTTTCAACGAGTTTTCCTACTACAGTCAAACACGGTTATTACGATCTCGGACATAGCGAGATCTCGGATGTAATGAGGAAACATTCGTTGACGTTTTGGTTTATGATTTTCTCCATACATTTATTCACTGTTATAACGAGCAACTTATCGGATATACCGAGCTAAAATACTGTTAATGTGTCGATCGTTTAAAAACATTTCGACCCTAAGCAATAATTTCTGATCGGACAGGATGCCAACGGGGACGGATTACGTTTATGACACCAGTTAAGTGTCTAAGTACCTACCTAATTTTTGTTTTCCCCGACAATAATGACAAGTATCCACGCATATGGTTGAAAAATCTAAAGTTTGTGAAGTCCGTAGGTACCTACCAGCGTTCATTACAATAAACAACTTCTTTTGTAGTTTATGAAGGCCAAGCTTGTTTCAGGGATTTTTACGATGGTTTTCAGATTTTTTATTTTCGACTTTTTTTGTTATGTGACCGCTCATTTAAAAATACCTATTCTCTGATACAACGAGTACCGCTTATAACAAGCAAATTCAGTTGGTCCCATCTTCCTCATAATAACCAAGTTCGACTGTGATAATTAAATAAGCATGAAAGACAAATAAATTGAAGGGTACATGGCATAAACAGGCTCATCGACAAATTGATAATTGTTGAGGAGAGCAAAAAGAAGAATGAAATCGTTATTGGTTGAAAAATGGGTTTAATATTAAGTAAAAGAATTTATATATTTATTTTGAAATATAATAAAAGTGAAAAAAAAGGTAATAAAACATAATATCCTACGTTTTTGTGCAGCTGTATACACAATGAGCTGATTTTTGCCTAGACTACAATTTCTTCCCCCTTCAATTATAAAGCAATGAAATCAGTTTTTGTAGTTTTAATGATACTATTCTTGAGCACTTCCTCTGTTGAACACATTGGCATTTGAATTTCAAAAATGAAAAAATGCGATGAGCCTGTTTTTGGTTCAATTTGTAATCATCTTGCAATAACACTGGACATTTTCTTTCACTACCATTAGACCAGGGCTGACTATAATAGTCAGGCCGGGGCACTTATGGCCGGGTCAGGCGAGTTATGATGGTGATTATCTTCGAATGCAATGCGGTAACCTATTCACAGTAAATGAAAATATTAAATATTTCATTCAAATTAATTCATGCACTACCATTTTACAACAATATTGCATTTGAAGAATAAGCAACAATAGCACTACGATCGAAATTTGCAGCTTCGTGCCCCGTCCTAATATAGTTGGCCTTGTAGTAAAGTAGTAAACCCTAGGTCAGTGATGGCGAACCATTTTTGTGTGACAAGCGGGTATCGTATGAATTTTGTACTGGCTAGCTTTATAGGCGATTACATGATAATTTGAAAGAATATTAAGGTATATAAAATTTATAATGAAACATTTTATTCCTAACATTCGATTATATCCCAGAACGGATTAATAAGATAGCAATGTAAACGCTGTCACTATAAACTGAGGCCTTGAAGCAATTTTTGGTTCGTTACTTAACGACTATCAGGCCATAAAACACAAGAAATGCAAAGCTAATATTACCAATATTCAATGCGTGATTTGTTTATGTGACATACTTTAACGCATATTATGACACAGACTTAAGTATTGAAAGTAACATATTATTATTCTTTAAAGTGTTTAAGCACACTCAAGAATTATACCTTCTCAAAGCCTCACCCAGAAAGTAACCCACTTCCTTTACATGTGTTCCCTGGCACTACCTGTGACAATTACATGAAGAATTGAGTCAATTTCTCAGGCTTGTATTACTAACAGATCTACAATTTACATCTCTGCTACACTGAATCTCTCCTTGCATGATGCAATATTCCAGGCATGTCCAACATGTAGTTCGGAAGATGTATTTTGGACACGATCGCACCATAACAATTAAAATGTGAAAAATTTGCACAGTTGCAATATATGACTTGACGGTGACTTTAAAGAGTAAGCATAAACCATTCCTATTTATATTTCCTCACCAGCTTATGTGAAGATGGTTTTTAAATTGACTATGAAGAATCCTGCGTGATCTCGTGGTATCACTTGATTCGTATTGCATCACTCATGGCCTGCCTCAGCAGGTCTATTCTTAAAGGTTATCACTTCAGCGCATTTCCGTTATTATCATTGTTTCAAATTAGCACGGAAGGAATTCTATACACTAAACGGTTATCGGCAGCTATCTCTAATTCGTAATACGGTGAAAATTTAGGTTGGTAGACATGTCGGTCAGATTCGGATATGTTCGTGCTGCCGAACCCAAACGGATAAGACCGAAGCCAAACGGATAAAGCCGAACCAGCGCCATCTAATCAGTAATGAGCCGAACACAAGAATTTTGTATTGACACATCAGACATAATATTACCATTATATTAGTCGTCATTGCGATTGCAGTAAAACAGTTGGATCTTGCGTCTCATTTCTCAATATTCAAAATGGCCATACTCAGTCTCGTTCTCACGTTAGCACGCCCAACAAAGGTGCAGTTAAAAGATATCACGTTCAGACGGTTAACTTTTTTACACAATTAACCGCCAGAATACATAAAGTGATAAATGTGATATATTTATCGCAATTAGCTCTTTTTGATGTTAAGTGATATGTTCGAATAGGCCTGCAGGAGTGAGGGAAGAGAAAATGTGAATCTCTGCACTTTAAACTGATGAGTAGTTTCCTTTCCCATTGTGCAGTATACTATTTACAGTAGGAGAATAGTTTGACAATTAGTGCGATGTGTCCCGAAAAATGAAAGCTTGTAATTTACCATTACGAAGAGGAAATTGAGCATTTCTTTGTGACGGTGAAAGAGAAGTATTGCTCTTTAATTGGTACAGCTTCTGTATCCTCAGCCATATATATTAAGTTTGATTAAATTTAAAAATTATAATGGGAGAGTATGGTAGATTGCAGCCTACATGGAATTGGACATGCCTGCCATAGAGCAACAGAGACCAAACACAGCATTTAATCATTATATTCAAACTCACAATCATTATTATTTATTTTGACAGCTTAGTCAAGATTAAAATGAGTAATTGCCTTGAGATAGTATTGATACGTATTCACATTGACTTTGATGCATTTGAATTGAAATTGTGAAATTGACAACGACGAGAATATTAGTTTTTAGCAGAAATCTACACAACAACCTGCTTGATTAGCGATATATAAAATGTTTCCTTTCGTCACTGAAATACTAAATATGACCTAAACCAGTAATAGTTATTTACACATTTTTAACTATTAGGTTAAAAGAAAGTGGTATCAGACAACCGCACAAGTAGACTAGCAAATAATAGATGGAAAAACAATAAAACGGATTAACTCTTAAATATTTCTACATAACAAAATATTATATGGAATTAAATACTTAAATACAAAGGAAATCGTTTTCGATTTCGGTTGACTCACTCATTTCTGACGTTATAGGTACCTAAACCATGGGAAATTTGCAGCGGTTTATTATAATAAACAATCGGTTGATATAATTTGACAAAACGTAGTGTATCCGTGTTGCTTTCTGTGCTTCGCGATTCAACAAAATAGGCTTTGTTCTCTATCTGCTAGTGTTAAATCAAACAAATTTGTGTGTCATAAACAGAAACAGAATCATAAAAATCAACATACCTGACGGAAAAATAAACCTACCCAAATTCACAAAATTTCCTTTCTCGACATATAAAACTTAAAATGACAATGAAATTGCGTGATATCAATAATTAAGATAGAGTTTCTGTGATTTACCAAACCATATCTCTTTTCGCGCAAGACATTTGACAGATTGTTGATAAGTATATGTGTGAAGACAGTGGCAACTGGCGAGAGGTCATTTTTTTAATGTTGGTCAATCTCTCTAAAAATTATAATGCCAACTCTTCTCTACTTTATCATTAATATTTCATAGAAAAGATTACAACAATTTTTAACAGAACTGCGCCATTTAAATGAATCAAAAAATGTTATATTTCCTACATTCATCTGACAATCTTATATACAATAATATGACGTCTAAATTATATAAAATCTACAGTGCAAAACAAAAAAAATAGAGAGATATTTTTTTTTTTTTAAACGAAATAAGAATTGTATTGCTCCCTTGCTTTCATAAGATTTGGAATTGCAGTGTAAATAATGATCATCTGTATCCCGAATGTTACGTATTATAAAATAATATATTATATTTTATTTTACTTATTGTCAAGTTACTAAATTGTCGATTCATTATTCACGTTTCGTTACAAACTTCAATCTGCAATTTTGTATTGTGAATTGTCGCTTGTCATTCAATTTTTAACTTGGCGTTCACTAAACTAAAATACAAAAATGGCTTTAGCAGATTATTGTGGTCTTGCTAAGAAGATGGATTTAAACCCACTCGACCATTACAACGTTGAAATAAACGACGATGTGTTTAGAATGAGCAAAAACTTCTCGGTAAACTGTGAACTCAGCGTACCGCCTTATGCAAACGTAAGTTTTGGGTTATGTTCAGCTCGCCGAAATTGCACATCATCATCTCGCCGAATTCTTATGCTTGAATATATTTTATATTTCACTTATCTTAATTTGCAGCCCGCTGAAAATTTGGCCCGTTTTGTAAAGGATGACACAGGTAGAGGCATCAGACTGCACTTCGATCATGGAACCACAACTTTAGGCTTTCAATATCAGGTAATTTCACTACCTACTTAATTATTTCGTTTTAATCACTATTCAAACTATCAATCATAATGTATCCGTGTTATTATCTGCAGGGTGGTGTTGTATTAGCAGTGGACTCGAGAGCGACTGGGGGTCAATTCATTGGATCACAGTCAATGAAGAAGATTGTTGAGATCAATGATTATCTTTTAGGTAAATATCACTTTCATAATAACTCTTAATTTATTTTTAGTGACAACGATCTTTCTTAATCATTTACCTTACATTTTCTTAACCTTTTTACTGCCGGTAGGTGTATGTATGGCGGTACCTTGCCAAATAAAAAATTAAAATCAATTTACGTTTCAAGTGGTAAAAATGAATTCTGTTTCAATTCTGAGTATATGACGATATTACCAATATATATCGTTGTGTGTCCAACATATTTGTATGTTTAAAAAAATTGATTTACGTTAAACGTTTACATATAATCCCGTTTGAAGCGGGACGTCCAAAGATGTCATTTTTGTATGAGCGGCGTTCTGTTCTAGGAAAAGTTCGCAACTTAAGACGTCATTGGCAACCATCCGGTTAAGCCAAACATGTTAAATTCAAACCCTAGAGCTGTAGTCTAATTATATTATTAATGTGAAGTTGAGAAAGATTTACAATGGCTAACGATGAAATCAACTGCAAGTCATCATTTATTTAGCATATTTAGATGAACCATCAGAAAAAAAACTGCAAAGAAGGGCATTTTACATCAAAACAAGCAGTCATGTTGTTTTTGCAGCCATTTTTCTATTGCTACTATTTCAAACAAAATATTGCATCAAGTGTTATCATATAAAAAAATGATATGATTCCTTTCTGTCCAAACTCTGATGCCCTCTAAATAGCCCTTATACATTTAGGCATTTTTTCGTTCGCTAGATGAATGCATCGCAGTGCCGTAGCCTTGTGCATTGCCTGCCTTACATCGATTTCAATATTACTGTTTTACGTGATGAAAGTACTAACGCACGTAGCCCCATCACCGTTGGACTTTTTGAAGGATTCAAAATGATAAATGTTCTGTGTACTATGGTTTTTTGAAAATACTTTACTTAGGTACCTACTATAATTTTTACATCTTTGTACTAAAATCAGCATATTATTTGACATACCAGTGTAGACAGTTGGCGCGGTGCATAACACGCTTTCAACGTAAAGCATGCGCAAAACTACTTAGTGCTAAAACCAGAATTAAAAAGTGGAAGAAGTGATCAAATGTCGAGAGCTTCTTACAATGACACCTTGCAAAAAAGCATGTCAATTCCAATTAATTTCAGTTTTTTACTTCCATTTGAATCGTTTTTAGCGATCCTGGTTTCACTTTTCGACATCATCGACCACTCTGCACATTCTTTTTCTTCTTATTGTGCCATCTCCTATTTAAGGTCGGCCACCATTTGGGTAATCACAAAACTTTTCAATCTATATCAACATCGTCCAACAACATGCGTCCGGTATTCGGATGCTGGTGGACGCCGTAATGATAGCTGGATAAATATATATATTATACACATTTACTTATTTTAAATATACATTGGACAGGTTATTTTTTCAGATGTATATTTGCCAGTTTTATATAATTCGTGAAGATGCCGAAAGGTGTAACCCGAGTCGCTAAAAATGATTCAAATAGAATAAATAAAATAGTACACAAAACTTTGTCAATTTAAATTCAAATTTCATCAATTATTATGGTATTATTTTTTTTAAATCATGCTGAATCGAGAGATAAGGCTACACATATATCGATACCCTAGTTCTATAGGGAAACAACTCAAAATTTCAAGGTTTTGAGTTAATAATGCCATTTAATGTAGAACGGTTGTATCTTCATAATTCAATAAAAAAAAATCGAATAACTGTTTTTGGGATTAATCATTAATTCAAATATTAACGAGAATGTCTGAGTTAATTATTTGTTAAACTGTAACATTTCATTTTGCATTGCTAAGTTCATTTGAACTAAGTAAAAATAAATACATTTACTTCAAAAATCAAGGCTTTAACATCGAAATGAAAATTTGTTCAAAATTTTCTAACGCCATTATCTTGGAACAAGGTATTTTGAGTTGTTTCCCTATAGAACTAGAGTATCGATATATGGAGATACAAAAATAACAATGAAGTTTCTTTGTAGGTACGCACACTGACAGAGAAGGTTAAATAATGCCTAGTCTATTCCTTTCCACAATTCTATTCAGTGATGCTGGGCCGTATTTATATAATCTAAAGATCCCTTGCATATAACATGAATAATTTGGAAAGTCCTAATTAGATTTACTTACCATTGTGTGTAGGAACCCTGGCGGGCGGTGCCGCGGACTGCGTGTACTGGGACAGAGTCCTAGCAAAGCAGTGCCGTCTCTATGAGCTGAGAAACCGAGAAAGGATCAGCGTAGCCGCCGCCTCAAAGCTCATGGCCAACATGGTTTACAGCTACAAAGGAATGGGACTCAGTATGGGGATGATGCTTGCCGGATGGGACAAGAGAGTATGATCATTTAATTATTATACAGTGCTGTTTCTTTCTACAAACCCATCCTCAGAATGATTGAATAATAACTTACGAGCGTGGGTTTGTAGTGTGATAACAAATAGGTTTTAAAATCTTCACATTTAATAAAATTCTACCGTGTTAATGCTAATTCAATTGATTGATTAATTGCAATTTTATTTAGAAATATTAGAATACTCTTATTCATTTACTGAAACTGTATTTTTTTTTACAGGGTCCTAGCCTTTACTATGTGGACTCTGAAGGAACTCGAGTTCCCGGAAAGTGTTTCTCTGCGGGATCCGGCTCCATATATGCTTTCGGAGTGTTCGATGCAGGTTTCAAATGGGATCTTACCAATGATGAGGCTTATGGTATGCTTATAATAATGGTGTTATGTAGCTAATATTTAAATGCGGACGGTGGTGATTGTATCGTAATAGGGTTTATTTGTTTGTTCACCTAACAAATTTAGTCTATGTCCTGGCTCAAACCATAGATAACAGACATATAAATATAGATTCATAAAGCCGCATTTAGACCAAGAGAGCGAATGTTTGTTCTTCCCCCACTCCAGCGAAATTCTTATGCTCGCTCAACAGAAAGCGTCTACGTCAAGAGAATTTCATTGGAGTGGAGGAAGAACAAACATTCGCTCGCTTAGTCTAAATGCGGCTTAAGTTCCATACAACAGAATGCCCTCTATAATTGCCGCCATCTATTGTCGTGACTATAAATTTTGACTATGTAAGCCAGTAAGTATAAAAACGAAATTGTGACAAAAACAAATAAAAGTCGATATTTCAAATACAGTTTATTGCAATGATAATAATATTGACATTATGAATAACAACATAAAATTATGGGGACATGATCGTAATGCACTCCCACCATTGGTGGTAATTATTTGTCAACACTTCCTGTCAGATTGATGACTTCATTAATTTCCTATGTGTAGCCTGAAGATTTCATTATAATTTTTCATCGCTTGCCGTTATTCTGCGCAGCCTAATGATCGACATCATATTAATGTAGATTCTGAAACAATAATTTTAAAATGGAATGTCAAAATGACAATGTCACCATTTCCATTTGTGTAAGCAAGCTTGCGTAATTTAGTAAAACGTAAACTTCTATGTGAAAATTAGAATATGTACTATGTATCATTATTTCGATGCCACGACTGCAAAGAATTTTCAAGGGACATGCAGCGTATATAAACATAATATAATAAAAATACACCACCCATTAATTTATTCTATCAGCTGTCGAATTGCAAAACCTTTTTATCAATATGGTTTATAAACGCCGGACACCAATATTATTCTGACACTATTATATAATATTTTATTTTATTTACACATTGACATGGATTTTGAAAAGAATGGCATGACATCAGTGACAAATCTGTGGGCGAAAGGAAGAGGGCGATAAGTCCTTAAAATTGAAGACAAAAAGAATATGTTGATAAGTCTAAAAACATAAATTTTCTTAGGGCAGCTATTTCTAAGGTTAGCTTTCTTGTGGTAAATCAGGAATATTTTTAAATGTTGGTTTGTTGAGAATTTACAAACATATTACTAAAATTTTAAAACATCCAAAAACATAATATAATCTAAATGTACAAATAGCTACCCTGAGAATTGATGGTTTTAGACATCAACATATTCACGCCATACACGGATATAGCTCATCACAATTGTCGAAAGGCGATAGAATTTTTTGGCATTTAATAATTATTATAGTTTACTTCATCTTCATTACTCATACGTATTGGCCGTATGTATGAGATTCCCAAATTCTTTATAAGCTATTTAACCGATTTTCCATCGAATAGCTTATAACACTGTTTGTGACGTAAGCGATCTGACGTCACGCGCCATTAAAAATGGCTGCCTCAGCTGTCACTTTCAAATGTCATTTTAATTTTGCATTCATTGCAACAAACGTTTGGTTGAGACCCTTGTTCGTTTTGTAGATTCTGTAAAACATTTGCGAACTCTAAAAACAGTTCCTAGTCGTGCTGTTTACAAAATACGTATAATTTTGATCCCTAGTCTATAATCTAGATAGTAGGTAACTGATAAAATGCCTCGTACCTATTTCGCTTGCAATATTTCTCATGGACACATAAGATGGACTTACGTTAGATTACGATAAAATATCTCCGCTAAACCACCGCAAAAATAT
Organism: Rhyacophila brunnea; assembly: GCF_057557595.1. Classification (NCBI taxonomy): domain Eukaryota; kingdom Metazoa; phylum Arthropoda; class Insecta; order Trichoptera; family Rhyacophilidae; genus Rhyacophila; species Rhyacophila brunnea. Next base: position 26,141,274 of record NW_028232774.1, read on the forward strand.
GTACCTACTGCTGTATCTGGCATTAAAATATACAATTGGAAGCATTCTGCGTTCTTCTATATATTATGGTACCTACCTACCTAGTTAATTATTGTAAGATAACTGTAATAAACAAGGCACAACTCTCAAATACACTGGAAACATCAATAGTGTCATACGGTGATTTTTTATAAATGATAATATTATACAGAGATCATTACATATTATTGTCTAAATCATTTGCGTTTTCTGTTTTGACATTTCTCATAATAATTGAAGAAGTCCCATTGAAGTGAAGTTAGTCATAATAATATTCAGTATTGCCACCAAATGTATTCAGTGTTGCCACCAAATGGTAAAGTTTACTGGCAATACAACCTTTCGCACAGTAGAATAATTTTAAAATACATGTGATAAAATAGCTGATAAATTATTTAAAGTTTATAATAATTATTCATGTATAATTATTAAATTTATATGGTACCGTTCGCACACTTTCAGACACATTTACAATTTCAAAATTTTGAATTATTTATCGGGGAATGAAATTTTATAATACGAACACCATGACACATGAGATCTCACATTTGTGACGTCACTTAACAGCTAATTACGTTTGTACTCATGCATACAAACGTGCAGTATATAGCCTATAAGGTTTTTGGGAATCTCATGCATACTAATAATAAAATTACATTTTTTGTTATGCATTGTAGAGCTGGGCAGAAGATCAATCTACCACGCGACTCTGAGGGACGCGTACTCTGGCGGTATAGTCCGAGTTTATCACATCACCAAGGATGGCTGGAAGAATATCTCCAATGACGATTGCATGGATCTTCATTATAAATATGCGGCAGACAAGGAGGCCGGTGGGAAAATCGACGCTTCCATGACACCGGCATAAACAAATTAATATATTTAAGATATAGTATTATGTAATCCATTCTACACATCTAAACCTGAAATGTCCCATTTTTTATTTTTAAAAATTGAATTGTTACGATTACATTTATTGCTGCGAGAGCTTAAGATGACGTGTCGAACTTTTATACAAAAAATTGTGGCGGTTATACCTACCTAATAAAAAAAATTTAAAACACATTGTCTGTCACTAGGTTTCCCATTCCCTTAAACTGCTGATACTTCAGTTAATGTACGCTTCGTCATCTCCTAAAATCATCAATATTACGTCTAATAAAAATGTTATAATTTTCAAAAACACATAGTTATTGATAGATATCCTTCAGATTTAATTTTCTGTCATGAATATAAAAAATTCACATTTCAAACAGGGTCACATTCTATTAGGTACAAAAGATATTATTTCTAAAAGTAAATCTGACAAAAAGAGATGTACTCAATAATAAATTGTGTGAAAGAAATGTGGAAGTAAGCGGTGCGATCAAGATAGCATTATAACAGGTGGTGTAGAAATGATACTAGAGTCTGTATTCTATAAATTGACGTACACCTCATACGGAAAGCATTGTGCCATGGCGTTCAACTGTCGCAAGTTTACAATGGGAGGGAACGAGATGGATGCTGAAGCGGCGCGGAAACCGGCACGCCAGCTTATAGAAGACAGACTATCAATAGACATCATTTGAAAACACCCCAGATAATAATATAATATATACTGTCACCTCTGAAAGGACGGGGTGGGGGGACGTAGATTGCACTGTACCCCCCCCCCCCCCCCCCCCATGATAAAGTTGTTATGGGGTATCGTCTGCTTGATCTCTCCCGGCGACATATATGTGTTAATAGACAACGAATGAAATTGACGGCGAAACAGTGCGTTTTATTTTTCGGAATACATTTACAGCATATGTATACAATTAATATTAATTATAAAATAAATAAATTTAGCTGGGACGTCAGCTGCGTCCAGCCGACGTCTTGAAAGGAGAGAGCTCGAATGAATCAGTCCTAGGGGCCCAGGTCAAATCTCCGAAAAATACAATGTTAAAGTTGTCGTTGAATGCCGAAGGGTGCTTCGTCCTTTCTCGTCATACCTACGGGTTGTACCTGGGTTTTGAATCAGACCCTTGATCATGGCCCCCACAAAGGGGGGGCTGACAGGGCTCTAGCCTGGGGGCCCGGGCTCAGGAAGGACCTGGCGTGGCGAATCGACCGGATAAGTGATTTAAACACTCATCACAAATTCTCTCGATTAGTAAAAAGTATCTTCAATATTATTATTATTTAAAATTATGTGGTTGTATGATAGAATTTTTAATTGTGTATCGATACTTGACAACTCCATAATTCAAATATACAAAAAAACACTAAATATAGGTACTGTCACGACCTCAGACTTTGGGTCTTATACCTAGAGTACATTTTAGGGGTGTAGAGTGGCCTGAACACGCCATTGGCCTCGTAGTCAAATAAACTGCACCAAGCCGCACCCTTGACCACCCAGAGGGACGTTTCTTTCCAGAAATAAGTCCCACGGCCCGTGTCTTTGAGGCTGAGGACACGGTTCGTGGAAGATCAGGTTCAAGTAAAGTACGCGAGATGATGAGTGATATTAGGCCTTTGCCATTTAACTCGTATTACTACGCGAGTTGTTAAAATATCATGTATAAAACTATGTAGTAAAATGTCTAGTTGAAAACGTATGAAAATTGTAATGCCATGTGTAAAGAATGAATGAGAAAGATAACAGGTTGTACCAGAGGAATGAAAGAGTTGATAGAAAATAATTATAAATATGTAAACACGGCTATTCAAATGTACGCTCTGAAACGTCGATAAATCGGTGAGTATTCTCTTTTTGGATACTAATCATGGGGCCCATCCAATAAGGAATTCCGTCAACTACGGTTTGACACCCAGATAAGGCCATTCGGAGAATGTTCATGAAAATCTGTACTTTAAAATGAAGATTAATTGATTTGAAATTGACTTTTCTCCGAATATTTCAAGTCGGACGTTTGCATTAGCACCCCTACAAGCTAATTACCATTGTAAAATAATCAGAAATTAACATACAACAAAACTATTAATTAATTAAAATTACGCGCTAAAATTGGCGGTAATTGAAATGTAACGGCCGAATTCAAAATGTCCAAGACCCCCCACTACCGCGACCTCCTTCAGAGGATATAAAAACTTGATTTCTTCCCGCAAAAAAGCAGTTGCAACAAGGGATCCCGACCTGGATCCCATGTCAAATATATATGTAAATTCCGGTACGCAAAGCTACGGCGCGAGTCAGTAAAGAAAAAACCCGTTCATCGCAAAATCCATGTCTGGTGGTAACAAGAAAGAAATTGCATACAAAAAGATCCGTTCGGGCGGAATTATAAAACGTTGCCGGGCAAGTCGTAGAGTCGATCGCGTGAAATTGTAGTAACGGGCGGCCATTTTGCTGGCCTTATACGGCGAATAACCAACCGCCGTCTGTAACAGACGAGCGCGATATCTGAATATTATAAATAACTATTGTGACGAAACTAATGACAGATAATTATAAAATAACTGATTAGAATTACGACTAATTCATGTGCTATAAAAAAGTAACTCTAAGATAATAAGTTTGAATTGTGACTAATTCACACATAATAAGAAAGTGACTATGAAGTACCGTAAAACCCCCTAACTTCGCCCGGTTTTTTAACAGAAAGTCGTTTTGCCACCAAAATATCCACCAATATGAAGTCTTATAGATCTTATGAAATGCACAATGATAGTGTTTAATTTTATTTATATTGAAGTAATACCCTTTTCATACTAAATAATACAATAAATCACTATTTTTTATATAGACGAAGTTACGGCACGATTCCCTAACTTCGCCTAATGTGTTTTAGTAGGTACAATAAAAAAATATTGTCTATGGATACTCACGAAATCTATTAAAAAATAGCCTTAAGCAAATTCAGGTCTTATGCTTGAGACAATTTGACATATTTTAAAGAAATATCTACGTTGGCGAAGATAGGAATCACTTCAATGACTGTTTCATACAACCTACCAATTTACGCTAGGGCTGCCAAAACCCAAAGCATTATAGTATCATTTTTATGTGTTGATTTACATAGTAAATTTTTAATAAAGGAAATATGAGAAAAATTGTTAACTGGTGATTCAAATAAATGAATAGTTTTTAGTCTAAAAACAATAAAAATAAAAAAAACACATTTATTTCAAGAAAATCGTTTTTTTGTGACAACCCTAAAGCCAGGGGAAGTGTAGGAACAAGTAGTTCAAAAAACATAGCCTGACATTGCATACTCAAATAATTGATGTTTTATTATAAATATCGGAAATCGCACGTTACATTTGGCAAGCAGACTATATCACTATATTATATTAAAAATATGAAGAACCTACCTCTACAAGATTCGTAGAAATCAGCAAAAGTTCAGAGGTATTCCGAAAAAATCTCTTCAAACCGGACTCGAAAAAACGGTACTAACACAAACACGGCGAAAATAATGGCGGTTTGAAAATTGTGTGGTGACAGGACGAATATTATCTTTAAAATCGCCTCAGTGACTTAAAGTGGTGCAATAGTAAAAACATGAGTTTTTAGTGTTTAATTGATTTAGGTGAAGTTAGGGACACTTGGCGAAGTTAGGGGGTTTTACGGTAACGGATTCGAATTTTAAAATAAATTACGTACAATAAACTACTATCGAGGGTCGAATAAATTCTGAACTCGAACGAAGTATTAGGGTCCTGAAACCCTTCTATGGATGGAAACCGGTCTCATGAGACGGTCTAGAGTCTAAAGTTTACTATAAGTTAGTATTAATAAATACCTGTAATATAACTATAAGCTGAATGTGAACGATACATGAATAAAGTGGGACAATACTACTTCTCCAGAGTTTTTCTTATTTTTTTACTCCGTGCCGAACACTGACAAAAAAAACACCGAAGAAGACGAACACCATACGAAATTACTTAAAAAAATTATGATACCAGGGTTCGAATTGGACATCGTCTGAGCTAGACCGGAACCCTGGATTTATCAGTACATATTAATTTTACCGCATATACCATTTGGAAAACGCTACTGTAGAGCAGTGGCGCACCCAGGGGGGGGGGCAAGGGGCCCTGGCACCCCCCAAAACACCTCAATTGTCAGATTGATTTTAAACATTGAAATTGAAAGCCAATAAACTATACATAGACAAATAAAAATGATTTGTAATTCTCCAGCACCCTTTTTAGAAAAATTTCTTAGATTTTAATTTCTAACACAAAAATTTCGAAACACTGATGCCGCGCTTTTTTAGAAACCCAATCCCTAATGGAACTGTCAAAGAATTCTTGGTGTCCACCTGAATTCCGGAGTGGTATAGGTCATGGCTGGGAAGGGCTGACAGGGCTCTAGGCCTGGGGGCCCGGCGTGTCGAGTTGACCAGATAAGTGAGATAAACACACATCATAAATTAGCTTTAATAGTAAAAAAAGTCGCCTGCGGCACTAATATACTTCATGACCGTGAACATTTTCAATTATATAATTGTGCAATATATTTTCTGATTATTATGTGTCGATACTCCATTATTAAAGTAGATGTTTTAAAAATAGCCAATAATTCACTGTATAAGTACTTACCCTTGATTTGAACTAAAACACAATTTGAAAAACAATAATGTAGTGTTTCACATTGCCTTTAATCTTAGCGGTGGGTAGGGGGCCCGCCAAATATCCTAACTTGAGGGCCCTTTTCAGGATGTGGAGGGCATGGTGTAAGTACACCGAGTGCAATAGACAAAAGACAGATAAAAGAGAAATTAGGCTGTATTGTGTTGAGTAGGTTTGTGTATAAGTTAAATGCAATAATACTTTTTTTTGTCCATTTTCAATTAATATTTTGAAACCTCAATATTAAAAATCCAAAAATCGACGATAAACATTCGGCGAAAAGAACGACTACATCCACTATAACAGTCGGTGGTGGTGTAAAACATTTTTTTCAGTGGAATTCGGCATAAATATTGTAGCTCTCTAGACCAAGCGGGTAGCACAGCCGATATTATTTGAGTAATGTTTTAGCATACTAGGCGCACATGTTCAGCATGGCCGCTGTTAGTCACTTCCAATCCGCCAGTCGCTGATGACAAACGGTTACCGTCACTATGCCTCCAATTTAATAAAAACTAGGAGAAACTGTACAAACATACCGCCGTGTGTTGTGAAAATATGTAAAAATAATATATGAAGAAGAAAAAGAGCCTATGAGACATGGGACTAATTTACATTTTCCTCCTTGGGCTCCCCCCAATATTAAGTCCTGAGTGCGCCAGATCAAAGATGCTAGCCTAGGGAGTAAGATTCAGGTGTTTGAACATGTACCGTTTAAAAAAAAAAATTCGGTTAGGTACATGTTCAAACACGCGTGTTACTATGATCTTACTCCCTACTTCATTTATCGTTTGTCAATTTATGGCTAGTGCCGTATGTTGTAGCTTAGCCACTGGGAAATTCCAATAGAAATGGCATATTTCAAAAAAATACTACCTTATTCTTAGGTCAATAATTATTATAAAGCAAACATTATTCGTAGAATTTTTATCACATTTGAATGGTCAAAGACATAGCTTATAATCAGTATCTTTAAATGTGTAAATCTTGCCCATTTTTCACTTCACTTCACATGACCGTACTGAAATATGACTATATTCTAGAACATTAGAGCGAGAGGTTTAAAAGAATACTATTTTATGTAATAAAAATACTTTATGCAGTCATCAAATGTTTAAACTAAATATAAAGGATAATAAGGCTTCGAAATTATGTAAATAGATTATCTACAACGTTTAAGGACTGTCCAGGATCATGCTTTGAAAATAGCATAAAAGCTCCATTTTGACGTACGCTGAGCATGTCCCCCCTTAATATGCGATGAATTTAATATAAGTAGGTAAGTGCTTTTACGGATGTTCTTTTTAATAAAGCTTTAGGTCAATGATTTTAATGCTAAGCATGAATTTAATGGTAAGGCTGAGAAAAGTAATTATTATTAATACGTAATTATGAAATAATATTAAGTTTAGACATTGTTGGCGAAGTTCCAAAAGGGTGACTATAAAATTGGTTACAGGCTAGAAATTGCACCGTCTCGTAATCGACCTGCTCATATCATCTGTGAATCCGCTTGATAATGGTTCAGGCCTCTTAGACTTGGATTCTCTGAGAATGCCATGCTTTAGGCGGTATCAATACCTACTAGAAAATATCTTTTTTTAGGCTAGGGAGGCCTTTATCCAGCTGTGGATTGGTTCAGGTCGATGTTGATAAGGATGATAGAAATAGGTATAATATCACAAATTCGTTTAACCGCTAGTAGTAGAATCAGGTGGCGGAACCCTTCATCCAGCAGTGGATTGATCCTGGTTAATGATGATGATGATAACGATATGAATATGTAGAAAAATATAATAATACAGATTTTGATAAATACAGTCATTCAAATGACAGAAAGGAGTAGAATCAGGCTAGGGAGGCATTTATCCAGCAGTGGATTGGTTCAGGTCGATGTTGATAAGGATGATAGAAATAGGTATAATATCACAAATTCGTTTAACCGCTAGTAGTAGACTCAGGTTGCGAAACCCTTCCTCCAGCAGTGGATTGATCCTGGTTGATGATGATGATGATTATGATGACGATATGAATATGTAGATAAATAACATTAGCATTTTTAATAAATATAGAAATTCAATACTGTCAAGAATACAATCAACGTAGAGAGGCCTTCATCCAGCAGTGGATTTATTGAGGCTCGTGATAATAATGGCATTATATATAGATAGGTAGATAATAATGTTACTGATAAATATAGCAATTCAAATGACAGAAAGGAATAGAATCAGGCTAGTGTAGGCCTCCGAATTCTTGGAACATCAAGATGGAAGAGCAGGTAGTCACTATATTATAGTCAATGAAACGAATGGTCACTATATTATATTTCGATTTATTTGTATCCGTAACCACAAAGACAACAAGAAAGTTCAACTATATTACTACTCGAATACCACAAAGTTAGAAAAAGTCAATTTCATTATTATCCAGTAACCACAGTATATAATAAAAAGTTAAAATTAATTATTATCCGATAAACCACAATATTTTATAAAAAGTCTAATTTATTAATACTCGTAGAACCACAATATATTATAAAAAGTCTAATTTAATTAATATAATTAATTATAAAAATGGAGGCACTTATTATTTATGTCATATTATTTAATTATTTAATATTAACTATTATTATTCCGTAGTCGAGATTACGCGAGCGCGGGGCACTGAGAAGAAAGTTTGGGAACCGGGTCCAAAAGGAAAACAAATCTCCAAAACGTCTCGCTGGTTGACACTCGCGTAGTCACGAACTATCAGAGTGACAGTAGGTATTCACACCGATAGGTATTCGACCGGTAGGTATTTTGAACCTCGGCGGTTGGCTCCAGGGAGGGTGATTCTAGTTCGACTGGATCTACCCCTCCAGTCTCTCGGACTTGTATGAAATTATATGAAGAAATCGCGCTTCTGACTGTCGCAGACACGGAGTCTGGAAGCTCGGAGAAGACTGATAAAGAAATCAAAAATAAGGGGTTTTTATTCAAAACTGGGTGATTGCATTTCTTTGGCCAACGTTTAAGGGATGCAAAAATCTTGTAACGGTTTCCTTATGCAAATTAGCGGAAATCGTACGGTGACTAATTACCCGTAATATTTACGTAAGGACCTGCTATATCGAATTATTGCCGGCGCTCCATTGGCACGCAAGTCAGACGATTTACAGTCTTCGGACTTTTTTTTCGCGTGGAGCACCCCAGGTCTGCGGACTTTTTAATCCGCAGACCAGGCTCGTTGGATTTCAAACATGTTTGATATTTTACTCGCCGAGCCGCTGAAATTCGTACGTTCACCACGCTTTACCGTCACATTATTTATATCTATGCCGACGGACGACAGCGCCATCATTATTTTACTGTCATTCAAAGTGTTCGGACATCTCACATCGATAACAACAATGGTAGATCTACGAGTGCATTCGAAAAGTTTCTTGGAAGATTTTATTAGTTGTTTTAAAGACAACCCATCGTTGTGGAAGACGACCAGCCCACTATACAAGAATCGTGATGCCAAGTCCTTGGCGTATGCGGAACTTTTGGAGATTTTAATCAAGGTGGAGCCGCAGGCAAGGGTCGACGATGTTAAAAAGAAAATACAGACATTGAGGTCGGGTTACAGAAAGGAGAGAAATAAAGTAAGGACATCATATCGAAGCGGAGCCGGCACAGACGCAGTTTATCTACCCAAACTGTGGTACTATAAAAATTTGGAGTTCGTGAACGACCAAATGGAAGGTACGTAGGAATGCTTTAAAGCTATTTATTATACACGTGCAGATTATGAAATTGTCGTACCTAGCTCTGAAAGTGACATCGCATTAGATTAGCTACTATTAAGCAATTAAAACATACAGCTATGAATCATTTCTAGTCACAATAAAATTTCTTATTCTTTGCCGAGGTAGGTAATAAATAATAATAATATATAGGTACGAGGGAATGCTTTAAAGCTATTTATTATACACGTGCAGACTATGACATTGTCGTATCTCTGAAAGTGACATCGCATTAGATTAGCTACTATTAAGCAATTAAAACATACAGCTATGAATCATTTCTAGTCACAATAAAATTATTTATTCTTTGCTGAGGTAGGTAAGAAATAATAATATATAGGTACGATCATGGCGGTGGAAGCGCGGCTTATTGAGTCGTGGTCGGGTCCCAGGTTCAAATCCTGGGTCTGACAAGTACACATTGAATTTCAATTTGTGTATGAGTCAGAGTATGGACCTAATATGTTGAGCAAGTGGCTGACATCCATTTCTCGTAAAAACAAAATCTGTCAATACAAACCTCCACTCCGTGGAGGTCCATATTATGATCGGACATGGTCGAAAGAAGAAGAAAAGAAATGATCATAAAATCAAAAATCGCTCGAGTTAGGTTCCTTCAGAGACAATCAATAAATCGTCAATCATCAATCAAAATTAATGGTACAGTTTGGTTATGAGGAATACAGCGGAAAACACATTTTGAAAATACCCGATATACTGGATTACACCAATTATACCAATATCAATATTAACCGTATGAAGGAATGGGTACTTAGGGGAGAGATAATAAAAAACAATTTTGAGTATTATGTTGTATTTTAACAATTTACATTTTGTTTTACAGAATCGAGCTCAATATCCAGCATGGTGGACGATTTGGAAAACATGTCTCCTGATGAGAGTTACTCCAACTCGTTAAACAACGAAGATTGTATTGAGGTAAAACATTTTAACTAAATTGTTACATTGGTTTAATTTATCTATTGCTTATCATACTTTCTTGCCATGTGACAGCCCCGGTAGTATTAAAATATTTTTCGAAATCTCCTCGCGCTTTCTTAGCATTGGCAGTCGAGTTCCGATTAGTCGTTGCTTCCAAAGGCGCTAAGGTGTCCTGTGACCTCAGTCCGAGCTCTATTAAACCTGTCTCAGGATTTTCCCTATCAAGGTCATGAGAAGGAGTATAAGTATGTGTTGATTTGCGACGAAGAAAGTTGTGCAGCACACAGCAAGTTAATACAACTGTATTGATATTTTCAATTTTCATGTTTATTGGAGCTTGAAAAATGCGGAATCTAGCAGCTAAAATGCCAAAAACATTTTCTATAATTCGCCTGGCTCTGCATGTCCGATAATTATATATTCTTTTACTGTGATTTAATTGCCTTTGTGAATACGGCTTTATGAAATCGTTACGTAATGCAAAGGCTTCATCGCCAATATAAACAAATGGCAGTGCATCAGAATTAGCAGTAGGTTTTTTTGGTGCAGGTATTTTTAATCTGCCTTCGTCTAAACGTTTGAAAAAATCAGATTTTCTCAGTACGCCTCCATCAGAAATACGTCCATTTGTTCCAACATCAACATAAATAAATTCATAATTAGCATTTGCAATCGCCATCAAAACAATGCTGTGGAAATGTTTGTAATTATAAAAGTGGGAGCCGGCGCCTGCAGGTGGCACGATTGCAATGTGTTTCCCATCAACTGCGCCCAGGCAATTTGGAAATTGCCATTTACTATTAAATTCTTCTGCAATCGTCTCCATTTCTTCGTGCGTATCAGGGAACTGCAACAAAAAATAATCAACATTTTATTTACAGATAGAATATTCGCCTTCAACATCCACGTTGTCGACTACTCCAAGGTCGAATCTCAATAGAGCACCAGAACCCCCATCGTTCAAACGAAAAAAATCGAATGATAGCGCCAACAAAGTGTTAGAATTAATCACCGACAAACTAAGCAAGACTGAAGATGAATTTGATGTTTTTGGCAAAATGATGGCCATGAAACTACGATCGATGTCACAGGGACAAAGATTGCTGGCCGAGAAGCTGATGCATGAAGTTGCCTTTATGGGACAAAGTGACAAAATAATGCCAGCAACTACTGTTCATACTCAACCAGTTTATCGTATATTAAGCAAAAATGTACAAAAGCCGGTATAATAAATTAATGTTTTTTGTATGAATAAATATCTTGTAAAAATATTTGTTTTTTTGTTTGTTTTTATGCCTATAAACCTTAGCTTAAGGGGGAAGGTGTTCCATGTCAGCTATTTTCTGGTATTTTCAGAGGTTAAGCCTGAATAGTACGTAAGATTTGTAGAAAAACTATTTATATCATTATGAAGCTTATTCATCGTCAAATATTTATGTAAAACATTTGATAACTACATAAAGTATTTTTATGACGTAAAATAATATTCTTTGAAACCGTGAAACGTGATAATTGAGAACGAAGCCATATTTTTGTGACATTAATAGGCTGTGATGATGACAAATTTTTCCCTTAATTATTATCTCAAACGATTTATTATAGATAGTTGTAATGTTATAAAACATAATGTAGTAAAATATATTCAGTATAATTATAATATTTGCAGTTTCTATTGGTTCTAAATCTAATGGAAGCGAGTGGACATTTTGTTATTTAAATATGCTACAATTATAGACATACGAAATAATATAAAGCTACGTATCAGAAGGTTTATCATTAATCATTGAATAAATGATGAAATATCTTGTTAGTTATAAATTTGTAATACTAAATAGAGACCTTTTTAAAACAACTGTTTCCACGAAATATTCGACCATCTTGATATCCGCCAGACCCACCTGCGAATTGGTGTATGATGTATGGAATCTTTAGCTGGTATTATTTTAACTTTATATGACCAAAAAAATACGCCAACACACAAGTATTGTACAAAAATATGTTTATAAAAGTGAATGCTACAAATTGAACACAAAAATAGGCGAAACAAACACAAATTCGAACATATTATTCAAAAGGAAAACATATTTTGACATTTGAGGACAAAACAAAAAAAAATCTGAAGAAATTTGTATTTGCGTCAATTCTACGTTATGTCATACTAAATCATACATTATAATTTTTAACACTGTTGCAATCTATTTTGCCTAATATTGCAACATAGCAATCAGTTTTCTGTCCCTTTCTATAACTATCTCCCTCTACATTCAAAATAATTATGATTGTAGTAGGTATGTATTTTATAAATTGTGATAGATTTTATTTTATTTCAGTGACATATATCGATGTACGTCAAGTTGGACTGCCCACTTTTGAAATTCAAAATTTTGAAATAGCCAGTCGTTAGTGCTGCGTTAGTGCTGGTTAGTGCTGCAATATCATCGTTAGTGCTGTTGTATTAAAAAAGTTATAGGCAATTCAATGTGGGCAGTCCAACTTGACGTCAAGTTGGACTGCCCACTTTGTAAAAACAAATAAAATTCAAAATTCAAAATAGCCAATCGTTAGTGCTACATTAGTAATGGTTAGTGCTGCAAAAATTATCTTTATTGCCATTAAATTGCAAAAGTTATGGGCAAATCAAATTATAAAAAACGTCAAGTTGGACTGCCCACTTTTTAAAAACGAATAAAATTCCAAATCCAAAATAGCCAATCGTTAGTGCTACGTTAGTGTTGGTTAGTGCTGTAAAAATTATCGTAATTGCCATTAAATTAAAAAAATTATGGGAAAATCAAATTATGACAAGCGTCTAGTTGGAGTACCCACTTTTGAAAAACAAATAAAATTCAAAATCCAAAATAACCAATCGTTAGTGCTACATTAGTATTGGTTAGTGCTGCAAAAATTATTGTTATTGCCATTAAATTGCAAAAGTTATGGGCAAATCAAATTTAAAAAAACGTCAAGTTGGACTGCCCACTTTTTAAAAACGCATAAAATTCCAAATCTAAAATAACCAATCGTTAGTGCTACATTAGTATTTGTTAGTGCTGTAAAAATTACCGTTGTTTCCATTAAATTAAAAAAGTTATGGGCAAATCAAATTATGACAAGCATCTAGTTGGAGTGCCCACTTTTGAAAAACAAAAAAAAATCTAAATCCAAAATAACCAATCGTTAGTGCTACATTAGTATTGTTAGTGCTGCAAAAATTATTGTTATTGCCATTAAATTGCAAAAGTTATGGGCAAATCAAATTTAAAAAAACGTCAAGTTGGACTGCCCACTTTTTAAAAACGCATAAAATTCCAAATCCAAAATAGCCAATCGTTAGTGCTACATTAGTATTGGTTAGTGCTGTAAAAATTACCGTTATTTCCATTAAATTAAAAAAGTTATGGGCAAATCAAATTATGACAAGCATCTAGTTGGAGTGCCCACTTTTGAAAAACAAAAAAAAATCAAAATCCAAAATAGCCAATCGTTAGTGCTACATTAGTATTGTTAGTGCTGCAAAAATTACCGTTATTTCCATTAAATTACAAAAGTTATGAGCAAATCATTTAGGTACTAATTGTGCAGTTGAAGTTTTTATGTACTTACAGGTAAGTACCTAGCGCAATTGTTAGAGTGAAAGAAAAAAGAGATTATAATGGATAGGTACACATTTTTTGCCTGATTTCCCAAGGTAAACTCAATGATTTTAGTTCATAATTGAAGTCTGAAAATAATACAAGATAATGTTTGATAAGTTTTATGAGCGAATACAAGTAGGTGTGCACGGGCAACAGTGGATTGTATGAGGCGAAGGGATGGTGTTTTGTTTGAAGCCAGCGAAGGCAGGTAGCAAAGTATTGTGTCCATGGCAGTGTTGCCAACCGTACTATAATTATAGTATTTGTACTATAATTTTGGCCCGCGTACTATGTACGATATAAAACAGGTATAGTACGTCCAAAATACTATAATTTTTAATATCGGAAAAAATATGTAAAAAGTACTAAAATTTCGATATTTTCATTCGATAAATTGGTGCAAAGTACTATAATTTCGCAATATAAGAAGATTTTGAGTACTTGGAAAAAAATTGCTCGAAAAACGTAAAAAAACCCTTGACTGGTTTAAAATGAAATTTCTTGAATTCTTCGGTAAGCATTTTTGGTCGTAAGAGGTACCTAAATAAAAAGGGGTCTCGGAGTTTCTCAAATTCTCCGTTATATTTTTCTGAGAAACTAAAAACCTATACATTTTCAACACTATGACAACGCGTACTATATTAGTTCTCTGAACTATAATTCCACTTTGAAAAGATGGCAACACTGACGGTTGGTAACACTGGACTAGGTATAAAATTTAACCCGGCCAAAGCTGATCTTCGTCATACTAAATTGAAACTATGCGGTGTTATTTTTCGGCATATTTTTTTGCCGTATATGAATGAATAGGCTAGGTAGTTAAAATATAAACTCTGTATTTATTTATTGGAGGCCAAACTTATAAAGATTCCGTGAACACATTAAAATATGCAGTTATATATCAAGTGCTGTCATAATATCCTAAGTGACAGTATTTAACCGCTTGTAGGTAGTTAAGTTAAGTTAAGTAAAAGTATCTATGTTATAATATTATGATTCGTTTTATTTAGGCACAAATTTGCATACCTACCTACAACAGTTGTAGGTAGGTATATGAAGTACCATCAGCGCTCGAAATGGAAAATATTACGAACCGGAGCGCTCGAAAATTAACACGGTTATCAAATTTTATGTGTATTTTATAAACATAAGGTTGCTAGATTTTTTATTATATGGCATATCTAGCTCAGACGGTCAAATTATTTTGTCCACGAGACGGAGCGATAACTTTACAGATTTCACGAACCGGAACGGCGCTCCGGTGCGTTCCGGTCCATTTCGAGCCCTGAGTACCATGTAATATGTTTGGTTAATGCAACGGGCGCTAAAAAATCTTAAACTCCTGTGAAAACATTATTTCAAATTACCTATTTTAGCATGTCATTACGGAGAAACTTGATTGTACCATTTAACACACGAAAGTAGGTAAGTACACAAAATATAAATACTTACACTATTACCATTTAGTGCTGCCGATTATTAATTGTATAATCGGCAATATATTCTGTATCTGAACATGTCTATCTTTGGCAACAGTGTCTGCAGTCTGCAATAACGGAAAAGGCCATGGACCAGTGTTGCCATCTTTTCAAAGTGGAATTATAGTACAGAGCCTCCAAAATAATAGTATTTGGGGAAAAAATATAGTACGCGTTGTCATCTGTTGAAAATGTATAGGTTTTTTGTTTCTCAGAAAAAAAAATAACGGAGATATTGAGAAACTCGGAGACCCCTTTTTATTTTGGTACCTCTTCCGACCAAAAATGCTTGCCGAACTATTCAAGAAATTTCATTTTAAACCAAAGTTAAGGGATTTTTTTACGTTTTTCGAGCATTTTTTTTCCATGTGCTGCAAATCAGCTTATATTGCGAAATTATAGTACTTTGCACCAATTTATCCAACGAAAATATAGAAATTTTAGTACTTTTTATATATTTTTTCCGATATTCAAAAGTATAGTATTTTGGGCGTACTATACATGTTTTATATCGTACATAGTACGCGGGCCAAAATTATAGTACAAATACTATAATTATAGTACGGTTGGCAACACTGCCATGGACACAATACTTTGCTACCTGCCTTCGCTGGCTTCAAACAAAACACCATCCCTTCGCCTCATACAATCCACTGTTGCCCGTGCACACCTACTTGTATTCGCTCATAAAACTTATCAAACATTATCTTGTATTATTTTCAGGCTTCAATTATGAACTAAAATCATTGAGTTTACCTTGGGAAATCAGGCAAAAAATGTGTACCTATCCATTCTTATCTCTTTTTTCTTTCACTATAACAATTGCGCTAGGTACTTACCTGTAAGTACATAAAAACTTCAACTGCACAATTAGTAAGTACCTAAATGATTTGCTCATAACTTTTGTAATTTAATGGAAATAACAATAATTTTTGCAGCACTAACAATACTAATGTAGCACTAACGATTGGCTATTTTGGATTTTGATTTTTTTTTGTTTTTCAAAAGTGGGCACTCCAACTAGATGCTTGTCATAATTTGATTTGCCCATAACTTTTTTAATTTAATGGAAATAACGGTAATTTTTACAGCACTAACCAATACTAATGTAGCACTAACGATTGGCTATTTTGGATTTGGAATTTTATGCGTTTTTAAAAAGTGGGCAGTCCAACTTGACGTTTTTTAAAATTTGATTTGCCCATAACTTTTGCAATTTAATGGCAATAACGATAATTTTTGCAGCACTAACCATTACTAATGTAGCACTAACGATTGGTTATTTTGAATTTTGAATTTTATTTGTTTTTACAAAGTGGGCAGTCCAACTTGACGTCAAGTTGGACTGCCCACATTGAATTGCCTATAACTTTTTTAATACAACAGCACTAACGATGATATTGCAGCACTAACCAGCACTAACGCAGCACTAACGACTGGCTATTTCAAAATTTTGAATTTCAAAAGTGGGCAGTCCAACTTGACGTACATCATATATCGGGTCGTCCAGTATTGCCATATCTACTAAAATATTATTGAATTGATATTTTAGTAAATAAGAGAATGAAGTTTTTCACCATTTGTATCTACTATTAGTTTTACTATTTTTATTTAATAAATAATACACATGAGGTTTTACGAATTTCACATTTGTTATTAAACATACTTACATAATTTAGAACACCCCAAACACATCGCGAAGTAAAAATATCTATATTTTTTACTTAGCCAAAATTATGAATCAACATAGGTTAGGTACCTACTGATGTTTATATTACAGAAAATTTAACTTTTACTAAATTATGAATTTGCGAGATTATAATAATACAGATGATTTTAAAGAATACTTTCATCAAATAACATAATAATGGATGCCTGTACTTACATAATATTTTCCAATGTAATTTTTTTTTTAAAAACTAACTTTAATTTCGAAAGTTTAGCCTGGCAATACTATGAACGTCATTTATTTCAGCGGGAATGCGAAATTTTCATCCTCGGTTTTTGACATAGGTACCTAACAATATTATCACAATTATTTATATCGATTGTACTTACAAAAAATGCCACGAACTCACTATCCGATGGCTGGAAGTTCCAAAAAAAGACGTAGGAGAAAAGATGGAAATATTAATACATTAAAAACACAAAGGTTTGAAATTATTATTTTATAATTTGACATAATTATACATAGTTGAAAAAACCACATTTCACAGAAAATTTTGGTTCACAATATTTATTTATCTTGCAAAAGGAAGTTTTGCGTATTACTTATTAATACACACAATTAAGTATAATGATCATTTGTACTTATATTATTTTTATATTATGTTTGTGCCATGTCTTATTCGAAATTAGTGTGTCTGTGACAAAAATTATAATCTGGTACAATAATTAATAGCAGCTATACATTTTGTTTTCTGTTAACTATCTACTAAACTAATATTTTTGAATGTATTATAGTATTGATATATTGCCGAAGACTATGCCTGAGCATGGAAATCCTCAAAGCATACTACCTGAACCAGAATTTCATCCCACATTTGAACACGAACACGAAGAATTTATTATAGAAAATGAAATTGAAGATTCAAGCCCTAAATTCCGTGTAGAAGGCCGTAGAATTATAGACTTTTCATATTTTTTCCAACAACTTCAATTAATTAGCCACCATGATTCTCCATTTAATTGTAATTTATCACATTTAGAAATTTTTGGGGAAAATCGGGATAACTTTAGTAGTACATTTTTTATTCAATGTAAACTTTGTGGTAAAAAATTAAAATTATATACCACTGAAATGAACAAAAACAAAATGAATCTGTGTGACGCATTTGTATCCAGTATAATCAGTATCGGCAGTGGATTTTCAAATCTGGAAGAAATGTGTTCAGCAATTGACGTACCATCGATTACAGCAAGAACATACAGAAAGAGTCAACAGAAGGTGTACGAGTGGTTTGAAGAAACCAAAAATAAGAGTATGGAAAACGCTGCGAAAGAAGAGCGACAACTTGCAATCGAAAATGGTGACGTCGATTCTTCTGGTATTCCCATGATATCAGTTGTTGCAGACGGCTGTTGGTCGAAACGTTCATACAGATGCAATTATTCCGCAGCATCTGGCGCTGCCACGATCATTGGTCAAAGAACCGGAAAGATTTTGTACATGTCAGTGAAAAATAAATATTGCGATTTGTGCGCCAAAGCTAAAAATAAAAATATCCCTGCTCAACAACATAAATGCTTTTTAAATTATACCGGTCCGTCAGGTGGAATGGAATCTACAGCAATATTAGAAGGCTTTAAAGAATCTATTAATACACATGGATTGATTTATTCAAAATTGATTGCTGATGGAGATTCCAGCACATACAAAAAAATTCTTGATTGTCACCCTTATCCGAATGTAACTGTCGAGAAAGTTGAATGTAAAAACCATTTAATTAGAAATTATTGTGGCAAAATAGAGGCATTAACCAAAGACACAAGATATCCCTTGAATGTAAGAAAAATCATTGCGTCAAGAAAAAGACGTCTGCGGAAAGCCGTCATAGGTGCAATCAAGTATAGAAAACTACAAGATAGTACTTTCGAAGAAAAGGTTATCGCTCTGAAAAAAGATTTATTTAATGGACCGCACCATGTTTTTGGAGACCATACTTCTTGTCTACCATATTTTTGTACAAATGAACCAAATACAGAGGACATGCTTGATGTAAATTATGTACCAGCATTAAAAGAATGCAGTCTATTTTCTCAATTAATGATATATAATTCTCGTTTGGTGCTAAATTCAAAAAGTTTAATTTATAATTTTTCTACTAATATTTCAGAATCTTTTAATAACATGATTGCAAAATTTGTAGGCGGCAAGAGAATTAACTACTCTCAAAGACAATCGTACATGGGACGATGTGCAGCGGCGGTAATCGCATTTAATACAAATAAGTTACATTGCACAATTCAAAAACAAGTTTATAAAAATAGCCCAAAAGCCTTCATAAATCGCTTAGAATCAAGAAGGTTGAAAATAAATAAAAAAAAAATAGGAAAATCTTGGCGAAAACCAATACATACTGTTCCTTTATCTAATCCAGATTATGGAGAGAGTTGCCAAAAACCTGATATGGACAAAAATCAATATCAATTGTTAAAAGAAACTTTTTTGAAAAAACTCAAACTGACAAACTATGAGAGGAGGGATATAGAAAGACGCACCGTATTACAATCTGAATGTGCAGAATGGCTAGAAAGGCGACGAAACCTTCTTACTGCCTCTGTTTTTGGTAAGGTGTGTAAGCGGCGAGAAAATACAAAATTTGGGCCTTTGGTAAAACGTTTATTATATAGCCAATCATTAGCCAACGTGAAAGCGGTAAAATATGGTAAAGAAAATGAATCAATAGCTTTACAACAGCTTAGTGTACAAGAACGGATTAAGATTGAGAGATGTGGATTGTTTATCGATGATGTGTATGATTTTATCGGTGCAACGCCAGATGGCATCAGCGATGATGATACAATTATTGAAATAAAATGTCCTTTCTCAGCTGCTGGAATAAGTGCAGATGAAGCTATTGTACAGAAAAAAATTAAATTTTGGAAAGTAGATAAAGACAGGAATATGGTAATAGATAAAAATCACGATTGGTACTTCCAGATTCAGGGGCAGCTTCATATTACTAAGAAAGATGTCTGTTTATTTGGAGTTTGGACGGGACATAATTTTCCTGTTAAAATAGAATTAATCAAAAAAGACGAGACATTTTGGATTGAAAAGATTGAAAAAAAGATATATCACTTTTATATGAATTGTCTACTGCCAGAAATAGTAGATCCCAGAACCAGTAGATCTATGAATATTAGAGAACCAGAAAGGCTGAATTTCTAAATTTTTATTTTAAATTTTATTATGCTTAATATATTTTCAACAAGTCTATATTACATCACTATTTTATAGTTCATCAAGATATATCTAATTTACTAATATAGTTTACTGTTACGAGACACCCAGAACGAGTGTAATTTTATGAAATTCAAAATAATATGTATACTTACATCTAAATAATGATACCTGATCTTGCTGGCGATTCCACTGCGCCATATTTTGTATAAGCATTCGTCTCTGCAGCCGTGAGTTTTGGTTCCGTGTAAAAAGTACATTTTGTTCTCAAGGTCAAAAACCAAATTGGTTGTGCCAATGGCTTATAACCATTCCTCATAAATGATTATAACTGATATCACCTCATGATCAGTGCCACGCACGAGTTAACTCGCGGGATCTTTTAAACGTCATAACTTCTGAATGAACTGTTTGTGTATATTTTCTTAACAATATTTATCATTTTAGTGTGAAAATATTCACGTTAAACATGTTGATTTGGTAAATTTTCACAAATATTTATCATTCTATTCTTATTTCATATTTTTTAAGGGATTCATTTTATTCCAAAAATAACTGACCTACAAGTACCCACCTGGTAAAAATTGAATTTGGATTGGATGGAATTTCCTAGTAGATGTTCCAACTAAACAACATGACGCTTTCTATATATTATTTACTGTTAGTTTTGAAATTATTGTATTTGAAATAAATAATGTATCAATAATACACATAGAAATCAATAGATATATAAAATAGATATCACAGTTTAAAAATCAGAAAGATCAATGCATATTACCATTGTTTATGTTACAATATAAAACAACATTTATCATTGAACGTAGGTACCAAGAAAAATAGACTTCATTAAAATGTGTCAATATAGTATATACCCGATATAATTATATAAATTATTATATTGTTAATTACTCTGTGGGGTCCATATATACTGCTTCAATTGTAATTTAATTTTACAGTATAATTATTTATGTTAAGTACTTGATTTACTTATTATATGTACAAATGTAATATACTTACCTACTTATTAGGATATATCTTGGTGAATTTTAAAATAAGAGGAAATTAAATGGAGGTCATCGTGTCTAACTAGATGTCTAACTAGACGTTGTTAAGTCTTATATAAATATTTATACATTATTAAATTGTTTTTCTGTTTTTTATTGATGTAAAGACATGGCATGTATTCAAAGTAATAACAAATTAGCTGTGTACTATTTATTTAACTTATATTAAAACCCCAAGATTGATTTCGTCTTACGACATATTTTATTCTTCTAAGTTTTACTATGACATTGTAATATGAACCATGGATATAGTATAGTACTTAAAAAAATCAAAACTGGTAATATATTATTTCAATATTTAATAGTCAATTTTCATTTGAAGTCAGCATTTAATTACTGGTATAACACATAATTATTAACTGATATCTACAACTTCAGATGGACAAATTAATTGATATATCATATTATCAGTTTTCATTTCCTTTCAACAATGTATTCATTCTAGCAGCTATTTTAAATATCTTACTAGTTTTTATGTCATGGCACCTTACAAAGGCTCCGAGCAACCGTATACTGAGCTTCGAGAACAGATGTTTACGACGGATACTGGGTGTGCGGTAATTTTAGAAGTAACGGGAGATAAAAGAACGCACCAAATAGCCTCGCATCACGTTGAGAGTGAATACGCAACTTTGTACCTGGCCCGGCCACGTGCTGCGAGTGCCTGAAGAGAATCCCAATCTGGTTTGCCTGTTCTTCAAGCCAACCGGATTCCGGCGTCCTGGATGGCCGCTAAATACTATCTATATAGCATATCTGGCGGAGTTACGGGCTGCTAGTATGACCTGGAACGATGCAAAAAAACTAGAGTGACAGAGATTCTTGGAGGCGCCGCATTGTATCCATATGCTGCAACTAAGATGCAGATATAGCCGAAGAGAAGAATTAATATACAGCATCTAGAAAACTTAAAGTCTTTGAAATGGTGTTAGAAAGACAATGTTTCTAATATCAAAGTGATATTGAGGATGAAAAAGAAAAGACTTGGAGAGTAAGCTCTACCAAATGACATACCTGATATGATACAAGTAACTGATATGCAAAATTATATTATATTTTAGAATATTATGAATCAATTTAGCAACTTTTATATCATTATCGATAATAAATTTAGTGCAAAAATGTAATTATAAAATTGTTTTATTTTTTAAATATGTATGCGAGATAGACATAGCTATAGGTTACAAACATTAGTCACTTTATATTTACCTTTTGTAATTGTACTATTAAATCTATAAAATGGGTATATATGCTTGATGGTCTACGTCATAAATAATATTATATGAATCACGCCATGTTCGGATCGTACGCCGAAAGTCGGATTTATTTCATTATTAATTAAAAGATTTATTTCATTCCATCTTATTCATATGAAACCGTCGACAAGCAAAGATCTCGGTAGACATTTTCTCCATCTGCAAAAAACATAACATATGAACTGTTAATAGTGTGATTTTTAATCTTTTATAGTGTGCGACTGTTTGAAGAATGGTAATTAAAACGGATTAGTGATAATACAAAGCATCAAAAAAGATTGATTAACTAAAATAAAGTAATCAGGTAGGTAACATGTTTAATAACAACTAGAACGCCTTAGATTATATCAAACAAATAAATATGAAATCACAGGCATTCTCGCAATAACCTCTAAACTAACCACGCAACTAATGTAGACTAAGAAAACAATAAATTAACACTTGAATAATATATGCAAAACACACAGAATACTACTACAGTAATAAATAACATAATATTGTACTTACAGATAGTGTTTCTTATTCCTGATATAAAACACAATTCCTTCGTTAGGTATCTTGCAATTTGCTATCAACATAATCTGACAGCAGAGAGTTTTTTCTATTAGTCTATGGCCAAAAATACGGATTTACTTGGCCGGCTAAAAAAAAGATTTTAATATAGCAAGAACATTTTGAATATGCGACAAATAAATAAAAGTATATATAATATAGTTGTTAAAAAAATCTGTGTACATTATAAAATATATTTAATATTATAAATACATATATTTTTTAAATTCATGTTATAATTTGTAAACGACGAAGCACGTCAGCTAATACGCATAGTAAATGTTTAAACTTTGGTAATCAAATTCGAATGTGACAGAAAGAGAAAGAAAAACTTTTTAATCATATTAGCATGCGTAAAAGAGATGTAACATAATATCACTTTCACTTTAAAAATCATACCTAGTATTCAATGTCATAGTTCAACTTTAAATGAAAAAACAGAAACTCTAGGTAAGCATGTGTGCCCAAGTATTTGAGCTATGTTAGCAAACCTATATTATTATGTGGCCTCATTTAGAAATCAAATTCCATGCTTGCTTTTCGAAGAATATGACTAGTATTACAATACATTCAACAGGAATAATTAAGCAGCTTGCTTACAGCCTATATGGAGAGTCCTGGCTAGGTACAGCATTCTAATCGTCTATTGAATATTTAGCATGTCAACGATGGCCTTATTTGTGACTATATATATACCTATCTCAAATGCATCTTGTCTGCCATTCTTATGATGTTGCCGTCTATGATTTATATAGGTAAAACAATCCACTAAGCGTTCACTTTATAAGACCAACCAATGTCTACTTGTTAATGATATATTTGTAAATTTGCCCAACTTTATTAGATGACGTATAATATAATACACACCTTGAAATATTCTCCTTTCAAAACGTCAATGATGACTTGGCAAGTTTCGGGAATTATCTTGCCCAGAGTTTGTCTTCCAATCGCAGTTCTATAATGCAAGTCAGTGAATGTTCCGCCGGCAGCCAAAAATCGCAGGGTTGCACATAATCTATCATGAGGAGAAATAGCTTCCCTCATCATAGTATTTTTTTTTTTTAATAAATGGGGAGACCAAATTATACAGTTCTGTGTATACATCCTCCGACATTCGCAAATAATTGCGGAAATCGCTCGGTTGCAAACGCAATTCTCGTATTAAATTTGTGTGGGATAATGTCGTTCGTTTCCTTATCCAATGTTTCACCCAGTATTTGTGTACCCTTTGCTTCGTTATTACATTATCTGCCACCCAATAACCCAAAAAACATAAAACGTCGGTATCATTTAACGCCATCACGATTTAACTGTCAGATATACGTATATTATCTATGCTGTCAAAGTCGACTGTTTTACTCGTCAAATTAATTATATACTCGTTTCGTTGAACGTCTGTTGGCCAGTAGCAGAACGTAGAAAAATCTGAAGACTTATTGTCGTCGGACTTTTGGCTCGCCAATGGAGCGCTGGCAATAGGTACTATGCCGCTCCTCCAAATGGGCGATCCCGGCTTTATGTTACTTACATTTTTCAAGTACTTGCTGGTACAGAGACTGTGTACCCTATGTAGCAGTTATATCTTGTTTCTGACTCAGCCACGCGAAAAATGCACGTACGAAGAAGTATTTGGTATCAATGGATTCGTATTTAAATTTCCCGTCGATACAGTATACCCCCCGCATGGTGACGTTCTTCATGGCTGAGGGAGAGCCGTTTACAAGGTCGGCCGTACTGCAGGCTCTGGTGGCGTGACAGTACCTCTTACCCAGAAACAAGAATGCTCACGAGTTAGCCTGGATAGTAAGGCCTCATATCCCAGTGGTCAAATTGGCATATTTGCGGCACCAGGCCTACAATAGCGCATACCAATCCTTCGGCTAACTCCCGCCGGAGGGCCAACTTTGAGGCCCTCCGACGGCCTGAATACCTCCCGTACGTTGGTCTCAGAATATGAAATCTGTAGGTTACTAACCTACTTATTAAATGATAGCTTAATAATTATAATTGTTACTTGGGAACGTTGATAAAAATGGTTATATGTTTGTGCCCGTCGCGTAAACTTTTCTACATACTTAACTATTTACGATCGCCGTCGCCACAGGCCCGCACTTACGTCTAGTTGACGGATGTTATTCCGTCAACCAAACATATAGGCATTAATAATTGCTTAGTACATGCTCATATTCCATTAACCAAGGATTTCTCGCACTTTATTGTGGTACTCGGTCGCCTTGACAACAGATATCGTCGATCCGATTTCCTGTCTCGTCGCTCGGCGTGCGTGAGCGTGATGCGGTCATACACGCAAGCGAGAGGGGCTCTGTTTCTGTAGAGGAGGTATTTTGCGATCTCGAATTCAGTTTCGACACACACGACAGAGACGCCATCGTATGTTAGAGCAGGAAAGCTGCCGGAATACCGATTTGGGAACGCCGTCCGCAGAACAGCCGTGGCTTTTGATCGATGACGAATGAATTGGATTACGCGGGGAAATCATGATTGAAATCGGTTCGTTAGACGCCTATATGTTGTTCTGCTTTGTGATTGCACAAAATGTGCAAATGGGAGCTTTCGCAACAGGCTTATGGGCATATGTTTACAATTATCATGCCATGTATGCGCGACATGTAGTGACGTCGATTCACATATTATTAACATTAATTATCCCTTAATTATCTAAATCCCTTAATTACTACACACCACTAACGCCCATCTATACATCTCGCTTTATTATTTGACTAACCCATTGCATATCTATATTAAATTTACCTATTATATTACAATTTACATTACACATTACAATCAAATCATATCTTACATTTAATCTTACTTATTTAACCCTTTATCCAAATATGTATTTTAATCTAAATTTAATCCTATTACCTTATTACCTTATATTTACATGGTCTGCGACCGACTTATCTCTTCCACAGTTCACTCTGAGAAGTGGTGGGACTTGCCAGAGCAAACTGTGGGACTTCTACATGTATAAGAATTGTTCTGCTTTGTCGAGGGTCGTAATTATCTAATCGGTGGCACATTGACTACCAGGATCAGACCGAGTGGTTGGGAGGCACTACTCCTTATGGGAGCGTCCCCCACAGGGGCGGAAAATTAAGTGTGCGTCACTAGGGAGGCCTTTATCCAGCAGTAGATTGGTTCAGGTCGATGTTGATAAGGATGATAGAAATAGGTATAATATCACAAATTCGTTTAACCGCTAGTAGTAGAATCAGGTGGCGGAACCCTTCATCCAGCAGTGGATTGATCCTGGTTGATGATGATGATGATAACGATATGAATATGTAGAAAAATGTAATATTACAGATTTTAGAGGTAAACAATAAATACAGCAATTCAAATGACAGAAAGGAGTAGGATCAGGCTAGGAAGGCCTTTATCCAGCAGTGGATTTGTTTAGGTCGATGTTGATAACGATGATAGAAATATGCATAATATCACAAATTTGTTTAACCGCTAGTATTAGAATCAGGTTACGGAACCCTTCATCCAGCAGTGGATTGATCCTGGTTGATATTGATTTAAATAATATGTATATTATAACACCAATTATTGTTGAATACCTTTTAAATATTTTTGGGTTATAATGAGCTAATTAAATGTAAGTATATAAGTTTTATTGGTTCAAAAAAAATTTCATTCAACAGCCTTACAAAAAAAACAAGTGACATCAAATCAGTGTTGCCCGCGTTACTTTACAAACATATGTATTTGGCCCGAAGAAAAAACAGTTTGAGTATCATTGCCCTAGAACAACAAGGTATCATCTGGCATTTATACCAAACTGAGATATCGAGCTCCAAAGTTTTGAATATGAATAAAATCTTAACTATATGCAATGAAAATTGGTAGATATTAACAATATTATTATTATTGCATTATGTTTGTATTTTCAAAGCATTTTATACTAAGTATATCTGATATTATCTAATCCAGACATTAAAATTTTGTGATGGAACTTAATTGCTCGGAAAATTGAAAAAAATCAGAGCAACATAGTTCTATCTGATTATTGAACCTTGTTGTTATGAAAATGTTTTGCTACAGGGCTAGATTATTGTGTTTAAAATTGAATAAATATACCTTTTTCGATAAATTCTTTATTAGAACAACATTAAATTTAACATAGTTTATGAAATGACAGTCGGTATAAAAAATGTTGCGAAATACTGATATTTAGAACAATAATAATAGTTTATAAAATGACAGAAAGGTATACAAAAATAAAATATAAACAGTTTCATGGTAGTTATATTGTAATGTGTAAAAGAGCTTTATAATAGGATTGATCATTATCAGGCATTAGTTTCATCGTCTCCATCAATGATTGTATTTTTTCTTTGGATAAATTTGATTTAGATGGCAAAATCTTAGGAACCGGATAAAGTGCGTGGATAATACTGATTAGTGCGGAATTTTGCCTTCTTGCTGGTTTTTCTGGTTTTATATTCGTTTTGACGTAATCCAATTCATTAAAAGATATTTTATAGCCAACTTGAAAATGGCACTGAGTAAATTCAAGGGCACAAACTTTGGAAAATGGTATACTTTTATAATTAAGTAATTTGGCACAAGTACCGAAATCCAAAAAATGATGTGGTTGCATTTGAATAATCCTATATGGATTCTTTTTATTCGCAGCTTTTAAAATTCGAATGAATCCTAGGGGAGAATAAAATTCCAAATTTTTAAAAATGCCTTTAATCTATGAATGTATATTATCCACTTCCTGGATACCAGAATGTCCTGGGGTCGAATATTTCATCGTTATTTTTTTAATCTGTGAATTGCTTTTAAGAAAATCTAACACGCAATATCCGATAAAACTATTCCTATTTTGAGGAACACATGAATCACTCCATGTTATAAGTTCGGTTACTTCATTTTCTTCTACGATACGGTCCAAAATAACCCTCAATGCACTGGCAAGGTCGTTACCAGTTCTTTCCGATGTGGCTTCTGTCCATAACGCACAGTACTTTGTTTTAGTAGGCGTATAAAGTGCTGTTAGATTGTATAAATTGAGTTTTCGTTTGTAATAAAATGACCCGATTCCTGACTTGGGGCACGTTATTACATTTTGCAAATCAAAAATTACGAGAGGAATAATGTTATCTTTATCATCTTTCTTTTCTGCACGCATCAGCTCTTTTTGTAACTTGTGTTCTTCATAAATACGTAGTTGCTGAGAACTTTTTACAACTGTGTTATCTTTGTGGAGCTCACACAGGTCACACCGATCATTCTTTGGAAGATGGAAATCCAAATTGAATTCAGTAAAAAATAAATATCTGTACATGGACAATTTTACTGCAGTCCTTTTCGATTGAGTACACTCTTCTTGGTATAGCTCGAACATTTTACTTATATTCAAGTTAGAACTAAAATATTCTTTGGCAGTATTTTCCCTGCGGTAGTGAGAGCTAACGCGAGGAAATGAATTTATGTGACTTCTAACGAAGACTTTCTGCTCATCCAAAATTTTACTAATTTTTTTGTTACCCCTTCCATCAAGCTTGGGAATGTTCGTCTCTAAATTCATTTTAAGGAGTACATTGTATACTGGCTTTTGTGAAATGCACAATGTACCCAAATAAAATGGCTTACAATCACGTATTTCAATTCCTTTTACAAAAAAACAATATGAAAAAGAATTTTTTTTCTTTGGCAATTTGTCAATATTCTGGTAGTTCGGTCTGATAATATTTCTTGTGGTGGTTCTTGATATAAAAATATATTTATCATTTTCAGTCAATGAGTAATATGACTGAAACTGTGCCTGTCGTTCCTCATTTGATATTAGTTTTGAGCAATTAAATTTGCATTTAGTTAAACAATCTTTCCTATTGACAATATTTTTGGGAGAAACATATTTGCCTTTTCCGTTGACGTAACCTTCCCCAGCTTGATGCTTTCTCTGTCTTGTATTTCTTAACCAAGACTCAGATTTTCTTGAGCGTTTTCTACACCTTTTAACAATTGAATTTTCTTCATTATCACTAATAACAGCTGTAGTATCGACGTCTGTAATAACCTGAAAATCTTCACTTCCAAGGTTTTTGTTGTTAGAATCCGTATGATCCATGATAAACACTCCAGTGTATTCACATAACTAAACTTCACAACTCCGAAAAAAAAGTTTCTATGATAAGCTATAATAGACTGGCATAAAAAAATACTTTCATAAAACTATTACCTATTATAAAACCTCTCAAATTACTTAATTTTTAAACGAAACTTAATAATGATATCATTGTATTGTTATTGCAGTGATTCATGAATTAATAATTAAATAGTTTATGAAAAGAGCTATTGCAACTATATTATTTACTCGATATCATCGCCAACATATTCTATGTTTTCTTCGCAAACAACATGCAACTTCTCCAACTACTTCCACCTCCCTGAATAATAAAAAGGAGAATATATATGTTATTATGACGTATTATAAAAACAAATTATTCAGATGTAATGTCAAATTTACAAAATATGAAAGAATAACAAATAAATTCAGTAGGTATGTGAAAAAAAACATACCCAAAATTCTTATCAATTGTAATGTCATCAGACAGTATGACTTGAAGATCATTTATATTATTCATTAAATCGAGATCGTTGCTGAAAATAAATAGATAATATAATAAAGTACTTACATTAAATTTGAAACAAAATAGAATAATTATTGCAATACATGAATAACAAAAATGAAACATAACCTCAAACTTACCTTGTATTTAAATCAATGATATTGTAGGTTGGTGAGGTATATTCATCATCAAAGCATGTATTATCATCCTCCAAAATGTCCACAATACCCCTTTCACTTAAATTATTGCTCATCTTTATGTTATTTTTTATTAAATTGTTGAAAAACGAAGCGCGAATATTTGAGAGAAACGTACTAGTTTGACAGCTGAACGGAAATGAAACCATGTTGCTCCAAAATATTTTTTTTTATATCAAATGGTCCATAGTTGCTTTCAAATTTTAAATCGAACCATATTGTTCCAAAACAAATTACCAGTGCATCTGATATAGAACTTAAATGCCCTGCTATGTCATAAACCATAAAGATTTTTTAAAATCTTGTAACACAGTTTTAAAGAGAAAATTATTATAAGAATTTTGGTACCAAAAAGTCAAAAGTGACCAAAATGCCAGATGATACCTTATTGTTCTAGGGTGAGGATCTGTAAACCTTTTATCTTACTCTACCGCGTGTCGCAGAGATTATAAAGGTGCCGAATACTTTCTCACTCGCACTTATGCATCGTTTTTGTTCAGGCCTTGGATGAAACTCATTTTTGGTTAAATGGCTTTAGTAAATAAGCACAATTGTCGCATTTGGAGTAATGAAAACCCACATGCAATTCTTGAAAAACATTCACAAAAATTAACAGTTTGTAACAGGTGTAATGGACCATATTTTTTTGAAAACGAAAATGGCAATGCAGTTAATGTCAATGGAAACGCTACCAAGACGTCAGGATGCATAAGGGGAGATGACTCAGATTCTTACAGGTCACGGAGTCATGCGAGCATACCTGCACCGGCTTAAAATAACATCTGATGAAAGGGTCCATGCGACGACGGAAGCGACCAGGACGTCCTACATTTACTCCTAGATTGTCAAATCTTTAGCAAGGAGCGGCACAACCTGAACTTTTTATTACAGATGGCAGATGCGGACATTCGAGACCTTCCGGGGACCATAGCAAACGAGGCCGGAAGAGATGCACTTTTTTTAATTTCTGTATTGATGTAATAAAAAGAATAAAAATAATAAATGGTGACATGTAATGATGATTCATGTCTTTCAGATCCAGTGACTGCAATCATATAAGATGGGATAAGTATATGCTCAGAATATCGACCTATGCGACATTTCTTTTACCACGGGAAAAATCTCGACAACAAATCGCAGTCCTCAGTTCCCAATGAATACGGCAAAATATTCATCAGAATCACCTCCGCCTTGCGCTACTAAGAATTTTCCAGGGTTTTTGCAAGGCGGTTTCATAGGCCCTGGCCGAATTCAAATTAGCAATACCCGATGCGGGTGGAAGAACAGTTTTCAATAAGGCATATTCTCTCAGCCGGCACGATTTTCATTTAACTAGCATCAAGTAGAGTAGTTTGCGTGTCAAAGTCCTTAAGAAACCTCGATAGTAAATGCGAGGTATCCATAAAGGCATCTAGAAAGAAAGAAAGAAAAATACATCATCAGCAAAGACCTGTGCGTGTACACCTTCAGGAAACGGCATCGAGAGAAGATCGACGAGAACTATGTTCCACAGTACAGGGCCGCAAGACGAACCTTGTATGCATCCCTTTGATGTCTCTTTGAGAGCAGATGCTCCAGCGTATTAGACGACGACTTCTCGGTCGGATAGATAGTTTTTGATGAGCCTGAAAATGTTAGCGGGACAATTTTTAGATTTCAACTGTTGAAGAAGATATGGCCACCATGCATTGTCAAACGCGCCTTTGATATCAAGAGATACCGCCACTACGAGCTGATCATCGCGGTTAGCCCCCCTGATTCTATCAATTGCTGCATGAAGCGCGTCTTCAGTACTCTTTTGAGGGGTGAAACCGTACTGGTATTCGATGAGCAGATGTTTAGTCTGAAGTTTCCAAGAAACTCGATTAATAAATAATTTTTCGAGTACTTTACCGAATACGGGCAGCAATCCGATGGGCCGATATGACGAGACGTTAGCGTAGTCGTCCTTTCCCGGTTTGGGAATAACCACCACTCTAGCTACCTTCCAGATTTTTGGAAAATGACCAATTCGCAAACAAGCATTATAAAGAGCGACAACTATGCTAGGAACAGTTAAGAATGAATTGAGACAGATATCCGCCGTGAAGCTGTCGTGTCCCGGAGCTTTAACTGAGTTGAACAGCCTCATTGTTCTTTCGATCTCCTCGAGAGTGAAGTTCTCGTCGTCATCTTCCTTTGAAGGAATCGAGGCGGCATCTCGGATCAATGTCTGTTGCTCCGTTTCGTTTGCAATATTGTCGTCTGGAAAAAAATACGCAAGAAGAACCTCTGCAGATTCGAGAGCCGAAGAGGTCATGCGACCGTTGATTGTCAGAGTTTCAGGTGGTTTGAACGCCTTACTTTTGAGCAATCTCTGAAGACTAGACCATACATTCTCTTTTCCCTGAGCCGAGCAATGGCTCTTCCAGCTTTCTAATTTCGCTTCCGCAATCGCAGTTTCATATTTATTCTTTGCGGCTTCAAAAATCTGTCGAGTGAACGGCCGTCGAACCACACCTTAATTGCGAAATTTTGTCCTTGCTACTCTGAAAGCCGTCTTCAGTGTATCCAGTTTCGGACTCCACCATGGATTACTTTTTCTTTGGAATCCTTTGCCCGAAGAGCGCACCATCGTGCTCTCGCATGCCGACTCGTTCGCCAATGACCATTATTTGACAATGTCTTCGAGATCATGTGCGTCTGTGACGCTATCCAAACTATCTACAGTGATACCGCGATCCTGAATCTGGGAAATAAGTGCAACCCCAAAATCTATCCAGTTAGCCTTGGACGTCTTAAACAAGCCTGGTCGCTGTTGATTGACATTTGAAGTTTTGTTTGCAGCATAGCTATTTGCCGCATGTAATGAAAAAAAATCGCATTGTGGTCGGATCCTAACGCTGCATCACGACATACTCACCAATTTTCAACTCTGGCGAGCAGAGCGTTGGAACACCCAGTAATATCAATATAGCTTTCCAGCTTACGAGTTCCTCTGATCGTTTCAAACGTTGGGACAGAACCCTCGTTTAATACGTGTAGGTCGTGCTGTGCTAAAAAATCTGACACGGCTGTGTCGACTGCCCCACCAGATGCTCTTTGCGTTTACGTCGCCTCCGAGTAACAGCCTGTGACCCTTTGAAGTGTTCATTAGCCTGCTCATGCCGGTCAGCGATTCATCGATGTGCACCGACGGCGCGCAGTACAGTGATCCGACCAGTAGCGTTTCTCCTAAGTAGTCGAGTTCTACAACAGCGCAACTATATGAGCTAAACTCGGAAAGTAAAATGCAGTGGGTTAGAGATGACATTCGACGCACAAGAATAGCTGCCTTCAATGGATACAGACTGCTCGGCTTCTGAAAAATGATACCTGAAAAAGCGACGAACGGATTTGACCCGTCGTCGCTATAGGATTTGTTTCCCGAATATCCATGTTTGTCGAAATCGACATTTTAATGCAGTTCAATTTCTTTTATCGAACTCTACCGAAATCATTCATAAAAACAACATATTTTTATCTAGGAACAGAGATATTTTAAAAAAAAACCCGAATACGCCATGTTAAGTTACAATTACTCCGCGGTGTTCTCCCGAATATCCAACTATTCGTACCTGAATATCCAAATTAATTTTGGTCGAAATAAATCTCTGGCTGAGTTTTTATTTCCCGAATATGACTTTTAGCCAATCAAACCGCGCTGACGCCGTGCATCTCGCTCCCACGTTCACGCTGTCTAGCTCTAAAACAATCACGCCCACTTTCATATTTTTCGGCTGTCCCGAGCCCTCTTTCAAATTTCGTCTTATTGATATTGTTTTTAAAGTTACTATTGTTTTAATAGTGAATTCATCAAATTTGACGAGATCATTCATAGCTGATAAATCACCAGTTCGCCCTGAACTTACTGTAAAGTTATGGAAGTGAGTATTTTAACCTAAATAACTGCATTTTGTTTTGATAAATGACACAAAATCCCAACGGTTATCCCAACGTAAAAAATAATTATTATTTCAAATTATTATTAATCAAACATTGTTTGTCTTTATTTGACTTTTAATCTAGGTATTTCTATGAAAATAAAGGCGATGCTATTATTTATTTTTGAATGCGCTGATAGTTAATTTAATTTAATATGTATGTTAGTAACTATTTATTTGGTGAATATTATATACTTAGGATATTGGTATCTACCTCATATTAGCAGCCAATGGTAATTAATTTATACATGCTATTATTTTGTGTTGTCATTCCCTACAATAGTAAATATATAATATTTATTTGGTGGTTTGTAATAAGTTTAATTGTTAATTATAGAAATATATAGATATAATAATATACAGATATAATATACATAGATTTTTTATTTTTTTTGGAAAAAGTATTAATATAAAATTGTTAGCAAGTACGAGTAAGTACTATCATAAAATATTGGAGAAATTCGTGACGTCGGTTAGTAATTGAAGTAGTAGATTCCTACTTTTATTTGATAAACAAAAACCGATCGCCCATAGTCGCTTGATTTTGAAGAATACTGATGAGCAGGTATTAAAAGGCCAATAGTTAAAGTTTGTCGTCATAAGTATGTCACCTCGTAGCATAGTGGATAATTCGTGGACTGGGTCGTAAACCCAGGAGATGCAGGGACGATTCCTGCTCTTACTTTTTTCAAAAAGATTTTTTCTATTGGTTATAATATATTTTCTCAGAAGTGATTTTAAAAATTATGTATGTTCAATTATTAGAATGGTACATTCTTAAATCTTGTGAATTATTCGTTCAATAAAAAAATAGTTAATTACTTAAAAACTATTTTATTAGGTACTCAATTCGAAAAAAACCGAAAAAGCGATTGCCATTAGTATTGTTATTATTACATACGAACTTCGGTGATTACGATCATTAAATATTTAAATAGTAGAAGTAATTATTAACAATTATCGTGTAAATAAATATAACATTTGAGGCGCGTACTTTTTGACCACTCAGTAATCTGTGAGCCGTGCACCAATACCCTACGGTCTTAAATCCCGAACGTCCTTGTTTTGTCCCGAATATCCACTATTCTGAGAGAGCGCAAAAAATTTCCCGAATATCCACAGTGATTACTTGTAAATAAAACGCATTTTCTGTGCATTTAATTATTTATACCAGTATATTATTCTTGGAATCTATCCTTAGATAATGCTAAAATCATACAGTGTAGAAAGAATGATTGATACATATACTGATATTTAAATATACGACAATGAAAATTGTTTTTCGTCTCCTGTAAAATTGACATTTGGTCTATTCGGGAAACGAATCCTATAGCGACGCCGTGTTGCTAGTGTATGGTTCCTGGATTAAAGCCAGGTACACGTTATTAGATTCCATATACCTGATGAAAGAGATTGTGGCGACCTCGCACCGTGCAAGATTCGCTTGTGCAACTTTTAGGTGTATAGCCGTTATTGGTTTCCGAAGTCAGTTGCGGAAGTAGACCTGGCTTCTTGTTGGCGGTGCAATATGCATGCGCGCGATAGAGGACTGTGACCCGTCGGAGCCGTCAGATGGAGCCGCCTAATTTTCCGGACGCAGTTGACGCATGTCAACTTTCCCTTTTTGGGACATTCCGCAATTTTGTGGTCCCCCCCACATCCCCGACACGCAAAGGCTTCCTTGCAAGTATGACCAGTATGCCCATACCCCAGGCATTTCGTGCAATGCAGAACACTAGAGCATGGCTGCACTCGAACCCGCTGGAAACCAACGTTCTGGCCGCCAACTTCCACCATCTGATGATACAAGGAGAACTCCACCACCAGAATGTAATTGGATTTGCCCTGAATGCGACCTTTTGTTTTGAACACAGCCCTGAAGGAATCGTTCAGTGACGTTCTGATGAAAGCATTTTGATAACGTAGTGCAGTTATCAATTGTTCCCCATCAAAATTTTCCTCAATACCCTTTAGGACATCCCTTGGCCTTTTCAGTGAGCTGACCGATGCGGTGAGAACCTCCGAGCCGCTGACAGCGTCCACCAGTCTCCGGGAGTCGTCCTCGCTCATGGCTTTGACGATGTACTTGTTGTGAGTCGCCCTCGCCAATGACACGACAGCGATCCCTAGACCGGAGACGTCCACCGTTTCTCTGATACATTTCTCAACCTCCTCGCTCGTCTTATTATTGTCTTTGCTTGTTAAAATTACAGCATGACGTGAACGAACTTTCCCCGATGCAGCTGAAGTCGAAGCCGGGAACTCCAAGACAGGTGTATTCTCAAGCTTCCCAGAAGATCGTGTAGCTCCGGAAACTTCCGCAAAGGAACGCTTTGCCGGTACGGGTCTATTGGGTATGACAGTTTCGAGTCTTGCGGAACTGGCTGAATGCGGCTATGCTGCCGCAGCGAAATTTTGCTAGCACTACGCGAATTTTTAGGGGTAAGGATTTGCGGTGGCAACTCACTCTCCATGTGCGCAGGTGCTTCGCTAAAAATTCTTGTGACAGGCCGGCGATCAATTGAGAGCTGCGTTGTGTGACGCTTTTCTTGATTGAGCAGATCTCTGGTCGCCTCAGCACGCGCCTTAGATTTGATGAGAGCGCTCTCAAGCTCACGTTTTTCCAGCTCTGCAGCCTGACACGCGAGCCTGATTACGCCCAAACTATTCGATATCGACTCCTTCGCTGACCGACTGACATTTTTGAGGGCTTCCAGTTCTGCGGAAGCCTTCGTGACCTCTGTGTTGATGGTTACCAAAAACATAACGGCTGTCACGGTCACTGTCGTCAGAGACGGAGGCGTCTTTTGACAAGTGGAATTAATCGTTGAGCCCTCGGCAGATTTGGCAGGCGATTTTTTACCCATTTTAGAATAAAATATCAAGACCTTACCTACTTTAACAAATTTATTTCAAAATAAGCAATTGGATCAAATCAGTTTGGCAACGCTGCGATTTAGGGTAGGTAGACAGACATTACTAAACGTTATTAGAGCATACATTGGTAGGTACTATTAATTATTACAAGTTACTAGTATTGCTAACTCAATTCCCTCAGCACACCACAATAGCAATAATCGTCGTAGATAATAATTACCACCAATAAGATTTGTTTTGAAATGAAGAATATAAAACCAATTTGTTTCAGGATATTGTTATGAGGTAGGTAAAAAAAGGTTGATTTAAGGGCTGCAGTTCTGAGAATTTGTAACTTTGTGTTTGGAGCGAAGACTTTTGTGAATAGATTAATTTTTTGAAAAGTATTTCCGCTGAACTTCATCAATTCATCAATAATGTAAGAAATATAAAAAATAAATAAGTGTAGAGCAGCAAAGCATGGGGGTTAGGTAATGGGAAACCAAAAAAACACAACTTCAAATGATTAAATTTGGAAAAATAAGGAGTCTAATTTTGTCGCTTCCTCTGATGAAAACGCTTATCATTGGCTGCATACAACTTAATATTGACAAACGACCAATGAACGACCTCGATTGCATTATGAAATACAAAAACTATGAACGCGTCAAACTCATGTAAATTTCGCTAACATAATAATATGATAAATGGACAATTCGGTCAATTATGGTTGTCTCGATACAAAATTTAAGTTTCATTACAAAAAACAATTGCCTACCACTGCCGTATTAATCATAAACGTGCTCAAGAATTTCAACCCTCGGTAGGACAGATATAATATACATATCTCGGTAGATACTTAGGTAGGGCACGTAGTTTTATTGACACTATCTTTACTATGTTATTTTTATGCAATATTTAACAAATTTATTAAGTCATTTATACAGTAAAGATAATATATGTATTTAATGTGTTTCATTTAAAAAATTAAAAGTTGCAGTGTGCATTATAACTATTACGTTATTAACTCACTATATTTAGGCATGTACCTTAACTCTATTAAAATAATATGTATGAACTTGCAAAAAAATAAGTGTCTCGTTTTATAAATTAATACTACAGTAAATCTACATTCCAATGTAAAATAGCTTCCAACCTTTCCTTACAATCATAAAAACCTTTTTTTTCTTCAAAATACATTATTGTCCCATACGTGCGACAATGCGATAAATCTTACTCAGCCCCAGTGCATTTCTTTGTATACAATTTTATTGTTTTATCACCATTGACGCAAAAGGTTCTGTCTATTGGTGCATTCAAGGCCAAATTCGTTGAAAACAGTATTGTCTTGAAGAAAGGTTAGTTCTCAAATACGTTGTCTTACACTTACTCTATCACTATTTCAAAAAAACTTAGGTAGATTATGTACGGGTCATAGAAAATTCAGTGGTTCTAAACCAGTAAAATTATTTTTTAATAAAAAAATTATTTATGATTTTGTACCTATCAATTCATTTTCGTAAATTTTAAATCTAACCCGGAACGAAATAATATGAGGTATGACACTTGAGGATTTTACTAGACGACTCACTGTCCGTCGGATATTTTACGAACAGGAACGCCATCCTTGGAAATCCCACGAACAGGAATGGCGCTCCGGGGCGTTCCGCTACATTCCGAGCGCTGTGTTGGATATTTTGTGAGCTACCTACTGAAAACCTGTGGTACAGGACTAGGTATGTACTGAATTAATTTATTTTAAAATTTAATTTGAATTGAATTTATATTTGAGAGGGCTAGGTGAGTGCTTTTTAGTATAAAGTTTCTGATAACGAGTTATGGTTTTAGAAAATTATGCTGATGGAGCTCAATAATTTATAGTACCTATACTGATTGCAATGGAATTATTTAACACAATGCTTACGGACCCTTTTAATTAATTTTGTAATTAACGTGTTAATTTGCATTTGAAAAGTAATTAGCAAAAACACAATTTTGTGCGGCCCGTAAGGTAATAGAATAGAGTAGAATTTACCGTTTGCGTACGAATAATATTTTTACTGTGATAGCTATGTGCGGGCGGTAGGTATGGTATTCTATCAAGGTAACGTATTGTATGCTATCGGTAGTGAGTTGGACTTGCTTCGTTTTTAATTAATTTTTGAAGTTAAGTCAATTAAGTGGTTTTACAGAGATAATTAGTATACTAATTGTAATGAAATGATTTTAGTGAGATAAATTGAGACTGTAATTTATGAACTATTGGTATTAAATAGTGATTGATTTAAGATTTAAGGTAATGGTTATATGCAATTGTTTGTTAGATTACTTAGCTTTCGACCCCGTGTATCCTGGGAGGCGATCTCTGGAGACTCTGCGAGAGCTGGGGCAATTTACACGGGCAAGCCGGAATACTATGTCATATATTGTTTACACGATGAGCGCGTCTCCTTATTTCAGACTTATCCGGCAGCCGCTCCTG
The DNA here is from genome assembly GCF_057557595.1 of Rhyacophila brunnea. Taxonomy (NCBI): domain Eukaryota; kingdom Metazoa; phylum Arthropoda; class Insecta; order Trichoptera; family Rhyacophilidae; genus Rhyacophila; species Rhyacophila brunnea. The sequence goes on from NW_028232774.1 coordinate 26,180,573, forward strand.
GGCTCGCAGCAATCTCGCGAGAACGTTCGTCAGGATGCACGGTATTCGCGGCAATATAAATGAAGCGAAAGCCGAACACAATAGTCGAATATTTTAAAATCAACTTTTCAATTTAGAGCGAGGCGGCTGGATTCAAATGGTTATCGGCTAGAGAGCAAATTCAGGTAGAGAAATAAAATTCGGGTCGGAGCGATTTGCGGATACGTGTGTTCGGTCCGAGCGCTAGGAAGCAAGTCACTATATATATACCTATATATATATATATATATTTTCTAGATGCCTTTATGGATACCTCGCATTTACTATCGAGATTTCTTAAGGACTTTGACACGCAAACTACTCTACTTGATGCTAGTCAAATTAAAATTGTGCCAGCTGAGAGAATATGCCTTATTGAAAACTAGTCTTCTACCCGCATCGGGTATTGCTAATTTGAATTCGGCCAGGGTCTGTGAAACCGCCTTGCAAAACCCTGGAAAATTCTTAGTAGCGCAAGGCGGTGGTGATTCTGATGAATATTTTGTCGTATTCATTGGGAACTGAGGACTGCGATTTGTAGCCGAGTTTTTTCCCGTGGTAAAAGAAATGTCGCATAGGACTGATATTCTGAGCATATACTTATCTTTTCTTATATGGTTGCAGTCACTGGATCTGAAAGGCATGAATCATCGGTACATGTCACCATTTATTATTTTTATCCTTTTTATTACATCAATACAGAAATTAAAAAGTGCATCTCTTCCGGCCTTGTTTGCCATGGTCCCCGGAAGGTCTCTAATACCCGCATCTGCCATCTGTAATAAAAAGTTCAGGTTGTGCCGCTCCTTGCTAAAGATTTGACAATCTAGGAGTAAATGTAGGACGTCCTGGTCGCTTCCGTCGTCGCATGGACAGTTTCCATCAGGTGTTATTTTAAACCGGTGCAGGTATGCTCGCATGACTCCGTGACCTGTAAGAATCTGAGTCATCTCAAAACACGGCCCCTTATGCACCCTGACGTTTCGTGCTGCTGAAATCGAAAGTAAAAACTTTCTGGTCAACTCCCCTGTCGATGAGTTTATGTATCGTGAGTTCCATTCATTTTTCACCATATCTGAAATTGTAATTTTCGCGTAGCTCAGAGGAAATCGCTATCGCGGTCTTGGGTTCAGAGGCAACATGCCGAGCCAATTTGTCGGCTCTTTCATTTCTTTCTATCCCGGTGTGTCCCATTATCCACTTGAAGTGCACCTCGGGGTGGCGCCGTCTCAGTATTGCGGACTCGCTGTGAATAGAAAAGACAATCGGATTAGTAGACAAGGGATATCCGATTGCTTGGATTGAGCTTTTAGAGTCCGAATAAATAGAAATACTATGGTTACTATCTATATATTGATATCGCTATCATCATCATCATCATCTCATCAACTAGGATCAATCCACTGCTGGATGAAGGGTTCCGCAACCTGATTCTACTACTAGCGGTTAAACGAATTTGTGATATTATACCTATTTTTATCATCCTTATCAACATCGACCTGAACCAATCCACTGCTGGATAAAGGCCTCCCATGTCTGATTCTACTGCTTTATGTCATTTGAATTGCTGTATTTATCAAAATCGGTGATATTATATTTATCTACATAATCATATCGTCATCATCATCATCGACCTAAACCAATCCACTGCTGAATAAAGGCCTCCCTACCCTGATTCTACTCCTTTCTGTCATTTGAATTGCTGTATTTATCAAAATCGGTGATATTATATTTATCTACATATTCATAGCGTTATCACCATCATAATTAACCAGGATCAATCCACTGCTGGATGAAGGGTTCCGCCACCTGATTCTTTTACTAGCGGTTAAATGAGTGCTATATTTATCAAAATTGTTGCAATTATATTTACCCATTCATAATATCGTCATTATCATCATCAACCAAGATCAATCCACTGCTGGATGAAGGTTATCCCAACCTAATTCTACTCTACTTGGTCATATAAATTGCTATATTTATCTATATATTGATATCGTTAGCATCATCATCATCATCATCATCAACTAGGATCAATCCACTGCTGGATGAAGGGTTCCCTAGCCTGATTCTACTCCTTTGTGTCATTTGAATTGCTGTATTTATCAAAATCGGTGATATTATATTATATCTATTTATATTGCTATTATCATCATGAGTCTGAATCAATCCACTGGTGGATAAAGGCCTCTCTAAGTTGTTTGTATTTCTGTCGGTCATATGAATTGCTATATTTATCAAAATTGCTGATATTATATTTACCCATTCATAATATCGTCATTATCATCATCAACCAAGATCAATCCACTGCTGGATGAAGGTTATCCCAATCTAATTCTACTCTCCTTAGTTATATAAACTGCTATATTTTTTTAAATTTGTGATTTAATGTACCTACCCATTTATATCGTCATTATTGTCATCAACCTGTATCAATCCACTGTTGGATGAAGGCCTCTTTAAGCTGATTCCACATCTTAAGATCATGTAAATTCCTATTCTTATCAGAATTGCTCTATTCCTCTCAGTAATATGTATTGCTTCATTATTATTTATCAACATTTGTCTCGATATGAATGTCCCGCACCGGAAAACTGTATTGTTTAAGGTTAATTTTTAATTCAAATTTTGATTTTTTAAATATAATTCTATGGCTGCAAGCATTTATTTTTTATAGACAATGAAACAAAATATTGTTTAAATTTATTTTTTACAATGCTAACCTTCTTCTATTATCTCAATGGGACTTGAAGGAGATTAATATCACGTTATATTGGATCGCTATTTATGATAATCACATAATATATTGCTTTATATTCGAACGATTGAGATGTATACTTATGTAGCATATTTAACTGCATATACCTACACATATATTGTATTAAAATTAAAATGTCAGTGGTAGCAATCGGTGATTGCCAGCTGTTCTGCTAGGCATAGCAGCCTAAGGCAGTGTTAGACGATATTGTGAAGGCCAGACTCCTGAATAGACTACGCATATGAGTCCAAATTTATATTGGCAGTGACGATTTGCAAATCGTAAAAATGACAAATCAGCGAAATGTCAAACTGTCTGACATGAATAAAAAATCCATCCCGAAGGAAAAAATATGGCGCCATTTATGCACACTTCACAATAATATTAAAATCCAACACCGCCAAGCCGTCTGCAAGACCTAGCGAGACAGACTGGCAACCACCAGCTGGCTCAGATAGTAGTATATTATTACAACAATGTTTTTTTGCGCGCAGACAAAGTCACAAAATACATCATTTATTTAGGGTACCTGGTATTATGGATATAGATTATAGAAGGACGTAAGTAAGGTAGACGGTTTGTGAAATACAAAAGTATCATGATGCAATCAATCCACTTTTCGAATATTCATGTCGTTCTTATAATAGTAATATATATTCAATGGAAAATGTATTTGGCACTCATAAATCCATTGCAGGTAGGTGTATATTGGTATATTATATTATAATCAAATTATTAATGAAAATAGTTTTTTATTATTATTAAGGCTATGCCTTCTAAAATTTTCACGTTTTTAATACCAAGCTTAAAATATATTGCATACATATTTAAAAATAGAATTTTCACCTATTCATTACTAAGCTTAAAATAATGTCGACATTGCATATTTAAAAAAAAATGTACTAGGATCTCATAGACCACTGCAGGTAGATTGTTTATGAAAAATGGGAATGCTTTCTACAGTTTTCACCTATTTATTACTAAGCTTAAGATAATATCGATATTTCAAATTTTAAAAAATGTATTAGGCTCTCATAGAACCCTGCAGGTATATTGTTTTTGAAAAAATGTCAATGTCTTCTAGAATTTTCACTTAGCTTAAAATAATATTCATATCGCATATTTAAAAAAAAATGTATTAGGCTGTTATAAGACCCTGCAGGTAGATTGTGTATGAAAAATGACAATGCCTTCTACAATATTCACCTATTTTTGATTTTCCTATTTTTAAAAAAAATGTATTAGGCTCTCATAGAACCCTACAGGTAGATTGTTTATGAAAAATGGTAATGCCTTCTACAGTTTTCACCTATTTATTACTAAGCTTAAAATAATATCGATATTTCAAATTTTTTTAAATGTATTAGGCTCTCATAGAACCCTGCAGGTAGATTGTTTTTGAAAAAATGTCAATGTCTTCTATAATTTTCACTTAGCTTACAATAATATTCATATCGCATATTTTAAAAAAAATGTATTAGGCTGTTATAAGACCCTGCAGGTAGATTGTGTATGAAAAATGACAATGCCTTCTACAATTTTCACCTATTTTTGATTTTCCTATTTTAAAAAAAATGTATTAGGCTCTCATAGAACCCTGCAGGTAGATTGTTTTTGAAAAAATGTCAGTCTATTTTGAAAAAATTGTATTAGGCTGTCATAAGACCCTGCAGGTAGATTGTAAAAAATGGCAATGCCTTAACCTATTTATAAAATAAAATTCATATTCCATATTTTAAAAAAAATTATTAGGCTCTCATAAAATAGAGCTCATAGATAAGGTAGATTGTTTGTGAATGAAATATAAAATTATCATAATGTAATCTACTTTTTAAATATTCACTTCATTCTTATTGATGCACTGGAAAAATTATTAGGCACTCATAAACCTATGTAGGTGTATTGCTTTATAATCAATTAAAGAAAATTATTTTTGATTATTTTTCAATAGTACTTACATGGTAATGGCAATTTCTTTTAGAATTTTCGCATTCTTACTTAGTTTAAATAATGAATAATGATATTTCCATACTAGGCGAATGTATAAAATCCCTGTAGAGTGTAGGTAGTAGATGGTTTATGAAATACAAAAGTAGGTATCATGATACTATTTACTTTTAGATTATTCTCCACATTCTTATAAAAGCACTGGAAAATGTCTAGGCACTCATACAATCTATGCAGGTGAATATAGTGTTTTTTAAGTTTTTTTTAAGTTATACTTCTTTTGGCGCGTTTAGTAAAACAGATCAGAGAGTATTTTTCGCGTGTGACCGGCCGCGATGGAACACATAATTTTTATAATTTATATTGCATTCGGGTTGCGTGATATTTTGAAATATTTATCGTTCGTTGCGTTAGGCGGATTCAAATTTGTTTCTGTTAACTTTCCTAACGTTATTCATAAAACTTTATTTATATTGGAGTGTATATTTATTTTTCATATTATTGATTTTGTGTCAAGATTTGAGGCTATATTTATGTAAGTATATTACGCCCACGGTGGCCGCGCGGCATAAGCGTTGGACTACAAAGCCGTGGGTCCCAGGTTCGAATCCTGGGTCTGGCAAGTACAAAAATTGTTTTTCAATTTGTGTGTGTCAGGGTATGGACCTAATAGGTTGAGCAAGTGGCTGACATCCATTTCTCGTAAAAAACAAAAATCTGTCAATACAAACCTCCACTCTGTGGAGGCCCATATGATCCTATCAGGATTGGACATGGTCGAAAAAAAAAAATTATTTATCAGTAAAATTATATATCAATAAATAAATAAATTTTGTGAATGTTGAGTTGGTAAATAATTATTATTATGATTATATTCATTTCGGTCTCAAGGGTTCATGTTAAACCAGCGGCGCTCCAATAAGCGGCTCTTTTCCTAAGTGTGTAATTTAACAAGATATTTAAAATAGTAATAGTAAATATTATTAATATTTACGGAATGAAGCAATAAAATAATTTCAAACCAGCGGTGCTCCAATAAGCGGCGCTTTTTCTGAGTGTGTAACAAGATAATTAAAATAATAATATTAAATGGTATTAATTATTACGAAATGAAGCAATAAAATAATTTTAAGCCAGCGACGCTCCAATAAGCGGCCCGTTTTTTGAGTGTGTAATTTAACAAGATAATTAAAAGAGTAATAGTAAATAATATTAATAAATACGGAATTAAGCAACAAGATACTTTTAAACCAGCGGCACTCCATTTCAACTTCGTACCAATAAGAAAAACAAATAATTTGGATAGTTCGATGAACCAAAGAAACACTTTTATTTATTTTGTAAACCTGATTCTAAATCACCATACCAGAGCTAACCGAAGAATCTAGGTCTAAGTTTGTTTAAAAGTATGCATATTATTTAATAAAGAATGCTACATTCGTAAAACTTGTGTATTAATTGAATAGCTAATTTTATTAAATTAATTTATTATGATGTTCATACTGTGTTCTTGATGCTTGATGCTCTTGCTTTTTCGTACATGTTGGATTTTGATTTGATTAAAAAATAGTTTCATCAAAATATTTCCAATTTACAAAAAATCGGAGCTTTGAATAAAGTGGCATGTGTCTTGTCTGTATCTATCTCAAAGGCTGTTTGAGACTTTCATGGTTGTTTGTCATCGTAATTGATTTTTGGGTTTTCACCGCATGGACTTCTTCCTTCTTTCCTTGACGTTTCGGGCTAGTTGCAGTGCAGAGGCCATTATCAAGATATATCATAATCGAACATAATACTTATATTATAACATATCGAGGAAAGAAGGAAGAAGTACAATCGATAAAAACCTAACAATCAATTACGACAAGGTATCTTTACTCATGTTTCCATCTACACTTAGTTATACATTTATAAAGTATTCAAACTACTGACGAAACCAATGGGAAATTGTATTGGTTTGTCCATTATTTCATGTATGTTTCCTAGTCCAATTAGATTCATATACAATTAGATATTTATATTTGTATATTATTAATGTTATGATTTTGTAAATGATTTCGTAAAGTTATATTGTTATATATTTTGATGTCACAAACAACTGATTCGGGTGAATGAGGTGTTGAAAATGTTTTATAAAGAACATTATGTAAAACTGAGATATTTTTTGTATTACAGTTATTATATCGAATATTACACATATTTTTTGAAAAAATATTGAGCGTTCCGTTTCGTAAAATTTTCTATTTCGAGCACTAGTTTAACGGGTTCACAAAGGACACAGCAAAATGAAAAAGTTTGAAAACCACTGTAAATGGTAAATAAATTCATGGTAGGTATAACTTAACTTATTAGTTTGATGATCGAATCTACAAAAAGAATGTTGGTTAATGATTTAGAATCAGTGGTCTAGGACAGCGGTGCCAACCCGTAGCTCGCGAGCAACGTGTTGCTCGCGTACCGCTTTAATGTGGCTCGCGGCTCGTGTATTCAGATTATGTATTAAGTATGTATTAAGGTCATTCATAGTTCATTCAGAGAGTAATCTCAGCGTTGAAAGGACGTCATTTTAATTCAGTCTAACCTCAAAAACCTCTAACCATCGGGGATTTATTTTAAGAAACGCTTTAATTATTAATTACACTTCTCGGTCAAATGAATAATCATTATTATTATTATTACCTTCAAACATAACAAGTATGCGACGTAACATGATGCCGGCCGACGGAATACAGGGCTGTCAAAATAATATCAATCTAATCGTACGTTTTAAAGAGCTACAAATTTAAAGTTAAAAATAGCTTACTGTAAAGATGGAATACTTACATACTTCCAAGCGTCAAACGGCATATAACATTCATCTAAAATAATTATGAAAAGACTAGCTGATTATGTTATGTTATTTTTGTATTGGGCTTATTTTTTTGCTTATCAAAATATTTCACATATTATCTGATGATGTGTATTTTGGATATTTCGTAATATGTATCTTGTCTCATTAAAATGTTAATTTCGTTATAGTTTTTAATTAAACCGGTGCAATTACATATTAGATTTAAACACTATTGTACTGTGTGACTTTTATAATATCAGATAGCCTTACGCGAGATGGGCAAGATAAAAAATAAAACTGTAGGATGTCGGCGGAAGAGTAAACAAAACCCAGCTCATTGGATAACCGAATGGTATGCAACTGTATATATTATATTTTTCCGCCAAATTGCACACAATTAAAAACAATTTATCATAAAAACAAGTAAGACGTCTTCGACAGCCCTGGGTGATTCGATTCTGTCGGCATCTTTGTCTTGCTCGCTGCGATCCGCTAGCTTTGAATAAAAAAAATAATCTGTGGGTGACCACGTTAATAATCATTTTTTTATAAGTATAAATTATTTCTTGCAATGGCTTTACTTACCAACAAAATACAATAATTATTGTACCTACCAACTAAAAATAAAGTTGCGTTACTTGTTTGTAAAAGTGTCAGACTAAATTTAAACCAATCGGGTAAGTAATAAAAAGTCACTTTCTTTTTATAATAAACTATAGGTATTCCACTTTTTTTTTTAAATATGCATTAGAATTAAACAATATGTACCTATTTGTTTAATAATTATGTAATAGGTCTTACACATTCAAAATAAATACTATTCATTAATAATGTTTTTTGGATAGCACATGAAATAAAAATGTAGGTAGATAATGTGTTTCAAAATTCTTCGTATGTTTAGTTCTCGTACAATTTCAGGTTAAAAAGTTATTAATCTATTTCTAAGTTTCTAAACAGATTTGACAGATTTTGTTTTTTACGAGAAATGGATGTCAGCCACTTGCTCAACCTATTAGGTCCATACCCTGACACACACAAATTGAAAAACAATATGTGTACTTGCCAGACCCAAAATCTGTCAATACAAACCTCCACTCTGTGGAGGCCCATATTATCCTATCAGGTTCGGACATGGTCGAAAAAAAAAGTTTCTAAACTACTAAACTAAACTCTAAGTTTAAAAACGTCACAATATCCACCATATTGGTTGCAATACTATCCACCAAACAGCTGATTAACATATTGAATTTAGTAACATTGAAGTATATTAAAAGATATTATTTTTTGGTCACCCCATACTCTGCTGAAGCCGAAGCGAATTTGTTTGTTTTAAATTTAATTTATTGACCATTACTTTTGACGCACATATTGGCTGCGACTTTTTAATATTACTAGTAGACCAGCTATTTCGGAACACATAAAAAATATCATATTTTCAATTCTCAAGGACATTTCTGTAGAGCGTCCCCTTAAGCGCGCAGTGTAAAGTATGTCAAAATCACCAAAATTTCTACTCACTGTGGCAACACCTCGTCGGTATTCACCACTGTCCACTATGTACCTATTTAATAATTAATTACAACTAGCTGAGCCAGCTGGCTCTCGCCAGTGTGTCTCGCTAGGTCTTGCAGACAGCTTTTCTTGATAATGACTTGGTGTTGGATTTTAATATAATAATTGTAAAGTGTCTATAGACGGCGCCAAAGTTTTCCCTTCGGGATGGATTTTCATTCACGTCAGACAGTTAAAAATTTAGCTGATTTGTCAGTTTTACGATTTGCATGTCGTCACTGCCATTACAAATTTGGAGTCATGTGCGTAGTCTATTCTGAAGTCTGGCCTTCTCAATATCGTCTGACACCATTTCAGGCTGCTAGGCCTAGAAGAACAGCTGGCGATCGCCGATTGCTACCACTGTCATTTTAATTTTAATACAATATATGTGTAGGTATATGCATTTAAATATGATAAAAAAATTATAAATCTCAATCGTGATTATCATAAATAGCGATCCAATATAACGCGAATATTAATCTCTTTCGGGTCCCATTTACATAATAGAAAAAGGTTAGCAGCATAAAAAATAAATTTAAACATTATTTTGTTTCATTGTCTATAAAAAATAAATGCTTGGAGCCATAGAATAATATTTTAAAATCATATTTTGTTTTAAAAATTAACCTTAAACAATATAGTTTCCCGGTGCGGGACATTCATATCGAGACAATTAATGTTGATAAATAATGAAGCAATACATATTATGTCTGATAAGAATAGGAATTTATAAGACCTAAAGATGTGGAATCAGCTTAAAAAGGCCTTCATCCAGCAGTGGATTGATACATGTTGATGACGATAATGACGATATAAATGGGTAGGTATATGAAATCACAAATTTAAAAAAATATTGCAGTTCATATGACCAAGAAGAGTAGAATTAGGTTGGGATAACCTTCATCCAGCAGTGGATTAATCTTGGTTGATGATGATAATGACGATATTATGAATGGGTAAATATAATATCAGCAATTTTGATAAATATAGCAATTCATATGACCGAAAGAAATTCAAACTACTTAGAGAGGCCTTCATCCACCGGTGGATTGATTTAGGCTCATAATGATAATAGAAATATAGATAGATATAATATAATATCACCGATTTTGATAAATACAGCAATTCAAATGAAAGAAAGGAGTAGAATCACGCATGGGAAGCCTTTATCCAGCAGTAGATGGGTTCAGGTCAATGATGATAAGGACGATAGAAATAGGTATAATATAGTAGTAGAATCAGGTTGCGGAACTCTTCATCCAGCAGTGAATTGATCCTGGTTGATGATGATGACGATATGAATATGTAGATAAATGTAATATCACCGATTTTGATAAATACAGAAATTCATATCACAGAAAGGAGTAGAATCAGGCTAAGGAGGTCTTTAAGTAGTTGATTGGTTCAGGTCGATGATGATGATGATGATGACGATATATGAATATGTAAATAAATATAATATCACCGATTTTGATAAATACCAGGACCCATACCCTATGCCACGAAGCGAACAAAAAAAGGTTGATTTTTACGATAAATTTTTATTTTAGTCAAAACAAAGCTACAGAAACAATAAAATACATACATTATATTTAAAATATATTGTACAAATAAGACTAAATAAGACTTAATTTAAAATATAATTGTAAATACATATGTAATGTATTTATTTATGAACTTGAATAAAAGTTTAGAGTGATTTCCAAAGTTTTTTCCAATTCTCGTCTGATACATCATCTCGATTCCTTTTCTTAGTTTATGCCGGCGCTCCATTGGCACGCAAGTCAGACGATTTACAGTCTTCGGACTTTTTTTTCGCGTGGAGCACCCCAGGTCTGCGGACTTCTTAATCCGCAGACCAGGCTCGTTGGATTTCAAAGATGTTTGATATTTTACCTCCGAGTTGCCAGACTTCGTCCGTCGATCGCAATGCAAATTCGATTTGACATTAATACGCAATCATTCGGACCGCAAAAAAATCTGTAATTGTTTTAAACATTTTCATTGATTTATTTGTTAATTTACACATTATAAAATGAGAGATTTACCAATTATTTTTTTATTTGTATTTATGAAATTCATAAAAGAAAACGTAAATCTTGTGTTGTTTTTACTGCTATATTATTTTACGCAAGTCTACATATAAATAACACAAAATTATAGGGTTATCAGAAGACATTACGATAATCGCAATTTTTGACTTTTGACAGCTCGACTTTTTTATTCGTTCATTGATCAGTAGCAGGGCATATACAAATCGGACGATTTATTGTCCTCGGACTTTTGGCTCGCCAATGGAGCGCTGGCATTAGAGTCTAAGGCCGAATGTCTTCCTTTAAGTAACCACCTATCAACATATTTTGAAGGATCGAAAAGTGTCAAGGGTGGTCCCACGAGTTTGATGAACAAGAGTGCCGAAACTGTTTTAGTGTTTAACGAAGCTCTTGTTGGGGTAATAATAAGATTCATTTGCGAAAACCCCCGTTCACATTCACTTGAAGAAATGGGAATAGAATTCAGAGCATATACCAAACGCAAGAGTTTTTCAGAATATGTCTTTTCGAGAATGTATTCGCGATATCCACGAATCATTTCTCGTTCATCTAGTTTTAGCCTGATCGAAATGTTTCTAATTTCCATCTCTCCAAATGTCAACCGATTATCAATGTCTTCAGGCCAATATTTTTGGTCAAGTACGCGAGCCCAAAGTGCAAACTTAACATCTTTATTATCTAGCAGCCTTTTTTCAATTGACGTTTTCAACGTGGAATAAAATATTTTCGGATCAATAGGAGGATCATTTTTAGAAACTTTTTCGTGAAGTAAAACTCCACGAAAATGCAGATTGCTTATAGCAGCTGCAGCACATTTATAATAGGGTCCAAAATTCTGTTTTCTTTCTTCAAAAACTTGAACGAGTTCATTTATTTTTCGATTTGCAATGTAAAGGTTCACATTGCGATTTTGTAGGTCCAAACTAAGTTCCGACAATTCTTGGAGAGCGTCGCACATCAATGCTAGATCCAATAAAAATGCTGTTGATGTTATTTTGTTCTTTAAGCCACTGTGAGTACACTTGTCATTTTTATCTCTTGTAGGGTCATTCATCGCTTCTTCAAAATGACGCACAAGGGATTCATAATTATTCCACACAGCCGAAACTGAACGAAAACTAGATGCCACCCATCGGGTACTTAAAACTCTTCCGATTTTCAGTACCTCAACGCCTAGTGATTCTGCACATAAATGCAACTCTCTATTATTTTTCGGCGACGTGTGGTATAAAACATAAAGTTTATCAATAAATGATTTGAATCTATTGATCCCTGAAATTTTCTTTACAACATCACTTACTGATAATTCTAATCTGTGATTAGTACAATGCCAAACTATAATTGAAGGAAATTTTTCTGTCAGCAATTTTTTCACTCCATTTTTAGAACCTAACATCACAGCAGCGCCGTCGTATGCAACCGAAACTAAATATTTTTTTAAATATTCTTCTGTCATCCCATATAAATCAAAAGATTGGAGTAATGATTTAAATATTCCTTTTGCCGTTACGTCTTTAAGTTCAATCAAATCCAAAAACAAATTAATTGGTGAATTCATTCCAACACTTTCGACACAGCATCGAATATACACAATGAGGGTGGTTTTTTGGCTTATGGTGGTAGACTCATCAATTATCAAAGAAATTATATTTTTCGATTGAACAATTTCTTTGAAAACATTTTTTCTCATTTCATCACATATATGATTTACAATGTTAATACATGCGTTAGTGGAATGGAGAATATGACACATTTCGATCCCATTTAGTTCTTGGAGATTAATTTCACTTTCAAACTTATTGAATGATTGATTTTCTTTAGCTACTTTATATGCAGTTCGAAAAATGTTTGCTGTTATTACTTTTTCGCGAGATAACGATTTTAAAAAAGTATTTTCAATCTGCTTTTTTTTGGCAAATGATTTTTAACGCTGCTTTGTGTGCAATAGATCCTCTGTGATCAAAATTTTTTTTTCGAAGTGACCCCAATTGTAGCTTCCTCTCTTTCCCAGAATACGTAATTTCATTATTGGCCCATTCTTTGGATATTTTCATTCCCATTGTCGTTTCAGTTCCAAGAGTTCCAACGTTTCTGCAAATTGTGCAGCCAAGTTTCATTTTGTGTACGTTCAACCATTCGTTTTTTGAGCAAAAATCGTTTTTTTGATCTAATGACCAGCAGTCTGGCCAATCGTTTTGAGTTCGACCTTGATCCCCGAGATCAGCTCGAGATGATTCAGGAACATCTACATTATACCGATATTTCCATATCTTCTGTCATCGTTTCTGTTACTGTTTGAGCTTTTTATTTGCGGAATCGGCGCCGCTGCCGGTGGTTGAGAAGTAACAGGAAATTTTTTTCATATTTAAACTTGGGGTTGCACTAAATAATATATAAAATAGTTGCACAACACGTAATCGTAACACAAACTGACTAAACAAACGTAAATAACAATATACGCAGATGCCGCCATGCGATAAACGTCAAACTGTAAAAATCATAATACGCAAAGCCATACGTATGAAGCTAGTTACATACGCAGGTTTGCTATTTAAACTATACGGTTACTTCACTAACACTAACACGCCAACATTCAAAATGGCTTCCACCCAAAGAGATTGGACTCCTCCCCTTCCAATCTCTTTGCTTCCACCTGTACCTTATTTTATCATTTTAACGAATTATTATTGTAATTACTCAAGCGCAAATATTTTTTCGTTTAATTGATTTTGAAATAAAACCGTGAAAAAAGGTGCCGGAACGCCGTTCCACCGCGTTAAATGAAAAAAAGCCCTGCGTATAACTGACAAAGCTTAGTCTGCAGTGTCTAATGCCGGCGCTCCATTGGCACGCAAGTCAGACGATTTACAGTCTTCGGACTTTTTTTTCGCGTGGAGCACCCCAGGTCTGCGGACTTTTTAATCCGCAGACCAGGCTCGTTGGATTTCAAACATGTTTGATATTTTACTCGCCGAGCCGCTGAAATTCGTACGTTCACCACGCTTTACCGTCACATTATTTATATCTATGCCGACGGACGACAGCGCCATCATTATTTTACTGTCATTCAAAGTGTTCGGACATCTCACATCGGTAACAACAATGGTAGATCTACGAGTGCATTCGAAAAGTTTCTTGGAAGATTTTATTAGTTGTTTTAAAGACAACCCATCGTTGTGGAAGACGACCAGCCCACTATACAAGAATCGTGATGCCAAGTCCTTGGCGTATGCGGAACTTTTGGAGATTTTAATCAAGGTGGAGCCGCAGGCAAGGGTCGACGATGTTAAAAAGAAAATACAGACATTGAGGTCGGGTTACAGAAAGGAGAGAAATAAAGTAAGGACATCATATCGAAGCGGAGCCGGCACAGACGCAGTTTATCTACCCAAACTGTGGTACTATAAAAATTTGGAGTTCTTGAACGACCAAATGGAAGGTACGTAGGAATGCTTTAAAGCTATTTATTATACACGTGCAGATTATGAAATTGTCGTACCTAGCTCTGAAAGTGACATCGCATTAGATTAGCTACTATTAAGCAATTAAAACATACAGCTATGAATCATTTCTAGTCACAATAAAATTTCTTATTCTTTGCTGAGGTAGGTAAGAAATAATAATATATAGGTACGATCATGGCGGTGGAAGCGCGGCTTATTGAGTCGTGGTCGGGTCCCAGGTTCAAATCCTGGGTCTGACAAGTACACATTGAATTTCAATTTGTGTATGAGTCAGAGTATGGACCTAATATGTTGAGCAAGTGGCTGACATCCATTTCTCGTAAAAACAAAATCTGTCAATACAAACCTCCACTCCGTGGAGGTCCATATTATGATCGGACATGGTCGAAAGAAGAAGAAAAGAAACGATCATAAAATCAAAAATCGCTCGAGTTAGGTTCCTTCAGAGACAATCAATAAATCGTCAATCATCAATCAAAATTAATGGTACAGTTTGGTTATGAGGAATACAGCGGAAAACACATTTTGAAAATACCCGATATACTAGATTACACCAATTATACCAATATCAATATTAACCGTATGAAGGAATGGGTACTTAGGGGAGAGATAATAAAAAACAAGTTTGAGTATTATGTTGTATTTTAACAATTTACATTTTGTTTTACAGAATCGAGCTCAATATCCAGCATGGTGGACGATTTGGAAAACATGTCTCCTGATGAGAGTTACTCCAACTCGTTAAACAACGAAGATTGTATTGAGGTAAAACATTTTAACTAAATTGTTACATTGGTTTAATTTATCTATTGCTTATCATACTTTCTTGCCATGTGACAGCCCCGGTAGTATTAAAATATTTTTCGAAATCTCCTCGCGCTTTCTTAGCATTGGCAGTGGCATTGGCAAATGCCAAAAACATTTTCTATAATTCGCCTGGCTCTGCATGTCCGATAATTATATATTCTTTTACTGTGATTTAATTGCCTTTGTGAATACGGCTTTATGAAATCGTTATGTAATGCAAAGGCTTCATCGCCAATATAAACAAATGGCAGTGCATCAGAATTAGCAGTAGGTTTTTTTGATGCAGGTATTTTTAATCTGCCTTCGTCTAAACGTTTGAAAAAATCAGATTTTCTCAGTACGCCTCCATCAGAAATACGTCCATTTGTTCCAACATCAACATAAATAAATTCATAATTAGCATTTGCAATCGCCATCAAAACAATGCTGTGGAAATGTTTGTAATTATAAAAGTGGGAGCCGGCGCCTGCAGGTGGCACGATTGCAATGTGTTTCCCATCAACTGCGCCCAGGCAATTTGGAAATTGCCATTTACTATTAAATTCTTCTGCAATCGTCTCCATTTCTTCGTGCGTATCAGGGAACTGCAACAAAAAATAATCAACATTTTATTTACAGATAGAATATTCGCCTTCAACATCCACGTTGTCGACTACTCCAAGGTCGAATCTCAATAGAGCACCAGAACCCCCATCGTTCAAACGAAAAAAATCGAATGATAGCGCCAACAAAGTGTTAGAATTGATCACCGACAAACTAAGCAAGACTGAAGATGAATTTGATGTTTTTGGCAAAATGATGGCCATGAAACTACGATCGATGTCACAGGGACAAAGATTGCTGGCCGAGAAGCTGATGCATGAAGTTGCCTTTATGGGACAAAGTGACAAAATAACGCCAGCAACTACTGTTCATACTCAACCAGTTTATCGTATATTAAGCAAAAATGTACAAAAGCCGGTATAATAAATTAATGTTTTTTGTATGAATAAATATCTTGTAAAAATATTTGTTTTTTTGTTTGTTTTTATGCCTATAAACCTTAGCTTAAGCGATACAACAAATGGTAAGTATTTGAGCTATGTTAGCAAACCTATATTATTATGTGGCCTCATTTAGAAATCAAATTCCATGCTTGCTTTTCGAAGAATATGACTAGTATTACAATACATTCAACAGGAATAATTAAGCAGCTTGCTTACAGCCTATATGGAGAGTCCTGGCTAGGTACAGCATTCTAATGGTCTATTGAATATTTAGCATGTCAACGATGGCCTTATTTGTGACTATATATATACCTATCTCAAATGCATCTTGTCTGCCATTCTTATGATGTTGCCGTCTATGATTTATATAGGTAAAACAATCCACTAAACGTTCACTTTATAAGACCAACCAATGTCTACTTGTTAATGATATATTTGTAAATTTGCCCAACTTTATTAGATGACGTATAATATAATACACACCTTGAAATATTCTCCTTTCAAAACGTCAATGATGACTTGGCAAGTTTCGGGAATTATCTTGCCCAGAGTTTGTCTTCCAATCGCAGTTCTATAATGCAAGTCAGTGAATGTTCCGCCGGCAGCCAAAAATCGCAGGGTTGCACATAATCTATCATGAGGAAAAATAGCTTCCCTCATCATAGTATTTTTTTTTTTAATAAATGGGGAGACCAAATTATACAGTTCTGTGTATACATCCTCCGACATTCGCAAATAATTGCGGAAATCGCTCGGTTGCAAACGCAATTCTCGTATTAAATTTGTGTGGGATAATGTCGTTCGTTTCCTTATCCAATGTTTCACCCAGTATTTGTGTACCCTTTGCTTCGTTATTACATTATCTGCCACCCAATAACCCAAAAAACATAAAACGTCGGTATCATTTAACGCCATCACGATTTAACTGTCAGATATACGTATATTATCTATGCTGTCAAAGTCGACTGTTTTACTCGTCAAATTAATTATATACTCGTTTCGTTGAACGTCTGTTGGCCAGTAGCAGAACGTAGAAAAATCTGAAGACTTATTGTCGTCGGACTTTTGGCTCGCCAATGGAGCGCTGGCATTAGGAGCAAAAATACTATTTTATTTTAAAATTAGTAGGTTTTTAATAATACCACTGAATAAATCCCAACATGCTTAATTTATTATTTAACAAATTATCTGGGCGAGGAAATAAAAATGATATTATTTTTTTCACGTACAAAAATGGAAAAATAGTAGCTACTTACTTATAGTACCTACCTAATTATGGTGTAAAATAGTAATAATTGACTACTGTTAGAATATTATTTGCCAATAACCGATAAGATATAAGCGATGTTATGTGTAATAAAGAATAAATGATACCTAGTGTCATTTTTAAAATATTAATAAGAAGAAACATCATTGCAATTTAATTATTATTAATAACATCGCGAATTAAATATATTTGTAATAAACGTGACATGAATTTCATTTACCTACCTACCTAAATGTAAAAATAATACTATTACATAATATATCAGGATAATCAAAGTATCTGAAATTATTATTCATTGATAGTAGTATTAAAATTCTCCATTATTATTATTGGCAATGAATACACATATAATATTGCAATAAATGTCTATGCTATTTGAAATGTCACATTACTGTTCGATGTTTTCTAGGATTTTCACAAATTCTAAATTTGAAAATATTCTGACACGTCAACTAAATAAGCGAAAGAAAACAAATGACAATCATTAGTCTATTAGTTTGACAGATAAAACAGTGACGTCGTTTTAGATTATATTTTCGTGAGGAAATATGTAATTATTTCTTGTCAAAACTCCAATGTACGCCAATGTGCCGCTTACAGATTTGAATAATTTTTTAAAACATTAATTTAGATTTGTGAAATTTCGATTAAATAGAAAGAATCAAGCGACAATATAATCAATTTGAGGTAGACGGACAGCAAGATGCGAAAATGTATGGTGACGGATATAAAACGCTATTTAAAAACGATATTATCTGTGATTGTGTCGAGTTTTATCAGATTGTGCCGGATTCAAATGGAAGTAGATTCGGGACTCCAAAAATTGAAGTGAATTCCTATATAATCAACAAAACGGTATTTAAATAAAAAAAGTCGGTGCGTTTTCCAAAATTTCTTAGGATAATAATAATATATAGGAGACTAGCTGAGCCAGCTGGCTCTCGCCAGTCTGTTTCGCTAGGTCTTGCAGACGGCTTGGCGGTATTGTATATTAATATATTTGTGAAGTATGCATAAACGGCGCCATAGTTTTCCCTTCGGGATGGATTTTCATTTACGTCAGACATTTTGACATTTCGCTGATTTGTCAGTTTTACGATTTGCATCTCGTCACTGCCAATACAAATTTGGAGTCATATGCGTAGTCTATTCTGGAGTCAGGCATTCACAATATCACCTGACACCACTTCAGGCTTTTCAACATTTATGTGTTTTTCTCAAAGCCTGGGTGTTTGTGATTGTTCAAAATTACTAACAACAACCACCTTGTACGAAAAAGCAAGGACATGGTTATTAATAATTCTAAAAAAAAAAAAAAATATGATAAATAATTATACATCTCATTCTTTCGAATATACAGCAATATTATGTGATTATCATAAAAAGCGACCCATTATATCCAAATACTAATCTCTTTCGGCTCCTATTTACATAATAGAAAAAGGTTAGCAGCATAAAAAACAAATTTAAACATTGTTTTGTTTCATTGTCTATAAAAAATAAATGTATGTAAAAAATAGAATAATATTTACAAATCAAATTTTGAATTCAAAATTAACTTTAGCCAATATAGTTTCCCGGTGCGGGACATTCATATTGAGACAAATGTTAATAAATAATAAAGCAATACATAATATATCTGAGAGGAATAGGCCAATTCTGATAAAAACAGGAATTTATAAAACCTAAAAATGTGGAATCAGCTTAAAGAGGGCTTCATTCAGCAATGGATTGATACAGGTTGATGACGATATAAATAGGTAGGTATATAAAATCACAAATTTAAAAAAAATATGGCAGTTTATGTGACCAAGAAGAGTAGAATTAGGTTGGGATAACCTTAATCCAGCAGTGGATTGATCTTGGTTGATGATGATAATGACGATATTATGAATGGGTAAATATAATATCAGCAATTTTGATAAATATAGCAATTCATATGATCGACAGAAATACAAACAAATTAAAAAGGCTTTCATCCATCAGTGGATTGATTCAGGCTCATGATGCTAATGGCAATATAAATAGATATAATATAATATCACCGATTTTGATACATACAGCAATTCAAATGACATAAAGAAGTAGAATCAGGCTAGGGAGGCCTTTATCCAGCAGTGGATTAGTTCAGGTCGATGATGATAAGGACGATAGAAATAGGTATAATATCACAAATTCGTTAAACCTATAGTAGTAGAATCAGGTAGCGGAACCCTTCATCCAGCAGTGGATTGATTGTGGTTGATGATGGTGACGATATGAATATGTCGATAAATATAAGATCACCGATTTTGATAAATACAGCAATTCATATGACAGAAAGGAGTATAATCAGGCTATGGGAGGCCTTTATCCAGCAGTGGATTGGTTCAGGTCGATGATGATAAGGATGATAGAAATAGGTATAATATCACAAATTCGTTTAACCGATAGTCGTAGAATCACGTTGCGGAACCCTTCGTCCAGCAGTGGATTGATGATGATGATGAAATTCAAGACTATCAAGAATACAATCAACGTAGAGAGGCCGTCATCCAGCAGTGGATTTATTAAGGCTTGTGATAAAAATGGCATTATAAATATAGATAGTATGATATCACTGATTTCCATGTGTAAGTAAGGAGTAGAATAAGGCTGAGGAGGCTTTCATCCAGCAGTGGATAGGTCCAGATTGATGATGATAAGGATGGTAAAAATAGGTAGATATTATACAATATCACAAATTTTGTCAACTATAACAATTCGTATTAATTTATTTCATTGTTTGCAATGGCAACTTAATATGACTATATCTATGGAAATTAGTAGCCTAGGTAATTATTCAATAAAAAATAGTGCGTAAACAGCCACAAAGAAGTATTAAAAAAAAAAATCAAATTTGTTATTAATTAATAGAAAACTCATCTTGATTGATATTGATTATTTAACATGCTAATAGAAATGTCACATTTTTTCGATTAATTCTGCAAATTCTAAATTTGAATTCTGACACGTCAAATGAACTTGTTTTGTGAAAGAAAACAAATGACAATCATTAGTCTATAAGTTTGACAGATAAAAAGCAGTGACATGGTTTTAGATTATATTTTCGTAGTAATAAGTGAGGAAAGATGTATTTATTTCTAGTTAAAACTCAATAGTGCGCCAATGTGCTACTTACAGATTTTAATAGATTTGTGGAATATTAATTCTGATTTCTGAAATTTCGATTAAACAGAAAGTATTAAGCGACATTATAATCAATTTGCGGTAGATAGACAGTAAAGTAGCGAAAATGTATGGTGACGGATGTAAAACGCGATTTAAAAATGATTTTATCTGTGATTGTGTCGAGTTTTATCAGATTGTGCCCGATTCAAATGGAAGTAGATTCGGGACTCCAAAAATTGAAGTGAATTCCTTTAATAATCAACAAAGTGGTATTTAAATAAAAAAGTTGACGTATTTTCCAAAATCTCAGTGATCATAATATGTAGGAGATAATAATATAAAATATAAGAGATCATTTCTGGGCGAGACGAAGCGCGTTCTGACACAAGTGTCAGTTTGAAAATTAAATTTATCATATTATTATACTTACCCTAATAATTATGTCTGAATACCAGCCAGAGAATAAGAAAAAAACGGACATACACTTAAAAAACGGACAATTTTCAAGAAGATTAGGAAGAGAAATATTTTTTATTAATTTTAACTAGGTACCTACCTAGTAGTAAACAGTAATATGTAGTATAGTAATATTATTGTGTTTTATTTTACCTATTGTGCTGTTTTTTTCAAAAAAAAGGTCTTCGTCTTATGTGTGGCTCGCCTAAAATTTTGAAATTCTTAATTTGCTCGTTATATACTAAAGGTTGGGCACATCTGGTCTAGGATTCTGGATTAAAGTAACCCTGTTTTACGTTAACACGTGCGAAAATTCTAGAAATAAATAGTATTTCTGAGCCAACACAAATTTTCAGAACTTGCAACACAACAGTTAAAACGCCATAAATGGCGTAAATCGTAAATTTTTATAATTACCTACTCTGAAAAATCTAGATTACATCAAAATGATTACTAAACGAATCATAAAATGTATGAATCTTCATAAAGCTGTGGTGTGGCGCAGAAACTTGCATAAAATATCAACTATATCTGAAGTTTTTGAGGAAAAGAATGAAGGTTTTCCAGCTACTGTTCAGGTTGGATGAAGTGTCAAGTCAGCTATCTGCTGCTAAATCTTTTAACTTATTGATAATATAACATATAAAGCACAATGTGTATGTCATTGCAATCTACTTTTCCAGGGATGGGTGAAAGCCCTACGGATTCAAAAGAAAAATGTTTTTTTAGACCTCAATGATGGCTCTTGCAACGAAAATATACAAATTTACCTACCAGCCACAGAAAAGCCGAATAATCTCACTTGGGGGTCGTCCATAGAGGTCACAGGAATCGTTGCCACCACTACGAAAGGTCAATTGGAACTGCTGACAGACAAGTTAAAAGTATTGGGGCCTTGTGTTGTAACTGACGGCTTCCCTTTTCATCCCAGGAAAACTTACCCACCAGAAGTAGTAAGGCAACACATGCATTTAAGGCCCAGAACTAGTTCCATCGCTTCCATGCTTAGAGTCAGAGATGCGGCCACACGGGCTATTCATAATCATTTTGGTGATTTGGGCTATATAGGAATTAATGCACCAATTTTGACCTCTAATGACTGCGAAGGTGCCGGTGAAGTATTCAGAGTAGAGCCGGAGCGCGATTCGACTGTCAAAGCAATGGCTAAAACAGGAAGCACTCGGCAAGATGCATATTTCGGAGCTAAAACTCTTCTTTCGGTTTCAGGTCAGCTTCATTTAGAAGCTGCCGCCCATGGTTTAAGTAAAGTGTATACGTTTGGTCCCACCTTCAGAGCTGAAAACTCGAAGTCACGTTTACATTTGTCCGAATTCTACATGCTAGAAGCTGAATTAGCGTTCACCGAGAATTTAAATGATATAAAATCCCTTATAGAGGACATGATAAAAAAAGTTACCAAATCCGTTTTGAACAGTTGTGATGCTGACATTCAAAATCTCAGAGGTAAGGATTCCCCCAGTTTAGATTGGATTGAAAATCCGTTTGTTACTATTACTTATGATGAAGCTTTCGATTTGATTAAACATAACTCTGACAAATATGAGACCCCGCTGAAGACTGGAGACGGCTTCGCGAAGGAACATGAACTAGTTCTGGTAGCTTTGATGGGTGGAGTACCGACATTTATAGTTGACTGGCCGAAAAGTATAAAACCTTTCTACATGCGGGAGTGTTCTACGGATATAACGAAGGTATAATTACAATAATTTTGTTTAAAAATGTCATCAATATCAATGACATACAGTACTCTCAGTAATCCGCCACCCCAAAAACCAAACAAGTGTCCAATTGGTGAAAGCGGCGAATTATAGTGCATACATACAAAATATCCTAAAAATTAAAACGTATTTCGTAAAAATATTTTTTTTTTTGAGAAATTTGTACTAGCAAATTACGGTTTTTTTTATAAACAAAATCAAGTATTTACTAAATTATACATATGTATTAATTAAATATTAACCTGATCTGCGCCGGAAGGTTTTGTATGGCGGCAAGTGAGAAGCCGCGAATTTTTTATCTAAAATAAACCTCATTATTTAATTTTTTTTGAAATACCTAGGTATATTGAAAGTTTATCGTAAACACTTACCGATCATATGCTAAATGTCTCATTATTCGACCAGTATTCTTCTGAATTTTAAATTATTCAAAACAAACGCCTGAGACTGAAATTCTGTCTTCAAAGACAGACGAATGAGTTCGCGTTTTTTGTATGGCCGGTACTGTATGCCCGGCCATATCCGCTTTGGCACAGAACCGGTTCAGTAAATCACTTGACAGCCAGTTGTTCAGTGAGGCAGATAATCTTGAATGGCTTAGGATTCCTGCCTTTCCCTATGGACCAAAAGCTTCATTTTGCGTGTCCCAGTTGCATTGGAGCACGGCATAATTGTGAGCGGTCCTTGGGCACTTTCCTCCCTGGTACATTACTCTCTTTGCGATGAACGTATGTTTTACGAAGGAGAAGTTTCCAAAATAAACCTGTCTCATCTGCGTTGTATACTTGTACGCGGCGGACTACTGAATTTGACGATCGAATACTGGCGAATTATAGAGCTTGATTTTGTGCTTTCGACTAGTAAAAGTTAGTTGTCGGATAATCGAGTGGCGGATTACTGAGTGTACTGTACTTGTTTTGATTTAAATGTACGTATACATCAAAGATGTTGAAGCAACCTTCTGCCAGATAGATCCTTTTGAGATTTCCCAATCAAAAATGCTGATCGTTATTTTAAGTTTATTGTAATTTTTCTATGCAATGATGAGGTTAACCGCTCTTCAGAATTTGTATGAAAGTGTCCTTTTTTCTTCACTTATATACCTATAATATGTTTAGACTCAAATCAGATTATTAAAATAGCAATACAAAAGCAGTCGCCATAAGACTTTGACGGCATTTTTGGTTTATTACTCAATTAAACACAAGAAATACAAAGCCCCCTGAATGTCCTCAATTACTACAAATATTAAATTTCTGTGATGATCTTTAATGCACATTATGATACAGATGTAAATATTGAAAATACGATAAGTATTCTTTAACTAATGTTCTAAGTTTATGCCACATTTCTCCATACTCGAGAATTGTACCTTATTACAACCACGCCCAGAAGGTACTGTCCATTATTTTTGTGTTTCCTGGTTTAGGCTCCATCTTTATAGAAGACTGTTTTCTTCAACATCTTTGGTATACAGTCGAGCAATACATGAAGATTGATTGATATTCAGTTTACTCGCAATTGTCACATTATTGATCAAATGGATTACCAAGAACAAACTATGTCACTTTAATAATATAGAATTTGTATGAACGTTTTATCTCAACTTTGATGACTGTAGTACCATCCACGACCATGACTTTGGAGTATTTTTCATAAAATGGTTTGCTGTGTTCCAGTGTGCCAGACCAAGATACAAATAAATAATGTATAAAAAACATTTAAGTCGATACTGGATAAAAACAGTTTATGTGCTAATATATTGATGAACAAGGAAATGTGGCTATATTTGGTGGAAAATTTTTACTGTTTCATCAGAAGTCGCGATGCATGGTCTTGTAGAATGTTTTAATTAATGCATGCAAATTTGTACGATGTGGACTACACTTAATATCAATGTCTGCAAGTGTGGACATGCAACGATTTTCAAAAAAATTATTCGGCAGGTGTATTTGTATAATAGCACAAGTTTGCAAACTGTTGTATGCAGGCGGTCGCATCTTGTTCTGGACTATGCATTGTTTTAAAATTTTGGTGATATTTTGTGGGTAACATTAGATTTATAAGTTGAATATTATCACAAACTCTTCAATCTGTCATGTGGAATGCATAGAACTATAGAAATATTTTAACACTAAATAAATAAAATCACAACATTGTACCCAGGGGGCGAAACTACCATAAGTCCAAAAAAATACATTCACGCCTTTTATATTAATGTACTTCCGGCTTTATTGTTTATAAGACGGTCTGGCTTTAAGGTACAGATCGACACCTCCTACATATAAGCCCGTAACTGCATTTTGGGATATTTTGACTCGATTGCCCTTTATTAAATAATTTTAAAGGTAATACAATAATAAAAAAAAAGCAAAAATTCAATCAATATTAATTGAATTATATTATAATATCAATCAACTAAAAAATTACGATTCCTGCACTAAAAATTAACGTTGCGGTGTCATTAAAATTGTACTACTGAAAAGTACCATTTTGCAGATACGGACTTATATGTAGGGGGTGTCAAGATATAATAAAGAGCTGTGAATATTCGAAATGGATGACTGATGTGATCTTAATTTTTATTATCTCCTTACCTTGCAAATTTCCAAAAGGTTGCAGCGTTGGACTTATTAACACCAATCACCGGCGAAATAGCCGGAGGAAGTCTGCGCGAAAATGATTATCAGCGTTTAAAAGACAAACTTCCGTCGCCAGCATTGAATTGGTACCTCGAGCTAAGGAAATTTGGTGGTGTACCCACTGGAGGGTTCGGGTTGGGATTCGAAAGATATTTGCAGTTGATTTGCGGCATTCCAAACATCAAAGACACTATTCCATTCCCTAGATGGCCGCATAACTGCGCTATGTAGATGAAGTTTTTATGTGATGTATATTAACAATATTTACAAGAAAAATACATAAAGTTCTTCCCAAAATAGCAAAACTTTGTTTCCAATTTGATTTATCCTCAATATTATTTGGTTCAAAAATGATATTCTATAAATAATTTGTTAAAAGCAGTCGAGTTTCCGGGCCGCGACAAAGTATTGCTATTTTTTTTCTTGTAAATTTGTTCAAATTGATAAGCATATAATATTTAATGGCACTAATATTTTCGTCTTTTGTATTTCAGTCTTATCTATTAAAATACCATTGTTGGCTGAGTTTTACTGGGGATCGGGGGGTGATGATTTCATGATTTTCAGGAAACGGATCACAAAGTGAACAAGTATAATATAATTGAAACACATGTGTTTGTTCGCTTGATATATCTTTATTGAAGTCTGAACTTATTCCATCGTGTGTATATTATAAATACTAAGTTTTAGTTGGAGTGAAAGCTTGCAGTAAATCACATACATAGTAAGAGAAAAGAAAAAAACCCAATTGTTGCAAAATTTCTTTATTTTTTCACACAACATTGTGTGTATTTACGACATCACCATCGTCAGAGTACGAAAATAAATTCCAAACAAGGAATAAAATAAAACTATAATTATTACAAAAGTGAAGATCACAGATTATAAAGATTGGCTGACGGCACACAAAAATCCCACAAGCACCTCAGATGTAATGCTATGATATAAGAGCCACGGTTTTGTACAAGTTATCAATATTTACATAATATTTTATATAATACATAGTCAAATAACAATCCACTATATTCACACATCTAATAAATAGCCTCAGGACAAAATTGGTCTAATTTTACATTCGCAAAAGGCATTCAAACCGCTAACAACTTTGTGTGTCAAAATATAGACACTTACAACTAGAGATCAAAGTATCTTTATATTACAATGTAACCATTCATCGCCATATTTCTTATACATGGTTAATAATATTATGCGTTTATCCAAAACTGACACCTGATTGAAATTTCAATTGGAAAGGGAAATTTTTTATGACACTAAAAATAGTCTAAAAATTTATTAACCGTAAACAGTTCGTATATTAAAAATACTTCATTATAATATACAATAAATAATGTATTCCCTTATAGAGAAAAAACAACGAAAACGAAAAAGTTCATATTTCAATCAATTGAAATTTCTGGCATAATAAAAAAAACTACAGAATTGATTTTCCTAAACCGGTGACCAAATTCATAACTAAAAAAGATCTATACAGATTATTTCGTGCCTATAAAATATAAAACCGCGTATCCACTATGTTCGCGAACTAGTAGCGTTCTGCAAATCTGCAACCGCTCAAAAGGAGACGTGTTTTACAAGCACGGTCGCTCCGCAATGAAGGATGTATCGTCTGAATTAGTGGCAAGTGCTGCTTTCAAGGCTATCAGCTCAAGATAAGCTGGTTTAACCTTAAGATCTTTAGCCACTGATAGTTTTCTGTCTGCAATATTTGTTTAAAATTTCAAAGCAAGTATCAACAAATTTGTTCCTTAACTTTGTGACAAGGCTTGAAAGACAGTATGATGTGAGCTAAACATTTTTCTTTCGACCACTCCATTAAGAATATTGTTGGTCACGGGAACGTATCCACTAGGAACAATCGCGGAGCGCTACTGGTTTGCATTGGGGACACGCGGCCTAATCTTTTTATTGTATCTCAATTATAATGTTCAAATAAATAAAAAAGATTGAGTCACTATCCTTTGTCTTCGCGACCGCTTTTGAAGAACTGATGCATAAAATAATTCACATGATTGAACACAACGCAGACAGTTCGGAACCTCGATTGCAGGGAGGCTGAGCAGAAAATTCAACACCGTGCAGACTAGGTTTCAGTTTGTAGACGATTTCAGGTTCTTCGCCGGGCGGCAGAGGTTCATTAGAGGTGTCCGTATCATCCATGGTCGGCGGCGGTTCTTTCTCCTTGGGTGGTTGGCTGACTAAAGGCTTGGTTATATTGATTTTAATGCCTCCGACTACCGGGACCGCTTGGGCCGTAGGTTGGAGTTGGACGTTGCCATCTATTGAACTGAGGACTGAAGCGTGTGTCGTGTCGGCTTGAGCTTTCAACACTTCTTCGGAAGTTATGATCGGTTCGTCATCTGGAGAATAGAAAATTAATTCACAATTTGTTTTTTGATGCCTGAAAAGAATGTGAAGCAAGAATCTCCAATCCGAAGAAAATAACAGCAGTTGAAAATGAATAATATCATTGAGACCTCGGTTACTGATTGAGCACAGCTGATGAGTTAAGAAGTTTATACTATTACAATGTCTCAATTATCTTAGTAATTTAGTACAGTAAAACCTCGTTAATACGAATTCCATGGGACCGAAAATTGAAAAAAAATTCAAAATATGAAATGTATGGGGGAAAAATATTAAAATTTTGAAAAAAAAAAATTTGATTTTCATTAATTTCGTTTCCGATCATAGATGTGCCTACCAAATTGCAAAATCATAAAATGTCAGGATTATTTTTATTACCTTCATAAAATAAGTAATTTTTGATGTTTTAAGAAAAGTCTTTTCAATCACTGTCTCGTGAAACAGTGTACTTTATTACGATTTATTGAATATTTTTCTATGCCAGGACTGTGAAATGATTTCGAATTACGAAATTCCAATTAAAGGTATGGTTTTATATGAAAATAATGTTCAAGGGACATTTTTTTCAGGAAAATTTTGAATTATCAGTGTTCTTGCTAACGAGGTTTTACTGTAATACTTAGAAGCAAAATATTGAGTACATAGTTGCTCTGCTGAGTTTTTGAAAAGAAAAATAAGAAACGCCAGACAAAATTAATATCGCACCCTCGCAACTAAACTGCCACAATCTAAAAAATGTCAAAAAGAGAAAAACAGCTTTGAAGTTTTTACCTTTCGCATTTTTGAAATATTAGATATTGAATTTGATGATTTAGAGATATGAAATTTTCGGTACATATACTATGAACAGACAATGAAACATAGTAATTAACTCAAAACACGTAAATTTGGACTTGTGGCGGTTAGGTTGCGAGGGTGCGATATATCGTACTATCCTATTGTCAGTAAGAGTTTAGTATTTCACATGGACAATGTATCCAGATGGTAAAGATTTGACTAAAAAAAGACAACGGTAGTTAAGAACCTTCTTAAAACTTGATGTTTATAATAAGTGACCACATTTCAGAAAATATGGCAATAAGAATCTCAAAAATAGAAACTTAGAATTGGAGATTCGCCTTCAATGTGATTCTGAGCTTGCCTTGATAATATCAAATAGCCCGGCCATCGAGTAATATTGCATCACGATCCACTGCAAAATTTCATTGACAATTGCAAAAATAGGTTGAAAATAAAGGCAAACTACTGACGGCTATCACTCTAAGCAGAGCTAATATTAACAAACATTTTTTGGAGGAGGAATGACATTTCCCTGACCCATTGTGTAAGCTCTGGATGACTTATAAAAAACATGTGATTTCCGCCATACAAGTTCAGATGGGCCTCTACTACATATGGTGATAATTTTATAATCAATGATTATCATTTGACAGAATGTATATGGCCTAAGATATTCAAGGCATGTACATAAAATAGGTAGTTCACCAGGAAATATGAAATAAAACAAATAATTAATAAAATTAATTTTATTATGAAATAAGCGAATATCAGGAATATACTATAAAATATAAATGACATTCAACAATTAAGTTCAATGGTTTGGGTGGGTAACAAAAAGGAGTAGAGGGGGTTGAGCAAGACAAGCCGATTAGAAATGGCTATTGTGCATATTACTTTAAATGTGGCGCCAACATAGTAACAAAACCAGCTATATAAATAATATATTGAAAAATATAACTAAGACATTGAATGCTAGCCAGTGTTCAGAGACATAATTCGGTAACTCACCATCAGGTCATGCGACGTTAACTACACCAAGTATATGCTCCATATTATTTGTTTTCTTTAGTATTATAGCACTCAGGATACCCAACCGTGGTTGCCGGAAATCAGTTTAGTTTGTAATAGGAGTACACACAAGAAATTGATTGCCGCACATGGCTCGATTAAATTTAAGACAAAGCCAAAAATTACTAAACTACAGGAGAAACCAACTGATTATCAGTAAGGTTTATACCTCAGCTGAGGCATGGTTTAAAAAGATCGTAACTATGCGAGGATTGAGCTATAATTTGTCATAAACATTCAATTATTTTTATTTAATAAAACGCAATTTTTTTTGTAGTACTATTCCACTACAAAAAAATTGCGTTTTATTAAATAAAAACAACAATATAATGCAGTTCCACCATGAATTGACAGTTAACAAAATAAAAGAAAAAAAAATAAACATTCAACATATTGTATCCATTTAGTGTTATGTTTATTGTTATATTAGTAACAATAATAATATATTCATTGACATGTTTTCTTTTTCGAGTACAGGCATAACGTTTTTCAGTCATCTTTACACGATATAAGAATATATTCTTACGACGCCATCACAAAAAAAATCAACATACTGCCACGTCGAATGCCGCTCGGCGATGAATGCGAAATTTCGTCCCACCTATTGGTGAAAATAATTACCCCATTGTAATATTTTGATGTAACCGATCTTATTCCAAAAAAATAATTGGCTCACGGAATTCTATATGATATATGGAAATAGTAGGAATAAAAAATAATTGATTACTGTTTTCATATCTTTACAAGAGAATTTAAAATATGCTGTTTGTTGTTATTTAGTGTAAACAGGCATTTCGAAAAACGCTGAAGATTTGATGATTAAATTTAAATTCTAAAAAAAAAATATAGTTATTTTTCAAGAACATAGTTCAATCTTTCAAAATGATCATAGTTTATTGCTTTCATTAGACTCTAATGCAGGGTTTTCCAAACTTTTTCTGCAATGGAACACTTCGCAAACCCGGAAATTTTAACGGAACACTTAGTTTATTTTGTAGGTTATTTATTAGCGCAGCTAACTGTTCTGCCAATTTTGGCAACTGTCGTTAAACTGACAAGGCTTGTCAGCCGGTCAGTTAAAAACAATATACCCCATGTTTTTCATGCGCACGGTGTGAGAAAAGATGGTCCTACTTCTGTACCTAGATCATGGCCCCCGTATCCCGAAGCGGGCCCCCAGACTAGGATCTTTAGCGGGCCCCTAGATTAGGATCTTTGGCGGGCCCCCTACTTATCGCTGAGGTTAAAGGCAATGTGACAATCTACAGTTGCATATCCCAAATGGTGTTCGAGGTAAAATTAAGGGTATTTTTAGCGATTTTTTATATTTCTAATAAACCCACTTTTATGTTGATATGCACAATTATGGACATGTCGAATATCGACAATAATCAAAAATTGTAAGTATGGCAAAACCACATATTATTAAATGTTGGTATGCTTGAAGTGAAACCTTGCCGCAGGCAAATTTTTTTACTATTAGTGCATGTTTGTGATGTGTGTTTATCTCACTTGGCTGGTCAATCTCTCACGCCGGGCCCCCTGTAAGCCTAGGGCCCCAGATTAGAGGCCTGTCAGCCCCCCCTTGTGGGAGCCACGACTTCACGACATAAACATCAGTGGAGATTGATCATCACTCGCCTTTCAATATGAAGTAGATTCTTTAATTATTTTAATTTTACTTATTTTACTTCTACTTCGTAGAAGATCTTTAAATGTGTTGCAGTGTATAAAACCTTTCCAAATGGTCGCGGAACACCTATTCAGGTTCGGCGGAACATGTTTGGGAAACCCTGCATTACAGTATTGTCTTCGTTTGATGCATGTATATTTGCGATATGAATTGCCATTATTTTCCGTTTCACTTATGTATGCTCTTGTAGATTATACCACTACAACCCTTGGCTTCCTCTAACAACTTTCTTCATCCTTTAAATCTCTCGGGGAAACCACATAGCTACACCTATGCTATTGTACTTTAGGGATATATCCATATGGACTATTCAGATCACTCTGTTGCCTTCTAATTGAGAGAATATCGACAGTAACTGTTATATAAGCGTCCGCCGCAAAAGGTGTCAATAAATAATGAAAAGAGTACATACCCGGATCGACAGGTTCCTGCTTGATCTTCACATTATTGAAGTCAATAGCGATGATGTCTGGGTTGTTGTTCCTCGCCTCTCGCTCCCTCTCTGTCTCTTCATCCGTGTCCACATCGTCCACGATGATCTGTTCCACAGGCTCTGTCTTGATGACAACATCATCATCTTCTTCCACTAGTTCTACATCGGGAGTTTCTCCATCGTCCTGACTGGCCACTTCTGATTGGCATTCCTCTGATAGGACTTCCACTACAGATTCATTGTCTTTGTCGGCATCCTGGGAGTCTATCATTTCATCGATGATCTCATCACTTACATCTTTGACCTCATCAGCTTCTGTCATTTCGACACTGGCGTCAATATCGACCGTGTCTTTTCCTTCTGTTGGTTCTTCTGATTTATTTAATTCCATTTCAGCTGCCTCCTTTTCTTTGGCTTCTTTCTCCGCAAGGGATGCCTGAATTAAAAATAAAAACATATTCATTAATATGTAACTCTAAAGACTAAGTGAGAAAGCCACAGGAGGAGGTGTGGCGATGGATTTACGAGGCATTGCTCAAAGTACACAAAAATCAGCCACTTCTGCACTGCCATGTAAGTATTGTAGTATCAAGTGAAATATTGTTGTCGTTACCTCAAAAACAAACAACAGTATTTTTTGACCAATAACAAAAAAGATAGGCTAGTGGCTTAGGCGGTGTCACCCCCTAATCCAGCCAGTTGCAGTGTAAAGTATTCCCATGTCGCCTTTTGTGGTCTCTGCAATATTTCAACACCAAGTGTGTTCGTTGAGTTGTCACACTGCTCAAAAAATTAACACACGCGCTGTCGACCCACTACCCCCTGCCTCATATTCTACCCAGTGTTTTTATAGAACAAAAGTAAGGTTAACCAGTTGATCGCCAAGAGTTAAAATCAAATTAACACCTATATGCCACACATTTTTAAAAAAATAAAAAAAATAGAAAAAGTTGAAATAAATATATAATGTATAGTAATACTCACATATTATGTATGGTAACATAGATTGTATTCATTTTTCATGGAAAACTACGATATATTTTTCACTCAGGGCTGTCACCCAACAATATTTATTTATTTTTTATAAGTATTTTTTTTCACTTTTATTATTATTGATGTATTTTTTCACTTAGAATTCAGTCTTCACTATTCAGGGTCATCACTATTCACGGTCATCATTTTCAGGGTCATCTCATCATAAATTCTATAATAGTGTTTTTTAGATTTTTTATTTTATTTCAATAATTTTCTTTTGTATGGTAGTTTTTGAAACAATCTGTCGGACACAGGGGAACGTGGCACTGTTGGCATGCAAATTTTGTTGCTTGGCATTTTTGGTAGCAAGACATACAATACACCTTTTTCTATCTGTTTGAAATTCCTTTGATACAAAGGTTAGAAAGTGGCCACACTTTCCTTCTAATCGAGGAATATATTCAATTTTTCTTTTCCGAGGGGTTACATGTCGTTTGTGTTCATCAATTAGTTGGCGTATCACCGCAAGTTGAAAATCAGCCAATGTAACCTTCTTTTTTGTTTTATTTACATATACTGTATATGCATTGAATAAACAAAGATCTAACATGTGAAAAAATACTTTTTTGTACCATTTGATGGTTTTTCTAATTGATTTCACGAATGAAATCATTCCATCACTTCTGTCAACAGCTCCCATATTTTTAGAATAATCAGCGATCGCGGTCGGTTTTTTTATAAATTCCTTCGTTTTTGGATCCTTTTTATGGGTAGTAATCATTTCTGCCGTGTGCATAGTCGATAGCATTATAACATCTCTTTTATCTTTCCACTTTTGTGCCATAATTGAATCTGTATGTAATTCTTTCGTTTGTCCTTTTGCTAATTTGTCTTCAAATTTGGGCATTCCAATACGACCTTTACGGGCAGTGCCACAAGCATTTGTTTTTTTAGAATATAAACTTTTGAACAATTTTGGACTTGTATACCAGTTATCGACGTATAACGAGTGTCCCTTTTCCAGATATGGTTCAAGTAAAGTCATAACTACGCTACCGCCCACTCCCAATTGATTGATTTTATGATATTCAGTTGTAATGCCTGTATATATGATGAAGTTCAATATGCAGCCTGTCTTGCAGTCACAGACCACAAAAAATTTTACACCGAATCGACTTCGTTTAGATGGGATATATTGGCGAAAAAGTAATCTACCCTTGAACAATAGTAGACTTTCATCTATGCATAAATTTGTATAAGGATAAAAATGGATCAAAAACTTATTTTTTACGTGCTCAACCACCTTTCTAATTTTTTTGTAATGCTTGCCATTGTATCCGAATAAATTTCAGAATGTAAAAGTGGATCGGTGGACCAGTGTTCTTTTTGCTTATTTCTTCTATTGCGAGCCATTAGGAAACATATTGCTAAAAAAACGTACATTTCGTCTACATTGGTGTCTACCCATTTACTCATTCTGTGTGATATTTGTTTTTTTTCTGCGATCATTTTATTTTTCAAAAAATCATATTGCTTGTTCTCTTCTGTGACAATAAATGACACGAATTCCTCATCTACGTATAATTTGAAAAAATCCATTTCTTTTGCATTGCTGTCGAGATCAAATTTTACTCCGGAATTACAATCGTCAAAATTATGCAAATGGGGAACTGCGCTAGGCGATAGAGTGGTTAATAGAAAGAATATAAGGAGAAAAGTAAATGCAACATTGTAATGGAAAGTTATTGTATATACAGTACTCTCTCAGTAATCTGCCACCCCAAAAACCAGACATGTGTCCAATTAGTGAAAGCGGATTATAGTGCATACATACAAAATATGGTAAAAATTAAAACAGGTATTTCGTAAAAATAGTTTTTTTGAGAAATTTGTACTAGCAAATTACAGTATTATTTATAATCAAAATCAAGTACTTAATAAATTATACATATTTATAAACTAAGTTTAATAACTGAATATTAAACAGTAAATCACGTGACACAACCAGTTGTTCAGTGAGGCAGATATTCTTGAATGGCTTAGGATTCCTGGCTTTCCCTATGCGGTCCTTGGGCACTTTCCTCCCTGGTACATTACTTTCTTCGTGATTGACGTACGTTTTACGAAGGAGAAGTTTCCAAAATAAACCTGTCTCATCTGCGTTGTATACTTGTACGCGGCGGACTACTGAATTTGACAATCGAATACCGGCAAATTATAGAGCTTGATTTTGTGCTTTCAACTAGTGAACTAGTCATCGAATAACCATGTCCGATCCTAATAGGATCATATGGGCCTCCACAGAGTAGGGGTTTGTATTACAGATTTTGTTTTTTACGCGAAATGGATGTCAGCCACTTGCTCAACCTATTAGGTCCATACCCTGACTCACACACAAATTGAAAAACAATATGTGTACTTGCCAGACCCAGGATTCGAACCTGAGACTCACGGCGTGATAGTCCAACGTTTAAGCCGCGCGGCCACCGTGGGTGATAGTAAAAATAACGGCGCATTATAGTAGTTGTCGGATAATCGAGCGGCGGATTACTGAGAGTGTACTATACTTACAAAAAAGTTAAATGTTAACAAAGAAATAATCTAGAAGTCAATGTTGAAGACAAGCCTAATCCTTTAATACAGTTACATACTAAGGAGAATACCATCAGTTATTTTGTGTTGCAGATTACCCTTCACACTTCATCTTTATTAGTTCAAACTCTTTGCTATAATATATAATTAGATTTTGGTTAAGGTGAAAAATATAAAAAATATCTGACATTGAAGGTGCCCGCTTGGCGTACATGCAACAATAAATTATTTTTTATCGCTATTTTCCAAATAACTTACACTTAGAGGTTCACATATCACAGTATATTGGCTGTTTGAAGAGTTACTATTTTAGTACACTGGCTGTTTGAAGAGTTACTATTTTAGTACACTAATGTAAATATAATTCTAACCGATTACTCAATTTGATGTACAATCAAATTTAATATATACGAGAACACACCTTATAATCCTCCAAGCAAAGCGGGTGATAGTTCTTATCCTCATGTCGAGTCGCCTTCCTGAGGTGCCACTCTTCGCTTTCCTCATTGTAGAACTGGTCAAAAGAGTCCCGGCAGAGCTCGCACCGAAGATCATTAGGTACAGTACCCGCAGGCACACTGGATGCTTCTTGCTGCTGAAGGGCAAGGTTGGCCGCAGCGGCTGTTGAATTTTCCGATTCCGCCGCCTGTTGCTGCCGTTCAAACCAACTTTTTTCTGCAACCAAACCACAAGATTTTAAGGCTATATTTATAACAAAGGGCAGAAATCCTAATACGCACTGTAGAGTAAAACGCTCAAATTCTTTGTCAATGTTAACATGAAGCAAAATAGCGATATTCCAATATGTAGTTACTAGTCGTAGAAAGGAAGATTGAACATGGAAGACCGGGAGGAAATGGTTTTGATTATTCGGCAGTGGATGAACGAAAACATATTTCTATTTAGATAAGCTGTGAATATGATGACGGCTGTAACGAATGAATAAAATTTAATTGTATGAATTTTTGTTTGACAAAAGGTTTCTCATAAATAAATTGTGGAAATATCTTCAAGTTTCTTTTAAATAAATTTGTTGATAAATCTTTACAATGCCCGAGTAACTATTCTACGATGAAAATGTCATGACTGATTGTAAAGAACAGGAACAACGGGCATTGAGGGCATAGATATGTATGTAAATGTTAGGTACGCCGAATGTGCGAAATTGAATATTACATGAAATGGGCAAAATTTTGCCTAAATCATGAAAAATGCAAGCCCGTTGCCTTATTCATGAATTAGACAAAATATCTGGAGAGTGCATAAATTCGGCAGTAATTTTTCTGCCTAGTTTATGTATTGGAAAAATTAGATAGTAGCGCTACGGTGGTATTTTTTGCAACTAAACTAAATGTATCAAAATGCTCATGCATTGGTCAAAATGTACATATATTATCTATGGTCAAAATAGATGTTCGCGCTCCGGTGGTATTTTTTGCAACTAATCAAACTAAACAAATGTGTCATATGTCATTGATTATAATATAAAAATTTACCAATCAATAACTGCAATGACGTTCATATCCATTTACTATGCGCAAAAAAATCTAGAACTATAATATGATAACGGAAGAATGTAACGTGCAATGGTCGATTGAATGTTTGTGATAGTTTGTTGACACTTGATAGCTAACCTCAAAATGGACATTCAGTTAAATAATTTAACTCAGAATTACAAAAACCTAACCTAACCTAACCTAATAATAATAATATTATATTATGTCCAATTATAACTAATAAAACCATCCGTATTAAATTTACTTTTTCTTCTGTCAGGTTGACAGTTCAAGAATTCCATACCCTGGCGAATTCATGTACTCAGCAGAAAATTTACCTAATTCATGAATAAGGCAACAGGTTTGACTATTACATGTATTAGCCAAAATTTTGCCCATTTCATGTAATAGTCAATTTCGCACATTCGGTGTAACATATATAACAAACAGGAGGATTTTTAGTACCATAGATTGCTATTACGATGTCCACAGCTATGACATAATAAGTCTATACTAACGATTGGTTGTCTGTTTATATAAATACAAAAAATCTAAACAAATAATCCATAACTGAAATATCTCCAATTGGTCAATAGTTTTAATGGAATACATACAAACAATACATATTATGTACGATATCTTAATTTCTGTTTGATTATCACTCTTACTCTTATCACGGGTGTCAATTAGAAGATCTTTATCAAATTGAACTGCCGTTTACGTTGTAGAACTCTGTTATAAGGTTTTGTTAAATTTACGATAATCACAATCTTTAGAACTCCTTTCCTTTTGCATACAAAGTTAAAATACATTTGAAGCAATAGTCAATATTTTCGGGAAACAACGTTTTTATGTTTCAAGCTTCAATTATTTGTTTTAACGTGAGATTATTTTTTCCGTTGTATTCTATGTCGAAATTAGAACCAAATGGCAATTTGTTTCAGCTGATAACTCTTAAAAGTAATAAATATAGGCAAAATAAAATTGGACGTAGCGCTATTTGTAGCTCACTTTTTAATTTACTCCGCATAAGGCACATATTACCGTGGCACTGTCGTGAGTTTACCAGATGCTACAGCATGGGAGACGCCTTTTTCAATATTGAACGTTCCCTTATTGGTTGATTTAATCACGCGCGAAATCAACTTGGCGCTTTTTGTAATAAATTGAGACTTAAAATATTTTTTTTCGTAGGGTTATGTCGCGTTTTGGAATTTATAGATCAATACATATTGTATAAAATTATACAACGAATACGTGCGTATTTTTTTCTCGATTTTGACCAAATGTGGACTTATCGCTTTTTGGAATTAGACGCCTCATTTCATGACAGTGCCAATATATATTCAAAATCATGGCTAACCTCTCTCTTCCAAATCCTCAATCTCTTCGTACTGTATCCAATCGGAGATGTCGTAATGCCATCTTCTGGAGTGCGGTCGCCTCTGCGAGTCCCGGTCGGCCCTGTTCTGCCGGAAGTGCCAATCCAAGTGCTGGGAATAGCGAACCGTGTGTTCCGGGGGAAATCGGACGCCACAGCTGCCGCATTGCATTCCAGTGTGGAGGGCCGCTATTAGCCCCGGCTGACGACTATAATTACATAAGAAGAAACAGTCAGGATGCCAAAACACTGTTTGCTTGTCACATACAAAACTTGAGTGCATATGTGACATTCTTTATTGAACATAGTGCATAATTTAGAAACACCTCAGAAACATACGGATGTCTTATCTGTGATCTGCGAAACTACAGATCTTCTCACACTTTCAAGTATATTTATAAGCATACATATTTGGAAACACCTCAGAAAACCTATAAGAAAAATCTTGAAAAAAGTATCACACTGAACAAGACTCGAACCTCCATCCATCGGATTCTGGCCAATGTGCTTTAATTTTTAAGGCACTTCAGTTGCATGCTATTAGTAAATTTCATTGTAAATAGGTAGGACGCAGGTAGCTAAATCGGTAAAGTCCTGTCTGGTGTCATATTTTTTCAAGATTATTTCTAATAGGAATGTTTCTGAGGCATTTCCAAATTATGTATGCGTATAACATACGTGGAAGATCCGTAGTTCCACCGATCGTAGCTAAGACGTCATAGTCAAGATTACAGTAGAATGGTAAGGTTATACATATTATGTATGTAGACAGCATGTTTTTATTGCTGTGTTAAAATTGAGTACACACAAAGTTATTCTATCCCAACAATTATAGTGCTGTTCATTTTGGAAAAGTTAAATTAAACTGTTGTCTCAAAATGAAACAGAAGTGAGAACTATTGTTCTCACTTCACATATCGTCACCTAAATGCGCGGAACTTGTAACTCCACTTTTGGCCTAAAATGAGTTAAGTATGCAGTGTTATAGTAAATTTAATTGTCCATCGATCTGTTCATATATTGTTAATCCAAAAAAATATTTACTGTGGCAAAAGCACATTGTTCATTCCTTGTATCTCAGACGCTATTATT
This sequence comes from Rhyacophila brunnea, assembly GCF_057557595.1. Taxonomy (NCBI): domain Eukaryota; kingdom Metazoa; phylum Arthropoda; class Insecta; order Trichoptera; family Rhyacophilidae; genus Rhyacophila; species Rhyacophila brunnea. The sequence continues at coordinate 26,220,140 of NW_028232774.1, forward strand.
TGTTAGTTTTCATACCCTGTAACTCCAGTAAAGTCATACAAAAAAGTCCACGCGTGTTGTCTTGTGTCAAAGTCAATCATTGTTTCTGCTTTACATCAAATTTAATTAATCATGGCCCAAGAAAACGGAAAGCAATAAGTTTGGTTGTATATTTAATTATACCAATGTATAATTTCGACCAGTGTTTCTCAACCGGTGGTCCTCAGAAAGTTTTTGGTGGTCCGCGAATTTTTGGCATCCAAATGCCTATGCTCAGTCATAATAAATCAACTGCGATCATACGCTATTATATTATAAATAATGTTTTCTTTATGAGTTAGCGGTGCATAAAACGTTTCTGATATTTTCAGTAGTCCGCAGGTGTAAAAAAGTTTAGAAACACTGATTTTGACCATAGGGACAAATAAACACTTTAAACATAGTATGGGAGTTTAAGTCAGAAATTTGAATACCTGAATTGAAAACTATTTCAGTCTAAGAATTTAGATGGACTAAAATACCTTGTTCAGCAAGGAAAGAAAAAATATGGCAGATGTGAAAAGGAATCTGACAAAATTACTGAAAAATATGTGTTTGGACAATGAAGGAAGGAGAATGGACCTACAATGTGTTTTGTTATATCCAAAATCTAATGTGTGCAGCGCATATTTTAAAACAAAACTTGCCATTCATAATTTTACCCTCTACAACCACAAACGATTGATGGTCATTGCTATGTTTGGATTGAAGTCGAAAGTGGGTTTACTACAAATTAGCTTTATAGTGTAATAAGTCAATTTATTCTTCCTTTTCTACTTCTTTCTGACGACAATAAAACCATTATTCTGTATAGTGATGGAGCTACAAACCAGAAAAATATGTAGTACTCGCCAATGCTTTATTAAATATTGCAGATCTACGCATTTATAACATTAAATACTAATAGTGTTTTTTCAAAATTATCATAAACCTGTCTTGTTTAATTATAAAACAGTTTTTTCTTCCTCCTGTAAAATTGGTCAATATGGAGTTACAAGTTCCGCGTATTCAGGTCCGATATTGTATTATAATATTCATAATATTATGAAATTGTCAATTTGTAATTTTTTATAACAAAAATATGCAGCATTATTTCTCTACCTTCACTTTAAAGTTTAAATGACGTTCTTTATAAATCAAGCTTAATAAGATCACCATGATTTAATATAATATTAAATATGGTAGCCACCATCATCCAGAATTTAAAAAAATCCTGTCATCAGTTATACATATTAGGAAATATCCCTAAGAAAGATATCTCAGTTGGTAACTTTTTAAAAAAAATCCTCTGTGTGTTGGTAACTTAGTGATCAGAGCCCTCGCCCAGCGAGACGGAATAATTAGTTTAAATACCACTCAATCCAAGGTCAACAGAAATGATGTTTTTAAAAGTTATATTTCAATGAAAATGATTTGCAATGCAAATATCTTGTATTGTGTTCAAGAGAATAAATGAGGATTCATTATGGAATTTTTTCCCTTAACACAATTTGGCTTGACAATGCTGCGATGCATGTAAAATAAACGTAAAAAAAATATCACTTACACTTTCAGTGTCTCTGGCTTGAGAAGATTAACAGGATTGATAGTAGTTGAAACAACCTTCCCTGGCAACTTATCAGGTGCCTTGGCAGCACTCTCACTGCTGCTGGTATCCTCAGTTTTCGCCTGTATATTAACGGGGGCGGCAGGTGTTGAAACGATACCTGTCGCGACCAACTTTGCAAACAGATCATTGACATTCAGATTCTGGAAGAGAGATGAGATGTTTGGCGGGGGGACAGACATGTCTTGTGAAAGCGAAGTGTCCTGCGGGGTGTCGAAGCCGGGGATCACGTTGGCTTTTGACGGATCCGATGCGACCCCGAGAGATTCGCCAATGCTGTATCCTCCGAATTGAGACAGAGGCGCCATTGACGATGGCATCACACTGGCTAAAACGTCGAGCCCACCTGAAAAAAACATTGACATTCATATTCTGATAGTCACATAGTCTGAATATAAAAAAACTTTTGTGATACCTTGCAAACAGCACCAGTGTCACAAATAATTGTGAATGTTTTCTAAGCATGCATAACATAACAAAGTAACGGTAGCAATTCCGGGATTATGACTTATTTTCGGTCAAAACCACCGAACTTCGTGCTAATGTGGTATGTTTATAAAACAGAGAAGTTTTAAAATAATTTTGTATTAAACACCAAACTCACCACCACTAGAAGTATCCGGTTCTGCGTTAAAATGAATTTTATTGGGATCCACATCCATAGGGGTTGAATGTGCCGGCGACTCTGTCTCGGACGTCTTTAAATTATGGGTATCTCTCGGCATCAACGTGGCCGGTGAATTGTCAGCAATAGCGGAGTCGATCGATTCTACTGACACGGGGGCTAGTTCGGGCACCTTGCCTTCCATATTGGCAATTATCACCTGCCCGGCGATAATATTTTTCGGCAGCATCGAGAATCTAATAAAATGTTTAAGACCTTGGACAAAGATGGGTTTGGGTAATCCTCCAAATTTTATTCCAAAGGGTTTTTCATTGATCAATATCGTCTCTAACGAGTCCACGAACCGCACGATGTGAACTTCTTGATCTATTTCGAACTTCTGGGGTTTAGCATCTAAAAATACAGGTAACATGATGGCTGCATCGATAATTAAGTTTATTTTACCGGCGACTAGATCGGTTCGTTTCACTCTGCCTATGGTAACTTGAGGAGGCGGTCCGTCCAACTGCAGATGTCTCACTTTGCCATTTAATATAATGGGTGTCGGAGGACCCCCAAAAAGGCATTCATACCATGCGTCATCTATAAAAAGTTCTCTAGTGGGGGCGCCGAAGCGTATCCTGTGCACCACTCCGTCTATCACTATATTCTTATAGTCATCGTTAAAGGAAAGAACGAAATTGACATCGTCGATGGCGACCTTTCTGCGCCCGGGTTGAAAAGAAATTTCCCGAGGATCGTCCCAGTCCATCATGATAACAGCGGTCTTATGGTAGAATCTAATCTCTCTCGGCACTTCGTCTATGTTTTTCGTCCGCATGGGATCCTGATCGATGTATTCTAATACCCTCGGATCGATCGCAGGTAAAGGTTTTGACGGTTTCGTCACGTAAGGCGATATACTTCCGCTCACGTAGCGTTCGAGCGGATTACTGATTTGAGACATTCCGATCAGCGGTTCCATGGTCGGGAATGGCACCCGGGGTCCCATTTCGGGTTGATCGAATGGTGGCCTGCCGCCCTGGGGCATCCTCCATGAGTTATTGGGCATCATGGGCCCCCGCGGTCTCAAATTTCTCCACTCTTCCAAGCGGGGCCTGCCGCCCCTCCAGCCTCTGGCGAACATTCGCAGAGCTTGATGGCCAGGTCGCATAGGCATCCTCATGTCTGGGTGCGGATATCTATTATTATCAGGCATCTGCGGATGCATCCTCAGATCGGAATCTAAATGATCAGGTCTGGGTAGGAGAGGGGGTCTTTTGCCGCCTTCGGAATGAGGCACATTATTGCCGGGCACGACCGGAGGAACAACACGTTCGTCGATATCCCCATAAACACTTGAGACAGGGGGCACTACGGGCTTACGCATGGCGTCTCCATCATCACTGTACGGACTGTATGACGCATTTTCGTCTTCACTGCTCACCACCTCTTTGTCTTCTTGGTACTTTTGTACCAAATGAAGCCTCCTCTTGGAAACCTTTAGAGATTCTCTCTTCTCCGCCTCTTCTATCTTTTGTGTTTCACTCAATTGAAGCACTTGCATGATTATCGATTTGTACTGTTGCTTGTCCATACCTCCTGATTTGAACTGCTCTTCGGCTTGGGACATCATAATTTTGAATTTGCCTTCTAACGTGCTACTGTCAATGTCAGATTTACCACGCAGTCGCATATCCGTATCCTCAGAGTCGTGTTTCCGGCTGTGTTCTTTAGAATCTTCTGAAAGAAAATAATCAGATATTTCAAATTGCATTACATATTTGTATGACCGCCAGGACAACATTGGTAGAAAGAAATCAGAAGTTATAATTATTTAAACTGGAAAAAAAATTAAAACACCAATACAGCTGACTCTCGACTCACCGGAGTCATGTTAACCGGGTGGCAGATTAACAGTATGTAATTATTTTTATTTATATATCCGTAATCATCCTTTTGCGAATCGAATGATTTGAATAAAATTTCGTTTATAGTAGTCCTGAGGAGTGCTATGATGATTCATTTCCTTTCGACACAATTTTAATTGGATTTGAATCGGTGAACATTGACTCTCACTGTAATGACAACAACGTTTAACAACAGTACTACAAAATATTATTATCTGATCATTACCTGAAAACGAGTTGTATAGACGGGGTCTCCCTAAGCGATCGGTGCCTTTCGTGGCTTCGGCGAGTTTGGCCCTAATGAGATCAAGCGTGGAGGGCACCGCCGAAGGAGATATCACCTGCGGCGACTGAATCTCCTTGACCTTGGCCCACCCTCCGTCCGTGTTTTTCATATCGGTGGATAGCTTCAGAGAGCTCTCATCCGCGTCTTCTTCGGAAGTAATCGATGGGGCAGGAGGGGGCGTCAGATCATCCACCAAAGGCAGAGTTCGGAGGTCAACATCTTCATTTCCAAATAAACTATTGAATAAAATTTTTAAAACACATGAATTTATTTTATAACATTATTCAGATATATTAAAAATGATATCATAAAAAGGTGGACTTACGCATCAAACTTCTCCGATTTGCTCTTTTTGACGGTCGGGGCTTCCAAGTTTTCTCCGGAAGGTCTCTTTCTCGATACGGGCGCTGGGGCGATGTCCGGTATGAGCCGCAGGTCTACATCCTTGGCTGTCGCCCCGTTCAACGATCCCTCGGGAACAACTGATAAATTTGCAAGTTTACAATCACACTTCTGCAGAAATCTCATTGGAATTAATTCTTCTATTCTATATCAACCATTTACAAAGTGAATATGCTCAGGGAACCCAGTGGGAAAACGGTTTGAAGAGTGATTCGAAAGTCTTTCTTAATGTCTCCTACGGGGAAAGTTCGCTCATATTGAGTCATAGCACCATCAAAACAAGAAGATTGTACTCTTAATCTTGCACAAAACCACCATATTTGCTGGTGGTTTCGTATTATATTATTGGCTAAAGGTATTTGATGGATATTCATCTCAATTAATGATTATTTTAGTTGTATTCATTTTTTTTAAATTACATCCTCGGTTTCATCTTTCAAAATTTTCAGGATTCTCTCAAATTAGTGACTTTTTAAAAGAAATATACTTAGTCAATTATCATTTGGACAGATGCATGTTCAGTTAGAAATGTATATTCGTGCTGTCAATAAATCTTTTAAAGGCTTACTATATTATGTGTATACTAATGTATTATAACATTTTATTATGTATTATAACATTAAGGGGGATCCTTATACAAGCAGAGGCACCAGCGGAAAAATACGAAGCTTTCAATTTGAGACATTTTTTTGATAATTTACAATTTCAACTGTGTATTAATTAACAAATATGTATCTGAAAACATTAAGAGATTTTTTTTTTTAAGTCAAACATACACTTACAATTGTGGAAAAAATGTGAATTTGTTACATATTTAAGATTTTTGACTAATTCATCGTTTTAATATTTTTTATATTTATTTTAAAAACATCGATATTACTACATATTTTTTTTTTAATACATACTGCAATGACTTGACTAATAAAATTATAGATTATGTTGATATGTTCAATTCTTGTTTGATGTTTCAATACAAAATTTCATGCTTCTGGTGGCAAAACCATTGATACGCCTGCACGAGCATACCCAAATTTGACCGAGCTTCACAAATAAGAGACGTATTTCACACGTCAGGCATTATTTTTGCCATGTTACGAATTACTAATTATGGTTAGATAAACAGCCTGTGTATGGAATTGCTTCCGTGTTAATTTTGACCAATAAAAATAACGAAAAAGTGTTACTGTGTTACTTAACAGTTAAGAATATTTATTGAAACCTTCAATAAATATTCTTAACTGTTGGTTGTTGCATATAAAAAAAGGTATTTATAACGAACTGGAAAATACTGATGATTTTGATAGGGAAACATCGGAAGACTCAATATTTTATATGTATATAAATTAATTCAACTGGTGATTACATGGCAGAACTCCATTAAAATGATATAAAACCAAGTTTTTGTTATTTATTTAGACAGCTGTTTCAGGCTATGAAATCATTGTCAAAACGAGTTATATTTAGATGATGCTAATGATGGGTTTGTAGCCTGAAATACCTATCAACAGAAACAACTCAAAAATTATGGTAGAATTAACAAAGCTTTATTTCAAACCTACTTTCCTTTTTTCTTAAACATTGTCCCCAATTGAAAATGTATAAGACAAAAAACCTGCCATCGTATATTTCCCATTTGTGAATTAAATGTTGAATGAGCTTGTTACATTTGTGTGACACCTCAGCATTACGATTTTCGAGTAAGGTCCTTGCCGATAAACGTATTATAAGTAATGCGCAAAAGTACTATAAATAAAATAATAGAACAAGCATAATAAGATGTGTCATTTCTTTTAACGATCATGAAAACGATTATTATAAATCACCTGTTTTAGAAAAATATTATACATACAGTAAAATTCTTAGAAATACAGAATAAGGGATTTATCTGAAGATAATACTAAATTTTGGATTCAAGCAGCACTTCATAACTTTACATGTTGGGAGATTATAAGTTGTTATTTAGGATTGGAGATATTAAGGACTATCAAACATTTCAATTAGTTCATTGGTGAATTAGTATAAGATTGTTGATTCGTCCCCTCGGTTACGGAGTCCGCGTGACATCATTTCGCCCATAGTTCTGCATCTTTCTATTGGTCAATAGTTTTAAAAAATGATACAAGCAATACTAAACCATGTTGTATACTTACATATCCATTGATTTTGTGCCCGGGGTGGATTGAAAATATTTTAATTTATTCCTTTTGTACCGTCACAATGCAAAAAGCCTGAATTAAATATTTAATATATCAAATTTAGGTGAAGTCTAATACAATATGAATTAACATAAATGTTGATGTTCCTATTTACAATAATATAATAACATAACATTGTGTTGATCATTTAAACGAGGAAGTTTTCTTCAACAAGTAAATTGCAATGCAAAGATATCTAGCTGCCGGTGAAAATATTCAAATCAATAAATAAGAGTAAGTCAATTTGGATAATTGATACAGATTTGAAATGCTACCATAATAGGGCCAGCCCACATCTGAAGTCTGTAAAATTAACCGAGGTCCATATGCTACATTTAAGAGTGAAAATGGTAATTTATCTTTTTACCGGACCACTACCAATCGCGAAGAATATTTGGGCATCCTCATGAATCACTTTAACTCTCTCTTGTTTTATGGGCGATTATAATATCTGGCACACTTGATTATCAACATTATTAAATAAAATTCGAAAGTCATCAAATTTATCTACTGATGAGATTTTTATACGCAATCTTCATTCTTCTGCCGGGTAGAGGTAGGTATCTATTTCTGATTAGTTTACAATTCCATATTTATATGTTTTTATCACTAGTTTGTATGTCCGTTTCCAATTTAGAATAATATGCCCATTTTTATTAGCACATTAAAAATAAATTGTAATACAAACAAAATTCAATTGGACATATCTGTCATCGTCCATGTCATGCTTTAGATAGGATTTGGAAGTAATATATTACACATTGTGTTAAATTATGTATTTTAAGTTGTAAATATGTGCTTCGCGTAGTCTGTGATATAGCTGGATGTGGCAAACGCACATCAGGTATACTCCCACACTTTACTCAATTCTCGTTATTCTTGTCTTTATTCAATTCAACTGCTAAGCCATGGGTCCACACACCCCATGGGGCAGCTTCTTGTCTGAGAGACGGATGAGATTTGGTCATACTCTCTATTCTTTTGACAGCAGACTGTTCCAAAATCACAAGGCTACACATGGTCCTATCTGCTAATATATAGAAAATATTGTCAAAGAAATATTCCTCGAGACTGAACCATCAATTATTATATCTCCAAATCATTTTCCTTTAGTCGTTTATGAAGAATCACGTAAACTTTTGCACTCAACTTTGTTCACAGTAATAAGTTCTGTTCAGTTTAGTATCACATTTCTTGTGATTCAGATTTCTTCAATGCCGTTGGTAAAAATTGTAATTGTAATTGTACTTTTGTTGGCGTATATATTTTACTTTATGAAAACAAATCATGTGACCAGCCATGTTTGCATGGAATATAGCATTTTTAGTATCACAAAACAACATTGTAACTTAGCAGCTAACTAATAAAAATTATACTTTTTCACTTGGTACAATTCTGTAGGCTATGGAAATAATTCTCGCTTTCAGGCCTTGCCTTTGTTGACTGTAAAATCAACAGTATCCTGATTTTCAAAATGTCAGACTAAAGCCAACACTTGCAATTTTCATACAATCAGCTCTTCATGTCACATTCTTCCATCAGTAAATTTTCCCTTCAACTAAGTCAATGTATTTTCACACTTTCTTCAAATTAAAGCAGACATTCAGACCAAATCTGATATTTTCCTTTGAATCTCTTCTGAATTTCGTCACTTCATCATCTCTTGATATTTATTCTTCATTGAAGATATTTCTTGATACTTTCTATTTTAACTCTCTTACGGTGGCGTAAGCTTCTTGACAACTCACAACAGACACTTCTTCTCATAACTTGGCAATATACCGATTACACTTCAATTTTTAATTTACCAAACAGCCCAGACTCCTCCGTGCACATAATATAATAAATCATTACTGTTATATTAAAAATTTAAATAACTGTTATCGGCTTGATAAATACATCACTGTACCACAATATTCAAAATTTTAGTACTATTGCACGCGTTACTGTTAGAGGGTGTAAAAAATATTTATGATGTAGAGCAATGTATCTATTTTCTAAGTGTGAGCAGTGTTTCTCTAACTGTGGTATGCAAAATATTTTAAGTAGTACCTCATACGCAATTGAAGTTAAAATATATTTGACTCATCATCGATTCAGGTAGTGTTGCCAAAAATGTACTATTAATTACAATATTTGTGATTTTAGTCTGTATACTATGAACGATAATACGTATGGTTGAATTTCTGTACTACAACTTGGTCGGATAGACTAGTATTTTCAAAATGAGCAAAGTAATATTATACAAATGATATTTCATACAGATGTCATCGATGCGAGAGAAAAATATGTTGCAAATTGAAAATTTTTAATTGCAGATTATTAAAAAAGTGATCATAATTTGTCATCACGAATGGAGTGCGCGGGTAAAATGTGTCTCTAAAAAGATACAAGAATGTTGGAAATTTGGGAAACACTGTAAAATGTAAAGGTTAAGTACTTACAGATATATTTCCCTTTGGTTGTGGTAAGTTATACCGTTTAAAATGACACATTTGTAAGTGTACTAAGTAGGATCAGAGCCCTATTACTAATCTGTGGAGAGCTGTTTTGAGTTTACACCATTAGTTTGGAAAGCAGGTTCCTTAGAATGTAATTCCATTTTCAACAAAGTAAAGTATAAAAATTATGATTTAGCAAAGTTCTGTGTATTATTATTTACCCCTGCTTTGCGAGTGTTTTAACAATATTTTTATTGTGAGTGAACCCTGTGCAATTAAGTAGTTGTGTTTCTTATTATTAGCGTAGTATAAAAACCATTATTTCAACATGCGATGTGTTAGATAATTGGTAATTTAACTTAATTTTTAAGAGAAATAAAAACCATAACATGATAAGTTGTAATCATTTTGCTTATAATAATAAAATTTACAATGAAATCACTTTAAAAATGAATACATCTTGAGTGAGGAAATACATAAATAATTATGAGATCAATGACAGCTACAAGTCACAAATGGTTTTAGTAATTAGTAATACCTATATAGTATAATATAATATCTACAAATGAAATTCATCATTAATTTATGTAAAATCATACAAATGATTTTTTAAATTCAAACATCATATTTACATTCAAAATTGAACTCAACTCCCATTGAGTCGTTAAAATTATTAATGTACACAGAATATAGTCTGAATTCGAAATGCATGTCTGGATTTTATTGTAATAATTAAACAGCCAATAACTCAAAAAAAGATTATTGAACCTTCTTTCTTCTTATTTACTCTAGACATTATGTAGTGAAATATTCAAACAAAACTTTGATTTACCAGATATTACATAAGATTTTCTGATTTCTAGATCATTCTTCTTTAATACTCCTATAATATATTAAATTAGTTGTCAAATAATACCTCAATATAGATAAGTTAATAATTTAATTATTTTAAAGTTACCATGTATTAATTACTATAATCATGATTAAGGATTCGTGATATTCGAGAATTCGATTTTTCTCATAATATTTGCATCTCAAATTTCAAGTTTGGTTTTCTGGATTCTCAAGATTTTTTTTATAGTACAAATAACAAGCTTATTTTTCAGATCATTCGAGAAAATCATAAATTTTCCTTGAACTGTTTTTTGATCTACTGCATCTACTATAGCACGGAATATTGAAATTATAAAACAGTGGTATACTCAATGTATAACCATATTAACTTAACATAACCATATTATAGTAAGAAATTCCCATGATTCTTGAGAATCTCATACATGATTTCTCGAGAAACAAAATATTCTCGAAAAATGAGAATCACATTTATTCATAATTTCATGAGAATTCTCAATCAGAACCTCTAGTCATGACAGTAAATTTTGTATTGATTGTCTTACAAACAAAACTACAGTTTTGTCACCCCAATTTTTAATAAAACAATAAATAAAAAAACATAAAATTATCCTGTTTACGAAAACACAATATAATTTGAATGATAATTGCTATGTATTTTGAAAATGTTTATAAAAGAAATAGTTAATTGTTGTAATGTTAGTAAATTTTAAAGGAATACTTGGACAAGGAAATTATTTATCACAATTGTGACAAATTGCTGGCCCCTACAATGAGTTTCTATAAATTACGAGATTCTACATTCCAGACACCATTATATATCTGAAGGTGTTGCAACCATGACCTCTACAAACTGCGAACTCTTTGGAAAGTTTATCAAACTGACTCAATGTGTGATGGGCTGGACATTTGATACGTAGGTACCATTGAAATGCCATATTCAGAGCATCCAAAGCAAAACATTCACGACAGTGGTTATATGATGTTCAAAAGATATCCAGTTTCTGAACAGTGCAGAATTGAAAAGTCCGGTTGTGAAAATCTATCCCAGACTCTAAAGAGCTTTTGGCAAAGATGCATAACACCGTTCGTACCCATGAACAGAATATTTCAGTGTCTTTCAATACAGCCACATAGCAATGCGAGTACACCTGACATGACCCCACAAGGGGGGGGGCTAACAGGGCTCTAGCCTGGGTCCCCGGCGTCACGAGTCGACCAGATAACTGAGATAAACACAGATCACAAATTTGCTCTAATAGTAAAAAAAAGTCGCCTGTTTACTTCAATGTTATTAATAATTAAAAATATTTGGTTGTACGAAGCAATTTTTAACTGTGCGCCGATACTCAACAACTCCATAATTCAAATGGATTTACATATTAAAAATCGCTAAAAATACACCTTAATTTTACCGCATACACCATTTGGAAAATTCTACTACAGCGCGTCACACTGCCTTTACCCTTAGCTATAGGTAGGGGGGCCCGCTTCAGGATGTGGGGGCCATGACACCTGATGTTCACTTCATACATTAGAAATTCATCTTCCTCAAATCGCATCATGTGACAGGTAATTTTCTACATAATTCGGGCTGTGGAGTGGCCAACAGATACTATTGCATATAAAATACAATGTTGTTCTGTACCCTAGGTTGTACCTTACAAAAGTGTTTTTTCTTCGAGACAAACAGATGAAAAAGTAATCTACAATGAATGCCTAACTATGCTTTGGTCAATTTATGTGAAATCTATTTATTATGAGGTTTTGACCTTGACCACAGTACCTATTGTATGTAAGAAAAATAAAACAGAACAAAAATTCTGAATTATTCAGTGGGCTTATTATTTATTTAGCAAAACTTAGTTGTTATTTCTCTAAACACGGTTTTAGTAGTTCTTTTAAATATAAATAAATTAATTAGAGTGAATCATAGAATAAGTTCATTTAAGATAATAAAAATAAGGAAAGGTATGCATGAATTCAAACTCTTTTTAGACATTTTCATATATTTGCACAATATATAATTATATGAAACCCAACAGTATCATGACTCTTACATAATATTTATGCACAAACAGTTATAAAAAAAGAAACCACAGTAAAATATTTGCATGATTTCTTTAATTAAAAATCATCATCTTGTTAAATAGTTTATAAATTATAATCAGTATTAGAGTACGGGACAAGGGACAATATTATAATATACAACAGGCAAAAGGATGGAAGGTATTGACCGGCTGGGAAACAGAAAAACACAATTGACAGGTGATTTATAGACGAACTCGTATAATCGTAACCATAACATTTAAAAACTAGTATCACAATGAATCGAATGGAATGAAAACTTTTCATCTCAATCTACCTAATGTATAATAATCAATGCGGATACGTAAAAAAAATATCAGTGGTAATAAATCTAAATAAAACTACCACAGCCTGGGCGAGAGATATGACTCTCTGACCGCACGGGGGCCCCGTAAAATAAGACGAGAAACAAGAAAGGCTCTTTATTGGGATAAATATGACACGTACATTTTGTTGACATTACAATAGTTCAGAGCGGAGCTATCCGAAGTTTCTAAATTTGTATTGGTGCTTTATCTTACTTGCTGGGGTATCGGCGGTCTTCTCGCAGAGGGGGAGGGAAGGCGCGGGTGCTTCACCGCGCAAGTCAACATCGGCCCGTTCAGGGCTCTCTGATTTTTCGCGATTCCTCCGAATGTAGTTTCTTTCCTTGGTGCAAGTCTTGAGCTCTTTGAAGGTGACATCGGGCGGGGCGGTCTCCGTTTCCATGGGTTCAAACGTGGGCTTGATCTTAATTTTTTTAGGTTCACCGGAAGTCTTGGCCGGCTTAGGCGAGACGGCTCCGCTCTTCGGCAAAGAGTCTTTAGACTTTTTAGGTTTGCCATTGGAGCGAGGCGAGTTGGCCTGATCCTTCTTACGTTTGGTGGGGGACGAGAGTGGGGCGTCCGGCTCCAATCGCAACCCTTCCGCATTCTTGGATTTTATCTTGGGAATGGTGGGAAGTTTAGGTCGGTCTACATCCGCTTTGATCTCGTCTGACTTATCTCTCTTGATGGCAGGCGGTAATTCAGAGGCGGGGGTCCGCCTACCGGGAGACCTGGACCGTTTAAAGACAGCCGTTTTGGATGATTTGGATTCCAAATTTTTACCACGGTCCAGCCGAGGATCTTTTCTATTGTGATAGGGTTCATGTTTGGTTTCGTCCCGCGTCTTCTGAGCGTCGGCGGTTTCGTGAGATGACTTGTGGCGGCCGCCGCGGGTTGGTTTCTCCAATGGTTTGATATCAAACAGATTGGGGGCAATGACTGAGTTGGAGATCTCATACGGATCAAAGGGCACGGGTGTGGGTGCGGGGGTGGGTGTGTGCTGCAGTGTCTGAGCGTTAGTCTGTCTGGAAAGGCGTGGATCTCTCCGGCGGGCGTGATTGACTAGGGCAGGATTGGCTGGAGCAATTCGACCACTCCCCGTCGCTCCGCCAGGTATCGAACTCGATGTGGACATCTGCAAATCGAGATTAATCAATTTCTGGATGCAATGAATGTACCAAATTAATCACCAGATTAAATACACACATATGGCGATTATATTGCATGTATTCTATAATAATTTGAATGTCTGTTGATTCTACAATGACCAATTAAGGTATTTGAGTTAATCTGGAGAGAAGTATTTGAAATAACTCACCGTGTGCTTGGACTTTCCAGGAACGGTGACAGCAGACGGCAGAGTGACCGGGACGACTGCAGTTGCGTTTATCGACTGAAAGATGGAACATAAAATTGGTTTTCAAAGTTGAAAGAAAATGAATCTGCACTACAAAAATATTCCTATTCCAAAACGCCTATTCGAAATGTGGTGCTGGCGACAGTTGATAAGGGTGTCACTGCACAGGCTCAGAAAGTTATACAAAGTTAATCATTTAGGGCAATGACATTATTAATGGACGACGCACTCAATACAGTAGCTAGCAAGTAAATTCGCGCAGTCGCATGTATAGGTAGACGTCACGCAATTTCCATTATGCGATATCACGCATCGGGAATTTATAGCAATATGACCTTTATTGTAATGGCGTTAGATCAGTGTTTCTAATGTCAATGTTCATTTGAGCGAACCCGTTCGAACCGAACCATTCGGCAGACCCAACAAAAAGCATCAAGAATTTATAGGAATATCACCTTTATTGTAATGGCGTTAGAACAGATTATGCCATTCGGCAGACCCGACAATAAAGTGAGTGTCATTTTCTTTTCCAGATGATTCGTCCATATTAATGTCATTGATTTAGGGCCTATAAAAGATGTACAGGACAGAGAAAAAGTAGACAGAAAAACAAGTTTTACGCATGGCTTGTTGCTTAAAACCTTGTGTCTAGTGCTGACCCAATCAATGGCCTGGGTAAATTCGCTCGAAGACCTTGCTCCCAATCTAATGGTTCCGAGTTTGAAGCCAGCAAGCTGGCTTAAACCTACCAGTGGAGTTTAAAATCAATTCAATCTTCATCATATTGGATTCTATGCAATAGTTTGAAATGAAAATTTTTCCCTTCTGAATGTTGGGCAAATAGCTAACAAGTAATATTTTTTTAATTAACACCAACCCCCCTCACCAATCGCATTCAGATCAAGCGAGTTAACAACTGTCTATGTCGGATAACGAATGTCTATTGACGGAAGAGGTATGTATGATAATATTGCTTGCAGAACCAAACTGGCATGGGGCGCTTTTGAGTGTCTACATAGTATCTTCAAAGGTGACTTTGTATTGTCCATAAAGTGTTTTGACCAATGTATGCTACCAGTACTCACATACGCATGTGAAACATGGGCCATTAATCCAAGGAGATCCAAGAACGATGAGTAGTGCAATGTGGCATGGAAGGGAGCACTTTGGCGGAAAGCGGAAAGACCACAAAAGAAAGTGGATAAAGAAGCAGACGAGAGTGAGCGATGATAAGTTTGCTAAGCTGATGATTGTGTGAATTTGTATAATTGTATGAATGTATGATAATGCAGAAATGGATTCTTACAAGTGCGGCAGTAGTGGTCCTCTCGAGGGCTTTCCTCTGTTCATACAGTTGGCGGCGAGTCTGTTCCAGCTCCATCTCGATCTTCTTCCTCTTAAGCAGCAGCAGCTCCTGCTCCTTGAGCGCCACCGCATTGCGCATGTCTTCATCCACTACCCCAACTGCCAAAGGCGACGCCGTCGTAGTGGCTACTGCACCCCCGGAAGGCTGGAACATAATGTACAATTTTAATATCGAATTTGTACATACAAATAACAATGCATACATTATAACCAAATATGATAACAGACAACCATCTTTCAAAGTATAAAATATAATATTTTCTTGTACTAAAAAAAGTTCCTTGTAGACAAAATAAAGTCAATCGAGCTAGCATGCAGTTTCGACGATTTTAATAGTGTCAAATATCAAACACATTGTGCGCAGGCGAATTTTTCCCTCTCCTTACTTTTTCCTTTCTCACTTATGAGTTGTCGTTTCTTAACCCTCGATATATTACAGTGACACTTGTTTTCCGTACTACAGCAATTTTATTGTAACTTTGGTAAATTGGCCCTATCAATAAAAAGATTATACATCACTGGTATAATCTAACTCTTTTTCTTATATTCCATTTACACCTCATACACGTATACTAGAAACAGTAAAATTATTAATACCTTTTTGAAGAAATTTGGATTGACGTGGATATTGCTCTGAGGCGGGTGCGCTTGGATGGGCCACGCGGGATCAATGAGGCTCACTTTCACGTCTAGTTGATACAGCTTGATGGAAGGAAACACCTCATGCCAGGTCTCGCGAAGCTTGAACATCTGTGATCGAGTCTTTTCGTCCACCTGAACAGGATTCAAACACTTAATGCCATCATACAAACACAACATTAATAAGACAACTGAGAAGCTGGGGATTGAAGGAACACATCAACAACACCTCCTGGGTAAAAGATCGAAACTGCCATTTTGACTTAATTGCCTTTTGTCTTACAGTAGTAATATAAAGAGAGTGGCTATTGTTCAGCAAAATGATGCCGTGTTTCTTGCGTATAATGCACTTAAATTTTATTATAACTTAACTATGAAACGTTATACCATCATGTTGCTTCTCAGTACGGTTACCAAATTTAAACACAACATAGTTAACCATATTTTCTACTAAATTAACTAAAAATAATTACCATTAACTTTATATTTGACACAAAAACAATAAATTTCAGCAACACGTGCTCGCTGTTTTTAAATGAATGTAATCAGTCAAAACAATATTTACCGTCAACATTTACAAAAATATTTAATTCAGCCGTAGAAATTCTTTCTTACTCTAACGGAGATATAAGCGTGCCGAATGCTTTCTCACTCGCACTTATGGTTCGTTTTTGTTCAGGCATTGCCTTTTATAGTTAAAATAGTTTTAAAGATAATAAAACAATATTATCGAAAAAAAAATAATCAATATTTTATAGAGCGGCTTAAGCGTCAGTCTAATATCGTGGGTCCCAGGTTCGAACCTGGGTCTTTCAAATACACATATTATTTTTCAATTTGTGTTTGGAGTCAAGAGTATGTACGATCCCAGCATTTAGATTAACATGTCATTATAATTTATTAAAATCTTACTACTGCAAAGATACCATTTTGCAATTCTGACTATATACGTAGGAGGTGTTGACATGTCCATCGGTGACCAAGTTGATGAAATGTATACGTTAAATAATAATTTTGTAAATGAGGTTTTATTTTATGAGAAAATGTTTCTTTCATTTGAAAGGATAATTTTATTGTAACCATGAAAAAAATTACAATAATTAATACATACATAGAAATCTATGGGAGTGTAATTTAATGTTAGGAATAAAATGCTTATAACTTAAAATGTTTGAACCCTTTTGTTTTGAAGCGTAAATAAGTGTATATTATGGTGGTGTAAAAAACTACTCATTTTTTATTTATATTTCGCTTATGCTCCTTTAATCCTCTACACCTTGACTCGTTGAAAAATAAATATGTTAATGTGGGATTCGAACCCACAGGCGAGCTTTAAACTGGACATTCTGCCATTACTCCATTACAGGTGAGATTATAAAATGCTGTTTTTTTGGTCCTATCTGGAATGGAAGTTGATACTTTTGAAATGTGGGAGTACAGACACATCAGCTGTACAGACCAAAGTTACAATTGTCAAGATCATCAAAGAACAATGTGGGATGCATTCGTCACATCATGTGGCATTCCGAGAGGTATCTTCTACATCTTATAATTCTAGGGAAGGTTTCCGGTAAGCGAGGCACTGTCAGAAAGTGGATGATCAGTTTGAGCTCAGCACTCCATCTCTATTCGGAACAGGGAAGGCATGTCCAATATCATCACCAATATTCGATAACGGATGTCAAAATCTACCATTTCGCTGAGATTGCTATGAAGTAGCCGCTTTGAATATAGTAGGTATATAAACAGTAGTAGCTGAGAAAAAACTTTTTATAATAAAATAAATAATTTAAAAAAAATGTGTACCTGTTTAAAGACTCGGCAGAACATATTGACGATGATCTGCGAGAAGAGCTGCGTGTAAGCGCCTCCCACATTCTTGATGATGGAATCCACCAAATATAATACGGGCAGCTTCATCTCGGGCCGGACCTACGCACAATAACTTACTCTTCACCATCACAAAATAATAGCCAAGGCCAATGGCCAATCCTCTCCGCCGTAGAATCCTCCTGTGCTCCCGCCGGATCGAGAACGGCCCGCTCGGTCGGTATCCGATGCACCGGATTCATTATTAAGACCCTTCCAGTTTAAAAACAATGTGCACTACTTGTAATGTGGTGTGTATTTGATGAATGCTTTGTGAAACAATTTACAAATCGCTTAAATCCCAAACGTATGCCAGCCTCTTTGTATTATCTCTTGATGGAACTACTTAAAAAAATATACCTGATTTTATAAAACAGCTAGTTGCTTTTATCCTACAAACAGTAAACTCCCAATTATCCGTGTGCAGATTATTCGTGCATGAATTTAATTTAAAAAAAAAAAAAAACGCTCGCTTTCGTAAACATGAACCACGCTTAGGAAAATTCGAACTGATATTAGAAAGATTCCTGCAAACAAACCAAAATCACAGATTTTCTTAATAAATAATGAGTATTAAACATGTCGCCAGCTAAATTGCAGAACTATTCTAACTTGGATTTGAAATATTTTACAGGTTATTATTTATATATCTACATTTATGCATAATTATCATCATTAATAGTCCTACTAAAATATGATGTATACATTTATCTGTGCAAATAATAAATAAATTAAGTAGGTTGTTTCAAAGAACACCTTTCTAAAATATTTCAAATGTGAGTTTAGAAGAGTTCTACATTCATCAATTATTGATGTGATGATATAATTCACATTATCTGTGCTGCCTCTCCCCACCATTAACCCGGATAATCGGGAGTCAATAGTATCTTATAAATAATGAGTACAAAACCCCAAATTTACAATGAATTTTTTAAAGCCTTTTCATTTAACCCGCATGGAGTAGTGGCTGAGTTTCTGCCACTGAAGTCATGGATCGCAGGTTCGAATTCTGCAAATTGGCAAATTCAGATGTATTTTTCAATATGGGTTTGATCTTTGAATAAAGATCTAATATGTTGTGAATGAATAACGTTAAAAAACCATTATTTGTTTAAAAAAACTGTTTAAATATAACCTCCAATCTATGTAGGCCCATTTGCTTGCTTCAATTAGGAATTAAAATGGTAGTTTACCCCATTTGATGTAATTAATAAAAGTATCATAAACTTAATAACCTCATAAAGTAATTCACGAAGGTTAGACTAACATTTGTACAATTTTTGATACAATTTTTTAATATAAAAACGCTCCCATACATTTGAGGTGGTGATTTGTGTAATTTTTACATTGAAAAAATTTACTTAAAATACTTTACTTGTCAACACATCAATATTTTTTTTTGGACAATGATCAATCAAAATTCAACAAGATCAATAATATCCGATAATTTGCGTTTGTCAAGAGCGAGAACTGTGTTTATAACTAACTGTGAGTAATACAAAAAATTTAAATTAGGGTTGTATAATAAATGTGTGAGTCGCCAATCTTCCTATGCAACATTTTTAAGACAAGGTTTAAGATGTTAGTTTATTTAAACTTCAAATGTGTGTATAATAAATCCATATTATTTACCTTTCTCTGATACCCCTCTATTGTAATGTTAATTATTGACCATTAAACAAATGTTTTATATATTTTAATCTGACAAGATAAAAAATAATTGATGATTATGATTCCTGTTAACATAACATGTATTTACAGAAGAGATTCTTTGTGTAGGTTACTCTTATCGATTTTCTATTATTTATTACAATACAAAAAAGGTAGGTTGTGCAAATCTTAGTAGTGTAATTGATTGAATTAATAAGAAATTTATTGAGTTCACTATGAAAAACATAATATAAGTAACATGGTGGTGATAATAAAAAAAATGTAAATAAACACTGGACTGTTGAAGCTTGAGTAATATTTTATGTGAGAATGGTGTAACTTTCTTCAGAAAACATTTTATCGACATCATAAAATTAAATTTAGTGACTCAAGGATAATAAAGAAGGCTTTTGTTTTGATAACAGCGTATATTTTTTTTTCATAAAAATAAGTACTACAGTTTTTTTTATGGAAAGCTCTTTATTTTCGTTTCATGTTTTAGAAAAAAAAAACATCTCACAAATTATATTAGAGTCACTGAAATAAAAACAATCGATCGAATCTCACAATAATTTGAAGATCTTGCAACTTATACCAGTACTTGGCTACGGTGAAATACCAGTACATTATTTATATTACAATAAAAAAAATACAACATAGGTTATCGATAGATCATTCTGACGTAAGGATCAACAGCTGCTAACATCAATAACTCAAAAAATTGCAGGAATAACAAAAAATTTGTTCGATAAGCATCATAACAAATAATATTTAATATAGGTAATTAATGACTCCAAATTTATGAAACCTATCATAACTAAAGGCAGGTTGCACTCAAGTGCAGGGCCGGTGTAAGACTTCGGAAGCCCCTGGGCTAAAACTACTGTCAGCGCCCTCCGAGAAATATTTTAAACAAAAGGGTAAAAAAAAACATTTTTCCAAGGCTAACAATTCAAATTCAAACATGTTTTCTGCAATTTCTTGGAAACATGTTTTCCAAAACACCAGAATTTTAAGTTGTTAAGTGTTTCCAATATGGAATAAAAAATGTTTTAAAATCATAATGTTTAAATAGAACTCACACTTACAAGTTATACACAGCAAATATCACAATATAGTAAGAATATATCCGAGAACTATCTGCTTACAAATCTCCTATCATATCGACATCTCAAAATTGTAAAAATTTCAATTCATTGAAAAACAACAAACCTATATTTTAAATGTGTTTTGGATTGTCAATATTTTTTTAGAAAGTGGCCGAACACTGCATTAAACCGGTTTTCCGAAGGGGTTTATTACAACACCTAATCACGCATGTTGTTTTTCAATGTGTATTTGAAGTCAAGAGTATAGACCTAATAGGTTGAGCAAGTGGCTGACATCCATTTCTCATAAACACAAAAATATATTAATACAACCTCCACTCCTTGGAGGCCCATGTGATTTTATTATGAACGAACATGCTTTAAAAAAATCCCATAGAATGATATGTAGTCATGATAGTAAGTAGAAAATGGTTGTATCTAAAACAATGATGTTTTTATCTTCTATTAGATATATTCATTGACAGGCGATCTATATGCCACTTATATTCTTAAAAAAGGCCCCCAAAGCCCATGCCTTAATCCGACCCTGCTTAAATGACACAAGTAAAACATACAATTCGTTAAATATGTATGGCCATTTTAACTATTGTTTTGTCCCTAAACTAAAATAGGCATTTCATATACTTACTTCCATAAATGCGCAATATAACCTAAATCACTATATAAAATAAAACTTCCAGTCAAACTTTATCAAAAATATCCAAGGGGTGTAGTTACTTTACTGCCTAACGTGACAGAATTTTGAAAATAAAAGTGTATAAAATGGCAATGCTGTACAATCTAGTGACAGAGACATGAATTCTAATTAATGTGATTATTACGAAACAAGATTTTTGAAAGAAATTATTGTTTACTCTAAAACAGCATTTCCCAAAATCCACATAACAGTACAGTCAGGTATTTCATGACATATTATCCACATGAAAAAATGTACCTAACTTCCTGGTCACCGTTCAGGCAAGTCACTGATCAGCAGAAATGGCAGTTTTGTGTTAAATATGCTAATGAATCGAGATAATAATATTCTTTCCACAGGCCAATCGCCAAGTAGATAATGCAAAATACTGAAATAGACTAGAGGACAAACATTCCAATGTCTTTATACGCCTAAAAACTTGAATAGACTATTATCTTCAAAACTATGTTAGATAGTCTGATAGTGGACTTTTCAATGCCCCGCCCCAGTTCTATAGGGAATCAAATCATGATTTTGAGTTAATGATGCCATCGAAAATAGAAAGTTTTTTTAAAACAGCTAATAATTACATGAATTTGTCATAAAATCGAATTACGCTTTTTGTGAATCCATCATTATTTTAATTTTATACAGAAATGTCTGAGGTGGATAAAATTTCATTGGGCATTGCTAAATTCTGTTGGGCTAAATTCGCTATAACAAGGGAGTTTTATGCTTGAACGCCATTGATATATTGAAATGCTGATTTTTACTGAAGCATATAAACTACATTAAATATTGCTGCAGTAATTTTAAATAATGTGACATTTCATGATAAATCCATAATCATAAAGCAATCCACAGTACTAGTGAAACAAAAGTTTTCTGTGAGTATTCTGAGAAACACCTTGACCATATCAATTATATTAATGGAAAGTGCTGCTTTGAAATATCAATAAATGCAAGACTACTTGAATACAAAAATAACATCAAATACTCGATTACAAGGTATGTATCACATCAGTCATCACCACCTAAGCGCAAACAGTTTCCTGTCAGGAAGTAGGTCATCTCTGTTGTTTGCAAACAGCTATATTATTTTGCTTTTATAGTACATTAATAAAATAATGATGACAACAGATAATTAGAATACACAAGCAATAGTTACAAAATCAATAAATGTCTATTACTATTTTCAAGGTCTAACCATAATGCCTACACAACAGCTATATTGCATGTGTATCCAATTCATAAAACAACCAATTAATGCAGAATAATATTTTTTATAAATGCAGAAAATTAAATTACATGCTATGATGGAACTGATGTATACAGTCAATCATCATGATTTGTAACCGTGACATGTAAAAAATATTACATAAGTACCAGTACACATAGTTGCAAAACCTTCAAAAAATTCCCTTTAATTAAATGCTGTAAACTCACATCCTGATCTAGGTATTTATTATTACTGATCATGTAAATTCGCTAGCTTTATTTGAGTGAAAGTTTTTTATCCTGTGCATGCCCAGGCCCACAGTAAATGATATGCTACATATTTTTTTTATACTAGATAATGACCGATGTATGCATTTAGAATGTTTAGATGTAGCACGATGCATACTTATAGCGTATCTTGGCCAACGTATTATAGGTCTGGTATGGCCCCACTTCAACCAGTCTATTATAATGCAATAACCAGTATTTGGATACAGCTTTACTGACTATAATCGAATTATTTAATTTAAATCTAAGAATGCATCTGATTATTAAAATTTAAAGTTTTTGCATACATATTTAAACCCAATAAGCATTAAAAAATTTCTAACTAAAATGAGCCAACGAATAGACCTGGGTAGACCGGTTTGGAAAGTTTTCGATACAAAGTCATGCGGGCAGAGGAATGTTAGGAGACCCAAACTGCGGTAGTTCGATGGCGTGACCTTGGATGCGTTAGCGATCGGAGGAGGATTAGAGGCCAGGGCCCACCCTGGGCTGTACACATATTGATTTTCAATTTGTGTTTTGAGTCAGAGTATGGACCTAATAGGTTGAGCAAGTGGCCAACATCCATTTCTCGTAAAAACAAAAATTTGTTAATACAAACCTCCACTCTGTGGAGGTCCATATCTTGCTAAAATCGGTCATGGTCGGGGGAAAAAAATGAAAAAACAGTCTCAAATCTGGTTTCAAATGGAAATTTTTTATTTGACTACTCTTACATAGAAAATAAAAAAGAGCTTGTCACTATAGAAAAAAATGTACTGTGCGAAAAAAGATTCTAAGAGAGTGCCACATTATTTATTGAGTTTTTGACCAAATAAACCAATAAATGCACTCACATTGACTCAATTTAATAGATTAATATTTAAGTATGTAAATTTCACTTTGCATCATGTAATCCTTTTATTTCAAAGGAGTTAAGGAGTCCTCGTCAAAAACCCACCCTTGGTAATTTATTCTGCTCAATTCATGGTGACTCAGATTACTGTCACTATAATTACAATTCTATGATAAATTCGTCTATCCCATGCCCAGCAATAGCCACACCACTAACACTATACCTAATATGAATGTGACAGATCTCCTAATGGTATTTTTTATGGTTTGTCTTGTTCAATGTATCGATATGCTTTGAAGTATTTACCAGCCAACATTTAAAAGTAAACAATATTCAACAAATAATACACATTAGTATAATATGAATACGTGTATTAATTAAGGCGCCAAGTACCAAAAAGTAATATTGCCTGTGGTTACAAAACACTTCATTGCAGTAAAATTGCATGAAGCAGACCTTTTGAAAAATGTGGTTTCAGTGTGAAGCAATCTCGGCAGCTTCCATAATTTTAAGAATTAAGAGCTCGCGAGTGTCAACACACCGTCGTCAGCCATTTTATATTGAATGCCGTTGACCACTGCAGTGGTACTTACACCATTATAAATAAAACACGCCAACGGACTTACAACATCGCCAGATTTAAATATTTTGTTTGACTTGCTTGAGGCACTTAGACAGGGAACTCAGAAATAATGGGAACTGAAATACCCAACGGGTAAGGCGATAGCAGGTAACCGTCTCGAGTAAGGAAGAATCCGGGTTAAACTTACACACGTGTGAAGAATACGTTGTACGTCGAATACTGAAAACTGCTCTCGGTTTATGCATTTACGCTCATTTAAGGTTAGTGTATTACACACACTATTGCACGTGCATAATGCGTGCTTCATTTTCGTAGGACACTCACACATTCAAAAACCCTGCTTCAACGTGCGGCGTATTGAATATAGCCTATCGGTATTCTATTTATTATCTGTTCTGTGCACTTAGACCATAGTTGACGATATTGGCGTTGGTACGTAGAACATTTTTCTATAAAAATGTAAGTTTTTATTTTTTTGGTACTTTGCGCCTTAAGAGCATACTTACACATACAAAACAAATAATTTTCAACTATAGGTGCGACAAAATTTTGAACTCGCTGGAAATCGAAGAGCGAAAGTCGAGCTGTGAACACGTCAATTTGTTTCATGATGGCGACGGGGGTATTAATTCTTAAATCGTGTAAAGATGACTAAAAAACGTTACCCATTTACTTGAAAAAGAAAACATGTCAATGAATATAATATTATTATTGTTACAAATAGAAAAATAAACAGAGCATTAAATGGACGCATGTTGAATTTTTATGACAAATTATATTTCGTTCGGCTCGCGTCATCGGCACAATCCGCGCATCGCCTAGTCACGATCTTTTTAGACCATGCCTCAACTGAGGTATAGCCTTAATTAATATACGTATTCATATATTATTAGCTTCTTTAAACGCAGGATCAATACTATAACCTTGACATAAAAGTATGAGTAAAAAGGAAAGAGATTATAATATACATATCAGTAATGTTTTATTTATTAAATTTTAGTTGATGGTAACTTTTAAGCTTTGACTGATTCCCTTATTACATCACTCGAAAATACAGTCGAACTTGGTTATTACGAGGAAGATGGGACCGACTGAATTTGATCGTTATCAGAATTACCCGTTATATAAGAGAATAGGTTCTTTTAACCGCTTCACCGCGGAGCATTTAATTACTATTTAAGTAATCACATTTAAATAACATGCTAATTATATCTAATGGGCCCCTAATGAGGACACAACAGCTGTGCCGTCCGCGCTGTAAGGCTTAAATGAACCGTCACATAACACAAAAAGTCACAATCCAAACAAAAATTATTAAAATTAGAATTTTTCCCAGAAACAAGCATGGCATTCATAAACAACAAAAGAAGTAGTTTATTGTAATGAACGCTGGTAGGTACCTACTGACTTCAGCTTGGATTTTTTACATGAAATTTCAACCATATGCGTGGATACTTTTTCAATGTTGTCGGCAACAACACCAATTAGGTACTTAGACACTCAACTGGTGTCATAAACGACCCAATCCCGGCAGCATCGGTCTATGGTCGGATTTTATTGCTTAGGGTCGAAAATGTTTTTAAACGATCGACACATTAACAGTTTTAAGAAAATTTTTGCTCGGTATATCCGATAAGTAGCTCGTTATAAAAGTGAATAAATGTATGGAGAAAATCATAAACTAAAATGACAACGAATGTTTCCTCATTATATCCAAGATGTCTCTCGCTATGTCTGTGATCGTAATAACCGAGTTCGACTGTATGTAAATTATTGGATACCTACAATTAAAACCGTTGGGCACATCTGAACCATATCTTCCCCAATAAGTAAAGGTGCACACGTCTAGCTAGGTTGGACACATATTGAAAGGCTGAGAAACCCGTGTTGGCAGTAGTAAAGTCCACTTTACATTAGCTTTTTTACTTTACATTTTAACCTGTGGTGAGAATTTATCATTAAGTAGCTGTTATGCCCCGCAGCTTTGAGCCTATATTTTTATTCTTATCAAGTATCCGTAAGCAGCATAATCAATGTAGTGTGTTTGATAAATATTTCTACTGGAATGCAATGCATCTTTATCGCTCACTGTTTCAAACTTCTGTCTAATGCAGCGGTTTCCAACCTGGGAGGCGCGATCTATTGCCATGTGAGGCGCCAAAATATTTTAATAAATTAATTTTTATACCATAATATCTACAAATAAAATATTTGGAGCGGAGAAATTTAAAAATGGCGCTTTTGCAAACGCTCTGTTTCGGTAATGCACAAAACGACCGCTGGTTGCATGAAAACAATAACCTCAAATTTAAATGTCACTCGTAGCTAAAGTGTCAACTGAAGCGTGTAGGCAGGGTGTGATATTGTTTTTTAAATTGTTTTTGACGTGATTTCTTTAATATAATATAACAATAATACATGTCTTCACTTTTAAATGATTTCTGCGCCAGATATATTGAAGCAAACAAAAATCTATTTCCTGAGTTCTTGGTTAGTTTGCTAATGCATTTTTCATATTATTTTATTAATAGTAAAAAAGTCGCCTGCGGCGCTGCTTTGTTTCAGGGCTATTAAATATTTTAAATATATGGGTGAAAGATCCTGGCCTGTGGGCCCTATTCAGTATGTGGAGCCCATGATAGAATCCATTAATTTTTGTCAATGAACGATGATGAATTTGGTTGACTTCTATTAAAATTGATTGTGGTAATAAACAAGCTCATTCGTCGCATGAAAAAAAAAATTAATTAAAAAATGAATTTAATATAAGTAAGTAGTAAAAACTTGTGTGTTAAAAAAGGGTCTGTATTATTTAATGAAATAAAGGGGGGGAGGCGCCAAGATTAGATTTTTTTAAAGGGAGGCGTAGTAACATAAAGGTTGGAGACCACTGGTCTAATGGATATTGTTTTATAGGCAGCCACTTTTCTTATCAAACTAAAACGTCGGAGAATGCCATATATAATAATAATGAAGTTTGTTTTATATAGAATAAAAATACCTTTTCAATTCAGTTTTAATTCAATCTTAATCCTTTCTATGCTGCAATTAGTTAATTGGTGTAATGAACGTAATTAAATGGAACTTCTTCACTGCGGAGCATTTAATTACTATTTAATCACCACATTTAAATAACATGCTAATTATATCTAATGAGGATACAAACGCTGTGCCGTCAGCGCTGAAAGGATTAAAGAAGGATGCATTGACTGCATTTAATCACTATATCAAATCAGACTTGCAAGTTATTGTCTAAAACAATGTTTCTTAACCTTTTTACATCCGCGGACCACAAAAAAAATCAAAAAACGTTTTGCAGACCATCAACTTTCGAATGAAATAATAAATATGAATAATTACACTATTTTTGAAACAATTGTCGAAATATAATACAGCCCCACTTCAAATGTTGGGTTTCTAGGCTTTTGGAACTGCAGACAATTTTTGCGGCCCGCCCAAAAATCTTTGTGGGCCATTGGTTAAGAAACTATGGTCTAAAACATAATTTATATATTATACCTATTACCTTGTAATAAAGCCAATTTAAATATAAAAGGGGCTATATGAAGTTGATCCCGCCATTCCATAGCAAGCTACAATAAGACAATATGATTCAACCTCAACTTCATCCTCACGAGGTCCATTTTGTCTGTAGCAGAAATGATATTGACTATTTATTAGTCATTTAAATAAATATAGATTTTATTAGGATAGTATTACAGGTTTGCAACTCCCCGTGTCAACTTTTGTCCTAAAACTAATACCAAATGGTTAATCTATATAGGGGACAAATTTGTTAATTTTGATGACATGTCAAACGGCCACTGAGCAGACAATAATGATTTACCAAATACCTATGGTAGTTTCGATAAAAGAGAAATCTGAAAAACAGCGGACTGTGAGTTTACAGCATATCAAAATGTAAAATAGTAATCATTTGGCAAATTCACCTTTTCCAGATGCTTCTCGACAGATTGAACGATGGACGCGGCATGTTCTAAGCTTTCTTCGGCCAATATCGTCAACATATTTATAAGAGGCTTGCTGTTCATAGTCAGGTCCGCCAAGCTGGACGAATACTCGTCGCCGACCTCCTCTGCAACCCTGCTCCCGTCCATTCTCGATGATTTAAAAACACTTGATTTAAAGTCTACCTCTCATGGTCTTCATTCTGCCTGCTACAGAAAAAAAACTTGATTATCACACTATTTCACTTACAATGCAGTCTTTCATAGAACACGTTCAAATGAAACTGTTAAAAACTTGCGAGAAATACTACAACGGAATTAATAGCATGCTTTCAAACTAAACATATGGATAATCTGACGGCAAAGCCATACCACGGTCGCAAAATGCTCCAACGAAAAATTATGAATACCTACATGTGAAGTTAAAATGGCGACTAGCATACGCAGACGTTTGATAATTTACGTAAAAAGTAATAACCAAAAGCTCTATAATGGAAAAACAAATATTCACCTAAGAGAAAATATTGGGATGCATGATTTCATGTATTACTGGAACTAACTGTTTCAGACAAGATGTTGAAAAATAGGTACTTTTCTTTCAAATAACACAACTAACTGCAAAAATAGTTAAAATGGCGACGGCCAGACGATTTCACGTTGTGACGTCATTCCAGTGTTGCCATCTTTTTGCGACCGAAATATAGTACGCGGTCCAAGAAAACATAGTATTTTGGCAAAAATGATAGTACGCATTGTCACATTATGTTGAAAATTTATAGGATTTTTGCTTCTCACAAAAAAATAACGGAGAATTTGAGAAATTCCTCAAACCATTTTTATTTAGGTACCTCTTCCAATCAAAAACGCTTGCCGATAGATTCAAGATATTTCATTTTAAACCAAAGTCAAGGGATTTTTTCACGTTTTTCGAGGATTTTTTTAACAGGTTCTCCAAATTTTCTTATATAGCGAAATTATAGTATGTACTTTGCACCAATTTATAGTACGGGAATATCGAAATTTTAGTACTTTTTCCAATATTCAGCATTATAGTATTTTGGGCGTACTATACCTGTTTTATATCGTACATAGTACGCAGACGAAAATTATAGTAGAAATACTATAATTATAGTACAGTTGGCAATACTGCGTCATTCTGAAATGGATTGTCAATATTGTCAGACTACAAAAACCCGACAGTCCGTTTACGCGTGCATGGATTTACTGCTGGCAGTACGTATTATCGCATCATGATAATAATAATATGCAAGTGATGTATTATCGTGCAAGCTGCAAGACTGTATGCATTGGTCAAAAATAGACACGATAATACATAGTTGCAACTTGCGCGATATCTGCGAATGCTTTGAATGCTCGATACCGAAACGTCAAACAATCGCAGCGCTCCATATTGAACTTTGTAAGATAATAACTTAATTCCCTTCCGAAATCTGTGCGTCGCGAATAATTCGCTGTCGACAGCGTTCCCGAAAATCGCGGTAATAATCGCTGCAAATTCGTACTCAAGACGCAAGGCGGTCGCGCAAGCGTGCTCTTTCCCGTAAGCCAATACGAGCTTGATTGGCGAACATTCGCTTTGGCGTGTGGAAATTTTAACCCTTTATAGGGCAAAGAATTTTTTTCTTCATTTCAAACCGATCTCTAGCATTTTGCATCAGATATTTAATATCTTAATTAAAACAATTTCAATATAAAAATAAAAAATATCTATCAGAAATTTGGAAAAACTATAATTTATGGTGGTTTTTTTATCAACCAGTGCCCATTCAGGTGTTTTTTTTTTTTGATTTTGTGATATATTTTTTTCAAATAAAACAAATAAATAATGGTTGTAAATATTATTTATTTAGTCATGAGAAAAGTTACAATTCATTTTTTATTTTTTTTTATACCTTTCAAAGTAATACTTTTCAAAACATAATATGCAAAGCAGTACATTACATTCCTTACAAA
Source organism: Rhyacophila brunnea (assembly GCF_057557595.1). Taxonomy (NCBI): domain Eukaryota; kingdom Metazoa; phylum Arthropoda; class Insecta; order Trichoptera; family Rhyacophilidae; genus Rhyacophila; species Rhyacophila brunnea. The sequence goes on from NW_028232774.1 coordinate 26,250,378, forward strand.
AATAAGATATGCGTTTTGGCTCTCTAGCCGTACTAGAAGCACATCGACAGCTCTTTTTCTTAGATTTACTCATAATGAACTGAAAAAAAATAAAACATATTATCGTAACAGCACCTACCGACATACAACATTACCATATTACGAAATGACCGCAAAAAATGGAGTATGATGGGGGAGGCCTTCATCCAGCAGTGGATAGACCCCGCTGATAATGATGATGTTACTTCTACAGTCAAGTATAATACAATACAACCCCATGGAAGTTGCGATTTTGATAGTAATTGAGTACTTTAGCATTCAATGGATGTCACAACTAACAAAAAACCACCATTTCTTCTCGGATATTTTGAGAACTTTTCCAATCCCAAATATTCTGAGTAAAAATAAAATATATTTATGATAGTATGCTATATTCACAATAAAATATAACAATACACAACTGCCTAAGTCGCTTTTTTATGTTTAAAATAATTCTAGAAGTTAGCCGTGCGAATTGCAAATTTGAGGTTATGTACTTCCCGCTTGGCAATAGAATGATAAAACAAGTACTCTATCATAATATATTTGTAAAAAATATAATGTAATTCAATAAATAAATGCATATTAAATAATTATGTGCATACCCTTTTTCACAACACATAATATAAATGGGAACAAAATGACTTGCAAAGTCAAGTGTCACTCGCGAATTCTTCGAGTCGCGACCGCAAACGCGCAATGGCCGATACATCGACCAATCGTTGGAATAATGTTTGGCGAGCGATTGACGTACACTTCATATTAGATGGCTTATTTCATAACCAGAGAATGTTCTCGACAACGTCTTGAAGCACTAAGGTTGATATTTCCATATTTAGTGTATGCCTTATAGCTCATAAATGAGGTGGTCGATAAATGAACCGTTTTTGACCTTTGCCCTATAAATGGTTAAAACGATAGTGGCGAACCAAGTATTATAATAATATATTAGAATATGGTGATACTCAAGTCGGTCCAACCAGCTATTGGACCCATTGGGCCGTCCGACCCGAAAACAATATTTATTTTCTTTTCATGGAATCTTTGGAAAAAAAAAAATATTTTTTTCATTTGGCTCGTCCACTAACTCATCCGTGGACAACAATGACATTAATATGGACGAATCATCTGGAAAAGAAAATGACACTAACTTTATTGTCGGGTCTGCCGAATGGCATAATCTGTTCTAACGCCATTACAATAAAGGTGATATTGCTATAAATTCCTGATGCTTTTTGTTGGATCTGCCGAATGGTTCGGTTCGAACGGGTTCGCTCAAATGAACATTGACATTAGAAACACTGCTCTAACGCCATTACAATAAAGGTCATATTGCTATAAATTCCCGATGCGTGATATCGCATAATGATATTGCGTGACGTCTACCTATACATGCGAATTTACTTGCTAGCTACTGTATTGAGTGCGTCGTCCATTAATAATGTCATTGGTGGACAATTAAAAAAATAAAATTACTAGACTTTCAACGCAGGCCAACACTGATTCATAGATATTATACGTAAAATAATGTTTTTACGGATATTATCTATGATCGTTGCCGTGTTTTGAAAATGAGACAGCTGTCATAATGCCTAATATTTAATATTAGCGATAGTAAAATAAGTCTTTCATCTATAAATTCTTGAAATATTGTTTTGTTTACAGTTATTTATCACTATTGATAAATTAATGTTACCATATATAATTCGTAAAGAATCTAAGCTAAAGCAATATATATATGCAGATTTTAGATAATGGCTAATAATGATATTCCAATATTTCCAGTTGACCTGTAAGTTTTTAACTACCATTACGCTGCTTGAAAATTAAAGCATACACCTAGGTACCAAATTATTGGGTAAAACATCAAATTAAAGTATTCATTCCCTATTTATCTGTCTATCCATGACTGTATTGATAATAATAAAAATAAACAAAGTTGACACCACATCCAAGTAATAAAAAAAACTCGAAACAGTGGGTACTTATCTGTGAGTTTGTAATAATAAAATCCTGAGTTATTTTATAGTATTTACTCCATATCGTTTTTGTGGTCGAGGTCGAAAAACCAAACCAAAACCCACTATAACCCAAAAATAATAAAAAAATCTGTTATCACAAAAACGATATGGAGTATCTACCATAAAATTAGCAAATCCTGCAATAGATTGCACGATGATGGAGCAATATCTTGGCTAATATATTCCCAGCATAAAACACAATACAGTGTCACAATCATATCTGAAGAATTGATGGGGGAGCCACAGTCGAAAACTACCCAATCAAGACTAGCAACTGGACAGAATCTGATATTCGATTAACGTTTTCAATATGGGTCCATATGGTAGTTCGTAATTCCATTTTGACCGTTCTTCAGATAAGTTTCTAGAACTCTACAATATAAAAATGGCAATATTTATCATTTTAGGGGGGACCCAGAGTCATTGACCGAGGCATTGCAGTCACAAGTAGCTTTCTATAAGGTAGGTACTTTATAATTATATAAGAAAAATTTGGTCGGTACCGCAATAGCTATCGTCTCCAACAGATAGTAGAATTTGATTCATTTTTAATATAAATCTACAGTCGAACTTGGTTATTATGAGGAAGATGGGACCAACTGAATTTGCTCGTTATAAGCAGTACTCGTTATATCAGAGAATAGGTATTTTTAAATGAGCGGTCACGTAACACAAAAAGTCACAATTCAAACAAAAATTATTAAAACTAGAATTTTTCCCCGAAACAAGCATGGCATTCATAAACTACAAAAGAAGTTGTATATTGTAGTGAACGCTGGTAGGTACCTACTGACTTCAGCTTGGATCTTTTACATGAAATTTCAACCATATGAGTGGATACATTTTCAATATTGTCAGCGAAAACACCAATTAGGTACTTAGACACTTAACTGGTGTCATAAACGTAATCCGATCCCGGCGGCATCGTCTACGGTCGGATTTTATTGCTTAGGGTCGAAAATGTTTTTAAACGATCGACACATTAACAGTTTTAAGAAAATTTTTGCTTGGTATATCCGATAAGTAGCTCTTTATAAAAGTGAATAAATGTATGGAGAAAATCATTAACTAAAATGTCAACGAATGTTTCCTAATTACATCCGAGATCTCACTATGTCCGTGATCGTAATCGTAATCGATGGCACTAAATTTATACACATCTACAGGCACTATTAGAGCGACGATGCAATAGGCTTCATGTAAGAGCAATCGGAAATAATAATCTTAACAATAATTATATTAACTATGTAATTCATGTGCAGTAGAAGAAATCACAATCTGCACAATTTCAATGGTTGTTCCACTATAAAAATATAATTGGTCCGTTTTCTTGGATCCTGCAAAAAGAGAATCGGTAGTAGGTACTTATTGAGTATAAATAAAATCTTGGAAACTGTGTCAACATCTTCAATTCTCCATGACTTGCGTTGGTTAAAGCAGTGCTTTCCAAAAATTTTCTTACCACAGCCCCCAAAACCTGAAAAAATAAACCCCGCCCCCACTACTCGGAAGCTGCATCACGTTTTCGGTCAATATAAATATTTTGTATAATGTGTTATTATCTGACGTATTTAAATATATATAACTGTACAATATATTCATCAATAAATATTTGTAGTTCTACTAAAACATTCTTCCCCCCCCCCCCTCACCGCAGAAGCCCTACGTCACCCAGGGGCCGCGACTTATTAGTTTGGGAAGCGCTGGGTTAGAGGCCTTGACTAAGGAGAAAACTGGAAAACCCAAATAATTATATGGTTTCGAGACACTTTTACGCACATCAAACATCTAATAAATAAAACAAAACATTAATGATGATTTTTACGTGAATAGTAACTCGATATTATTCTGAATTATCTTATAGATATTAACGGTTCAGAGTTTTGTTTAATGCCATGTCAAATGAAATATCAAAAGTCGGCAGTGAATTATTGAAGAAATAAAATTGGTAAGCATTTATAAATACAGACTATTCCGCTGAATTGGGCCAAGGGCTAATTGTGGCAACCGTATATTTGAACAAAATCTCAAGAAATGGAAAAATATTCATTTCACTTAAGGGGGGACATGCTCGTCGAAGGTCAAAATTGAGTTTTTATGGTATATTCAAACCATGATCCTGGACACTCCTTAAACGTTGTAGATGATCTATTTATATAATTTTGAAGCCTTATTATCCTTTATAGTTATTTTAAACATTTGATGACTGCATGAAGTATTTTTGTTACATAAAATAATATTCTTTTAAACCTCTCGCTCTAATGTTTTAGAATATAGTCATATTTCGGTACATAACTGTGCAGTGGTGGTAAGATTTTTTACATTTATTAATTTTTAAACGCATTTATAAAACCATTAGCATAATTTATTACGAGATAATTTTTGTAAAATATTCACGATAAAAAATTATAATGATAATCTCTGTGATCCCAAATTTGACAAGAATTAGGCATTTTATTATTCAAAAAATCGGCAAGATTAACACATTTCAAGATGATTCTAAAGATATTTATTATAAGCTATGTCTTTGACCATTCAAGTGTGATAAACATCTTATGAATAATGATTGCTTTATAATAATTATTGACCTAAGAATAAGGTAGTGTTTTTTTGAAATACGCCATTTCTTTTGTCATTCCCCAGTGGTTAAGCTACAACATACGGCCGTAGCCATAAATTGACAAACTATAATTAAAGTAGGGAGTAAAATGATATTGACGCGCGTGTTTGAACATGTACCGTTTAAAAAAAAATAAAAAAAAATTCGGTTAGGTACATGTTCAAACACGCGCGTTAACATAATTTTACTCCCTACTTTAATTATAGTTTGTCATTTTATGGCTACGGCCGTATGTTGTAGCTTAACCACTAGGGAATGACAAAAGAAATGGCGTATTTCAAAAAAACACTACCTTATTCTTAGGTCAATAATTATTATAAAGCAATCATTATTCATAAGATTTTTATCACACTTGAATGGTCAAAAACATAGCTTATAATAAGTATCTTTAGAATCATCTTCAAATGTGTTAATCTTGCCGATTTTTTGAATAATAAAATGCCTAATTCTTGTCAAATTTGGGATCACAGAGATTATCAAAATAATTTTTTATCGTGAATATTTTACAAAAATTATCTCGTAATAAATTATACTAATGGTTTTATAAATGCGTTTAAAAATTAATAAATGTAAAAAATCTTAACACCACTGCACAGTTCTGTACCGAAATATGACTATATTCTAAAACATTAGAGCGAGAGGTTTAAAAGAATACTATTTTATGTAACAAAAATACTTCATGCAGTCATCAAATGTTTAAAATAACTATAAAGGATAATAAGGCTTCAAAATTATATAAATAGATTATCTACAACGTTTAAGGAGTGTCCAGGATCATGGTTTGAAAATACAATAAAAACTCAATTTTGACCTTCGACGAGCATGTCCCCCCTTAATTGAGGCAGCGTCTTAATTGGGCTAAAATGCCTTAAGTCTGATGATGTGTCTTTCTGCCAATTTTTTTGTTTCGTTTCGTTACCAATTAGATAAAAAAAATATTACTAAAGATCTACCATCGTAAGTTGGCAGCCGGTCGAATTTGAAACTAAAATTGTCTATCGAGGATAAATTTGTTACAAATGCCATTTAATTTTACAACATGTTTCTCGAATTATGAATTGCATAATATTTGTACAGAAATCTACTACCAATAAAAAATTATAAATTACAATTTTTTTGTTAGCTATGGTAATATTCTCAATGTCATACTAGCGCCCTCGCTGAAATGCCATTTTATGATGGTAGATCTATAAACAATTAATTTCGTGAACTTTTACATTCGTGCATTTGGATAGGTGGCATATTAAAAATTACTTCACGACTAGTTGATGGTCTAAAATGTTATTTCTTTGTCCATATAGGGTGAATATGAAAACCTTCGATTGGAGACGAAAGCCTTAGTAGAAGAGAACGCGCAGATAACGAAACAGCTTGATTCTTTGCTGAAAACCAAATGTAATCACGAAACAATACATGTCACAGAAGAGAGTAATAAAGAAATCATCAAAGAAATGAGACAGCAACTAAAACTATATCAAAAGGTAATACGGGGTATTCTTGTAATAGCTTCAAGGGTATTGTTTTTCCAATATTCAATGCATGGCAGAGTTCTCTCGTGAATATCTGTAGGAGATCTTGGCGTTACGTTTAACAGTTGACTGACATTTAGTTGCCACATGGTTGCCATTTGTAAAAGGCCGCTACAAATGTTGGGTTTGTGTACTTCCCGGGTCTTTTTGGATGTTACAGTATGAAAGTTCTTTATAATTCCTTAGTTCGAAGCAGGCATGAGAGTCCATGTCTTGATTATCTGATTTGGCCGCGTTCCATAGGTAGTTAATACAGATGTATGCAACAAGTGGAAACAATATTTTGTATAAGGCTGATCTACTGCTAACCTAATGTTATCTTCGTAATGTAATTATATGACGGCAGTTTGTCAATGACGCAAAACACACAAAATCATATTGGCAGTGTATTGTAACTATCAAATATGTAAAATACAGTAATATATATATATAATATACAGTAAGTCCACGGCACACACGAATTCGACTTACGTGAATTAGTACTTACGCGATTTAAAAAAATATGTATTTTTTTATTTGGCTGCTCTTTGTGTCTCTACAATTCATACATTTAAAAAGTATTACCTACGGAACACATTTAAGCAAGCAGTTTGAGCTATTGATGGACAGAAGAGCAAATCGTTAACCCAATTGTTGAAAATATTGATGATGCCTGGAGTGAAATTTTAATATCTATGATGAGTAACGTATGGCATTAGCTCATGCCCCAAATTGATCGAGGATAGTATGCAAACTGAAGAAGTTGACAATGTTATTAGCGAACTTATCGAAATTACTAATGAACTGGACCTAAATAAAGAAAAGGGCCACAAGGCAAATAACACTGAACCAGTATGTATGTAGGTCCATTTTATTTTCACCTATTCTTTGAAACTCACACGTATTATTTAAAAAATTCATGATATTAAATTTTATTCGACTTCATAATCGCAACGAATTAATCACGTAAGTCGAGGACTTACTGTATATATATATATTTGCATTTTAATAAATCCTGCCATATTTCTGCAGGCGTGAAATAGTTTTTACGATTCATTTTTAGGAGAAAGAGTCATTTCTGTCATTATGGAGAGGATCACAAAAAACAGTGAAAAGTCTGGAAAGCGAATTGTTAGCGTATCAAAGACACCAGAAGAACCTCTCTTATCCTGAAGACATAGATGCGGTGAGTTAAAGCTGTTATAGATGCTAATATCATTTTGCTTTCCCTCCATGGGGTTTGGGTCGAAATCCCGAAGGCCGGAATCCCGAAGGCCGAAATCCCGAATGCTGAAATCCCGAATGGCCGAAATCCCGAAAGCCTAAATCCCAAAAGCCGAAATCCCGAACGCTGAAATCCCGAACGCTGAAATCCCGAATGGCCGAAATCCCGAATGGCCGGAATCCCGAAGGCCGAAATCCCGAAAAATAAAAAAATGCAAACATCAATTATTGCGCAATTTTCACAAGAGAGACAAAACCCCATTTTTTGTGGAAATATTTATTATATTATAATTCAAGATAAGTGTTAAAATTGCGCAATTTTTGCAGGAGAGACAAAAGCCCATTGTTCTATAAAAAAATGGTTTTTTGTCTCTCTTGCAAAAATTGCGCAATCCACAATTGCGCAACTATTGATGTTTGTGTTTTTTGTTTTTCGTTTTTTTATATATATTTCTACAAAAAATGGGGTTTTGTCTCTCTTTTTAAAATTGCGCAATTCAAGATTGCGCAATTATTGATGTTTGGCACCCCCCTCCATGTATTGTTTGACATAACATTTATGTACATTAAAAATAGGATACTATATTATTTGAAAGCACCCGTAGTATTTTTTTACTTATAGATGCTCTCATCGTGAACGAGAGATAGATCATTCATTTTGGCAAAGTGAAATGGTATAAAAATTTGACTATAGTAACCGATACTTGAAAAATCTCCATTGATCCATAATAATAAATCCATACATAAATTTAGATATTTGATAGATTGAAGAATATACTGAATAGAATTTTAAAATAATTACGAGATAAAAAGAACTTTTTATATACCACATTTTAAAATTCTCTGTTGAATCATATAAACTTGACAATTCTATGTATTAATAAATACTTTTTTTTGTACTTGATAGAAATACTGAATAAATATAGAATACTGAAATGTCATTTTGACATTTCATATTAATTTCCATAGTAACGCACGTATATATTAATAATTTAGTTGCTAGGACCCCCTTAGCAACCAATAATAGTGTTATATTTTTTACTGAAAATGAATTCAATTCTGCTTAAAGATGGCTAAAAGTATTAAAAGAATGCATTGTCATCGTGTTCTGATATATTCTAAAAGTTTCAAATGTATATCAAGTCGGGAAGCTAGTTAAGCAAGATTTGTATTGGACAAACAAGAAAAAATTTGTACTGGACAATCAAGAATACAAGCTAATAAAAACGTGGTAAAATGAACCAACACCAATATTTATATTCTTAATTCAACGTAAACAAATACCAAGTATGACTGAAAAAATGTGCACTATTTTGTCAGATTGCCCATACCTGATTATGGTTTAGTTTAGGCAGGGTTTAATTGAATTTTAAAAACTAACCAGTGCCGTCTTCAATTGTATTCTTAGTCCAATGAAAACAAATAAGTATGACTGACAAAGTTTTGTGTGCACTTTATATAGAATATTCAGCTTACCACCCCACCACCCCTCGCCACCGATCTATGTCTATTTTCAAAACTTAGCTAATTTTATTGTGTTTAAAATATGCTGTTACTCTATTACATATTTTAATTTTATGTATTAAATATGTTCTAGGTTAAACGGGAATATTCCGCTGTCATCAAAATGCTGGAGTCTAAGATCACCTCAGCGTATGAGGAAGCTAAAATCAAAGACAAATCTCTGATTGCGGCTTCCGAAGAGAACATTAATGGTAAAAAGATATTAGCCGATAAGGAAAAATGTATTAGTGAACACGTCGAAAAGCTGAACGAAGTGAATATGAAAGCGGAGTGCCTGGAAAAGGAACTCTCGTGTCTCAAGAATGAATTGTCAACCAGCAAGAGAAATTGTCAAGAACTTTTAAACAATATGGAGTTGTGTAGAACCAATATGGACGTGTATGCGAAGAAGGAATCTGAGTGCCGATACAAAGTAAGTAATTTTAACAAAATGTGTATACCAAATAGGAATTTTAATCCCGGACAGACTTTTCTGGGATTAGGCAAAAATAAGTACAATGTTTATTAATTGAGTTAGCATTTACTTGGTAGAATTCCATTTTATTGCCCACAAACAGTGTCTGATAATTTCAAATAAAATATATTTGAAAGACCCACGTTAATGTAAGTGCTCGATCCAGAGTCAGGACCAAGTTGGTATGGCGAATAGTTAATAACCATTCCCTGCAAAATAAAGTCTGTTAATATAATACAGTGAAACCCCGATTTAACTTTATTGAAGAGACTGACCAATAAAATACAGCCGAACTCAGTTATTATGATCACGGATATAGCGAGATCTCGGATGTAACGAGGAAACATTTGTTGACAATTTAGTTTATGATATTCTCCATACATTTATTCACTTTTATAACGAGCTACTTATCGAGTATACCGAGCTTAAATATCGTCAAAATTTTTCTTAAAACTGTTAATGTGTCGATCGTTTAAAAACATTTCGACTGTAAGCAATAAAATCCGACCGGACAGGATGCTGCCGGGATCGGATTACATTTGTGACACTAGTTAAGTGTCTAAGTACCTATCTAATTGGTGTTTTCGCCGACAATATTGAAAAAGTATCCACGCATATGGTTGAAATTGCATGTAAAAAATCCAAGCTTTGTGAAGTCAGTAGGTACCTACCAGCGTTCATTACAATAAACAACTTCTTTTGTAGTTTATGAATGCCATGCTTGTTTCGGGGAAAAATTCTAATTGTGTACCTATGTATTTTTGTTTGAATTGCGACTTTTTGTGTTATGTGACCGTTCATTTAAAAATACCTGTTCTTTGATATAACGAGTAACGGTTATAATGAGCAAATTCCGTCGGTCCCATCTTCCTCGTAATAACCAAGTTCGACTGTAATGGGAAAATGGATATTGAAAAATTTAAAAATTAGATTATTTTTTTAATGAAAAATCATTCGAATTGGCTTGGTGTATATTTTTGGCTGGTTTATATAAAACTCTTTCAATATTATAATTTGATTTGAATGTTTCGTCTTGTACAACATGGATGCCATTAAAATAGCTTTTTAGGCCCTCAAGGCACCCCATACCATCTTATTTTGTTGTATTCAATACAAAACAACACAACAAACAAAACGAAAGAATAACGTAAAGTGTAAACAATGAATGAATGTGTCTATAAAAAAGAAATGCGAATATGCGTGAGTACGCTAATCAACCGCGGGCAAGTATATCTATAAAAAGAAGTGTGCTTATGCGTCTTCAACTTAATATTTTAATGATTGCCGTGTTCAAATAAATTATATTTTATTTGTATTTTGTATACTTGTGTATTTCAAACGTAAATTGCCAGAAATGAAGATGTAAAACTGGGAATTACTAAAATACTACGAGACTGCAGAAACTACACGCAAAAAGCGGGAAAATGTGAACTCCGGGTATATAAATTTGATGTTCCACTGTATAACCCCCATTCTCCGCAAGCTTATATGCTCCACTTATAATCGAACATGGGAATTTACATTTTTTAGTTAATGGATGAACGTTTTTTTTAAGATCTTTGTCAATTACATTTTGTTATGACTTGATTTTAGGTAGCTGAGGCTCTAAGAATCGTCGATGCTGCAATATCAGAAAGGGATGCCGCAATCGACCGAGAGAAAAGTGCCACAGGTAATATTTATTTAAACTCCAAAATAATTACCTACCTTATAAGTACATGTATTACAGTCGAACTTGGTCATTACGAGGAAGATGGAACCGACTAAATTTGCTCGTTATAAGCATTACTCGTTATATAAAATTTTTCACGCCACGTTCTATTTAAGCATAGAACATAAAAAATCTGAAACCATCGTAAAAATCCCCGAAACAAGCATGGCATTCATAAACTACAAAAGAAGTTGTTTATTGTAATGAAGTGCTGAGCCGCCGCTGGCTCTGGTAGGTACCTACTGACTTCACAAAGCTTGGATTTTTTACATGCAATTTCAACCATATACGTGGATACTTTTTCAATGTTGTCGGCGAAAACACCAATTTGGTACTTAGACACTTAACTAGTGTCATAAACGTAATCCGATCCCAGAGGCATCGGTCGACATAACTGCCCGGTCGAATTTTATTGCTTAGGGTCGAAAACGTTGTTTTTTAACCCTCCTCCCGCTAACGGCATCTAGAAATGCCCATGATAGTTAAACCGTTCACCGCTAAGGGCATCCAGAAGTGCCCATAAGTTTCTACCTCCGTATTTTCGTAATTCGGCGAGTAATACAGTCGAAATTTGTTTGAAAAACTAGCTGGGTTATTCCTTTACTGACATCTGTGACTTTTTTTCAATAAGACTTTTTAGATAATTCGAAATTAAGCAAAGACACATACCCTGTCGATATTGGAGTAAAACAGATTTCCAATGATTGGTTTCAAAATTTACCGCTAGTTGCTTTGCGCAATTTGCGCCGGCGCGAATTGATGTTAATGATCTCATACATGAAATCGGCTAGTGCGGTGATAATTTTCAACAGTCGATTGCTTTCGTGTTGTGATTGATACATTTCAAAGTTTTTTACGGTTTTCTATAAAATTATTATTGATGCGCCATTCTGTTAATAATTAATTATGTGCGTTAATTCTTTAAATGAAAAGTGATTTTATGAATTAAATCAGTGGTTGTAAAGTGAAAACGAAATTATTAACACATAAATAATTTAAAATTCCTATAATAAATCTTTTGTACTGTATGGAAATACATACGAAAAATTGAGAATAAGTAAATAATAATCTGTAAAATATTTAAATTTAAATTAAAAAATGTAGAATAGATTTTCAAAATTCACGGCCACTCATTTTTATTTCAAGGAAAGTGATGATTAAAATTCTTCTCATTTTAGTCGAATAAAGAACTAAGATTAAAATTTAATATTATTGTGTAGTGAATTAAAACTTTAAATTTCCTCAAAACTGTTAAGTTATAATAGCATATTTAGTGTTTAAATAAAAATGTCTATCCCTGATGTTGAATGTTTGGATTCGGACTATGAGATGGAAAGTGATAATGAAGAAGCTGCGCTAGTATAACATCCCGACGATGTTGACGAGCCTTCCAATATAGGCAGTGATGAAGGAGTGGCTGAACCGTCTACCAGTGCAGCACCAGACAGTTTACTCCAATCGTGGACTGCGGGTCCCTTCGTGCCGATCACATACGATTTTGATAGTTTCAACTCAGGCGTTAACCCTAGTGTACAGCTCAATGAAAATTCCACAGAAATGGAATTTTTTCGTCATTTTCTTAACAAAACAATAATGAATACCATAGTTAACCATACAAATAATTACCACAACCATATGCTCAACACACAAGCCCACACTCCGAATGCAAGGATCCATGCCTGGTATGATACATGCCCAGAAGAGATGTATGTTTTTTATGCTGTATCAATGTTGATGACAAGAAATCGCCATCTCACAATTGAAGAACATTGGAGTGCTGATCCATTATTAAATTCTAAAATATTTGGCCAAACTATGATAAGAGATCGGTATGAGTTGATTCTACAAATGCTACATTACTCTGATACCCAAATCCCTACTGGAGATCGTCTTTATAAAGTGCGCTCACTTCTTGACCACTGCAGAAAAATATTCAAAGAAACAATGCTACCAAACGAAAATCTCTGCATCGACGAAAGTATCATTGTTTTTAAAGGGAGATTAATATTCAAACAATTTATACCGTCAAAAAGACATAGGTTTGGAATCAAATTATTTGTGATTTGTGATGTGGAAACCGGTTATATTTTAGACTTTATTATTTATTGTGGTGTAGAAACCGAAATAAGTGATAGTGAACTTTTGGGAATATCTGGGGCTGTTGTCACCACTTTGATGAAGGATTATTTTGGTAAAGGGCATAAACTATTTTGTGATAATTGGTACAGCAGCCCAGAATTATTTCAGTTTCTACATAAAAAAAAGACAAATGCTTGCGGCACGGTACGTAAAACACGAAAGTCAATGCCAAAATTTGATAAACTGAAGAAAGGACAAGTAAAATCTCTTAACCGTGGCCCATTGCTCGTGTTAAAATGGCATGATAGGCGGGAAGTGCATATGATCAGTACCATGCACGATGACTCCATGGTACCGACAGATAAAATTAATAGGGCCACAGGACAACCCATTATAAAACCACAATGCGTTGTGGATTATAATAAAAATATGGGCACGGTAGACAAAGCTGACATGATGTTGAGCAGCCTCTCGTGTATGCGAAAGAGTCTTAAGTGGTATAAAAAGGTTGGATTCCACATCATAGATTTATTTTTATTAAATAGTAGCATACTTTACAAAGTTATCACCGGTAAAAAAATTAGTTTAGCTGAATTTCAATTAAACGTAATCCGGCAATTAATCGAAACATATGGCAGTGCCTCAAGACCATCGACATCACAAACTACTCGTGTAGTTAATAACCCAAAAAGAATTTTAAAAACAGAACTCCTAAGACATTTACCCCGTAAAATTCCTCCAACAGTAAATAAAACAAAACCATATCGAAGATGTCGTGTGTGTATTGCTTCAACTACTAAAGATAAAAAAAGAAAAATGACGAACATTATGTGTGAAGCATGTGATGTCGCTTTATGCTCTGTGCCCTGTTTTTATGACTACCATGACAAAATCAATTTTTGAAATATAGTTAAGCCATAAACATTAATTAGGTGTGACTGAAATATGAGACCAAGTTGTAAGGAAATAATATAACAATAACGATTGTGTGCGTTCTGTGTTGGTGTTAAAAAACGTGTGAACATTAATCATCGGCGCAAGTGTCTACCACTTATCCGGTATCATAGAGGCCACTTCACTCTGCGGTATGTACTCCAAGCGTGCTTTATTATGTATGACAGAATTTCTTAAAGCTCTGTTGCTTAATTTACGATCTTTTTGTTTATTTTCACATGCTGTAAAATTAAAAGGAATGTTTTATTATAGCTAGAGCCACTCAGTGGATTTTTAGGTACATTTTTAATGACGTTTCGGTATTATTTATGAATCGTAAAAATCGCAGCGCGCCCGAACAAGTACATGAGCGAAATTATGTCGCGATAAAAAGGTTAAACGATCGACACAGTAACAGTTTTGCTCGGTATACCCGAGAACTAGATCGTTATAAAAGTGAATAAATGTATGGAGAAAATCATAAACTAAAATGTCAACGAATGTTTCCTCATTACATCCGGGATCTCGCTATTTCCGTGATCGTAATAACCAAGTTCGACTGTATATTTGTCTCGACTCAACTCGACAAGACTCGATTAAAAGAAGATCCTAACATGGAATTTCAAGCAAGTAAAAGCTGGTTCGACAAATTTAAAATGAGGTCCTATTCACATAATAAATTCACTGGAGAAGCAGCCAGTGCAGATAAAGATGCTGCAAATGAATTTATTTGCTCATTGTTTTAAAATATTTTAAAGTACCTACACTTTTTGAGGTTTTTTTTTACATTGCTCTAGTTTTGTACATTTAACATTCATACACATTTTTAGGACCAATTATCTACGAGTACCGCCTGTATATAGATTACCTGAGTGTTTATTCAACAAGTTATTATGGATGCAAATGTGATTTATGTATCTTTTGTATTTTTGCTTCAGATGAGTCCACTCGATTGTCCAATCACGTGACGGAGATTTTAAAAGAGTCTTCTGTGCGAGTCCAAAAGGAAGTAGATATAGCCAAACAAGGTTACAATGACAAATTGAACGATATGCTGATACATATACAGAGATTGGAACTGGAGATGGGAGAGAAGAATTTGTCTCTTGAAAGAGCATTGAGGTAAAAAGGAGATATTTATGTGTATTGAAAGGGGGTTCCGTATAGATTATATCAGTACGGAAGCGGAAAATGTTTATACATATAAACTATTTCTTTTATTCAACGAATACTTCACAAGATTGAAGAATGTAATATTCTAATTATTGAACATACATAATTCTGAAACACTCATGAGAAAATATAGCCAATAGAAAAAATCTTTTTCGAAAAAAGTAACCCGAACGAAATCCAAGATACGCTGGTTCGATTCCAGCCGGGTGTTAGCATGCTAAACATGCTAAGCAAGTGCTCTACCATTTGAGCTACGCCCACGATGAGCGTTGCCGACAAAAATAGTGTATTAAAGCAGAGTGTTTTAGTAGATTTCTAGTACAATGTTACTTCTGTAATCTTGTGAATTATTTGTTGAATACATTAACAACAATAATTTCATTATTATTTCATTATCATTTCATTACCAATTATTTCATTACTAATATGTAGGTATTTCTTAAATTATTAATTTGTATTTTTAACCTTAGACAAATATACCTACAGTTGTACCTACAGAGGCGCCTAGCGAAAAAATTCGAAGCTTGCAATTTTAGACATTTTTTTGATACAGAACCTATTGTTGCATTCTTCACTTTCACTACACATGCTACGATATTCGCTATCGTTCATCAGTTTCGTGCAGCGCGTACATTTCGTACTTTAGTACGCACCGCCCATTGTTGATAATTTCTATCTAACAACATTGTTGTGAAATTAGTGGGTAAATACTGAGTACCTCCGCTACATGGAAGTACATTAGAATGTGGATAATATGTGTCTTGAATTGTTCTCAGACATATACATGTTCCAATGTACTTCCGTGTAGCGGAGGTACTCAGCATCAGGCTGCTGATGCATTTAACATTTAAATTCATCATGGACACTTCTGAATCGATAATAACCGCTGTATGGCAAAGATGATTTTTGGTCCATAGCAACTTGATGTACCTGTGACGTGTCAACTGGTTGTTTTATCATTTACGATATCTACCCAACATATAAATTTTTTGTTCAGGCCTTGATCCAAATACATTAAGCCTTTAATTGCCACCACTTTTATTTTGTATATCTGTAATCAATCCCATAAAACAATATCAGTAGATTCCTAACTCTATTTTTTATAAGGATAGTTGATCATTTTTGTGAAGATTGTGTTTGGGTGTTTCATTCAAAGATTCTTTGTTACATTTTAGGGAGTGTAAATTGCTGGAAGATGAAGTAGAGAGGAGCCGTAAAGGTGGAAATAATGCCAGTGATGAAAATGACTGCAAATGGCTGTTACTCGAACAGAAATTGGAAGCCACATTTCAACAATTGGTTTGCATAATTTCGTTATTGCATTTTATTATTTGACTCGGCAGGAAATGTCTGATCGCATTCTAGATAATATCGTTATTTATAAATAATGACAATGGAAATCATAAAGTAGACATGAATGTCGTTTAATCCATTCGCCAGTGATTTTATTACAATTTCAGAATGAGTACATAATATAAATATTTAAAAAAAAAAAAAAACATATAAGCATACGGGCTACACAAAACAGAGGTTTTTTTTATAATTGTACCGTGGCTTTGACTGCAACCTACTTTTATATTGTCTCTTACCCTTATAGGAGGTTCAGGCCCAGAACAGTTATGTTAACAGGGGAGTTATGATTTTAACAAGCTCATTTATATTCCCCAACACAAGGTCACATTTTAATTTCTCGATGTTTTCAAATACGTCACAGCTCTAATCAATTTTGGGAAGCTGTAATTATCCCCATGAGGGCATCAAATCTTTTAATCAGTGTGTGGCATGATTTGAGTCTCAATATCAACTTTAGCTCATTCTGCTCAAAGCCGACTCAACAAACCAGAGCACCAGGCATGGGGAAGGTACAAAATACAGGTTATATCAACAGACTTTTACAAGAAATGGTTGGCAGTCATATTTCCCCAAGCTATTGGACCTTGCTCTGGATCAAACATTGAAAACATGTAATATTTTTCAACATAGGATTCGAATCTATACCCACAGCTTCAGCAACGAGTGCTCTACCGACTACTCAACCATGGCTTGCAAATAATATTATGGATAGATAAAATGCCTTTGTAGTTTTATTATTTTTAAAATATTACTGTATACTGCTGAAAAGGAGATGGATCAACAAGTTCAGTAATTCAATACTGAGGATCACAATAGTGCTGAATTGATTGGGTTAAGTG
Organism: Rhyacophila brunnea; assembly: GCF_057557595.1. Classification (NCBI taxonomy): domain Eukaryota; kingdom Metazoa; phylum Arthropoda; class Insecta; order Trichoptera; family Rhyacophilidae; genus Rhyacophila; species Rhyacophila brunnea. The sequence goes on from NW_028232774.1 coordinate 26,267,835, forward strand.
AAAACATAAGACGGTGACAAGGCAAAGACTTCGTATAATGGAGGAGCTAGAGGACCCATTTATTTGGCATTTATGTCTGAAGAACATGCTTCTTTTACTGCCACTTCTTGGATACTGTTTGTCTGTCTTATAAAACTCATAAATCCTATTCTAAAAAATATATTTTTTATCGAATATCTACATGTGTAAATTTTTTGCACCCACAACACGATTCCAAAAATTAATTCACAAAATTCACCTAAGTCATATCTATACAATGGAAAAAATACCATAGTACCATAAGTTGTTTTGGATTTACAAGATGTAATGGCAATATGCTTATTGGACTTAACAGACCATTTGGACGTTCTTCAATGTATGTTATCTTTGTTTGAAGGTTCTGTCAGAACGAAGGAACATTCAAATTGTATCGGAGAAGGAGAGTCTACAAATGGACTTTGACCAAATAGCAAACGGGTTTCAACGAGACAAAAGAAGACGTGAATGGGAAGAGAAGCTTCATGATAATGAAATAAATAGCCTCAGGTAGGGCATCGCATATTTCAAAAAATTTCCATGTATTGCTTTCATGTCATAAATGACAAAGGAATGTTGACTTGAATGTCGTTAAAAAAAAAGCTTTATTTATATGGTACTTAATACCCAGGAGAATAATAAATTCTAAAATAAAATAATAATAGGTACATACAATTTAATTTTACAAAAATGCATCAAGAATAATCTGTATTTTGTTTTTGTAAGTTTGCACTTCTACAAAATCAGCACAGGTATTCAGTGTAGATTTAGGGTATACATATCATTGCCTTCCTGCATAAAATAACGTTGTAACCGGCTATAATTTTATTTAATAAATTTGACAAAAAGTAAATTAACACATAATATGTCATACACGCAAGTCGTTGTAGCAGTAGAGTATACATTTCATAACTTTGCACAATATTTTTTCTAAAGTTACAATTTTTTTTTACAGTTTATTATTATCTATTTATTTATTTATTACTACATTGTTATATTAATACAAGTGAATACCAATCATTTGATCTAATTTTACGCGAGGTTATCAGGCAAAGAGGCGTATCAGTGTAGTAAAAGGAGCAAAACTATGAAGCATATACTCTAACTGAATATGGCAGTGGTAGACTCCTATAGGCCTAACGACCCGCATGTCATTGAAGTGCTCTTATATTATATGAGATCACATCATGTTAAATTTTTAGGTGTAATATGTATTTTGATCTTAAATTTTAGTTGGTTCCTTGGTTTGATTTCCATTCCTTGAGATTTGGCCCAATTAACTGGTCGTCCGACTAAGTGAAATTGTCTGTACATCCAATTTGTTGTTGAATGTATTCAAGGGTTATGAAGTGTTTTAATTTTTTTTCTTTAACCCTTAATTTGATTTTGTGCACTGTGATGAACATTCAGAAAAAAAATCTTATATATTATTGTCATAGGTTTTTATATTAATTGTAATTATTTATGCTTACTAAAATTGGTAAAAAAAAATCTTGTTAGTTCCTCCACTTTTAACTGTCATTTCAAAAGCAAAATGTCACTCGCCGCAGGTCTTCTATTCTTACCAAGGTATTTATTTATTTTTTTGTATTCAAAATGCATTTTTGTTTCAATCTTTGGTTTCGATTTGCTAAATAATGTTTGCCTAGTGATTGTAAAATAATTTAACATATATTTATGTGGATTCCTTATAAAATTATGAGGAATATGTACTAAAAAATGTTGTATTTTATTTTAATTAATAAGGTGTTAATTTAAATGATTCATCTATTTTGTCGTTTGGAAGCCGTATTAAGGACAGATGTTAACTGGGGGTGGTCAAGACCCACATTGCGTTGCAGTCCCCACGATTATGATCTATTTTGTCACAAAAAGAGCTAATGCTTACAGCTATGATTCTGTGAAAATTATGTTAATTACATTGTAAAAAAATCTCTTTTGTAGAGCACAAATTGGAAACTTGAAAGAAGCTTTGGATGAAGCCCATAAATCGATACAAAGACTCCAGTCAGAGTTGATATCAAAGGAACAAATTCAAGACAGTCTAACTAGTGATAAGCTCGCCGCTACGAGAGAGTTCGAAAGACATTTTGAAACACAACAGAAACTCAATTTAAAGTACGTCTCAATGACATTCAACTATTATGTATAGATTTCTTTTATAAGTGCCAAACGCTACAAAGGTTGACAATCATCAGAGCAATCTCCACCTTTGAGTCTTTTGCTTTTATGAGAGTATTTACTTAGATTATTCACCCATGATATTCTCCATTTGCCCGGACCTTATTGACTGGGAGGTCACCTTTGTATGATATATTGTAGGAGCTTCCATTGTTGTCACCATATGTCCGAAATATTCTAGTTGTCTGCCTTTCATGGTGTGTAGCTCTAACTGCTTTATAATTTTCTGTAATACTGGTATATTTTTATTTTTACACAATATTTTAATCATACAATGAGGGTAGTTAAAGTTTTGTAAAAAAGTAAGTTCCTCGTGGTGGGTTTAATTGGACATCCGGAGTGTGATTCATTCTCGGTGACAGAGCAATTACATTTAAACACATTTATCAAAAAAAAAAGTCTTCAATGCTGCTGATGCAGATTCCCGTGAACTTCATCCAAACTTTGATTTGCGTGGCTATTAATTTCAAATAAAAATGTTTTATGATGGCTTGAAACAATTTTTTTTTCCATTGCTGCTTCAAATGTGAAACATTTAGTCAGAACTGACTGAAATGAATAACATAAACTCTGCAATTTGTACTCTTAATTCAATGAAAACAAATAAAAATGACGGACAAAGTGTATAGGTAATATTTTTGTCAGATCTCCACAGCGCACCTCCACCGTGATGGTGTGGTTTAGGCAAGGTTTGATTGAATTTTAAAAACTAACCAGCACTATCTGCAATTTGTATTCTTAGTTTAATGAAAACATAAGTATGAGACACAATTATCACAATTATGCCGTGCTCCAATGCAACCGGGACACACAAACTGAAACTTTTGGTCATAGGGAAAGCCAGAAATCCTAAGCCATTCAAAAATATCTGCCTCACTGAACAACTGGTTGTGTCAAGTGATTTACTGTATAATATTTAGTTAATAAATATGTATAATTTAGTAAATACTTGATTTTGATTATAAATAAAACCGTAATTTGCTAGTACAAATTTCCCAAAAAACTATTTTTACGAAATACCTACCTGTTTTAATTTTTACCATATTTTGTATGTATGCACTATAATCCACCGCTTTCACTAATTGGACACTTGTCTGGTTTTTGGGGTGGCGGATTACTGAGAGAGTACTTTTATAAAAAAAGCTGTAGACTGGTTCCAATAGTAATTCAATTCAATAGTTATATATAATAATATGTACCTGTTAATACATTATATTTATGTTAATTCAGTATCTCTACTGCATTTGGTTGTTTGAGTGTGTATATTTAAAAAATGGTATTTGAATGTGAAATTTTATCTTTACAGATGGAAAGAGAGCATGAGAGACATTACTGGTAAACTGCAGAATAGACTGGAAGAGTTGTGTCTGGATAATCGACGCCTACGGAAAGAAAACTATAAGATTCGTTTAAAGTATGATAAAAAATTTAGACATTCGGATTCTGTCAGCTTAGGAAATAGCTAGTGAATAATTATGTGTATTCCTGTATAAATTTTACTTACGACTGGTAAATTATTAAAAAATAATTCTCTGCAATTAAAAGAATTTCTAGATTACGTAAGTGTAAAACGAAGATGTGTGCCAAATGTAGATTAAAGTCAAATAAAAATTATTTATCATTGGACTAACATATTGACTGTAGAAAGGAAGAAGGATGTAACCTTCCGTTTTTTCAAAATGGGTTTTATTGGATAATAACGTTGTACATAACTAAATACACATTGTGTCCAAAGAATGTAAGCTGCAAATACTGCTGGGAATTTTGTGGAAAAACGACTTTACCATCATTTTTGTTGGTTTTTCTTTAATTAACTCAATAATTAATATCAGATTAGGAATATAAAAACCTAATTATTAATTTTCATGCACTTCACAGTTTTCTATTTTGTATTTTAACTTTGACCGAAAACCATAACAAACATTATCGTGCCTCCTGTAAAATTTGATTTGTGTGGAGTACGTCCTTTTCCCTTTCTATAGTCGATATTATTTGAAGCTGTTAGTATCAAAGTCGGAAACTTCCATAATCTGCTATTTTGAGATAATTGCAAAAAATCGTGAAGCATATAATATAGGACTGCAAATAGAATATTAATAAAAAATCTTGTTAAAAATAGTGACAATACTCACAACCGATTTTGCAATCAACCTTTGGTTTAATTCTATAACAAACAAACAGAGTCGGATTTGATATTTTATGAATACATACATACGATGGAAAAGTACTCACAGAATCAGAATCAAGAAACCATTACTTTGAAACCTCTAACCTTATTTCTTATCTACAAAATTATTTCAGGTTTAGTTTACCTCATATATTAATGTCTCGTATTGACAGACATTTTATGTATATCTACTAAAGGCCCACTCAAATCACAGTGATGTTTTTCTAAGGGCAGACGAGGTGGTCGCATCATCAAATAGTGGTACCAAAGATTTTTTACAATCATATCATATTTAAATGCACGTGATTCAATGAAACATTCATATTACCTATACACATATTATATCAATATGTCAGTGGTAGCAATCGGTGATTGCCAGCTGTTTTGCTAGACCTAGCAGCCTGAGGTGGTATCAGGCAACATTCTGAAGGCCAAACTCCAGACTAAACTACGCGGATGACCTCAAATTTGTATTGGCAGTGACAAGAGAAAACTATGGCGTCGTCTATGCATTATTCACAATAATTGTATTCAAATCCAACACCATGTCATTAGGATGCCAAGCTGTCTGCAAGACCTAGCGAGACAGACTGGCGAGAGCCAGCTGGCTCAGCTAGTAGATATAATTAGTGATAAATGCTAATATCCAAATCTTATGTGACGTACGGTGGAATGAGAGTCAACAATAACTTGAAGATATTGTGAATATTGAATTTTATATTCAATAAAATCTGTAAGATAATGCAGTAGATGCAATAAAAGAAAATAAACTTTAATGAAAAATATCTATGAGACAATCTATTAAATTGTCTATTAACTTACAGACCTACAAACTTATCTGAAGAATGGGATGGAGGAGCTACTGTCGAAAACTACCCAATGAAGACTCGTAACTGGACAAAATCTGACATTCAAATAAAATTTTCAAAATGGCGTCCTATGGTAGTTTGTAGTTCCATTTTTGGCCATTCTACAGATAAGTCTGTAGGTCTGTAAATGAAATATCTTTAGTTCTTTTTTCAAATTAAATGCCATTTTACTTGTGTGCTGTTTGGTAAATTCCACGTACAATAATATTATGTAAAATTATTATGTACCTGATTATATCGAAATTTTTTTATTTTTTAAATAATTCTGTGATATTGTGACGTAGAGGTAAGGTTTCCATTTGTATAGCTGTGAAATAAACAAGTGAAGAAGAATATAACTTCTAATATAAAATATTTTTTTATTATGATTTAACTGTAAAAACACATTAGCATTTAATTATTTGGTAGTATCCATAGGTACTGCTAATAAGCTATGATTCTCACTATCCACTGAAAATGATCATCCAAAGTAATAACGCCTGTATACACATGCATGGATTTACAGACAACAATAACGTGTTAAACTATCGCGACAATAACTGTTTACACACGCGCTGACTGTCTTGACAATTTCATTCTTCAAGCATAAGCGAATGCATTTGTTATCGTGTGGTGCCATATGACAGGTTGGACAGATGGAAAACGTCAAAATGCTCTGCATTTTGTATTTTTTCTGTCACGTTCGCCACTATCTTGCAACAATAATACGTGTTTACACTTGCATTTTATTATTATGTATTGCTGCGATAATACATATTGCCAGCAGTAAATTCATGCACGTGTAAACGGGTTATGAGGTATCATAATAATGGAGTTACTTAAAAACATGTGAAAGTCAAAAATAAACTTCGTTTTGAATTTAGCATAGGTACAGTATGAAAACAACTAATATTTTAGGGTTAACAATAAAGTAGAAAGCAGATAAATAAATATTTATATTTCTTATTACATACTTCAGTTATCTTTATAGTAGAAATTCGATTATGGTAACCAAAATGTGACAACTATAAACGAGATTCGTCCTTCACTATAAATTGCCATTCTCTTAACATCCATGGCAGACTTTGTTTTTTTACCACTACACTTGCAGATTAAAAAACTCAGATTTATCTAACAACATTTACAAACAGAGAAGTCAGAGAACGTGGAAGAGCTCTTATCAAATTGGACAGAACAAATAAGTGCCACAGGATAGGTCATCAGTACCAGTGTTACTGAGTACTGAAAGATGCATAGCTAAGTTGTTGAGAAGACTTCCCCGGATTCAAGTGACTTGAGGCCCTCAGTTACGAAGTACCAATCAAAAATAACAATGTTTTTCCATCAAATCTTTATAACCTGAGTTTCTACTATATTGATCGTCACTGTGGTGAAATTTATGCTGACACACATGCTGCGAACATACTGGGAAACCAAAATAGTTGTTCAGCTGGATCTTGAGTATCCATCCACGCCAGACCTTCTTTCACCATGTGATGTAGAGCTTTCTGGGCTCTAGCCTCTTCCCATCTGTAAAAAAGACAAAACATCAATTAATCATATATTTATTAAACATACATAATTTGATCCTCAGAGAAATGTATATATACTAGAAAAATCAAAGCAATATAACACCCAGCGGGATTCCAACCCATGTGGTTTACCAACTGAGCTATATGCGTCCTAAGTGCTACGAAATTAACTAGTAGTTTTTACAATTCTCTCTGAAACCCTTTCTAAATAGCGTTAATTTTTGGCAATCGGCTTTTGTAGATTTAAATCAAAGTATTAATTACTAAACGGTTTCAGGATCTCTCCGAATTTTACATTTATACGTAACATTTTATGTCACAACTAATATTCCAACATTATTTCTATTGATACCTCAGCGCCTCTCTGAAACTCTTCGGAGAGCTGGTTTACAAGCCCACGGGAGAGACTAGGCGAAAATAAATTCTCATTGTAAAAATGATAACACGGATAGATTGCACAGTAACTAACTCCGTAGGCCCTGTTTATTGAGACATTAAGGCGAATTCTTTGCCTCAATTTACGATCAAATGTGACTTCAACGCCATCTAAAGGCATCTACAGGCATCTACCATGAATTTCTAAAAATGTGTTACTAAAAACTTTCGTCGATCGCAACCAGATGGCGATAAAATATAAAATAAAATATTGTGTGTCGCCAGATATTAAAAATCATAAGCTTGATAAAAATGCATTTAAATTTATTATATATTTACTTACCTATGTAAAAATATTTACAATTAATATTTTCCCCATAAAATATTTACAATTCTAACATATCTATTTGATTTGATTTAAAGTGTTTATGATTTTTACATTTTGTTTACCGTAGTTTTTTTTACAGTGGCAATACAAGGGTATCCTGTCCAGTCAATGAACCAGATTTTTTTACGTTGTCAATACGAATTAATATAAATATTTTTCTACGGTAAAATTCATTTATAGTAGTAAATGAACATTTAAGTACAAATGTTTATAAGATTGAGTTTAATCTTGTACAATTGACAATTACATCGAATTTCTACTAGAGGTGGAATAAAAGAATGATATGAAATGAATAGCAAAACAAATGCCATTCGAATTATTATTAAACAAAATAAGGAATATACAGTTGTACTTGGTTATTACTAGGAAGGTTGGACCGGCTGAATGTGCTCGTTATAAGCGGTACTCGTTATATCAGAGAATAGGTATTTTTATTGTCGGCGAAAACAACAATTAGACACTTAACTAGTGTCATAAACGTAATCTGTCCCCGGCGGCATCCTGTCCGATCGGATTTTATTGCTTAGGGTCGAAATGTCTTTAAACGATCAACACATTACCAGTATTTTAGCTCGGTATATCCGATAAGTATCTCGTTATAACAGTGAATAAAAATGTACGGAGAAAATCATATACCAAATGTCAACGACTGTTTCCTCATTACATCCGAGATCTCGCTATGTCCGAAATTGTAATAACCGAGTTCGACTGTAGTTATAATTATGACAATGTCGATATTATATAGACATCCCAATTCATTTCGTTTCAACCATGTCCGATCCTAATGGGTTCATATGGGCCTCCACAGAGTGGACGGTTTGTATTAACTAACTAACTATATCTGAGATAAGAATAAAGTAAGACACGCAACGAATTGAATAAAAAAGAAGTTGGAGGTAAGAAAAAACGTAAATAAACATGCGAACAAATCTTGATAAGCAAACCCAAGGACAAAATAAGTGACAAATTAAAAAAAAAATTGTAAAACGTAAGAAAAAAAATTAGAATTTGAAGTAAGTGCACCACTGATTACATAATATTCTAAGAAAAAGACAGAACGTTATTTCTTTGAAAAAATCTAATGTCGATTTTAAAGAACAGTGCAAGATAAAATAAAAGATAGTTTTATTTATTTTACCTATAAATGTGTAAGTGAAATGGATTTGGAGATATAAAAAGAAACCTTATTGGCCCAGTGGTTTCTAGGTGTGGACTTTTGTAATTCCCTGAAGATCTCGAATAAATAATTAAAAATTATCAACACCTATACCATATTCCTAGGTATCTACTATGATTGAAAAGTAGATCTTAATTTTTTGTATTTATGATTGCTTCATAAAAAAACAATATTTACGACTTTATGATGTAGCAGATAAATGAGCAACTAAATAGTGATCCAAATATTATGAAAAGTTCAACTATCAAAGCATCACGGCATAAAATTAGTAATACCACGGTTATACACAATTTATTGTACCTACCTATTGTTATAATTTTCTTAGTTCATTTAATCGTTTTTAATTTAATTTATTTTCAAATTCACCTCTTATGTGTTCATTCACTGAATTGTTTACCCTATATTTTATGGAGACTAATAATAACTTCTATTTTCTACATACTAAATTATCAACCTCCACTTTTTGACAGGACGGCATACAGTTATATAGGCACGTAGATAATAATTTTAAGGCCGTAGACAGGAATGAACGTTTGATGGCCCAAATATAGTACAATAGTATGTATGTAATTAAAATTAGGGTACAAGTCGGTTATCCTGGATACAGCGGCAAAGACATTTTGAAAATAGCCTATATACTGGATTATTTGTTAGGATTACCTAATCTAACTTAAACTAACCCAAACTAACAAATAATCCAGTATATCGGCTATTTTCAAAATGTGTTTGCCGCTGTATCCAGGATAAACATATAGAACAAAAGTTAGTGAAGTGGAAGTTTGTCGAGGCTGTTTTGATCGGGTTAATTTGTCTTTGAATAATATTGTGACTAGAAATTTTAACAATTCTTATTATTTTTAACATTGTATATTGTTCATAATTTTCGCGACTACCACGTGAATAGACGATTTTTTTTTTACTTATAACATTTTAAACACTTAACATAAATATGGATAAATTGTACAGTTACTAGACAAAGATTAAATTTGATGTGTGTCAGAAGTATCTTAGGCATTTTCGCTCGTATGCTTTCTTTATATTATTATGAAACTATATTTATTTTAAAATCGCTTTATAAAAGGTAGGTACGTCAAAACAGTAATAAATATCTGAAATAATTACACAACACTATTTCAGAAAGTGGAGGTTGATATATGTAGTCCATTGACATATGCTCCAATATCGCAAACAAAAATTATTGACAGCAGAATTAACACAGTTTTTGTCTTCGTACCTGGCGAACCTTTATTTTCAATGTATGTGTGTGTGTATGTATTTTTTAATCTATGCAAGTACTGTTTCAAAAATAGTTCGATTTATTTCCGCGTTAGCAGCATATGTCGATAAAGTCTTGTCAAATATTCATTTTATTTACAATCGATTCGTTCATATACAAAAATACAAGATTAAATTTAAATAACTAGCCTAAAAATTATTAAATAATATTTTTAATAGAAACGCTAATCGTTTTTTGCGATAAATTAAGTCTGAACCGAGATGTTTCGATTTTAATTGCATGCTTTCTAACCTCTAAATCGATGTTTTTTAAATTTGAAAAAAAAGATATAAGGATATAATAAATTCCAATTAACGTTTAGCGTTTCCCTAGGTAATAGATTTACGTACATTTTTATCGTAATTTTGATAATAAATCTTATGTCATTCATTCTTACCACCCGATAGAAATGTACCGAATTTGACACGTATTTTTGGTATATAGAACTCCACGATACATCTTAATTTTTTATTTTATTTTTCTCATTACTTTTGAATATATATTTACCGATTAATAAACTTTTCTAGCTATTTTTCGATAACAACTTTACCTAGAGACATCACCTTAATGTAGCATTTGCCATTATTACTGCTTGCATGTTAATAACGATAATATTCTACTTTTATCTAATATTAAATTCACTACGAAACAGCAAGTCACCACATTATTTGCTTTCATGAGCAGCAGTACCGGGCAGCCTGTAACATCACTTTTTAATTATCTGAAACTTTGTGTAACTAATAAAAACAAATACCCCAAGTCCGTTTGTAGAATTCCGGTAGAAACAAAAGCTTTATTTGAGATTGTTGCTTGACGTAATACCGCTGTGTGATCCATATTTAGTTCTCCGGGAATCGACTGCACCAACCATTTTCCTTTTCCGACAGGTACTACGCTAAAACTGTAATGAAACGAGTACATTATTATATTCTCATTGATACATTTTGTTTAAGCGGTACCAAATCAATGATGACTATAACTAGAGGTAGTCTTATCAACTTATTGTATTATTACACTTCATGGTAATTCCCCTTTTTAGTGATTTTATTGTGGCTGCAGTAGCGAAGGGTGGAGGTAGGCTGTTAAGATCCGACATGAATAGTGCACGCTAAACTTTGTCAGTCATACGTTTTTGTTTTTATTGAACTAAGACCACAATTATTTACAGATGGTATTGGTTAATTTTTAAAAATCAATTAAACCCCTGCCGTAATATACTGGGCGATATGACAAAATTGTGCACACTTTTTCATTCATACTTATTTGTATTCGTTGCATATTACACATACTGTTGGTTCATTTTTAAATTCATTAACCCTTCATATTCAAAGTTATGTATGATTTAATTGCATAATTTTAGATATTTTATAGATAGACAAGTATTTTTAGACTATTATCTATCTATTATGGCTTGGTTTTCGTAGGGGTTAATTGAATTTTAAAAACTAACCAACACTATCTATTTCATTGAAAACAAATACATATGACTGACAAAGTTTAGTATGCACCATTTATGGCAGATCTTAACAGCCTACCTCCAACCTTCGCCAAAATTCACATGATGTATGTTTGCGCTTTGAAAGATGGCAGCCTGTTTTGATGTTTCGTTATTATGTACGTATGACTTTGTGATGTACTGACTTTGTACGATATTTGTGATTGTTCATTCGAAATACAGTAAAACCTCGATATAACAGGCTTCGGATACAACAAATAAAATTTTCACCCATTGTCATAATTTTAGAGCGTTCATTATGAAAGTACTGCAGATTTCAAATTCAAAAATCATTCTAGGGCTTTTCGATATACAATATTTTTGTTGCTTTTCCATATGGTGCCAAAATATATAGATTTTTACTACTCTCCACTCTTGATGCCACTACATACAATTATTGTCCGTGAGTGAAGCATTCCGATCTAATGTAGCAGCACTGTGTCGCCTGCGCCAACCTGCCGATTAGCGATTCTAATAACACAATTATTTGCATCTAACTTTGCTATTTGACCTCCGATCGAGCTGAAATAAACGCCAATATTTTTTTAAATGTACACATTCTAGTGACATTTTCAATAAAAAATGGGGGCGTAACGCGTTAATTTGAAAGATACATACCCGTTTCCGAATATTCTTAGTTTTTTGACGGCAGCCAATAAATCATCTAGAGTTATTTCTTGGTGCTGTTTTCCTTTGCCTCGGGCGGCTATTAACCTGCTGCGGAGTTCATCCAGGCTTATGAGGCCACCATTCTTATGATTTGTTGCTAGACACACTTCCACTATTTGCACGCCCAATTCATAGTAGAAATCTCCAATTCCTGTAACGATGACAAGTAATTAGACTATCAAAGAATTAATTAAAGAGACCAATGATTATTTTAATAAAAGTCATCATGACATCACTTGTGGCACAACAGCCCGGGTTGGGCAATGGTTGACCTCCTCAAGTCGTCTACCCCAGTCAGGTCTATCTTCTGCAATCCTCCTCCAAACCAATATTACCGTTCTGGGTCATGACCAATGTCGACTATATTCAGGCCGTGGCACTGAATTACTATGGTAGTGCTAGTTATTAATTATCCGCAAATGCAATGCGGTAACCTGTTCAAAATAAATGAAGATTTTCGAAACAGTTTATCATCGTGGGGTTACTGCCAAAAATTGGTAAGTCGATAATTTAAGTATTTAGAGTTAACAACGGATTATGTGTCTATATATAAATATGTATTTAGAAAATGCACATAAAGCACAAAGAAAGTAACATTATGTCTGATTTTAGAGGGCATGTCAAACTTCAAATTGCAATTACTCCATAACATGATTTCGAGACTTACTAACTTGTCTTGAAGTCTCATAAAAATATTGTTGCATCCAAAGTAATAACAATAACTATCACTACCATCGAAGTTTACAGTTTCGTATTGGCCATGCCATACAACTAATGACATTATTAATGGACGACGCACTGAATACAGTAGCTAGCAAGTAAATTCGCATGTATAGGTAGACATCACGCAATTTCCATTATGCGATATCACGCATCGGGAATTTATAGCAATATGACCTTTATTGTAATGGCGTTAGAGCAGTGTTTCTAATGTCAATGTTCATTTGAGCGAACCCGTTCGAACCGAACCATTCGGCAGATCCAACAAAAAGCATCAGGAATTTATAGCAATATCACCTTTATTGTAATGGCGTTAGAACAGATTATGCCATTCGGCAGACCCGACAATAAAGTGAGTGTCATTTTCTTTTCCAGATGATTCGTCCATATTAATGTCATTGCATACAACCGACACAACTTGGGCCTACCAACACTCCTTCACCAGACGACATCGGAAAAATCTCAGTCCCACTTCATTTTTTGCTCCAAATATCAATCTCAGAATCTTTCATTCAAAAATGAGCTGACCGTTTTCAGATTTATCGCTGATGATGAAGCAAAAATCGTCATATTACTAACTCTTTTTCTATGGTATGGAGGAATGGTCGCTACACCAGGAGAAGACTCAATCGAAAACCAGAAAACTACAGTACCTCGGCCACATTATGAGATGACAAAAGTACACCATTCTCTAACTTGTCATCCAAGGAATAATCAACGGTAAACGTAGCAGAGGACGATGTCACATTTCATGGCTTAAGAACCTCTGTGATTGGTACGAGTGCAGGTCTGGATGGCACGATAAAAAGATAAAGAAACTGATGAAATTTTTATCCATATCTGGTGGTTTTGTATTCCAAGATAAAATTTTGGATTTTAGATGTTTATGGATTTCAAAATAACACTAAACAGTATACATAATTTTATTTCTGTTTACATATTGTCATTTTACAACCTGACACACTAAGCGATTATAAGTCTGAACGCTGGCAACACAAGAATGGAGGGGCCAGGCAAGATGACGGCTTGCGACGGATATGAGATTGTTGTTCTGTGCGTGATTGGCGAATTGTGCAGAAAGCAATTAAAGAAACGATTAAGAAGAAGAGAGTCTGGTGACACGAGGCTTACGTGTGTGACCACAATCGAGGACGGACGTGCATAGTGGGCATATCGCAATTTCGGTCCGCTCAAATTAGAAATGGCATTCCGACGTGAACAAAATGGCCAGACGAATCATTGTCTTGTGAATCATTGAATCGCCTCGGAAACTCGGATAACCGTAAGCTGTATTCGTTCCATTTTGTCCAATTATTTATTAAACCCTTCCGCAAGATTGTCAGAGTACCCTGTTTCTCGCTAGATAGTGTTTGATCCGTCGCGTAGATTCTTTTGTCATAACCTGTAAACCCAGCTGTCAAACTTATTGCGACAATGTAACTTCTTTTGTTGAAATTAACCTTATCTTTTATTTTGCTTCTAGTCTCCCAAATCATTATCTTTTCAGATCTAGGAGCTGGCGCCCATTACCAGCATTAGCTTTTGATACTTGATATATGTTTCGTTTTGTGAGCGGATGTTCCGGAGGAGTGAAATTTCAGAACGGCCGTTGGAACTCAAAAGACCCACGGCCTGGGGTAGAGGTCTCTTATATTTGCTAGCCGGCCTTGTTACTTATATTCTTGACCCTTTCATAGGCCTTATAAACCCCGTACACGAAAGTTACGTGACAATTTGGCGCCCAACGTGGGGCGCCAAATGTCATATATGAAAGAAGGTAAAGATAGGTAAGGTGGGTAGGATTTATGATGGATAGGAAGGGAATTGGATGGGAAGTATATAGGCAGATGCGCTTGTGTATAGAGCGTGGAGATGGGATAGAAGTGCGGTAGAACATGAGACTTGGGGAAGTGCAGGGTCGTGGGTGGTTTGACATTACCTCTAAAACCTCCTGTCCGGTTACTTCACTCATTCGTGTACTTTCTGTAATAATAAAATACATATAAATGCAATTATAAATATCTCAGTTTTGATCGTTCGAACGAAGCAGACGTCTCGCTGATTTACGAGCCTCGGACCAGGGGCACATGGCTTTGATTCCCTGACGTTTTGGAGACGATGATGATGGCCATCCGAAGGACGTCCCCCCCCAGACCAGGAGATCGAAGGAAGCCCATGGTCCCGACACGTTCGAGGACGGCGATGGGCTGAGAGCATATTTGTTATGTGGTATTTGTTATATTATTTCATTACGTTACGGTCCACCGAACTAGCATTTTATTTGTATTCTAAATTGTCTGAATATTATACTACGTTAGAAGCTCGTAATTGATTTGATTAATTTACACCTTTATACACTTTCACCCGGTAGTAAATTTTATATATTAATTATACATCTGTTAAAATTCTTTACACGCGTTTTATTTGAAGTACCTTTTATCACTATTGTCTCTATGCATTTCATAGAGTGGCGGTCAAAACCGAGATATTTATAATTGCATTTATATGTCTTTTATTATTACAGAAAGTACATGAATGAGTGAAGTAACCGGACAGGTAACTGAGGTTTTAGAGGTAATGTCAAACCACCCACTTCCCCAAGTCTCATGTTTTACCGCACTCCTATCCCATCTCCACGCTCCATACTCAGGCGCACCTGCCTATATACTTCCCATCCAATTCCCTTCCTATCCATCATAAATCCTACCCACCTTACCTATCTTTAATAATAATAAATTTCGTTCATGCAGGAAATACCTAAAGAGAAAATAATATCTACGCCAAACGAAACATAATTATTAGGTTATTTTGGATCTACATGTAGATCGTATTTACTTATAGAATCTAATCATGATCACAGTGCCATTTTCTTGAAACGAAATTAGATATTTAAATTAACCTGGATGAAGACAATATACAAGATTGACCATAAATAGTGCACACTAACTTATAAATTTTCATCGACGTTAGAATACAAATTGCGCTACACCACATTTGCCACTCACCTAAGACTGACCAAAACCCTTTCCCCGACGCCAAAGGATCAACACCGATTGCCGCACACATTTCCTGAAATTGTCTTCGAAATTGTGCATTTTTTCTTATTTCATTCTTATGGTGTGCGGCAAATTCCTCAAGATTTTCGCGGAATACTTCGAGCTGTTTAGACATTTGCTGAAATTGATTTTCTTGGATTTCAGTTCCCTTTTCTTTATATTTTTCTTGTTCTAATTTTTGTTTGTGTATAGCACCAACTCCTGCTCGTCGACGCATTTTAAAATTATTTTATTTCACCTTTGTTGTAAATTACTATAATATAAATTTCTTTATTATGAAAAGAACTGTCACAATTTGTCACCTGTCAATTTCGGAGAAATTAGTTACATTGTGTTGGCTACATTGTCACGAAATAATGTTGCTATAAAGAATAGACCAAAATATAATAAACTTTGACAATCATACATATACGAGCGTCAACCCTATAAGAGTAATAGTAGATCGCATAGCTCAAATATAAAATATGACCGATAACTAAAACTCTAAATTACTTAGATTATTTTGTTTTAATCTGGACTGTCTAATAAAATAAGATTAACGTATCCCTTTAAATTATACTTGAATAATTTGCAACTTCAGATATGTATAATTTTGTGTACTTATGTTGGCAGCTTGACAGCGATCGTACTGACTTAACAGCATTAAATACTTTTTGGCTTGGGTGGATAGATTATTTGACACGATTTCCACTTTTATTATTTGTATATTCTAAACACCACATTTGTGTATAATAAAATTCTCATATTGATTTATTCGAAGGATTAAATGACAATCTGAAACACAATAATAAGCTATTTCGTGGCATTCTTGTATAATCTTTCTTTCATTGGGTAAGTCACTTTGGCATAATGTTGTTCTAATAGTCGGATGTCATCATATTATTTCGTTTTATATTGAACTACATTTCAATTGATATTTACCGATAATCTAATTTAAGAATTTACTGTGGCGTTAATCCAATTCGCAAATTATTGAGTTAAAGCTTGAGGTTATGTTGTCATGACAGGCGATTGTTATTCATTCAAATAATATTGTCAAAATGACTTATTATAACGGTAAACATTACATTGCAATACGCAATTGTCTTGAATTTACCTAACCAACTGGTACACTATTAACTGCAGGAACCATATACGTCTTATTTAATTTAAAATTCAACGTATAATAACCACCAAAACATTCATAACAACATGTAAGAACAGTTTCTAAAAATATATAACGTATGTAAATAACTGATATCTGGGTCTTTGCCGCTATAATATTTTGATCTGAACAGGGCTGTAGCGAGAACCAAACTTTAGGCTTAAGCCGCGTTGACACGGTCCAAGTACACTTAGACCGAGTGCCATCCAAGCGCACTCGTATGAGACATCTTCATACTAATTATTCCTATCCAACTTAACTTGGATGAGTAGGACGCGGTCCGAGTAGCTTGGATAGGAATAATTAGTATGAAGCTGTCGCTTGGATGGCACTCGGTCCAAGTGTACTTGGATCGTACTTGGACCGTGTCAACGCGCTTTTAGGCGCTGATTACAAAAAGCGGGGTATTGGTATGTGTTGGCTTTGCCCCTACATTCTCCCCCTCTAGTTACAGCCATGGATCTTTATGAACACTGACTATTATTATAATACTAGATGGAAAGCTCATCCGAGGATGTATGAAAAAATATCTATATTCGTTTTAGAGTTAAGTTTATGCTGATGTTTATAATTTAAGAATGTGCCTCATATAAAATAGCATAATGAGATTGCCTAAAGTCCCCCTATAGAGTTATAGATCATAAATTGGCATTTCAGCGAGGGCGCTAGTATGACATTGAGAATGTTGCCATAACTAACAAAAAGATGGTAATTTATAATTTTTTATTGGTAGTAGATTTCTGTACAAATATTATTAAAATAAAAAATGAACACAATCAAAATAAAAACGTGTTACTTTTTTTATAACCACGAGGAAGAAATGCAAAGTTGGAAAAATCAGAAATTGGAAAATATAAAGTAGTACTGTGTATATTTAGTCATGGAAAAAAATATAATAAAAAAAGCGAAAATAAATTAAACTCTAAAGACGGTAAAATAGTATCGACATAAATGGAATTTTAAATGAAACACGATAACTATAAATTACACAAACAATGTAGAAATTATATAACTACTATAATGGTTCAATTCCAGATAGACTATCATCCGATTCTGTGTCACTCTCAGGACCATTTGCGGTAAAAATAAAACCAGTCGAGGTCATATTATGGAATTCAAACGTGTAAATGTCAGTTTAATTAATATAATAAATTTCTTTATAAATCCGTTTACATACACAAATAATAAGTAAGTATTCATTTATATTGCTATCCGACATTAATTTTTATTTATATCATAACTTTGAACAAAACTAAAAAAAACAAGAAATTACTTGCCTTGTAATATAAATGCAACTTGGTAACACTGAAAATAAATCTTTAACTGTCATGGCGACTGGCCGTTGTATTCCATTATCGATATAAATAATCAATTCTTTTTGTCCTTTTTCATTATCGCAGAATTGCCAAACTGTTAAAATGATGTCTCTGGCATTCCCACGAACTGTTTTAGAAATACTTGCCATTATGCACTATACTTATTTCTTCTGTATTTTCAATAACACAATATATATCCCGAATTCTGCACGCTGACGTTTCAAAATGTAAACAATTTGTCATAACGCCCAATCAGTAAAAACTACTTACTGCGAAGTTATTTTCGGTTTGCGCTTCGTTTGCGGAGACATAATTCGTTGTTGATTATATTAAAATATAGCTTACTTTAAATACTTACCAAATAATTGGTGCTAAGTAGCTATCGAATAATGTCAAATATTAAAAGGTCACATTCGTTTATTAATAATCTAAAATGCTCTTTATGTTTTCAAATGTAGAAACAATAAAAATCTTGCGAGCAAGAAAAACAGCGTGCCTACCTAAATTAGCAACAAACACTCATTCGATTATAAAATACTATATCAAATATAAAATTATGTATTAGGTACATTCCTTATTTAAAAGGAAAAAGCTTTTTTTACTTGTTGATCTCTTTTTTTAAAAGGTAGGTATATTTTATTTATCAACACTAAATATAATGTGTTTTTGATATTTTGACGCCATGAGAGCTAAATAAACGCAAGCGCAATCCATAATTCGAGAAACATGTTGTAAAATTAAATGGCATTTGTGACAAATTTATCCTCGATAGACAATTTTAGTTTCAAATTCGACCAGCTGCCAACTTACGATGGTAGATCTATAATCCCATTATCATTTTTTTTTTCACAGTTGGTGAAGTTATCCAAATCGTCAGAATGTCTTCTAAAACGTTCCAATAAATTTATTTCATGTCTTGCAAAATTTTTCCTATTATTTTAAGGTAGCATTACAATATTTAATATGCACATAATATAATTTAATTAATATGTATTTTTGCAGTGCGTAACGCGAATGACAGCAATGCTACTTTCATTCGTTCTGTTCATCTGTCATCGACTTCGAAATAATGTGTTTAAAATTGGAACTGCGCAAATGTAAAATTAAATACAAGATACGTACAAATATTGTTCTTAACCTAATGTCATGTAAGAATTGGATTTAATAAAATTACAATCTGCAGGAAGGAGGGATTTATAGACACTAAAAATCTTAGTGCCTGGTTTTGAAATGAAAAGGATGTTAGGATTTATTTTCTATATACTTAAATGAATATTTTGCGTATATTGCTCCATTTGAATCCTTGCAAAACACGGCCCGATCCATCTGTGAACTTTTCGCATTTTTAATAATTTTATTTGTTTTATTTCAGATTCTGTAGTACAAACGAAACATACATTATTAATATGATTGGACAATGTCAAGAGTGATAGATAATGTAGACCCGAAGAGACGGCGGAGAATCTAGTATTCACACACAGCAGTCTGTGAACGCCCAGAGGCCACATTGACCGAGAGCAGTTCCTGAGTAACCGTCCAAGCGCCGCGGACGATTCAAGATCCTCCCATGTTTTTATCGAGAGACAATTTAGATTTTTTATATTATTTTAACGAATGCCCGTGTTTGAAAGCCTCCGCCGATAGAAAATGGCATCGGCGGAATTCCTCGAAGAGGCGCTAAACACCAACGTGGACGAGTCTGCTGTCAACGCCATCGTGGGCTCGCTGGAAACACAACTGGTCACCTCCTCAGGGCGGGTGGTCGGCCGCCAAGGGAATATTACCCGGGTCCCCTCCAACGGCAACCCGATCGGGATCCAGCAAGGGCACGTCCTCAGTGCCGCCTCCATGAACTCTGACTCACCCAAAATCCTCTCATCCGTTACGTTCCAGCCCGGCCAGCAGCATTTGGTGACGTCCGGTGTGCCCCTGGCGCAGCTGCAGGCTCGCCAGACGTACGTGAGCCATGCTCCCAACTCGCAGGGAAGCATAGCCCTCATGCAGAAGCAGCAGGAGGCCGTTAAGCTGGTCTACTCGCAAACCTCGCAGCCTGTCAACCAGCAGGGGGTGAACCTCAACACCAGGGTCATCTACCCGGGTCAGACCCTGCCCGGGAGGTCCATAGCTCTCACCCCCTTCACCCAAAATGTCCTGCAGGCCGTGTCGCAGGGCGGCATTGTTACGCAAGCGGGCGGTCGCCCGGGCCAGATGCAGCCACCGCTCATCATAAAGCAGGGGCCAGGTGCCTCCCCTGTGGGAATCCGTCCCAACTCGGTTGGGGTGACCGTCGGTGGTGCCCACGGGTCCTCTATTGATCCGAACAAGAACCAGGGGCAAACTCACGGTGGTCTGCCGGCTAATGTCCAGATCGTCAACGTTAGGCCGGGCGCCCCTGTTGGGCAAAAGAGTGTCGCCGCCGTCTCCCCCCGGGTGGTCATGGGATCCCCCCAGATGATGGGGGCACGCCCTGCCGGCCCGGGGATCACCTTACAGACCCTACAAGGGCTGCAGGCCGGTCAGCCGGGTCATCTACTCCTGAAAACGGAGAATGGCCAGTTCCAGCTCCTACGGGTGGGACCGCCCTCCGTTCCTGGAACGGGAACGGGGCACCCTGGACAGTCCATCCGCTTGACTGCTGTTGCGGCACCGCCTACAGGAGCCCCTCAGTCCGGGGTTACCATTTCCGGAAACACCCTCTCCAATGCTCCTTCCCCCGTTCTGACTGGGGTCGTTGGAAATCAGATGCAGCAGCAGAGTACTCCGGTAAGTGGGACACAAGTGATCCAGCAGATGCGGCCAGCGACCCAGGCGACCAGTGTCGCTGTCACGACCGCGGCTTCCAGTGCCGCCTCCCAGAAATCGTCAGTGGACAACCTGAAAGAGAAATGCCGCAAGTTTCTCTCCAACCTGCTAGACCTCTCTAGCAAGGAGCCCAAGGCAGTGGAGAGGAACGTGCGCATCCTCATACAAGAGCTGATTGACATGAGGGTGGAGCCAGAGGCCTTCTGTCAGAGGCTTGAGAGGCTTCTGGATGCCAGCCCGCAGCCCTGCCTCATTGGCTTCCTTAAAAAAACCCTACCCATCCTCCGGCAGTCCCTGGTCAACAAGGAGCTTGTGATTGAAGGAATTCACCCGCCACCTGCCAATCTTGTCTTCTCCAACGCCACAGTTCCTACTTCGTCCCCAGCCCCTACCCCAATTCAGCAGGCACCCATCCTTCAGCAGTCTCCCGCGCCCGTTAGAACCGTTGCTCACCCTGTCATGCAGCAAGTCGCCTCCTCCCCAGTGCCGCTCGCGGCCCCAAAACCACCCACTCCTCTTCGAAATGTTACAAAGCCGACGTCGCAAGGAGGTAATAAGACCTTCGTTAAGGTGGTGGGGAACGCACCGTCTGGTCCCTCCGTCATCGGGCGGCAGACAGCAAAGGACCGGGACAAGAGGGCGGCGGTCACCTCGTTTGCCCAGTCGTCCTTCGCCGACATCGACAAGATGGCGGCAGACGACGACATTAATGACGTAGCAGCCATGGGTGGGGTCAACCTGGCGGAAGAGTCTCAGAAAATCCTACGCTCAACAGAGATGATCGGCACACAGATCCGCTCGTGCAAGGATGAGTACCTGGCGTCGATGGGCCCCCTACAGGCACGCCTCAAACGGATTGCTGCCGACCATGGCCTGGATGAGCCTAGCTTTGACGTGTCGGCACTCGTCTCCCACGCCACGCAGGAGAGGCTAAAAAACCTCATCGAGAAATTGGCTTGTGTGGCTGAGCACCGCCTCGACATGATCAAGACGAATTCCGACTACGAGGTAACGCAGGACGTCAAGGGACAGCTCAAGTTTCTTGAAGACCTGGACCGGGTGGAGAGGAAAAGACGTGAGGATTATGAGCGGGAGATCCTTTTGCGGGCTGCCAAGTCCCGTTCCAAATCTGAGGACCCCGAGCAGGTGAAACTTAAAGAGAAGGCCAAGGAGATGCAGCGCGCCGAGATGGAAGAGATGCGGCAGAGGGAGGCCAATCTCACCGCTCTGCAGGCTATCGGCCCCCGGAAGAAGCCCAGAATCAGTTTGAACCAAAGCGACTCGGGTGCAATGGACACCTCCAGCGCCATTGACTCCGCCCTAGGAATGAAAAACGGCGTAGCAAGAAGTTCCGCTCCACTGCGGGCCCGGATGAAACGGGTCAACTACCGAGACCTCCTCTTCCTCTTGGAACAGGAGAAAGAAACGGCTCGAAGCCATCTTTTGTACAAATGTTACTTGAAATGATGTTGTTGAGTGATTGCAAATGATCCGCCCCGGTTTGACTATCAAATTTTATACAGTTTACTACGATTGGACAATGTTATCGGATCGCTCGTCATTATATCGGACTGGAAGTGTTAAATAATGTTATTATTCTTTTCTGACGGTGTTTTCGTTAGGCAGAATTTACGTTTTTTTTTTTTAATTCTTATGATTTATAAAAATATTTTATCACACTTCTATCGATTGTGTGCTTTGAGTAAAATTTAAGTTAATAGTTTTTTATGGTGTTACCTATTGAAATAAAATTATGAATTTTTATGTTCGTATGTATTGTCAATATCATAGGTAAATAATTCTTTTTTTAATAATGCAAGCTGAGGAATACTTGAACCCTTAAAAACTTCATAAAAATGATTGGTGCGTAATGAAGCAATTAATTTAGGAATATGAAATTTCATCACAATTCAAATATCCCTAGTATCTGTATAATTCGGTTGTGTTTGGAATAAACCCGATTTCACTTTAATTTGACTCTTGGATTTGTAATAATTAGGCCCTAAATTTATAAAATTGATATGTCATATTACAAACCATCAAGAGTCCAATTTTAAATGATCATGTTATGTCCAAAGACTACTGAATCATTAGGAATAGACCAAACGTTTATTGATATTTTGTAAAATTTTATATTGTACAGCAGGACGGATACATAATATTATTTTTGAAGAAGACTTCTCATCTTATGGCTATTATGAAAGAGTTATCTAGTACTCTGTAATATATTTCTCATTGTTGATTATTTTAACATTATCCTTGACTTTTTTTTAATGGTGTGTGAAGGGCCCATCCACCCTACATTATGACGTGTACATCCAAACAAAATATGATAAACCTACATCGGATCTGCATAAATCCATTTTATACGAATGTTGACGCAAATTGATTGATTAAAATTGCAGAATGAAATCACATAACATTCTGTAAATTTTAATTTGATTGAAAGTCTATCACTTATCTCTACTTTTGAGGTGCTGAGGATCGAATTAATACAATAATTGCACCGGTGACCAAGTTGTGTAAATCGACTTCAAAGTTTAATTTGGGATTGTTTAATGAGGAGATTGATAAATGTTTTCAACATTCTGTAAATGAGGTCTCGTACTCAAATGATTATTCATTATTCCTTGAAAATATTATTAATATTTCTATCAGTTTATCAACGTTTTTAGTGAAGGAGGAAAAGTCAGCCGAAACATACAAATTATATACGGTTTCTATGAAGATAATAAAGATATTTTATACACCATGCCCATGGGATATATTACAATGTTGGGAATAAGATAGTTATAACTTTTCATACAATGCAGGTACAGTTACGTGTAAAGTGTACGTTCACAGTAGCACAGTTCGCCGTGAGCTTTCTTATCGGAAAGAGATGACTGTATACTATACGGTCATCTCTATAGCACTGAGATGAAAAAATTACACGTCAGATATTAAATTTGAAACGCTCGATTTGATATTTTGTATTTATAATTTAATTACATACCTACCTATTTTCTACTGTCTTTTATATTTCAGTAGTATTTATTACGTATTGAGTGTTTTAGGTACAAGTTGGTTTACAGGAAGCCAGGCGGGAACTGTGCCAATTTTCATAGCCGATATTGGCAAAATTCATGAATTCAAGAATGAAAACTTAACCTAACAAATAATCCAGGGTGTATATCGGCTATTTTCAAAATTTATTTGCCACTGGCTTCCCGTAAACCGTCAAGAGCCGTATTTTATCTAGACATGAATTATATCTCAGTACTATACGACCATATATTTCCGATACAACATTTCACAGTGAAGTGTGATACGGTGAACTGCATATGTAAAAATTTCTGGACACGTCGAACAGTTACATGTTTCACGCAAAAATACTGGTGTTGTGAAAACTGCTACAAACTCATTTTATTATTGTATGTCACATATATTAAATTTATATAATCCTCAGCACTTCAATTTTATTATTCTGACACCATATTTGAATGTATACATTTCTTTTTTATTAATCAGTATGTGGATAATTTGCTAGGTATTAATGGTAATCAAATCATAAATTGGTTAAGTCAGTAATTAATATAGGTAAAATTTTCGTATTTATAGACGCATGCCCCATGATTTTGCGAAATTTAAATGTTTCAAGATTTCAATGTTTTATTTTTTCTTAAATAATTCAAAATTCAAGGCAAAATCCAAAATGAAGTCAATCGATATTTTTCATGATTTATTTTGAATTTAATTCAAAGGTTTTGTTTACTAACGGATGGAATTCATGGCTTATTTCATATGGAATCATCGTTTTAATCACGGGCAAAAAAATTCAACTATGCTTTTGTACTCATTTTGTAACAAGTTTGTCTCAATTTTGTATCTTTATACGTAGGTACAATTGAATAATTAAATATCATGGAAATATATGTATATTTTTAACGAGAATTTTCACAATGATGTATCTCTGCTCGTATGCAGAACATTTGAGGGTGGTATTTTGCTGAACTCGAAATATTGGACTTATTATTTATTTGTCAATTGTACTATTATAATTAAAGTATTTGTAGTATAAACAGTCAACAACTCCACAGTATAACCTTGATTATTCGAACTGGTTGTGGATGAAGATGGTCAGGATAATGAAAAATAAGGATAACAAAACTCATGAAAATCTGATTTTGCTAATTTTTTTTTGAAATTATCACTTTTCTAAATATATTATCTGGGTAATCGAAAATTCGAATAACAGATCTTTTACTGTCTCAATGCTCTAATGTTACATTTTTGTACTATAGTTTTGTCAGAAATCATTGACACGAGAGAGAAAAATCTTAATTCGCTGCTCAGAACATAAAAAAGGGTACTAGCATGTTGTATGTTTATGAAACGCTACTAGAGAATCAATGTTTTCCTTGACTTCTCGAATTTGGGTAATATATTTTGTTCACGTTGAAGAAATAAATTTCACAATCGAGATTGGTACAGAATGATTAGTTAGTTATTATAATTTTTTAGAGTTATTTATAATAATCACTATTCAGTCAAAAATGCAAAGTCTTGCAAAATACAGATATTCCATTTTATAGAAAAATAAAATTTTGATTGAGTGTAAAATTCTTGCATTCATAACACGTTTAATCATTTAAAAAATCAATATTCACAAATACCTCCTAAATTGTGTCTATATGACAGAAAAAATTCTATCCTTATATGTAAGTACCAGAATCTGTTCTGTGTTTCTATTTTTTGAATTTTGAACTTCTATTATTAAAATGACAATTGGATGCCTTTTATTGTCTCCTGCTGAGAAAAAGTTGTTTTGGATTTGTGAAGTTTACAAGACATTGTCCATTTACACGTGTGTGGATTTACTACAGGCGGTACATATCGCGACCATAAATATAAAAGGCAAATGTAAACACTTATTGTCGTGTAAATTGCACCTCTTGATGCATGGATCAAAAAAGTTTAGCAGCTTTCGAATATTAACGCAACTCATGCTCATTACATGCGATAATTGTGAGCCTGATGCAGTGATGCCAACCGTACTAGAATTATAGTACAATAATATAATTTTAATTCTGCGAAAAATGTAAAATACTATAATTTTACGCCAATTATACTAAAATACTATAATTTTAAAGGATTCGAGACGAAAAATGTTCCTGTACTATACTATCAGCATAAAAAAAGATGGCAACACTGCCCTGATTACAAAATATACTAAATACAATAAGAGACAACAGCATTTTTGTGGATAAACAGTAAGTTATTGCAGAAGTTCAATTTGCACGTTATTGGCAATAAATCCATGCACGTGTACAGGGGCTATTAGAACCATGTTATTGTACATTATAGAAATTTAGCATAAGAAATAGTTGATAACTGCGTCATCTGGGTGTACATAATTATTACATAGTTAATAAAATAAATGGTGGATGGTTTCCTTTTAGCACATGTTTTTACATCAATCATTGTTGGACAGTGGAAAAAAGTTACAGCGCTTGATTATTTGAAATCAATTTGATGTACAATATCAAAGAAAAAGAGGAGATCGAATATTTTTTTCTGAAAGAATAAAAACTATTATCAAATTTATACCGTGTTTCATTTTATTTTGAATAAGTACATTTTCGTATTGATGAAAAGAACTTCACATTTCTACTATGAGATTTGTTTGCCAATTTGCAGCACATAATTATGAAAAGACAGTCTGTCACGATGATTGAATAACGAGCCGATGTACTATTGGCACTATTATTTGGTGAACAAATTGTTTATAACTGCATGTGAGTAAATAATAGTATAAAAACAATGCATGGGCATTTTCGCCAAAGTTTGTACATTGCGTTTTTGGCATGTCCCATGACTGATTGTTTTTTTCATAGTTATTATATGATATAATATTGGAAAGTTATGTATTTTTCCAATAAAATTTAGTAAAAGTGATTACTGTCTTTAAAAAAATAGCAGAACGAACATTGATTGGTTTTTTTCAAATACTAAAGGAAAAATGCTCTGCCATTATAGACATAGGGTAACGGAGTGGAACGAAATGTGCCCAAGAATTAGAATTCAATAATATTTTTTGACTATTTGTGGTTTTATTTTTAAGTGTATGGTTTTTTTAATCTAATAGAGCTCTTTTAAGTGATAAAAAGTGTCTCATTCATGTTTTCTAAGCTTAGTTTCGTAGTCACGGAACGGAAACTTATTATGCCCAATTTCACAATAAAAATGATATAAATATTGTATTAATCAATATTTTGCTGAAAAATTGCTATCACCAATTCAGCAATAGAACAAGGAATCTGCTAGCTATATAAAAATGGTTAATTTGAGTGAAAAAATAATATTACCCAAATTTCAAAAGTGACAGACATTGCTTTAGTTAGAAAATCAGAAATGCCAACTTTACCATGTTAATATGTGTTTAGTGTACTAACTTACCCATGCTTCATTTGTTCGATGAATGTGTTCAAAATGTTACATGTTCAAATTCTTTAGAATTGTTAAAAAATCTTGGAACCCATACCTAGCTGAGGCAAGACAAAACATTATGGTCTGGAAGGTTACATACAAGGCCTGAACAAAAACGATGCATGAGTGCGAGTGAGAAAGTATTCGGCACCCTCATCGGCGGCAAACCGTGCTGAATCGCTTCACGTAGCGTGTTGTTCGTGTTGCTAAATTTGCTATTTTTTGTGTTAAACATAAAGTCAGTGGTAAATATTTTTAGTTAATTAAGTAGGAAAGGTGGTTCTGCATGTTGTATTAAAATATGGTAGCCGTACTGATAAGCAAGAAGATGGTATTACGTTACATAGGTAAGTTGATACATGTTCGTGACAATTTATTTGTATATTATTATTTATTTTAATATCAGTGACCTAGTGTTTCTTTAAAATAACTTAAATTATGGATATATTTACCTAATTGGTTGCATTTTGACCGCTTAAAAATACTATATAACGTAAAAAAACAGAAAATTATATTTTAATTCTGAGCGTCTAGTGCGAGCACTTTGGGCGAGCACTAGCGAAATGGTCTATGGTCTCGAACATTTATAGGCGAATGCGTTCGCTCGCCCACAAACCAAACGCACGGCACGTAGCTTCATTTAGCAATGCAACGGGTGGCGTCTATATGTATCTATGGTTACATACTATTTTATTTCGTACTTCGTTCAAATCTAAAATAAAAGACAAGGATAGGAGATCATGTAGATTTATTTTATACAATTCCTTTTTGAACACATCAACAATTATCACATGATTATATTTTATATTAATTACAGTGATATAAATTAATGTCTTGATGGTAATATAATTAAATGATAAATAATAGAAAGAATTTTAACACTTTAATAATGCAATTTATTATATACACTTTTGCTATCCTGCAAATATATGCATGCAAAATAATATTTAATATTATTCTTCTCTATTTATAACAATAATAACATAATTCAAGTTAGTTCATTCATACAAGTCAGCAGCTGTTTAAATATCGCACTCTTGCGTCGCTTTTCCATTATAATATTCTTAAATATGTCAAATCAAACAAAAAAGCAATTCAAAAGTTAATAGCTTGATTGAAACAAAACTGTCCTTTACTAAAACTGATTACTGGATATTGGAGATTTTTTTTTTCAATCAACATAATAAATAAATAATTTAAATACCTAATTATACTTAAACCTATAATAAATAATGCATAATATAAACATCTGAATGAATCTTATAATAAATTAACAGTGTTGTTGATTTCACTTATTTAAGTATAAAATATTCATACCCATACAATCCGAGAATCTATAATATTTAAGATTCATAAAAACATAAATGCAAAATATTTTGGTTTCAACCAACACAAGGGTACCTAATAAATAATTATGCAAGGTACTTTTTTGACAGTTTAGATGTCCTTTAAAACTATTGCAATCACCACACATTTTGCACTTATAAAATAATTTTAATAACTGGCAGAGCTAGCTGAATCAGTAGATCTTGAAGATCGCTTAGCGTCCTAATCTAATAGTTGTGGATTTTAATAAAATGATAAAATCTAATAATCATGAAACCCATTGACTTGACATGTTGATTATTTTATGTTAATGGTAGTTTAGATGGAGTCATGGTATTTTCAACGGGACATATTTCTGCTCAGTTTGACACGATAGGAGAATAGTATTATGGTGATACCAACTCAATTCGTGTCAGCATATTGATCAGCGATATTGAATATATTACCGGAATTATAAATTCTCTAATAATATCCATTTCCTGGAGTGCCCAATTATTGTAAACTCAGTAAATAGCTTACTACAGATATTTCCGCGATATCTATATTTTATACAATAGTCATCTACTCGGATGTCCATTGACGCAAATGACAGTAAGTAGCTGACACGATTAATATACCTAGTTATGTCCTAAATTATAATGGGTAGATATTATTTTGATGTATAAATAGCGAATAATAATTCATCGGATCCATCACTCAAATCGAAGTACCTGGCCCGTTACTATCTCAGTACATGTACTGTCAGTTTATTTTTATTATTGTACCGAATGTACCCTTATACTTATCGTCGCTATAGGATTTGTTTCCCGAATATCCATTTTTGTCGAAATCGACATTTTAATACAGTTCAATTTCTTTTATCGAACTCTACCGAAACCATTTATAAAAACAATATATTTTTATCTAGGAACAGAGATATTTTTTTGAAAAACCCGAATACGCCATGTTAAGTTACAATTACTCCGTGTTGTTCTCCCGAATGTCCAACTATTCGTACCTGAATATCCAAGTTAATTTCGGTCGAAATAAATCTCTGGCTGAGTTTTTATTTCCCGAATATGACTTTTAGCCAATCAAACCGCGCTGACGCCGTGCATCTCGCTCCCACATTCACGCTGTCCAGCTCTAAAACAATCACGCCCACTTTCATATTTTTCGGCCGTCCGGAATGCTCTTTCAAATTTCGTCTTATTGATATTGTTTTTAAAGTTACTATTGTTTTAATAGTGAATTCATCGAATTTGAAGGGATCATTTATAGCTGATACATCACCAGTTCGCCCTGAACTTATAGTAAAGTTATGGAAGTGAGTATTTTAACCTAAATAACTGCATTTTGTTTTGATAAATGACACAAAATCCCAACGGTTATATGAATTCTACAGTGTGGCCCGGCAACTACTATGACGTAAAAAATAATTATTATTTCAAATTATTATTAATTAAACATTGTTTGTCTTTATTTTACTTTTAATCTAGGTATTTCTATGAAAATAAAGGCGATGCTATTATTTATTTTTGAATGCGCTGATAGTTAATTTAATTTAATATGTAGGTATGTTAGTAACTATTTATTTGGTAAATATTATATACTTAGGATATTGGTACCTACCTAATATTAGCAGCCGATGGTAATTAATTTATAGATGCTAATATTTTGTATTGTCATTCCAATAGTAAATATATAATATTTATTTGGTGGTTTGTAATAAGTTTAATTGTTAATTATAGAAATATATAGATATAATAATATACATAGTTTTTTTTTTTTTTTTGGAAAAAGTATTAATATAAAATTGTTAGCAAGTACGAGTAAGTACCATCATAAAATATTGGAGAAATCCGTGACGTCGGTTAGTAATTGAAGTAGTAAATACCTACTTTTATTTAATAAACCAAAACCGATCGCCGATAGTCGCTTGATTTTGAAGAATACTGATGAGCAGGTATTAAAAGGCCAATAGTTAAAGTTTGTCGTCATAAGTATGTCACCTCGTAGCATAGTGGATAATTTGTGGACTGGGTCGTAAACCCAGGAGATGCAGGGACGATTCCTGCCGGGTGTTTTACTTTTTTCAAAAAGATTTTTTCTATTGGTTATAATATATTTTCTCAGAAGTGATTTTAAAAATTATGTATGTTCAATAATTAGAATGGTACATTCTTAAATCTTGTGAATTATTCGTTGAATAAAAAAAAAAGATTATTAAAAACTATTTTATTACTTATTACGAAAAAAACCGAAAAAAGCGAATGCCGCATGTTATTATTACCTACGAACTTGGGTTATTACGATCATTAGGTATTTAAATAGTAAAAGTAATCATTAACAATTATCGTGTAAATAAATATAACATTTGAGGTGCGTACTTTTTGACCACTCAGTAATCCGTGGGCCGTGCAGCAATACGCTACGGTCTTAAGTCCCGAACGTCCTTGTTTTGTCCCGAATATCCATTATTCTGAGAGAGCGCTAACAATTTCCCGAATATCCACAACGAGTACTTGTAAATAAAACGCATTTTCTGTGCATTTACTGATTTATACCAGTATATTATTCTTGGAATCTATTCTTAGATAATGTTGCAATCATACAGTATAGAAAAAATGATTGATACATCTACTGATATTTCATAATACGACAATGAAATTTGTTTTTCGTCTCCTGAAAAATTGACATTTGGTCTATTCGGGAAACAAATCCTATAGCGACGTTATGTAACCATAAATAAAATCTCACTTCTCCATCATCACGAATAACCACGATCATCTTTCATCTACAACACCATCGACCACTCTCACAGTATTATTTATCGTACATTAGTACTAAAAATACTACTGAATAAATTATTATTTAACCAACTACATAGGTGAGAATATAAAAATGTTATCATTTTTATCTGGTACAATTAATATAGGAAATTTTTTTTTTTCATCATAAGTGTAAAATTGAATCGACTTAATTGATTTCTATCAATATTACCTCGAAGAGTCCGGCTTCAAACAATCCGGCATGTAACATGGATTATTCTGGTATGTGTTGTTTTAAAAATAGTCGGCAAGAATGAGTAGCGTAGTGAAAATAATTATATTCTCCTATATGACAACAACAAAAGCAAAGAATTATGTTAACAGATGTCAAGAAAATGTATTCTAAAAATATTATATAATATAGGTAATTGCTCATAGTATAATATAAAACTAGCTAAATCGCAAATCTGTTAGTTGCTCATAGTTAGAGGGTTTTTTTTCTAGGCAGTGTAAATTTGAAGAAAAGTATGATAGTTATTATGTGATAAAATATACATATGAAAGTATTATAATATTATTGTACTTTTGCATTGCATCAAATTTGGATCAATCAAAGTTGAAGAAAAACATCTTTCTATGCAGATGGAGTGCTTAAAAAAATTCTACAGTTAATCTAAATTAGACAAATCATTTCACAATGCATCCATTTTCATAAGATTGATTTGCCAAAGCCGCCGCACTGAGATAATCATGCCTTGTTTTAGTTACCAGGAAAGATGTTGAATCTCCTTCCAGATAAAGTTTCTGTGATTCGCCTATGAAAATCGTTAGGAAAACGAAAAACACGAAAAGTGTATTATCTCAGTTTCGCGAAAATATCAGATCTATATATTCATAACATTATTAATATTTGTATCCATAGTCTTAAAATACAGGACGTAGAAGTAAAGTGGTAAAAGGAGATTATGTATTACATCATTCAGAGTCACGTCATTATAATAAATAACATTCATTAGCTCAGAACAGTCTTATCAATATTCCTATAATAGTAAATCGATATGGCATTCGATGGCACACAAGTGATTGGGATATTAAGATAGGTACATAATGATATGAAAATACATTATTTGAGGCGTCTATTTATTTTCAAAAACCGATTAGTCATACATATTATCACAATCTAAATCTCCTACACATTGGCGTTTTTTAGAAGCACCACAAACGCCAGCATACGCGTAACTCCCGAACGGCAAGGCAACCTTTTCATCAAGTATGCATGTGTCAGATCTAATGTGTTGCTTCTATAATGTGTAACTAGGCGTCTTACGTGGACGAAGTCGGCGGCGCGTTGAGTGGCGCGCGCAACTCAAACATATAACCGTGTGTGAAAATGTTCGTAGACAAAGTTTTTTTTGGTTATACGTTTATAGGTTTGAGTTGCGCACGCTGCCGAACGCGCTTACCTAAGACGAGCCGTAAAAGCTCTAACAAAAAATGTACATATTCTATGTAGGTATAATATAGAAATAAATCTCAATATGTCCAATTTTACTTTGCTTACATTGCAGAAAACACTTTATCATATTTTGAAAGAAGCTTTTTCTCTATGAGAAAATATGCTTACGTAAATTATGTAAACAAAGGAACAGACTTCAGTCTAGAATTCAAGCTGCCATTTTGTTTTTGGGGTTGCCAATAGAAGAAAAAAATTATGTACCTAATGAAATTGTTACCAATACCGCATGTACGATTGTTTTATTCTAAAATTGAACTGCCTTTAAAATTCTTAATACTGAATGCATCGAAGACTTAGACTCCAAATTGTTTGGTTTATCAGTTAATAAAAATTGGTGCATCATTCTAATTAGAAAA
Organism: Rhyacophila brunnea; assembly: GCF_057557595.1. Classification (NCBI taxonomy): domain Eukaryota; kingdom Metazoa; phylum Arthropoda; class Insecta; order Trichoptera; family Rhyacophilidae; genus Rhyacophila; species Rhyacophila brunnea. The sequence goes on from NW_028232774.1 coordinate 26,301,412, forward strand.
TAAAATACGATGGAAAAACACATTACAACATTGTATAGAACAGTTTTTGAAAATAGACAAATGCCTCATTTAAAAACACAAATAAAACTATATATAATTATCCTGACTTACCAAATCTGTCCTGAATTACTATAAATATATACATAATTATCATTTAAGTACGCAATGATGTCAATAAATAATATTTTTAACAAAGAAGTTTTTTTATGACTTCTCTTTTAAATGAGCATTTGAATGTGTAAGTACTTACAGCTTTTTGACAAAAATACAGACACGTGTTTTAAAAGAGTAAATAACATTATTAGAGTTAGTATTAATATTTTTATAACAATATAAATAACAAGACATAACATTAATATTATTGTATACCTACCAAAAAGATGTAAGATTCATTATTGTTAGCAGTGTACCTCTGTCAATCATAATTTGGTTTGTGTCACCGCTATCATAATATTAAATTAATACAATCGTTCGGAAATCAGCAATAGGCAAAACTTTCATTTTAATTACTAAAATTAATAATCATATACAGTGGAACCTCGATTTTACGTGCCTTCAATTCACGTTTTACCGCTATTTGCATGTAGTTTCGGCAGTCCCGTTTTATTTTATATATTTAATTTGCAGTTTTACGTTTTAACTTCCTGAAATTTACATCTGAAATATTCAAAATTCAATTACATATTGCAATTAAAAATCCAATTCTTCTTGTGTCGTATCCATGCGAGAGATGCGCCTAGACTCTTCCCAACCATACCTTGGCCACCTTGATGACCGCGTTATTGGCTTCAAACATATCGTCGATGGTGCAGCTGATTGTAACGAGCGGACAGACCTTCTGAACAATCATTGGAGTATCTCCACTTCTTAATATTGTCCTTAGTCCTAGTTACTCTTAGCATGGTAAGAACATGTGGCACCCAGGACATTATAAGTCAATTTTACCACTACCGCAACAAAAAAATCCAATTCAATTCAATGCATGACATCATTGAAATGATTTCCAGACGCATATTCTATCTGACATGACTGCATGTTACATCATACACAATGCAATTGTTTAAGTTTATTCAAAAAGGGGTAAAAGAACACGTTGAGATGGTCTACTAAACCAATTTGTATATTTTCCCTTAATTTACGGTTTTTTGTCAGTCCTTTCAGAAACGTAAAATCGAGGTTTCACTGTACATACCAACATAGGTACATAATAATATGAGTAAGAAATATTACGTAAGACTAGGTACCTACCTATTTTAAGGTAATATATTTTTACTATATACGTGACACAGACGGTATTTTTATATGAGAGTTAAGTAACATGAAAGAAAAACAAATGATATTGTATATTTTCTTGCTGTTTGTAATGGGACTATTTCATAACAAAATTAAATTATTGTTAGTGGTCATCCATACATGATGTCACACCTTAAAGGGAGGGGTGGATAATGTGATGATTTTTTAGGAAATGGCGGAGTTTAAGAATGTGATGTAATTTAGGCAGGAGGGTAGAAGATTTTCAGTTGAAGTACGGCAATGGAGGTACGGGGGGGGGGGTGTATGTAAAGGATGATCGAAAACAGCGTGATGTCATTTATGGACGATCTGTTAGTTAGGTTTTTCTTTTGTGTGGCTAAATTATTTCACATTTGTACTGTATCTAAAGGTAGGCATACACAATCTATTCAAATGTCCAAATGGCAGTGATATCAAATCAAATTAAATGCTTTTGAAGCAATAAAAACAAACTCAGAAAGATTACTTCAAAATATATGAATTCTAAATGTTATTGGAAAAGCTATATTGTATTAATTGAATTAATAGAAGGCATATATTCTTATATTATGTATATGTGCATAATATTAAGTTTGATGTATCTAAGGGCAGTTTAATTTTATTATAAACAGTATTTTAGGAAATGTCTGTATCCATTTTGGCTCCCATCCTCTTCAGTGCAATGATGGCGGATACTGCTTTCGCCCACCGTTTTCTGATTACGTAGCGTTTTAGTTTAGTTTTGGCGACAATCAGCTCAGTTCCCATTGCTGATTCTATTAGCCATTTATGCGTCAGAGCCCCCTTTGCTGTAAGCCGCTGTCTGAAAATTAAAAATAACGTTAGACAACAAAAATGTAGAATATAAATCTTTCGGTTCAAAGACACTCATTTATTTTTTTGTCATAATATGTATTGGTACTCCGGTGGGTGGATCTAGAAGTTCTGGAGGTCGGGAGTCATTCATTGTTGTGGTTTTTTTGTGAGAGAGGCGTTCGCTGACCTTAGGATAGGTACATTGTTATTTCTCGGTAACAGGAAACACAGAACTTGTAATTGGCCATCTCTATGCAGAGTTGTGTTAGTTTAACATTAGGGTATATTTAAAAAGATCGCACAATTAAAGATGAGAGATAAATCCTAGTACCTTAGAGCTGAAAGTCTGGAAGCCACATATTCAATATTTTGCAGGAGAGCAGTTTTAAAAAAAATAATCTAATCTAGTTAAAATATTCAGTCGCGTTCGGAGTAAAACTTCATATGTTGGACTTCCGCACTTTTGCAATTAATCTTTTTGCTATAGATTAAAGCAAAAATGACTTAAATTGGACATCCAATCTTTCAGTTATATAGTATAATAATTGGACTACCGTCGTTTTGGAAGAAATTATTTTGAAAACCATGTGACATTGGACTCCCAAATTTTCAGCATTAAGAGAACGTGAATACACATTTAAATCTGCATACTTAACTCAAAACTGATATAAATGTGACTTCCGCACTTTGAGCTCTAAGGTTTTTTTTTTTTAAAAAGCTACACGTGGTTTAGGTAAGGGTGATTTGGTTATTTCATTGAACGGCACTTTGGATCACTGATATCGAAGGGTCGCATTTTTACTCTTGCTACTAGATGTATTTGTTTAGATTATGATCAATATATAACTCATTTATTAATCAGAATAATTTCTAATGTTTTTCGGAGAGGCAGCACTTTACATAATATTATCTGTGAGCCGCTCATCCCTTGAGTCTCATTTTTCAACTGAAATTATATTTAAAAACACGAAATCTCGACAGGGGTCCGGGCACTTGCAAGCGGAAGGTGTAAAAAAGGGCAGACTTCTAGCATGTTTTATTCCATTTTCGGCAAAGTAATGGAGTGTGACCTTGATTTTTAGGTAATATTTATTTGTTGGCCAGGGGTTCTATGCTTACGGGGTAGAATGTTGCGATTTAGATATTTTGATATTGTATTATAAATTTTGGGTGGTAAATTGGGGAATTCTGTAGGGAAGGGGAGATTTGGTGTTGGTTGGTTTCTCTGAAAATTCAGGGCGTGACTTCACAGTACAGAGAGTATACAAATATATGTAATCCAATAATAGCCTGATTGTGATCGATTTAAGTTGTATTTATAATTAAATCATTTGACAGCTGGAAAAGCACCACATTATCGATTCTATGAAAAATATCGTTACATTACAAACAATGATAGATAATCTTTATTTAGAAAATGGTACATAAAGAAGAATTTATACATGTAAACATTTTTCTTTTTACTTACCCTTGTAAAAATACCAATGAATTTTGTTCTTCCTAACGCATTTATAATTGTATAAGTCACAGAACAAATAGTAAATAGAATACCGACAGGCTATATTCAATACGCCGCATATTGATGCAGGGTTTTGAATGTGTGAGTGTCCTACGAAAATGAAGCACGTATTATGCACGTGCAATAGTGTGTGTAATAAACCAACATTAAATGAGCGTAAATGCATAAACCGGGAACAGTTTTCAGTATTCTACGTAAAATGTATTCTTGACACGTGTGTAAGTTTAACCCAGATTCTTCCTTACTCGAGTCGGTTACCTGCTATCGCCTTACCCGTTTTGTATTTCAGTTCCCATTATTTCTGAGTTCCCTGGTATAAGTAGTACCTATTATTATTATCATCATGATCTGGGTGTTATTAACACAATGCTTACGGGCCCTTTTAATTAATTTTGTAATTAACGTGTTAATTTGCATTTGAAAAGTAATTAGCAAAAACACAATTTTGTGCGGCCTGTAAGCTATGGGTTAATTATTGTGTAATTTATAATATGTATCCAATGACATTTGTATGTATCATAATTAAATTGTAAAATTGTTGGATGGTGCATACTATCAAGCTATGTATACAGGGAACACAAAATGAATGGAAACTGGCTTACGTTGCTGGGTGTCGTATAACAAGCTAAATATCTCGAGTGTAGAAAAATATGCGATAAACTTAAACACGTATTAAAGAATATGCTATTTTCAATAGTTAATAATATGTTTTGTAGTTTGGCACGTTAGTGTAACGTGGTTTTAATATTTGGGAACAGTCGTCACGTTTTTTTTTACTTGGGTTTTAAACTACTTCGGCCATAAACTACTTCAGTATGTTGGTCCATGGCGATGGGTTTTACATTTCTATTTATTAATATGTTCTGTGCATATATGTTTTAAATAAATGTGTTATTCATATTAAAATATGCTCTTGGTAATAAATTAACTTGAAATGTGTAATATTATTATTGGCACTATACCCGAGCTGGGCCCTGGCCATCTTCTCTTTCTTAAGATGGATCATCGATGAATTGGAAACACTGAGAGCTTGGAAGTTCTCTAACACTGCAGTGATGTTATCCTCGCATGCTGTTGTCGCTCCAGCTTTGTCAACGATGATGCGTCATTCATTTGTGTTCCGTCATGATATCCACGATATCATAACAGACACCGTATAGCTCATAATGGAATTGGTGCCGCCCAGGGCTCGAAATGGACTGTAGTACACCAGATCACAGAGTTCCGGTTCATGAAATCCCTGAGCTTATTGCTCTGTCTCGTAAAATAAAAAATAAATTGACTGTCTGAGCTATTTAGGCATATAATAAAAAATTTAACACACTTATTTTTATAAAATACACACAAAATTAGATAAATATTTTAATTATCGCGTGCTTCAAATAGTAAAATTTTCCATTTCAAGCACTAGTGCCACCATACGCTATTTTCACAAATTCAGCCAAGAATTATTCTGAATATCCTGTACTCAAACACTATAATTCATACTGTCTTTTCACCAGATTTTTATTAGTAGAATAAAAGCTGTTTTAATTATTCAATAGATTTTATTATAATATTATGACTCCACGCCTTTACTAACTTATGATGATAGTACATGAAATAAGTAATTGCCTATATTTTATATATAATAAACTTATTTATAATTAATACTTATAAAAGTAGGACAGAAATATTGTCTTTAGTCTGTTTAAAAATACAACACTTACAGAAGAAGTCCACGAAAAGAAATAAAAACAAACAATATTATAATTCATACTTAATTAATTATACATATAAAAAAAAATTATAAAATTGGAAGCTATTGTCAGCGATGTATATAATCTATACCAATGTATTTGTATAAAAACAAGACAATATTATATAAAGAGGAGATTTAATTCTTTAATACAATAATTCCTGAGGCGGGAAGGTAGTCGCAACTAGGGAATCCAATCCCGAGCCAAAATTCTGATCCCGGGATTTCGGGATTACAATTTGACAATCCCGGGATCCCGGGCTGGTCCCGGGATTGGGATTTTTTTCCATTGTTAATATAAAATTTTTATATTTACAAATAACATTGATAAAATCGGTCAAAAATAAATCTAGTATAATTTATACTATTTAAAACATTTATTGTTAATATTGTATACGTTAAATCTTGGAAATATACAAGTTTAATGGAGTAAATAATATTGTAATATAAATAATAATGTGAATTTAATATGAGATTGCTATTTCTGATAGTAAAGACTTAATGAATGGATTAGCGAGATTTAAAATAGTAAAGCAAATAATCATGGCGTACTTATGGCCTTTCCGCTTCATAAATCTAATTAGTCAGCCAAATATGAAACTGCAGTAAAACGTATGATATCATGGTGGAATTACTTTGTTAAAAGTGCGAAGCATTGTTTTTTTACCAATCTTTCTCATTTTTAATAATCTATGTGAAAAAATAAAATGAATCGGCAACCTACACATCAAACTTCATTCAAACTCAAGTTTATTTCTAATGTAGTTATTTTGTATTAAAAGTATTTTTTCTGTTATATTTTCCATAAAAATTGATAAAAAAATCAATCCCGAAATCCCGGGATTATGTTTATCAATTCCGGGATTCATATGTATCGAAAATAGCTCGGGATCCCGGGATTGGATTCCCTAGTCGCAACCGACCACAGGGCATTGATACAGTTTTAAGAATAAAATGATGACATTCATGTAAAAATAATTGTTAATCCATTTCAATAGGAGGTCCAGTTCTGTAGTAATACAATAGTATTATATGTGTTGCTAAATTTCAAAACCCGCTATAACACTTTTTTTTTTAAATAATTAAGATATATACATATATCAATGGATTCGTTATTAAAATCTATACATGAAAATTTTATCGCCTCTTTCAAAACACACTATGTGTAATATTCAAAAACCTTTTTAGTAAAAAAAGTTTTTATTGATTTTCTCAAAAATAAAGTGTTATAGCGGGTTTTGAAATTGACCAACACATGTCTTATAATAATTTTAGTATGTAGTGAGTGAACCTCATAAGTAGTAGGACCACGACAAAAGTTTTTTTAACTTCTTCACTGGCGAAGCATTTAATTACTATTTAATTACCACATTTAAATAACATGCTAATCATATCTAACGGCCCCCTAATGAGGACACAACAGGTGTGTCATCCGTGTTGAAAGGATTAAATATTACTATCAAAATGTAGGGAGCCACTGATTTAAAATAAGATTTCAAATGTATCAGTCATGTATATGTCAGCATAATAAAGTCAGGTTCAATATGACCACTATTTTTGCCATAGATTTAATATTGTGAATGTGATAGAAATTAAGATGTACGTAATAAAAAAACTATCAATATTTAATCATGGAAAAAAATAGCTAGGTAGGTGGTACTGAAAACTATTTCTTATTTTAATGGAAATATTTTTTTTAAATACGAATAAACAAAAGTATGTAGATACACATAAATTATTTCCTACTCTAGATCTTTTGATTATATACATTTTGTATATCAAAAATATAAATTAATGTTGAGGTTTTCAAAATATAAATATGTAGGTAGGTATTAAAAAATTCCACGATACTAAAATGTCCAATGAATAAAAAGTGAAAAACAGTGCATACCGACCTGTTGCACAGTTTGATAATAATTTTTGTGTATCAAGTAAAATAATAATGCAATTTTTAAACCCATAGAAATCTCACCAAACGTGAAAACATCTTTTTGCAACTTTTTGAAATAGTCACAATAAAAGATTTACACATCGGTAGTCGGCAAACTTTACAGACATACGAGCTACTTAACAAAATCTTCTTCATCTAGCGATTGATTGATATTCCTTCACTTTTTTCTTCTTATTTCAATTTTAAACGGAATCTTTGAATGTATATTTTCATACATTTTTAAACACCTCGGAAGGAAACCTATTAAAAAAAAATAGGTCCCGGACGGGACTCGAATCCGTGTCCATCGGTTTCCAGCCAATAACCTTGATTCACAAAAAATGGTCAATGATATTAACAAAATCGATCATGGACTCATAGTTACTGGTTAACTTCGTCATAATTTCGTATCATAATAGGATTGTGTGAGTGGCTATATTGATGAAGCATATTAGTCGGAATCCGATGAATGCAGGTTCGAATTTTTTCAATATTTTTACTAATAGGTATCGTAAAACAGGGTGAATAGGAACGTTTTCAGATTTCAAATTTAAACCTTATGCTGTATGACTGAAAAGCTAAATTCGCTTGCCAAAACTTGTGTATGTGATTCAGCAGTATGTTTTGGTGAATGGGAACAATCAATATTCACTTGCCAATGATATTTTCCCAAAATATTGGTCTGTTCCTATTCACCAGCGAAACGGGGTAAATAGGAACGGAGAGTCAAAAACCGCAAATTTTATTAAAACACATGATTAAATAAAGAAATATTGATTTAGAAAACAGAAACTGTATTATTTCTTTAATCAGTGGATTGGCTGGAACAAAATTATGTACCTATTTAATTGTGTTCAGTTCATTCTTTGACAAAGCCACGTTCGACAAAATTTTTCAGGCATGCAAAACATGCAAATCGTAACAAATTTTTTCACGTCTGATGAATAACAAACGATCAAGTTTCCTGTCCTATTGGAGTTTCCAAAAGGCAGAAAAATAAATTATCTGTCAAATAACATATACATTAAAATGCAAATGATAGCATTTTGGCAATTGCACCACTCTGAATCTTTTTACCGGGAACTGTTCCTATTCACCACGTCATTCCTATTCACCCCTTTTTATGGTACATATCTGAATCATGTATGTTCAATAAAATATGTTACATTCTTTAATCTTCTAAAAAGAAAATATATTTTCATGTTTAATATTAAATTGTCTTTTGATATTTGAGTCGTCGAGTCACAAAGTCCGCTCTGGTGATTCCTCCTACTTAATAAAAAATTACAAAAACGGTTTCTATTTCACACTTACTAGGCTAATATCTATTATTTAATTTTTTTATTATATTTAATGACATAAAACTAAAATGATAAGTACCCCACACGAATTTGCAAGGAAATTTAATGGAATTTATAATAAAGAGGTTTTTAAAAATGTTTCCTGAGCGGATTTTGCAACTCAATTTTCCTCTTTTGCTGGAATGGGATAATATCAAACAAATGCACATTACCTTAGCAATAACAATTATGTATGAAGATGCGAGAACGACATACGAGAGTCATTAGATGATTCAAACCTCCACCCACTCTGTCAACTCGAGTAACAGGCGCTGTGATGAGGGAATTATGAAAAAAGTAAATTATTTTTTTCCCGCATAAATTCGGAAAAAACCACTTATTCGATTTTTATTTTCATCGCACATCCTAGGCAAATAAACACCGCGATCAATAGATTGCCAACCACTGAAGATAAAATGAATTATTATTCACACTCATCTGTCTTATTGTAAAAAAAAATATTTCATGTTGTTTATTTTCCTTTTGAATTATGATGTTTTCATAATATTATATAGTACTTAAATTATCATAACAATATAATAAAACTCAATTTTGACCAAAACTAGTATTATTTGATGAATTTTTACTGGGAGATTTAGATCTGGAGGCCAATTTTTGAATGAAGCGCTATGACCTGTTGCGCACACCTACTTCGATTAAAGTACCAAAATTGCATATTTAGTCAACCGGCAGTGCGGAGTGCAGTTTGAATTTGAAGTACACAATATGCTTTACCGCTAGAGGCGTTGACGGTAAACGTCAGATATCTAATGTCAATGTAATATTGTAGAAAGCTATATGTACATCTATTGTGTTTTGTCTTTTACATATTAATTATTACCATTGAAAGTGTTATTTTGTGTTTAAATAGTATTTATAGTATTTATTGTGATTTTGTAATACAGTAAATAACATGTTTGTTTGCAAAATACAACGGAAATGCCGTATGTAATATTGTGATATTCCATCGTGACATTTTGTTGACACGGTAAAAATTCTATCTTACTCTAACGCATGGACCGGGACGTATAAGCGTGCCGAATGCTTGCTCACTCGCACTTATGGTTCAAGGGCCGATGCCGTTCGAAGCTATGAACACACAATATTTACTTTAAAACTAAAAATTATACTTGCTTCAGTCACAGCGGTTTGGTGACGGGTTTCGTAGTGCTTCATTCAAAAATTGTCCTGCTGGAAGGTAGAAATTGAATGATCTTACATGAATTTATTTACAATCCAGCTTTTGAACTTATAGTCATAGTAGGTTTTCAGTCTGGCCACGCAATACACAGGTGTCTCCAGACAATGCAATGATTCGTAAGGTACGCACATCAGCCGATAGGAGGGTAACCTAAAAGGATGTATGTCACAAGCGGACAATGCCGCTTTACAATTCCGTGCGTGGAAGGCCGACCATAGAAAATGGGCTTGTATACATGCTGTACTTTACACGCATTATACTAGCCTCAGTCGATTGTTTTAAAATAATTTAATAATTGTACATACACTGCCATCTCTTGGAATCATGGTGAAATACTAATATACGAAATACAATTAATTAGTCTTTATGATATACTTTTAATATATTTCCAAAAAGATGTTATTATGTTTGAAGGTTTTATTTTTTTGTAGAAATTCACGGCCTGCCCCGGGTACCACCATGCTTATACCTCCCGGCATTTAATAGGTTAAGAATGTCGAAACAGTACTCCATGGAAACCATACAATTTATGACTACCATATTTACATTTTTTTATCTGTCAGTTCTATATTTTTGCCATTATTATAAACAATTTCTTGTAAATATTCTACGTATAATAAATATTATATAGATATTGTCAAAACTTTATAATTAAGTAAACTGAGATACCTATTGAGAGTAAATCTCTTACATTCAATAAACATGATATTATAATAGTGAAAATAATCTCACTTCCAATAACAAATAATCATCAAAATATTTTGAAAATTTAAATCTGTATAAAAGTGTTTTTGGTAAATTGTATACATATAGAATTCTATTATTTCAATGGATTTATCAAACTCCATGTTGGCCAAAATCAACTTTGGTGAGATTTTGCTGAGAAGGGATGACACCAATATGTTTGAACTAAAACACTATGTTATGTGGTATGCCATCTTATTAAAATAAAATTAACAATACGTCGGAATACTAGAATGACTGCCAAATCCAGTTCCGATAGATAAAGGGCATTCAAATATAAGGTGAACCGGTAGAATGTAACATTGTCAGATTAAAGTCAAAGCCTTGTTTCTGCTGATGTTGTTGTAGATTAGCGGTGCACAACCTATTAATCAGTAGGGCCCAATTCATCCATTTTATAATAGTAGACCTACTATACAAGTATTGTGAATAATCACAATGCATTCTGTCCTGAAACCATGAATCTGGATAGGATATTTACAAATAATATTTTAATATTACAAATTCGGGTAGCCCTATTTGTAATCATTAATAGTATAACTATATTAAGAAACTCGGTTTGATGTTGTTATTAAGTGTTTTTTGAATCTAGCCAGTAAAATTTTAATCTATACATGGCGTTGTTTGACTTTTAATCTTCCTAATTAAACACATCTTACACGATTTAACTCTTTTAATTTCCCGAATCTGGTTGGCAGCCATTCCGGCAGTATGTAGTAAATTAACCCTATCATTCACAGCGTATGCTAAATCAAATCACTATCTTACGATTCGCCATTAGCGGCGAGTGCCTCTTTTTTCTTCTTGACTGTAGAGCTGGTGGAAGACTGTCGGCTGAAAAAGGTGTTGAGAGTGCTCATGGACTTGGAGGCGAGTTTCTCCGCTTCGGACCACTCCATCGACACTGACTTATGCCTCCCGGTATGAAAATTAGACGGAGGAGTCTGACTCTCATCCCACTGATCTAATAAATGTAATAATAGGTCTTTTGTGTTATTCGCGTTCGCTTTGACGTCTCCATTCTCGTTTGTCTTTTTATAATATGGCCTAGGTATATTATTTCTCGTATTAGAGTTCTCCCCGTGACCATTTGAATTAACGAAACTGTCTATTCTCTCTCTTCTCTTGTTGAATTCTGCTCCGAAGATGGAATTCCTTTTTTCAGTCGGCGACAGCGGCACGTCTCGGCCTGAATTAGTAAGCTTGAACTTTCTCCTGGCCCACGGTAAATTGTTAAACATACCTCCGTCGTCGTCTTCTGTGAATTTACTATTAGTCAATCTTGAAGAAGATGAACATTTACTAATAAATCCGTTAAGTTTAGTTGATGTGTTTGAATTGTTGCTTTCGTGAGATTTTTCAGTCGATTGAGATGATATGAACTTGTTGTAAATATTGCTAGATGAATTCTTGCTATCGTTGTATAACGTTTTGTTCTCCTTCTTTACAGTTGACATTGAGTTAATGCCACCGTTAGTAGTCTTTGAAACGGCCAATGAACTTGCTGCCGACGCAGTGGAGCTTCCTAGACCGTTGGAGATGCTTGAATTCGCCTTAATTGTATTAGTAGTTGAATATCCATTGGGTAATTTCTCCATAACACTAGTGGCTTCGTGATTCACTGTATTTCCGCTGCTAGCTTGAACATTATTGTTAACCAAGTCCGTGTTCATTGTTGATAACATGTACAGATGTTCCGACAATTTCTTGATTTCTTCAGCTAGATTAACTCTCATGCATATATCTGGTTTTTTATTATTCAGGCATGAACTATCGGACGCTCTTCTTTCTAAGGTGTGAAAACTGGAGCTGTACGAAGGTCTACGGTTATCGTTATACTCGTAATGAGAATCACCGTTGTGGTGTGCGTTGATATCTTCAGTTTCTATTACGGAATCGGGAGAGCTGTTAATTGAACCGCAAGGCGACGGAGAGCAGCCGCCCAGCGATTGCTTCGAAGACGACCTATCCAGACAGTTATTTAGGGACATGCAAGGGGTGATTTCATGCGTCGCCACGTCGAAAAGATACGGCGAATTAGGGTGCTCGCTCCATCGCTCCACGAACATTCGCAGATTGTCTTTGGCCACGTCGAGCTCTTCGGCGTGTTGGTTCTTTGGCGGTTCTATTAAAGCTCGTTTTAGTTCCGGCGGTTTGTTTTCGGCTTTCAGCGGGGGCGGCGGACGCTTTCTGAGCCATTTGTGCGCCACGCATTGTTGAGCCGTCAATCTGCCCCTGAATCATAAAGACAAAGACCCATTGCTTAGTTCTTTGAATATGTGTTACCGACATATGCGGTACGTCCTTCTTCAATAGAAACAATTCAATCACCCTTTGCCATGAGTAGGGTACAAAATAGACCTGACCTTCCTGATAATTTCTATACAGCGACATCCAGGTATCATTGGTAATAAATGAATTAACAGATACCATTTCAAATAATATAGATAAACATAGTAGTTTCAGGGCATGGCTATTGATTCCCTGCGCCGAAAATTCAGCAAATAAGACATACTGGAATATTTAGACAAATAGGCATTACATATAATATAATCCAGTATATATGAATATTATGTATTCAATTTTATTTGCTAGGCGCCAATAAACTTTCTCTGATACTACTATACTCTGTTCATTAATTTACTACCATAATAATTATGATGTTGTTGGGTTGAAAATCGTCAAGTATAATGGTCCTGATAATGCTCTCTTATTTGCAAATTTAATATCTTTTTTGGTTTACTTTTTTTGTTGGACACTGCGTAAATATTAAACACAGACTAAACCTAAAGCAATATTCATGAATTACGAAAGTACAAGGTCTATGGTTATCTACGGCGTAAAAACAATAATTGTCGGTTTACGCCATATGTGTAAAGATGCACTTGTAGCTCTAGAGATTCACGAATTCCAAATATTTGTTGTGCAAGAGAACATAACATCATACCGAAATCAAGGCAAGCAGAGTTTCCGATTGATTCTGTTCCGTTCGGAACGGGACCTACCGCATGTTTATGATTATTACAAATATAAAAAGGGGATAGGTTTTAACTACTGTTTTGTTATTAATTGATTATTTACAAACTTCACAATTTTTGGAAAACAATAGCTATACGTCAATACAAGCTTAAACAAAAAATTGCGTGAAACATTGACTCTATGTTTCAGATCATTGTTTATTTGAAGAAAAATGTCAATATTGTGAAACAAATCCAAATAAGAAAGACAGAGAACAATTACAAATACAAAGATGGGAGTGTAATAGAAATTGAGGGCGTCCATCGAGATAATGTACATTTTACCGACTCGGGCCTTTGTCAATTATGAGCAGGTTAGCAGATTTAGTGACAATAAAGAATGTTAGGAAAAGATAGTGTTAATTTATTTTATCAACATCAAGAAGTAATAAAATACAGTTTGTTAAAAAAGAACATAATATTATTACATATTGTTAATAATCTTACGATGGCTACTTTTTTTTTATTATTAATTTAATTATAATATTTTAATTCTAATACTATTATTGTTTTCGTACTGAAGTTATCAAATATTCAAGAACTACTTAATAGTGTTTAATTTGCTTTATATTGGTGCGGGTTCAAAGGGTATCGTAGGATACAGTTTAATAAAAAATGGATATTGCACCAAAATCCTGAAAAAAAATGGCCGAACTGTGAGAGGAAGGATAAAGACCTCAAGAATAGATATTACGCAGGACGTCGAGTCCTATCCTGGGATGTGCCGTCATCGAATAAGAAGAAAAATACATTGATTCTAATTTCCTTGCTCATCAATGTATTGATTTAAATGACAACAGATATAAATAATAATATAGTCGAACTTGGTTATTACGATCACGGAAATAGCGAGATCTCGGATGTAATGAGGAAACATTCGTTGAAAGTTTAGTTTATGATTTTCTCCATACATTTATTCACTTTTATAATGAGCTACTTCTCGGGTATACCGAGCAAAACTGTTAATGTGTCGATCGTTTAAAAATAATATTTTCGACCCTAAGCAATAAAATCTGACCGGGCAGTTAACTAGACCGATGCCGCCAGGATCGGAGTACATTTATGACACTAGTTAAGTGTCTAAGTACCTAATTGGTGTTTTCGCCGACAACATTGAAAAAGTAGCTACTCATATGGTTGAAATTGTATGTAAAAAATTCAAGCTTTGTGAAGTCAGTAGGTACCTACCAGCGCCGGTGGCTCAGCACTCCATTAGAATAAACAACTTCTTTTGTAGTTTATGAATGCCATGCTTGTTTCGGCCATTTTTACGGTGGTTTTCAGATTTTTTATGTTTCATGCTTAAATAGAATGAGACGCGAAAAATGTTATATTACGATATAACGAGTACTTAATGCTTATAACGAGAAAATTCAGTCAGTCCCATCTTCCTCGTAATAACCAAGTTCAACTGTATGTATTCAGATAAAAAATAATGAATTTTATAAATCATTATGTTAGATTAATATGCTTGATTTATTTTTAATGGATACTGACAGAAAATTAATGTAAGTATTGTGTTTTTGTAATAAATTAATTTTTACAAACATTAAATGTTGACTTAAGCGACACACTCATTCATATCAACAGAATACGGAATCTGGCATAGTATAATCTCATTGAAGGATATTTCGTGATACAAAATGAATGAGGCGGGGACGATTATTTTTTATCAGTGTGGATTTATTTCATAGATTATTCAATCACATTTATTCTACACAGAGGTGTGTCTGTCTAACAGCAGTAGTGACTAATTTAGGGAAATGTATTCAGTGAAGTTTGATTTGAGATTTGGCCAGCAAAACTCATCATACCAATGAATAAATCTATATAGATTTCTTTGAGTTATCTGTCAGATTTAGTATTCACCCTGAATACCGGTGTCTTATTGAAATATTTGTCCACTTTAAATAAGCAGTTCAAAAGTTTATATATAAACATTTAAATATTAGTAATATTTCACTAGGTATTTACATTGTTTCTTTGGATATTGTGGGTATGTTGGTATTAGTGGCTGATAAGGTATTGATCCATAATACCTATGCTCCATTCTTGAGTGAAATTAGTAGATAATTAACCCTTTTTAAATGTAGGTTTTTTTAATAAACTAAATTGTATTCAATCATGATGTTGTATTCAAGATAATTTAATTTCTATATTTCCACTGTCAATAATAAGATGGTTTTTGTTTTTCAGTAGGTACCTTTACAAATTTGTAACCAGAGTATTTATTATTATAGTAACTATATAATAATTAGAATTAGAATGATGTTGACATCAGGCTGTTGGAAATTTTGTGAAAATGGCTATCCAAAGTTTCAAACTATGGAACCTACTGTGACCTCAAAATATAAGATAAGAATGGAATTTTATTTAACTTACAACTTATCCTTGACTAGGAGTTGCTTAATAAAGTCTTTGGCATCTTCTGATATTTCAGTGAAGGCTTCGTCCTCAAAGTCATACTTGGCTACTGTTACGTTGGCCATTGTCTCCACGTCGGTCTCGCCCATGAACGGTGATAATCCTGACAATCTGGAATAATTTAATTATACGTTAATATGGAAATATATTTACATTCATTTATAGGGTGAGTTGGTTAACAAGTTAGTTGTTTAAAACCCCTTCATATAGATGGCGTGTGTTGTGTAATAAATTATAAAATAAGTACTGTGCACCCTTCATGTCATAAGAGTATATCTGTGTAGCTGTGCATATCTTATTTTAATATAACATTCATTCATTAAATCATTCATAGATCAGAGTTTAGGACGGTCATTCCCAATGGTACTGTGGAACATTTTTTAAATTCATTAATTTAGTATCATTAATTGGCATACAATATGAGGCTAAAAATAAAATTGCAGAGTTTCTTGCTTCTAGGGTTTACAAATATTTCTCTCATTTACCTTGCTGAACGTTAATTTGTGTTAACCAGGTAGGGGTTCCTCGAGATTTTAAAACGTGCTTGAAGGGTCCCCCAACCGAAAAGGGTTGGTAATCACCGGTCTAGGGTGTTTAGGTTCTGATTGGTGGATCACATCCCCCATTGATAAACCATTATAATAACAGATAAATCAATCCTCGTAAAATATTTAGCAACCTTTTTTTAATGATATTCTACACTTGGGGTGGCAATGTTAATTCACTTTTTTATTTACTTATTGTGTAAGCTTTATCATGGTGTTTTATAGGAGGATTCGTTGTTAACCATCCGTACCTCGATACGACATAATATAACGAGGGGTTTTATACAATTATTATATTAAAATAATGAAAAGTTATTACTTAATAATATGCTCCGTCTAGTATATAAAACAAAAACACTTACAAAACATAACATATAACTCCGATGGACCACATGTCAGTTCCGAATCCGATCTGATCAAAGTTGACAACCTCTGGTGCGACAAATTCTGGTGTACCAAAGAGAACTTGAAGCTTTTTGGTGGGGTCATACTTTCGCGCCAGTCCGAAGTCTATGATCTTCACTCTGTTGCCAGTTTTTGTCAGACAGAGGATATTTTCAGGCTGAAACAGAATTTCAAATAGAGCTTAGCGCGAGTAAGTCTTCATTGTTATTCAGTCCTGTCACTGCCTACATGGAGCGAATACTTAAAAAAAACTGCACATCTGCATACGTGATGAATATGAAGTCAACACAATTTTGTAATCGAGATTTTAATTCTCGAGAATTCCCTAGAAAATCCTGAAATCCTTTTTATTTATATCAAATTTTATTTTAGGTATGGTCCCAATATTGAAACTTGATTTGATATAAATAAAAAGGATTTCAAGTTATACACATTTATATTTTTATAAAAATCGATCTTTTTTAAAATAAATATAAAAAATATTAAAACGACGAGTTAGTCAAAAATTAATAAACTAATAAACTTAATAAACTAAATTTTAATAATAAATACAGTACACTCTCAGTATTCCGCCGCTCGATTATCCGACAACTACTATAGTCCGCTGTTATTTTTACTAGTTGAAAGCACAAAATCAAGCTCTATAATTCGCCGGTATTCGATTGTCAAATTCAGTAGTCCGCCACGTAGAAGTAGGTATACAACGCAGACGAAACAGGTTTATTTTGGAAACTTCTTCTTCGTAAAACGTACGTTCATTGCGAAGAAAGTAATGTACCAGGGAGGAAAGTGTCTAAGGACAAACTGAAGCTTTTGGTCATTGGGAAAACCAGGAATCCTAAGCCATTCAAGAATATCTGCCTCACTGAACAACTGGTTGTGTCAAGTGATTTACTGTTTAATATTTAGTTAATATACCTAGTTTACAAATATCTATAATTTAGTAAATATTTAATTTTGATTATAAATAAAACCTTAATTTGCTAGTACCTACAAATTTCTCAAAAAAACTAGTTTTAAGAAATACCTGTTTTAATTTTTACCATATTTTCCATGTAAGTATGCACTATAACCCGCCGCTTTCACTAATTGGACACTTGTCTGGTTTTTGGGGTGGCGGATTACTGAGAGAGTACTGTATGACCATAAAATATAATGTAATAATAACATAACTAGTGACATAAATAATATGTAACAAATTCACATTTTTTTACAATTTGTAAGTTTATCTTTGACTTAAAAAAAAAAATCTTTTTAATGTTTTCAGATAGCTACATATTTATTAATTAATACAGTTGAAATTGTAAATTATCAAAAAAATGTCTCAAATTGCAAGCTTCGTATTTTTCCGCTAGGTGCCTCTGCTGGTATAAGGATCTCCCTTAAATAATATTTTTTCCTCAAAATTTATATACCTAAGTATTTAAAACAAATCCCGAAATTGAGCGGCATCTTGGAACCCCGGGTTTGCAACCCTAGTGTTGGATTGGTAGAAAACGGCTTGGTTTGAAATGAAATAAAATTAGATGTGGCTAGGTCAAATAATCACAATATTGGTTGGTTTTATTCACAATGAGTTCGAAACGCTATACAGCGATTAATGATTACGATTTTTGCCGAGAAAAGTCAGTAAAAGTGTTAACATTCCGATAATAATAAAATTTGGGTTTTGGCCAAATTGGCGAGACGTAAACACGAGTTTAAAACGTAATAATAACATGTTGGCATGTAATTTGCTTAAGTATTTCCAGATCATATTGTTATTTTTTTTTTACTTTAAACATATACAGAAATCCATTAATGAATACATTCATCAAATTGTACATGTAAATATTAAATATGGATGAGGTAGTGGATTAATGCCATCTGTGGAGGATTATGAATGACTAACACATTATATTTTGACATTATAAGAGCTATAAGAGTTTTCCTCATGGAACACAAAACTACCATTATTTTGATAAGTAGGTACACAACGAGTTGAGTTGTTATTATTATTATGCACTACATTGATTATTATTGGTACCTATTCAGATGGAAAAATGCTATTATCTTTCTTAAATAGCTGTACCTATAAAGAAGGTACATACACACACACATCATCGAGATTTAAAGATGCACACATTTATTTAAGGTTATCAAGGGACTAATAAGTGACATTACCTACAAAAATAAGATGAATAAATCTAACTTAATTAATATTGCTATATTCAGCGCCCGAAATGGATCGGAATGAACTAAAGCATAGCTCCGGTTCGTAAAATGCTAAAAGACTGTTACTATTCCATTTATATTCAAATATTATATGAAATCAACATAACCATCTCACCTTCATATCCAAATGTAGAATGTTTTGTTGGTGGACAAATTCGATTCCCTCGCAAATCTGCCTCATGAAGACGGTGCAAGCCTTTTCAGTCAGGATGAAGTCATCGTCAATCACCCTTTCGAATAATTCTCCGCCAGTAATTCTGTAAATGAAACAAAATCCAAACATTAGTCTAATGAAATGCACTTGGTTGTCCGCAAATTACATTATCGTTTTAACCGTAGGTGAGGCGTGCACACGAGGGGTGGGGGGGGGAGGTTGTGTTTAAAAACATAAATTAAAGTAAATGGAATAATTATTCTTTTTCATCAGCACCTCGTTGCTGAGAATCGTAACCTGGATGATTTGGCTGACGTTAACGATCCTAATAATTATAAGCATTAGGCCACGCGGATTCGATACCCGCTTGTAGGTGCAACAGGTCGCAATAACTCGTAGGTGTAGCTGCACCCGTAGTTATAGCTGCAGGTTATATGTCATAGCTTGATACAACGTGCGGTGTGTCTGGGTATGGGGTATGTACCTGGAAAAGTCTGGGGGTCCGCGGTTGAAGCAAAAAGAAGCTAAAAAAATATGTGATAAATTATGGATATTTTTTCAAAATTGACCCCCCCCCCCTACCGCCTATCTCTATGCGCACCTGCCGTAAGTGGATACAAGAGGCATGTATGCCATAATAACATGTGGACAATTGGATTAATATTATTCATGAATGTTAAACACCCTCAATACCTTAAAAAGACAAAATATGTATAGGTACGTTTGATATAAAGTAAGTTTACTGAAGCAGATACGCGATACGCCCAATGCCCTCAGGCGAAAAGTTACATTTCCACGAAACCTACTCAAAAAATATTATTCTGTTTCCTTCCTTTATTTTCCGCCCCTTAGAATGTGCCACCCCTAAGCAGTGCATGACCTAAACGACCTAATTTAAAATCACCTCGTGCCCCCTCCGCCCTTCTACACCGATGTCCTATTTTCACAATTATGTAAGTATTTGAAGGCAACTATAATAATACATGATTCATAAAGATATGAATTCGTTGCGAGCGACTTGCCCATGTATGAAACGTTAAATGATAAATTGCATCTGCATTATTCGTAAGATTCTGTTTTTATTGTAAAATAAAATAAAGTGGCAACACATTAATATTATGTTAAGAGAGATGAATCATCGCTTGAGAGCTTTAACTTCTTCCTGTGGGAAGTGTTGGAGGAATTTTCGTATTGTGACTCAAAGATATTTTGATATTTGCCAACAGATTGATTTATAAATTAATACTTACTATTATTTGAAGCGCCTAGTTTCAAAAGCCCCTAAAACGATTTGAGGTAGTTCTGAGAAAAATGAGAAAAACGACTTTAGGTAGTTTTGAGAAAAAATGAGAAAAAATCATATCTAATAAACATGTGTACTTTATTTATTTATTTTTTAATTCATTACATTCTAAAGAGTATTTTGGTTTTCCATTTTAGGGGTATTTGAAAAGCACACCCAACCATTGTAGCGAGTTTTGAAATTTACCCTGATTTTTGATCATACGTATTGACGGTTTTTGGCGTTTTTTAAAGTTCAATCTTTAGCCACCATATAGGTAACAAAAATATCCATCTAAATACATGTCTAACTCAAAAATTTTCAAAAACCGTTTTAGGGGCTTTTGAAACTAGGCGCTTCATTTATATTTTGTGTTCCCCTGGGTGAATTCATGCATTTTCGTTCATACTGCCCTTTTCATAAAATTGATGATTTAAATTATTCTAAATAATGACAACTATGAATCTTATTCAGGACTACGGAATAATATCTTCATGACTATTTAACCCAATGGTTACGGGCCGCACAAAATTGTGTTTTTGCTAATTACTTTTCAAATGCAAATTAACACGTTAATTACAAAATTAATTAAAAGGGCCCTTAATCATTGTGTTGCCTGATGATTGTCAATACATATTATTTAGTAAAAGATTCATTGTGTGAACAGTAAGTCGTGATATTTTTAAACGCTCTTATACACTAAAACTATTTTTGAATAAAAAACCTATGTCCAAAAATATATTATGTGGAATATACCTACCTATCTTACTCTCGTACTTACTTATTCGCTTAGCCTTGTTAGAATGTCATTTATTAACAGCCATAAACTAAACTTTTAAAAAAAATATACCTATCCCGGAAAAGAACATCGATTTGAATTCAAATCTATTCAGTTGTCAGAAGTTATTTATGATAGCAACAGGTGGTATTTGGGAGATTCCGAATTGAAAATGCCAGAAATTTTATCACTGAAATTCTCTTTTCAATTCCAAGAAAATCATCTCATTTCCACTACAAAGTTGTAAACAAGTACTCCATGTTTACAGATTTTCAGCTGATGCATGACGCATGAATGCGTAAATCATCTGTGATCTTTTAAATCTGTAGGTAATTTGTAATCTTGGTTGAAAGGCGGGGTTGTAGAAAATATGACGTCATAAAACTAACAAAATATGAAGTCATATCTTTCTAATAATAAAATATTCCGGATTTACAGAAATCGAAACTACCTAATTTTCAACAAATTATTTTTTAAGGAATTGGGACGATGGGTTAAAATGTGACTTAGAGGCCATCCATAGACTGAAATTGTATGCGGTTTAGAACCGTGTGCCATACCAAACATTTATGATTTCTGTTCATGGAAATATATAGGTAAGTTTATATGGAAGTATAATATTATAAAGCATCTGATCGTATCCGTTTATACCAGTGGCGAAGGGTGGAGGTAGGCTGTTAAGATTCGCTATAAATAGTGCACACTAAACTTTTTTAGTCATGTGTATTTGTTTTTATTGAACTAAGACTACAATTTACAGATGGTGTTAGTTAGTTTTGAAAAATCAACTAAACCCTGCCTAAACGAAACCATAATAGTTTTAGTCTAATTTGGGCAATACGACAAAATTGTGCACACTTTTTCATTCATAGTTATTTGTTTTCGTTGGATTAAAAATACATATTGCACATATTTTTGGTTATTTTTTTTTAATTCATTAAGCCCTGCCTAAACCAAACTACAATATAAATAAAATATTATTCTATTTATAAAATATTCAAAGTTATGTATGATTTAATTGCATAATTTTAGATATTTTATAGATATACATGTATTTTTTGACTAATATCTATTATGGCTTGGTTTCTCAGGGTTTAATTGAATTTTAAAAACTAACCAACATTATCTGTAAATTGTAGTCTTATTTCAACGAAAACAAATATCCATGTCTGAAAAAGTTTAATGTGCACTGTTTATGGCGGATCTTAACCGCCTACCTCCACCCTTCGCCACTGGTTTATACCATACACTTACACTTACGAACTTAGTGAAAATATATTTTTATAAACACAAATCATAAATTTAGTATAGCACACGGTTTCAGTCTATGGATGGCCTCTAACATAAGAATTTTTGAGATCTTTAGTCTACTTACACTTGAAATATGTCTACAAATGGAAAGGGGCATGGCCCCCACAAGGGGGGGGGGGGGGCTGACAGGGATCTAGCCTTGGGGCCCGGGCTCAGGAGGGGCCCGGCAAGGCAAGTCGATCAGATAAGTGAGATAAACACACATCACAAA
This sequence comes from Rhyacophila brunnea, assembly GCF_057557595.1. Taxonomy (NCBI): domain Eukaryota; kingdom Metazoa; phylum Arthropoda; class Insecta; order Trichoptera; family Rhyacophilidae; genus Rhyacophila; species Rhyacophila brunnea. The sequence continues at coordinate 26,324,313 of NW_028232774.1, forward strand.
TTTGTTTTAACGGTTTCCTTCATTAATACTATTATTTAAAATGATGTTGTTATACGATAAAATTAATAATAATTAATAAGATACTCGACAACTCCATAATTCAAATGGATGTATTAAAATATACAAACAACACTAAATATACGCATTAATTTTACCATGTACACCATTTGGAAAACGCTACTGTAGAGTGTGTGCCTTTATCTTTAGCGATAGGTAGGGGGGCCCGCCAAAGATCCTAGCCTGGGGGCCCGCTTCAGGATGTGGGGGTCATGGAAGGGGGGTACATATTTTGTACTCCCCGTAAATATTTTGTGTCAAACTAACAAAGGAGGGGTCAGGGGGAGTTAAAATACCAAAAAACGTGTGTTCATTGTTTGACCTCATTTATGGACAACCCACAAGATTGAAGATACCTCAGCGCCCGAAATGGCAAAGTTTACTAACCGGAGCGCTCGACAGTTTTCTGAAGATATTATTAACATAGCAAAGATATCAAATTTTATGTGTATTTCAAAAAAATAAGAGTGTTAGATTTTCTATTATTTGTCCTCTCTAGCTCAGATGGTTAAATTATTTTTTCCATGAGACGGAGCGATAATTTTACCGATTTCACGAACAGGAACGGCGCTCCGGTGCGTTCCTGTCCATTTCGAACCCTGAGATACCTGCAGTTTTAATGTTAAATTAATAATCATGCTTGGATTTTCCTACTTTCTTGTTGTGCTGTTAATTTCATAGGCTTTTGACTTCTGAGAATCTAACGCATTTTAGCCTACTCATACGACTTGTAGTACCAATATAGAAAGTCTACAAAAGTATGTATGTTGCCAACTTGATAGACACAAGGTATTATGAAAATATTAGACAAAATATGACGCGCATTTAGAAAAAAAACTTATTGTGTAACATCGGCGGCAGTGTGTAGGTACCTATAACATTTTTTACCACATGTTAATATTTTGAGGGTGAGGAATATTACACTACACCCGTTACCTGATTCACTCATTCGTAATGCTTCACCAGGCTGCAGCAAGGTGTTTTAGCGCCCGGAGCACTAACAAAAATGCGCCCCCTTGCGTAACATAAAACTTGAACCTATTACAAGTAATATATCTGTACACCCACGATGGCCGCGTTGCTTAAGCGTCGACCTATAGCGTCATGGATCCCAGGTTCGAATCCTGAGTCTGGAAAGTGCACATATTGTTGTTCAATTTGTGTAAGAGTCAGAGTATGGACTTAATAGGTTGAGCAAGTGGCTGACATCCATTTCTCGTAAAACAAAATCTGTTAATACAAATCTCCACTCTGTGGAGGCCAGCGCTCGAAATGGAAAAGTTTACGAACCGGAGCGCTCGACAAATTTTCTGAAGATATTTACATAGTCATCAAATCGTATGTGTATTTTATAAAAATAAGTGTGTCAGATTTTCTATCCTATGGCCTATCTAGCTCAGATGGTCAACATATTTTTTCCACGAGACGGAGCGATAAATTTACAAATTTCACGAGCCGGAACGGCGCTCCGGTGCGTTCCGTTCCATTTCGAGCCCTGGTGGAGGCCCATATGATCTTATTTGGATCGGACATAGTCGGGGATATTTGTTTTAAAAATATATAGTCCCATAAAATCCAAGGATTCCGACTTGCTAATAAATGAAAAACAGTGATATTAACTAAATAAAAGTGCAAACACATGTCAATATTTTTTTTTTATAAATAATAAGCACCTAGATTATTGGGTCAGAGGTGACTTTTTTTTAAACAAAACATTATTTTTTATCACAATCATAATACCTAAGGATCGTTCTTCCAATAATTTTGTAATTCCGTTCTTCTTCTTCTTCCATGGCGCTACATCCCGGGGTGGGATTTGGCCTCCTCCACAACCGCTCTCCACTCACTCCGGTCTCTCGCCACACGTCTCCAGTTACCGGGTCTTCCTATATGAAGCCAGTCCACTTCTACGGCGTCAGCCCATCTCCTTCTTGGACGGCCTCTGGGTCTCTTCCGTTGGGGTAGCCACTTTGTCATGATCCTTGGCGCTCTAACTTCAGGCATTCTCTCCACATGTCCCGCCCATCGTAGTCTTTGGGACTTACAGTATCTTATGATTGTTTGCTGTTCAATCAGCTCTTCCAACTCGTGGTTCATTTTTATTCTGTAGTTTCCATTTTCCAACGTGGGTCCAAAGATTTTGCGGAGTATTTTGCGCTCGAAGACAGCTAATTTGTTTTCCTCGTTTTGAGTTAAGCACCAAGTCTCACAGCCATAAGTGACCACTGGCCTTATAATTGTTTTATAAATTAGAAGTTTACTTCTTCGGCCTAGTATTTTCGACCCCACCAGTCGCTTGCAGGCATGCCAGCATTTATTCCCGGAGATAAGGCGGATTTTTATCTCCTCTGCTGTCTTATTTTGGGTATTTAGGCTGGATCCGAGATACGTGAACTTGTCCACCCCTTCATATGCATGCTGTGCTATGTCTATATTCTGCAGCGGTACCTGATCGCGTGTGCTGACCATATACTTAGTTTTTGACTGGTTTATATGCAGCCCAGCGTTTTCTGCTTTTATTTTCATAGTGCCACCATGGTCGATCATCCTCCGTCCGTTAATTCCGTTCAATGCTTTTAAAATTGCTCACGATCTGGAAACATTGCACTAATGACTAAGTAATATTTGGTCAAGAATTTAGGATCCATAATAATTACGCATGGAGATGCCGGAATCCTCTGAGTGGAGGGGAGCGCGCCATTATTGACTGCACGGTAATATTAAACTCCCATTCTCTTGATATCGAATTTACTAAGTACAAAGATCTAACATAATATATACATATTGTCTTTTTTTTAACTGCACAACTATAAACTGTGAAATGGATTAAAGAAAAATAATATAAGCGATATCTAAATTTAAAATATTAGTAGATTTCTGAAATATTTCGATGCTCCTAATGTCGTGTCCTCATTGTCAACAAGTTGCTGGTAACCTCATTAAATTTCACGATAATTATCATAATTCATATGACCATAAATTATTTTAATCGAAATTCAATGAGGTTGCCAGAAACTTGTTACCAATGTGGACACTGCTTAATCTATTCGCTGCAGACCTTTTAATTAATATTTAATTACCACATTTAACTCATTCACCGCGGAACATTTAATTACTATTTAATTACCACATTTAAATAACATGCTCATTATACCTAATGGCCACCTGATGGGCAACGCAACAGTTACGTTGGACGCAACGAATGGGTAAACCCTTATGACCACGTATAGGTTTGCACCCTCCATCGTAACAATTATTGGCCTAATGCGTGCAATGATACTTTTTATATTATTATTGTCCCATTTGCATTAATATTTTCGAAAGTTAAAATGTGAACACATTTATTTAGGTAGGAACTTTTTTTGAAAAACATTTCTTTGACCAGTGACTCTGAATAATATATAAGTATAAAATTAAGTTATCGCGAATTTTCGTCATGTGATAATTTACAATTTTAATTTTTCCACGTTCAACGAACCTCCATTTCTGCGCCCCCACCCGGAATGGGCCCGGGGCGGCTGCTCCGCTCGCCGATCCCTTGCTACGCGACTGTGCTTCATTATTATAATATAGCTACCTACTTAAAAAAACATGCATTACGTTAGTAAACTTTACTATACTTCTATGAATTTAATTTATCATGTTACATATGTATTGAGCAGTAGCGAAAGGGAAGGTAGGCTGTTAAGATCCGCCATAAACAGTGCACATTAAGCTTTGTCAGTCATACGTATTTGTTTTACCTTGTCTAAACCAATCCATAATAGTTTTGGTATAATATTTTGGGCGATACGACACAATTGTGCACACATGCTCATACTTATTCAAACTTATTTGTCTTCGTTGGATTAAGAATACATTTATATTGTCATATTGTTGGTTCATATTTTTAAATTCATTAAGCCCTGCCTAAACCAAACTGTAATATATAAAAAAAATATTATTCTATTTATAAAATATTCAAAGTTATGTATGATTTAATTGCATAATTTTATAGATAGACAAGTATTTTTTTGACTATTATCTATTATGGCTTGGTTTCGCAGGGTTTAATTGAATTTCAAAAACTCACCAACACCATCAAATTCTGTAAATTGTAGTTATATTTCAATGAAAATAAATACGTATGACTGACAAAGTTTAGTGTGCACTATTTATGGCGGATCGTAACAGCCTGCCTCCACCCTTCGCCACTGGTATTGAGAGTATAAATACATTTTTAAAAAATCAGTCAGAGGCCATCCATGGACTGAAACCGTATGCGGTTTAGATCCGTGTGCCATACTAAACTTATGATTTTTGTTCATGAAAATATATTTTCACTAAATTTGTAAGTGTAAGTGTATGGTATAAACGGATATTATCAGATGGCGATGCTTATAATATACTATGTGAAAATATATTTCCATGAACAGAAAAGATAAGCTTAGTATGGCACACGGTTCGAAACCGCATACGGTTTCAGTCCATGGATGGCCTATTAGTCATCGTTGGAATCTTCACAAGTTTCGGCATTGTATTTTATTACAAAAAACCTCCTAATAGTTATTAGAGAGCATATAAGAGAGGTCGACAATCTGATTTTGCGAATTTATAGATAACTAACAAACCTGAAAAAAGCGAACCATATTTCAAACACACAAAATTAATTTCATTACTTATTTTAAATAACCCAATAAATATTATCACAGTGTGTATAGGTATTTGACATTGCTCTGCGCATCTATTCTATACACAAGACTGCTTTCAGCCTTTACGGCAGCTAAATAGGACAGGGAAGTATCGAAATATTAACACTTATTGTACCAATTACAATAAGTTAGTCGTCTGAACTGTCAAAACTGTCTATCTCACTATAAAATTTATCACAGCCAAGAGAGGTGCTGTTAAAACATAGCACTTATTGTAACAATTACAACTTACTTATTGTAATTGTTACTATAAGTGATAATACTTGGATACTTTCCTACCCTAGATAGCGGCCGATAGCAGTCTTGTGTATAGAATATAATATGCGCAGGTTTCTTTTACAAACGTATGGTGTACGTATATAGGAATTATTTATTGTTATAACTGACATTATATTGAACCAGCCCTGGCTGTATTTGAAATTCGTGCTCGCTGAGTACGACCGTTGTCTGTGCCAAGAATTCGGAGCCAAAAAATAAACAAGCAAACGTAAAGAATGGAGAAGACACCGGTCACCGCTACTTGTTGCTTGCCGAGTTCATGTCACCAGATTCATTTGCGAAACCGGCGTCGGAGAGGTGGGAAAATAATCATACAACTAATCACTCAACACTGCCTCCATTTTAACCTACCCATTACAAGAGTGTTACCTGATGGTAATTAAATAACATTACGACATGAAAACACTGATAATATTGATGACGGTTGATTTTCGATCACTTTCGACTTTCGATCACTACACAATAATTATCTGCCAATGAGAATCCACTTTCACGTGGACTTGTTGTTAATCATTCACTATGAATTTGAAATGAAACAAACGTTATGAATTAAAAATGGTTATTGTAGGTAAATTTTCTTAGAAATTCAAGCTCCTCCCTAGTCGTATTGTGCTTCAAAGTCGTAGGATTATTAAAAAAAATAGCATACGTTTAATGTGTTAAAACTTGGCGAGTGTCAGTAAACAAACACATTTGAGAATTAGCTTAAACTACTAAATAAACAAATGTTCTAATATCGGACTTATAAAACCAATTAAATGCAAAACGACTGGTTTAACAAAGCTTTTCTAAAAAAACAAACAGCAATTTGGTATTCTTGAAAAATTCCTCAGAAAATTTTACGTAGCTTATTTGGAAAGGGTAGAAAGACCCTCAGTATCTTGTATTCCAGCCAGGTTTAATACTTCTTCTTTTCTGACACCAGTGACGTCCCTAGATAAAATGCCGCCCCTAGGCAGCCCCATTTTTTCCACGTTTTTCTTAGCTCGTATTCTTGTTTTCCGGTGGTTGTTTATCCAGTACAAATCTTGCAATCGATTTTCAACTAACTTTCCGACTAGCTAGACATTTGAAACTTTTAGAATATATCAGAACACGATACCAATGCATTCTTTTAATACTTTTAGCCATCTTTAAGTAGAATTGAATTCATTTTCAGTTAATTCTGTTTTGTATGAAAAGTTATTTCGGAAGAAATCCGTAATCCAATCCACTATTATTGGTTGCTAAGGGGGTGGTCCTAGCAACTAATTTATTAATATATACGTGCGTTACTATGGCAATCAAAATGACATTTCAGTATTCTATATTTGTTTGTTTGTTGCAAAATAGAAAAAAAATGATTTGTTGACAATTGCCTTATTTGTCCTAAATTATGAATACATATAATTGTCAAGTTTATATGATTCAACAGAAAATATAAAAACGTGGTATATAAAAAGTTCTTTTTATCTTGTAATTATTACACAGTATTTTTATTATCCTTTCATGAGTCCAATACCTACGATTCTAAGAAATGTGTTGTACGGATACATTACTAACAAAATATCAAACTGTAACTATTCGCAAATCTGCACGTGTCGTTTCTAGTTCGCAAGAGTCTGCGCGCTCAAACAACTATATACTATGGGAATAACTAGTATCTACGTCTCTGATTAATACTAGTCCTAACAATACCTTTATATAAGAAGACCTTTCTTCATGGTCTGAAGGACTTAAACCCCTTACACACTGTTAACCAGTATCCAGCAACTTGACAGCAACCACGGGACAAAATAAAGGAAATCTACATTAAATTTAAGCACACGGTTGTTGCAACCTGACACACTTTCTAGTTGCCGGGAATTATTATTTCCGGAGCAGTCGACAGTGCGTAAGATGCCTTAAGGCCCACATAGAGACCATTGTACCAAATATTAGCACTTACGATCGTACCTACTTCTAATTAATTACTCGGATAGGTCTAATCATGTTTCTACGTACTTATTATAATAATTTAAATGTCACTTACAATTCTAGGACTACGCACAACAGCTTCCCCGTGTCGAAGGCATCATACAGTTGGATGAGCCTCGGATGCTGCAGCTGCCGCATGACGTCCACCTCTCGCTCGGCGTTCCTCCTGTCCTCGCGCCGGGAGACGCTCACGAACTTCGCGGCCAGTTCAAGCCCCGTCGCCTTTTCCCGGCAGTGGTACACCGTGCCAAATTTTCCCCTGGAGAAACGAATAAAATTTATTAGAGCAAGAATACCACTGATGCGTGTTTCTGCACAGCGTTATTGTACAGACTGATTCAGGAGTGTTTCGTGAACCCCAGCCGGGTCAGCTTGATAGTGTGACCGTCGTTCAAGTGATACTTCTGAATAACTGCCAAGCCGTGATACCGGCTCTCATCATTCATATAATCAATCATCATCATTCATCAACCTCACATATCATCCATAAACATTGTACCGTCAAGTGCCGCGCACTGGGTAACCCAGACAAACAATACCGCGCGACTGATAGTACAACCAGACCATGGAACCATCGTCAACATCATAAAAGGTCAGTTTCTGGCATCCTGTTAAATCGCCCCCATCTCTAGATACGGAATCCACATCACCTTTAAAATTATACAGTCCACTGCAAAAAGCGCCACCAGGTAATAATTTGAACGAAATAGGCAATTGGAAATCTTCATTTATTGCGAGCAAGCTATCGCACTGCATTCGAATACGATCAAGAGCTAGCACTACGATCGTAATTACCAATTCAGTGTCACGACCTCAATATAGTCGACCCTGTCGTGCAATAGATAGTATTGCTATAGTGTTCAATGATCAGAGTAGATGCACAATAGATTCGGGTGTACACTGCCGGGCTGACGAGTGTACCTTACTCATCACCGCAGGATATTCCCATATCTAAACCAGGGCTAGAAATGGACCGGAGCGCACCGGAGCGCCGTTCCGGTTCATAAAATCTTCAAAACTGTCGTTCCGTCTCGTGGAACAGTTTATTTCACCGTCTGAGCTAGATTAGCCGTATAACAAAAAATCTAACACACTTATTTTTATAAAATGCATATAAAATGAAATTACTAAGTAAATATTTTCTTAAAATTATCAAGCGCTCTCTGCAACGATCATCTGGTCGGCGATTCTCTGCGACTTGTGTCTAGTAGTTCTCGTTTGCTACGACACTCATATTATACCAGGATTTTAAGCTATGTGTTAATTTTATGGTTGCTACGTTATTCTAACTATATTATTCAAAAGCCCCGCCCCTTTATAAAATGAACTTCATTCTGATGTAAGTGATCAATGTCCAATTATTTCTGCCTTTTATCGACCTAATGGCTTATAATTTTTTACAACGTTTTTATTAGGTCGTATTCTTATTTGTCCGGTGGTTGTTTATCCAGTAGAAATCTTGCAATCGATTTTTAACTAACTTTCCGACTAGCTAGACATTTGAAACTTTTAGAATATATCAGAATACGATGCCAATGCATTTTTAAATACTTTTAGCCATCTTTAAGTAGAATTGAATTTATTTTCAGTTAATTCTGTTTCGTATGAAAAGTTATTTCGGAAGAAATCCGTAATCCGATCCACTATTATTGGTTGCTAGGAGTCTGGGGTCCTAGCAACTAAATTATTAATATATACGTGCGTTACTACGGAAATCAATATGAAATGTCAAAATGACATTTCAGTATTATTTCTGTCAAGTACAAATTTTTTTGATCGTCAAGTCAAGTTTATATGATTCAACAGAAAATTGAAAAGCGTTGTATACAGAAAGTTCTTTTTATCATGTAATTATTTGTACAAATTACATTTAAAAATTGATATTCCATTTTTAAATAATATGTGTGTACCTACCTGTGCATGTGCAGTATGAGTATGCTTATTTCGAATTTATGTAATATCACTGTTTTACTGTGTAATAGCTTAATGCTCACAATTAAAATGTTATCAACAACTGACTATATTAATCTATGCTTTTTTTACCATGGACAATGATAAAATTAAAAGGGCGTTTGCGCGAATCGAAAAATAGTTATATTTACATAACCTTCGATAATTTTCTTTTAAGAACGCTGGAACACTGCCAGTGTTATCGTCTATAGCGGGTGTTCTCAAACGAATGATCGTACTTTTTGTTAAAAAAACCGTTTCCAGTGTTAACACTGACCACTTTTTTCAAATTATTATTTACAAATAAGTATTGTCACAAAGAGATTGTCAAAAATGATGTTTCTATGAATTTACGAAATTAATTAGCACTGCGACCAATTGAAGTCATTGGTCTTTGTCGCAAGCTTCTTCCATTGCCTCAGAGATGCTGGGTATTCTTAAACATCACCAAATTACCTCAGCTAATGTCTACTGAACCTGTATTTCTCTTTCCATATATCGAAGAAGAGCCTCACGGGTGGTTGGATGAGTGTGTTGCATCCTTAGGATATGGAGAGCCCAATATGGTCGGTATTACATTCACTATTAATTGAGACAATAAAGGAACCACCGTACAACACAAACAAAAAATAAAGGTTGTACCCACTTTTTACACAATTTTCCATCTTCACATACATCCCAGAAAACCCCTTATACTTTTTACTTTCAAAAGTAGCCAGCTTCCTCCCTACCCTTTTTGATAAGGTTCAGCGTTCCGAAACAAGGTCAGTATGGGCTGACAGTATGGGTTTTTCGTAGATATTTTTTGACCCAGCTGTTAATAATTGAACACAATATGCATATGCATGGAAGCCTACAATTTCGCGAAATATATTTTATATAAATAATAATATATTAAGGTAAGTATTATTCAATCGCTGCATGGTGTTTAATTCAAAAAGGGGGGAGCTCATTTAGAAGTAGGGAATCAAACCCCGAGTCAAAATTTTGATCTCGGGATTTCGGGATTACAATTTGAGTCAGCGCTCGAAATGGAAAAGTTTACGAACCGGAGCGCTCGAAAATTTTCTGAGGATATTAACAAGGTTATCAAATTTTATAAACATAAGTGGGCTAGATTTTTTGTTAAATCTATGGCATATCTAGCTCAGACGGTCAAATTATTTTGTCCGTGAGACGGAGCGATAACTTAACAAATTTCACGAACCGAAACGGCGCTCCGGTGCGTTCCGGTCCATTTCGAGCCCTGAATTTGACGATCCCGGGATCCCAGGACTGGTCCCCGGATTGGCGTTTTTTCGATAGTTAATATTATTTTTTATTTATTTATACAAATAGCATTTATAAAATCGGTCAAAATTTCTAGTATAATTTATACTATTAAGACATTTAATGTTAATATTGTGTACGTTAAATCTTGGAAATACATATTGTAATATATATAATAATGTGAAATGAAAACAGTTTTTTTAGAAAAGATAACATTCATAAAATTCGACATAGAAACCAGTATAGTCCATACACTTTACAGAGTCACTGTTGTACGCTAAAATTGCTTCGCATCTGTATTGGTATTATTTGTATGTATGCATTAAGGCCTGTAATAAAACCCTACTTAGAACCGCCTGCAATTATTACTTTATCACCAATTAGTTAGACGTACAGTGCAGGGGCGTAAAGGGCGGAGTTTCTATTGTTATTGAGAGTCGCTGGTCATAAACAGGTCATAAACTCATTCTTTGGAGTCGTCTACAGTGTGTTCATATAGTGACTGTTATCTGGTTTTCTATATAGCTGTTCGCGTCTTTAGCGTCCAATGTATGAAATTATGTTCTTATTATTATGCTCTATTATTTATTTTACTTTGACAGCATTATACTTATAGTTGAATATGCCATTTGTAATTGTTCTCAGAAGTCCTAATGATTATATGTATAATTAAATGACATTGCCAACAAAATTATGTATTTACGGTATTATATTTGTCTTTAATTGTTTAGTTCTCTATAAATTTATAACTAATCTGTTAAATAACGATACTGATATCGTTAAGGCTAATTCATAAATTCCAAAACATTGTATATTCCCAATCCCAACTAAATAAATAATAATACACGATGTTTTCATTGAATTGTAACTATCAGTATAAGTAAATAATATACAGGTACCTACGTTCTAATGTACGCATTTTTATTCCATATTTTAGTAAAACAATAAGTCATAAAAATATGCTAATTTTTCCTTAATTCTTCATGCACATCCTGTGTCAATACTACCAAAGAACACCAACACAACTTCAAATCGTTTTTAGCGTACAACAGTGTCCCTGTAGAACGAAAGACCTATACCTGCCTGCATGTCCGTGGCACTGGCGGTTAGACCCTGTTTGCGTGCCAGAACGTCAGTGGCGTCTAGCTGGTTAAATGAACAAATTTATTATTTTTCTGATATTCTTACGATTGCGTACGACAACAAAAAATGGTTATTTATTATCCGTGAGCATCTGGCGATTCCCCCTGTGACATGCGCAGGCAGGCAGACACACTTCACTAACATAATTTTGTACAAATTGATTGTGATTGATAAAAAAATCAATCGCGAAGGTTTCATAGTATCGAAAATTGTCCGGGATCCAGGGATTGGATTCCCTATTTAGAAGTCAATATTATCAATTGAATTACTTTTGGTGCAAACCTTTCTATAAAAATATTGTGACGGATTGTTTGTTCATCTCAAACAATAAAAGCATTTGAAAAAAATATATACATAGGTTGGTCCCTCATGTCATTGCACAGTTTGAGTATCGTTTTCAGATACGTCTCGATCCGGATGTCTGGCTAAATATTAAACATTCAAATTCTGTCTGAAGATTTTAAATTTACTATACCAACATGTCCGGGAATTGTGCAAATGGACATGATGTTGTTAATGATTGAATATGACAACACGGACTTTCATGTTTGGTCTGGGTAATATTTTATCCAAATATCTATTGTCAGGATTATCTATCTCAAAAGATTGTACATGCTAACATTAACAACATTCGGCTTTCAATTATTTCGTACGCCGGGAAAAGACGAATTAGGTTTTTTTGTTCTGTTGTTATTTTTTCATTCTGATTATTACGTTATACACAAATCAATACTATTTTTCATAATATGATAATGTAAATACCTAAGTCATGAATTTAGAATGTTATAATTTGCTACAGTACCAAATTTACGTTTGAAGAGGCTTTATGGAGGCTTCCAAAAATAACTTGTTATTCCATAACAATCAATTATTTTAGCATTTTAGACTTTATTCATATTAAAACAGAACAATTAATCAATTTTTATCAACGTTGTTGCTATATTTTATAATACGTAACAATTTTGAATATCACCATTTGCCCTGAAAATTAGTTAGTTTGTTTCAATAGGCCACGAGACCCATCAATTGCAGAGGTGCAGAGTTTGTTGCAGAGGTGGTTCCATTAATTGCGGAGGTTGCAGAGGTTGCTTTAGGCAATATACATAATATTGCGAGGGTCGTACTTACTGAGAAAAAATCAAAGCAATAAGAAAGTTGGGAAGGACACGGGGCCCTTAAAATGGATCCCTTTAACATAAGCTTTAAGTACACCGATGTTATGTTTTTTTGTTATAATATTTTGGTTGAGTGGGCTTTAAGTCGCACGTGGGCTCGAGGCTTCATCCTGATGGTAAAATTAATTAGAGTATACGTTTTATAACTTTACACTTTTTACTACACTGATACGCCTCTTTGCCTGATTACTTATCATAAAATTAGATCAAATGTAGTAACAGATAAATAGATAATATGTATATGTAAAAAAAAATTTGTTAGAATATATTACATCATTTTCATCCTAGAGCCGGAGTGCAAAGTTATGAAGCATATACGATAATCATAGTAATTCGATATAATATGATTAGCTAAATTATTGCTCATAGAATAGTACCTACGGAGTATTCCTAACCAGCGTTCGAAATATAAAAGTTTACGAACCGGAGCGCTTGACAGTTTTCTGAAGAACATAGTTATTGAATTTTATGTGTATTTCATAAAAATAAGTGTGTTAGATTTTTTATTAAATTGCCTATCTCTAGCTCAGATGGTCAATTAATTTTCTCCACGAGACGGAGCGATAATTTTACCGATTTCACGAACAGGAACGGCACTCCGGCTCCATTAGCTCTGTTCCTAACAACATAGCATTACCAATAACCAAAATGTATGTTTTAATAAGTTTGGATGTGTGACTACCCTTCCTTGCTGTTATAGGGTAGCGGGTGGTCGTTACCGACCATTTGTTTCATAATATGCATGACTATTATCTTACTGGAATAATACATCACAGAGCATACACATAATAATAATATATTATGGCTCTTTCAATAACAATAATTTTAAACGTCTCCTGAAAAAATTCCAAGTAAAAGCATATCACGAGGCCAATTGTTTTGATATCTTTCCGCGATCAAATCAAAGCAAATCTTGTGTGTGAATCAATTTGTATACATAATAATATTCAAACAATAATATGTTATATTATCATTTGTTTAGTTTAAATGCAAAGTCTCGAGTGTGAGAAACTTTCGCCAAGTTTCTCACAAGACCAGAGACTAGAGAGCGAAAGAAAGAAACAACGAAAAGAAAGACAAGTCGTTCTTGATTAGCATCCGAGATTTGCTTTCCAAATGTCAAACCAACTTCGTTTCACTAACACTATAACAACAATCCACATAGCACGCGGATATAATATAATTGATTAAGTATCAGAATGTTGTATGCAAATTCCATGCAGCTCTTACCGGGAGAGATGGGCTTTTTTACGATTGCTAGTAAAGGTTAAGTTAAAGCTTGCGTTTGTTACGAGAATCATAATACACCTATACATTATATTTAAAATAAAACAATAAATTTGTTGACGTCCACACGGTCCATTAATTATTTCATGATAATTTAAAATAAATAAGTAAATTGAAAGGAAACACTTGAATCTAAAAAAAGTGCTAAAACTCAAGAGAACTAGTCTTTGCGGATCGTCTATCTCTATTGTGTCTTCTCACGTGAAATTTAACTTTGGCCGTACAAAATTGACATGGACAGATCTACGGAAACGTCTGGTGGCCGCACCAAATTTCACTTTTGTTATGATTGAACAAATTAAAGCTATTTTTTTTACCTATAGAAAAGTCCATTTAATAAAAGACATTTGAATATTTTAGTACATATCTATTTATTTAAAAATAATGCAAATGGAAATTCCTCAATACTCTTTTTTTCCAATGCGAGCCGCATGGCTGCTTCTAAATATCTGTCAATTGGCTTCGATATTTGTTTTTTATGAAGTACATTACACTGAATGATCTTTCACAGTATACAGTAGTAGGAAAAGTCGACAATATTAATAAAGTAATTGTTGCCAATTCTTGGTCAACATATAACTTCGACCAAGATTTTTCAACCGTGGTATTATTAAAATAGTTTTTAATTACTTGGTAATGACTCATTTCCAATAACGCATATGAACGTTAGCCAAGTTAATTAAATTAAATACTGAAAATGATGTTGGTAGCCGCAGCAAAATCCTCTGGTGGCCGCACATGAGAACTACCGGTCTAGAGTCTATACGTCATGACAACAATAGATTCTTCAAAAGTCTTTATTCCACATTCGAAAGAACTTATTAAACTTTAAACTATATTTTAATGGTAAAAGGATTCATACCATAATATGACGTAGGTACTAATAAAAATCGAACTTTCATAGAACACATATTTTACACCTACCTAAGTACCTACCTAACATAATTTTTTTTAATTAAAAAATAAACTTTTTAATGTTTTGAGATAAGATACGTATTGTTTTTTTTTTTTACTTAAAATGAAAATTAACATTAAAATAATATTGCAATTTTTGCTAAAAAAGTTTCTCTCGCCCAGCGCTCGAAATGGAAAAGTGTGATCGATTTTTTTGTTTTATACCTACATTGAACGGATAAATAATACACTAACTGTCTTTAAAGTTCTGATTTGCATAATATTGTGTACTATTAGATGAGTATTAGACAAGAAAACTTACTTAAAACAGCTGGCGAAAAAAAAATCATTTCTACGAAATATCAATTAACGTATTTTTCATTTTTATTTCTTTATTTGCCACCCATAAACAGTGCACTGTATTTTGTATTTATAAAAATATGTAATGTATTACAATCGTTTAATCAGTATTAAAAGATTACAATATTTATCCACAGACCCTGAAAATGTTCTTAATTTTAGGTAAATGGACGTATCTAATGGTAAGATAATTAATTCAAGCAATGGAATGCAATTTTTATTTTTTCCACGTGACCGCTATTCTCACCCTTAAATCGGAGGTTTCTATTATTAATTATATTTTAGTTGCAGCTCAACAAAGAAAGTATAAAATAGAAATTGTTGCATTCTCAATAAATTTACACGTGTTTAAATGGCGTGTTGCTCAGCGCATAGATTGAATTCAGTCGATTAATCGTAGAGTAGTAAAATTGCAAGTCTAAAAGCTCGCGCCATGCTGCGTAGTGCGTGCCAAAAGTTCGCCGAAATAATTATATTGTCTATGGAGGAACAAAGGCGCCTGAAATTAAATTTTGGCTTCACGAGACTGTGACTGACATTGTCGATACTTTATAGGTCGTTTCAAGGCCATTTTAATTAGGTACTTACATATTTAAACATATTACGTATAAAACGTTATCGACAACTATCTAGTGTTATTAATTGGTAGGTATATAGCGGCGACGATTCGGTACTATGAGACTGTTTAACACGCTTACTAATTGAAACATAATAAATGTTAACACTAGCGTAGTATGTATGTATTCTACATAATTTAATGATAATCTCATTAATAGTGTTAACTGTCAATTTATTATGGGAATGCATTGTTTATGACGCTCGATAATTTTATATTTTTTAAAATCTAATTTTGTGTATTTTATAAAAATAAGTGTTCAATTTTTTGTTTGTCAAATTAATTTTTCCACAAAACAGAGCGATAATTTTGGGGATTATATGAACCGGAACGGTGATCCGGTCAATTTCGAGCCCTGGTTGTTAATTTAAATAAAACGCAATTTTATGGCACTAATTCAGCGTTTATTAAATATTAAACTAGACCGGTTTCGTCCGCTTCAGAGGGATACAAAATATTCAATATTAACAGCTATTATTTATCCTAACGAATTTCAATGTCAAGCCTGGTCCTGTGCGTTGCGCTGCCACGCACTTCCGCAGAACTTTATCATTTCATCGATCCAGCGGCCTCTAGGTCTACCTTGCGGACGTTTTGTATCTATTGGATACCACTGGATGACTAGATTTGTCCAACGATTGGACATAAGATATGATAGACAATAATTAAATAAAAATTTAGGAATTTCTCTGCGTGTAATTTCCAGTGTATATTTTTTTAGTGTATTTGGGTAGGTATTTAATTGTGATTGTACCGACATACATAATATCTACTCTTAAAGGAATCGGCAGTTCGAAAAAGTCTGGGATACTCTGATAATCCAAGTTCTGTGCATTATTATGTTACCGATTTTACCTTGATGTATGCATCGGGTAGATTAGTTGCACTGTGCAAATGAAGGTCGCAAACATAACCGGTAGGTGAGATTATTATTATTTTGAAGGCAAAGTATTATCACAGAGATGATTTAAAGTTTAAAGAAATGCTTTTTGCACTTTATCGTTCGCTTATTGTTTGTTCTCCCTTGTGCAATAAACTTATTTGCTTTTAACTGCGTTGCTCGATACAACGAAATGTACTTAATACAGCAATATTTTATCAAGACCGTGAACTTTAGTGATATATTTCTGTGTTCTTGATAAACGTAAGTCAGTGATGCTTAACACTTTTTAGGAGAAATACTCCGCCTACCAGAGGCACCTGGCGGTAAAAAATGAAGTTTTCGATTTGAGACAATTTATAGAGAATTTAAATTTTAAAATATTGTAATTAATCAATACGTGTCTGCATAGATAAGTACCTACATACAAAGAATTAATGTAGCTTTTATTTAAAGTCAAACGTACAAAACGTCTAATTACACCAACCAATGACATTATTATGGGACGAAGCATCTGGAAAAAAAATGACATTCACTTTTTTGTCGGGTCTGCCGTATGGCATAATCTGTTCTAACGCTATTACAATAAAGGTGATATTGCTATAAATTCCCGATGCTTTTTGTCAGGTCTGCCGAATGGTTCGGTTCGAACGGGTTCGCTCAAATGAACATTGATACTAGAAACACTGTTCTAACGCCATTACAATAAAGGTGATATTGCTTTAAATCCCCGATGCGTGATATCGCATAATGGAAATTGCGTGACGTCTACCTATACATGTGCGAATATCGCTATGCGCGAATTTACTTGCTAGCTACTGCATTGAGTGCGTTGTCCATTAATAATGTCATTGACACCAACAGATTCGCAGACCCAACCAGATTCAACGATCGTCGTGAGCAATCGTTAGCTTTAAAATAAATAGCAAGTACAACGAATGATTCAGATAGCGAATCGATCGTGTTGACGTTTCATTTGATTGCTTCATAATACACACTCAGTTGCTAGAGTGTTAACAATATAATATAATACGATATAATATGATTTTTGATCTATGGATCTAAACCAAAAAATATCAGCTATTGGTCAGCAGGTTAGAGGTGACAACACTAAAAAGTTCTCCCTCATATTATGATATTACTTTAAGTGCCAATGGCAACTATTGGAGATAACGGAGATAACATTGCGACTAGTAACTAGTTGCTGAGAATTATTTTTTGTTTTGTATTAATATTGTCAGTTAACATAATGATTAAAATCAGACAGCATTCATTATGTAAACGCTAGATTTATATTGTTATTTCAAACACAATAATACTCGTAAGCTTAAAGTTAATTCGGATATTTTCGTCCGTTTTCGGTAATCTTCGACACGATTATCGGGTGAATCGTGTAAAAAAGATAGAAATTGTTCCGATTCGGTCACGACTACAGGGAACGTCTCAAAAGTGACTTTTCACGATCGAGGGCGATTGTGGCGGGAATGGGACAACTGGGCGCCAAGACAATTGGACGCCGCACTGTTGAATGAAATAAATAGACAGACGTTCGTTACGATTTTATACAGAAAGTAGTCGAGGATTGTTAATCAGTTTCTATCTACTACTTATTAGTTTTAATTCATTTTACTCTAAACATAATGTTTTTTATTGCGGATTGACAATTATCATGCCTGAGTCTTTATATAAAAATATAAGAACTTTCTTCTCGTTGGAACTTAAACATATGCACAATTAAATCATTATTTACGTGCACATATTTAAATTCTCACCAACTATTAAATAATAATATAACAATTTAAATATAAATAATAGTACTAAATATATTTTTACAAAGTACCTATAATTCAAGAATGTCCATTTATTTTCTAATTTCATTCGATTGCCTGGCGGCGCCCAATTGTCCCGTAACGTATATATTACCATTTTTTTCAATATGCAACATTCATTATCACAGGTATATTGTATTTTTTGTAGTATAAGCGGTAACTAGCACTACAATCGAATTGCACAGTTTCGCGCCACAACATTACTATGGAGGGCCTTGCCCGTATATTGTCATAATCAATATACCTGCATACAGATTATTTATTAGTAAATAAGTAGTTGATACGATGCATTTAGATTCATTTGCTACCTGCCAACACTAGGTAAAGTAAATATTTGGCGCAAAACAATAATGAAACAACACAACGAAACCAGAAAAGAGTGTTTGGGATGCTTTTAATTTCTCGTTCGATGTGTGGAAAGATACCAGTCGACTGAGATATTTAAAATATTCACCTCACAAGACACAAGGGGTGGAGTATAAAATAATTTGTTGACCTTCGTAGCAAAGAGGATAGCTACTAAGAGCTAGCAACATACGTAAAAGTAGTTTTCAATTTAAGCTTTCACTCTTTACTCTAAAGGCTACTGCGATATACTGAATTCAGATTAGGGTTTGGAGGTATAGTTTGTATGGGCGATGTTGAAAATGCGGTCGCCAAAGGCCACATTGATGTACTGGTGAAAAAAACTTCTTGTCCGCGTGTTAAAACTGTGAACTAACAAGCCCCTCCTGTTAAGTCGACTACAGCGACTTTTGGTTATCGATGAGATCTTGTTGTCGGACAGTAGGCGCGATCTATTGCCTCTACCTCGCTTTCTAACGAGTAAGGTTTGGCAAGACTCACCAGGGAGACACCTAGCTACGCGGCATGAAGCACAGTTCCGGATCGTGAAATCCTCGAGACTTCCGCTCCGTCTCGTAGAAAATTTTAAAGTGGCGCTCCGGGTACAGGAATTATTATGAGAATGTCGTACCGTTACATATTTCTACAAACAATATTAGATTTTGTGTTTTTTTGTTAAAAAGTTTTAATATACTGCTTATGTACGTAAAAGCTTATATACTACTTATGTGCGCACAAGGAAAAATAATAGTACTTAACATTTAGAAAAAGGAACTTCTTTCGCCTGCGGCGCTGTAAAACGTAAACTGTCCGAATCTTTGGTAGACGTGCATATCAGATGTTTACATAATGTTATTGTATCTGTTCGTCTAAGGTAGGTAGGTAGGTAGGTATTATATAATAAAAAAAGCTTGCACATTTTTAGAAAATTGTCGAGCGCTCCGGTTCTTAAAATTTTCTATGCTGGTATGACGTGGATTCGGCGGTAGAAATTTTAAATACAAAATGATTAAAATATGACTAAATAAACTCTATTCTTGCTATTGGAGAGTAAATCAATCCAATGAATATTTAGCCCAGCATGAAAACAGTAACAGAAAACAACACTATGGATCTATTTAGATTTAGACAAAATCAAGATTAACACCCATTCATTGCGTCCAACGCAACTGGTGCGTTGCCCTTCAGGTGGCCATTAGATATAATTAGCATGTTGTTTAAATGTGGTCATTAAATATTAATTGAAAGGCCCGCAGTGAATGGGTTGTAATCTCGTCAAAATATTGTGTATTTTCCGTCCGTACTTCTTGTCGAATGACTTCAGATTTTTGATCTGTCTATGCTTCAAGGAAAACTGCCACTGAATAGGTGTGCAGTGGTGTGTACCTTGTGTATTCACATATTAACAGAAGGGCGTAAAATATTTAATCCCGAGTCAAAAATAACGATTTCAACTGAAATAGTCAAATTTAACATAACGTAGAATTATGCTCCGCCCCGCGCATACCTACTTAGTTTCTTGGTGCTCATTTTTGCCTCCGCGGAATGTTGAATTATTGCCAGACATCAAAAAATAAATTATGCTATTTTAATATATTTCAGTTAATAATAATAATTGGGAAGAAAATAATAAGAACATGCAATACATAGTTTAAATCTTTCGTGAGTCAGCAGAAGCATTCTGGATTGTATAACATATTTTTTTATGTGAATCTTCACGCCTAGTATGCATAGAAACCAGGGAACACAAAAACATTAAAATTAACTTACATAATTAATTTGAAAACATCTGTGAGAAATGAATGGGTGGTTCACAATAATTATGGATCAAGTCCAATTTTCATAAAATTCGATTTTTTTGTTTCTGTGGCTAGATAAAACAGATTTCTATATTTTGTGTGTTAATATCACAATCTAAGCTCTACAATTGTCCGCAGAAATGGCAATACTAGTATTGATAAGACATCAACTTGAATGTGAATCATGTCCATTTTGAGTTTTGACAGTTCCTTCAGCAGTATAAGGAGGTATATTTGCTAACATTAATTTGCTAATATTAATAAAGCTTGAATATACTTTATGTTTCGACTATTTATTTAAATTGATCCATGTAGGTACTATCAAAATATGGTAAATATATTACAGTGAAAACATTCCTGAATTTTACAAAAGGAGTTTTAACTTTAGGTTCAAATATCTCAGGAACCATTTTGATAGACTTGATTCATAATTGTTGTGAACCACCCAAATATATACGTAAACAACCACAAAATTCTTTTTGAAAAAAAAAACAATACGACACCCAGCGGTTCGAACCCGCGCCCCCTAAGATTCGCTGTTATGCGCTATGACAGCTAAGCTACGTTCGTTCTATCTAATTGTGCCAAAATTCTGTTTTCGGTATTATTTGATCGATATTAAAATTATTATGGGTGGGGAAAACAACAATTTTATTATGCGGTAAAGTACGTACCTTCCAATTTCTGTGAGCAGTTCATAGAAGTCCTCGGCATCCACACCGCGCTTGATGACGACATCTCTCTGTGCGAACGAAGGTTCCAATTCTATAAAAAAGATGGAGAAACTTTATTAAGATTAAAAAATGAATAAAATAAGATAAGTACACGTATAAAACTGATAAGTATACAAATATTATACAGATGAATGCACAAAACTTGAAATATCTGTTTAGTGAAGACATTTCGTAGTAAATATTTTATACATGAAAGGTTTCAGATATTTCGACTATGCTAATTTTATGCCGCCACCCATACCAACAATTGTGTTTATTTTAATTTATAACTACATTTCACAGTGTTTTGTTGAATATGAGTGAATGGGGAGGCGACTTTTCGTATTTTCTTCGGGTGGACCTGGTATAATAATAATTATTAGTAAATTTCTAATACGGCGAAACTTTAGGTTGGTAGACATGTCGGTCAAATTTGGGTATGTTCGTGTTGGCGTATCCACCCGAACACCTACAATATTATTGGTAATATCATTGCGATTGCAGCAAGTAGCAAAACAAAAATATTATGTTACTACTAGCCACTCGATATTTGACAGCTCGCGGGTAACTATAATTAAGGCGGCGGCCATGACGTCATAATTTTTCAAAACACTCGTATCTTGCATCTCAATTCTCAATACCTATGTAAAATTGACGTACTCTATCTCGCTCTAAAAGTTAACACAGTCAAGAGAGGGGCACTCAAGATAACACTTTTGGACAATTCGGAAGGTTAACTTATTGTAATAATTAACTGCCTGAATAATAATGTCATTGGCCTGAATACATAAAGTGATAAATGTGATATATTTATCACATGTAGCTCTTTTTGGATGTTAAGTGATATGTTAGAATAGCCTAGCTGAGTCATTATTGAAGATCACATTAGATTTATATAATAATTGTTGCTGTATTCTGCAAAAGCGCCTACAGTGCTTTCTGCAAAATGTAATTGTTAACATACATAAACATATTGGTGAATAGTTAAAAATTTACTCTACACTACACGGCGAAAAGCTACGGAACGAGTGAAATTTGAACACATACCTTTCGCTCACCGATCAAGTAGGTACCTGAATGCTTTAGCCGTTGAAATATCGATCCAAGACGTGCCTTCTACTATAGTCGAACAACATCTTCTTGTTAAAACTGTGAACTAACATGCTCCTCCCATTTTTAACCGCATTTCCATTATAAACTAACGAGCTCCTCCCATTTAGTCGACAACAGCGCCTTCCGGCTTGTCCCTAAATCTTCTTGTTGGTCAGTAAAGTTATTTATTTTTTAGTTTAGTTAGTTTAAGTAAGTAAGTTTTTAGTTTAGTAAAATAAATATAATATCTAATTGTAACATTTAACCTAACGTGATTAACTGATTAATATTTGAAGAAAACTTTACAAAATAATATAGGTAATATAGGTATTTTGTAAATCTTTATGTTATTATTTTGTTACCTGCTAACTAAGACAATTTTTATAATAAGCGTCTTTGATCCAATCAGAACACTGGATAAACATGCGCGAAAATCGAGAAGCTTTTGAATGTGTTTATCACCTGTAACTAAGCCAGTCTCCGCAAGCACGTGAAAATATTTGTCTATTTATTAAAGTGGCTATTCGGCAGGTGCCAAGTTATGAGTCACGAAAGGGAATTCACCTGAACAGCTGTTTGATTTACTTTTGCTTTTCTAAAAGCGAGACAGAGATCTCTGGACGCCAAGCGGACCACTCACGATTCATTCATTGATGAGTCGGAAAGATTTTATCGGATATTTGATACATCTTCTGTAAATATTGTGATTCGCAATAACATTTTTTTTTGTACTACTTCACTTGGCTAACTTTTCCTGACGCCAGGGGGGAGAGACACGCCAGCAGAGAACCTAGCGGAAAAATTCGAAGCTTGCAATTTGAGATTTTTTTTTGATAATTTACAATTTCAACTGTATTAATTAATTAATATGTATCTGAAAACATAAAAAAGATTTTTTAATTTAAAGATAAACATACAATTGTAAAAAAATGTAATAAAATTTGAATTCGTTGTAGGGTCACATCTTATTATTACAATTTTTCGTCGTTTAGATTTTTGACTAATTCATTGTTTTAATATTTTTTTATATATATTTTAAAAAACATCGATTTTTATAAAAATATAAATGTGTATAACTTGAAATACTTTTTATTTATATATTTAAAAAATAATAATAAATATATTTTTTAAACTTCAGTTGAGGCATGATCTAAAAAGATCGTGGCTAGGCGATGCGCGGATTGTGCAAATGACGCGTGCCGAACGAAATATAGTTTGTCATAAAAATCCAACATGTGTCCATTTAATGTTATGTTTATTGTTATATTACTAATAATAATAGTGTATTCATTGACATGTTTTCTTTTTTAAGTACATACGTAAAGTATTTAGTCATCTTTACACGATTTAAGAATATTTTCATCCGACGCCATGACAAAACAAATCGACGTGCAGACACCTCGACTGTCGGTCTCCGATTGGCGACTAGTGAGAAATTTCGTCGCACCTATTGTTGAAAATTATTTGCCGTTTCACTGAAGTACGCTCTTAAATTATAATCGCGTCTTCAATTGTATTTTGTTTTGAAAACTAAAACCATCGGGAAATACTCACAAATTAACAGGCATCTTTCCTTGTCAGCACTCGTCTCGTCTAGGCACTTTTATTCGAGAGTATCCCACGACAACCTTCCAAGACATTGGTTTATTTTACACTAGGATAATACGCATGATTTAAATTAGTAAGCCTTCATGAAAAAAGACTTTCTAGCTCGACATGAGATGTCGTAAACCTTTTTGTAAGCTGAGAAAATTGCTGGCCGGTCCGACCGACACTCGGACAGATATGAGAAGCTTTTCGGCAATTAAAAATAGCGTTCCGGTTCGAAAATTATGAATTTTTTGTTTTGTTATGATTTTTTAGGAGATTTCAATGTATGTATATTCAATTTCGGTCATCAGTGAACGCACTTTGTTTCTTATCAGGTGTTAATTATTATAAAAACAAAATATGCTATTTTGCTACCTACCCGTTGTTTGAGGGTCACTCTTGGCTTAACGGATTTGTTAATAAGCAAAATTGCCGCATATGGATTGAGCCGAATCAAGAAGAGACCCTACAAATTCCATTACATCCATAAAAATCCACCGTTCGGCGCGGTTTACACGCTGGTGGCATCATCGGCCCTTATTTTATTATTTATTAATTTAATAATTATTAACAATATTTTTTTCTTTTTTTATATAAAAAAAATCTAATTAACGTCGGCGCAGACCCACCTACATCAGCGTGCACAAGTTTGAGAATCTCTGCTATACTTATGTATATATTTAATACCTATATGGGGCTATAGCTACCAAGAGATAATCATAATTACATGTGGGCTGGATATATAATAATATAAGTCAATGCCGTTTTAAAACATAATACATTTTGATGAACCATTTTACCAGGCGATTCTATTACAGAAAATTAGCATGGATTCTCATAGTATGTCAATGAAAATCACAATGATGCTGCATTCATTACTCATGTTTGTCTAATTCAATTTTCACATAACATAATAGCTGGTATGAGCTTATTTCTTTGCAATTGTACTGTTTCTATGAAATTTCGATGGTACTTTCGTTATATTCTGTGAAGGCTCTGCTGTATCCTCTTATTGTTTATCGCATCCATTGTGATTGTAAATGATATTTATAAACACATTTTTAAATAATTAGTGATTATCAAAGAATTTGGATTTCGCTGATTAGCATTAGATTAGCTGATCATGAATTTAAACATCAAACTATTATTAATTTGTCATTAATAATATTATCATACATATTGTATCATATATATCCATATAAGATTTATCATAGAATATATTATGTGAGAACAGAATTGTTTTTGAATTGCAATACAGTGAATGAATATTGTAATGAACCAACGCGTGATAAAAATGGAATCTCGCCAACTGCTTTGACAGAATCTGATTTGGCAATATGTACTGACAGTGCTTATTTTTCACAATTTATACATGCTCCAGGCGGATTATATTGATACCGACAACGTAGGTATATTGACTGAATACTGCTACATAGTACAGACGCATAGTTCAGAATATATACTTAGAGAAAACACTTTAAGGGTTTTTGGCCTTTGGTCTTGGATAGAAAAGTTATACATATAATGATCTAGGATATACAGTGGTTTCACCCTGAGACTACGGGGTCATCCATGTGTTAGTTTTTTCCTTTTCGTCTAAATTAGATGACATTTTTTAACTAACCCCTCCTACAATTCGTTAAAAACATTTTTCTACAAACCCCTTAATCAGAACGTTATATCAGATCACCACCCCCATAGGGCGTGATGTAATATATGGATGACCCCTAAGGGAAGAAGCACTGCAGAGCGAGATAATAAGTAAGTATTTCTAGTTCAATATCGTTAGTAAAAGGCATAGTGCTCAATGGTACGTACCTACCTACAAAATCTTGGGTACGTTCACAGAATACATCAAATACATGAACGCTTATTTGCAATATCCATACTTAGTGCAATGTTGGGATATTAGAGTTATTCAATACTGAATTAAAAATGAGAAAAACTAGTGGGACTCGAACCGCACACATTTTCACTGTTCAAATGATTGCTCCCATCCTTTGAGCCATCGGTCTGCATATGACTCATGCGAATTACATCTAATATTTACGGGCGTAAACGTGTATCAAAGTTAGCTAGGGTAAGAATAAGACGGTGTTGTAATTGAATCGGGGTTATGAGAATTTCCAACACGACTTTTAGAACATTTGGAATATGACAACACTACTGCAAACAGTCAAAAAAACGTAATTATTATAAGGATTTAGGAAAAGGTGTTCTTATCCAATAAAATTGTACTTTTGGTCTTCATTTAAGTTTGGGAGATATTTTTTGAAATACTGAAATATTTCGCGGCTCCCTGGCAGGAGCTCCAGGGCCCCCTGGGGCCCGCGCCACCCAGTTTGAGAAGTACTGATAAAGGAAGGAGTGTTTACAAGAGTCTTTTTAATTTTCATATGCTGCGACCATTGATAAATCAGCGGTAACAAGGTATTATTTTTAAGACCAGTATTACTAATGAGTCATGACCTATCGAGTCTATACAACTTAATAAGTAAGTATCACACGGAACGTCGCTCTAAGTAAACACGCCAATATAATACTGTTATTATCAATAAAGGAAGTAAGTCGTCGGGCGTAATCCGAATGCGTCGAAGATGTTTATTTTCTGGCGTGGCGGCGCGTCGATACAGTGCTGGATGCCAGCTGGCCCGGTTCCAGCTCGCCTGACGCGGCGGACTCTGGCGAGCATATTGCCCACATAAACTGTATTACAATATAATATAATATGGTGCCGAGGAGTCACAGAATACTGAATGATGAATAATATGGGGGAAATTTATCAGATGGAATTTATACGAATGAAACCAACTCACACAAGCATTTTTTTACCCTTTTCCGGTGTTTTAGTTTGTATCTAATAATATGCAATGCAATTCGCAAGACTGATTCAATATTTTTATCTAGTATTATGTACCTACACAGAAGCGATTTTCTGTGATATAAATGACAATGTATTTATTCGTCAAAATATTTAAAGGGGTCCTCGAAACAGTTCAAATCTAATATATAAAAATCAATATTTGTTTGTTTGTTTGTTTGTTTGTTCGTATTTTATGCGCTGCCATACCGTTCATCCGATTGCAATAAAACTTTGTCAACTTATTGCTTGCAGTTGCGCGAAGATTATAGGCTATATCTTGTATATAAAAATATGTCCCGTATGCGTTCATATAGCATTCATCCGATTGCGATGAAACTTTAGTGAGTTGTTGTGTGCACACCCGCGAAGGTTTCTGAATTAGAAAAATCATCTTCTTCTTCTTCTTCATTCTATCTTCTTTTATTCGTATGGTTCCTATACCATTCATCCGATTGCGACGAAACTTCGTCAGTTGTTGTGCGCACACTTGCGAAAGTTTCTGAATTAGAAAAACCATCTTCTTCTTCTTCTTTTATTCGTATGGTTCCTATACCATTCATCCGATTGCGATGAAACCTTCGTCAGTTGTTGTGGTAACACCCGCAAAGGTTTCTGAATTAGTACAACCACCTTCTTCTTCTTCTACTTCTACATTCTATCTTCTTTTATTCTTATGGTTCATATACCATTCATCCAATTGCGATAAAACCTTTGTCTGTTGTTGTAGTAACACCCGCAAAGGTTTTTGAATTAGTACAACCATCTTCTTCTTCTTCTACATTGTATCTTCTTTTATTCGTATGGTTCCTATACCATTCATCCGATTGCGATAAAACCTTCATCAGTTGTTGTGGTAATACCCGCAAAGGTTTCTGAATTAGTACAACCATCTTCTTCTTCTTCTACATTATATCTTCTTTTATTCGTATGGTTCTTATACTATTCATCCGATTGCGATAAAACCTTCGTCTGTTGTTGTGGAAACACCCGCAAAGGTTTTTGAATTAGTATAACCATCTTCTTCTTCTTCTACATTATATCTTCTTTTATTCGTATGGTTCCTATACCATTCATACGATTGCGATAAAACCTTCGTCAGTTGTTGTGGTAATACCCGCAAAGGTTTCTGAATTAGTACAACCATCTTTTTCTTCTTCTTCTTCATTCTATCTTCATTTATTCATATAGTTCCTATACCATTCATCCGATTGCAATGAAACTTTCGTCAGTTGTTATGCCCACACCCGTGAAGGTTTCTGAATTAGTACAACCATATTTTTCGTCTTCTATTCCATATTCTTCTATTCGTATGCGTTCCTATTCCATTCATCCGATTGCAATAAAACTTTCGTCAGTAATTGTGCCAACACCCGCGAAGGTTTCTGAAATAGTAAAACCATCTTCTTCTTCTATTCGCATGCGTTCCTCTACCATTCATCTGATTGCAATGAAATTTTGATCAAGTGTTATGCTCACGCCCGCAAAGATTTCTGAATTGATACAATCATTTCTTCTTCTTTTTCTTCTATTTTATCTTCTATTCGTATGCGTTCTTATACCATTCATCCGATTGCGATGATATTTTGACCAGTTGTTGTGCGTACGCCTGCGAAGGTGTCTGAATTAGTAAAACCATCTTCTTCTTCTTCTTCTTCTTCTAGTCGTATGCGTTCCTATACCATTCATCCGATTGCAATGAAACTTTGGTGAGTTGTCATTCACACGCCCGCAAAGATTTCTGAATTAGAAAAACCATCTTCTTCTTCTTCTATTCATATGCGTTTCTATACCATTCATCCGATTGCGATGAAATTTTTGTCAGTTGTTGTGCGCACACCAGCGAAGGTTTCTAAATTAGTATTACATAAAATACAAAGTTTGTTGTTTGTTTGTTCCATCCAATTTTGAATTTTTTTTACTACATATTAATACTATTAATAACGTTTGCATATTTTGGATTCGATTTTAATTTAGTGTTCTTTTGTTTGACCTTTACTCCTGTTAGAATTATTTTCATATTGCCATATTGTATTACACAGATATTTTAATATTAAAAAGACAATTACTTATTATTATGTTTTAAATATCTAAGATAAATTTATCCACAAAGCGACCCTGTGCGAAACCGGGTTCTTTTAATACCTATTTAAATATTACCCAAAACATAATAAAATTAACATCTGAAGAACCTATAAGTACCATAGCAAACAGATACGCAGATACAGACACAAAACATAAAACGCTAATATTATTATACGTCGTCACTGTTATCTTAAATATAATAATAATTGTTTTTAGTTACAGGTGTGATTCGAGGAAATAGCCACCTGGAATTTTTACTAGGTACATTGGTTAGTTGGAATTATAGGTTTTTCTTTTTATTTTTAATCGTCAGTGCCTCGGGCCTCCACATCCGATAACGCACCACAGTAAGACATACTAGGCGTTTTAAGCCCAAAAAGAACACATTCGGGAAAACGAAATTTAAGATTTTTCAGACGCTATGGATTTTAGGAATTTCTGGTTTATTTCAGGAGGATACACTCAAAATATAAAGTGGGGCTGAAAAGTATGATACTTTAGGCATAACATCTGTTCCTACTAGAGTTTGTGATTTCTCGACTTCATTTCTCGAGATTCACGAATTGTCGTAATCAAGAATATTTTGTTTTCTCGAGAATTCGAGTTGGGTTTTTTGAGAAATTTAACGTTCACAATGAAAATAAATACCGTTTTTTATCTATTCCAGTCAAGATTTTTTTATACTTACTGAAATTTGACAAATTTCGTTCAGAATCAAAATCAAAATCAAGATTTTAGCTCTTTCGGTCAATTTATTTTTTATCCCATTGTTCATTATTTCCAATAAACAGTTCCATAACACTGTGAGCACAGCATTTTTATATTTTTCATAATAAGTGTGTTTTCAATTTTTAAATTCTGGGACCCCTTCAACGCTGGACCCTACTCCTGCGCGTGCTCAGAGTACTTACTGGTAAAAAAAGTCTCTGGGTAATAATAACACGAGTATAATAATTATTTACATATTAATATAAACATAAACCAATCATGAAATTGTTTATTCCATTCAATTGAGAGATGATTATGAAGTATTTAATATTATAGGATTCGCATACATTCAATTATTATTTAACGCCTTTCATTGTGGTTAAGAAACGTTGCCGGAAACATAAAATTTTGTACATTGGAATATTTATTTGAATGTCAGTTTAGTTTAGTGATTAATACATATCAATGTATATTGGCCCCAAACAAACTATTAGTAGGTTGGTAGTAATATTCCAGTAATATTTTACAAAAAATGTATGGGTGTAACCACAGAACAGATCGTCGCCCTCAAGGAAGAACTCACCAACCAACAAAAGTAAAATCCTGAGATAATCGACTTTTAAACTTTTTGAAAAATTTTAAATTGCTCTCATTAGAAAACGAAAATACATAGAAGGAAACGGTTTTTTTTGTTTGATTGATTATTTTTGTGTTTATGTACATTACATTTAAAACATGTAACCTTCCTTAGAAAAAAATCTAGAAAAACTGTTTTTCGTACTTGGTTAGTTTTTCCATACACATTCAATGTATGACATTATTCAAATGGTGAGTTTTTATCTTGAATGATCGTATCAATAAAACACATCATAAAAGAATAATATATTGTATTTAACTGAAATAATCTTGTCCATTTACATATTATACGTCTTATACATAGACCTCGTCCGAAAAATGGAAAACCGTCCGCAAGGTAGACCTAGAGGCCGCTGGATCGATGAAAAAATAATGATGAAGTTCGGCGGAAGTACGTGGCAACGCAATGCACAGGACCGAGAGAAGTGGAAGCAGCTTGAAGAGGCCTTCATCCAGCAGTGGATAGACTCAGGCTGATGATGATGATGATGACATAGACCTCATTCACATTAACAATTATTCTTCTTCTGATTCGTTTTCATTCATCGGAATATCATTCTGTGGATCATTTCTGGACACTGGTAGTTGTGCATACCAGCCGTGGTATTCCTCTGGAATATTGTTTGAAGTGCAAAGTTTCCAGAGGTAATTTTTTTTTCACACTTATGGTCAATATTTTATTATATGCCTTTTTTATGGCTGGTGGTACTTCAAAGTTGCCATGTCCAGACACTTGTAAATTTTTATATTCATTCTGGTGGCCATATCTAAACTGGATAATACCCGGTAGTTTTCGATCGAATCTCATACACTTAATCTTCAACCATTTTATGGTCTCACCATTGCAAATCCATCATGTCGTCGAACTTCATCTCTTCAACAAGATATGGCTGTCGATCGCTCATTCTTCCTCTCGCATTTTTAAATATTTCCAACCAACCACTCATTCCATAGACGGACTTGTTCTTACTTTCCCGCTCTATCGCAGAATGCATGCTGTAAACAAAAATAGAGCAGCAATATTTTTGTTGCGGTTCTGGCCACCACATGTATCAGAAAACAGTGAGATTTCTTTGACCTCATCTGGAAGATTTTTCATCTATTTTATCAAAGCAGAGCCAATTTCAGAACTGCCCTTTTTTCCATGCATTTCATTCCAACAATAGCAACTAGCTTTACCTGTAGCTCCATCATAAATAGTCAAGTTGTAGACGCATATTTTTCTTGAATAGTAAAATTGCGAAACTTCGGGCTTCGGAATCTGTAGGACACTTTGAAGGTCGAATGTAGCCATTATGAATGAAGGATCTGATTTGGCTCTCTCTTTGTGAGTTTCTTTCGCTGCATTACAATCTACTTTCCGCCTTTGATGTTCTTGATAGTCTTCTTCAAGTTTGGCTTTTTTGGATTCATCCGTACACTTAGCGTAATTTGTACTATATCGGGCACAAATCTTTTTTAGGTCTAAAAAAGACAAATTAAAGTTTCTGCAGAAAAAACATCTGTAGAATGTTAAACTTACTGGAGTTCAACTTTTCCCTGTGCAATATTCTTTATACAATGCGTACATTTTTTGAACACTCAAATTTTTATCGAAATACTGCCTCTGGCAACTTTAGCGAACATAGTGTGCTTCCACTCTTGGGAAGCTGTTTATGTGCTGTTTGATAATACTCATTTGTATTTCTTTCTTTTTATTGGCAGGAGAGCTCTTACCTCGTTGGTCATTTTTCAAAAAAACACCTTTTTTGCTTTTTCCTTTAAAGGCAGTGATTATTGGGCCATTATTTATGCACAACGTTATCTGAAAAAATCGCGGCATACTCTTATATTCTCACCATTTTTCATAAAGCAATAAATCCGTGAAGCCAGCCTATTTTGATTTGCATTTTTTTTATGCGAATAGGTTTGTGACTTGTGACAAATTTTAGGATAAAATTGTATCGTCCTTGATAATGTAGACCCCAATAATGTTTGCATAGCTCCACTCTATCTTCAGAGTTGAAATGTTGTTGACATTTGTAAATACATCCGAGCAATCTAAGTCTTTGGGTAATTTTGCAATCTTTTTGAGACTCTAAATTATAAAATTTTCGTGACATTTTAGTATTTTAACGATAAACAACTCAGGGAAACGTTAACCGCCATAATACACAACGCCG
Organism: Rhyacophila brunnea; assembly: GCF_057557595.1. Lineage (NCBI taxonomy): Eukaryota > Metazoa > Arthropoda > Insecta > Trichoptera > Rhyacophilidae > Rhyacophila > Rhyacophila brunnea. The sequence continues at coordinate 26,356,689 of NW_028232774.1, forward strand.
AACTGACAAATGACTCAGTGAAAGATGTGTCACCAAGTGTTACCAATACGAAAAAATACGCATGTAAGAAGTCACCAAGTACCTTGGTGACTTTTTCCATAACACAAAATATCGGCTTTTGTACGAGTATTTGGTGAATTATTTTAATTTTATATTTTTTGACTTAAAACGTATAGTTAGAATTTTGGTGATTTTTTCTAAGATAGAGCTAAAAATTACAATATTGCCAGTATAAATAACTCATTTTGAGCAAAAACTGTATTTGGTGAGTTCTTCCTTGAGGGCGACGAGATAATAAATAGAATTCCGATAGGCTATAATATAACAACACAGTAAATTTCGACGCAGGGTTTTGATGTGTGAGTGTTCTACAAAAATGAACCACGCATTATAGACGTGCAATACCCAGTGTGTGTAATACACCAATATTAAATGAACATCAATGCATAAACCGAGAGCAGTTGTCAGTGTTCGACGTACGACGTATTCTTGACACGTGTTTAAATTTATCCCGTATTCTTCCTTACTCGAGATCGGTTGCCTGCGTCTCCTTACCCGTTAGGTATTTCAGTTCCCATTATTTCAGAGTTCCCTGGGCGTGATAGACCTCCAAGGTAGCGAGGTAATTTGGCAGAAATGTAGCCCTCAACCTCCATATTAACCAAAACACGTCCCCAGCGATTTGAGTAGCGTGGGGACTGTTAAGGGGCGGTTCAGGTCCTTATTTCGATATTTACGAAATGTTGCCGGGCTTGGCTTATAATTATACCATACTAAGAATATATATATCAAATTAAAGCTACATAAAATACTAAATCGAACTCCATATAAAAATATAAAATAAATAAAACAGCAATTGTATAAGTCATTTGCAAAATAACGAATAATGCGTCATTTTTATAAAGTGGTTTATAATACAAAAAAGAAATTTAGAAATTAAAAATGTCCGTGTTTGATTATAGCGTATTTCACATAGAGGGAGGGGTACAATTTAATTGAGAATTTATATTCATGGCAGGAAGCTGAAATTTGGTAGGTACTACTTATTTAGGTTTTGCCCTCCTTTATTACGACGATTTCATTCCCATCGTTGTTTCGAGATTATGAAATCCATTGTTATTTGTGTTATTCAAGATAACGATGATTATATTTTAAATGATTAATGATTATTGCGTTAATTCATTGGTATTTATTTATCTTTTAAAAATGTGCAATGAGATTATATTAACCGATAAAAAATACATTAGTTTTGCATACATCCATGATGTATAATCGTACGTCGCCAATTCGTCTAAAGTACAATTTTAAATACACATTTCAATATACTTATTCATGTTTAATTTCTAGACCATTCATTATCAGAAAAATGATAAGCTCTTGTAAGTATTCTAAAAAGAGAAGCAGTAGGTAGGAAAAATCTGCAAACACACATGCAAAATGTATTGTACCTAAATGATAATAATTGAACTTGCGTTTAAGTGGTAGAACTCTATTGTAATGGTGTTGAAACAGATTCTACGACATTTGTGTTTATATGATTTGAAAATACTTCTGAGAAGTAGGTATATAATGAAAAATACGACACTCATCAGGAATCGAATCTGCATTGCTCGGCAATCGCGCCCATGTACACTGACCACTAAGCTATAGGTATCTATAATAATTGCGACGAATTTTAGCTATTGGTTCTTACAATACTCTCTGAAGCGCTTTCTAAATTGCGTTATCAATTATTGGTAATCGGCTTTTGTATTTTAAATCAAAGTATGAAATTATCTTAATTACTAACCGATGTCGGGATTACAAACCAAGATTTCTGTTATAACGTACTTGTACTCACTAATAGTTTAATAAACTATTTTTTTTATTCAACGATCAATAGGTATATTATATTATATTCCTCAGAAGTATTTTCAAATTATGCATGTTCAATAGAAAAATGTTACATTATTATATCTTGTGAATTATTTGTTAAATGAAAAAATAGTTTATTAGATTGATATTAGTGTTATTTATGTTGATAGCTATTTCGGGTTATAAATCCATCCTCAGAACAACCTAAATATAATAAATTGACAACTTAAAAACTACAAGATATGTAGCATCATGCAATCGTAATTCATCGCAATCAGTGTCGACTAAATATATCTTACAAGGTGTCCAATTTTGAAATTATCAATAATACCCTGTTTACACGTTCATGGATTTACTGCTGCCAGTACGTATTATCGCCAGCCATAACAAAAAAGCAGGTGTAAACACATATTATCGTGCGAATTGCAAGATTACATGCATGAATCAAAAATTCACGCGACAATTGGACCGTGCAATATATGCACCTGCGCAGTAGAACGATAGTAGCGAACCTGCCGGTAAAAAACTAACTACACCGCGCAGAGACTCAATTTGAGGTTAAGGCTATACCTCAGTTGAAGCACGGTCTAAAAAGATTTGCTAATTTTCTAAAAGGTCTAAAGAGATGCGCGGATTGCGGGTCACGGGTGCAAATGACGCATGCCAAACGCAATATAATTTGTCATATAAATCCAACATGCGTCCATTTAATGCTCTGTTTATTGTGCATATACGACGGGTGGTGGTGGGCACTTTAACATATGTTCTATTAGTAACAATAATAATATATTCATTGACATGTTTCCTTTATCAAGTAAATGGGTAACGTTTTTAGTCATCTTTACACGATTTAAGAATTAATACCCCCGTCGCCATCACGAAACAAATTGACGTGTTCCCAGCTCGACGTTCTCTCTCCGAATGGCAGCGAGTCCAAAATTTCGTCGCGCCTATAGTTGAAAATTATTTGCCGTTTCACTGATGTATCGCCTTAACCAATTTTCACGACCTGCCAAATGTTACCTAACAATGATAACATCGCCTCTCGCTTACTCTTGAAGAATGGGTTTGGCTAAACAGTCGGCATTTTTGCGTGTAAACAGTTATTATCGCGATAGTTTAAAATATACATTATTGGTGCAAGTAAATCCATAGACGTGCACAGACGCTATAAATATATAATAATAATTGTAATAATGTGAGTTTTTACCTCCGATAGGGTCATCTTCGTCCACGTGAATCATGTTTGATGACCTGAAACAAGTAAAAATATATATTTTTAAGTGCTCAATATCGATTTTCATAATATAAATGGAAGATATGAAATATCGATTGATTGCTTAGGCTTAGACAATAATCGATGAATATATTAAACTTAGAAAACTGATATATCTGTCCGTAATTTGGAATGGTTAACTGGTATCACAATATTTATTACGACACGCGTTTCATTCAAGTAGTGACCATTATCCAGTAGCTACCTAACTTACATACATGATAAAGTATAGGTACTGTGTGAACAAAATACATGTCAACATATACCTAACCTAACCCAATATAACTTACTTCATGATTTATAAACTTTATGTACGATATAATATATATATTATTATATATTACTAGCTGAAGTACCCGGCTTCGCACAGGGTCGCTTCGTGGGTATATTTATCTTAGATATTTAAAAAATAATAAGAGGTAATTGTTTTTTTAATATTAAAATATCGGTGTAATACAATATGGCAATATGAAAATAATTCTAATAGGAGTAAATGTCAAACAAAAGACCACTAAATTAAAATCGAATCCAAAATATGCAAACGTTATTAGTAGTAAAAAAAATCAAAATTGCATTGAACAAACAAACAATAAACGTTGTATTTTATATAATACTAATTTAGAAACCTTCGCAGGTGTGACTGACAAAAGTTTCATCGCAATCGGACGAATGTCATAGGAACGCATACGAATAGAAGAAGATGATTTTCTAATTCAGAAATCTTCGTGGGCATGCGCACGACAACTCACAAAAGTTTCATTGCGAATAGAAGGAGATAAAATAGAAGAAGAAGGAGATGGTTATTCTAATTCAGAAACCTTTGCGGGTTTTGGCACAATTATTGACGAAAGTTTAAAGAAAGAAGAAAAATGAAGAAGAAGAAGATGATGATTTTTCTAATTCAGAAACCTTTATGGATGTGCATACAACCACTTACCAAAATTTCATTGCAATCAGATGAATGGCATAGAAACGCATACGAATAAAAGAAAATAGAATGATGAAGAAGAAGAAGATGATGATTTTTCTAATTCAAAAACCTTCGCAAGTGTTGGCACAACCACTAACGAAAGTTTCATCACAATCGGATGAATGGTATAGGGACCATACAAATAAAAGAAGATAGAATGATGAAGAAGAAGAAGAAGAAGAAGAAGAAGAAGATGGTTGTACTAATTCAGAAAACTTCGCGGGCGTGCGCACAACAACTGGTCAAAATTTCATCGCAATCGGATGAATGGCATAAGAACGCATACAAATAGAAGAAGAAAAAGATAATTGTACTAATTCAGAAACCTTTGCGGGCAAGGGCACAACACTTTATCAAAATTTCATTGCAATCGGATGAATGGTATAGGAACGCATACGAATAGAAGAAGAAGATGATTTTCTAATTCATAAATCTTCGTGGGCATGCGCACGACAACTCACCAAAGTTTCATTGCAATCGGATGAATGGTATAGGAACGCATACGAATAGAAGAAGAAGAAGATGGTTGTACTAATTCAGAAACCTTTGCGGGCTTGCGCACAACAACTGGTCAAAATTTCATCGCAATCGGATGAATGGTATAGGAACGCATACGAATAGAAGGAGAAGAAGATAGTTGTACTAATTCAGAACCATTCGCGGGCGTGCTCACAACAACTGGTCAAAATTTCATCGCAATCGGATGAATGGTATAGGAACACATACAAATAGAAGAAGATAGAATAGAAAAAGAAGATGGTTGTACTAATTCAGAAACCTTCGCGGGTGTTGGCACAATTACTGACGAAAATTTTATTGCAATCGGATGAATGGAATAGGAACGCATACGAATAGAAGAATATAGAATAGAAGAAGAAGAAGAAGAAAAGATGGTTGTACTAATTCAAAAACCTTTGCGGGTGTTACCACAACAACTGACGAAGGTTTCATCGCAATCGGATGAATGGTATAGGGACTATACCTACGAATAAAAGAAGATAGAATGAAGAAAAAGAAGAAGATGGTTGTACTATTTCAGAAACCTTTGCGGGTGTTAACACAATAACTGACGAAGTTTCATCGCAATCGGATGAATGGTATAGGAACCATACGAATAAAAGAAGATAGAATGAAGAAGAAGAAGAAAATGATAATTTTTATAATTCAGAAACCTTCATGAGTGTGCATACGAGGGTGGGTCAATAATTCCTTAGAAAAAAGCATTAAAACAGTTTTTATTTTTGTATTTTTTTTTTATTTCTCAACATAATCTCCTTGGAGCTCAATACACTTGGTTAGACGTTTCTCATTTTTTTTTAAACCGTCAGAAAAATAAGTTTTCGGAAGGTCCTCAAAATAAGCATTTGTCCGATCGATGACTTCTTCATTTGAAAAAAAACGTTGTCCACTTAGCCATTTTTTTAAGTTTGGGAAAAGGAAAAAGTCACTGGGGGCTAAATCTGGCGAATACGGTGGGTGGTCGACCAATTCGAACTTCAATTCTTCAATTTTAGCCATTGATCGTAAACATGTGTGAACACGGGCATTGTCCTGATGAAAGAGGATTTTTTTCCTGTTTAAATGAGGCCGTTTTTCTTCAATTTTGTTTTTTAGCTGGTCCAATAAAGATGCATAATAATCCCCTGTTATTGTTTTCCTTTTTCCAAATAGTCAACGAAAATAATTTCACGTGCATCCCAAAATACAGTAGCCATAACCTTACCAGCTGATTTTACTGTTTTCGCCTTCTTTGGACATGGTTTGCCTTCGCAATCCACTGCTTTGACTGTTCTTTCGTCTCGGGAGTATAGTGGTGTATCCATGTTTCATCTACAGTCACAAAGCGACGAAAAAATTCATCCGGATTGCGTTGCATGAGCGACAACAGGGCTTTAGAGGCCACCACCCTACTGCGTTTATTGTCAACTGTGAGCAAACGCGGCACCCATCTTGCAGAAATATTTTTCATGCCCAATTTGTCATGTAAAATAGAAATGATGCTACCTTTTGAGATCCCTGTAACCTCAATTATCTCACTCAACTTTAATCTTCGGTCACTTAACACCATATCGTGGATTTTATTGATCATTTCTGGTGTAGTCACCTCTACAGGACGTCCTGAGCGTGGTTCATCCTTTGTTGATGTACGACCACGTTTAAATTCATTTAACCAGTTATAAATAGTTGCAAGTGAAGGAGCAGATATGCCGTGAACTAAATTAACTAAACTAATTATTTCCTTTGCTGTTAACCCTTTTATATTAAAATGTTTAATAACAGCTCTAAACTCAATTTTCTCCATTTTCTATTTTTCCATTTTCCACAAGCAAATTTTTTTTTTAAATGTACGAGAAACACACAACAACCCGACCAATCTGATTGAAACTTCGCAGCATACTGAATCGGTAGTGCCGCTGCATGAAAACAAACCGCTTACAGTACTAGTCGCGCCACCTGTCGGCTTTTCTAAGGACTTATTGACCCACCCTCGTACAACCATTTACCAAAATTTCATTGCAATCGGATGAATGGTATAGGAACCATACGAATAAAAGAAGATAGAATGAAGAAGAAGAAGATGATAATTTTTCTAATTCAGAAACCTTCATGGGTGTACATACAACCACTTACCAAAATTTCATTGCAATCGGATGAATGGTATAGGAACCATACGAATAAAAGAAGATAGAATGAAGAAGAAGAAAAAGATGATGATTTTTCTAATTTAGAAACCTTCATGGGTGTGCATACAACCACTTACCAAAATTTCATTGCAATCGGATGAATGGTATAGGAACCATACGAATACAGTAAAATAGAATGAAGAAGTAGAAGAAGGTGATGATTTTTCTAATTCAGAAACCTTCATGGGTGTGCATACAACCACTTACCAAAATTTCATCGCAATCGGATGAATGGTATAGGAACGCATACGGGACAGACAGACAGACAGACAGACATACAGACAGACATACATTCATTTTTATATATTAGTATAGCCTATACTCTTCGCGCAAGTGCAAGCAATAAGTTGACAAAGTTTTATCGCAATCGGATGAACGGTATGGCTGCGCATTAAATACGAACAAACAAATACACAAACACACAAACACACAAATATTAATTTTTATATATTAGATTATTATGTCGAATTAAATATTTTATAATATATTTTTTGAATATCTAAATTAATGAGAGATAATTTTGATATGAATTATCATTATCATGAATTACCACCAAATAAACACTGCATCTCTCGAAAAGCTGAAAATATAATATCAGGATCATAGTATTATAATAAATACTTTTCAAACAATGTCTACTTTATTGAGTTTTTTCCACAAAACAGATTCTGTGTTCCCTAGTTTTTTTCAAAATGTGTTAATTATATGTGTATGTACTTATAAGTTTTTTTAAACACACCTTTATGTATATAATGCATAGGGTAGTAATCAAGGGAAGTATTTACACTAACTACCTGTTATTGGTTTAATTGATTTAAACCACAGTATCCGATTGCCAAAATTAATGCAATTTATGGAGCTAATTTCGTCGTAATTAAGTAGAACGCATTGGTAAAGCACATTGGCGTGAAGTCTATGGGTGCGAATTCGAGTCCTGCCCGGCGTCATATAGGTATATTCATATTATGTATGTATCTATGTTCTATGCGGTGGCAAAGGGTGGAGGTAGGCTGTTAATATCCGCCATAAATAGTGCACATTAAACATTCTCAGTCCTACGTATTTGTTTTAATTGAAATAAGACTACAATTTTACAGATGATGTTGGTTATTTTTTTAAATTCAATTAAACTCCGCGAAAACCATGCCATAATAGATAATACTCAAAAAATACTCGTCTATCTACAAAATATCAAAAATAATGCAATTAAACCATACATAATTTTAGACATTTTATAGATAGAAAAATATGTTTTATTGATTATGCCTATTATGGTTTAGCTAGGCAGAGCGTAATGAATTAAAAAAAAAAACTAACCAACGCCATTTGTAATATGTATTCAAAAGTCTGCAGTATTTTTGTCAAATCGCCCATAGCAAACCTAAACTATTATGGTTTAGTTTGAGCAGGGTTTATTTGAATTTTAAAAACTAACCAGCACCATCTGAAAATTGTATTCTTAATTCAATGAAAACAAATAAGTTTGACTGACAAAGTTTAGTATGCATTACTTATGTCGGATCTTAACAGCCTACCCCCACCCTTCGCCACTGGTTCTATGTTAATTTGTTAAATAATTACAAGATAAAAACTATTTTTATATAGCACGTTTTTAAATTTTCTGTTGAATCATATAAACTTGACAATTCTATGTACTTATTAACAAATACTTTTTTTGTACTTGATAGAAATACTGAATAAAATATAGAATACTTACTGAAATGTCGTTTTCACATTTCATATTGATTTCCATAGTAACGCACGAATATATTAATAATTTAGTTGCTAGGACCCCCTTAGCAATCAATAGTGTTTTACTTTTAACGATTTTTTTCCGAAACATACAAAGCAGAATTAACTGAAAATAAATTCAATTCTGCTTAAAGATGGCCAAAAGTATTAAAAGAATGCATTGTCGTCGTGTTCTGATATATTCTAAAAGTTTCAAATGTCTAGCTAGTCGGGAAGTTAGTTAAAAATCTTCAATCGTACAACAAAATCTTGGACAAACAAGAAAAAATCTGTACCGGACAAACAAGAATACGAGCTGATAAAAACGTGGTAAAATATAATGTAAACTTCAAAATTAACCGAATTACAATTTTTAAATTTCGAATAGCTGTCCTAATAATATTATGTATAACGATTTGATTTCGTGTAAATTAAATTCCACTATAAAAATCACGAGGTTATAATATGAATTTCTATAAATAAATAAAGTACCTATTACTGAGTGAATTTGCAAAATGTGTGAATGACTCTTAAAATGACTGGTAGCACAGAATGCCGATAACACAACATTCACCACAAGAGTGAGATCAAAACAATAGATTGTTATTTTATCCCATACAATATGACGGGAATTGCGTTATAGTCGGCACCGAGAATGTACTCGTATCATGAAAAAATGAGTAATATGAAAACTTATCACTCAGTTATCAGTCAAAACACAAACGTAATAGTGAAACAATACAAACTTTTATTTACACGATTTCACATTTATATTTGGTGTGTAGTAGGGATTATTGTTATCTTTGTTATCAACAATACCTTTCTAGTCATTTCGGTTGCATTCATTATTTATAGTGTCAAAAATGCCTAGTTAAAAAAACCAAAATCTTAAAACACAACACGGCAATACCAAATTACAAAATTATTAGGCATCATATCATTTTATATCTCTGAGTAAAAGTTCTTTGCCTCTGTCGTAAGACCCTGGCGAAATCGAGCTGCGCCAATATTCGAAGCAGATCGTCTTCGGCTGCCAGACCGGAATAACTATTCTGGTCCGCCAGACCTTGAACCTGCTCACTAATCTTGAGATAACAATGGGTCCAAACCAGCGACGATCAACTAACATGCTGCCAAATACCTATAACGTGTGGTGCAAACTTTGATCTAAGGAGCAATTCTTGTCGTTGGATGTGTCATAGTTCATCTCTTTTACGCAGTTTTTCGGTGAAATTACTATTAAGCTGGTCGTCCAGCGTGGGGCAAAAGCCATATCGTCGCGCTTACAATCGATGGATCCCTACTAGGTAAGGTAAGTAACTACCTAGTTACCAAATATTCACGTTTTCCGATGATGTTTTAATGAATTTACAAATGTATAGTACCTTCCTATCGTAGAAAATATTGATGACTTATATTCTATCTCATATTTTTGATCAAATTATAAAAACTCAATATTGGCCTGACGTCTATGCCGTGAACTGTATAATAATAATTCATAATTATTTATTGTTTTAAAACAAAGTTTCTAATAAATTTATAATAATTACAGAATTAACAAAATTTTATTGATTGAGACGGTATTTATTAGGTAAAATTCAATTAAGTAGGTATATTATAGTCTTTATAGTTTATAATGATGTTACGACCGAAATTGCAATTGACCAAATAAACTAATTTTGCGAAATTTAATGATTTATTTCTTTTAAAACCATTCACACTCGGGTAAATTAAATATAATTTTCTCTCATAAGCGAAACATTTCGGTCTTAAATGAGTGAAGAAATATAACAGACAATTTTAGAGGAATGGTTGTTAGCTAATCGTCCAACTCATTGCTCTGCATCGAACGCACATTGGAAAAGTGAATTTGTCAGACGCTGCAGATATTATGGCTTCACAGACTTGGACTCACACTTCTTCACTCTGAAATATATCCCTTTAATACTCTAAAGTTATTAACTACAAGTACTTAAGTAATTGCTAAAATTATATTTTTACTAAAAATGTAAGTATGTTGAAAAGCTAATAATGTAATTTCGGTTATATTTCATCAACGATTCTCGTTCAGGTGAAATCAGTTTCTAACTAATTGGAAGAATGAAGTAATTACAGGTATAAGTTAATATTTTGAGTATATAATTTGCTAATGCATAAAAATAACTTAAAAAAGTACCTTGAAATAAAAATCAATATTACATAGATAGGGACTAGGGCCTAGGCAGTTAGTAACTTAAGTAGACAGTAGGATAAAGAATCCCCAGAAATATAACAAAGTATTTTACTTTTTAAAAAAATATCCCAAGGACTTGTGAAAACGGGATGACTAAGAGTGAAATTCTCGTCTGTCATCTATTACAGATTAGTCGTAACTAACTCAAAATCATTATTAACTTATATTATCAATATTATCACTTGTGTTATAACGAGGGAAATTTGACAGTCAAGGCATTTTGAGTTCACGCATTCCTTTGTTTCTTACGAATGTTAATTATATATTTCTAAATAAAAGTGGGTGGGTGGGACTTAAAAAATTTCTATGTCATAAAAAATTTAAGCTCAACTGAATTTAAGCCGGAATCCTAAGATTGGATATTTCTATCATATACCTATGAAGTAGTTTTAACTATTATCTAACTGTTGGGTTTGGGCCGAAATCCGGAAGGCCGGAATCCCGAAGGCCGAAATCCCGAATGCTGAAATCCCGAATGTCCGAAATCCCGAAAGCCTAAATCACCATTTTAAACATTCCCCCCCCCCATTACCTTATGTCAGATATAGCTATGCAGTGACGTCCCGTGGGGGTAGGCAGATTGAGCGTCGCTTGGGGGCGTCAGTTACTCGAAGGGCGGCAAAAAAACGAGGAGAATCATTTGGTGTATATTGAAATAGCTAAGTAAGCTGAGTACCTATCTACTTAATAACGAATATAATCTTTCCTTTTAAAAAATTAGCTCATTGGTTGGAAACAAAATGTATTAATTAACATAAAAGGTTTAACAGGACTGTATTTTTTTCGTCGGGTTCGCGGTGTCTAGTTTACTTCCGTTGCCCTTAGATGTCCTTGGTGACCAGAAACGACACGAGCACGGATGATAAAAAATATTGTATAAAAAATAGGGCGGCATTACGGCCCTGCGCAGGGGCGGCATTTTGTCTAGGGATGTCACTGTAGATATGCACGCTATCTTAGATGGTAAGTAAACACTAAACAGTAACATTCAAATTAATGTTTTCTACTTAACGTTCAGCAGGCCCGGCTCAGAAAACTCAGCGGCTCTTGTGAGAAAACTAAAAAAGCCACACCCCTCTACACATTCATTTCATTTAAAAAAAGCATGCACACTTTAAAAATAAATAATCGAATTTAAATAGTAATAATTAACTACCTATGCCTGTAAATATGCCTACACTTAAAGTATTATGGACACTGAGTTGGCACGAGGGTTGACGAAAATTAGGCTAGTCGATGTACCTACTTACCTGAATGCTTTCATTCTGAGTCTACCAGAAATACATTAGTTATCTGCTACGACTTACGATGCTAATACGATGTTTTGTGTTTAGTGAATTGATTTCTATAATAGTTTATGTTTGACTGAGGAAATATGTTTGTAAACGACGATGGTCAATAACTTCTCAACATTTTAATATGTACTTGGCATAATAATGTAAATAAAACCGAAAAGATGTTTTGCCAACCTCTCAAATTGGTCGCCCTTGTGCAATGCACAATTCGCACGTATAGACGAGGCGGCCCTGACGTTCAGTTATATGTTTCCGCCGACATACAAAATAAGAGCAACAAGACTGGCTATAACGAATTATTGATCTTAAACAATAAACCAGTATTTAAATTTTGCATTGAATAATAAATAGAATGTAAAGATAATGTTGTTTAACACAGAGAAATCAGAGCAAATAATATGTCTTCCGAAACCCGTTTCGAAATAGCAAATAGCAAAATGTGGGACAGATACATACACACAAACATTCGACTTGCAGCACATATGGCGTAGGTATATATCTATATTCTATCTCTACCAATGCTCCGGATTCCTTAATAAAAGCTAAAATAGATCCGACCTTTCCGGAAATCGCTTGCATAATGTTTGGGATATTCATTCTGTCTGGCTCTGCTTTTGTGTACGTGATTGATAATGAGTATTGTCATCAATTCACGATGATTCATGAACCATCAATATTAATAAAATAACTATATTAAGTACCTACGTGTTATCTTATATAGTACACACTACAATCGACAACAGCGAAGTTTAAATGTCTCCAATTAAAATTCAAAACAGAAAACATTATCGATATGAGATGTTAAAACCTCGGATGACATGTGTCAAAATGAAATTTTTCATGAGACAAAAAATGCTATTGAAGCTTAAACATGAAGGTAGAGTATACGTTTTATAACTTTTTACTGCACTGATATGCCTCTTTGCCTGATTAATTAGCATAAAATAAGATCAAATGATATTTACTTGTATTAATATGATATGTAGTAATAAGAAAATAAATAGATCAGTTGACAATGTCCCTCTGAGGCGGACGAAACCGGTCCTCATTTATTGATTAAAAGTGGAATAAGTACTACAAAAAAATTACGTTTTATTAAAGTAAAACAACAATAAAATAAATAGATTTTTTTAAGAAGACTTTTTAAGAAAAACTTATTTTTAGAATATATCACATCATTTTCATCGAAGAGCTGGAGTGCAAAGTTATGAAGTTTATAGTCTAGCTGTTTAGCTGGTAGACTTTCATTTTTTATAAGAAAATAAATAAATAGATAATAGGTATATATTAAAAACTTATTTTTAGAATATATCGTCATCATTTTCATCCTAGAGCTGAAGTGCAAAGTTATGAAGTTTATACTCTAGCTGGTAGACTTTCATTTTTTTTATCTGAATAATTTTATGGGAGGATCATCACCATTTTTAGTGTTCGTAATAATTCCGATGTGATGACTATGTACCTACATTGTAGATATTACGGTATTATTTAAAAAAAATGCACTTTACATCATTGGTTTCTATAATAATTGATTACTTACTTATATTTTAATTTTGGCGGAACATAGAACATTGAAGGTTTTAATAAACTAAACGAACATAAAATAAAATAAAAAAATATTTTGACAAAATTGTCAAATCGGAGGTTTTCACGACGTGCTTGTGTAGAAAAATAATAAAATAAAATACTCCAGAATTTTTTATAGGTGCTTCGTTGATTTTTCGTTGCCCACTAAGCTATAGCTGGAAAAATAGCGTTGTGGTCGTGGATTGTTAAAAAAAAATCATTTATTTAATCTTAAAGTTGAATACGAAATAAGTTGGACGAATGGTAAAAAATAATATTACTTATCACATTGTCTCTATTCTATTTCTATAAGCAATAATGTATTTTTGCCAGATATAATAATACTAATGTTTTTGGAGATTTCAATTTCTCAGTGTAGGCCTTCAGCGAAAACTTACATATTATTTCTCATGACGAGTTATGCAAACATTGTCATTGTTATTCTTTGCAATTTTAGAGATAATAATGATTTTTTAATGAACATAAATAAAATACTATAAACTACAATTCATGAGAGTTTTGTACTACAGATATCGGACTTAGGCCTAAAGCCCATTGACGCAGCGAGTGCGGCGCTCGCGCAAAATTTCTACAAGTGGCGCATAAATCATCGAAAATACAACGTAATCAAATACGCCAGCGCCCACTGGATTTGGCGACGCATTATATGCGCGCGCCGCATGAATCATCGTTTTTTCGCGAATCACCGCTTCTCGGCGATACGAATGAAAGAAAATACAATGGAGTCCATTCATTGAACACAGCGAGCAAAATCACGCTGCGTGAGGCATCGTCGATGGACGGGCGGAAAGCAATTATTTGATTATAGAGAAGTCATTGTTTTATTTTATTCCGTGTCATTATATTTCGCTGGTTGAATAATGTCGTCGTAAATATTTATTACAAGCCCCGAAATAATATAATATTTTTATTGCTTTGTTATGAGAGACGCTTTAAAAATAATTGTTTTGTGCTGCTTGGGCCGCTTAATACATAGGTGAAGGGTAATGCGCGGCGAGAGACGTGTGATTATGGTTATGAATAAACACTGCATACGCGGACTTCGCCCGCCCGACGCGTTCTGTGAGCGCTATCGCTTAGGGTTAATCGGGTTTCGCTTTCAGACATCGTGGTATGTGGATATATTGTATGTTATTATTTCAGTAATGTCCCGTTGAGGTAGATTTCATATAAATGTAATCTAACCACCTTTCCCTACCTTAATATTTATTAGATATACATTTTGGGAGTCTGAAGACTTTCCGTCTGGTACCTATGTTTGTAACACAATTCAGCGTTTCGGTTCGTAAAAAATCCATTTCGAGCACTGAATTCATAAAATATTATTGACGGTTATGGCATATATTTTTGTACAGAATACATACCTATTCACATATCTACATAGAAGGAGTGTTACATTATGAGACGCTGAATGCATCTACTGAACGAATGAAGCATGGTTATGTTGGTAAACTGCACAGATATTAACATCACTAAATTGGCATTACCTATTTCTTAACTCAATCAATGGCTGTCACTTTTTGATATGCATTGTTTTTACGATATTTACTGATTCGCGTGCAGTAATAATTATTATAAACGGTTCTACAATATTTTGCAACTTAATAATGTCGAGGTGTGTTATTATTACTTATTATATACACTGTGAAGTTTTGTCTCACACGCCCTGTAAATCAGAAAATTAATGTAATATTAGAGGTGTGAAGTTCTTTTCAAATAAACCTCCAATCTGAAGTAATATATAGTTAACATAATTGAGTAATCAGTATGCCAGAGGTCATTTTTTGTTTCACTCGCATAATATGTTTAAGTTCCATCTATGTTGAAGAAGATTATCTTTGACTCCTTTGGATAGAGCGAATTCTGAACAAAATATCTGTAGCAGTACCATAGGTTATGGCGTGTAAATTTGCATTAAAGCATCGTAGTCATTCAAAATAGAAACTTTAATATGTAATTGACAAGTAATGCCAAAGAGGATATGCTGCCAAAAGACGTATAAACTGTAAACAAATAAGTGTTGAATGAATAGAGAAAGATTTACTAAAAATAATTTATTTATTTTTGTAAAAAAAATAACGTAATTTACATAACATCGTTTTTTCATATACTTATACCTACTAACAAAAACTGACACGCACATATTAAAAATAATACATAAGTACTATTTAGATACGTATTTTTTATTAGCTTTTATAAAGAAATACTTTTTAGTTAGATTTTTTCATAATTATGTAATAGGTAAGTATGTATGTAGATCGGTTGTGCAGAACCCGCGGCCGGCGACCCTCCTTTCAGATAATTTCCTACCATACTTATTACCCTAATTTACCTACACTAGGCTTCCAGTGAAAAATAGTAAAATGCTACCATCTGTTAACTACACAGAACAGATAATAAATATAATTCCTATAGGCTATATTCAATACGCTACATTTTGATGCAGGGTTTTGAATGTGTGAGTGTCCTACGAAAATGAAATACGCATTATGCACGTGCAATAATGTGTGTAATACACCAATATTAAATGAGCGTCAATGCATACACCGAGAGCAGTTGTCAGTATTCGACGTATGACGTATTCTTGAAACGTGTTTAAGTTTATCCCGGATTCTTCCTTACTCGAGATCGGTTACCTGCTACTCCTTACCCGTTAGGTATTTCAGTTCCCATTATTTTTGAGTTCCTTGCTAGTATAGGCTGACATAAGTAAATTTGCAACACTAACCGTAGAGCGTGACGTAGTAGATAGCATAATATGCTACGTTATTATGTGTAAATAAAATGTAATATTATTTGATAGGTATATCGATCTAAAATCTCCGAGGAAGTGGTTAAATTTTGGCAGTGGTTAACTCTCTGGTTAACTATAAAAGTTAAAGTTTATTATGCTACAGTGGATATCGTTAATAATTATTGATATACTTATTATGATTGAAAAAACAATGGAAATGTCACGCGCATACACTAACAAAATCTGGTTGGAAGATATCTAATTCCCACTTTTAGAAGATATTAAAGTCCCTTGTAGCGAATTCTATTGACAACAGTAAGATGTGTCAGTGATCATACTCGCGCTAACACTAATTTTGATCTTGTAAATTGATCTTGTAAATTACGTAACTGACAGTAACGAGCCGAAGAATTTGGTAGATATGTAAATAAATATTTTATTGAAAATAACAATTCGTCTAAACTTGAGAGAGAAGCATAGCTCTAAATGGACCGTAACGCACCGGAGCGCCGTGTCGGTTCATGAAATCGAAAAAATTATCGCTCCATCTCGTGAAAGAAATAATTTGGCCTCTGAAGTAGATTGGCCATATTATACTTAACAAAAATATACTTCTAACAAATTTTAACACACTTTTATAAAATATACTAACATAAAATTAGATAACTATGTCAATATTTTCGGAAAATTATCGAGCGCTCCGGATCGTAAAATATTAAATAATATATTATCTCTGTAACACTTGTTCCTTATGTGAAATGAATAAATTTGACCGACTATTAATAAAGTTGTGCATCACTGGCATATAGTGATGCCAACCCGCCAAATCGACAAAGATTTTCTTTTCTTTTTACGAGATTAAGCGTTTACTTGGCGGAACTTTATGTTGTCCTCTAATTGTCTCTAACGGACATTTTCCACCAAAGGTTTGTTCACAACGCTGAAGAATTATTACTGGAGACCGGAAGCAAGCAAAACTGCGCAGTAGGCGAAATTTTATCGACACTGGGTGATACTGATAAGCGAGTTGCCTTCCCGTCTCACTTAAATCATGACTCATCATGAGTCATCATCTATCGCGAGTTATTTAAATTATATTTGCTATGTATACGATTTTAAAACATATAATAAATGGTAAATATTTATCATCAGGGGCGGCTCTACTTTTAGGGTTCATAGGGACCATCCCCACATCGTTATCATCTCAAAAATACACCTCCGATATTTTTTATCATTGTCATAATATACCTACCTACTTAATTACATAATTAAAGAACTATTTAATTTATTTTATCCATTTAAATAGAGATATTTATTATTATTATACAAACAAATAAAGCAATGATTGTAAATTATGTAGTGTAATGATCATTACGCAGTATTTAAATAATTAATTCAATTAAGTACCCCCTATTTCATGGTGATACCTATGTATAAAAATTAATAAAGCTATGGCGTCTATTTTTCGCTGACCAGGGTGTCATTTGTTCAAAACTGATAATGGTAAGTCTATGATAATTATTATTATTAACACATTGACTGCTGACTAGATAATTACTAATTACCACATTTAAATAGCATGCTAATTATATCGAATGACCACCTGATCGTTACGCGCTAGGTGCGTATTTAGCTTCCAATGACGTGAATGAATTAGATGTGATTATGTAACGACTCAGATAATCATATTGTCTATTCTGAAAAATTACTCATTTCCTGATTAATAAAATCATATTATTATAAGTAGCTTGGTAGATAATGTATATTATGAGACAGTAGGTAGGCATGTATATCTATTAATTAATGGCTAAACACCACCACCTAGATAGTCGTCGAGCCGCCACTGTTTATCATGTAAGTATATTGTGATTAGGGATTCCAATCCCGGGATCCCGAACTATTTTCGATACCTATAAATCCCGGAATTGATAAACATAATCCCGAATCTTTTGGGATTGATTTTTTTATCATTTTTTATGGAAAATAAAATAAAAACAAAAATATAACAGAAAAAATCTTTTAATAACAAATAACTACATTAGAAATAAGCTGAGTTTGAATGAAGTTTGATTTATACCCATGTGTAAGTTGCCGATTCATTTTATTTTTTCACATAAATTAATAAAAATGAGAAAGATTGAAGAAACGATGCTTCGCACTATTAACAAAGGGCGTGCATTTTTGAAGCAAGTATTAATAGACAATTTTGAAAAGTTTTTAAATAACAACTGTCAGAATTTTAAATGAATGGTAAGTATTTATTTCAAAGTATCGGTATAAGCCCGCCAGTTTTAATGTTGAATGTAAAATAATGGTACAGCATGAAATAATATTCAAAAATCAGTAGTAAAAATAAATAATCATTATTTAAATGACATGTTCCAATAGATAAAATCAATATCCATTATTATTTTGATAGTATGAAAAGTAAAAAACATTCAATGAGGCGCACGGCATTTTAGGGTTACCATTATCGCATATAAAGTATATTAATCTATGCATTCATGAATATCGGTAAGAACAAACTATTTATGATTATATTATTATTAAAAGAAGATCAAATAAGAAGTCGCAGAGGTGCAGAAAAAAGAGCTAGATGGACATTTCACAGAATAAATGCGAATAACCTCAAAGATTAAATTAATAATTGATCAAAAATATAGTTTCTCTAGGTAGGTACTACAAATATTACAGAAATCATTTTTTTAAACTAAGTACATTTTTATTACCTATTATTGTTATTATTGTATAATTAATAGTAATAGTATGATATTAAATTTATCTCAATTAAAATTTTTAAATTTTTTACTCATCACTACAAAAAAGGTTTTTATCAACGTCTTTTAAAATTACTAATTTAAGTAAGTATCTTAATTATTTATATAATATGTATATTATTATTTTTACTATTAGTGTAAATGCCGAATCAGATAATAATTTAATATTGTTAATTTATTACAGTATGTAATGTAAACAAGACCGTGAAACGTATTGCCATTGGCGAGCCAAAAGTCCGAGGACAATTAATGAGTCTTCCGATTTGTCTATGCTCTGATACTGATCAACGAACGAATAAAAAAATCGAGCTGTCAAAAGTTGCGATTATATTATGGAATATTTTCCGATAATCCTAAAATGTTGTGTTATTTAAATGTAGACTTGCATAAAATAATATAACAGTAAAAACAACACAAATTTTATGTTTTCTTTTATGAATTTCATAAACGTTTTTAGTAATAGGTTGTACGTAATTGAAGGAAAAGATTTTTATGTTAGGTATCGTTTGACTGGGTGTGTATTCTAGATTATCATGTTCAATCATTCACATTGATCGACATCGGTCGTCTTTAGTAATAGGTTGTATATAATTGATATGTCATTGAAGGAAACGTCTTATTCTGTCATATGTTTGTTACCATTGATTATTATTGTGAATTTTTGAACACAAGAAATACATTTATTGTAAACAACTGAAGTCTGTCTTATTATTTAGGTAATTCTGATACTGAAAATAATATGTAATAAGCACTATACAAGTCTGAAGTATGTCTTGTTATTATTGCAAAGTTGAAAATGTATATAATAGACACTACAATTTATTTAACTCCGCAATGAAGTAGAGATTAAGGGTTTGAATCTCATAAGGTAAGGTTACATATATCTTTGAAGTGCGCTTAGATCAAGAGTGTATGCCTAACAGCTACCTACAACTGATGGTTCGGAATGTGCAGTTAAGTTAAGCTACAGCTGATAGTTAAAATGAAATAGTATCTTAAAGGCACTAGAAGCTTGCTCAGGAGACTTGCATTGCATCATTTAACCATTTTATAGATACACAAATGCTGCTACACTAAATGGGCGTAAGGGATGAAATAATAGAGAAATACCATTCTAATAGTACAATCTGTTCTGGAGAGTCAGATAGAAAGAACAATACTATCCTACTAAATTTAACATAATAAGGAAGCTACTAAATAAGTTATTTCTGTAAAAGAAAAAATAGATTTTATACTGACAAATTGATATTTATACTTACCATTAATTATTTAAATAATTCCCAGAAATTGTTTAAATAATTCCCTATCATAATTTAAATACTTCCATTGTTATATTATAATACTTACCAAAACATTGAAATTGAAAGCCAATAGATTAGACAAATAACGACACGGAAAAAAATGATTTGAAATTCTCCAGCACCCTCTTTCAACACAAACATTTCGAAAAACTAATGTCGGGTTTTTTTTGAAACTCAATATCTAATGGAAATATCAAAAAATTCTCGGTGTTCAGCCGAATTCCGGAGTGGTGTACACCAGTGGCGCAGCCAGGGGGGAGAGGGGGCAAGGAGCCCTGGCACCCCTAAACATGATAATTATCAGAATGATTGTAAACATTGACATTGAAAGCCAATAAACTATACCTTTGAGCTTAGACAAATAAAAACACGGCAAAAAAATGATTTGTAATAATTCTCCAGCACCTTTTTTAGAAAAATTTCTTAGATTTTAATTTCTAACACAAAAATTTCGAAACACTTATGTCAGGTTTTTTTAGAAACCCAATACCTAAGGGAACTGTCAAAGTCCACCCGATTCCGGAGTGGTGTAGGTCATGGCTGGGGAGGGCTGACAGGGCTCTAGCCTGGGGCCCGGGCTGTGGGGGGCCCGACGTTTCGGGTAATATAATATAAGTGAGATAAACACATATCATAAATTAGCTTTAATAGTAAAAAAGTCGCCTGCGGCGCTATTACACTTCATAGGCATGAACATTTTCAATTAAGTACTTATATAATTGTGCAATATATTTTTTGATTATTACGTATCGATACTCGACAGCTCCATTATTAAAGTAGATGTATTAAAAATCGCCAATAATTCACTGTATAAGTACCCTTAATTTGAACTAAAACATAATTTGAAAAACGTTAATGTAGTGTTTCAGTAGCAGTTAGCGATAGGTAGGGGGCCCGCCAAATATCCTAGCCTGAGGGCCCGTTTCAGGATGTAGGGACCATGGTATAGGTACACCGAGTGCAATAGACAAAAGACAGATAAACGAGAAATTAAGCTGTGAAGAAGAAAAAGAGCCTATGGGACTAATTTACATTCTCCTCCTTGGGCCCCCCCCAATATTAAATCCTGGGTGCGCCACTGCTTACCAATAATCATTTTTTACTTGCTGTTCATATTAAATAGTTCCAACCTTTTTAATAAAATACTTGCTCGATTTTTATTAAAATACTTGCTGATAATGCATATATATACTTACCCAATAATTTGAAGTCTTAACAAAATAATTCCACCATGATTTCATACGTTTTACGGCATATTTGGCTGACTAATTGAGATTTATGAAGCGGAAAGGCCATACGTACACCATGATTTGCTTTACTATTTTTATTATTATATTATTAATAAGTTATTTTTATATTATTAAGTCTTTACTATCATAAATAGCAATCTCATATTAAATTCACATTATTATTTATATTACAATATTATTTACTCCATTAAACTTATGTATTTCCAAGATTGAACGTATACAATATTAACAATAAATGTCTTAAATAGTATAAATTGTACTAGATTTATTTTTGACCAATTTTATTAATGTTATTTGCAAATATAAAAATTTTATATTAACAATGGAAAAAAAATGCCAATCCCGGGAACCCGGGATTGTCAAATTGTAATACCGAAATCCCGGGATCAGAATTTTGGCTCGGGATTGGACTCCTTAATTGTGACCACTTTGAGACCAATAATACCAATCATTTTTAAGCAAATACTGTTGCAGTGATGATCACGCGATCAAAATTGCGTTGGATTATTAGCATGCGTAATAGAATTGAATAGGTAATGTTAGGAATATCTTATACTTATATTTAAGATTATACTTCAGCTGAGGCATGGTCTAAAAAGATCGTGACTAGGCGATGCGCGGATTGTGCAAATGACGCGAGCCGAACGAAATATAATTTGTCATAAAAATTCAACATGCGTCCTTTTATTGTTATATTTATTGTTATATTCGTAATAATATTAGTATATTCATTGACATGTTTTCTTACCTACCTACCTACATGGTGAACGTTTTTTAATCATCTTTACACGATTTAAGAATATACTCCTTCGACGCCATCACAAAACAAATTGACGTGCTCACACCTCGACTCTCAGTCTCCGATTGGCGACGACTGCGAAATTTCGATCCACCTACTGTTGAAAATTATTTGCCGTTTCACTTATGTATGCTCTTAATGATAGATCTGTTATTACTAGGTACAGGGACGTCTCGTAATTTTTCACACAAACCAGATAAGTACCAACCTACATATTGTTTAAATAATTTTTAACTATCAATTATTAATAGTCTTGCGGTGATGTGAATGTAATATGGTCGAATAATAATAAATAGTTATGTGCACAGGAACACAATCTGAAAACATCGCATACCCAGTATAAAAATACCTGTAACCACTGGATTCGCGCCAGTGTGCAATTCCATTTAAGCTACGGGCATCCTACTTAATTACGACGAATTTAACTAATAGTTATTATATGAAATTCTTATCAAATTGCTAATTATGTATGTTCACTGTTCAATTATTATAGAATGTTACTTTCAAATCTTGTGAATTATTTGTTGAATAAAATAAATCGTTTATTAAATAGGTATGTGACTAACTTACTTTTGTGTGGCGTATTTCTTTCTTAAAGCACTTACTGGTCCCATTTTGGCATTATTTTATTATGTTACCATACAGTGGTATTTATTTTACATAGTATGATAACTTTAATATCTACACATCACTAAACCACTTTTCGTCATAATATATTATTATATTTTGATAGTTGTTCTGTTTTTAAAACGATTGTATGACAAATAATTCGAAAACATTCTTAATTCAAACCACTCAAAAGCCCACAATGCCATTAACAATAATTGTTCCAACACAGATTGTATTTTATTTTTATCACTTTTTTCACTTATTCATTTTCTTATTGTGAGTCATAAAAATGCACTTTGCATGTGGGAACCAAAATAATTAGGTACTAAAATTGATAAAATCACATTATAATAATATAAACGAATAATAAAAAACCAATGCTGAATCAAAATATTCAAAATATGTAAGTATGTATATTGTGTGTTACTTATATCATTATTAACAAGCTGGCAGTAATTTCGGATTACAAACCCATCACCGGTGGGTACTAGCAAATTATTATAAGTGCTTATTCATTATTGTAATACTAATATAATATAAACAACATATCAATTACTAAATTAAATATATCTTCACATCGTTTCTAACTTGTTGTAACGGAGACATGAGTAATCACAAAGTTGTATATAATATTTGGTCTTTCTTTATCAGGCATTGTCATTTTTAATCGATTCGCTTCTGGAATTCTAACCAGCTGACGTACATACATTTACAACACTAGAAGTGAAAAAAATTACGAACCGTAATTATATAATTATATAATTTTATGCATGTATAGATATTATATAAAAACAAGTATATTTTTTTATATAAGTAGGTACCTGCTAAACTGAAATGAAATAACAGTTTTTAAATTTGTGGCATTCGCCTTATCAGAGCAACAGCAAAAATCGGGAAGTCATAAATATTACTTTTTTACCATGATTCCGACAAATTTCGTATAAAATTTAAAAATATTTATATGAAGCTACTTAAATGAATTGTATTGCTTTTTAATAATTGTCGAACCGGAAGGTAATATTTAATTTTTCCGTGAGACGGAGCGATAATCTCAGTGATTTCACAGACCGTAGTCGATGCGCTCCGCTCTTTTCGAGCCCTGGTTTGGAAACAAACTTCAAACTTAAAAACCGATAAACTCATTACGAATTAATCGCACTTACAAAAAGTCAGAACTGAAGTGATAAATGTATTATAAATTTAATATTATACTGATTAAGTTGGTGTTTTGCAAAATGTGTATATCGTTCTGAAGATGGGTTTACAGCTTATAGCCAGAAACAAACTGTTGACATCGATAAATCACTACCAGAAAATTTGAAATTTTGATAAATATATTATTATGTTTCAAAACCATTTGATTATGTTTAGATTGTTTACTTTGGTATTATTGACAGTAAATTTTAAACATATTGACACTTATTGTAGAATTGTATGTTGCACATAACACAGAAAAAGCTTTCTTTCAAAGTATATTTCAGATATTATATTATAACATACACATTCAATAAAAAATAATACTTTGCCGTAGTGCGAATTTGTGATCAATTAAGGGACTTCACTTGCACTGGGATATATTACAACGAATCAATGATAATAAATTTATTATTATCTACGTAGTAATCTCTTTCACTTTGATATCACTAAATCGTTTGTAAGTAGCTATGTATTACTAATATTTGTGTCGATATCGCGATAAGCACTTGCGAAATAAAGATAACATCGAACAGCTAAATTACTAACGGTCCCAGTTCGTCACGCCATTTTGGACATTTACTTCCCGCGCCTTTTTTGGCGAAAATATTGGCAACACTGACTAACATCAGCCGGTGGTCGATCGACGAATGGCGCGGCATGCTCACATTTTTTTTATTATCATTCGCCAGGCGGATAAAACAAGCGGCGATAAATATTATTTATTTTGAGAGGGGCACGTTTTAATTAGGTGCCAGAAGCTAATGGAGATAGTAAATGTTTCACAGATTGACCAGTTCGAGATATCAATATTATCGCGCTTGTCCTATTAGCTCATTAAAAGTCTCGTAAAAGTCGTAAATAAATTTGAACACGGACTAATATCCACGTTTTTTTTGGTATAATATTTACCGACCAATATAGCTACTTGTCAAAGTATCTAATTAGCGAACAACTTTCTTAGATTCGAATCCTAGAAGAGAAATTTTACACTTTTCAATTTAAAACAGTGTTATGATTATAAATAGTGTAGTATTTTCGATTTTCATCATTTTACTTTTTTCTCTTCTTAACCACGACCTATATTACCTATAGTAGTGGTTGATTGAATCCCTTAACAATCCATTCTCGTGAAACTATATCCATGCATCCAGAGACGGTTTTAGAAGTATGAAGACCAGATGCGTAGTCAGGTTTCGAGTCCTTTTGGGTTCAATCAGGCCTCGCGGACTACGGCCGTTGTTAGAAAAATAATACAACCATACGTTGAAGTTGGTTTTTAATTTCTATAAAATAGTTTAATAAACATTTAAAAATCGAAGCCCTAATGCAGTAGAAACATAAAATTCTCTGGGAAATCGAATACATATAATAATACATATTATATGATGTGTTTCCAATAAAGCTAAATTAAAATTGAAAAAAGGTTTTAACAACATACCTACTTATTCAAAATTATCTCATCAACTAATTTGCTGATAAATAGGGAAGAAAATAATATCATCTTAAATTTTTAAGTAATTTTGTTAAAGGTACCTATAATCAAATTATCATGTAAATTGTAATATAATCGGTAATTTTGTTGAAGATAGAAAAATAAGGGTTTCAAGTATGAAAAATATATTTGTACAACAAAAATGACGTTCACAAGTAAAAGATTAAAACATAAAGCAATAACATATAAATATTAAAGATATCCAAATAACAAGTTTTTTAGTACCTACCTATAATATTCACGGTCTAAAAAGATCGTGGCTAGGCGATGCGCGGATTGCGGGTCACGGGTGCAAATGACGCATGCCAAACGAAATATAATTTGTCATATAAATCCAACATGCGTCCATTTAATGTTCTGTTTATTGTTCTATTAGTAACAATAATAATATATTCTTTGACATGTTTTCTTTATCAAGTAAATGGGTAACGTTTTTAGTCATCTTTACACGATTTAAAAATTAATACCCCAGTCGCCATCACGAAACAAATTGACGTGTTCCCAGCTCGACGTTCTCTCTCTGAATGGCAGCGAGTCGAAAATTTCGTCGCGCCTATAGTTGAAAAACATTTGCCGTTTCACTGATGTATCGCCTTAATACATAATATACAAGGTTTAACAGAACTGTATTTTTGTCGGATTTACTTCCGTTATCCTTTGTCGTCCTTGATGGCCTGTAATGACACTTTGCGAAATACACTTGCATTATAGGTAGGTAGGTACTTACCTAATTTTAATGTATCCAAATGTTTTCACAACTCGCTTGCGGATCGTAGGAAAATTGTCAGGTGTATCTGAAATCGCGGTTACTGTTTTTTTTTGTAAAATCGTTAGTGACCTCCACCCTAGAGGTGAATATTTCATGATAGTATAATAATTATACACTATAATGGAATTGTCTGTCCCTATTTTGTTATATGTTTATCTACTAAAGAGTAATTTATAAAGAAAATATTGGAGAAATATAATTTTGTTGAACCAAAAAATTAACAATATTCTTTTTTCTTTACTTCTTACGGAATAAAAGTAAAGAAATTACCAAAAAATATAAAAGTGCAGTAAACTAAAAAAAAACATTTGGTGAAAGTATTTCTAGATACTTCTATTTTTCCATATATTTCACGAATACCGGTATTAATACCGGTATTCAATAGGAAATACCGAAATACCGGTATTGGTATTTTTATTCGGTATTGCAATCCATATAGTGTACCTACTTACATAGGTAAGTATTTGATTATTTATTTTTGGCTATCTTAGATGAATACACGAACATATTTAAATGGTAAACTGCCATTAAAATAATATGTATTACAAAGGGAATGGGTAGGTACCTAATAAAGGTATACTGTACAACAAATAATGCTGTCAAGATTTTTATGCTTCGATTATTTTTTAAGCTAAGATGTCGATTATTTCTAATGAATGCTTTCACCTGTTAACTACACAGAACAGATAATAAATATAATATTCCGATAGGCTATATTCAATACACAACATTTTGATACAGGGTTTTGAATGTGTAAGTGTCCTACAAAAATGATAGACGCATTATGCAAGTGCAATAGTGTGTGTAATACACCAATATTACATGAGTGCCAATGCATAAACCGAGAGCAATTGTCAGTATACGACGTATGACGTATTCTTGACACGTGTTTAAGTGTTTATCCCGGCTTATTCCTTACTCGAGATCGGTTAGCTGCTACTTCTTACCAGTTAGGTAGTTCAGTTCTCGTTATTTTTGAGTTCCATGCTAGTACTATTAGACTGACATAAGTAAATTTGCAACACTAACCGTAGAGCATGACGTAGGTAGCATAATATGCTACGTTATTATGTGTAAATAAATATAATATTATTTAATAGGTATATCGATCTAAAATCTCCGAGGAAGTGGTTAAATTTTGGCAGTGTTGGAACATCTTTGCGCATAACTTTCACCACATACTTCACCGAGTCGCTGTGACGAGATATATCTGTATTCCTGACATGACACATGAATGTTATTTTAATTCTGGAAGGTTGGCTCTCCGTTGCTCAATACCAACCTTCAGATCTCGTGGGATATTTTTTAAAATTTATATTATTATTGATGGCGTTTGTTTGCCAGATCGCGAGTCTATTTCAGTTTTAATTTCCACCTCTAAACTATTTCCTGTCAACGCGAAAATAGCATGGCCCGGTGGGAGTATTTTTCACAGCACGAAATTTGATTCGGCATTCTTCATCTTTCGACAAATTAATTGAACATTCAGCCGATAATCTTTAATTCTAAAAATTCTACTTGTATGAAAAAGAATACGTTTCGCCAAATTTAAATATTATCGATACTTTAAAGCAGTGGCAGTTGAAGATACATGGAGGATTTGGACGCAAACTGATTTTCAGCCACTCTACGATAACAAATAAACAAACCAATTTCCAAAAAAAGTACTTTGTTCATACTAAGGTATTCATGAAGGTGTCGTTTGTGTAGGTGTTTTACGACCGGTTTGGAGCGCCCTTTGCGATTTTTTTAGCCTGTGCAATATCAATCGCCTGCAGCAACATCACTTGAAAAATTGCCTACCCTGCTCGCACACGGCAATGGTTTGTGGGTGCGACAAGTCACAGGTCAGGTATTTATGTACGTCCATCTGGAGGTAATTCATGGGGAGAATGAACCGGTATTCTGACAGTTAACAGTTAAGGTCCTCACATTACCCGTATAAATTATTCTTGCCGTAGTGACGTATGTCTGTCAGTTGTTCTACCGCCGATTAACCTACCACGCTTTGTTGCTTTCTAAGCGGGATAACTTCATTTCCCTGCATTCTCATGTAAAGAAACTTAATTTTATAATTTTTGCGACGCCACTGCGACAACCGATTTCCAAAATGGCAGCATCAGCATTGTTGTCGCGTCACCATCCGATACTCCAAATACGTTGCTCAACTTTGTCCGTGCGTAGGTAAACCTGCAGCGCGAACTTGAATGAACCGACCGAGCCGTAAACATTGGTTGCACGTGCGTCATATCCGCGAATTTTCAGTTCAATGAATGAAAACAATAATGGCACGTGAACCAACGAAGCAAAGCACAGCTATTTAATGTTTCAAAACCAAAACATGAGAGTTTAATAATCATTGTAGGCCCATCCTCAAGGTCGCGGAACCGTTACTCAGGTTTGCAATACCGGGATCCCGAATTTTGGCGATTTTCGAGACGGATATTTTGAATCCCGACATTTCAGAATTAGTTTATATACCTATGCAATAAAAATTTGTGTGCGAACTAAATCAATACAAGGAATGTTAAAAAAATAAAAAATTATGAATAGTCTAGTGACATTTTCTTAATTTCTCGAGAATCTAGAGTTAGTGATTTCTCGAGAAATGAAAATTTGATAATTTCTCAAGAATTCTTGAGATACCTATATCGATCAGAACCGCTAGTCAATAATTTTAATGTAGCTTCAATGAGGTGATTTCGATCTATCATTACTGTAATTAAAATTCTTGAACAAAAAATTCATTGTTGAATTTCTTTTCAATGTAATTTAACGATAACATCTGAAACAAAAATAAGTATGAGGTGTTGATCCATGAGCATTCTGAAGACTTCAGTAATTAGCACTCGAGTAAGTAACGCGGTTTTTAGCCACATAAAGGTCAGCGACCATACCTCTACCAGTTGCTGCATACACGCGGTAGGTTTCAGCAGTCATTCAATCAAACACTCAACTGGCTCGACTAATTTTCGCCGTTAGGCCTCTTTCAGACGAGACACCGGTGTCGCGCTCGATATAATATAGGAGGCCTTTGTATTCGAATAAAGGGGCCTTAAACGCCCCAGAGCTAATGAGTCAACGCATAATTTCGCGTTATAAATTAGAACATAAGACTGGCTGCGGTAATAAAACTAAGCGTTTCGGCGGCTTGAGAATGTAGCGGCCGACGGAAAAGTGTACCGGGCACGCGTTGAAAGGACAAAGGTCATTTTATTCGGATACAAAGGGTTCCTTTATTAATACGAGCGCGACACCGGCGTCCCGTCTGAAACGGGCCTAGCTCACTTCAGTCTGCAGAATGTAAACTGCGACGCGTATCTGAAAACTTGCAGTGGTGTGTACACCGATCCTTAACTTTCGCAATCCAGTGTGAGGCAGGTCGAGTGATGTCACAATATATTTATGTGATTTTGTCAAAACCCGGGTGTTCGTGATTGTTTGACATATATTACTACACTACTGTCATTGAGTCTCGTGGCCTGCTGTGGTGCTAAAAAGAATAAATTGAAAATCGTCTCGACTGGGAAATAGTCATAAATCAAAACGGGCGCGATGTTGCAACGTTCTTTCGTGAGCGAAGGCGAGACCAACCTGGGAAAGTGACGTCACGCGGCTAGTCGAAATTAATGACATTTTATCGAATTATACTTGCGCCCCATGTTGACTGAAATTTGCTTTCGTCATCAACTGTTTTTTGTTCAAACTAAAATGTAGCATTTGAGCTGTGTGCGGGGAGGTGCATTAAATTACACGTGTTTTATGAATACGAAAAAAATTTAATTGACACATTCGAAATGTTGTAGTCGGACAAGTTTTGATATGCGACCCGGCTTAAGTTACAATTCGGTTTGCAATTTTACTCGCCGAGTCGGTTCATAACACCAGCACCGGTATGAGAAAATTACTAGTGTGTCGATTCCTATAACATGTAGGATTTTTTTTTTTAATTTTAATGGAAACAAATGTTTACTAATTGTTACGTGAAAAAAATGGCAAACCGATTTGGCAGACGATTGCAAATGTCAATAGCTGAGTAAGTACATGTCCATTTGCTAATTTATCAACGTCAAATAAGAATCATTTAGAAGAAAGACAATTCGTAGCCAAAAGCGCAAGTAAATAATAATATGGCAGCGAAATGTAAATGGAAAAGAGCACTGAACGAACTTGACTGTATCATTTAATACCTATATGCCAAGAACTGCAACATTTTGTACTATTACGCTAGCAATTACACAACCAATCACAGAACAGATTAATAAATATAATTCAGATAGGCTATACTCCAATACACTACACTTTAAAGCAGGGTTTTGAAAGTGTGAGTGTCTTGCGAAAATAAACCACACATTATAGACGTGCAATATGGGAATGGGACAACTGGACTCCGGACAATTTGACGCCGCACTGTCGTAGACACATATACAGAACGTAGACGAGGTATTTTAACCAGTTTCTATCTACTACTTAGTAGTTTTAATTCATTTTACTATTAGCATAATGTATTCTTTATTGCGGATTGAAAAGGCTTTACATAAAATAAAAAACTCTTTTTTCGTTCGAACTTAAACATATGCACGATTAAATCTTTATTTACGTCTGCATATTTATATTCTCACCAACTATTAAATCAAAATATAATCATTTAAATATAAATAATAATATTAAATATTTTTTTTAAAGTACCTATAAGTACCTAACGTCTATTTATTTTCGAATTCCATGGCGTCCAGTTGTCCCGGTGCCAAATCGTCCTAGACCCTGCAATAGTGTGTGTTGCAACCTTAAAATAATACACCAATATTGAATGAGTATAAACCGAGAGCAGTTGTCAGAACGAAGGACAAGCTTAGAATGCCATATTCTTGACACGTGTTTAAGTTTATCACATATTCTTCCACACTCGAGATCGGTTGCCTTTTACTCCACACTTCTTAGGTATTTCAGTTCCCTGGTTCCAATGGTGGACACCAATATAGCTCACCAAAGCCTTGGAATTTTAACTCCCTTCTTATTGTGGGGTTTTCGACCACCTTGTCCGTATGAATATAGTCTAATAATAATAATGTCATCCTACGTTATTTCTTAATCGCATTATCGGTACTTCTTTGACAGAAGATGCATATAATGAATGACGACTTGCTGTCCGATTTTGCTTAATGGAATTAATAATGAAAAGGACGGATAATAAACCTTATTTCAAAAGTACTTATATTTTAACATTTGTATAAGTACATAGTATGTATTATATTATAATACATAACATTAAAACTTTTTACTCGGAGCCGAACAGACCCTGGAGCAGAGCTGGAGCAAGTATTAGGTCCCGGAGCGGAGCAACTCAAAAAGGGTCCGCTCCAACCCTCTGAATTTAGTCTGCATATTATCGTCCATTTCTTTTATTGGCAAATAATCATGAATCATAATACTATCCATCATTATTACCTTGGACATGTCTTCCTTCAATAGACGGCACTGTATAATACCAACACAACAGCGAAATTCGTCTTCATGAATAGTGCATACCTACTTACCTAACTAACTGTTTGCGGATATGACAACACAAGCAATATGTGAGTTCTTCGCCAAATTATCTTGAAGCCATCTACGAACTTCCTTTCTTAGATTCACACTCTTAAAGGTCATCGGCTTGACATTTCCGTTCCGACGTAACTCATTTTAAAAAGACAATGCCATTAATTATTATTACTTAGGCAATTATAATTTTATTGTTTCTTCTATGCCAGCCCTGGGCAAATTACGTCCCGCTAACCACAACTGGATACCTACCTACTTTATATTATCCAATATTAATTAATTATTTTTAAATTAAACTAAATAAGCACGATTTCGCTTAGAGCGAAAAATTATCTCGGAAATTATCAAAATAGTCGCGTATATCAGTGGTTTATAAAATTCTTCGTTTCGCGGCGCGCTTAGTGTATCATATAATGTATAATATGTTTGTCTTGATTTATCTATATATCTGTCTGTAACTTTTTCTCTGACGCACGCACACGTTTTTGTTGCGCGATCGCATAAAATAAAACACCCACTTTGCATCCCTCTCATGTGCGCTGCGCTGAGTGCATACGCTCTACATCAGTGATTCTCAACGTGGGGCGAAATTGAATGTTTTGGTGGGCAAAAAGGTCAGCTTGAAAATCATTTGAAGACGAAGCATAGCATAAGTGCACTAATTTTCTTCCGAGTTGTACATGTAACGTAATAGAGGTAGATATTTACTTACGAAAGCTAAATTAAATAATTACAAGATAAACACAACTTTTTATATACCACGTTTTTAAATTTTCTGTTTAATCATATAAACTTGACAATTATATATTCATATTGATTACCATAGTAACGCACGTATATATTAATAATTTAGTTGCTAGGACCCCCTTAGCAACCAGTAATAGTGAGTAGTAAATATTACTTTTAAAGATTTTTTTCCGAAACATACAAAACAGAATTAGCTGAAAATGAATTCAATTCTGCTTAAAGAAGGCCAAAAGTATTAAAAGAATACATTGTCGTCGTGTTCTGATATATTCTAAAAGTTTCAAATGTCTAGCTAGTCGGGAAGTTAGTTAAAAATCTTCAATCGTCCAACACAAATTTTAGACAAACAAGAAAAAAATTGTACTAGACACACAAGAAAAAATCTGTACCGGACAAACAAGAATACGAGCTAATAAAAACGTGGTAAAATAGTACCTATTGCCTATGTGCATTTTTTATTTGAAGCAATTCATTTTTTTCCAGAATTAGTTAGGTAAGTAACTATAAAATTTTGATAGGGGGGCATGGGGATTTTTGAAGCGTTGAAGTGGGGCTTGGCAGAAATAAGGTTAGGTAACACTGCTCTACATATGCAAGTTATGTGCGAGATAAATCTAGTAGGT
Source organism: Rhyacophila brunnea (assembly GCF_057557595.1). Lineage (NCBI taxonomy): Eukaryota > Metazoa > Arthropoda > Insecta > Trichoptera > Rhyacophilidae > Rhyacophila > Rhyacophila brunnea. The sequence goes on from NW_028232774.1 coordinate 26,390,158, forward strand.
TTCTAGTTAAACTTGAAGTAGATTTGTAAGTATGTACATATTAATTGTTGTAAGAATAAGGTGATGTCGTGTTTATGCACAACAGAAAATATTTGCAGGTAAAGTGGATTTGTATGTAAAACTTTTGAATACATTATAATAATAATGCGACATGTCAGATTGTTAATTAGCATGTATAATGTAAAAAGGTTTTTAACATGATATTAGGTATTGAAACAACACACATAAAGATTGGCATAATGGTAAAAGGAAGTTTACATACGATTTCATATCAAATTTATGTAGACACCATACTTTACTAGGAATTAAATTCAGAATAGAACTTTCAATCACGTAATTAGTGATTTATCACTTTCGTGATCCCAGGCTGTAGCGGAACATACCCTCGACAAAAGATCTCTTTATATGTTAAGTATAGGAAATGAAAACTAATTTCCCAAATACGTTTATTTCTTTTCAAAAATCAATGTTTCTGTAGTATCTGTATAAAAATAGAAACTGTAAACTCCGTGGAGGAACCCTCCCCCCACCTTTTGCAGCCAGTTTGGTATATTGTAATATGTATGTTTATAATATAATATTGCTAAATATATCCAATAGTTAGATCAGGGTCTACTTTTAATAAATTGATTATTAGATAACTACTAGGTAAACAAATGTAAATAAAGATAATATTTAGGTACTTAAATAATATATACACAATTTTAATAATACCAATGCTTAATTAGTGAATGGACAGATTTTTTTATGTGATGTAATTAATTGATTAAATTCCTAACACTAATTCTAATTGCAGAAGTGGAATAAAATTAAAGTAGGTACCTACATTGGACAATGCAAAACTAATTAAAAACAAGTTTGCAAGTCGATGTATCTATTTAAATGTACAGCATCTTCAATATAGTAGTCAAGTGCTGTTATTGATTCATGGAATTTATTTCTGCTCTTAAAATATCATGATACACGGATAAGACGTCCTAAATTATACATAGGTAGATACATTATGCCTAACGTACCTACATATTTCTTATTAGATAATTTATATAAGTTTTACAGGATAATTTGGCTGATTTAAAAATACATCTGGACATGGTCGTCATTGTTATAATAGTATTGTGTTATTATCGATTATAACTGTCTTTCAATAGTCACATATTGTTGCAGCGGGAATGGCAGTTTACCTTTCACCCATCACCATCATCATCGACACTGACAACCTATGCGGATATCAGCTTTCGTCAGAAAATATTATATTATTCCACTATTCTGCACCGGCCACCCTGGTTTCCTTGTTGATAACGTCCAACCACCTATATTTGAGCGTGCCAATCGACCGTCTGGTCTGCTATTCTAAACATACCTCGGCGTTAAGTTTGTGTACTGTCCAATGTAGGTGCAGACCTACAAACTTATCTAAAGAATGGATGGGGGAGCCACAGTCGAAAACTACCCAATCAGGACTCGGAACTGGACAGAATCTGAAATTCGAATGACGTTAGTAGTTCGTAGTTCCATTTTGACCGTTCTTTAGATAAGTTTGTAGGACTGTACGTCATGATCTGCCCACCAGAGGTTTACAACTTTAACAGATGTGAAGTGCTTTATCATTGAATGAGGTTCAGTGCTCGAAATGAAAAAAAAAACGAACAGGGGCTCGATAGATTTTTTAGATTTTTTTTGTTATTTATCTACCATACGTTTCGCATTCAACTCTGAGAAAGAATATGTAAGACAAATGAATTTAATTATTTTCTTCATAACTAACGACCAATTTATAATTTTCCACAATACCGAGCGATAGTCTCAAGGATTATCAAGGAGTGGCGTTCCGGTCTACTCCGGTCCAAGAACTGTATGTATAGGGTGGTCAAAAAAGTATCGAGTATCGACTCATTCAATACTTTTCCATGACTAGAATATTTAAATGCTGATTGACGATGAAAATGTATTTAAATATTTTGCAATAAGTTAGCTATTTTTTTGTGCAATGTAAGTATTTTGTTTTATATTTTATGAGCTCAGCTCCGGTTCGTTAAATTCCCGAGATTATCGTTCCATTTCGTGACCACCTGAACCAGCTTGACCATATAACACTCAGTTAAATACATTTATATTTATAAAATATAGATACAATTAGATAAATATGTCATTATTTTCTGGAACTCATTGAGCGCTCTTGGGTCATACAATTTTCCATTTAGAGTGCTGCTTCAAATACACCAATAATGAATGAGCGTCAATGCATAAACCGAGAGCTGTTGTCAGAATGAAGGACAAGTTTAGAATGACGTATTCTTGGCACGTGTTCAAGTTTATCCCATATTATTCCACACTTGAAATCGGTTGCCTGGTACTCCACACCCGTTTGGTATTTCGGTTCCCATTAATTCTGTGTTCCCTGTATTATATTATGATTGTTGTTTTTCAATAATATATTGCATTTTTAGTAATATTAAAAAAGTTTCGATGCTTGCAAGTAAGTAAGGATACTTTTTCTTTCGATATGGCAACCCTAAATTATTATGTATTTGATGTTTGGAAGATTTAAATTCATATATCCTTGAAAGTAGGTATTCCAGTCGATCGTCTATCCACGTTCATTAGAGCGTCTATTATCCAGATAAACAGTCTGAGAATGCTTCCTCACATTCGATTCGTTGGTATTTTGATCCGAATTGATTCAATGACGACGCCTGACGTCGCGGCGCTGCCGGCATTATATTTTGTTGTCTGACTCTAATTAATGGAGTGATTCCAGTGACGGCTAGAAAATTTTATGTATATTACGATAAGATATCAGTGGCGAGGGGTGGAGGTAGGCTGTTAAGATTCGACATAAATAGTGCATACTAAACTTAGTCAGTCATACTTATTTGTTTTCATTGAACTAAGAATACAATTTGCAAATGGTGCTGGTTAGTTTATAAAATTCAATTAAACCCTGCCTAAACCAAAACATAATAGTTTAGGTATGCTATGAGCGATCAGACAAAAATAGTGCACACTTTTTCACTCATACTTATTAGTTTTCGTTGAATTAAGGGCGGACGTGCTCAGCGTGGGTCAAAATGGAGCTTTTTTTTATTTTCAAAGCATGATCCTGGACATACCTTAAACGTTGTAGATAATCTATTTATATAATTACACGCGCGTGTTTGAACATGTACCGTTTTAAAAAAATCGGTTAGGCACATGTTCAAACACGCGCGTTAACATCATTTTACTCCCTACTTCAATTATAGTTTGTCAATTTATGGCTACGGCCGTATGTTGTAGCTTAACCACTGGGGAATGCCAAAAGAAATGGCGTATTTCAAAAAAACACTACCTTATTCTCAGGTCAATAATTATTATAAAGCAATCATTATTCGTAGGATGTTTATCACACTTTAATGGTCAAAGACATAGATTATTATGAGTATCTTTAGAATTATCTTCAAATGTGTTAATTTTGCCCATTTTTTGAATAACAAAATGCCTAATTCTTGTCAAATTTGGGATCACAGAGATTATCAATATAATTTTTTATCGTAAATATTTCATTATAATAATGTCGATATAAATTATACTGATGGTTTTATAAATGCGTTTAAAAATTAATAAATGTAAAAAATCTTAACACCACTGCACATTTATGTACTGAAATATGACTATATTCTAAAACATTAGAGCGAGAGGTTTAAAAGAATACTATTTTATGTAATAAAAATACTTTATGCAGTCATCAAATGTTTAAAATAAATATAAATGATAATAAGGCTTCAAAATTATATAAATAGATTATCTACTACGTTTAAGGTATGTCCAGGATCATGCTTTGAAAATAGAACAAAAGCTCCATTTTGACCTACGCTGAGCATGTACCCCCTTAAGTTAAGAATACATATTACAGCGGATGGTGTTGGTTAGTTTTTTTTAATTCATTAAGCCTTACCTAACCAAACTATAATCGATAAAAATTGTTCTGAAATGATGTATGGTTTAATGACATAATTTTAGATATTTTAAAGATAAATGCATATTTTTGACTATTATCTACTATGGCTTGGATTAAGCAGGGTTTAAGTAATTGAATTTTAAAAACTAACAAACACTATTTACACATTAGTTCAATGAAAAAAAATACGTTTGACGTATAATGTGCACTATTTATGTCAGATCTTAACAGCTTACCTCCACCCTTCGCCACTGTAAGATATCTATGTATTATTTTATAAAATTTATAACAAATCACAATAGTTTTGTTAATTAATCGTTTTTCATATGTGAAGGACATTGGGCAGGTTTTACTTTTAACCATCCCGAAATGACATGCGACACTTTTCAAAGATTTTGCCAGAATTGTCTTATGAGCAACTTCCGAAGACATTGACAGAAGCGTGACATGATGGAACATGGACAGTAAAACAAATGCCAAGCCGTGAGGTCAATAGCCATTTCCGCAACAGATAGAGCATAACAGAAATCACCAAAATTCAAGAGATTTTACTAGTTTTGTGTTAGATTTATTTCTTCAAAATGTAGGTATTAAGGGAATATAGAGAATAGGGGAACGATAGGATTATAAACGATCAAATATGCACCTTTATGGTGTCAACTGCCATTTAGTGATGGAAAGACTTTATATTACTTAATTAAAATGTTTAACTATATTATTTATAGTATTTATTATAAATATTACGGTTTTTACAATTCATAATTATTTGTCTGTATAAATAATTAAGTCCCTGTGTGGATTGATTTAAGTACCATAAGTATCATAAATATTTTATTTCATTAATTGAGATTGCGTTTATTATAATGGTTTAAACTAAGTGTTTAGTTAACTTTACGATAACTTAGTTATTCATGTTGACAGTTGTTTCGGGCTACGAAACCAACTTCAGAACAACATTTAACAACTCTAAGGTCAGCTCTCGCTCATTCGGTGTACTTCCTTGTGTTTTTATAATTTGTACATATTTACATAATATATATTTTTATTACACTATTTTTTGCTCATATCTTGTTAACAGTGATACTTATTATCTTTATATAATATTATATTGCCATCACAGAACAATTTCTGAGTTCCCTGATTGCCATGTTATGAATCTCTTAAAGTTATAATTTAGACTGTTCGCTTCAAATATAACTGTCCAACGGAACAACGGTCGATCGCGGGTCGGATTTTGGCCAATCGCATCAAAGACCCATATGAATTGAATCGTGAAAATCTAAAAATCGTGTACATAAAGTTGTAACACAATATGTTTTCATTGATATTTTGGAGAGGAAGCATTTTAACGATTCCTATTTTTATTTCCTTAATCAACTTACGTGAAAGTTGTACAAATTAACTACGAGAAATACCGTGTGATTTTGAAGTATTAGGTACTTGATTATATTGCATTACTCAAAGCCAGCTGCAGGAGTGCGAGAAAGATAATATATGAATCTCGCCCTTTAAACTGAGACGTAATTTTTTACGCCTCTTTCCCGCCCATTACCGCCACGCAGTAGGCTCTTTGTACATGCAGATAATAGTTTGACAATGAGTGCTGAATGAGCATCTAAAAGAACACTAAAATTTATCATTTTCACGATGAATAGGAAATCTATGACTTCTTTGTGATAGTTGAAAACCAGTATTGTTTGCGCTAGAGTTTTTGCAAGGTGCTTTCATAGGCCGAATTTAAATTAGCAATACCCGATGTGGCTAGACGAATGGTTTTCAATAATGCATTTTTCTCAGCCAGCACAAATTCCTTTAGATTTAGCATCAAGTAGAGTCTGTCTGCCAATGTTCTTAAATAAACCTTGATGGTAAATTCGAGCATATATCAAGTACCTATATAAAGGCATCTAGGGAAAAAAAGCCTTAGTATCCCCAGCTAAATAACGTTTGCTTAAGTGGAAGAATATCAATGGGAGAGAGTAGTTAGTTTACTTGGAGTTGGGCATACCTGACCCTTAGCATTTTGTTTACGCCGCCATATGAGTGAAAGACAGGAATGATCAGACAAAACTGTCTCTATTAGATCTGCCAACGTCGTTTCGGCGACAAGAAGGCATTAATTCTTGGCACGAAATTCGGTTTATTTTCGACCACCTGTTTATGCACGATAATTATTACAAAAAACGAATCAATGCGATATTGTTGTAGATATTATACCAATGTATTATTGCATACTAGTAGTAGGTTCACACAACACCACTTAGCGAAACGATCTGCAATTCTCCGCTGACGCAAGGAAACAAAACAATACAAGAACATACCTACGAAATCTTACGTTGTGTTAAATAATGTCATAACTTGTACCAAATGAAGATGTTCAAGTCGGTCCAACCAGTTGTTGTCCGTTCGGTCTGGTCGTCACAAAGGCCAATTTTGTTGCGTTTAAAAAAATGAGGCAAATTATTGCGGACGTGAACATCTCTTCACATAGTTTTGAATGTCTGTATTGTTTTTTGTGTTATACATTTATCAATTAGAATCATTTCTTTACGTTAGTTCACCGTGATCCTGTCTTCCATTGGCACTTTTTTTTATTAAAAACGCTCTGTAAACTCAGTCAAAACATACTTGAGTGTGTGGCGGCCTCAGTTTTTGGTATTTGCTCCTTACACATTCCCAGGTGTAAAAACTGGTGATGCTTCACATCAAACGTAGGGCCTCGTGAAACGCACGATTAAGACTGAGTGTAGTTTGTGTTATACTAAATTGATACTAATACCAGTTTTTAAACGTGATTTTAGTTTTGGAACTAAGATTCATTGGAATGCTTGTTCTTCAAGTGCACGCATAAAGATTTTTGTCTGTAATTGTACTGTTTTATTTTTAACTACTAAATTGTCTTATGATTGGATTTTTCTGACAGACAGTCCAGTTCTATTTTTAAAATATCATGCGGGTATTAGTGTAAAAGTCTGGAACAAAAATATGCTAATATTCGTGATTTATATTATATTCTATGGTTTAATAAGTATGGTAAATGACGTCTTCTCTCCTCTGACTATGACCTGAACAAGACCGAAACATGTGTGAGTAATTGAAATTTAATTCTCCATGTAAATTCACTCCGTGATAGTTTCGAAAATTAATTCCTTACTCCCTCACCCGGTGACGTCCCTAGATAAAATGCCGCCCGTAGGCTACGCCAAAATGCCGCCTCATTTTTTTTCATCTTTGCATGAGTCCAATATCTAAGAAATGTGTTGTAAGGACTAAGGATACATTACTAACAAAATATCAGACTAATGATTCGCAAATCTGCACGTGTCGTTTCTGGTCGCCAAGGACGTCGAAGGGCAACGGAAGTAAACTAGATATCGCAAACCCGACAAAACCATTGAGCTAATTTTTTTAATGGAAAGATATTTTCGTTATTACTAAGTTTAGGTAGCTATTTCTATATATTCCAAATGATTTTCTTCGATTTGCCGCCCTTCGAGTAACTGCCGCCCCCAAGCGACGCTCAATCTGCCTACCCCCACGGGACGTCACTGCCCTCACCAGCTAAATCTCTACCCAAATAAATAAGTTTTCGACATTTTTGTTGTATTCACCAAACCTCGGAAATTTCGTTTGTTTAAGTAAGTATAATATCTTTGTCTTGTGGGGGAAAAAACGGAGGATTAGACGAAAAGTTTTAGTATGTATCGCGATCGGTACCACATTTAAATTTATACATGCAATACTTTGGTCATTTGGACCATTGTATACTATTTTAATAGATCAAATTACACAGTCTAAACTCAATCCACTTACAGCAGATAATCCCGCCACAATCTTTTATAATTTCTAATTAGTTATATAGAAAATAATATCAAAAGCGGCAGTTTAACTTTTCCACGAAGTCAAACAAATGCAACACAATACATACTATTAATGCGTTTACCCAAACGAAACATCGTGAGTCGCAAACAAAACTTCGTGACTTCGAATAATTAATTTCTTCACGAATTATAGCTTTATACAAAATGTTATTTTCATTAGTGTGCGATTATTTTTTTAAACTATTCTACGTGCAGTAAATAAATTCTATGTTGGTGCAGTTATGCTAATTGTTATAGCCCCGCAATTTGAGCCTATCTTTATATTATTCTTATCAAGCATTAATAAGCAGCATAATGAATGTATGGGAATGCGTTTGATATAGATTTGGTTTATCGCACGATTTTTCTATCAATCTAAAACGTCCGGAATGCAATGCATCTTTATCGCTCATTATTTCAAACCTCTTCCTAGTGGATATTGTTTTATAGTTATCCACTTTCCTTATCAAACTAAATGTATAAGAATGCCATGCGTAATATATTTTGTTTTTATAAAGAATCAAAATAACTTTACAATTCAGTTTAAATTCAACGTTAGAGAAAGACGCATCGATGGCATTCACTGTATCAAACCAGACTGTAACAAGTTACTCTCTAAACTAAACTCTAAAACATTATCTGCTATAATATAATATAAGTATATTAATTAACTTATAATAATTTGAAATGATTCCGCCGTTCCATAACATAATTAGAATTTAAGATTATTAATTTTATAATATATATCTAATAATTTAAATTGTTATATTATATAAAATTTGGTGTTTTTAAATACCTAACAAATTATTAAGAATTAGCGATCACTCGCAACGTCGTCTGCATCAAATACGGAAATAAAAATTAGACAGATATAGATAATGAGTAAATAGACTGATTTGTTTGAATGTAATTTATCCACTTATTATTTTTAAAATCAAAGATACACACAACGGTTGGATCGATTCGCGCTTCTCTCTATCCAGCCGTCCATTTATTTTATATGAATATGTATGCTTTCAGAAAGGTAGTCAGTATCACACACTGTTAAACCTGTGCGAACAATAAATCGATCGATACATTGAATAATCCATAAAGATACTTTGAGCACCATTTTTTTTTTGAGTATATTTTGATCAATTGCGTTTTTTGGGTCCTCCAATACTAATAATTTTAGCCCAAGGCCCCTTCAAGTGTAAATCCATCCCTGATGATAACGCTAAATTAATGTTGTGCTAAAATAACATTTTTGAGTCCGAGACAGAGATGGCAGTCTAATAGAATTTTCAAATATTCTTGGAATCTAACTATCTAATAAGTAGTATCTAGGAAGTATTTTTTTAAAATTGCGCAAATTATTCGTCAATAATTGTGATAATATTATAATCTATAATGCATACTTGTACAACTATACTGACACAGCTCAGTGGTTTCAATACACAAGCGAGGTAAAAACAGTTCATTTGGATACAAATGGAAAGTCACAAGCTAGATTCCCAGCATTATCTGAATCTTTGAAAAAATTCAAATAAATTAGACCAACAGTACAATAATTTATTTAAACAATAGGCAATAATGCCTAAAATGCTGTACTGCGTGATTTGTGACCGGAAAAGAAACTTTAGATTTTTTTTTATATGTGATCTTGAAGGTATTGTTGTTATTCGCGAATATAATAATATAAAGTATTGATTTTATAAGAATATTTAATTTAGTAAAATCTTACATCATCCATCATTGTCCTTCTTGAAGTTTGTTTATATATAAATTACAGTAAGTACCTAGATAGATAGTACATTCTAACAAAATATGTGTAAATCTAATAGGGTATAGCCAGGGCTCGAAATGGATTGGAGCGCACCGGAGCGCCGTTCCGGTACATGAAAATGTAATCCGCAAAATAATCGTTGTCTCGTGGAAAAATATTGACAATCTGAGCTAGATATGTCATAATATAACAAAACATCTAACACGCTTATTTTTATAATGGATTATTAAGGATTATATTAAGGATTATAAGGGAAATTATTTAACATTTTTTTTAAATTTTCCATTTCGAACGCTGGGTATATCTAAAAATAATAATAATAATTATTATTGGAGAATGATAAAAGACAATATTGTTATTCCTTCTTACTATCTCCTAAAAAAACAACTGATAGGTACCTAAATCTCGTTTCAATATCCATATGAAATGCGATCTCTTGACATCATAGAAACCATATAGAAACTCATTATGTACCTACATGACTATATAATATAATCTAACTGTATATACTAGTGCATCTTTATAGTGAATTATTATATATGTATATTTTTATATATTATTATACTATCAAACTAAAAATAAGTTAGTAAAGAAAATAAAAATATGCTTACCTTAGATTGTATAATAATCCTTGGATAATTCAAATCACTGCACCAAACATAGATAGTAAAGTCTATTGTCTTTTCTTGTATTGCATACTAATTATCATATAATAATATGTTCAGTAGTTGTAGTAGGTAAGTACCTATACGATAAATTATTAGGTATTCAGTATTAAGGTTTTATTTACATTTACACAAATGAACATTTTTTCGGTTTTACGAACATGTGAACAAACACTCCGTGAGGCCGTTCAGAGTAAACTTCGCCTCGTCAAATTCAAATTTAAATTTAGAACAAACAGAGAACCGGCGTCAATAAAAGTCTCTTTGGTTCAAATATTTCAAATTCAAACAAAACAGAAATAATAATCTACATGGCTGCATTATGTTGGTACGGCACGAATCTGGTGTACGAAATTTCGTGGTACATACACATTACAAGAAATATACCTACCTACCTAAACAAAATAAAACACTTAAGTATTATATTATACACTTTCATAAGTCATATCTGCCTATTAGGTTATGAAGATTTAGATTAAAATATATTATTATGAAACAAAAAAAAATACAATTTCGGTCTCGATTTAAATAAATAAATAATATAGTATCCATATAATGCAAGCGCTAATTAGCCATACCGCCGGTAGTTTGATGCTATATTTAATTAATAAAAAATATTTGAACTTCTGCCAATGTTTGTAATCTAAAATAATTGGGGATAGTTTATATACATATATACTATTCTTCTTCACATTTTTCTAGCTTACTCAATGCGCTTTTATATGTGTGATCTTAAAATCGCAGGAGCGTATTAACCTTTACTCTGAGTGCGCGCAAGTGTAGGGCCCCATGCTGACATTCCTAATTCAAAAAAATATCAAACGAAAAAAAAACGTTCTGTAATTTAAAAAAAATCCACAATAGCAAATACCTACTAATTTCCAAGTTTTAATTAGATTTTTAAATATTACAAATTAATTATTATTTTTTGTGAGTATGAAAATATTGTAAAAAAGAAATGCTGGTGTTCGTGCCTCTTATTTTTTTTTTCGGTAGGTAGTTCAATTTCTTTCATTATTAAGTATATATTTTTGGTACTGTGAATATGGCCCCCAAAACGTCAAATCCGTCCCTGTCTAAATGAGTTGTTTTACAGACTATTGAATTTGATTATAATTGGTGTTATAATAGGTACATATAACACAGATTATCGAAATTATGGAGGTATTGTACAATATGGAAGTTAAATAATATAAACACAAAAATTCACTAAAGACCTTTATTTTTCAAGGTGAACTGAATACGGCATGCAAACCTCTGTAAAAACTTTATCAGTCGACTAATACAAAATTTTTTTTTGTTGTTGCTATTTTGAACGCACTATATTATTTTATTTACGAGGCACTGAACATGATATTTTTTGAATTGTGCCAAAAACAATAAAAAAAAAATAGATTACTGAGCGCCACCAAGATATGATGGGTCCAAAATCAACATTAAATTAAATAAATTTGTTAAACTTGAGACTTAAGATCCGCCAGTTTCAGCTAAGGTCACTCATTATAAACAACAATTAGGCGATAAAGTATCCAGCAATTTTGTTGTTGGTCGATTTGAAGTCAAAACCTACGTACGTACACTATATATTTGAAGTTTTTTTTTTAATTAAGCTGCTATTATATTAAATAAATTAACGCTGTCGCCCAAATATTCAACTGCGTTATTGTTATAAAAACCTGTAGTTTATTGTTTGTTAACGTATCCGCGAGAAAATGAACGCGATTTTGTTAGCTTTGATCAAACTTTTTTTGATGCGCGGGGGTGAAGTAATTTAATAGCGGTTTATTAAATCGGACCGCTTCGGCTTCGGCATGCACTCGACTGCGGCTACCGACAGACTGGAAATAACCTCTGATAGAATGGCCTGCAAAGTTTTGACAATATGGAAACTAGCGTAGGGTGAATACACGTCATTATAAGATTGGGCTGTGGATAATTAAGACGAAACATTGAATCATTATTATTTTCATTTGTGATATTTGTTTTCGTGCTCTCATTCGTCGCTCTTTGTAATATGTCGCCCCTATTCAACGCATAACCCGCCTATCCCAACGGGACGTCATTCTATAACATATTATTACATAATCAAGCCAGTAAACCCAGTCGTTCATATTATAGAAAGGTACCTTAGGTACGAAAACCAGGACTATCAAGACCAGTGTTGCCAACTGGTATTCACAAAAATATGCACAGATAGGATAAGAAAATAAGCTGGCAGAAAAAAATGCTACATTTTTTCAAAATTTAAAAAAATTCTAGAAACTTGCATTTCAAAAAATGTCATAATTTATTACATAACATAGTTTGCACAAAACAAATATATAAAAATAATTTAGTATTTTACTACTAATAAAATAAGTAATAAAACATATGATAAGTCATAATATTTCTTGATTTATCTGTCTGTAACGCAACACATGCTCTCTATCTCTGTCTGCACATTGAACACATTGAGCGTAATTATATTGACAGGTGCCACTGGCACCTGGTAGTTTTTACTATTAAGCTATACGGTACAAAATACCAGTATGTTGATTTTCAGGTAAATCTGATATAAGTACCTAATATTCAGATGATAATTTCGCAAGCTAGATGTCTACCTATTCGAAAATACTAGGATCTGGTAAAAAATGTCAAGTTGGCAACGCTGAATTTAAGGCCTGATCAAAAATCCTCGTTAAGTTTGTCATTCATCAGTAGACCGCAACGCGGAACGTATGTTTCTCTGATTGCTATCATTTAATATAGATCTACCAAGGCCGTATATTATAATTCTAGTTAATCCTTTGAATGTAATGCAGTGTAAACTAAAAAGGATTTCAAGTTATACACATTTATATTTTTATAAAAATCGATGTTTTTTCAAATAAATATTAAAACGATGAATTAGTCAAAAATCTACACGACGAAAAATTTAAAACTTAATAAACTAAATTTTAATAATAAATATGACCATAAAATATAATGTAATAATAAGATGTGACCCTGCAACGAATTAACATTTTATTACATTTTTAACAGTTGTAAGTTTATCTTTGAATTAAAAAAAAAATCTTTTTAATATTTTCAGATACATATTTATTAATTAATACAATTGAAATTGTATATTATCAAAAAAAAAATCTCAAATTGCAAGCTTCGTATTTTTCCGCTAGGTTCTCTGCTGGCATGCCTCTCCCCCTTAATACCTCAGTTGAAGCATGATCTAAAAAGATCATGCCGAACGAAATATAATGTGTCATGTAAATCCAACATGCGTCCATTTAATGTTCTGTTTATTGTTCTATCAGTAACAATAATAATATATTCATTGACATGTTTTCTTTTTAAAGTAAATGGGTAACGTTTTTAGTCATTTTTACACGATTTAAGAATTAATATCCCCGTCGCCATCACGAAACAAATTGACGTATTCACACCTCGACGTTCGCTCTCCGAATGCCAACGAGTCCAAAATTTCGTCGCGCCTATAGTTGAAAATTATTTGCCGTTTCACTGATGTATCGTCTTAGTGGTTATACTTAAATCATTATGTGGATATTTCTATGGTGTCATTGTATTATACATACGCTGCCGCCATACGGTTGAGTGAATGATTTTAAATACCAACGTATAAAGTATATTATTTTAGAACGAGCTCATGGTCTCCGCATTGAAGTAGTCGCATTTCTCGGCAGTGTACTATACCTACCCAATATTCTTGAGTAGTTATATATTTATTTGCATCGGCCAAGTTTGTGTGATCGCAACGTTCGCAACTGATGCTGTGTTTTTCTTGTGAGAATACAACGGGCAGAGCTTTTAAAATAATAATTGAGCACACTACCTAAATATTCTGTAACTGCGAAAGTATAACATAATAATATAAGAGCTGTATAAAATAATATACTGAATATATTATTCGATACGTTAAAATGTGCACATTTCTTAGGGTTTCCCTAACTTTTTCTGCGATGGAAAACTTGTTTATTTTCTAAGGTATAATAAATACATAATAAATAAAATTTTAAAAAAAATGAGAAAAATACAATACTTAATCAATTATTTATTTAGTAATTATTTTTACAACAACGCATAAAGAAATAAGTGAATAAAGTTCTTAATGACTTCGATGATTTTGGGTCCTTGAATATATTGCAAATATTCTTGATATCAGGCACAATATTAGAAAGTTGAATAATTCTAATATCTGGTGTGGCGTCAAGCTTGTTCCTGGACGTCGACTTCGTTGCAGCATAATAAGAAAATCGTACTAAACGGAAGTAAAACAATAACAGCTCGTTTTGACACGCTGGGGTGGGGTATTCTTTTAATAAATTCGCGGAACATAGTTTGGGAAATCCTGTTCTAGTATACCTACCTAATAAAGAGTGGGTCTACTTCTACTACTTTATTATGATATAGAGATAAATAATCTATAATCTGCAACATTTATGTGAAGCTTATTTGACATTATCAGCGCTCGAAATAGAAAAATTTATGAACCTGAGCGTTCGGTAATTTTCCGAAAATCTTAAAATGTGAGATTTTTTGTTATAGGTACCTATAATTTATATATCTACCTTAAAAGGACAAATTAATGCAATAACAGTATTTAGATATCTGGTACGCAATCATACTAAAGATTCGGACAGGGCTCGAAATGGACCGGAGCCCAACGGAGCACCGTTCCGTTTCATGAAATTCCCAAAATTGTCGCTTCGTCTGATGGACGAGTTAATTTGACCACCTGAGGCTAGATAGGCCATATAACAAAAAATCCAACACTTTGATTGCAACACAAAATTATTTAGCGTTCCGGTTCGTAACAATTTCCATTTCAAGCGCTGGATTCGGGCAAGCAACGTTTTCAGTGCAGCAGCCGAAATAACTATTTTTTTATGAAATATGCTGTCAAAATGGTATACGTAATCAGTGCCGGCGCGAGGTTATTTGGTGCCCTAGGCAACGTTTATTTGCGTGCCTCCTTTTTAACAAATTGTCTCATTTTTTTTCGAAATAATAAAAAAAACATTTATGGATCATTAAACATATAATAGACACTTATTAATAAAATAATTTTAGTCTATTAATTCCAAATACGCAGACACAGATAAGAGAAAAATCATAAGAAAACTGTAAACTCTTTATTTTCAGTTTCAAATATACAGTTTAATTTAAATAAAAAAAATAATTTGTAACCAAATAATAAACAAAAATGCACATTTAACAAAAAAAATAGAAATGATTACTGAATTAAAATTTAATTTTTCTCGCCTACTTTTTTGCTTTGCTAAACTCCTTCAAATCTAATGTCGTAGTTTGGTCATACTCAATTGAGATTGTTGCTAAATCTACTAGTCTGTTTTGTGACATAGTTGAGCGCAAGTACGTTTTAATAAGCTTCAATTTTGAGAAACTACGTTCACCACTTGCCACTGTTACAGGAAGTGTTATTAATATTCTTAGAGCTACAAAAACATTTGGTTCACAATCTTCAATATTTTGTTCTACGATAAAGAGCAGTAGGTACTTCTGGTGGTGGCATAGATTTTGAAAGTCCTCGAGCTACTGCTTGAAGCTCACTGCATAGATCGTTGGCATCAGTATCTTTGTTAGCATTATGAGACATTTTTTTTTTTTAATTTTGCTGTCGACAAGTATATCTGCTGGTGGCTTTTTGTTTATATTATATATGTCATACAGGAAGCCAAATAAAATATTATGTCCAATTGTTTGAACCTCTCTTAGATAGATTGCATAGCCATGTCTAAAACTGGATAGTAGAAACCTATGTTGTATTGCTGTTTATGTTCTTGGGGTACCTCATCTTCAGCTTTATATTGAAAGTGCCGTTTCTGTCTTCTCCTTCGAATATATTTTGTGTCAAATTTTGGTTCTGTTTATAGCATCTTTGCAATCTCAGAAGCATCAATTAAAACTTGTGCATAACTTTCATCACTCCTGCATCTTAGTAAATATTTTTTAGTTAGCTCTAATTGATTTGAAGCAGGATATATATCAGTATCCTTTCCTTGTATTATTTTACTTACAATATTAACTTCTTAAAGAATATTGTACCATACGACAATTGACACCATACATTTCAAATTATATCAGCAAGGAAGGGCCTTTGCTTCAATTCGGGAAGAATTTCCAGATGAATTATTCAATATTGGGTCATCAAATATCTCCATTAATGCATCATATATATCACCCAGATTATATCTTAAAGGCTTCAAAGCTTCAATTTGGCACTCCCACCATATTTCCTTCAATGCAGGGATCGAAATGGACCGGAGCGTACCGGAGCGCCGTTCTGGTTCGTGACATTGGTAAAATTATCGCTTTGTCTCGTGGAAAAAATATTTTGACCGTCTGAGCTGGATAGGCCATATTATAATAGAAAATCTAACACATTTATTTTTTATAATACACATAAAATGTGATAACGATGTAAATCTTCAGAATACTGTCGAGCGCTCCGGTTCGTAAACTTTTCCATTTCGAGTGCTGCCTCAATGGTTTGAGAGTGAACATTGGGATACGGTTAGATAAAACTTTCCAACGACGTGTCGCCCAGAGAAATAATTATATATTTGTTGAACTATATTCATATAAATTGCTGAGATAAAACGTATACGGCCTCTTTTTATCTTGGATGAGCTTAGACCGCCTACCTGGAAATGTCGCAGTTTTAACAAAAACGGTGGATAGAAAATAAAAATTTTGATTAGCGATCTGAATGTTTTCCGAAGCTCGTGGCGAGAGGCTGGGTTCCAGGCCCAGAACTGCCTTGTAAACGCTTTTAAGTAATTAGACTAAGCAATACATAGCTATGTGACCAAACCCTGGGATTTGTATCGTTTGTACCGTTTGTATCTGGATGTATCGTTTGTCTACCTGAAGCTGGCCATGGAACGCCACCAGATTCCAAATCCGATCACTACTTATCATACATAATTACAACAAACAGATAAAAACATCAAAATAAAATAAAACGTATTATTTAAAATTATTAAAATATAGAAATTAATTTTAGTTCTCCATTTATGTGCCCCTTTATGTCTTGTGCCCTAGCTAGGCGGTTGCTTAGTTCGCCTATATGGACGCATCGGTCCAGTACATAATTATTACTTTCCGTCATATATATGCCGCATATAAGCAGTGCATGATTATTTTATCTACCACCACGGGATGTCACTGCTTTGTATTTATACATATTATATGTTTGCCAAATCCAATGAAATGATGCAAAATTATCACTAAACAGAAATTATGTAGCAACTAAACATGCATTCAGGTATATTATGATGAATATGTCTATCACGAATTAATCACTATTACTATAGTAGCCACAACATAGCTTGTCACTTCGCGAACACGAATATCATTCTCGCTTTCCCTCCACGGATTGTTCGATATAAATAATTACATAGGCGTAAAAATAGGATGGTAAATTATTAAAGACCAATATTATTTTATTATTTATAAATGCACTCATCGTGAACAAGAGACAGATTATTCATTTCAGCAAGTGACATGCTATAAAAAATTACTATAGTGTAGGACGTAGGTAACACTTTGGTTAGCACGTGTTGATATAACAGACTTTGTTTTTTACGAGGAACTCCTAATAAAAACAAAGTCTGTTCGCTGAAGGCCGAAATTGAATAGATTATTTTAATCACTTAAAATTATTTAGGTACTGTTCGGTTAAAGCGGACACAGCGGAAAACGCATTTTGAAAATAGCCGATAAACTGGATTATTTGTTAGGTTAACCTAACCAAACCTAACCTAACCTAACCTAACCCAACCTAACCTAACCTAAACTAACCCAAACTAACAAATAATCCAGTTTATCGGCTATTTTCAAAATGCGTTTTCTGCTGTATCCGCTTTAACCGAACAGTACCTACCGTTATTTATTTATTTAAGAAAACAAAAACATTGTGGACATAACAAATCTAAATTCAAGACGTGCACAACATGAGATTTACATTATAACAAATATTACCCTCACAGGAGAGAAGAAGAGAATAATAATATAAAATAATAATAATGCGGCCGCGCGGATTAAGCGTTGGCCTATAGTGTCGTGGGTCCCAGATTCGAATCCTGTGTCTGGCAATTACACATATTGTTTTTCAATTTGTGTATGAGTCAGAGTACGGAGGTTGAGCAAGTGGCTGACATCCATTTCTCGTAAAAACAAAAATCTGTTAATACAAACCTCCACTCTGTTGAGGCCCATAATGATCCTAATAGGATCGGACATGGTTAAAAAAAAAAAACAAACATAAATACTAGAGTTCAATTTTATACAGAAAAATAAAATTTTGAATACAAAATAGGTACATAGCACGTCACCGAAAATGTCTACGTCTTTACGCTCTACGTTCTACGGCGGGAGCGCATTGACTAGTCTCGGACCCCTCGCTAATGGTGCCTGATAGGCAGTGACGTCCCATGGGGGTAGGCAGATTGAGCCTCGCTTGGGGGCGGCAGTTACTCGAAGGGCGGCAAATCGAGGAGAATCATTTGGTATATTATATTATAGAAATAGTTGAAAGAATTTTCTTTACGTCGTGTTGTACAATAATAGTATAGTAAAAATGGTGTGAAAATAATAAATCTGTGTATTGCTCAGACTCTGGTGATTTCACTTTTTATATCTAAATTTAATTAGGTATGTATGTTTTAGTGGTAAGTGTATATTTTCTTAGTAATGTATCCATACAACACATGTCATATGCCAGCTTTCCATTGGCGAGCCAAAAGTCCGAGGACAATAAATCGTCCGATTTGTCTATGCTCTGCTACTGATCAACGAACGAATAAAAAAGTCGAGCTGTCAAAAGTCAAAAATTGCGATTATCGTAATGTCTTCCGATAATCCTATAATTTTGTGTTATTTATATGTATACTTACATAAAATAATATAGCAGTGAAAACAACACAAGTTTTATGTTTTATTTTATGAATTTCATAAATACAAATAAAAAAATAATTGATAAATCTCTCATTTTCTAATGTCTAAATTAACAAATTAATCAATGAAAATGTTTAAAACAATTAAAGATTTTTTTCAGTCCAAATTATCGAGTATTAATGTCAAATCGAATTTGCATAGTGATCGACGGACGAAGTCTGGCAACTCGGAGAGTAAAATATCAAACATGTTTGAAATCCAACGAGCCTGGTCTGTGGATTAAAAATTCCACAGATCTGAGGTGCTCCACGCGAAAAAAAAGACCGAAGACTGTAAATCGTCTGACTTGCGTGCCAATGGAGCGCCGGCATTAGCTATTGGAGTGATAAAAGGATATTAGGATGATAAAAATACTGTACTTATAAAAAAAATGGGGCGGCATTTTGTCTAGGGACGTCACTGCCTTAACAATCAACAGTACGCCAAAAGTACCTTAATATAATTTAGCGTTTTCCGTACTAAATTGAAATTGCAACTATCCTATTATTGAAAAATCTGTCGGAATTTATAATTTTACAAAATACCTGTGTAATTTTTTTTGCCGAAATATCTCAAATTAAATAATATGTCAAACTCCTGAGTAAAAAAATTGATTACTGGAAGAGATGAAAAAAGGTTTTCATTTTCATTTCTAAGGAAAATTTAAAAAAAATCTCCGTATTCATCATTGACAAAAAAAAGTTTTACATTTTCAATCGAAAACAACTTGTACTAAGTATATTTTTTTTCCTAGAACAATAAATAATTATTGTAGGGTCACTGTACTTCCAACATGAAAAAGTGGTAACATTGCGAATCTTTTGTTTATGAATAATAACACAGGAATCCATATTTAACCGTTTTCTGCGACTGACGGTTTATTAGCAGTAGAGATGGAAAAAGTGTTTCGGAGACTTTAGTTCAATAATTATGGATCGCGATCCGTTCGGACCGACTCGTACAATTGAATTTTTTTTTCCAGCAGAAATTTATGTATATAATTATAAGTACACTATACAGTTAATTCGTAATCGAAGGGACAGAAAATTAAAAAGACGATTACATCCTGTAACGTGGAAATATTTTTTTTTGTTTTACTTCATTAAGAGGGCACAACATGTGTGCCCTCATTAATTGGCCATTCGATATAATTAGCATGTTATTGAAATGTGGTAATTAAATAGTAATTAAATACTCCGCGGTCAACAGGTTAAAACTGTAACTGTAGGCATGTAATTCGCGTAACGATATTTTTTCGGCAGAGAGATATGACAACAATCTATACAAACTATACACAAAAGTCGGCGTACGATAAGATGAGTCACGTGGCTCGTATCCATGAAATTAACTACCTACATATAAAAAAAATCGCGCACTAAATGCTTCGTTCACACGACTTTAATCCTATAAAACTAAACAAAAAAGTGCGTCAAGGATCGCGACCAGGGCTTCGAACCGGAACTGAACCCGAAAACCGGAAAAAACGGTAAATTTTGTCGGAACAAAAACCGGAACCGAACCGAAAAAAAAAATTGTTTTTTTACGTTCGGCACATGTTTAAACAAGCGCATTAATAAATGATCTTACTCCCCACTTCAGTTGTCATAGGCGTAAATATATATATAGGTACCTATATATTTGGATATATATTTAAATATAGAGATCTAATATGAGTAGCTTAGTACCTATTAAAGTGGGACATAAGCCATTTACAAAATTTTACAGGAGACTCACAAACATGTGTGAAAAGTGTCCGTTTTTCATATAACATACTAACTTTAAACTCATAAATCTCTATGAAAACTACCGTTTTTTGATACTTTTGGTGAATTTTTTGAAAAGAGCATTACTTGCACTACCATAATCAATTAAAACATGAATTTATTGGAAGGTGGCGTTTGTCCCACTTTAAAAAAAATAACGGTTCGAAGCCCTGATCGCGATTGACATTTCGAACTACTAAACGAATTGAACGAAATGTTTCGATTGTACGACATAGGCCCCAGATGACGAGTGAGCGATTAAGTAGGCTGGCTATGGTTTCGTTTAATAAGATTAAGTCGTTCGCGAATGACGCAATGGCTAATCACCAGGTAAGTATGTACCATTGGTCTTCACAGCAGCCAGCAGCCAGGAGCGGTTTACCGGTCTAATCCATTTGATTTGTCAAACCATAATCCTTTAAATTCTATACTATTCGTGACCATAATATACGTATAAAGTGATTATTATAATATATACAATGGGAGACAGGTGAGCATACCGTTGTATATCTACCTATCTATATGTTTAAATTGCTTGAATTCCATATTTTTACATAAAACTATTGAGAAATAAAGATTATTCATCGGTGTTAACATTTCGTTTAGTGCATGAAAAATACAATTAATTTATACATAGCATTGATCATGGATTAACACACACCAGCGATCGACTAGGTATTAAAACTATTGTCAAGATATTATCGAGGGTATAGAACAGGGAATACAAAATTAGTAGGAACTGGCTTACCCTACTGGGCGTGGTATAATAGGCTTTAGATCTCGAGTATGGAAAACTATCGGATAAACGTAACCAAGTGTTAAATAATATTATGTTATTTTGAATAGTTACATTTCTATGTATTTACGCGAATACAATATTTGAAGGGCGGCGACGCCCTTTATATTCTTTGGGTTGGTCCATAAAATAATAAAAAACGCCCTAGTTCAGATTCTTGGTCTCTATAGCAAGGGTACCTATCCCAACCTTTTTTAGGTTGGGAACTACTTTTTATCTTAATTTATTTTCATGACGATCGACTTCTAATAAGAATCTTTTATAAATTTTGTTGTTGCTTTTTTAGTTTTTCAAATAATCATTTTAAACGGCAAAATATCGTTAAATATTCGCAAAAACAAAATCATTTTAATATTTTTTATAGCTATGGGGTAGCAAAGAAGAATACAAGAATATTCATGCAGTTTTTCATTCAAATTTATTTTATTATAATATACTTACCTATAGTTTTTTCCCCGACCACGTCCGATCCTAAAAAGATCACAAAGGGCCTCTACAGAGTGGAGGTTTACATTAACAGATTTTTGTTTTTACGAGAAATGGGTGTCAGCCACTTGCTCAACCTATTAGGTCCATACTCTGACTCATACACAAATTGAAAAAACAATATGTGCATTTGCCAGACCCACGATTCGAACCTGGGACCCACGATGCTATAGCCCGACGCTTAAGCCGCGCGGTCATCGTGGGTGTCATATATAATTATAACATATAGGCATAGTTAGTGAGATATTTGACATTGTGTAGATATGACGTATCGTTGGCAATTTTTATATAATTCGGCTTATACCCAATTAGGTACTTGTTGCAAACGCAGTCATCAAGGTGATCACCCGTCAAATGTGATCGATATTAAGATTTAACACACTTAAGAAAAATATAGACGTTCTTTATAAATAATATGAGTAGGTATTTTTCTGGATTCAGTACTTTCCATATACCAGAAGATTTGAACTGTGTCAACATAACGTCATTTTTCAATTCAATCAACTGTAATTCAAAATTCCCCACATCCATTAGAAAAAAATATTACGAATAAATATTTTATTTTCATCTAGCAAACCAATTTGTCCTACGATTGAGATATTATTTTTTCCATCCATGGCGGTAATTTTTAAATATGGAAATCATTATTATAGGTACTTATTCAAAATTCAGAATCGTAATTATTGAGATCGATCAAATTTTGCTTCGCGATCGACCGGCTGTGAACCCCTTGGCTAGGGCAGCGACAGCGAACCTATGGCGCGGACAGTCGTCATTTTAATAATAATATGAACAAACATTAAATTTGGTTTAAATGGTTTGTTACTCACCAGTAAATGTTTTTGGGTGGTCATAGGTTCTAATTATTGTAAATGCATGACATTACATTTAAATATATTTTAATTGGAGCGTTTTTAAGTTGTTAAATTTAAAATATAAACAAGTAGGTAGGTACATAAATCACTTGTCATCAGTTTTCTCGCCAGCATGGTATTTTTGGACGGTTATACTTGTGTGGAACTTCCGAAATATTGTATTTGTTGCGATTTTTCCTCGGTTTTTCTAATAAATATGTGTATTAAACTGGTAATATCTTTTGCTTTTATAAGAAAAAACATCGCATTTGATTGAGGTTTCACCAATATGTGTCATATTGCATTTAAAATTGTTTAAAAATTATTTATATCAAATTTTATTTTAGGTATACCTACCTAGTCCCAATATTGAAGCTCGATTTGATATTAAAAAAAGATTTCAATTTATACACATTTATATTTGTATATAGAAACGAGAAAAAATAGAAAACATAATAAACTAATTTTTAATAACAAATATGACCATAAAATATAATGTAAGTAATAATAAGATGTGGTCCTGTGACAAATTCACATTTTATAACATTTTTTTACAATTGTAAGTTTATCTTTGACTTAAAAAAAAATCTTTTTAATGTTTTCAGATAAGTATCTACATATTTATTAATTAATACAAATAAATTAATATAATGTCTCAAATTGCAAGCTTCGTATTTTTCCGCTAGGTGCCGCGTTCTTGATCGACAATACCAATAGGCACACAATGCCGTTCCTAATTACTACCAATATTACTCATTGGCACGTCACTCATTATTACGAATGTTTTGGCATGTAAGCATAAAAAGGTTCGCCATCGCTGGTCTAGGGCAAGTAGCCTTCAAATTTCCATTATATTATTCTGTACTGTGGTATAAAATAGTGATATTATGCGATTTGTTTCGGAAATAATGCATTCTTTGATACCGGTACTTGCGAGTGTAATGTAAATAAATACTCCATATTGTCGGAAAACCCCAAGAACAAAACCCGTCAGTCACATTATTTGTTTATGTAGAAATCACAATAACTAGTATTGTACACGAATTTATATTAAGACAATGAATAATTATTATTATTTTTATGAAAAATTTAATAAATACGATCGATGAAAGCCGCAAACGCAATTATGCGTGAGGCGTGAGGCGTGTTTTTCTATTATTTCCATGTTTTTATATGCTTATCGAGTGTTTTATTATTGATAAGGTAATGGTTTTTTTACAAACACTTCAACTAGGTCAGGGATGGCGAACCTATGGCCCGCGTGCTACTAGTGGTACGCGAAATGATTTTGCATGGCACGCGAATGTTTTATGTTGAAGAGAAAAAATATTTTTTTTTACAAAAAAGTTTTACAAATAGGTACATATACCTGTAGAAATTATATAATATTAAACATGCGTATTTTCTTCAGTTTTTAATAATATTTTTACAAATAATATTTATCTATCGAAACGCAAACGGAAACGACGAAAAACATGCATAAATGACTGATCGCATTGTATAAAAAATAACAGGCAGATACTCTTAAAAAATAAGCTTCTTAATATTGATTTAAATTGCATAGGTTTTATCCATCACACATAATATTATAGCACTGACCTCACCAAAGGGCGGGGGAAGCCGAGTTACGAACCTCTGATTTTTATCGATTTACAGTCATTTTACAATTCTTAAGACCACTGTAGCGAGAGGATGCCTCATCTGATCCGAGCAATTTCGGCGTCAATTTGTGCGTAAAGAACCAAACTAAGTAGGTATTATAACAATTCTTAAGATCTCAATTACTTATGATTTTTCATTTTTTTAATAGAATTCTTATAACTATTATTTCCTGCTCGAACTACTCGAAAAACTGCTTGGCACCTTAGACAGTCAAACAATAATATTTGGGAAAGTTTGGCACGCGTACGTAAAAAGGTTCACAAACCCTGAACTAGGTATTCATAATTAATTGTTTGTTATATTTTTTTATTGTGACCCTTGATTTGAATAGGTAGATGATGACTTTTTACCTACTTTATTGTATTGATTTGTTATATAAGTTAGAGTTTAGAGTATTCGGTGTCAGTGTTTATTTCCCTTTTGGTGAGTGTACACAGTGTCGGAAGATGCCGAAAGACGAAACCTGGTCGCAAAAAACGACTCAAATGGAATAGTGCAAAACTTAAATCCATTAGAATTTACAAATTCCATCAAGTACCTTCGGTCAGTAGTATCACTGCTAACCTTTTAATTACCACATTTAAATAACACGTTAATTATATCTAATGGCCAACGACTCCAAACGCGCTAGTCACGGTGTTAGCACTAAATGAGTATTTATTATTAGTTTATTATTATTAGTAAATATTTATCTTATATTTATTTGTATGTTATTGTGGTCTATCACGGAGCAGTGACTCTGCTGAGTTCAAGAACCGGAACGGCGCTACCATTCCAGTCCATTTCAAGTCCTGATTATTTTCCGAGGCACTAAGACTTAGTTCTCTAGCTAGATACAAGTTTATCAAGTAAACGTTACGAGTGAGGCATTTGTTCGATCGTTATAGCTTTTTATTTAACCCAACTCAGTTAAAATAAATGCTTACCTACACAAACATCCCAGGCTTTTGGTGACAAAAACTTTTTAATATAAATAAACATTAATACTGTTACTGAGGTGAAAAAAAGTGCTTAATTGCAAGAAGTAATTTGACTGTGTGAATGATATGCAAAAGAATATAGGTACGTAATGAGCAACACAAAACTGCTGATGGCCTGTGAATCATTGAAAAAACAACTGATATTAATTTGAGAACTCGGACACACGAATCCGACGACGGCCACAAATACAAATTGTGCTCTCTGTGGTTAATTGAATATTATTGCCTTAATAAATTAAAACAAGGGCATTGAATGCATTTTTTTTTCAATGTTTATTTGGACCCAGACTATGGACCTAATAGCTTGAGTAGTGGTTAACACTTAACATCCATTTCTCGTAAATACAAAAATCTGTTAATACAATCTCCACTCTGTGGAGGTCCATATGATTGTCTTAAGATTGTACATGGAAAGCATATTATAAGTTTCCTCTTAGACAAAATGTTCACTTGTCACAAGTATGTTCTGTGCTCCTCTGCGCTCGAAATGGAAAATTATACAAGCCGGAGCGTGAAAATATTATCATGTGTGTCTAATTTTATGTGTATATTTTATAAAAATAAGTGTGTTAAGGGCGGACGTGCTCGGCGTGGGTCAAAATTGAGGTTTTTTTCTATTTTCAAAGCATGATCCTGGACATACCTTAAACGTTGTAGATAATCTATTTATATAATTTTGACGCCTTATTATCCTTTATATTGTCTTTAATCTTTAATCTTGCCGATTTTTTGGATAATAAAATGCCTAATTCTTGTCAAATTTGGGATCACAGAGATTATCAATATAATTTTTTATCGTAAATATTTAACTAAAATTATCTCGTCATAAATTATACTAATCGTTTTATAAATGCGTTTAAAAATTAATAAATGTAAAAAATCTTAACACCACTGCACAGTTATGTACCGAAATATGACTATATTCTAAAACATTAGAGCGAGAGGTTTAAAAGAATACTATTTTATCTAATAAAAATACTTTATACAAATGTTTAAAATAAATATAAAAGATAATAAGGCTTCAAAATTATATAAATAGATTATCTACAACATTTAAGGTATGTCCAGGATCATGCTTTGAAAATAGAAAAAAACTCAATTTTGGCCCACGCCGAGCATGTCCCCCCTTAATTTTTTTGTTATGTAGCCTATCCTAGCTCAGATGGTAAAATTATTTTTTCCACGAGATGGAAGGATAGGTAATTTTGCCGATTTAGGTCCATTTCAACCCATGGTGCTCCTCAACGTCGTGATTTTACCACGCATTTAGCTGGGCAGTTGACAACCTGTCATTTGAGGAGTTTGCTTATTGGTGTTTTAGTGTCCATGGGTCACATCTTCGTTTCCTCTTATTAAAATTTTTTAACAATTACTATATACATCACTATGAACGTCTTTTAACCGAAGTAGGTAGGTACTTTAAAAAGAGTATGTTATTATAGACCCAACTCTCTTATAATATGCATTACTTAAAGTTAGTCATGTAAGTATAACGCACATTCAATATTTTATGACAGTCGGCGCTCTTTGTGTCCTTTACTTTTATGGCCTAAAGTAATAAAGTCAACCTTAATTCATAACTGCTACCACACCTGGTAGGATAAGCCAGTTCCCATTAATTTTGTGTTCCCTGGGTGAGTCTTATAATAATAATCAAGGGTGTCTTAGAATCGATGCAACATAGTATGTATTTTGTATTTATATATTTATTTTTAGTTCTGCGACAACAAGCAACAAACGGCAGAGGGTTATAGATTGGAACGATTACTTTATGGCGGCAGCATTTCTGGCAGGGAAGCGAAGCAAAGATCCCGTTTCACAAGTTGGGGCATGCATTGTTAATGGAGAAAAAAAAAATTGTTAGCGTGGGGTAAGATTTAATGGACAATAGATTTTCAGACTGATTGATGTTTCCGCTAAATGAGATAATCTTTTATTATTTGTGTGTTCAGATACAATGGATTGCCTTTCGGGTGCAGTGATGATGAATACTCATGGGCTAAAAAAGCAAAATGTTCTGAAGACAATAAAAGTATGTATGGTTAGTATTACAAGTTTATAATTACTTAGCATCGACATACAGTAAGTTCATTGTCACTTCATTTCTCTTGGTCTAATGACACGTCTGCCATGCCAGATCTTCAGAACATAGATCTCTCTAGTAACAACGCTGAAGGGCGTGGCTTATAAAATTTAAAATAATGTCAATATCATCTACATGTCTACATTTAATCTTGGATCAGTACCGATAACATAAAATCATTGTTTTTTTCCGACTAAATTTCCATAATTTTATAATTAAAATAATTTCTTTTTATTTACATCATTGTGCCAGATATAATAATATTAGTCAGTGGCGAAGACTCCATACTGGGCGATTATTTAAAGCCTACCTTCTTAAGAAAAATATATTTTAATTGTTTATTAAAATGTAGTCATTTAAATAATTAAGTACTTATTTATATTATTATATTTTATTAAGTACCTACTTATATACCAATTATATTATTTTATATTCTACAAAAATAATTTAATTTGAAAATGACACATGTCATATCTAGGAATGTATTAAGGCTATACTTCAGCTGAGGCACGGTCTAAAACGATCGTGACTACGCGACGCGCAGATTGTGCAAACGACGCGTGACGAACAAAACATATTTTGTCATAAAAATTCAACATGCATCCATTTAATGTTATGTTTATTGTTATTTAAGTAATAATAATATATTCATTGACATGTTTTGTTTTTCGAGTAAATAGGTAACATTTTTTAGTCATCTTTACACGATTTAAGAATTAATTCCTCCGACGCCATCACAAAACAAATTGACGTGCGAACAGGTCAACTATCGCTCTCCGACTGGCAATGGAAACGCATGCAAAATTACGTCCCACCTATTGCTGAAAATTATTTGCCGTTTCACTGAAGTATGCTCTTAAGCATAAATAAGCTGCCGGCTAGCAGTGTTTCTCAATGTTTTTACACGTCATGCACTCTGAAATAGGAGAAACGTTTTACGGACCACTAACGCAGAAATAAAAAATAATATTTATATAGCACAATCTAAATTTTCCGGAGTTGCTCGGGCGAATGAATAGATAATAATAAATGAAAAAGATATTTGTGAAATTTTCAAATTCAAAATAAAAAAAAATTATTTAAATTTTATTTATTTTTTAACTTTTATTACTTATGTAAAACAATAATAAAAAAAATATTAATTAAAAAGACATATCGTCGTTAATTTTCTACAAACTCGTAGGTATCTTAATTTTTTTGTCAGTTTTAAGTTATTTAATGTAATGTAGGTATTCAGAATTTGAATACGCACATATTCCACTAACAAGTATCTTTTACTTAAATATACTTAATAATATAATAGATTTAAGCAGTTACTAAAAAAATGTATCACAATAAAAGACTTATATAAATATTATAAACTTGTATCTTGAGATACCTGTTTTGTAAGTACACAGAATACTGAACTCCGACCAATGAATATACTGAAGTTCTTTCTCGTAAGTCGAGATATATGTTTAATGCAGTAATATTGTTGAATGATTCACAGTAGAGTTGCAACGCATTCTCGTATCTTCGACAATATGACTGATCGGTCGAAAGTATAGTGCGATAGATTGAAGAAACACAACATTTTTTCTTGAAAATATGAGTAACTATACTAAATAGATATTTCATAGAAGAAAATTTATTTCTGAATTAAAAATTGTGGGAATAAAGTAGTTTTTTGCCTCTCCTGAAAAGTTGTGTTTTTTGAGATACGTGGTTATAGAAAAGACACTACAATATCATATATTATAAAAATATTAGTAGGTACTGTCAACTCCCGTCAAGTCGAGATCGAGAAGATGCATTTCTCTTCTCGCTCAGTATGCTGGTTATCGTCTGTCATTGGGACTTGGGAGTGAACCAATAACACCTCGGAATTGTCGAAAACGGCAGTTTTTTATTTAGAAAAATACTATTTATTTAGGTGCTACATTTTTATACAATTTTTAATAATTTTTACGGAGGACAAGTTTGACACGTATTTATAGTATCGATATCTAGAAGCGTCTGCCCGCCAAAACTGCCGCTTTCAATCTCACTTACAACGAGAAGCGCAGTATAGATCTCTTCCGTTAAAAGCGGTATACAATCGCGGCACTGCATTTTTTTTGACATTCGGACAAACAACGTTGCCATGTATTTTTTTTTTTTTTCTTTCTCGCAATCAATCATTACTATGCGTCGGCTAGAAAATGGTTCAGGCATCTTTAGACCCCCAGAGGAGACATCCCCAAATGGGGACCATTCGGGGGTGTAACAGTACCTAGTTAAAAAATTCAGAAGTCAATCAGTAAATCCATATTTTTAATAATAGAAATTCTGGAATTTTGAGAAATGGTTTAAAAAAATTAATGCGAAATCCCAAAAGAAGTAGTTCTGTGTTATAATATTTGATATCCATGACTGTGACTGTAGCTTCAGCGTTGTTTCGGAATGACGAAGCGCTGCATTCACATCCATTCAATTTCTCTGTTTGGTTTTTATGACTATCACAGTAGGTAGCGTAGTAAAATATCTTATATTGAAAGGTAAAATAATATAATATTTTTTGTTCAGTAAAATATTAAAGATAAACAATATTTAAATTCAAGTACCTACTGTAAATATGGCTGTCCCAGGACTTTTTTGGACTACCACAATGTATCCACCTTCTGCAGGCACCATTTACCGCTGATACTAGCGGACTACTGCCTGTAGATGACTTAAGATACAGCTTATCTTAATTAGATTTGATGATCTCTTGATCTCTCGCAAGTTATTAAAAACTTTGGTACACATTAATATGATTTTTGATGCTGTTAAATACATAGGTACAGTATATTTTATTAATATTCTCTTGAATCCCGGAAGCAAAACTTTTACATTTATTCTAATCCAAGTCTCGGACCAGCGAGGCTATTCTAACATATCACTTAACATCCAAAAAGAGCTATATGTGATAAATATGTCAATTTATGTATTCAGGCAATTAATTATTACAATAAGCTAACCGTCTGTGGGTCTACTCTATACACAGGGCAGCTATCGACGGTAGTTTATCATATTTATGTATTTAGGTGGTTAATTGTTACAATAAATATACAAAACTACCGTCGATAGCCGCCTTGTGTATAGAATAGACCCACTAAACTGTCAAAAAGTGCTAACTTTTAACAGCCCCTCTCTTGCCTGTTGGCCTTAACTTTTAGGGCGAGATAGAGTACGTCAATTTTACATATTGAGAGTAATAATTGTTTGGCTGTTTTGAAAAATAATTATGTCATGGCCGCTGCTATAATTTATGGTTCCCTGCAAGCTGTCAAATATCGAGTGGCTAGTAGTACTTGGTGGTAACATATTAATATTTGTTTCACTACATGTTGCAATCGCAATGACATGACTAATAAAGTTGTAGGTTATGTTGATATGTTTGACGTTTCAACACAAAATTTTTGGGTTCAGGCAAATCCGCCACCATGAACATACCCGAATTTGACCGACATGTCAACCAACCTAAATTTTCGCCATACAGTACACTCTTAGTAATCCGCCACCACAAAAACTAGACAAGTGTCCAATTAGTGAAGGCGGCGGATTATAGTGCATACATACAAAATATAGTAAAAATTGAAACAGGTATTTCGTAATAATAGTTTTTTTTTTTGATAAATTTGTACTAGCAAATTACGGTTTTATTTATAATCAAAATCAAGTATTTACTAAATTATACATATTTATAAACTAGGTATATTAACAAAATATTAAACAGTAAATCACTTGACACAACCAATTCAGTGAGATTCAGAAACATTCAGTGAGGCAGATATTCTTGAATGACTTAGGATTCCTGGCTTTCCCTATGACCAAAAGCTTCAGTTTGTATGCCCACTTTCCTCCCTGGTACATTACTTTCTTCGCGATGAATGTACGTTTTACAAAGAAGAAGTTTCCAAAATAAGCCCATCTCATCTGCGTTGTATAATACTTGTACCCGGCGGACTACTGAATTTGACAATCGAATACCGGCGAATTATAGAGTTTGATTTTGTGCTTTTAATTAATAAAAATAACGGCGGATTATAGTAGTTGTTGGATAATCGAGCAGAGTGTACTGTACTACGAATTTACCAATTATTGTAGATAACCGCCTTGCGTATGGAATGCCTTAAGTGTTAATTTGGATCGATGAAAATAACGGAAACGTGCTAAGTGCTTACTGTTAAGAATAGATGCGCTGAAAGCTTAAGAAACCTTGTAATATAATGTATAGTTGGTGCAAGTTTTAGTAATATACAATATTATATAAATAATAGTTTTCATAATATCAAACAAAACGTCTTCCGCAATGAGACCTTGCTTCTCTGTTCTGTGGAATTTATGTGCCAATAAGTAATGCAGTTATGTATATTATTTGCAGTTTGCCATGCAGAAATGAATGCAATCTTGAACAAAAATTCTGCTGATTTGAAAAACTGCACCATCTACGTGGCACTGTTCCCTTGCAACTCTTGTGCCAAGATTATTATTCAATCAGGAATAAAGGAAGTCGTCTACTTGTCCGACAAATATGCTCACAAAAAAAAGACAATTGCATCAAAGAGGATGTTGAATTCAGCCGACGTGAAATATCGGTAAGACTCACCAATCACAATTAATCACCCCTATGATAGCAGGGTCAGTGGTAATCGGGGAAAGCGTGGGTTTCGGCACCTGTGACTTTTCTTCGAGGTGGAGCGTGACTAAACATTTCAAACTTTACATGTATCATATTATTATTAATTAATTGTAGGTGAACATTTTTTTAAAATTTTAAACATGATAATATTTCATAGTCAGTGCTCGAAATTGACCGGAACACACAGCTCCAATTTTTGAAATCCTCGAGACTACTGCTTGTGGAAATATTAAAAATGGCTCTCCGTTTTAGTATTTTTTAATCAAGTAAAAAGAAACTTGACGTATCGTTTACCACTATTTCTATCGTCAATAATAAGATTTTGTTTGTTACAAAGATTTTTGGTCTTCGTAATAACTATCCAATTGTTGCTTCAGTGAACAGACTTTTTAGTAAGTGTTACTCATAAAAAGAATGTGTGTTATTTCAACAGATACTAATCGGTGACGAAGGGTTTTTAGGACAATGTGTTATCATTAGATACCTAACAGACTTGGTCATTGCTATTTCTATGTTATTTTTATAAACCAATACATATTATTCATTTTGTTTTATTTTTCAGGCAATACACTCCAAAGAATTTGAAAGTAACGATTGATTTCAGTGAAATAGATGGGGATTCTGAGGACTAATAACCGGATATGACATCACATAATAATGAAAACAGTTAAATTAATCTTTATTCAGGACCCACGGTCCTGTGTGAAGTTGGTCACTGTTGTTACGACTTATCGCATTGGCATCTATTATATATATTATTACTAAGAGGCAGAAAGTTGAAATAAGAAGACATAATATATAATTATCAGAAAAATATATATTTTTATATTATATACCTATTAATAACTAGACATTTTACTTAATTTTAGCGATAAATCATTTTTATATAATGTTTTCCGACTTTGTAATAAGTATTTGTGTAAGAAATTGAATGCATATGACAAAGGAAACAATATTCCTAATGCATAACTGCATAATAATACCATCGATATTTTCACGGCATTTTATGCAACTTCCTATCTGATATAAATATATCCTATAATATTATGTTAGGTATAGGACAGTGGAGGCGTCTAATAACAAAAACTGATGAAGCGTATAATTCAATATTAGTGTCACTTGTCAGGCATAATTAATTGGTTTTATCGCTAGTTGCTTTTTTCTGTTGTATTTTGTTTCCAAACTATAATAATATGTATCAATTAGCTGATTAACCCTTATTTCCTACATCCATGAAAAGTAAATGTCAAAATCTATTTAAGTAGATAGATATGTCACTTTAAATAAATTGTTTGGGTAAATCGTTTTTAGAATGATTTTGTGGCATCCATTACATACATAAGATAAAGACCATTACATACTGTGCGAAATTTCCTAAGATAGATTTTGACTATAATTGTGTGGACTTATCGGTTTTTGTTATTAGAGCCTCAATTCGGCAATATATATTTTGTAATATTATATTCTGATATAGTAGGTAATACGAATTTGTGTAAGAAATTGAGTTTGTGTGACAATTATTTATGGCAATTTATTTGTAATGCAATTATAACTGGGAATGTCTCGGGAGGAGTTACTCAAGACTGAGGTTGCCATGCACGTGTATTGACTGGGTTTACATGTTCAGAGTGCCCATTGGATAGAGAAACAAGGCTAAACTAAAGACAGTTATCTGGGAAACCGCGCCATTCTAAAATAACTGCAAAAAGGGGCAATTTTAATCAGTATCTAACCGACCAATCCTTATTATTTTATATCATTATTAATTGTAACATTCAATATTTGGTTTGTTAAGGTTTCTCTGATGCAGTAAAAATATTTTTTAATTGCGTATTCATAGTATTAGTGTATTTTTTATAAGAATTTTTTCAAAAACATATATTTTTTCAGTATTTTGATCATTTTAAGTAGATATATTATTTTTAGGTACCTACCTACTTATTAAAAAAAATATGTCTTCTATTTTGTCTTTGTTTTTGTAAAATGGTCCTACATTTATCCTACATTTTCAACTATTACATGCTATATTTAGTTCAAAAATCTGGAAGCCCTAC
Source organism: Rhyacophila brunnea (assembly GCF_057557595.1). Classification (NCBI taxonomy): domain Eukaryota; kingdom Metazoa; phylum Arthropoda; class Insecta; order Trichoptera; family Rhyacophilidae; genus Rhyacophila; species Rhyacophila brunnea. Next base: position 26,424,657 of record NW_028232774.1, read on the forward strand.
CTAATATCATATTATGATAAAATTACGGTTCTACCTAGTTTTTAGTCCAACCATGGATGTACGAAAATAATCTATCTATACCAATAATAAAATTGGGGTCTGGGTTGGTTTAGTTATAACCAGGGCTTTTTTATTTAAAAAAAAAGGTGCCGGAACTCACTTCTTGCCAAACAATTTACCTATTGTACAAATGTCGTATATTTGAATAAAAGTATGTAGTGATTTCCATGGTACCCACATCCTGAAATGGGCCCCCTACATATCACTAAGGTTAAAGGCAGTGTGATACTCTATAGTAGCGTTTAGATTAGCGTTACTTAGCGTTAGATTACAAAAAAAGTCCTGGTTATAACGTTAAACTATTTGAGCAATATTGATAAAACTTGCACAGATTTTAGAACACTGATTAGGTATGTACATAGATACGAATTAGTTGACTTTCATCTCGAATCTTGATATTTCAAAAGCCACTTATAGAAAATATTGCACTTTCAACATTATGAGATGAGGTGCGACAAAGAAGTCTATTTGTTGTGTATATTCGTCTCATTTTACTGAATGACTGAAATATTTCAAAAAAATATTCTAATGATTGTGCACGATCTTGGTATTTGGGGTTTCACTTCAAATTAAGTACCTACCATAAAATGAGATTTCAAACTCAGTTACCTCCAAATTCCACCATTTTGAGATAATCGCAAAAACCGTCAAGCACATAGATTATTTTCTTTTTGAAAGCACATTCATAAAAAAAATAAAAAAGGTGGCTAGCAAAATAAAAAATGTCCTTAGTGTCATTTCAATTAATAAATTTTTTATTCAAAGTTAGTCGTAATAATTACAAGATGAAAAGAACTTTTTGTATACAACGTTTTTAAATTCTCTGTTGAATCATATAAACATGACTTGACTAGCTAAAACGATCAAAAAAAATTGTACTTGATAGAAATAATACTGAAATGTCAATCATATTGATTTCCATAGTAACGCACGTATATATTAATAATTTAGTTACTAGGACCCCAGACCCCTAGCAACCAATAATAGTGGATTGGGTTACGGATTTCTTCCGAAATAACTTTTCATACAAAACAGAATTAACTGAAAATTAATTCAATTCTACTTAAAGATGGCTTAAAGTATTAAAAAAATGCATTGGCATCGTGTTCTGATATATTCTAAGAGTTTCAAATGTCTAGCTAGTCGGGAAGTTAGTTAAAAATCAATTGCAAGATTTGTACCGGACAAACAACCACCGGACGAATAAGAATACGAACTAATAAAAACGTTGTAAAAAATGGCAGCTGATGGTTTATAAATATAAAAACTTTGCAATCATCCTCCGGTTTAATTATATTTAAAAAATAACAAACGGAGCTTGATTTGATATTTTGTGAATGTAAAATCTTTACGTATAGTTTATTATCTATGATAAAATCTCTATGGAATATACAAACAGACCTATATTTATCTGGAGAATGGCCAAAAATGGAACTACGAACTACCATAGGCCGCCATATTGAAAAACGTCACTTGAGTGTCATATTTTGTCAGTTATGAGTCGTGATTGGGTAGTTTTCGATAGTGGTTCTCTCATTTCATTCTTCATATAAGTTTGTAGGTCTGTATGATGGAAAGGTGGGTAGGTACCTACCTCAAAACAAATAAAAATGCAATTTACCGACTTTGAAACTAATAACCTCAAATGCATGTCTAAACTGAAAACCAGACAATAACAATAGAAAACTGAAGATTTTGGTTACCCATTTGCAAAATATGAAGCTTAATTTCAAATTCTCTAAGCTGAAAACGAAATAAATTAGACGATAAACGTTAAAAATTTTTGGCCGACATCTTGTTACCTACCCATTTATTTGAAAAATATTTTTATACCTACTACCTACTTATGTAAAATTATATATTATAAGAACGGGGGTTTTAGTTCCGACGACACCGAAAATAGTGTCTCTGTGGAAAATAGTTTTTGTTGTCTAAATAAAATGTTATTTTCCTTAAAAATAAGGCAGTCACTGTACTTTGGTCTCGAATTCGATTTTACAAAACTTGGCAGCCGCGAATTCAGTGTTGCCAACCGTACTATAATTATAGTATTTGTACTATAATTTTTGGCCGCGTAATATGTACGATATAAAACAGGTACCTAAAGTACGCCCAAAATACCATAATTTTGAAAATTTGTGAAAAATAGATAAAAAAAGAGCTAGAGCTGTTCGGGAGTTTTGTCTAAAAAACGAAACGTTAATCACCTTACATCTGAATATTTTGCAACAAAAAAACGAGATGCTAATCACCTTACATTTCAATTTTCGTCTAAGAAAACGAAACGTTAGTTACTTAACATTTGAATTTTTGTCTAAAAAGGGTAATGTTGATATTACTATAAATACACGTAATTTTTGGAAAATGCAGAAAAGTATTCGTCATTCAACGCGTAGGTACTATACCACATAGAAAATATGGCAACACTGGCCACGATCCTTCGTATTTATTGTCTATGGTTAAAACTAAAAGCGCGGGAATTGGCATTTGGCATGTCGTCGTCGGCATTCCTTCACTCACATTTTGGGAAGTGACATTTAGTATTATTTACTACTTTTCTAACAAAACAATTTTGTTGAGTTTAGATTGTCCAACCATCTTGCTTTATATTCGTGATCCGTAATATACGTATAAAAGAATTATACACGATGGAAAACCTCCAGATTAGCAGGTGAGCATATCTTAAAATAATATTAAGTAAAATATAGGTTATCAACTAAGTGTTGACATTGTTTAGAGCTTGCATGTTACTAGGTAACATAATTTATTTATACATATAAATTGATCATACATCAATATCATAATCGAGTCTATTGAAACGATTATTTATTTAAGTAAGATTATGCCTGGTCCATCGACATACATCAGTTCCCTGTAAAAAATAAACATTGTAGTTTTCGAAGATTCTAGGTGTGTCATTAGATTTTGCTGAAAGAGTCAGAAGCCATGACATTTTTGGTAAATGTGCCAGGCGGGAACCGCGCTAATTGTCATAGCCGATTTTGGCAAAACTCATGAATTACAAGAATGAAAACCTAACCTAACCTATACTAACCCAACCTAACAAATAATCCAGGATATCGGTTATTTTCAAAATGTGTTTGCCGCTGGCTTCCCCATAACTGACTTGTACCCTTTCTTTTAAGACCAAACCTAACCTACCCCAACCTAATATAATCTTAGTGAATGATAATGATGCATAGAAATGTATGAAAGTTTCATATTTTAAATTAATAATTATTGGATCGAAAAGCATCTGCGCTGACAGAAAAAGGAAGGATGGTATAAACTGTTTTCGTAAAAAAAAATATAAACGCTCATGCGGGCATCTGCGGCATAATTACCACAAAAACCAAATACAATGACATTACCTATATTTAGCGTTGCCATACGTTTCACTACTCAGTCTCGTATTACTATTTGTCCCATTTTCTCCCTAAACTCTGCGCGGTGGCATCACGGATATCTCACCATCTATGAGTCAGTCTCAACTGTCAGTGCTCGTGGACGCTTGTTTGTTTCACATGTGTGTAATAAAATAAATAATTGCTTACTCTCCCGCAGATCGAGTATATTAAGTAACCCCATTTTTATACCTGTAATAAAAGATGCCAAAGAGGAATTGTCATTTTAAAGATGAATGACTTGCGCCCAATTTTATAATTATTATGTGAAAGAAGAAAATGATGGTAAAACCCTCCTCCCACGGCGCAACTGAAATCTGACGGAACTGGTTGGTGATAGAATTCATAAATTGACCAATGTGATGCTTCGCACACGGCGCTACTGAAACCCACTTTAAATAATAATCACATAACCTCAAACTGTCAAACTGGACCATCAGCGGTTTTGTACAAAAACTGACAACACGCACGCTGCTGCATTTACTCGAATACAATAAGGTTATTTCAATTTTGCTTATCTTGTACTTTTGACGTCTTGCATTGTCATGGTTTTTATAGCATGATGCTTGTTAAACAGTGCTACCAATTTTGGTAAGAAAATATGATTTTTCACCGAATGTACTGATATTGGTACCACTGTTTTACGGTGACTGGAAACTTGAGAGACCGTGCTACTAGCATGTCGCGTCTCTTCGCGACCGTTTTGTAACAGAGATTCCAGTATCGCCGTCAGCGAGCCGCCATTGAAATACATTAGCTAGATACTGGTTGAAATTTTAGTTTCAGTTCCGTCAGATTTCGGTTGCTCCGTGAGAGGAGGGCCTAAAATCAACTTTTAAATATGACTGGGCTGAAATTTTGCCTAAAAAGGATTAGCCTTGCATTATTTTCTTATTTTACATGTTTATTTTATTAGATTGCTTAAACTTTATCGATTTTTTATCAATAAAGTAAAATTAACCATTACCTACCCACTTTTTTCATGTTTCATTTATTTAGCCCTTAAATGTCCCATATCAATGCTTGGCAATTCTGGCAACCCTACCTATATTACCATATTGCAGGTATGTCCAATTTAAGTAGGCTTGATGATCTTAAACAAACATTATTATATTTGGCTGAGGACACCGAGATGTTACAGATTAAACAACACTACGTATCCTTCACCATAACAAAGAAATGCTCAATGCAAAGTTTTTGTATTCTTTTGAGCACTCACAGCACCCATTGTTTACTCTTATATTGTGCAAAAGCCTATTACATGACAGTAAGAGGAACTACATGTCAATTTAAAGCTCGGGGAATCACATCTTCTGTTTCTCATACTCCTGCGGCAGGCCGTTAGTGATGCAATACAAATTAAGTGATACGACAAGGTCATGCCGGCTTCCTCATGGTTAATTTTAAAATGACTTTCTCGTAAGCTGGTTAAGGAAGTAAATAAGTGTAGTAACGGTAAATGTTAAGAGGTAAACTCAATTACTTATATCATATTTTATTACAACTCAATTCCTATCGATCAACCAAAATCCATTCAGCAATCGACCGGTTAATCAATGTGCTGGATGTACCTGCCATATTGCATCGATTATAAGACACACGTTTTTTTACCTATTTCCACTGTGAAAAATAGAAAAAGGCCGAGATCAATAATACTGAGTTCAAATGTAAACCTGAAACTGAAGAATTTTCAAACTCGACAATTTTTTTATGATATTACAGATTTTCGAAATACATAAATAATATTGTACTGCTGTTTATCATCATTGTATAAGTTTCATCTTCGTAATAAATGGTTATATTTAATATCATTATTAATATTTAAAGAGTAATAGCCGTTTACACATGCATGGTTTTACTGCTGGCAGTATACATTGTTGCGACCATAACAATAAAATGTAAATATAAACACGCATTATCGGGCAAGTTGCAAGATTGCATTTTCATGTGATAGTCCAAGTTCGCAATACGTGCGCTTATCTGTCAAATGGCATCACACAACGACAACAATGTGTCTCGCTTACTCTTGAAAAATAAGATTGGCGAGACAGTCAGCACTTTTACGTGTTAACAGTTATTGTTGTGATAGTTTAATTTCCAAGCTATTGCTGACAGAATATCCATGCACATGTACAGGCTATATAAGGGTGCGTCTTGTAAAAGATACGATAATGTGTGTATATATTTTTTTTTTTCTAGTCCTGTGAAAAAAAGTCAAGACAAACGGCGAAATTTTATAGATTGGGATGATTACTTTATGGCGACCGCATTCCTGGCTGCGAAGCGCAGCAAAGATCCCGTTTCACAAGTTGGGGCCTGCGTTGTTAATGAAGAAAAAAAAATTGTCGGAGTGGGGTAAGATTTAATGGACAATAGATTTTTAGACCGATTGATGTTTTCGCTAAATGAGATAATCTTTATTATGTGTTTGTTCAGGTACAATGGAATGCCGATCGGATGCAGTGACGATGAATACCCCTGGGGTAAAAATGCTGAATGCGATTCTGACAATAAATATATGTATGGTTGGTATTACAACTTTATAATTTTGCAAACACATCGCCGCTAAATTTTCCTTGGTCCAAAGTCACACACTGTGTCTTTTGCCACGTCAGAAATACAGCGCATAGATTATACTAGTAGAAATGCTTCCTACGCCTCTTTTGTCCTGTAACTTTCCATGCATTATGAGTGAAAACATATCATATTTCTCATAGCTGAAAATATGGCCGAAGTATGCAGCTTCTTTGTTTTTGTTGTGTTAGTTGTTACCCACCACAATTATAAAACATGTACATACACAATGATCATTCGGTCAAATGCTCCGCGAACAACGCATTATTTGCTCTCAATGCTATTCGATGCCCAATGCTCAAAAGCTGACGGCAATAATGTATACGGTGAACTGCACGTACAATTTACCGGACATCAAATTGTTGTCACCAATACAGTATTTTTTATAATATAAATATTTCATTTATTTAATTGTTAACTATTTTTTTATTCAACGAATAATTCACAAGATTTAAAAATATAACATTCTTTGTATTGAACATACATAATTTTGAAAACACATCTTACATAGTTAAATGTTAACATAGTTTATGATTTTCTCCATACATTTATTCACTTTTATTACGAGCTACTTCTCGGGTATACCGAGCAAAACTGTTAATGTATTGAGCGTTTAAAAACAACATTTTCTTCCCTAAGCAATAAAATCTGACCAGGGAGTTAACTAGACCGATGCCGCCGGGATCGAACTACGTTTACAGACCTACAAACTTATCTGGAGAATGGCCAAAAATGGAACTACGAACTACCATAGGACGCTATATTGAAAAACGTCATTCGAATATTAGATTTTGTCAGTTACAAGTCGTGATCGGGTAGTTTTTAACCCATCTCATTCTCCAGATAAGTTTGTAGGTCTTTATGACACTAGTTAAGTGTCTAAGTACCTAATTGGTGTTTTCGCCGACAACATTGAAAAAGTATCCACGCATATGGTTGAAATTGCATGTAAAAATTCCAAGTTTTGTAAAGTCAGTAGGTACCTACCAGCGCCGGTGGCTCAGCACTTAATTGCAATAAACAGCTTCTTTTGTAGTTTATGAATGCCATGCTTGTTTTGGGGATTTTTACGATGGTTTTCAGATTTTTCATGTTCTTTGCTTAACACATTGATCGCCAACCAGTTTTACATAAAATAGTTAAAAAATGATTATTTGTTTCTAAGGTATTATTTGATAGGTTATGAAAGAATATAATGTTTTTTTTCATTTTGATGATTTTTTTACGTAAATATTGGTTTTTATGATGTGCCGGCCACATGTGTCCATCGCGGCCCCAACAAGTTAATTTATTATATTGCGCCGGGCCAGCCATTTCGCCGGTCACCTGTCAATATGTGTTGACGAGAGCATGGTGCCATTTCGAGGTCGAATTATATTTAGATAGTATAATAAACAGAAAAGGCACAAATACGGAATAAAAGTTTTCAAATTGGGTAGTATAATTAATAATACCTGGATACACATAAACTGGAAATATACGTATACATACATTATAATCATTTTTGTAATTCTATTTTTTTATTATTTACATAATTTTTATAACTTACATTTTTATAATCTATTTAATTTTTATTTTTATATCAATAAAAACACGTTTACAATTTAAAAGGAAAACTTTTTTTTTCATTATGTACATTCTTTACATTAGTGAGCCTATATTTTGTGACTGGGAAGACATATTTTCAGGCCAAGTGGCAGTAATATACAGAAGGGCCATGCCGGTCACCGCGTATCGAAAAATTCACTTCACGAGTGCCCGCCGGCGCTGTAGAACAACTCTAAGGTAGGTCTTCTTTGCCGGTCACCGGTGACCCCCATGGCCCCCTTAACGTAATCCAATGCCGGTCACCAGTGACCCCCATGGCGATCAACGTGTTAAATAGAACGTGGTGTGAAAAATTTTATATAACGATATAACGAGCAAATACAGTCAGTCTCATCTTTATCGTAATAACTAAGTTCGACTGTATTATTGTTTCGTTTAGACAGGGTTTAATTGAATTTTAAAAACTAACCAGCACCATCTGCAAATTGTATTCGGAGGGCCCAATGCACAACCGTCTATCATAACTAAAATTTCCTTAGCACAAAATACTATGCAGAAAGCCTGTCATAGTTATGATCGAGTTGTCTATGGTCCACCAGATCTGAAAGGGTGGGAATTAATCGCACAATGCAATAATCAAAATTCACAAAAAAAAAATAACTTTAACATTTGGAAAGTAGTTTTCACACATAATAAATGATTTCACAAATAAATAAATGAAATCACATAAAATAGTTTGTTTCACAAAACAAAAATCATAAATCACTCATTGTAAATATAAATTCACTCAATTTTGACAACTGCACACATTTGTAAAATTGTTTTCACCGATAAATAATATGTCGCACAAAGAAACAGTAGAAATTAACAAATGTCAAACTAATAATTGTAGCAGCAATACAATTTATTAGAAGGCAATCGAAAAAATGATGGTTAGGTGTCAATATAATTAATGTTTAACGCAGTAATATAAATATGTATATATTCGTGCTGCTATTGTTCATATAAAATTATTATTTGATGTAAATCTACAACCAAATAACACCACCTAGGTATATCTTTTTCGGTTCATCGATATACATTTTGGTAAATGTGGCGCAGATGCCGTCATGAGATTGTATAAGTATATTTTTTGAACTAAACCTAACCTAACCTAACCTAATCTAACCTAACCTAATCTAACTTAACCTAACCTAACCTAACCTTTTTTTTTTTTTTTTGCGGCGGGGGGAAATCTTTTCAAGACACCACCAGCAGTCAGCGGCGACTGACTGGTAGTAGTGTGGGATTCTTACCCACTAAAACCCCCCTCCTCTTCCCAGCTGCTCTCCCGGAATCCGCTTTTATGCATTGCTTCAGGAGGGCAGCTATGTCCTTGCATTATATTATGCCGCTACTCTTCCTCCCCTCGCCGGGATCTTTCCTCCTCTTCCTTGCTCTGCATCACTGACAATGCAAACTCCACCCACGCCGACCATGATGCAGCGTTCTCCAGCATGGAAGGAACCATTTTTGTCAGCGTCATTGCTTCCTCGCCAACCTAACCTAACCTAACCTAACCTACCCCAACCTAATATTACCTAATATAATCTTAGTTTGTGATAATGATGCATTTCAAATTTTAAATTAACAATTAATTATTGGATCGAAAAACCTATGCGCAGACAGAAAAGGGTATTTATTATAATTGTCTACATGGAATAAACTGTTTTCGTAAAAAAAAAACATAAAAGCTCATGACGGCATATGCGGCACAATTACCTAAGTTTTAATTAACGTCACTTTTTAAATAGGTACTTATAGTATTATTTGAATCTGAAAGTAGGTACCTAATACATACTTATGTTTTGCCAAAATATTGATTAAAATCATTAAACCTATTTTTCTTAGTGTTTGTGTTCATTTACGATTAATTAGTTACAATAGTATATTGATACGTGAAGACTACTTTTTCCTTAGTGCAAATCGATCATTTGAGAGTTGTAGTTGATTTGTGAATCCATTTCCTATGTGACGAACATCTTTTTAAATGTTGTCAGCGCTTTGTGAAAACAGTCTATTCAATTGTGCGAATATATATTCCCCGATCTGAAATAGCTTCACTCTGTTTTTCTATTGAAAATAATACCATATATAAAAAATGTCTTTTCCATAATTTAGGTAAATTATTTTGTAATTGTTGAACGATGATAATAATGACAACTGCACTTTATAAATGCAATAACTATAAATACACAATTAATATTTAATTATAATACTTTTATGTATCCGTTATCAGTCATATGTGATTTCACAGGCCCCGTAAGATATTTTTTTAACATGGTAACATTAGTATCAAGCGCCAAACGAAACATTTATCGATCTTGACATAGTTCTTTGGGCTGAAGTGCAATAATTAGTAATACTATAACAATGAATATTCCACACGTGCGATTGTGCGTATGTACTGTTATATAGACACGCAATTTTATTTTGACATCTGTCACTTGTCAGTGGTAAAGTGCACTGCTTACTTGACCTACCTTTTTCCGTAAAATTTACTTTCAAAATGACAGTTCGTTTTTGTATGGATACAGAAGGCGACGTGTTCATAACTCTTTAATTTATAGTTACCACATGGTTTTCGGTTCCTTAAGGAAAAATTGGTAAGTACGAATAATTTGCATATGCGTAAATGCACAATTATTGTGCATTGGGCTCTTAGTTCAATGAAAACAAATACGTTTGACAAAGTTCAGTATGCACTATTTATATTGAATCTTCATAGAATACCTCCACCCTCACCACCGATCTGTGTAATGTATAGTAATTTGATATCAAACAGAATGTCTTCCGCAATGAGACCTTTTGCTTCCCTGTTTTGTGGAATCTATGTGCCAATAAGTAATGCAGTTCTGTGTGTTATTTGCAGTTTGCCATGCAGAAATGAATGCAATCTTGAACAAAAATTCTGCTGATGTGAAAAACTGCACCATCTACGTGGCACTGTTCCCTTGCAACTCTTGTGCCAAGATTATTATTCAATCAGGAATAAAGGAAGTCGTCTACTTGTCCGACAAATATGCTCACAAAATTGAGACAATTGCATCAAAAAGGATGCTGAATTCAGCTAACGTGAAATATTGGTAAGACTCATCAAACAATCACTCGTATGGTGGCGGGCTCAATGCTGTATTGGGGTCAGCACTCTGCGACCTTTAAGACCGAGCGCATTAATTTCAAAATTATATAAATAGATTATCTACAACGTTTAAGGAATGTCCAGGGTTATGCTCTGAATATACCATAAAAGCTCCATTTTGACCTACGCTGAGCATGTGGGCCCTTAAGGTACCTATAATCCATAATCATCGGTAAACTGAATGTATTTCCCCAGCACCAAAATATTAAGCTTTAAGCAAGTATATTAGTTAAATATACATACTTAGAGCGGAATGCAGAAACATTTGTCATAACTAAAATTTCCTTAGCAGAAAACACTATGCAGAAACATTGTCCTTGATCATTTCTATTGAAAATAATACCATATTTAAAAATTCTCTTTCCTATAGTTTAGGTAAATTATTTTATAATTGTTAAACGATGACAAAAATATGATAACTGCATTTTATAAATGCAATAACTATAAATACATATTAATATTTAATTATAATACTCTTATGTTTTCGTTATAAGTCATTATACGTAATTCCACAGGCACCGCAAGATATTTTTTTAACATGGTAACACTAGCGTCAAGTGTCATTCTTCACCTGGCATTTTGTATTTCTGCGGGCTGGCGTATAAAAGTAAAATAATATTCTGCAAGTACATGCCAAACGAATTAACACTATCAATATCAATATTGAGATACATTGTTAAATGAATTTGAGTGCATGGACTGTTTTATAGATATGCGAATTCATTTTGACAGCAGCTGTCAGTGGTAAATGGTAATACAGAAGGGAGCGTGTTCATAACAAAAGTAGTCTATGGTTAAGGATTCCTTAACTCTATACTCAGGATTGTCTATAGTTAAGTCATGCTTTTCGGCGACTTATCCTTAGGATCGTAATCTTAGATTGTGCATTCCGCTCTTACAGCCTAAGTTTTTTATTCCCTTCCATATCATTACTATATTATCCACAAAATTATAGTTTCATATTTTTTGTTTTATTTTTCAGGAAATATGTTCCGAAGAATATGAAAATAACGATTGATTTCAGTGAGATAGATTGGAATAATACGAACCAATCGCCACATATGCCATTAAATAATATAGAGAATGATCCAATTAATCTTTAATCCAGGATCGACGGTCCCATGTGAAGTTGGATTTTTTGCTACGATTCTGACAATCTGTTTAACCCATTGGAGACAATCGGCGCACAATTTAACGCCGCTATTCACCAAGTGATTGGACAATCCTTGTCCTTGATAAAAATGTTTTATTTTTTAATTTTAGATATTTCTTAAAACCTTACAAATTTACTAACATAATTTAAAAAAAAAATGAATACAAGTGTTCGAACACCTGCACAAAAGTTTTGAAAAAATATTTAAATTAATCAAATAATATATAAGTTCTAGCAGTGTTACTAAACTCTTGTTACATTTACTACAAAATTTAATCTGGTCGTTGGTCCAGCTTTTTCTCCTTTTCTGTCTGTCTCCAATGGGTTATGGAGTGAAAGTGGCGGAATGATGAATTAATACAGAGATACTATTATACCCCGTTTACGCGTGCACGGATTTACTATTGACACTAAGTATTATCGCGGCCATAACAAGAAAATGTATGGGTAAACATGTATTATCCTGCAGTTGCATGAATCAAAAAAGTTTGGAAGCTTCTGAATTTTCATGCGATAGTAGGGATCTTTTTGATCTGATATTTGATCTTGATACAACGATAGTGGCGAACCTGCCGGGAAAAAATGAACTATCCTCATCTTGAGGTTAACCGATTTTCACTGAAATGAAATGACAACATCGCTTCTCGCTTACTCTTGAAGAATGAGATTGGGGAGACAGTCAGGTCTTTTACGTGTAAACAGTTATTGTCACGATGGTTTAAGATACGCACTATTTCTGCCAGTAAATCCTTGCACGTGTACAGGCACTATTAGTGTTGAAATTATGCAATGTTCTTATAGTTATGGAAAAAAAATTTATGTATTTTATACCCCATATATACCAATAACTAAACATTTTAATTTTGTGATAAGTAATTTTTATGGTGTTATATTTTGTGATGTTCTCTGACTTACGTAATACGTATTTGTGTATGAAATTGACTTTATATTATAATGGAAACAATATTCCTGATATATAACAACACCATTGCTATTTTATAGATTGTTATAGGGTGGATGTAGGCTGTGGAGATGCAAGCAACATAAATAGTGCACACTAAACTTTGTCAGTCATACTTATTTGCTTTCATTGAACTAAGAATACAAACTGCAGATAGTGTTTGAGTTTTTAAAATTCAATTAAACCCCGCCTTACCAAACCAACCTCTTGGCTGCCGTAAAATGCCCTTGGCAATACCTCACAGGTCAAATATAATTTGCGAAAAAAAAAAATTAAAATACTACGACATCTCTAAACCACCTAGTGGCACCTGTAGCATAGGTTGCCGGGTGCTGTTATTATAATAAAAATATGGGGACTGTCGACAAAGCTGACATGATGCTTAGCGACTTGTGCATTGTGCGAAACCTCGCTGGACGAGCGAAAACTGTTGTGAAGCAGTATCACATCTGCCCGCTTCACAGAGATACAACAACGGCTGATGTTTTAACCTATTTAAATAAGTTATGTACCGCTGATTTCACAGTCGTGAAAATTAAATCAAGGGGGGACTACGCATCCTTCAAGGTAGGTATCCCTTCTGATGTCACGGACACTGTTTTGAGGGCGGATAACTGGCCACTTCACTCATTCATAAAAGAATGGGTGTCGAGAGTGGAAACTCCACGGTTGCCGGTTAGCTAAAAATTATGTATTAACACTTATTTTATGTCATGTCGTGAACGTTTTGAATTTGTAATTTGTTATGTTCATTATATGTAAAATAAATAAATTTGATTTGATTTGATTTGATGATCGATTTATATTTTATACAAATTTATAAGCCGTAACAAAAAAACGTTGGTTGAGTTCCAACTCAGTGTAATTAAATACAATGTTAAAGTGTCACGTACGCCCCAGCCCAAACCGTCAACTAGCGATGGTCTGATATGTTTATTGCCCAAAACTGCCACACAACACAATATGCCAGAATACATTCCACCGACACCAACTAGTGATAAACCTAGAAGACGTCATGTTTGCGGGAATATGAAAAAGCCAACCAAAACAATGAAACTCTCATTTTATGTGTCAAACGTGTGATGTAGCACTATGCCTTACGTTAAGTCCTTGCTATAAAATTTATAACTTTTCTAAATAATTTTAAATTTGTGGCTCCATATCTTTTTTTTTCATAATACAATGGTAGTCCCAGAAGTACCCGACCTAACAAAGAAAACACAAAAAATTCTTTATTTCTCTACCTAGTCTCATTCTAGGTTGATACACTTTTCCCAGCGATGTTCAATAGCTTTGATACCCTGTTTATAGTGAGAATCGTCGAGCTTCTCAAAATAGTCATCAACCCCCAGACTCCACCTCTTCATTGTTGGCAAATCTTTTACCACCGAGTCATTTTTTGATGTTTGGAAACAGAATAATCCAAGGGGGCTAAATCTGGCGAATAGAGTGCGTGAGGAAACAATTCGAACTTTAACTAATTGATTTTGGCCATCGCGGTAACGGATGTGTGAACTGATGCATTGTCCTGATGAAACAAAACATTCTTTTTCGCCAAATGCGGTTGTTTTTACTTGATTTTATCACTCAAACACTGCAATAAGTTTGCATAATATCGTGGGTATTCTGCGAATAAGCATTAAGTCAAAAATACTAGTTTTGAGATAATCGAGTTTGAAGTTTGGGCGGTCTTAGCTTTTTTTATATATATAAAAGGCAAATTCCTTTCTGCGATATTGCTTTGAGTATGACTGAGTGCAGTTTCGCACGCAGAATTTTGTGAATATAGCCTGAGAATGAGAGAAGCAAATGCACCAAGTCCCTTTAGTGCCTTTTCTCTGAATAGATGTATGTCTTTTTGACTTATAACATAAATTATCTTCGCCAGTTTTATAGATATGTCTGTGTGTGTCTTTGTAGACTATAGAGCGTACTCTTAATAAGATTACCTCATCATTAAGTCACAACTGCAAAATTTTGACTTAGTGCTTTTTCGCAGAATACCCACGATATGTTGATTGATTTTCCTTTCTGAAGATAATGGAAATTACGCATCCCAAAAAACTGACGCCATGACCTTGCCTGCAGATGGAACTGTCTTCGCCTTCTTTGGAGCCGATACTCCCCTTTCAATGCATTGTTTTGACTGTTCCTTCGTCTCAGGTGTGAAGTGATGGACCCATGGTTATGAATAGACGCAAAAACTCTGCTTTATTGCCGTGAAACTTCGCCAAACACTCGATTGAAACATCCTCAAGATGCTGTTTTTGTTCCATTGTGAGTAATAGTGTTCACCATATTTGGTCGACCACTGCGATGTTCGTCTTGGCAGCTCGTCTGGCCTCGTTTAAACTTGGCCACCCAATATTTTACTTTTGTAAACAAAGGAGCAGACAGCCCCAGACTAGAATCTAACGCCGCTTTGATATTGGTTGGACTGAAGCCTTTCAAATAAAAGTATTGTATCACATAACGATGACCAATTTTTTCCATGTTTACAAATTCACTGAAAGCGTTCACTGTTGATGGCTGACAAACAATTACTGAACAACATAGCGTCGTCAAACTTCAAACTTAAGCTTTATAAGGTTGGTACTTTTGAGCATGGTCATTATTTTCAAACAACTGCCATCTATACGTCAGGTCGGGTACTTCTGGGACTACCCGGTATTTAGTTTTTTAAAAATCATGTGAGGTTATTAAATTTAATATTAAGTGACTCGAAATATTAAGTTGTTTTATAATTAACGCGTTTCCCAACCACAAACAGGCCATGTGGTTAATAAAGTGTGTTGTATTGTGACTATTAACACTTCTTATGTCTCGGCACAGTGTTCCTATAATGGCAGCGTGGTGAGTGACGGAGAACAAAAACATTTTCAAGAAACGTACTGCAGAGAGGTACATATAAATTAGTGTGAAAACACGTATACATGGAATGGGTTAAATGAATTTTAAAAACAACCAACACCATTTGCAATTTGTATTCTCGGTTCAATGAAAACAAATAAGCACACTGTTACGTAACCTGACAACTAAAACATTGAAAAATGTCACTCAGGAAGTTATCTAAAACAGTAGTTTGGCGCATCATTGATTTACTTTTTAAATTGTATTATGTATTTATTGTATTTTTCTTGAATAATATAATATTTATAAAATTGAAAACTTAACACCTTTTTCGTCATCCGTCATCATCTACCATAGCATTTATTATTAGGATATTAACCAAATTAGATATATAAGGTAATATTTAATAAAGCTTGCTATTTTCAATCAAATTGAATTGTTACTGTTTAAGTATAAGCTGCTATGTAATATTATTCAAAATAAACAATCTTTTCCATCAAATTCATGTTACTAATTTCCTAGAGAACTTGTCATGTTACATTTTACGTAACATGGCTACATTTAAAACGCAGATATAAAAAAAAAAATGTTAATTTAATTAACAAAATTTGGCACAACCTTGTTTAAAGTTTGTGTCAACCTTGTTTCTTAAACAATGACAGGGGCCAATCAGGTTCCTTCGCGCGTTTTTGAAAGCGTCCCATCAACAATACTTATTTCCGCCCAGAATATCATCACTCCGGGAATAGTATCAGAGCTGGACGGATGTCACTGGTTAAAGTATAGAGACAGTTTCAAAAGCAAGATGACGCCTTTTTTCTTTCGGACGAGACGACAAGGAGGCGGATTCCAACCATCATAACATAAAGCTAAGTAATTACTACATCTTAAAAGATATTCTTATGTTCCATACCAAGTAAACGATCCTCAAAGTTGTATTAAAAATTTGTTTCCGTATGTTTTTAAATTTCAATGGTTTGTGTAATTAAATAACACTATTAACGATTAAGCTGTGTTCTTATTTTTTTACTGTTATATTTAATTTGTAATTACACATATTTCAAGGCGCCCAAAAATTATAATTTAATATTTCAACGAGTTTACAAATGACATTTTATTTGAGGTAGACAAATGATTTATAAAGCATTCTTTACACAGGGTTAAGTTGGCAGAAAGCCGAATCTAATAAGCTCTGAGATTAATTGTATTAAATATTTCAGGTTTTATCGGTTGATTTAGTTGGCACTCTATGTTTAATAATTGTGCAATACAATTGTTAAACTTCTTTTACTATATACATTATACACCTTTACCCATTTTCATTAATTTGACAAACTTTCTCCTTTTTTATTTACTACTGACAGTATGTACTATCCTATAACAAGGCATGTGTAAACACGAATTATCGTGCAAGTTGAAAAGTTGAGAGGCTTATGAATTTGCACGCAAGAGTTGGAATTTGCGTCTGCGCAGTAGAACGATAGTAGCGAACCTGCCAGAAAAAAACGAACTACACTGTGCAAAGGATTTTAACATTTACAATTTTTCACAACTAGTCAAATAGCACCATAAAATGACAACAATGCGTCTCCCTTACGCATGAATGATATTAGCGAAGACAGTCGGCGCTTTTACGTATAAACAGCAAAGTTATTATATCGCGATAGCTTATACACACTATTAGTGCAAGTAAATAGCATGCACAAGACTATTCGGTGTTAAAATCAAAATTGAAAAGTTTAATTGACGTCATCAAACGTACATACAGTAGTTAATGAAACACATTGTATTTTCAATTCATTTATTGATGGTATAAAAGACTTTATTACATCCATTCTGGAGACATCTCTTCCTCCCACCATCCAACATATTATGTTGGTGCATGGACACAATGATTGATTGTACATATTCATATTATAGATTTTCACTTTGAACATAATCTATTATTCACCAATAAGTACGGTTATATCAGAATATAAACCGCAACCGCAATTTTTAGTGGTATCAAATTTATAAACAATTGTTTGACAGATCATCAAACGAGTGGTAAAAATACAATATGTATATAAGACAGGGGTTTATTACATATTCAGTTTGTTGGTATATAAGTTGAGACATATTTAGTCATTGTTTTTTATCATCGTTCTATTATTAGTAGTGATCAATGATGGATCATTTACATGCAATCAAAGGTAAATGTGATACCCAACGAAGACAGGTCACATTTGTTTAATTAAAATGAATATTAGTTTCAATCTGTCGAGTATGATGAAGACATACTAACCTAAACTCATAACAGATAGACCACGAACTTCGCACTGTTTGTTTAGGGTGTCCATAGATAACATGACAATGCGGAAGAAGACTTCCCACACAATTAACTACAATCAAACGATTTGACTATGAAAGATTGAATTAACTATTTTACTTTGCAATCTGTTTCACATAATATATCATTGTTTTGATTTAGGGTTACTTAAGAAGGCTTTGGAGACCCAACATAAGTAGTGTACATTAAAATTACAATTGTTGATTAATTTATAAAATTCAATTAAACCCTGCCTAACTAAACCATAAGAGATAGAAAAATAGGCTTTCGTGGTGCAGTTCGTTAGACGCTGGCCTTTTATCCAGGAGCTGCGGGTTCGACCTGGTGAGGACACAGTTTATGTGATTTTCTCAAAGCCTGGGTGTTTGTGATTGTTTCACTTCTATTACTAAATACATTACTGTTTAAACTACTATTGGGCCTATAGGCCTGTTGTAGTGTTTAAAAAAAAATGTATCCCTTATAGTTTGGTGACAGGGTTTAATTGAATTTTAAAACTAGTCAACACCATCTGTAATTTGTATTCTTAGTCCAATGAAAACAAATAAGTATGTCTGACAGTTTAGAGTGCATTATTTTTGTTGGTTCTCCACAGTCTACCTCCACTATAATGCTAAGCGTATGCTGGCGCGCAGACGGCGCGGTCCTTGCAGCACAGTGAAGTGAAGATAAAAATAACACATCCAAATGTGCACACGTCACGCAGCCATCTGTACCGACAGTACAACGGCAGCATATGCTTAGACTAATGGTTTGGCTTAGGCAGGGTTTAATTGAATTTTAATTAATAGCGCACAATAAGAATACAAATTGCAGATGGTGCTAATTAGTTTTTAAAATTCAATTAAAACCTGCCTTAAGCCAAACCATGATAGATATTTTCCATCTCTCAAGGTTTAGTTTAGACAGGGCTTAATTGAATTTTAAAAATTAACCAACACCGTCTGCAAATTGTATTCTTAGTCAAATGAAAACAAACAAGTTATGATTGACAAAGTTTAGTGTGCACTATTTATGTCGGATCTCCAAAGTTTACCTCCACCACTCTTCGCCACTGTTTGATAAAATATGTTATATTTAAGTTAAAGATAAAGTCACAGTCACGCAGTGCATATTATCACACAAGCATGGGAGAAATTAAAAGTATATTGGTATTTTTCACAAATTGATTCTCTGTAATAAAAAAGTTAATTGTATAGACATATTTAACATTTAAAATAAACAAGAAATCATGAAATTTGTAGAAAGATTTATTCCATATCTTTTCATGTCAAAAATGGATAGAATTTGAATCATAGGATCAAGTTTTGATGACAGTGTTGTTCAGTTCAGAATGTACAACCAAAGAGTAGGAAGTCTGAGCAGTTCGACAAGAAAGTTCAGCATTGTCACGAAACTATTGTGGCTTTTCATTTTGAGTCATATCATCTACTTATAATAGAGCTATGTTTTTTTATCATTCATTGTTAAGAAATATATGGGCCACAGTGCATGGTAGTTCTTTAATGGAATCATTATACAATCATACCATCAAGTATAAGTAACAAACATGGTAGAAAAATTAGTATTTCAGCTCCAAGTCGGACATAATATGTTATTTAATTTTTTTTAACAAGGAATGGTCGTAATAATATTGTATCTGGGCTTATGGATCTAAGCCACGTTAACTGGATTTAGTGACGGGATTCTTACCTGTGAGACATGGGATGTTTGTGGCGCAAAAGGTAGTGTTTTACAATATTACTAAAACATACACATCGAGTTTTCATGTTTTCCCTCTCTTTTCATAACCCGCAAATAACGAGTGCCTAAAAAAAATTCATGTAAAAGAGGTTCATCAAGCAACTGTACAGTGGTTCACGTGCCGTGTCTACTGATTTATCGAAATTGAATACTAGTAATTCATAATTATAAAGTAATTAAACATTAAGATTACACATTTTATGAAAAAGATACGATGAGATTAGTCCATTTTAGAACCGCCATGCCGGTGTTTTCGTTTTAAAATGACAGTGCTGTGATCCAGAGGAAAGCTGATGATGATATCTTTGTGATGATGCTAGGCTTAACTTTGAATCAGTCTCACGTATAGTCGGCTACGTCTATTGCAGCGAGTCGAACAAAAGTTACAATGTACATTTCAATTGACGATAATTCAACATTTCACTATTACAATTATATATCCATGAGCAATTTCAATAATAATATTACAGTAAAACAAAGAAAATTAAAAAAAAAACTTTTGGGAGGTTGAAGGCATTTATATAAAAAAAAGAATAATATGATACATTATTGAAAAGCACTGGATTATGACATAGGTGAAGTTCAACATGGCATTACATTACTGGATTACAGGCAGGGTTTTGCATAGTA
This sequence comes from Rhyacophila brunnea, assembly GCF_057557595.1. Lineage (NCBI taxonomy): Eukaryota > Metazoa > Arthropoda > Insecta > Trichoptera > Rhyacophilidae > Rhyacophila > Rhyacophila brunnea. The sequence goes on from NW_028232774.1 coordinate 26,445,090, forward strand.
CAGTCGAATGAATGTACAGTAGGTATTGCATTTTAAAGAAATTTAAATTATGAAATACAAAGCATCATTAATTTGGAATTAAAGATAGGTATGTTTTAGAATTATGTCAGGAAGTTTTATTGCATTATACAGGTCTTGCCTGTCCATCCTTCAAACCATCATTGGGTTGATATCAGAAAGCCCTGGTTTTCCCATCACTGCCATATTATTTCATGGATGATTAATTTATATCTGGTGTTCTTTTCATTAATGTTATCACAAAAGTATACAAATAACCTAAGAATTAGTGTGACTGCCGTAATAATTGTTAATAATTATTTTACAATGTATCTGTCTTGTCTAATCATTATTTACATAATTCTTATTAAATAGAAAACCATTAATAATGAAATGAAATATTTTTATTTAGACAAGTAATAATAATCTTGCTGTCATTCATACTGCTAAAATTAAGGGTTATTTAAAAAAATTAATACATCAAAATAGACTTTACATTAGGTATGCATTTGCAGATAATGCAACTTATCCAGAAAAAAATAATCTGCTATTTAATGAAAAATCTATATTACTGTGAAAGCGTTTTGAATGAAGCGCCGACTGCATACATGGTACAGAAAAGACTATTCTTTCAATTGTCAAGTTGTTTCATTTTTGTGAAAGTGTTGCCTGTTCTACAAATGCATTACCGAGTTTAATTATTAATTGCGGGCATAAAAATATACAAATATAAGTGCACAATATTTTTTTAGATCTAGTCATAGTCAAATGAACGTAAGGGACATTTTGTGAAAATGAATTACTTATAGTGTTTCACAATGTTTCAAATGTCCCTTTCGCACTTTGGCTTACCACCCTTGATATTTATGATGAAGTATCATTTATATCATGAATTTTTTTTAAAAATAAAGGGGAACGTATCATTGGTAAAAAACAAAAATTGAATTACAACTAGGTTGAATCAGAAGTCTATCAGAAGCTCTATTAATTTGCTGGTTAGGCGTTATTTTATCAATCAACATAAAAAAGTCACTTATCAATATAAAACTAGAATAAATGCAGTTTTTGGTTACAATAACTTTTAGCAAATAATTACACTGTCGAATATATATTTTTAGATATGACACTGTCACACTATCACTATAGAGAGAACATTTTAGATATAAATAAGTAAATGTACAGTCGAACTTGGTTATTACGAGGAAGATGGGACCGACTGAATTTGCTCGTTATAAGCGTTACTCGTTATATCAGAGAATAGGTATTTTTAAATGAGCGGTCACATAACACAAAAAGTCGCAATTCAAAAATAGATACACAATTAGAACTTTCCCCCGAAACAAGCATGGCATTCATAAACTACAAAAAAAGTTGTTTATTGTAATGAATGCTGGTAGGTACCTACTTACTTCACAAACCTTGGATTTTTTTTCAACCATATGCGGTGGATACTTCAATCTTGTCTGTGAAAATACCAATTAGGTAGGTATTTAACTAGTGTCATAAACGTAATCCGATTCCGGCGGTATCCTGTCCGGTCGGATTTTATTGCTTAGGGTCGAAATGTTTTTAAACGATCGACACATTAACAGTTTTAAGAAAATTTTTGACCATATTCTAGCTCGTTGTAAAAGTGAATAAATGTATGGAGAAAATCATAAACTAAAATGTCAACAAATGTTTCCTCGTTACATTCGAGATCTCGCTATATCCGTGATCGTAATAACTGAGTGCGACTGTATTGAATCACGAGATAAGGGTCCTACAGAGTCATTCCTAAATATACATGATTTTCCATATTTTTTGTAATCCGTTCTTTCCACCGACACAGATCATTTACCTTCTGTCTAAATAACGTAACATTTTTCACCATTCTCCCGTTGGCTGAAAATTAACCTTTAACATTGCACATGTTGTTTAGCCATCAGTGTATTTTATCATTTCTGCTATAAAATTGGTGTTCCATATCGGATCGATTGTGAACACCAGGGTGGAAAGTGAAACAGAACCAGTTTAACATTTTATTTGGATTTCGTCAACATTACAACAACGTGCTCTCTCTATATTTGTAATAGCATGACAGTTTCTTGTTTTGGATAGTTCTTAAAGCACTATATCCTCGATGGGATGGGTATAATATTATTAAGGGTCACAGGTTCAAATCCTGGTTTGGTTATAATTGAAGTGTTGTCTTTTTCAGTATGAGTTTGGATTCAGAGCAAAGACCCAATGGCCGATAACCATTTCTTACAAAGTCTATTAAACTCCATAAAGTCCATTACTGATATTATATGTCACATTTTAAATTATGAGTCTAAAGTACCAGCATACGTCATAATATAATCCACAAGTGTAATAGACATTTTGGCGAAAATTAGTTGTGGGTTGCATTCTTTAGAATTTTATCTTTACCTTCCCAAAAGTAGGCAAATTTTCACATTGTTACTTAGCAATCTTGATAATATAATTAATACGTAAAAAGAAGGTTACTAATGAAATGTCAAAATATTTTTTTTTAAATTGGAACATGTTAAAACCGTCATAAGCTGCACAGTTAACTCTCCGATTCTAACTTGTGAGTTGTTTCATCTCATGAGTCATTGCTCTTATTGAAAAATTTCATCGCTGAAGCAGTACTGATAAGAATTTTAGACAACTAAAAATAGGAGGTTATTTTCACACTATGCATTAAATAATTTTCATATAAGTTTCAAAATGGTATAACCCAATATTATTATTCACACCCCTTAATTTCCTTCCCTAAAATACGACTTCCAATAATAAATTGCAATATACAATGAGATATAACAATAATTAGGTATTATCACTAAAAAAAATAAAATTAAAATAAAACAAATCATTTCCCAATGATGAAAATAAACATTTTACATATTATATGTATATTTTTTAATACCGTCCATTCTAATGATACGTTTAAAAATTAGATCGTAATTAATTACAAAAAAACAATCTATACCGGCCAGTCGATTTGCTAAACTAAATATTTTTTTTTTGTTTATATAGAAAGGCGACAAACTTTTTTTAATTTTTTTTTTTCAACTAACAAATTTAAGATCACCGATATTTCGAGGCGTTGGCAACACCAAATATTTATTGTGTTGAAATACGAACACACCCACACGACCGTACTTGTCATTCATGTTAAAAAATATATTTAACTATAACTATTATTTCGATATTGAGATTTCCCGGTTAGGAAGCAAGCGCAGAAAACGAGTCAAGAAAAAATAATACAATATATATCAGTCAGTAAAGAAACTTGTATAGTCTTTTCAAGAGGATGAATGTTAACTATGTATTTTTGTTACGTACGCGCGTGACAATAATTGCTTTTGTCACAAGAATAAGAGACTGTAATAAGGTTCAAGTATTCAAAGTGACCTAAGTCCTTAATATTGTCAGGGAAATCAAAAAGGCATAAGCTACTTAAGCCATATTTATCAAAGATTGTTTGTATGAGTAGTATATACCAGCGAATGTTTATTGGAAAACCCCACAATTCAAATTTAATGAAATCAACAAATGAGTGTCTCACTTATTGAATGCTGTTAGTATGTAGCTAGGTACCAAAAAACTCTCGCATGGTTCGACTACCGATAACCTTTCAAATATCAAAAATATTTTCATTCATTATTTCCCATAGTGTCATTTATCCAAATGATTGAAATGTATTTTTTTTTTTTTTTAAATATTTACAGGAATTGTGTAGTAACTTGAATTGTGTTGGTGAGATTTGATTTGACATATTTTGTAGTAATAACTAACAAGGATGGGCATTAAAAAAAACATTTTTTTTTCAATAAACATAATTTTATTACAAATATTAACTTTTTAATAGTATAATAATATTATTAACATGTAGAAAATACATGTCCGAGGTTATATTAAAACGTATTTACCTGAATGACAAGTAGGATTGGTGCGCGGTATTTTGTTTTTACAGTCTAAGAAATACACACGGATTTACAGAAGAATTGCATTAACCGGAACACACCAAACGTGGAAATTATCATGATCACACATTATAAGAAAAGGTTAAGTCCATCAGGTTCCAAAAATCTATAATTCAGTAATTGCTTGTATTGGAAACCGTGAAATGAAAATAAATTAGCAAAGATAAAAATATTTAAATGTCTTTGTACAATATTGCAATAAGTTTATTAAAGTCATGCCAACCACACTTTAAATTACTAAAATGTTGCACTGGGCTAAGTAAGAATCGCGAGTTTTAGAATTCTTTGTCATCCATTCTCTATAATGGATATCTGAAGTCTGTGATGATACCATGCAAACAATACACACAAAGGACTTACTGTTTGTAATCTGTACACAAAATTTCATTGATTTAGTTAACAAATGAAGCGTTTAATTGCAAAAACTGTTAATTTATTTTTTACCGAAAATAGAAGTACATATTATGAATTAACTGATAGAGCGATATATTATCAATTAAATGAGCTATGAATGCCATCTGTTAAGACTTTCGATTCAAGTGACATTAAAAAATATGACAAAACTTTTATACAAGTAGCTGAATATTCCATTTCAGCTGATATATTATTTTCGTGGGGTTAAATCAAAATATATTTATAATATACCAAGGTTTTCTTCTCAGCTTTCCCAAATTTTGAAAAAAAAAATTTTTTTAATGATAATATTAATAAAAACATTATATAACATCTAATATATATTTTGAAAAAGGGATTTATCAAAAAAATGGGTTTGGTTTAGTACTCAGTACGACCAACAGTATCTTAAGAAAATATCAGATAATCATAAACTTAATTTGGGATTTCAAAAGAACTGAATATGAACGCCCACGACGGTCGAGCGGCTTAAGCGTCTGCTATAATGTCGTGGGTTTCAGGTTCGAATCCTGGGTCTGGCAAAATACACATATTATTTTTCGTTTTGTGTTTGGAGGTGGCTAATTTCCATTTCACGTAAAAACAAAAACCTGTTAATACAAACCTCCACCCTGTGGAGGTCCATATTATGATCGGACATGGTCAACAGAATATTAGAAAATAATTAGGAATACATACGATAAGTTTTTAATGCATCGTTGTTAAATATTACATAAGATCATTATTATAGAATTCGGAACTAAGCGCTTCAAATGATCAATAATGTTTTCATAAATCGTCGTTCCAAGCAAAAGCTGGTAATGGCAGAAACATGATTTTGACATGTGTGTTCTTTGATTTTTCTGTTCAGCTTTTGAGGTTTCGGTCTCATTCAGTGACAGCTTATTTAAAGAGTATATTTTCCTGACTCCATTGGCATTTTTAATTCGAAACTGCCATTCCTGTTGATTTTACCTGAATGGCAACTTCATAGTGCAGTGAGTTACCACACAAGCAAATGAACTATAGATAAAACGAGTTAGCCCAATAAAAATAACCTGACGACTTGAAATAATATGTTACACTAAATAAATGTGGTCATATCAAAATCTCCGTTGAATGCCACGCCCATTGGAGCACGGGGCTCCCGTCAGACGGGTGCGTTGTATTTTTAGTCATGTTGTCGGTCGTGGAGAGTCGAAATCAATTGCAGTTCTTCTCCTGATCGGAGAGGGCAGCCTCCGACGAGGAGGACTCCTGGAGGGGCATGCTGACTACCTTGGGCCTGAAGGCGGCCGCGCACACAAACTTCTGCTGGCATGTTGTCATGTATTCTTCAATCTCCTGGTCGCATTCTCCAAAGTCCCCATTCTGCATCGCTTCCAGGACTTTTGTGCAATTCTGAAAATATTCATTACTTTAGGAGCAAGTAGTAAGTTTACAAACAAATAAATTATATATTGGGCAAACTGGTAGAACATACATAATTTGAAAACATCTCATGCATATTATACGCACTAGAAAAAATCTTTTAATACGGCACCCAACGGGACTTGAACCTGTAATTGCTGGATTCACGGCAGTGTCCTTTTCCAATTAAGCTACGGGCATCCTACTTAATTACAAAGATTTGGCTATCGGTATTCTAGTGCATAGTTTCTTAACCGGTGGTCCGCGAAGATTTTTGGGTGGGCCGCAAAAATTTTCTGCAGTTCAAAAATAGTTAGTATCTATACATTTTTAAATGCTTATATTAAATTTAAAGTAATAAATATCTTTCAGAGTTCGTGCACCTACAAGGGTTCCCAATGAATTAACAAGTCATTTCCGGAATGAATGACACTATTGTATATAGTCATAAATCGTTTCATAGAAGGACGGGGCGTGGTTTACCCAGAATCCAACATTTGAAGTGGGGGTGTATTATATTTCGACAATTGTTTCAAAAATAGTGTAAATATAAATATTTATTATTTTATTCCAATGTTGATGGTCTGCAAAACATTTTTTTGTGTTAAGAAACATTGTTCTAGTGCAGGGGGGGGCAAACTTTTTGGCTGGAGGGCCAAATTCAAGAATTCAAAATGAGCGGCGGGCCGCAAGTAAAATACTATTTTCAGATATACACTATTTATTATCACGAAAAATAACATCACAAAAAAATTAATGAGAAGAATGAAACTGTTGTACATTTTTTAACATTTTTTTTTAAATTCAGGTGTTAATTTTGTAGTTGATATTCTCAAAACTGCTTGTAAATGGGCATCGGAGATATTTGATCGTAAGGAATTTTTATTGAGGTTCATGATCGAAAATGTTTGTTCACATATATAGGTTGATCCAAAAATAACAAACATTTTTCTTGCATAATCTTTAAAGTTGGTCGAATTTGTCTGAATTAAGGGCATTGTCAAATTTGGAGATTTATTCACGACGATGCAATTCTCTTAAATCAGTGTCACACTGCAGATCAATAATCTCAAGTTATAGCTCTATCGGTACACTATCAATATCTATTGAAAATGGATCGCGTACTATTGCTAAACAAATTTTAATCTATTGTCAATATTTTTTAAAAAAATATAAAAAAGTTATTCGTAATGAGAAGTACAATTAATGATATCGGGCCGCAAAAAAATACCCGGCGGGCCACATGCGGCCCGCAGTTTGCCCCCCCCTGTTCTAGTGCATATGATATGTTTTCAAATTATGCATGTTCAATATTTCAACTATATTCAAATTTTTTGAATTCTTCGTTGAATAAAAGAAATAGTGTATTAAACCGGGAGAAGTACCAACAAATCCATCATACAGTCACAGTAAAGTCACAATTCTCTGACCCAAACGGGGATGTGTGAGGATCGGATAACAGAATGACAGATAGTCTGGAACTGTTGGAAACCAGTGGCGAAGACTCAATACTAAAAAAATATGTCTTGACTGGCAAAAATTCTTAAGAATCCCTGCTTTGGAATGTAGCACGGTGGAGAAGAAAATGAAATAAATGTTACAACTATATTTTCTTAATGGATAGTAAATCATCTTACCTCGATATTGCAATCAGACTGCTGCATGTACATTGCGATTGCCAGTGCCTGCTTCCTCTTGGCCGTCTGCAAACGTGCCATCACACGAGCCGCTTGCAAAGCGCATGCCAACGACGTACTCGCCGGCCCCTCCAGATACTCTGCATTCATTTCTAAAGCTGACTTTCCTTGGAACAACTGAAAGATAGAACAAAAATCTTCAACCTATAGCCAACATGACTGACATGTGGGAGAGCAATAAACAAATATGTCGAAGAAAAAGTTTTTTTTATTAGAGTGATTATCAGTGATTTTTTAAAAATGTATTCAGTTGAAAATGTCCCACTGAGGCGGACGAAACCGGTCCTAATATATTAATTAAAAGTGGAATAAGTACTATAAAAAATTGCGTTTTATTAAATAAAAACAACAATACAGTACACTCTCTGACAACTACTATAATCCGCTGTTATTTTTACTAGTTGAAAGCACAAAATCAAGCTCTATAATTCGCCGGTATTCGATTCTCAAATTCAGTAGTTCGCCACGTACAAGTATACAAAGCAGATGAGACGGGTTTATTTTGGAAATTTCTCCTTCGTAAAACATACGTTCATCGCGAAGAAAGTAATGTACCAGGGAGGAAAGTGCCCAAGGAGCGCATCACAATTATTATGCCGTGCTCCAATGCAACCGGTACACACAAACTGAAGCTTTTGATCATAGGGAAAGCCAGGAATCCTAAGCCATTCAAGAATATCTGCCTCACTGAACAACTGGTTGTGTCAAGTGATTAACTGTTTAATATTTAGTAAATACTTGATTTTGATTATAAATAAAACTGTAATTTACTAGTACGAATACCTCAAAAAAAATATTTTTACGAAATACCTGTTTTAATTTTTACCAGATTTTGTTTTGTTACCACCGTTTTCACTAATTTGACACTTGTCTGGTTTTTGGGGTGGCGGATTACTGAGAGAGTACTGTATTAATAAAATTACTAAAATGGTGGTCAAGTTATAGTTTTTTTCCATGTCCACGATGGCATACACCCTTCAATGTCCGTAGGTCCTCGGTTCGAATCCAGGGTCTGGTCCTAATAGGTTGGGGGGTGTGGGGTGCATAATATGGTCTTCTTAGGATTGAACATGGTTTAATTTTTTGTTGTTATTAAGTATCCTTACAAAAATCCAATGATCGACAGAGCCCTGGTATTGGGAATCGCATAATGGAGATGGAGCCATATTTGGAGCCGGTAGCAGATATACTATAATGTAAATAGGGTTTTATAGTTCGGGTGGGTAACAAGAAAGACAGCTATGACAGGAGTGATGTAAAGACTGTCGGCGATAATGATCATAATCAATATAAAAAATATTCCTGGTTATCTGTTGGGCAAAGAGAAAAAAAAGGTATCTTACATCTATTGTTTAATGATTAAAAAGCATAATGTACTTACCTCCTGGTCAGCCTTTTCCAAAACTTTGGTGACAGGTTTGTGGGCATCCTCTTTGTTGATTGCGGCCTTGAGGGCCACCTGCAAGCGTGCCAGACAGTCATGCAGCTCAGGCCGCTGACTGTGTAACTTCCGCGCTCGCTTCACGCTCTGCAGCATTAGCAGAATTTTGCCTTTCCTGTAGTAGATCTCAAACGCCATCAGGTGGGTCTCTATCCTGTCCGTCGCCAGAGTCTGCAGAGGGATCAGGAACTTGATTGCTTGCTCGAGGGGATCTTCAACCTGAAATGTTAACACGTAGTTTAATAAGATCGAATTCAGCAAACAATTGGAAGTCTTATGATGTCTCCAGATTTCGGTAGTGTGATGGCAAATGGTTGCATCTTGGAATGCTTTTTTACAGGTAAGCAGAAACAACGTTTTTAATAAATTGTAAAATAAAATTTAGAGCACATTACATTAAAATTAAAATAATAAGCAATCCAACGCACTTAAAGTTTGTATTTCAATTCTTTAGCAATATAAAGTATATTGCTCTGTTAATGACATATAGAGATATCTTTGCAACAATTGCTGGGGATGTCCTGGACAGAATACTGAACTAATTCTTCGATACTGTAAGAGACTGTCCTCCGTGTGGCTGTGTCGTGTTTTGAGATTATTTCGTCGTACTGTTGTGCTGTGGCCCAGAAAGCCTTTAAAAAGGTAATTGTTCTGAGCAATGTACTCTGTAACCGTGTACACCGATGAGGTGGATTCACCAACTGAAGGAATTCACTGGAAATAGCATCCTATACAAAACTTACAGAGGATAGGGAAAACTCCAGAAGGCTGACCCTGAATGTCACTGTACCAATACCAGAGTGATCACAATCCTCAGTCATGAGGTTGACGACGAGGAAGAAAAGAGATATCTTTCCTTAGTTCAGTAAATGTCCCAGTCACCACATACTTTTGCCATAATATATACAAACAGAAATATTTCTTGGAAGAAATCTTAAAGACAATGAAAACGGTATCTATAGCCATTGTCACAGTACCGAACTGTGTTGCTCTTGTAAAGGACACAGTGCATTCGAAATTGACTTTCTCTAAGCCCCATGAGATTCGATGGGGCAGTGGTTAATCTGTAGCTAGCCCACGATGGCCGAGCGGCTGACACGTCGACTTATAATGACGTGTGTCCCAGGTTCGAATTACGGGTCTGGCAAATACACATATTATTTTTCAATTTGTGTTTGGAGTCAGAGTATTTACCTAATAGGTTGAGCAGAGAGGCTAACATCCATTTCTCGTAAAACAAAAAAAATCTGTTAATACAAACCTCCACTCCATGGAGGCCCATATGATCTTATTAGGATCAGACATGGTAAAAAAAGTCACTAATAAAAACCACCCATATTTGCGCGCACCCTACAACGCGACCACCGGTGGCTATACACTTCCACGGTAGTAGTGGTTGTGCCTGTATTTAGACCGTAATTATGATGAAAATTAACAAAACGTTACCCTTTCAAGTTTATACGGCACGAGCTCTTCGAGCTGTGGCGCCTCGGGGTCGGGTGCGTCATGGTGAGGCCTGGGCCTGGCGTGCGGCCCTCCGCCCTGCTGCCTCTGGCCTCCCGCGCCTCCGGTTGCGCCTCCGCCTCCACCCGAAACGGTGCCCCCGGTGCCGCTGCCCTGTTGCTGCTTCTGCTCAGCCTTGCGTTGCGCCTTGCGCTGCTTGTTGCGTAACTTTTTCAGTTCACTCGGCGCAAGGTTTTCTGTAAATAAAATAATATTACGTTATTTTTATTTATTACTGCCATCTCTATTCAATATTGGAAGTGACTATTTCCACGAGTCAAACATCGACATCAAGTCAACTGTCAAAGTGTTTAAGGATACCATGAGTGAAACACAAAAAATCGCAATGTTTGTTTTGAGGTACCTAATTATTTTACATCCACGATGGCCGCGCGGCTTAAGCGTCGGCCTGTAGCGTCGTGGGTTCCAGGTTCGTACGAATCCTGGGTCTGGCGAGTACATACATTGTTTTTCAATTTGTGTATGAGTATGGACCTAATAGGTTAAGCAAGTGGCTGACATCCATTTCTCGTAAAAACAAAATCTGTTAATACAAACCTCCACTCTGTGGAGGTCCATAATATATGATCTTATTAGGATCGGACATGGTCGGAAAAAAATATTTTCCTAACGAACAGCTTATATTATTTAAATATGTGAATATGGTGTACGTCATGGCCACCAGACCAGGATATATGGCGCCCCCCTACATATCGCTTAAGGTTAAGGGCAGTGTGATTTTCTACAGTAGGTTCCCCAAGCGGTTTCCACCGTACCCCAGGGTTAAGGGTATTAAGTGTATTTTTAACAATTTTTAAATAAATCCAGTTGATTTATTGAGTTGTCGGCATTCAGCATATTATGAAGCACTGGTCGCGACCTCCTTTTGTGGTAGCCAAGTAATATGCAACCCTTCGCCATATAGCCAATTTGTAAATCAAGAAACACACTTAAAATAATTATAAAGTAAAATTCTAAACGTGAATTATCATTTAATTATATCAATCATCATATAACATTAAACTACATCACACAGCTACACATTTTTAAATGTTAGCCATTAAGGAAAATTTTATTTTATTACTAGACTTTTTATTAATATTCGAGCAAATTTGTGGTAACTGGTCAACCAGCTACGCCGGGCTTTCAGGCTAGAGCCCTGTCGGTCCCCCCCCCCCCCTTGTGGGGGCCATGGTGTAGATATATTATGTTTGTTTATCCAATCTACAAAGATTAATTTATAACCCATCGCAATCAAAATATTAAATATTTGCGTCGAAATATCGAAGAAAAGCAATAATCTAGTTTTTTACCCTACTATATCGTGTGCTACCCGTGCTCACATATGGCTGCGAGACGTGGACCCTCAACACGAGAGATGTCCAAAGGCTAAGAGTTACACAGCGAGGCATGGAGAGGTGTATGTTGGGCATCACGCGAAAGGACCGTAAGAGAAACGAATGGGTTAGGAAGCAGACAGGAGTACGCGATGTAATAGACGTTGCCAAATAGCTGAAATGGAGATGAGCGGGGCACATTGCTCGCCGAAAGGACGGCCGCTGGACAAATGCCGTCATCCAGTGGTACCCAAGGGGCATGAAACGGCCACAGGGTCGCCATAAAAGCCGCTGGATTGACGAACTGGTAAAGTTCGGCGGAAATACGTGGCAGCGAACGACACAGGACCGAGAGAGTTGGAGAAAGCTTGGGGAGGCCTTCATCCAGCAGTGGGTTGACCCCGGCTGATGATGATGATGATATTGTGATAATATGTAACTATTCATAAAGCTACTTTTAACTTCGAAATTAGAATACCGACATCAATTATTATTGCTTTGTCCTGGGCCATTATAAATTAGCTAATTTAAACGCTCGAAGGCGCACAGACATCGAACGTGTCACGTGGATCTGCAGCAATTTTTTTCAAGCGTTTAATTGCAATTGTAATAATATAATTACAAAAACATATTGGAAAAGTCTATGCTATACTGACATTTGACACCTTTCAATGTATAACAGAATAATTAAGATTTACGAAATAATTATTATATCGGTATTTGACGACACTCAATTTATATGCCGCGGAATCCCGATCAAGATTCAGTATTTTTGCAAAAAGTAGACAGTAGGTACCTAGCCGGCTCTCAAATCTAAACTCGTCCGTCTGCAACATGTTGAATACGGTGATGTGACGTCATCGTTATTCAAAAAACACACGTTGCGAAATGGAGCTTCGCACATTGATGGAATAGGTCATTTTAGTTTGAAAAAACAGCTGGAGTCACATGCAGCGCAGGTATTTACTGGAGATGTTGCACTTCGTCATTCATTTTGGCTTGCCGTGTGACGTAACAGTCATCGCATAGCCTTGCTTATACGCACATAATAAAGTTGCATTTTGCGCCGCGAGACGATTTTCAATGTGCGACTGGGCTAAGTGACATTCTGTGCGTCCGTCGATTATAGAAATACAATACAATGCACATAAATCTATCAATTGTTTGGAAGGTTTCAATTAACCTTTTATGTAAATAAGATGTCCTTTAGGAATTTGTCGCATCTAGCCAAAATTGAGAGGCGTTTAAATGCGTACCAAGTCAGTTTCCAACAGCAAACTATTTTTTTCTAAACCAAAATATTGAGCCAACTTTGTTGTGGGCGTCAACTAAATCACACACTTTGGCGAGTTTGTCTATTGTGCGAGCCATTTACATAATAATGTTCAATCCAATTTAAGTTAAGGATACGGAAATAAAGAAATATCTATAAGTAGTGGAAAACCGATGTGAATTATGCGGTATTGCCGATAGAAAAACCGTGGACATGTTAACGGCCCACGTGCTCGTCTTGGTCAAAATTGAGTTTTTATTGTATTTTCAAACCATGATCCTGGACACTCCTTAAACGTTGTAGATAATCTATTTATATAATTTTGAAGCCTTATTATCCTTTATAGTTATTTTAAACATATGATGACTGCATAAAGTATTTTTGTTACATAAAATAGTATTCTTTTAAACCTCTCGCTCTAATGTTTTAGAATATAGTCATATTTCGGTACATAACTGTGCAGTGGTGTTAAAATTTTTTACGTTTATTAATTTTTAAACGCAATTATGAAACCATTAGTATAATTTATTACGAGATAATTTTTGTAAAATATTCACGATAAAAAATTATATTGATAATCTCTGTGATCCCAAATTTGACAAGAATTGGGCATTTTATTATTCAAAAAATCGGCAAGATTAACACATTTGAAGATGATTCTAAAGATACTTATTATAAGCTATGTCTTTGACCATTCAAATGTGATAAACATCTTATGAATAATGATTTCTTTATAATAATTATTGACCTAAGAATAAGGTAGTGTTTTTTTGAAATACGCCATTTTTTTTGTCATTCCCCAGTAGTTAAGCTACAACATACGGCCGTAGCCATAAATTGACAAACTATAATTAAAGTAGGGAGTAAAATTATGTTAACGCGCGTGTTTGAACATGTACTTAACTGATTTTTTTTTTATTTTTTTTTAAACGGTACATGTTCAAACACGCGCGTTAATATCATTTTACTCCCTACTTTAATTATAGTTTGTCAATTTATGGCTACGGCCGTATGTTGTAGCTTAACCACTGGGGAATGACAAAAGAAATGGCGTATTTCAAAAAAACACTACCTTGTTCTTAGGTCAATAATTATTATAAAGCAATCATTATTCATAAGATGTTTCTCACACTTGAATGGTCAAAGACATAGCTTATAATAAGTATCTTTAGAATCATCTTTAAATGTGTTCATCTTGCCGATTTTTTGAATAATAAAATGCCCAATTCTTGTCAAATTTGGGATCACAGAGATTATCAATATAATTTTTTATCGTGAATATTTTACAAAAATTATCTCAAAATAAATTATACTAATGGTTTCATAAATGCGTTTAAAAATTAATAAACGTAAAAAATCTTAACACCACTGCACAGTTATGTACCGAAATATGACTATATTCTAAAACATTATAGCGAGAGGTTTAAAAGAATACTATTTTATGTAACAAAAATACTTTATACAGTCATCAAATGTTTAAAATAAATATAAAGGATAATAAGGCTTCAAAATTATATAAATAGATTATCTACAACGTTTAAGGAGTGTCCAGGATCATGGTTTGAAAATACAATAAAAACTCAATTTTGACCTTCGACGAGCATGTCCCCCCTTAACCTATAAATATAAAAAAGCTTTCATAACGTTCGATGTTTGAATACATATACACTATCACAAAAAGGCGCCATAAATATTTTATAGAAATTGAAATAACGTTCAATCGAGTCTATGAAGCCATAATAATATACCGAAGATTTACATTAGCAATGGCAAGATTTGAAAGTCCTTAAATTATATTTACTGACATGATAGCGTGTCAGATGGTAAAATATTAAGATGTAATCAAAAAAAGGTAGGTATACTTAAGAAGCGAGAGAGATAATAGAAACGCGGCATTTCTCCTTTAACAATGGGCTAAGTCCGCTAAGTAATGATTTGTTAATCAGTTGGCCCAATAAGAATCGTGACTTCAAGAAAGCCCCAAGATATTACTGCCCGATCGGAGAAGCGTGATGACTGAACGAATCGATCAGATCAATAACAATTAACCCTATTGGAATATTTAAAAAAAAAAAAACAGCTTTCGTCTAACTAATGTATCGCGCCCGGCCGTTTCACACGTACAATCTTTCAATAGCGAGCCGCGTCATTAGGTATATCGTGGACAGGTTAATCATTTTACTTATATGCGTAATTCGAGAAGCAGACAAGGGTTACAAAATGTGTCACGAATCTCCTCGACAGGTCCTACTGAAAGAGAATGGCGGAGGAGATCGAGGATCGATGCGAAGAAGAAGACCATCACTATTGCGGCGAGTGACTATGATTCGCCAATCAACGTAACCAGCGCTGAACACTCCTGACACAATCTATGAAGGTTGCGTAAGGTTAGTCACGCCACGGTCCATTCCCCCTGCCCATAAACGCCATGTTTTAGGTATACATCCTGGCTCCTGTCTGTCCCATCATATTTGAATCCACAGAACAGATAAATAATCAGATAGGCTATACCGTTTCCGCAATACACTACATGTTGACGCAGGGTTTTGAAGGTGTGAGTGTACTATGAAAGAAAACCGTATTGTTGACACGTGTTTAAGTTTATCCCATATTCTTCCACACTCGAGATCGGTTGCCTGTTTCTCCACACCCGTTAGGTATTTCAGTTCCCATTATTTCTGAGTTCCCTGTTTTAATCGAACCTATCGATTTTGTTTCGACAGTAAAAACATTCATTAAAAAAAACTTTTTAACGCGTGGTAGAGTAAATCCCGTTGATGTGTAATGGAAAAACCGCCAGTAACAACGAGCAACGACCGACTTTCAAACGTCGACGGAATATCCTGACGATTCATACCTTACCACTCCCGAATATTAACGGAAATTCCCGACGACGTATGCTTGCACAATGCCCCCCCGTACAAGGCCCAATTTCTTGGTGCAAGAAATGCAGGTAGGTACTTAAAATCTTATCACTAACAATTTAATGCAAAAAACATCAAAGATGAATATACCTAGTCGTATATTGAAGAAAATATTTTTGCAATATCAAAACTAATACACAAAGGGGTTAATAATAATAACGTACTTATGCAACTGCCAACAAAGATTTTGATTCCGCCATTGCCAAATAATTGCATTGTTAACAGCCAAAGCGAAGACGATTCTTAAAGAATAATAAAAAAAATGAAGTTTCAAATGAATCGTGAATCCTTTGTCTGAAATCTTTTTATCCAAAATGACAATCGATTTGAATATTAAGGAATTCAGGGTTGTGCCAAATCAATCGACATTAAAATAATATTTATTCATGGTAATATTCCTCGACCCCCTCGAGACTAAAATACCACATTTTTACATAAGATATTGTTTATTGAGAAATACTTACACGTTTTCAAATTTCTTTTTAAATATCGATATTGTCGCTCCCGTTAAAATCCGCTAATTTGTCATTTAAGTCATCGATATAATCTATAATGAATGAATTCAATCAATTGGATTATAACGTTATGAATTGGTTTAGACTTCAGAGTATCTATATATTATTAGTGATAAGCAAAATTTCTTTTCAATGACCCAAAGACCAAATTAAATACCAAAAACTTTTCGGGGTCCACATTTGTACACGTATCTACTTACCTACATATAATTTTCTCGTATAATTAATTATCAAAACCGATAATTATGCGGTTCCAATACAATCTTATTCATTCTTCGGCATATTATTAGTATTGTAAAAATCAGTACTGGGCTGCGAGTTGCCCATTACTGGTTTATATGATCATCATCATGGCCTCCACTGGCTCTAGCCTGGGGCCAGAGTGGCAGGTCGACCAGTTAAGTGAAATAAACAAACATCACAAATTTATACAAATATAAAAACTATTTCACGTATAGTTTTATGATATAATTAATTTTAATGTGTTTCCTGAATAATAAAAATAAATATTTATCCAATATGGCAAAGGGTCCCATGTTACTTGGCAATCACAAAAGAAGGTCGCGATCAGTGGGTTCATAATAATATGATGCCGAGTGCCGACAATTGAATACGTGTATTAAATAAGGCTCTAAGTACCAAAAAGTAGTATTGCCTGTAGTTACAGAATACCGAGTCATTGCAGTAAAATTTCATGAAACAGACCTTTTGAAAAATGTAGTTTTACAGTGTGAAGCAATCACGGCAGCTTCTATAATTTTAGGTATAAAGAACTCGCAAGTGTCAACACACCATCGTCAGCTATTTTATATTGAATGCCGTTGACCACTGCAGTGCTACTTACACCATTATAAATAAAACACGCCAACGGACTTACAACGTCTACAGGTTTAATTATTTTGCTGTATTTTTTTGACTTGCTTGAGGCACTTAGACTATAGTTGAAGTTATTGGCGTTGGTATGTAGAACATTTTTCTATAAAAATGTCAGTTTTTATGTTTTGGTACTTAGCGCCTTAATTAATACACGTATTCAATTATTCAAGTGAATTTGTTTAAAAATACCAAAAATCGCTAAAAAATATACGGAATACCCTTCGTTATACACTGAGCCCTAGAGTTCCGCGGAATACCATTTGGAGAAGACTTCTGTAGAACATTACACTGCACTTAACATGGGAGCCATGATCATCATAATCATCAGCCTGGATCTATCCACTTCTGGTTGAAGGCCTCCTTTAGCTGAATTTCATTTCGCTCGGTCTGTGGTTCATGATAAATAAAATTCAGATTATATCTTTGCGATACCTGCACATTTAATAAAGTGTTATTTTTTATATTAATTTTTGTTATTTAATTTAATAATTGTGTGTAGGCTTCCACCATCGTAAGTGCTTTTGAAAGATGCAAAGTCACACTCCGGATGGCGGAGAGTAAATATATACGGTGTGGTGGTAGATGGCATCACACACACTCTTTTCCCGCGCTATTCCCACAGTAGCTAATTGATACATTAACAAAAATTGATTCGCGTGATAAAAAATAAATAAGATCGGCCGAAAATTCAATGGGACATATTGAGGGCATGAGAAAAGTCATATTGCGTTTAAACACCTTCCGCGCGAGTTCGTTTTAGAACTATTGATTTAACTATTAATTGTAAATTAATAAATGAGACTATTTCAGGAAATTGAAACTATTTAAAAAAATATACAGGTACATTTTCTGTTTGATAGTGACTATTCAGTATTCATAGAACTCAGGGACGCGCCAAGCGGGGTGTGAAACATCCGGTCGGCAGAATAGAGGGTGCGGAAAAAGTCGGCAAAAACATTTTTGATGATATTGTTAAAAAATATATATTATTCAATTATATGTAGGAATGAACTCTATGATAAAATTTTCGTCCCATGTCATTAAATATCCTTTTATAAATTGTCCAGACGCTGTAAGACGCTTTACATTATAATTATTCAAAATGTTATACCTACTATAACTAGTAACTACAATAAGTAAAAAATGACATACATTTTGTTACATATTTTGACGACATCAAAATATTTTTTCTTAATTTCTGTCATATTTCCATTAAAAAAATATATATTGGTGGGGGGGGGGGGCAATTTTGGTTTGGCACCCGGGCGGTTAGCCTAATTAGTTTTAAAGTGAGTCGATGAGTGCGTAAGGCCCACACAACAGATTCATAAATATAATTCAGATAGGCTCCCCAATACATTACGTTTTGAAGCAGGGTTATGAATATGTGAGTGTCCTACGAAAATAAAACACTATTTATAGACCTTCAAATAACCAATATTGAATGTGCATATAAACCGAGAGTAGTTGTCACATTCATCGTTTATCACATATTCATCCACACTCGAGATCGGTTTCCTGTTACTCCACACCCGTTAAGGTGACGCATCAGTGAAACGCCAAATAATTTTCAACTGTACGCGCGACGAAATTTTGGACTCGCTGCCATTCAGTGAGAGAATGTTGACCCAGGAACACGTCACTTTGCTGCGTGATGGCGACGGGTCAATTAATTCTAAAATCGTCTAAAGATGACTAAAAACGTTACCCATTTACTTTAAAAAGAAAACATGTCAATGAATATATTATTATTGTTACTAATAGAACAATAAACAGAACATAAAATGGACGTATGTAGGATTTATATGACAAATAATATTTCGTTTGACAGGCGTCATTTTCACCCGCCACCCGCAATCCGCGCATCGCCTAGCAACGATCTTTTTAGACCGTGCCTCAACTAATGCATGGCCTTAAGTATTTCAGTTCCCATTAATTCTGTGTTCCCTGGTAAGACCCTTTCATCCATAATATCGGGATAAAAACAATAATGATAATTAAAAAAAAGACCGATTTATATTAATACATAGTTCTGCGCATCTATTCTATACACAAGGCTGCTATCGGCGACTATCGAGGGTAGTTTATCATATTTATGTAGAGGCGATCAATTGTTACTTCTCTTTTCTACTTTCTTGTTGTATTGGTTGTTATTTGTAATTAAGTCGTTTTTATAATGTGTATTTATTATGTATTATGGCGCACTGGCCAATCGCTGTAATGTCATAATACTCTTTTTCTACATAAGAAAGTTACCCGTCTGAACTGTCAAAAAGTGCTTTAACAGCACCTCTCGTGGCTGTGTTACTTACACATAGATAGACAGTTTTGACGGCTTATTATAACAATTATTACCACTCTCAATACATAAATATGATAAACTACCCTCGATAGCCGTCGATAGAAGCCTTGTGTATAGAATAGATGCGCTGGTGTGAAACCATATTTATTTTTGTGATAACTAAAAACAAACCCGGCGTGATATGGAATTATAAATGAAAAATAGTCAGACCACAAAGGGTTTGCATTGATGCAACCTTATCTATTCTGCATCGTATGTACAAAAAAGCGAGATATATGCAAATTTTCACGACTCGAATGTGTGCTAAATCATTCCCAGAAATATCTACGATGGCTTAATAATCTATTGTAAATACATTAACACGAATTTTTCATCTGAAAATTTGCATTTAACCACATCATAAGATGGCGGCTACCTACCGATATTGGGAAAGTGAAGAAAAAAGTTATATTGGACAAACTAAAAGAAAACATAAGTATACTTATAAATATGTAAGATAAATAAAAAAAAAATACGAGAAGCGCAGTGTGGTATGGAAAGGTGCATGTTGAGCATAACGCGGAAAGACCACAAAATAAATCAATGGATAAGGAAGCCGACGCGATGTGATAGAGGTCGTTAAGCAGATGAAAGAGTGGAGTGAGCTAGAGGAGGCCTTCTTCCAATAATAGATCGATCCCAGCTGATGATGATATAATATCAAGTCACTTTAGTAGGTACCTAGGTATAAAGAGTTTTTTTGATAGATTTTTGAGGAATCAATTCATTTTAAATTGATAATCGCTAACTTCTTTTTTTATATGATACATATAATGTAATTAATCATTTTTGTAGATATATACATCCGTTTATAAGACGTCATTCAAACGAGGGCAGTAGGTATGTAATGTCTTAATTTTTATTTAATTAATGGTTAATTATAATAGTGTTAATATGAATTATAATAATCACGATTTATCTCATTATACTTACTAAAATAAACGTAATTACAAAATAGTCCGAAGTGAAAACATTATATCTATCTGGAATCGCTGTAACAATTTTTATCATTTTATAGATATTAAATTATTATTTAAGTTAAGTTAATTATTAAAAATTAAAATTAATATTAAATTTTAGAGTTCAGTGTAAAATGCCATGATATCTGTTAAGTCATGAAGAATTTGGAATAATTATACCATAGACGGCATAGACAATTTAACGGACACCAACAGAGCGATTTCAGAATATTTGAATGGTAGCCCTAAAAATATCCCAACGTTTTTTAGTGATTGATTAATTTCGCAAATAAAGCATTTGGAAATGCATAGAGTAATATTTTTTTGTATGTCCGAATTAATGTGACGTCGTTTTATTGACGACCATTACTTCGTTGTCAATAGAAAAAGTGTCTGAAGTCGTTTACAGTTTACTTACACAAAAAAATGACACTTTTGCGTGTTGTCTATGATTACCTAAACATATTATTTAGTTGTCAAGGTCTTGCCAAAAAGTAGAGGTCGGAACTAACGGCAATGGGACCAAATTTAATATTGTGAACCTAGTTATACCTACCAGTTCCAGAAAAATAATAAGTAATATTTTTCTTGAGAAAGGAGACATGGAAATGATTCAAATAACAGACTGACTAGTCAAATGTATTTCTTCTGTGAGCTTATTTACAGGCAAGGCTTCTTTTCTTATTGATCGGATATAAAATAAAACAAACATTAATAATAGTCGAATCCGTTTCAAAATCGCAGGTAGAAGTAACAATTTCGCCGATGTAAAAGCGATAATATTGGGTATATAAAAACGTAATAATTTCATAACTGATGTGTATATTAAAAATTGTACAGAGTGGGCAATGAAATTGGGCCGTAAAGTGCTGCCCGGAGCGGAGATAGACGGGCCTTGTATAATAACACCTCTCGCAGATATTCAATGAGCAAGACTGCAACCATATCGTTAAAATTGCATCAATTTTTATTCCGCATATTATGGTGTATTCACAATGAAAATGTGTGTATTCACATTATAAAAAATATTACTCTAAATATAATAATAATAAATAATAATACTGCATTAAGTAGATATACACCAAGTGTTATGGGTTATTATTAATGCGTTAATTAAACTATTAAATTATAATACAATTTATATATTTTTATACAGGTTGTTGAAAAGTCCGAGACAAGAGTGACGTTGATATGGGAGCACAGAACAGATTAGTACCTAAATAGAATTCCGATAGGCTATATTCCAATACACTACATTTTTACAGGAGTTTGAATGTGTGAGTGTCTACTACGAAAATGAAACACGTATTATATAGACGTGCAATAGTGTGTGTGTGGCAACCTTCAATGCACCCATATTAAATGAGCGTCAATGCATAAACCGAGAGCAGTTGTCAGTATTCGACGTATGACGTATTCTTGACACGTGTTTAACTTTATCCCGTGATATTCCACACTCGAGATCGGTTGCCTGCTTCTCTACACCCGTTAGGTATTTGAGTTCCCATTATTTCTAAGTTCCCTCTTCGGGAGTCAGCTTCAGACTTATGCATGTTAATTAGTTACTGTTGATTGCATAAATTCATACTACCAATCTCAAATGCGAAACATACCATGGCGTCATACATGTTTTTTTTTATTGGCTCTACAATCCTATGTGGATTTCGGCCGACTTACGAAGAGGTTTCTTAACAGATTTTTATATTTTACCAGAAATGAATGTAAGTAATTTGCTTAACCCATCAGGTTAATAGTCTGGGTTCGAACACACATTAAAAGACAACATATGAATTTACCAGACTCGAGATTCGAACCCGGAACCAACGACATTATAAGCCGACACGTTAACGTTCGGCCATCGTGGGAAAGGAAGTTAAAATATTATAAAAAAAAAACATTAAAACACTGAGTAAACAGTAAAGTCTGAATTATTTTAAATGGTATGATACTCGTATAATAAAGAGTCATGCACGCAGGCAACGAACGGAGTATATAATCGATCACAGAGGCGCGTGCCCCGGTAAAATAAAATAGAGTTGTGATATCAACAATTTAGAAAAAAATCGACAGTCGAACGCTAGCTTGTAGAATTTCCCTAAGATGCCGGCGGCGGGCCATAAAGTCGGCCTAATATGACGTGATCTGACTTTATTGTTTCACCTCGTTAGCCTTATCAAACAGTTTAGTAAAGGCCCAACAGTATACTTATGTAATATTGCCATTCAACAAACGGTAAAAATTCTAACATTCCGAAATGGTAAATGTTGGGAGTGGTTACTGTGTATATCAATTGATATAAAACATTATTGAAATGATGAAATTTTGAATTCTCGAGATTCGGGATTTCCAGAAAAGAATTCTCGAGATATCGGGAAATTAAAAAAAACCTGTAAAAATCCTAAAATCAGTTTAAAAACAGACAAATTACAAAAATATTTGATTTTTTTTATTTATGTAAGAAGACAAACAAAATAGAAAGTAAGAAAACAAAAATAATTCGAAACATTACTTATTAAAATAGAGTTTCAAAAAACACAGACTGTCAATCGCTGCGTCTGCTGAACGCTTTTGAGACACAAATTTCTCTGATGTTGCATAAATTGCGCTCATTTTGAGTCGACGTTGGCTTAATTGTGTTAAATGCCCCGATCAGTCTTTGGACGTTTTGTGTTTTCTGTCCACTTTTTTCATATTTTCATATTTCCGAGAAAAAAATCTCGTGATCTGGGATTTCCCGAAATGTTAAAAATTTCAATTCTCGAGATTTGGGGTGGAAAATCTCGAAAATTTCTCGAGAATTCCCGAAACTCAACCCTAGTTGTACGTAAAAATTGAGCGCAATGTTGCAACTCACATATGTCAGGCCATGCCGAGACAATAACGTCACGCGGCCAGAAATGAATAAAAAGCAACTCCTGCACATGTGCCGATGCGACATTTTGGTATTATAGCTCCGCCCCAAGTCGAGTGAAATTTGTTGCTTGCGACACCATCTGTTTTTACAAACTAAAATGTCGCATTGGAGCGAGTCAGTGGTACATTGAATTAATTAAATGTGTTTTATGAATAACAAAAAAATCACATCGACATATTCGACGTGTTACAGTCGGACGAGTTTAGATGTGCGACCCGGCTAAGGAGTATATTGTGTTAATCACTCATGAGTCATGACATCCAAGGGGTGGTCGGTGCAGCAGAGACATATTGGAGAAGCACAGTGTGGCAGCCCTGCTTATAGAGTTGATAACACCTTACGGTAGACCGAAAGCACCCACTGTGATAAACACACACCTATAAATATTACTCAACTCGAATAAATTATTTACTGAATAGAGCTCCGAGGCTTTGATCTACATTTCACACGTGTTGAACATTCAATTACATTAATAATATGCATTTTGATACGTACATTTAATGTCGAACTTCTGCCACTTATTTTATTCCGTTCAGTGAGAAATCATTCAAAAATCATGTATAAAAATTATGGGCTGTAATCACATCTCCTTCGGTTGATTTCTACGATGGCAAGAGAGCCATCAAACGCAAATTTCAATAAGGTTATTGTAACAAAAAAATTCATGTGATTCCAAACTAATTATTGGGAATAGAGATTCATAATACAAATAATTACAAGATAAAAAGAACTTTTTATATGCAACGTTTTTAAATTCTGTTCCGATCAAAAAAAGATTGTACTTGACATGTCATATTGATTTCCATAGTAACGCACGTATATATTAATAATTTAGTTGCTAGGATCCCAGCTAGCAACCAATAATGGTGTCGAAATAACTTTTCATACAAAACAGAATTAACTGAAAATGAATTCAATTCTACTTAAAGATGGCTAAAACTATTAAAAAAATGCATTCGCATCGTGTTGATATATTCTAAAAGTTTCAAATGCCTAGCTAGTCGGGAAGTTAGTTAAAAATCGATTGCAAGATTTGTACCGGACAAAGAACCACCGGACAAATAAGAATACGAACTAAGAAAAACGTTGTAAAATGGTAATTTCCACAGCCAAATATAATAACAATGGAAGTGTTGGTACTAAATAGTAGTTACAACCTACATGAAGTTGGACATGGCTGGTATTTATAGATCATAGGACGTAATTTTAACGTAAAAAATGACGACCAATTATATTATATCTGAATCTAGTATCTATTGAAATTGTCAGGTTTCCCAAGTTAAGCCGTCTTAAACGTCTTATATCTACATACTACAACGACGACATGCCTACAATATGCCGAGTGTTGATTGTATTTAAGACAATAGCTACGACATTCTGGCGAAGTCGAAGCCTGCTCGAAGGAACTTCATAAACAATAATTGAATGATAAATATTGCGACAGGGAACGTTTCATAATACCATTTAAATGTCAAAGGACATTAATGCAACCAGTAATAATAATTATATGCCTTTATATTCCGACAAAGAGAAATACTTAAAATGCTGACATGTAATGTATACTTACAAGAATTAGAATTAATTTATAAGTACAATGCAAATACACTGGAGAAAAACTCTAATGAAAATAGTTCAATGGAATTTGTCTATAAATAATGTATTAGGCTATACTTCAGATATTATGCAAAAAAGAAGATAGATAAATCAATTTAGAATACCTTGTGGAAACATAATAAGTAGATATATTTTACGTGTAGTCGCATTCTAAACATGTACCTACTCATGAGCCATCGAACACCATTTCTTTGAATTCCGTGTACGATAGAGGTATCTACTTTATTATGTTGACAACTGCCACTGCCTTGCGTTCCCAAATTCTGCAACTAACTGTGGCGGCGTTAGTCACTAAACGACCGATTTCGGCCTATGGTTAAGACGAATTGAAGGCAACTTATGGGCATAAATATATTATGGTGCTGGATGTAGAGATGTCACCGACATAATATTAACTTAACTAACCCAATATTAACCACAACATAGTGGCAGACTTCGTCGTACACAGAATTCACGCAAATTTTTCGTTTGAATCTCAATCGATTTTTTTTAGTAAATGCGATATATTCGACTATTTTGATGGACGCACGAAGTCTGCCACTATGTTGTGGTTAATATTGGGTTAGTTAAGTTAAGGGCGGTCGTGCTCAGCGTGGGTCAAAATGGAGCTTTTTTTCTATTTTCAAAGCATGATCCTGGACACACCTTAAACGTTGTATATAATCTATTTATATAAATTTGAAGCCTTATTATCCGTTATATTTATTTTAAACATATGATGACTGCATAAAGTATTTTTATTACATAAAATAGTATTCTTTTAAACCTCTCGCTCTAATGTTTTAGAATATAGTCATATTTCAGTACATAAATGTGCAGTGGTGTTAAGATTTTTTACATTTATTAATTTTTAAACGCATTTATAAAACCATCAGTATAATTTATATCAACATTATTAAAGTGAAATATTTACGATACAAAATTATATTGATAATCTCTGTGATCCCAAATTTGACAAGAATTGGGCATTTTATTATTCAAAAATGGGCAAGATTAACACATTTGAAGATAATTCTAAAGATACTCATAACAAGCTATGTCTTTGACGATTCAAGTGTGATAAACATCCTACGAATAATGATTGCTTTATAATAATTATTGACATAAGAATAATGTAGTGTCACATACGTGAAGAAAGGTAGGTCATATAAGGGGAAAAGGGTAGGAATAGGAAGGGTGGGAATTGTGACAATTGATCAGATTGTGACATAAGGAAAAGAGGAGTGGATTGGAATTGTATGGGAAGTATGTAGGCAGGTGCGCCTGGGTACGGGGAAGTGGATACGGGATATGGAATGGGATAGGAGCGCGGAGAGCATGAGACTCGGGGGAGAAATGCAGGGTCGTGGGTAGATTGACAATACCTCTAAGACCTCAGTTACCTGTCCGGTTACTTCACTCAATCGTGTGTGTTCCTGTATTAATAAAAGACATAAAAATGGAATTAATAGATATCTCGGATTTGAGCGCCATTCTATGAAATGCATAGAGACAATAGTGATAAGGATAATATAAATAAAACGCGTATAAAGAAATTGATCAGAAGTATAATCTCTATATATATAAAAATCTCGTGTCACGGTGTTTGTGGTCGCACTCCTCCGAAATGGCTTGACCGATTTTTATGAATTTTTTTATGTATATTTGTTAGGTATGAGAATAGGTCAACAAGTATATTTCATACCGCTAGGTGATTAGGGTATCTCTATCCAGAATTTTTTTTATTTTAGTTTTTTGACAATTTTTTTTTATTATTTGACATCAAAAAATACCTATAACCCCAAATTTTCACCCTCCTACCCTCACCCTCCCATTTTTTAATCGCGATTTTTGTATGAACAAATTTAACCGTCGTTCGTATTTCAAATAGAACGAAATTATTATTAATGTTGTTGAATGACAGATGGCGCTACGTCCGAGAAGAATTCAAGAGAAGCGTCGCTCATTTTTACATTTTGACAATTCATTCGGCATATCACAACACAGTGCGTGCAAAATTTTGTACGATTTATTTTAATTTATCTATTTTTGTGTGCGTGTATTACAGTGCACAATGCCAGCAAGACGCAAGGGGGGCCATTTGGGCCGTCGAACGAATAAAGCAACAAACATGCGAAATAGTAGAGCAGAAAGAACAGACGAACAAATCCAACAAGAAAACAAAAACGTGCGTGTGAGCATGTCGCAATTGCGTGCATCTCATCGAAATCAACAACGACAATTGGAACGAAGCCAAGCGCGCCGGTTCGTAGTTAACACACGCAGAGCAAATGACCGACAACGCCAACAAGTACATCGAGCACTTACATCCTCTTCGTTCCTTCGCCTCGCATTCGAGTACGAGCCAGATATTGACTATTCCGCTCATCCGAAAGTGCTGATTGGTGCTATGGACAAAGAATGTCCCCATTGTCATGCGCTCAAATTCAAACATGAGTCAGCCGGGATGTGT
Organism: Rhyacophila brunnea; assembly: GCF_057557595.1. Taxonomy (NCBI): domain Eukaryota; kingdom Metazoa; phylum Arthropoda; class Insecta; order Trichoptera; family Rhyacophilidae; genus Rhyacophila; species Rhyacophila brunnea. The sequence continues at coordinate 26,472,710 of NW_028232774.1, forward strand.
TGCGCATCAGGAAAAGTTCAATTAGCAGAAATTGAGATACCACCAGAACCATTGAACGGCTTGCTCATCGGCACGGTTCCAGATTCAAACCTGTTCCTGAAGTCCATTCGCACATTCAATTCATGCTTCCAAATGACTTCGTTCGGAGCAACAGAAATAGTTCACAATACTGCGGCAAATGGTCAACAATTCCATTCTACGTTCAAAATCAAAGGCTAAGTATACCACAAAGTAGGTCCATTACTGCCAATGCCAAACGAACTACATAAATTTTTACAAATCTACTTCATGGGCGGTGAGGACATCAATCGTGTGGATGCACGTTGCGGCTACAATAACCTCAATTCGCCTAATGCCAGGCGCATCGTCGGCGAACTGGACGCTCTATTGAATGAGCACAATGAGTTATTGAAATTCTTCAAAGCACACATGCACGAATTGCAAAGTGACAATCACGCTATTGTCATCAATCCTGATAAAACACCAGCTGGTGAGCACGTGCGTCGATTCAATGCGCCTGTTGTTGACGACATTGCTAGAATCATGGTTGGCGACCGCACATCGACGCGAGAAATCGTGATCGAAGAAGAAACAATAATCTGGAGTTCATCGCTGACACACACCGTTCCGAATCTCCAATATCCGCTAATTTTCTGGAAGGGACAAGACGGATATTGCATAAACATTAAACAACGAGATCCTGTCACAGGTAATTCATTCATTATGAACATCATTACTCATTTTGAATTGAGGAAATGAATGGTTGGTGTTTTTTTGTTTTAATCGGCGGTCATCGTCTACAGCGCTCCATTCCTCTTTCTGTCATAGATCCCATCCCCACACACTTACGATACATTCGTTATTATTCATTTAACAACCAACATATTCACTAGAAATAATTTATATGGCAGAACAACGTTTGCCGGGTCAGCTAGTTAATATATAAGAATAGCTTGCGGGTGAAAGTGTATAAAAGTGAATATTAATTTAGTTAATTACGAGCGCCTAACTCAATATAATAATCAAACAATTTTAGAAATACAAATAAAAACGCTAGCTCGGTGGACCGTAACGTGAAGATATAACAAGTAATACCAATACAGATATGCTCTTCAGTCTTCTTCGCCGTCCTCGAATGCGTCAGGTCCATGGGGCTTCCTTCGATCTCCTGGCCTGATGGGGACGTCCTTCGGTGGGCCATCATCAACGTCTCCAAAACGTCAGGAAATCAAGGCCATGTGCCCCGGTTCCCTTGGCTTGGAACTTAAGAGAGACGTCTGCTTCGTTCGAAAGCTACAAACTGAGAGAGGCCGACTCCTGCTTCGCCTTCATGTTAAAAAGCCGCTTTCTTGTTTAGCGCCGGAAATAGTTTACGAACTCTTTGGAACTAACGTGGTGCGCACGCGCACTCAAGTCGATCTTCTGCTTTTGTTGCCATCATCAAAATAGTGTGTCAGGTTATAAATAACATGACAGTAGTGTTTTTTTGAAATACGCCATTTCTTTTGGCATTCCCTATTTATGTAATAAAAATACTTTATGCAGTCATCAAATGTTTAAAATAAATATAAAGGATAATAAGGCTTCAAAATTATATAAATAGATTATCTACAACGTTTAAGGTATGTCCAGGATCATGCTTTGAAAATAGAACAAAAGCTCCATTTTGACCTACGCTGAGCATAGCCCCCCTTAATATTATGACGGTGACATCTCTACATCCAGCACCATAATAATTATATTTATGACCATAAGTTGCCTTCAATTCGTCTTAACGGGTTTGGGTCGAAATCCCGAAGGCCGAAATCCCGAATGCTGAAATCCCGAATGGCCGAAATCCCGAAAGCCTAAATCCCGAAAGCCGAAATTCCGAATACCGAAATTCCGAACGCTGAAATCCCAAAAAATAAAAAAATACAAACACCAATAATTGGGCAATCGTGAATTGCGCAATTTTCACAAGAGACAAAACCCATTTTTGCGGAAATATAAAAAAAACGAAAAATAAAAAATACAAACACCTATAATTGCGCAATTATTACACGATGCACGACAAGGGTTAAGAATGCGCAATTTTAGTAGGATTTGGAAATTGCACAATTTCCGTTCAACAAAAATGGTTTTATGTCTCTATTATGAAAATTGCGCAATTATTGGTGTTTGTATTTTTTATTTTTCGTTTTTTTATATTTCCGCAAAAAATGGGTTTTTGTCTCTCTTGCGAAAATTGCGCAATTCAAGATTGCGCAATTATTGGTGTTTGTATTTTTTTATTTTTCGGGATTTCGGCCTTCGGGATTCTGGCCATTCGGGATTTCAGCATTCGGGATTTCGGCCTTCGGAATTTCGTCCGGCACCCGTGTACGACATACCTACTTGAATATTATGACAACTGTCATGCGTTTCTCAATTCAGCAACTATTTTAATCGAATCAACACCAAGACCGACAATACTCAGGCCGGGGCATGAAGCAGCAAATTTCGATCATGGTGCTGATTGTAATCAAACATCTTCATTTACCGCGAAACCGCGTTACCGCATTGTATTCGAAGATAATCAATAACTAGCATTACCATCGTAAAATGCTATTCAGTACCCCGGTCTTGGTCACTACCTACTTACTAAACGACCGCCTAACGTTAAGTATGTGATTAAGCATAATATGTCCATTAAATTAGTTTAGTGGCAGCATCTCTGCCTCTAACCAACTCTTAGTCTCAAAAATTGGGAAGGACGATTATCTTTAATAGTGAGTTGTATATTGTCATCCCAACACCTCGTTCCACGGCGGATAAAAATGAACGAATGACTTAGTGACCGTGTTTTAGTTATAATAAAAACGTTCGTCACATTTGGAATCAAAACTTTAGACCGAGGCCTTGATTTAGACTTCATATAAGTTCAAAAGTTTAACCATGATTCTCGACTATCGGCTGGGTGGTCAGGGCGCGTTGCAAAATGTTATTATCTCCGCTGAATCATTATTAATCTGGCATTGTTGCAGAAACAAACGGAATGACGCAAAAAAAATGGATCAACATTCCATCGTGCTGAGGCCGACAGCCATTCTAATATATCGATTTACTTACAATATATTAGTAAAAGTAGGTAAGTTCTTATTTATATAGGGCACTTAAGAATCTTATGATAACTTTGCGAAGAAATAATTTATGCTATAGGTAGGGTTTGCAATCTTGGCATCACGTTTAATTTTTTTGACGCGACGAAATTGAAAATGTTCCAATCAATAATTTTACAGTTTACCTATATATAAATTTTTTTGACAAATGAAACACGTAGGCAACAAAATAAGTGTAAGTCAGAAAAAACGAAGGCTTCAAATGTCTTCGCTTGCATGTTCATTTGAAGACAACTTCACACTTCCACTGTCATATTCTACACTAAAATACGATTATAATTTCACAACCAATCAATTAGTTAATAACATGCATGATTCCTTGTGTAGATATTGCCAACATAAGCCTAGACTACTTTAATTCAGAGTGATTATCCTGAAGCAAACCCCCCTCACCAAAGACATTCCACACACTCTGCTTAGCGACCTCGATCACATCGCGTACTCTTGTTTGGTTTCTTAACCAATGGTTTATTTTGGGATCCCGAGTTAAACCAAACATGCACCTTTCCATGCCATGTTGAATTATTGGATTTCTTTTGCAATGATAGTCCATGTTTCACACGCATACGTGAGCGTTGGTAGAACACTTTACCCTTAAGGCATAATAATGGGAGGTCACTTTTGAAGTTACTATATTTACGTGAATATTTAGCGAGAACGATAAGGATGGAGCATTTTGATTAAGAGAGAAAGCACGTGACTAGAAACGAATCTTTTTGTGAGCAACAAGTTTATATCGGAAAATTGAAACATGTTATATAATTCAGTGGCGAAGGGTGAAGGTAGGCTGGTAAGATCCCCCATAAATAGTGCACATTACATTTTGTTAGTCATACGTATTTTTTCATCGAAATAAGACTACAATATACATATGGTGTTGGTTAGTTTTTAAAATTCAATTAAATCCTGCGAAAACCAAGCCATAATAGATGATAGTCAAAAAATACTCGTCTATCTTTAAAATATATAAAATTAGTCGCTCGTGGCCAAGAGGGCGGATTGTCAGTACCCACCATTAGAAAATAAAACCTATATTAACTATAACAAGTCTAGCATTGGATACAAAGTAAAGTGTGGGCGCGGCACAGTCTGGTCCGCATAGTAACTGAGCGGTTTGTTGCATTTTGCATTCGTTGCACCACATTTAATAAAATAATAATGAGTTGACTGCAATCTGTCTGACCGCAGAGTAACTGGTCCACGTATACCGGCTAGCGAACATTATTGGATATTGCACCTACAGAATTTGTAGGTTGTTTATCACCTTTCGCCGCCAGAATTGAGTTCTTATTTAATACTGTCGAATAGGTACCATATGGAATGTAATTTTAAGGTAGGTACCAGTGATGCCAACCGTACTATAATTATAGTACAATACTATAATTTTAATTCTGCGAAAAATGTAAAATACTATAATTTTACGCCAAATATACCAAAATACTATAATTTTAAAGGATTCAAGACGAAAAATGTTCATGTACTATATATTTTTTAGAAATACTATAATTTTTACGCCTTTGTACTATAATCAGCATAGAAAAAGATGGCAACATTGGTAGGTACCTACATAATATTTAGGGCCCGGATTTATATGCTAGTGCATGTTTTGTTAGGGTGTATGCACAGAAATCTGTTTTAAAAGACACAGAATCCAAAAATAAAATCTTATTGTGCATATAAATGCATATTTGAGACGTTAGAGCATATTTGAGACATTAGTGCATATTTCATAAATAAATGCATGTTTTAGAGCTTTTGAATTTATAATTGTAGTTTTTTTAAATTATTTTATCGAAATATATCTAAGTTAGGAAGGTAGATGGTTTAGATGTACTTGCATTTTTAATGCCATCTCCGAGCTTTGGATTTATCAAAAAAAGTGAAGTCAACTCGGGCACTTTTATTTTAAGTTTTCCCAATCACCTCTGTGGACGTTGAGAGGTCGTTTTCCGCATATAAACAAAATACTGATAGATACATGCGGAAAAATTTAATGCCAGAGCATATTGAAAAAAATATTAGTAATGTTTTTTCGGGCAAAAAACAGAAAATAGTATTTAGAAATAGTTAAGTGTGTCGTTTTTGTTTTTTAAGTTATGTTTGGTTTACATTGCAGTTATTATTCAATTATTTATACTTGTGAAAAAACTATTTTGAAAATTATAATTGATTAACTTTATATTCATTGTTTTTGTTTTGTTCTGCTATCGTATTATGTTGAAAAAATATTAACTAGTTATTCGATTTTTTGTCAGAAATATTGAGTAAATTGGGTATTTACAATTTTTTCCCACAAAAAATGTAAATTTTTAACTGCATATTTCTTCGGTTTTAGTGCATATTTTATTGATTTTAAGTGCATACGTGCATGCATATAATCATGGTTTTTGTTGCATATAAATCCGCTCCCTAATAATAATATGTAGTTTGATCAATGAATACGCTTGATCATACATCTTTAGGATTGGTGAGATAGATTTCTTTGTGTGTATATAGGTACCTAACATTAATTATAAACAAATCAAATTAGTAAAAATAGTGAACGTATTATAAAAAATGTGACATTAATTTTGATGACTAGAAATAAAAATCAAAGAATTTTAAAAACTCCACTGAAAACGTTAAATTAATAAACAATGATTTTATTGAGTACTACCTACTTACATACCTACTTCAAATATTTTCTTTATTTTTTCTTTTGACCATGTCCTAGTCTAGTATTGTGGTCGATGTGCGTGCCGCGAATCCCGAGGGACGCAGGTTCGATCCTGCTGGGTGTCGTATTTTTTTAAAAGATTTTTTTCTATTGGTTATATATTTTCTTAGGCGTGTTTTTAAAATTATGTATGCTCAATAAAAAGAATGTTACATTCTTAAATTTTGGGAATTATTCGTTAAATAAAAAAATAGTTAATGTGATAATATACTTATTTAATTGCTAGTTATCGCAGTGATTTACAATATACACGTCATATAAAAAAATAAATAATCTATTTACTTTACTTGTAAATATTCGAGCCTAGAGATAAAACATTATATAGTGGAACCGAGGGTATGATAAAGACTTTTACCATTATTTACTACAATTACCCACGATATTCGCAACATAATCGATCAGTATGTAATAGTAACATGGAATTTTTCGTATCAGGTAAATTGTACGAACACATACTGGTCGTATACATCGATGCAAATAATAGATGGAAGAATAGTATTGAGACCGGATGACAGGTTCGTCGTCCATCATTTCACTGAGTAGTAATTTGAACGTATGTATTTTAAAAACATCTGCTGTTTATTTGAGATGAAATTTGGTACCTGTGCAAAAAATTATACGTATGTTGAAATAAGAAATGTACCTATTTTCGATTTTGATTATTTAATTAAAGCTGCAGTCGGCAGTCAGTCAGCTGTTTTCCGCCATTTTCCTCACACCGGCCTGACCTTTGCTGCAAGTCGACGTAAATAATGTGATGGGAGTTGCGAGCACAATTTGACGTAAGTACCTAATACAAAATTTCGACATCACTGGAAGGTGTGATATATTTTTGAAGGATCGTCACAAAGGTTAAATAATGCATTGTTATTATTAAATTTGAACGTCGAACACGACTTTTATTTAAATGCGAAGATGGTGAGATAAAAGCGAGCTTGTGAAGGCAAAAAGCGTAAGTGACAATTTGTAACATTAAGGAGAAAACATTGAAACAAGAATATTATTCTAATGGATTTAAGTTTTTTTTCTATTCCATTTGAGTCATTTTTTGCGACCTGGGTTTCGCCTTTCAGTGTCAGTGTGTAAGTATTGTTACTTAAATCCATTAGAATTTAAATTCCATCAAGTACCTTCGGTCGATAGTAGATATTAATATTAAGATTTATTAAATTACACAAAAAGTAGTTGTAACTTTGTCAAGGAATAACTCTTGCTACAATCACATTTCAAACAGTATAAAGTGTATAATCAAGTAAATTCATAATAAACTTATTTTTCACCAACATGTAACTTTTTGGTTTAGCAAGCTCAATAGTATTGAAAAAAAATATAAAAATATATATATATATATATATATATACATTATTGTATTCATATTATTAATACTATCGACCGAAGGTACTTGATTAGGTACTTAAATCCATTAGAATATTAAATTTGTATTCATAAAAATTCGCATATTCTAATATATATAGGTAGAAAAGGGCTGATGAAAGATGTGGAAGGAGATAGGGTAGACCTTATTCCAGCAATGAGTTAACCCCAGCCGATGATGATACTTTGATGTTAAGTTGAGAGAAATGGGACAATTTGACGCCGCCACCTGGACGCAAGGACACATGGACGATTACCATCCGAATTTATAGTGCGAACATATTCGTAGTTTAAGTCATAGTTTATGTGTTTGCGTTTAAAAATTATTAAATCTAAAAAATCTTAACGCCAATGCACGTGGGTGTACTGAAATATGACTATATTCTAAAACATTAGATCGAGAGGTTTAAAATAATACTATTTTATGTAATAAAAATACTTTATGCAGTCACCAAATGTTTAAAATACAAATATAAATGACAATAAGGTTTCAAAATTATATAAATAGATTATTCACAACGTTTAAGGAATGTCCAGGCTTATGCTCTGAAAATACCATTAAATCTCCACTTTCACCTACGTGGAGCATATGGGCCCGTAAACAACACTTCGTCTTTCACCGTCACAAAGAAATACTTAATTTTCCAATCGTCGCTTCGACCTCGTCTTCTATTTTTCTTACGTGCAAAGAGCCTACTGCGCGACAACAAGGGAAACTACGCCTCGGTTTAAAGAGTCACATCTTCTCTTTATCTCACTTCTAGGGCGAGCAGTGCTTGATGCAATACGAACCACGTGATACGACGAGGTCACGTGGGCTGTCTCTTGAAAACTGATTAAGGAAATAAAAATCGTTAATGGGTGGGTTACAGGATAGGAAAAAGCTAACTATAATACTGTTTGCATACAATTAATCAATATAAACATCGCGCACCCACGTAAAAGGGGTGGTGGATCGTCGGAGGCAGAGTAAATTGCACAAGCTGCCTTGCGATTTGCAAGTGAGGGGTCATTAGCTCAGATTTTATAGCTGACGCCCAGGGGCTCGATCGTATCGATACATAATGATAATTATGACCAGTCAAAATGTTAGCAATGTTGATTCAAGAAAAAAAACTCATTTCAAAAAGTAAAGTTTGTACCTACCTAATGTAATATTTTATCATTTATTATCTTCACTAGATAATAAAGACTGCTAATTTATCGACACAAAATTCAATATGCATCAGAAATATTGTTTTCAATATCTATGGAAGATTATATTAGAGCAGTGAACACAGATACACTTTCTTCCCGCGTAAAACACTTCAAGCATATATTTGTGTTCATAACTTAATAACGTAGGGTTCATTAATATAGTAATTGATGGAGTTTCATCACACCTGTGGGTCTTCAATGCACAAGTATTTGTATAGAATAGTAATATAATAGTAATGTGTATGAATGTCAAATACAAACATTGTGAGAAATGCAGTACACATAATATGGCAACCACCGGTGGGTGTCGTTAGTGGTTGTGTCTATGCGCTGTCTTACTAAGAGTTTCAGGTCAATAATTTCACACACATATATATATATATATATTATTCTGATCACTACTACATATTATATCCAAAACCAAGTGTTGAAGGTAACTTTAGATTGAGTACAGCGCATATATTCTATACACAAGGCTGCTATCGATGGTAGTTTATCATATTTATGTATTGAGGTATTATAATTTCTTACAATAAGTTAGCCGTATAAACTGTCAAAACTGTCTATCTCACTCTAAAAGTTAACACAGCCAAGAGAGTCTGTTAAAACATAGCACATTTTGACAGTTTAGACGGTTAACGTATTGTAACAATTAATTCCCTCAATACATACATATGATAAACTTCCGACGATAGCCGCCTTGTGTATAGAATATACCCACTGATATTCAAAGCGCAATCTCGGGACACAAAAATCCAAACATACAGAACACTGTTGAAATCAGTCCTCATATGGGGATCATAATGTTCGGTCATCACTAACCAGTCTGAAAACTGTCTTCTGATTTTCGAATGAAAGATCACGAGAGCGATATTTGGAGTAAAAAATAAAGATGGAGTGTGGCGCATACGAAAAAAACGCGAAGTCTAACATAACGCAAAACTAAAATGAGCTGACAATGTTCAACGAATTGAGCTAGGCTGACCAGTCCGTAAAGTTTTTGAAACGAAGCCATCTGGGCGGAGGAGTGGTGGGTGAAAGTTGGATGGCGTAGCCAAGGATGCATGGATGAGGGATGCAGAGGATAGACCGTACCGAGGAAGGTCATGTGGCCCACCTCGGGCTGGTGCGCCACAAATGATTTTGATTCAGCATCTTCAGACACTATGAACATTCATCTAGATTCTAGTGTAAATATACAACCAACATAGAATATAGTTGCTTCCAACTATTTCCGATGAACTTTGCAATTTACATACATCCTATATTTACACTTATTTTTCTACCTCGAATGAAAATAATAATGGCAACTTGACTGAAAGTGTATCGTATAAGATAAACCGAGCAGGTTTTCTGGTGTAGATTTAAAAAATGTGATCGAATGTTTTCATTTGTCGTTTCACCAATATGGTTTTTTGATGTCAATTTCTTTAAATGCCAAAATAAATATGTCTAGACAAACAAAAACAAATGACACAGTAATTTATTCACTACAACAGGGGGGGGCAAACTTTTTGGATGGAGGGCCAAATTCAAGAATTCAAAATGAGCGGCGGGCCGCAAGTAAAATACCATTTTTAGATATACACTATTTAATATCACGAAAAATAAACATTAAAAAAAATTAATGAGAAGAATGAAACTGTTGTACATTTTTTTTAAATTCAGGTGTTAATTTTGTAGTTGATATTCTCAAAACTGCTTGTAAATGGGCATCGGAGATATTTGATCGTAAAGAATTTTTATTGAGGTTCATGATCGAAAATGTTTGTCCACATATATAGATTGATCCAAAAATAACGAACATTATTCTTGCATAATCTTTAAGTTCGTCAAATTTGTCTGAATTAAGGGCATTGTAAAATTTGGAGATTTCTTCACGACGATGCAATTCTCTTAAATCAGTGTCACACTACAGATCAATAATCTCAAGTTGTAGCTCTGTCGGTACACTATCAATATCTATTGAAATCGATGTTCAACATAGAAAATAGTGCTTACATAGTGCGAGACGAGACGCAAGGAAGATGTAGGTACTGAGATAATACATTTACGAAACAACAAATTCTTCAAATTTTAATCTATTGTCAATATTTTTTTAAAAATTATCAAAAAAGTTATTCGTAATCAAAAGTACAATTAATGATGGCGGGCCGCAAAAAAATACCCGGCGGGCCACATGCGGCCCGCGGGCCGCAGTTTGCCCTCCCCTGCACTACAACATATGAAAATATTATAATAGTATGTACTGAAAAAAAATTATCGCCAAAAGGATGGGGCGTTTTCCAAATGTTAAATCAACATGACGTAGAGGTGAGGTGTCCGAATGTAAATTTAATCGTAAAAACTAAAAGTGGAACAATTTAGATAATAACAGACGGGAGCGACGTTAATAATATATGTCGGCTGTTCTGTGTACAGGTTGCTGAACGGATAATAAGCATTGATTAATTATGAACCAATATCGCCCGGTGATTCTGATCCAGTTACCTAGTTACTATGAAAATGACTCGAGGGTAAACATTATTATGCAATGCGTTGCATTTTTACTGCAGATGGTTAAAATTTCCACGTAAAAATATTCATACTAGTTTTAGTATTGTTGAACAATTGAAATACCCAGATTTGTTCTTGTGTAATTATTAATGGTAATCCAAATTTGACATGCGCAAGCTTTTGTTTCTTTCATTTTATTGAATTTATTTTGTTTTGAGACTTTATTTCCGATAACGAAATAATTAAAGTTTGTTATCTCGAAAAGTAAATCGACGGTGCAAACTTTATGTTTCATTTCTATCTGCAAACCGACGACGAGGAAGTGTGAAGATTTATAGATTGATAACACCATTATAACAAAAATGTGTGCGGCCTGTTGGTACAAACGATGTAGTTTATAGGCTGTGCAAATCATTACTATTTTGTCCAGTAGTTTTTGAGTTTTAACGACACACGAATTATATTGATTAACATAGGATGCAGTCCCATCAAAAAGTTAGATGCATTTACCGATTGACCATAATATAACATGAATAGACGTAACCCACATTTTTAACAAAAAAAACACGAGTTTAAAGCTGAGAAGTTGTTATAATTTGTTTTTATTTTTTTAATAATACTACGCCGCGGCCCTCATAGTTCATTGCATAAGGCACTTGTCTTTCGCCCGGGGGCTCCGGGTTCGACCCTGTGAGGTCAAAAAACAATTATATAATTTTATCAAAGCCTGGGTGTTTTGTCTTATATTACTAATTATACAATGCAGGTCAATTTGGTTTCAGGGTTGAATACTTATATATTTTATTTTCTGACGGTCCAGACCTCGAACTAGTCCCCCGTTTACATACATATGTATATTATACCTACCTACCTATTTAATTTGCAAAATATATGAAAATATACCGTGATATATTGCTCTGTCAAAGTATATAAATTATATTCCTCATGATATAATAATGAATAGACAACCGGTTCCCAAAACTTTCCACGATGAAAGTTTTCAGTTTTTATTAGACAATGGCATGTAATAGCGGCACGGCACAATGTTACTCTTAAAAGATAACTACCGATGATTAACACTTCTTTTAAATCCGACAAAATAACGACATAATAAAAAAAGGTATACCCAAAAAGCGATTACTTTCGCGTAATAAAAATATCAAACATTTTTTTTTTAAAATATAATTTCTCTAAACGAAAGCGCGATTTATTTTGTTAATTATTAGCAAAATAACATAGTTTTATTTTACTATGTTTATTTAGAGACACCGGAAATATTTTAATGTTAAAAAATCCAACACCATTCTCCGAAGCTTGGACATTTTTTTTTACTACAAATAATACTTACCTTCTGAGTTCTGGCAAGCCTTTAATGTTAATTCATTATATAATCAGTAGATACGCACTGTTACCATCGTAATAATACACCGGTAAACGTGTGAACCGATGTATTATTGTAATCGTGATTATTTGACCAAAATCAGAGCCAGTTTGATTTTTGTTTGCCATAAACGCTCTGTCATTCCTACATTATCTAATAGGAGATCAGTCGTCCTTTAAACCGAGCTAGCAAGCATCCGATTCCAAATATAACTTCTCCAGGCTTGTTTTTCAGACCAGAAAACTTGTCCCGAGCCCCTTTCAATAAGCTAAATATCAATTCCATAATCATGTACTTATAATTGTCATTTAAAAATAATGTGCTTTATTGAATGTGTAAATTAGTAATTATTTAAACACATTTGTTTAGTCGGATTCGACCGTAAACATTGATATACTACTAGATGAGCAGTTCCCATACAAGTGTCATTTTAAAAATGTACCACAAAAGATATTACGAATATCGTCTTATAATATTTCCTTGTAGGTATAATGCGTTAAGACCGATAACATGTTTTTCCGAATTTCACCCGTATTGCCCTGGCTGTAAAACTAAATTTGCGTTCTTAGAATAGTGAACCTAAGGGTGGCTGCAACGCAAAACAGACAGAGCAAGTCGTCATGCGCTGACTATTAGTTAGAGTAAGATGCAAGCTAGATCGGGCTTACTCAGTAAGTTTTAACAAAGGCCGAGTCGCTGAAAATCGGGCGTCATTTTAAGAAGCATATGATTCATCCAGTAGTATATCAATGACCGTAAATGATGTAACTATTATCAATTACCTACTGCTCCACCAAATCGAATAATATATACTTAATCGTGCGTCCACCATTCCGTCAATACCATCCCGTGCGTCCAACGCAACTGGTGGTTGCAATTAAATACTATTAGCGTGTTAATTAAATGTGGTAATTAAATAGTAATTAACTGGTCGGCAGTGAATGGGTTTTAAAGATACTTGGATACACCACTCACAAACAAATGTTGTGATTTTACGGAGAATTATTTCGCCGCTGTAAACCGAATACTGACATATGACATGAGGAAAATTAGAAAAACAAATAGAAGATAATATTGCCATCCAACTAAGACTATACATATATGCAAAGACCGTTGCATCCGACTAATGTCATTGATCTCTTCAACCCAAGAGATACTTAATAGTACGAACATGACTAAGAGAATATCAGATTCCTAATGAATGGACGATTAGGAATCACCAAAAAGGGACATATCCGTTGAACACATAGTTTGGTTAAGCGGGTGGGTAGGAATGGCGTGTTAGTCATTTGATATCATAGCTATATGCAGTGCTCTAAAGTGTTGCAGATTATTAAGGGGGGTGTGTCCGATTTGTTCGCTGTCTTGTCGAAAATATATAGGTACCTTCCAATAACGATTAAACGAACTAACATATCATATTTATCACATAATATTTAAATAATTACAAGATAAAAAGAACTTTTAATATACAACGTTTTTAAATTTTCTGTTGAATCATATAAAATTGACTTGACTAGCTTAAACGATCAAAAAAAATTGTACTTGATAGAAATAATACTGAAATGTCATTTTGACATTACATACTGATTTCCATAGTAACGCACGTACATATTAATAATTTAGTTGCTAGGACCCCAGACCCCTAACCAATAATAGTGGATTGGATTACGGATTTCTTCCTAAATAACTTTTCATACAAAACAGAATTAACTGAAAATGAATTCAATTCTACTTAAAGTTGGCTAAAAGTATTAAAAAAATGCATTGGCATCGTGTTCTGATATATTCTAAGTTAAAATATTAATAATAAGTTATTAATTGTTAGTTAAAAATCGATTTCAAGATTTGCACTGGATAAACAACCACCGGACAAATAAGAATACGACCTAATAAAAATATTGTAAAAATCTTACACATGGCACGTGCCACCTACTGTTTAAGCTTTTATACAAAAACTCGGGAATCTGCGTTATGAAATAAATTATACAATTTTCATGAAAACATTATCTTGTTTTTAACAATACAATTATTAGACACGCAAATTAACTATGTTTATTTTTAAAAGCATTTATTTACATTGACATTTAAATATTGAAAAAAATAGGTACCTACATGTATCTATTGATCATTATAGTATCTGCCTATGTTTATGAACGAACATATCGATAATTCTAATTGCTATTTTAGGGAACTTGTAAAGGGAATTTGGGAGATTAAAATATAATGATTTTACGTAATTAATTACCATTGAAAATATAGGTAGGTAATGCATAAGTACCTACAGTCATCTGTAGATGATAATTAAAACTAGAACGTATATTCCTTATATTATCGTGGTTTTAAATACATGTAAAAGTATCATTTAACGCGATATCGGCAATAGCGTATTGGTTGTGTACGCGACTGGTAGGTGGTGTGTTCGAGGTTCGAATCTGCATGCTACCTAAAAAAATATTTCGTGTGTAAAATATAAAAGCAAACTCTACAATTCAATACTTATACTTATATGAAAAAAAATAATACGACGATATCATATTGGCAGTGTATGCGACTGATAATCTTTACGCATGCCGACTAATTATTTTATTTGGATTATAAAATAAATATAGAAAAAAACGTGACATTGCCGCGTTACGATTTTTTAGGAAAGTCCTGGTTCAGTCAATAAACGTGTTCTACGTCAAAATATGAGAACGTGAGAGAAATTTAACCAATACAGTTTTTAATTTTTTTATATTATAAAGCTTAGTAGTCATAATACTTTCGCCGTAGTTTGATAGCTTATATGAATAATTTATCTAGTAAAAAAATACTTAGGCATAAAGCCCATTGACGCAGCGAGTGTGGCGCTCGCGCAAAATTTCTACAAGTGGCGCGTAAATCATCAAAAATACAACGTAATCAAATACGCCAGCGCCCACTGGACTTAACGATGCCTTGCGCGCCGCCTGCCGCATGAGTCACCGTTTTTCGCTTCTCGGCGATACGATTTAATGAAAATACAAAGAAGTCCATTCATTGAACACGGCTACCAAAATTACGCTGCTTGAGGCGTCGTCGATCGACGGGCCAAAAGCAATTATTTAATAACAGAGAACCCATTGTTTTATTTTATTCCGTGTCATTATATTTCGCTGGTTGAATAATGTCGTCGTAAATATTTATTACAAGCCCCGAAATAATATAATATTTTTATTGCTTTGTTATGAGAGACGCTGTAAAAATAATTGTTTTGTGCTGCTTGGGCCGCTTATTACATAGGTGAAGGGTAATGCGCGGCGAGAGACGTGTGATTATGGTTATGAATACGCCGACTTCGCCCGCTCGACGCGTTCTGTGGGCACCATCGCTTACAGCTTGCAAGCTGATACTGGTAGATACCACAGAATGACAAATATATTTTACCTCAATTATATAGCCTCGTCAAATTTAATAATGCACAATCAAAGCAAGGTTTGTTTACGTTTTGCACACGTAGACCCAATTGTCCATTAGCCCAGATCCACAAAAAATATGCACTGATTGAACGATGATGCGATGACAGCATCATTGGTTTAACTTTGTGGATGACTCGCCAGATGAACAGTGACAAATGTATTCTTGTAAACAATACTTACTAACGAAGGTCCGGTTCTCTTCGACCATAAATGGAAGGGATTATTATTAAGCTTGTGGGTGGATATTATGAGAGGGGATTCGTTGCCTAGTTTAGATGCATCGAAATCATTATGAATCCTGCTTAACGTTTTAAAATGAATTCTCAAAACAAATAAGAAATGAATGTAAATTTGGCGTTACGTATATGTACTAATTTATTGTTGCTGCTAATATGTGGATTCGCAAGTTTCAATTCGGTTGGTTGGGTAAAAGACGCAATATTGTGGGCATTCTGACGATAGCATGCTCTAACAAATTTGCATGGATAGGTAACAAATCGATATGATACAACAAATGCAATTGGTCGTATGTGCACAAAAAAATCTGATGCATGCACAATACGGGAAAAAATGTCTTAGAATACTCGCAAATATCAACAGTAAAATTTCTCCATCTGCAGTTTTTTGTATTTGCATTTTATATAGTCAATGAAGATGGGAATTAATTGAAAAATAAGATTAAGACTACAATAATTAAATAAATTCTATTTAATTCATAAAAAACCACCTTAGCTTCAAATAAAATAAATGTTTCATTCAGTGCTTTCAGGCTCTCTTGTAAAATTAATTATTCTTTGGACAAAATAATATAAGATATGTTTTTTTATTGAATGTGGGCGAATGAACTGGAAAACTATCATAATATGTTCACATGGTGCAACATCCCGAAAAGTATAATCGTGTTAATCTTATAATTCCAAAATCATCACCGACGTCCCATAACGCAAATGGCATAAGAAGATGAGTGTATTTTGGCTAAGGGTATGCACCCAACGGATTAATCCAATGGATGGATAACTTACACAAGACCATGGCAACCACATCCTGAAACGGGCCCTCATACTAGAATCTTTGGCAGCCCCTCCTACCTATCTATTGGTAGTGTGACACTGTACACGCATTTTTTAAATGGTGTTCGAGGTAAAATTATGGGTATTAAGTGTAATTTAACGTTTTTTAAAACATCTACTTGAATTATGGAGTACTACCGACACACAATAATCAAAAATTATATCGCATAGCCACATATTTTAAAATGTTAATATTCATGAAGTAAAATTGCGCGGCAGGCGACTTCTTTTACTATTAGAGCAAATTTTTAATGTGCGTTTATCCCACTTATTTGATCGACCCACCACGCTGGATCCCTCCTCAACCCGAGCCCTCAGGCCAGAGCCCTGTCAGCTCACCATTGTTAGGGCCATGCACAAGACGCTAAACAAGCCTCTTAAGATACATCTGAGCTGTGGAAGTGTACATACTAGGTACATGTGCAAGAATTGTGATTTGACTTTTGTTCATATGAAATTACAAATTAATTAAAAATTTAAAAAATACGTAGGTACACAATGTAAGCATTTTCTTTCACTTGAAATTCTTCAGTAAAAGTATTTTTATTGGCATTAGCTTATAGGACAAAGGAACCAAACAGCAAGGAAATAAAAACAGTTTATAAAAGCAATCATTTGAATTGAAAGTTTCAATTAAAAGCGTCAAATTTTATTTTATCACGTTTTCTTGTTTATCCAGTACAAATCTTGCAATCGATTTTAACTAACTTCCCGACTAGCTAGACATTTGAAACTTTTAGAATATATCAGAACACGGTGACAATGCATTATTTTAATACGTTTAGCCATCTTTAAGCAGAATTGAATTCATTTTCAGTTAATCTGTTTTGTATGGAAAGTTAGTTCGGAAAAAATCCGCAAGGTGGTGCTTCGATCGAATTCAATGCTTGCACTTTTGCGTAACGGCGTTCGACGATTTTAAAAGAATTGACTCGCTTTCTTGTTTTTTGTTTTTTACTTCATATCATATCAAGTAGGTACAGGTTTTAAAAATCTCATATATTATTATGTTATTCAATTAATAAATGTGTGAAAAATTCTCTTTATTACGCATTTGATCATTTTCTTTAAGTTGAAGGGATAATTCATCAAAGAAATTAAAGTATTGAAGTATTTATTAATACATAGAATTGTCAAGTTTATATGATTCAACAGAAGATTTAAAAACGTGGTATATAAAAAGATCTTATTATCTTATAATTATTAATATATTATATAGGTATATTATAGTCGACATACCAAATTGATAGGTGAAGAATCAAATCTACTGTTTATTAAGACGTTATATTATATTAATAAACATCTCCACTATAGTAGGTACTACTCATAATGATGTAAAAAAACAATTATTGATGGTTGGAAACGTTTCTGACATCATCGTGGTATTTCAAATGCAGTAAGCAGTGCCAAGTACTTCAAGATGCAACATACTTAACGATATATAAACGTGGTCAAATTAACAATGAAAGGTAAGATCATTACCATCATTAGCGTGACGGTAGCCAATAGGTATTTAACACATTGCATTCATGTGTCTATTCTTGACCACCGTCTTATTGTAAAATGCGGAAATCCATTATACGAGGGTGGGTCAATAAGTCCTTAGAAAAGCCGACAGGTGGCGCGACTAGTACTGTAAGCGGTATGTTTTCATGCAGCGGCACTACCGATTCAGTATGCTGCGAAGTTTCAATCAGATTGGTCGGGTTGTTGTTTTTTATTTTCGTACATTTAAAAAAAAAATTGCTTGTTTACAAAAATGGAGAAAATTGAGTTTAGAGCTGTTATTAAACATTTTAATATAAAAGGGTTAACAGCAAAGGAAATAAAAAATGAGTTGGATTTAGTTCACGGCATATCTGCTCCTTCACTTGCAACTATTTATAACTGGTTAAATGAATTTAAACGTGGTCGTACATCAACAAAGGATGAACCACGCTCAGGACGTCCTGTAGAGGTGACTACACCAGAAATGATCAATAAAATCCACGATATGGTGTTAAGTGACCGAAGATTAAAGTTGAGTGAGATAATTGAAGTTACAGGGATCTCAAAAGGTAGCGTCATTTCTATTTTACATGACAAATTGGGCATGAAAAAAATTTCTGCAAGATGGGTGCCGCGTTTGCTCACAGTCGACAATAAACGCAATAGGGTGGTGGCCTCTAAAGCCCTGTTGTCGCTCATGCAACGCATTCCGGATGAATTTTTTCGTCGCTTTGTGACTGTAGATGAAACATGGATACACCACTATACTCCCGAGACGAAAGAACAGTCAAAGCAGTGGATTGCGAAAGGCGAACCATGTCCAAAGAAGGCGAAAACCGTAAAATCAGCTGGTAAGGTTATGGCTACTGTATTTTGGGATGCACGTGAAATTATTTTCGTTGACTATTTGGAAAAAGGAAAAACAATAACAGGGGATTATTATGCATTTTTATTGGACCAGCTAAAAAACGAAATTGAAGAAAAACGGCCTCATTTAAACAGGAAAAAAATCCTCTTTCATCAGGACAATGCCCGTGTTCACACATGTTTACGATCAATGGCTAAAATTGAAGAATTGAAGTTCGAATTGGTCGACCACCCACCGTATTCGCCAGATTTAGCCCCCAGTGACTTTTTCCTTTTCCCAAACTTAAAAAAATGGCTAAGTGGACAACGTTTTTTTTCAAATGAAGAAGTCATCGATCGGACAAATGCTTATTTTGAGGACCTTCCGAAAACTTATTTTTCTGACGGTTTAAAAAAAATTGAGAAACGTCTAACCAAGTGTATTGAGCTCCAAGGAGATTATGTTGAGAAATAAAAAAAAAATACAAAAATAAAAACTGTTTTAATGCTTTTTTCTAAGGAATTATTGACCCACCCTCGTATCTAATTGTGACATGATTGATTGACATGACCCAAAGATAATCAATAAAAAAAGTGTTTAAAACAAATCTACGGCGGCTAGGAAAACTGAAAATAGATATAGACCCCTCCTATCTATTTCGAAAAAATGCTGTACCTGACCGATGTAAACAGGGTCCAAATATGGGGAAATTGTGTTATTGTTTTGTTGAAATTTAACTTTTTGTGCTCCATAAGAAAAGGAATATCTTAAAAAAAAGATTTCAATGTAATCAGAAAAATTCAAAGACATATTTAGTGAATTTACGATACGCATCCTTATTGTAACGTAAGAGATTATATTTTGTATTTTGTGTTTAGCAGGAAACGTAAAATAATCATCGAAACTTGTGATCTGTCGCGGGGGTGTAACACAATGATGTATACGAGTCACTATACGAGTGTAAAATATGAAAAGAGAGTGACGGCCTCTTAGTCGCCTGAATAATGGAGTTCTATTAATAATGTAAATGCCAGTCAATACCCCATATTATAAAACACTTGTTGGTCAAGTTGAATCATTTCTATAATGATATCACGCGGTATGTAGTGGATACAAACCTGGCATGTCAAGGATGCCACTTTTGACAGCCCCCGAATTATACAGTGATTGGCAGCTGGTGTTATTAAAACTCGTTGAGGCGTCTACATCTCATTAGCCTAATCAGTACATGATTTTTTTTACCTGTATGTAATGGCAGACAACGACACCATGGCCTTAGATGATTGATTAATAATATTACCCACTGCGATGTTCCCGGTCGTGTTTATTATACAATATAATGTCAGTATAATTTTCCATTGAATACTTCAGACATAATACCTATAGTAATACTACAATATACGGAGAGTCTATGTCACGCTGGTAAAGTTTAATTTGATGTGAAAAATTTCACTAGTTTTTTATACTTTACTTATATAAAATAATTTGTTGTATCTAGAGACGCAACACTGATTGATTTTATCGGCACTCGAACAGCGTCGAATGTTTGTGAATAAAAATTAAGTAGATATTATAAGATTTAGTGAATTAATTTATTGTGTTTTTAAACTAATTAAACTAAAACCATATTTTTCTGGTCACCTGCCAAATATTTTGCATTTTTGCTGGCTTTTCATGTAACTTTTATAGTTGTTTTTGACATCGAAAAACGTAAGATTTAAAGCCATAAGTTAGATACTGACTCAAAATAGCTAGGTCTGGTAAGAAAAACGCAAAGTTTGCAACGCTGAGTGCTATGTCGACCCGGACAAGCAAAAGGACTTAACTCACACAAATCAAAAATATACAGGAGGCGCAATATTGTAATGGTTTTCGTATTTAAAATATGAAATATAGGTACATAAATTGGAAGTGCATGGTGATTAATAATTAGGTGTTTTATTTTTCCAAACTGATATTACCTAATTATTGAGGTAATTAAAGAAAACCCAATGAAAATGATGGTTAAGTCTTTTTTCCCCCACTAAATTTCCATATTTTCTAAAAAATAAAAAAATAAATGTTGATAATAATTCGAAATTTGCAGGTTTTGGACACAACGTGTATTTAATCAATGTACGACGTTATTATTCAATAAAACATATTTTTAAAAAAAACTGAGGGTTAAATCCTTTTGCCTTCCCACAGTCCACAGATGAAGTGATAAGCCAATGAAATACTACCAAGTATACGCTAAATCTATTGAAAAGAATATACATGATCTTTTAGTGACGATGATGTTTCTAATTAAAACACCATTAGGTACTATGATGCAGCGGAGAGTATTATTAATGAAAACAGTGCGATATAATATGGAGAGAAATGCATTTGGTGTGAACGAGGAATACTCTAACAATGGGAGAAGACGGTATATCTACGTCAATTCTCACGACAACAAACAGCTCGTCGTCATACAAGGGAAAGTAAGTAACTATCTTCAGAATAATACATATACCTACAGGTGAGCAAATTTTACATTTGTAATAATGGATCGCAAAAATCACTCATTGGATTCACCTTCTTATGCACATATGTTATTTCACTTCTAGCATAGATAGTAATGATATGCCCAAAAGTCAATAAGTGTGCATCTCAGATTTTTAAAAATACGGCCACATATTTTTTATTATAATGAGATTTTTTATAAAATTGATTAAGACTAAATTATAATATGTTGTTATTTAAAATAAAAAAATGAGGTGTCTAACAAGTATCGGTTTGTTTTACACATGCTTGGAAGATACAAGTTTTCCTCCGGACTGTCGATTTCCTTGGCCTACTAATGATTATGAACGGGTCGAGAGGCCATGGCTAATAATCAGTTTAACTGGTTTATGCAATGACAAGGGTCATACAGTTATAGAGACTTATTATTTACAATATAGTAAATAGTTCTTACGGACATTGTCGAAAAATAAGAGATGTTTTTGCCTATTAAATCAATAACATAATATGTATACGATATAATTAACACACATTGATAATTATAAAATCATACTAAGATTTTTTGCAAGAATTTATAGTAACATCTATCAATATAAAATTGAACAAACGATAATTAAGTACTCGTCATTCGAACTTATCAAATTACATAGTATTAGATATGATTGGTCGATATCAAACCTTTCAATCACGCAGTTCACAAACAATCTCTTAAAGGAAAAATCGTTCCTCGTATAGGTATTCTGTTTGTCCGAGAATGACTTTTATGAATAAATATTAAATTCACATATATAATATTAATATTATCCAAAATATATACACAATCAAAACAAACAACTACAAAAATAGTCATGCCGACGGTAAGTGATGAACAACACTATAAATGTAATTGTCTTTTGTTAGCTACACCTATAACCAAGGTTCCCTCTATTTTTTCTATTGTGTGTGCGGATCATCAACGCATCTGAGCAGTGGCGTAATTAGGGTTGGTGTCACCCGGTGCGGTAAATTTAAACCACTGACGTTCACCCCGGTCCGGGAATAGTCTCAAAGGTACTTTATCTACAACCGGTCCTGCCCTCGGACCGATTAAGAACCTTTGTTTGGCTAGCTCGATACTATTCGGGGAGAGGGTGATCAACTAAAGTTCTCGATTGACACTTTTGGAATACACTTGATCATTATTATTTAACTTTATATTATTTAGGACCACTACCTAGCGATAGGTTAGCGCCTAGATCATTAATTGTCTGATTGTCTTTCAGATCGAACTTATTTTCGTAAATATTTACGTAAGCGTCAAAGACAGCTGACTATCTGTCACTTCCCTTAGTATTAGATGTTTTTCACGAAATGTTTCGTTGGTTGTTTTTCAAAAATAAAAATGAAAACTCCTTTTGGTAATTCAATTCAAATTATTTATTAAATTATTCTCGATAACAAATTTAATTTCTTTTCTTAATTAATTATAATCGACAGTTATACACTTTAGTTTAATTTCGAATAATTACATAATTATTTTATATTCTTATTTAAATTAATCATTAAATAAAGTTAATCAATTATAATTATTTTATGTTTAATTAATGTACGATTACACACTTATAACTAAGAGTCGCCGACCGTAAACTTTAAGAAGCTATGCTCCTTTTATATATATAATAGATCGCGAATAGATGACGTGTACTATGACGATATGTTTACTATATCATCTGACAGCTCGAATCACGTGTCGCTTACGATGACGTTTCAACTCGTGACACGTCGGACGTAATCTTCGGGAACGAATTACTTCGCGAAAATAATTAAAACTATGTGAATTTGGTGCGCCCTCAGGCACAACCTCACGGTGATATGAGAAGACCGACTACCGAATCACACACGTCATCCGCCGTGACGTCAGACTACGACGCGACCGAAATATCTCCCGAATGAATATCGGAGAAATATCCAAAACTAAGCGAATTCGGATCGCCTCCGGGCACAACCTTCCGGGAATACTGAAAAACCGACGACTGACGGTACATAAAATGCAGACCGTTATATAGACTCACAGCGGGAAAAACCCGAGATTTTGACGTCATTCGAAATATGAACCAATAGGAGACCGTTCTACCTCCTCCACAGAGCTAATGGCCAAAGTTTCGGACCAATCATAGAAAAGCTGTTTATTTCCCGGCTTTTCCGGAAAATTATGATCATTCAATAGAATAAAAATATATAATTAATTAATACCTATAGGCGGTACAAGTTTAATAACAATCGTGAAAGTCCTTATAGGGCTTTTGACACAAATTGTCCAAATATCTGTTAGTTCGTTTATCGAGCTAACGGAAAGGAAAAATGAAAATGTTTTCGCTAAAATAATACGCAACAGAGGCGGGAGTCATTAAAATCACCGTCCAAGAGCGTAGATATAATAAGACTGGCAGAAATCGCAGTTGTCCGTTTCTTTTATGCAGAACTTTTGCGGGCTAATTACGGATAGCCGGAAAGGGTTGCGATTAAAATTTATTCAATTATATTTATAGAACACTTCAACTTAAAGGTATAACATTAGTTTCAATCAAAATTTCTATGACAAGTCTTCATTTATTGAGTTTGAAAATTACCTATTTTGGGTAATTTAATATTGATCTGTCGAGGTTAATTGACAGATCTAAAGAATAATTTTTATTCGTAAATTAAGAGAGCAACCGAGCCCTTAGACTTACATTATCAGAATTTCCATTTTCGAAATTCCTTCATTTAACTTTTACAAAAGTAAGTACTTAAATTGGTACCCTTTTTAATACGATTCGAAATATTAATTTATTATTTAAATTGAGTGTGCGTAATCAGTACTTACAAAACGTAATCATTAGATTTTAATTACGACAATATTTGATATCATAATTTATTTATTTAAGGCATTTGACTTTGACCGCGGCGAAAACATCGCGACTTAATTTAGAAAAATAAAATTTATTTTTATATAATTCAAAATCAGATTAAATAGAAATGGACATTTATTTACAATGTTTAGCAAATGATATCTCATAAGTCGTTTACAATTTATTATCTATTTTTAACCTTAATCCTATACATTTCAATTACTTACATTCCACCTTATAAGACCATTTGGTCTCCTTGAAAAAAAATTCATCCGTAGTTCATTCTGAGGGGCTATATGTCACTCAGACTGTACTACGGGACTCAGTACACAATAACTATAGCTTTGTTTAGAGATTGGGCACGTATTTTTCAAGTAAAATCGACATTCACGATCGGATCGAAAAGTTGTGACGTCACTAATTTATTAAGGAAAAATGCCGGCTGAGGGCCTACATTTTGGGGCCGTGTCACCACCCCACCCCACAAACAAATTTTCATAAAAACTTATATGTTAAGGTAATTATTAATTTCGGTGATTTTATATAATATCTAATAACACTAACAACGATAATTTTTGAAGTAAATAAAAAATAATATGAAATAAAGAAAAAAAGTACCTTCTCGTTGATAAAATATAATATTAAATACTGAACTTGCTGAAGGTTTTTTTTTCGATTTTTAAATTTATATATTTGTATGTTGGGTTATTTTTGTTCAATATAAACACTTGTGTGCAAAATAAATATTTATAAAAAATGTGTTTCTTTTCACACTGCCGAGATGCAACAAATATTTTTTAAGTATTAATTTTTCAACTACATAAAAAAAATATTTCTCCGAATTTTGTCGCATTTCTATTTTACTTACTTTTTTATACAATATATACTCAGAACTAGTTGTGTGAGGACTGTGCGAGGGGTGAAAACATGTGTGCGGACACATTTTGGTAGGTGTGCGCACGCACACACGCACACCTTACATGGAATGTAGCCTATAACCCGAAAATGTAAATCATTTTCATATTGCTAAAAAAACAGTTGTGTGCATAATTGTAAATATTCAATCTATAAAGGTCTATATAAGGTGTCTGCAATTGAAGGTTAGTCGAGATGAAACCGACTCGGGTGTGGACATCTTCAGAGTTAGTGAACTGAAAATAATATGTAATATTGACGCCCTTATCCTAGTTATTTGTCAGAAATGATCCAATTAACGATGGTTCATGGGGCGGTTTAGTTCAGTACCCTATTACAAATCCAAGGCCGACTATAAAGACAGATCGTGGCACTGAATATCGAGGTAATATGGTAGTGCTAGTTATTGATTATTTTCGAATGCGACGCGGTAACTTGTTCGCAGTAAATGATGGTTTTAGATTGAATATTTCGTTCAAATCAATTAACGTATTCCCATTTATTTCATCATTTTCTACAATATATAGTTTAACATATTGCACTCAAAGTATGAGCAATAAACTAGCAGTAGGTACGTTCGAAATTTACAATTTCATGTCACGGCCTGACTGTAGTGGACAATGTACAGAATCCTCGTCTGGCTCAGTTTTTAACGGTCGGACATACGAAATTAAAGCACAGATGATATAAATATGGATGAAATAATTGAACACTATTTCATAGAATTCGGAATGATGGAGACAAAGTTTAATTAATTTTGCTGAAACCATTTATACACATATTTGATAATATTTAACCAATCATTTTAAGTTGATTCAAGTATAATTCAAAAAAATCGGAAACTTATAAAGGCTGGCCGCACGGATTTTGTCACTCCCGAATAGTTGGTTTTTTTAAAGTTTACCGTAGATATTTTGTTATTCTACACTCTACAAGTCTACAGGTTACATACAATAGGTAAAAAATATCGATAAACATGCCATATAAAACATAAAATTATGCATCGGCGATAAATCTACCAAAATACTTACTGCGATATAATTTATAACAAAAACTGATTATTATTTATTTGGTATGTCTCTGAAATGATGGGCTAATAATTCATGTCGCAGAAAGAAGATGCATCAAATAATTACCAGGAATATTTTACTGCTACTAAATTATTCGGTAATGGTTATTGACAGATAAATATTAAAACGTCTGCAAAATTTATCACTTTCAAAATAGTTATTTAATTATTTAATTTACATATAAAATAAAACAATTTTTATTTTCGGACGATTCCAGACAAAATTTACAAGCGCGCTTTATCAAAGTCGTCAAATTTAATAATAATTAATAACGACTGTGTTGACTATTTTCCTTTTTGGTTTTATTTTAGATCCGCTGGAAACATTTAAAAAATATATATATATTATTACATAATTGGCCAATACCGGCCGGTGATCGTGCAAAGAGAATAAATCATGCCGTAAAAATACGATTCGTTTAAATTTATTATTAGATTATAGATTTATTGCCAAATTAAGTTTTCATCGTCTGCCATGTCGGTGATGCTCATTTTATGATAATGTAAGTTTTTGCCGATCCTGCGCATAATTCCGAGGAAAATAACGCTTTATTCAAGATTCTGGGTAGTGAGTACTCTGACAAAAACCTGTACGAATCGTTCGTTCATTCCACGATTTCGGGATCAAAAATTGAGACGGAGAATCCTTATGTCGGGTCCACACTGGCAACATGTCGCCGGCAACCTCGTTAAATTTTATGATAATTATCGTAAAATTTAACGAGGTTGCCGGCGACATGTTGCCAGTGTGGACCCGGCATTAGATTGCAAACCTAATTCTCATGAGCCTCCACCAAAGAATTCTGACTATATAGATTCTATATAATATAGTCAAAATATAATAATATATACGTATAAGAATACAATATTATAGAAGGATTCTTATAAACTATTTTTATTATGGGATTTGAAATCACTGAACGAAAAACGTATTGTGATGTTGGTAAGATATTATTAAAAAGTTGGCATTTCCTAAGTTTTCCAGCGTTACCTGTTAAGATATTTATTGTTACTCACTCGTGTGATGAAAATTAAATATCAATAAGTTAGTGTTGTCTTACTGACTTTATCTACGCATCGTAATGCCGGGTCCACACTGGCAACATGTCGCGTGACAACCTCGTTAAATTTTACGATAAGTATGATAATTATCGTAAAATTTAACGAGGTTGTCGCGCGACATGTTGCCAGTGTGGACCCGGCATTACGGATTGTCTTTTCAAACACACAAATTGGCATCAGTATATCTCGAAGTCTCCTTTATGCTTAACTTTATTGTGTTAAGGCTCCATCTATATTGTATATAGATTATAGACGAAGGTTTTATTCAACATATTTACAAACCAAACATGTTAAAAATCTCAGTACAAATTTTATGGGATGTTTTCACATGTAAGACAAATGGTTATTACCACGAAGAACACTATCAATAATTCAACGAAAAATAAACAATTGGAAATGTTCACATCATTAAACTGAATTTTAAAACAGATAAAAAAAATTAAGAAGCGAGACGTTAAATTAAATGGTAATAATACCTCGGCGGCCCACTCGCTTTACCTCAAAACAGGTAATTCTAGTTTCAGGATTTTGACAAATTACCCAATTACCATTATGTAGAAATAAATTGGAACTATAACTCAGCGCAGTCAAATGAAACGCAATAAAGACCGTTTGGCACTAAGTTTAAGGTTACTCCAAAAAATGGCGGGAAACAAAAAGAGTTTTGTTGACATTGTTTCTAATAATACCATACTACATATGAGGAAATAGCCCATTATAGTTGTGGGTGACATTGTGACCACTGCGGTTAAGGAGAAGATAAGAGACGGGCAATTAATTTTAAAGTATTGTGTGCGGGGTCATTTTCAACAGTATTTGCAATAAAATAATCGGATACTGGTTGTGCGGTGGGTAAGACATTACAAGAAACGAGGAGACAAGCGAAGTCGCACATACAACATCGCCTCGACGGCAACATGGCAATAAATCAAAACTGCCAACAATGTTGCACACAACCCGGACAGTGACGTCACGCGGCTAGTCGTAACCAGGGTATACCTATATATCTACATTGAACGAATAGAAGACCGCAAAGTGCAGCATCCGCGCACGCGTTGCCAACAACGTTACATTCACGCTGTCTACGGGGAACATTACGTTATATGTGTTTTGTGAATGCCAGCAAAACACATGTAACAAATGTTACTAAATATGGGCAGCATGTAACATAGAAAACTCGTTTCGTTTCGACTGACCGCGTGACGTCGCTGTCCCGGTATGGTCTCACCTGTGTGTGCGGATGAGAGTTGCAACTTTGTCAGCTATATTGATTTATGACCATGTCGCAGTCAAGACGATTTTGCAAGTGCGGGCTTATAATTATTTTCTTTTCAAATATTTTACGTCCGAAATGTGAATATTACAAATTGCTTTGCGATTCATGCTGTCTTTTCTGATATCCTCTTTATTAGGATTGCGTTTTGAGCATTTGGCGAATAAGCGAAAATAGCTTTATGTAAACCATGAATAAGATGCATAATTGTGTAATTATAAATTTAAAAACCGTAGTGTATTGAAGCAAAGTTTAACAAATTATTCCATATGAATATTTTAGTCTGCTATTATATTCAATCATAAATTGGGCTCAAAAGACGAATTCATGAATAAAAAACTAATTATGTAAGCATTTTTGATGCCATACGAAGAATTATGTAAGTATGACAGCAGTTCAGATTTGATCTGTATTTCAATTACGTATTCGATACAAGTCGCATGCAAAATTCACGAAGAGTGACCGGACTTTGGAAAATTCCCACAATTATAAATATTTCCATAGTGTGTGGCTGATGAAACGATTTTTTCTTTATACACCCTTTTATGATTTGCAAGAAAGAATTTTGAAATTCAATTAACAAGTGTGGGTATGCGCGCACAAGAAGACCAAGTACACAGATTACCAGTATGAGTACATTTGCTATAAGATTAAAATTATGCAGTTATAAAAGGCATGTTGAAATTAGACGTTAATACGCATGCTGTATGTTGAAAATATACAGTTTTTTGTATTCTAATCCCCTCACTTAGACAACAATTTTTTTCAATTTATTATTTAAGGTCCATCTATCGTGGTGGTCAGCTAATCATTACCGTAAGCACGAATATAATTATAATGGTCTTTCGCGAGGGAGAAGTTTATCCACTGCAGGGAGACAGATGACACTACTAAATCGAGTACTATGAGAAACTATATTGAAACTTCTACAGGTGTAGTTTTCTGTGATTTCCCTGAAAAATCGCTGAAGCAAGTTGCAGTTTGACGTAACTACACTACCAATTTTATATACAACAAAATAAACTGAGTTTGTATTCAAATTAAAAGTAATTTGTACGCATGCAGTTGGCCGTACCTCAGTCCATCATGAGATGTTGTATCGGAAATAGATGACAACATAGAGATCAAACTCATGTCTACATTTAATAAAAGACTTTAAAATACGAACACCAGAAAAGACAGGAGAGAGGAGGTACCTTGGAAAGTAAATTATAAATACAATAATATCGTGCGATGATATAAAATTCTGGTAGGTAGATCAACATCAAATTAATGTTCTTATTGAATCTAATAAAATTGGAACACTAGGTACTGTCAGCAGTCTGCAATCTTTCACGAACAACGCATAATTTTTTGATCTCTTTAATCTAATACGGCGAAATACACCTAATACGTATCTACTATTACTACGTATACTACACGTAATCCCCACAATAAGATTATGTTCAATATCTTTGGAATGTGGACTTAGTGGGGGTTATGAGGAATGGTCGTGAGCCATTCGTCTCACCCACGGAGTCCTCGCCATGGATCGAATAATGAAAAGCATATGAACATAAACTTCAGAGAATAATGTTGTAGAGAAATTCATGATTTCAAGGTAAGTCTCGAATATGAGAAAAATTAGGTTACATTGGTTACATAAGGATTAATTATTTCGGTAACAAGGTACGGTGTAAATGACATACATCTTCAAAATATCCATGTAAATGCACGGCAAACTTGACCATTAAACAAAAAAAAAATCAAAAACACTTTTAATAAGTAGTAAATAATTACTTCGGCATTTCGCTGGCTGAATTCCGGATTGTTCTATCTCAAATTTTTGAAAAAAAGTTATAATAATGTCACATTGTTAATAATTCTGTTTAACTCGATTGTCAGAATATTAAAAAAATGTGAACTGGTTTTTGAATATCCGCAATTCATTTTTGGTCTATCCATTCTGAAATATGTTTACAATTCCTTTATTGTTAAAATGTTATTCACCACCCAACATTTATTGTTGCATGTTTAGTGGAAATGTTTTATATAGTGTTTCTTAACAGGAACAAAGAAATAATATCCAAGTACCTATTGCAAAAGTCTTGGAAGAATTGGCTCCCGCCGATCAGATACGAAAGGAGAATGTACAAAATACAGGATAAATAGCATAGTTTTATTCAGAACAAGTCATTATTTCAAATTAAATACACAGTTTTAAAAATATATAGGATTTAACATATTGTATTGTATTTATTTGAATGAGAACTTCAGAAGTACCCTCCTGAACATTTCACTAAAATGGAGATAGAACTAGCCGGAATTCAACCAGCGATTTAATGAAACATAAGACATTAGGCTTGGGGTGTGCTCAACTGGTCACGTTTTCATACTATTATGTGCATCAATCGCCTTCAGTTAAGACGTGCTTAAAATAGATAATTATTCATTTGCTCAATTACTGCAAAATCTAGTAATGGATTTGATAATATAATTAAGCAAAAATAAATTTGCATTATGTTTCAATTGAAATGTTTGCCATTTCCATTACTAAATCAAACATTTTGCTGCATTACGAGACAATCTTTTAAATTCAGGATGCTGAAGAGATCGCCGCATGACCTATGTCTATAGTAGCTATTTTTTTAGTGAGTTTTAGTAAGTGAGTCACTGAACTGTTGATACCCCGTAGTCCCATAAATAGGCATAGTGTATCATAATATATTATATTAAATGTATTGGTAAAAACAGATCCTAAATTTACTAATGAAAAAAATAAAAAAAAAAAACTACACTGAAAAGTTTACCAAATATAAATTTTACGAAGTATATAGGTAGTGTTATGTAACAATACATTATTTGATGAATAGTGATAGGTACAATAATAATAACCATGGAAATCTCATAAACCCATCACAATCGGTATGCCTTTATTCTCAAATCTCTTTTATGGTAAGTACCAATAATTAACATAATATAATATTGTGTATTCATGAAATGATTTCTAAGATGAGAAAAGACAGGACATAATGATATTATATAACTCTAGTGTCTACAAAAAATTGTTCAGGCTTAGCTCCCAAATATATTAAGGTGCGGGAATGAAGGATTATAAACTCTAGTTTAATTTTCATTATTCAGTCCAAAACAATTATTGTTATATTAATGATTCATGCATATTACCTATCATCAGATCGACCATTATTAAAACGAGCAACAGTTTACGACAAAAACAGTAAGCAATTATTACGCCTACATAATATATAATTTAACCACGGAGGAAAATAATTTATTTAGTTATACACCATTTCATTAAAATGTATAATAACGGTCATATTAAAAAAAATGTGGGTGTCAAGAGCGATCGCGTATGTTATAATCTGAGTCGATTATATAAATAAGAACAGATAAACGTACTGCGGAAATACACTTCTAATGGGTATCGATCAAATTAAAAATTCGATACGGTAAACGACGTAAACAATGCGCCTGTAGTATTTCATTACCATGGATTTATATAGGTAAAAGGGTGGGAAAATTATAGTAATCGCTCCTTAATGGATCCCATATCTACACAAAGTAAAGGTTGTAATGAGAGATCTTGAAAAATTGCAAGTTGAAAAAAGAACACGTGATTTTTGCCCGACGACACCGCGATTAGGTATTGCAATACCGGTATTCCAGTATTTATCAATACCGAAATACCGGTTTTAAAAATCCAAAATATCGAAATTTTCGGTATTAAGAAACTACACTCGTTTACGTTTTTGATGATGAATAATGTTATTCCTTCATTAGTTTGTACTGTATTTCCTATTCAATTGAGTGTATAAGTTATGAGCTGATAAAATGCAAAATATTGACTGAATCCAACATAGGCGAAATAACGATAAAACACAATTCATTAAATATACCCATTTATAAAATTGTCTCGATAAATAATTAACATACTTCTGATATTATTTCGAAATAAAAAACATCCGTGAAAAATGTTCAATTATTCTATAATAACATTTTTGATGATTGTACAAGTGTTGAATTGAAGATTTTTTTCCTGCAGCTGTGCTTGTTGACACTTAATGAACGAGCCTTTTTGAAGGCTTTAGTTGAAATTATTAATATATTCAAATTGTTTGTTAAAATCACCAATAATTGTACAATATTGTGACTAATACATCTTTTTAAATGTCACCATAATAAATGTAGTTAGGTAGGTTTTTTTTCTATAAAATGATATTTTTAAAGAATGGCTTTTGATTGTAATAGCTATATTTACCGATAAGTACTTATGTCTTAACGGATACCGGTATTCAATAAGAAATACCGAAAAACCGGTATTGATATTTTCAATCGGTATTGCAATCCCTAACCGCGAAAACATAAATATTAAAATACTGCTGTAATATAATAATATCCGCTCACTGGCCACCTACGGCAGCCTAATCTCATATCAAAGGTCTCAGC
Organism: Rhyacophila brunnea; assembly: GCF_057557595.1. Classification (NCBI taxonomy): domain Eukaryota; kingdom Metazoa; phylum Arthropoda; class Insecta; order Trichoptera; family Rhyacophilidae; genus Rhyacophila; species Rhyacophila brunnea. The sequence goes on from NW_028232774.1 coordinate 26,505,978, forward strand.
CCCCTTCCCCAATCATCGCATTAACACATATATACCGAATTTCAGGTATGTAGTACGGGTAGTTGGCGAAAATTGAGCGTAAAACTTAATATAATATATGTCACAGATTTTAGATAATATTTTTATATAGAGTAGAATCGTCCAAATACAAGAGATTTTCTCGAATTACGGATTTAATATTTTATGGATCCAATTTCGTTTATGATTTAGATTGTATACATTTGTATATAACTACTTATGCATATTATTTACGATCCGAAATCCCGTGAATGGTATATACAAAGATGTCAATATTAAATTTAAAAACTTAATCTCTATCTACTCTACTCTTAATATAACAATTCTCTACACTTTCTTAATATAACAATTCGTTAAAACCGATCGAAAATCCTGGAATGCAAACATTTTCAATCCCGGGATTTTGAAATCAATACTAAATAGACCAGAATCACATGGTTATAAAACCTATTGCATACCCTCAGATTGACTAAAAACAAAAAAATTACTTAAAATACAAGTAAAACTTCTAATGGATTTAAGTTTTGTACTATTCCATTCAAGTCGTTTTTTGCGACCCGGGTTTCGCCTTTCGGCATCTTCAGGCCCTATGTGCACTAACCAACAGGTATATACACAATGGCAACGAATATAATTAATTCTAACTTATATCATAAATTAATACAATAAAGTAGGTACTTAAAAACTTTATCACCTACTAAAAATATAACTTACAAATTATGAATAGTTGAAGTGTTTGTAAAAAAAACCCATCACTAATAACACAATCAATAGGCGTATACATCGTTAAACCCTAATAATAGATCATTAAATCATAATCAATAAATACTACATTCAAGAGGTGTAAAATCGTCAGCACTGGGAAACAATGGCAACGTATTGGGAATTTAACCCGGGTCGCAAAAAACGACTCAAATGGATTGTACAAAACTTAAATCCATTGGAATTTCAATTCAAATTCCATATTCAGTCGATAGTATTAATATTAAAAATACTCGTACTTGAAAATATACAATTTTTAATAGGATTGTTCCAAAGTTATTTACATTATTCAATACCAAAACAGAATTGTTTTACTGAAAAGGCATAACCGATTAAAGCTTACCGGAAAAATTCATTTTCTGAGTATCACATATCTAGTTTAGAAATTTTCGATTAATTCAAGGGGATCGACAGCGTTTCCGTAGAAAACTCGCTTAGGAAGTAACAAGAAAAGACAAAATAAATTTTGGACCAGAATGTATAGAATGCTTGCAATGATTGATTAAATGAAAACTAGCTATTAATCGGATTTATTGAAAATCACTGGATTACTAAAGCAATACATTAAATGTAATTCATTGTTGTTTCAGTAATTTGTCTAAAAACTATAGAATGTTAAAATTAATATCTAAAATGTAATATAAAAAATAAATTAATATTCTGTTTTGTGAGTCAGCATGATCTTATCGAGCTATTTTTAATTTAAACATTTAATAGCTTGCAGTAATAATAGATTATATTAGCAGCTGTAGTCAGTTGGGTATTATATAAGTTCAAATTATTAATATTTTATATGGGCTTGAACAAAATTTGGAAAAGCAGCGCCATATTAATTATATCGGCTAACATTTGCCTGCTGCACAAGTCTTTTTTAACTTTTTCAAAGTTTGTATAAGATTTCAGAATCTGTTGAAAAATAAAAATGCAACAGAAATGCGCCACAGGCGAATTTTTCCCCAAATTCGGATTCTTCTGAAAGAAAATTCTCTTTAAAATGATGCAATTTCGCCAAGAGCTGTTGGAATATTTTCTGGATCATAGATTTTGATTAACAAACATTTCGTGCTTTCAAAACCATTTTGATGTAATACTACCACGGAAACGCCTGTTCAATTAATAAGCATTTCGTGGTTATAAAAAATAGAATATGTTGCCAACACATTGACTGATTAAGTATGTTTATCATTTCAAAGAAAATTCCAAAATATTTAAGGCTATGCTTCAGTTGAGGCATGGTCTAAAAAGATCGTGACTAGGCGATGTGCGGATTGTGCAAATGACGCGTGCCGAACGAAATATAATTTGTCATAAAAATCCAACATGCGTCCATTTAATGTTATGTTTATTGTTATATTACCAATAATAATAATACATTCATTAAGATTTTTTCTTTTTTAAGTACATACGTAAAGATTTTAGTCATCTTTACACGATTTAAGAATATTTTCATCCGGCGCCATGACAAAACAAATCGACGTGAGCACACTTCGACGGTCGGTCTCCGATTGGCGAGTCCAGGCGCCGAGTGAGAAATTTCATCGCACCTACTGTTGAAAATTGTTTGCCGTTTCACTGAAGGACGCACTTAATATTTTCAATATCTCGTAAGTTGCAATTCCGGATCGCAGCTGTGGATCAAAATAAGACTTTTCCAACCCTTACACACAATACTAATAAAAAACTTATATAAATTACAATTAAAATGTTATAATCTACTGATTTTACTGTTACCTATACCTTTATTTTAATAAAGAAAAATAATATTGTTAAATGCATGGTACGATAAAGCTTTCTAGTTAAACTTTGACAAGACTTAAAAGCGCCTACCTATTGTGCTAGAAAGAAATTTAATTTTTACATACACCATTCGTCATTTTTTTTTACTACATAATTCCAATAACTATACATTCTAACTACTATCTCGCAACTAAATAATTGTGATTATATCTAAGGCATTGGTATTATAAACATTTTTTACACAATGATGATGCGTTGATACAAGTAAGGATGTATATCGAAAGAATAAATGTATCAATACCGGGTAAGGTGTCAAAAGGATTCACCTATACACGTCATTTCTTATGGAATATAAAATATTGATATGTATTTGCAAGTTAAGTATCATACATAACGAATTTATTTACGATACCAGTTTTAGGTACTTACCAATAAAAATTCAAGCTGAGCATTTTTATTGGGCTGCCCTAATATAAAACCATGATGCGGTATTACCTACATATTATATAGTATTATGTACCACATGGTTCGTAGAATAACCGGAATTGTTAATAATCATTGTTACACGATACAAGTACAAAGAAAAAAAACCTCATAATTAAACGCTTGTTTGATAATATTAATTGCATAAAAACCGAATTTATCGTCGGGTAAACATATATCTTAACTGCGCTAATTCAATTTGACAGCTGAATAAAAGAAACGTTAAAAAAGAAATAAAAAAATCGATGCTTGACCATTGGAAGAGTTGAAAAAAAATGTTTTGAATGAGAACCAATCTCGCGGTGATTGGGCGTTATTGTTTCTGTACAGTAACAAAAAAAACAACGCTCATTGGGTTACATAACTGATACAAGTTCAATTAATTGATTGGATAATGTAATAATTTAATAATAGAGATAGAAAGCTGTCGCCACAGAAAAAAATCTATTAAAAATACAATAGGAGAGAATAAAGTCACTATCATTTTTATGGCCACTATAGTCGGATACTCAGATGGCGACGAATAGGCAAAAATTGGCTGCCCTGGTGTCCAACACAAAATAGTGGCTTAATAAATAAAAAATTGTTAATACATCACTTTGGAAAAAATCTGTACCGGGTGGGATTCGGACTTATCGCTATTATCCGTTAAGTTACCGAGCCGTTTACATCCGTAACACCTATTTATTTGGCAGTGTGAATAACGTGTCTAGATGAAATAAATGCAAATGTAACTGTGAGTCCGTTCCATATATGCTGCGGATGTAGCGCATGCCTCACTATATTATTCCAATATATCATGTTATAAGTATCCATAAAACCAATTAATACATTTAATGACACACTGGCTGCGTGGTACTGCGTCTTATGAGGAGGAAATGTAGTGTGATATTTGCTAGCATATCCATCATGCTTTACAAACAGCGTTCCCCCTTATTTTAAGACATCAACGTATAGTTTAATTAAGAACTAATGAAAGTAACATTTATCGTCATTGAATATTCAGTAGAAATAATAATGTATTAATATCTAATAATCTCGAAACAGATCTTATGCTTTTAACATACTAATGATTTAGAATAGCATGACTGAACTCAAAATACACCGCACGCTATTGATAATATAACAATTAATTTGTAATAGTATTTTAGCGTAATAATAAATTATTTGCTTACCAATTTATTCAAAGAAACGTTATTTTATTTGGATAATAATATGTCCATACCTGAAACAAAAGAAATACATATATAAGTATGTGCATTAATTATTACTCGGAAAGTATTTCAGAAAGAAAAGGTATACGTATCCAATAAAAAATAGTTTAATAAAAAAGTACAATCAATATTTATTAATATAAAAAAGATACAGTTACGTTCAAGGGCAGTTGTTGTAAAACAAACAATTGGTCATTAATTTTATTATTTAATTTGTCGAATCTCCATTTAAAATCGAGAACATTCAACGAACGGTAATTTAACAAACCTATTTGGAAAAAATATATAAATCTGTATAATACGACGCATATTAAATTTTTTGAAGTAAGGATATATTGATTGAAACATTTGGAAATGTCAAGTACCTACCTACTAATAATTAAAATAAAACACAATATGCTGTAGGCACTTATTCCTCCTATAATATTACTTTGTAGAATATGTATTACCTACATACTGTGTTTTATTTTCATCAATATTACAATGTCTTTCCACCACAAATTGACAGTTCATTAGAGAAATTAATATTAAGTAATAAAAATATGCACCAATACGTCAGAACTTCAATTCTACAAAATATATGGAATCAATAAAATAGAGGCCTATTTTGAATGGTCTTATGTGAATCGAGTGAAAAACACATTAAAAAGTTATATTGGCTATTGATCAAGGTCGTCTATTTAGTCAGGTCAAGGCACTAAATAGCGAGTTGCGATAGTAGTGCTAGTTATTGTGTAACGAAGAAAATTAAGATTCGATTGTACACGTCGTTCATATCAATTAACGTAGGTACATATTACAATTTATTCCTATGTGAAACTCATTATTTTCATATTGCATTCAAAGTATTAGCGATAACCAGCACTACGATCGAAATTCCAAGTGTCGTGTCGCGGCCTGACTATAGTAGGCCTCGGCTATTGACTGATGGTCCTCGGTAGATACATAAAAACTATCCAACATGCAGGCATACTCATTATATTCAACGCAATTCTAACATACTTTTATTCAGGCTTTTTGATAATTACATAAATGCAATTCGTCAAACATCAAATAAACATTAGGTATTTCGAGGATTTTGACATAATCAATAGGGTATGGTTGCGGTAGCTATTTATTTTTAGGTTCATAATAATTATGTACCAATATATTTATTATTAATTCAGAAAGCATTTACTTGGCAGAATTCCAATTTATAATTTAATAAAATTGAGTAACATTACAGCCATAATTTAATATTTGATAAAACATATCGTGGTGCTAGTACTTATATTTTATAAAGAATGGACTAAGACATTGTATCATCATCAGCCTGAATCTATTCACTGCTGGATGAAGGCTTCTTCACGCTGATTCCACTTCTCTTGGTCCTGTGCGTTGCGTTTTCACGTACTTCCGCAGAACTTAACCATTCCATCGATCCAGTGGCCTCTAGGTCTAAGTTGCGGACGTTTTATACCTCTTGGGTACCATTGAATGACTAGATTTGTTCAGCAATTGTCCCTTCTATGAGCTATGTGTCCATCCCATTTCTATTTGAGGTTTTTAGCTAACTCTATTACATCGCAAACCCTCGTCTGTTTCCTTATCCAATCATTCCGCTTTTTGTCCTTTCACGCTATGCCCAGCATGCACCTCTCCCTACCACGCTATGCTACTGTAAGTTTCTGGATCTCTCTTTTGCTTAAGGTCCATGTTTCACACGCATACCTATGTGATTACGAGAAGCACACACCGGTTAACACTGCGCTTTAGGGACAGTGGGAGTTTATTTTCGAAGACATTATTCAGGCGGCCAAAAGCACTCCAGCTTAGCTTTACTCTGCGAACAATTTCATCAAAGCTGAGACAACAAGTAGTGTCTATAGAATAGATGGACGTATATTTGATGAAGACATTGTATATGACATAAAAAATATTTGTGAAAGATCTTTTATAATCTAATACCGGCCTAAAGTGTTTTTCAATATCTTTGAATCAGAACTATGAGTGTTTTAGTTAATCATAAATCATCGAAATTCTTGGTTTTATGGCGTCGGAGTTAGTTATACAGTAGAAACAAACAAATCAATATTATTTATATGAAGGCGTTCCCACTCACGTCCGCGTGGATATAGTGCCATAACTACCTAATTGAAATATTTTAACAGTGAGTCAGCGTGTACGAATAGAATCATATAAATAAACGATAACTAAAAATAACGATAAATATCGTTTATATTGATCCCATGTTATTACTTATTTACCTAGTATAATAACAAAAACTTGTTCGATTAAGGAATATAAACACACGATTTTTGGTAACACGTTTATTCTTTTTTGTTTCTGTGACCCATTAAAAACCGAAGAGTAACCGATATTAATTGAGTAAAATTGGACATTAATAGCCGATATTCCTATACTAATGCTATTAATTAAAATCCAATATTAAAGTTAAATGGACCAGTCAAATTATATTTAATTTATACTCACCAACTAAGACATGGTCTGAAATGCATGGAATGCACATAATAGATTAATAAATATAATTCTGATAAGCTATACCCCAATACACTACATTTTCAAGTAGGGTTTTGAATGTGTGAGTGTCCTACGAAAATGAAACACACAGTATAGACGTGCAATACACCAATATTTAATGAGCGTCAGTACATAAACCGAAGCAGTTGTCAGAGCGAAGGACAATGTTACAATAACGTATTCTTGACACGTGTTTAAGTTTATCCCATATTCTTCTACACTCGAGATCGGTTGCCTGTTACTCCACACTCGTGAGGTATTTCAGTGCCCATTCATTCTGTGTTCCCTGATAGAACGTCATGAATCACTATAAGCTATTTTGCCGTTTATAGGCTGTTTAACGGATAACGAAGCATAGTGGGTGTAAGAATTGTCACGTAGAATGGTGACAGTTCACCTGTCAGTGTCAAATAATTTGCAACTCGCAACCGAAATATGTAATATACCTATTCGCATTTAATCATCACTGACGAACACGTCAAATGAAATATTATATAGCACTAAATCTACAGAATAATATGTTAATTACGAACAGGACCTACCTATTTCATCTTCATCTATTGTGTTGTTTAATCGGATGAAGCAAGTATCTAGATAATTATAAAACGACTTTGAGTAACTTATAATAAATATTCTTCTATGTTCTTCTATATCGGAACCTCATCGTTACCCTGATGATTTTACCGCCGAACAACCTTCTATACGATTTGGCTCCATCTGTCTCGGCGTACGTAATATTAAAATAATTTGTTTACTACCGACTTCAAAATATGTAGATATTAGTAATATATACAGTTTAATATACTTTAAATTCAGGATGGGGCGAATAGACATAGAATATAGAAGAGGGATTATCCAAAATGCTGTCTTCAAATAAAATATTATACATTACACAAAAGTATGAGACATTTTTTTTTTAAATTATTTTTCTATTGGAGATCTTCCTTTTTCTTTTTAGAGTGATTATACCATAATATATGAAACTATAATAAGTTGGATTGCAATAACTTGTGATGTTATTATAATTTCGCAAAATACAAAAACCACATCACCAATTTTGATAAGATAAGATTAACCCTATGGTAATGACTGGGTTACCTACACAACTTACACACATTTTTATGACAATGTTAATTTATTAACAACCCTAGGTAGGATATGCATTGCGGTGTTCATTGATTCTAGCGACAAGTATGTCTATTGCATTATTTTGAAAACAAATAACATGCGATGTCCTGGAGTAAGAAGCCAATCGATATTATTATTTATATTCTCTTCGAGGAATACTTTCATTTATATTCTATTTGTTTCACCACCCGCTTATCAAATAAAAAAAATTGCGCAGTCTTGTTTTAAACATTGATTTTACGCTTCCATGGCTGCCTGTGATGTCAAGCTAAACATGGCCATATTGAGGAAATATATGAATATTCTAAACAACATAAAATTCCCGCTTTATGCTGACATAACGTTTCCACCAAGGAATCGTCTACGTTCGAAGAATCCTTTCCGGATTGCAGGTGCTTCAGAATGAGAGCAAGCAGGCAGATACCTGGCAACGTGACTGGCTAGCATCGTTTAAGTTTCCACGCAAGTATAGCGTGTTTGAACCGAATCCGGTGTGGGCATTTCATATGTGCTTAAATGATCGAAAAGTGGCGCTTGAAAGTGTTGTGTGGTGAGATTCAGACCACGGAGCACATGATGACGTCATGCAACAAGTACCTACACTTTCTCAGGGGAAGTTTCAACCACACCACAGGCCAACCCGGAGGCTGTTGCGTGGACTGATGCCTTGCCGGTATGACTGTGGTTGGCTATATGAGTAGTTTAGTGAATTTGTTTTTTTTTTACTATCGCCATACGATTATATAATACGGCAATTTTATGACTGATTGATTAGTTAATGCAATGCACATACCGATTAATATATATTTGTTATAATATCAATTATCTAACCGAAATTTATAAGTGGAAGTAGTTTACGGAGCAGTAATGTTTGATGCCAGTTCATCTTCGGAGGACCTCATCGTGTTAGATAATCAATTTGACAAATTAATTAACCAAAAACGCTATAAAAACAAAACAAATATGACGCAACGGGCATCTTTTCCGAGAAATCGGCGAATGATTTCACCGCCTCTTGTTTCGCCATCACTATTCACTTCACGAACAATTTAATATTAATCAAAATATATTAAAAAATGAAATAAAATTGTAAATAATAATTATCGCTATGATGTACAAGAATAATTCCTGCGTTCAGACGCCGTTTCGATGGCAATATTTCAATCGACCAGATGATGTGCAATAGAAGAGAAAAAAATCGAAAATAATTACTTACTTCACAACTATTATTTACCTTGTGGAAAATGCAACATGTAGGTACGCCACTGAAGTGGTAACAAAACTTTTGTAATAAGCACATAAATTGTATAAGTAGGTACTCTTGTATTTCAATTAATCGTTGAATATCATTATTTCGGTAATGTTCAAATTGAAATAAGGCGAAAAGGGGTAGATAGTAGGTACCTACATATTATGCTAAGTACACCCGATCCTCTTTTTGCACGGCTTTTTTGGACGGTTTCGAAATAACACGGTTTAGAAAAAGTACCGATTATTTTTTATTTACATTGATTTTTTTGCTTTAACACGGTTTAAAAAAACTAAAAAGAATAAAAATACTTATGTATGTACATATTTATCAAAAAATTACAGACATACATGGCGCCACTAGTCAGTCACTTCGGATTCGATATGAGAGACGCGTCGTGTGCTTCGGCGTCAGCGTCATTAAATATTTCCAGCGATGAGTGATTTTTCGTCAGCGAAAAATAACAGTAAACGGGCACGTTTATTAGTAGCGACACTGAATGAATATATTTCTCTTTGCTAAATTTAAATTCGAAAACTATGTATTTTAATGTAAGTATAAATATTTTTATGTATAAATAATACATAAATTTGATTTATTTTTGAGTTAAAGAATTTCGTATTTTTGAGTTGATTTTAAGTAATGGAACCTACCATTTTTGTACGGGCACCTTATCTTTTTTTACACGGTTTTGTTTTGCATGGTAGTCTTTGGAACGTATCCCCCGTGCAAAAAGAGGATCGGGTGTACCTACATCTTTTCAAAGAAAAATTGTGAAGACAATAACACGACATTCGTCATGTGCGAAGAATGTACAAAATATACCAAATATGGTGCATATACCTACTGAAATTTTGGCCATTCTTTGGTCCATATAAACCTCTAACTTGGAAACCATATTAATGTCATTCCGTACATAATAATTAATATCGTTTCCATGAATACGTGCTTTTCCATTCTCATTCGTGAATAGTCCTAAGGCGAGAGAGAGAGGTAAGTCCGTCTAATTCTATGTTTTATAATACGGCGTAGACAAGTAATTTTTTTCTGTTGTTTTGACAATGATGTTACAACCGAAATAGCTATCGACTAATAAAAACCCATATATAATTTAATATACATTATCATTTTGGGTAGAAGATATGTTCACTAAATTCAGGACCATTTCCTAACATGCCTTCGAAGTTGCTAACGTTCCGTTTCAGATTGTGCAAAGTTATCTTCCGCCGGTTCGCACATATAAACTCGTCTCGCCTGCAACGTGTCGAATGCGTCGATGTGACGTCATCGTTATGCACAAAACACACGTTGCCAAATGGAGCTAAGCACACATTGGTGGAATGCGACTTTACGACGACGATACTTTAAGTTTACTTCGCGACGCTACGAATTGATCACTCCTGTTTGGACGTCGAAGCTCACCGTTGCCGCATAGCATACATATCAACGCTTCGAGAAGTTACCCACGACTGTCGCTAAGCGCCTACGTGTGTGGTCTTCATATGCAACATCGGTGCGACGAAGGTTAGATTTGTGGCTGTGCGGCAGACGAGGTGAGTTTAGATGTGCGAGCCGGCTTATGGCTGCGGTGAACATGTGTTTACAATCCATAACAGCTGTCAATGTAAATAGCTGAAATACCGTAGAATTATAAAAAAAATCTGTTTTAAAACCATTTAAATTTGCTCCTTAGCTGGAGTTGCACTTATTGTATTTTAAGCTTTATGAAACAACAACGTAAAAGGTGTACAACCACTCAGTGTGGTATATCCAAGGCTCGCGAATCACCGCTTCTTCATCGTTGCGCATTTTATTTATTTAATTTCATATAATTTCACAGTTTAGTGGCACGGCGAAGAGAATAATGATAGGTACATTTAATATTTCGGTAAGAGCATCTCGTTTTGCAAGAGCGCTAACTAAAAACAATAATGATAATGCCAGTGCGAAGCAATAAGCACGTATTATGTGGGCCACAATTTCCTGCATTCCGGCAGACTGTTTCCTTACAAGACACTCCTGACTACACTTCGAATGTAATATAATTTCTTCAGACGAATTTCGCCCATGCGTATGCGATTATACGAGCAATTAAAACACACTCAAATCGATCGCATCAGACAGGCTTCACGATATAATCAAATGGGAGATGACGAATCACCAATAGTATCCAAGGCATGCAAATTGGCACAAAAGACAGTCTGCTGGATTGAGTCAAATTTAGCGGATATACTTACGTTGAATTTTTCCACAATCGAGATCTCTAGCCTGTTATACCACAACCAGTAGGGTTAGCCAGTTCCCATTATTTTTGTGTTCCCTGACCTGGATGCACACATGCAATGCAGGACTAGTCAAACAAAAGAGCACAATCTTCTTTCCTCGCGGACTCTTGGAGACAAAGAGCGCAGAGTAATTTTTGATGGTGTCGAATGCTTGGAATTGATTTACCAGGGTATATAACGAACCAACCAGTAATCCAGAGAGTCAAAATAAAAGAACGGCTGTCATATTGGTCGTCGTGAATAATCCGGAGAGGATTATAGTTTTGGGCATCCTTGAAGAAAGCTAAAGTCGACGAAAGCGTCGGCTAGTAGGGTAGACTGGGTGGAAAATTTTCACTTTGACGGAGAGTTTTGGTCACTCAAAAAAAGGATTGGTCAAGATTGTCAGCTAGGAGGAAACGACGAAAATTAAGTTAAACACATTTGAAACAATAGGTAAGTAACGTTGTCCGCCAACTACAACAGTTGGCAGTCGCGTTTAACCCCGTCACACTACCCCAGTATAAAGAATGGGAGACAGTCGGCGGGGGAGACGCCTGTACGGAGCATATAAGGTTAAAAAAAACTCAACGTCTAGTGGTTGTATCATCGCAGGCCATAATAACTGTCGAAACAGTCAATATTACAAGGTTACAGTCGTATTTCACCTACCACATTTAAAAAATAATCTTAGGTATAGCCAAGACTAATAATAATTACTAGGTTAAATAGACAGTAACTAATGGAAAGACTCATTTACTTAATTCACTATGACGTACGCATGTAACCCTTTATCAAAATATCCTTGGCGTTCCGAAAAATTTAAAAAAAGTTATATTTATAAAAATAATTACTTTAGAAATACGGCGTGTTCAATTAAGGTAGGTGAGTAAAAAATACGATCAAAATTAATGTCTTGTAATAGAAGGAAACAAAGGATCGAGCGAAAGTGCTGTGGGCGGTATGGCATTGAAAACGCAAAAATGTTTCATATTATATTAGGTACATTTTTTATTTTTTCACCGGATATAAACTTGTGTGGCAATTTGTTGCTACAAAGTGATTGTTACAGTAAAACTGTGCTCTGCGATTTAGATTAAAAATTAAATGTAGGAAGTAGGTACATTAGGAAACAAGTTTAAACGCACAAATGTTGTTATGTTTGTTAATTTTTAATATAGTCGCGTGGAGAGATTAATTGGACGAACTGATTGTGAGATAAGTTGGATTACGTTATGCATTCTTGCAGGCATCATTACTCAGTTCGCATACGAATTAATATATGCAGTAGGAAAACTAAATTGGATGAACATAGGGACTGAATTGCAAATTTCAATATTTAGTACGAAAGCAGTTCAAAAATCTTTGATATTAATACTATCGACCAAAGGTAGGTACTTGATGGAATTTGAATTTAAATCCATTAGGAAAAATGTTTGATTTTCTGGAAACTTTTAGGTATAAAATTGTTATTTGTAATAACATATAAGTGTTCTAAGACGATGACCACGCCCCGTTGTGTTCAACCTCAACCGTCTTAGGCATAAAACCCACTTAACGCAGCAAGCGTGGCTCTCGCGCAAAATTTCACAAGTGGCGCGTAAATCAACGAAAATACAACGTAATCAAATACGCCAGCGCCCACTGGATTTGACGACACATTATGCGCGTCCGCCCCATGAGTCATCGTTTTTTGGCTTCTCGGCGATACGAATGAACGAACATACAACGTATCCATTCATTGAAAACGGCGAGCAAAATCACGCTCCTCGAAGCGTCGTCGATGCGACGGGCGAGAAGCCATTATTTAAGAACAGCGAACTCTTTGTTTAGTTATAGCGTGTCCGATTTTAATTACAAGCCCCGAGAAATTTAATAATATTTTTATTGCTTTGTTATGACTGTTATGAGAGACGCTGATAATAATAATTATGTTGTGCTGCTTGAGCCCCTTAACACATAGGTGAAGGGTAATGCGCGGGTGGGAGGTGGCCTACTCAGTAGTGAGCGCGTCGAGCGCTTTTTTGGTGGGCTTTATGCCTTATAAGTAGCAGATGTCGTCCCAATATTTTATCAATATTTATAATTCAATATTGACATACCTAACTGACATTTTACCAAGATGGCGATGAATTCGAGATCAGGTTATGTATCCATCAAAAGATAATAAACTATTTTTTATTCAATGAACAAATGGTTTATTAAATTATTAGCAAGTGCAAGTACGTTATAACTTATAACTAAAATTTGGAGAAATCTTGACACCCGCGGTCAGTAAGTGAGGTAATTAATTGATACTTTGACTTAAAATACATAAGCCGACTGCCACAATTAACGCAATTTGTGAAGAATTGTAAAAACTGAGTTAATTTCTTCGTAATTAGATAGGGAACACATAGATTAGTTGGTAATTGGCGAGAATCCAGTGAACGCGGGTATTTTTTTCGAAAAGATTTTTTCTAGTGGTTATTAAAGTATGTATTATCAAAAGGTAAAGAAATAATGAATTGCATGGAGCAAAAACAACGAAAACTTTACAGTAATGATGATCGTCACTGTGAATTATGGTCTTCAACATTGTTTAACGTTAATAAAATATCAATATGAATACTAGCAGGTAGGTAAATGACACAACGTTCCTATTGCATCGACATCTACAGTAAGATCTCCAATCTTATATGCATGGATAACGTACTGTCCTATATGAAACATACTTATACAGACATAAAATTATGAATCTTTGCACTACTTCCAATTTCAATATAGGAGAAATGCTACGAATGAGGTTACCAGGTTGTGGGCGAACAACCAACTCGGTAAAATGATAGCAATACTGCATAATATGTAACAACCCGAGCAGGCGCCCAGGTCATTAAAGTTCACACAGAGCCCAGCAGTCAGGTGTGATAAGAGACCAGATAAGGAGACATGGAATGGTGAGTTGCAGCAATCTTTGCAGTGGCATGACGAGGATTCGGTTCCGGCAGTAAGTTGATCAAACATCATGATATTAAGTGTTTTATTATATGTAATATAATGGATATAGGGAAATAAAAGCGCCCTTGTTTTTCGACCCTAATTTGCACATCAGTTTTCAACAACCTTTTCATATACATTTCATATTATACGTGGTGTTACTGCTGGAGGTGGCGAATCCAATAAACGATAATTTAAGTGTAGAAGTGTTGTCTTCTTATCGTGCCGTCCCTTAGTGGGGGTCGGTCACCGTCAGGATGATCTGCTACTGCCAATCACGGAGGTTCTTAAGCCACGGAATGCGGCGTCATCCTCTGCTACGCTTACCGTTGACCTTTCCTCGGATCAAAAGTTGGAGAATGCTGTACGTTTGCCCTATCATAATGTGGCCAAGGTACTGTAGTTTTATGTTTTGATGCTAAGCAGAACTTCTCGGTACTTTCCCGTTCGACTGAGAACTTCAACATTTGTCACCCGGTCAGTCCAAGGAATTTTGAGAATGTGTAGAAGTGTTTATATTTTTAAAAACAAAACAGATAGCATACAATAATTAACAATACTTATTAGGTATATAAATTAGAGAATTATTATAGACCAGTTGCACGAGGGGCAAGGGCACCACCGTTACTTGTAATATACCTACTAAGATATATATTATTTATAGTGTGAGTCAATGACAATACTATTTAATCGTCGTCCCCTACCAGTGCCAAGCGCCGTTGTGATCTTCTCGGAAATGATTCACTGGCACAACAATCAGGCTACAACTAATAAAATACATATGTAAAGTAACATTAAATGTAAAATAATATTAATCTTAGCTAAATTGCAGCTACTCCTGGTTAAAAGAAAGTCAGAAGCCAATTCCAGCCTAATCGCCAAAGGGGGGGGGGGACAATTTAGTAAACGTTTGTGGTTTAAAAACAAAATACTTTAATAAACTAATTATAAATTGTTTTTTTTGTTTGGTTGACGTGTGCACTTTTGAATATTATTGAGATTTTGTATTACAATGTAGTTTTCATTAGGTATATTGTAAGTTGCTGCGTGCAGCCCTACGTGCTGCAGGTCTGACATGGCGGGAGGCGCAGGAGTTGGCGATGGACCGAGGGAAGTGGCGCCAACTTGTGCTTGCCCTATGCCCCAATGTTGGGACGTGACAGGGTGAAAGAAGAATATTGTAAGTTAATGTGTATAGGAGGACGTAATGCATTCATAAAGCATGCGGCATTGTCGGGAAATGGATAGGTATATAAATTACCTATAAACTATAATTTTTTCTCAAATCTTTCAACCCTGACCTGCCTTGGGAACTCTGGTTTGGGTGGTAGAGATTTATCGCCAATTAGCCGGCGAAACGGGTGAGTGTGATTACCTAAAAACGCGAATAAGTTTAGATATTCAAGTCCAAGTCGTTAATCGTCAATCTATACTCTATCGCAGCACAAGACTTAAATGGCAGTAGGCCGGCTAAGTTAGAAAAAGAGATTATTAAAACCCCCCAGAATCTATATTATATGTAAAAAATTACTAACATTTTGATCGAGTATTTAACTGGCAGCTGTTGTCATTTATAAGTTTGTATTGCTATTAGAGGTGTCTCCCCAATCTATGTATAACACGAATCAATTACTCGCTACTATATTGATAAATTACACACCCCTTTCACAGATAAGCCACCCGAAAAAATACCCTTTCACAGAAATATCTATCGTAAGTCACTGAACCAGTAATCCTATGTTATTAGATGCAGTATGCACAGCAACACCCACAGGTTACTGGTGCACGAATTATGCAATAATACATTATTCAGGTACCCACATTTTAACACGTAGTCATGCCAATGAGCCTTAGTAAGACATGTAAATACATACATATACAATTTATTAATCTTTTATAACTATTTTATATATTTTTTGAATGGTTACGAATATGCCTCGAGATAATAATACACAATATCATCGTATAACGTAGGTATCGTGGTAGATATAGATAAGAAAATGTTTTCAACTAAAGAGGAAATTACAATATAAAGTATTAGTAGAATAAATCGATAACGTACACATAACAGATAAATAGAAATAAGATAACCTATACCCCTAATACACTAGGTTTTGAAGCAGGGTTTTGAAAATGAAACAAACATTATAGAGTGCAATGGTGAGTGTTTCAACCTTCAAATGCACCAATACTGAATGAGTGTCAGTGCATAAACCGAGAGCAGTTGTCAGACCCAGAAGCTTAGAATGACGTATTCTTGACATGTGTTTAAGTTTATCCCATATTCTACCACACTCGAGATCGGTTGCCTGTTAGTCCACGCCCTTTAGGTATTTCAGTTCCCATTAATTCTGTGTCCCCTGATAACGTAGATACATATCATAGTTTATGTAACGAAATTACTTCATTGAAAAATGTATAACACAGACTTGTCAAATAACACTATGTATATTATTGGATATCATAAGGTGAAAAGAGATAACTATTACAAGATATCATAATGAAATGAATATCTTTCTAAGTTTACAGATTCTAAGCCGATATTTTGACCGGTGGTGTAGCCGAGGTACGGAGCTGAAATTTGGCAGGAATGTAGCTCTCAATCTGTTTATTAACCAAAATAAAAGTAATAACATGTGGGACACGCTGTACTATATAAAAATGTATACACAACTAAAGCGACTTAATTAATGTAATTAAGTATTTTTAGTAAACAAAATCTTCAATTTTCTACACGCACATACATTTATGTCAGCCTCGCTAGACTATAAATCCACTAATCCACAAATTTACAAATCATAGATAACTGACGTAGATAAAGAGTGTTGTAATCAACTTACGAAATGAAACGAGGTGGTATCAGTAGGTACTATAATATATTAATTCGAACAGCAAAAAATGTAGAGATAATTCAAATCAATCGTGATTCGTGACTTTTGCATTACTTTTGTCTATGACACGCTGGTAACTAAAAGACTAAAATAAACACAAACAAAAAAAAATAAGGTCAAATCCACGAACGAATAAATTTTGCCAAAAAAAAGATTGAAAGCCCACGCAAAGTTATGCAAGCGGTCAATTATTATATAACTCTCCTTGCACACTTTTCCAGCATACAATTGAAGGGTAAACAAATAAATGAAATGGAATTCGAAATAACTTAATTATTTACAGCCTTCATGGGGAATTTGTCCCAAGTACAACATATCTTATAATACACGATGTCTATGTTGAATTCAAACAGTGCTTCTCAAAGTACGTAGACCGTAGTACAGTCTTATTCGAAGCAATAATTTAACATATTTGCTGCTATATTGAAAAAACATCATTACGACATAATTAACAAAAAAATGTATGTTAGAACCACTTTGTTTCTTACAACACATAACAAGTGTTGCCAGTTGTCATTGACAAAAATATGCCAGATATGGTAAGAGAATAAGCTAGTTGGCAATAAAAATTCTTGACTTTCTTATAATTAAAAAAAATGTCCATACAAGAGACTTAACATGTTGATTTTCAAGGAAATTCGTGTAGTATTGTAGCATTTTTATGAGAAATTTTAAACTGTTATAAGAAGTATATTTCATGTTAGATCTGGCAAGAAAAACGCCAAGCTGGCAAAGCTGATTTAGTAGTATTTTTTATAATATTAATACTAGAGATCGAAGGTACTTGATGGAATTTGAATATAAATTTTAATGGATTTAAGTTTTATACTCTTCCGTTGTTTGCGACCCGGGATTACGTCCTCTCAACAATATATACCTACTTGATTTACGAGTGATCTTAAACTACTAACAAATTATGATTTTTTGATTTAGTTTGAGAAAAAATGTTACAGTGGTTGATATTACATTGTAAACCTGCGAATATTTTCAAAACACGGTTTCAGTAAATTACAGTTAGTAAGTTCAGTAAGTACTCACTCTATTATTTTATCTATCTCTATGGCTACAGCAGTGATTGTTTCTGCCAACCGTAAAAAATAGCAAAGGACAAAATTCCTGGAATTAACATATACCTAGCTGAGTTTCGTCTCCGTTTATTAAATTGTTCGCGACGGTCAATTTACCGTTAACTGATGCTATTGCATGCAATCTTGGAGACGCGATGTGTATGCTAGTCCCACCAAACATTGTAACATTTAATTTATAGCAACATTTATTGAGAGTCACAGAGAACATTGTATCTGGAGCGGGCCGTGATAATAAAAAATATTGCGAAATTCGCGACATAATAAGTGGACCGATTCGACCGTATCACGGAGTCGACCCTAAAAGTGCGCGTGGCCCACCTGAGAATGCGGAGAGGGAAAACCAAAACGGAAGGCGAGACGACCTTGCGACCGGATACGGAACCCCGATTATGTGCAATGGTGGGACATTGAATTTAGGATACAATAATGAATTATTGCCGTATATTCGAGGCGCAGTGTGATAATGTGAAGAGACAACACATTTCTTGCATTTTATTTAATGTATTTGTACTCGTACGAGCATTACAATTCTATATATTTATAAACGGCACCTCACATTAATTAACATGGATTTAATAAATTATTAACATTGTTAAAATATCAACACTAAACACATTTTATGTTATTAATAGTGAACCAATTGAACGAGTAATGCGACCAGTCACGACCATGCCTTTCTCAGAATATCTAAAATTATTGAAGATACATAATTTGAAAGCACTTCAAACGAGAAATATAATGTAGGTATCTAATAGAAAAAAACTTTTTGAAAAAAATACGACACCCAGCAGGATTCGAACCTGCGTCTCTCGAGAATCGCGCCCATGTGAATTGACCACTAATGCTATTGGTATCATATCTAATTGCAACGAATTTTATTTTAAATGGTTTTAACAATATACCTACTCTCTATGCTTTCAAAATTGCGTTATTATTTGGCAATCGGCTTTTGTATTTTAAATCAAAGTATTAAATTAGGTTATTTCTCAGCAGTGTTTTCAAATTATATATGTTCAATAAAATAATGTTACATTCTTAAATCTTGTGAATACTGCAATCTGTATTATTATTTCAATGAAGTCAAATAAGTATGACTAACAAAGTTTAGTGTGCACTATTTATGTCGGATCTCAACACTTTAGGTACCTCCACCCTACGCCACTGCTATATAGTGGGCCTTGGCTAAAGGTAATGTAAAATATCGAAAGACTAAAACTGATTCCTATGGAATAGTATAAACTGTCGTCAATTAGAATTTACATTTAATTTACATTGGGCATTTACCCCTCAGTCGATGGTATTAGTTTATATTTTCATAAATGTTGGGCGCGGTTCTGACCCCAATCATTCCGTTATGTATGCGTTACTCTTCTTCCCGCCGCACGATATCACCAAACATATTTTTTCGGCCACACTGTAGTCCTCGCCGCATTAAGGGTCCACATTCCTCGCCTCGAAATGAATTAATTATAAAAAAACGTGTTGAAATAATCAGCGACAAAACGGATTCGTGAACTCGGGATGCATTCCGCTCGTAAATATTGTAATGGGGACTAATCTGTGATCTGACGCGACTAACGAAGGAAAGGAAGAATTCGTCCTTCGCGTGTTGTCAACATCCGATATCGCATTTGAATTCATTATTGACCGCACGGGCTTGGTTGGCTACAGCTGGATCAGAAATCACGAAACTATTATGAATTAATATCCTCATATCACGTGGGTGTTTCTGATACTATCCCCTTATTTTTTTTACAAACTATTAGTACAAATTGGTTGAACAATGTGTATCGACTATGCCAGCTTGGTTCTGCGATCAATCTCATCTCAATTAGACTCTTATAATATCGTCGGTGTTTTGTAAAAAGGGAGAATTAACCAAAATGCTACTTTACAGGAGGAGGGTTTTTAACTTTTGACATTTATTTGTTTTTTACCTGTAGATGATTATAAATATTTAACAAGTTTATAATAAAGCTTGGAAAGAATACTGTCATTATAATAGGTATTATTATATAATATTTTAAAAGGCCTAATATGTCACATTTGCTTTTTATTTCGTAATTTTAATTAATTTAATTTTAGTCGATTATCGTTTTTAAGTAATTTCCTGTGGAGATAAAAATTCGCCGTTTTTACACAACAAAGCTAGTGGAGTACATATTGTATTTTCATTAAAATCTCGATTTCGCCAAAATGGTTGATTCGCCCTTTTTACAAAACACCGACGATATACTTGTATGCCTGCCTTTGGGATACATTTCTACAAAATGGTCAAAAAGTTCACATCCAAACCATTGAAAGATATTAACGTACTTACAATTCTACGTTTGGTTAACTTTCAATTAGGTAGGTATTTCAGCTGAATTTGTTATCTACAGAAATTTGTTAAAAAATAACCAACCATGATAAAATAAAGGCGACAAAGAGTTGACATTTTGGTTATGTTTACACCTGCCATTTAAATCTTAGATTTCCCAGAACTATTGAGCATGATCCAGTTTTGTGTCCCAACTGGACAGACAAAAAAATTTGACCCGTTTCACGATTTTCACATGTTTTTTATAGCCAACTTGTCGATTCATTCTTCAATACCAAGGATTCCTTGTTTTTCGAATAGATTCTATTGGCATGTTCAATACCTCATACCACAAAAATTTGGAAAAAGCAATTCTGACGCCAGCTATGATCCAAACGTAGTACCTAGCTATGTCGAAAACATCCACAGTTAGCAATTTTCCGTAAGGACACTGAGTGGGTAGCATAATAATTGGTAGTAGAGTATACGTTTTATAACTTTACACTTTTTTTGCAGTTTTTACTACACTGATACGCCTATTTTCCTGATTACCCCGCATAAAATTAGATCAAATGATATTCACCTGTATTAATATAATATTAATATTAATATAATATTAATATTATATATATAATAAATAAATAAATAGATAATAGGTATAAATGAAAAATATATACCTATTTAGAATATAAGTATTATATAATTTTCATCCTAGAGCCGGAGTGCACAGTTATAAAGCATACACCTACTCGCCGATTATTAGTACAAGCGATTGTTTTTCAAATATGTATGTTTCTGAGGCAGTTCCACTTTACGTACCTACCTACATATTTTCAATAAAAATAATTTGTACACTCTTAAAGCTGTGATAGCCCTGAATAAAAAAGATATATCTTAAACAGTACTAATAAACCTTCATTATTACATTAGTACCAAAGAAAACATCATACGAAATAACTCGAGATGTTTACAGCAACACATTTTCAAAAGATCATCGGCGCCTCGATAACTTTGAGCGACGTTAACAAAATAAAGAAAGAAAGCAACTACAAAAAAGCGACCGAAAGAATGTACGAGTTCTAAAAATACTCTTCGGTGTTATCCAATTAATTGGTTGGTGATTGCATCACGGGGTGAACAGCCCAGCCCTCCGCACGGGCCACTCCAGCGACCGGCGACGTAGAGGTGTGAGGGTCGATCGGCGCCACTCTTAACCACCATTAAAACTGTCCGAGAAAGCTATTTTTGGACGTGAACGCACACGAAATACCACGGGAATATGGGGTATCCATCACAAGGAAATATCGTGGGAGCAAGAATAAATTAATTATCCAAGTTTGGTGGAAACTCATCAATGTTAGGAGTTTTTTTTGTTGTCGTGAAAAACAATTAATTACATCGACTGTAAAACTTAAATAAATTAACGGTAGATTAATTAAATTCTTTTATTGGGGACATTTTCTTTAAACATGGTTTAATAACAGTTTCTCCTGATGTTTGGTGTGTTAACCAAAACAGTCATTACTACTCACTTAAGATGGGGCCACATACGATTCAGTACTCTCTTTCTGCGTCCCTCTTGATGATATCTGCCCATCTTCGCCGGGGGCTGAGTGAATACAGGGGGTCCTTCATAAATTTTATGGAGAGCTCTTGCTCCATCGCATCCAATAACATGACCGGCCCCATCTGAGTCTTCGTCTCCTCAAGATATTGACTATATTGGAATTGAATTATTCGAAGAGCCCAGCATTCGTACGGATGCGGCACCTATGGTTTTATTAACCTGTCCAAGTATTCGTTGTTTTTTCAAATACTTGGATAGCCTTCTCTTGTTTCCGTTTCCGTTATGCTTCAGGTTACACTACACACCCACAATAGTTGTCATCCGCTATACAAATGCAGCATATTAAAATAACTACTATACAACCAGCAAACATTACCAGGTGGCAGTATCACCTGTCAACACTCTCATACATCTCCCCTCTGTCTCTCTCATACGTCAAGATGTATATTCTGTCTTACTGTCTTTGTTCTGGTGTTTCAGACTTGCAAATTTTTTGTCTGTGCGCTGCTGCATCAGCCTGGCGGGGTCATTGAGAAGTCAGGAACTTTGTCGAGCACGTCATCGCTGAACTCGTTAATTTGTGAAACGGTGACACTTAGATGATGGTTCTTCCTAATCCATGTTTCTATTTTTTAAGTTACATCACCCTACCCTACCCTTATTATACTTACCGTTAAATTTCTTTGATAATACACTCATTTCTCGATACTCTAATCTAATCACTCGAACTTCTATTACTGCACTATATGCATACAACTAATAGTATCATTTCATTTCTTTCACGACCCGATTACAAAAATCTATTCCCCCAAATTTAGAATTTGCATTATACGTATTTTTTATATGTTTTCTCTCATGCGTTACAGATAATTCAAGACAAATATATAATATAAGGTGATGGAAGTCTACCGAATAAATGCCGTCTCTTGCTGACACTTGCCTGCCGTTTATAAAAGTGTGGATGCCGCATTACTACAAGCAGTTGCAGGTGGGAGGTGAATTCCTCGCGTGTGTAAGACGAGGGTACAGGCGCCACCGAAAATAAAACGGGAATAAAAAGAAGCTAATGATGTATGCCACCCCGCGCCCATTGGAGCGTGTCAAATGTTACGGGGAATGTTGGAAGGCGTACAATATACAACCTTGCAATGAGTTATGTGATGGGCCGTGAAATAACGTGAATCTCATTAAGGCTTATTGTGAGCTACGAAAACGTGGGATGATAATCCTATAGGAAGAGTACAATAAAACGTTTTATTAAAAAGTATGTAATTTTAAATGTACAATGTACATACTGTGTACTTGAATATTGCCAATATTGAATGCACGTTTCATTGACGTGACAAACTTTAACGCATAGGTATTAGGTACGATGTATGCGTAACTATTGAAAACGACATACAGATTGTTTAACATTTAATACAAGTTTATTACAAATTTCTCCACATTCGATAATTCTACCTTCTTACAGTCACATCCAGAAGGTTTCAAAAGGAGCGACTATTCAGTGAAAATCTGTGTTCTAATCAGATAAATTCGAAATATATAAGTGTGAAAGCCAGTCGCCATGGACTACTTTGATGTCAGACTGTGTTTATTACTGTATGACGATCAGGCCACAAAACGTAATACATAAATACAAAGTTCACTGAGTTTCCTCGAATATTGCCAATATTGAATGCACGTTTCATTTACGTGACAAACTGTAATGCCTATTAGGTATGATACAGATGCAACTATTGAGAGTTTAATTTCATCCCATATTTCTCCACACTCAAGAATTATTGTATTTTCTTACAATTACATTCAGAAAGTAACCCATTTCCCTTATTTACTTGCTAACGAAGAGCTAGGAACCGAAAAGGGTGGAAGGAGGAGTTAGGGGAGGTTTCATCCACCGGTGGATCGACCCCAGCCGATGGTATATATGTATATAACATTGAATTTATATTAATTTATTTGGTCAGTTCAGTCGCCTGTATGTTTTTATAACAGCTATAATCAAAGGAATCTCGCAAGGTCGTAAAGGAAGAAGGAAGCCGCGGGGAAATTTGGCGCGCTAAAAATAATCATGGCGCCTTATTCCTGTCGCGACGCCGAGACAGCACCCCATGAGAGCCTTTAACGATTCTGACACCTCAGGAGAGTTATATCTGGAGACGGGATATACAACAACCCATGTGTGCGCTTGCAAAAATAATACGCGGGTAAATAACACAAATGCATGTAGATAGTCTTTATGTGCATCTATACGCTTCGGTAAAAAGGTAAGTATGTGAGTTGTTACTTTCCCCCATAAACTATAGAAGATGGAAAACTCCTGAATCTCGCGGCGCTAATTACATACGATTACAGACCCAATAATTTCTTAGCATTTCAACGTGTCGTTAGTTGTTCACGTTGTAATACATTTTATTTACCGATGTAATATTGAGTCAATTCACACTGTTTGTGGAAAATGTCTTGTAGGTTTTACGCCATAACTAGATGCTAAGAAAGTATTGATATCTGCAAGCCCCGGCACTCCAAAATATGATGGGGGATGGTACCGCTTTGCCGAACCGTTTTGAAGATACGGGTTATAATAAAGTGGAAATACGGTATTAGGAAGCGCAGCCTTGGTTTATTTAGCCACTTGACGTAATAGAAGATACTTAAATTATTGAGCTAAACCAGGGGTAATCAACCTTTTTATACCTACCGCCCATTTTTGTATCTGTTAGTAGTAAAATTTTATAACTGCCCACCGGTTTCACGGTTATTGTGATGTATAAAGTAGGGAAGTAACTTTACTTTTTTCCACTTACTCCAAACCTCAACCGCCCACCATGAAAACTGGAACGCCCACTAGTGGGCGGTAAGGACCAGGTTGACTACCCCTGAGCTAAACAGATTACGACGAATTATGTATCCTCGTTGCAGACTCGAAGTCTAAACCGCAGAGCTGGCGAGGTCCGAATGTCTCAAAAACAAGATACGCGCCCTTTTGGAAACAACAAGATACAGCAAGGTAGGCACGTTGAAGAATTATTTAATCTGGTTATAACTGAAACCGTACTGTCGCGACACCCTAATATGAATGCATTTATTTGGTGATTGTTGTACTGAGCAGTCCTCGCGGATGAGAGAAGAACAATAGACGTGCATATCGACGGCCGTTTTGGATTTCTTCTGCTGTTTAGAGAACGATTTTTTCAAACAAACTATGAAATTATACATAGAGTAAATTACTCACCAAAAATATATTAATTTAATCCCTTATTGATACATTGTTGTGTAGGTACTACACTAACTACACTGTAGCATTATCCATTGGTAAATAGTAAGCGGAGGACCAATCGGTTGGTTTAATACAAAATATTATTTTTCAAAAATTTAAGGCCGCAGGCAGTCATTTTGGTCGAGGCATTTCTCTCGTAAATATCTTGCTATTGTAAATCAGACAGCAACGGTCGCATTCCAAAATATATTCAATTTATTCTTTCCACCATACAATTTTCATAATCGATTTAAGCCCTGACAGAATCTTAAATGACTTTATATTGTTATGATCATTTAATGTCTTGGATAATAACATGCATTCTTACGAAGACATGCATTTAGTTCTTCGATACGGTATATAAAACATAGCATTCCGTTTCTAATTGAGATAAGATTATTTACCAAGGGCCCATGTGCCGTATAACGGTTGAAAATGGAGAGTACCTATATGTTATTATGATACTCTGTATTTTCTCACCTTGTAAAACAGTTTGTGATCAGTGATCACTGATCACACATTGTCATATTTTGGTTAATTTCCTTGTAGGTATGTCATTTTATATGGATGCCTTTGTTTCACGATCACATAACATAAATCTATTATACGTAGATACTACAATAAAAGAGTGTTGGGAATAAAGGTATATTTTGGTTCATGAGATGTGCGTGGTTATAGCAATTTTAAAATTATTATTTTGTTAAAATGTACATTATTCATTTGATTCAAGGAGGTATGTAATATGTAACACGATAATAATATTCCTAATTTTTTTATTGGAATTTTCAATTGATTCGTAATTTCGGAAAAATCAGAAAAAATTGCGTTATGTACTATACTGCCCTTCCAAGAAATAAGGCAGTAACTGACTCTCACACACTTTCGAGATAAATGACACGTGTATTTTCAAATGTTTGTACTGTGAATTAATAAAAAAAACGGTGATATTTTTTATTAGTAGTAAAATACAAACAAAGTAATACTAGACAAGCGGTAACTGCAATAAATAGGTGCAATGATTGTCTTTTTACTAAGAAAAATGTGTATCATTTTAGCAAATGTCCATTTTTTCATTATGGATTGTAATGGTAATAATGATTTTAAAGTGAACAGAAAATATAGCTTTCAAAATTACCTAACGGATGGCATTCATAACTCAATTTCACAATTTTTACTTTTTTTACTGCCTTCTTCTTTCGCAGGGCAGTACAGTTCCTATACGTATTTTTGGAAAATATTTTTTATTCCACGGTCGTTCAATAAATGTGAAAATAACGACCTACTATGAATCGCAAGCTTGGATTTTGCAATGCGACTAAAGGTTTTTTGGAAAATAACAAAAAATGAGGATTTTAAACAATGTAAGAGATACGCTACAAGAAGCAGAATGCAATATGACTCAAATACAATTTCTTCACAATTACCTGGACATGTTATCATCCAATCTTCGAAACTTAAGCAAAGAACGAGGGAAAACGTTCCACTTGATTAAACTAAGGTATTAAATAAATTGGACATCGATATTTTATACCAATGCTGGTACGCAGAATGTTAATATAACTGGGGACTTTGACCCCATGAAGAGTTTAATTCCCCCAAAAAACCAACAAATAAAATCTTATATGCACGCATTTTTTCTCCATTATATCACATAGTTACACTATCACATTAGACTATGAAAAGGCGTTTGATTCCATCAAAAAATTCTCAATTATAGACGCCCTTAGCAACCAAGGAATTTCCAGACGCTACATAAACATATTAAACAGTATATACAGTGATGCCACAGCATGCGTGAAACTCCACAAACGGTCGTGTAAATTCCCCATTAACAAAGGTGTCCGGCAAGGTGATACCATTCCACCTAAACTATTCACCGCTACTCTTGAGGACTTATTTAGGAAACTTGATTGGGAGGAAAAAGGTGTTCCAATTAATGGAGAGCACCTCAGTCACCTGCGCTTTGCAGATGATATTGTTATACTCTCACAAGACCCGAAAGACCTCCAAGGTAGAATGCAAGAACTCGCGGATGTCAGTCAAACGGTCGGTCTAGAGATAAATGTCTCAAAGACAAAAGTGATGAGGAACTGTTTTTCGGACCCTGCGATTATCTGTATTTCTGGCACCCAACTCGAGCAAGTCAGCAGCTACGTCTATCTCGGACAGCAGGTGTCCATAGACGGAAGCATGCACGATGAAATTTCTCGAAGAACAAAGCTGGGATGGAGTGCTTTCGGACGTCTGAATAGTATCTTCAAGAGTGACCTACCATTATGTCTTAAGCGTAGGGTGTTCAACCAATGTGTGCTACCCGTGCTCACGTATGGCTGCAAGACGTGGACCCTCAACACGAGAGATGTCCAAAGGCTAAGAGTCACACAGCGAGGCATGGAGAGGTGCATGTTGGGCATCACGCGAAAGGACCGTAAGAGAAACGAATGGGTTGGGAAGCAGACAAGAGTACGCGATGTAATAGACGTTGCCAAACAGCTGAAATGGAGATGGGCGGGGCACATTGCTCGCCGAAAGGACGGCCGCTGGACAAATGCCGTCATCCAATGGTACTCAAAGGGTACGAAACGACCACAGGGTCGCCCTAAAAGCCTCTGTATTGACGAACTGGTAAAGTTCGGCGGAAATACGTGGCAGCGAACGACACAGGACCGAGAGAGTTGGAGAAAGCTTGGGGAGGCCTTCATCCAGCAGTGGATTCACCCCGGCTGATGATGATGATATCACATAGTATTCAATTGAATTTTAATTGTGGCTTCCATACAATTTTATTCTAAATACCCACATCTAGTAAGTAGTAGTAGTAGTAGAAATCTTAAGGTTTCATTCTTTATTTAAGCGTCATCAATATTGCTCCAGTATTTTTTTAGTTATAGTCCAACGCAACTGGTGCGTTGCCCATCAGGTGGCCATTGGATATAATTATCATGTTATTTAAATATTATTTAAAAGGTCCGCAGTGAATGGGTAGAGAGAATTAAATATGCACATCAATATCTTAACACAAAACATAGAACCTTTTCCAGAAACGGTAATAGACACCTCACAAGAATCTGTAAAAATCACCCTTGTTGCAATGTAGGTAGAGTTCTATCGGATCTAATGTTCGGCTTCAGACGCGTTGGAGAATAATGGCGTAAACAAAATAACGCAGTTCTCAAATTGACCCTTATTACAATATATGTATGTTTATTACGAAAGAATAAAATTTGTAAGACTGGATTCTGGCAGACTAAAATGTATGCGGCTTTGAGTTATTTTATTGTTCACATACTTCATATATGTTATACTTAATACTTGCGTCGATGGTTATAACGAAGAAGAAAACACGATGTGGGTATCATGGAAGTAGTCAAAACATTGCCAGAGAGACAAACATGCCGAAATCACACTCCAATTTTAATTAATAGTAAGTTTAACAAAAGCTTGAATAATAGTGGTCATGGAAGTGTTAGAAGCTTCTTCTGAATCAGCCGTCAAAGTTACCGAGCATCAACAGTGTGCTTAAAATTCCTGCGAGCTTTTTTGTCTGCGGGCCAAAGGTGTCTCGGATTAATTAAAAGCTTTCGAGATACGCCACAGACGCATAAATACGAATAAAGCCTTCCCAAACCGCAAAAGTCGCTAAGTAATGCGAAACAGTTTATCATCGGAGAGGTATTAGCCGGCTGTAGCGAATTTAAGATTAGAAACTTTACGAGGCGAAGCGAAAGCGTTCATATTTTATTCACTCAGAAATATTATTTAATTACGTGTAGTTAATTATTATTGATTACCCGTTATAAAAACTTGTCAGTTCCAATCTAGTCGAACAATACATAGTTTTAAGTTGCACCCACAACTGCGGGTTACCTTCCATCACTAGGATTCACGGAGTTTGAGCTGTTTGTCTTATATTAGAGTATTAAATTATAACAAATCCTTACAAGGTCGAAATCTCATCGAATGGTATTTATTATTATTCCAACAAAACGTTTCTATTGGGATTCAGACACTCGAGCCTGCCGACTTTCTACGATTGGGGAGACGTTTGTTAGTTTTAAGTCGAATATTTCTTGTCCCAAAAGTGCTCAAAATATAAAATTAAAAAATGAACTGTATTGGTCAAGTACTCCCAAACACAACACCAAATTGCTTTACACTATCCGGCGATTAATTTTTGTGTTGGTAACGATAGCTAATACGTTAGCAGAATACGTCAAAGACGTCAACGTAATAATCAGACTTATCTATTTTTCATATTGATGTCATATGCGGACAGCTGCAGACGCGTTGGTAGAACAACACAAAATTGCTGAAGTAAAATCATGAACGCAAATTTGAAATAATGACCTTAATCGCGATGTAGGTAGATAAATTTTCAACTGCACTCATCTGTATTATTCTGTTTACAAACGCATGTGTTTCATGTGAAAACCCAGATGCCTATCCCTCTACCCGTACCATCTCATAATAGAGCGCGCTCATTGGGCAGGTCATAGCTCACGGGTGGAAGACACCCCACCACCCAAGAGGTTACCCTAAAAAGTCTAAAACATAAAATGAAAAATAATATGTAATTTTAGCGTAAAATAAACGTTCAAATTATTATGTTTTCCATCCAATCTTTTGTTAGCCAACTATCTATTGATTGAATATACATAATTATGAAAACACTTCTGAGAAAATATATTATAATCAATAGAAAAAAGTAAGACACCCGCAGGAGTCGTATCTGCATCTCTCGGATATCGCACCCACGCCCACTATGCTAAAGGAGTCATACCTAATTGCGACAAATTTTAACTAATGACTTTTTAATACTCTCTGACGCATTTCCATATTGAGCTACGATTGGCGATTGGCTTTTGTATTTTAAATCAAAGTAGGTATTACTTTAATTACTAAATGACGTCACGGATCACTCCCAAGATTTTTTATTGGAACTTACTTGAACGTGCTAATAATTTTTAATTAGCTATTCTCTTTATTCAACGAATAATTCACAAGATTTCAGAATATAACATTCTAATTATTTTCTAGTGTTTTCAAAATTACATATGTTCAATGATTAGAATGTAACATTTTTAAATCTTGTGAATTATTCGTTGAATAAAAACGACAGTTAATATCTATTGATTGTTTTAATCGTGTTTGTAAAATACACGTTTTATTAAAGACGGTTAAAAAAAACTAGTGAATTCAACTTAAATATCCTGGACTACTACGACGTACAAAAACTAACTAACCGAAAAAGTAACTGCGATTCAGAAATGCAGTTATGTTTCACTAGCGGGCACAGCGATCGGTAAGTGAGTAAGTGGTGATTGACAGTATTGGTCAACGAAATAACCACACTAAATAATAGTCTTTCCTCCTACCGACCGGACAAGCCAGAGAGATTTAAAATGAGATATCAAGTCTGGCCGTTAAGCAATGAAAGGTTTTGCGACATACCCACAGGGATTGTAAAAATATGTACATACCTTCAATTTATAATACCGTTTTCTTGATTGCATGAATTTTCCAATACCTAGATGGATATCAACTTTAAAATGAAGATGACACTCAAGCAATATCGATATTTCCAAGACACTACTTACGTAGTCACTTCTGAGTACATAAAGAAATCAATAACGTTTTATATTTTTAAAAAAAATGTATCTGCAGTTGAACGGTAAACACAAAACTGCACTTCGTCGTTGTTAGAATTTTCAATTAGATCTGTTATTTATATTAAAAAGACAAGAAATATGAATGTTTTTGAACCCGTTTAATGTAGACATCAATGACGTACCAAACCGACTTAGAATAAAACTCGAACATAATAAAACATTGCAGAATGCATTTTCGTTGGAAAAACTAACAATTGTATCGAAGATTAATAAAAAATAATTGAGGGATTAATAAGTTTCGCGAAGGTCGCATTTGGAAGCACATGCGTTTGTGAACAAGCATTATCTGCCAGATAGAATAAAATTTCGGTTTAATTTGAACTTTCACCCCGGGTGAAGTGAATGGAGAAGGAGTATTTCTTCTATTTACATGTTCAATACATCCCGTTCAGGCACTCGAGCACCGCAGCAAATGATTTTTTAGTCGTTTGTTTGTTATGTCATCCATAATAGTATATGCCGATGTTATTGTAGTTTTTCTAATTTAATGAAGTGTCATATTAACTTATATTTTACTCGACTGTAATATTCTATTATTGCTCTGTGTGCTGTGATCTACGGTTTTTTATTTATTTATTTAAGAAAACAAAACATTGTGGACATAACAAATCTAAATTCAAGACGTACGCAACATGAGATTTACATTATAACAAATATTACCCTCACAAGAGATTACCCCCACAGACTTTACTTTCTATTGGTTCATGTTTGTCATACACATTTGTATATATTTTGTATAAATCTTCTTTCAAGGGTGGATGCGCAAATTATAAACAATACATAATTTAGATACATGACGTGTCAAAATCCGCCACAAAAGTCACATTAAGTAGAGGGAACTGCTACATATGGGATGAAACGTGGTGCGGGACTTTATTTGCTAGTATCTTCTTCATGCTTTGAAAACTGTTGTCTCACAATTTAATTATGTGCACGTATAATTTAATTAATAACTAATGACATCAATTAATAATAGGCTGCATGCATTTGTTTTGAAAATCTGCCATCGAGTATGATTAAAAATTTTACAAGAATGAATTTTAAAATTGGAATAGTCGGCGTGACAATAGACAATAATTTCACAACTTGTACCAAATTAAATGGAAAAAAATATTTTGGTACTGTTCGGTTATCAGGATTACAGCGGAAATCACATTTTGAAAATAGCTGATAAACTGGATTATTTGTTAGGTTAACCTAACCCAACCTAACCTAACCTAAACTAACCCAAACTAACAAATAATCCAGTTTATCGGCTATTTTTAAAATGCGTTTTCGGCTGTATTCCGTATAACCGAACAGTACCTTTGATTTTTTTTAAATATACTTATAATATATTTTAAATACGTCAAAAAACATACGAACATTCTAGAAAAGTTTTTGAGGTATTTCAAAATTACCTAGGTATATAATATATCTGTGGATGGAGTTGGTAATGAAAAATGTACATACCAACTTATCTCAACAATGCATAAAATATTGGTTGGTATAAGAAATTAGATTACTTTTTTCAATGTACATACAAGCCTTAATAAAATGGTATCTAGATACCTATCTACTAACAGAATAATAATATAAAATCAACAGAGCTTTAGATAACATGCCGATCGAACAGTTAAGAGTTTATTATATTCCTAGAAAAAGGTAGGTAGGTAATTAAAGTGAAGGTTTAAAATTCTTGTACATATAAAAAAAACTATTCTCCTTTATGACAGAATAATCGAATAGGAGCAATAAACTGATACCAATCAAGTCTATTGTGTTGCACATGTTTCGTGGTAGATCGATTCTAACTAAAGTAGACGTAAAAGCTACGAAGAATAGTCGATTCTTGATAGAAAGATTGTAAATGAAAAAAAAATGATATTAATCAGCATGTGTCAATTATTAGTTTACGAAAACTTAATAATCAATGGTTAGTTTTAATAAAACCGTATTTTTATGACGAGGCATGTAAATGCGGTGAAATGTCAAGCGATATTTTCATGTAAGGTAATTCCTTTATTAATTAAACGGGCGTTTACTTGGTAGACCTCCATCATAATGGTTTTGAAACTAAGTTATTTTTAATATTAATACTATCGACGAAGGTAGGTACTTGATGGAATTAGAATTTAAAGCTATTTTTGTTAATTCTATTTTGACAAAACACTTTATTTCAAAGCCATCGTCAAGGTAATTCCAATAGAACACAGATCCTAGACTCAAAGGAAAATTATTTTGACTTTGTTAACTTCTGGAAGGGCACTCAGTAGCAATTATTGACAACGGAGGAAAAGGTATTTTTTTAGTTAATATGCACGATAATCATAAGTATTTGATAGATGGCGTAGGTGTGATTATTATGTTTTTTTGTAGCAAACAACTGCTTAAACAATACAACATTTTATAAACAAAATTCTCGGAAAAAATCGTAACTAATATAAATACTAACCACAAATTTCGTTATAATTGTATTAACACCGTGCGCATATTATTATACTTTATTTTATGGGTAAACGGGCACTAAAATTAATTTTAACGATTCGCCTCTGTCGGTGTTATTTTGTGTTAAAGTTATATTAACAGCAACTGTATTTTAGCAGAGTTTACCGCGGTACGCTAGGTATCTTGTGGGACCAGATTCGAGTCCGCTGCCTGGTGCTATTCCATAATATATTTATTGTTTCAAAATACTGTTTTAATTTGGGTCTACGGCGTGAGTATTTAAATATCATGACCAGCGGTTAAGCGAATGGTTACATGTAAATTGTATGTAAAACATATCGCCGTGAGCTTTCTTATCGGAAACAGATGACCGTATACCATACGGTCTACAATTTTATTAGATTCAATATGAACATTAATTCAATTTTCCTAGCTGATTTTGATTCAAAATTCAAGAATGAAAACCTAACCTAACAAATAATCCAGTATATCGGCTATTTTCAAAATTAATTTGCTGCTGTTAAGTGTAGACCGACAAAAACCGTGTTTTATTTAGACATGAATTCTATGTCAGTACTATACGACCCAAAGAGGTTAGACGGTCTTTAATAAGGGCACTTTCTCCCAGGACACTCTCAGGCCAATTCTTAGATGCTTCACATCATCAATTGACGGGTCCCGTGAACTCTCGATTAAGACCGAGGGTGGTACAGGGCGGGTTTGGTGGAGGGAATTTAACTTCAATGGTCTTTAATATACGGCCATATATTTCCGATACAGCATTTCTCGGTGAAGTAAGATACGGCGAACCGCATACGTACAAGTTTCCGGACACGTAAGCGAATAACTAAATAGTTACCAGTCGAAGTAAAATTGTATTTCACAATAAAGAATCTACGTATATTCGTATCAAGAATTAGGATACGTATATTTTTGACTTAAAAGACTTCTTCTATGGAGCATGTTGTTTCCACCTTATAACAAGAACGCAAAATGTGCCACGCCGCCCAACAATGCGTATAGAAAGAAATGTTTTATAATATTTATTTTCCGACTGGGTCAACTTCGTTTGATATTGCTATATCGATATGCGAATCAATATTTCAGATTGCGACATGGAGAAATAGTATTGTAACGACAGGCGGTGCTGGATTGATATTGCTTATAGACCGATCACAGATAATTCAGCCCATATTTGTTTTGTTCTCGATATCTCAATACAATTTCTTTATAATAGGATTGATTTGGCCAAGTAGTAAGTTGCTTACAAATTTAATATAAGTAGATATATAAAAAAATATTGAAGAAAATTTAACTTCTAACTTATAATCTAACTAGGCACCTACTAAAATAAATTATTATACTAATAAATGTAGATTATATACATACTTATCTACAATATGTGAAACTGAATATTATAAACTACATTAGTAAAGTATAAAGTACATTACCTACTTGAAATGGTTCGTTTTACATTAGCTACTTTATATACGCAGCACGCACACACACACTTTCTTTCTGCCAAAGGTACGCACAGCTAAAAAAAGTTGTCTCTCTCCGATGCAGGTAAATTTGTATGCAAAATAGATTGCGTCTTTGTTGCACGGTCGCATTAATATAACACCCACTACATCCCTCTCATTCGCGCTGCACTTAATCGCTTAGTCGCGTATATTATATTATGCATTTAGCTCAGATGCGTATTAAACCATCTTAAGACAATACCAATCAAACTCACGTAAAATACACCGGCTTTATCGAAATAAATACGTATACTGTTACCCTATATTGCTTTGCTTATGATATAAACATATTAGTATTGTTAGCTAAATAGTATTATCAGGCGCATCTACAAGAATGTTGACAAGCGGCACTGCCATCTGGTATTGTTTCTAGTGTCTTAACATGGACAGTTGTGTGATTGTAATTTCCATTGCTTCGTTTTATCATATTAAGATTAGAATTGGTGGTTGAAAATAAATGGGTGCAGACAATAATTTTATATCCATCATGACCGGATTCGTTTGACAGTTGAAAATGTCATTGAAAAAACATTAAATGCAAAAATGAAACAAGTATATTATTTTCAATTATTAAAGAATTCACGATTTTGAAGCCATTTTTTTGCTTTGAGAAATATATCTAAAAATAGACTATTGATTTGGATTCTGGAAGGATTTTTTTTGGCAAGGAGAGATAATAAATAGATTATACGGCCCTTGAAAAAATCTGGCAATTCATATCTGACTATAATGTCTCAAAAGTTTGCGGACCCCTGTTTTAAGCGAAAGAAACCGAAGCTGGTAGTTCTTAATATGATTATGTGGTTCCATGACAAAGCAGAACATGACAAAACAGAACAAGACAAAACAGAACAGTGACAAAACAGAACAACGATAAATATAACTTGACCTTTCAGGAAAAATATATATTTAATATTGAAATTGCCTTATCTCTATTATGTTGATAGACTTTTAATAGCACAGATTTTCAATACACCGTAATAAATCAAATTATATATATAATTTCTGCATTCCTAATCGCTAGAAAGCCTGAAATAAACGAGACTTTACCGGCAAGCTTAGGATATCTCATCTTAATCAATAATATAATATGTTCAAAATGATTGGGTAACTAGGTACAACGAAATAATGACCTAACATAACTTAACCTAACCTAAATAGATTCCACATAAATTAATGTTTCATTTTTCCCCTGGCTGTTGTGTTTTGTCACTGTTCTGTTTTGTCCGGTCACCGATTATGTGGATTAGGAAAAAAAAATCTCGATTATGAACGGAAATGATGAAAAAATGTTTGAATTAAGTAATTATTTCACCCAATCATCCAGACTAAATCAATACTTTAAATTGAATGAATTCATAATAACAAAACGGTTTATAATATAAGTATTCCAAACAAGGATTCACATTTACAAACATTCAATTAAACAACTTAAAAACATTACTTAATTATTATTTACAGTACAATGTTGCACAATTTTATTGTTATGTAGCAGATGTAGTATGCATGCATAATAAAAGTGTAGGCACGCGTCTTCGGTAGGTAGGTACTTGCAAACATTACGACGTATTTTTTTGATGTTTGTGCAATCAACTTCGCTTTATGATACTCCGCGGCATCAATCAATCTCCGCCGTACAGATCCAGACACAAAGCAAACAAACAGGTGGGCGACGGAGAACAAACTGTGCGTTGATTAATCGGCCGATTAAGAAATAGGTGAGTGACATAAGAGTAAGTGAGTATCTACGCACACTTCCTAAATGAAATTGAATAATATGCCGGTAATTATTTTTATAGTACGTACGAGAAATATAAAGTAAACATATAAATTTTATGTTTGCAATTAGATGAATTAAACAAACAATGATAGAAGAATTTAAATATGTTAATAAACGACACAAAAGTGGAATATGGGTATCCTATCTGTTAAAAAATATTTTTAAATAAGTTAGTAACATTAAGCTTGGCTATTTCAGACGCAATTTTGTTAGATGGCAATTCTTAGATCTATGGTGGTCAAAATACATTTAAAAAAAATCTGATAGACCCAAGTTATTCTGCGAAGTCAATAATGCCATCACATGCCTGCAGGTAGGTCCAATCACTATGATATAATTGCATATTATGCAGCTATAGTGCATTTCAATTACGTTGAAGCACCCAATTCTAATGGATTTAAGTTTTGTGCTATTCCATTTGATCTTCTCTTTTTATCTCATATCCATTGATATACTACTGGATGAATCATATGCTTCTTAAAATGACGCCCGATTTTCAGCGACTCGGCCTTTGTTAAAACTTACTGACTAAGCCCGATCTAGCTTGCATCTTACTCTAACTAATAGTCAGCGCATGACCACTTGCTCTGTCTGCTTTGCGTTGCAGCACCCTTAGGTTCACTATTCTAAGAACGCAAATTTAGTTTTACAGCCAGGGCAATACGGGTGAAATTCGGAAAAACAGGTTATCGGTCTTAACGCATTATACCTACAAGGAAATATTATAAGACGATATTCGTAATATCTTTTGTGGTACATTTTTAAAATGACACTTGTATGGGAACTGCTCATCTAGTAGTATATCAATGCTCATATCTGATCTTATCTTATCTCATCTTAGATCTATGCTCGGAAAAAAATGAATTAAAATTTGCCATAATTAGAGAAAATACATTAAAAAATCTCAGTGCACCCAAGATGTTGACAGTATGATTTAAAATTCGCAGCAATCAATTAATAAAAAATCGTCCTAAAATGACACTTTCTCATATTATAGAATAAATTGTCATAACGTAGATTGTATGCAAGTAACAGTAGGTGGAACATTCGTTTGTTTCTTTTTAAAAATCTTGCATACAATGAGT
Source organism: Rhyacophila brunnea (assembly GCF_057557595.1). Taxonomy (NCBI): domain Eukaryota; kingdom Metazoa; phylum Arthropoda; class Insecta; order Trichoptera; family Rhyacophilidae; genus Rhyacophila; species Rhyacophila brunnea. The sequence goes on from NW_028232774.1 coordinate 26,543,917, forward strand.
AGATATCAAAACATTGCGTTTTTAATTTGGAGGGGTTACATAATATAAAGAAAGGTATATCGGAAAATACCCCTTACACGGTTAGTATAAATAAAATATGTTGTAACTACATAACAGTTCGCATAAGATATTGCTTCCGTTGTAACCTATCGCGTAAATTGTCTACTATTATGGCACTTCAGTATTAATGAAGATAAAATTTTTCTTTCTATAAATAAATAAGAACGATATGTTATATACTGTTATATATTATAATTATACTATGCAGTAAGCTTTATTCAAATGAGCCTATCACTATTTTAATGTTTCTCGGCATGCACTAGCTTACTGAGCCATACATACATCAAACATCATCAGTTACGTATGTATTAGGAATTATCCGCAATGATACGGATCCGTAGCTGAATGATTATAGAACTCGCCCGGAAAATTAGATAAGTAAGTTCGAATCCCTCTCGGTAATAATATTTATTTATTAGTGGTATGTTTCTGAAGCTTTTCCAAGTAAGAGCGAAACCACACGGGAGCTGCGTCGCGAGACCGCTGTATTCCGATTGCGAGCTTCGATGATCGGGCCGAAATTGACTGCTAACTGTCTTATTTATAATAAGATGTTGGCTGTAACTCATATTTAAAAAATATTATTTCTTTTGTTTTATTCAACTGGACTCGAACCTAGTGTAATCCTGGTTCTAAATTCCGGAGAACTAGGCATAAGGTGTTAACACTTCTTGTCACATTTCGTATTGGGGCTGTCCCTTACAGGGACAAGTCGCTTGATTTTAATTCTAGTAAATTAACATTGATAATTTATAGAGAAAACTATTGTAAACTGTACACTGTCTGTCTTAACATTTAAACTGTTCTCCACCAAAGTTCTTGGTAATTAACGCAAAATATATTGTTTCACAAAAATAATAAGTTTTTTTTAATTCAAAAAGTTTTAGAACATCCACCGCAAACAAACGAGTATCAATCGCACAAAGCGCATTGTTAGATCTGCAAATAGAATAAACAAATACTTAATCCGCCGCGTCAATACGACGAGCGGCGAGTGCAAAGCAAAAAAAGCTATCACTCATTTCCGTATTGTTGTACCTGCGAGTATCTATACTCTGCACTTATTGCATAATGGGCATAATGCAATATAAAGATGAATGGCACAAATTGCATTATTGATGTGCTGCACCGTTTTGATTGGGATCGAACAAACGGCACCTGATTGTTCGACATACTGAATGATCATATTGATTACAGCATTTTTATTGGTACATTATACGAATACCGTTTATGGTGCCTTAGATAATTGTTGTAATAATTCGTGAATATTGTTCGGGGTTCAGAGTTCAGCTGGTGGTAATTACCAAGAATTGTATACAGACTAATAAATTATACCTTTTAGGTATCGAGGATTGAGGTGGATAACGAATCCAAGGGCACATTATAATATGACACAATTGAGTAAATTAACCAGTTGAGAAACAAACATGAGATAATTAAAGCAGCACTGTCTTCAAATAAAACTATATTCAACATTATTTTTATTGAACACACATAATTTGAAAATACTTCTGAGAAATATATATATAACCAATCGAAAACATCTTTTTTGGAAAAAAAGGAAAAAAAAGGACACCCAGCAGGACCTGCGTCTTTCGGGATTCGCGCCCACGCACATTCGGCACATTGATCACAATGCTATATGCATCTTATCTAATTGCGAAGAATTTCAACAAACGGCTCTTAAAATACTCTCTGAAGCGCTTTCTAAATTGAGGTTGTACTATTGGTAATCAACTTCCGATCCGTGACGTCGGTTAGTAATTAAGGTAATTAATACCTATTTTGATTTTAAATACAAAATCCGATTGCCAGTAGTAACTCAATTAACTTGTGAACTTGAGAGCACTTGGTAGCGTTGCTAGAACGTGTGTAGTGTGGTTGAATTGGTAGTCACAGAAAAAAACTATTTTACGGCGCCATCTTTGGCAATTAACCTTTCAGGCTAGACTTTGCGGTAATATGCGTGTAACGTACGCGATTTTTGTAGTTAGTTGTTAATATAAATATTCTAAATAATTATAGGTCAGTGTATTCGGATGCCTTTCTATGTACCTACAACAATTGTCGCGATCTGTCATTTCACAGATTTACATTGAAATATCAATGTTTTGGTTTCGGTACAAGACAAACATATTATGTAGTATTCGAAATTGTGAGGTTACTAAGTGAGGTGATTAATAAAACGATAGCACTCATTCGTAATAAATACAAATTTCAAGATTTGTCCGGCAACAGTCAGACGTTTAATAATTTATGTGATCGACTGTTTCGAGTGAAGACAAATTGTGTTAAGTATAGTATTTACAGGTGCGTGTGATAAGAGTGTAAAGTTTGCTACTAATGACTCGCAATACAAAATGACTTGCTGCTAATTTAAGCCCCTTTTTAATTCCATCCTTCGAATGTTTAGGTTCGGTTTAATAAAGATCAATTTAATTCAGTCCTTGATGCGACTTTTTTTAAAATTCGTACAATTTTATTTATCGGGTGGGCAAATAGACCTGTCGTTGAAGCATGTATCTGCTCCATCATACCGTTCTTATTTAAAATCGACTGCAACCAACTTCTTTCTACAGCTAAATAGGTATGTACGTATTAATGTTATTGAAAACGTATGCAGCATAATAAATGAAACACAGTTATAATAATTGATTTACTATGCTGTATGATTACATTACGATACTGCATGGAAAATGTGGAATGCAGTAATAAAACAAAATATTTAGATTAATCTAACTCAGTCATGTGTTATCTAACAATAATCAATTCGATATAAAACGAATATTGCCCCGATTCTTTAATGGTTAATGGAAAATTGTGACGACAGACTTTTCGCTCCGTCGACTCAGATATTTTCCCCGCAATCCATAAGAATATTATATAATACATAATGTAGGTAACGAAGTATCGCGCGAAGGTTCATCACATGAATGAAACATTAACTAGATTTTATTAACGCATTTATTATTTTCATCAGCTTCTTTGAATCTGAAAATTAAAAATGCGCAAAAACAAACTTCAATTAAAAGTAATCATAACAGTGGATACAATGCATGTTTGGTTTCAAAGTAGAGTTATCACATGTATAATATATAAATGGGATACTTACACCTTTGATACTAGACGAGTGATTTACACAATAGCGACAAAATTACTTCAATTAAAAGTAATCATAACAGTGGATACAATGCATGTTTTACCTTGGAGCAAACTTTTATTTATAATATGATAACATAAGCGGGCTCGCACATACAGACGCAAATGCAACTAGAAACTGGCAGAAAAGCTTTGGTAGACATTCAATATTCATTCAACATTTAATGGTCTGATGCACACATAGTTGATTTAATATTGTTGATGGGGAAAAAATAGTCTACGCGTGCCAGTAATTTGGTAATGACGTGGCATGCCTGTCGCTTTCAGTTGACGTTGCCGATGCAGACATCAGCACGTTTTACATGTATATCGGTTTGTTCCGTTATAATTTAAAAACTATTAGATCAATATTGATGGAACATCGACTTACAAATACTACATTGGTAATACTTTAATATTACATATTATAATATTGTTTCACCTGAATGTATCAAAAGCTTCTTTGAATCTGAAAATTAGAAAATGCGCAAAAACAACGTAGGTATAATGTGCGGCCGCCCATCAAGATTCAATTAGTTAGGTACAAACACAATATGATAATATTATGTAGATAGTAAAAATCACCACATGCCACAGTATGTATCGGTTGAACTGACTTTCACATGGTACAATTCCATTATCTATTCTTAAATTTTAACATGTACCTTATGTATTTTAGTACTTAAAATTCCAATAAGATACGTACAATAGTGTAGTAGAAGTAAAACAAACACATAGGTTTTGAGAAAATCACATAAATGTATCGTGACATCACCGGGTGTCGCACCCCAATGAGAAGCCTTACGCATTTTGGACTACGAGGGCGTTATGCATTTATACTCACATTAAGTAAACATGTTTGCAGAATACGTCAAACATATGAACGAGAATTTGCAACATGTGCCTACATACCCCTTATTCAGCGCTAGAAATGGAAAAAAATACGAACCGGAGCACCCGACAATTTCCCAAAAATATTAACATACGAGGGTGGGTCAATAATTCCTTAGAAAAAAGCATTAAAACAGTTTTTATTTTTGTATTTTTTTTTTATTTCTCAACATAATCTCCTTGGAGCTCAATACACTTGGTTAGACGTTTCTCAATTTTTTTTAAACCGTCAGAAAAATAAGTTTTCGGAAGGTCCTCAAAATAAGCATTTGTCCGATCGATGACTTCTTCATTTGAAAAAAAACGTTGTCCACTTAGCCATTTTTTTAAGTTTGGGAAAAGGAAAAAGTCACTGGGGGCTAAATCTGGCGAATACGGTGGGTGGTCGACCAATTCGAACTTCAATTCTTCAACTTTAGCCATTGATCGTAAACATGTGTGAACACGGGCATTGTCCTGATGAAAGAGGATTTTTTTCCTGTTTAAATGAGGCCGTTTTTCTTCAATTTTGTTTTTTAGCTGGTCCAATAAAGATGCATAATAATCCCCTGTTATTGTTTTTCCTTTTTCCAAATAGTCAACGAAAATAATTCCACGTGCATCCCAAAATGCAGTAGCCATAACCTTACCAGCTGATTTTACGGTTTTCGCCTTCTTTGGACATGGTTCGCCTTTCGCAATCCACTGCTTTGACTGTTCTTTCGTCTCGGGAGTATAGTGGTGTATCCATGTTTCATCTACAGTCACAAAGCGACGAAAAAATTCATCCGGATTGCGTTGCATGAGCGACAACAGGGCTTTAGAGGCCACCACCCTATTGCGTTTATTGTCGACTGTGAGCAAACGCGGCACCCATCTTGCAGAAATTTTTTTCATGCCCAATTTGTCATGTAAAATAGAAATGACGCTACCTTTTGAGATCCCTGTAACCTCAATTATCTCACTCAACTTTAATCTTCGGTCACTTAACACCATATCGTGGATTTTATTGATCATTTCTGGTGTAGTCACCTCTACAGGACGTCCTGAGCGTGGTTCATCCTTTGTTGATGTACGACCACGTTTAAATTCATTTAACCAGTTATAAATAGTTGCAAGTGAAGGAGCAGATATGCCGTGAACTAAATCCAACTCATTTTTTATTTCCTTTGCTGTTAACCCTTTTATATTAAAATGTTTAATAACAGCTCTAAACTCAATTTTCTCCATTTTCCATTTTTCCATTTTCCACAAGCAATTTTTTTTTTTTAAATGTACGAGAAACACACAACAACCCGACCAATCTGATTGAAACTTCGCAGCATACTGAATCGGTAGTGCCGCTGCATGAAAACAAACCGCTTACAGTACTAGTCGCGCCACCTGTCGGCTTTTCTAAGGACTTATTGACCCACCCTCGTATTCATCTAATTTTATGTATATTTTATAAAAATAAGTGAATAGAATTAAATCTTTTGTTATATGGCCTACCTAAATACTGCCTACAGTCAAATTAATTTGTCCACGAGACGGAGCGATAATCTCGAGAATTTAATGAACCGGAACTACGCTCCGGGCCATTTCGAGCTCTGCCCTTATAGCAAATCCTTCATACCAATATCAAACAGAATCATACCTTGCCACATCATCGACTCTCGCCTGACGGGAAGCGTTTAAGATTCCTTAATCCCTTATCGTTTCATATCACACATACAATCGTAAAAAGCTAACCAAAGTACCAGTTGTTTCTGAAACAACTAACAAAGATTTTAATCTAAACATTTAACTGTATAAAATTATTGTTATAATTGTATGTTAGTAACGGTGTATAGGTAAATTAAAATAACCCCTAAGACTAGAACCAAAATATATATACGAGAGTTACTTTATTGTTCAGGTTTGAAGTCAGTTTTTTTTTTGTTAAACGGACAATTTACGTCGCTAATAGAGGTAGGTATCAATCAGTACGATCAACAATAACCCGAAGGTATTTTCTCGTTAACGTGAAACTGTACAATTACGATGAGATCGAAGAAATTGAAAAATTACATAAAGGATACCATTACAGGCGGTGTACCGCATTACCGACCGATATACGCATTATCAGACAATCGGTCCAACGGTAATGTACTATCAAAAAAATCACTTCTTATACAATCTTCAAAATTGGATAAACACAATAATGATATCAATATCACGGAGGCTTGATTGAATTTGAACAAACATATGATTATGGGCTGAAACAGAAAACACTTATCGATAAATGTTTTATTACATCGGAGCAAATTATTATTACAGTTATTTTATTGATAAATTTACGTAATACAAACAAACTGAATTTACAGATTGTCTTCATAGCCCACGGCAGTATTGTAAGAGCTTTTGTTCTACAAAAATTTTTTTTTTGTCTCTTGCAAAAATTGCGCAATTCAAGATAAGTGATTGCGCAATTATTACTGTTTGTATTTTTTTATCATTCGGGATTCCGGCCATTCGGGATTTCAGCGTTCGGGATTTCGGTATTCGGGATTTCGGCTTTCGGGATTTAGGCTTTCAGGATTTCGGCCATTCGGGATTCCGGCCATTCGGGATTTCGACCCAAACCCAAACACTAAACACAATATTAACAATAAATGTCTTAAATAGTATAAATTTAATTATACTAGATTTATTTTTGACCGATTTCATCAATGTTTTTTGTATATATAAAAAAATAATATTAACTATCGAAAAATGCCAATCCCGGGATCGTCAAATTGTAATCTCGAAATCCCGGGATCAAAAATTTGGCTCGGGATTGGATTCCCTACTGACAACTAATACAATTAATTGTCGCTTATATAATACATGAATACAATAAAATTAGGTAAAAATCTTATTACCTATTAAGTAAACGATTTTAAAGATTTAGTATAAAAAAACAAACAAATTTTGAATACTTGAAATGTTTGTAAAAACTCGTACCCAATAGATACTTAGATGGTAATTTAAAACAGCGCTATACACATGTTTTGTTGTTTGACATTTTAACCAATGAAAGGAACATAATACAAAGGAGAAACACATACAATTAATAATTATTACACCCGAATATTGTCATTTCATTAATTTTTGATTCTATGATATAAATAATTACAAGATAAAAAGAACTTTTTATGTACCACATTCTTAAATTTTCTGTTGAATCATATAAACTCGACAATTCTATGTATTAATAATTTAGGACAAATAAGGCAATTGTCAACAAATCATTTTTTTGCTATTTTGCAACAAACAAACAAATATAGAATACTGAAATGTCATTTTGATTTCTACCGCACGTATTTATTAATAATTTAATTGCTATAACTTTTCATACAAAACAGAATTAACTGAAAATGAATTCAATTCTACTTAAAGATGGCTAAAAGTATTAAAAGAATGCATTGGCATCGTGTTCTGATATATTCCAAAAGTTTCTAATGTCTAGCTAGTCGGGAAGTTAGTTAAAAATCGATTGCAAGATTTGTACTGGATAAACAACCACTGGACAAACAAGAATACGAGCCAAGAAAAACGGGGTAAAATACCACAGAATGACTCGATGTAGTAAGGAACATCAAAACAATGCTTTCTTTGTCTGAACGTTGTGTAAAAAATAATGTATGTACTACGTCATTTGATTGTAGAGTTCATCATCAATCACTTTCAGTCCAAAGAGAAATTAATCAATCCTTCCAGTAACAGTCACGAATCATTGCATATGTACTGAAACTTCAACCGCTTCAACTAACTGTAAAATCGTTATTTGAATTGTTTGGTTTCAAAGTAGAGTTATCACATGTATAATATATAAATGGGATACTTACACCTTTGATACTAGACGAGTGATTTACACAATAGCGACAAAATTATTTCAATTAAAAGTAATCATAACAGTGGATACAATGCATGTTTTACCTTGGAGCAAACTTTTATTTATAATATGATAACATAAGCGGGCTCGCACATACAGACGCAAATGCAACTAGAAACTGGCAGAAAAGCTTTGGTAGACATTCAATATTCATTCAACATTTAATGGTCTGACGCACACATAGTTGATTTAATATTGTTGATGGGGAAAAAATAGTCTACGCGTGCCAGTAATTTGGTAATGACGTGGCATGCCTGTCGCTTTCAGTTGACGTTGCCGATGCAGACATCAGCACGTTTTGCATGTATATCGGTTTGTTCCGTTATAATTTAAAAAAACTACTAGATCAATATTGATGGAACATCGACTTACAAATACTACATTGGTAATACTTTAATATAGTTTCACCTGAATGTATCAAAAGATTCCGAAATTAAGATAAAACTTCTGAAAAATAACGCACTTGCAACATTCACGAGTAGGTAAAAATGTCGTATAGCAGTGGTGGTGTGGTGAGGTGAGAATAGAGACATGCGCCTACAACAATCAATTCTTGATCACGCGGGGTTAGCGCTCACAGCGCGATAAAGGTCATAATAAAATCACAAGAAGTGGCCATACAGCAGTCGAGTCGTGAAGTGCGGGTAGAAAGACGCGCGACTAAATCCAACTATTGTATACAACTCATTGAGTTGAGAAAAATCAAACGGAATCAGTCTATTTCTTGATTCTGTGAACTTAGTCTACACTTTATTTTCGAATTTTACGCGGATGAAGTCACGGGCATCGATAGCATAGAAGAAATCGCGCCTGTCTGTAAAATTGGGAAAATAATTTTATTGACTTTGTTGAAAGAAAGAACCACGTCGGTTCTTTGTGTGCGCACCGCCTAATGTAACGTTGAACGTATGTACCTGAATACACACAATATTATTGTTATACATGAATGTACCTACTTAATTTGATCAATTTCCTTTAGACTTCAGGGCAGCTCATTGCAATTATTGTTGAACGTAGCTGTGATAATACAAACATCAGCAAACAAGGAAGTTAATCAAACGGTCAGCATCGCCGTTAATATTATTACAAACTAATCTCCTTCAAAGTGAATACGTATGTACGTATTATGTATAATCGTATATAATATTAATATAGATAAGCTGTGGTCAGATATTCAGTAATTTCTGGACACAATAGTAAGAGTGCCAGAAGAAACTATCATACTATTCGCATGCTTATACGATGCTTTTGAATTGAAATTTAAAGGATGCTCCGTGACGAAGTTTCCAAATTCATATTGTACTAGTCTTGAAACTGAAGACAACCGAAATAGCTGTCGAATAGTTAACCAAATAATATACTGGTTAAATACACATTTAAATATGCGGTTAAAACTATTTGGGGACCTAACCTATTTACAATTTCATAATGCGAGTCAACTAGAATGCTATCAGTTAGTTATAGCCCGGTTTTAATAGAAATTGGCAAACTTCAAGAAGAAGAACTGTACACACTAAAGCACTGATTCCCAAACTTTTTGGAGTCGCGACCCCCCACTACATTTGAATGAATTCTTTTTTAAGATGGCGGAGAAAACTACATTAAAAACTATCACAAAATAAAATTTTACGTGTGGGTTGGGGATGATCCAATTTTATCGAAGATTGACTTATACTAATCCGTAAATGTTCGTTTGAGGTTATTAATTATTGTTTGTATTTTCCACAGTTCATAAATCTGTGGCCATATTATTTGGTTTACTCTTATTAATTCTATAAACTATTTGTTCCCATTTTCAGTCGAAATCTCTGCTTTTTGGTCGACAATGTTAGCCGAGACGAGTGTCGATTTCTTGAGTATCAGATAAATATGAATGCACATTCATAAAGCTGACATAACATAAATAAATATAAATCTGCCTGTTATTCAAATATCGAGACAACGATTAAACATGAATTTCAATAATCATTTTTCAATGCTATTTTCAGTACAGGAGGTCGCTACTCCAAGAATACAAATCGCGATTACAGATTGTTATGATCGAGAAATCTCGACTCGAGAATTCTCGATAAATAATCAGAATAGTAAATCGTGAATCGCGAATCTCGAGAAATAAATTACAAATAGGATTTGTTTTGAATTTTTATCTAAAATGGAAACTCGTCAATTGCCTGAGTAAGAAAAAAGCAATTGACTTCGGCCGTAACGGAATATCTAAATTGCCGGTATTTTTATTTGCAAGAAAAGCTAAAAAAAGTTTTCGATTTTAAACCGGAAACGGATTTTTTTGTTTGTTCACCGTTGAAATTGTGTTTTGGCAATAAAAGCTAAAAAAGGTCTCGAATTTCAGAATTTGTCTCAGAACATCTCGAGGAACGAGAAAATCGAGGAATCACAAGCTCTAATCGCGACTCATGAGTTGGGAAGCCGTGTAGGTACAAAACGAACGATACATAGAAATTTCACTGTATTCATTCTTTTAACTGCATGGAATACTTAATCTCAATAAGTCACTTTGTTAAAATCGATTAATTCGACCGCTTTACATAGCAATGCTCTTGTAATACTGAGTTTAGATAAGATCAGACTATAACCGCATTTTTTATTATTATTAACGACCAACACCTTCGCCGGGGCGAAGTGTCAATCTCTAACAAAAGGTGCGAGACAATATAAATATTCCAGCCTCGTTCCAAATCTGGTCGAATGCAACAATATTATAATCTAAATAATAATATTCACAGGGTTTTAAAGAGCAAGTGTCGAAGGTGCTTATTCTGGAGCGAAAAAAATCAATCATCATAACAGAATGACATAAAAAAATAACAATACAAATACATATAGATAAATATACATCATAGCTTTAAGGCGAGTGGCTCACGGTCGTGCATGATGCGACAAATTTGATCATGTATTGTGTCTCCATATCCGCTATCGGTCACAGTATTGAGTACAGCATATGTGTGCTTGAGGCGTTATGTTAAACATTGTTTATGTTTTTTTGAAAGATTGGTTGCTAGACATTCGATCAAAACACATCCAATGCGTGGGAATGACAAGCGAATACACCCTAAATTAAAACACAAAACTCTATTCAAATGATTCAGCATTTAATTGGTGGTAATTCAGGATAAAAATAGATATTATTCACTTGGTTCTTTTCTGGTTTTAGCTCTCAATTATTAGCAGAAATATATTTAAATGAACGCCAAAAATATACAGTAGGTACTCCACATTCTAAATTGTGAGAATGATGTGCTATTCCATAAGAATAGGTTTAGTATCTTTTTTAGGTTTCTTGCAGCAGGTGGAGTGATGCAAAACTATATTTGATAAGAAATTAAATTTAATTTAATTTAAGTTAAGCAATAACTAGCACTACTATCGTAACTCGCCATTTCGGGCCACAGCCCGACCATAGAATATAATATACGTCCTTGGATGAGACGGGTGTAAATCCCGAGATGACTAAAACAGTGCAGGTAAAGCTACAAACAATATCAATAATAAACCAGTAATTAAAGGTAACTTGTAGGAAAACGGTAATTTTCCGACGAGATTCGTCACATTTATTTTTACATCAAAAACAGGACACAGCTCACGCGAACATGGTACACTTGCTTCGGTGATAATTACCTTCAGACACCGATTAACGGTGCGGTGAGAAAACATACTAAACAATAACAACGAAGGGAGGGAAATTTATTGAACCATTGTAATCATCTTATAATTTGCATCCTGTTTCTGAGATTAGTATTTTACATCGTGGTCTGTAATTATAATTAATCAGCGTTTTGTACAAACATACATTATTTAATGAAATACTGTTTGTTAATACAATATTGAAGTCCAAAATAACACGTGATAACCAGTTATCATGAGTTAATCATCACAATATAATATACAATTGAAAATAATGATTATCGGATTTATTCGACATATTAAATTAATTTGATAAGGTAGGATTTTTTTAACCGAACAGAAAAGTTTGATTATTGGCTCTATGGGAACGTCTGGCGAATTCTGAAGTTTTTTTTAGACATATTGTTGCGCACGGGTCAGATAATCTGGAGAGCTTGGTGATTTTGAATCGACGAGGCAGAGGAAAAGCGTCAGCGCGCTTACTGGGATAGCCTTCACTCTACCCTGACAGAAGGAGTGGAAGATTTCGGTCGCTTAGAAGTTGACTCCATTTAAGGATGGTTACGATCCTTGAGGGAACCACGGAGAAGAAGAAGTGCGAATACAATAAATTATTATGTATCTACTTCTATATTATAGGTTTGTTATGGGGAAGATAATTTAAAGCGCTAATAAATTTGTATGCTTTGGTGGCTGTGTTCTTCATGAGAGAACACAATGTTTAACAAAGCATACTAATCCCTTAACGTAGACACCAATATCATTTTAACATGCGCCACATCTCATCGTTGTAGTATCATTGTACGACTGACGGCATTCGTATTTTTCATTCATATCTATCGAACGAATCTACTTTGTAATAAAAACTAAATATTGCTCGAAACTGAACATAGAACGAGAAATAGGAATAGCTGTATCTAGTATGATTGCAAGAATTGAAGAAAAATGTGACTAGCTTGCTCATGGCACAATTTTATACGTAAAGGCGCTGTGAGTCGAGCACAGGGCTAAATATTTTTTACGACGTGGTTCAACTGTTAACTCATAGTAAATAAGTCATCGTGATAGATGAAGATTGTTCGTTGGTCATTGCATCAACTTGGACTTAATATAATATGATTTTTTTTATTGAAAATATAGCCTGTGGATTTGAAGACAAAAACAAAGGGGAGGGTTTAAAATATGTACTACGTTAATAGTATGAAATCAACGATATTTATAGAGGCTTATGGCTGTATTGACCTTCTCCGTGCTCTACATTAGACCGCTGTCGATGTTTCGAAGGTAACATGTATGCAAATTGTTCATCACTTACAATTTCTAAGCGCAAAACAGTAGGTACTTGTTTACTGACCTGAAACAGAAAGAGAAAATTACGGTTAGAGATGCATAAAGAGAATTTAATAATCTATATATATACAAACATTATTAATACGCATATGAGATAATTATACATGTTTCAATAAAGATGTACGATATTTAAGAGTTTAAATCCTAATCGCTCCCTCAGATTTTCTCGTTAAATGTTCCCACTCACGTTCCTCAATTATTATTATAATTTGATTTTTTAGTAACGATTCCTTTCCAACCACATTGCATAGCTCCGTTTCTCCTCCAGAACACAGTAATGTCACACTTGCAATTGACTTGAGATAATATTCATTTTACGCAGATTAAGTACCTAGTTAAATACGATTATAGGTACTAATGTTTTCCAAAGAGACATGTAATTTTACCTGATTTATTTTTGAACAGAAATGAGAAATAGTTAGTGATTTTTTTAAAACTTAGTGGAGTAATTAGTAGTTATTGTGTTTTATTTTAATTAATACAATGTCATTCCACCAATAATTGAAGGTTTAGAACCATTTAGAAAATATGGAATTACACAAACCCAAACGTAAATTTAAACGTATGTGCAGTTGATAAAGCTCACCGTGTGAGCAAAACACGAGTCGTAAAACAAATGTGTGAATATCAGAATCCCTCGAAAATAACACATGTCCTATTAAAATTTTCATTAAAATTATATTGATGGTATCTTTCTACTGCATAATAATACAATACCGTGTTTTATTAAAATTTATTAACATTATAAGTGGCGTTTGCTGTAGAAATAATGATTTATTTTCTTATATAGTGATTTCAATTTTCAGATTGTTCCACAGAAATGATAAACCTGCCCATGCGATTTTCTGAAAGAAAATTCCACATCTATGCGTCACACTGATATCTAAGAAAATTTGACCAGAAAAAAATCAACACCGCTGCTTAGGAAATTCCAAGACACTGAGCGTGATGCATAGAACTCATAGTGGTTTCTAATACAAGCGAGAGAGTTTATCTTATAATACGTGGATAAATGCATAATGCGACGTGACACAAATAAAACATTGTCCGCAGAACAAATAGAGATACACGACTCATGTTTTTGGCAGGTGTTGACTTTGCGACATTGTAAACATAAATTTTTGGATTACTCAATGTAGTACAAATATACTGTAGATTTCAATTTCAATTTATTTATTTTTTTAACATATTGTGGACATAGATATCGTTTCAAACGCAAACTAAGCCCCAACATTATATTAACCAGGCATGTGGCTCCAACGAGTCGATCGCGGGGTGGTCGTAACAATGTAAAAACAGTGTACCTACCCACATTCAAATAATAAGTAGTTGCTATTTAAAAGGGGCAGCATTAACCATTCCTATCTTTATTTTCGGAGTGGACTAGGGAAGACGTCCCGAAGAGACCAGGGCCCACCCCGAGCTGTTGTACCACTAATGATGATGATACTTTTAATTTCCTTAACCGAATATAGACAGGCCGGGGCACTGCATTACGAGTTACAATGCGGTAAGCTGTTCGCAATAAATGAAGATTTTCGAAGGTATTTTTCGTTCAAATCAATCAAAGTATTGCCATTACGTAATTTCTATATGAAACAATCATCATTTTCTACAAACATTTTGTCACATTACACTCAAAGTATGAGCAATAACTTAGCACTACGATTCAAATTTACAACTTCGCGTTCAGCCTTGCGTAAAACCGTTTTCAAATTAAGTATGAGGAAGCCTGACTGACCCCGTCGTATTGCATCACTCACGGCATACCGCAGGAGTGAGAGGAAGAGAAGACGTGAATCCCCACACTTTAAACTGAAACGTAATTTCCTCTTACCATTCCTCATACCGCTTGGCTATTTTGCACAGTATAATGATTTGTAACGCCCCGGTGTCCTCGGCCAGATATAATACGTTTATTTAATAATAACAATGACCACTGTCAGTTTTGATACTAGATAGTACCTATATCACAGTCTAATTAAAGTTGGACATGTCTGTATGATAAATACTAACTGCGTGTAGGTAGGTACCGCATTTAAATGTTAATCTCGAATGAGATCTTCTTCGTTTTAATGTACTTCAGATAATTCTACAATTTTAATTACTTTGTATTCAAGACTGAATGTACCCAAGATTTAATATTGTAGCATTCTTTATTGAAAATACATAACGTGGGAAATTACAAGCATTCTACAAAAAATCTTAAAAACGAATGGGATTTGAAAAATTATACGTCGTTTGCCGGGGAAGTGGTCTGGGGGGGGGCTCAATTTTTGAAAGAGCAGTACCTACCATACACATCAATAAACCTTGCTTAAAAACGCGAGACAGGTTAAAAGTGAGTAGTTACACATTATCCTTTGAAGGGTGTCCGATAATACCTTAAAAATTTGGTGCGTGCATTTCTGATCGCGGAATATTTTGCATTATACTTTAGTCATGGACATTATTTATGGACTCCAGCGGGTCTATTCTATACACAAGGCTGCTTTCGGTCCGCTACGGCAGCTAAATAGTGTAGTAAAGTATCGAATTATTAACACTTATTGTAACAATTACAATAAGTTAACCAACCGCCTGAACTGTCAAAACTGTCTATCTCGGTCTAAAATACCACAGAGGTGCTGTTAAAACATAGTACTAATTGTAACAATTATAAATAATGTATTGTAATTGTTACAATAAGTGTTAATAATTCGATACTTTCTTACCCTATTTAGCTGCCGTAGCGGACCGAAAGCAGCCTTGGGTATAGAATATACCCGTATCTCAGCTAAAGTTAACACGTGAACAAGAAAATAACCTAATGTGTGGTAACGTCATTATCATATTTTATCGGTAAAAGTTATTAAAACGATTTATTTATAAAGCAGGTAGCTAATTAAACCTTAAAGAAGCTACTTATATCAATTATAACGCAATACTTATGATATTACAATGATAAATACGGGGATGTAAACAGAACTCCGAATGTATTTTACAAACCTAATACGAATGAATTATCTATGTATATAATATTACAAAATCACAATAAATACCTACTTAAATAAGAATTTACATACAAGGTATATAACACTTACAACGATATATTGAAAAGAGAAAAAATACAATCAATAACGGACCATTGCGATACTAGACGGCTTGACATTCGACAACCTGTAAAAAAAATAAGATGGGCGGGTAGGTTACAAACTAGTGCCTCTGGCGGGGAGCGGTCAAAGTCAAAAACCTCCGCTGCTTTTGGATGGAGTTATAATATATTATCGTAACCATATCGAAGTAAACGTAAAATGTCTCATACATAACTGAAGTGAGGTTATTTTATTGCATATTAATAGCTTATTTTAAAAAGTGCCCACCAAGAGATGGTTAATCTTTGTAATTTATAGCATGGTAAGAAAAGTAAGTACTTATTGAGTTTAGTTTTTAGATATCGCAAGGATTTCTTTTACAATAGCCCGAAGCAGCTGTCCACATCAATATATCGATATTGTATAGTGAAACACTGCCGTTTACAATCCATTATAGTAGAGTTCTAATACGTAAACACCTGTGGGTCTATTCTATACTTATCGAACACTAAATTGATAAATAGTATCAAACTTAGGGTAGGTTTGTATCAAAATATTAGCACTTATTGTAACAATTACACGAAGCCGGTTTTTATTGTTGCAATAAGTGCGATATTTTAACAGCAGCAAGATAGGTGCTGTTAAAATATAGCACTTATTGCAACAATAAAAACCGGCTTCGTGTAATTGTTACAATAAGTGCTAATATTTTGATACAAACCTACCCTAAGTTTGATAATATTTTTCACTTTATCACTTTAGCGGTCGATAAGCATAGAATAGACCCACAGTTCAATAAAATTATCATAGCAAGAATGAAATTCAGTCCAGTGTTATTTATTATACGAGTAAATAACAGCTAAAAAATTGCAAAGACGTGTCAAGCGATTCGCGACGTCCGATTTCGACAAGACTAGGTATTTGTTATCTGCAATAAATTGCAAGTGACGATACGATGGCTTTGTGGGGATGACGTCTCCACGCCGTGACCAAATATTTTTGCATCACTATTTTTGGACGATGAAGCGTCGTTCTGAAGTGGGTCAATAAGGCGTTGCATTCTGACAAGGTTAGAATCAACAGATGGAAAAGAATGGACAACGTGAAAATAATATATTGTATTATTACTAGCACCGACTTTCAACAGATTCTTCACTAAAATACGAACCCAATTAACATTACTTAGTTAGACCATTGCAATATCGAACGCATGTCTTGGTATAGGTACATGTTGGCATTTTATAAAATTTGCTGTAATAATAAACACACACGCATAAATATTGTCATTATTTTAAAATGGAAAGTATATCAAAAGAGCTCAGACGATAATTAAGTCCTCGGGCGCAAAACTCGAGAGATGCAGGTTTGATTCCGTCTTACTTTTTTCAAATAAGATTTTTTCTATCGGTTATAATATATTTTCTCCAAAGTATTTCCAAAATTATGTATGTTTATTAAATACTAAATACACTTAGATTGAATTAAAATTATCTAAATACCTATATACATACATCCTCAAAATGTGATAAGTACAGTATACAGGTGCATACATACGCCTTAAACGTTTAAACGAATAAACAACTACAAGCCTCATAGCCATGAGCGTTTATCAACGCGGCTTTTATAAACATGTGATTTTGTATATGTAGGTACTTACATAAGCTTTTTTTAAAGCACTATATTCTGTATACTTTTCCCGTAAAAAAAATGCTACACGGATAGTTGTGTTCTGATTTTCAATAAATAATTTTGTTTTCGTGAGATTTTATTAATTTTTATCATTAATAAATTTCAAACCGATTAAAAAGTTAAAACCTAAAATGTGACAATTCTGTCAAAAGGGTTTTTTTTATATTTTCTGTTCATTTATTTTATATTATACCACATAGTACCGTAAAACCACCAATGCTTTATAGTTTATATCAGTGTTTCTCAGCCTCCGGTCCGCAGATGTTTTCTGCGGGTTCAAAAATAATTGTCATCCATTTTAAAACGGCCATGTCAATGCAGCGCTTTGTTTTCTGAAACAACACTGAAGCTCCGGTTATCGACTATTCTAGCAAACACGTAGCATCAGATTTCGCACAATATAAAAACAAATTGATTTCTCAGAATTCCAGTACTATTATTCAAAATTTATTCATTGATCGGTTCCTGATTTCAATTAACAATAGAATTTCCATGTTATATTTTTTTTTGTATTTATAACCAGACTGTTATTTATATTATATGACTTAATAACCAATAAACAAAATTATAAACAAAAATATATTTTTATTTATTTGTGAACGGTCTGCGACATATTTCTCCCATTTTCACCAGTCAACAGGTATAAAAAGGTTGGGAAACATTGCTTTATATAACACTACCATTAAAATACTAATTAATTGCAGAAACCACCGATTTAATATGTGCAATTTGAATAATACCTCAACTAGTCATGTTAACAGCTATTACAAACACTCAATGATGACGTCCCCCCCATTATCGGTTATTTTGATATTATGTAACACAACTTTAGTTCAAATTGTTCAGTGAAATCCTGCTATCTTCAATTTTGTCATCTAAATATTTTTTTGTCTCATGAAAACTTTAATGTTGTCACATCAGAGGTTTAAATACCTCATCGACGATATGCCATTTGAAATATGTGATAAATAATTTAATCATTTGGCTAACAATACAAAATATCTCGTAAACCAATGTCAAATACCGTGGTCTTTGTCAGTAAGACGTGTCGACCATTAGCGGCGAACAAAAAATCTGGATTTCCCGTACAAGGAACATCCGTTTGAAAAGATCGTGTTCAGATATTTATTTATTATAAACATCCAAAGGAGAACAATACGATCAATAAAAGGCAATAAAATAAATCGCGGTCACAATGTATTCGATAAAAGAGACAATGCAAAGCGTCCACCCACGGCATTCCGCGCCGCTACTGGATGGTATTATAATATTTTATTCATTGTTACCGATAAGGCCCTTATAAGAATATGCGAATTGGCGACACTGGTAATAATATTGTTGTACAAAATCTCAGACACGATTTCGTCGCTGTAGGATTGATTTGTCGAATAGACCAAATGTAAAATGTTCAGTAGATGAAAAACAAATTACATTATCCTATATTTAAATACATGGAGGAATTTAAGTTGTTGTTTTTACAGCATATGAATGCTGTTTTCATTACAAAGCAATTTAAAGAAAAGGATGGTTCTGGTCCATTCAGATACAACAAATCATTCTGCATTAAAAGATCGATTTCGACAAAAACGGATATTCGACAAACCAATCTTATAGCAACGATTTGTAAAAATATGTAATTTTGCAAGAAAATTCGTTTTGTATTGAAATATTAATGTTTTTTTTTGCTAATAAGCAATAATTATAATCGTCATTTCACCAATATACAATATATAAATAGGCAATTAATATTAATAAGTATATTATCTAATAGTAAAGTATATTATCTAATAAAGTAATATTATCTAATCCGGTATCATTCAGTCGGCAGGTCTACCTACCTACAGAATTTTTTTCTTTCGTTTATTAAGTTATTTTACATTACTATTCTTTTAACGATCCAGTAGTTCAACTGGTTATGAGGGTTGATTGTTAGCATTACCACGGTGCTAAAATAATGCTTATTTTAATGTTATCTTCCACTAGACAGGAGAGCCACCGGGCGAGATTTCAATAAGAGGTTCGGTGCATTTAATAATTTAAAAAATACACTGCGGCCCAAAATAACAAGTACTTCATCACCAATATGTAACTATTAAATTAAAAATAGTAAGATGTATGTCTCGTATATGTATATCATTATTTCATTATTTTTCAACAATTTCACCCACTGCGGCCCGTGAAAAATTATAAAATTGATAAATTAAACCTTCTTTCAAATAGATTGTGCACCACCGATGTATATTGTATAATGTATAGTATAGAGCAATGATACTCAACCTTTTTTTTCTTCGGGCCAAATACATATATTTGTAAAGTAACACGGGCCGCATCGCTACTGGTGTGACGAAAAAAATCATGAAACCCCCCCTTTTTACAAAACATTTTTGAGATTTTAAAAATTATGCGTGTTGTTTCGCGTGTTGAATATGTTTCGGGCCGCACATAAAAGCTTAAAGGGCCGCAGGTTGAGTATCGCTGGTATAGAGGGATCTGTCATACACAACACAACAAAGCATAGTATGTGAATCGTACGGTATCGTATGCTACTAAAATTATAAAATAACCCTTCCAACAAACATCTAAACATTATAAACCAAAAGTTAAACTGCAAGCGAATAGTTATTTAAAAAAAAAACTATTTTTCTTTTTCAAGAAACACCACTATTTTTTTTCAATGCATCACTATTGGCCTTTGTGGCGACCAGATCGGACTGTCCGATGGGTCCACCAGTTGGTTTCACCGACTTGAGCAGCTCTTCCCTTTCATCACACATTTTAGGACAATCCCAGAGGATATGGTTTGCATCCTGTATTTCTCCGCCACATGGACATGTAGAACGGGTAACAAGACCAAGCTCATGGATTCTTAGTCATATCTACTTAACATACATAATTGTGAAAACACCCATTAGAAAATATAGCCAATAGAAAAAGGAGCTTTGGAGAGCACTAATGAGCAGGTATTAATAAAAGCCAATAGTTAAAGTTTGTCGCAATTAAGCATGGTAGTCGTAGCATAGTGGCAATGCACAGGGCGTGATACACAAGAGACGCAGATTCGATTCTTGCCGGGAGTCTTCCTTTTTTCGAAAAAAAAAATCTATCAGCTGTATTTTCTCATGAGTGTTTTCAGAATTATGTTCATGAATTATGTTCAATAATTAGAATGGGTGAACTACTCGTTGAATAAAAGAAATAGTTAATTAATATCTACTCAATGTTATATTTTAGACGGTTAGGCGATGTAATACTGAAATAGTATAGTGTCTCCTATATGGTATTTGCGAAGGGGTAGCTTTATGATATTCTATAATTAATATTAATATAATTTTACAAGGTATATTATTATTACATGGATTATTTCACTGTTCACAACCTCCATCAAAGCAAATAAATATGTACATTATATTATATATTAAGCCATTAACAATCATATCTATAAAGGCGGCATATCTACAAATCATATTAACATCGGTTTAAGAGTTGATCCCCCGGCGCAGGTAGGTGACATCTCCCACACCAGGGGATTCCGATTTCGAGGAATCGGCAGCGTCCCACGCCGAGACGAAACATATTGTATGGATGTTACATTGGTTAGGCGCCGGTGGGGGCGGCCGGCAGAAGGTGGGTTGCCGCAATAAAATAATAAAAAATACAGAAGGTGGCCCGCGGACGATTAATAACGCGAGATAACAGAATAATGTAAAATGTCGATAAAATTAACATCACCAATAAGTTTTGCGGTATCACTGCATGAATAAAAAATATTTTAGATACATCCGTAAGGATAAGTAATTAATTAATAAATATACAATAGCAAGATTCGTTTTGTCACATTGTAGATAAAAAAAATCCATTTACAAAAACTGTCAGATGATAATATAATATATTTCTTATCTTGTATCACTATAATAACTATTATTTTTCCGACATCCGCTAATACTATAAACACAAAATTTAACCAAACACATACCTACTATAAGAGTATTAAAAATGACCTCAAGTAGGTATACTATTTTTTAAATATCCGTCACATAATCTGAAATAAGGGTTAAGGGGGGACATGCTCGTCGAAGGTCAAAATTGAGTTTTTATTGTATATTCAAACCATGATCCTGGACACTCCTTAAACGTTGTAGATGATCTATTTATATACTTTTGAAGCCTTATTATCTTTTATATTTAATTTAAACATTTGATGACTGCATGAAGTATTTTTGTTACATAAAATAGTATTCTTTTAAACCTCTCGCTCTAATGTTTTAGAATATAGTCATATTTCGGTACATAACTGTGCAGTGGTGTTAAGATTTTTTACATTTATTAATTTTTAAACGCATTTATAAAACCATTAGCATAATTTATTACGAGATAATTTTTGTAAAATATTCACGATAAAAAATTATATTGATAATCTCTGTGATCCCAAATTTGACAAGAATTAGGCATTTTATTATTCAAAAAATCGGCAAGATTAACACTTTTCAAGATGATTCTAAAGATATTTATTATAAGCTATGTCTTTGACCATTCAAGTGTGATAAACATCTTATGAATAATGATTGCTTTATAATAATTATTGACCTAAGAATAAGGTAGTGTTTTTTTGAAATACGCCATTTCTTTTGTCATTCCCCAGTGGTTAAGCTACAACATACGGCCGTAGCCATAAATTGACAAACTATAATTTAAGTAAAGAGTAAAATGATATTGACGCGCGTGTTTGAACATGTACCGTTTAAAAAAAAATAAAAAAAAATTCGGTTAGGTACATGTTCAAACACGCGCGTTAACATAATTTTACTCCCTACTTTAATTATAGTTTGTCATTTTATGGCTACGGCCGTATGTTGTAGCTTAACCACTAGGGAATGACAAAAGAAATGGCGTATTTCAAAAAAACACTACCTTATTCTTAGGTCAATAATTATTATAAAGCAATCATTATTCATAAGATTTTTATCACACTTGAATGATCAAAGACATAGCTTATAATAAATATCTTTAGAATCATCTTCAAATGTGTTAATCTTGCCGATTTTTTGAATAATAAAATGCCTAATTCTTGTCAAATTTGGGATCACAGAGATTATCAAAATATTTTTTTATCGTGAATATTTTACAAAAATTATCTCGTAATAAATTATACTAATGGTTTTATAAATGCGTTTAAAAATTAATAAATGTAAAAAATCTTAACACCACTGCACAGTTCTGTACCGAAATATGACTATATTCTAAAACATTAGAGCGAGAGGTTTAAAAGAATACTATTTTATGTAACAAAAATACTTTATGCAGTCATCAAATGTTTAAAATAACTATAAAGGATAATAAGGCTTCAAAATTATATAAATAGATTATCTACAACGTTTAAGGAGTGTCCAGGATCATGGTTTGAAAATACAATAAAAACTCAATTTTGACCTTCGACGAGCATGTCCCCCCTTAAGAGTACAAGTTTCTGTATTGTATATTAATGGTGAGTGGCAATGAGATATTGTGAGTGGTGACTCGTTGAGACAATTTGGATATTTTACATCTAAACTAAAGACATATGAATATAATATAATATGTTCTTTGTGTAACCAGATTGTACATACTATCTTGGTTGTCGTCAGTGTTGCCATCTTTTTCTATACTGATTATAGTACAAAGGCGTAAAAGTTATAGTATTTCTGAAAAAATAGGTATATAGTACGGAAACATTTTTCGTCTTCAATCCTTTAAAATTATAGTATTTTGGTATATTTGGTGTAAAATTATAGTATTTTACACTTTTCGGGTAATTAAAATTATAGTATTGTACTATAATTATAGTACGGTTGGCATCACTGGTTGTGGTCGCCTTTAGGTTTTGTAGTAGGTCCATTATATTTTTTGCGCTTACGTTGAGACTCAGGTCTTTCAATCAAGCCATCAAACACCGAAATAGGTTTACTGAGGTTCGTCTAATTTTCAGGACAATACAGAATTATCGCTATATAATAACAATTGTTACAAAAAAAAATCTTTTGACCGTAAAAGTATGTAATTATGGATGTGAATGTGGATAATTTCACCCATTTATAGAGAACAAATAACCCACACGAAGATCCCTTTGATTTAAGGGCGGACGTGCTCAGCGTGGGTCAAAATGGAGCTTTTGTTCTATTTTCAAAGCATGATCCTGGAAATACCTTAAACGTTGTAGATAATCTATTTATATAATTTTTAAGCCTTATTATCCTTTATATTTATTTTAAACATTTGATGACTGCATAAAGTATTTTTATTACATAAAATAGTATTCTTTTAAACCTCTTGCTCTAATGTTTTAGAATATAGTCATATTTCAGTACATAAATGTGCAGTGGTGTTAAGATTTTTTACATTTGTTAATTTTTAAACGCATTTATAAAACCATCAGTATAATTTATGTCGACATTATAATAGTGAAATATTTACGATAAAAAAATTATATTGATAATCTAAGAGTACAAGTTTCTGTATTGTATATTAATGGTGAGTGGCAATGAGATATTGTGAGTGGTGCCTCGTTGAGACAATTTGGATATTTTACATCTAAACTAAAGACATATGAATATAATATAATATGTTCTTTGTGTAACCAGATGTAAATACTATCTTGGTTGTGGTCAGTGTTGCCATCTTTTTCTATACGGATTATAGTACAAAGGCGTAAAAGTTATAGTATTTCTGAAAAAAAATCTAAAAAATCTTAACACCACTGCAAATGCATGTACTAAAATATGACTATATTTTAAAACATTAGAGCGAGAGGTTTAATAGAATACTATTTTATGTAATAAAAATACTTTATGCAGTCATCAAATGTTTAAAATAAATATAAAGGATAATAAGGCTTCAAAATTATATAAATATATTATCTACAACGTTTAAGGAATTCCAGGATCATGCTTTGAAAATAGAATAAAAGCTCCATTTTGACCTACGCTGAACATGTCCCCCCTTAAGTGGACAGCATTTTTTATTGTAGAACATATAGGCATATGATGTAAATACACACCATTATTTTAAATCACCACAGTTTCAATTTTAAATCGCTTTCAAAAAAAGTTATATAATAATATATTCGTCTTAGGAAAAATGTATGTATGCAGCTGGTCGTATGACATATTTATAAGTGTTTTATTTAGACATGAATTTGATCTGTGTCATACGACCATCGGTTTCTGGTACACGAGCAGTGAATTGTGATACGGTGAAATGTAATAAGTACAATTTACATGTAACATATAGCGGACAAAATCGCTCCCGATTATTATTAAGCTTCTTATATGGAACGTGCTACATATTACTGTGTTTTATTTTAATGAATATAATGTATTTATTCCACCATGAATCGACAACACAAACATGGACCTCCAACCCAACCGCCCCGCACCACACTCGGTCTTAATCAAGCGTATCACGAATTGACAGTTAACAGCATAAAATAAATCTTAACTACCTACAACCAGTTCAATCGAAAATGTGAATTTCATATAGTAATAAAAATTAAACCACGCCGTGTGTGAAAGATTATTTTTATAACTGAAAATAAGCCTGTGGTAATATTTCATAGGAACCGCACAAGGGTATCCGTAGCCGTGAGGCGCGATTAGCCAACCCCTGATCTAGCCCATCATAATCCACGTTCCATACATATACCAGACATTTTACGAAATATCTTTTATGACAAGATTATGAATATTGCGAAGTATAATATATGGGTCCATTAAGAACTAAATTAAGTGATAGTCATTTAGCCGGCAATTAAAATTAATAAAATTAATTGACATTTCGTCCTTCAAATGTATTTTTTAACATGTTTATATTTGTATATGTTTTATCCGCATTCCTAATTTTATAGTGTCTTTATTGCAGCCGATCGTTCTATGGTAAAACAGAAATCTACTCGATTGAAGACCAATAAAAATTATATATCTACATTATACGGTAATGTCCATCATAACTATTATAAACAAAGAGCACCATACGATTCCAAGAACGAAGTGAAAAACAAATGTACCTAATAAATAATTTTATACACAAAATTTGAAAACAAAGAACAATTTATTATTAACGTTATTAAAGTAATAGTTAATTCTGTATTATCTATTTGAGAATGTCAAATTATTTTAATTGAAAACAAATAATTTCTTAAATAGGTGATACTCATAACACCTCTTTATTACGACACCCGTCTACTAGCGAAGCCGATTCGCCACACATTTTGGGTTTATGATGTATCCTGATGCACACAGTTCGTCCCCGCAAAGTTTAAAATAACTACTGAGTTACCAAACTCCCTGTCGAAGCAATGACTTCGTAACTTACTACTCGTACTTGTCCCCGCACACGCGTTGTATAAAAAAATATTATACACAACTTTGCAATATCTACTGTCATTAAATCAGTTTTACCAAAACAATCGCCACACCGATAAAATATCCCACCCCGTCTTTCACGCGATTCCAAACCATATTCGTCCTGAGTTAGAATGCGACTTGTTAGTAGGGATTCCAATCCCGGGATCCCGAGCTATTTTCGATACCTATGAATCCCGGGATTGATAAACATAATCCCGGGATTTCGGGATTGATTTTTTTATCAATTTTTATGGAAAATAAAACAAAAGCGAAAATATAACAGAAAAAATACTTTTAATAAAATATAACTACATTGGAAATAAACTAAGTTTGAATGAAGTTTGATTTATACTCATTTGTGTAGGTTGCCGATTCATATTATTTTTTCACATAAATTATAAAAAATGGAAAGATTGGAAAAAACAATGCTTCGCACTTTTAACAAAGTAATTCCACCATGATATCATACGTATTACGGCAGTTTCATATTTGGCTGACTAATTAGATTTATGAAGCGGAAAGGCCATAAGTACGCCATGATTATTTGATTTACTATTTTAAATCTCGCTAATCCATTCATTAAGTCTTTATTATCAGAAACAGCAATCTCCTATTAAATTCCCATTATTATTTATATTACAATATTATTTACTCCATTAAACTTGTGTATTTCCAAGATTGAACGTATACAATATTAACAATAAATGTCTTAAATAGTATAAATTATACTAGATTTATTTTTGACGGATTTTATCAATGTTATTATTTGTATATATAAAAATTTTATATTAACAATGGAAAAAATGCCAATCCCGGGATTGTCAAATTGTAATCCCGAAATCCCGGGATCAGAATTTTGTCTCGGGATTGGATTCCCTACTTGTTAGTAACTATTGTTATATACATGTTAGAAAAAAATCTTATAAAGTATTGCTAATAACTACGCTATCTGATGTATTAATTGGAATTCCACAAATGAATTTGTAATTAATCAAGGCACTTATTTTACTGACATGATATACATATAGCTAGGGATTGCAATACCGGTTTCCAAATATTTTTCGATACCAAAATACCGATATATTCTGTATTGACAGTGGAAACAAAATGTATTAATTATCATAGAAGGCTTAACAGCACTGTAATTTTAGTCAGGTTACGCGATGTCTGGTTTACTTCCGTGAACCTTCGTCATCGTCGATTGTTAACCAGCAATGACACATGCCATGAAATATTAATATTTTAAAGAGATTTTTATGTATATTATGTATATTTATTGGTAGATACCTACTTTTGTTTTTTCCAATTATTTTATGAACACCGATATTAACACCGGTATTTAATAGGAAATACCAAAATACCAATATCGGTATTTTCATTCGGTATTGCCATCCCTACAGCGTCAGGATTCAATCTAGCTCCTCACACTCTTCTTCTGTCTCTCAAGTTTTTCATTGATACGGCGAATTCCGCTGATCCAGTTGAGGTTCCTGAGCGACCATATTGTGATGACTGCGTTTGTTCAATGATTATCCACTCACCCAGTGGCATGTCCGGCCAATTACTATGGTTTTATCATATGTGCGAGTTCTATCACGTCGCAATAGTATATTCATTCTGTGGTCTTTCCGGGTGGGTGCTCATCCTATTAATTAATATAATTTATTATACCATCCGTTTACACCTAGGGGGCGGCAAGGTATATGAAAGTATGGTGAAGCCGGCAAGTATGGTGAAAAAGTATGGTGAAACAGGCTGGTAATCAATTTGCGGCAAAATTTCCACGTTGACATTATATTATATGGATACGTTATAATGACCAAAGTAAATCCTCCGTGATGCCCTGCATTTTTTTTTATCGCGTCGCCATTTCTCGTGAGT
Organism: Rhyacophila brunnea; assembly: GCF_057557595.1. Classification (NCBI taxonomy): domain Eukaryota; kingdom Metazoa; phylum Arthropoda; class Insecta; order Trichoptera; family Rhyacophilidae; genus Rhyacophila; species Rhyacophila brunnea. Next base: position 26,571,891 of record NW_028232774.1, read on the forward strand.
TATCGGCTGTTGTCGTCATGCTTCATTCAGTTGTATGAGGAAGCCAAATCGTTGCCTATACTTTTAAAACATCTATGGTTTACACATTAGGAGAACGACTCATCCTTACTTGTTCATAATGTGTCATAGATCGTGAAAAATTACCGTCATTAGCTGAATTATCGTAATTATAACGGATTTATTTTAATGGCGTTTGAGATTAACAGCTTATCATACTTATGCAGATTTTACAATTAAAATATTTCTTTTGTTTCGTAACATTTAGTTGTCATGTATTGCTCGGAGACCTGTTGTATGACTAAGAGCATAGAAAGAGTGGTGGACTCATTTGATCGGAGCGTGCTGCGTGGTATCTTCGGACCCATCGACACATAGTTGGGATGGAGACGACGATACAATTCACGAGGTGTACGTTTTGTATAGGGACCCGCACATTGTACAGTTTATCAAATTGAGCCGCATTAGATGGCTGTGCAATGTATACAGGATGGACGAAGTCACGCATGACAAAGCAACTGAGATTCGGGTAGCTAGAAGGTAAAAGGGGAGATAGTGTCGGGAAGAATTTAAAGACCTTGCGCGTCCTAAGCTGGATGCTTTGGATAGAGGCAGATGGTGGAGGAGGCCAAAATCCACGCAGGATTGTAGCGCCAGGAGGAAGAGGGACATATATCTAGAAGCGTATTCGTTAACCATCCTAGACGTCAGTGCACGCACGTCAGTCACTGGGTGCTTGATGAGTTCTGCTGCGATAAATGATCCAATGTGCATGGATATTATGCCTATTAATTGACGGATGAATCCAATATTTCGCCTTCTGCTTAAAATTCTGCGGTATCAATACAAATTAATCGCTGTTTCGCCGTCCGATGACATATTTGCGTAATGGCGCTGGCCAGAGTACTTACTATTTTGACGTTTCGAGACGCGAGTGTCGTTAGTGAAGCTAGTAGATGTGCGCGTTCGTCACGTGCAACAATGTTTCGCGCAGCTCGGAGCTCGGTCGCGTAGAACGAGGCGAGTTTTGATATGAGAGCCGCCTAAGACAGCATTATCTATGTTTTCTGAAGAGGATTTACGCCGCATGCTGATACAACCAGTAACCAAAGGTAGTAACCATGCTGTGGACTGCATTTGTCATATTTTTATTCGTATGGGACGCCCGTACATGCTTAGTGTACGGTGTAGGCTACTCAGTCATACGTCATATTATTCAAGTATTCAGATGCAATTCTAAAATCATAACAAATCCACAAATATGTTTCGAAAAACAAAGTAAGGACAAGGTTAACTGCAAGCCGACAGTGCATTTCTATTTAGATGATATGCAAGAGGGCGACGTGATCGGATTCGAATTTAATCTCATTCGATGATGATCAATTTATTGACAGAAATTGTTGTAAAGAGTTTATACAAAATCTACACGATATTATGCAGGTATTTTTTTTCAATTTCACCGTCATTTAATTTAACTTCTATTTTAATGACAAGAATTCTTTCAATGCCTTTGGAGACATTTGAAAAAAATGATACCTACGTATAGAGCGCAAATGAAGTTAATAAAAGGGCTGTAAAAATACAAACATTATACCGTCGACACTGAGTGTGTTACTTGTGCATTCAAATCGTGTAAAGAAGGCAAACAGAACAGTGGAGTAAGTATTTTACATTGTTTTTGAGTTTTTATTTGCAGGTCATCTCCCAACGACCTTCCTCAACTCTCGGCCGGCCATGAGGAGGCATCTCTCGAGCCGCGTGGGTTTTCAATGTCAGCCCAAAAGCCTAACCTTGAACTCCGATACATCTGATAAACAATTTTTTTCGACGGATTAAAAAAAAACACCGCACAATAACGCGCCTGTCCGTCATTTTTATAAGCAATATCCAATTGTATTTTAGTGATACAAGCATTTATTACTTTTAATTGGCGGAATGACAGCGTTAAAAAAATGTTTAAAAGGTTCGAATTCTGGAGAAAATGTTTTTGCATCGCTGCAAAAAGCAGTGGGCACTATTAATTTTATAAAATTGTTAATTCTTCTCCAAACATCAAACACTGATTAATGGTTTAGTTTAGAATGTAAAGTAAATGAACTGTTAACGTAGGTCACAGCAGCATCGTTTTATTAACATATAAAGCAAAACGTACAAATGCAAACTTATCAGGTTAACCAACTAAATAATACTGAATATCGAAACATTGATTAACGAATTTGTCAAATTACAAAGTAAATTACAAAGTAGTAGTACTGTAATTCTGTCTTATTTTTTCATATAAAAAAAACTACAGCAATATAAATCTACTGCCTACAATCCGCTGTAGAGCTAATACTGAAAATACATAACACTCAAACTCCCGACATGTAACAGAATTTTTAAAATTAATAGGTAGAATGAATTATGAAAACTGAACATTAAATAGATATCGGAAAATCTGGAATTGACATAATAAATAGGATATTTTCCGATACGGAATGGAAAGTGTTAAAAGGTCGTAGGAATAGGTTATTTTATTGACATCTCCGACGGCCTCTCCAAGGTCGCACGTTTCTTCGTTGCAACCATAAAAAGTTAAAAATAGAATAATACTTACATAAATACAATTTATTTATTAATATTTCCGAGATTTCAATGCGATGTACTAAGAGTCAGACATAAAATAAATTTAATTTATTGACACGTTCCTGTAGTACAGGGGTAGCGAACCTGGGGGGCGCGTGGAAATTTTTCTGGTGCGCGGAAGAACTGCGTATCGTTGGGATCGCCCTGGGAAATTCTGTATAGAACCCCAACACAAAATATTTCGGAATTTGAAAGGGCACCGAACAGGCGGCTCGGAAAGATACGTAGAAAAATATATTAGTATTTTGAACACCCCATAAATCTAGCTAAGTACTTGAAAACATATATTTTTGAAACATAAGGTCGCCAAAAATAAACGGAATTTGATAATAGGTACCTACTTCGGATTCGGGAGTGTTAGCGACGTGTTCTACACAGCAACGTGATGTGACTTTAGCTTTTGGGAACGCTGTTCAAAATGACACATTTACCCAGTAGGTATCTACCTACTATTGCTATTGACTTGTGATCGATAAAGTAGTTTTTTTTTTTTTTAATTTTATTTAAATATTGTATAATCTTTAAAAAAAGTAAAGTTATGTAAAACTAACCATACACTTGCACAATACATACATAGGTACTAATACTAGATGTTACATGATTCATTTCTTCTAGACATGCTTTGCATATAAGTACAGCATATTATGGACTGCACGCCACTGTTACCAAATTATGTAAGTATACCATATATAATTGCTAAGCAGGTGAAATGAAAATGGGTTGGGCATCGCCAAGTGGACTAACGCTAGACACTGCCATCATATAGTGTCACCCGAAGGACACTGAACGACCACAATGCTGACCTGAAATTCAGTGGATGTACGTGGTAGCGAAGAACTAGGAACCGTGAATAATGGAAGGAGCTGACAGAGGCCTTCGTCCAGCAGTAGATCGACCCCGGCTGATGATGATATGATATAGTTAGCAATATAAATGCCAATTTTATAATTTCATATGTGCATTGTCATTTCATAGAATAACCATAGAGATATTTATTATTAAGCCATACGAAAAAAAAATGTTTTCGGTAAATAATAGAATAATCACTGATGGTGGAATTTCTATTTGCAAGCCACAAACGGAAATTGAAAAATCAACCGCAAAAACTGCATCACCGCAATACTTATCCAGATACGGTGAACGTATTAAATAATTAAATTACGGCCATGAAACGAGAGTCGAGACGATTCAGAACGGCGCGCGTCGAGAATGGCCATAACAGATGTTCGCGTCTCCCATCGCGTTGACTATCATCATTGAACTTGACCTGATGCGAGGACGGCTGACGAGCCGGCGTTGCAGCTTCTCCGGGCGATCGCGGGGAGGCGGGACGATCCGATCTGACGATTCGTGTCGTGCATAATGTTCCTAACCGTCTGAGATGTACTTGAGATTGTCAAAGATAGATGAAATTTAATTATAAATTTGACTGCAATAAGAATTCGGTCATACCACTTTTGGTATAATAATATGACACTCAGAACTATATTAATTGACGGAATGAGATAACAACGGAACCACCCCAACAAATAATAAGCTATAGATTTCAGTCTATTATAGAAGCGTTAATGTGTGATTAATTCTGGACGAAACCAAAGCCAGCTTTAATACCAAATCTCCTCGAGTCACGTAGACTATAATGAGTTCCAACTTCCGACCCTCCATCACATCTGCAGTAATACGACCATCATAATATTATGAGGATGAAAATTCGGTAAGTAGGTCTTTTAGAATCGAGTTCGCCATTTTAAAATATGATCAGGTAGGTGGTAGGTACGGTACGTTCAATATTAAAAGATATACAAAAAAATTAAAACCAGTCTTGAAACATAAATTTATACCAGACTTTTTTAAAACATTTTTCAGCTGCGGCCCAGGTTAGGGCAACAGTTGGGATTTCCCGACCCAAAAAAAGACCAAAAAAATCCGTTAACCATTAAAGTTGGTAGCGAGATATTTAAATTTTATTCAAAATTAATATTTTTATTATTATTATTCATAACTGCGATTTTCGTAACGAAAACTTTTAAAGATTTTTAAAACGATGTTTGTAAAGAACTCCCGAACTACATAGTGTATATACCTACCTAATATGTTATGGTCTTTGATAAATTTATAATAAATGTAAGACTGATATTTTTCATTATAGCATTTAATTTTTTAAAGACTCTAATCCGACAAAATAAACTGCAATGGGTAGTAAATTTTATAAAACTACCCATCTAACTACCTATTATCATTCATTTGGCTTGACCAAGCTACCAAAGATATAAGACGACAGAATAATATAGATATGTGTGTGTGATTCAGAATATATCAGCATACTTGCGTAATGTAGATTCTACTTATATTAAATCGATACGACTTTGCTATTTTAATCTCTCCAATTGGAACTAACTTGTGGGATGACCGACATAAGAAGTACGTAATTAATATTATTTTAAATTTTATGTGAGTTCTTTTATAAATTGAATTTAAGTGACACATCTCAGTTTGATAGTCGCAGTCTCTCGCTAGAGCGGGAAAATCTTCAATAAGTCGCTGGGAGAAGAAAATAAATAGAGGCATTCCACACAATAAAATTCACAAGACGCGCTGAGGTATGTTTTCATTATTTATACGAGCGCCGATATTTGTTACCCGAGGCGCTGCGTGATACTGAAACTCTCCGAGGCGATTACAAACGCATCGAGTGATCATCTCATCACATCGCGATATCACGATTTAAACTTTACGCGTGACGTCCCCTTTAATGATCAATACATTAAAAGGACTAAAATTACATAATACATTTGATCATTTTTCCACAGTAGGTACAGCCCACCGTGGGTCTTTGTCGATTTCAGAAAATGCCTTCATTCCGCTGTAAACGTCGTAATCTTTGTATTGCTCTTGAAATATCTTTTTGTGATATGTTCATTGAAATTAGGTTATCCTAGTGCCGTTCTGAGAATGGGTTCACAACCCAAAACACTTATCAACAAAAATAACTCAACTATCGTAGAATTAACAAAACAAATATTGCTCCTCCGCTCTATTACAACTTTTCTTCTTCTCGTATCATCACCATCAGACGGATCTTCGCTTAATCGTCTGCTACCCGGATCAGTATGATGGAGCTACACTCATACCTACCAATGACGGAGGTCAAAGAGGAATTATAATGATTGTCAAAACTGTGTAAAAATGGAGGTAACAGGATTCTCCCAGTACATGTTGAAACCATCTATCTATATGTTACACCGAATGTGCGAAATTGACTATTACATGAAATGGGCTAAATTTTGGCTAATTCATGTAATAGTCAAGCCTGTTGCCTTATTCATGAATAAGGTAAATTTTCTGCCGAGTACATGAAGTCGCCAGGGCATGGAATTCTTAAACTGTCAACATGACAGCAGAAAAAGTAAATATAATACGGATGATTTTATTAGTTATAATTGGACATAATATAATATTATTAGGTTAGGTTGGCTTAGGTTAGGTTAGGTTAGGTTAGGTTAGTGACGGGGCCCTCCACTGCCGCGGCTAGTTCCAAGGGTATGGAAGTGAAGGTTGTCAATGCCAAGAGGAGTCACAGGCCAAGGTCTTCGTATGGTTGGAAGTCAGAATAAAAACTCATAGTTGGTAGATGGTCCATATATTGTTCAAGTTCACAAAAGTTCACAAAGTTCACAATGGTTCATCATATTATAATTATTAGTGTTCAAAAAAAAGTTAATATTATTCACATAAATGTTCGAAGCACAGTATACGGTCATCCGTCAGATGATAAAGTACACTAACACTCGCAACACAAAAAAAAGATATTGATTCGAGAGAGAAACTTCACAATTTGTTCCAAAAATATTAAAGTACCAGATAGGTATTTATGACAGAAAATTATTCACGAAATTTTTATAAGTCCCAGTTAGGTATTTATAATTTATCTCTCACACCGAAAATATTAAAGTACCAGATAGGTATTTATTCCCGAAAATTATTCACGAAATTTTTATAAGTCCCGGTTAGGTACTTCTAAACGATTTTTCGCGCCGAAACGCTAAGTCCAACTTAGGGTATTTTACCCGCAGGAGGAGAGGGGGAGTTGGGTGGTCCCAAACTCCTGTGCAACTGCACAAATGTATGAAAATAGATGCGAATTTGGATCGTCCACCGGCGTGGTGACGTCCTCGGAAGCAGTGAGAAAACTGGATACAGAATTCGGAAATCCTGGGTTTTTATTCGAATCGGGAGATTTCATCCCCTCGGCGAGCGTTCTACGGGTCAAAAATCCACATATCATTTTCACTATGAGATTTGGACTTAATTGATTGCCCCGCGGAACCGCAAGCCGCGAGCGAGCTGAAATCAACGGAGTTCGGTAGGCGCGGGCCGCTGGCATGAAATCTCGTTCGCGACATCCCGCTGAGAGCGCGATTTCATATAGCTCTCCTTACAATGAATGTGTTTTTTAGCTGGTATTGTACTTTTAGATTTTAATTAACCAAGCGAAAACTCAGTGTATCAAAGAGTGTGATACGTCAATCTGCTCGTTACCGCTTACGCTAGCATTTGAGTATGCACCCCGTGATGTGAGTCTCCTCATGATTGAATGGCGGGAGCCACCAGCCCGGACCTATAAGCGGGCCGCCCACGCGCTACGTGTATATTTATGATAAAAATAAAAATTATTAAAATATTAGGTCTTATTCTCTACGTATACATATAAATGTTATATCTAATTAACTTATATTTAAGGCGCTAAAATTAATGGAATCTGACCAGTCTCCGAGCTCTATATCTCGCGAACCTTTATGGTTACGCGTACTATAAAATAACTAAAATCTCCGCGGTCTATAGACGCATATGTCATTTCAAGTTTCACGTTGATCGGACACGCGCAGCTCTAGCTATCATTGATAATGTGTTTGTATGGAGATCTCGCGGCTGTCATGGATTGCGTAACCGGGTTTTCGCTCCACACATGAGCCAATCGGCTGCGGCCGCGGTCGGGATAGGGAATTGATCTAGTTGTGCGAGGGAGACAACTGTCCGGTTACCGACCAGCGAACGCCGCGCCAAGGCTGCTCATATGACACACACGATCCGCGAGAAATCCCGCGGGGCAATCTCGCGCTGGATGTGCGGATCACGCGTATGGTATTAATATGAGAGTGATGAAAATTAGATGCCAGAGGTATACAGTACCTCGTGAGTGGCTTAGATGCTATGTAGATGCTACGTACAGAGCCCAGGTCTGGACCGATTCTCGTCTAATTAAATTAATTAAAATATTGATTAATTATTATCTAGCTTAATTTCGTGGATCGAACTATGTCAACATTATATTCTAATTATAGGTACAGATTTATATATTAATGTCGGTTTACAATTACACACGCTGACAATACCTAATCATCGCAATTATACAATATTAGATCCATTTATCTTAATTACATTATTATATCTACTCGAAGTCCAATACAGTATTATGCTAATTTAACATTTATATACCTATCAATTATTTATTTAATTGAATTTTAATTACTACCTTATTATTACTCCGTCGTTATTTACATTCTTACCATCACTCTTCATGGTCCTTATGACCGACTTATCTCTTCTACAGTTCACCCTGAGGAGCAGTGGAACCTGCTGGGGCAACTGTAGGACTTCCTCATACCTCATATATGGCTCGTCTTTGTCGGGGGTCGTGAGCTTCTCGCTATATAACCGGTGGTACATTGACTATTTTGATCAGATCGAGCGGTTGGATGGTACCACTCCTTATGGGAGCGTCCTCTCAGGGGCACACTAAACGTGTTCGTGACAAACCCTCCTACTTCAAACCAAAAACCGCCAGAATCTGATCTCAATGCGCCAGCGGCCACCCTCGCTTCCGCGTCGCCAGGTAAAACAGTTCATGCAAAACTTAACTATACACTAAAGTAAAGACACACTACTCATGCACAAGATGACAAAAAAAATATGATTTCTTTTCCGTTTGGACTTCGCCCAGTGTCGGGTCCTATAGCTAAATATTTCATTGAACAAAAAATTATATAATGCAATTTTCGATTAGATAAATATCATTCCCGAGCCGTTGGTGACTGTTGTGGTCTGACTCCTCACCTCCTGGCGAAGAATGCGTTATAGGGCCTAGGGTTCCTTGTGGCACCACCCCATCGATTGTTCCCCCAGGTCAGTGTGTAGTTTTCCCGATGTGAGCCAAGCGACCCGTTCTGCGAGAATCGTTAACAATGTACTGGAGAGCGTCCCCCAGTACGTCTGCGACATGTTGTTGCATAAGAAATAGTTATTAGCTAATTGTTAGTCTACACATGCATATTAAAAGAAGAAATTATTAACTAAGGAATACATAAGAAATCTGAAAATGAGCAACCACACATCTCCGTCACGTTGTCTGCCTCCACCCTTCATCGTTAATTCTCATCATGAATTGGTAGTACACTAATCTATCTCCTTTTTGACATATTAAATTATTATCTCATTAATCCGTTAGTAGAAGTGACGTATATGCTACACATGACACGTCGCACATCTACACATTTTGAATTTTATTATAGAAGAACTGATTCTTGGATGAAATAGTTCTGAGTTATGTTTGAATTTTAATTTCGAGAGGCGTCGCGACGTTGGCCGACGTATGCGGCGCCTTCGTAAGTTCTATTGTTATTATTCGGTATGATATTCTATATAAGTTTCTCGACGGGGCATGTCTGTCGATATGGTAATTGGTGTTATGTAATATGATGCTTTTAACTCCCTCGGATCTATGATTAACAATCTATTTATGTCGATCGCCTTCACCGTGATCAGACTACTTTAATTTTTTTTTAATTCGGACAGGACAACGCGACAATATCTGTGTGCCAGCTCTCTCTCAGATAGCACACAATTGTTAATTCCTAACTACGTTGCCTCCCAGCGCACCTTATGAGTCGTCCACGGCGACCACACGCTTCCGCGGGCTCTGTCCTGGCGTGATCGTATCAGCTGCCCCAAGATTTCGCCTCCCCTCGCCACGGCAGACTCTGGTGATGCACCGGACGAGAGGGCACTTCGCGTACCTTCGTTACATCATCCAGACGCCGCGCGCGAGTTCTGGAACGTCGCGTCCCGCCCATGGTTTCGCCAAGGTCGCCAGAAGTTCGGGCAGGTGACGCTCGCACGCACTCCAGTGTGCCCCGACAGCGCACTCGCGATTACTTCAGGCTCCCTCGATGCCGTGTCTTGGGGCGATCGTTTCTCGCTAACCAAGACTACATCTTCCCCCGCTGCGGTGAACTTGGCGATGGTCTTTGACGAGAGGGGTAATCCGGCCCCCCCTCCGCCTGGTCATCCCAGTCACGGCGAACGGGTTCTGGGACGTCGTGTTTCGCCCACGTGCGCGGTCGAAGCCACCAGAGCTACGGCAGTTGACGTAACACGCCACCTACGATTTTATCAGTTATTTCGGAAAACAATATTCTACAAGCTACACGTCCAAATCCTTCATACACAACTTAAAATTATTGTTATTATTAGTTATCCTTAATTATTAGTTTCAATTTTAATATTAGTCACCAATTAATTATACAGGGTGCCAGATTCAGCTTTACCGATTAGTACAATTATTATCCGGCATCGGCACAACGTTAATGGGTTATTTTTCTATACAATCTTGACGCCAGCTTCGACGACGCTACGGCAGTACCTACTGTTTGTCGAACGGTCGTTCAACGCAGGATCTCCGCGGCCGCTTCCACCCTTTGGTATCAGTATATTCAATAAGCCCTAACATGGCGATTTCATACTAAATCTGACTTAATATTATGGTTCGCTATTCTTAATGCTACTCCTGCTGCCAGAATTGAATTTTAATTTTTACTGATCCTGCTAAATTAACAAACCCAAGCTATGATTTATTTTCAACAGTTCGTACATTTTTTTTTTCAATTCGGTCGTCATGCGTTGCGAACACATGGCGACCCCAAACGGCTACCTGCCCAATATATGCCACCGCTGTTCGGATAGATTTGCGCAATTCACACGTTTCGCTGGACTTATGCAATTCTTAATCTAATAAAATGTGACATGATTTGAAATAATATTTAAATAAGCTTCTGGTTGTCTAGTACCTAGTTAAAATTGGACATGACATATAAATTTTATACAGGTTTACAAAAAGAATATATCTATTACGCTTTCGAGAAAAGTCAATAATATTCGTCCAACTCCGCGGCACCAGGCGCGTGTCCTTCATTCATCATTTCATATTTCACCCACTAACACTATGCTTGACAGAAGACCATCGTCAGCTCCGTGGCTGATGATGCGGTGCCGGGCGTGTCAGCTGCACTCTCCACGGCCGCCTCCCATCCTTCGTCCTGTGCTGGGCGCTCCTGTCTGGGGCTGGTGTTCCCACGCTGTCCTCCGCGTTGAGGAGTTGTCTCCTCGGCAGGGTCTTCGCGTCGGGCGGTTGGCTTCTCGATTTCGCTGTTGACGCAGCCGCACAGAATGCACGGCAGCGGCTCAGCTTTTGACGTTCGTGAGTTCGCCATACGTCCAGTCGTTTGGGTGCTCGGCATGATGAAACTCATATCTTCGTTGACAGGAGACGGAGTGCGGCGGGCTTTTGACCGCGTGTCCATTAGGTGAAACGACGTCGATTAGTTTTTGTTCCGCCGCCCTGGGACTTCTCGTTCGACCGGAATCTTCAAGGTGCCGATTTTGGCATGCCCCAGCTTCACTATCGCTTTGGCACAATTTCGGCCTTTTCGTACCGTACTGGTACCAGACGACGGTTACGCGTGTGAGAGTTACACTTTTAGAATTATTTTTTTATTAAAATTATCGGTTTTATTTATATTTATATAGTTAATATTAATTTAATTAGTTTTTAATTAATCGCGTGCATACTTATTTTAAAGATGCTAGATTGACGTTGCGATTATAAAAAAAAGTTAAAAAAGAATTATTATGTTTTTATAATTAATTATAATCTTCTATAATTATATTTTTATCAAGGTGGCGATTATTTATTCATGTGCGCTATGGTTGTACATGATAGAGATAGGTTTTAAATAGTTCTTATTCGGTGGAATTCCGAAGATACACGAGTTTATGTTTTTTCAAAAATATATAGTTTTTACTAAGTGTCGCTATTTTGCGTTTTTATGCACTGTTGTCACGTTAGTTGCTTGAGGTATACACATTGTTATATAAAAGTTCGAGAAAAACATAGTTATTTATATTTTATTATATTTTTCTATATATTTTATTTTTAGGCTTTATTTTGTAATTTGTACTAAATGGATTGTTACATTTGCGAATTTAGTAAAAAAAGTTAGAAAATTATAGTTTATAGGTTTATCTAGTAAATTACTACGTATTTTTACTAAGTTTTATTATTTTTATTTATATTCAATCCACAATTACAGAGAATTGTAAAAACGAGAAAAATAATTTTATAAATAATTTTTTTATCGAAATTTATTAAGTATTTTTAAGTTTTATTACTATGTATTTTTTTTACTATATTTTCCTTGAATTGGTTCTTGACAGTTGATGTTTACAAGAAAAAGTAAAAAAATGATTTTTAATTTTTATATAAAAATTTACTAGGCCTATAAAAATAGGTTACTATATATTATTAAAACGCTATAAGAGTTTATTTTAGCTTGGCACTGCTCATCCAAGTGAGCTTTGTTTACACTTTAATGTTCAGTACTCACAGTTTATTTTGTTTTTCTGCTGGGTGCTCAGGGTTGAGAGCATCCCAGGGTTTGGAGTCGTTCAGATTTATGCGATCTGAAAAGTCACACCGATGGGCGCCAGATTGACGGGGCCCTCCACTGCCGCGGCTAGTTCCAAGGGTATGGAAGTGAAGGTTGTCAATGCCAAGAGGAGTCACAGGCCAAGGTCTTCGTATGGTTGGAAGTCAGAATAAAAACTCATAGTTGGTAGATGGTCCATATATTGTTCAAGTTCACAAAAGTTCACAAAGTTCACAATGGTTCATCATATTATAATTATTAGTGTTCAAAAAAAAAAAGTTAATATTATTCACATAAATGTTCGAAGCACAGTATACGGTCATCCGTCAGATGATAAAGTACATTAACACTCGCAACACAAAAAAAGATATTGATTCGAGAGAGAAACTTCACAATTTGTTCCAAAAATATTAAAGTACCAGATAGGTATTTATGACAGAAAATTATTCACGAAATTTTTATAAGTCCCAGTTAGGTACTTATAATTTATTTCTCACACCGAAAATATTAAAGTACCAGATAGGTATTTATTCCCGAAAATTATTCACGAAATTTTTATAAGTCCCGGTTAGGTACTTCTAAACGATTTTTCGCGCCGAAACGCTGAGTCCAACTTAGGGTATTTTACCCGCAGGAGGAGAGGGGGAGTTGGGTGGTCCCAAACTCCTGTGCAACTGCACAAATGTATGAAAATAGATGCGAATTTGGATCGTCCACCGGCGTGGTGACGTCCTCGGAAGCAGTGAGAAAACTGGATACAGAATTCGGAAATCCTGGGTTTTTATTCGAATCGGGAGATTTCATCCCCTCGGCGAGCGTTCTACGGGTCAAAAATCCACATATCATTTTCACTATGAGATTTGGACTTAATTGATTGCCCCGCGGAACCGCAAGCCGCGAGCGAGCTGAAATCAACGGAGTTCGGTAGGCGCGGGCCGCTGGCATGAAATCTCGTTCGCGACATCCCGCTGAGAGCGCGATTTCATATAGCTCTCCTTACAATGAATGTGTTTTTTAGCTGGTATTGTACTTTTAGATTTTAATTAACCAAGCGAAAACTCAGTGTATCAAAGAGTGTGATACGTCAATCTGCTCGTTACCGCTTACGCTAGCATTTGAGTATGCACCCCGTGATGTGAGTCTCCTCATGATTGAATGGCGGGAGCCACCAGCCCGGACCTATAAGCGGGCCGCCCACGCGCTACGTGTATATTTATGATAAAAATAAAAATTATTAAAATATTAGGTCTTATTCTCTACGTATACATATAAATGTTATATCTAATTAACTTATATTTAAGGCGCTAAAATTAATGGAATCTGACCAGTCTCCGAGCTCTATATCTCGCGAACCTTTATGGTTACGCGTACTATAAAATAACTAAAATCTCCGCGGTCTATAGACGCATATGTCATTTCAAGTTTCACGTTGATCGGACACGCGCAGCTCTAGCTATCATTGATAATGTGTTTGTATGGAGATCTCGCGGCTGTCATGGATTGCGTAACCGGGTTTTCGCTCCACACATGAGCCAATCGGCTGCGGCCGCGGTCGGGATAGGGAATTGATCCAGTTGTGCGAGGGAGACAACTGTCCGGTTACCGACCAGCGAACGCCGCGCCAAGGCTGCTCATATGACACACACGATCCGCGAGAAATCCCGCGGGGCAATCTCGCGCTGGATGTGCGGATCACGCGTATGGTATTAATATGAGAGTGATGAAAATTAGATGCCAGAGGTATACAGTACCTCGTGAGTGGCTTAGATGCTATGTAGATGCTACGTACAGAGCCCAGGTCTGGACCGATTCTCGTCTAATTAAATTAATTAAAATATTGATTAATTATTATCTAGCTTAATTTCGTGGATCGAACTATGTCAACATTATATTCTAATTATAGGTACAGATTTATATATTAATGTCGGTTTACAATTACACACGCTGACAATACCTAATCATCGCAATTATACAATATTAGATCCATTTATCTTAATTACATTATTATATCTACTCGAAGTCCAATACAGTATTATGCTAATTTAACATTTATATACCTATCAATTATTTATTTAATTGAATTTTAATTACTACCTTATTATTACTCCGTCGTTATTTACATTCTTACCATCACTCTTCATGGTCCTTATGACCGACTTATCTCTTCTACAGTTCACCCTGAGGAGCAGTGGAACCTGCTGGGGCAACTGTAGGACTTCCTCATACCTCATATATGGCTCGTCTTTGTCGGGGGTCGTGAGCTTCTCGCTATATAACCGGTGGTACATTGACTATTTTGATCAGATCGAGCGGTTGGATGGTACCACTCCTTATGGGAGCGTCCTCTCAGGGGCACACTAAACGTGTTCGTGACATCAACATTATATTCTAATTATAGGTACAGATTTATATATTAATGTCGGTTTACAATTACACACGCTGACAATACCTAATCATCGCAATTATACAATATTAGATCCATTTATCTTAATTACATTATTATATCTACTCGAAGTCCAATACAGTATTATGCTAATTTAACATTTATATACCTATCAATTATTTATTTAATTGAATTTTAATTACTACCTTATTATTACTCCGTCGTTATTTACATTCTTACCATCACTCTTCATGGTCCTTATGACCGACTTATCTCTTCTACAGTTCACCCTGAGGAGCAGTGGAACCTGCTGGGGCAACTGTAGGACTTCCTCATACATCATATATGGCTCGTCTTTGTCGGGGGTCGTGAGCTTCTCGCCATATAACCGGTGGTACATTGACTATTTTGATCAGATCGAGCGGTTGGATGGTACCACTCCTTATGGGAGCGTCCTCTCAGGGGCACACTAAACGTGTTCGTGACAAACCCTCCTACTTCAAACCAAAAACCGCCAGAATCTGATCTCAATGCGCCAGCGGCCACCCTCGCTTCCGCGTCGCCAGGTAAAACAGTTCATGCAAAACTTAACTATACACTAAAGTAAAGACACACTACTCATGCACAAGATGACAAAAAAATATGATTTCTTTTCCGTTTGGACTTCGCCCAGTGTCGGGTCCTATAGCTAAATATTTCATTGAACAAAAAATTATATAATGCAATTTTCGATTAGATAAATATCATTCCCGAGCCGTTGGTGACTGTTGTGGTCTGACTCCTCACCTCCTGGCGAAGAATGCGTTATAGGGCCTAGGGTTCCTTGTGGCACCCCCCCATCGATTGTTCCCCCAGGTCAGTGTGTAGTTTTCCCGATGTGAGCCAAGCGACCCGTTCTGCGAGAATCGTTAACAATGTACTGGAGAGCGTCCCCCAGTACGTCTGCGACATGTTGTTGCATAAGAAATAGTTATTAGCTAATTGTTAGTCTACACATGCATATTAAAAGAAGAAATTATTAACTAAGGAATACATAAGAAATCTGAAAATGAGCAACCACACATCTCCGTCACGTTGTCTGCCTCCACCCTTCATCGTTAATTCTCATCATGAATTGGTAGTACACTAATCTATCTCCTTTTTGACATATTAAATTATTATCTCATTAATCCGTTAGTAGAAGTGACGTATATGCTACACATGACACGTCGCACATCTACATATTTTGAATTTTATTATAGAAGAACTGATTCTTGGATGAAATAGTTCTGAGTTATGTTTGAATTTTAATTTCGAGAGGCGTCGCGACGTTGGCCGACGTATGCGGCGCCTTCGTAAGTTCTATTGTTATTATTCGGTATGATATTCTATATAGGTTTCTCGACAGAACAATGCCTCCGTCGGTCGGGTAGGGGACGTATGCAATACTACGCTTTTTTATGGCGTTCTCCGGGGCCAAGCGAGCTACGGTCCCTCGGGCGGCGTGCCCCCGCGCGGCCCGCGAGTCGATACCTCCGTTTGGGCGGTCGGGACCGGAAAGGCGTGTCGTCGAGGATGTCGTCTAACACACTCTTCCGGTCTTCCCGGTTCCGTTCTACGTCCGGCATGGCGGGACTGTGGCCAACCCCGGGTGTACTCGAACTCGTGAGTCTTAGCGGCGCACGTCTACCGGTTCCGTCAGTACCGACGCCGACTTCTTCGTCGAACTCCGGGAGCCCTTCGGTCTCGTCCTCACTCCCGTCGGAGCCGATTGCTCGCCTGACGTCCTCCACGTCCACGGGTTCGATGGCGGGCGGCGTCAGCGTTGGCGCCGGACCATCGGCCCCTTCGTTTGCTGCCCCCGGTCTCCCGGTAGCAGGGGGAAGGTACCGTCGGATTTGATCAACGTGAAACTTATAAGGGCGTCCGCGCCGGTTCACATAGTATTGGGTGCGCCCTATTTTCATGATTATAGTATGCGGCCCGCTCCACTTCGCGTCCAGTCCGGCGCAGGCACCCGGCCTTTTCTTAGGGTGCTCCTTGGTGTACACCTTGTCACCTATCTCGTACGTCGGCGGCCCGGTAGCTGCCTCGGTACCCCGACTCCGGAGGTATGCTCCTTGGTTTGCTAAGACGGCCGCGTTCATTTCCTCGCGGTTCAGTTGTACTTCGTCGTCGCGACCCGTCCGCAGCGGGTTGGCGAAATGCCCTGGTCGGCAGATGGGGTACCCCCATAGTACCTCGGCGGGAGAGAACCCAGTCGCGTCGTTCCTCCGACATCGGAGATCATATAGGACATCAGCGACGTGCAGATCCCATTTGCCATGGTCACTGCTAGCCAGGCGGACCCGGAGGCCTTTCTTGATCTCCTGGTTCCGGCGTTCGGTGGGGTTACAACGTGGCATATAGATCGCGGTCGTCCAGTGCTTGATTCCCCATTTTTCTAGCGCCGTCCGCCATTTTGGGTGGTCGAACTGAGTTCCGTTGTCCGTCAGGATTGCCCGCGGATAACCGTACCGCTTGAGGATTTGTTCTTCGACGAACGGTAGGATCGTCGATACCGTCGCGGACCTCATCACGAAAGCCTCTACCCATCGTGAGAACATGTCAGTTATCACCAGTAGGTACTTGTTGAGGCGCCCTGTCGTCGGATACGGTCCCATCAAGTCTAGTGACAAGATCTCCCATGGCCTCACCGCCTCGACGTGGGACGTTTGAGGTGCGGAAGGCTGCGCGGCGCATCTCTTCCGTGTGGCGCATATTTCGCAACTACGGACGTATCTTTCGACGTCACGCCGTCTCTTACACCAATGATACCACTTCCTTATGGAGCGGTCTGTCTCCGCGGCACCCGGATGTCCACTCTGATCGTGGTACACCTTCATCACTTCGACCCTCGTGCCGTCGGGTACGATCAACCTAGGATCCCACCCATCCTTAATTTGCACCAGCATCCGATCCCGTACGGCGAGTCCGGCAGGTCGTTTCCCCGCGTATTCGGGGGAAATGAGGCGCGCGACCCACTCCATCGTGCGGGGGTCAGTCTTTTGTTTCTCGATCACTTCCTCCCGGATGCTTACCATCTCCAGCAACATTGCAGTAGCTTCCGGTCTCCTCGTGGGTGCTTCGATTCGGGCACACTCCTCTTCCGGGCTAAGCGTCTCACCTGCGGGTTCTTGCGGGAACCTCGAGAGATGGTCCGCTAGGTAGTTCTCACTGCCGGGGCAGTGTTCGGTCTCGAAATTGAATTCCGAGAGCAGAATCGCCCACCTAGCGAGCTTTCCTTTCTGGTTCTTGGCGGTATTCAACCATGTCAACGCCTGGTTGTCCGTTATCAGCCTAAACTTCCTATCTTCCAGATAACCGCGGTATTTGGTGATACCCCATACAGCGGCCATGGTCTCTAGTTCGTTTATGTGGTAACGGGCTTCCGTTTCGTTGACGCGTTTGCTCGCGTAAGAAATAACATCGCGCCCGCCATCGTCCCGTGGTTGGAACAGTACGGCCGCGATGCCATGCCCGCTGGCGTCCGTTTGGAGGCAGAAAGGTCTCTCGAAGTCAGGTCTGGCCAATCTCAAAGGCTGCTTCAATGCGTCCTTTATTCGACGAAAGGCGACCTCCGCGTCATCATTCCACTGAAACCTCACAGTCGTGCGAAGCAGCTTCGTCAGCGGCACAGCCATCTCGGCGAAGTGCGGTACGTACTCTCGTAGCCAGTTACACAGCCCCAGGAAGGCGCGTACATCGCGCCTCGTCTTGGGCACCGCGGCCGCCTCCACTTCCGCCAGGTGATGCTCCTGGGGCTCGTTTCCTGTTTCCGTGATACGATGCCCTAAGTAGTCTACAGCTTGTCTCCCGATCTGACACTTCTTTGGAGCGACCCGTAACTCGTGGAACTGCAATCGCTCGAACACTAGCCTTAGATGTTGTGCGTGTTCCTCCCAGGTGTTGCTATACACTATGATGTCGTCGAGGTAGACGAGGCAGATCTTGTTTACTAAGCCGATCAGGACTTCTTGCGCCATCAGGCGCTGAAAGGATCCCACAGCCTGCTTCAACCCAAATGGGAGAACACGAAACTGGTAGCAGCCACCATCGGCAGTTGCAAAGGCTGTCAATGGTTTAGTCTCGGGGTGCAATTTTAATTGCCAGTATCCATGGCGAAGATCTAGCGAACTGAAGACTTTGGCAGTCCCTAGGTCCTTCAGGGTCTCCAAGATCAGTGGTAGCGTGGTCGCCTCGTCCTCCGTCTGAGAATTCAACCGTCGGTAATCAACACAAAACCTCGTCGACCCGTCTTTTTTAGGTACCAAGACGACCGGGCTTATGTACGGGCTAGAACTCGGCTCGATCACTCCATCGGCCAGCATTTGCTCCACATCTTCTTGTATTTGTTTCCTCTTCTGTTCCGATTGTCGATATGGTCCCAGGCGGAACGGAGTCGGCTTCCTCAAGAAGATCCGGACTTCCGTGGTTCGGCACAGGGGGCCCGTTTCGGCGAAACGGTCTGCAAAATCTTCTAGGACTTTTGTTAAGGTGGTACGGGCCGAATCGGGGATACCGGGCGCTAACTCGGCCAACTGAATCGGCCCACCGGGTAGGGGCTTCCGGAGCGGCTTACTGTATAACGTCTGCCGCAGGTCATTGCCATAGTGGATGCAGCGTCGCTTCATGTCGACCACCGCCTGCTGTGCCTCTAGCCAGTCCAACCCTATCAAAAAAGGGACGTGCAGGCCGCTGACCAGAAGCGCTTGCACCACTACGGGGCTGTCCCTAAGGAAGCCCTTCACAGTGACGACCCCCGCGGTACGCAGGGAACCGCCCCCGGCCGTGACCAAAACCTGTGGGTTTCCGCCTGGCGCTGCCTCATGGGGGTACAGCTCGCTGCGCAGCAGGGTGTGTGTGGCCCCCGTGTCGATGACGGCGTCATGTTCCGTCTCGCTACCTTCGATGCGGAAGGGCAGCGTGAGTAGGTGACCCCCCTTAAGAGCGGGAGCGCCCCCCCCCCCAAACACTGTATACCCCCGCAGCGGCCTTGTCGACGTTATCGGAATTCATATTACACACATTATTCACACTATCACTAGTTATTTCACACTTAGCACTACATATCTCGTTACAACAATCACACTCGTCTAATACAAATCTATTCTTAGTTAACACGCATTTATCATAATGGTCGCTGGCCTTATTGGTGCAATCGTCGGCTGCATGCCTCCGCGTAGCTCCTGATCGATCCCTATATACAACATGGGCACGCGGGTCACCAGCTATGCGCGTGTTTTGGTGGCGAGTGATAACGGGGCGACCCCCGTCACTAGTACCGCGATCGGCGGTCCTTCCGGTCCGCCGTTGGAATTGTCCGTTCGGAGTCGGGGTGGAGGCCGGAGCACCACATGCACGGTGGGTGTTATAGCTATGGTTATTAGTGACTAGGCGGCCAGCTTCGGCCCTACTGGTAAATCGGCATGGTACGTATGGTGTGCCAGGATCGGCGGTAGGGCTACGGATGTTAGTTGACATGAGTGGGCCGTCGCCAACTTTGGCGCGGCCCGGACTACTCACCGCCTCAGACGTGCTCGGCTTGGCTCCCGCAGGTCCAGAGATCTGTTGGTCGGGCTCGCTCTGGGCGGACATTCGATGCTTACCTTGTCCGCCCGCCACGTCCGCGTAACTGCCATAGCCCAGGCCGGTCAGCGCCGCCCTATTAACAAAGGTCATGGTGCTAATATGAAGGTCGCCAGGGCGGCTAGGGGGCGAGCGCTGCCAACCACCTACACCAGACCTCTCGGAGACGACCCCAGCGGCCACGTCTCTGCCTATACACAAGTTAATAGCATTGTTACCAGCCTCGGTATTCAGATTATCGATCGTCCCGTTATTACATAAATTCAAGTCATTTTGGCCAGCCTCGGCGATTAAATAATTGTTCCTATTGTTATTGCATAAATTTAAATCATTTTGGCCAGCCTCGGCAATTAAATAATTGATTCTATTGTTACTGTCTGTATTGCAAAATGTTTTCACCTTATTTAAATTGTCTCTAGGTTTCAACACACTATTCCTACAGCCACTTATATCTATAAGAGCGTCCAGATCACTGGCCATGCGTTGCGCAGGCGTCACTTGTACGTCCTTGCACTCCGCACGAACCGGTTCGCTCGTTGGCACGGCGGACCGGCGTCTTGGACGAATCGGTGAAGATTTCGCCGGCGCCGTGGACCTTCCTCATTCTTGGGCTGGATGTTCCTGCCGCTTCGCTGCAGTGTCCTCCTGCCTGGGGCTGGTATTCCCACGCTGCATTCCGCCACGTCCAGCTCTTGCTTAGTAGCTGCCTCTCGTCCCAGTACCTCCTCCGCGTTGAGGAGTGGTCTCCTCGACAGGGCCTTCGCGTCTGGCAGTTGGCTTCTCGTCCGCTCTCGGTTTCTCTCGCCAGCTGTCGGTGCTGGTCAACTTCCTGATTTCGCTGTTGACGCAGCCGCATAGAATGCACGGCGGCGGCTCAGCTTTTGACGTTCGTGAGTTCGTCATGCGACCGGTCGTTTGGGTGGTAGGTAACGGATGGAGCTGTTGTGCAATGGTCAAGAGCTGCTCCATCGTCTTCCATGGCATCAGGTTGACGCGAAGTTGGTCGCGTTCTGTCAACAGGAAGTGAAATGTTTGACCGAGGACTTCCGGTTTCGCTTCCGGCATTAAGACGGCGGCCAGCTCAGCTTTTTGACGTAAAAATTTATACGGTTCAATGTCTGGTCGCTGTCTCTGTACCAGTAGCTCAATCCTTTGACGCTGACGCCGGGCGAATGATTCGAAATGGAGTTTGCCATCCTGGCAAAACGCATCCCAGCTGTCAGCTGGATCGAACGTCCGACCCCAGGTCTTAGCTTCACCTTCGAGGCGGTTCAGGACCTCGCGCACTCTGCAGTTGGGCGGGCACTTTGATTCTTTAAAGTACGCCTCGCATTCGGCCACAAAATCGGCAAAACGTTGACGCGGATCGCCGGTGAATATGGTGCGAAGCTCCGGCTTCGGAGCATAAGGCCTTTTGGACTCGTCTTCGGGTGCTTCCCTCCTGGGCGGCATACTTGTCGCGCTGAAATCTGTACGCGGGCTGTCCACCGGAAAAACCTGCGCGTGTTGAAAGCTGTCCCCTCCGAAAATGTCGGATGGGCCGCTGACGGCTTCCTCTTCGGCCGGGCTCGGCACGGTGATACTCATATCTTCGTTGACAGGAGACGGAGCGCGGCGAGCTTTGGACCGTGTGTCCATTAGACGAGACGACGTCGATTAGTTTTTGTTCCGCTGCTCTGGGACTTCCCGTTCGACCGGAATCTTCAAGGCGCCGATTTTGGCGTGCCCCAGCTTCACTATCGCTTGGGCACAATTTCGGCCCTTTCCGTACCGTATTGGTACCAGACGACGGTTATGCGCGCGAAAGTTACACTTGAGAATTATTTTTATTAAAATTATCGGTTTTATTTATATTTATATAGATAATATTAATTTAATTAGTTTTTAATTAATCGCGTGCATACTTATTTTAAAGATGCCAGGTTGACGTTGCGATTATATAAAAAAAAAAAAAAAAAAAAAAAGTTAAAAAAGAATTATTATGTTTTTATAATTAATTATAATTTTCTATAATTATATTTTTATCAAGGTGGCGATTATTTATTCATGTGCGCTATGGTTGTACATGATGGAGATAGGTTTTAAAATGTTCTTATTCGGTGGAATTCCGAAGATACACGAGTTTATGTTTTTTCAAAATATATAGTTTTTACTAAGTGTCGCTATTTTGCGTTTTTATGCACTGTTGTCACGTTAGTTGCTTGAGGTATACACATTGTTATATAAAAGTTCGAGAAAAACATAGTTATTTATATTTTATTATATTTTTCTATATATTTTATTTTTAGGCTTTATTTTGTAATTTGTACTAAATGGATTGTTACATTTGCGAATTTAGTAAAAAAAGTTAGAAAATTATAGTTTATAGGTTTATATAGTAAATTACTACGTATTTTTACTAAGTTTTATTATTTTTATTTATATTCAATCCACAATTACAGAGAATTGTAAAACGAGAAAAATAATTTCCAATTTTTTTATCGAAATTTATTAAGTATTTTTAAGTTTTATTACTATGTATTTTTTTTTTTTACTATATTTTCCTTGAATTGGTTCTTGACAGTTGATGTTTACAAGAAAAAGTAAAAAAAATGATTTTTAATTTTTTATATAAAAATTTACTAGGCCTATAAAAATAGGTTACTATATATTATTAAAACGCTATAAGAGTTTATTTTAGCTTGGCACTGCTCATCCAAGTGAGCTTTGTTTACACTTTAATGTTCAGTACTCACAGTTTATTTTGTTTTTCTGCTGGGTGCTCAGGGTTGAGAGCATCCCAGGGTTTGGAGTCGTTCAGATTTATGCGATCTGAAAAGCCCCACGTTGGGCGCCAGATTGACGGGGCCCTCCACTGCCGCGGCTAGTTCCAAGGGTATGGAAGTGAAGGTTGTCAATGCCAAGAGGAGTCACAGGCCAAGGTCTTCGTATGGTTGGAAGTCAGAATAAAAACTCATAGTTGGTAGATGGTCCATATATTGTTCAAGTTCACAAAAGTTCACAAAGTTCACAATGGTTCATCATATTATAATTATTAGTGTTCAAAAAAAAGTTAATATTATTCACATAAATGTTCGAAGCACAGTATACGGTCATCCGTCAGATGATAAAGTACACTAACACTCGCAACACAAAAAAAAGATATTGATTCGAGAGAGAAACTTCACAATTTGTTCCAAAAATATTAAAGTACCAGATAGGTATTTATGACAGAAAATTATTCACGAAATTTTTATAAGTCCCAGTTAGGTATTTATAATTTATCTCTCACACCGAAAATATTAAAGTACCAGATAGGTATTTATTCCCGAAAATTATTCACGAAATTTTTATAAGTCCCGGTTAGGTACTTCTAAACGATTTTTCGCGCCGAAACGCTAAGTCCAACTTAGGGTATTTTACCCGCAGGAGGAAAGGGGGAGTTGGGTGGTCCCAAACTCCTGTGCAACTGCACAAATGTATGAAAATAGATGCGAATTTGGATCGTCCACCGGCGTGGTGACGTCCTCGGAAGCAGTGAGAAAACTGGATACAGAATTCGGAAATCCTGGGTTTTTATTCGAATCGGGAGATTTCATCCCCTCGGCGAGCGTTCTACGGGTCAAAAATCCACATATCATTTTCACTATGAGATTTGGACTTAATTGATTGCCCCGCGGAACCGCAAGCCGCGAGCGAGCTGAAATCAACGGAGTTCGGTAGGCGCGGGCCGCTGGCATGAAATCTCGTTCGCGACATCCCGCTGAGAGCGCGATTTCATATAGCTCTCCTTACAATGAATGTGTTTTTTAGCTGGTATTGTACTTTTAGATTTTAATTAACCAAGCGAAAACTCAGTGTATCAAAGAGTGTGATACGTCAATCTGCTCGTTACC
This sequence comes from Rhyacophila brunnea, assembly GCF_057557595.1. Lineage (NCBI taxonomy): Eukaryota > Metazoa > Arthropoda > Insecta > Trichoptera > Rhyacophilidae > Rhyacophila > Rhyacophila brunnea. The sequence goes on from NW_028232774.1 coordinate 26,596,139, forward strand.
GCTTACGCTAGCATTTGAGTATGCACCCCGTGATGTGAGTCTCCTCATGATTGAATGGCGGGAGCCACCAGTCCGGACCTATAAGCGGGCCGCCCACGCGCTACGTGTATATTTATGATAAAAATAAAAATTATTAAAATATTAGGTCTTATTCTCTACGTATACATATAAATGTTATATCTAATTAACTTATATTTAAGGCGCTAAAATTAATGGAATCTGACCAGTCTCCGAGCTCTATATCTCGCGAACCTTTATGGTTACGCGTACTATAAAATAACTAAAATCTCCGCGGTCCATAGACGCATATGTCATTTCAAGTTTCACGTTGATCGGACACGCGCAGCTCTAGCTATCATTGATAATGTGTTTGTATGGAGATCTCGCGGCTGTCATGGATTGCGTAACCGGGTTTTCGCTCCACACATGAGCCAATCGGCTGCGGCCGCGGTCGGGATAGGGAATTGATCCAGTTGTGCGAGGGAGACAACTGTCCGGTTACCGACCAGCGAACGCAGCGCCAAGGCTGCTCATATGACACACATGATCCGCGAGAAATCCCGCGGGGCAATCTCGCGCTGGATGTGCGGATCACGCGTATGGTATTAATATGAGAGTGATGAAAATTAGATGCCAGAGGTATACAGTACCTCGTGAGTGGCTTAGATGCTATGTAGATGCTACGTACAGAGCCCAGGTCTGGACCGATTCTCGTCTAATTAAATTAATTAAAATATTGATTAATTATTATCTAGCTTAATTTCGTGGATCGAACTATGTCAACATTATATTCTAATTATAGGTACAGATTTATATATTAATGTCGGTTTACAATTACACACGCTGACAATACCTAATCATCGCAATTATACAATATTAGATCCATTTATCTTAATTACATTATTATATCTACTCGAAGTCCAATACAGTATTATGCTAATTTAACATTTATATACCTATCAATTATTTATTTAATTGAATTTTAATTACTACCTTATTATTACTCCGTCGTTATTTACATTCTTACCATCACTCTTCATGGTCCTTATGACCGACTTATCTCTTCTACAGTTCACCCTGAGGAGCAGTGGAACCTGCTGGGGCAACTGTAGGACTTCCTCATACATCATATATGGCTCGTCTTTGTCGGGGGTCGTGAGCTTCTCGCCATATAACCGGTGGTACATTGACTATTTTGATCAGATCGAGCGGTTGGATGGTACCACTCCTTATGGGAGCGTCCTCTCAGGGGCACACTAAACGTGTTCGTGACATTAGGTTAGGTTAGGTTAGATTAGGTTTTGAAATTCTGAATTATTCAACTGAATGTCCATTTTGAGGTTAGCTAACAAGTGTCAACAATACAATCGACCATTGCATGTACGATACCCAAGCACGAATCAAATCGCGAAAATACCTTTAAATAAAATTCATCCGTTATCATATTATAGTTCTAGTTTTTTTGCGCATAGTAAATGGACATGAACGTCATTTTAGTTATTGATTGGTATATTTTTATATTATAATCAATGACATTTGACACAAATTTGGTTAGTTGCAAAAAATACCACCGGAGCGCGACCACCTATTTCGACCATAGACAATATACGTATATTTTGACCAATCGACGAGCATTTCACACATTTAGTTTAGTTGCAAAAAATACCACCGTAGCGCTAGTATCTAATTTGTCCAAGACATGAAGTAGGCAGAAAAATTACTGCCAATTTCACGCACTCTCCAGATATTTTGTCTAATTCATGAATAAGACAACGGGCTTGCATTTTTCATGATTTAGGCAAAATTTTGCCCATTTCATGTAATATTCAATTTCGCACATTCGGCGTAACATATACACATACAACATTGGCCAAACAAGTTTGAGTTTTCCCCATTTTATCACTTTTCACTAATACAGAAAGACGAAGAATTTGATCTTACATAGAATTTTATATTAAAAGAAATATATAACACTTATATTATTATAAACTGTGGAGTTATATAATTTTAATCATATTTTCAGGCGAGACAATCACATTCGGTTCTTTATTAAATTTAATTATGTTTGCAGTAAATATAAAATATATATAAATTGTTATGTTTTCGACAACGGAAATCCGTACAAACGGGCCCCTATCCTTCACGAGGTCCAGTTGAATGTGTATATCACTAATAAGACTCAGTGAATGTTATTCTTCAGCGATGTTTATTCGTCATGGTGTAAATAAAAATGAAAGAACTCTGGAGAGTTCGATCCGCAGTGAACAAGACGGAGAGTAGAGCGGAGTTAAGTTTGAACAAACTGAAAGGTCCGAGTTGAATGATCTTAGAATCATTTACAATGGTATACATATGAAATAGTAAGTAAGTGATATTAGTGACGCTTAGTTCATATACAAGGGTTTTTTTTGTTTACTATCTTTATTAAAAACCACAACAGGCCGTGAAGCCCAAAAATAGTGGTAAACCTCCCAGGTTTGAGGAATTTACATATTAGAATATTTTGACCTCACCGGGAATCCAACCCAGAACTCCGGGATGGAAGGCCAGCGCCTTACGCACTGCACCACGAGACCTATATAAGGCTATTTATTAGTTGCAAGTATCTTAAATTAAGTAACATCATCATAAATACCAAGTTGTATATCCCTGATTCAGTCATGCGTCTTGATAACGTTTGATGATATAACATTTATATATTAATGTTGAAATGATAAAAAATTACTATTATGTACATACAGAACAATAAATAATATTGAATACGTTATTTATTTTTATTACGTAATGCCAAAACACGTGAGTTTGATTTCAAACAAAAGAATATAATAACACCATTTATTACATCGTAAATAATGCATTGAAAACATGAGTGACCATTGATCACTAATCAAATAATAAAATAGGAAAATAGCAATTAAGAGCTGTGTAGAAAAATGACCAAAGTAAAAATGGGGCATTCTGCTGCGAAAAGGCATAAAACAATTCCTTTCCTAGTATGATTCTGAAAATAATTTAATCGGACAACTACATACCTACTGCCTATATATATGTGTGTGAAAAACGGGAGAAAAGTCTGAAAAATGAGTTGAACGTGGTAAATTAAACATAATGAATCTATGCGGAGAGAAGAAAAAGGATAAATCGAATCAACGGCTTTAAGTAAATTTCACATATTATAAGCAAAGGAGTTTACATACAAAGTGGTTAAAAAGTAAATCTTCTATGGGTTCTTTTGAAAAGTAATGATTGTAGAAATATCTTCCATTTACTTTTGTAGTTGTTATATTCTATGATAGCAATTTTACAAGATAGCAAGAACTATGAGAAACACTTGAAATTGTTTTTTAAAGTAGTTAATAGAGATTATAATATTATTGTGCAGAAGGCTATAGACGCACGACTCCTTTACAATAAATATTTACTTTAAATACGAATAGTGAGAGAAGACGTAGAAGATCGCACCGTATAAAGCAAGGTGGTGGATGAGGCTAAGGGTTGAATTGAGCTGTAGCACCATTCAAAGAAGAAGGTTATCTACATCTAATATCTATTGCATCTAAATAGCCTTCTTATATTTTTAGTGATACTTTACCATTCAAAAATAAAAAAGAATAATGACTTCATTAAACTTTGCTCAAAATTATATTTTAGAAGATACGCCGGTCTTCTCTCTAGCTCCTCAATTATTTATGAAACTTATTATTACGAATTATTAAAAACAAAACAAAAAAATAGGTAAGTATTAAATAAATGCCAACTACAAATTTGATAATAAAATCCACAACAGTAGGGATTACCGTGGCAAATTTAATAAGATCTCGTCAAATAATTACACGTAGAAAACAATAAGGACTTTGGTTTTGTTTTCTGGTTTTGGAAAATACCCACAGTGCAAAGAAAAACAAAGTGATAAGAAATCTGAATATCATTATTTTAGCTATATTTTTTTTAACTGTGCAAAATAACAATACTTAATACAACAATAATTCCATCGACTGACAGCAGTCTTGTTGAATAATATTATAATTTAGGGACTACGGGGATTCCCCTGAAATATCTCATCTCATTGGACTACACTAATGATTGCAGAGTTTATCCTAAGCTGAGGAGCATCCGGCTTGTAAAGGATAACGAATATACACAGTGAAGTGCGTGAATTTAACTATAATACAAAATATGTAAGTATCTACATTTTGATTCTGAATGATTCTCGCTTAACAGATCAAATCTTGAGACAACCATTAATACATTATTGATTATTTTGAGTACCTACCTATCTAATAGAAACATAGGTGATCATCATCAGCCTGGATCAATTCACTGTTGGATGAATCACTGAGTGATTAGCGCCCGAAATGGAAAAGTTTACGAACCGGAGCGCTCGACAGTTTTTTGAAAATATTAAGATATCAAATTTTATGTGTATTTCAAAAAAATAAGAGTGTTAGATTTTCTATTATTTGTCCTCTCTAGCTCAGATGGTCAAATTATTTTTTCCACGAGACGGAGCGATAATTTTACCGATTTCACGAACAGGAACGGCGCTCCGGTGCGTTCCTCTCCATTTCGAACCCTGAATCACTCTAAGCTGATTCCAATCATTTCGGTCATGTGCAACGTAGGTACTTACTTTTACTGGATTTAAGTCTGGATTATAAACTGATTGAAAACAAAGTGATCTTCAGAATGCCATTTTCACTGCCTGGCAGAATCGTAGAACGAAATATCCCTTATGAAGAAATAAGAGTAGTAGGTACATAGCACCATTTACGATTCTCGGATTTAACTTAAATTTCTTAGCTAACTATTTCGTAGTATTTCTGTACTTCTGAACTGATTGGAGGTTGCTCAGATGAACAGAAGAGCGATAGTTCATTGCTGCGTAACGGTATACAGTTGGTACAAGAGTAAATGATGTTAGCGGTCCGAGGCTCGGTGGAAGTGAGTCCTATACGATGTGATACTGAGACTGGATGCTCTCGAGGTACTGGACGGACTGGGATAACTATGACTCACTATTCATATACATGAAAATTCGGTAAATTGAGTCATTGGTGATGAAGTTCGCAATTGGGAAATCTGCTCACCACCGCATCGTTGCAACTTCGGAGCGTTTCGTTGACCAAGCCCGAGGTAGTCGACCCCCATCGAAGTATATCACACCTGTAGAATATGCTGATCGCAGATGCGGCGATTGTGCGACAGTTGAATGACTTGCTGATTCTTGCGTTGTTACAGGACGCAAAATTTAACAAAAGATAGTGAAATTGATTTTTCTGTAGTTATAAAAATCAGTCTAGACATGGAAATTAAGTCAACCACTTTACTAACAAAATATAATTACGTATAAAAATTCAAAATAAACGCCTACGTTTAAATTATAAATAAAATAATCGCAATGATTGGCTGGGTAGTTTAATCGCAATAGTGCCATTATGGTTATCACTTATCAGAGATAGGTATATTAAGAAACAATAGACAATATATAATTATCAATTTAATTATTTCTGTAATATATATTATGTCGGAAACTTTTTAGGTAATATTATGTATTTCCCATGAAGTATGTTATAAGTATGTATTCTCAATTATTGTGTATACATATTCAGTATTGGATAAACAAACACTTTAATTAATAGCAAGTAAAAGGTCGCTGAAACTAAATATCTAATAATCCCGACGCAATCTATGAAATAAGTTAGTAATTTTATTTGATTTTGATTTAAATAATAAAATACTCAGTGGTGCGAACATTCATTCTGTAAGCGAAGACGTGTGTTCGAATTCGAATAGGTGCAAGATTTCCAAGGCATTATAACTGATTCGGTAAATATATGAGTGCGTAAATTTATATGCTACGTGATGTGAATAATAAAAATCGTATTTAGTATACGTATTGTATAATATATATTATGATGCATTTTGATGTGAAAAATAAAATAAATATAATGACCAATTGAGTGCGCCTTTGGTATGTCGAGAGGAATACAGCCGGATATGGTGCTTAAGTATTTGGGGAAGACCTGAATCATTCGATGATTTTAAATTAAAGGCACAAAAGAACGAGGGCGCCCTGGCGATAACGACGGTTCTGTGAAATCGTATTGTAAACAAGATCGATTCAATTTTCATCGAATAAAAAATAAACTTAACCATTTCAAACGAAATCGGTTGGGTGCAACATATAAAACAAAATAAACACGCTGAGCTCAAATGCATACATAGTCTAAATCAGGACACATAAATTTCTGCATACCAATATTTTTATTATACAATGCTTTATAAAATTTTGATGATACGCGCATGCACGTGTGCACATACATTCGTTCGAAAGTAAACCCACGTTCACACCTGCAAACATTTCGTCGAATCGTCAAATTAAATGTAATTTGGACAGGCCACATGTTTCATATTTGCGCGCTTTAATCAAACAATATTATTTTTTAAGGCACAATATTGTTGCAATGCTTGGTTATTGATTGGATTCTCTCATTTTTCAAGACCGCGTTGAAATAAAACGACTTGAATAACACGTCTAAAAGAAGTTTTTTTATACAATGAACCGTCATATTTTAATTAAAAAATATAGCATTCAACGTTGCCAACGGATATATTATCTATTTTTCTATAGCTACCAATTCAACTATCTACACTAAAAATGTTCTGAAATCCTTATCAAGAATTGAAATACAAAAGGTTCCCTTTATCATACATAGAAACTAGTTCAAACTCTTTAGTTCATAAATAATCTAATAACTTATTAGATTATTTACGAAGATTGCTTCTTAATTATTCGTCTAACACTAACTCATGGGACAAATGCCACGGGCCCAAAAACAAAATATTGATATGAATTTACCCCGGATTCGAAGCCACGATGTATTAATTAATAATCAGATTAAGGTTGTAACCACTACTTCATTTGCCATCGGTGGCAGATTAATAATGATTAGCTAAAACCGTCGTATTGAAAGTTCGTTAAACTACCCCCAGGTCCGTAAGTTTGTTATCATTTTTAATTCATTAAAAATTTACGAATAAAAGAAGCGCCCACCGAACACGATGATAATATCAAATGTTTTAATATCACCGGCATATGAAACAACATATAGATTTCATATTGTACATATTTATCCAGATAGTAAAAGACCATTATAGACTGATATAGCTAAATGGTCATAAATAGCTAAAAGCGTGAAATAACTTGAATGTAATTTATTCAGGACTTAGGATCATTATCGGTGAATAATTTACAACCACCAATCATCAGTAAAGATTTGCCACTACAAAAAATCTATTGTGATTATTTTCTATAAATAACTTTGTATACTAGCAATAAAGTCATACATAGCTGTTAAACCAATATAACGATATATAAACATAGTATACCATATTACACCCCCAGACTCCGACGACCATAGTAAGTTTATGACCGATGATAATGCATCATCTTTTTTTTACCATGTCCGATATCTTTTAGCATTTGAAATATAATATCACCTTTTTAAATGTTGATTTTGTAGAACATTCGAGGAATCTCATGTGAATCAGGTGTAATTAATAAATGGGTATCTTAGTCGTTGTTAAATTTGGAACCGAACGTGACGTTTTAGGGAACCGGAACCCTTTAAAATTATTGTTTACCGATTAAACATGTTTTTAAAAAAACTTGAATTTTTGCCAGCAAAACAAGCAAAACTATCTTATTCAATACAATCTAAATGATAGACGTTTTCTACTATTCCGCGACGCCAGTGGCGAAGGGTGGAGGTAGGCTGTTAAAATCCGACATACATAGTGTCCACTAAACCTTTTCAGTCAAACGTATTGGTTTTCATTAAACTAAAACTATAATGTGCAAATACCTAGTGCTTGTTAGTTTTTAAAATTCATTTAAACCCTGCCTAATCCAAGCCATATTATATCATCATCATAATCATCATCAGCCCGAATCTATCCACTGCTGGATGAAGGCCTCTTCAAGTTGCTTCCACTTCTCTCGGTCCTGTGCATTGCGTTGCCACGTACTTCCGCAGAACTTTATCATTTCATCGATCCAGCGGCCTCTAGGTCTACCTTGTGGACGTTTTGTACTTCTTGGATACCACTGGATGACTAGATTTGTCCAACGATTGTCTCTTCTTCGAGCTATGTGTCCAGCCCATCTCCATTTAAGGCTTTTAATAAACTCTATTACATCGCAAACCCTTGTCTGCTTCCTTATCCACTCATTCCTCTTTTTGTCCTTTCGCGTTATGCCCAGAATGCACCTCTCCATACCACGTTGTGCTACTCTAAGTTTCTGGATCTCTCTTTTACTTAGGGTCCATGTTTCACACGCATATGTCATCACGGGAAGCACACACTGGTTGAACACTTTGCGCTTTAGGCACAGTGGAAGGTCACTTTTGAAGACATTATTCAGGCGGCCAAAAGCACTCCAGCCTAGCTTTACTCTGCGAACAATTTCATCAAATATACATCCATCTATAGATACTTGTTGTCCCAGATAGATGTAGCTTTTCACCTGTTCGAGCTGAGTGCCATTGATGAGGATCTCTTTTTGGCCTGCAAAGCAGTTGAACATGACTTTCGTCTTTGTTACATTTATTTTCAAACCTACTTTGTTGCTTACTTCAGCGAGTTCCTGCATTCTGCTTTGGAGGTCTTCTGAGTCTTGCGAGAAAATTACTATGTCATCGGCAAAGCGCAGATGACTCAGGTATTCTCCATTTATGGGGATCCCTTTGTCATTCCAGTCAAGTTGCCTGAATAAGTCTTCAAGGGTAGCTGTAAATAGTTTAGGTGAGATTGCATCACCTTGTCGGACTCCCCTGCTGATAGGAAATCTGCGCGATGGCCTATGGAGATTCACAGATGCTGTTGCGCTACTGTATATATTATTAAAAATATTTATATAGCGTCCAGGGATTCCTTGTTTTCTGAGTGCGTCGAGTATTGAACATTTCTTTATCGAATCAAACGCCTTCTCATACTGCCGTATTCATATACATTTGAACTGCGTTCAACGTAGTAAGCCGTTTATCGGCCGATTAAGGAAACTATAAAAAATGCATACGTCACGAGATGCGCACAGGAATGCGCACCAAACTTAAAATGGCGGCGATCTGCGCGAGCTGTCAGTGTCACTTTAATACACAATGACTTCATCACAACAAACGTTTAGTAGGAGGCTTGAAACCTTCGTAGGTTTTATAAATTATTGCGAAAATGTGTGTGAAACAGAAAGGAGGAGACGCTTGCGACTGCAAAAAAGATACATCAGAGATTATCAATGTTTCCCTATCGGCACAGCTAACTAATAATTCCTTTTCATCTTGCGTGAAGTTAACTGCCCGTCGTCGTTGTGCCACAATAGGATTCATGATGATGCTAAAAAATGAAAATAAAAATGATGCTAAGCTTGCAAAAATGATCGAGATCGTGGTTCAATGGAGGTGTTTGTAAATATAATATTGACAATGATCCGTGAAGCTGTATTGCCATATTATGGAAATATTTACTGGGTATACTTTGATCATTTCGTGCATTATGAAGTAAAAAATAAATATGATTTTGTAACAAATAAATTATTTAAAGTTCATGATAATTATTTATTTATAATTATTAAATTTATATGGTACCGTTTGCACATTTTTACACCGATTCACAATTTCAAAATTTTAAATTAATTTTCGGGAAATTTAAATTTAAAATTAGGTAACATTATCCATGGCATGACGCGTATTACGTCGGCGACGTGACGTCACTATCCGTCAGATACAATTAGGTTTATGCATGCAAATTTGCAGTAAATAGCTTGAATGCAGTTTGCTGTTATATGCATACGCCTGATAGTCTATAAAACCCATGCACAGTGGCAGTTTGTATTCCTGGTACCGCTCTATGATTTCTCTGACGACTTGGATATGGTCCATAGTGCTGTATCCTCCTCTAAATCCGGCTTGTTCTCTCGGTTGGTTCTCGTCTAGTACATTTTGCAGACGGTTTGAGAGAATTTTTGTGAACGTCTTGTAGAGAATAGGGAGTAGACTTATTGGACGATAATTTGCTAGGTCTTCTCTGTCACCTTTTTTGTGAAGAATGACAATGCTGGCATTTTTCCATACCTCTGGGACATCCTCTTTGCATATGCAGGCTGTGAACAATTGTGCAAGTACTTCATTTGCATCCTTTCCTGCTTTTTTGAGGATATCTATCGTTAAACCGTCTTCCCCGGGGGCTTTCCCACTTTTCATGTAATTTAAAGCATGGGTTACTTCCCAGGATGTAATTTCGGGAGTATGGTCTTCCGAATTTCCATTTCTCTGAAGATCTAAGTCTATAGTCGTAATGTCAGTGTCATCACTGTAGAGATCGCTGTAGAACTCTTCAACTCGGCTTAACAAGTGTTCCCAATTTCTGACGATAGAACCATCTTTTGCTTTTAGTGCTGTGATTTGGCGTTTTCCTATCGACAAGCATTGCTTGTTTTTGTTTAAACTTCTGCCTGCTTTCACAATTGCTTGTATGAGGTTTACATTGAATTTACGAAGGTCTTCTCTAATCTTCCTTCGGAGGGTTTTGCAAAGTGATGAAAACTCCATATCGTTTTGTGCCTGTCTATCGCTCTTGGTTTTCCTTCTCTGCTCCATAAGATTCAATGTTGCCTTCGAAAGCTTGGTGGAAGGTGTAACTTCTGAGCTTTTTACGCCTGTTTTTTCTGCACATTGTAGAATAATATTCGTTATATCCTCCGCGTTGGATAGGGAAACGGTTTCGTTCTCATCTAAGAAAGCCGATAGTGCATTTTTGAGTTCATTGAGACAAATATTCGTTTAGTTGAGTAGTTTATTCGACAAGTATGCCATTAAACTATACATAATTTTCGATATTTTATAGATAGAAGAATATTTTTTATCGATTATGGTTTGATTTAGGCAGGAATTAATGAATTTAAATTCTTAATTCAACGAAAACAGATACTTATGACTGAACGTGTGTGCACTATTTTTGTCGGATCGCCCATAGCATATCTAAACTATTGTGGTTTGGCTTACGCAGGGTTCACTTCATTTAAAAAAAAAAATCAGCACCATCTTCAAATTGCATTCATAGTTTAATGAAAACAAATAATTATGATTGACAAAGTTTAGTCTGTACTATTTATGTCGAATCTTAACAGCCAAACTCCATCCTTTGCCACTGCGCGATTCTTTATTTGTTATGTTTGACATGTTAACTAAGAAAAAAAAAACTATAAGCGTTTGATAACTATACGGAAAAACGACCGTCATATTCGCGGAAATTATAATTCAAACGAATCATATTTTGTTTAATGTTTATTATTCAAAAATAATGCGATTTATAGCGTTTCTTTAAAACACATCAACACTTTAGAATCCAGATCTATATAGGTCGGTACACCTATACATAGCAATTATTGTGACATGGTATACACGGCGTGTTATTAAGTTTCTAAAATTGGGATATATTTTAAAATAACTGTTCTGTTCAAAAGTGACAAATCGGATCGTCGGGTCCGGTTTATTTGAATTAAGATCGGAGGCGTGATATGGTAATCTGCATTGTTATGCATCTCATAGATAGCAAATCGAACAAATAAGGAGAATTGGCATTAGAATACTTTATACGGACTATTTAGGCTCTAAAAGAATGTGACAATATATTATAAACAATCGGTACTAGGAAAAACCGAACAGACGTGTCAGAGGATGGGCTCGCGGATATGAATAGATCTCGCAAATTGGCGTCATATTATTATAATTCTCAATATAAGGCGATTATGTTATAGTTATAATAATGGATAGTTGTATAACTTACGTCGTGGATCCGGGTCGCAGAAGTGACATTAAGTAGGAAGTTAACAGTTGTATTCGATGAATAATTACATAGTGGATTAGTGTCATAATATCAAACGAGTATCGCACGAATCATTATGCAGTAGTGATGCTAGTTTGCAACTGCCTGTACTAATGATAAGATGTTATGACTGAGCTCGAACTCGCTTCCCCTAATATCAAAAGACTTAGGGACTTAATTCACCCTAACACACTAAAGTGTCGGATTATTTATAGTGAAACACAAATCAATCGCGTAGATTGCTAAAGAAGAATCGATGCAAGGCGAGGAAATCTTTTTTGTTCTTCGAAGGTTAGCAATCAAGAGAAAACAATAAATATAAATATAGTGTAGATTCCTAAATAGATCCGGAAGTTCACAATAAGTTGTATCGATCTACCTTTCATTTAACATTTCAATGACGCCATTCTGACGAATATCGTATTTTTTGAGGTTAAGGTTAAAATATATTATTTCGAATAAGACAATAAAATTATTTATTATAATAACATTAAAGGGCACACTGCTTATAATTAATTGAAAGGAAGATTACTAAAATTCAAGTCACGTACATAGCTACAACAATGCAATGATTACTAGTTAATACTGCACGTAGAATTGCATCAAACGATTGATAATAGACAATTAATTCTATAACAATCACATTCAAAGGTACCACCCTTGACCGAAATTTTTCATTTGCCTGCCCCACACATCCCTCACACGCTCCGTATTTTAGGTCGTATGCAGACGTATCTGCCATAACCATTGAATGCTACCATAATAGTCCAATAGGAATTGGGCCAATACGTCATACACGCTGAAAATTGTGTGGTTATCACAGTTCTCCAAGATGCACCAGCAAGCACAATGTTTTGGGTCACGTATTTCATGTAGAGCAGTGGTGCGCAACCTATTTAAAACAAGGGCCAATTTATCAAAGTTCTACTACTGCACAAAGTATTGAAAAATAATGATATATTATACTAGACGTGACATAGATTCTACTATCTTTAATTATTTATTAGTTACATATCAGCTACTCCAATCACTCGCCACTCTACATCACGTACATATATATTTGCACTATAGAACTTAGTACCTATATAGGAAATTAGAATTTTGACGTATTTAATGAAAAAAAATGGCGATTAAGTAAGTAGGGCCGCGGTTTGTGCATTTCTGATGTAGAGCGACAATCCTGTTTGTAAAAGAAATGTGTGTATCGATATAATGTTAGAATTGTGGGTAAGTACAGAGAAAAGAAGTTGTCAACTGTATAGTGTTAACTAATATGTCCACACAATGGAAGCTTGTGGTCAATTTTATGAAGCTGTCAACTCGGCTCAGGTGACTACTTTAAGTGAGCGATACTAACACTACAACGGGTATTACGCACCATGTCTTGAGAGTGACTTATGCATGGAGTGATAGTCACGAATAATAAATAGACTATTTTAAAATTATTAATATCGAACGATTGTAAAACAGATATTTTCAATTTTCAATTTAAATTTATTTTACATATTGTGGACATTACAAATTATAAGTTTAAGACGTTCACAACATGACATTTAGAAACAAAGAAATATTATTAAAACAGTATTATGTAATACTGTAATTATGCAATATTAAGTTATTCTACAGTAGATATAAATGTGTAAATACAAAAAATATGAAGTATATAGGTACAAGGAAGTACACCGGATGAGTTAAGCAGACCCTATTTTAAGAATTTATAAAATAACATCCACCTATACTCATTCTCACGTAGATGGAATATATCAACATCCGAAGCAATTTGGTTGAACAGAGTTATTGCCCTCCCAATTGGCATCACCAATGGCAGGTTAGTTCTGCTCCTCGGGAGAACAAAAAACTGATGCTCCCGATTTCTAAGATAGTTATCAGGGACACACAAGTCAATATTACCAAGAATGGCAGAGTTCTCATTCACACCACGTATTAGTCGAAAAAAATACGTGGCCAAATATTGATATCTTCTAGCACTTAAACTACAGTATGTAAGCATACCTAAGAGAAAGTCAGTTGGATAAAGCCACGGATAGTATCCATATAACCTCAAATAAAGGAGTCTCAAAAATTTCTTTTGAACTCGCTCCACCATAAGGTCATATTTCAACTGATACGGGGCCCAAACAATCGACCCACTCTCAAGCCGGCTTCTCACTAAGGAATTATAAAGAATTTTTAATACAGTAACATCCGAAAAGACCCGGGAAGTACGCAAGACGAAGCCCAACATTTGTAGCGCCTTTTTACAAATGATAGCTATATGACCACTAAATGATGGCTTACTATCAAACGTAATGCCAAGATCCCTTACAGATGGTATTCGCGAAAGAACTCTGCCATGCATCGAATATTGGAAAAATAATACTCGCGAGGCTCTGGTAAATGATAAAATATTGCATTTTTCAATATTGAAGTCCAGTTTGTTACGCCTGCCCCAATCTAATATATCAAGTTGGAGTTGACGACAATCGTCCAAGGTGACAACTTCCATGAAGAGTTTCAGGTCATCAGCGAACAACAAAAATGCAAAAATGCAAAAACAGGTGCAATATTAAGGACATCGTTCAACATGTATCTATTGGCTTTCTTTTACAATGTGAAGACCGCAAACGACATGCCCTTATTAAAGGGGTTAAATAAAACAATGACGTTTACAAAGTTAGTGCTTACGACATCCCACACTAATTAACAACAGGATGTCTGCATAGTACAAAACCGAAGATTGGTTTTTACGATCAGAATAATTAATCCACATGGTCGCAAATCACGCGTGGGAAAAATCGTGACAATACTAATCGCTAATCACATATCAAATATCTAATCAGAGAGTCCAATTTGCATTCAGAACTAAACATTAATTAACAATGTATGATGCGGTTTAAATTGTACCTATATCTAAGTACCTACAGGATTCACGGGAAATTGATAACCGCATACAATTGCGCGCACGATCAATTATTGAGCAAAAGAAAAAATTTTCACTGGAAAAATACACAGCATTGGTAAGTTGGTTAGTTGAATCTATTAACATTAATTATTGCAATTTTCCCCGATAGCATAATAGGTATATATTTTTTATACAGCATATTGCCGATAGTCTTTGCGCGCAATAATAGTCATCAGCGATAAATGTTCTGGATACGATTTTTTGTAGTTGACATGACATAGGCAGAATAATAATATTATATCGTAAGTAAAATTTTGCCGAAAATTCTTAGCAAAAATACTTAAAACAAAAAGCCGTTGTAAGTAGGTACGTATTAATGATGAGTGAACAAATTCAGAAATATTAGGTAATTACACAAAATATACTATATTCCACACATGTCGTCTTCTTATAGTGACAATTAGGGATTCCATTCCGGGATCCCGAGCTATTTTCGATACCTATGAATACCGGGATTGATTTTTTTATCAATTTTTATGGAAAATAAAATAAAAACGAAAATATAACAGAAAAATAGTTTTAATAACAAATAACTACATTAGAAAGTGACTGAGTTTGAATAAAGTTTGATTTATACCCATGCGTAAGTTGCCGATTCATTTTATTTTTTCACATAAATTAATAAAAATGAGAAAGATTGAAAAAAAAACAATGCTTCGCACTATTAACAAAGTAATTCCACCATTATCTCATACGTCTTACGGCAGTTTCATATTTGGCTGACTAATTAGATTTATGAAACGGAAAGGCCATAAGTACACCATGATTTGCTTTACTATTTTAAATCTCGCTAACCCATTCATTAAGTCTTTACTATCGGAAACAGAAATCTCATACACATTATTATTTATATTACAATATTATTTACTCAGTTAAACTTATGTATTTCCAAGATTGAACGTATACAATATTAACAATAGATGTCTTAAATAGTATAAATTATACTAGATTTATTTTTGACCGATTTTATCAATATTATTTTTAAATATAAAAAAATTATATTAACAATGGAAAAAAATTGTATTCCCGAAATCCCGGGATCAGAATTTTGTCTCGGGATTGGATTCCCTGGTGACAATGTAGTATTGTCACTATTGTAATGATTATATAAAATAATATGATTACTCACCATAATCAGCTTATATGAGTATACTGCAAGGCGAAGATTATTTCAATGATGAACTATTTGAGATCCTTACCTGAAAATAAATATTAAAAAAATGTTATTAAATTGATACCTAAATGTAAAAATAATTCTGTTGCACGTGAGTCATGAAATAGCATTTTACGTTTTATTACCTATTTAATAAGCCAATGAAATTCTGAACATTTGTGTATAAACACATATTTAAGTCAAAATATTATTTGGAATATTGTATATTATGAAAAAGCAGACAAACAAGCTTAACCACGTAAATTACATCTGAAAAGAAGGGTGGGAAAACATACAAGACATAATTTTGTATACATTAAAGAAAATATTCATTGGAATGTTAATTTATAATGTTGTAATAATACTGCATGAATTATTCAAGTAATTGGATGACAATAATTGGTTACATTCAGTTTAATTTGTGATGTTCGTGTGTTTACACTATTTTGATTTTATTTTTACTTAAACTATTGTGGTTTGGTTTAATTTAATTTAAAAAACTAACAAGCACCACACGTAAATTGTACTTATTCTTAGTTCAATAAAAACAAATTGACAAAGTTCACTGTGAACTTTTTATGTCGAATCTTACCAAACTACCTCCACCCCTCGCCACTGGCAGCAAGTAATAATAGAGCAATTAAAATAGGACATCAAATTACCATAATTGAATATTAATAATATAATACGTGAGAAAAACTAATTTTCGACATCGTTAAAACTACCGAAAACTTTTGAATACCAAGAATACCAGACAGGAAAATAATAAATTATGGCCGTAATAAATACGCTGTAACATCTTGTCAATAAAATAATTATTATTAGTATAATCACGTCCATTTAGTAATCAAAACTTTGCATAACTCGGATGGAATCGGATGTCAATAAATATACTTAATTGATCCAAATAAAACGAAAACAAATTTAATAACAATAATAACACATCGATCGATTGATATTTTCCTGTCGGATCATTGAAACACCAGTTTTTGCGAAATGTTTTAGTAAATAAACAAGTCGACCATAAAACCACAAAGTTTTTAGAATGTCCATTAATTAAGTTGTACAAGTTGCATGAATCGAAAACGTCAATTGAACGGAACGGTAAGATATCACGAGTTTTATCACGTTAATAGGAATCTATCTACTATTCTGACGATACGTATAGGTACATAGACAAGGAAAAAACATCTTCCATTCGAAGATGTATATCTAACATATACGTGAAATTCAACCGTATCAACTGCGGTATAATTAATAAACAATACATCAGTGTTCAATAATTGTTATATACGAGGGTGGGTCAATAAGTCCTTAGAAAAGCCGACAGGTGGCGCGACTAGTACTGTAAGCGGTTTGTTTTCATGCAGCGGCACTACCGATTCAGTATGCTGCGAAGTTTCAATCAGATTGGTCGGGTTGTTGTGTGTTTCTCGTACATTTAAAAAAAAAATTTGCTTGTGGAAAATGGAAAAATGGAAAATGGAGAAAATTGAGTTTAGAGCTGTTATTATACATTTTAATATAAAAGGGTTAACAGCAAAGTAAATAAAAAAAATGAGTTGGATTTAGTTCACGGCATATCTGCTCCTTCACTTGCAACTATTTATAACTGGTTAAATGAATTTAAACGTGGTCGTACATCAACAAAGGATGAACCACGCTCAGGACGTCCTGTAGAGGTGACTACACCAGAAATGATCAATAAAATCCACGATATGGTGTTAAGTGACCGAAGATTAAAGTTGAGTGAGATAATTGAGGTTACAGGGATCTCAAAAGGTAGCGTCATTTCTATTTTACATGACAAATTGGGCATGAAAAAAGTTTCTGCAAGATGGGTGCCGCGTTTGCTCACAGTCGACAATAAACGCAATAGGGTGGTGGCCTCTAAAGCCCTGTTGTCGCTCATGCAACGCAATCCGGATGAATTTTTTCGTCGCTTTGTGACTGTAGATGAAACATGGATACACCACTATACTCCCGAGACGAAAAAACAGTCAAAGCAGTGGATTGCGAAAGGCGAACCATGTCCAAAGAAGGCGAAAACCGTAAAATCAGCTGGTAAGGTTATGGCTACTGTATTTTGGGATGCACGTGGAATTATTTTCGTTGACTATTTGGAAAAAGGAAAAACAATAACAGGGGATTATTATGCATCTTTATTGGACCAGCTAAAAAACGAAATTGATGAAAAACGGCCTCATTTAAACAGGAAAAAAATCTTCTTTCATCAGGACAATGCCCGTGTTCACACATGTTTACGATCAATGGCTAAAATTGAAGAATTGAAGTTCGAATTGGTCGACCACCCACCGTATTCGCCAGATTTAGCCCCCAGTGACTTTTTCCTTTTCCCAAACTTAAAAAAATGGCTAAGTGGACAACGTTTTTTTTCAAATGAAGAAGTCATCGATCGGACAAATGCTTATTTTGAGGACCTTCCGAAAACTTATTTTTCTGACGGTTTAAAAAAAATTGAGAAACGTCTAACCAAGTGTATTGAGCTCCAAGGAGATTATGTTGAGAAATAAAAAAAAAAATACAAAAATAAAAACTGTTTTAATGCTTTTTTCTAAGGAATTATTGACCCACCCTCGTATCATTTGCCCGGAAAGCAAAAATGTATTAGAATCTAAATATGTAGTGGCAAAAAACTGGGATTTGTCTGCTTTCTTAACCCCGTTTCACATTTCACACGCAGCGGACATTATCGGGCGACGATTTTCCATATACACGTCGGCAAAAAAATGTCGCGCATATTACAGAAAATAGGTACCTACAACAGGTAGAAACATAATGCCTTTAACGATAATTTTTTTTTCACCTGATTTAATGAGACAATGTCGCCTGATACAAAATATACAATCTAACAGCAATTTATACAAAGAATTTTTAAAGATTAGTACAAATTCTAATAACTTCTCTGTTCAAAAATTAGATAACTCTAGTGTTAACGAAACGAATCAAACGTGTCGATCGTATGATATACCGTATCCGGAATTGTGTACGTATTCTTATATACTTCACCGTGAAATGTTGTATTAGAAATATATGGTCAAATATTAAAGACCGTCCAATCTCTTTCCAACCTACTGAAATAAAATTCATGTTTAAATAAAACACGGTCCTTGTCGGTTTACGGGAAGCCAGCGGCCAACAAATTTTGAAAATAGCCGATATACTGGATTATTTGATAGGTGAGGTTAGGTTTCTATTATTTAAGGAACATTTGTCTGCAATATTCCACGAACAAAACGTAACTTTTTCATCTTGGTGGTATAGAGGTCATCTCTTTTCTATAAGAAAACTGACGGCGAACTGTGCTATGGTGAAATGTAATACATACAATTTACATGTAACCATGATATACATTAGCATCATGCTACACCACGCCTGTATTGCATATATTGCTTGCTTATATAATAATAATAATATTATAATAATGTATTTGAATTCATAGAAAAGGTAATGTCATGTGTACTTCCAATTCTCCCTTCTAATCCGGGTTGTGAGTACAGTTAACAAACTTTTATACAAAATAAGCTTCGTTTCTAAGCCTAATGAAGAAATTATAATAATAAAATATATTATTCTCAATCTGAGAGCGGAACAACAGCACTAGTATAAAAACATATTATAGAAACCATCAACGACTTTCCGGTATGTTTATTAGGTACGAAAACACTAATGATCGTTGTAGATTTTTATTTACTAATCATGTCGTATTGTTGCCAAAGTCATCATTAGAGGGCAGTTACATTATACAAGTACACTTTTCACCGTTGCATTGTTTCGTATAAATTTTATGCGATTTCAATTCATTTGGTTCGTTAGATGGATATTTTATAAATAGATGATTTTCCAAAGAAAGCACTTTCATTCGAGAAACGAGAGCAATAAATTGCACAGTATGAAAACCGTCAAACGGGCGAACGACTTGTACAATTTACGATTAACTTATTTGAAGCACACGGTGTTCACAATATTAAATTAGATGGTCATATCGCAGATATTTTGTATGAATAAGTAAGTACACAATCAATATTGCGCATCAAGATTGTAAATATTCAAAAAAACTGATGGTTTTCTAAATTCCCTAACCACATAAATAATGATTAAACGAAAAACAAGTTTTAAACTACAAAAATTATTTCATTAATAGGTATAAATGTATTTTATGAACCAAATTATTATATAAATTATATTAAATTCCAGAGATTTGTTAAATGAGTCGAGAGCTTTTTCAGTATTATCATTATATAATATTCCGAAGCTAGATACATTTAATTGAATTGTTTTTTTAAGAGAGAATATTCTTAGGCAATTTATTATATTTAATTAGTAGAGTTGTTTTATTGTAAATTATTTTTTGAACAGAGATTTTCTTAGAATATTGCAAACAGTCAGTTTTTATGAGTTCAATAAATATTTATTTTCGTTGTTGTTGGTATATTATAAATACACGAAAAAATGTATTTTTCGTATTAGTTGAGATTGCTCTTTTAAGCAGACATGTCAGACAGTCATGTTATAGTATTAAATTATGTGGAAAAGAACATATTAAATTTTGTGTTATATTTTAGTTAATACAATTTTACGAAGAATATAACTTGATATGGGCACTTATCAAATTATGACCCTAATATTATTTAAGTAATGTGAAATATCATGTATGGTCACACTGAATTAGAGCACTATGTATGGTAGAAATGACGGCTTTTGAAAAATTAAAAATATCATATTGACCATGATACCAATCTAAATCCAAAAAAGGCATATTTTGGACATATCAACTTTTGGCTATTTGGCACAGAACTGTTGAAGAACTGGCATTGGGTCCTTTCCTTGCACCGTCTCAAATACACATTGATGCATTTTTTTAAACCTGCCACAATCCCACGATTGCCACTATTTAAACTTAAACATACAGAAAGCTCTTCGCACGAGGCCTACGCATATTATGCTCCTATAAGCGATACGCATCAAATAACGTTCACTAAAGCGTCAATTACATTGAGCTTCTTTACGAGCTGTTTGTTGGCGAATTTAAAAACGGGCGATTCAGCTACTGCGATTTTGCGACAAAACTTTCCATTCGCTGAGAAGCCACAAGCCAGCGACTATTTTGACAGAACGTAGTTTGTTTTTTTACCGGGAGGTTGCTACTGCGCTCTACTGCGCAGACGCAATAGGCCCACACGCCGACGTGTAGCGTGTAAAGTTGACCGGCTTTTTGACCGGATGATTACACTGGGCGACTTTACAGGCAGATTATAAATTCGCCAACAAACAGCTCGTAAAGAAGCTCAATGTAATTGAGGCTTAAGACGCGAACTCCATTTCTTAGTATGAAAGGCATTGCATATGATAAGAGTCGATGTGGCAGGAAGGACGATCGGGTACTACGAGGGTGGGTCAATAAGTCCTTAGAAAAGCCGACAGGTGGCGCGACTAGTACTGTAAGCGGTTTGTTTTCATGCAGCGGCACTACCGATGCAGTATGCTGCGAAGTTTCAATCAGATTGGTCGGGTTGTTGTTTTTTATTTTCGTACATTTAAAAAAAAAATTTGCTTGTTTACAAAAATGGAGAAAATTGAGTTTAGAGCTGTTATTAAACATTTTAATATAAAAGGGTTAACAGCAAAGGAAATAAAAAATGAGTTGGATTTAGTTCACGGCATATCTGCTCCTTCACTTGCAACTATTTATAACTGGTTAAATGAATTTAAATGTGGTCGTACATCAACAAAGGATGAACCACGCTCAGGACGTCCTGTAGAGGTGACTACACCAGAAATGATCAATAAAATCCACGATATGGTGTTAAGTGACCGAAGATTAAAGTTGAGTGAGATAATTGAGGTTACAGGGATCTCAAAAGGTAGCGTCATTTCTATTTTACATGACAAATTGGGCATGAAAAAAGTTTCTGCAAGATGGGTGCCGCGTTTGCTCACAGTCGACAATAAACGCAATAGGGTGGTGGCCTCTAAAGCCCTGTTGTCGCTCATGCAACGCAATCCGGATGAATTTTTTCGTCGCTTTGTGACTGTAGATGAAACATGGATACACCACTATACTCCCGAGACGAAAGAACAGTCAAAGCAGTGGATTGCGAAAGGCGAACCATGTCCAAAGAAGGCGAAAACCGTAAAATCAGCTGGTAAGGTTATGGCTACTGTATTTTGGGATGCACGTGGAATTATTTTTGTTGACTATTTGGAAAAAGGAAAAACAATAACAGGGGATTATTATGCATCTTTATTGGACCAGCTAAAAAACGAAATTGAAGAAAAACGGCCTCATTTAAACAGGAAAAAAATCCTCTTTCATCAGGACAATGCCCGTGTTCACACATGTTTACGATCAATGGCTAAAATTGAAGAATTGAAGAATTGAAGTTCGAATTGGTCGACCACCCACCGTATTCGCCAGATTTAGCCCACAGTGACTTTTTCCTTTTCCCAAACTTAAAAAAATGGCTAAGTGGATAACGTTTTTTTTCAAATGAAGAAGTCATCGATCGGACAAATGCTTATTTTGAGGACCTTCCGAAAACTTATTTTTCTGACGGTTTAAAAAAATTGAGAAACGTCTAACCAAGTGTATTGAGCTCCAATGAGATTATGTTGAGAAATAAAAAAAAAATACAAAAATAAAAACTGTTTTAATGCTTTTTTCTAAGGAATTATTGACCCACCCTCGTATCTCAACCAGTGAGGACGTCACATGTGTAGTGTAGTGACGGCAGTCATGCTGGGATACTCTAGTATTGGGGATTGCATAATATTATTATGCAATGAAGAGGACTTACTGAAGGAAGCTAACAAGGCGATCTCCGCTATAATGTTTTGGGAAGAAGTAAAAAATGATAACGGGCACGGTAATTTTACGTTCTCTCTGTACATTATAATAGTATAGAGATCACAGGCGTGTTGGAAGTAAAGCTGAGCGAGCAAGTGTACGAATTATACGTTAATCGGATGTTTTGTGTGAAGCGGGCGCCCCCTGACATTGATCGCCAGTTCGTATTATTTTCTCCTCGATGTCTCACAGCGCCAACAATGCAAATTGCATGGGAGCCTGCGGAGAGATTGAAAAGTGTAGGTTAACGAAGAAGAATCGAGAGGAAAAATCACGGAGATTGGCGCTAACAGCGTGCCAGATATAGATTTAAAAAAAAGACTAGTGAGTGCAAGCTATATGTTAACGGAACATTTACGAGCTTTAGAAGTCGGTATCTATGAAAGAGTTTGTCGATCGCGATAGGGGGATGCATTTTGGTCGATCTCACCATATAGGAATTGAATCGTAAAAATGTAAAAAGCGTGTACATTAAAACGTAATATAATATGATTTTATTATGATTCTGAAAAGAAAGCATTAACCATTCATATTTTCATTTCCTTAACTAACTTATGTGAAAGTAGTTTTTAAATTTACCATAAGTACCCCGCGTTGCATCGTCGTATAATTTGCTTCGTATTGCATGAATTACGGCCTGCCTCAGAAGTGAGAGAAAGGGAAGATACGAATCCCCGTGCAGTGATGAGTTCTCGTAAGACCAAAACTCACTATTTTCATGACGAATGGGAAAGTATATTTTTGTGATGGTGAAACATGGGTGAAACACAATTATTGGTGTTGTTTAATTTGTAATGCCTCAACTAAATAAAATACGTTTGATTAAGTTGAACAGCGACAATGGGAAGGAATGTTAGACCATAGACTACTTGAAGACGGACATGTCTGTAAGTATAGGTACTTGACAGCAAATCCAGAAAGTTTTTGATGTAGATGAATTGGAATTCATAGAAAATAATACCTACTTAATCTTTTATGAACACACCGCACTGGGTTCGATAGTCGGTAGGATAATTTTTAGTCGTTTTAGGCAAAGACATGAGCCATCGATAAAAAAAAAATCTATTCGGCTTGAATGCATTTCTGTCAATTGTGAATCGTCCTGATTGTTTCGGCCGATTTTCCTTCATAAAACCGTTTTCATATCATACATTTTTTTCGTACAAAATTCGTCGGTGTATACTGTATAGGTACTGCTCGAGTAACATGGCGTGTTTCACGGTTAGTCCACAAGATTTAAGACATTGCCGATGAAAAATTGCTAATTGTAAAGATGACCTGTATTGTCTTTGAACACGATATGAACGATAGTTGTTATTAAAGTCATTTATTGTATTAAGAGAAGTAATGGGATTATTGTAATACAATAAGGTGAATGTATTTTAAAAAGTAATAAAATAAGTAATAATGATTAATTCTCACATGGAATGATAAGACATGGCAATATAAAAAAAACTATACATAGAGGCAATTATTTAATAAAACATAACTATGAAACGATTCGCAATCATACCTTTCAGAAAAATCTTGGATCGGGTGGGTTTAAAAACCCAGAATTGAAACCCAGAAGCGTATTGTACGAATGCTTTTCAAATTAAGATAGACGAATTCCACTCGACCCAAGATATTTTTAAATGTCAATTATTTTGAGTAGATGTAAAAGAACGCTACGTTCTTAAAAAAAAGTTAATTTTGAATGATAATATAAAAATATTATTCCGTCTTGGCAGCTTTGAAATATGGAGACACGTAATATGTCGTCTTTTTGACGTTTTGTTAAACAGTATATATTATTATCTGCTATTTTGTGATTATTCACTTACATATTCTAAATAATGAAGGACTGTCTTGTTTAAGGCTTGTAATACAATGCGTTTTATATAAGCGAAGCCCTGGCAAATAAGTATTAGAGCACAATACTGTGGTGCTTGCTATACTTCCAGGTAATATCACCAATCGCTTTAGTAAAGTTTTATCGGCTTTACTTTCATAATTAATTTAGGCACTGTGGATGAAGGGGTTTTTTCAATGTGCATGCTTGATAAAAGATACCTATAGTAAAAATAACGATGTTACTGTTGAAAATATAATATAACGATTACTACCATGTATTGATAGAGCTGGACAGGAAAGACTCGATGGAACTGACCTCTGTATGTCGGATTGTAATCAAATCACTACCTAATATAAACATTCACTAGATAAAATCTAATCGTTTGATCAAATTATCCGCGCAATAAATTTGTCGATCTCCCATTATCACACCTGTTAAAACACAAACATAGTTATAAAATCGATTTGTTCCTCTCTAAGTGTCAATAAATACCGATAATCTGGGTATAATAAAAATATAAACATTTTTAAGCCTTATAAAAATTCAAAGTTCGCAAGGTAAACAGATAAATAAAAAGTAATCACTAGGATTGCGAATCGAATAAATGCAATCATTTTCGGCGATAAATAGTACGATTTAATTCAAATATTGCCATAAATATATTAACAAACATATACTAAGCATTACTAAGTTAAAATCAAATAAATTTTAAACAGATTATCATAATTGTAAGTGGTATGTTTTATTCATATAATGGGATTATTCTAAATATTGACAAAAACATCTTAATTAATGTAGAAGATGCCATAAAATGTAGACAATCATAAGTTTTTCTAATAATGCTTACGTGTTATTTATTCCAGATGTTTTATATTATTATTTGAATTATAAGTGATTAACAACTGAACAGCTAAAAAAACAACATGTCATTTAGTCTAGGCATCGATACTGTTTACATTTAATAAAAAACGTTACAAAAATAACTGAAAATCAGACAAACCTGATATTTTTCAATACGTATAATCAGTTTTATTGATTATTCATCGTATATTTCTATTTACACGGCGATGCATGGAGAAAATTAACTATGCCAAACAAAACCCATGAACGGCCGGCCATATGACTCGTGGACAGGATGGCCGATGGACAAATGCGATAACTCAGTAATACCCGAGGATATACAACGACTGAAAAATCGCCCTAAGGCAGAGGGGGGCAAACTTTTTGGATGGAGGGCCAAATTCAAGAATTCAAAATGAGCGGCGGGCCGCAAGTAAAATACCATTTTTAGATATATATCGTCACCGTTCAGGCAAAAGTCATCAACCCTAAAAACATAGTTTTGAGATATCGCAATTTGAAAGTTTGAAAATGCAGGAAAAATCATATTTTAATGTTTTTAAGGTTTTATCTACATTAAATTATTTTCTCATGTCTTCTTAATAATTTCTTTAATGTAATTTTACTTTTTGATGCTAATTAAAACATCTGGAAGGTTTTGAAGGAGGCAAGGTAGCTCAATTATGGTTTGGTGACTTTTGCTTGTTAATAATCTGAACAATGTTAGCCAAAAGAAGGATCAGTAAAACTCACCATCCATAGTATAGTGACTTTTGCTTGTATATTTATAACGAAGGATTTATTTTTTTTGTATAGTCAATAATGTCTATTCACCTATAATGACTTTTGCTTGTTAAGTTTTATCGAAAGTCATTTAGTGAAAAACAAATAATTCGGATTTAAGCAAAATTTTACTAACTAATGTACCGTGGTGAGTTTTGCATCTTAAAGAACATAATTTTACGCTTCGGGTGACATACTCAACTCAAAACTGCCATTTTCAGGGTTGGTGATTTTTGCCTGAACGGTGACGATATACACTATTTATTATCACGAAAAATAAACATTACAAAAAAATTAATGAGAAGAATGAAACTGTTGTACATTTTTTAACATTTTTTTAAATTCAGGTGTTAATTTTGTAGTTGATATTCTCAAAACTGCTTGTAAATGGGCATCGGAGATATTTGATCGTAAAGAATTTTTATTGAGGTTCATGATCGAAAATGTTTGTTCACATAATATATAGGTTAATCCAAAAATAAACGAACATTTTTCTATCAAATCTTGAAGTTGGTCGAATTTGTCTGAATTAAGGGCATTGTAAAATTTGGAGATTTCTTCACGACGATGCAATTCTCTTAAATCAGTGTCACACTGCAGATCAGTAATCTCAAGTTGTAGCTCTGTCGATACACTATCAATATCTATTGAAAATGGATCGCGTACTACTGCTAAACTTGTCTCAATTTTTCGGAAGTCACCAAATCTTTGTGAAAAATCGTCATTCAGAGCTTTTACCATATTCTTCAAATTTATATTCTGGTATATTCAGCAACTTCAAAGTTGGAAAGTGGTCCACGTTGTTATTCGATATTTGTCGAAAGAATAACTTGAGTTTTAATTGAAATCCATTCAAACTTTTTACCATATCATGGGCATATATTTTTTTCCTTGCAACGCGGAGTTAAAAGTATTTAAATGTGTCACGATGTTCAACGTAGAAAATAGTGGTTACATAGTGTGAGACGAGACGCAAGTAAGACGTACTGAGATAATACATTTATGAAACAACAAATTCTTCAAATTTTAATCTATCGTCAATATTTAAAAAAAATATATATATAAAAAAAGTTATTCGTAATCAGAAGTACAATTAATGATGGCGGGCCGCAAAAAAATACCCGACGGGCCACATGCGGCCCGCGGGCCGCAGTTTGCCCTCCCCTGCCCTAAGGTATATGCTAGATTGGCGAAATATTAATATTCGGTGGAATTACGTTACAGAGAAGAGTGGAGGCTTTCATCCATGAGTGGATTGAAACGGGCTGCTACTGACGATGATGATATTTAAACTAAAAAATCATCGGGTAATTAATTTTGTAGTTATGACCGATGTGGTAGCCGCCATCGAAACCGTTGGCCGTTGCTTAAAAAATTGAGTAATAGACAATTTGAAATTAAACAAATATGATAATACATCCTATTATTCATTCATTAACGGCACTATAACCTAATGTATCTATTGGCCGCCTTTAGGAATCGTCTTCTTAGTTATAGCCTTTGCGTACGGTGTTTAGGTACTTACCACCGCATTTTAGGTATCCAGATCCTTCCTTTATCTTTAGGTGAATAAACGATAAGTTTTTAGAATGGTTAGGTGTATTCCATTCCAGAGCATTGGTTTCCCAACGAAGCCACCCACTATACTAATAATACACGACGAGAAACTATATAATAATAATTTTCACTTTCATAAACACAAAGAATGTTTTCCTCAAAGTCTTTGGTTGCCCATTTCTGATCTAACTCATCTTCTCGCGTCAATCTTGCCTGTCATATTCATATAGTACGATAATAATTCTGATGATTCACTGGCATATCTAATTTCCCATTTCTTTACAGACACACCAATCAAAAATCAGCAAAAACCAAAATAAATGTTACTTTATCTAAAAGATAATAACAGTACGAGATCGAGCATTGTAATCATGCTCTCACAGGAAAACAATACCGTCTCTACTAACTGCAGATAAACGTTTTCATTTTTTTTATTAAATGCAAAAAAATATTATTCACAAAGTATTATTACTCGACAAGTGGAATGAAAGTTTTCAAAGTCATACATTCTTTACACAGCGGAACTGTTTCCGATAAATAATAACATTTCTTCAACACAATGAAACGTGACGTTGATGATACTGTATGAATGCAATCTATAGATAAAAGATAATAGCTATTATTGTTATTTCTTATTGATGCGAGGTTAGGTTTCCCGTAAATCACATGTCACTCCCAATCATTATTATATGACAGTTTTCTCTTTTGTTTTCCCTTCAAATGTAGCTTTAACCCTTAGGCATAAAGCCCATCAAGACGGACGAGCGGGCGCAGTCGGCCCAAGAAGCGTATATTCATAACCATAATCACACGCCTCTTGCCGCGCATTACCCTTCACCTATGTAATAAGGGGCCCAAGAAGCACAAAATAATTATTATTACAGCGTCTCTCATAACAAAGCAATAAAATATTATATTATTTCTCGGGGCTTGTAATTAAATATCGGACACGCAATAACTAAACAAAGCGTACACTGTTCTTAATAATGACGTCTCACACAATAAATGACACTCGCCCGTCTTATCGACGACGCTTCGAGGAGCGTGATTTTGCTTGCTGTGTTCAATGAATGGACTCCGTTGTATTTTCGTTAAATCGTATCGCTGAGAAGCGAAAAACGGTGACTCATGCGGCACGCGGGCACAAGGCGTCGTCAAATCCAGTGTGCGCTGGCGTATTTGATTACGTTGTATTTTCGACGATTTACGCGCCACTTGTAGAAATTTTGCGCGAGCTGCGTCGATGGGCTTTATGCCTTAGACTTTATTTTAAATTATTTATTTCATTTTATGTAAAGTGCATATTATTGTGTATAAGGTCTTTTTAGACGTCAGTTATGTTGTCCGTTCAGTTTTGAAACGGCGATTTATATTTACACATTTTTTATCCACTAAAAATAAATATTATTTCAATAATAACTTTCTAAACATATTGGTTCATAAAATACATTACCTATATTTGAAGAAATAATAATATTTTAATCAAAATTAAAAAAATTGTATGAATAATATATGTGGAACATATATTAAAAATATGGCAACATAGTAATTTACACGTCAATTTAACTGGACACTCTAAAAACGTATACGATAACTGATAGAAAATCTATCCTGACTTGTCCTCGTTTTGGTTTCAGTCGGCCGCTTTAATTTTGCATTTACACGTCACCGTTTACCGGATCGCAAAACTACTAAAATGGAATAGTACAAAACTTAAATCCATTAGAATTTAAATTCAAATTCCATCAAGTACCTTCGGTCTATAGTATTAATATTAACACGTCAGTTAAACTGACAGCTCGACTGAAACAGAGACTGATCGGAGAGCACAACTGATCGTCTACAAATGTTGTGAACAATTTTCAACCCATGATTTACTTCAAAAGTATAACGTATCGTTGTTATTGACAGGTTACGTAATCTTCAACGCTGACGTGTTTAAGTTACGACTGGATTAGGGATTGCAATCCCAGGCTCCCGCTTGATTTCTTGATAACGAAATCCCGGAATCGAAAGTGTTCGAATCTATTCCACATTCATTCAAAGCAGTACAAGAATACGTGGTGGTGGTGGAGAAATTGTTACCGACTGGCAGTCACAGAATACGCCAGATAGGATAAGAAAATAATACGCTAGCGGCTAGGAGATGGTAGAAACGAGAATAAGCATCAACATTTATTTACGAGAAGAATGTATTGTTTCAAAACTGATAACTAAATGATAAAACTAAAAATTAATATAGGTACGAAATATTGTATCGAAATGCACGTAACAATGACCCCTACAATGGGGGGCTGGCAGGGCTCTACCCTGGGGGCCCGGGCTCAGGGGGCGAGTCGACCAGATAAGTGAGATAAACACATATCGCAAACTTCCTCTAATAGCAAAAAAGTCGCCTGCGGTCGTGTGATGAAAATTTTGATTAGTGTGTGTCGATACTTGAGAACTCCATAATTCAAAACATCGCTAAAAACACACTGGAAGTCCGTAATTTTACCTCATACACCATTTGGAAAATGCTACTACTCTAGAGCGTCAATTCTGCATCATACCGCCTTTATGCTTAGCGATATGTAGGGGGCCGCCAATGATACTAGCCTGGGGGCCCGCTTCAGGGTGTGGGGGACATGCACGTAACATTTATTATATTATTAAAATGACAGGCTGTTGATTTTAAAGCAAATCTGATGTAATATTCTAGCTTTTTGTGAAAAGTTCTAAGCTATTTGCGGTGTCGAAAAATAATAGATTTAACGCTATACGCCAGGTGTACTTAAATCTTGAAAGCTAGATGCTAGATCTGGTAAGAAAAACGTTTGAGTTGACAACGCTGGGCTAGGTAGTTAGTATACTATCACTCGGTCGATGAAAGCCAGGCATAAGTGAAGTAAATGTATCAGAAACCTAGACTCTAGATGGAATAATATATATCAGGAATGAATAATATTTCTTATATGTATGTACATAGATTACCATGTCGTATTAATTTTAGTTTATTTAGAATTGATCTTATTTTTTTTTAACTGCAATTCAATTCCAAAAACCAGCAATTAAAAAAATGTACGTGAAGTAAGAATTACCTAGGTACCTAGTGTTTTTTATAATATGTGGATACTTTTGTGTAATTTAACTGGCAATAAAATATAAACGGAATAAACTTATACGTATGTGCACATACTACAATTGACAAGAATAAGAAAAATGTATTGAAAAATGGCATGTGAAGTATATTAATAATAAGTGAAGGTCAACATTTCACTCAAGGTCAAACAATATCGCGGTGTTCAATAGTGAATAGAGAAACTCAGTTGGTTGGCGGGTTAAATCTGCATGAGAAAAATACACAGATGCTTCCTCCCAATAAAAGAATTGGTTTTTAATTAACATTGCACGGAAAATTAACTAATGATGTCATTTTTTAAGGGAGCATCAACCCTATCTGGGAAACGGGTACAAAGTTGCGTGCGAAAGAAAAAGATCCAAATTAACCACGCGAGTATATTATGTGGATAGAGTGCAAAATAACTGAAACGATTTAAAGTCATATAAATACAGGTCAATCAGCAGTGTTTTGTAATTATTATTTGACGCAGACTTGATAACCTAGGTCCTAGAGAGACTGGACGGTGGTTTTGGGTAGCATACAGGGAACGCGGAAGCAGATGAAAAGCATTGGTACGCTGCAGTGACAAAGTGAAGGAAAAGACACATAGGGTGAAGTCGAATATATACTCATTAAATATGTATTATAATTATCATAAATTATTTTAATATAATCATATAGATAATAAAATAAATTTAATTAAAGCTTGTCATTTCACGACCTTTTTCCATTCTCAAAATTCCAGAATTCTGAAATATTTGATTCTCGATTTGATTGGTTTAGTGATTTCTTGAGAACCCGAGAATTTCTATTAAAGGTAATAGATCTTCTTGACTAAAAAAAATGTCGAAAACCAAAGCAAACTGAAGTCGAGAGCTTTCTTCAAGGTTTCACTCGAAAAAAGTCACATAAAAAATATTGAATTCTCAAGATTCACATTGATGATTTCTTGAGAAATGAGAATCTTGAAATTTCTGAAAAAAATTCAACTTCTCTCATTATTTCTCAAAACGAGTAAACCCGATCACAAACCTCTAGTTTTAACTTTTTATTGATTGCGATATGTAGATATAATCTTTAAGAAACTAAATCAATGTGTCTTGGCATCACAGAACGGGAAAGGTAAACAAAAACTGTAATTTACAGTAGGTGCAATAAAAGTATTTATTTGCTAACATTGTAGCAAATGACTTTACCAGTTGACAATGGCACAGTTAATAGTATACTTTTTACACACGTAAACAAATATATGATAAATACAAAACGTTTTATAATTATTTCCCGCCCTCCGGGATGTATAAGTAACAAAGTAACCAGATATCAGCTCCACTGACAATGAACGTGAAATAGAAATTGAGTTTTCAATAGTGCAATCGCTGCCGGCATACTATTTTATTTTTCTCGGTGAAATACAACAGTCATCTAAAGGCACGGTGTCGTATAATGATAGATTCTAAATTACTGTTATTATAATATATTTTATAGACGTTCACCGCCATTTATTTATTTTTTGGAATTTAAGTTATGTTATCACTGTAGGTGTATGTGCTTGTCCTGCCATCTTCTTCCACTGTTATTATTTAAATGATTTTTTGAATCTCAATACTATAAGAAGTTATCTTGATAATGATGTGACAACATACATACAATAGATAAACTGACATGTAGAATTTAATATGATTAACTCAATCTATTAATAACATTATTACATTAAAATATTTTCAGCAAACTATAAATAAATAACACATGTGAAAATGATAATTTAAAGTTTTCCTGATCACAGTTTTCTATTTTTCTACAATATACTTCTTAAGGATAACCAAGTTTTTATAAAGTACTAAAAAAATGTTATTCAATTTCAAAATTTTAACCTGTAGGTATGTACAATATAACTAATTTCTAATTTTACGTTCACCACAAATAGATTGACTTAGGGTTGTTTTATTACCCATTCCAATATACTACATAAAAATGGGAATGTGAATGGTGATGGATGTAGGTATTTGATTTAGCTCCATCTATGTATAATTAATTGTCTGCAAAAGGAATTTATCAAAATTTTCATTTTTTTTTAAGTTATTTGAAATATATCAAATAATTAATTTGCGCCATGAACATCATGCATGTTGGATACTGTCACAGGTTAGAATATTACAAGAAGACTTATTCGGTTCCCGTGGCTTTCACCTAAGAATTTTTCACTGTAGAATATCTCAGGTTTATGACTGTATGAAGCGAAAACTTTTGTTCTCACGAAAATCAGTCGTTCAGAGATAATTTATTTTACATATGCATGCCCGTAATATAAATAATATATACGTATGCAAATCCAGATCATCAAAATTTAATATCCTCAGTCAATAGTATTAATTCTCTAATATACGTAGGTATGTTCATAAAAAGATAATATACTATGTTAAGTAATTACTAATATTACGATAAAAAAAACGTTGCCTAAAAGTGGATAGATGTCCGCGTAGCCGTAGCGTATACATGAGTTATATTTTCGAAACTACTAGCCGGCACAGAAGGTACAAACGAGATACAGAATACTTCATATTATTTTATTTCTCGTCAGGACCTCTGCCGTGCCCTTATCGGCGTTCATTCTGACCAAATAGCACAAAACATTGTAGCGAACGTCGCAGGATAACCGTAGACATTCTTTCTCAAATCATTGTTTACACATTGTAGTCTTAATTCAATGAAAACAAATATGTTTGACTGATAAAGGTTAGTGTGCACTATTTATGTCGTATCTTAACAGCCTACCTCCACCGTTCGCCACTGAAATATAGTGAGCATATGCATAGGTATATTGATAATAATTATATTTTTGAAGACGTGAAAATACCTACTATAATGTAAATTTATCAAGAAAAAAAGAATAGAAAGAATGTAAGATATTCACATCCTTTTACAGTTTATTTACCTACGCACGAAAAAACGCGTATCGTGACTGACGCACACAAAACAAATTTTCACTCAACAAAAGGATAAATAATTCACGCGGGCTTGACAAACTTGCGCATCCTCTCTCCAAAAACGTGTCCGCATTCCTGCGGTTTATTAATAAAATCAAATTAAATTAAATAAACTCATGCCTTAAAATAATGGTCGGATGAGTTTTCACGCGAGGAATTTATTCTGAAATTTATTTTGATTAAAGCGATTTTGACAACAAAAAAAGTACATAATATAGGTACCATTCATTATCTTTAGTAAACACTATTTAGTATGACATATTACTAGTTTATGTTAGGTCCGCCTTTACAAGGCTTTTAAATCGATATATATTATAGGAAAGCACGATACATGTGGAATGAGGGATTGTAGACACGTAAACTTAATCTAACCTAACCGATATTTCAGGATTTTTATCAGCACCCATAATATGAATATAGACTATTTTTGTTTATTATACTGATGGTAGTCACCACCCTAAAGGCTTGTTTACACTCTACTACTCGCACTAATACCGCCACGTGTAAATTACCCTGAATTAGTGTTCAGCATTAGTTTACGACCTGTAACCACGACGTGTCGGTATTGATGCGAGTACCCGTGTAAACACGCCCTTGCGATTAGTAAAATGGTGAATATGTGGCCTAGTATCCGATACAAGGAAAGGGGACAGAAATGCAAAGTGACAGATCTAGTTTCTTTCATGAGACATTGAAGATCTGTGACAACGCTGCAGAATTAATGGCGACGGCTACAGACAAATACATTAAAAAAAAAACAAAAACATTACATTACTTGAGAATCATTTACATTTTACGTTCTTATCTGGGGTGAAGTGGAAACCTACTACCCTCTCATCTCTAATTAAATAACAAATTGCAGAGCAAATTTTAATGCATTTGCATGCATTATTGCATAGACTATTAACGCCTAATTACGCAAACAATAAACTGAATTATGAAATTACACTTAAGTAAAAATCGTATATATTTATTTTGTAAAGGTTTTTCGATATAATATAAAGTCAAAGCAAACCACATAGCAAACACCTCAGATCTTGGAATTGAATCCGTATCAATAGAATTCGCGCCCATGTGAACTCAATATAAAGAATGTTACATTCTCAAATTTTGTGAATTATTCGATGAATAAAAAAAACAGTTCATCAAACCATTTTAGAGCGTGTGCAAAAGAAATTTCTTCGACATATTTATTTTAATGTAGGCACCTATATAAATATTTTTCTTTTAACAGTTTCTCAAATGAGTATTTTCCCACTAGCTGTCTTCAAGGATGCACACGCCTTTCATTCTCTTGATGCTCGTCGGTCACTTCCGCTCTTAAAGCATTTTTCCCTGCTCTCACGTGGTATAGTTGCCAATCCTGATATTCTGGAAAATTTTAATTTCTATACAATTCCATCAATTACATGCGTGGTCGCAGCCATGGCCTTGTATTTTGGGTGAAAATTGTTTCCTTATGTCGGGCTCACTAGTCACCAATAGCGAGGGCTGTGCGGCTGGTCAATGCACTCCCTAGCGATGAAGATAGTTTTAGCGATACAATATGTATTTTCTTTTTAAAATTCTATTTTATTGTTTAATTTGTATTTGTCTTGAATTATTGTTGTTTTTTTCATTACTTTTGCAATACAAATATTTTTTGGTTTGTTTTTTCTCTCATTTTATTTACTTGTAGTTTTTATTCTAAATGTCATGCTGTGAACGTCTTGATCTCACAATTTGATATGTGCTCAATGTGTTTTTTTAAATAAATAAATAATTATGGATTCTTTCGATCTCTTTTAACCATCTTATTTATAAAACTACAGTCAATTGGTTATCACTGTTAATAGATATCACTTATCACTAGACACCGGATATCTGGAGTCCTTTTTTTTGGGACGGACTCGAATATTACAACATTTTTTAATTAAAAAATGCGTTAATAATTTATGGAACCTATGTTTTTCAGAAAAATAAGTTGTACGATGTAGTAGGTACAATGAAATATGAAATAAATGATATTGATAATATGTGCAAGAGACTTTATCAATACTTAATTATATAGAAACGCTGTTATTAGTAGATATACTATACTATTTAGAGAAATTAATGAAGCGCTTACGTATAGAGTGGAAGAATTAGTTGTTAATAGTAATATCTATAATATTTAATAATATTCCACTTTTAATATACCTATTATTGAAACCAAAGTTTAAAATTTCCACTAAATTACTTCTATTTTCACTATCAAATAACAAATCAAACTTGCTCCCATGATGAGAAGGACCGGACAGCTAGTGTATTATTAAAATCGAACTATTAAATGATACAATCATAATTAGTCGACATTGACACATTGTTTATATATAGTACATAATACCATTGATAATAAATTATTTTATCAAGAAATATTAGATATAAATAGGTATAACACAGTTGCAGTGCCTACCATTTCTTAACAAGTTGACCTTCCCTAATAGCTCAT
This sequence comes from Rhyacophila brunnea, assembly GCF_057557595.1. Taxonomy (NCBI): domain Eukaryota; kingdom Metazoa; phylum Arthropoda; class Insecta; order Trichoptera; family Rhyacophilidae; genus Rhyacophila; species Rhyacophila brunnea. The sequence goes on from NW_028232774.1 coordinate 26,632,576, forward strand.
TGCTTTATCCAATCTGGGAGTTCACACATGAAACTATAATTTGATGTTATAGTAATATGGTAGAAAAAACAAAAAAAACTTAACCTGCGCGCTTGTTAACTGATCTACGTATTTCCTTAAAATCCGACATCACTTCAGTTTTAACGATTATAGATTATAGCTTAAAATTGTTTATTTGTTTTTTATTTAGTGAGTAGGTATATTTCGTGATATTTCACATTAGCTGGTTCCATTGTTTACGGGAAATGACGATTTAACGGGCTTACTTATTGACTGTATTAATAGTATGTAAGATATTCATTACGAGTTTTCACAAACACTTCAGATAATCAAAATTTGTTTTTTACTTGATCCTTTACTAATAGGTAAGAAGGTTTTCACATTCTTCTATTATATTAAATGTCAATGTGCATTTACGATCGGTGAGTGCGCATAGTGCACAAAGAAGGCATACGCCGGGTCGTAAATAATGACTTAAATAGAATACCTAGTACAAAACATAAATCAATTAGAATTTATTGATTAATGTTTTTGCCACTCGTACCCGTTAGATATAGGGACCATTATACCACGTTTTCCTCTAGAAGGTATATAAGGTACTTTTAAACACTTTTGAACTGATTTTTTGTCCACAAAATCACTTTATATTGAGACGTCACACAACTATCACAACTTACGATGGTTATTTTACATTTTGCATTTTTGTTTATTGTTATTAAATCTTAGTTGATATTATTCTTTTGACTTATTAACTTAAAAATAACAATAATGGATGAAATATAATATTCATAAAAATTATAATATGGCACATACAATATATAATTATCAAACCTCGATAGTGAAGGCTGCGTGACTATCAAATGCACTATGTAAACCTGCTAATAATATTGTTTTAAAAGCACATTGCATTGTTATTTTTTTAAGATTATCCCTTGCTTTGTAATTTTATTCTTGTAAATCCACGGTAAACATAAATTTATATACAATATTGGTATATACTACAGCTGATGATGATACATACTATCGTATGGAAAATAATTCATTTTTAAGTAGTGGACTTTTTGTATTCATCATGCAATTGAAAACAATAAAACCACATTCAAAATTTGTCATTGGTAGGGAACCTTTTTTAATATCTGAGGTAGGTGAATTTTAAACACAGAAAATTTTTCAGTGATGAATTTACGCTATTTCATAATGTATATTATAAATCAGTCATTTAATAAATAAGGACAAATATCACCAACAAGTTAGTTCAAGTAAACAACGACTCCCACGTTATCTATACTTAATTAATTGACTTTTTATGCAATATGTATCTACCTATATTTTGTAATGTTATTCAATTGAAAATGTCCATTAGGATAAAATCGGTTAAATATCAAAATTATGAAATAAATGTGGAAAAAGTACGAAAGTACATATAAAGTGTTTTAATGAAATATGTATCTAGGTACCAGTCGTTTTATGTGATGAATAGTTCTTTACACTTTATAATATGTAAGTATTTAAATCAAATACATAATATAATCATATTAATTACAACATTTAAATATAAAAATATAATGCTAATTGTGTCGAATGGCCACCTAATCGGCGCGCCTTTAGCGTACAATGTATTAAATGGGACGGCGGGACTTTTTTAACGTTACACACCTACAAACTTACCTGTAGAATGGACAAAAATGGAACTACGAACTACCATAGGACGCCATTTTGAAAATTTCATTCGAATGTCAGATTTTGTCCAGTTACGAGTCTTGATTGGGTAGTTTTCGACAATGGCTCCATTTTTTTGTAGTACTTATTCCACTTTTAATCAATAAATTAGGACCGGTTTCGTCCGCCTCAGAGGGACATTTTCAACTGAATCTTCCCTTGTTCAGTTGAAAATGTCCCTCTGATGCAAACGAAACCGGTCCTAATTTATTGATTAAAAGTGGAATAAGTACTACAAAAAAATGCGTTTTATTAAATTAAACAACAATAAATATTAACGTAATACAATGACTAAGTGAAAATCTGAAGCAATATTATATTGCAAAACCATTAGAAGAATGCAATTACGGCTTACGCAATACATGATATTATAATAGTAGGCTCAAACTAATATTTTCAGGGATGTCTCGCATCTACAGATGTACGCCACTGGTATTTTGAAGATGAAATTTCTTACGATCGATTTGATGAAATTCTTCAATGTCAATAGTTTATAATCAAATAGACCAGTTTGGGCAGAGCATCCTCAAAATACTTAAATATCTAAAGAATTAAACAAGTAGGTATGTGATTTTTTTATCGATATGTAGGTACGGTATTGTTGCTTGGTAATACTAATAGGTATCAATATGATACATTTAGAACATAAAACGGGTTAGCGGACAAAATCTTTCAATATTTGTACTTATATTAGTGGTAGGTACGCAAAAGCTATTCGATATTTAATTATGAAAAAACATATTCTACACGCATTTTATAAAAATGGTTTACCATTACTTACCTGCAATAAAACAAACCATCAATTTTGAAATGCGACCTTTTTAATTACAGTTTGCGAATTTGAATTCGTTTGGCGTGGCCCGCACGTCGCGTTAGCGATGGTGCCCACAGAACGCGTCAGGCGCCGCACTCGCGCAAAATTTCTACAAGTGGCGCATAAATCATTGAAAATACAACGTAATCAAATACGCCAGCGCCCACTGGATATGGCGACGCATTATACGCGCGCGCCGCATGAATCATCGTTTTTTCGCGAATCACCGCTTCTCGGCGATACGAATGAAAGAAAATACAATGCAGTCCATTCATTGACCACAGCGAGCAAAAACACGCTGCGCGAGGCATTGTCGATCGACGGGCGGAAAGCAATTATTTAATTACAGAGAAGTCATTGTTTTATTTTATTGCGTGTTCAGTTTATCGCTGGTAGAAGAATGTCGTCGTAAATTTTAATTACAAGCCCGAAATAATATAATATTTTTATTGCTTTGTTATGAGAGGCGCTGTAATAATATTTATTTTGTGCTGCTTGGGCCGCTTATAACATAGGTGAAGGGTAATGCGCGGGAAGAGACGTGTGATTATGGTTATGAATAAACACTGCATTCGCCGACTTCGCGCGCCCGACGCGTCTGTGGGCACCATCGCTTAGCTATTGGCAAGACGATTATTTTAATTACAATAATTACCATCGCACCTGAGCTGCCAGAAAAAACAACTGACTAATTGTAGAAATCCATACTAAAAATCATTTGGGCAAAAGTCTCCTTAGAATATTGGATTCGTCCACCATTTTAATGTGTTTTTTTATGGGTTGACGGTTAAAAACTTGAAAGATCCGGCCTTTACTTATCACTCTTCAGACAGCAAACAATACTTAGTATTTATGAATGCAAGCTCAAACGAGCAAAGGTATCGGTGGGTAGAAAAATCGATCGTGGGGTTTTAATAAATCAAACGTTTACACATATTTGTAATTAGTCCAATTAACAATAAAACAGTGGCGAAGTATTTAGGTATATGTAAAGTGAGTAGGTAGGTACTAATGTCTCTACAGTATCAAACACGAAAAGCGATAAGTTACAAAGAAACAAACACAAACCTAATTTAGCATTTGGCAGTTCTGTGTAACCGGATTATGTACTTAATAAGTCACAACTCTTAATGTTGATTAAATTAATGTCGTAATAAATAATAACGAATGATAATAATTATGTCGATATCCAAATCGTGCCGTATGGGCGAGGAGTCAATAGCGATTCACGTGGACCTTTGATAGTTAATAACACGTGACGTGATCATATCCTGAATAAGGATTATGAAGAACTGGTCGTAGGTACATAAAATTGGTTACATGTAAATTGTACGTAAAAAATTTCACCGTGAGCTTTCTCATCGGAAAGAGATGAACGTATACTATATGGTCATTAATTTGATTAAATTCATTATGAACATCAATTCAATTTTCATAGCTGATTTTGGCAAAATTCATGAATTCAAGAATGAAAACCTAACCTAACAAATAATCCAGTATATCGGCTATTTTCAAAATCTGTTTGCTGCTAGCTTCCCGTAAAGTGTAAACACGGTAAACAGTGTAAGCCGACAAGAACCGTGTTTTATTTAGACATGAATTGTATGTCAGTACGGATTTGAGTGTCCCCATCTCCACCCGCCATGTATATGCAGCCGCGGTTTGTGCACGGCCGCCTTCCATGACGCTATAAGCGTGCCAGAATGAAAAGATTTTATTGCCACACTTCCTTGTCCCGAAGCGATGCTGCACGGGACTGATGTAGCAACCATGCACTTTATGTCAGTACTATAAGTACGACCCAAAGAGGTTGGACGGTCTTTAATATACGGCCATATATTTTCGATACAACATTTCACGGTGAAGTGTGATACGGCGACCCGTCACGTACAAGTTTCCGGACATGACCTTGAATGGTGAGTTGCACTCACAGACTCACACAGAATATGACAAATGTGTGTGGGAATCTATGACGTATGCCGAAGGTTTTAGAAAACAATGTATTGCACATACATTTATCATTATTGAATAAAATAACCCAGCTAAAATACTTACACATACATACTTATATATCTGGTAAAATATATTAATTGATATTTTGAGAATTTGTAAAACATGATTTTAATAAAAAAATATATGCATCATCACAGGTCCTTTTTGAGTAATCAGTGGCAATTTTCCACGCATCTATATCAACCGACCGTAACTTCTTGGCAGAACAGTTCACCATGCATAACGCCGCCAAATAGGCATGGTCGTCGAGTAGTTTGTTTTCGGCCGGGTCACAAGTTTGCCTTGCAAGGTCGCGCGGAATTCGCCACAAACCGGTGCGCAGTGGCGTGTGTACGCACCGATAGGGTGAACGCCCTTTAACCGCATACCTACCCATTACTATTACAGTATACATAATCACTAGAAACAAACAAAAAATTGTAGTATTTTTATTATGTTGTGGTTATCAACATAATTTAAAGTAAAGGGTTATGTTATGAGTGTATTTCATCCACGCAATATTGATCAGTATCAAAGTTTCGATTATAAGAATCTAGAATAACAATAGACATTAAATGGCAAGGTTCATTGGAGAGCTATAACTAGGGAGTATAGAAATAGTCCTAATTAAGAATAAAAGAGGTATAGACCCACTCTTTCTCAAGTCTTTTACGTCACAGTTACGTCACGTAGTTTTTGCGCGCTGATACTATTATATCACATCCTCTTTGCGTGTTGACGTGTCATGATCTGATACTCTGTTTCTGGCACTATCGAGAGGAGTTAATAGCTTTCTTTTCTTTCTCCTCCACACAATATTTCTACATTCGAAATAATTCTTTAGTCTGATTCCGCAAAGTTTTAGGCATTTTATTGTTAATGAAACTCCACGCGATATCGAACATACACTGAATTATGGGCGTTGGGAAAATAAATGCGGGGGGGGGGGGGGTTAGTTCCAAAAAACCACCGTGGCGACGGAGAAGATTTGATATGGAAGTCGTATTGTAATTAATATAAAGTAACGTGCGGTCATTTGTTATGAAAAATTCGACCCAAAGTGCGACCCTGGTTGTTATCATAAACAAATTGGTTACGATTCTTTCTGCATTTCCGGCTTTCCATCTCTGTATTAAGCGGCACAGTGGAAACCCCGTGGGAATATTGAGTTGGTTCATCCATTTGGATGGAACTCTTCCTCTTCCTTTCCGACCTTCGACTTGTATCCAAATATCAAGTGTTTTTCATGTTATTTTTATAGCAAGCTGGGGAGAAATTGGAAAGTCCTGAGGACTTACAATAACTTCATACATTTAAGATTTTGATAATTCCGCCAGTTTCTAATTTAATGTGTATTTGATGATGTGTATGATGATTTGATGTGTATGATTATTGGAAATTGCATTATAAAACCACATTTTCATTTAACATCTTCTCTGCTCAGGATATTTTGAGGATTCAACAATAGCACCACGTCAAACTGGCGCCAATATCTATATTTTCAGCGCCAGGAAAATTTAACAAAGGACAATAAGAATTCGCAATTAGACATGAATCCTTCAGTTTATTTAAATGTGTAATCAATGCCAATAAATATTAAAACAGGTGTTCCAAAACAAAACGAGGAAATTGAATACTCTGATATTACACCATTTCACGAATATTCAATACCGAATGGTAATTTAATCACACACAAAAATGTGTCGACAAGATCATAACGAGATGTTGCATAAACATGGCGACGACAGGCGTAAATTCTACGAGAGAAATGATAGTAAATAAATAATTCGCAATTAATCCGCGGCTGATAGCCGAGACCGCCTTGAAACCCGAGAATCTCCAATTGTTCGAGCAAAATAAATAATCGAAATCTGATAATAAATTCTCGGACCAGGAAACAGGTGGACGTGCGCGGACATTGTGCACTCTTTTGTATAATAAATGAATAATGATGATAATAATATTATATGAAATAATTTTAACTTTCCGCGAGGATTCCATCCATAGTGATAAACAAATCAATAAGGAAAGAAATTACTCGAAAACTGAAAATAGGTGTTAATTTTTTAAGTATATGACAACCTAAACCTAATAAAAATTAGATGCAACTAGGGATTGCAATACCGGTATTTCAAAACCGGTAAACCAGTATTTATCAATACCAGTTTTAAAAATCCAAAATACCGGAATTTTCGGTATTAAGAAACCAAAATCGTTTACGTTGTTGAAGATGAATTTAATGTTATTTCTTCATTACTTTGTACCGTATTGCATATTTAATTGAGTGTATCAGTTATGTGGTGCTAAAATGCAAATATATTGACTTAATCCAACAGAAGTTAAATAATAATAAAACAAAATCCATCTAATATAAATATAGGTACCAATATATAAAATTGTCGCGATAAATTAACATAATATTATTTCGAAATAGAAAACATCCATGACAAATTTTCAATTATTCTATAATAAAATTATTGACTACTGTACACGCGTTGAATTGAAGAAGCTTTTCCTGCAGCCGAACTTATTTGCACTTGATGAACTTTTGAGGGCTTTAGTTAAAATTATCAATATATTCAAATTATTTGTAAAAAATCGCTAGTTCTACAATTATGATATTTTTAATGATATTTTAAAATGTCAACATAATAAATGTAGGTGTATATATAGGTTTATTCTATAAAATAATATTTAAAAAAAAATTTAATAGCTAAATGTATCGATAAGCAACTACTTCTGTTTTTTTAATGTTTAAGTAATACCGAAAAACCGGTATTGACATTTTCATTCGGTATTGCAATCCCTAGATGCAACCCCACTTCATACCCGGTATTCTAACGCGACATTTCCAGTTTTTCGACCCGATAATGTTTCGGAAGCATTCGCACAAGATTGAGGTTGCTACGAAGTACGAAGTCTAATGTACTTTGACTATGTACAAATATATATTTTTTAAATTGTTAAACAATGGTAGAAATACTAAAACAGGATAAGCGGTCGATCTAACTGAGGAAAATGTATACTTTTAATGTGAATTTGGCGCTGTTGTTTGACATTAATACAATATTTCTGAATAAATAAGACCACCCATAGATATTAATTAATGCACAGTGTTATACTTTAATTAACGACTAGGCTACCAAAGATGGATATGGGCATTTTCGCCAAAGTTTGTACATGTTTGAAATTTGGGTAATATTATTTTTTCACTCAAATTAACCATTTTTATATAGCTAGCAGATTCCTTGTTCTATTGCTGAATTGGTGATAGCAATTTTTCAGCAAAATATTGATTAATACAATATTTATATCATTTTTATTATGAAATTGGGCATAATAAGTTTCCGTTCCGTGACTACGAAACTTAGCTTTTAAAACATGAATGAAACACTTTTTATCACTTAAAAGAGCTCTATTAGATTAAAAAAACCATACACTTCAAAATAAAACTACAAATAGTCAAAAAATATTATTGAATTTTAATTCTTGGGCACATTTCGTTCCCCTCCGTTACCCTATGTCTATAATGGCAGAGCATTTTTCCTTTAGTATTTGAAAAAACCAATCAATGTTCGTTCTGCTATTTTTTTAAAGACAATAATCACTTTTACTAAATTTTATTGGAAAAATAAATAAGTTTCGTTATTTAATAATCAAATGAAAAATAGTTAACGTTCAACTTTTTTGGGGACATTTTCGGAATGGAACGAAATGGTAACGGAGTGTAATTTGTAAAGCTTAAGTTACATGTTACCATAAAAACAAATTTTTGTTTTATGAAATTTATTTGAATTTTTTGATAGACAGATAAATATTCAACGTGCGTCAAAATAACAAAACAAATCAAACTTAATCACTAAAATAGACATATTTTATAATAAATTTCACAATACTTGTAAAATAAGGTAGGTAATAATTTTGACACACTATACATTACCATAACTTTATTTGGCATTTATATTATTTGTAACTCAGATAAAAAATATTTTTAAGCAAATTAACAATATATGAAAAAAAAAATCAGCAAGGGATTCAGACGCGAGTTCCTAGCGCGGCACGGAGTATATAACTTTTACGAAAATAATTATAGTCAAACTCGGTTATTACGATCTCTGACATAGCGAGATCTCGGATGTAATAACGAAACATTTGTTGACAATTGGTTTATGATTTTCGCCATACATTTAATTCTTTCACTGTTATAACGAGCAACTTATCGGATATACCGAGCTAAAATACTGTTAATGTGTCGACCGTTTTAAAACATTTCGACCCTAAGCAATAAAATCCGATTGGACAGGATGCCGCCGGGGTCGGATTACGTTTATGACACTAGTAAAGTGTCTAAGTACCTACCTTATTGGTGTTTCACCGACAATAATAAAAAAGTATCCACGCATATGGTTGAAAAATCCAAGGTTTGTGAAGTCCGTAGGTACCTACCAGCGTTAATTACAATAAACAACTTCTTTTGTAGTTTATGAATGCCATGCTCGTTTCGGGGATTTTTACGATGGTTTCCAAATTTTTTATTTTCGGCTTTTTGTGTAATGTGACATGCTCATTTAAAAATACCTATTCTCTGATATAACGAGTAACGCTTATAACAAGCAAATTCAGTCGGTCCCATCTTCCTCGTAATAACCAAGTTCGACTTTATGTTGTCTTGAAATTTAATTGTATTCATCAACATAAAATGTAGCTATACAGGTTGATTGTAATCAAGACGTACTTTTCTGACATTTCGTGAATACCTACAGTTCTAGGTATTAAATCTAATCGAGTACACATTTCTGTTAAACGTGACAAAAAAATACTTTTTCATACATTTTTATAAATTTCTATGCCTAAAATGTATGGAGAAGTTTTAAAATTTTGGTGGCGTATAACAGAAAGAGTATGACAGAGCCAGTGCCTGTCTCGCAATTATTTCAGTCTGGTGTTTTTTCTTTTCCTTCTGTTGTTTTTTTTTATCTCCATACTTTTATGTGCGCTATTTTTGCGTATTCAGACATATCACATACTTTTTTAATCTTTATTATATTATTATATTATAGTCAGGTTATTTTTTATATTTTTTAATGAAAATATTTTTGTTTTTCATACGAACAGACAAAATAATTTTTTTTATAATCTATGAAGAACTAAACACACACTGTAAACCCAACTTTATGCATGCCATTTCGTTACTTTTACATTCCACATATACGTTACCACCAATATAGTTTCGGAGTGGAAGTAACGGATTCTGTTTCAGAAGTGTTTGAAGCCAAAATTTAGCTTAGTTTTATTGTTAAACCTGCGATATGTTTTATTATATCTGTAGTATGAAAGATAAGCTCCATATGTGTAGTATGTGAAATAGAAATATGTGTTTTCTTACCTTATAAATCGTGGTAACAGTAGTGGAACTTCTTAAATGACCAACCCAGAAAGCAACCTGTTCCGATAGCGATACCGACACACACCAACAATTTAAAGTGTACATGGCGATCAGTGTTATACAAAAATGTTGCTACATTAAAAAAAAACATATTTATAGTGAAAATTTTTCGCCTTCATGCTAAAATCGTGGTAACGGAATGTGGAGTTCCACTTTTTCAAATATCCTGGGACACACTTTAAACGTGATTTTTTTTCAATATTGGTACAAATTTACGAAAAAACTATATATTTTCCAAAAATATATAATGTAAGCTGTTGAAAACACTACGAATTTAATTTTACACACTCAAAATTAATGACGAAATCAGACTTTGTTTATTTGAATTTATGGGTGGGACATGGTAAAAACGCACTACCTTTCGATCTAAATAATCAATTAAAAATATATACAGGTCAGATAGTTGTATTTAACTGATTGAATAGAGTAAATTAATAAATTTGCATGTTAAAAGTACATAACTTTCCAACATTTTATAATATAATAACTATGAAAAAATCAATCAAAGTCATGGGACATGCCAAAAACGCAATGTACAAACTTTGGCGAAAATGCCCATATACGGCCGTGAAAATAAAATAGATTCTCAGTTCGAATCACTGACAATTTTTAATTAATATAATATGTATTGCATTAAAATTAGACAGTCGAATTAATTCAGAAAAAATACCTGCTTAAATTTAATCCATTCGATGGACTATTTATTCAACAATAAAAAATAATATTCTTAGTGGCATAAATTGTTTCTAATAAAATATGTGTCTATTACGTTTTACATTAATTTTAACATTACGGCCAAAAATGTTGCCCACTAAATCGCGCAGCTGCTCGTCCCAAAGTCAGTAATGGTTTAATTAAATTATATTTACATCAAAATAACGAGAATAAACTAGTATATAATATTAATATTATTCAAACAGTTTATGCTAATAAATTGTGTTTGATGCAATTATTAACAGGCGTAAATTAGTAAATCACGCCCGATTATAGTGTTAATTTACCCGGAAATTAATAAAATGAATACAAAATTATTATAATGTTATTATGACCAGTGACCCAAACGTTTAGCAGTTTTAATAAGGCGCCTAAAACGTTTATTAAAATAATTAATCTGTCTGCTAGTATTTTATTTAGATTCATTTTAATTTTGTAAATTGCGGAAATTTCTTTGATGATTTTATCTATTATTTATTAAATTAGAATACTCTTTTTAAACCACTGAATAGTTAATTCCTGTCACCTGCCAATTCTTGCTAGAAAGACATTTAATTTAATTAAATCATTAAAATAAATGTTTTTTTCTTAATCTTGTGTATTACCTGTAAGCACGGACGTCTATGAAGCCGTGGGTCCAATCATTCAATCCCACGACTGGGCAAAACATAATGCATGTAATTTTGGAATATGTGTTTTGATTAAGTATAAGGACGTGACCCACTTAGGAGCGATGTTACATAATTGACATTTTTTACTGTATCTGTAGTACCGAACACGGCTTTGTAGATAAACCAATGAGACATTTTATTTGCCCTATAAGCCAAGTCTGGAACGGTTACATGTAAATTGTACGTAAAACATTTCACTGTGCAACATATCGCCGTCAGCTTTCTATCGGAAAGAGATATGCTATATGGTCTCAAATTTTATTAGATTCAATATGAACATTAATTCAATTTTCATAGCTGATTTTGGCAAATTTCATGAATTCGAGAATGAAAATCTAACCTAACATAACCTAACAAATAATCCAGTGTATGGCTATTTTCAAAATTTATTTGCTGCTGGCTTCCTGTGAGGTATAAACCGATAAGAGCCGTGTATTATTTAGATATAAATTGTATGTCAATACTATACGATCCAAAGACGTTGGACGGTCTTTAATATAAGGCCATATATATCCAATACAACATTTCACGGTGAAGTGTGATACGGGGAACTGCATACGTACAAGTTTCCGGATACGGTCTGGAACGCTACATGTTACACTGCGATGAAAGTAAATCGCGATAGGTAGCTGTCGCTTACAATTTATAATATAACATAATAATTGTAAGTTTCCATTAAAACATAATGTAAAAGAAAAGTATTATAAATTAGAAATATCCCCAGTCGAGTCAATAGTATTACTTGACTTGTGTCTCTAAACTCTAAAGAGACCTTGTCAACCTGTACAATAAATTATTCTTAGAGCCATTTATACAAAAAAAAGTAAGTTGTTACTGATATGTAACTGAATCCAGGGCCGTTTAAAGACCTCCGTATGTTCTAGAGTCTTTCCAGAGGCCCCTGACATTTTTGCGTATTTTATCATTTGCACATACGTATTATAAGTCTTAAAAAGTTTTCGTAAATGTACATCAACTTCTCATTTTTTCTTAAATAATATCCTGGGACTGCCACTGGTTCGCGGAGTGCATATTGCATTTTAATGCAACATACTACTACATCCAAATACCTCTGTTTTTGCGAAGTGGACGATTCGACGGCATATATGTATATGTATTAAAAATTTAATTACATAACAGTTATGTCAAACGTTGAAATATGTTATTTCTATTGGATACTCGATGGGAGAAGATTTTTAAAATAAACGAATGTATGATTTACTGTCATTCCTTGCTTGTGAAGTGGGCAAATTAAATTTTATCAATTTATTTTCAAAATAGTTATTAAGGCAACACATTGGCAGGTATATATTTATTCCGTCTCACAAAGTAGGCAGGAGAATTTTCAATTATCTTACGACCAGTATTAATCTAGATTATTGTAATAATAGTGTTATCTACGCTAGTGTTATGAAAACGACATAATGATTATTGCTTACAGATCAGCACCGCCCGCTAATAACAATATAATAATATGTGATATTTCACTTTTGTATGCGTGTTATATGTCACGGTCGCCGTAATGAATTCATGAATCAGTAATGTGCTGATAAATGATTGCAAAAAATGACAAGTTCAAAAATACAGCTTGATAAAAAAGCTAGTTTTATTCCACTCGAAGAGACAAAAACTTAATTAAAAATAATAATTAGTAAAATTAGAAGCTCCAAAAGCAGAACTATTCGGATATGGCATAGCTTCAATTCATTTCAAACTTTTTCATTTAGTGGCGCCCTTAAAAATGTCAATTAGTGGAATGGGTGAGCCTGCTGTTCTTTACGTAGTTTCTCATACATTTGAATTAAATCGCATTAAACGAAGAGTCAAAAAATCGCCCCATATTATGTATAGTCAAAGATAAGTGATTAACTACTTCTATTACATTATTTCGATTAAAGTACATAATATAAACAAAGAGTTTTTAAATCCTGATATGTAATTAATCTTACATAATAAAATATTAATAAGTTGAGACCTGCTGTAAAATATAATTTTACCTCACTTATGCGTTAATCTAACAATGTTTTACATAATAAAGTATAGATTTATAACATCACAGAACATTTATGCCAGAAGCCATTTATATTTTCGTTCGATTAATATTGAACCAATAGTAAATTTTAAAAATGTATGGCAATATCTCATAAATTTTATATGCTTTCAAAACAATGCTTCAAGTAGTCTATACTAATTATTATTGGACATACATACGTCTTAGCAAGTACGAGATTTATTACGTTTAGAAAAGTAAAAGGAAATAAGTTTATAACAACATAAAATACAATGGTCTTTAATCTGTAAGTGATTATTAAGTATTATTAATAAAAAAAACACACTACGCCCATCAAATCTGTAAATCATTTCGAGTTAACAATGAAACATACCGAATTCCTGGTCAACCCCAAGGCGTTTATTTACAACAATAACTATTAAACGTTAAGCATTATTGTTGCATATCATGGAATATATTCTAAGGTCAATAAGAAAAGTTGTGAGCCAGATGAACCCAACCGTCAAGTTATAGTCTTTTAATAAGACCGTATGATTTCAGGACCTAGTTTTTAACTCATTTAGTGCGCGTTTGGAGTAATTGGCCATTAGATATAATTAACGTGTTATTTAAATGTGGTGATTAAAAGGTAATTAAAAGGTCAGCAGCGATTGTGTTAAAATAACTGAAGCAATTAATTTGTTGTAGCTCTAATAACGATTAGTATAGATCCACCAATATAAGTTGTCAGCTGAGAGAGGGCGCCACAATATGTTAACATTTGATATAATATCACTCAATAGTTTTTTATACTGTGATGAGCTTAGTTCTAAATTCGAACAACGGACAATTTATAATGGTATATCTATACAACAAAGCTTTCGACGATATTATACAGTGTGAACAATGTGGCAAATTCTGATAAAGGATGAACCGGCACTAATGGATAATATATGAGGGACTGATATATGAATAAAGAACTGAATATTTTCATTGCATATGTGAATTATAATTCAAAGTTCACTAAGTAAGTGGTAATTCGACTAATATCAAATTAAAACAGGATAAACCATGAGTAGGTAACTCGCAAATTAGATAACCGACTTGAATACGGAATTGCTCCGTAACATTTAGGAGTTATCCCGAATCAAGATAAATAAACGAAAATATGTAATGAAGTTAACTACTTGAAATAGAGCTGCAGGCAGGTATCAAATCGTCAGCTGAATGCAGAAGTATTTTAACTCACATTTGAAGTTATTCAGGATTTATATAGACACATTCATGCATCATTATTTTTGTCAATGGTCCTACTAAAATATGATATATACGTTTATCTATACAAGAAATAAATAAGTTAAATAGGTTGTTTCAAAGAACATCCTTCTAAAATATTTCAAATGTGAGTTAGAATAGTTCTGCATTCAGTATGTTTGAAAGTGTTCGGCAAGGGTCTCCACTATTTAACATCAATGGAGAGCAAGCAATACGTCCACATGTCGCTTGGGAACCGGCGACAATATATACATATCCAATCTTAGATACGCATGCAATAAATACTACATTCATATGCCAAAATGAAATGGCCATACACCTTTAACGCGTAGACCTCTACGCCGTAGAGATACAAAGCAGAGCCCGAGGAGGAATACCGAAATCATGATCATAGGTCGAAGCGGACAGTTGCTCAATAACAACGCGCTTCAATGACTGTAGACTTTCATTACAAGCACCGGAGGTTACAAAAAAAGACATCGCAAAACAGACGATGACAGGTTGAACAAAATATGGAAAAACAATGCCGCATCAAAATAGACCACCTGTCAAGACTAGAATTATCTAATAATTACTCGAAGAAAAACTTAAGTGCGTTCGAGATGCAGTGTTGCATGCGCTTGTTATGAATTCAAAGACAAATGTCACCGATCTATAAGAAATAAAAATAAAGAAACGGCTCCAAAATATTTATCTAGAGAGTTCGGTGCAATTCTTTGAGAGTTGTCTTTTGGAAGTGAAAATGGCGAAATTAGAGAAACTCATCGTCTGTGAAAACATCCAGGATTGACGCGGAAGATGGATGTCTTTTACTAGATGGTACAAAAAGTGAAATGACGCGACCGGCCTCTTATTATCAGCACTACAACCCAATATGGGTCACATCCATCTACTGCAAGCTGCATCTATCGATTAAGCCTAAGGGATTCTCCCAACCCTAATTTTCCTTTCTGATCTGTTGACGAGGAGCCTATTTGATAGTTAGATGTCTTCTATCTTTGAGGGTGTCCAACGGGTCACAGTTTGTGTTTCCACCTTCCTCACCAAGCGTGTCATATTCCTCTCAACACCTTCATTGAAAAAGCAAGCTATGAATATTTATTTTTTGTATCGGCTGACAATGTCTCATAAAAAGGATGTAGTTATTAAACCATGCGGTTAACGTATTGTATATGTATTATTATATTACATCAATGGGTCCCCCGCACCCCGCGAGCCCAACTCAACCCTTCTTGCAACATGCGGTAAGTGATCGACGATAATGCAATGATTAAGTTATATTTTCTCGAAAAGTAGATTGAAGACACGTGTTGTTTTTACACTTCTATCTGGAAACGAAACGTGTATTAGTGAAGGTCACAGACCGATTAAAAAGAAATTTACAGATAATATTGCTGAGAATTGGACCATTACCATTTTTATATAAATTATTGTCACCGCATTAACACATTTCTACAGGAAATTTCTAGTCTATGAGCATACGGGAAATAGGCGAAATCGCTTTTTTACCGGGAAGAAAAACCTTGCAGATTTTAATTTAGATGTTATTTTTAACTTTTATTATTTTAAAGACAAGATTTTATATTACCACCAGTTGTTTATTCTCCCAAGGTGCAGAACCAACCTGCCACTGGTAATGCCAATTGGGAGAGTGATAACTATGTTCAACGAAATTGCTTCGGGTGTTGATATATTCCACCTACGTGAGAATGAGTTTAGGTGGATGTTGTTTTATAAAATCTTAAAATAGGGTCTGCTTAACTCATCCGGTGTACTTCCTTGTACCTATCTAATTCATCTACTGATATATCTCTTTTTTATGTAATACTGTTATATTTATATATCTTTGTTTCTAAATGTCATGTTGTGAACGTCTTAAACTTATAATTTGTAATGTCCACAATATGTTAAAAAAAAAAAAATGAATAATGTGTAATGGCTTTCATTCAATAATTGGGAGACAATAATAAAGAAAGCAGTAAAAATTTACTTGACTTTTTAAAATTACTTTCGATTTTAAGCCTCTGTACTAAGTATATATATATCTATTTTTTCCCTTTCAATGTTTTCATATACACACCACACATTCGCAATAATAACAATAATTATTGTGCAACGCCACTAGGTACTGAATAATAAAATAACGGACACAAAGCGTATGTATAAGTGGAATGCCTGATGGAAAAGTGAGTTTTATTGTTGAGAGTGTATACGCTGTAATTGCCGGTAGATTAGATTGAACCAAAAAAATGTGTATCAAGGTCTAGTTGGGTTTGCCGTGAAATACTCCGGTAATATGCATGTAAAGCTAAGCTGACGAATACGCCCGTTTTATAATGGAGCTATCGAGCAAAGTTTGCTGGATATATATATTTAGTGGTCAATTGAAAATATAATAAAATATTGATATGTGTATAAGTATATGACATAAGATTGGTAAAGCATTGAGAACTTCCTGTATTTAGAAAATAAAAACTATCGACTGAGAGTGGTATTCAAGGGGATTTGATTTAAAATTAAAAAAAAAAACAAATGCAATTACAATGGTTATAAAAACTATTTTTTATGAGAGTGAAACAATTATCGTAAAACAATATTTACTTCATTTGAATCCCCTATCCGTTCGAGCATCAGATATATACATTTAACACTACGATATGGGCAAAGAAGGCGCACACAGTGAAAATACGATACGTCTTACCACTATATGGAATTTCAATTGCCACGAAAATTATAATTATAACATTAGTGTTCTAGATATTTTTGTGTAGTGTCGAGTCGTGGACACTGAGGGCAAGGGAGTGCAATTGATGCCTTCGAAAGTATTGGCGTCGAATGCTTCATATTTATAGGACAGAGCACAGGCAGGACGAACAAGTCAATCCATCCAGAGACTTAGGATAAAGTAACGGCTCTCGACAATACAACAAGGCGAAACAGAGGAAGGGCGTCGTCGCACTGGGGCAACCAAGTGAAGGAGTTTATTGGGGACCGTCATCACTCTGTGGAAAATCTTGATCGCCCAATTGACGAAATTTCAAGATGATCAATATCGTCAGCTATGAGGGAACGACCAAGAAGATAATAGTAATCAATGGTAACACAGTAGTGTAACTGTAGTAGTAGCAGTACAACACCATTTCCATAAAAACCAAGTTTCACAAAAACACATGGATGTATAAAATTGTGACCTCACCGGGCATTGAATTCGAAACCCCCAGTATGAGAATCCAGTACCTTAGATACGCATTGGTCTACGAAGGATCGCCAGCTTGATTTTTGTTATTTATCGATATTTGGTTGCTTGATATATAATGTTTTTTTTCAGGAATATTTATAAGGGTGCTGGCCAGAGTTCGCGACACCAATTGTCGGTCCACCCACGATAGCTTCGCCTCACATTTCAATCTAAATGTGCGTGTGAGAGAGATCGAATTTCAATATTGGTTCCTCAAAATGCTATACATTTTAATATACCTACATACAACTAGAATTTAAAAATTTGAGGATCCCTTAAAGGCCGCTAAGAGTAGTTGTAACACTACCGGGGGTGTCAATTTGATATATGTATATCAGGATCTATATTAGGGTTGCCAAACGTTCTGAATTGTTCGGGATTCTATATTCGGGATTCTGTTAGGACATTATTCGGCGACGAAGAAATGCCAATAACCAATAAAGACTTATTTCTACAGCGCAAGTCCCTTCGCGATATATATAATCCTCATACATTCCTCTATCTATATTTCAGATACAATGACTGATCGGATAAGCAAAAGTATTTAAACATGAATGGGATATGAACGTATACTAAAACCCGGAACATAATGGATGTTACCTAAAAAAAGAAATATATGTAAAACATATAAAACTTTTGTAAATGTAGACTCACTCGGCGAAAACAGTAGAGAAAATGAAGAAACACTTCACGAAAAACCTCAAACATAATAATGACTCCTTTTTTTCTATAATTGCATATTTTATTATGACTATTTTAATTATATTTTCTCGTGTTAAGGAAAAAATATTTTAAAAATATATTGTATTCCAATTTCTGTTTCAGGCCGCATGTCCCGGAATTGTCTAAAAATAGTTGGCAACCCTAGTGACCGCAAAGACAGAGAATAATACCTGTATCCTCGTGTCAATTAACTTTATGACCATTTCACTGCACATCCACATCCACAGTCAATCGACGTATAGTATACTAACTTATTTAATACCACGCGGAGTCGTTAATTATTCAAAAACAAAAAAAGCGCCGCAACTTTTCGAAAAGATTTATTTTCATGACCCCAAAATGTAAATTTATCCACCAAGGTCCTCTTGAGCTTAATGTAACAGAACACCGGTAAAAAAATCTGATTGATCGACCCTATAAAGCCTACTAGCAGAGGCATAACCTCCGTCAATTACATATTAAGTTTATGGACGAAAACCAGGCAATTAATCAACGGGAACATATTTTGTCTTCTTGCTATACTGAATTTACTAAACTGACTGTAAGGTAAGGCCAGCGTCACACATTGGTGATATTCATTGTGATATCGCTAAAAGAGCATCAACTTATCTTTGAATTCACATACTAACATTTATGTATATATATCATTTACAATAATTGGTTATGGAAGTAGATTACATATAACAAATAAAAAATCTTGTTCGATCTGTGTGGGTACCGAGTTCGCAAAGAATATCTTCTCGTGAAAATGAAGGCATACTACGGCTAACAATTAAATAGGCTGCAAATTATTTCGTATTGGAGATTCATTTGTAGAAAATTTCACATCGTTAGCACCGTCTGTCAAAAATTACAAGCATTTCGACATAATTTTAGATTCACGCAATCGGTCAATTCCATAAGACACTTAATACCTAACTAACCTAAAGTAATAACCTAACGAACAATCATTTAAAATCACAAAAAAAAAACGTATATAATAATACAATGTACCTAAACAATGCAAAAGCGCTTGATTTAGTTGTCAGATCAATGAACCATCAATATTTAGATAAATAATGGCAACCGTATCATTATGTAGAATATTTAGATCAGATGTGTCAGAAACGTGATGCTCCCGAAGTGCGTAAAATATTTTTCTCAAATATAATAACGGACTATCAAGTCCAAAGAGTTAATCCATTTTCCCATAAATCTTGTAAATTCGTATGAAGATATAGTTTCTTACATATTTTTTTAATTTGTTCCATGTAGGTTACCGTATAAAAGTCGCCTGCGACTCAATTTTCTTAAGTAGATGTGTGTAAGTATATATATATTTGTTATGTGTTTACACAACACATTTTTTAGTTTTTAAGCGGTCAAAAAATATAAATAGATATTATAATGAGCCAGTTAGTGTCATCATATATGTCAAAAAGGTTGAAGACCTCTAATTTAAATGAACAGACACAAAAAATTGCACATACCATGCATACATTACAACAAACGCGAAAACAAGCAATTAAGGATGGTGGCTAAAAATTAAAATATATAGTGTAGGTATGTATGCTATTTTTAAATACAGATCAACACATTTCCAATCACATTTTGATTTAAAAATAACAATTATGTCAACAATACGTATGTAGTAGTATGCTAAAAATAATAATAAATACAGAAAAAACATAGCTCCTGAGTGACCAAATAGATGTTATGTAAAAAAACTCAAATCCGCAATGGACCGATCAAAATTATCGGAATTCCAAAGTTTGGCGCCTTTATAAATAATATATAATAAATTTAGACGTACAATTAACACACAATTAGAGCTTTCTTTATAACATTTAATATATTTCGCGGAAAAACAAAGAAACCGCTAAAAGGGTGCCGTTTAGCGTCGATTGTTGAAGGCGGGAAAAAATAGTCAGACCGTCGCCGGCGCGCCAATAAAATTGCCGCCAATTTGAAGCACATGTACGGAAAACATAACATGAAACAGTGGCACCCCCGCAGAAGATGGTCGGTCCTAAACCTACACCACGTGGGCATAAAACATAATTGAATCTTGACCACACTCGTGGTTTCCGATTGTGTGCTACACATCAACAATAATAAGAAATATCATTCATTCAATTTTCAATTACGGATATTGACAACCCTTTGTGGTTACAATCTCATTATAGATAATTTCTGTCACGTAACCATATATCTAATTTCCCCTCAATATTCTGATTCTTTATCGTCTTCCGCCTGTATCAATCCACTGCTAGATGAAGTCCTTTCCAAGTCGATGCCATTGTCACGTACTTCCACAGAACGTTACTACCTCATCGATCCAGTGCTTTCTAGGTCTACCAATAGGACTCTTGGGTGCCTCTATTGACTATATGATTAAATACGTCAAATTTTATCGTCTTCGATCGACATGCCTGTATGATCGATACACGTATGACGACGATACTGAGTTGACTTTGAAATGCTTCATTTCTTTCAATTGTCTTTGGACCTCTTTTCACCCGAGGATTTGATTTAATTGTATATCGATATACCTACATTCAAATTATATATTTTTATATGTAGTGTGATTTCAGAAGTAATCAATAATGAAAACCCTTAGAAACATACCTATTAAAATAAATCTTAGAAAAAGTCTTGGACAAAACGATATTCAAAGAGACATCATTCAGTTTACATGCGAGTGCTATTAATCAATTAATCCACCATTCCATGTATCATTCTTGTAAATAATTTCTAATAACCACGATATCATCTGTGTTAGTCAGATTTTTTTTATTATTAGTTATTTAATATAATTTGTAATATTTTATTAAGCAGTATTAATTTATCATACGCCACTGCCAATAAACCAATAATCAAATGACACGCTAAACAAGTCAAGACAACAAAATACCGCGGCCCGATAAATATTTTAGAAAAACACATTTTTCTATAAAATTAAACAAAAAAAATAAATACACACACACACCAAACAGACGGATTGCCGGGAAAAGCCCACAGAAGGAATGTGACCTTTGAAAAGTCGAAGAAGCAGTATTTCGATTATACATTTATTTTTTATTATTTTTTATGAGACACATCGGTGTTTTCATGTTATGCTATAATAACGTAGCAGTGGCTCTGTAACAAACGGTGTGTCGTGACCCCCGGAGGGTCAGATTAAGATGATAAGACGGGTAAACGAATGGATTTGCAACCAAAAGAGAATTGCCAATATATCAGAGTTTCCTATTTTGTGGGTCGCGAACCAGTACGTACGTGCTGAAAAAATATTCCGCGGCGGATTGACCTTAAAATAAAATTAATTTATCGAAAATTATATTCAACTAAATTAACGAATTCTGTTTTTCACAAGCACAAGCACATATCGCATAATGCGTGTAAGACTATCACTTGTAAACAATGTTTTTAATTCGGGTATTAAAAGTGCTAAGTGCCTTCGTCAGGCGATGGAAAAAAATATTCAAGAACATCAAAATGTAATCACATATTATTACATTACTGGTAAAATTATTGAGAAAAATCATATTTGTAATATTAATTAATAAAAACTTTGATACCCTTTATCTTAAGGTGCACTATTTGAAAATAAATTATTTTTAAGGCATACCCTATGCCCTATGGCAGAAATAGGTGACTCGGTCTACGGTACTACGGCCTCCCAGCATCTACCATTTACGTGACGGTGTAACTAAGAAGTAACCACTCCGTGTATTATTATCACATGATGTTGGGCAAGACTAGTAAGTTTTCAAATAATTTACCCTGCATAAAGGACTACTAAGTTTTAGGCAAAAAAACAAAACATCGAAAAATATTTAAATTCAATAATATTATTTTACACAGTAATTCGAGGAATATTATGTCACTATGTGCATAATACAATGACTGAAAATGACTATATTTGAAATGAAAACATTTTTTATTTTCTCCATTGGTACAAAATCAGGGCTCGAAATGACCGGAGCGCACCGGAAATCCGTTCCTGTTCATAAGATCCCCAAAATTATCGCTCCATCTCGTGGAAAAAAAATGACCGTATGCGCTAAATATGCCATATAACAAAAACTAACACACTTATTTTATAAAATACACATAAAATTAGATACTTAACATACTTAGGTAAACATACTTTGGCGCGAAAAAGGAGGCGTTTTATATTCGGGTGCACCCTATGCAGTCAACGACTAGTTGCCCACTAACTGTTTATCTTTTTCTTCCAGCCACGCGAGGTTCGAAGTAAATGCAATTATTCCGTTATTTCAAGATTCGCGGAATTCTTTGTTTTGTTGTCGTGCATACCGGTCTAGCATTTCTCGGTCGTTTCGTTTCAAAGTTATTATTATTAGGGGTTGATATTTATACCCCTAATTATGTCGATTGCACGATTTTTGATGGGAGATTTAGGAATTTATTACGTTAATTGGTATCACTACATATACGAATAATTTACCTCGCGTATTGAACAATGAACGACATACATTTGAGTAAATAAATGAATATATTTAAATAAGTACCAATTCTATTTTTTTTTTTTAATTAAATTTGTTTTTTGTACTTTTAAAATGATTTTTGTATCGATTTTTTATGTGTAGAACTTGCAACAATAAATAATATTGTTATATTGATATATTACACAATAATTATCTAAAAAAAAATGAACAAAATGTGGTGAAATTGCACCACCTTGCACCACGCTGCCGGCGCCCACGAGGGGTGCTATATAGTGTTTTATGGGAAGTTCCTTGCATAGTACCTAGTTCTATTCTGTTGGAATGTAGACAATGACAGGTGGCACGTAAAGAATAGTTTCAGAATCCGTGCGCAATGTATAGTATAGTGGTTCCGTGATGATGACGATCGACGTGTGGAAGGAAGAAGAGTCGCGACGAAATAATAATAATTGTTATGTTATGATAATTACTATTTCGGTGACAGTTATGATAATGAGACGGCGGCGGCCGATCCTCAATTGGCGCCCGGCTTCTTCGGGCCGATCCTGCTGGGAAAAGACGTCGGCTATTAATTATCATGTTCATTCTTAGACCATCTGCTAATTAAAAAAAAACTGGTATCTACCGGATCGTTTTTATCACTAAAAGTCTAAACTATCATAACGACATATTGTGTGTGGTCGAGTTCAACACAAATATTCATATTGTTGACAAACAACGTAAGAGATATATACCTAGTAGCATAGTGGACAATGCGCACGGGGCGTAAACCCAAGAGATGCAGATTCGATTCCTGCCGGGTGTTTTTTTTTTTTATTGGTTATAATATATTTTCTCAGAAGTGTTTTCCAAAATTATGTATATATGTATAATAATAATTCTACATCTATACACGGATAATTAGTAAGTACGTATACATATTTGTGAAGGAATTGATTAAATTTTTTGTACCATGTCCGATCCTAAGAAGATCATAAATACAGGGCTTGTATTACCAGTTTATATTTTTTAACGAAAAACCGATGTTAGCCACTTGCTCAACCTATTAGGTACCTACATACCTACTCGCTCACTTTGGGTCCAAACCAAACACACGTTGCTACAACAATAGTGTGAAATTTGTGCCAGGCCTGGGATTTGAACCCGAGACCCACGACAATATAGGTCGACACGTTGCTATCGTGGGGTGGGCGTTGATATTGATTTCAATACCGGGATATATAGTTTTCAAGTCTGAATATGGAGATGTTAGCAGAAAAGGTGTAATAATTAGCATTACATTACACTGTACCAGCTGATGGGCCTATCGGGCCGTCAGACCTGGTCGCCACAAAGGCACATTTTATTGCATTTAGAAAATTTGCGGTCTCATACCGCGAACGTGAAGATCAATTCACTTAGATTGTTCGGCTGTTTTATATTAGCTATTATCTTATAGTTTAATATTAATTTTTTGATTGTTCTCCATGCTCATGTGGGCACACTTAGTTCAGTGTTTTTTTAACTCAGTCAGAGCACACTCGAGAATGTGGCAACCTGTCTTGGATAACTGCTACTGAGGTATTCCCAGTAATAAACAAAGTGCTGATACTTCACACCCAAACGTAGAGCCCAATAAAGTGCCACTTTAAAGCTTCTTAATTGGTTATCAAAAAACCTAGGTACGCGAAGTTATTGAAGAGATAGCTGTCAATGTTAAAATATGGGTGATTCTTTACATGGTTGGTGAAAATGGGGAAATAATTCGCACTTGTCTTATTAATCCAGACTGTGTTTTTTTATATAAACGCTATCAAGTAACCAATTTAAATAAAATTCTAACAAAATGATAAATACTTATTAGTGAAAAGCTATAGCACTGATAGAGATACTGACGATCAATAATATTTGACATGTTTATAAATTCTAATGGTAAATCACTGTTATCAAATCACATTAAAATAGATTCTAAATTTATAAACAACGAAGTAAAAATATAAAGAATTGTAGATTTATCACGTAAAAATAAAATTTCAAGGTGTACAATAAACAAGTGATCAACAAAAATACACAATCATAAACATCGTAAATTATTTTGTCTGACAAAACAAAAATACAATATGTCATTCGAAATTTAATGTTAAAATATTTTTTATGATGTTAAGAATTGTGCGGATTTTTTTTCAAAACAAATGATGTTTTTTCTTGGTATATTTGCACTAATTAAAACAATAAAAAGTATTAGCAAACACCTGTGCTAGAGAAAACAATGTGTCATGTTTAATTTAGACTCGAGGAGGAAAATTGAGATGGGTCCACAAAAGGTGACGTTTGATTTGTTATATCCAATAATTTGATCACGCCAATGGTTCGTCATTTATATTTAAGTCAAGAGGACGGATATCCATGACGAATTCTATAGATTTTGAATCTACGTAAAATGCGACAACCTTCGATTTATAGAAAATCCATACATCGTAATTATTGCGTCAACGCATGTGCAATGAGCAGAACCAAGTACCGTTAATGACGCTCATACAAGTCTCGTTTAAGATGATGACGCCTTTGTAGCCCAAATGCAACCACGTTTGGATGGTTTCAGTATAGTTTATAAACAATACAAATTCTGAAAAAAAAGCTGGGAAACAAAAATTGCAGGTTTGAGAGATGAATAAACGAATTATTTTTTTAATTGAATTATATTTTCAGATGTCTTCGAGAACGTAGAGGAACTGATATTTTTAATGTCAATTGGGGAAGATGGAAGGGATCGGTAAAATTGTAATTTTTAACAGTATTGAAGAGAGAACGGGTAATTTCACTGAGGGTCGCACTACCTCGTTAAACTATTTTAAAAGGGGGTGGGTAAACATAGTCGTAAATATTGAATAAAATATTTCACTTCGTTTAGACTGTTTAGAGAGTTTTTATTTCTAAAGTTTTAGTGCTGATATAAAAGGGTTGTTAAAAAAATCGTTCTACTTATAATAATTCGCTTCTATATTTGGACGTTGATCAACTCCCATTGCCATAATAAACCTGTGGCGTTGTTTAAAATATATCATTTAGTGGTAGGTACGTATGCGGGTAGAAAATTCATTAACAGCTGGGGTGGATCGCTAGATGGAGGCTTCTATAGGCTAGAATGGATTATCATCTTTATTTATTTGATGATAGTTTGTCGATTCAGCAGGCAATAGGGGGTGCGGCCCGTGGTAGTGTGGCGGCATTTGGCAGCACTTACACACCGAGCGCCATGACAATGATATATTTAAAATTATATTATAATTAGCTCGTTGCAAACTGAAATATTTTTTAACATTTTTAATAGCGGCAGCGTAGCTCATGTCACCTGAAGCAGTTTACATAAAAATAAATATTAATGAGGTGTATTATTTGCATATTAATTTATCGGTATTTTACTAAATTATTGCGTCATGAATAATTATTAAGACTATTATGAGAATAAATTCACTCGAAACGCTTATAAAAACAAACATATTATTACCTAAACGAAAATAGACTATTATCCCTCTGTTTACGCACACGTCAAATATAAATAAAAAAATAATTTAATTTTAGCGATTAAAGGCAAATTTACCTGTTTTCGGTGCGTATTACGTCACGCAGTTAACGATAATATTATTATCCATATCTTGTAAATAAAACCAATTTACGTTTAAAATATATGTGTTTACGTAAACTGTTCACGCGGGCCTATAATATGTACTGCCTAAATAATAATATAATAGCGGCTGTTGTACACGTAGATGGATTTACTCCTTAATTTATGTTTTTCCAAGGAATACCCATGCTAAAATGTTTTTCGTAAATTATAATATTGCACTGTTTTCATATATTCTCAGTCACATACTCACATATTACAAACACATGTCCAGTTGCGGATTTTCTTGAAGCAAATGAGGCGGTCACAATAATATGCAAATCATAAGAAACCGTAATTTTCATAATCTGGGTGTAAAAAATCGATTGAAGCATAAGACAATCAATAAAATAGTAAACAAATCCTGGAATTATAACTGCTAACATAGCTGCTTATCGCGAAAGTTTATCAAGGAGGCCTCTCTACCCATTAGCGCATCAGTCATCCACGTGCCTAAAAGCGCCACTGCCCATGTCCAGAAAATTTTATTTATCATTAAAACTATAAGGCACAATATCCTTCAGATAACTATATTCTACGAGTTTAAAAGACAAGAATATCTATCATATGACCAAAAATAATGTATCACCCGAATTAAATGGCAATGGAGACATACATAATTTAACTTTTTCACAAAAACAATAGATATAATTTTTTTGCAACTTCAAAATGTCAAAAGTATCCAAAAACTCTGTTTGGTGGACAGTACCACATAACTCCAATATGAGGGGTGTCATATTATCCTTTTTATATACATAGCGTCCCACCCGAAGAAGATAGACTATCCGCATGGGAGACGAAGCTAGCCTCTTGAAGGTCTTGAAGATTGGGTAAAGCCAGGAGAGCATCTTCCACCCGGAGCCAGTATCGGGTACCGTACATGGAAAGTCCTAAACAAACTGAGAACCATGGTAGGGCGCACTCAGTGCTCGAAATAGAAAATCTTACGAACCGGAGCGCTGAATAATCATTCAAAAATATCAAATTATGTTAAATATTTTTCGGATATCATAAGGGCGATATGCCTAATAATCAGGGTTTCATTTATACTTGAAGGGGCTCTGCGCTAATACACATTACCCCCCCCCCCCCCCATACAACATTAAAATGTAGTTTTTTTTTTAAATGGGTACACTACTCATTTTTGCATTTTTTTCCCACGAATCAGTTCTTACAACTTTAAAAACTACATACCTACATGCAATATTATCTCAATAACATGAAACGGAACGCAATTTTCAAAAAATCCACGAGCCGGAACGGTATCTTTTAGAATTTCACGAACAGGAACGGCGCTCCGGTGCGTTCCGGTCTATTTCGAGCCCTGGGCGCACTCGAAATAACATGGGGGTTCTCCGATGACCAAACCTGCGAGTGCGGTGAAATGCAAAGTACAGAGCACCTTTTTTCATGCAAGGCTTGCCCAGTAAGCTAGCGACGAGATCCTACAAGCCGAGGAAAATGGTGCTGCCTTCGCCAACTTCTGGAGCGACACATTGTTGTTATTGAAGACCCGACACGACGAAGAAAAATATACATAGCTGTATTATATTATGTAATGTTTAAAAAATGATTGTTCAGAGTATCATTCGGTATCTCAAAAAAGCTGTAAGCATCCTCGAAATATCGTGTGTATTATTAATAAAGAATATTTTTTTAATAGGTAATATTAAATAATAACAATATGTATAAGTAATAACAATATGTAATGTTAAAAAAATGTGCCAACGAAATACTTTATTACTCCGACTCACACGGGCGAATGATTTGTGCAAAATGTTAAAATGATTTGTTTATGAAGTCGTAACGTTACGCTTTGTAATTTAAATGTATTTGGCAGTCCGACAACAATAAACAGATTTAGGAAATAGTTTCGATTGTTTTTGCAGTTTCGTTAAAAAAAAACAATTCGTAAATAGACCACTGAAATTGTAAGATAATATATTTTAGTTCTGTGCAACGTCTTTGCCATAATATGCTGCATACATTATTGAAATCATTCGCAGCATGGAAAAAGTAAATCGGGTCGAACTTATGAATATTCAAAAAAAAAAAAAAAACAAGTAAAAATGCAATTCATGCTATCATAACTCATTTATACTTATTTGTGTCAACTGAAAACGAAGACACTAAAGGAGATTGTTAATTTAGAAAGGCAGTATAGCAAAATAGTAGTACATATTTTTTATTAGGGTTCTAAGTTTTTACAAAAATATATAAGTTGTGAATCAAGAGCTGCAGAGAAGAATTTGGGTGATATCGTATCACCTTGTCCGACCCACTTACTAATAGGAAATCTGCGAGGTTTGTGGAGATTTACGACGCTTTCGCTCAGTTATAAAGGTGAACATTAATAAAGGTCAGAACAGATTAGAAACAAGAAAAATATAGATTCATAAAATATAATATTATTTTGACAGTAACACTGGTATAGTTAGTAATATAAGAGAAACAATCACGAATAAATATATTGTGACTGCACCGGAAATCGAACCCGGAGACATAGGATTAAAGACCAGCGCCTTACGCACTGGACTACGAGAGCCACGCAATTAAACGCCACGTTTGTGGAGAAACATCATATTTTAACATTTTCTATTGTGTATTATGGAACAGAAACATATTAGTAGCAGTCGACGCCATATCGCTTTGGTGTGTAGGTATGTTTATACTATTATAGGATTTAGCATGTTAGCAATACCCTGGTTGCTCAAGTTTTCTCAAATCGAGGTCTTCTTCAGATCCAAATACTTTTTACCATAATCAATGAATCCAAGGCATATCAGTAATCCATATTCTTGTTGTTTTAGACTGACACTTGACTTTTATCGGATGACTCTCGTCCAACTCACAGTGTTAACGGTTCAAGAGAATAATTTTTAACGGGTTATACATTTAGTTTATAGGGTCTTTTCTGCTGCCTCAATTTTAATGTGAACAAAAATATTCGATTAATGCTGGGTGTAACGCGCTGGGATTAAAAAATACAATCTAATAAGGGAACAAACCAGACTGTTGATGCCATTGTATTTTATTTTAAGGTCAATGCAGTCCAAATATTAAGTTTTGAAAATAATTAGGGTTTATGGCGAACCCATGGCACGCGTGCCAGAGGTGGCATGTACGAAAATTTAGCTGACACGTAAACAGTTTACAAATTCAATTTTGTATGCATAATATTTCCGGAATCTTCATTTATATTTCATCTTTCCGTACACCAATACATTTTTAAACTGGAAACACTTCTATTGACATTTACTGATAGGGTAATTAAAAAAAATATTCAATCACCAAACCTTAAGCTAGCGCTCCATTGGCAAGCCAAAAGTCCGAGGACAATAAATCGTCCGATTTGTCTATGCTCTGCTACTGATCAACGAACGAATAAAAAAGTCGAGCTGTTAAAAGTCAAAAGATGCGATTATCGCAATGTCTTCCGATAATCCTATAATTTTGTGTTATTTATATGTAGACTTGTATAAAATAATGTACCAGTGAAAACAACATAAGTTTTACGTTTTCTTTTATGAATTTCATAAATACAAATAAAAAAATAATTGATAAATCTCTCATTTTCTAATGTGTAAATTAACAAATTAATCAATGAAAATATTTAAAACAATTACAGATTTTTTTTAGGTCCGAATGATCACGTATTAATGTCAGATCGAATTTGCACAGTGATCGGCGGACAAAGTCTGGCAACTCGGAATCGAAAATCCAACGAGCCTTTTCTGCGGATGAAAAAGTCCGCATATCTGGGGTGCTCCACGCGAAAAAAAAGTCCGAAGACTGTAAATCGTCTGACTTGCGTGCCAATGGAGCGCCGGTTTAATGAAATTTATCTGCATACACTCAATTATTGCTATCGCAAAAAGAATAAATTTTAATGGAAAACCGTTCAATGATGGGGAATATTATGAATGAAGCATGGTTAAAATACTCCTACGATATCTTTGAAATTATGAAAATAAGAAAAACAAATCAAAGATTAAAAGATATGCCTTTGGCTAAGACAGAATCTTAAGAAGTCAATTGTAATTGTTAAACTATTTCAATAGAATTCTTAAAAACGTTTTTTTCTTTTTTTCTCTATGAAAAACAACTGGGGAGTCAAATTGTCGAAAAATAATATTTAGGAAATTTAGGCACGTGCTCGTAAAAAGGTTCACAGACACTAGTTTAGAGTGTTTAGACCTTTCTCGTCGTAATATTATGAAAAGTGCAATTCGTAATTGATGCAGGCTTGTCGTTTTTCAGCCACCGATCCAAGCATCAGCGAAAATTTCGCGATACTGTCCAGTGTTGCAAGTGAATAAATATAATACGTTTTAAAAATTGAATCTAAATAATTCATTGCCTGCAATAATATTACACAGAAATTACAAGCGATACACATGCTCTGGTTTAAAACAAAAAGCAAAAATACCATTCGGAAGGCGATGCCTTAAATAAGCTATTGGTCAATGAGGTATTATTTGGAAACGAATAAAAAAAAACAATTATTTTTATTGTATTGATCACGTGCATACCTACCGATGCTAATTGACTCGAAATAATAAATTCCATTTCGATATTATTATAATTAAAATAAGTCTTATATTTTTACTAAAATACTATTCGTATTGCTTAAGATTTTTCGCAAGTGAATACCAGTAACATTCTTGTTGCATATCTCATAGTGTTACAGTCAGATGTAATCGATTTAGTACACATTATTATGTTGCTGATAGGTACCGTATACATGTTTATAAAAATTCACTTAATTCGACAAACGATAACATTTATCCGTTTTTCATTTTTATTCAATGATTTTAATAAGTACTATATACTTTATGTTATTTTATAGAAGATAAGATATAATAATGCTGCAATTACACTGTGCTCACGTCGCGTACTGTCACATGCTGGTAAGGCGACAAATTTAATCTATGGTTTCGTTATTCCGCAGAATATTTTGAATGATCACTATCTCTATAAATTCAATGATGGAGAATGCCAACTATAATGTATTTGCATTTTGAATTATTATTTATTATTCATGATAATTTCAACTAACTTTAACAGTTTCTACGTGTGCTTGAGTTAAAATTACTTACAATATTGCATACATAGATAATATTTAGAACAGAACCCAACCTGCAGACCATAGATAATAGATAATACTGAGACAGGACGTAACAGCACATAACGTATTTGAACCATTAGTAGATATTTTTTTACGCGACTACGTACATTTTTGAAAAATATAGGCCGGAGATATTCAACAGTAGGTATCTACATAGTCAGCTAATTCAAAAATATGTAGAAATTGATACAATTTATATTATAATTTTAGTTAATTATTAGTTAACCCCCCCCCCCCCCCCCCTTCTACCAGCGTTCTTCGCGACAATGATGGACACGAACGATTTAAGTAGGTAATATGAAATACCATTTATGTTCAAATGTTCCCAAACGTATTAAAATATTGAGAAATATTGTGTATTCACCACAGAAGCATAAATTGAGAGACTGAATAATTATAGAGATATTTCATACACGAGGACGCCTCCTACTGAAACCACCAGTTTACAGGATTTGGCACAAATATGTAATATACTATTTTAATTTTAAGTATTTGTGTTAATAATATTTAAGTATTTGAACCTGGTCCCCACCTCGACGGCCAGACCAGAAACCCACAGAGGAGTGTCGGCATCAATGCATGCTGTACTGCACATGGATTTGGTCTTAGCCGCATTCAGATGAAGACCCACACGTTTCGAGTTCACGGCTACCTCGAACCGTTCGAACGTCGGGTCAAAACGACAGCCTCAAAAGTTCCGTCGATATGGCCGCCCCTCCTAATACTGCAGTGGTGCTACTACAAAAGCGACCTATGCGTTGCAGATCTGAAATGGTGGGAGGCGCAAGTGGCGTAACCTTGTGCATGCCCTATGCCCCAACGCTGTTGCGTGACATGATGAAGAAGTAGTCGTAGTATAGATCCACCATTATAAGTTGTCCGCTGAGTTTGGGCGCCACATGCTAACATGTGACATAAATGATATATCATTTAATACTTTATATTCTGTAGTAAGCTTAATTCTAAATTCGATGATTTATGATGGTATATCTATAGTTTATAATATCGGTACTATGAATAAATAAATTATGATAGATTTCTCATAATTGACTATTCGTTACGTTCCAATTTAGTTCTTAAGTGTTTCTTAAGTTGGTTTTTCTTAATAAAATAAAAATAGGTAATCCTTTAGGCCTACAAATGCGGTAATGAAATGGTTAAACAATAAAATACAACAAAGCAAACGATATTGCATCGTTCGCACGTACAGTAGTGAATAAGTAAATTCACAAATTGGTGTAAAAACCTGCCACATCTTGATGACGCGACACAGATACGTACTTTGGCATAGCTAATCAGTGTATTATAAATCCCAATTGACACATAAAAATAATGCAAATTTAATACAACACGGAATGTGGTCATCTCATTATGTGGTAGCATACCAAAAGGATCCGCAATGTCAGGCAGTGGCGATGACTCGATAATAAGCGATTATATTCTTAAACAATCCGTAAAAAAATTATCACGAATAGTGCAAATTGATACTAGTTATCCATCAGTATGTAATAAAATTACAAAGTGAGAAGCAGCGACACCATTACACAATATGAAATTATTGGAGCTGTAGTAGTAACCAATATTTGTATGAACATTACTAGCGCCGAAATTTGGAAAGGTTTATATAATATGAAACATTATTTAAAATAAGCTAAACATATTTCGTTTATTTTGAAGTCTTCGAGTTAGGGTGCGAGCCCACCAGAGCGACGTATCGCAAAAACTTTTCCCCTTCAGTACACCACACAATGCATACTCCCATAATCGCGAAGGCGGAAGGGTTGACAGGCTACGGGGGGTCGAACGCAACGATTCCGACGTACCGTTAATATCGTCAATATATGTATGGTCGTGTAGCATAACATATCAAATTCATATGTAGATATAATCTTAAAATTACGTAATAAAAAACACCGGATACAAGGGATAGACAGAAGTAAATTGGTAGGTAAGTGATTCAGAAATACAATGTACCTATAAATAATCTAATGATTCAAAATTAGGTTAGCAAGTAGGTGCTTGTGAAATGCTCCACAAACAAAGCGTCATTTTTTGATCTAAAATGTGTCAACTCGGTGTGAAATGTGATGTGGCGAACTACACACGTACAATTTACATTACTGCAATAATAGGCTAATTGTGTATGTTTTGTTGTTATTTTCGGTTGTTATAATTGTTTACCTCTGTCTAACAAGTCATACAACGGTTCAGAAAAAAACCGTATGAAGAAGAATAGAATTAATACAATCATGTATTAAATGGTACTTAATATTTTCCACTTTCATGGGGTGGAAAGTCACGAACATAACATGCCAAGGGAGAGAAAATGATCAGTGTATTAGAGATATAGTGCTTACAGACGGTAGGGAAAGTTGGAGAAGGGCGATTCAGACATCATCAGTAATCACAATCCTCAGTCACGAGGGTAACGGCGAAGGAAGGAATTAGTTGATATGGCGTTTACGTGGTATTCCATTACAATGGTATAGAAACAACGTTTTTAAAAAGCCAATGAAATTATGATTGCTCAAGTTCTTAGATGAATACAAGACAATGGTAATATCATTATTCGGTGACTAATTTTAATTTCAATTAATGACATATCATTTTAAAACGATGCGCTACTGCTTCAGTAGTTGCAAACAATAAAATAAATAAATATCATAATAGACACACTAATAGGAAACACCGGCTTTCCCCATGTGGTTTATAAATTTAAAATTTACAACTGTGGCATACTAATAAATAGATTTGTTGTTCGTTTTGTTGTAATGACTAATAACAATGAAATTGTTAGTAGTACATACGCGCACAAGAAATGACTAATTTAGTAAAATTGAAGAAATTGTAAAGCGTGAAACGTTATCTAAATAGATAGATACCTACTATTTTTTTTCCAATTAAAATATCTTCTTCTTCTTTGACCATGTCCGATCCTAATAGGATCATATGGGCCTCCCCAGAGTGGAGGTTTGTATTAACAGATTTAATTTTGTACGAGAAATGGATGTCAGCCGCTTGCTCAACCTATTAGGTCCATACTCTGACTCATACACAAATTGAAAAACAATATGTGTACTTGCCAGACCCAGGATTCGAATCTGGGACCCTCGACACTATAGGCGGGCGCTTAAGCCACGCGGCCATCGAGGGTATAATAATAATATACAAGCAAATCCGCATATTTTTTGATTAACTACTTAGGTATAAATTACATAATGTCGAGGTTAAGGAACGACACTTCGTAAGTGACAAAATAACTTTACAGGATAGGGAAATAAACTTGCCTGCACACTGTGTTTGACATTTGATATTACAAATCAATGTTTTTGTCATCTATAGTTAATGTATGTATGTATGTAGTATGAGGATCAGCATCAGACATGCAAGTAACTTATTGTAACAAATTATAATACCTCAGTACATAGATATGATAAACTACCGTCGATAGTCGCCTTGTGTAGATAATAGATTAGTTACCACTATGGCGAGAGACTCACCAGATAAGATTCAAAGTTTGGGTGCATTTGGTCGGCGAAAGATTTGACAATATCTACAACAAGGCACAAAATATGGTGTTTACAATTATTATTATTAATAAAACACAATTAAACGCTGACCTAGGGCTAAGAAGCTCATTTTCGAGTATCGGAAATATGTCGTAATACAATTTGTTAAATTGCACTGAAACAACTGAGAGAAACTACACTATTCATTTAGTTTAGACAACGGCTATTATGAATGTCGCCCGAATGTTTACAGAGCAATAATTAATAAAAATCAAAAAAAGGGATGTTATCCCACAGAAACCTCAGAATAATAATGCAATCGTTTTCATCCCCTGCGAGTAACAATAATTATTACTGTATGTTTTAGATATGGGTGGTTCACAATAATTATGGATCAAGTGCAATTTTCATAAAATTCGATTTTTTTATTTCAGTGGCTAGATAAAACATATTTCTATATTGTGTGTTAATAGCATAGTCGTAGCTTTACAATTTTCCGCATAAATGGCAATACTAGTATTGATAAGACATCGAATTGAATGTGAATCATGTCCATTTTGATAGTTCCTTCAGCAGTATAAAGAGGTATTTGCTACAAGCCTGAATATACTTTATGTTTCGACTATTTATTTAAATTGATCCATGTACCTACTATCAATATATGATAAGTATATACAGTGAAAACATTCCTGAATTTTACAAAAGGCGTTTTAACTTAAAAGTCCAAATATGTCACGTTCCATTTTGATGGACTTGATCCATAATTATTGTGAACCACCCATAAGTACAATAAAAAATATCAGAAAGGTATTTATTCGCGACGTGTGATCGGGAGGTATATATAGTAAACATTTATATGGCACTTTACTATTATATGTATGCAGTATGTATCTTATCGAAAGTAGGCAAGTAAGGTATTAAATAATTACACGTAAGAACAATATTACGCAATATAGATAATATGCGATTGAAAGACGTAATATCCGTCGCTCAGGGCAAATGTGAAAAGGAAACAGGTGGTAGTAGGTACTCGCTGTAATATCAGGTAAAGCCTTACTTAGAATAATCTACTTTGTCGTATATCTGTACACATATTATGTACAGAAGATAGCGTATGTGGACATGCAGTAGGTAAGTATTCATTGACAATTTTGAATAGTGACAGAATACAATCCATAATGTCCATAATATCAGCTAAACCAAATTTATCGAATCTATAATACTATAAGTACCAAATTGCCAGAATTGTCGGTAATTTCATGTTTACCGACGTGCTTACTTAAAACCTTTTTGAAACTTATCTAAAGGATCCTAAAAATTATTGGTTTGCTTAACTTCAATTTTTATTTATTTGTCTGTAATTGTAAATAATATTAATTTGTATGCACATAGAATATGCTCCATAGTTTGGAGAAATCAGACACAATAACATTAAACATATTATAAACTGAATACCTAGTTGATTTTGAAAATTTCGAATTAGAGCCGAATATACCACGTACATGCGTTATTATTTCATAAGTATTATAAAACACTGATCACTACCCGAGTGTCAATTGCTGTTATTTTCCATTTTATAATCATCGTATATATCCGTGCAAGAGGCAATCATTTTGTTCTGAAATCTTCGGGTACATCGAATAAAAAAAACTTATTTTACGCTTGTAAGTTAGTGGAGTCCTGGAATATAAATCTCAGTATGTATATCTTGCTACAGATTAATCTGCAAAGCTAAATGACTAGCGGGTGATTTGACCATTAGCCTTAGTAATCTTTCTTTCAGCTTCAATTTCCATATAAGTATATAAACTTAATATTAATCTGCATATATACCAGTGGCGAAGAGTGGAGGTTGGCTGTGGAGATCCGCCATAAATAGTGCACACGAAACATTGTCAGTCATACGTATTTGTTTTCATTGAAATAAGACTACAATTTATAGATGGTGTTCGTTAGTTTTTAAAATTTAATTAAACCCTTCGAAAACCAAGCCTTGAGTGGTTATGTTCTAGGTCCCTTGGACGTTAGCTGCAGGTATTCTTGAGGGTTATGCTTTGGGTAATATTTTACTCAATTTGCGTAAAATTATTTGAATAATTCAATAATTGTGATTTTAACTATTTCGATGCCCCTTTTAAATCATCTGACAAATCGATGAAAATCATCGTTGTTGACACAACAATAATGTTCAATATGAAAAATACGGCTGGAAAAAAACACATGTCCTACAATATTGTATCATAAATAAATTAGTAGATATACTAAACATAACTTACTAACGATAGATTATTACATCACTCATAAAATTTAGCAATAATAAGATGCTCTTAAAAAAATAAAGAAGATTGATTCACCAGTCGAGCGTAAAAAAAACTTTTGAACGCGTGCCGTAATTGCCGATAATTAGCGTAATGGAATATTTAAAGTTGATTATAATTAAGCATCAACTTGCAATGAGGAATGAGAGTATTGTTGGTACAGACTATCGTGCTTTGCTCATCCTTGCTCTGATTTGAGGAATTCGCATGAATCATTCACCACTAATGAAATTATGCTACATATATCCATCGTACCATGTTGCCAACCGTACTATAATTATAGACAATATCAATTTGAACCAATCCACTGTCGGACGAAAGCCTCTCCAAAAATTTCTATGTGACATGTTCGTTACATTGGCACCGCACTACAGAAGATATAGAAATCAAAAACCCATCGACACGAGGAAAGGTTTTGAAGTGGGGTAGTTTACGACGGTCAGGGCACAAAACCCAAGTATAACAAAGCTTCCGATTGCCATCAATGTTGAATGAACGTTATTATTATCATACAGACGTAACTACTGAACATAACATATTCTTTAACATATCTGTAAGTGTATCCCATATTGTTCCACACTCGACAATCGTAGTCTGTTAAACCACACTCAGTAGGATGAGCCAATTCCCATTAATTTTGTGTTCCCTAGTTGGGATCGACTGCCGCAGAACGTAAGTGAAAAGGCTCACAAGTGGAATTCGCGAGAGATTTGCGATGCATTGCTAAGCGCACGTCGCTGTATGGTTGTATATAGTTTTTCATTAATATCTGGAAACATGAATAATTTATTGCCGGCGTGAATAGTGCGGCCCGCGCCACACTTAATGGGACCTGCCATATTTGATTTTGTGGACGTGTGCTCGCCCTGTCGCTTTTTGTAGGTTTTGCACTATTGTGTCGATCCAGCGGTCGCTAATTTCGGACGTTGTCTACCTCTTGAGTGTCACTGGATGACTATATTATGTCCAGTGATTGTCTATTCTTCGAGCTACATGACATGCCGATTTACACATCTACAATTTTTTTTATCAAACTCCATTACACCTGACAGCCTTGTTACATTATCCGATTATTCCGTTTATCACCCTTACGTATTATACCCAGGATGAACCTTTCCATACCAAACTTTGCTATTCTAACTTTCAGGATCTCTCTCCTGGTTTGTCCTACGTAAAACATAGGAAAGCTATAGGTACATTATACGACAATGTTAAGTAGGTATTTAGTATTGGAAGTTCTGACACTTCATAATAACTGTTACTTAATATAAGTGTTATTATTTTTGAATACTATCTTTCTACGCCTT
This sequence comes from Rhyacophila brunnea, assembly GCF_057557595.1. Taxonomy (NCBI): domain Eukaryota; kingdom Metazoa; phylum Arthropoda; class Insecta; order Trichoptera; family Rhyacophilidae; genus Rhyacophila; species Rhyacophila brunnea. The sequence continues at coordinate 26,671,517 of NW_028232774.1, forward strand.
GAGATTTTGTACTATAATCATCACAAAAAAGATGGCAACACTGATCACGCGGCCTGCCTACGTAGCTAATAAGTGTTATTTTTAAAAGCTAATTTAATTGAATAATAATTAATTAGATTTGTTTGGCATTTGTTTTATTCAAATTTAATTATGCTAAAATACAAAAGTTGTATTTAATAAAATGTCAGTCATAATGTCAAACATAAATGCGAATGCAACAATTCTTGTTAAAACGTTTGTTTTAATCGCTAGAGTGTATTTAATTATACTATTAAGATGACTTGCCATCCCGAGATCCCTCTGTATTCATCTCGCAATCCAGAGATTTTATAATTAGGTAGGTATTTATCGATAAGATTTTTTATAAAGTGGACTTGTTTTTCTTCACGAAGTAAATCGGTTGGATCAGTAATAAATTTAAACTTGGCAAAATAATTAATTTTCTAACTATCACGGGATAACATTATCATACCATAATATGCATATTATATAAATCGCTGTACGTGTTTCACGTGCATGTAAGAGTAGTATTAGCACACATTGGTTGAACACTTGACGTTTTAGACACCATGGGAGGTCTTTTTTGATAAGGTGCCGAAAAGCACTTTGCGTACAATTTAATTCAGCAAGCAACCTCGTCATACACCAATATCAATATATATTACCTACATGTAGACAGTGAATAAGATTCTAACCATAGTATTAAATAAAATAATAATACGCACCGTAGAAAAAACCACGCCCAAAAATGTCTACCATAGGTTATAAATATAACACTTGAGTTTTTATAACCCAACCCATTTAAGCGGTACATTAAAAAGATAATTACCGATTAGGTGGTGTAATATTTTCTAACCCAATACACTTTCAAATAAATAAATAACAATAAAAAAGCATACTAATAAAAAACTACAATGGCCTTGAATACTGCGAACATAACTCTCATATCCATGACATAATTAAACTAGTAGATCAAAAATGTATAAATAATAAAAAAAATAAACACGGCGAAGAAAAAAAAAAGCATTTGTCAGTGGATTTATGGCATCCACCGGAAACATTCTGTGAGTTATTTAACTTTACAAAAACCTACAGCACTTACAAAAGCAAGCAAAGTCACGATCGAATAATTAATTGCACAGTGGATTTATTGATAATCATAATTCATTACTAGTACTTATCCGCTAAAAGTGCAATGTGTTTTATTCACTTGAGCGGAAGGGATATCAAAATTAATTAACGCAGGTTAAGAATATTTTCGGGTTTGAAATTTGACCATGCGTTGAAATAAAAATGTAAAAACTCTTGAAACTGTGTCGGAGCTTTTGTAAATAGTCTGAATTTTTCGACTGGTGGCAAACATGGTTACTGCCCGGCATTTCCATCTACTAATATTATCATATTGTCTTTTTTCTTTCCCTTTACAATTCATGGCATTCTTTGCTAAGTTACCTATGGACTCTTGCCAGAGGCGCGTTTACTACCTGACGTAGAGGCCAGACTCACTTATTGATTTTGAGCACCTCTAACGTAAAAAGAAATAACAATCTAATTTTAATTTTACAAACAAATCCACGCATTCAATTGATTTATTATTTTTATTTTGTATGAATCTGTTAGGTAGTGAATTTAAATAATAAAGGTGTTTTGAAGCAACCTCATTAAATATTTAAATAATATAAAACTTGTATTTACATTATTATTAAATATATCATCATCATCATCAGCCGGGGTCAATCCACTCCCAAGCTTTCTCCAACTCTCTCGGTCCTGTGTCGTTCGCTGCCACGTATTTCCGCTAGAACTTTACCAGTTCGTCAATCCAGCGGCTTTTAGGGCGACCCTGTGGCCGTTTCGTACCCCTTGGGTACCATTGGATGACGGCATTTGTCCAGCGGCCGTCCTTTCGGCGAGCAATGTGCCCCGCCCATCTCCATTTCAGCTGTTTGGCAACGTCTATTACATCGCGTACTCTTGTCTGCTTCCTAACCCATTAGTTTCTCTTACGGTCCTTTCGCGTGATACCCAACATGCACCTCTCCATGCCTCGCTGTGTGACTCTTAGCCTTTGGACATCTCTCGTGTTGAGGGTCCACGTCTCGCAGCCATACGTGAGCACGGGTAGCACACATTGGTTGAACACCCTACGCTTAAGACATAATGGTAGGTCACTCTTGAAGATACTATTCAGACGTCCGAAAGCACTCCATCCCAGCTTTGGTCTTCGAGCAATTTCATCGTGCATGCTTCCGTCTATGGACACCTGCTGTCCGAGATAGACGTATCTGCTGACTTGCTCGAGTTGGGTGCCAGAAATACAGATAATCGCAGGGTCCGAAAAACAGTTCCTCATCACTTTTGTCTTTGAGACATTTATCTTTAGACCGACCGTTTGACTGACATCCGCGAGTTCTTGCATTCTACCTTGGAGGTCTTTCGGGTCTTGTGAGAGTATAACAATATCATCTGCAAAGCGCAGGTGACTGAGGTGCTCTCCATTAATTGGAAAACCTTTTTCCTCCCAATAAAGTTTCCTAAATAAGTCCTCAAGAGTAGCGGTGAATAGTTTAGGTGAAATGGTATCACCTTGCCGGACACCTTTGTTAATGGGGAATTTACACGACCGTTTGTGGAGTTTCACGCATGCTGTGGCATCACTGTATATACTGTTCAATATGTTTATGTAGCGTCTGTAAATTCCTTGGTTGCTAAGGGCGTCTATAATTGAGAAATTTTTGATGGAATCAAACGCTTTTCATAGTCTATAAAACCAAGATATAATGGCAGTTTGTATTCCTGGTAGCGCTCTATGATTTCCCTGACGACCTGTATATGATCCATAGTACTGTAGCCTCTTCTGAATCCGGCTTGCTCTCTTGGTTGGTTCTCGTCTAGAACTGTTTCGAGACGGTTTGAGAGTAGTTTCGTGAAAACCTTATACAGAATTGGCAGTAGACTAATTGGTCGATAGTTTTTCAGATCTTCAGTGTCTCCTTTCTTATGGAGAATAATAATGGAGGCATTTTTCCATGACTCTGGGATGTTCTCTTCGTGCAGACAAGACGTGAACAGACGTGCGAGCACTTCGCTCACCGTCCTCCCGGCCCGTTTGAGAACATTGATAGTCAGCCCATCTTCTCCCGGGGCTTTCCCACTCTTCATGCACATTATAGCATATTCCACCTCTGTGGTAGTAACCTCGGGAAGAGGATCTCCATATTCTCCGTTCACCGGAAGATCTGAATTGATGTAAGTGTCATCTTTGTATAGAGCGCTGTAAAACTCTACAACAGTGTCCAGTAGATGATCCCAGTTACGCACGATACTTCCATCTTGCGCTTTTAGTGTCGTGATTTGCCGTCTCCCTATTGACAGATGTTGCTTGTTCTTATGTAAGCTCCTTCCTGACGCAACAATTGATTCTACAAGGTTCATATTGAACTTACGAAGATCTTCTCGTATGTTTTTATGTAGAGTTTTGCACAGCGTGGAGTACTCGAGATCATTTGCAACTTGTTGCTCGCTTTTCGTACTCCTACGCAGCTTCATAAGATCCAACGTTTCCTTTGAAAGTTTGCTTACTCGTTCAACCACAGCAGCAACTGTCTCTTCCGAAGATTCTACAATGATTTTTGTTATTGCCTCGGTGTTTTGTAGGGAGATGGGGTAATTTTTAGCCTGGAAAGCCGCTAGCCTGTTCTCCAGCTCTTGTTGGAATTCGACTCTGCTTCTCAAGCCTCTGCGGACTCTGGGCTTCTGCATCAGTTTGGATCTCTCACGTTTGATGTTAAATCGTACTTTACACCTTACCATTCGATGGTAGCTGCCAGTATTAAATCTGTTAATGACTGTGCAGTCTAGAAAAATATCATTCTTGTCGGTGAGGATGTAGTCGATTTCGCTGGTTCGTTTTGCTGGGCTTCGCCATGTCCATTTTCGGGAAGGCTTCTTTTTGAAGAATGAGTTCATGATTATTAAATATATATTAACTAGTAAATTTATGAACTGTTTGAACTATTTGGACACCCCCTCTTAAGTTTTCTGACGAACCGATCGCGTCATTTGCGGCAAATAAAATCAACGCTAACTGTTTCAAATTAGTTAGGTACCTGCTTATGTAATTCCCGGTTATTATTACAGTATCCAGGTGAACCGATATGTTAATTGCCCCCCAGTAGATGAACACTTCCCAAATTCATCACCTGTTTACTCGGCGTATGTCTCCCTGCATCACATTTGGTTTTATATTAACCCATTCGTGCTGTCACATTTTTTCCATACCGACTAGACTAGATCCTTGTATTAATTTATCGTCACCGCATTAATTTTCACAATATTATTTGTCTGAGGCACATCAACGTCGACAAAGTCAGCTGTTTTTGCGTTGTTGACCATTAGGTATCACAATGCCAGGTCGATTGACCAATATTGACCAATCCGTTATAAATGAATCGGTATGGAGTATGGAGTATTTCCGTCAAACAGTCTAGAATTCACAGATAATTGCTGGTGCACTGCACTATATTTCCTGCATTATGCTGGCGGTTTACATAAATCCCGCGACACAGCGTTGTTATTATAAGTTTATTTTGTCATAGTTTCCTTACAATTTGTGAAGTTTCTCGTTATAAGTAGATATATACCTAAGGGCGGTTGCCTGGTGCCATTGTACGAAAACATAACTACAGAATAAATACATAATATTATCTAAGTGGGATGGATCAGTGAAATTAAATTGTAACAAACCAATTGCAATGCAACAGAATCAAAACAATCGATTGCACTACATAATGAAATATGAACAATAAATTATGAAAATGCCAACTATACCGTGAACATAATGAACGACAAAATTGGGCATGCCGCACGTAATTTATGCAAAAGACAGATAGATTACAAGTAATTCTCATTCATTCAGAATTCAATTTGTTATTGCAATATACCCAACAATATATTATATGTATACATACGAAACACGTAATAAGTATATGTTGAGAGGTGTGGTCAATCTATTAAAATATTCGAATAACTTGAAGGACAGTATTACACCGCAATCAATTATTGAAATTAGTTAAGAGTAATTTTACAATTACCGTGGCAGGATAATAAAAAATCTAATTTGTGGTTGCAATAAAGAGTTGTCAGTGTCTAACTATCTAATTATATGAATATAGACATTGCAATATTAAAAAACCAAATTTTGCGTCATAAAAATAATTACGGTGACACCCGCAGGACTCTATAAAGTTGAATTGAAATGACCGAGGCGACGTGGGCTTTCCTATGATAAACTCTATTATAGGATAGCGGAGACATATGATTATGGATGAAGAGCGCCGTAGATGGCGTCAAAGCAATATGTTAGTGGAATACCATACTACCCAGTAGTAATGGGAAACACGTAGTTAGTAGGTACATAATAATTATTACAAAATGTAAAACACTTGTGAATAGTATAAGTGCGCGTGTAGGTACATACACACATGCCTGCAGTATTCACCTTTCATCAACATCAACGTCAGTGCCAGTTCTACCCCACTGCCGCCATTCCTACCCTCAATACAGTCCACTATTGCTATCAGATTTCGATTAAAATCTTCATTTTTTGGTTATCCGAAATTGCAGATGGTTAACATTATTCAAATGGATAAAATATTTACACTGTCCGCCGTTACAAGAAACCAAAACCCGAAGAAATTCAAAGCATGTTTTTTGTGGGATACCTACTATATAAGATATTTAAGAAGGGTCAAGGAATAGAAGTGAGAAAATACCTGTCGCATTGAAAACTAAACTATGTACCTACATAACGCAATGCAGGGCAATAATTAAGAAATTATTTTTTAATGAACGAATAATCCACAAGATTTAAGAATATTTTTTTTATTGAGCATATAAATCCCGCCCGGCACCATTTTTTCAAGATTTTTTCTAATAGGTATGTTTTTTATGTATTTCCGAATCAAGTCCGTTAAATAAGAAGAATATCTAAATGAAAATAATTCCCAACACATTAAATAGGTAGCTAAAGATGCATTTTTATCAAAAACTTACATGTATATTAATTATTATATGACTAAGTTTATTATTAAATAATTTATGAAAACAAAATTACATATATCTATTTATGACAGACATTTTTGTGATAGACATTGAATAATTATATATAAATTGAATGCTTTAATTTATACAATGCATAGCTATTTCAGAAATGACAGCTAAACGATTGATATTTGGAATAAAATTAATAATGCCGAGGGCAACCAGCAATTTCATTAACATTGAATGTGCACGTACTTACAGATCGACAAAAGATTTGTACCAATTATCTATTATAATTGATTATTTCAATATCACCAGTAGAAATTGAGTAAGCCTTTTTTGTTCAGGTCAGAAAGCCTAAAAGGCGAAGGTACTTGCATGTTAGATACAATTAATCAGCTGCAGGTAGGTACAATTAATAGTTCTTTTTGTAGTAATTTTGAAAGGTTTTACTTAAGTAGAGAATGGGCGCAGAAAACTAGGCCGACTAAAGAAAAGCTTTGGACTAGGGCGACAAGGCAAATAAAGCTCAAATGGTGAGCTTCGGCGACTAAGAAAAATGACGCATATAATGCTGTTGGGGTCTCTACATCTATATATTAAATTAAGAAAGCGTTTTTGTGTAGTTATGTATATCGTGCACTATATTCCAGAGCAAGATACTAAGAAGAATTTTCAAAGATAGGCATACGACGATCGGCAATCTATCGTCCGTTTGGGAAACCAAGAATAAGACAATTCGGTAATGTGGAGAATGTAGGCAATTCGACCCCCAAAAAACTAATGACAACTTAAAGAAGAAAAAGAAATACCTACGTTGAGAATGCTGAGATGGCTTGATTGCGCTGATTGAGACGCCATCTCTTAAAAACTAGAGAACTACAGCTCAAGGCGGCCAAGATCCACACATGATTCGTAAAGTCGATGATGATCAAAATGTGCATAACCAAAAGATTCATATGAAGATGCGGAAAAGTAAATCCCGAGCCGCTAAAGCCGATCCTTGTGGAATAGTACAAAACTTTGATCAATTACGTAATAAAACTATACACATTACGTGTTTATATGTTATTACATTTAATGTGTGTACAGGCTAGAATGATAAACTGTGATATCCTAATACCCTAATATAGATTTGTAATTTAATATAAACCATATTATACTTTATTTAAAAATTCCTTAAGTAACGTGATACGAAGTTCGTAGAATGCAAATAATGCCGGATGTTTACGGATGAATCATCGAAGGACGCGAAACGAAATTGTCCCACTACTCTAAATCGGTTGCAAATTTACGATCTTGACTCAATTAATATCGATATGTGGTGTCATGCCTGGCAGTCAGATATTTAGCGGATGTATTTGATTTAACAATTAATTCACGCCAAATAGTAACAAATAAGGCTATAAATATAACGCTAGAGGTCTCCACGGCAGGAGCCGCAGGACGTGTCGATGGAGAACAATTGGAGACCGCGATCTTGCAGTTAGCCAAAATATTGAAAATAGTAGCGTTTGCCATAGCAATCTCGATATATGGACCGCACGCCACTGGTAGGCTCTTTGACAAAAACGGTGAACGGGTCACTAGTTTTTTTGACAATAATAACGTATTATTATTTCTATTAGTCTTCCGATACTAGAAGGCGTAACGCGATTTTATCAATAAACTGGCAATTAGTTAGATAATCTTTATAATGACACAAAAAACAAGCTAATCCGGGAACATAGATTATGTCTAATTGACATAAACACAATGTGTATATGGAAATTCACTGTGCACTTTAAAAAAAAATGCAAGCGTTAATCGATTCTTTCATCCGTTTCCTCGAATAAATTACATTTTCGTTTGCTTCGTGAATATAATATAGGACTTTTGATAAAAAATATTTACGCGAATTCAGCATAATTGATTTCGCGTAGGTATCAAAATTATTCTTTAAAAACATATTATTTTCCGTTTGATTGGTGAAATATTTGTATAGTATATTATAGTAGGTAGTTACCGAGAATAATGAGTCATAATATATTATTACAACCAAGAAACACTATCACGATTTTATTGGTGTAAACGTAAATAACATAAACTCATGCGCGATCGATGCATTTAAATTAAATTAAACATTTTATTTTAAACTAATTTGAAATTCTTATTTAAACAACATCATTTTGTGAAGCTTCAGAAAAATAGATACTGAGTGAAATTCGAGCACACATCTTTCACATTCCGGATAAGCGCTCATAGCCAATTAAGCAACCGTCACAATTGCCCTCCAGGCTCCCATCCGAGTAATTTAACTCTTGGTAAAGAAGAATATATAAAATCTTACCATTGTACAATCATTGTATGATCAACGTATTCAGCACGTAGGTGGGTACGAATGTATTTGGAGTCCATAATCTTACCTGAAAGTAAAAGAAAACTCTATTTTAGACGGAGATAAAAAAAACTTATATAATGAGTCCTATAACATATTATAACTCCAAAAATATATTACTTTACTATCAAATTTGATCTAATATTGGTACAAAACTATATTAATTACTATAAATCCAATTAAGTATTACAAGAGATTGTATTAATTAAAATAAAACAAAATAGGCAAGTACTCGTTCCACATGACTACAGGGAGCAGTTTCGTCCATAAAAAGTGATAATAATTTTTAATTGACGTAACTAAATACCATTGGCGTGCGGTTCGTAGATGCTACAGATGTGGCGCATCCCCATGTTCGGTAGAGCACAATGCAATAATAATATAATGCAGCTTATTATTATAAAATCAAATGGTTAGTTTGATTTAACTTTACTTCTTCTAATATTATTAAAATTACGTAAGTTTTCTTAGAATATGTCGGAGCTGCCATGGTGATATGGTATTGTATCGACCGAAATCACACATAACTTTAATTTTTCAATTTTTCAATATAAATGGCTGTTGGAATGTATTCATTTTTAATCAGTTGAATATGTCTTATTGAAGCGGACGAAACAGGTCATTATTGTTATTCAAAATTATGTGGAATAAGACTCTTCTCTTCTTGGTCGTGCACTCATGGCTGAGGATCGTGACCACATTTAAATTTCGCCATCCTTTGAGCGACCAAGACTTTCTATCCTTCTCGATCTTCCGCTTATCTCAGGGCAGAATGGATGGTGCCCCCAGTCAGCTCTTTCACTTGGTCGCTCCATCGCGCAGACACTCTTCCTCTGCTTCGCCTTCCCTGGAGGCTACCCAAAACTACCAGTCTCTCCAGGTTGTCCGGTCCGCGCCTGACAATATGTCCAAAAAACTGCAGAATTCTTCTCAGACATATCGTCGAGAGCCGTTCCTTTATCTTCAGTCTCTGGATGATTGACTGGTTCGTCCTGTGCTCCGTCCAAGAAATGCGAAGCATTCGGCGCCAACACCACATCTCAAAGGCATCAATTACCTTCCGCTCTCTTGCCTCCAGGGTCCACGACTCGACTCCGTATAGAAATATCGAGAACACTAATGCAATAAGAAATAACACAAGTACTACATAATCGGTCTTATTTTAATTAATACAACATTTTAAAATACATCGATTTTTAAAATATTGGCAATAATGTTCATGAAAATACAGAAAAAACCAGCATGCAATTATAGTTTTTTAAAACCAGGTACATAATATACGTAATTAATTTACTAAAATTTAAAATTCTATTACAAATATTATAAGTCACACCTACTAACACCCATAATAAAACGGAGGTGAAGGTCTTTAGTGTATTATTAATAATTGAATATTTATCTTAATAGCCTACTATATAAAATCAAGAGAACTATACTGAAACAAAAAAGGTATAAGAATTTACTGAGGTTATACCGCATTTTCCGGCAGTCAAGCGATGATTGTCGACATTATTATTAAGAAAACGTGAACTTAAAAAATGCGATAAAATAAGGAAATAACTAAATTCACTTCCGCAATTGCATGAATCGAGTAGCATCTCCGACGCATCTCCGGTCAATGCAAAGGTATTAACCACAGAGGAAGAACGTAAAAGTTTATTTTGTCAAAATATAACACCGTATTAACGGTTGTGGAATAAAATATATTTATATATATATTATTACCAATAATTGACGGCTAACTAACACGTTATAGAGAACAATGTAAAAGCATTGGTTCCAGTACAAGTCGAACATGTTTAATATTTGAAATAATAAATGTATATACATCATCATCAGTGGCATGAAAATCCAGGGTGAATCGTTGCTTCATCCAAACCTTCCTCCACCTTCCCTAACATTTTCACGACTCAATTCCTATGGGTCTATGGTGCGATCGACGCGTTGGACAAGGTATACAGTATGCACCATTTTGCTTTCTTTTAGTATTAGGCCATAATATAACCCAACGTAAATATAATAAACGATATTACTTAGCTACTATTTTCATTTCGACTCGCTAAGTAAATTAATGCCTTCGCGAGTAACCGAGGTTATATGATATTGCTCGAGCTCTAATGCATACTGCTATCATTTTCGTATCAAAGATAAACGACTGGTTTAGCTAATAACATGAAAACATGCCGATCAGTCGCAGCTTGGAGCCACGTGAAAGTGACAACGGCAAGAAAGTGGTAACATCCAGTCGCGTTGGTAGTCTGGGATCGCGGACAGAACTATAATCATCATGTAATTATAAACTACTATCACATGCATTAATCGAAATAGGTCGAAATAAAAGCGGTAATTATCTGTTCTTTTTATACCCATCATATCTTCATAATATTTAACTATTGATAAGCCATTTTGTTTTGTCATTTATTGTGAAATTCGATCATTAAAACATGTATAATAAATTGTACTCGACGGGACAATTTACAGTACAAATATTACTTCGGCGAGTCTGTCCAATCGTGTGTCTGACTCTTTTTTAGACGGTGGAATGACGTTAATTCTGCGGCAAAAATTTCAACGCACCAGAGAGTAATTTCAACACAATATCATTGCCAGTAGAAAATTAATCAACCCGATGAATATTTGTCAAATCACGACTTAGGTACCAAATCAAGTAGATATAGACAGAATTGCTAAACCCTCATAATTCGTGGCGCAACAGCCTAAAATACGTACGCCCTGAACTCGTCAAGTCGTCTTCCCCAGCCTGGTCTATCTTCTCCAATCTCCCTTCAATCCGGAATTCACATCGCCCGCATATCCTGGTCCACGCATCCATCCACCGCGATTCGGGTCTCCTAACAGTCCTCCTCCGCCCAGACGTTTTGCATTGAAAACGGACTGGTCGACTCAGGTCCAATCGTTTAACATGACTAGCCCATTTTAGTCGTCAAATTCTGATGTTACGATTATACCAGAATTCCTCGCAGACTAGTTACGCGGTTGAGACGTATGTGCCATACTCCTTTTTCATTCTTGACTCTGATTACCGATCCCAGAATATTTCATTGCATGACTTAATTACATGGTTATAGTTCAGTCAACATTTTAGAATATAGAAAAACGCGCCCACCGCGTAACGATTAGGTGGCCATTCGATATAATTAGCATGCTATTAAAATGTGGTGATTAAAAAGTAATTATCTAGTCAGCAGTCAATGTGAAAATAGTATCTACACGTATCGTATCTGATAAAATTCAACATAACTAATTGCATTTAGACGATTTAGACCATGGGTGGCCAAACTTTTCAGTAAGCCGGGCCAGATTCTAGAAATGGGATTTCCTATCGGGCCGCACAACCGATTTTTTTTATTATACAAAACAAAAAAGAAATATGTATTATATATATTAAATTTACTTAAATATAAAAAAAAATACTTTAATATGAAATTAAATTTTAGACCATGTTCGTTTCTAAGCCCTGTCCCAGCGGGAAGTGAGCTATGTTCATTCAACGAGAGGCAATCGCTTCGGATCAAGGCGACGGTCAATCTTCGACATGTCGAGAACACGTCTTGTCGCCGTTCGCCATCTCATAATGTCGCCAAACGCGGAAACCCTTCTTACATAACGATGCACGCAGACTGGGATTGGAATAATTAATTCAACTCACTGAGTTTTGTAATTATATTACTAACGATTTGGAGCAATCTTGATTGCTTTCTTGCACAATTAATGAGTGATACATACCATATAAACTGATAGTTAACAAACGTTATTTATAACAGTTATAAAAAAATAACACACACATAACATATACTGGACACAAAATGCAAATCGTCACGAAAATATTACATGCACTAAAATAACTATAATTTTATAATATTGAGAAATTTTATTTTAAACATAATATTATGATCTGGTCGTACAACTTATTAAATGTTGCATGTCCTGGAAATAGCAGAGGATTTTTTTCCCTAATTCTGAATCAGATTTTTCCACTGATTACGGATCTGTCGGGTGACACTTTGACACCATTAGCTAAACACCTCCATCTTGGAAAAAAGGCGTCAAAAAACAGTTTTTTTGTAATATTTCATTAATTAACCCCAACAGAAATTAAAACGTTCAAATACGAACATTAACTTCTCACGTTGTGAAGTTAAGTTGAATATTAAAATCTATGTTTCATCAAATAATAAATATGTCCGTGTGGCTAAACGGTTAATAAAGTATTGGTATCTTCAGTCACATTATTCCAAAGTAGCGTCGTTTGCTCAAGAGTGACAAAGCTACATCCGGCAGATTAGTTAATCAATCAAAAAATCGATCTCCCTGGCGACTGGCGACAAGACTACAGTGAATATAACTGAATTGAATTGGTATGACACTACAGCGAAGGGTGGAGGTAGGCTATTAAAATCCGTCATAAATAGTGTACATTAAACTTTATCAGTCATACATATTTGAATTAAGACTACAATTTACAGATGGTGTTGGTCAGATAAAAAAAAAACATTAAGCGCTAAACCAAACCATTATAGTTTTGGTATATTTTTGGCGATACAACAAAATTGTGCACACTTTTTCATTCATACTTATTTGTTTTCGTTGGATTAAGTATACATATTACACATATTGTTGGTTCATTTTTTAAATTCATTAAGCCTTGCCTAAACCAAACTACAATAGATAAAACATATTATTCTATCTATAAAATATCCAAAGTTATGTATGATTTAATTGCATAATTTTAGATATTTTATAGGTAGACGAGTATTTTTTGACTATTTACATAATTATGGCTTGGTTTCGCAGGGTTCAATTTAATTTTAAAAACTAACCAATATCATCTGTAAATTCTAGTCTTATTTGAATGAAAATAAATACGTAAGACTGACAAAGTTTAATGTGCACTATTATGGCTGAACTTAACAGCCTACCTTCACCTTTCCCCGCTGGTATGACATCATAATGGCAACGTGTAATTGTTAAAAAATAAGATATCAAAATATTTCCCTCCCTCTCTCTTATCACAGGCTAAAAGGGCAGATAGTACCGTTCATAATATACACAAAATAACATGTACTAATCATACTGAAACACCACTTTGTCATTATCATATGGCAAAAAGAACGGGTTAAGTTTAGGTACCGAATGACTTATGTTATCTCAAAATCTCTGGATTCAATATTATAGTCATGAAATGCGAAGAAAAAACAACTACAACCGTACGACGAAGTCAAAATGTCACACCATAAAACTGTCACGCGAGATTGATGAGAATAATTTCGAATCGAAACAATCCTGTCGTGATGAAAATGTCCGAACATCTGCCGCGCTGAATCTTCGCGAGGGGAGGGAAGAGGTCCACAGGAGGGGAGGGCAGGATGGACAGAGGGGCCAAGAGGTCAGCCGTCGGCGACGTCGCGCCGGCCTTGCAAGGCTGTGTGGGGAATTCCTCCAAACCACAATAATAACATGGCCATAAAAAAAACAACACAAGTTGAAAGAGGTGTTCTTTTGCTTATATAAATGATCAGGTTTTCGGGGATGAGCAAAGCCCCACGCCGAGTCTCAAATATTTTCAAATTAATTTCTGCGATCTTCGGTCAATTTATAATAAGTGCATAATCGATATTTTACTGATACAATCTAACAAATAAAATTGAAATAATTCGGCGTATTTGATATAACGTATGTATGTGAAACATACACCCACGATAATTGACACCCACGGTGGCCGCGCGGCTTAAGCGTTGGTATCACGCCGTGGGTCTCAGGTTCGAATCCTGGGTCTGTCAAGTACACATATTGTTTTTCAATTTGTGTGTGAGTCAGGGTATGGACCTAATAGGTAGAGCAAGTGCCTGACATCCATTTCTCGTAAAAAACAAAATCTGTTAATACATACCTCTACTCCGTGGAGGCCCATATGATCCTATTAGGATCGGACATGGTCGAAAAAAAAATGTGAAACATGATATGATCAGTGATTTAGATGTATGCGCTCGACACTGACGAATCGTATTCAATTTTATCCCAATTATGCATTTTATACCTTACCACTTAGTCGTAAGTGACCGACCGTTAAAATTGTTATATTACCTACTATATTGATATTAAATAATAACCCAGTACACAAGATAATATAATTTAAAGGTCCACAGATGATATTTAGATTTAGTATAAAAAAAAATATTAAACATGGAACATGCTTTCCTACCGATTCTCTGAATGCTAGTTGTCCAAATTCGAAAGAAAATTTATTTGTCAAAGTGACCGAATCCCAAGGATTCAAAAAAATTTACTTTTCTGAAAATGATGTACCTAATTACAATAATAAAACTTAAGAAGTAATAATAACAGACGAACAATACGTCGCACAGAATGTAGGCGACTGGTAAAATGAAAATAATCGGCGCGCGTAAGTAATCGGAACGGGGCACGGGCTCCACGTCTATATTATGTAGTTATTCTACGTCTATTTTTCGTAACGCTTTTGCGTCGGAGATCATGAGTAAAACATGTTCCCTGTTAAAATCACATGTGACATAAACCAGAAATCAATCGCTTCGAAAAAAACAATTAAGTTCGCGTAACTATCCATTGCATGAGCGCGGCACGCTATATTATTGTCTCTCTAGTAACGCTATCCCGGTATATTACTATGGTTGTAAGCTATTGCCTCGCCGTTTGCAATTTAATTAGGAATTGCCGATATTTTTTATATATTTTATTTGAACCATTGATTCCATCAGTTTTTTACACATGACAATTATTATAAGCGAAAATATAGTGTATTATTTTAAATAAATCAAAATATATAATACTAATTCCACATACTTAAATTAATATACTTCAGAATGGGGTTCGTACTATGATTCAATGAGACCAGTTGAGAATGTCCCATGAAGTGGACGAATCTGGTTCAGGTGATTATTCAAATGTGTGGAATAAATACTAGATATTGTGTTTAATTTTAATTATCACATAGATATTCCACTGAAAGTATATAGATGACACTGCCGATTATACAGATTGCTGTGAATAATGTATAGACACAAATAAATCAGTTTGCATTATATAGAACACTAATTGCATGATAATAATAAATTAAAGAATCTTCTGCTAATAATGAGTTCCTCACCACAGATGCCTGTGTTTATATTTTATGGCATAAACAAGCGTAAAGGTTTATACGTTCAAATTGATGTTAATTTTACAATTTTATCGACAATGAATCAATCGTGTTTCGTCGTAAAAGTTCGACATTTTACGAACTACAGAATTAGCTACTCGACGCTAAAATACACCGGTAATAAATGGAACGATAAACTCGCCGCGTATAACCTTCCCAAATCGTTGACATGTATGGGACCTTGATTGACCAAGTCGACGATCGAAAGTATTACAACATTGTTGCATAAACACAATCATCGGTATTAGTAATCATTCGAGAGAGAGAGAATATTGCCAACTCACGTAAAAGTCATCTGCCTTGCGTATTATAATAATCTCGTAGGCAGTAGCGGAACCTCAAGTTCTGAGTAAACATGCAAAAAACTAACTAATAACCCCAAACCTAACCTAATGTTTTATTTTATGAAAAAATTTTGATAACTTAAAAACTTCATTTTAATATATAAATAAACCGAAGAAATTTGCGCCGCAGGCGAATTTAAAAAAAAGTGTAAAAACTTTGTTAATTAAGTCGTTTTATTTTATAATAGATAATCATCGTCACCAGCTTAGATAAAGGTTTATTAATAGTGCTACCCATTCTTCTCGGTTCTGTGTATAATTCTTACAACTGAGAACCACTTAAGATAGAATGTTATGTTTAACAGTGTCAAAGTTATTTTTTCTTTGACAATGTCCACTCCCCAATTAGAGCATGTGGACACCATACGGCGCCTCCGAAAATACCTGTCATTCTACAGTCTTCTTGCATCTTCCCATGTCATGCTAGGATCCCGTATCTCAGACGCATACAGTGTGGATGGTATTTAGAGGGTTCCGGGTGTGGCTTGAATAACAAAGCAAGGCAGTTTGAAATTCTCTTGATGCACCCGGAGCCGAGTCAGGCACAACGTCAGTCATCACTCTCTGCGTGATAAGATTTTGCATGGTCCGCTCTCTTATCTTCTCGATACCCCTACAGTTATATCATCGCACTCCAAATATCCGACGCAAACATTTTGTCTCTGTTATGTCACCACATTTATAAGCATTTGGGTAAAATAAACAAAAAAAATAGTTCTGATTATTTTCGGAAATGGGATGTGACACGTTCGTACTTCTTGCACATACCTACTTGTAGAGGTTTTACCCAACTCTACAACTGTCACGTCATTGTTTATGCTCATGTTTGGGGCATAGACAGCGGCGGAGCGGAAATAAGACAGTTGTCTAGAGACCTCGTTCCTGTGTAGAGATTATAAGGACGCTCCAGTCCTTGGCTGAATAATCAAGTTAAAAGATTCATGTTAAAACTTAGCGATAATATATAATAACACCACGTTATTTGCCGTGTAATAACAAACAAGTTAATATAAAACACCAACCCGTGTATTATTCAACTCTGCGCGAACACAGATGTCTCAATGACGAGCAACCTTCAGACATCAAACGAATAACGGGTGTAGTTGGAACAGAGCAAGTAACGATTACATCCTTATATACTAAACTGATACAAGCGAGCGCACGATGGATGGTGTGGGCATCAAGTTGGAAGACAATAAGTGGTGCGGCATAACATTGACCAAGGCATGGAGCGAACTCGTATCACTCATACGGACATGACTAAGAAAAAAAAGAAGCGAACGAAAAGTACAAATAATTGATTTACCAATGACAAAAAATACTAGGACAATTGAAAGAAAAAAACATCAATATAAACAAATGATTAGATGTTGTATACGCCGACGTGGTAATAAAAATTATCGTTTAATTTTTATAGAACCGCATTACCGAGCACGGCAAAACTATAAAACTAAATTGGTTTTGATTTTTTAATTCTAGGCGCGACATTTTTCCGAAGCCGTATTATTTATGCAGAGGACACGGATCTAAAAACATATAAAAAAGCTGTTATTCTTTTTGATTACCCCAATAATATGTCATCAGGCGCCGTGACCATCGGGCGCCCGAAACAAATTAATCCGTCCAGACCTGAATCCGAGAACTACTTTCCATATGAATAACATTTTAAAAACTGCGTTATGCAATAATATACCTAGTGTGACGTTTGTTTTTCTGTGATTTTTTTTTCCGTAAACATCCCTAACTTGTATAAGTATTTACAACGTGTTCCCAAAATATGTGAAAATTCAAAACTTATTCCAAATAATAATACCTACCTACTAACCAATCGGTCTCATTCAACTTGCACAATTTCGAAATCGTAGTTAGTTTCACATACGTGGGTCTAATATCAACAAGGACCAAGAATAATAAGAAGCTCGCTAAAATAGGGTAACATTGGAGAGCAACGAATCTTCTCACTACTGTACCATTTTCAGTATAAGACTGTCTATATAAATACCACATTATGACCCTAAACATTTCAAATGATAATATCATGGCAGCGACACGTAGACAATTTATGTGAGAATTACTGAAATATTGGATGGCTTGAAAGGTAAATTATAAAAAAAAATTGGACCCAAGCAGAAAGGTTTAGTAGCATGAAGAACAGGACACAATAAAAGCTATGCAAATGTACCCGGGCTCGCTATAATTATAAAAACTTCTGCATGGTCAGGACATGCACACCGTATGGTTTCGGAAAATAGCCCTAACTGAACACCCGGATATGACTGCTCCGTCGATTTGATGGAACGAAGGAAGAAATGATGGAGCTTCTTGCACCACAGGACTGACCGGGGATTACTGGAGAATAAGGAAAACGGATTAGCAGAATTGATGAGACTATAGCAAGATTTGGGTATAAAACGATACGTATTCTGTTTAGGTTGTAGATGTTGTAGGTAACTGGAAATGCTTTAAAAGTCTTTGTTGAAGTATGTAGGTACTATGTGTTTCTATTACTACATAATTACAGTAACATTGTGTGGAAAATTAAGCTCTGTGGCATGTTTGGCCCATTGGAAAAGGTACTAATATGAAATACCATTTCCATTACGTTATTTTTTGAACGGGTGAAGAACAGCTAGAAAAAATATTAATGGCTTTTTTCACTAGTTTCAATTAGTAGCATAAAAACATGAGGGATAACATAAAATGCCAGAAGATTTAAATGATCCAAGACGCATACAGCGTGTACAAATACCGACAGTCAGTACCACACCATTTGGTTAGTGTCCCATTACACGCACGTGAATCGAAAAAGATATCTGGCGACCGGGAAAGTGGGGACAAGCTATGAGGACTTTACTATATTATAATTATTATTATCAGTGAATCAAGTACGGCTGGCGATGACATAAATTATTAAAATTTTCTAGTAAATGATATCAGTTTATTCTAATAAATAAATCGCTAGGTATATATATATATACATACAGCAAAACTATTTTCTAGTCATGCTGTATTTCGTGTTAAAATTAATATTCAAATCATTAAGTAGAATCCAATACATTCCGGTTTACGCGGGTCAGGATCGCAGAGGTATAATAAATTAAACGAAGTTTAGCAAACTAAATTCAAAATAATATTGTTCCCAAGAAATCTGGATTCCTCAAATGCCAATAAGAATTATTGGTAAATAAATAAAAACGTATCTTTGGCGCCACGCCATATGGTTACTGTTTACAATCATAAAACTGTCAAATATATATGGAAGAAAATTAGAAAAAAACAGTGGACAAAAACTAATAACAATTATTATTATAGATATTGATTTGTTATAATAACATAAATAGGATGGTAACGCATAAGTATAAAATTAACACGATTTAGCCCGGTCGCACTTGTAAAATCTTTCCGAATGCGACATGCCCATAAATGAAAGGGGCCGGTAATGTTGCAGCTCTCTTCCGCGCACACAGGCGGTAACATGCCGGGGTATTGACGTCACGCGGCAAGTCGAAACGAATGCAAGTGCAGCACCCGCGCGTCCAAAAATGTCGGACCGACGCGATGTGCAGCGGTACATTAGGTTACATGTGTTTTGTGAATGAAAACAAAATCACATCGGCAAAATCGACGTGTTGCGGTCTAGACGAGTTTCTATGTGCGGCCGGGCTTATTAATGAAGGAGTGAAGTGGCAAGTTAAAAACGTGGATTTGTTTAAATAAATAATTTATCAAATAACATTTTAATGAAGAAAACTAATAGGTGTAATAATAAAATAAAAGTCTTCAATGATAGGACAATATTCCCTGTCTTCAAACACTATTTTGTTAAATTTTATACTTAGTTAAAAAATCTCTCTAATGTTTATAAATACGTATTGATGAAATTAGAAAACATTTTAATGACAATTTTATAAAAATTGTATTAAATTGCATGTTTCGCAATTATGTTACTAGATGTTGTTTGTAACACTACGTACTACATTCCACCTTAATAAATTAGCATTTTTTTATATATTTTTAGATGATAAGGAAAAAAACAAATGATTGTAAATTATAGTAAACAAAAATACCCGAACATTATTGTTTGTTATATTTATAGTTATATAGTATAGTATGTAGGTATACACGCAACCGGTGTTTAATGTGTTAACATAAAAATATCATAAACAAGTAAAACAAAATAGTGATAACCACGATTAAGTAATAATTGTAAAAATTGCTCCATGAAAACCTACAAAAAAATTATAAATTTTATTACAACTAAATATGTAGGTACATCTTATTTATCTTCTTACCCTACACAAGATAACTTGTTTTTGACACACAAGATAACAATTTTTTATTAATTATGCCAATTCAATTGGCATACTTACTACCTTATAAAAAACTACCTTATTCTTAAGTCGATTAATTATTATAAAACAATCATTATTATTTGTAGGATGTTTTATCACATTTGAATGGTCAAAGATATAGCTTATAATCAGTATCTTTAGAATTATCTTCAAATGTGTTAATCGTGCCCATATTTTGAATAATAAAATGCCTAATTCTTGTCAAATTTGGGATCACAGAGATTATAAATATAATTTTTTATCGTAAATATTTCACTATATAATGTTAACATTAATTTTACTAATGGTTTTATAAATGCGTTTAAAAATTAATGAATCTAAAAAATCTTAACACCACTCACTGCACATGGATGTACTGAAATATGACTATATTCTAAAACATTGGGATCAAGAGGTTTAAAAAAATACTATTTTATGTAATAAAAATACTTTATGCAGTCAACAAATGTTTAAAACAAATATGAATGATCAAAATTATATAAATAGATTATCTACAAGTTTAAGGAATGTCCAGGCTTATGCTCTGAAAATACCATAAAATTCCCCATTCACCAACGTAGGTCAACTACGTTGGGAATGTGGGCCCTTAAAGCATGAATATAAAACAACAAATCAAGCCTAATTCTATAAATAATATTTCAGACGAATACATCCATTTATAATTTTATGATTCTCGTTAATGTATCAATACAATGCTTTCATGTTAATACAAGGTTCTCAGAGGCGCTACAATTCCGAGAAAATCGTCGAGACGTTTTATTGGGAGGAATCTGTTCTGAGGATAGTTAAGAGTCGCCGAACACATATCTAAACTTTGACCCCAACCGATAAAACGTACAGCCTATTATTATCAGCAAAATAACAATAGAGTAGGAGCTTATATAAAACGAAATTGTGGTCATTGGAATGGATACTTTTAACAGAAAAATTAATTTGACAACAGCAAAACATCAAGAAGTTGCCAGATGGTTTCGGATAATTTGTTTATTGTCCATACATTGTAAACTTATCGTACAAGTATTGACAGTTAATCATACTTATAAATGTTCCAAGGTTAAATAACTATTAATGAAGAAAGTTACAAAAATATACATAATATTATATAGGTACATATTATATATATATATATATATATTATAAATAATCTTTTTTTTCAGGAATTTAACTATACAGAAAAATGGGAGTAGGTAGGTACATCGGATGTTAACACAAACATAGACCCCTCCAAACCAAACCGCCCTGCATTACATTCGTATCACGAGGGCACACGTTTAAATGTGAAACAAAAGCAGTGTTAAGGCCAGGGAATATCTCAGGAGTAGGTGCCCAAGACTGAGGTCGCCACGAACTCTAGTGTGCTTCGATTGATTTTACAGACTTTTTATTAAAACAAATGATTCTAATTATGTAGAATATAGATACTAGGTACATATACAAATAAGTATAGATACAAAAACAATACTAAACTGTGGGAAGAGATCTTCGGACGTCACGTGAATAGTATAAAATCATGGATTTATGATCCAAAAGATAATAAATGATAGGCAGTCGTAATTCATTTAAATCGGCTGGTTTGGGATACCAGTACGCAGTGGCAAAGACTCGATACTAAGTGACTATTTGACTTAAGAGACAATTAAAAATTATACAATGACACGATGTATGTTTGAATTATTCATCGGTAATAAACATGCACATGCATGCTGTAAGCTGCTAGATGGGGAAAGCCGAACAACAACAAAAGTAGAGAGGTACAATAACAATATTATTTATTTTTCGGGTCCCGTTGAGCAGACGACCTCAACCCCTGCATTCAGAATAAAATTGTAAAAGTGCGGCCACACCGAAAACAAGTCGCGCGACAACTCGTTAAATTTTACGATAAGCATGATAATTATCGTAAAATTTCTTAAGCAATTATGATAATTATCGTAAAATTTAACGAGTTGTCGCGCAACTTGTTGCCGGTGTGGACCCGGCATAATAATAATCCACTGGACGACCTGCAAACATCCGACGCGTACGTGTTCAGAATCAGAGATTGGCAACCACCCGCGGTCTGCTAAGGTGATAGGAACGGAAGAATTCTTTAGTGTGACGCAAACATTTTATGAATTGATAAATGCAAAGGAACCACTGATCACCATCACGTCACGTGAGCGCACGAGCAGTAACAATCAGAAGCTTCAATAATAAAAACTAACATTGTGTCAATATCCTCTCATTTGTAACCCCCTTCCAAACCACTAAAATCAAAGATACGTGAGAGCAAGTGACTCAACATTGTGTATTTTTTTATAAAATAAACAAAACGTTATATCACGCGTTATTGTGACCAGTGGAGTGATACGCGTGAGATGACCATGCTTTCGCTTGTTCACATTTTTCCAACTGACACTATTCGTTTCCGGCTCAAAATATTCGACATAATGGGAGCATCACCGTTTGAATAACATTTTAAATACCAAGTAAACCAAGATTTCATACTTGTATCCACGGCGCAAGCTTACGACATAGCTCACGTGCACTCACGTTACGTAATTGTAATATCTCGCATTAAACGAACTTAATTTTCCTAACAATAGTATATCATTTAATTTCATATTGCATGACACCCGATAGATCCAGTGAATTTTCAATGAAATACAAACGAATGCTATTGTGCAATGAAAAATGCAGTGCGAAATAATGTAATAGTCAATTACCCGAACACAAATACAGTCTAAATTTGTCACAGTCTGATAAAGTGTTACATGGCGTATTATATCGGGTTCCTAGACGTCTCTTGCATACATAATATTTTGAGAGATGCACTATCTGTTATGATTCGTCTATCTGAGACGATGGTATACACGAAGTCATGGTCGGTGCTCCAGCTCCTCGCCTTCCTTGCTTGGTATTTGATGAGCTCCGCTCGCATTGGGCGTTAGGTCACATATGTAACAATAACTCTGTGGATTAGGTTGAATTGAGAAATAATTTGAATCTATTATTATTATAACTTACCAAATAGGTAGATTCTTTACCGGTTTTATCATATGCTGGTTTTACGAGCGATTCCCGTCAAGTACCAAGATACGAAGGTGAGGACAAGGAGCCACAAACATTTCAAAGCCTGGTACCATGACTTTTCGTCTATACCAGTGCTTCCCAATTTCGTGAATCACAGCCGCGAAATATTTCAGCATCTATGCGAAACAGCATTTTCGTGATTACTCATAATAAAAAATAAGCACAGGTCACGCCTTTCAACGGAGACTTGGAAGATTCCCAGCGAATTACAATTAGATACTAACACCGAACCCGACATTGATTTGTAAGGTATGTACAAACATGCGTCCTGTTAAATAATTTTTATAGGCTTTGTACGAGTAGGCTTCACGTATAGTAAATTAATCTTATTGTATT
This sequence comes from Rhyacophila brunnea, assembly GCF_057557595.1. NCBI lineage: Eukaryota > Metazoa > Arthropoda > Insecta > Trichoptera > Rhyacophilidae > Rhyacophila > Rhyacophila brunnea. The sequence continues at coordinate 26,695,238 of NW_028232774.1, forward strand.
TTGTTTGTGATAAATATACTTAAAAATTAAAATATACATGTGTATGTATAGTAAAAGTATTAAAAAATAATGCCAAATAAAACTTTTGATAACTAAAATAATTTATTTTTTCGCAGAGGGGGGAGCGTGGTATGGACAAGTTTGAGAACCACTGGTATATAATATCGTCTGAGATGGACAAATCACAAAAGAAAATGCGTCTCATATTAGAATTATGTATGCGACAAAGATTTCAACGACATATTTTGATCTCGTTGAAGAAATAAATATCAATTTCCTGCGGTGACCGAACGTTCGCGGAATGCACTTTTATATTAATCTCAAAGCGATGCAAATTTTCGGGGAAAAACGCTAACGGCGCGCGAAAAAACACATTATCTCCGATAAGACGTCATAAGCGAGAGATCTTTAAATAATTATCAACACGTCGTTATCACATCGCATTCTTCAGCTTTTCAAAGGCCACTGTAAGTTTTATCGAGGACGTTTAGCCTCATCAATAAACTCTTATAAAGATTATTCAAAATTCTTTACAGTCGGCATTTTATATACTTAAACATTTTTTGTTTCGTAAAAATTAAACCTTTTTGACGAAGAGGCAAATGATACAATGCAACGGAACAACTCTAAACTATAATATATTATACTGCATAATCGTGATGATTGCAGTACCATACCGTGGCGTAAAGGTAGTGCGTTCGGCTGATAACCGAACAATCGGTGGTTCGAATCCAATCGAGTGAGTTTTTTTTCGTGTGAAAAAATAAATTATGTGTTACATGTCAAACGCCAAAAATACACTCTGATCTGATTTCTCAAACGCGCCAAAAGAAGTATAACTTTCACAAAATCGGGATTTATGAGCAAAAAACGGGCAACCTAAAAAACAGTATATGTCTATAATTTCAATTATAAATGACACAACACAAACTACAAAATTCTTAACTATCAAAATATTATTATTAAACAATATTTTATTCCGACAGCATATTTTATACTTGGCTGAAGATTTTACTTCCTGAAGAGTTTCTTTCTGCTGCTTAATGTATTGGTCAAATTCAGCACATGAGTATATTATGTTAAATAAGTAATTCAGATTTTATCAAATTAATAGAACATACCTACTGTTTCTTTCATCTGACCATTTTATAATCATCTGAGAAAATACCCGTTCGGTATAGCAATTGGATGTTGTTATACTTAAAATAAATGAATTTCCATGAAAATATTCTTAGGTCTCTTTTTTCGGGAATAACTTAAATAAGTGATGCCATTTTCATGCCATTCGCAATCACATCAATAGAAGATTTCAACGAGTTAGGCATAAAGTCCACTAAAGCAGGCTTGCGGGGCGCTCGCGCATTTTCTATGTGACTCATCGAAAATACAACGTAATCAAATACGCCAGCGCACACTGGATTTGACGACGCATTATGCCCGCCTGCCCCATGAGTCACCGTTGTGTGGCTTTTCAGCCGGACGAATTAACGAAAATAAAACGTAGTCCATTCATTGATCACGGCAAGCAAAATCACGCTCTGGAAGCGTCGTCGATAGACGGGCGAGAAGGCATTATTTAATAACAGAGAACTCATTGTTTAGTTATTGCGTAATTACAAGCCCCGAGAAATAATATAATATTTTTATTGCTTTGTTATGAGAGACGCTGATAATAATAATTATTTTGTGCTTCTTGGGCCCCTTATTACATTGGTGAAGGGTAATGCGCGGGTGGGAGGGGGGCTACTCAGTAGTGAGCGCACCGAACGCTTTTTTGGTGGGCTTTATGCCTTAAATTCCTGTTTGCATTTGTTGAATAATCATTATTTTGGCTGTCCTGCGCGGGACAATCTATTTTATCGTAAAATGCGTGACGTCCCACAAAAATCGGGACAATGCTCTTTAATTGACCATAATATGCTTTGTGACTCATTTCGCATATCGTTAAATAGAACACAGTTAAATGATTATGTAATATGTGAGTAAAATATATGCATATGTAAAAGTCTAATTATAACGACAATCAATCTCACCTCGACTCCACGAAAAACAATCATTAATAAAAACAATGTGCATATTTTGCTATCTATTTACAGATTGAGAATTTCAATTAACACAAGATTTATGAGGCTATAAAACAAATCAAATATATAAATGTGGCTTGAAAAAAAAGACCTTATAACAAACGAGGTCGAATGCAATCGATATTTTATAGTTATTAAGTTAGGCACATTCTTTCTTTTACTATTGCGGCGCCGGGTGATATGGTGAAGGTACAATACATGGTATCGGAATATAAGTAATATAAAAGTATTGATATAATATATAAGTAATAGTATTTGACAATCACCTGATACCCACATTGTGTTGATGAGTTAAATGCTATAGAAATAGAGAGAGAGTTGAAATTATACAGGAAGGAATCATTTTATTGAGGCTTTCAAGATTTTTTCCTTTCATTTAAAAATCTGCAAATGCTGAGGTCCTAGTTGCATTTTAATACCTACGGCGATTTTGTAGTCATTCGACTTCCTCAAACGAGAAAAAATACATCGATGAATTCCGGTGTTGTTATCAAACATCATATTTATTCCATCAGTAGGTAAGCATAATACACACTTCCATTCACCATGTGCGGGCGTACACCATGGGGTAACGCACGTTAGGCGCCCGACAATGTTGTGCTGAGATTGTATTGAATGCAACGTCCTTAGATCTCGGTTGGCGTGCACTAGAGTGCGAATGTTTAAATTAACTGCAAGTCAATTCGCATTGCAGATTCATTTGTAGTCAGATTATTGACTTTTGTTCTGAGATATAAACGCCAGGTTTGCTGCGCTGAGATAAAAATATTATACAATCGAATTACAAGCCTAAAAGAAATGTTTAATACAATACTGAATACACCATGATTATTTAGATGAAAAATCACGTAAGATATGTAAATAAGTAACAAAACTGTGGCGTCCACAGCAGGTCGTCATTTTTGATTGAAAATCATTGTTTTTAATCACACATAATATTAGTTCAAATCATAAATGATTTGTTCATATTTACATGTAAAACGATAAAAAATTAAATGATTTTTTTTAAATCCTGATCTGATTGCTAAAAGATATATAATTTAATTTCGACTTTCGTACAATATAAATTAGTTATAATTAATTCGAATCGATTAAAAGAATCAATATTTTTGCAAGAATCGAACGTCTCAACAACACGTTCACGCGATTCCCATGTCGATGTGTCCAAACGCAACATGAATTAATTATATTTATCGTGACCTGAATACAACTGTCAAAATTGCATTGTAATTAATATCCCAATCAACCCCAATACAGCCTCATTGAATAAATGACCAAATGACATTATCCGTCGCAACAACTTCCACTCTAGTAAGTGTCTATTTCCGCCTGGAGATCGTCCTTCACGGCCGAGCGAACGCCGTTGACCCAAGACATCGCGGTTCGATGTCCGAGTATCTCACCAATAATGTTGTGCCCTCTCGCTCATCGTCGGTAGCCACCAGTGATGCATTAACCTTGTTTTCAATATTACAATTAATAAATTTACTATGTACCCAAAAATACTATAATTAGTATTTGCTATAAAACACTCATCAGAGTTATTACTGTCGTTAGATGAATAAATACTATTTGACAGCCAGTGTGTAAAATAATATCCGTAATCCGTAAATAGTAATTTCGGGAAAACGTAGGTATTTTAAGATTTAATCGCTTAATGTCAAAAATTGTCTGTAGACTTTTTGGCTTTAGAAATTTCAATTTTTTTGGGTAAGAATAAGACAGAAAATGTGACTTGTCTCTGAAAGATTAATTTTAATTATTTATTAAGGAAAACAAACAGTTACATTGATAATAAATATGTATAAAAATAGATTACAGAGAAGATGTTGCAACTAGCAACCCAGTACAAAATCTGTCATCATCACCATCAGCCTGAATCCATAAACTGCTGGATGAAGGCCTCTTCAAGCTGCTTCCATTACTCTATGTCTACCTTGCGGACGTTTTTTACCTCTTGGATACCACTGGATGACTAAATTTGTCCAACGATTATCTCTTCTTCGAGCTATGTGTCAAGCCCATCTCCATTTGAGGCTTGTAATGAACTCTATTACATCGCAAACCCTTGTCTGCGTCCTTATCCACTCATTCCTCTTTTTGTCCTTTCGCGTTATGCCCAGCATGCACTTCCCCATACCATGTTGTGCTACTCTGAGTTTCTGGATTCTTTCTGTTCTTGAAGTTCTATCTTTACAAAATCTGTAATAATTATTAACTCATTTTCTGCAAAAGCGTAGTACCGAGGGACAGGATTACAAATACAATAGGTAATTCTTCTTTTAATAACAGATAGTTATTAATAATTACTAAAACTACGTCAACAAAACAGCTAAGTATGTAAGCTATAGTTATATTTTAAATGGTTATTATAGTAGAATATATGCGAAAACCTAGCACTCTAAAATATGAAACCACAAGAAAAACAATAATTTGGAAAGACAGGTAAAACACGATTGTGCGACCACGTGTAGGACGCTACGGGTTTCTCAATACTTTAATTAAACTATGCGAGTTATTGCTGGAGACAAATAGAACATTTTAAATTCAAAAGGAGGCACGATCTTCGGCAGTGAGGAACACGGAAACGAAGAAGTCGTGGTAAAATAAAGTAAGGTTTTCGATTCAACAATAAAGGGAACGAATTGACTGTAAAATACTTACGCACATAAGCTTGAAAAAATGTCCTCCGCTTTCGCTCATAAAACTTGATGTAGGTACTTGGTTCATCCTTTCCAAATGAATAAAGAGTTTGATATCTAGTACCGACCTTCAGTGGAAGTATAAGACGCGTTCCTTTATTTCGTACTCTTCCGAGCATACGCGATGTGCAAAAGAAGGTTATACTGACAACTTTGTAATTTCTACTGCCTGTCACAATAAATCAGTGTGCATCCTGACACAGCCCTTCATTCCCCAAAATCATTCCACTCCTCTCCCTTGATTCTCCGTACGCCACGTATTCGTCGGGAACCAGAGGACCGTTTGTTACTACCCAATGATAAATACAATTTTGTAAACGAATCATATAAGTACTTCCTTCTCTTCTTTGTGACAGGCACTGAGCTAGAGCAAAAAATCCATAAGGTAGGTAAGTTTTAATTTACAAGTAACCTGATACTCAATAACTTCATGCACGATCTAAAAGTTCAAGAAGAATGTATTTTTTATGTATTCAAAGTCGACTGAAGTCAACATTGGCATCATTGAAACATAATTCAAAAAGCATTGAACCATCCACGATTGCACTGAACTGCGTTCACAAATCATCATTGCAGATTATCGTTTGACATACATACAATATTATTTCGAATAATAGAAATGATTTCCACGCATTTGGGTGAAGTTATCGCGAAAGGAACCAAAGCACAATTTGTCTAAAAATAATTTGAAAGAAGAATGTAAATTTAATTTCTCAATTCTAATTGAGGTCTATTTAGAAAAACTGATGAATGTAACTTCACAAGATGTGGTCAAAATCTAACAAAAATAATATTCTATAAGTAGGTATATATTTTCAAAAAACATGAAAATAAATGTTGAAAAACTTTACCGCGGTCGCGTACAACACACAATAAATTCAAATTCCACCAAGTACCTTCGGTCGATAGTATTAACATTATTAATAGCACAATAAATTATCGTTTACCAAAAATATTTGATTTAAAACTATGACACCAAGAGAACACACCAAAGAAACTACTTCACTAACGAACTGTCACTAACTAACTGTTCCAACGTAAGTGTAAGTATAATAGAAATGCTTCTATGCGTTTAGTATAAATTGTCAAAAATAACATATAAGATAACTATCGAACTGTCATTTACTGTGATGTTAGCGATAACGCATATCACAAGCGCGACATCCCACGAACTCGTCCGATAGAACACGAAGCATGCACGAATTAGAGCGAAGGGTGGCCGTTTAAAGTATTAGTGTATAGTAGTATAGAATACATCCGATATTGTGCTTCTCGGACCGCGGATATTAACGAAACAGTGTTATTGGATGTTATGGAATTACGTAATTGGAATAGGTAGATCGTCGAAGTTTATACTAATGCACTCTCAGAATAATGCAGCAGTTGAATTATTTAATATGGTTGGTTAGTTCCTTTATACATAACGCCTTCCAATTATTATCAGCAGAATAAATAATAACCCATCGCTATTATGTATGAACTTGTAACCTATGTACCGTTTTCAGGCGAAGCCTATTATGTTCATTAAAGCGCGAAGTAAAATACTCCGTCGGCATTGAGAAAGATGATATTTTTCAAAATACACGGCAAAGGTTAACCCGACGTGAACATTGAACGCCGGTTATTAAATTTTACCGTCAAAAATCCGTGTCAGCAGTCACCACTGCGATACTTAACAAATTAAGAGTACGTAGGTAATTAGTGCAATTAAAACCCCCTCACTAATGAATTGTGAAGCTCGCGTATTAGTCTTGTCAAAGTCAACGCGAACATTGTATCATATTATCGTTTAGATACCTATAATCATTTTATTCGTCTATTACAAATAATATTTACTCTTGCTTGCAATGGCAATTAAATACTTTGAAACATAACTTTAGAAAAAACACAACCTAACCATATTTCTTGAGAGATTGTTTTGTGAAAATTGATTATACATACTTTAAATTATCTCACATAAGTGGAATGTATCGACATCCGAATTAATTCGATTGAACACGAACGACACTATTGCCATTCCAAATACCATCACCAATGGCAAATTACTTCTACACTTCCTTTTCCCCTAAAAAAATCAACCGATTACAATCCCTATAAATAAATATATAATAATCTAAACAATCCCTATAATTAGCCCAAAGCTACTGATAAAATCCAGCCAGCCTCTCTCAGTAAGAGGTTGGAAAACATGGTGACTATCTTTGTCATCTACTAGACAAATAATTCACACTGAGGTTTGGCGGCTATGGGACCGGAGAACGTGTCAAACTACCAACTAAAATATATACATAGTACTGATAGGATGGGTCGTGTAAAAATGGTCTCGTTCATCTTGCAAGATAACTATAATTTTAGATTATAATATTATATTGGAAAATAGGCATAACTTAGGCAGCTGTTTACCACTACCAGTACTTACACATATTGAATCATGAAGGACAAATCTAATTGAAAATACATAATTGCAGGGTTTCAATAAAATACATATTAGGCACTGGACTGAAGACAATTTTTCTTTATTAATGCTAGGGCGCCCATCACTAAACAACCGGCTGACGTGTATTAAAATCGTACTCAGTTCAAGATGTAATGTACTTTTAACGAATATTGCTAAAATCTTTAATCTTGCGTGTACGAATTGGCATCCCCTTTTTACGACAGCCTTTTTTTTATGCCCCGCACTCAAGCGTAAGTTAAGTTGATTTTTCGGGAATTTTTACCCGGATACACGGATTTCATTCCCCATAGGAACAGAGATTTTTATATCAGTACCGACCTCCCAGTCGAACCACTAAGACTTTACTTATCCATGCACACGCGTTATAGACAAAATATTATACATAACCATCTTGTAATTGAGTTTTACAAAACCAGTGTTTAACCTGACATAACTCCCCTCCTTCCACCAAAAATATGTCATCCCTTCTCTCCCGCGATTCCCCAATGTATTAGGCCGGAGTCAGAGAGCGGTTTGTTACTAAGTAGGCAGATTCAGTGTGTACTTATTGAATAATAATACATAATTTTGATTTTACACTAGTACCTACATCAAACAATATAGGTGCCTACGTAATGCACTTATTCATACGAGAGGAACAACATTATTCAAATGTTAGCAACATAATTAACCTATTCATTGTAATATTAACATTAAAATTTGTGTTTGCGTATTTTCCAAAGATATTTCATTTAAAATTTAAATTCCTACAAATTTAATACAAATCCGAGTAGATAATTCAGCATTAGCGTAAAATATTTACTACGCAAATTCCTATGATATCACATTCGCAAACGTATCACAAATACAGTAAACACAACAATAAAACAGCATGCCTGAAGAATTTCTTATTTCAGGCAAGTGAGTCAGTCATCAGCATCATCGATCTTCGTGACGTAATAATAAACCATATTGATCTGTGCGTCGGTTCTCGGAACACACTCGCTTGGAATTCTGAACACGCGCCTAAAAATAGACGACACTACATGCGGCAATGACGCCATGTCCCATGCGGGGCATCCCCGTGATGTTTAGAATAATATTTAAATTAATCTTATATATATCGCCGAAAGCCATAGATTAACAAACAAAATATATTAAAACTTATTACAATTCATAAAAAAATAAGAAACACTAAGTTCTAATTAGCAGTCGACCCTACTGAGTATTGATGATCCATTCGCCTTAAAACTCTTCCAAATTATAATTTTCTAGAAAAGATACCCGCCGCTAACTAGCGCTGTTTCAACGTTTGAGAAAATAGTATTTACATACTATAGGTATACATTCGCTGTAAGAATTAACGCGGCATTTACTCTGTGGCAACATCTTCTTGGCTACGTGTTAAAACTATGAACTTCCCATTTATAACCGCACTTCCATTATAAACTATCAAGCTCCTCCCATTAGTCGACAATAGCGCCTTCCTTTACGTAACCGAGAAGATGTTGTCGTACAATAGTTATACATACGTGTTTACACCAACTAAGTACTTGTGATGATGCGCAGATAGACTGATATTGGAGTAACATTACATGTTATGTTTTCAACCCTAAAACTCCATGTTCATGCCTCCAAATGAACAAATCGTTTTCAGTGGGTACCGACCTTTCCGACGAAGATAATAAGACGCGTTCTTATACCTACTTGATACTCCACCTATGTGTAAAAACATACTTATACCGTTAACTTTGTAATTGATACCAACTGTCTTCCACAATACATAAATTGGTGTTCATCCTAATACAATCCTCCTCACAAAATTCACGACCCCTTCTCGCCCGCGATTCCAACTGCCCCACACTGTATTCTTCCGGAGTCGGAGGGCGGTTTATTAGTGTACCTATTCGAAATTAAATAAAAACATCGCCGCCTATGGCAGATAATCGCATCTGTGCCACTGTGACGCTTCTTTAAAACTCGTACCTAAGTGAAATGTATTATACCTACATTTCATATCATCATCAGCCGGGGTCAATCCACTGCTGGATGAAGGCCTCCCCAAGCTTTCTCCAACTCTCTCGGTCCTGTGTCGTTCGCTGCCACGTATTTCCGCCGAACTTTACCAGTTCATCAACCCAGCGGCTTTTAGGGCGACCCTGTGGCCGTTTTGTACCCCTTGGGTACCATTGGATGACGGCATTTGTCCAGCGGCCGTCCTTTCGGCGAGCAATGTGCCCCGCCCATCTCCATTTCAGCTGTTTGGCAACGTCTATTACATCGCGTACTCTTGTCTGCTTCCTAACCCATTCGTTTCTCTTGCGGTCCTTTCGCGTGATGCCCAACATGCACCTCTCCATGCCTCGCTGTGTGACTCTTAGCCTTTGGACATCTCTCGTGTTGAGGGTCCACGTCTCGCAGCCGTATGTGAGCACGGGTAGCGCACATTGGTTGAACACCCTACGCTTAAGACATAATGGTACAACATTTCATATAAACGTGTGGAAATAAGGACAACGCGATTTTCATATGTCCGCACCGGTAATTGTCGTATAGGCATAGAATATAGATACACACATAAGTATGTAAGGGCTCTTTGCTATTCACTTCTACTTTTTTCCTATCCTCAAAAAACATCGCAGCGGCAGGAAAAATACAACAAATACAAAGACGCTACTGTGGAGCACTATTTAGGAGACATTAACGAAGCGTTCCATAAAACTGCATTAAAGCATGCTGGGGAAAGCCAGGTTATTATTATCAACTAGAAATGTCTACAATTCTCAACTGTTAATATTTTTATGAGGCTGTGATTTTACAGCCTGTCTTCAATTACAATGAACTCAGGCCCATGTATGTACATTAACATTTCATACATTATATTATTATTTATAAACACAAGAGAGTTATCGCAATAAAAAACGAATCAAATAACTATGAGGCCAGTGGACAGTAAAAGTATCGGGGAAATCAACTAGGATTTTATAATGTAGGTAAACATGGAATATATGATTCAGTAGATAAGTTAAACATATTATCTAATCGCAAATAGTATCTACCAATATATATTAATATGTAACATGATTAATGCTTACAAAGCGATTTATTATACAATACATAATAATAATATATGTATAATAAATCTGATATAACAATCTATAATAATTGACAAGCTAAACTGAAACATGGGATGGACTCTCGACCCCGAATTCGCGGCGTTTTCAATAATCTTTTAAGTAGGTACTTACGTTATTTTTATCTAACACAACAAAGAGAGTCGCTAGCCTATAATTAAAACATTACAATAGTATTTCAAAATTGTGCTTTAACACTATAATTATGAATCCTGTAAGGAAAAACTGTATTAACATTTATATGTTAAAAGTTCGGTTTTCAAATAAATAACATGTTTTTCAGATGTACCTACCTTAAACATCGCAGTTATTATTCGCTTTCAACATCATAAGAGAGACAATAGACCTGGAAAGTATTAAACTGCTTGCTTACTAAATCGAAATATAAACAAAGCACTAAGTAAATACTGAGTACTTAAATGCGATATACCTATTTGTACGGATCACCATAGATTCATATTATCTAATGCCACCGAATGAAGATAATAGTTTGCAGTCTCTAAATAGGTTAATGTGTTAACATGTTTTAATTTGCAAAAGTACCTGAGGCCGCGAGGCATCATCATGCCATTACCTTTGTCATAATAATCCATCCTTGTCTCTCCGGATATTTAAGGTTTATTGTAGTTGATTTATTTATATTATTATACGTATTTCATATCGCAATCAAAACATAATGTTTGTATTCGGTCGGGGTACTGATTAAATTATTTTTCGCCATGTAAAATGTTAAGCCTCGATATATGTGTAACTTATAATAATTAATAATTCAATAAACGTGTGCTGTGGAGTTATATTATCTGTCTGTGTTTTCTATACATTAATTACTATGTACCCACATCGTAATCAGAAAGGTGTGAAAGGTGACCGAGGGGGTGAGTTATATGGTATAATACGTCCTAAGTCCGGTAATAAAAAAATAATAATTCTGAAATCTCTTGATTGAAAAATCCATCTGAGAATTGCTATACCTATCTCTAAACTAAAAATATCATAAATTTACTAATTCAACAGGTGTTTGAACCGAAGACCTTGCAAGGTAAATTGATAGTCAAATAATCGGCTAACAATCCATCAAACAGACCTACGTCATAACAAAATAATTTTAACGTACAGCTTTATTAGGAAAATATAATGAGAAATAAAAAATGATTTTTTTTATATATCGAACACGTTAAGATATGAAAAATAGTAGACGGCCTCATAACTACTCGACTACCGAAATGACGGGACTCGTAACCGCAGAAACTACCATTGTCATCGTGGCGTCCGTTGCCGACATGTGAGAGAGTCCATTATTGATCGGGTTATCGGCGAAAAATAAATAAAACATTATGTCGAATTCATCTCCGGGTGAGACTAGAGACGCGAAGATTCCGACGGTGTCAAATGATAGGGGATTTCAAACATATTTTCGCGGTCTTCGAGGTACTGCTTTTAATATTATATTAACGGTCAGAATAATGAAATTGTTTGTAATTTTAGAACTTATACCTACAATCTACTGAGACTGCTCACATCTCACTCAATAAAAATGAAATTTAAATTCAGATTAAATACCCACTTAATACCTACATACTTAATAAAAGCCCCACGTTTTGCAAATTGCCCGCGATGGCCGAGCGATTACCGCATCGGTTTATAAATCTCGTGGGTCCCTGATTCGAATCCCAGCGCATCTATTCTATACACAAGGCTGCTATCGGGGATAGTTTTTCATATTTTTGTATTTAAGTATGTATTATAATTTTTACAATATATTAGTTGTAATTGTTACACTAAGTTCTATGCTAAATTTTAGAGCGAGATAGACAGTTTTGACTGTTTAGACGGCTAACTTATTGTAACAATTATAATACCTCAATATAAGCATATGGTAAACTACCCTCGATAACAACCGATAGCTGCGCAGGTCTGGTAAATTCTCATGTTGTTCTTCAATGTTGTTTTGGTCCAGAGTATGAACCTAATAGAATTACCAAATGGCGAACCATCCATTTATCGTAAAAATAAAAATCTGTTTATACAAACAACCTCCACTCTGCGGCCCATATAATAATCTTCGGAAAAACTAAATCATACCCAATCTTCTCCAATCCACTGGTAAATAAAGGTGTCTCTAAATGTATACTACCTACTGTAGTCATGCGCATTACTTTACGACGTACTTCCACAGAACTTAACTTCATGGATAGGGACTAGAGAATTCTTAGAGCTGTCACTTTTTTTTTGAATAGGTATTTGAGCTTCTTAACGCGTAAATAAATAAAACTTGTCAGTTTAAGTATACATATCTATATGAAAACTAAACTGTTTATTTTATTGGAAATTGTCATAATTTTATCTAAAATGAACTATGCTCAAAAATATACTCATTTGATTAATTTTGACTGGGAGTTAACAACATTATATAAAAGCACACACACATTCATATATGTACAACTAAAATGTTAAAATTTAATACTTACACCTGTAAACGTACAAATAGGGAAAAGTTTACAGCTTGACCATGCGTTTAATGCTCTGTCTACGTACGCACCAGTACGACGCAGGCACTTATTTCTGGGATATATTATTTCATATTAACATTTCAGTTTATAAAAATAATGCTAATTCGTAGAATAAAAAAATGGTGTTTCTCCACATTTCAGTAATTTCGGAAGATAAGTTAAGTAGGTATAATAATTATTGTTGCATTGGATTTCCCTGTCTAAAATGCTGGCAAGTCAGCATTCCGCGCGTGCCACAGTCGAGAATCAAAAAAACATTAAAAAAAAAATGATTAAAGAAACATTCCGAGAAAAAAAAGACATTAACGCATCTCCAACGAGACATGCCAATAATAATAACGATGACGAAAAATAACACATTGATATATTGAGGTGAGATGGGCAGGTACCTACCTACACACGTAACATAAGTAGGTATACGATCATCATCATCGCCACTACTCAACGTGGGTCTTCACCGCCTCCGAGAAACGTCTACACTATTCTCCGTCTTAACCAAGCTCTCTCCACTAGACGCTGAGTCTCTTCCTAAACGGTCTAACCACCGCAGTTCTGCCCCTTTCCACCCCGGTCTATATAATACTAGAAAAAAATACGAAGTGACATTGCCACATTATTCGATTAACGATTCCTTTATTTTTGTGTCAATTTATTTTTCAAATTTAGAATATGCGATGACGTGTACCCTTCGACCCGATATCATGATATTCTCCCGGCTGTCATCTCTACGGGGTGGGGTATATGACAAAAAAAATAGTCCCACAAAAGCAAACCGAGAAGAGTCTATCTCGAACCTGGAGTTCGCTGATTATGAATTCGTTGGAACTTTTAGTGTGTCAACCGTCAAATATTCTAATTAAACAAGTTATGTAAAAACTCAAACTGTAAACAGTATTTAGCCTGTAGATTTCGAGACTTTTCCTATTTTCATCCGGAGAGCAGAGAGAAGTTTTTTACTACTTACCATAGTCCACTTAATTCGCCTGTTCTCGTATATTAATATTAGATTTGCAAATAAAGAATCTTCGTATAATTAGTATTGTGTTATTTTCATCGCATTGGAAAATGTTTATATTATATATGACATAAATAGTAATATCGTTACAATTATTACGTAACACTATTAGAATGTTCACAGATGGCAATTTACAAAACTCCAATAAAGATAAATATTGCATTTTAAACACATATTTTAAGCGAGAAAAACATCCGTGAAGCAAATATGTGTCGACTAGGTGTCGAAGCAGTTGAACTTGAGAATTTTATTATCTCACATTTTGGCCAAATTCCGTATCATCAAAATTAAGGAGATTTTTGGTAATAAAATACATACTTATTTGTATTTATATTTTCAAGGATTACTGATTTCTATAAAAGCGGAATTTTCACTAAAAATAAAATGAGACTACCAGAATACAACTGAGGAATTGGTTAAGTAGGTAGGTAGGTATATAAAAAACATTTTTTTAATGCAAACATAAATAAAATACCTAATGTTTTTTAAACTACATTTTTGTTAATTCTACAAATTTAATTAAACGGTAAAAAGATAACTCGATATAATTTTATATATGTACCCCATTGTCAACATTATTAACTAAATAATTATTGTAGATCCAATTAACACATTGTTTTAAGGAAAAACCGATACATTTAAGTAGGAACTAACACATGAACGTTAATTTAATAATTAATAAATAAAATACAAAAAATTCGTCGTTAACATAATATATAAGTAAACCTACTAATATATTATCATAAATCAACTGACTGAACTGTATCGAATCGGTGCATCAAATTGAAATCAGCTGGTCACTAATATTATGAATTTGTCATAATACGCATAGATATGTGTCACATGACCTACCTTATAATAAAAATACAGATGCGCCGACGTTGAACACATACTCGATTAAAAAAAAGAATAAAACGAGTACTTAAATGATATTTTCAACATCTTATATTTATTATGAACTATTTTTTAAGGCTATATTTTTGTAAGTAATTCGAAATCGATGATTAGTTCTATTGACAAATAAATTAATCGTACAATAGTAATATCATAATAACGCTAGATAGATTGGTACCACCAAGAAAACCCAACAGCTAAAATATGATTGTTGAATAAGAATGAACAAAAAAACAACAAAAAAATACAGTGATCCTTCGACACAGAATCCTGCACACGAATAAATATTTCAGTGAGATTCCTAAAGCCTTTTTTTACCCCTTTCGCCCCGCCGCAGGTAATCTCGCGGCCCGTATATACCGCGGCGCCCCACCACGCCGGCTCACTCGCGCCACGACATTCACGCAAGGCGAACGTGTCGCGTTGCGACATTGAAAAACTAAACAACCCGAGATTACAACTCGCCGGCACCAAACAATAATACCGAACGAGAGTTATGATTAATCAATATTCCATCTTTGAATTCGATAATTATTTTATTTAAACATCGGTAATATTCATTTTTTGAATTCGACGTGTTAAAATATAACACTCAATTTGACAAAAATCCTTTTATGCATTCGGTGATTCGTTCGATTGACATTACAAGTTTGATGCAATAATAATTCGCTACAGTGTTATACTTTTATGTCAGCTATAGTCCGCAAAAAAAATCACTTTGCTGATCATTAAAAATAAAATTAATGCTGGTATTGAAAGTAGATTTCGACTCGTGAAGGGAGGGGGTCGTTTCGTTTTGCAAACATTTACGCGGTGCACAGATTAACCCTGTCAAGATTGGTTCGGCTGCACGGCGTCTGACAGTACGTAACAGACATTCAAGTCGATCGGACGTGGTGATTTCGCAACAAGTTAAATAATAATAGCAAAAAACAATCAATAAACCCACAAGTGACAATATTAATTAAAACACATGCATTACAAAAACTTTACTCGTTGATAAAAATGATCACGAGGAAATTTTACCAGTGATTTGATCGGTAAAATAAATAAGACAAGAGTGACTTTTAACTGAAACTATTGACTGTTGTTGAAGATTTTTTTAATATACACAAAAGTGCATCATCGGAGAATATGTTCGGAGAAAAGTATTGATTTTTCCTAACAGGTGTTCCTGGACGTCCACTCTTCGGAAGGAAGGAGAGAATAACTTCGATAGACTTACCTCAAAGACCATCACGATGCGGATACAAATAAACGTAAGGAAATAATAATACAAAATTTAAACATGCTTTAAAGTCTTACAGTGTAAATAAATAGAATATTAATATAATATTTTTTTAAGTTAATATAAATATAGTTAATCTGTTATTCTTGTAGTATATAACTGTGTATGAATTACGACTATAGTGAATAGTATGGTAAACCGGTGATGATGCTAACACAGTTTTATTGTGCATTCAAAATTACATATATTAATTCCGTCCCGTATGTACTTGCCATAGATAAGGTGCAGATGACTACATATCCGAGCGTTAAGCCGTTATTATATAAAGAAATATAATCAAAATAAATTAGTTGAAAAGTGAAATTAATCGGATGGATGTCAATTTCGAAATGTTTGTTTGGAAAACGATAAAAATCTAATCAAGCGATAGCCATCGCGTTGTTGAAATTTATTCATAATCGTGAAACATTTACGTTTCAGTAATGACGCAAAAAAAATAACGTGTATAAATTTTAACATTTTTTTTCCATTCGATGCACTCATCTTCATGTCGTAAGCGACTATAATGATAATTCGAAACACTTCGGCATAGTGGGTTAATGAGCAATTTTAATCATAATAGCGATTTCTTCAAGTTTAAAAGTAATATTCCTAATTAACAGATTTGTACCAGATAATCAAGTGTTTTCATTCGATAGAATAAATTAATTTGGCATATTGTGTTCGTTGGCGAATTAATTTACAATTACGAAATAAATTAACTAATAAAATAAATGGACAATTCGATTCAAATCTTCAATTCAGCGTTTCATAATGAGAGCCATTAACTACGAAGACATCTATCTATAATTTAAATTTTAAAAAATTATAGCAGATGGACATACAGTCTTACACTTATTTATTTACAACATAACACAATTAATTACGTATGGTATATTTAGTCAGTCAGTTGAAAATGTCCCTCTGAGGCGGACGAAACCGGTTCAGATATTACATAAAAGCGGAATAAGTACGATAAAAATATGCATTTTATTAAATTAAATTAATATCTAATAATATGGTACTTAAATGAATAAATGTCGAATTCAGTTGTAAACATACAGAATTTAGAAATTTAAATTTCTATCTTTTTAAATTTAATAACAATATGAATTGTATTTCTGATATTTTTCTCACTATTGAATGTCCGATACGATCAGAGATAAATTTAACAAAAAAGAGAAACAACAGTGACTTTGGATAGAAACCATAACAATAATTTTTATTTTTCGATTTAGTTGACTGGATTACGCGCGTCCCAATCATAATTTTATCAACATGGGAGCAACTGTGAAAATCAACTTGTGAAGCTCTGCTAGCGTTACGAATCCATTTTCGCATTTCCATTGTCTTTTGCGCGATAATTTGTATGGAAGTCGTCAAAATAATAATAATTGTTTCTGCAAGTGCCGTACATACGGCATTGTCGCAATGCAACGACATACATCTAAATAAATCAAAGTAGGTACATATGTACAGTTCACACACGCGTTAATTTTAAAGTATGCGGTAGCAAAAACGCACGCGAAACCAAATAAATGAAGAAAAATTAAAAAAAAATATTACTAATCGAGTCAGTTAGACTTCCATAATATTATAATAGGTACATTTTATAAATTCAAAATTTAATAACTGCCAATATTTTAGAAATATCTGCTACGGTGAAAAAAAATACAGTATACATACGTACAAGTACATAATAAAATTATCAATACATAAATCAAATAAACGAGGTCTTAGAAAATATTGTATCCTAAATAATTGATATTAGCATGTGCAATAGTGTTTAATGACTGTAATTAAATTTTGCATATATTTTTTGTAAATAATATTTTTTTAGCGCGTGTTTAAAGTGATATGAAAGATTACACGGCACATTCAATTTATTTAGTATTTTTTACATATTCGCGATAAGTCTTGCAATCACAGCATTGTATTTTATTTAAAAGATTACACGGCACATTCAATTTATTTAGTATTTTTTACATATTCGCGATAAGTCTTGCAATCACAGCATTGTATTTTATTTAAAAAAATCTCAATCGAAATATAATATATAATTAGAACACAACATTAAATATCGTGATTTTGATTATTTATAATATGTGTAGAACAAATCAAATTGAGACACCGTTAGGTGAGAATCATTTTAGTTGTAATAATTCAAAAATCAAATTTTATTTCATTATTTTAAATCACACAATAAGTATAAGTATAGTTAAAAATAATTAGGTACGTAGGTATATGATAGAGATAGATAATATTATGGTAAAAATTACACCTTATTAAAATGTTAATAATCCATTTAACGCCCCGATAGATTGTCGTTATGACGCGTGTGTGTAAAAATTTAATAATAAAGCGACTTGATTACTCTGTCACGGTGTTGCGGTACGGATTTCAACAATCAAATTGCATTACGCGACAAACAGGTTGTTAGTATTCTTATATGGGGACAATGGAAAAGAAAACGCGACACAATGCAACGGGCCTGAATCCAAACCATTAGGTCGAGAAATGCGTCGAGTTCAGCGCTGGCTCTATGCAGATTTAGCAGCTGATATAAATCACTGGGATTGACAATAATTTTATTATTATATTCAGCGGTGCTTATACCATTATTATGCAACATAAATTCGTTTCATAATATTACATAATTATCAGTTTGATAACATCCAACACCGATTTGAGACAACTGACTAATTTTTTAGCTAAAGGAGTTTTAAATAAACGAGAGATTGCCTAAAAAATAATTTATGAAGAAGAAACAGTGCCTAAGTAGAAAGAAAATTTAAAGTAAATTTGTATTATTTCATAGTTGAATAAGGACCAATCATCTACGTAGAATCTTTTGACAAAAAAAACATGCAATGATTAGAATAAGACTTTAAATGCATCGATACAATCACAATTTATTTTGTATCGTTTCATACAAGTGACGTTTTGCTTGTATTACAAAAAAAATATCATTTAATTTAATAATCTCTTTAACTATTGTTGTGAAAACTTACTCCACATAATTTCATACTGATTATGACCGTTTTCGACCGCTTCAATGGGACATTATCAACCGAACAATCTTACAGCTGTTTATACTAACAATTTTAAAGACAATGAACAATTGTTTAATACAATATTGTCATGAATTCGATGTTCAAACTTTCAGAAACTTTATTCATTTTGTATGCAATATAATACGTAACGCCAAATATATAAAATTGTAAGCCTAAAAGCTTGACTAAGACAATTCACTAGTCACTTTTCAGTATTTATGTATAAAAGCACGCACCAAACTTTGATACATAAAGCATTAAAAAAAATACGTGATATAATCATCCGATATGGCGTCGATTAATCGAAGACATACCGAAAACATGATTCAATATAACCTCCGATCGGGTCTACGACCGTTTTACTAGAAGAGTCAATGTACGAAGGAGCGTATTGTTGACACTATCATCATGTATCCTGTTCAGAAGGAATTCCCAAGAAGCTTACGAGGATATCATTAGAGAGTCAATAGTCCCTCGTCGAATCGATTCGATGACAATTAGTTCCGGTTGCGATTCACGGTCCGGGGCGCTCCCGATGAAAACGCGCGCGAAACAATTATTATTTTTATTTTACGCGATGAAAAACCTGATCGCTCTAATGGAAAAACACTTTTTTGCCGGCCGTTGGTGTTATTGGTGGTTTCATTGAACTCGGAATACAGCGTGGTCCATAGAAATATAATGACATCGCAGAACTAAAACCAAACACAAATATAAACATGCAATGATTGTTTTAAAAGCTTCCACACCATCTATTAGATGAATAAAATTATTGCATTGACACATTAAAACCATAATTAGGTAGGCATCTTGAGTTATGTCATTATTCAGAAAAAATTCTAAACTATATACCTAGGTACATTATTTTCTGCTCAATGGGAGTGGGCTTTGAAAAAAAAATTATCTCTGCAAATAATACAACTAGGAATACTGACAACAAAAATATTTGTAGATATCTAGTTGTACCTTACTCCTTGACATTTACAAGATAACTAAATATCGTCATAGCGACGTGACAGGAGAACTAATCAAAATCGATGTTTTATAATTGCTGTACTGAAGTAACGCAATACAAAATATGTTGTAGAAGTTGAGCTGTCAATTTGACGTTTAGTAGTTATAAAATCTACCAATAGGGCAGGGCTTAGAGAATAATATACGTACATCAAGAACTCCCAATGTTTATTTTTTATATGGTATAAGTCAGTGCTTTGGTAGGTATATCAAATTTAATTATACTTATAATAATTTAACAATCTCTGCCGGGTCGTATTGATGTTGCGACATTTGAGGGCCTTTTATGTTTAATTGCAGGATTTAAAATCATTACGAAATAATACCACATAATAACTATTAATAATTATTACCATCATAACATTGTGATATCCCAGAAAACAATACAATTATAGCAAAACGAAGCAACATATTGTGTTATATCAGTAAAATATGGTAAAATTTTGAAATGTTTTATAGAATGAAACAAGACATAATCAAGAATGTTATATTTCAAAATGCGTGAAGTGGAATAAACTTGGTGACATTTACATGGCACAGATTGAGTTTGTGATAAAAGGCTGTCGCGGAATTAATGTCAGGATAGGCACTGTTAAACAATATTACATTTTTAATTCGACAACGGCACTATAATGAAGTGACACTAAAAACGCATTCGATAAAATCCTTCCTTGTATGATATAACTAAAAAAAATCATGTCATATCCTAGATAGAAGAGTATTTTCTCTCAACTTTAAATGCAATATTAATCGAAAATTAACATACAATTCAAAGCTTTACTAAAATAGGCAGCTTTTACGCTGCAAAAAATTGGAAACTTCTATGTGCGATATTACTTTAATACAGTATTACTTTAATAAAATGGTACGGTTACCGGTCATATGTCATAATAATTATGTACGCATTTATTGTTACGAGTGATTTTTTGATTTTGATAATTATGATAATAATCCAGTGATATATATGTATCAAAAAATACCAAAAACCTACAGATAGGTTGAAAGGAACAGAACCAGCAATGTATTGACTGTAAAAATAAGTATACGGAGGTATGTGGCCGTGTAAAAATCGTAACAGTGATTCCTCAACTGTAACGTCTGCGGATTCTTTTCAACATAACATTATTTAACCCGCATTCCTCGCCGGCCAGCTGCTTCCAATCAACTAAATTAACTTGTTTTCGGCGTCGCTACGGTACGAGGAAACAGCGTCCGTCCGTGGGATTTTTTATGTCATTCATTATTGTATTATTAACATGGACATATTTTTATTGGTCTCGGAGTCCCGGATCTAGCCTGCGTGACTGTTGTCCCACGTCACGTAATGGGCATACACTAATATAAAAAATCTATTCAGTCAATCTTCGAGAAGGCATTTAGCAGAGATATTTTTCCGCCAAATACGTAAACATACCGCGCGGAATAGGTAATGATGAGGTACGTGTTTACGATTGTCGGTTGTTTTTTTCGCATTCTCACTGAAAGGTACTTAATAACTAATCGTCACATTGTTTGTTTTTTTTTTGCTTCAACGCTACTCATCAATCTAAAATTACTCCGGGTAAAACACAACCCAAGCGTCATGCGGTCTCGAGACTTAATGAAATTATATACTATAATATACTAGTTGTAATTCTAATAAAATACAATAAACAGTGCAAACAAACATTATAGAGGGATGATTGTGTTAGTTATTTATATATATCGATACTGTGGTTGTAGGCAAACAATTCACCAATTCAATTATATATGGGAATATCTGGGTTGATTCTTTGTTAAACTTTAAAAATTTCGAATTAAATATTAAAAAAACTTATTTTCGTCAAAAATCAAGGTTATATGATTAAAATTTGTGTTTTTTGTGTTGTTTCCCTATTAAACTAAGGAATCGATGTGTGTTTTTTATAATCCAATTTTATCCAATAAGAGTCGATCACGCGTTTGATTATAAGATCACGTGATCCAACTTGATTATCGAATTGTTTCTACTTAGGAAGCTTTCAACGTGTAGATATAGGCAGGCGATGTGTTATTTTGTCATTAATTATGCGATCGATCGACCATGCTGACTTGCTGGCTACCACGACTACTTGTTTTAAGTTTTAAAAACGGGGTGACACATTATTAAAATTGAGATAGATCGTGAATCATTTAAGTTCATTCAAGACAATTTAGCAATCCATTTTTGACACATCTCTCGTGACACTGCGAAATAGTATAAATATATAAATAATCACTCTTGTAATTGAATATTGTAACGAAATCGATTCGTCAGTTTTATAGTATCTTAGTAACTCTTCCGTTCATCAAGCAGCACAAAAAACAAACAAAAAAGTAACGACATTACATTGAAAGCCTAAAAAATCACAATTATTATTTAATATACAAACGAATTTATTTTGGGTGTTTATTTTAAAGTGACTAATAGTCTCAAGTATGACAATTATCTTTATATAAGCGATGCATAAATCAGACATGTGACATCTAAAATCGAATAAAACACGTATATATGGAGAAGGCAGTCAAGGCCGCGTCTAGGAAAAACATTAATAAATATCACATTAGCGCGATTGTCAAATGGCCGATTCGGCGCCGCGGACCGGTTCCGAGGATTCCCCGATTAAATTATCATAAGCAATAAGACGTGACAAGACGTCGTCCGAGATCGTTGAACGATCTTCGTTACGATACAAAACGACATTACCTCGAGTAGCGGAGGGGTCTATCAAATCAGAATGCAACCGTTCGCTGCAGGTAAAATGTGCATCGTTATATTGTGCAGTAGGTACGGAAAAAGAAAATTTAACTCTCCAACAGACTCAGTTTAACATGTAATAATAATACCGATATGATAAACACAGCGAACTTAACAAGTTACGTGTAATTAAGCAATAATTATTTGATAAGTATAGGTACTTACTAGTAATTAAAATAATCTTGTACAACATAAATACGTAGGTTATTGTGTATTGGACAGTATTATTAACTGAATAACAAAAGTATAATTCGGACTTTGCTTTAAAAGTACATCGTTCTGAATCCGATGGATGCAGGTGCGAATCCCGCTCGGTACAAATATTTTTGATACATATTTTAAATTATAGGTATATTTCTGATGTATTAAAAATTGTGAATGTTCAATAACGAATGCTACATTTTTAAATCTTGTGCATTGGTTATTGAATAAAAAATAGTTTAATTAAAATTGTCGTAAGTAAATCAGTGATTTGGTTATAAACACTTTATGTTATCAAATGTAAGCAAGTATCAATGTCAAAAAAATAAATCGCTTCTTATGCGGAAATGGAAATCGGAAACGGAAATCTATAGTGAAAATGTTATGAGTAACAGACTTTTTATGTTAATGCACTGTTAGACATGAGAGTGGAAGGACGTATGGGGATACCTTCATTTATGTAGCAGTGGATAAACCCCGACTGGCGATGATATTAATAAAATGATTGAAAAATTAAAAAGTACCAAATTAAATTCATATTGTAATAGTATATAATTAATCCAGTGGAATAATTACTATTCAACTTGTTTTCTAATACTGAAACTCAATCACTTGTTATAGAAAAAATCAATGCAATCGAGTCTTTGTTCAAAAGACTAATGACTCGGGCATGAACTAGTGTTTAAAAAAAAAACACAACACGGACACTGCAGCGGTAAGCATAGTAAAATTAATACAGGTGATTGGATAAAACAGTTACCTACAAGTTTCCATGCACTTTGTGTATATAGAGACAAATATAATCGGAGTCGACGCGGTATAGATTACAATAGAACCCGCTCTGGCCTACTTTACACGGAGGTAATTAATAATCTCCAGTTTCATTATTTTGAAGCGAACTCAGGTAAAATAATAATAACAATAATAATGACAATCGGTGCAGCGAGAGAGGGGTGGGGGGCATAATGCCTGAGCTGGAGTCGTGATTAGTTCTATAGGCCTGCAATAGGCGTTTGTTTTCTACGCTTGACTTTGTCTTTGTAACGAGAATATCTTGACAGTATAAGGGTCGACGATTAATGTTTTATATGCAGATACCTAAAATTAATTTTCTGACAGAAAAATCGGGTAATGCTACAAAAACTTTGAAGAAACACTTCTCTAGAAGGTAAATATACTATAATATATTATAATAATACTGAATTGGAATGAATATCTGCATTTTATTAAAATAACTAACTAAGCGTAAAAACGGTGATTCATATTATTAAATTACTGTCAAAGAAAAACAATAAAATAATAATTTATTTCTCTATCTAGTAATTACAAAATTTTGACACACTTTTAATATACGTAGGGGTAAATACTTAGCCTATTATTAAATCAACATTAACAGTGATTAATTTACAGCGTATATCAACAGAAAAGTGTTTTAAAAAAAAACTATGTAGGCAGGATGTAGGTATGCCATCTTAGCCCGATGTGCAGACACGTTGACAGCTATCGCGTGGGGACAAACAGACGCAGATTACTTCAAATTAACCGTTTAAGCGACGTTGAATCATCGGGTGGACGGCTTGCTGGATTTGTTGACATTCCAAAGTGCAATTACATTTGAAATGATGTGAAATTTTCGCGGTAATTAATAGACACACAAGGAAAGACCTCGCGAAGAAAATAGAACGACGTGTAGAACATAACGATGCGTAGAAATAGTCGAAATAAAATATGTCGATTGCCTTTATTTATGTCATTCAATTTACAAAATTCCTCGGACTGACCGGGTGACAAACGTTGACATTCGCAAACGAACGGGAAAATGCCGAAAAAGGAAAGATCATTGTGTGGCATAAAAACCTCCGAGACTGGTACAAGTAGCAACTCAACTCCATATAACTGTTCCTGGTAGCAGATAATATTGTAAGATATCCCTTGATGGTGGCCGATCTCCATAAGGGGGTGTGCGAAATGAAGATTCACATCCACACGGGGGTGTGGTGAGTTTATATGGAGTTATCTTAATGTTAAAATATGTAAGTTCAAATGAACCACTGTATTTTTAATATTAAATGTTACGACGTGGTTTCGCCAAAAATGTACTGCAGTTTTTGGCTGTGTCGCTGAATTATTCAGAATTGGATTAAAAGACAAATTCACTAGTACATCTCATTCAATCGACTGTAAGCTAAGCTAATCCTAATAGTTTAAATGAGATACTCCATATCGTCTCCAAGCAGTATTAACAAACGGTACGTGTGATAAAACAAAGTGGTCAATACGCAATTATTATGTTGTAATATTAGTTTTTTTAATAAGCTTGCAACGTATTGACTTATTCATGCATAATACAAAAATGATCTTCATTACAGACTCGTGCAGTTTTCATTTTATGATTCAACACAAATCAAATAAAAAAAAATGTACCAATCCATATATGAGGTTTTGGGGTCAATAGATAATGCATTCAAATTTGGACAATAATTATACCTCACTATTATTAAAATTTGTTATAATATTATTTTATGATAGTATTCAGACAATCACAACAATGAAATAGATCGGAAACGATGTCAGCAATAATTATTGGTAGCTACATCATTTTCCCGTAGTAAATAAATAACTACTTTACCTGTTTATAATCGTACTGAATGATCAAAATCCAACATTGATTTCAGTATGAAAAAGTTGGCCATCGAACTATAAAAAATATTCAATACAGATATACAGGTCCATTTCAAGTAAATTGAGTTCACGTTAATTTACTACGTATAGGTATAGATAGTTATCGTCTATGAATTCAGTGTACAGTCAGTTAATACCCTCATTTTTATTTATAATTTACCCTCGATAATAATAATTTTATAACTAAATATATAAAAAAATGAGAAAATGTATCTACCACACTCTCACAATGCCATTCTTCAACTTGAACAAACGTATTATATTTGATTCATGATACTGGGAGGTTACAAATTAAACAGCACTAACTGTCATTTACCATTACAAGGAAATTATCCCACTTCGTGAAAGTAAGGGAACTACGCCTCAGTTTAAGGCGCAGGGGTTCACATCTTCTCTTTCTCTCACTCCTGTGGAGTGCAATCACAATCGACTGGCTTCCTCATTGTTAATTTGATACGTAGGCTGGTTAAGGAAATAAAAATAGGAATGGTTAATACTTCCCCTTTAAAATCCCAATGAAATGAAATGATAAAAATTACAACGATAATTGAATGCATGTGATTTCTAACATTACAATGAATACACTTTGTAGACCGATTTTAAAATATCAAGAATATTTACTGCCAGCCAAAAAAAAACGACGAAACGATCTCACAAAGATAAAATAACAAACCAATCGATGCCGTAAGAGTGATTAATTGCGTAACGATGCAATAGCAAACAGAATCATATGAGGCAGGTGTCGCGGCACGCAGAGTTGCGTATGACAGCCAGAAGTGCTAATTATTATGACTTATTGAATAACGCGTAACGCCGTTTGTAAGTGGCGAACCGAATCAAGTTAGGAATAGGTGTGAATTTACACGAAAATAACCGCTGCAAAATTGTATATTCGGTTCCATAGCGTTGAATTGAGACGAGTGCAGAAATAATATGAGCTTGCATTAATAATAAGATCATATCCTACATAATTTGTACGTTTTACTATAACAATACGGAACCTTATTGACATTTTAGTACCTACTACGGCAATCATTGGCAACTCTGAAACGTTTTTAGTATGGTTGAATTAGTGGCCACAAAATAATTCTAATTTTGCCGCTATGTTTGGCAGCTATATTCTTTTAAGTATGTTTAAACGGGATATAAAAATGTACAGTATAATATTTAACAATAAATACTGCTACAAAAAGAAATACTACAAAACATTCGTTCTCAATTTAGGCTGTCCATGTCTTCTCTTGCCCTCGGGGGTTGCGTACATAGCACGTGATCTTTAATCTTTACACCCCGATAAAGTGTGTATCTACTTATACTCTATTTAAAATTAAAATTCTAAACGAGACATTGCAATCATTATTATGAGACGTACACAATTATTGTTTTATAGTGCTACAATCATTATTGTTTATCGTCAATGCGCAGTATGTATAATATAATAATAATATAAAATAAATTTGTCCACGGTGAAGGTGTCCGGGTGTATACCAGACCAAACAAATAAATAGGTCAAATCTGCCTAATGTATACAGTACACATTGAAGATAAAACTGTTCATCTTCACATTACTGAATAAATAATACAATTTATCTAATTGAATAAACAATAATAATTATACCCAAGACCGTGATCAAATAAGAGCCAACCTTCTTAGGTGAGCATGTATAATATGTATGTTTAATTAGATGCATCGAGGTAAACCATTATAAATACGCCAGCAGTTCGATCAATAAAACTCAACTATATTCTACGCGATGTGCTAATTTCTTAAATTATTGCCTTAACCTATTTGAATTTTACAAAACGCCCCCCTAAACAAATATAAATTAACGTCGCCGTGCTGCCGTACGAAATTGACATCATAATATAATATATATGATACGCCCGATAAGATAATAATATCGACGGATGAAATTTATTAGTACTGAAGACGCAATGGAATGGCACAATAGGCTGTGGGTAGACTGTCAGATCTATTCTCTATTTCAGCGGTAATTAGCATATTTTCATGGTAAAAGATCCAATAAGAAAGGCGTTGACAGTTTATTTCGAATGCCTTGTTAACTTCCAACCAATAATAACTACGCTTATCAGAGATACACTTTGCATTATTTATTAGTGAAAATTTGCACGAATTTGCACGGGAGAGAGAAAGATGTGACATCGAATTCCACTCAGTACAATTTATTTTCCATTAATCTAAAGTTTTTTTTAAATCATGTATGTTTAATAATGAAGAATCTAACATTTTTTTAAATCTTGTGTACCTAGATTATATGCAAGTATTAAATCATACGCTACACGATTAAATATGTAGACAAAGAAGATGAAACACTTGGATATAACATATTTAATAGTATATACGTTATATTGTTTGCAAAGAAATGTCCCAAATAAGACATTAATATAAAAATATATTACGATGCAAATTTACGTGTAAATATAATATGTAACATTAATAGTTCTTATTTAATTACGATTCAATATTGAAACAAAACATTTAAAAGGCAAAGTAGGATTTCGGGTAGTATGTCTAATGTATTGTAATACGTAGAAAAAGTTCTAACGATTCCCTCTAGTTATGATTACATTTTGGTAAATGTTTTATTATGTTGTCGTGAAATGATAAGTAGCGATGCAAGGTCAATTGAGCATATTTTGAATTAATACACCGGTACTCGATTCAGTCAAAGATTGATAAATATTATACATCGTAACGTATAGTTGAAATTAGCATATCCGATCGTCCCTCCCGCTGTGATATTTCGCGTTATGGGAATGTGGGAGGTTTACACTCCACAGAACCGCTGTGACAAACGTTTTATTTCACATTGCAGTAAATCACCGCAAGAAACGCTATTTGAAAGGTTATGCAAGCGATTACCGAGATTTAGTATGAATAAATTCAACGTTTTTCGGAGACAATGAAAACGTCACATTTTATTGAAATTTATTAAGTATTACTATAACTATTTTCGGACCAATTTATTGATTACTGTGATTAAGGCAAAACTGGTGTGATAATAATAATAGTGTATCACTTTAGATGCACAATTCCTCAATTCAAATAACAAATAATCAGAAAAAGTGTTGCAATTTAAAGAAAGAAAAATATTTTAATGTAATTTTAGTTATGTAGGTACTGACCGAAAACACAGGGCGACGCAGTTGGTGTTACAAAAAAAAACATAAGATCTCAAAACAAGATCTCGACGCATACCAAACATGCATATCTAACATGGACATAGCAATATTATATTTTAAAACAAAGTATAGACGTATATTATGGCTTGTTGCCGAGTAGAAAATAATATTATCTAGATTGGACCGGACAGGAAAAATTACATCAAGTAATAATTATTGTACATATTACAAAACACTGCGTTCGTATCATCATACTTATAATGAAGTAGTTTGCGTCGTATTGCAATATTTTATACTACACATGAAGGGGCATGCGTGGTAGAATTTGCGGTATAGATATTTTCACCATATCCGCTCGAGACGGACCATAATGCACACCACGCTGTGAAGGTAACCAAACAATTTTAATAATATAGATTTCCATTCGTCCAATCACTAGTCATGGGCTAAAAACTGACACACGTGCGCTGGATCCAAAGAAACAATGTGCCTATATTTAAATTAAATTATAAATGAAAAATCTCCAGAGATGCTTAACACAATACCCATGTCGTAGCTACGAAACTTAATAATTTGCATGTAACCTAGGCTCAATAAGATATGCGTTTATTCGTAGGAATATTTTGAACCTTTAATGCGTTTACGTTAAGGCGTTTGGGTATTAGTCACAGGCGAGAGACACTCGCATTACACCCCTTCTTAATGTCAACGTAAAACAATATTTGTTTTACGTAATAGGTACACAATTAAAAATGTGATATTTTAATTGGGTAGTTCAATTTTTAAGACGTTGGGGTTTAATAAAGTTATAACTACGTTTTATTGTGTTAACTTACATAACATAACAGGTGACCCTTTTCAAATATAACCAACTAGTTTGCGTTTAGTGATTTTCTTGCTAGAACAGGACGATCGAGTGCGGCCTCCTCCTTTATATTAATTGGCACAACCGCTCGCACATCGTCTGCGGCCGGCCTAAAAATCATACGAAGATTCGCGTAACGAAACATAGTGTTATGATAATCAAGATTGCGCCCGTTGGCCTAGAAACAATCAGGTTCTGTTTATTATCGTTAATTATATTATTAACGTAAGAATGCACAATATTTTTATTATTATGTATTTGCAATAGGAAAATGGCGACCGACGCTTCCCGTGCATGTGCAATAACAAAGAAGATTCGATTTCTTATGTTATCAAACAGTGAAGCTAATTGAATCGACTATAATAATTATAATATAACAGAAATAAATTAACGTATGCTAATGTTGATCCTTGTGTTCGATATTTTCCCTACATATATAATAATGAGTCGAGATGTTTATACACTGTTCTATTTTGTCCATGTTTACCTAAC
Source organism: Rhyacophila brunnea (assembly GCF_057557595.1). Lineage (NCBI taxonomy): Eukaryota > Metazoa > Arthropoda > Insecta > Trichoptera > Rhyacophilidae > Rhyacophila > Rhyacophila brunnea. The sequence continues at coordinate 26,725,487 of NW_028232774.1, forward strand.
GGTCGTGACAAATTTAAGGCACCTACTATAGAAAGTGGTATTTACTGTAAATCAAATACCTCCAATACAAAGATACTTAATGACAGTACGTATTACCGACAGATAAAGACAGTTACATGCGTACATTCTTGGCAATAGTTTAATAAAAGACGAATAAGTAAATCGACTTTCTTCTAGAAAATAACAAATAGGTAATAATTATAAACATATCTACAAATAAAAAAGAAACAAAACAAAACCAGTGTATCATTTTCACTTGATACCGCACGCAATATATTGTGTGTTTAACGAATATATAATTGGCACTAATTAAAAAAAAACATCAATGAAATACTTTAAAACGAAACAATAATATACGCACGTAGTAACTACCTACTGTTTACTCTTACGCAAAATGTGTGTGGTTAATTACATTTGAATGAAATGAAAAACAAACGAAAAATACTAAAAATTAATTTTATCATAATTTGATTACAGGGCATGATATTGTTAATAATTTGTAAGTTGCCAAGTCAATACAGCAATAATCAATCCGTCTTGAAATTATTTTCAAATTTCTTACTACAGTAAAATTCAACTGAGTATTTAATTGATATATTTATCTTTCTGTTATCCAATACTGTGAATTTCACACTCTACACTTATATACACTACGATATATACACTACACGACGACAAGTATATGCTTAATATAACTTAAACCGCCCTCAAGTGTTATTTTACCACTGCATAACTGCTTGCCTCGGAAGCTCAATGAATAATGAATGAGGACTATTTTTGATTTATTATAAAGGTGGCTGTGAGAATAACGACTATTTTCAAGTTTAAATAATTCAATTATTGACATCTAGTTTAACACATGTACTTAATACAATTCTAATCAATAACACTAATTATCTACAAGTATTACGCTGCATTTATTACCGTTTAATGAAGTTTTTCTTATGCAGTAAAAGAAAATTACACCATTGCAAACAAGATAATTGCATGTTTTCCATATTTACGCGTGTTTAAATCCATAAAAAATACGTTAAGTATGAAAATAAATTAATTAAAAAAATTGTCGCGTAGACGCCGCAGTGCGAGACGCATTTCGTTCGAGCGTCATGCGAACGCAGTGAAGCGTCCAACGAGAAACGCCCGACGACGCGCGATGACGAAAGTCGACAATTATTACAACCACTTTGTAACCGCAACCTAATAATGTTAATATTCCTAATAACATATCGTTACCACAGATTTTTTTAGTCGTGAGAATAGTACTTAAATATCAAGAATAAAATACAATATTATCTCGATAAGGAATTTATCGTCGAAATGTAAAATACTTTGAATGCCTTGCAGAGATGTTGTGAAATTTAAAATTGTATTTCAACGCACAAATGCGTGACTAACGCGAGTAATGTATGAGTATATTTTTTATGCCGGTGTCAAAATATCAATTTGTTAATAAAAATAACAAAAAAACATTAATAACAGGTGATTTGTCAGGATACCGAATAAAATTAAATATATTTTTCGCTCGGTGTCACAACTGTGTAATTAGAAATAAAAACAAGTGTTCCATCTGAACTTGAAATAGAAGAGAGAAAGTAAAACTTAATCTACCGCAAAGTCATTATCGAACAACTACAATTGCAACGTGTAGAATGAAGAAGAATCTATTATTCTAACCATTATCTAAGCTCAAATAATCGCCCAGTCACTGTGAAGTACCTGCTTCGCCAACTGTCGCAAATTAATTTGGCACCACTGCAATAATAGCGCAAAAAAGAGAAACTGTAAACTATTACTTAGCGATTTTGTCAATCGGTTGTATTATTACTTTATTATAAAACGAAAACGACTACCCAACCCACTGACTGGTGCGATCATCACCCAAGTAATTGCCACGGCGAGAAGAATAGCAACTGTATATTACGCTAATTACAGTTAAACAATGTTTTTGTTTTACAGTACGCCGTAAAATCAAAGCTCATGGCTAAAGGCCGGCCTGTTGGAGTTTTTAACCGTCAACCCATAAAAAAACACATTAAATTGGTGGACGAATCCAATATCCTAAGGAGACTTTTGCCCAAATGATTCTTAGTATGGATTTCTACAATTAGTCAGTTGTTTTTTCTGGCAGCTCAGGTGCGATGGTAATTATTGTAATTAAGATAATCGTCTTGCCAATATTATAACGCGACTTGCGGCCACCACAAACGAATTCAAATTCGCAAAATGCAATTAAAAAGGTCGCATTACAAAATTGATGGTTTGTTTTATTGCAGGTAAGTAATGGTAAACCATTTTTATAAAATGCGTGTAGAATATGTTTTTTCATAATTAAATATCGAATAGCTTTTGCGTACCTACCACTAATATAAATACAAATATTGGAAGATTTTGTCCGCTGACCCGTTTTATGTTCTAAATGTATCATATTGATACCTATTAGTATTACCAAGCAACAATACCGTACCTACATATCGATAAAAAAGTCACATACCTACTTGTTTATTTCTTTAGATATTTAAGTATTTTGAGGATGCTCTGCCCAAACTGGTCTATTTGATTATAAACTATTGACATTGAAGAATTTCATCAAATCGATCGTAAGAAATTTCATCTTCAAAATACCAGTGGCGTACATCTGTAGATGCGAGACATCCCTGAAAATATTCGTTTGAACCTACTATTATAATATTATGTATTGCGTAAGCCGTAATTGCATTGTTCTAAAGGTTTTGCAATATAATATTGCTTCAGATTTTCACTTAGTCATTGTATTACGTTAATATTTATTGTTGTTTAATTTAATAAAACGCATTTTTTTGTAGTACTTATTCCACTTTTAATCAATAAATTAGGACCGGTTTCGTTCGCATCAGAGGGACATTTTCAACTAATATACCAGTGGCGTACATCTGTAGATGCGAGACATCCCTGAAAATATTCGTTTGAACCTACTATTATAATATTATGTATTGCGTAAGCCGTAATTGCATTCTTCTAAAGGTTTTGCAATATAATATTGCTTCAGATTTTCACTTAGTCATTGTATTACGTTAATATTTATTGTTGTTTAATTTAATAAAACGCATTTTTTTGTAGTACTTATTCCACTTTTAATCAATAAATTAGGACCGGTTTCGTTCGCATCAGAGGGACATTTTCAACTGAACAAGGGAAGATTCAGTTAAAAATGTCCCTCTGAGGCGGACGAAACCGGTTCTAATTTATTGATTAAAAGTGGAATAAGTACTACAAAAAAAATGGAGCCATTGTCGAAAACTACCCAATCAAGACTCGTAACTGGACAAAATCTGACATTCGAATGAAATTTTCAAAATGGCGTCCTATGGTAGTTCGTAGTTCCATTTTTGGCCATTCTACAGGTAAGTTTGTAGGTGTGTAACGTTAAAAAAAAGTCCCGCCGTCCCATTTAGTACTTCAGATTTTCACTTAGTGATTGTATTACGTTAATATTTATTGTTGTTTAATTAAAAAAACGCATTTTTTTGTAGTACTTATTCCACTTTTAATCAATAAATTAGGACCGGTTTCGTTCGCATCAGAGGGACATTTTCAACCGAACAAGGGAAGATTCAGTTGAAAATGTCCCTCTGAGGCGGACGAAACCGGTCCTAATTTATTGATAAAAAGTGGAATAAGTACTACAAAAAAATGGAGCCATTGTCGAAAACTACCCAATCAAGACTAGTAACTGGAAAAAATCTGACATTCGAATGAAATTTTCAAAATGGTGTCCTATGGTAATTCGTAGTTCCATTTTTGGCCATTCTACAGGTAAGTTTGTAGGTGTGTAACGTTAAAAAAAGTCCCGCCGTCCCATTTAATACATTGTACGCTAAAGGCGCGCCGATTAGGTGGCCATTCGACATAATTAGCATTATATTTAAATGTTGTTATTAAAAAGAAATTATCTGATATATGATTATATTATGTATTTGATTTAAATACTTACATATTATAAAGTGTAAAGAACTATTCATCACATAAAACGACTGGTACCTAGATACATATTTCATTAAAACACTTTATAATATGTACTTTCGTACTTTTTCCACATTTATTCCATAATGTTGATATTCAACCGATTTTATCCTAATGGACATTTTCAATTGAATAACAGTACAAAATATAGGTAGGTATATATTATTGCATAAAAAGTCAATTAAGTATAGAGGACGTGGGAGTCGATTGTTTACTTGAACTAACTTGTTGGTGATATTTGTCCTTATTTATTAAATGACTGGTTTATATACATTAAGAAATAGCGTAACTTCAAAACTGTGAAAAATTTGATGTGTTTAAAATTCACCTGCCGTAGGTATATGTATCAAAAAAGGTTCCCGACCAATGACAAAAACTTGAAGACGATTTTATTGCTTTTGTCGCATGATACGTACAAGAAACCCACAACTTAAAAATGAATTATTTTCCATACGATAGTATGTATCATCATCAGCTGTAGTATATACCAATATTGCATATAAATTTATGTTTACATTTTAGATATAATAGTGCAACCATCTATAATACCGTGGATTTACAAGAATAAAATTACAGAGCGGCAGGTTTACATAGGTCGTAAGTGCATTTGCTAGTCACGCAGCCTTCGCTATCGAGGCTTGATAATTATATATTATATACTTACACAATATTATATATGTGACATATTATAATATTTAGAAATATTATATTTCATCCATTGTTGTTATTTTTAAGTTAATAAGTCAAAAGAATAATATCAACTAAGATTTAATAACAATAAACAAAAATGCAAAATGTACAAAGTGTTTAAAAGTACCTTATACACCTTCTAGAGGAAAGTGGTATAATAGTCCCTATATCTAACGGGTACGAGTGGCAAAAATATTAATCAATAAATTCTAATTGATTTATGTTTTGTACTAGGTATTCTATTAGTCATTATTTACGACCCGGTTTATGCCTTCTGGCTTATGGCCTTCTGGCTTCTTCGTGCACTATGCGCACTCACCGATCGTAAATGCACATTGACATAATAAAAGATTGTTAAAACCTTCTTACCTATTAGTAAAGGATCAAGTAAAAAACAAATTTTGATTATCTGAAGTGTTTGTGAAAACCCGTAATGAATATATTGCATACTATTAATAGATTCAATAGGTAAGCCCGTTAAATCGTCATTTCCCGTAAACAATGGAACCAGCTAATGTGAAATATCACGAAATATACCTACTCACTAAATAAAAACAAATAAACAATTTTAAGCTATAATCCATAATCGTCAAAACTGAAGTGATCTCGGATTTTAAGAAAATACGTAGATCAGTTAACAAACGCGCAGGTTAAGTTTTTTTTGCTTTTTCTACCATATTACTATTCCTACATCAAATTATAGTTTCATGTGTGAACTCCCAGATTGGATAAAGCAATGAACTATTAGAACCAAGGTCAACTTGTTAAGGCAAATGGTAGGCACTGCAACTGTGTTATACCTATTTATATCTAATATTTTCTTGATAAAATAATTTATTATCAATGGTATTAGGTACTATATATACACAATGTATCAATGTCGACTAATTATGATTGTATCATTTTGATAACTTCCGAAATAAATAATTATATCGGGTTTATATATTTCATTGAAATAATACTATGATATATAATTTATAGTATTAGGGAGTAGCAATTAACAGAAAACGCATGTACTTACATATTTTGCATGATGAATATAAAGTGTTTGAAAATGGCCTATAAAATGTCAAAAAAAACATTACAACATCAGTACCTATATATTAAAATTGAATATCTCAATATGTCCAACCACTTGCTTGAAACACCAAAGTACGATTTGAAGTATCTTTCGTACGAAACTTTTTCTAAAGGGTTTCATTAACCACGTAGGTCCGATATTCCCCATTTTACCCATCCATATAATATAATAATATGTTTTCATATTATATATTTTCGTAGTATCAACATAATATACGAAATCATTCAGATTTGGTACGATTTTAATAATACGCTAGCTGTCAGGTCCTTCTCATTATGGGAGCAAGTGTGATTTGTTATTTGATAGTGAAAATAAAAGTAGTTTAGTAGAAATTTTAAACTTTGATTTCAATAATAGGTATATAAAAAGTGGAATATTATTAAATATTATAGATATTACTATTAACAACTAATTCTTCCACTCTATACGTAAGCGCTTCATTAATTTCTCTAAATAGTATAGTATATCTACTAATAGCAGCGTTTCTATATAATTAAGTATCGATAAAGTCTCTTGCACATATTATCAATATCATTTATTTCATATTTCATTGTACCTACTACATCGTACAACTTAATTTTCTGAAAAACATAGGTTCCATAAATTATTAACGCATTTTTTAATTAAAAAATGTTGTAATATTCGAGTCCGTCCCAAAAAAAAAAGGACTCCAGATGTCCGGTGTCTACTCATGGCATAGGACAGTTTCGCACAAAACTGTGTTATTATTGTGGCCTTATCAAGATTTTTAAATGTATAGCTGTTGAAAAAAATATTAATTGGTGTGGGAGAGTGAGGTTTGTGAATAAAATACACTGCTGTCTAAAAGTATTATGACGTAGTTATATAGATTCAAATGAACCGTTGAAAACATTACACAAGGGGCACAGTAAATGATCGCAGGGCCAATGGGTTGGTCTTGGATCGAGAACAGTGGTAGGAGCTAGAAGAGACCCTAATTCAGCAAAAGAAAAACCCTGGCTGATGATTATGATTTTATTAAATTAAATATCGTAATTATCTATGCGTTAAGGGTGGTTTACAGTCGCCATTCGAGTTTTTACATTAAAATATGTTGTAGAAATACGTAGAATAAATTTAACTCTATCTATATTATATTAGTGTATAGAAATTTCATATTAGTAAAGTTTGACAATATGTATTGTCACGGTCATTTAGGAATCATTATTTTATTAAAACGTCAACAAATCACCAATCAATATATGTTATCCTTCAACCTTGCATTGGGGTTTGTTGAACATAATATTTATTATGAGAATTTCCTTGGTTAAAGTCAATTAATGGCGAACAATCACTGTGTAAAATATTAATCAAGCATTTATAATTCCATGTTAAATATCGCTATTTACATATTCTCGCCTTCATTTATTCATATTATAAATGTCTTAATTCCGAATTTCTCTATTCCATGAAACGTATGCGATCTACATCTACACATAACTAAAATGCAAACGTAATAATATGACAATGAAATTTTCATTTTCTTAATTAACTATTGTGACAGTAGAGCCATACGAGGAAAAATGTAGATTCGAGTTATCATGAATTGCTATTGCGAATTGCAGGTATGTTCGTAAACTACAGGCATACTCAGTATGTGAGGTCAGAATTCATTGTTCTAGGGACAGAAGCATGAGAATTGTGATTAAACTCTGGGCTAATCTCGTCTAAAACCAAGGCAGAGAATCGAAACATATTATTAAAAACGGGTCGCGGGTACAAGTAATTTAAAAAAAGGCTTATAATTGGACATAGTTATGCAGAAAGTAGCCAGTCCATAAAAAATAAAATAATGAGATATGATATAGAACAGATGCGAGAAGGTTTTCTCAACGTTCTGCTGAAAATAGCCAAGCCGCAAAAAATATTCTTGAAATAAAATACTATTTACAATTTTACATACATTTTTAATATCATGTTGTTGCTAAAAAAGTCATTATCTCAGCTCGATATTATTGTGAACTGGCTACATTCTGCATAACTACGTTCAATTTAAGTTTTGTTAAAACAAAAATATAAAAAAACTAAACTGCCCCGATATAAACTAAAAACAAAACAGCCCAGCCCTGCATTGCTTAGCAAATGTGATATAATTTAACATTGAAATACATTTTAGTTATGTATATATAATATATATCCAACATCTGGCCAAACTTACATGCTTTTTCATTTAACATTTCTTGTAAAAAATATATATTAATATAACTTCCAAGGCTTATTAGCGAAAATGGTAATTTACCTTTTTATAAACAAATAATGAGAACACAACGGGGGTCGAAGTTATTCTGAAAGGTTAAAGTTGAAAATGTCGCTGTATGCAGAAAATTATATGGAAGAAAAAATAAATATTAACGCGTTTTTAATATGTTTAAAGATATATTATTAATACATAACAAAATTCATATGTAGAATTTACGTAAGTTGCTATTGAAAATAATGAATTATTGACGGAGATAATATAGAATAAAATAATAAATTACTATTCATTACAAAACATTGCGTTGGACTATAACGTATTGTTATGGATAAAAATGTGGCATTCACTTAACAATCAATTATTATTGAGACAAAAAGCATGATCTGATAACACACTTGTTTTGGCACAATACATCTCACCATTAATTCCATTCCAAGGCGATTATTCTCCGAGAGTGCTAAATTGATAAATCATTACTAACTGCTCAACACTGAATATTTCCCATACTACAGAGCAAGCCATAGTAGAAAAAAAACACCTAAAGTTTCGCAGCACCGTATCAAATTCGCAAGTGCGATAATAATAATAAAATTATATATTTGAAGGTTGAGCACAGATGTATAATCATGATTATACGAAAAACAGCGGCTGACTGCGAGTTTGAAAAACGCCTTTTGCATTTGCGTAGCGAAGTAAAAATAAGTAATTTCCCACGGGGTGTCGCAGTACTAAGCGTACCGTGGCCTGACGGGTCATATCCACCGTGGCCCGACCATATCTATTTGGCAGGTCTTTGCATAGTCAGCGAGCGGTCTTGCCTTGCGCTTGCCAACGTATTGCAGTCGGTCTGTATGTGTGTACAACCGCCAAAGCATGTAAAAAAAAATACTACCGCAAAGAACACAACATGATATTTTAATTATATTTTTTTAATGTTGAAATAACCGATTGTTTCGTATCGGATTGCTGTGTCTCAAAAATGCAACTAATACTTATATACCAAATATTGTATATAGGCATATATGATAACATAACAAATTTTCAAACCCACGAAATTTAATACGATGTAAAACCTACTTAATGTATAATTTAAATTATAAAAACAACCGAGGTATTTTTGTAAAAGTGTATTTGAGAAAATATCTTCATGCGACTTAAATATGTAAGATTTGATTTTGCAAATAATACAATTAATGTATTTTTATGCACAGTATCCCAAATTTAAAAAAATGCAATAAAACAATAGTTGAGTGCGTCCAGATCCCGATCGGGTTATTTATTAAAAAATATGTTTTATTTTAATTTACACAGTTTTAAATTAATTTGTTAAACGAATTGAATATAATAATGCAACCATTTTATCTATTTTATAATATAACTATCTGATTTTTACGAGAAGTTTCGTACCAGAATTGTAATCGTAAGACGAAATCGTCACGTAGATAGCGAGATAAGTGGGTGAGACCAAGAATTTTTAAATTGAGACATATCCACGTATGTAGGCTACGCAAACCAAATAATATAATCCTAATTAAGTGACAATGAAGACAGTTTCACAAGACATAAAGAAACCTAATTAGATAAGCGCGAAGCACATACCTTTAAGCCACCTACGTACGTGAAATAATCCAATTTGAATCAAATACTACTACGTACCGGAGACACTTGGAATTGTTTCAAAACATAAACAGTTAAGTGTGTGTTACAGAACGAAAGCGATATTGAATTGATAATTGCACTTTGCTTTCAATTTACGAATAAATGATGTACGGATATTGCAAAATTCAATACCAATAATAATAATGATCACTTGTCTATTTTCTCCGAAGACCGCAATATTGGTACTCCGCAAGTGTGAGAAGATTGTTCGATGTTTAATAACAATTTCCGTCAATAATAAACGACCACTCACGATATATTATTTATTAATGTGTCTTCTCCTTTTCTCATTGATTCAAATACGATACTGATGATATTAATCTTACATCGATTGTACACGTGCAACAATGTTTTTCCCTACTGTTAAACCAAAAGTTTTCCACTTTCCCGCATAACTTCAGAAGTCTTCAACCTCCGTTGTCTGGTCATATTTTAAGAAAGAATAATCCAAAAACAACTCAATCATTCACGAAATACTCATCTTATAATCTAACGTGAAATTCAAGATATTTTTTTTTAAATAGTATATACTATAGTCAGAATTTTGATACACTATATTATGTAATTTAATGAATAATTTCTTATTGGTCAAAAACTGCCTAATGAAATGAAATCAATAATAGCAACCAACATTATAACAAATAACCAATTTTTAAAAGCTTCCAAAATACTGATTATTTCTTCATTATTTTTAAAAATAATCACTTTTTTATTTAAGATGTTGTCATTTTCTATAAGTGCCTACATATAAAACTAAAAAAGATATAATTCGGTTATTTCCGTAGCGGTAAAATAACCAAAACAGCTATAAGTAGTGTAAAAATACAATAAGTTAATTCCAGTCTTTTTTTCAATGACCAGAATACTCTAACATTTAATAGATTAATAAATAATACACCGTTGGAGTGGAGACGGAAGGGTTACTCGGATCCGGACCACCTCAAATATATATAATAATTTCGAATTTTAATTGTTTGTAGGTATGTTAATTTTCAATGTTGTGAAACAACTATGAGTAAAAACTGTCAATTTCATGACAGTTAATCGAAGTGAGACGGCGAAGGTGAGGCACAATATTATTTTAATGAAAAATCGTCCACATAATCGCTTGCGATAATAATATATTAATATAACACCACAAATAATGCAAGTGTTACTGTTGTCGAAAGAGAACACAAACACATAATTTTATAGAAAAAAACCATAGCAGTGACTGATTAAGATAATTCAAACTACTTTAGGTGCGGTTTGGCCGCATAAATAATAAGATTGTTATTAAATAAAACCATTTCGCATTACTGTGGCATGTCTTCAACGGTTTTCAATATACAATAAACCATAAGTATTCAAATAAGCATTCGAATAAAATAGTACGAATAAAAGCATAAAAAAATAACACCACTTACTATTTTTTCTACAGTTTTAAATTCAACTACAATACAATCGTTCTTATGAAAACTGATCTCTACAATGTACATATTAAGGCGAAGTCTTCACTGAGCCTTTTTTAAAGAGGCACCTAGCGGAAAAATACGAAGCTTGCAATTTGGGACATTTTTTTGATAATTTACAATTTCAACTGTACTGTGTAGTACTATAAAAATATAAATGTGTATAACTTGAAATCCTTTTTATTTATATCAAATCAATTATTTTTATAAATATAAATAAAATATTTATATTAATATAAATAAAAAGGATTTCAAGTTATACACATTTATATTTTTTATAAAAATCGATGTTTTTTAAAATAGATATAAAAAATATTAAAACTATGAATTTGTCAAAAATCGCTTAGGTGATGCTTAGAAACCTTAATAAACTAAATTTTAATAATAAATATGACTATAAAATATATGTAATAATAGGGTGCGGACCGATAGAACAAATTCACATTTTATTACATTTTTTACAATTGTAAGTTTGTCTTTGACTTAAAATAAAAAAATTTTATTTTTAATGTTTTCAGATACATGTTTATTCATTAATACAGTTGAAATTGTAAATTATCAAAAAAATGTCTCAAATTGCAAGCTTCGTATTTTTTCCGCTAGGTGCCTCTTTAAAAAAGGCTCAGTGAAGACTTCGCCTTAAATACAGATAAAATACTTCAATATGTAGTTGGCGTCTTACTAAAACGTTTTGTAAGTATATTTTTTGTTAGTAAGTATAATGAGATAAATCGTGATTATTATAATTCATATTAACACTATAATAATAATTAACCATTTATTAAATAAAAATTAAGACATTACATACTGCCCTCGTTTGAATGACAGCTTATAAACGGAAGTGTATATCTATCGAAATGATTGATTACATTCTAACGAAGTTATCAAGTTATCGTTTAAACATTTTAAATCATGTCCACGATGATCAACATAAAATAAATTAATCCCAAAGCCAGCATTAATTAATCAACGGGTAATATTTTATTAGAAAATTGATTATCCGCCCACACCAGAAAGCCGGGGAGATGTTGCAATTAGAATTATTGCAGAAACGATGAAAGGCTTTAAGCGCTGCTGTCGTAAAAAACCTTGTTGTTATTTTTACCAACAATTAACATGTCGAAATTAGCATGCTAATATTTTCGGAGGCAATAAATCAAAAGCGATACAACGAAAATAAGGTATACTGCATTCGATCTTTGAAATATTTAAAACAATCAAAAACTAGTACATATCGACATTTACTTTATATTGTATTAGTAAAAATGAAGAACATACTGTTTTACATAATTATATTGCGGTCTTGAACGGATATTTTAAATTTAAAGAAATTAAGAAGACAGAGTAAACACCATCAGTTAGTTTGCATAGTTAATTCTATTGTTCATTGCAGCAGTTTTGTTGTTTAAAGTGTGTGAACTAAAACTGTTTAAACGAGAATCAATGTACTATGACTGGAATTAAAAATATATAACACCTTGCTAACTAATAAATATAACCAGTTTATCCACTGCTGGATGAAGGCTGTCTCTACCCCTCTCTGTCTCTAGTCATTTGCTGCCACGTAGTTTTGATTACTTTATCGAATTAGCAGACTTTGAGTATTTAACACTCCCATTACTGTAATGTCGTCTTAGGTTACACAGTAAATACATATAATTGATTAAATTATAAATGCACATTGCAATCAGAGCGTCGCATTCCATTACGAATAAAAGGGATAGATCTAAAAGTAAATGCGACAAAGGTAGACATACTCAATTGTAAGAAAGAGTTATGAAAGTGGTAATATCAAGATAGTATTATGACTTGCACTTGTCACTTAGGATATTTAAGAAGTGGCATGAAAATAATTGTTTATTCAATTCAATTCAATACAATCCTATGCATTTAGGTTTATACATAAATGTTGAAAATTTTATAGAGAATCGATTGATGTAAAAAAACGTATTTCGAAAAATTGGCGTTTAGGATAGTTTAGAATTAGTTAACTTAAAGAAGTTAGCTGAAAAATTGCAATCTGCTTAATATTTTTACAATATGCATTGTAATTACATATCACACTACTAGTCTGCAAAAAAAACCGCTCAAAAGTATGCGCCACAAATCACTTTGCCGATTAAAAAAAAAACATAGAGTTGACAGTCATCTCAGGCGGTCCGGGTCATTTGCGAAACTCCGGCAAGGTCTGGGAAAAACCTTACCCGCCTCATCAGCCGAACAATACCAAACGAGACCGCGAGACAATAGCCGTGTATTATTTATTTACGGAGGAAAATGAAAACTCCCAAAGCGGCCCGGCCTGACATGTCAAAAGGAAAAGCGAGATACTAAAAATGTTAAGAGATTCGTGTCACGCCGCGCACAACCAGCAATGATAATAGAAAAACGTTCGCATTATATTGTACTTTTAATCAGCAAAATTTAATCATAGTCATTTTAAGACAGCATACGCAACGTTTTAGTGGATAAACATATTAATATATGGGGTATTGCCTCACACGACCTACAATAATTAGTAGTGGCCATTTTTTGTCATTGGAACGACATGGGTAATGCGTAGAGAATAAAAGTACCATAAAAACGCATATTAAAAAAAAAACAATAAAAAGGCTACTGTTGAATTTGTTTTTACGTTGCCTTTCTTCCCCACCAGTCATCCCTTCTTACTGAATTGACCGACCGACCCACTGTTATTTTAAGTCTAACAATGTGATACGAAGTTTGCTTGCCGAAAGATATCTATTTAAAATAGCACTATCCTATATTTACATTTACAGTGTGCAATCATTTCAATTGAATGAAAAAGAATCATGCATTCCAAGGTGCATCTGGAGAAAATAAAATCTAGGAGTTTTATTATCGTATGTAATGTCTGTAACGCATGAAATAAAACATAACTAAATATGTAGGAGAGAGCGAGACAAGGAGAAGACGTATTAAATGGGTAAGGTGGAAGAAAAGATATACGTAGAAGCAAATTATAAATTTGAAAAATATACTGACACGAAAGTAAAGGAATCGTTTATTTTATTCGGTAGCTACTCTCACAATATATTGACAGATGCTTACGGCGCAGTACTAGCATATTGAGTATATAGAAAGTATTAAACGACACTACAATTAATTTGTAACAGATTGACAGAAAGGTAATGCAGCAATAAAGTCTAATTGTGATTTTAATCAAAATGATTTATATTGCAGGACTCACGTCCAATAGTGTTGACAGGTGACACTGCCACCTGGTATTTTTGTCTAGTATATGATAACATCATAAAACTTAAAACTGCATACGTTACAAATTAACAATTTCTACTATACAAAGATGAGTTGTTTAATCAATACGTTTGTATTACATCTTAACAACCACGAGACCTAGTATAAGTTGTGTAAGAATATTCTATATTGTATTGTAATAATACCAAGTAAATATTGCATACACGGTTTGGAGCTGAGAGAGCTATTCTATTTTGGGCGTAGATAAGCTAAATTACGTTATAACCGAAATGTGACATCGACGCACGTGATGATGAGCAACGGTAACACGGCTGTGAACGAAATCGAGAAGTCAGTAGTGGCAAGCCGAACAGGTGTACGAACAACGGTGATGGGCAATTACTCGCCGAGTCGCCTTTGGGAGCGGACGTTACACGAATAACAATTAACCGTAGAGCATGCTAATGATCGTTGTTTGTATGGGTGTCTACGCAGACCTGTTTGCGGTCCATGCACACGGGATACAGACGTGTGCATAGAAGCTAACAATACTACCGCATTCTTGAATAAATTCACTCGTAGTGTAGACGGCGAAAGTCATTCCGCAAATGGTTGTATAGTAGTTTCAAAGGAAATTATTGATAATACATCTCGTTAGAATTCACACTAACAAAGGATTCATGTAATATATACGCATAATAATTTACACTAAAGAATCGCTGTGTAGGTACAACATAAATATTGATAACCTCTCGTTTGTATGTGTACTTACTACTCATTCAGCGATTAAAATGTTAGAAGGTACAGGTTAAATATGATATTAAATTTAAAAAAAGATATTGAAGTAAGAATACTCATTGCTAATTCAATTAATATGTACGATTATTATCACAATATATATTATTATTGAATCAAGATTAAGTTACATTTTAAATCCAATCCAATCGTTAATACGTCGTCGTCATAGATGAGGATAGTTTCTTTGCGCACTGCAACAGTGTCGTCTTAACATAATATGGGATTGCCGATTTTTTTTAAATAATTCAGAGTTTATCAAAAATATCCAATATAAGCGAAATAGAATATAATGTATTATATAGACAAAAAGGCAAAAACTGTGTATAACTGCCGATTTTCAATCTGGATTATATTTGATTAAGGCCTACACAGACTAATAATTCGCCAGCATCGCTACACAGTTACGATTGAGATGTCGATTTTTCTTTCACGTAATTAAACTGTCAAAACTGTGTACAATGATAACTGATGACTTAAGAAAGTTAATTGCGGCATCGCATTCTGTTATTTATTTTGTTACATTTTTACGATAATTACAGTTAAGCATGCTTAAACACATTTGCGTTGATCAAAATATTTTACAAAATTAACTTAAGGCGGAAAGGAATGATCTCACTGGAGTGGATAGTTGTATTGTCTGAGGAAGACAATACAATATTAACACGGTTACAGATGGACTAGTTTCCAGCGATAATTGTTAATAATATAATAATTATTATTATAATTAATAAATTAACGAGTGAATAAAGTAAATCGAACAACAAACGGGATATAGACGGATATTATGTAGGAACTAAGTGGGCCACTCAAGTTTCCAACATTACCGCGCGTCGATGTTCCCGATGCGTCTACGGTCTACGAAAAGACAAAATATTATGCATCGTGGGAAAGCTAACATTACGGCAATTCAAAATATGAAATAAACATACATAGTATGGTTGTCCAAACACTGTCTCTTGTATCGCGCAATCATAGACTCATCCGAGCAGTGAGTCGTTTAATAAAGGCTTCCGATATATGTCGATTTAACTGGGAATCCTTATGACATGACACAATGAAATCAAAGAATACGCTAATGCTGTTGTAATATGAACGTAAAATTACTTTTATGTGGCCGGTACGAAGAGTATTAAAACATCAGTTAAGCACCATTTTCATATACGTCTAGATACTTATATTATAAAAAATGGGAATATATTAAGACTTTTTACACCAATCTACAAGGAAAAATCATTAAAACTGTAAATACTATTGCATCACCGTCTTATGGACATTGTTCACTGAACATGAAAATGTACTTAACAATGATATAACCAATAGTGCCTATGACGAATAGATAACTAACTAGCTAGGTGAGTACAAATAGTGACTAGATACTTAAAACTATTTCAAAAATAAAAATACATATATGTGTGTACCTACATTTTAACTTGTATTTTATTAGTACTTAGCAGCAATAAAATTCAATATAGACCCCAATTACGTATATTTTAAACTACCATGCAATACTAATTATTTGAGAAAGTTCCGAGCTCGGAAATTCTTGCGCAGTTTCGTACGATAGTTATGTTCGCTTCGGGCCGATATCAGTATTGATAATTACAATAAAACAGTACGCAAACATAGCAAATACCCCAAATTAAATATCAGATGGCCGCTCTGTGCGGGTACAATTTGCAAAGGCTATATGTATCGAGATCAAACATTTTACGCAATGGTCACTTACCGACGTTGAATTATCGTAGATTATATTCAGCTAACTGACAATTTAAAACCGAATCAAACTCGGCATGAACTAGCGCGGGGAATATGACTACGTGCATGGGTGTCCAACTGTCCGATCCAGTGTTCCTATTCGCGCGTATTATTAAAGGTTATTACCTTAATTGCATTAATTTTGCTTAAAAAGAGAAACAACTGTTAATATGATCACAAAGGCCAGTACAAAGTGCACAATTAGGTACATACTAAAACGGTTCGATTCAATATGTACTATGAATTAAATTTTTAAAAAAATAACTCGATTTTGCATTTCTTTGTACATTAATAAAAATGTTCTCATGCGACACAATTTCGTCTGTATTACCAGAGTTGCCGCTTAAATTAGATTTTACAAAAATGAACAGAATCAACGCTGATAACCACAAAAAAACAGACTGCATTCTGATTTTATTTACTGATTATCAATTATGAAAGAAATTATCATAATATATAAAGCATGGTAAAATACGATTCAGAATATTCACCTGAATTACATACTAAACATAGATGGGTCGGTCGCTCCCATGTTCAAAAAAGTTGGACACTTGTGCTTTACAGAGTATTTACATATCAGAGGTAAGGAATTACGTAATGCGTAACTATATAAAAAATATATTATACGGATCTCGTATTAAACTGTAAATGGTTAAGACGTTGCGGATATAAGGGGCGAACCAACTCGACATGTCTATATGTTTTAACATACAGCAGAGAATGAAATTAATCACGTATTATTTAAAACATACAAATTAAATAGGTATGTCATATGATTCATTAACACATATAATATGTAACACTCACACTGTGCTACTTTTGAGCTTTCTTTTACGGATAGTCAATGATTAAGGGAAAGGCCAACGCAATTTTAGTCCTAGGGCAAATGTCATATCGTGGAATTTTGAATGCAGACATTGAATACAATTGTAGCTTACCAGGTGTTTTACTTGACGTCTTAAATCCAGGATGGCAACCGTTACAGACATTTATAAGAAACATCATTATTATTTATATAATGTATGTTGTAAGCACAATTATTGGAGGTCGCTTTTTAATACATTATTCCTTCGACTAAAAATCATTAAACATACGATTGTATACCTACATACGTAAAGCGTTAAAGATAATTAATAACCTCAGTTTCACAACGCGTTAAAATTACATGGCAAAAATGGGGAGCAATGCTGTAATAATTATATTGTTGGGATAATGGATCGTTTAGAGGATGTTAAATTATGAACATGGTTTTCTTCATATGATTAACTTTATTATTATCATCATGAATAATAATATACAGAGTAAAAGATTACATTGATTTTGCGACCGTTACAATAGACCTTCGATTATACACTGATGTCACGCCGGACACTCAAGTGAACATTTAACTGTAATTAGTATTAATTAGTATTTAGCATTGACTGACAGCCAGTGCCGTAGTTAAACATATTTATAATATTCTTATATTATTACTTATAATATTTAGTTATGTTATTATATTAGACGGCTATATATATCAACACGCCTCTTAGCCGTTTAATTACTTTTGTACTTGTACATTAGATTAACTTCAGTCTTTGACGATTTTCCAGGAAGCTCGTTTTATCCAATGCTTTGGTAAAGATGTCCGCTATATTATTTTTTGAATCAACTTTTACTATGTCAATCGTCTTGTTTTGGTAATGTTCGTTTACATAATGAAATTGAATTTCAATGTGTTTGGAGTTTTTTGTAAAATTTCCAAACTTTGCAATAGCGACCGCTCCGCTATTGTCCTCGTGAATTTTGATTGGTGTATTTATTTTTAAATCAAAACTTTCGTTACATATATTTCTCACAAATAAAATTTCTGTGACTGCTTCTGACAGTGCTATATATTCCGCGAAAGTGGAGCATTTTGTAACCACATTTTGTTTTTTTGACTTCCAAAAAATTAAATTTCCGTTTAGTCGAATTGCGTAACCGCTCGTCGATTTTCTGTCTATATTGTCGCCCGCATAGTCCGAGTCGACGTAACAATCTATTTTATCGTTCTTTTCGTTTTTGCCATATCTTAATTTTAGATCTTTGGTCTTTAATAAGTATTTTAGAATTCGCATCGCATACTTGTAATGGGTTTTGTCGTAGCAGTTTTGAAAACGGCTTAAGTAATTAACGCTGTACGCGATATCAGGTCTAGTGCCTGAGCTTATGTATAAAAGTTCGCCGATCAAGTTTCTGTATTTTATTGATTCATCTGTTTCGCTCGCTTGATCGATTTTTAGGTTTGTCTCCATTGGAGTTTCGTATAGTTTAGAATTTTCTAACTGATATTTAGAGGCTAATGATT
Organism: Rhyacophila brunnea; assembly: GCF_057557595.1. NCBI lineage: Eukaryota > Metazoa > Arthropoda > Insecta > Trichoptera > Rhyacophilidae > Rhyacophila > Rhyacophila brunnea. The sequence continues at coordinate 26,744,683 of NW_028232774.1, forward strand.
CGATATATTTTGTCTGGCTTAGCTTCATGTTGTTTTGATCTTTATTGTAATCTATATCGATGCCTATATAACTTTTAACCTCATTAAGGTCTTTCATCGTAAATCTTTTCATTAAACTTTTCTTAATTAAGTCAATTTTTAATTTGTCTTTCCCACAGATCAACAGATCGTCTACGAATACCAGGAGATATATTGATTCCTTATTTTCGGTTTTTACATAAAGACAATTATCGTATTCGCTTCTCTTGAAATCTAATTTTTTTACATATTCATCGAATGTTTCGTACCACGCAAGTGGACTTTCTCGCAAACCATATAACGCTTTCTCTAGTTTGCAGACTTTATTTTTTTCTTTTTGATAGCCTTTTGGCTGGTAAATATAAACTTCGCTTTTAACTGGTCCATTGAGAAATGCGGTCTCAACGTCCATCTGGTCAATGAAGAGATTATTCGTTGTGCAATAACTCACAAGAATTTTAAAAGTTAACATTTTTCCCACCGGGGAATAAACGTTTTCCAAGTGTTCTCTTTGTTGAAAGCCGCGTACTACTAGACGCGCTTTATATGCATCATCGCTCTTTCTTTTAAATATCCATTTAACATCGATTATTTTCTTATCAGTCGGCTTATCGACTAGACACCATGTTTTGTTTTTATTTAGACAGTTAATTTCTGAATCCATCGCCGCTCGCCAATGGTCAGAGTCTTTTGAGGTTAAAGCTTCCTCATATGTACTTGGCGCATTTGCGTTTATGTAATTAACGTATATACAGTGAGCTATAGGATTTCCGTAACGCTCAACTGTCTTTTTTTCGCGTGCGGATACTCGTCTAGTTTTAACTTTGACCGATTCGCTCGCCTGTTCATTTTCAACAAATACTTCATTATCATTATCATTTTCACGCTCATTTTCACTTTCGCTTAATTCGATCTCCGAGCCCTGCTCATTTAGATCAATGTTTACACGGTTTTGTGATTCGTTACTTCCGTCGAAAGTGTTTTCATTAGTCTGATTTTCTAGGCATATTAGTCTTGTACCTTTTTCGATAACCTGCACATGTCTTGCCTCGATCACCTTATTTTTAACCAAAACTCGGTACCCGAAATGTGTATATCCTACGAGTACTCCGATTTGTGACTTATCGTCCCATTTTTTTCTGTTTATTTCCGGAATTCGGACAAAAACTCTTGAGCCATAAATTTTTAAATGTTTGGCTTTCGGCTTAACCCCGAAAAATATTTCATAAGGCGTTTTATTCTCGCACGTATTTGCGATAGTTCGATTTTTTAAATAGGCAACTGTATTTATTGCCTCGGGCCAATAAATTTTACTTATGCGCGCCTCTTTAATTAAACATCTTGCTATGTCCATTGCTGATCTGTTATAACGTTCAGCGACTCCATTGAGTTCGTGTACGTTTGTCGGACATGGTAAAATTTCGATTCCCTTTTTGTTTGCAAATTCGTATATTTCTCGATTTAAATATTCGGTCCCCTTATCGCATTGCAATCTTTTTATTGATTTCCCGAATTGATTCTCTACAAAGTTAATGTGATTTTTGAGACACTCGGCCGTTTCTGATTTATTTTTTATACAATAAATTTTTGCACATTTGCTGTAATCGTCTATGACAGTCAAAAAGTATTTTTCACCTTTATAGCCCACAATATTGTGCGGACCGTTTAGATCGGTGTGTATTATTTCGTTTATTGCTGTTGTTTTCGCGCGATGATTTTCAAAAGGTAAATTTGCCATTTTACTTTCAATACATGTCGCGCATTTCATTTCTTGTTTTTCAAGATGGTCTGGTAGTCCATCAAGTAACTTATATTTTACTATTTTTTCTAGATATCTAAAGTTTACATGGCCTAACGCACGATGCCACTTTTCCTTTTTTGTTAATCTCGTTGTATTTGTGAAGGCTTCATTTGGATAATCATTGTATGTACTGATCTTGCTTGAATCTTCAGGAATTTTTACAAAGCTATTCATGTAGTATAAATCATTTATTTTATTAGCCACTGCTATAAGGTTTCTGGTTTTATTATTAAAGATTTTGGCGTTTGAATCGCGCGCTACTATCGTGCAATTTTGTGTTATTTTTGAAAAACTTAACAGATTTTGCTTTAAACCTTCTACAAAATAGACGTTTTTTAGTTCTACTAGCTCAACATTGTTATGGTTTTTAAAGTAACTTACAATATTTCCCACTTTTGTTGCTCGCAACTTTTTGCCGTCGGGTAGGTTTACGTCGATTGGCTCTTTAAGCTCAACGCAACTTGAATAGAACTTATCGCTTTTCACTAGGTGATCTGTGCACCCGCTATCGAGTAGCCACTTTATTTCACTCTCACTTGTTTCTTCACTGTTTGCACTGAGTTTATGATGATTTACTTGAAGAGCCCACGTGTTCAAGTTTAGTTGTTGTTGCTGCTGCTGGATGCCTCTGCCTCGGCTGCCGCCTCGCTGGTATCTTGTGCCTCTGCCTCTCTGATATCCAAATTTCTCGTTATTGTTTTTGTTCGTCGGCTGTTGTGGTGTATTGCCGCTGTTTCTGGTGCTGGGCCCATATCCCTGCTGTAGATTGTCGGTTTGATTTGCGAACCAACACTGTTGCTGCTTGTGTCCTTGCTTATTGCATATATAGCACAGGGCTTTTGTTTTTGTTTTTGTATTGAATGTGCTTACATTCGTCTTTTGTGGATTTTCCGTGTTTGTTAGGCTTTTTTCCTTGATTTTCGATTTGACATATTCCATTGTTTGTTTTTCCGCCGGAACTATGTCAATGAAATCACCTATCGCACTATAGCTTAACGGTAGTGCCTTTATTAAATATCTTATCTGCTCTTCTTGTTGAAGAGTACCACCTGCATTTACATATTCATTGCAGGTTTTCTGGAAGTCTAAGAAGAAATCATCGACAGTTGCATAGTTTTTCATTTTAATTTCCTCGATTTTTGACCTGCAGATTATCTGCATCGGCGTTGATTTCGTTGAGTGTATTTCATCTAGTTTTTTCAGCATTGTCAATGTCGTGTCGCAGTTCTTGATAAATTCTAATTGGCTATCTGAAACTGCACTAATTAGAATGGTTTTGGCTTTTAAATCTAGTTTTTTCCATTCCGCATATTTTTCTGTTGTTTCCATTGTTCGGATTGCTGGCGCTTGACACTCGTTGTATTCTAGAATGTTCAGCAATCTGTATTTCCAGCTATTGTAATTCCTTCCTTCGAAGATTGGTATATTTACCTCTGTGATCTTCGTTAGATTTGCCATTTTCGTAATAATAATTTTATTTATTATTTATTTATTTTTCTTTTTTATTGAATTATTTTGCAGCCTTACGCCGCCACTGCGTTTCACTTAACCAAGCGGTCTGTTTTCTGATCCGCTGTGATCGCACTTTTATTATTGTCACCGGGAACCCGCGGTACAATTTACGGAGCACTGGTTTTACGTTTTTAAACCACGTTGCACTAGTTTTATATTTAAACCGCGTTCTGCTACCATGTTGGGATAATGGATCGTTTAGAGGATGTTAAATTATGAACATGGTTTTCTTCATATGATTAACTTTATTATTATCATCATGAATAATAATATACAGAGTAAAAGATTACATTGATTTTGCGACCGTTACAATAGACCTTCGATTATACACTGATGTCACGCCGGACACTCAAGTGAACATTTAACTGTAATTAGTATTAATTAGTATTTAGCATTGACTGACAGCCAGTGCCGTAGTTAAACATATTTATAATATTCTTATATTATTACTTATAATATTTAGTTATGTTATTATATTAGACGGCTATATATATCAACATATATACAAACACTAAGTTAATTTCATTGAAACAAGTGTAAAAGAAAATAAATAAGTTATCTTTAATTGGGTTGCATATATGAACATTCATTCACGAGCACCCTCGCGTAGATTACCGTAATTATGCATTATAGAATACACCTGTTATATCCGTGTTACTCGATAATTCGCGCAATTAACTGTGGTCCAAGTGAAAAAAAACTAATAATGAATCCAAATACCGTATCAGAAGTAATAATTACAGAAACAGTCGGATTCGCGAATGTAATGAAAGTTAATTAACTATTTGCAGTTAGTTGTTATTGGCGGTGCAAATAAATGCACGGGCAGTTGTAACAAAAACGAATCGCTTTCGTTCAGGAGAAATGAGATAAGTGTTATACAAATGAAGAGAGTTGGATGTCCGAGCGGTCAGTCGGTTACACAACCGATTATAATTTTATTTCACACGAGAATCACGCTCCAGATACGAACGCTGCTACTTGCCGTATATTAAAATAATAATGTATTCACTAAACGAGATAAAAGTACGCGATAACATGGCTATGATAACGGGTAATTAAGTATTACTGAGTCAGTGGAATAGTGTTATGAAAAAATACTGGTTTTCTTTGACCATACATAGAGAATTAAATAATAATTAACTAACCTGAACATGTAATTGTCATGTGGAACCGTTTAACAATTATGATGTACCCACTGATGAGATTCTTCCCGTGCCCAGTAAGTAAATGTTTAGAACGCACCGTCGTATCGACTATTACTTCTTGTTTCCTGCTTTAACCATCAAAACTTACTAATAATGACATACATTTAAAGTGTAAATTTGAATATTATCTCAATTAATTAATTCAATTACTGAAGTAAATAGAATCCCTCGAATACCCTCCCCTCTACTGTATATTATAATCGGACGTCTTGAAAATAATATAAAAACCGAAATCAATCGATTAGTCAAATAATTACTAGTGTATGTTCTCAGCATAGTGACAGTATACCCTCAGTCATCATAATCAAAGGGTCTATCATAGTCTTTTCCACATTTCTCGATACGTATAGCTCATTATTAGTATAATGTGAAGATAGTGAATCGCATATCCAATTAGGCGCCGCTATTACAGATAAGTAAATTGTGACAATCGTTTATTATTACAATCGGAAAACTGTTCAATGGAAGATGCACCTATACTTTTATGATATATGACATATATTTTAAAACAATGTATTTTTTTAGTAAAAAAGATTCTCGTTTATATTTATCAAAATGGCGACGCTTCGACAGTTACATATATGAACTGTTTGACAGTGTAATAAACGTAAAATAGCGCTAGATATTCTGAACATTTTAACAATAATTATTATACCTAGATACACTTTTAGTGCATCTTTCTGTATTATTTTCTTAATATAACCGATATAAATAGTTGACTTAAGATATAGTAATCATATTATTCCTCGTCGTAGCCCTGAGTGAGGATCGTGATAATTCTTTAATAGATACTGCGGGAATATGTATAAGCTTTATCTAACTTTCCCGATCCTTTGCAAGTCTTGTAGTGGTTAACGTAAAAATGCCTATAAAAAATAAAGAATTTATTTGAATTAAATACATAATAAACTATTAAAACCAATTTTAGGATATCAGCAGGTCTATTCTATACACAAGGCGACCATCGACGGATATATACTGAGGCGGTTAATTCTTACAATAAGTTAACCGTATAAGCATAAACTGTCATAGAATACTGTATAGAATAGACCCACATTATCGCTTTGTAAGTGTTCGTGCAAAATCAATTCTGTCTTCGGTGGGTTAACATTCTCAGTATTTTGTGTTGAGTCATAACTAGTACTATGCAAGCGACCTGACCACGTTCTCGCATACATTTTGCAACAAGTGCGTTCCGCGGCTATCGCAGTCGCATTTCCGGTTTTCTTCCAAACATCCGACGAATGTTTTGATAGTACCAGTCGGCCCGTTACAACAATTAACACGATGACGCTGAGCCGCGATGACGGCACCGAAGGCGTGCTCTGAATGGTAAGAGTTAAGATTAAAAAAACAAATGTAAGTAATTACCCGCGAACGTAATACTTACGGCTTGATATGGACCTGTCTTTTGCGGTTGCGCAACAAGCGGGCTTTCCAAATTGCTGTTGGATTCGTTACTTTGAGATAGGTCGGTAAGCGACACGTGAAATTATGCTTTAAACAGATGTCACGTCGACTTAAAATCGAGTCCAGCATCGGTTTTGACTGACACAATTTTTGATCGTAACAAAACGGTGGGACGGAAGTCATTTACTCACCAACAACCAACTGTCATCGACCACGTGTACCTATATTATATTTAATTAACAGAAAATTAAACTTAAATAGGCTTTGTTGAATATTCAATAGATATTTGAATGCAAAGAACACTGACTTTATTATATTTTCATTAACTTTGTGAAAATTCTATTTTTTAATTGAGGTACCTATCTACATCGAATTCCACCTATAATGAGGCAGTCTACTTTGTGATTAATTAAGATGAATGATATTAATAATTTAAATTGTATAATAAATTATGACATGTTTTACTAGTTTACTAGACAAATATTTTTTTATGTGCGTATAAACCTTTGGAAACACAGTTGATTGACAATGTCCTGGTCGCTATAATTATTTATGTATACTAAAGACTACATTTTTGTTTCATTACTTATATTTTAATTAAATATTTATTCAATAGTTTACTGATTTTACTACACTCAATTTGAGAATCATTTTAAATAAAGCTCGCGGTATTTACACAAAGACAAATTTTCAGCATTGATCTAAAAATTCTATAAAGTAATAAGAATTATTATTAAACCATCGTAATACTATGGCAAAATGAATAACGTAGCATAAGAATTATATTATTATCATAATATTATAGATGAGGCTTGAGTAAGTTGTTCTTTAATCAAAATATCGATGTGCTTAATGTACATAAATCAAACTTCGATTGATATACACGTTAGTATCAAACACGTTTCTTGTGTTTAGACCGTTCGGCTTTACAATGTCTTAATTATATTCTATTTTAATATTACGAGACGAGAAGATAATCAGTAATTAATTAAATTAAATATATAACGAAACACTAAGGTGTGCCTTTGAGAAAGAAAAAAAAATGTAACACCAAAGAAAGCCTCTGAGGTAACTGTTCAGTCAAGTAAGAGAACATACAAGAGCGAAATTTTGACAGTGTTGTAAATGAATGACGCTATATTTTGTAAGACCTATTGAATTGTAGGTACTGAATCGATAATTTATGCTAAAGCTAAACGGAATATTAAAAATTGTAGCTAGATAAAAATAGAGTAAACTAAGAATTTAAGATAGTAATATTATTATATTAATATTAACGACTGTAAAATTTGTGGAAATGTTTCAAATGAATACATACACTTCAAAAACAGAAATAGAGTAATTGCGTAGACACAAGGTTTTTTTTTTTTAATTTAACAGTATAATATATAAATATAATGACAGGAAAGATTATCAAATCGTCATTAAAATTCCAAATATATATACTGTGTGATTTTTTTTAGTTTATATATAGTCAATCAATAGTTAATTCAAATATACGCAAAGTTTGTAAATACGGCAGACTAGATTTTCACGACGAAAAACTGAGGACGTAGAGATACAGCCAAGCGTATACTAAAAATCTTCCATTAACAAGGATAATAATGTTGACTTCCTCAAACAAATTGGGAAAGATGTATAAGTTCTACACAGTATTAAACAATAACATACAACTACAATACATAATTCATCCACATTATGAGAGTTTAATTAAAACAATAGCATCTCCTAGGGCCTAGCTCATTAAAAACGGTAAACAGGTTGACAGCAACCACGATGCATAAGAAAGGAAATCGGCCACTGTTTCTGGTATCTTATCTAAAAGATAAACCATGTGTTTAACAGAGGAAGGCGTACATACCACACTAAATTAAACCGTTTTACTAATACGAGTATGGTTGAATCCAAGTTAATTCGTGCGGTCTGTCCATGTTGTCGGTTTAAGTTTCTAAAACGGACGGTCCAAATTGACATTGGCCGGCGTATAATTTGATTAAGATTGATGGAATCGTACGCCAGCTGTGATCGGCTGGTTAGAAAACGAAATCTGTATTGCAGAAAAACGGCGGTGATTCGGTAATCGCCCGTGAGGTCGGATTGCCGTAACCGAAATTAATAGTATAATTGATAATAGAGGCTATTAATTTGCAACAAAAAAATGTTACATTCAATACAAGTAACTGTATGATAATATTTAACGTTTATTAAGTCCGATATGACAGTGCCGTATTACCTAACATCGAGCTTTTGGCAAGATACCTATGTTGCCTTCGTAATAAAACATAAGAAAAAATGGTCACGTGTCGTTTGAACCATTACTGTTCGATCTATAATCTATGTTATTTTTTTCATATACTTCCCAGAATATGTTACTTTCACACCCATCTAGATTATTACCGATAGTTAGCGGTATTAATTATCTTAAAACCTTTTTCGATACACACAGTTCTCCGTGAGCGTCACACCGGAAAGAGATGGCCGTATAGCATTGAGATAAAAAAAAATGACTTGTTTCTCGTTGAGTATTAGAATCAATAAGAACATTAATTTGAGAGACACGACTTACGACCACCTAATTTTAAATTATTAAAAAAATTTATATAAATAATAATTATATACGATATGATTGTATTTCTAATTTACTTATCTACATATTTTCATCTGTATTTCCCTTGTATTCCGGTGGGTTCTATTGCATATTTTAAAGAGTTTTTACTTAGACGTGAATATATATGTATATATACGGCTGATCTATTTCGCGAGACAATAGCTCACGGTGAACTGTAATACGGCCAACTGGATACGTACAAGTTTCCGGACACGATTCGGAACACTACGGTACTGTGCGGGTTCCTAATCTTATATACCGGAAGGATGATTGTGATGACGGGTATTCAATATTATTAAAATTTAGGTACTACTTTAAAATATTCATCTCGTTGTGGGTATAACGGATAAAATAATGTTCTAACCAAACCTGAAGCGATCTGACTATGAGAAATAATCATAAATCTATTCACTATTGTCTTATTATTAACTCAACTTTTTATATATCACACAGATCCACCTGCTAGTTGTAGCAAAACGACTATTGTGCAATGGCCTGATAACACTGTTGTCATGCTTATAAAACTATGTTAGCATATCTCATAATGACAATAAATTCCTAACCTTTAAAACCACTGAAAAGGTGTCGAAATGTCAAATGTTTAACTTTCAAAAGATCAAGGAGGAGGTATCAGACAGGCGCGACAGTCAAGAATTTATTTAGTAAGAGGATATGTCATTTAATACACTGCGAAATAAACTAAACCTGTTATACGTTAGTCTTACTATTCCATATCAAGTATAACCAGTAATTATAAATTAATATCTCTTATAATAAAACACTCAATTAACGCGTATTCTAAACTCAAGGTGTTCGCTTCTCCGACTGGATCATTAATATTATTAACTATGTCAGTTTTATTAACTGCAGATTTAAAAATGTATTTGATACTTCCGTTTTGTTTCATTACGTGTGAAGTGCGAACCTACGTCAGATATCTCTTTCAGGAAGTCCGATGAGTTATGGCCGTTTTGCTGATTTGACAAGATAAAGAAATACTCGATAGACAGATAGATAAGCTGTAAAAAGTATTTCAGCATAATACACTGCAAAGAAGCTACTACATACTAAAAAATACTCACTAACAAGATTATATCGGACATTTAAAATATTAAAAAAATGATTATATTCTTTTCGGTACTATAACAGGCCATGTAGCCTTAATAGTCAGCAGTGATAGAAGTGCAACAATAACATTAACACCAAGGATTTGAGTAACTTAAATAATAATGTATTGTGACCTCACTGGGAATGGTACCCGGAACGCCTTATGTACTGGACTACTAGGGCCGCCTGATATAATTGTAGACTTAGATACAGCAGAAATGATTAGCAAAGTTTTTTTGCCTATAGCATTTTAAATAATATATTATTTTTTCCTTCACTGAAAGACGCATATGAATATCTATTAAGAATATAAGATTACTTATTTTCGTTCACTTACACTAAAAAAATTATTAACAATATACCTCGAGAAATAAATGCATGGAAACTTACTCACTTTGCAATCTTGCAAATATCACGAATATTATTAAATTACGCATTACCAATAAGTATATCTGCACAGAATTGGCCTATAGTAAATTATTCATAAACTGGCTTCAAAAAAGAATATGTATTGATATGTCAGTATATCGAGCAAGAGTCAATATTAAATGTACCGTACTTGTCTGATTTTTTTCCTTATTGCTTTAGAATATGTAGTATACATACCTACTTATTTTATCGACTAGTTACACATGTCATAACTAGATCGACACAGCGACCAACCGCGTCGGCGACAAATGGCTGAAAACTAGTTGGAGAAAAATTCAAAACTAGTTGGAGAAAAATTACAAAAAAACCCGTTGTCCTAACACAGTCTTGTGAATCGAAACTGTAACACGGTTCTGGGCGAATAAGTGAGCTTCGCAGCTGGTCTGGCAATGATAATTGCATAAATTATATGTATTTTTTTTAAATCTGGCCTTACTCGCATGCGTTAATATCGAAATAATAAATAATACAAATATAGCTGTATCTATAAAAATATATAATTCTTAAGCATAGTTGAAGAACACAGTCTATCTAAATGAAGATGGTTCATTGCATAAAAAAAAAACTTAATTTGTTGCACTTCTCAATGAAATGTGTTTTATCTCAGTCCGAAATGTCTAGCAGCTAATTTAATCATTAGTCTTAATTGAAAAATGTTTTTCGTTGACTATTCTGAAACATTAATCATGTCTTCCGGCAATCCGAGAAACAAAACTAACCAAAAGACACAATAAATATTTCAATAGTAAATTGACCAAACGGATTTTGCACTAATCATAAATTGGTCAAATACAACAGAATACATTATCAATACATGGAAGCAAAGATAAGACTGGGTCAAAACATGTGTAAGGGTTAACAGATTTCGATGCCTACTAACACGTAGCGTCGGTGCGGAGCTTTCTTAACCCGCTCGACACAAAGCGTGGGAAAAAACTGAACAGTGATACGATCAATCAATCAGTGATGAGATATGCCTTACACCTGTTATTGAGCTTGTCTGGTACGAGTAAAGATGTCGTGAGACGTGGTCGAATACAATTTACAACGATCATAATTAAAACACCGGGCATCAGTTGCACATTACGTCAGGAGGCAAACTTTCAGAATCTATACTAGTTGTGGGCAAGTGATACTATGTAGTACATATACTTAATATAATTAAAAATGATCACAATACAATATTTAATCGATACACTTTAATAGCTCTAAGGGCCAGTTTCGTCAGCTTAATACTTTGGGCGCTGAAGACGCACATGCGCGTAATGACCAGGCGGCCGATCGATGTAATTAACGTGCATTTTAAAGGTGCTAATTAAAAAATCATTATCTACTCAGCAGCGAATGCGTTAAACGTCAAAAACATTGTCAAGTTATACAACAAAAACTACATTGAAATAACCATAACCAAATAATGTCAAAATTAAAAATGGACAGTACTTTAAAGTACAGTAAATTAAAAATTCTGCACATATTTGTTTTGCCTGATTATACTAATTTACAAGGTTTGAAAATATAAAATTCAACATATGTACATAATTTGAAAATACAATATTAGAATAATATTTAAAAAAAAAAAAAAAAAAAAAAATGACGCCGGATTCTGACCAATGTACTTTAGGTAATTAGCGAACTTTGAGAAGCGTTTCTATTGCATTCGGATTAATTAATATCATTGTATTTAGGTAGGAAGCAGGTGGTTAAATTTGTAAAGAATATTATCCGGAATCCGATGAATACAGATTAGAGTCCTGTCCGGTGTCATATTTTTTTCAATATTTTTGCAAATATTAGGTAAGTACTTATTTCAGGTTAGAATATAACCCAACAATAGATCAAGCAAACAAATATTAAAATAATAAAAAAACTAATATATCGATTAAATACTGAATAAATTAATACATTTAAGTGACATATCTCATACATATTTCATTGAGAATTTTCAAATTATACCTACCCAATGTTATATATTATATTGATGCCAACGTTACAATGCACATTATTAAACAGCAAAATAAAAATATTAAATCTTCATTTGTCAAACACAAGACGCCCTGCATAAAATGACTAAGTCCAATTACCAAACTAACTAACTAACTAATGCAAGACTCTGTAATGATAATGATAATAAACTCGGCCCCGTACAAGGTATAATAATGCTTTTGGATTATGCCCACTGAGCCACATATAGATATGAGCATTCTCATTATTAGGTACTGCGGTATGAATACGTTTCAAAAACTGTCATGTCGAAATATATGGTTCAGTGTTTTACGAGTGAGTAGGGAGCACATCGCCGGTATTCCGATATATATTCAGAATACCGGATATTATACAAATAAATAAAGTATTCGTACTATTGCATCGATCATTCGAAATTCGAACGTTTCCGAATTTCATCGGCTGACTAGTTTTTCGAATCATTCTCTGCATCTGGACGTAAGATCGAATCGATCGTATCGTTAACTACCAACTATCACGTAGTCTGTTGTCTTGAGGCAGATTTCCCGCCCATCTTAGCAATCGACAAAATGAAATAATAAAAAAATAGTCATGTAATTTTTTCATTGAAAATAAACTCGAGTTATTTAAACCTATATTGGACACTCTAAATCTCTTGTGTAAAACGTTGTTTAGGGTCAAAACACAATAAATGTTTTATTAACACATGGGGGTTATTAATTTTCCTGGGTATCACAGTGAGTAGATAATATTTTGTTTAATATACCTACTCGTGAATTGACGTTTATTTTGAACAAGAGTTAAATTTTAAAATAACCAATCGCACCTCCTCTCCTATCTACAATGTGATTCGTTTCATTTTAAATGCATGTACATAAATATTTTTTTCTAATCTATATACCTGCTAATATTTCACATAGTTACTTATTACGGATTAAAAAAATAAAAGTATTATGTGCTTATATTATTGAAATTTACTTTTAATATTGTACTTATACCTACATATTTTTTTTTTAATATTAGTATACATGAAAGTTCAACTACTCCGGAGCACCGAAATGTAAAAATTAACCGGAATTCCGCCATCATGTTGCACCGGTGTTCGCAGGGCCCTGAGTTTGAGTGAATTACAGTACAGCTGGCTGTGCATACATTACGCAGTATTTAAGTTTTACTCGAGTCGAAATTTTTTTTCGTGCGCGGACGAAATGTAGTGGAAAAAAAATAATGGATGCTTTCACAATCCATTTTCGAGACACGGCGACAGTTATTCTGGCCGTTCAAAAACTGGTACGCCGTTATATTATGTACATATTCAAAATATAATACGTGAGGTCAAGCGAAGTAAAGTCGAGCACACACGAATACTAAGTACATTATTCAAGTTTGATGGAACTCGTCCTTTATAATGCAGGTAAATTCAGGTGATCATAAAAACGTTCTTATTTGCTCACTTGAGTATTCACATAATACGGATAGCGTTCAGTCAAAAAAAGATAAGTGCTGACAATTAACACATTTTGAGTTTTTCAGCATATTAAACAGAATTTATAATATATTAATATAAGAAGATATAAAACGTTTATACATTATATAGATAACCTTTTGATAATAGTGTAAAATCATGGCTAATTATATTCAGCCCGTGGCACTGATTTGCGAATTACGATGGTAGTGCTAATTATTGATTATCTTCGAACGCAATACGGTTACCTGTTCGCAATAAATACAGATTTACGATTGAATATTTCATAGATATTATTATAATTTATTTCAATATGCAACAATCATCATTTTCTACAAACAGTTTTCCATATTGCATTCGTAATATGCGCAATAACTAGCACTATCACCGAAGTTTACAGTTTCGTGTCACAGTCTAACTATAGTGGGCCTCGTGTAAAATCGACTATGACATACTATAAATAATCTTCAGTTATATAATTCAGTGAGATTATGTAAGTGTTTTGACTGAACATACGGGTTATGGTTGCTTCAATATACCGACGAATACGGTCCTGATCTTTACTAAATCATACGGACTAAGTATCTTATTATTTTAATGACTGTTTTGAGATACCAATCTTATTATTGAGTGTATTAAAAATTATAAACATAAAACATATAGTTAATCATGGTTATTCCAACGGTTTTGCCAGAATTACAAGCAAATAACATCAAGTGCAATATCCTTATGTGTGTTCGGAAGTTGAAAACAGTTTCGTCCGTGCCATACCTAATAACGCGAAACAAAAAAATCATTGGGTGAGAACCACGCGCGTCACAGTCAATGAATGAATGAATGAATGAGCCGGCGTCATTTTCAATGGGCCTTTGTTGCATTTTTTCCTCAGATTTCGGAAAGTTCTTCAGTTTTACACCCGAGCCGCATTAGCGGAACGAGACAAAGAGGAAAATTAGAAACGTCGCGCAGTTATTTTTGCTTGTGTGCATACTGCTAATGAAGCGCCCGACCATGGGAGACAATGGCGACGAATTATAATCAAAGAAAAACATACAGTTTCAGTGTGTTCGCAATATACAAGAAAGACAACAGATTTGTCACCAGCGCACTCTCGTGGGATACTGCTAATTGTTCCAAGGTTTTTGCCAATTGAACACAGTTCTAAATAAAACCCTATTATGAAAACTAATCACGTGGCAAAAAAAGGTGACCAAAAACGAATCCCTCTTAAACGCAATGTATTATCCTTGACATCTTCAATTTATTACAAATTTCAAATTAAAAATACATTTCGAAAGATATACTTAAACAATTAAAAAATTAATAGCAGTGAGCTAATCAAATATATTGTACGATTATTATATAACGTCTACTGTTTTTTTACAATGTTTGATTTTAAGAAGATTATATGGGCCTCCACAGTGAAGGTTGTATTAACAATTTTTAACCACTTGCTCAACCTATGCGATCCATATTCTGGATCTAAATACACATTAGGAGGTTAGGAGATTCTCTTTTGCAACACTGTTTTGCTTATCAAAAATAATAATATAAAGTTCTCACATTTTTTGTGAAAACCTACTACATAAATTACATTTCACTACTTCATTAACAGTATATTTGTAGAATTTTTATGTCAAATATTATATAGCAAAATTTATCTTCTAAATTAGGAACTATTTAAGTATTTATATACATACACTGATGTTAAAAAAAATTTTCAATAAACTATTTCAACACTGTGTTTATTTAACCTCAAATTGTATTTCTAAAAACTGTGTCAAAAATACAAATAACTATTTTTTAGATGTCAAATCAACTTACTAATAAAATGATATTTTTCTCACTTACATTTGAAATGTTTTTTAAGTCATAGCGTACAAAAAAAAAACATCTGCTACCTGCTGGCATATATTACTTAAATAATATCATTGAATGAAAATAATACATCTATTTATTCCCTGAGGCGTTCTTTAAAAAGCAAAAGCTCAATTTGGCGATGACCAATATTAAGACTTTAATAAATCAACAGTAGTTTTTTCTCTGTTCGGACATTTCCTTACCGTGGGTCTAATAAAAAACAACATTCCTTAAATCGGTATTAATTTACAAGATCTTACCTCATCAGCCATAAAATTGCAGATCGAATTATAAAGTCTGAGCGGCTTACCTGTGAACAAAAAAACAAACAAACATTAATTTAAAAAATAATTAATAATCACCACTAATTATCGATTAGTACAGATTACAGAGTGTATCAACAGATATACCGAAAGATATTGTTGAAATTAAGATTTCGTTAAAAACGATCGAACACTCAAAGTTCAGTTTAGTTGTCTGAATTATCTGTTAAAGAAAACTCGCCTCCTATTAGAGAAAAAGTAATATTTTTTGATCGATGTTCACTATCACAAATTCAAATATATCTTTCAAGCATCGACATAGACATAATATACATCTATTATAGACTAATGGCGGTCTATAAAGGAAAAAGTGCCCAATTAAAAGTATGTTTATTATTTATACGTCATAAAATAAACTTGAAGCATTTGCATTCAACATTCAACATAACACAGTAGATTCTTATGAAACATATAAATGTCGACAAGTAATTTGTACGTAAGGTGTTTAATGTTATTTTTACGAAAAATATTTATTAGAATAAATTGCATCTGGTTATTAATTCGTGTGAAATCGGGAAAATATAATAAAATAGTTTGAAAAAAGTGTAACGGTTCGGCAAAATTTGCGTGGGGTTTACGAGGTATTAATTGCTCAGCGCACACCGCTCACCGGCACATACTATGCAGTAGTAAAGTAAGGAAATGTTTGCCTTTCGTTATCTCGTAAAGCAGATCGTCAGCATATTTTTTTACATTTTATTTGAAAACCGAACGCGAAGAATCGATCGGGGAAAAATTCGAATCGATAAGATCAATAACAAAAAATATAGACGTGTGGCTTGAGATGCGTAAACTGAGGCCCTTCTGCTCCGCCACAGTAAAGTTATTATATTTTGGTTGACAGGCCAAACTACTCGAAATACTGTCATTGCCCCAAAGTATATGCGCATATTTTTTAATTCGATTGGTTACAATGGTTGGGAATAACTGGATGTATATTTAAAATATGTATGCGAATACACATGGCACGCACAAAACACAATATATTCGTAATGAATTTACAAATAACTTTCAACAAATAAAGCACAGGTTTAAAAAATACTGTGTCAAAATAGTAACCGTTTGACCTTAGACTAGTTTTCGAGAAATGTTTGAGTAAAGCATTTTAACAATCTATATCCGCGGGTGATAAATGGTAATGCACGGTCCCAATAATAATTATTTCTTACTTACAGTGCAAGATAATTACAAACGCTTAGGTTGTTCAGTCAAAACCTGACGTGTAATTTGTAAAGAATTCCACGCTAATTATTATATTGTTTTAAATATATTATGACGGGCGAAATCCATTAGTATAAAAATAACGAAACGACTTATGAACGTATCAATTAATGTCCGTTTGAATTACTAAAAAGGACAAGGATTTGAGCCATTAGCAACGTACATTAATTACGACTACTGGCTATATAATAAAACACACATTTATTAATGCAACAAAATGTATACGGAACACAAAATGAACTGTAATATTGATTGTGTGGTTTTTTTTTAAATCCACTAATTGTTAATTTTCACAAACAAAACTTAGTTCAATAGAGCGTCACACTACCCAAATTATCATAACTAGAATGCCATGTCTTTAATAATAATTATATAAATATAAAGTGAAATACCCATTTAACACAAAAACTGTTATAATCAGATTTTTTGGTGTAAGTACTAATAATTATAGGACCTGATCTTTTTTCAAGAACATGGATTTTTTTAAATGAATTTTATATAGTTACTTAGTACCTTTCCACATTACTTCCAACACTACGAATAGATTCATATAGATTCTTATAAATCTTCTAGTCAGGTAAAAATTATTATTTTTAAACAGGACGATAATGGTACACCAATAATATTATTAACATATCGTTAATACGTTGTTATGACGTTTATGAGTCGTCAAAATTTAATATAATCAACAATCCTAAAAAGGAAATCTTAATATTACAATGCTCAACCGATCAGGTTTAAGCGAATATTCTATTATATCTATACATGGTAATATTATATTCGTACTAGATTTTTTTAAAAACATTTTTCAACAAATAACTTGCATCGTAGCGAAAATTGCGGTACTTAAATCAAACTTTTTCCGTTTCCCCGAACAGCCTTCGACGTGCAGGTGTTCCCTAGCGGCACAATATCAAACAAACCCGACGAAAGCCTTCGTAAAACCAGCGAACGATACACGTACTAAGTAACAGCCGGATATGGTTGACAGCGGTTAGATAAAGTTTATTTTTTTCGTCGAAATGTAATGTATTAAGTATAATCCCAGATAATAATTTACTGCAAACTTTCTCTGAGGTAGAAGTGAAAGATGGGAAAGTAAGGACGTATTTGTCGGAAGTATTAACGGATAAAAAAGCTCGGCGGAAGCTTTTAAAGAGTACAACGATGCCGTTTTCTTGCGGGCGTCGTGCAAGATAGCATATCCAAGTACAAACAAAATTAAAACATTCTTTAATATTAGTACTCGTAAATAATTTTCGTCGCTTAGAAGTCTAGTAATGATAATAGACATCTAACTATGTATATTAAAAATTATATATATCTAATTCGTAGTTGAAAGTTTATATAATTCGTAAAATTTCATGAGATTACAAATTACAACTGTATTTTTGCAATGCGTGTAATAAATACACAGTAAAAACTAATACTTTTGCTGCTCTACCGTTAAATAGTGGTTGTATGCCTACAACAAAAATACTGTGCAAATAATAGATGATGGTGTACATTAACTAACCAAAACTAACTGCTTCTTAAATACACACGTCATATACGTCCACGTTCAACAATAAATCCAGAATAATCTACATCTGTGAATTAAAAGAAACATCATTGCATTAGCATTAATATTTAAATTCAGACCACTCTGAATTGATTATTGTGATAGATCATAAGACAAGCCGACTCCTTACGATGATGTATGAGACAATATCATAGTTTACATCCTTTACTGTGTATATTAAGTAATCTATCATACGTGGTTTCACAATTTAATCAATCAATTTGATGGCTAATTATGCTAATTTTATACATGTGCACATTATACTCGACCATATAGTTTTATTGTCTTCTCGTAATATAAAAAAAACGAATTGAATTTATTACAAAGTTGACCTTAATAAAAAGCCACGGACTGACATTCGGGGCGTTTTCATGTCGCATGAGAGACACTGTTAACAAAATATAGATTAACGTCGGACTGTACATTAGAGACCAGCCGGCCAAACAACGTCGTATCCTGTGAAATAAGGTACTTAAATGAATTAAAAAATATATATATTATGTTGCCGAGTGGAAAATATTCAGATCGACACATTTGAAACCACCATACAAATAGCTACGCATTTTAAATCTTGCGTAATTATTTATAAAACGTACTTATCGCTTGGTATCTATTTATCAGAATATATAAAAAAAATATTTTATACGATACGTGTTCAATTTTGTAGTAAGCTAAAAAAGAGCTATGTATATAATGTGAGAAAGGGCTATAAATAGTTGATAAAATTTCAATTGTACCATAAGTGAAAGGAGGGGTTGGAATTTTTAATGAAAAATTTGTGCGGAGTGGAAACCAGTGTGCTATATGATGTTTACTATATACGTGGTGAAAAATATCATGAATTAGCACACAAGTAAATGCTGACTGTATTAATTTTAATAATTATAATATTGAACTTATTCCATGGAAATAATTTAGAATAATATGCAAAATTGGCCTAGAAACATTTAAGCTATTCTATTCATTAACCTGATATGTTCAATGATAATGGGTGATAAAATCGTTACATATATTATATATATTGGCATTGTGCAATATATTTGATATTAAATATTTGACATAATCAATAATTAATTATTGTTAAAAGAGCTGGGGTATATTTTTACATATAGTAAAATGAATTTATAGAACAGATTCAGTACCATAAAAATCGAAGAATACTATAAGTTTGTTTATTGTCTTTCTGTCAATAAGAACAGAATAATTTTCATTGTCAATAATACAAAACAATACGAAGTATTTTTTTTAGAAAGATTAATATATACAAATTAAACCCACCCAAAAACTAAACGATTGCTATCACGCTGCGTTTTCAATTTTATCAATAATTAAAAAATCGATCAAATTATCAATAATAATCGAATCGAAACGAAAATGTCCGCCGGTCGTTCCTTAGCGTGTCAGTGACGGCTGAAAATCCTTGAAGCTGTCAAAACGAAAGCCGAGCGGATATCTCGCCGATTGCCGCCATAGATAATAATAATAGTATTGCCAACATGGAAACAATAATAATAATCAAAGGCCTGCCAACAATACAAATCAAAATAATAACATTAATGGAGCAGTGAAGGGGCCCGCCCTACAGCGAGACAATGCTCTTACGGCTGGGCCCAACGGTAGTTCCGCGTATAGACATATTCTGTTTCGTTTATTTAAAGCGCGTTACGATTATTTTTTTAGAGTCTATTTGGAAAGGAATGCAGGCCGTCGGTACAAGGACACTGTAATTTAATTTAATTTTTGACGTTGTTGCTAGCTGGTCCGGTCGGTGGTCTATGTATTTGACCCTTGCGTCAAAAATATAATTCTAAACAACTTATATTATTCGCCCAAACTATTACGATACATAAAAAATTGCATGCCTACAATATGGAAATGTTAATTAGTACGCATTCCTTATATTGTACATATTATATTTTGTATAAATCATGGATCTAGGCCCTAGGGGGACTATTTACGAAATAAGTAAAGCGGAGTAAATATTCCTGAATATAATAATTAAGGTATCGTAATTTTGAATGCTCCAATACATCCTCACTACAATATAAAATACTTCATTTATGTATGTAACGAAAAAATATTGTATAATATAATCGTTACCTATTTCCAAATTCAGTTTCATTGTGTTGTAATAGAAAGACGTCGGACTTCCAATCCATTATTTTATCTTTTTCGATGATTATTAAAATTACTTTTTTTCATAAGATGCACCGCACCTACCACCTTCATGTCAGGACACCTTTTCGCACTAATGTATCCCGCATCTTTATAAAGACTCGCATGTTTTAGTTTAGTGCTGGGAATAGGTGTCTAAAATTATTATGTATACAACGTGGTTCGTAATACAAAATCCTACATACATAATGGAAATTATTCTATTATTTCACATCTACCCGCTCTGCATATGACGCCAATACCGCCCTTACAAAGTCATGAAATATTAATATTAATAAACGTTTGTATGGTGAGGTCTTCCATGTCTTCTTACTGTAAGTTTATGATGCTTTAAATAAAGTACATCAATTATCAACAAATTACGCTTCCTTATTGAAAAAAAAACGTGTGTAGCGCCATTTATTTCTCCATTAGCCCCCCCCCCCCCCCCGTTTATATTAAATAATACGTGTGTGCCGGGTGATTTATTTAACCACGTACAAATCGACAACCATTATTAAGATCGATAAAAAATTCTGTAGCACCTAAATAGGAAAGAAATATTAGCTACACGCGGCCAACAACAAAAGTGTTGGATTCCGAATAATTCACGCCTGAGTGGAAATCGAAAAGCGATCCATAAATCATCGAATTCCAACCTGTTGAAAGATACGCACCTCCGCGCTCCTAATACGAGCCTAATGAAGCAACAAAGATTATTTCCGAAAGGCAGCCGACAATGGGCACCAAATTGGATTGAAATATTCTGACCGCTTGCGGGTATAAGAAAAAGAATAAGCAATTATTTAGAAGCGTAGACGCAGGTTTTCGTCTTCTACGCGTTGACATCCTATCTAAACCTGTGACACGTAGCATATCTCTAAAATCAACGATAGATTATATTGGAGACTAACATTGTGTTTATTATATATTATTATGATGAATGATTTTAATTAATTTTCTACAGACCGCTATAAAGTTATAGCAATAATTCATTTATATTGATATTTTAACAGATTACACACAAATACATGACTTATTACCAATTAAAACTAAGTATATAATTACCTATACCACTTTTAATTCTGTTAAGCCCAACATATGAATGTTCTATTTACTAAAATAGCTGTACATGATTTCAACGTGTGAATAAGCATAAAACAACACAAACAGTAAACATAATTTGCTGTACATAAACACAGTATTAAATAATTATTACAAATGTTCAACTGATTCATTGAGTATTACCTAAGGGCGTTGTGTCAAGTGAATAAAAAATACTACAGCATTACTTTGAAACTTCCTGTGCCAAATTATTTGCTTTTGAATGTAAGTAAAAGCAAACACTTGTCACTTTATTCAATTTATCATTCAAATAACTTTTTTTATTCATACACTTGTACTTTCAAACATGTAGCTTATCCCATAATAGACTTTTTCTATTCAGACGGACATATTATGCCGTGGGGCCAAAAAAAGCCACCCATGACAGAATACATATTCTAAATCGCTGTAATAAATCATGACATTGCAAGGCGATCGTACCGCGTCCAGATATCAATTCTAACCACACAAAACGTATCAAACGAATGGGCAAACGTAGATATAATACTTGCCACAGGTAAAAAAATGTCTATTATGTAATTAATAATAACAGCGGGTACTTGTGTCGGAGGAAAAAAATGTTTGGCCTGTTACAAGCCGCGGACAATTGAATAAGAGATAATGATAGACTAACAAAAGACTTTGGTAAGAGGCCGGACTTGGTGATACATCATCGTATTTTTTTTTATTATTGAGCAATTACTACAATGACAATTTGTTGAATAAAACGCACCAACAGTATCAAATGTTTCGTTTAGTTTCGAATAATAGACGATATCAATCAGAACTATAACGGCGGACAAAAGAATACTATTGCGACATGTAGAGCACGTACGTTTATTCTTCTTTACATTTAACTTAAGTTAATCCGGATTAATTTTAAGTATCATACGTAATTTAGACCAAATCCATAAACACACATATAAAAATGCATCTAATGGAAGTTGAACCAATATCCTTCGCATTCCACTGAGATTTCTTAACACACTATACATTAATTGAGATGTAGCTTCAAATCAAGTTAATATTTATTTTTTAATAATATCTTGTGCATTATACATTTTTATTAAACTAACCACCGAATACTATGTCAATAATTTGGTTTGAAACCAAACGAGAGAACTCATGAAACTAATTAAAACTGCATACCTATATCGAAATGATCTTATAAATTGACAAAAGACTACAGCTATGTTCTTTACAAAGTAATGTGTCACTTAAGATACCACTACATGAATCAAGTACTTAAGTACAGTTGACAATGAATCTACATGTATCTAACTTTTAGAATCATTTGTTTCATTATGCGAATTCTACTCCTAATTCCTAATTCGACTCCTGATTAATCCAGGTTAACATTAAGTTGAATTTGATGAAAGAAAATAAATATACTTTACATAAGATATTTAACTGCGGTTACGTGTATAAATAATTCTTTTGTGTACATCCATAATTACTTTCTGCTTGATATCTCAATGCATCGTAGTATTAAAATTAATCTAATTTATTGATATTGTTAAATAATAATAGCTATCTTCCGAGTTTTCCAAATGATTTAATATTACACCTCCGAATAGTTGAATTAAAAAGAATAAAATACCCAACAGACAAGCGGTAATAATGGCAATACTTAACTCTTAGCAAAAAGATAAAGTACGATAAAAACATAAGCCAGGGAAATTACTTTCATTTAATACCAGCTAACTGAATCTGCGAGCGTTTAGATTAGATTCTACTGGCATTCCTTAAGAACTGTTTTAACTGAGGAAATGTCGATTAGTTTAGAATCTTGGCCATGCGCTGCAATATGATTGACTCATTATATTAATAATATGTTTACATGTTAACCATACCAGGTACACAATAATTAGATACAAGTGAGGTCTTCCCACCACCTGGCATTAGTATATCGCTTTCATGTATTTTAATGTAATGGAAAGAGATTATATTAAACAAATCAAAATGTATATAATATTGTATGTATAAGATACATATAATATTTAACACCTTCCAAATTCGATGTATTGGCACCTTATAGGAGTGTTTGTCAACTAATCATTAGTATTTTAAGTGTATTTTTAATTACGTAGATTAAGTATGTATATATTAATATTTTGTATGATTTTATTTAGACAATACATTTTTGTTAGCTTATTCAGTAATCATTTGGTATTCAAGACATACATAATATATTATGTTTATTTAATTTAATAAAACGCAACTCGTTTATCGTACTTATTCCACTTTTATTAATAAATATCTGGACCGGTTTCGTCCGCGTCAAAAGGACATTTTCAACTGATTAAATTAAATTAATAATACAATGCATTTCCACCATGAATTGACAGTTAACACAATAAAAGAAAACATTACGTTTCATAATAATATAATCTTATAAACGAATTATCACAAATATAACTGAATTATGTATACTAATCAATCTTCACTTGGCATGTCGAATTACTCTGACAAAATACAAGCTAAAATAATTAGCTACTTCATAAAAGGAAGTAATAATTCTCAAAACTGAATATCCGTAATAAAATTTATTTTATGATAAACACAAAATTGTAATATGATTATGGTACAATAATAGTATTTAAATAATAGTGTTATGTTCCCTCTGTGTATATCATATCTACAATATTTTTATTGCATAAATTCAAAACATGAATAAATAATGTTGTCATAAACCGAAGATTAATTACTTAACAGAGACATCCAATCGTGAGAGTATAAAGGAGATGTTAAACGGTACATTTAAAATAAATTACTGCTTCCAAGTCATCAATATAAACTTATTGAAGCTTCCTAGATAATCGAAGTATACCCACGGGCGATGTTACGTAAAAGCCTGACTATACAGTGACAGAGATACGACTAACACATTTCCTTTGTCCAAGATACAACACCAAAGCAAACTAACGCATTTTGCCCGACAAGAAAACAAACTACGGCTTACTTATAGAATAAAATAATACTTATAGAAAATCTGTATTCATTGCATTCTGTTGAATTTAGCAGGTTGCTCTTACATAGCTAAGTGAATGAAATGGTCTATTCACTTTCACGCGCCACCTGTTGGCTCGTTGTCTATTATAATATCTCTGATAAACTTTTTGTTACTATATTATTAATCCTTTTATAGTATGTTAAATAAACGTGCTGTTAGAACCAACGGTGAATTTTATAAGATACACTGTCGATTATAATAATATAATATGCTTGTGTATCAAGAGTTTCACCGTTTATTTTGAGCTACGGAATACTACATATAAGAAGGCTATAACACCCAATCATAAATGTCACACAATATCGCAATGGTAATTACATACAATGTCTTGTCCAAAATAAACAGTGGACTCTCATCTCGGTATATTAGGATCTTTAAACGGGATACCGCATATATTAATGTACAATCGATTGAATAGGCTAAGTACGATAAGAGTATAGATCACTTATTCGGAAGGGTTTCTCACTATTATGAAAATAAAGATTTGTCATTCGAACAAAAAGAGTCAATAAATCATTAAATGCTGATTTCCTATATTGTCAAAGATAATAACAATGCCAATCAGATATAGATGAAAAATAACATTATTCTAATCGATGAAAGCTTTGTATCATTGCTTAGGAATCGATTGTAGCGATCTGGCATTGCCAGGATCTACACATGTCTACTTAAAACCGATTCCCGTGGAATAGGACCTAACTATCGTCAAATATAATTTAAATTCAAATTACATCAAGTACCATCTATGACAATATTAACTATTTGGAGGACAAACTATAATAGCAGCTTTCGTAACTTGTGACTGAATTTAATTAGTAAATTATTGCCATACTAAGTGTTGATAATTCAATACTATCTCTTCATAGTTCAATAGCATCTACAATATTGTAACATATTAATTTGCAGTATAAAATAAATTATCGTAAGTACGCTGTATAATATTATAAGTGTTTTAATTATATCCAATTCATATTATATAAGATAATACAAATATTTACTTTGTCTCAAGTCGAATCGACTGTGTTTTCTATCGGTTAGAACATTACCGTGCATTTTTTCGAGAGATTAAGTATAATCAATCACAAAACAATGAACGTCAATCTCAAGTAATCAAATACAGATTGTCGATAAAAGATAATCGAATTCAAATTGTAACCAACAGTAATCACCACTAAACTGGTTACGTGCATGGATACAGTGGGCACATACATAAATTGGCTAAATATTTTTAGACATGGAAAAAAAAACCTAGTCAATACATTAAATTTGAACGATTAAAATGTCGTAAAGCTCGTTTTTGAGTAGTATTGAACGAGGAAGTCGAATAATTATTGATAGTGCAGTAATTAATGCATTTTGAAATGTGTGGGGAAATATACGGCTATTGATTTATTTACAAAGTCGAAATGGACCATGTTTTATTGGCTATTTCTGTAATATAACAATCATTGTACGAAAATCTGATTGCAATAGTTGTATCGAATGACTATCACTTAGCGGACAATGGAATAAATTTTAATCTATCAATTTAAATGCCTCATTAAAATCTATTTATATCTTACCAAGTTATTTGTATCATGGTTTTGCTAAGATTTGATTAAAAGACATACATACATTCGAAACGTAATCTATAATTAATATTATAATGATCGAGTTCACCTAGCCGGCGAATATTTGGCTTGCCCTTTCTTTTGCTATCATTGGATTGCTACGCATTGCTCTATTTGTCAGTTCATTGTCATCCATACAATGGAGATAATCTACCATACGCATTACAAAGCCCTGAAAGAGATCGTAGAGTTTATCATATCAGTATAACTTCTCCTCCAACAGTTGCCGTTTTGGCTCATTGCTACGACGGATTTTTTTTCTAATGTAGGTATACCCGCTCATTCATTTCGCAGAGTTAATGTTCAGGCTTCCGAAGAATATGTGAGAACAGACATTGAAAGCGTTTTGTAAACCGTGTTTTAGTTAAGCGGAATAGTATATGTACTTAGACGAAGTAGTATATTAATTTTGATCGCCAACATGGGAAAGCTCTACTTAGCTTATAATAATGGAAATAGCGTAATATCTTCGCTTTAGCTTATTTTTCATAATACGATTCACGACACATACTTACATCAAATCTCCTGCACCCAAAGATGTAACAAAATTTATCTTGGTTTACCTGCAACTATGAAATCGCTAATAACTGTAATTTACACAGCGTATATTACAACGTTTACACAGTCCGAATATAATTAAACACTTCCTGTGAGAATAGACACGTAAAAAGGAGTGTAATTTACTAATTTTATAGTAGCAGCTAAGCAAATAAAAATAAATCTCAATTAATGGCGGCGTTTAAAAAATCCGAGAGGTCAAATGTTGAGCATTAATTTCGAATTTCACGTGCAAGGAAGTGAATAATTTTCATATCACGCCTTAATAAAAATTAAATGTTACTATTAAATCAGTGGGCCGGAAAATAGCGGTGCGCGAGCCAAAAGAAATTAACACGAAAAAGATATTAATCTGTCATAAATTATATAAAATTGTTATGTGTGTGAATAAAACGCTGACTGTTTAATATTCGTGGCGATTATAGAAATACCATGATGTTTCGGTCGACTTTTGACAGTCGCTCATTAATATTATACTGTCAACAATCAGCGTACAAGGAAAACCTATTAACTGCATTTTGTACCGTGTTAAGTGTTTTGATCTTTTCATCATTGGTCAAACGAGTATCTGTTTATCGAATCATCATACATTTTCTTCACCAATATACCTAGAATGCGAATCTTATAGAGTATTCAATCAATATTTGACAGTTGTTGTTCTAACGTGGTCAAACAGGAAAAAATGTTTTTCGACGTATTTATACCCAACATTCCAATATTACTCGGTCGGTAGTTAAAGCTGTATTGTATGCTGTAGCTGTTCATATTCTTCGATGTGGCGATATGCACGTACTGCAATGTAAGAATCTGCTAAACTATTATGAGAGTATCATTAATTATTTTCTTTCACGAACCAATTAAAATAAACGACGCATTCATTTTCGTATCAATTTGTTTTTTAAATGAAGAATTTGTCTATACGTGTATGTTTTCTCTCATTCGTTACAGACAGACACATAGATAAATCAAGATTATTATATATTAATATTGTAATTATTTAAAAAATTAAAACTAACTATTCTATTAAAGTGTATAAGTGCATAAATGCTTTTAAGTTCATAATATTTTTACTCAAGAAAGTGTTTGGTTTATTTGTAAATTTATATTTGCATCTAATATTAACGATGAAAAATATAGTTATTTTGAACAATTTTAAATTTAAATCACGTTTCCCTGAAATTCAATCAAAATTTATTGTCGGTTTTTAAAAATCGAACATAAATTACGGCTACGTGGTGGTCGATAAATTTATTAACTCATTTTATAAACATTCGTTAAACAAATATACTTAACTCACCAAAGCACGGTTACGCGAAACCCGACATTCCGGCCCGACGATTTATCGCAACGTTTACGATATAAAAATAATATTTTGTAAGTTACTTACTTCTGTAATGGGCTAATAAAAATAAAAAAAAAACGCCCAACACTTTAATCAAAATGATCGTATTAATAAGACAGCGAATGTGAAAACGAGTGTTGTTTTCCCAAGGCTCAAAAAGTGTAGCAGAAATAAAACATAATCGACCGGCGCTTTTTGCGGTCGGTAAAAAAGATAATTGTTTCACGGCATTTTCGACTCGGGTTAGGTAGTGGTCGCGTGCTGACCGGACCACGCGTCTATTCCATCATTTCACCTTGCCAGTAGGTACTTATATTGCGTAAAAGATACTTCACCGCAAATGGGATTCATTTTAACCGTGAAATCACTATTTACTGTAGACCGACTTGCTTAACTATAACGTATAGTACCAATTATTGCTCTATCAAGGCTTGTTTACACGGGTTTAGTGATAAGCATTAGTAATCACTAATCCCGTGTAAACAATCCCTTATGCCGAGTACAGAACAAGATACGCCTGAACGTGAAAATCTTGTACAGTCCCACAAACTTCTCTGAAGACCGGTCAATAATGGAACTACTACGAACCCATACTGAATCATTCCAATGTCAGATTCTGTCCAGTTGCGAGTCTTGATTGGGTAGTTTTCGACTGCGGCTCCCCCATCAATTATTCATATAAGTTTGTGGTACTTGACAACAACTGTATACGAACGTTTATATAATAACATTAAAAATGTTTTTATATGAGTGTTCATGTGTTTTATATTCTACCGCAGATAGAAAATATGCACGTGTGGTCATGTTTGAGGGAAAAAATTATGTTTCATCGGAAGTAGCGACGCATGATCTCAAGGAAAGTTGTTTTCATTAAAGCGCTCAAATATGTACGACGTTAACGGTTTTGCTCTAGACTAGGCACCACAATTAATAGACTATCTTATTCAACTGAATGGATATTATTGGTTACAACTAAAGAATGTTGATTATAAAAAAGGGATTTTTATCCACAGTAACTCCTGAACGATTTTAATATGGCTGGATTTGTAACTATATACAAATTAATATGTATTTATTTTCTATGTTGGCAACTTTTTGCAAATAAAATTAAAATAGCTGGCTGTTGTTGACGGTTTAATTCGATTGTGATATTCACGTACATTTGTTACAGTTTCGTGATAGTTAATATAAAGATAACTCGCTGTAGGTTTAAGGTATCGATATGTAGGTTCCGTCTATTTATATAAAGTTTTCTTACCGCGTTTGATTTCTACATACCTACTGTTTCTGGTAGATATCGAAATTGATGTTTTCGAAACATTAATTCTGAGGTATTTTTCCCGCTCTACAATAATAATTATAATATTGCGCATATTTCCAGTCAACGCGCAGTTAAAAAATATACTAAGTTACAAACGATTGAACGCTTTGCAGTTAAGATAAGATCATTTGATTACTTAGTGATTTACATCTCGCAAGAAACAAACATCGGTCTGATCTCAGAGATCTCGCGCGTTCATAATATCATATGATCCAAAGAACAAACAGTTTTTAACGCGGAAGTGTTGAGATGTTTTATAACTGGTGCCTCTATATTGAGATATCTCGATTAAATTATTGTGAGTTTATCGTGGTAACGAGTTGCATTTTTAATTATCGTGCATTAGCTGCGGTAAGCAATGCTTTCCTTACACTTATCCAGTATTAAATATTTAAGAAGACACATAAAGGCATATTGTAATTAAATAAAAAAAAAAAATTAAGATACGTAAAAAACAACGAGTAAAAAAATCTAACTTAAATATTCCAATACATATAATATAAATACAAATTTGTTTTACTTCTGCCGTAAGAAGTTGTGTATTTGATCATGACTAGAGCTTGTCATTTTTTAACTTTTTTCATTTCATAAATACAATTAATTGTTTTCTTTCGGCAAACAAAATTCAAGACGTTTGAAACTATTAATTTCAAGTTACCTCCATATATTTTCTAACATTTCTAATTCTCCATAAACTTTACATACATTACCTTTATTGCATTTTTATATTATTATTAATTTAAAAAACCTTGTGAGTCTTTCAAAACAAGCAATCAACACCTGATATCAAAATACTTTCATAAAAAGCGTTCATTATTCAAAAAGCTGCATATATATTTTCGATTGTTCAAAGTCGAAGCGTTTCGACATAATAGTATTGCCAGTATCTAGAAATGATCTGAATCAATTATATTAGTGCCTACCTTCAAACACAAAAGCCCCACTGACATGTACCGAACCAGCATCGCCTGTCCAAAAATCAATTCTCTGCATCGACAGGCATATAAATCACACTTTTCGTTCGCCAGAGGTGGCCAATTGAATACTATGGGGTAACGACATAACTCTGCACGATTCCGAGAAATTACAAACCATCTGAATAATGTATTCATACAACATACTTAAAGAAATTCGGCATTTCTTTTTGTGGAAACGTCATTTATTTATCAAGGTGCCAACGGCAGCATTCGTATTGTTATATTTGGCGATTAGACAAGACATAAAAAATGCAACCCAAGTAGGTAACCTAACCTATAGATACCTATCATGATTCTAAGGGATTTCGGAGGCATTTATTTTTAAATGAAGAAAGGTACATTATTAAATCTTGTGTATAATCGACATTTAAACAAAATATTTTTATAAATACTTTCCACAAAATCATGTTTTAAGAGTGAAATGCACGAAACTTGACTAAATTATGTATATAATATATTTGTAAATATTGACTACCTACCTACAAGAAGCATGCGTTGACTATTGATTGACAGTTTATATAAGGTACTATCAATATCATTAATGAAATCAAATTAACCCATAAATTTCACTTAATCGATTATTTCTGGGCATGCTTCGCATTAAAAAGCATCTATGGACGGCACGCCACTGCTACAGCATTATTAGCAATATTATGACACCGTAGGGCACATAGCCAACATAATGATATTATATATTTAACCCGTAGATTATTTTCATGGTATGGTTATATATACCTCTCTAGCTGGCTACTACACGACAAAAAATTCTATATGTAGGTATATTTTGTATTCCTAAGTTTCGTAATAGATACCTACATGCTACGAGCCAGTATTCCACTGACTAAAACTATCTATTGTAATTAAATATAATATCGAATTTTTTCAACAGTTAATTTTTACTGTGGAAATTGTTAATAAAATCTTGTTGGTTTTGACAAAATAATTATGTTATACTATTGGAAAAACTATACCAATAAACTGTAACTGCTATTCGTACAGAAATATAGGTATCTACGGTAGTTTGCGCGCCCAAGGGGTAATTTCGGCGTAGACCTTAACGTAACTGCTGGACTAAGTCTACAGTTCGATAATAAACAAATAACGTAGTTAGGTTAAAGCCAGGTGTTATAGTACGTCGTTAAAACGTGCGCAACGAGTCGATTAGACCCGTGCTACGGCGGCCCGGGGCATCCCCGAATAGCTATTACACAAAATAAATAACACTTCATTTCGGCGGCTATTCCATTAAAGATATAAGTAGGTACGTTACGGTGAGCACAAAGCACGAGCTACCGATTTCGTTGACTTTCTTGAAATTAAATCTGAATAATAATCGAGCGGCCCGTGTGTGCCCGTCCGGCCTTGCCACGGCTGTAAATTAATATCGCATTTAGAAATAAATCGTAAAATCAATAGTTAAAATCATTTTACTACTGTTTAAAAAGATACTGCGCCGTACGAAGCCTCTTTCGAGAGCATTATTTGCTAATACCTAATTTTGATTGTGAAATAATCCAGCGAAAGGTTTTTTTTTCAAGTAGTACCTATACTTTAATTTAGTGACCTTTGTAAGACTTGGTACATAGTATTAAAAGATTTGAAAGCGTAAATCGCTGATAACAACGTGATTGAACCACGTTTCAGTTGAATTGATTAACGCGAAGTGATGCCAGACGAGGTAACAAAAGAAGCTATTTATTTAACGGGAAAAAATGCTATATTTCCTGAAAAGAGACAAAGGTTCAGAGCTTTTGTTTTTACCGTGAACATTATTGTGTTATTTTCTGTGCAATGAATAAGACGTTCCCCCTTTCAGATGTCCTTAGAAGTCAATTAAAAAAAAACCGTTCAGAATAACCTAATTTTTACATATTTAATAAGTAGCCAATTTAATTAAAATTTTCTATTCTGAATCATTTTTGATGGCTTATTTTAAAGTATTCAATTTATTAAATAAACCGAGCGAGTATATAAAAACTTTTATGTTAAAGCCATGCCATATGCACGATATTATTTTATCAAGCTAGTGAAATGCTAAATCTGTCAAGAAATACCCACTCTATGTTTCGTATCATCACACAGCTTATTGTTTTTACACTAAGTACCATAGAATACCTACAAGCAACTACCGACCCAAAAGTGGCATAAATTAAAGTCTTCACAAAGTTAATGCACCATTAGGTGTTGATAGTTTGCATTTCTTACTACACAAATCCACTGCAACGGTTCATGGCAGTGTGCTTTCCGAGATATCCGCCATGGCGCAATAATATTGTCTGACGATAAACACGAATTGGTAAGTTACCAACAGTTGCCGGTCAAGAATTGGATCAGGCGGCGCGCGCCACCCAGTCACGAACTACGCCCGTGCCATGTCATACAACGCGAAGGCATGGTTTGCGGGTCACTTTTTAAAAGAAACTTAACGTTAACAAAGGCACGAGTCTAAATTTACCAAGTGGACACTTTAACATTTTTAATAATTTATAAGGATCACTGAACTTAAATAATACGAATATGTTACCCAACGATGGATTGGATTGACGGCACACCGTGAAAAATACCGGTAAGCCAACGAGTATCAAATACAAAAAAAATCCTTTTTTGAATTACAAAATCGTGAACAACGCAACCATACCTAGGTTCCCAGTGGGACTCCAACTTCCCACTACCACCCGTTATGTATGTACAACCGCGGATATGCACGACCGCCTTCCATTACATTATAAACGTGTCTGAAAGAAGTGATTTTAAGTGCTTATTCAGTCCCGAGACGGAGCTGCACGGGACTGATGATAATACAATAATCGACAATTCGTTTTTATTTGCAAAAAACCCTCAACTTGTTTAGTTGTTTTAATTATTCTGTATATGGAAATTGCTTTTTAATTCAAAATTTGATATATTTTAATGTTATAATGTGAATTGTTATCGGCAACCTGTTTTCACCTTCCAGCATCTTCACGACCTACGCTTGTATTTAGCTCGTAGACACCGAAAGACGAAAACGTAGTTGCCAATAACAAATCTACAGGATATTAAAGAATTGTAGATACTCGAATTTGAATTATGTTCCCAATCGCTTCGTCCATTTACCTTTTACTTGTATTGGTGACGTGCCTAAAGACTCGCCGGTGTGTAAGTAGCAGGTCGGTGTCTCAGTACGAAAGGTGCACGTTGTACTTTGAAAAATATGTATGTAGGTACCTACTCTGTTTCGCGCCCTACAAGGCGGGGCATTTCATGCAGGCACATTCACCGCGCGTAGCTGGCTGCATTGCCACGTATATAAAATCGAATTATTGCAGCGTTGATTTTTTTCCAACTCAACAAACAAAATTAAATAAACGTTAATAAACAATACATATAATACTTGAACACACTGATTACTTGGTCCATATTTTATTTTTAATTATATGCATGGCAATAAATTAAAGTTGTATGAAGTAATGTCGATAGTAATAAAAAATAGTCTCAGTACAAAGGCACTTAATTAAAAAATCAACTAAGTATAATAATACATTTTGACGGACAATGCCAATGAAAGAGTTTGCACAATATCGAGTGTTTTTTATTGGAAAATATAAACAACGTTATATAACCAAACTCACTATAAATGAGTTATACATTGTAATATATTTAATAAAATAATAATATTATGAATGTATTATGCAATATTTATTTACTTGTCAATAAACAATAATCAATTCGAGTATAATATATGTATTAAGAACTGCCAACGACAGCAATAAACATATTGTGCTTTTTCGTAACCCGCCATCTTTTTTTGAAATAACATAAAGAATGCAGGTATGTACCTAAAAGAGAACGGTTTCATCTTATGTAGTGTAATCGCAAAAACGTATCGTAAATTCTAGTTATAAATTAATAATCATTAAATATACATAAGTAATGATTGAACGGTAATTAATCATCTGTACATGTCTCATAACTGAAGTTTCCATAATAAATAATTATTTCCTGTAATATTCATACAAATTCAACTACCTACTTACTTTGTACTTAATATAAGCAGATGCATTTCGTGCGAAGACCAAAACCAAACCTAAGGGTTAACGAAAATGCTCAAAAGATACTGATGGTAGATAATATGAGACAGTACCTATCTTTTTACTTTCATTTTTATCAGAGGCAAAATGCGGTACCGCGTATGTTTTTCTGCTTAATAATAAAATTGTCTACGCGAAAACGAAACCCTTTCTTGTAAAGTTCATCACCTCCTAAATCCCGCTATGTTAATGTATGATAAACGTGTTCAAGTAAAACAATGTTCAAGTATACCGGTAGGTAGGTTAGGCAAAGAACAATGGTATAATTAATTGGTCGGCTAGATCCGAATCTCAACAAAAGCGCAGATACATTTTTTTACGCGGGGCGATTTTAGTAAGGCGCGGGAATTAGGTGGTCACAAAGAATGTGAATGATTATCAAAGAAAAGTACTTAATAAACCTTCTCAGAATAAATTGAGTTAAAGGTTTATTGTTTCGCGTAATTAAGAATTTAATTAGTAATCAGATTCGAATTGCTTATTTAAAAAAAAAAATAATACAAAGAAAGGCTAATTAAAACGTGTTATCTGCTGTTTTATCAAAACAAAATGTAAGCAATGGCGGCACTAGTATAAAAATCGGACGCACGATTTTAGGATTTGAATTTGGAATATTAAGAAGTAGTTTCTTTTTTAAACGCCAACAAAAAGTTATGTGTATTAAAATTCTTTCAGTGTGGCAACAATACGATATTTAATCACAAATAACTGATTAATTGAATAAATAGAACAATATAAATGAGTAGTTATTTATTTGATAAAAATCCGCTGCTTGCAAAGAATCAAATTGAATTTTGGTTTTACGTCCGGGTTGACACCAAAACATATTTATATATTTTACTAATGACGTTTTTACAGTAAAATTCTATTAATGCAATTATTATCAAAGAGTGGTTGTTTTATTTAAATATGTGTATGTGTTTCTCCTTGTACACAATTTTACACAACTATCGCTTATGTGGACAATTCGGAACAGAGTCAAATATGCAACAAGGAAACAACTGTCACATTGATACTTCGTTTCGTTTCTTTTTCCAATAAGCCCGCCAAAATTGGAACACAAACAAAAACACAATTCTATTTACATTCACCGCGTACAAACAAGTGACTCGAGAATTAAGTATGCCCACAGGTTACTGTCCAAAGAGAGACATGCCCAATACACCAATGCTGCACAGCCAAAAAAAAACAATATCGGAACAAAAGACTTGAATTATTTCGTTAGCAAAGAGACAGGGGTCCAGAGGTCACAAGCGAACGGGACCTTGATCCAGTATGGTAGCACGTCACGACCGCGACTCTGACGCCCAAAGCCTCTGGCTTGACCCCAAACATAATACAGATAAATAGACCGCGTATTATATAGAAATATTTTATAACTTGGCATAATTTATGTGTTTTATTTATTTATATGGCCGATTTTTTGATTGAGATATCGATATTATTTGATATAACGGATACGCTCCAGGCTACCCTTTTTAGTGTTAATGACTCTCTATCATTTGATATTTATTATTTATTATAATGAAGCAATAGTACGTTAAGTAAGTACCAACGTAATAATGATAATTATATAGACAACTCAAAATATAACCATTACCATTTTAGTTATACCATTTAAACATTAGTTGATTCAATACAATATACCTACTGAAATCAAGAATATGAATTATTAGTATGAGAGACACATTTTCAGTGTACATATCTACAATGTAACTTGCAAAACTTTTCGATCGAATAATCGAAAGTCGTTTTAGTACAATGTTTATTTACTGAATGTCGCCAAAGAAAATGGACATTTCTGAACAATAAAAAAACGCACAAGAAAGTGCCAACAGTCTAGCGGACGTGCAATCACTGCATTTTCTTATTCAAGCCAGTTCGCAAATGCAATTTTATTAAATGAATATAATTCTGACGAGAAGCGACAAACTACTTTTTCGAACACGTGAATGGTTGAATAACAAATACATTTTTAAACACCTTCCCTAGTCTGATAGATCTGTAATATTATTTATTTTAATAACTGTAATTCTTTATAAAAGCATTTTGTAACTAAATTATGATTCGATGTAATATATTGTTATACTATTGATCTGATGTTGTTATGGTGTATTACCTCTAAATAGCTATCAACACTCCTAATACAAACCGTTAGAATCAACATGAGTTTAGGATGATAGATGGATGGTTTTCACCAAAATTAAGTTATTAGACACAGAACGCCAGACTGTATTAGTCGTACAAAATCAATGACGAAATAGGGTACCGTTTGAGAAGATATTGTTTCATTCGAATACATAATAATGTCCATTTTGTCTCGCATTTTCAATCAATTCGAATCTTTAATTTTATTAAAACATATAAAATATACAACATCAGTGCAGTAAACCTTCCATCGATTTCATCATTATGCAACTGTTCGTTTAAAATACTTGACTGCAAACATTCAACTTAATTTTTCCATTACTTCTCAACTTTTAATCAACTAAGTAACCATAATATGAGAGTAATTAATCCATCGACTGTCAATAATCAATATTATATCACTCATACAACGTGGGCAGCTGTAATCGTCCGATAATTCCAAAAGAGACCCATATTTTACGTTCGTTATAATAATGAATACGTATATAACTATGCGCACAATTTAGTGACTATAAATCAGATACAAAAGACATGTAAGTGTTCCTAGTTTAGCTGAATTTATTTCTAATATCTTTCGTCAGAATTGCCAGTCAAGTTATATTATATTCTATTTGCACGTGGGTTCCGACGTAATGGCGCAATAATTGAAAATTATCGTCGCTCAATATGTAGCGAAATAATTTACCTAATCTAAGGACATTGATTCAATCTTCGTTATTAATTTCGACGAGGGCGTAAGGACTTTTAAAGATTTCGTCATACTTTTGTTATTATTACTAAACGTTTTGATAAAAACACAATAACGTCCTTGCATATAATATATGAGTTTCATTACAGTCTACGGCATTGTGAATTAAAATCTGTAGTATATTTTTGTCCGTTTACCGCCTCTTTCACAAACTGCTGGAGGCAAAACAAATTTAACTGACTACACATATTAATTCTACAAAATGCTCTTTACTTTACAGAAAGTTATATTGTACCGTCTGTCAAAAATACAACATTTAAATCTATCTAATGCTGTGCCTGCACGCGTGTATGGATTGCCAGCAATAATGTGTAAATAAACTATCGAGATAATAATCTAAGTCTTTAGTATAGCTTTAATATAGCTCCGAGTCGTAGGTACCTCGTTGGCTAAACGCCATTTTCTTCATATCGAATAGTTATGTCAAAGGTCGTTTATCATTCGGTTAATAATTTCGTGGATTAATTATTGTGGACATAACAAATTATAAGTTTAAGACGTTCACAACATGACATGAAACATTATTATAAAGAAAAAAAAGTAATAAATGCGATAAAAATTAAAATATAAAAAGAGAACATAATACTGATAATACAATTATACACCTATAGAAGTTCAAAGAAGTACATATCTCTAAAGGGAGGTATTAAAAAAAAACTCAGATAACAAATTCTACGTAACACAGTGTTGCGAAACACATAAACAAGAGTAACTAACGCATTTGTGGAACGATATAATTGCCGGAGAAAATTGGCGAGTAATCAATAGGCTTGATTAAAATTCAATACGCGCAATTACCGTGTACAATGGTAATTCAAGTATCGCTCACAACTCCAATAACGTATTCATCATGCGTAAGAGG
This sequence comes from Rhyacophila brunnea, assembly GCF_057557595.1. NCBI lineage: Eukaryota > Metazoa > Arthropoda > Insecta > Trichoptera > Rhyacophilidae > Rhyacophila > Rhyacophila brunnea. The sequence goes on from NW_028232774.1 coordinate 26,783,075, forward strand.
AGGAAAGTGAAACTAAGTGTGCATATTAACCACTAAGTTAATTTTATTTTACCAATCCAGCGGAAATGTTTATTACGGTTTACGAATTACGATTTACGCATTAACAACGCGAATTATGCGGGAAACTGTAGTATTTGGGGAGAATACAAGATTCGTGCTGGAAACTAGAAATCACGCAATATTATAATGTGAAGCGTTGTCAGATTTCTCGGTAACCGAGTACGCTAAACTACGCTAATGTTATTGTGAATTAATTTGACATCTGTCAATTACACATACTGATATTTGTTAAAAATAGTTGACAAGGGTATATTGAATAATATATATTTTTTTATACTAACTAAAGGTGGGATTCGAAGCGAAAGCCGTAGTGTCTCGTATCAATCAAATTAAGTAAACCATTGTGCCACACGTCAGGCGGAAATCCCACACGAATTTGCAAAATAGAAAAAAACATTTTTTATACACATACTATTATTTATACTAATTTCAAAATAACTCAAAAATATACGACACCACAATCAACAATAAATTGACCAATTATCGCCGAATTTTATTATTATTGTCTAATATAATGAATTATCTTACGTGATTGTTCATCTCTTAATATCCTAAATAAATCATTGTTAAAATAATATAGTTTTTGGGTCTCTAGTTTATGTCTCGGTGTGACCTTAGCAAATATATTTTTTGTACAATATTGTCAAGCTTGCTACTAATGAATTTGAAATGCGAAAAGACTTGCAGCAAATTTAGCTTCACTTTCAAAGCAGCTCCATTTGTACAAAACATTTTTAGTGTTATAATACAATTTAATAATTGTTTCCGTTGTCTATTTCAGGCACTTGCGGTAGTGGCGGCGTTCTTCGCGTGCTCACTGGTCGCGCATTGCAGCGTGCTGGTGCCGACGTACGTGCTGCCGCCTCCATCATTCAACACAGGGCAGAGGACGCTCGCCCGCCTCGCAGGGGGCCATCTCAGACTGCCATCATTAAGAGACGCCCAATCACAACAGCACAACTCTAAAGCTAACCCTGACCATGGAAAGAACTCCCTCACTCCACCCGGAGAGAAGGACATTAAGTACGGATCCCAGCGATTCAAGGAGAACGAGGTCAAAGACCCCGATATCAAGAATTACGACAAGTATTCTGGCGTTGTGGTAAAAACTGAAGGCCAGAACGTAGGATGGAACCAGGGGCAATGGGACGACGGCATGCTCATGTCCAGCGCCGGAGACGGAGAGGAAAAGGGAAAGAAGAAAGCTGCCGACACCGACGAAGATAAGAAAACGCTATCCGATCAAGTCGCCGAAGGGAAGTACGGTCTGATCCAGAAGGAGATTTTCGTTAACCCACCGACACAGCCAGGTGTCATAAGCTACACGGCCAATCCGGAAACCAAAAACAAGGACAATGAGAGCAGTCTAGGAGGACTGAAAAAAGAGGAGATCTGGCTGGCAGAGGACCATTTGCTCGTTTTGAAAGGCGGATCATTCCCGGACCATGGGGCCAAACCCACGGCAGCAGGAGAAGCGTGGCCAGCGATCGACGCGTACGTGGCGCCCCCCAGGCAAGTAAAGATTCCGCAAAACCCCGAAGTGCCGCCGCCCTTTCCCGTCCGCCTATCGGACGGCGGCCCTCTCGTCTTCCTCACGCCCGAAGGCAGTATCCCCGCTCCCGCGTTCCCGCCCCTTCCGGGCTTCGGAGCTTCTGCTCCGCCGCCATTCTCCGGCCCCTATCCGCCGGCGTTCCCGCCCCAGGCTCTTGGTCCCGATCAGGGCAACTTTACTGCCGGGCGAGCTCCGTTCCCGTTTGCTCCTTTCCCTTTCGCGCCGAGGAACGGGAGCGACTTCCCCTTCCCGTTCCCGTTCCCCGCGACGATGAACAATGGATCATTTCCAGGCGGACCACAGGGGCCGGGAGCACAGTTCGCACCACCACCGGGAAACCTGACGGACCTCTACGACGAGGACGACCCTTCGATCTACTATCCGCCGCCCTACAGTTTCTACTATCGGGCTGATAACACGAGCAAGGTGCCCGCCGGCCCTCTGGTTCCCGGGATCGTGCTGCCTCCGCCGCCAGACTTCTTTGCGCCGCTGGAACCTTACACCACCAAAGCACCTTCCACTTCCACCACATCTACCACTACCCAAGCACCCGCACACGCTTATCCGGCCACACCTGCGGCACCTCCAACTTCAGTACTTAAGCCTCGTCCTCCACATAGAAGACCCGCCAGTCCGACGTCTGGCTATCTCCCAGTAGGAAAACCATCATACGCCCTGCACGATAACACTATAGACAATATTTCCACCCAGACACCTAAAGCGGTAACGATAACGTCTCGTCCAGCACATCGCCAGCCCGACAGGGTTGTGGTAATTCCCAAACCAACTCCCCCGAGAAAGATTTACTCAAACACTCCCGTAGTAGTAGAGAAGAATCCACCATCTGTAACTGTACTGCACAAACCGATAAAAACAACTCTGAAACCAGTCCCCATATCTGGTTTGTACGATTTCCCGGAGAAGAACTACTTCGAAGGAAACTCCGTGACGCAGTCTCCGCGACCGTTCCCGGTGTACGGTCCGCCAGAGAGAGCTCGCATCAAGCAGTTCCCCGACAAGACATATGTCACTTCCACTCCTGTACCGTTGAGGGCATACTACAGCGAGCCGACATACGCGGAAGCTCCGCAGCCTCAAATTCAATACACCAGCCAAACCGATGGCAGACTTCGCCCTGATTATTTCAATGCGAGACAAAATGGAAAATCTGTCGCGTCCTTCTATTTCTATGAAGAACCATCGAAGGCTGTAGTGGCTACACCATCTCCGGTGGCATACTTTGATGGAAGAAACTATTACCAATCTGTCGGTGCAAATGGACAAGATGGTTACTTTTACAATTCTCAATCACAAGGAGGATTTGAGCCATCGTCTAATTTAGAATATGCACCTGTCCCAAGTCGAGATCCTTCTCCGTTCTTCTTCTCTATACCACAAAGACAGGGATCCAGGACATTAACGCAGGAATACTTCAGCGTTCAGAAGCCTAAAGCACAGACATTTGCCAGGCCAAACAATGTGCAGCAACAAGCACCTGTAAGCAGCCAGCAACAATCGATCAGACCATCTACATTCTATGATCAGATTGCTAATATTCAGCAGACTATTGACTACTACACAACACGTAGACCAATAGCCAATGCCTATAGGCCCAGTCCTTACAGAGAAGTGAGGCAAAAACCAAAGCCCACTCCGCGCCCGGTATACCAATTCAGTTATCAGAGCGAATCAGCAAGGCCGGAACAAAATACTTTCCGTGCCCCTCAAATGGACTCGGAGCCATTCAGGCCTATGGTATCATACAGTAAACCATTCAACGTAGAAGGAGAAAAATACAGAGCCACTCCTACTCCAATTATAAAAACCACGACTGAATCTTCATATGCAACTCTCAAACCTGAAGAATTCAAAGATTATCAGGATATACCACTAAAAAGTGAAAATCCTGCCATTAAAAACAGACAGCGAGGTCTTAATCCGACTACTAGAAATCCAGTGAACCATGCCTATTATACCAAGCAAGAAGAAGGCTTGTTTGATGACATCACAAAGAATTATTTCACAATCTTCGGTCAGAAGATCGAACATAGCAACAGCGATGGCGTGGGAGTTGCCGTAACAGCCCCGATAAAGCCAGTGGAAGTAAGCACGGTTAAAACACCACTGGATAATGGAATCAATATTAGATATGAAGAAAATTCTGCCGCATATGCACCAGAAAGACAAGCAGTCGTGTCGCTCTCAGGAGACACAGCAGTAAACTACAGACAACCGAGGCCGCTGATAAATCCTGAGAGTGAGTTTATACCGATTGTCAATCCCGAGGTCCAGGCAAAATACGAAGCCGATAGACAATTGAAACAAATAAGAGACCAACTGTCGCATAGACAGAGAGTTAAGAACGTAGAAATTATCAAATCAGAAGGAATCGAACAAGCGGATCAGTTTGAAGAAGAAAGATTGCAGCAGTATTATAATAGTCAAGCGGGACAAACCGCCCAACGAGGTCAGAGTCAAAGTGCCAATGAAGGTTATAATAAAGCCGTAGCAAATAGCGGGGGAAGAGCCCAAGTGGCTGAAGGCAGACCGGGTTCGTTGGTTGCGTACAGACTTCCAGGAGAAGGTGCCCATGTATATTTCTTAACTCCGCAGCCTGCCAGACCGGACGGTCTCAAATACAGAACTCCCGAGGAGATAGCAGCACTTAGTTGAATTGACAGACACAAATTAGAATGTGATACAATTAATAATTGCCAACAAATTTGGAATGTCGATCAATGACAATTTAATATGACTATCGGTGAATAATTTCAATTAATACCTAGTGAACTTCATTCCTATCCAAGCGCAATTAAAAGAAACAAAATATTAATAGCTTATTAATCTTTCATACGAGACGAACGTGGGGGATAATTTATAAAATTAAAACACTTTGTTCCTTGTCATACCTTGTCCATGTTGCGGACTGAATAGTGAATTATGAAAATGAGTGACTCTTTTATTTCATTCATGAGACGACATGAACATTTTAAAGTGTCAGCCGTTGTCTTATAAGATATTTAAAAGACAGCCATTAAAAAAATTAAATATAATTATTAGTCGCAACATGAATTCGTGATTAAAATAAGTTGGTGTAAAAAAATGACTGCTCAAATGAGGAAAAGAAGCGCAAATGTGATTAGACAATATATGCCTTTTTATAAATAACATAATATATTTTTATTTTTTTATAATATTAAAATTAAAAACTATTGACTATTTAAATGAAACTGTATTTGATAAGAATCATTTTTCATAAAAACATACTACCGAGTGTAGTTTTAGATCATTATTTTTTAAATTTTTGTTTCGCATCCTATTATTTCCTTTTATATGATAAGGTAACAGTAATATTATTTTTGTAACGTACTTCAAATGTTATATTGTATTTCTTTTAGAAAATAGTGTTTTTGACGACATGCGGCTATTGTATCGAAAAAAAAAAACCAACACGAACAATATAAAAACTATTAAATGGTTGCTGGGAAATCCCCACATAATAAAAATTCTTTTGAATTCATCCGTAATTAAATCAATAATTTATATAGATTTTTTTTAAGACCAGTAGTCACATGTCAAAAACGACAGCTTCATGTGAAAATGCCATATTTTCTTCTTCCATTATGTAGTTCTTTAAGGTTGTAATTCTATTAGTGAATAGTGAAAAACAAAATATATTATATCGCAGGCTTTTATGTGAATATTATGTTATAGCATTAAAATAATCGTTTACAATGAACGCTTCGTCGTTCAGAGCTGTAGGCAATTTAAAAAAAATGCAATGATGAATTTGCAGAAATTATTATACACACAAAACAGTATTCTTTGATTTAAAAAATAAATAATTAAATTTTCACGTTTCATACTTTGACACTAGAAGGAAAGAAAACAAAAAAAAACCCTTACTCATTTAACAATTTGTACTTTATGAAAACAAAGCTACATATTTGTGAAAACAAAATTTTATTTTTCAACCACGGCGACCTGTATATAATATTTATTATATTGTATAGGCGACCTGTATATAATATTTATTATATTGTATACATAACAGTTATTCATATAATTTTAAAGGGTCATGGTCATGTTTACAGAAACCAAGATACAGAACGAACAATTAATAAACAGTCTTGCCTATACATGGGTGTCAATTAATATGATTCACCGCACATTTTCTCTTACAATAGCAAACACGGACGACCTTCTAATGTCAAATATGAAACGCAGTATATAAAATGAAATTAGTACCAAAATTAGACATAAGAAATGTTTCCTACATGAAAAAATAATAAACGAGAATAATAATTATTATTTATATTGTCTGGTCTCTTGTGTTAAGAGACAGTGCAATTAAAGATCTTATTGTAAATATTTCCCTGTGAATTATTTATTTTAATGTTAAGCCCAATACTTTTGCCTAAATATTATTGCAGTGACTGGTCCGTACGAACAGAATAGTTGAATTACTATAAATTAAAATATACTGTATAAGCTTTTTAAAATATCAGTTGTTTTATTATTAACAGAAATATAAGTAAATAATTATTCTGAAACACTGTATCATTTTGAATGAGTTTTATCTGCAAGTAATACTTTCAAAATAAGTAATCAAAATTTTATGTGTTGACTTACTTTGCCTTGGAAGAGTTTTCAATAAAGCAAGATTGCCCAGAATGCATACATAAAAGATAAAACATTAAAAACATCTTAATTTCGCGAAAACATCAATACTGCGTTCGTCAATTAAAACACTTTCAACCGATCTTGTTAAGAAATTAAGACTTCTTGATATGAAAACACACTTAAATTTGTAAAAAATAAAAAATAATTAGTATTCGGTAAATTTTCAGTCAATACAAAACTGATATTTTTCATTAGAAGAGTTTAAACATCCTGTAAATCGAAAAAGAAACTACAATGATAAATTTTATAAAACTAACCATCAAATATTATCATTATTTCAATAGTTTGGATTGGCCAAACAAAAGAACTCACAAAACAAAAAACTTATCTTAAATTCATTAAATACGACAGAATATAATATATTAATATCGAAATAAATCAATACTAAAGTGCATTATGATATAAAATGTATAAATAAAATCAAATCCAGATAATTAATTATAACGTAATAATTGCAATATTGTACAATAAATACAAGACGAGGTGAGGTGACCGAATAGCACACAAGGCTTGTGCATTTTAGTGACAATTAATCCGTTTCTACGGACCAGGCAATATTAAAATGTTTCAAATGAATAAATTATGCATACGAGAATATGTACTATTTTTTTTTTAAATAATATTAATTATATGCGGAGTGTACGAGAAAAAAATTTCCCATGTTTAAACGCTGAACGCTGATGATAAAGCGTGGCAACTAAGACATTGTTAACTTTTCAATAATAAAATGAAAGTGAACATTATGTTTGTTTTAATTTCGTGACCTCCATACCAGACATTATTAATGTTGTGACTCGAGCAGTCGATGTAAGGTGATTTTTATTCAATTTCATACTATATTATCAGCAGTGTGGCATTTGACACAGATTTATGTGGTGATATTTTAAAACAACAGCTGATAACTCCCAATTGGATCACGTCATGCATTTATATAGAAATAGGTAACATATAAAAAAAAAAACTGCCGGTGAAACATTTCATCAGTCTGTCTTGTAAAACTCATAAATACAATGTTGACTAAAATTTTTATCGAATACTCCAGAATTGTCGAATATTTTCATGAGTAAGATTTTTGCACCCATAATAAATCTACATAGTAATTTCAAAAATCAATCCACCTCGTAATTTGTGTCAATACAAGAGAAAAATAATTGCAATTTTTTTAAATACAGAACTTGTGTAGCTATTTCATAAATAGTATATATTTTTTAACATGAAAGCTTTAACCTATTCCGTTAAAATGTTCACTTTAATGTTGACAATGTTCATTTTGCACCCACTGTGGCCTTGTTTATACAGTTCTCATCTCTGAAACCTTGAGTAGCAGTATTGTTCATGTTTCTGGCTAAGTATTTGATCCAGTGCAAGGATCCAATGGTTTGGACAAATGCAGGGGTTCTTAACCTATGGGTCACAACCCACAATTGGGTCACTTGGCATATTGAGTGGGTAGCGAGACATTTAAAATTATCAAGATATTTTGTTGGGTCATAAAACAAGACTATTATTCTAATCTGGGTTGCGGTTCAAAAGGGTTAAGAAACCGTGGGCCAATGCTAACCACCATTCCTTGTAAATAAATGTAATGCATATATTATACCTCGCCATGAAGCAAAAATGGAAATCAAAAAGACATCAACAAACACAAAATCACATTGCCAAAATAAGTCACAAATTCACCAAAAAGAGCAAACCACACATAGAACTTACAATTTCGTCGATGAAAGGTATGGTCGGAGGTTTAACAAACAATATGCTCAGTTTGATTTCCCCATACTCATACAATGCCCAAACTATAGATCTGTGTATAGTCCTTTGAGAGTTTTGGATGAAGCATCACTGAGCAAATTATATACATATTTAAGGAGAGACAAAACTTTAAGGTAGATTGAAACAATGTTTGATTTAAAAATGCATTATGCAATCTAATTTAATTACTGCATTTTACGTGAGCATACCAGGGCTGGAAATGGAGCCAGATCCGAACCCCAGAACCCGAAGAACCAATAAATTATTGTAGAACTGGAAACCTTGATGGTGAGCCAGTTATTCCACAAAATAGTAATTCTAATGCAATAATATATCATTCCCCACGATGGCCGCGCGGCTTAAGCGTTGGCCTATTGCGTCGTGGGTCCCAGGTTCGAATCCTGGGTCTGGCAAGTACACATATTGTTTTTTTCAATTTGTGTATGAGTCAGAGTATGGACCTAATAGGTTAAGCAAGTGGCTGACATCCATTTTTCGTAAAAACAAAAATCTGTCAATACAAAACCTCCACTTTGTGGAGGCCCATATGATCGGACATAGTCGGAATGAAGGAATAATATACAACAGTTTTTTTATTAATGTGGTTGAATACCTACAAATTATGATGTTCATATGCTTCACCTGGTAAGAATAACTTAAAATTCCCATAATGTAGGTACATACAACTAAGCAGGTAGGAGTGGGAAGGTACCTATTTGCTTTTTAAAGAGCTGGAGTTCCGATTTACATTAAAAAAATATTTAAAAGCTGTTTTCCAATTAATATGTATTTGAATACAGGGTTCAGTGAATAGCTAGCAACAATCCTTGAAAAATTGTAAGTACCTTTGTGGAAGATTCATAATACAGGGCATATTGGGATGAAATGGAGATGTTTTAACAGACTATTTTACAAGGATTGGTTGTAAGCCATTCTCATAAACCAGACTATTTCAAACATTTTTGGCTTACCTAACAAAGTTTTTTTAGACAATATCACATACATTATAGAAAAATATTTAAAAACAATGCTCGTACACAGACAGCATAATCCAAATCACATAAAATGATTCATACATGTGAAGTGAGAGGTAGGTATTATTAATTAATATTTGTTGCCCCTTGTGTCTCCTAGGCATAAAGTTGATTTTACGCTGAGTGAACTTTGACAACATGATCAATCTAGTGCCACTGACTGCCCCTCGTCTTCTGGTCACCCTATGTTGGGAATTACTCTTAAATCATGCCTTCAATCAAACACATGAAGCTATTAGTTTTAAAGTCACCTCCATATTCCACCATTTTGACTTTCCACATTCAGGACTGCAAATAAAATATTTTCTTTTTGCAAACATATTACAGTAAAACCTCATTAGTAAGAACACTGATAATTCGAAATTCGCCGTAATTCGAAACTTTCCCGAAAAAAAAAGTCCCTTGAAAATTATTTTCATATCAAACCATACCTTTAATTCGAATTTCGTAATTTGAAATGATTTCAGAGTCCCTGGCATATAAAAATATTCATTAAATCGTAATAAAGTACACTATTTCATGAGCCAGTCATTGAAAATTGTGACAGACTTTTCTTAAAACATCAAAAATCACTTATTTTATGGTAGTAATAAAAATAATCCTGACATTTTATGACCCATTTCGGTAGTCACATCTATGATCAGAAACGAAATTAATGACAATCAAAAATTTTTTTTTTCCTTCAAAATTTTAATATTTTTCCCCAATTTTTTTTTCGATTTTCGGTCCCATGGAATTCGTACTAACGAGGTTTTACTGTAATATGTAATTTATAAAAAGCGAATGACTAAATAATATGATCCAAAACTCATAAAAATTAATTAAAAACACATTTAAAATTGGTCGAGAAATATAAAAAATGGGAGCTGATAAATATAACCGACATTACAATAAACCAGTTTAATACTATTTTGGGCTAGATATACATAATTTGATAGAAAACTATTTACAGAACCAGAATCAATAAAAATATATTTAAAAAAACAACGAGGTAGCTGACTTTGAAAACAATAACCTCACATTATATTGTCTGACATGAACTCACTAACAGAACATACGAATTTGACCCAGCCATGAGATCGAAATCCACCAATCAGGAAACTAGCATGCATATCTTGTTTATGATATGGTCATGCTCACCAAATGCCAATGCTATTTTTGGTTTCACCATCAGTGGATGAGATGTATACTTTGAGAGAATACATCACTGATTTTCCTGGATCTCATCTATGTAGATATTATATTGACTGTGCAAAGGCAAAAGGACAAGAGGGTTAGAGACAATTTTTAACATTACAGGAGAGCAATTTAAAAAATAATTTTATTAGTTTCATCATATCGTCACCTCGATAACTTGATTTTCACTGTTTTTGAGTTAGCTATTAAATATTATTCTACATTTCCTTCTCTACAATAAGATAAAACTAGGTAAGTCGGAAGTTAATGGGAACTGTATTAATTTTGTGTTCGAAAATATTCGATGATTTTAAAATCATAAATGCAATAAATAAATAAAATAATACATCTAAAATATTTCATACAACTGAACATTAGACTCAATTAGACAAGCACAATTTTTTTATAATAATTTTAGCCTAGATTTTAGTTAATCAAGTAAAGTTTAAATTTCATTTTCCCAACAATGACCAAATCAGAGTTATCTAGTTGTAGTATTGAGGTGACGATATATTTTTCACTAAATACCCTATCAAAAAATAGTTATAACTTTGTCACAGGATAACTTTGCTGACAAGCATTTGTGATGTTGAAGATGACATCCTAACTCCAAAAATAACTCATTATTGTTAACCCTAACGCTCTTTCGGCATAGCACCCTCGATATGCACACAGATCAACTCTAGGCAAAATTCCAGCCAGTGATAATGAACTGACCTGTATTCATTTCTATCTGCGTCTTCATGTCGAGAAGAGGCTTGTCGTGCAGGCGCAGGTAGACCTGGATAGCGGTGCGGGCGGCGCGGAAGTAGAAGGGGTGCGCCCGGAGAACGTCCTCCAGCCGCATTAGACCTACGTATGAGCGCAGCGTCATCTTGCGCAGGCAGTACGAGTGGAAGTCAAACTGGTCTTCGATTATTTCCGAGAAGTGCTGTATAGAAACGGAAAAGAGAAGTATTAGTTAGGAACAATTTAAATTTGATGTGGACTTTGTTCAATTCCAGACAAATACAAAATTATAAATCTCGAGATGGGTATACGGTTTTATTAAGCTTTCTGAGTTCTTTCATTTGGTCGATTTAACTAAACCTGTTATCTGTATCATTTTTAGACAGGCTATTTTATCAAGACAAAATGTCAAAAGGGCCACTCAGGCATTTTAGAATTTTAACTATATCTAGCCGCAATGGGTTAAAAATACTTTTTTTATCTTCTTGAAAAACCATGTGCTGCCGAAAAATAGTTCTGCACGGAGATAAATAATTAAGAATACATAGTGAAATAAACTCACCCTATCGACTTCATGTGCTTTCTTTAACGCGTCGCCCCAACGTTCGAGTCTCTGATATGCGACAGCACATTCTGTCTGGTACCACATGCACTGCATTTCGTTTAGATTGTCTGTCGCTACCACACCTAAAACAATCACAAAAATTCATTTTTAATAATCAAGAGTTTCATATAAAAATAAGGTAAATCACTGTTTCCACTACAAATTACGGCTATCGACCGTGTGAAAGATGTCAACACTTTTCACTAGGATTGGTTGTTGAAACAAAATAAAAACATATACTCTGCTGATGTCTGAGTAGAAGATGGAATTCTTATGTCATATTTCATGGATCACAGGTCCAAACAGCATATAATAAGAATCACAAAATAAGTTTAAAGATAGATATCATCTCGATAGCAGAAGTAATGATAAATGGCACTCAAATCAAATGTCCACAGAGGAGGTATGTATCATGAGATTACTCGCAAAACCAAACTGGGATGAAGTGCATTCGGGAGCCTGAATGGTATCTTCAAAAGTGACCAATGCGTGCTACCATTGTTAATGTATAGATATATGGATATGAAAAAAAAAAATATCAAATGACGATAGGCTGCACTTTTTAATGAATCCATCTACTTCAAAGAATTAATTGGTGGCAAATAACTAGGGAATGAAATGAGCTATGGCGAAGCCTTCGTCCAGCGGTGCACTGACCCCAGTTGATGGTGATGTAAAATTATTGTTAAGTAATCGACATTCAGTAAGGAATATTTATGCTACTCTTCAAAAATATCGTTCACTTAAATGATTGGTGAAATATAAAAATTTGTTGAATATAATATAATAATTTGTGTTATGATATTACGATACATGAATAATCAATAGCCGTGTTATTTCTACTAAGTTACATTATAATACATACAATAATATTAATAATTTTAAATCTTATTAAAATAATATTATATTAGTTGATGACATCTATATGACCATACAATAAAAAATATAGTGTTTCGTAAGCTTCATATTAAAACTAGTTTTTATTTGAGTCTGACAACAATAGATGGAGCCACTTAACAAAAAATAAAAAGCCCCCTACAGCAAAGTGAGTAAATAATTTTTTTAGCTCGTTGTCAATCCATTGCAGGATTAGAAGTGATCGCGAGTTCAAGGTCAACCAGTGAATCAAGATTTCAAATGATCATTCATAGGAATGTGGCAAACGATAATAACACCAACAAAATATTCATCATATAATTCAGTTCTATGTATGATTGCCAAAAAAATTATATTATGTTATAAAATAGCAGGATTGGTAATGTATAAGCCGAATAGCTAGCTGCCTTCATCGAGGTATTCCTAGTATCAAATTACACCACCAGTCTCAACTAACTTCGTGAATACAGTGGAATAATTAATACTTTAGTCTGTTGATTCCAGAGATATAATTTGGCTAACAAGAACTCGTATACAGATGCGAATCTTTTAGCAGAGCTTCAACCCACATGCCGTTAGGGCAGAGCGGGGTCATTTGAGCCACGGGGTCACCTGCGCCACCCGTAGTATCACTCTTACGCTGCATTATAGATACAAGCGGTGGATTCCAAACAAAGCGGGAGTGGTAGGCAGTCAATCCGCAATTGCATCAGTCACCGTCCGGTGTTCGATGTGACTGTGAACGTGCGATGTTACTATTTTCACGCCAAAAGTAAAGAAAGCAGTTCCTCATACTTTTTGGTCTCAAGACTCTCAAGCACATGTCTGTGGTGTTACGGCAATCAAGTAAATGTGTTTTGATTTAAAAATAGTGTGTTTATGCGATGACAAAATCAAAAATAATCTATTTTCAATAGTCTTTGGGTGGCTCAATCCAATTAGTAATAATTTGGGGAAGGGGTCATTTGAGCCATAACAAACGTACACCTGAAAGTAACAGATACACCTGAGAAGGACCAGCTTGCTGCAGAACAAAGTAAACGGAAAAGTGAGGGTAGCAAGAAGATAGTAAAGTCGACGAAACTGACAGTGAAGAAAGCTATTTTGAAGAGTTCCTCTGAATCTGATGAAGAGACACGACCTGTTAAGAAAACTAAAAATCTCCAAAAGAAGAAAAAAGTACGTACAAGTATAACTATATGTTCCTATTGTTTTCTAATAACTTGGATTAAAGATTTAAGAAAGATTTTGATTGTATTTTATATTGCTCTGATGAAAAAAACCTTTCTATGCCCACTGGCTCAACTAACCCCATCCGGCATTTGCGACATTAATGTAAATTTAGTCATGTAAACATCGTCTTTGTTACAGTTTTTTGATGAAGTTACATAACCAAATAAACAACTTAACTGTTTTAAAAGATATCATTTCTTATTTCTTCATTAATTAGAAGCTATACTGCTTTGAGCAAAATCATGATCAAGTGCCCTACTCTAGTTCATTAGTCAATAATTGAGGCATCTAATTACAAAAGGCGACAAGACCGCAATTCAATATTTTCGGGAAACAACGTTTTTATGTTTCAAGCTTCAATTACGTGTTTTAGCATGAGAATTTTTTTTCCGTTGTATTCTATGTCAAAACTAGAACCAAATGGCAATTTGTTTCAGCCGATAAACTCTTAAATGTAATAAATATAGGCAAAATAAATTTGGACGTAGCGCTACTTGTACCTCACTTTTTAATTTATTCGGCATAAGGCACATATTTCCGTGGCACTGTCATGAGTTTGCCAGATGCTACAGCATGGGAGACGCCCTTTTCAATATTGAACGTTCCCTTATTGGTTGACTTAAACACGCACGACATCAACCAAGCTTTAAATAATATGAAACACGGACTTGGCGCTTTTTGTAATAAGTCTAGACTTAAAATATTTTTTTTCGTAGGGTTATATCACGTTTTGGAATGTATAGATCAATACATATTGTGTAAAATTATACAAAGAATACGTGCGTATTTTTTTCTCGATTTTGACCAAATGTGGACTTATCGCTTTTTGGAATTAGACGCCTCAATTACAGCATGCATTCTGACGAGGAGATACTTGTGCTAAGCTTGTTAATTAACTGAAAATATAAATGCTCTGCACCCACGGTAACTGAGTTGGTAGAGTGGCCGCCTCTGAAACCGAGGGTGGCTACCTAGTATAGGATGGCAAATTTTTTTTTTCAATGTGTGTTTAGACAAGGGTACACTATGCTGATTGAATGGCTAACAACCATACTTTGTAAGTAAGGCCTATAATATGCTCCGCTTAGAGGCGAAAATGGTAATGCGATGTAGGTGCAGTTCTTTGGAATATCCTATGACAAGCTCTCATGTTATTTTATGGGTACTTTTATACTATTTATAGTGAATAAGACAGGTTGGTATTAAAATTTTCAATTACTTTCAAATGTAGACACAATACATTGTTTTCTACCCTATTGCTACATTCACTGCATATTGAGACTCAAACCAAAAGACAATATTAAATTTTATATCAATTATGCGCCCTAATTGTACGTTAATTACACCAATTAACTAATTGCGGCACAGAAAGGATTAACAACGGACCCATTGAATGTGTGACACACTATACATATTTAGAAACATGGGTCAATGAGAAATGCGAACAGGCTCAGGAAATAAAAACTAGAATTGAGATCGCAGAGTACCTTTCTCAAAAAGAGATGCCACCTTCGCAATCGAGACCGTAACCTAGGTCTAGAATGTGTATGATTCACTGTTATATTCTTTCAATCCTTTTCTATAGTATTGAGGTATGGACGCTTTACCAGTTGACGTCATAGAATTGCGGCTGAATAGACGCATCTTCAAAATTCCTTGGACTGACCGAGTGACAATGTTGACAATCTCAATCTAATAGGAAATGACCGAGAAGTTCTGTACAGTATCAAAACCAGAAATCTATAGTACCACGGCCATATTATGAGAGGACAAAAAGGACAGCGTTCCCCAACTTGTCATCCAAAGAAAGATCAACGGTGAACATAACCGAGGATGACGCCATATTTCATGGAACTGTTCCGGGCAGTAGATGATATAGCAAAGACTGCCCTGATGGTGACCGACCTCCATTAGGGGATGGCACGATAAAAAGATAAATGGGTACTTCATATTGTTTTTTTTTTATCAAAACTCATTTAATGTCAAGAGGAAGTGAAATAAATTACTATATAATTGATTGATCGTGAGTGACGAATGACTAATGTTGTTACAGCACTCATATAACACCATGTGTGAAAGAAAAAACAGAATTGCTAGCAACAAAGAGTCACAATTATGACATTGCAGCACTTCTTGTTAGCACATGAACGCCTTTGTGTAAGAGTCCCCACAAATATATTGGAAAAACCATTCGCAGTGATGCAGCGCTGCTAAAAAAAGCACATCCGTTGGAGCACTAAAGTTTACTATTACTAAATCAACAATAATTAAATTCTCTTCGAGGAACTAGTTTATATGATGATATATTCGAAGGTGTGATGGTTGATACAAACCTTCTCTGGTGAATTTAGAACACATATCTTCGGCCAACCATACTTGACCGTCCCTGAGCATGTATTTGGCACACTTGCTGTTGATGTATCTGTCCGCTGTGTCCAGGGCCTGAGCTTCATCCAGCCACCTGTACGCTTCCGCAGGGTTACCAGCGTGCTGTAAATAAACACAAAAAATAATTTAAACGGATTGTAGGAATGAGCAAGCTCAAAACAGATATGAATATCAATAATAATTCCAGGTTAGTTTCGCCAGATCCAATATTTTTCAATAGGCATCTCGTTTACAATGAAACGTATTTGACATATTATGGTATTAACCGGATAACTGCCGCCAGCGTCCTAGCACACTTTTCTAATCCAAGAACAGAGGGCCAGCCAGGCAAAATGCGCATGCAAAGACGCTCCACTTGAAACGCAATATATCGGCCGAGGTCAATGTTTTGAATAATTCTATCACTTTGCCCATACAGAGACATCTCTTAGGATCATGGTGTAATATTTACATTTGACATTTTCTATATTATCATCAACGAAACGTCAATTTTAAACAAAGCTTTCTTGGGTTACCGAAACACGTCGCTAGTAGGGTTGTGCCACGGATCCGATATTTATCAAATCACACGCCGGGATTCCCGTTTACCCCTTATGCATACGAGAAACGGGGAATACTGTAATTCCTGAATATACACTACTACTCAATAGGAGTGACACATCTTGGAATACATACCAGTTGAATATTCGTAGTCGTATTTGACGTATCTAATTCGGTTTCGCGGCTGAAATATTTTCACTTTATAATTCATTTCTTATATGATAGTTTTATAATAATTACTGTTAGACTTTTGGCATTTTTATTCGTAATTTACGGGTACGATTTCGTAATTTTTAAACCTTCAAAATCTGTGTTGTGTCGGTTATTGTTTATTTTATAAGATATTAGTGTCGGGACTTATTTTATTCGCATAGTGTTTCACTTTTTTGTGTTATATCTTTTTATAAAAAGTTAAGTTTCTGGGATATTTGAACTATTTTACAAATATGTATATGTTTACCTTTTGATCATCTTCATAATCAAAATGGAAGGAACACAAAGTATGAGTGCAAACAGTGCAAAGTGGCGCTCTGCGTTCAACCTTGTTTTGAGACATACCACACGGTAGAAGACTATTAATTTTTTTTTAATTCGTTATATTTTTATAATATGGTTTTAAGATTAAAGTAGCATATTGTAGAATTACTTCTCATACATTATCACATTTCTCATCTTTACTGTGTAAGTGTTGTGACAACCCTGACGTTATGTGAAACATTAGGTTTGATTTATTTGGATAAATGGCGGCGTAAATGGACACATTGTGTATTAATTTGGTAAGTCTATATGATATAGTATTAATATAATGCCAAAAAAAGGATATTTACTAAGGTTTATTTTTTCAACGAAAATCGCGGCCCTCCGTATATGGCCATACTAATACCTCTTGGCATAGAACAGGTTAAATCTAGCATTCAGCTTAAAATTTCTCTTTAAAATGCCAGATTAAGAAACCGAACATTACTTTATCTCTGTCTGGCTTATTTTTATCGATGGCAGTCGGAACACTGATCAATAACACAAAAAATTACAAAATTAACCAAAGCTTTCTTTCTAAACCATTATTAATTTAATTTAATAAAATGCATTTTTATAATACATTTTCCACTTTTATTAATAAAATCTGGACCGGTTTCGTTCGCCTCAGAGGGACATTTTCAACTAAATAATTTTTATACAACAGGCATTTATAAAAACAAATTCAAAAGGTGACACAAATAATCTACCAATACATTAAATTATCTATCCAATAATATTTTGTCAATAACAATTAAATTAAAATGAATGAAATTGGATATTAATATTTCATAATATGTCATGTCTAAGCCAAATATTCTAAATTATAATAATCTAAGTTATAGGTTCAAGTCAGTTCTTTGATATTCATACAATAACCATGGCCGCGCAACTTAAGCGTTGGCCTATAGCGTCGTGGGTCCCAGGTCTGAATCCTGGGTCTGGCAAGTACACATATTGTTTTTCAATTTGTGTATGAGTCAGAACATGGACCTAATAGGTTGAGCAAGTGGCTGACATCTATTTCTCGTAAAAACAAAAAAAATCTGTTGGTACAAACCTCCACTCTGTGGAGGCCCATATTATGATCCTATTAGAATCGGACATGGTAGGGGGGGATTGTTTTAATTATACAAATATTTCTTGTGACTCACATCCTAAGGTGAGAAATATGTGGAGACAATATTATCACGGTAGTAAATCACTTGTCATTTGCAAATCTACTGCCATTTTATAATATGGAGCAAATAGTTAAATACATAATTGCAATAATGCAATAGAAATTACCCAATGACTTTTCGTTTTCTCTAATGCGCATGCCCATTACAAAAAATATATAAATAATTTGTTAAAATGCGCATGCGCAAGAGAAGTTGCAATTAATATTGCAATTAATAACTAATTTACTATACTGCGCAATCTCCTTCCGATTCAAGTTGTGTTGAGTAACCAAGGTGATAACTACCCGCTAATCTCACCGCGGTAGATTGAACTTGCAGTGGGTACACTGAATAAAGCTGCTGAAGTAATATATTATAATATTAATTGAAGGCAAAAAAACAAAAACCAGATGAACCGATCCAGTCTACTGTGGAGATAGCTCCCATGTTCTGAATAACAGATATGCATATAAATAATCGATATTTTGACACAATTTTACAGACTATGAACCAGTTGTGAAAGACTGAGACTGAGATAGACTGTTATGATCCGACACAAATTCGTAGTGCACAAGTGCACACTAAACTTTGTCAGTCATATGTATTCGTTTTCATTGAACTAAGACAACAAATTGCAGATAGTGTTATGTAGTTGTTTTTAAAATTCAAATAAACCCCCGTTAACCATCCCATTATAGATAATTGTCAAAAAATATTTTTCCATCTCTAAAATATCTAAAATTATGCCAATAAATCATACATATTCTTGATATTTTATAGATAAAAGAATATTTTTTATGTACTACAAAAGCTCTCAGTGCTCCATCCCGCTCAGAGCTCTCCCTCTCTCTCTCATCACATCCAACAACTGTGGTCCAGAGTTATCTTCACCAAACTACTCCCTGGCAGCTGTAGCACCATCAGCGAGGTCAACGACAGCGATCACCCTCTCGTCCAAGAGATCATTTCTGACTATTGTAGATTGGTGTTTCAATAAATGTGTGTTTTTTGAACTGGCATAAATTAATTAATTTAATAGCTTGATTGAGTTATTCCTATTCCTCCCCTAAGCGAAGCAGATCCTACCCCTATCCCTATTTTCAAACCCCAACCGTGAACGTAAGGTAGAAAAAGTGCTTGAGTTGTATGGCGCATCTGAACTCGTCTGTGAATAAAATTGGCGCATGGTATGCAAAAGGTTGGCCACCCCTGGTCTATGGAGTCATGTGCGACGGTGATGACACGTGGCGAGGGAGGTGCAACTATAAAACATCACACAACTCACTTTGTATATCCTTCCCTTAGTGACAAACAACTCGATAAGGGTAGGGGTGTGTTCTATCGCTGAATCAATGTATTCTATCGCCTTGGAGGTGTTTCCAAGGTGATCGTAGTGCTGTGCCGCGTAGTAGTACGTCCACAGCAAGGCGCTGGCCGGCTGCCGGACCTCGCCCTCTCCTTTGGCAAACTGACTGTTGGCGCTTAGGCACTCCATGTATTGCTTCAGAAGAAGTTCTATCGTTTCCACCTTTGATTTGTCGTCATACAAAGATCTACAAAAGAGACAAGGGCAATATGTATTAATGTCAGCATAATAAATTTATATCAGCAGTGATTAAGATTATAATGGTTCTGCATAATAATTAAGATATAGGTACATTTCTGATAAGTGAATGGGGATAATGTCTACTGTATCATCTTGTCTCGCTCGGTGCCGCTCTGACTCCTTCTATTTTAATTCCCAAACTATAAAATCTCACTTATAATGTGGTCCATTTAGAGAATAGTGATGGCAAGAAAAATAATATTGGATCAACTCTACAATTAGGAAATTTTTGTCTGGATACATATTATATAGGCTCAGAGAGCTCATTTTGTTTTTTTTCTTCTTCGCAGTAGGTTATAACACGACTGATAATCCTCCTGCTACCACTTTTCTACACTTTTTGTATTATTAACACGTTTAAACACTTTACACAAACGCAGCACGCACAAATAACGAACGTCAAATGGGAATGAAGAGGAAAGGGCTAGGAAGGATTGTAGTTCTCGAAACGGCCACACTTCTACCCAAGTCTATTTGGGTGTTAATGTAACCATTATTCTTACGATAAATTTTGTAAACTAACCTCAAATCTACGAAGAGTGGGGGAACGCCCTTGTGCAGTCCTTTCCTGAGGTATTGGTCCACGAGTCTTCTGAAGTCCTTTTGAGTTGCGTAATTAAGTGGCAATCTTCTCGGGGCAATGGCCCTCGGGAATTCCAATTGTTTGGCTTCAAAGAATGCCACCTTTTCTTCGTCCGTCATTATCTGTTTGGCCTCTAGTAGTTTGGAGTAATATAAAACGTTTTCAGGATTTCTTTTTAACAATTTAACATATATTTCTTCGGCTTCTTTGAATCTGGAAATATTAATATACAACAGCATTCAATGTAAGTATGTAATGATTGAACTAGCTTTCACCTGAAGTGAGAAACAAATTTTATTAACATTCATTTTCTGTAACACTTTTAAAATTTTAGGATGTAATGCAGTAAGTTCTTAGTACAAATACAATACAGAAACACCCAGGCTTGAGAAAATCACATAAATGTGTTGTGAGCTCATTGAGAATCAAACTTGGGACCAGCGGCGGCTTTTCTACCATACATGTGCGCTACACTCCCGCCATTTTCTAAAACATCACACAACGTGCATCATTACTATTCATAAGTCATTCACTTGCTTATCGCAATTTAATCCATGTAAATTTGCACCAAAAGCATGTACCCACTGAACAGTCATCGAATATGAGTGCGGACTTGCCGTCCGCAAGAAAATGAATCTTGGTTTGTCATAAATACAACATAAAAATTGAATATCAACATAAATATTATGGATACGATTCTTAAATCGTTATATCGCAAATATATTGCAAATATTTTAATAGAATATTATCAAAAAATAATATGTTAGTTACTATGTTTTTCAGTGATGGTATTATAACATGTCACATGTATAATGATTCTAACTGGACGAGAGATTTTATTGCATTTTGTAGACGAAGGGACTCATTAAATAAAATATGACTACATGTCGAGACGAGTGCCGAAAAAAACATATTCAAAACAATCTATTACGTTATTAACTGTTTTGTCACGTTATTTCGAGAATTTTCTTGATAAAAATAAATCTGAATAAAAGATTCATAATATATAATTGTTTAGTTAGTTAACTGTTTAAAAATGATGTCGGTAGACGCAGACTTTATCAAAAATAACAAGAGTTCCTTCGAAATAAAAAAAACTGGTGCACCAAAACCTGAATTAAATATTTAAAAAATGTGCCGATTAAAACAAAGAGTCTTGTCGTCGACATCATCTTATGCTAAACTGTTAAAAAGCATTTGTCCGATTCTGATGAGATCTGTGGAAAGTGGAAGGTGTTTTTAAACTGTTAAAAGAATGAAAACGTTTTTAAGAAATACAGTCGAACTTGGTTATTACGAGGAAGATGGGACCGACTGAATTTGACTGAGCATTACTCGTTATATCAGAGAATAGGTATTTTTAAATGAGCCGTGACATAACACAAAAAGTCTCAAGTCAAACAAAAATACACAATAAGAATTTTTCCCTGAAACCAGCATAGCATTCATAAACTACAAAAGAAGTTGTTTATTGTAATGAACGCTGGTAGGTACTGTACGACAACATTATTTCGGCGACAACAGGAAGTCGCTCTTATCGCGTATAGAATATTTCACAGTGTTGTCATTTTTTGAGAAAACATATCCCGCGAAACTAGGTTTTAAGTTTATATCAATTCTATTCTCAGTAAGTTTATAAGTACATTAATTTATAAGTCTAATTATTGTTCAATAAATATCAATAGAATTTTTTTTTTCAAATAATTTCACCTCTTAATTATTACTATTATATTAGGTTAATTAATACAGCGTAATTATTGAATTTGGAAGGAAATGTATCATTGAACCCACATTAACTGATAATATTGCTGCAGGTATTTATTAATTAAATAACTAGAACACAAATTATGAGTAAAAAAGTAGAAGTGAAAGATATAACATATTCAATATTATATTGATGACCCAATCACATGTTTTATAATTTACAAATGATGTCTTTATATCGTATTTTTAGTAAAACTGTTGTAGAAACACATACTGTGAAAATAATTTTCTATAAATTAAATTATATCTACCTTACATAAATTTTAAAACAATATGTACCTACTTATCGGTTTAAAAATTAGGAAAAAATAGGACAATTCATTAACTAACTAATGATCATTTATACTTAATTATTATACGTCTAAAAATATTAATAAAATAGATTACGATACACATAACTCTATAATATACAAAAATAATTTCCAGTATTTGGGGAAATATTTCTAGTATTACAACACTGAATTTTGACATACCTGACATGACAGGAACCCGTAAAATGGGCTTGTTGAAAGTATTGTATAAGCTCGCCTTTTAAATATGACTCTTTTTCTTCTTCGCAATAAATCAAAAGTTTACTGATAATAATTCGAATATCATTTCGTATTGTTTTAGACATCTTTTGAATATAAAAAGCTTCAAATTACGTAAATTAACAGATGCGTCCAATACGAAGTGTCAAAAATGTAATGAAAAATTTGGGGGCGTTCCTAATTTGAAACCGGAAATTCGATTAGGTGTACGTAGTTCACAGATTTGCCACGTAGCCAAGATGAAGTTGCCGGACAATAGGTACCTACTGACTTCAGCTTGGATTTTTTACATGAAATTTCAACCATATGCGTTGTCAATGTTGTCGGCGAAACAACAATTAGGTACTTAGACACTTAACTCGTGTCATAAACGTAATCCGATCCGGGCGGCATCGGTCTACGGTCGGATTTTATTGCTTAGGGTAGAAAATGTTTTTAAAAGATCGACACGTTAACAGTTTTAAGAAAATTTTTGACGATATTTTTGCTCGGTATATTTCATAAGTAGCTTGTTATAAAACTGAATAAATGTATGGAGAAAATCCTAAACTAAAATGTCAACGAATGTTTCTTCATTACATCCGAGATCTCGCTATGTCCGTGATCGTAATAATCGAGTTCGACTGTACTATAAATCAGGACAGACTTAATTGTACCTGTGCTAAGAATAAAAAGTTCTACAAACAGTTCCAGACTTTAAAGAGAAAGTTATTGAGGTGTTCACTATGCAGACACAATGCCGAATTATTGATGTTTTCTTTAGAAGGTAAGAAAGTTTTTAGTGCAGCCCCCAATGAAAGCAATTTTGGAAACCACCGGCCGCCACTGCTTGGGACCCCCAGTATGAGGAGTCACTGCCTTACGCATTGGACTACTTGAAAAGCTAAGAACAAAACACATACTGTCATGGAGGAAGGTTTAACGACTTGGGAGAGAATTGTCACAATTGGCAATGTAAACTGTAAAGGAGGAAGATTACCAGCATGCTATGTATCTATCTATCAAATGAAGAACGCAACAAGATCTTCATTGGTGTCATCGTTAATCTGCTTAGCCGAGTCTAGGGGCAACTGCGGAGAATTGTGTACAGAATAGGAACTGCTTGTGAACACCAAAATTCTCAGTAATGAAGCAACAGCTCAGAAGAATACAAAATTTGTATAATGTTTCCGATTGATATGTCTTATTTTTCTTGATTCAATTGGAAAGTTAAAGTATAGCAATAATGTTATTAAACAAGAAACTCACCGATTTAATTTCAAATTGAACTCTCCGGATGTCTCCTGGACGGCTAGCTTGTCCAAAATCTGCCCTTGGAACTTTTCCAAATGTCCTAAAGCCCTCTCGTACTGGCCAGACTCGGCCAACACCAGGTTCTGATATAATAGAAGTTCTGAATGCTCATAGTCACATTGCACCTTCATCTGTGATCTGGTTAAAACATAGAAAAACATTAAGTCAGAATATGAATTTAAACTACCAGGGACATTCCCAGCGCAACATCGAAGGGCTTATCGTTTGTTTTCTCACAGTTACACGAGGACTAGTGTTGGGAAAACATTTACATAGATATTACAAATATATCGTCACCGTTCAGGCAAAAGTCACCAACCCTAAAAACATAGTTTTGAGATATCGCAATTTGAAAGTTTGAAAATGTAGGAAAAATCAGATTTTAATGTTTTTAAAGTTTTATCTACATTAAATTATTTTCTCATGTCTTCTTAATAATTTCTTTAAGGTAATTTTACTTTTTGATGCTAATTAAAACATCTGGACGGTTTTGAAGGAGGCAAGGTAGCTCAATTATGGTTTGGTGACTTTTGCTTGTTAATAATCTGAACAATGTTAGCCAAAAGAAGGATCAGTAAAACTCACCATCCATAGTATAGTGACTTTTGCTTGTATATTTATAACGAAGGATTTTTTTTTTATATAGTCAATAATGTCTATTCACCTATAATGACTTTTGCTTGTTAAGATTTTATCGAAAGTCATTTAGTGAAAAACAAATAATTCGGATTTAAGCAAAATTTTACTAACTAATGTACCGTGGTGAGTTTTGCATCTTAAAGAACATAATTTTACGCTTCGGGTGACATACTCAACTCAAAACTGCCATTTTCAGGGTTGGTGACTTTTGCCTGAACGGTGACGATATATTATATTACGATAAGATACGATAAAGATATATTACAAATAGATAGTACAAAATGCTTCTTTTAGGCGGGTAACATAATGAAAGGTATTATTTATTAATTAGCAATAAATGTCGGAACATAAGCTGTCAAGGTTATTACAAATGAATCTGCAATGGAAAACGGTCTGCAGGTAATCTAATTATTTATTAGAAACCTATGCTACTGGAGGTTTTTCTTTAATATCTTTGGTATTACAAATATAAAAATACAGCTGTATCTGGTACATCATGCAACCTGTAAAGCTAGGGTTTCCTAAGAAAGCGGTGCCGTTATGTAGTGGCCGTAACATGACGTGATGCGGCGGACGTAGGAAAACGGCTGTAAAAACGGTAACCAGAGATGTAAACTTAAAAAAAGACAGACAGCTGCCAGTAAGCGTATTGCGGTGGAAGATGAACGATCTAGATATAGCCTTATTTCTGTATTATTTGGAAGATGAGGAGTCATCGAAAGACGAAAACTGTCATTTGAAGGAGAGCGAGATATTTAGAAATCGTGCTACAAAGGGTGCATTTCAATATTAATGCGTCGCCGTCTGCATTGCAACGAGGAAAAATTCAGGCAATACTTTCGCTTAACACCAGTATTGTTTGATTATGTACTGAATCAAATAAGAGATGGCTTTTATAGTTTTTGCTATTCAAATTATATAAAGCTTCATTATTTCTTACAAAAACAAACAATAAGTCGTCATTTTTACTGGTCCAAATTACGTTTGCAGTGTTTACTCATTTTTTATTTTATAGTCACCGCTACACACGAAAAAATGTTCAACGACTGAAATGGCGGCACCGTTATTTGACATTACGCTGACAGCCAACGCTCTCTAGGAGACCAACGCCATCTGGTTTGCATAGACAACATTTTAGTGACGTCAACCACCGGTACATTACGGCCGATACATAAAGGTACCGCTTTCTTAGGAAACCCTAGCTTAACTACAGTCTTTTTCAAGGAGAACGGATGTCCATATTCATTTCAAAATTATCCATCACCATCGATACTGAAATCAATAGTGGCTATCAATGCTAGAAATTCCACTAGCAAGCTCATCATGGCACATAACAAAAGTGAATTACTCCATGATAAAATTAAATCACTGGTGACTTCCGAGAGGTAGGAAGTTATCAATGTACATTGATGTTTATTCCACTTTTGTTAATGAGAACAAAGATTCACATTAGAGTAGATTTGCCTCCAACTGGTTGGACTTAACCCCAGACCCTTACCCTACACCCTACACACCACGATAGAGTGATGAGTATAGTTTGTAATAATTTTTCAAGGGGGCTAACTGCCTACCATGTAAAAAGACAGTGTTTTTGGTTGCAGTGAAATGAAAACCCAAGTTTTAAACTACCTTCTTATATTATATAAAATTCTAAATAGACACTGTCTACATATTTAGTCCAGTCCAATAATTTAAAGAAATATAAGAGAAAGGGTGGTTTCAAACTTGGGTTCTCATTTCACTAAAACCAAAAACACTGTCTTTTTACTTCAGGGCAGTATAAATAGGTACACAATAGAAACTTTGAGTAGTTTAAATCCCAACTGTTACTTTCGATTGGGGATTGTATGTTTGATATTATGAATAGATGAAAACCGATATGTAAAACACACCTGCGAAAGGTCTCAAGGATACTGTGTGCAGTGTCATAGTCTTCAAGAAGGTGATAGCTCATAGCGAATCCGATCCAAGACGCTCTCTGTGTAGGACTCAACATAAAAAGTTGATACCTTGTATCCTGCAAAATAGAACTGCAATGTAGATACACGAAAAACTCTGAACAATCATAATTATGTTAACAATAGAAGAGCATTTTAAAATGTTTCTAATATTTTACATTATCATCGTGAATCACAAGATTATAATATGAAAGTGTACCATAATTAACTGTCCTGTTAAATTTGGATAATCAAATAGATATACGAATAATTCAGGCAGCTATAACCAAATTTGCATGGTCAGCAAAAAGCACGACTCAATAAATAGCATGTTTTTATTGTATCTTTTTCAATACTGAATGTAATCTTTGATGGATGCGATCAACTCTACAGCTATAGAAACAGGCACTCTGCCCACTACACTACTCTAAAGTGGCGATATAATTATCATATTGTCTAATAGTGACCTCAAGTAACCAAATATAATTGAGCCATCAGCACCTCAGGATGGTATACTGGAATTATTCAACAGTGGCACTATGGGAATGGCAAAAGCGAATCGCAGTTGTATTGGTATTGTTTGTATCATAGAAACAATACCAATTCCCATGGTGACACTGGAGAATGATTCCAGTATACACTATCTCTGTATCCACTGTAGTATATCACTTAAAATATGGCTATATAGTGGAGGATTCAAACAAAAATTGACACTTCTTTTTCTTGACTTCTCACCCAATCGACTTTACCTTACCCCCGGCGTCTTACGTGGACGAAGTCAATGCGGAAAAGGCACGGAAATATCAAATACATGGAGTGGCCTAGGTGCAGATTACGCACAGCGAGTGATGCGAAGCCGCGCGTGGCTTCAGCGACGCGATCAGTTAATCAGGTTTATCATTTATCAGGTTAATATTTTTGCGCGCTCCATGAACGTATCTTTCTAAATATATAATATTAGTTCCACTTCTTCATATTTCTGTGAAATTTTGTATTTAAAATGAGTTTTCAAATAAAAAAACCCTTGCGTCCGCCCATGATGAATGAATGTGCGATACCGACTGGTGACAAGCCACGTAGAACGTTGCCGCTTCGCATCCTTTTGCTTTGTATCGCTTCAAACTGCGTCTCAATCGCGTTCACATCAACTTCGCCTACGTAGGACGTCGCGTTAGACATGGTTACATACTGTAGTATTAGAAGATATCATTATTCGACTATGTTTTTCTGACTTATACACTGTGTAAATAAGATAACTTTTTAAGAAATTGGATTTTCACTATTTACATTTTTGTTACTTATTTTTCTTTGTTTCCATGTCATGTCGTGAACATCTTGATATACTTTTAAATAAATAAATGAATTGAATTGACTATGTATTAATAAAATAATGAGGAACGGAATCAAGACTAACTTTGTAACCCTCCATGTCGCGCATTTGAATCTGCAATAATGACAGATCCCGAAGAATCTGAATATTGTCTTTCTCCCACTTGAGTGCATTACGATAGCACTTGATCGCCTCATCGTACTTCTTGTCAGATCTCTGTAGTAGGCCGTACACGTGCCAGCACACATGGGACTTTAAGTCATTTCTCAGACCCCTTCTGACATATTCGTAGGCCTCCTCTTTCCTGCCGAGGCAATTTAAAGTCAGGCCTTTCATCGCCAGAGTCTCTGTAAACAGGATTGAAGATACATATTAATCATATCTATGCAGCGTAGTATTTCAAACAAATATAAGTTAAAGATACAGGACTCAATAATTCACAGTATTCAAAGGTGACGCTAGGTTGTCACACTATATTTCAAATTCATTACTTATGAATGGAATATTAAATTCATTCGTGCTATACGTGGCAACATTCTCATATTGAAATTATTCTGCAAGGTAAACGTTAATTACAATGGAGTCATCGCCGGTGATGATTGTGGTATATATACAGTAGGTATATTATACGATGATTGGACACACAATCATAAACTTAAAAATGTTTCATGTAATGCTATTTGTATCCACAAAAACATGTCATTTAATTCACTGTCGCACAGGTCCGTGAGCGTAGAGCCTCCAAATAGTAGGGTCTGGGGATCCAAACAACCAACATCTAAATTTGATGGTGCCGCGAGATTCGTACCCACGAACTACAGCTTGATAGATAGATGCCCTACCCACTACTTCCGCTCGATTTACTATTGGAGAGACCCTAGTATAATACATATCAAGGTGTGAACACAAAAATTACTACTAATATAAAAATGTGCCTTCCTTAATTTAAAAAAATATGCCCTGCTTTTTTTAAATAAGACATACTTAATTAAGTTAGGTAATCAAAATCTAATGCCATTGGTTAATTATAAATGTATATTACAGCATACTGATAACGTCTGAGTGTGCATTGTTATTTTTTTCACATGTTATAACCATTAATAACCCCCCCTCCAACCGGCAGTTTTCGCCATTGGTGCCAATGTACAAAGTACTGCTTTATTATTATTTGAAATAAGCTTTAAGTATTAAGTTGGTGTTTAATGTTTAAAAGATGATAGTGGCACTTGCTGTTTAAAACTACATGTGTGTGCCTGCTTAAATGTAGATTTTATTGAAACTATTGATTAGATATTGCAAGGATGCTTGGATGGGAACCATCTTACTCACACTAACACAGTTTGTATTCACAACATTAAGTTTATTTAAACAAATAGCAGGTTAAAGATCCTTATAAATAATAATGTCATATACAACTGTGGAAGGTGAATTTGTATAACATACTACCCACAATGATTTTGAATTATTTTGACAACTGGGTAGACAATCATTGATTACAAGATGTTCCTAATATATAATGCCATTAATTAGAATCTTAGAATCAAGATTATGTAGTGTATTCCACTATTCAATATAAACAAGTACACCACAAACGTTTAATATTGCTAATCCATTGAAGTAAGTTTTGTCTCAACCTAACCTCAATCTTTTGACATGTATTATTATGATGCTTATAAAAAGTAAATGTACCGTAGTTTAAGTAAATCTCGAGGAAGATTTTGAAGATTTACTATGTTTTTGATTATAAAGACTGGAGAAAGGGGTTTATTTGTTTAAAAAACGATGATGTTGTATAAATAAACTGGTTTTCATGTGTCATCCAGTAGGGTCATATAAAATGGTTATTATGGAAAATTTTTAGGTTTTCCGGCTTATTAAATTATTAAAAACGTTCAATACCTCCATGCTCTCCGAATTTGGGATTCGAGAGAATCTGTTTTGCAAATTTTAGCCCATTTTTGTATTGTTTGTGCTCGTAGCAGCGCTGAAAACAAAAGATGTTTCTTGGGTTGCATTATCATATATAAAATTAAAACTTTCGCAAGAAGCTAGCTGATAGATTGGGTAATGTTAATTTTAAATATATGGTTCTTTAAATTTGAATTTACAACAGATAAAAAATAATATAAACAGGTGACAAGACCTGAATATTTGAGTGATCTATAAATAGGAGGAAACGAGTCGGGGATTTGCATTTCCACGGCATAGTAGTGAACAATATTTCTATATTTATTTCTGTTCATTGTTTAATACAGTTCAAATGATTTTAAATTGGCATTAATTCATAAATTTTCCTATTAGCTGATCATTCCCAAATAGGCCTCGGTCCATGAGCGACAGAGACGGCTATACAAAAATGGTGCAGCACCCGCGAAGATTTTATTATATTCACTAAACTTACCAAAATTCTCTTGAATAGAGCATTTTCCTTGGGAGGTAATGGATTGCTCGATGGCATTTTTGATCAGCCCCAAAATTATTCGGGCCGGCAAACTTCAATTTTCACCTCAAAACCTCGTGGCTATAACCCAAGAAGTCGATTAGGGTCACGTGACCTGACAATTGCAGGGTTGCCAACAAAACAATTGAGATTATCCAGCGACTGATTTATTTTGTGTTGGCTGTTGGCATAACCTATGGACGAAATATTGTTTTATTATCGAAACGTCAAAACATACGGGAGGGGTGTCGACGTAAAATAATTTGTTTACTTTAGCAAATCGTACCTTCTCGCGCTTCAATTAAGCACGATAAGCAATTAGACGATACGGCGAGTATTCTATTTAAGTTATTTTATTCAGTGTGAGATGGGATTCGACACGATGCGTTCGGGGCACGCGCGATGTCCGTCGTACCTGGTAGCGGGTTTGCTGCTGATGTGTTTTCTTTTGGCGTGCAACTGGTGGTCGCTTTCGACGCAAAATCATGAATTACTAAAACAAATGGACGACATGGGTGATCAATTGAATATATGTTCCGACGAGCGAGTGATCTGCGTGTCGAGAAGGAACGGAATCGAAACCCAACTCCGAGAAGCCGAGAGTCGCATCGCCGAGATTAAAACGATCGAAGTGAAAAACGAAGAAGACATCCGCAGATACAAATCGGATATCAGTGATCACGGAAGATCCGCAGAGAAGGCGAAACAAGATTTGACTTATTGCCAGACAGAATTAGAATCCCTGAAAAAAGTTGACGCAAGTAAAATGACCACCCTGGCCTCTATGAGATTAGAAAATGAAGGCCTCACGGGGCAATTGAAGGACGCAAAGGAGAAGATTAAAGAGTTGGAAAATTCTTTGAGAACGGCCAAACCCCTAAGCGGCGTGAGCAATTCAAAGTTGCCACCCAATATGCCGCAGTATTCTAGTTCTACCGTTCCTCAAAAAAAGGGAGTGAAAGCCGGCGGTGAATCTCAGGATGGGTCGCCGTATCATGTTGGAAACGAGGGTCCGGTACAAGGCGGAACCCATGAACTGGACGGAGACATGGAAACCGCTATAGACAATGCAGCAATTGAAGATATAGACGACCTGAATGGCATCATTCCCAGTCTCACTAAGCGACTGTCCCATACTTTTAAGCGGTAATTTGTGAAACCATTTTGCTTTATCAGGGAAATTTTGCTGCTCATACTTATGCGTTATGTTTATTTTACGTGCAATAGGTATTACATTTACCTACGTAATATTTCATTTAAAAATGGAACATTGCATTATTTTTATTTTTAATAGACAATATATTATTAAGTATTCACTTTTCATGGAATGAAAGAATAATAAATTATAGCAGTACATTCTGTGGATATTTAGGTCTCAAGATTAATTGATTGATTATTGTGAGATTTTGTTATTATTGGTCTTATTATACAAAAATATTGTTAGAAGTTTACAAATTTGTGGTGTTATTTTATATTGCTTTCAATCTCCATAACTTGCTATGTTTGGATATAAGTGCACATATTTATCAATGCATCAATACTATATTCAGCCGATATTGGAATACTATAACAATAAAATGTCACTTTATCATTTTCATACTAATCTCTGGTTATGATTCGTTATAAAAATGACTACCTACCTAATCACATTCCGTTTTACTTTTTCTTTTCAATTCATCTACTCTGCTATGCACACGTAATAATTATTAATAGGTATGCAGTTTTACTTTGTTTGGTGATTTTTTACACGCGGTGTAAGCGAAAATAACTATACAGATGTACACGTTAAGTTAAGACTCTTCCATATTCACATGCATTGAACACGGTAGCAATATATGTTAGGTTTTTGGAACATGGTTATGTGACTTGGGTACTAAATAAAACAGCATCCGTCAATATACTGAAATCCGTATCTTATTAAAATTTTATCTAAGATTTTCCCAAATAGTCATGCCCAGGATTGGAAAATAACAATTTTATTTAGTATTGACTAAATACTATTGTGGACATACTCAATAATTATAAGTGTAATATGAATTGACATGAGTTTGTAATTCAATACTAACTACTTACGTAATATTCTTTTAAAGAGTTTCTACATTTACACGGTTCATTATAATTTTATCACTTGATATTCACCACATAAAAAAATATCTAATATGACACGTGTTTCGTTCACATAGCAAACTTTATCAAGTACAAGTAGCAACAATTTATGTTTGAGTTTATATAATATATTGTCAGCGAGCAATCGCCTATGACTTCTTCCACGTGTAATACAGAAAAAAAAAAAGAAACAGATGAACACAATGAGGAAATAGACTGATTCGTATTATTAATTGTTCGATTTCTAGGCGCTTTCCATGCTGCTCATCGTTTCTTTTGAGATATCAGGAACTGAGTATAAGAGATAAATTTTAACCACCAATGTAATCTATATTTTTCATTAATATTGGTCTAGTAGTCCAGAAAACACGTGTTGAATTAAATACTTTTTAAATGAATGTTGATGGATAAATTTTATAATTAATTATTTTGTTTTTATATTAAGTATATAGACTTAAGGGTTTCTATTATTAGGCAAGTATATCAAATTGGTAATATTAATTCAATATTCTCCTGTGCCTAAAATACCTGTAATGAAATTAGTAAGAATAGCGTTTTAAAAAAATATACAACATGATAGATGAAGATTTGTTCATTCAATATACCTAGTAAAATTGTAATAAACTTGCCATTTGCGAGATTTTAATATAAATAGATGAATTCGTGACCCCTTTTAGATAGCAGTTCTTGATAATGGTAAATTAGTGTAGAAATTACATTAATAAAATTGATATCATTTGCTGTTGATGGAAATGCATTGTAGGAATTCAATATAAAGCGACCACCAATATACTGTCCTATTTACTGCCATACATTACATACATACATGACTGTTTAACCCAGCCAATAGGCGTGAGCAACTCATAAAAGTCATAAAACTTACAAGTCTGGTAGTAAATAAGCATCATATTTTGTTTGCTTTTCAATATTTTATTATGGCCAAATTACACCTTCATACTCAACCAAACTCTCTTATATTATTATTATTACATGAAATGTTTGTCAAAGTTAAGTTGAAACGTTTGAAGTAATCTTTTGGAAACTGAATAATACCCAAGATTTAAGAATCTAACACAATGTGACTTGAGTCAGTAGCATGTGATAAATGTGTCTAAGATTTTTTTTCTACTCGGTGTATTTCTGAGGCTGTCCTAAGTTATGTACAGTGAGTTGTAGACTTTTAACGGGGTTCCGTTCTGCCTTCTAGGTCGTAAGTCAAATTTCATTATAACAGGCAATTGCTTGCTGAATGAGGTGGCATATATTTTTGAACATCTATCAGTGAGTACATATTTTTCAATTGCATCATTTATTTAGCTAAAAGCTGCAGCCATGTCTTTTAGTGCTAATGTTTTAAAAGCTATGTCTTTTACATCACAATATTTCTTTACTTCTGGAATGAAACAGTTCTCAAACCAGTCTTGAAAAAGACATTGTGTCATCAATGCCTTTTTATTCCAACAATAATGTAGGGGTCAAGTAGACTTATCGATTCTTTTGTAAGCTCTTGGATTTTTAGAATGATAAATCACAAATGACTTTAGATTATAACCAGCAACATTTCCACCCAAGAAAAGGGTTACAAAATCTTTACATGCTTTAACCTTTTTACTGACGGTAGGTGTATGTATAGCGGTACCTTGCACACCGCGAATTTTATTGCAAAAATAAAAAAATAAAATCAATTTACGTTTCAAGTGGTAAAAATGAATTCTGTTTCAATTCTGAGTATATGACGATATTCCCAATATATGTTGCGTGTTCGTATATGTCGTTATATGTTTAAAATAATTGATTTACGTTAGTAAAATCCCGTTTAAAGTGGGATGTCCAAAGACGTCATTTTTGTACGAGCGGTGTTCCGTTCGCGGAAAAGTTCGCGTCTTAAGACGTCATTGGCAGCCATCCGGTCAAACTGTCTTTGTACATGTACTTAGCTTTGATTTAAACCGCGAATAAACCACCGTCCACAAGCGCACACAAAGGGTGACTATCTGCACATTTAAAAAAAATATAAGATGACGCAACATCTTATTTACTCCAGTAGCGCATGCAGGGTGACAAAAACTTGAGAAAAGACTTTTTTGTCCATCGTAAATCCGAATGATCGTAAGTCGAGAACTCACTGTATATGAATATAACATTAAAATAAACCTGTAATTTCAGTTTTTTTCTAAATGTGTGCAGCGAATGAAACTATTCTTTATATTAACAAGAAAAATAAATATACAACATGTCATGTGAAAATGTTGCCATTTTAACAGCAAACTGCACACAGCCCTCGTGACGTTTGATTGTGACACTAAATAAAATTTATTATTTGATTAGTTTAAGGTAAAATAGAAAATCTTATAATTATGCTCACGATCTGAGCAAGTGACTGAAAACTGCCCCTCTTATTTGAATCGAGACAGGTGGTGTAAATTGGCCATTATAAAAAATACTTACGTAGAGGTAATAGATATTATTATGTAGACATAGCGGTTTACGACAATTATAAATAATATCTTCATATCATAGTCATAGATAAAATTTTTATTATAATATAGTTTAATCTCCCCTTCCTATTATATTAAATTAATCGTAATACTTATAAGATGTAAGTGTATTGTCTAGAGATGCCATCAAAATTTCACTCAAATTTTAGATAGTAAGAATATATTCATTGTTTATTTGATAAAAGTCAGCATAATATAATATTTACTCATATATTTTCTTACATATCGGAACGATTGCACAGTGTATATAATTTTTATCTTACAATGGTGTAATATATATTGTATACCAGTTGCAAAGGGTGGAGGCAAACTGTGGAGATCCGATGAAAGTAGTGCACACATCAGTCATA
Organism: Rhyacophila brunnea; assembly: GCF_057557595.1. Lineage (NCBI taxonomy): Eukaryota > Metazoa > Arthropoda > Insecta > Trichoptera > Rhyacophilidae > Rhyacophila > Rhyacophila brunnea. The sequence continues at coordinate 26,818,451 of NW_028232774.1, forward strand.
CGTCATTTGTGTCACTAAATTTCGTAAAATGTTATACATAGTGTTATAGCGCAAGTTGATAGACACATTGATTTTGTTTCATAAATGACAATCAATCGTAGCGGATTTTGAAAGAGGCGATAAAATTTTCGTGTAGACGTTTTAAAACGAATCCATTGACATATCTATATATATTAATTATTTCAAAAAAGTGTTATAGCGGATTTTGAAATTTAGCGACACATTTATTTGTTTACATTGAACTAGCGGCGCCATGTGCAGGCACTTACCATGCCCAAAGATAAAAAAACAATGAAACCCTGCCCAACCAAACCACTAGGCAGGGTTTAATTGACTTCGAAAAACTGTTTGTGGACTATTTTTGATGGATCTCGGCCGTACATTATTTTTATGTATTAGTTGCTTTGCAATACTATGCAAGTCTTGCTCTAATAATACTACTACACCGGTTTAGAAGAGTCGGTGAACATGTACACCGTCGTGAGATAAAACATCTATACAACTCAAGACCAAGAAAAGGCTTTATTAACTTGATTCTTATTTTGTAAGGCTTTACTTCTGGATTTCTTAACGTAATGTCTATGTGCGAAGGGAAGAAGTCTAAGAAAAGAAAAGAAGATTGAATTTTTGCATGTGAATTTCCATGGTTCTGTGTGAAATTTACTTATTAACTGTATTGATTTGACTCGTCCTTTTTTTTCGTCTACATAATATTGTATGTTTAATAAATGTTTTTCAGGCTTATTTTCCTTTTGTACATTGTTTAATCATATTAAATCTACATTACACCGCCATGTCGGTATATTATAAAATGTTTGATAATCGAAATGAAGTATGGGACACATTTGTTTTTGTCTTGTATTTCATTTATTCCAATGTCAATAATTTTATAACTATTATACAGATGCATTATAATATTATCATTCTCACACATAATGTTCTGAAATTTAAAAAAAAATGTATTATCAATGTAAGAATACATTGTTATTTAATCTTTGAAGTATTTTTTTATGTTTAAAATTTTATCACATTTACAATACATAATATGCATATTTTTTCATATCACAAAACTGATATGAAATTGTACATGTTTATTAAAAGCCTTCAAGTGGCTTATCTGAAAAACGATATATTTACTACAAAATGCTAATGTATAGTACCATTTTTTTTTAATATAGTCAAACTTGGTTATTACGATCACGGAAATAGCGAGATCTCTGATGTAATGAGGAAACATTCCTTGACATTTTAGTTTATGATTTTCTACATACATTTATTCACTTTTATAACAAGCTACTTCTCAGGTATACCAAGCAAAACTGTTGTCGATCGTTTAAAAACAACATTTTTGACAATAAGCAATAAAATCCGACTGGGCAGTTAACTAGACCGATGCCGCCGGGATCAGATTATTACGTTTATGATACTAGTTAAGTGTCTAAGTACCTAATTGGTGTTTTCTTCTTATAAAAAATCCAAGCTTTGTGAAGTCAGTAGGTACCTACCAGCACCGGCGGCTCAGCATTACAATAAACAACTTCTTTTGTAGTTTATGAATACCATGCATGTTTCGGGGATTTATACAATGGTTTTCAGATTTTTTATGTTATATAACGAGTAACGAGCAAATTCAGTCAGTCCCATCTTTCTCGTAATAACCAAGTTCGACTGTATTATTGAAACATCTAGTACAACTGATTGCAAAATACTCTTGAATAGCAATTTGCTATCACTGAACACTATTCAGCTATTATAATATTAATAACAGAGAGAAGACAGCACAAAGAACCGTTTCGAGTACATATTTCAGTGCAACATAAGCAACATTTTCCCCTTCCATCCTTGCTTTCTAATTAGAGCATAATATGGATTACACAAAGGGTTTTAGTGAATTAAAAATAAAAAAAAAAAATTTCTCCACATGATTCTCCCCTAGTCATGCCAGGATTCCGTAGCCCCAGCAAATACAAACTGTATTTAGCAGTGCTTCTAGCCGCTAGGTATGGCAGTAGTTCGCACATCACATTGTCCATCTATCCATAAATCAAGTGACACATCTGGACCAATCCACTGTGGGATGTCGGCCTATCCAAACATATTTCACTCTTTTTAATCCTATGGATTATGTTGCCACGTACTCCAACAGAACTATTTCATCATCATCGGCATCTAGGAAATTATAGTATGTACCACTGGATAACTAGATTTATCCAGTGATTTTTATGAGCTGGTGTATTCTGCCCGTTTTGATTTGTTTTTTACCATACTATTACTTCACATACTCGATTTCTAGACTTCTCTTTTACTGGGATTTTATGTTAATTGCATATGTGATAACGGGAAGCACATACTGGTTGAATACTTTCACTCAGCTTTGATCTGAGAATAATTTCATCAAAATTTCCTTATAGTTTTATGAATAAGATTAGAATTTGGGGGAGATTGTATTGCCTTACCGGACACCTTTTCTGATAGAAAATCCGCACGATAGCTAGTGGGGATTGACGAATAGCCGTGTTATAAATCAAATTAAAATTAATAAAAACATAGACAAACGATGCTTCGTGACTTCTGTCAAACTCATGGCTTTAGAGACGGGTGTTCTACCAAATAGGCCACTCTGGGTGCAAAAGTTGTAAGCAACTTCAATCATGATAAGCTGCTATGTATAATATTATTTTATGTACTGTTTTTTTTATGAATGGTAAAGCCTCATAATTTTATGTAATGTGAAAAATGGAATATGGAATTTACCAGTATGTATTAGTTATCATATTTAAACTTTAAATACTCTTGTCAGTTTTGCATTCAATTCCCTGTGACCCTGCATTTGATTCTGTCATTCCTATACAGTAAGTCCTCGACTTACGTGAATTCGTACTTATGCGATTTTTTTAAATATGGTTTTTTTGCTGCAGTTTGTTTCTCTGCGCTTGTGTTTACATATAATATTGAGTATTTTTTATAATACGGATCATGTATAAAACATAGTAGTAATGCAATCTATGATAATTACCAAGAAAAGAGGAATATTAATAGAAGAAATGGAAATATTGGTTATATGGATGGAAGATATGCAGCAACAATAAATTCCAATAAGCCTTATACTCATACAGGATAAAGCCTTGAGTCGTTTTGAAGACATAAAGTGTAAAAATGATGATAGTGTTGATACTAATACATTCACTGCAAGCCACGGACGGTTTCAAAAAATTTTAAAGCCGTAATAAATTACACAACATCAAAGCAACAGGTGAGGCTGCTAAGTTATGCAGATATAGAGGAAGCTATGAATTTTATCAAGAGTCTAGCAGAAACCATAAAAATGAGAATTACCTGCCACTTTTTAAGGCTATACCTCAGCTGGGGCACGGTCTAAAACGATTGTGACTATGCGACGCGAAGATTGTGCAAATCCAATATGCGTCCATTTAATGTTCCGTTTATTGTTCTATTATCAACAATAATAATATATTCATTGACATGTTTTCTTTTTCAAGTAAATGGGTAACGTTTTTAGTCATCTTTACACGATTTAAGAATTAATACCCCCGTCGCCATCACAAAACAAATTGACTTATTCACACCTCGACGTTTGCTCTCCGATTGCCAGCGAGTCCAAAATTTCGTCGCGCCTATAGTTGAAAATTATTTGCCGTTTCACTGAAGTATCGAAACTGGGCTTATTGGAAAAAATGCCAGGTCAGTCATTTTATAATATATCCCAACTAGAAAAATCTATGCCAGGTTTTAAGGTGTCTGAAGTAGGCTAACCCTTTTCCTTCCCGGAAATGCTGCTGGGGATTGCAAAATCAAACCACTTCATCAATCAATAATGTTTTCTTAAATGTGTGTATGTAGGTCAATGACATTAATATGGACGAAGCATCTGGAAAAAAAAATGACACTCACTTTTTTGTCGGGTCTGCCGAATGGCATAATCTATTCTAACGACATTACAATAAAGGTGATATTGCTATAAATTAACGATGCGTTTTGTCGGGTCTGCCGAATGGCATAATTCATATTTTAATATCAATATTGTTCGCTCAAATGAACATTGACACTAGAAACACTGTTCTAACGCCATTACAGTAAAGGTGATATTGCTATAAATTCCCGATGCGTGATATCGCATAATGGAAATTGCGAAATTTTGTCACGTGACGTCTACCTATACATGTGCGAATGTCGATATGCACGAATTTACTTGCTAGCTACTGTACTGAGCGAGTTGTCCATTAATAATGTCATTGATGTAGGTCCATTTTATTTTCACTTACTAACTAAGATGTTATTTAAAAAAATTCGTGATTTTAAGTTTTATTCGACTTACACGAACATCTTCAGAACGAATTAATCACGTAAGTCGAGGACTTACTGTATAATGTATTGCATTTTTATATGCCTGCATAAACTGTAAATAAAATACAATCAAATATTTTTTGACTCAGCAAATGCCGAAATCATTGAATTTAATTGCGAAAGCATTACTGATTTCCATAATTAGTCAGTGTAATATTTTGCCCTTGAAAAGTATGCAATATGAGAGTTGTGTATTATTATTTAAATTTTCTGTCAGATGTATTTTTTCACTGTCTGCTAAAATAATGTATTATCAAAAATAGACTCATAAATTATTTGTATGCGGCATGTTCCAACAGTAATCATTATGTCAATGATAAAGACTATTAACAAGTCTTTCCGCCAATGTTTACTTGAAAAATACTCCATTCCATATTATTTGCGCATTTATTTTAAATTAGCTTTCGTAAAATGTTATACGCTTATTTTTCCGCCACTGAAACAACCCAGTGTTGAGTGGTTAGTTTCGGGATCTATGTTTAATTTGGTCGATGACATTTTTTCATGTAGGTATATATAAATGATTTGACCTAAATATATATTTTTTTACTGCCGAAAGTCTTCAGTAAAACAAGATATTAAACTATTAAGATATTACTTAACCGGAGGTAAATCTTTTCGGCCCTTATAGTGGTTAAGGTGTAGACTGCAGCGTGCAATTATATCATTGGGGGACATGTTAATATACCGCACAATATAAAAATGTCTGAATACTCAGCAAATAAAATTCATAATTGGAATGCATTATACATTGACATATAAAAAAAATATTTATGACAGTTGATTGCTGATTGTAACTTCAGAGCTTATTATATCAATTTGGCATAATGTCACTTGTTGTATAAGTACATAACGCAGTGCAAAGTGAATAATTATCAGAATAATAATCAATCAGTTGTGTTCAATAAAAAATACATATTTTGTGTTATCTGAGCTGTCAAAAAATTGTAAAATAATTGAACAGCTAAGGGTTAAAGTGATCCAAATGTATAGGTTACCGAGTTGGGAAAATAGATTTCAGTGTTACAATAAATTATTATGCTTATAACTTTTCATATGAAACAATTTATACAGTTGAACCTTTTCTTACACATAAAAATAAATGTGATAACTCAATGTTTTATCGATTATGTCACTTGTCATTTTAAATCCTTAGCCCCTAAATTATTATTATGAAAACTTTATTACTAATACAATATCAAAATAATATCTGGACCCCCCTAAAGGTAAGGTGACAGAAAATTTGGTTATTAATTGCAATAAACTGAAATAATTGCATTCATTTTGTTCTGCGTTGCAAAAAATTAATCTGCATAGTCAATCCTGCTTGCACTTATTATGTAAATATTGATTCCTGGCACATGTCAAAATAAGTCATGAACAAAGGTCACCTGTATTTGATTCATAGCATTACAGTAGAGAATTTGGATTTTATTAAAATTGTTTTTTTTTTTTTTTCAATAAGTCACCTTACCACTCATATCCAGAAATAGTGTGATGCGTAAAAGGAATTGACAAGACATTAATATTATTATGAATACATAAAAAAAAATTATGTTTTTGTAAAACTATTTTGTATTATGTTTGGGATGCTGCATATGAATATTTTATGTTTCGATTGGGTATTAAGATCTGGATAAGAATAACAGATCTGTTTATATGATTCAATACAATTGATTCATAATAAATTGACAATGTGCTATTATTTTGTATGTTTCTTTTGTAGTAATATCATTTAAATGTGTATATAATGTATCGTGAGTTTGTTGACAGCATGCTAGCTGTCCGAGAAACATTTTTAGAAATTTTATACATAATAATAAAATATATTATTAAAAGAAACACCATATTTTTTATTCAACCCTTAACTTACCACTACAAAAAATGCATGTCTAATGTTCTTCTCCCTCCTCTCATCCTCTGATCGGGTCAATGACATTAATATGGACGAAGCATCTAGAAAATAAAATGACACTCACTTTGTGTCGGGTCTGCCGGATGGCGAAATTCATATTTTAATATCGGTATCCTACGCTCAAATGAACATTCTGCTTGCAAGCGGTCTGGCGACACCGCTGGGTCTGCCCATACAAAATTTCTGACTGTCAGGTTTCGACTCCACCGTTATTATTGTGTTACAAAATGCCAATGTGCCTAGTTAAAAATTGTAAAAAAAATCTACTAAACACTCCAAGAAAGATGGGATATCACTTTTCATGTGTTAGTATTATTTATTATTTATAAAATGCCATTTTAAGATAATGTTTATTCAATGCAATTGAATGACAGAAACCATTGGACAGTCGCCTGTGATGCGCCGGGCTCACTTGCGTCTAATCTACGAGAAGTCGTAAGTAACCGAGAATCTGTTTCTAACGCAATGAGTCATGACACTAATACGCCATTACAATAAAGGTTATATTACTATAAATTCTTGAAGCTTGTATCGCATAATGGAAATGGATACGTCATATGGTCACGTGACATCTACCTATACATCTGTGAATGACTTTCATGCACAATTTCTCGTGCGCGCCGGTATGAAGTGAGTTGTCCATTTAATATGTCATTGGATCGGGTAAATGACTAACAACCAATCCTTACATTAAATCTGTCAGAATACAATCTGTGGCAATTTACTTATAATCTGTAACTACTTACATAATCTGCCTTAACGGTAATTTGTGGAAGTAAAAATTTGCCACGTCCGTATGCAGAGATGATCATGCAATTTTGTGACAGTGCCACACGGGGTGAGCATTGCAAGATCGGTAACAATCAAACTTTTAATGGTATCTTGCTATGTATTTGGAGCCCTTGTAAAATATCTTCACATCAGGGACCCACCATATACTAATGCAGGTAATAGTAATTTACCCACCTAAAAAATGCACCCACAGTGGAGTCGAGGCTAGAACAATTCTCGTATTTACTATGATATTTCCATTATCGACTGGTCCATATACGAAAAAATGAAAACAATTTATGGAATTTACTTGTTTTTCAATATACAAAATACAGTCGATCACGGATATAGCGAGATCTCGGATGTAACGAGGAAACATTCGTTGACATTTTAGTTTATGATTTTTTCCATACATTTATTCACTTTTATAACAAAGCTCCTTATCGGATACACGGAGCTAAAATATCGTAATTTTTTTTTCTTAAAACTGTTAATGTGCATCGTTCAAAAACATTTCGACGCTAAGCAATAAAATCGACTGGACAGGGTGCCGCTTGTGTCGGATTACGTTTATGACACTTGTTAAGTATCTAAATACCTACCTAATTGGTGTTTTCGCCGACAATATGGAAAAAGTATCCACAGTTGTAATTCCATGTAAAAAATCCAAGGTTTGTGAAGTCGGTAGGTACCTACCAGCGTTCATTACAATAAACAACTTCTTTTGTAGTTTATGAATGCCATGCTTGTTAAGGGGGAAAAATTCTAATTGTGTATTTTTGTTTGAATTGTGACTTTTTGTGTAATGTGACCGCTCATTTAAAAATACCTATTCTCTGATATAATGAGCAAATTTAGTCGGTCCCATCTTCCTCGTAATAACCAAATTCTATATATTTTTATGTTTTTTGAATCATGAATTATTTAAAAATGAAAGTGATAGGTAAAATAATAAAATAAATCATTTCATTGCTGTAACTATAACATTATAGCGCCTGTACACGTACATGGATTTACTTGTACCAATAGTGTGTATTTTAAACTATCGCGATAATAACTGTTTACACAAAAAAGTCCAGACTGATTCAGAGAGGTTCGTAGATAATCAGAAAACATCAAAATACTCTGTGTGGTAGGTTCGTATTTCTTTCGGCAGGTTCGTCACTATCATTCAGCTGCGCATGCGCACCCACCATGCAAATACCAATTATTGCGTGAAAATTCAGAAGCTGCTGAACTTTTATGATCCATCCATGCAATCTTGTAACTTGCACGATAATACATGTTTATATGTTATATTACTGTCTGCAGTAAATCCATGCCCATGTAAACGGAGTATAATAATGTAAATTTTAAACACTTGACTAAAATAAAATGAATTGTACATAGTAGGCATCAGTGGCGAAGGGTGGAGGTAGGCTGTTAAGATTCGCTATAAATAGTGCACACTAAACTTTTTTAGTCATATGTATTTGTTTTTATTGAACTAAGACTACAATTTACAGATGGTGTTAGTTAGTTTTTAAAAATCAATTAAACCATGCCTAAACGAAACCATAATAGTTTTAGTCTAATTTGGGCAATACGACAAAATTGTGCACACTTTTTCATTCATAGTTATTTGTTTTCGTTGGATTAAAAATACATATTGCACATATTCTTGGTTATTTTTTTAAAATTCATTAAGCCCTGCCTAAACCAAACTATAATATATATAAAATATTATTCTATTTATAAAATATTCAAAGTTATGTATGATTTAATTGCATAATTTTAGATATTTTATAGATATACATGTATTTTTTGACTATTATCTATTATGGCTTGGTTTCTCAGGGTTTAATTGAATTTTAAAAACTAACCAACATTATCTGTAAATTGTAGTCTTATTTCAACGAAAACAAATATCTATGTCTGAAAAAGTTTAATGTGCACTGTTTATGGCGGATCTTAACAGCCTACCTCCACCCTTCGCCACTGGTAGGCATTGACTTTCATTACTGACAGAATCCTCGATTTTCACTTTGGACTTAAAAATACTTACTTCATTGTTTAAAAATGGCCTGCGAAAAACATTTCTTTACCAAATTAGTTGGTAGCTTTTTCGAATTCTCGCGAAACCCGAAACTCACCTAGCAGAGCCGGAGCCTCAAGGTTCCACAGAACCTGTTTGAGAATCACTGAGATTAGATAGTGGTATTAAAGGTACAATAATTATAACACCATTTTTGCTTTAATTTTGTTTATTACAAAGAATGAAAATAATATTTATCCAAAATATTTGGTTTTGTTTGTCCCCATCACAAAAAAAATGAAATGATATTAAAATAACGTGTGCCTAAAATGGTTATCAAATAAAAGTACTCGGATTTAGAAATAATTAAAAATTACTTAGCAAACATTTACACTACATAAAAACATTAAAATTAACTTCTACAGTAAAGTTTATGCAGCGTCCTCTTATACATACATACATGTACTTAACTATATTAATATTGAAATGAAACGTTATCTAATATGTCAAGTCAAAACGTATAACCATCTTACAACTAAACTATAATAGTCAGTGAAATATTAATATGTATATATATAAAGGAATTAAATGCTCAGTCATTTAACACAACACTTTACAAAAAAATTAAACATTTTTAAATAATTACGCAAATTCGAATTATAATAAATAAGATTATCGACTACGTAATTGTCAACATGCAGGAGATACAGCAGTGTTGCCATCTTTTTCTAGTACAAAGGTGTTTTCGGCACATATCGGGTAAAATGGTATATCTTTTCGTAACAATATTATAGTATTGTACAATAAATAGTACAGAAGGCAACACTAAGATACCAAAGACCTTTATAATAACTGTGTTGCGCTGGAACACCAGCGTCGAAAGAGATGCCAAGATTCATTTCCAGGATCGGTAGTGCCAAAGAAGAACATATGGTGTGAAGAATAAAGTCTAAATCACAGTACATTTAGTTTTTTATATGATGACATTGTGTTGTGTGACAATACACAAAAGACACTCATATTAAAACTGACGAACTTTCATGCATTTTATTAAAGTATGAAGCACATTAATAACATTTCAAAGTAATAGCACCTGTACACGTGCATGGATTTACTTGCACCGATAATGCATATTTTAAACTATCGCGATAATAACTGTTTACACGTAAAAGTGCTGACTGTCTCGCCAATCTCATTCTTCAAGAGTAAGCGAGACGATGTTGTCATTGTATGGTACTATTTTACAGGTCGTGAAAATCGGTTAACCTCAAAATGAGTCGCGGTGTAGTTCATTTTTTTACCGGCAGGATAGCCACTTCATTCTACTTCGCAGACGCAGATATCGCAGTCCAATTGTCACATGGAAATTCAGAAGCTTCTGAACGTTTTTTGATCCATGCATGCAATCTTGCAATTTGCACAATAATACGTACTGTCAGCAGTAAATCTATGCACGTGTAAACAGGGTATTATGATACAATGACTTGACATATTTATAAATCACACATATGTCCTAACATTGTGAGTTCAAGTAATTCTTGATGCAGACATATTCCATCGCCAAAGAAAAGAAAATAAGTGCATTATTATTCATTATTACAATATATCAATTATTATTAATCCTCAACCAAATGATTAAAATACAAAATCATTGATTTTCAATTATGCTATGGACTTTTTATCTTCCATTAAAAATTTCAATGATTAAAAACTGTATTCCATAATATTGTGTTGTGAAAAATGACATCTAAAACCGATCCGATAAACAAGATTATATGTTTAAAAAAAAACTAACGATTAATTAATATGCCTATTTAAATGTTACCGCCGGAGACGTACTTAAACTAGTGAGTCTTCTCTGTATACCCTTCGAAAATATTCATATTCACTTTGTCACTTTCACTTCCATTTGAAGTGTAGATAAATGATAGTGTGAGAATGAGGGGTTAATAAAACAATTAGAAATAGTTAAAGCAAAATATACAAGACTTCTCAAAATTCATACATATAATATTCCAAGGTTTAAATTCCCACATGTCAGTAGTTTTACTTCATGGGCTGATTTTTTTAAATTCGTTCACGATCACGGTCATCTGGAGAACTAAAAATTCTCCTTCTATTTCATGTAGTACATATCCACATCCTGCCTCTGGCCTTTCACACCACAAACAGTGTTAGCCATAATATAGAAATAACAATGAAAATCTCTGCTGTTTTATCACATATTATTAAATTTGTGGAGGCCTATATTATGATCCTATTAAGATCGGACATGGTCAAAAGAAGAAAAAAATCTTCTTACTTCTTCATACACGGCCATAGATAATAATTATAATGTATGAAAAAAAATATATTGGTGTTTCAATATTACAAGGATATCTTTTTCATTCTCCTGAAAAAATGACTTTCAAAAGCAGTAGCGAAGAGTGGTAGGTTGTCATGCTAGTCACTGCCATAAATAGTGCTCATTATACTTTGTTAATCATACATATTTTTTTTATTGAACTAACACCACAATTTACGGATGATGTTGGTTAGTTTTTAAAAATCAATTAAACTCTGAATAAGAATAAACGAATTTTTATTTTTCAAACTAGATTGAATTTTAATTTGGCATACCCAAGTGATTTTTAAATTTATATGATCCAACACCATTTTCCTTTCGAATACAGTGCGTATAGTATAGTATAATACGAGGGTTGTCCGCAAAATAACGTCTCCATGGCACTGGAGTCACGAGAAACGCTTTAACGCTAGATCCGGCAACACTGGTGTGTAGCCCCGTTGGTTCCCCGCCTACATATACCCACCACTCCGAGCTGTCTACGACGCTTAGTCTTGGTTTGGTAGCCGTTTGCGATGGAGCTTCCACTCTCCGCTACCGCCAGGTGTGAGTTACGTTCTGTTATTCGTTTTTTGTATGCTAAAGACACTACACCTATAGAAATTTACCGACACTTATGTGAAGTGTATGAACAACGGTGTATAGACATCAAAAACGTGGTGCAGAGTTTAAAAACGGACGTACAGACGTCCATGATGAACATCGTGCCGGACGGCCATCGGTTTCGGACGTAACGATTGCGAAAGTGGAGAGGGTAATGCTTGAAGATCGACGGGTGACGATTCGGGAGTTGTGCAAATTGATCCCTGATATCAGTAAGACTATTATTGACAAGATTTTGACAGAACATTTGCATTATCACAAGGTGTGTGCAAGGTGAGTCCCCAAAATGCTCACCGAAGATCACCAACGGCAACGAGTTGAAGTGCAACAACCAACCTCATCAACCAATTTGGATGGGATAACGTCACACCCCCCTACAGCCCGGACCTAGCACCAAGTGATCATCTGTTTCCTGCATTGAAGTCACACCTAGTCAGACGAGGAGTTTAAAGAAGAGGTTGTACGCTACCTGCACGCCGCGGCGGGAGAGTTCTATGACAGGGGTATACGAAAAATGCTACACCACATGCAAAAATGCATCAATCGCAATGCGGATTATATAGAAAAATTGTAGAAAGTCCAGGCTTTCCAACAATGTATAATCCATTGCAAATAAACGTGTTTTTCTTTGTGAAAAAAAATTGGAGACCTTATTTTACGGACAACCCTCGTATAATAATAATATACCCAGGAAAATATGTATAATATGTAGTGTGATATGCTACGGATAACCTTGTCATTTTAAAGCATTAATTAGTGTTATATTTTTTAAATAGTAGGTATATATGCAAACCATGACATGAGATTATATAATGTTTGTATGAAATAAAAGAGGGATTAAAATGTGTGTCTGGTGCATCATTGATGGTAATGGAACAGAGAAGACTCGCTCTTTTGAGTCAAGTTAGTATGAGTGTGTGGCTGGGATCATCAAAAGCGGGCACGGATGTAGACGGCGCTGGCATCGTGTCCAGAGTAGCCGAGGCGCTTGGCGTGCTTGAAAATCTCGTTGGTGGTGGCGGTGAGCGGGAGCGACTGCTCCAGCAGGTCTCCCATCCCCAGCGCCAGCTTCAGATCCTTCTGCATGTGGGACAGTGGCTGGTGGGTGGTGTATGAGCTGTCGATCATCGCTGCAACATTTAATACCATTTTATTTGTCTGCCATTCAAATCATTACACAAATATGTGCCGACATCAGAGAAGATAGAATAATAATTAACAAACAGTTGTACAGAATCTTTAAGATTAGTTGAGACCAAGATACGCAGTAAAAAGATTTTGTAATGAATTATTGTGATTGTAATTAATAATCATTATTAATAAATTCAATCATTACTATAAACACACCACATTAGTATGAGGTTTGATAGTTTTGACAGAAAAAAAGACATGTCGGATGGGTGCCAGTGCCGAGTAAGAGAAAGCAATGCAATATTTTTAATGTGAGTTCAGACGGTGTTAGCATCCATAACAATGATCACATACATAAGCTCTGCATTATTCCTACGCACTAATGGAAGTCATATTTGCACATATTAAATTGTTTCTCTATAGTACTATTTTTAGATATAGTCATTATATTATTAAATGTACCCAGAGTCAATATTCGTCCTCACATCTTTTCACTTCTATACATTCATAATAGACCTATCCAGGTAATAATTGTCCATTGACTTGAGTCTGCAGAACCATGAATCTTCACAGTGATCGAGTGGATCTGTTTTGTTCTCTTGCCTCTTTCACTTTCAAATTAAATTATTCCAAAATTTACGACTTATTATATCTGAACTAGTTTTTTTCTTTTCTTATATTCCCTGTCTTAGTTCAATGAAAATAAATAAGTATGTCCGACAAAGTTTAGTGTGCTCTATTTATGTCGGATCTCCACAGGCTACCTCCACCCTTCGCCACTGCACTCTGAAGTAGCATACCATACTACTTACACGACCGCCCACCAGGATTCAGCTACTTACAGAATCCTAAGAAGATAATACCTACATATTAAATACTAGTTATATATATATATATATATATGCATTTTCGGCAGCATCTCCACAAGCATAAGTCACCGCATGTCACTGCGTTACACATAATATGTAGATATATATATTATATATTATTATATTAAATTCTGATATGGTAACAGACTGGTAAGCTTTATTAACTTTACTTTTAAAAGATTTTATCAGTGAAACAATAACAGGCCTTGCTCAGACCCACACAATGTAAATTAAAGTAATTTCTTTACAGATTGCTGCAAATAATTACAATGTAAATTAATAATATTATTTAATGTCAAAGTGCAAATCAATTAAACTCGTATCAGCATGTTTTGTTGAAACATGCATACAATGACAACGTGACTAAATTACAATACATAATTTTCAGCGTTGCCAATTAAACATTTTTCTTGCCAGATCTACCATTTTTGAATAGGCATCTACTCGTAGCTTGTTATATCGACGTATGGTGTTAGATCTACCATTTTTAGACACCGCAAACAACATAAAAGTTTTCACAATAAAGAGATTTACTTGAAAATCAACTAGCTGGTCTTTATCTTATAATTAAGACCATTATGCTATCTAGATACAAAATGATGACTAAATTGCTTACCTACATGTATTTTTAATTGTGACTTATTTTATTAGTTGTAATATATGAAAATCTTTGTTCTTGTAAAAACAATGTTAATAATTATGACATTTTTTTGAAATACTAGTTTCTAGACACTTTGTGAAATTTTGAGAAAAGCTAACATTATTTTCAGTCATTATTGGCTTATGTTGAAACTCTGGCATATTTTATGAATGACAGATGGCAACATTGATTATTTTAAGGCAAATTCTGTTGATTGTCTCTTGAATGCCTTCGATTTGAGTTGTCGAATATGACAGTGTCATCAGCGTATTCCTGGTAGCACAGCTTCACTTATGCCTCGCTCAGTTGGTATTGACTTTCGTAGTATGCAGTCAAAGAGGATGATGAAGAGAAATGGAGCAATGACATAACCCTATCTGACTTTGGTCATCACCCTGAACCATTGTGACAGTATCATCAATTCTGACACGGCATTCACTATTCACATGCAGGCACTAGATTATACCAACGATCTTAGGAGGGATACCATATGCTCCTTCTCATAATCCACAAAGCAGCAGGCCAGCGGACTGTTCAGCTCTTGGCTCTGCTAGTGAAGATATTGAAGGTTGTGTATTTAATCCGCGCACTTGTCCAGGTAGAAACCCAGTCTGGTTTTTCCTGAGGGCGTGTATTATCGGGTCCTTATTCTCATCAAGAGGATGTTTGCCAAAATTTTTCCCGGAACGTCAAGTGCTTCGGAATGTTTCTGTAATTGTCGCCGCTAAGATGATTACCTTTTTGTGGTGTGATTTCACCGTTCACCCAGTCCCTTGGACAGCACTCTTCTTCCCACACCTTTGCCATCAGATGAAACATATGGTGCAGGATTGCGCTCAAACTGTACTTGAGGAATTCAGGATATACGTCAGTTACCCCCGGTGTCTTTCGATTCTTGAGCCTTTCACAGCCAATTTTATCTCGGCGTGCGTCGGCGGGCAAACGAAAAAATCGGTCACTCGGGGAATATCTAAAAGTAAGGCTTCCGCAGGTATGTCAATGGGATCCAATGGGGGTGGACAGTTCAGCACTCCACAGTTTTCTCCCAAATCTCCTTGATGCAATCAGCATCAGACTGCGCTAGTCAGTTTAAATAGTAAAATTTTGTAATGTGTTTTAATATGCAGGCGGTAACTTGTTGTTTACAAAAGGGCATGTCAGTGTCTGCTGACACGCTTTCTCCCTCCATCATAAGGCTCCATCTTCGTTCTGCCAGCAGGCTAGCTAACAATCTTTGTTTGTGAAATATTGTGGCATCTCACTTCCTCCTTCAGACATTCAGGCATCCCTATCCCTCACTCCGCTATCCTATCACTCACTGTCGTAATCTATTTATCTCAATAATTTTTGCATTTTTTATTAGGTCAAGTTACTCAATAAACCAAAACGACACTGCCAATCTATAATAACCAGTGCTCTCAAAACGTTTGCTAACCACCTTAGCAGTGGGGTGCGGTCACTCCATCCTCTTTAGGAGTGCCAGAGCTGAGAAGTATCAGTAGGTACACTCTTTCACCCGCCAGCGATTGATCTCTCGGGGCAGGCGGTAAATACGCATGGAGATGATACTCCCCACCTCCCTTGCTTCATTTGTTTCCGCAGGAAAAACAAATGACATACTTTTCGAACTCCCCTCATATATTACACATGTTCAGTTTCAATAGTATAAATGATAAATATATAATTTATATTTTATTGATACAGATGATATTATAATATTGTATTAAAAATCATGTCATTTGAAACCCAAACACATTAATGCATTTTTTTGATTCGAATTTGATTGTAAAACACCAGTTGTGCAAGTAAATAACTTATGTTGCTTCTTAGACTCTTTCTGATTACCTATAAAAAAAACATGAGCATTGAAATAATAATTGCTATCGAACATGTATAATACCAATGACATTATTAATGGACGACGCACTCAGTACAGTAGCTAGCAAGTAAATTCGCCCATAGTGACATTCGCACGTGCATAGGTAGACGTCACGCAATATCCATTATGCAATATCACGCATCGGGAATTTATAGCAATATCACCTTTATTGTAACGGCGTTAGAACAGTGTTTCTAGTATAAATGTTCGTTTGAGCGAACCTGTTCAAGCCGAACCATTCGGCAGACCCGACAAAAAGTTTCGGGAATTTATAGCAATATCACCTTTATTGTAATGGCGTTAGAACAGATTATGCCATTCGGCAGACCCGACAAAAAAAGTGAGTGTCATTTTTTTTTCCAGATGCTTCGTCCATATTAATGTCATTGTATAATACCTACATAAATTTAGCCAGTTAATTGAGTAATGATGATAAAAAGAATTCTTTTCATACCTCTTCCCTTCTCCATAACGGCTGGACAAGAAAGACTTGTGAGCTCAAGTACTTCCAGCAGATCTTTCTGGTTGAGTCCGGCTCGGTCTGCCAGAGCCATTCCCTCGGCAAGTCCAGCCAGGACCACTCCATTGATAAGCTGCAGGACAAGGTTCATCTTTGATGCATTGCCAATTTCACCTAAAATAAAAATAAAAAATATAAGTATAATAATATATTTATTTTTTTAACCATGTTCGGATCCTAAGAAGATCAAATGGGCCTCCACAGGGTGGAGGTTGTATTAACAGATGTTTGTTTTTACAACAAATGAATGTTAACCACTTGCTCAACCTATTAAGGTCCATACTCTGGGTCTAAACACAAATTTAAAAACATGTGAATTTGCCAGACCCGGGACCCACGACATTATAAGCCGACGAGTAACCACACGGCCAACATGTACCGTAGCAAAAAATGTATAACCAACATAGGTAATATATCTTTTATTCTAACGAGGAATTAACTTAAAATTTGAGAGTTATAAGAAGAGAAACAAAGACTCTAGTAGCCACGTTTAGTTGCATATCTAAATTAATGATTAATAATACACCACAAAGGTGGTCATGTCGAAATTATTTTTTAAGGTTAGCTGCTTTGTAAGTAGTAATATTTTGTGTTACATGGTTTGCAGAGTGGGCAGGTTGAGCTAGAAATTGACAAATTCATTTTATTGTTGAATGTATTTATCGTAGATTACTTCCATCTATAAAACTATAATTGAGGTGTCTAATTCCAAAAAGTCCACATTTGGGTCAAAATCGAGAAAAAAATACGCACATATTCTTTGTATAATTTTACACAATATGTATTTATCTATAAATTCCAAAACGCGACATAACCCTATGAAAAAAAATATTTTAAGTCTCGATTTATTACAAAAAGCGCCAAGTTCGTGTTTCATATTATTTAAAGCTTGGTTGATTTCGCGCGTGTTTAAGTCAACATATAAGGGAACGTTCAATATTGAAAAAGGCGTCTCCCATGCTGTAGCATCTGGTAAACTCACGACAGTGCCACGGATATATGTGCCTTATGCGGAGTAAATTAAAAAGTGAGGTACAAATAGCGCTACGTCCAATTTTATTTTGCCTATATTTATTACATTTAAGAGTTTATCGGCTGAAACAAATTGCCATTTGGTTCTAATTTCGACATAGAATACAACGGAAAAAATAATCTCACGTAAAACAAATAATTGAAGCTTGAAACATAAAAAAATTGTTTCCCGAAAATATTGAATTGTGGACTTGTCACTTTTTGTGATTAGACGCTTCAATTATGCAGTTACAAAGTGACAAAACGTTCACCAGTAAAGGTCGCAGGTTCAAATCAAAATTACTGTATAGTTGACTCAGAGCCTGTACCTAATAGGTTCGTAGAATGGCTAAAGAACATAACTCATAAAAAATATGTTAAGACCGATATTATGTTCAGCTTGTGAGCGAAAATGGTTTTACATTTACAAGAAATATTAGCATCAATCCTGGTATTTACTCT
The DNA here is from genome assembly GCF_057557595.1 of Rhyacophila brunnea. Classification (NCBI taxonomy): domain Eukaryota; kingdom Metazoa; phylum Arthropoda; class Insecta; order Trichoptera; family Rhyacophilidae; genus Rhyacophila; species Rhyacophila brunnea. Next base: position 26,836,975 of record NW_028232774.1, read on the forward strand.
CTGGCATTTCTTAAATATTGACATAATAAGTATAATAAATAGCCTATATTATGAATGTAACAAGTTTTTATTGGAAATGTATTGGAATTTTAAAACAATATAATCTATAAATATTAAACATCAGAGCAGGTGTAAGTTTCTCCATTGTCTCTAAAAAGTAAATAAAGAAACGGCTGAGTATATTTACCCAAGTAGAAGGAATTTTTGCTCATAGCTTCAAAACATGACTGGCAGTCGTCGAAGAGTGTTCTGTCTCCGGCTGCAAGTACTATGAGTGTTCCGTGCTCCGCCTGTGCCTTTGAACCTTGGATCTGCGGAAAATACAAATAACATGATATAAAGAAAATCGAAAATCATTGTTAGTAAAACAGCCTTAGACATTTTGTAACATTGACTTATTACTCAGAACTCGATTGTAGATATAAAATTTCAATTGAAAGAGGGCACATGAACGCTTATTAAATTTACAATATGCATCATTACTGCAATGTACATAGCAGTGGCGAAAGGTGGAGGTAGACTGTTAAGATCTGACATAAATAGTCAACACTAAACTTTGTCAGTCAATCGTATTTGCTTTCCAATAAGTCAGGGGTCGGCAAACCGCGGCTCGCGAGCCACATGCGGCTCTTCGCCAAATTCCCAATTCACAATTTTTACAAAAACTTTTGCAAAATTCACAATTTTAATTTTTCGTCATTGATTTTACACTTATTATATTATATAATGACATTACCGTGAGACTAATTTTTCTTCCGTGATGGTTGATGTAAAAAGGTATAAATGATTGTTGTTGTTTTAAATCCGCCCATTCCAAAAGTCGACAAATTAAATTTTTCTCCATTTGATATTGACACGAGCACTTTTGAAATACAATTTTATTGGTGTATTTAACAAGCAAAGAGTTATGGAGCTCCAAATTTGTAGGTCTTGCCACCAAAATTGAGGATTTGAAGACAGAAAAATGCAATTTAATTTCACAACACAAGTGGAGTGCTCTAAACTACATAAGGTAGAATGGTAGATACTTATTTAATTTAATACATGGAATAGCTTTCCTAACACATAATCGAGTCTACATAATATGTACGTAAACAATCATTTTCAAACATGAACAATATAAATAGCATTTAGAGAAGTCAAATAACCGATGAGAATTTGGAGTCGCGTCTGAAATTAAAAACTACAAGTTACATACCAAACATACAGAAACTCTCCAATGAAATGCAAGGAAAGTCATTGGTCACATTAGTTGGAATGCGTGAAAATTGTATGAAATTCATATTCTGTAAAAATTATATTTATAATTTCAACAATAAAAACATATATTTACGTCAGTTTTATTCGGGAAATCTTCTTCACTTAATAAATAAACAATTATAAAATGTAATTAATTCCATTTAAATAAATCGTATTGATAAAAATATACGTATGGCTCTCGAAAAAAAATTTAACCGTTGTGCCACTCATTTTTGGCTCTTTTGGTTCAAGAGTTTGCCGACCGCTGCAATAGGTCAAGCCATAGTAAATAGTCAAAAAATATTTGTCTATAAAATATCTAAAATTATGCTATTGACGCATACGGAATTTTAGATATTTTATGGAAGAATATATTTTGTATCGTTGTTGTTTAATGAATTTTAAAACATTAACCAAACCAATACTATCTGTAATATGCATTCTTCAATCAACAAAAAAAAATAAGTATGACTGAAAAAGTGTGCACTATTTTTGAAGGGTCACTAAACTATTATGGTGTGGTTGAGGCAGGGTTTAATTGTATTTTAAAAACTAACCAGCACCATCTGAAAATTGTATTCTTAATTCAACGAAAACAAATAAGTATGACAAAGTTTACTGTTGAATCTTAACAGCCTACCTCCACCACTCGCCATTGGTACATAGAGCTCATTTCACAGTCATCTGCTTACGAAAGACTGAAATTTTTATGACTATATCTACGAGCATAAGCCATAAAAGGCAGTGTCTTCCTCTGCCAGATATACTGTTGATCTTTCCTTGGATAATGAATGATCTGGGGAGATGCTGTATTTTTTTTGTCCTCTCATAATGTGACCGAGTTACTGTAGTTTAATAGTTCAAATGCTACGCAGAACTTCTCCATACTTTCCCACCAATTGCAGATGTAAATATTAGTTGAAAACAAAATCTGTTATGTAACCATCTGAGCTAGATATATTGTGATGGATGCATGCATACCTGTGCTTCCAAATAGCGAGCCCCCTTTCCACTGAGAGCTTCCACGATGTCATGAGAGGTGTCTGCGTCAATAGAGGTCATCTCAACGTATCCTTTCACCTCCAACGAAGGGCAGTGCAGTACACCGCAGTTTCCAAAGACCATCTGCAATTTTAAATTTATTTTACAAAACAATATTATGTGCTTGGCTATCTTGAGGGTTGCGACTCACGGGTTGAGGAACAGTTGAGTTAGTAAGTAATGATATCAGGAACAGAGAAGTACAGCTCTATTTATTCTCAGACTTTGCTTTTCAATACAATATCCAGTTAGTCGACAGTATCACTCTAAACCTAAAAGGTTCAAATGAACAGGCAAAAGATCCTGAACTCTGAACTAAAATAACAGCTCATCTGATTGAGGTTTGCCTCTTTTAAATCAGCATCATCAACATCATTATTATCATCAGCCAGGGTCAATCCACTGCTGGATGTAGGCCTCCCCTAGTGTCCTCCAGTCTTCTCAGTCCTTAGTTCTTCGGTGCCAAGTACATCCACCGAACTCTATGAGTTCATCTATCCAGCGGATTTTAAGGTGTCCCTGTGGGCGATTAATGCCCCTTGGGTGCCACTGTATGATAGCATTTGTCCAGCAGTTGTCCACTCGCCAAGCAACATGTCTATCCAATTGCCATTTCAGCTGCTTAGTAACTTCTATCACATTGCGTCTTTTTATCTGCTACCATATCCATTGGTTTCTTTTGAAGTCTTTAAACGTTATACCCAACATGCAACTCTCCATGCCACATTGCACAAACACTTGGACTCTTTTTGGATTTCTCTTACATTGAGAGTCCATGTTTTACACGCATACGTAAGCGTTGGTAGCACACATTGGTTGAACACTTTATGGTTAAGATACAGTACGAGGTCACTTTAGAAGATACAATTTTGGTGTCCAGATGCAATATATTCAAATAGCACCACATAAACTACAAGACTGGTTGTGAATCCCTGTCCTTAGTTATAAGACTTGGTTAAATAATTGTACGCAAGTACTACAAAACTCCATTAATTCAGAAAGTAAATACCTCTTTGGCCGCTTGTGGGTCAGCAACACAAGAAAATGTGATATCAGCCTCTTCCACCACATCACAAGGGGTCACAGCTACCGTTGCTCCGATTTTTTCAAACTCTTTACACTGGAACAAAAGAAAAATTGGCACAATTAATAATAGGAAGAAAAATATTGAATCAAGTTTTGCACCTTGACAGCAAGGTGAGTTTCAAAAAAATATATTAGAACAGGTACTTAATAGAAAATTCATCAAATCAGATGGTAATTATATGATAAAATGGAATTCTACCAAGTAAATGATAACTCAATATTGATATTTTTGCCACGACCTGGGTAAATTTTGAAGTGGCTCAACCCTTTAGTGGGTCTATTCTATACAAAAGGCGGCTATCGACGGTAATTTATCATATGTATGTATTGAGGTATTATAATTGTTACAATAAGTTAGCCGTCTAAACTGTCAAAGGTGTCTATCTCGCTCTAAAAGTTAACACAGCCAAGAGAGGTTCTGTTAAAACAACATTTTTGACAGTTCAAACGGTTAACATATATTGTAACAAATAACCGCATCAATACATAAATATGATAAACTACCGCCAATAGGCGCCTTGTGTACAGAATAGAAAAAACCCACTGAACTAGACTGAATCTTTCAAAAAGAAAGTAATTTTGGCTTAATTTGGTAAAATACACAATTATTCCTTATCAAACGGAGAGCTAAAATTATGAGGCCCTAGTCACACCCAATTTACAGTGGTAACCTGAAGAACTCAAAAAGATCCCAGCAATAATAATAACAAATTATTGTTAACACGCCCATGTGAAACAGTCATACGGATTCTGTCATCGTAGATCTTGTAGCAATACTACAAGAGCGATCTACGTGCAGCAGGTCAGACACGGCAAGTAGAATGGGAGTCGGCTTGGATTTGTGCTTCGTCCATGCTGCGATGCCTGAGCCTGACATGGTAAAAGAAGTAATAAGTACTAGCTATCATCAGCTGCATGGGGTCGAAGATCTCAGATAATAAGTATAAAACGCATAAAAATGCAACGTGTTGGAGTTGTTAAAAAATCCCACTGCAACACCACTGAATGTGACGGTAACAAATATGGATTTAAACATTTTTGAAAAATCAGACATTGTTCTTTTTTCTACAAGTGCCTACCAAGTTCGGTGACTCCGACTTCACCAAAAACACCATAAATTAATCCGATTCTACAATAATGTGCTTATATAAATGCCAGATATTTTTAGGTTTATTGAAAAATATTTTCAACCAGTGACATCTATTTTTCTGACAATAAAGCTAAATAAATATTAAATTTCACTCAAATAAACCGGAAAACAACTACTTCTATGCAGATAAAATAATTTAATTATTATGAAGTTAATTCACATTATAAATTAACAATATCATTATTTAAATTTTTAGTGTACTTCAAAATAAATTTCATAGATGTCTCTGTCCTGCTAGCCGCAATCTACAAACGGCCACGCGACATTTTCATGAGGCGTTCGTTGACACGTCGTCGCCGGCGTCAAAAATATGAACTCGTACCATTTTGTCGATTTTATGCCTTTTAATCATTTTTAGTGCTGTCTGTCGAGCGCTTGGCTTTTATAATATTGGCAAAACTATACCAATATCGGCGAACAATTTGCCTACGCGTCTGCATATTATTGACCTTTTCGCATGGTTTCTTTTTATTCTTTCGTGTTGCGTATTGTTATTTTGACATTTCAATAAATGCCTAACAATGGCGGCTCGTAATCGATTACACATAATCATATTACCTATTTATGGAATCTATAAAGTATGCATACATAATAATATTTCAATGTTATATAAAATACGGAGCATTTTTATTTATATCGTCATTTAATTCGATTCACATGCATTATTAATACGTACTTCGCTAATACATTTCGTGTCAAAATGTTCCATTACAAAAGGCGGCAAAAATCTGTATTTTTTCGATTGGGTTTTTACTTTCAATGGTTGCTGACTGTCACCCTCATCTCAGTCGGGCAATTTCCAAAAATCATTAAAAACCATCACAATACGTCTTGTAAGTACATAAGTATTATAATAAAATGAATTGCACCACACATAAAGGCCCATTATCACCGTCTGTGGTTGCGTTTTACGTAGGTAAGCATTTCCTATATACTCCGCGCAGGCATACCGTGCCGACTGGTTTCTACATTTCCTACGGTAGAAGGGTTGACAGGTGAGTGGTAAGTCGAACACAGCGTTTGTTGGTTCATAAGAAAACGATAAGGTTTCAAGTATACCCACCCCTCATACCATATTTAAATTGTGGAATTTACGGTATTAAGTTTTTTTTTCTTTAATTAATGGGTATAGTTATATATGTATAGGCACCTACATCTACATAATGTGTTTAGAAATATTTTAGTAGGCGTCGAAAAAAATACACTAATCTGTTTTCCCAAACGCGCCTAGAGAAGTATAACTTCAAAAACTATGTACCTATAGGGTGGGAGACCGATTTTAGGAATTACTCAAGGTTCAAATAGACTATATGACGATCGGGCACATATATGCTAAGAGCGTTTTAGTGTCTATGATCAAATCTATGCCATTCCGACATTTATACATACATATTGTATGACAGCTATGACATCGTATTTACACTCTGTGACTCCCTGTGACACAGGACGCCAATATAAGAAACGGGTTTTTCGACATATATATGACCGATCGTCATAGAGTGTATTTGAAGCATCATGGAGACAGCCGGATTCATTGCATCGTTAGTCGATAACGTCTTGATAATATATTTTACGAATGCAAACAAATTCGTACCGTCTAAAATTGAAAAACTTGACTTGACTTGATAAACACCAGATCCTCTTTTTGCACGGGGGATACGTTCCAAAGACTACCGTGCAAAACAAAACCGTGTACAAAACGATAAGGTGCCCATACAAAAATGGTAGATAGGTTCCATTACTTAAAATTAACTAAAAATACGAAATTCTTGAACTCAAAAATAAATCGAATTTATTTATTATTTATACATTAAAATATGCATACTTACATACAAATACATAGTGTTCGATTTAAATTAAATTTAGCATAGAGAAATATATTCATCCAGTCTCGTTACTTGACAATAAACGTGCCCGTTTACAGTTATTTTTCTCTGGCGAAAAATCACTCTCATCGCTGGAAATATTTAATGACGCTGACGCCGAAGCACGCGGCGTGCCTCTCGTATCGAACCGACGTGACTGACTAGTGGCGCCATGTATGTAAGTATGTATATCTGGGCGGCATCCGGTGACAACATATGTATGCACCAGTGGCGTGCGGTCCATTGTAACCAATGACATTAATATGGACGAAGCATCTAGACAAAAAAATGACACTCACTTTTTTGTCGGGTCTGCCGAATGGCATAATCTGTTCTAACGCCATTACAATAAAGGTGATATTGCTATAAATTCCCGATGCTCTTTGTCGGGTCTGCCGAATGGTTCGGTTCGAACGGGTTCGCTCAAATGAACATTGACACTAGAAAAACTGTTCTAACGCCATTACAATAAAGGTAATATTGCTATAAATTCTCGATGCGTGATATCGCATAATGGAAATTGCGTGACGTCTACCTATACATGTGCGAATGGCGCTACGCTATATGTATTTACTTGCTAGCTACTGTACTGAGTGCGTTGTCCATCAATAATGTCATTGATTGTAACGCAATTTTTTGATAAATGTGTACATACATATGCATTTTTATTCTTTTTAGTTTTTTTAAACCGCGTTAAAGCAAAAAAATCAGTAGTGTAAATAAAAGATAATAAAAAATAATCGGTACTTTTTTTCAACCGTACAAAAAAAGCCGTGCAAAAAGAGGATCGGGTGTACCTACACGTCTGTATATTTATTGAAAATCCTGCCAATCTAAAAGTGAAATATATCCCTTCCCTTATCACACTATCGACTTTCGCCAGACGGGAAGCAATTGAGATTTCTTATCTTATGTAACAATCGCTAAACTAACTCATACACTTTAACTTTATAACATAATTGTGTGGATTAAAATACATAAACTTCATTGCAAATTAATATTATTTCTAGCACTTCGGGAGAGTGTCAAGTGTGCCGGTTTAGTAAAAAGGTTGAAACACGCTGATATAATATAATTACGTCACATTATACTTCTGAAAAAATTAAATTCACCCTGAAGGTTAGCAAATTATGAATCCTGCTCCTAATTTCAGTAAAATTTATTGCAAAACTCTTTATAACACACAATTAAGAAGCAATGTCGCAGCTATGCTTACGATTATGAATTCAGGGCAGCTTTTCATACCCTCAAAATGAAAATGTTTCCCGACATTCACCCCGTTCTATGAGTGCTTTGCATTCCGCTAAGCCACTCGGATGAAATATAAAACTGACCATTTTCAAAGGAAGTCAAAGTAAAAAGTTCATAAAACACTCACTCACTCCAAGCTGGCGTTAAAGCGAGAAAAAATATGAGCGTTGTTCTCCGGAAAAAAGTAAACAAAAAAATATGAAAGAGAAATAATAATTGTTTATTCACGTAGATTCAGAATACTATACACAGAGCCGGATTATGCACGGGCTTGAGGCTACAGCTCAGGGCCTTCATAACATGCTTTTCGTGTAACCACATTTTTTGAGAGCTATAAATCACACGGCAATAATAAACCTCGAAAACTTTTGTCAAATCTGTATCAATATGTATGTACCTATCAAGCAATAACATTTGAATGTCTATAAATATCCGTTCGTTCGGTTACAACTAAAAAAACCAGAGCGTTGGAGCGGAGCTCGGAGCAGAAGCACGGAGCAGTGGAGCAATGGGGTTTTACCCGGAGCAGGAGCGGAGTCGGAGCACCGAAAATTTGTAGTGCTCCACTGCTCCGGATGTTTTTTTATTATTAAATTTTCGTCCTATAATCCGATGAAAATATTATATTTGACACTGCAACACTGGAATTATTTGAAATACAGCAACACTGCTGAGTGCTAAATACCTCACTTTTTTGACAGACGAGGTAGATAATGAACGACGATTTGCTGTCGTTAATTTTGTTTAATAGAATTAATAATGAAAAGTACAAATAATAAACCATATTTCAAAACAACTTATTTAAAAGAAAATAGCATTTGTATACATATAACACCTATTAAAACTTTTAACCCGGAGCGGAGCAGGCCCTGGAACGGAGCTGGAGCAAGTATTAGGTCCCGGAGCGGAGCAACTCAAAAAAAGGTCTGCACAACGCTCTGAAAAAAACTACAGGACCCATATTGATGAAACTGAATTTCTCCAAATTACATTCTTAGAACCTACCAATTTAGTAAAATTTTAGTATATGTAGGTACCTATTTTCGTATAGATTCTTGATTTCACTAAAAAAACTCCTCGAAAATAACGCACTTGCAACTAATTATAATTAATATTAATATAATTAATCTAATTAGTATAAGTTGAGGTGAGACGCGTGTAGAGTATTTCTATACTGTATGTACCTATCTGCCTAATTTTCCTTTCCGTGTTTCACACAGACGAATTCGTGGGCGATCGCTAATAAGAGATAAAAATAAAGAGCTTTCTTGGATACATAACTATCAGTGGCGTGCGGTACCTATATCCCCATGAATAATCGACATTGTTACTATACGTATTTATTGTGCAAATCGTATGATAAATTGTATTTTACTTTATAAATATTAAGTGGGCAACCATTTTCAAAATATATCAAATCTAACAGGCTACATACACACAGACATACTATACTTCATTACCGCCCATCAACATTCTAGTAGGTAGTTACAAACTTGCACAACAATATTATTAAATTTGATTTTGAAAACCCCCGTGTTATATACCCAGTAGATGGGTATATTATGTATTATTGGACAGCATCCTAATAAGCAAAACTTAACGCACGTCACTGGTATGTACATACTTCAGAAGCCTGCCGCTGAAATGGATGTAAATAATTGTAAAAGACCCACGCGTTCACTGATTTTAAGGTCCCTTCGATATAAATTAAGCCAATTAACTGTTTTAAGTTTAAAATGTATAGTCGGTTTTATTAAATTTTCGTAAACAAATCGATGTACCTACGTATATTATGTTTTATGACCTCTCTTCTTGGTCGTTCCTTCATGGCTGAGGATCGTGACCACCCTGAAATTTGGTCATCTTTTGAGCGACCAAGATTTTCCATCCCTCTCAATCTACTGTTTCTCTCAGGGCAGAGTGAATACTGCCTCCAGTCAGCTCCTTCACTTGGTAGCTCCAGCGCCCCGACACTCGTCATCTGTTTCGCCTTCCCCGGAGGCCACCCACAACCACCAGTCTCTCTAGGTTACCCGATCCGCGCTGAACAAAATGTCCATAAAACTGCAGAATGTGTCTCAGACCTATTGCTGAGAGCCGATTTATGACCTATTTGATCGTATTTGACGACGTGTCTGGAGGGCCTCTTTACGAATTTTAATTCGTTCGCCCCTAAACAGTGTAGTGTTTTCAATATGAGCCACAAATAAATCCTTGGAAACTACTTACCATATTATAAATTAATGTACGATTTTGGTAACGATTAAGCTAGTGCCACTTCTGAAATAAATAAGTACTTTTGAACTTTCCTATTGACAGAGGCACGATTCGGAATAATATTGTTGTTACCTGCCTTGCCGAAAAAGACCTTGCTAATTTTAGTCTGTTTAGCTTTAGCACCTTGGGAGCGAGCATCTCGAATAAAAGTTGAAATCATTGCGTTGTCTTTTGTCGAGTGGATAAATAAAATAACATTTACCGACGAAGTTCTGCAATGTCGATAAGCAAACAAAAAATCGTGATGCTTTAATAGAAATTGAATTAAAAAAAAGAGTAAATAAATAAAAATTGTCGAAAAGTATTGCGCATTAGAATATTATCGAATAGGCGCGATCAGACGGGAACACACGAGTGTCGCGTTCATTTATATATAAATCCGGAATCTCGCCACGCCTGTAAAAGTGCCCCGTGTGAAACGGCTATAAGACTCCTTATATTTATAATCCGAATTCTTTGATAAGTCTCATAAAATAATATATCGTTGCATTTTCGGCTTCGTACCATGTGGTTTAAAATGTGTGGCACTCGTGTGTGTCCGTCTGAACGCGCCCATTCTGTTATGTGTAAATGCGGAATCTCGCCACGACGGTGGCGCCACACAGATGTCCCGTGTGAAACGGTCTTATACGTTATTTCCGTCATGTCCGTTACCTATGTTATATGAAATTATTTGGAAGATTTATAACACACGAAGCATGGTTAAGTTCGTAAACTCCACAGATATTAAGATCGCTCAGTTGCTGCTATTATGTAGTTTACTTATTAAGCAATAGCTGCCATTTTTATTTACATTATGATTACTTACTCGAGTGTAGGTATAAACGGTTTTACACGAATTTTACAGGACTTTTTAAACTAAATAATAATACCGAAATGTAGTATTACTGGCTGCTCATCTACTCATCGTGACAGATAAACAGAAAGAAAATATGTCAATATAAAAGATCCAATACCAACGTGTCTGTTATTTGATGGAAACCTACACCCAAATAAGACGATAGGTAGGTACTTCAACATTAGAAAATATTATTACGGTATGTTTATCTGCCGCATTCATTATAACTTAGAGCGTATGCGAAACCAGTAAACTTTTTACCGCGACATTTTGTTGTTCTGTGGATCAGCGGCATTGGTGCTTCTACTTTTGCTGATTCACTAAGCGGCGCCTTAATTTCGATCAAAAATACACGGTAGGCAACGTTGTAAGTATGTATTCAAAGTTTAATAATAAATTCAATGTGCAAAGTCCATGAATAAGCTGAATTAAAATTCAAAATTAAATTTGAATGGTAATTGGTTTTAATTAGAAAATTTAGAACGTATGTTAGAAAAGTTTGAGAAAACAATAATCCGACTACATAAACCACAAATAAAATAATGAAGGAAATGTATTATGTAACAGAAAAAGTGGAAATATTTTTTGTTGATTTTGTTGTGGGCGGGCGGCGGCAGGTAATGAAAAAAGATTTTTCCCGGGCAGTGGGCGAGATTAAATAAACAAATTTCATTGCAATCTTATGCGAAGTGTTCGACGAAAGAGAAACATTCATTAAATTTGGCATAATATAGAAATTCGTAGGTATAATGTAGGTGGATTTTTGCAATTGATTTATGACAGGGAAAATTTGTACTTAGGTATAACATTTTGTACATTATCATAATATAATGGCAATGATATTATGTATGTACTAATAATGTGCATACATATACTTACGTAATAAAACTAATAAATAACAAACAGTATCTTGCTGATCGATAAAAATACCATTGGGCTTGAATGCTTTTCTGCCATTTATGAATGGGGCTAAAGTTTTTTTCGTATAAATTACCACACACGTGTATGCACATTACAATAATTTATTTATTTCGATTTCGAAATCGTTAGAGATGAGGTTTTAAAAAATATGCAAAATAAAATATACCTATTCTTTAATACTCCAATTCACAGATTCCTCCTAGTCCATGGGTGGCCAACCTTTTCAGCAGCCGGGCCAGATTCTAAAAATGAGACTTCCTACCGGGCCGCACAACTGATTTTTTTTTATTATACAAAACAAAAAAGAAATATACCTATATTATATATATTGATAAAATAAAACAAAATTGAGAATTAAACACATTTATTAGATTAGACTTTTTTAAATACTTAATAAAAAATAAACAAAATACTTAATATAAAAATAATAAATTTTAGTGAGAAGTTTGATTTTGTGTGGCAGGACTAAGTGCATTAATATCGATATCGAGTGAGGTTGTTCCTACACACGCAAACAGTTTTCCAAATGCACATCAGAGATTCGTGTTCTCACTCAGGATTTAATATGCTTCATCCGACTAAAAAGCTGTTCACACGTGTAAGTGTTTCCAAATAGCGAAGCATCATTATAGCATGTTTGTAAAATGCAGGATATTTCTCCTTGTCCAAATATGTTTTGTAAAACTATTCCAAACCAACCTGATGGAATTTCTCCTTTAACTGTTCATCACAACATATTTCACAATATTCCATTTGTAAATTTCCCGGTAATAAATTCACATATACGGCTTTGCAAATGCAGCAAAAAGTACACGGTGCTTTTTAAAGTCTTGAGCCAATATCGAATCACAATTTGCGAAATTAGCACAACTAGCGGCAGCATTTGATATTATTTTTATTTTCTCACTGCTCCACGGGCCACAAGTTGACACCCAGTGGGCAGCATGCGGTCCGCGGGCCGCGGTTTGGCCACCCATGTCCTAGTCCATGGATGTAACTAACGCCAACTATGTACTTGCCTACTAAATAAGTGCATCCTGGATTTAAAACGGCAGCCAAAGCCGGAAAAAACAGATAATTCGGTTCTATGACAAATTATTAATATTATCAATATAAAATAAGAAAATGCAACAAACAAAGCCGTAATCCTATGTTACCGGTAGAAAGATTAAAAATTAGTTTTCAAAACATTGATTGATAAGTACTTAATGTGTCAAATTTTATTTTATGATATTTTTGTATGTGTTTTCTTCGCCATATTTAAAATGTTTTTTTTTATGAAAACGTGGCAGGGGTCGCAGGATATAACAACGAAAGTTACGACCCACAAAAGTTTTGAATCCCGTTGTCTAACCAAATTTGTACACTTGTAAAACATATTTTTTTAATTTCTGCCGGTGGAATTGCGCGGCGTGGGCCTGTCTGAAGGAAAGAATAAATTAACACAAGACGGATAATGGACGCATGCAATATTATTTTTGAATGTCCGCGACGTCACACTTGGCAAGTGACTTCGCGAAGTTATGTCAGGCATCCTTTACATTTGGCGCAATGTTAGGCAGACATAACAACGATGTTCGGTACACGAGGAGGAAATTATTATTAAAAATAAGTCGGTTTTATGAAATATTTGAGACGGATGCAAAAAAACAGACAGAAGAAGACAGTGGAGGAATGTATTTAAAGAGATCTCAATGTCCAGGGTAGCAGTAAATAATATTCATTTTATTTCATGAATAAAGAAATACGATAAGTAGGTACCCAAAGACATGCTTACAGTTAGGTATGTAGGTTGGAGTAAAAATAAGTTTCTCCAAATTTGTTTTTTTTCTGTATTTCCTACTCTGATGATAATTATTGAATACTTACATAGTTTCATCTTGGGCGATCCTGCGCTGATCTGGTAGCTTCCGTCATTGATAATCCAGCCGCTCTTAGAAGGCTTGTAATAAGCTCTAGCGACTTACTTCGACTGCTCGGATATTTTCTAACAATGTGATTCAAAAATTGAAGAATACATTTCGTGCAAGTACCATACGAGACATTATAACGTCATGCAATAGTTTGCTGGAACTGCACTCGAACCGATAACGGAGATTCATAAATCGCGAAATGCGGTGTCTTCCTCTACTACGTACACCGCTGGGGCTAAATGCTGTTTCTCTATCCAAAGACGGTGGTGCATTTCCGGTCAGAATGTGCACATGAGTTGGTTCCAGGCTACCCGCGAAATATGCGGGAGGTATCATTAAAAACAATGTCCATATTTCGTGTGTGGCATAAAAGGTTCCATAATGGACATACATATTCGCTAAATACGGAAAAGTGCACGGTTAAATTTGCCTAACTAACCACTAAATAGTGGTAGACTTGGGAAACGTATGTGGCATCTTTCAAAACAATTAAGAATAGAGCATACAATTCAAGCAAGCGTAACATTACATTTAGTTTTTTTTTGACCATGTCCGATCCTAAGATCATCTGGGTATCCACGAAGTGGAGGTTTGTAATATTAACAGATTTTTTTGATTTTACGAGAAATTGATGTTAGCCACTTGCTCAACATATCAGGTCTATACTCTGAATACAAACATACTGTTCAACAAGATATTCTTGGCTACGTGTTAAATCTGTGAACTAACAAGGTCGCCCTATTTTAACCGCACTTAGATTGAAGCGCCTTCCGGTTAGCGACGGTTAGTTGTCCACGTGTTAAAACTGTGAACTACTAAGACTCCTCCTATTTAGTCGACGACAGCGATTCCGGCGTGTGCCTTCTTTTTTATGGACAGTACATTGAAAAACAATATGTGTATTTACCAGACACAGGATTCGAACTTGGGACCCACGACATCATAAACCGACGCATTAACCGCTCCGCCATCGAGGGCGTCATTTATTACATCAGTTTATTTTCACTCAAGATAAAATGACCTAACTCGCATGAAATGCAAAAGAAACATAACACCCGAATCGTGTGCACGATACAACTTACTATTCTTCTGAGTTTCTCAATTTCGCCATTATTAAGAATGAACAAGCATCTGGTCCTAAGACGATGCCAGAGAAACTGTTCTTATAATACTGGGTCTCGCACATCAGCATTTATATTGACTGTAAAAGTTTGGGTTCCGAGATTCGTCGAAATTGAGACGTTGCGTGGTAGGACCACGAACGCGCGAACTTTGTGTAAATAATCAATACGCTGTGCAATCGCAATATTATTAATCGTGTAAACAGTCCAAAACGAAGTGTTAAAAATCCATTCAGAAAAATGTAGCGGGCTAATGAAAGCAGGATTTATAAAAAAAGACGTGCGTCATAGTCTGAAGAAAATTACTGTAGCCAAACCCAGATTTTTAGAAACGGGTAATGATTCGGAAAAAGAGTAATGCGGCCATCAAATTATAACGTGTATTGATTTATTTTAATACACTCACTATAAACAACAATATGATATTTAGATGCTTTTCAAACAAGCAAAAAAATATGTTTGGTAAAATAATTTCAAATTGATAGAAATTTTCGCCGTTGGTTGATATTGTAATTGGTTTTTTGGGTTATCGCTGTGTGATTTTTCTTCCTTTTTCTTGGGCGTTCACATTCATACCGTCCTACATTATGCTCCGATGCTGGAGTGTGGTAAGTAGAATAAGGGACAATTTATGACAATTAAAAATGTTCCAACATGTTCTCAAAATTAGCTGCCCATTTTTAAACCTTGGTTTTCGTAATTACCTATGCTGTATTAATTATCCTGTGTGTATTTAAATGTGTAATTTTATTCATATGTTTACTACAAAATAATAGAATCATGTGAGATAATTATACTAGCTACACTTACAGTAGGTACTCATAAAATGAATAGCCATAACTCAATTTTTTATTACTTAGAGGGTTGGAAAGTTTTGGTTTTCATTGTTTTTACAATACAGCTCACGAGAATACTAAATAATATACCTATGCACCTATTAACATTATAATATATAACAGCGCTGTCCAACTTCTTATAGGCCGCGGGCCATTTTTTCTTTAGCAAACATTTCGGGGCCAAAGAGGATAGGTAAATGAAAAGTCAGCTAATTTCAATTCAATTTATATCAACAAAAAAAATCAGAAATAACACATAACTAGAAATAATAAAAACAATAATATTAAGTTATTTTTTTTTTGTAAAAAAATTAATCATCATAATTAATTACGTTTTAGGATTTAGGACCAACAGAGCTAATATCGATATTGAATGGATCACTGAATAAATTAATACTCAGCTTAAGGTCATCAAATTGAGAAAATCATGTATTAAAATCTTTAAATCAGCAGAACTCTTTGCAAGATTCAAAATGAAATAAATTATTTTCCTGCAAATTCAAATTTTAACGTATGATGGGTAATTCTGAACACAGTTTTATATTTTCTTTAACCGGACATTTCACGTCAAATATGAATTCTGTCAAAGTTTTGCTCCTCAATGTTTGATGAAAAATTTGCTGTACAGCTCGCGGGCCGCAAAACAATTTTGGCGGGCCGCCAATTCGACAGCGCTGATATATAACATAATACACCAAGTAGTAGTAAGTAGACACGACATGTCCGTTTGCAATGCCCTTCGTAATGAAATGATCTATTGTTTTATTGTTTTATCTGTTAGAAATAATCTATTATTTCATTCTATAAACCTCCTTCTCCAGGCCAGTAGTATATCATTTCTGCGCTCGATAGAAACTAAAAGTTCTCCTGTCATATTGGCGCGTTTTCAAACTTCCTCGTTAATTATGTGTTCACTACACCCAAATCTAAGCGTATTCTTCCAGTATTTTTATAGTCGTTTCGTTTTATGACGAGACTTCGACTCCGTAGATGGAGAGAATGATGTGGCAGCTCATATCTCTCCATCGAGTGTCCAGACCAAGGCCTGAACAAAAACGATGCATACGTGCGAGTGAGAAAGTATTCGGCACCCATATAACCTCTGCGACACGCGCTACAGTAAGATAAAAGATTTACAGATGTGGGAGATGGTTTGCTACGGTGTAGCCGGCAGATCTTAGCTTATTGCTTAACTAAGCGTCGATAACCGTGTTGCTAAAATTGCTATTTTTGTGTCAAACATAAAGTCAATGGTAAATATTTTTAGTTAAGTAGAAAAGATGGTTCTGTGTGTTGTGTTAAAATATGGTAGCCGTACTGATAAGCAAGAAGATGGTATTACGTTTCATAGGTAAGTTGATACATGTTCGTAATAATGTATTTGTATATTATTATATATTTTAATATTAGTGACCTAGTGTTTCTTTAAAATAACTAAAATTATTGATATCTTTACCTAATGGTTGCATTATGACTTAAAAATACTATATAACGTCAAAAAATGGAAAATTATATTTTAATCCTGGTCTCAAACATTTGTATACGAATGCGTTCGCTCGCCCACAAACCAAACGCACGGCACGCAGCTTCATTTAGCAATGCACCCGGTGGCGTCTAGATGTATCTATAGTCTAAGGTCCAAACCTATGTCACGATTGCAGAAGAAACATTTATTTATTTTCTAAAGTGCTTCTGGCCATCTAAATCCTGATCTTGATGTTATAGCCCGGGCTCCGGTCTCCGTATATATACAGCAACCGAAGTATTTTATATGCCCCACTCCCTTAGCAGGTGTATCCTCAATGTATTTGTTGAAATATTATTTTTATTTCTAAGACATTAAATCTTTTTTTTGCTAGAGCGCATCTTGCCTAGCAAAGTGGCGGGTGGTATTTTGGGAAGTAAAAAATCCATAAATACCTAATAAATAAAGTTGTAAATTAGTGCACCGAGAAGCCCATGGATACAAAGAAAATAAAGGGGAAAGAAACAATACCGTAGCAAAAAATAGTTGGCACATAATTCTCACGATACCTATTTAATGTGACCCAATTTCCCCCAAAAGATACCCAAGATTATTTCACTCACGGATATAAGCAATTTATTTATAGCGGGGCAGCTAGCTATCGACGATATCGAAGTCTCGTGCACAATCGATAAATAAGTCAGGGGACCGAAAATATTGAAGCACGGACTTTCGGCACGGGGTAACGCCTCTATAGGCGAAGCTCTTCCCATAATTGATTCATTTGGATGAGTGTATACTGCTATCAATCAAACGGAGCTTAAATGGCGGCTATACAATGTAGGGTTTATGTTAATTACTTTATTTTAACAGAATATTAATACTATAACGCGTAGACGTTCCAGTATAAAATATTTTATTAGACAATAATATAATAGTACACGTCAGTAATATAAATGCAATCAATGGTGAGTATGTTACATCTCGAGAAATTATTTTTCCGAAATTTCAAGAATACAATTTTTCAAGAAATCATAAATGAGATTTTCGTGAAATCGAAAAATTGTCATTAGCAGGGAACTCAGAAATAATGGGAACTGAAATACCTAACGGGTAAGGAGTAGCAGGTAACCGATCTCGAGTAAGGGATAATCCGGGATAAACTTAAACACGTGTCAAGAATACGTCATACGTCGAATACTGACAACTGTTCTCGGTTTATGCATTGACGCTCATTTAATATGGTTGTATTACACACATTATTGCACGTGCATAATGCGTGTTTCATTTTCGTAGCACACTCACACATTCAAAACCCTGCATCAAACTATAGTGTATTGAATATTACCTATCGGAATTCTATTTATTATCTGTTCTGTGGTCACTAGGCTAAGCTGCTCAAAAAATTATATCTCTGTAATATTTGCCGAAAGAGCAAAAATTGATTCTGAGCAGAATTTTTGAAATCAAAAATAATTTTGGCCGATAAAACTACATAAATGTCTCTATTTTCATTCATTATCTCAAGAAACCAATCTTGAATTCTCGAGAAAACCAATATTCTTGATTTCGAGAATTATTCTAGAATCTTGAGAAATGAAAGTCAAAAAATCACAAGCTCTACTTTAGAAGTGTGGGTGGATACAAGGCAGGACGTTCCAATCCAGGATCTACCAATGTAGCCAATGTTGAGTATTTGGGTTAAAGGTGGAGAATCGTCGAGGATAGCGTAGCTGTTCTGGTCAGCAAAGCTCTCAACCCTCGAGAATACGTTTATGTATTTTTTTAGAAATCAAGGTTCCGAAACGTTAAGTAACTCTCACCACTAGGGACCAGGGATATCCGCTTCAGATGTATGCGGCCGATGCTGTGAAAAGTTGTGTTCCGACCAGAGTGACAGTGCAAAAATCTGCTGTAGTATGAAACGACATATGATGAGAAGGGTTTGGCCGCTATCTAAATCGAAAAGGCTTTAATTTATTAATGAATGAAAATTAGAAACGGGCGGTCAGTGTATGTGCGCGCTATCTCGAGTTAATATTTTAGTATTACCGAAAATAAAATAGATTAGTCACCGACACTAGAAAATTGGAAGAACGTCGTAACGTATTACGACTCTTTTAAGTAATTAGCCACTTCATAGCATTTTAATAAAGACTTTAACCTTGACCTCGGGATGGGAATTCTACGCTGCTAAATCTTGGCGGTACCAACTTCTGTGTGTGGTCTAAATCTGGACATTGAAAGGAACTATGGATTTAGAACATTAAAGATCTCCTGAGTGAAGTCGATAATGAAGAAATCCCTACCGAGATTGGTGATGAAAAAAAAAGATTAATTATTGCTTAGGACGGTACTTCAGTGAAACGGCAAATAATGTTCAACTATAGGTGCGACGAAATTTCGGACTGGCTGCCAATCGGAAAGCGAAAGTCGAGCTGTGAACACGTCAATTTGTTTTGTGATGGCGCCGGGGGAATAAATTCTTAAATCGTGTAAAACCGACTAAAAACGTTACCCATTTACTTGAAAAAGAAAACATGTCATTGAATATATTATTATTATTACTAATAGAACAATTATACATACATAACATTAAATGGACGCAACTTTATGACAAATTATGTTTTGTTCTGCACGCGTCGCGTCGCGTAGTCACGATCGTTTTAGACCAATGATACTAAACCTTTTTTTTCTTCGGGCCAAATAGATATATTTGTTAAGTAACGCGGGCCGGCATCACTACTGGTGTGACGAAAAAAATCATGAAACCCCCCCCCCCCTTTTTACAAAACATTTTTGAGATTTAAAAAATTATGCGTGTTTTTTAAATTAATCGTGTGCAATAGCAACACTCTTATACCAGATCTGATGTGGACCATAGTGACAATCCTCTTCGGGTGTCACTATCTGTGCGTCAAAGTCGAAACGAATCTCAAGATATACGAAATTCCTGATAATAAATGTGTTTCGGGCCGCACATAAAAGCTTAAAGGGCCGCAGGTTGAGTATCGCTGTTTTAGACAGTATAGCCTTAAGAGGACGCTCTACAGAATCGGCCTTGAGAATTGAAAATATGATTTTTTTACATGTGGTCCATAATAACTGGTCTACTAGTTAATATAAAAAGGTTGCCGCTAATGTATGTCTCAATAAACTCCCTACAAGTGAAGCTTGTGAAGTGAAGCTATGGGGTGACCAAAAAATAGTACTTTCTAATAAAATTTATTTTCTAATAAATTTACTAATAACATTTAATGTTACTAAATTCAATATGTTTATCAGTTCTTTGGTGGGAAGTATTGCAACTGATATGATGGATATGATAACTTTTTTGATTATGTGTTGGCCACGATATAAACTTAATAATATATTAATAACTTTTTAACCTGAAATTGTCCGACAACTAAACATACGAAGGATGTTGACATACATATCAACCTACATTTTTATTTCATGTGCTATCCAAAAAACATTACTAATGAATAGTGCTTATTTGTAATGTTTAGGACCTACATATTAAAAATAATAGGTATTGTTTAATTCTAATGCATATTTATTAAAACGTAGAATTTACTGTCTGCCTATAAAAAGAAAGTGACTTTTTATTGCCTGCGCAACTTCACTTTTATACTAGTGAAACAAGTGGTAGGTAAAGCCAATGGGCGAAATTATATATTATATTAAGAGTGCCTAAAAATAATTATTAACATACAGTCACTAGACACATTATTTTTTTATTAATCCATCGGACTGGCGGGCATATAAAAAATGACTATAAAAAATGACTGTCGCTAGAAAAAGTGTCTGACAGGGCTGCCGACGCAATTAATTATATTGTACTTTTTAAATTTAATTTATAATATATTTTATTTAAGTTTTGTGCATCTAATGCCGGGTCCACACTGGCGCAAAACAATGTCGCGCGACAACCTCGATAAATTTTACGATAATTATCATAATGGCTTAAAAAATTTTACGATAATTATCATACTTATCGTAAAATTTAACGAGGTTGCCGGCAACATGTTGCCAATTTGGACCCGGCATAATATCCACTGTGGTTCACGTAGTGGCATGTACCTGTTTTTCTGGGGTCAACTAATTCAAAAAGTAAACACCCATAATAGAATTTTTCCAGTTTTGGTTGCATTATATTCCAACTCATTTCCGATATTATTAATGGAAATTTCTCGGTGTACATAGTAAACAAACCTACGAATAAAAAAAGACAGTAAGGAACACAGTGATTCATCGCAGTAAAAACTGGCAACCAAAATGGATTATATAATATATTCCATCGTATTATTTTCTCGAAATCATAAAGATACGAGTACTATAATAGTATTTGAGTATCAACCTATGTTCAATTTGAATTGGGTTATAATAATAATATACCCGTAGATATATCAATAGTATGTTTGCCACGATATCCACCCAAGTTATCAGTATGTACTTGCACAGGTTTGATTAAAAACTATGATGAAATTAACATTTTACAAATATTATATTATTTTGACAGCCCTGTTTTCTGATCAGCGGACACGTGCAGGTGGTGTTTATCAAATAATAATGTAAGATTGTCCACAATAATAATAATGTAGAAGGTCGACAATAGTAATACTAATAATAATGTTTTTTTTTTTAAATAAAATCTCCGATGATTAGTGATTTTTGCCAAAAGATCGATTTAAATTAACGTGCGTACGACGCCGAGGTCGATTTCATACTAAATTATATTTGAATACGGAGCTCTTCAGCCGCCCCTTAAGAACCGCCAAATCTCGTAATACAACACGCCCTCGGTAAAGTTATAATTTTAAATTTTTTAACCTTTATTTAAAATTTTAAAACTATTTATTTTACATAATTTATTTAGTAAAATTCAAGACGTTCACATGATCTCCGTATTCAAATATAATTTAGTATGAAATCGACCTCGGCGTCGTACGCACGTTAATTTAAATCGATCTTTTGGCAAAAATCACTAATCATCGGAGATTTTATTTAAAAAAAAAACATTATTATTACTATTGTCGAACT
Organism: Rhyacophila brunnea; assembly: GCF_057557595.1. Taxonomy (NCBI): domain Eukaryota; kingdom Metazoa; phylum Arthropoda; class Insecta; order Trichoptera; family Rhyacophilidae; genus Rhyacophila; species Rhyacophila brunnea. Next base: position 26,859,021 of record NW_028232774.1, read on the forward strand.
TCTACATTATTATTATTGTGGACAATCTTACATTATTATTTGATAAACACCACCTGCACGTGTCCGCTGATCAGAAAACAGGGCTGTCAAAATAATATAATATTTGTAAAATGTTAATTTCATCATAGTTTTTAATCAAACCTGTGCAAGTACATACTGATAACTTGGGTGGATATCGTGGCAAACATACTATTGATATATCTACGGGTATATTATTATTATAACCCAATTCAAATTGAACATAGGTTGATACTCAAATACTATTATAGTACTCGTATCTTTATGATTTCGAGAAAATAATACGATGGAATATATTATATAATCCATTTTGGTTGCCAGTTTTTACTGCGATGAATCACTGTGTTCCTTACTGTCTGTTTTTATTCGTAGGTTTGTTTACTATGTACACCGAGAAATTTCCATTAATAATATCGGAAATGAGTTGGAATATAATGCAACCAAAACTGGAAAAATTCTATTATGGGTGTTTACTTTTTGAATTAGTTGACCCCAGAAAAACAGGTACATGCCACTACGTGAACCACAGTGGATATTATGCCGGGTCCAAATTGGCAACATGTTGCCGGCAACCTCGTTAAATTTTACGATAAGTATGATAATTATCGTAAAAATTTTTAAGCCATTATGATAATTATCGTAAAATTTATCGAGGTTGTCGCGCGACATTGTTTTGCGCCAATGTGGACCCGGCATTAGATGCACAAAACTTAAATAAAATATATTATAAATTAAATTTAAAAAGTACAATATAATTAATTGCGTCGGCAGCCCTGTCAGACACTTTTTCTAGCGACAGTCATTTTTTATAGTCATTTTTTATATGCCCGCCAGTCCTATGGATTAATAAAAAAATAATGTGTCTAGTGACTGTATGTTAATAATTATTTTTAGGCACTCTTAATATAATATATAATTTCGCCCATTGGCTTTACCTACCACTTGTTTCACTAGTATAAAAGTGAAGTTGCGCAGGCAATAAAAAGTCACTTTCTTTTTATAGGCAGACAGTAAATTCTACGTTTTAAAAAATATGCATTAGAATTAAACAATACCTATTATTTTTAATATGTAGGTCCTAAACATTACAAATAAGCACTATTCATTAGTAATGTTTTTTGGATAGCACATGAAATAAAAATGTAGGTTGATATGTATGTCAACATCCTTCGTATGTTTAGTTGTCGGACAATTTCAGGTTAAAAAGTTATTAATATATTATTAAGTTTATATCGTGGCCAACACATAATCAAAAAAGTTATCATATCCATCATATCAGTTGCAATACTTCCCACCAAAGAACTGATAAACATATTGAATTTAGTAACATTAAATGTTATTAGTAAATTTATTAGAAAATAAATTTTATTAGAAAGTACTATTTTTTGGTCACCCCATAGCTTCACTTCACAAGCTTCACTTGTAGGGAGTTTATTGAGACAAACATTAGCGGCAACCTTTTTATATTAACTAGTAGACCAGTTATTATGGACCACATGTAAAAAAATCATATTTTCAATTCTCAAGGCCGATTCTGTAGAGCGTCCTCTTAATGAATATCACAATATTTATGATACCTGACGTAGAGTCCGGTTAAATTTTGAATTATTCCTTCGCGCCTGTATTACCCTGTCAAACTCAGGGCGCACGTAAATATTATAATGAGAAGTAAAGTGATCAAGCTTAAATTTGCACAGTCCAAAAGGTAACCAAAACCCTAATTCGAAATACTGGCATCTCAGGCAGGTGGTTATTACGCCTTCGGGGGAACAATATTTCCCTCATCAAACTTTATAACACAATCATGAGGGTGTGTAGTAATATACTTCGCACATTTGATAGACCTTAGTGAATATCAGGTGAAATATAGACCGATACAAAAGGTAATAAGTTGTTTATTTAGCCTTATAATAAATTAATATTATTATTAAAAACTTGCCAATAAATTAATCATGATCATATTTTATATACAAAAGAAATGCACAGAGAAAGTAATTACGGATTTATTACAAAAACTTCTTTTAAATATACTAGTTAGGTATAATAATATGTAATATCTCGCCAGCGATCCTTGTATATTTTTGGCACTACAACCGTCTGATGACAATAGTAATAGTGCAGCAATCACAAAAACACCTATGTTTCGATTAAAATCACATACTTAGGTATACTGTGACGTCGCCGGGATTCAAACCCAGAACCCCGGAATGAGAAGCCAGTCCGTTACGCACTGAACCATCGAGTAGGCCATCCTCCATCTTTCGCGTCGAATTTCGATATGTCCGTTGACGATGAACCTTTCAAAATCATAACTGTCCTTTTCTGTCCCAAGTGGCCAAATAACTGCAGGAGCTTCGTTATATTATTTATTTTTATTCGTTTATTTAAATATTTTTTTTGTGATTTTACCGAGGCTTTGACTGCGACCCGCTGTCATATCGCCTCTTCTCTTCTAGAAGGGGATCCGCCGATTAGATCCTCACCCCTATTCTGTTAAAGAACTTTACAATTTTATTTTGCCTAGCTAGGGCGCCTTTCAAGTATACACATAATTCCCAATTCTCAAGTGACATGATCCTCGCACATGACAACCACTTGAGGGTACAACAGGTCACTTGTAAGTTTTAATAACAAGTAGTGTCTGAACATTAAGTATAAATGCGTGGAAATACGGGTGTTCCAGTTGAGGAAGTATCATAAAGAGTGATGTGAGTGTCTGCCAATCATAATTATTGTTCTCATGCCGATTACCTTCTTACAGTGTCTCATTGGATCCGTAGCGGGACACCCGCATTCATATAATATCATGTCCAGATACTCCACGCAATGAGCACATACTTGTCGTGAGTAAGAGCTGAATTAATACATATTAATTTTATCTCAGTTCAGATATACCTAATAAATAAATCGGTACTGTTCGGTTATACCGGAGCCAGCGGAAAACGCATTTTGAAAATAGCCGATAAACTGGATTATTTGTTAGTTTGGGTTAGTTTAGGTTCGGTTAGGTTGGGTTAGGTTAGGTTAGGTTAGGTTAGGTTTGGTTAGGTTAACGTAACAAATAATCCAGTTTATCGGCTATTTTCAAAATGCGTTTTCCGCTGGCTCCGGTATAACCGAACAGTACCAATAAATCTCAGATCACAAAGCTGCACATGAATCTATAATGCTAAATGATTTGACGCTACTTTAATCATTAGCGTCTGTAACATTTTTCAGCTTCGCACTCAGACTCCATACCCCTAACATTATTATAGGTATCTAGAGAGAATAAAATAGCCTCTGGAACAAGCCCGATACATCGAGGAAAGGAGGAAGAAAATACGGTGACCGCCGAAAAATAAACTAAAATAATAAATTAATGTAGTCTCTTTAGTTTTTACTTTAGAAGAAGGTTTCTTTCCACGTCTCTATATCGAACTATTTTCGGTCGAACGTAATCTAATCACATCAGAAACTAACAGATACTTTCGTCTCGCGACAGAATAAAAAATCTCGCTAGGGAATCATCTCTTCATTGATAAACAGCAGTGGCGAAGGGTGGAGGTAGGCTGTTAAGATTCGCCATAAATATTGCACACTAAACTTTGTCAGTCATACACACTTGTTTTCATTGAAATAAGACTACATTTTACAGATGGTGTTGGTTAGTTTTTTAAATTCAATTAAACCCTCCGAAAACCAAGCCCTAATAGATAATAGTCAAAAAATACTCGTATATCTATAAAATTTATAAAATTATGCAATTAAATCTTACATAAATTTGGATATTTTATAGATAGAATAATATTTTTTATCTTTTATAGTTTGGTTTAGGCATAGCATGAATTAAAAAAATGAACCAGCAATATGTGTAATACGTACCTATTCTCAATTTAACGAAAACAAATAAGTAAGAATGAAAAAATGTGCACAATTTTGTCATATCGCCTAAAATATACTATTATGGTTTGGTTGAGACAGATTTTAATTGATTTTTAAAATCCAACCAATACCATCTGTAAATTGTAGTCTTATTTCAATAAAAACATATAAATTTGACTGAAAAAGGTTAATGTGCACTATTTATGGCGGATCTTAACAGCCTACCTCCACCCTTCGCCACTGATAAACAGTATATAGAGTATAGACAGACATCAGTTACACGGCACTCAGCATCGTACCGAAGTAACAATAATACGTTTTTTATTGCCGATTTACATTTAAAATTCTATTTTAAGACAAACGGCTGACATTTTGCGCAATAATATAGGTCATGTTTTTATAGCAGAAATAAATGTCGGTAACAGAAGGCGGTGTTTCAAGCTGACTGCCACATTGCAATTGAAATTGAAATGGGATAAAATGAAATAACCAACAATAATTCATCGTTTAGTCATAAAATAATATAACGATCTGAATTATTCCATAATAGCAATCCAAGGTTGAGAAGCTTTAAGAATTGCATTAAAAATTAATAGTTGATATTTTCATTAATAATGGGATGCATCATGATCAGAATTATTCACAGAAATACGTAGATATATTGATTTTTAGTGGAACAAAAGTGAAAGTTGGCCGCAAATTTGTACGGTTGGGGAGGGTGGACTAAATGTCAGTGCCCAAGTAACCCAGAGTGTTTTAATAGTGGCGGATTTAGGGGCGTGGAGACCAGGCGCATTAACTGTTTTCGATTCCGTGTCCGGAAATTTGTACGTATGCAGTTCGCCGTATCACACTTCATCGTGAATGTTGTATCGAAAATATATGGTCGTATATTAAAGACCGTCCAACCTCTTTGGGTCATATAGTAGGTACTGAGATAAAATTCATGTCTAAATAAAACACGGTTCTTGTGGGTTTACCGGAAGCCAGCGGCAAACAAATTTTGAAAATAGCCGATATACTGAATTATGTGTTAGGTTAGGTTTTCATTTTATTAATTGAGTTAACATTTACTTGGTAGAATTCCATTTTACAAGAAATGAAAATATAATTAATATTCAATTCTACAGGTTTTTAAAAAGGTTTTGTCGATAGCTATTAGGTGTTACAACCGAAATAGCTATCGACAAAACCTTTTTAAAAACCTGTAGAATTTAATATTAATTATATTTTCATTTCTTGTAGGTTTTCATTCTTAAATTCATGAATTTTGCCAAAATCGGAATATTGTCTGCAATGCTCAACGAACAACGCGTAATCTGACCGTCAGGGAAAGATGTAGACCAAGGCCTGAACAAAAACGATGCATGAGTGCGAGTGAGAAAGTATTCGGCACCCTAATAATCTCTGCGACACGCGCTAGAGTAAGATAAAAGGTCTACATATGTTTTAGTTAGTTTCCAAAAGTATCGCTGACAAATCGCGGTGAATCGCTTCACGTAGCGTCGTAGCTCGTGTTGCTAAATTGCTATTTTTTTTGTTAAACATAAAGTCAGTGGTAAATATTTTTAGTTAATGAAGTAGGAAAGATGGTTCTGTGTGTTGTATTAAAATATGGTAGCCGTACTGATAAGCAAAAAGATGGTATTACGTTTCATAGGTAAGTTGATACATGTTCGTGATAATTTATTTGTATATTATTATATATTTTCATATCAGTGACCTAGTGTTTCTTTAAAATAACTTAAATTATGGATATCTTTACCTAATGGTTGCATTTTGACCGCTTAAAAATACTATATAACGTAAAAAAAATAGAGAATTATATTTTAATTCTGAGCGTCTAGTGCGAGCACTTTGGGCGAGCACTACCGAAATGGTCTATGGTCTCGAACATTTGTAGACGAATGCGTTCGCTCGCTCACAAACCAAACGCATGGCACGCAGCTTCATTTAGCAATGCAACGGGTGGCGTCTAGATGTATCTATAGTCTATGATGTAGACAGAGAATATGCAGTAGAAGTAAATTTGTTATAAAACTGGTAAGTATAATTATTCAGTGCTCCGAAATTGTTTATATTCAGCACTATACCACAGACAACAAGCCATCGTTAGATTAGGTTAGGTTGGGTTAGGTTAAGTTGTAAAACAATTTACGTGCTATTTGTAAATTATCAAATAATAAAGATATTGTCAAGAATGTCAGATAATTTGACTTGCATAATCCTTATAGGTAGGTACACAATCAAAATGAAATGCTAATATGTGTATCTGGGTAAAGGACTTTGGTGATATCATAAATTCATAAAGTGTGTTTTATGAACACTATGATGATACCGCGGCGGCATAATGAATGCATTTTAGATAGCAAATGAATGAATGACAAACGACATAAGTCCTAAAGGCACTTTATGAAAATAATATTATCATGAAACAGTAGGTGCTACGTTGTAGCGAAGGGTGGAGATAGGCTGTTAAGATCCGACATAAATAGTGCACACTCAACTTGTCAGTCATACTTTTTTTTCCATTTTAAATTGTAGATGGTGCTGGTTAGCTTTTGAAATTTAATTAAACTCTGCCTCAATCAAACCATAATAGTTTAGGTATGCTTTTATGTTTTCGGCAACGCAAATTCTTACCAACGGGCCCCGATCCTTCACGTGGTCCAGTGGAAGGTGTATGTCAGTAATAAGACTCGATGAATGTTAATCTTCAGTGATGTTTATTCGTCATTGTGTCAAAGTACAGTTACGTTATAAAATGGAAAGAGCTTTCGAAAAAGAAAAGTTCGATCCGCAGTGGAACAACTCGGAAAGTAGAACTTATCTGAGGTGTTAATCAATAGTATAATATTGAGTAGGTGCATTGCAATAGTCGAAATCACGCCGATCGAATATTATTAACAATATGTATGTAGGTACATAATTAGTAACTTAGAGTGTCGATAAATTAAACGTTTGGGAGATATCATACAGAGGGAAGTTATGGATACATAACAATGCTATGGGCAATCCGACAAAAATAGTGCACACTTTTCAATCATACTTATTTGTTTTCATTGAATTAAGAATACATATTACAGGTGGTGATGATTATTTTTTTTTAAATTCATGAAGCCCTGCCTAAACCAAACAATAATTAATAAAATATTTTATAGATAGACGAATATTTTGTTACTATTATCTATTATGGCATGGTTTATGCAGGGTTTAATTAATTGAATTTAAAAAAAAAACTAACTAACACTATCTGCAATGTGTGATCTTAGTTCAATGAAAACAAATACGTATAACTGACAAAGTTCAGTGTGCACGATTTATGTCGGACCTTAACAGCCTACCATCACCCTTCGCCACTGGTATGCACAATACACACATTGTGACATAACTTAAATACTACATTGTTATAACAAAAACATGATTTCACATGTTCACACAACCATAATATGTCATATGACGATGAGTGGAAGACTTTATCACGTTTTCAAATAATTCATATTGAGATAAATGGTTTCAGAGTAAAAATCAAAACATAGAAAAATGATTAAGAGCTCACGCCCACTACGACGAGCCGCTGGTGTGCGGGCTAACTACCAGACATCTTCAACGCACATTGATCCCCTGTTGGCACCGTGCGACATGATGCGTACCTTACCTCACCTTACTACCCACTAGCCGTTTCGGTGTATAAGCCCAGACGCACATTGAAAATCGTCTCGACTGGGATAATAGTCATAAACCAAGAGCACAACATGCAGCTTTCTTATGTGCGTATAGTAAGGCCGTACGAGGACTACACATGTCGCATGCATGTCGGTTGAAAATAGTTGCATGTGCCTCCAGGTGTCTTTTTTCCAACTAAAATGTCGCATTCGACCAATATACGGAGGTCCGTTTAGCAACGTGTGTTTTGTGAATAACGAAGACGTCACATCGAAGTATTCGACACGTTGCAGACGAGACGAGTTTAGATGTGAGAGCCGGCTAATAGCGGCTGGCCGTCATAATGAGCGCGTGCTCCTATCTATATAAACAATATGTTTTACAATAATTTCATGACTACAGCTTAATGGGAGATTTTTTTGCACCATTCTTGCTAAAGTAGCACATTGCAAAAAAATATCCTTGCTCTCTTTGTATAGTAAAATATTTTTTGCATATAGTTAGTAGTGCACCAACTACATGACTGTAATTTCATGCCAAATCATTGCATTCATAATTGAAAAACGTATGAAAAAATGTCGATATACCTATCATTCTGTTATCGCAATAATATAATGAAATGAAGCTGCTGCTATACTATATTATGTATTCCGGCATTGAATAGATTCGTGCAAATAGATAGGTATATGGAAAAATATTTTCGAGGGTTTCTTTGTTTTTTTTTTTAGATTCACCCAAAATATTATATTTTCCCCATATAGAGACAAACGATTCTTCCTACCAGAATGTGCTCAGGCCTTGTCCCGATGGCACGATTTGACTCGCGCGCATTCCAAGTACCGGTGACCTCATTGAGCCGTCCACATGTACTGGAATGCGGTATCTGACCAACGCCTTAGGGGGCCTTTCCATTGAGTGAACAGCATGTCATAGTTGCTATTTCTTAACCCTGTGTGCAAAGGATGATTGAGGAGGTCGGCGGATAGAGATCACCGCCAAGACAACCCATGTAACAAAAGTTGCCAGGAAGAACGTCACAATATAATATATGACTAAAGAAGCGGCTCAGAAGACAGACCGGCTATAAAAATGAAGACAACTATTCTAATCAGTGGTGCAGAGATTCGTGATACAGTGCATTGTCTATTAAATTTGAAAATAACTGCACGCATTCTACTGACGTGGCTGTCCTTGGCAATATTACAAGGACCATCAATAATAAAATTATTATTTGGTTGCAGAGTTGACATCGCCAAAAGCGCTGCATCGAGGGAAATAGCGCTAGGAACCTGCTATTTGCTATATTGGTCAAATTGCTGTAACACGGTAGGGTGAAATAAATTGGAAATAATTCTAAATAAAAAAGACACAATACAGATTTGATATCGTAAAACTAAAACGTTATATCTGCAAGGTAAAAAGTCACTGAATAATGTTCCGTCTACGTGCGCGATACTTATCGACTTTTTAAAACTTGGCTTATCACCAGACGGAATAAACAGCGTGCCAGAAAATGTTCCGAGTCAGATAACATGACCTGTCAAGTTTAAAAAAATGCAAAGAAAACATCCACCTATGTCTATACCTACTCACTATTAGTTGAAGATTATTTATTCAGTTTCCACCAGGTATAGACGATGCCCACGATGGCCTAGCGGATTACGCCCCGGCTTATGTCGTCCCAGGCTCGAATTCTAGGTCTGACAAATACACATTGTTTTTCATTTTTTATTTAGAGAATATAGCTGTTAGAGTATGGATCTAATTCTAATAGGTTGAGCAAGTGGCTAACATACATTTCTCGTAAAAACAAACATCTGATCATACACAAAACCTCCACTCTGTGGAGTCCCATAATATGATCTCTTATTAGGATCGGACATGGTCTAATACCCAATAATATTTAGTTTCAGTAGGTAAGTAGGTACATTACTTGATTTGACTTGAAATTAGATTTCTTTTAATCTAAAGTAGGTACCTACCTCTATTGAATATACACAAGATTCAAGAATATTAAATTCTGATAATTGGAAATATATAATTTTGAAACACATTAGACTACCTACATATTTTGTAAGTAGTTAGTAGATAATTAAATTGATTTATTTTCATTGCTGACCATTTGAAATGTACATAAAATCATCATTTCGTCACTGTTCTGGCAGAAGACACTAATTCGAAATAATGACATATTGAGTTAGTTATACCAAAATGTTCCTTATTTCAAACATTACCGTCTGGAAACCTTCTTAGTCATTTTAAAGTCATCCTTTTTAAGATTACTTAATAAACTCACACGATAGACCATTTCAAACATTTTAACAACTTCAAAGTCAAATTACTCAAAACTACGAGTAGTATTCTCCAGTTAGTGTGTTCTGCCAGAACAGAGACAATTTATTCTCCTTGGCGGCGCGTACCTATATACTATGAAACTTTAATTCTGCGGCCAATTTAGGCATAAATACGATTTGACGGGAAAGCAAAAATTTGCCTCTACGTACTCCCCTATCCCATCAACCATCCACCGTCCACAATGGCGAGACGTACGAGAAGCACCCTTCAAAACTTGGTATAGACTGGGAGAGTCCCAGGAAGAACTTACCAAGAGCCCAGTTGTAAATGACGTGCAATAGAGTTCCATTTTATTGCTATTTTGTTTGAGCCTGGATGAGAAGGCAGCTTCTCTCTCGCCATATGACGTCGCAAATTATAAACTTGTATATATGTAGAACGCTATACTCATACCCATCCCCCCCCCCCGTATCACAGAACAATTAATTATGTGTTCCTGCGTGTCTATTCTATACACAAGACTGCTTTTCGGCCTCCACGGTAGGTTTGTATCGAAATATTAGCACTTATTGTAACAATTACAATAAATTAGTTGTAATGTTTACAATAAGTGCTATGTTTTAACAGCACCTCTCTTGGCTGTGTTAACTTTAGAGCGAGATACACAGTTTTGACTGTTTAAGCGTCAATTACATTGAGCTACTTTACGAGCTGTTTCTTGGCGAGTTTACAATCTGCCTGTAAAGTCGCCCAGTGTAATCATCGAACAAGCTAACAAACAGATTGTAAAGACACTACCGAGAAAAGTTGAAGGCCGGTCAACTTTACACGCTACACGCCGGCGTGTGGGCCTACTGCGTCTGCGCAGTAGAGCGCAGTAGCAACCTCCCGGTAAAAAAACGAACTACGTTCTGTCAAAATAGTCGCTGGCTGGTGGCTTCTCAGCGAATGGAAAGTTTTGTGTCATCATCATAATCGCAGTAGCTGAATCGCCCGCTATTAAATTCGCCAACAAACAGCTCGTAAAGTAGCTGAATGTAATTGACGCTTTAGAGACGGCTAACTTATTGTAACAATTATAATACATAAATAAATAAATATGATAAAGTGATAATATATATCACTTTAGCGGTCGATAAGTATAGAATAGACCCACTGGTCCCCATACTCATAGATACTTGATTTTCATACATTTTCACGACAACTAGGTACCAAGCTGATTAAATTAAAATCATAATCTTTAATACATAATTTTTGGCCATCCTGCGATTGAATAAATAAATTTACCAAATAAATTGAATGAAAAAAAAACACTGAATGTTTACATACAAATGTTTATGACATAATTTACCTGAAAACAATTTAAAACAAACGAAATGCGATAAAAATTTAATATCCGGATAAAGTCATAAAATTTAAGACTTTTATACGGTGAAGAAGGACACACGAGTTTGACAAAATGGCGTGCAAGTATCATTTTCGAGTGAGTGCTCGTCGCAACAATGGCGGGACCGTTCCGGCAAGTGGCGGAGGCTGGCGACAACAGGTAAACGGACGTGATTGTTATAAATTATTCTATCCCCACCTGTGAGGCAGGCAAGGCACAGCGTTACCCCGGGACAACGAACACTGAATAACCGGGGCAAATTGTATCAGGGCAGCAGAATGTAGCGGGAGATAGATGACGCGCTACACGGGTATTTCAGAGGGAGATGCTCTAGTGTTGTCTCGCAGCAGGGGTAGCATACTATAAGGGTAGCTACGGGGGTTGAATAAAATAAAACATATTTTGCTTTGCTGATATAATACTTCTTACAAGTTTAATATTTAAACATGAGCAAAATTAAATATCAGTGAAAGGAATAGTCAACATCTAACGAAAATCTGCAATAATCACCCTTATTGATATGTGCATAAAATGTATTTTTAACTACATACAATAGCATTTGACGAACAGTAAATTGTACACACGTTCGTAGAATATGGTGACAATGTTCTTAAAACATGAACTCAGATTTTCAACGGTGACCCTCATTCAATGCAGAAATAATTGATTTTCCAACGACATTCATCCGTATTTATTTATCTGTTATTTCCATAACCCATGAAAAATGGCGAAATGAATTTACATTTAAATAATATTTCTAAAACACAGAAGAAAACAGTCTTCTATATTCATTGATTACGACCATTTTAATTTTTAAGCCGACAATTAATAATGTTAAATTCCAACCATGCCCGGGCCATAGATCGATTAGAAACGATGTTACTTATAGTATTACATTTGCACTACCTGGCGGAGTAGGTAATATTATGTCCATTATAAAAACCAACATGACGTGTCCCGGCGTATTCAACATTTGCGACTGTCGGAATTCGTGTCCGGAAACTTGTACGTATGCAGTTTGCCGTATCACACTTCACCATGAAATGTTGTACCGCAAATATATGGCCGTATATTAAAGACCGTCCAAACCTCTTTGGTTCGTATTATAGTACTGACATAAAATTCATGTCCAAATAAAACATGGTTCTTGTCGGTTTACACTTTACAGTATACCAGCAGCAAACAAAATTTGAAAATAGCCCATATACTGAAGTATTTTTTAGGTTAGGTTAGGTTTTTATTCTTGAATTCATGAATTTTGCCAAAATCGTCCATGAAAATTGAATTAATGTTCATATTGAATGTAATAAAATTGGAGACCGTATAGTATACGGTCACGGCGAACTGTGCCAGTGTGAATTTTTTTACGTACAATTTACATGTAACCGTCAGAATTAGCTTAATTTCATAGGTAGCCAAGTCATAGCATTTCTGTATAGAAACACTACACCTACATATTTTATTTAATCTGATATCGAATCCATAACTACCAACATCTAGTATAACGAATGTATCAATTGTTTACTAACACTATCTCACGAAACTGTCAAAACTGGATTGTTATAAAAAAAACCCGCGAACGAAAATTATGCTTAAGTTTACATCGTATAATGATGAAATTACTCTGCATCGTTTCATGTGATAAGCGGACTCAATAGTCTAAAAGAAGAAATAGGATAGTCAACCATACACTGAAGAAAATTCATAATAAGTACATATTATGTACAGGCTATTAAGAGTTTCTAAATAATAAATATATGCCGATCATCTGGGCCATCTGCAAAGGCTATCGGTCCCTCTCCCAGCGAAGGTTCACAACCCCTACGCGCGCGATTCGCGACCTATCGACCCGCTACGAAAGCTGCTCGCCTGGTAGACGGCGGCCGCCGGTTAGGGATCCGCCGGCTCGTATGGCGCCATCCCTCTTGCTCGGCGAACGTCGGAGCGGGACGAGCTGGCCGTTCGGGTAAGGTAGGTAGTGCCGCCTGGCGATAAATGCCCAATAAGAACCGCGCAATAAATAATGTAGTATTCAATAAAACACGAGTAAAATCACTATTTCCTTCTCAAGATCGTCCAAATGACCCCCAAATGTGTAGGACCAATGTATAGATGTTTTAATGTTCAAAATACTGGCGTATTAAATGTACGCAGTATAAATGCAGATACATATTAAAATGAACTCTACCTACAGTGTAACTCTGCATTCATTATTTTTGTCCTATCTGCATTTGCTAACGCATTTACAGCTGTATCGCCATATTATTATGTTTATTGTAAAAATACATAAATGGTATGTAAGTTAAAGGTAAACTCAACCAACATTGCAATAACGGTGACTTTTCAGATTTTCATCAGGTAGAACGTGTCTACTAAACTGATGAGATTTTGTATGGTTGCAAGGCCGTCTATAGTCAAGCTGCGGCACTATATTGCGAGTTCCGATGGTAGTGTGCAATGCGCTTAAAATGTTCGCAGTACACAATTTTAGACTAAAAATGCATGCGCACGGCATTCTAAGAGGCCATCCGAAGACTGAAACCATATGCGGTTTAAAATAATTTAAAATAATTTAAACAAACTTATGATTTCTGTTCATGAAAATATATTTTCACTACGTTTGTGTAAGTGTATGGTATAAACCAGGGGTTCACAAACTTTTTCGTCAAAGGGACAATTTTGAAATCAAAAATATTTACTTATATCTATATTTCTTTTTCTTTTCTTATATATTTATATATTTTCTTATATATTTCTTTTTCATTTCTTACATATTTATAAATATATTTCCATTACGTTTGTGTAAGTGTATGGTATAAACCAGGGGTTCACAAACTTTTTCGTCAAAGGAACAATTTTGAAATCAAAAATATTTGGCGGGCCGTTTCTTTTGTAAATATTTTCTGTTTTTAAAAAAACATAAGGCAAAAAAATTTTAAAATAGTTCATTGTGTAAACATACATTTTTAACTAAATATACATTTTTATTACTCTTATAATTATAATTTTTTTCACAATGTGATTTATGCAATTGTTTGTTTGAAACTAAATCCTGCAATGCTCATATTTTGTGGTGTGAATACGCAAAACAGAGCGATATGGTTGTCTGTTAATTTTGATCTTAAGTTTGATTTATTGATGCTCATTGTAGAAAATGTATTTTCACAAATATGGGTACCTACCAGTGTTGCCATCTTTTTCTATGCTGATTATAGTACAAAGGCGTAAAAATTATAGTATTTCTATAAAAAATATAGTACAGGAATATTTTTCAGCTTAAATTCTTTAAAATTATAGTATTTTGGCATATTTGGCGTAAAATTATAGTATTTTACATTTTTTGCAGAATCAAAATTATAGTATTTTACTATAATTATAGTACGGTTGGCAACACTGGTACCTACCTACTTCCAAATAACGAAGCCATTTGATGAGCATGTTTGACTATATTTGGATATACCTCAAATGAAAGTCCTCATTCTTAGAGTAGGTATATTTAATTTTAAATGTAATTTTTAATATTCTATGTGAAGAAAAATAATAACACAGATTTAACATAAATCTCACGGGACACACCAAAAGGTGACACGGGACACACTTTGTGAACCCCTGGTATAAATGTATACGATCAGATGGTTATAACTTATAAGTTATAATATAATTTGTGAAAATATATTTCCATGAACAAAAATCATCAGTTTAGTACGACACACGGTTCTAAACCGGATACATTTTCAGTCTATGGATGGCCTCTTAGTCTGCATACGGGCGGCACTTTGCCTAGGAAGGAACGTTACTGGTCCATGGGGCTACGGCAATAAGGGACACGTATCATGTGGGCAGATTTAGCATAGTCTCGATGGTGAAAGAGTGTGACCTAGTTCATCATTGTTTGATCTGAGGATATAAATAACAAAAGTAACTATATATTTTATTGAATACAAAACATCACTTCTCCGTTAACAGATTAATCGTTCTGAAAATCTATCTGTCAAAAAGCCATTAGAATTTGTTTCGAATTCAGCTCGCCCTCAAAGCGGCTGAATAAATTGAATAAATAAATTATGAAAATGTTCGCCATACGATAAATTTCTAATTCCGAAGCGAAAGACGAGGTCTTTGGAATAATGATGTATTATTTTTAATCTAAATGGGACAACGAACTTAATTCAACTCAGAATTTGAAAGACACTAAATCAACTTTGATGTCATAATAAAACGGCAAGGAGAGCAACTGTCATGTTTAAATATAGATATTTTATTTTTCCGCTAATTGGTCCGGAAAACTACCCACAATTTCGAGAATTCACCTTTTGATAGTCTCTTTTAACTTTTAATTTTTACACAAAATAAAGGAACGGCTGTTGACAACGCACTGGTGTGACCAATACCAAGTAAATGAGCTTACTTGGGGCAGCCAAAATAAATTAAACATCATTAGGTACTGATGGTACTATCATGATAATATTATCTACATCTATATATTTAATGGCAATAATTCATTTGTAGTTTCAAATTAATTATCTGCAAATTCGTATTAGACACCCACTTGCCCATCTTATTATTTATTTTCGACCAAGTATCTTAAACGGACAAATTCACAAAAAAATCTACATATGTGAAAAATTTTCCTATACGATAAGTTGCCATTACAATATGTATTATACAATGTACTTATATAATATTACAATACAACAATTTTTATGACAGTATTTTTTATGCTTACATTTTTTTAAACTAATACCTACGTCGATACTTTCTCATGAAGCGACTACATCGTCTGCCTAATGAAAAACGATCACTAATACTCAAAAGTTGTCATAATTTTGTATTCGTTCCTTTGTTCGTTGTCCTTTTATGCTGCCCCCAAACAACGCATGACCTGCCTGGTCCACGGGACGTCACGCCATGAAGAGATTTGTCGCAGAACCAAACTTGCGTGGAGTGCATTTGGGTGCTTGAATAATATCTTCAAAAAGTGACGTCGCATTGTGTCTTAAGTGTAAAATGTTCAACCAATGTACACTACCAAGTACCAGTACTAACGTATGCTCAAGAGAAATCCAAAAATTTCAAGTATCGCAACGTGTCATAGAAATTTCATGTTGAACATAACGCGGAAAAACTACAAAAGAAACGAATGGACAAGAAAGCTGACAAACTACGCGATGTGATAATGGTGCTAAGCAGATGAAATGACAATGGGCTGAACATATTATCTCTCGGCGAGTGGCAACCGCTAGCGGCTAGACAAATGCAGTCATAGTACCCAAGGGAGACTAAACGACCACAGGGACGACCACCGGAAGTGAACCACATTCGGTGAATGTACGTGGTAGTGAGAGACCGGGAAGAGTAGATTGAGCTAAGGGAGGCCTTCATCCAGCAGTGGATATACCCCGGCTGATGGTAATGATGACCATGATTTTTGTAAATATATAAATTGACTATTGACAAAAATTTAATTAGTAATTCCATTTTTATATACATAAAACTAATTTTGTTGACACCGACACTGTCGATAGACGGCAAACATTTCCCGGCCAACGCGTACCTAACCCATTCTGACAATGGTGAGCACCAACACCACGTGATCATTAGGGCTATACTTCAGCTGAGGCATGGTCTAAAAAGATCGTGACTAGGTGATGCGCGGATTGTGCAAATGACGCGAGCCAAACGAAATATAATTTGTCATAAAAAAATTCAACATGCGTCCTTTTAATGTCATGTTTATTATTATATTCGTAATAATAATAGTATATTCATTGTCATGTTTTCTTTTTCAAGTACATACGGAACATTATTTAGTCATCTTTACACGATTTAAGAATATATTCCTCCGACGCCATCACAAAACAATTTGACGTGCTCACACCTCGACTGTCAGTCTCCAATTGGTGACGACTGCTAAATTTCGTTACACATCAGTGTTGCCATCTTTTTCTATTGTGAAATTATAGTATTTCTAAAAAATATATAGTACAGGAACATTTTTCGTCTTGAATCCTTTAAAATTATAGTATTTTGGTATATTTGGCGTAAAATTATAGTATTTTACATTTTTCGCGGAATTAAAAATATAGTATTGTACCTACTATAATTTATAGTACGGTTGGCATCACTGTTCCACATGCTGTTGCAAATTATTTGCCGTTTCAGTTATGTACGCTCTTAACATTTTTTCTGACTGCTGGGTTATTAGGTAGGGCCAACTTGTATTTAGAATATTCGTCACCGTTTTAGCAAAACCATCTATGTGTCACTTTTATCAAAAATGACTTTTAAATACCAAGTCATTCCTTATTTTTTTCTCTATAGGCCAGTAAAATGATCTATGTGTTGGGTAAACTCGCTCCGAAGTTATTTCAAAAAATAAAAAACAGCTATGTGTAAGGTTCAAAAACCAGGGTTCACAAAAACAACTATGTGTATATTATAGTAACATATAAGTAAGATGGTATTTTGATATCGAGAGTGTAATGTTTTTTTACAGTTTGGCTACACATAGTTTGTTTCTATGTTATATGCTATGCATTATGGTCTTGCACGACGGTTTGAAAGATGCGTTCTCAAAAAGAGAGACAGGAAATATTCAATAATTTCTGGAAGATGCCTACATGTTCAATAGGGTATAGGCGAGAATTAATTTAAAAGTTGGATAAACAACTACAAGCGTCTCGATGACAGTGGCCAATTGAAAGCAACAATGACAGGTAATAAGAATCTGACTGAAGATAAATAATTGGTAGTGCAACCAAAAATCAAAACGGAGAGATTTGTGGAAAAATGTTACATTATGGTTGGATCTAATTCCAAAGTTCCCAGCCATTATTGCAGAGAAAATACCTCCAGGGTGTATGTGGAATCGTGTTTCCGATCCAAAATACAAATGCATGATGAATATAAAAAATGGTCATAAAGCAGCAGAATATACTCCAGTATATTTACCACCAAAAAATCAGTATCCACCAACCACGTAAAGATCAGTGTGCCATCACTGCCATCTGCTGTAGTTATAAAATGAAGAATGTTTCAGAAATGAAATACAATAGCCACATTATTAAAAAAAAAAAAAAAAAGATGCTAGAAGACCAAAAATGAAATGAAGGAGAGTACCAGAAGTATTACTGGACGGTTAGTAATCACAATGGATCTCCAAAGTGTGCTGCTATGTCCAAAACACAGGCACAAATGTATTATAAACAAAAGCTGCAACTACACAATTTCACCATATACATTCTTCATAATGTATCTTCTAATGAATTTGTCTCATCTCATCGAAAGCAGGACAATACAATGAAATAATTCTAATATCGGATGGGTGTGGATATCAAAACCGAAATAAATTATTCGCTACTGCTCTAAGTTATATCTTTAGAGAGAAAAAACACCGAGATTCTACAGCTTTTTCTGGAAAAAGGCCACACCATGATAGAGGCCGATAGTGCACATGCCACCTAAGAAAAGTATTTTAAGCCTCCAATATATTCACCATCTGTTTATATAGCACGTATGCGGCTAGCAAGACCAAAACAACCTTATAAAATTAATGTCATTGATTTTAAATTTTTAAGAATTATGGATAAGATTAAATCTGGATTAAGTTCAATCAGACCAGGAAAACGAATCGGAGATCCTGTTGTATATGATATTAAAATGTTACAGTATCTACCAGATGGAACAATCTTTTACAAACTCAACTTTATCAGTGCAACCGTTTGACTGCCTTTGTAATATATATAATGAATCATTGCCAATATCGCAGTCGAAATACATACATCTTCAGGAATTAAAAAGTGTAATAGAGAAAGATCACCAATATTTCTACGATAACCTAACATTTAAACCTGCTAATAGAAAGTAAACGAACTTATAAATATAATATCATCTCACTATTGCATTAATAATTAATAAAATGATATTGCAATTTATCACTAACGCACTATGTATATTTCAACTATTATGTATGTAACAGTTTTTCATGAATTTATTATTATTCACATTTTGATGAATAAATTAAACTATGTGTATTTACAAAACGGTCAAAACAACTTATGTGACATCACAAACTGTATTTTTATTATTTTTGTATTAAACATAAAAGATTTTTGTAAACAAAATAATAATCTTAGACCATTTTCTGATTATAATAAAGTATTCTTCATAATTTTAATGTTTAAATGTAACATTATTTTTTAATTCAGTTTTATCCTTCTCCTGCACAATTTGAGAAAGTGCACATAGATGGTTTTGCTAAAACGGTGACGTATATTGATAATTAATAATAATTAGGTTTTCATTTATTTTTTTATTTTTTTTATTATCAACAATGACAATCAGGGGGATTCATTTTAATTTGAATTACCTGCCATTCGTGACGAATGATTAAATTCCTCATAATCGTTTTCTCATTTAAAAAATATGAAACACGACGTTAATACGAAAAATAAAATCCTACCCAAAGTCTTGATCTTTGGCGACTGACTTTTACATTAATTATTACTTAATCAGTTATGTATATACATGCATATAACGAAAATCAATGAAATCAGACGATAATAATTATAAAACATTTATTATAAGGTGATAATGGGTTTATGAAGCTTTCATATTTTTGGAGAAAAAAAAAATACAAGGCAAGAAACAGTACCTATACATACTTAAACAGGCAACGATTTTAATGTGAAACTAAACAACATATCTTCTGAACTACATAATATTGCCATTAACAACTCTGCACAAAAACATATATTGATTATATTTTTTGTTTTGTGCTTTGCAAAAACCTCTCCAATATTGTAAATAATATATTAATAGGAATATCATTATTACACGAATGCAACAAGGCGTAACGATTGCAAAGAAAAAACAGCTGCACACTGCATGTTGTCAAGGTGGAATTTTATTTTTTTTTAATAAAATAATCATACAAAAACGCATTATTAATCAAATGGTGTGGGTTTTGCAGGAAAAAACATCCATTAAATTTATATTTGTACGTGGCAGGTTGGCTACAATCGTAAAACTGTACTTAATAAAAATGATATGCAAGAAATAAATACTTGTCTACTCAGAATTTTCAGAGTATTTTTGGACTAACTTTTGGTCTCAGCATGAATGCAAACGGTAGGTAGGCAGGCTTATTTCTTGTCAATGAAAATTGTACATTTTTTACATTGTGTCAGCTGAATGCAGAACTATTCTAACTTACATTTGAAATATTTTCGAAGGGAACAGCCTATTTAACATATTTGTTATTTGCATAGATAAGTGTACATTACAATGTACATCATTATGAAAATAATGATGCATAAATGTGTCTATATAAACAATAAATAACTTAAATAGGATAATTCAAACAACACTTCTATTATTTACTACTATGTATAAGAAACATAAGTGATCTTTATAATATTATACTAAATATTAATGGGTACCAAGTAATTGCTGAATAAATTGAAAAGATTAAGTACCTACGTATTATTCATAAATCATAATTAGTCAATAACAATGTTTGTGGACTTTAGTTCGTCTGGATATTAAACGTTAATTAATATTCTTATTGCATCGAAATAACATTAATTTGTTCACTGACATGATTCTATTGTTGATTTCCTCTATATTATCGTTATTCGTTATGTCGATTCACGAGAGACATGAGGTAAGTAGGTAAACTCTGTACTCTTGAAATTATCATGTTTTTTCCTTGCTTACCAAAATGACATCTGAAACAATATAATCGGCAAAATGAAAATATTCCAGTATGTATCCATTTATCCACAGTGCGGTTTCGCGGTTAATTTCGGGAGGATTATATTATTATTATGAAGTGTACAGTAAAAACGAAACAATAATGCGGTCGGTCGATAGTGTGCGTGCTTATGGGGAGCCGTAATAAATGCCTGGCAGCCGATGACCGCGTATTCGTACGTATACGTACATATAAAATCGACGAACCGCATCATTGTTTCGTTTTTACTGTACGTACGCAGCGTACCCATATGTATGATGTTAGTCACTGATGCATGTATGACAATTTTGATAAGACTCATCGGGTATCGTATAATTTTTACCGCAGTCGTAAATGCTTTGATCCTCGTATTATCAGTTTGTTGTTAGCAAGCGGGCCTGTTCACAAACGGAAAAAATAGACTTCTTTAATACTAAATATGTATACCTAACTATGGCCGTAATGCATAGAAAGTCGACGTTACTGAATAAATCAAAATAACAACGATACCCATACCTATACAGTATCGTCAAAGTTATTTTTATTAAAATGTATTGAGAGATGCGAAACTTAATCAACCAACAAGGCAACGTTGCTTTCTGCGATCATAATTGCTATTATTTTTTTAAATTCCGATTACTTGATATATATGTTAAAATATCTTTTAATTGACAAACAATATAAATCGAATATCTAAGTAATTAGAAAATAGTAAATAGGTATATACCTACTTTAAATAATTTAATCGTATATTTTTTTAACGACATGGGCCATGGCAATGCAATTGTAGATATTATTATTAATATTATGGCGTCTGTTAACAAAATATAGTGTCAATCTAGAATCGATACGTCATGAATAATATAATACGAAGTGTTTAATACTGAAAGATTTTCGTGTTCGCGTAGGGCGTAGGCCGTAGATGGCGTAGGCGTAGATAGTCGAGCCGTATTCAAAATAGGTTTATCTGATACAAGAAAATGGCATTATTTATTTCTGATAACCAATTATTAAGACAGCTGTTAGATTTGTTTCACTCATCTTAATATACTGTATGTTAATACTATCGACTGAGGGAAAATGAGATTTTTTTTATTATTATTCTTCTATAGAACACGGTTACCCAACCCATGGGTTTTTTGTGGGGTCGCCAACTTATACAGTCGAACTGTTATGTCCTAGTGATGAGTACTTTAAGAAAGCAGGTGATCTGGCTGGCAGGTAACCTATATGGTTTGATGGTATTAACATTCCTTAAGTTCTTACCAGAATTGGGACACTCTGTGAAACTCCTTGATGTAATTCTTCACAGTTTTCTTGTACATTTATAGACTGTACGTCTTGAAGGTAATTTGTCAGGAGATTTACCTTCTAGGATGCTTGAGCGGTGGACGTGTATAATTGATTGTGAACACGGGGAAATAATAGGGTTTTACGTAAAGTAAAACATTACTATTTATTTCAGTAATAATTTTAGTACAAAGTGTTTGACAGACAGAGGTTACGTACTGTACAATAGTTGGAGACAAAAGACAACAGGGATGAGATTCCCTGGGATTATATACGATTCACTTTAATGGGTTTTTGACTTGAACAAACTCCACTTTGCATTTGCAGGTGTTCATTATCACATCTACTTACATCAACAATAAATAACACTGATAATGGTTAATGAGTTTTCTAGCTCGGGTAAAAAAGGTTAAAGAGGGTGTAAAATCTGGATATCTAACCCAAAAAGATACACACGTGTGCAATTAATGTAGATAACAGATTGCTTTACCCCTAGTGTGAGTATTAAACATAAGCTCGTAAATAATATTGATAATTACCAGTTAAGTGCATTTTCTGGTTCATTTCATGTTTACAAGAGGGTGGAAGCAATATAATAATGAATGCAGGTGTCTACCCAAAAGGGTAGATAACAGATTGCATGAGCTCGTAAATAATATTAATAAAAAACACTTAAGTGCATTTCTTGGTGCACGTCAAATGTTTTAAGAGAGTGAGAATATGCACGTGTTTAAATCAACATAGATAAAATATTACTTTGGCTTTAAAGTGCTACTTGTATAACAAATAGATATATACAAATAGAATTCATAATACCTATTGTTACCATCGTGATATTACGGGTTAACTAAATAATTGGTTGACCTAAACGGACCAAAAAATTCCCGCCTCAGGACATCATTTCAAAATATACCCATAGAGGCGTCAGCCGTCCGGTCACTAGATTGCTAGTACAAAGTACCCGCAATAAGGAATTTTTGCGATTATGCCTTTTATTACCAACCCATAACGTAAACTCCACAGAACAGATTATTTCTGAGTTCCCTGGTTAACTCACAAGTAATCGAATAATATTTGTAACCGGGTGGTGATGTCCTCGTCTCCCATTCAATATCCACATAATTTGTAACCGTATGTGATATTATTCCCATATTTAACTCACTTGCCTTGAAGAATAAAAGTGTCTCCACGTGCTAATTGCAGTGTTTAAATCATAGAGGTATTAAATAAAAGAAGGGGCAAGGAATCGGCTTTCTCATACAACTGAATGAAGCAGGCCAATAATAGCAGACAACTTACGAGAAATAGCGACGCGATAAAAAAAAAGCAGGGCATCACGAAGGATTTACTTTGGTCATTATAACGTATCCATATAATATAATGTTAACGTGGAAATTTTGCCACAAATTGATTACCAGCCTGCCTCACTATACTTTTTCACCATACTTTCATATAACCTGCCGCCACTATGTTTAAATACATCCAACCCACTTTCCCCAAGGAATCTCGCTCGATCGCATGCTGTAATAAGTTGACCTAATGTCTTTAGTTCACAGTGTTGAAACACTATGAATATTACAACTGAATGTCCCACATATATTTTCACGGCTTATGTTATGATATAATATCAAGTAAGGCTGCATAAAATTCCAACTTATACATTACAAAGCCACGGATAGTATCCACACAATCCCAAGAATCCATAAAAAAATATTCTGTTTCCCATAAGGTTGTACTTCAGCCAATACGAGACCCAAACAATCGACCCTGATACGAACTTATTAATGTCATACTGTAACATCCGAAACGACCATGGAAAAAAGGAGAATTAGTACTTACTCAACTTTGCGGAGCATGGGTAGGTAGTATGTAGTAATAATAATATATTATGCCCAACATGTTTTCTATTGTGATGTCTACTTCAGTCGGTAGGTGGAGATTTACATAATCAACACGTGCCGAAAATTAGCCCGAACAACAAAAGTCAATTATTAGAAAATTAGTTCGAGGCCAAAACTTATTAAATAATGAAGAAGTATCTAAAATACAATTATTGTGGCCAGTAGATCACTACAATTATTCAAGAAAAACATGTCGGATCTAGGAAATTCGAAAACTTTATAATTAATATTTCTTACCTTGATGGTCCACCAATTTAGTATGCATTAAAAGCAGTCTTTCTTACCTGAAACAAAAAAATAAACAAATAAATAAATAACGGAAATAGTAATCTGAAACATAAAGAAATGAATTGTATAGCCATAGACCGTAATAAATTACTGAAAGGCAATGATTACTGTTGACATTAATTGAAACCAATCGATATGATGTTTGAGACTTTCACGGTTGTTTGTTATCGTAATAGATTTTTTGGTTTTCACCGCGATTTCTTCCTCCTTCTTTACTCGACGTTTTGGTCAGAGGGCATTATATTATACTAAAATGGGCGTTCAAATTCATACTCCTACAGTAGGTACACTTCATCAGCAAACAAATCAACAGTAATTAAACAATTTGTTGGTAGAATAGTGTTATTACAAGGCTTAGGATTATTAGGTATTTAAATATTTTTTTTGAGCGGCCCCACAACCAAATATCAAAAATATCTAGGTATCTGTTTCAGACAATTTAAAAAAATTTCAGCCCTATTTGTTAGCACCTATTTTTAAATATTTTTGGATAATTACATATTTTTACATATTCTAAGTTTAGGCACATATTTTCACATAAACATAAAATTTCAATCTGGACCAATTAAATAGTGTTTTAAATAAAAATACTGGACCTCAAATGCTGCAGAATACTAAAGCTGTTTTGGAAAATCTATTAGATTCCTCAGATGTTTCAATTTTTTCTACTTCAGAAATAGTTTCATTTACATACGCAATAATAACATCTGTAGAAGTGGTAAGAAGTTTTTCCGTGTATAAAAAATTGCTAAGATCAAATCGTCAAAGGTTCACTTTCGAAATTTTGAAGCATCATTTTAATATTTATTGTAATAAAGCGTTTTCTGTTTGCGAATAAATAATAAATTAAACTATTGAAATATATATGATTTATTGTAAGAGGTACTTATTTAAATTTTTAGCACATATTAATGAAATTTTAATAACATATTTTCCAATTATATCTACATATTTTAGGTACCTATTATTCATTTTTTAGCATCTAAAAATCCTAAGCCTAGCTATTACCGAGTGAGACCCGCACTGCTTTATTTTACCACGTCTTTATTCTTGTTTGTCCACTACTAATTTTTTCTTGTGTCCAGTAGATTTTTTTTCTTGTTTGTCCAAGATTTGTATTGGACGATTGAAGATTTTTAGCTAACTTCACGACTAGCTAGACATTTGAAACTTTTAGAATATATCAGAACACGACGACAATGCATTCTTTTAATACTTTTAGCCATTTTTAAGCAGAATTGAATTCATTTTCAGTTAATTCTGTTTTGTATGGAATCGTTGGTTGCTAAAGGGGTCCTAGCAACTAAATTAATAATATATTATACGTGTGTTCCTATGGAAATCAATATGAAATGTCAAATGACATTTCAGTGTTCTATATTTATTCAGTATTTCTATCAAGTACAATATTTTTTTTTTATTAATACATAGAATTGTCAAGTTTATATGATTCAACAGAAAATTTTAAAACGTGGAATATAAAAAGTTTTTTTTATCTTATAATTATTTAAGTTTACAATGATAATGGTAAGTATTAATAATAAAACACATGTCTTATCAAAAATTTTGTAAATGTGGTGAAATAGGAAGTGATAGTTTATATTATTTATAAACAGGTGACTCTCGTTCATTGCGAGGTTGAAATCGTTATATCACAATTGATTTTTAATAATATTTGTTTGCCCCGCACTTGTTTTGATATGTGCCACGTGAAAAAAAATCATAATGAACAGTGCAATCACGTGCATAAGATCTTTCATCACTCACTCACATATAAGTAAATACTAAACGTACATACGACTTTTGTTTATAAAAAGTATTTCCATGTATTTTAAAATCGCGTTAACTTCACTTATCTAAAAGTCTCCAAAACATTATACCCTGCGATCAGGGGGGGATACCTGTATATGAATTACGAACCGCTAAATAAACACTGAATCCATTGAAAACAGATTTTTTTTATTTGTAATATTATTTATATAAATATAAAGATCCAAAAGAATTGACATACCTACATATTTTCATAATTCAAACAAAGGTATAAAAAAAATTTGATTCCATGATTTACTATTAGCGAAAAAATATATAGGTGCGAATTACAGTAGTATTGCAAGAATCTCATACATATAAAAATACCAGCCTGCCGGTTGGCAATCTATCTGCTGCCGAAGGAATAATGCGGCTTTAAAACTGGGGCGTAGCTACCCTTACCGTTGCGTAGTAGGCTCTTTGGATAATGTGATAATAGTTTGACGATGGGTGCCCAAAAGAAGACCAGAACTATAATTTTCACGAAAAATACAAATTTAGTAGTTAATTGTGATTATGAAAAAAGAAGAACAGTGCTGTTGCTTAATTTGTAACGCCCCAGTGTTGTTGAAGAACGGGAAAGTGTGGTAGATCATTCCGAGTTTTAATAGTGAATGAAACACGATTATTGTCGATTTACATTTCGAGATAATTACCATACACGCGATAATGACACCGTAATTAGTTAATTAAACTGGGTGCGGGCGTACTGACCATTCTCCACCGGCGCTGTGTTCCCGATTTCTGATATATATTATGCATAGCAAAATTATTATATATGTAGTATAATATAGTATCACACTTATCACGTATCAAGTACTGAAGTACAATTTTTGTCGATATATATCTACTATTTATTATAGATAAATATAGGTATGTATATAAATTTAATGTACACAGTATACACCAGGGGAGGGCAAACTGCGACCCGCGGGCCGCATGTGGCCCGCCGGGTATTTTTTCGCGGCCCGCCATCGATAATTGTACTTGTGATTACGAATAACTTTTTTATAATTTAAAAAAAAAATATTGATGATAGATCATAATGTGAAGAATTTGTTGTTTCGTAAATGTATTATCTCAGTACGTATTCCTTGCGTCTCGTCTCACACTATGTAACCACGATTTTCTACGTTGAACATCGATTCAATAGATATTGATAGTGTACCGACAGAACTACAACTTGAGATTATTAATCTGCAGTGTGACACTGATTTAAGAGAATCGCATCGTCGTGAAGAAATCTCCAAATTTTACAATGCCCTTAATTCAGACAAATTCGGCCAACTTAAAGAGTAAGTATGCAAGAAAAATGTTCGTTATTTTTGGATCAACCTATATATGTGAACAAACATTTTCGATCATGAACCTCAATAAAAATTCTTTACGATCAAATATCTCCGATGCCCATTTACTAGCAGTTTTGAGAATATCAACTACAAAATTCACCTAAATTTAAAAAAATGTTCAAAAATGTACAACAGTTTCATTCTTCTCATTATTTTTTTTGTAATGTTTATTTTGCGTGATAATAGTGTATATCTAAAAATGGTATTTTACTTGTGGCCCGCCGCTCATTTTGAATTCTTGAATTTGGCCCTCCATCCAAAAAGTTTGCCGGCCCTGTGGGTCTATTCTATACCTATCGACCGCTAAAGTGATAAAGTGATAAATATTATCAAACTTAGGGTAGGTTTGTATCAAAATATTAGCACTTATTGTAACAATTACACGAAGTTGGTTTTTATTGTTGCAATAAGTGCTATATTTTAACAGCACCTATCTTACTGCTGTTAAAATAAAGCACTTATTGCAACAATAAAAACCAACTTCGTGTAATTGTTACAATAAGTGCTAATATTTTGATACATACCTACCCTAAGTTTGATACTATTTATCACTTTAGCGTTCGATAAGTATAGAATAGACCCACTGGTATACACAATATTATCGATAATAAAGACCACCTAATGCTCTCGTGGTGCAGTGGGTAAGGCGCTGGCCTTCCACCCGAGAGTTCTGGGTTCGATTTCCGGTCATGACAAAAATATTTATGTGTTTTTCTCAAAGCCTGGGTGTTTGTGATTGTTCAAAATTACTAACAAACCACCTTGTACGAAAAAGCAAGGACATGGTTATTAATAATTCTAAAAAAAAAAAAATATATCTCATTATGGATCCATTAACTATACATATTTAAATGTCGCAATTCTGCATTGCCAACCGAGCAATTTTCTTGCCGAATTTAACATTTTTGAAAAGGCACCAATCTAGCTTGCAAAAAGCACATCTGGCATAAACCGTTAAATCTAGCATTATAAGTATGACACCCATGGCCCCCACATTCTGAAGCGGACCCCCAGGCTAAGATCTTTGGCGGCCCCCCTACCTATCTCTAATTATAAAGGCAGTGTGATGCCCTACAGTAGCGTACGTAATGGTGTACGCGGTAAAATTAATGTGTATATTTTAATACATCCATTTGAATGATGGAGGTGTCGAGTACCTATCGATACACAATTTTAAATTGTATCGCACAACCAAATAATTTTAAATAATAACATTATCGAAGGAAAATAGCGCCGCAGGCGACTTTTTTTACTATTAGAGCAAATTTGTGATGTGTGTTTATCCCATTTATCTGGTCGACTCGCCACGCCGGGCCGCTCCTGAGCCCGGGCCCCCAGGTTAGAGCCCTGTCAGCCCCCTCCCTTGTGGGGACCATATGACGACACCCCCAACCAAATAAAAAAAAAACAAAAATATGTTCAAACATTTCATTATAATAATTACATTTGAGTGCTATGAACGCATTGGTAAATATAATGAATAATTCACAATATTTGAGAATGTAACATTGTTTATTGACCATTGACAATTGATGCGGGTTCGAGTTCCGCCCGACGTCCTATTTTTTTCAACGATTTTTTCTAGTTGATAATAACATTGTACTTTGCAGAGGTTTTAAATTAAATATGTACGTTAAATTATAAGTATATCAATAATTTAGTTACTTTTAACTCATCGCGTTCGCATGGTAAAATAATATTATAATAAGGTTTTGTCGTGCGTGTCGGCGTAGATGGTGGACATCTGCTGAGCGGCTACGGCGTAGATGGTAACGACGAAGCCGCTACGCTATTAGTAACAAGGAGAATGAATAAGTATTGATAAGAAGCATACAATTCATACAAGAACTTATCACATCACTTATAAATAAAAATAACACATGTAGTATCAGGATTATACTATCTATTGTTATAGTTATAAAATATATATATATATAAAATGCTGTGGTCTGTGAACAATAAAACCAATAAATGGTATTACAATGACTTGCAAAAATAAACATCTGGGCGGTATATCAAAGGTCATTCATTTATTAGTGAAAAATCAACTTTAATTAGGTACCGAAAATATACAATATAAAAAATAAATACAGGTCAATGATCAGTGAGAAACTGATAGCAAATCGATTAGTAGGTATGTGAGAGAATTAATTATACAGTAATTAAATAAATCTCTACGACAACAACGAATAATCAAAACTTTATCAATAAAAATCTAAAATAATAAGTCATAAATTAATAATAATTGTTTGTTTTAGTGAAAAGCTATGTAAATTAACATCATAACAATGCTCTATTATGATGCATATAGGTATCTTTCGTTTTCGTGTCCCTCACTTTTGAGGGTAAAGGCTTTCCTTTGAAATGACCTAGTTATAGGTATCTTTCCGCCGTCCGCATAACTGAGGGTATTAAGCCCTGGTTAAGACTCCTTGCTGAGCTATTTATTATTTAGATTTTAGTTAGAGCCTACCAAAATTAATTAACAGATGCTTCGATACCTGTGATAGTTGTCGCGAATGTTATTGACCAATTGACAGTTTCGATCAATTATCATGCTTTTAGTTTTGCATTCGTTTGTTTTATGTCATGGCCCAGAATTCTTTATTTGTTTTATTCAATATTGCATAATATACATATAAAAGATTTAAGAATGTTAGATTATAAGTATTATTGGTTAAGAGCATACATCAGTGAAACGCAAATAATTTTCAACAATAGGTGGAACGAAATTTCGAACGCGTTGCCAATCGGAGAGCGATAATCGAGATGTGAGCACGTGAATTTGTTTTGTGATGGCGTCGGAGGATTTATATTCTTAAATCGTGTAAAGATGACTAAAAACGTTACGCATTTACTCGAAAAAGAAAACATTTCAATGAATATATTATTATTATTACTATTATAACATTAAATGGACGCATGTTGAATTTTTATGACAAATCATGTTTTGTTCAGCACGCGTCGTTTGCAAAATCTGCGCGTCGCGTAGTCACGATCTTTTTAGAGTATTTTAGACCATGCCTAAGCTGAAGTACCTATAGCTTTAACTCCTGACGGCATCTGCAAACATGTTAGTAATATAATTATCTCGCTTTAATTACAAAGTTGGTTGCTTTCCTTGGTCGAATTTGAAACGTCAGACACGGATCGATAATTTTAAGGAGCACTGAGCACTGTCTGAATCCCACCCGGACCAACTTATTTCTACGAATTTTTCGTGTGTTTTTACGGTTTTTTTAAATAATGTAGTAAAAAATATTTGTTTAGGTACCTATATGGAAAACGCAATTTCAAAACGTATTTAAGTAATGATTGTAAGATTCTAATCATACCTACATAATTATTGATTATAATATGTGATAGAATGCAAAGATAATCTCTTAGTCGGGACCATTTTCTTTGTGGTGGCCGATACATGCACCATACAGAGCATTGTGTGGTGTCAGATCATGTAATCGTGATAATAAATCGAACAGGGAACACAGAATTAATCTGTTCTGTGAGATCGAATCAGTCAGTTACTCAGTAACCACGCACTTCCAACGACTGGAGATGGCGGTTGATTATGTTGCCTCTTGCATTCTGACAAACATTGTGTGTACCAGCACAAAATGTTTATCCGATGGAAAGATTTAAAAATCAAAGGCATTACAAATACTTTTTAAAAATCGGGCAAAACTCCGTGTGCTCATCAATTAGTTTCTAAATTGCAATCCCACACTGATACATATAGCGCCTGTGCATGGATTTAATTGCACCAATAGTGTGTATTTTAAACTATCGCGATAATAACAGTTTACACGTAAATTGAAAACTGTGTTGTCAATCTCATTCTTCAAGGGTAAGCGAGATGTAATTTTTCATCTTTGTCATTTTATGGTACTATTTGACAGGTCGTGAAAATCGGTTAACCTCAAAATGAGTCTGCGCGTTGTAATTCGTTTTTTTACCGGCAGGTTCGCCACTGCCGTTCTACTGCGCAGGCGCTGACATCGCACAGTCCAATAATTGTCGCGTAAAAATTCAGAAGCTTCTGAACTTTTTTAACCCATGCGTGCAATCTTGCAATTTTCACGATAATACCTGTTTACACGTGCATTTATTTGTCATGGCCACGATAATACGTACTGTCAGCAGTAAATACATGCACGTGTAAACGGGGTAATACTCATTTAGTCTAGAAATATTTTCATCTATAATATACTCGTACATTCAGCATATTATTATTATTATTGGATCGATAGTTTTCAATATATTACGTATAAATTATGTATAGCCAGTGAGTGGCTCATGTTATTAGATAGTCAAATTTAATAGGGACAATTAACGAGAGTGATTTTGATTGAGGGGCCATCTTTAACAAGGCAAAGGTCACTCGCAGCATACGTAATCATAATATGGATCCATAGACAGACAGGTGCGGTAAAAACTCTCAGAATGTTCTGTGAGACAGACATCGAATGCACAGCAAGGATATTTTGTTACCCACACACTCATATTACGAGTGCATTCAAATCAACTGGGTAAGTATTTTGTCATTATTTAGAAGATGTATGTAACCTTTTATATTACGTCGGATATTTTATAAAATAGGTACCTACATTATTTCGACAAATTATTTTACGGTCGTGCGTGGAATGGGCAAGGTAGATTTTATTGACATATTTAAGAAATATGTAGATTATAATAGTGATATCCAAGATTAATATTAGATTATATTAAAACCAAAATTTGAATGCCCACTTTAATTACCATACCACACCAGAGTTGTTTGTTAAATTCTAGTGACGTACCGTAAAACGGGGTGAATAGGAACGTTTTCAGATTTCATCTTTAATTTAAACCCTATGCTGTATGACTGAAAAGCTAAATTTGCTCGCCAAAAGTTGTGTCTGCGATTCATCAGTATGGTTTGGTGAATGGGAACACTCAATATTCACGCGTTATTTTCCAAAAATGATGGGCTGTTCCTATTCGCCAGCAAAACGGCGTCAATAGGAACAGAGAGGGAAAAACCGCAAATTTTATTAAAACACATGATTAAATAAAGAAATATTTATTTAGAAAACAAAAACTGTATTATTTCTTTAATCAGTGGATTAGCTGGAACAAAACTATGTACCTATTTAATTGTGTTGAGTTCATTCATGGACAATAGACATGTTCGAAAAAGTTTTTCAGACATGCAAAACATGCGAATCGCAACAAACTTTTTCACGTCTGATGAATAACAAACGGTCAAGTTTCCTGTCCTATCGGAGTTTCCAAAAGGCAGAAAAATAAATTATCTGTCAATTAACATACACATTGGAATGCAAACGATAGCATTTTGGTAATTGCACCACTCTGAATCTTTTTACCGGGAACTGTTCCTATTCACCCCGTTTTACAGTACCTTGTACTAAGCGGCCAAATCGACGGATATCGTTTTTCCATACTCAAAAATCACTTTCCTTATTAAGTATGTATATTTACATATTATATCGACTAATTATAAAATAAATTCATGTTGTTCATCTATCTATGTAATCTGGCTTTAGGTCGGAAATGGTGATCTTTGCAAGGTGTATTTTTATTTTGGTGGTAAGTAAAAAATATATCTCTACGTTTTTAATACTTACCAGAGAACGTCGTTTTTTAAAGTAAACTACAAAGCTCTGTGAAATGTAGCTTGATCTCTGGGATTAGAAAATTTGCGGTGCAACTATGTGGATTGGCCCACTAGAGGTGTGCGATAAACACTATTAATGCATGTCTAAAATTACCTGTTTTATGGACACGACTCTCAAAAGATGTATTTTATTATTTTACTCTCACCGTAATAAAGTGAAACTCGGTCACGACACAAATATGTGGGAATCGGATGTAAAGTAAGTATTTGTTTTTTTTATTATAGCACTAGATCGAGCTGGAAAAATACACTGACTACTACTACACTGTCATTATAATATATCGACTGTAGAAAGGAAAAACGGCGTAACCCTCAGTTTTATTGCATAATAACGTTTACACGACTAAATACAAGTTGTATCCAATGTATGTAAGCTGCAAATCCCGAATTATTATATAAATATAGCTAGCAATTAAAAAAAATGAAGTGGGAAAACGATTAAGTAACCATAATTTTTGTGTTTTTTTTTTTAAAATTAACTCAATAAGTAATTAATATCAGATTAGGAATATACAAATAAAAATATTAATTATCATGCACTTCACGGTTATGTCTAATTTATATTTTAACTTTTACTGAAAACCATAACAAAAGCGTTTTTCTGCCTCCTGGAAAATTTGATTCGTGTGGATTACGCCCTTTTTCCTTCCCAAATCGATATAGGTACTACGTGCTCCTAAAATGTCGAAATGATTCCAACCAAGCTGTGAAGAAGCTTGTCCAATGAACAAACGAGAAGACAATACTGCAACCACTCGTATTACTGTCAGTGGCGGGTTTTATAACTACGCAAATTTTTCAACCGATGTGCCGCCGAGTGTCATAACGTGCCGTCAATTTTTTACCTATGTATGGCATAACATTTGGTGGTGATTACCTTGTTTCCCCGATTTTTTGTACAACGGCTTTAACTAAATGTAAAATTGTACTTCTGCCAACTCGTTACCTTCCGAAATAAAAAAACTTTAAAATTTAATTATTTACGAAATGTGTGACGGTGACGTTAGTCACAGTGTTTATAAAATAGTATCACATTTATTTAATATTATGTTATGACTATGCTCACTGTGCCACATAGGTAAAAAGGTTGAAAAACATTGACTTACAATCAATAATCCAACAAAATAATTCTTATATATAAATAGATAAATATAAAAGGGGTGTATTATCGTTATCGCTCTTAAGACTATCGTGAACAATGCCTACTTAACGAATTATGAGACTACTCTTTTAAAAATACTATTAGTTATAATATTAATCCAGGGACCAGGAATAAACCAACTTCGCGAATTAGACAATTCGACTCCAGGGAATGGGGAAGGCATTAAAACATCTAGGTCAGCACGAAGTGCATCAAACGAAACGAGGAATGAACATTGCCAGGTGCAAGTAGAGATGGCGCGGAAAGTGTATACCTACGTTTATAGATATAGGTAGAGTTATAAAACAAAAAACAAAAAATCGAACTCGTTCAATTGCACGAATGTGAACTAGAATTATAATAATGCATAGTATATCAAGAGGACATATTTTCGAGGGTGAAGGTAAATAAGAAAACGATGACATTTTGGAATGAACAACTAACTATTAGGTCAACAGTTGTCATTTCTAGGTAGTGACGTCCCGTGGGGGTAAGCAGATTGAGCGTCGCTTGGGGGCGGCAGTTATTCGAAGAGCGGCAAATCGAGGAGAATCATTTGGTATATATAGAAATAGCTACCTACATAAACTTAATAATAATGAAATATCTTTCCATTAAAAAAATCAGTTCACTGATTGGAAACAAAATGTATTAATTGACATAAAAGGTTTAATAAGACTGTATTTTTTTTGTCGAGTTCGCGATGTCTAGTTTACTTCAATTGCCCTTCGACGTCGATGGCGACCAGAAACGACACGTGCATGGATGATAAAAAATACAGTATAAAAAAATGTGGCGGCATTTTGGCGCTGCCCAAGGGCGGCATTTCGTCTAGGAACGTCACTGTTTCTAGGCTACGATTCTATCATCAGAACATCCAGCGCCAAACGCAAACCAAATGACACGTCTACATAATTATTGTATTGCATTTCTACATTTACTTTAAAATATTAGGTGCAAATCTACCTACGATCTGCCTATCACAAAATTTCAACCAGCTTTTCACTTCCCTATCCAGGAACCAGTCGAATTAGGTTATCAACGACTTGAAGATTAAATAATTTACATAACCAAGAGAATGTCTTCGTCTTACATTACAAGTATTGACGTATTATGGGCGAAGTAGGTATGTGGAAAAAATGATACCAAGCCGCCGCATAGGTAGGTTTTTCGTCTTCCAGAATCCTCTCATACAAATTTTATTTCTTCAGATAAATACAGACGAAAGAAATGGAAAAAATTAACTTACTTGCATTGCACCTACCTAATAAGGCTCAATTTGAAAACTGCGTTGATTTGGACACGTTATTACTATTTTATCTCCCTAACGTGTCAGTAACCCAACGCCAAATAATTTTGTACTTATAGATAACTGAACTTTAGTAGTGCAATAAGGGCGATTCTTACAGATATCTATAACCCAGGGGCGGCAGGTTATATGAAAGTATGGTGAAGCAGGTAAGTTATATAAAAAAAGGATGGCGAGGCAGGCTGGTAATCAATTTGCGGCAAAATAATTTTGCCGCAAATTGAATTATTAACGTTAACATTATTAATTATATGGGTACGTTATAATGACCAAAGTAAATCCTCCGTGAAGCCCTGCATTTTTTTTATCGCGTCGCTATTTCTCGTAAGTTGTCGGCTATTGTTGGCCTGCTTCATTCAGTTGTATGAGAAATCCGATACCTTGCCCCTCTTTTTATTTAATACCTCTATGTATATAACATTTTAAGAGAAAAGTTCCAGCTTCGTGTTCGGACACTATAATATTATGGAATTACGACTCCAGTGGGTCTATGCTCTACTTATTGACCGCTTAAGTGATAAAGTGATAAATATTATCAAAATTAGGGTAGGTTAGTATTAGCGCTTATTGCAACAATTACAACCAACGTATTGTAATTGTTGCAATAAGTGCTAATACTTTGATACAAACCTACCCTAAGTTTGATAATATTTATCACTTTATCACTTTAGCGGTCAATAGGTACAGAATAGACCCACTGTACATAAATAATAATTATATCAATGCTTACAAATTACAACAATAATATTTACAGTGGGTAGTACTATTATTATGCAGGTCCAGGTAGGGATTTTTAACGAAAGTACCACTAACCAAGGAGGTACTATATAAGTATCAAGGCTGACCTTATTCAGGTCGTGACACTAAATTACGAGGTACGATGGTAGTGCGATGGTACAACTTGACCCAAGGCCTGAACAAAAACGAACCATAAGTGCGAGTGAGAAAGCATTCGGCGCGCTGATATACCCGCAGAATGTGTTAGATTAAGATAGAAATTCTACAGCTGAATTAAATATTTGTTATACACGTCGTCGGCAATTAATATTGATTTGGATGATGATTGCGTTTTTTTAACTGCGCATGAATTAGGTACAAGGGGTAAATTTAATTATTGGTTCAGTTATTATTTCGGATTTCTTTTACATGAAGCCTATTGCATCGTTTTCTCTCGCTCGACGTCGCTCTAACTACGTCATATTTTCTGTCAAAACTATCAAACTTTGCGCTTATGTGGTATGTTGACAGTAATTGTTTATTTTCAAAGGCATTGCGGTAAACTCTTGTAATAGATGAAGACTTTCGATCGCATATTTCGTTGCGTAAGTATGAGCAAAAACTAGCACTACGATGTAATATACGGTTTCGTGTCACGACCTGACAATTAGTGGGCCTTGTGTAGGTATGCAATACGAATTATATTATCGTTGTAAATATTATCTTGAACATGTATCTAGACAGGTATTATATATTATATGCGCAATACAAGATAATATCTTATCGTA
The DNA here is from genome assembly GCF_057557595.1 of Rhyacophila brunnea. Lineage (NCBI taxonomy): Eukaryota > Metazoa > Arthropoda > Insecta > Trichoptera > Rhyacophilidae > Rhyacophila > Rhyacophila brunnea. The sequence continues at coordinate 26,896,250 of NW_028232774.1, forward strand.
CGAGATAATAAGGTGACTCACTTAAGTACTTACCTACTTGTATCCGCAGTTTCGTAATTTTTCATATATTTTTATAATAACAAGCATTTCACAGAACACGTACCATATTAAACTTACCGGTATTGTCTATGTCAGATCTGTTCTGTGGTCTATGTCATCAGTAACGAGGTTAAATACAACCATGCAAAATTTAAAGAAAACGGTATCCACTATCCTAGTATGTACCTACTGTGTACTGTGGTTGCCGGTAGGTACTACACAATGTCGTCGGTCCCTATTAAAAAAGTCGGATCTGAAATTTTGTCATTTTCGGATTATTACGTAAAAGTTATTTAAATACTTTAAACATTTATACCACAATCACAGTTTTTTTTGTTTGTTTGAAAAATTTCGAGATACTCAAGTTAAAAATGACGGATCTACCGAGAGTGTTCGAATGACAATGTCGGTTCTTACCCACCGACACTGTTGGCTGGGCGTGGGTGAGCAAGATGCGTCGGATCTGACAGTTGCTGCTATGTTCACCGGACAGACGGATGTTTTTAATAAACGTTTAGAAAAGTTTCTATAACCCGTATTTTTATTCATTATGGCAAGCAATAGGTCACAAAGGATATTTGATGAAACATCTTTGATTGCTTGTACTGAAAAATAGCATTTTGCAGATCCGACTTTTTTAATAGGGACAAAGATGTATTCTTCCACCAGAGCCCAGGCGTGACACAGCGACTCTAATAAGAGTAGGTATAAAAAATGTTTGTACTGCTGTCGCTTCAGACTGGTATGATCTGTCCGCTAATATAGTTTTTTTTCTGGAGTAAAAAAAGGAGTTGGTTAAGGTTAAATGGTACGATACGTCTGGACAAGTCTGGCACCATGAATGGCAGGCATCTGGGTTAAGAAACTCCCAGGCGGCCAAATACCTACGCGAAATCATTGCCTACATACCCGACGTGCGTATGCATGCATACGCGAGGATTGAGGATGAAGTTCCTCCCCTTTGCGTGAATGTACAGATCTGAACCATTGAGATCTGCGTCCTGTATGCCATACACGTGGGACTGTCTGCTATCCACCAAACTTTGAGGATAGCAGATTTTTGGTTGAGGTCAGAGAACACAAACATAATGTAATGGGGTTGCATTCTCGGTGAGGTTGTAACATATTTAAAATCTCGAGTATGGAGTAATAAGGAATTAACTTAAACACGTGTTTTATTTTCAAAAGTTACGTCTGTATAATCTTATACCTACATGAAAGTTTGTCACATAAACGAAACACGTATTCTATACTGTTTTTTACACTCGGTGGGCCTTTTGCTTCTTATGATATGTGGCTTGGCCGTCATAAACTAATTGAGTCCGGCTTCAAAGCCTTGGCGCATGGCGAGCATTTCTATTTTATTTATCTTTTCGGTGGTTAAAGCCCTACCGTTGTCCTCTTAATACAATATTGATGCACAAACTTCAAATCACCAAATTTTTCATTGAATAAATCATGCAGTGTCAGAAAAAAAAATCTTTAGACCATGTCCGATCTTAATAAGATCATATGGGCCTCCACGAAGTGGAGGTTTGTATTTTGTTTTTTTTTTACGAGAAATGGATGTCAGCTACTTGCTCAACCTATTAGGTCCATACTCCAGACTCATACACAAATTGAAAAACAATACGTGTACTAGCCTGACCCAGGATTCGAACCTGGGACCCACGACGCTATAGTCCGACGCTTAAGCCGCGCTTGAGTTATATCGTGCAAATACATAATAATATGTACGTAATGCAGAGTGGAGGGTGATTGGAGTAGCTGATATGTAACTACTACATATTAAACTTAAAATAGTAAAATGTATGTCTCGTCTAGTATAATTAATCATTATTTTTAAACACTTTTCACACACTGCGGCCCATGAAAAATTAGGAAATGGATAAATTGGCACTTCTTACAAATAGGTTATGATCACTAAGTACCTACTATTTTTGACAATGTAATTTTGATTTGGCGACTTTAGTTTCGTTCTGTGGATATTTTTCTGTTCATTGTTTTTATTGTAGGTAAGTATTTATTTATAAAATAGTATTATAACATAACATGTATCATCATTTTACATTCTACTCTCCCATTATAAGACAAGTGTGGGTGAGTGAATAAACTAAACAATAATCATTACACGTATTTTTTAAAACTATATACATAGACAAAACTGCCTAATTAATTGAAAACAATGCTTTAAAAAAATCTGAATAGATAATTTGGCAATAAGAAGGTGCTTATGAACTCAACTGAAAATAGTCTGTCACAGTTAAAGAACATAAATAAAAATAACAAAATTCTTACTAATTCATAGGCATGTAGGTATGCGTATGTATAGGGATCGTGGCCTGAAAAGTTCATGCGAACTATTCTGGCAAAACAACTAAATAAAAAGCTTTCAGCTGCCAATTTGAAAGAGACGTTTGTCACAGATATCAACTTGAATTAATTATAGCGTTATGACAAGTTGGAGGCGCGAACACAGAGGACTGCCCCGAAAATAAGCATTTTGAATGTTTAACTAGAGAGAGTATTCGCATATCGAATCAGTATTATTAAGACTGTACTTCAGTGAAACGGCAAATAATTTTCAACTATAGGTGCGACGAAATTTCGGACTGGCTGCCAATCGGAGAGCGAAAGTCGAGCTGTGAACACGTCAATTTGTTTTGTGATGGCGACGGGGGTATTAATTCTTAAATCGTGTAAAGATGACTAAATAACGTTACCCATTTACTTGAAAAAGAAAACATGTCAATGAATATATTATTAATATAATAATAAACAGAACATTAAATGGACGCATGTTGAATTTTTATGACAAATTATGTTTTGTTCTGCACGCGTCGTTTGCACAATCTTCGCGCCGCGTAGTCGCGATCGTTTCAGACCGTGCCCCAGCTAAAGTATATATAGCATTAAACAATTTAACACCTTTACAAACACAAAATCATCACTAACTAATATTCTTCAATAAACGAAAATGGTATACCTACTGATTTAAGAAAAAACATTTCAAAATTAATCAGCTCAGTTTCTTAAAATTTCATATTGCTTAATCCACGTCTTCTTTTTGATAATATACAAAGTTTCTAATCTAATTACTAGTCAATTCATAAATCTCGATGTGCATTGCATTGGCTCTTGAATACTATTGTTATGTTCTGTTATGCATTGCAAGACAACGAAAAATAGCTTGATTTAGTTTGATGCCAAGTGCATTCGAGGCGACCTTGGCACCAAGTCGCCGGCGCCCCACGTGGCAGTCTGATTGTCAAAATTAAACTGAACCAAAAATTGTGCGGTAATATTACGTAGGTTCATTTCTGTGAGTTTATTCTAATTAGCCGCACAACATTCCTTACATAGTGGTGAGATTATTCAGCAGATCCCTGGGCAGGGGTCGCCACGTGCAGGCTCTTTCTTACCAAGGCTTTTGGTTGGGAAGAGTTTAGGTTTAGAGTGTTTGGACGCATTCCCGCACGGACATGACAGAAGAAGAAGAGTGAGAAATCTCCTTTTAATAGACAGCGCGACGAATAATATGTGATACAGACTGTATTCGTAACCAGAATGGTTTTTGGTGACGTAATAAAGAAATTGAGAATTCTAAAAACAGAACTCTCCAAATTTATTTGGGCCCTTCTTATTTTATCCATCTATTTTTTATCTATCTTCTTTTACCTATCTTTTTAATTGGATTACCAAACCCACGCCTAACTCCAATCGATTCAATTAATAATGACTATCTAATAATATCATTCAGTTTGTTCTTCTGTCACGTGTTTCATAGAAATCAGTACCTATTCGGCCGATTTTGTATTACACACGTAGGTAGGGTTGGGTATTTCCCGAGAAAATCTCAATCTCGAGATTCGGGATTTCCAGAAAAGAATTCTCGAGAATTCTCGAGATATCGAGAAATTTTAAAAAACCTGTCAAAATCCAAAAATTAGTGTAAAAACAGACAAATTTCAAAAAAATATGATTTTTTTTATTTATGTAAGAAGACAGACAAAAAAGAAGTAGAAAAACAAAAATAATTCAAAACATTACTTATTAAAATGGAATTTCAAAAATCACTGACAATTCCAGTTCGGGATGGAAAATCCCGAAAATTTCTCTACACGTAGGTAGCGTACCTAGGTAGTATTAATTATTGTCGAATACGTATTTGCCATTTAGTCATATAATTAGACGCCTTTATAAAATAGTTGCCTACGTAGCTCTTATAACGCTATTGTCGGTATTCAAATAAATTCACGAGACCTTTTGAAGGGAATAATATCACAAGAAAAGTGCTTTTACTGTTGGAAAGGTCACCATGAAAAGTTCACGATCAAATAATACATCCCTCAAGTCCATACAAACTACTCGGGCAACTCACTGTCCAGTGACAGGACTTGTGGAAATATTGTTAATTAAATAAAATAGGTACTTATGTATTATGTATGTATGGGCTTAGAGTAACAATATAAAGAGTGGCTATTATTCGGCAAAATGAAACCGTGTTTCTTGCGTATACCGCACAGTAGAACCTCGATTGTAGTATTATTAACAACTATGAAACGTTATACCATCATGTTGCTTCTCGGTACGGCTAATTTCTACATAGTTAACCATATTTTCTACTAAATTAACTAAAAATAATTACCAGTAACTAATATTTAACACAAAAACAATAAATTACAGCAACAAAATGAATGTAGTCATTCAAATCAATATTTACCGGCGACGTGTACAAGAAATATTTAATTCAGCTGTATAAATTCTATCTTCTCTCCTAGAGCAATAATTGACCAGACTATGGGCCTGAAGTTCCGTGGAAATTCTCAATGTGTTTCAATTAAAAAAATATTTCAAAGGTTCCACCGGACAAAAAGGGTTGAGACTCTAGGTCTAGAGTCTAGAATCATGGTTCTATAAACGCTACCTATATTATTTACCTACTTTATAAAAGGATGATATAAGTATCTATATAATCTATACATATATGGCCGTTTGCTCGTGGCGTCCTTAAGGGGGATGCTTATACTATCAGAGGCGAAAAGAGGCACCTAACGGAAAAATACGAAGCTTGCAATTTGAGATTTTTTTTGATAATTTACAATTTCAACTGTAGTAATTAATAAATATGTATCTGAAAACACTAAAAAGATTTTTTATTTTTTTTTAAATTTAAAGATAAACTGGCAATTGTAAAAATATGTAATAAAATATGAATTCGTTCCAGGGTCAAATCTTATTATTTCATTATATTTTATGGCCATATTTATTATTAAAATTTAGTTTATTAAGTTTTAGATTTTATGTGGTGTTGATTTTTGACTAATTCATCGTTTTAATATTTTTTATATATATTTTAAAAAACATCGATTTTAAAAAATATATAAATGTGTATAACTTGAAATCCTTTTTATTTATATCAAATTTTATTTTAGGCATGGTCACAATATTGAAGCTCGAGTTGATATAAATAAAAAGGATTTCAAGTTATACACATTTATATTTTTATAAAAATCGATGTTTTTTAAAATATATATAAAAAATATTAAAACGATGAATTAGTCAAAAATCTACACTACATAAAATCTAAAACTTAATAAACTAAATTTTAATGATAATTATGACCATAAAATATAATGCAATAATAAGATTTGACCCTGCAACGCATTCACATTTTATTACATTTTTTTACAATTGTAAGTTTATCTTTAAGTTTAAAAAAAAATAAAAAATCTTTTTAATGTTTTCGGATACATATTTATTAAATAATACAGTTGAAATTGTAAATTATCAAAAAATAATCTCAAATTGCAAGCTTCGTATATTTCCGCTAGGTTCTCTGCTGGCATGCGTCTCCCCCTTAATTTCAATTCGGCACAATAAATCAAATTTGCATTATTTGTGGCACTAATGCATGTGTTTTCTTGAGATTTTTAAGGCTATATATACTTCAGCTGAGGCATGGTCTAAAATGATCGTGACTACGAGACGCAGAGATTGTGCAAACGGCGCGTGACGAACAAAACATAAATTGTCATAAAAATTCAACGTGCGTCCATTTAATGTTATGTTTATTGTTATATTAGTAATAATAATAATAATATATTCATTGACATGTTTTCTTTCTCGAGTAAATGCGTAACGTTATTTAGTCATCTTTACACGATTTAATAATATATTCCTCCGACGCCATCACAAAACAAATTGACGTGCTCACAGGTCGACTATCGCCCTCTGATTGGCAACGAGTGCGAAATTACGTCCCACCCATTGTTGAATATGCCGTTTCACTGAAGTATGCTCTTAGGTCTTCCAGGCAAGCGGAAGTGTAAGTATAGAAAATATCAAAAATTCTCGAGAATTACAACAATTTTTAAAACGAGAAAAAAAATCTTGAAAAAATGGGAAACAAGATTTCTCACAATTTCTCGAGACTTCGTCACCGCTACGGATGCATTCTGTACAGAGCCACGATATAGAATAACGATATTCAAAAATAAATCCCTCCGGGGGTGCGAGCCACTGCCTGCATACAGTGCACACAACACGAAGTTTTCCTGGGGCTACGCGCGCAAGAGAGCTTTCGCCAGAAACTACCGCGGGCCGGCACATCTTTGAATAATGCGCCGTTCGTTACTTTACCACTTTTGAAAAAAGAACTACTTACGCCAGGCACATGACCTAAACTAAACTCTCCGCCAGGGAAGTTTTATAGAGGAAAAACTTTCGGATTGTGAGCACCTACCTACACACAGCGAATTTATATAAAATCTATAAAAAATATTTTGCAATGAAACCATTAATCATTATCGCATTATGACATCACTATCAAAATTTTACATGTGGTAGATATGTGGTAGAGGAAAAACAGTATAAAACATAAGTTGGTAGATGACATTTTAGTTACATGGCAGAGCTCCACAGTATATATCAAAGAATTATTGACAGACTTTTTGCGATGATTGCTGAAAAGCTTTTCATTGGCTCAAACCATCCCATTCAACATTCAACTAACTTCTAACGCCATATTGTGTTGACACCCCACACCTCAGAGTAAGGCCCGTTTCAGACGGGACACCGGTGTCGCGCTCGATATAATATAGGAAGCCTTTGTATTCGAATAAAGGGGCCTTTGTATTATGTTTATGAACGCCCCAGAGCTAATGAGTCAACGCGTGTCCAGTACACTTTTCCTTCGGCCGCTACATTCTCAAGCCGCCGATACACTTGTTTTTATTACCGCAGCCAGTTTTATGCTCTAATTTATAAGCGTTGACTCATTAGCTCTGGGGCGTTCATAAACATAATACAAAAGCCTCTTATATTATATCGAGCGCGACACCGGTGTCCCGTCTGAAATGGGCCTAACGTACCGTCAATTTTTGGGGCGTTCATAAACATAATACAAAGGTATCTTTATTCTTTTTTAATTTTAAATTTTTAAATTAGAATTTTAGTAATACATACATTGTATGTGAATTTAGATTGTAACTACAGGACTGCCGGTGAAATATATGTATGTAAATTATTCCTTTATCAATTTCATTAAAATGAAGTGTTCATTACAAAAAAAAAAGAAAACACCTTTACTGTTTTTCTGATGATTATAATATTATGATAATTAACATTATGTTTCACGTAGAAGAATCTAGAAGGAGACAATATTACTTACCTACCTATTTAGAATGAATCGATTCAAAAGTGGTATCTACTACCTATCTAAATGTCTCGTTTTTGATTACATCGGTGACGACTTAGGTATAACGAGGGTTTTGATAAAATCTAAAGTGAACAAAAATGAAACTTATGCTATGTTGGTGTTGATTCAATGCGCAAAGAAAAACCAGTATCTCGGACAATCGCATATTTATGATGCGTTTGCACATTTTAAGGAGTAGGTACACTATCTTGTTGTTGAAACGTTTTCCGCGATCATAATCATACCTATCTATTGATTTAATGAGCAATTTTTCTCTTATGTTGCAGCCCCCGAGAATCGCCTTTATTGGCTTTATATCGCTTGATTCAAAAAGTTAAGTGTATACCACATGCGTGTCCAATGCAACCGAAGTCCGTTAATAAAACCACCCGTGTCCGTGTTACCGTCACGGGGTGTCTCCTCATTTATCATAACCTTCATTAAAAGTGTACCGTGCGAGTGCCAGGACGTGAGAGCATGCCCCAGGGACCAGCTTCAGCAAGACCCAGAACATCATAAAAGGTCAGTGCCTGGCATCCTACGTGTAACCCCGCCCTCCAGCATCCACATCCACCACCACAACCATCTCGTTACAAAACGACAGTCCACTATGAAATACGCAACCAGTTTATATCTCGGGATGCCGCATGATATGGCCAAAGTATGCCATTATCTTATTTTTATTTCTGATTATTTTATTGGTTTTTTTTTCATCCACATTCGTAGCTTTGTCTTTCCAGCGGAGAATTCCCCCCCCCCCCCCCCGTGCACTCACATTTCGAAAGTTTTAAGTTTTCTGAGCGTTGTTTCTGTGAGTGTCCATGGCACCACTCAATATAATAGGACTGAAAAGAAAAGCGTACCATTTTCATGCTCAATCGTGTAAAACCATACCTGACTTTCTCTACTCGTCATTTCATTTAAATGATATGGTTCCAGTAATGGTTTCATCCAAAACAATATTTTATCTAGCTACTAGTGTTATCATTAAAGGCCGGATCTTTCGAGTTTTTAACCGTCAACCCATAAAAAAACACATTAAAATGGTGGACGAATCCAATATCCTAAGGAGACTTTTGCCCAAATGATTCTTAGTATGGATTTCTACATATATTCAGTTGTTTTTTTCTGGCAGCTCAGGTGCGATGGTAATTATTGTAATTAAAATAATCGTCTTGCCAATATTATAATGCGACGTGCGGGCCACGCCAAACGAATTCAAATTCGCGATGTGTAATTAAAAAGGTCGCATTACAAAATTGATGTTTTGTTTTATTGCAGGTAAGTAATGGTCAACCATTTTTATAAAATGCGTGTAGAATATGTTTTTTCATAATTAAATATCGAATAGCTTTTGCGTACCTACCACTAATATAAATACAAATATTGAAAGATTTTGTCCGCTGACCCGTTTTATGTTCTAAATGTATCATATTGATACCTATTAGTATTACCAAGCAACAATACAGTACCTACATATCGATAAAAAAGTCACATACCTACTTGTTTATTTCTTTAGATATTTAAGTATTTTGAGGATGCTCTGCCCAAACTGGTCTATTTGATTATAAACTATTGACATTGAAGAATTTCATCAAATCGATCGTAAGAAATTTCATCTTCAAAATACCAGTGGCGTACATCTGTAGATGCGAGACATCCCTGAAAATATTCGTTTGAACCTACTATTATAATATTAGGTATTTGGTAAGCCGTAATTGTCTTCTTCTTAAGGTTTTGCAATATAATATTGCTTCAGATTTTCACTTAGTCATTGTATTACGTTAATATTTATTGATGTTTAATTTAATGAAACGCATTTTTTTGTAGTACTTATTCCACTTTTAATCAATAAATTAGGACCGGTTTCGTTCGCATCAGAGGGACATTTTCAACTGAACAAGGGAAGATTCAGTTGAAAATGTCCCTCTGAGGCGGACGAAACCGGTCCTAATTTATTGATTAAAAGTGGAATAAGTACTACAAAAAAAATGGAGCCATTGTCGAAAACTACCCAATCAAGACTCGTAACTGGACAAAATCTGACATTCGAATGAAATTTTCAAAATGGCGTCCTATGGTAGTTCGTAGTTCCATTTTTGTCCATTCTACAGGTAAGTTTGTAGGTGTGTAACGTTAAAAAAGTCCCGCCGTCCCATTTAATACATTGTACGCTAAAGGCGCGCCGATTAGGTGGCCATTCGACATAATTAGCATTATATTTTTATATTTAAATGTTGTAATTAAAAAGTAATTATCTGATAGATGATTATATTATGTATTTGATTTAAATACTTACATATTATAAAGTGTAAAGAACTATTCATCACATAAAACGACTGGTACCTAGATACATATTTCATTAAAACACTTTATATGTACTTTCGTACTTTTTCCACATTTATTTCATAATTTTGATTTTTAACCGATTTTATCCTAATGGACATTTTCAATTAAATAACATTAAAAAATATAGGTAGTGTGACACCCCCTTATGGTGCCCATTTGGGGATGTCCTTGTGTATTTTGAGAGGCCCGAATCGGTATCAAAGCCAACAAATAATAACGGCTGATTGCGAAAATAATTAAATAATGTATAATACCACTAATAAATAATATCTGACCGGCAACATTGTCCAAAAAAAACACGTATGGCAACGTCGCATTGTGCACAGCTCGCGAGTCCAACGGTTTTTTTTTTTGGCGGGCAGATCGCGACAAGCAGCAAAATTGCGAACGCGTACATTTTGCGCTCCGTAGAATTAAATGATAAAAAATGTAACCATATAGTATATATTGACACCAAATAAACCTCGTCGTTTCCGAAACCATTCCAGTGTATCAATTATCTACCTTCATCCCAAATACAGACGATAAAAAAGAAAACAAAACACAAAGTGACAGTTGAGAAAAATCGACACACGCAAAATGGAGGGGAGTGATAAGTGGCCCCAGTCAACGTGGGACTACGCTTCTTGATTTTGATCGTCTGGAATCAAGAAGCAGGTGGAATTTCTTTCACCCGGACACACAACCCTGAGATCCAAACACCGGAATAGGAAACGGCGAGGAAGAATCATCCAGAGGCTTGCCTCTGGTGGCGCTCAACAAAGTATAATAATAAGCAGTAGAAAGAGGATGCTGCCAAAGCCAAGCCAGTGAAGAAAAGAGCAGAAACACCCGGATTGCGAAGTCATGGCTCCCGATGTACTCCCGACCAACTGCATCCGCCAGCGAACTTGGCCCACGGACGAGTGTATCGGGCAAGACCCTGGCTCCAACGAGGGAAAACGGCATCAAATGCCCTGCATCATCAGCCGCTTGAGCCCTCTTCGTCAACAGCAGCGTGTCTGTGAGCCTTGCAATCAGCCCTGGCCCAGATGCACCATGATGAAGAGAGCTACAAAGCGGCCTTCTTCAGCTGAGCAAAGCAGCCTCCATCAGCGGAAAGCAGCCAAGCAGCATCCTCAGCCATTAGCATCATAGATTAGTTAGTTTTAAGTGTTTTGTGTTTGGAAGCGATGTATATTAAGTTATTTCAGTGCTCGAAGTGGAAAATTTTACAACCCGGAGCAGTTGTATGAGGCAGAATGGCATTCCGGTCCATTTCGGGCCCTGATATATTTTTAAAATTATTTTTATAAACTTTAAAGCCATTTTAAGTATAAAATTAAGTTTTCGCATATTATATTAGTATAATATCAGTGCAGTGCGTGTAATTCGATAGCCGCGGCAGGGCAAGCGAGCAAAAAAGGGGGTCGAGTAATGTGCCGGTATGCACTTTCGTGAGGGATCGACTGATTTTCGGACGGTCGCTGTTGGGAAGGCTGGGTGCGACGTCCTCTCTCAGCATCCGCCCGTACGGTAGGCCTGGGAGCCGCGAACCACTACGCCCACCAAGCGGCGTAGTGCTGCATCCGAAACTCTCCGTTTGCCGACGGTCCGAGGGTGTTGAGAGGGCTGGGCGCGACGCCCTCCTATCTCAGCAGCTTTACGGTGGGCCCGGGAACCGCGAACCACTATGCTACAGTGCTGCATCCGAGTCTCTCCGGCCGCCGACGTACCGGTGGGGCTTCGATCCTTCAACGTCTAGAGACGCAACCACCCCTTATCAAGCCACCGCACTGTCCAGTTACACACGCTATCGTAATCAGCCCTTAGTTGGCCCGATCCCCATTCGGGCCTTTCCAGAGAGGTGCGCTTGTGACACCCCCTTATGGTGCCCATTTGGGGATGTCCTTGTGTATTTTGAGAGGCCCGAATCGGTATCAAAGCCAACAAATAATAACGGCTGATTGCGAAAATAATTAAATAATGTATAATACCACTAATAAATAATATCTGACCGGCAACATTGTCCAAAAAAAACACGTATGGCAACGTCGCATTGTGCACAGCTCGCGAGTCCAACGGTTTTTTTTTTTGGCGGGCAGATCGCGACAAGCAGCAAAATTGCGAACGCGTACATTTTGCGCTCCGTAGAATTAAATGATAAAAAATGTAACCATATAGTATATATTGACACCAAATAAACCTCGTCGTTTCCGAAACCATTCCAGTGTATCAATTATCTACCTTCATCCCAAATACAGACGATAAAAAAGAAAACAAAACACAAAGTGACAGTTGAGAAAAATCGACACACGCAAAATGGAGGGGAGTGATAGTAGGTACATATTATTGCATAAAAAGTCAATTAATTAAGTATAGATAACGTGGGAGTCGTTGTTTACTTGAACTAACTTGTTGGTGGTATTTGTACTTATTTATTAAATGACTGATTTATAATATAAATTATGAAATAGCGTAAATTCATCACTGAAATTTTTTCTGTGTTTAAAATTCACCTACCTCAGATATTAAAAAAGGTTCCCTACCAATGACAAATTTTGAATGTGGTTTTATTGTTTTCAATCGCATGATGAATACAAAAAGTCCACTACTTAAAAATGAATTATTTTCCATACGATAGTATGTATCATCATCAGCTGTAGTATATACCAATATTGTATATAAATTTATGTTTACCGTGGATTTACAAGAATAAAATTACAAAGCAAAGGATAATCTTAAAAAAATAACAATGCAATGTGCTTTTAAAACAATATTAATAGCAGGTTTACATAGTGCATTTGAGAGTCACGCAGCCTTCGCTATCGAGGCTTGATAATTATATATTGTATGTGCCATATTATAATTTTTAGGAATATTATATTTCATCCATTATTGTTATTTTTAAGTTAATAAGTCAAAAGAATAATATCAACTAAGATTTAATAACAATAAACAAAAATGCAATATGTACAATAACCGTATTGTGTGTCTTGGTGGTCACTACAAAAACATGTTTTTAGGTATACATTTCATTATGGTGAAATTCATTCTAAATATGGTAAAAGGTGGATATTATCAACAAACACGGTAGGAAATTGAATAGAACAATTTCATATGAATTGTCTGTACTTACAATAATTGTTAATGTATTGGATGATTCATGATGATGAACTGTTTTGTTTTTCGAAGTAAACGACGAAGAGTTGCTCGAGGTGGATTGGTGTTATATTATGACGTCGATTATCCGCCAAAATCCATTTTAATTGAGAAAATGATCTTTCAACTTCAACTGATGTGACCGGGCAGTATTTTAACTTTTCGAACAGTTTTATTGTGTTTATATTGTCGTCATCAGTACAGTTAATTTCTTCGTATTTTAATAATTTATTAACTTGACACAACGTTCGGTACCCAGGATTTTTTACTAATGTATTTCGTAACTTTTCATTGATAAGTTCTTCTTTACTTCCAGGCACAATTGATAATGCCAATTGAAGATCTTGTATGATGTTGAAGGAGTCTTTAAGTTCTAGCCCTCGTTTTTCTAATTTGTCTATAGATGATTTTACTACTGAGAAGTGATTTTTAATAAAATTTAGATCATTTTCAATATCTCTATCTCGAAGCGCATTCTGAGCAGCTGAAATTGATAATGCAGCCTGACTATCAAAACTGTTTATTATGGATTTAATCCCTTCAAAATGATTTGCGTAATATAACGCAGCACTTATCCACGTTCCCCACCGTGTAACTACTGGCTCTGGAGGTAGTGGTATATTTGGAAGAATGCTCGAAAATGCTGCGACTCTCGAAGGAGATTATAAAAAAATCTTTTTAACATTAGAAATTAATTTATTTCCGTTAGGATATACGGATCTAATTTCTTCTGCAACTCTATTAATTCCATGTGCAAAACAGGTGCAGTGTAGCATATTTGGGTACAATTCTTTCATTTTTTTGCCAAATCTAATCATGTAAGGTGCTGCATCGGTCACTAATATTAAAAGTTTATTTCTGCTAGATTCATAATTTTCACCCCACAGTGCCAACAAAGAATCATTCATTAAACGAAATAAAGTATCTGAATTGCACCTTTCAATCACTTTTGTTGAAATTAAATGGCATAACTTCACCTCATTTTCGGCTAAGCGTCCACAAATCACGTTCACTATATGTCTACCATTTTGATCCGTAGTTTCATCGACACTTACCCATACATAACAATCACTTAAATCTATTTTAATGTTATTTACTACTATATTATATAACTTTGGTAAATAGCGCTTTCGTAGATTTGATTCTGTAGGTAGCGTAACTTTAGCGTATTTACCCGTTATAGGTTATACAATTATTAAAAAAAACTCGCATTACTGGATTCTGCGCTTGCATCCACGGTATGTTACACTTTATTAGAAATTCAGCAAAGTCTAAATTAAAGTCACTTTGATGGTCAATAACACCAAGATTACGCTGATGAGTCTTACAGGAAACATGCTTAATTAACTTTGTTTTATTACATGCTATATTTATATTACACACACTGCAACGTATGACAGTTCCATCAAAACTCACATCACTATAGGTAGTCTTTAATCCAAATTGGCGCGCGTTTTGGACGAATCGTATTCTGAATTTTAAATAAATTAATGTTATGTGATCAAGAAATAAAGTAATGTTATGTGATCAAGACGTATCTTTTGCCATTATCTCGTAAGTTGTGATAGTTGTGTGACGTCTCAATATAAAGTGATTTTGTGGACAAAAAATCAGTTCAAAAGTGTTTAAAAGTACCTTATATACCTTCTAGAGGAAAACGTGGTATAATGGTCCCTATATCTAACGGGTACGAGTGGCAAAAACATTAATCAATAAATTCTAATTGATTTATGTTTTGTACTAGGTATTCTATTCAAGTCATTATTTACGGTCCGGCGTATGCCTTCTTCGTGCACTATGCGCACTCACCGATCGTAAATGCACATTGACATAGAAAAAAGCTAATTTTCGTTTATATAGTAATTTAATATAATAAAAGAATGTGAAAACCTTCTTACCTATTAGTAAAGGATCAAGTAAAAACAAATTTTGATTATGTGAAGTGTTTGTGAAAACCCGTAATGAATATCTTACATACTATTAATACATTCAATAGGTAAGCCCGTTAAATCGTCATTTCCCGTAAACAATGGAACCAGCTAATGTGAAATATCACGAAATATACCTACTCACTAAATAAAAAACAAATAAACAATTTTAAGCTATAAATAATCCATAATCGTGAAAACTGAAGTGATGTCGGATTTTAAGAAAATACATAGATCAGTTAACAAGCGCACAGGTTAAGTTTTTTTTGTTTTTTTCTACCATATTACTATAACATCAAATTATAGTTTCATGTGTGAACTCCCAGATTGGATAAAGCAATGAGCTATTAGAGAAGGTCAACTTGTTAAGAAATGGTAGGCACTGCAACTGTGTTATACCTATTTATATCTAATATTTCTTGATAAAATAATTTATTATCAATGGTATTAGGTACTATATATACACAATGTGTCAATGTCGACTAATTATGATTGTATCATTTTGATAACTTCCGAAACAATTCATTGAAATAATACTATGATATATAATTTATAGTAATAGGGAGTAGCAATTAACAGAAAACGCATATACTTACATATTTTGCATGATGAATATAAAGCGTTTGAAAATGGCCTATCAAAATGTCAAAAAAACATTACAACATCAGTACCTATTATTAAAATTGAATATCTCAACATGTCCAACCACTTGCTTGAAACACAAATGTACGATTTGAAGTATCTTTCGTACAAAACTTTTTCTAAAGGGTTTTATTAACCACGTAGGTCCGATATTCCTCATTTTACCCATCCATAAATCCACATCGCTATCTATCGCATTATCGTAACACAAGGAACGTATTATAGGTGGAGTATTCAAAAATAATTACTAGTTTGGCTTAAGTACTTATGGTAAATATAACAGACGTGTCTTGATATTCTCAAGTGGCCGCTGTTGTGCAATGTGTAAAAATCTGTCCTTACTCAAGAGCTGATAAGCATTGATTTGAATCCTCGTTGAATTGGTTTTACAATAATATAATAATATGTTTTTTATTATATATTTTCGTAGTATCAACATAATATACGAAATCATTCAGATTTGGTACGATTTTAATAATACACTAGCTGTCCGGTCCTTCTCATCATGGGAGCAAGTTTGATTTGTTATTTGATAGTGAAAATAGAAGTAGTTTAGTGGAAATTTTAAACTTTGATTTCAATAATAGCTATATAAAAAGTGGAATATTATTAAATATTATAGATATTACTATTAACAACTAATTCTTCCACTCTATACGTAAGCGCTTCATTAATTTCTCTAAATAGTATAGTATATCTACTAATAGCAGCGTTTCTATATAATTAAGTATCGATAAAGTCTCTTGCACATATTATCAATATCATTTATTTCATATTTCATTGTACCTACTACATCGTACAACTTATTTTTCTGAAAAACATAGGTTCCATAAATTATTAACACATTTTTTAATTAAAAAATGTTGTAATATTCGAGTCCGTCCCAAAAAAAAAGGACTCCAGATGTCCGGTGTCTATTATCATGTTTGCCTATAATGTTATACCACAGGTAGGTACTTATATAATATTTCTCAATCGTACGAATTTAATGTTGCCATACCAGGTGTAATCTAAATGTTCCTACTTCAGTGCATCAGATATAATATCTTATCTTTTATCGCAAAAAGCCATTTCCTATTCAATAATATTGCAATATTAATGTGACCGGCATTCGGATTTATCTATATATGATTATTTTATAGTGAGACTTTACAGGTAATTTTCTACAACAGAAAATATCAATGGATAGTTCCACCTTTATACAATAGTTATGCTCATAATAAGTATCGTAATAAATTAGTTTTTAACTTGCTTATGCAATATTACTGAAAAAATATATTTCGAATTTATAAACCAATAATCAAATATGTTTTTATTCCTATGGAAAGCAATTTCAAAAAGTATTAATACATTTATACTTATATAATTATATAATACAATGTGTGTGTGACGGGCTGGGTTCATACGAAAGTAAGAATGTATAGAAAAACGATCACAAGTAAGAAAGGAAGAAATCATAATAGAATAATAATTATAAGCGAAAAAAAATTAGGCTTTTCAATGCCTGGAGTCTGGACAATTCGTTTACTTATGAATCAGCGCTCGACATGGACTGGAACCACCGCCATCTTTAGATTAATAAAGCCTGAGCATAACTGTTTGCACAAGCAACGAGTGGTCCACTGCCATAATATTTATTGATAACGTACTTGCAAGCAGAGTTTGGTATTCTATAATGACTGAAAAGTATGAATAAGTTATTAGTTATTGTCGTTTAGAATCGACTATCACATTCACAAACGTCCTAGTGTATTATGATATTATTATACACAGAAGAAGTTTACTTACTTTGATCGTCACTTCCAATTATTAATAACACATAACCACTAAATCAGATGAACTCCAAGGTCTCCAAGATACGCTAAAATAATCTGAAAGAATTCTGAAACTAAGAATACTCCGACAAGTGAACACGACAGACGCGTCAGTATGATCAGTCTATAGACAATAGGAGGGGCGAAAAGTAGGACCAGTCGTGTAATGTATCGGCTTCCTTCTTCAGTGGGCAATGTTTGGAACGTATTGGAGCGCAGCTGCTGTTCGTGAAATGCCCGAATCGTGAATTATTATTAAAAAGTAATATAATCATTTACATATTCAAATATACATTTTTTTTAAATTTATACGAAATTTATCGAAATCATATTAAAAAAATAGTGTTAATGACGTGACGTAAACCTCAATTTTCATCTGCCGCGTCAACATTATGTCCAAATCTTGCCTGCCACAATACTGTCCCATTTAACCTAGTTAAGTTACAAGAAATGAAAATATAATTAATATTAAATTCTACAGGTTTTTTTAAAAAGGTTTGTCGATAGCTATTTCGGTTGTAACACCATTATCAAGACTATTCAGATAGGCCGTTTGCCTTTGCTTAAATACTATACGTGTATAGATAGAGACAGAATACATTTTCTTATTCGTTCCAGCAATATTATGAATTTTTACATTATTATTAATTGTAATATTATTAATACTTTGAAAACCCTAAGTGGGTTTTTTAAAATGGATATCGAAATTTTCAAAATTTATCAAAATTACAGTGTTCGATGGTTATTTATTGACATTATTAATCAATTAAAATATTATTAGTATAATTGTCTTAATCGTGTGTTTAGATTATATTTAATAGTGGCGACGAATACATTACCAAATTTTCATTAATTATGTGATTACTTTTGGATAATTCGCGATTAATTTCCAACTGTTCAAGTAAATTTAATTTTAGACCTTTATTACATATATGCAAACATTGTGGCGTTTCATTGTTACTGATGCTATGCGAGTTTGATATCAAATGTTTAGCAAACTGAGAATCTGTTTTACCATTCCTAAAAGACCGGAGGTGCTCTTCAAAACGAGTTTTTATTGACCTGCCAGATTGACCAATGTAGCATTTTAGACAAAATTTATCAAGAAATTAAACATAGCGTTAACGTAGCATTCAAAGCTAATAATAATCTAGGATTAAACTTAAAAAATAGTAAAGATAAAATCAACAAACTGGAGAAAAGCGGAGTTTATAAAATAACATGTGGCACATGTAGTCTATGCTACATTGGTCAATCTGGCTTCACTAACTTCACGACTAGCTAGACATTTGAAACTTTTAGAATATATCAGAACACGACGACAATGCATTATTTTAATACTTTTGGCCATCTTTAAGCAGAATTCAATTCATTTTCAGTTAATTCTGTTTTGTATGTTACGGAAAAAAATCGTTAAAAGTAATATTTACTACTCACTATTATTGGTTGCTAAGCAACTAAATTATTAATATATACGTGCGTTACTATGGAAATCAATATGAAATGTCAAAATGACATTTCTGTATTCTATAATATTTATTCAGTATTTCTATCAAGTACAATAAAAAGTTTTTATTAATACATAGAATTGTCAAGTTTATATGATTCAACAGAAAATTTAAAAACTGGTATATAAAAGGTTCTTTTTATCTTGTAATTATTATATTATATTAATTACGAAGGTACTTAGTGTAAGTAATCCATATTTATTATAAACTAAATAATATTAAATTTATCAGTTGTATACTTAGGTAGATATATACAATATGTTAATATAGGTATACTTAAAACCTGAATACGACGAATATAATAGCAAAAAAACTCACAACAATCAGAATTTAATTTTACATTCTAAGTAGGTATCTGTTTTAACAAAAATGTATCATGCAATTCGTGTATATTTACATATATATGTGTAACATTATAATGCGTTGTAGTTATATCAGATATTTTTTCCTTTCACATTTTCAGTGAATTAATTTAATTCCATAATACATATTCTAGCAAAAAAAGAAATCATGATTTCGATCAGCATCATAAAAAACCAACATCGATTGGCCCACTCCGATTGTTTTAAATAATATATTATCTCAGTAGGTGAGTATATAATTTAACCCAGTGGCAAAATATGAAACGACAGGGTCAAGGCGTACTTATCGATTTCATGCTCAATGCGGCTGGCTGCAATGAACATCGTACCTAGTACATAATATAATTTTCAAGAGATTCCGAGTTTTTTTTGTTGTTTAAGTAATACAAAATGACTCGGTATTCACGAAACATAATATATATGGATTAATACTACACGTGTTTGCTCTCATTCAACCACCCTTATAACCTTGAATGCTTAAGAGGACGCTCTACAGAATCGGCCTTAAGAGGACGCTCTACAGAATCGGCCTTGAGAATTGAAAATATGATTTTTTTACATGTGGTCCATAATAACTGGTCTACTAGTTAATATAAAAAGGTTGCCGCCAATGTTTGTCTCAATAAACTCCCTACAAGTGAAGTGAAGCTATGGGGTGACCAAAAAATAGTACTTTCTAATAAAATTTATTTTCTAATAAATTTACTAATAACATTTAATGTTACTAAATTCAATATGTTTATCAGTTCTTTGGTGGGAAGTATTGCAACTGATATGATGGATATGATAACTTTTTTGATTATGTGTTGGCCACGATATAAACTTAATAATATATTAATAACTTTTTAACCTGAAATTGTCCGACAACTAAACATACGAAGGATGTTGACATACATATCAACCTACATTTTTATTTCATGTGCTATCCAAAAAACATTACTAATGAATAGTGCTTATTTGTAATGTTTAGGACCTACATATTAAAAATAATAGGTATTGTTTAATTCTAATGCATATTTTTTAAAACGTAGAATTTACTGTCTGCCTATAAAAAGAAAGTGACTTTTTATTGCCTGCGCAACTTCACTTTTATACTAGTGAAACAAGTGGTAGGTAAAGCCAATGGGCGAAATTATATATTATATTAAGAGTGCCTAAAAATAATTATTAACATACAGTCACTAGACACATTATTTTTTTATTAATCCATCGGACTGGCGGGCATATAAAAAATGACTATAAAAAATGACTGTCGCTAGAAAAAGTGTCTGACAGGGCTGCCGACGCAATTAATTATATTGTACTTTTTAAATTTAATTTATAATATATTTTATTTAAGTTTTGTGCATCTAATGCCGGGTCCACACTGGCGCAAAACAATGTCGCGCGACAACCTCGATAAATTTTACGATAATTATCATAATGGCTTAAAAAATTTTACGATAATTATCATACTTATCGTAAAATTTAACGAGGTTGCCGGCAACATGTTGCCAATTTGGACCCGGCATAATATCCACTGTGGTTCACGTAGTGGCATGTACCTGTTTTTCTGGGGTCAACTAATTCAAAAAGTAAACACCCATAATAGAATTTTTCCAGTTTTGGTTGCATTATATTCCAACTCATTTCCGATATTATTAATGGAAATTTCTCGGTGTACATAGTAAACAAACCTACGAATAAAAAAAGACAGTAAGGAACACAGTGATTCATCGCAGTAAAAACTGGCAACCAAAATGGATTATATTATATTCCATCGTATTATTTTCTCGAAATCATAAAGATACTATAATAGTATTTGAGTATCAACCTATGTTCAATTTGAATTGGGTTATAATAATAATATACCCGTAGATATATCAATAGTATGTTTGCCACGATATCCACCCAAGTTATCAGTATGTACTTGCACAGGTTTGATTAAAAACTATGATGAAATTAACATTTTACAAATATTCTATTATTTTGACAGCCCTGTTTTCTGATCAGCGGACACGTGCAGGTGGTGTTTATCAAATAATAATGTAAGATTGTCCACAATAATAATAATGTAGAAGTTCGACAATAGTAATAATACTAATAATAATGTTTTTTTTTTAAATAAAATCTCCGATGATTAGTGATTTTTGCCAAAAGATCGATTTAAATTAACGTGCGTACGACGCCGAGGTCGATTTCATACTAAATTATATTTGAATACGGAGCTCTTCAGCCGCCCCTTAAGAATTGAAAATATGATTTTTTTACATGTGGTCCATAATAACTGGTCTACTAGTTAATATAAAAAGGTTGCCGCCAATGTTTGTCTCAATAAACTCCCTACAAGTGAAGCTTGTGAAGTGAAGCTATGGGGTGACCAAAAAATAGTACTTTCTAATAAAATTTATTTTCTAATAAATTTACTAATAACATTTAATGTTACTAAATTCAATATGTTTATCAGTTCTTTTGTGGGAAGTATTGTAACTGATATGATGGATATGATAACTTTTTTGATTATGTGTTGGCCACGATATAAACTTAATAATATATTAATAACTTTTTAACCTGAAATTGTCCGAGAACTAAACATACGAAGGATGTTGACATACATATCAACCTACATTTTTATTTCATGTGCTATCCAAAAAACATTACTAATGAATAGTGCTTATTTGTAATGTTTAGGACCTACATATTAAAAATAATAGGTATTGTTTAATTCTAATGCATATTTTTTAAAACGTAGAATTTACTGTCTGCCTATAAAAAGAAAGTGACTTTTTATTGCCTGCGCAACTTCACTTTTATACTAGTGAAACAAGTGGTAGGTAAAGCCAATGGGCGAAATTATATATTATATTAAGAGTGCCTAAAAATAATTATTAACATACAGTCACTAGACACATTATTTTTTTATTAATCCATCGGACTGGCGGGCATATAAAAAATGACTATAAAAAATGACTGTCGCTAGAAAAAGTGTCTGACAGGGCTGCCGACGCAATTAATTATATTGTACTTTTTAAATTTAATTTATAATATATTTTATTTAAGTTTTGTGCATCTAATGCCGGGTCCACACTGGCGCAAAACAATGTCGCGCTACAACCTCGATAAATTTTACGATAATTATCATAATGGCTTAAAATTTTTTACGATAATTATCATACTTATCGTAAAATTTAACGAGATTGCCGGCAACATGTTGCCAATTTGGACCCGGCATAATATCCACTGTGGTTCACGTAGTGGCATGTACCTGTTTTTCTGGGGTCAACTAATTCAAAAAGTAAACACCCATAATAGAATTTTTCCAGTTTTGGTTGCATTATATTCCAACTCATTTCCGATATTATTAATGGAAATTTCTCGGTGTACATAGTAAACAAACCTACGAATAAAAAAAGACAGTAAGGAACACAGTGATTCATCGCAGTAAAAACTGGCAACCAAAATGGATTATATAATATATTCCATCGTATTATTTTCTCGAAATCATAAAGATACTATAATAGTATTTGAGTATCAACCTATGTTCAATTTGAATTGGGTTATAATAATAATATACCCGTAGATATATCAATAGTATGTTTGCCACGATATCCACCCAAGTTATCAGTATGTACTTGCACAGGTTTGATTAAAAACTATGATGAAATTAACATTTTACAAATATTATATTATTTTGACAGCCCTGTTTTCTGATCAGCGGACACGTGCAGGTGGTGTTTATCAAATAATAATGTAAGATTGTCCACAATAATAATAATGCAGAAGGTCGACAATAGTAATAATACTAATAATAATGTTTTTTTTTAAATAAAATCTCCGATGATTAGTGATTTTTGCCAAAAGATCGATTTAAATTAACGTGCGTACGACGCCGAGGTCGATTTCATACTAAATTATATTTGAATACCGAGCTCTTCAGCCGCCCCTTAAGAACCGCCAAATCTCGTAATACAACACGCCCTCGGTAAAGTTATAATTTTAAATTTTTTAACCTTTATTTAAAATTTTAAAACTATTTATTTTACATAATTTATTTAGTAAAATTCAAGACGTTCACATGACGTAAAAAATTAAAATAAACATGGTTAACTTTAAAAAACCAGCATAATAGGATGAAAAAAATGAAAATCATAAAAAAATACCTACATGTCAGTACACCGAGTGAGCTAATAATAAATTTGAGACCATATTGAAAAAAATACATAAAACAGCAACGCTAAAACAGCAACGCTTAAACTCCTCACGCAAGTGGAATATTTCCGAAGCGATTTGGTTAAATTAAAATTACCAATGACATATTACGTGTGCCTTGAGAGAACAAACAACTGATGCTATTATGTCCTATTTTACTGAGGCTACTCCTTTTTAGTTATTAATAATTATTTGGTAGGTGCGCGAAAGGCAGAGGTAGGCTGTAGCGATCTGACATAAATAGTGCACACTAAAATTTGTCAGTCATACATTTTTGTTTTCTTTAAACTGAGAATACAAATTACTGATGGTGCTGGTTAGTTTTTAAATTTCAATTAAACCCTGCCTCAAACCAAACTATCATAGTGGAGGTAGGCTGTGGATTTTGACAAAAATAGTATAGATACACTAAACTTCGTCAGTTATACTTATTTGTTTTCATTGAATTCCGAGTACAAATTTATTGTAGATTGTGTTGGTTAGTTTTTTTTAATTCATGTTACCCCTGCTTGAACCTAACCATAATAGATATATGAAAATTGTTTAACTATTATGACTTGGTTTACGCAGGATTTAATTGAGTTCAAAAAAACTATTTATGTCGGATCTCAAAAACCTACATCCGCCTCCGGTACTGGTAGGTACTAATTGTAGGTGTTTTACTTCGAATTAATATTACACATAAGTAGGTAGGGCAGAGTGATGTTATGTAGTAGAGGTCGCCAATCTGGACAACTAATCGCTAGATAAATGCAGTCATACCTATAATAATTGTACCCAAGGGAGAATAAATGACAACAAGGCGCCCTAAAATCGACCCGATCGACGATGTCGTCAAGTTCGGTGGATGTGCATGGCGATGAACAACTAGGGACCAGGTAGAGCGTAAAGAGCTAGGTGAGGCCTTTCATACAACAGTGGATCGACCCCGGTTGATGACAATAGAAATATCATTAGGGATGTTCCAAAATAATACAGTCGAACTTGGCTATTACGAGGAAGATGGGACCGACTGAATGTGCTCATTATAAGCGTTACTCGTTATATCAGATAATAGGTATTTTTAAATGACCGGTCACATTACACAAAAAGTCGAAAATGAAGAATCTGAAAACCATCGTAAAAATCCCCGAAACAAGCATGGTCCTCATAATCTACAAAGGACGTTGTTTATTGTAATGAACGCTTTCAACCATATGCGTAGATACTTTTTTATTATTGTCGGCGAAACACCAATTAGGGAGGTACTTAGGCACTTAACTAGTGTCGTAATCAAATCATAATCAATAAAAAATCATAAAAAAACATGTCCGATCGGATTTTATTGTTTAGGGTCGAAATGTTTTTAAACGATCGACACATTAACAGTATTTTAGCTCGGTATATCCGATAAGTTGCTCGTTATAACAATGAATAAATGTATGGAGAAAATCATAAACCAAAATGTCCACGAATGTTTCCTCTTTACATCCGAGATCTCGCTATGTCCGAGATCGTAATAACCGAGTTCGACTGTATAATGAAATAACATATGAATATGAGTGAGATAATTTCACACTGATTCACCAACAAAATTTTGAACGTGGGTTTTGAAAAGTAGAAAATTTGATTCAAACCAGAAAGAACATTGTGGTGTAATTATTAATACTAATAAAAAAGTGAAAGGATATTTTAATTATGTACATATTATTATTCTCTGCATGTGTCTGATTTTCAACGATCTGATTAAAATTAAAATGTTGATGTGAAAGAATATTGTGAAGGTAAATTTATTTCGCATTATTTTTTACAATGTTACTCGGAGTAAAGAAATCCAATAGGTACCTATTACATATTGTATAATTTGTATAAATATACTTATTTATAAGTTTGTTGGGCTTTTGAGTAGAATTTTTATCTTTGTCCATATCAGTTAGGTTAAAGTAAATAGTAGGGCATAATATGGAGTATGGACGCCACGCTGTGCATCCAAGGATCACCATTCTTCGTCAGTATTCTCGGGTTATCCCAACACTACGTACGTGCACCGTGTGGAATTTGTAACCGTACATTTAGTAAATTTAGAAATAATGAGAAAACACGATCTTGAGATTTCCTCTCTCGCTTATTTCAAGATTCTCGAAAATTCAAGAATTTCCCCATGAATATATTCAATCCTAGAATCCGGATTCTGTAATTGAATTCGGACGGAAAAAAATCTTTTCGAAGAGAAACTAATAAAAGGTATTGTCCACGAACAAAAGAAGAGAAATCGCTGAGCAAATCTAGTCACTAAGGCCCAAGAAGTACATATAGATGGTCAAAATATATACCTACCTAAAACCTGCTGGATCGACGAAATAATTAAGTTTTGCGGAAGTGTGTGGCAGTCCAGTGATGCCAACTGACATTGACAAAAATATTCCAAAAAAAGCTAGTTGGCAGAAAAAATGCTAGATTTTCGTATAATTTTAAAAAGATAGTAAACATATCACAAATTATAAGCGTGAAGGTCGATAGGTTTAACAGAAAATATGACGTAGTAGAGCGAGAGAAAACGGTGCAATGAGCTTCATGTAAGAGCAGTCGGCAATAAAGCGGTAACAATAATTAAATTTACCCTGTGTAATTTGTGCACAGTAGAAGAAATCGCAATCTGCGCAATTTCGACGTTAAGTTTCCACTATAGAAAATATCACTCAACTAATAAATAGATACCTAACCTAAGTCAACCTAAAAATTATTAGATGCGAAATTTGGTCATCACTCAAATATCGTATGTTACATTTGATATAGGTATCTATAATAAAGATATTATAAGGCACAATAGGTCAGCCTGTTGTATTCTAGCTTTTTATGAGAAGCTATAAGCTGTTTGCGCTAGAATTAACGCCATACGCCAGAAAGTTTGAAAGCTAGATGTACCTATATTAAAAATGCTAGATCTGGCTATAAAATGCTATGTTGGTAACGATGGACTGACAGCGCAACGCGGACGAAGAGCAGATAATGGAATCAGCTTGGAGATCAATTCATCTACCAGTGGATTAATCCAGGCTGGTGATGAAGTAGATTTTTATAAAATTTCAGCAATCAGATTGAATTGATTTATTTAATATTATGACTATGGCATATAACGCAGAATACTCGATTAAATTGTTCTAGATAAGATATACATATAGGTAATATAGGTAGGTAGGTACCTATTACCCAAGTTTTCTTCAACATCTTTGTAGGTATTATTAAATTTATCCGATAATCATTTGAAAATATCATTTATTCTATTTACAAGTTTTTTTTATATGTAAAGTATGGCATGAAAAAGATTCCAGATATTATTATGAGATGATATCCGGTTAAGTAGGTACCTATAAATACCTATCTATATATTTTTACACAGCTTCTTTTTTCCTATGCCTACAATAATAGCAAAAATAATATATTATAAGTATTATTAATCCGCCAACTATGAACGTTGTAGCTCTTGTGCAGCATAAAGTAAATGTACCAGTGCCTACATGAAAATAATAGTAAACAAAATTAAATTATTAATTCACATTTATACGATATTGTACAAAATGGCTGCGCTAGTAGTCTTCCGCCACGGCACAGCTGATACTACAAACGGGCAAATAAAACACCCCTCAAACTAGCAATGGCATCGTCCAACCGCTCGGCGTCGTTCGGTTATTTCCGTTGTACAGCTGAGCTGCCCGACCGAAACCAGACTCTGACTTGCCAGGTGCGAAAATATTCCCGAGTTCATCGCAAATATTTACTTCGAAATCAATTAAAATTACGAAATTGTTTTAGTGTCAAAATTAGGTACATCTTTAGTGGAAATAATTATAATATCTTTGAAATAGTGCAAACGATTTACGTACAAACAGTTTTAATTAAAATAACATATTATAATGTAGTACTTACAAACATAATTAAATTTAATAAAGATCAGAATTATATGGTTATGTTAATTTACACACAGTTGACAATGTCTGAACGGATGAAACCGGGCCATTTTATGTCAAGTAATATCGTGTTTTTTCTTATTTATTATTATTCAATATGACTATATTATTATAACCCTGGACACCATTCAATAGCCTTTTCATAGTAAGTATCGAAATCGTAATACCAATCATTACAAATACTAATAAGTTGAATAACATGCCATGAAATTCACAAATTAAGATCACGGATCTTGTTAATTAATTTTTCCCATGATGTTTGTAATCAGTATTAAATTTTTTGAAGGCGTGCACATAGGATACTGACAGACAAAGCCTACTAGCAATCAATAGCTAAAGAGTTCATTCCTCAAATCGCAAGTAAAATAGTACAATGATGGTTATTATTAAAAAAATCTATGGCGCATTTCGTTGTTGCACGTCTCCCGAACGGGAAAGATTTAGCCACCACTATGGCAACATTTACATCGCGGATATTTCGTTCAGAAACACGGACGCGCGCGCATGTCGCG
Organism: Rhyacophila brunnea; assembly: GCF_057557595.1. Lineage (NCBI taxonomy): Eukaryota > Metazoa > Arthropoda > Insecta > Trichoptera > Rhyacophilidae > Rhyacophila > Rhyacophila brunnea. Next base: position 26,924,379 of record NW_028232774.1, read on the forward strand.
TTATGTGAGTAATATGCCGAAAACGCCAACAACAAATTTGTGTTACTAAAACGCAGCTCCAATCGCCACAATAATTGCGATAACGGATTTATTCGATAAGTGAAGTGATTAATGTTAGTGAACAGTGATTTATAGCGTTTCAGATTAGTGTGTAAAGTTTAATTTACAAGATCGTTCCGAACCTTACCTGCATCTGTTGTAAAAATGGATTCCTTTTGTATTTACACGGTAAAAGGAATTCAACGCTGCAAACCGTTTAGGTATGTTGAAAGAATGAATGAATATATCAACAGTACACATCGCCATTATAAGTGTTTCTTTATTATAGCTGGGCGTCATCGCGTCAAGATTATATTAATATCTTCACACGAAAAGTCATGAATGTTATTTGCAAAAGCAATAAAGAATGCTGTTGCATTCTCTATCAGTCAAGGTAACTGTCAAAATACTCATAACGTGGCGAATTTACAAGCAAAACAGTGCTCAAAACTAGCCAAATGCTTCTTACATAATAAAAAAAAACATTTTCGGTTATAATTTTGATCTGGTTTAAAGCGATTATTATCTGGGTTTCGCAAAAATTGTCTGAAAATATTTCGTTAGTCACAGCGGGCAACGTCAGAACGACATTCGTTACAATAGGTCATGAAAATAACATGCGGTTTCAACACAATCTTTTACATAAAACTAATTTTAATAATAATTGTATGCTGGTTATTACGGAATAAATATAATACCTAAATATTTTACACGGAAAAGAAAAATGACAAAAATTTTAATTTTGGAGTGAATCAATAATAATAATATTCTCCGGTAAGAAAATATTTTTAATGTTTGCTTCTATTTTCAAATTGAATGTACGATAAACGTTTTATATAATTTTCCATGTATAATCGTAATTTTTTTAATTAGACCCAGAGATAAATGACAATAAAATAGATTAAATTGGAGTACCTATGTAAATAATCATGCGTTGCCCAGTGCTGTTTACATTGACCTTTGGCGGGAAACAACGTTATATTAATATAATCGATTTAGTGTTGAATGGTTTTATGAAACTCTGACAATGATGGCTGTACGTTTTATCACGTAGGCACTTGGGGACAGTCTCGAGGATCCGGACCGCCCCAAAAACACAATTACCTAATAAAAATACTTACATAATGATAATATTATACTTGCCATGGTAGGTACATGGTAAACCAGAATACTGCATCACTAAATAAATTAAGTTATTCTCTATTTCTATTATATAATTTTCATTTCCAATTAGATCACAATACGAACCACCCCCATAATGAAACACCTGCGTTCTGGATTAAATTAGGTTTTATTATGTAAACCTATCATCATATTATTTTTAAAATGAACCGAACCTGGCAGTTGAATTGGCGTATGCGTGGTACAAGTTGTTTTAGAATTTTAGATAGAACCAAGGTTCACTCTCGTGACAGCTTCGCACCCCGAAACAGCTGTCAGCACACCACACACTGGTTGCGAGTAAGCTTTTTGAAAACAAGTTAATCTTCAGTCAAAATGGTGCGTATGTATATTTTGACATTCTTCGTCTTATTTTATTGTGTGGAGTCTTTGAAAAAAATATGTATAGGTAGGTATTACAAAAATCTTCAAGGTCTTTTCAAATTATATAATTCAACGCATATAAATGTTGTAGTATCATACCTACAGGGAATCTGGTCTGTGGTATCATAACTTTTTTTTGTCGTTTATATAGGTATATAATATTACATTATTAAGTACGTCAGCATGTCAATTCAAAACAGCTGTGGACACCTGCCTGTTTCTCCGCACTTGTCCGCGAACAAGGCAACTTCGATAAGCAGCAATGGTTTGACGTGAAATACTTGTAATTAGGTAGTAAAAGGAGATACTTACGTAAATGTACATTTTCAACATGACATACAATTATTGACCATTCCAACGTATTATTAACGACTTAAAGTACCCATATTTGGATAGTCTCCACATTAAAAAGGAATATTAGTACACAGTTATTTAGAATCAAAGGTAGAAAGAACCATGCAATTAAATATTATGGATAGTTCCTATTTTGATATTACAAGGGGGGGGGGATAAATAGTGAGACAAACCGATACGGTAGGCACGATGTAAACACTGTTGATGATAACATAACTAAGTACCATAATAAACAAATTAGCTATGCCTAGTTATCTTGTAATCCACTGAAAGAAGTGGTATTTGTACGTCTTACTTACTTTCACTACCAACGTCTTACTAAATTTATTGTAACCTCGCAAATTTGAACAGGTAAGTCAAAATTAAACATGTTAAAATACTGTGGAAATATTTCATACAGACTTGAACAAGTAGTACATAAATAAATAAATATCTCAGATTCCCCAATATATAATTGCATAATTCCGTCCGATTACCTATGAGAATTATTTAAAACCGACAAAAATACACTATATTTCTGAAATTTAAATTCCACTAAGTATACAGTTAATTTCGGACGTGTACAATCATCTAATTTAGAAATTCTAAATCGTAAAAGCAATATAATGTGGGTGTATACTATGTATGTATAGTATAGGTACCTACATTATTGCAAGTCAGTAATTATTAATAAAATCGACGAGTGATCTCAATTTGAATGGGAAACCCACGCATATTTAATTGGGTCTCCTAATAGCCCTAATTACAATCCGGTATCATTGTTATCATTCTATTTTGTATTATTAATCTATATGTATTATTCACCAAACTGTTTATTGTACAAAAATAATAATTGTATTCAGTTTTAAAGATATTCTCATAAAAAAATAGAAGGGACATCGTATCGTATTGATCGAAATACTGGTAGATTGGTAACATAAGCCTCGTCTAATTTAATGTACGGCCGCTTTTTTTTGGTTAAAAAAACATCTGCTTGTTGCATGTAACAAATTTCACTCGGTATGGGCCCATAGGTAGAATAGCAACATGTTCCATGAATAGCCTTCTTCGTTCGTTTCCGTTAGCGGCGTGACCTCACTGTCCTGGCTGTGAGCGCGGAAGAGTTGCAACATTGCCGGCTGATTATGATTCGCAGTCAAAACGATTCTGTATGCGACCGGGCTAAACGATGCATCACGCGCACAACCGTACAATGTACTGATAAACTCGAGAATGGGACAGGATATTCAGCAGTATATAATCAGTTGAGTCCAATGACAACTGAGGAAGGATCGATAGACTAGGAACAGCTTAAGAAGACAACGATCCTCAGTGAGCAGATTAGGCAACGACTGCTAAAGCTGTTAATTTACCCCAAACAGTAGAAGTCTATTATATTATACCTTCTGTATCGCAGCGGAAACGACGATTTACAATATTCACATGTTCAATGAAAACTTACCATTTATATTATGTGTTATAAAAAACCGTAATATTTATCTTTTACGCGCACACCCTTGCGTGTAGATGACGATTTACATTTTCAATGAAAACTTACCATTTGTATTATGTATTATAAAAAAACCGTAATGTTTACCCTTTACGTGCACACAATATGTGCGTGTAGGTCCCGTCGCGAGGACGTTTTGTAATATTGTATAAATTGTGGGAAATTGCTTTATCTTGAAACCAAGCTGTATCTTAACTATTAAAATTTACAATGTCATCGTTTCAATACCTTTGTATTTTTTTCCAATGATGTATGTATACATAGATAATTAACCAGTATACTGCCAACGGTTTCAACATGTTATTATTACAAGTATGAATAATTAGTATCGTCTTTGAAAATTGCAACACTCAATATCGGACACGTCAACTTTATATTGTGATTACAAAAAAGCCATTATTTACCCTCTGCCATGGTTACAGATATAATATTAATATTATTATAAACAAAAAAATGTTCCAAATATCATTTTATGTAATATTGTACAGTGTTTGCCCACTGCATAATATGACATGTATCAAGATTCTTTATACTGTCAACACGTATAATGTCAAAGTGCGGCCACACCGGCAACAAGTCGCGCGACAACTCGTTAAATTTTACGATAATTATCATAATTGCTTAAGAAATTTTACGATAATTATCATGCTTATCGTAAAATTTAACGAGTTGTCGCGCGACATGTTTTCGGTGTGGACCCGGCATCAGGATCACACTGGCAACATGTCGCGCGACAACCTCGTTAAATTTTACGATAAGTATGATCATTATCGTAAAATTTAATGAGGTTGTCGCGCGACATGTTGCCAGTGTGGACCCAGCATAAGACAACAAAACAACATGTCATTCTGATATCTAACTTTCGTGTGCATAAAAGTATTAATAATTATTATTTTGTCGCTTGACTTATTGGTTAAATTATGTAAGTACCTATAATATCTTAACATTTTTTTAACATTTCACAATTATTATTGATATCCACAGGCATGCATCATAGTAGAGTTAAAATTCATACTTTAACTAGTAAGCAATCCTTATTAGATGATTGCATTTGGTGGGCTTCGCGTAATTTTGGCGAAAACAAGTTTTTTACAAGCTCATAATATATTTTACGTACAATGCTTATTTTCTCCACTTAGCCAAGTAAAGTGTATTACACTATTACAGTACGGCATAATTCATTCAGCTTAGGATTGTTGTAGGTACATGTATATATTGTACACCATGGCCCCACAAGGGGGGGGACTGACAGGGCTCTAGTCTAGGGGCCCGAGCTCAGAGGGGGCCCGGCGTGGCGGGTCAATCAGATATTTAAGAAAAACACACTTTTGATCACACAGATTTGCTCTAATAGTAGGTAAAAAAGGCGCTATTTCACGAGAGATAATTTTACATTTAAAAAATGAGGTCGTTAGATGCATTTTGATTGTTTTGTGTTGATACTTGACAACTAAATATAATTCAAGTAGGTGTATTAAAACTACAAAAATCCCTAAAAAAGGCCTTACTTTTACCTCTAACACAATTTTGAAAACGCTTCTGTTATGTGTCACACATGCCATTAAACTTAGCGATAGGTACGGGGGCCCGCCAAAGATCCTGGCCGGGGGCCCATTTTAGGATATGGGGCCATTTTGTACACTGTATAGTTATTTGCTTGGGGTGGATTAAATTAACATGAGTGTAAACATAATGAATACAAAGGACAAAATTGAAATACACAATACCAATCTGTTATTATACTTGGCACCTAAGTATGTATGAAAAGCTAAACAATCCAAAAAACCATGTACGATGTACCTACTTGTAGGTATATAATAATTATTATAAGAAGCAGGTTTTGTTTACATTTGCACATGTGCTTGAAACGAATATCCTGCAAATAAATTAAATGTAGTTTGGACAGTCTAACTAAATAACAAAAAAACCAAGCAAACATGTCCACTTTTTTGTCAGCCCATCCGCACAAGAAAACAAAATAAAATATTGGTATCTGTATAAAAACATTTTGTACAAATGTTCGTAAACGGTTTTATACGTTGTTTATTTCCTTGCGGGCGGGTGTATGTAGGTATGTACTAGACTTTAATTAGAATATAATATTATTACAGGCTAGGTGCCTAATTATTGTCGTGTGTACGAAATATGATTAGCTCAATGAAACACAAAAGATCGCGTGAGTCCCCATAAACGCGTAAACGGATATCCTCTGGCACAGAAATATAATCTTTCGAATAATGCCTACCTATACATACTGAAATTGAAATAAATTGTACACAAAGCGCGTCTAGAGTTACGTAATAATAATAAATCCGCATTAAACAATCCTAGTCACGTTTCCCTATTATTTAATGCTGGGAGATTTTAAATAACCCGTAAATGGGGAGTTTATTCTATGAAAATACTTACTTACGTGTATCAGCCACAGTATGCTTGGTAGATAATCACAAGTAAAGTACATTAGCAACAGTCGAGTAATTGCGCGATAAAGAAGATCGATAAGTATTTTTAACACGGCTTTTAGGCTAATAACATTCACGCAATAAAGCACTTGGCCACACAATGTGATGTCTCTTATCTACACAACAAGGTATCAGATTTTTCTATTTTGACAGGATTTTCAATTTTCATTAACCTTTCAGGTCGCTTTATAATCAAGCGCGTTGTAGGTGCACTGTCTGGTAATTTACATAAATGTCCAATTATATCAATTACAGCTAAGTAATTGAAATAATTGGACATTTATGTAAGAAAGACAGCCCAAATCTAAATTTTAAAAAAAAGAAAAATTTTCCACTACTCGAACACGAAGTTCTAGGTTATGATATTTTTCCGTCAATTTCTGAGATCCAAACTGACCAAATACCAGATTAATTATCATATTTCCCTTTGAGCTCAACCGCTTCCGAAGTCGAATCATTGTCAGTCAATTTACAAAATACACCGCCCCGCATTATTTCTCTTTAAATACTTAAGTATTTCAATAATGTTCAAATCAGACGTTTATAATAATATAAATGAATAGTTGGCTATTCATGCGTGACTTATAGAATAAAGTATTCGTGAAAATATTTGGAACACATTACCTGCTTCACATTTTTGCTTATCATACAGAATTTATACATTTGTTTATTTTATTTACATAATGATGCATGCACCTTTCAATACAATTTTACAGTTTTTGGCTATAAAATGAGAATGGCACAATCATTGGATTGCATATAAGCTATTCAAACAGTTGTGTTTAGATTTAGCACCTACGTGAGCAATGGTAAAGCGTATGCTTTACATGGCAATGTCTTAGCAACAGCTTAACATGGCAATTGTGTGCGCGCGCGTAAGTGGTAATTCAAGCATTAAAACTTGTCTGATAGAATTACTTATCCCTCTGTAATGTGAAGTAGCATCTCCTGTGCCATTTATGGGCATTGGGCACTCAATCTGTCAATCTTTTCTAGTTGTGTATTGCTCTGTATAATTCTAATCACACCCACTGAAAATTATTAGTTTAGGCCTCGAAAAATCGGGTCACCGTTCTTGACTCGTGTCAATCGAATCCAATAACATCTAGCACGGATCTATGACTGCAAGAATGTAAACGATGCACCACCAATTCAATGAGTTTCATAATGTAATAAAATAATACAATAGGACATGGCCGCCCGTGGAAAGCGAAAGCGGCGGAGCACATGCGATGCAAGACAACCATTCGGGATGACCGCTCATTATTTCTTGGCTAACGACGATGCGTCAATCAGAGCGCGAACAATCAAAGACTCGCCACTCAACTGATCCGTTAGGCACCGTAATATGAAAATCACGGCGTGCCTGGTAAATCTGCCAACAGGTTGCGCCACATGCGAATTGCTAACTGCAATCGGCTATTAATATCATTGCGGAAATATTGCATGTTGACCAACACATTGTAATACAGTTTTATTATATTGTAAACAATATTTAATCGACAAAAAAGACTCTTGAAGTTTCAAGCATCGCTGATTAGTTTAATTAGTGGTAATAATAAATTAGAATTCAATTATTTTTTTGCGATTTGATTTACGGATGAATAAAATCAATTTAGTAAATCTATAAGCTAGTTACAAATGAATTGCTCATTTTATAAATTCAGACTCCACCATTAAATTGTTTTCTATGTCAATAATATCCAACTCAGACTAGAAGTAATGTAGAATTAGTACTCGGTTGTTTTCAAATTTTTTATGCTTTCTAAATAATATAGAATGATAGCGAATACTGATAAAATAATACACGCACCTTCAAAAGTGGAAGGTTGCAGAGGTATCTTTTTCTGGTATTTAAGTAATGACTTGCTGAAAAACTACGTGTCGATTCAAAGTGCTAAATTTGGTAATAAAATGACGTGACAAAACTTAAACGTTGTGTTGAAAGCATGACTAATAAGTGGATCCGGACTCTGCAAAACTGAGATAATATTGCCACACCTGTTATTGAATCATGCACAAAAACTAAACAAACTGTAATTCTGTTTCATCAAAATATTGTTTGTTTACAGATATTCAGTTATAATACGCAACTGCGTTATAAGTTATAAGTCAATGGTTATACGCCGCATATTTCTGAATGTTCTGTTATGGATGTATCGGGTGGGTAAGTAGGTACATCGTTTGTGGATGTTGGCATAATAGTCCCGAGTCTTATTTTAGCAGCTTCTGAACAATACATAACGCAAAACTGTCAAACACGACTTTCCAAAGTATTAGCACTTCGGTACTAACTGGAAACAGTAGCTAAAACAGTTCATCAATATAACATTAAGTGAAACTAATTGTTCGATTACCATTTTGATTGCAAATAATATAGTCATCGCAAAAAATTAATGCAAAACGTGCCGTAAGTGGTAGTCAACACAGAAACGAAAGCAAAACACTGTTGAAATACAAAAGGCAATGATTGAATTTTTTTTTATTAATAATCTTTAACTGCTCTAAAATGCTTACAAACAATGAAGTAAATTAGTAAACATTGTTTTAGGATCGCTTACGTTCTGTTTGAATTCTGTAATAATTTATGATGATGCTCGTTATGACAGCATCTTGGAAAAGTGCCAAGTAGTGGTTCTCAAGATGACTAACATTACGCATAATCATATTATTATGTACCTACATACATATCAGAAACATGTCATTTATGTAAATGCACAAGACGTGTATTAAATTTAATATTGAGTGAAAACTTTCAAATACAATACAAGTGTCAGTGTTTATTATGCGATCGAAGTGTAATTTATAAATGACAAGACAAGTCTTGGACACTAAAGTGTCTAATTTCTAATTGATATCCAGTAGTCCATGAAAAGTGACATGACATGCACACTTTGGTATAGATAGCGATAGTTAAACACAATTCTTACTAGAATAATTTTATTTAAAGCTAACAAATATGTGTTTTACAATATCAGGTTCTTATATAATATCAATAGTCCAATAATTACACTGTGGAATAAATCAAGGTACGTTTTCGTGAATTTAAAATAATCCGTGTACCTACTTAATTCACAAATTTGTATGTTTTACTGACAATGAGTTTTCTCAATCTATCCACATGCATAGTGCGGCATAATTATATTACATTACACTGTACCTCATAAATACGTGTATCGACTACCTGCCAAAATTGTTATATAATATACATACCTACTTAGATTGAGTCCATAACCTATCCACCTAATAATACAAAGCATCGTTCAATACTTTTAGATAATTATAGGTTTGTTATAAATTATTATTTATAATAGTATGCACTAAATTATTACGGAACTACGCAGTTATATAAAAAGCAGATTCGAAACGTATTATCTAATGTTCGTATTGATGTAATATATTTGGTACTTTTACAATTTGGATATTTCGCGAATCGAGATCAATTAAATCCGCTGTGCATACTCACTGGACTGGAAATTACCATACTAATCTGCATGATTACTACTGTCAGTCTGAAAGGCTTTTTTACATATAAAAATATCCACGGGCAAACGATTCTTTTGCATACGTTTCGTACAATATTACTGTAAGTTAGTCTGTAATGCCTAAACATGCTGATGTCTAACTATATTTATATTATATAAGGTGGGGTGGACCAGTGAAAAACAAAGATAGACGGATCGCGAGTGCCTGTCAGTTACGTGAACGACTGCTGAATTATTTCCGCCTCGGAAAATGGAATATATGACAATAACTACGTGTGCGTATAATAACATGGCGAGAATTTTGTTTTGACTTTGTGGATAAATTATATTATTAATAAATTTACGTTAATGTTATTAGTGTTATTACAGAACTGAAGATAGTGACAATGACTCCTGTAATACATACCTAATATGTTATTATTATATTATCTACTCATACAATCGCCGGATAAATATACCTAAAAGAAGAAAACCCCCTACATAATATAATATACCTAGGTTTACATACATCCATGGCACTACACCGATTGCATGTGCATCCCCCATTACACAGGGGGTTTGCTCTTATACACTGCTCCGAACATTGATCATAGAATTGTTCGTTCACAAACCCCCCAGTACATACCAAGTTTCGTTGAGCACCCGGCACTTACCCAGAACCTATCTGACTTAATTTTTCGGCAGCAATTTGTTCTTTGAATGTTTCCGGGTGCCAAAAATGAACTTATTACCCGTGTGTATCCCATACCCGTATTTTACTTTACATTTTTTAAGTATTCTCTCAAAGAGAAATATATCTCACTATAAGTACTTAATGGCCAAATCGCACAATACGAAAAGTACTATACTAATTATACGGGTTTATTTGAGTTGATTATGGACGTTTGTGTTACTTGAGAGATTTATAAATTAAATATCAGATCATTAACCCGCAGGACGTTAACGACGGAAATGAGTATAATAGAAAATCAATAAACGAAATACAAATTTCATAATACCCCCCCCCCCATTGATATAAATTTAAAAAATCACTGTTAAAGCTCTATCGGCGAATAGTTAAAATTACATGATTGAGTTGAGTATCTTCGGAGTTCTGTGTCTCGATTAAAAGCTTAACACTGACGGCCGTCAGTGCTGTAAATCAATAAACGAATAATAATTTCATATAAAGAAATTTGTGACATAGATAACGTGTAGTCGTCGACGCATTCGATAAATCTCAAGATTGTAACGGGAATACTGTCTCAAAGAATTAGACTAGGTAACTGACCGTTGAGATGTCTGACTTGACAACGAAGAGTCTGATACAATAATTAATGCAGTAGCTATCCTGTCCGGCGCGATAATGGCGTAGATGATACAGGTAGAAAGTTGCGCAGTTTGACAGGAAACTCCCGGCTTTCCTCCTGCCTCGGCGGCCGAAAGGTTGACGAACCCGCGTCCCGGCTGTGAACCTGTTTCCCCGTCGTCACAACTCACCGTGCAAACAATCCGTCCCGCCGTCGTCATGTTTGCCTTTGCCGGCTGTGAAAGCTATTTCGGATTGCGCAGCGAATGTATCGGACAAGGCGATGCGGATTAGACAAGTACGCTCCGCTTTTGAATCCAGCGATTTCGAAAGCATTCTACACACTCAACGATTGTTGCAAGATTTATTTTTACATCAGAAAGTAACGTATGGACAAGAGAATTACTTAATTCGTGGAGTTGCATTTTATATTCAATTTACAATCCGTACAAATAACTCTGAATACAATCGTAAATTACTTCTTCTTCTTAGTCCTTATGGTAGCGCCCTTCATTGACTGAAACAGCTGTTACCCTTGACGGCCTTCTGCCATTTTTCTTCGTATACTCCGAGGGCCATTGGTAGGAAAGCCCATGGTGTAATTTATTCTGTCACTTCAGAAAGATTCTTCACTTCGTCAGGTGACTTCCAGCTTCTATGGATTGTTGGAATCGAAGCATTCGTGCGCTTGGGCCACATGGAATTCGGAGCATAATCCTCCACCATCATATCTCTCGGTTTTTCAGCATCCATGTTTCTATACCAAGTTTTAAACGATTAAGTATTTCATGTAAATTACCCAACATATTAAGTATAAGATAATATTCATTGTAATATGTATAATAATTTACTATTGTTTATTGTAAAAAAAATATCATAAACAACTGTCGTCCGCAAATAGTACCAATGATCACGCCAATGTCGCGACCCAAAGCTATATTTGATTACACTATAAGTATCGTGAATGAGTTGCACAAATAATACGTAGAAAATATATTTTGACATTAATTTGCACACTTGAATTTTTCAGTTTTAATACAATCTCCATGATATCGTTCTCACATAGGAACAAAGGAAACACGCCTGCGAAATTATTTTTTTAAATATATAGGTATATTTTAATGTTTAAGCAGGTATATTACAAAACCGTAAACATTGTTAAAGGCGTGTATAGAACTCATCGATCTGAAAAAAACATTACGTGACGCCACTCGTAGTCAGACGACTGTTATCGAGAGAAGAGTGAATAATCGGAAATAGGCAAAAAATCATTTCACACATTGAATACGTACCTACTCGAAGTTACACAAGGGGAATAGCGTTTTATGCGAAGTACAAAGTAGGTAGGTATATTGGCAACGAAATACGAACTGGTCGCGTAAACCAGTAGCTTAGCCATCTTGCTATCGCTATTTTTTTTTAGCAGTAATGTCACGTAGCGATGCTTTGTCTTTAAACATAATGGGGTAGAAAATCCTTAGAAATATTACACTGCCAGTGAATAATTTCACCAAAGCTACAAGTTAAACCCCTTGAAACAACGACGATATAAACAACACTAAAACGCTTTGAATTGGACGTAAGTCTACACAATAAGCAGTAGTGGTATTCTCATACGTGATATTACATAATAATATATCGAAACTAACGAACATGAGTTAGAATACGGTTGAGAAACAATATGTCATAAGTACCTACTATGCAAGACAGTATGATTTTTTCTTATCTTCCTATTTTGCGCTCCTTGATAGGCTGAGGCATTAATTATGTGCTGTGCCTATATTTTAATATCTATGCTGTACCTACCTACATGTTTAAAAATATTTTACTCGGTTACCATACAAATATAAAGTATCTAGAATCTAGAAGTTCCCTATTGATAACTAAAGCAAACAGAAAGATATACCTACATATTATATTATGTTACTAGATATTATAAGATGCCAAAGCGATAATTACCGGGTACGATACAAAATAAATAATCGATATTAATATTGTTATCTGTGATTTTTAAGTTGATGTTTTCTTTTTTGACAGGTAGCCGCCTTGCGGTCCGTAGCGAACCATGCGCGGTGAGCTGCCAAAATGAACCGACACCGTGAGGGTGTGCGCACGCTTCTGCTCGTCACATTACTGGCGGCATGCTCCGGCGGGCCAGGCCTGTCGGCCACAGGCCAATCTGTGGCCGCTTGCCCCGCGGGCTGCTCCTGCGTAGAGCCCGCCCGCCCGACCTGCACGGGACTGGCCATCGGCATCCTGACGCGCGCCTCCATCCCGAAGAGTGATGTGCCGATCAAGGCTTTCACTTGGTCGGATGCCGGAATGGTGTCCATCGTCCCCGACACGTTTCGGGGACTCTCCGAAATGGAGCAATTAGATTTAAGTAGGAACCAAATTGCCGGCAATATGCCGGACATCTTCCAATCGTTAAATAGTCTTAAATTGTTGAACTTTACTGTTAATAAAATAAAGGATATCCCGAGGAACCTTTTCAAAGGAATGGAGGCGCTAGAGGAACTCTACGTATCGCACAACCTTTTATATGCGATACCCTTCCAAGTATTTGCACCTCTGAAGAATCTACGAATATTGGATCTCTCTCATAATACTATTATGACTTTTATGAACCACTTCAATAGGACCAATAGGGCTCTCGATACGCTCCTACTTAACGACAACCACCTGGACAAGGTGTTGCCGAATGCGTTAGAAGATCTCAAATACCTTAGGAAATTAGACCTGTCAAATAATAAACTGTCTGTCATACCGAAAGGGTTGTTCGATTCATTGGATGAGTTGCGGTACTTAAATTTGAAAGGAAATCCAGTCAAATATTTTTTGTTTGATATGTTTCATGGACTGACAGCTCTCAGGTGGCTCAACTTGGGCGATAATCAAATGTCTAGATTAGAACCGGGAATGTTCAAACGTAATGTTCTCATAGAAACAATTTACCTCGAGCAAACTAATGTTGAGATACTTGTGGATACGGATTTCAAGGGATTGAAGAATCTAAAATCGCTCATATTGAGAAACAACAAACGCCTGAGAGAAATCGAACCGGCAGTTTTCCTCGAGGTAGCGACGCTAGAGAAACTTGACATCAGCGGCAATGCGTTGACATCATTACCAAAGACACTGATGAAATTAGAACACTTGAAAGAACTTCACATGGGTGTAAACGCATGGGCCTGCGATTGCCGAATGGTATGGTTTGCCAATTGGGCAGAGAAAAGACAGCACATCTTGAAATCAGAATTGAGCTGCGGCCCGCACACTTATCCCAATGATATGTTACCTATATTGCAATACCTCAACTGCACCGGTCCTCGAATAGTTCACAAAACTCCGCTTTCCTACTACGTATTGAAATCGAACGCACTGTTAGAATGTAAGTACGCCGGGAACCCAGCACCGTCCGTCACGTGGGTGACGCCGCTGAGGCAAGTTTTCCACTGGAATCCCGATACTTCGATTCCCGACTTGTTCAGCAAACATCCAACCGCGCACGATGACAGGCTCAACGATTTAGAAAACCGCCGATCGCGCATCCAAGTGCTCGGAAACGGGACACTATTCATCCAAAATGTGACACGAGAAGACTGTGGAAGTTATATGTGCTACGCCTCCAATCCTTCAGCGAATGTGACCACCGAAGTTATATTGAACATCGATCCAATAACAATGTATGAAATCAAAATTGACAGCTTGCTGTTTGGTGTCGCGTGTGCAGCGGCTTTCCTCGGGATGACTCTCCTGATACAATTCCTGCGATATGTGGTAGATAAGTAAGTTAATTTATTAGTGAGTTATCTATCATAATTAAGATTGTTTTCGTTTATAAAATTGCGACTATCACTAGGTATTCACCACATGAAATTTTCGTAATAATTACTTATAAGGGCTATGTAATGTGGGAAAGAGATAGTTAATGAAATTCCAATTTATAATTGAGTCGAAGGGGTGGAAATTTTAGTAGGAACATCGCGAGGATCGGCTGATAAACCTCACCCATCCAAACCCAACCGAGCAAATCACGTTTTATAAAATATCATGGATACCAATAGACTCTGAACCTCTTAAAAAAAACATATATTCAGTATAATAATGTTCAACTGATTCGATAGTATAAAACTCGTCAGAAATAAGATAAGATGCACGACACTTTGGTTTGAATCAATATTTATACCACGCATAGCTATTGTACCACACAATATTATATACAAAAAGATCAGTATCAAACATATCAATTGTCCTGGGTAAAATAACGTTTTTAAATGCATATCTCGTGGTCATTTCACGATTGTTGTTATATTTTTGTATTTGACTGTCACACTGCGTTCCGGAGCAAAAAGGGAAACACGTGGTGACAGCCTAAATACCAAAAAAAGATGGCATAGTGACTCTTATCGCCGGTAGTGATAGCAGTGAAATTGATTTTTTTTCTGGATAACCCCGAGATCATGCGCCGTATGATAATCCACCAGAGATAACCAATCTTTATTGAAAAGTGCCAGACATGATAGCGATTAGAAAATCACACGATCTCCGTTAAATATTGCCTTTCTTTGCGAAATATTACTGGTCCGACACCATATTGTTATCCAGCAAAATGTGTGAATTTAAATCATGCTCTGGCAATTCCTTTGGGTGCCGTTCCATGAAGTTTTCACGGGCGCGTTTTCAATGGCGGTAGATGTCGTGTACTAATTTTATCGCGTGCCCGTTCGTTTAAAAAAAACGCAAATAATTATTTACATGACGATATCGCGGGGTTGTTTTTAAAAATGCAAAAAAATATAGGTGACTCGAGTATTACGACGTAAACGGTCGTTATAAGTACAATGGTATTTTAGTTTCAGTTTGATATTACATTATTTTCAACGTCGATCAAGCATGTTTCCATAATACAAACAAAAAGCATTTTAAATACGCCATATTTGCTGTACACATTTTACAATGATAGAAAGAAAGAATGCGAATGAGTATAATAAAACAATAGAAATGTAGTCAAAAAGACACCTGTCAATATATAAATAGAACAATATAACATGTATCTTATATGTTTAAAAATAAGAAATAGTGTAAATATTGAACATTCTGAATATTTTTTTCACGCTCATACACGATCCACACACAAGTAACAAACTCACACATAAGTAATAATTATTGTATCGAACGAGGTTTATTGTATTTGAATTATTCGAAATCAAGGTTTAAACATGATATTTTTTTAACTGTAAATTATTCATCATAGAACGAAGACATTGTAGGTAAAAAATACAACAACACGTAGTACTTTCTCTAATTTAATAACGATCGAGACCTATCTGATTATTTTACATGGACATTGTGAACTGATACCGAAAAAAATATTGATACAGATGTGGTAACAATTCAGAACTAAGAATAATCTGACATATGCCTAATTATGACTTCTAATTAGTATTAGTCTAGTTGTCAGTTGAACTCCCGGCTGGGTTGAAAATGTCATATACCTATATGACGGTTTATCAACTATGTATTTTGGTGGAAGGAATAGGACGTAGGTGCCTATGAATTCATGTGTGCGAACGTTACCGGGATGCGCATTAACCGTTATTATATGTTAAAAATATAAGTAATATGTGGTGAAGTTGAATATTAATAGACAGAACCCGTATTTAGGTATACCGAACATAAAATAGATAATCGTTTAAATGCTGCAGAATCTGGGCTGGCCGCGGCGGCCTAAGCAAAGAATGAAACGGCAATTGAACGTCGTGCAATTTCCAGGCTGGGCATCATCGACAAGTGCTGCAGTTGCTGCCTGTGTTGCCGTCACGCTGACAAAGACGCGCCCAAGCGGGCCAAGCAAATATCCGCCATGCTGGACAACATCGAACAGTACAAGAGCCAACAGCTGGAGAAGCTCAGGGAGAATTATGCCATGCAGGTGAGGAAAAATAACATTAAATAGGTATATGACTACATTGAAAACCGTGTCGGTACACTGCACGTCATTAATGTTTTGGTACTGTTTCTGATTGTGTCCCCCTTTGAAAGCCTTCCCTGACATTATACCTCTCGCTTATATCATAACATTACTACCAAGTTTTCAAAGTGGTGATCATTTTGAGATAAAATTTTGATGATATGCCCGTACGTAACTTTTTTTATATCATTTGCTCTAATAATTGGCGTGAATCTTGGGCAGTTTTCTTTCTTAATGGTTAACGCTCTTGATGCAAACACACGATGAAAATACGACATAATAATATTATGTATTTCTATAACACAGGATTAAAATCCGCGATTTCAAAGGTGCACACTCTGACAATCGTCCTTAGTGTTTTGTTATGACATTGTGGATATAAAACTTGGCAGATCAATACTAAAACAGCTATTTTGTACGTATCCAGTAACCATTCAATTTTGTTTAAGAATACAATTGTCAAACTTAAATATGTAAGTATACATATGTACATAAAATATCGTTCAGTTATTTGGTTTATCATTGATGTCAGAAAGTATCAGATTTAATTGTATTAGAATATTAGATAATAATTGTAGAAGCAATCGAGATTTCTCTTTAGCGACTGCTGATCACGTGTTTAATAATATGTAAGTGTATGTAATAAATTTAAAATCTTGTCCCACTGGTCAAAGTGTAGAGTACAAGTTTCAAGGCAAAGTAAATGGAACCAAGTTTCAGTTTACTTGTCTGCTAGCTACGTTGAAAAGAACGTCTAGTATGCTTTTGATAAATAGCTCGTATCAATTACACTCTCAGCCAATTTTCAGCCGGCCGAACAAGTCGCTGGCTTGTATGAGAAAAAAATATATTGGCTTAATTCGAAACCGACATAAAAAGTGTTTCGGCGTCATAAAGTAGTGGTGCTACTACCTATGTAACGAAATACGTATTTCTTGTACCGCAGTGCCGGTCGATAGCGGCATGATGACATTTGCCGGGGAAACATTATTATTATCAAATTTGCTTTGCGCCGGAAAATTTTCTTTGTGCTCGAGCTGGCTGTCAGTTAAGTAAATGGCCCGAGCGTATGATAGTTTTCCAACTATAATTTTCACCTGTTTGTTATGTAAGTTTGGCATTCATCTCCACCCAAGGTTGCCTAAGTAGCAAAACTTAACCTAACTTTTCCAAAGTAGAAAGCTAGTATGCAAGTAAATTATTGAACAGAATCGATGTTTACACTTTACAGAGCACTTTCTTGATTAGATAACCGGATTAGTAACTGAGTATGTGCAAGAAACTAGAATAACCAGGTCAAACATTTTCGGACGCCCTAGTTTCAAATATAATATGCAGAATATACTTACATACTACATATCAAAACTCTAAATTAAATATTCTCGGTAATGAGTAAATGATTTTCCTCTGAATCATAATTTTTTTTATTTACGAGTATAAGTTTTGTATTATTTACAAAGAATAATGTTTTTTATAGATACTAACTTAACTGTACATAATAAGTTTTTAAATGCCAAGAGAAGTAGGGGATATTACCAAGGACACGGCGGAATACTAGTTTAGACGAACGCTTGTTGAAAACATTGTTAAATTTCTTCATCAAAATTAGCGCGAGACTATATACCGGCATTTGATTTTAAATAACGACTTGGAAATGGGGGCGAAACTTGATATTATCGTACGCCCCCTGGCACTTACAATAAGGGTGGCATTTAACTCTTTTCTATCACGCAAGACGAAATGCCGACGTATTTATAAAATGGTATGGGAAAAAAATCGTACTCACACACCGTTACAATCATTTTCACCTAACGATGCGAATGTTTCAAGTGTTAAAAAAATAAAGAGATAAAAACTGCTTTGAAAATTCGATGAAAAAAATAAGCGTAGGTTTAACACAATGTGGGTATGTTTGTTGGAATTTCACGAGCACTATTCTTGTATATTTTTTTGCATTCATGTGAGTTCTCACGAAAGTGACCTCGAGTGAAATTACAGAAATACATACTTTCCGGAAAAAAAACAGTTCGCACAAACTACATTACACAGTCGAAACAATAAAATTGTCCAATTTCACTGCGATTTCTCACTTTGTTTTCATTTGCCGTCTAAGTGATAATAATTATTAGTGGTAATTAAAAAAACTGAATCATAAATTTTAAATGATTGATACTTTTATCTGTCTATTACTCTATTGCATAAGATTTTAACATGGAATTATATATTGAATTATTGATACCATATTCGTGTTGATATAATATAATAATATACATAAAATCTTTTTACGCGAGGTTTCAAACTAGGTGCACAACTTCAAAACAACCCAAAGATATTCATTGATATTCTTCTGCGACAAGGATCCGGTTAGTATTCCAGTAGCGATCTGGAACTCAAAATTAATGGAACCGCATGTCGATCCAAGTCAAAAATAAACGGAAAAGTTGAGAGATTTTTCTTTTCTTACTACCCAATCGTTTTTCGTTTTTTTTTATCATGCCGCGTTATCTCCACCCCCACCCCCACCCCCACGCACACGGAATATCCGGAAGCTGGGATGCTGTCAGAGCGCGCATTGAATACATGATTGAATGATGCGTACAAATATCGTTTTTGCGACTAAATAGAAGCTGATTTCTTTGCGAAGGAAATTCGATACAATATAATTATCTGGGTAATATATATGGAAATTAAATTCGATTTGAGACCAATGGAAGTATAATATAAGTAATAAAGCAGAAAATGCATATTGTGACTTTGTTAAGAAATTCGATGCGCTCGTTATGTTATATTGCACTACACACAAGGCAAAATAAATATCAACCGCAAACTCTGTTTTAAAATAATTATTGTTCGCTGTTTTTATCAGTCTAGTTACTTTTAGATTTTAAATTGAACGATAAAACTGTCCAGCTTTGTTGAACAATGTCAAAGATGTTAATCTACATTTCAACGAAAACGTTTTACTGTCTCTAAGTAAGCCGAAACTAGAATAAATAATGTTGATGTTTTGTTTCACATTGACACGTAGTTTATGAAACAATATTACATAACGCAAATGGAGACGACCTACCTTATCGATTTCAGAGGCATAAAATGTACGTGACATTGAAAACTTGCGTCGATATGATAGATTTATTTTCGGTCATTGATTTATACTACGCTTTATGTACATGGAAAAAGCAATATTTAAGTAGACATGTCAGCAGAATAGGTCAAAGACATGGATGCACAGTTGCAATATGCATATATTATTATATATAATTCATTTTTCAACCACTACAATTCATTATTTATATTGTATGTGGCAATATTTACGTGTAAGTATATGTATTATCAGGATATGACAAATGCTTTAAAGATATGAATGCGAATGTATGTAGATAGTGAAATCTTTACCTCATCCATACATCAAGTTTCAAGCAGGGCGAGATTTTTAGTGGAGTTCGTTCACGGGGACGCTTTTATTTTTCAGATGCTTTATCCAAGTAATAAGTAAATGACGTTGGCTTATTGTATACAGTTATTGGATTCTTCAATGGTTATTGTTAAACGAACATTGAATCAATAATAACATAATGCAGTGGATAAAATCAACCGGTGCGTTCAAAAGTGCAATGAATATCTTTATAACCGTAGTAAATGGAAACGTGATTTCAAACCAGGTGTGTGCGCAGGGTCATTTGCGAGGGCGCTTTTACTTTTCAGATTATATAATAATATAATTAGTCAATGTGTGACATTTTAATTGATTTTGGTTGTTCTTTTTTACACAGGTGCACCGCATCCGCGACAACTGCACCCAGCAGGTCGACTGGATCCAGAGTAGTTACTCCAGCCAGTCGAAGCACCTGCGGGAGATCAGAGACATCGGCACAAACCACCTCACGGCGCTACGGGACCAGTACTACGACCAGGTAAGGGAGAAGACTTATCCGTTTTACTAAACCATTGACACTAGACTTTTTATTGAAGTACCTAACAGCCAAAATGATGCATAATAATTAGTCGATACTATTAAACATAGGCAGACGTTTTCGTGATATTAAAAATGCCATTTATATAAGACAAAAATTCTGAATCTTTTAATTAAATAAAATTCGCGAAAATATATCAGTGTATGTATTTGATAACAACAACGATCACTCAAAGCCAACCTGCAATGGTTATAATTCGGATATTTTGCGATTCAGTTCATCGATCTGCTCATTGTGGATCGCAATCACGGATTGAACTGACGCGATACAGATTGAACGTCTACCAACACGCCTATCATAAAGTAGTGAAATCTCGTAAATAAATGCGTTTTATTTCACTGCAGTCTACAATCAAGTTTCGATCAAATGAGTGTATTAAATTTAATCCCTTTATGAACAAATTTAGCATATTGTATTGAATAAGGGATTTTTGTTTCTAGAATGCAGATGAAATTGTAGGTAGGTACTCGTAGTCAAAATAAATCATGTCGAAATCAAAACATTTGGAAATGTCCTAAATGTAGATAATTTGCAGAGTTTGCGATCCTCTATTAAGAGTTCAATTTTATGTATTGATCACTGGTATAATATACTCTATAAGTCTATACACTATGTTGTGGTATGATATTAAAAATTTTGCATTAAGTATTTTGAAGAATATTGTCAGATTCTTTAGACAAATTGTCGTGTTGATATTTTTGTTTGCTAAATCATTTGTCAGCCAAGCGGAAATGACTCGCATTGCGGTGACAGTCCCAGTATAATCAATTTTGATTGAATTGATTAGGCAAGCGCAAAATACTGTAAAAATGTATACATTAAAATAATAGTATTGGACTTTGTTCAAAACGAATCGTTGCCACCAAATTATTGACGATCGAATATATTTTTATTATACTGGTACCAGTGTCGGTTTATTGCCACCCCGAAACTAATATTCTATAGGCGAATAAGGACGCACTGATGTTTAATTTATTATCGTATTTTGCTGTATTTACAGCACAATAAAATTAAGCCTAGTTTTTAAAATGGGCTCTGATTGTTTTAAAACATTTTATCTATCGTTGGAACATTTTTTTCACTGCACTAGCACACCCATTATTAAATCAAACATTTATGTATTGGCTATTCAAGATCAACCCATGTCGTATATTATCTACAGCAGAAAGAAGAACGTACTGACATGACACATTGAAAAATACCATCCCATAGACACCTGAAACGATGATTACACTGCTTATCATACTTTCATATAAGTTGTTCCTGTTAGTTCGAAAATTCACGAGTAGTTACTTCTGTCGCCAGTATCTATTCACATCACTACAGTAGCACATCACTACAGTAGTATTTATTTAGTTACCTACTTTAAGAAACTCGAAATTTTTTGTATTTTTTTTTAAATATTGTTAAACCAACCTTCTAGCGGGATTCAAACACACGCCGTTCGATAACTAAGTGGGGGGGCTCTTACCACTAAGCCACCGACTCTGGTACCAATCACGCATACAATACATTTATCTGAGGTGCTTCAAGGTGAAACAAACCAATTTATGTATTTTCAATAAATAAACATTCTTAAAAGGTTTTTTTAATGACATACGATTTACAGAACAAACGAATGTAAAATTTACTGACATTGGTTGCGTGTGGAGTGGGAAAGCTAAATTGTATTAACTTATTTGGGATTTTTTTATTAATAGTTACATATATTTCAATTTTATTTAATATCAAATTACTACTAAAATTTTTAATTTTGCTTCTGATATTGCTAGCTGATATTGAATTAGTTTGTGTACAGTAAGCTTCACATTAACAGAAAATGAATTTACTCAATGAACTAAAAGAAAGTTTTATTTTATTATTATTCCACACATAAAACTCAATTAACGTCATACCGGTGCATTGTTTCTTCTTCTTTTAGCAGCTTGACAAGATTATCGTACATCACTCGTGAAAGAAGTGACAATATGCAAGTTGTCTTGTTTACGTGTCGATTACGGGGCGCCAATCAACTTTCCCTGGCACTGCTATTATTGTCATTCACATTTGATGGACCGCGGTGCCAAACTACCAACTCTTATTATTTCAATTGTCAAAATGTCGTCGCATGCAGTCATTATCTCGGCTTGCTATTTTCACCACTGTATAAGTCGTAAATACGCTAATCATTATTGTAATATCAACACTTACTCCGGCGGGGTTATTGTTTACCAGCTACGTCATTGGTTCTCATCTCCGCCGAGATGAGGCGAGGTGGTCACGTGGAACGCGCTATGCGAAAATAGCACCTGATTAGGTGTGAAATATCTTCAAATCGGCCATACGGCATGCCTTTGCGTTGGCCATTTTGAAAAAAGACTAAAAATAAAGCATATTTATTTATACACGCCTGTACGTTTCTGTGCTTTTATCATCTGTTGTTTTACTAATGTACCTTTAAGTTTATCTCGTTTTTTAATATATTTATAACACACCTTTGATCTTTGGAACCATTCAAGACTTTCTGTATCTACGTATTGTAGTATAATATAATATGTATTCCTAATTAGACCGGTTATTACAAAAAGTGCAATGGTAAGCAACTTTTTACAAAGCACAGTGTAGTAGGTATATCGTGTATTGCTTGTTTTAACACAGTTTTTGTTCGCTAATTTAGCAAGTATTACAATTTCGAGTTAATTAAATTCCTACAAAATTAAAAGTAGAATCTAATTAGCTCTTATGTCGAAATGATACGTTTATACTAAGAGTATTAGGTAGGTAGCGTAATGTGTTCACACTGTACGAAGTCGTTAAGTGCCTATGCAAATAAAAACTTGTGTAGTAAATACACTTTGATTTTACTTCTTTCGTTCAAAAAGTAACGGTTTTGCGGATATTTTATTTACTTTAAATTTGAAGTCAGTAATAAAGATCAGACGAAATCAGACGCAATTTCGTCTGAACACTATTAAAACAAATTATGCCTCGTTTATTTCTTGCTTGATGTCCATTTTATTTTAAAATGTTTAATTAATTGATTCGCTAATGTGACAAGTGACCTATAAAAAGCATTCTAACTGCAGCATGGTGCAACTGTTTTTGCCATTCGTAATATAATAATACTAATAATATAATTTATATACAAATGCATTTGGTTAATATAACTATGTATAGTTAGAACAGTGATTCCCAACCGTTCCGCGAAAATTTTCAAAAGATTCCGAACAATGTAGAACTAGTCAACTTTAGTGTATTTTCCAAATTCAGACTTACGTGAACACCAAAAAAAAAAATACAAAATATCGACATATTAAATGCATAATTATATTGTGTAAGGTGTGTAATACAATGCAATCGAACGTTTTGTGTATAATAATTAATAACTAAATTTCGATAAAAGCTTAACATATACCTACCTAGTATTATCCCGAGCCCATCGACAGAGTTTGTTTGTAAACAGTACCTACGCCCCGAGATTTTACAAATTATTTAAAGGACTCTTCCAACCAAAATGGTTTGGAATCCCTGAGCTAGTAGCTACGAAGAAAAAATACGGTATCTATTACAATATTACTCTCGATGTATGTTTCCTTAATAATAAATTATCTGTAAATACTGACATGGTACTAAGTGCAAATAGTAATCAATGATAAAAGATTGATGTCACAACAAATTCTAAATGAAACCGTTTTAATACATACCTACTGTGTATTTATTTATTTACACTTTAATGTAAATATTATTTGACTTGTATTTGCGTAATAGTCCCTTATCAAATCTTGTGAAACGCGTAGTTCAAGATGTGATGTACTATGTATTAGGTACTCGCACATTGATAATTTTGTACTGGTAAGATTTATTCTTTTGATGACATTTCTGCATGATTAATGTTTAAATTGTATTTTATTGCTTTACATAATAGCACTTCCGAATTTACCATGATTTGTTGACATAATATAAATATTATTACTATCTGTAAACATTGGCATCCATTTCTCAGTTGCGATGTCAGTCGGAACGTTGGCATCTACTTTTAAATTGCGATGTCACGTCACAATCCTCTTTCTCATATCATATTGTATCTACAAGTATTAGGTATTTGATAGAGAAATATCGAAGTTCTCGTAACACGTTACATTGAAAATACTTTATCAATGGATAAATTGGCTGTTAAATCTAATAATTTATCAACCGTTTTCTTTTAAAACAATTGGTATAGTCGGACTGTCAATTTGCAATATGACAATATTATTGTTTTAAAAATAGTGGCAGAAGTAATTATTTATGTGTATTCATACATGCTCACAAATTCTAGCTAGACTTTGATTGTGTTGATAAATACTCAGAATAGACAATTAGTTAGGTAATTGTGTAGGCACCAATTGGTTCAAAGAGTATTTACTCATGTATTTTTTTTCACATTCATAAATTAAAGTACACGTTTTTAATGTTTTCCTTTATTTACTCGTAGGTGAAACGCGTCCGCGACTACTCGACGAGCCAGCTGAACTGGGTGCGCGAAAACTATGTCTTCCAGCGCAACAAGATCCGCAAGTTCAGCGCGCACCAGGTTCTGCGCATCCGCGAGTCTTGCAAGTACCAGCAGCAGACGCTCAACAAAGTCCTCGAGAACCTGCCCAGCTTCTACTTCGAAAACTGCCGCAGCGGATCTTGCGGCCGGAGCGACTCGATCGTGTTCGACCCCAACGACCTGGAGGGCATCGACACCTACATCAAGAGCAAGATCGAGAAACTGGCCACCATGAGACATGCCAACGAAGACGAACAAAGCAAAATGTCAGTGTACTACACCCCCACTGAGAGATCCATCGGTTCCAGAAGGGATTCTCCCCCCATGATGATGCCTGACGGTATTCATATCAACTACATCGAAGAAAGAAGACTCCGTATGCCTATATTCGGACCGCACGATTTTCTACCACCCGCCTTGGAAAATGTGCTATCGTCGCCGCATAATGAGATGAACACTCGCTCGAGAAAATTAATGGAAGGACTATTTCCAAAATTAGAAGATGAAGAAATCGATCAAACGACGCATTCTGAAGAACCGTTACTAGGGTTCAAAAGATCTGATCCAATTCGGATGATACAGAGCTCGAGCTTGCCCGAATTGCGTCCGAAGCCTAGAATACTAGCGGGACCGTTTCCTACTCGAGTCCTGCTGGCTATTGAAGTTCCAGAAGGTTCTGATTCCTCGTCGTCCGATCATTCCCGTTGCGTTTCACCAGGGGTGACGGTCAAGGAGTGCACCACGGAGACTACACCTTTGTAGTATAGGATGGTCACCAGGCTGTTCAAGGTTTATGCTCTATCCAACGAAAAGATTTTTATCAAAAAATCCTGCGATGGACAGGCATAATTTTCAATTAAGCTTTGATGACAGTAATACTTACTTCTATTTGAATATATATTTTAAAAAAACATTGATTATGTGTACCAGAGTACATTTAATTATCGTCAGTTTTTCCAATTTCAATCAAGCAATGCGAAAAGACATTGCAGTATTTTTTTAAATAAGATATTTAAACTGTGAATTTTTTTAATTGTATTTTTTCACTGTTGTATGATGCCATGAGGAAATTCCTTGAAGCAACATTAATATTGCTTTCAAAAATGCATTGTGACTGAAGCGTTTGACAGCGTATCATTTATAAAAGATTTAAATTTAATATTGTCAATTATTTTTAAATATATATAATATAACTAAAATACATTTATTTCTATTTAAAACAGCAAACGATTTTTTTGTAAGGAATATTGTATAGAAAAATTTACTACCTACTTCTTTAAGGTCAGAGAAGTTGAAATTAAAGTCAGCGACCGACCCCCTTCAAAGAAGAGCGGCAGCCAATAATAATGCAAATATAATTAAAAAGGAATCGTAGATATAATTTTTTTTACTTACGTTTCATAGTCTGCGTTTTCATGTATTAATTATTGTAGGTTTAGAAAAAACATTCAGAGAAAAATGAAAAGTGAAAGTGAGTTTAGATTAGTTTTTAAGGTTAAATAACAGAAGTGGTCTTGCCGTGAAATCTTAGAACAATCAAAAAAGGTGTTAAATAAGTTTGTGTATACGAAAAATGTGTGGTGACAGAACAGAACCCATATTAAGTAATTAATTAATTATGTGAAACTAAAAACATGACTTTTTCTGGAATAAGTTTTGTTTTATTTGCTAATCTCAAATAGTGAAAAAAAAAATAGTGCTGGAATTTACAAATATTAAAATAAATTATAATGAAGTGATTGTTTGAGTTCCTGCAAAAATTATTGTGAATTAAAATAATCAATTAATAATTTTATTTCAATGTAAAACCTCATTATAATTAAATTACATAATAGGTTAAACTGTCTGCCTAGGAAAGTTTCACTTGCGTTTTGTCATTTAAAAACAACAATAACATGTAATACTTACTTATGAAACCATTTCATCGCTTGATAATAATTAATTAGTTGAGAAATTTAAATTATAACATCATTTTAGGTATCCATTGAGAAATAAAATATTTTCAACAACCAAAACTAAGGTGTCTTTGCTTTGAAATTAGTTAAATTATGGAGATTTACCTGGGTTAATTATTATGATGGATTCACACATGGTACCAAAATAAAATGCACTGGTTACTAAAGCATTGTTTTCACCAAATTTCTGCAATTTGATACATATCAAATTAAAATTGGATATAATTTCAAACACGGATGTCTCCACACCGATTCAAAGACAAACTCGGATAACTCCACGTCCAACACATCGGTAGTTACTACTAAACAAATGGTGGATTGATGATTTTTATAAATACTACCCATGTACTTGCGGTTCATCAAATGCAAGTCATTTTTACATAAGCCAATTGTGAGATGTTATTTTGAAAAAAATATTTTAATGAAGTGTTTTATAAAAAAAAAATGCTTATTGAATTGCTCTCCATGGACCACCATTTGAATAGTTAGTACAGTATTGGTATTCTCATTTGTAATACAAAACATCAAAACGTTTTTAGTGCATTAAATTAGTAAACATGAATATAAAATGTTCACATACATGTTAAGAAATTTGCTCAAAGAGTATGTTTATACATAATATTTACTAAGAGACATGACATTGCTTTGAACACTATTTTGGGAATATGTCTCAACTGCCGTCGTCACATAATTCATTGCGCCACCATAAATCAATCCTCAGAAAGAAACATACTTGCTACATAACTAAAAATTGCATAACTTGAACAATTTGAAGAGATCTTAAAAAAAAAACATTTCAAAATTTGTCAAATTGGATAAGGGGAAACTAGTGCATTTTATCATACGATCCTGTGAAGTAATATTAAGAAATAACGTATGTCGATGATTATGACATTGTCAAATGTAAGTGTGTCTACTGTAGAGTAAAGAAGTTTAATAATCGAGTCTTAGCATGGAGAGTAAATTAATACCTCATCTAAAGTTGAGAAAATCCAGTTGGTTAAAACCTTTTACAAAAACTGCTAAAGACCAGTCAGTCTATTTATTATGTTGCTTTGATTATTAACTCGGCGAGTATAGGTGTTAGTTGATATCAACCTAGATTCTTTACTCTATAGAATATAGTCATAACAATGAATTTTATAAATTAATCAAGTGATTTTAAATTCAATAATAAAACTTTTATGACTGTTAAAGGAAAAAAGTTCAACCCTTCACATTTTTGTCAACGTTATCACGAAATATAAAGATTTTTCAAATAAAAAAAATTAATTATTTGTTTTGCAATTTATAAAAATATAGTATGAATCTGCCAATAAATACCTACTATTGCCCAAGAAATAAAAAATATTGAATTCAAATGTTTTTGTGCCTATTGTAAAATTCAGTTTTGTGGGTTGTTATTTTTTTCCTGAAGCACAGTCCATTACTGTAAAAAAGGGTCATGTGAAAAAGATCATAATTTATATTGAATAAGCCTAATGTATAGGAGTAGAGTATTAAATTTGCAAATTATTTCTATCTGTGATAGGTCGTTTATAAGAGGAAATCTATCAAAGTAAAGTCATTCGCATTTGTTACTTTTAACAAAAAAATGCGATTATTTTTTCTAATAAAGAAAAAAATATGCACATAATCCCTTTCAGTCTGCAAAGTTAATTTAATAAAAAAAATAATTTAAAAATTGTAATAATATTCTGCTTCACAGGGGTCTATTTTATATAATTATTACTAATTAATAAAATTATTTAGGCATTATATTTATCAATCATTATAAGTAATAATAAATAATATGAGCAATGTAGACAGGAGTACTGTTTCAATGTATCATTCATGCAAATCATTCTAGTGAGATCTGTAAAAAAATTATATCTTCATAATAATGTTACTCTATGAAAGAACTTTTGTCAACACAAAAAGTTTGTTTGCAGTGTCTTATATAATATATTATGTATTTACTGATCTCATTTTTGAGTACTTATTCATTATGGCTTGTCAAATCTTATGTAAGACAACATTTTTGCTAATTACCTGAGCACTGTCTGCGTTTACTGCAATTTAATTATCGATATCAATTGTGGGCTGAAGGGGTTAAAATATATATTACAAAATATCCATACCTTTTCAGAATATTAAACAGTAACATTTCAAATTCATATTAGGTAGTTATTATATAAAAATAAATGATTCGCATAATTACTGAATTCATTCTTGAACACTTTCTATTCCATTATGGCGAAACCGGTTTATTGCAAATTATTTTCAGTTTGAATATTATGTTGTTTATTAGTTGACCTACTAAGGCCATTGATTATGTTTCTATTTGGTTTATTAATCTTTTGGTTATTATTCTGTATGTATGTAGTAAGAAATCAAATGTGGTCAATTCCAAAATAGAGATAAGATTAAAATCAAAAGCACCTACAGTAAGATTTGTGCTTTTTCTTTTTTTTTTTAAATACTTCATTACAACCTTCATGATCTTGTATATTTATTTTAACTAATCGGATATAGCGTATTTTGATTCTTTGAGCACTTTATCAAAATATAAAGTATTTAAATTATAATATTATATGTAGAAGCGATGTTTGAAAAGAATTATTATCTTTTTAATTGTTCATTATTTTATTGACAGAGTTAGGTTCTTTTGACATAAATGTTCTAAAATTGAAACTATCTTTGAATTTAATAATATTCAGTCAATGTGAGAATCTCGATGTCAATACTAAAAAAAAATGCTTAAGCTCTAAATGGTTTTAAAATTATCTAAAAATAAATACTATTTAACCTTGACAGAGAGGATAGTATAGAATTTTGTCTTTAGGAATCAATATTAACCAACACTAGCTTGGGACTGTAAGGGTCAATAGATATCATCTTAGCTGTATTAACTATCTGTGAGGGTATATTTTGTGGTATAAATTTTTACTAAAATCATTCTTGAGAGATGTCATAACTGATTGTTGTAAGTGTTATACAATGATGTTACAATATTTTGTAAAAAAAAAACATAAACAATGAAAATACATAATAATAATGTTAAAAATAAATACGACCAAATAACTGAATGCATTTGTAATTTTTAAATTTTTTCATGTCACGTGTGTTCCTTCAATCCAAAATTATGATTTAAAAAAAGATTAATTAGAACCACATGTCCAAGTCCAACCAAGGTGAGACATAACTAAACCGATTTGGATAAAATGTTAGTCAATATACCTGTACTACCTCACTACCCCCACTAGTTTTAAATTATCTTTAGCAGATATTTTATCACACAGCATAAAGTTGCAATAACTCACATGGGGAAAGAAAAGATAGAGTACTTTGTGATGGTGTATTGTCAAAAACATAGTGGCGTGTTTTTCATGTTTGATGCCAGTTACCAAATTGGGCATTGAGATAAACTCAAAATAAATGGTATTTTAAGTTTGTTGTGAGACTCCAGAAAATTATTTGCTGGTTATTTTTTTTTGATTTGCGTGAAAATCATTGTAGACAATAAATAAAATTATTGATATATACGGAGGCGACATTTTTGTTGCAGCCACTGAACAGATTATTAGAACGGAAATACGAAAGCCAGTCACCACAGATCAAGACTTTAAAGGCAGTTTTGGTTTACTAGTTGATGACAGTCAAGCTATAAATCACAACAAGTACAAAGCCCGCTGAGTGTCGTCAAATATGACCAATATTGAATGCGCATTTCGTTTACATGACAAACTTTAATGCATATATTATGATACAGACGTAATATTAAAAATAACAGTTTGTTCAACACGTGTTTAAGTTTATTCTATATTTCTCCACACTTGAGAATTGTACCTTCATACAGCCCCACCCGGTAGGGAACCCACTTCCCTTATTTCCGTTCCTTGGTTGCAGCATTGTGTCACTTACACAAAAACTGTACCCAGAAGAGGTCAAATGGATAAATCATACACGCAGTCCCGGTGTAAAAATATTGGAGAAGGCATACACCAATCACAAGAGCAAGAATGATAATGTGTACATTTTCTCATAATGGAGATTTTTGAACTCATTTTGTTCAAAAAAAAAAAAAACCAGTGACACTGTTGTCGGGTAAAGATAATATAACACTAAAGCATTGCATTTTGTTGATCTACTAAATGACAAGGGTTTGGTCTTCATGACTAACCTAAGCTGATAGTAGATATTCAGTAACCTTTGGTCTCTTGTTTTTATTTCAAATGGTTCGGTGACTACGCACAATTTGGTGAGCAGAATGTAGAGAATTTTAATGCTGGCTTCAGGGAATGGAAAACATAGTCATGATATTGATAACTTTGTGTACTTGCTGGTCTATGGTTTTCTAAGGCCAAAACTATAAGTAGTTGTATTAACCATCAAATGCCAATTTACAGCAAAAGTAAATTTTTATTTTACTTAGGAATTTCCATAGAAAACATAATGATTGAAGGAACGCCACGCCGTAGTTTCTATTTTGCACAGAAGCAAAGATAAATATTATTTATCTGATGTATTAAACAGTAAATTCGATAACTGTAGAAATATCACAGCTGTGTTGGGAGGGGGGGAGGCAGAATACTAGAGAATCCTAAACATCTTTTTCTGTGGCATTACATAAATAAATTAAATTTGGCCTTGACGAAAATAATTCCTCCTGCAGCACTACTTTATTTTGAAGACAGATAAAGATTTATACATTATATTATATTAGAGATTAAAAATAAAATATTATATAAATATATACCCTAGTAAAATAAAAGTTAAGAACGCAATTAAAATGGAAAGATATGAATTCCGGGGCAGGTAAAATCGGGTTCCACTTTATTCCATTTTGTACACGATATGACATTATAATATTATCTATGCGCATTGACTTTTAACAATATATTATTAACACGACTTTAAATTAAGTATAATATCCAAAAAAATACAATTTATATGTGAAAATTAATACTATATGTAGACTGAGGGCACTCAATGGAAGCTGATTTTAAATTCTATTTTGTAAGACTCTTGTGCTTTCAGACTTCTGGCATATTATTCAACCTATATGCATCCATGCCATTTGTTTGGTATATACAGCCTGAAGATGTCGTAACACAAAGACAGGGTCGCTAAAATTATGGAAAAGTTTATAGTAAAGTAAATATTATCTATAATAAAATACAAATATTAGCCTGAGCGCCCTAAGCAGTGGTGGTTTTTGAAATGTGAAAGTTTAGAGGTCCCCTTGAAGTCCTGACTGGTTTTTGTCTATATTATGCAGTGATGAAGAGTGGAATTGAACTGTTACGATGTGACATAAATAGTGCACACTAAACTTTGTCAGTCAAACGTATCTTTTTTCATTGACTACAATGTGTAGATAGTGTCAGTTAGTTTTTAAAATTCAATTAAACCCTACCTACCCAAAACATAGTAGTTTAGGTACGCTACGGGCAATGACAGTATTTTTAATAAATTTAAGTACCATGCTATTCCTTGAACTATCTATTTTATAATATAGGATAGATTAAGTATATTTTAAATTAAATTATTATAGTACATTTATCTTTTACAGAATTTATGAAAAAAAAACTTCTGTGTAGTCATTTAAATTTTAAAAGAAATAATAAATAAAATGGATATTTTGAAACATTATTGTTTTACTCGAGAACCAATTATTTATCATGGATTTGTTTTCCTCATATGCAGTTATATGTACGTTGAACGCAAAGAATTTGTACTATAAATAGGAGTCTTATATGTTATGGCATTTGAAATTATTTCGCAAGCGCATGAAGCATGGTTGAGTTGGTAAAGTCCACAAAAATTAAGATCGCTCGGTAGCCATTCCAATTTTCTTACATACTCAATGGCGGTCACTATTTATGCTCAATGGGATTACTTACTCGAGTGCAAATTTAACATATTGTCTGCTTATCTACTCATTGTGACGGATTTCTTTTTATAGGCCCTGCAGATTGGCAAATAAATATCATAGCAGTAGTGTGAAGTTCTCTGTAAATGAACTGCAATAGCTAACTTAATTAGTGGACTACTGGTCTTTTTTTGCTTCAATTTCATACATTTAGGCTTGCTTCATCTATATAAAAAGGTTTTTTTGTTCGGCGAAATCCTTCCATGTATTTTATATTGTAAAACCTCAGGGAACCCCACCTGATAGACACATATTATGGTGTAGCGCATCTATTCTATACACGAGACTGCTATTGGCGGCTATCAAGGGTAGCTTTCATATTTTTGTATTGAAGTATTATAATTTTTAAAATAAGTTAGTAGTAATTGCTATAATTATTATAGCAATTACTATTATAGCAAATGCTATGTTTTAACAGCACCTCTCTTGGCTGTGCTAACTTTTAAAGCGAGATAGACAGTTTTGACTGTTTAGACGGGTAACTTATTGTAACAATAATTATAATACAGGCGGACCTCGACTTTCGAACGTTCGACTTTCGCACATTTAAAAAAAAACATTTTTTTAAAACATCGCGCTATGGGGTAAACATATACCCCTCTCGCTCACTCACAAGCAAGTGCATTTCTTGCATCACTTGCATCCTGCTCGCACCCGTCACTTTGCTTGTGAGCTAGCTAGGATAGGTTTAGTCTTGCGCAGGAGCACATGCAGGCTTGTTGTGTTGTGCATCATTAATTGTACTTCTGATTACGAATAACCTTTTTATATATTTTTTTAAAAAATATTGACAATAGATTAAAATTTGAAGAATTTGTTGTTTCGCACATGTATTATCTCAGTACGTCTTCCTTGCGTCGCGTCTCACACTATGTATCCACTATTTTTTACGTTGAACATCGTGACACATTTAAATACCTTTAACTCCGCGTTGCAAGGAAAAAATATATGCCCATGATATGGTAAAAAGTTGGAATGAATTTCAATTAAAACTCAAGTTATTCCTTCAACAAATATCGAATAAGAACGTGGACCACTTTCCAACTTTGAAGTTGCTGAATATACCAGAATATAAATTTGAAGAATATGGTAAAATTATTAAAGCTCTGAATGACGATTTTTCACAAAGATTTGGTGACTTCCGAAAAATTGAGACAAGTTTAGCAATAGTACGCGATCCATTTTCAAAGATATTGATAGTGTACCAACATAGCTACAACTTGAGATTATTGATCTGCAGTGTGAAACTGGTTTAAGAGAATTGCATCGTCGTGAAGAAATCTCCAAATTTTACAATGCCCTTAATTCAGACAAATTCGACTAACTTAAAGATTATGCAAGAAAAATCTACGAATCGAAATCGAAAAATCAACCTATGTGAACAAACATTTTCGATCATGAACCTCAATAAAAAAAATTTACGATCAAATATCTCCGATGCCCATTTACAAGCAGTTTTGAGAATATCAACTACAAAATTAACACCTGAATTTAAAAAAATGTTTCATTCTTCTCATTAATTTTTTTGTAATGTTTATTTTTCGTGATAATAGTGTATATCTAAAAATGGTATTTTACTTGCGGCCCGCCGCTCATTTCGAATTCTTGAATTTGGCCCTCCATCCAAAAAGTTTGCCCACCCCTGGTTTATATTAAATTCACTGGAGAATCGGCTGATGCGGATAAAGATGCTGCAAAAGAATTTATTTCCTCATTATCCAAAATTATTGAAGATGGAGAATATTCCTCTAGCCAAATATTTAATGTAGATGACACAGGTTTATTTTGAAAAAAAAAATGCCTAGTCATACATTCTTATCTAAGGAAGAATCAGTTGCCCCTGGGCATAAACCATCTAAAAACCGATTGACATTGCTTCTTGGTGGAAACTTGGCGGCTGGTGATTTAAAATTGATGCCAATGTTAATTTATCAACCAGAAAATCCCAGAGCATTGGAAGGGAAGGATAAAGAATTGCTTCCAGTACTCAAATAAAAAAGCCTGGGTTTACTGCGTTAATATTAAAAGATTGGTTCACTTTACATTTCGTGCCAGCAGTTAAGCAATATTGTAAAGTTAATGATTTACGATTTAAAATATTTTATTTAAAATAAGAAAGAGAAGAGTGGCAAACAGTTAACTCTTGATAATTTTTTAAGGGAAACACCCGCAAACCCCACTTAAACATCTTATATTTACTTGATAAATAAATATTTCAAAATACACACAATTTAATTTTTTTTTACTTCCCTCTACTTTCGAACATTCAACATTCGCACACCTTTTCAGGAACCAATTATGTGTGAAAGTCGAGGTCCTCCTGTACCTCGATATAAAATTAAGATAAACAACCCTCGATACCGCTGATAGCAATCTTGTGTTTAGAATAGATGCGCAGAGGGATAAATCACAAGAGGTGTGTAAAGCAGTAAACAGTGACATTTAACCAAAATTCCACCGCTTATTATATTTCATCTCAAATTTTACAAAAATTCATTGCCTTGCGGAATCAACGAAAAAACACTTGTATGTGTAAGAAATAATTCTGATAGACTATAGGAGGTGATAATTTGTCATTTCCACGGATTCAATCTTGAAAGTTCTATAATTCAATAATTAACATTAAAAAATACTTATTTCTTAGAATTCACATACAACCAAACTAAGTCCAATAAAACAAACTTAACAATACATTGTATGTATAGGAATAGTTCAATACTTCGTTGCAGATGTAGCGTTAGTGTGTAAATTGATAGATACAAACAAAAACAGTACATAGTAAGTGGTGATACTCATTACTATAGTGGAACAATAAATGTGATATCCTCCAGTGCACAGAAATGACGGAGGGCGAATGTGATGATTGTTACAGTTACAGTTCTGGATTGAACTTACAGCAAATCTTTTGCATCACTTTTTCTCGCACGACGCCGCTCCTGTTCTGGCAAAACTATCGAACTTAACGTTAAAGTGATTTGTTTATGTTTATAACAACTCAATTCCTCAAATTTTACTCCTTTAATCCATGTCGTCGCAGAAATTCTTGTACTAATTTATTAAACCCCTTGTTAGATACTTCAACAGTATCTGTGAGGCAATTTATAATGAAGCTTAATTTTGAAAACTTTCATTTTTACTCGTATTACTAAAAAGATTTCAAATTGCACGTTTTTTGCAAGTTCTTGTAGAACCATTGATACGTCTCGCGGAATTAGTTTTGGAACCACTGATTTAGATATGACCAAGGGACTGGGTGAACGGTGAAATCATCACACTTCATAAAAAAGGTGACCCTCTAAGCTGCGACAATTACCAAGGCATTACGCTACTCAGTGTTCCGGGAAAGATTTTGGTAAACATCTTCTTGATGAGAATAAGGGACCCAATAATGCATGTCCTCAGGAAAAACCAAGCCAGGTTTCTACCTGATCGAGCGTGTGCAGACCAAATCCACAACTTCGATGTCTTCTCCAGCAGAACCATGAACTGAACAGTCCGATGACTTGCTACTTTGTGGATTATGAGAAGGCTTTCGACAGTCCGCACCGCCCCTCCCTCCGGATGATACTGGGAACATACGGGATCCCTCCCAAGATCATTGCCATAATCAAAAGCCTGTACGAGAATAGCGAATGCTGTGTCAGAATTGGAGACACTGTCACGGATTGGTTCAGGGTCACGACCGGAGTCAGACAGGGTTGTGTCCTTGCACCGTTTCTTTTCATCATTCTCTTTGACTTCATACTACGGAAGTCAATACCACCCTACCGAGGCATACCTGTTACCCCCACGGTGAAGCTATGCGACCTGGAATATGCCGATGACGCTGTCCTATTTGACAACTCAATCGAGGGCATTCAAGAGACAATCAACAGGTTGCATAACAACTCCTCTCGCGTTGGTTTGAAAATCAACGCGAAGAAAACCAACGTCTTGTGTAATAGCGCCTGTCCTGATCCAGATTTCCCTCTGATTAGCGAAACATCAAGAGCGTCGACAGCTTCAAGTACCTGGGGGTACACATCACGGGAGATGGCATTTTGCAGAAAGAGCTCGCTATCCAAATGGGAATGGCTGGAGCAACATTCAACTCGATGCGGAATGTCTGGGACTCACGATTGTACTCGGTCAAAACCAAATACCGCCTATTCGACGCTTGCATTCTGACGGTGCTGCTTTACGGTAGCGAATCATGGCACCTTACGAAGGCTCAGAGCAACCGTATACTGAGCTTCGAAAACAGATGTTTGCGACGAATACTGGGTGTACGGTGGGGTATGACTTTAGGAGCAACGAGGAGATAAGAGAACGGTCCAAGCAGCCTCTCATCACGCTGAAAGTGAAGAGGCGACGTTGGACCTGGCTCGGCCACGTGATGCGGATGCCAGAAGAGAACCTCAACCTGGCTTGCCTGTTCGGATTCCAGCGTCCTGGAAGGCCGCTAAATACTATCTACAGAGTGTATACGGCGGAGCTACGGGATGCTGGTTTGACCTGGAACGAAGCAAGAAGACTGGCGAGCGACAGGGATTCTTGGAAGCGCCGCGTGCTGTCCATATGCCCCAATTAAGGGGCGGATACGGCCAAAGAAGAAGATTTAGATATGTGCGAGAAGATTGTTAACTGTTATGATAGCAAGTCCTAAAGCTGAATATTCCTAATTTATCCGACTATTTAGAGACAGGTCATGATAAATATGAAATTTCTCGGGCTCGGATTAAAGTCCCAGACTTTCTACTGCCTCAATCCCAATATACAGTAATTAATACCCTGACTTATGCAAACTCACGAGTTATGTGGTTCTTTATCCGATACTTCAGACCCAGTTCCGCCAGAAAAGCACATCACAATTGAAGATCTTGGCATAAAAACAGCAAATGTCACAAAACACTTTTTTTTCAGGAGAGGGTAAAAACATAATATCTTGGTTGTCAAGAAAAATTATATTAATTTGACAATGAGAAATTATAGAAAACCGTATATGCACTATATGAATGTAAAAAAAATATTAAATTTATTTTGGTTAAATAGATATTTAAAAAAGAATGAGTGTGACATTTGCTGTTTTTACACAATTTTTGGACATTTGTTGTTTTTATTGCAAAATTGAAAAGATCGAAATGTAAATAGTATGACTAAAACTATAATTTTATTAAATAAAATAAAGAATATATATTTCTGTTATTTTTTAATCATAATACAACTTTTAATAAGGTTTTGACATATTATTTACCTATTAACAAACGACTTCAATGTTTCTAAAAAATCAAGAATTAAATATTTGAAAAAATGTTTTAATCATGTGCGGGTTAATACTGATAAGCTTCATAGTATTATTATTGATTTAATTTAATAAAACACATTTTTTAGTATCTACTTATTCCACTTTTAATAAATAAATCTGGACCGGTTTCGTCCGCCTCTGTTTTTCTGCCAACTGTTGTCAACAGTTGAAAATGTCCCTCTAAGGCGGATGAAACCTATCCAGATTTATTTATTAAAAGTGGAATAAGTACTAAAAAAATGTGTTTTATTAAATTAAATCATTAACACAATGGATTTCCACCATGAATTTATTGATAGTTAACACGAAAAAAGAAAACCGATTAGCTTCGTCTGACACCTTCACTATCAGCAAATTAAACGATACATTTATTGGGTTTTGTAAATATTTAGCTAATTTTAAAATATTTTTTTGTTTAGCTCCTTTCAACGGAACTAATCCACCATATGTTGTTTTAAATGCAATCGTGACTTGCATTTGATTTTTATTCACTAGGTACATTGAATCTATCCCACATCCTAGAGAGAAACTGAAATGTTCGCAAAGCACTTCTCCCTTACTAGCCTGGTCTATTTTGTACATTATAACTAGCCTACAAATTTTTACCAAAAAATGCCAAAGTTTTAGCCTATATTTCATATTAAAAAAATCTTTTTCTCCGGTCTCTTTAGATTTTATAATGAAGGGCCCAGAATTTTCCTTATTACATGCAACTGAACAATAATGAAAGTCACCGTTATTTGGTAAAAACGTTGCATGGTTTTGTTAATTTTTCTCTTTCGAGACGTTTCAGATATCTATGCTAGTAATATCCATGATAAAATATAAAAACAATCATAATAAAATGTTATAAAAAGCAATAATTAAACGAATCAAGGATAATTTGACAGCTCAGACACTAACTAAATTGTATGGAATGTATACTAACATTACTAACGCCGCCTGGTGATAAAAGTGTAGAACTACTGGACCTTTGCTGTTTTCACACAAAATTGCCTGGACTATTGCGGTTTTTAGAAAAGTGGCATATTTTTGAGAGCAGATTTGAGGGACTTATGTTTTTTTTTTAAAATATATCTTTGCACAGTTGTATGTAATCATACACAGGGAATATAGAAATGCAATAAAATGAAAATGGAAAAAAGTGGACATTTGATGTTTTTATGCCAAGATCTTCAATTGCAAGCTTGAAAGAAGGTCTCGGCTCAATTGAAAAGGGCTTAAAATTTTTAGAATACATTGACTCCAACGAAGAACGCGTTATAGCTACAAAGCAAGGAATAAAAAAATTATTAGCTTGCTAACTCATTTTTTAATATTCTGTACATATTAATATGTATAACTTACCACGATGGCTGAGTGGCTTACAAGTTGGCTCATAATTTCATGGGTCCCAAGTTCGAATACTGGGTCTGGCAAATACATATACTATTTTTTCAATTTGTGGTTGGAGTCAAGAGTATGGACCTAATAGGATGAGTAAGTGGCTAACATCCGTTTCTCGTTAAAACAAAAATATGTTAATACAAACCTCCACACTGTGGAGGCCCATATGATCCTATTAGAATCGGGCATGATCAAAAAAAGAATAATATGCACAATGAACTGCAATTTTATTAAATATTTTTCTTCTAAACTAGTGTTTTTGTTAGTCCTTGGTCCAATTAAACAAAATTTATATGTATTTATATGCAAAGTTGTACCCCGACTGCGAATTCAACTCAAGTGATTTTCGTCAGACCCACCTGTCGCGTAACTTCGGGGTATTACTGTACAATAACACCACTGAGCTAGGGGCTGACAATGAAAGGTTCATTCACGATAGCGGCGCGGAGTGTTGCAAAGGGAGGCGCGAAAAGTTTAACACAAATGTAGCCACAGGTTTGCAGTTTGCAAATGCATAGTTTATAAAGAGCCTGGGGCCCAGGCATAACAGACATCACAAATTTAATCCAA
This sequence comes from Rhyacophila brunnea, assembly GCF_057557595.1. Classification (NCBI taxonomy): domain Eukaryota; kingdom Metazoa; phylum Arthropoda; class Insecta; order Trichoptera; family Rhyacophilidae; genus Rhyacophila; species Rhyacophila brunnea. Next base: position 26,964,611 of record NW_028232774.1, read on the forward strand.
TAGTTTAAAAAGGCGCTACTTTGTTTCTACTACTTTGGACTATTAAATATTTTAAATATGTAGTTGTGCATTGCAATTTGATGTGATACCTATTGTGATGATTGCTATAGGTACTTAAATGATAACTCCCGTGTATTATTTAGGAAACACTACTTTAGAGCAGCACACTGCCCTTAACCTCAGCGATAGGTAGGTGGGCCCGCCAAAGATTTTGGCCTGGGAGCCCGCTTCAGGATGTGGGGCCCGTGATAGAATCCATTTGTCAATGAATGATGATGAATTTGGAATGACTATTAAAAAGGAAAAAATTGATAGAATTATTATGCGATAATTCATTGAAACAAAAACCCTAGTTCAATTTTGATTGAATCGAAGTGAATAAATAATATATTATTTTAAGTAAAGTAGGTACTGCTATACCATTCGTAACATCATATTTTTATGCGAAACGGGATTTTCTGCATTAGCTGCAATGAAATCCAAAAATCGACCCCGTTTATTAGAAAAAGAGCACTTTGTGCTAAGAAACAAGCACATCCATCGCATGAAAAATAAATTAATTTAAACATAAATATAATAAAAGTACTTAGTAAAATCTTGTTTATTTTTATACTTAATTAAGTTTTTTTTCTTTGTTGTGTTTAGTACATTTTTGGCCATTTAAAAGGGTGTCTGTATTATTTAATGAAATAAAGGGGGGGAGACGCCAAGATTAGATATCTTTTAAAGGGAGGCGTAGTAAAATAAAGTTTGGAAACCACTGGTCTACAGTGACAAGAGTTCAATTACTGCACGTTTCAATGTTGCAAGGGTATTATTGTGGACGCTGACTAAGGCCTGTGATGATTGACGCATGTACAATGAAAGCATATAAAGCTGCGACATACATCCACATATCTTGCGCTGGTATTTATTGCAGAAACATAAAACATACTGTTGTCGTCTATCTTCTTCTTTCCCATAAGTAACACAAGAGAAAGAAATATCCCATTGTTAAACACTTCATGTTTTAACTTAGCAAATTGCAGGTTGCAATAAAAAAATACTAAATTGCAAGCAATGTATCACAGTAAGAAAACAGAAGCTAATAATGTATAAGTGTATAAATTTCATCATACTGGCTATTAGGGCTGTAATCTACAGAGTAATGTCGACATTCTGGTCAACATGTCATCACAAACATGAGGAAATAAAAATACCCCTCCCTTCAGATACTACAAATCTCCTCTCCATTACCCCTGCAAATTACTATGTAGAAAAACAAAGATACAGGTATACAAAACCATTGTGAAGTTGACGATGTCTTTAATAACAGTCAGAAACTAATGATGTTTGATAGCAGCATATTTAGGAAAATTATCAGAAATTGCTGTCACAAACAAACTATACAGTATCTGTGATGAGCCGGATATCATAAAGTTTATAAAATTGCAATGACCACTGGACGGCTCATATAAAAATGAATGATACACCTCCTGTCGCGCCTAACGTCTAATGGTACGTTTACATTTGACACTAATATCGTCATATTTATGTATGACACCATATTCACTTAAGTGTAAACAGTAAGTATATTTGTATCTGCCACTTATTTTGCGTGTGTCGACTCTCACCTACCACTTATTCAATCTACTTATATACGCAAATGTAAACACCGCGTATTCGACAAGTTCGAACTTGGAGCGATATATCACCGAAGTTGGACCACCGTCTACTTTTATGTCAAGTACCTGACACAATATTCGTAGTTTGACAGGTACCTAGTGAATTGCATATGTATATTTCTAAAACAACGGACAATCAATAATCATAGGTACACCATGAATGTATGCCCAACGTTTACGTTAATAAATGTACTGTGTAGCGATCTGTCAAAAATCATAGACAATGAGAAATAAATCGGATGTGCCGTGTTCTATGGATTTTGTTCGAAAATAAAATATCGCTTGTTCTCGGCACATACGATTAATTCTGATGCACTCTGTGAAGAGAAAATGCGCTTCAAATGGTATTACCTAATTCATTTTGGCCCACACCTGCACTCGTATTAGGTACGATAATATTATATTGAATATGCAATGACGATCAAGTGCTAGATATCGCAATGTTACTGTTAATCGTTCTTCTACGCATTTCTGAATTGTGTGTCTTGTTTTTTGGCAAAAGGTCCAATCTTGCAAACTAAAGTTCACAAATTGAGTTGGATCTTCGATTTTAAACTCTGACATTAAACGGAAGGCACCTAGTTCTTCTCGTCGCTGAATCCATTCCCGCACCCATCAAGACCATTTTTTCCTCCTTTTTGTTGCCAAAAGACTTAAAATAATAACACTCGCTGCTTTCTTTTTTAACATTCCCATATTGACAACTGACATAACGTTTTTGAGAAGTATACAAAATAAGTGTCCGAATAAATTACAATATCATATGTAAACACCGCATATATTTATTCCAATGTTGCCATTGAATAAAGTGTCGAGACTTTATTTCAACGAGAAGTATACCAGAATTTTATGTCAGATCCATGCAGGTGTAAACAGTAAATGAAATTTTATGTCCGACACATAAAATAAGTATAACGGTATAAGTGTCAGATGTAAACGTACCATAAAGCTTGAGGGACGACGACACCCCGGGAGATCACAAATCCGGTGGCTGAACAAAGTGAAAGAGAAAAGGACCTCCAGACTCTCGGCATGTCCTACTGGCTAAGGATGATGGAGAATGATGCTGAATAATAATCTACCCCTGCCCGCAACCGCAAGTTCACATTACATACTAACATAGCAGCCATAATATAGAAATCTCCAACTAATCTGAAGGTACTTGGAAGAGAAAGTATTGTGTTCAGTTATTAAATTGGCTCGTTTCGAAAGTCTTTAGTAGGTTATTTCCATTTACCGTTTAATTATTGAGATCTGTTTATCTTTGCTTGGCCTTGTAGAGCACGTCTTAGCAACTTTGGCATATTATCTACAACAATATGGTAATGATGTAATTCTACAGGTATCTATTTGCTTATTATTTTTTTTTTAATTTGTTTCTTTATTAATAAACAGCACAACAGGTTGTTAAGCTTAATTGCAGTAGCAAAACTACCAGGCTTGAGGAATTCGCATATTGGATTATCACCTGTGTGGAGAAAGGCCAGTGGGCACTGGACTACGGTATGCCATAGATTGAAGTATGCGGGCTAATTGGAGAATCGCCAAGAAGGCAACATGTCTGTTGATAGTTCAATAAATCGAGTGCTTAAAGTCAGACAACGTTATCTACAAAATAGTGTTTTTTTTTTATTTTTAGATATCGTTATTTTACATTTACGGCTACATGATAGTCAAACAACGTTATGTCAATCTTTTCTAATTTCTTATTAAATCGTCAGTAAAGTTTAACGCTAACTACATAAGTTACCCTTGTTTTCATATTTTTTTAAAACTATCCCTATAAATTTTAACATCATCATAAGCAAGATAAATGTACAAAACACAATAAATTATAAAATATTAACATTAGGTTTTAAATAAACATTTTCGATTAGAGCGCCATCCGGTTAGCGACGAGTTATCCACGTGTTAAAACTGTGAACTAAACAAGCTCTTCCTATTTAGTCGATGACAGCGACTTCCGGCTTATGTCTAAATCTTCTTGATGGACAGTATCTGTCGTCGATGTTCAAAAATGAAGTCACACAATTTTCGGTTGTTCTTTACCGAACGCCCCTCCATCGATACACTTCATCACAAAATCTTTTAATATTTTTAAAATTTAAAGTTTTGTTGGTTTGATAATGACATTTTCTTCAACTCCTTATCTCCGACAGCACATACCAGACCCATCCCCTCTGTAGGGTGTGATATCATATATAAACAATCCCACAGTGTCGCTACCTCATTCTAGCCTACTGAGCGTCGTCATTAAAAGAATTTTCCAGATTTAAAAACAGCTATGTTTGCAGACCTGTTGCAGCAGTCGTACATACCGAATTCTGGAAAAAGTATCTTTAGACTTCTGTCGTGCACAAATCATTATTTGATATCAAAGAGGATGTTCACATTGTATAATCGGTAAAGACATATTTACAAATTCTGCATCAATATGATTACGGCTACATGAGATTTACGGTTAAAAGAAATGATTCCTACCTTGCTGGCGGTGCGGTTCCACACGACAACCTTGTGCCCGGAGTTGAGGAGATTCTTAACGATGCCACTGCCCATGATGCCCAGACCCAGGAAGCCAAACCGCATCTGACTCGGTAGAATGTTTTTGCCTTTCAACGTCTCCGATATGTTCTCAAGATCTAGTATCGGAGTTTCCTGAAAATAAACCAGATGTGCCCTAATTATTTCAACTGCTATATAATATTTTAAACTTTATTTTCTCTCCTAATTCGAACTGATGGTAGCGAATTTGCAATATGCACCTACAACAGGTAGAATTCTTTTATCGGCAATATTGCACACAAGTTAACAGAATAAGACAACAATATGGTAAAGGTATGAATCCGATTTTGCAATATGCTCTCTTATTGCAATGTAAGAATGTACAGGTAACCCCCCCCCCCCGTTAATCGCAGCGGATACGGACTGACAGGGCTCTAGCCTGGGGGCTCGGGCTTAGGGGGGGGGGGCGGCATAGCGGGTCGACCTGTTAAGTGAGATAAACACCACAAATTTGCTGTAATAATAAAAAAAGTTGCCTGCGGGGCTATTTCACAAGTAGAATTTTATTACTATTAGTGTTTTCTGATGCCAATATGGTGAAAGCTCGCATGTTACTTGACTATCACAAATGTGCTTCATAATATTATGATGCCGAGTGTCGACAATTAGTGGAATTATTTAAAAAAAACCAAAATTCCCTAATACATGGAACCCAAGAGTTCCGTGGAATACCATTTGGGGAATACTACTGTAAAACATTACACCGCCCTTAACCTTGGCGATGGGGGCTCGCTTCAGGATGTGGGGGCCATGCGTTTTAGAAATTTCTCAATCAACGGGGGGAAATGAAAAACAACACAAATTACAATTTAAAAAAGATTTTTTGATAAACAAACAAAATTAAATTAATGTCATACATAAATTAAAAGTACTATAACTTTGCAATAAACTGAAGAAATTACATTAATTTTGCTCCGCGTAGCAAAAACGAATCTACACAGTTTACCCTGCTGGTCTGTCTGCAATTTTAATGTAAAATTTGTCGATAACTGTCAAATAATCTGATCGTATGCACATGATTACACTCATTATGACAATTTCTGGCATGCGGTAGGTACAACAAAATTAAACTCAAAATTGATTGTGGTATAATGAATTTGCACTCTGCGGATTGCGATGGAAAAGGGTTACGTGTATTTACAAAAGAATGAAATTTCTATGAAGAGACTAAGAAGCCAAACTCTTTTATTCGTTTCCACTAGTAAGTCAATGGATGGTATTGATGTAGATTGTAGATGCACGATGCATCATAGTCCGTGATTGACATTTCACGGAAAAAGATTTTCGAACTTTGGCTGAAGAGGTCTTAGATTGTGGAGATGGTAATGATGCTGATAAATAGCTAATTAATTTTTACTAAGACCCCACTTACATACTATCTAGCCGCTAGCGGAACTAAAAGCATGCTTTACAAGTCACTCATAAAGCCTGTGCTCGCTACTCCTCGGAAACTTGGGTATCAGCTCTTCGCAAAATGAACAAGCCTAAATCCAAATCAAAGCAGAGCTGTACAGTCATCAGTAAGACTCCTTAACGAAACTCAGTTCAATCAATAAAGGTCAGGAGATTACAATGACTATGTCATGTGCATCGTATGAACAAAAATGAACTGACGAAAAAGTAATCTTGAGCAATCAAAACGACATCATGTCTGAGGGTTTCCGAAAGAATTTGCAAAGAAGGTGACCTAATTTCAAAACGTATTTTCCGGGTTTAGCTCAGTTGGATATTGACACAACAATCTCAGCTAGCATGTTCACCTTCTTACCAAGCTGCGTGCCTCTATAGTCTATAGTATATTTGCCAAGACAGTTTTAAGTGTTAAGGGCCAATACCTCTAATCATTCTTGTCACAGTCAGTTCAACAGCTTCTTCACAAACTAACCCAGCACCATATAGCTCCGATGAATATCTGCATTCTCCGCATGGCTCATTCTGGCATTCCATACACCAAATGATGTCTTGTATATCAGGTAGAAACCCAGCCTGGTTTTTTCTGAGGACGTGCATTATCGGGTCCCTTATTCTCATCAAGAGGATGTTTGCCAAAATCTTTCCCGGAACGCTGAGTAGCGTAATGCCTCGGTAATTGTCGCAGTTAAGAGGGTCACTTTTTTGTGAAGTGTGATGATTTTACCATTCACCCAGTCCCTTGCACAGCACTCTTCTTCCCACACCTTTGTAATCAGATGAAACAAGGTGCAGGATTGCGCTCAAACTGTACTTGAGGAATTCAAGATGTATGCTGTCTCCCCCTGGTGCCTTTTCGTTGTTGAGCCTTTTCACAGCCGATTTTATTTCGGCGTGCGTGGAAATTTCGGTCGCTCAGAGGATATACAAAAGTAAGACTTCTATAGGTATGTCAAAGGGGGCCAAAGGGGGTGGGCGGTTCAGCACTCCGCAGAAATGATTCTTCCAAATCTTCTTGACGTATTCTGTGTCAGACTCTATGACTCCATTGGGGCCACCCACAAACGACTACGGGAGTCGGTGGTCGACTGCCACAGACTTGGACTTCACGGGTGATTCGGAAGAGTTTTCTGGTGTCATTTCTGCTTGCTGCTTCCTCTGCTGTTTTAATTTTCCGGTTCATGAATTAGCGCTTGTCGAGCCGCACGGATCATTTGACTACCCTGTCTTGGGTTTGGTAGTCAGTCCGGCGGTCCTCGATTCGGTCGGGGTCTGTCTCCTCGTCTCTCAGGACTTTCAGCTTGGCTCGCTTTCCAACTTCATCCCATGTTTCATCAGACATCCACTTTGGCTGCTCACTCCTTCTGGTACCAAGGATGGTACGAGCCGATGACACAATCGCACTCTTTATGAGGTTCCAATCCGCCTCGATGAGGTCGGATTCAGATGCATGCCGCTCATATATACGATCTACACTACCTCGTACAGCAGTTTCGAACTCGATCCAGATTCTGTCTACGTCGATATGTTCGCGTTTCGGAGGCCTCGTCTGGCGACTGAGTTTTACCCAGATACTTGCAATGAGGAACTCGTGGTTGCTATGGATATCGGTGTCTCTGTAGGTGCGCACGTCAGGAAGTTCCTTTCGGTGTGTTTCAAGCTGTACAAAAATTAGTCAATCTGCATCCCTGTGCGTCCATCAGAAGACGTCCATGTGTATTTGTGGATGTCTTTGTGTTGTCGTTGGGGTCACCGAGGCCGTGCCCTCCCATCACCGTGAGACCAAGCACCGAGTCCGCTCCTACTCTAGCATTGTAATCCCCGATTACAATCACGCGGTCTCTTCACGGGTGGCGGAGACTGCCACATGGAGGGAATCATAGAAGGCGTCTTTTGTCTGCGCGTCGGAATCCTCATTGGGGGCGTAGCACTGAAAGACAGTCAAGGAGCTACCAGGCGTCTTGAAGGAGGCACGTATCAGTCTTTTCGAGATTGATTCCCATTTCATGAAGCAACGGGCTGCTCTTTTTGACATCAATACTGCCACTCCCTGGTGATGATATTGCTTCTGACCTGAGTAAACAACAGAGTAACCCTCAATCAACTTTCTCTCGGCTCTTTTCCAGTGCACTTCGCTCAGCCCTAGGATGTCCATAATGTAGCGCAAGTTATTAGAGAGGATTACTCTGCTGGTTTCATTGTCCATTTCCATGCTGTGTCGTCGGTTTACAGAGCTGGTTGTAGTCCGAGGCTGCTGTGATTTAAGGAGGCAAGATGATTAGCCCAGTGCTCTCGCCCCCTGAGCCACGAGGGCCCTGAAGGTCGGCTTGACCGGGTTTTTCTGTAAGGGTTTTTCTTCCCTTAGCAAGGAGGCCTTCGCACTCACTCGCCCTTCGCCCCCTGCTATTAGCTACAGCTTACACTGCATTGTCCGGTGGTCGCCGCGGGGAGGCCAACAGATGGGACTTGCTGGCAGTTTGGCATTTCCCAACATTTGCTATGGACACATCTACTGGTGTGAATGTGTCCACTCGGGACCAACCAGCCGTTGACCATAACTATAATTATAATTTATAAATATTGCTTTAAACTGGATAAAAATAATGTTTACCAAGCCTAAGGAATTCCGCATCCTCAAATACCATTCAAATAATACAGGGTGCTGGTATAGCCTGGAAAGAAGAAGACTGGCAAGTGACAAGTGATGAGAATCTTGAAAGCGCAGCGTGTTGGTTATTTAGTTTATTCAAAGGGCAAACATAACAAAAATAAAGAAAGAATAGAAACGCTCAAAGAAGCATTGAATGTTCGTATCATATTCCATATCTTTACATCACCATCAGATCACACTTACCGGTCTTATAACGTTGGCGGGTCTGTCGAGCAATGAAGAAGATGACTTCTTGAAGGAATGGTTCAGCATTGATTCATTTTTGACATCGTCAAGGTCGGTGAAGGAGAGGAAGTCTGATTTGGCTTTCTTTCGCGGAACAACCTTTGCACCACTCGATATTCTCTTTATCGCTGACTTTTCCTGGAGCAAAATAAAAAAAATATTTTAACATAGTGCAATATTATAATATTCACGAAATGTTTAATTAACGATCAAGCTCTCGTGGTGCAGTGGGTAAGGCACTGGCCTTCCGCCCGAGAGTTCTGGGTTTGATTCCCAGTGAGGACACAATATTTATGTGTTTTTCTCAAAGGCTGGGTGTTCGTGATTGTCCAAAATTACTAACAACCACCTTGTACGAAAAAGCAAGGACACGGTTATTAATAATTCTAAAAAAAAAAAAAAGTAACGGTGCAGTTAACCTGATAACCCGTAACGTAACGAATACGTCATGGCCAGCCGCGATTCAGGCGCCCGTAACGTACGATATACGTCGTGTCGTTCTGCGCGCTTGTATGAGTCAAATGTTTATTTATTCAATTTTAAAACGTGTAACTACATTTCTGATCAGACCTTGCAAGCAAAAAACATTTGTATGGCGCATACATCGCGAGAATAAGGGAATTTCCCGAGAGGCCAAATCAGGGTTAGCTCAAAGTTCCCCTGTAACACTGGGATTTCTACTACTAGGTATGATTCAATACTGACGCGATCGGCGTGTAGTTGGCGCCGAGTTATCAATCAATAAAGTCGGAATGCTAATTTTCTTATTCAGATTTGCGTTATAGTTTAACTGTTTTCAATGTTTTTATATTAATTTCTGTTGAGTGACCAAGTGTTTTATTTATATTTCACATACAATTTGCGTATAAAAAAGTGTTATAGTTACGAGTTTTGTTTTAAATTGTACCTACTGAAGTTGACTGAAAAGAAAGATTTTTGATGTTTTAAGACAGAAATTGATGAAAGACCAAGTGTTGTGACTATTTTTTATTTGTATTTCGGATTCAATTTACGTATACGGAATGTTTTATTTACAAGTTTAGTTTTACAAATTTTATGATTCAAAATGGATGAAATTGACGATTTTGGTGAAATCGATAACCTTATCGAAACAGTCGAATCTGAAGACGATGGAAGTGATGATTCGGATGTTGAATTAGAAGAAACTTTGGAAGCGGATGTAAGTCAACATAACACATCGGAATCCACTGAAAGACCGTCATTTGTTTGAGCCGCGCGCATTTTGTTTGTATGTTTTGAACCGTGCTTCGAAATTTTCCATACACAAGAAAATTTCTAGTGATTTTAATGTGTTTAGTGTAATTTAGTGCTATCAGTATATATGTTGACATTTTACAAAAATACTATAAAATTTATTATGTAAGAAAATGGAGTTTGTGTTAAAGCAGGAAGTGAATATGGCAGTAATTCTCAATCAGGCTCTGCGAGACATGGCAGGGGTTCCGCACTAATTTAAAAATAAATTACACCACAAAACCTTTTTTACACAGAGTGGAGACACTTTTATTCTTCCAAGGCAAGTAAGATACATTTGGGTGTATTACATTCAGTTACAAATTATGTCGCTATTGAATGAACAACGAGAACATCGCCGCCAGGTTACAAATATTATTCGATTACATGCTATTTGAACATGAGCTTACGTAACCAAAAAAGGTTGGGAGTCACTGGCATGGATTAGTTGGACTGAATATTTGCCGAACTGTGTGTAGACAAATCAATATATCGTCACTGTTCTGGCAGAAAACACTAATTCTAAAAAATGACATATTGAGTTAGTACCAAAATGTTCCTTATTTCAAACTTTACCGTCTGGAAACCTTCTTAATAAATAAACAGTCTTTATTTTAAAGTCACCCTTTTTACGATTACTTAATAAACTCACATGATAGACCATTATTTCAAACATTTTAACAACTTCAAAGTCAAATTATTCAAAACTAGTATTCTCCAGTTAGTGTGTTCTGCCAGAACAGAGACAATATTATGTAAAGTTAGCTTTAGCTGACATCAAAAGTTGGTGAATATTGACAAGCAGTGCCTGAATACAACAGTTACATGTAAGGCGGCTCTCGTGATGCAGTTGGTAAGGCGCTCGCCTTCCACCCGAGAGTTCCTGGGTTCGATCCCAGTCATGACAAAAACATTTATGTGTTTTTCTCAAAGCCTGGGTGTTTGTGATTGTTCAAAATTACTAACAACCACCTTGTACGAAAAAGCAAGGACATGGTTATTAATAATTCTAAAAAAAAAAAAAAAAACAGTTACATGTAAATTCTACGTATTACATTTCACATAGCATAGTTCGCCGCGAGCTTTCTATCAGAAAGAGATGACCGTATACTATACAGTCATCTCTATAGCACCGTTACACAATTATGCGTTGTTCATGGGGCATTTTCATAGCTGATTTTGGCAAAATTCATGAATTGATTCAAAATTCAAAATTCATGAAAGATGAAAACCTAACCTAACTTAACCTAACAAATAATCCAGTATATCGGCTATTTTCAAAATTTATTTGCTGCTGGCTTTCTGTAAACCGACAAGAGCCGTGTTTTACATAGACATGAATTTTATCTCAGTACTATACGACCCAAATTTCTCAATACAGAATACAACAGGACAGAATAGTCACGGGGTCACTGGGGCCAGAACTCCAAATTAGTAGGTCTTAGTACTGAATATTAACATCTGGAGAAAGAAAAATGCAATTTGATTTCACAACACAAGTAGGCTGCTATAAAAAATCTACAAAAGGGAGACTTTCAACACTCAGAATAGCTTTCCTGGTTATTATTAAAATATATTTGTTTTTCTACATTCTGAAGACTGTACACACACAAGTTGACAACATCATAAAAACTGCAACTCACTCGACTCACCTATTAAATCGGAAGTAATAGAAAAAGTGTTGCTAGCATAATGACCGATTAAGTAATTTAGGGTAAAATAAATTATGATAATAAATATTTTATGAGGTTGTAAATTTTTTCTGTGTTTACACGGCTATAAAGTCTTCGATTTGACATAATTTTGTATGTGAGCAATCTTGCTCAAGCATGAACCTTATCAAGAGTATATTGAAAAGCCAAGGGACTGAAAAGGCAAAAGTACAAACCACATAGCAGACATAAACTTCCATTCATTCTTCACATTAATTGAAAGGAATGATTATGTGTTGTGTACAGGGGCGGCTCTACCCTAAGGGTTCGTAGGGACCATCCCCACATAATTATCATGTCAAAAATACACGTCCAATATTTTTATCATTGTCATAATATATCTACATAATTACATGATTAAATGAACTATTTAATTTATTTTATCCATCTAAACCCGTCGCTATTTTATAGATATTTATTATTATTAGTACACAAATAAATAAACCAATAAATGTAAATTATGTAATAACCTGATGATTACGCGATATTAAAATATGCCCTATTTCACTGTGACACCTACGTACAAATCAAGAAAGCTATGTTTATTTTTCTCCGACCGGGCTCAATCAGTCCCATCCCGTCGCCACAGTACAAATCTCGTTCTACAAAGGATGTGAATGCATTAGCGTTAGTATACGCATACTGGATAGCGAATCAAATAACCCCTAAGTGGGTAAAAACGATGTGATTAAGTACGACTCGGATAATTATATTATTTATTCTGAAAAATTACTCATTTCCTCATTAATAAAATCATATTATGAGAAAGTCGTTAGGTATGCATATGTATTTAATAATTAATGGCTAAACCCCACTACCAGCTAGAAAGTCGTCGAGCCGCCACTGGTTGTGTAGTTAATTTACTGTAAAAAATCATTTACAATGTAATTTTCTTCATGACACTTTCTCCGTTTTGATTCTTCTGTCTCAAATGGACTGATAGAGAAACTGATAGAGCACTTGACTCCAGGACGGACATATGTACAATGTTCGCACCATGCACATCCCTGAAAAGTATCTGCACGCAACTAGCATAATGTAAATCTACAATACAGATATCCTAGATCTGAGCAAGGAAGAAATTTGATTGAAGGTTACACTATCGTCTTCTATAGTCAGAGGTACTACCTTCAAAGAGTGTGCAATGGTAATATCAAAGAAAGCTGTCCATTGCCTCATGAAATGGTAACCTATCTCAGAGACTCCTACACACCTCTGTCAAGACAACGGGTAGCTCCTTAACAACTTTCAGTGCTACGCCCGCACTGAAGATACAGGTGGGTAGACTAAGGATGTTCTCTACAATTCCCTTTACACAGAAGTCTCCGCCATCCTCTAGGGAGACTGTGCGATCGTAATTGGGGATTACAATACGAGATGGAACGGACTCAGCACTCAGCCCTGTGACGCGGTGACACGGCCTTGGCGATCCCAGCAACAACAATGACGATCTCACTGAACTCAAGACTAATGAATTCATCATCAGAAGGACAGATTTCGCCGCATCTCCTGATGGACGCACAAAGATGCTGATTGACTAATTACATAGAGCACAAGCACCGAAAGTAATTAATCACAAGGTAAATTGGTACCTCAAAAATAAAGTAGCGTCTTCCACTTCTGCCATCTCTGGGACCAGATGGAATAAGCATCTGAGTGGATGCCATGGAATGAATGAATCATGGGAGAAAGCAAGCGAGACTGAAAGCCCTAAAAAACCTGGAAACAGACCCCGACTGAGCCGAAGACCACCAAACAGACAATCAGACCCAAGACATAACCAAGAGACTCGTGCAGTGCATCAAACTCCAATTTATGAACCAAAAAATTGAAATAGGATGCATGAATGACAGCGAAAAACTCTTCTGAATCAGCCACTAAGTCTGTCAACCTACCAACTCCTGGAGTCATTTTCAGTCCCAGTGGAATGATAGTCGAATCCAGAATATTTTGAAAATATTTGGAAACATTATTTCTGCAAGTGCTCAACCGCCGCCCGCCTTAATTCCTTAAGTAGTCCGATTGCAATATTTTATGTCCCAATGTTTTATCTGATGAGACTCTAGATCAGACTATCCGGAAGACTAGATAAATGATAACATGTTCATACTTAACAAAGACAGGTGTGCTGCGACAATCACTAAGGCATCATGCTAACTCAGTGTTCCAGGAAAAATTTTAGCACACATCCCCTTGAAGAGAATAAAGGATATCATTGAGCATGCCTTCAAGTGACACCATGTCGGTTTCTTACCTAGACCATCGTATGTGGACCAAATCAATAAAATGAATAGTGGAAATCTTACCTTTTTTGGCTTTGCGTTAAGTTTTTTAGGAGTCTCCACATCTTCCTCTTCCTCTTCCTCTTGAATGCCATCTTTCAATTTGTTGAACTCCACATCGGGGTCTGCTCGGACGCCATCCACTGGACCAAATTGCTGCACAAATGGTTATAAGAATGAGTTTACACAAGTTAAACAAGCAATAACTAAAATTATATAAAATTAGTGCAAGTCAGTTTTAGCACATCTTCTGATTCTTAAGCAGCGTTAGAAACCATATCCGAACTTACACTTTCTACATAAAGATGGACTTTGTAAGGAAGTCAGCATTAGTATGGATGCACTACATTTAGTTTTTATTTATCAGCAAAATTTTGATTTCATATACTTGGATGGCCGTTTCTTGTTTCTCCGCAAGTCTCCCTGCCTTCAATTATACCACAAAATTGAAATTTAAAAAAAATAGAATATTGGAACCACCAGTACGCATTCGCATTCAATGGAAAGTCTCAATTCAACGCACATGTACACAAACATGTATTTTGCATGGAATTTTGGAATGAAATGAAATGAATGAAAGGATGGATCAAGGTAATGTCTTAATTAATACACCACTCATAATTACTCTGCAGTGCATTACAAACGTGTGCAGAAAGTAGGCCGAGAAAAGTTCCGGTGGTAAGCCAATTTGCAGTAGAAGATCCGAGCCTCTGTCTCCCTTCTGACCCATTGCCCAAGTTCTCACTCACCAAAGGTCAGCAACACGTAATGAACCACGGCCCTACCTCTTCCCTACTCCATTAACCTGCACACCACGTAATGAGCCGAGCTGTAGCTCCTCGTTACGTCCCGACCACTCCATCTACCACTCACGGATGATGTTCGACGCCAACTCCACCTCCCCCGAAGAAAGACATTAATTAATTAAGTTAACAATAATGTGTCAACTCGATGTGTTTTAAAATTACATCCCAGCTAAAGAAGTAAAAGTAAACTTTGTCTTCACAACACATTGACCTTTCCCAGTTGAAGAAGCCCTAAGGCTCACACAGGGCTGCAATCTAAAGACAAGCTGTGTCAATACTCGATTGGTACACTTGCCTAATTATTTTGCACAAATATACTGGAGTCTATATGTTAATATAGCACAAGGCTTTTGACTATGAACGAAATGAAAATATTGGAACTTCTATACTGTATACTTTTGCACAGGTATAACTGAACATGTGTAGCATAGATTCGCACAAGTCTGAACCGCAAGTATATCACTCACGCATGCAGCTAAGTTTGTAGCTGGTTTAAAGCAATACTACGTAATAGATAACTGTAATTTTTCTCTTACCTCCGGATCCTTAATGTATGCCTCAATTTGACTAATTGCTTCTTTGAAAGTAGCAGTCTTGCAAGACTTGATAAGCTGGTCTTTAAATTCGTAATATGGCTTAATGTTCGGTTCCTCTATCCAGGCACTATAAATAAGAGAAAAGAGTGTTAACAGTAGCATTTAAATCAAATAGTACTCAGAGCATCCCGGGAAGAACTTCTCAAAATGAACATCTGTAGTCTGGCTCATACCGTTACTTCGGTTGAACATTTTCTTTCGCTGCATCATGCTGCAATTTATTGAATATTAATCAATCCTCCCTCGTGTAAACCACTTCACACTGGGTATTGGATATTGGTCAAACTACAGATAGGATCAACTTCCCTTTCAACTGACCACAACACCTCAAGACATCCAAGTGTCTGGTATAAAAACCAGTGCATTGCACATTAGACTATGACGGTCACCGGCTGTGATCAGCATCCAATCTTTACATCAAGTAAGTTTTTATAAGGAATTGTTGTTAAGCCATTCGCCTCACCCATTGAGGCATTGCTCTGAGTTACACATACCTTGTAGTCACAGGTTTGGAACTTGCGCCCTTATTCATTGTGGGTGTCAGAGAATCAAAGTATTGGTAAGATTAATAATTCATTCGCTTATATAGTAACAGGGTGTAAACGTCAACCAAATTATACTCAGTGGTTTCGATTTCACTATACTCGTACCCATACAACATAAATGGGAAATGGATTTAATCCTCACAACTGCATACTATACTTGAAATAGGTATGTCCACAACAGAAATTAATTTTAATAAATAGTAAAGTTCAAATGAGAGTTTAATTAAACTTACTAATTGTTGGAGCCGAAGAAATAAATACATTGCACTCCGACAGTCTTCTTTGGCGGTTGTTTCAAATCGTGGGTAGGAAGAGCCACCTGCAAGAAAATATTAAATTTCAAATTTTCATTTCTTATACATAATACCTATTAGGTAAGATGATAAGTGTAAGACCTCAGTGGCAGCGTTTTGCAAAGTGGGGGGTGCATGCTAAACAAAAGCACACAATATGCACGCTGCGCACTGCAAAACACTGCCACTGAGGCCTTACGGTAAGGGTCATCCATAAATGACGTCACTCAATTTTTTGTACTGCGTCTCAGATAGAATATTCACACATACAAATGACGTGACGCAATAGCAAATATTCTGCCAAATTACATGCGAAGGATGTTCAAAAAGTAGCACCCGCAGAGAGCATCAGTCGCTGACAGTCAGTCTGTGAGTGAAGAGTGTACTAAGCACCCGTTGAATTTTCATTGCAGGTGAAATGATGTAATGACTACGACAGCGGTATTGCATCAAGCATAGCGGTACTCAAGCGGAAAGTAATCGAAAAATTCAGTAGGCTTTCTAGTATAATGCCATCAGCATCTAGAATTTATTTATTTTTTAACATTCAAAAATGTGATGTAATTTGAACAAGGGGTAAAAGATTTTGTGATAAAGTGTGAAAAAAATATCGAAGATCGTGTGACATCATTAAATTTATGGACATCCCTTAACGCTAACGCATCTGACTGAAGCCAGTGTAATATGCATTAATTAATCGATCTTACCTGTACTATGCATGTTAAGCAAACTACACGAAAGTTTTTAATTTGAACCGCCTGATCGGCAATAACTGCATCCGGAGTCGTAAAGGAATTATGTATGGTAAATTAACATTTCTGATAAAACATAAATCTGTGTCGACAAAAAAACTGAAACATATAGTTACATTTTAATTCCAGAATTTTTTCAGCATTTCTTTGTTAAACTGATGGTGCTGCATTCTTCAGAAATGGATAAAAAAATCCACTGATGTGACTCATTTAATTGGGTTTAAGTTAAACTATGTCACATATCCTGACTTAGCGTTCATACATAAGAAAAGTAAATAGAGAACATACCAGCGAACCAAATGCAGTTAAAGCATTTAGATGCTTACTGATAATAATTGTTCCACAGGCGATTTATTTTTATATATAGAGACGAATTTATAAGAATAGTGTAAGAAACTTTGTCTATGAAAAAATGCATTTCGAGGATGTATGAGAACTGTTTCTAAAATGGATAGAATACATTATTTCTAAGTCGACCAAGAGAACATGTCCGCCTTTTGGATACCATCTGGTAACCCTAACCAGAGGTATTTTAAGAGCCTTATAACAATGATTAGTTTTCAGCCCTTCAATCAATGTCTGGATTAATGCAATGAATCCAAAATACATATATTGCATATCAAGTACTCATACATCAAGCAATGTACCAGTGATTAAAAACACAATAATCGCGGCTTCACAGATGTTGGCATTAATATTTATTTTATAACGGTGGACTTGCAGCTGTAGACATAAAACGAAAATAGTATAAAGAAAGTGAGTTAATATGAAATGATTTGAATTCGCTGGATGTGATATGAGTATGTAGGTAGGTAATCAATCGAATATTCGGTTTAACGATAGATATCCTCAAAAAAGCGGGAAAGAATGCAAATGAAGTACTTGCACAATTGTTCACAGCCTGCATATGCAAAGAGGATGTCCCAGAGGTATGGAAAAATGCCAGCATTGTCATTCTTCACAAAAAAGGTGACAGAGAAGACCTAGCAAATTATCGTCCAATAAGTCTACTCCCTATTCTCTACAAGATGTTCACAAAAATTCTCTCAAACCGTCTGCAAAATGTACTAGACGAGAACCAACCGAGAGAACAAGCCGGATTTAGAGGAGGATACAGCACTATGGACCATATCCAAGTCGTCAGAGCAATCATAGAGCAGTGCCAGGAATACAAACTGCCACTATGAGAAGGCGTTTGATTCGATAAAGAAATGTTCAATACTCGACGCACTCAGAAAACAAGGAATCCCTGGGCGCTATATAAATATTTTCAATAATATATACAGTAGCGCAACAGCATCTGTAAATCTCCATAAACCATCGCGCAGATTTCCTATCAGCAAAGGAGTCCGACAAGGTGATACAATCTCACCTAAACTATTTACAGCTACCCTTGAAGACTTATTCAGGCAACTTGACTGGAATGACAAAGGGATCCCCATAAATGGAGAATACTGAGTCATCTGCGCTTTGCCGATGACATAGTAATTTTCTCGCAAGACTCAGAAGACCTCCAAAACAGAATGCAGGAACTCGCTGAAGTAAGCAACAAAGTAGGTTTGAAAATAAATGTAACAAAGACGAAAGTCATGTTCAACTGCTTTGCAGGCCAAAAAGAGATCCTCATCAATGGCACTCAGCTCGAACAGGTGAAAAGCTACATCTATCTGGGACAACAAGTGTCTATAGATGGATGTATATTTGATGAAATTGTTCGCAGAGTAAAGCTAGGCTGGAGTGCTTTTGGCCGCCTGAATAATATCTTCAAAAGTGACCTTCCACTGTGCCTAAAGCGCAAAGTGTTCAACCAGTGTGTGCTTCCCGTGATGACATATGCGTGTGAAACATGGACCCTAAGTAAAAGAGAGATCCAGAAACTCAGAGTAGCACAACGTGGTATGGAGAGGTGCTTGCTGGGCATAACGCGACAAGACAAAAAGAGGAATGAGTGGATAAGGAAGCGGACAAGGGTTTGCGATGTAATAGAGTTTATTAAAAGCCTTAAATGGAGATGGGCTGGACACATAGCTCGAAGAAGAGACAATCGTTGGACAAATCTAGTCATCCAGTGCTATCCAAGAAGTACAAAACGTCCACAAGGTAGACCTAGAGGCCGCTGCATCGATGAAATGATAAAGTTCTGCGGAAGTACGTGGCAACGCAATGCACAGGACTGAGAGAAGTGGAAGCAACTTGAAGAGGCCTTCATCCAGCAGTGGATAGATTCAGGCTGATGATGATGATGATGAAGTCCCATATAATATGGGAGAAAATAATTTCATAGGAATTGGTAGGTATAGAATGTACTTACTTTTATAAAAAAAAATCGATTTCATAGATAATGAATTTAAAATCTGTCTTTCTGCTTAGGGATACTTATATTATTATACAAAAAATATATTATTTTTTCTTTTTATTATTTCATTGTAAATATCAACATTGGAGGTTATGTTTTTGTTAGGTTAATGTTTGACATTAGGGGTTATCAATGACAACAGGTATTTAAATACGGTTTTAACGTTTTAAAATCATGTCATAAAAGTACAATTATGTCGTTATATTTCGGTACGCTCAAATTGAAAATTAAATTCGTTTCCCGCGCTATCTTTACGACAGAACCAAGAAAGTTGACAAAATACAAAATTTAAGCTGCGATGTATTTATATCACATTTTCGGACGGTAATATTTTTTCACGACTCCTGGACACAAATTTGGCACTTTCGAGAAAGCTTAGAGTATTTATTTAAGAAATAATAAGCAAATAACGGTTTCACAACTTACCCGGCCGGGCCATGGACTGAACCCCTTCATTTTGGCCCTGCAAAAAGTAATAAAACGATGTAAAGAAACATTTTTCGAATATTATAGGAGTATTAGTTGTCGTTTTGACACTTGGAAAGTTTTATTGTCAAACCTACCATACTAAATCGTTTAATTTATAAGCGACAGACATCGTACATACGAACAGAACGAACTTCCAAACTCAACTGAAATGAAAACAATTTTACATGATACCACAATGAAAAGTCAAATTGAGCGTCATATTATTACTAGTGTTGCTACTGTTTTGAAACTTATTACCCAGCTGCCGGCCGTCGCTGTTCTTAATGCTGATGATCCATTGGTTAACCAAAAGTTTACGTTCGGAAATATACCGGTTTTGCAGACGTTCCGTCAATATAGCAGTAGAAAAGGCTGTATCTTCAATAATTCTTCATTCACTCGTGTAGCGGTAGACTGAAAACGACACAAAATAACATTGTCAAGGAAAATACCTATCTATTAGAGTATCCTCTACGTAACTTTTCAATTGTACACATTGACAAGATCTGTGTGTACGCACTGCGTATTAATGTAGACATTAAATGCCAGGCGCCTGATTGGTTGATTTCATCAAATAATTCAGTAAAACCCATTCCAAATTGTAAGGTTACGTGGAAGATAATATACTGTAAAGGCACTAATATAATAGCCTTGAGTTGTATAAATAATTATTATCTTATTACCGATGCATTAATACCAATTAATAGCTTGACACTATAAAATCATAATTTTGATAATCTTTGTTTGAATTCGTTCGCTGTCATACACATCAGTGCTCGAAATAGAAAATTTTACGAACCGGAGCGCTTGATAATTTTCCAAAAAATTACGTCTGCCAGAATTTTTGTTATAACTATAGGTACCTAAACTACCTACCAAGGAAGGATAAAATGCAAATAGCCATTAAAAATGCACATTGACTGAACATATGGACAGGCAACGTTAATCAGCGCCGCAGGCAAAAATACAATGCATTTTTACGAAATATACTCTAAAATATATATTTATTTTCTTTTTTGTCTCTATTTTCTGCATATGTACTATCTACCCCCACTGGATGTCACTGTATTTTTACTTATAATTAATAATGTATTTATTTTGATTAATTTGATTTAATATGTTGATTTAGTTAGTAATAACACAATCAGGGGTGTCCCTAGGGCATATGCTGCCCTGCCCCTTAAATAGACTAAAAATGCCGCTCTTCCGTATTTCAAGAAAATATTATTATCCTTCACGTATATTAAAAAAAAGATTTAAGAACCGGAACGTTATAATATTAAGTAAGACGCTTGAGGATTTTACTAGACGGCTCGCTGGAAGTCGGATATTTTACAAACCGGTACGCCATTTTCGAAGTTTTTACGAACAGGAACGCCATCCTCGGAAATCCCACGAACCGGAATGGCGCTCCGGTGCGTTCTGCTCCATTCCGAGCGCTGATACACATAAAATACTAATATTTATTCACTCAATATGCAACTGCTATTATTGTAACGAAGTCAATGACATTCCATAGGCAGCAGATGATCCGATGCTTAGAGCGGTATGTACCATATTATACATCGATAGCGAAACATTATAAAAGCTGGTGGCAATAAAAGGAACGCGAATAGGTTTCTTGAAAATGAGAGTTTTTATGTGTTCTATATAACATCAGTAAATTGTATGTAACATATTATTATATCAGACATTAATTAAATATTTAATAAGACGAATAATTAATAAAAGAAAAAAATATTATCAACTACCTAGGTAGGTAAGTACCTACATAAATTATATTCAAAAAATTTTACCTAAGAATATTAAATATTTTCAACCGCAATATTTTGGCTTATACCTAATACATGTAGGTACCTACGTCAGTTATGATAGAGCAATTTTTATCATTTAATAGTAGGTATAGTCATAATAATTTGAAAACAATCAGAGTTTTCAGAGTTACCTATGTACATTGTACATAATATATATCTATTGCGAAACTGCATGCTATGGATTCTTGCCAATGAGCTTTACCAATTAATAGAGCTATGTGTGTCTTATCTAATCACGAAAAAATAAACTAGTACCTAGTTACTTAGCAGTATTATTACTTAATAAAGCGCACAACTTTTTGCAATCGGCTTAAATTATTAAAGTATTAATCAGATTAACTAATTACCTGGTAACCGACGTCTGAATCTCTCTAAACTTTAGTTTTAACGTACCTACTTGCACTCAATCATTTAATATACTTTTTTATAAGTAGGTACATCGAATAATACCGGACTCCCAGGAGTTTTATGGTGGGTATGTTTTTGAGATATTATTTTCAAATTATATGTAGATAATATTGTCAATATTGTTGATAATTGATTGTTAAGTTTTTATGTAAGTTAGATATAAATATTTCAAATTATAGATGCACATAATACCCATAATATCACATAAGAGAGTAGCGATACGTTTATATGGGAGAAAAAGTGTTTATCCCATCTAATTTCATTGCCAGACTTCTTTATTATCTCTATTAATCTTTTTTAGTAGATATATTAGCATATAATTATCTAAGGTATTTTCAAATTATGTAAGTATATTCAATAAAGAAAGTTAACGATGCCTTTTTATTTTAAAAACAACCTTAAAAGACAATGAAATATTTGTGTTACCTTCACTTCTTTATTATTTTGTGTAAATCTACATGAAAATACTACCGTATGACTTATTGTCCGCATACTTTTGGCTCGTCAATAGACCGCCTGCACAATGTTATGGCGTCTGTGCCTGTCAGTCACTAAATAATATTTTTTTTTCAGTTGTTTGCCTGATTAACTTAATTGTTGAGTGACCAACTTCATAGATGTGTTTAATTTGTTCTTGTTATTGACAGATGACAGATTCAAAACCATAGTTTAATATAAAATATTATTATACAAGTAAATTGTATCACTTTCTTTTCGTTTGGCATTAGAATACTTACAATAATTGATCTGTACTAATTATGCGATTCCACACATGTTCAACCAATGGCACAGTCACTCCACAATATGTGAATAGATCTATGACTCTCAAAAAATTTATAACTTTCCTCTCTCCGTAATTGATTAAAAGTAATAACACGATGACGAGGTAATCATTATGCTGGTTATTTAGTAATGTTTGTATCGAGACCTAATAATTGGAAGTGATTTAAGTTTTTAAAGTAAATTAATATACTATTTAATTTATGTTTTCAGTAATCTATATTTTGACATATTGCCAAAGCAATTGCCAATTATCTACAGGAAAGAATATAATGTAAAATTCATGGGACTAGAAAAATTACACGTTTTTGATTCTTCGAAATGGGGTCATATTTTTGAGGTATGTCATTTTTATGTCGCACCTAAATAAAATAGGTAATTGTGCCGCAGATGCTGTCATGAGCTTTTATAATATTTTTTTTACGAAAACAGTTTATTCCACGTACTTAGACAATTATAATAAATACCCTTTTCTGTCGGCGCATCGGCTTTTCGATCCAATAATCGTTGATTGAAAATTTGAAATTTTCATACATTTTGATGCACCATTATCACAAACTATGATTATATAAGGTAATAATATTAGGTTTGGGGTATGTTAGATTAGGTTAGGTTAGGTTTCGTTTGGTCTAAAAAGAAAGTTATAAAATCTCATGACGCCATCTGTGACATATTTACCATAAAATGTATGGGTAATTATTATTCGTCGAGAATAAAATAAAATTTAGCAAAAATTTTATTAATGATCTTGATTTTTAGTTGAGTATGCACTCAAATAGAGAAAAAGTTGAGTTCAATTTATTCTCAGCTATATTGATATGAATAATCTTGAGTTATGGGTGACCCGATAGTGAAGGAGTCGTCCATATATGGGGGGGTATATATATACATCACATCTTATGGGGGGGGGGGGGTAGGAGGTCTGATAATTTGTGACAAAAAGGATAGGGAGGTTATACCGAATATGATGTATATCAGTGGTGGCGAACCCATGGCACACGAGATGATTTTACATGGCACGCTTTTAACACACTAACCTCATCAGGCGGTGGGCGATGCCGCGCCGCGAACCTCTAATTTTGATCGATTTACAATGTTTGAGACCACTGTAACAAGAGAATGCCTTATCTGATAGGAGCAATTCTGGTGTCAATGTGTGCATAAAGAACCAAACTAATGTATATATTAATAAACAATTTCATTTCTTCCAACCAAAAATGGCTGCACCAAATAAGAAACAAAAACGTGGTGGAGCTAATAGTAGTATTTCCGGCAGACAGTTTCAAAATTGGTGGACCGAAATGTATAGCGTAATTGAAAAAAAGCAATAAAGATATATGTGTGCTATGTTCTGTGAGTGGTATCTAGAACATCATCATTCTTTAAATAGAATTCTTAAAAACTATTTTTCCTCCATGAAAAACCAAGGCAAAATAATATATGGGACATTTTGGCACACGTACGTAAAAAGGTTCAGCAACTCTAATGTATATAGAATAAAATATTCTTTGAGAACATACAGTTTTTAACGAATTGGGGGGGTGTTAAAAATATGATGAAATATCATGACGTAAAAGATTTTCTGACGAGTGTGACGATGGGGGGAAGTGTGGTGGTAAAAATACCAAACATCGTGTTATCATTTATGGATGACCCCTAATTTATCGGCTTTTTGCTTTCAGATTTTGTTGGAATCTGGTTATTTGGAGAAGGATACTGTTGTGAAACCATTAGAAGCTGATGATGATGATTTAATGGTTGTCCATCCAAGGAAATACCTCAACAAATTAAGGGTAGGTAGTTTATGTTTTTACAATTATAGTTATTACTCAATTTAACGACAATTGTATGACAAGATAAATGATGGTTGTCCCATGGATAGTATGTAAATGTTGTACATATATTTCAATGTTCAATGGTTAGGATCACAGAGTCTTGTCGGGTCTTTTAAAAGACTGATGCATAGAATACCATTAATCACTAATCAGCCGATATTCAGGATACCACTAGATGCGATAGATTGAAACAAATCTGTCGGCTATTATATAACTGCATATTTCTATCAAAAATCAAATATATACAGTTTTAACGTTGTTTCCTTGTTTTTGACAAAACAGAATTATTTGGATTACCAATCCACCTATGCAAATACAAAAGACTAGCAGTATTAAATACGTCTTATTGTATTATTCAAACTGTCGACACTAGATCTTAAGATCTATTGTCTCAATGGATGCCATTTTAATAATAGGTACATAAAATTTCATTGCCATGTCAATAAATAAAAAAAATGTGAATTTTGAAAACACTCAGTATAACCACTGATAAAGCAACCATTTAATTACCTATTTAAAGTTTATATTAACCATCATTTTAATATTTTAATAATCACAGGGAAATAGGTTCGAATCCCGGGTCTGACAGTTTCATGTGCTATTTTTCAATGTGTGTTTGGACCCAGAGTATTGACGTAATAGATTGAGCGCGTGAGTGGCTAACATCCATTTCTCATAAAAACAAAAAATAAAAATCTGTTAACACATTACATAATAATATGTGTGTGAATGTGAATGATCCATTCTTTGTCAATCTAAATACATGGCATGTTAATACACCAAACAAAACTGTCACATACCGTCAAATTGATATAAAATTATGTTTACCTTTTGTTAAATGATTCATGCATCTGTTTGAACATAATACTTTTGTAAATTTCCAGTGGAGTTTTAACGTGGCGCGTATTGCTGAAGTCATTCCGTTGATTTTAGTGCCAAATTGTTTTGTGCAATCTGGGTATCTAAGACCTATGAGGTATGAATAAGTACTTTAAATTATTAGCATTCCATTGGTTTTTCGATTGTTATTTTAACCTTATGCACAAAAATAGTACATAGCCACTTCAGGTTGGACTCACCTGCACCATAACGATATTAGAAAGACCGACACCTCATTGGCTGTTTGCCGTCTAATACCCAATATGGCCCTGATTGCCTTATGAAACATCAAAAACTGTGTATTACATAATATTATACTCAATTTTCGTCAAATACACATTCGCAAGTAAAATGTCACAAAATTTTTGGAGTAACCCAGTTATAATCTATGAATCAAATTGAGTTATGATCATCACCTTGGTTTAATATAAATCACGGTAACTGTGACAGAATTTGAAAGCATCGTCAGTTATCATAAATGTTATAAAAAATCCAATAGATGGTAACCTAGTTACATCCACTAAATTGATTCCCCTTTGAGGATCAGGCCGAAACTGGCATCTGACAGACTTATAACAGAGAGTCGGTTGCAGCACTGACAAATATTAATAGGTATTTTATTTAAATAGTGTTCAAATAAATGTCCAAAATTAGTTTTTTCCAAATACATATTTTTCTGAGATTTACAGTTATAGTCAGTAATAACAATTTTGATTTTATCAGGTTTCAAACTGGCGGCAGTATTTTAGCTGGAAAGTTGGCAATGGAGCGTGGGTGGGCGATAAATATCGGTGGAGGATTCCATCATTGCAGTGCGAACAGAGGGGCTGGATTCTGCCCGTACGCTGATATTACATTGCTCATTAAGTTTCTATTTCACAGTGGCTTGGGAGTGAAATCAGCTATGATTGTGGATCTGGACGCCCATCAGGTAATTTTTAGATTCTATTTGTCTTTGTTTTTGTTCACCATCTGTTACGAAACTTATCAAAGTAATTTTCTGCTAAATACCCACATTGTCTACTATGATTTAATCTCTTCCATTTTACTTATATCCATGTGTTACATTATTATAGTCAGAGACAGGGTCTCCAATAACTAATGTCATCTAATTTACGGATTATTTATAGGAGGGAATTTGTTTTATTAATAACGTTTTGTGATTTGAATTTCAGGGTAACGGTTATGAGCATGACTTTTTGGACACGGAAAATATTTACATAATGGACATGTTCAATGCATCCATCTACCCTCGGGACCATGCAGCCAAGAAAGCTATTAAAAGAAAGGTGGAGTTGCGTATAGGAACCGAAGATGAGGAGTATTTGAAAAAATTGGAAAAGTAAAAACATGTTTCATATTTAGTGTGTGTTGTGGTGATACACCCCTGTTACAGGCGGGCTTCTCCCGGTGTAAAATAATCATTTAGTAGCTATAAGTCGAAACGTAACCCTGACCTCTAGAAACGGCTTCATAAAACATCTAATCTGATTCCTTGCTCAACCACGTAAGTATTTTTTAATCATAAGTAAAGGCCTTCGTCCGGTGTGTGAAAATCGCATATTGGGCGGAGGTGTAATTAAGATAAATTTAATTTAATTTAAAAAGTATAAATGATGATGGATAAAAGCGATAATTTTAAGACTAAATATAATTATTCAAATATAATAAATTTTGCCGCGCATTGTGCGTGAAATCCTCGCGCGCCGGCGCCAGGGTCAGGCTCGTGATTCGCCGAATCAAAGATCATGCGATCAGATTTGGCCAATCACTAGTCCCTTTTACTAGTTGGCGTGGGTCTGAGGAATTTAAAAAGAGAAAAAAAGAGAAGTGAGCGTCCCTTTTTCAACATGTACGGACCTGCGAAACTTATTGTTAAAACAAAATATGTAAACGTTTAAAGAAAATGTAAAATATAAGAAGACCACGTTAGGAGCACGAAAGACCGTGTTTTATTTACACTCCAATCGTTTATATCTTTTTTTTGTGAATCCGGGGTTCGCTGGACACCTGAGCTAGCCGCTGGAACCCCGGGTATCTCAGTGGACATGATACTTTTTACGAGGAATGATTGTTAGCCATTTGCTCAACCTATCGGGTCCAGAATTTGAATTTGGACAAACAGTTAAAAAACATGTGGATTTAATCCAATTACATAATTGAAATCCGCCACCTACTAATTTAAAAGCCGGTTGACAATTACACCGGGAAATGATTTAGTACTCAAGATTCCATAACCATAATTTGTTCAATTAAGAAACTAAGAGTTGACATCAATTCACTACATACAATGAGACAACTTAACTGATTGTTGAATAAAACTTATGTTAATTATAAATTTAATGGGGTTTTATTTGACAGCATTTATTATAAGATACCATCATTATCATCAGCCAGGGTCGATTCACTGCTGGATGAAGGCCTTCCCAAGCTCTCTCTACTTTTCCTCGGTTCTTTGATGTTACGTACAACCACTGAACTTTATGAGTTCACCTATCCAGTGGGTTTTGGGGTATAACTGAGTCATTTAGTGCCCCTTAGGGACCACTCTATGATGGCATTTGTCTAGCGGTCGTCCACTCAGCAAGCCACATGTCCAGCACATTGCCATTTCATCTGCTTGGCAACCACTATCACATCATGTAGTCTTGTCTGCCTCCTTATCCATTGGTTTCTTTTGTGGTCCTTTCCATGCTATGATGCGATACTCTTGGATTTTTCTTACATTAAGGGTCCATGTTTCATACGCATACGTAAGCATTGGTAGCACCAGTCACTAAATTGTAGTCTTAGTTCGTATGAATGAAAAAGTTTATCGTGCACTATTTAAATCGGATCTTGACAGCCTACCTCCACCGTTCACCACTGGGTAGCATACATTGGTTGATAGCCAGACACAGAGTCCACTTTTGAAGATACAAGTAAGGCACTCAAATACTCTCCATGCCAGTTTGGTTTTGCAAGCAATCTTGTTATACTTTCCACTGTCAATTAGTATTTTGTGATGAGATTTTTAAAGATGATGTAAAGATAAAAGTGATGAGATATTTAAAAATATTTTTTTCAGGAATTTAACTGTTGCGCTTGATGAATTTATTCCTGATATAATTATTTATAATGCCGGTACGGATATATTAGCCGGAGATCCTTTGGGATTATTACAAGTATCAGATGTGGTGAGTATTTTAATTTACTTTTTATTATATTTAACCGAATTAATCGAGCACCATGTCATTATAAAAGAGACATTCCCAAGAAACACGATCGGCTTGCATGTTATTATGTAAATAAGGTCAATAACTAAATTTATGAATACAATTTAGTAATCACAGTATAATTGGATGGTTATGCATCTGCAGATGAAACAACAAAATCTGATAATGATTAATTATTTATTACTCGGTGTAAAGCCTATCTCGTGGGGGTAGGCAGGTCATGCTAAAAATCCTTACAACATAACTATTACAAGGGGTCCTCATTATCTGAGTCCCTGCAGTTACGAATTTGCAGAAGAATGCAAAAAAAAATATAAAAACACATACAAAACACATGCGCGATAACACACAGTTGTCAACTGTCACTTTCAATCCCACTCTCTAACGTGCTCACGTGTCTTTATTTTCTAAACGTGTCACAATTAAACCCATTTATTAAGTAATTTTGATCCCCGTTTTAAGCGGATTCGCTTTAAGAGGTATTTTTTCAGTACCCATTACCCTCGGATAACGGAGACCCTTTGTACTAAAATGCAATGGCGGTTTAATGCACAGTCAAAATTTTCATAAGGGTGCCTTTAAACCAGGACAGCGCCACAGACCCCCACGTATTTAACACCACCACTGTTCAAAAGTAGGTTTCATAGACATACTCAGTAGATGGAGTGTATGTCAATTTAAAGATTTTTGGTTTTGTTTGTCTGTTTAAAATCGCCAGAAATAAATAATAAAATAAGTAAGGATGCTCCTAACGATTTTCCAGACAATTTGTAACTAAAACTGAAAGGAGGCAGCATTCTAAGTTTGCTTAAGAGTGGCACTTTGCCTAGGGACATCACTGCCGACGATGTATCAAAAAATATCTAAATTATCGGGTTTCATTTCTTGGATAATTATATATTATATAAGATTGTTAATTTTATTTTCAGGGAATAATGCGGCGTGACGAATTCGTCTTTAGAACCTGCAGAAAAAATAAAATTCCAATTGTTATGCTTACGAGTGGCGGTTATCTTAAAAGGACAGCTAGAATTATAGCCAATTCTATTCTTAATTTAGATGAATTAGGATATCTCCCAAAACGCTTAGAGGTTGATTAATAAATTATATGGGATCTTCTATAAACCTTATGTCTTCATAAACTGTATTAATTAAACTAGACTTTACATACTAAAATTACATTATACATAATGTTAACAGATGGATTCATAGTTTAATAAGACAATGTTGTGATTATAAATTAAAAATTTCAAATATCATAACTAGTTTAAAAAAAAACCTAAAATATTAAAATTTATTGTCAAATACTTATTCAAATATAGAATGCTGTATTTGATAATATTCAAAACTAAAACTGGTTTTCTGTACCTAATTGGTTTTTGGTGTTCCTAGCATCTTTAAATAAAGTTCTATTTTTATTTATAGCAGTGGTGAATGTGGAGGTAAGCTGTTAAGATTCGATATAAATAGTGCACACTAAACATTGTCAGTCATACATATTTATTTTTATTGAACTAAGACTACAAATTGCAGAGAGTGTTGGTTAGTTTTTAAAATTCAGTTAAACCCTCCATTAACCAAGCCATAATAGATATAGTCAAAAAATATTCGTCTATCTATAAAATATCTAAGATTATTACCATTGCGTTTGGTTTAGGCAGGGTTTAATTGAATTTTATAAACTAACCAGCACCGTCTGCAATTTGTATTCTTAGTTCAATGAAAACAAATAAGCATAACTGACAAAGTTTAGTGTGCACTATTTATGATGTTGAATCCAGCCTACCTCCACCCTTCGCCACTGATATATAGTATAGTGAAGTTTGTTACATAACTGCACTATTGTATGAATTCTTTCATTTTTGTAAAAGTGTCGGAGAGTATCACATCGTTATTTATTCACATAATCTTTTTGCCTAAAATCTCCTCCATACTTAAATGTCTATGCTGTCGGTAAAAACGGTTTCGTTAATAATGGTTTACTAATTTTTAAATCAAAATTTTGAAAAATTTTCTTGTCCCAATTAATTCAATAATAATTGTGGTAATGGACAATGCACCCACCCTATCACAATAAATAGGTTACCATGCCGATGAAGGAAAACATACATAATTGTCTTGCCACTAATAAAAATTATTTTCATTCCAAAATGATTAATGTCCATTATTGACTCTTAGCTTATTTGTGTCAATGGTCAGATGGAAGGTGGCCAATTTCAATATTGACGGTAAATAAGAAGATATTTATTTTGTACAGTTCTAGTCGCCCGTTGGATTTACTGGGTGGAATAGGGTCAACGTAAATGACTCAATTAAATTAGAATACACAAAAATAACTTTGTTTCATAACCAAAATAAGAAGATATCGTTTGATTAACGGAAGAAGTATTGAAAAGTATATAACCGTCTTAATTGGAATAAGAGTGCGATCACATAGTGCGTCTAGAGGAAGAATATTATGAACGTGATAAAAGCATTGATATATAGTGGAACAATTCAGTTCTAAATTGGTACACGTCTACAACACTAAACATTAAACACTTCTAGTGTGCATTTGATTATTGTGTGGTATATCATTGGAATCATACTATGCATATAGGATAGGCATTTAGCTAAATTCACATAGATTTGATGCATATACATTTTCTGAAGTTTCATAAAGCATTCGGAGCCTGTTATTGGTCGGCGTATTGGTAGTAAATGATATGCAGCCAATGAGGAATTGACTGATTATTATTGAATATTTTTCAGCCAATGAAATTTTATATCAAATTTGCCTAATCTCAAGGTCAATGTACGATTTTCGTTTGTAAGAAAGTTTTTATGAGCGCAGCGATAATATAAAACCTCATTGATAGGAATGGATCGTTTGATTATATTGTGTGACAATGTTGGTAGTGAAGAAAGTAATCCAAAATACATATAGTGATGATGATTTAGGTAATTCATCATAAATCATATCATATTGGAATTAGAATAATAGCGCCTGTACACGTGCATGGATTTACTGGCAGCAATAGTGTGTATTTTAAACTATTGTGATAATTACTGTTTACACGTGAAAGTCCTGACTGTCTCTCCAGTCTCATTCTTCAAGAGTGAGCGAGACACGATGTTGTCATTTTATCATACTATTTGACAGGTAGTGAAAATTGGTTAACCTCAAAATTCGTTTGTAGTTCGTTTTTTGCTGGCAGGATCGCTACTACCGTTCTACTGCGCAGGTGCAGATCGAAAAAATTTCAATTGTCGCATGGACATTTGGAAGCTTCCGAACTTTTTTGATTCATACATACAATCCTGCTACCGCAGGATAATACATATTTACACATACTGTCCAACAAGATCTTCTTGGCTACGTGTTTAAACTGTGAACTAACAAGCTCCTCCTACTTTTAACCGCACTAGTGACTTCTGGTTATTGCCTAAATCTTCTTGTTGGACAATACATTTTCTTGTTATGGCCGCGATAATACGTACTGTCAGCAGTAAATCCATGCACTTGTATACGGGGTATAACAATGTAATACTTTCCGACACATTTACCTTTTAAATAATGATACTGACATAGCAGTAAAAATATGAAACTTAAAATTATTGTTAATTAGGTACCTCTCTCATATATATCCTTAAATTTAGTGAAATGTTAATGATGGTACCTACCTATAATGTATGTTATGTTGAAATTAGACTGAAATGTTTGAATATCGTCTTGTGCTAATGAAAGAAAGCATTATTATGAATAATTGTAAAATGTTATGTAGCCATTTAGTTAGTTTGTTTCACTCTATTTCATTTAAATTTGCCGTTGAAAATATTGTGCCAAATTTTGTAATACCCTATCCATTTGCTGTGTAATAAGATAACAATGTCGGTATAACACAGCGTCCATTGTTTACGTTAATAATAAAATTATTTCAACTGAGTAGTATACAGCAATCGATTTTTCATGTACGTTCTTAAACATTGTTTATAGTGAACACTGTTACAGTTCCACAAACTTAGATGGGGTTGTCACAGTCGGTACAGTGATACAATGTGAATGAGAAGAATGACATATTCAATATAACATCGTTAGACTGTTATGTTTTGTTAAGGCTGGTGACGAGTCCAATAATCAAACTTGTGACAGAGAGCTAGGTATGTATTTGTATCGATTACAACGTAATATAATAATTATTCTATAAGAATGTAAATATTCAAGAATTAGAATCAAGCATCTCGGCCAGATACAGGATAAACTCTGACTGACAATTGTTCGCTGCTTCTGGTGCGACTTATGATAGAACGGCTTTGTACCCGCAGCCTAACTTCTCAGAATTTCGCCAGATCAGGCAGGTAAAATGTTTGTCACAAACCTTAGAGCTGATTTTTACAGTTATAAAAACACGTATACATGTATCAGTATTTAGTTTCATTTTTGTCAGTGGTACAGATAAGTTTGTGGGACTGTATAGTGTACTGCTAGACAAATGCTAAGTAGCCAACAAGTCACTCGCACCGTGAGTGTAAAACTAAGACATGCGCAAAAAACATATTTTGGAGATATTAAGGTTTGAAGTCTTCGTTTTGTTAGGACAAATAGAGTTTCTAAAAAAAAACCATAATATTTGGTTTATATCTACATTATATTGCATGTTCTTTCAGTTACTTCACTTTTACATTATCGAGTTCATGGCTTTTGCAGTTGTTTCGCATTTAATCTCGAAATTGAAAAATTTGCACATGTCTTGGTTTTACACTCACGGTGTGAACTGATCAGCGCAGTCGGTTGAGTGGGGCGCGCCTTTGTGAAATAAATACATTATACTATTATATACATATGAGGCGTCTAATTACAAAAAGCGACAGGTCTACAATTCGATATTTGCGGGAAACAATGTTATTATGTTTCAAATTTCAATTATTTGTTTTAACGTGAGATTATTTTTTTCCGTTGTATTCTATGTCGAAATTAGAACTAAATGGCAATTTGTTTCAGCCGATAAACTCTTAAATGTAATAAATATGCAAAATAAAATTGGACGTACCGCTACTTGTACGTCACTTTTTAATTTATTCCGCATAAGGCACATATTTCCTTGGCACTGTCATCAGTTTACTGGATGCTACAGCATGGGAGACGCCATTTCCAATATTGAACGTTCCCTTATTGGTTGACTTAAACACGAGCGAAATCAACCAAACTTTAAATAATATGAAACACGGACTTGGCGCTTTTTGTAATAAATCGAGACTTAAAATATTTTTTTTCATAGGGTTTTGTCACGTTTTGGAATTTATAGATCAATACATATTGTGTAAAATTATACAAAGAATACATGCGTATTTTTTTCTCAATTTTGACCAAATGTGGACTTATCGCTTTTTGGAATTAGACGCCTCACATTATACTGTAATAACCTGTGGCATACAACACTAAAACAGATAATACCTACATATGGAGTGAACGACTTACAAATTTGCTTCAACTTAGCTTACTATTTGATGGCATTCATTCTGAACTCAATAAGTATGACATAGAAGTATTATAAACATAAGATTATTAATTATTCATTTAATTATATATGTTTTGTATAATAAATTTGTACATAATGTGCTATATTAAATGTCAGACATGACTTCTTATAATTTTGTTGAATGTAAATTTTGATTATTAGAATGTTAATAAAATCTGTTACTTAGCTTTTATGAAAAAAAAAAATTTCAGCAAATTAGCATTTACAAAATTACAGCAATTTACATTGCGTATTGAGAAAGGAGAATTAAATTGAATTAAATTTTACTGCGATTCATTAAAGCTTTCTAGTTCGGCCTCCAAAATTAATTACCTACCACATTTTTTTCACTCGTCAACAAAATATAATATTTTCCCTTGATTTAAGACAGGAATACATTTTTATTCTAGTGATGAAACGAAATTAAAGTGTTATTATTATAGCTCCTGTACACATACATGGATTTACTGGTACCAATAGTGTGTAAATTAAACTATCGCGATAATAACTGTTTACACACAAAAGTGCTGATTGTCTCACTAATCTCATTCTTTAAGCATAAGCAAGACGCGTTGTTGTTATAGGTTGTGAAAATTGGTAATTATCAAAATGTCTGCGGTGTAGTTCGTATTTTTCCGGCAGGTTCGGCACTATCGTTTTACTTCGCAGGCGCAGATATCGCACAAATTCAAACTATCACGTGAAAATTCAGAAGACGCTGAACTTTTTTGATCCATGCATGCAATCTTGCGATTTGCACGATAATACATGTCTACATGTGTATTTTCTTATTATGGCCATGATAATGCGTACTGTCAGCAGTAAATCCATGCACATGCAAACGGGCTATTATATTATTATGTAATATGAAACTGTTGGTAAAGATTGATGTAGAATAGAGGTCGGCAACCAGTGCACCGGCGTGGCCATGAGAGAGTTTTTTTGCGCTCTCACTGGATGAATACCATATAATAATTAACAATTATTGTTACCAGAAGAATTTAAGCAATCGCAGGTGATTTGGAGACAGACAGTTCAATAAATAAATGATATTAAATGGTTGATTAATGTGGTGTTTTATTTTAATTAATGCTGCACATATCTGTGATTTACGGGGTATTCCTGTGTCGGTGCATTGTAAATATTTATATATCAGCTCCTCAGCTGGCGTCATCGTCAGAATCAATATTTGTTTGACATATAGCTGATAATGAAACAACTCATTCTAATGATCGTACCAGCGCAGGAACTTGAATACCGATATCTACAAGAAACTACGAAAATCACAGCAATATGCAGTAGTGAATTTGCCATATAAGCCTACGCACACATTTACATAATATTAAATTGAGTAATTTATTTTAATAACATAATACTACTGTGGCCAATTTCAAAATTTCTATTGTGCCCTCTCTTATAGAATATAGATACTTCCTCTTATAAATGAACTGATATTTTATCTGAATATAAATATTGTTACCTACTCGATTATAAATATATAAATAGATATGAAACTAAAAGTTGTGTGTATTATTAATATTAAAAATATGATTCTATAAAAATATTGAGATAGGTAGGTACAAATCGCTTTAATTTGATGGACAGCCACAATTCAATACTTCTGGTAAATTACATTTTTGTGTTTCGAGTTTCAATGATTGGTATTAGTTTTTTGTCCATCATTATTATTGATCAACCATCCCTTAATTGCAATAAATTAATATGTAAAATAAAATCAGACATCGGCGTTTGTTTGGGATCATAATAATGTGTTAACATTCGCAATGCCTATAGTAACAGTTGCCATGGTTACTGGCTTCCTTTATAATATTGTTTACTGATTTGTCATAATATTATAATCAATGTGTGAAGAGAAAATCTTGAGAGAATCATAATTTTTTTTAAATCTTAATAAATTTCACGAAATGATTGGAAGCATTCTAATTGCAACTGAAAAAGACAGAAAGGAGTCCCAAGAAATTGATAGACGGCGCCGCTTTGAGAATGAAAGAAGAGACAGAATCTTCAATCCAAGATACAGGAAGATCGGTGTAAGTACTTTATAACTACCTAGATATATTATTTTTAATTTAATTTATTTACATTTAACCAAAATTTTTTGGACCTTAACCTCTAATACTGAGTCAAATTTCAAGAACAACGAAGATGTGAAATATTTATTGAAATGAAACAGATAGGTCTGAAAATGATGTATAAAGGCTTAATATTGATCTGATTTGACTGTCTTTTAGAACAGTGGTTTTCAAACAGTGGACGGCGCCACCCCTAGATGGGCTTAAAGCTCCATCCATGGAGCCATGAAATATTTCAGTACCTAGTTGAAAAATGTCATATTTTATAATTTATTTATTACAAATATAGTTTCCATGTTTTAGTTGTGCCCACGATGGCCGAGCGGCTTATGCATCGGCTTATAATGTCGTGGGTCCTAGGTACGAATCCTGGGTTTGACAAATATACATTGTTTTTCAATTTGTGGTTGGAGTCAAGAATATGCAAGAGCAAGAGGCTAACATCCATTTCTCATAAAAACAAAAATGTGTTAACACTTATCTTCACTCTGTGAAGGCCCGTATGATCTTATTAGGATCGGATATAGTCAAAAAAATAAAATAGTTGTGCGTTTCGCAATGGATAACTTCCTTTGTTTTAGTAGTACCTATACAGTATTTTTTTTAATTTTTGTGTCAATATTTTTTTTTATTCTTTACATTCAATGAGAGTTTAATTGGCGTAGTTCACAATCATAATTCATTGGTGTAAAATTATTTATCGATACTTTGACAAAATTTTCTTCAGTGCCAAAATTAACGTAATCTGTGAAGTGCTTCAGAGAAAACAAGTGTAAAGAATTACTGGTTAATTTTGTCGCAATTAGATGGGACATACATAGCTTAGTTGGTAGAGCACAATGGTGCGAATCTAGTGGGTGCAGGTTTGTATCGTGCGGAGTGTCATATTTATATTGGGATACTTTAGCCCAAAATTTAAAAAAGATA
Source organism: Rhyacophila brunnea (assembly GCF_057557595.1). Classification (NCBI taxonomy): domain Eukaryota; kingdom Metazoa; phylum Arthropoda; class Insecta; order Trichoptera; family Rhyacophilidae; genus Rhyacophila; species Rhyacophila brunnea. Next base: position 27,001,656 of record NW_028232774.1, read on the forward strand.
ATCAAACGAAACTATGATACTTATATTTTCCAAATAAATAAAAACATGTTCAACAATACTCGTTTTATTTAACTAGAAATATTCAGCCCATCATTTTGTTCCAGTTCGATTTTATATCAGTTTTCTTGGAGTAGTAGAATAATTTGGGCCAAAGTCACCCCATGCTACGGTATAAAATTTTATAATACGATTTCCATCGTTCTCTCATTGCGTTAACAAAATTAATGGATTATAACGATCTTTCAAAATATTTATTATTTTAGTAAGAATATGATATTATAATGTATTCAAATCAAACTCTGTATAGGTTGACATTGATGCTTTGGAACGTCAGTTGGAAGAGCAGAGATTTATGAAGGATAATGAGAAGAAGTTGGAAGAATCTTTTGATTGTCAAATGAAAAATGATGTCCAGACTGCGTACAATTTAGCAAGAAATGAACACGAGGTTTGTTATTTTCAATTCTTTCTATCATTCTCAGCACTACATTTCCAGCAAGATTTCGCTTCCTCCACCGTTCTTTCTGCGCATCGCAAGTAAGTTAGTTTCTATAAGTAACTAAGACAGCGATTTACAAAATCTAACACAGAACCAACTACATTGTCCAGCTCATCATAGTTTATTTTTTTCTATATGACTCATTGTATAATAGTATCGTCACTGTACATGCCAATTGGCGTAACCCTCAAATATCAAATTGTTCAGGAAGTGAAAAAAACTGTGGGCATTGCATTTACTTATTATTTTATGTACTATTTATTTTATTACAAATTGAGAATTTTCTTTTATTGACACCAGTGGCTTGCGTTTAGAGGGTTACAGCATTTGGCTGGAATATTTTTTGTCAAGTTACAAATGACGTAAAAAATAGTTTTGAATTATTTTTTGGGATTTATAATACTTGGCCAGTTTGTGTAAGAGTATGTAATAAGTCCATTGCCATCGGTGAAAAGTGAGGGTTACGGCAATTGGCCTGTACAGTATGCAGTGGCGAAGGGTGGAGGTAGGCTGTTAAGATCCGCCATAAACAGTGCACATTAAACTTTTTCAGACATACATATTTGTTTTCATTGAAATAAGACTACAATTTACAGATATTGTTGTTTAGTTTTTTAAATTTCAATTAAACCCTGAGAAACCAAGCCATAATAGATAATAGTCAAAAAATACATGTCTATCTATAAAATATCTAAAATTATGCAATTAAATCATACATAACTTTGAATATTTTATAAATAGAATAATATTTTTTATTTATTATAGTTTGACTTAGGCAGGGCTTAATGGATTTAAAAAAATAACCAACAATATGTGTAATATGTATTTTTAATCCAACGAAAACAAAAAACGATGAACGAAAAAGTGTGCACAATTTTGTCGTATTGCCCAAATTAGACCAAAACTATTATGGTTTCGTTTAGGCAGTATTTAATTGATTTTTAAAAACTAACTAACACCATTTGTAAATTGTAGTCTTAGTTCAATAAAAACAAATACATATGACTAAAAAAGTTTAGTGTGCACTATTTATAGCAAATCTTAACAGCTTACCTCCACCCTTCGCCACTGACAGTATGTTATGTATGTACGACGGTATGTTGAATGCAAACTAAAAATAACTAGTGGCTGACAATTTATAAAAAACGTTTATCACTTCGTATTCATCATAATATAATATAATGTGATGACTACTATATAATTATATGCGGTGGATACGAAGTGATAAGATCGTTTTATAAATAAGTTAACGCTGTATCTGTATGTAATGCGGAGTATCTTGAAATGATTATAGTGCTTGATAATTTATTATATTTCTTTTATTTTGTTAACTGTCAATTCATGGTGGAACTGCATTGTATTGTTGTTTAATTTAATAAAACGCAATTTTTTTTTGTAGTACTTATTCCACTTTTAATCAATAAATTAGGACCGGCTTCGTCCGCCTCAGAGGGACATTTTCAACTGAAGTTGAAAACAGTTGAAAATGTCCCTCTGAGGCGGATGAAACCGGTCCTAATTTATTGATTAAAAGTGGAATAAGTACTATAAAAAAAAAATTGCGTTTAATTAAATTAAACAATAATTTATTATATTATATAAGTGCTATTGGTTTAGGAACGTCGAAGAATCCAGGCCGAGACTAATGAATATCGTAAAATGTACCAACGGAAGGAGGATCGCCGGGAATATGACCTGAATGACCCTGAGGTTTTGAAGAAACAGTTGCCCTTGAGGTGTTCATCTTCGTATGACATCGGACTAGCCTCTGCTCAAAAGTAAATAATTTCTTTTTAAACCTCGTTGTGTTATAAAAATTAATCATTCATCGTACTGTCTAGTTTTAGTTTTAAGACGATCCATTATCGATGCGACAGTTGTTAGGTAGGGCTGGCCTGTTGGGTAAATGTATTTGATCTGGGATTATTTACTCTCCGAGAGGCTGCCAGCTCATTGCCACTTCAGTTTGGCGAAATCAATCACATCGCAGACCCTTGTCTGGTCTGTGACACATTAGTCATACTCATCGTGCACCATTCTATGCCACATATTCGTATTTTTTGCATCCCTTTTGTATCGAAGGCACATGTTTTATAGGCTGACATGAGCACTGGTGGCACGTAATGGTTGAACATGTCAGTCTCCAATCTCCTCCGATTGAAAATCTGTCTCCAATGGGTTAATTTGATATCGTAAAGTAGACCAACAGCCAGATTTATTTTGTAGTAAAATTGATAAGAATTTACTAAAACTGCTTTATTTGAATATTTCTTAAACATATATTTAGATATTGAAAATTTAAAATTTACAATGATTGTCTTTTCAAATATGTCGGTTTTAAAAAATCTCAAAATAAAAATATTTAAATACCATACTATGCTGGGATGACCTGGGAAGATGCAAGAAGACCAGCAAGCGACAGGGATTATTAGAGGCATCACACGGTCTCCATATATTTTATCTAAGAAGTTGACATGCATATGATATAAAAGAAGAAGAAATAGTCATGAGTTCACATCTCTCTGGGTGACAATCGCTCATTCAATTCTGGCATCCGCTCATTAGTGAAAGGATATGGACCCCGCAGGGTATCCTCAAGAATCTTTCTCATTCGCCAGTCTTCTTGGATGTTCCGAGGTCATGTCAACATTTCATGGCTTCACTGTATACACCCTAATGGTATTTAGTGGCCTTCCATGATGCCATAATCCAGTGGATTTAATACCGAAGAGAGTCTTTGAAAATCTCAATCTAGCCTGCCTTTTTCTCTAAACAAATATTTTTTTACGGGACATGACGTGCGATTGACAGAAAATTTAAATCTTTAGTTATTATTTTTTACATAAAATATGTGCTCTTTGTTATATTTATTTTTGTCAGATTCGAAGGGGAAGACATTCATAGTGAGGAGCGGGCCCGCATAATGGCTGAACAAAAAACGGCATGGCTGCTGCAACAGGTATCCATATTGTGTCCATTATTATTGATTCATAACTCTCATGAACAATTTTCACACTAACAATGATTCGGTAACAGAGACGTTGAAGAAAATCTTCTCTAGATTGGTGGTATATTTATTTAACTTAAGGGGGGACATGCTCGTCGTAGGTCAAAATTGAGTTTTTATTGTATTTTCAAACCATGATCCTGGACACTCCTTAAACGTTGTTGATAATCTATTTATATAATTTTGAAACCTTATTATCCGTTATATTTATTTTAAACATTTGATGACTGCGTAAAGTATTTTTGTTACATAAAATAGTATTCTATTAAACCTCTCGCTCTAATGTTTTAGAATATAGTCATATTTCGGTACATGAATGTACAGTGGTGTTAAGATTTTTTAACATTTATTAATTTGTAAACGCATTTATAAAACCATTAGTATAATTTATGACGAGATAATTTTAGTAAAATATTCACGATAAAAAATTATATTGATAATCTCTGTAATCCCAAATTTGACAAGAATTAGGTATTTTATTATTCAAAAATCGGCAAGATTAACACATTTGAAGATAATTCTAAAGATACTCATTATAAGCTATGTCTTTGACCATTTAAGTGTGATAAACATCCTACGAATAATGATTGCTTTATAATAATTATTGACCTAAGAATAAGGTAGTGTTTTTTTGAAATACGCCATTTCTTTTGGCATTCCCCAGTGGTTAAGCTACAACATACGGCCGTAGCCATAAATTGACAAACTATAATTAAAGTAGGGAGTAAAATTATGTTAACGCGCGTGTTTGAACATGTACCTAACCGAATTTTTTTTTATTTTTTTTTAAACAGTACATGTTCAAACACGCGCTTCAATATCATTTTACTCCCTACTTCAATTATAGTTTGTCAATTTATGGCTACGGCCGTATGTTGTAACTTAACCACTGGGGAATGACGAAAGAAATGGCGTATTTCAAAAAAACACTACCTTATTTTTAGGTCAATAATTATTATAAAGCAATCATTATTCATAATATGTTTATCACACTTGAATGGTCAAAGAGATAGCTTATAATAAGTATCTTTAGAATCATCTTCAAATGTGTTAATCTTGCCGATTTTTTGAATAATAAAATGCCTAATTCTTGTCAAATTTGGGATCACAGAGATTATCAATATAATTTTTTATCGTAAATATTTTACTAAAATTATCTCGTCATAAATTATACTAATGGTTTTATAATTGCGATTAAAAATTAATAAACGAAAAAAAATCTTAACACCACTGCACATTCATGTACCTAAATATGACTATATTCTAAAACATTAGAGCGAGAGGTTTAAAAGAATACTATTTTATGTAACAAAAATACTTTACGCAGTCATCAAATGTTTAAAATAAATATAACGGATAATAAGGCTTCAAAATTATATAAATAGATTATCTACAACGTTTAAGGAGTGTCCAGTGTCATGGTTTGAAAATACAATAAAAACTCAATTTTGACCTACGACGAGCATGTGGGCCGTTAAGTAAAAATATTATTAACCGATCTAGTTTGGCTCTGTGGAGGCCCATAATATGATCCTATTAGGGACGGACATGGTCAAAAAAAAAAATCAGCATTGAAAGCTTAGTGGCTCAGTAAACAGTTTGCATCACAGTCAAATCATCATACGGATGCATTGTGACCTCACTGGTAATTGAACATTTATGTAGTTGACAAGCCAGTGGCTTACGCTAGGGGTCGGCAAACTTTTTTTGGAAAGGGGCAGATCATAAAATTTTTAGGCTCGGTTAGCCAGGTAGCAAACTCGAAGATATTTATTTACATGCTTAATTCTACTCATAGAGCAACAAAACAAAAACATGTTCATGTTTTGTGATATTTTTACATAATACATAATTTTATATACGCAATATGTTGACACTTACAGAAGAAACTAATAAAATATTTCCATTTATTATAAATGTATTATAGAATTGGTAAATTTTGTACTAATGCGATGAATCTAATAATTGTTTTTTCTGCGTAAAGCTTACGCAATGGACTATTTTAATTTATTTATTTTACACATTGTGGACATTACAAATTATAAGTTTAAGACGTTCACAACATGACATTTAGAAACAAAGAAATATTATTAAAACAGTTTTATGTACAGTATAAATATGTAAATACAAAAAATATTAAGTATATAGGTACAAGGAAGTACACCGGATGAGTTAAGCAGACCCTATTTTAAGAATTTAAAAAACAACGTCCACCTAAATTCACCCTCACGTAAGTGGAATATATCAATATCCGAAACGATTTCATTAAACATGGTTATTGCCCTCCCAATTGGCATTACTAATGGCAGGTTAGTTCTGCACCGTGGGAGAACAAACAACGGATGCCCTCGATTCCTAAGGTAATTATCAGAGACACACAAGCCAACACCACCAAGAATGGCAGAGTTCACATTTACGCCGCGTATAAGTCTGAAAAAATATGTAGCTAAATAAAGATCCCTTCTAAATTTTAAGCTACAGTATGTAAGCATCCCTAAGAGAAAATCAGTCGGATAGAGCCACGGATAATATCCATACAGCCGAAAGTAAAGAAGTCTTAAAAATTTCTTTTGGACTCTCTCCACCATAAGGCCGCACTTCAACTGATGCGGGGCCCAAACGACAGACCCACTCTCAAGTCTGCTTCTAACTAAGGAGTTATAGAGAATTTTTAGTACCGTAACATCCGAAAAGACCCGGGAAGTACGCAAGACAAAGCCCAACATCTTTAGCGCCTTTTAACAAATGGTATTGATACCGCCTAAACCATGGCATCCTCAGAGGATCCAAGGCCACGAGGCCTGAATCATCATTCGGCTGATTCATGCAAACATGAACAGATCGACTGCGAGGCAAGTTTCTAGCCCGTAAGCAAATAGTAATTATTAATATCATTTTTTTAATATTATTACCTACATTTCATCCAATTTTGACCAATATTGGAAGCAAAGTTCCCAGCCATACAATGTACCTAGCACCTAGAATATCTGATTTGAGATTACTTTGAAAAAATATGTATTTGTACCTAGTTCAAATATTTCAAAATATGTAGCTAACAAGCATAGAAATGCAGAAGGTAGTAATAATTCCAAGAAATTCACAGCCCCTTTCCAAAGCATGTACCTAGAAAAGGTCTGAAATATGAGACCTGAGGTACCTACTTACAAGCCAGGTACATATGCCAGAGGCTGTTTTTGTCATTTTTCAGAGATAGAATAATTGTGAATTGTTTGTTGGGTATTATTACTACCTACTCTGCCCTACCAGCCCCTATTAGGGTCATTCGGTTTTCGGACTCTCGAGCGTGACGTCGGCTGTGGCGCCGCGCTCGCCGGCGTCACCGCCATTTAAAATTTTTTTTTTTTTTTTTAAATATTTTGTACGCTGTACTTTACTGTATTTATATTCCGAACAATAAACGCCCTGTTTTCGCCTGTACTTCCGCGTTGTCAATCAACACAAACATGTCCCCGAAAGAAGAAGCAGACGATACCACCGTGACTTGACATGACATTACATGATCAGGGGGGTCCAGAGCACTCATCCATCACCCCCCCCCCCCCTTTCGGAGGTGACAGTATCTATATGACCACTAAACGTCAGTTTACCGTCAAACGTAATTCCAAGATCTCTTACAGATGATATTCGCGAGAGAACTCTGCCATGCATCGAGTACTGGAAAAACAATACTCGTGAGGCTTTAGTAAACGATAAAACATTGCATTTATCAATATTGAAGTCCAGTTTGTTACGCCTGCCCTAATCTAATATATTATCTATATCAAGTTGGAGTTGATGACAATCGTCCAAGGTGACAACTTCCATGAAGAGTTTCAAGTCGTCAGCAAACAACAAAAACATAGCATTTTTAATTACCAATGCTATGTCATTTATGAAAATCGTGAACAGCAATGGCCCTAAGTTTGAGCCCTGGGGGACACCAGAAATGTGTAAAAGGTCTGTGACTGATAAAGGCCGTACGAAACGTATTGTTGACGGTTCCTAAAATAACTCCCGAATAGCTTCAAAAATCGATCCGACAATCCAATAAGTTGGAGTTTTTCCATTAGAATATCGTGATCGACTCTGTCAAATGCCTTCGAGAAATCATTGTAAGAACAGTCAACCTGGCTGCCTCTATCTAGTACTGATGACACATAATCAGTGAATACCATCAGGTTGGTTTCCGTTGATCGGCCTGCTCTAAATCCATGCTGTTCATTCATTATAAATGACTCAATTTTTGGAGAAATCATGCTGTGCATGATCATCTCCAGAACTTTTGCTGGTGCAGAGAGAACAGCTACCGGCCTGTAGTTTTCTACTGACGACTCTGTACCACTCTTATAAATTGGAGTCACCTTCGACATCTTCCATATTTCCAGAAAGATACCTGTCTCCATTGTAAGATTATATATATATGCAAGTGGGCCTTTGACAAAATCAACACACCCCTTTAAAAAAAATGTAGGGACGTTATCCGGTCCCAAAGAGCGAGTATTCTTAAGTTTTTTAATAAATCTAAACACGTCACCTTCATCAATTGGGAAGATGTCAACGGATTGGGCACCGCACGATCGTTTTCTTGACGTTGAGGCGACATCCAGATTCGGAGTACTACTTGCGTAGACGGACCTGAAATGACCAGCAAATGCTTCTGCCATTCTATGTCCAGTCACCTCTTCGCCATTCCAAGTCATCGAATTGGCAAATCCACCATCCTTTCTTAATGATTTTATATAATCCCAAAACGATTTAGGATTTTCGTGAATGCAATCCTTTACCGATTCCATATATGTTCGATAGGCCAGCCGAACAGCTTGTCTCACTCTCATACGATAAAGGCCAAACATTTCATAGTCATGCTGACCATGCTTAGCCTTCCAGGCTGTATGATAGTAGTGTTTGACTCTAATGTCTCTAACAATCTCCCAAGAAAACCACTTCGGATATCGTCTTCCACCTCGACATAGTGACTTCCTTGAAAAACATTTATTAAACACATTATATACAACATTATAAAAGTATTGTACCGCCTCATTCACATCAAAAATCTCACGCAACTCACTCCAATCTACTTCACTCATTAAAGAGTAAAGCAGCTTGAAATTTCCACCATCAAACTTCCATCCCCCACACGAATTAGCTTCGTGTGAGGGAATTTCTGTTCGCAGCGGGCGAATCGCATGAAATACGTGTAAAAAAACCAATGTAGGGTGGTACACATCCTCTCGTATCAAAGGTAATGTACATCGCGAAATTGATAAAATAGCGTTACTGAAAATCCTATCCAGAAGTCCACCTTTAGAGTTAAGAATATCATTGTACTGGGAAAATCCAAAAACAGCACACAGAAATTCCAGTTCACTCTTGACCCTTTCACCGCTGCGCGCTGAGTTTAGGTTAAAATCTCCCATTACAATAACCCTCTTATCCCCAAATACGACGATACTAGATAACATTTTTTCAACAAAAAGTTTATACGCCTCCACTTCACTTGCTGGAGGAAAATACACGACACAAACGTAGACAGTTTCTCCGTTACAGGTTAGTTTAACCCAAAGGTCCTCGTTAGAAGTCTCCAAAATACGAAAACGTTCGGTCTGCAACCCTTCCATATTTCTAACTCCCAGGAGGCAGCCTCCTCCCTGCCTGAGGCCTGTTCCGGAGTCTCGATCCCTTCTAAAGACAGCATAATCACCACCAAAATATTCACGACTGAAAACACTGTCATTAAACCACGTTTCAGTTAACGCTATGATGTCATAGTCGTCAGCTAATACGCCGTTCAAAAATTCCACAGATTTTGTCCTCAAGCCGCGAACATTCTGATAGTAAAATAACAGTTTATCTGAACGGTGACTGTTCCGAAGTCAGCTAACCGGCAACCGTGGAGTTTCCACTCTCGACACCCATTCTTTTATGAATGAGTGGCGTGGCCAGTTATCCGCCCTCAAAACAGTGTCCGTGACATCAGAAGGGATACCTACCTTGAAGGATGCGTAGTCCCCCCTTGATTTAATTTTCACAACTGTGAAATCAGCGGTACACAACTTATTTAAATAGGTTAAAACATCAGCCGTTGTTGTATCTCTGTGAAACGGGCAGATGTGATACTGCTTCACAACAGTTTTCGCTCGTCCAGCGAGGTTTCCCCGAACCGCAACACGCCGCTTCCGTGCAACGGTGGCCCATCCATCAACAATCCCAGGCGTAGGTAAACCTTCAGCTGGTGGTTTCGGTTGTGAGGCCTTGGGTGACGATGAGGAATCCTCTTCTGGGGCGACTGCTGGGATAACTCCGAGTGCAGGATAATTTTCCTTTCCAGGACGCGATCGTTCTAACGCGGCATTTTTTGAATTTGCATCGATTTGTTGTTTGGTCGATGCTCGGCGCTTCGTTTGCGCGCGCGTTTCAATCGTCGATTTTGAACTTGCCGTGGTAATTGGTTTTACCGTATTGTCACTAATTACGACGGACTTAATTACTGGCGAAGTACACACTGTATTCGAGTCACTGGGAGTTGCATTATTTAATTTAAATGAATTTATTTTGAGGAATTCCTCAATACTCTCCACTTTTTTCATAAGTTTTTCAATAAGGGCACTTTGTTTGACTATAATATTGGTTAATTCAGTTATTTCAGCCATTTTGTTTCAAAGAAATAATAAAACAAAACAAAAACTTAGTGAGACAACACTATGTATGTGTTAACTGGGCGGCGTTTCGATTATTATGTGTACTTGTGTGTACTATGTGTACTTAACCTCAATAAATTTAATCAAAACAGGTATATCATGTACACTCCAGTTAACGACAATCAAGGTTTTGAAAGGTTATTCCTGGGACACTCGGGTGTGCAACTTTTGTTGCGCCACTAGCGCCTGAAATTAATTACACCGTGGTAGACGCCCATCTAATGGATGTGGAGTTATAATGAGGGTTAAAAACTATAGAGCTCTAATTATTTATTTTAGTGTAGAGCGGCTTGTGGTTGACAGATTATTAGAGAACTAATTAAATAACACCTAGTTTTATCCATTCCTGCTACTTGCAATACCACAATATAGAATTCATACTGGTTGATAGAATGGTCGTTTCTGAAACCGTGGTTCATGGGTTTGATCCTACTTCAAGGCCCATCGAATGCATGTTAGTCGATGACCCAATGGGTTGGATGAATGACTAAGTTTATGCTACCTAACAGATGGCCCAATGATAAAATGATAAGTGTCATTGATGACTTATGACTATTATTTAGCATCTTCATACATTATTATCATTTTCAGATGGAAGAACGCAGAGTGTGTGAGTTGGAGCAGAAGATGGCGAATGAAGCCTACATGCATGTGGTCGCCGCCAGAGATCAGAGAGCTCTGCAACTGGAACTTGTGGAGAGGCAGTGCAAACTTCGACTTGAAGCCGCTAATGCCAGATTCAACAAAGCATTGGTAAGGATAATCTAATAAATTACTACACTCATATTACAATGTTAAATACAAGGATCTTGATGAAAACCTCGTGTAATAGAGATGGCAGTGGCGATTCGATATAAATAGTGCACACTAAACTTTGTCAGTCATATTTATTTGTTTTCATTGAACTTTGAGTACAATTTGCAGATGGTACTGGTTAGTTTTTAAAATTAAATTAAACTCTGCGTAACCAAACCATAATAGTTTAGGTATGCTAGGGGCCAAAAATAGTGCACACTTTTTCAGTCATACTTATTTCTGTTCTTCTTCTGGCCTTCTTCATGCATTCAAAATGGGCTAGCTTCATAAAAAATATCCGTAATTTCCATAGAAATCTCAGGTATGTACTTATATTATTATGCAACCACATCGATTTTTCAAATATTTGAATTAGGTAATATCGTCTTTTATTTATTTTTGTTCCAATGCTCTTATGGAGAAAGTTTCATCAACCAACAAGAGATTGTACCAAAGAATGCCCTGTTGTATGGAACTTACGCATCTAATCTATATATTTTGTCTGTTATCTATGATTATAACTGATGTGTCAGCGGTGTCAATTTTATTGTCAACATATTCGCAGATTAATTTAACCCAAATTACAAGCGACACTGGCTCATCTCTGTCAGCTAAAATGAAGCTTGACTGGTATCAAACAAAGATGTTGAAGAAAACCTTCTATTATGATCCTAAATATATGAAAGTGAACCAAAAAACGGTTTTTACGGCTAATGATTGAATTGGCTGGACCTGTAGATTAATTTGTTGCAAACATGTCAGACTTATATTCCAGTATTGCAGTTAGATAAAAAGGTCTTGCATTTGTATTACAAGTGTAAAATTTTAGATAAACAATCACAAAACATCGCAAATAACACTATGTCATACGTATATTATAATGAAATGTCAAACCAACATTATATGAGATACAAATAACAACATACAATATAAATATATTTTAGGCTGAAGAACGAAAGTGTAAAGAAGTCATTGATAATGAGAACGAGGCTCAAGACAACCGAGCTGAGATGTACAACAACCTCACTTCGGATATGATGACAGAAAATCATGACGTTGCCAGGAGTGTTTTGGGACCTCACCGTTTCATTGGATACGCCTACAAAGGAATGACACCCCAGGAGAAAGAACAGATCAGAAAGACCCAGATGCATCAGATCGAGGAGCAGAAGGTAATTGGCGACAGCTTCGCGCCCTTTTTAAGGTTGATAATGATAAGGATCTGTTCTAGTGTAATGGCAGGAATGCCCTGTGTATTGTTTTTTTTAACCCTTTATAGGGCAAAGCATTTTTTTCTTCATTTTAAACCGTTCTCTATCATTTTGCATCAGATATTTAATATCTTAAAACAATTTCAAAAAAAAAAAAAAAAAACAGAAATTTGGAAAAACTATAATTTATGATGGTTTTTTTATCAACCAGTGGCCATTTAGGTCTTTTTTTTAATATATTTTTTTCAAATAAAACAAATAAATAATGGTTGTACATATTATTTATTAAATCATAAGAAAAGTTACAATTCATTTTTTTATTTTTTTACACCCATTTACGTAATACTTTTCAAAACATAGTATGCAAAGTGGTACGTTACACTGCTTACAAAAATAAGATATGCGTTTTGGCTCTCTAGCCGTACTACAATAAGCACACCGACAGCTCTTTTTTTTAGATTTACTCATGAACTAAAACAAAAATAAAACATATTATCGTAACAGTACCTACCGACCTACAACATTACCATATTACGAAATTACCGAGAAAAATAGAGTATGATGGGGGAGGCCTTCATCCAGCAGTGGATAGACCCCAGCTGATGATGATGTTACTTCTACGGTCAAATATAATACAATACAAACCCATGAAAGTTGCGATATTGATAGTAATTTAGTACTTTGGCATTCAATTGATGTCACAACTAACAAAAAAACACCATTTCTTCGCGGATATTTTGAAAACTTTTCCGATCCCAAATATTTTGAGTAAAACTAAAATATATTTATGATAGTATACTATATTTACAATAAAATATAACTATACACAGCTGCCTAAGCCGCTTTATTATTTTTAAAATAATTCTAGAAGTCAGCCGTGCGAATTGCAAATTTGAGGTTATGTACTTCCCGCTTGGCAATAGAATGATGAAACAAGTACTCTATCACAATATATTTGTAAAAAATATAATGTAAATCGATAAATAAATGCATATTAAATACTTATGTACATACCATTTTTCACAACACATAATATAAATTGGAACAAAATGACTTGCAAAGTCAAGTGTCACTCGCGAATTCGTAGAGTCGCGACCGCAAACGCGCAATGGCTGATACATCGACCAATCGTTGAAATAGTGTTTTGCGAGCGATTGACGTACACTTCATATTAGATGGTTTATTTCATAACCAGAGAACGTACTCAACAACGTCTTGACGCACTAAGGTTGATATTTCCATATTTAGTGTATAACTTATAGCTCATAAATTAAGTGGTCGATAAATAAACCGTTTCCGACCTTTGCCCTATAAAGGGTTAAATCAATAAATCAGGCCACGAGGCCCAATTATGTACAGTAATATATCGTCTCTGTATATTAAATACCTCCGATGTGGTGATTTTGATGAAAATGAGTTATTGATACCACGTACTATTATTAATACTATGTGAGAGCATCCAAAATCACGCACCATAATTAATCCTATGTGAACGTCCGCTGCAATTTATAGGTCAGTATTAAAATAATCAAATAATTCAATGCGTTTAATGTGCATATAAAATTAATCCTATGTGATAAAAACATGGCAAAATCTATGATTTTTCTATTAAATAATAAATATATCATAAAAAAATATGATTATCCAATTTTTGTTTATTATTAGGATCTACGAAAAATGTTCAAAAATTTGATTTATGACTATTTTTTAAAACAGTTTTTTACGATTATTTCAGAATGACACAAACCACATGGGAGGTATTTAATATAGAGAGACGATAATATATAGGGGGGGGCAAGATGGATAGTTTATCCAGGGTCTTTTCATCACAATTTTAGGGTCTCGATTTTCAACTCTGGTCAATTTATTGCAATACCCCGACTAAACAATTCTATAATATTAATTATGTGTTTAAATGTTAGATAAACAACTAAAGATTTTTGCATAACAGCTATTCCAGAAATTTATTAACCTATGAAAGAAAACCTATAAATTCAAATTTTTCTGTTTTGCAGGTGAGACGAGAGCAGGAAAGAAAGATGGCATCCGAATGGCAAGAACTGTCCACCAACTTGAACAGGAATGTTGCAGATATCAATTCTGATATGCGCAGGCTACGGAGGTTACATTTTATGTTAATGATAAAATATTTACATAATTAGGTTCAAACTCTATCACACTGTAGTTATGCATAGTATCCAAAGTGAAACTGACAGGAGTCTCTGGTGTTGTCTTCTCTCTCCATCTATCTTCATTTCTCTTTCACACATTATCTCTTCTTAAGCAATAGATAAAGCCGAACAAATTTCATAGGACATGATCAGTTTTGCTTCAATCACTCTATTACAAAGTCCTCTCTCCTGGTAGTTTATTTATTATATCTCTTTTGGCATAACATCTTTAAATTACTTTATTATTATGAGAGAATCCATAAGAAACAGTTTAGCAATACATTATTTTCATTATTAGGTACCTTTTCTCTTTCATGACGTGGAACCACGCTTCGTAGTTTGCAAACATTTTTTGATTTTATATTACAGTCGAGCTCGGTTATTACGATCACGGATATAGCTAGATCTCGGATGTAACGAGGAAATATTCGTTGACATTTTAGTTTATGAATTTCCCCATACATTTATTCAATTTTATAATGAGTTACTTAACGGATATACCGAGCTAAAATATCATCAAAAATTTTCTTAAAACTATTAATGTGTTGATCGTTTAAAAACATTTCGACCCTAAGCAATAAAATCCCACTGGACAGGATGCCGGCGGGATTGGATTACGTTTATGACACTAGTTAAGTGTCTAAGTAGCTACCTAATTGGTGTTTTCGCCGACAATATTGAAAAAGTTTCCACGCATATGGTTGAAATTGCATGTAAAGGTTTGTGAAGTCAGTAGGTACTACAATACCAGCGTTCATTACAATAAACAACTTCTTTTGTATTTTATGAGTGCCATGCTTGTTTCGGGGAAAAATTACTATTACCTATTAATATTACCTATTCTCTGATATAACGAGTAACGCTTATGATGAGCAAATTCAGTCGGTCCCATCTTCCGCGTAATAACCAAGTTCGACTGTATATTATATTTTTGGGTACCGGTCGGTTTCAGCAGCCTAATAATCCCCCCGCCAACTAAACTTGACCTCTCACAACCAATCACCTTGTGAGAGTGCAGAGAAAATTAAACCACTGAGTATGTTATAGAAACGTGCTCCACGGGGTGGCGGTTTAAGATACATATAAGCACGAGATACTGAAATATGTGGCAGCTAGGGATTCCAATCCCGGGATCCCGAGCTATTTTCGATACCTATGAATCCCGGGATTGATAAACATAATCCCGGGATTTCGGGATTGATTTTTTTATCAATTTTTATGGAAAATAAAGTAAAAGCGAAAATATAACAGAAAAAATACTTTTAATAAAAAATAACTACATTAGAAATAAACTGAGTTTGAATGAAGTTTGATTTATACCCATGTGTAGGTTGCCGATTCATTTTATTTTTTCACATAAATTATTAAAAATGGAAAGATTGGAAAAAACAATGCTTCGCACTTTTAAAAAAGTAATTCCACCATGATATCATACGTTTTACGGCAGTTTCATATTTTGCTGACTAATTAGATTTATGAAACGGAAAGGCCATAAGTACGCCATGATTATTTGCTTTACTATTTTAAATCTCGCTAATCCATTCATTAAGTCTTTACTATCAGAAACAGCAATCTCCTATTAAATTCACATTATTATTTATATTACAATATTATTTACTCCATTAAACTTGTGTATTTCCAAGATTGAACATATACAATATTAACAATAAATGTCTTAAATAGTATAAATTATACTAGATTTATTTTTGACCGATTTTATCAATGTTATTTGTAAATATAAAAAAATTATATTAGCAATGGAAAAAATGCCAATCCCGGGACCAGTCCCGGGATCCCGGGATTGTCAAATTGTAATCCCGAAATCCCGGGATCAGAATTTTGGCTCGGGATTGGATTCCCTAGTGGCAGCCCCCTTGTGAAAATGAAAAACACTTCTTGTATGATATTCCACTATAATTTTAGATTTACCCAATTAGTTAATTATATGCATGATTATATGTGCAGATATTGGCAAAATAAGCCATGAATAGGTACTTAATTACATAGAATTGGGTAGGGCATTATTAAATTCGACTTAAATTTTCCATTTCATGCATCTCACATATTGCTTCATCAAACGACACATTTGAATATAAAATTTGGCTAATAATACCTGTAGGAATATACTCCCTATATAGGCAGCCAAAAGCAATACAGTGACCATTATTTTTAAGATGAATAATCACGTAAAACACTGAGAAATATGTATGATGCAAACAAAGTGGCAGACGAGTCGCCATTGTGTTTTCGAGGCTGCCAATAGAAGATGAAAAATAAACACATACAATTGTTCAATTCGAATATCGATCTGCCCTCAAAATTCCTAATACAGAACCTGTATTAAGACTCCTTCTATCTAGAGTCCAAATTCTTTGCTATAGATACACTGTTTAACTTGTACAATAATTATGTGTTTGTTGGTGTGATTGCCATAGGTTTCTTTCCTGCGACTATACTAGTGAATAGTATGAAAAATTATTTTGGGAATATGTCTGGAAATTTATTTTCATGTTACAGAGAGAACGCAATACAAACAATGCAAGAAAACCTGCGGCTGTCTTTGCAGCAGAAAGAGAAGCGTGATTATTTCGACAAGATCATTTATAAGAATGAGCCCACTGAAGATTACTTCAATCAGTTCAATACATCGTCTCGATAAACTGTAGTTTTTTTTTTTTAAATCCTGCAATGTTTTTTTAAATATGTATCGTGATTGTGATTGTTTCTTATAATTATTGTCTTTGGATTGTGTATGTCGTGACTCATGAAATATAAATAAAACTATGTTAACATCATGATTACTTTTGATCAAATTTTAATTATTGGAGCGGCTAACACGTCGACTTATAATGTCATGGGCTCCAGGGAATCCTGGGTCTGACAAATACACATATTGTTTTTCAATGTGTGAATGAATCATTCATATCATCATATCAAATTTGAAGCCAGAGTATGGACCTAATGGGTTGAGCAAATGGCAAACGTACGTTTCTCGCAAAAACAAAAATCTGTTAATACAAACCTCTACTCTGTGGGGACCGATATCATCTTGGGATTGGACATGGTCAAAAAAAATAAAAGTATATAGTTACGGTGGCTTAGCTGGTTGATTACCCGTCTCTACAGCTGTGGATTGCGGGGTTCAACCACTGCGTGGATAATACCCTGTTTTTATATGAGGAATGGTTTTAAGCCATTCGCCCAACCGATTGGATCCACGCTCTGGGTCTAACTAAACATGTGAATTTGTATTCTTAGTTCAATGAAAACAAATAATGTCTTAAGCAGTGTCCACATTGGCAACAAGTTGCTGGCAACCTCATTAAATTTTGATTAAAATAATTTATGGTCATATAAATTATGATAATTATCGTGAAATTTAATGAGGTTGCCAGCAACTCGTTGCCAATGTGGACACGGCATAACGATGAGGCAACTTAAAATACTACTTCAGTGTTGGGTTTGTTTTGTCAAAGATGAACACTCAGAACCTTGTAGTGAAGTGGTAAAAAATCCTGGATAGCTTTGTCATTTTCCTTTGCACCTGAGTACCTTTTCTTGAGTTATGGGAATGGTTTGAATAAAATGACAACATGTATTTTTATTATTTTTGAAGTAGTTTACTTCAGATAAGGCAGTTTTTTTACAAAAAATATCTATAAGTATGACAAGTTTATAAAATTATGGAAAATAGCAACATCATTAAAATGTTTTATTGCGTGGACTACAATATGCAGTCCATCGAATTATTTATTATATCTTCGTAATCGATAATTCACTTTTCATATTAAACTTTTTACAGAAAATTACACAATACTAAAACTAATGATGGAATTTTCATGATTTAAAAACATGTTTAGATAATATTATATTAAATAGTAAATACTGAATAATATACAAAATAACATTACGGCAGTGATTTCGGTCAATTTAAATAATATTTTGTAATACTTCATTATATCGTTTGGGTGCGAAATTTTTCTGTGAAAAACTTTGAAGCATTTTTATTCTCGTCTTAAAGAAGGTAGTGAAAAATTCACATGGCACTATATTAAATTTATCGAGAGAAATAAATTGAATTTACAATATACACTTGTTATTAATTAGATTTTTTTCTTTTAATAAAAAAATAATCCTCTTGCGAATCGATCCTTCGAATTGAGTCGATAAAAAAAAACCTTCACAAGGAATTTAGAATTCGTTGTGCCTGTCTTATTTTATTGCTGCTAGAATTTTCAATTCACAATTATTATTATGATAATACTAATAAAAAATAATTTATCATGATTTTTTAAATAATATTATAAATGAAATTAGCGAAAATGTTTTTTTTATTCTTGTAATATTACTGGCCATCTATGAATGGGGAATACAGTTAAGTTTATGTAACTTAATTAATTTGACTGTAATTCTGGCACGCATTCAACGATTCTATTTTTGTGGGCGACTTGTGATCGTTTCTTATAAATATAACCTAAAACACTTAATATGACGGCCAATGAAAGGATGCTACAACTAGCCACCATGTAGCCTGATGTGAAGATCGATGTTACTGTGATCTTGTCGTCGTTGGTATTATTATTTTGATCCTCCATCGTGTGTCTTCTATGGATGACGTGGGATTTCTCTGCATCAGCGTTCTCTGGCTTGACATCTGAAAATAAGTAATAAATTTGTAACATTATACTAATTAATTTACTAGTAGATTTGTGTAGAGTGTGAGAAGAATATTGAGTGTGAGAAGAATATTGTTGTCTATCATATTTTATAAAATATGTTTATTAAATGTTATAATATAATTGCATCACTGAGTATCGGGCCGCCACGAGAGATAACTACGGCAGCCGTTGTAAAAAAGGATTAGAAATAGTCAACTAACAAAAACATCTTTATCATTATCATCAATCATTTATCGTAGATTACCAATCATTAACATTGTGTACATGCTGTCATACAATGGTACCCAAAGGGCATTAAATGCTTACAGAGAGGCCCTAAAACCTGCTGGATAGATGAGCTCATAAAGTTTGGTGGATCTATGTGGCAGCAAAAAACTAAGGACCGAGAAGAGTGGAGAGAGTTAGGGGAGGCCTTCATCCAGCAGTGAATCGACCCCGGCCGATGATGATGTTAATAATTAAAATTTTGTTTATATTCAGACTGGTGTGATGTATCATTTCTTAAAATCGAATTTGTATAATAATGTAGTAAATTCAATTTATTATAATGTCTTAAAAACGAGATTATATTTTAAGACTACGCATTCACCTTTGTTTGCGTGCTTGTAGATGAAAATTTATTTATAAATTAATGATAACCGGCGAATCAAGAGGGTGGCTGGTGCAGAGACAAATTCAAGACCCATATCATTGCATAGAAGGATGCAGATCCCCCGATTAAGGAGGTCATCAAATCCTCATATCATGTCATGTAAAGAAGAAAATAAAAATAAAAATGATGTATTTATTACATACCTACTGAAAAATAAAAAATGAATAATTTCATCAATACGCACTCTTTCTTTTAAGCTGTGATGTTAAATGTTAGTTAAACATGATAAATATAATGGATTTTTATATATTTTCACCCTGAAAAATGGTAGATGCTATGCAGCACTTTATCTAGACCAATGGTTATAATTGTATGGGCTAATTTAAAAAACCCACAATTAAATATTAGGACATTTTTGTGTGTAACGTTTTAATGTTAGTTCCTTTTTTATATCTCTATCTATTTTGTTGTCAAATTTGAACAATTTGCCCATACCTATTTGATAATGTTTATTTTGCAGGAAATATTAGCTAAATAAAATTGGTCATTTATTTTATATCATTATTAGGTCATAAATAATTGGTTTCTGTAAGTCGTTAAGTTTTTAATGTATTTTACGTAATATGATTTGGCATATTTTAGAAGTTAGAAGTCGTTAAATATCGTGTGAACTTGTAAATAGGATAGTATGTTTGTATTTTTTGTAAGATTTTGACTTGTTAGGTTTTTTAAAATCATACGTCTAAATATGAAAACGATAACTTACATGATTCCACTGTTTCACTTGCGGCAGCAGAGATGTCTCCCGAGTCTGCCACAGTATTGTCGACGTCATCGAATGCATTGTTTATTTCTGCAGGAACAATTTTCTCCACTATTTCAGATGCTGCTCCTCGGTAAATTTTATTTGACCCAATCTCATTTTGCTCTGGGAACGGAGGCAAATAAGTTGATGGCGGGTTGGTGCTGGTGGGAGCATTAGGTTGGGGACATTTAGGATCCCTTGATCCTGGATAGCAAGAGCTCGGTGTTGGTGGTTTGGGGCATCTAGGATCAGTTGAACCTGGATAGCAGTTAGGTTTAGGAGCCGGAGTAGGTTGTGTTGTTTGGGGGCACCTAGGGTCGCTCGATCCTTGATAGCAATTGGGCTTTGGTTGCGGGGTTGGTTTTAGGCATCTCGGATTGGTTGATCCAGGATAACAGTTTGGCTTCGGTTCCGGGGTGGGTTTTGTTTGTTGAGGACACCTTGGATCAGTCGATCCTGGATAGCAGCTTGGCTTCGGTACTGGTGTCGGCCTCGTTGTTTGCGGGCACCTGGGGTCTGTTGATCCTGGATAACAAGTTGGCCTTGGTTCAGGTGTGGGTTGTGTTATTTTAGGGCACCTAGGGTCATTTGAGCCTGGGTAGCAGTTTGGCTTTGGCTGTGGCGTTGGTTTTGGACATCTGGGATCAGATGATCCAGGATAGCAGTTCGGCTTAGGTTCAGGTGTCGGCCTCGTTGTTTGCGGGCACCTAGGGTCTGTAGATCCTGGATAACAACTTGGCCTTGGTTCAGGTGTGGGTTGTGTTATTTTCGGGCATCTTGGGTCATTTGAGCCTGGGTAGCAGTTCGGCTTCGGTTGGGGTGTTGGCCTCGTTGTTTGTGGGCATCTAGGATCGGTTGATCCTGGATAACAATTTGGCCTAGGTTCCGGTGTTGGCTGTGTGGCTTGTGGACATCTAGGATCTTTAGATCCTGGATAGCAGTTCAAAACTGGAGTTTTTGTTGGTGGTAAGTAAGTTGGTGGAGTTTTTGTTGATGACGGTTGTGGTCTTGGGCAACGAGGATCTGTCGATCCTGGGAAGCAACTAGGCCTCGGCTCAGGTGTGGGTTGTATTATTTTGGGACATCTGGGGTCATTTGAGCCAGGATAGCAGTTTGGTTTAGGCTGCGGCGTTGGTTTCGGACATCTGGGATCAGATGATCCTGGATAGCAGTTCGGCTTCGGTTCAGGAGTCGGTCTCGTTGTTTGTGGGCACCTAGGATCGGTTGATCCTGGATAACAATTTGGTCTTGGTTCAGGCGTAGGTTGTGTTATTTTAGGACATCTCGGGTCATTTGAGCCTGGATAACAGTTTGGCTTCGGCTGTGGCGTTGGCTTTGGACATCTGGGATCAGATGATCCTGGATAGCAGCTCGGCTTCGGCTCAGGAGTCGGTCTCGTTGTTTGTGGGCACCCAGGATCGGTTGATCCTGGATAACAATTTGGTCTTGGTTCAGGCGTAGGTTGTGTTATTTTAGGACATCTCGGGTCATTTGAGCCTGGATAGCAGTTTGGCTTCGGCTGTGGCGTTGGCTTTGGACATCTGGGATCAGATGATCCTGGATAGCAGCTCGGCTTAGGTTCAGGTGTTGGCTTCGTTGTTTGTGGGCACCTAGGATCGGTCGATCCTTGATAACAATTTGGCCTTGGTTCAGGCGTAGGTTGTGTTATTTTAGGGCATCTGGGGTCATTTGAGCCCGGGAAGCAGTTTGGCTTAGGCTGCGGCGTTGGTTTCGGACATCTAGGGTCAGTGGACCCCGAATAGCAATTTGGCCTTGGTTCTGGTGTAGGTCTTGTGGTTTGCGGGCATTTAGGATCTGTGGAGCCCGGATAACACTGCAGCGGTGTTGCAGTTGGTTTTGTTTGTGGGCATCTCGGATCACGTGAGCCCGGATAACATTGTAAGGCAATGGTTGTTGGTGGTGGTAAATACGTTGACGGAGCCTTAGTCGATGAGATTTGTGGTCTAGGACAACGGGGGTCTGTTGATCCTGGATAACAACTTGGCCTTGGTTCAGGTGTGGGTTGTGCTATTTTAGGACATCTTGGGTCATTTGAGCCTGGGTAGCAGTTTGGCTTAGGCTGAGGCGTTGGTTTTGGACATCTGGGATCAGATGATCCTGGATAGCAGTTCGGCTTAGGTTGAGGTGTCGGTCTCGTTGTTTGCAGGCACCTGGGGTCTGTTGATCCTGGGTAACAACTTGGTCTTGGTTCAGGTGTGGGTTGTGTTATTTTAGGGCATCTAGGGTCATTTGAGCCTGGGTAGCAGTTTGGCTTAGGTTGTGGCGTTGGTTTTGGACATCTGGGATCAGATGATCCTGGATAGCAGTTCGGTTTAGGTTCAGGTGTCGGCCTTGTTGTTTGCGGGCACCTTGGATCGCTTGATCCTGGATAGCAATTTGGCCTTGGTTCAGGCGTTGGTTGTGTTATTTTAGGGCATCTGGGATCATTTGAGCCAGGATAGCAGTTTGGTTTTGGCTGCGGTGTTGGTTTTGGACATCTGGGATCAGATGATCCTGGATAGCAGTTCGGTTTAGGTTCAGGTGTCGGCCTTGTTGTTTGCGGGCACCTAGGATCGCTTGATCCTGGATAGCAATTTGGCCTTGGTTCAGGCGTTGGTTGTGTTATTTTAGGGCATCTGGGATCATTTGAGCCAGGATAGCAGTTTGGTTTTGGCTGCGGTGTTGGTTTTGGACATCTGGGATCAGATGATCCTGGATAGCAGTTCGGTTTAGGTTCAGGTGTCGGCCTTGTTGTTTGCGGGCACCTAGGATCGCTTGATCCTGGATAGCAATTTGGCCTTGGTTCAGGCGTTGGTTGTGTTATTTTAGGGCATCTGGGATCATTTGAGCCAGGATAGCAGTTTGGTTTTGGCTGCGGTGTTGGTTTTGGACATCTGGGATCAGATGATCCTGGATAGCAGTTCGGTTTAGGTTCAGGTGTCGGCCTTGTTGTTTGCGGGCACCTAGGATCGCTTGATCCTGGATAGCAATTTGGCCTTGGTTCAGGTGTGGGTTGTGTTATTTTAGGGCATCTGGGGTCATTTGAGCCAGGATAGCAGTTCAAAGCTGGAGTTTTTGTTGGTGGTAGGTAAGTTGGAGGAGTTTTTGTTGAAGACGGTTGAGGTCTTGGACAGCGAGGATCTGTCGATCCTGGGAAACAACTTGGCCTTGGTTCAGGTGTGGGTTGTGTTATTTTAGGACATCCCGGATCATTTGAGCCTGGGTAGCAGTTCGGCTTAGGCTGAGGCGTTGGTTTTGGACATCTGGGATCAGATGATCCTGGATAGCAGTTCGGCTTAGGTTCAGGTGTCGGCCTTGTTGTTTGCGGGCACCTAGGATCGCTTGATCCTGGATAGCAATTTGGCCTTGGTTCAGGCGTTGGTTGTGTTATTTTAGGGCATCTGGGATCATTTGAGCCAGGATAACAGGTTGGTTTTGGCTGTGGTGTTGGTTTTGGACATCTGGGATCAGATGATCCTGGATAGCAGTTCGGTTTAGGTTCAGGTGTCGGCCTTGTTGTTTGCGGGCACCTAGGATCGCTTGATCCTGGATAGCAATTTGGCCTTGGTTCAGGCGTTGGTTGTGTTATTTTAGGGCATCTGGGATCATTTGAGCCAGGATAGCAGTTTGGTTTTGGCTGCGGTGTTGGTTTTGGACATCTGGGATCAGATGATCCTGGATAGCAGTTCGGTTTAGGTTCAGGTGTCGGCCTTGTTGTTTGCGGGCACCTAGGATCGCTTGATCCTGGATAGCAATTTGGCCTTGGTTCAGGCGTTGGTTGTGTTATTTTAGGGCATCTGGGATCATTTGAGCCAGGATAGCAGTTTGGTTTTGGCTGCGGTGTTGGTTTTGGACATCTGGGATCAGATGATCCTGGATAGCAGTTCGGTTTAGGTTCAGGTGTCGGCCTTGTTGTTTGCGGGCACCTAGGATCGCTTGATCCTGGATAGCAATTTGGCCTTGGTTCAGGCGTTGGTTGTGTTATTTTAGGGCATCTGGGATCATTTGAACCTGGGTAACAGTTTGGCTTCGGCTGTGGTGTTGGTTTTAGACACCTAGGATCCGTTGATCCTGGATAACACTGAAGTGAAACCGTTGTCGGCTTAGTTTGAGGACATTTAGGATCTCGTGATCCTGGATAACACTGTGATCCAGTTGTTGTTTCTGGTGGCAAATATGTTGACGGAGCCTTTGTTGATGAAATCGGAGGTCTAGGACAGCTAGGATCTGGCGAACCAGGGAAACAATTTGGTTTTGATGGAGTAGGCTTTGGACATCTAGGATCTGTTGATCCTGGATAACAATTTGGCCTTGGTTCAGGTGTGGGTTGTGTTATTTTAGGACATCTTGGGTCATTTGAGCCTGGGTAGCAGTTTGGTTTTGGCTGCGGGGTTGGTTTTGGGCATCTGGGATCAGATGATCCAGGATAGCAGTTCGGTTTAGGTTCAGGGGTCGGCCTCGTTGTTTGCGGGCACCTAGGGTCTGTTGATCCTGGATAACAACTTGGCCTTGGTTCAGGTGTGGGTTGTGTTATTTTAGGACATCTCGGGTCATTTGAGCCTGGGTAGCAGTTTGGCTTAGGCTGAGGCGTTGGTGTCGGCCTCGTTGTTTGCGGGCACCTAGAATCGGTTGATCCTGGATAACAATTTGGTCTTGGTTCAGGTGTAGGTTGTGTTATTTTAGGGCATCTCGGGTCATTTGAGCCTGGGTAGCAGTTTGGTTTTGGCTGCGGGGTTGGTTTTGGGCATCTGGGATCAGATGATCCAGGATAGCAGTTCGGTTTAGGTTCAGGGGTCGGCCTCGTTGTTTGCGGGCACCTAGGGTTTGTTGATCCTGGATAACAACTTGGCCTTGGTTCAGGTGTGGGTTGTGTTATTTTAGGACATCTCGGGTCATTTGAGCCTGGGTAGCAGTTTGGCTTCGGCTGAGGCGTTGGTGTCGGCCTCGTTGTTTGCGGGCACCTAGAATCGGTTGACCCTGGATAACAATTTGGCCTTGGTTCAGGTGTAGGTTGTGTTATTTTAGGGCATCTAGGGTCATTTGAGCCTGGGTAGCAGTTTGGTTTAGGCTGCGGTGTTGGCTTTGGACATCTGGGATCAGATGATCCTGGATAGCAGTTCGGTTTAGATTCAGGGGTCGGCCTCGTTGTTTGCGGGCACCTGGAGTCTGTTGATCCTGGATAACAATTTGGCCTTGGTGCAGGTGTGGGTTGTGTTATTTTAGGACATCTCGGGTCATTTGATCCTGGGTAGCATTTTTGTGCTGGAGCTGTCGATTGCGGTGGTAAGTATGTTGGAGGAGTATTTGTTGTGGTGAAATTGGGGCGAGGGCAGCGAGGATCATTCGAACCAGGATAACAGCTGGGCAGAGAAGGCGTCGTTTGCGACTTTGGACAAGTTGGATCTGTAGATCCTGGATAACAATTTGGTCCTGATGGTGTTGTTTGGGGCTTTGGACATCTCGGATCTGTACTTCCAGGATAGCATTGCAGTGGTGGCTGTGTTCCGGGAGTTTTTGGGCATCTTGGATCTGTTGTGCCAGGATAACAATTTGGTTTCGGTGCAGGAGTAGTTTGTGGCTTCGGACAGCGAGAATCGGTTGATCCCGGATAACAATTTGGTCCTGATGGAGTTGTCTGGGGCTTTGGACACCTGGGATCACTGCTTCCTGGGAAACATTGTGGTGGTGGCTGTGTACCTGGTGTTTTTGGACATCTTGGGTCTGTAGATCCTAGATAGCAGCTTGGCTGAGGTGCAGGTGTAGTTTGTGGTCTTGGACAGCGGGGATCGTTGGATCCTGGATAGCAATTCGGCCCTGAGGGCGTGGTCTGAGGTTTAGGACACCTGGGGTCAGATGATCCAGGATAGCAATTTGGTGAAGATGGTGTAGTTTGTGGTTTTGGACACCTCGGATCACTGCTTCCTGGGTAACATTGTGGTGGTGGCTGTGTACCTGGTGTTTTTGGACATCTTGGATCTGTAGATCCTGGATAGCAGTTTGGCTTAGGTGCGGGTGTAGTTTGCGGTCTTGGACAGCGGGAATCAGTTGATCCCGGATAACAATTAGGTCCTGATGGAGTTGTCTGGGGCTTTGGACACCTTGGATCAGTGCTTCCTGGGTAACATTGTGGTGGTGGCTGTGTGCTTGGTGTTTTTGGACATCTTGGATCTGTCGATCCTGGATAGCAATTTGGTTTAGGTGCAGGTGTAGTTTGCGGTCTTGGACAGCGGGAATCAGTTGATCCCGGATAACAATTAGGTCCAGATGGTGTTGTCTGGGGCTTTGGACACCTGAGATCAGATGAGCCAGGATAGCAATTTGGTGAAGATGGTGGAGTTTGTGGTTTTGGACACCTTGGATCAGTAGATCCTGGATAACATTGTGTTGGTGGTTGTGTTCCGGGAGTTTTTGGACATCTAGGATCTGTAGATCCTGGGTAGCAGTTTGGTTGAGGGGCTGGTGTGGTTTGAGGCTTTGGACATCTTTGATCATTAGACCCTGGATAGCACTGTGCTGGCTTTGGCGATGTTACTGGAGGCAGATATGTTGAAGGAGATTTTGTAGTAATAGGTTTGGGTTGAGGACATTTTGGATTCGGTGATCCAGGATAACAGTTTTCTGGTATCGGCGTAGTTTGCGGCTTTGGACATCTTGGATCAGATGAACCAGGATAGCAATTTGGCGAAGATGGTGTGGTTTGTGGTTTTGGACATCTCGGATCAGTGCTTCCTGGGTAACATTGTGGTGGTGGCTGTGTACCCGGTGTTTTTGGACATCTTGGATCTGTAGATCCTGGATAGCAGCTTGGCTTAGGTGCAGGTGTGGTTTGCGGTCTTGGACAGCGAGAATCGGTTGATCCCGGATAACAATTAGGTCCCGATGGTGTTGTTTGGGGTTTTGGACACCTGGGATCAGATGAGCCAGGATAGCAATTTGGTGAAGATGGTGTAGTTTGTGATTTTGGACACCTTGGATCAGTGCTTCCTGGGTAACATTGTGGTGGTGGCTGTGTACCTGGTATTTTTGGACATCTTGGATCTGTAGATCCTGGATAGCAATTTGGCTTAGGTGCAGGTGTAGTTTGCGGTCTTGGACAGCGGGGATCGTTGGATCCTGGATAGCAATTCGGCCCTGAGGGCGTGGTCTGAGGTTTAGGACACCTGGGGTCAGATGATCCAGGATAGCAATTTGGTGAAGATGGTGTAGTTTGTGGTTTTGGACACCTCGGATCACTGCTTCCTGGGTAACATTGTGGTGGTGGCTGTGTACCTGGTGTTTTTGGACATCTTGGATCTGTAGATCCTGGATAGCAGTTTGGCTTAGGTGCGGGTGTAGTTTGCGGTCTTGGACAGCGGGAATCAGTGGATCCCGGATAACAATTAGGTCCTGATGGAGTTGTCTGGGGCTTTGGACATCTGGAATCTGTACTTCCCGGATAACATTGTAGAGGTGTTTGTGTTCCGGGAGTTTTTGGACATCTAGGATCTAATGATCCTGGGTAGCAGTTTGGTTGAGGGGCTGGTGTGGTTTGAGGCTTTGGACATCTTTGATCATTAGACCCTGGATAGCACTGTGCTGGCTTTGGTGATGTTACTGGAGGCAGATATGTTGAAGGAGATTTTGTAGTAATAGGTTTGGGTTGAGGACATTTTGGATTCGGTGATCCAGGATAACAGTTTTCTGGTATCGGCGTAGTTTGCGGCTTTGGACATCTTGGATCAGATGAACCAGGATAGCAATTTGGCGAAGATGGCGTCGTTTGTGGTTTTGGACACCTCGGATCACTGCTTCCTGGGTAACATTGTGGTGGTGGCTGTGTACCTGGTGTTTTTGGACATCTTGGATCTGTAGATCCTGGATAGCAGTTTGGCTTA
Source organism: Rhyacophila brunnea (assembly GCF_057557595.1). Classification (NCBI taxonomy): domain Eukaryota; kingdom Metazoa; phylum Arthropoda; class Insecta; order Trichoptera; family Rhyacophilidae; genus Rhyacophila; species Rhyacophila brunnea. Next base: position 27,029,987 of record NW_028232774.1, read on the forward strand.
GGTGCAGGTGTAGTTTGCGGTTTTGGACAGCGGGAATCGGTTGATCCCGGATAACAATTAGGTCCTGATGGAGTTGTCTGGGGCTTTGGACACCTAGGATCAGATGAACCAGGATAGCAATTTGGTGAAGATGGCGTAGTTTGTGGTTTTGGACACCTCGGATCACTGCTTCCTGGGTAACATTGTGGTGGTGGCTGTGTACCTGGTGTTTTTGGACATCTTGGATCTGTAGATCCTGGATAGCAGTTTGGCTTAGGTGCGGGTGTAGTTTGCGGTCTTGGACAGCGGGAATCAGTTGATCCCGGATAACAATTAGGTCCTGATGGAGTTGTCTGGGGCTTTGGACACCTAGGATCAGATGAACCAGGATAGCAATTTGGTGAAGATGGCGTAGTTTGTGGTTTTGGACACCTCGGATCACTGCTTCCTGGGTAACATTGTGGTGGTGGCTGTGTACCTGGTGTTTTTGGACATCTTGGATCTGTAGATCCTGGATAGCAGTTTGGCTTAGGTGCGGGTGTAGTTTGCGGTCTTGGACAGCGGGAATCAGTTGATCCCGGATAACAATTAGGTCCTGATGGAGTTGTCTGGGGCTTTGGACACCTAGGATCAGATGAACCAGGATAGCAATTTGGTGAAGATGGCGTAGTTTGTGGTTTTGGACACCTCGGATCACTGCTTCCTGGGTAACATTGTGGTGGTGGCTGTGTACCTGGTGTTTTTGGACATCTTGGATCTGTAGATCCTGGATAGCAGTTTGGCTTAGGTGCAGGTGTAGTTTGCGGTCTTGGACAGCGGGAATCAGTTGATCCCGGATAACAATTAGGTCCTGATGGAGTTGTCTGGGGCTTTGGACACTTCGGATCACTGCTTCCTGGGTAACATTTTGGTGGTGGCTGTGTACCTGGTGTTTTTGGACATCTAGGATCTGTTGATCCAGGATAACAGGTAGAAGGAGATGGGGGGATGTGTGGTATAGGACATCTTGGATCTGTACTTCCTGGATAGCACTGTACAGGTGGTTGTGTAGATGGTGGTGGTTTTGGGCACTTTGGATCATTTGAACCTGGATAACATTGTAAGGGAGCTGGTGTTGGCTTAGTTTGAGGGCATCTTGGATTGCTTGATCCAGGGTAGCAATTGAGTGCAGTTGAAGAGGGTGGTAAGTATGTAGGAGGAGTATTTGTTGTAGTGAATATTGGTTGTGGGCATCTTGGGTCGTTGGAACCTGGATAACAAGATGGAGGTGCTGGAGACGTCTGTGGTTTTGAGCACTTGGGATCATTAGAACCTGGATAACAATTTGGTTTAGGTGCTGGTGTAGTTTGTGACTGTGGACATCTTGAATCTGTAGATCCTGGATAACAATTTGGTCCTGATGGTGTTTGAGGCTTAGGACATCTGGGATCAGTACTTCCAGGATAGCATTGGGGCGGTGGCTGTGTTCCGGGAGTTTTCGGGCATCTTGGATCTGTTGAACCTGGATAACAATTTGGTTTAGGTGATGGTGTAGTTTGTGGCTGTGAACATCTTGAATCTGTAGATCCTGGATAACAATTTGGTCCTGATGGTGTTGTTTGAGGTTTAGGACATCTGGGATCAGTACTTCCAGGATAGCATTGGGGCGGTGGCTGTGTTCCGGGAGTTTTCGGGCATCTTGGATCTGTTGAGCCTGGATAACAATTTGGTTTAGGTGCTGGTGTAGTTTGTGGCTGTGGACATCTTGAATCTGTAGATCCTGGATAACAATTTGGTCCTGATGGTGTTGTTTGAGGTTTAGGACATCTGGGATCAGTACTTCCAGGATAGCATTGGGGCGGTGGCTGTGTTCCGGGAGTTTTCGGGCATCTTGGATCTGTTGAGCCTGGATAACAATTTGGTTTAGGTGATGGTGTAGTTTGTGGCTGTGGACATCTTGAATCTGTAGATCCTGGATAACAATTTGGTCCTGGTGGTGTTGTTTGAGGTTTAGGACATCTGGGATCAGTACTTCCAGGATAGCATTGGGGCGGTGGCTGTGTTCCGGGAGTTTTTGGGCATCTTGGATCTGTTGAGCCTGGATAACAATTTGGTTTAGGTGATGGTGTAGTTTGTGGCTGTGGACATCTTGAATCTGTAGATCCTGGATAACAATTTGGTCCTGATGGTGTTGTTTGAGGCTTAGGACATCTGGGATCAGTACTTCCAGGATAGCATTGCGGTGGTGGCTGTGTTCCGGGAGTTTTCGGGCATCTTTGATCTGTTGATCCTGGATAACAATTTGGTTTAGGTGCTGGTGTAGTTTGTGGCTTCGGACAGCGGGAATCGGTTGATCCCGGATAACAATTTGGTCCTGATGGTGTTTGAGGCTTAGGACATCTGGGATCAGTACTTCCAGGATAGCATTGGGGCGGTGGCTGTGTTCCGGGAGTTTTCGGGCATCTTGGATCTGTTGAACCTGGATAACAATTTGGTTTAGGTGATAGTGTAGTTTGTGGCTGTGGACATCTTGAATCTGTAGATCCTGGATAACAATTTGGTCCTGATGGTGTTGTTTGAGGTTTAGGACATCTGGGATCAGTACTTCCAGGATAGCATTGGGGCGGTGGCTGTGTTCCGGGAGTTTTCGGGCATCTTGGATCTGTTGAGCCTGGATAACAATTTGGTTTAGGTGCTGGTGTAGTTTGTGGCTGTGGACATCTTGAATCTGTAGATCCTGGATAGCAGTTTGGAGATGCTGGTGAACTCGACGGAGGTAAGTATGTGGCGGGTGTCTTTGTTGTCGTGGATCCTGGGCGAGGACAACGTGGATCATTAGAACCAGGGTAGCATTGAAGAGGTCCAGGTGTTGGTTTAACTTGCGAACAACCAGGATTGGTTGATCCAGGGTAACAATTCAATTGTGGAGGACTGGTAGTAAGTGTAGTTTTTGGACAACTAGGATCACTTGATCCCGGGTAGCAGCTTGGCTTTTGGGTCGATGTCGTGAATGGTCTTGGGCATCTGGGATCCTGCGAGCCTGGGAAACATTGTAGTGAACCCGGACCTGGTGTTGTTTGGATTAACCCTGAGCACCGAGGGTCATTGGAGCCTGGGTAGCAATTTGCAGATGTTTGTTGAGGAGTCGGGCGACTAGTCGATCCTTGCGTGTTTTGGCACCTCTTGTCAGTGGATCCTGGGTAACACAAGGGTCCCGGGGGTGACGGCCTCACAGGAGTTGGAGATGTTACGGTGACTAGAGTTGTGTCATCTCCAGCGCACTTGCCTGGCTCGCATTTACCGTTGCATATCTGTAAAAGTACAAATGAGTAGGTTAGTGATAATGTTACGGTGAACATAATATTATCACCCGCGCTCGCAATAGATTTACGGTTCATAACTGGTAGTATTCAACCTCATAATGTTTAAAATGGAGGCAGCGGGTGCACTGAATCGATGCATATTAACAATAATTTGTGGAACTTATTTAAAGACGATCTGTAATTCAGTAAATTATAATTTGTAAATTCAAAATGTTGGCTGGGAAAGTATATATCCGTTTAGTGACGTCAATACTGCAGTGAAAGTGTTTTATTAACGTATTTATGCGATGGCCGAGTGGTAAAGTATTCGCCTGGCAAGTCAGTCGAGGGCTTGGGTTCAAATCTTTTGTCTGGTAAAATAAACATACTGTGTTTCAATGCGTGTTTGAATCCAGAGCATGCACCTAATACGTTGAGGAAGTGACTAACATCCATTTCTCGTAAAAAAAAAAACCATCTTCGTGAGGCGGCCACGATCCACACCGGATTGTAGAGCCAATTAATATATATAATGTATTTCATAATAATTCCTTTTCTAATAAAAAAATCATCGGGTTCTCCGCGCAGTTACCCACCCACAATGGTTAAATTTTGATTTACTTAATTAAAACCATACGACTAAAGCTGCACTTATCGAGGCCTGTGCGGCTGGTCAATGCATTCCGTAGAGACGTAGACATTTTTAGTGATGCGCTATGTAGGTATTTTGTTTTTAAAATTCTATTTTACTGTTTAATTTGTATTTTTATTGAATTATTGTAGTTTTTATCTCTACTAACTTGATTTGCCTGTTCTTTTCATTCCAAATGTAATTTTGGGAACGCCATGAATTAATAATTTATTTATTTATTAAGGAATAAAAAACATTGTGGACATTACAAATCTAAATTCAAGACGTACACAACATGAGATTTACATTATAAGTCAAACATTACCCTCACAAGAGAGAAGAAGAGAATAATATAGAAAAAATATAATAACAAAAAAATAAAATAAAATCAAAACATATTTAAGTACAATTTAATACAGAAAAATAAAATTTTTGAAAACAAAAAACATACAATTTTATGTATGTTAAGTAAGTACTCAATATGCTTTTTTAAACAAATAAATATTTTCTTATGAATGAATTAAAATTTCCCCATCTTTAATTTATAGAAAATCATATAAAAGTTAAATACCGTAAGCATTCAGAGCATTTTGAACAGCAAATGAATAGGGTCAGAATCTGTCAAAAAATATCTAAATATAACCACATTAAGGTCGCCTCAAGCGTTTTATTTTCTGAAAATTTATGCATTCAGGTATTGCCTTCGGGTATCACAGAATTATTCGGGGTTTTGAAAGTTCTTTATGTATTTATAGCGATATCTCAAAATGACATAGCGTAAACCAGGGTAGGGTTACTTTATGGCACTTTTCGCCAATGTGTCGTATTTCATTGCCACGAAAATTAACTCTAAAGGCTTTTTAATATTTCATTTATTTTATTCGATTAAAGCATATACAAACTAATAGCTTAAGAGCATAAAACATTTATTGACATCACACTTTATTTTAATAAAAATACTTATATAGGTATTGGAGTAAAGTAATCCCTTCAAGGGGCTAATTATTGTTGAGAAGTTTGTACGCGCCATGACCTGATAATGGGGGGTCTTGTCAAAATACAGAACATATTAATTTGATCGTGGATAAAGTTCGAAGATACTCGTTGTGTTTTCATTGCACACGTTTGACAATAATATTATTGATACTAAGTATTCATACATAAGTCAAAACTCACCTCAATGTTGCAAGTCAAGAAAACTTGATCCTTATCGGGAAACTTGAAAGCGCTGATTTTGTTCCATGCGATGACAGAAGCGCCAGAGTTTCCAGTATTTTGAGTCGTCTGCCAGGAAGAGGCTAACTTCTTCTTCCTATGACAATGAAATAATAGTAATGTTAACCATTAGAACCATTACAGAGCGTCCACGAATGAAACGGGAAAAGTATTATACAAATTTTTGAATTGGGAAGAAATAGTGTATCCACCGAATTTGATTTCACGTTTCTTCTTTCACTAACACCTTGAATATGCGCAGATGAGATTTCTTCTAGTGCGCACGAATTAATTCATTTTCTATTCCCGGCTTCATTTACATTAAGCCTATTAATTGCATCGCTTACTCTCGCTAGGCACTATGACTTATTTTCTCACAAAACTAACGATCTTCATCCTAATATGGCATGTTTGTAATATAACATCTTTTGTCCTGATAATTTAATTTTTGTTAGCGGTTACTAATAAGACTTAGTGGATCGTATTGTAGATATACATTGACTTTACAAACAAAATCTTTTTCAAGAGACTCATTAGCAGATCATGATATTGATTAGTTTCTCATTTACGGATGCGAATTTGCAATATACACACCGTATAACAATGTCTGTCAAGAAATGAGAATCATCGAAATTTCAGAAAAAAATATTTCTCAAGATTTCAAGAGCCGTTTTCGATTATTTCTCGAGAATTCTCGATGACAACCTCCAGGTACATACTTAGGACATCCTTCTTTATCTGTAAGCTGCAGTTTGTTAGTCTGCGGAGAATCATAATCATCTCCGTCGTAAGCCCAGCAGTCTCGGATCCTCAGGTCATATTGCTTGTTTGGATCCTTGAGGTACACCAGGACGGAGAGGTCTTCTCCGATCTTGATCACGGTTGACAGTGGAGACACCTGTTGAAGATGGAAAGGCGTTTGTGAATTTAATGTGGCAATAGATCGAAAAATATATTATTTGTAGATTTAGTTGCATTATAATAGCATTTTAGTCGATCTGAATTAGGATGGCATATAGCTGGAATATACAATATGCTGCCGCGCTTTGTCTTTTCTCTAGTCCAGTGGTCAATATTATCATTTAGCGTAGTATCGCGTGGCAACTAATATTAACATCCGTCAATACGATGTAACATTTTACATGCGTTGATGACTTGATTTATAGATGTTACATTTACGTCAAAGATACGTAGGCACAATATTATATAAGTACCTACGACAAAAAACAAGGACGGTAAGTCTGATTTATCCGACTTCTTAGAGAGCATTGACTGTAGTGGCATTTATTTACATTTCACATGGCAGTAGCACACGTGTTTTAATTAATTCTGCAGTTTTGAGTCAAGGAGGTGGCAAGATATAGGTCTGACTGGGTTTTAAATATTGTATAACATTGATTATGAAAGTTTATGAAAGCACTTGGCTTCTACGTAGCCCTCGGATGAGATGCTGTCGACAGTGTAGCACCAGCTTATGCGAGCAGATGTGAAAATGGAGGATTGAAATTTGACTTTAAATTTCATTGACATTTTGCCGTAGTTTTTGAATTTATTTCAGTTAGATAAAAAAAAAAATACATATATATCGATGAAAATTATCTTTATGTGTTTTGTTTGGAAAATAGCTACCAGAGCATTAATAATTAATTAAACTAAATTAAAATGGGATGTCCATTGGTGACATGCCCAAAAATTGCATGACAAATGAGGATAATGGTTACCTAATGTAGCATATATTATGTATTACATTATACGGTTTCTACAAGGAACTTTTGCATTGTTTTTCAACATCTTTGGTATATCCAAATATATTATTTTAAATCAATTAACAATAAACACAAAGTAAGCACTGAATATCTAGAAAATATCAGTCCAACAAAACGTACGTTAGGGTAAACGCCCTTCTGAATGTCCATCCAGCATTCAACACTGCCTTGCGCTGTCGGAACGTTGACCACCTCCAGCATGTCCACAATGAATGGCTTGAATACGATAGTCTTCACACCATTGTCTTCTCCAGTCATACAGGTCACCTTCCTGGCAGTGTCCCACACCTCCTGGACAGTATCATCGGCCTGGATGATCAGGATATTGTCTATGGTGCCGCATGCTTTGCACGCCGGGCGGGATCCGCATCCCTTGAACGGGACGTTGAAGGTGTACTTTGTTTGGCTTCCTCCATATGATACGTATCTGGAATTAAATAAATAAATTATTAGATATGTAAGACTGTTTGAAGGAGGCTTTTTCTTTGCGATTGTACTGGCATTATTGTAATACACATTTGAATAATACGTCATTCGTATTTTACTTTATTTACGTTGGGCTCGCGCTTGTAAGGGAACGTTTCATGTCATATGAGTGTTTGTTTCACAAGCATATTGAACCAAGTCCATTCTGGTTATTTTTGAGTAAGCTAGGCTCAAACATAATATTTGAGTATTTCTTATTCTGTAAGGGTATGATTTCCATTACATAATAATTTAAATGTACTCAAAATAACACGTTAGAATTGTAATCATACCCTTACCGAATTTGAAATACTCGAATATTGTGTTTGAACCTAGCTTACTTAAAAAAAACCAGAATGGACTTGGTTCACTATGCTTGTGAAACGCTCACATAATAAATAATAAATAATAAAATAAAAAAAGCCTTTTTATTTCTTACAGACAAAAAGTAAATGACAGTGAATTGACTATATCTAATGTATATATAACCTATAATTATATCTGTTATGTATATGTATCTATCTATGATTTTTTATATTTTATCTAAGTATACTTTTATATTTTTGTATAATACATATATATATTAAGATTTTTATTTTGTATATAATACTGATAAATAATGTTTATATATTAAACAGTGCTATATAGCGTTTATATAGTAGGTAGGTATATATTTTTGTATTTGTAACTTAAATAATATTTTGGTTTGTTTGCTTGTTTGGTTTGTAAGAACCCCTCTTCGGGTGAAGGCCTCCTCCAAAGAAAGAAAGAAATCCCACTGGACTCTGGGATAAATGCAAGGTTTGTTGTATTGCATGGTTGTCGACCAAGTCAACAAAGACAAGAACACATAGCAACCAATCCACCCCTCCCACGAAGATCTCATACATGAACATATTATAACAATAAACAAAAACCATCTTCCAATACGGCTAGTCACCGAGGAAGATCACGAACATAACCCTCCAAAGGAACCACTCATATAAAAGTAGATATTGAACAAAAAGCTACCAACCCGTCGTGGAAAATTGTGAATCAATTCAATCATTTACCTTTGTTTTATTTTTACCATTATTACCATTTCATTATTTTTTTCTTCGTGAAATTTTCCGGCTTTTCGAAGAGGTTGCTCAACAGATTTAATAATATAATATATGGAAAACGGAAATAGTTATTAAACATTCGCTCAATTTGTTTAGTCCATACTTTCATTCCAAACCAAAATTGAAAGAAACAACAACGCGTTAGGTTGCCAGAATCGGGATTCTAACCCGCGACTAACCCGGACATTGTGCCACTTGTCCATCACGGGCGCATTTACTGGCCGCGTTTAAATTGAGGCTATACCTCAGTAGTTGAGGCATGGTCTAAAAAGATCGTGGCTAGGCGATGCGCGGATTGCGGGTCGCGGGTGCAAATGACGCATGCCGAACGAAATATAATTTGTCATATAAATCCAACATGCGTCCATTTAATGTTCTGTTTTTTTCTATTAGTAACAATAATAATATATTCATTGACATGTTTTCTTTTTCAAGTAAATGGGTAACATTTTTAGTCATCTTTACACGATTTAAGAATTAATACCCCCGTCGCCATCACGAAACAAATTGACGTGTTCCCAACTCGACGTTCTCTCTCCGAATGCCAGCGAGTCCAAAATTTCGTCGTGCCTATAGTTGAAAATTATTGCCTATCATACATCACTCAAATTAGTGCCAATTTAATTAATTCCAAATGATGAATTATGTTTCATTATAATGTCTAATATGTTGGATATAATTTAAAAAATCACATTTTGTATTACCCATTAATTAGCCGGATTTTGATGACCTTGTGTTCCAACAATAAATAAATAAAATTATTAGGCAAACGTGAACGCCTATAATAATTATTATAATATTATCATTGCTCATTATCAGAAATTATTGCAATATCATTATCAAATTGGCAATAATTCATACTAGCAAAGTGTCGATTGCATGGGTTTCGGATCAGATTCAAAGCAAAACAAATAATGCAATCTCTCTTTGTAATTCTCAACCTAAGGTCATAGGTTTTCTTTCCCACGGCGCGTAATAAAAAAGCATTATACCCAAATTACAGCTAGTAAATTTTAATTTCGATAAAATCGCCTTTATTTTATTGCCTAAGAGTTAACATAATGAGAGATACGCACTTGTGTATAATTACTTATTATTTAATTGGAATGCGGTTTTGAGTATTTCTGATTTAGTTAGACCAGCGGATCTCAACAATATTGTTCTGGCTAGATGCATAACACGATTTCGACGCAATCCTTGACCTCACGGACCCGGACTATTTATGGCGCGATTGGATTTACAAGCATCTTCAAATGACTATAGATATTGAAGACAAATAATAATGACATTTATATTACAAAACAATAATTATTGTCGATGACTACTTTGTTTTATAGACAATCCTTAATACTACGAATTGAAGTATAGTCCTTTATAATTTCCAATAAATTGAAATCAGTATTTTAAAAATTTGTATTCATTCCTGAAGTATGCAGTAAAGAAAACAAATAAATATTTAAAAAATAATCCCGTAATTAAAGTATATCATCCGCGGTCAACTTTACGCGAATCAGATCATGGATGATTTAGTTATTTGTAATCAAAGAAATTATGTTAAGGGGAGCGTCATACTACTAGCGGTATCTGACGACAGAATACGAAGTAGGTACGCAATTTAATATAATTTTCTGATAATTTACATTTAAAGCATTTTAATCAATCAATCTGTACCTATCTGATTATTTAAAAAATCAGGTAAATTTAAATTGTAGCAAATGCAGGTATTGTAAAATAATATATAACATTTAAAAATCAATTTATCGATAAATAGTTAAAATCGTTACTCTCACTCTTAAGCAAAAACGACACAACAATAATTATTGTTGGTTGTCGCTGTTGTATGCTGTGATTTTTGGTTCGGAAGTTTACGTTTACGAGAAATGGTTGAGAACCAATGTGTACAATAAGATTACAGAAATTATTAATTAGGTAGGTACCAAAATTATTTTGAACAAACAATATTGCACAGTGTTCACAAATTAATCTAGATCTATTGTGGCACCAAACTGAATATGATAATTTTTTCACATTAATTTAATTGGTTTTCACGGAAGTACCAAAATATGCAATCTAATGCAATAATTGTAGTATTAAATAACATTAAATTAACATTAAATTAACATTAAAATGTCATCCTAATAAATGTGAAAAACTGTTTTTTTATTCAACGACTAATTCACGAGATTTGATATACAATATTATTTGTAATTATATAACATTCTTATATTGAACAAACATTATCTGAAAACACCTCATCATATTATATATGTTTACCTACCAGAGAAGATCTTTAATTAAAAAAGTAAGACGACCAGCAAGACTCGAATCCGCACCCACTGGATTCGTGCCAATATGCTTTAATAATTGAACCATGTGCGTACTATCTAATTACGACGAAATTAACTTGTAGTTTTTATATGTTGAAGCGCTTCGCAAATTGTGCTAATTTTTGGAAGTCGGCTTTTGTGTTTTAAATCAAAGTATCAATTACCAATCATTACCAACCAGTGTCATATTTCCAAATTTTAGTTATAACGTACTTGCACTTGCTAATAATTTAATAAACTGTTTTTTTTAATGAATAATTCAAAAGTCTTTTTTTTCAAAAATATTTTCAAACTATGTGTTATTAAATGTGGTTTGATATTTTTCGATGCATTTGTATTAAATCTAAAAACATCGATACGTATCAAAAAAACATATTATATCTAAAAAACTGAATGTTTACTTGAAATCCTTTTTTCTTTATGGCGTATAGGCGTCCCTAGTACACTTCCCTTTAAATTTAAATTAATTGTAATAATAATTAACCTTTTTGTTACACTTGCGACCTGTGAATCATTATAAAATGAATGAATTAGCCATACTGATAAAAGACTATGACACGGCTGTATTACAATATTAACCATGAATTTGACTCACTTGCACTTGGGGTCGTTAAAGTGCCCCTTGCTGTAGACTACTCCACCGAAAGACTCCGCGAATTCGATGGTGACCTGCATGCCGCGGTCTCCGCACTGTACGTTGAGAGATTCAATGTGCGTGTGGCCATGGTCTATCTGGCGCAGCTGCCTGGCTCCCCTCACGAAGGTCACTTCTTCGCTGAGATCTTCTTCCAGGGAGTATAGAGGGACGTCCTTTGCGGCCAAAGCTGTGTTGAGTTGGATAGCCGATAGGGTCTCATCGTCGGACGCCACTGACGCGACGGTCAGCTATAAGAAAGGAAAAAATAGGTTAGAAATTTAATTACCAAGGCGTAATATTGTAATATGATAATATAAAGATAATGAATAGATATATATATAAATATGTTTGAATGTATTTTTTCTATAAACAAAATTAGTGCACCGCGTTACGAATTAAAAAATATTTTTCCCTTTTGTGATTCTTGATTATTGTTTTTAAAACTGAATAGAGTTTTTCAAGTTAGTTCCTATCGTTACCGCAACAAACAGCATTTTGGCGAATCTTTATAGGGTAACCGAACAAAACAGAACATGACAAAAACAGAACATGACAAAACAGAACGGTGACAAAAAAAAAAAACAGAGACCCATTATAGAATTCGGTCCATTGGGGATTTACCCATTATGTTCTTCAAAAACAGAGGGTTATACGTTTTTGTATTAGCCAATTGAAATACCAACTTCTGGGACAATAATAATGAAACACTTTTTTTACATCACTGATTACATTGACGAATATTATCTTTTAATGATTTTAGCTACATATTCAGTTTACACACTTTAACTGAAATTCGATGGGCACAGGTTTGAGTCCTGTCTGGTGTCATATTTTATTTATTTTCAAGATTTTTTTTCATCTTTTGATCTTTTAAGATCAATTTGGAAAAGACTTCAGAAACATGAATTAGAATAATTACTAGAAAGTGTAAGTACGTTATGATTAAAATTTTGAGAGATTCCTTATGCTGGCTAGTAACCAAAGTACATAAGTAGTAATAACATATTATTGGTATATTGATTCAAACCACAAAACCAAGTCGCAACTATCTGCGAAATTTGTAAAGCGTTTCAGTTGCACACTATTTGTATAGTCAATTTTGTTGTAATTAGGTAGGACACAAGTAGGGAATCCAATCCCGAGCCAAAATTCTGATCCCGGGATTTCGGGATTACAATTTGACAATCCCGGGATCCCGGGACTGGTCCCGGGATTCGATTTTTTTCCATTGTTAATATATTTTTTTTATATTTACACATAACATTGATAAAATCGGTCAAAAATAAATCTAGTATAATTTATACTATTTAATATATGTATTGTTAATATTGTATATCTACGTTCAATCTTGGAAATACATAAGTTTAATGGAGTAAATAATATTATATAATATATATATGTAAGTATATATAAATAATAATGTGATTTTAATATGAGATTGCTGTTTCTGATAGTAAAGACTTAATGAATGGGTTAGGGAGATTTAAAATAGTAAAGCAAATAATCATGGTGTACTTATGGCCTTTCCGCTTCATAAAACTAATTATTCAGCCAAATATGAAACTGCTGTAAAACGTATGAGGCCATGGTGGAATTACTTTGTTAAAAGTGCAACGTATTGTTTTTTCCCAATCTTTCTCATTTTTAATAATTTACGTGAAAAAATAAAATGAATCGGCAACTTACACGTGGGTATAAAGCAAACTTCATTCAAACTCAGTTTATTTCAAATGTAGTTATTTTTTATTAAAAGTATTTTTTCTGCTATATTTTCGCCTTTATTTTATTCTCTATAAAAATTGATAAAAAAATCAATCCCGAAATCCCGGGATTATGTTTATCAATCCCGGGATTCATAGGTATCGAAAATAGCTCGGGATCCCGGGATTGGAATCCCTAGACACAAGTTCTAGTTGGGCGTCATATTTTTTTCTAAGTTTTTTCTAGTCTGTATGTTTCTAAGGTGTTTCAAAATTATCTAAGTTATATTGTGAAGATGCTGATGTTTTCATACTGTATCGAATATATAATTACGCATACATAAGAGTACTTCTAAAATTTCATTTCTTGTTTCATCATCTGACACTTGAATAAAGAAATCTAGAATAATTATAATTGATCAGGTTAGGTAATATTTTATAGAGTAGTCATCCGCAGTGGAGGCAAAGGTAATCTTCGCCAATTAACTTGTGAGATTTTAGTTAGCGAAAGCGATTTGAATTTGCAATAGCGGTGACCTGACCAGTTCTACTAAGAGAAGTTTATCTATTAAATCACAGAGTTATTCAACCAAATCTTCATATGTATATGTTCCTACTTGTAATGTAAATTATAATATAATACACTTTTATTTGACCAAACTTACAAGGTACTCAATCAAATTGTGAACCGTAATTAGTATATATTATATTATGTCAATATGAAATTATAAAATATAGTAACATCGTCGAATGTAGTTAATATTATATAACTTGTATCGCTCTATGATACGCAAACGTCTACGTTCTACGCAAAACAAAAACTAAACGAAGACACAAGAGCTTTGGAACCACAGATACACAACATCCGCCACAGGATCAATAACGCAGAAATTTATTCCAAACATAAACTCTGCCATCACACTTGGCAGGAACTTAAAAATATCACACGAACTCACACAGATTCCAACAGGCCACGGAGCGGTGCGAGCTTATAAAAAGATTTAAATTAAAGGATGATGACTGTTGTCCATGTGACGTCAACACATCTCAAACTGTGTGGCATGTTATCAACGACTGCCCTATACTACAAAAGGAGCGATGGACTCTCAGGACTCGATGTAGACAGCATAATCATGAAATTGACCTCCAAAAGCCTCACGAAGTACTAAGCAATAGAACAACATAAGAACACTACACACAATATTTAATCCTGGCCATAAAGAAAATTAAAGATATAAATGGAGGAACCTTATTAGCCCCACATCAATGCAACTAACCCACCCAACCACCTTGTACGAAAAAGCAAGGGCATGGTTATTAATATTAAAAAAAAGATTACTTAAAGAACGTAAGAATAATATTATGTATAGGATAATTTTATCATTAAATAAATGAGACAAATTAATGTCAATTACTAACTACATACATTTAAAGGGTAATAATTAATGTATTGTACCTTAAATTTCCATAGTAATTAAATGGTAACCTAATTCAATAAATATATTTGATTTTAGTGGGTATTTAAGTGTTACGATTGTCTTGATCTCGACATCGATCTCGGGTTTGAGTCCTGGGTCTGGCAAAATTCACATGTTGTTTTTCAAGGCGTGTTAGAACCAAAAAGATTGAGCAATTCGCCAACATCCATTTCACTTAAAAAAAATCTGTTTAAATACTTCTTCGAGAGGTGGCCAACATCCATATCGAATTGTAGAGCCAAAGTAAAAAAAGGTGTTTAGTGGAGAAGACTCCCTATTGGACGGAGGTTATACAATTATAACAATCCATAATAAGAACATGACGCACGTACGTTGGTGATTTAGGAACAAGGAGGCGCGAGGCAGGATTATAAAGTCCTATTGAAATCATAAGGGGTATTTTCCGATATTTATATGTAACAACTTCCGTTTCCGTTATTCCAATTTTAAAATTCATTATTTAAGAAATCTGATACTCATTTTATGAAAGGTTTAAAAAACAAACAAACGAGATTTCTAATGTCGTTACATACTTGATGTTTTGCATTAGTTTTATTACACGTAATTGCAACAATAATTGATGTAGATATTCAGCTGTAGAATTAAGCCATGGACGTGGTAACTAATTATATTTTTATAGATATTGTATTGTAGAAGTCCTCATAACATACGCAAAATTCCGCGAAATCTGTGGTTGCATTTTTTTCAATCGTAAATCTGAGACATTTAATGATAGTCTCAAACAATTAGTATTTTTTTTATCACATACTTTTCATTTTGTAATACACAATGATTTAATTGATGTAACTATTTAAATGATATTATCTCTAGTTAGATTCAAGGCTACTTTTAATTGCTAGGTTAAATGCCATAAATAATACACTTATTACTAAACTATGCAGGTTAGTATGTTAAATTATGTGTTGGTACCTAATTGTATTCATTTTTATTTAATAGCCCATAAGTAGTCATGATGATCGTACTTGAAAGCCTCTGATTTAAGACAAGTGACATTTAATATGTATGCCACAGCGCGAAATGTATAATTAGAGATATTTATTTTTACCGCCATAGTAAATCCCTCTTAATTTTATTGAAGAAAATCTATTTATCTGTGGATTAGCAGATTGGGAAACATTTGAAATATGTATGTATACAACATAATAAACTCCATCATTCATTTTCCTTTCAGAATCAGATTTCCGTTTTTATTTTATTTTCCGTGTTCTTACTAGATCTTCCTACATATTATTCTAACCTGCATAATAGAAAATCGGTGTAATATGCATTGCAAACATTTTGATCAGTAGCCTCTAAAATTTCGGTAAAATGACTTCTTTTCCGGGATACCTGGCAACCCTTTTAAGAAGGAAAAACTCATGGGGGAGTCAAAAAGAAAATAGAAGAAAGAATGCCGGTAGAGATAACTAAATGAAAATATCTAGTAGGTTGAAGGACGGCTTAATGGAATTATCAGTTGGACGTATTGAATAGCTATTTTTTTCGTACACACTTCAGGACATTCTCACAGGATATGTTCAGCATCCTGTAAAAATCAACATAGAGTTTTAGGCCAATATATACGACCAAGGGAAGAGCTTTCCAGGAAACCCGCCATACCCAGTTAAGAACTAACTCTTATGGTGGTCCGAAGTAGGAGCGTCTATCTCCATTCGCCACCTAATGCAAGTTAACATTATGTGTGCCTTCCCTTGTCCATGACATCCCAATCACCCTGACAGGTTTTCATAGCCGCATTCACCGGCATCAGGTAGATGCCCCCTTTCCTTGTGTCTAGCTTCTAGTGGTCTGTCTACGGAGGTGAGTCAGGTGAAATTCAACGTCCACCTCTTTACCGTTGAAGAGCATAGTAGAGGGGCTACGTATTTTATTTGGACATGTGTACAATTGAATCGAAAATATGAAATTAATATAAATATATATGTATAAGAAGTTAATTCAATCAATTTCTATCACACAACTACAATCTATAGGCAGACACTATGTATTATTGAAAAAATAAGTTAGTCTTTTATTTTGGGTTATACGAACACTATTGATAAATAGCTGTATTCATGGAGATTCTAATATATTATATTGTAATTAATTGAATGGATCCATTTATTATCCACCGACTTTTAAGGTTACGAGGATGACATAATAGCGCGACCTCTGTTTTTTTTGGAAACCAAATAAAACAATAAATGTTTCCCATTTTAACATCTTTTATCATGTTCGGTCTGCAGATGGGTCTGAAGCTCGATTCAACATAATAAAACAATATCCCGTGGAAATGTTTCTTTTGTTTACTATTTTTATGAATAGTAATATAAATTGTATTAATCGAAATACCTGATAATCATTGGCGTATATATTAATTATGTTTAGAAATTACAAGCTTTTGATGGAGGGCTATTAATTGTAGTGATTTAACAGCTTCTGTATAATTATGTTATTGGTCATATGATAGATTATCCTACATAAAAAAATCTTCTATCTTGCTCGGGGTCTTTGACCCATAAGACCAAGATCACAGAAAATTTAAAAAATATATGGGAAAAATAACAATTGAGGCATTTCTTGATTTTATACACATTTAAAATAAATTTTCTTTTACAGAAATAAAACTATAAGTATTAAAAAGTGATTCCATTTTTTAGTACAAAAATGCTGTAGTTTTTTTATAGCTACCTGACATTGCTTAAAATAATGTGCATTTCCACTTGAAGTTTTAAGGAAACTTAAATAGTCAGAACATATATATATATATATAGTCATTAGAGGTAGAGCACATTCAATGTATATAATATTTAGCATAATATATTATAATATTGTATACTTATGTGAATATATAATATTGAATCCGTTTTATAAATCTAAAAGGTTGACTTAGATTCCTCTGGATCAGCGAGGTAGTTAAGTAGAACAGTAGAACGAAGTACATGACATTAAAAGGCACATGACCGAGAGGAATAGAATCAACTCTAAGAGACAATTAAATTGATTCAGGCTGATATTGGTTATGACAAAACTAAATCTAAAAGCTTAAAAAATCATGCAACGCACTTATTGCTAGCTACTAACTTAAATATTGTTACCTACTTTATTTTAGCCTCAACATGAAAAAATATTGTATCGTCACTGGATACCTGTTGCCCTTGTAGATATTATTTTGCTTAAGTTTGACCTTAAATAATTATCTCGAAGGATGTTAAGACATGTGAATTTATTGTGCAATGACAATTATTATGTATTCGATTAAATTCGCGAAAATATGCTTAAAAGTGTTGTGATATAAATATTATGCTTATATTTAAAATATGTAGGTGGTTTTCACACACGTACTACGTGACTGCATATTTGTATTTTTTCCTAAATGGGAATTATTTTTATTTCAAGTCTTGTCAACTATTGACACTGGTGGCATTTGTGTAAGCGTAGGTGAATTTCTACTTAGCATTTAAGAACCGTGAAAGGTTTAATACTATTTATACAATGAAAATTATACTGATAATTAATACTATGAAAATTTATATGTACATACTTTCTAAATTAATGATATTGACTATTAGTAGTAGTTTAGTCATCATTGTGTACTGTATACTCAAAAATAAATCTTAATAAGGCTGTGCCGACATCGTAATTCAAGCGTAGAGCTAACCGACTGTATTATATGAATGGGTAACGTAGAGTCGGAAACACAGACTAGATTAATAAGATATAAATGCAAAAACCAGTCGCTATAGACCGAGACTTTGAAGCAGTTTTGGTTTATGATATAATGAGGGGCCAGCTAATAAAAATATAAATTACACTGAATGTCCTTAAAATTATCAATATTGAATTTCCGTTGCAATTACCTGACAAACTTTAATGTTTATTATAATACGCACGTGCATATTAAAAATAACATTATTCTTTGTGTTTAAGTTTGTCCCATATTTATCCATACCCGATAATCGTATCTTCTGTATAACCTACTAAAAAGGTAACGTAATTTCCATTGTGTTCCCTGGACTAAAAAATATCAAAAGACGAACCTTACGATTAATAATGCAGGTCGCTATGGACAGATCTGAATGTTATTTAATATTGGAGAAAAGGACTTTCAATACGTCATGTCAAAGTAGTTTATTAACATAAACGTATATAACAAATTTATTTAATATGGCTTAAATTTACTTGTCAGGGTGAACTATTTATTTATGTTTTTAAGTAGACATGACTTTTAGACTTTTATTGTAATGTTCTGAATATATATGAATTGAAGTGCTGCACCTTATCAAATATGACATGACATTGGACAGCTTTGAAACGAATATATTGTAAAGATTCTTCAGAGACTTATGCGAAGATGGCATGGCATGGGAAGAAGGTACAATGATGAACTTTAATGTGGGGTTTGACAATGCATAATATGAAATCCAGCATGCGATTTAAGTCAGTGAGAAGAAAAAAACCCTTAAACAATGTAGGTATATTCCTTTCCTAATAAATACAATATTATAGTTCTTACAACACATTTTGAAAATAATCATTTTTGAAATTAACACAAATATTGTAAATATCATAAAATAAAAATTGTTTATTGATTATTTATATTATATTTGAAGATGTTGACATGACTTTTGAAAATAAATGTCGTTAAAGAACGTGTCAAAATTTACCCATACAATACAATCAATCAATAAATAAAACTTTCTTACAACGCGTTGTCCCAGATATTGGAAAATTTTTGCATAGATTTTCTTATTAAATGTTTACCAAATCAATCAAAATCTGTTGCATCACATAAATAATGTAATATAATATTCTCATCACAGACGTATCATTGCGTATTTTCGCAAGCACACTAAAAAACATGAAATTAAAGTATCTACCTAAATACTAATAAATATTTGAGACTCGAAAGAATGAGAAATTTATTATTTCGTTCAACGTTGCATGGATCTTTGTATACGAATCTGTGCTAACGACTAGTCCGTATAAACACTGAATAAAAATATACACCCGTGCGTAGCTACTCGTAGCACCTACATATTATGCGCTAGAAGTAATAATTCACTAAGTACATTTCAAAGCGAAATTTAACATATTGTTTATTTTAATTAATACTAAATTTAGTTATATTATATTTTTCACAATAAACAACAATCACGTTTGGTTGGAATAATAATTGATATGAACAGACACAAAAAATACCACTTCTTTAAACAAATAAATAAACCTTTTCTTTTATTTAACAAATAATTCATAAGATTTGAGAATGTAACATTCCATATATTGAACATACATAACTTGAAAACACATCAGATATATGAGTCGCTTAGAATCATAACTCACATATTGCAATTTTGTCGTTTTTTAGTTAAATATGCCAAGTGATTCTAAATGAATTAATCTATATACCGAAAAATAGTTGAGTATTAAAAGTCAATTTAAACCATGTGAAAATCGTTGACAAAATTCATTGTTGGTGTAATATGTCGTATATTTCAAAGAATAGAGTTTTGTCACCAACGCCTTCCTAACCAATCGGGGAGCTCTATTTCTCATAGTATGCTGTATGTCTGCAACGTTAGGAGTATTAGATATATATATTTAAAAAAAAAAAAGTTATTCGACTCTCTCACTCATTAATATTCTAGGGAGTTCAATACTGTTCTTCTAATTACAAAAAATAGTGCTCTGTTGGTTTTTAGCGATTATCTTAAAACTTGATTTTTGGAATATGTGAGTTATGATTCTAAGCGACTCATATATATATATATACCCACTAGAAAAAAATCACATTTGAAAAAAATACGATGCTCGTCGGGTTTGAGCCAGTATATCCACTGGTATCGCGCTAATATGCTTTAACCAATTAAGCTACAAGCCTCCTACCTAATCGCGATAATTTAAACTAGTAGGTCATATATGAAATGTTTATCAAATTGCGTTATTAATGACTATCGGTTTTTGTGTTTAAGTATACGGGTTCGAAACCCGTCGATCATCGTATTTTTTCAAATGAGATTTTTTCTAGTAGGTGTCTATCTGATGGGTATTTGTCTATCTAGATAGGTATCTGAGGTGTTTTCAAGTTATGTATGTTCAAATAAATAAACTTTATATTATTACCCATTCGAAATCAATTCAAATTTAATTATTAACAAAACAATCGTGTAAAAATTGATCTACAGGTTTTAAGGGATACACCTGCGTCGATGTCACAATTAAAATACCTTTTATCTTTTTTTTTATTATAAAAACAATTTTTTTCTCTGAGGTGGAATATATAGCCACCACCGGTTAATATTTTGAAAAACACTTTTGGGGAATCATTGTTATTCATTTAACCAACCATTAGTAGAGTAAAGCGATACCTAACCGAAATCGCTAATAACTGGTTGTCAATACGTTTCTTTTCAGTTATCTGATTTTATCGTTAATGTTTTCGTTGCATGCAAATGTTTGGAAAAGACCTGGCTATGTAAGAGACAGATTTTAGACAGTTGGATTTGGCCATTAAAATTGATATAGCTTAATAAAGTTTTTGTCAGGCAAACAGCGCATTAAAACCAATTATGTTAATATGTATACATAATATTTATTATATCAATTAGTTTTTGTTCAATGATTGGTTAAAAAATATAGTTAAATTCTTTATAGATCATTTAAGATGACATCCAATGTTTTGCATATTGTATAGGTATAGATTAACTGGTAGAGCTCACTACCCGGATTACGATGGGTGTGAGTTCAAGTCCCTTTCGGTAATTTTTTCTAAGATTATTTCTAAGAGGTTCTGTTACCAATAATACATAATGAATGCGTGTGAGGTGATGTAGTATTACGTGTGACAGTTTTTGAACGTGTATGAATTCGTTATCATTTATCGGTCATCACTTTGAAATGAAATCACAACGCATGGCCTTTGTTATCAACTGGAAAATTTTCCGCAGTTTACAGGTTACAGTAATCATGTTTCTAATGTTGATCCAAAATATGGAGAATAAAACAAAATATTTTATGACCTTGTCAATTTTTCTCTCTGTGTACATGATACATGGAAATATACTCAATAAAAATTGCGATGGCCATAGCAAAAATATCAAACATTTTTAACAAGAACATCTACTCTATAAATCATCTCACTATTTATTAATCACTCTGCTCTATTGCGTTATATTTATATTTTAAGCCCAATCAATTACGAAATAATGGTAGTGTGGTTGCACAATAGAATAATAATATAATGGCCAGTCAAATTTGAGAAGCACCTGTTCGCAGGCGGTTTTGAACTGTGACCCGACCACTCTGTGCAACACTTCGCATCTTTAATATGACAAAGAGGTTTTATGATTTATATTTGTTCCAAAACCGATATTGTATTATATTATTTAATGACCAGTGAGGTGCGTATTTATAAACAAAAGTAAATTGATTGCATATTCTGCGTACTACAAACTCTCACTGATATCATTGGGTTTCTTATTTTTTTTTAATATTCGAAATGCTGTGAAAGTTTTGAACTTATAATTTTTAATTCTCACTAATGTATGTATATTTATGTATCAAATCAGAAGAACGTTTACTTAAGTATTTATTTAACACTTTTTCAGTATGTGTGATGATATATTATGTTTATTGACCGATATAATATGTCAAAGTCTCTTAATCAAAACTGAAGTTTTAACAAAAGTTTATTTAGAATAATTTGTATGTATTTGTTTCACGTTAATTCCCTGTATAATTTAATAAACTGTAGCGATTATTTTTAGTAGTTTCTGATGTATTTTAAAATTTTGAATGACTCTATAAAGAATGTTACATTATCAAATCTTTTGAATTATTCGTGGAATAAAAAAATATTTTAGTATAATATTAAAAAAAAACTTATACATAAATAGTATATTGAATACTTTGTGGACGGTCTCGGCTTTTTATTAGATATCTACACATACACTTATAACAAAATTAAAATGTCTGTGTGTGATTACAAAATAATATTTGCCTTTTGATCAGCGTTTTCTCTACTTCCATGATATCTAAGCATATTTTTTTAAGTTATCGTTTGTCCGTTTAACTAAAACACTACTGGAACAACATTGATAGAATTTGATAGACTGAACTGTGGCTTCTATATCGAGACATACACATCACTGTGGTCGTTTCTGGAACTAAAACCATTGCAATACCGCCAGCATGCAAAAACTCGCATACGTCGCCGTGACGTAGATGGTTACATGTAAGTTGTACGTATGCAGTTCATCGTGGGACACTTATTCGTACGCCGCAGTACGTGAAAAATGAGTTCGTATAATATTTTATCAAATGACGAATTCTTCGTTGAACATTTCACCGTGGAATACATTTGTTCGTATCTTACAAAATGCGGCGATAGTTTGCAAATAGTACTGTTCCAATTAGATTAAGCCTAACCTAACCTAGTAAAGACATCTCATAAAATTCGCCACATGTTGTGGCATACGTACAAATATACTCCATGGTGAAATGTTCAACGAAGAACTCGTCATTTGATTAAATGTTACACGAACTCATGTTTTACGTACTGTGGCACACGAATAAGTGTCCTGCGGTGAACTGTTTACGTACAAATTTCCGGATACGGACGTAGATATCAACATATAGAGGCGCATATGCATTGTTCAAAAAACGATCATCCAATAATGTATCTCAAGCAGGTAAAGTGTTGAAATAGCGGCGGCACATACAACCATCGTTAATCGGGTGAACTCAGTCAAGTGTGATACTGACGTACGTCACTAAAGGTACTGACAGGGTATTTATAAAAATAGAACGGCTCAGTAGAGGAACACGCGCATAAATCAAACTGTTATCCATCTCGCTAATTTATGAATGTGTATCCGTGTATGAAGTAACATAAGTTCATATTATAATTTACTATCTATTCAAAGTATTGTAACGTCCCGGCACGAAGATCACGTAGTGTATCATGCCATTAAAGATAATTTAATACAAAGATCAGTTTCCAAAAATAT
Source organism: Rhyacophila brunnea (assembly GCF_057557595.1). Taxonomy (NCBI): domain Eukaryota; kingdom Metazoa; phylum Arthropoda; class Insecta; order Trichoptera; family Rhyacophilidae; genus Rhyacophila; species Rhyacophila brunnea. Next base: position 27,053,577 of record NW_028232774.1, read on the forward strand.
CAAAACAATTAATTAAATTGTGAGCTTGAACTTTGCATAACTAATAATGAAGAGTAGTTAACGGCTTAATCATAATAAATTGCATTTTTTATTCGGTAACCTATTACCTAGTTAAGTATACACTTCACTGGAAACGTTCCAAAACAAGAAGTCACGTCTTGTATGTACAACAGTTTGACCGGATCACGATTTTTTTTGTTCGTACATCGCACCCAATCATCAATTAGGATCCTCCAAGGCGAACGGTACACGATAACTCAAAATATAATAAATTGTAAGTTTATTTAATAATAGGGACGTACAAAAGTCAGTCAAGATTTATTCAAATTGTGCTAAATCCGTTGTCTCAAGGAACGGTGTGGCTTTTCTTCAGTAGTGTAGTTAGGCCGGTGTACGCCGGGTCGCTGATACGGGACTTTTTTTCCAGGACGGAGGGTCTCGGGCACTTCTCCATATAATTATCGTCTTGTGTCGTTGTTAATTTATTTTAAATTGTAAAAAAAATTAGAATATGCCTACATGATAAATATTTATACCCAGTAAACTATGAAGAGACGCTTTACGTGGCTGGGACATGTGTTCCGGATGCCGCCAGAGAGTGCGACACTGCGTACCCTTGTGGCACAGCCTCAAGGGTTCCGTCGACATGGCGAGAGGCGTGAGATTTGGTGATGGACCGAGGGAAGTAGCGCGAATTGTGCTTGCCCTATGCCCCAATGCTGAGTCATGGCAGGGTAAAAGAAGAAGAAGAAACTAGGTGTAAATGCGAATGCGATTAGTCAGTCAAATTCCAAGGTAAAAATATAATGCCTGTATCATACAGCACAGAAATATTATATATTTAGTATTCTATTGCTTTGATTTTCAGTCTGTCCATAATCGTTGTCATTTACGAAAATTTAGGTACCTATCCGTCGAAATATTGAAAAATTTACTTTAGAAAAATGGGGGGGGGGGGGGGGTAGGAGGCATTTGTTAATAATTTAAAAACGGTGACCCGGCGCTATTTTATTTAACACTACATCACTCTTTAATAGACGGGAAGAAAAAAGGTGTGTAACGTACTTAAACTGCCCCACTGATTAATTGTGTAGAGACGCTGAAACCAGTAGTGGAGAGAGCTGTAGTAAAGTAGTAGTAGTAGTAATATAAGCGTTGTGGTGAGACGAGTGGAGACGTTTTCTGGAGTCAGCCAACACCCATAGTGTGTTTTAGTGTCAATGATAATAATAATAATAAGTCAATAATAAAGATGTCACCAGAACAGCTGTTTAGATATATTGTGTCAGTAAAATGAGAAATAACTATCGTTATTGTTAATGTGACATTCTCTTTGGTGGAGAAACAAATTCATGTCAGCACATTTTGGATTTACGTTGAGAGGTGGATTATCTTCGTATGATTCTGGACGGCGATATCGAAAGAAATGTCAAAAGGCAAATATCATATTATGTAAGGAATTGTAGTAATTAAAAATAAAAAAATTAAAATACAAAGTTTTAACGACGAATTTATTATAAACTACGGCGTTTTTTCAACGAAACAGATAAACTGAATCATTACATTTTTAACACCATGTCAATGCAATATTATGTCTGAATATGCAGTAAGGAAAATAGTGTTTATTTTTGGGTACATTATCACGAAGCAAAATAATCGTGGGAAGGTAGAACTGATATTAGATGATTAACATTCACATAGATACCAACAGTAGGTATTATCAACATTTTTATAGACTTGTATAATATCCAAAATATTTTTTTTTATATTGATAGTTCTCCCATAGATTTTTGAGATTATATTTATTGCTTTTCACTATCCGCCTACACGTATTTAAGCGGTATTACTTTGCCAAATATATTATTATCATAGGCAACTTGAGACGATAGTACAAACATGTATGCTTCAGCTAACCAGTGACGTCCCGTGGGGGTAGGCAGATTGAGCGTCGCTTGGGGGCGGCAGTTGCTCGAAGGGCGGCAAATCGATGAGAGTCATTTGTTATATATAGAAACAGGTTCCTTTAACTTAGTAATAGCGGGAATATCTTTTCATTAAAAAAATGAGCTCACTGGTTGGAAACAAAATGTATTAATTAACATGAAAAGTTCAACAGGAATGTAATTTTTTGTCGAGTTTGCGATGTCTAGTTTACTTCCGTTGTTCTTGGACGTCACGTCCTTGATGACCAGCAATGGCGCGTGCAGATTTGCGAATTATATTTTAATTATATGTAGGTACATAATAACCTAATAAATTTATCCAAATATTTTTGCCAGTCACTAGCGAGTTTTGAAAATTGTCAGATCTATTTTTAAATGTATCCGAAACCGTGGACCCGCAATATTATCTACTGAAGTAGAGATGGCATTTAAATTAAATTTAGCGGTATGTATTTTGTTACTAATGTATCCATACAACACATTTCTTAGATATTGGAGTCATGAAATGATGGTAAAAAATACTGTATAAAAATGGGGCGGCATATTGGCGCTGCTTAGGAGCGGCATTTTGTCTAGGGACGTCACTGCAGCTAACTATCAATAAAGAAGTACAAAAACAAACTGGTATAATTTACATCCTTTTTTTAAAATTTATAGTGGGTGCTACATCTTTCCCTACTATTTTTAATACTTTCTATTAATTGACATTGTGCCTATAACAGTTCTAGAGTTGGCAAGTTGGTATTTATTGTATGGTAGAAACGTTATCACTGTCGGTCAACTACGGCGATGATTGTGATAGAATATAAAAGCCGGCTACTTTTTTAATTTAACATGCAGACAATTATAGATTTAATTTCCAGCTGTTATTGCACGACATTATTCTTACCATCTTACCATCCTTTCATATCTTATCTTCCCAACACAATATCTATGACCTATTTGCCGATAGAAGATCCTTCATTTTTGGCGGTAAATAATGTTTTATTAGTTTATTGATTGGCAATTCATTTTTACAATTAACAATACGAATAAATCTTCACCTATAAATATGCTTGTCTAGCCGATTTCAAATGCCTACTTCAATGTGTGAACTTGATTTATTTTATAAGCCCCTTCATGTTTTTTTCTCTGTTTAATGGTTCTTCTAGTGATTTATTGCTGACATCGATCATGATGATAAATTTAGCTATTTGATAATATAATGAATGTGTTTTACTGACGATTTCTGATGGAACTCCTTATTAATACCTAATAAATTAAATAACCTTTTCTTTGGTGTTTTTATGTAGGATTTGGCAATTTATTTTTTGGTGTACCTAATAGGTAGAACGTAATACAAAAAAAATCATATTTAGAGAATATTCATATTACATAGAAATACCTACCGTAACAACATTAATGTCCCATTTTTACATAATAACATAAGTATGGAGAATATACGGTCATGTCCGGACAACCGTTCGCTAGGATATATTCATACGTTCATTGAAATAACTACTACTATAATCATATTAAGGATCTAAAAATGACAATAGTAAGTTATCTTCGTTTCACCATTAAAAAAAAAGATTCATAACACGCATTGAATTATATCCTTTATAGTTTTAAAGAAGTCTTTTTAAAGTTAAATGCGTTACATAATCTAATTTTCCTTTATTATTTTCCTGAATAATACAATATCTGTGAAGTGAAGTAAGTAAAGCATGGCCCTCATAAGGGGGGGGGGGGGGCTGACAGGACTTTAACCGGGGGGCCGGGCTTAGAGAGGGCCCGACGTCGCAGGTCGACTAATTAAGTGAGATAAACACACATCAAAATTTTTCTCTAATAGTAAAAAAGTCGCATGCAGCGCTGGTATACTTTAAGACTATTAATATTTACAAATATGTGTTTATGTGATGCAATTCAATGTGATATTACGAGTATTATGATGATTGATATAATTAAATGATAATTCACGCGTGTAAATTTATTTTAATTATTTTTAGTCTGTTTCCAGACTAATAAAAATGCCTATTTATTAAATATATTGAAGGGTCACATGTTACTTGACTACCAAAAAAAGGGGTCGTGATCAGTTATTCGTAATAGAATGCCGAGTGCCGACAACTCAATAATTCAAGTGAATTTATTTAAAAAAAAAAAAACTGAAAATACATGGAACGGCCTTCATTTTACCTTGAAGCCTAAGGTTTCATTGGGGACTACCATTTAGGGTACACCAGTCAACAAATATCATACTGCCCTTAACCTTAGCGATATGTGTGGGGGCCCGCATCAGGATGCGGGGGCCATGAAGTAAATACATGATAATAATAACAGAACAGATTAATTCTGTGTTCCCTGATAATAATTGAATTGAAGAAATTTTTAAATAGTAAAATTATATTGGTATACAATTGTGTATATTTCGTTTTTAAATTTTATTGAAAAATATAATAAATCAAAAAGTTTATATGATGTTATTATTATTAAAATTATTGAAAGGAAATTATTTTAAATTTGCCATAATTTGCATGTTGATATTGTCTGGTAAACATTTCAATTGAATTCGTATGATGCCTTATTAAAATTTAATTAATAACTAACTACCTTCTAAGCAGGTGTAATGGTTTTTTGTTTTGTTTTTGTAAATAACCTCTGTAACTGACATTGTATATTTTTAAAACACTTACTAGTAAACTAACATCCGTACAATAATTAATTTTACACACAATATCATGTATTTAATTTTATTGACAGCTTGAATGAAAAACAAAAGTGTTTTTTTTTTCGTTTGCTCATTATTGGGGCGTCAGTATCATCTTTCATTAAATTTCGAAATATTTCTTTATTATTATCCCATCAAGGTCCACGAATGGATGACTAACATAATAAATAAAATTAATATATTAAGTAGCCTTCCAGTAGGTGGCCCATCATGCTCGTGACCCATCAATTACTGTGTTTATTTGTATTCAGTAAAAAAATAAATGCGTATTAAACTGATATTAAGAGGTTTTATTCATAGTAAATATTCTTTGCGTTTACAGATTATGTATTGCACGGATGAGTTTCTGTGTGTATCTATTAATTTATAATTATAGTCTACATATTCTTGTTCTTTTTTTTGTATTCTTATTAATGCCACTTCTTTTCAATGGCAACTAATGCAGTAAAAAATATTAACAGGTCAATGAGTAATAGAAAAATTGTATATAAACACAGTTTGTAATTCAAACATTAAATTGTATACAATATTAATTGAATAATGTTTGTAATAAATTACTTATTCAATAATGAGGTCAGAATTGATATGATGACCAATCAAAAAATTAGGTATATCACATTTGAAATATGTGTAATATTTCAGCACGAAACAGATGATTTTTTAATTAATTAATACATACTTGGGGTTTCTTTGCTTTGCAATTTACTCATATAAAATTGACGTCTTACTTTGAATATAATATGGCAAGCTAAATTTTAGTACATGAACTAATGATTAGTTCGTATGTTATGTCTTTGTGTATTCGTCAAAATAATTTTATGTTAATCAGGTTAAAACTCAAATTAGACAAAATAATATCGCAGTCAGTGGTAGTGTGGTTTGACTATACTTAATTGATGACTCACTTACGACTATGTATGGTCACGCAGCTCACGCTCAAAATGAAAAAGCCCTGCACCGCGATTTCCTAACTATCGACTCGTGTGGCACCAGACGACATGACGTAATTGTGACGTCAGCCAATACACGCTCGAGGCAAGCCGCCCAGCGTGCAGTGCTCACCGTAGATATTATTACGATGAAATACCTATATGTGTATGGTGACAATGAATAGCGCCGCTGTCTGAGTAGCGTTATTTTCTCGAGTGCTATTATCACTCCAGTAGTACGTCACAATGATGTCATATGACGTCATGTCGACCGGGCAGCTGGCACTCGCAAGTTCTAACATAGGGCCCCTGTCTTACGACTGAGTTATCCGTGTTACCGGCGATAACACTCGCTACGTGTGAAATAATTAACTGTGGAATAATTAACTTACCACCCACGGTGGCCGCGCGGCTTAAAGCGTTGGACTATAACGCCGTGGGTCCCAGGTTCGAATCCTGGGTCTGACAAGTACACAAATTGTTTTTCAATTTGTTTCTGTCAGGGCATGGACCTGATAGGTTGAGCAAGTGGCTGACATCCATTTCTCGTAAAAAACAAAAATCTGTTAATACAAACCTCTACTCTGTGGAGGCCCATATGATCCTATTAGGATCGGACATGGTCGAAAGAAAAAATAAAGAATCAGCTTAAAATTTTGTAGCGTTGATATCTTTTCAAATGATAACATAAATTATAGTAAATTCCGCCTTTCCACTTCCTTGTATCTGCCGCAAATAACTTCCTGCTGTATGTCTTGATCTCCCTGCCTACATTTTCTATTAATGCTCTATAGAAGATGAGCCTCTTTAATGGTTGGATATCTTCTATTCTTCAGCTGCCCAACGGAGTCGCTCCACTCTTACGTGTGATAGGATGAGGGAATCATAGTATACACATATATTTCCATAAAAAAATAATCTAACCCTTTGAAGTGACCATACATATTGGTCATTTGATAACGCTCTGAAATGAATTGTTTAAATTTTCAATAAACAGATAAATTTAAGCAAGTTGTTATTGAAGATAATATTGTGGTCCAATGATAATAAATACAGTACTTTTATATACCAAAGATGTTTGCAGTAGTCTGTCTTAATATTGCAAAAGAATTACGCATTAAACGTAAGCAAGAAAACATTTTAATAAGATTTAAAAACAATGTTCTGTTTATTGACCGACTTCTAAATCAGTCGCAACGAGATACGCATCAATGATCTTCCTTCTAATTTTATCGCAGACCTATCCAAATCGTGTTAACAAAAACTGCATACTACTTTTTGTGACATTATGTAAGTGTGATAATAATCACTATTATACGATAGGTAAGTGACTGTCAATAGTGACACTTCTATATAATGTTGTCATTATAATTTCTATCAACATGTTCGCAGATTAATACAATGTAACCCTAATTTTGTACTACAAGTACTGGGTTTTCTAAGCGTTGGAATTTTATTTGAATCATACCATCAGTAGGTAGCCATTTTAATTAATAAAAATTTTAATTTAATTAGATTTATCATGTTATTAATCAAAAGGATTATTTTTGTTAATCTTTGTTTGGATCTATACCACGAAGTTAAGAGAAAGAATAGAAAACGTTTCTCCTAAAAAGTCTATCAAAATAATTTTCTTTGAAGCGAACATGACATTTAATAAAAAAAATACCATAATGTTTGCAAAGGATATGAAAATAAGAAGAAAGTTAATCCAGAATTCGGTAGTATTTCCATAGTGGTCACGATCCTTCGTCATGAAAGTGACGATGACGTAGAGAAAAAATGCATTCTATAAACATGCAGAGAGTAAGGAATACCGAGTGAGTTGCTGTATTTTAATAATTTATTAATCAAAAACCATTTAAATTTACTCTCACCTAAGTGGAATACATGAATATCTGAAGAAGAGAATTTAATGTAAAACAGAGTTTGAAAATTCACGCCGTTTTCCTAAAAAAATATTATATTATTGTAAGATGAAATCATTTAGGTACTTGTCCAACGTTTCTTAATATTATTCTTAGTATTGAAGCAGCGGTAACAGCAGGGAAAAACAATGTTTTTCCATATTTAATTGCATTTTATTCGAAAAAAATATAATGCAATTGATGAAGATACAGTATTTTGAGTGTCCAACTAGTTTGTCTCGAATCTAACAACGGGCTTACAGACAATATACTATTTTAACAACCGGTTCTTACGAACCACTGCCGAATAGAGGAATGACACCAACAATTGTATGCAATTACTAATATGTTATTAACACCATTTTTCAACGAGATGATTATAAAACTACTCTTCCGTATGGGCCGGCCATTTTCTCGCACAATAATTTGCACCAAACATGAGAAAAATAACTTAATTTGTATTACCTACCTCGTATTAGCTGGTTAAGTATAATAATACCTGTAGTAATACTATAATTAAACAACACTAACATAAAAAGTAAAACTAGTAATTCTTAATAATAGTTAGTTATTTATTGTGAGATAAATAAATCTGGCATTTAGATATTGTGCGGAGTATTTTTTTAAAATTGTAAATTTAATTTTGAGTTTGGTACGTGTTTTATGAACTCACAAAATCAAATATCATTCGTGGGAAATATTTCGTCTTGTACGAGATCAGATCTAATCACGTATATCCTAATCATATGTATTATTAATATATTATATTGTTAGTGAGAAGCAGCTGATATGAGCAGTGGGGCCTTTTTGATTTCTTGAATAGAAATAGCTTTTACTTGCAAGTCAATTGCTTAAGCGTCAATTACATTGAGCTTCTTTACGAGCTGGTTTGTTGGCGAATTAAAAAGCGAGCGATTCAGCTACTGCGATTTGATGATTACACACAAAACTTTCCATTCGCTGAGAAATATTCCATAGCATTCGCCACAAGCCAGCGACTATTTTGACAGAAAGTTGTTCGTTTTTTTACCGGGAGGTTGCTACTGCGCTCTACTGCGCAGACGCAGTAGATCCACACGCCGGCGTGTAGCGTGTAAAGTTGACCGGCTTTCAATTTTTCTCGGTAGAGTGTTTACAACCTGCTTGTTAGCTTGTTCGATGAGTACACTGGGCGACTTTACTGGCAGATTATAAATTCGCCAAAAACAGCTCGTAAAGAAGCTCAATGTAATTGACGCTTTAGATATACAATAAATATATAAAACGTCAAAAAAATGAATAACAATGAAACGTCAAAGCATTAAATCTGTACCCGAGAAGCATACGGATGCAAGTCCAAAACATGAAATGTTCAGGAGAGCCAAAAAACTATTTTATTTTATGTTAAGCTCTTATAACTTTTAGAAATATTTATACAGATTGATAAAAAAATAAGTTATGAATATCAATTAATTTTGAATAAGAATTGTGTTTTTTTTTTTGATTTTTTTTATGTAGAAGACATAGAAAAAAAATATTTAAAAATATAGGTATTGACTTCAGTGGACTTGATTCCTTATGCTTGAAAATGAAATTGAAAATTTGACTGAATTGACTGGAAGTACATGACTGTTAGTAGCAGTTGTTTAACCATTTTACGATTATTTGGTGCGAAGAATTCTTGGGTGCCGATCCAGATACCAAAAAGATGAATACATTTAGAGGTAGAAAATAAAGGTGCTTAAAAATAAATATTTTTTCGATTACATATTCTACAAAAAAAAAATATTTCTGCTTATCTGCGTCTGCGTTTGCACAAAGTATTTTATATTATAGACAACATTTGATTTTTTCTTCTACCGGAAAAATGTGCCGGGGCACAGCCAGCAACGTCTCGCGGCACACTAGTGTGCCGCGTTACAACGGTTGCGGAGCACTGATCTACAGGATCCATGTGTGTATAATACTGTTATTATAATGAAAAGTTAGAAAGCTTTCATTATAGGTTATTAAGAACTCCGATGCAATTATAAAGTTTTTTTATTAACATTAAGAAATCAAAAAATTCATAAACAAATATTTGACTCAATGTCTTCATCACCCGATTGAGGATACTCCGGCATATTATTTTTGTGAGCTAAGTTTTTGTAAAAAAAAAAGTGCAGTGGTTCTGGGATCCACTGCAACATTTTTTGCAGATCTGCAAACTAAGCGGTGTTATTCACTTCACATATTACACTTGGAGTAGTCGAAACACCTCTCTTTTTTCTTCTTACGGCAAGTTGTTGGAAACAATTTTGCTGAAAAGTGTTTTTGTATAATAATACTCCCGGCATATTAGCGTCAGCTCGCAGCTACACCACTGTGTATAATAGGAAATCCTCACCATTAACATTCTTTTTTCGTACGACAAAATGTGATTGGGAACCAGTATAAAGTGATGCCATATTCAGTTATCAGACCAGATAGTTATTTCTTCCACATCATCTCCCATGGCATCATATATCCATTTAAGGATACAAGACGCCACTTAATTTGCCTCCCTGGCACCAACTGTCTCATTCCACATACAGCAATATGCCTTTTCATTTGTGCTGTCAAGAATAGTTTTGTTCAAAACCCACAATTTTTTTTAAATAAAATGATTGGGCATTTGTAAAAAACGGACAGGGAAGACATTTTTGCATATCAACCATTAATATGACTTCAGAAGATGTAGTCTTTGCTCGAAACTTTTTCAAATCGTATCGTAATTTTGCTTCGTTGATATGTTAATTTTTTTCTTCCTCGAGCTTTGGTTTGTCCGTCTCGTTTGCATTTTTTAATTAATGACAAATTGGTCACAGACATCACAGGTATCGTTACTTGGTGGATTAAAACTCAAGCTGAATTTTTCATTAAAATTTTTGCAGTAGAGCCATTCTTTTGCATGATTTTCAAGATGCATTTCTGTGTACAGTTGGTTAAATTCAAATCATGCTTACATTCAAATGAGTGCCCAGATATTTTTGGGAAATGATATGATATGACTAAAGATTTGATAATATTATCATCCAGCTTATTTGCTGGGGGGTGCCGACCCCTACCATCTGGAGGCAGAACCGAGCCCGTGCACTGAAGCTTTTTATTTATTGCGAGGGTGACTAATTTGTCACTGAGATTAAAAGTGTTGAGAAACATTGTCTTGCATACTCTTATCTTATTTTGATTCATCCCTACAACCAAAAAATAAAATCTTGTGTATTTTCTGATAATCGGCTTTAAATTATTCCTTGGCCGTAATCGTTCTATGATTTCAATATTTACCAATGACACAATAAGTTGACGACGTAAATCCCAACTTTCCGTTTTCCAAAACCTCTCGTGTACATTAATTTTTTATTGGTTTGTTATCAAATTACAGTCTCTCTGACAACGCTGATTGCATCTACTTTTCAATGCTTTGGCCGGTATCCACTTACTGCTAAAAGCAGACTTGTATTGAACTCCTGTAAGGTGTTTGGTTTTTGCCCGCTGTCTTTTCTATTTAGCCTGATTAATCACACGTTTTCTCCCAACTGATTTCTTTTGAGCTGATGATTCTTCCAAAATTAGATTGTCAGTCTCTTCTAAACGAATGGGGGTGGGGATTTCTTCTAAATGAACCGGGGGAATAATAAAGTGTATATTGTCCGACTTGGTAGAGCTATTGATGGTCTATTCAGGATCTTTGTCAGAGTCAGAGTCGTATATTGGATCAACTAATATAAGCCTTGCTGAATTTTGATCCGGGGATTTCTTCGACGGTGAAGGCAATTCAATTTCAGTCAGAATATTCTGTACATAAATAAGAATATTTTTAGTATTGTATGGATTGAAAATTGTACGTGCTACGGAAAAAACAGTATAAACATCTAAGTACATATGGCAACATCGTTTTTTTTCCAAAATTTATAAATGAAAAATGTACTCACCCTGGGACATGCTTTGTACCTATTGCGTTTCCTCTTTGAGAAGAAACAAGAATATAATGATCAATAATGATGCGTAAGTCAAAAGCATAGACAGTTACCATAGAAGCAGACGGATGTACATTGGACTTGAGTCGGAATGCAACTGATTTTACTGATTCATAAGGATGCAAGTCCATGTACACCCTTCTGCTTCTAATGAGTTATGGTTGTTGCATCCGTATACATCATTGAAAATCCTTTATTCTTTGAGATAGGACTTGCATCTCTCTGCCACTGATAAACATGGTCATTAACTATAAGTTGTCATCATTAACTCATTTCTCCAAATTTTGGACTTGCATCCGTATGCTTCTCGGGTACAGAAATTTGAAATTGGAATGATAGCGAAATTCAAGACTTATCACATAATATCGAATAATACATTATGAACTAGTGTATGTAAAGCAAGGGGGAGGGGCTGACAGGGCTCTGGGGGCCCGGACTCAGGAGGGGCTCGCGTGGCGAGTCGACCAGATAAGTGAGATAAACACATACGTATCACAAATTTGCTTTAATAGTAAAAAAAAGTAATTTTCATTCAATAATGAATTATTTGGTTGTACGATACAATTTTTAATTGTGTATCGATACTCGACAACTCCATTATTAAAATGGATGTATTAAAAACACTAAATATACACATTAATTTTACCGCGAACACCATTTGGAAAACGCTACTGTAGCGTCATACTGTCTTTATCCTTTGTGATAGGTAGAGGGGCCCGCCAAATATCCTAGCCTGGGGGTCCGCTTCAGGGTGTGGGGTCATGTTGTAGAGTGTAATTGAGTATGGTTAAACTAGTATGTCCTGTTTTTGTTTTTGTTGATAAAGGCAGCGTTAACTTCTGAGTCGACTGCATTGAAAGACGTGTAAATAATATAATAAAGGTAAACAATTTAACAACAGTGAAACGTCAAAGAGTTAAATTTGAAAATGGAATGATACATGGTTCAAATCTGACACGTATGACTTAATAATAGTTACATAATAATATAGAATTAAGCAGTATGTTTTGTTAGTGTTTATATAGATAGCTAACTACACTTTGATATTATATAATAATGTTAAAAACAAATGAACAACAATGAAACGTCAAAACATTAAAATTGGAATTGGAATGATATTATTAAATTTACGCTATCAACTGTCATTGATTCTCTTTCTTAAGCCATCATACTCTCACCGAAAAATCTCGCCGTGCATATTATATTACTCTATACTTGGACAAATTTGTGTGAGATAATTATTTTTATATAAACCTTTATCCAGCCACACTAATCAAGCATTTCTTTTTTGGTCATTATAATAATTATTAATGACAATGCGGAAATTAATGTAGATATTACTTGCACTATCATAGGTATAATGATGCCAAAATAAGACATAAAGCTTTGTGCCAGATATTAAACATTTCGCAAATTTTAAGTACCTCATGCTTAATATGAAATTACTGTTTAAACGTAAGAGAAGTCTAGATAATTAAATTAATACAGTTTGACACGCTAACATGGAGTTTGTTTATATAACAAGAGACGATCTTCGGACAACTTTCAATTTCACACACGCTACATAACTAGTATATTAATGTTCTGGTTGTTATAACCTAAAGGTTCATTTATATATCAACATATAGTATATAATATGTATTATTGATGGCCGTCAATCATTCAGTCTCCTAAAAATAGAATAGTGTTAGAAGGTTATTATGGATTGGCTAAATATCATATCTTTTCATTCTCTTGCATGGTGCAGTATTTTGTATTTGCGTTCAAAGAATGGGTAAGTACTGAAATGAAGGTTTAAGCGTTGTGGATTTGCCGGATAATCTACATTGTATTAAATAATTTATAGCATTGTAGAAAAAAATAACTGCAATGCAATAAATATTATTATTTTAACTTCACGTATTTGAACTATTCTGCTAACGTGTCCTCTTTTATAATGAGATTTTATACGGTAAAATCATATTATAAGCAGTAGCGTAACTATAAAAATTGAGCCACTATGTAAAAATCATACAAGAGACCACTCGGTGTTTCTAAAGAAAATCTTCCAAAATCAAACTCAGTTTTTTCAACTCTTTTTTCCTCACTTCTTCCATGTTTTTTTTTAAATTCCCGTGTGATTTATTTTTCCTTTATATTTTTTGTGAACTGTATCGGACGATTTAGGGCCACTTGTCTCGCTAGGTCCAAATGCTTTGCATACGCTTGCGATAAGTAGCTACGCCACTAGTTATAAGTCAATCGTTTTAACGGAAATGTCTATCAACTAAAAATGTAGGATTTAATATTCTTTATATTATGATATTATTGTAAAACATAATTCTATCAACGATCCACAAATGCACAAACTAGTCCACATATTTCATAATCTAATTATTATGTAGTAACCTATACCATTAAAAGATTATTTTTATATATATATTTTATATTAATGTTAGTATCTTTCTAAACTTGATTCATTTTTATATCGTTTAACATCGTGTCCTGCAAAAAATACTATTGCAAAGGTTACTTACGTGAGGACTTTATTTGTTAAACAGTCCGAACATTTCGATATATTTATGTTTAATTCCGCGATCAATTCATAATGAATCTGTAGCTATGTTCATATTATTTCCTGGTTCAGAATTATTATTACACCATCTCTCGTGCTTTAAAAATGTCCATTAAAATCTTCGTAATATTTATTCATTCGTAAATGTTTTATGATATACGCGTGGGTTTAATGTCTTGGATGGGCAGGTGTCTAATGGCCCGGTCTTATTAATGACAATAAAAAATATCGATTTGTCTATTATACATAAACATAACATAACACATGAGAAGCGAATAATATTTCAAACTTGTCATAATTATAAGTATTTATGGCTTTGCACATGTAAGCATAAAATCGAATTCATAAAGTTGTAGTACCTACCTACTTACTTATTTGTGGCTAGAATTAGCTAGTTTGCATTAACGACCACTATTCCATTGTAAAAAAAATTGTAGAAATGGAAAAAGTAATACAATACGACGTAATAAAGTATTGTGTAATATTTAATAATATACATCCACCAGTATAAGTTGTCCGGTGAGTGAGGGCTCCACATACTAACATTTGACATATTCGACTCGTTTTCTTCTGGGTATGCTATCAATGCAATCCATGTCCACCCAAAGAGTGATTGCTCTTAGCATTTATTTTTACTTCTTCTTGGGTTCATTTACAATCCGTATATACTGGCAAATATTAATTTTCATATTCCCAACAATATCACTCGTAACTCTGCAGTCTTCATGATACTCCAGTTGAAGTTTCATATTGAAAACAACATATTTAAATTATATTTACAAATTATATTTAAAAAAAAATCTGTTAATACAAACCTCTACTCTGTGGAGGCCCATATGATCCTATTAGGATCGGACATGGTCGAAAAAAACATATTTACAAGTCAAGCTAAAAGTTTAATACATCCTTAAGCCTAGTCCAGATGGTGCCATTTGACTCGCGCGTAACTCGCGCGCGTTCCAAATACATGTGACCTCATTGAGCCGTCCATAAGCACTAGCAATGTGTCACCTCTCGCGCGCGGTCGAGGTACAGGTGACTTCATTGAGGCGTCCACATGCACTCGGGGCATATCGCAGCGAGACACGCGTCATCTGTACAACCGCAATTGTTATAACCTGATAGGTATAATTTGTAAGCATTATGTTATTTTACATTAGATCACTTTAATGCTGTATACTAAAATAATTAGATCCTTGATGCCGGTACTTTCTAACGAATCGTCAACTTCATACATTCAAAAGTTGTAATGCTAGTAGTCATTTCTTCATTTGCCAAATTTTATAATGCGCTACCAATAAACAACGTATGACCTGCTTACCCCTACGAAACGTCACTGAGTGAATTACATGTAATTAATATTGTTGTAGTACACCTACTCTATTTGTTTTTGGAATGTATTATAATTCTCTATAGATACTTGCGACCTAAGCAGCGGTGGTATGGATAAGTATTCAGTAAAGGATTAATATGTCATGGACTGCTGGACAGAGAATTTTCAGAATACAGACGTTTGTAGTATAGAAAAAAGTCAGTAATTGGTCCGAATTGTCTTTAGTGCCAAATAAATTATCAAGTATACTCGAAATGGGAACGGACACTATAATATAGGTAAGTTTTATGTATGATACATTACATTGTTGTCAAAAAATCTAAATAATTTAAAGACAATAATCTCATTTAATAATATTATTATGAATGCAACATCCTTTGGCAATGGCCTGAATAGACAATAAATAAATAAGAAAAATATATATTTACCTATTATTATTTATGCATTATTAAAATATTGTTGTCGGCAGGTACCTACTATTGTTATGCAAATGATAAGTCGTTTAATCGATTATTGCAAAGCAAGAAAATATTAACAGATTTCCTCTTATTTATATTAAAATACCGATAAAAAGTAATTTAAATTTTATATAAATATTTCATTAAAAATGCTAATTTTACAGCGATATTGGATATTTCGAATAAAATCGTAATTGCATTGAATCTTTGAATAAAAACAATGACATATTTTTGCTAAGCTAACCGGTTAAATATTTTTATAAATTTCAATTAAAATTAATCATTATTCATGATAACAGAATATTTTCAGTACTAAATTATTGTAAACAATGCTTTAATATAACGTTATTTATTTATTAAATGCATGAATAATATATAAAATTAATATAGCTTTTTATTACGGATATGACGTAATTACAATCGTAGTATACTTAAAAACAAAAGCAGTGAATAAAACCTTGTCTTATACACACGGAGCATAAACATATGAAAGTAAAACTGAAAAAAGCTACAAAGGTGAAAGATTATAATGTGTAGCATCGTAGATTCATGTGTGCTGCTGTACCTACCTACTCTGAGATTTATTTGTCAGGCTTACACTAAAACAAAAACGGCTGCAGTTTTGTTAAAAGCCTAAAATATTTTTATTAACTAATGGACCATCATTATTTAGAGTATTTCGATGAATAATAATTATAAACGACACTAACTGCAATGGTCCTCGTAGTCCAATACATAATGTGCCCTATATGATTTTATTACAACATGGGTATTTTTGTGATTATTTCACTACTACTACTGCATTACTATAACTAGGCATCATGGCGTATTGTGTTAAAATATGAGAGAATTAAAATAATCATACATACAGTTTAATAAAACGCAAAATACGCCACCATCTTATTTTATCGCTATGTCTCAAGGGCTGCTAAGGAATACACCTATATTTTATCTGTTTACTATTTTAATCTATTAACTAGGTTACTTAAAACTTTTACAAAGCTAAAAACTTTCTGAGAACGCAATTAAGTGTTTTATAAAAACGAATGTGAATAGTGAATCCCTCCCTCTATGAGTCGTCATTAATAGCCATTTTTTGGATACGATACGAAATACGAAAGAAGACATAACTAACAAACTATTTACAATCGGCCATAATGATCATTAATATTATATTATGATATTCTCATTATAATTGTAAATGCAATAGTACTTATGCCTACACATTAATGTATTAAGAGAGATTATTAATAACACAGAATAATGCTTAGCGTTTTACAATGTATTTATTAGTAAGATACATTTTTTTGGTAACGTATGGTAATAATTAACATAAATTAATTGCTTTTCGTGTTTAATTTTGTACACTGTCAATCTTTGATGGAAGGCCATTGCAAGATAAAGGTGATGCAATTCACTTACTTACTAGTTATCTAAATACTTACTAGTTATTAATAATATTTTTCAAATTCAGGATTTATTTTGACTTAGGTATAATGAATCATTGACAGGATAGCACGATTAATTGTACATACTGAGAAAGTTTATATAGCTTAAATTATCCATATACATAAAAGATTACAATTATAATTTTATTAAATATTGCTATAAAAATATTTAAAATAAAATGATGTGTTAGTACCTACTAAAATTAGTTGCCGGATATTTCTACATAGAGTTTTAAATAATTCTTTATATAAATTCTGATAATACGATTTAATAGTTGTAATTTGACATTTACATCATACTTTTATATATCCTATTTTGTCATGTTTATTTTTATTGACGCATGACATTTGCATATTTAACAATAAAATCAATTATTAAAATGATATTATAACCGTCGCTGATAAAATTGATAATTTTTACTCACATTATAACATTATCGTTTTTACTATGTATTTATATTATTATATCTGTCGCTAAGCTGTTAACGCCGAGATCGTAATGGTATCTATCGATTCATTAAATAAAAGTTTATATTAGCTAACAAACTTTTAATTTTCTGATTTCTCATCCCATTTATTGTTTATTTGAAGGTAACTATTAAAAGTTTACTTTGCTGACCAAAAAGAGATCTTTATCAATTGCACAGGTGAAGAACAACATTATGTGGAACAACAAGTTTAGTGGCAGTAGATAGATGCATACTTGGTGAAATTCTTTACAAAACAAAGCTGGGCTGAATGCTTTTGACTGCCTGAATATTGTTTGTAAAAATGACCAACCATTTTACCTTAAATACGATATTGAATCAGTGTATATTTTCAATAACCATATAATATAAATATGCGATACAAATTTAGATTCTCCATTGAAAGAGAGATCCAGAAACAGAGTTGCATATATACAGAAAGACGTGAAATAAACAAGGGTACCTACACGGTGTAATAGAGTTTGCTGTGCGGCTCTTGTGGTGCACTGCATAAAGCGCTTGCTTTCCACCCGAGAGTTCTGGGTTCGATCTCGGTCAGGACACAATATGTATGTGTTTTCTTAAGCCCTGGGTGTTTGTGATTATTCAAAATTTCTAACAACCACCTTGTATGAAAAAGCAAAGACAAGCTTAGTAATAATTAAAAAAAAAGCGTTTGCTAAAAACCATAAATCTGGACACTGGGCAAAAAATTAGTTGTCCAGTGATACAAAAACCACTGGATTGACGAAATAGTTTACTTCTGTGGAAGTACGTGGTAGCGAAATACACGGTACTAGTAGGAGTAGAGTAAGCTTAGAGATGCTTCTATTAATCAGTAGATAGTTTCAGGCTGATGATCATGATTGAAAGTAAGCTATTCGATGAACTGATTCATGAGATATCTATAAGTAGGTATATAAAATTTAATGATATGCATAAATCATGTCGTTATGTTAGTGAACACGATACAATACAAATTCAAAGATGGAATTTTTAAAACAGAACATAAAAATATAAGATTAAATTTAAAAACAATGTAATTTCCCTAATATTATGTTTCGTTTTAAAAATCGAATAGCAAGTTTCCATTTTTTATGACTTCACTGACGATGCGTGAAATAAAATGCCAAAGGTAGTAGGTATTCTGTCTGTCTTGTGTTGGAGGGGGCATAATAAAAGTCTCAATATTCACTTCTGTGCAATACAGGTTAATCAGGGTTGCCTACAGACAAGGGGGTCTATATATAATTAAATTTATTTTTATTGTGGCACTGTCCTCACATTCTTACTCATCTTTCCAAGAATTTATTTGAAAATGCCAATATTTGTATACATAAATTTACATATTAATTTATGTGTTTAATAAATATCACATGCATATTGATCAAGTATCATTTATTTTTGTTTATATGTATGTAATTTACCAAATTTAATTAAACCGACTTCATTAATAGAAACTAAGAGATCTTTATCATAATTTGCTAAATACAAACCGACCTAATTAATAATAATGGTCAACATAACAAATACACTTATAACCAATATGCTATGTTTTTATTATTTCATAATATGTCAAATCGGACTCATGAGCTTTTGGTAGTTTTGGATATTTATTAGAAATTTACTGTGACGGAAAGATATTAAGTTTTTAATGATTGGTTGTTCGCCATTCGCCCAAACATTATTTCATCTGTGAAAAGAAGTAAAATTAAACGGAAACAGATACTTTACGGGTAGTAATATTAATAGAAAACAACCAACATTGTAAATTTTCCAATTGTTTGTTTACTACATTTAAATATAAAAGTTTCTAAGAAGTGGGTATATATTAACAGATTTAAAAAAAAATAGAAATGATTGTAAGACACAGTACCGATCCGTACAGTACCGGCAGAAACCTGCCCTGGATCAAACATACATTGAAAACAAAACATATATTAAAACACTTGTCAGTCTCATAATTCAAATCCGTATTCACGAATTTCACACACTCAAGAACAGGCACTCTGCCAATGGTGGCAGATTAAATATAAGTATTATCATTCTATTATATGTTACTCTGATAATTCCTGCATAAGAATTTGAATACTAGAATCGGACTAATATTATGCAGAATCGCATTGTACAACCCTGTATCGAAAGGGAAACCAAGAATGTCCAATTGAAGAGGCGACCGGTGAGCAATTATCGTCTTGCCCGTAACAGCATCTTCTGCGCATCCAATATTATTTCTCGTTTCGCAACCTACTTTTAAAACGTGATACAATCAGATGGAGTCACAGCTACATGTATACTTAATAATATTATAATGTTTTAAAGAGAGTTATTTGGTCACTGAAAAGTTATGGAAACTTTCGGATGTAATGGATGCATCATAAGCTAAATAAAAAAAACATATGATTATTAAAATAACAATAAAAAATATTGTTAAACGCTTTTACAGTAATTTGGGCTATAACCATATTATTTGTCATCATTTCAATCTGATGTTTCAAACTCATTCGAATATAGTTCTAATACAATTAGCTATACACACAATAACAACAACTACTACACTAACTTGAAATTATTTAAATTTCGACCACGGTGTTATAAAAATGTCACATTACAGCTACTTAATAGAAAATGTAAGCACAAACTACTAGATACTCATATAACTTGTAATAATTTAAATTTGGAACATGGTGATATAAATACCATATAGCAGCTATTTATCTGAAACATGTAAAATATAAACAATTATAAAACCTGTAATCATTTAAATTTGGAATATGAACACTTATATAAATGCCATATTTCAGCTACAATTTTTAACAACTGTAAAAAATATAGTTCTACAAACATAAGAGAGAGAAAAACAGAATAATATTAATTGGTATCATTTTTACTACTTATTAATTAGCTATAACTTTTTTTTAATCTTTATATTACATCTGTTTATATTTGCAAAGCTTAGATTAAACAATGTCGATAAGCAAATACATATTATGAATAACTTTAAAACGCATTATTTAAAACATTAAATATATAGATTCATAGAAACATCAATAATAATGTAAATGGTTATGTCTTTTAAGCGATTTGAATATAAAATGTATAATTCTACTACTTACGTTAATTTGTTGTGATTATCGATTCATTGTGTTATTTTATGGAAAGTTTTTTCTCCACAATTTGATAATAACGAAACGGATCTTCAAAGACTTTCAAGGTTTAATGTATATTAAAACTAAGATTGTTTTTCTTCTCTACCGCCCCTCTAGGTCACGAAGCCATGGTATCGGCAGAAAGATGAGTGTAATAATATGTGCTTTTTAAATTCAAACTTTTATTATACGTGTACGACTGAAGGCTGACGAAAGACTAAGTTATATTTATATTCCAGAGTATTTTTACCGTTGCTTTGCTTGTTTTATGGTTATGTATTGTTTATTTATTCATTACATTATTTAGTAATGCATAAAAAGGAAAATCACCCAGTACACCCGTTCAATTAGCTGTAAATTTTAAGTATTGAAATACTCCAATCCTTTTTATTAAACTTTATTTATGGTGGACGTAGAAAAGGCACAATTATTATTGTCATACTGATTCTTAAATATGTCTTAAATTCTTAAATGTCATATTGTATAAGTAATAGTTTTTTTTAATCAGCGTGTGAATCTCCCCGCGCATGCAATTAACCGCGCGCTCATCCTGGTACGGATTATATCCTATATGTGTATGTAATGATGTCGCACTGATTTAAAAAAAAACACACAGTGGACATGGGGATTTAAGAATCTCCATTTGTAAAATTTAATTTACTGCTTTATAAGTACTCAGTCGTTTGAAATAATTAACATAGTTTAAACATTTATTAACAAGTAAAAATTCATAAAATTTTAAAGCTTATTATCTACATGCTGTTAATTACGTATTAAATACATTATTTATGGTCATATTTTCCAAATTGATCGTACGATTTACATAAAACAGGTGTCTCTTGCATCGTGATTCAAAATGAAGTCGATAAATTATTAAAAACCATTTAATTCTTACCTAACCGTTATTTTGCATTCATAGTAAGTTTAATTACGGCAAAAAACGTGTAATCTTTCGAAATCTACTATTTGTTGAACAGATGGAGCAAGTCAGTGAGTGTGCATAATTGATTTTTTTCATTCAACACCAAAACAATTGTTATGTTAATCAATTTAAACGAGTCGTGCAAATATTGCCAAGTTTAGCCAATAAAAATATCATGAGAGACAAATAAAACAACTGCTTGTCTTGTAAGGTGTATCCGGAAATTTTTACGTAAACAGTTCACCGCAGGACACCTATTCGTACGCCACATTACTTGAAACATGAGTTCGTGTAACATTTAATCAAATGACGAGTTCTTCGTTGAACATTTCACCGTGAAGTATATTTGTACGTATCCTACAACATGTGACGAATTTTATGAGATGTCTTTACTAGCCTGGGTTAGGTTGGGTTAGGTTAGGTTAGGTTAGGGTTAATCTTATTAGAACAGTACTATTTGCAAACTATCGCCGCATTTTGTAAGATACGTACAAATGTATTCCACGGTGAAATGTTCAACGAATAACTCGTCATTTGATAAAATGTTATACGAACTCATGTTTCACGTACTGCGGCGTACGAATAAGTGTCCCACAATGAACTGCATACGTACAACTTACATGTAACCCTTGTAAGGATATTTCGATTTACGATTTTTAATAGAATAGAGATAATATGTTGATGTTTTTTGAAGAACAGTGAGAAAAACAGCATGGCCGAGTTGTTTATAAAAAAACCAGCGATTTCATGAATGAAAATAATACTAGAGTCGCTATTTATATAAAATGAAATGCTACACATTAGATAATTTTTTGCAAGATATAAATGACTAATAGAACATGGTAGATCTGGTAAGAAAACGAAAGTCAGCAACACTGATCCATGCGCTAAGGGCACATACTGCTGAAGAACAAAATCGCATTTCAAGAAAGAAGGAAAGCTGATGTATGTGAGTATTGTGAGTAGGTGTAGCTGATAGAAAGTGAACACATACAACAAGAGAAATGAAATGACGAAAGCTGTTCGCTGATAGAAATGATATTCTATGACCTTCTTAACTATATAAATTGTAACTAGGTGAAGACGATTGTATCCACTTTGTTCTGTCCACGAACTTCTGTCTCCAAAGTCATGAGAAAATTCACATGTTATTTTTATAGGGTGTGTTTGAATCTAGAATATGGGCCTAATAGGTTGAGCGAATGGAGGCTAACCGTTCATACTAAAAAGTCTGTAAATATAACCTTCACTTTGATAATATGTTTCCATATGAAGCTTGTCGAATATGATATGAGTTTATAGTGTGGTTCGGTTAGATTAGCCGTCATATAATTTGAACAGATTTTGTGATGTTAATAAAATTATTTGTAGTATGAGAAATATTTAAATAAAAAAGTTAAAATAGTTATTATATTTTCATTAAAATATTCATATTAACAGCATTGTTGACATATTTTCCCTATCAAATATATCTTCTTCCACGGCGCTACATCCCGGGGTGGAATTTGGCCTCCTCCACAACCGCTCTCTACTCACTCCGATCTCTCGCCACACTTCTCCAGTTAGCGGGTCTTCCTATATGAAGCCAGTCCACTTCTACGGCGTCAGCCCATCTCCTTCTTGGACGGCCTCTGGGTCTCTTCTGTTGGGGTAGCCACTTCGTCATGATCCTTGGCGCTCTAACTTCAGGCATTCTCTCCACATGTCCCGCCCATCGTAGTCTTTGGGACTTACAGTATCTTATGATTGTTTGCTGTTCAATGATTCAAAATAATCGAATCAAGCACAATTTATAAAAAAAACTATTAAATAATTAGGAATGAAACATATTTTTACTGTCCATAAACGAGCTCGTGATAAACGTCAAATGCTCTACCGTTATGAAACACTTTATGTGGGATTATTCTATACTTATCGACCGCTAAAGTAATAAAGTGATAAATAGTATCAAATTTAGGGTAGGTTTGTATCAAAGTATTAGCACTTATTGTAACAATTACAATAAGTCGGTTTTTATTGTTGCAATAAGTGCTATATTTTAACAGCAGCAAGATAGGTGCTGTGATGTAATTGTTACAATAAGTGCTAATATTTGGATACACACCTACCCTAAGTTTGATAATATTTATCACTGTATCACTTTAGCGGTCGATAAGTATAGAATAGACCCAATGGTTTTCTTTGTCGTACAAAGAATTATTACATGTTTGCAGAAACGTTTTATTTATTATGATATGACACGGATTGAAAGAGATCGGAGATTTCATATACTTACCTAAATAAGGTAATAATTTTTAATATACAGGTAATATTTGTATATTTAGCTTTAACTCTTATATTTTGTCTACGTACTTCATATATTATATCATAAGATTCTGAGAAAGAAATGAGTTTTTTTCGAACTTTTGCCGCCCACTGAATCCTGCCGCCCGGATTTTTCGCACCGCGAACACCCTGGTTACGACTCTTTCATAAAAGTCAATGCATCCCTAAAGTACATGGATCGCAGCACCATTAAAATTCCTCAACGTATCGTCTGGAGCC
This sequence comes from Rhyacophila brunnea, assembly GCF_057557595.1. NCBI lineage: Eukaryota > Metazoa > Arthropoda > Insecta > Trichoptera > Rhyacophilidae > Rhyacophila > Rhyacophila brunnea. Next base: position 27,077,921 of record NW_028232774.1, read on the forward strand.
GGCCTAGGTAATGTTATGTAAGACAATATGTATAAAAAATTCATCCATACAATATAAAATATACATATAAATCATGTACCTATCCACTATTTGACATTTAAAACCAATTAATTACATACCAAAACTATTCAAGATATTAAGAAATAATAATGAATCAGCTAATAGCGCTTAGTATGCGATATTATAGTAATTATTCTGACTAGTATTAAAATGCTGTATTCTTTTCAGTATAATGAGCTTCTATTTTAAAATAACAGAGCTCAATATGATACTTGTATATTGTATTTAATTTTCAATGAGTTCACGTGAACACGCAATACGTTTTAGCGTATTATACAACTATGTGTCTTATTTTAGTCTATCATCTGTCAGAATGATTGAAAAATTAAGATTAATTTGAAATTAATTTTCTCTTAAATCTAAATACCTGCTTACTTTATTTTACTGGTAACTGATTCTCAATATGAAAATCATTATTATTAATGGGATCTAAAAGGTAATCTATTTTTTGAATGATATATTATATAATTGTTTACAACACGAATATGATATAATGATATGCACTCAAAATAATGACAGGATTCGGACTGACATATTTCATTACGAAATTAAATGTTTGTGCCATTTCCACTACTGGGTATAGGCGATGATATGTGAAATATTTCCCTTGTCTACCACTGTTATGTGTAGGGATGGGATTAATAATTGCCAAGATTTATGATGAATGCAATATTCATTGATGTGAGTGTACAGACGCATGCTTCGCATCAGCTGAAAGGACTTATGAATGTCGAAGATGATAAATACCACAAAATTAATTTGCGAAGTAAAAACTAGAATGCTAGTATACTTTAACAACATCATGCGGCATCCCGAGAGATATCAACTTATATTCGAGAGGAGGTCTTTGCTAGGTCTTTTTGAACCAAAATCTTAAAGAATGATTTGATCTCAGCAATTCATTCTTATTCAGAACAGTGTCAGATATCGAGAATATGGCTGCAGTCATTGCCGACGTATCATTACGGATATGGTACAGAATGAAGAAGAGTATTCGTTATAAAACATACATAATATTATATACCTACTAGGAAATGATACATGTGCAAACATTAGTGTTCTCCATATCATTGTACGGTGTCTTGTCATGGACCCTGAGGGAATCTGAGTGGTAAGCAATCAATGCCTTAGAAATGTAGCGTTGACGCCAGGTGCTTCGTATTTCTTGGAGAGAGAACAGGACGAACCAGTCAATCATCCAGAGACTCCAGATAAAATAACGATGTGTCTGAGACGTATTCTGCAGCTTTTGGACATATTATTCGGAGCAGCCTGGATAACCTGGAGAGACTGGTGGTTTTGGGTTGCTTCCAGGGAAGGCGAAACAGAGGAAGAGCATCGGTCCGCTGCAGCGACAAAGAGAAGGAGCTTACTGGGGGCAGCCCTCACTCTTCTCTGTGAGAAGCAGAAGACCGAGAGGGGTGGAAAGTCCCAGTCGCTCGGAAGATTACTGAATATACTGAGTGGTGGTTAAACCATCCAGCAATCAATTAACCGAGCTGAAATTTACAAACAACTTTGTGCCATGTTTATGATAGTGTTTGATTTATATTGAAAAGTAATCTCTATATATATAAAAATCTCGTGTCACGATGTTTGTGGTCGAACTCCTCCGAAATGGCTCGACCGATTTTTATGAATTTTTTAATGTATATTTGCTAGGTATGAGAATAGGTCAACAAGTATATTATATACCGCTAGGTGATTAGAGTATCTCTATCCAGAAAAATTTTCTTTTATTTTTTTGACAATTTTTTTTTTGTATTTTTTTTATTATTTGGCATAAAAAATACCTATAACCCCAAATTTTCACTCTCCTACCCCCACCCTCCCATTTTTTAATCGCGATTTTATTATTTTTGTATGAACAAATTTAACCGTCGTTCGTATTTCAAACAGAACGAAATAATTTATGTTGTTGAATGACAGATAGCGCTACGTCCGAGAAGAATTCAAGAGAAGCGTCGCGTCATTTTGACATTTCATTCGGCATATCACAACGCAGTGCGTGCAAAATTTTGTACGATTTATTTTAATTTATCTATTTTTATGTGCGTGTATCAAAGTCACAATGCCAGCAAGACGCAAGGGGGGCCATTTGGGCCGTCGAACAAATAAAGCAACAAACATGCAAAATAGTAGAGCAGAAAGAACAGACGAATAAATCCAACAAGATAACAAAAATGTGCGTGTAAGCATGTCACAATTGCGTGCATCTTAATCACAAGAGGGACGAGCTGAACGAAATCAACAACGACAATTGGAATGGAGCCAAGCGCGCCGGTTCGTAGTTAACATACGCAGAGCAAATGACCGACAACGCCAACAAGTACATCGAAAATTAACATCCGCTTCGTTCCTTCGTCTCGCATTCGAGTACGAGCCAGATATTGAATATTTCGCTCATCCGAAAGTGCTGATTGGTGCTATGGACAAAGAATGTCCCCATTGTCATGCGCTCAAATTCAAACATGAGTCAGCCGGGATGTGTTGCGCATTAGGAAAAGTGCAACTACCAGAAATTGAGATACCACCAGAACCATTGAACGGCTTGCTCATCGGCACGGTTCCAGATTCAAACCTGTTCCTGAAGTCCATTCGCACATTAAATTCATGCTTCCAAATGACTTCATTCGGAGCAACATAAATAGTTCACAATACTGCGGCAAATGGTCAACAATTCCATTCTACGTTCAAAATCAAAGGCCAAGTATACCACAAAGTAGGCTCATTGCTGCCAATGCCAAACGAACCACATACATTTTTACAAATCTACTTCATGGGCGGTGAGGACATCAATCATGTGGATGCACGTTGCGGCTACAATAGCCTCAATTCACCTAATGCCAGGCGCATCGTCGGCGAACTGGACGCCCTGTTGAATGAGCACAATGAATTATTGAAATTCTTCAAAGCACACATGCACAAATTGCAAAGTGACAATCACGCTATTATCATCAATACTAATAAAACACCAGCTGGAGAGCACGTGCGTCGATTCAATGTGCCTGTTGTTGACGACATTGCCGGAATCATGGTTGGCGACCGCACATCGACGCGAGAAATCGTGATTCGAATAAAAAACAATAATCTGGAGTTCATCGCTGACACACACCGTTCACACGACGCTCTCCAATATCCGCTAATTTTCTGGAAGTGACAAGACGGATATTGCATAAACATTAAACAACGAGATCCTGTCACAGGTAATTCATTCATTATGAACATCATTACTCATTTTGAATTGAGAAAATGAATGGTTGATGTTTTTTTGTTTTTATCAGCGGTCATCGTATACAGCGCTCTATTCCTCTTTCTGTCATAGATCCCATCCCCCCACACTTACGATACATTCGTTATTTTTTATTTAACAACCAAAATATTCACTAGAAATAATTTATATGGCAGAACAACGTTTGCCGGGTCAGCTAGTATTTATATATAAATTAAATGAGTTGACTCAAAGATCATTGATAGAAAACGTTACATATTCCAATTAATACATACGTAATAATTACAGCATTGTTACACAACAAACACTCAAAATACAGACATTCTTGCGGTTAAGATTTATTACAACTTTGCATAAGATGTGTAATTATTATTAGCAGCATAAAAGAGGTTACTTTATAAGTAACCTTTGTCTAGTAAACTTAACATCAAACTGATAGTAATCTCAAATAAATCTAATGGCTTAATATTCTTGTCTTTGAAGATGTTCGTGGTAATATAATTATGAAAACATTTCCTCACTAGTAAAGTAGGTAGGTAACTCATTGTTACTATATACTTTGAGTGAGTATATATTATATACTTTTATTATTGTAACCTTCTTTCTATGTATAAGTAAAGGTCTTCTGATTAATAATCAGAGAGATAAAGATTGAAAAGTAATCCATAATTATTATTTATCTACACCGGTATAATTTATAGAAAAAATCTTATCTTGGTATGCTCACAATATTGATATAAATAAAAACAATTTTATGTTATAATTTAAAATAAATATAAAAAACTTAGCATTAGTCAAAAATCTTTTGTTTGCATTAGAAAAAACTTAATAAACTAAATTTTAATAATAATTATTGTCATGAAATAATATGTAATAATAATATAGAATCTTTTTTTAAATTGTAGGTTTTTGTTTCACATTACATAAAAAAATATTTTTCTTTTTAATGATACGTATTTATTTGAAACACATGTGATTTTCTCAAAAAAAATCTCAAATTTTGCAAGATTCGTATTTTTCCGCCAGCTGCATCTAGTAGGTGGACTCTTCATCTCAAGAAATAGCAAGCACTACCATCGTAAATTATTACCATTTTAGTGCCGTAGCCTGACTATAGACGGCCTTGATTGAAAGTAGTCCAAAAAGTAGTACTAACGATGCTTTGAGGGGTACCATAATTTACGTGTTCACTTCGACATTGTCACCAATAATATAAAAATATCTACATTATCATAATGCCCCGTTTTCACATACATGGATTTACTGCTGACAGTACGTACCTATTATCGCGGCCATCACAAGAAAATGTACAGTATGTAAAATCTATGTATTATCCCACAGTTGCAAGATTGCATGCATGAATCAAAAAAGTACGGAAGCTTCTGCGCAGTAGAACGATAGCGGCGAACCTGCCGGCATAAAAAAACGAACTACACCGCGCAAAGACTCATTTTGAGGTTAACCGATTTTCACCACCTGTAAAATGACAACATCGCGTCTCGCTTACTCTTGAAGAATGAGATTGGAGAGACAGTCCGCAATTTAACATGTAAACAGTTATTGTCACGGTAGTTTAAAATACACACTATTGCTGCAGGTAAATCCATCCACGTGTACAGGCGCTATAAGGGTATTGCAAATTCAAGTGAATGCCTTTGACATACTCTGCTAAAGCGTCAACATTGATATGCTACATTATGTAGTGATATGCTCAAATATAAGTCAATATTAATAATGACTGTGCTGAGAACACCTGTCCAGGCCGTTATCTTATTACTAAGCGAAAGACAATAAATTCTTCTACCTTTGACCTATACTTCAGGATTATTATTATTATACTATAAAGGATATCTCGTAACCGTCTTCGCCTTTTCAAGGCTGTTATTAAAAAAAGGAATTATATATATTTCGGATGAGGCGAATCGGCTACAAATACTTTATTAGTAGGCACGTGACGCATCTCAAACATCCTTGACATTTCGGAATATGTATGTATTTTTTTATCTTTTATAATATACAATGTAAAATAGTAATCGGTATGAAAGATATACCATAATAAAGCCGTAATTGACCGCTTCTTCTTTCGGTTAAAAGTCATGGGAACCAAATATTGTTCAAATGATAAAGTTGCACTTTGTTAAAATAATCGTTTAAAGATTTTTTTAAACATACTATACTAATCGAGCTGGTATTTAATTAGTAAAACTCATTATATTTTTATTTAAGTATCTAATATAAATATCATTTTACTAATTTACTAATCACCATGCATGCTGTGTAGCCATGAAAATATGTGAGCATATTTTGCCTCCTACTACATCCGCATAAGTTAATATATGTAAAGATGAGTAATGTATTTATTATAATCATAATTCTACTCTGCCAAAACCAAAGATTATTGGTAATCGAATACGACAGTGAATACACCATAGACAATTACTGCAATTTTGCTTTACTGAATAGTTGAATAACTTGATTGAATAGTTTCTTTTAACATTTATGCTATAAACGGAATATAATAACGTCTATATATTGGCAAGTTATTTATTCGTTGAATATTTATTCAGACATAAACAGTGACGTCCCGTGGGGGTAGGCAGATTGAGCGTCGCTTGGGGGCGGCAGTTACTTGAAGGGCGGCAAATCGAGGAGAGTCATTTGGAATATATTATATAAATAGCTATTATTATTTAAAAAAAATCAGCTCCCTGGTTTTGTCAGGTTCGCGATGTCTAGTTTACTTCCGTTGCCCTTCGACGTCCTTGGTGACCAGAAACGACACGTGCAAATTTGCGAATAATTACAGTCTGTGTTATTAACCAGTACGCACAGAAGTTGCGTTGGTCGTCTTAATTAAAGATGCACCCTCCTCTTACAGAGCGTCCCACCTACTACTCCGGATCCATGCTTTTAGTCTGTATCGAAGCGTCACGCGGTTATCGATTATCGATTTTATAATGCCTAAACCTAAACCTTTGCGATCTCAAACTAAACATATCATTACAGATATTAGAATATATTTATTAGATATTGGGGTCATGAATGGATGATAAAAAATACTGTATAAAGAATGGGGAGGCATTTTGGCCCTACCTAGGGGCGGCATTTTGTCTAGGGATGTCACTGGGCATAAGAAAATTGAACAAAAGTTTCCCGGATCAAGAGAGATTGAAATCCAATAGACCGGTGGAAAATACTACCTGCTTAGCGATTTTTTTTACAAATAACTAACCGGCTTAAATCGTTAGATTAAATAAAATATGTTGCATGTTTAAATAAAAAAAATCGAATTGTATTTCGCTCCATAATATATCAGTTGAAATAATACCTACCTAGCTATCTATCAGTATGTACTTTCTCCGAAAGTATGCTTATTTTCTGAGTAAGCAACTGGGCATGGAATGTGAACCTAGCTAAGGAATTGGGTTTATGCATATTTCCATTTTATGTTTGTACAAATACCTACTATGAATGCGGTCGGTTAACCACGTAAAATTACCCAGTTTTCGGTTAGTTTAGAAACGTTTGGTTACCCGGTTAACCAGTTCAGATACTCCATGGCCAACGTCCGCTTTGGGATGTTATCAATCATAATAAGAAGATATTATATCAAACAAAACGTTAATGAGATTGATATTTTATAATACCTGCATACAATATTATAATCGTCATTGGATTGTCATACTATTAAAAACATTTATCGTGTGATTAAATTCACTTTCATATTTTTCTTTTCTTTCCAAATTATAATCGTATGTTTGAATATGATCATCTTGAAAATGTTCGGTAATTATGCAGATTAGACGTCATAATAGTGTGCAGTAAACATTTAATTTTTAATGGCGCGATTAATATTTTTTACGAGTTTTTTTTTTTTTTTTATTTAAAAAAGTTTATCGAAAACAAGGAAAAAACTCGTTTGTTTTACGAATAAATAATAATGTTATAGTATTATTAGTTCCTCCTTGTTTCTAGCATTAAAAAAAACTTTTATTCCACTATTTTGTTGGTGATTCTTGAATAAACGCTTGGAGAAATTTATGCGTACAATTATTTCACCCAATGATCTTCTCATACATTTTCATTAAGAGTATTATCAACGATATCGAATATAGGTCTTTATATTAGTTCCACCAATGGTGTAGTCAGTAGTGTAGTCGATGGTCCAGTGCGTACAGTGCTGGCTTTTCATTCGGGTTCGAATCCCGATGATATGATTTTCTCAAAGTCCGGGTATTTGTGATATTTTCACTTCTATTACTAACTACACTACTGTAATTGGACCTCATGACCTGCTGTATTGTAGTATTCAAAAGAATATATATGTACATTATGTAATACATATATGAATTATCACAAGATTTAATATTTACTTGCCTGGCGTATAGACAACATTAATTAATTATTGGTAACGTTCTCTACTAATCGACTGTATGCAAAATCAAATGAGTGATATAACATCTACAATTCATCAATATACTATAGAGAGACATTAAAAGGTGGTATTCCTTCCTATGCGCAAGAAATTAGCGTGACTAAATTGTACATTGTTAATGGTCACTATACATTGTTTAAATTGATCCTCTTGTATCAGGTTGACCTGTTCTCCCTCCCACTCTTTCTTATTACCCACTGGAATTATCAAAACTTGTTAACAATACTATAGGTTATACGGACAGTATATTGATGGATTGATATGCATATTAATTGTGTATACGATGCATAATATAATTAAGAATAAGTGGGTCTGGGTGGAACTTTTAAATTTAAATAATAAAGCCCTTTAAGAAACTATGAAATTACTTAACAAATTTTTATCTAAGCCGGTAAGTACAATTTGTCGTTACATGCAGATTATAAATATGGTGTGAACGTCGGATTTTTTAAACCGATGTCTTCATAATTATTTAATGGGATATACTTAATGCTACTTAGTGAAGAGATAAGTAATGGGAAAAAGCCACGCGATTTCCGTGTAGTACCAATTCATAACGAGCGATTTTAACATGGCGTTTTTTGTTGGTTCTTTTACGGTTTTATAATATAACATACTTTGTGCGTACGTAAATATATAATATAGCGATATATAACTGTACATACAAATAACTTATTTTATAATGTACCTACACTCCGACTGAAAACTAAAAGCGCACTCGACCTTGCTCATCTGGTTTGCATAGGTCCCACGACTTATCGACCCAGGTCATTCAAATATAATTATTTCGTAATACAGATCGTATATGGTTTCATTATGAAATTATTCTACTTGCAATGTAATAAGATAACGCATAGCAAATTTATTTCTTGATTTACTATATTTTATTCCAAGGCAAGGATGGTAGATTATCTGTAGGAGGTAGGTAGAAGGAGAAAAATAGCTTTTTTATCATATCGTATCGGTATCGGTATCGATGTTTGATATATTAATACCTTAGTTCTATAGAAAAACAACTCAAAATACCCTCTTCTAATACAACGGTGCTTGAAAATGTTGCACCAAATTTTCATTTCAATGTTAAAGCCTTGATTTTTTAAATGTAAATGTGTTTATTTTTTATTTAGTTCAAATAAACTTAGCAATGCACAATGAAATCCCAGAAAGATTTTATGACCCGTTGAAGAAATGACGTTTCTACATAGAATGGAATTATTAACTAAAAAACTTGAAACTTTGAGTTTTCCCTATGCTTTGCTATAACTTTATTGGTTGCAATAACTTTTCATTATTATATTTTAAATTTTTGTAATCAATATGTAACTGTTTGTTTCCTTAATAAAAAAAATACTAGAGTCAATACTCTATATAAATATATGGCGCAGTCTCCATTATATTATTCATGTCAATAATTAATAAACGAACAGACAAAAATTGTCATACATGGGTATTCAAAGACCTCTAAATGAACCCAAAGTCACCATAAAGCTCAAGGGAAATATGTAACAGCTAGGGAAGGTCTTCATTTAGGACCCATTCTGACAGATGATGATGTTGATATACTCATTATTCATTATCATAGTAATCACTATTATTAATACAATATAATAGTTAATTAGTTATTTAAATTTCTACGTAGTGGAAACGACAGAGACCTTAAGCATAGTTTGTTTTGTGTCCGGATGCAGTTCGACGTCCCACACTTCACCATGAAATGTTTTATCGGAAATATATGGCCGTATATTAAAGACCGTCAAACCTCTTTGGGTCGTATAGTACTGACATAAAATCATGTCTAAATAAAATACGGTTCTTGTCGGTTTACCCTTCACAGGAAACCAGCAAACAAATTTTGAAAATAGCCAATATACAGGATTATTTGTTAGGATAGGTTAGGTTTTCATTCTTGAATTCATGAATTTTGCCAAAATCAGCTATGACAATTGAATTAACGTTGATATTGAATATAATAAAATAGGAGACCGTATAGTATACGGTCATCTTTTTTCGATAAGAAAGCCCACGGTGAACTGTGCCTCGGTGAAATGTTTTATGTACAATTTACATGTAACCAGTTTGTTTAGTTTATTAGCTCTAACGTTACTAAATATACAAAATACACTTGACAGTAACGTCGAAGCTTTTTTTTTTTTTTAAACAATCATGTCTTTTATTAATCACGCATAGTTATTATTGTTTCCGATCCCTGCGACAAGAAATTATTTGTCTCGGATGTCAATATCGATTTCAGTGTCTACATTATTAAAAATGGCGCCAATTTAAAGAAACTTTCTTCTGGAAAACATGTCACGCTTATTCATCTTCCGAAAGAAATTGCACATTTAATTAGATAATAATTACGAGATTTACTAAATTGGAGATACGTGCTTCTACGAATGGAAGTCACAGATGTACAGCATTGGCTGTAGGCTTTAATAATAGGCATATACGTTATACCTACATAATCTATGATTTTTTCCCATTATTTTATTTTATTTTTCAATTCAATTCATTTATTTTTTTAACATATTGTGGACATTGCAAATTATAAGTTTAAGACGTTCACAACATGACATTTAGAAACAAAGATATATAAATATAACAGTATTACATAAAAAAAAGAGATATATCAGTAGATGAATTAGATAGGTACAAGGAAGTACACCGGATGAGTTAAGCAGACCCTATTTTAAGAATTTATAAAACAACATCCACCTAAACTCATTCTCACGTAGGTGGAATATAACAACACCCGAAGCAATTTCGTTGAACATAGTTATCACTCTCCCAATTGGCATTACCAGTGGCAGGTTGGTTCTTCACCTTGGGAGAATAAACAACTGAAGGTCTCTATTTCTAAGATAGTTATCAGGGACACACAGGTCAACACTGCCCAGAACGGCAGAGTTCTCATTTATACCTTGTATAAGTCGAAAAATACGTAGCTAAATAAAGATTTCTTCTAAATTGCAGACTGCAGTATGTAAGCATGCCTAAGAGAAAGTCAGTTGGATAAAGCCACGGATAGTATCCATACAACCTCAAGTAAAGGAGTCTCTACGCATGCCAATAATACAATACTAATGAAACTGTGTTGTAGTAGTAGCAGTGAAACAATCATATAAACACCCATACATGAACCTGGAGTCCCCATATGAGACCCAGTGCCTTACGGGTTGATCAATTCAGTATCAGAATATATCGAGATGATTTATGACACTATTGTTTTTTTTACTTGTCAAATAATTAAACACACTTACCTAATTAATTTCAAATATTAAGATGTTCACGCAAATTTATTATTGACGCAAAATTATTAATTATAATGTACCTATCTAAAGATAAAATGTATCTCAAAATGAGAAAACATTCGATTCAAGTGGGTCTGAATTCCGCAAGTGGTTATATTTTTACCGTATATATTTGCATCCTGGAAATTTATTAAATAAATAAAATAATAAGGGTAGTATACTGCCCTGCTACGTAAAAAGGCAGTGTTTTGGTTTTTGTGATGTTAGAGAACCCAAGTTTATACTACCCACTCTTTCTTTTATGTTATGTGAAATTATTGAGTTGTTTTGACGTAATCTCTAAACAGACGTCTGCTACGTGTTACTGGAACCAAAACACTGTCTTTTTATTTATCAGAGCAGTATATGGGTTCAAACCGCCCCTAATACTTGTTAATATATATATATAACTTAGATACAAATTATCAGCACAATGAATATAATTCAAACAGATGATACCTACTAAGTTATAGATATTATATTACATAATGAAAAATTACATTAAACACGCATTATTATAAAATATAGAATATTTCGATAGGAATACAATATTGAAAAAGTTTTTCATTTTTTTCTTTTTAATGTAGGTACTTATATTTTATTTTAAAAATTACATCATTGCACGAGGCTAAATGACAGTGGTGTAGTGAAACAGTGTAATAGTAGAAATGAAACAATCTTATTAACACCCAGGCTTGAAAAAAATAACATAAATGTATTGTGACCTCACAAGCTTAGAAGCCCTCGGATGAGAAACCAGTGCTTTATGCACTGGACTGCTAGGGCTAGACTTTGGACACGTATATAGAATTGGCACGAGAAAAGTATAACTGTGTACCGCATGCCTTGTATTATAGTGAGCTTTCGATCATAGTGAGGTGACCCCCTTAGCCTGGTCATGATTCAAGTGTCTCCGCGTCAATAGATCATAAAGAAAATGAGAATCGTGACTGTGTAGAAGAAGACACCGATGGTAAGGCTAATGCAGCTGATGAAACTTATGGCAGATAGATGGTAGTGGAGACATTTCCCGTAGGCGGTCAAGACCCACAATGGCTTGTCGTACTGGTGAACATAATGCATATATATGTAAGTATATTGATAATTTAAACATAACATTCAAAACTATGCATTAAAAATGCGTAAACAAGTACAAAATTATCTGTCACGGTCTATTCACGGAAACACTATTCATTGTGTTTAATACTAAAAATGTTGTATTGTGTCCGCAAAAAAATATATATATTATGCAAATTTCATACAATATTAGGCATATTGTGAAATTAATATTCACTATTAAAAAAAAAAAATTAACAAGAATTTATATAATAATAGGAACATAAAAAAACTGAAACCAAAAGTGACATTTTTATGTGTTATTCTTTTTTTGTGGGGAAAATATTATTTTGTGAAATATTTTGGAAAAAAACTGACTAATACGGAATGTCGTTTCATATTATGAATGTTTGTGATTTTTTTTATAATACGTCCTGCTGTTTAACAAAAAATCCATTTTAAACATTTTTTTTTATTCTGAAAGTTGACTGCTCAAAAAATTAAAACAAATAAGTGATGAATATGTGGGTGTGAGGATAGTTTTTTCACAAAAAATGATATTTCTCTATTCTCCTAGTAACAATATAATATACTTATTACTTAGTTCATTTTGTGTAAATTTTTAGTTTATTAATTGAGATGGCATTAATTTGGTAGAACCCATTTTAAAGTATGCACCTAGTATAATTTTAATAATATAAAATCTAAAATTATTTTTTTAGGTAATGACTATTTCGGTTGTAATACCATTATCAAGAGTTAATCTATTTATATAACAAGTCTTGATAAAAAGTGTTAAATATGAATTTGTAGAGTTGTATACTATTGTAGATTTTTAGTATTCGTACTGGAACACATACAAATTACAATAACTTCATGTAGGTATCCGTAATATAAAGTGATATAAAAATGTAAACCAATTATTTTATTGCATAATTGATAGATTTATTCATTATTGAACATCACAATTTATTTTGAGAACTAAGCAAGATGACTTTTAGGTATTAAAGTTGATTCATGCATGGCGTCAGGATTTCTTAAAACATATTTGTGACTTCCTTTTACTTTATAAAGGTTTTCCAATGGGTGAACTTTTAATAAAAGATTTTGAATATTTTTTTATTAAAATAATGATTATTAACAGGTTCAATGACGTCACATTAAATAATATTTTGCATGCCAACTTTTGTACAGAATAGTACTTAGACCTTTTTTTCTTACATCTTAATATTTGTAATACAATGACAACGATTTTTTAAAAGATTTCCACTATATTAAAATATATTACCTGTCAGAGAGATAGAAACCAGTAAATTGATAATATCGTCAAAATAATATTTAATTTTAAACTCAGGATTAAAGGAATCCAAATGAATGAGTGAGTAAATTGACTTAAAATCTAAAACTTTCCAATGTCCTTTGAGAGTATTATTATTATATTTATAATAAATGCATTTTTACTGCCACATTATGATTTTTAATCTTCAATCCATTATTTAATGTCCCCAATAAATTATAATACTAGTATATAGTAGTAAGTATTCCGCACATGTTAGTTGAGTTGGTGCACACCTGACGGCGCAGGATATGAGGTCACGATGAAGGTTCCCACAAGTCACGATGCGATGCAGTTCATGTGGGTACCTGACAGTGCCGGGTCAAGAACTTTCCATTTCGTTCACAACTACAATCGCATATGCCAATCGATTCTTTGTGTCGATTTAAAAAGGATACTAACATTCGAATTAAGCACATTAATTTATGATCATCATATTTCATTGTCTTCCATTCGATTGCTTTTCATCGATAGTTGGACAGTCAAGGTTGATTATTATTTTTATTGCGATGATTTTATAATCGTGATCAGTGAAAATATAGCTTAAAATGCTATTAACAATAAAATTTAATTACCTTTTTATTCAAGTTTGAATGTGTGTAAGATTTAAGAATGCATCATTATTCACACAACATGGAAAAGCCTCAGAAATTAAACCCATTAGAAAAATCATTTTTAAAATTTGGGCGTCAACTCCCATCTATTGTACACCGGTCTAGTACTTTACGAATTAAACTACCCCCTCAAATAGGTATTATTCATGCCCATAGTTCCTAACACCAACGCATCTGAGATGTTTTAAAATGGTGTCAAAAATGACAACTATAGTTTATAATATAAGTAAATTAATCTAACATCACCGCATTATTGAATTTTCACCCTGTGTGCTTCTATATTTTTTCTTTGACATTTAGGGCTCGTTGCAGAGGCAATTTTCAAGATATATGTTACGATAAAGTGTAGTCTAGGGGTATGAATGCGAACGCCGCTCTAAGAATACACGCTCTAAGAGTCCAAAATGTCGAGGAAAGAAGGTGGAAGGTAGAAGTACACACGATGAAACCCAAAAATCTATAAATACACTAACAAACAATCGTGAAAGTCTCAAAGATTTATATAATCTAACATCAATTGGAGTCAACTCCAAAGTTAAGTTTTCACGTCTTGGGTTAGTGGTATAGTCTGTAAGGGTAGGTACTCAGTGAAAGGAGTTTCTATAATTTTTCTTAAGTGTGTTTCTGATGCTTTTAAATACATTTTTTCTATTCAATACTGAATAAGGGATTATTCATTATAGAAAAAAACGTAATTTTGATAACCTCGGTGATATACATGAAAAAATCTAGAAAGAAAGTTACAGCGAATGGGACACTCACTTCACTTTATTTTAAGATATAGTGAACTTTATCAATTATAAATTAAGGCGTTCGCACTATGAATGGGGGAGGAAATAATGAAATATTTAATGGTATTTATACAAAGTAATTAAATGAGTAAATTGAAAAATTATAATACAGTACATGGAAGCACACCGAATAAGATAAGCAAACTAAAACTATTTAAAAAATAGAACAAGGTCAACTTAAAATCATTCTCAAACAAGCAAAATATGTATATCAATAGTTGAAGCGATTTGTCGGCCAAAACTGCAGAGAAGCGGTTTTTAAGAGACCTGGATCGTTGCAGATGGTAGATAAACCCAATGATTATAGCGCAACACCAGGAAGAGGAATATTCATATAAAAAAATAATAAATAGTTTAATTATTATTTATATATATATCTATAGTTGATATAAAATTAGATTTCCCGAAAGAATAATAAAAAATAATGTTAAACTTATATCTTCGATTATTATTATATTAGTTATTATGTACGTGCTCGTAAAACTTATATTAAACCATTGAAATAATGTTTTGGAGGCATTGTGAGTTCTTGTAAATGAAAACTACACGGAAATGTCGTCAGTGAAATCTATGACTGAATGCGGAGTCACGGAGTCGAAACTGATTAAAACATTTTTATTTACAATAATGTCTTTCGTGGAGGCTTTCCATTAGATATACAGAACCTTTTTTTGGATCGCGTACTAAAATAAAGCTGTTTTTGTGATATTATAACTTCATTTTACAATAGTATAATATTAATAATACCAAATTTTACAAAATAATTTTTTAATCGATAGGTATTTCAGATGTACCTACAGCTATTATCGAGATGTAATGTAATCATGGCCCATAATCTTAACAGTAAAAAAAAGTTGCCTGCAGCGTAATTTTATTTAAAAAATGTTAACATTTTAAAATATTTGGCTATAATTTTATGTGATATAATTATTTTTAGTGTTTTCTGACTAATAAAAATGGCTATTTATCCAATATGACGAAGGGTTGCATGTTATTTGGATACCACAAAAGGGGGTCGCGATCATTACATCATAATATGAATTGCCTAGTTTCAAAGGCCTCTAAAACGGTTTTTGAACATGTTTGATTTAGATATGTATTTAGATGGATATTTTGGTTACCTATATGATGGCAAAAAATTGAACTTTAAAAAACGCCAAAAACCGTCAATACGTATGATCAAAAATTAGGGTAAATTTCAAATCCCGCTAAAATGGTTGGGTGTGCTTTTCAAATACCCCTTAAATGGAATGCACAAAATACTCTTTAGAATGTAACGAGTTAAAAAATAAATACATTAAGTTCACAGATTTAATTGATATGATTTTTTCTCAATTTTCTCAAAACGACCTAAAATCTTTTTTCTCATTTTTCTCAGAACTACTTAGAATCGTTTTATGGGCTTTTGAAACTAGGCGCTTCATATGGTGTCGACAACTCAATAATTCAAGTGGATTTATTCAAAAATAGTAGAACCTAATTTTACTTCGTGGAACCCTGGGGTTCCGCAGAATACCGTTTGGGGAACACTACTGTTGAACGTCACACTGCCATTAGCCTTAAGGTGGGGAGCCCGTCAAATATTCTGATCTCGGGGCCCACTTCAGGATGTTTGATCATGGTTTGGTAGAAGGGTTTAATTGATATAATCATTAAAACTTACTAATACCATCTGCAATAATTTGTATTTTTAGTTCTATGAAAACAAATAAGTATGACCGACAAAGTTTAGTTTGCACTATTTATATCTCCACCCTTCGCCATCTCCATCTTTGAACTAATGATATATATTCTGTAAAAATCAACCATTTAATAATCAGGAAATATTATAGAAATTTATATGAAATAAATTGAATAATTTGTACCCCTGTGTTGGGACACTATTCATCCATGAGTTTGCAAGCGTGATCGAAAGGTCACAGATCGGTTACAGGTCGTATTGCCTAATTTAAGCTCGCCCTGTAATAGAAGACTATTAAAACGATATGCTTCAAGCATCATGCAATTAAACATTATGGATTTTTTTTAAGTCATGCATGATTTTCGATATTGCATTGCTTACAATATTTATACATTTTTTTCCGTAATAAATTCGTGCATAATCTTAATTCTTTATATGGTGTGTATCAAGAGTCACAAAAATAATAGAAGTGGGTTATATTCTGAGTGTGGTTGTAAGAAAGTACAATTCTTAGGTGTGGAGAAACATGGGTTGAGCTTAGACACATGTTAAATAATATGTTACTTTCACTATTTACGTCTGTATGCATTAACGTTAAGTACGTAAACGAAACGCGCATTGAATATTGAAAATATTTTTCTATTATTTTGTATCTTTGTATTTCTTACGTTTTATAGCCTGACCGCCATTAATTTATAAACCAAATCTGGCATCAAAATCTTGGTTTGTTTTATTATGTTTTGTGCATCTATAATTTAAAATATTTACTTTGAAGACTATTTTTTTCAGTATTTTTCTACATTTTATTCTATTATGACTTGGAATTTTATCAACTAAGCATTTCTTTCTCACTGTATAGTACTTAGCTTATTTTATTTACTCACCACACAATATTGAGATTAATTATTATAACATTACAGTAACTCAAACGTAAATTTCGGTACTGATACTTAATAATACTCATCGGATGAGCGAAACACGTACCTTTAAAATGCACGTTAATTACATCGATCGGCCGCCTGGTCATTACGCGTCAGGTGCGTCTTCAGCGTCCAAAGTATTAAGTAATTTTATGAATTGAATTGTCATTAATTTTCACTAAAAAAACGGTGAATGTCTTGAAAATGGTAGGGCAGAATATCACTGTAAAATTAATGTATAAAACTATTGTATCTTTTATTAACCATACATAAATTGTAGAGTTAGTCTCTGCAAGGCCACTTAGTTTCAAATCTCGTAGAAAAACGTAATACAATATTATTATCGTATTCGTAAGAAACTATCAAAAATTAACACGTCTTATGTTATCACGAGGCTGCACAAAATATATTGCGAAAGTTTCCATGTGAATATCGAATTGAAAATTTTACTAAAATTCGTATTTCATAATGCTTATTTTTTATTATTAAAATACCATGTAATTTTACGATTATTACTATATTGTGATTATTACTTTGCAGCAGATTCTGCAATGCGCACATAAGGTAATTCAACTTGCATGAGTCAATCATGCAGTGTCTTGCTAAATATATTTTGCCACTATGGCATAATAATTTAATATGAATTACTTAGTAACTTCATACAAAACATGTATTTTTTTTAAATTAATATGAAAGCGATAACACCGAAAAAAATCAATTAAAATAATCGGGAAAAAATGTTATATCTATTCCAGCGGGTCTATTCTATACACAGTGCTGCTTTCGGTCCGCTACGGCAGCTGAATAGGGTAGGAAAGTATCGAATTATTAACACTTATTGTAACAATTACAATAATTTAGTTATAATTGTTACAATAAGTGCTGTATTTTAACAGCACCCCTCTTCTCTGTAATACATTTTAGACAGAAATAGACAGTTTTGACAGTTCAAACGGATAACTTAATGTAATTGTTACAATAAGTGTTAATAATTCTATACTTTCCTACCCTATTTAGATGCCGTAGTGGACTGAAAGCAAGCTTATGTATAGAATAGACCCGCGGCGGGTCTATTCTATAAACAAGGCGACTATCGACCGCTAAAGTGATAAAGTGATAGTATTTATTACATATTTGTATTGGGGTATTATAATTGTTACAATAAGTCAACCGTCTAAACAGTCAAAACTGTCTATTTCACTCTAAATTTTATCACAGACAAGAGGGGTGCTGTTAAAATATAGCACTTATTCAACAATTACAACCAGCTTATTGTAATTGGTACACTAAGTGCTAATACTTTTATACAAACCTACCCTAGCTAGCCGTCGAAGCGGCCGAAAGCAGCCTTGTGTAATAGAATAGACCCGCATATTCATTTCAATGTAAATAACATATTATATAGTTAAATAGCTCACTAATATATTAAGCTTAATTAATACTCTCGTATGTATGTTATAATTATGCAGATAATGTCAAGTTATTATCAATAATGATTTGTTAGGTTAGCGTTTGCTCATAACTTCGTGTGCAACAATGTCTATATATAAGTGGCGACAAGTGACAGCGTGAAACGAAGCCATTATTTGAAGATGCACGTATTCTACAATTACTAGTTAAGTTAATTAGGCATAACGCGAAAAGATCATATAATAAACCAATGGATAAGGAAACAGACAAGAGTATGCGATGTGATAGAGATCGCTAAATATATGAAATAGCAATGGGCCGGACAAGTCGCTCGGCGAGTGGACAGATGTCATCGTACAGTGGTATCCAAGGGGCACTAAACGCCCGTTCTTAAGCCCGCTAGATAGAAGAGCTCATGAAGTTCGGTGGATATACATGGCAGCAAAGAACTAGGGACCGAGAAGAGTGGAGAACGCTAAGGGTGGCCTTCATCCAGCAGTGGATCGACCCTGACTGATGATGATGCACATGTGGTAAGCCATTCAAAGTTTTTTTATTCCGATTTTCACGCGATGACTAACATATCCCTTCCCCGATCTAGTTCGCGGCGTGGATGCCTAGTTACGTATATAGCTTATTTCCGTCCAGTTTCTGCTACATTTGTATGAGACTGCTACAGTATGACATAGTGGGGTGGTGAGGTTATTGCGGTGAATTAAGCTACAAACTACACACATGCATATTCGCCATATGAATTATTTTAATATTACCTACTTATAATGATAGAAATTTAATTATCCAGCACTTTAAATAATGGCCATAGATTACACTGCAACCTTAACGTGATTATCATAAAGCAGCCTCATGAGAGAGGTCTATCCAGCTATGAACAGGTATATCCCATCTTAAGGTCGAAGTTGAAGTACTTCTGTCATAGAGAATGTAGTATAGGTACTTGGATTCATGTTCATAAAAATAGAAAATACCTACGTGTATATCTAGAATCTACTAACAATATTTGAACTTAGACTGCAATTCATATTTGATGACTGACTGATCACTAAAATAAACAAAATGAATAGATTTTTAAGAGATTCAGAATATAATTGGTGGTAATTTATGGTAATAATATATAAAATGGGTTATCACTAGGTATTCATCAAAAAACCAATTAATCAGATAGAAATGCGAAAGCCAATCACCATAGAATAAGAGACTTAACAATGACTTATTGCGCGTTTCGTTTACGCGAATAACTTTTGTAATACAGTTAATTTGTCTCAAATTTGTCCACACTCAAGAAATGTACCATCTTACAACCATATCCAGAAGGTAAGGCACTTCCCATTATTTTCGTGCACTCTGGTTATTCACCAACACAAAAAAAATCGACCCTTTGTTGACTTTGTCTCAATTATGACCAATGTTGCCATCCTTTTCTATGCTGATTATAGTACAAAGGCGTAAAAATTATAGTATTTCTAAAAAATATATAGTAGAAGAACATTTTTCGTCTTGAATCCTTTAAAATTATGGTATTTTGGTATATTTGGCGTAAAATTATAGTATTTTACATTTTTCGCAGAATTAAAATTATAGTATTGTACTTTAAAAATAGTACGGTTGGCATCACTGATTATGACTTTGAATTATACCAACTATCTCTTACCCAGAACATATTACCTTCCTGTCTACCCCCAAGCACACATTGATTGTAATTATAACCATACAAAAACTTATAAAACTTGTTGTAAATTACAGTACTCATACTTGAAAAGGATGAATGAAACGTGTCGTAACAACAATATATTATATTCTATATTATGTAGTGTATTTTTTTTTAATGTCCGGTCCTATGTGCCTCCACAGAGTGGAGGTTTGTATTAACATATTTTTTTTACGAGAAATGGATGTCAGCCACTTACTCTACCTGTTAGGTCTATACTCTGGCTCAAACACAAATTGGAAACTAATATGTGTATTTGCCAGAACCAGAATTCGTTGGGACCCAGGACGTTATAAACCGACGCTTGGTCATCGTGGGCCAACTGATAACCAATTTTATTAACTTATCTCTTGGTATTCACCAAATGTTATCAATTACTAGCGATAGCGTGAAATTGTCCGTATTTCACGTGGAAGATGTCGTGGACGATCGCCAGTACAAGATATTATATTAGTATGTGTTGCTAGAACAGAGAGAGAGAGAGATCACACCACACGTGCTGATCTCTAGGCAACCTTTCAAAAGCTGCAGGTTAATTGATTATAGTGATTTAAATAATTGATCATTAGATATAATTTGTGGAATTTTGTCTGACGTTCAGCCATTATTGCAAAATATACAAGTATTTTGTTTCTCTTTACGTAATTTGTAATACGTGAATACGTGCAAATAGCTCAGATAAATAAAAAGAGAATATACTAATTTAATATATTATTATAGATTAGTGTGGTTAGTCGAATTATTAGAATAAAACATTAGCATTAAATATATAATAGTACTGACATATATAATATTAAAAAGATGGGGTAGGAGCAGTTTTAAAATTACCACATACCTATTTATACGTGAAATAGGATTCAAATATGTAGCTGCTTTATATGAAAAGATATAACAATTTTATTCATATTATTGGAGTTTATTATCCCGTGGATATGGTGTTTAAAGTGACGTTATTATGTTTATAGTAACCGTATATTATTTAAATGATTTGGCTTGACTTGCTCGCTTCAAATTCTAAAACATCTATTAATAAAAATATATCATTTTCATGGAATAGTCATTTACGAATCGACTACTTAATCTGCAAACCGGCAAACTCCATTTGGGAAAACTGTTCAGGAAGGAGAAAAAAACTTAATAATTTAACTATCAAGCGGAATTTAACAATTTAACAAATATGCTGCATTCTAAATTAATACAATAAAAACATAATACTTATATAAAGAGCGGAGTTGTTCCATTTACGATATTGGTAATTTGGCAACTGCATTTGGGTGTTTTGTGTGAAGAACAATAACGCATTTATTTATAGGTTTAGGAGTTTGAAATTATACATGACAATAGAAAACATACTTTATAATAATATGCTATCAAAATCTAATCTTTGGTCAAAAGTGCAGTTAGCTGGTTTGCAGATTAAACAGTCAAAATGAGATCTTATTTACAAAATGATGAAAATTGTTATGTAGAATTTACAATCGTATATTTAACTGTGATGTCGATTTAGTCAATCTGGTGTATTAGTGCAATCCTCAGTACCTCAAGTGTTATAAGTTTATATTTCAATCTTGTTAATAGTTTTCCAGAAAAAAAATGTGAAAATATTTTGCCATCATCACAATGAAATTATAATATGCGTACAAGTTTAGTACACCATAATCGACAGTTGAATCAAATGCATAGTAGATCTCGTACAAATAGTCCTGAATGTTCGGCAATTTTCGACATTGTTGGTCGGTGGGCGATCGAGTGAGTAAGTGGGGCGCGAATCGTGTGCATATTGCATTCTTCGCACCCTACCTACTAGACTCCTCGCTTGCCAACACCGAACATAGCTAATGATTCAAGACTATTTGTAAGAACTATACTAACTAGTAGGCTTTAACTAAAATCACATGATATGGATCACTAAAAATATGCACGACTGTCGTCAATACATTTAAAGTAAGTAAAATAATTTATCAATGCCTTTTATCACACTCCATCCAAAATCAGGCCATAGTACAAAATTGTGGGCTCCCATCGTAGTGCTAGTCTTTGGTGATAAAATAAGTCGAATCTTCTTCCAGGTGTAGTCTCTTGTGGTTTCCTTAGATAAATCACTGAAGAACGTTCAAATTTTACGTAAATGATGTAATATAATATGCAAGAAATATAAGACCTAGGTAATTCATAATTTCAGAGTTTTTTTTATAAAAAATAGTACAGTATTCATAGAAAGAGTCCTTTTTATCGGATTAAAATGTGTATAAGTCTCATTTCTAAGAAAGAAGATTTTCTTCGACACACTGATCTTTTTTGCTGAATACCTAATTTAATAAATAAATAATACGACCAAAAAATAACAAATTCACCAAAAGATTTGCTAGATAATTTAATGTTTTTTTTACGTAAAGAAAACGTTTCTAAGTTTACCCGATTTCTACAACTTTCATTGTGAATTTTTTTAATATTTATTTAAATGCCAAAATAAGTATGGTATATTGCAATATACTTATTTTTTACTTGGTTATTATTAACATTGTTAATAGGCTTATTACTAGACGAGTGTTGTATGAATATTATTTGCACTTTGGAGCGTCACTTCCTCTACGCCGCAATATTATATTATTCACTTTCTAGACACTTGTCAACCAAAGTTCAAATGATGTGACATACTCGTATCTCATAATTAGTATATTGTCGTGTACGTGTGATTGACTAAATATACCTACATTCTAAATTATATCATTTGTGAGAAGTTGGGTATATATACTAATAATTGTTATAATATTAAACGATATTTTTCTACTATTACTATCATCCTACCTACTAACTTTAACTTAGGTTTAACTACAGTTTTATTCTTGGCAGTACAACTCATTCAAAATCTTTATTCATACCAGATGATCCAGCGTCATAGATTTTCAATTAAAACTGAGTTGTTCATGAATAATTATATCCTTTAAAATGTGTGAAAATCTCCAGTAAAATTTATTAAGCTTACTCTGGTAAATTTTACCGACCAGTACCGTTGAATTATAATTTAAAATATGCGTGATCCAAGAGGAAGACAGAACCTTTCTTTTCTGTTCATAGAAAAGTTACTATTAGCAAAAACATATTTTTTAGGACGTCTGAAACATCAAGTTTATTTGTTACTTTTAAAGGTTTGACACATGTCATGTCTAGTATAGTTTTTGGTTGTCAGTTTAAATACTGACTATTAGAATCCTGAAAAGTATCAACGCCTATGTCTTATCATTCAAGTGAAGATTTCTGGTAGCCCCGGCAGAAAAATAACGTCATTTCTGAAGAATGCCTGAAATTGGTTTGACTTCCTGTTCAGTGATAGACAGAAAAATATAGCTAAAATTGTTGGCCTATTTCCAATAATGGATACCAAATAAGAATAGATACAGGAATAGAGATTGAAAACGCAATAATAATAGTTTTAAAGTTATATTTTTCTGAGCACAATGGATAATTGAATTAATCTTTAGACTGTGATCCGTTAAAGTTTGTCATACTATTAATACTCGTACAACTCATCTATGGTTATTATTAGATTGATGTGAATTTTTACCGATAGCCGTATGCCCTATAACGGCAAAACCAGACAGAAATGTTGACTGAGACGACCCGCTATGGACGGAGAAAGCGACCATCTTCAAGACGCTATAAGTCAGTCGATTCTACTCACGTGACTAATTCCGCTTATTTCAAGAACCAAACACATACAGAAAGGAAGAGTGAATAATTAAAGAAGACTGAATCCGGAATCGTTGGTAAAAATAACACTGCGATGTTGAGACTATTAATTCATTAACTTTTAAATAATTTATTGCCACCGTTTTGCATTTTAAATTGTTTAATTTACTTATTTTTTATCGACTGTTGTTCTCCACACACGATCGTGAGGCAATAGGCATAGGAAAAGAAAATAATAAATTATAAATTTCAACAATCGATTAAAAACGGTATTTCTTACATATATTATAATAACAAGAGAAGCAAATGTTTAATATCTATTACGTCGTGGGCCTCAATCGAGTAAGCTGCGAACTTTCCCTATGTGTATATACTATAATATTATGTGTGGGTACATTGATTCTCTCTCCACAGATAATGCTGACAAATTCAAACCACTGAGAATGTCGTTGAGATCTATATTATGTTTTCCCTGGGAAACTTTTTTCCACTATCTAGACTCTAGAGTAAAAAGCAACTCTAGATCAATTTTAGCATAGTTTAATTTAATTGAATATATTATATAAACAATAATATTCATTCCGTTTGAGACATTGCATGCATTATTAATTAGTAAAAAAAGTAAGGCGTCCTACTATTCATATCTGGCTTTAGTTCCCTATTTTACGTATTTTTTCATCTAAATAATGAGAGTATATTATACAAAAACTCCATTTAGTGCTTTTAAACTTTAATAATCAAAAGCATTTTTATCTTAAAGCACCCATGTTAAATAAAATTAGAGTGAAGCATGATACAAAATAATGAACCTGTAACTTGAAAATATTTGCAGTTAATTTAACCATCACCATCTACAATATGTAAGAGCTTTCTTCAACATCTTTGATTTTTGACTAAAAAAATACGTGTCTATGGTTCAAATACATTCTAATAAAAAAAACCTATTAATGGTAGGTAATTGATAAAAGTAATCAGTAAAAACATTTGACTTGATGATTTTGACGTGATGAATTTTTATTTAAGCGGTGATAATAATTTAGTTTTTAAATACACAAAAACTATTTTTACTTTCTTTAACATTAGGCATTAATTTTCTGTAAGCCAAAGCTTCTCAAATGCTTAGATAAAACCATTTAAATACATTCTCTTTGCAACAT
Source organism: Rhyacophila brunnea (assembly GCF_057557595.1). Taxonomy (NCBI): domain Eukaryota; kingdom Metazoa; phylum Arthropoda; class Insecta; order Trichoptera; family Rhyacophilidae; genus Rhyacophila; species Rhyacophila brunnea. The sequence continues at coordinate 27,103,319 of NW_028232774.1, forward strand.
CTTCATTCTTTAATTGAACATAAAAAAAACTATGTTTATCCATGATGCATAAATTTCCAATAAATCTTTCTCAATAATAATCTACATAGATTATTTATTATTGAGAAAAAATGCTGAAGATTTTCCAAAAATATTATATTTACATTCATACAAGTTCATAATATATTGTCTTTTTTTTCATTGTATTTGTCGGATTCTTCTTCAATGCAGCGATTAGACACATACATAAAACAACTTAAAAGACTCAATAGTGAGGAACAGGGTCACGAAGATGAAGATCTATTGTCACTTCAATTATTATACAAGTAGGTTACTTGATTTATAATGTTTTTGGGAATATTAATGAATTTAAAACAATTTTGATATACTTTTTGACATTTACAAGATTGAGAACTGTTTTTTTTTCCGACCATGTCCGATCCTAATAGGATCATATGGGTCTCCACAGAGTATAGGTTTGTATTAACAGATTTTGTTTTTTACGAGAAATGGATGTCAGCCACTTGCTCAACCTATTAGGTCCATACCCTGACTCACGCACAAATTGAAAAACAATATGTGTACTTGCCAGACCCAGGATTCAAACCTGGGACCCACGGCATGATAGTCCAACGCTTAAGCCGCGCGGCCACCGTGGGCGCTGTTATACTGCAGCTTAGTATACGAGAACTGTCACTCGTATACTAAGTTTAAAATTTAATTGATAATGTCAAAATTGCAGACATCTGTAAATACAGTATATTATAATATTTAAGGTTTGATAATCTTGGCCGGAAATAAAAGATAGGTGGAACCGTACCCAGCGAAACAAGGCAAAAAGGACAATAGATAATAAACAAATTAGCTTGCCTACCTTCTCACATACGGAAAGAAATCAGATATGCGCTTCTTAAGTTGGCATGCGGTATCAGTTTTAGTTTGGGGTTTTCCATATATAATATTTTAGACTTGATTTTAAATTTTTATTTTGGCACGGGGCACACAGTTTCATAGACAATCTTTTTTACATACTTACCTAGTTGAGCACAGCTCACTTCAGATTGCATGGGAAATTCGGTAATTGTAAGTAAATGTTGCGTAATTTAATGTGTTTGAATTATTTTCCCACAGGTGGCCGAGGCTACTTTCAATTTTATTTATTCTTAATCTTCAACTTGATAATATTAAAAAACATTGAAGCGAAAAAAATTAACTCCGCCTACCAAAGACATCGTCATATTATAACGATTACCCGGCTCATTTTAAACAAATTTGTTTGGCTATTATAAGATTTTTTCAAGACTAAAATTTTAATCACTAACAATTTTTTGTAAGTAAAATGAAATTGAGTGAATGGATTTATGTAGGTGTGTGGAAGCAGCATTTCTGGAACATTGAAGTGTAATTAAATTTGTAGTAATAGCAAAATTAATATTTAATTAATTCGAAACACTGTCGAGGCATGTGTATTGCCGCCAACTTTGATGCTTAATTTTTCGATGCGGATAATATACGTGTTTGACATATTTGTGATTGTAAATCTAAATATTCTGTACATATCATGACAATATCTGCAAATTTTCTGTCGAATTCGTGAACTTATCGAATATGTAAATAATTACGATTTAATTCCATATTTAGAAGTCATTTGATGATTCCTATATTACCAAATCATTTCAGAATAGTCTGTCTCACATTTTCGATCAAAAATGCCGCGGATCAACATATATTGTATCATGCTATTTAAATTTAAAACCACATGAATTCGGCAACTTTATGAATCTAGAATAAAACTAATAACTATAAAATCACCATTTTAATGAATCTAAAACTTTGTTGAAATGCCTGCGGTTTTTGACAGATGGACTGATAGTTGTACCTAGGCGATAACAGTTGTGAAAATCGCCACAAATGAATACTCAATGCGAAATGACTTGCATTGAATTTAAACGTAAAACCTCTTCCGGTTTTATTTTCATAATAATATAATTCATTCTCCAGTCAAGGCCGACAATAATTAGGCTGAAGCACTAGCACTTACAGTGATGGTAGTATTTATTGATTATCTTCGAATGCAATGCGGTAACCTGTTCTCAGTACCTGAAGATTTTCGATTAAAACTAATTAATGTATTACCATTTTATAACAATCATCATCCTTTACAAAAAGTTTACCATATTGCATTTGAAAAATAACCAAATTCACAACTTCTTGCCCAGGCCTGAACATAGTCGGCCTTGGGATCTGGTATGTAAGGCATCTTTTGAAGTCTTTGGTAGGTATTTCAAATACGGAACATAGCAAGTGGAAACAATTGAAATGTATTTTTTTTTTTAACAATTTGACATTTGAACGCATTCGGTTATTTTGACGTTTAATCTGACGGAAAAATTCAACAATTCAAACAATACTAGGTACCTACCCATCTATATACAAAATCAAAAGAAAAAATGACAGCAGATTGAATATGTACATCTTATCTGATTTATTGTGAACACATATTTTTGCGGCTATAAAATACATTGTATCGAGATCTACGTAGGTAGGTACCTATCCGTTATCTTTTTCGCATCGTTTCTTATACAAAATATGATTTATTTTGAAACGTTATCTATATTTTACATCAGTATAATTTATATGTGAAAGGATTTAATTATTCAGGGCGTTCGATAATTGCAAGAACCGCTTCGTTAGTATAATTTTAACAATTATATAATAACACAAAAAAAGTTGATTAGATGTACAATTATTATGTACACGGTCAGTAGAAACTCATTTTAAGTTCAACAGGTCACTGCAAAACTATAATGAACTTTCAAATATTGAAACGTACATAAATTATTTAATTTCTTTTTACAACACACACAAGTCTAAATATTATTATCATCTACCTACATCATATTATCTGAAAAATAATATGTAACATTTGGTATTCTAACATAAAGTGTACCTACCTAATAATATTATGTTCTATACCTAATAATATATGTTCATACCGACAGTGGTATGTAAAAGTTGTTAGCATGGTTGTTTGAAAAGGAAGAAGATAGAAGATGGCAGTATGTCGTATATTATATTATTTTTTTGCTCTCAAACAAAGCTTTTATTGCCTGTCATTCACGTATTCATTTATACGAGTATCCACACATATCAAAGACCTAATTAGACGCTAAAATATCCTAATGACTATGATTCTGTGTTTAGCATTCGGATTAAAGATATTTGTGTACAAAATCCATTGAAATAAAATTTCTCTCTCTTGCACAATTTATTAATATGAGATAGATTTCTGATTCATTTCTGCAAAGGACAACACCGAATGTCGCATTCTTACATTCGCGTGTGTCATCCATTAATCATTTTTGCACGATTTGATAAACGTCTTCATACCTAACTGTTTCACAAAAAAAAACTCGTGTCATTTAAGTGGAGTGTGCAGGTGTCAATTAATATATATATATATATGTATAAATTGTAGGGAAACGCAGTTTACAGCGCGTGGTTATCACTGGTGAATGTAGTTATATGTTATATTCGCGTTGCATTTATTACGAAAAGTGTTATGAATTTCATTTTCTGTTACTTTTCATTCAAAACAGCAATATTTAATATTAAAGAAAAAAATACGTACATTTAACTTGTTAACAAAAACAAAAATTACTATTATCTAACTCCAAACGATTACAGTATTTCTATAATATACGAAATTATTGTCAAATTAAGGCGTTATTTGACGCAGTCAACAAATTCGCGACGCAGGCTCGGTGTCACAACGAATTACACCGAATCGAAATGTGAAAAACTCGCAAAACAAATTTGAAGAATATGACATGACATGATATTCTATTTAACCTTTTCAACTATCTGTGGTGTAAAGTCAGGTTACATAGCATTTTAAATGTTAAATTGCGCATTGAAATAAACAAAAACAACCAATTTAACCACACTAAAAACTTTGATGAATAGATTACCCTCGGGTTAAGTCCATTTTTTTGGAGTTGACCGGGATTACAAAATTAATATAAATTGGTTTACCCTACTGGGTGAGGTATGATAAACTACGGAACTTAAGTGTGAAAAATATAGGATTCACTTAAACACACATTATATAATATGTTATTTTCAATAGTTAAGTCTGTATCATAGTAATATACATTACAGTGTAACACGCATTCAATTTTTGAGGACAGTCGGCGCGCTTTGTTTTATTTGGGATTTTTTGCCTGACCGTATAAAGTACCTTGCTTCAAAACCTTGGTCCATGACGATGGCTTTTACATTTCTATCTAATTAATCTCTTCTGTGGGAGGTAGGAATTTTTTCATCAACATTATTTCTTTCAACAGGTTTCTCAAGACCAAGTTTCAAGTTTCAAGAGGTTCCACAGACCGATCCGAATGTCCAAGTGCGAGATCACGTTTTTATTTGGCAATCTTAACATTTTATATTCGCCGCTTACCCAAACACCGTCCATTGTCCGGGATCATTGTTTGGATTGATAACGTCTATAATTCTATACTTGTTTACCTCTACGATAGGCATAGCTAATAAATTATAAAAAATTAACACATTTTACGAGATAATGTTATTGAGAATCCCATTCACTATGTGGTTCTTTTTTACTATTCGTAAATGCGCTATTGAACGCATAACCGACGTTCTAATAATGGTTGGAAGATGCCTCTTATTATTCTTTAGTTGTTATGTTAAGTAAAAAATAATGCTTTCATTAGAATTTAACCACCATTTTACATTGTAAAACATAAAGTCTATTAATATTATTGTCTATGGATTACATTCAATACGGCGTTACAGAATAAAGTTCTTTGTTTAAATTTCGTGTGATATGTATTTATTTATTTGACGATTCGCTCTTTCTTTTATTTCTTTTGACGTATTCATTCAACTATTTTAGCAATGATTTCTATAGAGTGCAAAATAAACTAAGCCATTTGAAATTTCCTTTCAAATCCATTTCAAATGTAAGACTCTTCCCAAATTTATTGATGTGTACATTTCAACGTTATTCTTTTTAAACATTAAAAACTTAATTTGTTTATATCGCTATTATTGTAAAAAAAATTTATGTAAATAAGTTAATTAGCTCGCCGAACTTGTTAAAACATCTTCAACGTTCATGGTTAATGTCAAAAATTTTGAAATTAGAATTATTAAAAGCGGGTGCTTTTCCGAACAATCGTTAGCTGTCGCAAGTAAATATTTAAATATTACTTATTATGACGAAATTATACCTATTTGGAACGCAGTTCTTCACACGCTTTATTCAAAAAAAGAACACAAAGTTTCGAGCGCGATTGGCTTGAATCAGAGGTAAGGAAACCAAAGAATACTTATTAACATTTGATCATTAAAACACGTGTTTCACTCATATAGTTAGTATTATCAAGTATAAGTGTCAAAAAATACGTTTACATTTATATAATTATTTTAGATGAGAAAATTGTCAGGTTTTGGTCATCTAATAAGATGTTGATTAACCATAATCTTTTCGATGTAGACACATTCACAAACTTTTATTCTTCTTTATCGTAATAGGATCATATGGGATTCCACAGTGTATAGTTTTTTTTTATAGATTTCTTAATTTTACGAGAAATGGGTGTTAGCCACTTGCTCAACATATTAGGTCCATTCTCTGACTCCAAACACAAATTAAAACAATATGCGTATTTGCCAGTCCCAGGATTCGAATCTAGGACCCACGATATTATAAGCCGACCCGTAAGCCGCTCGGCCATAATGGGCGTCATTCACAAATATTACATTTTCATTCGTAACTGCGAATTCTATATAAAGGTTTATTGTTACCTTTGTTACACATTTTATAGTGCCAAGTGCTGGTATTAGATCATCCGGCAAATATTTAAAATGTTCTGTAATTTTAATATATTTTATTTCTTTTTAGTATGTATTTACCATTGGTTGAAAATATCTGACTCATGCTTTGCCGCCAAAAAAATGTTTATTGTTTCAATATTTTAGCGTGTTGCCAATGTCGAAAACCGGCAACTCGATGTTTGAAACAATGCCGACATTCTCATATATAATATTTTACGCATATATTTATAATAAAACATCAATTCACAATGCTACGATAAAATCTTTCAATTCAAATATCCATTGACTACCAACGACACCTGTTAATTTATTTTTTTATAGAAACATTAATTCAATGTATAAATATATTTGCTTTTCCATATTTAAATTTAGCCTGAGATTTTTAGTTTATTTTATTATTAAGAAGCTTATTACATACTTAGGATCATTAGATATTGTAATATATTATACTTAAGTGCAGTGAAGTGATAACTTACACTTAAACATTATGTTTAGGCATAGCATTAGTTGTACCTAACCAACATTAAGATTCTAAAACAAGATTACTAATTGTAATAATTTATTAAAATTTCCATTTTTATTTTACAAATATTTCAACGTGTCTTCGTAGTACAGGATTCTACAGCGTCTTAATTCAGCCCTGTAATAACTTACAATTTATTTCATAGTACTCTCTAATGCCTAGCCTAGATCACAATGTATTTGGCTGTAAACAAAATGAACATTGTAAATTTTAAATATATTATTCATTTAAATGTTTTTCTACGAAAATAACCATTTTCAGTACATATTCTGGCGTGTATACAAAATATGACATTATGCAAATGTACTGAAAAACAAGCAAGTGTGGCCATATTTGAGGGATTCTTTTAAACTGTTTCATCGGAAATATCGACGCGGGTCTTGTCAAATGTTGTTTGTATTAAGAAGTCCAAGTTTTTACGATATGGATTGTCATTTGATAGTAATGTTTGCAGGTATAGACTCGCAGATTCAGACAAACTCAGAGATTCGCACAAAATGATAGTAGGTACATGTGTTTTTGTGTTGTAAAAAAAAGTTTACGAAGAATTTTATAAAGCTGTAATATGCGATATATTGATCTACACCAGTAGGTCTATTCTATACACAAGGTGGCTATTGACCGTAGTTTATCATATTTATGTATTGAGGCAGTTAGTTGTAACAATATTATATTAGCTGTCTAAACAAACAAAAAGTGCGATGTTTTAATAGCCCCTTTCTTGGCTATGTTAATTTTTAGAGCGAGATAGACAGTTTTGACAGTTAAGACGGTTAAATTTTTGTAACAATTAACCACCTCAATACATCAATATGATAAAGTAATAATATTTATCACTTTAGCCGTCGATAGTCGCGTTGTATATAGAATAGACCCACAGGAATACCAACCATGATAGTTTGAAATATGTATAAATGTAAGCATACTTTACAATAGAACCCAGATATCTGTTAAAATATAAAGAGTTTTTAAGTAATAAAATGATTATCCTAAATTAAGTTTCCTAGTGAATAAGGAATACATGCCTATAAAAAAGTGAAAACTTATCTATAGCAAGCAATCAACGTGCAACATTACAACAATAAAAGTGGCGTGTTTGCCAAAATTGTCTTATAATAAATTAAATGATAATGACGTATCGCTCAAAGCAACAGTATCTTCTTTTCAACAAAAAGCCGCCGAGATGTAATTTGGAAATATACTATGATTGTTCAGATTATATGATATAAAATCATAAAATAAAATTAATAAGACGAATAGTAAGTGTTAGATTATGTTCTCTTGTTTTTATGCTCTTCCAAAAAGGTGAGCATAATGCGTCTACGAATTAATTTAAAAAAATATAATTTTATAAATTTTATTGATAATTTCCATTTTAAGTAATCAACACGTGTCTTTATAAAGATTTTTTAAATAAAAAAACTAAAATATGCGTTTTTGCTTATTAGTTACTCATTAGTCATTAAAATGTAGTCTGATTTAATTAAGTTTATCTAATAGAGTTTTAATACGACCACAATACAACTTCGATTGTTCTAGAGAATATAATATAACTTAATACTAATAACCACATCGAAGCTCGCCATGTATACATTTTTATTTTTTATAAAAATCGATATCCTTATTATGAAAATGCAGAAACTGCGCTGGATCGACCACGTGCGTAGAATGCCAGCAAGGCGGATTATGTACGCAACCCCTGAGGGCAAGAGAATATCTTGACGGCCGAAATTGAGATGACTGGACTGCGCCACAGAAAATTTTAGAATGCTCGGTCAAAGCAACTGGATAATGTCGGCGCTGGATTGTCCAGGATGCAGGAAGTTTTTGATGGAGACCAAAATCCCCAAAGGATTGTAGTGCCATAAATGATGATGATAAAAATCTTTTTTTTTTTTAATTAAAATAAATGTGTTAAACTATGAATTTATCAAAAATCGTTTTGTCACGTTCTGAAAAACTTCTTACAACGCACATTTCATGTATTTCTTAAAGTGTAAGTGTATAACAAAAAAATATATATATAAATTTCAATGTTTTTAGGAGCATCTTGATTATTGGAAATAAAAGTTATCAGAAACATATTAAGCATATATATTGCAGTTTTTTTTCTAAAAACATTACTGTCACCCTTTAGTGCCATTAATAAACTGATATAAATATAATATATAGCTCATGGTGAAACTACAACAATTACGGAGTTTACATGCAAAGGTAGAAGGACTGAACTAAATCCCGTGACCTTGTGCTTGCCCTATGCTCTGAGGTTAGAGAGTTATAGGATGGTAATACATCGTAGGTACATATAACGTAGACTGTAATAATATATACGGTTGATATGAAAGACAAATTGTATTATTATTATTTAGTGAAAACACTTCTTCAATATTTTGCATTAACTTTTCCAGCTATTTTGATCATTTAAATTGATATCGCGAATATTGCATTGCAGATATATTATAGGTATGTAAAGATGAGTAGACTGCACCACAAATGATGTGGAACATCACACTGCTCCAGGCGAGGTAAGAGAGTTGAGAGATCGAGCCTGGCCGAGATTTACGGTTACATGTAAGTTGTACGTATGCAGTTCTTCGTGGGACACTTATTCGTGTGCCGCAGTACGTGAAACATGAGTTCGTGCAACATTTAATCAAATGACGAGTTCTTCGTTGAACATTTCACCGTGGAATACATTTCACCGTGGAATACGTATTCTACAACATGTGGCGCTAGTTTGCTTTTCCAATTAGATTCAATACAAATTTTACGAGATGTCTTTATTGGTTTTAAATAATTCAATGTTGAAACTACGTAAATAATATACCTATACTATGTGATTGTATTTATAATCTACTTACCTACCTATTTTATAATGTGTGTTTCTTGTATTACGATGGTTTTATTACGTATTTTTAAGTGTTCTATTTAGACATTAATATTGCAACTTACAGAAATAGCAATATTTTGTTAAATATTATAAATAAATAATATTTATTATATTTATAATTCCCTGTGTAATATATTAGTATTACCTAGTATAAGTATATTAGTAAGTAATATTGCACTTTAATGGTATAAATTATCAACATCTATTGGTGGTAATTGGTAAAATATTATATTAGGAGATTATCTTTATTATTAGAATAATATTATGGTTTCAAATGTTTTATTCAGATTCCTATAATTTTACCAAAACATTTGAATAAAAAAATTATGTGAAAAATGTTCACAATTATTTAATCACAACATTAAATTATTTAAAACCAATAAAGACATCTCATAAAATTCGTATTGAATCTAATTGGAAGAGCAAACTAGCGCCACATGTTGTAGAATACGTATTCCACGGTGAAATGTATTCCACGGTGAAATGTTCAATGAAGAACTCGTCATTTGATTAAATGTTGCACGAACTCATGTTTCACGTACTGTGGCACACGAATAAGTGTTCTACGTTGAACTGTTTACGTACAAATTTCCGGATACGGAGATTTACGGCCGGAAAATTTTATCCATTCTTTCGTTTTAAGACCTAATACCGCTTCTCAGAAACGACAACGATGCATAGTGTACACTGTGCATATATAAATAGTTACACGGTATTCATAAAAGGTATTAAAATAATTTAATAACGTATAAAAATATCGATTTTTGTATTCAATAGTCCAAAAACTTCACACAAGTCGATAAAATTAGCAACTTAATAAAACCGTTCCAAAAATACGTGCCAGTCTGCGGTGTAATTTGAGCTTGGCATAAAACAATAAACAATTATACAGCTTTCCTCAAATCATATTCTTAAACATTGTTAAATACAATTAAAAAATATATAGAAGCGAACAGTTATATATTATTAAATATACATAAAGACCGTTTGTGAACACCCTGCAATGTCTCAAGTTGCGGTTAAATATATACGTAACCGCAGAAAACTATTGGAAATCGCCGAAAAGTTGTTAATCAAATGCCAGCGGATGATTATGAGATGTCTGTCTACTATTATGCAATTTGTTTGATTTATATTTCGCTGAAAGTGGCACGGATATTATTAGTGTGTGCCTAAGAGATAGTTTTTTTTTTTATCAAATGTCTAATTTATCGAATAAATATTTATTTATCAATAAAATGTCAATTTACGTGATTAACTACCAATAAAATTAATTGATATCATCAATAGAAGAGATTTGAACACATAATTCAAATATGCTGAAGAAAGCCTTTATTATGGCGCCTAATTATAGAAACCAATTTTCATAAAAATATCACTAAGGTTAATGATTCAATTAACTGGAAGTCATTCGTATTGAATTAAAGATTTTACACGCTATCGTCCACGTCTGTCAAAACAATTTTAGGTTCGGTCAATTCCTCAAATTATATATTAATAATATTATCAAGATAAGTTCTGAAATTTAAAATTGTTATAAATAGGTTGTGTTTTTATATTAGTTATTATACACATTGCCCATTTATAATACGAAACATTTTCAACTTGTACCGAAATCAAAGCATTAACATTACAATACGAATTTGTGGCACAGCCTCAAGGGTTCCGTCGCCGTGTGTGGCCCTCCCTCACCCTGTGGCGGTTCTACAAGAGCGACCTACGTGCTGCAGGTCTGACATGGCGGGAGACGCAAGAGTTGGTGATGGACGAAGGGAAGTGGCGCCAACTTGTGCTTGCCCTATGCCCAAACGTTGGGACGTGACAGTGTGGAAGAAGAAGAAGAAGAAGTGCGTTAACTATCGGCAAAAGAACATACCGCATCAATTATTGACCATAAGCAGCCAAATAATTTAGAATATTTAAATGAATAATCATAAAATATCGTGTCATAAAACGACAATACCGTCATTTTTTAATACATCATACAATTTATATGGCTACCAATTCTACTAATCAAAAATTTATGTAACCTCCATCTGATTATAGGCTAAACTCTTTGATATATTTTAATTTTGTAGATTTATTGTAGTAAATTGTAAAAATGTGAATATTTGTTTTCAGTTATTGACACTAAAGGTTTATGGAAATAGCTAAATAGTTAAGTAGTAGCTATTTTTAATAGTTTAGATATAATTTATTTTAAATAATTCCATTTTACATTAGTATTAAATTTTATAACAGTTTTCATACAAAATACAAACACAAAAGATGTAAAAATCTATTCTGTGGAATTTAATTTATCTCACTATTGTGAGGTAGCTATGTTAAAATGTTTATGATAGAATGGAAGTTTATTCAAATTATTTGTAGTTAAACAGGTAAAAGCTTATACATCAGTATTCTTTGAAGTTATTTTCTTGCTCACATCAGTCAGATTTACGATATTAATATCAGGACTATATAATTCTAGCTGTTTCAACCGGTATAGATTACCGGTTTGCGAAATCGACTTTCGATTCATAATGAACACTTGTGAAAATTTCCTTAGTCTAATTAACTGTAGTATTTTCAATAATTGTGTGTGATTTTACAAACAATAATAGTACATCTATTCATATTAGAATGACACTGTTCTTGCGAACAGTGCCTATGACAAATTCAATGGACATTTTAAGAAATATTTAATTCAAAACACCCACGGAGATTAACTTAATTCTGAGAAATGTTGGTTTCAATTGTCATGTTAATTAATTTAACGTAAATTTTACGGTTGAATAACTTCGATTTGTTGTTATATGTGTATGCAAAGCAGACTTGATTTAGCAAACCACATAGTATTTAAATTCGGTCAAAGGATTTTTTTAATGAATTAAATTCACGAGATTATGTCAACATAATTTACGTTAAATATATATTTTAAATGAGTTTTAATGAGGTACGTATTTCACCCATACTATGAGGCATGTGTTTTTAAAGAACTTCCAATTGGTTAACATAATTCATTTTACATTTTTAAATCATGCGGCTTATCTACATAACAGATTCTGTGTTTTCTGGGCATATCCAAAATACATGTTAAGTAAAAATAGAATACATTTAAAGCAATTGATAACTTTTTCTACAATTATGGCTGCATATTATTTAGGCTGTTCTAACTTCAGCACAATTGTGGCTATCGCACTCTTTTAAATTAAAACACAATGGTGTTAATTGAAAATTCTTGGTGGAAAGACATTATAATTAATTATTTAAAACAAAATAAAATATACATATATGTAGTATGTGCTTCTATTGGACTTTAGCGATATTTTTGGACATAATTTCCCCTGTCTATCATTGTTCCTAACAAGTGTGTGGAATACCTAACCCAGATATTTTAATTACTGTCAGGATTGGGTTAATGTCAACGGACTCAGAAATTAAATTTTACAGTTAAGTATACAAAATAATATACGTAATTATATTTTATGATATGTAAACTAATTTAATACATGAATATTCTGTGTTCAAAAACAAATAAATTTTATTTATAAATGCGTGATGCGATGCAATTTTAGTACCTATTATTTATACATCATTACAAACATTGTATTTTAAACAGCATAATAACCCAATACAGGGAACATCTGCACTACTTTCTGTCTCCTACAAGCTTCATCCAACACCTTAGCCTCAGGGATGTTCAACCCCACAGTTACGTCTCTCGTCACTCCATTTCCCTTCTTATCTGTAGAAAAAATAACGCAATGCAAATCAGCTTCTATTTATAAATATCATGATAAGCGTTGTTTTTTAAACAAATCTGACTTGACTGTAAAGAATATTATAATCTTCGAAGGCAAAAACTTTGTATTCCAGTAATTGAGCGTGGTTTGAAAGAAAAGTAAGTAGAAAACACTGCAAACGAATAATTTTATTATGCAATTCGACTATTTCTTAAAAAAAATGTATGCAATAGATTGATATGACGCAAGATATCAGTGGACGCTTCCACTTAGCACGAACTGTGAACGCTTCGAGCGTTTTCGCGCATCTTTTTTCCCGCTCGTAAGTTGGTCGATTGATTTATTGATTTTGGCTAATATCGTAGGCATTAATGTTAAAATTGAGCTATGAATTAGAAGAACTTTCAATTAACTTTTATTGTTATATATGAGTGGTGGTGTAATTACCACTATTAGAGAAAGTGGAATGAAAGATTGTTAAAAAAAAAATAATTGCTGACGTCAAATTAGTATTGTTCGATACATCGTTTGATCACTTCATTTGTTTTCCAGTTTCAAATAATGTTCTTTATTTGAAATTGCCGGTAATCATTTTGAGTTCTTTTGTTTCATCGTATAATTAACTCCATATATTAAAATGATTGATTTAAACAAGCACTAATAATGTATACAGATATTTAAGTACTTACGTAAATCATGTATATTATCCTATTCTGAGTATATGACTTCCGTATAAAGGTTACTGACTTGCACAGTAATATCATGCAGTGGTGAATAAACTAGTGTCAGATCCCTGTTTTTTTTAAATCTTAATTACCCCCTCCCCCCACTTTCCTAAAACACATATTCAGTATCTCAATGGTTATGTACCGAGCAGAATGACGTTCTTTAAAGATCAGAATTAGTATTGCGTAGGAAAAATCCAATAAAAACACCCATAATCACTTTTGGACAACGGAATTGAACTGACTAATCGTTTATATTGCATTTTGAAAATGTATTGTGTGTATAACATAGATAAAAACTGTTTGAAGAAGTGCCGGAGCGCACTGTTGCGTTGATGTCAAGCCACAAAAACAAATTATCTAAAATGAGATAAAATAATAAGTAGATAGTAGCTTATGGATTCAAGATATTGGAGTCGTAGGTATATTGTAGACAAGGGCTAATCATTACTTAGTTTTGTAAATTACTTTGTAGTAAACATAATACTTTGTGATCTGAAATTTATTTATCAGGAAAGCGCTAATATAAGAACATCTAAAAAAGTTTTTATTCAATGAACATCATTATTTAGATGAAAAATCACGTGACATAACAAAAAAATGTCAACAGGTACTAAATAAAGTAAGTATTTTTTCAACATATGATAATACATATAATAATATTTATTCCACCAAATTTAACAACGATCAGGACCGGCTTCGTCATGGACATTCTTAACTAATTGTACTTATTAAGATACAATATTTAAGTTAACACGACTATTATTAATGCTATTCCCTATGCATACTTACCCAAGATTCAGTGTTATCAACCGTACTAAGAGTATTATGATTAAGACGATTCAATAATAAAAAATTAATTATGAAATTCTACAATATAATATATGGCAACACTACCAAGACGTCAAATAATATAAGAAATATATTAGTGTTAGGTTCCAATAGTTAGGAAATATAATAGCTCATAATATATGTAGAATAAATTATCTGCGAATATAATCCATGTCATTACGTGCACTTATTGACAGCGGAGGGAATGTTAAGTATAGTATGAAATGGCTCAACTCTTGTATGTGTAACTATTTTGAGTTGTGACCGCGGGCCATCCTCGTGCGTATTTGATAATCAACAGGTCGTGTTGAGAAACCGGTTAGTTCATCATTTCGAGAGACTCCTCGCTTCTGGTAAAGTACTGCCGCAACTCGAAAATGTGCATGCAGGTTTTATTTGCTTAGCGTTCTATTTTCGTGATAATGGAAAGTGTTATTAAGGATGTGTGTTATTACTTTTTTTATCGCTGTTAAGTCAGTTATTTTTGCAACAAATATAATGATGAAAAGTGCAAAGTTCGTAACTGTTTCTTTTCCGACGTGAATGTTATTGTAGCTACATTATTTTTTTAATTTATTTATTTTATAATATATTTAAGTCAATTTTACGAATTCTAAAGTCACAACGTCCATGGCATGACATGAAAAATAGAAAGAATTTTTAACAGAATACTATTAATATTTATACAGACGTAATCTGAAACATCATAAAAGGACATAAAAGTAAACTGAATGAATATTTAAACTACATCTAACCAAACTCACCTCACGAACATGGAATATATTAAAATCCGAAGCAATTTGATTGAAATTATTGCCATAGAAATTGGCATTATGAATGCAAGTTTGTAATTTGTTTTGAAAGTTAGAATAGTATTGTAAATTAAATCACAATAATTTTCAACTAACTGTCTATTCATTTTAACGTTTTCTTTCATTATTATTATGCTATCTATATAGTGCTGCTCCCTATGGGAGTGAATGTGATGTAGTGTAGACCTTATTATTTATTATCGTATTATATCACTATCGATAATTAATTTATAAATAGCTCAATATAATTTAGCTTGCCTATTCCACACTCAAGTAATGATACCATTTGATACGTTTTGAATATTTTATGTTATCGGTTATTAAATAGTGCTGGTGTATTTCAAAGTTTGCTAAAGGCGTGAGAAAAATATTACATAGTAAACATAAAAATAAAAATATCTTCACGATTTTAATTTATTATAATATGATTGATGAAAACAAACAGTTACAGTCTTGTTATAAAATAATATAAAAATAGTTAAAACCAAAACCATTGTAAGTAGTAAAATTTCCACAAACATACTAGCCTTCCATAATATAAAAATATCTTTAGAATAACCATACCGTAAAATAGAGAGAAGTATGTCAATAAAAAAACAGAATTATTAATTAATATAAATGAAAGGGTTAATATTTTTATATTAATATAGATATATCACTGATAGGTATTATTATTCAATTTCTTCATATTATTGTAGGAAAAAACAGCGAAAAAATAAAGTAAGACAGACGACAGATCAATATAGATACATAAGTATATTTTAGTAGCGATCAAGGATTACATAATAATATGGAAATGGCGCGTTCAATGGAATCGGATTCATTCATTTTTGGACATGTCCAAAATACAGCATATATTAAAAATTTAGATCTCGTAATAACTCGTAAACTGTTCAGATCAGCTAATGAGGTTCAGCCTTAACATCCTCGATTTAATAAGATAATTTTGGATCAGGATTATAGAATACAAAATGGTAGAATTGTTATAATTGCTAAGTGTGGTACCTACTGTATTATATTTTATATATTGTATTGGTATTCAAACCGGATAAGCCGATGTAAATGCATACATACATATTATACAACTTAATATATCGATACCCTAGTTCTATAGGGAAACAAGTCAAAATTTCAAGGTTTTGAGTTAATAATGCCATTCAATGTAGAACGGTTCTATCTTCATAATTCAATAAAAAAAAATCAAAAAATCTATTCAACGGGTCAAAAACTCAAAAAACCGTTTTTGGGATTAATCATTAATTCAAATATTAACGGGAATGTCTGAGTTAATTATTTATTAAACTGTAACATTTCATTTTGCATTGCTAAGTTCATTTGAACTAAATAAAAAATAAATGCATTTACTTCAAAAATCAAGGCTTTAACATCGAAATGAAAATTTGTTCAAAATTTTCAAAAGCCATTATCTTGGAACAAGGTATTTTGAGTTATTTCCCTATAGAACTAGGGTATCGATATGTACAATATTAGGTATAATAATATAAATGTATTTATTTTAGTCTGTATTGAACTGTCAGTTGACTATGTGGGTGGATGAAATCGGTCCTGATCTTTATTAATTGACTGAAAATGCTTGTCATGTAACCCAAGAATGAATGTATAACATCACATTTGGATGCATCTTCACATTAATAACAGTGACACACACATGTAGCTATTATATAATTTTATTATTATGTGCAAGACAAATCACCTGCAAAATACGTTTATTCCGAACAAAACAACACTACTGCTGTCGACAAACTGTCATTTTGTTATAATAATTCGATATTTGTGGACATACTTATTTAATTTGGGTTATTAACCTAAAAATAAACAATACTATGCCAGTACCATGTATGAACAGAATCATAATATTGCATAATCGAACATCACATCATGCCTTGACAAATGGCTACCGCCGTGAATTTGATCAATGATAATTTATAAGACAGTAGATAATTAGATATTGAAATGAGATGAATCATGTTTTTTTTAAATCATGACCTGCCCGCTATAATTATTTGATGATATGCCATTATGAAATAATAAAAAAAATCGTATTGCACTACTAATATGCTTACATAACATGTTTTCATATTTACAATTTATGGTTTTGTAGTTTGTGTTTTGTATTTAATTAAAATTTGCTATAAAGATTATTGGCAGGTTTATTTTTTCATATTTATACATAATTTTGGTCGTAAATTATTGATAAGCTGTTTTTTGATCCTATAATTTTCCCACTACCTATTTTTTTAATTTGTTTTTAAAAATAATTTGATACCGGTAGCCCATAATTTTGAATTAATACTTTGTTAAATATATTACTTACCCAATTAAGAGTAGGTTTTTTTAAAGTCGGTATAATGGATATTAGGTTTTAAAAAAGCACAATATATCATTATAAATTCACACGCATCAGCCTATGTATAATTAATTTGATGATTAAGTAACCATTTTTATTTTTAGTAGATACCTACTTCTTCAAACACTTATTTTTTTTTAAATAACGACGGATTCGTTATTTAAGACGAAAGGTATTGTAATACTAAAATAGAGGGGGTACGTTCCGAAATACTCTAGAATGTCAGTGGGTTTTAGTAAATTAATACCTACTATCTGTTTTGACAGCATTGAAAACATTGTAAATAATAAAAAATAGAAAATGTTGACTTGAATATTGCCGTCATGCTTTGGTTACTTAGTTATGTTATATACGAGCTTTTGTGATTTTTTATCTAAAAATGAGATGGTTCTTTGCATGCACTAACTTTTTTGAGACTTATTACACGATTGTGAGGTGGTTTTAGCAAAAGCATTTCAAATAACAAGTGTAAAGTTTTTTTTAGAAATAAGTCTATATTTTTTTACTTAAAAATAGTAACCTTATTTCAGTTTTATTTGAATATATGATAGCTCCATATGCATAGAAGAAGGTTTTTCCTAAACAGATTTATTTGACAGTTTCTGCCACCATGAGTTTTAAATTAAATGTGTTAAAAATGATGAAAGAAAATATTTCTTTGAGTAAATTAATTGATCAACATATATTAAGGGGGGACATGCTCGTCGAAGGTCAAAATTGAGTTTTTATTGTATTTTCAAACCATGATCCTGGACACTCCTTAAACGTTGTAGATGATCTATTTATATAATTTTGAAGCCTTATTATCCTTTATAGTTATTTTAAACATTTGATGACTGCATGAAGTATTTTTGTTACATAAAATAGTATTCTTTTAAACCTCTCGCTCTAATGTTTTAGAATATAGTCATATTTCGGTACATAACTGTGCAGTGGTGTTAAGATTTTTTACATTTATTAATTTTTAAATGCATTTATAAAACCATTAGTATAATTAATTACGAGATAATTTTTGTAAAATATTCACGATAAAAAATTATTTTGATAATCTCTGTGATCCCAAATTTGACAAGAATTAGGCATTTTATTATTCAAAAAATCGGCAAGATTAACACATTTGAAGATGATTTTAAAGATACTTATTATAAGCTATGTCTTTGACCATTCAAGTGTGATAAAAATCTTATGAATAATGATTGCTTTATAATAATTATTGACCTAAGAATAAGGTAGTGTTTTTTTGAAATACGCCATTTCTTTTGTCATTCCCTAGTAGTTAAGCTACAACATACGGGCGTAGCCATAAAATGACAAACTATAATTAAAGTAGGGAGTAAAATTATGTTAACGCGCGTGTTTGAACATGTACCTAACCGAATTTTTTTTTATTTTTTTTTAAACGGTACATGTTCAAACACGCGCGTTAATATCATTTTACTCCCTACTTCAATTATAGTTTGTCAATTTATGGCTACGGCCGTATGTTGTAGCTTAACCACTGGGGAATGACAAAAGAAATGGCGTATTTCAAAAAAACACTACCTTATTCTTAGGTCAATAATTATTATAAAGCAATCATTATTCATAAGATGTTTATCACACTTGAATGGTCAAAGACATAGCTTATAATAAGTATCTTTAAAATCATCTTCAAATGTGTTAATCTTGCCGATTTTTTGAATAATAAAATGCCTAATTCTTGTCAAATTTGGGATCACAGAGATTATCAATATAATTTTTTATCGTGAATATTTTACAAAAATTATCTCGTAATAAATTATGCTAATGGTTTTATAAATGCGTTTAAAAATTAATAAATGTAAAAAATCTTAACACCACTGCACAGTTATGTACCGAAATATGACTATATTCTAAAACATTAGAGCGAGAGGTTTAAAAGAATACTATTTTATGTAACAAAAATACTTCATGCAGTCATCAAATGTTTAAAATAACTATAAAGGATAATAAGGCTTCAAAATTATATAAATAGATCATCTACAACGTTTAAGGAGTGTCCAGGATCATGGTTTGAAAATACAATAAAAACTCAATTTTGACCTTCGACGAGCATGTCCCCCCTTAATAATTATTATAGGAATCTTGCATATAATATATGATCAGGGCTCAAACACGCATAGAAAAACAATATGTGAATTTTAACAATTTACAATTATAGCAGACGCGGGGACCCGAGGTTCTCGATTCGAGGGCGCATATTTATGTATATAATCCACGACACCGATCAACGTCCACGGTGAAGTAATAGAATTAGTTCCGCGTTACGATCCGCAGATCACGTAGTTAAATCCTGTGTAGGGCTAATTTAGTTACTTTAGAACCAGGCATGGATTTTTTACCATTTTTACTCATAAGCGGGGCAAATGTGCCTCCACAGTGAGGGCTATAGTAACGGGGTTCTTTTATCAGAAAATTGAGTTTTTGCCAAACGCTCGACTACTCTATCATGACACATAAAAATGCTGAAAGGAGCATAGATCAATTGAAAATGATGTAAGGTTTAGTATGTTATTTGGACTAACAGAGTTGTAAGACGTTATTGTCCGTTATGAAAAAAATCACTAGTAGATAAAACCATCGAGGTGTTTTGTATAGAAATATCACATCTGTTTATTTAACTTAATCTGAGAATCGTAAATATGTTTTAATTTGTCTAACTATAATTGCATACGTTTTATAACTTATATGCATGAATAGTTGAGTCATAGTATTGCCATATTAATTTCAATACCGTTGAATCCAACAATATGCCTACAAACAATGAAAGTGACATTTAAAGGTAATAATCAAAACGTTACCTTTGTTAAAAGTCGAAAAGAAACGTAAATTAGCATTGAAAACGGATGGAAGATTGTTTATAAATATATGCAAGCGGCAAGAATCGATTGTAATAAATAAATATATTAATGGCCAGAGATCAATATGACGTAATTTTAAGTTTAGTTAAGAAAGAAATTCCTCATCTTTCAGATACTATTCCTAGAAAGAAGGTATAAAGAATAGATATTTATCTGTACAGACACATAATAAAACTTGATATTATCGACGGCGGTTTTCTTTGACGGAGATGGCGCAATAGATTTGTCAAAAGATTTAAAAAGGGGCCTCGAAACAGTCTAAACCAGTCATGTAGGTATTAATTATTAAATTATATCAAAATCTTAAAAAGTATATTTCTCACAAATTAAGTAAGTATTAAATATTAACGAAGGTCATCAAAACGGCCCAATATCTACTCAAACAGATACATACTTGCATACAAAAAATAAACCACTAATATTATTATGTGTCACTGTCAACTTCAATGATAATTAGATCGGGAAGAGAAATATTGAATATACATAATTTGAAAACATCTCATGCATATACACACTAGAAAAAAATCATTTAGTAGAAAAAAATACACCCGACGGGATTTGAACATGTATAAGATGTTTTCAAATTATGTATATTCAATATATAGAACGTTACATTCTGAAATCTTGTATCTTATTCGTTGAATGAAAATAAATAGTTTATTAAAAAAAGATACATTATTATTTTTATTATGTAGGTACGTTGATAGTTGGAATTTATGATTACTTTATTTTTTTTTATAATGGGGCCTCAAATCAGTCAGTGTATTAGGCTCTAAACCCCTAAATACGTCCTGCATAATATGTTATTAGAACAATCACTCCGCAAGCTTTGATATCAATGATATTAGGCGTGGCTTTCTGTGAAAATTATTCAAAATAAATCGTTGTCTTTTAGATTAGTATTATAAAATAATATAATCGCTGGCGTATTAATTGGGCGATGAATATTATTGGGTATCACTGCAATGGCCGTTAAATGGCTGGAAAAGAAAGTGTTTGACTCTGTCGTTGGGTTCAAAGTGGAAGAGAGTCGACTGACTAGGCTGAAAGCTGGCCTAGACGTTACCGAAAGTGTGCCATACTCAGTGTCGTATCTGTATGGAAAATGGGTAAGTATTTTAGTACTATGTCCAAATGAACCGCCACCACTTTTGCCAGGAAAATAAAACATCGCTCAAACTCACACAGATATAAACAGGCCACGAAGCATTGAGAGCTTATCTTAAAATAATTACAAGATAAAAAGAACTTTTTATATACTACGTTTTTAAATTTTCTGTTGAATCGTATAAACTTGACAATTCTATGTATTAATAATTTAGGACAAATAAGGCAATTGTCAACAAATCATTTTTTTGCTATTTTGCAACAAACAAACAAATAATATAGAATATAAAAATGTTATTTTGATTTCCATAGTAACGCACGTATACATTAATAATTTAGTCGCTAGGACCACCCCCTTAGCAACCAATAATAGTGGATTGGATTACGGATTTCTTCCGAAATAACTTTTCATACAAAACAGAATTAACTGAAAATGAATTCAATTCTACTTAAAGATGGCTAAAAGTATTAAAATAATGCATTGGTGTCGTGTTCTGATATATTCTAAAAGTTTCAAATGTCTAGCTAGTCGGGAAGTTAGTTAAAAATCGATTGCAAGATTTGTACTGGATAAAAAACCACCGGACAAACAAGAATACGAGCTAAGAAAAACGTAGTAAAATCAAACCAACGAAGCTAACTGTTATCCATGTGATGTATATCCGTCAGTGTTTGAGGAGACAACTTAATTATGATATTTACCATAAAAAAAAACCAAAACACCATAGGTACAAAATATCTAATTTCAGGCATTTAAAAAATTAAAGAATTTAATGAAGGAACATAATAAATGTAACTCATTATAGATTTCACTTATAATTCTAATGTTAATATCCTAACTACTTTAGCAAATTTGTAATATCTTTAATGACTCAAAAATGCAAATATGTAATCTTCTTCTTCTTTCTTCTTTCACCCTGTCACGGCCCAGTATTGGGACATAGGGCAAGCACAAGTTCGCACCACTTCCCTCGATCCATCGCTAACTCTTGCGCCTCCCGCTATTCCAGACCTGCAGCGCGTGATCGTTTTGTAGCACCGCTTCAGGGTGAGGGAGGGTCGACCATGACGACGGAACCCTTGAAGCTGTGCCACAAGGGTACGAAGTGTCGCACTCTTTGCCGGCATCCGGAACACATGTCCAAGCCACGAAAAACGTCTCTTCGTGATTACGTCAATCACCGAAGGCTGCTGTGTCTGCTAACGAACTCGGGTGTTTGTAACGCGGTCGTACCAATGTACCCCTAAGATTCGGCGGAGACATCGATTCTCAAAGCTCAAAAGCCAATACCTTTGAAGCTTAATAAGATGCCATGTCTCACATCCATATAATATGTAATAACAAAACTATTTTTTAAAATTTAAATAGATCTATATTAACAGAGGGTATTTTATTTTTTAAAAGAGCTTTGAACTTTTACAGTGATATGCATAGGTTGTCCATCAATTAAATAAGTGAAACTCACTCAGCAATATACTGTCTTTTTGAGATTTAGAGGCGCGAAAATTGATCGATTATCATAAAAATTTCAACAATAACAAAACAGAAATCGTCGATTCATGGTCATACATTATGCGTATGAAAGATAACCCATAAAATATTGTACCTACGTTGACCTACTATTCCGACATTTACAAATACAAATATATCACTAAGACCATGTACCTAACTGATGAACAACTGTGTGACTGTTCGGAGAACCCTAGTGGAAGTGAAGATGGGACAGTTTATAGTGATGACGAGAATTCCTTGCACATATATTGTTGAAAATTCTAAACATATAAAACAAAACAAGCAGTTTTACTTTTATCGCCTATGCCCATTACTCTTTCATTACATACTCCCTTGCCAGTCTTGCCACTCTATTTTTTTAAATATGCTGTCCTGGAAAAGGTTTATTTATTGACCATGTATAAAAATAATTACAAGATAAAAAGAACTTTTTATATACAACGTTTTTAAATTTTCTGTTGAATCAGGTTATAAACTTGACTTGACTAGCTTAAACGATCAAAAAAAAATTGTATTTGATAGACATAATACTGAAATGTCATTTTGACATGTCATATTGATTTCCATAGTAACGCACGTATATATTAATAATTTAGTTGCTAGGACTCCAGACCCCTAGCAACCAATAATGGTGTCGAAATAACTTTTCATACAAAGCAGAATTAACTGAAAATGAATTCAATTCTACTTAAAGATGGCTAAAAGTATTTAAAAAATGCATTGTCATCGTATTCTGATATATTCTAAAAGTTCCAAATATCTAGCTGGTCGGGAAGTTAGTTAAAAATCGATTGCATTGTACCAGACAAATAAAAATACGAGCTAAGAAAAACGTTGTAAAATAGAAGCATTATTATACTTATACGTCTGTTGCCAGTAAACATTTACTTGCTGGAGATTTTGACTGTTTAAAAAAATGTTTGGACTGTTATCTATGTATATACTTCACCTTTATTCCTTTAATTCAATGGTCGGATAACGTTTAGTAGGTCTCCATTTGGTAGCAAATAGATGGGAGATTACGATTAAAATAGTTATTGTGTAATTACAATCCATTCAACTAGCAATACAATCACTTATTATTTAAATCATGTATGGAATGACAACAGACACTAATCGTTTAATGCGTTATAAGATTGATTGATAATAATCTTCTTCTATGTACTTATGAATGAAAATGAGTGACCTAATAAGGACATATTTATGGTTCTATATTCGTGGTATCTTCTATAATGACGCAACAAAAATGATGTTGTGCCTTGAAGAAACTAGTCGAATGGACACTGTGCTCATTACAGTATATATTATCATAAAACACTATTTTCAAGTGTACCTACTGTTAGATATATGAAGGCAAAAACCTGGAAGAAAGGTGAAAAAAGAATGTAATGTGGTGACAGTCTTGATACATAAACTGACAGTATCTACTACTTTACTAGGGGTAGACAAAAGTGTACGGTGTAATATAGGTCGCTAAGTCTTCTGTGATTTCTCTGAAAGATTATGAGCTTATCTATTTTATTCTATCCAGCGGGTTTAAGGGCATCCCTGTGATCATTTAATGCATTGTAAGTACCACTGCATGACGACATTTGTCCAGTAGTTGTCCACTCACCAAACGACATATTCAGTGCATTACCATTTAATTTGGTTGACGACCTCTATTCTATCGTGTACTCATATCTTATCCATAGCTTTATTTTATGGTCTTTCTGCGTTATGCCCAATGTGCACATTTTCATGCTACGTTACGCTAGTCGTAATGTTTGGATTTTACTGACATTAAGGGTCCATGTTTGTTATGCATACGTCAGCATTGATAGAACGCTTGTTTGAACACTTTATGCTAAGAAAGACTTGAGTGGTTCATAAACCACATGAACCAAGTCCACTCTGGTTAGTTTTAAGTAAACTAGGTTCAAACATAATATTTAAGTATTTATAATTATGTAAGGGTATGATTGCCCTTACAGAAAAAACTTAAATGTACTCAACATAACACTTCAGAATTGCAATCATACCCTTACAGAATTAGAAATACTCAAATATTATGTTTGAACCTCATTTACTAAAAACTAACCAAACTGGACTTGGTTCACTTGGCTTATGAACCACTCAATTGAAGATCACTTTTGAATATACTATTCAGGTGCCGTAATGTATCCCGCACTAGTTTGGTTCTGCAAGCAATCTCATCACAGACACCACGTCAATTATTTTTTTGGCCGAAATAAGCGTAGTTGTTGATCCACTAATTTGAGTGGCATTGATACTCTTTTGATAAATATGTGTTTATAAAGAAAACATAGTAAAGTTATGATATTGATTTTGAGGCTTTATGAAATGATATTATCCATATTCAAAATCTAACTTCTTTCGTACGCTACTGGCAATATTAGAGTTCAATGCTATTTGAGACGATCTTCACTTTTAATGTATGCAAATATTTAATATTGCTAATTCTCGCTTAAAATCAGACAATTTTAATGCGCGACAATAAACGAGTCGCTTCTTTTAGCGGCATCTTTCAACAAAAATTATTGAATTTGTACCTAACTAATTTATTTAATGATCATTTTTAGCACGTGGTTGCTGGACACGACACAATATCATGTGCTTTTATAATGTTTGATATGGCTCATGACTTTATTATCAATAAATAGCTACATCTTTATTATATAATATATTATGTTCTAATGTTATCCAACAACGGTATCGGACATTGTAACATTGTTACAATACCACGTTTTCATTGTAACTGTACATTTTTAAAAAGCTCAAAAATCACTTACAAATATCTAGCTGATATAAAGAAACAGCTTTTGTATCAATACTGTTTGATTTTTAAATAAGATTTTTTCTCAACATAGTAGGTTACATGATAAAATGTATAAACGTACCGGAAGTTTACATTTGAGTTTAAATACATACTTAATATAAATATTATCAGCCTTATAAAGTGGGGGGTTGAAAAAAGCTGTATAATATAAGCGAACTACGGGCCGTATTAACTAATTCCTAAAGGTAGTAAAAACCAAGTAAATTTTATAAAAATATATTAATAATGTTCAAATTGGACTACTTACCAAAATTGTATTAAATTTATTTTTTCTTTAATAATTTATATTTTATTTTACCAGTTAATTTAATATTAAAAGCACATCAGATTATATATATCAAATACCTACATAATTTGGAAAACCTCAGATAAATATATATTAGAGAAAATCTTGTAAAAATACAGGAATATAGGAGTATATAATAGAGGAGAATATAGGAAAATATAGGAGTTATAAACGAAATATGGTTATAACTCCCTTTTTTATAATCTAGATGAGTACTATTAGTACATATAATTGAATTCATAAATATTATCAATTACAAGGTTGTCATAGCTAAAAAATCACTCCTAACGCCAGTTATAAATCGTAATAAAGCGATTCCTTGAAAGAATTTTAAGGACCTCGTGGTTATTATCAATTTGTCCTATGAATCGCATATGCTAATCAATAGATTAATTAATAAGAGAATTGATAATGACAATGTGAGAATCCTAATCGGTCTAATTTGTTTTTTTTTTTTTTTTTAAATAATTATATATGTGTCTAAAGTGTTTTAATGTTGAGTATTTCAATACTAAATAAATAATTCAATGCTTACGGGCCCTTTTAATTAATTTTATGATTAAAGTGTTATTTGCATTTGAAAATCAATTAGCAAAAACACAATTGTGTGCTCCCAAAATATATTATTTTCCCGTGAAATGAGTAAGAAAATTAGCATATTTTATATTCATTACAAGCAGTATATAATATTTAATCTACTCACTACTTAAACGGAGAGATCAATTTGTGGATAGCTGCATTTGGCAGAAGATAGACAGGAGATTAGAATTAAGCCAGCTATTATATTATTGTAGTATATTCTACTAGGACGACAAACACTTTCTTTAAAACTTGAATGACATAACAACACACAATATATAATCTTTTAAAGCGTTTGAAAGATTGATTGACATGCAAATAATCTCCAGCTAATTTACGAAAGGAAATTAGTGGCCTAATAAGGACACATTTATATTTCTATATCTGTGGACTCTTCTGTAATGATGCAACAAAGAAATGATGTGCTTTAGAGATGCCAGTCGAATGGACCTAACAATAAATTATTTGACTAGACCAAAATGGACTGCGAAAGTGTCTGCTCCGTTAGATGAATCGTCGAGATTATAATTTATTCACTTCGTCGAAAGCGGATCATCGTCATAACATCTGAAGTTTATTTTGCTAATGTCTAAATTGCATCGTGATTAAGGCGTTCTTGTTTTATAGGTGATGAACTATTGTGAGCAGGAAATACTAATTTAAAGTGAATCCATAAAGATTAACTATCTATCATTGAATTGCTTTGCGAGTCGGTAATTGTTATCCGATAATGATGGCAACACGATCGTAAAAGCAAATACCGATTTGCATTATTATGAGGGAACATTAACCCCAAGCAAATCTAAGTGCAAATCTAAATCATATAATTGGATCACGTTATGCGTTAAAGAATCAAGCACTAAGCATATAAAAAGCTACGTAGTATACATATAATCTCTTTCTATACAGATAGAGCTTTTATACTTATATGAAAATGAAACTAGAAAATTGTATCGAGACCAGTAATGAAATTAGCAACAAATTATTTTGCATTTATAGATTTATTTCACAATATTAATACAATTTGAAGCTTTCGTAATTACTGCACAGAGATATTAACTTCTGCATATTATTATTGAATGAAGATTTCTGGTAATCGAGGTCTTGGCAAAAGATGAATTCTCAGAGGCTAGTTTGAGGTCAGTACTTCATCCCTATTTAAAGCCAGGGCAAAGAAAAGACGACCAAAATTATTGACGACGCTCGGTAACGGATATTATACCGAATTAAAGAAATAGATTTGTTGCAAAAATTCACACGTGGCCCGACATGTTTACCAGAAAAAAGCTTTTAATTCAATCAAATTTTGTAATTTTAGATAAACAATCGTATAAAAATAAATTAAAATCCATTTATTTACAATTTACATGAGTGAATATTAGAAGTTGAAGATATTCACAAGATGGTATGAGCCGTAATATTATCAAGGTTAATGAGAGTGATATAATATATATAATGTAATAAAAAATATCCTTTATCATCAGCCGGGGTCATTCCACTGCTGGATAAAGGCCCCCTAGCTCTCCTAGCTCTCTCCGCTCTGCTCGGTCTCTAACTCTGCTGCTACGTACATACATCGAACGTTGTGAGCTTGTCTGTCCAGCGGGTTTTTGGGTGGCCAGGTGGGCGTCTAGTGCCCCTTGGTTGCCACTATATGACGGCATTTGTCCTGCGGTTGTCTACTCACTGAGCGACATGTCCAGCCCATTGCCATTTCATATGGTTAGTAACCTCTATCACATCGAGTACTATTGTCTGTTTCCCTATCCATATATTGAGCTAAATAGATCAAATTTTATGCGTTTACAAAAACATTTACCAGGTTTAACTACACTCCCTTACACGAAAATGGAATTTTTCGATACACGAAGTAATTTGTTGAATACCGTTATTGCACCCCTCCATTGTTAATTAATACTTTTAACTGTATATGCAATAACTGCAGTCTCTGATTACAATTAATAATTGTATGCAATAAGTACATATTTAATCGGCTGATACTCCAGACATTTTCGTAATAAATAATAATATGAGAGAAGTTCTCACAAAATCGTCTGGTTATTATTTGGCTCTGATCGAAATGATATAACGGTACAGATTTTTTGCGCATTGATAATAATATGTCGTATAATATATTGTATTATAATATTATTTTCAACACTTACACTTTCGTTTGCAACGCGAATCGTTTTGAAAATAATATCGCCATTGTCTTATGATGTGATGCAACCTTATGAGACCTTCTACCGTAGTTATGGCCAATTACTAAAGCACATGTAATGTGAACTACGTAGTAAAGGTGTGCAGTTTTAATAGGCCATAATAATATGTGTTTTATTGGTTGCTAATAATAATTAATAGGCAGTTAATATGTCTAGCTATTTGGGTTATTTTATGAATGAAAATTATAAAATACAATGTACATTTATTAATAATGAGTAATTGCTCATCTCAGTAAAAGCGGTACATATTTGGCATATTGAGTTAAATATAAAAAAAATGATAATTAGTGGATCCTTATGAACTTTTTAATGTATCGAAAAGGTTTATCATTCACTCCTAGACTGTACTGTAAGTTTTCGAAAACTACTTTATCCAGGAATAACGATACGCAAACATAGTGTGATCGTGTTATCTAGTGGCATAAATCAATTATTGAATAAAAGCAGAAAAGGGAAGATTACCTTAATTGAAAATTGGAGTGATGTCAAAATGAAAAAAACTGAAAGATGCCGGGAAACCAATACCAATATGTTTCCAAAAGAAGAGCAAAATGAAGTGAGTAGAACAATGATAAACGTATGTTTACAAAGTGTTTGATTAAACGTAGGTATTTCTTCATTCCTCAAATGTATTGTTATTGTTATCGTTATTCGATGGGTGCCTTCAATTAATGTATCTTAGGGTGATTCTACCAATTGGACTTAATCAAGCCTCGTGCATTGGGGGCGTCGCACCCTAAGTAATAATAATAAAATAAAACGATTGATTCACTACTCCAACGCAAGTAAATGTGGTAATTAAATATTAATTTAAAGGTCCGCAGTAAAAAACTTGGTTTTTAATTTCAATTTAATGCAATAGAATTAATTAATTCTGAAGGAATAACCGAGAACGACATGTTTCTCATAATTCAGGCACCGCTGTTTAAATATTATATTGAAAAACACATACAAAATTAGCTCATTGGTATCATGGAAAATGCGGTACAAAATAATATTGTTAGACGAATAAAACCAGCTAGTATTTTGGTATCTTGCAAAGTTAGCTGTTAGTTCATTGTTACTGGTAAATATAGAACCTTACATTTTGAATAATTAGCCTGTAAAAATACGGGAGAATCGGTAGGTAGGCAGATACTTAAGTTGTTATATGAAAATGTCCGATAAATTGTTTTAATATAAGTATAATTAAAATATTGAAGTATTTTTCTATGTAGGTACTTAATTAATACCTAGAAACAACCTTCTCGACCGTTTTTAGAGGGGTAAATAATATTATGCCACATACTCCATTAAGGCATTGCATTTTGTGTGCCATGCTGATCTAACCCATTTTTAAATAAGATGCTGGTGATGGATATCATGTATAGTATACAATATAACCATTTCCTCGATACTGTAAGAAGTGATCATCGATAAAGAAAGGCCTGAGTTATATTACGTAATTCTTCGAACATACTATTCACCGAAGCCCAGAATGCCTCGAAAGGTTAATTGCTTTGGGCTATGTGTCAGGTGAAAGGGGTGGACTGACTAGATGAAGGAATTCATTCTAGCTACCATAGTATCCGCCACAAGGTTTACATACGATTAGGATCAATTGAGAAAGTTAACTTAGAATTCGGAAATATTTCAGAAAACGATCCTGTCTTGGCGACGAGAATGAGAGATAGTGACACGATAAACGCCACACAACAAATTAATAAGATATAAATGCAAAGTCAGTCACTTAGTCAGTTTTAAGGCCATAAAAAGGAAGAAATACTAAAACTCCGGAATATTACATTATATTATAATATTTGTCTGTAATGCTGCGCAACACGGCATAGCACGTACATACATACTGTCTCTCTGACTGCGGATTGAACACATTGAACGCATTGAGCGCATCGACAAAAATGTTGATAGGTGGCACTGCCACCTAGTATTTTTTTAGTACATACTAAAATATTACCAATATTCAATGCGCGTTTCGTTCACGTAATAAACTTCAATATATACAGATGTAACTATTGAAAATAACATATTCCTTAATAGGTGTTTAAGTTTTTCTCATATTTCCGTACTTCAGAGTTATATCTTCTTACGTATATATCTAGAAGGTAACGCACATTCTATAATATACCATTAAAGACACATAATACTCATTTTCATCCCGAAAATAGTTTTTCTTCTAAATTAATATGAAAACGTTATGAGAATATATTTTTTTGTTCCTTTTCCAATGAAATATCACATATACAGTAAGATGTGTTAAACTTCATTTTTAATATCGGTCATTTTGTCATATTGACATGTTAAAAACATTTAAGCATATTATATGCCTACCAATATTAATGTGAGAAGAAAAAATAAACTTTCGTTACAAATTTGTTATGGTCATTTGCTGGGACAAATGAATATTATGACCATAAACAATTTTAATAAACCGTGTAATTACTGTTTTATTTAAATTTTTCCTAAATTACAAGACGACTTACATGTACCTAATATAATTTTGTGCGCATATTTCTGAAAGAGAATTTTAATTCCGGATGCACAAGTGTTATTCATTATTTAAGAAAAAACAAATACGTTCGTTTTATGTATCATTTAATGATAAAAAGACGCTATTAAGACTAGCTAAAAATAATTGGGAAGATACGAGTATGTAGTTCTTTTCTTTTATATTTTTATTGTAGTACTTATATGTTGAAATTAAAATGAAAATGCTTTTATTTGAGGATTTGCCAATCGGAGGCTAATAGCGCCATGGAACCCGGCGCGGAATTGCGAGTCTGAATTAGTAAATCACCGAAAAAACTATTACGAAAGTTCTTTTTTCTTCGCGAGAAGTTCGCACGCCCCAAGGCCTCGGTTAATTCTCGGGAAAAAAATTCACTGCTTGCATAAAAGCTTAATTGCTTTGGACATTTTATTATCAGACTTTTATTTATTGACGCGTTTAAATTCATCTGCGCAAAGAATATTTTATATTAATTAAACTACCGGTGATCATGAACGGGGTCAAAAAGTTTAATTACTTATTTCTAAAAAAATAAATAAGCAAGTAAATTTACATAGCATACAAGTCACTGATGGAATATTTTGTTTTGTTTCAATGCATAATAAACACAAACGTATTCAGCCAATAATATAACTATTACCTACTTCATTATAAATTATTTAGCGATTTCTTAATGTTTTTAGTATGGTTGAATTAGTGGGTTTAAAACAATTAAAGAGTGGCTACATTGTGGATTCAACTCATGGTCACTTATGAATTTTAAACCTAATAAAGCAAGCTTAGATAAATAAATACACCGAAAAAAGAACATAGATTACCTAATCAATGAAAACATGAATCTGTTTAATAGTCAACTCTTAAATCTGACTCTTCTTCTCTCTCTGTCTTTTTTGGTAGCCCATATCAAATTTAAAAAAAATCTTTTTACATAAATACACAAATGCAGCATGAATAATTATTTTGTCAGTTACAAGGTATTAGTTATTCAAAACTTAAAAATTTTAAACTTACAATAGTAACCAGTAGTCTATGCGATTTACACATTAGATTGAAAGCGTTACTTGAATAAAGATTAGTAATTAAAAACATTAACAGATTTCGACAATGCACGTATTTCTGAAAAATTGTGAAAAACTCTACTTGCTAAGTTAATCTCAGATATTTCCTTTTCAATATACTCATATAATATGCACTTTCATTCGATAACATAGGTACTGATAAATTTTGATTTGACTAATTTTATTTTATGTGATGTAATTAAACTAAGAATTTTATGCAGCATACATATTATTGTTTATCGAATTCTAATGTTTGCACTCCTCTTCTTAATTATAAATAAGAGTTGGAAAAATAACTAATATTCAATTCTGGTAAAACGTATAATATATAATAATATTATGTATGATTTTGCCTCCAAGTTCTGTCACCTTGGCCCAATAAAATCTCTGACTTTCTCGTGTAAAGAATTGCAGGATGCTCAACACATTCTCTGATGATGTTACTTGCAGTCGATGTGACCCTCAGTTGGAATGATCAGCCATTGCGACTATCTATAATGTATCTACGAGGGAAAAATTTCTCAGCTTTCAATAAATGTGCGGCATTTTTACGATGAAAACTTTCTTTTCGTCAAGGATTGACCATTAATCGCGCACACTCTAGTGCACGCTAACCAAAGCCCTTTGGAAGTTGTTCCTAGGATACTCTCAGCTTAACGTAGAAGAGCGTCTAACTTTCTTTAACCTATGGTTTACGGCACGCAAACAAAACGGATATGGTGATGGAAATAAAATAATTCCCCATCCACACACAAAAAAAAATCTTATTCATCACCATCAGAAGCGCGACAACCAGGAATGGATTCTGACTTCTCCAAAAACTCTCTCACCGTGTCCTTATTTAGAATGGACGCTTTCCAGTTTTATAATTATTTCCTAATTACAAAAAAAAAAATTCAATACGAATAACTAAATAAAATAATAAAAAGCAAACCAAAAATCTCTACAGCTCAATAAAGAGGCTGGTTACTTTAGTTAGCACCTTGTGATTGTAATTATATTGTATACTTCTTATAATTTTACGATAATCGGTGCTTTTTGTAATCTCAACATAAAATATCGTGGGAAGTGCGTTTACACAGGAATGTTTTTATAAGGCATCCACTTGCATGCTCTTACAATTGACTGATTAACATTTTTATTACTGGTATTGTTTAAACGCGTGTTGTACAAACAGAGACATAAGTCCGACCACGTTATTTATTATTTCTAATATTCTCATTTAAAAATTGGCGATGTTAATATTTCTGCAAAATAGATGATTTATTTCAAACACATTTGCATTTTTGTTAAGCAGTTTCTATTTTTTCATATTTTCTCTTCTGTAATGTCAAATCTTTATGCAGTCTGCAAAAATTACATGTTATGAATAATTTAAACAAAAACAGAATCATTTTACATATTGCCTTCTTTCTTTTTTTATTAAGTCCTCAATGCTGTGATAATATTTTATATGAACGTGATAGTATGCACATGCATAGTTACTAGTATAAAATGTAACTAATTAATAAGGCGAAAAACAGTTCAAGTTGCTATGATCAAGTATTCTTAAATCTTTTATTGCCGCAGTCCAGCCATCTCAGTTTCGGTCAACCAGATATTTAGCACGTGATCAATCCAGTACAGTTTCTACATTTTCATACGCCACGCTATTTTTTCGCACTCCATAAAGCATCACATTATACCTTAACCTCCAAATTCAGTCTTTAACAGTCTCAAAGATTCGCCACAAGACTCTACTCTCAAATGTATTTATAGTTATCTCATTCTCCGCTGACAGTTCATGATTTTGATGAATTCGCTAATACTGGGCGTTAGACAGTTTTATGTTTAGTTGTTTTGCTTTTCCTTGAGAATGCCATGTTTTTCAGAAACCTTTGGAAACCAAAATAGCAAATGTGGCGATTTATTTCTTCGCGTGTGTTATATGTGTTTGTGATGAAGGACCTAAGATAAACAAATAAATCCACAGTTTATAAACTATCGCCGCCAACGGTAAGCTTGGTATTATTATTGACTTTACACTCTGTATGAGGGCAACGAGATCACATGTCATATTATAAGAATGCGGATAAGTAACCAGCACGGTGGACTATGTACGTATGTCGCAACGGCAATAAGAAATTGAGATGGACGGAACGCGTCACGGAAGATTTAAGATTACTTAGGCCTTGTCCCGATGGCGCGATTTGACTCGCATGTAAAAACTGGCACGCATTCCAGGTACATTGAGCTGTCCACATGTAATCGCCGAGTGTCACTTCTCGAGCGCGGTCGAGGTACAGGTGACCTCATTGAACTATGATTATAGTTACCAATATCAAATTTAAAACATTCTGGAATCGCTAGCAAGAGTTATAATACAAAAATGTCGTAAGTACCATTATATAAGTTCAATCTTTTTATATCTGGAAAGAATCAATTCAAAAAAAAATCTCATCAACGCATGTTCGTTTATACGACCTTTTGTATATAAATTGCGTGGTTTTTGTTGCATCTGTATGTTACGCGTAGCTATTTTTTTAATAACTAAGATAATTGTCTAGTTACCTGGATTAGTAATTTATAATGCATTATATACAAATGGTGCTTCTCATACATTCATACAACGCCGTCCTTACAAATAGAATAATAGCATACTTAGTGTTGTAACGTAGTAAGTTAAAATTGCGGTTAGGTTATTCGCAGAGTTGTATGGAAACATAAATAAAGTAAACTACAGTATACTATAATAACAGTACTTATATTCTGAAATAAACTACAGAAATATTTAGCAAAATTAAATAATAATATTGAATTAGAATAACAAATGAAACGGCACTAAAGATACAATATTAGTTAAAGTCGATATACTAGTACAGGGGTCGGCAAACTCTTGGACCAAAAGAGCCAAATATGAGTATCACAATGGTTAAAAAAAATTTCGAGAGCCATACATATATTTTTATAAATATGATTTATTTCAGTGAATGTTATTGTTTATTTACCAAGTGAAGAAGATTTTGCGAATAAAACTAACGCAAATATGAGTATTTTTATTGTTGACATTATAAATATAATTTTTAGAGAAAATGAGTTACATACAATTTTCACGCATTCCTTAAAACTAATGTGAACAATGACCTCCCTTGCATTTCTTTGGAGAGTGTCTGTATGTTTGGTCTTGTAGTTTTCAATTTTAGGCGTGACTCCAAATTTTCATCGGTTATTTGGTTTCTCTAAATGCTACTTATATTGTTAATCGTAGTATCTAGCTAGTTATGTAGATCTTTTAGTGTTTGTTGTTAGTTTTTTAGCTTTGTTGTGAAATTAAATTGCATTTTTCTCTCCAAATCCTCAATTTTGGTGGCAAGACCTACAAATTTTTAGCTCGATAACTCTGCTTGTTAAATCTCGTGTCAATATGAAATGGAGACAAATTTATTTTGTCGACTATTGCAATGGGCGGATTTAAAACGACAACAATCATACCTTTTTTGTAAAAAATGTGAATTGGGAATTTGGCAAAGAGCCGCACGCCAATACCAAAAGAGCCGCATGTGGCTCGCGAGCCACGGTTTGCCGACCCCTGTACTAGTATATTGCGGTTTAAACACTTTTAATGGCTCACATTCGCGGAAAAAATATATTATTGTAAAAGCCTGCAGGACAGTTAATTAAATATTTTAAATTAATACACATTAGTACAAATTATACATTTTGATTTGCGTTACGTTGAATTCTGTGTGACATACATTCATTTTAATTTCCTGTCTTCCAAATGATGTAACTTAAAATAGTTTTATTTAAAAAACGGAGTCCACAAAGTTTCTAAATATTTAACAGATCTTACCGCGTGCCACTGAGGACCTACTTAATTTGTTTTTGTGACTAAATTTATATTTCCATATTGACTAAATAAAGCGCATTCTAAATTTCGGTTCTCATTGCAACGTAGTTATAATTATAATAGATTGTGTTGACAGTGTTAAGTTGCTTAAAAACACAATGTCGCGCCAATTAACATGCGTGAGATTTGCCAAACAATCAAGTTGAACTGTTTGCTAAGCAATGTGCAACATTAATTTTATTACTAACAAAGCCTGTCTGAATTTGGTGAAATTTCGATGTGACATTTTTCTTTGCCAAGACTTGCATGCACTTCTGTTCAAAATGGACTTTATTTACAGGTATGTCCGAATGATAACATCGGTAAAGGAGTAGTCACAGCTAAGTGAATTCAATAATTTATTTAAACAGTGCCGTACATAGTATAATTAAGATTTTCTCATTCATATTATAATTTTAGGTTAGTGAGATAATTCAGTCGTGTTTCATTCACATATACCATATTAATGAAAAACATATACTTATAATAATTATTATTACCTATATTAAAAAATTAATTTAACCTTTGAGCTTTGAGAATAGATGTCTCCATCAAATCTTAGCAATCTTCGTGCCTCAAGGATTCCGTCGCCGTGGCCGATCCTTCCTTATCCTGCAGCGGCTATACAAAAGCAATCTACACACTGCACGTCTTACATGGCAGGAGACGTGGGACGTGACGATGGACCCAGAGAAGTGTCGCAATTTCGTGCTTGCCCTATGCTCAAATGCTCAGGCGTAATAAGGCAAAGTGAGTATGCTAGTATACACTACAAAATAGTTATTTTGAAAAGTTCTTTAGATCGTCCATTTTTTTCCAAGGAATCATTTTATTAAAATGATATTAGTGTAACATATTATATCATTATAATCATGTCAGATTCGTAAATTTAAGTTATATCTGCAGTGAAAAGTCTTAATATTAAAAAATTGTATTCTACGTTTGCACAGATATTCAAATACAAGATTATGTTTATTAAATGCCGAAAGAATTAAAAAAATACTTACTAAAGGTTATTTTAATTTAATACATACTTAATGATTTTTTTAAATTCAAAAAGTTTAATTTACAAAACATCTTATGTAATCGTTTAAAAAGTTATATATTTCATGATACTATTTGTTTTTGTTGTATATTAGCATACTATCTTTTAATCTCATCTCATCTCATTTAAATGAAACTTTAACTAATTTTATTATCATCTCATAGAAGATAAGCAATGAAATATGTTCCTAATGCCTGGCCTAAGCTACTTATACGTAATGCTAAACATTTGTGACACAATACTACAATACGTATTTATCAGAATGAAACTATTACACTATCCGATGGCTAATATTTCATTCATACAAACTAGGTTAAATAGCCTCTATTCGATTCATATTATAATGCCTTTTATAATGCCGTACCATAAAGAATACTATAATCTAATCATTGACAATAATAAACGAAGATGACAAGGAAACTTCTTGAATAGATTCGACGTGACATTTTATTTTATTGTCATTTATTACCAATAATAATATTGTGGACCGCCAATTACTAGATATTTCACGTTGCCAAATTGCCTATAACTGTGCTAACTTTAATAAATTATAGTAGTTTATAATAGATTTATAACTATTGTGACATATTCAAAACACGTCATGCAATTATATTATACACAGAAAAGCGTCAGAGTTTCAAAATATATACACTAAAGTTAATCCCTAATAAAACTGTAATATAAGAAGTACCACTTTAATACTCGCAGCTAAATAATTTTTAAAGTAAACTTTGACTTTTATTTTTTTACAAATTATCATTGAATTTATGGCATAAAATATTATATTAATTTTTCATCAGAAATATTCCACAAAAAATACAACAAGTTTAATGAAAATGTCGTAATAACTTGTTATTCTTTCAATTATTTCTACACTGGTTGTGGTTGCATAAGTTAAGTACCACAAACAATAACTATAGTATTGTCATTATTAAAATTACTTTTTAATTCTAGAATCTTTTCAGATTTTTGTACTACATAGCACTATTAATAAAACGATGTAGGAAAAAAATCTTTATTTCCTTAATACCTGTGAATACTGAATAATAATTAATATCTATAATAAGTTCCTATTAAAATAAAAAAATAACTTTTCTTAGATAAGTAATAATAATAATTATTAATTTATATATATTATAGATCACAGCATACATAATAATATAGATGTTTTTTGTTAGTAATTGAAGTATGTATATATTTTTATATTATATGTGAAGTTAATACAATCAACTGAAAATACTTTGAATGAAGTTTTAAATTAAATTCTAATTGATTTATCTAATTAAATGTCAAATCAATATAGTATTAAATTTAACCAATTTAAATTTATATGTGAAGGCTGTTTATTGATTTTAAATAGCAGTCATTAATAATATTCGTTACTGTTTGGATACAACAAGAAATTTTATTAGTAAATAGCGTATAACAAAACATTGTAGTTAGCTATGCTATGTGAATCCTAATGACATTTAAGTTAAATGGATGTTTCTTCGTAATCTACTGTTTTTAGTTATAAAAATTAACTAACAATGACTAAAAGTCAAGAGTAATTTCTGGAAGATGGGGTAAATTACACAAAATATGAATACTTTGAAGAAAATGAAAGTCTAAAGATACAAATAAAATTGAGAAAGTGACAATAATGTTACTGCATTTTGCACCAACCTAACATTGTGTCCAAGAATTTTCTACTTTTCTAAACTAGAAAAATAGCTTTAAATCGAATGAATGTTTCATCAAAAATGAAACCACGTAATTTTCAAAAACATTTGAATGAAATAATTCAATTCTTCAATATTTTAATTAATGTTTAATGTGTGCTATATGTATAACAAAATATATTGTAACTTATATGTCTTGTATTAATTCTTGACATTAAGAGAAATTTATTCTTCACTTTAAGGGCAATTAACTTTATTTTGTTTGTCTGTAAATATTATGGTTATATAAATTATTTTGAGAGATACTCAAAAAAGTTCCTCCACTCCTGTTGTAAAAAAAAGAGGACAGATGAAGTATAAATAATTATTTACCATTAATTAATTGTAACATTTAAGAAAAACTTACCAGCGTGACTGTAGCTAGAAGTCTTAAGAGCTTCATAGCTGTGTGTTGGAAACCTGAAAAAATAGAAAAAAAATAAGTTTTTTACATTTATATTGCATAATTCATTTTCGATATGGCAATTAAAATGCTTGATTAATTAACAAATAAAAAGACAAAAATTCAGGATGCATTTTAAGATATCGCTTTAGATAATAAATATACCATTATACTATTTTAATAATACATATTATTTATGTTAAGTTTTTATTTTTATGCAATCACAACGAGATGAAATATACATTGGAAACTTCATTATGGAAAATAGCGTTATGTTATTTTATAAAATTTCACATATTGCAACGTCCATTTTGGTATACTACAACCAGATTTAGTGTGCAACTTTTTCTTTATGCTATGAGACCGTTGTTAATAGTATTAAAATATGTCATATTATTTAGTATGATGAATTTACATGCAAAGAATAAGAGAGATAATATGTTTAATGACGTTTATGCATATTTGGTCAGATTTTTTGTTTGTTTCCACACCACCGTGTCAGGGACTTGTTTATTTTTCAGTTGGCAGTTTCGTAAAGATCTTGGCATTTGACATTTTGAGATTTTGGCGATGCATCAAAGATGCTAGTAGATAAATATACAAGGAATAGACACCATGCCATGCAATAAATTTTATATTAGTCATGTATCGTCCTAAAACCAACCAGTCCTATAATTTAATCGATAGGTCATAAATTATTATCAAGAAAACGTTTATATACATTATACATTATTATTATTATTATACATATATTATTACACATATTTATGTAAAATTACATGTATGCATTACTTTATATTTACATTTATTATAAATACTTAACAATTCGTAGATGCATTTCTTTTAAACAGTGTCTATGGAAATTAACACATTCATCTCATTAATTAATGGCTCAACGGATTACGTGTAATTTTTGTCATAATAGCTGTTTAAGTTTGAAAAATCTAATGAAGATTTTATGTTTTGAAATTGGGATTTTCTTTCAGGTTTAAGACATTAGTATAGTATCCAATAACAGTGTTTTTCTACTTTTTCCTACTTAATAGGAAAATAGGATTTTATCTATTTAATGGAAACCAGCGGCATACAAAATTTGAAAATAGCCGATATACTGGATTATTTGTTAGGTTATCATTCTTGATTTTTTTCCGACTTCCAGTTAACAGACTTGTACAGAAAAATATATGGTTCAAATTTTATTATTTGTAGCTATTCTAATTGTAAAACTTTCTATCTATAATATGTACCTATCGTTTAGCAGCAGCCAAAACGTAGATAGAAGGAGATTTTAAGATTGTAAGTGGCTCAATATCCAAAGCAGAGGCGAGGAATGGAGGTAGGCTGTTAAGATTCGACATAAATAGGGCATATTATACTTTGTCAATTATACTTATTTGTTTCATTGAACTAAGAATATGACTTGTAGATGGTGTTGGTTTGTTTTTTAAAATTCAATTAAACCTTGCCTAAACCAACCCATAATAGTTTAGGCGATCCAACAAAAATAGTGCAACATCTTCTCAGTCATACTTATTTGTTTTTGTCGAATCAAGAATATATAATTATTACAGATAGTGTTGGTTATTTTTTTTTTAAATTCATTAATGCTTATAGAGGGTGGGTCAATAATTCCTTAGAAAAAAGCATTAAAACAGTTTTTATTTTTGTATTTTTTTTTATTTCTCAACATAATCTCCTTGGAGCTCAATACACTTGGTTAGACGTTTCTCAATATTTTTTAAACCGTCAGAAAAATAAGTTTTCGGAAGGTATCTCAAAATAAGCATTTGTCCAATCGATGACTTCTTCATTTGAAAAAAAACGTTGTCCACTTAGCCATTTTTTTAAGTTTGGGAAGAGGAAAAAGTCACTGGGGGCTAAATCTGGCGAATACGGTGGGTGGTCGACCAATTCGAACTTCAATTCTTCAATTTTAGCCATTGATCGTAAACATGTGTGAACACGGGCATTGTCCTGATGAAAGAGGATTTTTTTCCTGTTTAAATGAGGCCGTTTTTCTTCAATTTTGTTTTTTAGCTGGTCCAATAAAGATGCATAATAATTCCCTGTTATTTTTTTTCCTTTTTCCAAATAGTCAACGAAAATAGTTTCACGTGCATCCCAAAATACAGTAGCCATAACCTTACCAGCTGATTTTACGGTTTTCGCCTTCTTTGGACATGGTTTGTCTTCGCAATCCACTGCTTTGACTGTTCTTTCGTCTCGGGAGTATAGTGGTGTATCCATGTTTCATCTACAGTCACAAAGCGACGAAAAAATTCATCCGGATTGCGTTGCATGAGCGACAACAGGGCTTTAGAGGCCACCACCCTATTGCGTTAATTGTCGACTGTGAGCAAACGCGGCACCCATCTTGCAGAAATATTTTTCATGCCCAATTTGTCATGTAAAATAGAAATGACGCTACCTTTTGAGATCCCTGTAACCTCAATTATCTCACTCAACTTTAATCTTTGGTCATTTAACACCATATCGTGGATTTTATTGATCATTTCTGGTGTAGTCACCTCTACAGGACGTCCTGAGCGTGGTTTATCCTTTGTTGATGTACGACCACGTTTAAATTCATTTAACCAGTTATAAATAGTTGCAAGTGAAGGAGCAGATATGCCGTTAACTAAATCCAACTCATTTTTTATTTCCTTTGCTGTTAACCCTTTTATATTAAAATGTTTAATAACTGCTCTAAACTCAACTTTCTCCATTTTCCATTTTTCCATTTTCCACAAGCAAATTTTTTTTTTAAATGTACGAGAAACACACAACAACCCGACCAATCTGATTGAAACTTCACAGCATACTGAATCGGTAGTGCCGCTGCATGAAAACAAACCGCTTACAGTACTAGTCGCGCCACCTGTCGGCTTTTCTAAGGACTTATTGACCCACCCTCGTACCAAATCATAATCGACCAAAAAAATATTCTT
Source organism: Rhyacophila brunnea (assembly GCF_057557595.1). Classification (NCBI taxonomy): domain Eukaryota; kingdom Metazoa; phylum Arthropoda; class Insecta; order Trichoptera; family Rhyacophilidae; genus Rhyacophila; species Rhyacophila brunnea. Next base: position 27,145,984 of record NW_028232774.1, read on the forward strand.
CTATGTATGTTTTAATGGCATAATTTTAGATCCACCACCAAAAGAAGAAAAAATCGTTTTTAAGATTTATACGTAAACTGAAACAGTTCTCAACATCATTGGCATAGCAGACTAGAGATGGACCGCAGAAGAATGATTTTTAAAAAATCTCACAACAGTATATAGCATTATGATACCAAGTCATTTGATGTTCCGATTTTTTATAATAAAACACTGTCGATATGCTAATAGGTATAATAAGTACTGTTTCTAAATGGCAAGCGCCAACAGCAGTTTCGATATTGTCTGTAAGTAATTTTAGTGTCCGCACGTATTGATTATATTTAGCATTACGTGTAAGTGCAGAATATCGTGCGCAAGTCGATTATACAAATTGAATAGTATTCATTTCAAGGCCTCCGGATAAAAGCGAAATCTTCGCAGTCAAGATGGCATCATTCGATTTCAGCAGATGGCCAGTTCTAAACACTTTTGTGACAATAAACATTAAAGAAAAGATTATTTATGTTAAAAAAAAATATAATAAGCTAATCTATTAATTGAGATATACTTAATTTTAAAATAAAATAAAACAACCATTTTTACTTCTAAGAATTACCAGAACGTTCTTACATAGTTTCGACCAAGCTAACGTATACGAGTTTTTTTTATATAGTATGTGCGCATATGCCTATTAAAATCACGAAAGCCTACATAAAGCCTAACACTTAAGATATGTACCTAATAGAAAAAAATAATTAACCCACTGCTTAAACAAAACCATATTAGATTAAAAAATCGGTACAGTTCGGTTATGAGGAATACAGCGGAAAACACATTTTTAAAATACTCGATATACTGGATTATTTGTTAGTTTGGGTTAGTTTAGGTTAGGTTAGGTTAGGTTAGGTTTGTTTAGGTTAACCTAACAAATAATCCAGTACATCGGCTATTTTCAAAATGTGTTTTCCGCTGTATTCCTCATAACCGAACTGTACCAAAAAATCTTCTATCTAGAAAATATCTCAAGTTGTGCCATTAAATCATATATAATTTTAGATAATATTTTTATAAATAGAAGAATATTTGTAGCTTGGTTTAGGCAGCCTGTGATTGTATTTAAAAAAAACTAACCCATACCATCTAAAATTTGTATTCTTGGTTCAATAAAAACAAACACGTATGACTGACAAAGTTCAGAGAAATAATTGGTAGAAATTCAACGTTTTTCTATAAGTGTTAACAGGACTTACATATTTAATATAAGCACAACTAAGTGTACAGTGGCCTTGCGAGATTCCTCTTGCAAGTGATGATTTTCAATTAATATGCAATGAGAAATCTAAATTTGATTGTTTGATGACATAATAGAGGTATTTATATTCAAGATAAGTTCGCCAACATTCTTCAAAAACAAATAAAACTTATTCACGCTGAGTTTTTTTGCATGCCAAACTATTTGTTTGATGTATGAGTATTCGCGGTAAAAATCGTGCATTTTTTAAGTTGAATATTTTGTACAGCGCTTCCTTAATTTGATATGCTGATGAGTACCTTTTAACTTCCTGAGAGTATGAAGGACTTTTATTTTTAAAAAATGTAATTAACCTTTTTTCTTATTTATTAATAATCAAATTTCTCATTAGGCCTGTCAAAAGCTCCTGTTGTTTATGACACGTTAAAAAGATCTAACATTCAAAATGCGATATGACATGTTATTTAAATAGGTATTAATTAAATACTAACTGACACAAATTTTTACTATCACTTCCACTATCAGAAGAAATAATACTTGAAGTTAAAAGTAAGGAGAGATATGCTTGAAAATATAAGAAAAATATGTTTAATAATAATACTGTATATGTGTGTAAATAAAAAAACGAATCTATCATGATGCAATAATAAATTCTATACTTAAATAAGTTATTCAATTGCGAAGTTTTTCAAAACTTGATCTTCTCTTGGCACTCTTGAAAAGTAATGGTTAAAGACTCTCTTCCTTTTCCATTCGCAAGAAGAATAGAGGCTCAGAGGACTGAATGAGACTCATTATAATTTTAATTTTCATTACAATACAACATCCAAGTGCGGTATATTTGAATTGTACGTCTTTCTAAACATAGCACATGAATGATTATAGACACATATTCTCTAATTTTAATATTTTAGGCTAACTTGTATTATTTAATAATCTACTAAAAAAATATTAGACGTAACACAGCTATTTTTTCAAATCATGGCATATTAATCTCATCAAAATACGACCTTATTAATAGAATGTTGAAATTACTTATGTGCAATTTACAGTCGCATTTTTAACTTTATAGTCAATCCCATCAATTTGTATGTTAGTATGTGTTTCAAGCCTAATCGTAGATGAAAAAAAATAAAATTACAAATAGATTGAGTTCAAAGTCGCTTACGAAACACATGCTATTTGTAAATTGAACGTGACATTAGACAGAAAACAAAACAAACAAAAAATTATTATGGTCCAGAGGATGTTCATTTAACTTCATTCCGAGAACGATATGTGTTTATATATAATAAGGGCAGACTATCTTAGCAGAATAAAACGCATATGTTTTAAAATCTTAGAAACAGCTTTGATTATTGGACTCCATTCCTGATCAGATCAACGACAGACAGGGAAAATATTGTCAAAATTATCACCGTTACTTTGTGTCAAATATATCATAATAAAAAAACTGTGGTATTGTATAAGCGTTTCCCAAAATATGTTCCGCCGAACCTGAGTAGGTGTTCTGCGACAATTTGGAAAGGTTTTACACACTGCAATACATTTACTAAGTAAAAGTAAAATAAGTAAAACTAGAATAAGTAAAGAAACTAGTAAGGACGATTCCTGGGCTCAGAATCCATTTTCCGTGACAGCTAAACCAGTAGGCTTAAGCGCAATTGACTATGAAAATTTAATTGGTTTAATTAGTGACTCTGATTTGAAACAAAAATACACAGATCAGCCTTTAAATGATTTCTGTGCGAGTTTGTCAGAAGAGTACCTGCCTACCCCAATTTTTCAAAAGAAGCCAACTTCCGTTTTCTACAACCTATTTATGTGAAGTGGGATCTTCTTTTTATGCTACAACGAAGTCAAAGTGCAGGAACAGGCTCGATGCCACACCAGCAATGACATTAATGTCATTGCACACCAGATATTAGAATGCAACTTGCCTGATATAAGATAAGATAAGATATGCAATTCTAGGACTCAACATCATCAAATCCATTAAGTGCTTTATTTATTCATATTTTTTATGTGTATATTACGTTATAGTTTTATATTTAAAAATAATTAGTAAATATATACTGTGTTATAATAACATTTTTTTTTAAATTTTTACTAGTAGGAATTACCAAAAAATAAGCCAAGTGTTCCGTTAAAATTTCCGGGTTTGCAAAGTGTTCCTTTGCAGAAAAAGTTTGGGAAACCCTGGTATAAGGCATGGTGTCCTAAAGTGGGTGATAGACTTTATACATATTATTTTGTTGGCATATACGGGAGATCAGGGACATGTCAAGCGGGGGTGTTAGGGATGCTAATCAGTGGGAAAGGGGTGCCATAAAATTAATTGAATCATAGAGATAGGTACCTAAAACATTAAAAAAAACATAAATAGTAAAAATTTTATCTGCGATGCAATTTTCATTGATTAATTTGGAATGTTATTTATTTAATAGGTAAAAGTTGTTATGATTTTTATTGTAATATGAATATTTTGGTGATAATAAATTAATTCCACGTATTTTTATTTGGGCATTTAGAAGCAAGAGGACAATAAGAAGACGCTAAAAATCGTATGATCAATTTTTAAGCAAAGACTAATTTTTTCGACTATACAGATAGGTACACTTGAAGTAAATGCATCCTCAGAATAATTACACCTTCCAACCGCTTATGTTGACACTTTCATCGTACGCGAGTTGATATCACAATACCAGGCTCATTCTACTGATTCAATAATAATAGTAAACAATCTAATAAGTTAATTATCAATTTAATATTTGGTAGGTATTTGATTATTATAAATACGAGTAGTATATAGATTTTTACTGATGGGTAACGGGAGTGTTAACAACGGTAATTTTGTATAGGGCATCGTGAACCATAATGGCATCAAACTTTCGTTATAAGTAACATGTTTTATGGTAATGAATTTTTTCGCATTGACTGACATTACACTATATTATGTATTAGACAAGCAAACACCTGCGAAAAAAATGCGTTTTTTTTTTTAAATATCTATGACAATTTTTTCAAGGCGTAGTGAAAAATTTGTCTAAAATATTCGGCCGTCAAAATTCGTGATTTATTATTTATAGTTTAAATATTTATTTGCAAAAATCCTTCAAATTAACTGCTCACTAGGCAATCGTCAGCACATAATTTTGCACAATCATTTTTTAATAATTCAGTAAAATGTCATAATATTAAAATATTAATGATGGAATGAATGTACAGAATAATTTAAGTTTTGACTTCAAGCTAACGGACATCTGCAAATAACTGTTGTTTATTTTCAGTGTTATTTAACAATTATAGTCTTAAACTTAATATATTTTTTTAGATTTAATGGCAATATCATGACAATTTTAGTCTGATTAAATTAGTAACAATATAAAAATCTATAGTTTACATTGGTGTATCAAAAACAGTTGGCCATATTTTTTTGTTTATAAACCTTTGGGTTTATATTTGGTTTAATTTTTTTATATTTATTTATTGTCATATACATATAATATATAATTTTTGTGGTTTAATATCTAACTAAATAATGATGATTTAGTGCATTTGGCTGTCTAGCTGTGGACATTATAAAATAACTGATACGTTTTTCTTTTTACATGCAGTTATAGCAACATTTTTTTTATTAGAATGTGAATAAATTCGTTCCGTCTATAACAACTTCATGTTTAATGTATTATTTTGCTAATATATATTATATAATATATATATATAATATTATATAATATATATATATAATGCTAATATATATATAATAGTTTGTGGAATTGATGGTTTGTGAGATCACAATATATGTATGTGATTTTCTCAAAGCCTAAATGCTTGTGATTATTTTTTTAATAAATACACTACTATTTCACTACACTATTGTTATTGGGCTGCGTGACATGCTGTAGTGATAAATAAAAGAAGGTGTGGATGTATGTATCTAAAATTGCGGTTTTTGACTGATACGTGCGATAATAGATACAAATGAATATACATAGAGTTTAACTAACCATATTTTATTTCAAAATAATTTATATATATCTGGTATCTATACAAAGGTGTACCCGAATAAAATTTCGATTAAAATTACACCAACGAAAGTTAAAGGTGAAATTTAATGTGACCATTTAGCTTTTAAAACGTGTTTAAAAAATGAACAAAACATTTTATTTTGATAAAGCAATATATATTACGTACGCTTATATATTTATTTCTTGCATACAATTAATTTATGCTGAGGCGTCATTTATTAAAATGTTTATAAAAATAATGTATATTTAAAGTGTTGAAAAAACGATAATTACTATCTATAATGGAGTACCTACCATTAAAATTTCACTATAGGTTAAAAGAAAAACGTTTATATAACAAGTTAATTTAGATGCTTAATATCGTTTGATTATTAATGTTGTCGATTAATTACTTCACCTCTGACCACGAATCTCCATCTTTTAATTGTCTATGTTTTTCGACTTCACAATAAATTCATTTCTATATTTCAAGTTTTACTTTCATTATTGAACGTGCAGTATCCGTACATAATAAGTGATAGCATGACCAACGATAGGTACGTAGGAGTTTGTATTTGCCTTTCTCGTCAGCCATTTTAGTACCTACTGTTATGTACCCGTAACTCTCTTCTCTATGATATCTCCCCAATGACAATAAATTCTCTTTTGTTTAATTCATCGACACCCTAAAATTCTAATTATGTACCATTGTTAAGAATATTCGATCGGTGTGATTTCGACTATTGCAATGTACCTACTCAATATTATATTGTTGATCAACTCCAATTTATCCACCCTATCTAGGCTGTGTTACTATACACCTATAATATAATATATATAAACCCTTGTACATAAACTAAGCGACACTAATATTACTTACTTACTATTTCATATGTATACTATTGTAAACGATTCTAATATCATTCAACTCGGACCATTCAACTTGTTCAAACTTAACTCAACTCTGCTCACTGAGTTGTTTTACTGCGGATCAAACTCTCATGAGTTCATTCCCTTTTATTTTTACACCATGTAACTGTAAATATTGAGACATGGCGAATAAACATCTCTCTGAAGATTAACATTCATCGAGGCTTATTACTGACATACATCTTCCACTGAACCACGTGAAGGATTTCCGTTGCCTCAAATATAACACTATGTACTATCAACGGTGCAAGTTCTATTGAGTTTTTTTATATACGAAATAATAACTATGTATATAGATGATAGGAATAGTCCTAACGATTGACTTGTCTTGTATCATGTAAATTTATACCGAAAGCTTCATTTTCAAGTTATCCATGCCATTACTATAATACTGCCTCATAAGAAAAAAGGCAGCTTTTGAACAAAAATCACAAATTAAGTTAGTGTACGGATAATGTTATACGTAAAATTCTGAACCACTTGACAGAAAGTCAAAAGCGGTAGGTATACAATTTATTTATGTATAAGAATCGAAATATTGTTTTAATTTTTTTTATTCTAAACAAGAAGACAGTTTAAAGAGATTCATAAGCAAAAACACAGCTTATACCATAAATCAAAAGATGCATCCACATTAACATACATAAAACAAACAGGACAACTAACTATCAGTTTTACAGTATAGAGATTGAACGACAGTTGCAGCTATCGCTAGTTATACTATATATATGTACATTTTTTTGTCTGAAGAGGTGTGCTGGAATAAACAACCGTTTATACATAAGTACAACTTACGAAGATTCCATTGATCGGTTTGACAGCTGATGGATTATTTCGTGCACAGAACAGAACAGTAGTGTGCCGTTACTTTATCATCCATTCAATAGTATTCATTATGTAAAAAAAGGTTAGCGTCCCTTGAATCAATATAAGGTACCTACATATTATTTGAAACGCGGAATTCATAGTCAAAAAAGAAAAGTAATTAATTTCAATAATATTAAATTACAATATAACGAAAATAAAGTAGCATGTATTTTTTTGAGAGAGGTTGGTCAGAGAGAACGTCAGTTAAAACTATATTTTATTCAAAATAAGTGACCAGACTTAGTTACATTTCCAACTGATGGCTCACGTAATGCGCTGTTTCTTCATCCGGGAGCTCCGGGTTCAATTCCCGGCGAGGTCATAATATATTTATGTGATTTTCTAGAATTTTATATGTTTATGATTGTTTCAATTCACATACGTTATCGTATGATTAAACATGGGGAAGGCGAATGGTTAACAAAGATTCCTCGTGAAAAATCTCTTAATATAAGCTTGAAGCTAAAATTTGTACCCGCGGCTGGACAAATATAAATGCATATTTTTTGGTGTATTTAATCATGTGCATGATCTAGTCACTAGTGGATTGGAAAAATGCTTAACAACCATTCATTGTAAAAAATCTGTTAAAATAACTTCCATTATTTGGAAACCCATATGCTTTCCTTCAAGAATTAACATGGTAATTTGCTTTTAAATTATCGTGTTATTAATAGATTTTAATAACGAATGATTATTAGTCATTAACCCAACTCATAAGACCCTTGCACCGGGTCAAACACATACAAATACAACATGCATTTGCCATAGGATCGATCCTACAACCCACGGTCTCTTAGGCGGCCATTGAGAGTATCTGAGTAAACGTCAACAATTCGTGTATATTTACCAAATATTATAATATATTAATGATAGTCCAAAAAGTTGTTAATTTAATATATTCTTTGTGGTTTTTACCATTTCAATAATGTACAAAAAGATTTACACGTATTTTCATAGGTTATGACGTATTGTTGATGGTTAGTAGTTGTGCATAGCGTTATTTACCGTAAAAGCGTCATTCAACATCCATCAAGTATAGTTACGCAAAAACATCCAAGATGGCAGTTAACATGAATAATTATGATAACTTATTAAAGATTTCAAAGATCTATAGACACACCTTGTCTTTGGAAATATTGATTCTAACTACTGGTTGCGAAAAACGCATTCTTATGTGCAAGATATTACCAAAACAAATTAATGATATGTGGAAAACATTCCATTTTCAAATAATTTCAAATAAAGAAGTATTTTATTTTCATTACAAAATCTATATGAAAAGCAGAATTTGGCTATGTACTGAATTTACTCGATTTGAAAATTAGAATATCTATTCCAATAAAACTAATATATAGTCGAAAAATACTTTGACGAATAAATTTCAGCTAGGGAACATTAGTTATATAATATGGTGCCCAAGGTACAGTCGCAACCTGCTATTGGTAATTACAACTGGCAGTGCAATAACTGTGGTCAACCAAATCGCTTCACAAATTCATATATTCAACTGCGTTAGAGTTTATGTGGACATTATTTTACAAATTCTTAAGATCATTTCTACTTAGCTCACTAAATGTACATTCTGGTATATTTTATAAGTATATATTATTATATTATATTTTTTTAACTACACCGATTTTTTTTAATCTTATTTTATTTACATGTAACTCAATTTAACAATGTTAATTTTTACCATGTCATGTTGTGAACGTCTTGACAATATAATTTGAAATATTCGCTTCATTTAAACAAATATATTTAATTTTTAATGAAGATTTCTATCATTCGCTAATAACACATTTATTTCAATTTTCCAAAAATATTGTATGATATTTTGTCATACTTTGGAAAATTAATGATTGGATTGCAATTGTAATAAAAATAATCCTATATGGGATCACATTATAAAGATGTCGTAAACGACTTAATAATATTTTTTTGACAGATGGAAACATTGTTAAACGACTTAATAATATTTTTTTGACAGATGGAAACATTTTTAAACATGAATAATTTTCATAGAATAGTTAATTTTTTTTAAATGTGATATCTTTGGTTACGATTCTGTAGCCAATGGTTTTTCTAATTAAGTATATAAAAGTAATAGACACGATTGGGTATATAATTTTGACATCCGATGTATTTATTAATCTCTTTGATAGAAATATATATAATTATATATGCCACTGTATACTAAAATACTTTACACGTATATTGATGAAATAGTTGATAAAGCTTACGGTAAACAAATGGCGGCATAGGCGTTTTCTAGAGGCGGGAAAACACCGCACTGTTTTTAAAATATTGTCAATATGTGTTTTTCAATGACTTACGTACCTTAGATTATGCAATTTTTTATTATAATCAATTTGTAATGCCAACTAACAGACAAATAATTTTAAAAAAATCAGTGGCCTGCACTCGCGGCAGAAATAAAATTTTATAATGACCAATATACTGAAAATTAATCATTTAAATGTGTTAAAATAGGATGATAGTAAAACCTATTAGAAAAAATATAATATTTAGTGTTATATATGAGAAAATCGTGTTATTTTCTCACAAGAGAAATGAGTATTTCTGTTATGTCGCGTTCTGGTGTGGCAATTTGTGTTGTTCAACAGGGTCTTGAATGACAGTTGAAGCTTAATAACAATTGATAAGTGGGAACCACGTTTCAATAAAGGTGATCAACTTACAAATTGAATGAAATTGAGGTTGTTTCTTTTTTTATTTGTTCAATATTTGAATAACTGGCTACCTAGCCAAATTGTATATTTCACTTGACGACATCTTGACTATGACTATCAGTTTATTTTAAATCGATACGTGAGAACATTTCTTTTGATTTGTTTAACGATAAAAATCGCCACACAAGAACGCAGCATTATAATCAATTCAATGATAAAAAATAGAAAACTTTATATTACTCGTTTTGACTCTTCTTTATTTAAAATTAGTTTTTTAGTTTTTTGACGTTTGTTTACATCGGAATTAAATATCTCCTCAAATGCATTGCTGCCTTTTTATACTTTATACAATTTTGTGTCGAATTTGGCTCTCATATTCTTTTTCTGCGTGTGACATCCTTACATAGTTAACCCATCGCACTACTACTAAAGCTGAAATAAATGTAGCAGTAGAATACCGTTTAATTTTCACTAGTAGGCACGACCTACCAGATGTTTTATTTTTTGCTTACTTGTATTTATCCAATAATGAATAAACAATCACCTTTTGGGTCAAAATACATCAGCACTTTTGGTTAAATAAAGTTTATGAGTAGAGATGCATCCCTTATTTCCAAAGATTTCTACACAGTTATCAGTTTTTTGTATTGGTTCGCCATAACTACAAACAATCGATAATATTTGATACCATTATAACTATTACTATTATATATTGTAATATATACCACTGAATTCACAAAATTTAATTATTTTATAAGTATTAATATACAACAAAAAAACTAAAATACCACTTGGTATAGTTTCTACGAGATACATTTTTATGGGCGTTTTTTATATTGTTATTTTAATTATATTATTATTTAAGAAATACTAAATACTAAATAATATGAAAACATATTACGTAGCATTTATATGGAATGATTTTTAGTTATATCGAATGTCATTACAGTATGGTTACTACACTGAAGCTCGATTTGATATAAATAAAGAGGATTTCGCGATTTTTAAAAAAAAAATCAAGAATATGAATAATTATTCCAAATTATTTGCACTGCCCAAGAGAAAAAAAATATAATTTTAGTTTAAATAAAAAACCTAACTTTAAAATAAAATTTAATAATAAGTAATTTTTGACTTAATAAAAATATCAATAAATCATTTAAAACAGTTTGTTAATTAAATTCTTTTATGCTGCATTGTATCATCAATCAATTATTTTTATGCCATCATAATTGAAAAAGTTTATAATCTACGATCGCTTTTTTAAATATTAATAAGTAACATATTAATATAATTTTTTAGTCAGATATGTTAATTTAATATTAAATAATAAAATGAATACTGGATGACATTTAATTAGGTAAGCATAATCTCGTCGAATTTGCACAAATATAATTATTATCTCAGTAGTAAATTAGTGACTGTATTGCTAATGTCAAAGGTTATGACGTTTAATGACAAGAAAAGACCAACATGCGACGAAAAGAGAAAGTAAGAGGGCCCATATTGCTATCACGCTGTTAGGTTTTTTTTTAAAAGAAAGATGCGGGATGATCCTGCAATAAATTTACTTTAAGGTCACCAATTCAACTCTTTCAGGCTAATGTCGTTATAGATTTTATTTATTAAAATAAAGATAAATGGTAAATGATCATTATGGCCTCTTATAATAGAGTATGGCAGATTTTAGACAACGAAATTTAACTGTTCATTTAATCTTTAATCCATTTGGTTTCAACACAGTATGTTGTTTTTTGACATACAAAAAACTCCCAACCCATAGCTTCAATATAAGTAATCTACCATTGCTGCACTGTAGTTTTTAATGCTATTCATTAAATGCTTTTTCAAATAATTTAAATTAAATAATATAGGCAGTTTATTTATAAAACCGAAACTCTTCCAGTTTTAGTATTTATTCAGAGTTCACAGAGATTAATCAATAATAACAGATAATACTTCAAACGGTACATGAAAATAGATTAACAAGGTAAGATGGCTCGCTCGACCAAATAGCCAGATGAACTTGCCAAAGAATTAGTTCAGTTCAGGTAGGTATCGCATTTGATAACTAGATAATCATACTTAATTATTAATTTTCTTTTTAGGACATCGGAATTTGTGCGGATAGTTTTCCAGTAGGTAGCCACTGATACTCTACCGCATGTTGAAAGAAATGACAGTAATTGTACCAGTATAAAGTTAATGCATATGTCTATGTATGGCGTAAATAAATTTTGTTACGTTAAAAAACGTCAATTCGTAGGGCAGCTATTTTAATTTTGAATTTTTGTGAAAAATCAGGGATGTTTTTAGATTTTTGTGTATTAATAAATTAAATTTTACTAAAATTTATAAAAAAAAACATATAATATGATTTATTACAGATAACTAAACTTTAAAATAGCTGAGAATTTATGTTTTTCTACAGATCAATATATTCACGCCATATACAGATATTATACAATTATGTTTGATTGGCTTAAGGGTGGACGTACTTAGCGTGGGTCAAAATGGAGCTTTTTTTCTATTTTCAAAGAATGATCCTGGACATACCTTAAACGTTGTAGATAATCTATTTTTATAATTTTGAAGCCTTATTATCCGTTATATTTATTTTAAACACTTGATGACTGCATAAAGTATTTTTATTACATAAAATAGTATTCTTTTAAACCTCTCGCTTTAATGTTATAGAATATAGTCATATTTCAGTCAATAAATGTGCAGTGATGTTACGATTTTTTACATTTATTAATTTTTAAACGCATTTATAAAACCATCAGTATAATTTATATCGACATTATTGTAGTGAAATATCTACGATAAAAAATTATATTGATAATCTCCGTGATCCCAAATTTGACAAGAATTGGGCATTTTATTATTCAAAAAATGGGCAAGATTTTATGTAATAAAAATACTTTATGCAGTCATCAAATGTTTAAAATAAATATAAAGAATAATAAGGCTTCAAAATTATATAAATAGATTATCTACAACGTTCAAGAGATGTCCAGGATCATGCTTTGAAAATAGAACAAAAGCTCCATTTTGACCTACGCTGAGCATGTCCCCCCTTAATTCTAAATATTTAGAGACGAAAAATATAATGTCCTAGAAAAATTTGATAATCACAAATTTCTCACAATACACTTCAAGAAAAATAATCTTTATGACCATGATAAGATAGTAATATTCTTTCTTTTAGTATAATTCCACCAAATATTCACACAATTTAATTCGTATAACAATAATTCCGACTGAAATGATATTTTATCAGAGGAAAACAAATTACAATATAAATTATTACTGTTAAAATATTACTTTACCAGAAGTTACCAAATGTTAAATCACCGATATAATGTCAGTTTTAATACAAAACAAAAACAATGAAGCATTGTGATATACATAATATTATGACTCTTTCATAACAAAAATTTATACTTCAATAATTATTAACCGCGTACAGTATGTGCTAGATCAAACGTGACATCACATTTTGAACGACGGTTAAATATTAACACCACACAATAAAGAATTTTCAATTGAATTTAACCGTTATTTGTGGCTACTTAAGTAGCATATAACACCAGAATAATAAAGCAAAGACCTTAAATACCTATATAATTCTTGGAATTACTGCTAAACGTTGGTAAGTCTCGAAATCATGTTATGGAGTAATTCCAATTTGAAATTTGACATGCCCTCTAAAATCAGGCATAATGCTAATTTCTTCCTGATTTATGTGCATACATATTTTTATACTTATATATGTATATACACATAATTCGTCGTTAACGCTAAATACATTAATTATCGACTTACTAACTTTTGGCAAAACCCACGATATATTTGTAAAAAACAATTAGCCATAAAATAAATATACTCATTGCAAGCTATAGACGTAATATGCCTTTTTTCTTTCTCACCATCTCTATACACATTGACTTCTGACTATATAATTACGTTTTAATTACCACATTTAAGTAACATGCTAATTATATCGAATGGCCACCTAATCGTTACGCGCTAGATGCATCTTTAGCGTCCAGTGTACACGAATTGATTAAAATATCTAGTTCGACTTTATTTAAAATATTATTATGTTTTATAAAAAAAAACTGTGACATTCACACTATGTGGACTTTAATACAAATCTCTAACTATTTAGACGAGAGCAATTATCACTAATCTACCGACCTAAATATCAAATGTATAGTCATCGAATAACTCAAAAAAATTAAATTGTTGTGATCAATGTAATGATCTACAAAATTGACATGCTTTGAAATAAATTATTAATTAATATTAAATAAACCGATGTAATATCAAATTTAGGTTAGCAAATGTTGTTTGTTCAATTTATATTTTTAATCTATGTTTATTTTTTTAATAAATATTATGTTTGTTAAAATTCAGTGGAGTAAAAATCTCAGGCAACCATTTATATCATAAAAAGTCTGATTATAATATACCTTAGTCAAATAGTTAATCAATCTTTTTATGTTTAATGAATACTTCATTAATTAATTGCGTATTTTATTAGCAGTGAAAATTACTTCATGTGTTAATTTAACGATTACATACTGATTTCTGTGGCTATGTTTTACCTTTCAAAGAATCTTTCAATCTGTGTTTTATTTTTGCAAAGAATACAATGGGATTTGTTTAGTTCTCACAAGCAAAAGAAATGAAGAGAGAGAATAAATGAAATAATCACTTTCGTATTTCATAACATTGTCATTAACACGGTGCTATGATGTTTCCTTTGATTAACACTTGGATTACTTTTAAATGATAATAATTATCGATGTACAATCAAATCCGGTGTACGCACTTGGCTAGTAGGTACTATTACGCGAATCTAATACAGTTGTGTATTTTTCTAGTATGAGAAAAAATTACTCGCGCACTTGTATTGATATGAATACATTACACATCTCATTTTATCGACTAATTATCTATTTCTCTTTTGTTAAACATGCTTAGATAATCGCTGAATAGAATTATGAGTTTAATAAATAAATAATTAATATTTATCTTCTAATATAATAATTTATACACTTGTGGTGATTTTATTTTATTGGTGAAAATAAATGATTATATTAATTGACTATTTATTTTATTCAACGAATAATTTACAAGATTTATAAGAAAAATTTCTCAGAAGTGTTTTCAAATAATTTATGCTCAATAAAAATGTAACATTATTGGTTGAATAAAAAAAAAGTTTATAAGTACTTACTTACTAAATTTGGAGTGATCCTGACACCAGTTAGTAATAAAGGTAATTTAAAATACAAAAACCGACTGTCAATTAGTATGAAAGCATGAAATTATGTATACATATTATTAAATTAAATCGGATCTACATTTTTTACGAAAAATAGATGTTAGCTACATATTCTATCAAAAAAACAATAACCGCGAATCGATCCCGATACTCACGAAATTGTAAGTTGACATGACGTTACCATTTGGTCATCGCGGCGCATATATGAATTATTGATATTATTGAAATATTAGTATAAGAAAATATATTGAAAAGAGAGCAACAAAAGATATAACTATATATATATATATTGTGGATTATATAAGTATAGAGATTAGTATAAAGATTATATAATAAAAACTGAAAATTGGAAGATTAAATTAAGTCGATGAGTTCTGGATCAATAGTGTCGAAAAATTATAATAGGAGCGTCAAATGAAGCATTCAGATTTACAAATCTACAAATTAACCATCATATTCAATTTAAATTAGTCAAAATTTCATAAAAAAATATTGAAAAACTATAATAACTACCTACTATATAAATGTATTATATTTGGCCGCATCAATTGTATTTAATAATATAATTTAATTATCATCCCTTAAATATTATCAAATCTAACCGTAACTTATCTTATCCAAACCAAATCAAATGTAAAAATACATCAGTTGAAGAATACTTAATATTAAAGAATTGTTTAACATGTCATCAAAATCATCAGTCTGAATCTATCCACAGATGGATTAAGACCATAAAATGAACTATTACATCGATCCAACAGCCCCCACGTTCACGTTTTGGACATTTTCGTCCTCTTGGATACTATTGAACTATGAAGAATTTAGCCTATGCATTAACCACCACTAAGTGTTAAAATTATAGTCATATAGTAGTGCTAGAAAAATCATCAGATGTATAAAGAATACACATTTTAAAACCACCACTGCAATAAAATTACAAGTTGTAATAATTATGTATGTCGACGTAGACATTTAGGTTTGATGCTTTACCGACCGTTGAAGTCTAATTAATTTTGCTACTAAAATCAAAACCGCATCAGTACGCATGCGATCATACAAAACAATAGTTGCTTTATTGGTTACAAAATAGCTGAATATTTAACGAATACGAGTGCAACTTCAAAGTTAAATATGAAATACTATACTCCGCATAACTACTTCCAACCTTCTGTAGATGTGATCTTATTCTCAAAATATTAATTACCACTACCTATTCAATTTATGCATTAATATTTTTAATATTTGAACGAGGACAAGTTCTTCTCACTGGTTAGAGCAAAACAGTTGAAATTACCACGTCACTATGGAAATAATATCATCATTTTATTCATCACATCCATGAGATATAATCAAATATGATATTAGGAATAAAATGCTATAACCTATAACATTTCATACAAAGTAATTAATCTCTTTTCACGCATAAAAATATCTGATTATATATATTCTTATTTTATATACTACTTGCACTCATTTAATCTTCACCACTTCAAAATTATTTATTTTGATTAATATCAAAGATAGAAAACTTTCTTCCATACAGATGTAGACTAAACAAATGAAAATTAAGCAAAAAAGAGCCCATTTCTGTTAATTTTCTTAGTAACCGAGTAAGAATATTGATGAACTTGGAAGGTTGTATACAAAATGGCACTTACGAGAAACTGGAAATTGGAAACCATATAAGGTTTCATCTTTTTTTCTATATACGACACTTGCTTTTCCCTCCACCACCCGCCACGTCACCAGACCCGTTTTGCAAGCGTATACCGTGGCGTAAGGAGCGTTAAGTGCTCTTCAAAGTTGTGCTGAAATTGAGCAACTTCCCAAGACCTTGGTTGGCGTGCACTAGAGTGTGCGTGATTCCTACTTCGATATAATATGTTACGGTCAATTCTCAATGAGAAAAGACCTTCTCGCTCGCCATAAAATGCCGCAAACTTTTTAAAGGCTGAGAAATTTTTTCCTCGTAGATACCAAATTGCAATAGCCGACTGATCCAACTGGTCCAAAGGGTCGGGCCGACTTGAGAATGTCTTTCCTTTCAACCCACATATGGGGACACTCCCAGAGAACGTGATCGGCATCCTGCAATTTTCCACATACTCAAGTCGGAGATTCTATTAGGCTAAGTTGACAGAGCTTGGAGGCAAAAACACCGTATCAGGTTAAAAACTGAGAAGTTCAATGGTCTGGAGTCAATCTGGTTATCTCCATGCGCCACTTTATATTTGGAATATAAACAACCATCTTTGATGATAAATGTACACTTTAGAACTAAGGATTTCAATAATTATGTTACAATTACCTACCTAAGCTTTAAATAGTGACTTAAACAATGCACTATTGAATGGCTCATACTTATTCGAGGTATAGACGTTGAGTTTACTTAGTTTTTTTTCAACAATCACGATATGAAGCATCGTTAGTCATTGACTCTTAATATGGCGTAACTTAGGTAATAGCGTCCAGATAGGAAAATAAAAAAGCCGTGTGAACTTGTTAAAACAATGAAACTCATCGTGTTGTTTTACTTCTATATTAAATATTACGAATTTACCCACGTGTTTTGCTAAAAAGTAATCAAAACCTAAATTATCGTTATGAAAGTAAACAGAAGTAAGTCAATAAATTATAACTACTGTTATTGTAGGTTATATTTTATAGTATGTTGTTTCGAGTGTAGGTTAATCAAATATCACAGTAGCTGATGATAAAATGAAGATTGTTCTGACGGTGGCCGACCTCCGTTAAGGGATGGCAAAAAAGAAAAGGATAAGTAGAAATCAACGTTTCATATTTCAATTGTATCATCCAAGCTGTGTGTATTGTATAATTTATGAAATAAGCTTATCGCTTGATATTCAAAACTTTAAAAGCTCATCAAATCAATGAAACCCGTGTCGTACAGCAATTTTTATATGATGTAGTAAATATCAAGTGATAAATTTATTTAATTATGCTATCATTATTTACGCATAGTTACTAAATGAGTTGTTTCAATTTCATTTTAATTAAATTCTACCACAAAATGACCAACTGTAGTCACAAATTTCTCAAATCATTGTCATTATTTAAAGTTTAAACCACAATTTGACCCACATCATACATGCAATAATTTAAAACGTTTACACATACGGTATCGTTTTGGACTCATCATATTTCACTGTCTCTATTATTACAGGTAGTAATTACCTGAGTGATGACATAACACTTTAAACTCACAAAGAAGATAGATGGATGAGCTAAAATTAAGTGTATTTAGTTGAATGAACCATTCAACATTAAGTTTAGCATAATACCTATTCAACTTCAAAATTGATATAATTAAGCCGCGTTGTGCTACTAAAAACAATAAGGCAATTAATATTACTTTTGAAACATTATTTAATTTTTTTCATTTATTTAATTCACAATATTATTATGATTATGCAACTAACTGCAAGATATGAATATACCTACTTTTTATTGCCTCTACAATCTAATGTGAATCTTGGCTGCCCCACGAAGAGGTTTTTTAACATTTTTTTTACGAGAAACGGATGTTACTTAGTCACTTGCTCGATATATTACTTATGATCTAGATTCAAATACATAGGTATTGAAAACGATATGTGATGTTTCCAAACATGGGATGTGAATTCGAAGTTCCACAACTGTATAATCGGACACGTTACAAAAATAGTGAACACCATATAAATAATAGATACCTATATCCACTTCAGAAAAGTGGTGTATATTATTTTTGTAGCGCATGACTTGTTCAATAGTTTTGGACAAACAGGGAGAAGTTTTATAACCAGTTATAAGGAACATATGCATTCATTGAAAACAAACAAGCCATAACCAATACATGGTGATATACCTGTAGATGTTAACCTATTTAACAGTTCATTTCTTAAATTATTTTTAATAACTACTCGATGATACTTAAATCCGTATACATATAAAAAAAACATAATAAATAATTAAATAATAAATAGACGACAACTACATCATTTTTGTCAATGAGAAGGAAACCATAATATATGTATGAACATTTATTCTAGGCATGTCCAATTCGTTGAAGGATTTTGATTGAATTGAAAGAAATTGATTTGTGAAAATGTACAAATCGTGTACCTACTTTTAGTTGTAATATAAAATGATTTCATTGAGATTTTGAATGGTGAGCATTAACCATTACTATCTTTGTTTCTTTAATAAGCTTATTAGTAAATGGTTTTCAAATTAACCTCGCTTTAAGAAGTTTGCGTAACCTCATCATATTTGTTGAATTGTATTTCATTACTGACATCCTGCCGCGGGAGTGAGGGAAATATTCATTTACGCTCTTTAAAATAACGCGTAGTTTTCCCTTACACTTACATAGTAGCTATTCTCACAGTGTGGTAATAATTTGACGATTATTGCTGAATGAAGGCCTAAAAAGGACCAAAACTTATAATTTTCACGACGATTGGGAGTTTAAGTATTTGTTTATGATGTTGAAAGACATGTGTATGTGTTTAATTTATAATGCTTCAGTATTATTAGTCAAATATAGTACGTATGTCTAAGCAAGCTATAGAATAACAATTAATAGTAGAGTACGGTTGATTACTGCTAGTTTTGATACTGGACATTAGATAATAGCATACTTGAAGTTGGATTTATCTGATTCATAACCTTTTGCTCTCTCAAAACTGTCAAAGATTAGAGAAGAATTATCAAAACCTCTGACATCAGTAGTTATAAATAGTTGGCAGTTCCGAAGATGAATTCTTAACCTGTAATATTCATAAATATAAATAATTGAACAAAAACAACTTTGTTTTATAATCAGTTAAAATATGTAGTATTACAACGTAGACGCCAGATTAATTAAACATCAATTGTCATTTAATAAATAAAATATAATATGGCTTCCGTGCCACTATTATACAAATTCCAATTAATATAATAATATTCATACAACATGCAAAAATGTGTTGTGAATAAATCATCACACTGTACACAAGTAAAAATACAGAGAGTAATATTACGATAACCTTCCAACATAAATTTCGTGAATAAAAATACAAAACAAACATTTCACTGTTCGTTTGATTGATGAATGATGCTGGCGTGTTGAAATATGTAATTCAATTCCGAAAGAGAAGCACAAAGAAAGCCAATTCAATACTAATATTGTTGTGTTGGAAACTTTAAAATGGATGTGCGTGTCCTACCAAAGATATATATTGTACATATTATTCAGGTTCTTAATTTATCATTTGTATTGTTTGTGCAATAATTGTTATTGCAGCTGTGTATTCTGACAAATAAAATTGTGTTCAAATTTTCATTCATTAAAAATATTCATTTAAATTATAAGAAATAGAGTTGATCTCCGTAATCGCGTGACTTATTTTTAAAGTTGTATGTTGCTTTCTAATCAAATGAAATAATTAACCAATTGAATTAATATCTCTCAATTTTCGTAAAACGTCTTTGTGAATTCATTATGTAATCCATGCTTTGAGTTATCTCATCTTCACCCTTTATCTATTGCAGCCGCGGTTTATGCACGGCCGCCATCTATGACACTATAAACGTGTCAGAATGAAAATATTATAGTGCCACACTTCCTTTTCTCGAAACGAAGCTGCACGAGACTGATGTAGCAACAGTGCCCCTTGGTGCTTAAATAAAGAGTTTAGAAAATAAAAAAAGATTCTTGACTTGCTTTTTAGTGAAGTATCTTAAAAAGTAATTGAAGTATCTTCTGTTCCCGTGTACTGAAACTGTGCCGAAACAGAGGAGTCAGGAGTTTAAAAGGGATTACGTCCATATTATGGATTGCAATCCCGGTAAGAATTTATAATCCTGGGATTTTGAGATTAATATTCTCCCCCGATTCAGATAACGGTGAGCCTACCTATACCTAGTAACTTTTCAAATCCAAAGTTTTTCAATTTTATCAAATACTCAGTCACAATATATTTTTATTATTATTATGATTAAATACGATAGATGTAAGTATATATTTATCTACAAAAACTTTGCAAATATGTATTCAAAATAAAATACATAATAATATTTTTAAAATCAATAGAATCTCATCTTCAACCCTGAGCTAATAACATAATTAACTACCATAAAAAATATATGGCATGTTGTAGACGGCGCAGTTTCTTTAAAATTATAAGTTACATGCCAATTACAAATCGTAATTAAGCGTTTACTGAATTTATTTTATTATATAATGTCAAATAACATTACAATTTAAGCTACAATGCATATTGAGTTGCCAAATAATAATTTAAAAAAGTGCTATCACCAAGGCCTACCTATATATTATAATATAATGTACCAAAATACATGGCTTTATTCTCAATGTTAATATAACATTTAGAATAATACTGTGTTATGTTATTAATATATTTGATGTGATCATAAAATATATAAATCTAAAATTAAAAAGATTGGGAATTATAATAGCATATAGGTTACAGGTTTTACAGATTTAGTCAGATAGCTCACATAAATACCCCAAAGTTTTCATTTAAAACTTTCCCATTCCACATAGGGCCTTCAATCCCATTTTAATGCACACCTTTTTAAGTTATATATTTTTATATTATGCTAGTTGGTACACTATTATACAAATCAACGAATTATTGTAGGTAGGTACTACCTGTATTGAATAAGAAATGACAAGATTTATACGTAAAGGTCAGTATACACGTTCAATAGCATAGACAATAATTATTATGTCAGTGAAGTAATAGTTTTGGGACTATAATAATTATTCGGTTTTTTAAACACTTGAAGGCTGTATACGCACCGCCAGTATTTACCGATAGTATTCTTTTATCATACGTGTGAGAATTCACAACCGTTTGCTTCTTTTCGAGATTGTTTTTATTTCTTTTTTGCATAGTTCGGTGAGAAAATTATTTATTATATTGTGTTATGCACGGCATTACCATAATTATTGTTCACGCAGTCGCCGAATTTTCATTTACAAAATAATAATATGTTAGTTATTTAGTTTCACGTTAGTTTTACATCCGTTATAGAGTGTAAACTAGAATGACCGCCTCAGTCATGGGCTTCAAGCTCACAACTGTGTCAAATTAATATATATATATATATTTAAAATCAATGTGTCATTTTTTTATTTGCATTAAGAATATGGATCATGGCCCCCACAATGGGGGGCTCACAGGACTCTGGCCTGGAAGCCCGGGCTTAGAGGGGGCCCGGCGTGGCGGGTCGATCAGTTATTTTTAAAAAAGTGGTAAAAAAGTCGCCTGCGGCGCTATTTTCTTAATTGATTATTAACATTATAAAATATATGACTGCTATGTAATTTGATGTGATATGATGGTTGATATTATTCATTAAATTATAATTCGAGTGTAGATTATTTTAAGCGTGTTTCCTGACCTATAAAATGACTTATCTAATATGGCGAAGGGTTGCATGTTACTTAGTTACCATACAAGGAGGTCACGATCAGTGGTTCGTAGTAATATGCTATGTGCCGACAACTCAATAAATCAACTGAATTTATTAAAAAATCGCTAAAAATACATGGAATACCCTTAACCCTGGGATTCCGTAGAAACCACCTGAGGAACACTACTGTACTACTGTACATACTGCCCTTAACCTTAGCAATAGGTAGGAGGGCCCGCCATAGATCCTGGCCTGAGGGCCCGCTTCAGGATGTGGAGGCCATGATATGGGTAGACAATATGGTCCTTAACTCATGACGAAATTAAAATATGTTTGATCTCTCAGTATTTCCATTTTTTAGTTTCAAAAAACAGTATTTGGATAACGAAAACGAGTTTTTAAAAATCTTGATGTAGGTAATCCATCAAATTTAATATAGTATATAGTGGTACATTATGTTACTTAAACTCAAACATTTATTTATTTTAATTATTGTATATTTATTTGGTATTAATTTTTTATATTATGATATTGTAAGTTTGTTTCATATTTGGATGTGCCATGCGTAAAGATCTTTGTGACAAAATAACTAACACCTTTGACTATTTCAAATTAATGGCGACATTTCACACAAATACTTACCTAAGAAAAGTTCTTCATGAATAAATATATTGACTTCATCAAATATTGTTTGTTAGAATGCACATTATAATTTCTAGTTCAGGTATATAAATAACTGAACGCGTGTATTATGAATATATGGAATGTTTTTTATAACAAAAAGAGAGTTTGTAATTGCAAATGGTCTTAAAAGAATAATTTAAATTGAACTCAAAACTGATTCAAATCTTTTGAATTAAAATCGTGAAATAATTTATCTATTCGATTAAATAATCATCTAAATAATAACATCTTCTACAGAATATCTATGGTCACCCACAGAGATTTGAAACTCAGACACTAGGTAGGAAGTAGATGTGTAAAGGAAATTAGAGTTTTTTTTTTAATTAAGTACAATATTGTTATAAAACATTCGAAAGCTTTCATCGTAATATACACAATATACAATATCTAATTATCTAGTGCAAGTACGGTAAAACTAAAATTTAGAGAAATCCTGACATCGGCAAGGAGTCTAGGTAAGTACCTAATTATTAACCATTCAAACCCCCAATATTCACCAATTTGATAAATGCTTCAGTCGCACGAATGTAGTTAATTTCATCGTAATTGGGTAGAGTGCAGGTGACTAAATCATAAAAGCACATTGGCTGGAATCCGATGGATGCGAGAGTGATTCCCATCTGGCACCATACATTTTTTTTTTAAGTTTTGTTCTAATAAGTACATTACATGCTAAAATCTTTTAAATTATTCGTTGTATTTCATTAACTAACTATCTTAATTTATCATAAATATATAAAATTATATATTGTTTATATAAATTATTATAGATGAATATATAAACTTTTATTGCATTGAGCAACTTTGTAATTTTTTAAAACATTTTAATGAAACATTTTCTTGCAATTAGAAATAATAATATATTCATCGTTCATGTACTAATTAATGACTTGAGACATCTGAGTAAGAGGCTGGCCGTAAAACAGTTGTACACCAGCTTTTATGCACATGCATAATGTCTGAAACATTCTGTCATGGCTAAAAATTACATTTTCATCCCGCAACATCTTTTGTATACGCTCAGAAGCTAAGATAGGACTCTAAGGTACTTCGTGAACGGTGTGAAGGCAGAAGCAAGTCAGAGCGTTTGTCTCAAATGCATTTGATAATAAATTTCGTTCTCCGTGACTCGAATGACCTAATCGATAAGAACAAGACAGGACATTTATTGAGGCGACGACTTATGTCACTCATTTCCCATGACTACTTACAAGAGTTCAATTATTATGGCTGTAAAAAACAATTATTTTTATAATAAATCCGAAATCGATAAATCACAGTGTACTACAAAAGAACTAGTTATTTTAATTGTTTCGTGACCAATTTTAGAAGCCCTAAGCCCTAATAATTATACATAGGTACTTACAAATAGTTACATAAAACTAATGTACAGATTCATCTTTTGACTCCGTAATAATTTTATTTTATCTGTGGCCATTTTTTTGGAATCACTCAATTATTATTTCTTCATAATTAGGTATTTAAGAATTAAATAATAGTAATATATTAACGCTGGATACTCCCACGTGAGATTATAGCGAGGAACTCTCATACGGTTTTATTATTCTGAAGAGATGTATGCTTAAATTATGAGCAGTAGGTAGGTGCGTGGAATTACCACTTATTCAATTTACCTGCCACTTGTTAGTTATTTTTATTAAAAGGTCCAGATCAAGGATTATATTAAATAAATAAAACCTAAAAGATCTTTTGCACCCAATATATGAATCTGGGTATTATTTAGCAAACAGTGTGGGAGAACTATAATAGATACCTTTGAGTCCTTAAAAAAATCTTAAGATTTGTTAAAGAAAATGGCATTTATTGATCAAGATGTAATGAAGAGATATACTTATATTTATGTGAGCAAAAAGATGGTATATAAAATATTGTGAAAACAATAGATTTCATTGAATCGGTCAACTACATAAGGTTCCAAGGGAGCCAGTTAGTAGCAAGGCGACCTATGTACGTAACTTCTGACAATAACAGAAGACCTGTATGGCGATAGTGAACAACAACAACAACAACAACAACAACAACAACAACATTATTTGGTCAATGCTATTGGAAAGCGGCAGTACTGAATTGTTACTGGTGAAACCTTAGACTATAGGGTGAAACAGTTTCTGCATGTTGCAAGGATTCGCCAAACGTTATAGTATCAAAAAATATGCAGTAATAACTATAAAATTATGGAGCGAATGGGTTTCAACAAATAATTTGAATTATAATTAGAACAAGTCTTTTGAATTTACAACAATTGATTGTAGTATGGTTGAATTGGTAATAATATCAAAATAAATATTACCCTTGAGGTACAATTATCTATTAGGCAAAATTATTGACGCGATCTATCCTTTCATTGTTGTATTATAATATTATCAATGATGAAGTTCCCGCAGGTTGCCATGATCGCGCCGCATTGACGCAGATACTAGGTCGGTTTGGTTGTACCAGTGTCAACTAGTGTCTACGTCAAAGCGAGGCGTACGCGACAATTAAGACCATATATTCTCCCGGGAAATATAGGAACTATACTCTATTTTTAAAGTGCCTACATATAAATCAACAAATATCATATTAAACAAACTCACCAAAAAAAATATTAAAATAAAAATATTTTTTTGTAATATTACTAAATCCAATGTAATAGGTTTGAACCTGTAGCTGGTTTCAAAATGCATATAGTTGTTATTTTTAATGTGTATTTGATCCAGTGTAATCGGCTGGGCAAATGGCTAACAACCATCCCTCATAAAAATACTGTTGATACAACCCATATGCTCTGATTTGGATCTTCTCTCTTACTTCTTACAAATTTATATATTTTTTTAATTAAACCATCCCAAGCATATTTGCGTAATACTAGAACGGTTTCTAATGCAGCCGATGTCGTTGTTGTATCATTTAGCATATCAATGCAATGCAAATATAGATGAAGTTATATACAAAGGAAGAGATAATGGGCCATAAAATGCCAACTTTGACCCTGCATCATAGGTCTCGTACGCGCGTCATTGTGAACTCAGAAGATTCTCACTTTCGTTTTCTCCACTCAAATATTAAAAAAACGTATAATCGGCCATTGCGCAACCTCGAGTCTCTGCGGTCGAAAATTGCGTAAAAAGCGAATACGCTCGACAAAAACACAAACAGCCGGGCTGTTGACCCATTTGGGATGAGAACTCATTAGCCATTAACACTTCTTTATTTAGATTAGGGAAACAGATTTATTAATAAACTATATTCTAGTGAAAATATATTTCCATAAACATAAATCATAAGTTTAGTGTGGCACATGGTTTAAAATCAAATTTTATTTTAATGACAGTCTCTAAGAAGAGTTTGTAGTCAGCCTAAATCACGGGTGGCGAACCCGTGTCCCGCGGGCCTCATGCGGCCCACTGGGTGTCAACTTGTGACCCGTGGAGCTGTGAGAAAATAAAAATAATATCAAATGCTGCCGCTAGATGTGCTAATTTTTCAAATTGAGATTCGATATTGGCTCAAGATTTTAAAAAGCACCGTGTGCTTTTGCTGCATTTGCAACGCCATTCTCCGTAGACGTGAATTTATTACCGGGAAATTTACAAATGGAATAATGTGAAATATATTGCGATGAAGATTTAAAGGAGAAATTCTATCAGGTTGGTTTGGAAGAGTTTTACAAAACATATTTGGACAATGAGAAATATCCTGCATTTTACAAACATGCTATAATGATGACTTCGCTATTTGGAAACACCTACACGTGTGAACAGCTTTTTATTAGGTTGAAGCATATCAAATCCCGAGTGGGAACATGAATCACTGATGTGCATTTGGAAAACATTACTGTTTGCGTGTAGGAACAACCTCACTCGATATCGATATTGATGCACTTAGTTCTTCCACACAAAATCAAACTTCTCACTAAAATTTATTATTTATATTGTTTATTTTAGCTAATTTTATTACTATTTTGTTTATTTTTTATTATTTAAAAAAAGTCTAATCTAATAAATATATTGGATTCTTATTTTATTTTATTAATATATATTTTTTTGTTTTGTATAAAAAAAAAAATCGATTGTGCGGCCCGGTTGGAAGTCTCATTTTTAGAATCTGGCCCGGCTGCTGAAAAGGTTGACCACCCATGGCCTAAATGTATATCATTCTAAATAAGGTTCGATAGTTTAAAGCATCGATAACATTGAGCTACTTTACAAGCTGCTTGTTGGCGAATTTAAAAGCGGTCGAGTCAGCTAGTGCGATTGTGATGATGACACACAAAACGTTCCACCCGCTCAGAAGCCAACAAGCTAGCGAGTTGAAACCGTCATTTTTGGTACAATTTTGACAGAACGTATTGAGTAGTTAATTTTTTTACCGGGAGGTCGCCACTGTCGCTCTACTGCGCAGACGCAAATCGGTACCACACGCCAGCGTGTAGCGTGTAAAGTAGACCGGCTTTCAACTTTTCTCGGTAGATTGTTTACAATCTGCCTGTTAGCTTGTTCGATAATGGCACTGGGCAAGTTTAAAATCAGAAATTCGCCAACAAGCAGCTTGTAAAGTAGCTCAATGTCATCGACCCATAAGAACAATAAAAAGCGGGAGGAGGGTTGACCGAGATAGTTTGATACGTAATCCAAACACTGTTGGTGATAGCGTCTATGCCATAAATCCCTAATTGTTATAAATTCTATCTAACTGGGGGTCTAAAACTACGTATATTATGGATAACAATACTACTTAAATTGTTTGTATAATACATTATTTTATTAATTAGAACCATTTATTTTGTTATTAGTTCACCGTGTTCCTCTCTTCTATGTGCACCTTTTGTTAGAAATAGTCTCAGTAAACTCAGTCAAAGCACACTTGAGGGCGTGGTGACCTCGGTATTAGGTATTTAGTCCTAAGACATTCCCATGAGTAAAAACTGCTGATGATTTTCAACCAAACGTATGACCTCGTAATACACTCGATTAAGACCGAGTGTTATGCAAGGAGGTTGATTTGAAGGGGTCTATATTTCTGCTGTCCATAAATAGTAGTATGCATAGCAAAATTGTCTGGCAAACAACGTAAGCGTGAAGGACATTTGGACATATGGACGTCATTTTGAAGAGTGACCTCCCCCATCATCTCAAATGTGTGCTTGCAGTGGTCACGTATGCAAGTAGAACATGCTCTCTTAGTTATACAAGGATTTATAATTATTAATTAATAGTTGCACAACTTATCATGAAAAGTGTTTGTTAGGCATCACGCGTAGAGATAGAAAAAGGATCCTTTTTAATTATGCCAAAGCTCTTAGAAGAAGATAACACATAGCTCGTTAGTACGATGGCCGCTGGACAAATCCAATAACAAAGTACTACTTAACTCATTTAGTGCTAACACTGCGACTGGCGTGTTTGGAGTACTTGGCCATTAGATATAATTAACGTGTTATTTAAATGTGGTGATTGAAAGTTCAGCAGTGATTTGTGTAAGATGGATATAAGACGTCCAAAAACACGCTTAATTGATGAAATTTTAAGCGGAATTACGTGGCAGTAAGGAACCAAAAAGAGTGGAGAGAGCTTTAGGATGCTCTCCATCAGACTAATGGATTGATACAGGCTGATGATGGCAAAACTTTTTGAATATTACAAATTGAAAATTCCACGTGGTATGACTCCTGACATACTTATATGTAAATCTTTTTATTTTTGACGACACGTTTTAGCAGTGTTCTGAATACAAATCCATTGATTTTTTTCATATAATTGATACTCACAAAATAAACATTCAGTCATGATTAAAATTATAATAAATTTAATTAGCATTCACTTGCTGGAACTTTTGTAATAGTTAAATTGAATTGTTAATCGAACAAAGATTTTGAGACACTCTTTAAAACTTCGTTAAAATGTACGCATTTTCACGCGACGAAATGACGTGCTTCCCAATCCAATGCAATATTATATTAGAATTTAAAAAAAATCCTATTCAGAATATTAATTTATATTATTAAATATTTTCATATATTCGGTATAAGGCTGTATCTTATAAATTTATTATAATCGATAGATGTTAAATAAAAGCCTTCTTCAGTGCAGATAGAGCTTTATATATGAGAGTGACTGAGAGTGACATTATTTGCTAGTAATTTTGCATTGCAGATGCGTTTGTAGCAAGCTTCTTCACATTTTATCTGTGATTTATTTCCCAAAGCAGGGCTTAAGTAAAAAACCCCCAAAATAATATTTATTCAGTGAGTCATCATAATTTCATAGTCACGTAAAATCGCAAATAAGTAAGCAAGTTTTTATCTTTTTTTACTAGAGATTTTGCCAACATGTAATTATTGTTATTATTCAACCATACTTAAGATATTTTTGTAATCGAAGAATAATTTACAAGTTTTAAGAATGTAGCATTCTTTATTGGATATACATCATTTGAAAACACATGTGAAAAATATAATATGTCTACTAGAATTTTTTTTTTTTAAATACGACACCCAGCGTGACCGAACCTGCGCTCCCTGGGTGTCGCATATAAGATTTTTCTAGTGGTTATATATTTCTTACATATATTTTCAAATTACATACATACTAAAAATGTTTTTGAATCACTATCAAATATTTTAATATTAAATTTCATATTACTCAATACATTATAGTAGATACTCGTATTTCAAGTTTTGGCTATAATATTACGTTGTGGAAAATTTTTTTTTAGTAATTATTGTTTCCCAATTGTTTTGATAAGAGCCTCGTGTTGATGAGTAAATAAACAAGGAAATACAAAGATGTATTACTTATGCACACGTTTAGTATTCGTGAGACGTGCACACAGAATGTGAATGTTTTTATTTTACTAACGCAACGAAAAACTTCACGAATTGCTTATATATCAACGAAGGGTCATTATGACCTCACGATAAATTGAGGTTAACATAGGTCTCTGATAAATCATAATTGTTTTCTAGGTGAATATAGAAGGGAATATGTATAATTGTCTGAGAGTTATTGATGAAACTCATATCGCAATTAAAAATCTGTAAAAATGAGTGTAGTAATGAAAGATCTTTGTTTTCTACTAGAAGTATACTTATATTGCTTCAAATTTTATATGCTATTAATATGATTGTCAGTATTTTTTTATTGGTCATATTATGTAATAAATTTCTTATTCTTTCAATATTGAATAAATTTAGATATTATACAATATAAATCAATTCTCTTTCTCCATTTTCTTAAACTGATATTATGGTGATAAAACCTATCACTGCAATGTTTAAAAATATCTTAACTTTAATTAGATATGTATGTTAGGACTTTTAGGTCCTGCTTCCCATCTCCACGAATTAAAAACATACTTTAGAATAGATCTGTAAAAGTTTTAACTAACTTATGCTTTAAAAATCTAGCAATTTTCCAAAGAACTTTTTCCTTACGTAAAATATGGCTATCAGCAGCTATATTCCAATTAATTAACTCCAAAATATCTCTTCATAACTTTGATAATGACTATTATTACCCCAATAAGTTCTGGATCAGTTCTGTATATAAATTACTAGTTAACACCGAACACCTGCCACTGCCATTTTTTATTGTCACTTTGACGTATGCTTAATCTAAAAAAAGGATGTCATCGAACTAGAAATATGTATTTACGCTATTATCGCGGTAAGTAATTATTAGTAAGTATTAATATTTCTTCCAGACCGAATATTTTTTGATGTACTACAACCATTCTAATATATCTAATTAAAAACTGTATTAGTTTACTAGTTTTAAAAGCAAGTTTTAGCCACTTATTTTATGAAATAAACGTTTAAAAAGTCTTGAATCAAAATTACAAAGATAAATTCAATTAAAACATTTATGAATTTCATACAAGTATTAATTTTAGTGTAAAGCTTTTAAATTGGTCACAACTTTAAGAAAGAAATAATCCATACATATGTGGGCAAGAGTAATATATTATCATATACGATTCAGTAATTAAGTTTATTTTTTAAAAAGAAATGCGTAGGAATAAAATACATTCTCTACCTTTCAACACCAATAAAACGATCATTTATTACACCAAACAAAATTAATTAAACATATACGTATTCTTTGCTAACTTTAAACTATACTCAGGTCGTTAATCAAAATGCGTTGATGGTATTACATAATTAATCATAAATTGAAGATAAAATAAAAATATTATGTTGTACGATACTTTTCATATAATACGTCTGCAAATTTGTGAATGAAATAATCATTAACAAAAAAAATATTACACAATGCTTTTATTGGATTTTCATATTTTATTCGAGATTTTTTAAGCAAATTTATATTCAATATGAGAAATGAAAACACGCGATTTAATATTATGAAAAAGTATAGTTTAACTCTTAATATAGTCATCAAACATTAATACTTCGGGAAATTAATCAAAATTAAATATATATATACATCTCTAAATAACATAATATTATCAACGTATTACTATTGTATTTAGTAAATAGTAATTCCTAAATCCATCTTAAGATCTCAATGTGATAATAATTCTATTTTATTTATACCTGCTTATTTTATTTCAGAACAACTCTAAATTTAAATTGACTAAATGACATATAAACTTTTCTTATGGTGAACATTAAATCATTTTACCGGTTATTTTCGACAATAATCTACTTGTAGTGTAAACTCATTTGAAATTATAAATCTTGGTAGATTTAGTAGATATAACGTAAAATCAATACGTTAACACATCGACAAAGAAACGTAAGGATATACAATTAAATATAAAAAATATCAATTAGTTGTACAATTATAATTATGTCTTGCATAATTCTAAGGGTATTCTAAAGGCTTTGTTTCAACTTCATAAATTATCATTTTAATGGTAAATTATACAATAGCACGATTCATACTAATATATTCCATCTATGGTAAATTATACACTATCATGAATAATATTTATAGTTGTGTCACAGTAAGAAAATGAGGTTAAGTTTTATGTAAACTTTTAAACGCCCACACGATGAGGCATCCTTATTCGCAATAAAATATTTTTAACCGCTATGAACGTTGCGATAGA
Source organism: Rhyacophila brunnea (assembly GCF_057557595.1). Classification (NCBI taxonomy): domain Eukaryota; kingdom Metazoa; phylum Arthropoda; class Insecta; order Trichoptera; family Rhyacophilidae; genus Rhyacophila; species Rhyacophila brunnea. The sequence goes on from NW_028232774.1 coordinate 27,178,195, forward strand.
ATATATTTAAAAAGAATGCACTAAATAATTATCAAGAATTTAATTTCATCACGAATTTTTTTTACATATTATCTTCTACTTCACATTTTTAAAGAATTTTCCAAACAAACTAAAGATTCAAATTTATTTTAGAATTATTATTTCTAATATGTTATCACATTTTTATAATGCCTAATTAAAATAGTTCTTATTTTTATTCAATGTAATTAATTGTATCTTGACGAAACTTTCGTAATAGATATTCTTCAATTTAAAAAATAATATATTATAATATGCGCGTATTAAATTCAATTTATCTAAATTATTTTTAATTATAATAAATATAATAATGTTGTGTAAGTTTCAGTATTCATTATTTCACCTATAATACAATCACACTTTTAATTTCTTATTTAAAATTAATTTGATATTTTAATATTTTTATTGAGTGCGTATATATTAAATATTATGATAATATATTTCCATATGTTGGTTTGAGACCAACATTATTATTTATAGTTCTCACTTTTCTATTATAAAATATAATTAAGCATTGTGATTCCAGTCACTGGAAATGTATATCCTCACAACTAAATTGACAATGTATAGTTCAAGTATCCTTATTTTTCACAATTACACTGAATGTTCACTAATTAGTAAATGAAAATCACAAAAAACTTACCGAATGAAAAGCGTTCCCACAATCCTTTATAGAATGAAGCACTTAACACTCAAATTAATAACCAAAACGCGACAGCGAGGAGCTAAAAACAGCCCCTATTCTATAGCCTCGAAGGCTTATTTAATAATATGTCTTATTTATCAATATGAATGCGTTTATAATTCAGTTTTATTTTGAAATATAACGCGGTAAATCGCGTTGAAAAGCTACCCTAGGAAAAGTTTCTCAAGGTCGCCGCCTTTTCTTGTGCTCAGCGGCCGGCTGTTGGCGCTAGCGTCTGCGTGCGCACGGATCTACCGCGCGGCCGTAATGGCGGGCTGTGTCAAAAAGAGCGGATATTTTCGCGGCTTTTCTCGTGGGAGATTTTCGCTTTCGGTGCCTTATGATAATTAATGGGACGGCTTGTTGGTTTTCACTGCGCGCTTTAGTGCGCATATGCCGCGGCTGTCGACATAGCGCGAGTGTCGCGCAGAGCAATCTAGTGAAAGTATTTATACCGCGAGAAGATGTTGTGGTCCAACATGGTAAGGGGGGTGAATCGTGCACTCCCGCCTATTCGTCCTTTTTCATTTGTGTCCTGAATTTCATGAAGACACCATTAATCCTTAACTCTGTGTGGGTTCACAGACTATAATATTTTATACATATCCACGTTAATTTAACATAATATCATGTGGCATGAACAATATTATCTATATATTTTCTAAATACCTAATAATAATCTTATTTATATTCATCATTAGTATTAGTAGATTACTATGTCAACGGTCGTAAGGGGAATTTTTGCATAAATGAGTTACTTTATGGGGTAAAATTGCTTTAATTGTGTTAATTATTGTAATTTTTTTGTGGACAGGCATTGTAATAAATAAAATAAAATAAATTCTATTCCGAGATTGGCGACCAGCTTGCAGTGCACCTCTCTATCCTGGGCCGGTCGTATCAGATCCCCAACGCCATGGACATTACACCACTTACGGAGGTTAAGTAACCAAGATAATCTTCTTCTATCTGCCCTTATGCTGCCCTTTACCTTTTCCTGCATTATAAGTTTGAGTAAACCGTACTTTTTATTGGGAAAAATATGGACAAAGTATACAGCTTTTTTGAAGTTGACAGTAGTAGATACTCTACAATATGTTGTACTTATTCCATGTTATAATTCCAACATTAACATATTTCCTAATAATATACTTACTACATATTGGATTAAATAATTTAAAATATCTTTTTCACCATCAGCAAATAAAATTATTATTTTGAATTGCTCTCCTGTAAAGTTGAACATTTTTCTTTGCACCCCTTTATTTTAACGCTCGCTGTATTAAATCAAGCCTAAAGTTAACGAAGGCGCAAATTCATAGATAGTTATAAATAAGTACTTACGACGGTACTTCAGTGAAACGGCAAATAATTTTCAACTATAGGTGCGACGAAATTTTAGACTCGCTGGCAATCGGAGAGCGAACGTCGAGCTGTGAACACGTCAATTTGTTTCGTGATGTAGACGGGGATATTAATTCTTAAATCATGTAAAGATGACTAAAAAACGTTACGCATTTACTTGAAAAAGAAAACATGTCACTGAATATATTATTATTGTTACTAATAGAACAATAAACAGAACATTAAATGGACGCATGTTGGATTTATATGACAAATTATATTTCGTTCGGCACGCATCATTTTCACAATCCGCGCATCGCCTAGCCACGATTTTTTAGACCATACCTCAACTGAGGTATAGCCTTAACTAAAATGTCACACAAGTAATCAAGGAATATCAATGACGATAGCTAACAAGCTTCAATAATTATGTTCCCTTAATGGAATTTTCTTGCATACATGGAAATCTGGCAGGTAATTATTCTTAGTTTTATTATAAATTAAATAAAACCTTATAAAATATAGTAACATACATAGAATATCCAGAGAATAAAAGTCCACCCGCCTTGTTGCACGAACAAAATAAGAAAAATAAATACTAATTTAGAGTAACCATAATCAAAATTTATAATGAGACAGCTTAGATATTTTAGATAACTTAATGTTATCCCCACGTTGGTTGTCCACCCCAGTCTCTGGGGTCGCAGCTACGGGTCTGCATCTCGTGTCTGACAAAATTACATGTTGTTTTTTTTATGTATTTAATCGATAGTAAGTTGGGTAATTTGTTGACGAATGTCTAATAGCTATTAAGTATAAAAACTATGTTAAAATAATCGCCACTCTATGTAGGCCTAATCCCCATATGCTACGGAAGGGGTGAACACGGTAATACACATTTCATTTTTGTACTATCGATCTAGTCTCAGTAATGGCATGAATTACTTACTATAATGATCTAGCGTTGTATTTTTCAAATTGATTTATACAACGTAAAATTAAGGGTAGTGTGATGTTTGCTAATTTTTGTAAGATATGATTTTGAAAAACCGATAGAAGACACTAGCCCAAAAAAATCACACTTAAAAATATGCTGGAGGAAGCGATCCTAGTCGTTGTTTTTTATTAAAAGATGACAATTTACAGTCACAATTATTTAAATATATATGTATATAGATAATCACAATAAGTTTCTGTCTGTTTGTATTTTAAATAACTAGGTTATATATAAATATATAAACAAATAAATAATAAACGTGTAAAATTAAACGATATAAGTACCCACATATAATATATTATATAAACGAAAAAACAATAATTATAATACTTCCTCCATTCCCCTAGATACCTCAAGAGTAAAAACTAAACCTTAAATAGCGATTTAATAGCTTTTTAGATTTTTATGCTTATTCGCTGTATCAGGTACTCCTACTTCAACAGAACGGCACTCACCTGTTTTATCAGTCAAGCGATGACCAATCTCAGCCACCGTATTCAAAACACACGGTCCCCAGGGTCTGAGATGTTTTTAATTTTTTTTAAGTGCAATATAAAGAATGTTACATTATCAAAATATGCCTTGTGAATAATTATTCGTTGAATAAAATAAATAGTTTATAAAACTATTGATTATAAGGCATCTCGTCTCATGGATGAAGTAGATGAAATGGTAATACATTAGATATAATATAGTTGAATCATTGTACGGTGGCACTATGGACTGTTTCAAATAATACCAATATAACTGCGAATCGTTTTTGCCGTACCTATCCATGGTGTCACTGTAAAATTATACCATTTGCTTGAATTTCACAATATTGAAAAAACATACGTATGACCTACAAATCCATCCCTTGGTACGTACACCTCTGCATACAATTTATCGGTATTTATACTCGTATACTTAAAATAATTGTGGTTTTATCATTTTCATTTCGCATTCTCGCAAAAACAACTTTAAAGTCTCTAAATTGCAGTAAACTTTAACATTTGTACATGCACATTCCGAGCGTCTCATCAAAAAACGCCAGATGCGTTGTTTTATTTCATAACGTCATCCATAGGGTCAAATACCACTGCTGGATGGGTTAAAAATATTTTAAATATAAATCAGTAGTTAAATTTAATATGAATACACTATTTTTAATCATATCACTTATAGGAAAAATGATTGATCACCGGAAGAGCATTAGCAATAGAACTGGAGCATACTATGTAACCTCTTAAGTTAATTTAAAATATTCTGTTATTTCACCAAAATTATGAGATATCATACTTTAAAAAATCATACTTGAAAAAAAATGAATTGCTTCAAATAAAAAATGCACATAGGCAATACTATTTTACCACGTTTTTATTAGCTCGTATTCTTGTTTGTCCAAGATTTGTATTGGACGATTGAAGATTTTTAACAAACTTTCCGACTAGCTAGACATTTGAAACTTTTAGAATATATCAAAACATGATGACAATGCATTCTTTTAATACTTGTAACCATCTTTAAGCAGAATTGAATTCATTTTAATAAATTTAATTAAGTTAATTTTGTTTTGTATGGAAAGTTATTTCGGAAAAAAATCGTAAAAAGTAAAACACTATTATTGGTTGCTAAGGGGGTCCTAGCAACTAAATTATTAATATATACGTGCGTTACTATGGAAAATGTCAAAATGACATTTCAGTGTTCTATATTTATTCAGTATTTCTATCAAGTACAAAAAAAGTATTTATTAATACATAGAATTGTCAAGTTTATATATGATTCAACAGAAAATTTAAAAACGTGATATATAAAAAGTTATTTTTATCTTGTAATTATTTAATTTAACTTTCGTAAGTACCTATGTATATTATATTAGATGTACCTATAACTCGGAAGAAAATCAGTGCGATCCTTGTGCTTGACGTGAGCTCCAAAGAGTTTTTATGTGAGGTACTAATTTGGAAAATTTTAATCTTAAATCTCCACAGTTTGTGATATCAAAACGATTTATTTTTTTAGTAACAAATCGTTTAATATTATTATTCATTCGCATTTAATATTATGATGGGAATGGCAGCAGTAGTTTTTTCGGAAAGTGATGGTTGCAATATCAAAAAAATATTTTCGAAAACGCGTTTTTTAACAAACAAAATGTACCAAATATTAATGATTTGCACATTGCCCCCCAAAACAATCAAATTGCCCCTCGGTAGGCGTACGCCCCACGTTGGGTAATATTGCTTTAAAGAATGCTTTAGACATTATGAGAAATTTTGGTAGAAAACACTGTAGTAAGTAAAAGTATATTTTTAAAAACATCTTATGAATTTATCTACTAGAAAAAATCGTTTTTTAGAAGAAAAAAAATACGACACCGAACGGGACTTCAATCTGTAACCGCTGGATTTGCGCCAGTGTGCTTGTCCGATTAATCTACGGGCATCCTACTTAATTACGAAGAATTTAACTTACGCTAAATGCTTATCAAATTGCATTAATAAGGATTTTTTTAGTGGGTATCCATGAGATGTTTTCAAATTATGTATGTTCAATTTATAGAATACTACATTCACAAATCTTGTAAATTATTTGTTGAATAAAAAAAAATGGTTTATTAAAAATTAACTATTTGAAATTAATTAAAATACGACATTAATGATAAGGTATCAATAAAAACTATTATTTAAAAAAAATAGTTCACTGCTATATTAATTGAATTCAAACAAATTATTTAGTATACGTAATCCGCATAATTTAATAACATTCTGTTTCAATCGCTCATAAGGATATTGCTAATTGACTTGTCAACTGTTCTTCTAAACCAGTTTTAAACGGAATGTTCAATTATCTTAATCAAATCAAGTTTGCTTTTTTATTTTATGCCAAGACATGTAATAGCAAATAAGAATCTAAATTCAAATAGGTAATGCAGTCGCTATTTTGTAAGGTCTATTCTTAACGGTTATCATTTAGCACATTTTCGTTATTTTCATTGTTCCAAATTAACACGGAAGGCATTCCATACACAAAACAGTTATCGGCAGCTATCTCCAATTCGTAATATGGTGAAAAATTAGGTTGGTAGACATATCGGTCAAATTTGGATATGTTCGAGCAGCCAGTTACGGCCGAACATAAGCGGATAAAGCCGAACACAAGAATTTTGTATTCACACGTCAGACATATCAAGATAACCTACAATTTTATTAATCATGTCATTGCGACTGCAGCACGAATGTAAATTACAATGGAACAAATATTATATTATTACTAGCTGGTACTAGCCACTCGATATTTGACAGCTCGCGGGAAACTATAAATTGAAACGGCGGCCGTGACGTAATCATATTTCAAAACAGTCGGATCTTGCATCTCAATTCTCGATTTGTAAAATTGACGTACTCTGTCTCGTTCTCAAAGTTAACATGGCCAAGACAGGAGCTGTTAAAAGATAACACTTTTTTGACAGTTCAAACGGTTAACTTATTTAAATAATTAACCGCCGGAATACGTAAAGTGATAAATGTAATATATTTATCATAATTAGCTCTTTTTGGGTGTTAAAGGGATATGGTAGAATAGGTTTGGCTGGAAGAGATATTTTTTCAACATAAACATAAACGCTAAAGAATCCACATTTATTTTTCATTACAGAACAAGATAAACTATAAAAACTAATAAATATCTATAAAGTAGTCTAAATCTTTCTAGAATAAAGTTGTTTCCCAATAAAATAATATAATTTTTTGCGTTTTTCTTAACCTTTCGCACAATATAATGTATTCAATTTCATCTCGTTTATTATCTGTAGGTTATTGTTAGAATTAAATATAATCACAGTTTGTTTTTGTATACGGAAGAGACGTAAACATTATTATTTTTCAACATAAGTTTACTAGTTTCAAAAACATGTTTAATAAAATAAGAGAAAATAATAACCCAAAGCTAATCATCCGCAAAAAAGCTTTTATACACTTGTTTTATGTTGCTCCGGCACCAGGAGTAAACCAATACAAAGTTATTATATTACAACAAGAGACATAAATCTTAATTCATTTTCATTTAAATAATAACTAAGCTATCGTTAGTTTTATATTTTATATTTTTTTAATATATTGACTTGGATTTATGATCTAGAGGTGTTCACATCTTATTGTAGGTTGGGAATACTCTCAAAATGTCTACTGATAATCCACACTCCACTCCCTTACGAATCGAGGTCAGTCGTACTTTGCAGCGGTGCTATAACATTGATTTTCATCTTGTCACGTGTTCATAAACCATAACCATATTATCATGTCATGTAACAATGTGACCATCATCTGTTACGGTGACCACCCGTTTTCTACGAGGAAAGTCCTTTAGTTGAGTCATTTGAACCTGATATCAGTTAAATATTATACTGAAAATTAGGTTTTATCATTTTAGTAGTAAAGCAGAAAAAAGGAAATATACTCTTTCTAAAAAGAAATCTTTTTTAATAGAAAGCATGATGGAAATTATTGTTTTTGAAAAGATGAAAAATCTGTCGAGTTTTTTTTATGAAAATTTTACAAGTAGTATCTCAATATAGATTGTAAATACTAAATTGGTATATTTGTTAGTTGAAAGCAAGGAACTCAGAAATAATGGGAACTGAAATACCTAAACGGTGTGGAGTAACATGCAACCGATCTCGAGTGTGGAAGAATATGGAATAAACTTAAACACAACTGCTCTCGGCTTATGCACTGACGCTCATTCAATATTGGTGTATTTAAAGGTTGTAACCTGCACGTCTATAATGTGTGATTCAATTTCGTAGGACACTCACACATTCAAAACCCTGCGTCAAAATGTAGTGTATTGGAGTATAGCCTATCGGAATTCTATTTATTAATTTGTTCTGTAGTTGAATGATTTGAATTGACTTAAAATCGCAACTTTAATTTTATATTCATAATCCATGAAGTAGTTATCAACGATAAATATTTAGTAGTATTTTGATAAAGGGATCGGGAAATCTTCTTCTTCTTTGACGTCCACTCTTCAGTTGAAGCATATTTACACCACACGATGCCTCCAAGAATCCCTGTCGCTCGTCAGTGTTTGTGTGTCTCGAGGAATAGTGAAAAATAACCCCAAAATTAAATCTTTGAAATTTTGTAGGCAATGAAAGCCCAAAAATAGATATTATAATATATCAATACTACAAAATAATCCTTAGAATTTTGATATTGGTGCCTTATGAATTTACCTACCTTAGTGAACAATGATTTTATATTCGTACGAAGAAGGTATAGAAATCATTTGGACTTTTAAAAGTGGATTAAAAATGAAATGATTAAATTTTTATGATCGATTTTAAATGCAAACATATAATTTACAATATTTAAGAAATATATAAATATTCTTTGTTGAACATGCATAATTTTGATATACTTCAGAATCATACCTATATTATGAAAATATTTTTGAGGAAAATGTATTCTTTACTTTAAGGGCAACTAATAGGCCATCCATGAACAGAAACCGTATGCGGTTTCGAACCGTGTGCTATACTAAGCTTATCTTTTTTGTTCATGAAAATATATTTTCACAAAGTATATTATAAGCATCTGATCGTATCCGTTTATACCATACAATTACACTTATAAATTTAGTGAAAATGTATTTTCATTATGTAACAACAATCATAAGTTTAGTATGGCACACGGATCTAAATCGCATACGGTTTCAGTCCATGGATGGCCTCTAACTATTTGCTACAATAGCAACCATATAGTGATCTTTGACTAGAGATATTTGTGACGGATACTTGATTTGTAATGGTATGACGTTTACAATAACGAGTAGATAAAAATCGACGTACAGACTCTCGATATATTGAAAGTGAAGAAGCGACGTTAAACCTGGCTCGTAGATGTGCCACGAATGGCTGGAAATAATTTAAACTAAGCCTAGTTGTTCTTCAAACCAACCGGATTCAGGCGTCCTGCCCGGTATATAATATCTGCAGAGTCAAAACGGCAGAGCTACGAGATGCTGTCATGACCTGAGGACACGCAAGCAGACTAGTGAATTACAGCGAGTAATTAATTTATAATTTAAAAAATAATATTGTTAACTAATAACAAAAAAAGTTCCCAACCCCTGTTTTAATATATATGTTATTATTATATAAACGATTTTTCGAAAAAACTAAAATGGCCGTGGTTTAGAAATACAAAAATGACCCTCTCTCTTCCGACGCGTCGCGCCGGCGCTACAACACGCTTAATTATAACCTCGCGAGGCAATTTTTTTGTTTTTAATCGTAAGCTAACCTGCAAAATGTAATGTAATACATTGCTATTTTGTTTGAACTAGGAGCATTATACCCCTCATTTCCGTGTGTTTTGTGTTAGAATCGAATATTCCACTATGGTCTGTGGCGATTTTAGGTGGGATATGCTGATGAGTCTAGACTCTAGAGAGGCACCCTTTAATTTTTTTCCGCGTGTGATAAACTATCATTTGATAATATTAAAAATATGTCAATTGTTATGTTACCAGAATTTTTACAAATCTATGTTTTTTTATATTCATATTGATTCTAAGATTTCGGTAGGTAAACTAATACGAATCGATTGCTACTTAATGGAAAATTGCCACTGTATATAATTATTAAGTGCCAGGTATCATGTGCTCTTTCTTAAAGCAATCACTGTTTAACTGAACATTAGGAACAAAACAAATGTTTTTGCAACAATAGTAACAATGACCTAGTATGAATCGACTTTGTTGAATTAAAATTTATTCACACTTTATTCGACCTAATCGTGCTTTTCCACTTTAAATCCTATCACGTGTCTTCATGTCGAGAAAAAAATTGTATATATGGTTGCAAAAGGATTACCGATGAAAAATAAATAGTTCGAACGTACTTTAGTAGAGTTGTTAAGACCTCCGTTTTTAAAGGTTCGATTCCGGGTTCAGTTCCAGTAGAAAAATCTAATCGGTTTAGTTCTATCAAACCAAAATTAAATCCACGGCTTCGGGGTTTTCTTCTAATTCTTAAAAAAAACTATAAATATACTTACCTACTCAAACCTGCCTACCTAGTTATATGCAAATTATTAATATCTTACTTTAAAATCAATTTTCATGTATTTGTTTTTAAGATTTTAAATAAATAGTTCCAGTTCCGGTTCCGGTTCCAAAATAATTAAGGGTTTTCAGGGTTTCACGGTTCGGTTCCAGTTTCATTTCTAGCTCTTCTTCTTAACATACTAATTTCGTGTCTATACCGTAAGCAGTCCTCTCATGAGCCAAGAGACCTGATTATGAATGGAGTCCATCGAAGCGTATTCATTTATTCAATATAACTAAAATGTATATAATCACTCTGACCAGCAACAAGCAGGGTTATTGGGGGTGCACAACGCAGGGGCGGCAATATATTCTAAAAACATTTTATTTAATATCACTACTAAAACAATACATATTTATTAACTTCACTATATACGAAAACACCGAAAAACATCTTGTCAAAGTATCCATTGAATGGTTCAGTATCTTTGTGTAATAGATGTTTAAAATATTTCAGCAAAAATGATATTCTGTAGTACGGCAAAGAACGCCAGAAAATAGACTCATAAAGTTGAAGAGAGTCATAAAGTTGTACAAATTTACAGGAAATTTTTCTCATAAATTGGGTTCGTGTATATTAATATGCACCGCGGAAAATCATTATTCCCAAATAAATGTCGTATCCACAAAACATAATAATAAGATAGAAATTCAAAAGCGAAATGCCATATAGCCAATTTTAATTTATCGCCTGATGACGGTCATGCCACATAAGGCAAGAAATTGAAATCCCGCTGAGTATCTTCCATTATTGAATGCGCGTATCGTTTATATGACAAACTTTGGTGCATATTACGATTCAGACGTAAATATTGAAACATAGCATACTCTATTTAACACATGTTTAAGTTTATCCCATATTTATTCACACTCTAAATTTGTACCTTCTTACAGTCACACCCAGAAGATAATCTACTTCATTTATTTTTATGTACCTCAGTCGTATCTCAAATAAATGCTACATGTCGTCATGCTTATCTTGTAAGCCTCATAAAACAAAAACAACTTTCATTTTAAAAGACAGTAAAAACCAGCTAATTTTCTTTTTAAACTAATAAACTTCCTATTTTATTTATTTATTTAGAAAAAGAGTATTACGGCATTACAGCGATTGGTCAATGCGCCATAATACATAATAAATACAAAATTATAAAAATGCCTTAATTACAAATAACAACTAATATAACAAGAAAGTAGAAAAGACAGCATGTGTTTACTTAAATATTAAAGAAACATGATATATACAATTATGAATTTAACACGTCCACAAACATTATATAGTTAATAAAAAATAAATCAACCTTTATGGTGCCAATAAGTTAATCGCACGATACACAGCATCATGAAACATAACGTCTGTCTTGCGACGAGGTATCTTGAAGACCGTTACGAGTTACGAGTGATATTGGTGGGAACATGAAAATTAATATTTGCCAGTATTTACGGATTGTAAATGAACCCACGAAGAAGTAAAAAGAATTCTTCTTATTTAAAAGGTTTGTAATTTTTTCGTTTTGTCAACACGATTTAGGAAGTTTTTTTAGATTGATTTCTGATGGGTGCAAGAATATTACACACATGTAAAAGATAAATGACACGTTTACAAATTACCACTTTGACAAAGTGTTTATCAATGAAAATTGCATTTTATTGTAATGTTTGTGAGTCATAAGAATATTATGTAAATATGCCTGACGGTTTCGAACAATTTCTTTTCATAATTACTGTGGATTCGTAGAGATTAATGAATACGATAGGAATCAATTTTGTACGTGCGTAATGAAATTCGATCCCTTATATCGTAGTACACCACTGTTTATACCGATTAGCGTCCGCTAGGCCGAAGCTCGATTGAATACAAAAAAATATCAATCAATCATGAAGACGTTATGATGACGGTTCAAGGTTAGCTGATGAGCATCCCCGTAAGGCTTTTACTGTTTTCTAGGTTGCTAGTCTGTGGAGAGGTCGTCTAGCGGCCTTCGGGTTTATCCGTGGATAAATAAACAAAGAATCATTTCATAAATTCTTACAACAGTGTGTCACACAAAAACGTGAATTAACTCTTCTATAGCGAAGTGTTATAGTATTATTCTATTGGCAACAATTGATTCCTAAATAATGTAGGTATGTAATATGGTGTGCGTTGTCCTTTATAACAATACAATACTTTTCCAGTATAATGAATCTATTTATTGAGGTTATTGAGATCTTTTAAATTCTTACAAAAATATTATTTCAATAAACATTATTTCTTTAACAATGATATAATTCATATGAAAAAAAAATCAATTGAACTCTGTTCATATTGCACGTATTACTAAATTATAAAGGTGGATTTTATTTAATTTGTGTAAAGGCATTTCGGAAAAAAATGTTTTGTAATGTTATTTGAATTTTATTTATATTGTATGAATTCAGTACATCTAATCAATCAAGCTGCTAGTACAAAAGTTCACTATTTGACAAGCTTTTTTACTATATTTTATTTTTGTATAGTAGATAATGTGGTAATATATAAATGAATGAAACCTGTAAAAAGTTTGTATTAATATATTGATATTTATTGAACAATAATTACAAAAATATTTTCAAAAGGCCTATGAGTTTTCAAAACAGTTACCAGATGTCACAGAAAGAGCATTGGATACTCTAAATTATTTAAGTTAAATACTTTCAAATATCAAAGATAAAAATAAATCTTCAAAATACATTCTTAAACCATCCACTAAACCAGGGTTTCCCAAACTTTTTCTGCAATGGAACACTTCGCAAACCCGGAAATTTTAACGGAACGCTTAGCTTATTTTTTTAGATTGATTCCTACTGGTTAAAATGACTAAACAATAAAACGACAGTTATGCATTAATATGCAACTACTGTGAACGATTATATATCGGAAAAACTCAGCAATCTTTCAATATTGATTAAGTACTAATGAACATATTAAATACATAAAATAAAGTAATATTTTTAGTACCTATTCAAGTACCTCATTATATAGCTGATTTTATACCAAATTGATAATAATTATAATAGTATAACTTAAAAATATTAAATTTAAAATGAACGAGTATACTCAATATGTGAGCGAAACTCACATTTTAAATTATTTTTATATATGATGTTGTTTTTTAAAATAATTATTTGAAACACTTACTTACATATTGAATTCCAATGACTTATTATCTTATATTTGGTGAATATTAAATAATATATCACATAAAAATTACTGACGAAGGAAAATAATATATTTAAGTTTTTCAATTTTTAACATTATAACAAGCTACAAGGCCTACTTTTGGCATTGTAGTCGTACATAATGAAACGGTTGTATGGTAGTAGTGGTGAAACATTATTACAGAAATAACAAGGGTTGATAAAATTACAAAAATGTATTGTGACCTCACCGGGAATCGAACACAAAACTCCCAATATGAGAACCTACTAATAAATGGTATTTCAAAGTCATGCATGTGCATAATATAGTTAAATAGATGATTGGTACTGCAATTTTTATATTTGACCTATACTATACTGCATTCGATTATTTTCCCTCTTTTTATATTGTATACTTTCTGGTTTTACGACACGAATATAACTATTACATAATTACTAAAATGTCAAACAGCTATAAACATTACTCATATGAAGTTTATGTCCAGATTATACTTTATGAGCCATAGTGTATTATGTCATATAAATTGCCTTTTGAAGTCAGAGTTCACGGAGCAAACGATTGTTTTATTTCTTCTTTGTTATTAGCATATGCACATAGGAATCCTAGTCGGATTAAGTTAATCGCAAAGTCATTCATTAACTTGCATTACTTTCATAAAGTTTGTATCTGCAACGAGGAAATAACAACTCTAGACAGAACGTATTGTCTTGTGTTTTCAGTGACATTCAACGAACATTGATTTTACTATGAATATTCGTGTTGTTTTACTACATTTTATATACATTAAACAGCCTGAGAATCTATATATTCTTTCTGTCAAGCCATAAAAATGTCAAAATAAAAATTCTGACTAGGATACTATTGTATTCAGATTTTCTAATTTTTAAATAGCGTATAGGTTCATGATATGTCAAACGGAGTTCTAGGTCATTCTCCTGACAAATTCCGGTATTTAAAATTTTCAACAAAATGTGATCAAGGATATTTGGTTGGCTCCGTTATTGTGTCCGTTATCTTGGCTGCGGAAGTATTTGCAGCGATCCGCGGAGCTAAGAATCCCTCCTGCACTATCTACACCCCTGACTCTCATTTAAATCCTTAGCACTGCAGTATGATGGTTCCACACATATGTTTTATATTACTGTATGAAAATATATACAATATATACAAATCATTTTTAGTTAGGCCATGAAGCCCGATGTAAGTATTATAGAGAAATAGTAGTGTAGTAATATAAGTGAAACAATCACAGACACTTAGGCTTTAAGGAAATCACATAAATATATTGCGACCACACCTGGAATTGACCCCGGAGCCCTTGAATGAAAACCTAGCGTCTTACGCACTGCACTATGATGTCATTTTATTATTTTTGCCTACTTAGTAGTTCACGACAGATACAGATTTACATTACAGTGTTGTTTTTTTTGTTTTCGATACAATCTTTATTTGTGACTGTTTATCTAAATATATTCTTCGTATTTTGGGCGTGATGGGGTCGGTATTCACTATTCAGCCAACTTGGAGTTGTGCGGAGGTCAAGGCTGTATTCTCTGATTACCAAATATTGTTTGTTCAACGCGTACGTGGTACCTGTGCTCCTATATGACATCTTATCAGGCTCCAAAAGTCTCGACTTGAGTGCTCTCGAGAAATCGATGTTTCCGCCGAATATAAGGTACAATGGTACTGTTATGTCCCAGTGATGAGTAGCTTAATGGAGTAGGAGATCTGGATTGGCAGGTCCTGTATGGTTTGATGATATTAACCTTCCTTAAGTTTCTTACCAGAATTGGGACACTCTGTGAATCTCCTTGATGTAATTCTTCACAGTTTTCTTGTACGGTTATAGACGGTACGTCTTGAAGGTAGTTTTGTCAGAGGATTTACCTTCTTAGGATGCTTGAGCGGTGGGCGTTTATAATTGATTATGAACACGATGAAGAATAGGGTTTTACGCGAAGTAAAACATTACTATTTATTTCAGTAATAATTTTAGTACAAAGTGTTTGACAGACATAAGTTACGTACAGTACTATGGTTGGAGACTAAAGACAACAGGAGTGACATTCCCTGAGGTTTTATACTATTCTCTTTAATGGGTTTTTGACTTGAACAGACTGCACGTGTGCATTATGATATATGCTTTTACATTAACAAGAAATAACATTTATGACATTATTTGACTATGCAGGTGTTCATAAGTGTCTAAACTAATCCAAAAAAGGGATGCACATTTGTGTAATTAATATAGATAACAAATTGCTTTACTTCAAATATAAAACATAAGCTCGTAAATAAAACTGATAATTACCAGTTGAGTGCTTTTTCTGGTTCATCTCTAAGCTTGCGAAAGCGTGAGATCTATTTCATAATGATGTACTTGTTTTAAATCAACATAGTTAGAATAAGGGTGATTGCAGCTGTTTACTCCAAATAGGTGGGTACAGATTGCATGAACTCGTAAATAATATTAATAAATGCCAGTTAAGTGTATTACTTAACTCGTGTCAGTATTTTAAAAGGGAGTGAGAAAGATGCACCTGTTGAAAGATTTCCTTAATAGCACTTTGAAGTGTCATTTGTGTAAAAAGGTACATATATCACTCTATTTATTACTGCAGATGCGCTTTTGGTTTAATGCGTTATTTTAGTTAATTTACTGCTTTTAAATGGTGATTTGAATGCTGTGAGATCACTCTGAATATTTCTTAAGTTTGACACATTCAAGTGGGTGCATAAATGTTTATATTATATTATATTGTTTACTTTAAAAACTTAAAGTTTATATGATGCTATAATCAAATAGCATTGTAAATTAAATAGGTGTGATGTATTATTAATGTATATAACAGTACGACCGCGTTACAATCAATATATGTTGTGAGTAGACACGTCAGCCCTTGGTGATTTAGGTAGTCATTAATTCACGTGGCTGGGATATGTGTTCCGGATTCCGTGAAACACTCCATACCCTTGTGGCGTACCTTCAGGAATGGGAATGGGACAACTGGACGCCAGGACAATTGGACGCCGCACTGTGGTAGACACGTATACAGAACGTAGACGAGTAATTTTAATCTGTTTCTATCTACTACTCTTAGTAGTTTTAATTCATTTTACTCTTAACATAATGTTTTTTTTATTGCGGATTGATATTTACCATGCCTAAGGCTTTATATAAAATAAAAAACTCTTTTTTCGTTGGAACTTAAACATATGCACGATTAAATCAGTATTTACGTATGCATATTTAAATTCTCACCAACTATATCATAATATAATAATTTCAATATAAATAATAATATTCAATATTTTTTTAGAAGTACCTATAAGTACCAAACGTCTATTTAATTTTAAATTGCGTGGCGTCCAGTTGTCCCGGCGCCAAATCGTCCTAGATCCTTCAGGAATGACGTCACCAAACCTGATCCTTCCTCACACTAAATCGCTGCTCCAAAAGCTATCCACGACCATTCATCTCTTACCCAAACATTTCAGGGTAGCCTATTTTCTTATTTTCAGTCATTAACACCATCGTAAATTATTATGATATTTAAAGTTATTACTAAACGGATTCAGCGTCTTTATAAATCTATCTGAATTAATTAATTTTACATATAAGTTCACGTATAATTAATTAGTCCAAAACATTGACTTATTTTGGCAAAAAAAGATAATTATCAGTGATCGAAAATGATAAAAAAATCAATGTTTAATAACCTGAATGAAAATGGCCAATATATAATATAATATACTGAATCGCATTGTGAATTATATACTTACCCAAACATAGATTGAGAAATATTAAAAAAAATAATGAACATATCAATAATATAATGAAAATGTTTTCTAAAACAACATTTTAAGTAGATGATGATATAATTATATTTAACATGTTAATAATGAATACACGGTATTTAATACTGAAAGCCATTAAATAAATAAACTGTTGTCATATTTTTAGCAATTTGTTCAACCTACACAGAGAAAGCAGACGATTAAAATTTTATTGTATTTTTAAATTGTATTGTCAATGTGCAAGTCAAAAATACCTCGTGAAATATCGACACACTCCCACACTAATTACTATCAATAAACGAAACCATGTTATTTTTCAATATATATTATAATAAAATATAAAATGATTATAATGTTACCCATATAATGGACATAAATTATAATATGGTAATTTTATTCTACTTCCTTTTTTATCATCGTTATTTACAAAGCCATTATATTAATTAAAAATTACATATTTTACGATTTATTTAGATATTTTTAAAACTCAAATCTAGATGCCGTCTATTAGACGGTTGCATTCTAACGGTGCTGCTTTACGGTAGCAAATCATGGCACCTTACGAATGCTCAGAGCAACCGTATACATACTGAGCTTTGAGAACAGGTGTTTGCGACGGATACTAGGTGTGCATGTGTGTGGTGGTGGTATAACTTAAGGAGTAACGAGGAGATATGAGAATGAACCAAGCAGCTTCTCATCATACTGAGAGTGAAGGGGTGATGTTGGGCCCGGCTCGGCCACGTGTTGCTAATGACAGAAGAGAACCTCAACTTGACTTCAAGCCAACCGCATTCCGGCATCCTGGAAGGCCGCTAAATACTATCTATAGAGTGTATACGGTGGCGCTACGAGATACTGGTATAACACAAGAAGACTGGCGAGCGACATGGATTCTTGGAAGCGCCGTGTGATGTCCTTATACTCCAGCTTAGAGGCGGACATTGTTGAAGAAGAAGAGTTTCAAAAACCAATTAGTCATACTTATAGTCAAAATCTAAACAAAAACACTACCACTTCTGCTTGCACCCAAAAGCGTGATATAATAAATTATGTAGTACCTAAATATTGCTATTTAAAATCCCTGTTCTATAATCGTATTGATTCACCTAATTCACCTTGAGCATCGGAGGATACATAGAGTAAGCACATACTCGTGCCATTTTCTTCGGTGCAGCACTCTCACGCCTCTTTCCGTATTATGAGACCTCTCGAAATCATATCAGGAGTCAAACAAGGCTGTAGACTTGCGCCCATTCTTTTTATCATAATGATGGATTGTATAATGCGCAAAACGATTGTTCCAGGTAGTAAATTACGACTCCCCATGATAAAGCTACCGCCTCATACGTAGAAAACGGTATTTTGAAGTAGGTACTCACCACCAAGTCAATCCTGAACGTGGATTGTAATCAGACTATCAGACCAAAGTCATGTAAAATAATAGCGTTTAATAATATATTATATATTTAATACGACGGAAGGAGATTTTTTTCCTAATCATTTAGTCACACCTTGCGATTTAATTTAAATATTGATTGCATTAAAAACAAACATTTTATGTATGTCATTTAACTCTTTGTTAATTTATGTGGAATCCCATTGTTGTTGTTTTTTGTACTTTTATTTATTGCAATCAAACAAATTGGATAATTGAGAAGGCTGAATTTAAAATAAACCTCGTGTAATTTAATTATACCATTTGTTGCAATAATCAAACTTTTTATCGCAATCAAATCATATTGTATTTTTAATTTTACTGTAAGACTTAATTTGTATCTAAATATCTGACAGAATATATTGAAAGGGAAGCAGTTCCCATTCTTATTTTCATTTATAACTAACTTATATGAAAGTCGTTTACAAATTAACCACGAGGAAGCCCGCGCTACGTAGTCGTACCTATATTATAGGGAATCCAATCCCGAGCCAAAATTTTGATCCCGGGATTGGATTTTTTTTTCGATAGTTGATATAAAATTTTTATATATGTTACGCCGAATGTGCGAAATTGACTATTACATGAAATGGGCAAAATTTTGCCTAAATCATGAAAAATGCAAGCCGGTTGCCTTATTCATGAATTAGACAAAATATCTGCCGAGTGCGTGAATTCGGCAGTAATTTTTCTGCCTAGTTCATGCATTGGACAAATTAGATAGTAGCGCTACAGTGGTGTTTTTTACAACTAAACTAAATGTGTCAAATGCTCATGCATTGGTAAAAATTTACGTATATTATCTATGGTCAAAATAGATGGTCGCGTTCCGGTGGTATTTTTTTGCAACTAATCAAACTAACTAAATGAAAAATCTAGAACTATAATATGATAACGGAATAATTTTATTAAAAGGTATTTTCGCGATTTGATTCGTGCTTGGGTATCAATCGTGCAATGGTCGATTGTATGTTTGTGATAGTTTGTTGACCGTTTGTTAGCTAATCTTAAAATGAACATTCAGTTGAATTCAGAATTACAAAACCTAACCTAACCTAATAATAATACTATTATATTGTGTCCAATTATAACTAATAAAACCATCCGTATTAAATTTACTTTTCTACTGTCATGTTGACAGTTTAAGAATTCCATACCCTGGCGAATTCACGTACTCGGCAGATTAATTACCTTATTCATGAATAAGGCAGCGGGCTTGAATATTACACGAATTAGCCAAAAGTTTGCCCATTTCATGTAATAGTCAATTTCGCACATTCGGCATAACATATATACCAATAGCATTGATAAATTCGGTCAAACATGTCCAGTATATTTTATACTATTTAAGAGATGTATTGTAAATATTGTGTACGTTCAATCTTGGAAATACATAGGTTTATTGGAGTAAATAATATTGTAATATAAATAATAATGTGAAAGTAAAATAGTTTTAATTATTTATTTAAGAAAAGATAACAAATACAATTATAATAAAAATGTATTAATTAACATAAAAGGTTTACTAGGATTGTTGTCGGGTTCGCGATGTCTAGTGTACTTCCGTTGTCCTTCGACATCAATGGTGACCAGAAACGATACGTGCACAGATGATAAAAATACTGTAAAATGCTGTATACTGGGGCGGCATTTTTTTTAGGGACATCACTGGTGCGACTATATTGAAAAAGCCTATTTAGATGAATATTATTGTTATGAAATCAAGTGACACCAGATATTACCCGGAAAAAATATTAAGTATGTTTAATCACATGTAAATAATGTGTGATGATTTTTTAAATATATGTATTTATACAGTTTAAAATGTAAAACATAATAAACTAATTAAAACGACAAGAAATTAAAATAACCACTTATTTTATATTAAAAAATGTATTACTATGTCAACTACTAAATTATTACAATATACCAAAGGAATTTAGTAATGGTAAATAGTTACAAGTTTATTTTTAATGATTTTTTTTGTATGAATTGAAAATTAAGCACTATGTTATGGAAATGGCATTCAATAAAATCAATTGTTAAAAATAACAAATAAAAAAACCTGACCGCATATATTTTTTAAACCAGTTTTACGCTAACTTAATATAGCTTGAACTCTTGTGGATTATTATTGTCAACATGACCTTTACACAACAATATTATTATTTTTCTATCGCCAATATACATTTTATATTGAATAATAATTATTACGAAACTTACCGCAGCATCTCGTTTTATGTTGATCCTTATACTGCCCTTTCAAGGAAAAGGCAGTAACTCGCAAAATTTGTGAAATTGAGTTAATTTGAGGTATTTTTGAAAGCTATATATTTTGTTCACTTTAAAATCAGTATTATCACTAAAATACCGTTAAAATCCTTAGCGAAAAAATGGACATCTGCTAAAATGATACACATTTCTTAGCAAAAAGGCAGGTCATTGCACATATTTATTGCAGTTCCTGCTTATTTATTATTACTTTGTATTTTGACATCCTACTAAAATATAATTCACAGTACTAATATTTAAAAAAAAAAAAAAACACATTATGTCATTTATCTCGAAAGTATGTGAGAGTCAGATACTGCCTTTTTCCTTAGAAGGGCAGTATACAATATACAAAATATCAATGGTGTCATTATTATTTTCAATTAACGTGTTTTAGTGGACGAATATTTGTAATGTATTCTTTTTTTCGGGCATAGATAGAGATACTACGGCACCCATACTGACCATAGTAGTGGACGTATGCCTGTCTCCAATGCCGTGGTTCGTAGGTTAGTATATTACGACTTACGACTGGATCAAATTCACATGTTGTTTTTTTTGATCCATCGAAAGCTAATAATATGGTCAACTACATTAAAAATACATATATGCTACTTACTACGCAAGGGAGGCAATAGAAGAGTAAAATACAGTCGAATGGAAATGTACATGTTGGGTTAAAAAATGGCTATAAAACCTATGTTAAAACAGCAGTTAGTACAAGATAAATGATAAATGATAAGGCACTTAACACGTCATACCATGATGCTCCTAACTCCTTAATTTATTTATCTTAAAATCCTACACCTTCATATAGTAAAAAAAAAATTATAAGATGCCAAATGCTGAAATGATTATTTTGGTGAAACGATGGGTGCTTTACAATTATTTAATACTTATCCTATTTTTTAAGTCCCTAAATATTATGTTGAACAATTCATGGAGGGAAAGCGATAATGACGTTCGTATTCGCGAAGTGACAAGATATGTTGTGGGTACTATAATTATTGTTATATGAAAAATTACTATCTGCTCTTTTCTCACAGTACATAGCTACCTTCTTCACTTTCTTCTACAGAGGTCTACCTAAGAGTCGGGACTATCCCGGTCCCCATACAACGCTGCAAATTTCTCGAATGCCGCAAAGTTGGCATCGGTTGCTATCAGGTCTGAGTGGCCAATTGAGCCCGTGTGAGGACGGACCCTGGCAAACAGTTCCGCTCGTTCGGGTTCCATAAGCGGGCAATCCCAGAGGATGTGCTTACTGAAAGCACAACGAATGTAACATAGTGATTACAAATCGTGAAACATTGCCATGTCTGCACATGATGACTGCACTTTACATTTCCAGCCTGTCCGACAGAGCCTGTAAAAATTTAAAAATTAAATATTTCTATACTACTGGTTATAGCGATTAACTGAAACTTCAGGTTAATTTTAACGATCGTTTCTCGTTGCGTGTTTCACACGGCTCTGTTACAACTCTACAACAATAAACAAAAACTAAACATTCAAACACGCCACTCGCCGCGACCATTGCTGCCATCGTTTTGTCACCAAAAAATCTTTATTATTTCAATAATTGAAGTTTCAACATTTTTTTTTAATTTCATCAATATGATTTTGCAGACATTTCGAGACTTATAGCGCCTGTACACATGCATGAAATTACTGTCGGCAATCGTGCTTATTTTAAACGATCATGACAATAACTGTTTACACGTAAAAGTGCTGACTGTCTCTCCAATCTCATTCTTCAAGAGGAAGCGAGACGTGAGGTTGTCATTTTATACTACTATCTGACGAGCTCAAAATGAGTAGTTCGTTTTTTTACCGGCATGTTCGCCGCGCCCCTATCGCTCTACTGCGCAGGCGCAGATCGAAAATAATCTACTTGCGCGCAATAAATCATCAAAATGTGGAATCTTTCAATCTTGTATGCACCCAATCTTGCCAACTACAGGATAATACATGTTTCTCCATACATTTTATTACTGTGCACAGTAAATCTATGCACGTGTAAACGGGGTATTAGCCAAGCGCCGTAGAATTAACCTAAAATGGGGCATAACACTATCGTATATAGTAGGGGTGCATATCGCATCTATTAAGTAGCAACATACCTATTCCTTTTTAAACATTAAACCTACGCGTACGCTTATCAATGAGATGTTTGGAGGTTAATCGTATAAAAAAAATGACCACGATGTTCTTATATGATCAGTAAGACAGAGATAATTAAAAATGAGCCCTTAATTTAAGAAAAATACGTGTGTCTTTGTGACATTCTGGTACAATAGAGAACATCATGAGTTTGATCCTGTGGGACAATCCACATTTAGATATTGTACTTATCGTGTTATTATTTGCATTGTAATATGTAATAAAAAATTCGTTCGCGTTATGTCATAAACAAATCTTTGTATTTTCATTAATAACGACTAGTTATAAGTTATACGACTTTCGATGTATTACGTTAGTTATATCTAGATTCTCGACCTATTGAACGATTTCGAACTTTAATTTTCATTTGGTATTTAACATTCTCCAGAAAATAATATTTTTTCATTTTATATGAGCATTTATTTATACTTGCATGTGTCATCATTTAACATGTTAAAATGCGATTTCTACATTTGCAGTGGCCGCCCGAATCATATTAATATCGTTAAAATTTTAGTTGTTGCTTTACTTTGGCATTGTGAAACATTTCCAGAGAGTTATTTGTATGACCTACGACATTGGTGTCGCATACTTTAATTAGGTTCACAGTTCATTTCAAATGTGTAATTTCGTAGTTGAAAAGCTTAGGCAGCATATTACGGATGACGACGTGGGTATAAAATAAAGCTTCATCAGAATGGAAATGGCTAATCTCAGGAATCCTATTCAAAATCTCGCATGATCAATACTTTCATTAAACCAATGCTTGTTTACGGTAGCGAATCATTTGGCAAAACATCCGAGTGTTGTAATTCGAATACGGATTATTGAGATTTTAAAACTGAATATTTTTTTATTAGGCTGAGTTGCTTAAAGATGACATTTGAATACGATGTGATATATCAATATATGACAGCATAAGAAAAACAAATGATATGCGAAAATAAAAGAAAAATATTTGAAAACAGAACAAAAAAGCATCGTATCCTTCAGAGCAATGTTACCAACTGTACAATAGAACAGTGTTTCTCAACCGCGGGTCCGCAGAAACTTTCGGCCGGTCGGCAAATGCATAACTATGCCAAAAAAGGATCCTTCATGTAAGACATCAATCGTTGCGGAATTAATAATCTAGAATAATTATCGAGTTTGCTTTTGATTATATTTTGGTATCTCGATATAAAATACAAACATTTTTTGTTAGAAAGCCATTAAATTATTGTCCACATTTTTGACTAGGTGAGAAAATTTTTCGCGTTTGTCAATAAAAAAACGAAACTGAGAAACCTAATGGATGGATACCTTCCCTGGATATCTCACAAATAATACCAAAGCCATGGTTATAAATCATTCTAGCAAATATTTATCAATAGATTTCACAAAATATAAATATAAAAAATTCTCAATTTTCCAGAAGTACTATTATTAATAATTTATTTACTCAAATAACCATAGAATTTTCATGTTTTTTTTTTGTATTTTAAATTAGACTGTTGTTATAATATAAGATTTTAAAGCCAATAAAAAATACTATATTAGCAATAGTTTTTTTTCTGCGTTAATAGTCCCCTAAATATTTTTCCTATTTTTAGCGGTCCGCAGGTGTAAAAACGTTGGGGAACATATTATATGTATGACATAAACTATGCAGTGTTTTTTCACCAACACGGATGTTTGCGGTGGATACTAGGTGTGAGGTGGTATGACTTTGGTGTGATTAACAAGGAGATAAGATAGCAGACCATGTCGTCTTTCGTTTTAATTTGGCTTGTCTTTTCTAGTCAACTACATTCCGACGTCCTGGAAAGACAAGTATACTACATACAATATACAGCTACCTATAAGATGCTAGAAAAATTCGCCGCGTTACGTCAATATACTCCATCTGAGGAGCGGACATGAAGTAAGAAAAAAGAATTTAATGTATATATCATGGATCCTAATAAAGACCCAAACCAATAGTATACTGTATTTCTAGAACAGCTAATACCTATCAGGTAGGTACGTCATATTAATTTTACCCTACAAATACTGTTGACCTCTTCGGATACACTCTCATCTAATCTTCTTCTTATCGTGCGATCTCCTAACGGAAGTCGATTACCATCAGAAAGATCTTTGCTACATCATCTGTTACCTACTCTTGTTATCTGCTATGTAGGTTCTTAAACGACGTCATCTGCTATATTAACCATTGATATTTCCTTGCATATCAAATTATGGAATCCTGTACGTTTATCATAATGTGGCCGAGGTTAGGAATTGCAATACCGGTATTTCAAAACCGGTATTACAGTATTTATCAATACCGAAATACCGGTTTTAAAAATTCAAAATACCGAAATGTTCGGTATTTAGAAGCCACACTCGTTTACATTTTTGACGATGAATTTACCTAATATTATTTCTTCATTAGTTTGTACTGTATTTCCTTCTCAATTGAGTGTATAAGTTATTAATGTAAAATATTGACTGAATCCAATATGGGTGAAATAACAATAAAACATAATTCATTAAATATAACCATTTATAAAATTGTCGCTATAAATTAACATACCTACTGATATCATTTCGAAATAAAAAACATCCGTGACAAATGCTCAATTATTCTATAATAACATTATTGATGATTGTACAAGTGTTGAAATGAAGAAGCTTTTCCTGCAGCGCGCTTATTTACACTTTTTACTTTTTACTTACAACTAGCCTTTTTGAGGGATTTAGTTGAAATTATCGTTGTATTCAAATTATTTGTAAAAATCACCAATATTCTACAATATTTAAATGTCACCATAATAAATGCAGGTAGGTAAGTTTTTTCGAAAAAATAATGTTTTTAAAGAGATTTTAATAGCTATATTTTGACAGTGATAATTACTTATGTTTTAACGAATACCGGTATTCAATGAGACATACCGAAAACCGGTATTGATATTTTCATTCGGTATTGCAATCCTTAGCCGAGGTACCGTAGATTTATAGTTTTGATACTATGCAGAACTTCTCCGTCAATTTCCCATTCGTTTGAGAACGTCAACATTACTACATTACAATATTTTCACTCGGTTAGTCCACATAAATTTGAGAATGCGCATACTTATACAGCCATATCTCGAAAGTCTTAACTTTCAGTGACATCTCTTGGTTTAGTATCTATACGTATACCATAGAAGACGATTGGGAGAACAGCAAACCATGAGCCATGTTAGATCTAGGTTAAAGTATTTATTGCGTAGAGGCGTCAATTTTTGAGAAAGAGCACTTCACTCTATCTCAATTCTTGATTTTATTTCGCATTTATTGACCCATGCTCTTAAATATTTATAATGAGTCATTCGTTCAATCAATTCGCTGTTAATAACAAAACTCATATTGTAGGGTTTTCAAATCGTCTCTGTTCTGGCAGAACACACTAACTGGAGAATACTTGTTTTGAGTAATTTGACTTTGAAGTTGTTAAAATGTTTGAAATGGTCTATAATGTGAGTTTATTAAGTAATCATAAAAAGGATAACTTTAAAATAAAGACTTTATTTATTAAGAAGGTTTCCAGACGGTAAAGTTTGAAATAAGGAACATTTTGGTATAACTAACTCAAATGTCATTTTTTCGAATTAGTGTCTTCTGCCAGAACAGTGACGAAATGCAAAGAAAAAACTCGTACGTAGCTATTTTTACATCGTTTTTATTAGCTCGTATTCTTGTTTGTCCGGTGGTTGTTTGTCCAGTAAAAATCTTGCAATCGATTTTTCGAACTTCCCGACTAGCTAAACATTTAGAATATATCAGAACACGATGCCAATGCATTCTTTTAATACTTTTAGCCATCTTTAAGCAGACTTGAATTCATTTTCAGTTAATTCTGTTTTGTATGGAAAGTTATTTCAGAAAAAATCCGTAAAAAGTAAAATACTATTATTGGTTGCTAAGGGAGTGGTCCTAGCAACTAAATTATTAATATATACGTGCGCTACTATGGAAATCAAAATGAAACGTCAAAATGACATTTCAGTATTCTATATTTGTTTGTTTGTATGTTTTTTTATTTACTCTATATCAAGTACAAGTTTGAACATATTGAGCATAATAATTTAACAGTAAATTTAAAAACGTTGTATATAAAAAGATCTTTTTATCTTGTAATTATTATCAGTTTTTGAGCTGTAAATCCATACTATAACAATAATTAGGTATTATGTATTTGACAAATTGGTCTAATGGGTAATAATTGTAAAGGTAAACAAAAAATACACGAATTTCAGACATGTTTTGTTTTACAATAGAATTATAACAAAAAAAATGAATCAGGTCAAAGTTTTATAGTTTGAATCTGAATAAGTGTTTTGAAATTGATTTACTTACTATAATAAACAATAGATTCATTAATTAATTTTAAAAGTATTTTTTTATTTGGCAAACTGAATTATGTTTCGTGGATTTGGCAATCGCTACGCTCACAATATGGTCTATGAGAAAAATCATTAATACTTTTGTGCGCTCGGTAGGCCAAATGTCAATGCACATATTATTAATAACAAAATAAATGCCTAGTTTGATATTTACCATGTATAATTAACAACCATAAAAAACTCAGAGGCTCATCTTTACTTAGAATCTAATAAATAAACTTATGTTTTAGATCGTTACCATCATGCAATAATTGTGAATGTTTTTTTTTTACTACAGGATCATTAACACAGATATAACATCCATGACAAATATACCATTAACATTAAATTATGTGATGTACCCTATAACAGGTTGATAAAGAAAGCAAAAATGCGTGTTTTTTTGTGTTATTTATTATCAGTGTGCTACAAACTGTTTAAAAAATATTAATTCTAGACAATTTTTACATAAAGCGTCGATGCACAATCGCAATCATAGATCCCATTATTGCACCAGTTTATGACTTCAAATACAATATTATATTCACTCAATACAAAATTGATTTTATACAGCACCTATTTCACCTTAGTAATTGGCTTCAAAAATACTTTTATGGAAATAATAGTATGTAGAAGTTGACATGGATTCAATATCTGAAAGACATGAGGGTAGGTAACGTCTCGTATGACTATGATGTCATGCTTTGTGGAGGGTGGAAAATGAATGAATGAATGCAAATAATATAACTTTTGAGAATAGATTTCATGGAATCTGCCAAATATTCACCTGCGGTTCCAGTATACTTAAGTATATCAGAAAAAAAATATTTACTTGTTTGATAAAATTTGGTAAAAATAGTGAAATGATTTATGTTACTAAATAAGAAGTCTCTAGCTTAATTCCAAGATTTGAGAAATTACGTGGAGAACAGCGGGTTCACTCATCCAACTAATTGGTAATTTAGGGCGCTGTGGAGAAATTTTTAGACACAAAGAACGATGCGAGATGAAAAAGTTTGTAAACCAATATTTTATGGTTTTTACACAATTTCTCAGTTTTTATGAACAATAAATAACTTGTTAAAATGAATTACTTGTTTAAAAGTAACCAAGTAACAAGACCTTTTCAAGCTGACTCCACTACTCTAAATCATGTGCGTTTCATTTCGACGTAAACCTTTCAAAGATCCAGCTACAAGCAACATCTAGATATAGGTATTTATAAAATAAGAATACATAAAGGACAATCTAATGAAAATGACATTCAGACAAAATTCCCCCGAATATTTTTAAAGAATAACATAGACTATAGAGTTTGGATTATACCTCTGAATTTAACATGAACTGTTTGTTCACAACACTATTAATGACGATTCCAAAACAAATTTATTGTGGTTGGATTGGTGCCACTGATTTATTAAGATATATTTCATTTTCGTATTGTGATTATTATTCACTTTAAATTTGTAATGTTCATACTTGTCAATGTTATAAATGAATTGGATTGAATTAATATTTTGTATAATTTATATTGGTGAAGTAAATGACAACTTTAAGCAGTGTGGCGGTCAGATGGTTATAATATTGTACATAATTTATATACTTATCACAATTTTGTTTACGGATTGTTGTTATTGTTTATCTAAATATTCTAAATAACGTCGGTTGATTGTGAATAAAATGTTTTATTGTAATGCTAATACGAGGTATTTTTTTTTATTTCAGCACAAAAAATAAATCTTTGATCACAAAACTGCGATTTTTGCTCAATTAATCTGAAATGCTACATGATTTTCAGCATATTTGATCATTAGCCGTAGTATCTGACTTTTTAAGCTTCATTTTCATATTAAATACATTGTCTCCGTCCAACATCTGTCTAACAAATTTCTTTAATTGCATTATTTGATTATGTAAATATTCATTTTATTAAAAAAAAAAAAAATCATACCTAAATATATAATAGTTTCCTAACTCAAATATCATTAAGCTAAAATGTATTTTGCATGTCATGTTAATTTTGTGTTTAACGCAATGTGCTGTGAATATTATACTATTATTATCGCTTGAAAATTGCAAATATGAAATAATAAAATGGCTAAAACTTGATGTTTATCATTTTGCTCTTAACTAAATAAAAAATTTAATTCGCATCCTTCACACGCTTAAAGCAAAAAAATAATAAATGTCGTCGTCAGTTGATTTACAGTTTTTACATTTTCCTATCTCCAAATGACACTTAAATCTTATGTATGACAGAAAATTAACAATGAAGACGTGTGTCTAACATGCATTATAAACGTGTTGAAACTTTAAAGGGTGACAAAATGTTAACAACTTTTTGAATTGATGTAGTATGAACTTATAGTATTATGTAGGTATACATAAATATTCTTACAGTACAGAACAGTGGTCAACAACTGCGGCCCAAAATGGATGGTTATACGAACATAACACGTAGCCCGTATATTGAATTATTTAAATTATAAATTATAATTACACTGGGCGAGTGGACAACCACTGGACAAATGCCGTCATTCAGTGGTACTAAAGGGGCATTAAACGTCCACCTTAAAACCCGCTGGATAGATGAGCTCATAAATTTCGGTGGATGTACGTGACAGCAAAGAACTAAAGTCCGAGAAGAGTGGATAGAGCTAGGGGAGGCTTCCAACAGTAGATCGACTCCGGCTGATGATGATGATGATGAAAATAATGGTAGAAGATCTACATCACTTTATATGGCGTAAATATATATCTGCAGTTTCATAGCGAACACAAAAGGGTTTTTATAGATGTTTATAAATATGTTGCCAAAAATGAACATTTTTGAATTCTTTTAACATATAAATCAATACTATACTAAACCAACTAGGCAAAACTCAGATCAATTAGAATTTAAATTCAAATTCTATCAAGTACCATGGTCCCCCATGGTCGGATTTACTTGCAGCAATAGCGTGTATTTTAAACGATCGCGATGATAACTGTTTACACGTAAAAGTGCTGACTGTCTCTCCAATCTCATTCTTCAAGAATAAGAGATACGCGATGTTGTCATTCTATAG
Source organism: Rhyacophila brunnea (assembly GCF_057557595.1). NCBI lineage: Eukaryota > Metazoa > Arthropoda > Insecta > Trichoptera > Rhyacophilidae > Rhyacophila > Rhyacophila brunnea. The sequence goes on from NW_028232774.1 coordinate 27,208,644, forward strand.
TACTATTTGACAGGTCGTAAAAATCATTTAACCTCAAAATGAGTTCGTTTTTTTACCAGCAGGTACGCCACTATCGTTCTACAGCACAGGCGCAGATATAGAATAAATCCCAAGTGTCGCGTGAAAATTCAGAAGCTTCCGAATTGGTATAGGTATAGTATTTATTAGTCTATGCTTCCAAACTTTTTTGATTCATAACATGCAATCTTGCAACTTGCATGGTAATCCATGTTTACACGTGCATTTTCTTACTATGGCCGCGATAATACGTACTATCGGAAGTAAATCCACGCCAGTGTAAACAGGATAATATAAGAATCTAACATAAATGTCAAAATTTTATGTAATATTTAGTCGGCACTGATGCGATGAGTAACGATAAGTAGTGAGACCAATTAACGTAATAAATGCCTAAATCTCCTATCAATTAATAATCCTGTATTCAACAGGACTAATTAATGTTATATCTAACTCGTATGTAATAGTAGTTGTAACTTTTAAATGAGACAATCGAGAAATGCTACACCAGGATGCACATCAAAACAAAGAATTCCACTAATGGCATAGTGAATAAAATATCGCTGCTTGGCTGGAAGAATAGAGAGTAGGTAGTCGAGAAGTAGTACTTGAAACCGCTTTACTTAATTTCACATCAAAGTACGCACGCCTTGTTTTAATAATAACATATTGTAATCCAAACGTGTTGTTACATCAATATCTCATCATCCTTTATAGCACTTGGTAGGTCTTGGCCCCCTTCAAAAACTTCCTCCATCCTGGATGACCCACCGCCGACAATCTGCAATTGTTTTGAACGAGCATTTTTAAATCTCCCGTGGCATGGTCCAGCCATATCAACTTCGGTCATTCAGGCCTTCTCTTGCCATCGGGGGTTGCGTAAATAGCACGCCTCGTCGGTCTCTGAATTTTCATATGCTACTTGATCTTTTCGCCCCCATAAAGTAAGTATAGCTCCTCATTATACCTTGACCTCCAAATGCCACCTTCTTGAACAGCCCCAAAGATTCTACGCAAAACTCTCCTCTCAAAGATTTCCATATTTTTCTCATCCTGTTTGCTGAGTATCCAGCATTCTGATCCATATGTTAATACCGGACGCAGGAGAGTTTTATATAAGGTTGTTTTGGTTTTCTTTGAGAGTGCTTTGTTCTTTAGAAGCTTTTAGAGACCAACATATCACCTGTTAATATCTATCTATGTCTTATATCTCACGCGAAAAGTAAAATATAGATAAAATTCATAATATGCAGATACAGTGGCGCACCCAGGGGGGGGGGGGCAAGGGGCCTTGCCCCCCCAAAAAACATTGAAACTAAAAGCCAATAGATTAGACAAATAAAAACACGGCAAAAAAATGATTTGAAATTCTCCAGCACCCTCTATAAAAATTTCTTAGATTTTAATTTCTAACACAAAAATTTCGAAACACTAATGTCAGGTTTTTTTAGAAACCCAATCCCTAATGGAACTGTCAAAAAATTCTCGGTGTCCACCCGAATTCCGGAGTGGTGTAGGTCATGGCTGGGGAGGGCTGACAGGGCTCTAGCCTGGGGGCCCGGGCTGTGGGGGGCCCGGCGTGTCGGGTTGACCAGATAAGTGAGATAAACACACATCATAAATTAGCTTTAATAGTAAAAAAAGTCGCCTGCGGCGCTATTATACTTCATGACCGTGAACATTTTCAATAATTTTGCAATATATTTTTTGATTATTATGTGTCGATAATCGACAACTCCATTATTTAAGTGGATGTATTGAAAATAGCCAATAATTCACAGTATAAGTACCCTTAATTTAAACTAAAACACAATTTGAAAAACGTTAATGTAGTATTTCACACTGCCTTTAATCTTAGCGGTAGGTACGGGGCCCGCCAAATATCCTAGCCTGAGGGCCCGTTTCAGGATGTGGGGACCATGGTGTAGGTACACCGAGTGCAATAGACAAAAGGGCGATAAACGAGAAATTAGGCTGTGAAGAAGAAAAAGAGCCTATGGGACTAATTTTCATTCTCCTCCTTGGGCCCCCCCCAATATTAAAACCTGGGTGCGCCACTGTGCAGATATAAAATGCTTAACTCAACAGGTGGCACATCATCAAATAAATCCGGAGTCATTCACTTACAAAAAAGGTAGAATGTAATATTATCGATGATTAAAATAAAATAATCCTTGACTGATTAGTGATTACATATTCTTTCAATCAGCAAATGTGTCTATTCAATTTAAGAACATCATTAATTACCAATAAAGGTGCATTGAATCGAATTTTTCAATAATACTACACATTAGATTTCGATCACGGAAGCATGTTTCCTAATTAAACTCTGTGATATCATGTCACGTTTACCTGGAATAAAAGCTTTATGGGGTTTTTTTTTAACCAAACGTTAAAGCACTTTATTTATTATTAGCTGTGATGATCGAAGTACGGATGCATTACGGATTGGTAGCCGAGAATTATTATTGGAAAAAAAATAATATATTGAAGGCAGTGGTGATACGACGTGTTTGTTTTACATGTTTCGTGTTTCAACAAATATCCGTTCTACGCGATCATGCGGATTCTGCAATCTACTCTATAATTTTAAAAGATTAGATAAAATCGGCAACGTTTTTCTGTCACGCTCAATTTTCGTCTACTTCCCGGATACCTGCAGATAAAATTACATAGGTGCTGATGCGGTTACAATTCATTCTAATAAAATCTGGGGGCGGTCCGGTACTTCAAACACGTCCCTATGCAATTAAAAAAATATTAATAATTATATTATATTAAGTTTTTATAGATACAAGAATATTTTTTATCTATTATGGTTTGGTTTAGGCAGGGCTTAATGAATTTTAAAAAAAAACTTACTAACTAACACCTGTATCTGTAATATGTATTCTTAATTAAACGAAAACAAATAAATTCTAATGGATCTGTTTGTACTATTCCATTTGAGTCGTTTTTTGCGACCCGGGTTTCGCCTTTCGGCATCTTCAGACACTATGTACACACACTGACACCGTTTTGCTTTGCCTTGCCTTGCGAAACCCGAGTCGCAAAAAATGACTCCAAAGGAATAGTACAAAACTTAAATCCATTAGAATTTAAATTCAAATTCCATCAAGTACCTTCGGTCGATAGTATTAATAATATGAAAACAAATAAGTAGCTACGACTGAAAAGGTGTGTAGATACTAGATTTGTCGGATCGCCTATATTAAAATATAAAAAATTGTGTGATTTGATGGTATGATTTTAGATATTTTTTTACTATTGTCTATTATGGTTTGGTTAGGCAGGGTTTAATTGATTTTTATAAACTAACCAATACTATCTGCAATTTGTAGTCTTTTTTAAGTTTAGTAGGCATTATGTATGTCGGATCTTAACAGCCTATTTCCACTTTTCGCCACTGGTTTCTAAGTCTTCATATTATATTTCAACGATAGGTAAAGTTATTTATATTTTTTAGTTTCTGCGTTATTTTTATTGAAATTTCAAATGTAAGAGGTATGTTGCCCTTCGATTTAATTTGCATAATATCTGATTTTGAATATAAAAAACGCAATAAAAATTTTATCATAATTGTTTTGCACCCTGACCTCTATAACTCGTATCATTGAAATGTATGGATAATAATAAAATGATATAATGATTGCAATATTACAGTGCTTTAATTTATGGTATATTGTTGTTCTATGATTTCAAACTCGCATTTCTTTCTTATATAATAAAATTAGGTAATCTTATTTATTAACTGTTTGTCCTTTGTTTACATTTTAACATTAAAACTTATGTAATTTAACTTTGGTCATAGTACAAGCCTTGGATAGGACACTGAGTAATATCTAATATTTAGTATAGACTGCCACATCTAATCTTGCTTCTGAGTCTTCTTCAGCCATTAGATGCAGCTGCTGGACACAGTTCTTTCAAATTTCTTTCAATTGCATCCGGTCATGTGCCTTCTATATCCAAGTCCAATGGCTCCTGTAATAATATAATCCGTCCATTTATTAAAGCAGTGGTATTCAAAGTGTACAGCGAAAGACACACCAGTCTATTATAAAAACGTAACAATTCCAAACAATTTTACACATTTCTCCTTCACTACTCAAAAAAATTGTGCATAAAAACTAAAAAAAGTTTTCAAATTAGTTTCTGAAGGGAAATTTTTCATTTGGCAGCTCAGAACATACATTTTTAGAGCACCGTAAAAGAAACTGACTGTATACACAAACAGCGCCTCCGTAAAACGTAGATGGTTTTCCATCAATATTCAACGTTTCTAAACTAGAATCTAGAATCCTATAGGTTTGCCTAAATTAACAGGCGGTTTTTATTCGATTAATGTCTACTTGTATGAAACGCATGGTATGTTCCATATTTTTTTCTTTTTAAATGTATATATAAATCTGCAGGCTAAGATTCGAATTCAACTGCGTAGGTAAAAATTATAATTTTTTTTTTCGACCATGTCCGATCCTAATAGGATCATATGGGCCTCCACAGAGTAGAAGTTTGTATTTTACGAGAAATGGATGTCAGCCACTTGCTCAACCTATTAGGTCCATACCCTGACTCACACACAAATTGAAAAACAATATGTGTACTTGCCAGACCCAGGATTCGAACCTGAGACCCACGGCGTGATAGTCCAACGCTTAAGCCGCGTGGCCACCGTGGGTTTAAACTATTTCTTTTATCCAACGAATAAAGAATGTAACATTCTATACAATGAACATACATAATTTGAAAACATGTCATCCATGTATAAACTAGAAAAAATGTAAAAAAAAAAATACGATACGCGACGAGACTTAATACTTTTCCAAGTAAGCTACGGCATCTTACTAAATTACAACGATTTAAACTAGTAGTTGTTAGATGAAATGCTCATCGAATCGCGCTATAATGTTGGCTATCGGTTTTAGCATACTAAATTAAAGTACGTACCAATAATTAGTTCTTTAATTACTAATCGACGTCGCGGATCACTCCATAATTTAGTTTTTATAACGTAATTTACGTCCCGTCGCCGACACAGTGACCAGTCGATTTTCATTTGAGTAATTCTTCCATTATTTATGTAAACAATATTATTTATTAAACACAGGGAACTGAAATACCTAACGAGTGTGGAGTAACATGCAACCGATCTCGAGTGTAGAAGAATATGGGATAAACTTAAACACGTGTCAAGAACACGTCATTTTAAGCTTGTCCTTCGTTCTGACGACTGCTCTCGGTTTATGCACTGACGCTCATTCAATATTGGTAAATTTTAAGGTTGCAACACACACTATTGCACGTCTATAACGTGTGTTTCATTTTCGTAGGACACACATTCAAAATCCTGCTTTATCTGTTCTGTGATTAAACACTTACTAATATAATAATATTATCTACAATTTTATAGTAATAATAATAAAACACATTGCAGTTTTAAAATTGTAGATTATGCATAGTCATAAATGTATATACGAGTTATAAAATCTATGATACATCACATTATAAAATAATATTCCCAATTTGTAATAAATATCCGTAGATAATTTGACATATATCTATTAAAAGTGTAGTTACAATGTAAGATTTATTGTAATTTGAGTGTTGACGCATTGCATCTCTATAGCGGACTGATTTACGGCTAGAGTAATATGGTACTCCAATCTGCAATTTATTATTTATTTATTTACCGAGAGTAATTTTCAATTACATGGATAATTTGATGGGCAGTGGATCCGTATCGTGAATCAAAGTTAAATATAACCACTTGGTTAAACGATGAAATATTATCACGACTATTTAACTGCCCTCATAAAATTAATAAACTTAACTCACATGTTTGTCATAGCGTAGTTATAACATAGGTAGAACTTTGGAAATCTCGCGATTTAAAAATAAATCCTCCGTATTTTGCATACGATGCATTTAAAAGTGCACTTTTAATCTAACAAAATCGTTCGATCATTAATAAATTTAATTATTCCCATTAATAATTAGTAGCTAAGGGTGCAGGTAGGATTTTATGATTCGACATAAATTGTGCACACTTAAATTTGTCAGTCAAAAGCATTTGTTTTCATTGAATTAAGTTTACAATGTGTAGATAGTGTTCGTTAGTTTTTAAAATTCAATTAAACCCTGCCTAATCTAAGCAGTAGTAGACAAAAGTAAAAAAATATTCGTTTATCTATAAAATATCTAAAATTATGCAGTTAACCATACATAATTTTAGTTATTTTATAGAATATTTTTGATATTTTATGAATTCTTAATTCAACAAAAAAAAAAATAAGTATGACTGAAAAAGTGTGCACTTTTTTGCCATATCGCCCATACCATACCTAAACTAAATTTATAAATTTTAATTCTAATTAGCACAATCTGCAAATTGTATTGAAGTTTAATGGAAAAAAATAAGTATGACTGAAAAAGTTTAGTGTGCACTATTTATATCATTATATTACCCGGTGGCGAAGGCTCCATAGTAGGCGATTATTTAAAGCCTACCTACTAAGAAAAATAGATCTTCAAGCAAATAATTTAAATTAAAAAAAAAAAATACACTGAAAAATCCAAGATAATTGATAGTCATCTATCGTAAAAATTCAGAAGTACATAGCTTTATTTTATAAATTAGTATGGTTTAGAACCATAACTACTGCCGTGTGGATTCAACTATGTTATGAATGAATATTCGATGGGAATTTAAGATGTGGTTTGTATGCGTTTTTAGTCACGTGACGCCACTGACGCCAGTCTCTGTCTGGCTTTTTATTCTGAAATCATAGGCTGTTTAGTTAGCGCTTACATCCGCACATTTATTCAAAATAATTATTAAGATAATTTAAAAAATAATTTCTATGGGATTCAATCACATATAAATATTGATTGTTGTTAAAAATATAAAATAATTTATCTCGCGATTTTTATTTATCAGTTATTTATACCTAAGTCTGTCTCTTAAATATATAAGTATTTTAAAATGTCTAGTTTTACGGGTTAAATTATAAATTGTTATGGAACATATTATACACAACAACGGATATTTTCAAAGATGATAGATAATATATTTTGAGCGTATGTTACGTTTATAGGAAAATACATAATTCAATCTTATTGCTTATTTATAAACTAATTATATCAAACAAATTGAGATTTTGAAATTTCATCGATTTAGTGTACCTATTCATTAGTATTAATATAGGGTTATCTTCTTATTTCCCGTAAATATATTTGACAAGCTCTGTTACTCCACAGCCTACCTCTTTCCAAAAGTCACCTTTCGCCACTGATATTACCTCCCACCCCTCGCCACTGTATATTACAATATATCGGATTTAACAATTGTGTGACGTGTGGTATTGGTAAAAAGATCATTATTTTTCTTTTTATATTGGCATCCCCAAACAAAATGGCTGCTCGCATTCCGGTTTGAATGATGTTGCTTTGTATATCCTACGTACACATTTCTCGATGCTTTTTACGATGAATGATTAATTCAATATATGAATGCCTAAAACATTCGCATGATATTATTGTGTATTCTTTTTGTGCCATCCCCTATCAGAGGCCAGTAACCACCATGAGAGCGATCTCATGTGTGACGATATTACGTATATTATAATACCTGTATGGTACATTGTATTTTTCAACGTGTGTATTATTAGCAATGATACTAATATTACATTTAGAGAATGGCACGAAATTTTACAAAGAATCCTGCGATATTTTTTTTTTTAAAGAAGTACCTACATACACGTTTGTCAAGGTGTCAGAATTAATGATGTTATTTAATTTACCAAAAATAAATCGGCTTAAATGTAATAACATAACAATACATATTCATGGCGTTGGCACGACCAATATCAATAATTAATTAATTTACGACGTGTTGATTTTAAATGAATTGAAAAATAATTATTGCCAGTGCAAAAAATCCACAATCAATAAGCCATCGGTTTGTTTTAGACGTTACGTAATTTTTTTAATCTTCACGTTTTGATTTGATTAATTCATGCTTAATATTGTACATGTAGATCCGTTTTGCCAATTAATATCTTGAATATATTATTGTCGATCGATTTGTTTTCGCATATTCACCACTTCAACAACCCAGTTGCGGATTTAAATGTACTTACTCTGGGTGCGCGCAGAAGTAATGCCTTGATTACACGTAACAAGTTACAGTGGCGAGACAGCAAAATGTCACTAGACCGAGAGAGTGGTGTGAGCGAGAGAGTGTTTATAAGTATTTTTCTCTTTTCGATTTTTGTGGCGAGTCAGTTCACCTTCGTTCAAAAACTAGGCTAGTTTTGTGTACCGAAACATGGATCGTAAAACGTACATATAATATACTAGGCTGCTCATGCCACTGCTGATAGAAGAATTGAATATGAAAAAAAATAAACGTCTTTGGACAAGACAATGGATTTTAAGGATACCAGATCGTGGTCAAACCTACACTCTTTTTAGTGAATTGTAGTTAGAAGACCCTGATGAATTTAGAGCGCTTCTGAGAATGGATGTAGAATGTTTTAATATTTTTTTTTAAATATTACTCCAATGATACAAAGATACGAGTGGCGAGTACGCACCGAGTTTGTGTTTAAACATGCCGAGCGGGCTAGCAAGTCAGTGCCAGTAGGGCGGGGGGTTGGGCACTCGGTCTAGTAAATAGAAAAGGTTCCAAGTGACTGTCTCGTCACCCTACTAGACCGAATGCTCGGCCGAGCACTCGGTAATATGTTTATACCGACCGGGCACTCGGCCGAGAACACTGTCTCGCCACTGCACTCGTTACGTGTAATCAAGGCATAAGGCTGACAAAGGACTCCAAATTCAAATAATATTAAATAAAATAGTCAAGTTTTTAGTAAAAACTTTTGAAAACAAGAAAATACTTACAAAATGGACAAAATGTTTTTTTTAAATATGTAAATTGCTGTAATTAAAAAATATCATTAATGACTGTATACTTCTTTCAAAACATTTATTGTCTAATAACGAAACGATTTTTCGAGCATCGTGGAAGATGCACTGTCTTTAACAGAGTTAATAGTTATCAATCACCATCATCATAAGTGACCCAACAACGATGGGCGAGCCCTTTCAAGAACTTCTTCCGTCGCCCCCTCAACAAAATTTAGCAGGTGGACTGGCATTCACACTTACCCCGCCTGCAATTTATCGCTTCCTTTTCCATATACGTTTTTCATACCCAACAACTCCGCAATTTGAGTCTAGCGATTAACACAATAATATGGCCTGCCGCTATAGCTACGGGTAGGGATTCCAATCCCGGGATCCCGAGCTATTTTCGATACTTATGAATCCCGGGATTGATAAACATAATCCCGGGATTTCGGGATTGATTTTATTATCAATTTTTCTGGAACATAAAATAAAAGCAAAAATATAGAAGAAAAAATTCTTATAATAAAAAATTACTACATTAGAAATAAATTGAGTTTGAATGAAGTTTGATTTATACCCATGTGTAAGTTGCCGATTCATTTTATTTTTTCACATAAATTACTAAAAATGAGAAAGATTGGAAAAAAACAATGCTTCGCACTTTTAACAACGTAATTCCACCATGATCTCATACGTTTTACGGCAGTTTCATATTTGGTTGACTAATTAGATTTATGAAGCGGAAAGGCCATAAGTACGCCATGATTATTTGCTTTACTATTTTAAATCTCGCTAATCCATTCATTAAGCCTTTACTATCAGAAACAGCAATCTCATATTAAATTCACATTATTTTTTATATTACAATATTATTTACTCCATTAAACTTATGTATTTCCAAGATTGAACGTAGATACAATTTTAACAATAAATGTCTTAAATAGTATAAATTATACTAGATTTATTTTTGACCGATTTTATCAATGTTATTTGTGAATATAAAATTTTTATATTAACAATGGAAAAAATGCCAATCCCGGGACCAGTCCCGGGATCCCGGGATTGTGAAATTGTAATCCCGAAATCCCGGGATCAGAATTTTGGCTCAGGATTGGATTCCCTAGCTACGGGTATGAGATATTACGACGGTCGCATCCACGACTTGTTATGGAATACGCATGGCCTAACCTCACGGTTATAATTATTAGAAACGTCTGTGTACATTTGTATCGTCCGCGCTGTCTTATCTTTTAGACATGCCGTATCAGAATATTAGAGAAAATATATTGGTTACCTTAAATAGTTACACCAATTCGTAAGTACCACTGACACTGGCCTTGCGTGTCGTATACCTAATGCCGAAGTTAATTTAATGCGAGTTATATTTCATTCACCTAAATAATTTATTTTTCGTAACCCCTGTGTTCCCTACCCCTGTGTGCGTGCCTAATTTTATGTCATATTACGTCTATAATATTGATGAGGCAAAAAAATGAGAGTATTGACAATCAATTATTTATAGTTATGAAATACGGGTTTACACGCCTTTTTTGGTTGTTTAATTTTGTTTAATATAAGTATAGATATATATTTTGTTTATAAAGGGGGCAATCGCACTGCGAGTGGGGCCCTCGAATGGTTAAATCCGTCCATGCCAATAACAATTTCTACTAGAAAAATTGTCAGCGAATAGGTTAATGTGTGTTGTACACAGTGTTGCCATGTCTACTGAAATTTCAGTAGATCTACTGATATTTTTTGCCAATATACTGAATTTATGATTTTTTTCGAAATTCACGAAATCTACTGATATTTGTGTTTCTCCATAATTGTAAGTTTACTCATGATTATTTTAATAATAAACTTGAAATGATTTACGCACGATCTTTTTTGATGTGTTACACTAGAATTGACGAAGAAAGCATTGTAACTCTACCCAAGAGCGCCATTTTACCCATTAATATCATCATTGTTTACAATAAATTAATATTATTACTTATTTTTATCCTTATTAGTCTTGAATTATATCTAATATACTACGTTTTCCAAAATCTACTGATATTTTATGAAATCTACTGAATTTTTTGTCAAAATCTACTGAAATTTTAAATTTTGACTTGGCAACACTGGTTGTACAGGTCATGTATACTGTTAAAGTGATCGCCACTGATAGCAGAGAGTTCTAGTAGAGATAAAGAAAGAAAACAATTTTAGCGATTACGTGGTGGTGGTCAGTGTTGATTTATAAATGTGTAGTGAAATAAAAATATTTTACGACACTTGTTTTGCTTGCAAGTTGAATTTCAAGTACCTATGAGTATTTAATTTTAGATGAGTTTATGTCATCATCACCATCTCAGCGACTCTCGGTTTACTGCAGGACGAAAACCTCTCCTTGACGTATTCACTCTTCTTATATTAAGCAAAAACTTCAATGTAATACATTTTACTGAAACTTTCATAATTATTATCCCTAATCAATCCCAAGTCTCCCAAGTCTCCCAAGTATCCCAAGTATCCCAAGTCCTATCGACATAAAATATACCTAACGAGCTCAGTTAATAATGAAGTACTCATCACAAAAACAGTTGACATAAACGTTAACCGGTATTAGATATAATGAAGAATCACTGTATTTGTCCGCAATATACATAAAACTACCAAAATAATAAAGACATACTATCATATTAAATCACCATAAAACAGCTCTGTGTTTATTAATCAAATATGTATCTTTATAAAAAAAAACTGAACTTAGTAGCTGGACGTAATATCACATTAAAATATAATTAAAATAACGAAGAACTACACAATATGCATCTAAGAACATTAAAATCAAATATACATATATTTTTTTTTAGTTTAAAAATAAACTTTAAATAATTACATGATAAAAAGAACTTTTTATATTTTCTGTTGAATCATATAAACTTGATGTGACACCCCCCGTACGGTCCCCATTTGGGGATGTCTTTGTGTATCTGGAGACGCCCGAATCGGTATCGAAGCCAGCAAATAATAAGGCGCTGATTACGAAAATAAATAATAATAAAAGAGCCCAGCCGGCAATGCCGTAAATTTTGTAAAACCGTTGGAGATTTGCAACGTCGCTTTCTTTTCGACGACGGTTTCGTTGGAAAAAATCACAAGATGGCGCGGAGATCGCGACAAGCAGCAAAATCACGAACGCGTACATTTCGCCCTCCGTAGAATAAAATTATTAAAAAATGTAACCATATAGTATATTAACGTAAATAAACTCGCCGTTTTCCATCACAATTCCGGTGTATCAATTATCTACCTCCAAATCCTAAAACGCAGACGATAAACCAGAAACTAAAAATAAAAGTGACAGTAGAAATAATCTCTTACCAAAATGGAGGGAAGTGATAAGTGGCCCCAGTCAACGTGGGACTACGCTTCTTGATTTTGATCGTCTGGAATCAAGAAGCAGGTGAAATTTCTTTCACCCGGACACACCCTGAGATCCAAACACCGGGATAGGAAACGGCGAGGAAGAAACATCCAGAGGCTTGCCTCTGGTGGCGCTCAACAAAGTATAATAATAAGCAGTAGAAAGAGGATGCTGCTAAAGCCAAGCCAGTGAAGAAAAGAGCAGAAACACCCGGATTGCAAAGTCATGGCTCCCGATGTACTCCCGACCAACTGCATCCGCCAGCGAACTTGGCCCACGGACGAGTGTATCGGGCAAGACCCTGGCTCCAACGAGGGAAAACGGCATCAAATGCCCTGCATCATCAGCCGCTTGAGCCCTCTTCGTCAACAGCAGCATGTCTGTGAGCCTTGCAATCAGCCCTGGCCCAGATACACCAGGATGAAGAGAGCTACAAAGCGGCCTTCTTCAGCTGAGCAAAGCAGCCTCCATCAGCGGATAGCAGCCAAGCAGCATCCTCAGCCATTAGCATCATAGATTAGTTAGTTTTAAGTGTTTTGTGTTTGGAAGCGATGTATAATAAGTTATTTCAGTGCTCGAAGTGGAAAATTTTACAACCCGGAGCGGTTGTATGAGGCAGAATGGCGTTCCGGTCCATTTCGGGCCCTGATATATTTTTTAAATTATTTTTATGAACTTTAAAGCCATTTTAAGTATTAAATTAAGTTTTCTGCATATTATATTAATATAATATCAGTGTAGTGCGTGTAATTCGATAGCCGCGGCAGGGCAAGCGAGCAAAAAAGGGGGTCGAGTAATGCGCCGGTATGCATTTTCGCGAGGGATCGACTGATTTTCGGACGGTCTCTGTTGGGAAGGCTGGGTGCGACGTCCTCTCTCAGCATCCGCCCGTACGGTAGACATGGGGAGCCGCGAACCACTACGCCCACAAAGCGGCGTAGTGCTGCATCCGAAACTCTCCGGTTGCCGACGGTCCGAGGGTGTTGAGAGGGCTGGGCGCGACGCCCTCCTCTCTCAGCAGCTTTACGGTAGGCCTGGAAACCGCGAACCACTATGCTACAGTGCTGCATCCGAGTCTCTCCAGCCGCCGACGTACCGGGAGGGCTTCGATCCTTCAACGTCTAGAAATGCAACCCCCCCTTATCAAGCCGCCGCACTGTCCAGTTACACACGCTATCGTAATCAGCCCTTAGTTGGCCCGATCCCCATTCGGGCCTTTCCGGAGAGGTGCGCTTGTGACACCCCCGTACGGTCCCCATTTGGGGATGTCTTTGTGTATCTGGAGACGCCCGAATCGGTATCGAAGCCAGCAAATAATAAGGCGCTGATTACGAAAATAAATAATAATAAAAGAGCCCAGCCGGCAATGCCGTAAATTTTGTAAAACCGTTGGAGATTTGCAACGTCGCTTTCTTTTCGACGACGGTTTCGTTGGAAAAAATCACAAGATGGCGCGGAGATCGCGACAAGCAGCAAAATCACGAACGCGTACATTTCGCCCTCCGTAGAATAAAATTATTAAAAATTTAACCATATAGTATATTAACGTAAATAAACTCGCCGTTTTCCATCACAATTCCGGTGTATCAATTATCTACCTCCAAATCCTAAAACGCAGACGATAAACCAGAAACTAAAAATAAAAGTGACAGTTGAAATATTCTCATACCAAAATGGAGGGGAGTGATATTGACTTGACTAGCTTAACAATAAAAAAAATGTACTTGATAGAAATAATACTGAAATGTCATTTCGATTTCCATAGTAACGCACGGATATATTAATAATTTAGTTGCTAGGACCCCAGACCCCTAGCAACCAATAATGGTGCCGAAATAACTTTTCATACAAAACAGAATTAATTAAAAATGAATTCAATTCTACTTAAAGATGGCTAAAAGTTTTTAAAAAAATGCATTGGCATCGTGTTTTGATATATTCTAAAAGTTTCAAATGTCTAGCTAGTCGGAAAGTTAGTTAAAAATCGACTGCAAGATTTGTACCGGACAAAGAACCACCGGACAAATAGCTAGAGCTAAGGAAAATGTTGTAAAACATACTTATATAAAATGTTCGTTTTTTTGGAAGTTCGACATTTTTATTTCATATCCTACATTGTATTTTATTCACATTTCTCTCATGAAAATGTAGTTTTATAAGTTCTGAAGATAATAATATAATAATGTTTTGAAAAAATCATAGTTTTATATTAATTTTTCTTATTTATATCGAATCTAACTTTAATCTGTGCACAACATCAAAGCTCATAAATAATACCTATCAACTATCATTTTTTATTCTAGAAAAAATGATGTTTTTTAAATTTTAAAAAAAATACGCTAACACACTAACTGTTACTAACCCATATAATATTATATTTTTACATAAATCGTATTGAACACAAAATATCATAAATAATGAATAACCTTTCAATCTAATATACATAATATTATTATGCAGTAACTTTTGATGCATTAGGTACTATAAATTATTGCCAAAAACGTATAAATTATTATAAAACTACTTAACTAATATACTAAAACAATGAATAGGTACCTAACTAAATTAGTGGCGTTAGATATGACGAAATGGAATATTGTTATTAGAATCAATTTACCTACATCAAAGGTAAAAACAAAATTCAAAACGACTGTAATGCTCCTTCTAATCAGAAGGCGTACCTACTACAAATTAATTATTACTGTCGGATGTATCTTGATATTGGTTTACGCATCGATACTGTCAATATAGCTTTATTGCTGTTAAATACCTATTTACACCTGTAATTAAACTCTATCTGGTTCAAGAATAATTACAATACAACAGTGACATAATAATATGAATATTTAAAAAAAATCGATGATATCAATCCTTTATTCACATTTAATGTTAATTAGTATTTTAGTTAAGTATATTATTTTTGCAGAGCTGGCTTATTTTTAAATAATACACAATTAGTTTCATAATTAGTAATTGTAAGTACGCATTATGTTGAATCGTATGAATTATTTATGTGACTGTATGAATGAAGGAGTGGTCAAGGTACTAAAAATGTTGGGCTTTGTCTTGCGTACTTCCCGGGTCTTTTCGGATGTTACGGTACTAAAAATTCTCTATGCCTCCTTAGTTAGAAGCAGAATGGAGAGTGGGTCTATCGTTTGGGCCCCGCATCAGCTGAAGTACGGCCTTATGGTGGAGAGAGTCCAAAAGAAATTTTTGAGACTCCTTTACTTTCGGCTGTATGGATATTATCCGTGGCTCTATCCGACTGACTTTCTCTTAGGTATGCTTACATACTGTAGCTTTAGAAGGGATCTTTATTTAGCTACATATTTTTTCAGACTTATACGTGGCGTAAATGTGAACTCTGCCATTCTATGGTGGTGTTGGCTTATGTGTCTCTGATGATTACCTTAGTAATCGAGGGCATCCGTTGTTTGTTCTCCCAAGGTGCAGAACTAACCTGCCATTAGTGATGCCAATTGAGAGGGCAATAACCATGTTTTATGAAATCGCTTCAGATATTGATATATTCCACTTACGTGAGGGTGAACTTAGGTGGAGGTTGTTTTATAAGTTTTTAAGATAGGGTCTATCGATAGTTCACCCTGTGTGCTGCCATCTACTTTTATTTTTGTTGCTATATTTTTTTTTCTTTCTTATTTTATTACTTATTGTATTATTAAGTCACGTCTTTCTGTATTTTTATTTTAAAAAATTGTTAACACTTATTTTATGTCATCTCGTGAACGTTTCGAATTTGTAATTTATTATGTTCATTATATGTAAAATAAATAATTTTGATTTGATTTGATTTCTAAATTTTTCTTTTATATTACTAACGAAACTATCGGAAATCGTTGGTTACTTATTCCGGCTTTTAACACACCCATTAGAAGTTACCATCAAAAAAATTATAGTAACGAATGTGGACCTATTAGGTTGAGCAAGTGGCTAACATCCATTTCTCGTAAAAACAAAAATCTGTTAGTATAAACCTCCACTGTGTGGAGGCACATAATTATGATCGTGTTAAGATCTGACTTGATCAAAAAAAGAAATAAATTTATAGTAATTTAGACATTTTTATAGTTTTTCATGTGGTGATTTGAGACCCACATTTGGACAAATTATTTTGGTCCATCTTATATACATAATATATTATTTTGTATTGTACTTGAAATTATGCTTAAAACACTGGACATATTACAGTATATCATAGTTTGGTTGAAATATTGTGCCAATAATATTATGAATTTATTGAACCAAACTGACCAGAGTTATTTCGAAAATTAGTAACCTTTAGGTATTCTCATGTCAATGAAATGTGTAAATAGGCATGCGATATAATTTTTTAACATATAACTTTTTTGATTGCCTTAATTCTAAGAGTTTTGCGACACTATACACGGTGCGAAGACCAAAACGATAGTACAAAAATGTTATAATTATATTACAGTTAGCAACAGTGACGTCCCTGACCAAAATATCTCCCTTATGCAGACTTAGAAAGTCATACACTTTCATTTTTAGTCTCAAATTGTAGCAACAGAATTCTTGAAAAAATGACATACCTACATATTATACTGAGGATTAGAGCATTTATAGCCAACGAAAACAGCAGTGTTTTTAGGTACATGGAGGTCCCCTTATATTTTTTTAAACTAAGCTGTCAGTACTTTCCAATGAAGCGACCGAATCGGCTGCTTTATAGAAAACTTGTAATGATCGTTCCTTCATTTTCCGCTCCTAAACACCGCATGGCATCCCTACCCACAGGACGTCATTGGTTAGCAACACTTATAACTACTTTAACTATTAACTACTTAATGCCTGTAGAGATTAAAACGGGCCTTGTGAATCTCCACAAAGTTTACATAACCTCTAAGTAAACTGTAAATAATTTACATTAAAACATAAGATAAGCAGATGCTAATGATATCGATTAAACGTTATTATAACAACAAATCATCGTAATTTCGCCAATAAATCATGAACGCATTTATTGTTTGACTCAGGAGCTGGACAATCGAGGTGAAGGTTATAATTATAGATTAAAATGCATTTCATCTTTGCAAAAAAAAAAAAATGAAATGTTAACTATGTGTCTTCGCCTTGGAAAAAAATCATACATTTTCTTCGCCATCCATAATCATAAAACAATTAATTTTATTATACTATACAAGAAGGTCTGTTGAAACTCTGACTTATTTATAATTGGAAAACTTTCAATTTTTCAAATTTAATTCGAATTAAAAATCAATGAATAGATAGAACACTATTTTTTTCTAAACCAATATGGACTATGATATTTTAAACGCAAAAAGTAATTTCCTTATGCCCGGAAATAGTAAATCATTCAATCTACAAGCTATCCACGAATATTAGAATCCTTTTCGCCGGATGCGGGTGACAGAAATAAATAACCTATCTACAAATGAATCCGCATTTGCGATATAAATTACTACTAATTTAAACGTTAGTCTATTACTTAATTTTCCAAATTAACTTTAATATATTTATTATATAAGATGAAACTTGAATCTATATTTTCCTAAAATATATTATATCAGAATTGAAAATAAAAAATATCTACTAAATATTAGTAATACGTTCTGGAGATCTGAAATGACCCCATGATTAAACGTAGTCTGAATTATATATTATATATATAATAAAATAATAATCCTTATATATTAAAACGAGTGGAAACTATCGCACTGTTTGTGATGGTGTTATCCTTCCATCGTTTCCCTACCAAAGACTGGACTTCTGTGCAACTCCTGAGTAGTATTCACAGCTGTTACGTTTAAGGCCGTCGTCTTGAAGGTGTCAGATTGTCAGGTGATTTACCTTCAAGGATATATTTAGACTAGATAGCGAGAAGATAATCGGGAAACAATAAGCTTTCACGAAAGTTAAAACATTAAAGTTTATTCGACGTAAATGCATGCACATAATATTATTATACAGCGGACAAGATATACGCGTTACAAAGAATTAAAAATAATACACGAAGTGCGCAAGGTGCGTATCTTTTTTTATACATTTTTGGTGATATCATTTTAATTAGTTTATTGACGTCTTGTGTGTGATATCCAGTGTGGGTCCGCAGTGCTATGACCGTCTGATGCTCCATACTTGTGTTTATCAAGTTATAGTAATTCTATAGGTATTGCATCATTTATTACATGGCTATTGTTTATTAACCATTATTAAATTGTAAAATAAGTATAACATACTCTGAAATTTGGGAAGTTGTATAACATCATAATCTCACTGATCTCCTACGGAAGTAAAATTTTGCTAAACGTAGGTACTAAGTAAACTTCCAAAGGAGTAGGTGTGTTTTGTATTCAGGAGAGGTACGCGTGAGGAAATTCTGATTGTGTGCTAGCTAATATGATAATAATAATGCAAGGAATTTAATATACCGACGGTGTGGATTTGACTTTGAGCGATGCCAGCAGATGTGGCAGGTCCTTCTAAAGATGAGAGTACCGGAAAACATTGTATCCATCATGGCAAATCTTTTTAACCATAAATCTACCATAATAAAGGTGAAAGATCTAAAGCAGTGCTTCTCAAACTTTTTCATACCACGGCCCCAGAAATCAGAAAAAAATCCAAGGCCCCAACAATGTTTGTCTTTAGTGACCAACAGTACTTTCTTTACCATTAATTATTATTAAAGGTACATTTTTATTAAAAATATTAGAACATTTCATTTACTTACTTGTAAAGCAAAAAGCTACAGCCTAGAAAAACAGTTTAATGAGAGGGGTGTGATTGCATATTTTTACATAAATAATTATTATTAGATTAGTAATAAAAATAATTATTAAGTATTAGTAGAGTATTTATTCATATCCGGATAAAATATTGTGATCATGTGAAAATTCGACCTCGAAATTTTGACTGATTTGTATGATGTATCGTCCAATCACCAGTGATCATGTTTTTATGTTGTTTTTTTTCAAATACATATTTCGCGGCTCCCTGGCAGGAGCTCCAGCGGGTCTATTCTATACGCAAGGCTGCTTTCGGTCTGCTACAGCAGCTAAATAGGGTAGAAAAGTATCGAATTATTAACACTTATGTGGTGAGGTCAATACCCTACCACCTACATGACTTGGCAGGAAACCAATAAATTATAATTACAATGTATCTTGCAACATAATAATGTTCAAATAGCAAAATCAATTTTTAACAGAAAGCTAATTTAGCAAAAATAATTTAATCAATTATTTATAATTTACAAAACGATTTATCATGATATGCACAAAAATTGTTTATATGAAAATCAATTTTGCCTAATTATTAAAAACTGCTTAATCGTTCAAATTAAAATCAATTATTTATAAACGAACCATGCATTACACAATAAACCTAATAAGCATGATTATCAAAATATTCAAGTAGTGATAGCAGCATTTTCTATTGTATCGAATCACTATAAAAACACCCACTACATGAAAACAATATTGTCAGTCAGTTATCAAAGATTTAACCGTAAGGTTATCGTTCAACTTCGCCCGGTCGACTTCGCAATTCACCAACTCATACACGTGATTTCACACAGCTAACTTATAAATCTGTAAACTTACCTGTAATAATTAAATTAATATTTATTTGGAAGGAGATAATAAAACCAGGGTTCATTTCATTCACGCATCACTCTTCTTATTATTGGAGTCAAACAAACCTACCCTCCGGTTCCTATTTCATCTCCTAACAAAATATATTGTAAAAGTGGGTAGCCGCGCCCACCGGTTTGAGAAATACTGATCTAATGTGGAAAGGGAGTTCTTCAGGGATGTTTTCTTTTCGCAGATCAAACCAATATTCAAATACATTGACTGTGCCTTGTATTCAATAAATATAATATGACAGAAGTCGTGTTTTGGCAAGTGGTTTCCGGATGCTTTATTGTAAGATTAATAATATTTCTCTCGTCATAAATTATCTGTAGGTGCATTAATGATTCTTTAAATCGTCTATGACCTACCTAATGCTGAAAACGTGTCCATTATTATTTTTATGTGCCTAGTGTTTGTTTGTTTTTATTGGTATAAATTAAAAATGATCTTACAACAGAAATATTTGTGTTTTCAATTTCGTGAATAATTTTTATGTGAAGCCACGATTTTCTCGTGTCTTGTGGAGAAAATTTGTAATTTTATTATTCAATTTGAATAAAAAATATATTATGATTGACCTTTTTGAAGAAATTTTATGAATACTTTTTTAATAATAACCTTGAATAAAAAGTCTGTACTCAAAGATGGTACATTAATTTATAACAAGAATAATGTGTTCAAAGATTTCAGAATGATAACTGAGGAGCTTTTATTTTAATTTCATCTGTCAAGTTTTATTAATTTTATAGCAGGACAAAAAAACTTGTTTACGGGATATAGTTCCATCGAGTTATATTACTCATTATAATATACGTCGTAATTAAAGCTATAATATGTTTATTTTGTAACATTTGGATGCAAAATACTAAGATTGTATATCTCGAGTTTCATCTATGTAACATTTACTGTCACGAGAGGGCCACTGCGAAGAATTTGAAGAAGTGTGCTACGAAAAGTGTCGCCTGAACTCAGAAAATTTTATAATACTCAACGAAAAATAAACGTACTCATTCATCAGCGATACAATTCACCAGGTTCACTCGGATCAATAATTATTATCGTAAATAACCTATCATTAACGTCGCGCAATTTAATAATGCGAATTTTGTTTGTATTTATACTGGCAGCATAATATATAATTATTATATATAGTATATATCACCTCAAAGTATCATTTTATAAAATCAAATACTCCAAAATGCGGCCTCGTAGTCCAGCTCCTGGTTCGATACCCGGTGAGGTCACAATATATGTATGTGATTTTCTCAAAGCCTGAGTGTGGCCTGAGCCTGAAGCCTGAGTGTTTATGATTATTTCACTTGTATTACTAATTACACTACTTTTTTATTGCACTACTGTCATTGGGCAGCCATGAATATTAAATAAACTTTACTTAAAAAAAAAAAAAACAATAACTGATATCTTATCTTCTTTCTTTCTTTACGAACTTATTGTAAAAGGATAATTATCGATTCATAAGGTATCCTGCGGCCACCCCTGCGTATAACCGCCCATATATGTAGTACATATTGAATATAAGGGTGCGACGCCTCTGTTACCAGTAGTTAAATTAAAATAAGTCGTATTCATCGATGTTTTAATATCTAACCCATTGTTTGCCAAACAGTGTGCCGTGAGAGGTTCCAAATGTGCCGCGAAAATTTTGTCATAAGTGCAGAAGATACTAAAAAACCTTGCTACATAACTTTAGAGTATTTTCCATCACTTGATTACTAAATGTACGCGTGGGTCATCAATCCTGTCGTAATTTATGACGGTACACACCTGACATTAACAGTGGAAGAAAAATGAATAGACTTGATAAACGATCCTGTGCACAAGTCTCATTTTTTGATTTAGAGTTGTCAGCATTTTGGATGAACAGTTACATGTTTGTTAATTTAATTTAATTCCACGTTTTAATATAATTCTTTCGCAAAACTAATTGCAATCTTCTCACTAATAAAATCAATTCAAATTATGTTGATAAAACAATATTATTGTATTTGTTTTCTATAATAAGATTTTTTATTCATATTAATAAAGAATATTTAATGTTTATGTGGTGTGCCACGAAACAAATTTCCCTTCCCCGGTGTGCCATCAGGTCAAGTTTGGCAAACACTGGACTCTTAACTGGTAAAGTCTTAATAATAATTTTACAAATTTACTACAACCCCAGTATTTTTACAGTCTATGTTTAGGACGAAAGAAGAGAATTTAAAGGAATTTATTCAAAATGCAGAACTGATTTACGATTCCAATTTCATATGCCTAACATAAATTTAACATTTAATGCGAAACGCCGGTAATATGTATTATTCGAGCAAAATGTTTCTCAAGACATTTCGCTGTCAAAAAATATAAATTTTTCGATCAATCTCACGATATTAGTACAGAGTTCATATTTTATTTGGTAAATTTAAAGCGACATGTGGGCTGTCGCTAACTTCTGTGAGAAAATACATTAATTATGTAGGTATTCAACGAATCTGAAATCAAATTTGTGATAGTTTAATACGCCTCTTATATTTTTTGTTTAATATTGACGAAATTTTAATGTAAAATGATTTATTATACTCTTTATAATTCTCATCCAAACGTTATTACTATTATTTTTTATAGGAACAATATTAATTTATTGTTTGATGATTTTTTTCAATACATAATACGTTTCTCAGGTTGTTTTAAATTATGTATAATCAACACAAACATGAACCATCCAAACCAAGCCAATCCGCCCCGCACCATACTCAGTCTCAATCGAGCGTATCAGGAGGCCCTACATTTGATATGAAGCACCAGTATTTTTTTTACGCCTGGGAATGTCTCAGGAGCTGATACCCAAGACCTAGGTCACCACCCTCTCAAGTGAGCTTTAACTGAGTTTAATGAAAGACGTAATTTAATAAAACGTGCCATGGGAGCAATGACATTAATATGGACGAAGCATCTGAAAAAAAAAGACACTCACTTTTTTGTCGGGTCTGCCGAATGGCATAATCTGTTCTAACTCCATTACAATAAAGGTGATATTGCTATAAATTCCCGATGCTTTTTGTCGGGTCTGC
Source organism: Rhyacophila brunnea (assembly GCF_057557595.1). Classification (NCBI taxonomy): domain Eukaryota; kingdom Metazoa; phylum Arthropoda; class Insecta; order Trichoptera; family Rhyacophilidae; genus Rhyacophila; species Rhyacophila brunnea. Next base: position 27,231,704 of record NW_028232774.1, read on the forward strand.
CGAATGGTTCGGTTTGAACGGATTCGCTCAAATGAACATTGACACTAGAAACACTGTTCTAACGCCGTTACAATAAAGGTCATATTGCTATAAATTCCCGATGCGTGATATCGCATAATGGAAATTGCGTGACGTCTACCCATACATGTGCGAATGTCGCTATGCGCGAATTTACTTGCTAGCTACTGTATTGAGTGCGTTGTCTATTAATATGTCATTGCATGGGAGAGAGAGGCATGGAGATTTAACAAAAATAAAAGAGTTTAATGATACATAAGGTACAAAAAAATCTAAAACAATATTATCTATAATCAATAAAAATATTACATAATTAATAATTTCTGTATAGTATTCATTGGATATTTAGATTTTTAATAAATATTAACAGTAGTGTACCTAGTGGAGGCCGAGCGCGTCGGGACAGTGTCTTCTCACTGTCATCAGGGAATTTTGGCATGATTAAGAATTATTTCAATAGCTTGATCGGTAAATCCCAGGTTGCAATGGATGCCAGTTCATGTCCCATTAGGTATTTTAAATTTTTATTCTAATATGTATATTTCTGAGGTTGTTTAAAATTATGTAAAATACATAATATCTTTTATACATTTCGTATTTTTTAATACTGTGTTCACAATTCAAACTATCAAATCAGGAAACTTGTACGTATGCAGTTCGCCGTATTACTCTTCACCGTGAAATTTTGTATCGGAAATATATGGCCATATATTAAAGACCGTCCAACCTCATTGGTTCGTATAGTACTGACAAAAAATTCATGTCTAAATAAAACATGGTTTTTGTCGGATTACACTTTAAAGGAAGCCAGCCGAACTGTGCCATGGTGAAATGTTTTACGTACAATTTACATGTAACCCTAGGAATTAGAGTAAAATATACCTACCTATTGTTAGTATTTTGATTTCAAATTACAATAAGATAGTAACGGAATGCACAGTTATTATAAATTTTTGGTGTGATTAATAATCTTTTCAATAGATTGACTGGTAAATCCCGGGCTGTGATGGATGCCAGTTCATGTCCCATTAGGTATTTTATTTTTTTATTCTTACTTGTGTATTTCTGAGGTTGCTTAAAATTGTGTAAGATGCATATTTTTTATTATTTTGATCACAGTTCAAACCGTAAAATCCACCTATGAATATCGTCGGTGTTTTGTAAAAAGGGCGAATTAACCAAAATGCTACTTTACAGGAGGAGGATTTTTAACTTTTGACATTTATTTGTTTTTTACCTGTAGATGATTATAAATATCTAACAAAAGACCTAATATGTCACATTTGCTTTTTATTTCGTAATTTTAATTAATTTAATTTTAGTCGATTATCGTTTTTAAGTACTTTCCTGTGGAGATAAAAATTCGCCGTTTTTACACAACAAAGCTAGTGGGGTACATATTGTTTTTCCATTAAAATCTCGATTTCGCCAAAATGGTTGATTCGCCCTTTTTACAAAACACCGACGAATGTAGATAAATTGGATTCTTACCGTTCACTATTGAATTATAACAACTGCCATTACTTCAAAGATGAATGACGAAACGCGCGGTCTCCTTTTACTACAATAATCAATCGCAGTGTTAAGGTGAGCAATTTTTTTCTCTTTAAAGAATGTATTCATTTAATGGCAACATCGATTGCAAAAACAAAGGTCAGAAATATCAATCCAAATAAATAATTTAATAAAATCCCACGACCGTAAAAACGTCAAAATGTTATTTATTGCATTGATAGTTTTGACAGACAAAATGTCTCCATTTGGTATTTGATCGGTTCCCAGATGTGGGATCCAACAATAATTAATTACCATTGAAGACTTAGTCCAATTAATAAAAAACCCGATATATCTTTTCTTCTGTTTCTTCGTATTATTTTTTTATATATATATGCAAGATTTTTTCCATTCCACTTCTTACTACAGCCTGTTATCTCCAGCTTTAAAGAATAAGTTTAGTATACCCCGTTCCCCACGTTACAAGGGCTGACATATCGTCGCTGTAGGATTGGTTGTGGAATAGACCAAATGTCAAATGTTCAGGAGACGAAAAACAAATTTCATGATTCTATATTTAAATGCATATAGATATTTAAATTTTTGTTTTACGTCATATGCATGCTGTATTCATTACAAAGTAATTTAAAGAAAATGATGGTTCTGGTCCATTTAGATACAAAAAATCATTCTGGATTGAAAGGTCGATTTCGACAAAAACGGATATTCGACAAACCAATCATATAGCGACGATATGTGAAAAGCTTAGACAATAGATACAGGTGAAAAGGGTATAGAACCCTCGGGCGGCACAATCAAGACGTCATGTCCAATCCGAATGACGTTTACTCCCTATTGAGCCGAGTATACTCAACGATACATTAAAGCTTCCTCTAGAATCACTAGATTCTTCTACTCTTTTCGGGTGAAGTTTTTATGGTCGTTTAGTGCATCTGGGGCATTGACGTCTAATTTTATTAGCGTGTGTAAAAAATAAAATGACTGCACAATAATCATTTCGTAAATCTACCTGCATTGTAATAAGAGTAAATTTCAAACTGCATTAATTTGTATACGTCAATTTTATTGTTGCTTTAATTTAAAATAAAAAAAAATAATTAAGTTTTACTGGATATTTTAAAGACAATTCTGTATAATTGTAACACTGAGAACAATATTATTCCAATTTGTGAAACCTTCCAATATTGTATTCGAACTTGGCCTAGCATTCTATAGCGCGATGGAAACAATACAGAATGTGTATTATGGCTTATTAAGTCAAAATATGATTGTTTATGCACGAACTTGTGGTTTTGAATTGTCTCTATACACAATTTGAATATCGATTGGTCAATCCAATGATATGATGCAATTATATGACAAACTTAGAGGTCAAAAATGATACACTCATAATTACCATTATGTATGGGTCACATGCGTGTAATAAATTTGGCAATTCATAAGAGTTAATAGCCTGTGTTAACATCCTGTTCACTCTATCAATATAGTTGGTTATTTTTTCACCGAACTCTTTGGTTAAGTCTACTTAGATTTAGCATACACGCAATGCCTCCAAGAATCCCTGTCGCTCGTCAGACTTCTTGCTTCTCCCCAGGACTTGCTAGCTTCCCATGGCTTCAGCTTATACACTCTATGGTTGATATTTACAGTTTCAGGATACTGGAAATCGGTTAGATTTTAAAAAGTCAGCCCATGTTGAGGCAACCATAACACTTTCAACGTCTTATCTTTACTATAATATGTGACGAGAGGCTGTGTGATCCATTTCGTTGCTATACCCGTTCTTCAAGTTCAGCTTGCAGTTACTAACTTAAAGTATTTATAAAGTTCCATTGCTACCACAGAACGCAGCACCTTCAGAATGTGAACAACCATTAGTACATGTTTCTTACCAAGTACAACAGGGAGCTCAATATATTCCGCATTGAGCAGAATGCTGCTTCAGCACCAACGGAAAGTGAGCTTTTCTTTGCAGTCATCCACAATTTTGGGTAGGTATCTAAAGCTGTTGACGCCGTAAATATTTATAAAAATAAAGGATACATGCATTACCTATCTATAGAACTTGTGATTTCTCGACTATTTTCATTTCTTGAGATTCTAGAATTCTCGAAATCAAGCGTGGAGGTTTCTGCCAAAAGTTTCTAAATCATGTTTTCGAGTAGGGATTGCAATAATTGTATTTCAAAACCGGTATCCCAGTATTTTACGATACCGAAATACCGGTTTTAAAAATCAGACAATACCGATATATTCGGTAATGAACGTGTAAACAAAATGTATTAATTAACATAAAATGGTTAACAGGGCTGTATTTTTTTGTCGGACTACGCGATGTCTGGTTTACGTCCGTGGCCCTTCATCGTGTTTGGTGAACAATGACACATGCTATAAATGCTATAACAAATTAATAATTTAAAGAGAGTTTTACATATATTATATTTATTGGCAGATACTTGCTAGTTAAGGTTTTTTTTCAATTATTTTACGAAAACCGGTATTAATATCGGTAATCAATAGGAATTACCGAAATACCGGTATTAATATTTTCATTTGGTATTGCAATCCATATTATGGAGTAATTTCAATTTTAAATGTGATGCATCGTGTTCATTGCATGTTCTATAACATATTGAATGACCTCGATTTTTTTCTAGCATACATATTTATATATAGACACATAATCCGTTATTAACTCTAAATACCTGAATTATTGACTTACGAACATCTGGCAGCAACCCCTCGAATGTTTGTTGAAAAAGAAAAAATATTTTTTTAGCATTTCCTACAACAAGACAAATTAAATTCTGTTCACATTAAAAGTCGAGAGATTTTTTCAGCTCTTCCGGTCAAAAAAAATAACCGGGGAATTTAAGAAATTCCGTTCAAATTCAAAGTCGAGGCCTTTTTTTTTTACCGAGAAATCAATTTTTCTTGATAGAGAATCTCGTTGATTTTTCGATAAATGATAATTCTCGAAACTTCAAATAATTAACTTCTCGAGATTCTAAATTGCCCTCTTTTGATTATTTCTCGAGAATTCTTAACACGAGATTTCTCGATCACAGCCTCTGCCCATCTATATTCAGTTTAAAGATATCCGCAATTCCGCTGCCCTGCACATACCCAGTGTTTTGCTAATTAGTGGCGAAATGAGTGGGAAAACCTCGACGGTCAAACCGTCAGGATCACAACCTTAACTTAATTAATACTACTATCAGTATTAGGTACATAATTAGAGGAAGAGCTTATTAAAAGTGTACCTACCTAAAAGAATTAAATCCTTGGTAAAGGATTTCCTACCATATAACTTCAGCGAATGGTTCAACAACAAAACACGAGACCTCTGCTCTCAAAAAGTAAGCAATAAGAATATTAATATCGCCACTATCCTTGACCCTCACGGAACTTAGAGAAGAAGTAGGTATTATATAGTAGGTATTAATTATTGTTACTGACAAGAGGATCACAATATGGATTAATTGTATTCAGAATTATATCAGCCACTTGCTCAACGTATTCGGTCCATACTCTGGGTTCAAATATACATTAAAAAAACAACATGTGAATTTTCCAGACCCGTAATTATAACCTGACATTAAATCTTACAAGTTAGGCTTAACTTAGGCTATCGTACACGTAAAATAATACGATTTACATTATTTGCAATATATTATGTCTGCTCCAAGCGTTCATCCCATGTGAACATACCGCAATAATATTAAAAACTAATACTAAAGGCATTTTCTTAAAAATCGCATAAATCGATTACACAACGATTATCGTGTGATAAAAATGTAAATTAACATAATAGATACCTTGTATGAGTAGAAACAGGTATTTTATAAATAATTCTCTACCATGTTTTCCACTTGTACCATATTTTTTTTCATCTTAGAATGTGAATTCCATATGTATCATAATTAATAATTATTTATTATTAACTTGTATTTTTCCCCAATCATACACAATTTTATTATGAAACCTGTACCAATATATTTAACTTTGTCATTCTGAGCAACACATTTAAATTCCAAGTAGGTATTCGTTTTTTGTTTTTATTGTTTCTAATGAAAGTGTTAATTGATCGTATTTATGCAGAAAGCAGCCAAATGGCATATTATATATTTGGTATAATTACCATTTATAATTTATAACTACATATCCAATCATGGCCCCCACAGTGGGGGGCTGACAGGACTTTGGCCTGGGGGCCCGGGCTTAGGAGGAGCCCGGCGTGATGGGTCGACCAAATAAGTGAGATAAAGACATTTTAAAAAATTTCTCTAATAGTGAAAAATTCGCCTGCGCTGCTATTTTACTTCAAGGGTATTAACATTTAAAATATGTGGTTATGCGTTAAAATTTTTGATTATTGTGTGTCAATCCTCGACAACTCCATAATTCAAGTAGATGTTTTCAAAAATACGAAAATCACTAAATAATTTTACCTCGAACACCATTTGGAAAATGCTTGTATAGTGTTACACTGCTTTTAACATTAGCGATAGGTTTTTTTTTTTTTTTCTAGATGCCTTTATGGATACCTCGCATTTACTATCGAGGTTTCTTAAGGACTTTGGCACGCAAACTACTCTACTTGATGCTAGTCAAATGAAAATTGTGCCGGCTGAGAGAATATGCCTTATTGAAAACTGTTCTTCTACCCGCATCGGGTATTGCTAATTTGAATTCGGCCAGGGCCTATGAAACCGCCTTGCAAAAACCTGATGATTCTGATGAATATTTTGTCGTATTCATTGGGAACTGAGGACTGCGATTTGTAGTCGAGTTTTTTCCCGTGGTAAAAGAAATGTCGCATAGGACTGATATTCTAAGTATATACTTATCCTATCTTATATTATGATTGCAGTCACTGGATCTGAAAGGCATGAATCATCTTTACATGTCACCATTTATTATTTTTATTCTTTTTATTACATCAATACAGAAATTAAAAAGTGCATCTCTTCCGGCCTCGTTTGCCATGGTCCCCGGAAGGTCTCGAATGTCCGCATCTGCCATCTGTAATAAAAAGTTCAGGTTGTGCCGCTCCTTGCTAAAGATTTGACAATCTAGGAGTAAATGTAAGACGTCCTGGTCGCTTCCGTCGTCGCATGGACACTTTCCATCAGATGTTATTTTAAACCGGTGCAGGTATGCTCGCATGACTCCGTGACCTGTAAGAATCTGAGTCATCTCAAAACACAGCCCCTTATGCACCCTGACGTCTCGTGCTGCTAAAATTCTCCCCTGTCGATGAGTTTATGTATCGTGAGTTCCATTCGTTTTTCACCATATCTGAAATTGTAATTTTCGCGTAGCTCAGAGGAAATTTGTCATAAGCTATCGCGGTATTGGGTTCAGAGGCACCATGCCGAGCCAATTTGTCAGCTCTTTCATTTCCTTCTATCCCGGTGTGTCCCCTTATCCACTTGAAGTGCACCTCCGGGTGGCGCCGTCTCAGTAGAGCCGACTCGCTGTGAATAGAAAAGACAATCGGATTAGTAGACAAGGGATCTCCAATTGCTTGGATTGAGCTTTTGGAGTCCGAATAAATACAAATACTATGGTTTTCGGTGAGCTTTCGCTGGATTGGATCTGAGCCTGCCCACTCCAGAGCGCATTGGATGGCATAGAGTTCGGCCTGCATTACCGTACAATAGCTGGCAAGGCGGTACTTACGAGCCGCTATCTCACCGCCATTAATGTATGCCACAAACCCTGCACCAGTACCGCCATCAATTTTGCTCCCATCCGTGAAAATCGGCACGTTATTGCATTCGTTGCTTTCCAACGTTGCAGGATAAGAAACCACTTCAGAAAATAGTCTAGCCGGGTGTGGCAGCCTTCTATAGTCCACCGGTTTTTCGAAAAGCCTGTCGTCAGGCAGAAAACCTGTGAGGCCCTCCTCGCCCTTCTTAGCTCTGTAAATGAGAGCGATTTGTTTTAAACGTAAATCTAGAGGCATAAGTCCTGCTAGAGCTTGCGTTGAATTGAGCGAAGCCGTTCGGTAAGCTCTGCATATTCGTATCGCTAGTGCTCGCTGAACCGTATTGAGTTTTTTTGCTATGTTTTTCCGTTTGGCAGCTTCATGCCATATGCTGGCCGCATACGTGATCATAGGCTCAATAGCACAAGTGTAGAGAATTCGAAGAGCTTCAGAAGATATACCCCATGTAGGTTTGGCCATTCTTGCTAGTTTGAGCGAAGTCACCGCTGCTCTTTTGCAGATGCTGTCCGCATGCTTTGACCAATTTAATTTGTCATCGATTACAACCCCTAAAAGTTTAAAATCCCTAGAAAAATATATAGGTTGCCCATTCATCACCAGCGAAGGCGGAGAGACGCGCCTCCTAGTAAAGAATAAGGCCTTTGTTTTCTCCGCGGAGAAAGACAGTTTGACCTTCTTTCCCCAGGTCTCGACGCTCTCCAGCACGCTGTTAGTCATGGTTTCTAGAGAACCAAGTTCTTTGGATTCCATAATCAGCAAAACATCATCAGCAAAGGCCTGTGCGTGTACACCTTCAGGAAACGGCATAGAGAGAAGATCGTCGAGAATTATGTTCCACAGTACAGGGCCGCAAGACGAACCTTGTATGCATCCCTTTGATGTCTCTTTGGTAGCAGATGCTCCAGCATATTCGACGAAGACTTCTCGGTCGGATAGATAGTTTTTGATGAGCCCGAAAATGTTAGCGGGACAATTTTTAGATTTCAACTGTTGAAGAAGATATGGCCACCATGCGTTGTCAAACGCGCCTTTGATATCAAGAGATACCGCCACTACGAGCTGACCATTGCGGTTAGCCTCCCTGATTCTATCAATTGCTGCATGAAGCGCGTCTTCAGTACTCTCTTGAGGGGTGAAACCGTATTGGTATTCGCTGAGCAGATGTTTAGTCTGAAGTTTCCAGGAAACTCGATTAATAAATAATTTTTCGAGTACTTTACCGAACACGGGCAGCAATCCGATAGGCCGATACGACGAGACGTTAGCGTAGTCGTCCTTTCCCGGTTTGGGAATGACCACCACTCTAGCTACCTTCCAGATTTTTGGAAAATGACCAATTCGCAAACAAGCATTATAAAGAGCGACAACTATGCTAGGAACAGTTAAGAATGAATTGAGACAGATATCCGCCGTGAAACTGTCGTGTCCCGGAGCTTTAGCTGGATTGAACAGCCTCATTGTTCTTTCGACCTCCTCGAGAGTGAAGTTCTCGTCGTCATCTTCCTCTGAAGGAATCGAGGCCGCATTTCGGATCAATGTCTGTTGCTCCGTTTCGTTTGCAATACTGTCGTCTGGAAAAAAATACGCAAGAAGAGCCTCTGCAGATTCGAGAGCCGAAGAGGTCATGCGACCGTTGATTGTCAGAGTTTCAGGAGGTTTGAACGCCTTACTTTTGAGCAATCTCTGAAGAATAGACCAAACATTCTCTTTTCCCTGAGCCGAGCAATGGCTCTTCCAGCTTTCTAATTTCGCTTCCGCAATCGCAGTTTCATACTTATTCTTTGCGGCTTCAAAAATCTGTCGAGTGAACGGCCGTCGAACCACGCCTGAATTTCGAAATTTTGTCCTTGCTACTCTAAAAGCCGTCTTCAGTGTATCCAGTTTCGGACTCCACCATGGATTACTTTTTCTTTGAAATCCTTCGCCCGAAGAGCGCACCATCGTGCTCTCGCATGCTGACTCGTTCGCCAATGACCATTCTTTGACAATGTTTTCGAGCTCATGTGCGTCTGTGACGCTATCCAAACTATCTACAGTGATACCGCGATCCTGAATCTGGGAAATAAGTGCAAGCCCAAAATCTATCCAGTTAGCCTTAGACGTCTTAAACAAACCTGGTCGCTGTTGATTGACATTTGAAGTTTTGTTTGCAGCGTAGCTATCTGCGGCCTGTAATGAAAAAACAATCGCATTGTGGTTGGATCCCAACGCTGCATCACGACATACTCTCCAATTTTCAACTCTGGTGAGCAGAGCGTTGGAACACGCAGTAATATCAATATAGCTTTCCAGCTTACGAGTTCCTCTGATCGTTTCAAACGTTGGGACAGAACCCTCGTTTAATACGTTTAGGTCGTGCTGTGCTAAAAAATCTGACACGGCTGTACCTCTGCTATCTGTAAGTTGACTGCCCCACCAGATGCTCTTTGCGTTTACGTCGCCTCCGAGTAACAGCCTGTGACCCTTTGAAGTGTTCATTAGCCGGCTCATGCCGGTCAGCGATTCATCGATGTGCACTGACGGCGCGCAGTACAGTGATCCGACCAGTAGCGTTTCTCCTAAGTAGTCGAGTTCTACAACAGCGCAACTATATGAGCTAAACTCGGAAAGTAAAATGCAGTGGGTTAGAGATGACATTCGACGCACAAGAATAGCTGCCTTCACTGGATACAGACTGCTCGGCTTCTGAAAAATGATACCTGAAAAAAGCGACGAACGGATTTGACCCGTGTTGCCAGTGTACGGTTCCTGGATTAAAGCCAGGTCCACGTTATTAGATTCCATATACCTGATGAAAGAGACATTAGCGATAGGTTGGGTTAAGCCAAAGATTCTAGCCCGGAGGCCCGTTTCAGGATGTGGGGTCCATGCACCCAATATACAGCTATGTAAGCTTTTACCATTTATATAAATACATATCTGTACAGGAAATAATTGAATATGTTTATGTTATTTTTGCGCCTTTTTTAGTGAAGTGTAATTTGTCTACAAATCAAAAGTGGCATATATTATTCTGCAATTAGTGAAATTTTCTTTATGGGTTTGTTTGAACATTTTTGTATGACGAAACCATGTGCGATTTACACAGAATTATGTTAAACACAGTAACTCATTTTTACCCAAACTGTGGGTTGGTTGCTATCTGCAGAACTATTTTTAATTTTATTATATCTATTCATAATTTGGTGTAAATCTATTATAAATATGTGTAATATTCTAATAGTTTATATTTTAAGACAGTTATTGACGAATACGTATATCCGGAATTACGCATCAATATGACATCAGCCAAGAAGATTGTGGAATAAATACACTGTCAATAAAATCATATTACTATTTACAGAAACACTTCCGATCAAAGCTTCGCCCAAATGTAACAACTCAAAAGTGACTTCTCACAATCGGGGGCTGTGATGGCAGACGGTCGGCCTGAGAATCTGCCAATGTATTTTGAGCTCAATACAGTAATCGTAGATGAGAGAAAGCTGAATATCTTCGAAGAGGGTAAGATTGAGAATGGCCTTCGAAGCCTTTTACACACTCGTGGGGCGACTCCGTTGAGAAAGCCATGTCTTAAGGATGGAAGTCACGCTTAACACCCAAAAAGCTTCTCTTCAATATACCGATAATTAATATATTATAGAAGTTATACTAAAACAATAGGCACTACTAATGCCATGTTCACACGTGTGGATTTTTATTGTTCAAAATTATATTGAATATTGAAAAAGAAATTTATAGGACACATTGATTTAATTTAACCGGTAATCGATATCAAAATGACGTCAAGTGAATTTATTAATTCGTTAACATAATTTTGTACGACCACTTCAATTTTTTTTGGATGAAGACATCACATTTAATTCAGAAACTAAAACAAATACAATATTGTAGTTAACCAAATGCAATAAAATCGAAATAAAATGTTTCCACACGCCGGGTGTTATAAATACATAGTTGAATAAATTAAACGTAGAAATCACCTAACATTCGTTCAATTAAACTAACAAGTCGATCAAGTTTATTGAAATGTCATTCCTACTTATCAATATGGTTATAACTGCCATTAAACAAACAGTTGGACGACAAAAATCGATAATAGTGGGAACCCGGCTTAATATGTACTAATAAATTTGCTGCATGCGATTTCATTATGCATATTAATATTAATGTAGAAAACTTAATATGTACACTAATATCACCCGCATCTGTTCATTTCCACAAAATTCACTCAATCAGTAGATTCCGTAAATTAAGAAATGTGCAGATATTACAAAGAGAAATCCTAAAACTTGGAAATATTATGAATGGGTGTTATTGTTTGGTTAATTACTACATATGATGATTATTTCAACGACGAAACACAGTCGACCTGTACCGAACCAAAACATTCATATTATAATACAAACGTCGCCTGTGACAATCATACAAAACCGTCATTAGGGTAATTCATTACAGATATAGGAAAATATGCATTTAAACTTAAATAACAAAATCATCGATAATCATTTTGCATTACAAAATAGTATCTGGGAATATTATAATACGAGGGTGGGTCAATAATTCCTTAGAAAAAAGCATTAAAACAGTTTTTATTTTTGTATTTTTTTTTTATTTCTCAACATAATCTCCTCGGAGCTCAATACACTTGGTTAGACGTTTCTCAATTTTTTTTAAACCGTCAGAAAAATAAATTTTCGGAAGGTCCTCAAAATAAGCATTTGTCCGATCGATGACTTCTTCATTTGAAAAAAAACGTGATTGTTTTTATTTTAAATATGTAGTAAAAAACCGCTTCACACCAATTAAATCATGAAATCTGATCGATCAATTTAATTCGTATGCACGTTTTTAGTTTGCATAAAAAAACATACCACGCCCCTGTGTTCGGCGTTAAATAATGCAAAAACACAAATTTCAATACTTAAATAACAACAAAAACAAAAAAAAACGATATCTGCTTCAGTTGATTAAATCACCGATTCATATCAAAAGAAAGACATCCTGGTGTTATTTTATTTTTTACATAAAAAGCTCGATTTTTTTGGCGTCAAGTCTTCATCATGATTCATGACCCAGTGGAGTCAAGGCTGAATGCTCATGATGAGGCATTACGATGATCGCAGTCACGACTTGAAATCTAAATTTATCAATAGTGGTGAATTAAATTACACTTAGTGTATTGGAGATCTATTATAGTGCACGCCGGTCGATATGGGCATTATGTTCTAATTTTGCATTAAATATCCGGAAAATGCGGAAAATTTTGGGTTTTTATTAAATACTTCTGGTCACCAGAAGACGGTATTATCGAGGGACAAAGGTTTTTTCTGTTGATTACAAATAATACAAATGACGCCATCTTGGTAAAATGGAGACAAAAACGGATTTTGGTTAATATTTCTCTACAGTAATAAAATTGTATTCTGAAATGAATTATTTTTTACACAAAAAAATGTATCTGACATAATATTTTTTTAAGTCAAACGGTTTTAGCACAATTTGAGAAATTAATGTTAGCGTTTAACTGTCTTCACATTTTTCGATTTGTATTGTTAAAATAAACCAAAAAATACTATATTTTGTATTAATACACTTCTAGATGAAGACCTCCTCGAGCTAAACCTACGCTGCCACGTAATTCCACCGAACCTTAACATTATAATACCTCTCAATCAAGCGTATCTTGGAGCGGCCTTTCGGTCAGTTTATGCTCTCGAGTACCACTACTAAATTCATTCAGACATTCCTCCATATCGACTATCATTTCTACGAAAAATGTGTACCGCCCATGTTCCATTTAAGACTTTTGGCAAACTTTATTAGGCAACTATGATACGTCATACGATGGCCAAGCGGGTAACGCATCGGCTTAAAATGTTGTGGATCTCAGGTTTGAACCCTGTGTCTGGCAAATACACATACTGTTTTTGAATGTGTGTTTGGAGTCAGAATATTGGTCTAATAGGTTAAGCAAACGGCTAACATCCATTTCTCATCAAAACAAAATAAAACTATTAATTCAGTCAATTCATGGTGGAACTGCATTGTATTATTTGATTAATTATTTGTTTAACTAAATAAAACACAATTTTATAGTACTTATTCTACTTTAAATTTTGAACCGGTTTTGTCCTCCTAAAAGGGACATTATCAATCATTTATCCATAATCCTTTGAGGAGGACAAAACCGGTCCAAAATTTAATTAATAAAGTGGAATAAGTACTATAAAATTGTGTTTTATTTAATTAAACAAATAGTTATTAATATTAATCAAGAACTGTTACGAGTAATACAAACCTCCACTCTATGAAAGCCTATAATATGATCTTAGAATCGCACATGATCAAAAAAAAAACACGTCCAATCATTTCAAGAAATCAATCCACAAAAACATCATAATCTGTACCCACAAAGTTTGCAAACCTGTTAAATACCAGGAAATCCTGGAATCATTGCAATTAAAAAAAATATATCTTCATTTAAGATTTACAAGATAGACTGGCAAAGTATGAATACACATAGATAATATGTAACTTTCGATATGTATTAACTCATGACACCTCTTCTTTCCTAGCGATAAAGTTAGGGGCGGACCTTGCCGTTTGTTTTTTTCTCCAGTTGATTACTCAAATTTCATATAGACCATCAACCCATGGAAGTCACCGTCGTTCCTCACTCCATTTTTTTTCAAGATAGAATAATACATGCCCACCATATTCTGATGCTTCCAGTTAGCTTATCAGACTCTCACTTACCCTATTTCAATCTTCATCTACGCGTTTTAGAGCCTGTAAACTTGCGCAGCTACTCTCAAATACACAATATACAAATTATATATAATTATCAGATGGTATCCTTTAACGAATTCACGTGTACGATAAATCTTTAAAATAAAAATTGTCAGTAAACTGTCTTAAATTGCAAGCCTTATATTTTTCCGCAAGGCGCTCCGCTATAATTCTTTATTCAAATTATGTATGTTGAATAATAAAAAAATAAATATAATACTTCTGAGAAAATAATATATTACCCAGCAGGAATCGAACCTGCGTCTCTCGGGATTTGCGCCCACGCACATCGACCACAATGCTATATAGGCATATTATCTGATTGCAACAAATTTTAACAATTAGCTCTTACAACTCTCTCTGAAGTGCTTTCTAAATTGAGTTACTATTGGCAATCGGCTTTTGTATTTTAAATCAATGTAGGTCCTAAATCTTGTGAATTATTCATTGAATAAAAAAATAGTTAATTAAACTCTTTATTCAAATTGTAATAAACATAAGTAAACTAAAATTAACAAATAAACAACAAATTAAAAATAAACATAAACGCGTCGTCTAGTAAAATATAGAAGTAGATTTGTCTAAGAAGGATTTGAAAGAGATAGTATCAATCTAGCCTGCGTGATTTCTTTCCCTTCTCTAAAACTCGTCTCCATATCCTGCAAACAGTTTCATAATATTCAGAATTGAATTTAGAAATAAAGGTATCGTAAAAAAAATCATGATGTAGCATGATTCTTCAGATAAGAAATATTTTAAGATTAATTAATAAAAGCTTAAAGGAAATAAAACAATGCATCACGAATGCTTTTTGCGTTGGAGTATAATGATATAAGTGAACCATAGAAAAATATTATAACATGCTATTGCTAATATTATTTTTTTCATGCAATAATTAATAAAGGTTAAGTCAATAAAAAGCTAAAACACCAAAAATGATGGCTCGTGCAGGCATCCGGTATTACATAAAATAAATAATTATGGGTTCATGAACTGCAAATTAGCTCATTTTAATATGACTAATAACAATTAACAAGTATTATGTATTAAAATAAAACAATTCTCAATTAAATTTACTGAAAAAACGACAATGTATTGTATAGACCGGGTACTGAGTGGCATTTCGTATACATAATACGATATAAATTATGCAGTTTCTTTTGTGATTCGTGTATCTAACACGATTCTGTACAGTGTATACTAAAAGTCATGGTCCTGGAAGTGATCGTGGCTCCTACTCCTCACCTCTTTACGCCCTATAAGCAGTTAGACTTATGTGTTAAATAGCTACATATTATTTGTTAGATTATGTGGTCACATGGTCGCTCTTCATTTGCTTTGCTTTCCCTGGAGGCTACCGAAAATCACCAATCTCTCCATATTATCTGGTCCTCGCCGAATAAAATGCCCAAAGAACTGCAGAATCCGTCTTAGACATATTATTGTCGAGAGCCATTTTTTATTTGGAGTCTCTGGATGATTTACTGGTTCGTCCCGTGCTCTGTCCACGAAATACGAAGCATTCGGCGCCAAAACCACATTTCGAAAGCACCAATTAATTGTCTTTCACTCCCTTGCCCTCAAGGTCCATGACTCGACACCGTAAAAAAGTTTAGAGAACAATTAATAATAATAGCACAAGCATAATTTTCATGGCAATTGAAACTCCCCGACCCTTCCATATAGTGGTAAGACGACGTGTCATCGCATTATTCGAAATCTGTGTGCAGCTTTTAGCCAGCCATACTAACTACTCCACTGTTTCTAGATTTCGAAGTATAGGTTATATAGGTACTTGCTACGGTTAGCCCGAGCGATAATTTTTAATACCGTAACATCCGAAAAGACCCGGCAAAGTAAATCATTCTACAGTGACACCACAGGCGATTCGTACTTATATCGGCATTGTTTTCTAAAATGCCTGTTTCTACACTAGCAAACACAGAACAGATAATAAATAGAATACCGATAGGCTATATTCAATACGCCGCATGTTGATGCAGTGTTTTGAACGTGTGAGTGTCCTACGAAAAATGAAGCACGCATTATGCCACGTTAACATTATATGAGCGTAAATGCATAAACAGAGAGCAGTTTTCAGTATTCGACGTAAAACGTATTCTTGACACGTGTGTAAGTTTAACCCGGATTCTTTCTTACTCGAGTCGGTTACCTCCTATCGCCTTACCCCTTATGTATTTTAGTTCCCATTATTTCTGAGTTTCCTGCTAGCAAACAATACCACCACAACTGCAAATCGCTTTTACCGTACCCATGGTGCCACTATTGAATGATTTATCTATACGCAAGAACATATATATTATAACATATATATTATAACATATATTTTAGAACATCTATATCTAATTAATGTCAGTTTATTCAGTAATCATATATTATATTGTGTAATATTCTTGAGGCTCTAATAAAAAAAAATCGGTGTCTGTACGTATATATGTATGCGCGTTAGAAGTTATACTTCTTTGGCGTAACAAAACAAAAACAAAACTTGTGATAAACTAGATTCTTTAATTAGCTCTTAATTATCTTGTTAAATTACACACTCATGAAAAAAGACCGCTTATTGGAACGCCGTTTGTTTTTTTTTATACACTGTAACTTATACTACTAAGTTATATAATGGTTTCTCGTTGTTTTTATTTTTAAAGTACCAACTGTCTGACATTTAATCGTTTGTTTACGTATGGAATTGCAAATGGCCGATAATAATAAATTCGCTGCCTAGGCAACGGAACAATTCTAAACTATAATATTATACTGTATAATCGCCACGATTGCAGTATCATACTGTGGCGTAAAGGTAGTGCGTTCGGCTGATAACCGACCAATCGGTGGTTCGAATCCAATCGAGTGCGTTTTTTTCGTGTGAAAAAATAAATTATGTGTTACACGTCACACGCCAAAAATACACTCTGATCTAATTTCCCAAACGCGCCAAAAGAAGTATAACTTCAAAAACTTTCAGATATTGTATGTTTTAAGAAATAGTGTCCATTATATTTACGAGTTCAGACCTATTACATTAAGACATAAATCTTGGCGTTCATCATATTGATTTTTAAGTTGCCATGTTAACGCGATTGCAAAAAAAACTTGAAATGCATTTCTTACACATCAATTAAAATATTACATTATCAAAGAATAATGATGTTTCGGTGATTAAAAAAATTCGGAAAAGGTCAATGCCACAACCTTAAAATCTTCAAAGTGTTGAACGTTTTCACTTTGCGGCTGATTAAAGTATAAAAATTCTGTAAAATAAAATCTCGGGAAAACCGCATGAGTAAAATAAATAATATTAATATATTACGTAAATTTATATATTTAGCAATAATTATTAATTGTTTAGTTTATTTCAATGGTCAGATTACGCAGCTTTTCTTATTAGAAATATTATTTTATCAATATAATTAATATTTTGCACAGTCATCGGTGATAACCATACGTTGCGGATTATATTTCCCAATTTCCCATACTTTTTGCACAAGATGCTTGCATATTAGGTATTATACAGTGTAGCGAGCTCTAATGCACGCATCTCTTTGATGAAGTAAAGAAGTTCCTAGCTAGCCTTTCCCCGCACATATCCAGAAACTTCATGCATATATTCTAGCAATTAACACCTAGCTTGCAGCTGCAACCAGTGTTCAGCATCATGGCCCCCATAAGGGAGGGGCTGACAGGGCTCTAGCCTAGGGGCCCGGGTTCAGAAGGGCCCGGCGTGGCGGGTCGACCACATAATTGAGATAAACACACATCTTAAATATGCCCTAATAGTAATAAAAAAAGTCGCCTGAGGCGCTATTTAACTTCATAGTTATTACCATTTTAAAATATAAGTATGGTTGTGCGATGCAATTTTAGGTTATTGTGTGTTGATACTCGACAACTCCATAATTCTATGTGTTAAAAATCGCTAAAAATAAACTGAATTTTATTGACCTCGAACAGCATTTAGAAAATGCCACTGTAGAGCGTCAGACTGCTTTTAACCTTAGTGATAAGTAGGGGGTCCGCCAAAGATCCTGGCCTGGGGGACCGCTTCAGGGTCTGGGGGCCATGTTCAGCATGATCGCGTACTAAACATTGAGCGAGTTGACTGCGTTGAATCAATTTAGAGTCACGTGTACCCCACTTCATTTTATAGAACCAATTGGCGGTTGTTCAACACGTACCAGCTGTCATCTGCGGTTCTGTACGGCTGTGAAGCGTAGTACTTAATCAAAGCTCAAGGGTCACAGCTTTTGCGTTTTGAGAATCGATGGCTCCAAAAAAACGTCGGGGTACACTAACACGACCACGCTATAAACAATCAATCTCGTGAGCAGACGAGTTAGCCTTTGGTAATGGATGTGATCAAAAAAAAGCGATTTATCGGCTGGGATATGTACTCTGGGTGCCATCTAAGAGAGCGACACTCCTTACCTTTGTGGCAGAACCGATCGCTCCCCTGCCCTCCGACGATGCTGCAATACCAACCTACGAACTGCATATCAAAATCTGACATGGAGAAAAACGTTGGACATGCCGTTGGACGAAGGGTAGAGTATATGCTTCATAACTTTGCACTCCGGCTCTAGGATTAAAATGATATACTATATTCACAAAATATTTTTTTAACATACCTATATATTATCTGTCGATTTATTTATTACTACATATATTAATACAAGTTATATCATTTGATCTAATTTTATGCGTGGTAATCAGGCAAAGAGGCGTATCAGTATTATAGTAAAGAGTGCAAAAATGTGCAAAGTTATAAAACGTATACTCTAACAGCGCGGAAATTCTTGAGGTTATATTAACAGGATTATGGACTAGGTGCCTATCTTTTTTCAAATCAAGTTTTGCAATACGTTTTCTCACTGCTCAGGGCGTTAAGACACCGAGTTCCGCCCCTGACTAGAGTCATCATTTAGTAAGCTTTCTGTCATTCAAAGAATACGCCACTATGCTTATAAAAAAGGTTATTATTATCTAATACTAATCCTTCCTCGTCTTTTATGATTGCATCAAAAAGATTAAATGCCCAGGTGACTCATGGAAAAAAATTAAATTAGGATTATAATCATTTTGAAAAATATACTTGACTACTTACCGCAGTATAAAAAATATTGGTCACGATAATAATAATATTTGATTCAATTTGTTACGTAAAGGCCAGCAATGCCATCTTAAATCAGCATAGTACAGTCAGCTGAAAACATATCGATGTAGGAAATTTAAATTGCTGTAAATAACAAATTTATTTCATCCGTCACTAAAGACTGACATGGCAGCTCACGTCACGACCTCAAATGTCTGTAACGCAGTTGTACCTTTAGAATTTGGTGGAGACTTATCAACTGGAATTAGGTCCATACAAATAGATTACAGCGACGTCAGCCATGCGATAAGATGGAGTTATTTGTTTCAAAGTCGGTTAACTCCATTTCTACTTTTTTTACATTCTTCTTCATTCTAATTCTGTAAGTACTTTTCCGACTTATGTGTATTCATAAAATATCAAATCGAACTCTGTTTGATAGGTAGTTAAATAAAATTGAACCGGATGTTGATTGCAAAGTCGTTTATATTCATCAGCCGATTTTTTTTTATATTTTACGACTAACTTTAAATATGAAAGGTCATTTTATTTCACTATTCACTTTTTTAATTGTACATATGATAAAAGAAAATATTCTATTTGCAGTCCTAAATGTGCTTGACGGTTTTTTACGATTATCTTAAAATGGTAGAATATTGAGGTTACAGACTTTGAAATTAACAGCCTCAGATTAAATAAAATAAGCAGATGCAGTTTTAATAGTTGGCCATAAAATTTAAGCTAATTCCGAGAGTTATCAATTCTGAGAACGGCTAAACACGTCACGATGCTATTTTTTGCATACAGGACAATAAGTCATACTACTCTGCCTATCGGTGCAATTGGCATACTAAAAGTTACCTCACTAACTAAGATTCGAAAATAATATTTTTATCATTACCATTATGAAAACCATTTTGGATTCACGACGCCGAGCGTGGGTTAAAGTAAGCGTGGGTTGGTAAATGTTACCGATCCTCGTAAGCACAAAATATAGATGATGATGTAAACCCGGATCCATATTTATTACCAGGTTCTTTTCCTGGTAATAATTAATGTAGATGATATCTCATGGAAACAGGACACAGTCTATATTTTGCTACTAAGTAATAGATCTAAGCGATGGTGCCCACAGAACGCGTCGGGCGCGCGAAGTCCGCGTATGCAGTGTTTATTCATAACCATAATCACACGTCTCTCGCCGCGCATTACCCTTCACCTATGTAGTAAGCGGCCCAAGCAGCACAAAATAAATATTATTACAGCGCCTCTCTTAACAAAGCAATACAAATATTATATTATTTCGGGGCTTGTAATTAAAATTTACGACGACATTATTCAACCAGCGATAAACTGAACACGCAATAAAATAAAACAATGACTTCTCTGTAATTAAATAATTGCTTTCCGCCCGTCGATCGACGATGCCTCGCGCAGCGTGTTTTTGCTCGCTGTGTTCAATGAATGGACTCCATTGTATTTTCTTTCATTCGTATCGCCGAGAAGCGGTGATTCGCGAAAAAACGATGATTCATGCGGCGCGCGCGTATAATGCGTCGCCATATCCAGTGGGCGCTGGCGTATTTGATTACGTTGTATTTTCAATGATTTATGCGCCACTTGTAGAAATTTTGCGCGAGTGCGGCGCCCGACGCGTTCTGTGGGCACCATCGCTTAGAGACAGAACCTGGTAACCGAGTGAGATGCGGAAACAAATGTGGACCCAGCTTAACGTGGTCAAGTAACACAAATGTGAATCCGGCTTTAAGCTCAACAAAGCTGAATGCTAACGGATAAGAATGAAGAAACTAAACGAAACAATTAGTTTGATAACCATGACTTTATTGAAATATCTATATTATTGCTGATGACTGTACAATCAAATCAATAGAGAATGCGTGATGAAATGAAAAAATAAATAATATTTGTCTATTAAATTACTTACTGAAGCGAGACTTTTTTTCTTTACTGTATGTAGCTCTTCCACAGTTTCCCGGTAAACAATAACCGGATCGCTTACGTAAGAACTAAATAAAGATAGTTACACATTTATTAAATTACTTACTAATAAGTATGTTCAGCAAATAATATTACCCCAAAAGATATCCTGGAACTCAATACTGAGCTGAATGTATGCTCCATGCTCCGTTAGCATACTATGTCATACTATGTGCTAGAAACTGCCACTGTGTTTGTTCGAAAATGATTTAAGGGCGGCCAAAAGTTGCGATTTCATAGATATTACATAATATTGATCGAATTACGAAACAAACACCCCACTAAAAATTTAAATACATTCTAATACGAATTTCCTTTGAGGTATCCTTTACTCGATGCCGCTGTGTTTAAATTAACTATTTTTTCTTATTAATTGGAATGAATGTATTATAATGCCCTAATTATGAATATTTATATCAATTTATTATAACGTAGGTATATAAATTTAATGATTTATTTTAACGACTGTCTTGTAACCAAAAAAATGACATTTACACAGTGACGTCCCCAGACAAAATGCCGCCCCTAGGCAGCGAAAAAAGGCCGCCCTATTTTTTATACAGTATTTTTCATTATCCTTTCATGACTGAAATATCTAAGAAATGTGTTGTTATATACATTATCGACAAAATATATAATACTAAATCTAATTTTAATGCTATCCCTGCTTCAATAGAAATATTGTGAGTCCTAGGTTTCAGATATATTTAAAAATACGCCTGGCAACTTCCAAAATTCATGACTGGCAAAAATATTTGAAATTTTTTTAAATTAGGCACGTATGTACCTACCTATAATTAAAAAATCTGCACGTATCATTGCCGGTCATCAAGGATGTGACCTCCAAGGACAACATAAGTAAACTAGACATCGCGAACCCGACAAAAATACAGTCCTGTTAAACCTTGTAGGTATGTTAATTACTTAATACATTTTGTTTCCAACCAGTGAGCTGATTTTTTAAAGATATTTCCGTTATAACTAAGTTAAGGCAGCTATTTATATAAATACCTAATGATTGTCCTCCATTTGCCGCCCTTCGAGTAACTGCCGCCCCCAAGCGACGCTCAATCTGCCTACCCTCACGGAACGTCACTGCATTTACAAGACAAATTCAATAAGACGTATTAGTGAATTCCCGGTACATATCTGTCTACATAGACATAAGGACCAGGGAACGCAGAATTAATGGGAACTGAAATACCTAACGGTTGTGGAGTAACAGGCAACCGATCTCGAGTGTGGAAGAATGTGGGATAAACTTAAACACGTGTCATGAATACGCCATTCGAAACTTGTTCTTTGTTCTGCCAACTTCTCTCGGTTTATGCACTGACCGCTTATTCAATATTGGTATATTTTTAGGTTGCAACAGACGCTATTGCACGTCTATAATGTGTGGTTCAATTTCGTAAGACCCTCGCACATTCAAAACCCTGCGTCAAAGGTAGTGTGTTGGAGAATAGGCTATCAAAATTCTATTTATTAATCTGTTCTGTGATTTAGACCACATGCGGACTTATCGGTTTTTGGAAATAGACGTCTCAAATACATTTCACATCAGATACGTACAGGTACAGTTTGCGGTTCGCAAATTAGCATTTCTCATGTCAGGATCGCACTCATTTCAAGTGGGCCTGGACTAATAAATTTCAGAGGCCCCAAAAACAGGTACCAAAGGTAGGTTATTTTTTAATTCAGTCAGCAGGGTTAAATATAAATTATATTACTTTATAATACTTATAGTAATATGTTTTGCTTTTTTCCGCCAAATCTCTTATCATTTCATACTCTTTAACCCTACTCTCTCCGAACTTAAACGATGTTGGCCAACAGAATAGCATAAATAATTTTTAATTTGTAATAAATTGATAAACAACCTTTCGCCTTGATAATTAATTGAAGGCACATCACTCGAAGAAGGGATAATCACTGGACAAATCTAGCTATCTAGTGGTATCCTAAAGGTAGAAAACGACCAAGAAGAGGCCACTGGATTGATGGTATAGTTAAGTTTGTGTTAGTGTGTGGCAACGTAACTCACAGAACCGAGAGGAGTTGGATCCACTTAAAGAGGTATTCATTTAGCTATGTAAAAATGTTGGCTGATGAAAATATCGTTAATTAAAAAATCAACTCACTGGTTGGAAATAAAATGTATTAATTAAAATAAAAAGTTTAACACGACTGTATTTTTTGTCTGGTTCGCGATGTCTAGTTTACTTCCGTTACCCTCCGACATCCTTGATAAACGACACGTGCAGATTTGCGAATAATTACAGTCTGATTTATTAACCAGTGCGAAGTGCAGTGGTAGTTATGTTGGCCGTCGAAACAAAAGATGCACCCTCCCTCCCTCTTACAGAGCGTCCCACATACCATTCCTGGTCCACGAGTTTAGCGTCGCGCCGTCATTATATCGATTATCGATTTAATAATGCCTAAAGCTTTGCAATCTCAAGCTAAAAATATCACTTCAAATTTTGGCAAGCATCCGGGAACTCAGAAATAATGGTAACTATAATACCTAACGGGTAAGGAGTAGAAGGTAACCGATCTTGAGTAAGGAAGAATCCAGGATAAGCTTAATCACGTGTCTAGAATAAGTCGTACGCCAAATACTGACAACTGCTCTAGGTTTATGCATTGACGCTCATTTAATTTTGGTGTATTACACACATTTGCACGTGCATAATGCGTGTTTCTTCACACATTTAAAACCCTGCACCAATATGTAGCGTATTGAATATTATAGCCTATCGAAATTCTATTTATTATCAGCCTGTTCTATGTTGCCAAGTTTTGTGAAGAGGAAGTCGACATGGATCGCTCTTAATTCCTCAAGACAGGGTAAAAAATGGAGCGGCATTTTGTCTAGGGACGTCACTGCCTGATAATTTTGTATAATTATATAGTAAATTCGACCCTGCAAAACGTCAGTTGATTTATATAATGTAACATTTGAGTGTTTATAATATCTTGCGGTTTGAATATCTTCTAAGATAATAATAATACAAGTCATCTTCTTACCGTAAATAGTTAAGCGATGGTTCATATCGATTGAACTAAAAAAGATATAGATAGCAGCCGTAATTTAATGAATCGAAATATACATATATATATGTATCGTATTTCATCTGTACCTATATTGTTTTGAATATGCTTCGTTATACTTAGTGTAAATGCCGAACACGGTAAAGGAGTAAATCTATTAGCTAATATTACACAATATCGTTTGCAATAATATTTATTCTCTTCGTCTTTGGGTTTCCTTTCTCCTAGGAGAGTGAAGATTTCGTCATAGTGACATGGCTATCATATTATAATAGCTTTAAGTTAAAATAGTATAATAACTTTGGCGTCTCTCTACATCAGTCAGAAGCGCTACGAAACGGAGCGCCCGATAATTTTGCGAAAATATTAAAGAATGCTTAATTTTTTAGTACTAGTTGATTGTATTTGCCCGTTATAGTCACTGTTGACATGCATAATCTACTGGTGATTTGAATACGTATATAGGTATTCCATGGCCCCCGCAAGAGGGGGGCTGACAGGGCTCTAGCCAGGGGGGGGCGGGCTTAGGGGGAGGGGCGGCGTTCAGGACAAGCAGTTAAGTCAGATAAACACACAATGCAAATTTGCTCTAATAGTAAATAATTACAAGATAAAAAGAACTTTTTATTTACAACGTTTTTAAATTTTCTGTTAAGGGGGGACATGCTCAGCGTAGGTCAAAATGGAGCTTTTGTTTTATTTTCAAAGCATGATCCTGGACATACCTTAACGTTGTAGATAATCTATTTATTTAATTTTGAAGCCTTATTATCCTTTATATTTATTTTAAACATTTGATGACTGCATAAAGTATTTTTATTACATAAAATAGTATTCTTTTAAACCTCTCGCTTTAATGTTTTAGAATATAGTCATATTTCAGTACATATGTGCAGTGGTGTTAAGACTTTTTACATTTATTAATTTTTAAACGCATTTATAAATCCATCAGTATAATTTATGTCGACATTATTATAGTGAAATATTTACGATAAAAAAATATATTGATAATCTCTGTGATCCCAAATTTGACAAGAATTAGGCATTTTATTATTCAAAAAATGGGCAAGATTAACACATTTGAAGATAATTCTAAAGATACTCCATTATAAGCTATGTCTTTGACCATTCAAGTGTGATAAACATCCTGCGAATAATGATTGCTTTATAATAATTATTGACCTAAGAATAAGGTAGTGTTTTTTTGAAATACGCCATTTCTTTTGGCATTTCCCAGTAGTTAAGCTACAACATACGGCCGTAGCCATAAATTGACAAACTATAATTGAACTAGGGAGTAAAATGATGTTAACGCGCGTGTTTGAACAATTTTATATATATATATTTATAAATTTGGTTATGTATATAGGTAATCTGTTCGTTTAAGGCCCAAATGAATTAGATACTCGTATTTAAAATACCTAAAAATATCTAGATAAATAATACAAAAGCTCACTATTGGTTGTAGAAATACGGATTTAAAATAAGTTTTGTACTGCACTTATAAAAAATATTATGCAAATTAATAGAATAAAGAATTTTCTTCATAATTCACGAACCAGAACGCAATTTTGAGTTTTTTTTTTTTCACCAGACGATATTCTATTCAATATATATAATATATATACATTCTAATATATATTCTATATCCAATTCACCCACGCTAAAAACGTTTCTTGATAGTAATAAAAGGGTAAATATGAAGTGATACGCGCAAAGTATGATAATTTAAGAGTCTAAAAAGGGTCTATAGGTAAGCATTCTTCGGTGTTACGCGAAAATTTTAATTGTATTTTAAATTAGAATCGCCCGTTTACAGTTTCTGCATGCGAACCTATTATGGTTACACTAAGAAATAAATTACTAGTTCTACTTTTTATATGACCATTTAATTGTATCGGCATCGATTTAAAAGTAATAATAAATTCTCCTGAAGTCTGCTGGTATTTTTAAGAAGAGTTACGATACACGGTATGTTACATTGTGAATATGGGCGAGTGATAGAATTCATATTCACTGTTAATATTGTGCAAAGATGTATCATTTAAGTCTTCAGCTGCCAAGTGAAGAATGGTGCTTGATTTTTACCATTACTGACCTTTGTATACATAACCACCACTCACCTATTACAGTTTGCAATAACATTATTGTATATTTTTACAGTGACTGCTCATAAACATGTTACCTATATACAGTAATATAATATTTATACACAATGGACATGTATATAATGGACATGGAAATTTGTAAAAAAATACATCAGAAAATAAAATCACACAGGTAACTGATCACAATGGAACCGGTTTGGTTTAGTATATGGCTAAAACTCCTTCGGGGAAAACAAATTACAGGACTTCACGTTATGTTCCGTTGTCTGAATCTCACCACACTCGTAAAGTAGGAACTCTTTCAAACCCCACTTAAAAGCACATCAGCGCATCTATTATATACACAAGACTTCTATCGGCCGCTACAGCAGCTATCTAGGGTAGGTTTGTATCGAAGTATGGGCACTTATTCTAACAATTACTATAAATTAGTTGTAATTATTACAATAAATGCTATATTATTTTAACAGCACGTCTCATGGCTATGCTAAATTTTAGAGCGAGATAGACAGTTTTGACTGTTTAAACGGCTAACTTATTGTAATTGTTATAATAATAGCTTATACTTCGATACAAACATACCCTAGATAGCTGACATAGCGGCCGATAGAAATCTTGTGTGTGCTGGAATACACACACCGAATTTAGTTAAGATATAATAATGCTATATTTGTGTAGAAGCTTAAAGCTCGTTCAGTGAATCCGCAATCAAGTACAAAATTCTCACGTCCAATGCTTGTCAGTTACATCCTTCTGCTCACTCTCAATCTGAAGTAGCTTTTATCCTGCATTTCGGAAAGGATTCATTGATAATATAAGACATTTCTTTGGTGGAGCCGTTATGTCAGCACATAGAAGGAGTTATGTATTGTTAAAACTTTGTTACATTATTCCCTCAATCATGTTTCACCATATTGTTGGTGAAAATATTCTTGATATGACAGGCAACTATGGAAGCGGTGTTAGTAGAGGACAAGGTTCCTTCCACTGATAATAAGCACGGTTGCGTTATATTCCCAAATATATATTTTAGATTATATATGAGATAATATACCTTAGCAAGTGTATATTTTCCCTTCCACAGTGTACGAGGAGAGGGTCCTCCCCACAAAAACATTTCTGGCAGCGTCATGCAAGAAATATATTCTCAAGATTCTATTGGCGTGCATTATTTTTAGTTCAATTGTTTCTTTAATTATTTAATATGAACTAGTTCATTTCTAGTATTTCTCGAATGCGCATGTTTCCGCTGCTGTTCCAAATTATGAATATTCCATACTCTAACACTATCAACACAGCTTATATAGAACAAACCCTAGATTCTTCTGGATAAGAAGTCACACAGGGATAGCTGGGAACGAGGGAGTTGAATCCTGATAAATACGCTAAACAACCCACAACAGATAAAATACCTTCAACCTACACATACTTCCCTATAAGTTACGCAAAACAAAAACTAAACGAAGATACAAAATAGCTATGGAACCACTGTTACACAACATCCGCCACAGGATCAATAACGCAGAAATGTGTTCCAAACGTACACTCTGCCATCAATCACTCTTGCCAGGAACATAAAAATATCACACGAACTCACACAGATACTAACAGGCTATGGAGCGGTGCGAGCCAATCTAAAAAGATTTAAATTGAGTGACGATGACTGTTGTCCATGGGACGGCTCTCAGGACAGCATAACCATGAAATTGACCTCCCTCCAAACGCCTCACGAAGTACTAAGCAATAGAACAACACAAGAACACTACACAAAATATTTAATTCTGGCCGAAAATTAAAGATATAAATGGAGGAACATAATTAGCCACACATCAATGCAACTAACCCTCCCAATCACCTTGGGCGAAAAAGCAAGGGCATTGTTATATATATATATAAAAAGAATATTCCAAGAAAAATGTCACATTCTTATACGTCATGTGTCATTGAATCTTGTAGCGACAAACGACAGCGTGAAATGCGCCATTACTCGAGCATCCTCATAACGTAGACCTTTTGAAATTGTGTCACTGTTTTCACATAATTCGCTTATCTATACCCTCCCCGACATAGCTGATGCGCGCAATTACTTTTGTTATACTTTTCTGATATTAGAGTACTGCTTCATAACTTTGCATTCCGGTGCTAGGATGAAAAAATGTAATAATATATTTTTTAAATATTTTTTTACATACTTATATTATTATTTATTACTAGATATATTAATACAAGTGAATGTCATTTGATCTAATTGTATGCTAAGTACCTAATCAGACAAAGAGGCGTATCAATGTAGGTAGTAAAAAGTGCAAAGTTATAAAACGTATACTCTACCACAGTACGGAATCGGGGTTGGGGCGAGCTAAGATGTTTGTTTATACATCAAAATATTCGTTCACAGGAAGGTACACGTTATAAATAATGACGAAATATTAATTTATAAAACACCACATGCCACCTTTGGAAAACTGATGTTAAAGATAGACGTTGATTGACTTAAACGCGGTTATATTAAATTTTAAGGTTAACCTTTCGTAATAAATACTAAAATCAAATTCGCGAAGCATTTTCATTTTCCATTGTATACAGTATACAAAGTATTCAACCAAGCAAGATGCAGATTGCAGTTGGTCCACAATTCACAATCAGCAATGCAATAATTCACTTTTTAAATGTCTCGTGTCTCATAATATTGAAATCCAATTCAATGTCTGTCAAAAAAATGATTGGCCACAAAATGGAAGTGTGTCGTAAACTTGCGATAATAAAAATAATTCATCATTTTCATATCTATGACATGACACTTACATTATAGGTTATGGGAGAATTTGTTCGCGAGCAGCATGGTTTCCTGTAGTAGGTACGCCAAGCTCGGAAGAATTACAAATCGCTCACTCATTCCAAATGGTTCAGTCTACCGTCACGAGAGTTGTCTTCTTCGTCGGGACGTCAGACTGAGGACTGAGGATCGTAATCCAGATTATTTGAACGTCTGACAGCATTCTTTACGGCTTTTGCTGCATCCCTCTCACCATTCGGAACCTTTGTCAATATGAAACATGTGGCACTCTTGATTTGGACTGTGCATCGGGAGGAAGCTCTTTTCCGCTGTCTCCAACCTTCGACTTGACCCAACATCACGAGTTTTTCCATGTTGTCATCTTCTCTGCGGGCTAAATGACCAAACAAATAAAATTAGGCGAAGAAAACCGATGATAGTCTGTCTTGAATCGGAGTCACGACTCATGAAGTCACGAGTGTAAGTGACATATAATTAAAAAATGAGTTAGTAGGTAGCAGATTTCACATCACCATATTACGCGAAACAGGATTCATACATGTAACTAGAATTGTACGAAAAAAAAGTATTTTATTCCTATCGTTGTATTATATCCAGTGACGTCCCAAGTTAAAATGCCACCCCTAGGCAGCGCCAAAATGCCGCCTCATTTTTTATACTTACATTATTTTTATCATCCTTTCAGTCCAATATCTAAGAAATATGTTGTATGGATACATTACTAACAAAATATCAGACTTATTATTCGCAAATCTGCACGTGTCGTTTCTGGTCACCAAGGACGTCGAAAGACAACGGAAGTAAACTAGATATAGCAGTGAGCTGAATTTTTTAATGGAAATATATTTTCGTTATTACTAAGTTTATGTAGCTATTTCTATATATTCCAAATGATTTTCTTCGATTTGCCACCCTTTGAATAACTGCCGCCCCCAAGCGACGCTCAATCTGCCTACTCCCATGGGACGTCACTGATTATATCCGTATATGCGCATGGGCGGTGTATACGTTTTAATACTGTTTTGTCTGCGTGGACAGTACCCCTTGAAAATTATGTGACAATTTTTAGTCTAGTTTCTTGTTAGTCCATGAAACTCCTCAGCTAGAGCATATTTATGGACACTACGCTGCGTCTCGAAGATTCCCTGTTGCTCGCAAGTGTCGTCTCTGAGGTTAATTTTATTGACACTAAATTGAATGTCGAGATGATATCGTTGATGTAAAACTGAGAACCATGTCAAAAATGCAATATTAGCATGCTTTGGTTACATCTGTGACTTCAGGTAAGCGAGACTCTGGCAGAAGAACGCCCTGGCTCAAAAATCTGAAAAATTGGTCAGTACGCTTGTCAGTACAGTTGGCTCAGTACTCCAACCCTGTTCAAAGCAGCGGAATCAGCAATCAAAATCATCGACGACATTCGATATCGAATATGGCACAAAAATGGAAATGTAAATAATTAAAGAAGCCTTTTCTCGTACCGTTTTTTCCATTCATGCATTTTTATTCAAGACTAAATATCTAATATTGTTATTTTCCTTATTTTCTTAGTAGGGTGGACAGGAAGAGCTACATTTATTCCTGACATTCGTATATTTCGGTAACATGTATCCTCTGGGTATGGTTGTAACAAGGCACTTATGATTCTCGAGAGTGGAGAAATGTGGGATAAACTTAAACCAGTGTTAAAGAATAATATGGTCCACGATGGCCGAGCGACTAACGCGTCTGCTTATAATGTCGTAGGTCCCAGGTACGAATCCTGGGTCTGCCAAATACGCATTATATTGTTTTTCGAAGTGTGTTTCGATTCAGAGTATGGGCCTAATAGGTTGAGCAAGTGGCTAACATACATTTCTCGATAAAAACAAAAATCAGTTAATACAAATCTCTACTCTGTGGAGGCCCGTGATCTTCTTAGAATCGGAGATGGTTAAAAAAAATATAATATATATTATTTTCAATGTTTCATCATAGTACCTACACATTAAAGTTTGTCACGTAAACACAACGCGCATTCAAGTTCGCCAATACTTGAGAATATTCAAGGGTCTGAGGGCCCCGTCGTGGCGGGTCGACCTAACAAGTGAGATAAACATACATCAGAATTTTTCTCTAATGGTATCTCATCGCTGAATGTTAAGAATGTTAATATTTATAATATGTGGTTACGTGATGCAAATGTTGATTATTGTGCGTCGATATTCGAAAACTTTATAATTCAAGTGGGTTTATTCGAAAATACAAAAAAAAATCGCTAAAAATTACACAGAATACCCTTAATTTTACATATTCGCTTCTGTAGAGCGTCACACTGCCTTTAACCCTAGCGATAGGTAGGGGGCCCGCCAAAGATCCTGGCCTGGGGACACGTTTCAAGATGTGGTGGTCATGGATGAAAGTCTTGGTCTGTGGCGACTGGCTTTCGCATTTTTATCTTATTAATTTGTTCTAGAAGCATCTGCCTCATATGGCTTCGTGAAAAACTACAACTGAATACCTACATAGTCAATTCTTCAACTGCATTGCAAACCGCAAGCTTTTGCATCAACATAATATTTATTGTAATATATTATTAGAATGATTATTTGAATAATTCATACGGTTTACGAATAGTATTTAGAATACCTACTAACGAGTGTGCATCTTTTAAATAGTACCTATGTAAGAACTAAACATACAATCGGTTTGCTTATAAATGTAAGCAAAATCGAAAGTGATGACATCAAATTATTACAAGAAGAACTACAAACAAGATCCGCCTATCGTTAGAGCTTCCAAAACTGTTGTAAAATCAATCATTCTATCATTTTTAAACACTATTATATGAAAATAATATTGCTGTTTAGCTCTATCATAGTGGCAAGGAGAATATTCTGTACCAACCGTGAAGAAGTAGGTAACTACACGAGAAGCAACTTTTCAGGGGAACGGTTTGAACTTTGTTATTTTATATTTAATTGTACAATAATCCATTTCTTCAATTATACAAACAAACTACAACGATATAGTTTTATAATTTTGTCGTATTTTACCTAGTGTGTTAAATAACTAATAACTTATTTAATTTAGAATTTATGACTTATGATAATCTGAAAACAAGACTTACCTACTTTTTCCTGGTTGGTACAGAATTATTTATTGAGCAGCTAACACAGGCAATTTTTCTTTCAGTAGAGCATAGTAAAGTTTATCATCTTCAGTTTCAATCAATTCACTGCTGGTTGATGGACTCTCTACGCTAATTGCATTTTATCGCTGTTGCTACATAATTCCGCACAACTTAACTATTTCATCAATCCAGTGGGTTCCAAATGGTAATTATACGAACGATAATTCGTAACTGATATTAACACATTTACCTATCTAATTGTATGTACCTACTTATAATAAGTAGTTTAGATTTTTTCGTTACCTACCTACCTGGCTCAGACGGTCATATGGAATAAAAATCTTTAATCTTCTGGTATGGAAAAGTTGTTAGCGCCGCAGGCGAAAAACCGGGTTTACGACATCTTTATTATTTTAATAATCGATAAGTTTCGTATTAAATTTTAAAAATGTATATGGACTATAGAGTAGATGAATTTAATTACTTTTCATAATTCGCGAACCGGGACGCAATATTTATTTTGTCCACGAGGCGGACTGATAATTTTGGCGATTTCGCGAACCGAAGCTGCGTTCCGGTACGCTCAGGTTCATTTCGAGCGCTGAATTCCAGTGTCATATTATAGCATCGTTTTCTACCTCTTGGGTACCACTGGAAGACTAGATTTGTCTATTTTATGAGCTATGTTTTCTGTTCATTTTTATTGCTTCAGCAAACGCTGCTGTTCCCGTACACAAATTATTTAGTTTTTTGCCTAATTTTCTATCTCTACTGGCGAACCATGTTTTGTATGCATGACCGAATAGTTATTGCGACCTGATTGCTGCGGCGGGAAATAATTATGAAGCTTTTAGTATATTATTCCCAGGGGGGTTGATTGACCTTATTCGTTTGCATTCGTAGATATTATTTGAGATTATTTAGAATTATTCTAAGCTGATAGATATTTGCACCGGTTTACTCAACGACATACCCATGTATTTCTCGCTACAAGCTTCAAACCAGAACTGTCGAACCTCTACATTTTAAATGGTCCGTTACAGTTACAGTTCCAATGAAAAAAAAATCGTTAGGGGGTTTGGTCATTCAAAATATAACTCAGAACCCCGATTCCTCAAAAAAAATATAATCTTACTTCGGCGGAGAAATATTTTTTTCGACTTAATATTTATTACCCACTACACTTCTCATCAAAGAACAGATAATAAATAGAATACCGATAGGCTATATTCAATACGCCGCATCTTGATGCAGGGTTTTGAATGTGTGAGTGTCCTACGAAAATAAAGCACGCATTGTGCACGTGCAATAGTGTGTGTAATACATCAACATTAAATGAGCGTAAATGCATAAACCGAGAGCAGTTTTCAGTATTCGGCGTAAAACGTATTCTTGACACGTGTGTAAGTTTAACCCGGATTTTTCCTTACTCGAGTCGGTTACCTGCTATCGCCTTACCCGTTATGTATTTCAGTTCCCATTATTTCTGAGTTCCCTGCTTCTCATGTACGAAAAATAACATTAATTTGTTTATCATCATACTTTACAAATACTACATTGGTATATATTATCCATGGCCATACTGACATGCCAATTTCATACATAGTACCTACATATCTCGAAAATTCTACTTACTTCTCTTCTTAGTCGTTCCCTCATGGCTGACGATTGTGACCATCTTGAAAAACTATGTAGGTACTTAATTATGTACAAAATACATATTGTTATGTTTGAGTTTTTAATAATTAACGGTGTGTGCATGTCCCCAACCCCAACACTTTTTCATTTACGGTTCCGGTTCCACAATAATCATTCGTTTGTCAGAATTCCGGATTTAAGTTCCGGTTCCGTTATACTGCAAACTCGAATAATGTTCAAAATGTCCCTGGTCTATTATCAGTTGTGGGCATCTATGTCATCGAAAAGTAGGTGTAAACTAATAATCTCAAGTAACCATTTGAACCTCTTCACACCTTCCGAACAAAATAAATTAATGTGCTATTAATGTTTTGCATTTACGCGGATCTGAATTTAAGAACCGACGTGGTATTGCCGAGCCGGATCGCATAGGTACGTACCTACACAATATAGATGGACGGTAGCCTTGACCGCAGGTTCGATCTTTGGTGGGAAATGTATCCAACTGTCTTGCATTATTTTATAAAATATTACATAAAAAATCTCTTATTGAAAAATAAAACATGCGTCCTTGTAAAAACTAAAATTAAATATTATATTACGAAGAGCTAGTTTCCATGGGCATGGCACAACGCGTAATGTAGGTATTTTTAAAAACACTACATTGAACTTTTGAGTTCATCTTATGAACACGTATTGTTTATTAAATCAACAAAGATTTTTTATTATCATTGATACGTATTTAAAAATATGTAGGTAGACCTAATAGCAGGGTTTCGAAACGGAACTGTGTCGAAAACCAGGAAAACCGTTATTTTTGTCGGAACGAAAACCTGAACCGAACTGAACAAAAAATATCGGTTTTTTTCAGTTTGGTACATGTTCAAAGACGCGCATTAACATGATCTTACTTCCCCACTTCAGTTGTCGATCAATTGTCGTAAGTGCAACACGTTTTACGTCTCGGTTCTTGACCCTTGGACTCTTAGACTATTTACTATTGGGTCACTCACTACCATCCACTTGGAATTGAACCGAAAACCGGAAAAAACCGTTATTTTTTTCGGAGCGAAAACCGGAATCGAACCGATATACTTACTTATATTACAGCGCTCGAAATGGAAAAGTTTACGAACCGGAGCGCTCGGAAATTTTCTGAAGATATTAACATAGTTATCAAATGTTATGTGTATTTCATAAAAATAAGTTTGTTAGATTTTTGTTATATGGCCTATCCAGCTCAGACGGTCGAATTATTGATTCCACGAGACGGAGCGATAACTTTACCGATTTCTAGAAAAGGAACGGCGCTCAGGTGCGTTCCGGTCCATTTCGAGCCCTGATTATATATTTTTTTACTTGAACCGGAACGAAAACCGAAACGAAAAAAATAAAGATTTGAAGCCCTGAAGAGTTTTCATGTTATATCTTTATTGCATTTCAAATAAAATCAGAACCATACTAGCTTTTAAAGAAACGACTGTTTTATAATAATACTAGCTGACCCGGCGAACTTCATACCGCCTCAGAATCAATAATCTTGTGTTAACTTATTTGCTGAATTAAAATACTCAAAATGAATTAAGTTCAATAAATGTGCAAAAATCAGATCAACATGAAATAGATTAGATAGTTTTGGTTGGTTCAGATTTCGAAGCATGATAACTACCAAGTCAATCTTCAGTTGTAAATTGTGCGGTGGCAAGCCAGGCAGATCCAATAAGTTTAAAAATTCAGTTGGATAGTTGGTTGCTTCTTCTTCGTTTATTATACAGTCAATAGATTTGAAGGAATGCATTGGACCAACGATTTGATTTTGAATTTTGGAGTTTAAGTGATCCACATCTTTGTTCTTTGCCGCAAAAATTGCTCGTTCACTCAACCAATTGTGATTTTTGTGGTTAGCAATGATGTTTGGGAACACTTTGTTGATGAGGTCGTCCTTCGCTGAGACGAAATTAAAAAATTCGGCGGATACGAAATCAATCCGTTCGATTCGTCGACACGAACACGGCAGTTACCGATAGTCAGCAATTGCTTAGAGAAATCGTCGGCAGATGGATCGTTTAGCAATGCAACTCGCATGTTCGTCGTCAGCCGAAGTTTCTTCACATAGCGCCACAGAGTCTATGATTTGAGGCAAGCGTTCATTTCATCGGGAGCGGTCGATTTTGGAATGACTGGTAGTGTTTGGCAGAAATTGCCAGATAGTAGAATCATTGCGCCACCAAAACATCTTGAGTAATTGCGCAGATCTTTCATAGTTCGATTGAGTGCTGCCAATGCGCATTTGTGCGCCATTATGCATTCATCCCAGGTGATGATTTTACTTGCTACCAAAACTTTGGCCATTGCTGAGTGTTTCGCAATACTGTTTGTCGGTGTTTCAGTCATTTGAAGGTTTAACGGCAATTTCAAGGCTGAATGAGCCGTTCGGCAACGTGGCCGCTATCCCAGAAGAAGCAACTGCTACAGAAATTTCGGATCTCGCACGAGCAGTGGCCAAAATCAATGTCATGAGAAATGTCTTCCCAGTTTCACCAGGCGCATCGAGGAAAAATAAACCACCATTTCCATCATCAATTGCCTTCATTAACGTATCGTACACTTCCTTCTGTTTGGGGTTCAACATTAGTACATTCGATCAAACCGATATGTTCAATGCATCTTGATCATATTCACGTTCACGTTCCAATTCTCGATTAAAAGCGTCATTCATTCCACGATCATTTGTTGGCATTCCTAACTTGACTAACAAACTGCCGCACATG
Organism: Rhyacophila brunnea; assembly: GCF_057557595.1. Lineage (NCBI taxonomy): Eukaryota > Metazoa > Arthropoda > Insecta > Trichoptera > Rhyacophilidae > Rhyacophila > Rhyacophila brunnea. The sequence goes on from NW_028232774.1 coordinate 27,268,351, forward strand.
AGATAACACATGTCTTCGATCAAAAGCAAAGCCTGGTTATGTATTTCCTCATTCACTTCGAGATCGGAATTCTCTGAACTGACACGAATTCGATGTAAAATGTCTTCTGACATGTCATCCTTGTACTTGTTCCACAGCTCAGGTGGATTTGATGGGAAGCATGTCGAAATAATGATAGCAAATAATGTGCGTATCTGACTTGGAGATGCAGAAACAAATGCTTTAGCGATTGTCATGTCCCAATGAGTATCGTTTTCAAGCAAATTGAGCTTTTGACATGCAGCACGAAATGTTGGGCACACTACACCATTGGCAGTTCGAAGTGATTCAAATGATGTCGGCCCACGAACATTTACCAGCAACAACCGCAAGTAGAATCATTTGCCATTCTTCAGATGAACTGTGCAAATGCGACCAAGAGCATCAGTAGAATGCACATCCGGGTGATCAGGAACCGCATCGCCTTGCTTCCGACGTTAAAATTTCTTCGATGAAGCGTTCCAAGTGTAATAACGTGGCATCTTAGAGTAGAACAACGTTCGTGCAAACGGATCGCTTTGGCAAATCGAAAAAAAACTGGTCAATGTTGGCGCTGGAGATATTTCAGCACGTTGAGCAACATTCGATGCGTTGAAATAAACTTGTTGACCATTCTCCAGATGCACCGCCAAATGTACAGCAGTGGAATGACGTTCATGAATGGGGTATGAGAGAATACGCCAAATTGCTTCATTGCAGCTCACATATCGACCAACTTTATAGTGCGTGATTTCATCGTTGGTATTGGGAGTTTGAACGCCAAAAACTACAATATCGCTGCCTTTGGTGACATATTTGCAGATGTATTTGATGGACTTCACTGAATTGCAAAACTCCACGTTGCAATGCGCCTTGAATGTTTTGGAAAAAAGTGGCGAATACGGAACAATCCAAGTGTTGTCGACCACGATATCGTTTCACTTCATTTTCGTTGTGATAGTTTTACCGTTATCATTGGGTGATCGACGCCGATACAGTGGATAACCATCATTGGCAGTGATAGTCTCCGCCGTTAAACTTCATGGATAACGCTTGGAACACTTGCCGTCGACCATGCACGGTGATTGGGGGTTGATGGCGCCACACTGTTCAATGAATCATGTAAGAAATTACAACATCATGCAGGTCTGGATCGGTTTCGGGATCAGGAATCTCGGCACATATGATGTCATCTTTTTGGTCTGGTCGAATTCTTTCGACTCACCAAATAAGAATGTATGCATGCGGCAAGCTTTGTTTTTGTCATTCAATTGAATACATCCAGCATCGAGTATCCCCAAAGACGCGATGATTAACAATGTAGTTCATCAGCGACAGGATTTTTTGTTTAAACACACGTGCGGTGATGTCGTGCCGATCACTTGATGTTTGTCCGGGGAGTAGCAGTTGAACAATTTCTATTCATTTCGGATTTCATGTAAAGGTGATGAATAGATCTGGACGACCGTAATGACGACCGTAATGATGAACATATGTCATTGCATCTTGCGCATATTCATGCATATGACGATTTTAAGCAATCGACGAAATCGCAGCAAATAGTTGTCAGCATTTTGACGAATCATCAAATGATAAACACTGGAAAATTAATCACATAATTCAAAATTACATAATGAAGCACTTATCGATGCACACACAATCACAAATTTGATAACCTCACAAAGTGAACATCTTCGAAGGCAACTTACCGTTTGAAAATCACGATCGAAATAGCTATTCTAGCACCTAGCTGGTAATCGGCTCGATTATTCACGTAGATCGATTGTCGAATGAAGTTCGAATGATGGTTTTTGAAATTGGTAGGTAAATAATGAGCAATACCAGCAATGAGATCATGTAATTTTATCCTTGGCTTTATTTTTGGACGCTGTCGACGAAGTAAAAAAGATTCAGGCAGGACAACTTCCTCCAAAATTCACCGGAGTATACAACAAAGTCTTTCGGGATTATCTGACGATGAACTGAATCAACTGTCAAAGGATAGATAATGCACACAACGCCTTTCATTTGTTTGTTTGTTTCTTGTTTATTCTTTCTGTCATGTATCGTTGTATATGGATTTAAATTTTTTGTGATTTTCTTTTATTTTCGAATGCGCGAGGTCATTTTTCAAAATGTCAAAATGTATGAGAAAATGAATTGTCTTCATAATGTATTTTTTCCGTGATTTATCCGATATTTTAATAGTTATTCTGCTATTCCGAGCAGAGACAAATCTAACAAATCAAAGATCATAAAAATCGGTCCAGCCGTTCTCGAGTTATAAATGGTGTAACTAACCCGACTTTGTTTTATATATATATATATAGATAATAATTCATTTTATTGTAAGGTAAGTCGGGGTAAGTGTGACTTTGGGGTAAGTGTAGCTACTAAGATATCTCAGTATCTACTACAAATTGGATGATGCCATCTATGGAAAGGTGATAGCAAAATCACCGATTTATAAAAATAATCAGAAATGGTGTCGACACCATGTTTTTTGAGGTGACTACATGGAATTTTCTCCAGACGACATTTTGAAGTCGACGAGTGAGATGGTAGCTGTTACTAAAATATTTTTTTAAACATGGAAATCTGCACATTGTGGTTGTAAAAATTGGTGAGTATATGTGTTTTGATACGCTGCTTCACGTGGTGTTATCGTTTTACTGAATTATAAGCATTTGAAACCTTTAATCAAGTAGACACACTTTCCCCACGAAAGTAAACACGTGGGGTAAGTGTGCCTTTGTATTGTGTCACACTTCCCCCATATATTTTGTATGAATTTGCAAAGTCAATATTTTAACTAGTGATGGGACATGACGCATAATTTATATCGATCGAAGTATCGAAGATCGAACATGTTCGTAATTGAAATAGAATGTTTATATGTAAGAATTTGTATACCCGTATAACCTAGATAATTCAAAATCTAAGGGACTCTGAAAATTTGATTTCGAAGTCGCGAAAATCGCTATAAATCGAATTTTCCGAAGAAGAAAAAAAAATCGTCAATTTGTATGGGGACTGTTCGACTCAAAAATGTTCTTCTAAGCCTATAATTCTGGATTGCAAAGTTGTTCAATTACCAAATAAAGAAGTTTCCTGCAGAAAATATAGAAAAAACTTTGTTTGAAACACTTTTGCTGTTCATTATCAGTAGTAAGGCGCATATAAAGAATAAGAGAAAAATGGTTGCCCCAGGAGCAGAAGTGATTACATGTTATGATGTTATAGAGCGAATGAAAAATAATGTCCCAATAGAAAAGAAAATAAAGCCATTGCAAGACAAAACTAACATGCAGAAGAAGGTATTGAAACCGATAAAAGTACACTAAAACAAAAAAAACACGAACCCATGTCATCAGAAGAAGATTTGTCATGGACATCAAGTGACGAAAGCGAAGATAATATGCAAGACTATATTAATAATTTGCTCGGCGATGAGGAAAACGATCCTTCAATTAATTGTCTGATCAGTTTGATGATACTGCAGTTGCATCTAATTCAGAAATGTTAGAGAATGGAAAGTGGATTGTAGTATAATTTGCTACAAAAAAAACTGTGAAACATTTTGTCGGAGTTATAATAAAACTTGAGCAAGATGACAGAATTCTGACAAAGTTTGCTCGAAAACTTAAGACGATTAAAAAAGAAAACGAAATTATGTTTTCATTTCCAAGAGTAGAAGACATTTACGAAGTGAAAGAAGAGGATGTCATCTGCATATCGCCTCAACCATCAACAGGACGAAGAGGCGAAATAATTTTCAAAACAAAAATCTCTGGTTACAATATTCAGTAGGTACCTAGTCATGCAATTTCAAATATTGCAATTCGAAATAATTAAGTTAGAATAAATAGTTTTGTAAGTAAGCACTTAACTTGAATTGTAAGTACAGTAAAAACGAAAGAATGATTCGAGAATGAGACCCAAAACGTTACAAGAGTTTTAATGTTTTTGTGTATTAATTATTATTTTTTCTTTTATATCTTTCTCTCTATTTGTATCCACATTTTATGTTTGCTGATTGTTATTTAAATTTGTAATAATACGAAAATAATCATGTTAGGTGTATTAAATTTCATCAACTGTTTGTTAATGCTCACTGTTTCGAGCTAAAAAATAATATTTTACCCTGTTAATTCTTGGTGAAGCTATTATAACATTTCAAATTTAAAAAATGTGTAATGAATTCACACGAATTAAGCAAGGCCAACATCCATTTCTCGTAAAAAAAAATCTGTTTAAAAATCTTTTTGGGAGGCGACGAAGATCCACATCGGATTGTAGACCCAGTGAAAAAAAGGGTGTACTCGTAGGTACCTACGTACTTAAAATATGGAAATGCGAAATGTAAGTGGCAAATATCGATTGATAAGGAACAGTACAAAACTTTCAATGATTGAATTAATAATAATGGTTTACAACAGTTCTATGAAATAATCACTGAATCCCTTGAAAAGATCTGTTACTAACCAAAATAAGAATATTTTTTATACTGTTCAAAAGTTTTGTTATTTACGAATAAAAATTCAAAAGAAAATCTACACAATGGCACCATCAAATGGAATTGTGCATACGTACATGAAGAACGCACACATGAAGGTAGGTATTGATTGAAATTGACTGTTTGTTGCTTGTTGTGATTAATAACACATACGACATGTAGAACTGCAAATAAAATATTTTTACTTTTGCATAATTTGCACCTATTTTATTTCAATTTAAATTTGTTATTTTTTTTTCTAAATTCTATGTATTTTTTTATATTTTTTTATTTGTTTTGAAATGTTCTTAATTTTTCTTTACTGAAAAAATATATTATAATGTTCCTAGATGCTTGTTGATTATATAAATCATGAGTTTGTGTGTTTTTCCTCATCTCAATAAATAAAAATCATATTCTTACAGAAAGGTTTTATGACAATGTTGTACTGCACACTTATAATTCATAATATTTTAGTGAGCTTTATTTGTTTATTCCTACTACCTGCCCAATTACTGTTTGACATAACTTAAAATCAATAAAGTTTCTATGATATTAATAAAAAATATTTATATGTATTTTACTGCTACCGCTAGCCTGGGTGAGAGTTTTATTATGGTGGCTGTCAAATGTTAATTTGGATTAATATTTTGACAAAGGTTATCTGAAGATACTTGCCACTAGTAAATTTATTTAATAAATTGTCGCACCATCTTATAGACCAGGGATGGCCAGTGCATCGATCGCGAAGGTATTTTCGGTTGATCGCGGACATAATAATAATATTGTACTATTTCTTGTTCAAACGAGTCAAAACTACTCTATGTTCCGGCTCTTAAAATCCGCTAGTTCTTATCTCTTCTCTTACATGTCATTATCAAGAAATACACTCATGAAGAACACAAGTGATAAGAACTTGAAAGAAATTTTACAGGAAAACATTAATAAAATAAATAATAATTCCTATCCTTGCAATTTGATGACTCGGTAGATTACACGGATATTACACAACTATGCGTTTTTATTCTATTGGTTTTTAAAGACATGTTTGCTTCAAAAGAATTATTAACAGTTTTACCAATGGAGGAACGATCCAAAAGAGAAGATTTATTTAATGCATTTAAGTCGAATATTAATCATACTCGATTTCCTATTCATAAACTAGTATCGGTTACGACTGATGGAGCTCCTAGGAGCTATGTTTGGGAATCATGTTGGGTTTATTACTTTATGTAAAAATGAGGCAACAGTACCCACTTTTATCAGTTATCATTGCATTATACACCAGCAGGCATGGCTCCCACAAAGGGGGGTCTGACAGGGCTCTAGCCTGAGGTGAGCCCGGCGTAGTGGGTCAACCAGTTAAGTAAGAAAAACACAAGCCACAAATTTGCTCAAATAGTAAAAAAGTCGCCTGCGGGGCGCTATTTTCCTCAAGGGATATTTAAATTTTAAATACACAGCTGTGCGATGCAATTTAATGTGATATGATTTGATGTAATTAAATGATAATTCATATTGTATAGAATGTAGTAATGTAGAATGAAGTATGTTTCCTGGCGAAGGGTTGCATCTTGGCTACTACAAAATTTCTAATATTCGATATGCAGATAAATTGTGTAACTATGGTGAAATTACAGTTAATGTGTACCTACTTCTTTTTGTTAGTAGTGAAAGACATAAGTGAGAATAAAAGTGTGGCCACCCCTGTTTATAGACTTTCCAAGATACCCTAGTATTGTGGTATTTTTTTTGGGCATGTAAAAGCTTGGGTTGAAGAAAATTAGGATGCCATGAAAGAATTTTTAGACAATAAGGCCATTGGAAATCAACAAAGTTTTAAAACCTCTGCATTAAATAAAATATTCATAGATATAAAAGGGATCCCCATGCTGAAATAGAGTCAAGAGTGTTAGACTTTGTAGCTATAGGTCCAGGGTCTTGGTAAATTCTCCGAGTTTGATTCAAAGCATGAACCAATAGGTTGATGAATGGCTAACAACAATTCCTAGCAAGTCTATTAAAATAATCTACATTATGAAGGAGGGTCCATGTTCATTATGATGGTGATTTGTCTATTTACCTAAAACACATGTTTTTGTGAATTGTCAAAGGGAATGGGAAAAGTGAATGAACATTATAAAAACAACCATTTCAATAATAAATTCTATAATTATCATATAATATACAAAAAAGTTTTGTTTGGTAATTATCCTACCCACAGAGCGGATATTCTTCTTAAAAATAAAGGATTATTAATAGTATTTGTGATTTCTCTCTTATCTGACATAGCATGTAAAAATATATTCATAGTCATCAGGTGTACATTTTTATGTGTAACAAACATTTTGACCGTACACGTTTTTTAGGTTAGGGCGACGGCCAAAAGCGATCCCGTTTAATTGTATCCTCATTAACTATAAAAAATATTATTTATTTTCACTTAGAACAATGTTAGGGAGGAGGGGCTTTTAAATATAATCTACCTTCAGCGAATACAAATTTAATCGATCAATCAAACACTCTGATACTGATAAAATGACAACAGAACTAAATCATTAAGATCACAATCCACGGTGAAATTTCTGTCTCATAAATGACAAAAAAGACTCACGCGTCTCTCTCACATACCACTGAAATAGAGTCACACTGCACATTATAACGTAATTATTGTATTTCAAATAAATGTATCATGGTGAAATTTTTGACTTGAGAGTCAAATTTCTCACCGTGGATTTGTGACTTAAGCAAAAGATTCTATCCTGGAGCAGAAACATTATGCTCAGGCATCAAATATATTGATAGTACTTATGACAAAATATAGTCGCTTTTTTAACGTATTACTGCATTGTAATGGTAATAAAAGGAAGCAATATATGAAAGGAGAGTAGAAAATTTAACTCGAACAATATCAATTCCACCAAAAATAAAATTATTCTAACGATACAAACATAAAAACACTCTAAGGAAGAGCAAAAGAAAATTTAACTCAAGAGAAGGCATAAAGACAACAATAATAATTAAATATCAAAGAAAAACATGAGTTCGGTACATAGGTGTCTTTATCACCCATTCATTTTTTTTTTTTAAATAAACAGCAAAGAAATAAATATGAATAATTATTATGAATAAATTAAGGGCACTGTAAAAATTATTTTACGTAATTACAAAATGAAACAGATAATATTTACAAATCAGAAAGATCATTGTCTACTTAGTACTGTACAGGTTTGGCATAATAAATATTTTTGAGTTTGCGTTGCGCAACATTCTCTAGATTTGCACACATGTCTTAGGACTCATTCATAATTCAGTCTCTATCTAACATTAGGTAAATTTATTCTCCCTATCAGTTTATACTAGATTATTATAAATTCTCTTTTTACAATTATTATTGCAAATACAGAAATCTATTATTTTTCCAACAAAAGTAACCGTACAAAAATTAAGGAATTGGCAAGTGCTAGATTGAAAGTATTCAGATATTCTAAAATTTACGATAACTTATTGGCATGTACTTCTCAGAGGAATCGTATGGAAAGACCAGTGGACAATCTTTGTTAATTTAATAAGACCAAATGTGAAATAAAAACACATAATTAAAGCTACTATAGAATACGAGAAATAAATTTTACATTATACTCCGTTGGAGCACCATATTGATATACTAATACTAAAATGATAAAAGACAAATACGTATTTTTGCACACAATGTTTTGTCAACGTTCATTCAATTGAACATTTTTATCTAAGATAGGTATCAAAATGTACAAAATTACAATTATTGTGCTCCATTGGAGATACTATCCAAAAATAATCTATGTTTTAATGTATCCCTGTATTACGGGAATTATTTAAGATTTGATTTGATCCGTACATACAACTCCTTGAGGACAATTTACAAACAGTAAGTTTGGCATGGTATATCAATTTCAAGATATACCAAATGTTACGTTAGCATTTCCAACTAGTCTACAGAAAGGAATTAATAAGTATTGTGGATATCATTACGCTTTTTAACAATTATTAGATCCCAAACTCACAAGCAGTAAGCGTTAGTGGAATTCACATATTCATCAAGGTTTAAATAAACTATATTATCAAAGTGCCATTTTTTGATAATCATGCTGTAAAAAAATCTTTTTCACATCAAAAGTTAATTAAGTTTTCAGATAAATCTTTGAATATAAAAAATACACAGCAATGTATGTTGTTCACAGGATAAAAATGGTAAATGGTAATGTGAAACATTGACAAATTTTCACAATAATGTTTTACCATGTTCAATTCTTACACACATACATTTATTTAGAATGAGAATATATTAGTCCGGTTTTATAAAGTTATATTATATTATAAGACACTATACTGTCACTTTCTTCTATCAAAATGATGTGATTATCTTATATAAACAAAAGAAGTAATTTATTTGATATGAGTAAAACTGCACATTTATAAAATAGCCAACCATTCATTTAGGTAAGTACACAATTACTTTTAATCAGATTTAGTAATTTTCGCAGACACTCAAATTGAGAAGAGAAAGCATTGCAAATACATATGGCTTATTTAAAATAATATCTTGGGAATTTCTCAGATAATTTTACAAAAAAAAACTACAACATTCATAGGCTCCCTGTATACAAAGAGAGCAGTTAAATGTGATTTTTGGTAACAAAATAATTAAATATTACATTAGATTTCCAAAAGGTACTAAACAAATCAACAAACTCATCGTGGTCGGCAGAAATACATGAGAGTTATGGGAAGGTTTTCATCCAGCAGTGGATCGATCTCGACTAATGATGATGAAATATTTTATAATTTCGAATAATTAACTGACAAAATTTGTCAGGTAGACGAATTAAAAGATGAGAGAGGAAACCACATTTATCTACTCTCCCTAAATGGTATTTCTTGGAAGAATTAAAATGTCAAGACGTTATATTATTTTGATTCTTTAATATTATATTTTTTCATGTGAAGAAATTGGTGGACATTTCTATGGTGTGCAGTTTTGTATTGTCTTATTTCTTTTATGAATCGTCGACAGTCAATATTGATACAGCAGGGAAATAATTAAAATTCAACAAATACTATCCATACAAAAAATAAGATTATAATAAAATACAAACACTGTGTACTTTTACTTTATGCTGCATTTGTGCATCGTATACATTCGCCAATAATCTGGTAGCCATCACTAAAACACACTTAACAAGAGAGACAAAATATATTACTATTTTAGGATGTGGTCAATATAATCGTGATATAATTAAATATTTATTCGTTCTATTTATAAAGCTAACCAAAATGTACATTATCAGCAAATGAGGAAAACAAATAGCAATCAACGTATTTATCACAAAATATTTAAAATTTTAAATAGATAATCAAAAATATTGTCATTATGAAGTAAATTACTACAGTATTCTTTCACATTTTTTCTCTTTCATAATATCAAATTGATATTAATTTTCTAAACATGCCAGGAAATTGAGATGCAATTGACAAAGGTGGATTCAAAAATATGAAAATGAGCATTATACGGTCTCATAACATGAATTTGAGGTTGAGAATGGGGATAGTTTGTTTGTATGTATTTAAATAAATTCCATTATCACAATAATATAAAGCAAAAATACTAGATGTGAGCAAAGTAATGAGCAAGTACATGCTTTGGAGTAAATATTGAGTAATATGTAGATTGAAATTGATAGGAAACTGTTGGAAAATCACAATTTATTCATATTTTGGAAGCAATCATATTAGGAATTCATTTTAACTATTCGATCCTCAAGCATTTGCAAGCGATGCATGTTACAATTATTAAGAAAATTAACAATATTTGCAGAGCATTTTGCACTTCGGTAATTACAAAAAAAAGAAATAACAGAAATGATTGTCATTATTTTGTAACGCTGTTTTTTTTTTAAATATTTTATAGATTTATTTAATAGATACAGAACACTGCAAACTTTGTCAATACGTTTAAGAATCTTGTCAAAAATAAGCTACCAATTTATAAAATTAAAATAAAGCGACATAATTAATAGAAACATTTCTCAAAACTAGCAGGATAATAAGCTTTTACAATGAAGAAGAAAATCAGTAAAATGTCAAGCAAATTAAATTTTGAGAGGCATTAAATAAATACAAAAATCAAAGGATTCTAGTTGGATATTTCTACTGTACATATTTATGATGGTTGATGTCAAAATTTTAATAAACCATTTTCGAAACAAACAATTTATAAGTTGGACAATAATCTCACAACAACAATAAAGTGATATGGAAAGTTGCATAAACAATTGATATAGATTTTATCAAAAACCACATTACGTCCCTTTTTTTTCTCGTATAAATTACTGTATATAAACAAAATCATATTCAAAAATTTACAGACGACTGGAATAAAATGAAAGCAGCCAAAATTAACTACACACTCTCACAAAATTGCTTAGTGATAATAAAAAATGCACCGTTGCCCAGAGCTGAAGACAATGATTAAATTACACAACTTGTCCATTTTGTGATGGTATTAAGAGATGACAAATATGGTCACCGAGTAAGTTTATTTCAATTTGTATAATATTCCTTCAATACTCTTGTTAAAAATTTATACATACATGTTCGTAGTATAGTCTTTCAAGGCAGAGATTATTAAAAGCTGCCAAAGAATACTACATATTATTATTATAAGTAATAAGTGTTTAAAATATTATATTTGGCGTAAATGCATTTTTTACCACATTAATATATCATGTCATAGACCGAATAAATTTGAAAAGGAAAATTCGTCGATAATGAAACAACTTTATGCAATAAAATCATGGAAAACCTAGTCAATTTTGCAATCGATATGAGAATAACAAACAAAACTAAATAAATAAATTGAAATTCTCACGGGGGTTAATAATATGTTAATCATATGCGAGCTAGCTCTCTTGGTGTTCGTGTATCACAATGTATACAATAATATTAACAAAACAAAACAACGGTCCAATAAATGGGATATATAACCATAAATTATATCGTGATCACAAAAATATACAAAAAAAATATTCATTTATAGTCATTCTTTGACGTTTATAACAAAAATACAGGAAAATCCCTTATTTACAGGTTGCGAGAAAACTATTGTGCCTAGTTGTTTGCTGTGAAACAATGAAAATTAGTAATAACATTAAACAAACGCGTCTAAACAATATTGATTCAGTCTTGTTTATACAAACACAAGTATTACGGTTATCGGCCACGCATTATGGACTCGTATAAATTTGTAATTCGCCTCATTCTGTTACACTAAAAGTCATCCAAACCATGGAGGTACACATTAAACTGTCGAGAGAGAGAGAGCATTTTGTATAAATATTGACGAAGGACCTCAGTCTTGCGTGACGTTATTTGAAGTCATGAGCAAATTCACTGAATTGCTTCGACTGAAGGAAAGAGAATATAACATGAAACGTTTTATTTAATAAAACCCTCCATATTTTCTATCGCTTAATAGATTTTTTACCTCCATGATTGAAGCGATACATTAAATAAAATGTAGGAATGAAACATGCTTCTAGATAAATATGGGATCTTCACTACTTAGTGTTTTGCTCAAACCGTAAATACTCTTTAAATAAATGTAAACTTTTGATAATATTTTTTTCCTAACTCAACGAATCATATCAAAACTGCCATGACAACCGAATAAATATTATGTCCCTAGTAAATAATCCCTTAAATAGTAAATATAACAGAATTAAATTAATCCGTACGGGTTAAGAGTTAATCGATGTAAATTATTATAGTAATAATAATAAAGGGGTTTATTGGAACAAAACCAACTCAACGACGGTAACGCTACACATTCAAATTCTGAACAAAGAAGCTTATAAACTGTGACATGACACGATCAAAGCTTATCCCGCTGTCACAGTTATATGCAAGCCACACTCGCAACATTCATTATTGAGTTTTGTATCGCTAAGATATATATTTAAATATTAATTTTAGTAATTTCCTACAACACTGCCTTATAAGTTACGACCCACGATCGGAGAAAGAACACTTTAACATTCAATTGAATATTTATGGCATATGCGGCGAACTTAAAAAATAAAATGATATTTTTATCTTGAAAATGTGGAGTTAAATTGAAGAGTCCAGTAATACAGCCTTCAGCACAATAGGTTTGTAATGGAAAAATACCAGGACAAAAATGAGTCAGGAGTCTCACTGACAGGAGACGGCAACAAGTTTTTACAGCGACACAAAAGTGGACAAAAATGTCGATTATTTTGATTCCAATTAATTTTGGGCATGTTTAAATTTAATGACCATTGCAATATAGACTCGATTCGTTTGGGCGTGTTCACATGCCCAGTGCAGTGAATGGGCTAAATTTAATATCCTACAAAAAATAAACAAGACATCTCCAATTTGCAGTAAATTGATTGATTATCTCAATATTCAAATATGTACTGTTTAATCTCATTAGAGAAAGTCAAAGACAGATAATATGTAATGTTAAAAAATAAAAATTTACTTATGGTCACCATTTGAGTTTATTAATCAAATAGGTAATAAACGAATAAATGAAAATGTATAATAAAAAGGTGACATTTTCGAAATATTACATATTATATTATGTTTATAATTGTGTTCATTGCAAGAATTTTTTTAAAATTGCAAGTTATTGAAAGGCATAATGATTGTGGTAAATATGGTTAACATTTAGAAGGCATCTGGTGTAGGAAATTACTTTAATTTAATCAGTTTAGAAGCACGCTACTGTGTAAAGTACTTGCAGGAAGTAATAATAATTGTATAATATCATTATGGCTAGGTTTCTTTCTATGTATCCTTTTATACATATTATAATGCTCTGTGTTTATTCTACCTCCATTTTTTATAGTGACAGTTTTTATCATATATATATATATAATAATTTTATTATTAAGTATATTATTATGTTCTATTTTAAAGTTGCCTAAAAAACCGTCCCCATATTTTTACGATTACGTTAAATATATTGCTATTGTTATTTACAAAAATAAATCTACAAATCTTCACATTATTATTGATATATACAAATATACTCAATCGATCGATTCGTAGTCGATCGACTGTAATAATAATTTATCTAATAAAAAAATTAACTATAATTTCATGAGCGTAAACTAAACGTAGAATTATTAACAGTTAAAGAATTAACTCGTCTCCGCGGGTGCGTCAACGCGCCTCGCGTTTCATTAACCGATACAAAAAAAGGCAACTGCGCATTATTAATCGACTCCCGTGTACACTTCTATATATCTAAAAATTCAGTTTTGCCTTTATTAGATCCAGTGATTATTAATATTGCATTGTATGTCAGAGGTCCCGGCGAATAGATCATAATTCAAATGATGGAAGAAACATAATACCCGAACGTCAAAGCTATCATTATCATAACACTCATCCCAAATAGCGCCTGTACATGTGCATGGATTTACTAGCAGCAATAGTGTGTTTTAAACCAATGTTTCTTAACCTTTTTACATCCGCGGACCACAAAAAAATGTTTTGCAGACCATTAACATTGGAATAAAATAATAAATATTTATATTTACGCTTTTTGTGAAACAATTGTCGAAATATAATACAACACCACTTCAAATGTTGGGTTTCTAGGTAAACCACACCCCCCCCGTCCTTCTATGAAACGGTTTATGACGAAATACAATATGTCATTCATTTCAGAAATGACTTGTTAATTCATTGTTAACCCTTGTAGGTGCACGAGTTCTAAAAGACATTTATTACTTGAAATTTAATATAAGCTTTTAAAAATGGATACTAACTAATTTTGAACTGCAGAAAACTTTGCAGCCGACCCAAAAATCTTCGCAGACCACCGGTTAAGAAACTATGTTTTAAACTATCGTGACAATAACTGTTTACACGTAAAAGTGCGGACTGTCTCGACAATTTCATTCTGCAAGAGAAACCGAGACACGATGTTGTCATTTTATGATACTATTTGACAGGTAGTGAAAATCAGTTAACCTCAAAATGAGTCTGCGCGGTGAAAAAATCGCAACTGTCACATGAAAATTCAGAAGCTTCCGAACTTTTTTGATTCACGCATGCAATCTTGCAACTGCAGGATAATACATGTTTACACATACATTTTCTTGTTATGACCGCAAAAATAAGCACTGTCAGCAGTAACTCCATGCACATGTAAACGGGGTATACAGCTCCATTTAGACGTAAGACAAAGACCCAAGTCCTAAATCGAGGTTTCGAATTGAGCGATTACGATGACAAACGTTTTCTGTTCGCCATACTGGAGTTAAGTCCAGCTTTAAATAGCTGAAGGTTCAACAGCAGACTATGGATAAAAATGTGAAATACACAACCAGTGTTCTACTCGGTAAAGATAGTCAGAAGGACAAGCGAGACATTTTGTGAGAAACACAACACAGCTCTATTTGAAGAGATATCATGATGAAGGCACTGATATTAGAATTCAATTTACATTAGAAATACGATTTTATTACAACCGAGTTGATTTATTGTAAAGGTTGCTAGTATGAAATGAAGACAATCAATATGTAAACAGAATAGAATACGTATTCTTTATAAAAAATATATTCAAGATTTCGACAATGCAACGGAAGTACGGAGTTAATATCTATGAAAAAAAAAAGTACAAGAGATAAAATTTACTTTGATTAGACCAGTAAAAACGCAGGTGATATTAATTTAATAATGTAGGAAAGAAGATAAAACCATTTCTATTACTTTAGAAACAATATGTTATTTGTGGTCTAAACTTGAGTCAATCAGACTTTTCAAGATAACCTCTACTACAATAATGTAAATGTTCCTGTATGCGACCGATATAATTATGAACACTCAACAGGAAAACAAATTATAATATTTAATTATCAGAACAAGACTAACGCTAGACAGAAAAACCCATCGGTGATTTCATCGATATCTATAACTGCTTTCACAACTCGATGTACGTTTTCATATTATATTGTTATAAATGTAATTTATAAGTAAAAGATGTAGTATATGAACACTGTCTGTGCATTAGGATTATCTATGTCACGTTTCTTCCATTGAATAATGTTGCGTTTCACCGAGAACCTCATTATCCTATCAGAGAATACGATTTACACAAAATATTATGAGCAAACATACTTTGCACGAAAATAAGGCCAAGCAGTAGTGGAATACTTATTTGTACTATTCCATATTATTTTCACTTACAAAAGACGCTTACAGACACATACTACCAATTTTAACGAGGAGATTTAAATACCGGCGTTTATTATTAAAAATATTGTTGCTATTACGAAAAAATATAATATGTCGATCTGTCAAAATTAATCAATGACAACACAAAGTTATATCATTACAAAATATTGAATGAAGTATACTTAGTATACTGTAGACACTTGATAGCGAAATAAGGAACATGCTGAATTATTATGCAGCTACTAAATTCAAAAAGTCAGTCGGTAAAATGCTTATTATTATTAATTCCGCTTTCACAAATGGAAATTTGAAAAATTATACGAAAGACGTATTCACTGTAACATATTATCTGTGATGGCTAAATAGAACAATTCCTGTGACGTTCTCATCGGATTCTGTAATATTATATATTCGAATATTATCATTTAATTAAAAAAAAAAATAGAAGTAATGAATTAAAAAATGACAAAATCGTTAATGTATTCAGTATAATCGGGGCGTTAAACAACATGATTTCAACATTGCAATATCACGCTGACAAAATAATAAATAAACAGTGCATTTTATATGAAATTAGGAGGTATGTACGCACATATCTGTTTATATTATAATAAGTTTCACACTATTCCATTCTAATCGTTTTTTGTGAGCCGGGTTTCATCTTAAGGAGTCTTTAGGCACGGGACATATTAATCTATGGTAATTTTAAATTTATATATAACTTACACACATTGTATATCTGCCATAGGCGAAAGTGCATAGTGCCCGAAGATGCCAAAAAGCAAAAACCGGTCGCGCAAAAAATTCAATAAGTAGTACAAATCTTAGATCAATTCAAATTTTATCAAGAACCCTCAGTCGATAGTATTAATATCTGTTTATTTATTACATACTACCAAAGCTATGATATTGTGGAGTAAAAACCGTGACATATAGCGATACCCGAGTGTCATATAAGAACCGCAAATAAAGATTTTCTTTGTTCTCATCGCGCATTGTGTAATCAGTACAATGCTTCGGTCCGATTAAACCGTAAGGCTGTCTCGGTGAAAGATCAACGTTTCGTTGAATTGACGCACGTTTGAATTGAGTTTATTGACAAAATTCACGATATTTATGTTAAGCCTATCATCATTGACTGACAATTGACGCGAGTAGCATTGGCAATAACACAATGGCTCGAACGCTGGGAATACAAACCTTCAGACTATGCTAAAATATCAACAACCCCATTTGGCAACGAGTAGTAAAAAGATCTTCGTAAGAAAACAACCCTAACAGATACTAATAATAATAATGACTGTAATAGACAGTGTCGCTTGCAACAATAATTAGATATAGTATTTAAAGGCAATGGCATTATCCGTAACAAACTTCTGACGTTTCAGATCAATTTCTTGTCATTATCTACTCCCCCCACGGAGCTTTGCGGAAACTTGATGGATTGCTTATTAAGATCCGTACCAGTTTCACTAAGAAAACAATACATACATAAGGTTCTTTTAAATCGTATCTGCGTGACTTTATTAACCGTTTCAATAGTTTTTGAGAATACACTGTTTCAAATATTATTATCTTTTTGGTAATTTATTAATTACTAATTATCTAAAATTGTACATAACTTCATATAATACGGTAGGTATCCTGTTATCGAGTCTTAAATTCTTAGTGAAGGCTACTTCCATCGTGACGATCGATGAACAGATGGGTTCATAATATAATGATGAAATGACTACTTCAATAAAGTTTCCTCACTATCGTTCTATCGTGAATCCGAAATCTTTAACATTTAACATCGAGCACTACGTTTAAAAAGAATATTATACGACGCTTGTTACATTATTAAATTACTGATGTTTCCGTTTCATTCACTATCATAATAAATTCATTACATATAGATGCAAGTAGAGTCAACGGGCAGTTACAATTTTACTGTTAAAAGGCAAGTACACAATAAAGTATTAATTATTCACTGTCCCGGTGAAATCGACCGTCACAGGAAACACCGCATCCACTACACAAATCACAACGGCGACCGATTGTCACTGTCGCCTTTCACTTCCAGCTGTGATATCTCAAACGACTGTGTCACAAACAGTCGTATCACGTGTTGTAGACGACCTGACAAACGGCTGCGTGGCAAACGACGGTGTCTCAAACGCTGGTGTCATCCGGTGCGGTGATGAAGGAGCCGGCAGGCACGGAGAAGACGGAGGGTGGCGAAAGCGCCTCCAGCCAGCCTCACGTGGCGTGGCGCTCCTGAGATTTCAGCAGCGAGATGGCGTAGCGGACGTACTTCACCAGGTGACGGAAGGACGAGTGCAGCGTCAGGGGACCGCATACCCGGTCCACACTCACAAACAGATCTACAAAACAAACAAAAACAATCAGCACTAAATCCAATAATACATATTCTATATTAATACACTGTTACATTAAGTTGATACCATGTACCTATATGGCAAAAGGTAAAAATTTCAGGAAATGTAAAAATCCAGATGGTAACGAGTCCATCTAAGACCTGCTGATATACATCACATATTACACTCTCTTTTATGGCCAACTTTTCATATCCTTTTTCTTATTATCGATGATGGTGATCACTGATATTTCAGGCTTTGTCAATAATCTCCTTCCATCTGGAGCGATGCATCTGCGCTGATCTTGTTGCTTCAGTCATTGTTAATTCAGTTGCTTTCTTGATGATGTCGCTCCTTCTAGGAGTGCACGCCCCTTGGGACCTCCTCCATTCGACGCCACCAGTGATCACTGTCCTTTCCAAGCCGCCTGGGTCTCTTCCAACTATGTGGCCAAAGAATTGGAGAGTATGTTTCTTGCAGGTAGCTGAGAGATGTTTTTTGATGCCAAGAGCTCTTCCAATATAGACATTTACAAGCCCAGCCCCATCCATGGAATGCGGAGCACCACATCTCAAACGAGTCGATTCTCTTCCTATAGGGTTCTCAATACCGCATAGAACGAGTGATAATATCAGTGTTTTAATGAGTTTGTCTTAGTGGTTATGCCATCTATCGGTGAGTTGCCCCATAGCGTTATTGGACATCACAATTCTTGTTACACTACAAAAGTCATTAAAGCTTGAGTCGAGGTATATAAAAATGCTTTTTTTCCAAATGGTTTGGTCTATCCGTGAGAACAAGCTTGTCAGTTTGATTAAATACTTTCATGTTGATTAGTTAATGGTACAGCCCATAGAGGTATTGAATTAAAAGAGGGGCAAGGAATCGGCTTTCTCATACAGCTGAATGCAGCAGGCCAACAACTTACAAGAAATAGCGACGCGATAAAAAAAATTCTGGGCATCACAGAGGATTTACTTTTGTCATTATAACGTACCCATATAATATAATGTTAACAATCAAATTTTGCCACAAATTGATTACCAGCCTGGCTCACCATACTA
Organism: Rhyacophila brunnea; assembly: GCF_057557595.1. Lineage (NCBI taxonomy): Eukaryota > Metazoa > Arthropoda > Insecta > Trichoptera > Rhyacophilidae > Rhyacophila > Rhyacophila brunnea. Next base: position 27,287,538 of record NW_028232774.1, read on the forward strand.
GCCTGCTTCACCATACTTTCATATAACCTACCGCCCCTAGGTACAGCCCAATTCTGTGCATGTGGTTTTCCAATTCGTCCAAGGAGAATGAGATTGGACATATCCTTCTCGCTAATCACGATTAGCTGTTTTATCATCCGCATATCGGAGGTTGGAGATTTTATTGCCTGTCCATCCTGCTCTCCATCAAGGCTTTACGGATGATAATATATTCTCCATAATATTGAAAGTCCCAGCGAGAGTTTGCGTCGTCGGCAACTTATCGAAATATAATTAAAGGCGGTCAAATTGTAAGACTTACAGTAGCTCCTCCTGACTGAAAATTTATTGACCACTGCTATCGGGACTCCAAAGATACCATGCATGAACAACCGGTACGATTTTTACAAACAAAATGACAGGAATTAAATGTATTTTAATAGTCAAATTCCTCTGATGTGATAATATTAATATTTCAATTTGAATTATGTCAGTGAATAATAAAGTATTGTTACCTGTGTATTGATGAGAGACAATAAGAGAGTCGGCCTGGTCCCAGAAGTCGTGCGCGACGCACAGAAAGCTGTAGTACTTGGTGAGATAGAGTAGGGCTGTGTGCGCCGCCACAGGCACAGACACCGTGGAGGAAGCGGGGGCCAGCGAGGAAGAGCAGGTGGCCGACGTGCTGGGGGTGTGCTGCGGAGTGAGGGTGGGCGCACCCGACCCGTACCCGCTGCTGCTGCCGCCCGAGCCCACCGAACCCACTGAACCTGCGGGGCTGGGAGTCGGAGAGAGGGGAGACACCGTGCCTACTGCGTCCGGACACGCTGGCTGAAACACGAATTCACATTCTCACATCAAATCATAACCCTAACGAATTCAATTAGATAGTGTTAATTGTCAATTATTCTTGGTGGAAAGACAATATTACTTACATAAATCGACGTCAAAAACTTATATCGCTACATTCATAATGTCATTTAATGAGATGAAACATTATCAAAACACAAAATATGTAGTTTAAAATAGAAAACTGTAACTGACCTTCTGCACGTAGTCCTGATAAGTTTTGTAGTATTCCTTCACTTCTCCTCGGTACATTTTATGCATCCGCAAATACAATAAAGCCTGACACCGCAAACTGAAATTCAAAACAGAGACAATATAAGAAAATGTGAATTAAGCAAGATATAATCTTCTATTACCAATAATGTGATGAATGCTGTACTGTGCTTGCAGAAGATGTATGTAAAATTAATCGGCATGTTATTTCATTATTGTTGGAACATTGGACAGCCAGTATCCGGTAATAATATTCACATAAACTCATAACCTGGATTAGGTATGCTAAAATCTTGATTTAGGGCAGAACTTCCAAACCGGTGTGCAGTGAGCGATAGAGAAGTATGCTGTGCTGCAAGGTATTGTTGTGTATAATTTAATTCAACTGTCACCAAACATCACCGAATTCGATTCCCCGCATTTGGAAAGATTGTGAAGACATAATATTATGCTAATGCTTATCTTAATAGTGCCTTAATAGTGGGGTTCAAAAGTTAAGTCTAAAAATTCTAATAATCAATTGACACATTATTTTGATGATAGGCAGAATTTAAATCAATATTGATAAAATGGAAGTTCATCAAAAACAAATCATAACCGATGACAATTTACAGTATTATTTCTATTAATAATTGCTATGAACATAACTAGACAGACCTAGAGAGTGCATGTCAACAGATGCACTTTTCATACATTTCAATAGTTTTTGTATACTGTCAAATTATCTGAACAAATTGGGGATGAGAATAATCTGGATAAAATAAAATAACTACAGTCGAACTTGGTTATTACGATCACGGAAATAGCGAGAACTCGGATGTAATGAGGGAACATTCGTTGACATTTTAGTTTATGATTTTCTCCATATGTTTATTCACTTTTATAGCGAGCTACTTCTCGGGTATACCGAGCAGTATTGTTAATGTGTCGATCGTTTAAAAACATCATTTTCGACCCTAAGCAATAAAATCCGACCGGGCTATTAATTAGACCGATGCTGCCAGGAACGGATGTCTAAGTACCTAATTGGTGTTTTCACCGAAAACATTGAAAAAGTATCCACGCATATGATTGAAATTGCATTTAAAAAATCCAAGCTTTGTGAAGTCAATGAATGCCATGCTTTTTTCGGGGATTTTTACGATGGTTTTCAGATTTTTTATGTTCTATGCTAGAATTTGGCGCGAAAAATGTTATAGAACGATATAACGAGTAATGCTTATAACGAGCAAATTCAGTCGGTCCCATCTTTCTCGTAATAACCAAGTTTGACTGTATTTCACTTCCCGAATAAACCCTTTTTTTAATTTAAATAAAAACTATATTTTTTAGAAAACTTTTAAAAACTTTTTTTTCGCCATGAAAAACTGCTTGGCACATCAGACAGTCGAAAAATATTATTTGGGAAATTTTGGCACGCGTTCGTAAAAGGGTTCGCCATCCCTTGTCTAGGGCCTAGAGGCTTTAGGGATGCCTTAATTAATCTTAAAATCGCAAATCGGGTGGGGGGACAAAAGCTATGGTGGTGTCAAATATTCAATTCAGATTGTAGTTTCGAAGAAGAAAACAGAAAATATGATTACCTGAGAATATCTAACTTGGTGAGGGCAGACTGGGGTGACCTGTACCTGGCCGGCACATTCTGAATGGACTTGATATACTCCATGGTTTCCCGGTACATGGTGAAGGCCTTCTTGGTATCTAACTCCAGCTCCAGCACCCGCCCTGTCAGAACGAAGCAGAGCACGCTCTCCTGGTACAACATCACTCGCCTCAGCGGATCGCTATCAATCTTCTCCGCTTCAGCACGCAGTCTCTTCGCCTCCGTTAGGTAATATTTGTGGTCCCGGCTGCAACAATAATAAATACATTATGATACCCTGTCGGCGTGTGCAGATTACAAAGATTAGAAAGTGGACTAGGTGCGTTGGTGCCTTAGACTATAGATACATCTAGACGCCACCCGTTGCATTGCTAAATGAAGCCGCGTGCCTTGCGTTTGGTTTGTTAGCGAGCGATCGCATTCGTCTACAAATGTTCGAGACCATAGACCATTTCGCTAGTGCTCGCCCAAAGTGCTCGCACTAGACGCTCAGAATTAAAATATAATTTTCTATTTTTTTACGTTATATAGTATTTTTAAGCGGTCAAAATGCAACCATTAGATAAAGATATCCATAATTTAAGTTATTTTAAAGAAATACTAGGTCACTGATATTAAAATATATAATAAAATACAAATAAATTATCACGAACATGTATCAACTTACTTATGAAACGTAATACCATCTTCTTGCTTATCAGTACGGCTACCACATTTTAAGACAACACACAGAACCATCTTTTCTACTTAATTAACCAAAAATATTTACCACTGACTTTATGTTTAACACAAAAAATATCAATTTTAGCAACACGAGCTCTCAAGTTATCGACGCTATGTGAAGCGTTTCGCCCCGATTTGATGGCGATACTTTTGGAAACTGGCTTGTAGCTAGTAGACCTTTTATCTTACTCTAGCGCGTGTCGCAGAAATTGTAAGGGTGCCGAATACTTTCTCACTCGCACTCATGCATCGTTTTTGTTCAGGCCTTGGTTGGTGCGCTTGGCTACCCATTAGTGATCCTTAAATTTCATGTGCTTCAAGGAAACGATACCCAATTAACTCATTTAGTCCTAACACCGCGACTAGCGCGTTTGGAGTCGTTGGCCATTAGATATAATATTTAACATGTTATTTAAATGTGGTAATTAAAAGGTTATTAAAAGGTTAGCAGTGATTGTGTTTTAAGAAAAGATAAACAATGAAAAAACTTTGTAGTTGATAGTAGACTAGAAAATGCCAGAGCCCATAATGGGCTACTGTGCTATTATTAATGGGATGGATTAAATATATTGGAATGCTGCACCAGAAATAAATACCTTTCGTCATCTGAAGAACAATCTTGGTGTCCCTTTTCTAGGTAAGAATAATAAACAGGAGGTTGCCCACTTCTGGGCGGATCTCTTTCCACTCGTTCGTGGTTTGTGGGGGTAGTCTCGGGATTCTGTAAAAATTTTATGATCAATATTAAAAGTTTATTTCTACCAAATTAATATCACACTACGATTTTTACTTTGCAATTGATTTGTAAACAAAACTGTTTTCCACTATTCTGTAAGCAATAATTTATTGAATGAAAAACCATGTCAATGTGTAAGAATATTATTTAAAAAGTAAGTATCATAATAAATTATTATTATAAGCATATTTAACAAAAATAGGCCAAGAAACTAGTCGGATTTGACTTGATAAATTATCATTCCACTTAAAAACCGAGTACGTTGATAGAATGAAAATATTACAAACCTGTCTGGCAAGTTTCGGTCTCTTGTCGGGGGGTGCTGGTGGCGGAGGAGGAGGTCTTTTGAGGGTCCGCGTTCTTTTCAATCGACCGAGACAGGACTCGCTCAGCCGCCAGAGGTCAACGCGAACCATCACCTGACAGTTGACACCCGTCGCCTCCGAAGGTCGTTCCTCGCTCCGGTTTCTCCGTTGCGAGGTAGCCTCGTCCCTCGATCTCCGAGAAGTCGTGTCCTCATCTTTGATTCTTCTAAGGATGGGTTGCTCTTCTTCTTTCAACCTCTTTTGAAGAGCATCCTCTTCCTCCTTGAATCGGAGGTGCCGGAGCTCTTCCTCTTTCACCTTGCGGACCTCCTCTTCCTTTATCCGGCGTTGGGCAGCGAGTTCACTATCCCGTATCCTCCGCTGGGCTGTCTCCTCCCGCTGCCTTCTCTGCGCTGCCTCCTCTTCTTTCTGTCGTTTCGCAGCTTCCTCCTTCTCTCTTCTCTTCTGCAGAGCTTCTTCGTCCTTTAACTTGCGGCGAAGGGCCTCCTCGTCTTTGAGCTTCCGCTGCATCTCTTCCCTCAGCTTTCTCCTCTCAGCCTCTTCCCTAATTTTCTGCTGGGCGGCAGCAGCGGCGGCTAGGGCGGCGGCGGCAGCCGCAGCCGCAGCAGCAGCAGCAGCAGCAGCCTCCTCCTCCGCCCTCCGTTGCACTTCCTCTTCCCGCTGCCTCCGCTGGGCCTCCTCTTCCCTGAGTTTGCGGTGCGCTTCCTCCTCTTTGAGCCGGCGCTGTGCGGAATCGTCCTCCTTCTCGTGTTCAGAGATGGAGTGAGCCTCGATCACCATCACCTGCCCTTTGCCCTTGCCCCCCTTAGCGCCTCCTTTTCCTCCCCCTTTCCCAGCGCCGACGGCAGAAAAGAGCTTTCGAAGAGTATCATTTTTCTTCTTATCAGTGACAGCGGTCACAGTGGCGCACTCGCCTTCGCTCTCATCAGTCGACTGCCAGCGCTGCACTGGCGCAGCGGGACTGGAGTCGGGTCGGTCGTCATCACTAAGGGAGGCCGGGGAGGGCGGACGTACCGGTGGTTTCGGCTTGGGAGGTCGCCCGCGCCTCCTTTTGACAGAGTCTTCCTCCCGAGGAGGTCCTTCGGGCGGCGGACCCCTTTCGGCTGTTTTAGGGGGTCTGCCGCGGCGTCTCCTCTCCTGATCGGGCCGCGGAGGCCGCGCGGGCGCCTCATCTTCCGAACCACTGGGTGAGGACCTCGGACGGGGTCCGACTGGCGTCCGAGGCGACCTTCTGGCAGTCCTGCCAGCGGAACCGCGGAAAGCGCCCCGATCCGAGCCGGAGCCCGGAGCTGGTGGTCTACCCGGTGCGCGGCGCGAAATCTCAGGGTACATGCCTTCGTCGGAGTCAGACAGGCCGGAGAGCAGTGACTGAAAGTTAAAACGAGAACATCTCAGTTTAGTTAGGTTAATTTTATGAATTTATTATCAATCTCTTACTTTAATATTACTTGAATACAAACTGCCACTATGCATGGGTTTTATAGACTATGAGAAGGCGTTCGATTCGATAAAGAAATGTTCAATACTCAACGCACTCAGAAAACAATGAATCCCTGGGCGCTATATAAATATTTTCAATAATATATATAGTAGCGCAACAGCATCTGTCAATCTCCATAAACCATCGAGCAGATTTCCTATCAGCAAAGGAGTCCGACAAGGTGATACAATCTCACCTAAACTATTTACAGCTACCCTTAAAGACTTATTCAGGCAACTTGACTGGAATGTCAAAGAGATCCCCATAAATGGAGAATACCTGAGTCATCTACGCTTTGCCAATGACATAGTAATTTTCTCACAAGACTCAGAAGACAAAGCAGAATGCAGGAGCTTGCTGAAGTATGCAACAAAATAGGTTTGAAAATAAATGTAACAAAGACGAAAGTCATGTTCAACTGCTTTGCGGGCCAAAAAGAGATCCTCATCAATGGCACTCAGCTCGAACAGGTGAAAAGCTACATCTATCTGGGACAACAAGTGTCTATAGATAGATGTATATTTGATGAAATTGTTCGCAGAGTAAAGCTAGGCTGGAGTGCTTTTGGCCGATTGAATAATGTCTTCAAAAGTGACCTTCCACTGTGCCTAGAGCGCAAAGTATTCAACCAGTATGTGCTACCCGTGATCACATATGCGTGTGAAACATGGACCCTAAGTAAAAGAGAGATCCAGAAACTTAGAGTAGCACAACGTGGTATGGAGAGGTGCATGCTGGGCATAACGGGAAAGGACAAAAAGAGGAATGAGTGGATAAGGAAGCAGACAAGGGTTTGTAATGTAATAGAGTTTATTAAAAGCCTTAAATGGAGATGGACTGGACACATAGCTCGAAGAAGAGACAATCGTTGGACAAATCTAGTCATCCAGTGGTATCCAAGAAGTACAAAACGTCCGCTGGACCGATGAAATGATAAAGTTCTGCGGAAGTAAGTGGCAACACAATGCACAGGACCGAGAAAAGTGGAAGCAGCTTGAAGAGGCCTTCATCCAGCAGTGGATAGATTCAGGCTGATGATGATGATGACTTAAAATATTAGATAGCTTGAGCAGACAGTTGAAAAGATTAAATATTAACCTCAGTCTTCCCCTTAGCTTCAGCCAAAACAGTTTCCACTTCTTTAGTCGAATCATAACAGCTGTCGCTCTCCACGGTGGTGTTGCTGGTATTACTGGAAGCGCTGGTATTTGACCCGGGAGCGGTGGAAGAAATGTTGCCGCTCCCTTTGAGCGATCCTCTGGGGCTGGCTCTGGGGTGACTCCTGGCCGGGCTCGGCCTCTGGCCCCCTCTGACGGGAGGACTAGCCCGGCCGACGCCGGCGCCGCCGCTCCTCGGGCTGGAGCCGGAGAGCCTGTTGACGTTGAATGCAGACGCCGAGACCGATGCGGAAGAGGCGGCAGGCGGGGGCACGAAGTTAGATAAAAGCCAGGAAGATCTGTTGTGCGGAGGCGCGGCGGGTTCTCCGGGACCCTCCACCACCTCCGGCTGTTCGTCCAACTCTGGGGAGGGTGACTCCAAGGGTGTGTGAGCGCCTACAAACAAATGATTCCAATTATTGACTATTTATTAACTACTTCTCAGACTCGAGAATCGATAAGTATATCATATCGGTAGACGTGCAGAAGACAACGAGGGTTATGTACCGCGAGGTTTGGAATCGTCATCGCTGGTGGAGTCCGAATCCGTATCAGTGGAAGAGGATTCGCTGCCGGAAGTGCTACCACCGCCCGATGTCATTCTTGCCACCGCCCTGCAATCCAACAATAATTACATTATCATCCAAAACATTCAATTTTGGTAAAATTATGTTAACAATGTAAAATTATATGACACAAATTAGCCTACACAAAAGATGCTGATTCCTTTGGCAAAAAAATAACTCCTGGTGTTGTAAGACGTGCCTATTGCATGTAAAATTTTAAACAATAAAATTATAAAGTGCCAAAATACTAACAGTACGTAATTTCGTTAAAATTAACAGAACTAAAAAATGTAATTAGCTTAATATATTTATGTCGACTGTTCTCGACAATTCTCAAGAGCACCTAAGAATTGTTTTTTACAGTTCAGTAAAATGTGCATATTAAATTTCTACTTTGCATTCGGCTAATATTTTGATAGTTTGACAATTTCTAGTGTAATGAAACCGACTGGCCCACTGCCAGGCGAGGCGACAATATTGACAAAATATTTTCACACTGTCGGCTGTCAAAAATGTTCTCAACGCACTCGCTCGTGAATCACGGCGATGGCCCAAACAAATTACACATCTTTTGTATTTTTAGTCTAGCCTTCAACATGATGTTTACGTTAGAACCAAACACTAAAATCTGCTCGCGAACTCGTTATGTTATAGTGCACTAGAGAAGGTTACCAAATAATTGTTTTATTCCGTTGAACTTACGGCTTTGTTTTCCTGGATTCATCGTCGCTGTCTGACAATGATAGATCTTTCTCAAGCTCCCTGCAATAAGCAAAATAGAATAGATAACTAAAATAATATACTTACAGAAGACGGCGATCGTCCGTTAATTTGCATTGATAACATTCAGGATACAAAGAAAAAAATTACATTGACGAAAGATTTAATTCACAGATCAATAAAAAAAAATGTTTATCAAATCCTTACTGTTTTTTTTTTTTGAAAATTACACCCAAAAAGGCAATTCTGGTGCGGGATTTTGAGACATTAATAATTTACATAAAAAAAAACAATACAAAAAGACTCACGCTGGAATACTGGAGCTGTCAAGATCTGTAACAAAAAGGAAAATATTTATTAGATACTGTTGAAACATAATTGAGGTGCTGATAATTAAAGAACTAGGTACATAAGAAAGCGATATATACGTAAAAATATTTAGAAGCAGTTTTCACATCACCACATGGCCTTTGATGAATTCAAGACTCACCTTTGAATTATCAAAAATTTCTGTTTTCTTTCTAAAATTGGATTACAAATACAATACATGAACTCATTCATCTATCTATATTCTACACAAAAAGTCGTTATGATGAATGTACCTTTTCAAATACTACACGGATCGAAGAAGAAAAAATATGGCATATTTTTTTTAAAAGTAGGTACACGAATCTGTAAAATTTACAAATTTAAAATTTAAAATTTACAATGACATTAAATCTAGATTCTTTTAATTCTCGGCTCTTCAATTAATTATTATTGAATTTGATATAGTGTATTATTATTTATAATTGTTTTTATCATTTTACTCTAATATCTACATAAGCATATACTGTCTTTTCTACTTTCTTGTTATAGGTAAGTACTAGTTGTTATTTTGTAATTAAGCCATCTTTATGATTTTGTATTATGACGCATTGGCCAATCGCTGTAATGCCGTAATACTTTTCTAAATAAATAAATAAATAAAGAAAGTAAGAAAGACCTAAGGTAGGTAGGCGTCCATACCGCGCTGGATCAAACCCCGGCTGATTATGATAATATTGATAATAATGTTAGAGATTAAAAGTGAAATATTTTATGCTTATTGACGCACCTGAAGAAGCTATAAAATCACGTCAATCCTCAACAAGAAAAACGAAGCTGAAGTTTATTTATATAATTACATATTATGTGAAATATACCTAAATGCTAATTTATTTAAACATTGATTATAATGCATCATGCCCAATGCTTACGTTAAGTAACAACACAAAGAACTATAATTATTAGAGGTCATTTCTTTTTAAATACATTGGTCAACAAAAAATTGATTTCGTATTCAAAAAAAAATCATCGAAATAAGTAACACACATTATCGTACACACATTTGTAATTTAGATTGCATATCTTTAATTATTACACGTATTCGTATATTTCATAGTATGAAACTACTCACTGTCGACAATAATCACCGCCATCACCCATACAATTTAAAAAAAGAAAAACAATCGATCGAAAATGATGTCGCGCGTTCGATTCCAATTTCAAAATCTAATCCGTACATCCGGCGGCCGGGGGATAATGACCGAATCGCGATGATTTCGCGCCCAAAAAAACAACACTAATCACAGAGCGCAACTAGTAAAGAGGTACGGGTGTCCTGATAGCCACACGAAACACGTCTCGGTCTGACCGCGGACAGATTCCTCCTGCGTCGCGATCACTTTTATTGGATTACGCTCAACTTCCGAAGCAGGTGGTGTTGTAAAATATTACATCGGATGTGCTGCGACATTCGGCATTGAGGCAGCCGCCGATTCGGAGGCAGGTGTTGCCATAATAATATTCCATCCGCATGGAGCTCTGGCTCTTCGAACGCATGATGTCTGCGAAGGGGGATCCAACACCCCCCTGCTTCGCCACTACGTGATTACCCCTTGCCATAAACGACAAAACACATGCCGTTTTTTTAAAGTAATGTGAAGTTGCCGCCGACTTTGTTCTTCATCCCTCCCGTTGCATTTTCTAAGTAGGTCGGAGGTTGACGTCCAGTGGCACGCGTACCCTTACTTCTTTTTTTTAATATTTATATTTTTAGCGAATGTGTTATTTTTAAATTCCAATCTATATAATATTCTGGGAGGAGGGTAGTGACATAAATTATAGACCATGCAGTGGCAAAGACATGTTACTGAACAATTATTTGTCCTTAAATTAGTTTTTAACATACTTACTATTACTATTATAGCGATATAATAGCATTCATTATATCGCTAATCGAGCATGTTTTTTTTGTTGTGCAGTAATTTTTGACTATAGAAAATATAGAATAATTATAAAAGAAATCAATCAATGCACTAAAAAATTAAACGGCGATCCGCAGTATAGGTACATATTATTATATTCTAGTAGCTAAATTATTAGCCTCAGTTCAGACACGGCGGATTGGACGCGCGGAGTCAATTTGTACTAGTTCCACCGCGGACAAGAAAAGTATGGACGAATAATATATTATTATAGATAGAACCTAGTACAAATTGACCCCGCGCGGAATCCGCTGTGTCAGAACCGAGGCTTATAGTAGTCAGTTTTGGGAACAGAATAAAATATAATAATGTATCCTTAGTAGGTACCATAGTATATGAATGAATCACTTATCAAACAAAAACGTCCATGTTCGATATATTACCTTTCAATAATTTAAATAAAACACTTTTTAATCATAACCAGGACCGGTTTCATCTGCCGCAGAGGAACGTTTTCAGCCAGGATTTTATTTTAATTAATTAATAAAATGTATTTCCACCAAGAATTAGACAGAAGAAACATCTAAAAATAACGTATTTGAAGAGAATATCAACTAATTAACTATGCCAAAAACCGAATTAATTCCCACTCAATGTTATATCGTAAGATAGTGTTTAAACATTTAATTGATTTCGTACACTCTTCTCCACTGAGGACATTATAATAATAATAACATAAGACTATAAGATAACTGGTGATTAAATTTATTAAGTATATATACCTAAGGAAGATACCGTCAATATTTATATCAGAATTTAGAAACTCGAACCAAAAAAAATGGAGGAATTTAATGATAACTGCATGCTATTAATCGCCCGCCAAATGGTTACGAAATTAACATCGCCCGCTTGTCTGGCAAATCCTGTGCCGTACCATATGTAATAAAATTGAGTAAACCCGACGTTTTGAAAAGAATAAACCACCGTTTCTTCTCCTTACTGTGAAAAAACAGAATGATTTGTTCCTTGCTACTGAAATATCTAAAAAGTCATTTTCAACCGATCAAGCCAGAGTTTCAGAATTATCGGTTCGCCTACTCATTATGTAGTTATTAATAGTATACTTACGTATTCAAAAAAATCAAAGATAATGCATGACCAATTTAGTGGATAGTGCATGTCTTGATAATGCATAATAATGCCGATGGTGACATACTAGGGTCACGTGGTGCGGTCATTTGCGGGATGCCAGCGGTATTCCTCGAATGTTTGTCATCATAAGCGTCACCGGTGTGCTGTATATCGAACATCGTCAAAATAAAATCACAGCCAGAATAGAACACCAAAATGAACTCTAAATCGAATATAGAATAAAAATAACCAGCATAATGAAACGAACAGAGTATCGTAACCAGGCTTAAAAAGTATTGCACTACCGACTATATAGTCCCACATCCTGAAGCGGACCCCAGACTAGGATCGTTGACAGACCCCTACCTATCACTATGGTTAAAGGCAGTGTAAAGCTCTATAGTAGCGTTTTTTCAAATGGTATTCGAGGTAAAATTAAGGGTATTCATTGGATTTTTGCGATTTTTTTGTTTATGAATAAATTTCTTACTTGAATTATGGAGTTGTCGAGTATCTACTATCGAAGTAAAATAGCCCGAAGGCCACTTTTTTACTATTCGTGTAATTTTTTATGTATGTTTATCTCACTTATCTGGTTGACCCGCCACGTTGGACCCCAGACTAGAGCCCTATCAGCCCCCCTTACCCTACATGCCATGACTGACTACATAATATAATATTATGTAATCGATTAGTAGGTTTCACATTAAAAAAAACCACTATACCCATCCGAAAGAATATTAAACCATTGTCTTGTAAGGTAAGGCTCCTTTAAGTAGAGAGTGCCGGGAGTGCTTTGTAAATACATAGATTAGCTTATAGTAGAATCTGTATTGTATATGTTACACCGAATGTGCGAAATTAACTATTACATGAAATGGGCAAAATTTTGGCTAATTCATGTAACAGTCAAGCCTGTTGCCTTATTCATGAATTAGGTAAATTTTCTGCTGAGTACATGAATTCGCCAGGGTATGGAATTCTTGAACTGTCAACATGACAGAAGAAAAAGTAAATTTAATACGGATGGTTTTATTAGTTATAATTGGACATAATATTATATTATTATTATTATTATTAGGTTAGGTAAGGTTAGGTTAGGTTAGGTTTTGTAATTCTGAATTAAATTATTCAACTGAATGTCCATTTTGAGGTTAGCTATCAAGTGTCAACTAACTATCACAAACATTCAATCGACCATTGCACGTTTGAAACCCAAGTACGAATCAAATCTCGAAAATACTTTTCAATAAAATTCTTCCGTTATCATATTATAGTTCTAGATTTTTTGCGCATAGTAAATGGATATGAACGTCATTGTATGATTGGTATGTTTTTATATTATAATCAATGACATTTGACACATTTGTTTAGTTTGATTAGTTGCAAAAAACACCACCGGAGCGCGATCATCTATTATGACCATAGATAATATATGTACATTTTGACCAATGCATGAGCATTTGATACATTTAGTTTAGTTGCAAAAAATACCACCGTAGCGCTACTATCTAATTTGTCCAATACATGAACTAGGCAGAAAAATTACTGCCGAATTCACGCACTCTTCAGATATTTTGTCTAATTCATGAATAAGGCAACGGGTTTGCATTTTTCATGATTTAGGCAAAATTTTGCCCATTTCATGTAATATTCAATTTCGCACATTCGGCGTAACATATATATATAAATCGAAACGTCATTACATTATTATCACGGTAAATAATTATTGACCGCAAACTAAAACAAGGTTAATTACATTGTTTTTTAATTAAAGGAATTATTTTGCCTAGCAATTATCATTTCTTTTAATTTGTGGTTTATCAGGAAATAATAAAAAATAATCCACTCTAACGTAGTAATCATTGAGGCCATAGTGATACATCCTTGCGTACAAAATCCTAATATTGAAATGGGCACTTGCAGAATAATTTATCAAATATATTAAATATGGTCTGACGATAAACAGCAAAATCATCCCTACTGCAATGTAAGTAGAGTTCATAACTACACACAGTAAGTTAATTTTTTGAACATCTGCGGCCAACTGCAATATTATACTTGATATCAATAATTGACCGTTGACGGCGTTAGCACAATACGAGAATAATTACATAATTACATAGACGCAGTTTTTGAATACTAATCTTTAGTTCATTTCTCAGCCGCGTTATTCTGTTTACGAAAAAATGAAACTTCTAAAAGAGGTTCCTGACAGACTTATTTACATAGGTATTATATCAGGAACCTATACTGTTGTGTGTGGATGTAACTCGTTCAATAATTGGATGTACCTAAACTCAAATTATTTCAAATTCCAAAGGATACACTCAAATCCATAATGGTAAGTACTAATGACAATGAGTGAAACACAAAATGGTACAAAAAGTGCCCAATACATGATTAATTATTATCGTTTGCAATGTGCATAACAATGATAATGTATGTTCTACAATATCGCAGTGAGTACGTAAGTATATCATATTTTTTTAAACTAGTGAATCTGTCAGCGTACAACTTACAATTATTGTCAACCGTTATTTATATTCGCCAGAGATCAGACGGATACAAATTATTATTACGAGAGTCATAGAATGTATATTGAAAAACAAGAATGATATACTTAAAATAAATTAAAAATTCAATAGGAGCGCATCAAAAAGGTTTCCATTCGCTGGACGGTTATGGTAAAAGGTCGTCGCCCCAGATATTCCGCGGGATGCGTTTGGTAGTCGATCGGAAACGCACGTAACCCTAACCTTACCCCCTCTCCGCCGCGCGACCGTACTTAACGATTCTTAACCTTACCTATTAATCAAATCAAGATAATCATCTCCCATCAACAATATGGATGACAGATGATAAATGACACAATTTATTTATTGTAATGTTGTGAACTTCATTGAACAATATTATTTTTAAATAAATAAATATATACAATTATGGAGTACCTACCTATGTATTAAACAAACTATTAAAATATTACACAAACGATCGTATAAATACAATAATATATAGTTGATGGAATACGAAACCATAAATATGCCGTATTTCACAAATGGTGGTACTACAATAATTATCTACGCGGTGTGGTAAATTACAAGAAGACGTGACTAGGGCACAAGAGTAACGAAAGAGAATAATAACGAAAAAATGTTACAAAAATTGTGTGTCCAGCGCGCACGGCAAAAGAAAAACAAACTTAGTACCTAATGACCATTAAAGTGCAACTACCCATTTTAAACGTGTTAAAATACGACAAATATCACAAGATACAGCGTCCGATAAAACCTCCTCGCATATTATACTTCCGCGATTTATGTTATAAGTTCATCACGAATTTTGGTCTCGGATTCTCTTTCATTTAGGCGATTTTAGGCCAATTTTTAATAAATAAATTGGCAATGATACTTGTACCGAAAATTGTAAAGTTCTCACTTCAAAGTTACACCGTATCTCACAACTAGTGGTGTTATGATAGCGATCTACACCCTACGTGAGAGGTAAGGGCAGTTGAACACAATGGCTTGGTGACTTATGTTATGTTAATAATTACATTAAAGAAATAACTTATAACCGGGTTTCTGTTCTAATCACGGGCACATCTTGAGAAATGAGAAATACCAAACGCTGCAAGTTGTCAGTGATTGCGTGGTGGGAGAAGAAGGAAGCCCGTACTACCAGTAGACGAAGAATTTTCCGGCTGGAGGGACAACAATATACCCATAATAGTTCAATTGCTATACAGTACCTTTAGGATTTTCTATATCGCTGTTACTATTCTGTTGCTAACCTTTTATCTGAAATTCCGGTCAAAATAAGAGTCGAGTGATGTTTTTTTAGAACCGGGAGTCCAGAATGAAAGTCAAGAGCTTTTTATATGGAAGTTGAAGAATTTCCATTTAGTTGTTTGTTTTTTATAAAACCCCGAAATATAGTGCGTCTCAGGATAACTCCAACCGGGATACTGGGCAAGGGTTTCAATTCAGGGACGATCCCTCCCAAACCGGGACAGTTGGCAACCCTAATCTCGTACCTATCCTATCACCTATCACTATACTGGACTAGGTAACGAAATATGTACCTACTTATAAATTGATCTGCGCACGCCGTCTGTAGGTTAGCGAGGCGTATTCGTGAGATAATAAGTATTATACCATTAGGCTTCGGCCACATAGGCAGGTGCCTTGCTTGGTGGCTACGTGCTGGGTGACATATCCTAGTGAACGAACGAACACTATTGTATCGCAATGGCCACAGAGTACGCTCCGCGCCTCGCTACGTGATTATGAATCACCTCGTGAGTCTCCCGGCGAACAAACGTGTTGGTTATTTTTATTGTATCACCTAGTGATTTTGCCATTGTCTATGGATTTTGCAAGATGGCGGATGTTTCTTCAGTATGACAAACGTCAAACACCGTATATTTTGAGGTTATGAATAATGACGCATGGGATGAATTAATCGACAGTAGGCACCCAAGTTCGAATTTGCGACTTTCGAAATTTTAAACTTCTGGTTTAAAATTCTTTCTGGTTAGTTTTGAGAGTGATATATCGTTTTTTATTTGAGCGCTCCCAAATGTCAAATGAATTTGTACCTAAGCACGTAGCGTGCAATGTGGCAGTAGTGTTTTTAGTAGACAAGCATAGCATCTAGCTCGGGTCTAGCGAAGCACCTGCCTATGCGGCCGAAGCCTTAGTCATTATCAAGGAAAGAAGTAGCAGTGATGATGGCTAGTTTCCGATAAAAGGATCCATAGGAAGAGGACTTTCATGGAAACGGTTACATATTTCAAGCTTCCAACGTGTGGTAAATGGGCACGCGTCAATTAGAACCTCGCCAGGTGCGCGTGAATAATTAATTAGCCATTAAGTGCCCACTCCAATAATCCGAATGATCCAACAGGAGTACTCCAGAGTGGGAAACGGGATTGAATTAACCGGTTTGGTTTGGCTCATTGACTTGCATAGAACTCACCTTAACATAAAAATATCAATATTAAAGTGAAGACGTTAGCAGAATAGTTGAACGTGAATACGTGAACGCTAATTAGTATGAAGCAATTCATTGCAATGTAGTTAGGGTATAATTTTCAACCACATATAATATTATCGCGTAAGTTATATGTAACATTATTTAAATTTAAGTAAACACGTTAGCAGAATACTGTATAGACATGGATGCGAGTTTTCAATACCCATCCCTATTTCAATATAGGTAGGTATGTGGAGTTATTTTTAACCATATTCATCTGTATGCATCTGTTAAATATTAAATGTATTATTCAGACTCGACAATGTAAGTAAACGTCTTTAACATGTAATGTGTAATGTTTGATCGTGTAAATAAATAAATTTGAAATTGATTTTCTTGTTTTTTTTATTTTTTTAATAATATCTATAATTAAATATGAACGTATAATGTTTGTTTATATTCAGGATTCAGCAATGTCGATAATACGCATTTGATATTTTGGTAAAACAAATAATTAATTAAGTATATAGATAATAGATATTATAGATTCTTAAACAGGTTTAAACTAAATACATAAGAACTTCATTTTCTCACTCGGTGTCAGTATGACCACAATTATTGGCATACCAATGCAGACTGTGGCACATGTTTTTTTTAATCAAAATGCATGCAAATGGTTTGTAGACAGTCCTAGCGAAAGATAACCCTATCTAAAAAATAGATCAATAAATTTAGTGATATTGTTCTGGAATCGCAGTCAAACGTAATACAAAAAGCTCACGTGACTGTGTGAAATAAGAAAAGAAAAAAATAAAGTGTTGCGTGCAACGAATATAATAATAGAAAAAGACACGTAATTTAAATTTACGATAGATTTTATTATGAACTTATCTACACAAACGCGTTAATTTTACTGTAATGTACATAAGTAATTGCTCAACTGCATACTAATTTTATTATCAATAAGTAAATCGTTAAATTATTTAATAATTAGAGAAACTAATTAAACTTCGTCACAATTTAATATAAAAATGTATGTAATAATAATAAATTATTAATATACATACTTATAAACTAATAAAACACTTTAAAACATTGATAACATCAATATAATATTATTATGCATTATTATGGTAAAGAATTCCGTATGGTTTTTTATAATTGAAGAGAAACTTAGCTTATCTGGGTGTGTATCTATTCTATATCATAAAGAGAAGTTAGTGTTGATAATCAGGCTGGAAATGTCGCGAAGGCCTACAAAAGTCAAGGCGACGAGCGCTACTGTCCAATGTCCAATTTTTTAACTGCTGGCTTATTGTTTATTTTATTGCCATTACTAGTAAACATTGTACAGACTTGTCCATACAAAGACCATCCTATACTTCGGTGAACAAATAAACATTGTATAAAAACTGTTTACAGCCTTTAAAATGCTTCAATAGGTACGTTAAAAATTGTATACCTATTCCGCCGCAGATAGAAAACATTGTTACGTATAGCGAATAGTCTGTACTGTTCGTACTGTTACTGCACTGTATCTACATATTGTTTGACACGAGAAAATCTTTGTATGTAACATCTCTCCCATCTGAAGCTTAAAATTTTTATCTACAAGAAAGTCAATAATTCAACGCGGACGAAACATTTAATTGTCCTCATTTTACATTACATGTTGCTTCCGGAAAATAAGGTTACATGCCACATTTCATTGAGACAATTCCGGGATGAGTATAAAATAAATTTACTATTTTTCCCATCTCTTTCTTCGTAAGAATTATTTTTCATCAGTGCTGCTTTTCCAGCCAAAATTAAAATTAAAATTAAAAAATCCATTATTTTATTAAAAAATTCCCCGATACGATCAATTTCTATAAATTCCGTTAGGTACGTCACATATGTTTTCCGACCGTATTGATCACCCTCTTCGTCAGATTTACCCTAATTTGCTAATTTTGCTAGGTTTTAGTGGTGGCCACTAAAATTCCGGGACGTGCATTCTGATCGAGGTTCATCCGAGATCCTAAGGAACGATTTTTCGGGACGATCCCGGTCAAAACGGGACGGGTTTCAATCATACTGGCAACCCCGATTAGGGGACACGTGGTCAATAATCTCAATAGGCAAGATTTAATTTTGAATAAGCTATATAGTAGGGACTTAATTAATCTTCGATGGGCCCGCTGCTGAAACTTGTCAGTTTCGAAATAAAGTAACTAAAAACTACATACCCAATATAATCATTAAATAGGTATAATTAAAATTACGAAATGCAAGTTTTCAAGACAAGATAAAATAAAATTGTAGTATTCTTCTTTATGAACACGAGTCATGTAAGTAAGTATAAAGTACCGAGTATATAATTCGTTTTATTGCGCCTGACTAATTTAGCCTACCTATTTAGATAGCGAGCAAGTAACATATCGACTCAATGTCAATAGAGGCGATTTTCATTTGTAATAAAACACAAATCCAAGAAGACATTACAAATAACTTTATACGGACGTATCGCCCTTCTGTGAGAAAAAAACATTGTAATACCACACACACACTGTCATAAAAAACAAAAGAACAAGGCAGCTATATGAAAATAATAATGATCAATGGCCGGATCGCCGTTTTGTTTTCATACGTCACACATTCAGTTGAGCAACAAACGTCCGAGAATTTCTCATGCACGCGACACGAACAGCCAATAGAGACAGACAAAATCACACACACAACCACGCGAACCGAGCACACGCGATTCTAGTCCCTACGGATTGCGTACGATTTATTGAATAATCGGAAGAGAAGTAATAAGAAACAATATCACAAAAAAGGAACACACATACGCGACAATGTTATAAAACTAGATAGTGACGCGAGGCAAGACACTCGTCGATAGAACTAAATTGGGACATATATTATATACCTAGCACAACAAAACAGAATTTGAATAAAAATTAAGAATGGAACAATAATCTAACACACTGTTAGACAAATCGAGTAAATTGATGAACCTTTGTGCGATGACAGCACCGTCGCTTCGAAAAGTATCATGCGGAGTTCGTCTTTGTATTATTGTGCAACATTTCACTTTTAATCTTCGCAAGGAAAACAACGATGCGATTGCAAATGACAATTACCGCGACTGGAGACGAGCGAATACGGCGATGCCGACACGGACCGTAAAATAAATAACGTTACGCGGGTAAATTTGATATTAAAAACAACATTGTACGCGCGTCAAAATTTAGACGGCGTTATCATCACGCGAATAGGATTAATAACACCGCCGCGCGAGCGTCGCCGCTTGAAAATAAAAACACACAAGGAAGGAGAGACGATGCAGCGGCAGCGCGGAGTGACCGCCATGCTGGTAAACACTGCGCGCGCAACTGACAACAGTTGCGGTGCATGCGACTTTGAAAAAGGCGCGGTGCAACTCGATTCAAAGGGCGTCAAAAAGTTCTATTGTACAAAAAAAACCCTCGAGCATTGACCTATATCTAGATTCTAGAAAACTCCGCTGGCACCACATGCGAAGATGCAAGAAGAATGACGATCGACACGCTGCGGTGACCATAATAATACAATATGCGGTTCCTAATAATATCTCATACAGCAATCGAATCAGTAACGGTCGTATGAATACAATGATTATTTTTATTATTATAGCGCGAAAAAGATATAAAATCTCTACTTTTCAAGAGAACCAAAAGGAAATTTGAGTTTTGTAATTGTATGTGAATTTCTTTTGAAAATAATGAACTAATAACTAATAATAAATAACTAATTCAATGACATTAATTTGACTCATCTTTTTTTCCTCCACAAATTTGTGACATTCAATTCGTTAAATGTTCATCTATACTTCAACTTATTAATACAACTTTACTATTACACCTATTATACTATATATTAGAAATAAACGCCTGCAAAACAAAATACATGGTATCCACGCGAGAGCAGGGTCCACCTCGAAATATCTGTGTGGAACAAACAGCAGGTATGGGAAGAGGTTCAGAGCTTCACGTACCTGGGCTCTAACCTAAACACACTCAATAAAACAACAGAAGAGGTGAACATACGACTCATAGCTGCTAATAAGTGCTTCTACGCCTGTAAGGGTCTACTGAGTTCGAAAATCCTAAGCAAGAATAGCAAACCGCTTATCTACAAAACAGTTATTCGACCAGTAGCTACCTATGGCTGTGAGACATGGTGCCTCATTCAAAGGGAAGAACATAAACTGGCCATATTCGAAAGAAAGATCCTCGGGAGAATTTTCGGGCCCACATTGGAAAATGGAAGTTACAGGATAAAAATGAACCACGAGTTAGAAGAGTTAATAAAACATGAAACGGTGGTAAAATTCTGTCGATCCCAAAGACTAAGGTGGGCTGGACACGTTGAGAGAATGCCTGAGCAAATGACGCCAAAAATCATGACCAAGTGGAACCCACAGTGGAAACGGTCTAGGGGCAGACCAAAGAATAGGTGGGCTGACTGTATCGAAGAGGACTGGAGAAAGATGGGGAGGGCTGGAGACTGGAGAGGAGCAGCCAGGGAAAGGAGCGTGTGGAGGACAATAATTGTAGAGGAGGCCAAATCCCGCCCCGGGATGTAGTGCCGAGAAAGAAGAGAAGAGAAGAAGATTACACCTATTACTATTACAACTTATCAACTTATTTATGCTACAAACATAACTACGCTTGAAATATATCATACCGTCAAAGATGACATTAAATTTATTAGTTGGGCCATTTAGTTGCACTTTACCATGGACCAATGCATAGGCCTTGTGGAACACCGATTAAATTGTACAGTGTGTCCGTTCCTGTGTTAATTAGGATCACAAATGAAATGCATATCATTAAAAATCCTCTTATAATTATTTAAAAAAAAATCATTTCATATCATTTCCTAATTCTAATTCAACACACTAAAAGAACAGGTAATATTTATCGCACCTGGGTTTTGAATCAATTTGTCGAATGTTCGGAGAATTTGATAACTTTTCCTAATCATTCGTTTCATTGTAATCTAATCAGACTTGAGAATCAAATTGTAGAGACATACTAAAGTACCTAATGCATATTGTATTAGAGCTCTGTAATAGGACATGATTCTGAGCAGTGAATATGCAAAAATAATGAGCAGGGAAGGCCTCAAAACGAGACGAACGTAGGTCACACGTTTCCGTCCGCTGCTTTCATAGCCGGCGACGAGTCAGTTGTGCCAAACGTCCTACTCCTAACTACTGTATGTACCTATAAAAGTATCTATTAAATTTATTATAGGTAGTATTTTATATATTTCGCTGTTTTCACCTACACTACTAAACGCACCCAGATATATTATGTAGGTACATATTTAATAAATAAATTTCTGTAAAAAAAAGAGTAAGTGATAAGCAATTTTGGGAAAATTAGAGACCTGTTAAGAAAGTTGGACGGGGTTTATCAAAATGCTTTAATTCCAACTGTTACATCACTCTTTTTGCAATGACTTAGGTACTTACCTTGCTTGGACAATGGTTATGAACCCAAGTTTGGTTATGGGTTGGCGGCTATGGTACTGTGTGGAGAATTCAGATGTTTTATTTTCATTATTATTGTTATTTTAATGATGTTATCATATAATAGGAGAATTTCTAGCTGCAATCAAATCTGATGCTTTCAATGTTTCTGTATAGTATAGCATTTTACGACTATATTATGAAGATTTATTAAGATTAGCTGAATCGGTATAGATTTTTGATTTAAAAAAAATACTCGACAATGTCGCGCGACTGTCGGAAATCACCCTAGCAGTGCATAACCCTGACATAACCATAGTAAATGACATTAATAGTGAAGTGTGTTAGTTCAACCGTACCAATATCGCATTTTGTTTGTATGCATTGTATGTGTATAGCGTAGTGCGCACTATAGTGTTGGCGTTCTTAGAACTAATTTCTAGGTGTGCGTGTGACAATGCGATTGGATTCGACAGGTGAGCAAAACTGAGGACCGGCGGACAATTTCGACTAACTTATAATTAACATACAATATGTGGTCAATATTCTTTTATTGTCGCAGTGGCTTCTCTACAATAATGTAAAATACAGTTTCACGAATTAATTTATATCGGTATAACCAAAAGAGTTTGGATAATGACTTATTTATGAACATTTGTTAGCGACTTCTGGATTTTCCCCTTCTACCTTCTCGTAACCCTAATGGGTGAGGATCGTGTTCACTCCGGAATTGGTGACATTCTGGATCAGTTTTCTACATCATCATGTCATCATCTGCGAGTCTTGTAGTGGATAGTTTGGTTAATTTATAAATTCCTTCACTTGGTCAGTACTCATCAGTATTCGCCCAGAGGAAGTTTTAAGTATATATATATATGTATGTATATTATGCGTCGGTGCATTGGACGATGTCATAAACATTATGATGGTTTGTATACTGTACCGTCATTTTTGTGATATTCTAAAATAGATAATTCATTTACTTACATTATTTCATTGTAAAAAAGTGCGTGGCGTTTGTTGCAACACTGATAAATAAGTGGCATGTTTGCTACAAATGAATCTCATGATTGGTTTTTGGTAACTTTTCTTCAGCTTAACACACACATATTTAGGTAATGTTTCTATATAGAAGGTTTTTTTTACATCATCTTTTGTACAACTAGTAAATAGTACTCAATCGCTGAGCCACATCCACATGTACATAATAACGTAGATAGTACTGCGACGTTTGGTGGGGGTAGGCAGGTCATGCATTAGATAGGGCATTATAAATTGCAGCAAAGCAGTGGCGATATTAAATTAAGCGACCGCATCGTCTGCTTAAGTATCGAAAAGTTAAAAAATAATATTACAATAAAATAAATAATAAAATAAGCATAACAAATCATAAACATTGGTAGGTATTGTAACGGCTGTTTATCGCACCGACAAATTTTTCATAAGTGTGCCCCCAAATCTGTCAGCCTCACACGCCTCCCCGTGCCCAAAACTACTACTGTTAGTGAGAGTACGTTTCATGAAAATGTTCTAATTCTCATTAGATGGTGTGTACACAAATTTAAAGAATTTTGGTGTATTTGTCTGTTTAATATAGGGAAAAAAATGAATAATAAAATAGGTAAAATACGGAGGTATCTACCTAAAGAATTGGCAGACAATTTGTTAACTAAAAATGAAAGGAGACGCCATTCTAAGTCTGCTTATGGACGGCACTTTGCCTAGGTACGTCAATGTGTGTTTATGTGAAGAATATAAAAAAGTGAAAACGTAATACGTAACTACCGAATAACAATGTCAATAGCACATCCATTTATGTTTCTGCCTTGTGATTGAATCAATCTTTCGCAGAAATTTTCACAAGTACAAATTTAATTTGATGCACATAATCAATCCAAATGAAAAATGATTTTGTGTATTATTATGTATTGAAAATTAAAGTATGCATGCATCCTATCTCTCTCACTCCGGCAGATTTTTAGACCTGTCAATGACGTCACTCAAAATGGCCGCCGGAACGAGGAAAGGGCTATTGTCGTGACGTATGAATGCCCTTGCGTTTGGCTGTTTCGACGTACACCGCGTACGATTAGATATCGTGAGCGGGTTAAACAGCGAGATGAGAGAGGGGCAATGATTGCATTACTATTTTATTATTGCGTCCAATCACATGCGAGGAGAGCAGACCGAAGTGAGAAGATGCTGCAGTGATGGAGTATGAAATTTAATCAATAGTTAATTTAATAATTAAAATTTAAAATGCGACATAGGTACCTCGTAGGTACTGGCGATTGATACAGATTGCTTATAGATTGGTGATAGTTTGATTTTTAACTGGTTACAATTACGTTAGCCAGCGCTCGAAATAGAAAATCTTACGAACCGGAGCGCTCGATAATTTTACGAAAAATAAGTGTGTTCGATTTTTTGTTAGACTGTCAAGACTTGTTTTAGACGGTCAAATAAAATTTTCCACGAGACAACGATAATTTTTGGGATTGTATGTATGAACCGGAACGGCGCTCCGATCCATTTCGAGCCCTGCGTTAGGCATATTACATACTAAATATAAATAAACAATTTGGAACAATTTCAAATAAGTAAGTAGGTACATTGCTATTATAAAAATCGTAGAAAAAATTGTGCCGTATGAGACTTGAATTCACATCCATCCTTATTAAACCACCACAGCGATGAGACAGCTTAATGGTACAATTATCCATTACATGTTAATAATGATGGACTAATAAACAACTATAAATTTGGGGTGTTGTCATTTTTAATCAAAATATTAACAACAATACCATTTTTTGATTCCAAAAAATTCACTGGATTTCTCAAAATCTTAGTTTTAACTTATTAACTTAGGTAGGGTTACTAACGTACATCGGAAGGCACTTCTTGATAATATATATTGTATAATTAAATATTTTTTGTTCAATATACAGTGATACAGAATGAAGAAATAGTCAATTTGATTTAATTTTTATTTCAAACGAGAAATACAGCAGGTGGATTATTTTCACTTCAATATGCATGTAGGTGTATCTCCCACAAGGGAGGGCTGACAGGGCTCTAGCCTAAGCGCCCGACGTGGTGGGTCAACCAGATAAGTTAGATAAACATACCTACATCACAAATTGGCCATAATAGTAAAAAAAGTCGTCGGCGGCGATAATTTACTTCAAATGTTACTGTTGATTATAGTTTTAAAACATATAGTTATGCGATGCAACTTTTGTGTGTCGATACTCGACAATTCAATAATTCAAGCGGATGTATTAAAAAAAATACTCATACTGCCTTTAATCTTAGTAATAGGTATGGAGGCCTACCAATGATCCTGGTCTGGGGGCCCGCTTCAGGGTGTGGGGGGCATGATATCGACCAACGAAGCGGTCTCGTGCGAAGCCGGGTACTTCAGATAGTAAAATATAAGATGAACAGCGAGTGTATGTAACAAATCGCTCATAACGCACAAGCAAAGTAACTGACACTAGAACATGAAGAGGTATTGGTCCAAAGATATACGATACATACATTCAAACGAACTCTCACGTAACTAAAACCACATCCAAACGTTTCCACTTGGTTTCTAACTAACCTCTTTGGTTTCCACCAATGAAATGTGAAAAAAATCAATAAAACATCTTTCCGTAATGACAACAATAACCGATACGTTTTACGACATTACATTAAACTAAACGATACCGCATAATATAATGCAACAGAAGCGTAACGTAAAAAATGACTTACTGATTACTAACACGATAAATCGTTATATTATGTAGGTAATAAAATACAAATCAACTGACGAAAAGACACAAAAGAAATGTATAAAACGTGGCTCCCCTTTTCAATAAAATCTAAAACGAACTAACTGGAAGCAATCGAATATTGTTATTTAGCGAGCTTGCTTGATTTACAGAGAGCTGTAAAAAAATCCATAAAACAATAAAGCCAGATTCAATAAGTACCTGCTCAGTTTAAGTCGTTTGGAAATTTTATTTATTAGTGGCTACCTACGTCTAGTTATACGCTGATTTACGATTAATCCATACACATTGAGCGAGATGTCAATAAGAATGTGAAACATGAACCGCGATGTATTTAGAGATTAAGCGACGTCTTCTGGAAACTGGGATAATATTAGAGTTTGTGCTCGAGAAATCTAATCTCAAGAATTCTCGAGAAATAATCAAAACAGCATCAGTGAGTTTTTCAGAAATTGTTACTAGGCTAAGTTGCCAACCGCAACCGGAATATAAAAAAATCTCCAGTAAAAATTATTTTAGAAGAAAAATAAAAGGTCTCAACTTAAAATCTTCTAAATGGAATTTCTGGAATGGAAAGTTTTTATTGAAGCTAAAAATAACGTCGATAAACGTTCATGATAATGTCGATTTCTCGAGAATCTCCAGTTTTACAGATAACATATATTCTCGATTTCGATAAATAGCACAATGCCATCAGACAGCTCGAAAATTGAGATTTGCGGGGAGTTAGGAAGGGGTATACACCAGAACAATCCATAAACTTTGTAGGAAAGACTATTTGTGTCACGATACCACGTCCTATAATTAAATCATGTTTAATAATATTAAATAATTGATCTTTCCAATATTATTTTAGCATATTTTATTGAATGATAAATATAATGGACAAGATGATAAAATAAATTCTATGTGTTTTTTAAATCGAAAGCTAGTTCAATACTACCATAGTCTCTAAAGCTAAAATAACTATCGACCTACAAAACAACCTACCTATATAATTTAATATAATTCATACTATCATTTTGTAAAATGGTATTCGACCAAGTAAATGTTACCTCAGTTAATTAATAAACAATGGCATTTGAGACAATATTATAATACCGTGTCAACTATCTTTCGTGCAAGTGTTCAGGTTTAAGTCTCTAACTAACATAACCAAATTTCTACATGTTTGACCAATTTAGACCATGCCGTATGCTATATTTTCGGCCAATCGTAGTATCAACTAGAAATCGTCGCAGTAGCAGTAACTATAAAATACCTATACTCATTCTATATTTTTAACATAATGTAAATTATGACTAACTATGATTTCATTTTCAAATGAAAATCATAACATAGGACGTGGGATTAATTTCGCTATCGAGTTATGTCGGTTGTATGGCTTAATAAAATTGTGCATAATACAATAAAAAACGTGATACATCAACATCAACTTTAAAATCGATTTGTTTAATGAAGGTAGGTTTTTAGGTAAAAGGTTAAAAGGGGTTCTTGGTGACACTGTAAATACATAATAGGTATATAAGTATTTGTATTCATAACACTGGTGTGACATACTTCCCTTCAGCGATTGTTGCCAATTTTTAATGGGGTGGTTTAACGCTGTATATAAGAGGGGAGGAAAAACGCGGATCGATTTCTGTAATAGGTATGCTAAATAAAGCGCATAATATTATATTGATTTTTATTGATAGAATTTGTTACCTATTGGTCTTTACCATAGCATTAATACATATTTTAATATCGATAAGTTAGTGCGCAGATGTTGTAGGTCCAGTTTTTACATAAATTGAGCATAAAACATTACATTTACATAAAAATGTTGTACGTCCAATA
Organism: Rhyacophila brunnea; assembly: GCF_057557595.1. Lineage (NCBI taxonomy): Eukaryota > Metazoa > Arthropoda > Insecta > Trichoptera > Rhyacophilidae > Rhyacophila > Rhyacophila brunnea. The sequence goes on from NW_028232774.1 coordinate 27,315,341, forward strand.
TGAGTACACACGGTTATACGTTTGAGTTTCGCGCGCCGCTGCCCGCGCGCTCACTCTGGCCAAGCACTAGGAGTACATGTTTCACCCGCAAACTTTATCACTAGTAACACACGTTGGTTTAAGACACAATATGAGGTTACTTATCAAGATACTATTCAGACGCCCAGATGCACTCAATGCCAGTTTGGTTCTGATATCAATCTCAGCTTACACCGCCATGTGTCTTAGGCATAGCTCACACATCCTTAGGCGGGCCCCCTACAAATCGCTTAAGTTAAGGGCAATGTTGTGCTACAATCAGCGATTCCAAACTGGTGTTCCGCGGATCCCTGATGTAAAATTATGCGCATACCAGCCGTTTATTTTTATATCTAATGTTTATTAACAATTCGTTCCAATAAATATTAAAACAGGTTGTTTAATGATACCATTATATTCTACGTATTGGTATTTATACAATTATTGTAGGTGCCAATTATGTTTTAAGAAAATGGTTAACCAATCTTGGTAAGTATCCAAAATGTTACATGCGCCTGATCGATAGGCGCTGCTGTTCAGTTTGCTATCTTTGTTTTGTAAATCTAGAATACACATAGAACAAAACCTAAATAAAATTGAAAATACAGTCAGTATACTATAGTACGAATTTATTAATTGTTCACTATAGATAGGTTTACCATACGTCCCGGTTTCACATATTGGTCCCGGCGTCCAGGCCGGTTTGGAATTTTGTCTTGATTATCAATAATAAATTGTCATTATTGACCGTAGTAGCGTATATTATGTGATGAGACAGCGGGGAAGGACGCGAAAAAAGTACATTCCAGCGAAAAGTGCGGACTGGTACAATAAATAAATAAAATAATTTAAATTTCTGCTGCAGTTGCACATAGGTAGGTACTTAAAACAATCTTTGGTGGTTAAATTTGTTTCTTTGTCATATATCCCGTTCCTGTTCCGGTTTAGAGTTTCATAATTATAATGGTAAGCCTAACTATAGAGTACATCAAAATCATAAAAATGTTCGCGTATTTGACGACGTAAAGTTATAGCACAAATACTATAAGTAAAGTACGATTGGCATCACAGCCGCCATGTTTTTTTTGTTATGCTAAACTGTGACAAATTTGACATAATTTGTGATTAATTGATCACCAGTTACTACGCTAACATAAGGATGTAAATATACCTACATTCAATTAAGCACGGACAACGGGTTATATTATAAAAGATAATGTTTAAAAAATCTCACTAAACATGGCACTGATTGATAATGTATCAAGCAAGTGGACAAGACAAAAATACTTTTTATTAGTAAGATAAAATAAATAGTATTGCCAGCATAAACCATAGCGGTGTTGTAGTGCATCGCCTTTTTATGCATAGTCAAAGATAAGCCGTGGGTAAGAGAGAAAAACAATGTTCTAGTGCGATTTGTTCATTAAATTTTACTTTAAGTTAGTAAACGTTGTTTGGTAGTACTATACCCAGTACTTAATAATGATCAGGGCCGGCCTGTGACTTTTTGGCAGCCCAGACAAAATATGTAATGGCGCTCTCCCTTTCCTTACGCATGGTCATCTATACGTCCGTTACCAAAAGGGCGCTTGATATAGTTTTTACGGATTTTAAAAAACAATATATCATATCATAAAGCTAAAAATGTGATGTGAATTGTTTGGAATTAGGATAAGTATAATTCAGACAATTAAAATGCCTGAGTTGTATTAATAATTCAATATTCATGTAGAATCTACAAAATATTAGTAGACTCCGTTTTTCTCGAAATTTTCTCTTTACCTCCCTCCTGTGTTCGACGCCTTTATCCTTTTTAGTTTTGGGGTTATATTTGTCAACAGAACAGGTAAAATTTGACAGCTTACAACACAACTATGGCAGAGGCGCGCCCGTAACTGCGCCTGCGCTGAACATCCTCACTTTGCACATAAACATCAAATTGTCTGACCATTTATTCTGGCCAGAGGATATTTAATTTGAAATGTAATTTTTAATATTCGATATGAAGAATAAAAAATAATACAGATTTAACATAAATCTTGCGGGACACATCAAAAAGTCATGCGGGACATAATTGGCCGGGACACACTTTGTGAACCCCTGATGTAGATGGGAGTCGTAACATTACTAACAATTTCATAAATGATGCAATGCTTATTAACATTATAGGCTTTATTTATATGTAGATACATTATTTATAAACATTATTTTTATGACGGCGTCGGTGCGCCGATTAAAATAAGAAAGAACTCACTAATCAGTAAGCAGTACAATTTAATTATGAGTCGTTTCATCGGTAATTAACTGTGAAATAATGTAGTGAAAAATGTATTCATGTAGTGTTGTGGTCTGCCCAAAACCAAAACCAGTGAAATGTAGAGTAACATTTTTTTTACAAAAATATAATGTACCTACTTATTCTGAATTTTGGCGACCCTTAAATATCGGCGCATTGGGCGGTCGCCCGATCCGTGAGTCGGCCCTGCGTGTGTTATTAGAACAATGCGAATTCATGCGCGTTAACTTTTAAAATAAACAACTTTATAAGCGATTGTTGGACGTTTATTTAATCATAATAAATCATAAAATTAATATTGATTGCCGGTGTTTCGTTTTCAGCGTAAAAAACATACATAATAATATAATATTATGTAGGTACAAACAAATCGCATATTAAAATATTATTTAAAATTTGTAAGATTGTAATATGTATTGATTTAGATTCTACCAGAGATTGGTCGAGCTAGACTCAGCGCTCGTAATGGAAAAGTTTACGAACCGGAGAGCTCGACATTTCTGATTCTGAATATTGTACCTATGTAGTTATCAAATTGTATGTGTATTTTATAAAAATAAGTGTGTTAGATTTTTTGTTATATGGCCTATCTAGCTCAGACTGTCAATTATGTTTTCCATGAGACGGAGTGACAATTATACAGACTTTACAAACCGGAACGGCGCTCCTGCCATTTCGAGCCATGAGCTAGCTGCTAGAGGTATTATCTTAGAGGAAACAGTGTGAATCTGGATACAAAACATTGTACACATAAGCCACATTACGAGAATTGTAAACGTAGAATACGTAATGTTGGTATTTTTTTATAACTAACAATAATTTGTCATCATTTGGCATAATATGCAAAGCAAACGGCATACTAAAAGTTATCCCCTTTTCACTTAATTTACGTTCCGTACTTGGTATAATCAGGGAACACAAAAATAATGAGAAGTGAGTTGCCTTCTGGTTGAGGTTGTAGCAAAGTTTAATTCTCGAATATAGAGAAATATAGGATAAACTTAAACACGTGTTAAAGAAACCGTTATTTTCAATAGATAAGTCTGTCTCATAATATAGATTAAGTGATTGACAGTCGTTAAATCGTAAACCAAAATGAACTTCGAGCTTTAGTACATAGCGACTGGCTTTCCCACTTCTACCAGCTTTAACGTGTTCTGTGTGTATACTAATAATGCCACGCAAGGTCAGAATTCTGATGATCACCGAGGATAAGTTTAGTATGAGAAGTTTGCGGTTTTAGTGCAAATACATCTTTATGGCTCATTCCCCCTCCCCCCTTGCAAAATTGAATTCTAGGTTTTTTTTTAATTTACTACAAATTAGATAGGTTGTGTGGATGTTTGCGTGCTTGTCCGATGTTTGTTTTCCTGCCAATTTGAAAAGCAATATGTTATTGCGGCGGCAATAGTGTGGGACCAAGCCGAACAAAGGCGAAAGATCAGAGGTGTACAATTAGCTATTGTCCGCATCAATTTAATCTTTTATTTAGTTTACCAGATATACCAATATATCAGTTAGTTATCGATTTAAAAGTGGGTGAGTACCAAAGACTTTGAACTTTAGATAGATGGAGTCTTATACTATGCATTTAGTATGAGGAATTTTGAAGCCTACTGTGTGCATTTCTCGGTGTTTTACGTGATTATTCATCTTATAAATAATGGTCAATGTATTACTTTTGGCTATCTAAGTATCATCAACGAGGGAGTAAGTATCTTTCGAAAGGTACGTTTTATATTCAAATGTGTGCTTTGATACGGCAATATGTGAGATTGGTGAAACGTCGAATTTTAGCCGAATTTAATTATACACCACCCAATCAAATTCATTTAAGTATTCTTGGCAATATCAATTGGGCAAATCTGAAAATATAGTATAATGCAATCAAACCTGCAATGTGACATAATTCGTAGCCACATAACAGATAATAAATAGTATTCCGATAGGATATATAATACCAATAGGCAATAATAGTGTGTGTAATACAAAAATACATACTAAATGATCGTCAATGCATAAACCTAGAGCAGTTGTCAGTATTCGACGTATACCGTATTCTTGACATGTGTTTAAATTTATCCCGTATTCTTCCTTACTCGAGATCGATTGCCTGCTTCTCTTTACCCGTTAAGTATTTCAGTTCCCAATATGAGTTCCCTGTTTGTAGCTAACTTAACAAGTAGACCAGCGATACTTTTTTGCTTCAATTTTAAGATATTCAAGATATCTCCAATATATTTGGAAAGTACTCATTTTATTATCTGGTCAAGATTTTTAATTTTTGTATTTTGGATACCTACTGAAAATCGTGAAATATCTGTGTTTACTCTAGTGATTTATAACAAAAATACAAAATAATAATAATTGTTTAATTTCAAAAACATCGAAAACCAATGACGTTGAAGAAAAAAAAGACTAAATACGAAAATGAAACTGAAAATGAGAACTAGAAAAACGTCCAATGAATACATTAGCTGCAAGTTGACTTCAACACTGAACTTTCGATTTATTGAAACAGTCGATTTCATTAATTATTAATTGTAATTCGTGTTTCAATTAAATTTAATTAAAGTTATCTTTAATCTGAAACGAATAAATCCACCACTAACACCTAATCAAAATATTGACATTATAATATTACACATTAGTGTAGATATTTATAACAATTGACTATAATTATTCTGATATGTGCAAGGATATATTACATTGAACCTACATAATAATATATGGGAAACTAAAACGGTACTATTATTATTATTTAGACTATGTTTAGAGTTTCAATGCGCTAACGTATATTTTTTAAATGGCTACCAATTTAGTTGTCAAAAACCGATAATAGTCTATCGCGTTATTATATTTTATCCACGTACTAATTTTGTAAAGATAAAAATGATTGACCGAGAAATAATCACAGTACAACACAAAGAACTGGTTGACTTTGAAAAAATGAAACTGTTGAGAGCACCTGGCGAAGATCGATAGAATGGACCAGTCGGCATTGGTGGGCGTCTTCTGTGACGTCACAGACCACCCGCGCCCCTTCGCGCGAGCGTTACGTCACCGCGACGATCCGCTAGCGCGCGGAAAGCGGGTGGCGTAGGTCGAACGTTTCCGTCGTCGGTTTTTTTTTTCAAATTTCCAACGCGACGCCGCCTGACGTCACCGTGGAAATGTCATCGCGCGAATGAATCATTCGATCTCGTTTTGAAAAAAGAATCATTCCAGGTTTTCATAAGAAGGAACGTCGATAACGGAATAAAATAGGTATTAAAACGTTTGTGTTTATATTTTACTCCGTGTGTAAATAACATATTTAATGAGGCGAACTGGAAATTAGCGGGAAATAGTAAATATACTACTGAACGATCGCATTTCATTAGTTAGTTGTTTGCGGCGTCGTTTTATGAAATTTCGACGCCGGGTGACGTCACCGTGAAAATGTCATCAACCGAATGAATCATCTCGTTTTGATCCAAATTTATTAGGTAGTCCGATTCCAATTTTCAAAAAAATAACGTTAGAAATGAATCAGAAAAATAATTAGAATTTATACGTTATTTTTTTGTTAATTGTTGTTATATAATTTCATAGGTCGATACAATAAATAGCCAGATGTAGCCATATCAAACTTGCAACCTGTGTTACTTTGTAGAATGTATAAAAAGAAAATGTGTATTAATTAAATTTTACTTACATTGTTTAGGTTGAGGAACTGGCTTAGGTTCAGGCATGATACTAGTCTTGGAGAGGCTTTCATTGGTCTAAAAATAAAAAAGGAGAAATCTTAAAATATAATTATACACACATAGATCCATCTATATAGTGTCCCTACAGAAAAATTGATTGTAACACGCGATCGGCACGAATTGATCGAATCCCGCGTAATAATTCTCATCCGACATAATGTTGTCGTTGATGTCCGGTGATGACAGGCGTCAGCATCATCCGACCGCCTGACCAAATCAGATAATCTGTAGCGTTTACATAATATATGGAGTAAGAAACTAACAACAACTAGATATTATGTAACATACGCTTTATATTATTGATTAATTTATTAAAACGCAAATTTTTTTTTCGTCCGCCTTGAAAATGTCCCTCTGGGCGGGCGACACCGGTCCAGATTTATTTATTAAAAGTGGAATAAGTACTAGTTTTTCGTTTGCGTTTTATTAAATTAATCAATAATACAATGCAGTTCCACCATGAATTGAAAGTTAGCACAATAAAAGAAAGAAATACGCTTTTTTATGTATTTACACATAGCGTAAACAATTTACCGCATTGCATTCAATTTCCACAAGTAATAGTTACTTCAGCAATCAGAATTAGCAATTTCACATAGTGACTTTACATTTAGTACATTTAATACACTACATCTAGTGAATTTACAAATAAACTATTCATAAAGTCACAGTATGTTACTGACCTTCTGGAAGTTGATATTGAAATTAAATTTGGACTCCATCTCCTTGCGAGGGGTTGCAGCAATCGCCGTCAGCGGCTGGACAGCCGTTGACGCCATCTCCTGCGAATACAATAATAACAAAATGTCACGACTCGTCATCCAATCTAAACATTTCACCTAAGTACATATTATTATATAATAGATATACACATACGCAGTATTATTAACTTATAAAATTAATAGCTGTAACTCAGAGTTTCATCAAAATCAAGTTATAAATGAGAAGTCTTTTATATAGTTTCATAATAGTGCTTACTAAAAATATCAAAATATTAGGCACGTTTCCATTATTATTTTTTTAAAACTTTTCGTTAACTGAATGAAATAAAAAAGTAACTTATTGAGTCGAACAAGCTTCAGTAATAAATATTAACGACAGTTAAGCATAAAGTATAGAAACGAGTAGAGTTTGTTTTGAAGAAGCCAAGATCCACCCCTGGCTGTATAGCCGGGATGATAGAAATTATTAATTATTATAAATACCTTCAAAATATTTTCGATAGGAGGTACACCATTCGGGTCGCCCACACTCTGTGAATAAAATAGCAAAATTATTAATTATTTACGTAATTAATACCAAAACAATGTGTCAATAAAAATTATGAATCAGATTTAATCAAGAAAAAAATGAGGTCGTTCACCAATCTCATTTGTTGACAATGAATCAATGATTGTGAACGGGGCCGGATTCACACTTGAAGGAGCCCTGGTCAAATATTTATTGCCCCCCTCCCTCCAAACACCGAACCGATCAAAACGAAATAATAAAATATATTTCCATGATCTTTTCATGGAGTTTTTCAATTAGTTTGTTAGGCTCTTACACGTCGGGGGTGCTGAACTATACTATAGCCACTTTGGCCATATTGTAAATGCGGCCCTGATATGAGCTATTTTTTGATAACAGTTCATAAAGACTTCCCGCACATTATGACAGCTGTAAAATCCGTCGCGTGGAAGGAAGTCAAATAATACAGGGACGGATTGGATGTGGGGAATTACCACGGAACCGAGAGGTAACCAGCACGCACATCATTCGGGCAGAGGGCAGATGTACTAGGAACAAGCAGTACAAGCTGCGATGTGAACTGCGCTCGGCTCCGCACCAAATCCCCATGTCCGTTCCGTTCCTGTACTCCCTTACTTCATGCCACAAGAAGCAACGTTTTGTGGTGTTACATTTTTCTGTGAATACGGCGAAAGCAATCGGTACAAGTATCAAACAGGGGTGTTAATAATACTGACCGGTGGTGTTTTTCCGTTGTATAATCGAGGGGGCGCCGGCCTGTTGTGGAGGGTAGAAGAAGAAAGGTGGTGTCCATCCGATAGCTGGCAAAACAGAAATAAAGACAACTTACTATTATGAATTCAATAAAAAATTAATCTATAGGTACCTACTATGAATAATATAAAGGTAACGATTGCTAGAGTGACGTATGCTTATTGCTATGCTTGAAGAGCAACGTGTCCAGCCCATTGCCACTTCGTAAGTTTTTCCACATGGTACGTATACTTTTGTCGGCTTCCTTATCAATTGAGTTATTGCGTGGTCTTTCCACATCATGCCCGACATGCACATCCTTATACATACTTTGTTAACATTTAGATCTTACCTACATCAAGGGTACATGTTTCTCGTGCATATAAACTGATTGAAACACTTTATGCTTTAAGCACAATGTGAGGTTACTTTTGAAGAAAATAATATTTCGGTAGATGACGATCAAAATCTATGTAAACTCACCACATACAAGTGGAATATGTCAAAAATTGCCATCTAAATGGCAAGTAAATTGAGAGAACAAATAAGCGAAGTTCCCGATTTCATCAATATCAGAGACACGCAGTTCAACAAAGTCAAAAATCATTTAGGTACAGCTCGTATAAGTCATCTCGTATACAACTCCAATTGACTTGGATTTATATTTTTCCATTTGAATCGTTTTTCATGACACATGTTTCGCCTCTCTGTATCTTCATGCACTATAAACGCTCACAAATGATAACTATACAAATGACACAGAATAATAAAGGTAAATGCCGTTTATATATCAATTCAATACATTAAAATATTGTGAAATTAGCTAACTAAATTATTAAAAAATACCCAGGCATTGGGAAATCCAAAGTGTTGATGTATTAATTATTGTACATTAGCACATTTAAGAAAACATATTATAAACCAATTAAAGGTAAAGTATTGGAGACTTTATAGAACATTAGGTAGGTAATGAGTAGTTTAAGTGACAATATAATATCAAAGTCAATACAGCGTGTGTCGTGTAACTCGTGTAGATGCCGAAAGGCGAAACTCTAGCCGAAAAAAAATATTCAAATGGTAAGTACAAAACTTAAATCGATTACCGAGATTAATCGAGTCGTTAGTATTATTAATCTTATCATAGAAGACATACCTAAGTCATATAAAACGTATATTGTTAATGAAAGTCATAAAAGAATCACCTGACAAAGTAAAACAAACCCAATGACTGAAAGAGGTTCCAGATAGATTTTAGGGGTAGGTAGTAAGAAATACTGTCCAATATAAATAACCCTTGATGGATTTTCCGTAATATTCAGCGTAGTATGTGTACATACTAGACATTACTTACGCCCAACTAGGCGGAGAAAATCATTCTCGTGTTGTGTAGTTTCCTTTGTCTACTTATTCCTGTCGACCTCAAGAAGATTTACGACTGCCCCACACTGTACACAGTGATACATAACAATGCGGCCCTGGATACGTATGTCTATACCTGATATAAATTGGTTAATTAATAACGTAAACTGAATTTCACACAGTCCTGCGTTATTTATTTGTTTGTATTATTTATTTTCATACTCACAGATCTAACTTTGGCAGTAAAAGGATTCGATGGACTTTTCACAAAATGCTGATGACCGATCGTAGACGGAACACTAAACTTATACCCGCAGAACTGAATATCGCGACATTTTGTGTGCAGAATATATAATATGGTGGAGGTAGGCTGTTAAGATCCGACATAAATAGTAGGTACCTACACATTAAACTTTGTCAGTCATACATATTTGTTTTCACTAAACTAAGATCACAATATGCATAGTATTGGTTAGTTTTTAAAATTAATTAAACACTGCGTAAACCAAGCCATTATTAAATAATAGTCAACAAATAGTTATTTGTCTATCTATAAAATATCTAAAATTATACCATTAAATCATATATTTTTTTAGATATTTTATGATAGAAGAATATTTTTTATTTCGTATGGTTTGGTTTAGGCAGGACTTAATGAATTTTAAATAAACTAACCAGCACCATCTGTATTAAGTATTCTTAATTCTACGAAAACAAATAAGTACCTATGACTGAAAAAGTGTGCACTATTTTTATCGGATCGCCCATAGCACGCCTAAACTGTCATAGTTGGTATAGGCAGGTTTAATTGATTTTTAAAAACTAACCAGCACTATCTGCAAATTGTTGTCTTAGTTTAATGAAAACAAATACATATGCCTGACAAAGTTTAGTGTACACAATTTATATCGGATCTTAACAGCCTACCTCCACCCATCGCCACTGATATATAGTGGGTTGACCTTAGCCCCCTTACTTATATATTACGAGTAGCACAACGTGGCATGGAAAGGTGAATATTGGGCATAATGCAGAGAGACCACAAAATAAACCAATTGATAAAGAAGCATATAAGAGTACGCGATGTGATCGAGGTCACCAAGATGATATTATGGCAATGGGCTGGATGAATACAGTCGTACAGTCGTACAAAAGAGGCAAAACGACCACAGGTGACAGGGCCAAACAAAAACCCGCTTAATTGACGAATTCATTGATTTCGACGGAAATAGTTACATGGTAACGAAGAACGTGGGACCTATAATACTGTAAGGACTTAAGGGAGATTCAGTAGTGGATCCATGGTGATGATGATAATAACATAACCTACCTACTCTAAATTCTTTGTCTGCGTATAGAGGTATACACTTACCAATTTAATAATATGATAAGCGATTTTGTCTAAGTAGCATACTCTACTTGGAAGTAGATATTTAAAATGCGATTTTTGATGATGGATCTCTGGACAGGATGAATAAAATTAAACACTACCGTGTGACAGGCGTAATACTTAACACATACGCAATTACGAAAATAGGTTGTCAAACGGCTGCAAAAAAGGTGCTTCATCGCCGAACTCTATTATAACGGGTCGCATCAAGAAATTCAATCCAGTCCGCAAGGGGTAAAAAGAAAACGCCATGGTGGGAGATGGCTACCATTAAAAGGTTTTTTTGAAAATATATTATTATTATTATCTTCGTGGCGAAGGTGGCGGGCGGGCCACTTCGACAGGCCGTGGCCCACTTCCGACGGATGGGTGTCCTGTGGAATCGGGTCAAACGTTTTTCTCCTCTCGACTTTTCGTAAATGACGCCCCATAAAATAAGTAAACCGTGCTCATAAATTATAAATCTTTCCCCTCGTGTAGTACGCCGTAAAATGTGAGACGGTAAAAAAGCATGAAAATTATCCTGCGAGATCAACGAGGATAGAAGGTTGTATTCAATTTTCTTTTGGAAGTGCTAATGAAATCGACCAAAGTAAAAAAGATTTTACGTTAACGTTAATAGTCTCGGAACCACAACCGGACTCGCTCATTAAATGAGATGCTTAGGATTGAACTAATACCTACTGTCCGACAACAAAATCTCGTCGATAACTAATAGAATAATAAATAGTCGCTGTAGTCGCATATAGAAGACTCCTTAATGACATTCCTGTCATGGCGGCAACGCGTGTTTAAATAATGGTTCTGCTTCTTTTTAGGTGCGACTCCTTTTCTTCTTCGCAATAAACTAAAAGTTTACTAATAATAATTCTGAGACTACTCCTGATCGTTTTAGACACATTTTTATTATAAATTAACATCAAATGACGTATATTGAAAGATCCGTACACCACGGAAGCGTAAAATGGAATGACAAATCTGTGAGCGTTCCTAATTTGAAAACGGAAGTGCGATTAACTGCATGTTGACTGCTTGTTAGTTCACAGTTTTAACACGTGGACAATAAATTCTCGTTCGACAATACCTACACGTATATTATACCAGTGACCCATTTGAGTAAATCGACTTCAAAGTATTCTATTGCGATTATATATTTATTATTAAGCTACGAAGTCTCAACTGAGGCTTAGCTGTACATTTATACAAGATTAATTATTATATCATATTAAAAAACATTATTAAGTAGGTATTCATAATGGGTAGTTTCATCATGTTACATACTTGCAGGTTACATTCTCTCAGAAACGTTTGGATAGACAAAAACGCTTTGATGTTTGTTTGAGCTATAAACATCTTAAGATTGAGTGGTAATTGATAATATTGACTTCTTAAATTTTCAAGAAGCTTTCCGCTTTGACCATCATAGAGCGGACATTGCCAAACAACGTGATTTCGATCATCATTGTCGTCTCAGCATTGACATTTGGGATCATTTGTTATACCTATGCGAGCTAGGGATGCTGTAAGATTATAGTGATCATATGCGATTCTATAACTATTTTCAACATTTTGTATTTGAGATAGGTACGAGGGTGGGTCAATAAGTCCTTAGAAAAGCCGACAGGTGGCGCGAATTGTACTGTAAGCGGTTTGTTTTCATGCAGCGGCACTACCGATTCAGTATGCTGCGAAGTTTCAATTAGATCGGTCGGGTTGTTGTGTGTTTCTCGTACATTTAAAAAAAAAATTTGCTTGTGGAAAATGGAAAAATGGAAAATGGAGAAAATTGAGTTTAGAGCTGTTATTAAACATTTTAATATAAAAGGGTTAACAGCAAAGGAAATAAAAAATGAGTTGGATTTAGTTCACGGCATATCTGCTCCTTCACTTGCAACTATTTATAACTGGTTAAATGAATTTAAACGTGGTCGTACATCAACAAAGGATGAACCACGCTCAGGACGTCCTGTAGAGGTGACTACACCAGAAATGATCAATAAAATCCACGATATGGTGTTAAGTGACCGAAGATTAAAGTTGAGTGAGATAATTGAGGTTACAGGGATCTCAAAAGGTAGCGTCATTTCTATTTTACATGACAAATTGGGCATGAAAAATATTTCTGCAAGATGGGTGCCGCGTTTGCTCACAGTCGACATTAAACGCAGTAGGGTGGTGGCCTCTAAAGCCCTGTTGTCGCTCATGCAACGCAATCCGGATGAATTTTTTCGTCGCTTTGTGACTGTATATGAAACATGGATACACCACTATACTCCCGAGACGAAAGAACAGTCAAAGCAGTGGATTGCGAAGGCAAACCATGTCCAAAGAAGGCGAAAACCGTAAAATCAGCTGGTAAGGTTATGGCTACTGTATTTTGGGATGCACGTGAAATTATTTTCGTTGACTATTTGGAAAAAGGAAAAACAATAACAGGGGATTATTATGCATCTTTATTGGACCAGCTAAAAAACAAAATTGAAGAAAAACGGCCTCATTTAAACAGGAAAAAAATCCTCTTTCATCAGGACAATGCCCGTGTTCACACATGTTTACGATCAATGGCTAAAATTGAAGAATTGAAGTTCGAATTGGTCGACCACCCACCGTATTCACCAGATTTAGCCCCCAGTGACTTTTTCCTTTTCCCAAACTTAAAAAAATGGCTAAGTGGACAACGTTTTTTTTTTCAAATGAAGAAGTCATCGATCGGACAAATGCTTATTTTGAGGACCTTCCGAAAACTTATTTTTCTGACAGTTTAAAAAAAATTGAGAAACGTCTAACCAAGTGTATTGAGCTCCAAGGAGATTATGTTGAGAAATAAAAAAAAAATACAAAAATAAAAAGTGTTTTAATGCTTTTTTCTAAGGAATTATTGACCTCTAAAGCCCTGTTGTCGCTCATGCAACGCAATCCGGATGAATTTTTTCGTCGCTTTGTGACTGTATATGAAACATGGATACACCACTATACTCCCGAGACGAAAGAACAGTCAAAGCAGTGGATTGCGAAGGCAAACCATGTCCAAAGAAGGCGAAAACCGTAAAATCAGCTGGTAAGGTTATGGCTACTGTATTTTGGGATGCACGTGAAATTATTTTCGTTGACTATTTGGGAAAAGGAAAAAGTCACTGGGGGCTAAATCTGGCGAATACGGTGGGTGGTCGACCAATTCGAACTTCAATTCTCCAATTTTAGCCATTGATCGTAAACATGTGTGAACACGGACATTGTCCTGATGAAAGAGAATTTTTTTCCTGTTTAAATGAGGCCGTTTTTCTTCAATTTTGTTTTTTAGCTGGTCCAATAAAGATGCATAATAATCCCCTGTTATTGTTTTTCCTTTTACCAAATAGTCAACGAAAATAATTTCACGTGCATCCCAAAATACAGTAGCCATAACCTTACCAGCTGATTTTACGGTTTTCGCCTTCTTTGGACATGGTTTGCCTTCGCAATCCACTGCTTTGACTGTTCTTTCGTCTCGGGAGTATAGTGGTGTATCCATGTTTCATATACAGTCACAAAGCGACGAAAAAATTCATCCGGATTGCGTTGCATGAGCGACAACAGGGCTTTAGAGGCCACCACCCTACTGCGTTTAATGTCGACTGTGAGCAAACGCGGCACCCATCTTGCAGAAATATTTTTCATGCCCAATTTGTCATGTAAAATAGAAATGACGCTACCTTTTGAGATCCCTGTAACCTCAATTATCTCACTCAACTTTAATCTTCGGTCACTTAACACCATATCGTGGATTTTATTGATCATTTCTGGTGTAGTCACCTCTACAGGACGTCCTGAGCGTGGTTCATCCTTTGTTGATGTACGACCACGTTTAAATTCATTTAACCAGTTATAAATAGTTGCAAGTGAAGGAGCAGATATGCCGTGAACTAAATCCAACTCATTTTTTATTTCCTTTGCTGTTAACCCTTTTATATTAAAATGTTTAATAACAACTCTAAACTCAATTTTCTCCATTTTCCATTTTTCCATTTTCCACAAGCAATTTTTTTTTTTAAATGTACGAGAAACACACAACAACCCGACCAATCTGATTGAAACTTCGCAGCATACTGAATCGGTAGTGCCGCTGCATGAAAACAAACCGCTTGCAGTACTAGTCGCGCCACCTGTCGGCTTTTCTAAGGACTTATTGACCCACCCTCGTATATCGTATAAGACTGTATTACTGAATCCATGTCACCATAAAACTTTGGATAACAAAGCCTGAAATGCGCACGGGTCATCTGCGCATTTCTAATTTTTAAAACATTATTTTGAAGTCGACGGTAGGTTAACAAAACAAATAAAAATATCGTTTCTGTTATTACGCACTGAAAAAATAGTACTTATTACTTAAATTATATGTGAATATTATAGATTGTGGTGGTTCCTTAAATAATAACATTTTGCAAATCGTAAATAAGATTATTGGGAGGTTTTAGAAGATTATTAATTGTGGAAACAATACTTTTACATTGGTAGGATATTTTCTTGACAGTGGTAAAAAAATTAACAGGATTAGGTACCAACTTTCTAGTGGGACTTTGAGCAATCTTTTTAAAGTTCCTATTAATAATTAATAAGATATTACATTTTTTTGCATTTTCTTCGATGGGCTTTCCACTAAGTTATTAATAATAATTGAAGTTTATAAATACCTTAGCGTAGTGGTGGTGAATCCGGTGTGGCGGCCTGCCATTCTGAGACGACGTGTGATGAGGCTTCTTGAACTCGACGCCGCGTATGTGACCACTTCCTGGATATGAAAAAAACAAGAATTTACTTAATAACGTTTCTAATAACAATGTCATCATTAATCTTTTATAAAACGATTAATTTATTAGGAACGAGAAACAAACTGACTGATTCGTGTGTTTCGGGATTGCAAAGTGGAAATTACCGATCTCTATTGTCGTCATTCACTGTCAGCAGTGTTGTCAGAAATGTCAAGCATGGATATGACAGAATACGACAAGCTGAACATGATGCTTGACGGCGAGGTCTGTGTTGTTATCGAAGTATTGTAAGAGTGTTTGTTGCCAGGATTGGAAGATATTATTCCCGATATCATTGATGAAAACAGAAACATATAAAAGACCTACGGCAATTTTTTCCATAGAGTTGGGATATTTTTAGTTATTTATGGGAACATTAAAATGTCAAATGATTTGGCCTGTCATCAATTATTATAATCTTCAAATTTTTTTTGCATTATTAACATGCCTAAATGACGTATAGCACACACAAATAAGACACGTCAAATACGCGCGTTAACATGATCTTACTCCCTACTTCAGTTTTAGTTTGTCAATTTATGGCTACGGCCGTATGTTGGAGCTTAACCACTGGGGAATGCCAAAAGAAATGGCGTATTTAAAAAAAACACTACATTATTCTTAAGTCAATAATTATTATAAAGCAATCATTATTCGTAGGATGTTTATCACACTTGAATGGTCAAAGACATAGCTTATAATTAGTATCTTTAGAATAATCTTCAAATGTGTTAATCTTGCCAATTTTTTGAATAATGCCTAATTCTTGTCAAATTTTGGATTACAGAGATTATCAATATAATTTTTTATCGTAAATATTTCACTATATTAATGTCGACATAAATTATACTAATGGTTTTATAAATGCGTTTAAAAATTAATAAATGTAAAAAATCTTAGCAGCACTGCACATGCATGTACTGAAATATGACTATATTCTAAAAGATTAGAGCGAGAGGTTTAAAAGAATACTATTTTATGTAATAAAAATACTTTATGCAGTCATCAAATCTTTAAAATAAATATAAAGGATAATAAGGCTTCAAAATTATATACATAGATTATCTACAACGTTTAAGGAATGTCCAGGATCATGCTTTGAAAATGCAATAAAAGTTCCATTTTGACCTACGCTGAGCATGTCCCCCCTTAAACATATTATGTTTAATGACTATAGACCTTGTAAGAATAGGTAATGAAAAAAAAGACAAATAAGAACTGAAAATTGAGATAATTCAGTCGTACCTTAGTATTGATTTAAGAGACTATAGGTGTTGTCTATCTCTTTTTACGAAAAACTTTTTTATCATAGCATACTGATTGGTAGTGATAGCTATGATAACTGCGAAGTGTGAGAGGGGGGTGAGGCTGCGTGTGCGATTATTTACTAAGGAAGTGAAGGAGGTATGGAGATAACTTGGAATCCCCGCTTGCTTTTGGCGTTTGATTTCGTTAAAAATATGAAAATGCGAGACAGTATGAAATTAAATCCGAGACATAACCCGAGAGAGTGAAATAAGGTGACAGCATGTAGGTACATACGGGACACGTGGCAAATCGACCACATTTATTTATTTTTATAAAGCGGAGTTTATCACTAGAGTTAGATAATATGGTCATAAAGTTGCATTTGTGTGTGCATTCAGTTGGAAAATTCGACTGTCTTCATTAATAAAGGTCATATGAAAGCATGGTATTTTTTTAATTCGTATTAATTGGATTAGGGCTTATGATCGAGAATTTTCGAGAAACGGAAAGAACAATTGATTTTTACAATGTTTTTTTTAGCTCGTATTTTTATTTGTCCGGTACAAATCTTGCAATCGATTTTTTACTTACTTCCCGACTAGCTAGACATTTGAAACTTTTAGAACATATCAGAACACGATGCCAATGCACTTTTAGCCAGCTTTAAGTAGAATTGAATTCATTTTCAGTTAATTCTGTTTTGTATGAAAAGTTATTTCGACACCATTATTGGTTGCTAGGGGTCTGGGGTCCTAGCAACTAAATTATTAATATATACGTGCGTTACTATGGAAATCAATATGACAAGTACAAATTTTTTTGATCGTTTAAGCTAGTCAAGTCTATATGGTTCAACAGAAAATTTTAAAACGTTGTATATAAAAAGTTCTTTTTATCTTGTAGGTAATTATTATTTCCCAAGAAGCTATTTTCTAGAAAATTTCACTAGGAAAGTATTCAATCCGGAAAGTCCGCATATTATAATGATTGAATATTATGGAGGAAAACATTTTGGAAAGAAATCTAAAATAACACTTTCGACTCGACTTCCCACGGAAAATATTTTTTGGAGGAGAAAGCCGACTGAACTGAATAAATAGCGTAATAGTTTTCTCGAAAAATACTACCATCAAACACTATTTAATTCGAGAATTCTTAACATATCGTTGACGATATTATTAAAGCTGAATAGATTACTTCCAACTGTAAACCGCCCTAATGTTTTCGGACAACTTCTACTCTAACAACTGTGTCCAATTTCGAAGTTACAGGACACCGGCAAATTCCACTGGACTGGACACATTACGTAGAAAATTATATGTAACCGACATATAGATATATATTTGGAAAAATATTGTTATATATTTAGAGTGATACATCTATTAAGAAGACGCTTCAATAAAATATGGGAAAACGGTGACATGTAGCAAAGTTTTCAGCTTTCTCCATGTTACGTATTTTATGGTATTGATACGAAAGAAAACGTAAAAACGTAAAATTTTTGGTCCCTTGAAATATGGCAATACAGACGGATATTATGATTCGATGTATGGCAAAAGATAAATTAAGATATAGGTCTGGCCAAAAAGATTTTTGACTATAAATATAAGTCTTATACATTGCTTTTGTTATGATGTTTGACATTATTTTGCAAGCGCATAACAACTGGTTAAATTGGTAAACTCCACAAATTTTATGTGTTTGTTACTGGCTGCTTATCTACTCATCCCCGTTTTTTATACGCTCTGCAAATTGGCAAATAAATGCCATACCAATAGTGTAAAGTTCTCTGCAAATGCACCTGCAATCGGATTCGCTTGTACCTAACTTAATTATTGGACCAGTGGTCCTTTTTTGCTTCAATTTCTCAAACTCTATAGAAGAAGGTTTTTTCAACATCTTTTCCAAAATATTATTACTCCAGAGAATTCTTAGTACTTCTAAGTTATTCAGAGTAGTTTGAGCATTTAGTCAGAACAGATAAACACAATATGAAGACGTCGACAGAAGTCGACGCAGAAGAGGGTTGGTCGATGGTCCGACCAGGTAAAGGACGCTACGGAAATCTCGACACATTCAGCAATTGAGAAATAGTTAGAGATCGCTTGAGTCATATAAATTGGGAACATTTTGAATAGTGGATAACATTTGTATAAGAACATTCAAAATGTTTTGATACAGATGTTCGTGTTATTTATTTTATATTCCGCCCAAGGGTGGAAAAAATTTGTAAAAATACTGACAAACAAGCAAGTGTGACCATGTTTGCTGGAAAATTCTTTAGTGTTAACAGAAGTAGCGACATCTCGTGGAACGTTGTTTTAATTAAATCGCGCAAATTAATTCGACGTACACTGTGCAAACTGCATTTAATTTGAACAGGGCTTGCAGGACGTGCATTGATTTTCAAAACTTTCAAACAGTGGTCTGTGCATGAAGATTGGTGTTGGAACAGAGGTTTAAGGAATATTTGTATAATTTGTTCACACATTATGTATCTTGTATATAAGTGTATATTTACCAGGCGCAGGACTAGCAGGCTCTCCGTAGACTCCGATGGAAGACTTGGGATCGTCGAGGAACTGCTTCATGTAGGCATAGTCACCCAGCTTCTTCTGGATCTGCTGAGTGACGGGGTCCGACGCCGCCGGACTCACCTGAAAAATATATAATGTTTTAATAAGATTCTAAACACCAGCGGTAAATATTCGTAACAAAAACGAGTAAATAACGTTTAGTTATTGTAAAATATAACGATATTTTGCTCAGTGACATTAATACAAATAGTGCGAATTGATTCGTTATTTTATCTGTCAGTAATGATATAACTAGTAAGAACTGCTTACTAGCAACATCATTAAGTAGTATGTAATTATTGATCTACAATGAATAGTGACTGATATGTGTATTAAAATAACGCGAATTATGACGAAATAAGAAATAGTATTCAGAAGTTTTAGTTTATATACAAAATACTCTAGTAGGTACTTATTTAAAATAAACTGAATAATAACTCATATTATATGTAAGTAAGGGCAATCCGTTTATTAATATGATATTCTAGAATTTAGATAACAAAATAGCTACTGGAAAAAATGCAAAATGTAATATTACTATACAATTATTGTAAAATTGAATTCCAATTCTACAAGTCAATGCTATGGCAATATATAATATATTCTGTTTATTATGAAATTGTTGGCTTAAACCAAATATACCAGAACAACTTGTCGCGCTTTACTTGGCGTTACTATTTACTGTTACTTAGTCACATAAGTTACAAATTAATCACCCCCTAAGTAAGTATTGTTATCCAATCACTTTGTTACAATCGTTTACTTTCTACTATGTACTGCCAACGCCGTATATATTTAATTTAGTTAGATGCATTATTTTATTAGGCATAGCAAAAGGCTGACAGTGATTTTTATCGTTGAAATAACCGATGAATAAATAAACACATTTAAATTTCGCTAAGATCTCCTAAAAAAGACATCTCTCCCTCCTGACCCGCTTCATTCATACCATGTAGATTTAATACACCAATGTATTGATGGCTTGATGTTATTGACGTACATACACATACTATCAATTCATACTCAACGCGAAGTGATTTTTTTTCTTTACTCATATTGGCGATAACGTGAATAAAGGCATAGCTACCACCTGTACCCACAATGTTCCTAGATCCTCAATCCTGTCCAGTCACGTACCTATATTATTGAACCCATGGCCCACACAAGGGGGGGCTGACATGGCTCTAGCCTGGGGGCCCAGTCTCATGGAGGGCCCGGCGTGGCGAGTCGACCAGATAAGTAAGATGAACACACATCACAAATAATTTGCTCTAACAGCAAAAAAGTCGCCTATTGTCCTTCTATAATGTTAATACTTTAAAGTATGTGGTAATGCGATGCAATTTTTAATTGTGTGTCGGTACTCGATAACTTTATAATTCAAGTGGATTTAAGTACTATAATATAAATACACTAAATATCCATAATTTTACTGTAAACAACATGTGGAAAGCGCTACTATAAAGCGTCATACTGCCTTTAACCGTACCGATAGGTAGGGGGGCCCGAAAAATATCCTATCCTGGGGGCCCGCTTCATTATGTGGGGGCCATGATTGAACCAGTTAAAATATTGACAGTAGTTACTGTTCGCTCTTCAATTTTACCTTTAGGCTTACGTGGATCAAACAAACACATAATAATTAAATTTTAAAAAATCTAATAATAAAATTAAAATAATGACACCTTGTGCTGTTTCGCCCTAAACACTAACATACTTCACTAGATTTATATTAAAGTGGGGCCACACCGGCAACAAGTCGCGCGACAACTCGTTAAATTTTACGATAATTATCATAATTGCTTAAGAAATTTTACGATAATTATCATGCTTATCGTAAAATTTAACGAGTTGTCGCGCGACTTGTTTTCGGTGTGGACCCGGCATTAGAGATAACAATGTTTCTATAAATTGGATAGCATGAAGTTGAAGAGTACTAAGAGATACTAGGACAGTTTTATAAGTAAAGTAAATGAAACATTAATAGCAGATCTATTGAAAAAGATAACAACGTAAAATTCAATAGTAGGTATTTAAGAAAGTATAATATATTAGTGATTACTGATTGACAATACGTCTTTATCGTGAGTAAATACAAATCACGATAAGAGTACTTATTCAAATTCTCGCGGGAATTCTAATACATAATATAGATAAATAAAGTGGTGAAGGAGATAAGAGAAAACATTTGAAAATATCGATTACAATATTGCATAATATAGACTTCGAACGTGCTGACAATATTTAACTGAAATCGGTGCATTATTAAGCAGTAGGTATTTGAAGTCAAATAATTTTCTCGCGTTAATTTTTCGTACCTGTCCGATTTCATATATCTGTCTATAGATGGAAAGGACTTTGGTCCAATGTTATATTATTATTATTATAAGTCAAAGTGCTCTGCAAACTAAAATTAAATATATCAAACACCCTCGTCTATTATAGATAAACTTTGTCACAAACAGTGACGGCCGTGGTTTCTAAAATTCCATTCGTTTGGAGTGCATTGAAAAAATGCCCAACTTTTAGATAGAAAATCTATTTGAATGCAGGTTATACCCTCCTTTCACGATTAATTCGTTCCTGGCAAAACCAAATATTTCAGTTATGAAAATTGTACATGAATTTCTTCAAAAATGTAACGTAAATGTCTAGTGTACAGTGTAACAAAAATGTAATTCTGTATTATTAATAATGTAACTATTTATGTCTGTAGTTAAAAAAGTGTATGTATACTTTTGTAAACCATTGTAAAGCAGAATAGCCTTCCATTCAGAGAAGAGCTCAATTGCTTCCAAATAAAGAAAAAAAAAATCTATTTGACATTGTTTTTGACTTACGATACATTTTTGAATGATTAACATTTTTATAAAAACGGTTAATTCTACGATATTTGAGTTTATAATAATAAAACATTTTTTTGACTGTGTCGTATTTTAAATTAAATGAATTTCATCGTAATAATGCGTACCTCCTACCTATATAATATTATATTCTTTAACAATGTATATCTTACTAACACGACACATTCTAATCAAATAATAATAAGAATAATAAGATATTATTCATTATTATAAAACCTATTGGGTTCTAAAATTTGGAAAAGGAATTAAACCTGGCATTGAAAAAATAACATGTATTTTTACGTCTCGACGTCGAACGCATAAACCACTGCCTCAGAGACGAGCGTTCTTCCCACTGTGCCACTATGACTACAGTTAAAAATAAGTGCTTAACTAATTATAACTCTGTATTCCTTAATAACAATAACCAATGCGTCATTCATATAAGATTATAAGGCAACTACGATTTATAAAGTTTTTGAATAATTAAAACTATATTATCAATTATCATCTACCTTTCTATGGCCAAGGTCTCGCCGTGTTATTGTTAGTGCATCCTAGCAATTTCATTGTTTGTTTATTATTCACAGGAACGGTCGATAAAATAATATATGAGCTACTTTTAACGCGTGGCAAATTTCCTTTGTGTATATCAAGTGGCGGGCTAAGTTAAGACCTACAAAAAAAACACCAATAAGGTTGATAGTGATACTGATAAGTGATAATGATAACGATACACTGATAACAAAAAAAAAACAGTCAATATTTCATTCAATTACGGAGTTTAAATTAAATCTCGGAACACATTTGCAGAAATAACAATAATAATAATTACAAGATAAAAAGAACTTTTTATATACCACGTTTTTAAATTTCCTGTTGAATCATATAAACTTGACAATTCTATGTATCAATAAAAACTTTTTATTGTACTTGATAGAAATACTGAATAATTTTATAGAATACAGAAATGTCATTTTGACATTTCATATTGATTTCCATAGTAACGCACGTATATATTAATAATTTAGTTGCTAGGACCCACTTAGCAACCAATAATAGTGAGTAGTAAATATTACTTTTAACGTTTTTTTTACGAAACATACAAAACAGAATTAACTAAAAATGAATTCAATTCTGCTTAAAGATGGCCAAAAGTATTAAAAGAATGCATTGTCGTCGTGTTCTGATATATCTAGCTAGCCGGGAAGTTAGTGAAAAATCTTGGACAAACAAGAATAAGAGCTAATAAAAACGTGGTAAAATATAAATCAACACATACGGAGTCTGGTCAAAAAATTTCCCGAATTATTTAATTTCGCGCGCTATATATACCCCTGGTCTAGTTCTTAGTGGCCTAGTATATGATTGAACCCATCTTTTTTAAAATATTGGTACACATATTTATGGCATGTGCGTCCATATTGGAAACGTAGTTTATTGTTTACAGGCAAATAAGTGCTCGACTGTGAACGGAATAAAGATTTTGCATTAAATTTAATGTTAATAATAGAAAAGGATTTTTGCTACTGTGTTATAAAAAAAATACATATTTACGAGTAAAAATCGTGAAGACTCATTGGCGATGACAAGAGGGTTGGTCGGCTACAATCGATAAAAACGTGGATTTTTTTTAAAGATAGTTTTTGATAATCGTCAAAATTAGTATTAGGAAGGTTGCTGCAGATGTTGTTATCACAAATATGACTATTTTTACTATCTTTCGGGCATAAAACTAGTGGCAGGCAAATTTGTTCAGAAAAAAACAATATCGTAAAGAAATTGATAAACAATAATTATTTGCTGAATGAAGCCGCTGATGACCAAGAAGTTCTCCAATGCATAATAAAAGGAAACAAATTGCGGGCGTACGATTATGGCATCGAAGCAAAGGTCCAATAATCTCAATGTAAACGTCCTGAAGAGCCAAGACCGAATTCGATCGAATGTCAATTTATCCCATAATTTTTTCTTCAACGGAGCTAGGAGTTCTTACTACGAGGTTATTTATAGTAAATAATCAGTATTATTTAGAAGTTTTACGACATCTACAAAAAATCAAAAATTATGCACATTAAAGCATACATCATTTTAGATATTTTATAGGTAGAAGATTTTTTTAATCGATTATGTTTTGGTCTAAACCTAAACTCTAGGCGAAAACAAATAAGTATGACTGAAAAAGTGTGCACTATTTTTGTCGGATCGCCCAAAGCATACCTAAACTATTAATTATTATTTGGTTAAACAGGATTTAGTTGAATTTTAAAAACTAACCAGCACCATTTGCAAATTGTATTATTACTTAGTTTAAAGAAAACAAATAAATATGACTGAGAAAGTTTAGTGTGCACCTACTATAAATTTATGTCGGATCTTAACAGCCTACCTCCACCCCTCGCCACTGCGTGATAGGGTGTTTAATACTTATAATATAATATAATATGTATTTATTTATTTATTTATTTAAAAATACACATTGAGCACATAACAAATTATTAATGCAAGTCGTTCACAACATGACTATTTTAGAATAAAAAGTACAGGTAAATCAACTTAGTAGAGAGAAAAAACAAAGCAAATAAAAATTTTATAGCAAAAGATGTAACCGTATTAATTTTAATATCATTGAACTCTATGCTAAATGGGAAGGTTTGCACTAGATGCAATTAGCAAGGTAAGTTAATCACAATATCCGACAAATTCATCGCATATTAGCATTTTACTTTTATGACATCCTCTTAACATTGCAAAATGCAACGCTTGGTAAAGTAAAAATGCAAGGCTATATTCAACAGATATTTCTGGTTAGCCAGCCGTAGGTTTTCCGAGTTCAATGCAATGCAATGCAGTTTGTATTATGGAGGATGCAAGGTGAGACATATAAATACAAGTAGGTACCTGCATACCTACATTAATTGCGAACAACGTATCTAATAATAATAATAATAATAATATCGTCTTGTGGGCAACGTCCCTTTTTAATTTTAAGTAGCATGCGTGCACAAATAATTCTGGAATGTGAACTGTACAGTAATATCGATGGATAAGACCCCCAGAAAGAGTCAGGTTGGCTATGATATTATAAAGTATCGGTGAGTAGTTTGCGTGATAATACAATAATTACCCCCTAAACTAAAAAAAAACCCCCCGGACAATACCACCTATGTAAATAACCCCTCACTTGAAATTTATCTAGATTAAATTAAAATGCGAAAAAATTGTAGAAGAAGTGGATGAAATTCTGCCAAACGTTTCAGTCGGTGGCGCTGGTGAACTTTTGGGTCGTTCTTCATAAATATTTTGCTAGTTGAATATAATTTCTATTAACAATATTAAGTTTTCAATATTTTGGTAGGCAGGTAATGATCTTTTTCTCCTTTTCTAACTCTAAAAAGTGGATATTAGATTTTTTTTGAATGTGTAACCATGTTTTTGTGTTAAATAAATGTTTATTTTGTCAAATACATTTTAAAATACTTATTTTAACAACAATTCATTATTATACTATTCAAATATATATTCATTATTTATTTTGTTGCGTCAATGAAATTTTATTTAGAGTTTTTATTTTTATATAGGGGCTTTTAAATCTAGCAGTTAGACTCTAGCTACTAGCTAGGGGGTCAACGATTCAGATTGACTATTTATTTTAATTTTAAAAAAAGTATTATCTGTGTAAGTTATGTAAGTTTCATTGGAAAACAAAATTTCCCGCCATACCATTTTTGTTTATAAAATAAATGTGCTCCTGATAAAAATAATGCCAGTTCTAATGTGTAGACACAAAACTACGCACATTTATATACACTGGTATAATTTTTTAAACGTCGATATTGATATATTGAGTGATACTTCAGGATGTGAGGGCCATGCCATGCTAATCAGCATAGATTTGATGATTAAACTGGCGCTAAGGTCAATTTAGGTCTATGGCCGACTGCACAACCATCCTCCAGGCGTCTCTGTCCAGAGCTTCTCTTTTCCAGTCGGTCACACCCAGCTTCGCTGCATCCCTGCTGACGGCGTCCGACCATCTCTTCCGAGGTCGGCCTAGAGGCCGGATACCCACTGGGACTCCCTTGTGGACCCTGTAGAGAGCTCTGCTTTCTTCGCACCTTACAACGTGACCGGCCCATCTCAGCCTTCTTGCCCTCAGAATATTTCTGATCTTCGGCTTGAAAGACTCGTAAAGTTTGGCATTCTTACGAATGCGCCACCCTTGGTCCTCTTTAATTGGTCCAAGTATTCTTCGGAGAATTTTGTTTTCAAATACTTGGATAGCCTTTTCTTGTTTCTCCGTAATGCTCCAGGTTTCGCATCCGTAGAGAACTATAGGTTTTACGATCACGTTGTATACCCGAAATTTCGTTTTTCCGGACAGCAGTTTGGACCCAAATATGCTCTTCAATGCAAAGAACGCTCTATTTCCACTCTTCAGTCGGCAGGCAAGCTCTGTGTCAAGATCATTTTTTTCGGAGATCCCAGTTCCTAAGTACCTAAATTGTGCTACTTTTTCAAATATGGAATTGCCAATTAGCATAGACTATCGATTAAAATATTGACCGCACGATTTATTACCGCTACCTTGCGGAAAATAAACAGCCATACGTCAGATTTTAAATCAGCGAGTGCATTATTCTTATGAACAGTACGTCACTCGCCACCTGAGGTTAATACGTACATAAATAATGTCAGTTTACATTGCATTTATTATTGAATGAATAATATTGCCCGATGACGTCGTGTTACGTGTACGCAAGGTTTAATATTTCACTAGCGTGTCACAGACGATCTTGGACTCACCGCACATATAAAATGCTCCGACTAAGATACTGCGATGAGCAGGATACAAGAACAGGGCGCGCACACAATTGGAGGGGAAGGATTTCGGGTCCGGATCCCCCTCTTGAAACGGACAAAAATATAAGTGATTATATTAAATCGAATATTACTTCTGATTCTTCGTCAGGACCTCATGGCTGAGGATCGTGACCCGGATGATTTTGCCCTATTCGTCCAGGTATTCCACGACACACAAAGTCCGAGGCCTATGGAAGACCCCAAAGCAACGGGTGTACTCCCGAATCTGAAAGAAGTTGCTCGATGGATGTCCACGGGGATCGAACATGGTATCATGACGAAGTACTAACCCTGAACGGCGGTCTGAACATCGGAACGGCTTCCTGCTGTTCACTGTTTGCCTGCGAGGACATCTGCGCGCGGGCTTGCCGCTCCCTCTCGCGCAGACTATCTCGCTCCACGCTGCAATAAGAAAAAGAAGACAAATTAGCATATCAATTTATTAATAATCATTTAAGTACAAATAATGAAATGTTTATAAAACTAATAATAATAGTAAAGTGGTACTGCTAATAACCAACGGACAAATATAGCTTATATATATTATAATAATCGTTTCTAACTGAAAATGGCGATTTTTTAAAGCATTTGAATTAAAAATAAGTCCTACTGAAAGTTTTCAGTGATTCACTACTGTGTTCATATTTTTACGTATCACTTGGCATGATTGTATTGTAAAGTAAACTTTCAACACGTGCAATAAATTTGGGCAAGAATAGTACGATGATTATTGTCTTAATCAAGTACTTAGTTTTAAAATTTAGATTGGTGCTTTGGATTTAATAGGAAATTGTTTATCTGAGGTCAAGGTTTTACCATACATCTACAAGTTAACCATCTTAATTATTTGTTTATCTACTGATAATAACACTACTAATAAGTAACTGAAGAAGATAATTAAATCAAGGCCATTCATTCTGGGTCGTTAGTTGATTGTTAATAATTATTATCAATTGTATTCTTAAAAAAGGCTATAGTAAGTGGCATAATTCGTCAGCCGCCTTGCTTTTATAATGACGAAAAATATCGAAACTACCTTGTAACAACGGTAATAAACATGTTTCTTTTTATATCGATGTGACAAACTAAATTAAGGCGATTTTCCGAATACATAACCGGCATAGGTACCTATTTGTATCTACATATTTCGGAAAGCCCCCGACTAAAATAAACCTTTGCACTGTTTCTTTTCTTCTGGAGCCATCTTCTATCGAAGGTTGGCGATCGAATTGCAGTGCGTCTCCTTATTCTCTCCTGGACCAATCGTATCGGATCACCAACGCTTTAGGCATTGGAGCTATTTACAGAGGTTGCGCAGCCAATTTAAAGAATGCCTCTACTGCTCTACCTTTCCATACACTATGAGTTGGAGTAAATCATATTAATGATTGTAGGAAATATGGTCAAAGTATTCAGCTTGTCTGAATCTGGTGGTAGTTATAAACTCTCTTGGCATATTGGATTGACTTGGAAACCAGATAGGTGCACGCATGTGGTCCGCGTTACATCAACTCGGCGTAAATGGCTGCTAATACGTCTCGACTCGATCGCATTGTGGTATAATCGAAGTGCGTTTGACCGGTCGATATGCGGTGCACAGGCAGGCACTCGGCGCCGAGAGCGGGCGCCGCGACGCCTCTCCAGTGAAGTGCCTGCAGCGGCCGAATCGGACACGTGACAGGCGCTAACTCGATGACACGTGACATCCGCCGCCCCGTTGCGCGGGAGAATTTAATTGCCCCACGTGTTCGGCCCTTCATTAACGGCGTGACAGCATGTGCGGGGGGGGGGGCGTCTCGCAAATTTAAAAGTACAATTTTATTCAAATTCATTTTAGATAAGTATATTTGAAAGGGAAAGTGGGACATAAACATCGAATGTCACAAACAGGAAAACAGAAGACCTGAACAAATTTTGAAGTTATACTTCTTTTGGCGCGTTTGGGAAAACAGATCAGACTGTACTGTTGGCGTGTGACGAAGTTGCGCGCGCCGATGTAACACGTTTGGCGTGTGACGGAAGTTGCGCGCGCCAATGCAACACATAATTTATTATTATTATTACATTCATTTCGGTCTCAGGGGTACATGCGCAGTGTCATTTAGTTAGTCGTTCAATACAACCAAGTTAACAGCACGTGTCGTAAACGTAACCAATATTGTGTCATAATAAATATATATGTTTATTAACAAATTTCTGGAGACTAACATTCTACACTGTTAATTTATATTCATAAAACTTTATTTATATCGGAGTGTATATTTGTTTTTCATTGTAAAGATTGTGTATCAAGATTTGAGGCCATATTTATGTAAGTATTATTTATGAGTAAAATTATATATCAATAAATAAATAAATTTTGTGAATGTTGAGTTGGTAAATAATTCAAAAAATACCTATACTGATTAAAATTTGATTTTTTATTAATTTATCATGGGCACTTCTGAATCGATTATAATAGCTGTATGGCAAAGATGAGTTTTGGTCCAATACAATATTTAAATTACAATTATCATGTGCTATATGAGACACAGATTAATCGCGGACGTTTTCATCAACCAAATCCACTGTAATAAACACAATGCTTACGGGCCCTTTTAATTAATTTTGTAATTAACGTGTTAATTTGCATTTGAAAAGTAATTAGCAAAAACACAATTTTGTGCGGCCCGTAAGCTATGGGTTAATAGACTCAGGTAAAGTGTTATTTTGTTTTGTTACGCCAAAGAAGTATAACTTCTAACGCGCGTACATAAGTACACACACCGATTTTTTATATGAGGAAGTAGTGCCATATCAAAATGGAAAAAAAGTTCACCTGGTCAAGACTTCTTTATGGTGTAGAGATTTGGATCATTAAAGAAAAAACATTATGCCTTTGAGAAAACAATACATCTAAACGACAGGCTTTCTAAAATATATATCCAAAGAGTTCTGCAGTTCTTTGACCACAGCCAGAAGGCAAAAATAATTTAGAAATGCTCGTCGTCAGTGAAAACATCTAGGGCAGATGAAGATTGCCAATACGGGCATCTGTCTCATGTGCTTCCGCTATCCATCATAGGACGATAATTTAAAAGGTATATGGTAATTGATTGAAAAGTACTGTAACCTTATTGATCAATTATACATCTTTACATGGGACAAATTAATAAACTTAATGAATACCTCTTAAGTTTTGTCCAGACATTCGGAAATACCTAGTGGTTTAACCAGTACCTACTAGTCAGAATCGTGTTTT
The DNA here is from genome assembly GCF_057557595.1 of Rhyacophila brunnea. Lineage (NCBI taxonomy): Eukaryota > Metazoa > Arthropoda > Insecta > Trichoptera > Rhyacophilidae > Rhyacophila > Rhyacophila brunnea. The sequence continues at coordinate 27,345,697 of NW_028232774.1, forward strand.
CTTTTAATGACACTATATATACTAGCTAACTGTTTGTTTTCAAATAGTAACTATTTTTCATTTTAATTAGGTCCTACTAACTTATTCAATTTATTGATTGATTACGTTATAGGTAAAAAATACAGCAGGTAGCTTTTACATTACAATAATCGCATAGCGCTTTAATTATACATCGTGATATCAATCTCGTTTTGAAGTTGGGGTCTGAATTAAGTAATTGATTGTGAAAAACTAATATCGACTAGAAATAGCAGATATATTATATTTTCTACAACGCTTGATGAGTTTGTTAAAACGTCAAAAAATATATTAAATAATATAAGTCAAGAGTTAAATCGTAATGAGAGTTGGGTGGAAGACAAAATAATATAGTTTAACATTTTAATACTGATTTATAAATGTTGTATATTTTGACCACTAGCGACATATTAAGTAGTCGACATATCAAAATATTTTTTTGATGTCATGGTAAAGAAGGAATTAAGATTCTCAATGTCACTTACATCATGACCTCTTCTGTCATATCACATTAATTATTGTATATTTAATAATATGTATTATAATATGTATCAATATTATTTATACACGTAAATATGCCATTCTTCATCATCAATCAATGATTAATTATCAATGCATATATATTTTTATCTGCAGACCATGCTTCATACGTGTAAAGATTTATTTATTATTTTTACAGTTGAAATAATAATATAGGCCCTTCCTCCCCCGATTTGATTGTTTTCACACGCTGCTGTCAGAATCAGTTAGTATGCACGTCACTGGAGTGAGCGGTGAGAACTTGCATTGTTGTCGAAGCTACATAGGGGGTGTTAACGTTATCTCTCGATCAAAATGATTCAATTATTCACTTAGCTAACCTGGACACAATGGTTGAGAATAAATTATGGTTAACCTATGTAGATACATCAATTTGCTTATACAGATGCTACACGGTTGATGACAAAAGGATTCTGTAGATTAATTACGTCATTTTCAGGACATCGGATCGCGGGTGGCATTACCAATTTACCACATCATTCATATAATGCCTACATAATTACGTTTTCCGAAACGTCGTTTTCCCTATAGGGGACTCATTCAATAATGAATGCTATTTGTTTATCCAACACATACACAAACTTTTAAAGCAACAGTTATGTAGAATACTAAATAATGTGTCTCAAACAGTGAGTGAGCAGGTGCTACAATATTCCACTTTAATACGAGGGTGGGTCAATAATTCCTTAGAAAAAAGCATTAAAACAGGTTTTATTTTTGTATTCTTTTTTTATTTCTCAACATAATTTCCTTGGAGCTCAATACACTTGGTTAGACGTTTCTCAATTTTTTTTAAACCGTCAGAAAAATAAGTTTTCGGAAGGTCCTCAAAATAAGCATTTGTCCGATCGATGACTTCTTCATTTGAAAAAAAACGTTGTCCACTTAGCCATTTTTTTAAGTTTGGGAAAAGGAAAAAGTCTCCGGGGGCTAAATCTGGCGAATACGGTGGGTGGTCGACCAATTCGAACTTAAATTCTTCAATTTTAGCCATTGATCGTAAACATGTGTGAACACGGGCATTGTCCTGATGAAAGAGGATTTTTTTCCTGTTTAAATGAGGCCGTTTTTCTTCAATTTTGTTTTTTAGCTGGTCCAATAAAGATGCATAATAATCCCCTGTTATTGTTTTTCCTTTTTCCAAATAGTCAACGAAAATAATTTCACGTGCATCCCAAAATACAGTAGCCATAACCTTACCAGCTGATTTTACGGTTTTCGCCTTCTTTGGACATGGTTTGCCTTCGCAATCCACTGCTTTGACTGTTCTTTCGTCTCGGGATTATAGTGGTGTATCCATGTTTCATCTACAGTCACAAAGCGACGAAAAAATTCATCCGGATTGCGTTGCATGAGCGACAACAGGGCTTTAGAGGCCACCACCCTACTGCGTTTATTGTCGACTGTGAGCAAACGCGGCACCCATCTTGCAGAAATATTTTTCATGCCCAATTTGTCATGTAAAATAGAAATGACGCTACCTTTTGAGATCCCTGTAACCTCAATTATCTCACTCAACTTTAATCTTCGGTCACTTAACACCATATCGTGGATTTTATTGATCATTTCTGGTGTAGTCACCTCTACAGGACGTCCTGAGCGTGGTTCATCCTTTGTTGATGTACGACCACGTTTAAATTCATTTAACCAGTTACAAATAGTTGCAAGTGAAGGAGCAGATATGCCGTGAACTAAATCCAACTCATTTTTTATTTCCTTTGCTGTTAACCCTTTTATATTAAAATGTTTAATAACAACTCTAAACTCAATTTTCTCCATTTTCCATTTTTCCATTTTCCACAAGCAAATTTTTTTTTTAAATGTACGAGAAACACACAACAACCCGACCAATCTGATTGAAACTTCGCAGCATACTGAATCGGTAGTGCCGCTGCATGAAAACAAACCGCTTGCAGTACTAGTCGCGCCACCTGTCGGCTTTTCTAAGGACTTATTGACCCTTTTTCAATTAAAATCCTAAGTCTCAATCATCAGTACCTAGGCATATTACAAATCGTCGCCTCGGTGTTGAACTGACGTATTCCACATTCACCGCACCAACTTATAACAAATTCGGATGCGTGTTTAATGGATTTCATTATAAATAATTATGTCCCTGTAAATAAACAGTTAACACCTCTACCATATTCAACGATCTTATATAATCAGGTATTCCTCCTCGAATCTCGATTTCGCTTCCCTCTTGGGTGCAACTGGACAGGTAAACCGGAAGGAAGTTGCGGTATTAAGTCAAGGCTCAGAATAGTCGGAATACCCACTTAGGACGGGCATGCGTGAGCTGAACAACCTACCCCATGAGAATATTCTGCACTCCCAATTGCATATTTATCGGAGAATGTACTACGTCAGCACTTGACCTCGATATTCCCATGGCTGTCGCAAAGCATATATTTCACTATGTTGAGTTTTCCGTCACAATAAGAAATAATATTGGGCAAACAATTGATTATCCTTCGTGTAGATATTTAATAAGGATTGTGACATCATACAACCAATATGATACGATAGAAAAATGACTCCGCTTATATGTACCTACCTAACAATAATAACATCACAATAAGGTGTTTATTAGTTCTACGATATTTGAGTTATTTATGTTAACAGTTGTTTCTATAGGTATATATACACTATACAGCGCGATCGAAGATGTAAAAATGATACAACTACCAATCTGATTCTTCAGAAATATAACCTCTATGGTTATGGATATGATACAGAAACCCAATACTCTTATGTTTTTCAATGCAATCGATACTCTTATGTTTTTTAGGTTTAGGTATTTGTGATTAGCAGCCAAGCCGAATATGGCCGAGCGGTTACGCGTTTGCCGTAAAATGTCGTGGGTCCCCGGTTCAAATCCCGGGTCTGGCAAAATCACATGATGCTTTTCAATGTGTGTTTGGACCCAGAGTATGGACCTAATATGTTGAAAAAGTGGCCAATGTCAATTTCTCGTTAAAAAAAACTATTAAGTAATACAACCTCCAACAAACATGGTTTTTAAAAAAAGCTGGACGTGTCACACGGCAATGACTGGACCAACAGATGCCGTAGATTTTTGCAGTTCGCTCTACTATTTACTTTTATTTAAACTACACATTCCATACAAAAAAATACGAAGACGTTGGTGACATTGGGAGGACTAACATATTAACCATTTTCTTTTATGAACTGAATCGTTTAGTACCGTCGAGCGTATGGAAGTGCTCGAGAATTCTTTTGTCAGACTAAAAAACCTGATTACCTGTTGACGACAATTTTTAATAATAACATTAAAGACATCATGAAAAAAAATGTAGCAGTCGAAACTAATGATTTACATTATGTAACACAAATCGACGAGAAGCTATTCTCAAAAAACAAATATTTTTTATCATAATATTCAGTACCTACCTATTTGCGTTTATTCCGAAGAAGTAAAAAGTGATGTAAATATTATCCACTTCGAGACTCTGTCTTGTATTAGAATACTACATTGAATATTGTGCATTAGTTCTATGTGTGTAGTTGCAAATGCGCACCTTTTTTTACTTTCTGTGTCAAATAATCTAAATAAACCAATTCTGTAAAACTCCATCGTGGTACCAACCCTCCCTCAAAATCAAAGTGTCTCCTCTTCACAACCACGACCCTATTCGTTCGAAGGGTAGTAAGAGGTTCGTTGGTAGACATGCGTCCGACACAGTTTAAGAGCATCTGATTAAACCACCGAGTAATTAATTAATATGGGCATATATGGGCCACCGGAGCGTCTCGAGTGAAATAATTGCGTGTACGGCGGCTCCATCCAATAATGTAGGCACCTACCCACTAACGCGGAGGTCGCGTGGAATAATAAATACTGTGAGTGGTCAGCCGGTAAAACAAATGGATACACCTTTATACGATTGATTTGGCCCGTTTTCACTTTAATATGGATAATATGACCTAATAAAAATGCGCCCAATCGGTGATTTCGCCATAAGAGCATCTCCTAATGGATAAACACACGACACCGATCTTAGCACGAAAATATCGATCGTCTCTGAAGTTATTCTACAACCAAATTGTCACGGTTACAATTTAACAAGGATGTGATTTTAGGTTCCCCATCTCCACCCGCCTTCCATGACAAACGTGTCTGAAAGAAAAGCTTTTACCTGCTCACTCTGCTATCCCCAAACGGAGCCGCACAGAACTGTGGTGCTTAACACAGTCAATGCTCAAAACACGCCTGGCGTGTGGCCATTAGATACATATACATTCACTGCTGATTATATAATTACCACATTCAATTATCATGCTAATTTCTACACGCCAGGCGTGTCTTGACCACTGACCGAGTTGTGGTAATTAACTGGTCAGCAGTGACTGTGTTTAAAGAGGGAATTTAGAGAGGGAAAAAAGATTGAACTGGCTCAGCTAACCGCGGTGACAATAGTGTCATATGTATACGCATACTGAATATCAAGATTTGCTTTCGGTGTAAGTAGTGTAAAGATCGGAAGCAAGGGTTTTGAAAATAGGTATGTACCTACGTGAAATAGCGGGGTGATTTTTAGTTCCGCAGATCACCGCTTAGACGTCTGCAGCCTAATAACCATTACACGAAAATAGTATCAATAAAAACATATGACATTGATGAATAAATTACTCACGAGGATCGCCGACTCGAAGAGCGGCTGAACTGTTCTAATAAAAATTTAAGCGTTTTTGTCAATGGATTATTCGCCATGTTGTTAGAATCAGACAAACTATGAACAGTATATCGCTCCGAATAGCACATGGGCACATAGCAAGACGTACAATGACGTTGTCAAATACACTTCATCGTAATATTGAAATAGATAAATATAATCTCCAGAAAACGGGCTTTGTAACGGCCACGAAATGTCGATAAAGGATGAAGAAGAGAAAGCACACGGTGAGAGTACACCAGTGGCGAAGACTCCATACTTGGAGATTATTTAAAGCCTACCTTCATAATAAAAATAATTGTAATTGCCATTAACTTATTTAAATAATAACTTCGTTATTGTATATTCTACAAAAAAAAATATAACTTACCAATGAAATCTGTAAGTATGTAATTATGTATTATAAATTGATTATCGACTCGGTCAACTAGACGGCATATAGCAATTTCACTAATGCGTAACCGGCTTTAACTAATTTGCAATTAAAACATATCAACGATTACACACGTATTATAGAAAACACACACAATGTCAAAACATGAGGCTATAGGTATAAAAGCCATTTTCTAGCCCGAGTTCGAATCGTCGTTGGACATTACTTTGTATAATATCTATTTTAGTGTATGTTACCTTTTTTGTGAAATATATATTATAAAAATATTAATGTTTGTTCAGTAAAATACTGAAGATGAACAAAATACAAATTCAAATCCTGTAAATTGATGCTGCCCATGACTTTCTTTCAATTATCTACGACAACCAAAGTACCTACCTTCAACAGGCATCCTTCGCCACTGCAGTACAATTGGTAAAATATAATTGGCATATTTAACGTATTGTGACGATTTCTAGTTACAAAAAAAAAACACAAGTCAAACAACATTATCCGTTAGTATATAAAATCGTTGTAAGTCGAAAGTATTGATCACCCCGCCGATAATATAATGTCAATAACTGATAACATCGCGATATTATTATTAAGTTTGTATTCGATTGTCCCCAGGTGAATCGAGATAAAGCGCGGGGGAGTGAGTATTTTCGCATTGAACACATAAACGCGTGCAGGCGAATGTTTCAATTTGCGATATCAATTCTTGTTTGATTGTGAAATGTAGATAGGTACTCCAGAAACTCCGATAACAGACACCCACACCAATAACAACACTACACGCTCGTGCTACGGTCACTGATTTAATAACAAATAATAATACATTTAACATTGGAATCACTGGTTTATTAGAGAGCTTATTATTGAATCGTAAATACGCCTACAATAAGGAGTTTTAGCAGGATATGAATGCTGGCGTCACGTTAGAAAATTCATGAACATGATACAAATTGATAAATAACACAATGTCCATCATCATCGCGCGTCAATATAAAAAGTGGTCGGGAAAACCACAACACGTGGGTAGGAGTAGGAGGATAGGTAAGTACTTAGTTACTAGGGATTGATTGCCCGGGATTTGTTTTTTCAATCCACGGATTGGTGAAAATTTAAAATTTTATCTAAATGTGGAATTATTTTTTTTGTATCTGTCATCAAAATAAACGATATATATATTTTAAAAAATCATACATATTTATTCAGTTTAAAGTCATTTTCATTATTAACATTAAGAAAATAGGGAAACTGTGTTATAAACAAAAAATGTTCCCCGAGTAACAGAACAGATTAATAAGATAAAAATATGAAAGCCAGTCGCCATGGACCAAGGATAAGGTTTATGACTCTACGATGGCCATACCATAAAACGCAAGAAATATAAAGCGTGCCGAGTGTCCAAAAATATTACATGTCAAACTTTGATTATAATACAGACTTAAAATAACATATTCACACCACATATTGCATTTAATTGTAATACGTGTAATTATAATGTAAATTTATAAAATATAATATGGTCGATAGCTATAATTTTTATTTGTAAATACAACGTACAGGTTTCTTAATGTTTATGGATAATAATGCTGAAACAATATTAACTAAGATTTAATAATATACCTATTCACTTTCACGAGCGATGCGCAAATTATTCAACGTATCGCGTTATAAATTTATGTCCGTTAAGGTCATCCAAGTGATTGGAGCTATCTCAAAATATTGTTTTAGTTTAAAATGTGAATTCATTATACCTATTGTTTATTTTAAACATTTCATACGTTTCGATATTTAAAGATTCCTAAACAGAGAGCGTTATCGGTAATGTTCAATACCAATAAATCAATATTAAACAACAAACAACATTGCCTAAGTAAGTGACCGAAATGTCAAAAATAAATTATTACTCACAGTATCAAAATGGTGCCATTAAACAAATTAATATTATTAATAACAATTCATATTTATTAACATATTCAATATCTAATGATATGCTTGTTATTGTTAGAAATTTCCGTTGAAGATTGATTTTATTATAACCACAAAATACGACAATAATATGTAAATCCCGAAATTAAATGAACGAATGACTGCAATAAGCAATCCATATGAAAACTTAGTTAGATAAATGATTGTGTGAAGTGTTGAGGCGAATCCAATAACAGTTTATATTTTAAAGATCAAGACAGACAGCATTACAGTTTACAATAATTATTCTATAAACTAGAGAATTCAAATTAGCCTAGCAAAGGGCGAGCTCCCGGTTGCCTTTACCTGCAATGATTCTCAGGTAACTGCAAGAGACGATACCTACCTACTATTTAATTGTCGTTCCCTCCCGGTGCCAAGTGATCTCTCGGAAATGGCTCACTGGTAAAACATTCAGGTAAAGTTATGATTTTATCTAACAGCTGATCAAATATATAAAGTAACATACAATAATACAAATGAATATCAATCTTAGCTAAATTGCAGTTAACTCCTGGTTATAAGGTCAGAAACCAATTTCAGCTTAATTCGCGAAGGGTGATCAATTCAGTGATAGAAGTACCAACAACACAAATGTCACACCGATGGGCTTCGAAAGAAAATTTAAATCTCGTATTCCTATGTCCGTAACGGAATGCTTTCGTGCTAATTATTAACTGCCTACAGCAGGATAATAAGCAAATATTAAGCCTAGTCCAGACCAACAATACGTCTACCACGAGTTTAGGTTCCCCATCTCCACCCGTCATGTACCCTATCTACAGCCGTGGATATGCAGGGCCGCCTTGCCAATACACCTACCTACATCTGTCCGCATAGAAATTATACGAGGGTGGGTCAATAAGTCCTTAGAAAAGCCGACAGGTGGCGCGACTAGTACTGTAAGCGGTTGGTTTTCATGCAGCGGTACTACCGATTCAGTATGCCGCGAAGTTTCAATCAGATTGGTCGGGTTGTTGTGTGTTTCTCGTACATTTAAAAAAAAAATTTGCTTGTGGAAAATGGAAAAATGGAAAATTGAGTTTAGAGCTGTTATTAAACATTTTAATATAAAAGGGTTAACAGCAAAGGAAATAAAAAATGAGTTGGATTTAGTTCACGGCATATCTGCTCCTTCACTTGCAACTATTTATAACTGGTTAAATGAATTTAAACGTGGTCGTACATCAACAAAGGATGAACCACGCTCAGGACGTCCTGTAGAGGTGACTACACCAGAAATGATCAATAAAATCCACGATATGGTGTTAAGTGACCGAAGATTAAAGTTGAGTGAGATAATTGAGGTTACAGGGATCTCAAAAGGTAGCGTCATTTCTATTTTACATGACAAATTGGGCATGAAAAAAATTTCTGCAAGATGGGTGCCGCGTTTGCTCACAGTCGACAATAAACGCAATAGGGTGGTGGCCTCTAAAGCCCTGTTGTCGCTCATGCAACGCAATCCGGATGAATTTTTTCGTCGCTTTGTGACTGTAGATGAAACATGGATACACCACTATACTCCCGAGACGAAAGAACAGTCAAAGCAGTGGATTGCGAAAGGCGAACCATGTCCAAAGAAGGCGAAAACTGTAAAATCAGCTGGTAAGGTTATGGCTACAGTATTTTGGGATGCACGTGGAATTATTTTCGTTGACTATTTGGAAAAAGGAAAAACAATAACAGGGGATTATTATGCATCTTTATTGGACCAGCTAAAAAACAAAATTGAAGAAAAACGGCCTCATTTAAACAGGAAAAAAATCCTCTTTCATCAGGACAATGCCCGTGTTCACACATGTTTACGATCAATGGCTAAAATTGAAGAATTTAAGTTCGAATTGGTCGACCACCCACCGTATTCGCCAGATTTAGCCCCCAGTGACTTTTTCCTTTTCCCAAACTTAAAAAAATGGCTAAGTGGACAACGTTTTTTTTCAAATGAAGAAGTCATCGATCGGACAAATGCTTATTTTGAGGACCTTCCGAAAACTTATTTTTCTGACGGTTTAAAAAAAATTGAGAAACGTCTAACCAAGTGTATTGAGCTCCATGGAGATTATGTTGAGAAATAAAAAAAAATACAAAAATAAAAACTGTTTTAATGCTTTTTTCTAAGGAATTATTGACCCACCCTCGTACAATGGTTTATAGACTGGCCACTACACAAATATTACACGTGTCAATCATTATTTTTGTTTGGAACTCAACGCACGCCCACACTTGCAAACATTGCTATCATATTAAATGTAATTTGAACAGTCCAACCCCTACCAGTGTACGCGGTTTAATTTAAACAAATCTCTACTTCCGATGAAGTAAGAATTTTCTTACTTGGTACATACCAATTTACAGGGGACTATATTGGCAAAGCACACTCGCCGGAATCCGGTGGATGCGGGTTCCAGTCTTACCTGGTATCAATATTTTTTTTTTTCATAATATTGGTACGTTTCTGTATAAATAGGTATATTTCTGAGGTTGCTGAGGTGTTCTGTATTACGTCGTATATTCAATAATAAATACTACATTATTAAATCAGTGTACTTATTATTAACTACAAAAAAATTATGAAAATGGTAATTTTACTGTCTTCAAGTACTATAAAAATACCGTTATTTTCGGTTTTAAGAGAGCAGAGAAATAATTGCAAATATTACACATATCTGAATCATCCGACAAAATGAAATAATAACAAAACATTACCACATATTTATAAATGACTTTGGACAACACTTTTTGGTTTACAGTTTTAAAAAAAGCTAACGAGTTTGTATGCCGAAATTTTCTGTGAGATAGCTCTCTCCGCTTAGGTTTCTGAAGGGAATTTGTTTTGAGCGAAAAAGTGATCGACACGGAAAAAAAATGTTTTTAACAAATAATATTGATACCGATATTTTATATTATAAAATACCGAAATACCGGTATTGACGTTTTCATTCGGTATTGCCAGGGAATTCAGAAATAATGTGAACTGAAATACCCAACGGGTAAGGAATAGCAGGCAACCGATCTCGAGTATGGAAGAATATGGGATAAACTTAAACACATGTCAAGAATACGTGATACGTCGAATACTGACAACTGCTCTCGGTTTATGCATTGACGCTCATTTAACATTGGTGTATTACACACACTATCGCACCTCAAAACCCTGCGTCAAAATGTAGTGTATTGAATATAGCCTATCGGAATTATATTTATTAATCTGTTCTGTGGGTATTGCAATCTCATTTTTTCGTGGTTTTACTTATTTCTTTTTGTATAGAGTTAATACATACTGGCTTTCAAATTATAATTGATTTACGTTGTGCACCTTTCTACTTTTTGTATGTTTTCAGATAATGTTGTGAACATCTTAAACGTGTAATAATGTTCGTGAATGCAAATAAATAGATTAAAGAATAAATAGATAGAGAGAATTGAAGAAGTATGGTTCACTCACCAATATACCTATTTTCAAATACTTTTCTCTGTTCGGCAGTAAGAATTAGTTAGTAGGCAATAAAACTTAATTAGCCGATTAATAAAAATAAAATTTGTACCTACTTATAATAATGGCAAAAATCATCTCATTATTTCGGGGTAAAACACCGTGAATTCGTCTATATTTTTTTTGTTGTGCGCAGTATAATACCACAATACATACGGTGGTAGAGGGTTCATAAAAGTTGGCTCGTTTCATGCTGCAAAAGCAATTACCAGATCAAAGTGCCCGGCGGACTGTCAATGTCAACCGAAAGTCAGGTGAGGTGGATGGAGGCTCATTTTCAATTACAAAGATCCTCGCTCGGGATTTGTCTGCTGTCAAACGCACGCTGACAACTTTTACGTTCTTTATTAATAAAGTTCACATGCTTGCGTGTCTATCCACTGATCCGCTTTTACAGGCCTAGTTGTTATAGAATACAGAGATTTGATAAACTCTCAAAAGACTACTGCGATCAATTATGTAATCAGCGAGCGAATTTACTCTGTAGGTACAATAAATTACGTTTAATAAATAACTTAAAAAAGCGTCAAATTACACAAATTAGGAAAAAAAACTTATTTTTTAAAACACACTCAGTTACGGATGTAGTATTTTTAAATTATCAAGAAGAACGACACTTGCCTAGGTAGTTTAATGGATAACGCACTCGCGCGGCCAGCAAACTTTGTGTTTGAATAATTGGAAAAATAAAAGCGACAGGAGTGATGACATTTTGAATGTCCCGGCAGAGGCGAGCTGAATAAACTATGGATGTAGATACAATGTGTTTTTATCTATAAAATGGAATAAATATATTAAACTGACAACCGTTTCTGTCAAGAAACTTCCTAGGAAGGCGGTCAAATTATAGAGCCAATAATAATGACAATACAACATTAGCTAGAGGACCAGAATTTTATGAATCCGTGACCCAGGGTACTTTAGTAGCTGACGTTCTGCCATTATTCTAAAGCAGGCGCCTCCTAAGCTAACTCTACAATTATTAAAATTTTACAATGTTTTATTGAACCGATGTAATATAAAAATAATATCTAATCATTAATCAATGTCTACAGACTGTCAGTGTTGGCCAAATCACTAGCGCAGCGCGTAGGTAAGTGACTATTTTCCCGGAATAACTGTTGTTTGGTAAAAAGTGTATGCTCTTGAATGCAATACAAAACAGTACACGCCTCCTGCGGTAATAAATATTGAAATTCGCTAAGTAAGCATTATTTAAAATTATTATGTGTGGTTCACGGACACGACCGCGGTGCGCGCGCATCGCCGGAAATCCTACATGATTACCTACTGCCGACACAACATTCGCGAAATATAAATAATTATTCATGTAGGTATTTACATATTATGTATTTATTTCAAAGAATATAATATCAGACATAAAACAACGAATGCATATACAATTTCTTTAAAAATACTGTTCCCAATTCATGAGACGTACCTATTCACACATGTGGAAATGTAGAATGTAGTGCCTCTATGGATATTATTCAATATCGGAATTAGTATGAAACATGCATTTTACTAAGTAGATAATTTACATTTAAGTATCTTAACACTCTTAACCAACCAATGCATATCGAGAAACAATAAAACCATTTTTTTAAATGAAAGGATAAACCCACAATTTAAAAAATCTGTGGTAATATGAACGTTAGTTGAACCGGTTTAATATATTATTACTTTTTTGATTATTTTGAAATCTAGTTTGAGAAGTTCCCTCGACAGTGGAGGAGAATTTTGAATAATTCTTAGTTTTAATGTAGTTTTTATTTTAATTAAAATATCGATTTCAATAGAAAATAAAAAAATGTTTTTATTAATTTTACGTATAAGCAAACTTCGATACCGTCACAAACAACAGTTGTCTCTAATTTGTAGTTTTTTTTTTTAAAACTTTTAGTTTTTTCATTGTTTTATGTAGTTTTGTTATTACCTACACACCAAATTTAAAGGATTTTTAAAGTCAATTATAGCTGATTGTATGTTCCGTAAATATGTCATCACGTGTCCCTAAGATGACACAAAGCTGACTTTATTACGGTGGTAGTGCTAGTTATTAATTATCTTCGAATGTAATACTATAATAACCTGTTCGCAATAAATAAAGATGTTCGAATACATATTTTGTTCCAATTATTATTGTTTATTTTAATATGTAACAATCATAATTTTCTACAAATAGTTTACCATATTGCATTCGAAGTATGAGCAATAACTAGCGCTACTAACGAAGTTTACAGTTCCGTGTCACAGCCTGCCTATAGTGAGACTAAAACTACAGTCAATAATTCACTAGGAAAAGTATTTGATAAAAGTGTAGACTTCGTTTTAATATAACATTTATAAAAAATGCATAGGACTTAGAATTATTCATATTATGATAGAATGCAGTTAGACAAATTAATGTTTCAACTCAAAATGTACCGTTCTTAATAAATTTCACGCGTTCAAAACAAACCACGCAAATACCTATATTCCGATTAAATACCTATTGCAAAAACAATAGTATATTCCGGAAATTATTCCGGGTTAATCTAAAATAAGTAGGTATGGAGGCTTGAAACAGTATAAATACATATATAACTATATCCGTACATTATGATTAATTTGTGGACTTTCTTTCATTACACCTACTTACTAGTATGCTGTTATAAAAAGAAGAAATGTGTTAAATACATATTAATTTTCCACAAATAAAGGATGATCAAGAGAAATGTGGCTAATGCCTCGTTTTATAATAATATAAAATTATAACTTGATATCAATATCGTCATCATTATTAAATTTGTCTTTTCTGAAGATACCATTCATTAGTTTTGAGTGAGACGAAATTCAAGTTTAAATCCAAGTACCTATCTGCTATGTTCAGAAGTAATTTGTGTTAATGACATAAAAGATCATTATTCCGGTAACATATCGTAAGTACTTAGATACATTATACAAAATACATAATTATTACATAAAAATATAACAAAGTCTACTGTACAAATGCTACATAAAGCTACACACAATTTTGTGACGATTAAAAAAATCTATTTTCTCTAACGACAAGACACAAATGTAAAAGTGCGGCCACACCGAAAACAAGTCGCACGACAACTCGTTAAATTTTACGATAAGCATGATAATTATCGTAAAATTTCTTAAGCAATTATGATAATTATCGTAAAATTTAACGAGTTCTCGCGCGACTTATTGCCGGTGTGGCCCCGGCATTACGTTATACTATTATACACCTATCACGGAGAGTTGTCCTTTGATATGTAGGTAGAGATAGAGACGAATTCTTAAAATCGCTTGAATCGACAGAGCGACCAATGAATGTGAAAGTAGAAAGAAGTTCTGCAAAGCATTAAAACTATAAAACTATAGTATTTCGGCCACATTATTAGAGGACGATACTAGCAGTTGTAGAGGTATTGTTTGCATACCCCACACTAATGATTAACCTATACTACGTATCGTTAAATTATAAAATATGTCAAAAGGAACACTAATATCGAACACAAAGTAACACATTGATATGTGTGTATTTACAAATTTGAAAGTATTAAAACAATAAATAAGATATAACACAATATAATATACTATTTATTCCCGAATCCCAACTGGTGATTTTTATCTAATTGAAACGGTCGAAACCGATCCCGGTGATTATTTAAATTATGTAGAATAGGCAAGTATTATAATAATATTGTGATTTATTTTAATTAATACTAGCTGAAATACCATATTACTTACCAAAACAATAATTAAATAATTCGTCAATTAAAATAACTGTATCTACAACATGTCAAAATGAAAATAATTCTGACAGCAAAGTCAAACACAAGCACATCAAAATTAGGTAATGAAAATATAATCCAAAATATGGAAACTATTGTCGTGAAAATTCAAAATAGGAATTGTAAGGAAAGGCAATTCGAAGAAAATTATGGTATGACAGTTGGGGTCGAGTAGGAAAAGGAAATCAAACTAACATATTTAGACTTTTATATATATTTATACTTAGTTTATATAGATAATGATTTCCCACCAGTAGTTAACACCATTAAAGTGAATGTAAAAGATGGCCAAGCCATTTTTAAAACAGGTAATTTCACGGTGCATGCCTTTAGGAATACGATAAGACAACAGAAAATTATTTCTTTTGGCGTTTACTCGGTATTCGTCTCCATAATATTTTTATAAATAATATAAATCTAGACTAGTGTTTTGTTTACATTTTAAACTTTGAGTTAATGTAGGACATAAATAATATTGGTAATCAATTAAGAGGAAGTGATGAATGATACAGTGTTGCCAATAGTCGTTGACTTAAATATACCTGCCAGTGTAAGAAAATAAGCTGGTTGGTAGTAAAAAATGTTAAATAAATATAATCAAAATTTTAAAAATCTAGATACGTACTGATATTATTTTTAATAAGTCACGTGACTATCATTTTCACGAAATCGAAGATTGAAATATGATTTGTCGATTCCCAAATAATAAACATTAATGTAGACAATTACGAAATTTGGCCATCGCTCAAAAATATTTGTATGATAGGTACATTTCAATTTATTGAATACTGGCTGAAGTACCCGGCTTCGCACGAGGTCGCCTCGGTGATCGATACAATATATATTAACCTAACAATAAGACAAGTGTACGTTATTAAAAGATTATAGATAACTCTATACAATATTAAATGAAAATAATAAGTCTGACAGCAGTAAAAGCCAAACAAAAGATCATCAAATTAAACTCGAATCTAAAATATGGAAATAATTAATATTGCAATAAAAAATAAAAATTTGAAGGAAGAAAGAAACAAACATACTGTCTATATTATATTATACGGTACAGCACAAAATACCAGTATGTCTATTTCCAAGCAAATCTGGTGCGATTTCTAGCTTTTTATGAGAAATTTTATGCTGTTTAAGATGTCAAAAAATGCTCTATTTAACGCGATACGTCACATGTGTATTTTGCAAGTATGTCTATTTAAAATGGTAGATCTGGCAAGAAAAGCACAAAGTTGGCAACGTCGGCCACACTAAATTAGAAAAATAATTTAATTAATTTATTCACGTACATTATGCAACAAAGTATTTACTTATTTTATTTATATTACCTAAGAAGAGTACCTATGTATTTAAAAAAAAAAACGTGTTTAAAGAGTGTTTCGTGTTAATCTGTGGTCAATTATAAAATATATAGATTATGTAGATAATATGTATAGACATTCTTGTTCAGATTAAGTATTCCCCTTATAGAGAAAAGGCTTCATTGTATCACCTGCAATACGGAATCAGCTGACTGTGTATTTGGATCTTGTTCTCGAGTAGGAGGTAGCGGCTGCGTTTTTAGGGCAGCGATTTTTCAATCCATAAGCGGACCAGACGAACGGGTTTGGCTGGCCGACGACCTATCGGAACATTTTTTTTTACACGACCATATCACGTTTAATGGCCATAAACACGGGAACATTATTGTATTTGCACGGCGAAAACGTTTCTCTTCTTGACAATGGGCAGTCGTTTATCCTCTTTGAGAAAAATTAACTTATTTTTTTATGTCGCGAAGCCATGCGAAATATTTATTGGATACAACGAACTTATTAATAGAAAGATCTTAGATTTAAAAAATCCTAGTATATCAATTGACCACAGATTTTACGTTCGCTGAAAATTATTGACTGTCGCGAACCACAGACGATGGTACATTCTTCCATTATTTTTAAAACATTTCTATATTTGCTGCCTTATTTGGGAATAGATTAAAAGACAAATCTACCGTTAGAACTGATACATTTGGTTGTAATCTCAGATTATTCAAAATTCTAAACGAAACATTCCAATCAGTAGATGCATATTACTGCAGGTTATTATTTTATGGTCAAACAAAGTGATCAATTTCAGTACAACAAGTAAGTATTTTTGTTTTGCCATGTCATGCTGATTATAATTTTTTTATAATTATATCGCACAGAGAAACAAACAGTTTTGTTGAATAATATTGTGAATATGTGTATGAAGAGAACAGTTTTTTTAAATTTCATTGAGGCAATGGAAGCATTCCAATAAGCTAAGCCCTCACAGAAGATGAATACTCTGACTCGAGAATCTTAGATCAGTGCTCCATCCCGCTAAGTGCAGCGATTTAGCCTTCTGAGATTTGACATAAAAATCCATAATATACCTACAACTAGGTGGAGTATAATTAGGTCAAAGAACCAGAAACGATCCTAAGAACCAGGGTCCCGATTTTCTACTTGATGGAACTTAACGCCTGAATAAACCCTATTCAATTTCCCTACTAGAACGGAACTCGTAACCGAACCTTAAAAAATTTTGGGAGTTCCAACAGCTCTGGCATTGCCACATAGCTTGGTTACCAATGCACAAAGAATAAAGCAGTGGGTCTGAATAATGTTAAATTGGTTGTAGTTCAGTTTACATGAAAAATTGGTTTTTAATTAACACACTAACCATGACTTCGTTCAAGGATAGAAACACTGAAGATGCAGACCCAATTTTTTAAATATAAATGTAGATGTTCATTTTGTTATACATTTTTTTTTATTTATACAAATGATATCTTGTATTTTGTTTATCTGCCTGTGCTATCTATTTTATCTGTCTGTAATATTTTATTTTAATTATACTGAATCGTTGTTTTATTGTTGTCATTAATATGAGTAGGTACTAGGTATGACTTTGAGTAGGTATTTATTGTTTATGTGTTTTATAACATGTCATTATCATTAAATTTTAAACTAAACATTTTATAAATTGCTATTTTAATATTGAGCATGATACGTTTTAAAATAAATAAATCAATAAGTAATAACAAGTAGGTACTTAGTCAAATAAAATAAATATATACACCATTTATAATGGTCAAATACAAGTACACATAATATATAGTTATATTCCTCGTGCGTAAGGCGCCGACTTTTCATTCAGGGGCTCCGGGTTCGATCTGATGGAGTCACAATATACCTACGTACATATGTGATTTTCTCAAAGTCTGGATGTTTGTGATTGTTATTACCAACTATATATAGTACTGTTTCACTATACTACATGGTCATAAAAAGAATAATAATTACACACGTTTGAAATTTTCATAACTTCATAATCTTTTCCGAATATATTTGAACCTACGTACTACAACGAAAGTAATTTCTCATTCTTCGTAATATTATGATTAGCTTCCGCTTAAATGTCATTGTTTTGACGTCACCAATGGTAGCGTATCATTTACTTAAGATTTGTGTTGTTCAAATGAATACAGTTAACCATAAAATATGACAAATTAATATTCGACATTGTAAGCCGTATATCAGTGGACAAGGACCATGTGCATTATGCATATTAGCTGTCGTGATATGATCAATCGACTGCAGTTCAATAAATTAACAATGATGACTATTGCAACCCGCATTCAATTTTCAACCGCGAATATAAATGTAATAGAATATTAATTAATATAGCCTACAGGAAACTGACATCAGATTATTATACAGATCACGGAAAATTATAAAACGTAAAATGAACTGAATACACAATATGTGGTGAGTATTACTAATTAGTAATTACTTACTACATCTATGATGTCCGTATTTAATGTCAAATAATTCCGCATTCATAAGGAATGAATACCACTCAAATCAGTAACAATTTTCTATTGGAGCTAAACCGATTTTAGCAGAGTAGATTAAGCAACTTTAAGACGTCGCCCATGTACTACCTATATGCCATTATCGGTGCATAGTGATACAAAATACTTTGCACAATTCGATAATTAATGCAACATTCTCTGATAAGACAACAATATATCTTTTAACTGGTTTCCAAACTTTATGTTACTACGCCTCCCTTTTAAAAAATCTAATCTTGGCGCCTCCTCTCTCCCTTTATTCCATTAAATAATACAGACACATTTTTACGTCTACAAATTTAATGTACTAATACAAAAAAATGAAAAAAAAAACTTTAATTAAGAAAATAAACAAGGTTTTACTTTATATTCATTTTTAAATTTATTTGTTTTTCATGCGTTGATGTGCTTATTTATTAGCTCTATTATATCTATTAGTACTCTTTTTTAGATTGAGCCTGCATTGATTTTTTACTCAATTTTAACCAAATATACAAGTTTAGCAATAAAGTTATCGTTACTAACAAATTTGTCTCTTCAATATGATTTGAACATTTTATATCATTTTTCATGAGATAGCTAGCGCATTTCATAATAGTATAGAAGTGAGGTATAATAAAAATTAATCTCCATATCTTCAGACAGGTTTGCAAACAATCTAACTATTATAAAACTGTTTTTATGTAGTTTATAACTAGCGGCCGTTTTATGAACTATGCATTTGCAAATTGCAAACCGGAGGCTACATGTTTGTGTTAAACTTTTCGCGCCTCCCTCAGCGACAGTCCGGGCCTCCCCAGGGGGCGCGCCTCCCAGTTTGGAAATCGCTGTTTTAACTAATCAATTATTCTGTTAATGTATGGCGATAGCCAGTCATGATGAACTGTGAAGACTCGGCCGTATGCTGAGCTTCGAGAATAGATATTTACGACCATACAGGCTCTCGCCACATCGAAGGTGAAGATGCTAAGTTGGAAACAGGCTCGACCACGTACTACGGATGCCTGCATTTTCTTTCAAAGTCGGTAAATGGCACAAGGTTTATACGGCAAAGTTAGGTGTGCTCGCATGACCTGGGAAGACACAATAAAACTAGTGAGAGACACGGAAGTTTTGGAATTCGGGGATACGTCGTATGGTATCTCCATAATATTATGGTATACACTTATGGAGCGGACATGAAACTAAGAGGAATAATTATCCTCACAGAGCCTCATAGTAATATTGTATTGAACAGTACACGAATGTCCCTTGTCTTTATTTAGTCATTAAATTATTTTCAATAATAAACTTAAATATAGCGAACTACGAGTATAATAGTATACATACTGTTTATCAGAAACAAACTTGCATCGGCGTCAACAGTAGGTATACATACATTAATTTAATAGTCTTCTTACCTATGTCAAAAAGGTCATAATTTGAAAGTTCTGAACTGAAATTTTGCAACGTTCATTGCAAGTCAAAACCAATAACTTGTGAGATAGTGTAAAATAAATTTGTTACTTTGATATTATATGCCTATATAGTGTAAGGATAGGAATGCGTTACTAAACGTACTAGTTATTTGTAACATATCATATTATAATAATAATTCCTACAATATAATATTATGTATGTACAGGGTTGCCAGATTTCCAAAATCACAGATCGAGACATTCATTATTTCGAACGATCAAACAAAATTAACTTTAAGAATTAAGAAATTTAAAAAAAAATGCACAATTTTAATTAAATTATAGTAAATAAGTACATTTTATGTATACAGAAGAGAACATAGTATAAAAAATAGTCACATAATAATCCGCAGGAATCACAGTTATTAAAATATATTGATTAGATAGGTATAATTAAGTACAGGAATTACATTTTGATTTGTGCAAAAATTTGTAAGTACAGTTTTATTAAAAGTATTTTTCCGAGCTTTTAACTTGTTTCAAAATCTGTTCGCCATTTTTGCTCGATAATAAATTTTATTGTAATCAAAATTTTGTTCGATCATAAATTCAGCGCTTCTATGGTTTTTAATAATAATCTGTTTCTCTCCTTTCTTCAGTCTACACTCATTAAACTAAATATTCTTTCGCAAATTGCATTGAAATGTGGAATTGAGAGTATGTGGGCCACAATTTTATACAAATTTGCAAGCGGAATGATCTTTAAAAATATATTACCCATTTCTCATATATTGTTTTTATCTCGCTTGCTTCAGTCATCAGTTAAAAATTGTTTAATAAACAGAGAAATAAGTAATATTAAATATTTTTTTTGATTTTTCAATTGACGAAAATTCGATTTGGTTTTAAGGACACGACTTTAATGGATACAACTTTTGTTAAGTCTGGATTTTCAGAAGCAATGCGGGACTCGGGATTTGTCTGTTGAACTCGGGACAATCCCGCTCAAATAGCGACGTATGGCAATCCCGTGTATGTATAAGCGAGTGCTAGGCCATACAGTAATCCGTATTTAAATATTAGATAGTAATTGGCGAATATACCCTAGGGCCTACGGTGTAGACAGCTGGATTCATTATATACCTAATATGTTTAACAGAAATATATAAGTGGTAGGGGAAAACACACTAGGTACATACTCAATTGATATAACTTTTGGATACATTCAAACCGCAATAATATAAGCGTCAGGTCATGTTGACTTTTGCAATTGATAATAATACTTAAATCTGAATCTGTAATGTAGTAGTACATGCGTCTTAACTCACATCATGGAGAAACTGCCCTGAACTTCACTCGGGATCGTATACTCAATCTGCGCAAAGAAAGAAATGATAAAATGAATCGAAGAGGATAAGGTAGCACGAAAATAAAATGCAGGTATGTAAATCCTTTAATATTAGGAATGTGCATTATACCAAACATGTGTTCGAATCAGTATGCAACGGTTAGAATTGTCGAAAATTGGTGAAACACTTGTCGAATCGTAACGCACATCATTGGTGGGCGAGACAAGCAAAATGACAAAATGGCATAAAGATAAAAATGTGGCGTACGTTCGTTCGCTGGTGGATTTTTTAAATCAGATACGAAAGTCATGCTGTTTCTATTTTCCCACATATTACACAACAAGTGAAATATGTATATATTAATTCAATAATATGGTGATCGGTTGACTTGATTCCAATGTGAACTAACTATATTAGTAGGTAGGGACTAGGGATTCCAATCCCGGGATCCCGAGCTATTTTCAATACATATGAATCCCGGGATTGATAAACATAATCCCGGGATTTCGGGATTGATTTTTTTATCAATTTTTATGGAAAATAAAATAAAAGCGAAAATATAACAGAAAAAATACTTTTAATAACAAATAACTACATTAGAAATAAACTGAGTTTGAATGAAGTTTGATTTATACCCATGTGTAGGTTGCCGATTCATTTTATTTTTTCACACAAATTATTAAAAATGGAAAGATTGGAAAAAAACAATGCTTCGCACTTTTAACAAAGTAATTCCACCATAATCTCATACGTGTTACGGCAGTTTCATATTTGGCTGACTAATTAGATTTATGAAGCGAAAAGGCCATAAGTACGCCATGATTATTTGCTTTACTATTTTAAATCTCGTTAATCCATTCATTAAGTCTTTACTATTAGAAACAGCAATCTTCTATTAAATTCACATTATTATTTATATTACAATATTATTTACTCCGTTAAACGTCTGTATTTCCAAGATTGAACGTAGATATACAATATTAACAATAAATGTCTTAAATATTATAAATTATACTAGATTTATTTTTGACCGATTTTATCAATGTTATGTGTAAATATAAAAATTTTATATTAACAATGGAAAAAAATGCCAATCCCGGGATTGTCAAATTGTAATCCCGAAATCCCGGGATCAGAATTTTGGCTCGGGATTGAATTCCCTAGTTGGGACTACATGAAAATAGAATATTCGGTCCCTGAGAGATCACATGGATACCGCGACGTGGAGGTACCTATATCTTTATAAGGATCACACGTTGGGCATTTGCTCCACATCTATTCGATAAATGGGAAACGGGACTATGAAATGAGAAACATCTCAAGCACCTAACAATAAATTGTAGATAGACAAATGGTCAATGAAAGAATCAAAGAGTTTGACTCTGGATAGGATCCTTACAAACATTCTGAATTAGAAATTCAGAATACAGTTCGTACAATAATTGTATGTGTGGTTGCATTGGTAACAAGTGCGTTACTTTCTTCTTATAAAAGCAGCCCCAAAAATAAAATAGCGGCTCGCGTTCGAGTTTGAAGTATGTTGCTTTTAGGCCATCCATGGACTGAAACCGTAAGCGGTTTCGAACCGTGTGCTATACTAAGCAGATCTTTTCAGATCATGGAAATATTATTCCACAAAGTATATTATAAGCATCTGATCATATCCGTTTATACCATACGCTTACACTTACAAATTTAGTGAAAATATATTTTCATGAACTAAAATCATAAGTTTAGTATGGCACACGGATCTAAACCGCATACGGTTTCAGTCCATGGATGGCCTCTTAGTTTACATAACCAACGTATGCATGATTCCGTGTTTTACGTGATCACTTATCTTGAAAATAATGGACAATGTATTTTGTTTGTTTCTGCTTTTGAGGAAAAGGTATTTAAGATAGCTAAATTTTATTTTAAAATGTCTGATGCGGCAAAATGTGAGATGCATGAAATGTCAAATTGAAGACGAGTTTAATTAAACACTATACAAGGTTGATTTTGGCAATATCTGCATTTAGACACATATGTGTATTTAACTAGTTGGCTGAATCTGAAATTATAGTGCAATATCATAGTAGACAGGTGAAGCTCTCTTCACTGCAATGTGAAGTCACTTGTAGCTGTCAATCTGTAGACAAGGTCCTTTTTTGCTTAAATTTTAAACATTCGGGTACAACTCTATAGAATAAGGGTTGTCTCAACATCTTTGGAAGATGTGAAAATATTCATTGTGTTTGGATTTGATCGCACGACCGTTACAGAGGTCAATTTATATAGTTACACCAGGATATATTTGAATATTAAAAATGCTTGTTATAAACATAGGATATGTGCCAAGGGCAGTATAATATTATTTAATATAATGCATATAGCGTAACGTTGTCATCGGTGTGTTGGTCAAAAAAATATATAAAAATAAGTGAATATATAAAGACAACCGTATAGGGTGGACGCTCCTATAGTCAGCCTGTGCCTAATGTCAGCCTCTTTCATCATTTCGTGAAATAATAAGAAAATTATGCATTGTATCACCATCTATGAGAACGTTTATGAACTAGTATCCAATGAACCAAACATGGTTTCAAAATGGCAGTTGTAACTTATTTTCTGTCCCTATATTCAGCCGTTGCTTTCAAACAAGTGAAGACCTGTGCCATTCTTCCTCGTGCTACTAATAAATTTGCAGTTGACAACCATTTCCAAGTAAGTTCAAAAACCCTCAATTTTACTTATATTGTTGAGTTAAGTGTTATTTTACGTTTTGGTGATTGTTTTTCCTTGTTTTCAAGCATTTAATTGACGGTTATTATGCTTGATTTTTGCAATTTTGTGGTGGCTGACTTTAGGAACATATTTTGTTAGAGCATCCTAAAGTCAACCATGGGGGCTGACCTTTGGCTATGAGTCAGTTCTTTCAAATCTGGAATCTAAGTATGTAGTAGTGTTCTCTATCTTTCCAATTTGATCGTACATACACAAACATAATAATTTAAAGAAAAATACCAAAGGTCAGCCGCCTCATTTTGTTTTGGGGTAGACGTGGCTGACTTTAGGAAATTAATGCTCCAAATGTCGGCCGTCAACGTGCTTATACTCTTTTAATGGCTTGATCAATGGATTCAGTGTTATATTTTTGTTCAAGGTATTCACATAACTAAGTTCGTCATGCCGAAAGAGAAGAGGATCATGCCGAATGGGTATAGAAGACCTCTTCTACAATATGACAGGAGCAAAATTGAAGATGCACTCCAAGCAATAAGGGGAGATCAAGTCAGCATTAGAGAAGCCAGCAGAAAATATGGAGTTCCGAGAGGAACTCTACAAGATCGTCTCCACGGCAGAGTTGCTGAAAATAAAAATATGGGTCGAGATACCACATTAAGCAAAGAGGAAGAAGAGTCGTTGGTGCAATGGTTATCAGAATTGTCCAAATGTGGATTTTCAAGAAAAAAAGATGATCTGTTGAATACAGTTCAAAAAATTATGAAAGATGATAAACGGCCAAACCCGTTTACTAATGACCGGCCTGGAAGAAAATGGTACGACCTGTTTATTAAGAGACACCCAATATTGAATGAGCGTGTTCCGGAAGGAATTAGTAAGGGTAGAGCAGTTGTTACAGAAGAATACATTCGTAAATGGTTTTATGATCTTAAAAAATACTTGAATGATATAAAAGCTATCGACCTTTTGGAAGACCCAAGAAGAATTCTAAATGGCGATGAAACCAGTTTTAGTGTTTGCCCAAAAACCGGAAAAGTTATCGCCCCAAAAGGCTGGAAAAATGTTTATGAAATCCAAGCCGGGAATGAAAAAGAGACTATAACGGTATTATTAGTCTTTACAGCGGCAGGTGACACGTTACAACCGATGGTCGTCTTTCCATATGTTCGGCCGCCGCGAGACGTAATTGAAAGTATGCCCGATGGGTGGTTTCTTGGTCGTTCGGAGACTGGATGGATGAGAAGTGAAATATTCTTTGAATATGTGGCCAATGCAGTGAATGTGTGGTTGGAAAAAAACTCTGTACCAAAACCGGTACTCTTGTTGGTAGATGGGCATAAATCCCATCTTACTCTTGAACTCAACAAATTCTGTAATGACAATCAAATCATTCTGTATGCACTGCCTCCAAACACGACTCACTTAATGCAACCAGCAGATGTTAGCGTTTTCCGGCCTCTCAAAGTCGAATGGCGAAAAACTGTTAGAGAATGGCAAGGAAATCCAGAAAATTTTAATTCAGTATTATCTAAGAGCACCTTTTGTCCGTTATTGAACCAAGTCCTAAAAAATGATATGACGGAAATTATTAAGAATGGTTTTAGAAAATGTGGGCTTTTCCCGTTTAACCCTGATGCTGTCGACTACACCAAGTGTATTCAAAATACATTAGAGCGTGCCGAAAACACCAACAGGAATGAACAAATGACTCCTGGAGGTGCGGTTACTTTTAGCCGAGAACAAATAATAACGGCACAAAACATAATCAAAAGCTTAAAAAAACAATTAGAAGATGAACATATAGATGCACTTCGTGTTATCGAAATTATCGAAACTTCTTTCAATGTAGCAGACAATAGTGTTGTCACTATTGGAAACTACATTTTAAAATCCAGTGGCGTTCTGGAAGTAGATGCTGACCCTCAACCCTCAACTTCAGGCTATGTAACAGACGAATTCCAAATTACTGAAAGAATAATAAACCCCAACCAAGAAGATACCGAAAATAATTCATTTTTACCTAATCTTGACGATGCTATTGAATCACTGGACATGATAAACAATTTAAATTTCTCTCCTCTCTCAAGCCCTGCCTCAATTATTACAAAGTCTGGAAATACCCCACCTTCGTCATTGCCCGCAACACCTTTGTCATGCGCACCCAATAAAATGACAAGAGGAATATCTCCTTTCTTCAAAAATCACCTGTTTACTCCAAAATGTTTGCAATTTGGAAAAAGAAAATTGAAACCAGGAGATCAGATGCCGATGGCAATTTCATCTGATGCTTGGAAGAACTACATGAACAAAAAAGAAGGAATAAAACAGGCACTGGTAGAGAAGAGGATTGAAAGGCAGGAAGCTATAAAAAAAAGAAAAGAAGAACAGGCTACAAAAATAAAAGAACGAGTGAAAAGAAAGGAAGAACAAGTGCAACGAAAAAGAAACATCACCAAACACCAGATCGTAGGACGAAAGATTAGAGAAACTAAAAAAAAATTAAAAGTAACATCTACACAATCTAAAATTTCATGTAATGGATGTGAAGAAGATTTAATCAGTGATGTGGACGATGATGATCTCAAAAATGTTGGCTGCGACATCTGTCCAAGATGGTATCATCTCAAGTGTACCCAAAAACGGGGTATACCTTATGTGGAAGTTGCTTCTAACAAATTTACTTGCCATATCTGTCTGCTAACTATGTAGATGAAAATAAAATTACTACTGTTGTGACTGCACATACCTAAATATTTAGTTTAATTTCATGGAAAATGTACCCTGCTGGATATCTATCGACTTAGGTTGACTTTAGGAACACAAAAGGCTGGAGATAGGCACATGGTGGCTGACATTGGGTGATTTTGGCATATTATTTTTGAAAGGCCGTTAAATTAATTTAATCAAAACAAATAACATTTTAAGTACGACAAGTGGATAACCTTTTCTCTGAACTATAATAAGGTATAATTGTTAGAATCTTAATAGCTATATACTATTTTTTAAACTGTTTTAAATCAAGTAAAAACCTTAAGTGGCTGACCTTTGGGACATTCACCCTATATTTTTTTCTGATCGATCACGATGATGGCCCCGGGCGTCTTCACGATTGGCCGTTTACATTATGTTAGGAAACATGCATTTTTTATATACTCAGAAGACGCCGATTAATGAAGTGAGTATTCATATATTCATATTGCAGTGTCCTAAGAATCGAGCATCACAATAATGGCTTAACATCGTCGGATATTTACTTCGGATCGGTATAATCCAGTCCGTGCTATCGTCGTGGACACGGTGGAACGAAGCGGCGATGGACCGCGATAACGTCTTCATTAGTTTGTTGATAAGATGAACATAAACAAAGCGAAATATGTGATTTATTTCCAGTACTAACAGGCATAATACAAAATTGTAAAAAATTACATTAAAAGTCAATCGATAGTAACAGCCAAAAAGTTTTATTTATGGAGACGCCGATACGCGCAAAAATGTAAAGTTTCAATGTTGACATACCTGGACAATAATGATATTATAAAACCTCATTGGCCTACATATTGCCTTACGGAATTGCAAATCTAATCAAAGAATCAACGATTAGATATGCAAAAAGTCACATGGATTCATGTATGACAAAATAGATGACCGAATATTAGTATCATTGTGTTTTATTTATCAAATCTTAGTTGCATGTTCAGAAAGAGAGACGTCAGCATTAACCTGAAATTACGTATGATTTCGCTGGTACAGTCTTCTCTATAGCATGGAGGTATAGGCCAGGAAATTTAACGGAGATTTTACGTCTACGAGATGTGGATGCGTAGACTATATTATGTTGTTGGGCTGACGAGGTATATAGCGTTTGGCTCATCAATTGGAACAGCATTACAACTAAAAAACTACAATACATCGGCCACATTATGAGAGTACAAATTTACAGCATTCTCAGGGTCATTTTCTAAAGAAAGCTCAACGGTATACTGGCATAGGAGTTCCGTGATTGATACAAATATGCAGGTCCACTAAACTGGCAGCAGTCAATAGAAGGAGCATTGTTACGATGGTGGCCGACCTCTAGTACGAATGGTAAAGTTGCATGAAGCGAATTACACCTTGACTGGTACCAAAAGCTGCGAGTATTCGGGTGAAGAATCCTATAGTCTATCTACATGGTCATACGTACTACATGTCGACTTCATTACAATCAAATTTATTATGTCAAACTTATTATGTCGTCGTAACTCATATCGCAAATCTAAACTCATCTCATCTGCAACACGCCGAATTTGTCGATGCCACCGCGTGATTGACTCTTTGCTTAACCGCAATCTTTATTAAGCATATTCAAGTTGTAAAAATAACAAATTATATGCAACGCAAGACTCTAGTTCTCAATAATGTATCATTTGATTCACTTACAATCTGATATTGATCTATGATTGTGTATTTCGGGATGTAATAATAACATTGTTCTGGCTCCAGGACCATTAGCAATTCGGGACCCTGCCTAAAGCCCGTTTAACCCTATGGCAAATCCGATCCCGATGAGGAAGAATAGATCCTATCCATAAAATAAAAAAATGCTAAAATGTTATAAGTATTATAATTCGCTTGCCTTCTCCCGCGTAGCTTTACTGTAAACGCATCTTAAATGTCGATATACCTATATTGTTTATACGTTTATAACATCATAATTTATTGTGTCGTGCCAATTAATATACTTGTTTTGTATGTAATTCTCGGCGATATAGATTGACAAGGCATATAACAAAAAAACTACAACCAATATTATGTAGCCCATACTGTTAATTTGCTAAACTTGTCTTTGTAAGTAACGGCAAAAGATATCGACTACTTGACTAGTTTTAGTTACCTATATTTGCTAAATGACACCATACACTGGTAGATATGCAGCATCTCTACGTAGAAAATAATTCAATCAACAGAAAACCTAACATGTTTTATCGTTCAAAAGGTCGATACGAGGTAAGACTCCCCTCCCCGTCTTAGGAAAATTGTTCTATAAACGAGTTAATAGAGACTTCTTATGTTTTTACAAAACGATTTTTGTATATTTTGTATGTAAAAAAACGTGGCAACTCGCCTACTACTGATATTTTTCATACATACTCAGAACACTGTACCGACAAAACAACGATGAAGTAAGGAAATTATGAAAACTTTGTATAACCTATTTACAATGTCGCATGGTGGTAGGGTTACCGAGACATAAATGAAAAACGAAGACAATCTATGTATTCCTCTGCGATAAATTGGGGGTTTTCGTAAAACTTGTTTTTTACTGTAAATATATCCAAATAGATCTTGTCCCTTCAGAGTCAAACCTAAATCTTAAAGTATAGTAGGTACTTCCGCCTAAGATGTAATAAATGAGAGAATTATATTATGTCATTCTTTAGTATACCCATACTATATTATGGTAACCCTACGCCTACATGTTAGGCATAATGAGAAGGGATGAGAGTGGAATCAGTGAATTAGGACGTGCGATGTTTATAAAATCCCTCAAATAAAAACCGACTTGACACACCTCCCGATTAGCAGATAATGTTGACAGTCAAGTTCAGTCATCGAGTTGATTGACGTAGTAATAATAACGCCACCGGAAATGTGTATCATCGAGGAAATATGGATGTATGTCCATATCAGACAACGAATAACGGTGTTACTCAGTGTTGCCAACTGTAATTCACAAAAATATGCCACAGCATAAGAAAATAAGCTAATTTCCTGAAAATCGTACGTTTGGTACGTATGCATTTTTTTTAAATATATGTCACAATAATTATTAACATTGTTTTAACAAGAACAAAGATAGAAGAAGAATTTCATCTTTTACAACTAATAAAATGAGTCATAAAATATATGCAAGTAAAGAAGTTTAGTCATCTTGTAGCACTTTATTTATAAGATCAGCATATTGATTTCTAAGGAAATATGATATAATATTCTGTCTTTATTATGAGAAGTTTCAAACTGTTTGCGGTGTCAAAAAAACTAGATGCCTATTCAAAAATCCTAAATCTAGCAAGAACAACGCAAAAAGGGTGGCAATGTAGCATGTGAGTAACATTTTTAAAATATGGCAAGAAGAATAATGTATTTTGTATACTTACCAACATAAATTCAAAAAAAAAACAATGCAGGTAAATTATTTATCGTTATCACTTTTTTTCAGTGTTGCAACGGCGGGAACAATGTGCGCAGTAAATCTGGCGACGTCACGTTCGTATGTCTTCGGATAAGAACGAAATTAAACGAACAAGACAGGGACAAACATCGTTCAATCGAACGTACTATATCGACTATTCAGACCAACGGTGTTCGATATGAGGCTAGGGCGAATCAAAATGTGAAAACTTAGTGCGATACTTTCGTGTGAGGTTGCGATTTTTGATTCTATGCTCATTAACTATATCACATTTTTCAGTGATTCACGTTCGCTAAACGTTTCGGCCGGATATACACCATTGTACATTTAAATTCAATCACTTTTCAGCAGATAAGATAATAAACAGATTAAATTCGTCATCAGTGTTGTCTTTTTTTCGGAAAACATTACAGCGACAAACAAAATGACAAATATGTTAATAAATTGAGATAGCATTCAATTAATAGAATTCCATTTTATAATATTATATGTAATTAGTACCTATAGAGTGAAAACATAAATTAGGTTGATGAACCTCGAAACATACCAGCCAAAGAACAAACTAATTAGTAAAATGACCATATAGATTATAGGTACATAGAACAGGCATATCCAATGCGTTGATCGCAACATTGGCCCGGGCCATATGAATATGAAAGTCGTGAAAATGCGGAAATCTCTATCGTGTATTATCTCATCGTATCACTTGATTCGTATCGCATCACTCACGACCTGCCACATGAGTTGAGAGGGGAATATATGAGGCATCACGCTTTAAACTGTCTGTCTCTTTACCGTCACGCTGTAGGCTCTTTGTACATTAGGAGAATAGTAGTTAAACGATGGGTGCAATGAGTCCTCAGAAGTAGACCAAAAATTTATCATTTTCACGACGAAAGGGAAATTGAATATTTCTTTGTGATAGAGAAATATAAGTATTGGTGTTTAATTCCGACACTTCAATGTCCTCAGCTAAATATAATCCAGTACGTAAGATACTGGGCTCTCACCCGGGGTCTCCGGGTTTGAATCCGATGAGGTCATAGTTATTTTTTCATGGGTGTTTATGCGATTGTTTCTTCTTTTTAAGCATGGCCATCGAAGGCATGATAGAGACAACGACTGGACGATTAGAAGTGGTTATGGAGGAAGATGCTCCGAATTCCATAGATGGCCAATCACACGAAAGCCTCTATCATGTAGTAAGTAACTGCAAATCCAGAACATACACATGCCGATTATTTTCAAAAGCTGATAATACAGCCGAAAGACAAATATTTTGACTCTATGGAATGACCAGACAAAGAACGGCAAAGGCTTCTACTAAGAGTCATCGCAGGTGAAGAGTGCAGGAAGCAGCTCTCATAGTCCAATACGTAAGTTACGGGCTTGCCATCCGAGGCTCTGGGTTCGATTCTCGATGAGTTCACAATATATGTGGTAATTTTCTCAAAACATGTGTGTGTATGTGAATTTTTCCCTGATACTATTAAACTACTGCCATCTTTTGTAATGTAAAAAATAAAAAAAATGAAATGAAAAGAAAAGAAAAGGGAGGGATGGCTGACGATCGTTGAATGTAACGGCTCTGTTGGGCTCAACGATGGAGGGCGATCCTCGTCAGTGAGGAATAAAACGACTAGGACTACAAACAGGAATAGGATATTATTAGAATATTATCAGTTTATCACATAATTACTACGGAAGACACCTACTTATTGAATAACAATATAACCAAGGGCATACAGTTTGAAGAGAATTAATTATAAAACAAAAAGCGAGTAGACATCGTCAAAAAATGTGCATCTCAGTGGCGGGAGTGAAAGTTTTTATCGATTTTTTTATACTGAAATAATATTTTTACGTAACCAAAACACAAATAACAAACACTACAAGATATTGCGTGAAAAAACGTCTATAGATATTATAATATGATTTCCGCTTTTCGTAATGAATGGTTAATGTAATTCTAAGCAAAGCCGGTGACTGGTTTTAAGTAATAATTATTGAGTCAAATTAACCAACAATCAATATTCAACAATATTTGTAAGTATGCACATATGAGAACGATACATTGTGGTATGCACACAATGTTAATACATACTATATATTATCCGATTGACATGACGTATAGGTCTCTAATCTGGGGGCCGGCGCGACGGGTCGACCAGATAAGAGAGATAAACACACATCACAAATTTGCATTAATAGTAAAAAAGGTTCAAGTGGATGTATTCATAAACACAAAAATGTCTCTGCAACGTATTAAAGAGTCAAATACTGCAAGAGCATTTAGGAGACAGAGAGAATTTCTGGAAAGTCAATGTTTTGTTTTAATAAACAATATACAACACAAATGCGGTCTCTTTTAATTTTATAAGTTTCTAGTTCAATACTCGTCGTCATGGCCCCCACAAGGGGGGGAGGGGCCGACAGGGCTCCAGCCTGGGGGCCCGGCGTGGCGGGTCGACCAGTTGTGAAATAGACACACACCACAAATTAGTTGTATTATAAAAAAAAAAGTCTACTGCTAATAAATATTAACATTTAAAAGTATGTACCTACTTAGTTGTGCAATGCAATTTTATGTGATACGATTATTGATATTACCAAATGTTAATTCACGTGTACAATTTTATATTATAACTAGCTGACCCGGCAAACGTTGTTCTGCCATATAAATTATTTCTAGTGAATATTTTGGTCGTTAAATAAAAAATAACGAATGTATCGTAAGTGTGTGGGGATGGGATCTATGACAGAAAGAGGAATGGAGCGCTGTAGACGATGACCGCCGATAAAAACAAAAAAAAAACATCATCCATTCATTTTCTCAATTCAAAATGAGTAATGATGTTCATAATGAATGAATTACCTGTGACAGGATCTCGTTTTTTAATGTTTATGCAATATCCGTCTTGTCCCTTCCAGAAAATTAGCGGATATTGGAGAGCGTCGTATGAACGGTGTGTGTCAGCGATGAACTCCAGATTATTGTTTCTTCTTCGAATCACGATTTCTCGCGTCGATGTGCGGTCGCCAACCATGATTCCAGCAATGTCGTCAACAACAGTCGCATTAAATCGACGTACGTGCTCTCCAGCTGGTGTTTTATCAGGATTGATGACAATAGCGTGATTGTCACTTTGCAATTCGTGCATGTGTGCTTTGAAGAATTTCAATAATTCATTGTGCTCATTCAACACGACGACGCCGACGATGCGCCTGGCATTAGGCGAATTGAGGCTATTGTAGCCGCAACGTGCATCCACATGATTGATGTCCTCACCGCCGCGCCCATGTAGTAGATTTGTAAAAATGTTTGTGGTTCGTTTGGCATTGGCAGCAATGAGCCTACTTTGTGGTATACTTGGCCTTTGATTTTGAACGTAGAATGGAATTGTTGACCATTTGCCGCAGTATTGTGAACTATTTCTGTAGCTCCGAACGAAGTCATTTGGAAGCATGAATTGTATGTGCGAATGGATTTCAGGAACAGGTTTGAATCTGGATCCGTGCCGATGAGCAAGCCGTTCAATGGTTCTGGTGGTGTCTCAATTTCTGGTAGTTGCACTTTTCCTGATGCGCAACACATCCCGGCTGACTCATGTTTGAATTTTAGCGCATGACAATGGGGACATTCTTTGTCCATAGCACCAATCAGCACTTTCGGATGAGCGGAATATTCAATATCTGGCTCGTATTCGAATGCAAGACGAAGGAACGAAGCGGATAATGCTCGATGTACTTGTTGGCGTTGTCGGTCATTTGCTCTGCGTGTGTTAACTGCAAACCGGCGCGCTTGTCTCCGTTCCAATTGTTGTTGTTGATTTCGTTCAGCTCGTGCCTCTTGTGATTGAGATTCACGCAATCGCGACATGCTCACACGCACATTTTCGTTATCTTGTTGGATTTGTTCGTCTGTGATTTCTACTCTAATATTTCGCATGTTTGTTGCTTTATTCGTTTGACGGCTCAAATAGGCCCCCTTGCGTCTTGCTGGCATTGTACACTGTAACACAACACACACACAAATAGATAAATTAAAATAAATCGTACAACATTTTGCACACACTGCCTTGTGATATGTCGAATGAAATGTCAAAATAACGCGACGCTTCTCGTGAATTCTTCTCGGACGTAGTGCCATCTGTCATTCAACAACATAAATAATTTCGTTCTGTTTGAAATACGAACGACGGTTCATTTGTTCATACAAAAATACTAAAATCGCGATTAAAAAATGGGAGGGTAGAAGTAGGAGGGTGAAAATTTTGGGTTATAGGTATTTTTTGATGCCAAATAAAAAAAAATACAAAAAAAAAATTGTCAAAAAAATAAAAGAAATTTTTTTCTGGATAGAGATACCCAAATCATCTAGCGGTATGAAATATACTTGTTGACCTATTCTCATACCTAACAAATATACATAAAAAAATATAAAAATCGGTCGAGCCGTAAAATTTTTTTTTTCTGGATAGAGATACCCGAATCACCTAGCGGTATGAAATATACTTGTTGACCTATTCTCATATCTAAAAAATATACATAAAAAAAATCATAAAAATCGGTCGAGCCGTTTCGGAGGAGTGCGACCACAAACATCGTAACACGAGATTTTTATATATATAGAGATTATTTTTAGTGTTTCCTGAATAATAAAAATGTATATTTATCCAATATCAAAGATCACAAATTATTTGGCTACCACAAGAGGGGGTCGTGACACTCGTGACCAGTGGTTTGTTATTTTATAATATGATGCCGGGTGCCGACAACTCAATAATTCAGGGGAATTTATTTAAAAATATAGAAAATCATTAAAATACACGGAACACCATTTGGGGAACACTACCGTAGAACATACTGCCCTTAACCTTGGCGATAGGTAGGGGGGCTCGCTTCAGAATATGGGGCCATGCTCGTAGTACAGATACATAAAAATACTACGAAAATTATTTAGGTATTGTTACGCAATCATAACTAATCTCTATATTTATAAGTATAAGTATTTTTATTCACTGAATAATAACACAAAATTAAAAAATGTAACATCGAGCGATTGCTTGATTCAAAATAATAAAAATGATTATCCCGGTGTTTCAAAATTTCGACATGATAAATATTGTATGAATTGCTTAATTAGTAAAACACATTGGCCGAAATCCAATGAATGCAGGTTCGAGACCAGCTCGGTACAAATACTTGTATCTAATTATTAGTATGCTTCTGAGGAATCTATCCCAAGTTATATAATTATAATATGAACACAACTAGCGAAGCACTTTGAATAATATCTGTAAAAATTAACACATTCGGCTATTCTGAAATTGTCTGCTTAATCGGAATAAACAAAAATGCACTTTTGTGCGGAATTGAAATTTAGTGACTATTTTCTGTTAGTATGTGTATTACAATAATTAATAGCACATTCATTACTGCCCAAGCCTGTATTTTCGTTTGTAATAAACGTTTAAGGTCCGTTTCAGACGGGACACCGGTGTCGCGCTCGATATAATATAGGAGGCATTTGTAGTCGAATAAAATAAATGGGTTTTTGTATTATATTTTTGAAAGCCCCAGAGCTAATGAGTCAACGGATAATTTCGCGTTACAAATTAGAACATAAAACTGGCTGCGGTAATAAAACCAAGTGTATCGGCGGCTTGAGAATGCAGCGGCTGTGTACCGGGCACGCGTTGACTCATTAGCTCTTGGGCGTTCATAAACATAATACAAAGGCCCCTTTATTCGAAAACAAAGGCCTACTATATTATATCGAGCGCAACACCGGTGTCCCGTCTGAAACGGGCCTAAATGCAGTCTTTGCCACTGTAGTTTGTTCACATTAATAACATAACATTTACGTGCCGTTGATTAATGATAAGGTACATCAAAACGCATTGAAATAAATAACAATTGCATAGACAAACTTATTGAACGCCGCCCAGACATGTATACAAGGCATTATAATATTCATAAAAAAGACATCAACAGATATGCAGATGATTATTGTCGTAATAAACCATACAAACTATTACAACCCAATGTCAAAATGGCAAAAAATTAGTTGTAAAAATTATCAAATTACATATTATTATTATAGTGATCTGAGAACTTCTTTTTGTTTCTGAAACCATAGAACAAGAACACGTTCAGAAACATTTGTAGCGACAAAAAAACTCATATTAAAAGTCTCAATTCGCTCTGAAGGTCAAAACAGGCACCAGTCACGCGAATATACGGCTATTTGAAAGAGGTGATGTAGTACATACAAACAGTAAAGTTAAAATATTAATTAGACTAGTCTTGATAATGGTGTAAAAACTGAAATAGCTCACATTACTGTTCAAAGAATGTGCTAAAAATGTTACCAATAAAGAAGATTGAATTTTCACAACATTTGTTAGGATAGCTTATTTTCATAATTTCGTGTGCAGTCAATAGCAATGCACAATAACGATGTTAATATGTCGTCTACATTATGTAGCAATTAGTGACAGCGTGAAAAGTATCCTTTACTCGAGCATAATAGTATGCTTGATTTTGTTACTGTTTTCACTCTACTGAAAAAATCACCTACTTATCCCCCAATGCATGGCCGTCAGGGTAATAATAAAACTGTTTTACATAAGTAACAAATACACATGTATCAGAAAAATTAAAATTACAACCATCGGAAAATTAAGTCAAGTTCAAAATCGATTTTTAACAGATTCTAACAACCCGAATTAATTTGAAAATATTCGATGAAACGTGGTCAACATAATTATTGATTAATTAAGGCGATTTAATATGCAGCTTGGACAGGACGTAGGTAACCAGAAAACAGTTGGACACCAAATCGATATACTCGATAAAAATAACGTCAGTTATGTGATCGAAATAATTTAACAAACTGTGTACCTATAATCAATGACATTATATAATGAAAGGCGCGATGCAGAATTTCGTTTAACAATATAAGTCAAACGTCACGTTTTGTGGACCGTTCTATATTTCAATTTACCCATATCAAGTATCATCAATTTATAAAACGATTATTTGCTATACTGTATCCTAGACTTGAATTAAATTACTAATAAATTTTAACGCGAGTAAAGAATCAAAACTGGAATAAATATACCAAGACATATATTGAAGCGGAGAGTTTTGATTCTGATTTGTGAATAATATTGAACGGCAACTGTTGGCTTGTTAGTTGAACCGGTGGTGCGCATCTCCATATTGTTTGGCATTCTATATATTTGTATTGATTTATCTGCACGAGAGAAAACATAATATGTGTACACGAAAGCGAGACAGGGATAAGACGTATTAAATGGGGTTAAGTGAAAGAAAAGATCCACGTTAACGCAAATTCTAAATTTTAAAATTAAACTGACACTAAAACAGAATTCGTTTATTTTAATCGGGCTATGAAAGAAAACAAATGTTAGGTTACTGTCATAATAGTTTGACAGATACTTACAGTGCAGTACTAAAATATTGAGTACCTAGGTAGGTACATATAAAGTATTAAACGATATTACATCTGGCATTGCCACTTGGTTTATTAGACAATAGAAAATACAAACATAAATCAAGCTTAAAGCGGTGTTCTACCTCCCTTGCCATTAGCATTTCATAATCATCATCAGCCTGATATATCCACTGCTGGATGAAGACCTCTCCAAGCTGATTCTACTTCTCTCGCGTTTATTCATACAAACTATGACTTGGTGTGAGCAATATATTTGCGGGAGAAATATCAATAACAAAATGGTTTCCAAACAAATCAAGACACACAGTAAAACGTAAAGCACATCATATGTACCACCTACTCGGATTAGGGGATTATGTACATAAAACGAATCTTTAGAATAGATCTATTTACAAAAATGAAAACGGTATGATATACTTCTGTTCATATACCTCCTACGAAATCTTATAATATCGTAAAATAGGAATCCAGAAGACCTACATTATGTCTAATCTATTAGAAATTAAAACCGATTTCAATGAAGTATCCTCAATCGATAGTATTATCATTGGTCACTTTGTACCATGGTAACAATTGCACTGTGGTAATTTATTATAGACAAGAAATACCACTTATATAGTATGTGGTTGCATTTTATGTTTTTATGATGCATTATATGCATACATGTGTTATTGGAGACACGGATCATGGATAAACATAATATGTAGTTGGATTGCCAACCATCATAACCACCAGCAAATAATAACTACTAGGCCTAGAATCTAGAATAATAGAAACAAAACACCTAGTTTTAACATTTCAACACAGCCACGAAAAGTGGCAAGGTCTCGCGTAATCTTCACCCCATTACAGTTGTAATTAATTTCCTCATACCACTAATAATGTTGTTGTCGAGATAATATTACGATAAACTCTATTCCGAAACCGTCCGAAAAAGGATAGCTTACTAATAAATCGTTTGCTTCCACAATACATAATATTAATAAACATCTGTTCAATTTCCACACTATCACACAATGAAATAGTGCATAGGTAAAATTGAGAAAATAAAAATACTGTATGAAAGAGGTGAGTACCTGAATTGCTGTTGGGTTAATATGATTAATGAATAACAATGTATAGTAACAATAGTACAACAAATAAAACAGAATTCACTAATAATAGTAAGAATTATTATAATGAGTAGTTTTATAATAACGACTGGGCTATTATCAAACAATGGAAAACATACATTAGAAACCAATTAATTTAATAATACAATACAATTTTTAAAAAAAACCTATCGACGCTAATGAAATCGGTAGGTACTCTGGTGTATTTAATTAGTTTTCACATCTTGTTCAATATAAATTGTAACATAAATGTACTTTGGAAAATGGACATGTCCTACAAAGCATAAACGAAGAAATTGACAATGATTAAGACATACCAGAATTATTGACACCATGGCCCCCACATCTTAAAGCGGAGCCCCCTACCTATTGGTAAGCTTAAGTGCAAGTTCTACAGCAGTGTCCCTCAAATGATATACCAAGAGGTAGAATTAAAGGCATTCCATGTGCTTTTAGCATTTTTTTGTATGTTTAAATAAATCCACTTGAATAATAATTGAGTTGTCGGTAATCGGCATCATATTATGAACATTGATCGCGATCCAAGTAATATGCGACCCTTCGCCATATTGGAGAAATGACCATTTGTATAAGTCAAGAAACACCAATAAAAAATGAATTATCATTTAATTAACATCAAATTGCATTGCACACTACATAAGTATTTTAAAATGTTAATATTTTCGAAGTAAAATATGCGACTTTTTTACCATTAGCGAAAATTTGTGGTATGTGTTTATATTATCATCTAACTGGTCGACGCGCCACGCTGGCCCTCCAGGTTAGAGCCCTGTCAGCACCCCCTGACTAATGATTGACATTATTATAATATTCGGTTTTATTTATTTTACCACGTTTTTCTTAGATGGTATTCTGGTTTGTCCGGTGGTTGTTTATCCAGTACAAATCTTGCAATCGATTTTTAACTAACTTCCCGACTAGCTAGACATTTGAAACTTTTAGAATATATCAGAACACGATGCCAATGCATTATTTTAATACTTTTAGCGATCTTTACGTAGAATTGAATTAATTTTCAGTTAATTCTGTTTTGTATGAAAAGTTATTTCGGAAGAAATCCGTAATCCACTATTATTGGTTGCTAGGTCCTAAAAACTAAATTATTAATATATACGTGCGTTACTATGGAAATCAATAAGTGTCAAAATGACATTTCAGTATTATTTCTATCAAATACAATTTATTTTGATCGTTTAAGCTAGTCAAGTCAAGTTTATATGATTCAACAGAAAATTTAAAAACATTAATACAAAAAGTTCTTTTTATCTTGTAATTATTTTTAAATAATAATAATATTATCTAATGCGAAAAACTCAGCATGGACGGAGGGAATATCAACGGAAAATAAAATCATACAAAGATATAAACATACAGAATATAAGTAATAATAAATAGTCTTATATTGTAAATGTTATGTTGTCGAGTTGCACTTTTTAATGTCAGGGTCAGTGAGGGAACATTCAAAACAAAACCTCTGCTGGATTATTGATTGTCGGATATGCAAACAATACTTGCCTTCTTAGTTCACAAAAATAGCACCAGCGTTACTTAACTGCAATATTACGATTGCGCTCATAATTAGATGGCATCATGCAGAAACGGCCTATCCCATATTTGTCGCAAAAGCAGTAAAATAAACACATATTTTTTTTAAACTTTTATAATCGAATCATTTTTCTCGTCCTTTTGAAATGTGTGAGATTTTGTATTTCAAATACAAATTTCTTAATAATTTTCGAAATTAAAATGGTAAATACTTTACAACACAATACCTATATTATACCTATACAAACACTACCAGAACATAGCAAACGTTGTCAAAACGGAGAAATGTTAATTTAAGACACCTAATGGTATTCCTTCAATCAAATAAGTGAATCAGAGAAAACTTGAAGGTTGAAAATTTCTATTTTTCTTTTACATATTTTTATATAGCTTTTAAAATCGACGGGTTAAAATGGCGTTTCTGCAACTAATAATATAATATCTAAAGAAAACGTACAACGGTAGGTCATATTTCACTCACAATACGTATCGAACATTTAATAATATAAGTACATAATTTAGTTTGTGCGCCAAGCTACGATAAGCAACTGCGACCCAAAATATCTCTTATTTGGAAGCAGTAGGTATAACCTACAAATATTCGCTGTGAAAACAATATTTATGTATATCTCAGTGCATGCATCATATTTTAAAAAAAAAAACAATGATGACCCAAAAAATGTAGTCACAAAAACCAAATCATTAAATTAATTGAATCAGCATTTACTTGGTAGAATTCTATTTTTGGAATGATATAAATTATATTAAATTCTACATATGTTATTTAAGTATAAAACTCATATAATGAGACGAAATGATTTCTCTCTCAAAAATAAAAAAAAATACGTCATGTACAATTTAATATAATTTATATTATCATTTGCAAATCATTAAAGTTTGTGAGGTGGCTCCTTTTAGGATAACACAATTAAAATAGTATTCTCGCGTGCCATAATAGTTTCATGCTTTATAAGGTCATCCAATAATATTTGATATATTTATAGACCGTAGAAAAATAATAATAAAAATATATGTTAATTACTTAATTTTATTTATATAATTTTTATGTTGTAGTATAGCAATATTTTTTACAATGTGTGTTAAAATACTCGTTCAATTAATTCATATGCCACTGTTACGCCGACTGCAGGTGTGTTGATTTCTACGAATATTTAAGGAGAGGAGGTCGAGAACATATTATTATAAATATCGTCCGTGTATTGACAATAACTTGCTATCCATCTATCTCATCAGGGGTCGTATATCAGTTAACATACAATACGTTAAATTTATGATAATACTTATAAAAATAACAAGGAGGGGGGAAAACTAGCGTTAGTGTAATAAAAACGCTATATTATTATAGACAAATAATCGAGGTGACCCAAACATAAACTGGAAACAAATAAGATAATAAAATTGCTTTCCAGATCCCACACAGACATGACGTCCTTAGAGCCAATACATCAATTTCTAGTTAACTGTAAACAAGCAAACAGCTTTAAACCCATCAGACGAAGAAGCAGTGTTTTAGTATCATAAGAAGTAAGCAAAAATATTGGATGCATTCGATAAGAGTAGTGATGCAGTGTAGTTAATTGCAAGGGTAGTTTTAATTTCTTTGGCTTCAAATTATACTACCGTATTGTGGTAATGATTGAAACTTCGGACAGAACATGCTGCGTCACTTAAGGGGGACATGCTCAGCGTAGATCAAAATGGAGCTTTTATTCTATTTTCAAAGCATGACCCTGGACATTCCTTAAACGTTGTAGATAATCTCTATATATATAAAAATCTCGTGTCACGATGTTTGTGGTCGAACTCCTCCGAAATGGCTCGACCGATTTTTATGAATTTTTTTATGTATATTTGTTAGGTATGAGAATAGGTCAACAAGTATATTTCATACTGCTAGGTGATTAGGGTATCTCTATCCAGAAAATTTTTCTTTTATTTTTTTGACAATTTTTTTTTGTATTTTTTTTATTATTTGGCATAAAAAAATACCTATAATTTCAAATTTTCACTTTCCTACCCCCATCCTCCCATTTTTTAATCGCGATTAAAATTACAAATTTAACCGTCGTTCGTATTTCAAACAGAACGAAATTATTTATGTTGTTGAATGACAGATGGCACTACGTCCGAGAAAAATTCAAGAGAAGCGTCGCGTCATTTTGACATTTCATTCGGCAAATCACAACGCAGTGCGTGCAAAATTTTGTACGATTTATTTTAATTTATCTATTTTTATGTGCGTGTATTACAGTGCACAATGCCAGCAAGACGCAAGGGGGGCCATTTGGGCCGTCGAACGAATAAAGCAACAAAAATGCGAAATAGTAGAGTAGAAAGAACAGACGAACAAATCCAACAAGATAACAAAAACGTGCGTGTAAGCATGTCGCAATTGCGTGCATCTCAATCACAAGAGGCACGAGCTGAACGAAATCAACAACGACAATTGGAACGGAGCCAAGCGCGCCGGTTCGTAGTTAACACACGCAGAGCAAATGACCGACAACGTCAACAAGTACATCGAGCATTATCCGCTTCGTTCCTTCGTCTCGCATTCGAGTACGAGCCAGATATTGAATATTTCGCTCATCCGATAGTGCTGATTGGTGCTATGGACAAAGAATGTCCCCATTGTCATGCGCTAAAATTCAAACATGAGTCAGCCGGGATGTGTTGCGCATCAGAAAAAGTGCAACTACCAGAAATTGAGATACCACCACAACCATTGAACAGCTTGCCCATTGGCACGGTTCCAGATTCAAACCTGTTCCTGAAGTCCATTCGCACATTCAATTCATGCTTCCAAATGACTTCGTCCGGAGCAACAGAAATAGTTCACAATACTGCGGCAAATGGTCAACAATTCCATTCTACGTTCAAAATCAAAGGTCAAGTATACCACAAAGTAGGCTCATTGCTGCTAATGCCAAACGAACCACATACGTTTTTACAAATCTACTTCATGGGCGCGGCGGTGTGCATGTGGATGCACGTTGTGGCTACAATAGCCTCAATTCGCCTAATGCCAGGCGCATCGTCGGCGTCGTCGTGTTGAATGAGCACAATGAATTATTGAAATTCTTCAAAGCACACATGCACGAATTGCAAAGTGACAATCACGCTATTGTCATCAATCCTGATAAAACACCAGCTGGAGAGCACGTACGTCGATTTAATGCGACTGTTGTTGACGACATTGCTGGAATCATGGTTGGCGACCGCACATCGACGCGAGAAATCGTGATTCGAAGAAG
This sequence comes from Rhyacophila brunnea, assembly GCF_057557595.1. Classification (NCBI taxonomy): domain Eukaryota; kingdom Metazoa; phylum Arthropoda; class Insecta; order Trichoptera; family Rhyacophilidae; genus Rhyacophila; species Rhyacophila brunnea. Next base: position 27,389,535 of record NW_028232774.1, read on the forward strand.
AAACAATAATCTGGAGTTCATCGCTGACACACACCGTTCATACGACGCTCTCCAATATCCGCTAATTTTCTGGAAGGGACAAGACGGATATTGCATAAACATTAAACAACGAGATCCTGTCACAGGTAATTCATTCATTATGAACATCATTACTCATTTTGAATTGAGAAAATGAATGGTTGATGTTTTTTTGTTTTTATTGGCGGTCATCGTCTACAGTGCTCTATTCCTCTTTCTGTCATAGATCCCATCCCCACACACTTACGATACATTCGTTACTTTTTATTTAACAACCAAAATATTCACTAGAAATAATTTATATGGCAGAACAACGTTTGCCTGGTCAGCTAGTCTATTTATATAATTTTGAAGCCTTATTATCCTTTATATTTATTTTAAAAATTTGATGACTGCATAAAGTATTTTTACAAAAGAAAGAGAGCGAAGAAAAGAGCGAGAGGTTTAAAAGAATACTATTTTATGTAATAAAAATACTTTATGCAGTCATCAAATGTTTAAAATAAATATAAAGGATAATAAGGCTTCAAAATCATATAAATAGATTATCTACAACGTTTAAGGAATGTCCAGGATCATGCTTTGAAAATAGAATAAAAGCTCCATTTTGACCCACGATGACAATTATTCTACCATAATGTTTGTTCGGAATCTGACTTTGGACAACTATTTGCGGACCGGCGGTTGGGAAGCATAGATCTAAGATACGTTTATGTTAGAACTTACAACAAATTAAGCTATTAGTCAAATTTAGATAACCAACTAACTAACTGTCTTATGAAAAACGTTTTAATTTATCTATCGCGCAAGATGGCATGGCATGTCCGCCGATAAGTTCACGCAGCTCTTATTAATAGCTCGTGCTCTCAAATCGATGAAAGGTCGCGAGCGCAATTCGTGGGCAGCATTACTATATATCACATAGTTGTCCGCCTGGCTCACAGAATGTCATGCCATGTCATGCAAGTTATAACATTATCAATTATTAAAATGTCATGTAAACAACCAGTATACGCTGACGACGGAGCATGTAACAAAAATGATTCTTTGGAGTCAAGTAACAATTTGATCAATTAATCGTCAGTTCAAAGGTAAAAACAAAAACTATCAAGTGTATTTTTAATTAATGTAAATAAAATGTTTTCTAATTGCCTTTGAAGAAAATCGACAGTTAAAAGATTTTTCCCACAGAACCGATTAATAAATTTCTCCCTTGCAATTTTAATTAGTACCTACCCATTATAAAAAAAATATGTAATTTTTCTTGCAATATAATATTTAATTCAGCAAACCCATGTAAATTATACATAATTTACAGTATCATTATCATCATGAGCCTGAATCAATACCTCAATGCCAGAAGAAGGCATCTCCTAGCTGAATCTATATATTTCGTTCATATTAGAAGTTCTGCAGAATTTATGACATCTTCGAAATAAATCGTGCCCGGAAACTTGTACGTATGCAGTTCGCCGTATTACACTTCACCGTGAAATGTTATATCGGAAATATATGGCCGTATATTAAAGACAGTCCAACCTCTTTGGGTCGCATAGTACTGACATACAATTCATGTCTAAATAAAACACGGTTCTTGTTGTCGGTTTACACTTTACAGGAAGCCAACAGTGAACAAATTTTGAAAATAGCCGATATATTAGATTATTTGTTAGGTTAGGTTCGGTTAGGTTTTCATTCTTTAATTCATGAATTTTGCCAAAATCAGTAATGAAAATTAAATGTTCATATTGAATCTAATAAAATTGGAAACCGCATAGTGTACGGTCATCTCTTTCCGATAGAAAGCTCACGGCAAACTGTGCCACGGTGAAATGTTTTACGTACAATGTACATGTAACCGAAATAAATAACATCACAATATTTAGGCAGCCTGTCTTTTAACTCGAAGTTTTTTTTTTGATTTGCATTTAAAGTGAGAGACACTCATTAGTATTAAAACACTACGAATAAATTATACATATGTTGCCGAGTCCAATCCAAGATACAGTGCGTAAACAAATAAACAATGTATAAAAACTATTTATATATGTATATTTTAAATGTCCTGATACTAAATGTCCATATTTGTTCCGATGTTCTTAGTCTGGACTAGGCATTAATGAGTGCAAGTAATTATTAATAAACAGATATGGAATCAACAATTATTGTAAATTGTAGATAGATACAAAAAGCAATTTTTAACAAAATGAAAAACCATCGAATGTATGTTGTCGTCAGTTTTAATACCTTGTTATTTTTTTCAAATATGATTAAGTAATACATATTTGGAAGGAGAGATAACTTCAAACTAATGAAAATTTTATTGTATACAAACATAAGCATGGTTCTAAATCTAAATGTTACAAAGCCACAGAGAATCTACCCGTTCATTGTCTGTAAGATGGACGAAAAGTCAGTCTACGCCAATCTAAATTAAATTAAATGATGTTATAATGTTCATTCTATAAAAATATAAAATCGGTAAGTAAACAAGTTTGAAATTCCATGTAAAAATTGTTAAAAGTAATACTTTACCATGATTAGCAAACATTATATTACTGACGTTTTTGACGTTTTTCGAAAAACAGTTAAGCGAGACTGTCGCATAATATTATGTTTCTAATAGCTTTATTACTCTCACATTTATACTAGGTACTGGAGATAATACAAATTAGTATAGCCGGTATCAAAGAAGAAGAAAAACCTTTTCACTTAGTAATAATAATTATATTGGAAAGCTTTGCTGCTTTCAATAGAGAATTGGTTTCGTACAACAAGGCATCATTTTGATTGGTAAAATTTCCCGGCACGATTTTCCCTGCTAGTACCTACACCAACGCCTCCGCTAAAAGAATTATTAATCGTGAAAATAATATCTCAGCGAGCTGCTTTTCATGTCAACGCTTCGGCATTTTCCACCCACCTGTGCTTCATTGTCACGAAATCACCCCAGGACAAAAATAGACACGAGAATACTTCGGAGGGTTATTTTTAGTTGATCCATTCATTCAATTTATATTTGGCGTCTACCGAATTAGATTGATCAACAAATTTTAAATGCTCAGCAGATTTAATTTTGGTTACTATAGTGTCTAGTGAAAACCATGAAATATATTATAATATGACCTTTACCTTTAACAGGGTTTAATCTAAATAATCAAGATCAACGATGAAAAAATATTTATTCTCGGTAGGTACCACACCGAGTTCGATATATTCAACAAAACATGAATTAAATGCAAAAGTTTTAAGTGCATTTACATATAGTACAAATTATTTATTAATAACATAGCATGCAAGACACGTCGCTCGAAGACGAGACAATCCCGAGAGAAATCTAATCATCAAGTGGTACTTTTTAAATAGACGGATGATTTTGAAACAATTAACGTGAAACATAGCCGATAAATTGGGATAATTCGGTCGCGTTGTTTTCGGAATTTTATCTCTGACCCCCCCCCCTGATTTTCCAAGACATAGTCGTAGGCGTAAGGACATGGCAAATGCGACCGAAAGAAATTGAATTAACTTGTAGAGACTTTCATCTAGCTGTGGATTGATCCAGGCCGATAATGATGACAATTTAATTAAATAAGTAAGTAGGTTTTATTATAGTCCATAAGTAATTATCTGTTGTCGAATTAATTAAGTAGTATCAAACTAACCGGACGAAAATAGCGATTAAAATCAACAATTTTATTACAAAAATCTTTTTAAATATATACATAGGTACTAGCATCGCGTTCCGATAAATGAAAATAAATGATCAATAGCTCTACCCAAAAATAACAACAAAAATACAATATTTTCAATGGATTTATTTAATTACATAGGTAATTTTATAGACTATTTATAATTTTTTAGTGTGTAAAATTATAGAGTATTTCTATTCTATTATCTTCCTTATAGTGTGTATTTAATAATAAAATATTTTAGAGGGTGGTGGTGGTATTGCGCAACAATACACCAATCGGACACGGAGACTTTTATTCATAATTACTGTCTCAGATTTTTTTTAAAGTACAGTAATGTTGCTTCGCACATAGCAATGATGCGACCTTTAAATTAGTAGAGACAATAATAATTGTATGGATGGATTAATTATTAATCCATTTTATGTAACTGTTTGCTTGCCGCGCAGGAAACGAGTGTCGCGGATAAATGATACTATATTATTCTCTCTCTCTAGCTAGACGTATTATTATTTTGAATTAAATATTATACATATTCTACTTTGGTCACTATTCACCCTGCGCCACGTAAATATTTACAATATTAACCTCGGTGTCAGCACAAGTGAGAGTGCTAACACTGCACGATAGCATCAATTAGTTATCAACAAGGAAGATTTTGATAACCTCTAAAAGTTAGTAGGTAGTCAGATATTTTCCGATCAGATTTTGCTGTTGTGCAATGCAGGCAATATCTGTGCTATCGTAGCCAGGTCCACGCTGGTGCGATGAGAAATACAATTGCATTGTTTGCTTCAATCAATACATGTGTATCAATGTTTTGCACCACAATAAACAAAAAGACAATTATTACAATTAACGGATAATAGAAAGCATTTTATCGTGCTTCTATGAAAACGTAGTCTAATATTAGAATAATATCCTAATAACCATATTAGTATGGCAATAAATAATAACATTTCACCACTAGTATACAGAACACTAGGATGTTATATTATTTCACGTGAAAAAATGTAAAAATAATATAACATAGATGGGGTTCAATATACGTAAGTCATAAATGTTGAATAATATTATTAATTCTGTTGTAGAGGTAGTCAGAATGAAAAGGCTGCAATTAAACATGGTCATTCGGTCGGACAGTATGATCACGCGATTCTTGGAAGTAACCACACGTTTTATGTACTTACATATTAATAGAAAAATAATATCATAGTATTCTGTTGTGTTACGAATAGATAAAAAAAGACGCACAAAATAAAGCCTTTTGGAGAAAAACATCATAATATTGTTCTTGTTTTACTGTGCCTTCAATGGCTCTTGCGGTCATCAGATAAGATGAGGTAGTACCTACACAGTGTCTTAGTATTACAAAAATAGATTGTATTAGAGAATAAAGTGCTGATTAAATAATAACCGTGGAAAATGTTTGTAAAAACAGACGTAACATAATATTGTACTAATCGTCATTAGAACTATTTGGTTAAAGTAAATAGTACCGACTGTTCAATTTGATTTTTTTTTGTGTTATGTATATAAAGTATACACAAATTTGTAGTTAACGAAATTGTAAAATATAAATTGAAAACTCTGAAATGAATTACTTTAACTCACATTGTTGTAAAAGTTGACTTAGGGTTGGGAGAATGTATGTTTTATATAGTTTTACAATACAGGTAACTGAAAATACCAAAACATATTACAATCAGTTACGTTTTTACATTGTTTAAATTGTGTATGTGTATATTATATTATAATATAGGTTCACAGTGGGCTTCTAGACGTACGAAATCATTACTGATCATGTGAATAAATTAACTACTAATTAAAATACCTGCCCTGTGTTTTATTTAATAAAAAGTTAAATCTAATCTTATCCACTTTATAATGTATTTGCATAAAAATAAGCATCCGTATGTCAAAAACTTTTGACAATTTTATAACCTAAAATAATTACGGAGTTGTTTCATGATAAAAAGATTTAAGAAGGACATAATATGTCTATATAATATTATTATGTAATACAAATTACATTATATTTGGTGATAGCCTTATTATAGAAGTAATATCAAAACAAAACGTGATGTTTAATTATTTATCACGCCTTTCCATATACTAATGTCTTATATGTACTTATACAATACATAGTATGTTGTTTTTTTAGCTAAGAAGTTTTTATATCCTAAACTAGAATATTCTATACATTTTTTTATTACACTTACCCACCAAAATTTTGTTCTCTTATGCTTATAAGTAATAACTTTTGTGTCTGAGTTTGGTTTCAGGAAAATACATATTCTAAAAGCATAATACATCTCAATAAAAACGTCACGACAATATTTTAATATTTTCTTTCTCGTATCTACGGATTGACTTGACAAGTATACGCAAACTCAGCACTAGCACACTAAGTAACCTGTCTCCAATACAGTATTTAGAAGGCTTCCCGGTTTTTTTTAGAAATATTGCTTGGCTATAACATACAAAGTTAAAGGTCAACGAATCGTCTCCTTCCTCTCCCTGCAAAGCACATTACCTAAAAGTAAAAAATGCATTGTTTTAAATTTTCGCAATCAAAGATTTAAAAAATGTGTATCCTCACAAACAATTTTTCACGGCTTTATGGCTTACTACTAAATATGTCTGACTTGCTGTTTTTTGTTTAATCTCATTAAGAATTTTAACCATTTTTGATATCAAGATCATTTTGAGAGAGAAAATGTTGGTTATTTACTCTAGGATCTTTAGAAATAGGTACTACAAGCAACCAAGAACCACCTACCACATGTTATATTGTATTAGGTACAAAATGTGTGAAGGTTAGGTTACATTAAAAAAATGACACAAATAAAACTAAAATAGAGCAAACAAATCATAATTCCGGTAAATCAAACCGCTCTCGATAACAATCATAAATCATAATAACAACATTTTCCGAGCCGAGTCGCCGAGAGGAAAATAAACCCACGTGGTCCGCCGGAGAGTGAAGAGTGACGTCACAGAGCGACCGCGTCATTTTCACAAAGAAAACAAACACGAGACAACCAACAAACATCGCGAGTACCGCAAACAACAAAATAATACTTCTGCGGTTCGCGCCGTGCCCGAGTTGACGACTTTCAAAGCGGCATTTATAAACGCTGAGAGTTTAATCTGAAGTGGTATTTTTTTCGAAAGTTATTATGCGAGTTATGTCAGTACTGTGTACGATCAACGAGAAAACTTTCGACTTGTGCGTAAAATTCGACGGTAATAATTATTTCAATTAAAAATTATGTTGATCAGGAGTATGTGATGGGTGGATGAATGTTTACGCGTCCGCTTATGAAGTCATCTCGGGTTCGAATCCCGTATATTATGAGGATTTTTCCACTTTTTTTATCTTGGTTAATCTAACATTCTAACCAAATCTAATGGCTGAGGAACATGACTCAGATGAGTTGGCCGTCAGACAGCATTCTCCGCGGTTTGGCCCCATCTATCTCAGTGAAAACCCTTTGGCTTTGACATTGAGTTGGTCTGACTATTTTGCAAGGAGCTGCTTCCTCGTCATCTAACATTAAACCCGGCAAAACACAGCGCATTTTCCTGGATGTGATCTATATGGCCAGCAAACCGATAGAGCTGTCTTGAATTTTACGATGCAAACTCTTTTGAAATTTGCTAGCGGGTATTTAGTGTGCCACACATTTTCCGAATATGTGCGTAGATGCAACAAAACTTTGCGTTGAATCGATAATTATGATTTCAGAATAACAACAATCGAGATTACGATACAATTTTAACAATCAATTATAAATCCATTGCAAATACTTCAAACATGAAAAGTTTTATCTGCGGGTTTTGTAATAGTATAAGTCGAATAATATTTAATTTTACAATTTTAGATTATTAAGTAGTCGATATCTAATTCGATTGTAACACCATTATCGAAACTAAGACAAACCACTAAGGTAAGACCAATATGATCAAAATCCTAGATAAAGACAATTAAAATAGGTAGCTATCGTCTAAAAAACTTAATTTGTGCAACATAAAATTACTAATATTATACAATGTTTCAAGACTATTGACAAAACTCATCCAATTTTCTATAAGATTTTCTTATTAATATAATATAAGAGTTATATTATTTGTGGTTCAAATAGCAAAATATTGAATGTTCTAAAATCGATTCACAACGACGTGAAAAATTGATAATTAATAATAAATTTTTCATTGTCTAAAATATCAAGCATATAATATTTCAAAAAACGAGGACAAAATGTATTGAGAGCTGTATATTATTCTACTCTCAATGAGAAAAAACAAAAAAGTTTTAAAGTTCACAATATTGGGTTTAAGGCCATTACCTACTTTACTACCTTTCTTAGACAAATTTATATGAATTCGATCGACGTTTGTTTACGTTTCGGTTTTGTATTAATTCGTAAACAAATTTTCCTCAACATTGAAAGAGTAAAAAAAATACAACATGCGGAAATTTACATATCATAATGACCTTCTTCTTGAACGTTGTAATATTTAGAAAATCGTGAGCCAAGTTAATTATTCACATCACCATCATTATTAAAGAAAGGAGTGCCCTAACTTTTACGAATAAAATACAATATTTAGACATGAATAGTTAGTTAGGCATAAACCGGAAATACAACAGATGACAAAATATTATAACTGCAGAAATATCGCGAAATGTAATTCAAGGATACCTAAGTCGAAAGGCCACGGATGCACCGAAAGGATGGTGTGAAGAGTGATGCAAGAGTTCTGATCAACATTAATGATTGGAAAAGTGCCGACTATAGCAACACGGTAAATGGAGCGACATCAGAAGACGATGGTAACACACAAAACAGGCGCCTTTAAATCCATTGAATTTGCGAATACGGTGAAGTTAATATTGATCGCAAGGAGTAGGCTGGGTGGGCCATATATCAAAAATAGATCGCTCCCGATTTTGATGATTATATTAAACGTTTTAGAATTACTGAACTGTGATAATTCAGGATCAACTAGATAGGTATTGAATATGGTTGACACTTTTCCATCTTGCGCAACTGCAACCAGCGCAATCTACGCGTTGCATGTTTTATATTTTATAATTTACATACTAACAAATACAAGACGTGGCAGTGGATCGACACTCAACGCGCGACCTGGTGCTTGTCCCGATGTTGCAGCTTAAGGCCATGCATTAGTTGAGGCACGGTCTAAAAAGATCGTCGCTAGGCGATGCGCGGATTGCGGGTGGCGGGTGAAAATGACGCCTGTCAAACGAAATATTAATTGTCATATAAATCCAACATACGTCCATTTTATGTTCTGTTTATTGTTCTATTAGTAACAATAATAATATATTCATTGACATGTTTTCTTTTTAAAGTAAATGGGTAACGTTTTTAGTCATCTTTACACGATTTTAGAATTAATTGACCCGTCGCCATCACGCAGCAAAGTGACGTGTTCCCGGGTCAACATTCTCTCAGTGAATGGCAGCGAGTCCAAAATTTCGTCGCGCGTACAGTTGAAAATTATTTGGCGTTTCACTGATGCGTCACCTTAAGCGGATTAAGTAAGTAATGTGTGTGCTTTATTACCTCATTGATATCTTGACTAAAAATTCATGACTGAGAAACCATGTTTAGATAGTAATGCATTCTTCTGAATACCATAAAATATTCTAAGATGGGTAATTTTATGTCGGTATTCCAAAACCACAAATGTGTGCACAAAATCGGAAATATTTTCTCCAATGAGTAATAATTTTATTACGAATCAGATAGTGTGTACACATTCTTAAAAGAAATGAAAACTGGGTAATTTTAGAAACAAATAAAACACAATAAACCGATAATGATTTTACGACTACTGCTTGTCAGTTATCAAGCGAAGAAAACCCATCAATCATCGGTGTTATGTTTGACTTGGCCATAATACCTATATCCATACACGTATGTCGTATATTGCTTTTCCTGACTCCTAGGTCACAGGTTAATCAATGAACAAAATAACAATTATTAACAAATTTCTTATTTCACTTGACGGAAAAATAACAAAAAATTGTTACTAGACGACAAATAAGCCATATTATGTTGGTTTACTTTATAACAACTCACCAAGGCAGGAATGGATAAAAGTAAGATCGACAGGTGTAAATCATTTAATTGGCTGTAAACTCGAATTACTCTCGAATCAGTTTTATCAAAAGTTATTTATGGTCAATATACAATTATTGTTTTGTAATGATATAGTAATAGTATTAGTAATTTGTATAATTAATTACCTTGATCAATCACAAAAATTTGTTGCCCTTCCACTTTCAGAATTTGAAACACAACAGCCAAACGCAGTTTTATGAATACTTTGCATGGCTCATTGGCGGATTAAAATGGCATATAGGGTTAACTCACCCGGACAGTGAAAGGCGTGAGTTGGAATCCCGCAAATTTTTCTACAATTTTATCTATTAGTTTCAAAATTACGCAATTTTTTTATTAATAGGGATTGAATAAATAATAAGAATGTATGCCCGCCCAGCCGAAAGACATTCAAAAATCCTTTGTTCCTTCCGATATAATTATCAGCGGGACAAATCAAGGTTGACGTTAATATTTTTTTTAATCTTCAATATTATTCAGGTTTTTATATTTTTTATTTACTTCACATTAAAAAGTATTTGGCTGACATGCAAATACATACAGAGAGAGGTGTTAGAGATTCGGGTCCGATATAAATTAACACTCAAAACGCCAACGCGTTCTTTCCGAGCACTGAATCTATTTCAACTCATCCAACAATAAATTTCTTTAATTGTATGTGGACAACTGGACAAAAGTAGGTAGGTACGTGCAATTATTTGGTTGAAAGATTTGATACAACGTATGTCCACACTTACAATAATTGCTATTAAATTAAATGTAGATTGACGTAGGTACATATTTTTATCAAAACAACATCCCACAAGATGACACGTCGCTGCTTAGACTCCGATGAAATATTACCACACTTATTTGCAAGTAGATATATTTGCACATGTTTTTAATCCACGGTGAAATAAAAAAAAAATCAAATTTCTTTATTCATAATTCGACTGTAAAAAGGAAAAGGGGCGTAACCCTTCAGTTTTTTCAAAATAGGTTTTATTGCATAGTACACGACTAAATACACGGTGTGTCCAAAGAATTTAAGTTGCAGATGTCGATTTATTATCTAAATTTAGCTAGCAATAAAAAATTATGTGGGTAAAACGACATAACCAACATTTTTGTTGGTTTTTTTTTTTTTAATTAACTCAATTATTAATATCAGCTTAGGGATATCAAACTCAAATTATTAATTATCATGCACTTCAAGGTGATGTCTATTTTGTATTTTAACTTTCACCGAAAACCATTACAAAAACGTTTTTGTGTCTCCTGTAAAATTTAATTTGTGTGGATTACGCCCTTTTTCCTTTCCGCATTCGAATATAATGAATTTTACAAATTGCAAGAGGTTCACAACAACCAGTAGGAGTAAGCAGGTCATGCGTTACTTGAGCAATTAAGGCAGAAATTGCGAATAAGTATTATACACGTACACCTTGATCTTTTTATAGTAGAATCAACCGTCGAGTTAAAAAAAAATCGTTCAAATGCGTGTATTTGTATCTGTTTATCGTATGGGTCTAAAAATCAGTCGGTATGTCAGGATCTACGTCACTGAATGCACCACTGCCTGAACTGGTTCCCTCGAATATTGAAAAAATCTTCGAGAACAGCGTTTCTCGAGCGATGAAGAAGTCAAAGAGTGAAGTCATAGTAAAGTCAAAGGTGAAAGCAAGGTTTGCTGAACGGTATATTTTTCTTCCGAATAGATTACAGTAAGTATACATTTTTATCATTAGTTTATATTGAAAAAAAATTATATATTCATCGTTTTACTATCCTACTAATGAGATAGATAAATTGATTAAAGCTCCCCGTACCAATGCCTTGTAACAAAAAGATACGGCAAACCTTCATCTTGAAGTTGAGCAGTTAGCGAGGAAAATAAGAGATAACATAGTATTATTAATAAATAGCTACAAAAACAATGATTGCATTAAAATGCTACACTGCTTTTAGCCGTCATCGAGCGCACGCAGAAAGACGATTTCGAGGGGGGTACAATTCGAAAAAATATCCTTAATAATTTATTATTGATTGTTGTGGCGGCGGGAGGGGACGGGATTAAGAAAATCTAGCAGGTGTCGACCATGTTTCCCCCCTCCATCATTGTTCCGGATACATTACTCATACCCAGGCACTCCGCACTTTAAGTATAGATATAAAGACCTGGCCTGCAGGTATAATTAAGGGTGTTCACCACCAAGTTATTGCGACCTGTCTTCCGTCTATCCGTCTTTGTCGTCCGCGCTGTTTTGTTTTATAGATATTTTTATTTTTGACCATGTCCGATCCTAATAGAATCATATGGGCCTCCACAGAGTGTAGGTTTGTTTTAACAGATTATTGTTTTTACGAGAAATGGATGTAAGCCACCGCAAACACAAATTGAAAAAGAATATGTGTATGTGCCAGGCCCAAGATTCGAACCTGGGACCCACGACGGTATAGGCCGCATCATAATATTAAAGCAAACATTGGATGGTTGCATCAATTCATGAGGGTCACGGTTCTTGCAGTGGTCACAGGTCTTGCGTGTCGTAAAAGCTGAAATGAGTGAGTCAACCCGTTGAGAAGTCTGTTCCAAGTCATGAGGTCTTTACAAAGAGGAAGAAGAAATAACATTACATTCAGCTAAATAGTTTGTATTTTTCGGTTTCTGTGGGGGATCCGGATCCGAAATCCCCCACTTGTGTGTGCGCCTGGCTGTAAATAGTTATGTACCTTTTGTCATCTTGTGCAGTGTCACTACGTCCATAATGCACAAATAAGATTGCGTTAACAGCAAGCTACGTAGGTAAGTTGCTACACTAAGTGACTGATAACGATAAGGAAAATTACATTAACGGATCGGGGCTGCAGTAAGTATGTAATTAAATTGTTACTAGACAACATTATCTGAGATAACGAATGTGATTTATTGATTGTACGTATTTTTAATGAACACTTTCAACTGAATTGTGGAGAGACATAATGGTATTATTATTTTCAGTGGATTCGACGTTAACTTGGCTGAATTTCAAGATTAAAGTTTATTAAATTATTTTTTTTGCTATATCTAGGTACTGAAAAATGAAATAAAGTCACAGGAAAAAAATACTCGGTACCCACCTAATTGATTATTAAGAAGCACACAATTCACAATCAAACAATTTCCAATACCTACATTGATCGTCGAAACAGGTGATGGTTAATTAATATTCGATATTTTAATAATAGAGTAGGACGTAGGTAGAAGTAGGTACACGTTTTATAACTTTGCACTTTTTTGCACTGCTTACTATAATACTGATTCGCCCGATTACCTCGCCTAAAATTAGATCAAATAATATTTACTTGTATTATTATGTACCTAGTATCTAATAAATAAATAGACAAATAATAAGTCAATGTAAAAATAATATTTTTAGAATATATTATATCATTTTCATCCTAGAGCCGGAGTGCAAACCTGTAAAGCAAATACTCTATACCTATTATATTTGCACACCTTATTAAAATACATACAAAAACTGCAAATCCTATATAAATAATTTACTAATATTTGAGCCCAATTAACGGAATTGATTTTCTTAAATCAAAGCCACGTATGTAAACAAGGCTTTCGCTTTTTGTACACATCTTTACTCCAGTTCTCGGAGTTGCAATTACAATGAATAATAAAAAATCGGTTATGCTGTTCAATGCAATGTGTAGATATAAGCACTACGGTCAGGTGACAGCGCCAAATCGTAATGTTCATTCTAAGTTCTAACCACCTTGACTGCAAATACGTACGTGTGATTTAATTGTAGCTACCTACCAGTGGCGAAGGGTGGAGATAGGCTGTTAAGATCCGCCATAAACAGTGCACATTAAACTTTTTCAGACATACATATTTGTTTTCATTGAAATAAGACTACAATTTACAAATAGTGTTGGTTAGTTTTTAAAATTCAATTAAACCCTGAGAAACCAAGCCATAATAGATAATAGTCAAAAAATACATGTCTATCTATAAAATATCTAAAATTATGCAATTAAATCATACATAAATTGGAATATTTAATAAATAGAATAATATTTTTTTATTTATTATACTTTGGTTTAGTCAGGGCTTAATGAATTAAAAAAATTTACCAACAATATGTGTACTATGTATTTTTAATCCAACGAAAACAAATAACTGAAATAACTATGAATGAAAAAGTATGCACAATTTTGTCGTATTGCCCAAATTAGACCAAAACTATTATGGTTTCGTTTAGGCATTATTTAATTGATTTTTAAAAACTAACTAACACCATCTGTAAATTGTAGCTTAGTTCAATAAAAACAAATACATATAACTAAAAAAGTTTAGTGTGCACTATTTATAGTGAATCTTAACAGCCTCTACCTCCACCCTTCGCCACTGCTACCTACACGTTCAAACAATTATTTTCTTGCATGCTTATACTTGACCACTTTAATTGTGAGTCAATTGCATACCTATAGGTAAATGTAATAATTTTTATTTCCGTGCAATATACCTACACATTTGCAAGATGTGAAAACTATTTTCACAAATGTTATGTCCACGTACTTTCAATTGCAAAAAATTGCAAGCATTTAATAATTAACCTGGAATAAAATATAACAACCCCTTTTTCACCGTTGTCAAATATACAGGGGCGAAGGCCGAAATAGTTTTTCACTCATAATTAAAATTGAAAATATTGTAAAATAGTTGGTACATGAATAATTATTAAACTAGGTACAATATTATTCTATGTGACAAATAAAAGCTATCTCAATTAATACGTTATTTTTAATTTATAATTAGCTACATGACGGTTCCTTCGCCAATAATGTTGTATGATATAATTTGTAGTGTTTATAGGTATAGTAAGTATTAACATCCGTTTACAATTATTTGCTGATAATGTGTAAGTACTTCATAATGCAGACAGACAGTTTTTCCTATATGTAACATTATCACAACATTCATAACTCCACGTTCATTAATAATATTAACAACAGTTAACATCGTTCAAAATAGATAAATGACTCCATAGCCGTACAATTATATCAAATTATTTTCCGGAAGTCCGTTTAAAAATTTATTATAGTCGGAAACAATGAAAAAGCGAATTGGTATAAATAACTTCCGAAGCGGCCGTCAGGTTTCGCCCAGTGATTTACAATCAATTAACCGGTTCGAGTCCCCGCTAAACGGTCTGGTTCCTCGCTAATAACGGCGAGGGATTGCCCAACGGAGTCGAATTGCGGCGACCGCAGCGACGCCAAGGCCGCCGCGGCGTCAGAGGTGAATCGCGAACTGGGTCGGCCGACGTCATCGCGCCCCCAAATCATTTATATTTTTCATTCATGTCAAACCCAGTTAGACCAAGCTGCGCGAGAAAAGTGAAAATATAATCAGTATATTATTATTTTTCCATTAATACCTATAAACAAACTATTGGCGCCGTTGAGTTGAAGTTGTTTATTAAAACCATTTAAGCTCTTTTCAAGAGATTCTGGGTTTACCCTGTGGTATAATATGACAATTTATAACGATATTATATAAACAAATATTTTCTATATCATATATTGCAACATTTTCAATCCTATCCATTTCTCAAACTATTCTACCGCCACCAGCATTGGAAATGATTAAAAATTTAATTATAACACTACGTCAAGTAAACTCACACGTAAATTTGGGTAAGTACGCCTGTGTTACTCGGTAGACATTATCGAGTGACCGAAACACGTGCCGTAAATTTTTATATGACGTGGTCTAAGTTATAAACAACTTTTATAAACCATCCAAACTCCACTGAGACCCGAGTTTCACTGCAATGTTGATACTAAATTCCGTAACTATCCCAATGGTCAAAAGGTCATTCAGTACATTCGTTTCATATTATACGATTTTTGCAGCATATACCACCCGGATTGAACATGCACTACCAGAACATGGAGGTAGGTAATATTATTAACAAACGTCATATTGCAATACCTATTATATTCACAGGTGAGCAGTTACAGTCAAAATGAAATAGTAGGCCAAGACTACTGCATAGTCACAATGCTGAACTGATAAGACTCGGGTCCAGAACGTTGTACTCTTTCCCCGACTAAGGGTAACGGAATATATACTCCGTTTGGTGTTTGGTGTCTGGAAGGCATTGAATAGGATGAGAATCAATAGGTATTCCAAAATGTAAGACATCAATGATAGGTATGTTCGCCTGCCCATTTATCGGCTATGTCAAATATGACGAAGATCAGCTGTCGAAGACAATTAACAAGATCATAATATCTGCTGCAATATGTGTGAGTAGAATAGCAAAACTCCTGACACGTTCAGCTTAGTTAAAAACGGGTATGTACATTATTATTTGAGGTTAAAGCAGTTTAGTAATTTATCGCCAGGAATGTGCTGCAATGCAAGTTAGTAGCTAGAATGATAACCACTTACAGAATAGCTGATACTATACAAATAGCAAACGGTACTAAGTAAGCATTCGCGGTTTCTACGAAGCGTTGCTGCAGTGAATATGGATAATATTCTACTGCTGTTTGTCATTTTAAAAAAATCATTAAAATTAACGTTACTTTGGTATATTATTTCAAAGAAACTTGTTCGCAAAGTACTTAGTAAAATTAAATTGCATTACAATACCTACTGTGTACCTATCTAATTAACAACACAATTCATATTAACGTAATCAAGGAATACACGCGGTTTGATCAGTGCCAGAGTATTAATAAATAAAAAGATCCGTACACCACGGGAGCGTAAAATGAAATGATAAATTTGACTTTTACAGTGATAAAAGTGTTAAAATATAGGTACATAGAATAAATAGTAATCCAAGTAAAGCACGAGGAATATTTGACGTAACCCGAAAAATTCATAATAAACTGAATATTATGTTCAGTTAACTTAAATATTTTTTTAATATTATAATGTATCATTCTTATCTCCACAGTGCGGCGCTAGTTGTTTTAATACAAATTTCAATTATGATCACAAATCAATGAGTGCATACTATAAATATGTAATTGAATTGTAGTCTGTAAAACAAATTCAATATAAACATTAATTAAATATTTAATATCGAGCATTCGTCGCTGACCAATGTTATAGGTATGTAGTAGCGCATCTGATAAGTACCTAATCTAAATAAAAATTGCTAGAATTCTGATAATAAAATGCCGACAGAAGTTTATCTGCCCAAAATAACAATAACAAAATGACTAAATATTTCCAAGTACCCACTGCGAAATTGCATATTATGGAGTGGGAATGACCGAGAGTCTGCAGACGGTCAGTATGTAGGTATGTACACGGGCTGAATAATCAGAGTTGATTGGAAATGATCATGTTTAACTTTCTCGAGGAAATCACTAACAGGCACTTTGCACGCCATTCATTCTGATTAAACTCCATAACAACGAATGAGCTGTATGAATTTATTGTATGTACCTACTTTCTTCTTCTTCTTTTGGTTCTTCTTCCTTTGAAACCGCCATTTTTTATAAACAAACCATGCAATGCTACCAGCGCCCGAGGTACTTAGACTATATCGTGCACAGTGCCAAACTCCAATACCTGGTCACTTTCTTCTATAAATAAATAGCCTAATTTGTATGTTCTATAATGCATAATTACTAATTACATAGCATAAATCAGT
This sequence comes from Rhyacophila brunnea, assembly GCF_057557595.1. Taxonomy (NCBI): domain Eukaryota; kingdom Metazoa; phylum Arthropoda; class Insecta; order Trichoptera; family Rhyacophilidae; genus Rhyacophila; species Rhyacophila brunnea. The sequence goes on from NW_028232774.1 coordinate 27,407,055, forward strand.
GCTTTCCAACCCTTCTTCGCATCACGGCGCGCTATTTAGGTTGTAAAATGTTCGTGCCAAGTCGGAGAATAAGTAATTAAGGGCCCACATGCGCCACGTAGGTCAAAATGGAGGTTTTATGGTATTTTCAGAGCATAAGCCTGGACATCCCTTAAACGTTGTAGATAATCTATTTATATAATTTTGAAGGCTTATTATCTTTTATATTTATTTTAAACATTTGATGACTGCATAAAATATTTTTATTACATAAAATAGTATTCTTTTAAACCTCTCGATCTAATGTTTTAGAATATAATCATATTTCAGTGTGTTAAGTTAATAAATCCAAAAAATCTTGCAATAAAAACTCCATTTTGACCTACGCTGAGCATGTCCGCCCTTAAGGCTAATTCATAAATTCCAAAACATTGTATATTCCCAATCCTAACTAAATAAATAGTAATACACGATTAAATTATGTTCTTCCTATTATTTATTTTACTTTAACAGCATTATACTTATAGTTGAAAATGCTATTTGTAATTATTGTTCTCCGAAGTCCTAATGATTACTATATATAATTAAATGACATTGCCAACGAAATTATGTATTTACGGTACTATAATTGTCTTTAATTGTTTAGTTCTCCATAAATTTATAACTAATCTGTTAAATAACGATAATGATATCGTTAAGGATAATTCATAAATTTGAAAACATTGTATTTTTCATTGAATTGTAACTATCAGTTAGTATAAGTAAATAATATATAGGTACCTATGTTCAAATGTACGCATTTTTATTCCATATTTTATTAAAACAATAAGTCATAAAAATAAGCTTATTTATCTTAATTCTTCATGCACACCTGTGTCAATACTACCAAAGAACACCAACACAACTGAAAATCGTTTTTAGCGTACAACAATGTCCCTGTATAACGTTTTACCTATAATATACATGAAGTTAAAATAATAAGTGACTATATAGTGAGTATATATAGTCTATGGACTCCAATCAACCATTATCAATGTGGCAAAAAACCCAATAGGAATATTTCGCAAATTTAATTAATATACACTATACACTTTTTTCAAGAAGATATTATTTGCTAACTCACTGTAGGAAAAGAAATAAATACTTTCAAAATGTACGTTTGAATGCACTGATTACCGACCTAAAGTCATATTGATATATCGATTCGAATCAATTGAAATAGACTCTCGTACAATTGGAAAGTGCTCGGCGAGACTATCTCATCACGTGAAGCAAATAAATGACTGCATTTTATTACAATGTTGGTAGGTACCTTCGAAAACGAACGGTCAATATCTCAAAACATAAAAGCAATATTACATTTCGAATATTAGAAATCTGGCCAGAGAAAAAGACTGTTCGGATTGGCAAAATGGCTCATAACAATGCCAGGCTTATATTTTCATTTTAAATACCTTAATCATTCCAGATATACCTACATATGATTCCTAAGAGTGGTTGATTGGTACCTAGGTACTAAATATGGCTGCGACGAGGCACGGTAAGCAACGGCTTGCTGTGAACTTTTCAAACATCGTAGGGATTTGCATCAGATCAACGCAGTCTGTAGGTAGGCGTCCCATAAAAACAAAAAAATATATTTTGTGATCGCCGATCGGTATCTGTAATAGGTAAGTATGTTAAAACCGGACCAAATTTTGTGTCACGGTTGAAGATGGATTAGCAAAAATTTGCAGACGGATTTCATTTAAAACTCTTATATGATTTCAAATGCTCTCAATTCAGACAATATGAACAAAATACTCTCAGAGAAAAGTTCCTTTCATTTGTAATCTTACCTCTTAAACAGCATTTTACGGATTCTTTCATTACTTTGAAATGTTTATAACCCTGATATAATTGAATCCTATCCAAGGAATGTGAAAACATTAACAACATTTAATCAAACGTCGGATAATGTGTATTATTTAAAATAGGTACCTACGCATAAAAGAACAAACAAAATTACATCAGTAAAATAAACCAGGAGGCTACTTATATATTATATTTTTTATTATAAAAACATGGTAGGTATGCATGGCAATAATTGGTATTAAATGTATGATATTGATAATATAATATGGTAAATTGAACTGTGCAGGTGCGTCCACGCTACAATATTATGTATTTAACTTGAATTGATCTCTAAGGCAACTAATAACATATTATTATTATTGTTTCAGTTAACAATGGTTATGCAGTAAAAAAAAAAGCAGCGATTGACAGTTTGTTGTAAAAAATCAGCGCACATTTCACGGTATTACAAGACAATAATGTCGTCTTCCACTCTAATTTGTTTTTCTTGTTTTATGTAACGTACCTAAATAACGGTTGGTTTGCATTGTACATCGCATAGGAAGCGCTCCTCAAGTCGGTGCAACCAGTTGTTGGGCCCATATGATCGTCCAACCTGGTCAACGCGAATATCTCTTCACTTCGTGACGGAGCACACTGCAAGAAGTCGTGCAATGCGCGTACGGCACAGGGGGCTAAACGGCACATGCTTCTTACGCCTCTCGCGCCAAGCGCGCATCGTACGACCACTCGCATTGTGCTTTGGCCCTTAGACTTAGATTTATCGGCAGCTTTGTATTACATATTGGCTTTTGTTTTTTTTTTACAATATACATACATATTTTACAATTTTTAAATTAACGTGGGCGTGCTCGTCTATTCCATTGGGATTATTAACTTAGTCGTGTAAATTCAGTCAAGGCACACTTAAGAGCATGGCGACCCCAGTCTTAGGTAACCCCGCTCTTGAGACATTTCCGGTGATAAAAGATACTGATGCCTCACATCAAACATAGGGTCCCGGACTCCTATGTTACTCCCGATTATGGCTGACTGTAGATCGGGAGGTATGGTTTGGTGGGCCATTAACTTATTGTCTTACAGTATGTACATTGCATCCAATACTCAATAAACAATAGCATACATATTATAGTGCAGGATCCCATAGACTTTTCGTATACATAATATGCGGAACGCATTCTGACAATTGGAATAGGTTCTAGGGGTCACCAAGATATATAATGTCGATGTTGCCAGGCGATATTAGTGGTCAATTTTTTTTTATTGAGGTTTTAATTTTTTTTTTCTTATAACCCACCAAAAATTGTTCTGAGTTGTTCAATAAAACCAAGACCGAATCAGGGATTGATTGAAAATGCAATAATTGTACCATGCCATCGGCACGGTCGTAGAACGGTTCGGAATCTGGGTGATTCTATACAAAAATGGTACTAAATAAAAAAATTTAAGCCAAGGAGGATCCTAAGAATCGATAATTTTGAACACATTGCAGTACCCGCTATTTTTATTTTTTCAAATGGGACGAACCGTTCTACGACCATGCCGATGGCATGGTACAATTATTGCATTTTCAATCAATTCCTGATTCGGTCTTGGTTTTATTGAAGAACTCAGAACAATTTTTGGTGGGTTATAAGAAAAAAAATTAAAACCTCAATAAAAAAAAAATTACCACTAATATCGCCTGGCAACATCGACATTATATATCTTGGTGACCCCTAGAACCAATTCCAATTGTCAGAATGCGTTCCGCATATTATGTATACGACAAGTCTATGGGATCCTGCACTATTACATACAATGTACCATCTCAGCCAAAGGGATTATAATTACACCCAAAACTATTATTATATTATCCGACACTCATATTATCACGGCTACAGCGAATCTAATGATTTAATATATGCCATCTGCCATATTCGACGTGCTTGTTCGTTTAATTATCATATTCAATCAATTAGTATGTATTTATCATTATCGGACTGTTTTCTTTCCCCCAAAATAAAAATAAAATTATGTACACTAGCATATTATAATGCGATCTATACACACTCTTATCAAACAGAATCCACGCGCGCATTTGAATATTTATTATTTTGTTATCACTGTTGTGATAAATGGAGATCGAATATTTTGATACACTTATTCTTATTCAATAACATTGCGGTAAAATTAAGGAAGATTGAATGTTCATGAATTGATAATGTGACCCGGATATTGAGATTTTAACAATTTCCGCAAAAAGCGAACGATGTGTGATGTGAACGATTTTTATGTGCCTTACTAAGATGAAACGTAATGTTTTTATAACCACGTACCCATCTACAACAAACATTATTTGTCATTCAATCATTTTACAGTCAATATAAATGATTTAAATATAATCGTTTAGCAAAGACCCTTTGCCAGTACCTACCCAAAAATAATCAGCATGCATTTAACTAAACGGTACGTTCATTTTTAAATGTTTATACGATCTTTTAAGAAAATAATTTTAACGTAACTACCTAGTTCTTACAATATTAGGCCGTTTCACACGGGACACCTGCGTGGCGCCACCGGCGTAGCGAGATTCCTCTTTACATATAAAGTGGAAATGCGGAATCTCGCCACACTGGTGGCGCCACACAAGTGTCCCGTGTGAAACGGGTCTTCATCTCGTGTGATAAATAATAAAATAAAAATGAAACTGTAGAATTATGTTGCTAAAATATATCCTTGCAGTTTCTTATGTCAGGTTACGGGACGAACTTAACGGTTCAAATTCTTCTAACGAAAAATATCATTTTTCAGTTATCACAAATTGACGAAACACGGCAGTTATTCAGACCATTCATTCAGTCATGTTTGTATGGGTCGGCGACAAAACGTCGATAAAAATATGACTAAATGAAAGTAATAACAGATTCGTTCTTAGGATTTATTTTGTGAGCGGTCTGACGAAATACTGCAAGAGAAAAAAAAGTGTGTACTGTGGTGAGCAGCGAGCACTTTCTTCTGTTGATAAATGGCATTGCTGGCTGCTGCACCGGCGCTTCATCCGCATTCTCACGCCAAGTACCTGGTCGATGTACCTACCAGATAAATTGACTGGTAAATGTGAGAAATAATTATATTACAATGAATATCAATACTGAACCTAATGATGGTAGTCTAGGTATTGAAATTTCGGACAGATTTTTTCAAGCCCCAATTAAAAAAAAAATATGGGATTACCCCACAAAAACGCAGTGTTCCCACCCGCTTACGCAATACGAATATTATATTCTAATGAGAAAAATCGATATAACTACTTAATACATCATATAGTGACATGTTTTTATCGTGAATTACGACGCAAGAAGATGAAGTGAATATAAGTTGTTGCCAGTCCTGTAATATTGTGAAAATTAATATAGGTACGTATGTCTGTTCCAAGCATCCAAACAATCTTCAAACGAAAGATAACTGTTATTACAACGAAAGAGTACAAGTAACATTGTCTTTGATACTTTACATAAAAAAAAAACTTCTATTTAGTACTACTAGTAAATATCTATTTGAAAGACATCGTTTCTTATCATAGTCGTGTCGTACCAAGGTAACAAGAAGAGCCCAGGAATATTATTAAGTTATTATAATAGCAGTATAAGTAAAAATGACAATTAAGTTTTTTTAAATCTTCTTTGGACTTGATTTTGAATCTTGATATTTAAGCATTGTATTTTATTACAAAATGTCGGCAATCTTCTGATTCTTGATGTTGCCAAATTATAGAAAACTAATCAGATGAAGACCCATATAAGCTGACAGTACGTTTTATTTGATTAATTAAATATATTAGGTAGGCAGCATACCATATTTAAAAAAAAACGCAATATCGATTTTACTATACGATGTAATATATTCTAAAAATATTCATTTTATATATATTAAGTATCTGTATATTTAAGTATTATTACATATTATATTAATACAAGTAAATATCATTTGATCTAATTTTATGCGAGGTTATCAGGCAAAGAACGTATCAGGATTAGTAAAGAGTGCAAACAAGTGCAAAGTTATAATACATTATATTCTATTAACTCACCCAATAACAGTTATCCAAGTTTATAATTTTGAAATTGTTCTACTCACTACTGAAAAGTTTCTATTATTAAATATTATGTATTACTTGTTTATACATACTCTTATTATCGTAGCTGTATCATATCATGTTTTACTTTATTTATTTCTACCTACGTAGATTGAAAAAATTCTCACGATGCGTCCCGTGAAAATAGTATTAAACCGAAGAAAAACATCCGATACGAAATTATTTCATCACACAATGTATTACGATTTGTATCCGGGATGCAGAAGGTAAAAAGTATGACGCCGATCAGTTGTGTGAGAGAAAAAAGATTTTTTTTTAATCGTCCACCGAGCAGCCAGAGTGACGACCGGCGGGCGATCGTTGTGAGAGGTCCGGCGAGCGCCGCAGGCGACCTGGCACTCTCAGACCGTGACACCAATACCGCCATTTCTTCGGCGCGTTATCGAGTTATCACATTAGTCTGTTATCAAAATGCAAATGAGTATTTTTTTCATTTATTGCATTGACCGCGGTAGTGATAGGCATTTGGTTGTTATGTATTTTATAGTTTTGTCGTCATGGTATAGAGATAGCCGAACACCTAGCGAACTACAAATCACCCCGATATTATGTAGATACACATCTCCTCTTTCAAGCTGTATTTAGAAGCATTGGCTATGAAAGAAAATGCATGCAAAAGGATAAAATCTTTTAAGTCATTTGGTGTATCGACGTATGCATAAAATATATATACAATTTCAATTTATTTTTTAACATATTGTGGACATCAAAAATTATAAGTTTAAGACGTTCACAACACGACATGAAACGATAAAGAAAAAAAGTAATAAAAACGATAGAAATTAAAATATAAAAAGAGAACATACCTATTATAAACATACAAAAGCAGTGAAAATAGAATTATACATCTATAGAAGTTCAAAGAAACACACCGAGTTTGCTAAGGAGACCCTATTTTAAGAATTTATAAAATAGCGTCCACCTAAACTCACCCTCACGCAAGTGGAATATATCAACACCCGAAGCAATTTGGTTGAACATAGTAAGTTATCGCCCTCCCAATTGGCATTACCAGTGGGCAGGTTGGTTCTGCACCTTGGGAGAATAAACAACTGATGCTCTCTATTTCGAAGATAGTTATCGCCTACACACCAAATAGCACAGAGAGCTTGAGTATTTTAGCCAAGTGATTAACGGTAATAACAAACAATACCACGTCTTATAACGTATCACATACGGGAGACGCCCAGGACAAAGAGGTCCGGATACAAAACTATTATCATAAAAGAAACAATCTAAGGACAAGATTGCATAAGAGCACGGCCTCGTCGTTCCGATCAGCGTCCTCGAATGTATAGATCGCTTTGATGAATGGCAACTTTCGTAGAATCAAAAAAAAAGACTCGGCGGTCCTATCTCGTTCAAATCCCAGCAAAATTAGCAACTCCGCAATATGTTATGTAAGTGATTTTCCAACTCTTTTATGTCACTTAACCCACCCGCACATTATGCAACACTGATTTCCGTTGAATTTACTTAGGATCATCCAACGCTATTTTGGCGTATATTTATCACGATTCTTCTCGTTCAGCAATACGAACAGAAATTCGCAATGCATACAATATTTTCATAATAATTATTTAAGCTTACCTATAATAACATAATAATTATTAAACTGTTCTTATTACAACAAAAAAGTGATTGTCATTTTCAGGTTAAGGTTATATAAATTGAATGTTGCCACAGAAAAAAATAGCTGACTCTCGAAGAGATTTAAAATTCATACATAATTAATTATTCGAGTTATAATAATAAAACCGTTCCAAGTCAAGCGTTAATTAAAACAGCTAAAGACAAGCCTGCCGAAACTTATGTAAGTAAATTTAGTTACCCAGGGCAGAGTTTTCCAACCGGTGTGCCACTAACGTAAGTATAGGATATTATAAGGCCGAGCGCACACGACAACTAATAGAAGTTCTCATAAGTCACATGCCAATTATTTATTTCGGTGAACGTTTGGACATGGGGATTTCACGTGGGGACATGTGGGGGTGCCGCACGTGCAATCAATACGACAGGGAATGAGCGGTAGAGCATCGGGAAATGTGAAGTGCGCACCTCACGCCGCCCTTTTGACTTTAATTGCACAGAATAATTGCATCCGATTATTTTCTTTATGCGAGATACGTACACAACATAATATTATGATTTTCAAAAAATGACAGAAAGGTCTGACATGACACAAAAAAGTTGGGAAACACTGACCAAGAGTATAAAAAATACAGGGGTTAATTATTAAAAGTACCTACATGATCAACAAACATTGATTATTTACTAAATACAATTAAGTACATAATTATTGTATTATATTCGTATCCAAAAGGTTCCTCAACGTCGGAGATACGAGGGTGGGTCAATAATTCCTTAGAAAAAAGCATTAAAACAGTTTTTATTTTTGTATTTTTTTTTTATTTCTCAACATAATCTCCTTGGAGCTCAATACACTTGGTTAGACGTTTCTCAATATTTTTTAAACCGTCAGAAAAATAAGTTTTCGGAAAGTCCTCAAAATAAGCATTTGTCCGATCGATGACTTCTTCATTTGAAAAAAAACGTTGTCCACTTAGCCATTTTTTTAAGTTTGGGAAAAGGAAAAAGTCACTGGGGGCTAAATCTGGCGAATACGGTGGGTGGTCGACCAATTCGAACTTCAATTCTTCAATTTTAGCCATTGATCGTAAACATGTGTGAACACGGGCATTGTCCTGATGAAAGAGGATTTTTTTCCTGTTTAAATGAGGCCGTTTTTCTTCAATTTTGTTTTTTAGCTGGTCCAATAAAGATGCATAATAATCCCCTGTTATTTTTTTTCCTTTTTCGAAATAGTCAACGAAAATAATTTCACGTGCATCCCAAAATACAGTAGCCATAACCTCACCAGCTGATTTTACGGTTTTCGCCTTCTTTGGACATGGTTTGCCTTCGCAATCCACTGCTTTGACTGTTCTTTCGTCTCGGGAGTATAGTGGTGTATCCATGTTTCATCTACAGTCACAAAACGACGAAAAAATTCATCCGGATTGCGTTGCATGAGCGACAACAGGGCTTTAGAGGCTACCACCCTATTGCGTTTATTGTCGACTGTGAGCAAACGCGGCACCCATCTTGCAGAAATATTTTTCATGCCCAATTTGTCATGTAAAATAGAAATGACGCTACCTTTTGAGATCCCTGTAACCTCAATTATCTCACTCAACTTTAATCTTTGGTCACTTAACACCATATCGTGGATTTTATTGATCATTTCTGGTGTAGTCACCTCTACAGGACGTCCTGAGCGTGGTTCATCCTTTGTTGATGTACGACCACGTTTAAATTCATTTAACCAGTTATAAATAGTTGCAAGTGAAGGAGCAGATATGCCGTGAACTAAATCCAACTCATTTTTTATTTCCTTTGCTGTTAACCCTTTTATATTAAAATGTTTAATAACAGCCCTTAACTCAATTTTCTCCATTTTCCATTTTTCCATTTTCCACAAGCAAATTTTTTTTTTAAATGTACGAGAAACACACAACAACCCGACCAATCTGATTGAAACTTCGCAGCATACTGAATCGGTAGTGCCGCTGCATGAAAACAAACCGCTTACAGTACTAGTCACGCCACCTGTCGGCTTTTCTAAGGACTTATTGACCCACCCTCGTAACTTGAATAAATTACTTATTTTATTAATAAGAACTACCTATCTAATCAGCTACACAACTAAAGAAAATAACAGCGGGTAAATTGTATACAGACAATTTATAGTAAACAAAAACAATTATGTATTGATATGAACGAGTGAAATTAATTAAGTAGCGATAAATTATTAATCTGTTATTTAACTATTTTATAATGGAATATCATCATAATTCATAACATTTACAAAATACGTTAAACAAACAAATATTGTACCTGCACGTATTAATTAATAATTGCCATTGAAATTAATATAATAAACGACAGGTAAGCAAAGCAAATCAATGCATACAGCCCACAATATTTTTCGTCTCTTTCTCTCACATTCTCCGGAATAGTGTTGATTCTGGAGTTAATTTAGTTATACCTACCTTACGTTGTACGTAGCCTTTCTCTTTGGAAATTTCGACAATGGATCTGTTGCAGATATACTGAAACAATCAATAAGCTATTACCGGGAAGTTTTAAGCCTTAATTTTAATTTCCTGAATAGTAATAGGTACTAATCACACGATTAACCATACCTGACGGCGATGAATTATCACATTATCAGTATTAGATAACGGTTCCATATTATATTGTACTATACGGCGTTGAAGCATGGATTCAGATCCCTTAGTGGAGTAAATACATTAAACCGGCTTGAAGCATTTGAAATGTAGATCCATAGAAAAATGTTTCGAGTGGTCTGGACCGAGAGTCAACTCTCCGAATGAAATCATGCAGATGATTACATAGTATAGGTACTGCAATTAACATTGGACGTCAAGATTAAACGGCGTTGAGGTAAATGATGAAAGAAAACATCAAATATTGGACTGGAATAAAAAATCTCGAGGAGATGTTTGGGAGAGAGACAAATGTGAGTGTCGAAACCTGGTGATCATCAGTCAGGGACACCGGACAATGAATAACGACAACCCTAACTGTGTATACACAGGATTAAAAGATGACAACCTCGTAAGACGTAGTAGGTATGTATTCATTTTACGATAAATTATTTTAATGGGATGTTGTGCCGACACAGTTTCATTTTTATTACTTTATTCTGAGATTAATGAATTAATGACACAATCGAGGCGATATGTCATTTGTACGATGTTGCCATCTCCAGTTTGTACATATTATATATTATATGCATATTTTACCCCTTATTTAATTATTTGAAAAAGAGTGACAGCCCTAACTAGGTTGGTCGTCAATAACATAGCCAAAGACACAAACAGTTCTAACGTTACGCTTTCTAAAAACTATTAAGTATCGATGAAAACAAAAAAAAAAACAACAAACTTAAAGCTTTTATTCAACACAATCGCATACAAATTAACGAAATATTCGGGCTTTGTGACCGGAGATTAAAGAAAAACACGCGAAACTGTTTTTCTTTGTGCGGAGCACGCATAAAGCTCATTTTCACGTAACGAATTGATTAAAGACAATAAAAAGCCCCCCGACTTTGGTGTTTCAAATCATTCGGTTCTTAAATAATATTGCGTATTGAATAGGCCAAATTAAAATATAGCATAGGATTAGGTAACGATGAAACCTTTTTCATCAATTTCGTAATGAAATCAATTACTATTAGTCACATTGTCTACCTAAACACGGAAGGCATTCGGAATGTTTTATTTTTTATATTTTCTTGCATAAGCCTACCTCCTGCATTGTCCTGCTAGCCAATGTTTAACAATGTCAAGCTTTCAATCAATAATACCTTATAAAATAAATAATATCCTTCCCTCATATGACCACCATGCATAGAAAATAAAAACAATCAGAATAACGAACGGCATGTCACTTCTGCTTCAGATCGCGCTATACATTCATTCGGACGAAAATAAGCATTAATATTTTCCAGTCCTTAATTTATTCCACGATATAATTAATACGATGTACGTAAGTGGCGAAGGGTGCCTTTAGAGTAGTTTAGAGTTTACAATGTAGATAACTGAACAGAAATCTTAGGACAGCCAAATTTACGGGATTGGAAATTTGACTGATACAATCTACTAAACATCCAGTAGACCTGGTAGTCCACTACGAGATTGACTACGAGTAAAATAACAGTCATATATTATTATAATATAAGCGAAGTCGTTAGAAGAATGACCCGTTTCATATTATATTAAACCAGGTAAAACAAAAATCTCATTAATAAATCGTGTCAAACTACACATAAAAAAAACTTTGGATTACCCGAAGCCTTTCTTGTAGATGTAGAAGATTAAAAATAGAGTTGAATACACTACGACTACATCTATGTGTGGGTGAAGTCTGAATTCAATTAAATTATAATACTTAGGCTCAGATGACTCTTTGGTATTTTTTATTTTAATACTTATACAAAATCTATTTTTTTTTCTTAATAATGTAGGCTTAAAATAATCGACTTGTATGGAAACGATCCGAAGCGTATCGATTTAAAAACATATGTGATTTACAAATGTTTACCAAGAAGACAATGTACTTCTAAATAATAGTTAATTTCAATTAAAATTTAGTAAATAAATATTTAAGAACTACTTACTCAAAAGTGTTGCAGGTAATCTATATTGTAAGTATGAATCTCGTAAAATCGTAATAGCACCCTGCTATTAAAATTTCTTAAATATGACATATTATGTACATATATGTATTATTCCATTCCCGTTCGATGTCCACAATATACATTAATTTGTGACGAGTCTTTACATTGACCATGCATGAAAACGAGACAAGAGAATAATGTTGCAGGTACATTGGTACAGAGTACAGACTAGATACAATTAAACTTTGGCTGCAATATCTACTTTATTTACATCAATAACAACATAATTATTAATACTTTACCTTTAAAAATAATAGAAGTTTCGGCTTTATGTAGTTAACTATAGGTAAAAATAATGCAAACGATTAAGTGCATGATTATTAAGCCCAGTAGTATGGCAATTTACCTAATGTCATTGTTGTTTACAGTGACATCCGTTTATCATTATCTGTTAATTAATTACAAGAATAACGCATTAACAATAAGTTGTACCATTGCCGACTCAAGTAGAAAGCCGATACATTCACAATAAATGGTCATACTTTTTCCGCCCCTCCCGTTGTTGTATATGTATGAACTGTCATTGTTCTATAGAGTGTTCATACTGACGCGTCTGTCGTGTTCACAGGGAATGGTTTGATTTTAATAGATAAGTTACATGATAAATAATACACTAGCATTAACACACCTTCTACAAATGTAATGCATAGATCAATGCTGCATATTTTTTGGAAATCGATATAACCACCGGTTTTTGTGTGAAGGACTAGTCTGACTTTGACAGTGCTGATGAATAACAAGAATGTATATTATTTATTAATAACACTAATAGTTAATATATTTGATTTGAGATTTTTTTATAATTCAATTTTAAACGAGAAAGGGCGAATCAATATGTCAAGCAATCTGGGATCTGATTTTGACAGCTGAAAAGTAGACCACTCGTTGTTGTGCAAATCAATATATTTTTTTATCGTAAATACTTCACTATAATAATGTCGACATAAATTATACTAATGGTTTTATAAATGCGTTTAAAAATTAATAAACGTAAAAAATCTTAACACCACTGCACATGCATGTACTGAAATATGACTATATTCTTAAACATTAGAGCGAGAGATTTAAAAGAATACTATTTTATGCAATAAAAATACTTTATGCAGTCATCAAATGTTTAAAATAAATATAAGGATAACAAGGCTTCAAAATTATATAAATAGATTATCTACAACGTTTGAGGAATGTCCAAGATCATGCTTTGAAAATAGAATAAAAGCTCCATTTTGACCTACGCTGAGCATGTCCTCCCTCAAGACGTCATCAGACATTAATAAAAAAACTAGCATTCAAATCGAATTCAGTTTAACATTGTCCACTCTACTACTTTTATTTTTACAGAATTTGACAATAAATTATTGTCAAAGAAAATTTGAAATATTATAACAATAATAATATTATTTTGTTAATTGGACCCAATTAGCAATAACTGTATTATTTAATTTAGTACCTAGTCGCACTTGAGGTATTCAACTGGACTTTGAATCATTCCGTAATACCGCGGTCAGTACTACCTAGAGACAGAATACTTTAAAGAAATTCCGAGGAACATAACATTATTTATTATAATATGGCCGACAAGTAGTTTTGAAGAATTAATTAATTTATTTATTATTAATAAAAAAATATCTCAGATAAAAATAACGATTTTCATACACAAAAATACAATCTGAATAATGATAATAAGTACCTACACCCCCACCCCCAAAAGGTGTCGCGACGCCGTATTATAATATAATATGAATGTAGTATGTACCCACGATGGCCGAGCGGCTTACTCGTCGACTTATAATGTCGTGGATCACAGGTTCATATGAGGCCGATAATATGATCCTTTTGGATCGGACATGGTCAAAAGAAAGAAAGACATTAATATGTAGCTACCTAAGCCTCATCTTGCTCGTGTATGCGCTTGTAGACCATGCGATTTTTTCGATACTGAGCAAAGTCCGAGATTTACCTATTATATCACTACCCGATGTCCTTTCGGTACAGCCACCCTTAATTATCACCAAATGTGTTTAAAGCGGATAAAAGAGGAAAAGGGTGTTAATATGTACAGCTATCTACTAGGGATTACAATCCTTAATTTTTTAATCCTGGGATTTTACAAAAGCATGGGAAACCTATCCCAAAAAAAAATTTGGCGTCCAGTATATAATATACAAATATATATAATATGCCAAACAGCTGAAATGGAGATGGGCGGGGCACATTGCTCGCCGAAAGGACGGCCGCTGGACAAATGCCGTCATCCAATGGTACCCAAGGGGTACGAAACGGCCACAGGGTCGCCCTAAAAGCCGCTGGATTGACGAACTGGTAAAGTTCGGCGGAAATACGTGGCAGCGAACGACACAGGACCGAGAGAGTTGGAGAAAGCTTGGGGAGGCCTTCATCCAGCAGTGGATTGACCCCGGCTGATGATGATGATATAATATACATACGAAATATTCGTATAAATAAAACTACAGAATTTATCGCATTATATTTGGTAGAACTTAATAATTATTGATTGATGATTTTCTTTATATTATATTGTTTTCTACGTGTTCATCCGAAATCCCAGTGTTGTATAAAACTAAATGCCCATTTTCGCTCCTAAGCGAAGTATGTGATGAGAGTAGAGGTTATACCTATTAACAGTTTTTTTCGCAGAATGGTTATCAGCCAATCAGTCAAACTATTGGTTCTTGCACTGGAACAAAAACATATTTTTTTAAATAATAATTGATCCCGTGACCGACGGCTTCATAAACGACCGCTTTACCCGACCGGGTGTCGCGATGCATACGCACAATGTGGTATAAACAAATACACATGAAAGGTAATAAATACTAAAACTCCTGCCTAAATATTTACCTGTTCCACTGCCAAAAAATAATCCATCAATTTGTCACACACTACTTGATAAGGAATAAAAGCGCACACCTATCCACGACACAACCGACGCAGTGACTGACATAATACGTGAAAATTAACAATAATATTAATAATATAACCAATAAGAGGCTTCTATCAAATTTCAGAGAAAACTATCAGTTTCAAATTATCGCTACGATGCACAACTTGTAAAAATAAATAATAATTTATTGTGTGTGCGAAAATTTGTATGACTCACAAAAACAAAATATTGAAATAAGGCACTGGGTACGTTTACATTCGCAATATTATAATATAATAATATTATGTTTGCTCGTTGTTTGGTGTTGCCATAAACGAAATTATTTTCCCTAAAATATTAAATAACAACGATACTAATTATTAAGTAGGTACTACTACTATATACCTATGTGTAGTTTCACTAGCATTTTTCTAACGCTATCAAAATTTGAGTATGTTGTATAGTGACGTGTTAATTTGACAGTATCCTTCACTAAATTCTACCTAAGTAGGTATACAACACATAAAATAATCCGACGGTGTCAGAAGTGTTCCATTTTATTTTATGAAATGAATACTATTATCATTATTTTGATTATTTAACAAGAATAAGAACGAAAATAACAATTCAATATTATCTTAAGTATTTATTAACACTTATTTATGAGGTTATAGCGTTTATAACCCCTTATTTACAACGTATAATATGCCGATGGACTGATAGAATACTATAGATTTCGTATTATTAATTACACATATTATCAATCTGTTTATATTACTTATAAGAAAAAAAAGCTACCATCATGATATTGATGCAATAAACCTAATTTAAAACTATATAAAAATGTATTCTTAATAATAATAACAGTCGATCACTCATAATACGAACTTTCGTTTCGTGTCGTGAACGATAAGGTTTGCTACCGCTGTCCTCGGCATAGAATATGGGACAGTGTAAAAAATATTGACACAGCATATTATTATAAATAAAATAATATTATAATGAATGAACGACAATCAGTAGTTTAATAAACGGTGTCATTTTTTTGGGAAAAAATAAATCCAATTACTAGTCTGCATAGCATCCAGATTTACACGGTGTAATTTGACATCCGGTTAGGCAGATATTATCATACTTTCATATTGTCGTGATCTACTGAATTAGATGCAAATCGAATGAAAACAAAATGTTTGCCGAGTAATATGCAAATACCTGCAGTCAAAGATGCAAATTAAGAGATAAACAATGTTATGTTTGTTGATTTTTGATAAGCATTAATTAATTGAAACATTTTCGGATGGATTCCTACCACTAGATGACTAAATTCCAGAGCGTTGGAGCGGAGCTCGGAGCAGTGGAGCAATGGGGTTTTACCCGGAGCACTCAAAATTTGTAGTGGTCCACTCCGGATGTTTTTTAATTATTAAATTTTCGTCCAACAATCCAATGAAAATATTATAACTTGACACTTTGCACTGGAATTATTTGAAATACGGCTATACTACGGAGTGATAAATAACCTCACTTTTTTGACAAAAGAGGCAGATGAGAAAAGACGACCTGCTGTCGGATTTTGTTTAATAGAATTAAGTAATAATGAAAATGACGAATAATAAACCTTATTTCAAAACGACTTTTTAATTTCTTAACATTTAAATACAAATTAAAACTTTCTACCGGAGCGGAGCAGATCCTGGAGCTCTAGATAACTCTTATTATATTAATATAATACAACTTAGTTACCAAGCACTCAGTCAGCAGGGGTGTTCTAAGTAAAACAGAAGTAATTTTAAACAACATTTAAAAAAACCTTTTTTAATATCTTCAAAATGGCCATTACGATAATGCATAATGAGATAAGATTGTGCGACCATGGCACTGTGCAGAGATCTGGTAAGAGGTAGAAGTAGATGGTATCTAATAGTCACTGGATATCATTCATGGTCAGTTACATGCGTCTGCATACATTCTCTTATCAAAGTACGGTAAGTGCCTATACTTATAGGTACCTACCTGTTTGCTGTTTAGCTAGGCGTCAATTGGCGCAGGCCGGCGAGACGGCGAGGTTCAGGTGTCAAGGCGACTGACCATGTCATGTATTTTCAATAATAATAGTTGAGGATGCTACACGTGATTCAATCATTTTGATCGGTACATTTTTATACAGATTTCGTCGATACCGTCCGTATTGTGTGTCTACAATATCTATATCATAATATATTTACAATTTCATATAATATAGTGTACGACTTACTTCTAGGAACCAAAGACGACTGATTGAACTCACCAAACTGACACACGTTAGTTATACGTTATATACCCATAGAATAGATTAATAATACATACCTATTATAGTTAAAGAGTTGCGAAAGCCATTCGCGGTTTTGACGGCAATTTCGAAGAGTAATGTTTTTAATATTATTATTTTTTTTAATTTAATATTATTTAGTCAATTTAGTGGTCAAGTAATCAAGGATCAATACGCATCCAAGAACATATTTTTTTTTACTTATTTTTATATTTAAAACAAAACTTTCAGTTTAAATATCTATACGCAAGTACATACCTACAACTACATCATATTTTATAAATATTTTTATTATTAAATTGTAGTTTGAGAAGTTCTTTTAAGGTGACAAAACTATTTTTGAAAAATGTAAGTACCTACCTATTTAAAGTTTAGTTAAGTACTTATTGTTTTTTAATTTAAAAAAAATCAATTGACTAAGTATATCCACTAACGATCTAAGCAGACGAAACCGGTTATAATCGTTATTCAACAATGTCGAATAGTTAGCTACTATATTCTTGTTCTTTTCATGCCATCTTCTGTCACAGGTCGGCGACCAAATTGCTGGACCATTTGACCCATTTATGTCAGATCGTTATGCCATTATGCCCACGCCTCTGCTTCCCTCGAGATGTCACTGTACTCTCTAGTTTCGTTGCGGAAAAATGGCAAATCTGTATGCGCTTGATGTTAGCTATAAGTTATTAGCTAAAAATACCTCCTCGTCGGTAGTGTGATCAGCCCGGGAAATCCGATGCAGCGTACAGTCGATATTACTTTTATTTTGATTTTAATTTATTTATGAATTACTTACCTATACAGTACTTTTTATATTTTTATTTAAATTAAGTACAATATGATAAACAACATAACCTCATAATATGTTTAACCCTCAAATAACAGATTTCAAATTCACAACCCTATTGTAAAATTGTCACCACAATATTAAATCATCACAGTGCAAATATTCTTAATAAATGTTACAAAACTTATATTTTTTTATAAGTAGGTACTTAATGTTATAAATTTCAAATGGAAACATAGTATACCTACAGTAAATTAATACACAGGCAAGTAGGTATGTATCTACACAGCTATCAACATTTTATCAATTATCCCCCTTATCAGTTATATTATTGATCGGATGATAACGTTGGTAATTTAGCATTGTATTGCAGTGTACGTACGTGCATAATATTTTGCAGAGGGCGACACAATTGAGCGCCCGCAAGTGACAGGCTGTAAATTTTGCGATACCGGTTATACGCTTCAGCAATCGTTTATAAAATTCAGGCATTTTTGCAACTTGGTTATCACGAAAGTTTTTTATGTCTATTTTTCTATCATTTTTATTTTGTAAGATTGTTTAATAATTTCTACATACATATCAACCAATTCGTAGAAATTATCTACATTTAATAATAATTGAACATTACAAAAACATACTTAGTGTTAAAAAAAACGATGCATAAGTAATTTTTTTGCGATTTAGTGTACTTTTGCTACAATATATAAGTACGATACATCGTCGATTGCCACGTCCGATCAATTCTGTGTGCGACATTAAAAGGGCGATAAGTCTAAAATTACTACTTTTCAGGAGAACCGGCTGTGTTTTGGACAACTTTGTATGGAAAATACCAAATCAGCGAGGTCAATTCGACATGTCCCTTCCGTTTTTTATTCATATATGCATTATGATTAATTTGACATACCAACTTATTTGAAACAACATGGCTTAAAATAGTGTCATTGCTCCAAACTAGTAATGGCGCATGGTAAGTACCTACTATCTACCGCATTAATTAAATTTGTGAAAAACTAAATTACTGCTGGTTAGTGAACCCACTATACCGAAATCCCTAAAATGGTTATTTAACAACCGGTTTTACACAATCCCTAGCTGGTGTCATATTATTAATTTAAGCCGGTAACTATCCACCGTTCCGGTAATATAATTAACCCGCCCGCAGACTGGATTATTTACACATTAGCAAAATGTCACTAATATTCATAACAATTACATAAATATACACGTTTAATAAATATAATGAGTCATGCAGTGTTGCCATCCTTATGACGATTATAGTTGTGTACTATAATAAAAAATAGCATTTCTGAAAAACCTATATTACTAACATGAACATCTTTCGTCTTGAATTCTTCAAAATAATAGTATTTTACATTTTTCGCGGAATCAAAATTATATTATTGTACCTAAGTAGGTACTTATAAATAATTATAGTACGGTTGACAGCACTTACCGTGTTTCACAATATTAGATTTATACTAATATAATATCATGACGATTAAGATATAATATGATGTAATTGCGATATATATTTTATAATATGTACCTATATGAACAAATTAATGTAGAATACACCGGCACAGAAAAAATAACAACCCAGAAAAAAGTACCTAACACTTCTTATTAAACGTCCGTAAAGATCCGTATAGTACTGAAATCAGATGCATTTATATTATTATGTCATTGTATATTCTATAAGTATATTCTAGTTTTAATGCCATATTTTTATAACAACTCAATATAAGAATGGAGTAATTTATAAGTGATTAAAATACATACATCTAAGTATTGCAATAGATTAAGCGACAAAACAACTAAAATATCCCAGGCATGGCCCCCGTTCCTGAAGCGGGCCCTCGGGCTAGGGTCTTTGGCGTGCCCCCTACCTATCGCTAAGGTTAAAGGCAATGTGACGCATTAAGTAGCATTTTTCAAATTGTTTTTCTGTCAAGTTAAGGGTACCTAATCAATGTATTACTAGCGATTTTTTGTATATTTAATACATCTACATACTTTAATTATGGAGGTGTCAAGTATCGACACATAATAATCAAAAACTATCATAATATAAATTAAAATGTTAATGGTTATGAAGTATAATAGCTTTTTTTTACTATTAAAGCAACTTTGTATGTTTATCTCATTTATCTGGTTAACCCAAACCTAAAGCCCTGTCAACCCACCCCCTGTGGGGGCCATGATCCCAATAATAATATAAAGGTTGTTCACATTGCCATAGTAGTAACAGCCAAAGTTTAATAGCTGTGAGCTTACCTGCAGTTACAATTCAATTATTGAAAGGCCATTGCTATAAATACCTAGGTACGAGTTTTTTTTCAAATTAGTGAAAAAGCTTATCAAACAATAACTATGCAAGAAAAAAACACTGTGAGATATCGTATCATTGTCGAATATTTCCTTGTGTATAATATAATATACATATTCAAAATTAATAACAGCATTACAATGTGAACGCCGAAGCCATATTATTCAATATGAACTCAAAGAAATATTGAGTAAAAATAAGACATATAAAAAAACGCATCACTGAATATATCGAGATTTCCACGCAGTAATGAGTCCTAAAACGTCTCCAACTGGCATCTGATAAGCCGAACGCGAAAAAAACAGTTGGTAGTGAATGTTAAGAAATTTTCGCAATACGAATAAATAAATCAATTTGAGGAGTTTTAAACGCCCTCAGATCATAATTATGTTGGTATTAAACAAAATCCGCAAGGAAAACACTTGCATCGACAACTCAGTGGCTAGAACACTCGACAGACAAGCGAAATATCGCACCCTCGCAACTAAACTGCATCAATAAAAAAAACGCCAAACAGAGAAAATCGGTTTTGAAGTTTTTACCTTTCGCATTTTGTACTGTGTTTTGGAAATGTGTTTAGATATTGAATGAAGTTTTGACTTGAATTTGATGGCTTAGAGATATGAAATTGTCGGTAGGTACATATACTATGAACGATAGACAATGAAATGTAGTAATTAACTCAAAACACGTAAATTTGGACTTGTGGCGGTTTAGTTGCGAGGGTGCGAATATGTGTTACGAATACTACTAATTCGGTGTAGAACTTTTAAAATGATTTTTCAAGTTATGTAAGCAAATGTTTCAACCGGTCATCAAACAAAAAATACCAATTATGTATTATAAATCTACTTGAGAATCGCCAACTGAAAAGACTAAAATCACTAATCCGCCCCTAATTAAAATTGAAGCTACCGAGAAACAACGGGAATAAGCATGTTGTTTGTTGAAACCGTTGTGCATTAGGCGGGGTCCCGAGCGCAGATGAAAATGCAAGTACCGCCCCCGCCCACGGTAAGCGGAGCGCAGTCGTGACGGCCGCCTCCAACCGCTGGAGACGAGCCAACTTTCCAATAAATTGTTATTCGCTAACTCTAGTCTCTAGCAAAGTCTAGCTGCGAAGCATCGGTAGACCTGCAGCGCCCGAACGGGGGAAAGCATCGCCTTCGAGATGGCGATGGCATGAGAGTCATGCGATTGCACCAAATATAGGTAAATTAGGTGAGAATAAATTATATTACCTACTTAGGACATTGGTCATTAACCTATGCACCTATTTGAAAACATTAAATAAACAAGATTCTAAGATCATTCTAACTAAGCGAAGAGAAATATTCGCTCGTTTAATCGATATGTGGGATTACGGTATCAGGGTAAGTTAAATGAAGATTTAAATACATTGTAAATATAAAAGCTATACTTACCGGTTTCGATGTTATAAAATAGAACGAAATTATTGCGAAGGTAGAACGACGAAATAGATAGGGTGATGTGGTCAATATCCCTATCTAGCGACAATGACATTAATATGGACGAAGCATCTAGAAAATAAAATGACACTCACTTTGTGTCGGGTCTGCCGGATGGCGAAATTCATATTTTAATATCGGTATCCTACGCTCAAATGAACATTCTGCTTGCAAGCGGTCTGGCGACACCGCTGGGTCTGCCCATACAAAATTTCTGACTGTCAGGTTTCGACTCTACCGTTATTATTGTGTTACAAAATGCCAATGTGCCTAGTTAAAAATTGTAAAAAAAAACTACTAAACACTCCAAGAAAGATGGGATATCACTTTTCATGTGTTAGCATTATTTATTATTTATAAAATGCCATTTTAAGATAATGTTTATTCAATGCAATTGAATGACAGAAACCATTGGACAGTCGCCTGTGATGCGCTGGCTCACTTGCGTCTAATATCCGAGAAGTCGTAAGTAACCGAGAATCTGTTTCTAACGCAATGAGTCATGACACTAATACGCTATTACAATAAAGGTTATATTACTATAAATTCTCGAAGCTTGTATCGCATAATGGAAATGGATACGTCATATGGTCACGTGACATCTACCATACATCTGTGAATGACTTTCATGCACAATTTCTCGTGCGCGCCGGTATGAAGTGAGTTGTCCATTTAATATGTCATTGTCTAGCGATATTGAAGTGTTTCATCTTCAAAATTGAATAATATAATAAGTATCATACGTGTAAATATCACATGAAGATGCCCACAGTGGCCGAGTGGTAACAAATCGGCTTATAAAGACATGGGTCTCGGGTTCAAGACCCAAGTCTGGAAAATTCGTATGTCGTTTTTAAATATCTGTTTGGTCCCAAAGCGTGGACCTAATACGATGAGCAAGTGGCTAACATCCATTTCTCGTAAAAGAAAGGCGGCCGAAATCCACATAGGATTGAAGAGCCAATTAAAAAAAGTAAATGTCACAACTAAAGATGTTAAAGAAAACTTGAAAACGAGGCCAAAAAGGACTTCCGGACATCGTATTTATATAAAATATAATTTTTCATATTTATATATTATTTTGCATACAAAAATGTCGCTTACGTCAAATTGCAACTTGATCCAGTGATTTTTAGTGAACCTACAAATTGCAACTTGCTCCAGTGCTTTTTAGTGAACCTACACAAAACTGGAAAAGGATTCAGCACCTCTGTCCATAACCTATTATAATAATGTAGCCGACACTGATGCAATGTGCAAAAAATATGCGTAGGCATTTGCGATGTGGTTATCACTGTTATACCTATATTGAAAATGTGATTGATTTGACTCAGTATAATTTATTCTATGGCCGTAATAGTAACCATCGATTAATTTAGAACTAATATAGGTACCTAGTTTATATTTGAAAGTTAATAATTTTTTTGATGTACATGTTGTAAATAAAAAAAATAAAAATGAGTAGGCTAAAAATATTAACAAAGCTCATGTTGGCCAATTTTTATTTAGACGAAAATCGAAATACAGAAAAACCATATTGTATGCAATGCACGTAATTGCAATGGGTATACAAACACTACAATCGTTACCAAGTGCTCCTATGGGTAAATATTTATATGTGTGTAGGTATACAATATAATTCATTTTATGACAAAAAAATACATACCTACGTGTGGTTCATACAGGTAGGCAGGTAAATCGGTATTGATTGGACTTAAAAACCACCTGAATATACGTTACTAACAATAATAATCTTGTTCAAACAGTTGATTTTATTTAGATGCCTACCTATATTGAGAAGAAAAGAACGTGAAGTATGCAATAATCTAATCT
Organism: Rhyacophila brunnea; assembly: GCF_057557595.1. Taxonomy (NCBI): domain Eukaryota; kingdom Metazoa; phylum Arthropoda; class Insecta; order Trichoptera; family Rhyacophilidae; genus Rhyacophila; species Rhyacophila brunnea. The sequence goes on from NW_028232774.1 coordinate 27,430,907, forward strand.
AACGGCATATTACTATAATATGAGAGAATTTGTAATAATATGTTAAAAAGCGTGCAGTGGAAAATTCCAAAATGCTCTCAAGATATCTGAAACACGGCGACGATAACGTGGCAAACAATAATTCCGATAAATACTAATTGAAACAGTTCATATTTTAAAAACTTGAACATTGAATAGATTACGGCGACACTTCGTTGTCTGCTAGTCCCTGGCCTATACAAACAAATATGGCGCGATTCGGTCAAAATATTTGACATACAGTAATGTGTAAGCGTACAATATCAATAATAACATCTCTGTAGAGAGAGTGTAGAGACAATAGTTTCCATAACAAATCATAAACATAAACTGGTTATATATAATATTATTATACACGAGAATATCACATGTACGACATCTAAGGAAACGTAAGAGAGTTTTGTACGTCATAAGACTACCGTTTTTAATTATTAGATCCAGAGTCGCAAAACTACATCAATAATTTTGTGTTATATTATACAATATAATATAACAGGCATGTCCAATGCGTCGATAGCGGGATGGATGTTGGTCGATAATCTTTGTGAAAATATAAAAAAAACGAGTAAGTAGGGTACATTCAGTTGTAACTGGTAAAATTCCGTGACCTCGTCGTATAACTCGATTCGTAATTGCATCACTCAAAACCTGTCATAGGAGTGAGAGAAAGAAAAATGTGAGTCGCTGCGCTTTAAACTGAGACGTAGTCCACCTTACCGTCGCGAAATAGGCTCTTTGCGGACTAAGAAAATAGTTTGACGAAGAGTGCAATAAGTGCACTTAAGTAAGTTGTGATGGTAAAAAACAAGCCTTGTTTAATTTGTAACGCATGTGTCCTCGGATCAATACCTATAATACAATCGTACAAGTTGAAGAATGACAACGGTATATGGTGTATAAGATCACTTCTAGTTTAGATATTGGTTTTTTTGAATTACTAATAACTATGTCCTTGCTTTTTTGTACAAGGTGGTTAGTAATTTTGAAAAATCAAAAACATCCAGGCTTTGAAAAAAAACATATACATATTGTGTCCTCACCAGGATCGTACCCAGACCTCTCGGGTAGAAGGCCAGCGCTTACGCACTGCACCACGAGAGCCGTTATATAGAAACATTTATTGCAGCAGGAAAATGCCTTATGGTAGCCAGCTTAATATACTTATCTGTTTTAAAATCTCAATAATTTGAAATAATAACCAAAGGCACGTCAAACAGACGAAAAATAATATTTGGGAAATTTTGGCACGCACACGTAAAAAGGTTCGTCAGCCCTGTTAAGTATAGATCATGTGTGGCAAGTTGTATAAAAGAAAATTGATCGACACCATTTGATCGAATTACAAAACAGAGAAAAGAAAAGCATTAAAATCGAATGAAATTTTCATCAACCAGAATTCGCACGTTTTCTGCGTGTTTTTACATCAACTTATTTCAATGTTAAAACATATTAACAGCGTGTTAAGCGGTGATATGCAAATAATTGTACTGTCATTTAGATTGTTTTCACTTTCATGTGCGCCACAAATACAATTCAATATCTCCATTTTTTTTAGTAATTCATAAAATATGATCAATGAAAACAAGCTTCGAAAAAACTACTCTCGCGTATGGCGTTGGCTGAAATCTTATTATTTAGCTGCGGTCGTGTGTCGTTTTGTTTGTTTGCTTGTTTGCCCAATCATCAAATCTGTCGGCCTGGCCGATGCCATCAAATCACAATGTTGTGAATTTTCTCTGGGCCGAATCAATATTTAACCACCCACCCAGTACGTACTTTAGTTAAAGCAACGTCTGTGCTCGTTATACTTATATCAAAATATAGAAACCCCATACAGTAATGTGGGTTAAAGATAACAAATACGCTTACTCAATGTGTAAAAAACTTATATTATTATATAAAGTCAAGCACTTACTTAAAGCATAAATTATTCATCGCAAAATGAAAAGTATAAACTCACATTTCGTCAAAACATACTTAGTTGAAGTTGTGAGTTTTTGTTTGTTGTTCACGATGTTTTATAAACATAGTTATGTGAATAGCTCTGCTGTCACCAAAAAAATTAAGTACCTACTTACCTAAATTATTGCATATTTTAATGTTAATCAGATAGTATTTTTTGTGAAAATTTCAGAGCTATAATCGCTATAATATTATATATTATGCTAAGTTATTTATTTTGACAAAAAATTAGTAAATAACCATTTTCACTCCTATATTATGTTGCATGTAACATAATTATTTATTTTTTTACACGGATTTTTCGATAGCCATCGCCCTATACCTATATTGGATTTTTCTGAGATTGAATAACGAAAAAACATTTAATTTTCGCACAAAATTGCATTTGGAGCCGCGCTCATCGATTTTGCCGTATGGCAAATATTCAGGTAACACCGCCATATTATAATAAGATTCATTTATATAATAATATTGGTAAACATTTATTCATTCAATAGACAAATTAATTAAATGAACTTCATACTTACTTTCCTATGAATAATGATTGGTAAGCACTTGATTAGATTTGTTATTTTATTAGAATAAAAATACTAATGGACAAGTTTGTTTCTGAGATAGGTAAGTACTACTATGCGATTCATACATGAAATTCATTCATGCGAAAACACGACAAATCGGGAAAAAAAGATCCGCTATACTATAAAACTACAGATATTTCATTAAAAACAAATAATTAAGTAATAATCATTTTTAAGACTTTCACAAAAATAGCCAAGATGCGATTGTAAAATAATATATAATTCGAATTGTGTACATATTATATATTATCTAACTGTGGAATCGCAAAGTAAACACTCGTACGTAATCTCAGATATTACCTATTTAAATGCATACACAACATCACCAGATTCAAAGGTTTTAAATACAGTTGTGTAAAAATAGTTACTGTGTTCACCTAACTTCTGGAATGATGCAAGTTTCTTCGCGGGTGGCAATACGATCAGGGGCCCGATTTCGTAACTATCGTCTCGTGTGGCACCAGACGACATGACGTAATTGTGACGTCAGCCAATATATGCCGCCCGCTCGAGCGTGTATTGGCTGACGTCACAATTACGTCATGTCGTCTGGTGCCACACGAGACGATAGTTAGGAAATCGGGGTTCAGGGGCTCTATGTTAGAACTTGCGAGTGCAAGCTTCCCGGTCGAGATGACGTCATATGACATCATTATGACGTACTACCGGAGTGATAATAGCATTCGAGAAAATAGCGAGTGGTCAGACAGCGGCGCTATTCATTGTCACCATACACATATAGGTGTATGATAATAATATTTTCTATGGTTATTCTGTGCGCGGTCGGCATGCCACGAGCGTGACGACACAATTACGTCATCTCGTCTGGTGCCACACGAGACGAGAGTTAGGAAATCGCGGTGCAGTAATTACTAAGTAGACAGATAGGTACTTACGTGGATTGAAATTGCGATTTACAGGTAAATTACATAGATGTTTGATATTTCAAACTGTATGTAGGAATTTGATATTTTGTAACTAGATTTTACTGCTTATTCGATTGAAAGTACCTACTAACAACGTGAACTTTATAATCGTTATATATATTTAACGAAAACATCTTGACAAGACAGTTATTACTTATTGGCCAGTCAGCATAAAATATAGAGTAGGTACGTGATAAGTATAATTCACTTATTAGTAGACGCAGCATCTGCAGAATATAGAATCTCAGTAACATAATATTCTGGGTATGTGATGATCAGTAGATAGATGAATATGGCAATAAGGGTGAATTTATCGTAGAGTTATCGACTTCTGCTAACGTATCCATTTTAATATTGAGATTCCTTGTGTATTTTTGAGGTTTTTATTATAAGTCAATTACAGGTATTGGCATCATTATAATCAGTTGAGTAGGAAAGTACTAAATTTGGTATACTTATATATTATGTATTGAATAGGTACCAACTTATGCGCAACAAATCAAACAAAAGAGTAAAAAATACACAAACAAAATAACTCCATAGTGGTGGCAAATCAACCGCATGATAGACAGTATCGTACAATATCACGCTTGTTTATCAATGGCTTATCGGAAGAGTGTAGAATTATAAAAAAAGTATGTAAGTATATCGACAAAACGGGCGAATGAACGTTTCAAATGTATTATATTATTTTCATTATATTTGTGTCACCCGACAGATCTCTTAGGTTTTGTGTTAAGATCGTCAAGCGTCTGCGATCCTAACCGATGAAAGTTGAAACATTTGGATTCACAATCATACGATATAGTATGGTGTGGTATGGCATTTATATGCCAATGCTAGGAGGACGATGTATTACTTAATACCCCGTTTAGACGTGCATAGTTTTACTGTTGACTGTACGTATTATCGCGGCCATAACAAAAAATGCACGTATAAACACGTATTATCATGCAAATTGCAAGATTACATGCATGGATTAAAAAAGTTCAGAGGCTTCTGAATTTTCATGCGACAATTGGACTGTGCGATATCTGCGCCTTCGCAGTAGAACGATAGTGGCGAACCTGCCGGTAAAAAAACGAACTACACCGCGCAGATACTCATTTTGAGGTTAACCGATTTTCACGACCTGTCAAATTGTACCATAAAATCATAACATCGCGTCTCGCTTACTCTTGAAGAATGAGATTGGCGAGGCAGTCAGCACTTTTATGCGTAAATAGTTATTATCGCGATTGTTTAAAATATACACTATTGGTACAACTAAATCCAAACACGTGTACAGGTTCTGTCTATAAGTATAAAAGGACATTATTATATAGGTATGAACCTACATTTTTATATGTTTAGATATTTATTTATTGATTTAAAAAATGTGTGCTCAACATAGTCTTGCACTGTGGGGATGACGTTATGATAAAACATTCGCTGGGTATATTGATTAAACATAATATTGAAAAAAGTATATAAGTAATGAGAGAAAATCAAATTTTCTTTAACAAATAGGTATCTAATACAGGCAAAAAAACATGTTTTGTTCGAACCATCTGCTACAATACCATTGCTCCTTTTCTCACGATGCGATTGTCTTCCTGTGTTTCCGGGTAAATACAGCACTAGGATTATAGGCCATCCATGGACTGAAACCGTATGCGGTTTCGAACCATGTGCTATACTAAGCTTATCTTTTCTGGTCATGGAAATATATTTCCACAAAGTATATTATAAGCATCTGATCGTATCCGTTTATACCATACACTTACACTTAGATACTTACAAATTTAGTGAAAATATATTTTCATGAACAAAAATCACAAGTTTAGTATGGCATACGGATCTAAACCGCATACGGTTTCAGTCCATGGATGGCATCTTAGTCGCTTCAATAATAATAATATTATGTTAGTTGGCTCAGTAACCTCATACATGCTGATAAACGACCAATTATTAATGACAATGAAGATTATATTATTATGTAGGTATATAAAAAAAACAAAACAACATAACATAATATAATAAATAGCGAAGTTATTTCTGACAAGTAATCTTTTTTCACGAATTAGTACTTAAGTATTTACCTACTTAATTAATTTAGATTTTACGAAAGCTGATTGATTACATGAATAAAATTCTCCAATCAAGTCAGTAAGTAGATAGATAGGTGTCCACACAACAAAACTGTCAAGCACCAACGTGAATACTGATCCTGGAACGGTGCGAAATTCGAAATAGGTAGCTATCGAACCAAAAACAATATTTGCCTAATTGTAATTCACTGTAATTAATTATTTAACAATTTCATTAAAAACTGTGTTAGTTTCTCAAATCTCAAAGATAATCTTAAAAACATGTCTGATTTGTTTAGTATAAACCTAAGTACTATGTTAAAGATATTATGGCACGCCCTGCATTGTATGATCATGAACAATTAATAATAATTATGACATACGCGATTTTTTATGATTGTTCATTTAAATGTACTAAATAATTATGGTTCGGTGTATTTCACTGTCTATCTATGTTCAGTTATAAGCTACGTTTGCATACGTAATAATGTGAGCACTATATTTTCGGTACAAGTCGAACAAGTTTTGCCTTAAAAATGGTCCATGTGAGTAGTAATTTATAAAACAATATCACAAATCCATTATTTCAAAAAGTTTCAGGGTTTATCTTGACGGTATTTATACAAGTGGAATTGGATGAATCAAGTGACACATACCTATTACATATTATTTTTATTACACTTTTTAACAAGGCCCGATGACAGTGGTGTAGTGAAACAGTAATGTATTTAGTAATAAAAGAGACACAATCACAAACATCCGGGTTTTGAGAAAAAAGGGTATTTATGTATACATTGTGATTTCACCGAGAATCGAACTCGGGGACTCCGGATGAAAGGCCAGCGCCTCACGCACTCTACTACGAGTGCCACCGGAAGTGTATTTAAATGTGGACAATAATAGTGTGAATTCTGCCACAAATGAATCTGCAATGCGAAATTATTTGCAGCTAAGTTTAATCAGTAGTCTATGGCAGCATTTTTCAGGTTCTCTTTCATATATTTAAGCTCCGTCTTTTAGAGAATGATTTCTTCAACGTCTTTGTACGAAACTGTTGAATTTTTAGAATGAAAATAATATCGTGTTCGGATACATGGCAGGACTTTACTTACCTGGTCGTAAAAATATTATAGTCTTCCGATAAAACATGAAATTGAATTAGTATTTCAGAGATGGCTAAAAGTGATAGTGTCATTGTCATTTAGATTGGTTCGAACTCGACGGAAGAGAGTCACGAAGTTTGAAGAAGTCGACGATAAAATATGTGGGTCAGCTGGCACATTCCTACGATACATTCAAGCATGAAGATTTTATTGTAATAATTCCGTAATATCATAACTTTCGATTCGATTATTAGATACGAGCTTAGAAGAAATACAAAAACCGCCACAATACAGGTATGTAGGTATGCCAGAAAAAAAGTCTCATTAATTAAAGGGATAACGATGATCAAAAGCATACAAGTAGCATGTAAATTAACAATCAATTAGCCACAGCTTTCAAATCTTCAATCTCAAATTTCAAAAAAATGTATTTGAAAAATGTATTTTTCATTTATTCGTAATATATCGGACCGCACTCTAATGAGCTTCTGTGTATACGATTTGTTATTATGCCCTGACATATTATATCCCTTCATACACTGAAAAACACCAATACACAAAAGGATATATCAATATTTTTTCATAAAATTAAATTTAATTTATATTAATGAATCATTTAAAAACAGGACCTGTAGACCGGACCGGAGTGTTGATAATAGTGAAGTATTAAAAATTGATAATTGCATTTTTGCAACTTTTAACAAGTTATCGACATACCTAACTTTGCTACATAATAATATGCACTTGGCTCCTTTTATTCCTCAGCCACACAATTATCACTCACTTATTTATTTTTAATTGCTAGAATGTTCGAGCACTCACATAACATTTTAAAAAAATATTCTCAATAAAATACCATGATGATCATTGATCAGAAACAAACTTATATTCATTTTGGGGATATTGGCAGCTTTCCAATATTCAGTCATAATTCACACCTGACGATGGATGCACAGCCCGAAACAGCTGGTGTCATTATCCCAAATCCGAAGCAAATTAGAAGTGGCAAGTATTTTTCACACTGTTATATTATACTCAATGGAATTAGGTACATTATATACACATGTATATAATATTACATTAGACTACGGTTCTACGCGATGTGATAAAAGTTGGGATATGTCGAGCAACGAGTGGATAGCTGGTCAAATATATAAATAGAGCCACTAATCGGCCAGAAACACAGTGTAATGAATTGACGAAACTATTAAGTTTAGTACAAGTATTTGGCTCCAAAATCCAGATGACTGAGACGAATGTAAGGATTTAAAGAAGGACTTCGTCGCAGAGTGGATCGAAACTGTATAATTTTGTAGCGGCGACTAAATACCAACCTGGTAGAAATGAGACCAACAATTATTCATCACGCGGAATGCCGTGGGTTCGAATACCATGTAAGTAAGTGAACGATTAAAAATATCGACCTTTTATAACTGTGTATAAGTTCCACGTCATGGACTTATTTGAGTTTGTGTCTAAGATAATTCTACTGTCATGAATCCATTTCTGAGCATTTTCGAAGTGCCAGAGAATGTATGTATGTAGCTATTGGGTACTTATTTCTAACATTCCGACGGGGCTATCTCGATCGTAATTCCTCGAATCACAGCGAGATATTTGGGAAAATCCAGAAGCTTAGCATTCGATGAAAATAAATTTACCAATACCTTAGCGATTGAACAGGCGGTTAATTATCGAGAAGGATTTAAATAAACATTACAAAATAAATACGTACCTACTGTCTTATTGGAATATCTATATGATGTTAAATACTTTTACAAGACGTTTAATATTAAATTAAAGGGCGCAAAACTTTAAGAATGACAACAAATACCTAATCAATAAATGTCATCGATGAAATTAATCAACATACTTGTATTACCTACTCTGTGTGATTCCTGTCTTCCTCCATCCTCCCACATATATCTACCACAACTCCTATCCTGAGGCTTATTTCACGGGGCCTGGTTGTTCGCTATTACCGAAAAACTCAAGGTGATAAATGATACACCTCAAATACCAATACCATATGAATATGTAGGTAGGAACTAATTCAGTCCCCTGGGTGTACGTCGCGTCGAAGGAACCAAGAACAGTGGAGAGACCTTCGTCCAACATTGTATCGACCCTGACTGGTAATGATTAATCTGCGTTCATGTATTTATAGAATTGTTGTACTATTCCGCTAAAGGTGTTCGCAGCCGTAAATATTGCATTGCGATATACAAACACAATGCATTTTTTGTAGTTGAAGAATTTATTTTAACTGCATTGCTATAAGGGTACGCATTTTAAACTTATGTTCGTGTCTGATTATGCTAACGTGTACATTATCGAGTTTTCTTATGCCAAGTAAAAGAGAGACTGAGAAGAGAGTGAGGGGTCAAGAGATGTCTTCACCCAATAGTGGATCGACTAAAGTTGCTACGATGATTTCAGTCACGATTCGCGAAGAACAAAACATATCACCCAATAAATATTATACACCCATGGTAGTATACAAATCGTAGAATAATTGAAGAGATATTTAGAAGAACGTTCCAAGACACGGGCACATAAATCAAAGTCATTCGGTGGAGTCACCCCCCGACATATCCGACCAGTGTTGCCATATTTTAAAAGTGGAATTATAGTACAGAGCCTCCAAAATTATAGTATTTGGAGATAAAATATAGTACGCGTTGTCATCTGTTGAAAATGAAAATTTTCCCAATTTTTCATAGTCGGCTCGTTTTTATTAGGAAAAATATTTCGCCGCGGGCAGCAGGTTCCCAAATTTACATGGTCGGCTTGTTTTTTTTAGGAAAAATATTTCGTCGCGGGCCGCAGGTACCCGATTTTTCGTGGTCGGCTTGTTTTTTTTGGGAAAAATTTCGCCGCGGGCCGCAGATTTCCAAATTTTCGAAGACCACTCGATTGCGAAATGGCAAATGCAGAATTATAGTACTTTTATATAAAATTATAGTACGATTTTCAAAATTATAGTATTTTGGGCGTACTATACCTATTTTATATCGTACATAGTACGCGGACCAAAATTATAGTACAAATACTATAATTATAGTACGGTTGGCAACACTGTATCCGACATCTAATTAGAATAGCGACAATAAAAATATCCATCAACGCCTCGTGGGACAGTGAGAGAGGAACGCACTTACCGAATATTTTAATATGAAGAAATTGTTTCGTAATCTTGAACAGATAAAATAAATACCCGCCCACTCTCTCTTTGAATGCGGCACAAACATTGAAACTCGACGGAGAGCATACGTAAAGTGAATCCAAAAGAAATTAGTGTTATAATTTATAGTGAAGTGAAGGCTTTAAACACTTATTACAAGTTATAAATTACATATAATTATATCGCAGTGTATTATGCCGGGTCCACACTGGCAACATGTCGCCGGCAACCTCGTTAAATTTTACGATAAGTATGATAATTATCGTAAAATTTAACGAGGTTGCCGGCGACATGTTGCCAGTGTGGACCCGGCATTACGCTTTTGTTGAGTAACGTCTAGGATTTCCGATTATACTCGGTCAGAAAAAAAATCGCCCGTTCAACGCTTGCACATTCTGTTGGTGCTACTTTACGGTAGCTTCAAGAACAGATGCTTGCAGCGGATACTGGACATTACTTTAATAGTAACGAGGAGATGAGAGAGTTAATCAGGCTAGCGACAGGGATTCTTGGAGGCTCCGTGTGGTGGTCATAATATGCTCCAGCTAAGGGGCGTACACGGCCGAAGAAGAAGAAGTAACCATGTAGCCTATCGTCCCACAAAAGGTGGAGATTCGATGGTGGACCTGGCTCGGCCACGTGCTACCTGGCCTGGCTTGCGGACTGGGAATAACAGGGATACTCGGATTCGATGAGTAGTGTCCACATGTTCCACATAAGAAGCGGACATATTATACAAAAAGAAGCATTATGCCTGACTAACATAGTCCTATAACCTACTCGTAACCAACAGTAAATATTCATGTGTCATTTCGGCTATCCAAATAATGCAAAATGTGTGGATCTCTAGCTAGGTCGACTCCTATAGAGATTTCTTACAAGTTTACAGGGAATGGTTGTTAGTCGTGCCCAAACGCTCTGGAAGCAAACATACAATGTTAAAGCAACATAATAACAACGTAACAATAAAACGCTAATATTTTTTTTGTACTACTTATTCCACTTTAATAAATAAATTTGGACCGGTTTCGTCCGCCTCAGAGGGACATTTTCCACAGCCAACTCAATCGCCCCCACTGATAGAATAGCGGTTTGCTCGTGTCCTACTACTGTTTCATTTTCTCACTAGTTCTCCGATATGAATATGATTAATCAACCACTTTTTTTAAATTATTATACGTACAATAAAAATATACTTACACCTAAGTATTATCGAAATAAAAGACATTGAAATAATTTATTGATTTGTAAGTATTTAAATTAAATAATTGGTATAACCAATACAATTAAACAATAAAGATTTTAATATCTTTTGAATACGCCCAAAATGTGTTTAATTAATGAAAAGTGTGTCAATCGGTTGAGCCATTGTGTTATGTTTTACGTGTTCATGGTTTTGACATTTAATATCGTGTAAATATGGCAATCGAAGTTATACTTCACTATTATGCAGCTAAACCGAGATTACGATGCATAAATGCGTCTGTCACCAGTAACGGTAGCAAAATAAAATGTTACTGGGTTAGATGGATGAATAGATAAAAATCATTCCTCGTAAAAAAATATCTTATTTAGATAACACCACAGCGTAAAGATCCATATTCGACGTCCCGGAGTTCGGATATGATTAATTAACCAACAAATTATATATCTAACTGTTTTACAGTTTAAAATGCAAACAAAACAGTTTACTGAAGATCTTGCGAGAAATTATTACAAGGATTGCGGACATGTCTCCGTAATTAATTAACGCTAAACCATAGCAACAACATGCACTGCAAATATCAACAATACTGAAAAATATCATGTACCTATTTAGTTCGTAAGTAATTATTTTTTTGATTATACAGAGGGGCATTCTTCTGTTGCACACCGAATCTAGGATTGAAGGTCGCCGAAAATCCTTGCAATCTAGGTCATTGTTGCTTACATTTTTTGCTATAGCAACTAGTCTAACTGTGCAATTTTAATCTACCAAAATTAGGTACCCTGACTGCTGTGTTTAAATAACAATAACATTGGTAAGTAGTATAATATACATATTATGCACTACACCTAGGCGTCATATCACTACTAGGTGTCTGTATCGATACTGATGTCATATCGGACATAAAATTATCGATAATGTATATTGGTTTCGGTATCGCAACGAACATCCAAAAAAGTATCAAATACTGGTAATAGCGCCTGTACACCTGCATGGATTTACTTGCACCAATAGTGTGTATTTTAAACTATCGCGATAATAACTGATTACACGTGCTGACTGTCTCGACAATCTTATTCTTCAAGAGTAAGCGAGACGGGATGTTATCAGTTATCATGGTACGGTACTATTTGACAGGTCGTGAAAATCAGTTAACCTCAAAATGAGTCTCGCGCGGTGTAGTTCGTTTTTTACCGGCAGGTTCGCCACTATCGTTCTACTGCGCAGGCTACAGAAGCTTCTGAACTTTTTTGATTCATGCATCCAATCTTACAATTTCCACGATAATACGTACGTGTTTACACGTGCATTTTTTGTATGGTCGCGGTAATACGTACTGTCAGCAGTGAATACATGGACGTGTAAAGGGGGTATTATATATGTACAGAATTTTTTCTGCGATATCGAAAGAAGCATACATACTGGGTATCGTAAGAAAATTTTCACGACGTATCAATACGTGATAATTGACAATAATTGCACTGACTGGCAGAATTGGGTTGAGAGTACCTAGCTAGAGTCTACTCAGGCCATATCAGGGAACACAGAAATAATCTGTTCAGTGGGCCAGATTCACAGTTTCACAAGCGACCATTCTGCCACTCGTCGAAGGGGATGAATAAATTAACCGACAACAAATCTGGAAAAATGGGAGGTCCGCAATAATTGCCAGTGTTGAGAATACCTATAAATAAATAAATAAACTGCACGTGACAGCGTTGATGATTTGACAAAATAATGATAAGGTAGGAAACGAAATAAGCATTGTGTTAGATTGTGTTGACAGCGCGAATAATATATTTTATAGGTCGAGTGTGACGACACCCCGCGGCCGCATTTCGACGGCTAGAAATCATTTCATACAGTGCACCGGCATTGCACATTTTTATGCCCTCTCACTTCAGCGATTGGCAAGAATTCATTAGTATGAAAACATTAAAGTTTACTATACTTTGTCAATTCCATAATATGTAATCTGTCATAAGTCATTGACTTATAAATGTATGCATCATCTGAAAGATAACACGGCCGCCGTAAACGACCCCCCGCATTTGGACTTAAACAAATTTCATTATTTCGCCAAACAGGTGACAGCTTAATGGTGCACGTCGCCGATACACGTTTATGCTTTCCAGCATTTTTATCCTATTCTGCTAACGTGCCCAAAGGTGTTCGTTTAAATATTTCAGATACAAATACATTATACCTAATTACTCATTATATAGACGTAAAATGTTCATTAAAATCCAGTCTGATAAATTATGAAAAATAAAAAGTGGAAAGAGTAAAATAATAATGACAATAATGATTGTATTGATAATAAACTATTGGTTGAACTCGCGTTTACTTATTTGTGTAGAGCTCCATTACAATAAAAAAATAAGGTACTGTTCGGATATACGGAATACAGCGGAAAACACATTTTGAAAATAGCCGATAAACTGGATTATTTGTTAAGTTAACCTAACCAAACCTAACCTAACCCAAACTAACAAATAATCCAGTATATCGGGTATTTTCAAAATGCGTTTTCCGCTGTATTCCGTATAACCGAACAGTACCAAACATAATTTTGAAAGGTCACAGAATCACACTTTATAAAAAAAATTTTGACTGAAAACTTTCGAACACACATCCATCACTTTCCGGTTGAGTGTTCCCAGCCGATTACGATATCGACCTAAGTGTCATTCCTGCGAATAAATCCTGAAGCATAGACCAGACCAATATGCATATGCCCGCAAACAAATTTAGCCGCTGCAACTTATGCTATCTGGTTGTTTTAAATTCCGTCACACAAAAGATGTCCTCAAAAGAGACCTGGGTAGGTACTATTATTTTTTAAATGTGATTTTTTTCATTCAACTATTTACTAGATCGCATAGGCACACGGTTGTGCAGTTGGCATCAATTAGCGGCTGGACTGTGCGTGAGTGGTCCACCGCAACACATCTCACTAGCGACATTTCCATTGTTCCGGAAATAGCAGCGGGGGACCCATTTAATGCGTTATTTCGGTGATTTGGCGCGCCCCGAAATAGAAGCACGACCGCCATGCCGGGTCGTGGTGCCGCTGGTAGGCGGGAGACGCGGCCCAAGCGGAGTCTGCCTACCCTCGCTGGTACGCCGACGATGCGCGTCGCATGTCGCATCCTCGCGTCTCATGCCACGCCACGTGACGCAAAAGAAAGCGTCGCGATGCGGCGATTGCACAGAGTCGACTCTGACTGATCGCGGGAAAATTGGGGAAAGCGGATGGAATGTGGCCTCGAAGGATATGAGACGCCACAAACGAGAGTATGTACCAACATAATATGAGATCGATAGCGTACAATGTATAGGTATATAACGAAAGAGTTTACAAGAGGAATACAGAAGTTTGCCTTATGAAACTATTGATGATTCCAAAATTGTGGTTGAATTAATAACTAGGTATATAAAAATATTTCGCACGTTGACGCGTTTGGTTATAATATTCCTATGGCGTATTTTTTGTGATAGATTATCTCTATCAAAAATACTATTTTACCCCTGTAACACTAATCTAAGGCGTTGATAATTTCTGTACAGTCCCGGCAAATAAATCTTAGACTACAAAAGAGTAGCGTGTGCTTACAAATGAATCTGCAATGCAAAATTACATTAAGGGGGGACATGCTCGTCGAAGGTCAAAATTGAGTTTTTATTGTATTTTCAAACCATGATCCTGGACACTCCTTAAACGTTGTAGATAATCTATTTATATAATTTTGAAGCCTTATTATCCTTTATAGTTATTTTAAACATTTGATGACTGCATAAAGTATTTTTGTTACATAAAATAGTATTCTTTTAAACCTCTCGCTCTAATGTTTTAGAATATAGTCATATTTCGGTACATAACTGTGCAGTGGTGTTAAGATTTTTTACATTTATTAATTTTTAAACGCATTTATAAAACCATTAGTATAATTTATTACGAGATAATTTTTGTAAAATATTCACGATAAAAAATTATATTGATAATCTCTGTGATCCCAAATTTGACAAGAATTAGGCATTTTATTATTCAAAAAATCGGCAAGATAAACACATTTGAAGATGATTCTAAAGATACTTATTATAAGCTATGTCTTTGACCATTCAAGTGTGATAAACATCTTATGAATAATGATTGCTTTATAATAATTATTGACCTAAGAATAAGGTAGTGTTTTTTTGAAATACGCCATTTCTTTTGTCATTCCCCAGTGGTTAAGCTACAACATACGGCCGTAGCCATAAATCGACAAACTATAATTGAAATAGGGAGTAAAATGATATTGACGCGCGTGTTTGAACATGTACCGTTTGAAAAAAAATAAAAAATAAATTCGGTTAGGTACATGTTCAAACACGCGCGTTAACATAATTTTACTCCCTACTTTAATTATAGTTTGTCAATTTATGGCTACAGCCGTATGTTGTAGCTTAACCACTGGGGAATGACAAAAGAAATGGCGTATTTCAAAAAAACACTACCTTATTCTTAGGTCAATAATTATTATAAAGCAATCATTATTCATAAGATGTTTATCACACTTGAATGGTCAAAGACATAGCTTATAATAAGTATCTTTAGAATCATCTTCAAATGTGTTTATCTTGCCGATTTTTTGAATAATAAAATGCCTAATTCTTGTCAAATTTGGGATCACAGAGATTATCAATATAATTTTTTATCGTGAATATTTTACAAAAATTATCTCGTAATAAATTATACTAATGGTTTTATAAATGCGTTTAAAAATTAATAAATGTAAAAAATCTTAACACCACTGCACAGTTATGTACCGAAATATGACTATATTCTGAAACATTAGAGCGAGAGGTTTAAAAGAATACTATTTTATGTAATAAAAATACTTCATGCAGTCATCAAATGTTTAAAATAACTATAAAGAATAATAAGGCTTCAAAATTATATAAATAGATTATCTACAACGATGAAGGAGTGTCCAGGATCATGGTTTGAAAATACAATAAAAACTCAATTTCGACCTACGACGAGCACGTGGGCCGTTAAGGTTTAACAAAAAGTCATGAAGATGATGGGGTCCAGACGCGACAATAAGGTGACAGCACCTTTATTCGTCTACTCATGGTAGCAGAGCACCTGTCTCTCAACCCGTGGGTTCTACCCAACGGGTAAGACAATAATTCGTGTTGGTTTTTTCAATGTGTGATCGATCCTGTATATGTACAAGGACCCAATAGGTCGGGGCAACAACAATTCCTCGTAAAGAAAACTTTTTTTTTTATTCAATATAACTTCCAGTCTATAAGGACGATAATATAAGTACCTACTCCGCTTACGAGCGAATAAAACAATTTACATATTTTCAATAATAATAATGATTTATTATGAAGATTGATTAAGATTATGTAATAGGTAAGTACTAAATTTCTGTAAGACCATAAACTTATTTAAAATCAAAAGAATTTGTGGTAAAAATACCGAAGCCATATCAACGAAGATGTCATACAAAGCAAACTAAGTATGCATGGCAGGGACCTATATTATATTTACCTTATTTGCCTACTAACTATTATAAAATGTTCGATAGTGATAGACAGCATTGATAAGAGATATAGATAACAGCGAGATAACGAGAAAAATAAATTACAAATCCGCAGCTGAAGGGCTAATGGTACGAAGGGTTTATGTTATCATTGTTATCAAACTATACTTTGGTTGGGGTAGTAATAAAATCAGGTTTAATGTGCGTAAGCGACATTTTGAATAGTTTTAGTACCCGCATACAAGGCCTACTATATTCACTCATATACCTAAAAATGCAAGTACTTATCTACAGTTGGATAGTATTTAAATAACTTTGTAATCTTTTCAAATTTAAGCTTCGAATAGAGTGGTCTTAAAATTTGTCATTAAGTAATAATTATATTATCAGTTAAGTAATAAAATAACACTATATTTTGAAGAACAAAAACAATTATTATCAACCGAAGAATGCCATATTAAAATGACCGTGTTTCTCGCTGTTTGATCATCTCTATGGGCATTTTCGCCAAAGTTTGTACATTGCGTTTTTGGCATGTCCCATGACTTTGATTGATTTTTTCATAGTTATTATATTATAAAATGTTGGAAAGTTATGTACTTTTAACATGCAAATTTATTAATTTACTCTATTCAATCAGTTAAATACAACTATCTGACCTGTATATATTTTTAATTGATTATTTAGATCGAAAGGTAGTGCGTTTTTACCATGTCCCACCCATAAATTCAAATAAACAAAGTCTGATTTCGTCATTAATTTTGAGTGTGTAAAATTAAATTCGTAGTGTTTTCAACAGCTTACATTATATATTTTTGGAAAATATATAGTTTTTTCGTAAATTTGTACCAATATTGAAAAAAAATCACGTTTAAAGTGTGTCCCAGGATATTTGAAAAAGTGGAACTCCACATTCCGTTACCACGATTTTAGCATGAAGGCGAAAAATTTTCACTATAAATATGCTTTTTTTTAATGTAGCAACATTTTTGTATAACACTGATCGCCATGTACACTTTAAATTGTTGGTGTGTGTCGGTATCGCTATCGGAACAGGTTGCTTTCTGGGTTGGTCATTTAAGAAGTTCCACTACTGTTACCACGATTTATAAGGTAAGAAAACACATATTTCTATTTCACATACTACACATATGGAGCTTATCTTTCATACTACAGATATAATAAAACATATCGCAGGTTTAACAATAAAACTAAGCTAAATTTTGGCTTCAAACACTTCTGAAACAGAATCCGTTACTTCCACTCCGAAACTATATTGGTGGTAACGTATATGTGGAATGTAAAAGTAACGAAATGGCATGCATAAAGTTGGGTTTACAGTGTGTGTTTAGTTCTTCATAGATTATAAAAAAAATTATTTTGTCTGTTCGTATGAAAAACAAAAATATTTTCATTAAAAAATATAAAAAATAACCTGACTATAATATAATAATATAATAAAGATTAAAAAAGTATGTGATATGTCTGAATACGCAAAAATAGCGCACATAAAAGTATGGAGATAAAAAAAAACAACAGAAGGAAAAGAAAAAACACCAGACTGAAATAATTGCGAGACAGGCACTGGCTCTGTCATACTCTTTCTGTTATACGCCACCAAAATTTTAAAACTTCTCCATACATTTTAGGCATAGAAATTTATAAAAATGTATGAAAAAGTATTTTTTTGTCACGTTTAACAGAAATGTGTACTCGATTAGATTTAATACCTAGAACTGTAGGTATTCACGAAATGTCAGAAAAGTACGTCTTGATTACAATCAACCTGTATAGCTACATTTTATGTTGATGAATACAATTAAATTTCAAGACAACATAAAGTCGAACTTGGTTATTACGAGGAAGATGGGACCGACTGAATTTGCTTGTTATAAGCGTTACTCGTTATATCAGAGAATAGGTATTTTTAAATGAGCATGTCACATTACACAAAAAGCCGAAAATAAAAAATTTGGAAACCATCGTAAAAATCCCCGAAACGAGCATGGCATTCATAAACTACAAAAGAAGTTGTTTATTGTAATTAACGCTGGTAGGTACCTACGGACTTCACAAACCTTGGATTTTTCAACCATATGCGTGGATACTTTTTTATTATTGTCGGTGAAACACCAATAAGGTAGGTACTTAGACACTTTACTAGTGTCATAAACGTAATCCGACCCCGGCGGCATCCTGTCCAATCGGATTTTATTGCTTAGGGTCGAAATGTTTTAAAACGGTCGACACATTAACAGTATTTTAGCTCGGTATATCCGATAAGTTGCTCGTTATAACAGTGAAAGAATTAAATGTATGGCGAAAATCATAAACCAATTGTCAACAAATGTTTCGTTATTACATCCGAGATCTCGCTATGTCAGAGATCGTAATAACCGAGTTTGACTATAATTATTTTCGTAAAAGTTATATACTCCGTGCCGCGCTAGGAACTCGCGTCTGAATCCCTTGCTGATTTTTTTTTTCATATATTGTTAATTTGCTTAAAAATATTTTTTATCTGAGTTACAAATAATATAAATGCCAAATAAAGTTATGGTAATGTATAGTGTGTCAAAATTATTACCTACCTTATTTTACAAGTATTGTGAAATTTATTATAAAATATGTCTATTTTAGTGATTAAGTTTGATTTGTTTTGTTATTTTGACGCACGTTGAATATTTATCTGTCTATCAAAAAATTCAAATAAATTTCATAAAACAAAAATTTGTTTTTATGGTAACATGTAACTTAAGCTTTACAAATTACACTCCGTTACCATTTCGTTCCATTCCGAAAATGTCCCCAAAAAAGTTGAACGTTAACTATTTTTCATTTGATTATTAAATAACGAAACTTATTTATTTTTCCAATAAAATTTAGTAAAAGTGATTATTGTCTTTAAAAAAATAGCAGAACGAACATTGATTGGTTTTTTCAAATACTAAAGGAAAAATGCTCTGCCATTATAGACATAGGGTAACGGAGGGGAACGAAATGTGCCCAAGAATTAAAATTCAATAATATTTTTTGACTATTTGTAGTTTTATTTTGAAGTGTATGGTTTTTTTAATCTAATAGAGCTCTTTTAAGTGATAAAAAGTGTTTCATTCATGTTTTAAAAGCTAAGTTTCGTAGTCACGGAACGGAAACTTATTATGCCCAATTTCATAATAAAAATGATATAAATATTGTATTAATCAATATTTTGCTGAAAAATTGCTATCACCAATTCAGCAATAGAACAAGGAATCTGCTAGCTATATAAAAATGGTTAATTTGAGTGAAAAAATAATATTACCCAAATTTCAAACATGTACAAACTTTGGCGAAAATGCCCCTATACAATATACATGAGATAATTAATTACTTAGATAATGCCCAATTGAACAATTTGACACATGACATGCGTACATTTATCGTGTTAAATATGTATGAAAACATTCAATGACCCAATACATTATTTAGAAACCATATGATAAGATAGCAAAAAGTCAACAACATAATAATAGGGATTTCGTATCAGAAATGTAATCACTACGACATGACTTTCACGCAAATCGAAAGAAAAATAATCAGACGTATTTCACAATACAGTTAGGTATAAATAATATGTATAATGTTATTCAGCGGCGAAAGGTGGAGGTAAGGCTGTGGATAAGAATACAAATTGCAGATTGTATTGGTTAGATTTAAAAATTCAATTAAACCCTGCCTACACTAAACCATAATAGTAGAGGTAGGCTGTGAAGATCCGAAAAAACTAAAGCACACTGTGTCAGTCATACTTACTTGTTTTCATTAAACTAAGAATACAATATTCAAATGTTCAGATTTAGCCCCGCCTAAAACGAATAAATATAAAAAATATTCTTCCATGTACAAAATATTTAAATTTTAGATTCTAAAATGATGTATGATTGATTCATTACCATAATTTTAGATCTTTTATAGATAAAAACATATTTTACCTAATATCTAGTATAGTTTGGCAGCGTTCAATTGATTTTTAAAAACTAACCAATAAGTACCATCTGCAATATGTATTATTAATTCAATGAAAACAAATAAGTATGACTGACAAAGTTTAGTTTATACTTACAATAATTATTTATGTCGGATTTCCACAGCCTACCTCCACTCTTCGACACTAGTACGTAAAGGTATATCGTAGATTTAAACAAAGTATATAGTTACAGCTTTCATTTCTTATACGTATAACCCAAACTTACATCAATAAATAATTGTTGCTCAATTTTGTTCGATATGCTTGTAATTGTAATTTGAAGGTATAATCATAATTGAAAGGTATAGAAATACTCAGAATGGTACCTTATTGTATGTAGACTGTAGAATACGATTACAAAATATACAGTTCCTGTCCCCTACGAGTTTTGTGGATTATGGAACGGCAAGATTTAACAAGTGACGATTTACAGTGATTCAGGAACCATGGTCCCAACACTCAATTTTAACTATGTATACCTAATTGGGATACTAAATTATAGTACCTATATTAAATTTTAATCTTTTCAAGAGCCCGCCATTATTATGGCAGATTTGAGAGATATGCACATGTCGAATTTCTTAAACAATTTTTCAGTTGTTCCTGGTGACGCGCGATAAACCCACCCTCACAATGACCCCAATCAAAGCCGAAAGATGGCGCTGCCCCGATATAACTAAAGCTAAAAGTCTACTTAATGGTCCTGTACCTGTGCATCTATGTGACAAGGGTCATCGACTTAACCCATGGAGCAATTTGACATAAACAAATACATTGAAAAAAAATACCAGAGATTACCTAATTAATGTAGATGTCAACCTGTTTTATAGTCCTCTCTTAAAACTATTTTATTAATCAAAGATATTTTAAGTCTTTAGAAAACAACATTTTAGTACCCTCCAATCCAACCCGGCCACTAACACTATTGTCAGTTTTCTGAAATGTATATAATAATGATAAATAAATAAATGAAACCTGAAAAAAGGAGATAAATTTCAGAGATAATACACTCACTCTTTCTGATGCGATATTCAGACCGAGACTCAACTATCGCTATTTAATTGTTTTGCTTTAGTTATATGTAATTGAATCGTTCTGAGGATAGGTTTACAACCCAAAACCGCCACTGTCAACATCAATAACTGTACATTTATAAAGAGAACATCAACTTTGTTTCCAAAATATTAGAGTACGCACATGCTCCGGTTAAATTATAATAGGAACGAATACTATGAGTTTTCCGGACATAAACATGTTGCATCTCCATGCTTCATTATGTTAGTATTCATAGCATCCAGGACATTGCGTGAGATACGGTAAGTAGGGCAGTGCCAACTCATTTTGAGTCAGGATTAAGGCGCTCTGTAGAGTCACGAAGGACAGTAGCATGTTGACAGTCAACTTGTATTAAATGCTTATGCATACCTACTTACCTATTGAAATGTTGGAGCGGTCGTAAATTATCAAATTGAAACAATGCGGAGGCCTCGGTGGCCGCAGACGCAATAGCGGGCGACCGATGATTAAAAACGAGTGAAAGAAAACCTTTTACAATTATTGCTAAACCAAGTACTTATGGATAATATGAATACTGATGATAACTTATTAAATCCAGAAGACTGAATAAGTATCACATACATCGTGTGAAGTTTTTGTGATAGAGTCTAAACTCTAAATGAAGAAGTGCACCACACTTTGATACTTCCAGTTGGCATAGTCTTCACCACATGGTGGAGCACACTCAAGATCGATCAACAGGCCAACAGATCAACAGGCCGAATGAAAAAAAGTATAAGTAGCCATCTAAAAGGCCGCTGGGGACAGGATTAACAAGCCTACCCCATAAAAACACCACGTTGATAATCTTTTGTCGCATAACCAACCAAACGTCTAAAGAGACTTGCGACAGGTGCTAGGTCTGATTGACCTGAGAAATAGACCAGAGAGCCGGGCAGAGTAGAGGAGTCTGCTTGAGGCAAAAAACAAGAAGTTTTTGCAACAAACCACAGTAAGGACATGTAGATACTTAATAAGGCATAGAAGTGCTTCACGATATTAAGCAATTGATAATAATAATCAACACCGAACATTGAAAATCCCGAGCTGATCGAAGACTGCTGGAAAAAGGAAGAGGAGAACTGAGGATGAAAAGGCTCGATTTGGTCTCTAGTGTTGGAAGAAGAAGAATTAAGTACCTATTTTGGTAAGTAATATAGGCATTTTTAACAGACTGAACATAACGCGCAAGTATGGATTGAGGCATTACCGATGCCTCTCTAGACTCTAGCTAGACACTAGAATCTAGACTCTAGTGAGAACTATTAATTCCTTGGCCGTGGTATCGTATTGGCCAAAGTGATTTTCATTCTGGGGGAAAAAGATAGGAGAGAACTATGTAATGAATTGACATGTATCTCTCTAACTAACCAGGTAAAATCCTTGTAAATACGATCAAATCGAAATATTACAAACTTTAATAAGATGCCGGAAAGTGTTAACTAACATGACGAAATAAATATTCATCTATATTCTACATTTTTGTGCCGCGGCCGGCCGGTTCCGCATCACTGCACTGATTTATGAGAAAGTCTGTCAGTGGATGCGAGAGGCTCTCGGGTTTTCGATGTCGCGATTCGATAAACGAAATAGGTATATCATCAATTTTATTCAAAGATGGCCAGCGCGATCGATAAATGGCTGTTGCCCCCTACTTACTTATTCTCCAACGTGACATCCAACGGAAAACCGGATGAAATAACGCTTGGATAATCGTGATCCTAGTGTTTATATTATATTTTTTAAGAATTAGGTTTCAGTCATGCGCTCAACCCGTTATCAAGGCGGTAGACGGGGTAGTGAGAGAGAAAGGCGTCAAGAACGTCACGTCATATAATATGTTCGGCATAAAATAATAACGAATATTTATTTATACGTTATAATTATTACTTATTATTCATAATTCTGGAGACCCTGATAACCATCGAATGGTTATCATTCTGAAATCTGTTGTCCAGTAATATGTACACAAGACACTTGAAATGACTTTAATTTGGGGGAATTACTTGACGGCAAAAAGCGAAGGACCGATATGGGAGGCCTTAGTCCTTAGCACAACGGAGAATCGACCGCAGGTGAAGAATTGCAACATGGAACCGCGTCCACTAACACGATGTGATCGTAATAATCACCATCGTCAAGATTAGATGCACAGAGAGGCTATGACACCTTCGACCATCATTTTAAACGCCGGAGATTTGGCTAGACAACTTTTTTCCATTCATTTTATCAACTGATCTAACTTTATTAAATACATACATAGTATACCTACATGAAATTAAGAATTATGGCTATTATATTAATTTTATTTCTAGTAGTCTCGACATTATAGTGTTTGTTGCTGTTTTAATCTCAATAAATTTTAACAAGTTTATTCTCACCCAAAATAGACGATTAAATTACAAACAGAATAAAAGATGCCAGAGTATTTTACAATAGATTTTTAGAAGCAATTACTACAGAAGTCAGCCGAGAAAAAAAAGAGTTCAATCCACCCCCGAGATGCAGAAATAGAAACATGACGACGAGGTGTCGTCGGCCGTTTGTGGGGCAGGCGGGGTGTCAAAGTGGGACAATGAGGGAGCAGCACCCGTTCCACACCCCCGGGCGTTAGACGACAGGTTGTTGCCCCGGATAATAAGAAGAATAAAGATAATAATTCGCATCTCATTCGCAGACTTGACTCGAGAGCAATGCCGTCTGGGGGACGGAATGCGAAGAGAGAAAAAACGATGTTATTCTGTGGCAGTGGACGCGCGTGTAAAAATATAACATTGCACTACAACTACACAAATAGTGGGTTTGATGTTTATGAACGATAACCTGTAAGGAGTCACGTGACAGGTTTTCATTAATAAGTCGTTTACCTAGTCTAGCTATATATACCGACACGTAAGTAGCTGTGGATAACATAATACATTTTCTCAACGTCATGAAGACTGTACTTGTCACACGGTAATAATCAATTCAGTAGATACCTATGTACCTACATATAATAGAAAAATTACATCTGGACCCGAGAGTGTAAGTGCATAAGTGATGAATGCAGTTTTTTTGTTCAGTGACTTACTAGTGTATATTATGGTATACGACGAATAAAAGGGTCATCGTAAGAGACCCTGCCCATAGATATCTGGGTCTGACGGCGATCATTAAAAAAAATGTTACGCAAACAAGTACTTAAACACCGATGAATACAGTGGGACAATGAACTCTGTCTACGTTTCAATAAGGGTATGTTTGCTAAGCTGCGTGAATATCTTTATATCATTATCCTATTTTACTAACGCATCTACGGCTGGACGCAAAATGTTATTGTAAAAATACGTGCTAAAAAGTACTATTGTGGTACATCTGAGGTAAAAATGAAATTTGTCCATCAAAGATGTTGAATATTCTTCCAGATGGCGCCTTATGTGATTTGCCCATAAAAATCAGTGAAGTAAGTTCCCGTTTTATGTAAGTTACATTATTGTGTCCAAAAATATGGTAATACACTTTCACATTTAGGAATTTGTATGAAAATTAGTGATCCCAAAGGTCATTTTTGCCTAGCTACTTAAGGATAGCTACTGCAATCAATTATTATGCCATACATATCTGCTATGCATTGATAGTAGATATGTTCGGCTTTTAATTATTGCTAGGTACCAATTATTAAAGGTAGGACTCAACTAACAAAGGTTGAAACAGGCAACATAGTGCTTTCACTAGGACACGTGATTAAAAATTAAAATCTTCCACGACACGTGTATTCTTCCAATACCTTTTCTATATAGGTATAAATATATACCTACGTAATATAAAGTTCAACATAATGAGAAGTTCAAGTATATAATATAATGCATACAAAGATGTGAAAAAAACCCAAACATAAAAGTGGAGCAAAAAAGGACCCTTATATACTCTACCTTATAGACCTATATTATACAACATTATTGATATATTATACCTACTTAATATCATTGTCATATTTCAACCACTGTTGATTCACTGCTGGATTAAGACTCAAGACCTCTCTTTGCTGTCTCCACTAAACTTAAGGATCTCACCGATCCAACTAATATACTTATAACACGATAATTCCATGCTTTAGTTATGACTCATTTCGACGTGCATGAGTTCTGGACTGAGTCTGGTTCAGACCGGTGAAGGAAGAAGGTGGAAGGTTGAGCAATGATGTCGTGTGAAAATTTTCCGAATAAAATCAATTCATCTCAGAGCTAATAAAAAAACTGTTACAACTTGAAAGTATGTCTGATATACAGAATCATTATGTTATTACATATAGTGATATTTTATTTAACATTAAATCCAGCTTACGTATGTATTTGCAAGGAAATATAACACGTAGCAATGCTCATTTGTTTACTGGCTTATTTAAGGATACCCAAGTACTTTGTATTCATATAATTATTTAATATACCTATAGGAAGTTCTGTGGCATACACTAGTGACTAGGACTAGATAACTTAACCATAAAGAAGCAATAGAATATACACTATTGTATTATATTCTAGTCTAGGACCTAGGTTCTTCTTACACTGAGGAAATTTTGTGGTGTTTGGGATTAAACTAGTACACGTTACTATCCTTATTAAAAATGAGTTAGAGCAGTACTGTTTTCACATCACATGCTAGATTCATATTCTAGGCACATATCGATGCGTGGAACAGGATTCAAACCTGAAATTGCTTAGTATGATAATATGCTATAAGCATTAAATTTCTAACATTGGATTATAACCCATGGACTATAAAAAAAATGATGTAATTATTGCCATATTAACGTATCTAATTTGAATGTTATGGTGTGAATTGTCCTCCCTCAAACACTCATATTATCTTGGAATAATAATAATAATGGATCATTTGAGTATGTAAGTAGGTATACCTCATTTAATGTTGAAAACAGTTTGTCAGTTGAATGCAGAACTGTTATAAAAGTTTATAATTTAACCGTTAAGTATATTGTATAATTTATAATTGGCATATTATTAGCGTTATTATTATAAGCTAAAGCTGAGCTAATTACTAATACGCCACTTATACGAATGAACCAATTGGAATATCTAAATACCTATATAGGGATTGTTTCGCAATGTCTATGCAAGCAACCATGTTTTAATAACCAAGAAAGTATTTACACTTTTATTTATTTTTTATTGGATGATTTGTAAACTGTTTTTTTTTAATTTTTTTAATAAAATGCTGTCTGCAAGTGAAAGGCGATGCAAAGGTTGTCTGCCATCTTTGTAGAGTATTCGCAATTTACTTGATAATAATGAAATAATAATAATATACAGGTGTGTAAATACATACCTACATATATCTATACCTATTTTTTTCATTTGCAAAAAATCAATATTTACCAATGATACTCTATAATTTATGTTCTCTGACTATTTGCCAGTATGAAGAAATATACCTAGCTAGGTAGGTATACATAATGCCAACATGCATATTAATTTAGTATTGACTCTTTTTTATATTGCTCGCACTCAAGCAAGTGCCTTCGATTTAATTTAAAAAATATTTGTATATTTTTTGTTGTCTATGGAGAGTTGGAAATGAGTTGACAACAAGGTATTAATGATAAATAGGTAAATGTAAACAATTATTCATAATATGATTTATTTTATAATACTAGAACAACATATTATTATATTTTCTGTGGAGTTGATTTAGTTTCATTATGTTTAATAGGTACCCACCTAGTACGTCCTATCAAACTAGGTATAATAATATTATATAGGTATCTTGTCGCAATATTATTATCTCGTATTTCCGGTAGCACTAGCTATTTGCAAAGTTATATCCAAATAATGTGTACAAAAACACAGGTACTACCAACTACAATAGAAAAGGGAAACAATGTAACGATGTGTCACTTTCGTGTCGTTTTGAGATTGCAGCTATTATACCTTTGCTTATGCCGAACTGGACATAAACAAAACTCCTTAAAGGAATTGTGAGGGATGTTGATTGTAGTATAATTTATTTATCAGGTTGGATGTTAGATATGTGGCTTTTTATTTATTATATAAAGAAATCGGGGCAGTTTGTCTGACAAACGGAATGTTGATGCTTAAATACGTGTGTACGTCATGCGACCTTCTGTTTCCGTCTTTTTCACTCATTCCGTTGTAGACGAAGATAGCCTCTACGACACTTTGGCGGTTACCTTCCACACGCGTTCGGACTAAACTGTTGCCGTCTCTCTCTAGCGTTAAAGGCGAAATCATAAGAGAAAGTAACAACAGCAAAATAATATAATACAGAGAAATGGCAAACGCCATTATCGTCAATTAACAATTCACATATTTTACTCGTAAATACCGCAAAATGATAAGAAAGGCAGCCATTTCAGGTGCCAAAACCGAATAACATGCAATCATTCGAAAGACCAACGACGTTCCGCAAATTTGACGTACGCACGGTTCAAAAATTTCATTATCAAACAGGGCACTAATAATCAGTTCAATAATATTCAACTGGTAGAGATCGAATGCTAAATCCCGCCAACTGATATGATAGCTAAATAATTGCCACGGGATTCGAGCACCCTGTCCGTCGCCGAGGTTATTACGCACCTATCTGTCAAACGACAATGTAGTAAGAGGTTCTCACCGTCGTTTCTTCATGAGCCACCACCGACCACTGTTGCTGGAGCCAGATTGTATTTCCACCTGATAAAGCACTCATCCATTTTATGCACACTTTTCATCTGAAACGGGAATCTTCCGAATTCCCGATTGTCACAACACTATATTTTCCTCTTGACAGAAGGAGAGAAACGATTGATCTAATTTTACATAGAGACGTCACTGACAAAACACTTCTGAGCCAGCATACTGAAACGCATACTCGATAATAAACACCACATTATCTTTATTATAAATATTTGTAATCACCGAAAAAAATAAATCACTGCATTTTCATTAAAATAAATACCACACGCACCATTTGACACCGATCGAATTCAACAGTCGGAGAACGGGTCTCGCTCACGATCCACTACATACGGCGGACACACACTTACGTGCGATTTCACACACCTACTTCACTTCACTCGATTCAAAATGGACCCGTCCACTGGACCCGTAATGTGAGGTTATAGTAAAGTAAAGTTGTTGGCCAAACGGCACTCGGCACTCGGCAGCTGTTTAGTTTACTTTCCTCGCCAACAGGTCGGCGCCACTTCGCAGGGACAATCCTAAAATCAACTTTGAATGAAAACAACGCCAAATTTACACAATACCTATATAATACTACCTCATACGTTTTTAGAATTATGTATATAAATTTGATTGATGTCTTATAATAGTGCATTGCATTTCATGAATAAGCATTGTAATTAAAATATTTAATATTAATAATAAAATTATTATCATGGATATCCACCATCCATTCGTATTACATAGGTACCTGCATACAGACCTACAAACTTATCTGGAGAATGGCCAAAAATGGAACTACGAACTACCATAGAACGCCATATTGAAAAACGTCATGCAAATGTCAGATTTTTCCAGTTACGAATCATGATTGGGTAGTTTTCTACGGTAGCTCTCCTATGTCATTCTCCAGATAAGATTGTAGGTATCTACCTACTTTGATCTGTCAAAATTAATTGTTTTTCTTTCAATAACAAACTAATGATCTGCACAATTTTAAACAAATTATTGTTGTTAAGCGATAAATAATACAAAAATGATTTAATTGAAATAGTTTCATTCACCAAATTTACAGAGTAATATTTTATTTTGCGTTTACTACCTATTTCATTGGCGCGTGTAAAATTGAATGAAAAATGATGAAGATCTCCACAACCATCTATTCATACCTAACCGCGAAAAGTTATTATAAACGTTATAATATAATTTGTTTTATTAAGTATGACAGGAATACATAATATTCGAATACCTACTTTTCTGTTTTATCTTTTATTCAATAATTTGCTTCAAATATAAACATGGTTAGTGCAGACTTGGCAAAAGTGCACAAAGCACGAGCGGCTGGGTCTAGGAGTGGCATAAATACGAATTTTATACAATGTAATAAATTATTATGTTTATTCATTCTCTATTGTTTCAATCACAAAAAAGTCAAAATTATCTATTTAGTGTGTATAACAAATTGTTCTCAAATTTACATTGGACAAAAATAATAATATGGTTGCATCCAGTGACTTTTCGAAAAAATGTAAGGCACTAGACAGCCGGTATAGTAGATAGGTACCTATATAGAGAGCCGACCTAAGAGTAACAGCAGGGACAAATTTACAATTGAAGGGCCCTCGTCACTGGTCTAATGATTATTGGGGGCCCAAAAATAGCTTCATAATGTTTTTTTTAATTAGAGGGAAAATTAATAGGTAAATTTACCATTCGTTTTATTTCATATTAGGTACATATTATTTCAGTATTGCAGACTGAGAATGAGGTTCAGGTAGGTAGGCAGAGAAAAAAATCCAAAAGTAATCCAAACAGTTGGAACTGGGGGAAAATCTTGAGGAATCTTGGGACCTTCACAAGTATGAGGCCCTCGATTTTAATCTGGTCAATTTAATCCATAGTGAAGCATCTTGAGTGAACGCTTGTCATGCCGAGATTCAGACGTTATTATTTATACAATTATTGTTAATAAAGAGCTAAGTTATTTTGATCAAAACGATGATTCAAAATTAATATTGCATTAAATAAAAAAACTAAGTGTGCAATTGTTAAATGTACAATACAATAATATATCCTCAGTTTAAGACGCACTATGGGTGCTTTACTCTAAAATATCCAACCTTCCCAACTTCTTTGATAATTACACAATAAACGTAGGCTTTTTGGTGAGGCGGCAGAGTTCCTTTGGGTGGGCCTGCCCATATTAATATATTTGTCGCTTCATTTCAAAATCAGCCAAGTCCACCTTTAGATATTTTTTACTTTTTTGTGAATTTCTGAAGAAATACTGCTTTTTAACATTTCTGCATTATCAAAATGTGGAATTTATTAATTTTAAATATTCTATACTCGAAATATTATAAACTTTCACCCTTGTGACTGTGTATTTGAGAAAGTAAAAGCTGTTTTTCTCTCTTTTATCTATTATGGACTTGGCTGATTTTGAAATCTAGCGAGACAATTACATAAAATGCATACTAAAAACCTCTTTAACGTATACACCGAATGGGACTTTATTAAATAAATGGAATAAAATATGAAACAAACATCAATTATAACAATAATATATGAGCAGTTATTTGAGTTTCAAACATGTTTGACAATATCTTGTAAGCTGTTACCAAGCAGACGAAATGATATAACCTAGATCAGAGCTAATGGACCGGAGCTGACCGGAACGCAGCTCCAGTCGTGAAATCCTAGAGATTATCGCTCCGTCTCGTGGATAATTTATAAATTACATTCTTGTGCGTGAATTGTTAATAAAATATTAAATTCATTTAGGTTACCAACATATTATTTTATGTTTTATTATAAGACATATGGTACAAATAACAGAAAAATTGACCACGTTTTAATATTTTCGAAAAATTATCGAGCGCTCCAGTTCGTAAAATATTCCACTTCGAGCGCTGAATTGTCCTAGATAATATCATCACTATTATCAGTATCACATAGAGAACTACACGCCTTGTGCTGTAAGTAGATCAAACCTTGCATATTTCAAAAAATCTTATAGGTATGCAATACATAATATGACACGGTGTAATCTTTTGGAAAAATTAAATCAACTTTACACCGTCGTCTTTCATATAATTTGTGAATCACAGTCATTAGGTCAAAAAATATTCCACATATTTTGAAGACTTTTTTTCCATATGGTAGCACTATAATAATTGTGACATTTGAGTTGACGGGCAGCAGTATTGCCAAGTATGATAATATAGTTATAGTACGTATTTGTCAAAGAGATTGGACAATTCAATCTCTTTGGTATTTGTGCTATAGTTTTGGTTCCGTGTATTATTTGTTTACGATACTACTACATATTGAATTTATTTAGTAGCTATCGCGTGCAAAAAGACGGTGCTTTTGAATCTTTCTGATCGCAAAAATCAATTCTCTTTCATTTTGTTGTAATTTTCTTGCCGAACTTTACTATGTGTACACTTTAGGTTATCTGTGCCAGTAGAGGAAGAACAAATTCTTATGGTATTGATGCAACGATGAAATCATTTTGCATTGGTGTTAGTGTAGGTAATTTGAAAGTAATGTTATCAACATCTAAATGAGTGGCCTATACTGCCAGAATAATTTGACACCATTCTACAATTAGGTAAGTATATTATAATTATATAATATATTTTATCCATGGTTTTATAATTAATTCAATGTGGAACTTACTCAACGTATTAAGTCCAAGCTCTAGGTCCAAACACACATTAAAAAACAACCCGTAAATTTGACCGATCTGAGATTCGAATTCGAGACCCAGAACAACTAGACACATGACCACTCGGCCGTATGTCGAAATACTAGGTTAATAATAATTCTCAAATATATTCTGTATCATAATATTTAAGCCTTTGATCTTTGTCATTCATAGGGCTTATAATTGTATACATATTGACGAAGAGCTCATGGTCCTTGGTCGTGAAGCTGTAGATTTTTTTAACAGTCTCAAGTCGTAGTCGCGGATGGTTTCTACAATCAAGTTTCCGGGAATAGTGGTAGATAATACGGAAAAAAAACTATGACGTAGGTATTCGTGATCTTTCTAAGATAATTGAGTTTTTAAATGTTACATAGGGTCAGTATTGCTTCAGATAGGGGTCACATATATCGTACCTAATTAAATAGGATGGCTAGTCGCAATGTTGAGAAAGAGTTTGCTACTAAAGGTGACTATTTTATGTACCTACCACAGTGACGTCCCTAGACAAAATGCCGCCCCTAGGCAGCGTCAAAATGTCACCCCATTACACAGTATTTTTTATTATCGTTTCATGACTTCAATATTTAAGAAATACATTATTAGCAAAATAATATATACCACAAAATTTAATTTAAATGTCATCTCGACTTCAATAGACAATATTGCGAGTCCACGGTTTCAGATATATTTAAAAATACAATGACTGGCAAAAATATTTAGATAAATTAATTAGGTAAGTATCTAAATATGTACCTACATATAATTCAAATATAATTCGCAAATCTGCACGTGTCATTGTTGGTCATCAAGGAGTGATGTCCAAAGACAACGGAAGTAAACTAGACATTACGAACCAGACGAAAAAATACAGTCTTCTTAAACCTTGTATGCTAATTAATACATTTTGTTTCCAATCAGTGAGCTGAATTTTTTAATGGAAAGATATTTCCGTTATTACTAAGTTTAGGTACCTATTCCTATATATTTAATGATTCTCCTCGATTTGCCGCCCTTCGAATAACTGCCGCCCCCAAGCGACGCTCAATCTGCCTACCCCCACGGGACGTCACTGACCTACCAACATTTTTGTAATCCTGAAAAAAAAAGCCGTGTAACTTTTAATATGAATTAAAACTTTTCAATTAGCCGCCCGGAATAAAAGCTCTCAACAGTCTCAACCTATACCTAACTACCTAATTATCAAATTTGGCTTCAAAAGGAAAACTACTTGGTAACTCAGAATATAAATAAAGGTTCGTCACTACAGACGCGATTAAAAAAATATGTCACAGAGAATGTGTACCATAAAATATAGTACCTATCTCCTTTTTGTAAAATGTACTATAACTGAGTAAAAAAAAGGTAACACCGTGTACTTGTACTATGATATACAAACACGCACTGTTTGTGTTTTGATTGTTTGCCCTTTTGCTTGTGTTTAATAAATAATTTTACTATATCGCTATTCTTTGTTTACGGAAACTATTTATGTTTTTGCTTGCAATTTACGTCTATCAGTAATGGATCCGGTAATAGATCCAGGTATGCTAAAGACTTTTTTTGTGTTAACGTGAAATGCGTTCTATCAGCTGTTATTGAATATCGAAGTATAATATTATGAAATGCGAAATCGATAGAATGAATACATAGGTGCTAATAGTAAGTTAGTGCAGTAGTAAAATAACCACAGCATTTAAAACCATCAGCGTAATGTATTAAAGAATATAAATATGACGTATGTATCTGTCATCTTCATCTCGGGACACATTCGACCCACTGTTCAATAACGGCTGTCTCAATTTTCATCAATCCTTAAGCCGCGTTCACACGATCCGAGCGCACTCGTACGGGACAGCTTCATACTAATTACTCCTATACGAGCTAGCTCGGAAGAGTAGAACGCGGTCCGAGTAGCTCGTATTGCGTCAATTACATTGAGCTACTTTACTAGCTGTTTGTTGGCGAATTTACAATCTGCCTGTCAAGTCGCCCAGTGTCATCATTGAACAAGCTAACAAGCAGATTGTAAACAATCTACCGAGAAAAGTTGAAACCCGGTCAACTTTACACGCTACACGCCGGCGTGTGGGCCTACTGCGTCTGCGCAGTAGAGACCTCCCGGTAACTACGTTCTGTCAAAATACTTGCTAGCTTGTTGGCTTCTCAGCGAATGGAAAGTTTTGTGTGTCATCATCACAATCGCAGTAGCTGAATCGCCCGCTTTTAAATTCGCCAACAAACAGCTCGTAAAGTAGCTCAATGTAATTGATGCATATAGGAGTAATTAGTATGAAACTGCCTCGTACGAGTGCGCTCTGTCCGAGTGTACTCGGATCGTGTCAACGCGGCTTTAGGCTTTCTTTCATTACCACCAAGCAGAGAGCACAGCTGATTTTAATCGAGAGATTGGTTAGTATGCCAATTTACACATTTCTGTAGGAGTCACTGTTAGTCACCTTCAATCGGTCACTCCGTAGTCAATGTAATAAAAACTCCTTGAAACTATAAAATAATGCTGTAGTGTGAAAATATATAAAATCAAAAGCCGATAGCATTAGTTACCATGTGTAAATGCGACATAAACAACATTGACATTTCGCTGATGACGATTGCTTCCACTGTGTATGTGTGTGTAGGAAAAAACCGGTGAAAATTATTATAGAAAATTGGCTCATATAGGCGGCAGAAGTCGGGAAGGACGGAGTGGGGCAGCGGAAAAAAACAAATGCCTTGCTATTTTCCTGCCTTAAAGTATGACCTGAGGCCATTTGTTACACTATATTATCTATGATTACTATAGGTACCCGCTAAATTTGATTTTCTCATCTATCCAGCATGTCCATGGTCTTTATTTAGGTCCACAAAAAGTACATCTTTCTTTGAGATTGGGTGTTCTGAAGCACTTCCACTTAGTATACCTAACTCGAAACTTCCTTACCTCTATAATGGAGGTCCACTGTGTCTTTATTTTTATTAATTTAATGTTATTATAATTTTAGATGAGGATTCAGATCCTGATGATCTTATAAATGCGTTAGAATTTGAGGAGACAGATGGAGCTGATGAAGGGGAAAATACAGAAGTGGATGCTGCCGATCTTGAAGATTTCGATATAAATCTTACAGCGGAACATTCGGTAGGTTTGCATATTGAATGACTCTCTTAAATTTGTTTAACCCACCGTATACGTTGTGTCGTTTTTGAATAGATTTATAATCATTTCCAATTGGATTCTTTGAAATGTTACATAAGTGATTTCCAAAATAAGATGAAGGCGAGGAGTATTAGAAGATATATTATGTTAGCAGTAGGAGGGTGCTCAAAAGAGGCAAAGAATACAAATTAATATTTAACACACATAAAGTTGTATATCTGAAAAGAGCACAGTACAGTTTGATGTTACAATATTTTCTGTTTTTTCTGATTTAAAAAATTCTATTACTTATAGATTTTATTAATTTTGAAACAAAATCTTTCTATTGAATTTCTAGTGTTTTATTGAAAATCAATTTATTAGACGTATGACTCTGTGTGCATAAGAGACAAAAAGGCAAAAGATTGTAAATCGATCCACCCAAATGAATCGTTTCATGTTATGAATGAATTTTTTGAGGATTTAGGCATGTCCAAGAACAAACGTCGCATTTAAATGATTTTTCACTAGTACTTAGATATATTGTGTCATTTTCTCTGGTTTTGAATGATGATACTAATTACCCTTGTATAAGAACAAACATCAGATTTATATTGTATTATCAGTGTAACATTACTGATTGGGGGGTGGCACATAAGAAATATAATAATGGTCTAACTAAACAGTGTCGGTGGGTAGAAAATGTTTTGGAAACCCTGGATTAGATTATTGATGTTAACAATATTATATTTTTCACTTTACAGTATCTACCAAGTCTGGTGACAGTACCTGGCCACTCTGTCTTTGATCCGGGATGGACAGGCCGAGTGTCATGCTGGGCGCACAATGGAGTGGTCTTTCCTGGAGAGATGGTGCCCATGTACAGCAACAACCTTGTGGAGTCCACCATGTTACTTGATGCTATTCGATCCAAGAGCTTGTTCGGTCTACTATCACCAGAGTAATAATTATTTTTAAATATGTTTATTACACTTTTACTTAATTTATATGTAATATTAGTAAGAAAACATCAGAGTATTTCATTATGTTTGAGAAGGTTACATGTAAATTGTATGTAAAACATTTCACCGTGTCACAGTTCACCATGAACTGTCTTATCGGAAAGAGATGACCGATTTTATTAGATTCAATATGAACATTAATTCAATTTTCATAGCTGATATTGGCAAAATTCATGAATTCAAGAATGAAAATCTAACCTAACCTACACTAATAAATAATCCAGTATATCAGCTATTTTCAAAATTTCTTTGCTGCTGGTTTCCTGTAAAGTGTAAACTGACAGGAACTGTGTTTTATTTAGACATGACTTTTATATCAGTAGTATACGACCCAAAGAGGTTGGACGGTCTTTAATATACGGCCATATATTTCCGATACAACATTTCACAGTGAAATGTGATACGGCGAACTGCATACATGAAAGTTTCCGGAAACGGTTTAAGAAATTGGGAGTATCAACTGTTTGTTGTTCCAAGGTGTAGAACTTACCTGCTATTGATAATGCCGATTGGGCGAGCAGTAATAGTTGTGTTTAATTAAATTGCTTTGGATATCAATATATTCCATTTACTTGAGCTGAGTTCAGAATTTGGATGGACACTGTTTTATAAAAAATCCTTAAAATAGGTTCTGTTTAATTCACTCAATTGACATCTCACTGTATTCTTTACTTGTCTGCTTAAATAAGAACTTGAATGTCATGTTATAAACGTCTTGGAATAATTTGTTATGTCCATGCTCTGGATACGATAATTTATTTTAAAAAGATGCTGAAGATTTCTTAAAATTATTTCTCGGTGACCCCATAACACCCCCACTCGACGGTTGTAAGCCGGTTCGCTCATCTAAACTCGACATCATCTGCGGCACAGCCACAAATCAAACCTAGGAACGTAGCACCAATGTTTCATATTGAACTGCTCACATAGGCGCCTAGCGATAATCACACGTAACCTCACGAAACGTCAAAATATTCTCTGTCTAGTGACCGGCCAACTTGACGTCTATATAGAAATGATCAACCCGTAGCCTGTGCGCATGCGTGACTGCAACACTGGTGGCTTCTGCTCGCAGCGTGAATCGCATGCAACACTAGATGTTTTTTTCAAACTAAAATGTCGCATTCTACCAATATGCGAAGCTCCATTTGGCAATGTGTGTTTTGTGAATAAAGATGACGTGACATCGACGTATTTGACATGTTGCAGACGAGACGAGTTTAGATGTGCGAGCCGGCTTATTGTTATGATCGTTTATAGTGGTGCAAAGGATAGAGTGGTTGCCTCTTGCACAACTCGTGATTAGATTTATTATATCTCTCCCACAGTGGAACAGATGTCTACCTATCAAATTATGGGGTTCTGTGTGAATTCCTGGAAGCAACTGAAGGCAGCCAGCAGGCGTCTTTCAAAGCGAGAGCGCGACAACGCTTTCGACTTTTGTACCCGACCAAACAGCGCATACAGCGGCATTTAATGTGAGGGGTACCATTTTGTTTTTATTAATCATCGTTGACATTGTTTTGTGAAGTTTTCAATCTTCTAAGGACACTAAAAGCCTTGTTAACTCCAAAGCTGGTGATCAAATTAGTTACAAGTCATTTCACATTGCAGAATCATTTCTAGCAAACACTACACTTTTGTGCTCTGAGATAAAAACACCTTGAACTATTAAGCAAGTTTTTTTATACAATTAACCATTATTATTTGGTATATTTAGATGAATAATTACAAAAATTGCAAATTACAGTAATAGCTATAATATAATAAATGTGTAGTGTAACAAAACGTCAAAATAGGCCGCCATGTTTTAATGGTGCTGAGGTTTCCAATCAGTGTTGCCATCTTATTATATATTACTATATTATAGTACATAGGTATAAAAATTATAGTAATTCTGAAAAAAACTATGGTATACCAAATTTTTTTCATCTTTCATTCTTTCAAATTATAGTATTTTCGCATATTTAGCGTAAAATTATAGTATTTTCACGGAATCAAATTATAGTACTGTACTATAATTATAGTAATGTGTTTGGCAACACTGCTTTCAATTCAAACTACATAGTATTAAAAACTCTGTCATAAATAAATTACAATTTATGTTATCGTAGATCAGAATGAAGTGGCGAAGGGTGAAGGTAGGCTGTTAAGATCCCACAGAAATAGTGCACACTAAACTTTCTCAGCCATACGTATTTGTTTTCATTGAACTAAGAAAACAATGAGCAGACACTGGTTAGTGTTTAAAAATCCATTAAACCCTACCTAAACCAAACCATAATAGGTTTGGTATGTTATTGACGATCTGCCAAAAATACTGCAACACTTTTTCAGTTATACTTATTTGTTTTCGTTGGATTATTAGTACATATTACAAATGGTTAGTTTTTTTTTAATTCATTAAGCCGTGGATATGCCAAAACATCTAATATATAAAAATTAATATTTGTGTGTTTGTTTGTTCGTATTTAATGTGCAGCCATACCGTTCATCCGATTGCGATAAAACTTTGTAAACTTATTGCTTGCACTTGCGGGAAGAGTATAGGCTATACTAATATATAAAAATGAATGTCTGTCTGTCTGTATGTCTGTGTGTCTGTCCCGTATGCGTTCCTATACCATTCATCCGATTGCAATGAAATTTTGGTAAGTGGTTGCATTCACACCCATGAAGGTTTCTGAATTAGAAAAATCATAATTTTTTTCTTCTACTTCATTATATTTTCTTTTATTCGTATGGTTCCTATACCATTCATCCGATTGCAATGAAATTTTGGTAAGTGGTTGTATGCACACCCATGAAGGTTTCTGAATTTAAAAAATCATCATCTTCTTCTTCTTCTTCATTCTATCTTCTTTTATTCGTATGGTCCCTATACCATTCATCCGATTGCAATGAAACCTTCGTCAGTTGTTGTGGTAACACCCGCAATGGTTTTTGAATTAGTACAACCATCTTCTTCTTCTTCTATTCTATATTCTTCTATTTGTATGCGTTCCTATTCCATTGATCCGATTGCAATAAAATTTTGGTAAGTGGTTGCATGCACACCCATAAAGGTTTCTGAATTAGAAAAATCATCATTTTCTTCTTCTTCTTCATTATATTTTCTTTTATTCGTATGGTTCCTATACCATTCATCCGATTGCAATGAATTTTTGGTAAGTGGTTGTATGCACACCCATGAAGGTTTCTGAATTAGAAAAATTATCATCTTCTTCTTCTTCTTCATTATATTTTCTTTTATTCGTATGGTTCCTATACCATTCATCCGATTGCAATGAATTTTTGGTAAGTGGTTGTATGCACACCCATGAAGGTTTCTGAATTAGAAAAATCATCATCTTCTTCTTCTTCTTCTTCATTCTATCTTCTTTTATTCGTATGGTCCCTATACCATTCATCCGATTGCAATGAAACCTTCGTCAGTTGTTGTGGTAACACCCGCAATGGTTTTTGAATTAGTACAACCATCTTCTTCTTCTTCTATTCTATATTCTTCTATTTGTATGCGTTCCTATTCCATTCATCCGATTGCAATAAAATTTTGGTAAGTGGTTGCATGCACACCCATGAAGGTTTCTGAATTAGAAAATCATCTTCTTCTACTATTCATATGCGGTCCTATACCATTCATCCCATTGCGATGAAACTTTTGTCAGTTGTGTGCGCACACCTACGAAGGTTTCTAAATTATTATTATATAACATACAAAGTTTGTTGTTTGTTTGTTCCATCCAATTTTGATTTTTTTTTACTACATATTAATAACATTAATAACGTTTTCATATTTTGGATTCGATTTTAATTTAGTGTTCTTATGTTTGACCTTTACTCCTATTAGAATTATTTTCATATTGCCATATTGTATTACACAGATATTTTAATATTAAAAAAATAATTACCTCTTATTATTTTTCAAATATCTAAGATAAATATAACCACGAAGCGACCCTGTGCGAAGCCGGGTACTTCAGCTAGTATTAAATAAAAAAAATTCTTATATCTATAAAATATCCAAAAATTTGTATGATTGAATGGTATAATTTTATATATTTTATAGATAGATGCATAGTTTTCGACTATTATCTATTAAGGCATGGTTTATGCAGGGTTTTATGGATTTTTAAAAACTAACCAACAGTGTCTGCTTATTGTAGTCTTAGTTCAATGAAAACAAATACGTATGACTGATAAACTTTAGTGTGCACCATTTGTGTCGAATCTTAACAGCCTACCTCCACCCTTCGCCACTGTCAGAATGGATGGCCATTACTGATGATCTAAAGCAGACAGCCGATTACCAGGATCACTGTCGGTTCATATAAATTATAATATATTTTTTTTTTTATTTCTTCTAGCATTGCCGATTATGAAATTCAGATTTTACCAGACATTGTCATTTGTGACCCTCTTTACAATATTCGTCTGTCAAGTCTCGGTGGCCAAAGAAACAATGAAATCAACAGGTATTTTTCGATGACGTTTTTACTAAATTTCTGTACAGTTTGTTTTCTCAACTAATTTAAACTTGCTTGTTTAGTTCTGCAATTGTATATAGTTAAGAATACAAGTTTAAATACACAATACCTTTTATTGACAGGTCCCGAAGCAAGCGAGCGGAGTCTCTACTCACGTCGGTGCCCCCTTTTGTTTTTAGAATGACAGATATAAAAGAAATGATTCGACACATTCAAATCTTTTTCAAAGAATTGTCTTTTGGTGAGTTAAATTTTATGAATTAGTCTTATTTCTATAATTTAAACTTTAAATTATGCAATAATTACTACTCAGGAAGGGGTTTACAAGTTTTTTTATAAAAGGTCGCCAACTAAATAATAGACAGAACTTCAATGACAAAATTCATTTTAAGTTGTCCTATATGCATCTTTGGAAAGAATTTCATATTGAATTTTGAATTGCATGCCAAACCAAATCGATATTAGACGTCCCGATACGACGAAATTGTCCGATTCCATCGAAGTCGAAACATCTGAAAGGACTTACACAGATTTTTTAGTAGTACTTAGTTGTAATGAAAATTTTCTTTCGACCATGTCCGATCCTAATAAGATCATATGGGCCTCCACGGAGTGGAGCTTTCTATTATTTTGTTTTTACGAGAAATGGATGTCATCCATTTGCAGGTCCAAACTCTGCCTCATACACAAATTGAAAAACAATATGTGTACTTGCCAGACCCAGGATTCGAACCTGGGACCCACAACGTTATTGGCCGATGCTTAAGCCGCGCGGCCATCGTGGGTACTCAAAATTTGAGGGGAATGAAAATTTATGACAACCAAAATAGGTGCATTACCATTTCCACTCTAAGGCGGATATATTATGCCTCTCATCATGTGGGTACATTAAGTCTATTTAACATGGATCACAGATTGATATTAACGAGTGAATTTTTAATTGGGCTGCGAGATTCGAATTTAAGATTGTCAGATTAAGAGTTGAGCATTCCCCCTCTACTGCACCCACTATGTCTGATATTTTTGTATTGTTATAATAAATTTATTTATACATTTCAGTGAATTTACCTGAAGACCCATTGACACTATCTTTTTGGGTAGCTACTAATCTCACCCTGCCCCCCAGAGATCGGCTGGCACTTTTCACGGAAGATAACGCAGTTTTGCGTCTTTTTATGGAATTAAAACATATTGTAGCTAAGGTAACAATAATATTTTTTATTCTATATTAAATTTCTATTTATAAGTACTTAGTACACCCCGATTCACATTGGCACAAGTCAAGCAAATGTTGGTGACCTTTGATGCGTGTTGAAATACAGACACTGTGTCGGTAGATGGCCAACGCTAATGTCGCCCTCTTTAAAATGGTGAGCACCACGTGACCACAAACATTTATGTGACTTGGGCCATTGTGTGATCCAGCAGTAAAAGAGACATGTTTATCTTTTTCTATAAAAAGAAAACACGATTGGTCAACAATTTTTTTTTTAAGAAAAGTAAAATGTTTTTTTATTGCTTGTTTCAGAAGAGCGTGTTATGCTGCAGGGAATGTATGCGTACTATATGTCAGAAAGAACATATATTTCCAATGTCCAGGGAAGGATTGTATTCCAATTTTTGTAACTATGGTAAGAAGAATTCAACTCACTCGGTATTCACCTTAATAAAGATTGTCTTACGGCATGTGTTTCGCTCACGCCGTGAGCTTTATCAAGGTACAGAAATTTACATTTGAGTTTATTTGTTATAATATTACAACTTCTAATTATTGGTTTCTGAAAATGTGTACGAATATCGAATGTACGAAAATAGACGGATGTAAAAAAAACATCAAGAAGTGTACTTTAAAAATAAGTATTTATTTATCAATGGGTGTAACAAAGGTAACGAGGCGTATTAGCAATCAGGTGTTTTCTTTGCAAACTTTTCAAGAGATAGTTGATTACCACCCTTTTTTTCTTTTCTTGATAAAGAGTTCTATAACATGCTGTCTTTATCAATTATGAGATATACACTCCATTGGGATCACATTCTTGCATGGTAGTCAAAAATTTGTCAAGATGCATGAAGGCTTCATTCTATTTTTGATTGTCAATGTCTTGATAATGAGTTTATCAGTGTCATCTTCTTCACTTTCATTTATCTCTTGTTACTCAATTAAGTATTCATTTGACAGAGGTTCTGAGTGAGATTCAATTAACCATATTATTTTCATCTTTGTCTCGATCATATGAGTCCTTACATTCTTTTTCTCCATATCAACACTGCAGTTTCTCCGTTTCTCACTCATGTTTATAAATTTATAAGGGCGAAATATGTACATATACAAATAAACTGGCAAAACGTATCAGCACGTGTCCTAACGCAAGACTAAACTTGTTTACGTATTTGAGAAGGTGATGGGGAGCGGAGGAGAAATCAGCGACTGCATGGAAATGCTGTTTTTGCATTATTAACAAAAATCTAAATTCTAAGAAATGTATAAATTAGCAAATTTTACGAAAGCCGAGGGTCGCCTGTATTGTTGATACATACAGTGGTGAAGGGTGGAGGTAGGTTGTAGAAATCTGACATAAAAATGCACACTAAAATTTGTCATGCATACTTATTTGTTTTCATTGAAAGAAGAATATAAATTGCAGATGGTTTTTAAAATTCAAATAAACCCTGTAAGCCAAACCATATTAAATAAAATAAATATTCTTCTACCTATAAAATACCTACAATTACGCCATTAAATCATACATAATTTTCGTTTGATTAACTGAATTTTGAAAACTAACCAGCACCATGTATGACTGACAAAGTTTAGTGTGCACTGTTTATGTCGGATCTTAACGGCCACTTCAACCCCATCGCCACAGTTAAATTATTCAATTGCACAACATTGGCGCCATTTAGTCAATAATAATTGATTTACGATAGATATTTTTAATATTTGTATATATGTTTGTATTCTCCTGCACGAACATTGTTATCTTCACACTTGTTACGTGTCCTTATTAAATCAAAGTTTTTTATTTAAATACAGGTGGCTATATTCATAATATAACAACATCGAAGGCGGTAACAAATTTATCACTCCAAGGAAATCCCTCAGAAGAGTTTTCTTGGTTCCCGGGATACGCTTGGACCATAGCAGTCTGTGATTCTTGCACATCACACATAGGATGGAGGTATTGATACATCTTTTACTTCTTTACAGTGAAAATAACTATCAAATGGTTAATTTGAATAGTTCTATAGTACCCACAGCATAGCTTTTTACCTCGCCAAACCAAATACCATCGTTTATCTCCGTCTACCGGTTGTGCGATATAAAGTTTTACGGATGTCAACTATAAGATTGTTATCTCATTAGTCTGTAAAATGTTATGTGGCACAATTCACAGGCAGAAAGAAATAACGATATTAAATTTCGCAAGGTGACAAGCTATGCTGTGGATACTTACCGTGTGATTTATTAGTTTTGAGTTAATTGAATATCAAGATT
This sequence comes from Rhyacophila brunnea, assembly GCF_057557595.1. NCBI lineage: Eukaryota > Metazoa > Arthropoda > Insecta > Trichoptera > Rhyacophilidae > Rhyacophila > Rhyacophila brunnea. The sequence goes on from NW_028232774.1 coordinate 27,475,089, forward strand.
TATATGCTACTTTGGATAGAGGTAAACAATTATATAAATCCAGAAAAAATAACAATGCACATGAAGACAGTACACCATATGCCATAAAATAGATGCAGTATAATTATAGTAATTAATGTCAGGCAATGCGTAGCAATTTGCTCCACTTTATTTGGCTTAACCTGAAATAAGAATATGTTAATTTTCTTCTTTTAGTGTTGTCATCGTATTTTTTAAATAATTTTTCCATAATTATTTCCAGACTTAATTTTAAATAATCAGTTTCTATTGAAATAAGATATACCTACCTACCTGTAAACACTACATAGTAATATACCTGCTTGTAATAATTGCATTGTTTATGGATGGTGGTTCTGCCAACATGACAATAAACTATGTCTCCATTTTGTTCACTTCAACTTTTTAATTTTGGTTTAAACACAAGAGTAGTTTTGCGCATGCTTTAGATCAGTGATGCACAAACCGCATCCCAAAATGGCATTTGTTGACAAAAATAACAAGTACTTCATCACCAAATTTTTCATTGAATGTGACAAAAATCTAATTTCCTATATAGTAAGTTCCATCATGCAAATACATATGTACGTAATGTAGAGTGATTGGAGCAGCTGATATGTAACTATCAAATTAAAAATAATAAAACGTATGTCTCATCTAGTATAATATATCATTATTTTTCAACACTTTCAGACTGCGGCCTGTGAAAAATTAAAAAAATGGATAAACTGGCCCTTCTTTCAAATAGGTTGTGCACCACTGCTTTAGATCAATGTGTGGAATACACTCCGTCAACTGTCTACACTTGTATGTCAAATAGTGTTCAATTTTTCACGGGAAGGAGTATCGTGATCTTTTAATATGCTGATTATAATACATACAAAGATCTAAAAATCATAGTATTTTTGGCTTATTTGGCATGAAGTTATAGTACATATAACTTAATATTATACATTTTTCACGGAATCATTCAGTTGGCACCATTGAGAAATTCAATCACGGTGGAGCTACATGCACTAGAACTTTCATCAAAAAAAAATGGTCATTTTTAAACTGGTTTGAGGCAGTCAATGCAAAAAACCACCCAGCGTTCCTTCAACAAATGAAAAAATGACATATTGTCTGTTATTGTCATGCTCTCTTGTAACTGGAGTACAAAAAGCATTCTTTATTTTAGATAAAAATGCATAAATGAATGGTCAAATTTTATATATGAACTTTTTTTTGAATGAATTTTATTTATGTATGAACAAAAGTTTTGTACTAAAAAAATGTTTTTTCGATTTTCCTGATTTATTATCCAGATACCTTCATCCCCAATTAGTCAGTAATACTTCAGTTCTATTTATTGTAGGTTGTTTTAATTGATATCATGAGTTGACCAAATATGTTATGGCTATACCTCAGTTGAGGCATGGTCTAAAAAGATCGTGGCTAGGCGATGCGCGGATTGCGGGTGCAAATGACGCATGCCAAACGAAATATAATTTGTCATATAAATCCAACATGCGTCCATTTAATGTTCTGTTTATTGTTCTATTAGTAACAATAATAATATATTCATTCACATGTTTTCTTAGTCATCTTTACACGATTTAAGAATTAATACCCCCGTCGCTATCAAGAAACAAATTGACTTGTTCCCAACTTGACGTTCGCTCTCCGAATTTCGTCGCGCCTATAGTTGAAAATTATTTGCTGTTTCACTGATGTATCGTCTTAAACACGCAATGAACAGTGCCTTCTATTCAATTTCAGATTTACCGCTACTGGAAAATGTATGATACCTCGAGAATTTTGGGGACTGTGCCGCAAGTCTCTCGTTGCTACTTGACCAATGACACTGCCGGCTGAATGACTGGATTGTGTATTCAATTATATTCAAACAAAGGTTATCTTTTATATCAACAAATTTTAACGTAGTCGGTAGTGAGTTTACATTAACAACATCAAAATTTCAATCAAGTCAATATGATATTGTAACAGACAATGTATGAGATAGTTATGGTTTAATTAATTTGTTTACACATAATTCTCATTTAAATAGATGAGAACAATGATTTTATAAAGTTATATTTTACAATTTCACACTTTAATTCTCAACGTAGCCAAATCAGCAGGTCATAAATATGTATCTACATATTTTCTCTGTGAAGTATTATGCATGAATTGTGGGCTATTTCATTGTAATAATGTATTATTTTCTTTTTATGTAAAAATGTAATGTTAGAAAATATTTATAATAAATACAATGTATATTCAATGGTAATGATTTATTATGTGCTTATTAAAATAATTATCCTACCACAATGTTCCCATTCGTAGTGTTGGCGCTGGCATATTGGTGGACCTTCCAATAAAAATAAATAACAATCTGAAAAAACCAAGAGGAACGGTAAGCGAATTCTTTTAATTGCTTTGTCGGGGGTCCAGATATTATCTAATAACTACATACACTATCTGAGGTATTTTTCGAATAAAGTCAATAATCGCTACCATCTTTCTAATTTAAATCAAAGTAGTAATTAACTTTTTTTTTTATTAAACGAATAATTCACAAGATTTAAGAATGTAACATTCCAATTATTGAACATACATAGTTTTGAAAACACTTGTGAAAATATTTTACAACCAATAGAAAAAATCTTTTTTGAAAAAGGTAGGACACCCCACCCCGCAGGAATCGAACCTGCATCTCTCGGGTATCGCGCACACGCACATAGTCCACTATGCTAAAAAAGTCACACTTAATTGCGACAAATTTTAACTATTGGCTTTTAATATAATTAATTTAATAAGTAATTTAATTTAATTAATATAATAATATTGGAGTGATCCGTGACGTCAGTTAGTAATTAAAGTAATACCTACTTTGATTTAAAATACAAAAGCTGATCGCCAATAGTTAAAATCTGTCACAATTAAGTATGACTCCTTTAGCATAGTGGACTATGTGCATGGGCGCGATACCCGAGAGATGCAGGTTCGATTCTGGGTGATTCTTACTTTTTTTAATAAAGATTTTTTATTAAATAGTTTATTTTCTCAGACGTGTTTTCAAAATTATATATGTTCAAAGTAGTAATGTTACTAACTTGATTGACATACTACCGGGATTTTGTTTTCAACTTTATTTGGTTCCGCTGTCAAAACTATTAGAATGACCTTCGAAGAAACTTTCTAGCAAAGAAAAAATGCATGTGTGACAAAAAAGATGTGTGAACAGGGAATGTAGATTAATCTACTTTCAATTGGCAAGTTTTCAGCCAATCCTCTATTCAATTCAGCCTACCGCGAGTTATTATTAGTCTCCCGTACGCTTAGTGTTAAAATTATAATCCGATTTCGCACAATCAATAATAGAGGATTTTGAAAAACATAGCGGCCAAAGCTAGCAGTTCGAACCTGGCGACAGATACAGACGACACTACTGCTCTCGGAATAGGAACATCGTCTGTCGTACCGAGATACATCTGTTTGAGTGCAACACTCTATTTCGTCGCCTGTCTCAGTTGCAGCGTTTGACAAGCTAGTTTGAATAAGGTAAAGTTAGAAATGCAATGACTAAACCCAAATATCTGCAAAAACATATTTTATTCGGCGTTTGTTTTTCTTTTTGTATTCATTTCCAACATGTAATGAAAATTCTCAGAGTTTCCACATTTCATAAATTATTAAAATTAAATATTACAGATCTCTTACTATATTATGCTCAAGATTTATAAAACTACATAAATACAATTTGATTTAATATCAACACATCGAAATATTTACATATAATACAAACACAATTGAATAGTACAATATTATGCACCCATATAATATTTACCTACATATTCAGTTTGTACAGAATTATGTTGCAGTCAAAATGTACAACTGCAATGATTACACACCAGTTTTTTAATGACTTGAATTGCGACACAGTGGGCATTTTGAAATCATATGAAAAGGGGAATACAGTAAAACCTCATTAATAAGAACATGGATAATTCGAAATTTTCGCAAAAAAAGTCCCTTGAACATTATTTTCATATAAAATCATATCTTTAATTCGAATTTCGTAATTCGAAATGATTTCAGAGTCCTGGCATACAAAAATATTCAATAAATCGTAATAAAGCAGACTATTTCATGAGCCAGTCATTGAAAATTGTGACAGCTTTTTCTTAAATCATAAATTACTTATTTTAAGAAGGTAATATAAATCGAGTGCTTAAAGTCAGACAACGTTATCTACAAAAGTGTTTTTTTTTTTTTGAGATAACATTATTTTACATTTACGGCTACATGATAGTCAAATAACGTTATGTCAATCTTTTCTAATTTCTTATTAAATCGTCAGTAAAGTTTAACGCTAACTACATAAGTTACCCTTGTTTTCATATTTTTTAAAAACTATCCCTATAAATTTTAACATTATCAAGCAAGATAAATGTACAATACACAATAAATTATAAAATATTAACATTGGGTTTTAAATAAACATTTCCCTTGTTGAGTTACAAGAATCTAAAATAACGATTTTTGGCTCTCCTGTAAAGTTGCACTTTTGTAGATAGTGTTGTTTGACACTAAGCCCTCGAAATAATCCTGACATTTTATGACCTATTAACACACACGGAATCGGAAATTTCGTAGGCACATCTATGATCGTAAACAAAATTAACGAAAATCATTTTTTTTTTTTTTTTTCAAAATTTTTATATTTTTCCCCCATACATTTCGTAATTTGATTTTCGGTCCCATGGAATTCGTATTAACGAGGTTTTACTGTATCTTGAGTAGATACTACATAGGTAGTAAATATAAAAACTGCTACCGCCTCTACTCACTATTAATATAGAAATTTACCAACTGCCCCATACCTACAGTAGATAGGTATTTTTCGCCGTAACGTGATAGGATTGACAATAATTATATTATATATACTCAAATGTAAAAGTTTTGGTATATTATACTTGATAAAGTGAACGAAACACGAGTCACATAAAATATTCTACTATACGAAGTAAATAACATTACATTTTATCATTCAGCCTGTAATATTTACATCGCTGAGTTGATGGTTCGATAATGCACGTTTTCGGGTCGACATCTAAAATTTTTTTGAAAATCTGACAAGGCCAATAAACATGTATGTAGTAAATTTTGATTTATATAATATTCCAAAATTTCATTGAAATAATCCACAGACGGATGAATGGAAGAAAAAAGTGTGGATATCTGTATGTTCTCGGCGAGAGGTTGTGATGTAGCGGGCCGGAGCTTCGGGTCTTTTTCAAACTATTCACTGCAATATCATGTTACATGCAATAGTTTTGAATCGTATTAATAAAGACAATTACATATGTCGATGTTATTAATTTAACTTACAAAAAATCGAAAACCAGTAATCTAATGCGGGAGAAGCAATTATTACACACGCTAGTACCCCTTTTACATTTTACCAGTATATCTTAGCTATATTTTAGGTCCTCCAAGCTGGCAATAAAAAAAATTCTATTCAGAATTGAATATAAAGATTTTTTTCTGACATAATCAACGCCTACGCCCATGAGTCTGGCATTTTCAAAATTACTGAAGAAATTATAGTGCAGAAATGCGTTGAGTATTCATTTCAGTTCCATTTGGACAATGCAACAAAAGAAATATTTAAAAAAAAAAAAAACACAGTTCGCGAAACACCGTTACAATAAAATTGAGATTTTTACATAGTTACTTGAAGTACTTTTGTACAATACGTATTACTATTCTTAGCACAATTTTCATAATCACTCCTAATTAAATGCTATGAGTGAAACCCCTGCGACATTTGATTCCGAGTTCCATTCTGCAAGTGTTCCATGGTTTGCTGATATCCAATCTCTCTTTTGACCATAATTGTGGCTTGCCCGTTGGTCACATAATTACCGTGATTGTTAGGATGACTGTGGTGTTGGTGACTGTGTTGAACGATGTGCGCAACACCTGGATTGAGGTTGAGAGGATCCATGTCTTTAGAATGAGAAGGCGCATTTGCAGGTAGTTGATGATAGCTGTTATTAGGGCAAGTGAGGTAGTGCTGTAATACAGGAAAAGCTAATGGTGCTATCGGCTCCGGGTAGCCATATGGATGACACTGTGCATCTGAATCATTGTGCTGCTGAACCGGAGGAGGGGCGGGTGGGTCCATGTGAGGTTTCGCCGCTTGTTTCTTTTTCCGACGGCCAGGTATCAATTTCTTCTCCTGTCTCGGTTTTGCAGTAACTGTAAAAGATACTAACATTATAAGGAAGTAAGTGAATTACCGTTTTCGCTCTTTCAGACTTTTATAACCAAGAATAGTTGTTAGTCATTCACCCAACCAATAGGATCCGTGCTGCACTCAGTACAGTAGCTAGTAAGTAAATTCGCACATAGCAACATTCGCACGTGCATAGGTAGACGTCACACAATATCCATTATGCGATATCACGCATCGGGAATTTATAGCAATATCACCTTTATTGTAATGGCGTTAGAACAGTGTTTATAGTATCAATGTACATTTGAGCGAACCCGTTCGAACCAAACCATGCGGCAGACCCAACAAAAAGCATTGGGAATTTATAGCAATATCACCTTTATTGTAATGGCGTTAGAACAGATTATGCCATTCGGAAGACCTGACGAAAAAGTGAGTGTCATTTTTTTTTCCAGATGCTTGGTCCATATTAATGTCATTGGTGCACTGGATCAAATACATAGATTGAAAACCATGCAAATTTTGGGTTTGTATCTGAAACTAGTCACAGCTACTCTTAAAATTATACAAGTGCACTGGATTTCCCATAATTTGTTAAAGCAAACTCCAAGTGTATATTAAATTTGTCATTCATGTCATCGCACACTACCACAACGGTAGGATATTTAAAAAAACTATCAAAACAGTTCCTCTCATGTGCTTTGCATGCTAATATCATCATTCTGGTGCGCAAAGTTCTACTGGTCCACAGAGTTCCGCTGCGCTATTATTTTCATTATTTATTTAAATTGCTGGTATTGATTTAATATTTCATGCAGAGGAAAGCAATTCCGATTTGGTCTGCACGAGAAGTAATCGTCATCTCGCCAGGCAACCCTGTTAATGTAGTTGGTATGATGTCATATAATTATAAATTACGAGTATTATATTATGACAAATTGATTCAGTTACGAAATAAATTACCAAGTATTTTAAAATGAGGGTCAATGAATTTTTTATTACCATAACAACTTCATGCAGGAATAGCAAAGTGATAATATCACTTTGCTATTCCTGCATGAAGTTGTATATTATACATTGTGTATGTAAATCAAAGTTAGTTTTTGTTATTTATGAATTGACTTATGAAGGTTATGGTTGAAACACTCAGTCCAAACTACAGTCCAGTTTAATAACCAGTGAAGATTTAAATTTAGTTTATCGAGACATGCGGTTTTGGTTATACCCATTTCTTTTCAGAATAGGATATACGAAAAAAAATAATAGATACATATTATGTAAGGGTGTGTTTAAGGTGGGTTAGTTAAATTGAATAAATGTAATAATAAAATCAGTTCTACGAAACACCATCAACGAAGAAAGTCTAAACTCATTATTTTTGTTGATTATGTATTGAAAATCACCATTACAAATTATCACTAGCTTCAATTAGGTTATAGGCGTATTTCCCACCAAAAACACCAATTAGATGTTCCATATAAAAGGTATTTTTAGTGTACTACTAACAAAAAAAACAACTAGAAGCCACTGGCTGTCACTGCGAGTACCCAAAGGTTCAGAGGCGGAAATAAGGTTACTTATATTGAAACAATATAAGAGTACACACTACCTGGTGGTGGAGGATGCATTGTAATATTCAGATCGTCTCTTATAATTTTTTTGAGAGTAGTCCGAGGAAGAGAGAGCTTCTCAGCACGCGCTCTCAAGGATAATTCTGGAGATTCTTGTAATGATGCTTCAACAGTGGCCATATGTGCTTTTCTGCAAATAAAAAAATCATAACAGATATTATACTCCAACATAAAAAATGGATGGAAGACTTTTGAATACTAAAGAGGGAGGATAATATTACCCGTTTTACTGCCGGTACGTGTATGTATGGCGGTACCTTGCATGCCGCGAATTTTATTCCAAAAATAAAAAATTAAAATAAATTTATGTTTCAAGTGGTGAAAACGAATTATGTTTCAATTCTGAGTATGTGACGATATTCCCAATATAATGTCGTTGTGTGTACAACATATTTGTATGTTTAAAATAATTGATTTACGTTAGTAAAATCCCGTTTAAAGCGGGACGTCCTAAGATGTCATTTTTGTATGAGCGGCATTCCGTTCACGGAAAACTTTGCATCTTAAGATGTCATTGGCAGCCATCCGTTTAAGAATTTAAAAAACAACATCCATCTAAATTCATCCTCACACAAATGGAATATATCAATATCCGAAGTGATTTGGTTGAACATATTCCCAGATGTAGGATATTATGTGCCTCCACATTTGGAGATATCTGATGAGAATCAGGAAGAAAAGTAGAACGCTAAATATTAGACCAATCCTGGGTCCTAATAAATACATATATGTGGTTGAAAAACATCAAGTCAGCGGTATTTAGTTTGTTGACATTTTTCAATCAACATGTGTATCTGGATCCATGGGTGTCCATAACCGTGGGTTGGGATCTTTAATCTGCTTCATCAAATAAGTACCTTCTGCACGGTCTGCCAGATCTTTTGGAGTCAACCACTTTACCCGATGAAAAGATCTTTTTTTCCCAAAAGTAGAGAGTATTTTTGGTTGGTGGCTGTTTGTGAAATCGTCTTCGGAATTTCATTTTGATCTGCAGAAGAGAAAGTGATTATAAACATTTTGATAAACAAAATCACACATTGTAATACACGGTTATACTGCAGCTGTCCAGATATAAAACATAGCAAGGGACATTTTTCAAAAATGAGTTTCATTGTATTTTTAAATACAATCTACTAATACGTCTATTAAAAAACAATTGTTTCATTTTTGAGATATTCAAGGTAAAGAAACATAGCAACTACGTCTCTGCTGTTTACAAATTTATTACAGCATAAAAAAAAACAATTTCAAAACCAAGTAGGCAATTTGGTAAGTGGAATTACGGTATTCTTGTTTGATTATGGCCTCCTCAGTGTGATTTGAAGTAGACCTTTGCTCATTCAGTACGCGGTTATCAAAATTAAAAACCCAGTATGTAAGGGAATTTTATCTATACTTATATCAAAAAAAAAAATGATTTTTAAACATCAAATTTGCACTGTTTTATAGCCTTAATATAATGGTATCCAATATGCAAGAATTAATGGATCCCCAAATTGAAAAATGAGGATGTACACAAATTCGATTCAAAACCTGGGTGTTTTTTTTTTTTTAGTGATTTTGATTTATTATTTAATTTTTAGTGATTTTGATTGAATAATACATTTAGTAGGGAGATGTGATTGGCAATATTATTTAGTTCAAGAAGAAATTTCCAGAAAACTGACTGAATTGGAGAATAAAAAAACTTATTATGTATACCACATCTGTAGCATAGTTAATCGACAGCTTTCCATAAATGTTCCCAATGTTTTTGTGTTAAAAATACCTAATATAGCAAACCAGTGGAGATATAAAAATAATTTCAAGCCGTGATTTTAGCATGTTAGGATTATTCAGTGAATAACACCTGACAAACTGAGAGTTGACAGTTGTAAATTGGAGTTATTTGCAATAAATGATGCACGGGCAAGTGGAGATGGGAGTAATTTATGAGACATTGATATTTTTTAGTAAACATGCAAGTACTGAATAGGTATAATACCCTGTTTAAAGCGCGTTGACACGGTCCAAGTACACTTGGACCGAGTGCCATCCAAGTGACAGCTTCATACTAATTATTCCTATCCAAGCTACTTGGACCGCGTCCTACTCATCCAAGTTAGCTTGGATAGGAATAATTAGTATGAAGATGTCTCATACGAGTGCACTTGGATGGCACTCGGTCCAAGTGTACTTGGATCGTGTCAACCCGGCTTTACACGTGCATGGATGTACTGTGCACAGTAAGAAAATGTATGGGGAAACATATTATCCTGCAGTTGGCAAGATTGCGTGCATAAATCAAACAAGATTGGAAGATTCCAAATTGTGATGATTTATTGCGTGCAAGTAAGATTATTTTCGATCTGCACCTGCACAGTAGAGGGATAGGGACGAACATGCCGGTAAAAAGACAAACTACTCATTTTGAGCTTAACCGATTTTCAATACGACCTGTCAGATAGTAGCATAAAATGACAACCTCGCGTCTCGCTTACTCTTGAATAATGAAATTGGAGAGACAGTCAGCACTTTTACGTGTAAACAGTTATTATCATGACAGTTTAAAATAAGCACAATTGCCGACAGTAATTCCATGCATGTGTAGAGGCGCTATAATACCGTGTTTTCTAAGAATATTGACGAGGATTTCTTTTTAACTCATTGATATAGTAATTAATATACTGGTCTGTAAAATTATTAAGTTTGTTAGGGTGGAGGAAGCAAGATATAATTTTTGTGCGGCATATTTGTTTTCCACACACAGGCAGCTGTATAGATTGTCACTTCACAACTTTTCTCTGCAATGACGGTCTCGAAATATCGGTCAAATAATGTCAATATTGTTACTTTCTAACATCGTTTATCGACGTCCCATCTTCTTTTCTTTCATGAACCCAAACTGCCGATACTAATCGTTCTTCGATAGAGAAATTGGAGGTGTCTATGTCGTCAACATTATCAGCGCCATGATTTTTAACCTTCTTCTTTTTCGTATTTTCATCATTGTGTAGTGGATCCTCGTCGTGATCTTCGGATGTATTCTGCTCATTTGCGAATGACATGTCTATGAATAAATTAATTTTTAAAGCAATAATAACCCAAACATATGGGAGAACGATAATAATAATATCAACATTCAATGTTTGTATGTTTGTGTTACTAAATTATCATCTGTCAAAATTTTCTTTCTAATCGAAATTGTTTAAACTATCACTATAAAGACATATTTATATGACAATGCAGTCAGGAAAAAGCATTAAAAACGTTTTACGGTTCACTTAAAATACTATAATTCACATTATGTTCTATTATACAAACAAAATAATATTTTTGCGCTGAACACTCTCTTAACCATAGAGAAAAAGTAATTTAACCTATTTTATTTGCTGAAGGTTGTTCGAAAATTATTGTCTATGATTTGAAGGCAGAATAATATTTTAATAAAATTTTGTAGGAATAATGCAAAGAGAATCTCTCTGGTATAATGTTATATCAATAACTGTAAGAATTTCCAATAATTTTGCTTTATTTCTGTGCACTCGTGTGAGACATATTCATACTAGTTATTCCTATCCAAGCTTGGATGAGTAGGATGCAGTCCAAGTAGCTTGGATAGGACTAATTTGTATGAAGATGTCCCGTACGAGTGCACTTGGATGGCGCTCGATTCAAGTGTACTTGGATCGTGTCAACACGGCTTTAATAATGATTTCCACATTATTTATCCATTGCTTACAAAAAGATTGGACTCCTCTCTTTCTCAAATCTCTTTGATTGCCTACTTATTATAGCGGCATTGAGCATGGCCTCGAAACCGGGACTCTCATAAAATAAGAACATACCAATGCAATGTCTTTGGAACATACAATTATTATTTATCATTTAGATTCAGGAGAGTCCTCTTTTTAGGTCTTTCAATAAAAATTTGAAGCATCTATTTTCGAAAATGGATAAGTTCATTTATGGTCAAAATCTATAAAATATATTGGTTTCCATATTGATATACTATACTAGATAATCTCATTTGAAAATACCTAGAATACAATGGTAAAAAGAAACGAATGTTAAAATCAACACTATTTATACTTGAAACACAAAAAGTGAAGTTGCATACCGCAAATATTAAATTGTAGACATCAGTATTTGAAAATTGATGTCCCATTTTGTACTTTCAGAATCGAATATAGGACATAATGGATTTTTTTTATGTCATTCTACCCAAAATATCATTCTTGTGGACTTTTGACTAATCCAAGTCCTAAAATTATAGTATGAAATACACTGTCCATCTTTCAAGAGTATTAGGTATATTATGTCTTATCCGATTTATACAAAATCCATCAGTGTAGATAATATGCACCTATCGGGTTTTGGCAGACTAAGCCAAAATCCAACCTTGCTCGTGCCGCTGGTATTATAAAACTAATGTTTCTATTGAAAATAGCATAGGAGCCATCAACCTTTCCTTCAATTTAATGTTATTCTTATTGGTATGGGTTATGCCGTAGCGGAGATTGGTATATTAGTTATGGTGCGAGGAACTTCATAAATTAGAAAACAGTATACATCGAATGAAGCTTTATTTGAATATTTTCTATCGCTTTTTGTAATAACATGGTTTCAAAGTTAACTGAGGTAGTTTATTCCTTTTCTTGATATCCTTATCTTTTTTGAAATCCATGAAGTAGAAAAGGTTGTGATTTAAATCAGATTTAATTAAGCTAAATCCGTATTTTTGAACATCTTTTAAGAATGTCTCTACACTCTCAAAACGACTTTCAACTTCTGCAACTTTCAAGAGGCCACTGCAACAAAAAGCAAGTTTACACAATGAGAACTCATCAATACTACAAAATTTATATTATGAGTTTTCTAGAAGCAACACTCACGGACGTTATTCATTCATTTAAGGACGGATACGGAAGGACATTATCGATACCCATCATGTGGGTCAAATAACACATTGAAATATAAATTGAATCATCCAAGTGGGATTTGAGGCCAGGAGCTTTTACAAATTGCATTACTAGTTTAAAGTGCTACCAGGTTACCTATGGTTAGGTTAACTTATTTCTATTTAATTACAGTGTGTATGTATTTAATAAGGCCACACAAATTAATAAATTGTTTAAAGATCTTAATAGTGTAAAAGAAATAAAGAAGTAACAATCAGAAGCATGATTATTCCATGGAAAAATGAATTACCATCTTTAAAGAAGTTAACCTAGTTAAAAATTGATCTTACCCAACTTTCAGTATCCTGTTAGCTTCTATAATGTATTCCTTCAAGTTTGTTCCCATGAGCGATAAGCAAAACACAACAACATTTACTTCAGCAGTCAGCAATGGAGTATGTGACATATCGCAAGCTTTTACAGAAGGATCGATCGATACCAAGTCGAAGGAATGAACTTTATTCGGAACTTTTTTTCCCAAACGACCATCTCCACAACCCAAGTCGGCGATGACATACTCTTTGGGCCTGAAATACAATAATAATAATATTATAACATATACATTTACATTTTTAATTGGCTATACAATTTGATGTTGATTTTTGGCCACATCACAAAAAGGTTTCTTAGCATTTTTTTTATGAGAAATGGATGTTAGTCACTTGATCAACCTGTTAATCATCGCGGGCCTCATTCACGAATAGGGAATCAAAATAACAAGTGTGATGGCGTCATTAACCAGGCCGCCGCGTAAGTTTCGATTCGAAAGAAGTCCCGTCTGCGGTACATTTTTTCTAAATATTATTCTTCGCTGTATTATAATAAATTTTTTTTCCGACCATGTCCGATCCTAATAGGATCATATGGGCTTCCGCAGAGTAGAGGTTTGTATTAACAATATGTGTACTTGCCAAACCCAGGATTCGAACCTTGGACCTACGGCGTGATAGTCCAACGCTTAAGCCGCGCGGCCACCGTGGGTGTCAAAATAATAAGTAATAATAAATACGGCAGTTAAAAATAGTTGGTATAACTGTTATCACGCCTAGATACATAAGGATCGAAGTGCCAAACTAAAAAAAAAGAATCGAGTGTCGAATTTAGCTGTGTTTACTTTGATAAAATCACCCATAGTCCTTTGCCTTGAAAAAGTAAGTAGTCATATTTAATGACGAATACTCGTTGCCAAACGCTTACTTCTTAATTAGTGTAACTTTTATGGATGGCAAATACATTAAAATTGCATGGCTAGTCACCAGTTTTATTTTCTCCGCATGATTGTCTCTGCATATTACATGTTTTATGGGTCCTATTAATTTAAGCGTAAAGTTGAGTCCAGACTGGTTGAAAATATTATAATAATTTATGTGTTCTTTGTTTTGAGTGAAATTTGGATTTTTAATAGATTAAACTATTCAGTTTTATTGAGCATTGTGTTATGTTAGTGATTGTCGTTTTATTATAATATAATTTTCGTTCCTCATACAGTTGAAAATTATTTGCCGTTTCACTTATGTACGCTCTTAATAATAATATAAATCATTATAATGAAAGATAAATTAAATTAATGCAGTTACATGGTTGATACATCCTTGATTATTATGTCCAATGGATTCAAAGGCCATTTGTTAACTTGCTGTCTGTATCCATCGTGATAAGCTTCAAATGCTTGAGGGTCTTCTTTAAACAACTGCTGTGCATCATTACTTTCTTTTACGTACATTTGTTCATTCAGATATCGGAATCTTGCACCTATAAAAAAATATCTTTCGTCAATCAAATATTCCCAAAAGGGTGTAATTTGAGTTGTAGCATATAAATATAATTTGTTATGATATTTACATAAATTATTAACCAAAAATTGGAACTATTATAGATATACCATCATAAATCGTCAGGTGTTCGAATTTAGAACTAAGCTGATCTCAGAATAAAAGTATGAAATGATAAGTCAAATGTTAGAATGTGGCACATTCATTCAGCGGACAACTTATACCGGTGGATCTATAGTACCTCCAACAATTTTAGTCCTATCAAGATTTTGCTCTAATTCAGTACCCCAATTTGAGTTGGAAAGAAATCTACGCAATAAAATTGATTTATTGGTTTAAAAATTATTGTGAAACTATGAACAAAACAATAATTTACATGTTGGAGGGGTAGCATACAAAGCATGGAGGGAGTCGATATAGCATACTCCTATACCTGAATCATAGAATAGCACCATGAAGACGAAGAAATATATTTTATGTTGGTAATAATATGTTATAATATATTAATATATAATACCTTTTAGTCTTTCAACCATACGCTGCCGAAGAGGTTTGAGCAGTCTCGATTTCTTGTCATTTTTTGTGATCTTTTTTACTTCTTCAGGTGTTGCATTATTTGTGGAATCCGCCACTGCTGATGTTGCTTGAGCGCTTAGCATATTACGGATTTTATTTATATAACTGTTAGAAGCCACCTTGGGCTGTACACTGAGTACGGCTGATACCACTTCACTTTTTTTCGCTTCAGCCTTTTCTTTTATTGAGGTTTTAACTTTTGCAACAGGATTCGAATTCAAGTCACCATTGCCCGTAGTTTTATTCTTTTTACTACGTCGCTTTCTATTTTTTAACGTTTTAGCAGATACAGGTGTATTTTCATCTGGCTTTACCAGTTTCACAGCCGGTTTTATGACATTTTCAACTGGTTTTACAAGATTTTCAACAGGTTTGACAATATTACCAGCTTTTTTCAATTTTTTCATAGCATTCTTGCTAAGGGTGGGTTTCTTTTTGCTTATATCTACAGGTGTTTCAGATACATGCAATGACAAAGTCTCAGATTTTTTCTTCTTAATTTTGTTTTTCGGTAAATCACCATTATTTAAAAAATCCCCGATTTCTTGTTGAATATTACTGAATTTAAGCACCGGCTTGTGTTTTGGTTTCAATATTTTGTTATCTTTTTTGATGGATTTTTGTTTTTTCTTGGATTGAGAATCTGATACTTTCGTCTTTACAGGGGAAGTTATAGAGACGGATTTCATGTTTGTCTCGTTGGGTTTGTGTTTTTTTGATTCACGTTCCTCGGCGCTTCCACTACTTATCAAGTTATCAACAATTTTCCGTTTGGCGCTGATTTTTTGAACATCACAGACAACTGGAATTTCAGCATTCCTTTCAGGTCGACGTTGTTTTTTAGATTTTTTTGATTCATTGTGATTCGAGTCATCTCTGGTAATATCGGTTACGGTAGAAACAATGACTGGTTCTTTGCCTCGCTTCTTTAATTTCGACTTGTGAGTCTAAAAAAGTAATTTATGATATACAATTATCGGTATAATAATTAATGTAAATTTAAGCAGGTAGGTAGGTATCTATGAGACATTTTCTAAATTAAAATGACTACACTCACCAAATTCTCGTGTGTCGATTCTGCTGGAACATCAGCATCCCATTCGGGTGGCGAAAAAAACTTCATTGTGTGATAATAATGATACTACAACTAGCTATGCCAACAAGTAAAATAGAAAAGATGTTGTTACACCTCATGTATTTGACATTTGACAGATCGAATATAACTAAGTATCTTATCTATGAATATAACCTAACTTTTCTCATTTAGGAAACATCTACGTCGAACGATGTCTTCAGTCCATAGATAATAATAGTAAATTTACGATAATAATGTTGCGAGTTGGAGTTTTGGTCTGGGTATTATCTAACAAGACAAATTTATTACCTATACATTGTAACTCTAAGTGACATGATTAAAAAGAAATAGTTTTGACAATGAAATTTATTGAATAAATTCTAAGTAAAATAATTAATTTCATTCATCAATAATTATTATTCGAATTTGGCTTTGAAGTCCTTGAGATAGGGTTTACTCTTTCTTCTTCGCGTGAGGTTATATTCTACTCAATTCTACTAATTTATTTTCCTTTTTCTTGTCGTTGGTCATTCCTCCCTTTTTATTTACTGGTCATACCGCGCGTCTATTTTTTATGTAGGGATATGATAGGGTAGTTTGGGATCCCTTTGTCTTCATTCTGGATTTGGCTTTCTTATTGTTTACATGTTACGTCTGACAGTTCATTCTAACTATTAAAAAAAATTATCTTGGACGAACGTTAAGTGATAGTTAAGTGAACGTTAAGTGATCAGTGATTATGGCGCAACGTCTGAATGACCGTGAGGAGGATATTCTAAAAGCAACACCAGACGGCGAAGCGGAACTCATACAGAAGGGAAAGTTCAACGTACGAGCGTCGATTAAGATGCTGATGTTTGAGGTATCCTCGTTACGTACCATATTTCAGCAGGGGGACCGGCAAGGAGTGGCACAACGCCCAAAAAACAATTCTTGGCGGCCCCTACGATCGTAGAGTTAGGTCTAAATGACAAGTTGCGTCGGTGCGACTACTCGTCATCAGCTAACCATCTGACGGAGTGGACCATCGCGGCCCTCCAGAATGCGATGTTTTCCCAACGGGACAGCTTCTGGAAGGGTATGCAATGGTTAGTGGATTGGGCAACCAATCCTCAAAACATCATAACAGCGATGGGCCTGTACCAAAAAATCGAAGAGGGTTTTGGGGACAACGCATAATGTGAGGACATGACTCAGATCCTTACCGGAAGGATACCTTCACTCGGGAGGCACTATCAAGGATTCCTCCAAGCTCAGAGTCCCGGAAGGCCCTCGAACTCACATTATGGCTGGGGTAATCTCAAGAGGCGACGTTCTGTGGGAAGGGAGTTCTCCATCGGAGGTACGGGCTCCACCAGGGATCCGTACTCTAAGCAGAGGTGACCGCATCTGGACGACCAACAACATTGGGAGCCGCCTAAGAGACTTTCGGGGAGTCTGGATGGCGTAGTGTACCACCCCCAACATTGGTAAAAATAACAGCCGTAGCCCGCATACCTTTTGTACGGACACCACCATTGGTAAGTCCTTCTTTACTTTTACGGAAAGAATTTCTAACGCAACAGTCAGCAGAGGTCACTCTCGAGATCGAGGACTTAAAGAACTCAGGGGTTCTAGAAGAAGCGGGTCCAACCCCCAGTTTTCTCTCAACCCTGTTTCTGATCAAGAAACAAGACGGGACCCTATGCCCTGTTTTCAACCGAAAGCATTTGAATGCGTTCCTACAGCCAAAGCCATTCAAACTAATTCACCATTACGAGGTTCCAGCCGTCTTACAAACAGAAGACTGGCTAGTAATCATAGATCTAAGCCAGGCGTACCTCCAGGTACCCATGACTTCTCAACATCGTCGATTCGTTCGACTAACATACCAAGGGGAGCTCCTACAATTCACGTCTCTCCCGTTCGTGCTGTCAGCCGCTCCGATTATGTTTGCATCCCTGACCAATTGGGTCGCCGAACGCCTACGAAAGAATGGCTGAGAATATTCACTTACCAGACGACTTCTTAGTAGCCAACCAATCCGAGAAACAGTCTCGGTTCAGGTGGAATACAGGATAACCTTCCTACAGTATTTAGGGTAGTTAATAAATATTAAAAGATCCTGTCTGAATCCTCCAGTCATCAATATGGCCGAGGTCCTATCCTCGCCAATTGATGACAATCCCACCACAGGCCCAACAGGACATCATGTGATGGCTTTAGGCGATAGGATCCTCAGATTTGACACAACACAGGTACAAAAAGGCAGTTGGTCCCGCAGGCAGGCACATGTCCGATCCCTTCTGGGGCGACTTAACTGCGCATCCTACCTCCACGAGGAAGGTTGCATTGCCGACGGCTACAAAGCTCCAGTCATCAATATTGTCGAGGTCCCATTCTCGCCAATAGGCGACAATCCCACCACAGGCCTAACAGGACATCATGTGGTGGCTCCAGGTGATAGGCTCCTCAGAGTTCAATCACTTCCTGACGACAGACGCAGCCGACACAGGCTAGGGAGCCCAACTGAATGAACACCACCTATCGGGTACGTGGGAACAAGACCAGTCAGCATGGCATGGCATTCCAACAGGAAGAAATGTTTGCAATTCAATCTCGGGTACAATCAATCATAGGATCAGATCTGCTTCTGCAGACAGACAATAAAACAGTGGTAGCATACATCAACAACGAGGGCGGCACAAAATCTGTCACCCTCCTAAACCTATGCCGACAGATACTAGTATTTACCAGTCGAGCCAACATCACGTTTACTGCACAATACTTCCGCAGAAATTACAACTGCGTGGCAGATCATCTCTCCCGCAGATAACTCATTCCCGAATGGCACCTCATCAACACCGCAACTACCCCCCTGTTTCAAAGATGGGGTGTTCCCGAGGTGGATTTATTCGCAAGCGAAACAGCACATGTCGTTGCACAACGTATGTGTCACGAGACGTTACAGACAGTGGCGCGCTGTTTCACGACGCCTTCAGCCGAGTATAGAACTTCAGACTGGCGTGGATATTTCCCACACCAAACTTACTTTTACGAGTTCTGGCGCACCTGAACTCAGCAAAACGGAAGTACTTACTAGTAAGTGGCACCGAGCTGGAAACAATGCTTTTGGGGAGTGGACTTACGAAAAAGTACCTCATTATACAATGCCTCACCTACATACGACACTAGTAGGTATGGAGACCAACCGTCCACCTCCAAGGACCCAGGACCCAGGACCTGTCCCTTTAACTATGGATAATTTCGGGTGGGGTGAAATAACATCAAATTGAATGGAGGAAGAAAGAGCACTCCTTACTTCCAGATGGCGGCTTTCGACTCTAAAAACTTACAAACCAGATTGGAACAAATGGAAGACAATGGCATGATGTAACATGGACCTAATGGATCATAATAGCCCTCAACCAATGGAATTGGCCAGATACCTAGGCTACTTGCACAACATGGAGGGTTTGTCGTACAACACCATCCTGGTGCATAGGTCAGCCATAGCCACATTTTGCAAACCGATTATCATTGTAGATATCAGCACCAACGTGGTAGTACAACACAATGTGTTACAGGCAATTTCGGTACATAAAACGAAACCTGTTAAACCACCGGTTTGGGATCCAGGACGAGTGGTAGATCATCTTAGGAAAACAACACCGGTGGAGTACAACCTATTCGAAACGTCTCGCAGGACAGCTACCTACTCGGCTGCTTCTCGCATCGGGACGAAGGGTTCATGACCTCACACTATTCAGTAATAGTAGACAATGGATTAGTGGATAAAGGTGACCACATAATTATATGGCCAATGTTTGGCGCAAAGACATACCGCCAAGCATCGTCAATCGGAATGGAAGCTAAGCGCTTCCACGTGTCAAAACATCGACCCAGTATTCTGGTTACGGAAACTCGTCTGCATGTCAAACCCAAGGATAGAGGAAGGTGGGGATATTTCGGAATTATTTATATCTTCAAGAGGACCACCAAAACCAGCCACCAGGACAGTTATAGGGAATTGGATAAGCGATAAGGTCAGTACTGTTGGAAGCAGGGGTACAAGAACCACCAGGCAGTGTCCGCTCAGTGGTGGCTTCCTTAAACTGTAAATACACCCAATATATGATATATTAAAGAGAGGTAACTGACGTAGTGAGTCGACATTTCACGACAACTACCAGAGAACGATGGACACACCACTATCAGAAGCAGTGGCGCACCCGGGGGGGGGGGGGGGGGGCAAGGAGCCCTGGCAACCCCCAAAAATGAAAATTATCAGAATGATTTTAAACATTGAAATTGAAAGCCAATAAACTATACATTTGGGCTTAGACAAATAAAGACACGGCAAAAAAATGATTTGTAATAATTCTCCAGCACCCTTTTTAGAAAAATTTCTTAGATTTTAATTTCTAACACAAAAATTTCGAAACACTAATGTCAGGTTTTCTAGAAACACAATCCCTAATGGAACTGTCAAAAAATTCTCGGTGTCCACCAGAATTCCGGAATGGTGTAGGTCATGGCTGGGGAGGGCTGACAGAGCTCTAGCATGGGGGCCCGGCCTGTGGGGAGCCCGGCGTGTCGGGTTGACCAGATAAGTGAGATAAACACACATCATAAATTAGCTTTAATAGTAAAAAAAGTCGCCTGCAGCGCTATTATACTTCATGGCCATGAACATTTTCAATTACTTATATAATTGTGCAATATATTGTTTGATTATTATATGTCGATATTAAAGTAGATGTATTAAAAATCGCCAATAATTCACTATATAAGTACTTACCCTTAATTTGAACTGAAACACAATTTGAAGAACGTTAATGTAGTGTTTCACACTGTCTTTAATCTTAGCGGTAGGTAGGGGGTCCGTTTCAGGATGTGGGGACCATGGTGTAGGTACACCGAGTGCAATAGACAAAATACCGATAAACGAGAAATTAGGCTGTGAAGAAGAAAAAGATCCTATGGGACTAATTTACATTCTCCTCCTTGGGCCCCCCCAATATTAAATCCTGGGTGCGCCAATGATCAGAAGGGGGAAAGGTGATAACAAACAGATATCTCAAGGACTTCAAAGTGAAATTCGAATAATGAAAGGAGTTTTACCTACCAATAAAACTCTTATTATTCATGTTGACTTTGAAGTCCAGGTAACTTCTACCTGGTTCCTTGAGCCATATCATAATGAAGACAAAGGGATCCCAAACTCCCTACATAAAAAATAGACGCGCGGGTATGACCAGTAAATAAAAAGGGAGGAATGACCAATGATAAGAAAAAGGAAAATAAATTAGTAGAATATAACCTCACGCGAAGAAGAAAGAGCAAGCCCTATCTCAAGGACTTCAAAGTCAACATGAATAATAAGAGTTTTATTAGTAGGTAAAACTCAATAACATATTAAATGGACAACTCACTTCATATCGGCACGCACGAGAAATTGTGCATGAAAGTCATTTACAGATGTATAGGTAGACGTCACGTGACCATATGACGTATCCATTTCCATTATGCGATACAAGCTTCGAGAATTTATAGTAATATAACCTTTATTGTAATGGAGTATTAGTGTCCTTACTCATTACGTTAGAAACAGATTCTAGGTTACTTACGACTTCTCGGAGATTAGACGCATGTGGGCCCAGCGCATCACAGGCGTCTGAACAATGGTTTCTGTCATTCAATTGCATTGAATAAACATTCATCAATATCTTAAAATGGCATTTTATCAATAATAAATAATACTAACACATGAAAAGTGATATCCCATCTTTCTTGGAGTGCTTATTAGATTTTTTACATTTTTTAACTAGGCACATTGGCATTTTGTAACACAACAATAACGGCGGAGTCGAAACTTGACAGTCAGAAATTTTGTATGGGCAGACCCAGCGGTGTCGCCAGACCGCTTGCAAGCAGAATGTTCATTTGAGCGTAAGATACCGATATTAAAATATGAATTTCACCATTCGGCAGACCCGACACAAAGTGAGTGTCATTTTATTTTCCAGATGCTTCGTCCATGTTAATGTCATTGGTAAAACTCCTTGTTCAAATAGACTATAATTATGACGATTGGGCACATATGTGACAAGAGCGTTTTAGTGTCTATGATCATATCTATGCCATTCCGTTTACACATGAGCCAATATATGTCAAAAAAATCTATGACAGAGGCGTGGGCATAGATTCTATGACACCCGTATGTGCCAATCCGTTTACACACGATGCCGTAAAATCTATTGTGTCACATATTTGCCACTGATAAATACTACCAACATGACGCTTGACAAACTTTATGGTTGGTACGCCTTCATAAACGTCAAACAGATAATAATTATAAAACGAAATAAATCAGTACCTACCTAGGCTTGTTAGTGAGATTTTAAATTTATTTATCTATTTGGTTCCTGTCCATATCATATTATTATAATGCCGGCGGATGGAGCTACTGCCGCGGCAATCGTGGCATATTTATTGTTGGTAGACAATAAAAAACCAAGACGCAGACGAGTTTGGGTTAGTGAGTGGATTGCAAGACGGGAAACTCTCGGATGCTAGGTACAGTAATTTAATAAGAGAGCTAAGAGCTGAGGATACGGCAATGTATAAAAATTGTGTACGCTTGTCGCTGGAAGATTTCGATGCATTGTTGTTAAAGATACACACGAAAAAAACATCAGGAATCAAGAATTGAGATCACAACGATATGGAGTAGAGTATCTTTACCTAGCTTAATAGCCTAAACAAGTCATCAATTGAAAAGAGAACTGAGACTGAATGGTCATAGGATAATATTGTGTTTAATTTCACAGAGCATCTGCCTAATATAATACCAAGTTTCAGGAAGGAACGTACCTCAAGGCTGTCTACACTTTTGTGGATAGGTACCTAGGTACCTTTATACATTTCATAGAATAATAATATACTATAAATACTTTGCAAAGAGATCTCGTTATCTGAATTGGAATAGCTAGCCGCTAGAGAAACACTTAACTCGATGTGGAATGTCTAATAAAAATCGTTGCGATACTTGCTAAATTTGAAGTAGTGACGACAGCTATCGAGTCACAGCCAAGGAACTTCAGGAGGCCGAAAAACTTTCATCTCACGTGGTACCTGTCGCTGGTCCCTTGGCCACTCTTTGTCGCCTTTTCCTTATTTTTATAGTATTTGTATTGGCACCGCAAACTCTGCCATTTACGCGTGGCATCATCCACCGAGTACTGAGAACTGCTTTCAAGGCCCAAATCTTGTACGATTTGGACCCTGTTTTTATAATCAGTCAGTGTACAGTCCCACAATAGTGGATTACCTTCTACCAATCCGATTAAATTAATGATTATTTCATCCGTCCACTCCAACACGATTTTGCGACTTCTTCTGTCCATTTTTTACTAGGTATTGTTTCGTTTAGTAGTCAAGATTGTTATGATGGCGTTTGAAATCAAAGACAGAAAAACACTTCCCGCGCGATCTATGACCCATAAACAATAATATATGACAACATGTTCGGCATAGATGTCACAGACATAAACTAGTGTCACACAAAATTACCGAGGTGTTTACACTGAGCCGAAAATCTATGACATAGAAGGCCGTCATAGATCGTTTGACATATATGTGACAGTCTATGACATCGTATTTACACTCTATGACACAGGACGCCAACATAAGAAACGGGTTTTTCGACATATATGTGACCGACACGTTCAAATACACTATATTATAGTGTATTTGAACCATTTTATTGATGTTTTTGAAACGGTATTGTCTATGCTTGACAGTGATGCCAATCGTACTATAATTATAGTACAATACTATAATTTTGATTTCGCGAAAAATGTAAAATAATATAATAATTTTACACCAAATATACCAAAATACTATAATTTTAAAGGATTCAAGACAAAAAATGTTCCTGTACTATATATTTTTACGCCTTTGTACTATAATCAGCATAGAAAAATATGGCAACACTGATGCTTGATAGATTTTTTCCCACTGGCAATAGTACTACATTTTGACGTTCCATGAACTGTCATTTTAATTTTGTCATGTGGGTTTGTATTTACAAGCTCGAAGTACCGCGTGTAGATAATATTTAATTATTGCGATCCTATTAACTATCACCTGGAATTGAATTTGATACAAAGTAATTATTTAAAACGAAATAATTTCAAAATGGGAAAACGTAAGTTGGGATCGATATAGATAGTTTTAATCATTTATAGGTTAGGAATAAACGATCCTCAATAATTGTTATTTTTGTGTACAGAAAAAGGCGGTGCTCCCGGAAAAGGCAAATTCAAAAAAGGAAAGAATTCCTTTAAATTCAAAGGAAAGAAGAATAATCCCAAATTTCAAAAGAAACGTACACCTACATTCGACGTGAATGCGAGATTGGTCGTTCGAAATCTTTCGTTTAAAACTACAGAGGAATCATTGAAGTCCCACTTTGAACCGTATGGCGAGATTGCACAAGTCACACTTCTCAAGAGACCCAATGGCGATCTAGTTGGATGTGGTTTTATACAATATGAGACAACTGACAATGCTCAACAAGCGCTTAACAGCACAAATTCTCAACCTTTTCTAGGTAAGAATGATTTTCATAATATTTTTCATTTTTTAATTAGGGAACGATGTTTTGTTGGGTCGCTATTCGAAAGTACAGCACTCCTCTACTTTGTGGTTCATGTATCATAATAACAAACTGCATTTTATGATAGGAACATAGACAACTGAGCTAGGAAAGCGTGGACAAAATGCACAAAAATTATAGACACAGCAGTAACAGAACTTCAAATTCTAAACCACTCTTTAAATCACATCCACCATATTTTTCTGACCTACTGAGTCTACAAAAACATATTAACAGTTTCGCTGCCTAGTATATAATATAGAATTGACCCCATGTGCCAATTCCACGAAAACGTAAAAATTAGGTCAAGGTAGATGAAAACAAGTGATGACTATATTCATAATATTTTTTAAATAGATAAACATGTCAATACGGCAGTTAAATATAATGTCACCGATCGGAGCCGGCGGCACTGCCCTTGAACTTGAACTGTATTTGTTATAAATAAGTTATGTTATAACAAGTCGTAAATTATAAAATTTTTCACAGTACTTAAGACATTGAAAACATTCAAGTGGTTTTGTGAATGAAGGCCCTTGTAAAATGCTCGAAAATATTATTATGTTACGCAATTATTTATTTTATGGATTTTTTATGGCCTGAGATAACGAAATTTATTGGGGTCCCTAATTGATTTTATGAGATTTGGTGTTCACCATGTTATGAAAAGTATCAGATTTCAAAGCAAACACTTAAGTAACACTAATACGAAGACCAATTAATATTTTCTTTGAACAGTGGCGTGCTTGACTAAAAAACTTTTTATCTTTATAAAATCATACTGAAAAATATTCTAAATAACCTAATGCTGCCACTGCCGAACATGCGATAAGTGATAATGATAAGTGGTATGTAGGTAGGACATTATAAAACACAGTGCCGAAAAATGTCTATAAAAAAACAATATAAAAACCAACTAGCGAAAAATATCGGTAATGTATTCATCTACGATGCCAGCTAAGAAATAAATCACTCAATGGTAGTGCCAGTGAAATAATGACAATTTCGTGATTACTATACAGGCGGCTCCGATCGGATACGGCGGCACCGACTATGAGTGGTGACGTGGCTCCGATCGGAGCCGGCGGCAGCGATGCTGTTAACTGGAAACAGCTTAGCACAGAAGTTGGTATCTGAAGGGACCTTGATTTATTCTTCAGCTCAACAAAAATCGAATTTTATCATCAATGACTTTAAAAAATTACGTCCTATATGGGAAGAAATCTTAAATAATAATGGAAAACATAATATATTGACTTGAACTTTAAACAAAATATATTTATATACATATATCATTTGGATCATTTTTAAAATGCAATATTCTTTATGTAATAACATTTATCTAATAACATAAGTAGGCCAATCATTTAAAAATATTTATTGCCACAATATTGATAAATCAGTAGCTGAGGATTGCACACACTTATATAAGAAAAAATGTTGACATTTCTTTAAACATTTAAATTAGAAACGTAGATTATAAGACGTATGTTTTTTTCCTATTTTGCTCTGAATTCGGGGTGCGTCTTATAATTGATGGCATCTTACAATGGCTGTAAAATTCCGCGGTTGTGATGAATCATCACTGATTACTAGTAGAGTCTGTATTCTATAAACTGGCGTACACATCACACGAAAAGCATTGTGCCATCGTGTTCAACTGTTGTAAGTTTTCAAAGAGAAGCTAGTACCTTATGCTCTGGAATACAAGGGTCGTTTTCATATGAAATATCATTAAACTGTGAACTCGAATCTGATTCAATTGTGTTTTTTAATTATTATTTTTTATAGGTCGTGCAATACAAGTAAACTGGGCACTACCCAAGAACGAGTTTGTCATAATCCGTAATGAAAATACTCATGAGCCGGAGATTAAAGACGAAATCAAAACTGAAATCAAAACTGAAATTGACACAAATGACAACTTTGAGGAAACTAATAAATTTTCCAGACACGAGCGTCCTGGCCCAGCTCATGACAATAAAAATGAAGATAAAGGTAAAAAAATATTCCAATTTATGCGCTACGTTATAGTTTATTTATCTCTTATTAAGAAATATATTAAGAGGAATTTTAAGTTTTAAGGAAGAAACAGAGGAATGAAACTAAAAAATATGCAGGGGTTCGAGACACTATTTTTCATTACATATCTTATGAATTAAAAAAAATATTATTCAGTCGAAAAATATATATATTTATGTGATTAGTACTTAAGTAAATATTTTTTCCAATGTTTGTGTATTTATCCAATCTTCAGTTTTTTATAAGGCATGCCAAATAAAATGTTAAAAGTTTCCTTCGAAATATCGAAGAAAAAAGGCGGAGAAAAGACGTAGGATGTCTATCCAATTCAAATTTCTTTAAAAGTTAGAGTTTTAAATTTAGTGTCGAAAGATTTAAGAAACAAATTATATCGTACATTTGGGTCGCTGCACACTTACAGCTAGTATATGGCCTTCATATTTAATAACCTTAGCATTTCACGGCAGACTCAATTTCTTATAAAAAAGGCCATTGTAATATATTGCTGAATACTTCCATGATATTCTATGAAATAATTGACAGTATAATCGATGAAAATTGTGATTTTTTTTCCAGGTGTCAAAAAGAATGGGAAAGAAAGACCTCCGAAGGAGACTAAAGAACAACAAGTTGCCCATTCAAAGGTTCTGAAGAAGGCGAGATTAATCATTCGTAACATTTCATTCAAAGTAACCGAAGAATCGCTGAAAAAATATTTTGAACCTTTCGGAACAGTGCTAGAGGTTACATTATTGAAGAAGCCCAATGGTGATTTGGTGGGATGCGGCTTTGTGCAATTTGAAAATGTACAAATGGCTACTAAAGCAATGCTAAACACAAATGCCAAGGCTTTCTTAGGTGATTATCATATCTGTTTTGACGTACCTATTACACTAATTTTGACTGAAAATTACAACTTTTTCACAGACAAAAAATGAAATTTTGCAATATAAGTTACTAGAAGTAAAACTAATAATAGTCAAAACCATTCACAATAAGTTTTCAGCTGTTTATTATTAATATTTTGGATAAAACGATAATTCATTTAATTTTAAAATAAGCTTGATTTCAAATTAATATCAAAGTCTCGGAGTATTGGCTTCAAAGTCCACAAGTTGCGACACAAAGCCAGCAATCTGAATTATTAAATTAATGATGCTTAAATATTTATTTCATAAATGGATAGGGATCAGAGAGTGTGATTCCATTTAGAAATTGTTGAAAATAATACTTACCTTACCGTTTTGGAGTTTGGTTTTTTGTGGTGGAGTCAAGACATTATTGCCTTTGCTTCTACATGCTTAGATTCTTTTCTTCCATCATTTATTTATTCACCGAAGAATATCGGTACCTAACTTGTTGTCGTATAAGGAGATAGATTATGCATTTCAATTAAAATTGCTTGTGTTTTAGACTGGAAAATTCATAGATTTTGAATAACCTAGCTTCTCGGGTCTAGATGATTATAATAAGTTAACAATAACGCAATAAGAGCGAGAGTGGTTGGTTATTACCGTAGTAGGGCCAGATGTGAATCAGACTGGGCTTCGTCACCAATTGGTAACAAACCATTTGGTGTTTAATAGGAGAAGATGCATGAAGATTAGTGAGACGCATATTCTCGGAGGAGCCATGTGTGATCGTAATATGCTTCACTTGGAGTAAACATGAAAAAAGAAAGGACAATTGTGTCGCTGAGTTTCAAAACCCCCTATAACACCTTTTCAGTTTGTTGAGAAAATCAATAAAAACTTGTCAGTTTATGGATAATGGGATTATCGATGTTTTTCTTTTTTTGCCCAATGATGGATTATTTTTGGAAATATTTTGCATATCTATTTATATTGTATTCTAGTCCACTGATTAAATAAAAGACTTAAATGTTTGGTTATAGCGGATTTTGTAAGTTACATAGTGTTATAGCGGTTTTTGAAATACGCATTGAAGGTTATAGCGTATTTTGTTAGGGAAATTTTTGACCTTAAAGTCGGAATCTTCCATTGATTCCAATCATTCCAATTTTTCATTGTTCAGTAAAAATAATTCATTTAAAAATACAATGCAATTTACATGAAAACACTGTGTGTATAGCATTTTTTTTCGTTCTCACAAAAATAATATAAAATAAAATATATACATTGGTTTTAAAAAATATGAGTGACGCGGTACTCTCATAATTTGACTGCAAACATGTTTCATTCATTTATTTTATATTTCACTTGAGTAAATTAATTGTTTGCCTTCTTTATTTTTCATAACATTTTTTATAAGTCGATAACATGTAAATAAGTGCGTCAAATAATCTGTCACTGCGCTGAGCCAGTAGCATCACCACTTGAATTTAATTTTTAAAGGTATTTATTATACTTATAAAGTAACTAAGTTATTATGTATAATAAATTATAAAACATTTCACAGTACCTACACATTGATAACATACAAGTGCGGTTTGTGAATGGCGCCATTGAAAAATGCTCCAAAATATAATAATTTTCATGGTTTATCGTCGCGCATTAGTGCCTGACCAATAAATCGGTTTTATGGGGTTTGTTGCTCACATGTTATGAAAAGTATCAAATTTAATATCAGAGCAACCATTTCAATAATACTGTAGAGCTAAATGTTTTCTTTAAAACAGTAGCGTGCTTGACAAACAAACTGTTTTCTTCACAAAATCATAATGAAAATATTCTAAATAAGTGATAAGGTGATAACGTTTACCCATCAAAAGGCTATAGAGTTTTATACAAAAAAATAAACTTATTATAAATTATAAAAATATATTAGAGAAAAGAACAGTTTTAACCAGTTCATAATTGAGTTACACACCACTGGAAATTCAGATGATGACCTGTGCATTTTTAACACATTTATGTCTAATTTAACTTACCGTTTACGGCGTATTTCGTTGACTTTCAAAGATTTTGGTTGGCTCAACCTCTTCCTAGCTTTATTAACTGGAGATTTAACCATATTTATAAGTTCTTCACACATTTTAAGACTATAAATCATAAGAATATCAAATCAACAAAACAGCACTCCTACCGCAACTCACAACATAAATGTACTGGCGGCCATGTTGCATTTCGTCTGATTCTCGCTTCTTATTGGTCAGTTGTGTTATAGGGGATTTTGAATGTAACACATAGTGTTATAGCGTGAATTGATTGACACATTGATTTTCTTTCATAAATGACAGTCAATCGTAGCTGACTTTGAAAGAGACAATAAAATTTTCATGTAGAGATTTTAATAACGAATCCATTGATATATATATCTCAACTTATTCAAAAAGGTGTTATAGCGGGTTTTGAAACTCAGCGACACAATTAATAGTTTTTTTTAAAGCAGAATTATCTGATATTTTTAGAAAATGGAATATATGTATTATAGATATCTTTTTGTGTTTACAGGTCGGCCAATCCATGTGGATTGGGCGGTGGCAAAGAATAAATACATGTCCTATGTCACCCAGAAGAATGATGAAGCAGAATATTTAAAGAACGACATTAAGTCGGAGCCGGAATCAGATGATGAGGATCGGAAGGATAACATAAAAGATGAGAGTCTCGATGACGGCGCCAATATTAAGGAGGAGTCTGGAAGTGAAGAAGAAGATGAAGATGGTAAACCATATTGTACCTTATCTCTTGAAGTTGAGTTATGTATCTAAAAGATAATCTATTACTTTTGAGTGCAATCAATTGGATTGTTCAAATTAATGACTAGATAATAATGCAACGCATAATTTTGAAAGAAGTATAAAAATATAATTAAACACTTTGTATTCAAGACTTTTGTACAGTTGGTACTTAATTGTTTTTTATACACATGATATAAGAATGTAAAATTCTTCATTGAAAATAAATAACTTTAAATAGATAGCCTTTAAATCTTACACACCTATTAGAAAAATCCTTGATTGAGTGGGATTCTAACTCACATCAATCGCATACTGGGTGCGTATTTCACCAATTAAGCTACCAACTCGAGTACATTGTTCGAGGACTTAAATCAGTAGGTTAATTGGTACAGTGCTCGCCTGGTATGCGATAGATGTAGGTTCCAATCCTATTCAGTCCAAAGTGTTTTCAAGGATTTTTTTTAATATGCATATATATTTCTAATGCTGTTCCAAGTTATCTATCATCTAATGATACATAGAATATGTATCTATTCATGGAAAAGTCATTCGGCAATCAAGTAAATTATCACCTGGTCATAATATACCATATTAAGTAATTATGTTGACAGCGTTATAAACCCATTGTTGGAACGACCTAAATATAATTACAGCTAAAATTTGAGTGTGGATTTTAAGACGCATATCATGTTGGAATGAGCGGGTGTATTCTTTTTAAAATCGATGGCCCTGTCCTTTGCCCATGACAGTAGCGTACTGTAATAATATATTTTTTATTAATTATCTATTGTTATATAATAATATAACATAGAACAAAATAATGGAGGGAAAAATAGATTAATAGGTAGAGGAAAAAATGAAATTGGCACATCAGAATATTATATTTCCATGGTTACTTGTAAATTGTACGTATTACATTTCACCGTAGCACAGTTTGCCGTGAGCTTTCTTTTCAGAAATGGATAACAGTGGAGGCCCATATTATCCTATTAGGATCGGACATGGTCAGGGGGGATACTATACGGTCATCTCTATAGCACCAAGATGAAAAAATTACGGATTGTCCATGGAGCATTGCGGACAATGATGTTCTTTCAAGAATGAAAACCTAACCTAATCTAACAAATCCAGTATATCGGTTATTTTCAAAATTTGTTTGCCGCTGGCTTCCTGTAAACCGACAAGAACCGTGTTTTATTTAGACATGAATTTTATCTCAGTTCTATACGACCCAAAGAGGTTGGATGGTCTTTAATATACGACCATATATTTCCGATACAACATTTCACGGTGAAGTGTGATATGGTGAACTGCATACGTACAAATGGGCTTGAAATATCTGAGTATTAAAACAGTTTGAAAAGAAATTGATATTTGACTCTGCAGTTTTCTGCAATGTTTTTTATTATGTTAACATGTTTTTTCTATTTTATGAATGCACATAGAATGCGAAAAGTTTGCCGTAAAGTTCGGTGGCGGCGCTCGTGTTGTTATCAAAGTACTATGATAGTATTGCCAGGATTCGAATATATTATTCCCCTCTTCCTAGATAAAAACAGAAATATCAAAAACAATGACATACAGCAATTTTTTCCCATAGAGTTGTGATATTTTTAGTTATATGGTAATATTAAAATGTCAAATTATTTGTCCTGTCATCACCGCGATTCTTTCGTTGACATTGTTTATAGGCCGAAATTTACTCGTTTTCTTCTTTGCGGTATGAGTTTATAATCTTCCTACCATCGCTTCATTATTAACACATCTAAGTGACTTATAGCACACACAGATAAGAAATGTCAAAAGCGTTCATGGTGAGGGGAGCGAATAGGGTAACGCGAGAGGAGAATTTAGTATACCAAGCTGCCGCACATCAAGTTAACCTTTCCGCATTCTAGTTGATTTGATTTAATCGTTTAAAATTTGAAAATAAAAATTATATTTTGAATGTCAATGTTATGTGAAGTGAATGAAACAATATTTCGCAGTTTTGTTTTAAATGTAATACTTTCCAGATGATGCTTCATCAAAAGATAGTGATGAAGAAGATGACGAAAATTCTGAAAATGACGATGATGCATCCGTCGTGGAAGAAGATCCCAATAAATTGAAGTAAGTTTTTTGATACATTTACAATTGTGGTAATAAACATGTCTCCATTATTGTTCACATATTGTAAACATATAGATTTTTTTTATAATAAGCAGTAGGCTCATGGTATCATAGTGTGTATACGGCGGAGCTACGGGATGCTGGTTTGACCTGGAACGAAGCAAGAAGACTGGCGAGGTGCCGCGTGGTTTCAATATGCTCTGACTAAGGGGCGGATATGGCCGAAGATGAAGAAGAATCATAGTGTAGACATTTATATAGACAACAATTTTAACCAAATTACCAATATTATCAACTGTGCCTGCACAGATATGTCGCAAGGGTCATCGACTGAACCTGATGGAGCAAGTTGAGGTAGATGAATACTTTCCAAACCAGATAGGTTTTTAAGAATCCAACCCTCTATTCTGCAACAATATTTAAACTAAGACTCAACGTTCGTTGTTTAGATTTTTTACTTTAATTACAATTGAATTGTTCTGTTGACTGAAATAATTTTAAACATCAATTTATTCATAACAAATTGTAGAATTAACAAAAATTTAGTTTCCAAACAATTGTGCTTCAAATACATTATCATCACATTATGTGCTGTCACAGTAAGCTGCTGCTATCAGAAAAAAGTGTGTAATGTTGTTTTTCTTGGTATTTAAAATGTTATCAGACTGATGCTCCCATCCCGTAGCACATTTTGAACGTTTAAATGAACATTGTCAGTTAGTAAAATCTGCCGAAATCGCCAGAACAACAATGAGGTCACCTCACGGGTACCGGGTTACATCTGCAACCGCATGACTTAATGGCCCCCTAATCAGGACACAACAGCTGTGGCATTCGCGCTGTAAGGATTAATGGGTAATACATTAGAGTTGGCACTCTCCATCATTGTGTTTATAGAGATAGTGATCATTAAAAATATTCTGCGGAATGACGAAACCATAGACTAAATTTATCACTGTGCCAGCACGTGATGTGATCATAATGTAATCGCCGCTTTATTGTAATACACCAGTTCAGTAAATTAATCAATTAATAATTCACTCTTAAAAAAATGGATACATGTGTACTTACATCATTGTGGGTGGGTAGACCATAAAGAACACTATTCTTTTTTGTTTCAAAATACACATGTACTTTTAAAATGTTCCCTTTTTGTAATTTATGATTCTTGAAGTCAATGTTAAATTTTTTTTTTTCACCCAGGGTGTCTGCAAATGATGCCGAAGATGGCAATACCGTATTTTTGAAGAATGTCTCTTATAATGTCGGCAGTGATGATCTCAAAGAATTTGTTTCCC
The DNA here is from genome assembly GCF_057557595.1 of Rhyacophila brunnea. NCBI lineage: Eukaryota > Metazoa > Arthropoda > Insecta > Trichoptera > Rhyacophilidae > Rhyacophila > Rhyacophila brunnea. The sequence goes on from NW_028232774.1 coordinate 27,509,019, forward strand.
AGTTCGGCGAAGTGAGCTACGCCCTTGTGTGTGTTGACAAACTTACTGAACATTCTAAGGGCACTGCGTTTGTCAGATTTAAGGTAAAGTATTGTTTTAATTCTTCTCATTTTGTTTTCACCGACAGCTTCAAATTTCATAAGTGCAATAGAACATCAATTATCTGGACTAATTGGGGAGGAAGGTAGTCCGGATAATGATATATACGAGGGGAGTTCCATAAGTTCGCGGAATGGTGGTGAAAGTAGCAAGTATTGGGGTTAAACTTATTATTAGGTAATCCTTTTAAGCTATACTTGTACACTTTCAAGTTGATTGTTCTATTAAGTTGCTTTCAATATTCAAAAGAACAAATGGAAGTCTATGATAATTTTAAAAATGTCGAGCTCCGTGCAGTAAATTCCACAAAAAATAGGGAAAAAGTGTAGAAACTATCCAAAATGAAATAAAATTGATTTATGGTACTCTTTATGTGGTAAAACTATGATTTACAAATGGTCATGTTTATTTAAACAAGGTAGAGTGTTATTAGAAGATGATGACCGGTGTGGATGGCTAAGTGACGTTACTACACATGAAATGGTATTAAAAATCGAAGATGCCTTTATGGAAAATGGTCGACTAACACTAATGAAAATCGCAGAAAGGTTCAACCTATCCAAAATAACAATTTTCAGAATTATACACGAAAATGGGATGTCAAAGGTAAGCGCAAGATGGGTACCACGAATGCTTATACCACATCAAAAAAGTTACTGTGTGGAATGTTCTAAGCAGTTTTTAAAGCTATCTGTCGTCAATCAAGAAGAACTTATCAACAAAATTGTTACAGGAGATGAAACATGGGGTCATCATTGTGACCCTGAGTTAAAAAAATAGTCCTTGCAGTGGCATAAAAAGGGTGGTTCCGCCCTCAAGAGGTTTTAAGGTCGTACCATCGGTTGGGAAGGTGTTGGCAACAGTGTTTTGGGATTCACAAAGAATCCTAATAATAGATTATGTACTTCTAATACAATTGAATGAAACCAAGTTTTGAAAATATGCACAACATTTGTATCAATCGCCAGAATATGTTTAAACCTGCACAACCATTCTTAAGTCAAAAAGGATAAATTATGAGTTTAATATCAAATTTACCATACGTTAGCTATGAGGAACTTACCACATTTTCATATAAATATATAGCATGTATTATAATATACCATGGATAATAGAATGAATATGCTTGTGTTTATTTCTGATAGAGCAAGGAAGATGCAGACATCTTTTTGAGTGCGGGACCCGATAAGATGATGCTGGAAGGTCAGGCCTTGGAACCTATGCCGGCCATCTTCAGGGATCGAGTCAAAGGGACCAACAGTAAAACAAAAAAACAACCAAAGGATTCTAGGAACCTGTATCTCATCAAAGAAGGAGGTTTGTGAAATGTTTTAATTTTGAATAAAAAAAGAATTGGTGGTAAAAGAGATGCTTCTTGCATCAAGGTATTATGGCTTCATGACAAAGCTGTGATTTTTACATTCTTTCTAACTTTGTCCCTAATTTTGTCTGCATAATTTCTAAACAAATTATTTTGTAATCTTTAGAATAAAATAAAGTAGGTGTGTAAATATGTAGGTACATATTTAAAATTTGTATTGTTTTCCGTTTGAATATAATATATGTATTCATTTTAGTTGTACTGATCTAGATCGTCACATTTTTCACTGAATTTATGTATGTATTATCTTTTGGTTGCAGTTATATTGGCTAATAGCAAGGCAGCGATTGGTGTTTCAGCTTCAGACATGGCCAAGCGACTATCGTTGGAGCAAAATAAATCACAAGTTTTGAGAAACCTTAACAGGTATTGTGATAATAAGAATATTTTTGTTGTTGTTTTGTTGTTTACTATAAATCTAATATCTTCCTTCCTTCACCCTGTCACGCCCCAGCGTTGGGCAAACACATGTCCGCGCCACTTCCCTCAGTCCATTGTCAACTCTCACGCCTCACGCCATGCCAGACCTGCAATGCGTAGGTCGCTTTTGTAGCATCGCTGCAGAGTGAGGGAGGCACGGCTACGGCGACGGAACCCTTGAGGCTGTGCCACAATGGTACGAAGTGTCTAACGTACACTCTGGCGGCATCCGGAACACATGTCCTAGCTATGTGAAGTGCTTCTTCGTGATCATCGAGGGCTGCCGTGTCCGCTCACGAACTCGAGTGTTTGTATTGCGTTTTTACCTTCGTCGGAGATCCAATATCAATTTGTGTCTTAGTTAAATGGTCACGATTGAGAAATGTGCATATAATTTTCTGTTGATACTGTATTACTTTCTTGTATAATGATCATTTCAAATTATAGTCTTATTTGATTGTGATATTATAATTATAAATACTTTAATGTAATATGTGTACATAATATATTGTGTTTTTGCAGATTCATATCCCGTTACCGATTGACAATTCATAATATACCCCCGCATTATACTGACGAACACTTCCGCAAGGTTTGCATGGAAATGGCCAATGTGAAACCTTATGGACTGAAAGAATGCAGAATCATGAAGCATCTCAAAGGACCATTGGATGCAGCCGGAAAACACATGTAAGTTTGCACACCAGGAAAATTTATTTGTACAGTTATGTTAACATTTTTTTATGCATGCACATAATATTTCTTATGATGTTTTAAGGTTTCATTATGGATCAGTTTTGTAATAATATTTTAAAAATATTTACGATATACTGATTATTCACACTGGGTTTCTAGGTCTAAAGGATATGGATTTGTAATGTTCAATAAACACGAAGATGCACTCTCCTGCCTTAGACGGATGAACAATAATCCTTCAATATTTGATAAAAACAATGTGAGTATTTCATTGTACATAATATCATAATTAGGAACCAGTAAAATATCCCATGTTGGCCGTGACTGATAAATGAGAATCTGTTAATTTATTGAATTTTTTTAGCTGCTTGCTGTTTGAAACATTATAATTTGGATTTTCCTTCAGTTTATCTTTTATATAAATTAAATAAATACATTTATATACCTACATAGTTCTTTTTGTTTGCTCATTGTCATCATTATAATTAATATTATCAAAGAACTTGAATTGTACATATCTAATTAAATTAAAATATCATATTCTCTTAGCGATACGGTTGTTTCATTATTAATTCAAACTATGTGGTGAACATATTTCTCAGAGACATATGATACACAATAATTAGCAGCCCATTGACTAATTGAAATATATATATACACAATTTTACAAATTTATTACACGTACTTAACAATTTTTGGCTTTGTTGGAAAATGGTTAAATTGGTCTTATTGATAAAAAAGTTGTGCATAGCTGACATGGACAATTCTATTCTTTTTTACTGGTTGTATTATATTTTCAGAGGCCAATTGTTGCTTTTTCAATTGAAGATAAGGCTGTAATAAATGCTAGGAAAAAGCGTTTAGAAAAATCTAAAATCAAAAATCCACTACATCGAGCTTTCGAAGGAACGACGGAAGATAATAGCAAGAAAAATAATGATAGAAATTTCAATACCGGGAAAAACAAATTTGGAAAACCTGCAAACTCAAATAATATGAAACGGAAATCACAAAAAATTGATGTCGCAGAATCATCATCACCGAATAAAAAGACCAAATTAGAAAAGAAGAAATGGAAGAGTGAACAAAAATTGAATAAAGTTGGAAATACGAAGGAAGCCGGAGAGGGAAATAAGAGTAATTTTAAGAAAAATCAAAACACTGGTAATGCTACTGTTAATGTAAATAACCAAGATGAATATACCGGGGAAACTGCGAAACCTGGTGGTTCCATGAGAATGAGAAGCAAGTACCATTTGAGGATGCAAGCTGCCATGCACCAGGAGTCGGTGAAGGAGCAAAAACGTAAGCAGAAGATGTCCAAAAAGTTCCAAAAGTCAGGCGTCAACGAGAAAATCAAACAGCCGCGTCAAAAGCAAAACACCAATAAGAACACCAAAACTAAAAAGTCCACGCATCAAAAAGACGAGAGAAGTTTTACAGATCTGGTTAATAAGTACAAGAGTAAGTTAGTTGGTGGCACTAGTGATCAGAAAGTCAAGACTAAATGGTATGATGGTTAGATGTATATTATTTATTGTATTTGGTTACCGGATTGTTTACAATGAATAAATGGATTTTTTTATTCAAATCACATTGTTTTATGAATGTTATAATATTGTAACAGTTATTTTTGAAAGAATATATATTGAATTCAGTTTGTAACTTTACAGGAGAGCTCTTTAAAAAATTGATTTAATTGATTTCATCAATTTTCATTGCAAATGCAGTCTAGGACACTAGTCTGGGGTGTCCACACATGGACGCAAATGTGTCTAGCTCGATATCGCAAACGCAGTCTAGCTAGATTAGTGTCTGGGGTGTCCGCAAATGGACATAAATGAGTGTCTAGCTCGATCTCGCAAACGCAGTCTGGCTAGATAATTTTATTTGCTGGTTACACACAGCACAGCATAGATCAGTGGCGAGGTAGGCTATTAAGATTCCTCATAAAAATAGTGCACACTAAACTTTGTCAGTCATGCTTATTTGTTTTCATTGAACTAAGAATACAATTTACAGATGGTGCTGGTCGATCTAGACCAGTGGTTCTCAAGTGAAATTTAACTGTGGCCGCACAATTGACATTGACAGTTCTATGGAAACGTCTGGTGGCCGCACCAAATTTCATTTTTGTTGTGATTGAAAAAATTAAAGCTAAATTTTATTTACTAAAAACATGGATCAATTTATTTATAGACGGCTGCATATACATGGCGGGTAGAGATGGGGCAACTCAAATCAAGTCCATTTAATAAAAGACATTTGAACATTTTAGTACATATTTATTTATTTAAAAATAATGTAAATGGAAATTCCTCAATACTCTTTTTCCAATGCGAGCCGCATGACTGCTTCCAAGTTTACATCTGTCAAATGGCTTCGATATTTGTTTTTATGAAGTGCATTGCACTGAATGGTCTTTCACAGTATACAGTAGTAGGAAAAATCGACAATATTAATAAAGCAATTGTTGCCAATTCTTTGAATGGACTTTATTCTCAGAAACGGACTCTTTCACACATGATCTCATCGAAAGAAATTTAAGACAAGTCATGTGTATTCAACCAATTTCATAATTTTATAAATAAATTTTTGCAATGTTATTCTGTAAAGCGCTGGTGGCCGCAGCAAAATCCTTTGGTAGCCACATGCGGCCACCAGGGCCGCACATGAGAAGCACTGATCAAGGCACTCATTTGTGTAAAGTAAAGGAAACCATTATTATATGAGCGTGGAATACTCTATTTGTCTCTGGCGACGCTATATTAGTATATTAGCCCCTGTAAGCTATTATAGTCAAGCCGTTTGCAATTTACCAAAGAATTGCGGATATTTTATTTTACAGTATATTTTAAATGTGTCTATCACGACCAGCGGCGGCTCCTCTAATACCATGCAAGTGCTACGCACTGCCTGCATTTTTGAAGACATCGCTCAACTTTTCATTGTTATTCATACGTGTATCACTCACTTCGCAATACTACGTTCATGGGCGCAAAGCGATTGCGATCCAAATAGATTTTCAGTTTGCACAGGATTACAATGAGGTCATTGTATACTTCTTAAACCATGGTCCAATGTTCCTGTAGTAGCGTTTTGTGTAGAATTTTTTACACACTTTATGAACAGCGCACGAAATTAGGACTCTAGAAAGAAAAACGCCAGTTTCTGTTTTATAACAATGTTGACGAGTTAATTTTTAATATTTTAACATTTAAGATTTAATGAATCGCCAACATTTTACGAAAATACGAACCGCCGCATTTATTTCTAAACCACTCAAATACATTCAATATAATAAAAAAAAGCACAACAGCACTATATGAGTAGTAGGTCGTAGCTGAATATTAAATAAGAATGATAATATAAGAGAAACATACTTTTAATGCCATATAAATACACCAGAAATAAAACTGAGTTCGAACGAACGTTGATTTACAATATAAATATTACCCACGTAATGTTAGTTCATTTTATAATTTCACATAAATTAATAATGTGAGATTTAAAAAATAAACATACTGCTATCCACTTTTAACAAAGTGAATTACCGTTTGGCTGACGCATTGTGCGGAGCGTAAAGCCATAAACGGTGACATTTATATTTCTTTATTGATATTAAATCATTAAGTGTTCAAAAACTTTTTTAAGAAATAGAATAAATAAGCAAAGACATATTTAATTTACCTTCTGAGAAGTTCGACGTTTCAGTCTTTTAACACTAAGATATTATCTTAGCTTATGGCCTTCGATGATTAAGGTAATCATGAAGAGACGCTTTACGACCTCTACGTGGCTAGGACACGTGTTCCTGATGCCGCCAAAGAGTGTGACACTGTACCCTTATGGCACAGCCTCAAGGGTTCCGTTGCCATGGCCGGCCCTCCCTCACCCTGCAGCGGTGCCACAAAAGCGACCTACGTGCTGCAGGTCTGACATGGCGGGAGGCGCAAGAGTTGGCGATGGACCGAGGGAAGTGGCACGAACTTGTGTTTGCCCTATGCTCCAATGCTGGGTCATGACAGGGTGAAAGAAGAAGATCTTCTCTTTATAGAAGGTAAACCATTGCGCACTACCAGAAAATGCTATTTTGAAGACCACCGGCCGCCACTGATCATGACTGAAATAATCTATATATTCCATTGAAATTTTATAAGACATTATCTGAATTCTGTGGTTAATAAATGTTTGGAAGTATATGATTTATAGCTTTTAGCTCCATATATAGGACATCACAGATTGCAATCCCAGCTGTATCCAATCAAAATCAGCACTTTTAGCGTGACCAGTTTAGACTCGCTCTTATCCGGTATAATCCAAAATAAATTTGATAAAACATGACACCTTAGCAAATGATCAACCACTGGATACTGGAAAAGATGGGTCAGATGAGTAAAAAGACAATTTAAAAAAAATGACAATCAAATTTATTAAATAACAAATATCAATAAATATGGGCAATGTTACAATAGGTAGATAATGTTTGGAAGGGAAAAAATATACTTCTTGCTTTGTAACATTAAATTGTGGATAAAATTATTTCGTAAGGCACCCAATTTTCAAAACCATTTCCCCGCAACTCCAGAAGCAAAATATCATTACAATTTATGTTGAAATTAGATAATATATATGGCATAACACTATGTACATCTGTATTCTCTTTAAATAACTTAAGTAAATGATAAATTTCATAAGCTTTCCATTTTTATTCACGGCCAGCACCTAAATTCAGCCAAAACTAAATATAATTTAAAAAACATAATTATTGAATAACACATAATATGAATAAGAGGCATGCAGTTTAGTAAAATATTATGAAAAAGTAAAGTTAATACCAATATACTGTAATTTTTACAAACGATTGTTCATTATAGCAGAATATTTCGGAATAATTGAATATATTTACTTATAGCTAAGTATAGCAAAGATATTTAAAAAAATCTTTTTTTTACTATGTCACTAAAATTCATTTCATTCTGACTACAATCAATGTATTGTTTGTGTTCATAAAAATGTTAGAACACATTTTTTCAAAATTTTAGGACTTATGCCCTCTTTCCACTTAGCTTCTCAAGTTTAAATATGACAAGCCATTGAATCTTTGTGCCAACATCAATACCTTTATCATATGCTGACCCAAATTAAGTTAGACAATCTGTATTTTACTATTATAAAATAAGGTGATATCTCATGACAAAACTGCATGCCTTATACATGTTATCATTTATTAAAAAATTATAGTATTTACCACATTTTCAGATGTCATTAATATAAAAGAAATCTTATAATAATTTACGCTACTACTTGACCAAAAAAATTCGAAAAATCTTGGTGATTTTTTTTGTGCATTACGAAAATAGATATCGTAATATTATAATACACAATTAGCAGAATAAAATAGCAGCTTTCCTAAAACATTACTAAAATAAAATATTTGGGTGTGATATGAATATTTCAGACATTGCGTTAACATGACAATTATACGTCAGCATTTACTATGAGCAACTTAATTATTTCTTCAGGTATTTTATAAATTTATTATATTAAACGAAGCATTTTTATTGACTATCAACTGCATAAAATAATGCGATTTATTCAGGAATATAAGTGTAGCAATCGAAAATAGATGAACAGCCATAAAGTTGTGAAAAAAAGCATAAATGAATTGCTGTATTCAAAAAGAGAACAGAATTAAAACTTAAAAATTTAAGGTTCTACAAACTTATCTGTAGAATGGCCAACAATGGAACTACGAATTACCATAGGACGCCATTTTGAAAATTTCATTCGAATGTTTGTCATTTTTTTGGGAATTTCATTCGAATGAATGAAGATTTTGTCCAGTTACGAGTCTTGATTGGGTAATTTTCGACAGCGGCTCTCCCATCCCATTCTTCAGATAAGTTTGTAGGTCCGTACTAACTGTCAACAATAATTGGTACTATAGTATTCACTGGATTATTTTCTATGGGCTTTGTTATTCACATTAGGGTATACAAATATTTGTACATTTACTTAAAACAAAAAATGTATGTGATATGTGTAAATAATTTTATGTAACAGAGGACAGAATTATAAGATGTATTTACCTAACCAAACCTAACAAAACCAATTCTGTTGAAAGATTAAAGAAAGCTGTATAACTGGTAATGTAACCATGCAATATATTATGGCTAACAACTACATATTGCTCAGAGAATAGCATATAATTTAGAAGTTTGGAAGTGTCTACTTAAATAAAGATTGAAAGGTTAAGAAATATGTTTGAAGAGTATGTAATTTGCTTTTCTTTTTATAAACTATTCGAGAATAAAGGACAATCTTCTGTGTACCTGTCCTCATGCTGATATACCTATTACAAATTTCTTAAATAGGAAACGATTGAAGAAAATATTAAATGGCTATAAATATTTCTCAGCAATACAGAAACTTGTTACTACAAAAAATAATTTGTGTATTAACCCTTTTACTCCCACGGGGCCGATATTTCGGCCCACCATACCTATGCGAAAACTCCATCTGGGCCGATCCATCGGCCGAAAGTTTGGAACCAAATTTACGATTTATTCCAAATTTTTTCCCGTCATATTTCGTTCATGTAGACGAAGCATTATATTCACTGTGTGTTGGGTGGTGACTAACATTTATTTTAGTGTCGGCATTGTTTATAATTATGCCATACCCTAATAACTCACAAGTCATAATTGCTCTGCTGTCGAACTTGAGACCAAAGAGGGTCATAAAAATAATAAAACATTATTTTTATGACACATTTTAAATTCTGATATTTCTTTTAGTTGTTTTATGATTCATATATCACATTACAAAATGAAATTTGTAATTTTTGAACTAACAATGGATGCCACTGTATTTTTGGTAAGATGGTGAAAAAATACATGAATATAAATAATATTATAAATGATTTAGTGCTTTGAGACTTATTTTTTGAAATTACTTCATTCCATATCAGTTAGTCGTCGATACTGTATCGAATTCTCTTGCGATTTCGTGAATTGAATAATATTCTTGAATACCTTGACACTATACGATTTTTTTTGATTACTTTATAAAAATTCTATTTCATAGAGAAATAATAATATGTTTATTTTTTTTTCTGTTACTACATAGGGATAGATTATATTATAAAATTTGATATATCAATTATAAATAAAAAAATGTTGTCACACTTGTTTTGTTGTTCAAACATAGTTTTATCCGTTCATTTCTAAATAAATATTGATACATTATTTTTTTCTTTTGTTTTATTGATGTAAACTATCAATATTATTACTTATTATTGCTTTATACACCATTGAGAACACACAAAAAAAGTTTCAAATTTTTAAAACATGTGTAGAATTTAAAAAAAACTAAATCGACGATTTGTTGTCAAAAAACGCTTGGGAGTTTTCGCATATGCTAGGCTAAATCAGCTGGGAGTAAAAGAGTTAATATAGGATATAGAATACAGGAAATCAAATAAACCAATGAGCATACATTTTACTAAAACTAAGGCACTGGATACTTTAAAATGCTGTCATAATACAATATATTGTTTTTTTTATCACGTGACGCACATTAATTTTTACCATAAATATTACAAGCTATTTTCCAAAAATATCAATAATAAAATCCGATTTTTATATACGTATCTCCACACACATCCTTTGCATGCACTTTACATCCCTTCAATTGTTTCGTTTTTAGACACAGAAATTCATTTATCTAATTTAGAATAAACTGTCATATTGTTCATGAAATAAAGACGTTTCTTTGCTGAAAATAGCATTTAAGAAGCATATATTTTTAAAAAGGGCATCGGCCTAAGCGCAATAGATTTACTAAAATGACAATGTAGAGATCAATGTCTTGATTTACCAACAAACTTCTTTACTTCACGAAATCAACAACATAGAGTTATAATTTTTTGTATTCTCTGGTACATATTTGGTAGAATCTTCGTGAGTGTCAACAAACAAACTTGTCACCAACCACCAGTTGAACTGCATGCATTGCGATATAGGAGCTGATGCACTCGGACATTACCTTATAAGTTAAAGAATGTAGCGACACGACAGTCAAATAATCTACAGTCAGTGTCATACGTCAATAAACAGCTGATCGCAAGTTATTAATAGATAATATGCATTATTTCGCCGCACGTCGAGCTGTAAACACCTATCTTGCATTCCTTAATCGTGTTGCCATATTATATATCGGACTTAGGACCAACCTAAATGTATTAGGATTGTTATGTCGGAACTACAGCAATATTAATGAGTACAATTAACTGGCATTCTGATACTTTTGCAAAATCCAATGCTCGGTATCGATATAGACAACCCATATCCTTTATTCTAACATTCGCTGTCACTTCACTCACTCATTTTATTGAGCAATACACTTGGTCACAAATTATCTCTTCAGAATGGATTCTGTAATTAGTCCAAATCGTCAAGAAATAAGATAGCATAGTGATAACCCGTAGTACCAGATTATACAAGAAATAATCATAAAAGTCTCGAGCATTTATTTATTTTCTTTAGAATTCTAAATATGATTGTAATGCAAATTTCAAGCACTTATTTTCTCATAAGAGTTACAACTGAATTATCAAAAATCAAAAACAGTTCCGGATGCATTTTGTAATTTTGATTTAAATATAATTGTATTTTAAGTCTCCGACGATAGCATTTTGGTTTTTGTTACTGACCTGAGTTGTTAACGATGGCTAGACAAAGATAAAACCAGCGGCGGGTAATTGTTATCCTACTCTGATTCACCATTTATCCAGAAAGAATTTTGTTTAATGCATTTATGGAGCGGATTGATATTTGAAAGAAGCTGCATTTTCCATTTCAGTTTTATTAATAAATGGAAAGATATTAAATTAAATTAATATTACGCGAAACGGCATTCATAAATAAATATTCCCAAAAAATGCCAATGGAAAAATTTTTGATTCTCGATGATCCTATTCTTTTCAAGCACCGTAATTTTCTTTTATACCAAAAATATAAACAAAGGATGTTATTTCACCATTCTGCTTTACCTTTCTCTATACAAACGGTTCATAGTATTGTTGCAATCTCAGTATAATTTATATGGGTGTTTTCTTTAAATTTGATACTTACGAATCGTTTCAATTCCATTATGTGATTTATAGGTATATATTAATTATATAATGAAAGCTCGATATGGTTTGATTATTATTAATAAGCCAATAAAGCGTTTCTAGATATAAAGTGTCTTATATTACGCTACATTAAAAAGCGGAGCTGAATTTTTAAAACTAGAAAAGGACTTTAAGCGGTAGGACATTTTTCATTTCATAAGTGCAATGTTAATGATTAAACATATGGAAAAAATAATATATACATAATATCCATAACATTTCACAATAATATTACGACTGGAATTTTAGTTCACCTCAAGATGTACCTAAGTTTTATTACTTCTTAGGGAAACAGGTGTTTTAAGTTTGGTTTGTAGTGTAACGGAAACCCTTTTAAGATACTTTTTCTCAGATTAGAAAAGATAGTAAAGGGTTTTTAGAACTAAACAAGTTTTGAGTACGTAAATTATATAATGAATAATGTTTTATATTATTACTATTTACAAAATGACAAAGCTCTTTTATAGTTTTCTTAGTTACACACTTTCCACAAATTAATATAACTCAGTTTGATGAAAAGTAATAATTAACCTTAGAACGAAAAGTAGACTGGAGATTATTTTTGCTCGTCAATATTAAAATGATAGACACATTGAGGTAGTACAGACGTAGCAACTTGTCACTGCGACCGGTGGCAACCACACACTGCGGACTGCATTTTCTGCAGCTTGTCGGTGTGATCGACCTCTGACCTATCTCCGTGTATATATTTCTACTCCTCTGGCACTACAGTCTGGGGTGGACCTTGGCCGCCTCAAGTGAGCTCTTTCATTTGCCCGGTCCTCTGCAGGATAATCTGAAGGCCGATTGTAGCACCTGTTAGTGCTTTATGATCTGACTGATCTCCCCCTGCACACATATTTACTGTACCTAAAACACCACTAATATTTGGACTGCAGCTGTAACCGCCACTGGTGGTTACATCTCAGCTAGCTAAAGTATTAGAATGATCATTTCGATATACATAATTTGTTCATTATTAGCAGGGTTTGACTTATGATTTCTTTCATCCATTTCAGGATAAAAATATCACTAGCTATAAGTCCAATTAGATTGTTACGGTATATAAGATCTATTAAAGATGTTTTTAATATTACAAGTGGAAGTGTGAGAGACGATGCATTTGAACGAAAAAAATGATAGCAATTTTCATAAAAATATGGAATAAAAAATCTTGCGATGCAAGGCTTATCTAATAACATATTCATAGTTCATTCTATTCAGTAGTAAAAATGTGACATCAATTTAATAATTTAACAAATTCAGATCTAGTCAAGAGCGTAAAAATTAATTACAACTTAACTAATAAAAAAAAATGCTCAAAAATTTTATGAAACATAGTTTTACCAAATGAATGGCTTCAATATTTAGTTTACTATAAGTAGGTAATAAAAACAAATGCTTTTTAAGTAATAACCATGTACAATAATAAATATAATATTATTTGATAAACCTCTTATAAGATAAATTTTTCTAAAAGCAGTTTCTGACTTCCGTGCGAACATCGTAATCAAGAATAATCTATCAACTTATTGAAAACAATTTATGGACTTATTTCTTTGAAGGCGATAAAAGTAGTCAAAGGAAGTCATGTTAATAATAAATAACATCTATTCAATGATCCCCGAAATAAATTTAAATAACAGGTTGCACAGTTAATTAATAACTTACAGTAAAATAATTTGAATGTGTTGTTCTTCAGCAACAGTAATCTGAATTTAACAGATTGTTTAAAATTCAGTTAAATATTTGTCTCAGTCTTTATACTGATGTGACAAATGAAATAACTACCGACCAAATGTAAAACAATTCGTAGAACGATAATGTGAAATGCATTACATATTTAGCTATTGTATAATGGAATTTAACTATAAACATACCAGAGTAAAAAAAGGAGTACAAATCACATTTTTCCGCATGCACAAGAATTAGGTGGGGTTTATTAGTAAGTGGCTAATGCCGATTTTGTTTACATCCAACGACTCACTCACGCGTGTTATCGGATCGGGCTTGTGAACATAATTTGGATGTTTTAGATTATTTATAGTTAGTTGATAACTAGACTAAAAATCATCACATGTCTTAATTATTTGTATCAATTTTTAATCATCAAAATATATTACAGGTTTACTTTCAGTGTGCTGAGGTATTGAGGAATCAAGGAATAGCTGTAGAAAACCTAACACCGAAGAAAATAAGTTTACCCTTTTCGCCGTAAAAGAAATACATTCACAACATATAAAATATTTACCTAAACTAATAATTATTTGACAAAGTAAAAAAAAAAAAAACACTGACAGAGCTGACACGGCAGCGCACTGGACTAACCACAGACGATTATTAACATTATTATTATTATTACATTACGTACAGTCTTTGTTCACAAATGGAAAAACGAAACACAAAATTCAATTGAATTATTATTTTAGATTTGAACACATAACGAGAATACTACGATTGGTCGATTTGTTGTTGATTGATTTCCTTCTTCGTCTACGTTCAGGTTCTAATAGCAGTCGGAGGCTTCGTCGCCAGCTCTCGGTGCCAGGGAGTATGTACTTGGAGGCCTACAGAGAATATAGCTATTAATCGTTGGTTAATTGCTGTTTCATATTATTTATGTAAAGACTGGTTTAATAAAATTCTAGCTTGTTTACATAAAATACACAATAATATATCCTCAATTATAATCATAGCATAAACCATTACACTACAAGAAAATAAAAGTCACTCAATATATTAATACACTTTCCATTTACAGGAAAGAACATCATTCCCTGTCGGTCAGTGAAGAGATACTAAAAGGAGAAACATTTGGGTCATATACTCAAATGAGAGTTATGAATAGGTTCACATAAGTCACTCAAAATCTATAGTATGAATAACACTGGTTTTATCGATAATTTAATAATAGTAGGTATAGTAAAACCCAGCTAGTGCGAACACGGTTAACTCGAAATTCCTGCGAAAATACATAAAATCTATTTATAGTGATTTCAAACAATTTTACAAAATTGGAACAAGAAAGAAACTTTTTTCTCAAGTTTTATTGTGTTTTTGCGATACATATATTTCGTAATTCCGTTTTTTTGATTACCTGCTCTTTGATTTCAAATTAACGGGGTTGTACTGTAATTCCATTCTCCAATGACGTAAGGATCTATTAAAAAAGGTGTTAGTATGGAAGGGTTATTTCTAAAATAGATTTGTAAATGAATGCTGATGAAAAATTTACAGTAGGTAATAATAACAATAACAATGCATTTATACACTAAATAAAAGAAAACGTTTTCAATTTCGTATTTCTTTTCATGTCTGACAGGATTCACGGGCGATTCACGAATGAAGCAGTATGACCGGTTGCACAACGTAAGCGCAAACCTACTTCAGCGAAGTATATTAAAAGTCGACCAGTAGTGTCGAGTACAGTATGCAATTTAAGTATACACGCTTTGCCGGTAGAGGCGCTAGCAACTCTCCGTTTGACATATTATTAAATGTCAAAAATTCGTACGTAGTGAACAGGCTGTTTTTTCTATCTTTTACATAACTATTACTGCAGAAAGTATTAGTTTGTGTTTAAATTCTCACTTAAATATTTATTGTGATTTTGTAATATAGAAACACACATGTTTGTTTGCAAAATACAACGGAAATTCCGTGTTGTAATATTGTTATATTGGAGACGTAACTAGCTTGTTTAAAGATTAATTGGCTACGTACTTCAACAATGAATGATTTAATCATGCAACGTGAACGGTAAGTACTGATTAAATATGAAGTCATTACCAAAATGGATAAAAATGTTATTTAATTTCCATGAAATTCACAAACGATTCGTTTTGGCATGTTTACTTTC
Source organism: Rhyacophila brunnea (assembly GCF_057557595.1). Classification (NCBI taxonomy): domain Eukaryota; kingdom Metazoa; phylum Arthropoda; class Insecta; order Trichoptera; family Rhyacophilidae; genus Rhyacophila; species Rhyacophila brunnea. The sequence continues at coordinate 27,524,652 of NW_028232774.1, forward strand.
TATCTTACTCTAACGCATGGATATAAGGTATAAGCATGCTGAATGCTTTCTCACTCGCACGTATCCATTTCGTTCGAAGCTCTATACACACGATATCTCCTGTAAAACTAAAAATTTTACGTGCTTCAGTTAAAGCGGTGTTTTTTACTGCTTCATTCGTGAATTGCCCTTCAGTTAGGTAGAATTATATTATTTGTTGAATGCAACATTGTGAATGGATGGTAGTAATGAATAGATTAGTCCAAAAACTGTAATGCAGGGTCTCCATTGGCAAGCCAAAAGTCATACGACAATAAATTGTCTGATTTGTATATTTATGCTCTGCTACTGACCAACGGGCGATCAACGAACGAGTAAAAAAGTCAAGCTGTCATAAGTCCACAGTTGTGATTATCGTAATGTCTTCCAATAATGCTGAAATTTTGTGTTATTTACATGTAGATTTGCATAAAATAATATAGCAGTGAAAACAACACAAGTTTTACATCTTCTTTAAAGAATTTCATAAATATAAATAATAAAATAATTGTGTGCTAAATCTATCATTTTCTAATAATATAATACGTAAATTAACAAATTAATCAATAAAAAAGTTTAGGACAATTACAGATTTTTTTTCGGTCCGAACAATTGCGTATCAATGTCAAATTCAACTTACGTAGTGGTTAACGGATGAATTCTGGTAACTCGACGAGTAAAATATCAAACACGTTTGAAAGCCAATGAACCTGGATTTAGGGTGCTCCATGCGAAAAAAAAGTCCGAAGACTGTAAATCGTCTGACTCGAGTGCCAATGGAGCACAGCCATAAAAAATCTACAGTAAAATAATTACCAATCATTGCACCTGATGGTGAAATTAAATAATATCATTTGGCATGAAATGTATATCCATACTGTGATCGCCACAAAATTAATTATTGCGTAAAAGTCGTGACATGTATCAGTCAGCTCTTTATTTGTTTGAACAGTTCAGACATTTTATGTTAAAAACGATAGGTGTATGATTCCTATAAGCAGGTTAGTTAAAATATCATGGATCAATTATTCATACTTTTTACCTAAGAGAAGGCTTTCGAGGAATGCCTGATGAGGGCCGCGGTAGTCCACTCGGTCTAGGTAGCCTTTGAGATGGACCATTTTGATAAGCAGCTGAAAATAAAAGCATAATAATATTAATTTACATGTCATTTCTGTCAAAGAAATATATGAGATTATGAGAATAAGGAATCTTTTCCTGACCATGTGTTAAAAAATAATATTATATTACCTGTAGGATTATTGACAGCTTTGACAGTATGATTAGTCTGAGGTGGCGCCATCGATTGTCTGGCCGGGACTTTCATCTGGGAATTGCTGGAGATTGTCGCTGAGCTGGGGGGAGCCATTGATTGTCTGGATTGACCGCCATATTGAATCTATAGTTGACATGATAAAATGGATAACAAACAATTGAATAGGATGAATAGGTAGTTATGTATATCATTTTGTGTCATATATATTGAATAACTATATTTTTATTTAATTGGACTTGTGCTTGATGCTTCTACTTTACACCGCAAGATGTCTCTGTACAGGACATTGGTGAAATCATACATAATAATATGTGGTATCTTCATAAAATAAAACTGTATATCGTAAGTAGAGTTAGCAAGAAAAAGTGGCAAAACATTTGGAGTAAGATCATTTAAAATATAATGCAGGAATTAATCCTAAAGAAATTGTATTTAAATAAATGACGCAGTATTACGCTTTACAGGTAACTTTCAAGGAACGTATTTTAGACATAAAGCAAGGTATTAGTGTATTGATTAAAAGTTGTTAGAGTATTTTCTTAAAAAACGACAAAATGAGATATTTCTAAAACATAGATCAGACGAACCATGTAATGAATGGACAAGACAGAAGAGTGTTAACAGGGCGAAGAACGATACTCACGGTGCCAATGTTATGCTTGGCCTTGAGCGGCTGGCCATAGGAGAGACCGCCGGCAGGGTTAGACAGGAGGTTGTATTGGTTAGTCACTTTAGTTGGGGGAGCCAGATTGGAGCTCAACCATGGCTTTGCTGCCGCGGATGCTGTTACCTCTTTACTGGGGTGCAGTGGGGGTGCTACCGGCCTAGCAAAATCTCTACGACCGGGCAGGTTCGATGATACATCCTGAAAAAAAAAGTTTTTTATAATAACATCCAACAATTCTGCCTTGGTTGATAAATGCACTGTCGATTACCCAAACCAAAAATGTAATTTTCTGTCTTTAATTTCATCGATAGAGATGAAAGCTTCGATAAAGTAACAACAATGCTTTACATTTGATATTTTGAATTATTATTCATGATTCATGGTAATTTTAATTAATTCTGACAGTCTACGTGTGCGTGCATATGTCAAAATTACTTGTAATATTGCATACAAAGATAATCTTTTGAACAGAACCAACTAGCAGACCATAGATATAATAGAAAATCCATAGAACAAACCACTAAAAACATAAAGCACGCGGTTTTGACATGAATCGAAAATGTATAAACATGCAGAAAATAAAAAAAAAGTTTACCGACTTGTGATCAACCGATGTAGCGCGATACGCGTGAGGTGACCTCATTGTTGTTCTGGCCGTTTCGGCGGATTTTTCTAACTGACAATATTCATTTTTTGTTTGAAATGTGCTACAGATGGGAGCAATAGTCTGGTAACATTTTAAATACAAAGAAAAGAGAAAATGCACACATTTTTCCCGTGGTGCGAGCTTACCATGACGTGTTGGTAATGAGTTCGGGCCATTAATGGTATTAAAGCTTAAAGCAAATAAATAGTTAAAGTCTTACTGACCTTAGGAAGGAGTGTGTAACTAGCTTGGCGGATGAGAGGAGCGGGACATAAGACTGGATTTGAAGCATGTAGACTGTTGCGAGACGCCGGGCGTAGGCTTCCGTATGTACCAGCTGCAGACCAGCGAGGTGGACCTGTGTAGGTGCAATTTTGGTAGATGAATATGTGAAATATATAACGGCCTTCGTAAACGACTCAGCCAAATTTCAATCTATCATAAACACATAAATACAGATGAATGTGATTAACTCTACCATGCATTCAGGTCTTACAACATTATTGTCTTATTCTTATTCTGATAACTCAATTATTAATTGGTATGTATGTATGTACTTGAAGAATGAACTCTATCTACTTTGCAATAAGGATAACCGAGTTGCTGAGGATTAAATGAGTACAAGTGACATATAATTAAAAAATAAGTTGGGAGCAGTTTTCACATACCTATATGCATGAAGCATGTAACTGCTTTGTATAAAAAGCTTCAAGTATTTAATTATATTCCATGGATATGATGTATAAAATGTTTTCATAGTAACACCTAACCGTTTTTTTTTTAAACGGTACATGTTCAAACACGCGCGTTAACATCATTTTACTCCCTACTTCAATTATAGTTTGTCAATTTATGGCTACGGCCGTATGTTGTAGCTTAACCACCGGGGAATGCCAAAAGAAATGGCGTATTTCAAAAAAACACTACCTTATTCTTAGGTCAATAATTATTATAAAGCAATCATTATTCATAGGATGTTTATCACACTTGAATGGTCAAAGACATAGCTTATAATGAGTATCTTTAGAATTATCTTCAAATGTGTTAATCTTGTCCATTTTTTGAATAATAAAATGCCTAATTCTTGTCAAATTTGGGATCACAGAGATTATCAATATAATTTTTTATCGTAAATATTTCACTATAATAATGTCGATATAAATTATGTTAATGGTTTTATAAATGCGTTTAAAAATTAATAAACGTAAAAAATCTTAACACCACTGCACATGCATGTACTGAAATATGACTATATTCTAAAACATTAGACTGAGAGTTTTAAAAGAATACTATTTTATGTAATAAAAATACTTTATGCAGTCATCAAATGTTTAAAATAAATATAAAGGATAATAAGGCTTCAAAATTATATAAATAGATTATCTACAACGTTTAAGGTATGTCTAGGATAATGCTTTGAAAATAGAACAAAAGCTCCATTTTGACCTACGCTGAGCATGTCCCCCCTTAATCAATCAATTATTAACCTTAAACCATTAAATAATTATTTATTTTCAGTCAAGTGATCTGTTAAAACGGTCACTACAGCTAAAACAGATCGATTCCAAAATTAAAAAATAGATTACTAGATGAACTATATATCAGTTATTCCAAATGCACCAAGAAATAAACTATATTCGTTACATTCTCACTAAAATAAATCGAAGAAAGTGAAGACGCTAAAAAATATCCAAGCTTTGACCGCGCGTTCAAAATGGCGGCCGTCCACTCTTCACATAGACGGTTTCAACACATACTACCGAGCAATTCGCCGCGTTTGTATTTGTCATACACAGGGCTGTGCTGAGTACATGCTGCCGTAGTTGGTTACGGTCTATGACAGATATATTACTAAATCACTTGTGGAATAATCAGTGGGTTATCGCTTATCGCATTTAGTAAGTCGTAAACTCAAATTTTATTACCGTTTGAAATTCTGAACCTATATTTATTTTCGTCGCCATAAAATATTGTCATCCACTTATTCATTAGGATGTTTTGGAGAATAAAACACACTGCTAAAATATTAATATAATATAATTTATGAGGCGCCGTCGGCTTTTTCATTGTACCAAGGGCCTGTCGAATAATCGCCAGGCATAATATGAGCATGTGAACAGAGCTAACACAGTTTCGTGGCACATAAAAATAAAAATTATTACCCATTATAATAATGTAAATATCAAATATAGAACAATGAACAAAGCCAAACAAATTTACTGGAGAGCTGTGCATCGATAAAATATTTTCCAGCATTATTTCTTCGATAATATTATGTGGTAGTGACATTTTGGTGGGTGAAATAATTATTTCACTTATATTTATAATGACAAAAAATACTAAAAACAAATCTTCAAAATGTTTCTATCGAGATCACAAATCACTAAGAAAAAATACATAACACTAACGTAATCATAATAATTAATTAAAAGGTAAATAAAAATATTATCGATGCACACTTTTCGATGCATGACCAATGTTTTGTTTTGATAACCCTGGTGACGCAACTAGTACACCCGTCTTCGCAATGGCGCGCGATTCAAACGACTGAATAACGAGTGTTCTTTTCAAAAATATATTTCCTTGTGTTTTACTTGACATTTTTATGATCTGTTGCCTGATATGTCTACCTAAAGGTTTGAACTAATTTTTAAAGCATATTATCCACAAGTGTCTCTTCTAGTTTGGTCAAAAATACGAGATAAAGTCTATGGCATGTTTACATGCCATACGCAGTCTAAGGGTTAAAGATTTAAGTCAGATGTCACTCACTCTGCCAAATTTGTTCACTTTAAAATGTATTGAGATTTTGTATGCGACAGTGTACCCTGGTGACTCAATGTATTTAGTAATGTCAAAATCGCGTAGTATAAATGGACAGGTAACATTGAATGGAGATTGTAAGACTGCACAGAAACTGGAACCAACTTTTGGTCTTCCAAATTAACATGCCAAGACGCCAAATTTAATGATAGAAGTTCAATTTTACATTTCGAAGCAATCAGGTTAAAATTGTTCAATTCAATTGTATGCAACAGCAGACCTGTAATTCGATTAAGCTCTTTATGTGAGCTGTACTGCCGGAGTTTGGAAGCTGGTAATCCGCTGCGCTTTCTCAGATCGTTACTCGACCCCGACAGCTGTTGGCTCTGCTTGAGTCCTTGGACTGTCCGAGACGGGCTCGACAGCATCTGACCGCCGCTCCTCGCACTGCCTATCTTGGATGGACTGCTTCCAACTGATCGGCCTCCGGAATAGAGACCTAATGAAAAAAAAGATAATAATATATCTGAGAATAGTAAGAGTTATGGTAAACCTGAACAGTCATTAATAGACAAATTCAGTTGTAGCCATGTGCTACAACATTGTAAGTAGTGTGAATTGACGATTAATAATAACACCATAATAATATTAATAATGACACAGCGAAAAATTATAATAATGTAATGTATTGTCAAATCAGCTGTCGCTACGATCTTTTTGTTGTTGCTAGGAGTGAGGTAGTGCGACAGCACGTCAAACAGAGATGCACATATGGAGCAGAGCGAGAAGGAAATAAATTTATCTAGGAATTATTGCCATATTTTCGATTGCGTTCTATATTCGATATATCGACCAACCATGCTGTCAGAATGCATGGGAAATAGATTGGATAGTTTCGGCAACGTAGATTACTATTTCTGTGATTTGGGGAACTATGAACGACAACACAATTGCCGTAAAAAGTTGCTGGTTTATGAGCCCCTTTAGAAACCCTCGGAGAAACTCTTTGCTTGTAACACTGATGCAAGGCGCTTTATCTCAGTGTGATCTTGGAAAACAAATTTCAAAACACAGCTATCTATGCGCAGACACAAACATGGCAAAAATGTATCTGCATTGCAAATGACTTACAACTAATTTAGTCATTTGTTTTTTAATACTGTCATTAATTGTAATTCCTGTCGATGTATGGTTTTTTTTCAACGTCTTTGGAGTAGAGTAATTAAGTTAGAGAATTTCTGCCAGGATAATACATATTATACTGATATGTATTATTTGTTATTATATACCATTATCGGATCCATAGACCCCAGTCTTGGTGGGTGAAGTTCTCTGATGGGTGGGGCTGTTCATCCCCAGCTTTTGCATGAACGGCACCCGAGTGGACGCCTGTGTGTTCATGTTGTTTATCTCGGGGGCTGACGATTCTCTCTTGACACTCGAGCTGATTTGTCGCATTGAAGAGTTCGGACCACTCAAGCTCGGGTGGGAGGGCGATTGTCGGTTGAGACTGCCCATGCTAGAACTAACATAACAATAGAATTTAATGTCTGTGTTTGCTAACTCAAACTGATGCATTTTACAATAATACTCCCATATCCTATCACCAATGAAATAGTATTAAGCACTGTCTACACAGATAAACAGGACATTTAAATACATGACTGATTACTAAGGCGGGCATTACAGCCCCATTGGGGGCGCTAAAACACTCTAGGGCATTGGAAGACAGTCGTGTTTTCGAGTTATCACAAGTCGATGAAAAGATAAAGCATTTAAATGTTTTTCCTCCAGTGTGACATGTCATTTTACATGTTTTAAATTGACAGGTTCTGCTTGTATAAGAACAAACATCGCATTTAAAATATATTTTTTAAATTAAGCTTGCTTCGATTGACTTTATGGGATGGCTGTTCAAATAATACATGCTCTAAAATACTGACATATATGGTAGAGCTCCGTTATGATAGTGAGAATCAAACATTACTAATTCACCAATTTTTACGAAACCATCATCAGATCATTCATATCATACTTATGTAGTCAAACAGATAATAAGACAGTCTTTTTATGTTTGTGTTTCGTGACAAAGACATCCAAAATATCTTGATAATGGCCTCTGCAACGAGAAATGTCGAGGAAGGAAGGAAGAAGTACACGCGGTGAAAAACCGAAAATCTATTACGACAAAATATTTTTGTTTCTTGAATAAAGCTGATCCATGTCATAGATTATTTACCTTCTGGGTTCGGTTGGTGATTCGCTAGTAGTGCTGGAACCTGACGGAGACAGGACACTTCCTTTGGGGTGATGAATTGGTGAAAGGGCATTCTGACGAAAGAGCATGTTCGCTGATCCCGTTTGAGGTCTGGCTGCCTTTGATATGGGCGTTGAGATCACTTGGTATAATTCTGTAAATAATTTAAAAAAACACAAATTAATGTTGAAGTGACAGAAAATTGTGTGGACTTAAGGTGATGTCTCTAGGTAAAGTTGTTATCGAAAAATAGCTAGAAAAGTTTATTAATCGGTAAATATATATTCAAAAGTAATGAGAAAAATAAAATAAAAAATTAAGAAGTATCATGGAGTTCTATATACCAAAAATAAGTGTCAAATTCGGTACATTTCTATCGGGTGGTAAGAATGAATGACATAAGATTTATTATCAAAATTACGATAAAAATGTACGTAAATCTATTACCCAGGGAAACGCTAAGCGAAAATTGGAATTTATTATATCCTTATATCTCTTTTTTCAAATTTAAAAAACATCGATTTAGAGGTTAGAAAGCACGCAATTAAAATCGAAAAATCTCGGCTTACACGCAATTTATCGCGAATAACGCTTAGCGTTTCTATTAAAAATATTATTTATTAATTTTTACGGCAGTTATTTAAATTTAATCTTGTATTTTTGTATATTAACGAATCGATAGAAATCGAAACCATAATAATTGCTCAAATTGGCAACATGTTTGTCTGTATGGTGCTGCCGTTGTGGAATTATTTGGAAACAAAATATCTCCATACAAAACACACATACCATAACATGACGTTGAAAATGAAACTCACACATAGACAAGACAAAATAACATTTCTCTGCATTTTGACAAAAATCAGTTTATCAGTTTGAGGCGAAATTGCCATATGAATAAAAATAACTTAATAATTGAAATTACAATATTAACTTAATTTACGTATAAACCTGCCTATATTCAAAATTTGAAACTGCGAATTATTTGCAATTAGTATTTGCTTAAATTACAACTGTTTTTTTATCATTATTTATGATAAAAATAATCAACAAAATAAACAAATCTCGCATTTTAACATATGGTAGCATTAGTCTATGGTAGCATTCGTGCTCTCGATCTAATATCGGATTTATGACAATTCTTCTTTATTTGGCCATTATTAGGTATATTGTTTGAAAACAGGAAGGAATCGACTCATCAGTAACATTTTTGTCAAGTAAGTAAACTTTTCAGTGTATAATAAATAATATTATTATCGTACATCAAAATGACAAACTATGTCACGCAGTTTTGATTGTCAAACAAACATTCAAAAATTATTGAAAAGAGTTACATATACTGTATTTTCAATCACCATCATGCATTTATCATCAATATATATTATTTTAGGCGTAGACTCATCGTTTTCGTAAAATTATAAATACTTTACGTTAGTTTGAGGTTATGTTTATGACAAATGTCATCGAGCCCATCTTGTACGTTTTGTAAATTATCTAATAGATAGTGAATTTCTTTCATTCGCATATTATGATTGTAGAACCGAATTTAATAAAATAAAATTTTAATTTCATTCAAAATTACTGAAACTTGTCTCGAAAATGTATCTCATAATCATCATTATAATTATTCACAATGCTTATACAATGTAATCAATGATTGATTATAATCAAATATTTTATGTGCTTTCAAACACGTGTCCGTGTTTTTAATACAACATAATCGTAAATTGAAAACGTTATCTACAGTGATAAGTTTGACACGAGTATATGAATGTAATTAGGTTATGTTTTTTTGTTTACATATAGATAAATCTTTTAATACTGATGAACTCGACGAAATATTGGACGACAGACTGCGAAGTCGGCGACGGTTACGAGTCCGACAACAGCGACGACATTTACATTCGACATTTACAACCTTCGACATCACAATCCAGGGTGCTTCCCTGGCTCACAAAATGGTAGGTTTACAATTTTCTTAATAATATATTTATTGGTTTTATATACCATCCGGTCATACACTAGATTCATTTTCATTACATGCTTTGGCATAAAAACAAGAATTCATTACATCTTGTACACATGATGTAGCGATTGTCTCGAATGAGGAGTTGATGGTTTGAATAGTAAACTTCAATCAAAACATATTATTACCCATCATTATTTGTATTTTTACTGCTAAATACTTGAATTAATGAGGAAATATGGATTATGTAATAATATTTTTTTCCTATTGTTTCAGTATGCCGAATGCTGGTCCGGAATTGGAGGAAGATTTGTTGGCGAGAGGGCATGTCGGCGATCGGATAATTGCTTATTACAGGACTGCGATGAAGACATGCAAATGGCCTGTGAGGGTTTTTAACCACTTTGTGGACTTGGCGGTAGTAAACTGTTGGCTAATGTATATGCGGAATTGTAAACTAGAAAATGTACCCCGAAAGGATATTATGAGACTGTTGTCGTACTGAATCAGATTAGCGAAAGCTATGATTCGGTATGAAGATCGGGTAGCCAACATTTTAACACTGCCAGCACGAGGTCGGCCAAGAAACATGTCGACATCGCAGGTAGACACAGAGCCACCAGCTCGCAGGAGAACGGTTTTCCCCCAACCGATCGCTGAGGTACGTTTGGACAGCGTTGGCCACCATTCAGCATCCGTGTGCAGATACCCTGGATGCAAGTCCCGCACCAGGTATATTTGCATAAAATGCAATATATACGTGTGCACAAAATTTTGCTTTGAGCTGTATCACACAGTATAGGATGCAGCTCAAAGCAATTTTAAAGTACATATCGTCGTTGAAACTAGAAAATTGTGTAACTCCAAAAACACTACTTTACAGGAGAGACAAAAAACATTATGGTTTCCTATACAAATGTATGGTTTTGGAGTGAAATCATCCATGATTTAACAATGATACAATTTTTCTGGAATTACAAAATTTGCAAGACGGATAGATATTATCAACGGCCACTAGATGGCATTCAAAGTCAATTTTCGATTAAAACGGAGTTACACAATTTTCTAGTTTCAACGACGATATTTAGGGTTTTATTTCATAATTTTAACTAATTTTAAGTGTAAATATATTTAATTATCCTATTTATAATGTTTTTGTATTGTTTTTATTGTGTAATGTTCTATTAAAATTGACCATTCCTATGACAAGTTGTTTTCTTTACCTTCCCTAAGTTTATAGAGTAGGTAATATTCATCTGCAGTGTTACCTGGTATGTGCATATAGTATATTTTACTTTACAAAATAAAAAAAACGTAAAAAAAATTTTTTTGTCAATAGACTAATACTTCTCTTCCATAAAATCAAAGAAATATTTTTTTTGATGGCTGGTTCTCCCTCGGGTCTCAAGTGGTTATATTAGAATATATTATTATATTCTTAACCACTCTATCGCCGAGCGCCCGCCAGTGGGCACTTTGTGATGTCATTCACACGCCACGCGCCCACCCATGGGCGCTTTGTTTTAAAATCGTAATGAACGTGTCTAATTATTTTTTTTAAATGAAAGACACCTCCGAATATCCCAATGAACCATACACCACACAGAAATATTCATAAATCAAAGTAGTTATCAAGACAATACGATCTTTGTATCTAGGGCTGACACATATGCCGGCGTAAAATGACATGACATCACTGTTGGACAATTTTTATTATTTGTTTATGTAAGTCTTTTCTAAGTGTCTAGAAACGAAAACGGCAATAATTGATGAAGAAACGCCTATTCCACTTGTGAACAATGCTGTTTTTGTTTCTATAATTTTTAATAGCCATAATAATTTTACGACAGGCGCCTCATTATTCATATCCATAAGTTGAGTGAATAGCTTTATTTTTACGACTTCCATAATATAAAATTAAAAATAATTTACCCGATAAAAGTTACAAGTGACAAGTGACATGGGTAGCTTTGTAATGCGCTGTCCAAATGAAGCAATACTTTGCCGCATTTTCGAGCGAGGCGAGACGCGCCAGACGGAAATCACCGCGAGTGCGGCTTGTGTGGACATCGCGAGACTCAAATCGTATCATGTGGGCAAAACTTTATATGTATGTATTGCAGTAGTGTTTTATTATGATTTCCGATAGAATAATATTAGATGCATGGTTATATTTGACACTTATTTATCAAGTAATATTATATTTTTGTTTCATGTTGAGCGCGTTTCAGTGTGCATTTCATAATTTTTCTAAGTTTGTAATATTATTTCGTAAATTTTATTATTCCTAAAATAGAGTACCTACCTATAAACATTGATAGTGTGTAATAGATATATTTGTGTGTTTGTGTTTTGTCACCCTTCAAAATGGAAGATGATCATAATAATCCTGAGCAAGAAGCCGATGATATTTTATTTTCGACACAAGAATCCGAAGATGAGAAAATTATTGAAATAAAATAAAAAATCTAAAAAACACTATTATAGAATTTTTGATGAGATGACCCTGAAAATGATGACCGTGAATAGTGATGACCCTGAATAGTGAAGACTGAATTCTAAGTGAAAAAATACATCAATAATAATAAAAGTGAAAAAAATACTTATATATAATATAATAATATAAAAAATAAATAAATATTGTTGGGTGACAGCCCTGAGTGAAAAATATATCGTAGTTTTCCATGAAAAATTAATACAATCTATGTTACCATACATAATATGTGAGTATTACTATACATTATATATTTATTTCAACTTTTTCTATTTTTTTTAGTTTTTTAAAAATGTGTGGCATATAGGTGTTAATTTGATTTTAACTCTTGGCGATAGAGTGGTTAAATAATAATATGTAAATGAATTTTTGTCTAGCAATTTTATTCATCTAGAATTCCATTCCATTGGCAACTTTAATTTACTTTTAAAATTAGTTATGGTAACTCACTGCCATCTGATTGAAACTGACCAAAGTTTTTAGTAACAGATTTTTAGAAATTCATGGTAGATGCCTTTAAATATAAATAGATGGCGTAAAAGTCACATTATATGTGTTATTTAGGCCGAAGACATCGCCTTAATCAAATTATTTGAGTTAGTAGAAACAGTTTTATATATTATTAAGAGATCGACTATAAGAAAAAGAATCCTTATGAAATTTTAGAATTAAAATACTTGATGGCATAATATTTGAATGTATTTAGTGTGGTTGATTTCCTAGCCAGAGCAAAATAATATTTTGTAAGTTGGCAGATTTAAATTGAAACGAGACGGATTTGTTTATAACCACTATCATCGTTTTGACTTTTTCATACGAATGACAGAAGATTTTAATATAGTTGTGTTTATTCTTTAAATATCTTGGTGATAACTGCACGTTTTGCGGATTCTGTGAGTAATTACGATTTGATTCCAGTTCATATTGAGGAGTCATTTCATGATTAATCTCTCACCCCATTATTTCAGAACAGCCAGAATCGTATTTTTACTCAACAATGCCACATATCACCCAGCAGCACCGCGTATAATGGTCATATAAAATTAAAACTTTGTAGATGGTTTTGATAATTATATATTGGGCATAATAATAATTTAAGGAATTAACTGTTTCAGTGAATCTAAAATTGCGTTGAGGCAGGTTTTGACAGACGTGGATGAAAAAAGTGAAGCTACAAATGAATATATAATGTGAATTGCGGCTAATTTAAACAATAACCTATAAGTGCATTTTTCAGTTTCACTTTAATATATATAGGCTCCGTCTATATTTCTCTAGTTTAATTGTATTTTCAAAGAAACTTACTCTGTTCCTGTTCATAAGCCAGATGTTCCAGGTCATCCATGTTGAGCGGTGGTTGTGCGGCGGGTGTTTCTTGACTTCTCAGAGGACTGCTCTCTTCGCTGCTGCCATCGTCTTGCTCCAAGCTGTCACTCGATCCACCGCCCATCGTACGACCTTCCACCTAAATTATTTCAATAAAAATTACTTAATTACATGCCAGCCTTTCAGGTCCCATACCCATAAAGCAAACGTCTACTGAATAAACATTATTGTAATCTTAAAACTAAGTTTTTGTATGGAATGCCACCAAAGGATGGTTTCAAGTAGAGAATATTTATTTAGATATAGATTAAATTAATGTAAATGTATTAAATATTACTTTTTGAAATCTTGAATTTACCAATAATTTGGTGGTTTTCCTCATGCAATGATCGCACCGGATGTATTGAACAAGCGCATGTACTTACCTACCTGGTAGGCGATGAAAATGATGAAATCTATATTCCCACAATTAAATATTCTGATGGATAAGCATAGCGATATGTTGAACTGAACGTACCTTTCTCCTGTGTGGAGTCCAGCACCGTCGTTCTGAAGGCTCAACCCGAAGGTCTTGCGCTTCTTGATTAGAATTCAAATTGTCTGACACGACATAGCTCTCCTTATTACTATCCACGTCTTCCACTTCGGGTGCCTTCACATCGCCAATGTTTATCAAGTCGGAATTCACTAAAGTTCGAGTCAGATGCCGGTTAGACGGCGGAGTAAGCTTTCTGAAGGTTCCGTTTCGCTTCGGAGACTCTCTGGGCGGTGCGTCATAAGTCCCGTTCAACTGTCGTGTGTAGGTATTCTGATTGTTTTCAATTTGTTTGTTATTAGGAGGGTATGAGACGACTTGATTCGGTAGAACCTGTTCGTTCAGATCGTTTTGTTTATTTCGAGTCAACGGAATACGTTGTTGAATGTTCGGCGGAAGTTTATTATATGTTATATTTAAGCTCTCTCGGCCAGTGTCTTTGAGGAACGAATCAGACATACCGTCGCCCATAAGGAACGACTCATCTTTATCGAAGGTGGCGTTCATGTTTTCTTTTTCGTTGTCCATCTTAAAAGTGCTATTAAAGTTATCATAAGTCTGCTGTCTCCCTGTCGCCTTCAACAGCTCGGCCGATAATCCTCTCAAATCGTCTGTATTACATTTAGCATTCAGCATTAGAAACCGATCGAAATTATCTTCAGGGTCCGGCTTGAGAAAAGACTTTCGGAGTTGGAACTTGGGTTTGCCACTACTAAGTTTTTCATCAGTCGATTCGAGCATGGTGTTGAATGTTCCGGAATTTATTAAGCTGCTCTCCATGCTTTCTCTTTTGGAATTTTGAAGGCTTTGATTGTTGAACATTGTAGAGTTCACAAGGCTCAAGTCGATGGAGTTGACCATGCTGGGAGGCAGGGAACCGATGAGGCTATCGTTGTCGTGGAAGGCGGCCTGCGACAGGATACTGGTGCTCATTTCTTTCTCATCCAAGATGCTGGTCGTCATGCTGGAGCAGAGTGAGTTTTGTGCTGTGTGATCGTCGCCGTTACCTTCATCTTGTGCTGTTAACAAAATTAACTATATAAATCAACGGCAAGCGTTTATTCACATTCTGTGAAAACATTTATAAGTTTGTTAATGTTTTGTGGTGTTTGGGTTGTCAAAGTGTGTTCTTCAATGTTCCAGCCGAGGCTGTTTTCAAGAGATAATGGGGTAAAGTGTACTATTAGGTAAGTGTATGAATGTATGATAGAGATGGATGCCACAACGTTTTCATACATTATCAATATTAATATTGTCAAGATCCCAATATATTTCACTGGGTTCTTTTTCATTGTGCATTGCATTCTCAGTGTATTCTTGTTCGGAATAGGATAGCCCAAACAATATATTACAAGAGTATTAATGATAAATAATACATCGTCAGCTGAATGCAAAACTATTCTAACTTACATTTGAAATTTTTGAGGAGAGAGTTTTTTGAAACAACTTACTGAAATTATTTATTACCTTTATATCTTTATTTGAGTAATCAGTAGCCATTTATGAGTAACTATTAATTAATAACATAGCTAATGAGTCCGATGACAAAAACTAAGCCATTGTATTTAAAGTAGTGATATGTAGATAATAATAATGTAAACTAATAATATGAAGTGAGAGGACAGACAAGCAAACCTTTGTAAGGCACTCCTCTTTGAGAAGATACAGATCCCTGTCGGGAAAAGGTGGCTGAGTTGAAATTGCCTGACCCATCCATCGCAATTGAACTGACGAGGCTGGGGGGAGACATGTTGGCTAATGAATCATTTCTGTGGTGATTCACATTACCTGGAAAAAAAAAAAAAAAAATTTACATTAAATAATATGACCTACTTTATTGGCCATCCACCACAGTGTTGCCAACCGTACTATAATTATAGTATTTGTACTATAATTGTGGTCCGCGTACTATGTACGATATAAAACAGGTATAGTACGCCCAAAATACTATAATTTTGCATATCGGAAAAAATATGTAAAAAGTACTAAAATTTCGATATTTCCGTTTGATAAATTGGTGTAAAGTACTATAATTTCGCAATATAAGAAGATTTGGAGAACTTAGAAAAAAATTTGCGCGAAAAACATGAAAAAATTACTTTGTTTAAAATGAAATTTCTTGAATTCTTCAGAAAGCATTTTTGGTCGGAAGAGGTACATAAAATACCAACAAAAATACAAAAAACCTATACATTTTCAAAAGATGACAACACGTACTATATTTTTCCCCCAAATACTATAATTTTGGAGGCTCTGTACTATAATTCCACTTTGAAAAGATGGCAATACTGATCCACCATAATAGGCTGTCGAATTCGGTTGTATGCGCCTTGTACAGAGAATCGGAGTGTTCACCGAGTTGTGTCCGAGTCCGTATAATCGGGTGACGCCATGTTCAATTATGCTCAGTTCAAATCACGGTGTTTGGATATGCTCGTATATTTGGATTAAGTATTCTTGTATAAAAACAGAAGAATATTTTTCTCTAGTCTCCTTTTGACAAGTTTGATGTCTATGGGACTACCTATGTCAAACAAAAACGATACACAACATCAATTTTCGCACATTGTCACTAGATATCCCTAGTAGTAATATAGTGGCAGCAATGAAACATGTTAAAATCACTATTACATACTTTACATATTTCTTACGTTTATTGATTTATATTACATTATGGCCGGATAATCCGAATGCTGAATATACTTTATTGAATAAATATTATAATTATTACAATATATTATAGAAAATCTCATGACACGTGACATGATTACTATTACTTGACATTGAAGGTAAACAAATAAAAAGCATGCTTATCATGATAGTATACCCATTTATTCTGCATAAAGCGATTCCAGCACAATCTTATGAATTGTGATATTAAAAATATACATAATGTCCCTGTATATTGAATACCTCCTGCGGTTTGGGTTATTATGAGATAATCGAAAAAAAACTGTTTTAACAAATAGTCGTAAATGATATATATTTTTAAACATTTTTTGTAGATCCTAATCATAAATTAAAAATGGATAATCATATTTTTTTTTATAACATATTTATTATTTAATAAAAAAAATTGTAGATTTTTCCATGTTTTTATCACATAGTATTAATTCAACTGTTGCTAAAACCGATCTGAATGTAAAACTATAAAAGTTTTTTTTTTAAATTAAATAATTTTCCATTACATATTAAATTTATAATTTTATGGAATAAACAGGAAGTATTTTTTTACCAATTTTGTTGAAGGTATTATGAAGGTTATTAGCTGGTTCCGATAAATTGATGGTGATGGGTTTATTGACAACGTAGCTGGCTGGTCCGTTACTGCCCGCGAGGACAACGGTGGAGTCCATATCATCAGACATCTGCAAATAGAATAATAATAACATGAAAACACACTTATATTACAAATATTGTGGAACAACAATTTAACCTTGAACTCGCGCAGATTGCGATTTCTTTTAGTGCGCACGAATTACAAAGGTATTTAATTATTGTTTCCGAGACTATTTCCGACTGCTTTTACATTAAGCCTGCTAAATAGTTTTCTCACACTCGGCGTTGCTCCAACTAGGCCATATTTTCTGTCAAAATTATCAAATTTCATGTTTATGTTTTATGTTTATAAACAAATTGAAAAGGAACAATTAACGAAAGTTATACCGCATAGGTTTTAAAAATATATGAATACACAAGACTTTCTAGGATTATATTGATATTTCGAAACTAAATTTCATTTACTTTACATTATGTAGTCAATGTCAATATAATGCAATTGAAGTTAATTAGAAATATGGAAAATGTTTCACAATTTTACGGTGTTATAGAATTTCAAATGTTTGTTATGGAATTAGAGGAAAAAAACAACAGCAAATTAAATAAGCATGAACAATCGATAAAACTCACAAAGTAACTCCTGAACAATTGCCAGAGTAATAAGAGAAATATACATATTATTATTATTTAATTTAATATATTGTTAATCTGAAATTAAAATAAAATAGCAATATTTTGAATGATTTATAAAATTTTAGTAATATTATTCAATTACTCAATATGAACTGCATCAAAATATTATAAATAAACAATATATTATAACTAGTTTTGACAGTTCATATTAAGTAATATCTGTTATCGATAATAATTATTATTTCAATCTAGATTATTAATCAAATCAGATGAGAGTTAATGTTTCATTTAGATAAAAATAATGTCCATTGAAGTTAGATAAAATTTAAATGGAAATTTTCTCATTTTTATGTAATAACAAATACATAAAAAAAGAAAGAAAGAACAATGTCAGAAAATATTATAATACGTAGTAGGAATTAAGAATCAAAAGAACAATTCTGTTTTCAATATGGTGCAGGATTATTTTTTCACATAGATGATGTTTTTGTTTTAAATCACATAGATATATTTTTATACTCACTCAAAATTTATTCTACAAAATATTATATTAAAAAAATAATCTAAAAACAAAAACATTGTAAATAATAAAACGATAATATGTATAACTATTTACTGCTTAGATAGATGACTTGTAAATATTACGGCAACATTAAAGATGGATGTTTTTCAATAGACTGATTCCATGTTTGACTGCAGAATGATTTTATAGGTAAAGGGAGTTCTCAATTCAAATATCAATAGACAATAATGATAATTAAAAAGAGGCATTCCCACACAAGTGCAGTGGAAACATTCCTAAGGTGAATCTATTTATGTTCAACTTGTAAACTAAATTAAGAATCAAAGAATTAAGTGGAGCCATTAAAATTCTCTGCAACAGGGCTGACTAACCTGTGACTAATAGATGGAGACAATTATTTCAATTAGCGCACAGTCGAGACTGATCTACTGCTGTATAAAGGCCTCCCCATGCTGAACATCTAAATTGATTGAATATAGTAAGTGCTAGTGTAGTCTGCTTAGACTTAGATGGACATTGCCCAATCGATATTCAGTGTTATGATGGTGTTTAATTGGCAATTGATACTGAATTCTAAATTACGTACCATATGGGATAAAAGAAAATGTCAGTTTTGGCAACACTAAAATCACAAGGGGTAACTGAGATATATTATGTTTTTGGTTCTTCGGCAACACTTCGGGTACATCAGCAATGTTTACAGGTATCGGGCGATCTAAAACACTATCACCTTGGGAACACAGCCTTTAGTTTGGCAGTAATTTCTACCGAATTCTGATCTTAATTTTCGCAGTACGACTGTCAAAGAATTCACATTTTCATAGTATGATTGTACGATTTTTATGAGCTGTGCGGTGGAGAAACAAGAAACAAACAAACAAACAAAAAAATAGATTCGAAATATATCACAGGTAACAAATGACAACTGTGAAATTCATACCATAAGTTTTATAACCCTCTATATAGATTAAAAAATATTTTATCATTATTTCCTAATTGTTTTGTTGACGATTCTAGGGATAGCTAAAGTATGAAGTGAAAGAAGTGCATGTTAATGAAATATTAAAAAAAAATTAAGAAACTGTGGTACATAACATGACTTAAGAGAACAGGAAAGTTAAAAATAATCTTTATAAGTTTAAAAAATAAAACAGGTTCAACGATACCAAACTATATTGTTTGGTATTTTGGGGTGAGAATGGAATCTGGACATTGTTAAGTTTGGACACTACTGCTTTGCATAGTGAATAATGGGCGCAAAAAAAGCACAGAATGCATTGCTGCACTGTGAATACCTCTTCTCTTGCAAGGTGTCCAAAATAAACATTTCTGGTTCACTGAACTCTGCATGCCCACTATGTAATAAAAGTGGATACTTGGAATCAAATAAAGATATTGACCACTTGAACTGTGCACTATTGCTTAGCAGTAGAATGAGAATAATTATTGACTATCCATCTACAAAGTCTAGAATATTAATATTATTACCTAATTGTATAGTTAAATTTTGATTTTGCTTACAAGGCGGTTATTATTTTGGCATACTCTTTTATCTGTCATATTGTTGAATATTTTCATTTAACATAGTTTTGAAAGGTAACACAACACGTAAACGGAGATAATAATACTAAGCTAAGTAATGTTAGGTTAAGAGGAGATTACTGCGATTATAAGAAAGGTTTTCTTTGATACATTTGTCGTTTGTCTACATTTTTTAAAAGTTGAATTACTATAGGAAAAGTTATTTTATAAAAAAAATGTAAATAGCAGTGGCGATGGGTGGAGGTAGGCAGTTAAGATCCAACATAAATACTGCACACTAAACTTTGTCAGTCAAACGTATTTGTTTTCATTGAACTAAGACTGGCTCTGGCTCTGGGTTTAGCATACGTAGAAAAATAATACTTATGTGATTTTTGCCAAATTCAGAATTCGATCCAAGAAACGGGCACTCTATAGTATATGTACTATTACTACTCACTGTGGAAACTAAAAAATATAGTCATCAAAAAATAATAGGCAAATTTAAATAGAAATAAATAGAAGTTGGTGATATATTGTGGACTGAATTATATAGTCACTAATCGATTAATTTAGCAATGCGGGAAGACGGTGGAAAATGTAGGTCACAAATATGCTGTCTAAATAGAGCTACTGGCTAATTTGAATAGGGAAGACTTGCGGGAGAAAAACCAGGACCCACCAGGAGTTGATGATGATGAATGCCAATAATTGACAGCGAACACCACTAAAATGTTGTATTATAATAGGCCTTTCAATAAGAATAATAAAGAAAATTTAATTGCGTACTCATTAAAATAAATCATATTTTACACCGTGAAGATATACAAATTGTATGGAATTCAATATGCAAGATGTTTACTGGGGCATGTTATGCAAACTAATAAATAAAAATCATGAAATGTGGTAAATCAAATCTGGAGAAACAATTAGAAATACGGTGTAATTGATACAATCGGTGCTTGCCTCCGTAAATAATTAATCAAAGGTGTTTCTGTAAAGTGACACTATGGATTTAATTACCTGCTGGCCAGCGAATAACTAGACCATGACTTTAGATGTGTTTTACCCAATGATGAAGTAAAATGACATTAGCATAATATGTTAATTATTGTGATTGTCTATGAAAAGTAAAAGTAATCATATAATGCAAAATCGTGATTGGATAACATAGAAAACGGAAAGAAATAAGAAAAAATATAGAAAACAAATCAATTTTTATAGTTATTCAATTTGGTTTTCAATTACTACTATTAATGATTATTACTACCTATTATTTTTGATAAAGAAAAGTGATTGGACGAGTATAATATTATGTTTCCTATAACTAACTTCTACGAGAATATCGTGCAAACTAAATTATTTTCTCGTTTTATATCTATCTCTACTTCTATTGTGAATTTAACGTTACTGTATATCGAGTTAGCTTTGTTTACGAACGTATTAATCTGGCGGTTTGTTCCCTTCCAACAAATCAAGATGTCTTCTAAGTATCTGTGATAATAGAAAATGTTATTCGATAAAAAAGATATATTAAAAAAACATACAAATTGGTTTGGAGCATATTATGTCAATGTGTTCCTTTACCTTATCAAGAATGTTCTTTTTTTTCTGAAATAACAATGTTTTTCTTTGCGAAGACATTATTTGAAACAGGGATAAGATAACAAAAATCTAATACAATTGCGTTGTGTAATCTTGGTTTTGGGCAATGCAGATATGTATACAAATAGAAACGCACACATTTGTCTGGAATTCATTTTAATGATTGTCATGCATTGAATTTTGAATATTTCAGATGTAAATAGGGGCTAATAAAATAGGTAAAACTAGGAATTAAATGTACTAAAATGAAACGGGACAGCAGAAACTACAAGCAAACGTGAATTCCGATCATGTGAAATTGGGGTTCCACTGTAGTTTAAATTGTAGGTAAAAAAAGCTCACAGAACTGAGCACCACGAAATAACTAATTTTTCACTTATCACAAAATTAACCAAAGACCACGCATGTACATTTCCAATCGGTGGCCACCCATCTAGTGCCTGTGTGATTTCAAGACCAAGTAGAATTAACAAGGTCAGCTGTGATAAAATAGTAATAAACAAAATGGGCTTACATCGCCAGAATCCAATCTGAATGTCTCATTATGCCTGTGAGGTACGCCATTACTTGCAAAGACTCCCTCATCATCATCGGTGTCGAAATCACCACTTTTCCCCTCCCTGAGAATCAAGGTGGCATCGGGAGCTGGCACTCTGTCCTGGGATACGACCCCGTCAGTGACGGTGGGCATAGGGCCAGGCCTGTTGTACTTTGTGAATGTTTTGCCTCCGTTGTGATGCTGGAGGCCGTGCGCCATCATAGATTGGAGACTCGGCCTGAGGACGCGTCTCTTCGGCCTGGTGAATGTTCTCGAGTCGAATTTCTGCTTCTGAGTGTCTGCAATGAATAAAATTTTCACGACATTAAAATTGGCATACCTAGAGAATTAGACAACGGTTGAAGGGATTTGTATAAACTTTTTCTATTAAAACACTTGAAATTAATATTTTGTATGTTGGTTAATTGATTGGGCAGCTGTAGTCTTTTTGTAGTTACTACTGCCATTGGTCTCTTTTGCCAATTCATTATTACTTATGTACATATACATATGAGTTTTACAATTTCCGTGATTGTTGATTTAAATACTGATTGCAAATACTGATGGTTCAGTATATTTGGCTGGAACAATAATAATTGTTTTTCCAGGTAGCTTTAGCAACATTTGGATTATAGTGTTAGTGTGAATGATATAATGGTTTCCAGTATAAGTCGACAATAATATTGTGATATTTGCTACACATAAATATGCAATGCAAAATGAATTGCAGCGAATTTAATCATTAGTCTTTCAAATTCGTTTTCATATACTTAAAACTCGATCTACTGGAGATGACTTTCTGCAACGTATTTGGTAAACTGAAAATACTAAAAAAATAGAAAATTTTTATTATCGATAATTAATAATTTTTTGTAATGCTCTGAAAAAAATAATCCATGTGTTGTAATATTATCATGTTAAATAATTTCATGCTGTCTTTGGAATATTATATAAAATATGTGATAACTAAATAAGGCCTCATTAGCCTGGTTAAGAATAACAAATATGCAGTAACGCGCTTCAAATTGAAGCAATAAAATTTATTTGAATTATTCAAAAAGCACTAATTACCAAGCAGTCTTATATAGTATGTATTTTTAATTACTCTTACTTATAATGATGTAATATATATTTACTAGAAGAGACGATGCACCCAAATGGAAGTAAAATAAAGAAATCTTATTGTTTACATTACATGTCTAATAATTTTATTATGTGATAACATGTCACTGACAATGTTTACTAAAAAAATTATATTGCCATCTTAGATATGATTTTCATATTTTCCAATTTTAAAAACATTATCAAGAAGTCGAGGATAGATGAACAAAACAAATGAAAATAGAAATTTCTTTCATTATTACCTATGAATAAGTTGGTTGCATATATCAGGAACTAGCTACGTCTTTATTATCACAAAGTGATTGAAGTAGACCTTCATTGAATAGGTAGAGCCTCAATTGATAAAAGTAATGTTATTAAGGCTGTTGATTAAATTCGCTGAAAGTCATTTAGCATTGCAGATTCATTTGTAGCAAACTTCACAGTATTATTATAGATTTTCAACACAAGTCTGTCAGTTATGTATGGACAGTGAATCATAATTTAGAAATATGAACAATCATGTAAAATAAAACTAGTTTTATGAAATGAATCAGCATGATTTACAATATTTAGATAAATAATAATAGTAGTTACGAATACATTCATAGGGAGGTCATAAATAAATTCATTGTGACAAAAACAAGCCACCAAAGACGGCAGTTATAAACAAGAGTTTATAGCAGACTGATGTTTTTTACATGGCTATCAAATTCAACTACCCTTCGTCAATGACATTAACGCTTTCGCTGCTGAATAGATAATGAGATTTTAATTGCCCCCTTTAAAATGCACGTTAATTACATCGATCGGCCGCCTGGTCATTACGCACCGTGTGCGTCTTCCGCGTCCAAAGTATTAATATGGACGAATCATTTGGAAAAGAAAATGACACTCACTTCATTGTCGGGTCTGCCGAATGGCATAATCTGTTCTACCGCCATTACAATAAAGGTGATATTGCTATAAATTCCTGATGCTTTTTGTTGGGTCTGCCGAATGGTTCGGTTCGAACGGGTTCGTTCAAATGAACATTGCCATTAGAAACACTGCTCTAACGCCATTACAATAAAGGTCATATTGCTATAAATTCCCGATGCGTGATATCGCATAATGGAAATTGCGTTACGTCTACCTATACATGCGAATTTACTTGCTAGCTACTGTATTGAGTGCGTCGTCCATTAATAATGTCATTGCCCTACGTTGTGAAATCACACACTTGCATTGTAATACAAAAAGTTTATACGAGACCCTCTAGTTATAGCCGAAACCCTTTCGGTGTAGGCCCTTGAAGTACAATGCGGAAGGCTTCGGGTTCCCGGCGAGGTCACAATAATATATTTATATGATTACGTCCATTACTACACTACTGTTTCACTACACTACTATACTTGGAATACATGGCCTGTTGTAGTGTTAAAAAGTATATATATGAGAGAATTTATTTATGAAAATCATTTGCCCAATAGACTAGAGAGAACACACACATACAACCTAATAACATTGAAGCAGTCATATTTTTTTCTTGTTTGCCAACTTCTTGAATATATTTCTAAAACATAGTTTTTTTTACATCCCTCTACTTTTGAACATTAAACACATTTTCAGGGATCAATTACATGCGAAAGTCGAGGGCTGCCTTTACTCAGTTTTACTGTTGTATATTATATATTTTGTTTCATTGGTTGCACCGTTTATAAGTAAATAAATAAATATTATGTATGGTAAAATAATTATTGGGAAAATTAATGTCTCCAATGTAAGAGAAAGATATTTGTTAGTGCTGTTGTCAGCCTCATTACATTGTTCAATTTATATAATTATTAAATAAACCAAATTGCAAACGTGGCGTCTGTAAACGGAAAACAACAATAAAATTCACTTACTCCCACAGACATTGCCATAAATCCGAATCCAAACATGGCAAACCGATGATTAATTTATTATTGTGAACCAATTTCTCACATAAAATGTTCATTCTCACAACGATACTAACATAATATTTTAATATCGATTATGTAAATCAATTTAACAAGGCAATAAACTCATTATTAAACGAAAATAATCATAAAATTCCATAACAGTTTTTATATATAAAAAAAAGAATAATTTTAGTTTAATTTTCTCTCTGACATTGATGACGCAGCCACATTTAATATCTGTATAATTTAATGGATATGATATAATGACATTAATATTGTTGACGAAGGTGATGCTAAATTTATGACATATTAATATTATTGTGTAGGCAGTACACACTGTGAAAACAAAAATGCATGACGTATATTTACAGTATGTACCTACTCCACACACATGCAAATTGAATGTGTCTGAATTTTTTTTTCATGCAGCCTTTTAATATTTATTGAGGAGGTGAAGATCAAATGTGTCCATCCAAATGCAATGGTAATCATGCATAGTACATTGACAATAAAGTTAAATGTGTGATTATGAATTTTGCTGAGGTCTGGTTTTCAAATAATAAACTATTCCTATATGCTAAGAAAAAAAATGTATTTTTTTTATTTTTATTAGTGTTTTAAGGGGTCAGATCAGAATAGTTAAATTAGGTGAAAATAATACCATTTTAAACATATGAGTTCATGGAAAGTAATAAATAACACTCTTCTTCTGCCGTGCCAGTGCGAGAGATGAGCGTGGACTCTTCCCAACTGTGCCTTGGCTACGACAGCATAATACTTCAGATAGAATAATTATTATGCATGTTATAAAACAAAATTCTCCAAACGTGGAATAACTAATGTCCCACACCGTGTCATTATTTACATTCAATTTAAAATTAAGCCAAAGTTTCCCAAACTATTTAATACCACTGCCCCCAAAATCTGATATAATAATCCCTGGCCCCCCATCGCTGACAAATAAATTATTTATGTTATCAAAAACTTTATTTGGCATTAATTATTACTACACATCTATATTATGTATATCACAAATAAAATAAAATAAGAACAATTTATTATATCGTCGGTGTTTTATAAAAAGGGCGAATTAACCAAAATGCTACTTTACAGGAGGAGGATTTTTAACTTTTGACATTTATTTGTTTTTTACCTGTAGATGATTATAAATATCTAACAAGTTTATAATAAAGCTTAGAAAGAATACTGTCATTATAATAGGTATTATTTTATAATATTTTAAAAGGCCTAATATGTCACATTTGCTTTTTATTTCGTAATTTTAATTAATTTAATTTTAGTCGATTATCGTTTTTAAGTACTTTCTTGTGGAGATAAAAATTCGCCATTTTTACACAACAAAGCTAGTGGGGTACATATTGTATTTTCTATAAAATCTTGATTTCGCCAAAATGGTTGATTCGCCATTTTTACAAAACACCGACGATATGTGAAGCCTACAAAGAATAATTTATTGAGAGAGAACTGGTTGCATGTTTTTACATAACAAATTAATATCCAGTGCAATGTTAAAAATCGTAGTTTGTACGGTCTTCGAATCTTTTAAAGTCAGTAATTATGTTGTCACATGAAATTGTGATTATGAATCCTGCTTTTGCAATAGACGGATATTCTTGCTGACGCCTTATCCAAAACTGAAATTCGTTATTCACCTCAAGAGAATTATTTGATTTTGATGTCGATCAATTCTTCTTTAGCTGCCCACGTAATATGATCATATTTTAAAGATTCGCTTAATGTCTTTCATATCCAATTGTACTTTTGACCCTCATGCAAGTTTAAAATATTCACATATTCATAAATACATAGCAGTTCTAATGAAACATTTCACGGGAGCCGCGACCAATGGGTTTGCATTTAATATACTAAAACACAATCATTTGGCAATGTCCTTTTAAGTGGACCGATTGCTTCAATGGGCACAACAACAAAAAATGTTATATTTTAACAGACGCGTGTCACTTAAATAATAAATATGTATAAAAAAAGCATAGTAAATTTTCTACAAAATTTTTTAGGTTTGCCAACCCTGGCATAGGTATTATTGGGATTGATATTTACATCAAGGAATCACATACCATTAAAGCCCTAAGCTAAAAGATCAATGTCAAAGCAATATTCAACTCTGATAATATAGTGTTTACTTTATTACTGTATTGCATTAAAATAAGATGCAGTATTTCCACAAGGTGTCCAGCCATATTAGTTGGATTACTATAAAAGGAAATATGACCTGGGCAGATGGAACATGATCTTGACTGTTTGTTTTACAGCATTTATATATTGCCTACCTACAAGCTGAGAAGCACAACACGTTGTCAATGCCAATAGGTATATTGGTATGTTGCCTCTTGAAAATCAATACTTACATCAAAAAATTTACCTGTGTTTACATGGCAGAAATTTGTTTAATTTACAATTAATAAATATGAAATTTCAACAGCTGTTTCTGTCTATGGAGTGGTTAGAATACTCGCCTTTTGATCTGTGGGTCACAGATTTGAATTCCGTGGCTCGGTTGAATTCACATGTTGTTTTTTCAATCAACGGAACTGACGGGTTGAGCAATCGGTTAAAAACCAGTTAAAAAAACCCTATAAGATACTCACACACAGTGGAAGCACATAAGAACCATGTTAGAGTGGAAATGTTGATTCACCTGTCAAAATTCTTATGTAATGTTAAAGTTGTTCAAAGTTGTAATGTTAGTTTCTCACCATTTGATTACTTTCCATAAAACAACATAATTCTTAGTCGAGAATAAAACCCACAAATTTCTACATGCCAGTGTCATGCTCTGTGATACCCCCCCCCCCTTTATTCCCATTTCTTTCCACCGCAGATCAATAAAGTTATGATATAAGCCTCTTATCATTTAAATATCCACATTTGTTTGTTTTGGAATCCATACAAATGCACACCAAAATAATTTGTCACAGAGATTATTCTACTATTCAAGGTTTATTTCATAAAAATGCAGCAAATTTTATAAATTCCTCATATTATTATAGATAATTGGATTTCATATCTTATTGCATAAATATAATATTTACAGAAAAATATCCAAGTTTAGAATTACATAAATGGAATAAGTATGTAATAAAAGCACACAGAACTTAATCAGTGTTTTGAAATTAATTCCATTAAAATTCGAATTAGATTAAACATGTAAATTGAATATGGAATGAAAATAAAATTAAAATATTCTTCAGATGTGATCCAGTTCTAAACAAATGAAATTTAAATTTATTCGAAAATAGAATAGTGTGAAATAATAGCCATTATGAAGAAGTCATCGAACACAACCGATCGATATATTCAAAATTGGAATAAAAATAGAATAAACGAGTTAGTAGGCCGCACAGAACATATTGAGTGGGATAAAATGCAAGTTGAAATTTGCATTTCTCTTTTACACATTGCTGGCCGGGGACTCACTTTACACGAGTGGGTGATTCACAATCAAATAATCTTGCTCAGTGTGTGTGTAGGTGGGCCTGTTTTGAAAGAATTTATGCCAGATTTTTCTCACACCGATGCTTTCAATAATGCAATTCATAAAGTGCAAAGATTTTTTGATACTTTTACAAAAATGACTAGCCAACCTACTTATGTTTAATCGCTTTTAATATTAACGCTATCTCTATCATGAATACAAAGCTATCCTCTAATACCAATAATAATAAATATTATATATGTAAGTTTAATATTAAAATATATATTTCTTTTAGATTCTAAATAGATTGGAAAGTGGCAAAAAAGATTTAACTAATTGTATTTCAACAAGATGGCTATTACTTATGAGTTTGGACTATACGTAGAGGGATTCATATGAGGTGTTTATATCACAAAATAGAATGGCAATTGTAGAACGTTTCTAGTGTAGTTGAATTCATAGAATAAATAATATTCTGTGTTTTTATCACATTGCAGTCCTACAGCTCCAGCAGCTACAAAATAATCTGCAGTGTGAAATGACTTTCAACTAATTTAACATTTAGCCTTTTACCTTGTTTCTGATTCACTTTCGTAATTTTATATTTAGGCTCTGTGTTCAATGGTAGGTTTTTTAACGTCTTTGGTATTTAATACATTAAAAGTTTTATGAAAACGAGTATTGAATTAATACTACAAAAATAAGCAAGGTTCCCAGGCCATTTTTAATAATATTGTTTTTGTATATTTAAGTACATTCAAGATTTTCTTGATTAAAAGGCAGAAAATAAAAAGAACAAAATTTAAAACAATGGGTAATAAACTTTTTAATCGATTAGTTAACCGCATTATTGGTGTAAAGAATGCAAAATTAAAATTTTAATAAGTTCTATCGAATGAGGGAACATTATGGAAATTGAATTTAAATTCTAATTGATTTGAATGTTGTACTATTACATTTTAGTTAAAATTCAAATTAAAAAAAAATGGGATAGTAAGAACAATACTTAAATTGATTAAAATTGCAATCTGAAAGAACATAAAAAATTGTTGAAGAAAATTATTTTTAATAATTATTAGACAGAGTAAAAACAAACAAATATAGCTGAAAAAAGACTATTAGGACTAATGATTAAATAAGCTGGAAAACATTTCGCATTGCAGATTAATTTGTTGCAAACTTTACACCGTTACGGCCCCGGTCTCTCACAAACGGCAAGCATTTTAAAACAATAATTTTAGATTCATTCAATCAGAGAATTCCATAAATAAGATTAAACATACAGATATTGCCAAGATAAACCATGAGACTTGAATTTATTAAGAATGGACAGTATTGTTTAATCAATCACTACAAAAAAAACCACTTCAAACATGAAACATTGATGACTTATACCGGAACTAAAACATTCACACTGTGACACAAATAACTGCAATTAAGGAGGCAGACGAAGAGAAATGGTAGGAGCTAGTAAACAATCCAGCAATGAATTGACCCCTGCCTGAGATATAGTCTTCTAAAATATTAATGTATTATATTATTACCTACGGCACGCAGAACATAGTATCAGAAACACTGATTTACTTAGTGCACTCAAAGAGCACATTTAAGTACATAAGTATACACTTTAGTGGGCCCTCAGAAACCATCCTTATTATCACTAATGTGTGTACCCGTCCTAATGTATGACATTGTGATGTTTGATTGGATGATGGGCCAAGCGGAAAATTGACATAGCCAAAGGAGTGATGATGACAATTATCATTGTTCCTGCTCACTGGAGCATCCAGTGCGGGGATAGCATCATATTTTTTCCTTTTAGACAATGTCAACAATATTTAGATCATATTTTATATGCTGATACATTATTTATCTTGTCATAGAATAGTAAAACTTTGGCTACGATGATGTCATAACTGAAATAATGTATCGAAATATATTATCATTCTCTATCATTCTCTCTTCATTAAAATGTTGTATAAATAAAATATATTTATGCAATGATTATTAAATAACTCCCCATATATTATCTAGCTAGCAAGAAGGAGTCCCACAGTTTAGGCTGATTTCACACTATTTTTAGTGCAGTTAAATTGGCAGCAATAGAAAAATGAATATTCTGTACATTGGCACATTTCGACATGTTTGTATATGGTATTTTATAAAACAATACCATTCATTCATAACAAATTTAAGTTTCAGAGGTTTTCCTCTATGATCTGTATATATAATAGAGCGTATGAAATTGACCTGAGTAAATCTCAATTGTGTTGTGATAGCAGATGCGAACAATAACAGAGGTTTGTTGCAAACATAGACTAATATACTATATACTAGTTGCAAATGAATATGCAATGTGAAATAACTTGCAGGTAATCTGATTATTAGTATTAGTTAACCCTTTTTAACAAATACTTGAATACTTATATTTTTATTTTTTTTAATTGATTTAAGTTTTGTACATTTGAGTCATTGTTTGTTTATTTTTTATATAGTAGATGGGTATATTTAGTGACATTTCTTATTAAGTACCTAGCTAATTTTATTAAATTCCTAACACATTACCTAGTTCCATTGTTTATGAGTAATGGCATTTAATACGTTTACCTACTGAATGTATTAATAGTATCTAGGGTTTTTACAAACACTTCAAATAATCAAAATATTCAAAATTTGTTTTTATACATGATCCTTTACCTATTCAGTAGTTAATAAAGTTTTTAAATTCTTTTATTGTATTAAATTACTATATAATAATTGACTGTATTCCTTGTCAGTGTGTATTTAGGAAGTGCACATAGTGCCTGAAGATGCCTAAAGGTGAAACCCAGGTCGCAAAAGATGACTCAACTAGAATAATACAAAACTTAATTCAATTAGAATTTAAATTAAAATACCATCAAGTACCCTCCTCGATAGTATTAATTTTATATATATTTATTCTTTCTCTATTTACTTATAGGTTTTAACATTTTGGTCAATACTATATTTTGTTATATAAATGCAAACCAACATCATGATGTATTTGATAATCAATAAACTTTGGGAAACACTGCGGCATTAACAAGATATTGGTAACCTGAAAGTACAACAATAAGCAGAATATTATTATGATTATTTAGATTTGTTTTTGAAGTTATACTTCATTAGGTGCGTTTGGAAAATCAGATCAGAGTGTATTTTTGGCGTGTGACATGTAACATATAATTTATTTTTTCACACAAAAAAACACACTCGATTGGATTCGAACCAACGATTGTTCGGTTATCAGCCGAACGCACAACCATTACGCCACAGAATGATACTGCAATCATGACGATTTTACAGTATATAGTTTAGAATTGTGTCGTTGCTAGGCAGCGAATTTATTATTGTCGGCCATTTGCAATTCCTTACGTAAACAAACTATAAAACGTCATAGTGGCAGTTGTTACTTTAAAAATAAAAACAACGATAAATAATTATATAATTTAGTAATATAAGTTAAGGTGTATAGAAATAAACCAACGGCGTTCCAATAAGCGGTCCTTTTTCTTGAGTGTGTAATTTAACAAGATAATTAAGAGCTAGTCGAAGAATCTAGTTTATCACAAGTTTTGTTTTTGTTTTGTTACGCCAAATAAGTATAACTTCTAACACGCGCCGATTTTTTTATTGGTCAAAATAAAACCCTAATTTGATTATTAACTATGTGAGATACTTATGTGGTAATAGGTACCCAGATGTCATATATGTCATATATGTAATATAATTCACTATTATCACCTTGACCCATAGGAACCTTCTACATATTATGAATAAATAATTAGCGGTGTGTATCTATGCCATAAAGAAGAATCTAGTTAAAACGATCTTGGCAGGTTTTAAACCAGTTTTTGCAATTATAATAGGACATGTTGTGGTTTTAAAACAGTCAAACAACAGTTACTTTAATAAATGTTGTCTTTACATGTATCAAAGACAGTTTATTTTTTTTTATAATGTAATACTTGAATGACCTATTCATTTACAATCTTATTTATTTTCAATTGCTTAATTGAGATTATCAAAATCCAGGATAAAAATCTGCTTCACTAATATGTAAGTACATAGATTTATTATCATTATTAGAGTATACATTGCTTCCAGTGGCAAGGGGTGGAGGAAAGCTGTTAAGATTCGACATAAATAATGCATACTAAACTATGTCAGGCATACATATTTGTTTTCACTGAACTAAGAATACAAATTAGCTGGTTAGTTTTTAAAATTCAATTAAAGCCTGCCTAAACCAAACCATAATAATTGTTTAGGTATGCTATGGGGAATCTGACAAAAACAGTGCACACTTTTTCAGTCATACTTATTTGTTTTCGTTGGATTAAAAATACAAATTACAGAAGGTGTTCATTAAGCCCTGCCATACTTCTTCCATCTATAAAATATCTAAAGTTATGTATGGTTTAATGGCATGATTTTAGATATTTATAGTGAAACGAATATTTTTTTACTATTATCTACCATGGCTTGGATTAGGCAGGGTTTAATTGAATTTCAAAAACTAATAAACACTATCTACAAATTGTAGTCTTAGTTCAATGAAAACAAATACGTTTGACTGACAAAGTTTAGTGTCCACTATTTATGTCAGATCTTAACAGCCTACCTCCACCATTCACCACTGATCCCTTCAAATAATTCCATAATTAAGAACAAAGTTACTTTAAGTAAAAAGGTAAACAAAAGAGTATGCACTTAAGTAAATTCATTATCAAAAAATAAAAGAAATTTTAATCCACAAAAATTGAAAAAAAAACATAATCATAAGATGAAATTTGGTGATAGTTGACCCTAATCAAAAATAATTATGTCATTGATTGTATTATGAAAAGATATGAATGCAATCAGCAAAACAAAGATATGATCTTTTAAAGTAATGGTCTCTTGAAGAACGGGCCTTTACTAGCTTATGTCATTGATTGTATTACGAAAAGATGTGAATGCAATCAGCAAAACAAAGATATGATCTTTTAAAGTAATGGTCTCTTGAAGAACGGGCCTTTACTAGCTGTGGTTATTTTTATATTCAAATCAAACATTAGAGAAATCCTAAGAGTAGGTATATTGTCAAATAGTTTCTGCATAATTGTTCAATACTTTCTACAACATAGCTACAGCAGTCATGATTTATGAAAGTATTGTTTAATGTACTGAAAGCAGATTTTGAGATACTTTATATGTCATGGACTAATCCTACCCAAGCAACCCTGACCTCTTTTATGTGGCTCCATGCATGTAATTAACAATTTTCATGAATAAATATATATACCTTAATTTTCCTTTCAAAATTGTTATTGATTTATGATATAAAATAGGCTTTCAGCTTAATTCTCATACACAATTGGGCAAAGGCAATTGGGGCTGGCACATTTGAATGGAATGATTTGTAACCGATGATGTTTTATATCACTATTGTGCAGGAAAATCAAAACCGAAAGTGGACGCTGTACGATTTTTGTGTAAAAGGGTATCTCCATCAAGACAGCGATTAAAATTTCAAGCCTCTAGGGCTCTTATTAATTTTTATATTGTTACTATTGCCATCATCTCGTTTATGTGACCCACGGCAGTAATGTAGCACTAATTCTGGTCGTGGACCAAAAAGGTAACTCATGCCTGCTCTACGACTAGCTAAACAACTGTGGACATAAGTCTGAGCCCATGAACTATCCAACATGATTATTTGATTCGTTATATTGGCAATGGAATATTTTATAATGATGGTTGTTGGACATTTATTCAATGTCCTGGACCAAAACACATACTAAAAAGGTTAGAGGTAAAGTAAGAAATTTTATGAAAATTACAAACATTATTATCAAAACTATAAACTGTGCAAAAAATTTAGACACAGCACATTAATTTTATAATAGTGTTATGAACCGTATACATATTAATTTTTACAAAAAAATGTAAGAGAACCAATCCAATTAATTCATTAATCCAATTTAGACATTACAAATACAATGATATCCAACGTAAAATATAACAACAGTAACAAACACTAATTAAAACATGACAATAAAGATAATTGCTTTCGCCTACGCCAAATACCTTACTATTTTATACTAAAGCAAATGATTTAGCAAACAAAAGGTAGACATTAAATCAAATCTTTCGATTATTATTTTACATGAAATATATGTGATATTTGAAGATTTTATGAAATTGAGACAACAGGATCAGGAGATGTGATTTCTTCATCGTCAATAGAAATAGAAATTGTCTATCCAATCCATTCTAACAGGCCAATAAGTATTTTTATGATTTTGGATTTTCGTGAATTTTAATACATTTGGTTGAATACCAAAAATACTAGTATTTTTATTTTTATCACCGGCCTATTTAAATATCTGATAAATACTGGGATCCTTGTTTTTGGAATTTTAGTATTGGAATCACTAATCATGCTGTGAAAATAGGATTAAAACAAAAGAAGGCATGCAAACATAGCAAAAAATTTTAAAGGTTCTAATTGCACTTGACCATGTTTTGAGCTATGAGCGTTTGAAATTTGGAATGGTCATTATTTTGAATATAAAAAGACATGTAAATAGAACTCCGGCATACTGCTAATTCCCATATTTGACAATAGATGACTCTGAAATGAACACATATGATAGAATATGGCTAATGGAACCTTTTCACACCAAAAAGTCATTTTAGGCCAAAATGTCAGTTAGAACCTTTTCAAAGTAAGGTGACGAGATTACAAAAAAATATGCTTTAGGAAATTAAGCACCTAAGACTTTTTCGAGGAATATTCTAATAGGTATGTTTCTGAGGCTTTTCAAGATATATATTTCAAGGAAGAATGCTATATTCTTAAATATTGTGTAAAATTGTCATGGAAAAAAAAATCTATTAAAACGATGTTTTATAATATTCAAAATACGTAGTTCTGTCAAAAGTAGTGAGTGCAAAGTGTCAAAAAGATTTTTTGTTTTTTATATCAAAATGCTAAAAAGATTGAAAGCCACTGTTTTATGATGCAGTGATGCAAGTTTTGTGAAGCCCAAACTATTTTTGATTTGCATGTTTTCAATGAAAATTAAATTTTATATCGAAATATCTAAATAAAATAATTCAAACATGCCAAAGATTCATTGGAAAAAATAAAATTTTAATTATTTGCACGATGAAAAATTTATTTATAAATTTGCTCTCTCAAATTGGCGGTAAACAAAAAGGTATTGCGCACCTCTATGATTACTGTATCAACAGACAATCAAATAACAGACAAGCCCACTCATTTAATACATTATTTATGGGTATGACCTTGCAACGCTAATCACTTTATTGAAATGTCTATGAAAATCGAGACAAATAATTAATAGCGCTATTGGATGTTTAAACCTATTAAGTAATCAATCAATGATGTAGGATTAGTCATATACATTGCCTAATTAATTATGTAGGTAGTCAAAAGATACTTTTATAACCCACATTGACAAAAAAATACTTCTTTCCAAAATACAAATATAAAAAAAGATCATTTGAGAGTTATTATTAGTTTTGTGTTTTTCATTTTATAGATCAAGGTCACTGAGTGAGATACTAGATAATACAATCGAGGCAAGAAAGACCAACTATTTGCACAAGCTTGCATTAAAAATATCTTAAATGGATCAACTTACTGATCATTAACAAACCATGACAAAAATATTGTTGATATAAAAAAAGCTGCATATTATAAATCTGTTGATGTTTGTCTATACTCTATGTTATGATTACATTGGTTTCGATTTATGATTGTATGCATGAAAATTTTCCATAATTCTCATTATTTAATGTGAAATGAATCATCGAAAGCTTAATGTGTATTTAATAGCTTCCCTACAAAAAAATATTCTAAAATGACATTCCTACGAAGTTAACCAATAAAATAAGGTAGGGTCGTCACAACAGGTATCAATAGTTCTTGACCGATACATTTTGTCATTGATACTTCTCTTTTGATAAGATAATAAAAATAGTCAATATTGGACCAATCAATACTTTTCCCCTAGTTGGAATATTTAAATTCTGATTGGCAATTACCATGCATTAGAAAATTTCCAACATTTTTAGCATAGTTTTTTCGATAGTTTTACTCCAAATGGAGCATATAGATACGAATCAGTGTTTTTTCCTGTCCCTGCATTGTGAAAGAACTATTTTTTTAATGCACAAAAAAATAAATATGTACCTAAAGTAAAATGGGGTGAAATTAGACCAATGCTATTTTAAAAACTTCTTCTGGTTGATTAATGTATTCTTCTTCTTTTTCTTTCGACTATGTCCGATCCTAATAGGATCATATGGGCCTCCACAGAGTGGAGATTTTGTATTAACAGATTTGATTTTTACGAGAAATGGATGTCAGCCACTTGCTCAACCTATTAGGTCCATACTCTGACTCACACACAAATTGAAAAACAATATGTGTACTTGCCAGACCCAGGATTCGAACCTGGCACCCTCGACACTATAGACCGGCGCTTAAGCCACGTGACCATCGTGGGTGTGATTAATGTTTTAAGCGTCAAATATTGTCAAATAGCTACTATATAAATATTAGAATTACATATTTTATCATGCCTATTGGTTTTTCAAGAAAAAACTGTGTCTGTAATATTTAAAAAGTATGATACACGCGAGTAATGATATTTTTTCAATACAATAACAGTAATCGATATGATATCTGTCAAAACAAAGGCTCCACATTATAGGTAGGTACCAAAACTAGCATTACATTGATCCAAATATTTATCATTACTTAAAATATAATAATACATTTCCAAGAGTAATTAATGACTAAAATAATAAAAGCGGATGCAAACTGAATCAATAATTATTTTGAGTTACACAGTAATTTATGTGCATTTATAAATGATACATTTTGATCAACCTGAGTCAATAACTTTAGATTCAATTTGTGTATGATTCACCCTCCTTCTGAGCATTTCACAATGATTTTTTTCAACGAATTTCCATTTCTTTATGCACATTCAATTATTGTCATACTTCGATGAAAATAAAATTGCTTTGTATGTTGAGACGTCAGAAAAAAGTATCTAAATTTCATACCAGCAAATATCACTGGATAATTGATTGGATTACCATTAAATCTTAAACAATAAGAGGTTTCAATTATAATGGTTTTTTTCATTTTATCATATCCTTGTCAAATTGAACGAGAAACAAATATGAAAAGTATTATTTGAACACGTCCTCATTCTGCACTGTGAGTAACAGAGGAATAACAAAAATGACCGGACCCAAGTCACGATTTTCAAACATAAGAAATTAGATAAAGAGAAAAAAAAATTTATTCTACTGATATAGAACATAATCACCGTGATCATCAAATCCACTTACCGAGATCCAAATTATCCAAAAAGGATATAATATCGTTCACATTTTGGCGACATTCGGGATTGTTCTGAGCGTGCCATGTTCCTTCGTTTAACCATGATCTCAGCTCAGAATCGTCTATCTTCGGAGATTCGGAAGTTTGCAACCTAGAAAGGAAAACATTGCTCTTTATACTGTAAAGTGTAAATATACTAATTTAGTGTAAGATAAAATAAATGATTAAAACACAACTGTCCACTGTTTTAGCTTAAGGGGATATGTAGGGATTGAGTGCCTATAAATTTATTGCATTAATTAAATTTAATGTATAACTGATTTTTTAACATTATGACGATGTTATGAATTCCTAGTACCATCATGTTAATCTTTAGATTGCCAAAATGATCTGATTTCATGAAAATTAAACTATAGTAAAAATGTTTTACCTTACTTGCTTGTTAAAAAAAAAAGTGACTTTCTCAAAATGAGACGCCTCCTTAGCAATCGAGACCTTAACCTTGATTTGAAACGAAACTGCATATGAATCGCTATTATATTATCCCAAATCTTTTCTATGGAATGGAGGTATGGATGCGAAACCGGGAGATGTCACTGTTACAGTGAGTTGAGGCTTTCGATATGTGGCTATAAAGACATATCCCCAAAATGATGTCTTCAAACAAATGGGAAAGGATCGAGAAATTCTGCATATTATAAAAACAGAAAACTATCTATAGTACCTCGGCCATATTATGACAGGATAAAAGTACAGCTCATACTAGTACTCATTACTGAAGGAAAAATCAACAGTAAACATAGCAGAGGACGATGCTGTATTTCATGGCTTAAGAACCTCCAAGAGCGGTTACGAGTGCAGCTCCACTGAGCTGTTCTGGGTGGCAGATGATAGAGTGAAGATCGCCCTGATGGTAGCCGACTTCCGATAGAGGATGGCACGAAAGAAGACGATAAACGGAAGATGAATTACTTTCTCATATCTCTAGTTATAGTTCAAACTTTTGACTCTCAACCATCTATCGATGTCACGGATAGATTTGAAACAAAGTTTTTGTTAATTCTACAACATTTGAGTT
The DNA here is from genome assembly GCF_057557595.1 of Rhyacophila brunnea. Lineage (NCBI taxonomy): Eukaryota > Metazoa > Arthropoda > Insecta > Trichoptera > Rhyacophilidae > Rhyacophila > Rhyacophila brunnea. The sequence continues at coordinate 27,563,651 of NW_028232774.1, forward strand.
ATTTATGTTGACAACTGTTTCGAACTATGAACCCATCTTCAGAACGACACTAGGATAATAATCAATGGCCAATCATTCAAATAAGTATAGTGCTATAGACCAACTTCTATATTAGTTAGCCTTCTACGTTCAGCGCAGAATGCGTTGACACTGTTACGTCACATCGCACCGTGAGTGTAAAACCAAGGCGTCTGCAAATTTTTCAATTTCGAGATTAAATGCAAAACAACTGCAAAAGTTGTGAACTTGATAATGTAAAAGTGAAGTAACTGAAAGAACATGCAATATAATGTAGATAGAAACCAAATATTATGGTTTTTTTTAGAAACTCTATTTCTCCTAACAAAACGAAGACTTCAAACCCTAATATATCCAAAATATGTCTTTTGCAGATGCCTTGGTTTTACATTCATGGTGCGGACATGCTCTTTGCGTGTTCACTTGTCATAGCTGATGCTATATCTCTATACTTAACTAGGCTCGAGGTTGTTAAAAGTCGACCGATTCCTGCATTTTATTAAATAATATCAGTTGCTAAAACATAAGGGTCATTTTGGCGAAAATGAGTTATTAATCAGGTTAGGTTTTTTAGAAATTCAAGTTACAAATAATTCTTTGGTAGGGTAAAAATCTAATACTTATACTTAATATGAAGAAATTAATAAAATTAAATTGTTGTTTTCAAACATACGGAACGTATTTTAACTTATGGCAACAATATTTTGGAATAGCAAACCCAATACATATGTACTTACCTACTTTCAAAGTACTACTCTTAGATTTCAAAGATTTGAAGCGATCTTCACTGTTTAATTTGAGTCATTGTCATGGTTTTATTAGATGTTTCCGAAGCCCAGAAAAATAATCATCATTTCCACTATTGTACATACTTAGGTATATTAACACATTTTATGGAGAATTGACTGATAGTCTGGTAGCCAGTATCCGAATCCCATATTGACGTGACAAACGAATTTTACCCAATCAGGAGACTCATCGAGTTTCGGATACATTATCCAGTGGATAATGTATCCGAAAAAGGTGTAGTTTGTAAGAATGTTAAAAGTGACAGGAGATGAATGAATACAATTGTACAAAAATAACAGTTATTTTTTCATCAGTGTTGTATCACAACTAGATTGGCAACTTACTTTAGTTCGATGAGAAAGCAGTTTAAGTATATCATAGTGAAATATCTTGTTAGTTTCAATAAAATTATATGTGAAAGGGAATGTCTGAAATTTCGTGAGTACCAGAGGACCTAGATAAATAAAGCGGGTATCTACGTATTCTGTTAGAAACAGGATGTCTTCATGTTCTCTAAATGAAAGTAAATTTTAATGTAATCGGAATGTTATTGAAATATATTAATCGACTTGTGCACGAAAAGGGCATGAAATATACACGTAATATCAACTTTCAATAATTCTTACACAAGGTGAGAAGGAATTATAAGAATATGTATTTACCACGTCTGATCACTCCCAAACTCCATTTCCTGGACATCAAGGATGTCCAGTTCACCGCTAGAATTCGATCCAGGAGAATTTGTCATCGTGCTATTTCTGCTTTTGACATTTGGCACAAAAAAACTGTTATTTATTTTTTAAAAACACATATTGAAATTTTCGCACGACCTTAAATAATAGGCACAACGCTTCAGAATGTTCCTTTTTGGTCAACTATCACATACAATACTGTGAGTTGATTCTACACAACACATTTCTAGAATTAAACACGGTACACAACAAAATCAGTCAGACGATATATTTAATCACAGATATCAACAGTTTACAGACTCCACATAATAACGATATAACGACTTCCGACATCACATCAAAACCGTCTTCTTCTCTTTTTATTTTTAGCTATCTGGCAACTTACGATCATTTCCTCGATTGTCGTTGATTTGACATGTGAAATTATACATGAGTAAAAAGCATTTTATAATAAAAAAATAATACCATCATTGTTTATTTTGCAAATTACGTCATCCTGACAAAAGTCACATAAATTGAATCAATTAGCTAGCAACATTATTATAGATAGAGTATTATTAGTCTATGGATCAAAATCATAGATAATACATCAAAATCTTTTTAGTATTGACAGATGAATTTCAAACAAAATAGTTTTAAATTATTTTTATTCATTATTAATAATCATATTATAGTACATAACTATTTAAAAGTTATTAAACTTAAAAACTGAGGTAAATCTATAGCACTCCATATCGTCAGTGTTTTGAAACCAACATAACCTACAGTAACCCAAAAATAAGTAGGTTGTGTTAGGTTTCGGGTTGTTTTCCAGTAGATTGCGTTAAGTTAACCACATTACCACAATGACAATATGAAGTACTACAAAATTACGGCACGGACAAGTAACCATCAGGTATCCAACTAAATCAGTGCCTTGTTACAAAAATATTTTACAGAAGGCTCTGTTATGAGTTGTACTTAATAAGAAAATATTTTTGTTAAGAATAATATAATTTTTTGCAAATACATAACTTCATTGTTGATGTACAGAAAGGCACCTGAGATATTATATTAACTCCAAACATGACTGCTATAATTTGGCTGTAAGTTTGTTTCAATGTTATTGATAGTTTGGTGACGTTTAGCACAAGCATAACGCGCAACTCCAGTTTAAATTCTATTCATCCATGGTCAAATACTGACTAAAATGATTGGAAATGAATTGATTCATACTTCAACTGGTTTCAAACAAAGACATGACGTAATCAAAATTATTAATTGTAGGCGAGCCGCAAACATAACTATTCACCACAGTTACCTGGGAATGCCACACGCTGCTGATTGCATTTTGCTTATTGTTTGAGATATTTGCACACATTGTGACTTGCTACAATAGTTGTTGGTACCGAAGCTCGCCGTTGCAACCACCCAATGATCTCCCCTTGCACACATAACGACTACAACATATCTGGCCAGTGAGGAACACATGTCAATAGCCGCGTACTGACTGGGCGAGCAGCTTCGGGAGGCAAATATTCGGTCGATCGCCTCGCCCGATCCAAGCATTGTCAGTTTTTGTCGATGCTCAAAGGTGCCTCGGTATGATTACCGCATGCACTCATTATGGTAATATTTTGCCTCACTCTCGCATTATGGATAAATATCAATATTTAAAGCTGGTACAATTATAAGGTAACTACAGACGGCTTTGGGACTCGTAATGTTTAGAATACACGAATAGGGGTCTTAGGGAAGATGCGTGGAGAAAGAATAGCCGGGAAATTAACCATCCCGTATCGGATCTGAAAAAGATCCTCTTCGAAAAAGAAAGTCTTTGATGGGATCATACAGAAAGGAAAAGTCAAGTCAACTTTCATACTTATGTTTTTTTTTTTAACTCAAAACCGTTTTCTCGAAACTTTTCAAAACTCAAAACAGATTTTTGAATCAGTAAAAACGCAGTAGCTGCGATAGCAATTCGCATGCGCGGCCCATCTCGACTTCGCGAAACTAAATTTCTCTTGTCTTTTTGTGGCTCGGCCATGCTGTAACGTTAATTTTGTCGGGAGCTGCCTCACGACAGTCGCTGCACGAGGCATTGCTCGCTCAGTCAGTATGCGGCTATTGGTGGATACACTTGGCCATGAGAGATTGTGTCTGCGTTAGGCTGTAATGGTGAAGTGTGAGAGCGACGATCTCAAATCAAGGTTTTTATATGGCATAGATAAAATACTAGACATCCATAATTTATACATTTCAGCAGGGCTATTCTAAATAGATAACGTTTCTGTTATTTTTATTGCTCCAAAATAACACGGATATCACTCGGACCAAATTCATAAAGAAGGCAATAATGTTGTTAGCACAGTTAATACGTCTTACTTGATTCCAATCGGATGCAGTTGGAATCAAGTTAGACATGTTAATTGTGCTATTCGATGACATTTGACAGCTCACTATTAGTGCAGTCATGGCCGGTCGGGTTAAAAACATTTCGCCTGACAGTTAACTTCCCGGGATATTAACTGTCTGAATTCGGCAATTCATAATATTTATCAGTTTACTTTATTGATTTTGTGATATGTTAGGTAGCCCTTGCTTATGTGGTTGAAATTGGTTTGTGGTTTGCATGTAGGAACAAACTTATAAAATTCTTCACTTTTGTTTAAAGTCATTTAAAATACTCAATTCTTCTCGTTTCAATTTAATTTTCTCCACATCAATCTGAGCCTGCAGTAATTCTAATCGCTTTCCTTCCACTTTAGCGATGAATTGCAATTTAGTCCTCTCAACATCTATCTGTGCCTGCACGAGGTCGCATTGTTTCAATTCCAGCTTTGAGGGGATCCGGTTGCCATCAGACTTAGCATTACCTTTGTTAAAATTAATATAATCATTTTGATCATCAACATCAATAATTTTTTTTTTCACCGGCATATTGCGTAATTTTTTGAATGGATCGTATCCAATAGCTGTGGCCCATGTAGGTGGCTCATAATCTTCCTGAAATATTAAAAAAAATGTCATATTTAGAGTTTACATACTTATCTAATCAATGCCTATTTCTTTCCTTCTCAATTATTTTGATTGTTAAAAATATTTAAAAAATGATGTCCACTTTCTTCCCCCCGCTTATATCATAATTCAATCATTATTAGCTTTGTAATTATTATTAATGGTTCTTATTAATAAACACACTTTAACATATTATGGTAATATGTTATGCTTATGTAAGTAAATTACATAATTACTCACTCAAAAGCTGAGTATTTGGGGCTACTGATTGAACATTTTCTCAACAGACTATTTATAGGGAACGGTTGCTAGTAATTCAAACCCATCAGGTCTGTGGGGTATGGATCCGAAAATACATTGAAAAAAACATGTTCATTTGAGCCATGATTCATGGTAATTTTGAGTCATAATTTTTTTTTTTAATAAATCCATAACAAGTGTACTTTGAAAGCATCAATGACACAGTCGGGATGGAGACGGAGATACAATAATGACCTACTTATGCACTTGTACAGGAACCCGCGCATCAATCAATCGAATTAGAATGCCAGGTAATGTTCATAGGATGTACGAGTCACACATGATGAAACTTGACATTCAGGAATTATTCAGGCATACAGGATTCAGGTTTCGGAAAACAAACAGAGACCCGGTTGACCTCGTACAGGATGGAAGCATAGTGTTGAGATGAATTTAAAGACCTTGAACATCCTTAAATAGAGGTAAATGGCTCTGCCCTGGATAGAGGCCAAGAACTACATAGGGTTGTAGCACCAGGAAGAAGAATAAATTGAAATAAAGCAGTTCTCAATAATTATAATAATAATGTGTAATACCTGTATTGAATTTTTACTATTGGTCTCGGAAACTGTATTGTCATCCAGGAAAAAGTCATCAAGCTGAAAATGAGAATTCATTTAGATTTAATAGGTGTGTAACTGATGATCGATGAATATACTTCCAAATTAGTTGGTAGACAGTCTAATGCGGTGATGGGTAATCTATTTTTCAATGTAGCCTTGGGTGTTGCGAATAAGTAGTGACACTACATAAAAATTTTAATGTATTTTAGATATCAACAGATTTTTTTTATATGTGCGACCCATATAAGCTCAGTAATATATTTTTTGGCCTACCAAACGATTTGGGTTGGGCACCCCTGCTCTAAAATATGTAGAACAAGTCAGGTTATATTAACAGTTTATTTTACTATGTGAGCTGGCAGACCCAAATTTTCCACATTTTTCACACACAGGTCGAGACACAAAATTGTAAATCCGACGGTAGTGCTAGTAGTTATTGCTCATATTTATAATGCAATATATTTATAGAAAACAATTGTTAATTGTTAATAATTTGAACGAAATATGCAATCGAAAATCTTGATTTATTACCAACCGGTTACGTTGCATTTTGAAGATAATTAATAACAAGCACTACTGTCGTAATTCAAAAGTTAGTATCGAGGCCTAAATATAGTTGGCATTGGTCTACAGATGGCTTCATGAGAAGATGACTTAAACTTTTCCTGCGCTGGTTACAACATTAGGAATATATTTTGGGGTGGGGTATGGTTGAGCATTTCAATTCATGAAATTCATCATTTCGAATACCTACTGTGATAGTGAGGATATACAGACGAACTATAATGGTTGTCTTTCAAACCATTTGGTGATGGGACAATGTGGGGTACAACACACCACCACATAGTATGTTTTATAATATGATCAAACTGAAGACATTATTTTCTTTGGAGTTATATATGTAACCATAATCGATAGAACGCCACTGTGGCAGGAGCAGATGAAAAGTGTTAAGGTGGCCAAGTATATTAATGCTGACAAAAATCAGCTCACAAGCATAGACTGTATTTGTTATATCCGTTGAAATACTAACTGGGGATGAATCATGTGTATCCTTATCAGTTTCTTCCACACCGTGTATAAAAGTGAAAGTTTTGTTTCGTTTGGCAGCATAAGCCGACGGGTGCTTCCGTTCCATATGTAATTTCAAATTAGTAACTGATGTTTTAAATGAGAAATTTGATTTGCACGAGTTACATGTGGCAACATAGTCCCCAGAAGTCGTGAAAAAGTTCCAAATATCACTGGTCCTTCTGTTTTTTTTGTTCATTATCTTTTGTCTACAAAATGAAAATTGACATTGAACGTTTTACGTTGTTTTCATTTTGTATTGTCCATACTTCACTTCTCTTTGTTTTGACCATAGACTAATGTTTTGACGTATACAAGCTTGTATTGCCACATGTTAAAATACTATAGAGAATAGAATTCATTCAAATTTGTGCCAGATTTATTTCACAATTTTGAAATTAAACAAAATATTACAGTCCCGCATAATTATGATAAATTATACTTAAGTACTTATTTATATATGAGCATTAATATTTTATATCGAATATTATTGACAGGAGTTTTACCTACCAATAACACTCTTATTATTCATGTTGACTTTGAAGTCCTTGAGATAGGATTTTCTCTTCCTTCTTCGCGTGAGGTGTTATTCTACTAATTTATTTTCCTTTTTCTTGTCGTTGGTCATTCCTCCCTTTTTATTTACTGGTCATACCGCGCGCCTTTTTTATGTAGGGAGTTTGGGACTCCTTTATCTTCATTCTGGATTTGGCTTTCTTACTGTTTAGATATTGCGTCTGACATTTCATTTCTAACTATCAAAAAAATTTATCTTGGACGACCGTTAAGGCGATGTCTTTGGCCTAAATTACACATATAATGTGACTTTCACGCAATCTATTTATATTTACAGGCATCTACCATGAATTTCTAAAAATCTGTTACTAAAAACTTTGGTCGATTCCAACCAGATGGCAGTAAGTTACCATAATAAGTTGCAAGTATGATGAAATTGCCAGATGAAAAAAATCGCTAGACAAAAATTCATTTACATATTATAAGAATATAATATATTCTACTTACTATAATATTATTATATATATATACTTATTCAAATAATTATTAATTTTTTTAAATAAGTACAATATTTTATTATATCGTATTGACATTTTTATGATAGTATATTATAATATATTGTAGGTATATAATTTGATCAAATTCAATTACACAAAAAACGTTGTTTATGGAATTACCTTCACTTATTATAATATAAAAAAGTTCTACTAGTTATTTTGTAATATGTGACAATCTAATTCACTGTGAATTGACACATATAATTTTAAATCGTCTGCCAAGAGTAAAAACTGGATTCCATTGATAACATTGACAATGTCACAAGATTTGATATAATACACGTGATATGATATAAGAAAATAAAATATAATCGCTAAGACACTTCGCTTTCTTCCATTTTTTGTGATGCAAGTGCTTTAATCGTATGTTTTTAATTAAATCAAAATTGAATCATTTTGGGTAGCGACGCGAAGAGCCCGATGATTTTTTTATAAAGAATGACTTGTCAAATACATTATAATATATACATTGGTAAAATACCTTCACTGCAGCATTGACGCCACTAATCGAATATAAAATTTCCCAATCAATATTCTGAAATTCGTAATACATATGCAATAGGTCGCCCTTAAAGAAGTTCCACAAATTATTATTAATAAACTTCGATTCAGTACATTCACTGTCTCCATTTCCAACATTATGATGTTGAATACGACTATTTGTGAACCGTAAAGAATTTAATGGCAAATCTATTGAGAGTGCAGGGTGATATTATGCATCTTCAGGTATGAGTGGGTCGGCACAGGCATGTACCGGTACACAACAATCTAAATCCGCCATAACTAAGTCTAAAATTCGCGATTTCACATTTTGATACATCCCTGTTACAGGCGGGCTTCTCCCGGTGTAAAATAATCATTTAGTAGTCATAAGTCGAAACGTAACCCTGACCTCTAGAAACGGCTTCATAAAACATCTAATCTGATTCCTTGCTCAACTACATAAATTTTTTTTATTCATAAGTAAAGGCCTTCGTTCGGTGTGTGAAAATCACATACTGGGCGGAGGTGTAATTAAGATAAATTTAATTTGATTTAAAAAGTTTAAATGATGATGGATGAGAGAGATAATTTTAAGACTAAATATAAGTATTCATATATAATAAATTTTGCCGTGCTTGCCAGCAACGTTAAAATCTCCACGCGCCTGCGCCGGGGTGGTCCTCGTGATTCGTCAAATCAAAAGCATCACGCGATAAAATTTGGCCAATCACGAGAGTCCTTTTTGCTGGACGGCGTGGGTACGGGGAATTTGAAAAAGAAAGTTAGTAAGCGTCCTTTGTAAACCGTGTACGGACCTGTGTAACTAATTGTAAAAACAAAATATGTAATGGACTATAAAGTAACGTTGTCCAACCAAATATTAAAATATATAACGCTAAGACCGCACGAGAAAGACTTAGTGTTTTATTTAATTTTACCAACATATATAAATCCTTTTTTTTGTGAATCCGGGGTTCGATGGACACCTGAGCTAGCCGCTGGAACCCCGGGTATCTCAATTTCTTATCTCTGAAAACTGCTTGAGATTCATACAGGATAAAAAATGAGATGAATACAAATTGAAATCACCAATTATCAACTGGCAAGTTTTCAAAGTATGAAAAGAACGAATTATATGCATCGCGAGACGATCGCGGTGGAAAATACACGCAACAGTGAAAAATGACCCATTTCACCGTAATCGAATAATAACGACGTCAATAGCTGCAGCAAAGTGACAGTCAACAACAGATATACTGTCTGGTCGGTACCACCTCTCTGCCCAAAATAAAAATTGCATTATAGTGAATTTTTTTTAGCTTTATAAGCTGGCGACCCCACAGAAAACCCGTCGCGTTCCGAGGTTGGGAACCCTTGGTCTAAACAGTCATCTCGCTCGAAAGTTTAGCTTTGCCAAGAAAAGTGCTGTTAAAACATAGCACTTATTGTAACAATTACAACAATTGGATACAAACCTTCCTTAGATACGAGGGTGGGTCAATAATTCCTTAGAAAAAAGCATTAAAACAGGTTTTATTTTTGTATTTTTTTTTTATTTCTCAACATAATTTCCTTGGAGCTCAATACACTTGGTTAGACGTTTCTCAATTTTTTTTAAACCGTCAGAAAAATAAGTTTTCGGAAGGTCCTCAAAATAAGCATTTGTCCGATCGATGACTTCTTCATTTGAAAAAAAACGTTGTCCACTTAGCCATTTTTTTAAGTTTGGGAAAAGGAAAAAGTCTCTGGGGGCTAAATCTGGCGAATACGGTGGGTGGTCGACCAATTCGAACTTCAATTCTTCAATTTTAGCCATTGATCGTAAACATGTGTGAACACGGGCATTATCCTGATGAAAGAGGATTTTTTTCCTGTTTAAATGAGGCCGTTTTTCTTCAATTTCGTTTTTTAGCTGGTCCAATAAAGATGCATAATAATCCCCTGTTATTGTTTTTCCTTTTTCCAAATAGTCAACGAAAATAATTCCACGTGCATCCCAAAATACAGTAGCCATAACCTTACCAGCTGATTTTACGGTTTTCGCCTTCTTTGGACATGGTTCGCCTTCGCAATCCACTGCTTTGACTGTTCTTTCGTCTCGGGAGTATAGTGGTGTATCCATGTTTCATCTACAGTCACAAAGCGACGAAAAAATTCATCCGGATTGCGTTGCATGAGCGACAACAGGGCTTTAGAGGCCACCACCCTACTGCGTTTATTGTCGACTGTGAGCAAACGCGGCACCCATCTTGCAGAAATATTTTTCATGCCCAATTTGTCATGTAAAATAGAAATGACGCTACCTTTTGAGATCCCTGTAACCTCAATTATCTCACTCAACTTTAATCTTCGGTCACTTAACACCATATCGTGGATTTTATTGATCATTTTTGGTGTAGTCACCTCTACAGGACGTCCTGAGCGTGGTTCATCCTTTGTTGATGTACGACCACGTTTAAATTCATTTAACCAGTTATAAATAGTTGCAAGTGAAGGAGCAGATATGCCGTGAACTAAATCCAACTCATTTTTTATTTCCTTTGCTGTTAACCCTTTTATATTAAAATGTTTAATAACAACTCTAAACTCAATTTTCTCCATTTTCCATTTTTCCATTTTCCACAAGCAATTTTTTTTTTTAAATGTACGAGAAACACACAACAACCCGACCAATCTGATTGAAACTTCGCAGCATACTGAATCGGTAGTACCGCTGCATGAAAACAAACCGCTTGCAGTACTAGTCGCGCCACCTGTCGGCTTTTCTAAGGACTTATTGACCCACCCTCGTAGCAGCGGGAAGCGTCTTGCGTACATAGTCAAAATTGTTTAGGTTTAGGAATCAGGTTATAGAAAGTATTGAGAATACTAGACGTGTTGAAAATAAATCTTGGTGAATATCTTCACCTTGGAAGTGAATAGAGGTAATCCACACAAAATTCAAAAACGTTTTTATTTGACCAAACAATTTTTGAAATACTTATTGGTTATAATTATTATTATGGCGAAGAAAAATAACTGATTTTTTTACAGGAACATGTATTTCCATCAAATTTGCTAAACAATCTAATACACAAATGACATCCGTGAAGCTCTATTCACTTCCAAGGCGACGATATCAGGAAAACATGTATAATAAATAGTAAAACGCATGCGTAGATTAGAAATGCTTTTTATTATCGCTCAAGTCCGACAATTCTAGGAATATATTCTGGAAGAATTGCCAAAGAAACCAAAATAACCACTAAATAAACTAACTATATATGGTATATAATTATATAAAAAAGTTCCACTAGTTAATTTCATTAAAACATTTTAGAATATAATAAATCATTGGTTACATTGTATAGCATTGTAAATTAATAATAATTATGAGATATCGTTATAAGCATAGAACACGAAAAATCTGAAAACCATCGTGAAAATCCACGAAACAAGCATGGCATGCATAAACAGCTACAAAAGAAGTTGTTTATTCTAATGAAGTATATATAATAAGCAATATTATTGAAGTTAACCCACGAGCCATCACGTGGCCCTACATTGGTTGATGTGAAGCATCTAGTTCAGTTTTAGGCTGGGAATGCCCTAGGAAAAGATACCCAGGACTAAGGTTGCTACGCTCAAAGTGAGCTCTGACTGAGTTTAAAGAAGTTATTTTCTAATGCAAAGTTCCGGGGAGAGAAGAGCGCAAGGAAAGTATTAAAATAAAAATAATTCTATTGTATATATAAAAAAATAATGAAGCTAATCATACGAACAGCAAAAATTACGTGTAGAGATCTTCACGCCCGCAGTAAGACGCCGCAAATTTTTTAAATGCAGGATAATATTGGCCTTAGTAGCAACCAAGTCGGACGGCCCGATGGGCCCAACAGCTAGTTGGACCGACCTGAGCATCTCCTCCCGTTCGGGAGCACATTCTAAGACATTCCCAGAGGATGTGGTTGGCATCCTGAATTACCCCTCCGCATGGACATGTCGGACGGCTTACAAGTCCAAGCTCAAAGAGCTTGCCAGCGAACCCACCGTGTCCAATCACAAATTGATCGGTGTGATGGTTCATTGAACCTGAACTGAACGAATCAAATGGTAACGTTGGATTTATTTGATTTGGAACCGTTTGGTAGAATGTCCACGGAAACGCTTTTCTGACAACTAATTAGTGTTGCCAGTACTTAAAATTAATTCATAATATATTAGTCTCTAAAACAGAAACATATTTGAAACGTCAACTTGTTATGAAATTCTAACCTCCTATCATGGTCTACAATAATACAAATTCAACAAACTGTCGTATTCATTAATTTTAAATATACAAAATATAAAGAATGCTTCATAAATAGGTAGCCATTTAGTTAATTTATAAGATTTATAGGTATGACGAGTTTTTAAAAATTACTTTTGATTAGAGCTTTTCATAATTATTGACCACTTGTTCATGTCGACAGTATGATATTGTGACTTAGACGACAATCGAACATATTAAATTCGTTAGGTAATATAAAGATCATTCCGGGTTGATTTAACACAGTTTGTAGTTTAGAATCTCCGTTACAAAATATAAATAAAATGAAAATAAATTCTTTGTCTGACATAATAATTATAGTAATGATATTAAATCGAACTTGCATAGAAAATAGTGCTGGATTTTGAGATAATAACACCAAAAGCGGCGTCTTGTTCGCGTATGGTTACTTATGAATAATAGGTATTGATTATTAATCTATAATTCAAGTGAACTCCTATGGTGTAAATATCTAAATTATTAATATGAACACCTCACGATATATAAATGCCGAATAATGCTTATCAACACTTTGACAGATTGCCATTAGTCTATGGATCGTCCGAATTGGTTTGACGTTTCATGTCAAACCATTTCTGATGGTCCGAGAACGGTTTGATTTTAAATGATACACTGAACCAAACGTCAAATCTCAAACCATTTCCGGTCAACTACAATTTGTATGTATATTGTCTATGGTTTAATTTGATTTGTTTCGTTCATGTTGAAAGAAACGAACCATTCATTATGATATGGCTCAAGGAACCAGGTAGAAGTTACCTGGATTTCAAAGTCAACATGAATAATAAGAGTTTTATTGGTAGGTAAAACTCATTTCATTATTCGAATTTGATGTTGAAGTCCTTGAGATATCTGTTTGTTATCACCTGGTGTTGGGTATGCCAAATTCGTTGACGAAGTATAGACGATCGTGACGTTCAATGTATAGGGTTGAATAGAAAAGTTAATGGGTTATTTTCCCCTTTTGACGGTGGTGTGTCCATCGTTCTCTGGTAGTTTTCGTGAAATGTCGACTCACTACGCCAGTTACCTATCTAAAGATATCATCTATTGGGTATATTTACAGTTTAAGGAAGCCACCACTGAGCGGACACTGCCTGGTGATTCTTGTACCCCTGCTTCCAACAGTACTGACCTTATCCAATTCCCTATAACTGTCCTGGTGGCTGATTTTGGTGGTCCTCTTGAAGATACAAATAATTCCGAAATATCCCCACCTTCCTCTCTCCTTGGGTTTGACACGCAGACGAGTTTCCGTAACCAGAATACTGTGTCGATGTTTTGAAACGTGGAAGCGCTTAGCTTCCATTCCGATTGACGATGCTTGGCGGTATCTGTTGTTATGTTTTTGGCAACGGAAATCCTTACCAACGGGCCCCGATCCTTCACGTGATCCAGTGGAAGGTTTATGTCAGTAATAAGACTCGATGGATGTTAATCTTCAGAGATGTTTATTCGTCAATACTCAATTTACAATTACATGGTGTATAAACGAAAGGGAAATAACTCAATAGAGCTCGATCCGCAGTGAAACAACTCGGTGAGCAGAGCTGAATTATGTTTGAACAAGTTGAATGAATCCAAGGATCATTTACAATAGTATTAATATGAAATAGTAGGTAAGTAATATTAGTGACGCTTAGTTCATGTACAAGGGTTAATTTGTGTGTAGTAACACAGCTAGATAGGGTGGATAAATTGGGGTTGATCAATAATATAATATTGAGTAGGTACATTGTAATAGTCGAAATCACACCGATCGAATATTCTTAACAATAATAAATTATTAGTAACTTAGGGTATCGATGAATCAAACAAAAGACAATTTATTGTCATTGGGGAGATATTATACAGAGGGGAGTTACAGATCCATAACACTGTCTTTGCGCCAAACATTGCCCATACAATTATGTGGTCACATTTATCCACTAATCCATTGTCTACTATTACTGAGTAGTGTGAGGTCATGAACCCTTCGTCCCGATGCGAGAAGCAGCCGAGTAGCTGTCCTGCGAGACGTTTCGAATAGGTTGTACTCCACCGGTGTTGTTTTCCTAAGATGATCTACCACTCGTCCTGGATCCCAAACCGGTGGTTTGACGGGTTTCGTTTTATGTACCGAAATTACCTTTAACATAATATTGTGTTGTACTACCACGTTGATGCTGATATCTACATTGATAATCGGTTTGCAAAATGTGGCTATGGCTGACTTATGCACCAGGATTGTGTTGTAATATGACAAACCCTCCGTGTTGTGAAAGTAGCCTAGGTATCTGGCCAATTCCATTGGTTGAGGGCTACTATGCGCCATTAGGTTCATGTTACACCAGTGTATTGTCTTACATTTGTTCCAAGCTGGTTTGTAAGTTTTTAGAGTCGAAGGCTGCCATCTGGAAGTAAGGAGTGCCCTTTCTCCCACCATTCAATTTGATGTTATTTCACCCCACCCGAAATTATCTATAGTTAAAGGGACAGGTCCTGGGTCATTGGAGGTGGACGGTTGGTCTCCGTACCTACTAGTGTCGTATGTAGGTGAGGTATTGTATAAGGAGGTACTATCGCCCTTTTTCGTAAGTCCACTCCCCAAAAGCATTGTTTCCAACTCGGTGCCACTAGTAAGTACTTCCCTTTTGCTGAGTTCAGGTGCGCTAGGACTCGCGGAAGTAAGTTTGGTGGGGGAAATATCCACGCCAGTCTGAAGTCCTATACTCGGCTGAAAGCGTCGTGAAACAGCGCGCCACTGTTTATAACGTCTCGTGAGCAGTGCTCGAAATGGAAAATTTCACGAACAGGAACGCTCTATAATTTTCCGAAAAAAGGTATGCTTATTTTTTTTCGTTACATACGTACGTACTATCACTTCCCTCCATTTTGAGTGAGAGAATTATTCAACTGTCACTTTGTGTTTTGTTTTCTTTTTTATCGTCTGTATTTGGGATGAAGGTGGATAATTAAGGCACCGGAATTGTGATGGAAGCGGCGAGTTTATTTACATTTATTATACTATATGGTTACATTTTTTAATAATTTAATTCTACGGAGGGCGAAATGTACGCGTTCGCGATTTTGCTGCTTGTCGCGATCTCCGCGCCATCTTGTGATTTTTTTCAACGAAAGCCGTCGTCGAAAAAAAGCGACGTTGCAAATCGTCAACGGTTATATTATGGCATTGTTGCCATTCAACATATTATAATCTACTCTAAGGCATTGCCGGCTCGGCTCTGTTATTATTATTTAATTATTTTCGCAATCAGCCATTATTAAGGACTGATTACGATAGCGTGTGTAACTGGACAGTGCGGCGGCTTGATAAGGGGTGGTTGCGTCTCTAGACGTTGAAGGATCGAAGCTCTCCCGGTACGTCGGCGGCTGGAGAGACTCGGATGCAGCACTGTAGCATAGTGGTTCGCGGTTCCCAGGCCTACCGTAAAGCTGCTGAGAGAGGAGGGCGTCGCGCCCAGCACTCTCAACACCCTCGGACCGTCGGCAACCAGAGAGTTTCGGATGCAGCACTACGCCGCTTTGTGGGCGTAGTGGTTCGCGGCTCCCCATGTCTACCGTACGGGCGGATGCTGAGAGAGGACGTCGCACCCAGCCTTCCCAACAGCGACCGTCCGAAAATTAGTCGATCCATCACGAAAATGTATACCGGCGCATTACTCGACCCTTTTTTGCTCGCTTGCCCTGCCGCGGCTATCGAATTACACGCACTACACTGATATTATACTAATATAATATGCAGAAAACTTAATTTAATACTTAAATGGCTTTAAAGTTTATAAAAATAATTTTAAAAATATATCAGGGCCCGAAATGGACCGGAACGCCATTCTGCCTCATACAACCGCTCCGGGTTGTAAAATTTTCCACTTCGAGCACTGAAATAACTTATTATGCATCGCTTCCAAACACAAAACACTTAAAACTAACTAATCTATGATGCTTATGGCTGATGATGCTGCTTGGCTGCTTTCCGCTGATGGAGGCTGCTTTGCTTAGCTGAAGAAGGCCACTTTGTAGCTCTCTTCATCCTGGTGCATCTGGGCCAGGGCTGATTGCAAGGCTCACAGACATGCTGCTGTTGACGAAGAGGGCTCAAGCGGCTGATGATGCAGGGCATTTGACGCCGTTTTCCCTCGTTGGAGCCAGGGTCTTGCCCGATACACTCGTCCGTGGGCTAAGTTCGCTGGCGGATGCAGTTGGTCGGGAGTACATCGGGAGCCATGACTTCGCAATCCGGGTGTTTCTGCTCTTTTCTTCACTGGCTTGGCTTTGGCAGCATCCTCTTTCTACTGCTTATTATTATACTTTTGTTGAGGGCCACCAGAGGCAAGCCTCTGGATGTTTTTTCCTCGCCGTTTCCTATTCCGGTGTTTGGATCTCAGGGTGTGTCCGGGTGAAAGAAATTTCACCTGCTTCTTGATTCCAGACGATCAAAATCAAGAAGCGTAGTCCCACGTTGACTGGGGCCACTTATCACTTCCCTCCATTTTGAGTGAGAGAATTATTCAACTGTCACTTTGTGTTTTGTTTTCTTTTTTATCGTCTGTATTTGGGATGAAGGTGGATAATTAAGGCACCGGAATTGTGATGGAAGCGGCGAGTTTATTTACGTTTATTATCCTATATGGTTACATTTTTTAATAATTTAATTCTACGGAGGGCGAAATGTACGCGTTCGCGATTTTTCTGCTTGTCGCGATCTCCGCGCCATCTTGTGATTTTTTTTCAACGAAAGCCGTCGTCGAAAAAAAGCGACGTTGCAAATCGTCAACGGTTATATTATTATGGCATTGTTGCCATTCAACATATTATAATCTACTCTAAGGCATTGCCGGCTCGGCTCTGTTATTATTATTTAATTATTTTCGCAATCAGCCATTATTATTTGTTGGCTTCGATACCGATTCGGGCCTCTTCAGATACACAAAGACATCCCCAAATGGGGACCATACGGGGGTGTCACAGTACGTTGGATGTATAAATGCAACAATAAACTTTGAACTTCTTACGTGGATGTAAATTGAGCAAGTGGGCAAGGATTGTTAGCGCCGCAGGCGAAAGAACCTCGTCTCAACAAAGTATACCGTCAAGAATTGTATTATTCTTTACTCTTACTTTATCTACCACCCATAATCAGCAGGCATGTTACTTCTACCACCACTCGTCACTGCTTATAACTTATATTACTGTCTCATTTGGGATAGTTCAGTTTGTTAATTAATTAAACTTAAAAAACAACATATCCACATACCTACCATAAAGATTCAATTTAAAAATTAATTTGCATATAGCAAAATTTACAGATTATAGATTCAAGACGAGCACAGAATATTTAAAAAAAATCAAAGAAATAGTATTAAAATAGTGTTTAAAAAATAAAGAAATAGATGCAGCAACTATTAGAAAAAATAGTAAGTACCTATACAGAGTAGAGTAAATACAAAATTTATACAGTACATATATGTACACCGATAGAGCTAACTACGCCATTTAATTATTTATGAAGTTACAAAACAAAGAATTTATAAATCGTTCACATAAACTCGTTCTCACGCAGGAGGAATATACCAATATCCGAAGCGATTGGGTTGAACACAGTTATTTCCTGCCCAATCATTATGAGCAATTGCAGATTAGTTCTGCAGTACAGTATGTAAGCATTATTAAGATAAATCAATCGGATAAAGCCATGGATGGTATCCACACAGCTTCAAACAAAGGATCCTCAAAGATTTCTTTTGAACCTTCTCCACCATAAGGGCCATTAGGCCATACCTACTTCTAAGAAAAGCTTCAAGCCATCATCACCAAACAACGTAATTATAGCATTTTAAATTACCAATGGTGTATCAATAATTATCGGCTTTTGAGCTTTGAGAATCGATGTCTCCGCCGAATCTTAGGGGTACATTGGTACGAACGCGTTACAAATACCCGAGTTCGTTAGCAGACACAACAGCCTTCAGTGATTGAAGTTATCACGAAGAGACGATTTACGTGAATGGGACACGTATTCCGGATGCCGCCAAAGAGTGCGGCACTTCGTACCCTTGTGGCACAGCCTCAAGGGTTCCATCGCCGTGGCCGCCCCTCCCTCACCCTGCAGCGGTGCTACAAAAGCGACCTATTTGC
Organism: Rhyacophila brunnea; assembly: GCF_057557595.1. NCBI lineage: Eukaryota > Metazoa > Arthropoda > Insecta > Trichoptera > Rhyacophilidae > Rhyacophila > Rhyacophila brunnea. The sequence goes on from NW_028232774.1 coordinate 27,582,084, forward strand.
TGCAGGTCTGACATGGCAGGAGGCGCATGGCGATGGACCGAGGGAAGTGGCGCCAACTTGTGCTTGCCCTATGCCCCAATATTGAGACGTGACAGGGTGGAAGAAGAAGAAGAAGTATCATTAATTATATAAGATAAAACATGACGGAAGGTGCAACTCGAGTTGCTAAACACGATTCCTATAGAATAATATAAAATTGTCATTAATCAGTAGGTATCTACCTATATTCAACATTATAAGGACTAATATTGTAGTGTATGTATATACCTATACCATGGACCCCACATCGTGAAGCAGGCCCCCAGGCTAGGATCTTTGGTGGGGCCCCCTTCTTATCGCTAAGAATAAAGGCAGTATGTACGGGGTAACAATAATCTGTATATTTAGTGTTTTATTGTATATTTTAAAACATCCATACGAATTATGGAGATGTCGAGTATTGATATACAATTAAAAATTGTTTCGTATAACCCCATAACTTTAAATAATATTATTGTAAGAAACTTCTTTTTTTTACTATTAAAGCAAATTTGTGATGTGTGTTTATCTCACTTATCTGGTCGATTCGCATCGCCGGGCTCCTCCTGAGCACGGGCTCCCAGGCTAGAGCCCTCTCAGCCCCCCGTTGTGGAGACCATGACCTATATGTTACAATAATGATGCTTTGGTTACCATTATTGTAATATACGTACACTTACCACCTCAGATTAAAGAACTTACCACCGTATTTATTTAATTTATGACTACCATCTAAAATTATTAGATGTCCGCACTGAACACGTACCTACCTAATTTGTGAGTGTATTTTAAACTAAACGATTCAATTTGTGATGTTTCTCCTTACCTAGTCTCATTATTATTGCCACGGTGATGAATAATGATAACACAGAACAATAATTTATTATTATGATAGTAATAAAATTTTATTGGAGGATATTCCTATTTTTTTTAAAACAAATTTACAAACAAAAATTAACTAAAAGTTCTCTACATAGTAGGTATCTATTATTTCTATTATTTTTAAAGTAGCAAGTTTCAACGTATGTAATTATAACACAATAGAAACGTCCCTTAACAATAAACTAATTACGGTAGGCTATTCAATAGTTTCATACCAAAAACAATTTTGTAGGAAAATGGCATAATGGTGCATTCATTCATTATTCATTGTAAAAATAAGGGTTTACGACACGTCATAAATATTTTTTAACACGAGTCAATTGTTGAAATGACATTGAATCAGAAAACCCTGTTTCCACTGTATTATCGATCTTAAATGCTTATCGGAGTGAATTCTTAATGTTTTAGCAGATTTACACGAAGTACCTTCTACTTAATTAAACCTTCATAACATTTATAAATATCCACTCATATTTATCACTTTCAAAACGAAAAAATTCTGCTTCATCAGTTTAATCAGTTTGGATACCAACGACAAAAAATATATATGTAATATATAGAAAGGTATCGCCTGCTGAGATGTTTAACCAAATTTTAATAGAACAAATTTAAATAATACAAAATGTTTTAAAAAACAATCGATTATCACTAATAAGTATATTTTAGCGGAATTGTACGATTTAAATTAACAAACTATATCATATTAATTTTACCACCGAAAATTTTGCCCGCAAAAATAGACGTGGGTATAAAATTAACACGGCGATTAGATGGCGATGAAAATAAATAAGTTTTATCACTCACAATAAAATATAAGTAATAAATTAGTAAAGGTAAAAGCGAGAGTACTGAGATGTTTCATACTTTAGAAATTATTATACAAATATGTAGGTGCCTACTTTATTTTTTAATGAATTTAAGTTATTTAAGTACAAAAGGTTTTCAAACAATGTCAGCAAAGGCACAATTCTTTTGTAGCTTGCAGCTGCAGTTACTTTTTTCATGTAAGTATGCAATTATTTGGAGTGTTTAGACAATGCATTTAGACACGGATGTATCGACACAAAAAAATAATTGAAAGAAATTTAGGGATGTCATAAATTTTATTTTTAACCCTTGCACGCCCGGCATGACATAACTTCGTTAATTTTTAATTTTGAGAAAAACTTTAAAAGATACATTCACACATAAATATCTCAATCTAACGAACCGCAACGCAATTTTAAATGAATCCACGAGCCGGAACGGTATATTTTGGAATTCCACGAACCATAACGGCGCTCCGGTGCGTTCCTGTCCATTTCGAGCGCTACTCGTGAGACGTACGTTGCAATGACATGTGCTGTTTCACTTGCGAATAAATCCACCTCGGGAGCTCCCCATCTTTAAACAGGGGAGTGTTTGCGGTGTTGATGAGGTGCCATTCGGGAATGAGTTGTCTGCGGGAGAGATGATCTGCCACGCAGTTGTAATTTCTGCGGAGGTATTGTGCAGTAAACGTGATGTTGGCTCGACTGGTAAATACTAGTAGGTATCTGTCGGCATAGGTTTAGGAGGGTGACAGATTTTGTGCCGCCCTCGTTGTTGATGCATGCCACCACTGTTTTGTTGTCTGTCTGCAGAAGCAGATCTGATCCTATAATTGCTTGTACCCGAGATTGAATTGCAAACATTTCCTTCCTGTTGGAATTCCATGCCATGCTAACTGGTCTTGTTTCCACGTACCTGATAGATGGTGTTCATTCAGTTGGCTCCACAGCCTGTATCGGCTGCGTCTGTCGTCAGGAAGTGATTGAATGTCGTTCTGTGTGTCAACTCTGAGGATCCTATCACCTGGAGCCGCCACATGATATCCTGTTAGGCCTGTGGTGGGATTGTCGTCTATTGGCGAGAATGGGACCTCGACAATATTGATGACTGGAGCTTTGTAGCCATCGGCAATGCAACCTTCCTCGTGGAGGTAGGATGCGAAGTTAAGTCGCCCCAGAAGGGATTGAACATGTGCCTGTTTGAGGGATCAACTGCCTTTTTGTACCTACGTGTGTCAACTCTGAGGATCCTATCGCCTAGTGCCACCACATGATGTTCTGTTGGGCCTATGGTGGGATTGTCATCAATTGGCGAGGGTGGGACCTCAGCCATATTGATGACTGGGGCATTGTAGCCGTCGGCAATGCAACCTTTCTCATGGAGGTAGGATGTTAAGTTGAGTCGCCCCAGAAGGGATTGGATATGTGCCTGTCTGAGGGACCGACTGCCTTTTTGTACCTGCGTTGTGTCAACTCTGAGGATCCTATCGCCTAGAGCCACCACATGATGTCCTGTTGGGCCTGTGGTGGGATTGTCATCAATTGGCGAGGATGGGACCTCGGCCATATTGATGACTGGAGCGTTGTAGCCATCGGCAATGCAACCTTCCTCGTGGAGGTAGGATGTGAAGTTGAGTCGCCCCAGAATGGATTTTTTTTTCTAGATGCCTTTATGGATACCTCGAATTTACTATCGAAGTTTCTTAAGGACTTTGGCACGCAAACTACTCTACTTGATGCTAGTCAAATGAAAATTGTGCCGGCTGAGAAAATATGCCTTATTGAAAACTATTCTTCTACCCGCATCTGGTAATGCTAATTTGAATTCGGCCAGGGCCTATGAAACCGCCTTGCAAAAACCCCGGAAAATTCTTCGTAGCGCAAGGCGGTGATGATTCTGATGAATATTTTGTCGTATTCATTGCGAACTGAGGACTGCGATTTGTAGTCGAGTTTTTTCCCGTGGTAAAAGAAATGTCGCATAGGACTGATATTCTGAGCATATACATACTTATCCTATCTTATATGATTGCAGTCACTTGATCTGAAAGGCATGAATCATCATTACATGTCACCATTTATTATTTTTATTCTTTTTATTACATCAATACAGAAATTAAAAAGTGCATCTCTTCCGGCCTCATTTGTCATGGTCCCCGGAAGGTCTCGAATCTCCGCATCTGCCATCTGTAATAAAAAGTTCAGGTTGTGCCGCTCCTTACTAAAGATTTGACAATCTAGGAGTAAATGTAGGACGTCCTGGGGCCTTATGTTATAACTTGCGAGTGCAAGCTTCCCGGTCGACATGACGTCATATGACATCATTGTGACGTACTACCGGAGTGATAATAGCACTCGAGAAAATCACGCTACTCAGACAGCGGCGCTATTCATTGTCACCATACACATATAGGTGTTTCATCGTAATAATTATCAACGGTGAGCACTGCGCGCGGGCGGCATGCCTTGAGCGTAGATTGACTGACGTCACAATTACGTCATGTCGTCTGGTGCCACACGAGTCGATAGTTAGGAAATCGGGGCCCTGGTCGCTTCCGTATTTGCATGAACACTTTCCATCAGATGTTATTTTAAACCGGTGCAGGTATGCTCGCATGATTCCGTGACCTGTAAGAATCTGAGTCATCTCAAAACACAGCCCCTTATGCACCCTGAAGTCTCGTGCTGCTGAAATCGAAGGTAAAAACTTTCGGGTCAACTCCCCTGTCGATGAGTTTATGTATATAAGTATGAAACTGCGATTGCGGAAGCGAAATTAGAAAGCTGGAAGAGCCATTGCTCGGCTCAGGGAAAAGAGAATGTATGGTCCAGTCTTCAGAGAATGCTCAAAAGTAAGGCGTTCAAACCACCTGAAACTCTGACAATCAACGGTCGCATGACCTCTTCGGCTCTCGAATCTGCAGAGGCTCTTCTTGCGTATTTTTTTCCAGACGACAATATTGCAAACGAAACGGAGCAACAGACATTGATCCGAAATGCCGTCTCGATTCCTTCAAAGGAAGATGACGACGAGAACTTCATTCTCGAGGAGGTCGAAAGAACAATGAGGCTGTCCAATGCAACTAAAGCTCCGGGACACGACAGGTTCACGGCGGATATCTGTCTCAATTCATTCTTAACTGTTCCTAGCATAGTTGTCGCTCTTTATAATGCTTGTTTGCAAATTGGTCATTTTCCAAAAATCTGCGACCGAGAAGTCTTTTCAAATATGCTGGAGCATCTGCTACCAAAGAGACATCAAAGGGATGCAAACAAGGTTCGTCTTGCGGCCCTGCCCTGTGGAACATAGTTCTCGACGATCTTCTCTCTATGCCGTTTCCTGAAGGTGTACACGCACAGGCCTTTGCTGATTATGTATTGCTGATTGTGGAATATAAAGAACTTCTCTAGTTAAGTAAGTTAAAGTAATAAGTTAAGTCTTAAGTTCTCTAGAAACCATAACTAACAGCGTGTTGGAGAGCGTCGAGGCCTGGGCAAGGAAAGTCAAACTGTCTTTCTCCGCGGAGAAAACGAATGCCTCATTCTTTACTAGGAGGCGCGTCTCTCCGCCTTCGCTGCTGATGAATGGGCAACCTCTATCTTTTTCTAGGGATTTTAAACTTTTAGGGGTAGTAATCGACGACAAACTAAATTGACCAAAGCACGCGGACAGCATCTGCAAAAGAGCAGCGGTGACTTCGCTCAAACTAGCAAGAATGGCCAAACCCACATGGGGTGTATCTTCTGAAGCTCTTCGAATTCTCTACACTTGTGCTATTGAGCCTATGATCACGTATGCGGCCAGCATATGGTATGAAGCTGCCAAACGGTAAAACATAGCAAAAAACTAGCACTAGCGATACGAATATGCAGAGCTTACCGCACGGCTTCGCTAAATTCAACGCAAGCTCTAGCAGGACTTATGCCTCTAGATTTACGTTTAAAACAAATCGCTCTCACTTACAAAACTAAGAAGGGCGAGGAGGGCCTCGCAGGTTTTCTGCCTGACAGGCTTTACGAAAAACCGGTGGACTATAAAAGGCTGCTACATCCGGCTAGACTATTTTCTGAAGTGGTTTCTTATCCTGCACTGACCGGCATGAGCAGGCTAATGAACACTTCAAAGGGTCACAGGCTGTTGCTCGGAGGCGACGTAAACGCAAAGAGCATCTGGTCGTGCAGTCGTCGTACTATAGCAGAGGCACAGCCGTGTCAGATTTTTTAGCACAGCACGACCTAAACGAATTAAGCAAGGGTTCAGTCCCAACGTTTGAAACGATCAGAGGAACTCGTAAGCTGGAAAGCTATATTGATATTACTGCGTGTTCCAACGCTCTGCTCACCAGAGTTAAAAATTGGAGTGTATGTCGTGATGCAGCGTTGGGATCCGACCACAATGCGATTGTTTTTTCATTACAGGCCGCAGGTAGCTACGCTGCAAACAAAAGATCAAATGTCAAAAGGGGGGACATGCTCGTCGAAGGTCAAAATTGAGTTTTTATTGTATTTTCAAACCATGATCCTGGACACTCCTTAAACGTTGTAGATAATCTATTTATATAATTTTGAAGCCTTATTATCCTTTATAGTTATTTTAAACATTTGATGACTGCATGAAGTATTTTTGTTACATAAAATAGTATTCTTTTAAACCTCTCGCTCTAATGTTTTAGAATATAGTCATATTTCAGTACATAACTGTGCAGTGGTGTTAGAATTTTTTACATTTATTAATTTTTAAACGCATTTATAAAACCATTAGCATAATTTATTACGAGATAATTTTTGTAAAATATTCACGATAAAAAATTATTTTGATAATCTCTGTGATCCCAAATTTGACTAGAATTAGGCATTTTATTATTCAAAAAATCGGCAAGATTAACACATTTGAAGATAATTCTAAAGATACTTATTATAAGCTATGTCTTTGACCATTCAAGTGTGATAAACATCTTATGAATAATGATTGCTTTATAATAATTATTGACCTAAGAATAAGGTAGTGTTTTTTTGAAATACGCCATTTCTTTTGTCATTCCCCAGTGGTTAAGCTACAACATACGGCCGTAGCCATAAATTGACAAACTATAATTAAAGTAGGGAGTAAAATGATATTGACGCGCGTGTTTGAACATGTACCGTTTAAAAAAAAATAAAAAAAAAATCGGTTAAGTACATGTTCAAACACGCGCGTTAACATAATTTTACTTCCTACTTTAATTATAGTTTGTTATTTTATGGCTACGGCCGTATGTTGTAGCTTAACCACTGGGGAATGACAAAAGAAATGGCGTATTTCAAAAAAACACTACCTTATTCTTAGGTCAATAATTATTATAAAGCAATCATTATTCATAAGATGTTTATCACACTTGAATGGTCAAAAACATAGCTTATAATAAATATCTTTAGAATCATCTTCAAATGTGTTAATCTTGCCGATTTTTTGAATAATAAAATGCCTAATTCTTGTCAAATTTGGGATCACAGAGATTATCAAAATATTTTTTTATCGTGAATATTTTACAAAAATTATCTCATAATAAATTATGCTAATGGTTTATTAAATGCGTTTAAAAATTAATAAATGTAAAAAATCTTAACACCACTGCACAGTTATGTACCGAAATATGACTATATTCTAAAATATTAGAGCGAGAGGTTTAAAAGAATACTATTTTATGTAACAAAAATACTTTATGCAGTCATCAAATGTTTAAAATAACTATAAAGGATAATAAGGCTTCAAAATTCTATAAATAGATCATCTACAACGTTTAAGGAGTGTCCAGGATCATGGTTTGAAAATACAATAAAAACTCAATTTTGACCTTCGACGAGCATGTCCCCCCTTAAGACGTCCAAAGCTAACTGGATAGATTTTGGGCTTGTACTTATTTCCCAGATTCAGGATCGCGGTATCACTCTAGATAGATTGGATAGCGTCACAGACGCACATGAGCTCGAAGACATTGTCAAAGAATGGTCATTGGCGAACGAGTCGGCATGCGAGAGCACGATGGTGCGCTCTTCGGGCGAAGGATTCCAAAGAAAAATTAATCCATGGTGGAGTCCGAAACTGGATACACTGAAGACTGCTTTTAGAGTAGCAAGGACACAATTTCGCAATTCAGGCATGGTTCGACGGCCGTTCACTCGACAGATTTTTGAAACCCAGAATGGATTGGATATGTGCCTGTCTGAGGGACCAACTGCCTTTTTGTACCTGCGTTAGCAGATGGTGACGGAGTGCTACACACTTCTCTGGCGTCAGGAACCTCCGCTTGTTGTGTGTGTCCCACGTGATGTCCAGGAACCCTCATTGTTGGCTTGGGATCAGACAGGATCTTTTTATATTTATTAACCACCCTGAAGACTGTAGGAAGGTTATCCTGTATTCCACCTGAACCGAGACTGTTTCTCGGATTGGTTGGCTACTAAGAAGTCGTCTAGGTAAGTGAATATTCTCAGCCATTCTTTCGTAGGCGTTCGGCGACCCAATTGGTCAGGGATGCAAACATAATCGGAGCGGCTGACAGCACGAACGGGTGACACGTGAATTGTAGGAACTCCCCTCGGTAGGCTAGTCGAACGAATCGACAATGTTGAGAAGCCATGGGTACCTGGAGGTATGCCTGGCTTAGATCTATTATTACTAGCCAGTCTTATTTTTGTAAGACGGCTGGAACCTCGTAATGGTGAATTAGTTTGAATGGCTTTGGCTGTATGAACGCATTCAAACGCTTTCGGTTGAAAACAGGGTATAGGGTCCCGTCTTGTTTCTTGATCAGAAACAGTGTTGAGAGAAAACTGGGGGTTGGACCCGCTTCTTCTAGAACCCTTGAGTTCTTTAACTTCTCGATCTCGAGAGTGACCTCTGCTGATTATTGCGTTTGAAATTATTTCCGTAAAGGTAAAGAAGTACTTACCAATGGTGGTGTCCGCACAAAAGGTATGCGGGCTACAGCTTTTTTTTAACCAATGTTGGGGGGGGGGTACCCTACGCCATCCAGACTCCACGAAAGTCTATTAGGTGGCCCCCAATGTTGTTGGTCGTCCAGATGCGGTCACCTCCGCTTGGAGTACGGACCCCTGGTGTAGCCCGTACCTCCAATGGAGAACTCCTTTCCCACAGAACGTCTCCCCTTGGGAGTACCCCGGCTATAATGTGAGTTCGAGGGCCTTCCGGGACTCTGAGCTCGGAGGAATCCTTGATAGTGCCTCCCGAGTGAAGGTATCCTTCACTGAGGACGAAATCACCTGGCGCCGAGCTTGCATAATCTGTAAGCATCTGAGTCATGTGGTACAGGCCCATCGCTGTTATGATGTTTTGAGGATTGGTTGCCCCATCCACTAACCCTTGCATACCCATCCAGAAGCAGTCCTGTTGGGAAAACATCGCATTCTGGAGGGCCGCGATGGTCCTCTCCGTCAGATGGTTAGCTGATGACGAGTGGTCGTATCGACTCAACTCGTCATTTAGACCTAACTCTATGAACGTAGGGGCCGCCAAGATGTGTTTTTTGGGCGTTGTGCCACTCCTTGCCGGTCCCCCTGCCGAAATAAGGTACGTAACGAGGATACCTCAAATATCAGCATCTTAATTGACGCTCGTACGTTGAACTTTTCCTCCTGTAGCAGTTCTGCTTTGCCGTTTGGTGTCGATTGCTTTAAAAATATCCTCCTCACGGTTATTCAGATGTTGCGCCATACTCACTGATCACTTAACGTTCACTTAACTATCACTTAACGGTCGTCCAAGATATTTTTTTTTTGATAGTTAGAAATGAAATGTCAGACGCAATATCTAAACAGTAAGAAAGCCAAATCCAGAATGAAGACAAAGGAGTCCCAAACTCCCTACATAAAAAAGGCGCGCGGTATGACCAGTAAATAAAAAGGGAGGAATGACCAACGACAAGAAAAAGGAAAATAAATTAGTAGAATATAACCTCACGCGAAGAAGGAAGAGCAAACCGTATCTCAAGGACTTCAAAGTCAAATTCGAATAATTTATAACAGCAACATTGTGTAAATGGCCATAAAATTATTTAGTTTTCGTTCTAGCAACATAAATAGTAAACGTCACTAGACAGCGAAGTGGAATGTGGTTGCTGGATAATATTGTTTAATTTGACTAAACCAGTCTTATCTCATATTTTGCATATTACTTCACTATTTGGCAAGCCTGCCTGATCATTATCAATATATTGGCACACATATACGGATTTATTTTCCTTTAATTCATAATGACGTGAGTACATACATGCCAAATATTATGTTCTATTAATTTATTGACATATGCTTAAATAGTTACTACCAAGGTACTACTCATTCAATAACGTTAAAAAGTCTCAGAATAGTGACAACCATACTTTAGTTGTCAGAGGATTTATAACATACAATTTAAACCATATTTAATTGTCCCCTACCACACTTATTTAATTTGTTTTTCTTTATTTCATTCTCATTTCTCAAGTTATTTTGAATAATTATGTTTTAATTTCAGTTCCAAAGTAACATTTAAAATTACTCTGACATCAGACCCCAAATTGCCGTTCAAAGTGTGAGTATATTCTTTGATTGTGTATTATTTTAGCTATTTTTCACCGTAAAGTATGGTAGAATCAACACTAACTAATAGTTTTCTTCAATTGCTGAATAAATTCTACACTTTTTACCAAAGAGTCCTTTCAAAAGCTCTAAGTAGAAAGTGAAAAAGAATACAATATGTAAAAAAAGTAAGTACCTAAATAATGTAGCAAGAATTAATTTTAGTTTTAAATATAAATTTTAGTTCCAATACTGCACAACGCTTTAAAGATAATACCCCGTTTACATGTGCATAGATTTACTGGGCACAATAAGAAAATGTATGGGGAAACATGTATTATCTTGCAGTTGGCAAGATTGTGTGCATGAATCAAACAAGTTTGGAAGCTTCTAAATTGTTCAAATTTTTTATGTGCAAGTAAGATCTGCACCTGCGCAGTGGAACGATAATGGCTAACCTGCCGGTAAAAAAACGAACTACTCATTTTGAAGTTAACCGATTTTCAATACGTCCTGTCAAATAGTAGTATAAAATGACAACATCGCGTCTCGCTTACTCTTGAAGAATGAGATTGGAGAGACAGTCAGCACTTTTACATGTAAACAGTTATTGTCATGATAGTTTAAAATAAGGACTATTGCCGACAGTAATTCCATTCACGTGTTCAGGCACTATAATGTTCACATATCTTATTTTTGTTTTTAATCTGGGATGACCACTTAAAGATGGAGTTGTTTCAAAAATCTGTTTCTAGTTAAAATGATATTGATTTGATTTTAACATGATTAATCTGTTTGTTGACAGATGGTAACAATTCCTGACGAGTAGTCATCCCAGAAGATTATACAACCGGGATTTTGTGTGAAAAAATTAAGAAGACTCAATAATCAAGAAAAAAAATATTACCTATTTTAAAAAATAGCTTATTCGATATTATGGTTCAATGTTTAAAAGGGTTCATAAAAAATGGACTCCGATGATAAATATGAAATTCATGTTGCCGTAGAGAAAACCAAAGGACTGTTGTCTCTGTTTGAAAAATTCATAGATATTTGTAAAAGTCCATCTTGGCCTGATAATTCAACTGATTCAAAACAAATAGTACAATCGTTTGAGATTGCTTGTACAATTGAATGTTTTATGTGTGATAATAAGAATTATTCACCATCCTTTTGTAGCTTTTTCAAATTATTTACGAAATATTATAGTCATAGACATAACAGAGATGTTAATTTTGATCAAATTAATTTTGCAAAGGCGGCCAATTATATTTTAGAGAAGTTTTTGATAGTTGAATTGGAATCAGGTATTGCCGATATCGCCTTGACTGAATATTTGAAGAAATGTGGTGAATCTCGATTGCAGAGCATTTTGAAGGAATTGATTCTTTCATCTGCTACAAATCAAGTATTAAAAACGTATTTAGATAGCAAAGAGCTTGATAAAGAAACGGAAATTAATTTACGGTGTGAGCTGTTTTTGAATGATCTGCAAAATAAGTATGAACTGATTGATAGTATAATTAAAAATCTGCTATGCTCTGTGGATAATTTGAATAACTTGGATACAATTTGTAGATCACTTTTATTGAATAATATATTATATAAGGAAGAAATGATAGCGATTGAAAAAACTTTTTGCAGTGTTTTAAATAATAGTGATTCATCTTCAATATGGAATTCTTTTTTGATAGATTTAGACAAAATACTTTTAGTAAGTATCAGCGAAAAATATCCAAACATTTTCAAAGAAATTGTCTCCCATCTCATCCGATGCAGCAGTCATATGTTCTCGGAAATAACAGACATTGATAAAACTGTTTGGATAGTCAATAGAAAGGCATCTATTTTTCCTAATTTATCATATAATATAATTGTAGATTTAGTCAAATTATTCACTAAGAATTCCAATAAAATGTGTAGTGAATTTTCAAACATAGTGAACAGTTCTCCGCAAAATCCTCCATTTTGGTCTTCGGTTTTTAAGGATTGTGGAATAAGCAATGATGAGCTATGGAAAAATTTAGATAGCTTTTTTGATGAAGATATATTTTCGGACTCATGAAATATTCACTTTTTTGGAGAAATGTATTTTTGTAAATTTTAAGAATGTTTTAATTTGCATGACTTACCCATGTTAATACTTATTTTTTTTTACTAACGTAATAAAACCTTTTCAATTGCGACGTGTTATTTTTTTATAAATTTATCAATTTATTAATAACTACTGAAGGATTAAATTATTCTTGATATTTTCCATAATACATCACGACAATGAGATGAATATTATTTAAAAAAATAAAGTAAACCCATATTTTCTATTATAATCATTAAAATGATTTGTTCATAATATGTATTGCCAACTCATGAATTGCAGTCCTGGGATTAAAACAAATGAATTGTTTTTTACATGATATGAATTTATGTGTATTAATAATAAAAACCAAAGAAATTTCACATGTATTTACTACTTGGTAAGACTATTTTTATTAGATGCATTGGAACTATGTAATGCATATTTCTTCTCATAAAAGATTTTTGGGTTGTCGGCGCGTGTTCTTCCTCCTTCATTCCTCGCCGTGTCTGTCTTGTTACAGAGGCCATTCTCACGAGATAATGTATTGAAGTGTATTATGAGGTGGATGAATGCGAACTATCACAACATTTTTTTAGTCTGTGTTGCCTCTCTCTTAAACAAGACACCTTTTCAACATACTTGGAGCAGCTGCATTCATATACATAGGTTTAAGAGTAGACTTCAAACATTATCTCTTAAGAATTGCCTCTGCAATGAACCCGAAATATCAAGGAAAAAAGGAGGAAGAAGACACAGTGACAACTCAGATCTATTACGATAACAATCAACTGTAAAAGTTTTAAACCTTACATATTCCTTCTGATTCTGTAAACGTTAGGAAATTAATTGAATTTTGGGATGACAATTTTTTTTTATGTAAACTAACTGCTTTTTATATAAATTACATTTTGGTCGATTAAAACTAAAAATTTGTGAATATTGTCATATATTCTCAATCTCAGGATTTCGCGATCAATAATTAGTGTCTGGGATTGCGAACCTTAATTCTAATACAAACTGTTGATAATAATTGTTCTATAGACTAAGTGTTCCCGAGGCGACACCTTTCACTGCTGTTTTGAAGTTTGCTGCAGAGGAATTCAGAGTTCCACCAGCGACTAGTGCCATAATCACCGATGATGGCATTGGCATCAATCCGCAACAGACAGCTGGTTTGTATTTTTTTAGTCTTAGTACCTATCCGTTTCAGTTAATACTCTGAACAGTTCAGTGATCAGCGGTAAAATTAAGTGTAGGCTCAAGTAAATAAAAAAAATCATAGCATTTTTTGTGTAGCAGAAATCGACTGAATGTAACATCGTATACATAACATAGAAAAGCCTCAGAAACTTATGTTTTAGAAAGACTCTTGTTGAACCAGGTGGGATTCTAACATCCTTATTTCATTTGTCAGATGAGTGTTTTAAATAGTTAAGCTACCGACTTGTTTAACATTCATGCAGATATTTAGTAATTACGCTATCTGTGGTGTCTCAAAATTTCTTCAATAGATGGCTACAATCTTTCAAATTTAGAGCAAGATAATGTCCCTCTGAGGCAGACGAAACCGGTCCAGTTATATTTAATAAAAGTGGAATCAGTACGATAAAAAATATTGTTTTATTTAAATTGATAATAGCATTTCCACCATGAATTGACAGTTAACACAAATGAAAAACAAGTAATCATAATACTAACTTTGATTCATAGATGGTTACTTCAAAATAAATTTTTGACATCCTTGTACATGTTATTAATTTATAATTTGAGTTTAGACTTTTCCATGTTAGCTATGTATTTTTGATGAAGAATGTTATATTCTTAAATCTTGAAAAATTAAAAACAATAGACTAAAAATATGATTATTGTGGTTTTGCTTATCCTTAGCTGTCATAATAGTCAAAGTTGATGTACCTACATATTTTTAAATATTGTGAAAATGTCTAAATAATCAAAGAGAAAGTATTTCCAGGCGTCTATTTGTAATAAACACCCACGATGGCGGCGCGACTTATGCGTCGGCCTATAATGTCGTGGGTCCCAGGTTCGAATCCTGGGTCTGACAAGTACACAATATTGTTTTTCAATTTGTGTATGAGTCAGAGTATGGACCTAATAGGTAGAAGGAGTGGCTAACATCCATTTCTCGTAAAAACAAAATCTGTTAATACAAAACTTCCACTCTGTGGAGGCTCATAATATGATCCTGTTAGGATCGGACATGGTAAAAAAAAATGTAATCTCACTCTCAAAATTAATGGAAATTGGCAGCTTATCGGATGTGGCATAACAGGGTACGGATTTTGGTTGTGGAAAAATATAGAATAAACTTAAACACATGTTAATTTGTTATTTTCAATAATTACATCTGTCTCATAATATGCATTAAAAAGTTTGTCACAAAAAACACACCCATTCAATATTTGCAGATAGTCAGCTCATTTTGTGTCCCTTTTTCATGGCCTCAAATAATAAAGCGGACCCTGCTTCAAAACTGCTACCACGTCCCGTCGGTTAAGCCAGTTCACATTGGTTCCCTGAATCGCACAAAATATTTTTTGATCTATAACTTTCAAAGGCACACGAAAATAATGTTTAACAACCTAATGACTATTGATAAACTAAAAACATACAAAAAAATGCATGTCAGATTTTAATTTTCTTATATTTGTCGCAATAAAGGGTTAATCAGCTAATGTTAAAATCAATCATTTATAATGGAAACACAAATATGTTGTTTACTACAAATATTGAATTGGGGAAATATGTGTATTTTGACATTGATGTGTCATATGCTCAGCTATCAACATCATGCATTATATGTTTTTTATTCTTTATAGGTAACGTCTTCCTTAAACATGGAACCGAATTGAGGTTAATACCCCGCGACAGAGTCGGTTCTTTAGTGATGAGACGATGAAGATCTTGAGTATTAGAAACAATTTTGAACGTCAACCATCTACCCAAATGTATTTCATCTCCCATTTGGATGGATTTAATCGAGTGCAAGATGAACCCACACATAAATCAATTCAAATACATTATCCCTAATCAAGTGTCTATTGTGTAATGGAAGAAAACATTCATACATGTAACAGTGGATGCCTATTTTATATATTTAAATTTAACACCTTGCGAATAAATAAACTGCTTATTAGATAATATATGTTTAACTTCAGTTTTCTTTTTTGCGTAACGTCTGTGGGTTAACTCCTTTCTTTATAGCACTAACCATTTCAAATTGAATTACGTATTTTTGTACATTGTTTTTTTTATTTCTTAAATTATTTATGGTGATATTCGAAAATTTTTGATTATTTATGTATATTCACAGTTTATGCTACTTACAATAAGTGTTGGAATAATAAAATGGCTTTTTTATATAATCGAGTTTTTATTTGTTGACTGGTGATCAAAATCCATATGTATTACATAACAAAATACTTTCATGTGCATTTTTGCCATTCGGGAATTTTAAATATTATGTATGTTTTTGACAATGTGACCTAATTTAAACAGTTCAAAAATGCCTGTTATACTTTTAGTATTATGGTACTTTTAATATGGTTGAATTGTTGGCCACAGAAAACTAATAATTTGTACATTGGTGCACTGAAATATGCCACACAGTTAGACATTATTTCATATTATATATTACATACCTATGTGATATGTGTGTTCTTCAAAATATTCTAGATAAAGATGGTTTGGTGTATTTGGCTGCCTATCTGTGTACAACGATTGACACTGTCCTCCCAGTTATTGCAGTACTTATATACATAGTATATCAATTATAACGGCAATGTTTCGGTTTTAGCACAAGTCAACCATGTTTCGTATTTATTAAACAATATCTATTCATAATATTCAGGGTCAGAATTTATCTTGACAACATCTTTTCATTTAATAATTAATGGAACTAAGGTGATACCAATAATGTTATTAAATTATTGAAGTTTTTTAGTGCGAAGTTTGCACATATGAATCTGCAATGCAAAATGACTTGGCTAATTTAAACATTAGGTAGTTAAGCAATTATTTTTCTCGGAATCACTTTCTTTAATTTTGGCACTATAACAGTAGTGTAGTAGTAGCAGTGAAACAATCACAGAAACATTCAGGCTCTAACAAAATGTATTGTGATCTCACTGGGAATCGAACCCGGAGTAACCAGATGAGAAGTCAGTGTATTACGTGTTGGACTATAAGGGCTTTTGTATATTTAGGCATAGTCTTCTATTCTAGAGAAAGTTTACTTCCATGCCTATTTCAAATATAAAACGTAGGAAGAAAAGAAAAAGTCATTGAATTTTTTTTAGGTGTCTTTTATTACACACTAGGAAAACATTTGTGGTATTCATTGATTGGTAATAAATTATTGTGTCATAAATCAGTATTCGTATAGAAACAGGTAAACATAAAAGTTATTCTTTAATTCATATACATTGAAAATATTTTGTAATTTCATGAAAATAGAAGAAACAAAATGTTATAGTATAATATGGATATTTATAATGAATGAAAAAGAACCACTATTAATGAACAAGGAAAAATGTTAAAAAACCTAAACTCATGAGTTTATTATTTCACAGGGAATTATTTATTCCTACAGACGTCTGGGCAAACTTTTTTGAATAAAGGGCCGCATTAGGAATATAAAATAAATGTTGGGCCAGATGTAAAATGCCTACTATTTTTAGACATACATTATTATAATGGAAAAGGAATTTCCACGTAAAAAAAATAATTGATTCTCTAATAGCCAACAATTTAATGAGAAGAATGAAACTGTTAAAATTGCTGGTGCTAATTTTGTAGTTGAGATTCTTAAAACTTCTTGTAAATGTTAATAGGTGATGCTTGGTCGTTTTAAGAGTTTTTATTGATATTCATAATTAAAAATGTTTGTTCGCATATGTAGGTTGATCTAAATATAACCAACATTTTTCTAGCAGAATCTTTAAATTGTTCGAATTTGACTGAATTAAGAGTGTTCATGTATATTCAAATTTTATTTTTAAAAAGGCATCAATGTAGAAAAACGTAAACTTTTTCAGAAATACGATTAAAGCTAGCGGGCCTCACAGGAATACTTGGCAGGCCGTAATTTGCCCAGGCCTGCCTATGGACGATAATGTACTTCATGGTTTAATAGTATTTCGGAGTGGATATTGTATTATATGATACAATAGGAGAATTAATATCTCATCTACCACAATTAATAATAGTGCAGTAAATAAAAAACTACACTACCAAGCAATATCGAGAGAAAAGACCATACTGATATTTTAACATCTTATTTATTCGATACTCTACATATTTAAGTGTTTTTCTATTAAATAAGTCTACTAAATTAATATCGACACATTATCAATAAGTAAATATTAATTAATCATGACTACGATAAACTTATAACCTAAAAACAAATATTTTAAAGCTTCTTGTAAATAAGTGAACACAAATTTAATAATCACTATTAAATATCTATTATCCTTATAAAAATAAAATTGGTATGTATCCTGCAGAACTAGGGTTCTTAACCTATATATGCGCCCAAGGTATCAGCAATAATTACTGATGGTGCTCCAGCAATGATGGGCTGCAAGAATGGATGCATTTCCCATTGGAAGAGAGATAAGTCCTTAACATACTTTATGTATTATTCATCAAGAAGCATTATGTGCCAAAACATTATCATTTGAACATGTCATTCTGTAAATAATCAACAATATTCGAACAAATTTTTTATCTTGAATTACTCACTCAATTGATTAGCTCTATAAAACCTTTCAAAGTTAAAATACAGCTTTGGATAATTAATTTGGTAAATAATTCTCTTGTACATTTTCCAAGGATGAAAAAAGTGATTGGTGAAAACAGTTTTGACCTAAAACCATTTAACAAATGTGATACATAACATGTATAATAAAAATTTTAGAAATCTGTGTTCGCCCACTTTTATTATCCTATATCTCAAATGCGCCCGCGACTACAATAAGGTTAAGAACCCCTGTAGAATATGCTGTGATTCTTCTTGTTAATCATAAAATTGTTTTATAAATGTATTTGATTTTAGTATAACGAACTGTCATGAAATCTATAAAACAGGTACCTTTGTTTCAAAGTTAATATGGCGCACACACCAACTCAAAAATCAACGATAGATCTATTACTTATAATAAGATATATTAATTATAGTATAAAGTACATAATTAAAACTCATTTGAAAAGTAAATGCCAATATGAACCATATAAAACCCTTCAGGATAGATTTTTTTAAACAGCGAACATATAAAATAAAGTATTTTATCTATCCCCCAAGTTTGTAAAATCAAAGTTAAAAATTAATAATAATTGTTAATACTAATTATTATTATAATTAGATAGTGTAAAAATATAAAGTTGAATGTAAAAAAGCTCGCATGTTCATATCACAAAAAGAAGTCAAAGCATACCCAAATTTTGGGTTTATGATCATAATTTTATTAGTTAATGAGAAAGAGTAAAGGATGGAATTGAAAAGGTTGAAAACTCCCCCTTGAATATGTTGATATGTTGTAGAATATGTTTTAAAAATATAACAAAACTGAATCTGTAAATTTAATAAATATTGATTAGATTTTTAAATAAGAGAATACTACTTATTCTAAGCTTAAATATTAATTTGAGATATCATTACTAAATGTGACATTAATACATAATATGTAACAGAACTTTGGGAATGCGCTCATGTTATTTTGGAATCTGCTTTTCACAACGCCGTTAAAAAAAAACTGTAGTATTGACACAATATACATATGCATAATATGTACGAAACCATAGCTTTTTTCTTTAAATTATGTACCTACATTGTTAAAAATTAATGGACAATTTAGTTATCAGTTCTCATGAGAGGTTCAATAGCCCGCAAGAATCCTCTTTCAAATTCCTTCTGCGAAAACCTGTCTACTGATGCCCTGGAAAGAAGAAAATGGATTAATCAGATACACCTAAAAAGAAGAGGAATATAAGAGGTAGAATCATTGTTACGTACTGACGGATTTCCACTATTGCCACGTTTGGGCTGAACTGAGGTAATTAGCTACAATTTTTGTGTGTTATTTAAATATGAACCTAATAAACATAATTACAATTTTTCACAAAACCGTTATTTTGAAAATAATGCAATTTTTTTCATATAGAGTATTATAACATTTTATAGAAATATAAATTACATCAATTCTCTTTAATTTTTATGTAAAATTTGATTACCTCTTTTTTATTTAAAAGCACGAGTATCAATGAGATAAAAACTAAATGCTCTCTCCAAGTGGATATGGTTATAATTTTTGCCTATTTTATTAGAACTGTCTCGCAATCAGTTAATGGAGAGGATTTAAGACTTCTAATGGTTCTAGGCATTCTTAATTCCAACTTCAGTGGCTGTTTTCTTTAGGCAACAATAAAATTTCAACCCGGTATACTGCATTACTTACTACAGAAGTAAGGTGTGTATAGTTTATTTTCATAAGATTTCAGATTCTGTGTTGGTTCACCCTTTTTTCGATTTTAACAATGAATTATTCATACAGAGAACTTGAAACAAATGCTACTAAATAATGGAAGAGAAGATCTCCCAGTTATGGCAGTGTAAAAAATGAACAGTAATACTAATGAAAATGTGAATGCACCAAGCATGATTGACATGGTTTTATGTCATTATTTCTTAAACTGCTATCATAAAGAAAATAAAAATAATCATCAAAGAACAAACAAACCTCGCAGCTTCTTTGATGCAATTCCTCTGGTTTTCGTTCAAAGCCAACACTTCCAGAATGGCCCTCGCATAGTCCATCGGTTCTGTGGCCAAGAAACCGGTACGGCTGCCTTCGGATGTCTCCACGATGTCACAAAGTGGTCCGCCGGATCTGTGTGCTATCATTATCAACCCAGCGGCCATACACTCCACCACACCTGCACAATTAGAACAATAATTTATAGCGAAACTCATTCACAGTATTATTATGCATGTTATCAGTTAAAGCTGAATGTACCACATATTATGTAAACATAGTAATAATAAAGGGGCATAAAAATTATGCTATGTTACTTACCCGTCGGAATAGGCTTGGGCAATAAGAAAATCTATAGTTCGTAGAATTTGAATAATTATAATAAAACCACCATTTTATGTTTTTAAAGGGACTGACGAAAAGTGTAAACAAAGGAAAAATGTAAATTTGGGGTATTGAAACTAATTAAAAAATCAGACATGTTTCATCACCTTTTCGAGAATGTTCATTTTCTCTTGAATCAACAATATTTTTTTTGACAAGACATGATTTAAATGGCTATAAAAAAAAACATAAAACAACAAATACTTTTACAATTGCATATTGTGTAACCTTGGTCTTGGGCACTGCAGATATTATGTCTATAAATAGAAATGCAAACTTTTATCTGGAATTCATTTCAATGATTGCCATGCAATGATTTGAATGTTTTCAAATAAATTGGAATTTTATATCCCGTTTACACGTGCATGGATTTACTGCTGACAGTACGTATTATCGCGGCCATAACAAGAAAATGCACATGTAAGCAAGTATTGTCATACAAGTTGCAAGATTGCATGCATAAATCAAAAAAATTCGGAAGCTTTTGAATGTTCATGAGACAGTTGGGATTTTTTCGATCTGCGCCTGTACAGTAGAGCGATAGTGGCGAACCTGCCAGCAATAAAACGAACTACACCGCGGAGAGACTCATTTTTTTTTATCTCACTTATCTGGTTGACCTGCCACGCCGCCCCCCTCTGAGCCTGGGTCCCCAGAATAGAGCTCTGTCAACCCCCCTTATGGGGGCCATGCACCAAGATTACATTAATTTATGTTTTTTTATTTGATAAATAATTAAATATACAAAGAACATAACACACGACGAAGAACTAAATGTACATATTTCCATGTATTTCTATTATCAATATAATAACTAATTAATGTGATACCTGAGCTTGTTTCAATGAACGTAAAAGTTTTATATATTTTGACTTGATATTTGAAATAGCAACCCGAAGTTCTCGGTCAATACCCTTCAAGCAAGACTGCTTATTATTTTTAATTATAACTTGAGTTGAAAAACTTTTCTCACCTCGGTATGTCATAGAAAATGGGAGCTGAACTGCGATAGCCTTGTCGGAAATCCGAGGATATTCTTTATTAACCGAAATCCAAAGAATAGCCAATGGAACATCGGCAAAATTCAGTTTTAGCGTCCAGTCGTTTCTCAATTCAACCAATTCCTCTCGAATTTATAAGGAAAGCGCTTCTATAGAATTTTCGGCATTGGTTGCAAAAGTGTTTCAAATCCAGTCGTATTGATTGTATGAAAGTAATGATGAAATTTCTTTTGCAGCAAAGTTAAATGTTTTTGAGACGGATTCAAAATTCATTGTTTGTTTTCAATGGTGGTCTGGTAGGTCCTTTGGTACATTTGTATTTTCATTCTGACCTTGCATTGTTCATGCAGGTGCTCAAATATATTACCAGCCATGTATGCAAATTTGGCTATTGTATTGTAATATACAAAATTATTTGTGTTTTTTTTAAACAATGCACACCGGCACACCTAGCATCGTCTCGCGGCACACCGGTTGCGGAGCACTGGTTTAAAATACAAACTATTGATGCCAGTAGATCCATACACATGTATAGGCGCTATTATTTTTAATATGTAGGTACCTAATTTTTAACTGAATTTTGAATATTTCAGACGTAAACTGCGTAAATTGAAAATTTTTGAAAACCATTGTTTGGTCCGTAAATTATCTATGCTATGGATACCTATACAGACTCATGTCGCTGACTTGAAAAATCAATATGGTAAGCTGATACCCTCCACAGCACTCAAAAGCAGTATTTTAATCCGAAAAAAAAAATTAATAGACATTCATACTTACTTATGCCGAAATGCTCATTCCACATTGCGTGCAAGCCCATTGTTCCTTGCTGGTAAATATCAAGAAGTTCCGTGTAGGATACATTAACCTTGAACTGAACGGTATCCTCCAGCGATAAGTGCTTAGTGAAGTCTTTCAAGTTTTGAACTCGTTCATGGTCCTCTTCATGGCGGCAGGATCCAACGAATATTAGGCGCAGCTGGAGTGAAATAGAAGCATTATTATGATAATTCGGCAGCAGTAAAATGATACTTTTAATACCTAATTGAAGAATGAATGTCACATTGAAACCTCTTCAATATTGTATCTGAAAGGCATTAGTCGACAAGTATCTTCGGCAAATCATTCATGGTGTGTAATGAAGTTAAATGTAATGTAATGTAAATGTAATGAAGTTAAATGTAAATAAGTAATGGAATATTTGATTTACTAACTCGGTTCCATAGTTCTTCATTATTGGTCAACAGTGTTCTCAGTTCGTACATGGCATGCAGCATGAGAGGATGATCCTTTTCAGGACGGAACTGACCCACAGATATAATTTTTATAAGACCGTTATCTGCTGCCAGTGAACGCAGGGCCTTTAACTGACTGACCTGAAAAAATAAAACAAGTTATAAACAAATAATTTTACTGTCTATGAAACAAGACATTAGAATCACTATTTCGTTTGTAAATTAATTATACTTATAACATTTCGGTTGATATTTTTAAATTCCTTACCTCACACGGTGGATAAACTCGATGAGTATTCAAAGGTGCCTTCCACAATCGATTGATGTGCTCTTCTGTCCATGTTCCGTTTACCATGACAATGTCGGCAGATCGACCCACGATTCCATAAAGCTAGAAACAAACCAAATACCAACATTATATTATGCAATGATAATTATATTATATGAATTCAAGTATTGCCAGTTTATTGAAATCAGTTAATAACAATGATTTACAACCCTTTTCCCAAATCTTTTAATAAAATTACGCTATAATATTATGAAGTTTATGCTTTGTGGAATGAAAATCATATTAACGCAAGACTCCATAATAGCACAATTCATAAAAATATTTCTTATTACTAAAAAGCATTTCATTGAAGTATGTGCAATACCGTGAACGAACCATTTTTGAAAATAGTGAGTGAAGATAAAAAAAATAGCAAATTTTTTGTCTTTCCATATTATGGTTCAAATACAGTTTTTTTTACAGCAAATAAGTAGTATGTATGGTTACTTTGTCATATTGATTCAAGTCGATTACAAGAGAACCATTTGTCAATTTTGAAATTTTAATACACCAAGCCATGCGTCTTCTAATTCTTAACAGAATGCGGCATACAATCTGTTTTAAAAATGTTGGTTCCTCACGATATTGTATTTATACCGATTTATACTCAATAATCATTTTACGATATAAACTTTCATAATAAAATCATTTGATTTGTGAGATACAAAATTAATGGTATGAATACATTTGTAACAGCATTGTACCCAATTTAAAATTCATGATATTTTTTGCTAATAGCTAATAAAATTTGGTTTAAATTACAAAAATCATTACCGCAATTCATTAATATTACACAGAAATTACAATAGTTATGAGTTTGTCTATGGAATTAATAATCAACACACGGTGTATAGGATAATCGGGTTAATAAATAATAATGATCTTACCCATCCAAAGATGCGATAGTAGATAATCTTAATCCAAGTGAAGAGTGGATTCCTAGCTATCAGGTTGGTGTTGTTATGGGAAGAAACACGATTAATTACCCGCCGCATCATATCATCGGTGATTGTCGGGTAATGAGTGTAGGTTGCAGTCTTACAAGGCCCAAGGTACTTGAAGATTGGCATTGTAAAGGCATAACCCATTGTATCGATGTAAATGTCTGTCAAAAAGATAGTTTCATAATATTGTTTATATATAACAATAAATTTAAGTAAGTACATCAAAATGCTGTTTGGCTGGTGTAAAGGACAGAGTCAGAGACCGGTCAGGGAAATTATCTAGTAATAGTAGTAACTAATTTAAACATATTTATTACATGTAGCAGAAAAGATTTATTTTCAAAAGAAAATTTTGACATGAAACGATTGAATTTTCGGTACTGTTCGGTTACCAGGAATACAGCGGAAAACACATTTTGAAAATAGCCGATAAACTGGAATATTTGTTAGGTTAACCTAACCAACCCAACCTACCCTAACCTAAACTAACCCAAATTAACAAATATTCCAGTATATCGGGTATTTTCAAAATGTGTTTTCCGCTGTATTCCTGATAACTGAACAGTACCGAATTTTCTTGTTGAATATTGAATGGTTCGTAGGACAACAAATGTAATAAACACAAAACGAAATTAACATCATCTGGAATTATTGTGTATTCAACACTTTCAATTTTCTGTGATATCATATTTGTAATATATACATGCGTTGTTCACGATTTGCAATATTAAATAATGTCTATAAATCTGCCAGTATAAGTTGTCCACTGAGTGAAAGCGCTACATGCTAACATTTGACATATCATTCAATACTTTTTATACTGTGATAAGCTTAGTTCTAAATTTGAACATCGGGCGATTTATGCTGGTATATCTACAGCAAATAAATTAAGGCGAATTCTTCACTGAGCCTTTTTTAAAGAGGCACCTAGCGGAAAAATACGAAGCTTGCAAGTTGAGACATTTTTTTGATAATTTACAATTTCAACTGTATTAATGAATAAATATGTATCTGAAAACATTAAAAATAAAAATATTTTTTATTTTAAGTCAAAGACAAACTTACAATTGTAAAAAATGTAATAAAATGTGAATTTGTTCTATCGGTCCGCACCCTATTATTACATATATTTTATGGTCGTATTTATTATTAAAATTTAGTTTATTAAGTTTTCTAAGCATCACCTAAGCGATTTTTGACAAATTCATAGTTTTAATATTTTTATATCTATTTTAAAAAACATCGATTTTTATAAAAAATATAAATGTGTATAACTTGAAATCCTTTTTATTTATATTAATATAAATATTTTACTTATATTTATGAGAATAATTGATTTGATATAAATAAAAAGGATTTCAAGTTATACACATTTATATTTTTTATAAAAATCGATGTTTTTTAAAATAGATATAAAAAATATTAAAACTATGAATTAGTCAAAAATCGCTTAGGTGATGCTTAGAAAACTTAATAAACTAAATTAAAATAATAAATATGACCATAAAATATATGTAATAATAGGGTGCGGTCCGATAGAACAAATTCACATTTTATTACATTTTTTACAATTGTAAGTTTGTCTTTGACTTAAAATAAAAAATATTTTTATTTTTAATGTTTTCAGATACATAATTATTCATTAATACAGTTGAAATTGTAAATTATCAAAAAAATGTCTTAAATTGCAAGCTTCGTATTTTTCCGCTAGGTGCCTCTTTAAAAAAGGCTCAGTGAAGACTTCGCCTTAATTGCATTTGGGAGTCTACCAGGATTTTACCACTTACAGATCTACCGATGGTACAATCCAACACTGCCAACACATATTATCAACACACTATGCAACCCTTAGGAATGTACATGCAATGATTTTTCCAAGAAAGAAGAAACATGAAAACTTATGTTAGGGACTAAGAAATACTCGATTTAGAATTATAGTCAAAATACCCATGGATTGAAAGCATTCGATGTCCTCCCCCTCTGGAGGTCCATAATATGCTCTGCTTTGGGGGGGTGAAAATGGTAATTAACCGTTTTTATATATATATATATATTGTAAGTATGCACTTTGAGTTACAATGCCAATTCGGGAAAATTGGAAGTTTGCTATGTAATAATTATTATAATATCAGAGGAAATTATTATATTAATTTTTACCTGGGTTCAACTTGAGGACAGCTTCAAAACCGAGAACCATGGATCCAAGGCTTTGAAGAAGAAGAGTGAAATAGGGATACTTCTTGGCTTCAATGAATCCTCTCATCCCCAAATAGATAAAGTTAACTCGGTCCTTGTCCACTTTTACGTTGAACGTATTTTGGGCTTTGTTTAAGATCTGTTCTGGTGTTGCATCAGTGTCTCCCGTGTACACATAAATTTTTGCTGATGGATACCTACAAAAAGATTCCAGAATTCACCAGAATTAAACAACTTTTTTATGCAAACGTATAATAAATTATTGACGGTAGAAGTAAATAATATAGGATACTCTTGATTAGTTGCGTGCAGATTTCCTTTAAAAGAAAATGACTTCATAATTATGTGTGCAGTCGAATAATTTTATAAACATGGGGTTTTCAAACTGTCTCGTATCATGGCACCCAAAGTATACACTAAAAGGTTTTTCACATCTTAAATTAAATTAGCCGGATAGATGAGCCTCTTTCCCACACAATTGTTCAATTCTTGGAATCAAACTCGCTCAGCTGGTGATAGATCAATCTGTCAATTAATACGGTTTCCAAGTAAATAGATACTATTCTCGAATACTCACAAGGTGAGGGAGAGAGATAATCCCATGTCATTTGAGAAGTTTTATACTTAATTAGTCGTTCATCTATATAGTCTTGATAATGTTGTTACAACTGAAATAACTATCGGCTTAAAAAACAATCCGTAGAATTTAATTTACTTTATATCGATACCCTAGTTCAGGGATCGGCAAACCGCGGCTCGCGAGCCACATGCGGCTCTTTGGGTATTGGCGTGCGGCTCTTTGCCAAATTCCCAATTCACATTTTTTACAAAAAAGGTATGATTGTTGTCGTTTTAAATCCGCCCATTGCAATAGTCGACAAATAAAATTTTTCTCCATTTCATATTGACGCGAGCACTTTTGAAATTTTTTTTTTGTGGATTTAACAAGAAAAGAGTTATGTAGCTCCAAATTTGTAGGTCTTGCCACCAAAATTGAGGATTTGGAGAGAGAAAAATGCAATTTAATTTCACAACACAGCTAAAACACTAACAACAAATACTAAAAGATCTACATAATAAGGTAAATATTACGATGAACAATATAAATAGCATTTAGAGAAGCCAAATAACCGATGAAAATTTGGAGTCACGCCTAAAATTGAAAACTACGAGTTACATACCAAACATACAGACACTCTCCAAAGAAATGCAAGGAAGGTCATTGTTCACATTAGTTTTAAGAATGCGTGAAAATTGTATGTAACTCATTTTCTGTAAAAATTATATTTATAATGTCAACAATAAAAAAACTTATATTTATTCGCAAAATCTTCTTCACTTGATAAATAAACAATAACATTCACTGAAATAAATCATATTTATAAAAATATATGTATGGCTCTCGAATTTTTTTTTAACCGTTACTATACTCATATTTGGCTCTTTTGGTCCAAGAGTTTGCCGACCCCTGCCCTAGTTCAATAGGGGAACAACTCATAAAACCTTGTTCCAAGATAATGGCGTTTGAATTTTTTGCAGTAATTCTCATTTTAATTTTAAAGCCTTGATTTCGATGAAAGTGTATGTTTTTTTATATTTAATTTAGTGGAATCCATCAATGCACAATGAAATTGTATATTTTAATAAGGAATTAGCCAATAAATTTGATTATATACCGGAATTACTGATTAATCTCAGAAATGGTTATTCGATTTTATGACACATTGATGAAATTGTTAACTATTTTTTTTGCTGAATTATAAAGAGAAGACCTTTCTACATCGAATGGCATTCTTAACTCAAAACGTTTAAATTTTGAGTTGTTCCCCTATTGAACTGTGGTATCGAATTATGTAGTACCTATTTTGTAAAATGGAATTCTGCCAAGTAAATTCTGACTCAATTAATTGGTGTTATTGATTTATTACAAACATCTCACCTTGCCAAGAAAGCATTGATGGCGACCCATAGAACTCTCTCTCCGCCGCCCCCCGCATTGCAGTACGGATGGAAGAAGGCCACAGTTACTCCTTCATTTTGTCTCCGGTTTTCTTTCCTCGCCTTTACTCGCATCACGCAGTTGGAGAGGAGCATCGCCAATGGCACCATAATCACTGTCACCCCTGTTATGACTACCAGCGAGCCTAGAATGATCGCAAGCAACCTGTAAAGAATTTAAATCATTTGTTAGCAGTTATCCTCGGAATAGTGACAACTTTATTTAATTTTGCTTGCTAATCGAAAAATGTCAGTTGACAGTCATGCTGACATTGTGATTTATTTTCATTGTGAATGAACAATCAAGGTTGTTTTAGTAACAGATGTTATTACTTTTGAATGATTGAAAATTAATACTATCAACTGAAGGTACTTGATGGTATATGAATTAAAATTTTAATTATTTTAAGTTTTGTATTATTCCATTTCAGTAATCTTTTGTGATCCTGGTTTCACCTTTTGGCATCTTCATGCATTATGTTACACATGTATGATACTTTAAAATCATGTGAATTCAGAAATATTGTTGTTAATTTAAACTAAAAAATCGTGAATGTTAAAATTAACTATGTATATTCATGCTGAGTAAACTGAATGTAAAATGCAGAAGAACCAATTGGTCAGTACAATTCCGAAGTGATTACAAGAAAATATATTGCCATTCTTACTGAAAGCGGAGAAATTCAAAATTTGCAATAGCTATATTGACATTGAAGTGCTTTTGGGTTTGGAGGGGTGGATTTTAATTACCCAGCGACACCGCACTATTTTATTTAGTACTACACTACTGATTTAGGGAGGCTAGGTAAATTAAATTCAATTGTCTTTGAACACATAATATTTTTAGAATATTGTATTTAAATAGTTTTCATGTGTCCAATAAGATCATAAAAAGAAAGAAATTTCCTTGTACAAAAGCATGGGTCATAATTATCTCTCATAGCTAATTTTGTTGGGTCATGTTAAAACTTCAGATTTTCCGTGTGCGCATTATGCAGCTTGCGGATTATCCGTGCATGAATTTAATTTAAAAAAAAAATCGGTTGCTTTCGTAAACATGAACAACTGATTTCTGCAAACAAACCAAAATCACAAATTTACTTAATAAATAATAAGTATTAAACATGTTAAAATAATTGTCTGCTTTAGAAATGTATAATATAGTATCTTAAAAAGAAAAAAACCATAGGTCGGATTATGCGTGTTAATTATTTATCCGTGCCGCCTCTCACCACCATCAGCCCGGATAATTGGGAGTCTACTGTATTTTAAATTGACAATGTGTTACAATAAGTAAATTGAATGGACTAAAACAATATTGATTGAAGCTTCATGAAATGAATAAGGACACATATGATTGAAGTTTAAGCAAGATTTGGAAATAGGTAGTAATTTATTAATTGTTTTATTACAATTTCAAGAAAGAGAAGATTTATCAGTCCATCTCAATAACTTCTACATTTCCAAGGGCGGTAAAATAATGAGCAACTGGTGCTTTGACAATATGTTACAACAGAAACAACAGCTCATTAACATGATAATATGATGTATAATTTACAATTACTTAATATAGTTTTGAGTAAACAGAAGTACAAATTGTGAATAGTATAGTTTTTTAACAGAATAATTACTTGAGCACAACAAAAGTGGCGGACATTTCTTCAATTGTAACCATGATCGCTCCACTTGTCAACTAGCTATAGTGCAACAGTGAACGCATAACAAAACTAACAGAAAATAGTAAACAAACTATTGATTTATCCCAGATGCATTTCCTGGAATAAAACGACTGCTGCGACGTCGGCCTAAATGTGATTGTGACAAGCTATTCCTGTCGCGCTTACTCACTGTCAATAACAAACCCTTAAAATGTTGTGCAACTAGCTACGTTGAAGTTTTCAAAGAAATGTTGAATGAAAACCCATAAGGGTTTAATTTAAAATTGTACAAATATATACAAAAAATAATAAAAAATATATAACTTACATCACGGAGTCCAACATGTTGCTTATATAAATAAAAACAATTGATCAGCCGGTGTCAAATACACGTATGCGAAAATCATTAGCTAATTACGCTAACGTCAAACTGACAGCGAAAAAATATATTAATGCTGCCAGTTAGATTATAATTTGAATTATTTTATTAAACAATTTAATAATGAATGGTTCATATTTTCGATAAATTCATGTGCTCAAACAACAATAATTAATTTTAGAAATATGAATGCAAAATTCATATAAATAAAATATATTTTTATATATTACAAGTGCATCATCGAATTGTTAATAATCTAAATATTACTACACCATACATAAGTATAAATATCTCCACTGAGAGCCCCCTCATTCAAGTGTTGTGCTTTATTTATTGAATTAACATAAGAGAAATAAAGATAATAATTATGTAAAAAAATAAAACATAAAATATGATTTAAAAATTAAATTATTTTTAATTTAATGTTATAAACAATATTATTGTTTGCTATTGTATACTCTATTGATAGGACTTCCGTAGTCGGATAGTGTCGATGTAATTTTGATGGTACATACATAAGGTAGTGTGAAATTAATATTGATATAGTATTCCCAATAACACACATTAGCATTTATTTTTTTACATCTTCGAACACCAATCGCGAAATTTTAAATAATAAACAAAAAACAAGTACGTTGCTGTGTTCATACGAAATGAGATTAAAATCTGGCAGAAACATGATTTGACGCAAATACAAATCGACTATCGAGTAAAAAATACAAGGTGGACTTGTTCGCACCACGTTATTGGTTTCAAAGTGTCGAGTGTGCTTAAATTGTTTTTTTTTTTGGTAATCAGTGTTAGTTTTGATAGATAAAATTGTACGCCGAAAAAATGACGTCTCCGACGCAAATCGTGAGCGCT
Organism: Rhyacophila brunnea; assembly: GCF_057557595.1. Lineage (NCBI taxonomy): Eukaryota > Metazoa > Arthropoda > Insecta > Trichoptera > Rhyacophilidae > Rhyacophila > Rhyacophila brunnea. The sequence goes on from NW_028232774.1 coordinate 27,613,185, forward strand.
TGCAATATTATTTTATTTATAATGCATGCTTTGATTTCAGTTTTTTATAAATAATCATTAACTATTTTTCCCTATAACATTCACTTCATGGCGTAAATTATTTTTAGTTGTTTTTAACTTTTCAAATACCTACATACGATTCTATTGAACATATTTTTCGTTCTTTGTTAATTAATAATAACATAGAAATCATTACGATCAGTTTTCATTTATTTATTTCTACCTAATGACTTTTCTATGTTGGGTCAGCTATTCCTATACCCTGTAGTTTATTGAACCTTATGACCGGTTTTGTACATTTCATACTATTATCAATTCGTCAATATTATTTTTATATTCCTACTGGTGCAAGTACCTATTTCATAAAACTCTAAAAAACATAATATGAGTGGAAAAAATAATAAAATTTGCTATATTATGCCACTTCAATGAAACAGCGAATCTCAACATTGATATAAAACTATGATACTTCACTTAGAAATTTATTTTTTCAATAACGTCACCATGGTGTCCTGAAGAACTAACTAGCCCAGTTGCAATTTTAGTGTGAGGATTTTTTAAAAATATTATTTATTTTCTTTCACTAAAAAGAATCTTACATACCTATACTTACGTACTTTATCACTTGTGTAGGTAATAATATATCACAGTAAGTAGGTATATTAAGTACTTAATTTAGTCTTGAATAAAAAAAATAGATTTATTATAAAATATTTACCTAAGTGTAAAAAATCATTTTAAATATCAATTAAGAATGCACAAAAGTAACCTTTGAAACACCCTCCTGTACGATTTTCTAGTTAGGCTAGTGTCGCGCTGAGGTACCTAATCGAGGAATACAAAAATAAGGGAAGTGGGTTGGCTTCTGGGTGAGACTGTAAGAAGGTTTAATTCTGTAGTGGGGAGAAATATGGAATAAACTGAAGAATTAAATTATATACCTAATAGGTATATTTAAATAAAAATATGTATAAACATATTCTATTTGAGGCGTCTAATTACAAAAAGCCACAATTCAATATTTTCGGGAAACAACGTTTTTATGTTTCAAGTTTCAATTATTTCTATTAACATGAGATTATTTTTTCCGTTGTATTCTATGTCGAAATTAGAACTAAATGGCAATTTGTTTCAGCTGATAAACTCTTAAATGTAATAAATATAGGCAAAATAAAATTGGATGTAGCGCTACTTGTACCTCATTTTTAAATTTATTCCGCATAAGGCACATATTTCCGTGGCACTGTCATGAGTTTACCAGATGCTTCAGCATGGGAGACGCCCTTTTCAATATTGAACGTTCCCTTATTGGTTGACTTAAAAACTTAAAAACTTAAATATTATGAAACACGGAGTTGGCGCTTTTTGTAATAAATCGAGACTTAAAATATTTTTTTCGTATGGTTATGTCGCGTTTTGGAATTTATAGATCAATACATATTGTGTAAAATTAAAGAATACGTGCATATTTTTTCTCGATTTTGACCAAATATGGACTTATTGCTTTTTGGAATTAAACGCCTCATTTACTTAACACTACAATAGGCCATGAGGCCCAATGAGAGTAGTGCAGTGAAGCAGTAGTGTAGTATTTTATTTTCAATATTTGCTCCTGTATCACGTAAACGAAATGCGCATTCAGTATTGATAATATTTGAGGACACTGCATGCTTTGTATTTCTTGCTTTTTATGACCTGACCGTCAAAAAGTAATAAACCAAATCAATCTTCAAATTATTTGCCTATTGTACCTGACTTTCACATTTCCATTTTATTAATCTGTTTTGTAGATTTGACCCATCATCCATGCGCCGAGTCAAGCGGTAGCTCATAATTTTTAATTTAATTCTTCTGATATACAAGACAGTGATCCGACCAAAACTAACCTACTGGTCGGAGTGTTGGACTCTCACCAAGGCTGATGAGTGTGCACTCGATATATTCGAGTGGATGGTGCTGCGTAGGATATATGGGCCCATACTAGAAAGAGAAGAATGGCGCATTCGGCATAACCTAGAGCTCTACAACCTCTTCCAAGAAAAATGTGTCTTGGATACCAGACCGGATAGTCAAAAGGTCGATTGGCAGGTCCAGTCAGGTGGTTGGACAGTATCAACAAAAATGCTAGAGTGACCGGTGTAGATACCTGGAGGACACTGGCCCAGGATAGGGGTGCTGAAGGAGGCTAGGGACCGGCCTGGGTTATTGGGCCATTTATGATAATGATGATGATGATGTTTCATGTAGATCTCATAAACTTCAAGGAAAATCTTGGGTGTTTTTATATTTCAAGTAGACAATGTGTAAATTAATAATTATAATTTTTGTTACTCAGTTGAAAAGTATCGGGCCGAAGTTGGTGCCATTCTTCAAGTCTGTGGCCGTGTACTTTGTGTTGTTCATCCCGACGGAGAAGCCTTCCGTGTGGGGCATGTTCGTGAAATGCGCTCCCATCCTCAGCCTCATGTTCTTCGTTCTGCTGCACGGCATGAGCTTCGGAGACGAGTGAGAATATTTTTTAATTCTTTCAATAATTACTGATATTAAGCGCGTAATTTTGAAAACACTTCTGAGAAAATATATTATAACCAATAGAAAAAACCCGCAGGAATCGAACCTGCATCTCTCGGGTTTCGCTCCCACGCACATATACCACTATGCTAAAGGTACCATACTTAATTACGACAAATTTTAACTAATGACTCTTGGCTTTTGTATTTTAAATCAAAGTAGGTATTACTTTAATTACTAACTGACGTCACGGATCACTCCAAGATATTTTAGTGTTGTAGCTTCCTTGAACTTGCTAATAATTTTTATTAATTACTAATTACTACTGACATTGACATGAAATTCTAAAACCATCGAGGGTTCTTTCAACAAGTTCGAAATGTCATGGCTAATAGAACTACTAGAAGTCACATTCATTCTAGGGCGGATCAGTGACCTGAGACCGGCCCAAGTAATTTTCTAGTCAATCAGCTCAAAATTAAATTGTACACATAATAAATGTTGACATGAAACTGAATCGTATTGTCAACTATAACAGTTTCAAATTTATGTGATATTACGAGGGTGGGTCAATAAGTCCTTAGAAAAGCCGACAGGTGGCGCGACTAGTACTGTAAGCGGTTTGTTTTCATGCAGCGGCACTACCGATTCAGTATGCTGCGAAGTTTCAATCAGATTGGTCGGGTTGTTGTGTGTTTCTCGTACATTTAAAAAAAAATTTGCTTGTGGAAAATGGAAAAATGGAAAATGGAGAAAATTGAGTTTAGAGCTGTTATTAAACATTTTAATATAAAAGGGTTAACAGCAAAGGAAATAAAAAATGAGTTGGATTTAGTTCACGGCATATATGCTCCTTCACTTGCAACTATTTATAACTGGTTAAATGAATTTAAACGTGGTCGTACATCAACAAAGGATGAACCACGCTCAGGACGTCCTGTAGAGGTGACTACACCAGAAATGATCAATAAAATCCACGATATGGTGTTAAGTGACCGAAGATTAAAGTTGAGTGAGATAATTGAGGTTACAGGGATCTCAAAAGGTAGCGTCATTTCTATTTTACATGACAAATTGGGCATGAAAAAAATTTCTGCAAGATGGGTGCCGCGTTTGCTCACAGTCGACAATAAACGCAATAGGGTGGTGGCCTCTAAAGCCCTGTTGTCGCTCATGCAACGCAATCCGGATGAATTTTTTCGTCGCTTTGTGACTGTAGATGAAACATGGATACACCACTATACTCTCGAGACGAAAGAACAGTCAAAGCAGTGGATTGCGAAAGGCGAACCATGTCCAAAGAAGGCGAAAACCGTAAAATCAGCTGGTAAGGTTATGGCTACTGTATTTTGGGATGCACGTGGAATTATTTTCGTTGACTATTTGGAAAAAGGAAAAACAATAACAGGGGATTATTATGCATCTTTATTGGACCAGCTAAAAAACAAAATTGAAGAAAAACGGCCTCATTTAAACAGGAAAAAAATCCTCTTTCATTAGGACAATGCCCGTGTTCACACATGTTTACGATCAATGGCTAAAATTGAAGAATTGAAGTTCGGATTGGTCGACCACCCACCGTATTCGCCAGATTTAGCCCCCAGTGACTTTTTCCTTTTCCCAAACTTAAAAAAATGGCTAAGTGGACAACGTTTTTTTTCAAATGAAGAAGTCATCGATCGGACAAATGCTTATTTTGAGGACCTTCCGAAAACTTATTTTTCTGACGGTTTAAAAAAAATTGAGAAACGTCTAACCAAGTGTATTGAGTTCCAAGGAGATTATGTTGAGAAATAAAAAAAAAATACAAAAATAAAAACTGTTTTAATGCTTTTTTCTAAGGAATTATTCACCCACCCTCGTATATTTAGTATCTACATGTATTGTTCATGATGTGAAATAAAAATGTTTTGCAATAAAAAATTGCAATCGGGACTCGCTGGCCTACTAGAATTTCTCTCAGTGAGATTGATCTATCCATGCACTCTGTATCCACCGCGAGTGGAATGTGTCGAGACGGGATTATTGAGTTACTCCAAGCGATTGCAATAAAGTAACCAACTCAATAACCCCAGCGTGATCGATTGCACTTGCGGGTTGTACAATGGAATAAAGACCCTGGTCTTATTCAAAATTAACTTTGTGATGTAATAGAAAACACGTTAGTTTCAATAATATGACAATTTTGATTTGTATTTTCCCTTGAGAAGATAAAACAGTGAGCGTATTGATAAGAATTACAGTGTACAAATTAATTTTTCTCTGTTAAATTTGTAGTTTGACCACATGAATTCTATATAATTTTAATAAAATCGAGCAAAACAATTATTCAGCTCATTTAAATGCAAAAGAAACCAATCATTATCTATGATTTAATTTGATTGATATGTAATTTATTGAAGGAATCAATCAAACAATATTATTCTTTTATCTAAATCCATATAAAGACAACTTAATAGTTATGAAAATTAAATCAATCTTGTATCTTCGGTTTCTAAACAAATTTATGAGGATGTGTTTGATTCAGCCAGGGATTCGAATCCATGACCCATTGTATAACAGCTGCGTATTTAAACTAAAGCAAAAAACTAAAGATTTTTGGACAATGACTGAATTACACTATAGCATGAATTTGATATAACTTTATAAGACAGCGGTTCCAAATCAGTGGCATGCGAGAGTCAACTGTCGGTACCCAGTTGAAAACGTTGAGAACTACTTGTATAAAAGATATCTTCTTTTCTTTCTTTTGACCATATCCAATCCATATGGACCTCCACAGAGTGGAGGTTTGTGTTAACAGATTTTTGTTTGTACAAGAATTGGGTGTTAGCCACTTGCTCAACCTATTAGGTCCATACTATGACTTCAAACACAAATTAAAAACAATATGCCAGATGCAAGATTCGAACCTGGGACCCACGACATTATAAGCCGATCCGTAATCCGCTCGGCCATTATGAGCATCTATCAAGATATCTAGCTAAATGTAACCTAATACTATACGTCACATAGAGGCAATGGATTCATGTATTCTTACATGAAGTGAAAATGTCCCGTAAATAGTGAGTTTTGATAAGCGTCAGAAAAATCTTTAAATTAAATAATAATAGTTTAAATACATATATATTTGAGAAAAGACAAAACTTGACGTATCCATTGAGGAGCTGAAGATTTAAATCTAAAATTAAAAGTGACATAAGTAAAAATTAGTCTGATCTCTATTTAAATTCTCATCATCATATACCTATTTATGCGTGAAAAAGGATACAAACATCAATAGAACTACTTTACGTTATGTCGAATTTATAATCGTATATTCAAATTGTCATTGGTTACCGATACAGTTGGATTGTTTTGATTTCAGGTCCAAAATAATTATGACGTGATATGGCGAATGCCTGTAAATGCATAAATAAACGAGTCTTGTTCCTCATAGTCATTGTCGTGTGTTACATAAGATAATAAAACCCGACACCGATATCTTAGTTAACACTGAAAACTTCATAAAATATGCGATAGTAATTAATAATTATTGCTCTACTTCAATTATGGATGAAAACTTATTGATTCTACTGACCTCGATTCAAGAAAATCAATTTCCTTTCAAACAAACAGTTGATTAGTGGCTTCGTTGCATTTTTTCCAGGCACATATTCTCTCGTAGAATATTCATGGGTCTGGTGTTTTCGTGCGGGGGAGACGCCCTGCTAATATGGCCGCAGTACTTCTTACACGGAATGGCCTCATTTGGCATAGCGCAAATATTCTACACCCTCGCTTTTGGATTCCAGACGATGAATATCACCCTCGGCATCACGTTGTATTCTATATGCGCGTACGGTGAGTAATGTTTTACTGTATTAGCGTATTATCTAAATTGTCTTGCTTGCAAAGCTATTATTTTTTATTTGTAGTATTCGTAATATTTACCAGCTGATAAGTATTCAAATCTATTGAAATGTGCTGAAAAATTGTATGCCTGTTTTGGTTCGACATACTTGTGCGAATCAGCATTTTCGCAAATGAAAATTATAAAATCGAAGTACAGAACAACTTCAATGTATGAACGGTATCATGTTTGAGAAATGGTTTGAGTAATTACACCCCAAATTATATGAAAATTGTAGAAACCTTACAATATAGGATACGTAATCCAAGCTCTGTAGCATCAAAATTTATGCATTCAAAATACAATACCTAACTCCAGTTATGTAAATAATTTTTTCTATGTACAACGCTTTATTTAATTTTCATGGTAAGATTCTATTTTCGTTTAAAAATATACCTATTATATACTATGTCCTTAATTTCAGAAAAAGTAGATCGCGGAAGATTTTTCTTCTCCAAAGTAGATCTTAATATGTAAAAATTAGTTGACACCCCTGCTCTATAGCAATGATGGTTTTATTAATTGTGTCGATTAGATATTGTTATTAAAAAATCAAATTTGGAATCTCTTGACAACAGCAAAATTATTAGTTCACAATGAAGAATTTTGTTTTGATATAAATTGTTTAATCTTCTTTTTTTTAAGTCATGACATTTTATTAATCATTATCATTGTTTTTGTTATTTGTTTTTTTAGTAATCGGAAATAAGAAAAATATTAAATCCTAATTATTGATATTGTTTTTAAAAAGTTTAATAATAATGAGATAAAATAATATTTAAGGAATTAAATCTGACAAATATTTTATACAATGTCACTAATTTTATAAGACATTCATGACATTTAATTAAACACTTGTTTTAGCAAAAATTAATGATTGCTGCCCACCGTAGTTATGTTTGTAGTTTTGTTCTTATAAATATTCGGGCTTGATTTTCATTACCCGGGTGACGTTTGCATGTTGTTTTTCCATTTAATGCTTGAATGTAGTTGGATCTTTCTACTTGTTTCTTCTCTATCACCAAGCACCAAATAGGAGATGCGCGAATGATTCACTACCATCGTCAAATTTACCTTCCATATGCATGGAGCGGAAATGGTGTAAAAAAAATAATTGCCACATCTCTAAATATATTTTTATTATATTCAATTTTCCACTTTGCAATGTATTATTTTTCTTGTATGATACGGTATGCAACCATTAAGATGTCGGCAGATTGGTATGGATCAGTTTGCAGCCAAAAGTAAATGTGGATTCTAGTACGATTTTAGTTTGTTTAGGCGTTTCTATGAACACAGTGAAAAATTTCAAACCATATTGACTCTAATACAATTAACTATTTCTTATTATATTTTTTTTTTTTGTATAATTTGTTTCTTTGTTAAACACCACAATAGGCCGTGAAGCCCAATTACAGTGGTAAAACTCCCAGGCTTGAGAAATTTACGTATTAGATTATGTAAATATTTTTTGACCGGGAATCGAATCCGGAGCTCCAGGATGGCAGTCCAGCACCTTACGCACTGCACTACGAGAGCCGCCTATATTTTACGTATAAACTTGAACATGAACCCAGGAATTGTATGGCCACTCATATATATATCCCGTTAGAGATAATGACACGTTTTAACGGAAATAAAACATTAATTTATTTGTCATTGTGGTTTTTCTTTAAACTTTAAGCTCACAAGTAACATAATATTTTCTAATAAATTCATGGAATCAGTAGAAAATTTCTCAGTATGTTATGTAGTTTTGTCATACTCGAAAACATTTCTGAGCATTCATGTTATTTGTCTGATTTGACAGTCATGTAGTTATTTATATCCTTATTGGCCTTGGGTACTCCATCCATTAATATCAATTACAAGATGTGTCAATTGAAATATTCATGTGTCGCTAAATGGCCAGCTGCTCTCAATTTTGGATAAAGAATTTCAATTGTATAATAGACACTTATAACATTAATTTCCTATGATTTTCGAAATATTTACATTTTAATAAACATTTTGACCATTTATTTCCATAAACACAAGATAGTTTTTTTTTTTTTTTTTAATTTTGTTCTGTTATAATTTTCAAAAACTACTGGACTAATATTGATGAAACTTGCACAGCTTATAGACAACACTGTTAGTACTAATTCAATAAAGTTCAATCTCAACATCCTAAGAGAGTTCCAAAGTTATAAGATAAAACTGTTGTCTATATAGGTGGATAAATTACATTCAAATCGAATCAGTCTATTTAAACTATATTTCTGTCTACTTTTTATTTATCAACTAAGCGCAGACATACTCTAGTTTATTATAAAATTCATTGTTGTTTGTCGTGGATAAAAATCAACGTACTGAGATCCCCGGGGTTCCAGCGGCTAGCTCAGGTGTCCATCGAACCCCGGATTCACAAAAAAAAAAAAAAAATTCAAACGGTTGGAGTGTAAATAAAACACAGTCCTTCGTGCTCGTAACGTGATATTGTTTATATTTTACATTTTTAGTTTTACAAATTATATTTGGGATTTTTACAGTGGTAGTCGTCAGGTCCGTACCTATCGGAAAGGGGACGCTTACTAACATCCTTTTTTCTTTTTTTTTAAATTCCTCGTACCGACGCCATCCAGCAAAAAAAGGACTCTCGTGATTGGCCAAATTTTATCGCGTGATCTTTGATTCGGCGAATCACGAGCCTGACCCTGGCGCCGGCGCGCGAGGATTTCACGCACAATGCGCGGCAAAATTTATTATATTTAAATCCTTATATTTAGTCTTAAAATTATCTCTTTCATCCATCATCATTTTTACTTTTTAAATTAAAAAGAAATACTTACGTGGTTGAGCAAGGAATCAGATTAGATGTTTTATGAAGCCGTTTCTAGAGGTCAGGGTTACGTTTCGACTTAAGCTACTAAATGATTATTTTACACCGGGAGAAGCCCGCCTGTAACAGGGGTGTATCAGTACCTTGACCATTCCTGTCACATTTTATCATAACCTTCAATTTTGTTTTCAATGTGTGTACAGCCCATTATTATTTTCTCTTTCCACTGATGTTTCTGACCTTTGTACATAGTAATTAATTGCATGTCGTGTTTATGTTCAATAAATGTTTTTTTATGATCTGTTTTTCATATTATTTTCTATTTTATTTTTGAAAATAATATGAAAATCATAATTGAAAGTCGAGATAGTAGTCAGGTAAATTGTAGTATTCATTTTTATCACTACTTGATGGAAAGAATTTTAATTTATTTGTTTTTTTCCACAATTTAAGAGTTTTTCAAAAGTGGTTCTTTCACTGGCTCCCTAAAGACTGCTTCACATGTGATTTTCATAACTCGCCAAATTCAACATCAAATAGCTTTTAAAACTTATTAAATATGGGACTATTTTTCAATAGTAGATAAATCTGGCACGTTTATTTTCAAACAGCGTCAAATCCATTTCAGCCAACCACGTCATTCCAAGGCAGATGTTATTTTGCTAAATGCCATACGTTATGAATGTAAACAAGGAGACAACGTCTTTGTTTTGTTGCTAGTAAACACAAACTTTTTAGGAAGGAGAAGTGAAAATGTCTTGTCAACAAGTATATTTTACCTACTTTATAATTATTTTAATATAACACCAGTTTTATCCTGATGGACATTTTCAATTGGACGGTAGCCAATACATTATTAAATTTTATTATTCTTACGTCATAGAAATATTATATTTGGTTACAGCATGTAACTCTTTTTAACAATAACTTCTCTTACATATTGCAGCCGTGTCACTTCTGATTCAGAACACAACGGGAGTGTTCACTGTGGGCGTGCCGATCTATTCGTTGATGCTGATTACGATGGTGTGGCGAGCGATGGCCAGGGTGAGATTGGGCAAGGGCGAATGGGCGTGGACTGAGATCTGCTCTTGTGTCGGAGGAATATTCTTTGTCCTCTCCGACGCCGTTATCGGCTTCGACCGATTCTACAGCCCCATACCTCATTCACAGGTAATGTTGTTTTATTCTGTCTCTATTTGACATATTCAAATTTCTGAGTCAAGTTATTTAATCTAAATTTTCTCCAATATTTTTAATTTATCCACGCACCACCCTCTATTTTGTGTATATTGTACTTCATATAGATTGATTGAGGTGCTGAGGATTAAACATGTACAAGTTACACATATTTAAAAAAAGTATTTATGAGTTGTTTTCTCAAAGTAAAAACTTTTTTATGTGTGATTCACACACATAACTGGTTTGTATGAAAAATTATTAACATTTAATTCATAATATTGAATTATATCCCATGGACACAGTGTATATTTTATCTGTATTTTAAAGCCAGTATGTTATAGAAAATTATTTAAATACATATATCTTTCGGAGCCAAATCTCCTTATGAGTCTATTCATAAAAGAAACCTTACATTAAAACCAAAAAGGTGAAAATCCATATATATCGAGGGACTGAAAGATGTTAAATTACATTTTCCCGAAAGTGTTCTCTTTGGACATAGAACACACTAGTTCTCAATGTACAGATAATGTTGTTTACTTTACTTTGACTGTTTTGGCCCGACATGTTCTCCTTCAAACACTAAAAACATTAATAAACAAATAGAAATAATGATCATTTGCGAACCAGATCCCATTAACAGGATATTGAAAACAGTTACTATATATATTGAATTTACAATCCCATATTTAACTTTGAAGTCAATTTTATCATCTTGGTTAACATGTGCACTCTTTCGTGAGAGTGAATTTAGGTGGACGTTGTTTTATATGTTTTTAAGATAGGGTCGATCAACCTAGTTCACTTGGTGTGCTTCTTTGTACTTTTATTTCAACATGTTAACACTTATTTTATACAATGCCGTGAATGCTTGTAATTTATAATTTGTCATGTTGATTATTATGTAAAATAAATAAATTTGAATTTGAACTATTCGTTCTAACCTAAATTATAGTATAAAAAATATTTTAATTAAATTTTTAATCAAAATTGATTTAATATTGTCAAGATGATCTTGAAATGGTGAGACTTAAAAAATAAGTACAATAAGTACAAAGTCCTCTGCTATCAATAAAATTATCAAGTTCATCTGCTTAACATGATATGACAAAATATGAGTTAATTATTTTATCTAAGATAGGTGTATATAAGAGAAGATTAATATTTTAATGGATTATTAATTATATAATATGTGTTTCAATGTGTCATCCATAAATAATGACTGCATTTTGGTTTAGTTTCATAGTTTTAAAACTTTCAAAATTTCACAAATGTCCAAATTTTGGTTATGTTAGATTTCCTTATTGTAGTAATAAAAGTATTGATTGTTTTCTTCCAGATGTTGATAATGACCACTTATTACATTGCGCAAATCGGTATTGCTCTCAGCGTTGTGGACTCCAGTTCCACGTACAAACTGGCTCAACAGAAACTTCTAGAAAAAAATGCCGCAAAGGAAAAGAGTCAAAGTGATCAAGTTGTAACCAAGTCTTCACTGGACGTCCCCTTATCTTCCAAACATACTGCCAGCAAGAAAAGCGTATCAAAAGTGTCTACCGTAATTAACACTAAAAATGACTGAAATGATTTCACTTGACAGATTTATTTCTTTTTCATGACAATTTTTTCAAATACTGATCGTGATGTTAATTCAATTTATATATTTTTTGTAATTAAAGAAATTGGCCACCATAGATTGAACCACTGAATTCATCTTTATTTGGTAATAATGCATATTATATTTAGAAGAAACTAAAAGTTGCAACCTAAGTAAATTACCATTTCCGCTCCCTAGAATGAACACACATCTTTTTATGAAGAATGATTATTAGCCATTCGACCAACTTTACTGATAATCGGGTAATCGAATCTACACCTGCAGTATTCGAGATACTACTCTACCGTGGGGACAAACTAACTAACATAAACAACTCAAAAATCGTAAAATTAACAAAATTTTGGTTTTTTAAACCATAACAAATATATACAAAATAATTATTTTCTTGTATAGTTGCATGTGTGTATAAATGTATTTGTTACTTATAATTCAATGGGAAAATGCACATAGATAAAAAGCAAACTTTAATGTATACCGTGGAATTTCATTAAATCGGCACTATAAAATTGTGGAAGCCCATACGATATTATTAGGAACAAAATTTAACAAAACATGTTTTTATATTTTTTACCAAAATACTCTCTTATCGAGATTTGTTTCTCATAGGTATTTAAACCTTGTATAAAAACTACACAAAATCAAAATGCCATAGTGACAGATTACTGGACCTGTCAGATTAGTGAGAAAATGCCCACTGTGGCGCTATCTGTTGTTGATTGATGTAATTTTGTTCATAGGAGTCCTCAGAATTCAAAAAAATATTCATGTCATACAGTTTATTGAATGATAATCGTATTGAAAGGAAGACTTTTTCTACAAGAATTCAAGTTTATGAAGAGATGGATAATTATAATAATCATGATGCACTTTTACCGGTAATTATTTGTCAGATTGACAAATCCATTATTTTCTTTCTCGAAGACTGAAGATTTCATATTATATTGGCTGTTATACTGCGCAGACAGAAACCCAACGATTAACAAAACATAGTTTCTGAAAAAAATATAATAAAACATTGGCTCCCATCTTGCATTTTGTATGAATATTCAAAATATATTTTACACATATTATACTATCACTATTTCGATGCCCAAGGCTACAAAGCAATTTTTCAATAGCCATACTAACATTCTAATAAAAAATATACTTATTTATAACGTTATCAGCTGTTCCATCAGATTGTAAAATCATTTTATCAATCTGGTTTAAAAATACAGAAGATTATTATAATCCTGATTCTACCTATTACATAATATTATACCCCGTTAAGAAAATGTATGGGTAAACATGTATTATCCTGCAGTTGGCAAGATTGCGTCCATGAATCAAACAAGTTTGGAAGCTTCTGAATTTTAATGCGCAAGTAAGATCTGCCTGCGCAGTGGAACGATAATGGCTAACCTGCCGGTAAAAAAACGAACTACTCATTTTGAAGTTAACCGATTTTCAATACGTCCTGTCAAATAGTAGTATAAAATGACAACATCGCGTCTCGCTTACTCTTGAAGAATGAGATTGGAGAGACAGTCAGCACCTTTACGTGTAAACAGTTATTGTCACGATAGTTAAAAATAAGCTCTATTGTCGACAGTAAATCCATGCACGTGTACAGGTGCTATTATATTTTTTTAACACCAACAAATTCAGCTAAAAAGTTATGCTATAAGAGCTTTTGTTTTATGATGATATTATGATATTAATTTGAAAAGAATGAGTTGATTTTTTAAATAAATACTATTTAGCTTTGCTTGAGTGCTGAATGGCCCTTGTTGGCTGGGCGATGATTGATCACTGCTAGATTCTGGTGTGACCATAATAATATTTCGTTTAATATTTTTTATATAATTTTTATGAAAATACAAGCCCCGATTAGTGTACAGATATTTTATGCCCAGTTTTTACTGAAATTGAATTATATGTAAAATATCAGTCTGCATCACACCTTTATGCTGTAAAAATGTTGTATTTCAAATAAGAGATGTACAGTAGACTCACGATTATCCGGGCTAATGGTGGGGAGATGCGGCACGGATAAACGAAAAACATGGATAATCCGAACTATGGTTTTTTCTTTATAAAATACTACATATTATTATATACTTCTAAAGCAGGCAATTATTTTAACTTGTTTAATACTCATTATTTATCAAGAAAATCTGTGATTTTGGTTTGTTTGCAGGAATCTTTTAATGATTTTCTAATATCAGTTCGAATTATATCGTTGTATACACCGTATCGTGCATGGATAATCTGCAAACCGGATAATCCGCAAATGGATAATCGGGAGTTTACTGTTATAATATATCGTCTCGTTCAAATACATAATTATGTCCATTTCACCATTGATTGTCAATTGTTTCGAATCTTTCAATCAAATTAAATTTTCTCAAAACATACCTACTTTCTTCTGTTCAGTAACCTATTCATTTATAATATCAATATAGTGTCCTGTTTCTGTATTCTCCGAGTAGAGTTCAGCTGAATTATATTTTTTCCAAATTCAGCTACTTATCTATCTAATTGTAGATTTGTTTTAAAAAGTTATATTTTTGTTTTAATTTTTGACAACAGAAATGATTTAACATTTTTTGAATCTGTCAAAAGTCAATATTTATGGCTGCATTTTATTATTGAACAACAAATGACAGCATTTAATTATCTGTGTAAGTTTTAGTCAACCAAAGTGTATTTTACACATTTGGATGAAAAGGTTATATTTCTCTTTTCTTTACATACTTATGACATCTTGAAACAGTGAAATATAACGTCATTAGGTACCTACTGTTTATTTTTTTAATTTGTAAAAGATCGAATGTAATATTTAAGTGAAATATGGCAGTCCCTTGTAAGTAATCATTGTCGACTGATACATATTCGTTGTGGTGTTGGTGTATAAAATGTGGTTTGGTTTTGGAATATTAAATTTAGATGTCACTACGTCTTTCCATAAAAAAATATTAGGTGTAATCAATATTTTGAGAGGTGCAATTATAGCTATAGTTATTATATCACTGTAATGATAATACGTAGTAGGAATATTGTATAATTAATCGTAGTGTCAATATTTTTTCTATTTTACTTATGGTGATAATTGATATTATAAGGATTTATAATTAGTGTTAGAATTCTTTATCAAATAGTTCCTGAAAATAATAATATTAATTTGATTTCCTTAGAAAAGTACAATATTAAAAAAAAAATTATACTATTATTTTACTTCTATATGTGAAAATTTGAGTAGGAAATACTATTGGACAAGTTTTATGTGCCGAGTGCAATATGTATTCTGTATTTTACTAATTTTACACAATAGACTAGTAGATGACACTAGAAATATGTGTATAATATACTTTTATTCAGCCAAAATAGTGTAGAAATATTAGTTTGTTTTAAGTGTGAATATTAAAAAATCTATTTTACAACAGAAAATGATCATCCAAATACTCATAAACCGAAATCAATTTTAAACATCAAATTTTATTGTCATACAAAATTCGTAAGTAGGTATAATTCGAATTTTTCATCCTTCAGTTTCTAATTAACAATATTTTTTTGCGTTGGATGCAAAAATGCACTTGTTAAAAAATAATGTAATTGTGTAAAATAATTTATAAATAGTGTTCAAACTTCAATATAATTTGTGTTTACAATTATGTACACATCTCAAGACTGATAAAAAAATACACATCAGATTTTTTTTTTTGTCTGAGCAGGGAATAGTTGAAACATATTAAAATGCAAAAATCCTGTGATAGAATGTGTAAATAAAAAAAAATGTTTTTCTCACCTACTATGTATGATATATTTTTTTACATTGTTTTCTCTTTGGGAGTTATATTACAAGCGAAATAATGTTTAGTTTACAAAGTATGTGATAGAAAAATCACTTAATTCGATGGTTTAATAAGTTTATGATTGTGATGTGTTATGAAGAGTGAATTTATATTGAATTAAATTCTCCAGAAATATTTAAAATGAATGTGTTATTTCTTTGAACCGATCCAAAATTAAATGATTCACCTATACCCCTTTCCCTTATGCACAATTACACGGATCAAGGCTTAGGCCTTGTCCAAACGGTGCGATTTGCCTCGCACGTAACAAGTCATGCTTTCTCCAGGTATAACAAGGCCAAACAGGGGTAGGACAAAAGTACATCATTCCCCAACTTGTCATTCAAGGAAAGATCTACAGTAAGCGTATCGGAGGACGATGCCGCATTTCGTGGCTTAAGAACTTCCATGATTGGTACGAGTGTAGCTCTACTGAACTATTCCGGGTAGCAGATGACTAAAATGTATAAAATTAAAGCAAAAAAAGGACTGCTGGTCTACTGATGAAGATAGCTACTGATACCAAATATCATAATGCCTAAATCCCCCATCAAAAATCCTGCAATCGACAGAGTTGGGAATATAATGATAATATTATTGTAACTGTAAATGAGTCAAGGTTAGACCAGGATGCACAGCGAAACAAACAAAAAGAAAGTTACCGTTATCTGTTTCTGGGCACACGAAGGATCGAGAGTAGGTACGGTCAGTCAGTAACCTACCCCGAGCCTTGAACGTCGCCTTTAAATACAATTTTCCACCTTTTCGCGCCAAAGCGTGCGTTTACAAAATAATGTTGCTAATAATTGTTACTTGTCAAGCGAAATATACTTATGTAATTCTGTACCTCAGAGGCAGACGGATGCAAGTGCCAAATACCCAATTGTTCAGGAGAGCCAAAAAACAATTTTTTATTTTAAACGAATACTCCAATAATAGGAATAACTTCCAAGAAAATATACATAGAATGATCAATATTTTTTGTATTCTAATTCAATTAAAGTACTTCTGGAATATGTAAGAAAGGAATAAATATAATACAATTTTATATCTAAAAAAAATAAAATAAAAAATGTAGTGTGGATTTACATCCTTCTGCCTCTAAAGATATTTTGTTAATGTGGATTTGTATCTTATTTACCTAGCCAAAATAAAACAATTTATAAGTTAAAAAAATTTATAGGTATAAATATAACAAAGCCAAACACTTTTTTTTTTAAATTTGATTATGTCATCACCATCATCAGCCTGAATCTATTCACTGCTGGATGAAGGCCTCGCTAATCTCCAAGCTGATTCCACTTCTCTCGTTCCTGTGCGTTGCGTTGCCAAGTACTTCCGCAGAACTTTATCATTTCATCGATCCAGCGGCCTCTAGGTCTACCTTGTGGACGTTTTGTACCTCTTGGATACCACTGGATGACTAAATTTGTCCAACGATTGTCTCTTCTTCGAGCTATGTGTCCAGCCCATCTCCATTTGAAACTTTTAATGAACTCCATTACATCGCAAACCCTTGTCTGCTTCCTTATTCACTCATTCCTCTTTTTTCCTTTCGCGTTATGCCCAGCATGCACCTCTCCAACCACGTTGCGCTTCTCTAAGTTTCTGGATCTCTCTTTTACTTAGAGTCAATGTTTCACACGCATGTGATTACGGGAAGCACACACTGGTTGAACACTTTAGGCTGTAGGCGCTTTAGGCACAGTGGGAGGTCATTTTTGAAGAAATTATTCAGGCGGCCAAAAGCACTCCAGCCTAGCTTTACTCTGCGAACAATTTCATCAAATATGCATCCATCTATAGACACTTGTTGTGCTAGATAGATGTGGTTATTCACCTGTTCGAGCTGAATGCCATTGATGAGGATCTCTTTTTGGCCCGCAAAGCAGTTGAAAATGACTTTCTTTTTTGATACATTTATTTTCAAGCCTACTTTGTTTCTTACTTCAGCGAGTTCCTGCATTCTGCTTTGGAAGTATTTTGAGTCTTGCAAACTACTATGTATTGTCATCGGCAAAGCGCAGATGACCCACGTATTCTCCATTTATGGGGGGACCCTTGTCATTCCAGTCAAGTTGCCTGAATCAGTCTTCAAAGGTAGCTGTAAATAGTTTAGGTGAGATTGTATCACCTTGTCGGCCTCCTTTGCTGATAGGAAATGCGCGATGGTTTATAGAGATGTTGTTGCGCTACTGTATGTTATTATTGAAAATATTTATATAGCGCCCAGGGATTCCTTGATTTCTGAGTGCATCGAGTATTGAAAATTTCTTTATGGAATCGAACGCTTTCTTATAGTCTATAAAATCCATGGATAGCGGCAGCCTGTATTCCTGTTACCGCTCTGATTTATCTGATGACTTGGATATGGTCCATAGTGCTGTATCCTCCTCTAAAGCTTGTTCTCCTGGCAGGTTCTCATCTAGTACATATTGCAGACGGTTTGAGAGAATTTTATCTTAGTGGATTATTGGATTTGCATCTTTCTGCTTCTAAGGTAGGTATGGCATTTGCATCTTTATGATATTATGCCTATCTTTTTTATTATAGCAACTAGGACTTTCATCTCTCTGCCTCTAATAAATAAAGCCTTTAGCATGACGATTCTTAAAAAAACTCATTTTCCCCAAAAACAGAGTTGCATCCGTCTGCCTCTGAGGTACAGATATTAATGTCCCTGAATCCGTGTTTTTAATAAGTGGAAAAGTATAAATCAACACCCTACGTAAACCCATACCTATCACTATATGAGCATGTTCATTTGTAGAGAACTTCAGACTACTATGTGAGATTAATTATCCGACAATTTGCAGGGTGTATAAAAAGACAATTCATCAGAATGAGTAGACAAGCAGCCGATAATACTACACTTCGAAAAATCATGTATAATTTGTGTATTACTGCACTCGACTAAATAATCACAATGAAAATAAAATATTGCCACCATTGGCCACTTCACTCTAGCTCGGTGTTGCTTAACCGCTGGATCACAAAAATTTTCTAATGGTCTGCAAATAGTTATCAATTTTAAAATGTATATTCCAAGCAGTACAAACTTAATATTATTCTCTCCCGGGATTTTCCACACATTTTTACACTGAGCAATAAGAAAGATGCGTTCAAAAAGAATCTGGCCCTTTAAGATTGCCGCATACAAGAGAAAGAAAAATATAGAAAAGTTTCTCAACTTTATCACACTGTTATAATAATGTCCATTATGGCTATCTGTTATAATATATGATTTAAAAACTAATTAACAGAATACTATGTATATAAATAATAGCTTTTATTTCTGCGAAGTATTTCTCCTTTTTTCACCGGTGGTCCGTAGGTGTATAAATGTCAGTCTACATTTTAATGTATGTAGTGCTCATGCTGTGGCCAAAATTGGCATTTGTTTTCCAAACATTTATCTCCTGTAGCTAATTTGAAATGCCAGATTAGGAGTGTGATGAGATACACATCGAACATCAGATATTATGCAACATAACAGAATCATGAAATTCAAAAAAGGACAATATAATACGCAACTATATTATATCGTCTCTGTTCTGGCAGAACCATTGATATACTACTAGATGAGCAGTTCCCATACAAGTGTCATTTTAAAAGTGTACCACAAAAGATATTATGAATATCGTCTTATAATATTTCCTTGTAGGTATAATGCGTTAAGACCGATAACATGGATTCCCGAATTTCACCCGTATTGCCCTGGCTGTAAAACTAAATTTGCGTTCTTGGAATAGTGAACCTAAGGGTGCTGCAACGCAAAGCAGACGGAGCAAGTCGTCATGCTCTGACTATTAGTTAGAGTAAGATGCAAGCTAGATCGGGCTTACCCAGTAAGTTTTAACAAAGGCCGACTCACTGAAAATCGGGCGTCATTTTAAGAAGCATATGATTCATCCAGTAGTATATCAATGGGCAGAACACACTAACTGGAGAATACTAGTTTTGAGTAATTTGACTTTGAAATTGTTAAAATGTTTGAAATAATGGTCTATCATGTGAGTTTATAACTAAGTAATCGTAAAAAGGATGACTTTAAAATAAAGACTGTTTATTTATTAAGAAGGTTTCCAGACGGTACAGTTTGAAATAATGAACATCTTGGTACTAACTCAATATGTAATTTTTTCGAATTAGTGTCTTCTGCCAGAACAGTGACGATATATACTATCCGAATATGCACTCGTATAAATTCTATATCAATAAATCTTACCTAGTCTTCCTGCCTCCTTTGTGTTTCTCTTCACATGGGGTGACATCAATCCGGGGTAGGTCTAAGGAATATTCATTAACTTCCAACAGAACGATAGTCATGCATTTCAAAGAAGTAATTTCACTGGTTACTGATTGTACATGCTTAAATGATAAAACAATGGGAAAAAATAAGGAAGACACCCATTTCACCAGTGGAAGAAGAGTTCTTATTGACTGAGTAAAATTCACATTTATTAAAAAATGATATAGGTCAGGGTTGGCGAACCTTTTTACGTACGCGTGCCAAAATTTCTGAAATACTATTTTTCGACTGTCTGACGTGCCGAGCAGTTTTTCATGGTGAAAAAATAGTTTTTAAAAACCCTATTAAAAAATGATGATGTTCTAGATACCACTCACCGACACATGCAGTCATTTTTTATAGGTTGAAATGAAATTATTTGTTAATGTATTAATCAATTTGAAAATTGACTTCATAATCAGTCTGATCAGATGAGACGTTCTCTCGCTACAGTGGTCTCAAGCATTGTAAATCGATCAAAAATTATAGGTTTGCAGCGCGGCATCCCCCGCCGCCTGGTGAGATTAGTGCGATATGTTGACGCAAAAAACATATGCAATAGGATCGACATATGCAATTATATATTTTACATTAAACGTAATGCTTATTGCTGAAGAGCATTTGCCTGGTATTTTTATACAATGCGATCTGTCATATAATATTATTATTATAGATACATTTTTCTCTTCAAACGCGTGCTATGCAAAATTATCTCGCGTGCTATCAGGTTCGCCACCACTGATATAGGTCATCGCCATAGGTTCAACAGATTTAGTGAATGGGCACCTTTGTACGAGAGATCATCAGATCTATCAGGATGTGGAGGTTTGCCATAATTAATCGTTGTTTTTTATTCAATCGCCATCTTAAAGACACAGCGCATTAGACATTTATATTTATGGCTGGGAAGGAAAGGATAAGTAAAACTAACAAAAAATAAATATTTATAGCACCGGTTTATTGGTTTATATCAACATTATATTAATCTTTATAAACGGACAATATACCAATAGCATTGGTTTCTCATTAATATTTTAAGTTTTGAGTACAAATTTTAAAAGGTGCTTATAATATTACAGAAAATATTTTATATAAATTTCCTTATCAACGCAAATTAGTCGAAACCATTCTGCGTTGTACAGCTGACGTTCTGGCTACATTATTATATATTTAAGGCTTAACACATTCTATACAGACAAATCTCATCAATATTCCTTTACCAACTTTAACACATTGCAAACTACACATTAATAATTAAACTAACTCAACGATTGTGTTTATTGATGTGGTATCCGCATTCAATAACTAAAAAAAAAAACATTTGAAAAGCATTATGCATTCTAATTAATCAAGCGAATGAGAATATATTCTGTAGATTTGATATTTTTGTCAGAAAAACAAGAAGATATGATTAGAGAAAACATCACTTTTAAAATGGTTTTATTAATTTTTTTATAAGATTATGGCTTGTAACATTAACATAGACTATTCAATTGAAATAATAACACAAAATATTGAAGGTGGTTAATTAAATTTGGCAAAAATGTCACTCAATCTCAAAATGCCCAACACAGAAATGATTGTATGTCTTATTGAGTTAAATCATATTTTGGATTGTATTAACAATTCCGAAGCAATAATTTATTTTACAGAAAGTAAACTACATATTACACATGAACTATTTAAATAACACAAGCAGATAAAAGCATATTATTTTGCTGGCTGAAAACACTATAGCTACTATACCCAAATTAATTAGGTCATTTATGCTACCCATAAATATGTATAAATTTAGATGGCAATTCATTACCACAACTCCATAGTAAGTGATAAATTAATAGCGAGCTGCCTCCAATATACATCTCTCGCTTTAAATACAAAATTATCATCTATATAGAATGTGAAAAAGGGGGTTTAAAATTATCATTAAATACACTTAGTACCAGAATGAATCAGTTGTTTTAAAAAGGATTAATAAGGCTTCAAAATAATGGCAGTGAATTTCAGCGAACAGACATTGCTTAACGTGTGAGTAACTTAGTAATTAGATCATCTATTCTCACAAGAGGTACTTTGTATTATCTATGTAATTGAAAGCGCGACATATCAAGATTTCATGAGTGGGAAGCAAACAATAGTTTGAATATTGTATAATTTCGTGAATAATATACGCAACTCCTTTCTTGTTAAAGTAAAACCCTGTTAATTTGAAATCGATGGGACCGAAATTCGAATTAAGTGATACAAAATGTATGGCAAAAAAAAAACAGTAAAACTTTGAAAGAAAAAGTTTTTTTTCCACAATTTTGTAACTGTTGCCGATACAATTTAATTTAGAATGGTATCAGTGGTGATTATTATTCACCAAAATTAGTGGAAATCTCTATAAATAGACTTGAATGAATTTTAGCGGATTTCAAATAAGCTGTGTTTGTATTAACGGGATTTGACTATATTACCTCCTGGGAATAGATAAAGGAACGTTACAACTGATACAGAAAACTCATGATTACAAATACAGTTTTATTAACAAAGATTTCGTCTATTCGAAACATTTTTAAATGATTTATCAATATACAGCCACGGTCATATTTAAAATAAAGTAATAAAAGGTTAATTACCATATTTGATCCTACGATGCATATGGACCTCAACAAAGTGAAGGTTGTGTCAACAATTTTTTTATGAGGAATAGTTATTACCCATTCACTTAAAGCATTGGGTCCTCATACTGGATCAAATACACATTGAAAAACATTTAAATGTGAACACTCTAAGCACTACGCAACGAGTTAATTTTTTTTATATAAAGCACGATTCCATAAAGATCATGATTTTAAAAATAAACAATATAACGGTGCATAATGTAAATGTTATTAAAATTGATTGGGATCAAATTCTGCATCTGAGAAAATTCACAAGTATGTTTAATCCGGAGCAAGAGACTTAATAGGTTGCGCGAATGGCTACCAATTATTTCTTATTAAAATAAGTCCGTGGTAATTTACGAAAAATCATTATAATCACACAATATTGTCTATCTTGGTCTTCATAATTTTAATAAATATTAATATTAAGCAGTATACAATGTTAACTATTTTTCGTATCTGTTCCTTTCAAAACAACTGACTTCTCTTGTAATTTCCATTGGTAAAAAAGCGAATGTGCTATCATAATAATAATATATATTGATCACAATTATTTGCATTATAAATATTACATTGTGTATTTATATTATTATTCTCTTCTCAAGTTATCGAGGCGAGCTTGCAGATCGGCATCGGCGTCACTGATTGGTGCCCCTCCTCCTCCGCCGGCGGCTGCGGCAGTCGGTTGAGCGGGCTGCTTCACACCTGCATTATAAAATGCACATAATATAAATTCAGAATAATGGGGATGGCACTTTGCAAAGAAAACTTGCCATCTGAATGGGAGCGGCTGGAGCAGCATTTAACTCGAAGCCCAGTTTTACTTTGTCAGAACCAAATGCCGCTTGTTCCAACCCTTGCATTTTCACGGTACCTTACGAAGATGCTGGACCTGACTTGACCACTTGCTATAGATGCTTTAACATAGTCTTACTTTCTCTTGCCCTTTCTACTTATCCCGGTGTCCTGCAAGGCCGCTAGATATAGCGTTTTCTAGTTAAGAAAGAAGTGTCTTCTAACATGATGGATTGAAATTTCAAATGAAATATAGTATGAATTACCTGAAGCTGCCAAAGATCCAGTTGCTTGAGGGAGTCCAGATAATTGATCGGTCAATTGTAAGCCCAATTCATCTAAGATCTGGGAGACAACAGCATCGCTAGAAGAAGAAATAATATGATAATTCTATTTGACACATTTACCATTAAATAAATAAATAAAATACTTCTAAAAAAAAAATTACAATACTGGATAAGAGTGTATTAAACTAGTATCGTTTTTATTAAAATATCTACGTATGCAGTGTATCCGAGTGAAAAATTGTTTTTTTTTTAATATCCGAGTCAATTTAATAATATTATTGTAATAAAATAGTATGTCTTACGTTTCTTCTTCCTCTTCATCATCTTCCATTGCATCATCCATAGCGTCGTTCATCATTTCCTCCTTCATGTCCATAATCTCTGATTGTTTTTCAAATTCCTAATAAAATTAAAATGATTTTATTATACAAGATTCCTCCTTTTAAAATTCAGCAGTCAGTTAAAGTACACTGCTGAAAAAAAGTGGTGTTGTATGATTCTGTCTGTCGTGCGGTTGACATATTGGTATATTTTTTTATAAATTAATTAATGTCTCTGACAGCCTTCATTGCATTATAGTTAGACAACGAGATGTTTAGTAAGGAAAGCGGCAGTGCCGTTACCTTAGCATGCATTGTTGGCAATTTAGTCATCCAAGCCTACACGGTTTTTTTTAAGCGTATCGCAGTCTGACAATTGTTTTTATTGCATAATACATTCAGCATTTTTTATTAGAATAATTACTTTGCATTCTTAAAAAATTTCAAATTACAAGCACGTCTAACGACATGTCACAAAATCTTTTACCCCCCCTGTCTAAATCGAAGTTTTTAACTTTCCCCCCTATTCAATGAAAATTATCGATTTTAGTATAATGTTCTGATGGAATACAGTGAAACCCCGATTCTACGATTTTCAAGGGACCCATGAACGATCCATGCGGGAAAACGATTTATGCGAGAACTAGGGAATCCAATCCCGAGCCAAAATTCTGATCCCGGGATTTCGGGATTACAATTTGACAATCCCGGGATCCCGGGACTGGTCCCGGGATTGGCATTTTTTTCCATTGTTAATATAAAAAAATTATATTTACACATAACATTGATAAAATCGGTCAAAAATAAATATAGTATAATTAATAATATTTAAGACATTTATTGTTAATATTGTATATCTACGTTCAATCTTGGAAATACTAAAAGTTTAATGGAGTAAATAATATTAAATATAGGTATATATATATATATATATAAATAATAATGTGAATTTAATACGAGATTGCTGTTTGTGATAGTAAAGACTTAACGAATGGATTAGCGAGATTTAAAATAGTAAAGCAAATAATCATGGCGTACCTACTTATGGCCTTTCCGCTTCATAAATCTAATTAGTCAGCCAAATATGAAATTGCCGTAAAACGTATGAGATCATGGTGGAATTACTTTGTTAAAAGTGCGAAGCATTGTTTTTTCCAATCTTTCTCATTTATAATAATTCATGTGAAAAAATAAAATGAATCGGCAACATACACATGGGTATAAGTCAAACTTCATTCAAACCGAGTTTATTTATATTATATTATTAGTTATTTTTTATTAAAAGTATTTTTTCTGTTATATTTTCGCTTTTATTTTATGTTACATAAAAATTGATAAAAATCAATCTCGAAATCCCGGGATTATGTTTATCAATCCCGGGATTCATAGGTATCGAAAATAGCTCGGGATCCCTAGCGAGAACGGTAGATCGGAGTTCCACTGTATTTTCATACTTTGCTGGTTTTTGTGATGTCAGATTTCCTACAACCCCCCCCATACCCTTTGTCAAAAATCATCATATTTTTAAAACCCTTTCTCCCCTTAGGGCGTAACATTCCCTGTATGTGACACATTGGCACAATGCTACATAGAATAATGTGTGCTAAAGGGCAAAATGAAAAATTATTAGAATTATACCAAAATGATGCAAACTATTCAAGAAGTGTGATTTTTAGACCAGTAGTACATAATCCACGGTCTGCCATATCATTTCTTGTGAAATTTAATGAAACAAGGAAAGATGCTTTCATCTTAAGTTTATTGTGCTGAAACAGATTTTATTGTATTGGAAAAATGCTAAAAAGGTTGGAAGCCACTGGTGTAGACCAAGGCCTGAACAAAAACGAACCATAAATGCGAGTGAGAAAGCATTCCGCATGCATATATCTCCGCAATATGCGTTAGAGTAAGATTATATTTATTAGTATATTAAGTTATAGTATTTTTTGTAAACGTCGCCGGTAAATATATTTTTGAATGACTAGTCATTTAAAAACTGCGAGCATGTGTTGCTGGAATTTATTGTTTTTGTGTTAAATAATATAAAGGTAGTAGTAATTATTTTTAGTTAATTTAGTAGAAAATATGATTAACCATGTTGTGTTTAAATTTGGTACTGGGAAGCCACATGATCGTATAACGTTTCATAGTTAAGTTAATAATAATAAAATTGAGGTTCTACTATGCATTATATGCAAGAAACAGGGCTTCATTTTGCTGAACGATACTGACTCTTTTTATATTATTACTCTGAGGTGTAGACTTACATTGCTGCCAGTGATTTCACTAGCGCAGAAACTGTGTTTCTGTGACTGGAGTGACTGGAGTATCTGTTATGTATTTTTTTATTTAAAAATAATAATGTCTAGTCACGGGAGAGAATATATGTTTATCCACAACACTTGTGCCCTGTGCTACCCACAACCAATTAGCATGTAGAAAAACTCTACTGATAAAAGTATCGTTAAATTTGTAGAATACAAACGGATGAAAATGCACAAAAACAGTCATATTGTTATAATGTACGAGAAAAACAAACCTGTAATATCCTCTGTATTTGTGGTAAATTGAGCTGCTTGTTCATACTCTGCATGGCTTTGGTGACCCCCTTCATCGCCATGGCCATTGTATTTTGAGATTTGAGTGTTTGTATTTTCAACGAGACAGCTTGTATATTCGCTTTCATCAGCATGAACTTCCGCACGTACCTCCTCGTCCTTACCAAGTCTTTTGCCATAATTTTAACCGCGTCCTGAAAAAAAAAATTAGAATCATTTGCTGGAGAATATAAACTTGACAATAGCTCAACAGGAGCTATAGACATGCCAATATCTTTAAGATAGCGTAATAATGCTAAGAAGAAATGCAGAATGAATACCTGAACTTAAAAAATCAGTCTCAAGACATTTAAATAGACAATTTGGATTTTTTATAAGAGAATATTGACTATTCCTCATCACACTTGCAATATCGGCCGGATGGTCGTCATTGTAATAATATGAACAAGCATTTGCTTTAAACGGTTTCTTAACAGTAAATATTTTTGGGTGGTCATAGGTTCTACTTGAGTCGTTTAGTCGCTCTGGAGGTTTTTTGAGTATCGAGTAAATCATGAAAAACTGTAATGTGCATTTACAGTGATTTTTAATGTAATTTAAGTTACTTTCGGTAGAAGAAAACATAAAATAAAACCTTACATCCAATTTATGTGCTGCATAATTCCAAATAAAGGCTTTTGAATAATCCCAAGAGCGGGTTTAGTCACTGACTTTCCAACAGAACAGGTTTAGTGATATACATTTGTTAACAGAGTGGAATTGGATGCGCAGTCGGACATCGATGACAAGAAACGATAATTTTTGCCCATATTTGTATCAAATAATATAAATATTTTTTAATTTATTTTGCCAAAAAATTTCACATCTCATTATCATTGTTCTGTTTATGTCAGAGGAGCAATATTTATTTAAAATCATGAGATTGTGTTATATAATCTGAAGAATTATAATTGAAATTCAATTGAATGTCAATAACTCCGTAGATTTATAATAATCAATTAATCCTACTAATAGGCACATAACGCGGTTCCTAATTTATAATTTACCCTAAATATTAGCCATTGGCACGCCACTCATTATTATGAATATTTTAGCATGTGAGCATAAAAAGGTTCACCATCATTGTTAAATATTATGTAGCCATCACAGGATAAATTGAAAATATCTGCCTACTCATTTTATTTTATCACTTTTTTACATAAGTAAATACATTATATAAATTATTATGAATCACCACAAGTAAATACCGAAATACTAGAAAAGATTACTCATTTAAACGACTATTATCTATTATTCGTATGATACCTACGTTGTTACAAAAAAGCCAAGAAATTTTGGAGTAACCACCTGAATTACGGAAAATGAAATTCTTTCCCTAAAAATGACACATACAGTTCCAAACTATAAGCGTTACTCGTTATATCAGAGAATAGGTATTTTTAAATAAGCGGTCACATAACTAAACTATAACCTAGAAACTTGTGGTTTTGGGTAGCCTCTGGGGAAGACGAAGCAGAGGAGCTTACCAGGGGTAATCTTCACTCTGACCTGAGAGAAGCAGAGGACCATCCAAATCCACGAGGGAACGACCAAGAAGAAGATAGCAACTAAACAGTTGTTTCACTACTTATTGAACATCTATTCTGCAGATTTATTTAACGTAATCTGTGGGTAGAGTACTGAAGTTATAATCTATGAGATACTTACCATTTGCCCTTCTTTCGCCAGTTTTTTAATATCAGCTATGACTTTCTTCTCCTGCTGTTCCATTTTCATTTTCTCTCTGTCCAAATCTCGCATTGCTTTATTCAATGCTCGTTGATTTTTACGAAGCATTTCATCAGGCGTCATCTTTTTACCAAATAACCAGTCCATGTTTGTAGTCTACAATTAAATGTATATTTTAAATTAAAGTTAATTTTATAGCACTTCATATAGTTTTTGTGATCGAGGTTTTTTGAGACGAAAAACCAAACCAAAACCTAACAACCTTCAGTAACCCAAAAATAAGTAAGTAGGTTGTGTTAGGTTTATTGTCTCAAAACCCCTAAACCAAAATGACGATATGGAGTATTATAATAAATGCAATACACGCATTTAAAATTAGATGCATCCGAAATTGAACATACTGTAATATTATGTTAATGTGGGTGAAATTACAGGGTCTGTAAATTAGGATGATGATTCATCGCATTGGGCGAAAATGCAAAAGATTTCTTCTTGAACAACCCAAATAATAATGACAATGGAATGATAAAAATATATATAAATTTATATGGTTTTGTTAGTGTTAATAGTCTTTTAAATTGACAAACCTTTAAATACTTCGAAGGCAATAAAAATATTTATGGAAATGTCAGTCAACTTCGACTGTCAAAATACGCAAAGTCGCAAACAGAAGTAGTGTTAGCCGCAAACAAAATTATAAGCAAACTAAACAATACTTCTTTTTCAACATCCAACCTCTTTGAAGAAAAATCAATTGATTTGAGCAAGGTTGGAATTATTTATTGAAGTCTTTATTTATTTGAGATCTTATATAATATTTGAATTATTGAAGAGATTTTAAATTTTTGCAAAAACTTAGCAAACTTAGAAAAGTAAGCGATTTTGAAAGCACTAAAAGACTAAAACATCAAAGGAGAATCGTTTAAAAAAGGTGTAGCTAGTAGCCATACATACAATTTGAGTAAACCAGTGGCGCGAATATTCCGATTCTGACGTATGTCATTGTTAACTATTATACATTGGTTAAAAGTGTTGTTTACTAGAGTTTGCTAGAGTTAAAACTGTTAAAATATGATCGAAAACGATGATTCAATCATGGAAATTGATGAACAGCCGCAAACTACTTCAAAGCTAGAAAAACCTGCCGGAAAACCAGTTCCAAAATCTAGTTCCCACCTTCCTTGGATTGAAAAATACAGGCCTCAAAAGTTTGAAGATATAGTCGGAAATGAAGATACGATTAGTAGGCTTTCGGTATTTGCTCAAAATGGCAATGCACCAAACATAATAATTGCTGGGCCACCCGGTGTGGGCAAAACTACGACTATTTTATGTCTGGCGAGGATTTTGCTTGGGACTGCATTTAAAGAAGCCGTATTGGAATTGAACGCATCAAATGACCGTGGAATAGACGTCGTGAGAAACAAAATCAAGATGTTTGCTCAGCAGAAGGTAATTAATAAGCACTAGTCATTTTTAAACTAACCTCTTCCACAATAGTGTCCTCTCAGGTTACATCCCAATGTAAGCCGAAGACTTCCTTATTTACCTACTATACTATTGCCAACAATTCTTAATTCTTCATATTTTCGTAAATGTCACCACTTACAGCGACTGTTAGTATGTTCGATCATCATCAAACAAGAATTTGCAAAGTTCTGGGTCCATCTTTCATTTAAACCAGCGGTTCTCACCAATAGGTTAAGAATTTCTGTTTAAAAGAGTGATAAAGATACAATAGGTACTTCATTTCACCAATAGAAACCTTGAAAAACGGCCTGTAAACTAATAAACATGTTTCTATTCGACCAATCGATGAAACAACAGCGATCGCTAGGACTTGTCTGTTGACATCTAAAACCTGATAAAATCTACTATAACCCAGATACAAAGAAAAACTTATGGCATAAAGCTCACTGCAAGCGGTGGGGCGATGGCTTTGCGCCATAAGTTGTCATTTGTTTCTGGGTTTTAGTAGGTTGTGTTAAGACACTAGCGACTAGATCAAGATACTGCAGTGGGCCATTTTTGCGTTTGCTCCCATCACCGTGCTCAGTTTTTATGAAATATATTTGTAAAATAATAATTTTTAGTTGTCTTATTATAAAATGGTGTAGCATATTATGTTTATTTTGAAATCTGTATTAAAAATATGTAATAAGTATTAATTTACTGTATTAATTTAAAAGTTTTTTTTTGTACGTTTGAGTAAGTACTATACCTAAATAGCATAATGATACATCATCATTTTTTTTTCTTTTTGACCATATCCAATCCTAATAGGATCATATGGGCCTCCACAGGGTGGAGGTTTGTATTAACAGATTTTTGTTTTTATGAGAAATGGATGTTGGCCACTTGCTCAACCTGTTAGGTCCATACTCTGACTCAAAATACAAAGTAAAAAACAATAGGTATGTGTATTTACCAGACCCAGGATTCGAACCTGAGACCCACGACATTATAAACTGACGCTTAAGCCGCTCAGCCATCATGGGCATTACATTACAAAATACATGTATAAAAATAATTTAAAAAACCTTTGCAAGTTTTTGAAATGAAAGCTAATGAAAGAGCTCTCTACTTTGATCTAGGATGAATTTTTTTTCTTGGGTTGCGAAACCAACTCTTACCTTAATTTGGGTTATCGTTCGTTTGGGTATTCGTTAAAGGTTAAGAAGCTCTTTTAAAATGGCCCACCAATCAGTAGTTGAGTGTGTCAACCTCTGCCTCACATTAACTATAATTCATTCTTGATACTCTAGGTAACATTGCCTCGTGGGCGTCATAAGATTGTGATATTGGATGAGGCAGACAGCATGACGGAAGGGGCACAGCAAGCCCTGCGGAGGACCATGGAAATCTACAGCAACACCACACGTTTCGCCCTCGCTTGCAACACCAGTGAGAAGATTATTGAGGCCATACAATCAAGATGTGCAATGCTGCGCTACTCCAAATTGACGGATGCTCAAATATTGGCTAAGGTATCAATAGTTTTTCCATTTTCAGACTATTTTCATTGCATATCTGACAATTGAAAGATAATTCGCAGTTTAAGAGCGAAAAATAATTCTACTTTTTCTCAGTGAAAACTCTCTTTTACCGCACTCTGTATCTATTACTCTAGCTGTGAAGCGTAGACTTTTTTAAAAATTTCCAATGGGTTGAGCAACCGCTTGCAACTGATCTTCGTAAAACGTTTCTTAAGATACTTCTACACTGGCCGTCCATATTATGCTCATTTACTTATTGTGTAGTCCAAGCTATGTATTTGATTTAATCTGTGATGTTACACCACCACACTCATTAGGTATGTTTTTACTGTGGTGAGGTGGTTGTCATAGTTACGCCGGGAGTGTCCCAGCAGCAAGTTTCCTCGATCATGGTTGGTGTGTATTAGAGTGTGTGATTCCTATTTTGATCTTACTTGTGCTTTACTTACAGGTAATGGAAGTATGTAAAAAAGAAGATTTATCTCATTCTGAAGATGGTCTGGAAGCTGTCGTGTTCACTTCGCAGGGCGACATGAGACAGGCGCTCAACAATCTGCAGTCCACCGCAAACGGCTTTGGTCACATCAACGGAGAAAACGTCTTTAAAGTCTGTGATGAGCCTCACCCACTTCTTGTGAAAGATATGCTCGAGTTGTGCAGTAAAGGAGACATACATAAAGCATACAAGGTGAATTATATTGTACATACCCAGTGACTAGAAATCCTCAATGAGTGTTTTAATTAATGGAATCACTGAGTAGAGGCTGAGCTGAATTCAATTAGGACTCTGTATATCGATTTGTCAGTACAAAAGGGTTTGAAATAATCTTTCTTCCCGCTCGTTCCCTCATGGCTGAGGATCTTGACCACCCACATACAGTTATGTTCTGTGCGACTAGAAACTCTCAACCCCTCCCGGTCTTCTGCTTCTCCCAAAGCAAAGTGAAGGCAGTCCCCAGTATGCTCCTTCACTCGGTCGCTTCAGTGCGCCGACGCCTTTCCTCTGCTTCGCCTTCCTTGGAGACTACCGAAAACCACCAGTCTCTCCAAGTTATCTGGTTCACGTCAGTGGCAAAAGGTGGAGGTAGGCTGTGGAGGTCCAACATAATATGTAAGAACTGTCATTGAGAAAAAATCAAATTCATTCCTTGGTTGAGATATCCTATAATCTTCGATTATTATTTGAATGTACATTTATCAAGGATGCTAAACCATAATGATTAATTCATGGGGTTAGATTATTTTTGTTTCAAATTGCTCTTCTGTAAAATTGCAAATTGTCTTTACTGCCCTTCTGGTTTAGCGCAGTCTATATATTGCTGTATTTTGGCGAAGTATCATACTAGTGTGAATAGTAAAATTTTGAGACATGCATTGTGGTCTTGATAATATGTAATTTTCCACTATTCCCATTTCTGAGAAGGGCTTCAGTAAATTTTGTTTGAAAATATTGTAACAAAGGATTCTATAATAGTTGTTTGATTAATAATAATCATTTATATATCTTTAAAGGTTTCTTCTAATTCTGTTTTTCAGATAATGTCAAAATTATGGAAGCTCGGTTATGCAGCGGAAGATATAATTGGAAATGTGTTCAAGGTTTGCAAAAACTTGAATATAGACGAGAATTTAAAACTGGCTTTCATCAAAGAGATTGGATTTACTCACATGAGAATCATCGAAGGACTCGGTTCCTTACTGCAGATGTCAGGTCTCTTGGCAAGACTGTGCCACGTGGCGAAGGGAAATGCTCCTATTATTTAAATTAAAGCTTAATTTCTTTTATGTACTGAAAGTATTTTTTTACCAATAAAAAATTATCCATTTTGTAATTAGTGTCCATTTTAATTCATTAATACCTTCGCTGGTACGCCATATGTAATTCGTATATTATGTACTAGTGAGACTTCTCTTAATCACCATGTTGTATATCATTATATAATAAGATTCCCCTTAAAAAAACAGGAAGCATGACTCATACATAACCACTAATCACAACAATAACTATGTCGCAGATAGGATTTTTCATATTGTTCGTGCAGAGTATCTCCAAACATAGCATGTCGGCCGAAACACCATGCACTACAGAATACACACTGCCTTCAGCTAATTGTCACGACTGAAGACCGCCTGTACCAAAAGTGATTATCGTGTGCACGTGACATTAGTGTCCTAGACCTGCTTTTTTTTTTTATAAACATAATTTTGAGCTTTTGTGATTATTTCTCAGTAGGTAATTAGAATTGGAATCCAGTGTTAACCACTTGACTGTTTATCCCGAGTGTGACTCGGGCACACGTTTTCTTCGCACACTGACTAGCCCGAGTCTGACTCGGGCGTTTTTTTTATCAACTTGACAGGAATGTTTATCACAAGCTACATTCGGGAAGATCGTATTTCAACTTGTCACACAGTTTATTATTTGTTTTGACTGGTATTTGAGTGATATATGAGCCATATGACATAATAAAAGCTTTATTTACTGCCGGGCAGAGCGGGCCTGATTAGTCAATGACTTCATTGTTCATTCATAGTTATTTTTGTGTTAGGTATGTCGCATGTTATTGTAATTTGAATTTAGTTACTTTTGTTATTTTTGAGCACATTTTAGAAGTAAGTTCGTAAAATTAAGTATATATTATTTATATTTATTAGCTTCATTTTAGTTACCAACCAATACCATCTACGGCGAATAAAGAAAGGCCTACTAGACGTGCAAAGTATGCTGCTCACATATGAATGAAAATGACAAACGAATACGGAATGAGACGAAATTGTGATGTAGGGTTGTGTATTGAATTTTTCAAAATTTACCATACTAAAAAGACTTCCGTAAAATTTTAAACATAAACCTACATATCTGTTGTGATAAAAAGTAAAAAAACATGTAAACAATTTATAATAAAACGTTAAAAGAAAATTTGACATTTTTCATAAAATTTTAAATATTGTAAAAAAGTGTTAATTTAATGTGAAAAAAAGTAAAACAAACGTAAGAATAAAATTTTTAATAAATTGTTTATAAAATGTTTAAAAACATATATGACAATTTTTAGACACTCTCACCAAAATATAACTGGGAAGTGGTTAAATGTATGAGTTCGTGTCCGGAAACTTGTATGTATTGTCATCAAATATATCCTCCCCCTCAAAGTATGCCTCAAATCACACATCAGAACTCCATTCCAAATCAGTAATCTAACCACAAATTTAAAAACATCATTAGAATATCCCTGACGAAAGTTGAAAAGCCCTACCTTATAAACAATATTACAAATAACATTTCGTAAGCGATCTTCGAAAAGAGCACCCCGACTACCTGGACTCAGTCAAGGTCGAAGTCGCCGGCATTATTTTTTTTAGCCAAACCTTCCCCTTGTTCTGCAACCGCATGGTTTCGCCATCTATTAGGAGGGATGCATTTTTTCAAAAATAATATAAGAGGCCAGTATTGACACGACTATGGCGTCGAGATAAACAACGGTCTGTCGCCGTCAGGCCTCGGACAATGGAATTACAAATCTTAGCATCTCGTTCGCGCGTCGTAAAAATAAAACTTCTCAATTAATAAATAACAAGTACCCGTGAAACTTAATAAATAATGTGTAAACGCGGCTACGTGGCAATGTAGTGCAAACCAATCAAATGTTGCGTACCTTTAAGCAATCGACATGCGTAAACCCGCCAATTTGATGTATTTTATCTTAGTCATGCTGAACCTATGTATACCTTCATGGTATGACTTCAATGTTTTAGTGTAAATAAACCTGATTCCGCGCGGAATTATAACCTAAATTTCTGTGTTATGTTATAACTAATCCTGCCCGCCCATGATGTCACTCACTTCTCAAACCTGAAGTAATGCCAGATGAAGGATCTTACCAGCGTACAAGTGAGTCTTCCTTCTTCTAGGTATTAGTATGCAGTTCGCCGTATCACACTTCACCGTGAAATGTTTATCGGAAATATATGGTCGTACCAACCTCTTTGGGTCGTATAGTACTGACATAAAATTCATATCTAAATAAAACACGGTTCTTGTCAGTTTACACTTAACAGCAAACAAATTTTGAAAATAGCCGATATACTGGATTATTTGTTAGGTTAGGTTTTCATCCTTGAATTCATGAATTTTGCCAAAATCAGCTACGAAAATTGAGTTAATGTCCATATTGAATCTAATAAAATTGGAGACCGTATCTCTTTCCGTTAAGAAAGCTCACGGCGAACTGTGCCACAGTGAAATGTTTTACATATAATTTACATGTAACTGTATGAGTCTGTAGGATAAGGGTGGTTCGAATT
Organism: Rhyacophila brunnea; assembly: GCF_057557595.1. Lineage (NCBI taxonomy): Eukaryota > Metazoa > Arthropoda > Insecta > Trichoptera > Rhyacophilidae > Rhyacophila > Rhyacophila brunnea. The sequence continues at coordinate 27,648,970 of NW_028232774.1, forward strand.
AAGTAAGGTACCTAGGAAAGGGTTTAATAAAGAATAAATAAAAACTCATTTTCTATCACAAACAGCACCTTTATGAAAACAACATTTACATATAACAATACAATATGTGTTATTAGCATATTATTGTAACATGTTTTATGTCTTAGCACAATACTTACTACATTATCCACAATGTTGGAATGATTTTGTCTTAAATAATTCAAAATCGTACAATGATTTCTTGGTAACAACTTGGTACAACATAAATGGCCCACCAACAAACAGAATAAACAATATAATTTTGGTGTATACAGATTCAATGGGATAGATAGACTAGTTAAGTAACTAAATAATGTCAGCTGGATAATTACAATAGGAATGCATAAATTTAATGTCATAATAGGGCTTTCAAAGCCGTATAATAGTCAAGCTGCAGCACTAAATTGCAAGATACGATGGTACTACTAGTAATTCTTACGACATTATCTTTCTTATCTTCGAATGTAATGCGGTAACTTGTTTGCAATAAATTAAGATTTTTAATTGCATATTTCGTTTAAATTAATTAATATTATTTCAATATGAAACAATCATCATTTTCTGCAAATAATTTACCATATTGCATTCGAAGTATGAACAATAACTATCGAATATAATAACTACGATTGAAATTTACAGTATCCTTGTAATAGCGGGCCTTGTATGGCTTCATTTAGTAGTAGTTAATGGGTTATATTATTATTAAAAAATATATGTAACACTTGAACCGAAAAGATCTTTTGGATTCCCTTGGTGCATAAGTCATATTATAGCGATTTATCGAGTTATGAAAAAAGAATATTGACTTTTACTAGGAAATAATATTATGCAGTAAGCTAAAAACTTGGTAACATTAGTTGAAAATATTTATAAAAAGAACCTTCAATTGACTATAGCATAATGGATAAAAGATACACAATATTATTTGCAATGTAAAATACTTGTATAAACATGACGTAACTGATGCATAGTAGCATGCCAAGTTTATATTTATATTACACAATATTATATAATATGTAAATGTTCTTTTAATACAGTAGAATCTTCCTAGATTAGCACTTTCAGAGCTGGAGAGAGGCGGGTGATCCATGTCCCGTGACTTGCGATAATATTTTCAGTAACTCTGGTCATGTTTTGCACAACTCGTAAAACTTGACACAAAACTTCATGTGTAGGAAATAGCAAAAACATGGGAAGAGTACTAATTTGAGTGGAGTGGGCTGTATGGTATCTTTGGACCCATCAATGACGCACAGTCAGGTTGGGTACGGAGATACAATGATGCGCTGTACTATATTAAGTAGTACTAAGTTATAGTCAACCATTTCGAAGATGGCTTCATAGCCCGAAACAGCTGCCAATGTAGATGATTCGGTTAAAGTAGTATTAACAAAAATAACTTTGTTTCAAAACCATTAATGGGCTGTAAACTTTATACAGGAGCATATCGCAGTTCATCAAATTGGATTACCTTAGGTGACTGGGCAATGTACACAGAATCAAAGAGTCATGCATGACGAAGAAACTTGTATTTGAAAACCTGGTCGACTTCATAGAAGATGGAGGCAGTGGTTCTCATCCCACCAGCGCTTTACAGAATAATATTTCAAAAATGTATTTATAAAATTGGTTGAATACACATGACTTACAAATATCGAAGCCAGTGACAGATGTAAATTTGTATTATTTTTAAATTAATACATAATACCTATGTACTAAAATGTTCAAATGTCTTTTATTAAATGGACTTGTCTATAAATAAATTGATCCATTTTTTTAGTAAATCAAATTTAGCTTTAATTTTTTCAACCACAACAAAAGTGAAATGTGCGGCCACAGTTAAATTTCACGTGAGAACCACTGTGCTAGACGCAAAGAGCCACATTATTGTAGCGTAAGGAAGAAGCACATATATGTTTTTACACATTTCCGTGTTTTTTATTATTCAGTTTTCCATACATTCCAGTAATCTGGCACCATCAGGATGTATATGCTGCCGGCTTAGTGCGATTCTACTGTAATTACATATATATCAAGTTTGGATATTATATAATAAACTTGCCACCCGTACTAGAAACAAAATTTGTGTATTTTTTTAATGAGAAACAAAATTCTATGGCTGAATCTTGTGCATTTTAGAACTAATTTTTTTTTGTACGTTTGAGTAAGTACTATACCTAAATAGCATAATGATACATCATCATTTTTTTTTCTTTTTGACCATATCCAATCCTAATAGGATCATATGGGCCTCCACAGGGTGGAGGTTTGTATTAACAGATTTTTGTTTTTATGAGAAATGGATGTTGGCCACTTGCTCAACCTGTTAGGTCCATACTCTGACTCAAAATACAAAGTAAAAAACAATAGGTATGTGTATTTACCAGACCCAGGATTCGAACCTGAGACCCACGACATTATAAACTGACGCTTAAGCCGCTCAGCCATCATGGGCATTACATTACAAAATACATGTATAAAAATAATTTAAAAAACCTTTGCAAGTTTTTGAAATGAAAGCTAATGAAAGAGCTCTCTACTTTGATCTAGGATGAATTTTTTTTCTTGGGTTGCGAAACCAACTCTTACCTTAATTTGGGTTATCGTTCGTTTGGGTATTCGTTAAAGGTTAAGAAGCTCTTTTAAAATGGCCCACCAATCAGTAGTTGAGTGTGTCAACCTCTGCCTCACATTAACTATAATTCATTCTTGATACTCTAGGTAACATTGCCTCGTGGGCGTCATAAGATTGTGATATTGGATGAGGCAGACAGCATGACGGAAGGGGCGCAGCAAGCCCTGCGGAGGACCATGGAAATCTACAGCAACACCACACGTTTCGCCCTCGCTTGCAACACCAGTGAGAAGATTATTGAGGCCATACAATCAAGATGTGCAATGCTGCGCTACTCCAAATTGACGGATGCTCAAATATTGGCTAAGGTATCAATAGTTTTTCCATTTTCAGACTATTTTCATTGCATATCTGACAATTGAAAGATAATTCGCAGTTTAAGAGCGAAAAATAATTCTACTTTTTCTCAGTGAAAACTCTCTTTTACCGCACTCTGTATCTATTACTCTAGCTGTGAAGCGTAGACTTTTTTAAAAATTTCCAATGGGTTGAGCAACCGCTTGCAACTGATCTTCGTAAAACGTTTCTTAAGATACTTCTACACTGGCCGTCCATATTATGCTCATTTACTTATTGTGTAGTCCAAGCTATGTATTTGATTTAATCTGTGATGTTACACCACCACACTCATTAGGTATGTTTTTACTGTGGTGAGGTGGTTGTCATAGTTACGCCGGGAGTGTCCCAGCAGCAAGTTTCCTCGATCATGGTTGGTGTGTATTAGAGTGTGTGATTCCTATTTTGATCTTACTTGTGCTTTACTTACAGGTAATGGAAGTATGTAAAAAAGAAGATTTATCTCATTCTGAAGATGGTCTGGAAGCTGTCGTGTTCACTTCGCAGGGCGACATGAGACAGGCGCTCAACAATCTGCAGTCCACCGCAAACGGCTTTGGTCACATCAACGGAGAAAACGTCTTTAAAGTCTGTGATGAGCCTCACCCACTTCTTGTGAAAGATATGCTCGAGTTGTGCAGTAAAGGAGACATACATAAAGCATACAAGGTGAATTATATTGTACATACCCAGTGACTAGAAATCCTCAATGAGTGTTTTAATTAATGGAATCACTGAGTAGAGGCTGAGCTGAATTCAATTAGGACTCTGTATATCGATTTGTCAGTACAAAAGGGTTTGAAATAATCTTTCTTCCCGCTCGTTCCCTCATGGCTGAGGATCTTGACCACCCACATACAGTTATGTTCTGTGCGACTAGAAACTCTCAACCCCTCCCGGTCTTCTGCTTCTCCCAAAGCAAAGTGAAGGCAGTCCCCAGTATGCTCCTTCACTCGGTCGCTTCAGTGCGCCGACGCCTTTCCTCTGCTTCGCCTTCCTTGGAGACTACCGAAAACCACCAGTCTCTCCAAGTTATCTGGTTCACGTCAGTGGCAAAAGGTGGAGGTAGGCTGTGGAGGTCCAACATAATATGTAAGAACTGTCATTGAGAAAAAATCAAATTCATTCCTTGGTTGAGATATCCTATAATCTTCGATTATTATTTGAATGTACATTTATCAAGGATGCTAAACCATAATGATTAATTCATGGGGTTAGATTATTTTTGTTTCAAATTGCTCTTCTGTAAAATTGCAAATTGTCTTTACTGCCCTTCTGGTTTAGCGCAGTCTATATATTGCTGTATTTTGGCGAAGTATCATACTAGTGTGAATAGTAAAATTTTGAGACATGCATTGTGGTCTTGATAATATGTAATTTTCCACTATTCCCATTTCTGAGAAGGGCTTCAGTAAATTTTGTTTGAAAATATTGTAACAAAGGATTCTATAATAGTTGTTTGATTAATAATAATCATTTATATATCTTTAAAGGTTTCTTCTAATTCTGTTTTTCAGATAATGTCAAAATTATGGAAGCTCGGTTATGCAGCGGAAGATATAATTGGAAATGTGTTCAAGGTTTGCAAAAACTTGAATATAGACGAGAATTTAAAACTGGCTTTCATCAAAGAGATTGGATTTACTCACATGAGAATCATCGAAGGACTCGGTTCCTTACTGCAGATGTCAGGTCTCTTGGCAAGACTGTGCCACGTGGCGAAGGGAAATGCTCCTATTATTTAAATTAAAGCTTAATTTCTTTTATGTACTGAAAGTATTTTTTTACCAATAAAAAATTATCCATTTTGTAATTAGTGTCCATTTTAATTCATTAATACCTTCGCTGGTACGCCATATGTAATTCGTATATTATGTACTAGTGAGACTTCTCTTAATCACCATGTTGTATATCATTATATAATAAGATTCCCCTTAAAAAAACAGGAAGCATGACTCATACATAACCACTAATCACAACAATAACTATGTCGCAGATAGGATTTTTCATATTGTTCGTGCAGAGTATCTCCAAACATAGCATGTCGGCCGAAACACCATGCACTACAGAATACACACTGCCTTCAGCTAATTGTCACGACTGAAGACCGCCTGTACCAAAAGTGATTATCGTGTGCACGTGACATTAGTGTCCTAGACCTGCTTTTTTTTTTTATAAACATAATTTTGAGCTTTTGTGATTATTTCTCAGTAGGTAATTAGAATTGGAATCCAGTGTTAACCACTTGACTGTTTATCCCGAGTGTGACTCGGGCACACGTTTTCTTCGCACACTGACTAGCCCGAGTCTGACTCGGGCGTTTTTTTTATCAACTTGACAGGAATGTTTATCACAAGCTACATTCGGGAAGATCGTATTTCAACTTGTCACACAGTTTATTATTTGTTTTGACTGGTATTTGAGTGATATATGAGCCATATGACATAATAAAAGCTTTATTTACTGCCGGGCAGAGCGGGCCTGATTAGTCAATGACTTCATTGTTCATTCATAGTTATTTTTGTGTTAGGTATGTCGCATGTTATTGTAATTTGAATTTAGTTACTTTTGTTATTTTTGAGCACATTTTAGAAGTAAGTTCGTAAAATTAAGTATATATTATTTATATTTATTAGCTTCATTTTAGTTACCAACCAATACCATCTACGGCGAATAAAGAAAGGCCTACTAGACGTGCAAAGTATGCTGCTCACATATGAATGAAAATGACAAACGAATACGGAATGAGACGAAATTGTGATGTAGGGTTGTGTATTGAATTTTTCAAAATTTACCATACTAAAAAGACTTCCGTAAAATTTTAAACATAAACCTACATATCTGTTGTGATAAAAAGTAAAAAAACATGTAAACAATTTATAATAAAACGTTAAAAGAAAATTTGACATTTTTCATAAAATTTTAAATATTGTAAAAAAGTGTTAATTTAATGTGAAAAAAAGTAAAACAAACGTAAGAATAAAATTTTTAATAAATTGTTTATAAAATGTTTAAAAACATATATGACAATTTTTAGACACTCTCACCAAAATATAACTGGGAAGTGGTTAAATGTATGAGTTCGTGTCCGGAAACTTGTATGTATTGTCATCAAATATATCCTCCCCCTCAAAGTATGCCTCAAATCACACATCAGAACTCCATTCCAAATCAGTAATCTAACCACAAATTTAAAAACATCATTAGAATATCCCTGACGAAAGTTGAAAAGCCCTACCTTATAAACAATATTACAAATAACATTTCGTAAGCGATCTTCGAAAAGAGCACCCCGACTACCTGGACTCAGTCAAGGTCGAAGTCGCCGGCATTATTTTTTTTAGCCAAACCTTCCCCTTGTTCTGCAACCGCATGGTTTCGCCATCTATTAGGAGGGATGCATTTTTTCAAAAATAATATAAGAGGCCAGTATTGACACGACTATGGCGTCGAGATAAACAACGGTCTGTCGCCGTCAGGCCTCGGACAATGGAATTACAAATCTTAGCATCTCGTTCGCGCGTCGTAAAAATAAAACTTCTCAATTAATAAATAACAAGTACCCGTGAAACTTAATAAATAATGTGTAAACGCGGCTACGTGGCAATGTAGTGCAAACCAATCAAATGTTGCGTACCTTTAAGCAATCGACATGCGTAAACCCGCCAATTTGATGTATTTTATCTTAGTCATGCTGAACCTATGTATACCTTCATGGTATGACTTCAATGTTTTAGTGTAAATAAACCTGATTCCGCGCGGAATTATAACCTAAATTTCTGTGTTATGTTATAACTAATCCTGCCCGCCCATGATGTCACTCACTTCTCAAACCTGAAGTAATGCCAGATGAAGGATCTTACCAGCGTACAAGTGAGTCTTCCTTCTTCTAGGTATTAGTATGCAGTTCGCCGTATCACACTTCACCGTGAAATGTTTATCGGAAATATATGGTCGTACCAACCTCTTTGGGTCGTATAGTACTGACATAAAATTCATATCTAAATAAAACACGGTTCTTGTCAGTTTACACTTAACAGCAAACAAATTTTGAAAATAGCCGATATACTGGATTATTTGTTAGGTTAGGTTTTCATCCTTGAATTCATGAATTTTGCCAAAATCAGCTACGAAAATTGAGTTAATGTCCATATTGAATCTAATAAAATTGGAGACCGTATCTCTTTCCGTTAAGAAAGCTCACGGCGAACTGTGCCACAGTGAAATGTTTTACATATAATTTACATGTAACTGTATGAGTCTGTAGGATAAGGGTGGTTCGAATTAAGTAAGGTACCTAGGAAAGGGTTTAATAAAGAATAAATAAAAACTCATTTTCTATCACAAACAGCACCTTTATGAAAACAACATTTACATATAACAATACAATATGTGTTATTAGCATATTATTGTAACATGTTTTATGTCTTAGCACAATACTTACTACATTATCCACAATGTTGGAATGATTTTGTCTTAAATAATTCAAAATCGTACAATGATTTCTTGGTAACAACTTGGTACAACATAAATGGCCCACCAACAAACAGAATAAACAATATAATTTTGGTGTATACAGATTCAATGGGATAGATAGACTAGTTAAGTAACTAAATAATGTCAGCTGGATAATTACAATAGGAATGCATAAATTTAATGTCATAATAGGGCTTTCAAAGCCGTATAATAGTCAAGCTGCAGCACTAAATTGCAAGATACGATGGTACTACTAGTAATTCTTACGACATTATCTTTCTTATCTTCGAATGTAATGCGGTAACTTGTTTGCAATAAATTAAGATTTTTAATTGCATATTTCGTTTAAATTAATTAATATTATTTCAATATGAAACAATCATCATTTTCTGCAAATAATTTACCATATTGCATTCGAAGTATGAACAATAACTATCGAATATAATAACTACGATTGAAATTTACAGTATCCTTGTAATAGCGGGCCTTGTATGGCTTCATTTAGTAGTAGTTAATGGGTTATATTATTATTAAAAAATATATGTAACACTTGAACCGAAAAGATCTTTTGGATTCCCTTGGTGCATAAGTCATATTATAGCGATTTATCGAGTTATGAAAAAAGAATATTGACTTTTACTAGGAAATAATATTATGCAGTAAGCTAAAAACTTGGTAACATTAGTTGAAAATATTTATAAAAAGAACCTTCAATTGACTATAGCATAATGGATAAAAGATACACAATATTATTTGCAATGTAAAATACTTGTATAAACATGACGTAACTGATGCATAGTAGCATGCCAAGTTTATATTTATATTACACAATATTATATAATATGTAAATGTTCTTTTAATACAGTAGAATCTTCCTAGATTAGCACTTTCAGAGCTGGAGAGAGGCGGGTGATCCATGTCCCGTGACTTGCGATAATATTTTCAGTAACTCTGGTCATGTTTTGCACAACTCGTAAAACTTGACACAAAACTTCATGTGTAGGAAATAGCAAAAACATGGGAAGAGTACTAATTTGAGTGGAGTGGGCTGTATGGTATCTTTGGACCCATCAATGACGCACAGTCAGGTTGGGTACGGAGATACAATGATGCGCTGTACTATATTAAGTAGTACTAAGTTATAGTCAACCATTTCGAAGATGGCTTCATAGCCCGAAACAGCTGCCAATGTAGATGATTCGGTTAAAGTAGTATTAACAAAAATAACTTTGTTTCAAAACCATTAATGGGCTGTAAACTTTATACAGGAGCATATCGCAGTTCATCAAATTGGATTACCTTAGGTGACTGGGCAATGTACACAGAATCAAAGAGTCATGCATGACGAAGAAACTTGTATTTGAAAACCTGGTCGACTTCATAGAAGATGGAGGCAGTGGTTCTCATCCCACCAGCGCTTTACAGAATAATATTTCAAAAATGTATTTATAAAATTGGTTGAATACACATGACTTACAAATATCGAAGCCAGTGACAGATGTAAATTTGTATTATTTTTAAATTAATACATAATACCTATGTACTAAAATGTTCAAATGTCTTTTATTAAATGGACTTGTCTATAAATAAATTGATCCATTTTTTTAGTAAATCAAATTTAGCTTTAATTTTTTCAACCACAACAAAAGTGAAATGTGCGGCCACAGTTAAATTTCACGTGAGAACCACTGTGCTAGACGCAAAGAGCCACATTATTGTAGCGTAAGGAAGAAGCACATATATGTTTTTACACATTTCCGTGTTTTTTATTATTCAGTTTTCCATACATTCCAGTAATCTGGCACCATCAGGATGTATATGCTGCCGGCTTAGTGCGATTCTACTGTAATTACATATATATCAAGTTTGGATATTATATAATAAACTTGCCACCCGTACTAGAAACAAAATTTGTGTATTTTTTTAATGAGAAACAAAATTCTATGGCTGAATCTTGTGCATTTTAGAACTAATTTTTTTTTGTACGTTTGAGTAAGTACTATACCTAAATAGCATAATGATACATCATCATTTTTTTTTCTTTTTGACCATATCCAATCCTAATAGGATCATATGGGCCTCCACAGGGTGGAGGTTTGTATTAACAGATTTTTGTTTTTATGAGAAATGGATGTTGGCCACTTGCTCAACCTGTTAGGTCCATACTCTGACTCAAAATACAAAGTAAAAAACAATAGGTATGTGTATTTACCAGACCCAGGATTCGAACCTGAGACCCACGACATTATAAACTGACGCTTAAGCCGCTCAGCCATCATGGGCATTACATTACAAAATACATGTATAAAAATAATTTAAAAAACCTTTGCAAGTTTTTGAAATGAAAGCTAATGAAAGAGCTCTCTACTTTGATCTAGGATGAATTTTTTTTCTTGGGTTGCGAAACCAACTCTTACCTTAATTTGGGTTATCGTTCGTTTGGGTATTCGTTAAAGGTTAAGAAGCTCTTTTAAAATGGCCCACCAATCAGTAGTTGAGTGTGTCAACCTCTGCCTCACATTAACTATAATTCATTCTTGATACTCTAGGTAACATTGCCTCGTGGGCGTCATAAGATTGTGATATTGGATGAGGCAGACAGCATGACGGAAGGGGCGCAGCAAGCCCTGCGGAGGACCATGGAAATCTACAGCAACACCACACGTTTCGCCCTCGCTTGCAACACCAGTGAGAAGATTATTGAGGCCATACAATCAAGATGTGCAATGCTGCGCTACTCCAAATTGACGGATGCTCAAATATTGGCTAAGGTATCAATAGTTTTTCCATTTTCAGACTATTTTCATTGCATATCTGACAATTGAAAGATAATTCGCAGTTTAAGAGCGAAAAATAATTCTACTTTTTCTCAGTGAAAACTCTCTTTTACCGCACTCTGTATCTATTACTCTAGCTGTGAAGCGTAGACTTTTTTAAAAATTTCCAATGGGTTGAGCAACCGCTTGCAACTGATCTTCGTAAAACGTTTCTTAAGATACTTCTACACTGGCCGTCCATATTATGCTCATTTACTTATTGTGTAGTCCAAGCTATGTATTTGATTTAATCTGTGATGTTACACCACCACACTCATTAGGTATGTTTTTACTGTGGTGAGGTGGTTGTCATAGTTACGCCGGGAGTGTCCCAGCAGCAAGTTTCCTCGATCATGGTTGGTGTGTATTAGAGTGTGTGATTCCTATTTTGATCTTACTTGTGCTTTACTTACAGGTAATGGAAGTATGTAAAAAAGAAGATTTATCTCATTCTGAAGATGGTCTGGAAGCTGTCGTGTTCACTTCGCAGGGCGACATGAGACAGGCGCTCAACAATCTGCAGTCCACCGCAAACGGCTTTGGTCACATCAACGGAGAAAACGTCTTTAAAGTCTGTGATGAGCCTCACCCACTTCTTGTGAAAGATATGCTCGAGTTGTGCAGTAAAGGAGACATACATAAAGCATACAAGGTGAATTATATTGTACATACCCAGTGACTAGAAATCCTCAATGAGTGTTTTAATTAATGGAATCACTGAGTAGAGGCTGAGCTGAATTCAATTAGGACTCTGTATATCGATTTGTCAGTACAAAAGGGTTTGAAATAATCTTTCTTCCCGCTCGTTCCCTCATGGCTGAGGATCTTGACCACCCACATACAGTTATGTTCTGTGCGACTAGAAACTCTCAACCCCTCCCGGTCTTCTGCTTCTCCCAAAGCAAAGTGAAGGCAGTCCCCAGTATGCTCCTTCACTCGGTCGCTTCAGTGCGCCGACGCCTTTCCTCTGCTTCGCCTTCCTTGGAGACTACCGAAAACCACCAGTCTCTCCAAGTTATCTGGTTCACGTCAGTGGCAAAAGGTGGAGGTAGGCTGTGGAGGTCCAACATAATATGTAAGAACTGTCATTGAGAAAAAATCAAATTCATTCCTTGGTTGAGATATCCTATAATCTTCGATTATTATTTGAATGTACATTTATCAAGGATGCTAAACCATAATGATTAATTCATGGGGTTAGATTATTTTTGTTTCAAATTGCTCTTCTGTAAAATTGCAAATTGTCTTTACTGCCCTTCTGGTTTAGCGCAGTCTATATATTGCTGTATTTTGGCGAAGTATCATACTAGTGTGAATAGTAAAATTTTGAGACATGCATTGTGGTCTTGATAATATGTAATTTTCCACTATTCCCATTTCTGAGAAGGGCTTCAGTAAATTTTGTTTGAAAATATTGTAACAAAGGATTCTATAATAGTTGTTTGATTAATAATAATCATTTATATATCTTTAAAGGTTTCTTCTAATTCTGTTTTTCAGATAATGTCAAAATTATGGAAGCTCGGTTATGCAGCGGAAGATATAATTGGAAATGTGTTCAAGGTTTGCAAAAACTTGAATATAGACGAGAATTTAAAACTGGCTTTCATCAAAGAGATTGGATTTACTCACATGAGAATCATCGAAGGACTCGGTTCCTTACTGCAGATGTCAGGTCTCTTGGCAAGACTGTGCCACGTGGCGAAGGGAAATGCTCCTATTATTTAAATTAAAGCTTAATTTCTTTTATGTACTGAAAGTATTTTTTTACCAATAAAAAATTATCCATTTTGTAATTAGTGTCCATTTTAATTCATTAATACCTTCGCTGGTACGCCATATGTAATTCGTATATTATGTACTAGTGAGACTTCTCTTAATCACCATGTTGTATATCATTATATAATAAGATTCCCCTTAAAAAAACAGGAAGCATGACTCATACATAACCACTAATCACAACAATAACTATGTCGCAGATAGGATTTTTCATATTGTTCGTGCAGAGTATCTCCAAACATAGCATGTCGGCCGAAACACCATGCACTACAGAATACACACTGCCTTCAGCTAATTGTCACGACTGAAGACCGCCTGTACCAAAAGTGATTATCGTGTGCACGTGACATTAGTGTCCTAGACCTGCTTTTTTTTTTTATAAACATAATTTTGAGCTTTTGTGATTATTTCTCAGTAGGTAATTAGAATTGGAATCCAGTGTTAACCACTTGACTGTTTATCCCGAGTGTGACTCGGGCACACGTTTTCTTCGCACACTGACTAGCCCGAGTCTGACTCGGGCGTTTTTTTTATCAACTTGACAGGAATGTTTATCACAAGCTACATTCGGGAAGATCGTATTTCAACTTGTCACACAGTTTATTATTTGTTTTGACTGGTATTTGAGTGATATATGAGCCATATGACATAATAAAAGCTTTATTTACTGCCGGGCAGAGCGGGCCTGATTAGTCAATGACTTCATTGTTCATTCATAGTTATTTTTGTGTTAGGTATGTCGCATGTTATTGTAATTTGAATTTAGTTACTTTTGTTATTTTTGAGCACATTTTAGAAGTAAGTTCGTAAAATTAAGTATATATTATTTATATTTATTAGCTTCATTTTAGTTACCAACCAATACCATCTACGGCGAATAAAGAAAGGCCTACTAGACGTGCAAAGTATGCTGCTCACATATGAATGAAAATGACAAACGAATACGGAATGAGACGAAATTGTGATGTAGGGTTGTGTATTGAATTTTTCAAAATTTACCATACTAAAAAGACTTCCGTAAAATTTTAAACATAAACCTACATATCTGTTGTGATAAAAAGTAAAAAAACATGTAAACAATTTATAATAAAACGTTAAAAGAAAATTTGACATTTTTCATAAAATTTTAAATATTGTAAAAAAGTGTTAATTTAATGTGAAAAAAAGTAAAACAAACGTAAGAATAAAATTTTTAATAAATTGTTTATAAAATGTTTAAAAACATATATGACAATTTTTAGACACTCTCACCAAAATATAACTGGGAAGTGGTTAAATGTATGAGTTCGTGTCCGGAAACTTGTATGTATTGTCATCAAATATATCCTCCCCCTCAAAGTATGCCTCAAATCACACATCAGAACTCCATTCCAAATCAGTAATCTAACCACAAATTTAAAAACATCATTAGAATATCCCTGACGAAAGTTGAAAAGCCCTACCTTATAAACAATATTACAAATAACATTTCGTAAGCGATCTTCGAAAAGAGCACCCCGACTACCTGGACTCAGTCAAGGTCGAAGTCGCCGGCATTATTTTTTTTAGCCAAACCTTCCCCTTGTTCTGCAACCGCATGGTTTCGCCATCTATTAGGAGGGATGCATTTTTTCAAAAATAATATAAGAGGCCAGTATTGACACGACTATGGCGTCGAGATAAACAACGGTCTGTCGCCGTCAGGCCTCGGACAATGGAATTACAAATCTTAGCATCTCGTTCGCGCGTCGTAAAAATAAAACTTCTCAATTAATAAATAACAAGTACCCGTGAAACTTAATAAATAATGTGTAAACGCGGCTACGTGGCAATGTAGTGCAAACCAATCAAATGTTGCGTACCTTTAAGCAATCGACATGCGTAAACCCGCCAATTTGATGTATTTTATCTTAGTCATGCTGAACCTATGTATACCTTCATGGTATGACTTCAATGTTTTAGTGTAAATAAACCTGATTCCGCGCGGAATTATAACCTAAATTTCTGTGTTATGTTATAACTAATCCTGCCCGCCCATGATGTCACTCACTTCTCAAACCTGAAGTAATGCCAGATGAAGGATCTTACCAGCGTACAAGTGAGTCTTCCTTCTTCTAGGTATTAGTATGCAGTTCGCCGTATCACACTTCACCGTGAAATGTTTATCGGAAATATATGGTCGTACCAACCTCTTTGGGTCGTATAGTACTGACATAAAATTCATATCTAAATAAAACACGGTTCTTGTCAGTTTACACTTAACAGCAAACAAATTTTGAAAATAGCCGATATACTGGATTATTTGTTAGGTTAGGTTTTCATCCTTGAATTCATGAATTTTGCCAAAATCAGCTACGAAAATTGAGTTAATGTCCATATTGAATCTAATAAAATTGGAGACCGTATCTCTTTCCGTTAAGAAAGCTCACGGCGAACTGTGCCACAGTGAAATGTTTTACATATAATTTACATGTAACTGTATGAGTCTGTAGGATAAGGGTGGTTCGAATTAAGTAAGGTACCTAGGAAAGGGTTTAATAAAGAATAAATAAAAACTCATTTTCTATCACAAACAGCACCTTTATGAAAACAACATTTACATATAACAATACAATATGTGTTATTAGCATATTATTGTAACATGTTTTATGTCTTAGCACAATACTTACTACATTATCCACAATGTTGGAATGATTTTGTCTTAAATAATTCAAAATCGTACAATGATTTCTTGGTAACAACTTGGTACAACATAAATGGCCCACCAACAAACAGAATAAACAATATAATTTTGGTGTATACAGATTCAATGGGATAGATAGACTAGTTAAGTAACTAAATAATGTCAGCTGGATAATTACAATAGGAATGCATAAATTTAATGTCATAATAGGGCTTTCAAAGCCGTATAATAGTCAAGCTGCAGCACTAAATTGCAAGATACGATGGTACTACTAGTAATTCTTACGACATTATCTTTCTTATCTTCGAATGTAATGCGGTAACTTGTTTGCAATAAATTAAGATTTTTAATTGCATATTTCGTTTAAATTAATTAATATTATTTCAATATGAAACAATCATCATTTTCTGCAAATAATTTACCATATTGCATTCGAAGTATGAACAATAACTATCGAATATAATAACTACGATTGAAATTTACAGTATCCTTGTAATAGCGGGCCTTGTATGGCTTCATTTAGTAGTAGTTAATGGGTTATATTATTATTAAAAAATATATGTAACACTTGAACCGAAAAGATCTTTTGGATTCCCTTGGTGCATAAGTCATATTATAGCGATTTATCGAGTTATGAAAAAAGAATATTGACTTTTACTAGGAAATAATATTATGCAGTAAGCTAAAAACTTGGTAACATTAGTTGAAAATATTTATAAAAAGAACCTTCAATTGACTATAGCATAATGGATAAAAGATACACAATATTATTTGCAATGTAAAATACTTGTATAAACATGACGTAACTGATGCATAGTAGCATGCCAAGTTTATATTTATATTACACAATATTATATAATATGTAAATGTTCTTTTAATACAGTAGAATCTTCCTAGATTAGCACTTTCAGAGCTGGAGAGAGGCGGGTGATCCATGTCCCGTGACTTGCGATAATATTTTCAGTAACTCTGGTCATGTTTTGCACAACTCGTAAAACTTGACACAAAACTTCATGTGTAGGAAATAGCAAAAACATGGGAAGAGTACTAATTTGAGTGGAGTGGGCTGTATGGTATCTTTGGACCCATCAATGACGCACAGTCAGGTTGGGTACGGAGATACAATGATGCGCTGTACTATATTAAGTAGTACTAAGTTATAGTCAACCATTTCGAAGATGGCTTCATAGCCCGAAACAGCTGCCAATGTAGATGATTCGGTTAAAGTAGTATTAACAAAAATAACTTTGTTTCAAAACCATTAATGGGCTGTAAACTTTATACAGGAGCATATCGCAGTTCATCAAATTGGATTACCTTAGGTGACTGGGCAATGTACACAGAATCAAAGAGTCATGCATGACGAAGAAACTTGTATTTGAAAACCTGGTCGACTTCATAGAAGATGGAGGCAGTGGTTCTCATCCCACCAGCGCTTTACAGAATAATATTTCAAAAATGTATTTATAAAATTGGTTGAATACACATGACTTACAAATATCGAAGCCAGTGACAGATGTAAATTTGTATTATTTTTAAATTAATACATAATACCTATGTACTAAAATGTTCAAATGTCTTTTATTAAATGGACTTGTCTATAAATAAATTGATCCATTTTTTTAGTAAATCAAATTTAGCTTTAATTTTTTCAACCACAACAAAAGTGAAATGTGCGGCCACAGTTAAATTTCACGTGAGAACCACTGTGCTAGACGCAAAGAGCCACATTATTGTAGCGTAAGGAAGAAGCACATATATGTTTTTACACATTTCCGTGTTTTTTATTATTCAGTTTTCCATACATTCCAGTAATCTGGCACCATCAGGATGTATATGCTGCCGGCTTAGTGCGATTCTACTGTAATTACATATATATCAAGTTTGGATATTATATAATAAACTTGCCACCCGTACTAGAAACAAAATTTGTGTATTTTTTTAATGAGAAACAAAATTCTATGGCTGAATCTTGTGCATTTTAGAACTAATTTCTAATTATTGATGTGAATGAAATGTAAAGCTACGAAAACACAAGCAATTTTTTATTTATATCGTTAGTTTAAGCATAACTACATATTATTATTTATTAAAAGGACTATAATAGCCTGCAACATCTAGACCGACAGGATGAGCACAGACAAGGAAGTTTAAGCTCAGCTACCAGTACATCAAAGTTCCCCCTGTAGTCTCACACGTGAAAGTGGGGCGACTTCATTAGGCAGGTCATGTCTCAAGGATGGAAGACACCCAACCACTAAAGAGGCTTCTCTTCAACAGACCAGAAGAAAAAAGGAGGGTCGGGAGACCTAGACTGCGGTGGCTGGACTGTATAGAAAGAGACACAGCATCCCTGAGACTAAGGTGGTGGAGGGAGTTTGCGGCAGACAGAGGGGAATGGAGACATTTCCTGGAGGCGGCCAAGACCCACATTGGGTTGTAGTGCCGATGATGATGACCAGTACATCAAAGTGTCACCATCTTATGAACGTTCAAGCTTTAGTAGTCTGAATATCATTTCTCATTTCATTAGAGCAGTGATTCCCAAGTGCGTACCGATCAGGCCCAATCAGAGATCGTATTGTGATAATTTAAAAAAAATATGCAACTTGACATTTTTTTCGTATTAGGAAAAATAATTAATCATGGTTTTACGTAATCTATCAATAGAACAATGAAGTATTTTCGTGTGATGATTAGTACTGAACAAATAAAAAATAAATACAAAAAACCATTACTGAATCTACACACAGTTTGCTTGTATACAGTATGCTAAACATTCGTGAAAATTTTAATAACGTTTTTATCTCTATTGAACATATCAGCCGGGTATTTCCCTGATATTTCGCAAAACATTTTATGGATTCCTTCATCCAAAAAAGTTGGGAATCACTGAATTAGAAGAAATAATTTGTTCATTGATATCATATTATAATAGTATTAAGGAATCCTATTTATTATATTGTTGGAAGTAAGCCTAGACTTTATTTCTTTTTGATTGTTTACTAATTTCTTCATCTTCTATACTATTCTGCGTGCTCTGCGTTTTCTTATCTTTGGATGTTTTTTTGCTGTTCTTTGTTTTGACTTCTGATCTTTCGGGCTGGATTTCATCTGTAGACTCTTTTGTTGTGTCAATTATGGTGTCTTGGTCTTTCGGCAAGGAAATCTTTTCTTTCAAGACTTCACGAATTGCGTCGATGAGGTGAAGGGGCTCGCCAATGGATATCTTCCCTCCTGAAAATTGAAATAAAGTTTCTTTTACCTGTTCCTAATACCCCGTTTACACGTGCATAGATTTACCGCTGACAGTATGTATTATCGCGGCCATAACAAGAAAATACATATGTAGCGAGTACCCCTGACTAATAATTTGTACCTAATACAATGGTCATGGTGTGGTAATTTTTTGTTCTTAGCTGACGATTATAACTACAACCATTAATGCAGAACTATCCGTCTTAACTAAGACGGTCTTTGCGATAGACTCCATCCAGAGTCGCTAATGTAGCCTGTCTTAGTTAAGAGCGTGTTCTCTATGGTTGACCGTATCTTAACGAGCTTCGTTTGCTTTTTCTATAGAAAATAGTACCATATTTTAAATTTCTCCTTTACTAGTTTGGGTAAAATTATTTTTTAATTGTTTAATGACAAAAATAATATGACAACTGTACAATATAAATGCAATAACTATAAATACACAATTAATATTTAATTATAATATTTTTATGTTTCCGTTATCAGTTTTCTTTTGTCACAATAACACTGGTCAATACTCCGTGATTTGTGACATTTGCAACCAAGCTTATTGTAAAATAAAATTTTAATATAGAAATAATCTTTCCTTCCAAAATACACGTCTGTTATCTATGGATATATTAAAATAGTAACAGCAGAAGAAAAACGAAAACAAACAAAGCAGATTTTAAAATAGAACAAAAGAGTGCCGCATACTTTAGAGTAGAATTGCCAACCCGTATATTTAAAGTGGCAATTACATTATAATCACGTCATATGCTGTTTAGTTTTTATGCAAATTTAGTCTATGGTATTGTCATTCCGCAGAATATTTTGAATGATCACTATCTCTATAAATTCAATGATGGAGAGTGCCAACACTAATGTGTATTTTGAATTACTATTCATTATTCATGTTAATTTCAACTAATTATAACAGTTTCGTAACAGTTTATGTGTGCGTGCGTTAAAATTACTTGCGATATTGCATCCATAGATAATATTTTGAACAGAACCCAACCAGCAGACCATAGATAATAGACGTAAAAACCAGACATAGATAATAATTTAATAGAAAACCACTAAAAGCAAAGAACATGTGATTTTGACGCGAGTCGAAAATGTGTAGGCCTGCAGAAAATAGAAGAAAACGTTCACTGACTAGTGGGGTTCATGATGTAGCACGATACTTGAGAGGTGACCTCATTGTTGTCTGGCAATTTTGCTTTTTGAAGCATAAGTGTCATAGACTATGCAATGTTTAATAGCATGGTGAAAAAAACCGAAAAACTGAAGACAGATATGGCCCTATAATTAATAGTCTTCACTCATTGTGTGTTAAGCGAGACACTAACCTTTATTGCAATCGTGAATGATTATAGTAGTAAAGATTTTATCATAAAATAATATGAGTAACAGAAAATTTAAACAGGTTATTAAAAACTAGTACCAAATGAAAGTCTAGAAGTTTTATATCAATAACTTTAATGCCCAACATTTCAAATAAACAATATCACAATAGTTATGTATTTCGAGGTGGAATTTAATAACAAAATAAATATATTATAATAATAGTTATTCTCTATAATTATTCTCCTTTCCTATTCTATTAGCTATCCAAATATCTTTCTCTTAAGTTTTTTAAGGAGTCCCTCGTTTGAGACCGGTTCAGAAGTATTATTCCAATTTTCAGTTGCAGTATGCTTAGGAGTCTGGTGAATTTCATTTTGCTCTGTTTGTCTAGAACTTTTTGATCCCGAGACTTTGTTTTTGTCTTCAGAGGAAGTGGATGATTGTTTAGATCCTGAAGATTGAAAACGAAAATGTATTAAACGGATGAATGTGTTTCACTGTCATGTAAAATCTCCAGGTAATGTAATTTTATTATTTTACATGAAAACCGAGTAAGTACATAACAATTAAACTACGAAAAGTGTGAAGGATTTTATTAGTTTGTAACAAAATTTTTCATTCAATCCTGTGGCATTATAGGTTTTTCCATATAAGTAAATATTTAATCTATTTTCAAAGTCCTATTATATATTAATTTTATAAACTCACACACTTTGTTTCTCTACATGCATCATATTGCTTAAGGCTGAGATGCTGATAGACTGTAACCAATCACTAATTTGCTACTTATCGCGTGATTAGTATTGCGAATGAGCGCGAGCCACTTGGATGCAACAATATGTGCATGAAACAGATAACCTGCAACTAACAACTGTCACATTATAACCAGAAATTAAATAAATAGTTTTTAATGTCATTAACATTAACTAAAGAAAAAATATTGTGGGTATTGATTATATATACTACGCAAATACGAAAGACTAGGAGTATTCGATATGTCCTAATATTTACATCTACTTATGTACACAGACAACATCTTATAGTCCCCACAGCCCTCGTGAACACGAATATCATTGTCGCTTTACCTCCACGGATTGTTTAATATAACATTTTAAGGACAAAAAAAATATTTCATCATGTATCACAGATAGAATATTCATTTCTGCAAATGACATGCCATAAAAATTTGACTATAATACAATATACAAATCAATAAAATAAATGGCATTGTAGGTATACCATATCTACGATGACTCAACTCTTTTAATTAACTACTAACAAAGCAACCGTTAAATTTATAATGTACAGTTTTCATAGTTATGGCATTGTATGTCAATTAAAAAATATTTTCATGATTAACGCGCATTCGAAACAAAAAAAATAATTACAAGATAAAAAGAACTTTTTATATACGTTTTTAAATTTTCTGTTGAATTATATAAACTTGACTTGACTAGCTTAAACAATCAAAAAAAATTGTATTTGATAGAAATAATACTGAAATGTCATTTTGACACTCATTGATTTCCTAGCAACTAATAATAGTGGATTGGATTACGGATTTCTCCCGAAATAACTTTTCATACGAAACAGAATTAACTGAAAATGAATTTAATTCTACTTAAAGATGGCTAAAAGTATTAAAAAAATGCATTGGCATCGTGTTCTGATATATTCTAAAAGTTTCAACTGTCTAGTTAATCGGGAAGTTAATTAAAAATCAATTGCAAGATTTGTACCGGACAAACAACCACCGGACAAATAAGAATACGACCTAATTAAAACGTTGTAAAAATAGCAAGAGTGTTAAGAATCAAAACATCCATGATATTATCTCAGATGATCATTTTTGATGTACTAAATCTAAACTAAACTTACATCTGTATCGAAACTTCTCTGCTGAGCCAATTATTGAATGTCATGATTCTTTTCCAATGGCAAGCATAATTTTTGAAATTTTATTTTTTGGTCAAATGAAAATAATTGGCACAGATAGACATCTTGCATCTTTGGCACTGATGCCCTGACTAGTAACTACGTGGAGGAGAAAATAATGCAATGTCTCAACGATTTAATTTCTAAACTCGTCACAAATAAAACAGCTAAATACTATTACAATATAGTAAGTAAAAACATAGATGATTGCTGTTTATTTATTCAATATTTCTATTCAATTCCTTTGACATGGCTTTTAAAAAACGAAAATTCGAATATTTTTTTAGTTATATACTATTTTCGGAAATATTTAAACATACAAAAAATATTGAGTTCTGTTCATGGACATACATAGTTTACTATGCAACAGTGGCGAAGGGTGGAGGTAGGCTGTTAAGATTCGCTATAAATAGTGCACACTAAACTTTTTTAGTCATATGTATTTGTTTTTATTGAACTAAAACTACAATTTACAGATGGTGTTAGTAAATTTTTTAAAAATCAATTAAACCCTGCCTAAACGAAACCATAATAGTTTTGGTCTAATTTGGGCAATACAACAAAATTGTGCACACTTTTTCATTCATAGTTATTTGTTTTCGTTGGATTAAAAATACATATTACACATATTGTTGGTTATTTTTTTTAATTCATTAAGCCCTGGCTAACCAAACTATAATAAATAAAAAAGGTACTGTTCGGTTATACCGGAGCCAGCGGAAAACGCATTTTGAAAATAGTCGATAAACTGGATTATTTGTTAGTTTGGGTTAGTTTAGGTTCGGTTAGGTTGGGTTAGGTTAGGTTAGGTTAGGTTTGGTTAGGTTAACCTAACAAATAATCCAGTTTATCGGCTATTTTCAAAATGCGTTTTCCGCTGGCTCCGGTATAACCGAACAGTACCATAAAAAATATTAGTATTTATAAAATATTCAAAGTTATGTATGATTTAATTGCATAATTTTAGATATTTTATAGATAGACATGTATTTTTTGACCATTATGTATTATGGCTTGGTTTCTCAGGGTTTAATTGAATTTTAAAAACTAACCAACACTATCTGTAAATTGTAGTCTTATTTCAATGAAAACATATATGTATGTCTGAAAAAGTTCAATGTGCTCTGTTTATGGCGGATCTTAACAGCCTACCTCCACCCTTCGCCACTGCTATGCAAAAAGGTGTCAACAAACTGAGTGATTTTTTGCGTTTCACTTAAGTTTCCACTTAACTGTGAGACACTAATTATATAGGTATTTAAATATGCTATTGAATTAACCATCAATTTCACAAAATTGTAAAAAAAAAACATAGGAAACAAAAAAAAGTTGGTTTCAAATAAAACAATTTTTTAATTGAGAAACAATTCATATATTATCTTTGCGATATAATATTTTCATATAATTCCAGTAAATTTTAACAATACTCAGGCTATCTCTACATCTTAAACAATAATTTGTGAAACTGTCAATTATTTTAATAAAATTACCATTGATAGTATATAATTCAAATGGGCATATTTAAATACATGAAATTGCACCAGATACAAGTCCTCTATCTGTCATTAAACACATTATCGTCAATGTGTATATGTGCAATATATTGAACATCGGATGGTTTACAGTTATACATTATACTGATCTAAAGTGACATGATTATTAGGCGTTGGCGTGATTTGAAGGAAAATGGCGACTGGTTAATTTGGCTGATCCCGTGCCATAAAAAGGAACTTCTACTTTTCGACAAGAGCATAGAGAACTGATTTTTTTAGGTAAGTGTACACAATGCAGTAAGTTTATGTCAGTGGCGAATTGTAGAGCTAGGCTCTTAACCCATTGGAGACAATCGGCGCCAATTGTCCTTAGTAAAAATGTTTTATTTTTTACATTTAGATGTTTCTTGAAACCCTCCAAATTTACCTACAAAAGTTGTAGCTGTTTTAGTAATCTTGTAAAATTTACTACAAAATTAAATCTGGCTGTTGGTCCAACATTTTTCCCATTTTAATCCGTCTTCAATGGGTTAAGATCTGACATAAATAATGCACACTAAGCTTGGTTAGTCTAACGTATTTATTTTCATCGACTAAAATGTGTAGATAGTGTTTGTTAGTTTTAAAATTTCAATTAAACTTGCCTAATCCAAGCCATAGTAGATAATAGTGAAAAAAATATTCATTTATATATAAAATTATGCACATTAAATAACACATACATACATAATTTTAGATATTTTATAGATAGAAGAATATTTTTATCGATTATGGTTTGTTTTGGCAGGGCTTAATTAAATTAAAAACTAACCTACATCATCTGTAATATGTCTTCTTAATTCAATGAAAACAAATGAAAAAGTTTGCACTGTTTTTGCCGCACTGCCCATAGCATACCTAAACTATTATGGTTTGGTTTAGGCATGGTTTAATTGAATTTAAAAAACTAACCAGCACAGTTCAATGAAAATAAATATGTTTGACTGACAAAGTTTAGTGTGCACTATTTATGTCATATCTTAACAGTCTACCTCCACCCTTCGCCACTGGTTTATATATTATACATATTTGCAGTGGCGAAGGGTAATGGTAGGCTGTTAAAACCCACCATAAATAGTGCAAACTAAACTTTGTCAGTCATGCGTATTTGTTTTCATTGAAATAAGACTTCTATTTACAGATGGTGTAGGTTAGTTTTTTAAATTCAATTAAATGCTGCGAAAACATTGTAGTTTTAGTTCAATAAAAACAACTACAAACAAAGTGTGCACTATTTATGGCGGATCTTAACAGGCTACCTCCACCCTTCGCTACTGCATATTTGTAAGAATTAAAATGTACATGGGTTTCTATTGTAATTTATTGGAATTGTAAAAATATCTGAACTAGTCAAAGATATTGTCATTTTAATTTAATTGTTCCAATTGTATGTTTTTTGTGAATTGTTTATGCTCGCCTACAATGTTCGGATTCTACGTACTTGGCAAAAATTACATTTTGCTTGTTATGTCACAGATCATGCATAGCACCAGCCTCGTTAAACAGAATCAGATAATAATGAGTTTATAATTCAATCCTTTAATAAAAGCTATATTGCAATCACTTCCGACAATTTTCGTAGTGTGACAGCACTCTTAGTAAAATTACATAACCATCTATTGCAGACGAGGCATATTGAATTTTTAGTTCTAAAAACTACTGTTATGTCGGAAAGTGCACTCTTTGCAACAGCCTCAGACTAGTAAAGTATTTTTCGGATTAAAAATATAAATTTAATAAACCATTTTTTTTTTTTATTCAATGAATAATTCACAAGATTTAAGAATGTAGCATTCTTTATTGAACATAAAAGAAAAAAAAGGAAGGATTCCGACCTGCATCCTTCGAATTCCGGTCAATGTGATTTACTTAATTAGGCGCAGATGGTTAAAAGTATATTTCTGAGTTGTTGCTAAACTGTGTATACTGAAATGTAAATTTTACCTTTCTGCATTACATCGTTAGGAACATTATTGTCGTATAAGAATTTTTCTCTTCATATACACTACCGAATGAAGCTAACAATAGACACTGTTGTTGAAGTATTGAAACGGTATTTTTTATGAGTAACAGCTGCTCATTGAACACTAAGCAACTAATCTAACTTTGAATTAGAATAATATGTTTTTCAAAAATAAAATATGGTAAAAATATAAATTCGTCGCACACTTGCAATACTCATGTTTTCAAAATGAAATTATTGAACACGTCTGCATACATATCATCTTCATAAGTTGTTCAGTCAACTGAACCCGGATTTAACAAACCTAATAGAGAAATCTAATGCAGATTCATGCATCGTGTAATTTGGCCTTTTGTTCTTTTTGGAACTTTTGTGTAGCCGTCCATGATTCAATGTTAGTATAATAGTCATGAGTGTATGTTGGTTCCCGGTCGTAGGTGTCTTTCTGAGTATCGTGCAAAATAAAAGCGATTAGAGAGATTGCCCCTAACCCCACGAAAAATGCTTTCTTATTTGTAGAGTATGTATCGATTAAGCTATCGATGAAACTTATTCCGCTAGATCTACGCTTGACATCGTCGGTACGATCTCGGTTCTCGTCAAATATTTTCTGTTTACCCTCCTTACGTTCCGTTGATGATTGAGATGATGTTTGCCTCTTACCATCTGTGTCGTACGTAATGCCATATATCTGCCCGGGCGTGTCCTCTTCTATTTCGGCGTACGCCTGCATCAGCGCCTTCTGTTTGGCTGACAGAGCTTTCGGAATGGCTATCTTAAGATGGACATAATGGTCTCCGTGACCGTGCGCGTTGACTCTCTTCATACCTTTACTCGACAAGCGGATCACCGCGTGAGATGAGGTTCCTGGCTGGACCTGAAAGGAAAAAAAAACAAATATTTATCTCATATTCCTAACTCTAGTACATTGATAACACGACAATGAAACATGTGTAATGCAGCTTCACTATTTTTTTTTTTAATGTATTATTTTCATGAATTTACATACATATTGCCGCATTGTTAATAGACTCCTCATTCTACCATTATGACAGCCATCCATATAATTGAAGGCCAACCACAAAAAACGATAAGGGCCACATTTTCATAATTTTGAATTTGTATTAAAGAAAAATTTAGAATTAACCATGTTCGTATTAACGGGATTTTCTGTAATTTACATAAAGTATATGGAGTTAGTGATCATGATGAATCAAAAATAATAGTAAAAATAAAGATTACAGAATGATCATGGTAGAACAATGACAAAAAGCACAATGACATGGTATTTATTTGTTGTTCAACTGAATGAGCTATAACAATATGTACCTATGTATTACATATTATATTATTATTCTTTATTAAAACTATTATTATTATGTATGTACCAATGTTCAGAAAAAATTGACAAAACCCAGTATGGTGAAGTTTCAGATTACTGACACACATCAATCAGGTCTTTCGATATTAGAGAGAAAAGTGTTTCGACATTGGCCGTTTATCATTGTTTTAGTCACTACAATTGGCTCTTGTTTCGTTAGAACTGAGGATTCCCTTTTCGAAATAGTATATACTTGCTGGCATCTGTCAGTTTCTTCCATTTGATATCAACCCAATTTTTAATGTAATGTTTTTTTATCTGAGTCTAATTAAATGATTTAAGCCAGCGATACTCAACCTGCGGCCTTTAAGCTTTTATGTGCGGCCCGAAACACATTTATTATCTGGAATTTCGTATATCTTGAGATTCATTTTGACTTTGACGCACAGATGGTGACACCCGAAGAGGATTGTCATTATGGTCCGCATCAGATCTGGTATAAGAGTGTTGCTGTTGCACACGATTAATTTAAAAAACACGCATAATTTTTAAAATCTGAAAAATGATTTGTAAAAAAGGGGGGTTTCATGATTTTTTTCGTCACACCAGTAGTGATGCGGCCCGCGTTACTTTACAAATATATGTATTTGGCCCGAAGAAAAAAAAGGTTGAGTATCATTGATTTAAGCCAATGGGTGACAAAAAATCATTATGTTATCGTTGTTTAAGGTAAGGTGGTTTTCAACACTTATGGCACCATCGATTTGTGAATATTTCAACCTTTTTAGTAAATCAAAACACATGTAGTGTAGGTACTACTGTCCAACAAGATCTTCTTGGCTACGAGTTAAAACTGTGAACTAACAAGCTCCACCCATTTTTAACCGCACTTCGATTATAGCGCCTTCCGGTTAGCGACGAGTTGTTCACGTGTTAAAACTGTGAACTAACAAGCTCCTCCTACTTTTAACCGCACTAGCGACTTCCGGTTATTGCCTAGATCTTCTTGTCGGACAGTATGTTAAAACGCCGGCAATTCAAAATTCGTCGTAGATCGAAATTTTCGCGAAAATTCATAAAATCTATGCTAGTACAGTGATTTGGAACAGTTTTACAAAATTGGAACAAAAAACGGTACTGTTCGGTTATAAGGAATACAGCGGAAAACACATTTTGAAAATACCCGATATACTGGATTATTTGTTAGTTTGGGTTAGTTTAGGTTAGGTTAGGTTAACCTAACAAATAATCCAGTATATCGGGTATTTTCAAAATGTGTTTGCCGCTGTATTCCTCATAACCGAACTGTACCCAAAAAACTTTTTTTTCATGATTTACTATTTTTGGCATACATTTTGTATTTCAATTTTCTGTCCTGTTGATTTTGAATTAACGGGGTTTTACTGTACTCACCATTCATTACCACATATATTTTGTTTTTAACTTTGTCCACTTCAGATCGCGCATAACATGGATCCCACATTATGAAGGTATTTATACAATCGTAATAAATTAGATTGAATAACATTGAATTTCATAGGTGCATGCAACATTTAAGAAAGTAATAAGAAAAATGATTCATATTGGAATATGCGATCAGCATCAGTTAAAATATCGATCATGATCCAGAGAATAGAAAAGATACGAATTATAAAAAACTCAGGTTAGGAAAACTACGTAAAAATTAACAAACCTGGATTGTATGATCTTCATAGAGACCCTGTATTCTGACAGCACCGCCCAGCATGGCCTGTGCCATTGATATCTGGAATTAATAGAAACAAATAAATTAATTTCAATACTCCAGAAGTGAAAGCAGAAAATCGTAACTTTGCAACACACAAATGTAATTATCAATTTTACCGTGCAGTCGGTATGTACATCGGATCCATCTCTTTTGAAGTAATTTGATTTGTCCACTTTGAATGTGATGAAGACTTCTTTGCTGCCGACAGCCATGCGAACTGTCTGCCCATCCTCGACGCCCGCCGGTACAGGAACTGTGATACGTTTTCTTTGGACCTGGAAAAGCACAATATGTTAACCATGACTATACTAAATAGGTAATTTGTTATCTTTTCATGCATACTCTCTTACAAGAGATAATAAATATTTAAATACAAATCGTTAATAAGATTACATATTAATGGCAGTCAGTAGATCAGCTCGACGGATAACTTAAGAGTCACAATCAAAACTGTCTAGCTAATTGGTTTTCAATTGGAAGTTATTAATTGAAGTGCCGTTTGTGTGGTAGAACTTCATTATAATGATTTTGATATAAAGTTATTTTTGTTAATCCTACTTGAGTCATTTGCATTGACAACTGTTCCTGGCTATAAACCTATCTTCAGAACGATAGACTATAACTTATATTGAAGATTCGGGCAATCTGTTTTCTATCTTGGATGGTTTTGAGAGCGAGAGGGTATATTATATCAATATCTTAATATCCGTTTCTCTTCTCATTCACAACAGTGGCGTTGTCCTCCAATACTTTATTTAGTTCATGTAGTTCATATGATACATTCTGAACAAATAAAAGATACAAAGAAAGAATCACTTACCGACTGGCCCTTTCCTTCGCATTCAATGCAAGGAAACTTGATGAATATTCTACTTCCATGACAATATCTACAAGCTGATCGCATTACGAATGGACCTATAAAATAGAAAAGTTCTACAATTAATACAGACAAAATTAAAATCAATTATTATTCGGAGAGAGAAAGACGATCAGTATTAATAATACAACTTATTATTTTACTCAATCTAGGTAGGTATCCAAACCGAGTTTTACATTTTTTTGTATGTATGCATAAAATAAATTATTGTGTTTGATGTAGTGTTGCAATTCAAATAGTACGGTCCGCCTGCAAGGGACACTCTATCTACGTTGTCTGCATATACGGAACTTTATTAAACCAAATTATTGAATTATTTAAACATAACATTAACTATGAATTTATATTGTGCAGTTTTCGGCTGAATGTATGAAAGCCTACCCGTCACATTCTGGCCGTTGCACAATGAAAACTATCAACCTTCACTTTTGACCATAGATAACCGCGACAACATAGTATTGAAAATAATGTCGTAAAAGTTTATAGTCACACGATTAGAAGACAAATTAGCCCCATCAAAATAGCCTTGATAGAACTGTTCACAACACTATTTCATTTGTATACCTTATTTATTGACTTAAGTATGCATTTTGAAATCTCTTCATAATATGTAAACACAGTTAGAAATATTTGAAAACATAACACAATACATTAATTTTAATAGTAGTGTGGGCTGCTTTGCCAGGGCTACTTTATTTTGTTAAGGCTAATTTGTATTCGAATCAAATGATTAGATATTTTTACAACAGTTGTCTATGGTCAAAAGTGGAGGTTGATAGCTTTCATTGTGTAGCGGCCAGAAATCTGATGGGTAGGCTTTCGTACGTTATGAACATTAAAAGATATTTAAAAAAATGGCAACACTTAACTGTTTTAAGTATTATTAAGCAAATAATAAATTAACAGTCAACTATTGAATAGATTTATTTATTTAGGTACATAATAATAAAATAACGTAATTCTGACATCTTTGCGTCTGAGTCAGAAGTCTCATAACGGACTTATATCTGTTATGAGATTGGGTTGTTCATCACACAAACTTTATTCAGAGAGTGAGAAAAAAGAAGGGGAGGAAAATTTTTTTTCTCTGTATCTAGAAAAATAGTACCTGTAGATATTGTCTCCATGCCTGTTCCATTGCAGTATGTACATCTGATGGCTTTAGTACCAGGCTCACACCTATTTCCTCCGCATTTGGTGCACGTGTCCACTACATTTAGGTTTATGTCTTTGTTCACGCCGCGGGCTGCTTCCGTGAACTTAAGATTCATGATAACCTGCGAAAAACAGAGGTGTGTTTATGACACTGATCAGTTCTCCAGTGAGCACCGGTGAAGACTCTTAGAGAAAGGTGAATACAACAGACAATAAAAGACATAGGTGCGTATGTTAAAAATGCAAATTTGATATTGATGTACTGTTGGTAAACACACACTGAAAATATAAACAAGAAATTGAATATTGAAGAATCACCTAAATACTGTATAAGCTGATTAAACCCAAACTAATGTGCCTCTGATGGCATATTTCTGCAAACCCAAAAACATGAATAATTGATAACATAAATGCATTCATATATTCAATGGAAATTTGTATTATCTAATTTATTAATGAAATAATTTTCACATACCTAGTTAAAAAAAAATAGATTTATCACTTTTATTTCTTAGAAATAGAACTTCAAACCTACATGATGATAGACTGATGGAAAATGGTATGCACCCTAAAACTAGATATCACGGAGTTGAGGCTTTCGAGATGTGTCTGTATAGAAGCATCCTCAAAATTCCTTGGACTAACAGAGAGATAAATATCGCCAGATTTCGTGGCTTAAGATTCTCCATGATTGGAACAAATGCAGCTCCGCCAAACTGTTCCGAGTAGCAGATGACAGACCAAAGATTACCCTGATGGTGGCCGACCTCCATTAGGGAATAGTATGATATGAAGAATGGAATATGCTGCAATTTTTTCTGATTGATACCAGGATCCAGTTAATTAATACGATAATAATATGTACTTCATTACAATGTCGAGATACATTGCAGATGCAAAGTAAAATGAATAATTTATTTCCATAGGATCGGTTCAGATTTTAGAAGTTTTTATTTGAAATTGCATTGGATCACATTTCCATTACAAAAATAAATGCATTCTTCACCGAGACTAATTTGATATAGAATAAATTCATTTTTTGTTCGAAGTAATTCTAGTCACATGTGGTTTATCGAATTTTATGATGTATGTGTTCATGGCTTGTTATTGTTCTGCATCCAGTCCAAATATTTCCATCTCCAACCATACAATTATTTGCTCAATATATTTTTGGCCATTACTTTGAAATTGCGCCGTAATTTCAAAAGACCGCTATAATAGCGAAAAGCTGTATAACGACAACCGTATAGTGGGATATAAGCATAACATACTCGTACAGCAATGTAGATTGTTATAATAATATGACTCACACTGCCATATGTGTAAAAACTATAAATCTAACAAAGTCACACAAAGATGGTAGAAGGCTTACTCACCTCTTGAGCTGCTCCAAAACCGAAAGTACTCTCCGCAAAGTCGTCAAAGGAGGTTGATCCTCCCTTGAATCCCGCTTCTCCAAATATCTTCCTGAAGAGTTCTTCTGGATCGACTGAACTCTTGAATTGCCAGTTTTGTGTGAAGTCTTGTGCTCCCCGTCTCCCTCCGCCCATGCCCATTTGCTCAGAAGTTGTTCCGTAAGTGTCATACTCTTTGCGCTTTGATTCATCAGATAGGAGCTTATTTGTTTGATACAAAAACAAGAAAAATAAAGTTAGTATGACTTATCAGTTTACCAATATATAAGTAAATAAAAACCGCACAACATAGAAAATTAAAATATTGTTTTTTTTATTATGTATTTAATGATTTATAACCTAGGCTAGATGCCTAAAGAGTTAACGACTTATAACAGAATACCTACAGTATGATATTAAAGGACAAATATTGATGCTTTTTACGTCCCTACTCATGACATGATATAAATTCTTATCAGACGGTAGATAATTGCGATGAAGGATCAAGGCCAAATGGCCTGTATGTTTTTTAATAAATTTTCTTTAGTGATGTTATTCAATAGCCATGAGATCATTTTGATGAAACATCTTCCTCTCTCTGCTCATTCCAGACGCAACCAATTCCGTAAAGTCGATTTTGCAAAGATGAGGGATACATATTATACGTAGTATTTTTCTATTCATGATATTATAGTATAATTATGTAGACAATTCCCAATTTGTGGCAGTTAAATAAAACAGGCCGGATTGACATTATTCTCTAAAAGTATACAAAGTTTACACTCACCTCGTAGGCTTCAGAGACTTCTTGAAACTTTTTAGCTGCATTGGGATCTTCTTTATTGGTGTCAGGGTGATATTTTTTGGCCAATTGATAATACGCTTTCTTTATGTCTTTGGCAGATGCATTTTTGGAAACACCGAGTGTTTGATAATAGTCCTTTTTAGCCAATATGCGTGTGGTGTGGAAGCTTCTATTAAAATTAGACCCATCTGAAAAGTAGTAAAAGTTTGAGGTTATCAAAACTGACGTCTGAATTATGTCTAATATTTTATTATCAAAAAATGTTAATCAATTATAATGAAAATATGATTATACAGAAAGTATATTTTAATGAGCAATTATAATTATTTAAGAATATAACCGCCTAATAACGTAAATGTGATGTAATATAAGCATGTAAACTTCACTTACGTTTTAGTACATTTCTATTACTATAAGATATGACGGCCAAGCCGGATATTTTAAATATATTGTCACAATCATGGCAATTCTGTATTAAACGACACGGGAGGTTTGCCACATTTCTTGATCTCAATAATCCGACGGCACTATTACCGAAAATCCCAATTATATTTCTTGGGGCCATGATTTTCTAGAAAGGAAAGAATTGCAAAGAGAAAAACTGAAAACTACCATAGATTCTATACAATCAAAATACTAAATTCATAGACACCAGAATAGATATTTAATTTGGAATAAAAATTAAAACATACTTATTTCAAATTTAATTTAGACAAAATCATTATAAATTCTTGATTCTCAAAATGCATACCTACCTAAATGTTTTTTCGTAATTTCCTTTTTGAGGGCCATGCACCGCGTGCATGTATGAATAGAACGTGTCCGTACCAATGGGTCTATTCTATACTTATGGAACACTAAATTGATAAATAGTATCAAACTTAGGGTAGGTTTGTATCAAAATATTAGCACTTATTGTAACAATTACACGAAGCTGGTTTTTATTGTTGCAATAAGTGCTATATTTTAACAGCACCTATCTTGCTGCTGTTAAAATATCGCACTTATTGCAACAATAAAAACCAGCTTCGTGTAATTGTTACAATAAGTGCTAATATTTTGATACAAACCTACCTTGTTTGATAATATTTATCACTTTATGACTTTAGCGGTCGATAAGCATAGAATAGACCCACAAGGTAATATGTTCCTTAGAATTCCCAGTTTCAGTCGCTCTGACGCACGACGTCACACACGGCCAAATACACGTGACACCCAGATATTCGTAGTCATATAAATTTTTCATATTATTATTATAAAATTAAATAAACAACTGAAAAAATGCTTAAAGGAATATTTTTTTATATTATTTGTCATTTACGTGCTTTTTCGAATTCTTTGTAGGTAGGTATGACATTTAAATATATATAAAAAATAAAGCACAGTAGGTACTTAGGTACATGATGTGTAATAATACGAAATCATATGATTTACTGGTGAAATTTAATTTTCATTTTAAGCAACCAAATAATATAGTTAATCATTTTAATACTAATACGTTGTATATTATTGTCAATTCATATTGGGCAAACAATTTGTTTCACAATACTGACGTGTAACCCAATGCTTCACGATACCCTTACGTTTCGATGTAAAGCGTTGTAGGTATAATTATTATGCCCGAGAATGTTTAAGAAGCAGTATTATTCAAGAATGGGGTCACCGTGCACCCAAGTGAATATTTTGAAGCAAATACGAAAACCTATTACCTATTAGGATTCTGCGCCAAAAATATTATAAATTGTTGTGCGGTAAAGACCATGTGCAGAGCATTCCTTTGCGGGTTTTCGGTCTGATGTCGAGCTTATGGCGTATACATACTTAAGTGCCACGGTTGCCAACGATGGCAGTCTTTCCAGTGAATTTAGGATCCGCATGGGCATGACGGGCGGCATTCATCCAGTTTAAACTCACGCGGAGATCAAAGCTGTATTATTTATGAATCAATTTTATTATTAATGCTGTTTGATTCAACGCTTGTACCAAGTCCCAAAAGTTGATCCATTCCGTTTGGATTTGTGTTTCGAATATCGCGTAACAAGTCAAGCTTACCAGCAAAGCCTCCATGTCCAGAATATTTGACTGGTACCTATTATAGTGATTTGGAGGCATAGATGTTATCTATTAGGTAGGTATCTCAATTCGCAACCAGATTTTCATCATCGCATTCCTACAGCGTTATGTATAAAACGGACTGTCAGGTTCCTCGTGTACCTACTACCTATCAATTGAAAGTATTAGTATAAACAATATCCATCCGACATCATGCAAAGCAAAACTTATAAATTCCAGGTATATAGATATGTAATGAAAATTAAAACCATTTTCTTGAAGATGTTCATGTTTTTTTGTAAAACAAAAAAGCTAAGTGGGCATTTATCTGTGTTCTTATTAATATATAATTGTTTAATATTACTAGTTTTAAAAACAAATAGGTACAATAAACCATTTTAGCGAATAGAATAAAAAAACATGACAAAAATGAAACATGCACAGGAAGTTAATCAAGTGTGACATCTCAGTAAGTTCTAGGTATGTGTACACGACTACACGAGGAGTACCGGCGCAAGAACATACCCGAGCCCGAATACCTACCATGTATGCATAGCATGTATGCGTGCGTACAGCACAATTTGTTAATTTTATAGAACGGCAATACTAAATCCCCTCCATCCCAAAATTGTGACGTAAAGGTATGACCTTGCTAGATTGTAAACACACACACGTTGTGTCATCAGCCTCTGTGATTTTTCGCTAAAAAGTATATTTTATTATCGATCGAAGTGTTTTGGTGCAAACAAAATGAATTACGAAGCAATGTCTATCGTCGAGGAAGATATTCAAATGGTAAGCGATCCATGACAATTGTTTTGGTTTTTATTTGTTATGATTTTGTGTTGTGCAAAAATATGTCTGCCACAATAATAATCAACAGTATCCGTCAACACATTCCGACGAAGCCTGTCGCGTGACATCGTGAATACATTGCATCAATCATCTCAGTGCCCTCATAAGTAGTTAGTTTTTTGGTTTATCTAAACGACTTTTGAAACCATGATATTTTTTCTGTAAAAAAATATTCAATTTATCTGGTGGCCATTTTTATTTCTATTGATAATAAATTGAAAACTTCTTTGTGTACCTAGCTTACTATAATAATGAAGATTTCTGTTTTTCCACTATGGTTTCATGGAATGTGCTAGATGTCTCTCTTTGATATTTTAAAAAGTTGTTTTCACTGACATGCCAGTGACAAAAACAATAAAAGTATACAAAAATGAATGATAAAACAATAATATAAATTTAATAATAATTGTTTTTGTCGATGACTTTTCAGTTTCCCATAGAAAATCAATGTATATGTATCATAGAATAATGTAATGGCTTATTTTTCTCAATGTATTGTATTGTTAACTCTAATTTTCTGGAAACTAATGTGTTAATTATGACTGATCTGACACTTGCATAGTTGAAATTCATAATGATAATTTATTGTGTCAAACCAAATCGTTTTCTTACTACAATTAATAGCTCAGAGTTAATATTATAACGAACATAATATTTTTATAGAATTTATTGGAAAGATTTTTTTTTTTTTTTTTTATTAGTGCCACCTATGAAGTATTTTAGCAAGCATTTTTTTTTTTACAAAAACTGGACAAAATAAAATAATAAAGTAATGAATCCCTCCTTTTCTTCCAATGAGCTTTGAATTTTTTCACTTTTTAGCCACTCAAATAAAAACGATTAAAACATTATCTATTCATACGGCGATAGGACTATTTTATGACTAAGGCTTATGGACAGAAACTGATAACCAATATTTTTTTTAAAAAGTTGGGAAATTTGAATGAGTAATTGTTGTTTTTATTTAATAAAACGCATTTTTTTGTAGTACTTATTCCACTTTTAATCAATAGATTAGGACTGGTTTCGTCCGCCTCAGAGGGACATGTTCAACTGTTCAATTTCAAAAGTTGAAAATGTCCCTCTGAGGCGGACGAAACCGGTCCTAATCTATTGATTAAAAGTGGAATAAGTACTACAAAAAAAATGCGTTTTATTAAATAAAAACAACAATACAATGCAGTTCCACCATGAATTGACAGTTAACAAAATAAAAGAAATTGAATGAGTAAATCAAAGGTTTTATTAATGTTGCTGAAAATTCACTATAATCTACCGAATTCAAAAGACAGCTAGCTAGCATTGACCGACACATTATTTGGGGTGACACAATGAAAATTAATTGTGCCCACTCTGTGTTGTAGATCTTTTCTTTACAACTTCCCTATCCCATTAATCTCCTATAACTGTTCTTCATTCAGTAATTCATTCAGTAATTCGTTCAGTAATTTGTTCAGTAATTCATTAACCGGTTTTCAATGAAACTTAGGCATAAAGCCCATTGACGCAGCGAGTGGGGCGCTCGCGCAAAATTTCTACAAGTGGCGCAGAAATCGTCGAAAATACAACGTAATCAAATACGCCAGCGCACACTGGATTTGACGACGCCTTGTGCCCGCCTGCCGCATGAGTCACCGTTTTCCGCTTCTCGGCGATATGAATTAACGAAAATACAACGGAGCCATTCATTGAACACGGCTAGCAAAATCACGCTCCTCGAAGCGTCGTCGATAAGACGGGCGAGAAGCCATTATATAAGAACAGTGTACGCTTTGTTTAGTTATTGCGTGTCCGATATTTTATTACAAGCCCCGAGAAATAATATAATATTTTTATTGCTTTGTTATGAGAGACGCTGTAATAATAATTATTTTGTGCTTCTTGGGCCCCTTATTACATAGGTGAAGGGTAATGCGCGGCAAGAGGCGTGTGATTATGATTATGAATATACGCTTCTTACGCCGACTGCGCCCGCTCGTCCGTCTTGGTGGGCTTTATGCCTTAGACCTTTAACCAGTTAAGTGCCCAAAGCGTCTTTGGACGCCCTAATTACACCAATTCTTATGTTAATTACTATCAATTAACTAATTGCGGCATAGAAAGGATTAATATTTATTTCTTTCTTTTTGTCACCTCCGTAACTGATGATCGTGATCATTATGGAATGGGTGCTGCGGAATTCTGGATCAGCTTTCTCCAACTTTTTGTATTCACTGCAAGCCATTGTTCATACAAAATGCAATTTTCTGGCAGAAAGACATTGAAGAAATCCTTCTTTCATAGAGATGAAGTTGAACACAAGGTTACTAATGTTGATGGTTAAATTCGTTGCAAGTTATTACGAAGGTGGGTCAATAATTCCTTAGAAAAAAGCATTAAAACAGTTTTTATTTTTGTATTTTTTTTTTATTTCTCAACATAATCTCCTTGGAGCTCAATACACTTGGTTAGACGTTTCTCAATTTTTTTTAAACCGTCAGAAAAATAAGTTTTCGGAAGGTCCTCAAAATAAGCATTTGTCCGATCGATGACTTCTTCATTTGAAAAAAAACGTCCACTTAGCCATTTTTTTAAGTTTGGGAAAAGGAAAAAGTCACTGGGGGCTAAATCTGACGAATACGGTGGGTGGTCGACCAATTCGAACTTCAATTCTTCAATTTTAGCCATTGATCGTAAACATGTGTGAACACGGGCATTGTCCTGATGAAAGAGGATTTTTTTCCTGTTTAAATGAGGCCGTTTTTCTTCAATTTTGTTTTTTAGCTGGTCCAATAAAGATGCATAATAATCCCCTGTTATTGTTTTTCCTTTTTCCAAATAGTCAACGAAAATAATTCCACGTGCATCCCAAAATACAGTAGCCATAACCTTACCAGCTGATTTTACGGTTTTCGCCTTCTTTGGACATGGTTCGCCTTTCGCAATCCACTGCTTTGACTGTTTTTTCGTCTCGGGAGTATAGTGGTGTATCCATGTTTCATCTACAGTCACAAAGCGACGAAAAAATTCATCCCGATTGCGTTGCATGAGCGACAACAGGGCTTTAGAGGCCACCACCCTATTGCGTTTATTGTCGACTGTGAGCAAACGCGGCACCCATCTTGCAGAAATTTTTTTCATACCCAATTTGTCATGTAAAATAGAAATGACGCTACCTTTTGAGACCCCTGTAACCTCAATTATTTCACTCAACTTTAATCTTCGGTCACTTAACACCATATCGTGGATTTTATTGATCATTTCTGGTGTAGTCACCTCTACAGGACCGTCCTGAGCGTGGTTCATCCTTTGTTGATGTACGACCACGTTTAAATTCATTTAACCAGTTATAAATAGTTG
Organism: Rhyacophila brunnea; assembly: GCF_057557595.1. NCBI lineage: Eukaryota > Metazoa > Arthropoda > Insecta > Trichoptera > Rhyacophilidae > Rhyacophila > Rhyacophila brunnea. The sequence goes on from NW_028232774.1 coordinate 27,687,257, forward strand.
CAAGTGAATGAGCAGATATGCCGTGAACTAAATCCAACTCATTTTTTATTTCCTTTGCTGTTAACCCTTTTATATTAAAATGTTTAATAACAGCTCTAAACTCAATTTTCTCCATTTTTTGTAAACAAGCAAATTTTTTTTTTAAATGTACGAGAAACACACAACAACCCGACCAATCTGATTGAAACTTCGCAGCATACTGAATCGGTAGTGCCGCTGCATGAAAACAAACCGCTTACAGTACTAGTCGCGCCACCTGTCGGCTTTTCTAAGGACTTATTGACCCACCTTCGTATTATGCTTTGTATTTTCATTTGTAGTCGACATATAGATTTGTGCTGAGGAATATCTTCCAGGGCTGCACTGACTTAAAAATGAATTGCGTTGGTGTTACAAGTGTAAAGTCAGGTTTTTTACACTGAACTGTCATTATTTAATAGTAGATTTATAAAATAGAACAGATATACAAGAATATTATTAAATAAGTATGGTCGATATTGGTGTGCTCCATTTTTAATTAAATATTTGGAAAACGGGAAAAATATCTAAAAAGAGCATTCTGTACAAAATCTTAAAACATTCGCGGACACATCATGTTAGTGATATTGTGTAGAACTTTTTATGTCTGGGAATGTCTCAGGAGTAGTTACTCAAGACTGAGGTCGCCATGCAATTAATTGTGGTTTGACTGAACGTCCATGACTTTAACTTAAGAGTGCCAATAGAAGAGAGGAGCATGTAAAAGCAAATTTTCTATATGCAACAAAATTGGCTTTTGTGTCGACTAGGTCAGATGATCCGATGGACCACATAGGTTTTTGGACCGACTCGAGTAGATCTTCCATTTTCGTACACATTTTATAACAGGATGTGGTTTGCACATGGCCCCCACAAGTGGGGGGGGGGGGGGGGTTGTTGGGGCTGACAGGGCTCTAGCCTGGTGTGCCAGGTTGACCAGTTAAGTGAAATAAACACATACCTACCACAAATTTGCTCTAATAGGAAAAGAAGTCGTTACAACAATTTTATTTTATAATTACTTTTTTTAGTGTTTCCTAACTAATAGAAATGACTATTTATCCAATATGGCGAAGGATCGCATATTACTTCTATTACAAAAGGGGGTCGCGATCAGTGCTTCATAATATGATGCCGAGTGCCGGCCATTCAAGTGGATTTATTTAAAAATACCAAAAATCGCTAAAAATACTCTGAATAAAGTTATTTAATTAATTAAAATTAAAAATATTTAATTAATTAATTAATAATTAATAAAATTTAATCTTAGCGATAGGGCGATAGGTTGGGGGGGGGGGGGGTGCGTCAATCATTGTGGCTTGGGGCCCCGCTTCAGGATCTGGTGGCCATGGGTATGCATTCTTTTGCATGGACATTTTGGACCGGTACAGAGACTAAGACCATAGAGCTTGTCAAAGAATCCACCATGTCCAGTCAAGAACATTAACTGGTGTAATAGTACGGAGTCCCAGCGGTTATCTCCATTCACCATTTGATATAATTCGCAACGGCGTTTGCCGGCCGATTGAGAGGCCTGCAGGTCGCGTCTAGCTGAATCCATGTCGCCGTTTAAACTTGCGACGATCGCTTCAGCCGTCAGTACCGAATCTCAAATAGGTAATACTGATACGTTTTCAGCTCTAAATCACTATCGGTTGATTAAGCATATTATTATGTGAATAAGATTAAACATCAACAAAATTGTGTAAGTACCTATGTCAATATTAAACATTAGCTTATTATGTTCCTCCCAAAATTACCGCTGATTACTTGATTAAGCCAGAGCTGGAAATAGAACCGGAACCGGAACCGAACCTCGATGTCCTCATAATATTCTGGTGATTTTTTTATTCTATTAGTTTTGGTCATCGTTATGATCGCGCTGGAGCCAGCTACTAAAAAGAAAGAAAAATAAAATCAATCATACCGGCAAGTACCTATCTAGGTACTGATGTAACTGGCAATCTGAGTCAGTGACGTCCCGTGGGGGTAGGCAGATTGAGTGTCGCTTGGGGGCGGCAGTTACCCAAAGGGCGGCAAATCAAGGAGAATCATTAGATATATATAGAAATAGCTACCTAAACTTTGTAATAACGGAAATATCTTTCCATTAAAAAAATCAACTCACTGGTTGGAAACGTTTTAACAGGACTTTTTTTTGTCGGGTTCGTGATGCCTAGTTTACTTCCGTTGTCATTGGATGTCACGTTCTTTGTGAACAGCAATGACACGTGCATACCTAATTTAAAATGTATCCAAATAAGTACCTATGTCATTCGCGAGTTTTGGAAGTTGTCAGGTGTATTTTTAAATGTACCTACCTATCTGAAACCGTAGACTCCGCAATATTGTCTATTAAAGCAGAGATGCTATTTAAATTAGATTTAGTGGTATATTTCTTGTTAGTAATGTATCCATATAACACATTTCTTAGATATTTGGAGTCATGAAAGGATGATAAAAAGTACTGTACATATTTAAAAAAAAAATGGCGGCATTTTGGCGCTGCCTGGGGGCGGCATTTTGTCTAGGGACGTCACTGATCTGAGTGGCAGATTCCTGAAGATGAGGTTGTCCTGAATGATACGGCAATAGATGCATCAATAGAGGATATGCATAGGTCCTGTTTAATAACTAATTTTTAACCCATTGCAATATACCTAATATGAAATTGAATGGAATTAAACATTTATGACAATATGTTGGAAAGGTTGCAACATTTAAAAGACTTTTTATTGCTGCAGTATAATATTATCAATTTCTCGAAGCAAAAAGGGCGTAAGCAACATTTTGGTGTTTTTGAGTTAAATATATGAGGTTAGGTTTACTAAACATATCTACAGACTGGCAAAACGGCGCTCTTCATAGATGATTGCAAACAGAGTTACGATTTTCCAATTTGGGCGTAAGTGATAAATAACACTGATAATCACACAGAAAGCCAATTAACCGACCACTAACATAACAAAAGTAAAATGATCATAATAAATAAATAAAACACAACAGAAATATTAACAAAAGCATGAATAAAATAAAATAAACAATTCGGTGTTTTCTTTATGAACATTATAGCTTATGGAGAGCCAAAAGGAATTAAGTGATTTAAAAGTTCAAAATTGCAAGTAAATAACTACTACATACATACTTACTTAAAAACAATATTATTCTACCATAAATGAAAGAAAGAAAATTCCAATACTAAGAAAGAAGTTTTAAAAAAACTTGATCTCAATGACATTTTTTCACTCTTTGCTCTCCTGAATAGTAGCGATTTGTCACTAACGCCCTTTTGGCTTGGAAAAGTCGATATATAGTATATTACACATTACTTACGAAGTACCTATGTATTTACCTACTGTTTGTAATAATGAAATAACTATAACTAAGTATATATTTTTTCATCTCGCTTCAGCTTCTTTGCTAGCGAAATTCAGACCAGGAGCACTTGGCTCAGCACACCTGTTGTCAGGGTGGGGCTACGTCTCCATGAGATATGAAATACATATCGAAGTATATTTATTTTATATAGAATCAGATCGGAGCTGAATCACAGAACCAAACTCTAATCAAATTTTCCACCAGAAACAAACCACCTGAAACCTTTAAAATGTAGGTATTCCAACAGCTCTGTATGAAGTGCAGGCACTTACCTACCCAAAAATGATTGATGGTCTGATGGGCATCGTGAAATAACTTCATTAAAACCATTAACTTAAATTTTTTTTACTGATGTACAAGACAGGTATTGCATTATTTTGTAGATTCATAATGATGCTTCGCAGTTAATTTCACGGCGCAATTTGCCTTGACTTATTGCAAAAGCACTCGCGCAGTACATATGGAAACAACCTTCAATAATAACAACATTATTTTATTTGACTTCTAAGGCCGTTTAGGTAGGTACCCACCCGTATGTCGAATGCATTTAATAGTCCTACGCTGCACAATAAGATTTAGTTTGAAAACTTGACATTATTTAATGACAAAAAGAGTAGGTTGCGGGTGCGAGTTTTAACCTATCTCGCAACGCCCTAAGGGTCGGGTCACACGCACCGCAAGTTACTGCAGAAATGCGATAGCGTGCACCAGATGGATACGCACTACATCCACATGCATCGTAGCAAGCAGGGAACACAAAATTAATGGGAACGTGCTTATCCAACGGGGTGTGGTAGCAGTTTTGAAGCAGGGTCCGCTTTATTATTTTAGGTCATAAAAGCAAGGGACACAAAGCGAGCCGACTATCCGCAAATATTGAATGGGTGTTATATTTACGTCACTATAATGTATATTATGAGACATTCGTAAATATTGAAAATAATATATTATTCTTTAACATGTTTCAAGTTTATCCCATATTTTACCACACCGATAGGGTAAGCCAGTTTCCATTAATTTTGTGTTCCTTGGTAACAATCCAGTAGTTTGGTACGGATTTGTTAGAAGTCATCTGAACTAGGTACTTTTGTCAAATCTTGCGGTCCTATCCTTTCCATTTGCGTAATTGTGTAGAATTTTATAATGTATGTTATGGATTTTAAAGCATGCCATAGTTTTTGCGGATATGGTAGTATGATCATTATCACGTATGGTTCGTTAAGGAATTTCGAATTTCTGGACACATCAAGCCATAATCAATAGCCTAGTCCGATCGCACGTCGGTACACGTAATCTAGCTGAATGATGAGACGTAGATATATATTTTGAAACATTTCCGTTACAATAGGTGTATTCAGCCATAGTTTTTAGGACCGCAGCTTATCTGCAGCGTCGTGTGGTTTGATCCTTGGGGTCTTCATTGAAATGCTAAAGGGACAAAACACACAGCGCTGCAAATCGTTGCGGACTGCGGCGCGTCAACGCTGATTTTACTTGGTTCTAAATGTCGTATCCAATTGGAATCAAGCAAGAACCACCATAGTTCACATTAATTTACTGTAAATATTGCATCGCAGTGTGTATGACCCTGATGACCAAGACACGCGGAAACACAGGACTTAATCGATTCCAATTGGACACATTTGGAATCAAGTAACACCTCTTGGGCCTATCAGTGCCTAGGTATAGTTTGTCACGAATAATGTAATTTCGAATAAATATGTTCCAATATATTTGAATCGGTTACATCGCATGAATAGTGTGTTCTGTCAAAATCTGTCATACATTCTAAGGAAGGGTTTAATTTAAATTGATGGTTTTTACTAAATTGCGTCGTACTGTATTAATGTAAACTTATAAGTAGGTACTTATAAATAAGTTATCATGTAGCTTATTTATTATTGTGAGCTTTTTCCGGTCAGCTGCACTTATATTGCATGCAATTAAACGCCGGTGTCTTTCAGCTGTAATAATGCGTTGCAGACTTCGCCGGTAGGTAACTATTGACCTTTGAGCGACCAAGAGGCATTGATAAATGTATGACAAACACACTGCTTTGCTTGGTGCGACATTATATTTTTGTAAAACTGCGACGCAGAACTAGACGGTTTTAAAACTGCCTCTCTCGAAGCGACGCATGCCAGTTGCCAGTACCGTATCTCCCGCGCCAGATTCATATTATTTATTATTCACTGCGCAGTAGTATAGAATACTACACCGCGAATGTAATATTTTTGTACGTACCTGCCTAGAGATACACGCACGTCGCTTGTTTCACTCTCGCCCGAATGGTCCCGATCGACCCGAACGAGACGACGATACAATGGCGGCTCGGTTTGCCAGCTAATAATCTCCGGCTACATTCTCATTTCACTTCGCGCCGTTAGGCCGCAGAGAAGCGCTCGCTACCCGCCGCAGCGAAGCCGGTAAGTAAATCCGATTTTTACGAAAATTCTCATTAGACTCTTGAATATTTACAATTGGGTTATAATTTACAAACGTGTGAGTGATTACTTTGACGTTTTTTCGTTTAATGGCAAACTTTTCATTTATATCTGCGTCGTATATGTGTTTTCTTTCCCGGCCTGGCGTACGTGTTAAGTAGCCATTTCGGTTATAGTATCTACCGATCTACGCAGCAATGTCTGAAATTTAACTTGGAGCAGTAACTCATCAACCAAAAAGTATAATAATTGCTCCATTATAAACACCAAAGTTTTTCATCTTATTTAAAATAGTTTTCTAGAGAAAATATATGAAAACTTGACGTGGGAATTTTTGATGGGTGCCCTATAATAACGGTGATATTTTGTACAAAACTTTCTATTGTAATTACGACTATCAAATTGTTCCAGTTAGATTCTGATTTGAATGAGAGTTATAGTAATATTTGCGCGTCAATTTTAACTCGAAACTGTCACACAGTTTTTGTTGCGTCGTATTATTATTATGTCAACGCTTCTGTCCAATTTTATGTGTTATTTATTAGAAGCAGTTAATTAATAGCTCGGGTAACCGTTGTATATGTTTTAATTAATCGAGTGCGTGTTAATGGTATATTTTCTGCGGGATGCCGCTTGGCTTTTTAAGCTCACTGTTGCTAACTGCGTATCGCCTACAAGTGCGCACATCGTAGATAGATATGCGTTTTACACATTACAAATACTACGACCGACGTTGCTTACTACTTTTTTCTGGATGTGTGCGTAAGATTATCTACCGGGTGTTCAGATAGTGTGTGGAACATACCCTCTATTTTTATGACGCAACGAGTTCTGAATAATGAAATTATGTATAAAGCGTCAATTACATTGAGCTGTTTTATGAGCTGATTATTGGCAAATTTATAATCTGCCTGTAAATTCGCCCAGTGTAATCATCGAATAAGCTAATAAGCAGGTTGTAAACACTCCATCTAGAAAAGTTGAAAGCCGGTCAACTTTTCACACTACACGCCGGCGTGTGGGCTTACTGCGTCTGCGCAGTAGAGCGATGGTGGTGGAAAAACGAACTACTCATTTTGAAATTTACATTTTTGACGTTTAATGGAAACATTGTTATGGAGCGTAGCGACCTCCCGGTAAAAAAACGAACTACGTTCCGTCAAAATCGCTCGCTGGCTTGTGGCTTATCAGCGAATGGAAAGTTTTGTGTGTAATCATGAAGTCGCAGTAGCTGAACCGCCCGCTTTTAAATTCGCCAATAAGCAGCTCGTAAAAAAGCTCAATGTAATTGACGCTTAAGTGTCCTATTCAGCAATAGTGTTCTAGTTAACTTGTATGCAATCAGACATATTTTTCAGAGTTTAAATTGGCTGAAGTATCAGTCTCTCAGACTATACAAAGCAGAAATGTTATATTCATCGTTAGGTTTATGTAATATGTATCACCGTGTTAATTTATAAGAATTAAAGAAAAATGCTTATAAGTTGAAGTGATTTTTAAGTAATTTCGATTACATTACATATTATTATTATTATTATAATTTAAATATTTATTATTTTATAAGTTTTCTATCCCCATATTCTTGTGTGGAATAAACACGCAGTGACGTCCCTAGACAAAATGCCGCCCCTAGGCAGCGTCAAAATGCCACCCCATTATACAGTATTTTTTATTATCCTTTCATGACTTCAATATCTAAGAAATACATTATTAACAAAATATACCACAAAATTTAATTTAAATGTCATCTCTACTTCAATAGACAATATTGCGAGTCCACGGTTTCAGATACATTTAAAAATACACCTGATAATTTTCAAAACTCGCGAATGAATGGCAAAAATATTTGGATAAATTAATTAGGTACCTAAGTATGTACATACCTATAATTCAAATATATTTCGCAAATCTGCACGTGTCATTGCTGGTCATCAAGGAGTGATGTCCAAAGACAATAGAAGTAAACTAGAGATCGCGAACCCGACGACAAATATACAGTCTTGTTTAACCGTTTATGCTAATCAATATGTACATTTTGTTTCCAACCTGTGAGCTGGTTTTTTTTATGGAAAGATATTTCCGTTATTACCAAGTGTAGGTACCTATTCCTATATATATATATTTATTGATTCTCATCGATTTGCCGCCCTTCGAGTAACTGCCGCCCCCAAGCGACGCTCAATCTGCCTACCCCGACGGGACGTCACTGTAAACACGTCCGTCACAGACTCCCCCATTGTGCACATATTTTTGCCCTCTTTCCAGTTATTTGACTTCTAGCGCTTTGCTAAGTCTTTCTAAGTACCTACCATTGAACCACCGAAGTCTTAGTATTCCTCGTTTTCCTTCTATTCCACTTAAGGTGAAACACTTCGTTGTGCATTATCATCCATATGTGTCACTTGGTCATCAATTTAGTTTAAAGCTTCCAATTGTTTAATTTTTTTCTTTTTGTTGTGATCGGTCAACTGTTTTCTCAACTCTTGCAAGTGCATTTGTACAAGCTACCGCCCACGTAACAATATGTAAGAATAATAATTATTGGTCATGCCAACTATTTCTATTTATTTATACTTACCACATTCGATCATAAAAAGATATATGGACCTCCACAGAGTGAAGGTTGTGTCTACATTTTTTTTATTACGAGAAATGGATGTTGGCAACTTGCTCAACGTATAGTTCCATACTCTTGTCCAAACACACGCTGAGAACATGTGAACCCGAGACTTTCGATACTATAAATCGACGAGGTAAAAGCTCGGTCATCGTGGGCGTTTCTATAGTTGATTGTATAACATTAATTTAATTGTCACCCTGAAATCAGTCATCTGTGATATACTTGCTCCCCATTCCTGACGGTCAGAATTTGCATGTTGTAGTAATAATCGAAGATGGAACGGACCTCATTTATGACTATGACACAATAGCAATAGGTTAATAATTTGATTACGTTATATGTCATATTAAAGCGAACCAGCAAAGATTAGAATATATTTGATTTTGATCGACATTTTAGTCTTTTAATGGATATGGAGATATGGATGCAGTATTGATTTTGAAAACTTGTGTTGGTTCATGTGTCGTCGCGTTTACGACAAAACCTCTCGTGGCCAACTCACTTTGTGCTGCAAGCTGCATTACTGTAGTTTGCGTGCATTTGCAGGGCCGCGTGGCTTGGATTATCAGGATTTTCCCCATGCAAACGAAGAGGTTTATAATATATAAAAGAACTTTTATTTATTTTCACAATTTATTTTCCGGAAATATGTTTTACAATAGACACCACGATACTTTATGACACTTAGTCTAAAATATCTAATTACAGTAGTTACTTTTACTGCCAACCAACCAATTTGGATTTTCCATTTCTTCCCGAACACCCTGTCATTATTTATATGTATTATGCAAATAAGTTGGGCGTTTTGCCGAATGCACCTACTCTGCCGTCGAGCCTTTGGTATAATATCCCCGATATGACAATGCCTTCATAATATAACTTTAGGTAGGTATTAATAATGAATGTATACCTACCTATTTTGTAATGATTAAGTTGTTGTGACGGATGAGTTAGTAACTTAACCTTATTATTGGTTTTATCTCATGCCTTGGGCGATTATAAAGTGCGTAGCGGTTTTCTGTATCTTTGTCTTGTCTAGCAAAATGGAAATGATGATTTTATCTTATTATATCTAGGTATATAGTAGGTAGGTATCTGGATGTATGAATATCAATGACAGCGCGTAGATATTATGATTTATTACCTATTATTAGTAGATACCAAGGATAATTTGTTAAAAAAGAAAAGAAAATTTCTAATTGCGATCTTGACTGCCTTTGAACTTAGTGAAAAAAATAGTTTGGTTATTACTTATTAGTTTAGTTATTATGCTGTTGCGTTGATAACATCAACGTGAAAATAGTTATAATGTACCTACTATTTTACAAGATCTTAAATCGATTTCTAACATTTTAACAATTTACCGATTAAGGTAGGTTCTTTCACCCAAAGGTGGAGTGAAGAAAATTATAATATAATATTTCAAATGGTTTTTAAAGCTCATTTTTGACAATTAACATTATAATACGAGGGTGGGTCAATAATTCCTTAGAAAAAAGCATTAAAACAGGTTTTATTTTTGTATTTTTTTTTTATTTCTCAACATAATTTCCTTGGAGCTCAATAGACTTGGTTAGACGTTTCTCAATTTTTTTTAAACCGTCAGAAAAATAAGTTTTTGGAAGGTCCTCAAAATAAGCATTTGTCCGATCGATGACTTCTTCATTTGAAAAAAAACGTTGTCCACTTAGCCATTTTTTTAAGTTTGGGAAAAGGAAAAAGTCACTGGGGGCTAAATCTGGCGAATACGGTGGGTGGTCGACCAATTCGAACTTCAATTCTTCAATTTTAGCCATTGATCGTAAACATGTGTGAACACGGGCATTGTCCTGATGAAAGAGGATTTTTTTCCTGTTTAAATGAGGCCGTTTTTCTTCAATTTTGTTTTTTGGCTGGTCCAATAAAGATGCATAATAATCCCCTGTTATTGTTTTTACTTTTTCCAAATGGTCAACGAAAATAATTTCACGTGCATCCCAAAATACAGTAGCCATAACCTTACCAGCTGATTTTACGGTTTTCGCCTTCTTTGGACATGGTTTGCCTTCGCAATCCACTGCTTTGACTGTTCTTTCGTCTCGGGAGTATAGTGGTGTATCCATGTTTCATCTACAGTCACAAAGCGACGAAAAAATTCATCCGGATTGCGTTGCATGAGCGACAACAGGGCTTTAGAGGCCACCACCCTACTGCGTTTATTGTTGACTGTGAGCAAACGCGGCACCCATCTTGCAGAAATATTTTTCATGCCCAATTTGTCATGTAAAATAGAAATGACGCTACCTTTTGAGATCCCTGTAACCTCAATTATCTCACTCAACTTTAATCTTCGGTCACTTAACACCATATCGTGGATTTTATTGATCATTTCTGGTGTAGTCACCTCTACAGGACGTTCTGAGCGTGGTTCATCCTTTGTTGATGTACGACCACGTTTAAATTCATTTAACCAGTTATAAATAGTTGCAAGTGAAGGAGCAGATATGCCGTGAACTAAATCCAACTCATTTTTTATTTCCTTTGCTGTTAACCCTTTTATATTAAAATGTTTAATAACAACTCTAAACTCAATTTTCTCCATTTTCCATTTTTCCATTTTCCACAAGCATTTTTTTTTTTTAATGTACGAGAAACACACAACAACCCGACCAATCTGATTGAAACTTCGCAGCATACTGAATCGGTAGTGCCGCTGCATGAAAACAAACCGCTTGCAGTACTAGTCGCGCCACCTGTCGGCTTTTCTAAGGACTTATTGACCCACCCTCGTATTTAAGTAGTTTTACCGCAGAGTTGTGTACTCACAGTCATATTTCATTTTTATGCGGTTGAATTGTGGCCGGGGGGGGGGGGGTGGGTAATGCACGGAAAAATTGGTTCCATACTGAAACATTAATTCATTTATGCGGTTGAATGAAGGCTGGGGGGGGGGTATTGCACGGAAGAATAATTATTATTGCTTCCGTATTCCTATTGGACGGATATTTGGCGAAACATGCCCAAATAGTAGAGAATTTATGAATATAAAGTAGAAACAAATTAAAATTTCATCCCTTTTCCCGTATTATATACTTGGAGCTTATACGTTTGAATAAAAACTCACTTTTCTCGGCAATTCGTTTCTATGCATAGTAGGTAATAATTGATTTCGTGGAAATGGGAGATCGTACATAGCAAGGAATGGAAGGACTCTAGAAGGTCTACATCCAGCTGTGGATCGAAATTTGCCGATGTTTTAATATTTCATAGGTACATATTTATAATTATTTTTTTCGTACCTTAGATAGTTTAAATTTAAAACCACATTTGTATGTAAGTAGATAGTTATTATTATTTTAACTGTAATGTTAAGAATAAATCATTTTCTTTTTTCTTTTACAATAATAATTACGATGTTCACGATTTTTTGCAGTCATTATTATTTTCTGCTCACTTCACTCTGTTAAAATGTCGCGTTTTTTATGTCGCCATTGATAAATTTAATAGCACTACAAGGTGTTCGGAAAACTAGTATTCACTGAAATTTTAGACATTTAAAAACCATTTTTCTTCGCAATGAGGAATATCACATTTGAAAGTATGCGAAATGAACTACTTTATCGCGAATACAATGTGTACTGTTTATACTGACTATTTTTTCATGTATTTTTTAGGTGTGGTGGTTTTATAAATGAGAATGCATTAAAAATATATGGATTACAGGAAATGCGTCATGATCTTTATAAATAGAGTTATCTTTCATGAAATATTATGTTTTGTATATATATATATATTATATTTAACAATATATTTACTGATAGGCATTTTTTTACAACTTTGGATCAAATCATTGGGAATTGAAATTGTTCTTTAAATGTCTCTTCAATTTTAATCATAAGTTTGTTTCATCATCATCATTATCATCAGTCAGGATCGATCCACTATGGGATGAAGGCCTCCCCATAGCTTTGCTACCACAAACTCCAATGCAACTTTGATGTTCATCGATTAACTGTTTTCCACGTAGGGCCAAGACACTAGGGTGCTTCCAATTGACTCTTATTGATTACAAATGTTTTCAATTGGATTCAAGCAAGAACCATCACAGTCCCCTCAATTAGCTGCAAATTGCAGTGCTGTGTCTCAGCCTTTATTGAGCAATGTGTCCGGCCCATAGATGTTTCATCGGCTTGGCGAGCTATATCCCTCCTTATTCATTAGGCCCCCATAGACGGACAGTTCTCGTAGCAGTTTGAACATGGCACAGACAATAACTGTTCAATAACTGTACGTTAGTGGACACACCACAGATCAGTTTAACTACCCCATTTAAAATCTGTCGAACTGTCAACAGACGTGCCCATATACGTACAGTTATTGTCTGTGGCAGATCAAGTGTCAAAAACTATGGAGGTTATGTTCGCCGAGATCATACACAGGGGTACCATGTGTTAAATTAGTTTTAAGTAGGGTATACTTGAACGAACGATTGATCTACGAATATTTTTACTTTGTTAGATTTATTATGATTACAATTTATTGTTTGTGTAAATATATGTCCAGATTCTTTTATTTTGAATAAATTATTCATAGTATACTTATTGTTGTTTTAATAAAATTTAATTAAGATAAAATACATACGTATTGTTTTATTTAAATCAGGGTTATATACATTAAATTTGTGTAATATGTTTTATTCAATCACCAAAACAATTTACTTATTGGTTTTGAATAATATCTATTAATTTGGTACATATTATAACATTAACTTAATACTAAATTTACGTAAGTACATATTTCTTTTGTCTAGATTTATTTTACATCAAGTTTACATTTTATTTTTTTATTTACATTTAAGTAGTGGAAAATATTGTTTGCGGTACCTAGTTGACACCACAATATTCGTAATTATATAATATGAGTATCTCGCAAAAGAACTAACACGCAACAAAAATAATATACTTCTTACGAACGAACTATGACAGAACTGTCAAAATTTGCCGCCAAATCGCGCCAGCTACTCCTACTTTACGTTACCAGCATCTAACGTCAAACGAGAACTTTCGGCTAGTTGAAATTCCAACAGTTTTACAAAAACACGGGAGTGGGGGGTCGCTGGCAGTTTGAACATGGCACATATCTGAAAGGTCGAAAAGTGTCCGTCTATGGGCGCCGCAGATTATCTACCAAAGATAACTGTATAGTTATTAACTGGCATGTTCAACCTGTTACGAGAACTGTCCGTCTGTGGCCGGCAATTGATTCTTATGGTAGGTAGTCTTTCCGTGTTATGCCGAATATGTAGCTTTCCATACCATATTGTGAAACTATTCTTCAAATTTGGATTTTTTACATTGAAGGGTCCATGTGTTACATGCGTACTACGTTAATGCTGTTAGCATACACTTGGTGAGTGAGATCACGTTCATAGATAAATTCTTTCACGACCCACGATGGCCGAGCGGCTTAAATGTCGACTTATGCCTTATAGTGTCGTGGGTCCCAGGTTAGAATCCTGGGTCTGGCAAAGACACATATTTTTTTTTTATTATTCGTTTCTTTATTAAACACCACAACAGGCCGTGAAGCCCAATAATATTGGTAAAACTCCCAGACTTGAGGAATTTACATATTAGATTATGTAAATATATTTTGACCTCACCGGGAATTGAACCTAGAACTCCGGGATGGAAGGCCAGCGCCTTACGCACTGTTTTTCAATTTGTGTTTCGAGTTTTTAGACCTAATGACCTTTGGTTTGCAGAACAAAAAATCCATTTAAAATATGAAAAGGTCAAAGAACGTACTTAACTGGTACGTGAATCTCTCCATCGCCCTTCAATTTAAACTGACTCTAGTAAAGTTTTGCAGGATAAACCTAAGATATGGTAAGATATGGTAAACTGAATTTGTGTAGGTCCCGTCCGAGGGTATCCGTTAAGGAAAATAGTTCAGCAAATGTTTCTGAAGTTCCAAGCAGATCCTAAGGTGTGTTAGGTAAGAATGAACCTCGAGCATTCTTTCTCATGCTGCAAATTTCTCACGAAATGGTGTGGAAGAGATGATCGACGAACTCGTGTGCTGTCCATATATTAGGATGTATTTTGTATAGAGATATCCTCATGTCTATTCCTTTTGATATTTTGTATATCTAGTTTTGGTATAATATGTAATATGACAGTTATCAAAATGAAGAACAAAGCAATAAGTTTTACTTCTGTTATAGGTGCTCGCTACACATATACACTTGATTATTATTTTTCTTTTTTTCGTAAATATATGCAAACAGTTAGGGAACGAATAATGTTATGTGTGTTTATAGCCATAATAAATTTTATTTATTATCGCTATCACTCAGATTATCAGGTGTGATAATCTTTCTTCAATTGTCAATGGAAAATTTGTCTCGTTTCATCTGTGAATCATACTATCTGTTGTCATTTCTTGTGACGTCACATTAATGTATTTGTTTATAAATGTTGTTGCAGGAAGGGCCCCGCGGTGAAGCTCGCAAGGAGGGGGGTAAAAGGGGACGAAAGCCTGGCAGGAAGGCAGCGACGGACAGGGTCGACATGAAGGCTAAGCTAGGTGAGCAACATCACCATCACACAACTAACATAGTCAAGAGTTAAAGATATTATGAACCTCTGATTACCCTATTCAATTCTTGCTATTTTGGGCCTAGTATACCTACTTATATTTTTAGGCAAGACTACTAATATGAGTTTCAATTGGTAATCATAACTCAAAGCGGAAATTAGTGTGTATATTTATGTGTGCAAAATTAAAACAGATAAAATCTTAATAATTGAAAAATTAGTAGAGTATCCCAAATTAACCACATGAAGAAAAGAATGAGTCGAATTACTCTTATCTGAATTAGTAAATGTAGTTCACATGCAAAGTGGTCCAAAACTTAATCTTCTTTTGGCTTGAACAGTTGTGATTTTTGATTTATTTCCCTTTAACTTTCACACATAAATTTTTAGTTTAGTGGGTCATAGATCACAAGATGGATGCAGTACAAGTTTACATCTAAACCAACTGCCAATAAATTGACAATTGATAATATTACTTTGGGAGAGTTTTGATTTAAACATATTAGATATTAATCTCGATTGGTCTATTTGCTCATCCTCTTACATGTAATTAAATTTTAGAAATGGATAGACAACCCAACAGTATGAAAAATTATTCCAGGTGTTGGTTCATTGAAACAGCATGACATATGGTGTAGTAAACATTTATTAATAACTCTTTTAGATTATTAATATTGTACTAAATACTTCTCATTACTTCTTAGCCATTTTTGATGGGATTTGTTAACACAGTGCTCTATTGATGTTAACTCTACTTTAATACAGTTATTTACGTTGACACCTGTTGACTATAACTGGTTGTTATAGTTGACCGTCCCGAAGATGAATTTATAGCCAGAAACAGCTGTCAACGTAAATAACTCAATGAAAGTAGAATTAACAAAAATGACTTGCTTTCAAAATCATTATTATAATGGAGTTCTGCCACGTAAACGCCAGTTAAATTGATAAATTAAGAAAGACAAGTGTGACTACTATAATTTATTTACAACTTGAAAGCAATTCAGATTACTTTGGTAAAAATTATTGTTGATTATTTGATTGTGCAAGTAAATTTACTTATTCAACTCGTAATAAAACCATAAAGCATCTATTTTGTAAAATTATTTATACTTAGTTTATTGATATAATTTTGACACCTAAGTATATCATAAAAATAGTTATCTTATGTTGTGCGATCTAAATAAATTAATGTTTGAAATCTTCAATGTAGATTTTTGATTTATGTTATTATTGTTGAGTATTAAATTGTATTATAACCTTGTGTTGCAGAGCGGAGTAGGCAAAGCGCTCGGGAGTGTCGTGCTCGCAAGAAGCTCCGCTACCAATATCTGGAGGAACTTGTCACCGATAGGGAGAAGGCTGTGCTGGCTCTAAGGAAGGAACTCGAAAAGGTTTCTATTTTATTTGCACACTACAATACTCTACTCATTGATTATTATTGTGAATAGTTAGTTATCTATTCACTTTTGTATGCTCCTGTTTTAAGTTAAAGCAATGTTGGGTTATTAGTGCCCAGTGCCGAGGGGTGGAGGTGGTAGGCTGTTGGGATTTGACATAGATACTGCACACTAAACTTTGTCAGTCATACTTATTTGTTCTCGGTGAACTAAGAATACAAATTTCTGATAGTGCTGGTTAGTTTTTAAAATTCTATTGAATTCTGCGTAAACCAAACCATATTAAGTTTAGGTATGCTATGGGTGATCCGACAAAAATAGAGCACACTTCTTCAGTCACACTTAATTGTTTTCGTTGAATTAAGAATACATATTATTACAGATGGTGTTGGTTAGTTTTTTTAATTCATTAAGCCCCTGCCTAACCTTCTATCCATAAAATATCTACAATTATATCGTCGGTGTTTTGTAAAAAGGGCGAATTAACCGAAATGCTACTTTACAGGAGGAGGATTTTTAACTTTTGACATTTATTTGTTTTTTACCTGTAGATGATTATAAATATCTAACAAGTTTATAATAAAGCTTAGAAAGAATACTGTCATTATAATAGGTATTATTATATAATATTTTAAAAGCCCTAATATGTCACATTTGCTTTTTATTTCGTAATTTTAATTAATTTAATTTTAGTCGATTATCGTTTTTAAGTACTTTCCTGTGGTGATAAAAATTCGCCGTTTTTACACAAAGCTAGTGGGGTACATATTGTATTTTCATTAAAATCTCGATTTCGACAAAATGGTTGATTCGCCCTTTTTACAAAACACCGACGATATATGGTTCGACCATGTCCAGATGGCGCATGCCTCACCGCGCTTTACGCGCGACTACCAAAAATGTGTAGCTAGTGGGGTACATATTGTATTTTCATTAAAATCTCGATTTCGACAAAATGGTTGATTCGCCCTTTTTACAAAACACCGACGATATATGGTTCGACCATGTCCAGATGGCGCATGCCTCACCGCGCTTTACGCGCGACTACCAAAAATGTGTTGTGCCCATACAACGCGTTTAATTTGGTAGTGAACACGCTAGCTGACGTAATGTAAATGAGCATAAAAAATAAGCGCAAGTGCGAGAAGAAAGACTGACAACTCAGTTGTGAGACATGGTTCCTTTGAGATTTTATATTTCGCCATAACTGGCAAGATGTATTCTCGGTAGTATACAAAGCTAGGTAACAATTGTTTTGGAATGGCTATAAAAACATTGCGTTGTCGAGAATCTAGTGAGTGCTTGCGCTTATCGCGCAACAGACGTCACACCGCGATTACATGTGGACCGCTCAATGAGGTCACATGTACCTGGAATGTGCGCGAGTCAAATCGCGCCATCTGGACAAGGTCCCTTGATGGCATATTTCTAGATATTTTGTAGGTAAATGACTATTTTTTGACTATTATCTACTATGGCTTGGATTAGGCAGGGTTTGATCGAATTTAAAAAATTAACAAACACTACACCAGGGGTGGCGAACCTATGTCATGCGAGATGAATTTTCACGGCACGCGATGCATTTAAAAAAATAATGACAGCCATGCGCTTTTCCCTTGCGGGCCCGCCTAAAAAACGAGCTGACTGCGAAAAATTAAGTAACCTGCGGTGGAAATACTTTTCTAAAAAAACTTTTCTAAAGAAATGAGCCGACTCTTTGGCCCGCAAGACAGTCTAAAAAATATTTTTTGGGAAATTTTGGCACGTGTATGTAAAAAGGTTTGCCATCCCTGGTCTATACGTTGTAGTCTTAGTTCAATATAAACAAATATGTTTAACTGACAAGGTTTAGTGTGCACTATTTATGTCAAACCCAGTCTACCTCCAACCTTCACCAATGTTAGCGCCATATTCTGGTTCCGAATGGAAGTATCCAAGCTATAGATTCTTAATTTTGATGTTATTGATCCTCTTTAGTCTTAAGAATACGAAAATGAAGCTGAAACAAAAGAGGAAACACGGTTTCTTGGGTTACAACATAAATTAAAATATTTCTTCTAATGGTTTTTTCTACAGCATATTATTATTATAAGAAACAGAATAATTAACAATATTGTAAGATTTTGACACACTGTTTAAAGAGTCAGCTATTTAAAATCCCAATATTAATTATATCTTAAAATCATTGTATTTTCTTTTAATTTGTCATTTGCCAGTGTCTTTATGTAGTATAAATATATATAACTTTACTAGCTGACCCGGCAAACGTTGTTCTGCCATATAAATTATTTCTAGTGAATATTTTGGTTGTTAAATAAAAAATACCGAATTTATCGTAAGTGTGTGGGGATGGGATCTATGACAGAAAGAGGAATGAAGCGCTGTAGACGATGACCGCCGATAAAAAAAAAAAACACCAACCATTCATTTTCTCAATTCAAAATGAGTAATGATGTTCATAATCAATGAATTACCTGTGACAGGATATCGTTGTTTAATGTTTATGCAATATCCGTCTTGTCCCTTCCAGAAAATTAGCGGATATTGGAGAGCGTCGTATGAACGGTGTGCGCCAGCGATGAACTCCAGATTATTGTTTCTTCTTCGAATCACGATTTCTCGCGTCGATGTGCGGTCGCCAACCATGATTCCAGCAATGTCGTCAACAACAGGCGCATTGAATCGATGCACGTGCTCTCCAGCTGGTGTTTTATCAGGATTGATAACAATAGCGTGATTGTCACTTTGCAATTCGTGCATGTGTGCTTTGAAGAAATTCAATAATTCATTGTGCTCATTCAATATGGCGTCCAGTTCGCCGACGATGCGCCTGGCATTAGGCAAATTGAGGTTATTGTAGCCGCAACGTGCATCCACACGATTGTTGTCCTCACCGCCCATGAAGCAGATTTGTAAAAAAATATGTGGTTCGTTTGGCATTGGCAGCAATGAGACTACTTTGTGGTATACTTGGCCTTTGATTTTGAACGTAGAATGGAATTGTTGACCATTTGCCGCAGTATTGTGAACTATTTCTGTTGCTCCGAACGAAGTCATTTGGAAGCATGAATTGAATGTGCGAATGGACTTCAGGAACAGGTTTGAATCTGGAACCGTGCCGATGAGCAAGCCGTTCAATGGTTCTGGTGGTGTCTCAATTTCTGGTAGTTGCACTTTTCCTGATGCGCAACACATCCCGGCTGACTCATGTTTGAATTTGAGCGCATGACAATGGGGACATTCTTTGTCCATAGCACCAATTAGCACTTTCGGATGAGCGGAATATTCAATATCTGGCTCGTACTCGAATGCGAGACGAAGGAACGAAGCGGATGTAAATGCTCGATGTACTTGTTGGCGTTGTCAGTCATTTGCTCTGCGTTTGTTAACTACGAACCGGCACGCTTGGCTCCGTTCCAATTGTCGTTGTTGATTTCGTTCTGCTCGTGCCTCTTGTGATTGAGATGCACGCAATTGCGACATGCTCACACGCACGTTTTTGTTATCTTGTTGGATTTGTCCGTCTGTTCTTTCTGCTCTACTATTTCGCATGTTTGTTGCTTTATTCGTTCGACGGCCCAAATGGCCCCCCTTGCGTCTTGCTGGCATTGTGCACTGTAATACACGCACACTAAAATAGATAAATTAAAATAAATCGTACAAAATTTTGCACGCACTGCGTTGTGATATGCCGAATGAAATGTCAAAATGACGCGATGCTTCTCTTGAATTCTTCTCGGACGTAGCGCCATCTGTCATTCAACAACATAAATAATTTCGTTCTGTTTGAAATACGAACGACGGTTAAATTTGTTCATACAAAAATAATAAAATCGCGATTAAAAAATGGGAGGGTAGGGGTAGGAGAGTGAAAATTTGGTATTATAGGTATTTTTTGATGCCAAATAATAAAAAAAATACAAAAAAAAATTGTCAATAAAATGAAAGAAAAATTTTTCTGGATAGAAATACCCTAATCACCTAGCGGTATGAAATATACTTGTTGACCTATTCTCATACCTAACAAATATACATAAAAAAAATCATAAAAATCGGTCAAGCCATTTCGGAGGAGTGCGGCCCAAACATTGTGACACGAGATTTTTATATATATAGAGATTAACAAATTGAATTGTCAGCTTGAACAGTTATTAACAATTTCATGTATTTATTATTTAACTTGACGCAATTATTTACATTATTTTGTTGCCTTACAGTATCAGATGTGGGCGAGGGACCTGGACGAAGGGAGGGTACCGGAAGGCATGCAGGCGCTTCTGGAAGAGATGGGGGTACTTAAGCAGGAGTAATCCGGCGTACATAACCATCACCGAGGGTGCTAACTCAATTCATCCATAGCACCTCATCATGCAACATTTTCACCGTACATTCATTCTCTTTGACATCTCAATTGTATAACAGATTCTGATCAAACAATTTCTCCTGCATGACAGTGAAAACGATATTATTCAATTACCGTTACGCTGTTTTGTCGACTGACTTGATGCCATCATGATAATGATGTTACAATATTATTTAATGAGAATGTTTTGTTTGTTGTAGAAATCCTCTGTGCCAACATTTCCAATTATGGTTTTGTTCCACATGAATACATTTTTTACTCATACAACCTTCTTACAAATGACCTCATGTAAAAAATAGTGTAATCTGTAAAATAGTTTTTATTATTTTAAATTTTATTTTAAGGTGATTTGATGAATGCTGCCACCATTGGATGTTTTTTGCTTAAAACATTCCTTTGTAGCCGTTGTGTCTATTACGATTAATAGAATTACTTTCATGTACATAGTTTTTCATTTTATTATTTATTTTTGTAAATCCAATATTTTTAATAGTCTTGTCTGAGAACAACAAATGTACTATTTCAAATTTTTTTTTTATTTATGTCATGTGTTTTTTCATTATCATGAAATTATATACAATGGCTGTGGTTTGAAAGTGTTGGATTTATTGTAATGTACACAGGGACTTTGGATAATTGTGGATAAAGTAATCTTTTCACAAAAAAATATAATGGAAATTGGCGATATATTTCAATGAACAAGACACTTAAATGAAATGATTATAAGACAAATTTATCCTTATGTATGGGAAAGTTTGAATATTTTATCGTTTTACTGTAGACCTACGTTTGAAAGTTTTTTTAAATTGTAAGAATTAATTTTTCTTGACATTATTATTTTGTTGTGTAAGTTGAAAACTTAGATATAAAAGTGTGATGTTTTAAATGCTTTAATTTGTAAATCTAACCTTATTTTATCTGCTAAGTTTATTTTGTACAATTATTTATGTTAAATATAAAAAGTATTTTCATTATCTTGCATTTTATTTATGATACACCCAAAGAGTTCCTTGAAAACCGGATATCCATGTTGATTGAGGTGGTGAGAATTAACCTTTTTACTACTGGCAAATTTTACTAGGTTGGAATATAGACCAGCTGTTTTTGGAATAAAATAATTAATTTAATGTGAACTACTTTCCCATAAAATGACGAAGTTGAAACTTATTAAATTAAACATGGTTCCACAGTTTTTTGTGAACATTTTGACATTAAAATGATAGATATAGTTTTGAAAATATACACGAAATTCATGACGTTGACAAGTCACAAGTTAATTCGCACACAACACTCCAGGTTAAATTAGTAGAAGTCTGGCAATATATACTTATTATTTTATCATTAAAAAATGGATGGCAGTTTACACATTTTGTGGAACAAGACTCCAAGTATTATGTTATTGTTTTCACCGAACCCTATTATATAATTTGAACATTTCAAACTAAAAATATTTATAAACAGAAATACTGATATTTTTTCATTAGAAAAGATTTGATAATGAGATATCATTTACAGAATGATGAAGACAGCTGTTATGTAAAGTTGACAATAGCATATTTTTTACTTTCCTTACCCCTCCAATTACACATTTTTAATACATTGTGCAGGGCATGAACACTGGGAGCTGAATATAAACCGTGAAAACTCATGCAAGATGGCATAAAAATATTAATTTCGAAACTGAATCTAGTACCATCTGTGGATGGCTACAGAAGTATTACTACGTGGGTGCAGAAATTTGTTATAACAAAAATTATTAAATTTCTATATAGATGTCAGGCTACTGGTATCTCCATAAAATAAATATAAATTCCAGTCACGGCCGTCCGAACCAGTTGTATTTAAAATAATAAATGACTTAAAATTAATGTGAGAAGAAATCCTAACGTTATCTAAATTTTATTGGCGAGAGAATTTTTTTTTATTAGTGAAAATCCATCACAAAAAATGTAATATGCGACAGTCGCGGTGGAAATGTTAACTACATAAATTATTATTTTCAGTGTTTGTTCACGATAGCCAAGTCGCAAGCCGCAGATTGCATCGGAAAATATTTTTTTACTTGATGCTACGTTCGTAGATATCGTGCGGTCTACAGCGCGTTGTAGAAGGATACCTCGTAGACAAACAAAATATCAATTTAATATTAGAAATGAAGATAATTATAATAATTCATTATCACCTATTATTATTTACGATGATAATTTATGTTTCCAGATTTACCAGGCAGCTAATACGATCTTGTACACATGAGAGTAAAATATAAAAATGTTATTTATTTATTATCAGGTTTGCTGAAGAATGACACATTTTTCATGCATAATAATTATTCACATTTCACAGCATAACACATAGGCACCGTTTTAATTAACTTTAAATTTAATGGGTTATCATGTAGCTAGCTCGCGTCTGCTTGTTAATTACAATATCAGATAATCTTAGTGCTTTCTATATTATTATAGACAGATTAATACATACACATTAATTGCATAGAAACCGAATGGTGAATTATTTGTTATGTCTACTCTAAATTCAGTGGCAGTCTTGAGTGGGTCACACCATATACGTCTGTTATCTATGGTCACACCTTATTGAAAATATAATTCATTTGTTTTAGTTTTTGTCAAATTCGAAATTGCCCAATGGATTTGCTTTTGTTTATTATTGAAAATTATTACCTACGTAGATACACTGAGACCAGGGGGATGAAAGTTCCATACAGCGAACGTGACCACCTAATACTCAGTTTTCAGAATAGATGGTAGCACGGTCACACACGAAGTCGCATGATACAAGGCCATTTCAATGACCAATCAGAGCTCACCCATGGTCCAGCCAATCAACATTCGAGCTTTCGATCAGTCTTTTCAAATTTCATGTCAATTCTACATGATATATTCAAAACAAAAGCAGTCGTCCAAGTGTCAAGTGTCAGAATAATATTGCTGTTCGGCGTTTTTAAACCATATTGATAAAAAGGTTTTGCAATCTGATAGCTGATAAAATAAGTTAATGGGTAAGTCTACTTTTATTATATTATGTTTATAGGTATATACAATTGTATGCCCCTTGAAATTTCTTTGCAGTCGTGGTATCGAAATAATGATAGTACCTTCCTATTGTAATTTTCACGTTTGCAAATCTACCAAGGCAAACATAAAAAATAGGTAGGTATATAAAGAAGATTATGTTTGAGTAAATTACGTACCTACCTATATAAAATGTCTATATTATATTTGCGCATTCGTACAAAAGTGTAAATGGCGACCATTGTCATTTTATATTTTGAGATTAAGTAGATTTTAAAATTATTGTTTCAGAATCTACATCAATATGTTGTTGATCGTCAAGCGATGAAAATTTATAAAAAAATCTTCAAGCTACACAACATATGAAATAATTAACGAAGTCATCAATCTGACAGGAAGTGCTGACAAATAATTTCCATGATGGGAGTGCGTTACTATTATTATTATTACATAATTATGTCCTCATAAATTTATATTGTTACTCATAATTTGTCAATATGATTATCATTGCAATAAAGTGTACCTATCTGAATTGAAATATCGAATTTTATTCATTTTTGTCACAATTTCGTTTTTATAATTATAAATACTTTTTTGGGTTCGGATCTATGGTTCTGTCATAGCCAAAACTTCTAGTCACGCCAATAGATGGTGCCAATTATAGGGGGCATCTTCTTGTATGGAACTTACGAATCTATATATATATATATATATATACGTCTGTTATCTATGACTGAGACGCAGGCAATGTAGGTATGTGATTTGCAGAGATGTATCTGTCCTGTGCTGCATCTCGTTGTGGTGCCGGCACAGACGGCTGCGCGGCGTGTACGGGTTTTGACTCGAAGAGCATAATATATGCTGAGGTGCAGACGACGCAGAACACGACAGAGATCCACGATAGGCAAACGAATGCTGGACAAGCCGCCATCATGGTAATCCGAGGATTTACAGAGGACACTGGATGCCGGCTGCATAGGGAAGAGGGAAATGGATGTCAACGGGAGAAGTCAACTGGGATAAATTTATAAAATAGACAATATGAAGAATTGTAATATTTAAATGCATCATATAAAACGCTGTTGAAGTCTTTTTTTGCGAAGGTGAGTTGCTAGTTGATTAAAAATATTACACCTATAAATACAAATAAGTAAATAATTTATAATATATACATATTGGTACATTTATATTATTTTTAGTACTACAAACAGTCCAATGGGTCTATTCTATACTTGTCGACCGCTAAAGTGATAAATATTATCAAACTTAGGGTAGGTTTGTATCAAAGGATTAGCATTTATTGTAACAATTGTTCAATTGTTGAACAGATGTTCGTAATTGTTGCAATAAGTGCTAAATTTTAACAGAAGTAAGAGAGGTGCTATCGAGCTTTCGCCAAAGTATAGAATAGAGTGAATAGACCCACATGAGGCCCAATGACATTAGTGTAGTGCAATGATACTCAACCTTTTTTTTCTTCGGGCCAAATACATATATTTGTAAAGTAACGCGGGCCGCATCACTAGTGGTGTGACGAAAAAAATCATGAAACCCCCCCCCCTTTTTTACAAAACATTTTTGAGATTTTAAAAATTATAAACAAAAGTAATGTGTATCAAGCGTTTATGTCAAAATTAAAAATCACGTTCCTGATAATAAATGTATTTCGGGCCGCACATAAAAGCTTAAAGGGCCGCAGGTTGAGTATCGCTGGTGTAGTGGAACAATCACACACACCCATGGTTTGAGGAAATCACGAGTATAATATGTATATCTCAAACTCACCGGGAATCGAACTCGGAGACCCCAGATGAAAGCCCAGCTAGCCCACTAGACAACGGGGAGATAATTAACATTTACATTAGGCAGAAAGTGAATGTGGTTGGCACATAATATATAAGTACACACTGTGATATAGCTAAGAATAGATTCACATGTCTTAAACCACAAATATAATGGTACGTGAAAATGGTTTGATAATCTGGATTGAAACCTATCCAATATTGTAGGTACTTGTCTACCTACCTACTTGATATTTATTCTTGAATTAATTTTCATAAGTTGGTTGGTATACGATTGCCATAAACAAAATATACTAGGTGGGTATTCAAACGTTTTCCCAAAATGTCAATATTGTCTATCAACAATGTTGTCTATTATTAATTAATATACATAAAGTACTCTTATTTATATACCTCACTATACGGCCGAGCGTTATACGGGTTTTTAGTATAACGACCCTTTCAAGATTATGGTGTGAATTCAAATTACAGCATACGGCCATTTTTTTTTCACTATGTCTGATCATATGGGCTTCCACAGAGTGGAGGTTTTGTATTAACAGATTTCGTATTATGAGAAACGGATGTTAGCCACTTGCTCAACCTAGCAGGTCCATACTCTGACTCATACACAAATTGAAAAACAATATGTGTACTTGCCAGACCCAGGGTTCGAACCTGGGTAGTAATATATACTTCTAGGAATATATTATGTGTAGGTATGTGAACAAAAAAAATGGGCAAAAAAACAATTCGAGATGGACATATTTGTCATGATTTGAATTCGAGATGGAAGTCATGAACACCAGCGCATCTAAATTCTATACACAAGGCTGCTATCGGCGGCTATCGATGGTAGTTTATCATATTGATGTATTGACATATTATAATTGTTACAATAATTTAGCCGTCTAAGCTGTAAAAACTGTATCTCGCTCTTAAAGTTAACACAGCCAAGAGAGGTGCTGTTAAAGCATAGCACTTTTTGACAGTTCAGACGGTTAACCTATTGTAACAATCAACCGCCTCAATACATAGATATGATAAACTACCCTTGATAGCTGCCGATAGCGGCCGTGTGTATAGAATAGATGCGCAGCATCATACAATTAGACAAATTACACGTACCAAGAACTGCTGGGCCAACAGTTAACCTCGAAAGATTAAATTTGTCAAAACCGCTTTATACTTCGAACAAGGAGCAGTTTAACATACATTAATTGAAAATTTAAATGCATTAATTTTTGCAATGGAAATGTGATTCCTAAATACATAAAATGCAATAATTTTAACTGAAAGATTTTCCAAAATAAGAAATGGCTCTATGGAAATATTATGACTATATTCAGGACGAGGCACGAAGCTGTGTATTTCGATCGTAGTGCTATTTGTTGCTTATTCTTCGAATGCAATATAGTAAGCTGTTTGTGGAAAACGATGATTGTTGTAAAACTGTAATACATTCATTAATTTGAAGAAAATATTCAATTTCAATTCAATTACCATCATCACTCGCAATTCAGTGCCCTTGGGCGTACGTATTAAATGTAATATTTATTGTATCGATTAGCTACTTTTGTATGTAGAATATTCAAATACATATTATTATATTAAGAATATAATATTTTAATCTCTACATTTCCAATGAAAAAGGCTATTATACTTATACCTAATAATATCGGGAGTTCAACATTGTGTTTTTCGCAATTTTGTAAACCCCTCCGAGCGTATACTTTTTTACAAATCGGATTAATAACGATCCACGTGTAGGACTTTGACGCGAGTGGCATTATTTGAACGGGATGTATTTTTTCAGAAGGAAAAAATAGGATACACATTTATGCTTTTTAGAATGGCAACAGATCTCGCACGTATATAAAATAATACAAATATATTAAATTCAAAAGCGACTGTTTTATTGGTTGACATTTTCAGGAAGCGGGAAAATGAGCCAATGCAATTTCTGTGTTTTCTTTTGTTTCGTCAAGTTCTTTTTTTACTATAAAAGTTTAAATACCATTTTTTATGCTTCTTGGAATTTTCATTATTACAATCGTTCTATCAGTGGTGAATTCTGCCTGTTAGAAAAACGGTTATAACAAACGAAAAGAATAACAATGCATACTTAAACAGGTGGAGTGTTTATATACAGAAAAGCTACGAAATTATTAGCCATGTCATTTAAGCTAATTTATTATTTTTAGCACTACAACAGGTAATGAGCCTAATGACAGTAGTGTATTTAATAATATAAGCGAAACAATAACAAACATCCAGGCTTTGAGAAAATCACATAAATATATTGTGACCTCACCGAGTTGAACTCGGCGCCCCCGGATGAATGGCTATTTTTTGTGCAGTCGGCAGACTACTATGCCAGTCACTACAAATTGGCACACTGAGACTTGCCACGTTTTCAATCTACGTATGCTCCCTGCTTGAACGCCAACTAATGCATGGAAATTTGATTTATCACATGAACGTAATGCCTCTAGTGACGGAGTGCGAAAGTGTGCAATCTAATATTGTTTACTCTGATAAGTATTTCAAATAATCAATAAGTACGTATACGAAAACGTTGAAAATAAAAAAGGCATTCACAAATACAAAAAAAAACTGTTAAAAACGTGCGTTTGCTTCGATCTTTTTATTACATACTAGCAAATATTACCAGGTGACAGTACCACCTGTCAACACTCTTATTTATTTCTTCTCCCCGTCTCCCTCTCTCATAAGTTTATGTGTATGTTCTGTCTTACTGTCTTTGTTCTGGTGTTTCAGACTCAATTATTTGTCTGTGGGGTGCTGCATCAGCCTGGCGGAGTCATCCACCATGTTTCTATATTTTATTGATTGAGTATGTTGCCCAAGGTAACAGTAGGTTACATCACCCTATTCATAGTTAAACGTAAATTTCTTGGGTAACACACTAATTTTTTGGTATGCCTTTATCGTAATGTAAGTTTAGTATAAGTCAAACTATTATGAGGGTATCATTTCACGATCCGATTAAAATAAACAAACAATTCCTCCGATTTTTTTAATTTTGAATTTGCGTTTATACGTGTATGTATAGTAATATTTCTTCTCCCTGTTTCGCTCTTTTTTAGATATTTTCTTGTTTTCCCTCTATTACGTTACAGATAATTTAAAAACAATATAATATATAAAGCCGATAATAAATTTATAATGTTTTTTTTATAATTGCAATTTAGTTTAAATTCAGTTCTCTTGAATATTGGAGACAGATTTTTTTATTGATAATTTATAGTTTTAATGTATTTTTTAAAATGTATAACTTTAAGAAAAATAAAAATATGTTTTGAAATCTTTTTATTTATATCTAATCAAACTTTGTTGTGATCGAAATACCGAAGAGTAATGTATTTTTGTAAATTATAAAGTTACCAATAAATTGATTTTATCCACTGTTGACTCTAGATAATAATATATTCATACTTAGGTATGTATGTCCTCCAAATTATACTTTTATTTAATGTGTATTGTGGAACATTGGAGAAAAGCTGTTTCAGAGAAGATTTTTCAGACTAAATAAATTAATAAAAAAGTATATTTTACTCATTTTCCTACAGAATTCTGCAACAATTCTCAAAGGTGACTCAATTTAATTTCATGGTGTTAACTGTTAATGATTATTGATATTGTAATAATAAAATATATCAATTATGTAGAACTAATTCCACTTAGTTTAATAATACTCCGAAACGTTTCGTTCGCTTCAAGGGGACATTGTTTACTGGTGCATATTTTAAAACAATTCATTTATACCAATAAAACTTTTATAATTTATTAGAATACATATTCTGTATTATTGTGTATTTTGTACCAGTTGACAATGTCCCTTTGAAGTGAATGAAAACATTTATGATTATTATTAAACTAAAGGGAATTAGTACCTACTACATAATATGTTGTTATTATTATTGTTAACATACGTTAGGTTTTCAATGTAGATGTTTGTAAAACATTATTAAACCATAGGAGCTGGAAATAGAAAGGATAATGTAAAACATTATTTTGTAAAATGATTGATGTATTATTTTTCAAAAAAAAAAAAAAAGCATGCAAATTACCGGACTGGTACTGCGCCCGTTGTCTCCGGGATTCGCCAGTGATGATATTCCTACGAATTTTTGGCTTTCCTTCAAACTAATATGTTATATTATTACGAAATTCATTAAAAAATCAAACTTATTAATGAAACATGTGTAAAAAGTTCGGCAAAAGTACGTGGGTAAGTACGAAAATATAAGGTTTATTTTTATACTACTAAAATAAAATTGATGGTGTAGAATTATTGTAGATAGATATAATAATATAATACACTGTATGTAGACATAAAACAGTACTAGAAAACCATAAGGTACGTGTTATGGGAACGATTTATTTAATAATATTAATGATGTGGAAAAAATACTCCTTATTTCTAAGATAGATTCAATGATTAAATCTAGCTTGATTTGACACAAGAATGTGCATATTGGGCATAACGAAGAAATACTACGCAGTAAACTACCCACCTAATTGATGGAAGCAGACAAGAGTGGGAGATGTGAGTGATGTCTTTGGCGAGTCGACAATCGCATGTCACTCGGAGGCACTAAATGTAACTATTTTCCACATATCTGTATTTAAACTGTCAACGACGTTTTCGGCCATTTCAGACATCTGCTAATGCGCTAATAATCTATTATGTAAAATAAAAAAAATCGCATGTTTTGGGTGTTCAGGTATGTGTACATAGAACATATTTATTATTAATGAATGAATATAAATATGAATCATAGATCAAGGATTTGAAGTGAGGTTTGCTTTATGAAATAATGCCGGTCGGCCATAAAACCACATTGAAAATAACATATTCGTTAACACGCGTTTAAGTTTATCCCATATTTCTCCATACTCGAAAATCTTAATTTAATGCAATCACTCCTGGAAGGTAATGCACTTCCCGTTATTTTTGTGTTCCCTGGCTGACACTTATATACTTAATAGTAATTGAAAAGTGCTGATTATGACTGTTTTTTATTTAAAATCTTAATTTTGTAGATTGTAATCATATCCGAGCGGAGCTGTTTGCGTCATGTGGACATGGAGGACGGAATAATTCCGATCACTCCTTAGATTCATTACTTTCAATTCCTGACTCCTCTGTTTCGGTCTCATGTCATTAAAGAAAAATGACGGCAGAGCAAGTCAAGACTATTTTTATTTACTAAAACTCTTTCTTTAAGCACTAAGGTGCATGGTTGCTACATCAGTCCCGTGCAGCATCGCTTCCGGACAAGGAAGTGTGGTACTAAAATCTTTTTATTTTGACACGTTTATAGCGTCATGGAAGGCGGCCGTGCACAAACTGCGGCTACATATACATGGCAGTAACTTTTAATCGATTCAATCATTGAGCACAGAGTATATCTTTTAAATTGTAATTTCTTAGTCCCCATTGAAAATTATTAGTTTCTTGAAATCCCGTTATTTTTATAAAGATGAGTTGCCACTGTCCAATTTTATAAGCCGAGATTAGGCCGCGATTATCAAATTTAATTTTCAATGTTGATTTTTTAATTTACTCCCTTGTCAGAAAAAAAAGATTGATGAGATATTATTATATCCACAAAAATGTAAAAAAATGGGTAAAAGTATTAAAAAATTACCCATGTAGATTACCACTTATTAAATTTAGTAAATCTAAAAATGTTTGTATAAAACCAAAAAAATACATGATTTCAGCAAATGTATAAGTGAAGTCGTATTATTTATTCGTTTTGGTTCTTAGTCTATGTATGCTTATCCAAGAATCCCTGTAGTTTTCTTACATCGTCATCTGTCATACCCGGCATCTGTTGCACCACCGGTAACCGGGCAAAACAGAACATGATATAACAGAAGATGAATAAACAGAACACGAAGAAACAGAACGGTGACAAAACAGAACATGAAGAAACAGAACAGTGACAAAACAGAACAGCCAGTGAACAAAATAAAACATTCATTTCTATCGTATCTATTTATTAATTAAATACTTATAAAACTTAAGTTTATAAAATAAATATAAATATTGGAACCAATATCTCCGAAAAGAACGAGATGAATCTCGAACCCACTAGTACAGTGATGTACAAACCGACGCGCGTGGGCCGCATGCGGTAAAAAATAGGAATAAAAATGGCATTTTTTGCGGCCCAAAATAACTAGTAAAATTTTATTGAATACGACAAAATTCCAATTTCCTATATACTAATATACTATATTATAATTATTTATCAACACTTTTATCCACTGCGGTCCGTGGAAAATTAAAAAATGGATAAATTGGTCCTTCTTTCAAATAAGTTGTGCACCAGTGGACTACTAGAATGAATAGTGTGAATACAGCAAAGAGATTGAAACGTTCCGGGTATACGCGTTCTGTATGGGCATGGAGCCTGGAGCCTGACGGAGAATTAAGACAATGCTATCCAAGTAGGTACCTATACGAAAATAATATTCATCCTGGACCGTTCAAATAAACCCAAAGATGGCGCATTCGAATACGCATTATGTAAGGGCTTGAAGCCTGGAGCCTGATGGAGAATTAAGACAAGGCTATCCAAGTAGGTATAAGAAAATGATATTCATCCTGGACCGTTCAAATAAAGCCAAAGATGGCGCATTTGAGGCGCTGAGATCTTTTAGAAATTTAAAGCCAATATCATTAACACTCCCATTACTATAATGTCACCTTGGTTACCTAGTTCACGAAACTGCAAATATTTTAGTTAATATGCACTTCTTCATCATATTTCGGCTAATTCTAGAATCATCAATATTACATCTACCTATTTAAATTGTTATTATTATTTTTTAATCGATTGAATTATTCAGTGAATAGGTACATATAATTGATATATATATATAAATATACGTCAGATTTAATTTACCTGCCATAAATTATAAATGCACATTGCATACAGAGCGTCGTATTCTATTACGAACAAAAGAGAAACCTAGGTCTAAAAGTATATGCGACAAAGAGAGATGTACTCAATTGTGAGAAAGAAATATAAAAATAAGGTGTGATATCAAAATAGTATTATGACTTGTAGGCTGTAAGTTAAGTATTGATGCATTTTTGATAATTTTATAGATAAAACAAATAGCAAATATTGATTGATGATGAAGCCTTATTAGACTGATTTATGTTGCCAAAATAGGCATTTTCTTTTCACCTACTGTAATATAGTCAATCGTGTACGGTAGTTCAACGTGATATCGTAATGGACGGAATTTATAAGCATCGTAAAGGGAAGGTTTATCTCTCGGGGGTTGTTTTGAATAACCAGATAAGCCGGATACGTTGTTAGATGCTATATACCGTAAGGTTGATGAAGGGGGCCCTGGGCCGCTCCCAGATGGGATGGGTGAACAACGTCAACAAGGATGAAGATAGACTGAGTGTGACCGATGGCGTACGGTTTGAATACCACTGATGTACTGGATTTCTAATAAATCTAATTTGATTAGAATCCCATAGATTTGATAACGCTATGAAATCACGTCGCCAACTACTCTACGTGATAGAAACGTATTCGGTTACAAGATTCCGAATATTACCACAGAAATGATAATAATAATGTCATAATCAAATCGAAATCGCACATGTATCGCATTCGCGTAAAACCAATAGTGTATACACTGCAGAATAATAATAAATAATAATTAATAATACATTTTTATATACAATAGTATTTTTATATTGTAACATCAGTTGTTTTTGTTTCGGTAAAGCCGGTTACACAATATAATTATGTAACTGGATACTTGAGCGGTATGCTTGTAGACATTTATTATATAAGCATGCATAATAGTGTATAATTATTATGATAATAATTCGCAAGTAGATATATCGCCATGGTGGGTGACATCACGTTGTCACCGTCAATTATCTTGCATTGGGGGTGTTCGCCATGGCCCCCACATCCCGAAGCGGGCCCCCAGGCTAGGATCTTTGGCGGACCCCTACCTATCGCTAAGGTTAAAGGCAGTGTGACGATCTACAGTTGCATATTCCAAATGGTGTTCGAGGTAAAATTGATTAATTAGCGATTTTTTGTATTTTTAATACTTATAACAACATATACTTTTATGTTGCTATGCACAATAATTATGGACTAGTCGAATATCAACAATAATCAAAAATTGCATCGCACAACCACATATTATTATTAAATGTTAGTATGCTTGAAGAGAAACAGCGCTGCAGGCAACATTTTTTTTTACTATTAATGCCATTTTGTGATGTGTGTTTATCTCACTTGGCTGGTCGATCTGCCACGCCAGGCCCCCAGGTAACAGTCCTGTCAGCCCCCCCCCCTTGTGGGGACCATGATGTTCGCTCATGGAACGGTAGACAGTATTCAACAAAGTTATGTAAACATTGTTGTTCATTCCAACATAATACGTGACGCATGGATATAGATAGATTGCCAGGGTCAGTCCATACACGGGCCCAATTGGCCACGCTGACTTGATATCAATCAAAGCCAACTTTGAGGCAGGTATCTATTTGAAAAGTTTGCTGCGTTGTATGGCCGATGTTCTTAGTTTTATTATTATCATTTTTCGGTACACGGGTATAAAGGAAACTTAATATCACTAAAGATAAATGACTTCATTTTCTGAACTCATTTTTTAAGCTCACGGTATATGTTTGTTACACCTGTGCAGATTCGTCTCGGCACAAGGAAGTGTGGCAATAAAATTTTTCATTCAGACACGTTTATAGCGTATTGGAAGATGGTCGTGCACAAATGACGGGTGGAGATGGGGTAACAAAAATCATTGACTCCGCACCATTGGCTTTCCCAGTTATTAACCAACCGCAGTGGTTTCACCGCCAAGATCTGTTAGTTTGGTCTAATAGAGCAGCGGTTCCCAACCTGTGGTACGCGAGTGGATAGTTGGTGGTACGCGAAAAATAATCAGTAATGGCGGACATAAAAAGTAAAAAAAAATCAGTCATAAAAATAACATTTGAACTATTGTATTTTTTCTATAATTCATAATTTTAATTAACACTTTCATAACTATTATTTTCGATAATAAATAGAAAATTTCGGTAATAAAAATATTTTTAAATACAATTTCATTAATATTATTATATTTAAAACAAAAATTTCGCCTGCGGCGTTGCTATTAATTTGTAAAAATGAAAGTGTGAATTATCTCGTTTTTATCAGAAGAATTTTTACATTTACCGTGTTTAATTAATTTTATATACATATATTTTCTATTAATATTGGTAATTTATGGAAAAAATTGCCTGCGGCGCATTTCATTTTTTTATACAAATAATTTAATTGAATTTTATGTATTTTTTTTTTAATAAAAATTAGTTGTTAAAAAACAACTTATTTAAATGTCATGTGGGTCTATTCTATACTTATCGAACACTAAATTGATAAATAGTATCAAACTTAGGGTAGGTTTGTATCAAAATATTTGCACTTATTGTAACAATTACACGAAGCCGGTTTTTATTGTTGCAATAAGTGCGATATTTTAACAGCAGTAAGATAGGTGCTGTTAAAATATAGCACTTATTGCAACAATAAAAACCGGCTTCGTGTAATTGTTACAATAAGTGCTAATATTTTGATACAAACCTACCCTAAGTTTGATAATATTTTTCACTTTAACACTTTAGCGGTCGATAAGCATAGAATAGACCCACTGGTGTTGAATTTCGACAAGAAATGAGCTTCGGCACCTTTTATTAAAAAAAAAAACATTGTGATATGTAAAGTTCAATTGCCTCATTTTTATCAGAAAAAATAAAACCTTTGGTATTTTTTTTAAACTTAAATCAATTGAGTTCTGGGAAATATAGTCACCCTATAAAATTTATAATGCAAATAGAATAACAAATTTCTCGAAAGACAATCATTTTTACGAAGTGGTACAATTAAGCGTGATGTACTACCAAGTGGTACGCCAGTCAAAAAAGGTTGGGAAACGCTGTAATTGAGCAATGTTTCTTAACTAAATTCAAAAAATGTTTTGCGGACCATCAACATTGGAATAAAATAATAAATATTTATATTTACACTATTTTTGAAACGATTGTCGAAATATAATACAACCCCACTTCAAAGGTTTCTAGGTAACTATTTTTGAACTGCAGAAAATTTTTGCGGCCCACCGGTTAAGAAACTATGTAATATAGTCTATACGCCATTCTCATGTGATGAATCGCAGTATGCTAATCACATCCTCTGTGATTGCCCAAGGTGAAGTGCCAGTATGGAATACGCAAGTACCTATGTCTAATTGTCAGTTGGTCCGTTCGGCTAATGCAACCTGCGCATCCATTCTATAAACAAGACTACTATCGGCGGTTAACGAGGGTAGTTTATCATAATATTTGTATTAATAATTGTTACAATAAGTTAGCCGTCTAAACAATTAAAACTGTATATCTCGCTCTAAAATTTAGTACAGCCAAGAGAGGTGCTGTTAAAACATGGCAATATTGTAACATTTCCAACTAACTTATTGTAGTTTTTACAATAAGTGCTAATACTTCGATACAAAAATATGAAAAACTACCCTCGATAGCAGTCTTGTGTATAGAATAGATGCGCCGGTTTTCAATTAGCTGTTAATTTGCGGTGTTATACACCTGGGATTTATTTTCGAGAACTATATTGAGGTAAAATATTTAAATAAGTTGTACCTGTTTTCCTAACATTATCTCATATACATGCACAACAATATCTTGTAAAAAAAATTACTCCAAAATTATAAGGAGAGAAATGAAAGAATATTGAATTTGAGATTTTGGTGGGAAATAGAAGGATTACATAAGGGAAATGTGATTTTCATATTCACATATTTGCTTTACATATATAAACTCAGGTAGGTATATATTATTATGATCCATATTCAAGTGCAGGTAACCCTGGGCATAGACGAATCATACCTATACATATACTTATACAATATACCAGTGGGGAACTTTGTCAGTCACTGCGAAACCAAGCCATAATAATATATAATAGTCAAAAAATACTCATCTAGTTATAAAATATCTAAAATGATCCAATTAAATCACACATAACTTTGGATATTTTATATTGATAGAATATTATTTTTTATCTATTATAGTTTGGTTTGGGCAGGGCTTGATGAATTTAAAAAAATGAACCAACAATATGTATAATATGTATTCTTAATTCAACGAAAATAAATAAATATGAATGAAAAAGTGTGCACAAATTTGTCATACCGCCCAAAGTATACCAAAACTGTAATGGTTTGGTTTAGGCTGGGTTTGATTGATTTTTAAAAACTAACCAACACCATCTGTAAATTGTAGTCGTTCAATAAAAACAAATACGTATGACTAATAAATTGTAATGTGCATTGTTTATGGCGGATGTTAACAGCCTACCTCCACCCTTCGCTACTGCTATATACACATGGTTCATTATAAAGCTTTTGTATAGTATTTGTAGAAACTTATTTTCAGACATAAACGATCATCATAATCTTTTTACATTGAAGAATAATGTATTTTTCGATTTAAAAAAATGCTTGGGTTTCAAACGAAGAAAGTATGTCCATATTTCGTCAACAAAAAGTCATATTTTTAGTGCTTTCATACACCTGTTACCCAGATGTTTTAGGTATGCATCGCACCCCCTTACCTTCCTGTATAATAGCACTCCCCTCATTTCACCACACACCATTTGAATTAAGGATTGCAACCCAAGAGGTAATTTTTATTTATGGAAATGGAATTGTTTTTAAATTTCAGACTAGAAAAATTGATTTTTTTTGAAAGTCAAACCTGACTACTTTTGTAATTGATATTGTTTATTTGTATACGGAACGATTGTATATATTATAGACGCATCCTCAAAATTTCTTAGACTGAGACAATGTGACAACTTTACTGTGAGGTGACAAATGTTAACGTTTTCAGTCGACTGGAAAATGACGGAGTTCTGAGTAGTATCAAAAGTAGAATACTAGAGTGCCTCGGCCTGAGAGGCATTCTGAAGCGGGCCCCCTACCAATCGATAAGGTTAAGGGCAGTGTGCTGTTCTACAGTAGTGTTACTTAAATGATATTAAACGGAACACCAGGCTTCCACACGGTAAGATTAAGGGCATTCCGTTTATTTTTAGTGATATTTTGTATTTTTAAATACATCCAATCATCGGCACTCGGCAACATAATAATAATATATTGGAAGCACTGATAGCGACCCCTTTTTATGATTGTCAAGTAACATGCGACCCTTTGCCATATTTGATAAATACCCATTTTTATTAGTCAGAAAATACATAATTATAAAATAAAATTCGACATATTGTGAATTGATAATGAATTATACCTATTAATCATCATACCTATCACATCAAAATCTATCACACAATCAAATAGTTTAAAATGCTTAAGTAATTTTTTACTATTATAGCAAATTTGGGTACTGTTCGGTTATCAGGAATACAGCGGAAAACACATTTTGAAAATACCCGATATACTGGATTATTTGTTAGTTTGGGTTAGTTTAGGTTAGGTTGGGTGAGGTTAGATTAGGTTAGGTTTGGTTAGGTTAAGCTAACAAATAATCCAGTTTATTGGCTATTTTCAAAATGTGTTTTCCGCTGTATTCCTGATAACCGAACAGTACCCCCAATTTGTGGTGTGTTTATCTCACTTAACTGATCGACTAACCGGACTAACCATGCCGGCCCTCCAGGGTAGAGTCTTGTCAGCCCTCCCTTGTGAAGACCATGCTGAGAAGACAACAGTATAGGATCTCCCAATTTGTCACTGTCATTTCTATCTTATTAAAATTATGTTCTGTGGATGGCTTCAATTTTATTTTATCTATCGATAGTCATTATCATTGGTACCTACCACATTTTTTCAGTACCTAACTATCCGTCAAAACATTTTATTATGAGGTATTGGGTTTATTTCAAATTTGCGACTTATTATTTAGGCACCATTGCTAACAGGTTGAACAAGTAGTGTCTAATATCCGATTCTCGTAAAAACTCTGTTAAAAAGCCTCTTCGTGATGTGTTCAAGATCCACAGTTTTAAGATAAAATACCGTGTTCAAGATCCACATCAAATTGTAGAGGTAATTAAAAAATATTCAATTTTGCTTAAATAAACAAATATTTTAAACAGTTTTTTGCTTCTGGGATTTTCCGCTGCTACAGTATAAAATAATACATTTATTAACTGAAGAAACTAGTATCGATGTTATAAAAGATAAGCTGCGGATAAAGTAAAAAAAAACCAAATTAAGCCGTTTATTAAATTTAATCTGT
Organism: Rhyacophila brunnea; assembly: GCF_057557595.1. Taxonomy (NCBI): domain Eukaryota; kingdom Metazoa; phylum Arthropoda; class Insecta; order Trichoptera; family Rhyacophilidae; genus Rhyacophila; species Rhyacophila brunnea. The sequence continues at coordinate 27,726,222 of NW_028232774.1, forward strand.
CAATCCCTATACACCGCCATCTTAGAAGGGTTTGCCACACACGTCATCAAAATGGCGCTGGCCACTGTTCCAAAGGGTTATTTTATATTATCAACACGACTTGAGATTCATGTCACGATTTCATCAAGTTTAAGGGGGAGAGGGAGAGGGCGATTGAATGCGACAAAGAGAGAAAAACAACGGCATTTAATTAAGTTGATTATATTCTGACAGCAGTCGCAACGTCCACTGCACATGAGCGAATAAATTGCAGGACATTGTTTTATTTTAAATTAGTGATAAAAATAAACAACGTGCTTTATCAAAATGCATGCCTTTTTATCTCGATTAACTTTGCGATAAGCAAGGCCAGTGACGACGACGAAAGATGGCTAAAAGTATTAAAAATGCATTGGCATCGTGTTCTGATATATTCTAAAAGTTTCAAATGTCTAGCTAGTCGGGAAGTTAGTTCAAAATCGATTAAATATCGATACCGGACAAAGAACTACCGGACAAATAAGAATACGAGCTAAGAAAAGCGTTGTAAAATAGACCCAGAGCTTGAAGTGAATCGGAGCGGAATGGGACCGGAGTTCCAGTTGGTGAAATTCGCGAAATTATCGCTCCGTCTCATCGCGTTCCGGTTCCTGCTTTTTAAGAAATTCATGTATTTAAATGTAAAAAATATAACATATGATAATATGTCATAAACCCATATTTCTACAAGTAATGGTGAGTCTTTGTATTATTATGCTACATTTTTTAGGTGATTTCGGTTTAATATAAAATTTCGTCTTTCAGCCTAACAGACTTTGTTTTAAATGGTGTGTTATTGTTAAATATAAATTGTTTTTTTAATATTTCAGATTATAAAAATGATAGTGAATGGGAAATAAAAATAGTGAGGTTAGGTTGTTCTTTTTGTAATTTTGTAAAAAATAAGCAAACTTATTTTTTGATTTTACAAACTTTACGATTGTTGTAGTTGTTTGTATTTTATTACGGTAATACATGGGCATGAAAACATTGTAGCGATTGTTAAAAAAATTCAAACTAAGTGGTCAGTATTGTATTAATGCGAAATGCTATGTAATCAAATACAATATTTTCGGAAAGTTATTGATTATGTACTCTTATTTGTAAAATTTTCCATTTCGACCTCTGACTATAGCGTAAAGCTTCCGAGACAGACTACGTAAACGAAAAATATTATTACGTATGTATATAAGACGCCAGACAAAGCTGGCAGCTTGAAATTTTCTTTCAAAAATTTAAATCCCGCCAAAGCTCACGTATCATATTTAGTATTTACTACTTCTCTTGCCAAAAGCTCACTGTAAGTGTTGCCACTAGAAAAATAATTTGTTGGATACTAAATGACATCGTCTTCTCATTTATAGTAGAGAAATTTCTTAGCAAGCGAGGCCAAATTTTTAATTCTATAGTCATGCCGGAAGAGTAAAGAATTTAAAATTTCATGGAAACGTCGGTGCACGCTGAAATAAAGTGATCCTAATTGTTCACAAGCGGAATGTTACAGAGGCGTAACTAGTTGTATGCTGTATATATTTAAATGATTATTCAAGAAGTAATTCATAAAAGAGTAATGGATATTAATAATAAAAAAATACCTAACAAATTTAATTCATAACACATATACACTATAATGCACCGACGTCCCTAGATAAAATGCCGCCCCTAAGCAGCGCCAAAATGCCACCACATTTTTTTTATACATTATTTTTATCATCCTTTAACGAATCCAATATCTAAGAAATGTGTTGTATGGATATATTACTAACAAAATATCAGACTAATAAAGACGTTGAAGGGCAACGGAAGTTAACTAGGTATCGCGAGCCCGACAAAACCATTGAGCTGATTTTTTTAATGGAAAGATATTTTCGTTATTACGAAGTTTAGGTAGCTATTTCTATATATTCCAAATGATTTTCCTCGATTTGCCGCCCTTCGAGTAACTGCCGCCCCCAAGCGACGCTCAATCTGCCTACCCCCACGGGATGTCACTGCTATAATGTTTGACACTTTCACGGTTATTTCTTGTCGTGTTTATCGATTTTTGAGTTTTCACCGCGTGTACTTCTTCATTCTTTCCTCGATGTTTCGGACACGTTGCAGAGGCTTATGTACCTACCTTAAGACGGGACCGACACATCAGAAAACTGGAAGATGTTGAATTAAACCTGTAGCCATTGGTCATTATTTGATCAATAAGTACGATTTTGATTTCAGATTGTATTGAATAAATTATATAACATATACGATATTATTTAAAATGTTATGCAGGACCCGAAATGAACCGGAGCTCAGCTCCGATTCAAGAAATCGCCAAGATTATTGCTCCGTCTCGTGGAAAACATTAATATTGCTTTCCGGTTGTTATTAAAAAATAAGAAAATTCACTTACTTTACCTACATATTTTAAAGTTTAATACGACATTTGGATTAAAATGTCTGTAACATAATATGTATGATACGCCGACAGCTTTTGCATGCTACAAGTTTAAATACTTCATTTTTTTTCTACTAGGTATAAGGAAAAACTCTAAGATACCTAGGTACTCATTTTTATATCTATATTCTATCTATCTTACTATATATAGAATTACATAAATAATGTGATAATATTTTCGGAAAATTATCGAGCGATCCGGTTCGTAAAATTTGCCATTCGAGGATTCGAGCGTTGATGTTAAGCCATTCTAAATATTATGTCTTCGTTATAGATGAGTGCTTTTATTTTAAGGTTGCATCAGCGAAGGATTAACATAATTATGAGATTGTGGTGTTTTTTATGTCGTGGATTTTATTAAAAATTCCCAATATTTAAATTCAGTTATGTATCTCGGAAACAGGATTAACGGTAGGTATTCATGTTCTTTTTATACATAGCTGTATCCGTGGGAAACCGTTTAAAGTGCTAGCGGTGATTGGTAGCGTTTGGTATATTTTATAATACTGTGTTGAGATATTATTATGACTGAACGCTGTTTATAAAAAAAAAAACAAAAGAAAACTTCCCGTATTGGAATTAAAAAATATGCGCAATTGAATCATTATGTACGAAGTTTTTATAACATATATTATTTTATTTTATTTTTATTTTATTTATTAAGGAAACAAACAGCTGCATTTTGATTACAAAAATTTAAAATAAAATAATGAAAAGTTATTGCAACCAGTAAAATTTCCATGTATACATTATAATTTTTTTTTTTTTTTAAATATAGTTAAGCCTAACAAGATAGAGAGTAAGAATAACATAAATATAAAGAAATTACATAAGAAAATTACATGAGAAAAATGAGGAAGAATTATAAATAATTAAATTATATACAAAAAAAAGTAACATAAAATAATATATAAATATCTATTTATACAAAATTTTGGAGATGTCGCGTTTAAATTAAACTCGTTAGAATGGAGATAATAATTAATTATTGAGTTTATTTCCAGTTGGCGACACCGATCGTCATAGACCCGTAATATTTTCCACAGAGTTGAGGTTTTATCCATAATAAGGTATAAAAGCCGAAATGGCTATTGTTTCATACCCACATTCTATGGAATTATAATCCAAAGTACATATATAATATTCTGTTATCACATGCCCTATTAATAAAATTGCTCGCAAAAGGCTTAGAGAGTAAACTGAAACATGCAAGTAATCTCCTTATTTCTACTCGTATGCAGAAGTATATTTTGTATGGAAGCGTGTGAATCGAAGTGAGAAATATTACTCAGAACCGTTTTGGCGCTAAATCCCGCCGAAAATTGGCGCGCAAATTTATTTGCAAGCGAGTCGAGATTTGAATTGTAACGACATGACAATGGAAAACTTGTAAGACGTTTTGACAAAATATGTTTACCGACGATGTTCATTTTCTGGAAAGCGTTAAATTTTTTCCCTTTGTTTGATTTTAACGTAGAATACGTTAGTTGGCAGGGTTTACTCGAAAAGGGCCACGTTTTCTGCCAAAATTTACTTTAAAACGACATATTATTCGTATACTTTCGATAATTTGTCAAATAATTATTTTCCGACTGCCTTTTTACAAGGCATACTTACTTTTCACTCACTCGAATCTCGTAGGTCACTTCTGCTCGCGAGGGGTTTCCATGCGCTTGTCAATTACCTACGTGGTCGCAGCCATGATTTATTCTGGATCGGAACCGTTTCCTCGTATGAAGAATATCAGGCACCATTAGCGAGGGGTGCAAGACTAGTAAATGATCTCCCTAAAGACGTAGACATTTTCAGTGACGTGCAATATATTTTGTATTCGAGATTTTATTTTTCTGTATACAATTAATTGTATGTTTTTTGTTTTCAAAATGTATTTTTCTGTATAAAATTGTACTTATGTTTTCATTATTATTATTAAAGTATAATATATACGTATTCTCTTCTTATCTCTTGTGAGGGTAATATTTGTTATATTGTAATTCTCATGTTGTGAACGTCTTGCATTTTGATTTGTTATGTCTGTAATGTTTTTTTTTTTAAATAAATATTATATTTTGTGCGGCCGTAGGATGTTGAACACGTGATTTTTGTTAGAACAAAAAAAACATGTTTTCACTAGCCCGGATTTAAACCAATATATTTGCAATAATAAATGTAAGCACGTCCTAAGTATGCGAAACACGATGTTTCCATGAAAACTTTATTTTTTAAAACTTTGATACACATAGCGCCTACTTATATACATAATTCATAACTTTTTTATCTAGTCCATATAAGGCATTAAATGGGTTTGCCAAAAAGACGCTGAAGAACGTCTTCTATATAAATTATGTATATAATATTGTACGGAGCCGAAGTTTGCGTTGTCATGAGTGAAATAAAGGTTTATAAAGCCTGCTAAAAAAGAGTATCTATGTATAGTATACACACACACATGCACATAGGTAAACGATGCGCAATAATTGTCAACAGTAGATTAAAATTCGTCAGGACTGCACTGAGCCATCGGTAATGCAATAAAAAAGAAAATTATTATAAAAAAATCAAACTTGTATTTTCTATCTCAAAGATGACGTTGGAAATAATGGGCATTAAGTGTCAAATGACAGATATATGAAAATTGTTGAGAGATGAGTCTTTCCATGAAGGAATAATTTCTGAATTATTAAGGTGGCACTTAGTCCATGTTATAGGAAATATTATTGCAAATGATATTTCTACAAATCGCCATGAATATTTTTAAAGTTAATATAATTAGTGTTATAATATAAATATTACAATTATTATTATAGTTATAATAAAATTTGTTTAAAATTTCATAATATATGCATCGGGTATTCGAATTCACTAAAAACATAATTAATTGTGAATTTAACACGTTAATGTCGTTTCTGATGAATATTTTTTTTGGAATATTTGACACATACTAGATTCTAGTTTATTTTGTGTATTCAATTAATCAATTACAGCAAAACGTCAAATAGACCACCAGTGTCTATAAATAGGAGTTTATATCCGAATTCTGCAATCAAAGTGTTTCAGTACAAAGTGTTTATGGTTTTCTCCATTTATATTTATTTTATTGATTTATTGGTTTTCAATAAATCTAAGCAATATGCAAAACTATTTTTTATTGAATTAGTAATACTCAAAGTTTGAGAATATTTTTTTTTTTTGAAAAAAAAAAACATAATTTGGAATCTAAATAATACATTAAAATAAATCCCTACCTACTTACGATGAAATTAACTAATAATCATGCAACTGTAACGCCTCTAAAATTATGCTGATATAAGCGACTGGATTTTGTGATTTGAATAAAGTCACCAATTCAATAAAAAAGAAGATAAGTAATAATTATGCATTATTTATTGTTTTCATTCTTAAAGCTTGTGTAGTATTCGTTTGAATAATATGTGTTTTAAACCATGTTAGATCCTAAGAATATCATATGGGTCTCCACAGAGTGGAAGTTCAGATTGTTGTTTTTATGAGAAATGGATGTTGGCCAATTGCTCAACCTGTTAGGTCCATACTCTGGGTCTAAACACACACTGAAAAACAAGGTGTGACTTTACCAGACACGGGATTCGAGCCTGGGACCCACGAAATTATAAGCCTGACGTGCAAGGTAAGTTAACACCTCTGAGAAATACGGGTCTAGGACGATTTGGCAACGGGACAACTGGACGCCACGGAATTCGAAAATAAATAGACGTTAGGTACTAATAATAAAAAAACTTAAAATTAATATTATTATTTATATTTAAATGATTATATTATGATTTAATAGTTGGTGAGAATGTAAATATGCAGACGTAAACAATGATTTAATCGTGCATATGTTTAAGTTCCAACGAAAAAAGAGTTTTTTTATTTTATATAAAGCCTTAGGCATGGTAATTCTCAATCCGCAATAAAGAATACATTATGTTAAGAATAAAATGAATTAAAACTACTAAGTAGTAGATAGAAACTGATTAAAATACCTCGTCTACGTTATGTATACGTGTCTACGACAGTGCGGCGTCCAATTGTCCGGAGGCCAGTCGTCTCATTCCCGAGAAATACTACTACATCGAGAGGGTGTTGTACAGATATATGAAGCCGTTATATTTTCGAATGACGCTCAGCAGAACCTAATTTTATTATTATCCACTTGACTTACCTATGAATGAATTCACATTGCTTCCCAAAACTTAAGCACAATACAGTTAACCATATTCCCTGCTAAATTAACTAAAAATATTGACAAGTAACTTTATATTTCGCATACAAAATCTGAGCAACATGTTTCTCAGCACACTTTCGTTTTTGTACTGTGCACATAAGTCAAACCAATATTTACTGATTTCAGTTCTAGATTCACTAAGTTGATTATCCATATGTCTTATTTCTTACTCTAATGCAAATTGCGGAGATAACAGGTATCGTATTCTTTTGGTTCGACGGAGGATAGGTATTGCAGGTGAAAGATGGAAGTACTTGTTCGTGATGATGGAAGAGGCGATAATTTATTTACTGTTTCAAATAACTACAATGCTAAAATCGATGAAAAATAATAATTATAAGGTAGTTCGGTGCGATGTGTCTTTGACAGAAACTTGTAATCGAGTGAAATGTCCAATCAATTCTGACCCGCTATTTATACAAAATATTTAGACTATGAAATAATATTTTGAAATTATTAATTCGTAATGTTATGAAGTTGCAGATCCGCCATCTTATAACATTACGAAATCATAATATTATATTATATTATATTATATTATATGTACTGACTGATTGTACGTGAAAAATGAATATTTAATAAATAATATTAAGTATAATAATTATTATTATATAGATCTGGGAATCCGATGACAGCCACATACGTATGCCCAATATTTTCTCACCCATGGTTGGTTGTGTTTAGACCAGAGGGGGGCAAACTTTTTAGATGGAGGGCCAAATTCAAGAATTCAAAATGAGCGGCGGGCCGCAAGTAAAATACCATTTTTCGATATACAATATTTATTATCACGAAAAATATACATTACAAAAAAAATAATGAGAAGAATAAACTGTTGTACATTTTTTAAAATTTAGGTGTTAATTTTGTGATTGATATTCTCAAAACTGCTTGTAAATGGGCATCGGAGATATTTGATCGTAAAGAATTTTTATTGAGGTTCATGATCGAAAATGTTTGTTCACATATATAGGTTGATCCAAAAATAACGAACATTTTTCTTGCATAATATTTAAGTTGGTCGAATTTGTCTGAATTAAGGGCATTGTAAAATTTGAAGATTTCTTCACGACGATGCAATTCAATTAAATCAGTGTCACACTGCAGATCAATAATCTCAAATTGTAGCTCTATCGGTACACTATCAATATCTATTGAAAATGGATAGCGTACTGTTGCTAAACAAATTTTAATCTATTGTCAATATTTTTTAAAGAATTATAAAAAAGTTATTCGTAATCAGAAGTACAATTAACGATGGCGGGCCGTAAAAAAATACCCGTCGGGCCACATGAGGCCCGCGGGCCGCAGTTTGCCCCCCCCTGGTTTAGACTAAAACTAAAATTTAGGGAGACTTTCACGCCATCTTGGAATCAATATTAGTACATAACGTCACCTTACTATAAAGACCTCGTAAGTCCGATATTATGGAAAAATGTAGTTTGTTCGACAAAGTTTAAACAAAAAAACATATTAAATCATATCAAAACCTCGGTTCTATAGATTGGTATGCTGTCCGTCTATCGACAAATTAAAAAAAAACGCGTAAGTCTCGTGGTTTCAAACGTGGAATTAAAACCTCGTATCTCACAACCAGTGTTAGCAGATTCATCGATTAGAGAAGTGTTTAAAATATTGTTTTTACTATGTTTTTTCCTCCCCCTCAACATTCTTCTCAAACAGACTTACGAGGTTTTAATAGTAAGGTGATGATAACTATTGTTAATCGTTAATTATTCACATTTTGTGGTGTAGGTAAATGGTGTGTACTCTTTATGATTTTATGTTATAAACTCAACAGGAATTACGCCTTCCTGTGGCGCTTCCATTGTTTGGGCAGAAGTTTCATTGCAATTTTGGCATGGCACATACATTCATCTGCCAAGTTTATACTTTATTAAATTTAACGGTTTACTTCACTATTGTTCAGTCTCTCAGAATTAATTTTCTTGTTTTCTGTACCTAACTCTTATCTTTTAAAGTTGAAAAATTATGCACAATAGGTAGGTAGGTACACGACTTCTCCTAAGAATATATTTAATTTAGCAGCCGATTAAGATTCACCGTCTGATTTCGCCAAAGTTTGCTATTTCATTAAGTTTATTTCAGATTTGAATTGTAGGAACACAAGGAAAGTACAAAATAATTTTAAATAGCAGATATAAATAAAACACTTTGCCAGAAAAAGAAAAAATGTGAGATATAAATTAACTCACTATTTTAATTATGTAATTTTTTTTAATTAAGTTATTTTTTATGTTAATTGCTTAATCTGAGAGCGCATCAGAAACTTATTTGGGTATTTAAAAAAATCTTGAATAAACATCGAGATAAACAAGTCATGAGCAGATGGCTTAATCGACAAAGCTCTCGCCTGTATTACGATGGATGTGTGTGGAAGTCTTATTCGGTCCTTGAATAGGCATTTATGTTGAGGTTGTTCGAAATTATCTATAATCGACTGATTTTTTTGATTTTTGTAAACGATCATATAAATAAACGTACAGTGCGACTTATATAACAAGTCTTCTACGTCACATCGCTGCATTTGCTGATATTTACGTCAAGTGGTTTTTGCGTGCTGATACTATTTTACGATGATAAAAAGAGGACATATTTCATAATCAGCAGCCATCCCATAGTTCAATGCGTTACGGATCAAATCATACGCATCAAAAACCATGGTAGAGGCAATTTTTGCGCCTACATCGATGTAGCTTTTGACGTCCGCATTTTCATGTCGCCCATACAGATAACAGATTCAAATCCTACTTATCAGAAATCAGTAGACCGCAGTAGATTTTGACGCAAACGATGCCACGTGCTCATACCACTCCCAAGGCCCACCTTAGTCAGGCTGACTTGAAACCGCAAACTTTGATGATAGTAATGATAGTTATTGTTCATACTTAGAATGCAATATGCAAATGAAATCGATGTAGCTGCGAAAATTGAGTTTGCCTTGTTTCTGATATGTAGTGTTTGTGGTAAGACGCGATCGGGTTTGCTAGTTTATAAGATTATACCCCGTTTACACGTGCATGGATTTACTGCTGATGGTACGTATTATTGCGGCAATAACAAATAATGCACGTATAAACGCAGTGACGTCCCTAGGCAAAATGCCGCCCCTAGGCAGCGCCAAAAAGCCGCCCCATTTTTTATACAGTATTTTTGTCACCCTTTCATGACTCCAGTATCTAAGAAATATGTTGTATTGATACATTACTAACAAAATATATACCAATAAAGCATACAAAATTAAATTTAGATATAAAAGCGAATAAATATAATTAAGTTAGACATTTACCCAAATCATCAATGTCTGATGTCGTAGTTGGTTGATATTTCTGACACATTTGGTTTGTACCATATAGCAATACACAGATTTGTTATTTCCACACCATTTTTACAAAGCTATTATTGTAGGTAGGTACAACATGTAAATACAATATTTTTAGCTATTTCTATAAGTAGGTACCTATAACAAATCTCGATTTGCCGCCCTTCGAGTAACTGCCGCCCCCAAGCGACGCTCAATCTGCCTACCCCCACGGGACGTCACTGTATAAACGTGTATTATTTATGCAAGTTGTAAGATTGCATGCATGAATCAAAAAAGCTTCTGAATTTTCACGCAACAGTTGGGATTTGTTCTATATCTGCGCCTGCGCAGTAGAACGATAGTCGCAAATCTGCCGGTAAAAAAAGAACTACACCGCGGAGACTTTCAGGTTAACACGACCTTTTTCACGAAGATTTTCACGACCTGTCAAATAGTACCTACGATAAAATGACAACATCACGTCTCGCTTACTCCTAAAGAATGAGATTGGCGAGACAGTCAGCACTTTTACATGTAAATAGTTATCATCGCGATAGTATCAATTACACACTATTGCTGCAAGAAAATCCATGCACAGTAGACAGGCGCTATTACCTTTAGTTATAAAATAGTTCCGTTTAGTATAATATAGTAACACAATTTAATTAGCAAAAGTGAATTTTCGTAGAAATTTCACCGTATCGGTTGTGTGTTTATGGGTACAAGCGGCTTGTAAGATATACATATCGTGTCAGTCGGCCGAGTCCTTGTTTGTCTAGAAAATTACCTCCGCAAAAGATTAAGCTGTGCGTCTACGTCATTGAGCTTATTAATTCGCCCAGATCAGCATTTCACTACCAAGAAAGGATTACATGAGCCAATGGATAAAGTAAACACATATTTTAGTCTAAGCGTCGTTCTTGGCTTAGTGACATCAGTAACAACCTGCCGAAAAAGTATTTTTGGTCGAGCCTTTTTGCCTAAAAAGCATGTAAAATAAAAAGCATAAAAAACCTCGGAAACAAAACTTGTTAAAATAAGTTCTAGAAAAAAAAAATAGATCGAGTAGGATTTAACCTCACATCTTTCACTGTACGGGTGAAGGGTCTTATCACACATAATATCGTCTCTGTTCTAGCAGAATACACTAACTGGAGAATACTAGTTTTGAGTCATTTGAATTTGAAGTTGTTAAAATGTGAGTTTATTAAGTAATCGTAAAAAGGATGACTTTAAAATAAATACTGTTTATATATTAAGAACGTTTCCAGACGGTAAAGTTTGAAATAAGGAACATTTTGGTATAACTAACTCAATATGTTATTTTTTCGAATCAGTGTCTTCTGCCAGAACAGTGACGATATGAAAATATGAATTTGAGAGCTAAGTTTATAAAATCTCTAAAGCTTGTTGAAAATGAGTACATAGTTATATATTATTATCATTATGCCGTCATTTTGTATCGTAGAAATTAACATTGTATGACGTATTCCTAAAATATATAAATACCATAGAACAGGGATGGCGAACCTATGGCACGCGAATGTATTATGCTGAAGAGAAAAAAACGGATATAATTTAAAAAATATTTTTTTTACCAAAAGATTTACAAATACCTAAATATATATTTTAGAATATTAAAAATGCGTATTTTAATGAATTTTTTAATAACATTTTTACGAATAATATTTAACAATCGATGCGCAAACGGAAACGACGAGATTCATGCATAAATGACAGATCGCATTGTATAAAAAAATAACAGGCAGATACTCAAGAATAAGCATTATAATTACATAATTTAAATTGCATAGATCGGTACTTAGGTTTTATGCGTCACACATAATAATATTATAACACTGACCTCATCAGGCAACGGGGGAAGTTGCATCGCGGAGAGGATGCCTCATCTGATCCGAGCAATTTTGTCGTCAATTTGTACCTAAAGAACCAAACTAAGTAAGTATTATAGTAATAATTGATAATTAAATTTGGTACTTCAATTTTTTTAATAGGATTCTTATAACTATTTTTTCTCAGATAGAACTATTCGAAAAACTGCTTGATACGTCGGACAGTCAAAAAATATTATTTGGGTAATTTTGGCACGCGTACGAAAAAAGGTTCGTCCAACCTGCCATAGAAGGTTATTATTATAAGAGTCATCATTTGAAATTGATAATAAATCCATATTTTGGTAGGTAAGTACTTCAGATATCCGTGATTATAGTACATTTTAAAATATTCATTTTGTCAATACGTTTGTTAATTTAAATATGTTAACATATTTCAATATATTTGTTAATTTAAATTAAAAATAACATTTTAATATAATATACTATATTATTATCGTGAAATATAATATTCGGCACACTTTCCATTGCAACATTTTCAATACGAACAAATAAACCGATTAAAATTTGATTGTGGCACTAATTATTGCATGGCTGATAAATGCTCGGAATTAAGAGCATACATAAGTGAAACGGCAAATAATTTTTAACAGTAGGTGGAACGAAATTTCGCAGTCGTCGCCAATCGGAGACTGACAGTCAAGGTGCGAGCACATCAATTTGTTTTGTGATGGCGTCGGAGGAATATATTCTTAAATCGTGTAAAGATGACTAAAAAACGTTCCGCATGTACTTGAAAAAGAAAACATATCAATGAATATACTATTAAACAACTATCAATGAAAATAATAATAAACATAACATAAAAAGGACGCATGTTGAATTTTTATGACAAATTATATTCCGTTCGGCTCGCGTCATTTGCACAATCCGCGCATCGCCTAGTCACGATCTTTTTAGACGATGCCTCAGCTGAAGTATATATAGCCTTAAATAATTTATTCAATAACAAAAGTATCTCCTATATATTATTATCCTAAGAGATTTTGGAAAATACACCAACAGCTCATTTAAGCGACATTTTATTGTTATTTTTACATCTTCACTTCGAAATGTGCGCTACCGATTCATCTACCGATTGAATTGACCACATTTCACAAATTTTCAATGATTTCACAGGTACTTGACGTTTATAACTGATATTTTCTCATACAGCGTATACAATTCGCCATACTTCTTTAAACATACAGCAGAATGACGTCTTCGTCGCTTAAGACCTTCTAATCCTTTATTTGACAAACGGATTCGATTATTTTTATTCAAATATCGTAATGTAGGCATTGGCGCACTTTTTTCCGGTGAAAAAACCATAATCTTGCTACAATTTACTGCGTAAATAAAAATCTGACAGGTGTGTCCGCCACTGTCCGTCATATCATAGATAACGTGACATTCCAAATTTGATTTTTTTAAATACTTCTTTGTGGCTGTTCACCCACTATTTTTGTTATTGAATAATTACCTAGGCTACTAATTTCCATACTAAAAAAGTTGCCATTGCAAACAATGAAAGAAATTAATACGAATTGTTATAGTTATCAAAATGTGTGATATTGTATAATATCTACCTATTTTTTTCGTCTCTATCATCATCAATCTTGACCTATACACTGCTGGATGAAGGCCTCCTAAGCCTTATTCTACTCCTTACTTACACATGAATTGTTATATTTATCAAAATCAGTGATATAATATTATAATCTACCTATCTATATATAATGCCATTATTATCACGAGCCTCAATAAATCCACTGCTGGATGAAGGCCTCTCTACGTTGATTGTATTCTTGACAGTATTGAATTTCTAATGTTATTTATCTACATATTCATATCGTCATCATAATCATCATCATCATCATCAACTAGGATCAATCCACTACTGGATGAAGGGTTCCGCAACCTGATTCTACTACTATCGGTTTAACGAATTTGCGATATTATACCTATTTCTATCATTCTTATATCATCGACCTGAACCAATCCACTGCTAGATAATGGCCTCCCTAGCCCGGTTCTACTCCTTTCTGTCATATGAATTGCTGTATTTATCAAAATCGGTGATATTATATTTAAAAACATATTCATATCGTCATCATCATCATCAACCAGGATCCATCCACTGCTTAATAAAGACCTCCCTAGCCTGATTCTACTCCTTTTGTCATATGAATGTATGTATTTATCAAAATCTGTGATATTATATGTATCTACACATTCATATCGTCATCATCATCATCATCATCATTATCATATACCTGAACCAATCCACTGCTTAATAAAGACCCCCTTAGCCTAATTCTCCTCCTTTCTGTCATATGAATTTCTGTATTTATCAAAATCGGTGATATTATATTTATCTACATATTCATATCGTCATCATCATCATCATCATCGACGTGAACCAATCCACTGCTTAATAAAGACCTCCCTAGCCAGATTCTACTCCTTTCTGTCATATGAATTTCTGTATTTATCAAAATCGGTGACATTATATTTATTTAAATATTCATATCGTCATCATCATCATCAACCAGGATCCATCCACTGCTTAATAAAGACCTCCCTAGCTTGATTCTACTCCTTTTGTCATATGAATGTATGTATTTATCAAAATCTGTGATATTATATGTATCTACACATTCATATCGTCAGCATCATCATCATCTTTATCATATACCTGAACCAATCCACTGCTTAATAAAGACCCCCTTAGCCTAATTTTCCTCCTTTCTGTCATATGAATTTCTGTATTTATCAAAATCGGTGATATTATATTTATCTACATATTCATATCGTCATCATCATCATCATCATCGACCTGAACCAATCCACTGCTTAATAAAGACCTCCCTAGCCAGATTATACTCCTTTCTGTCATATGAATTGCTGTATTTATCAAAATCGGTGATATTATATTTATTTACATATTCATATCGTCATCATCATCATCATTGACCTGAACCAATCCACTACTTAAAGACCTCCTTAGCCTGATTCTACTCCTTTCTGTCATATGCATTGCTGTATTTATCAAAATCGGTGATATTATATTTATCTACATATTCATATGGTCATTATCATTATCATCATCATTGACATGAACCAATCCACTGCTTAATAAAGACCTCCCTAGCCAGATTCTACTCCTTTCTGTCATATGAATTGCTGTATTTATCAAAATCGGTGATATTATATTTATCTACATATTCATATCGTCATCATCATCATCATCGACCTAAACCAATCCACTGCTTAATAAAGACCTCCCTAGCTTGATTCTACTCCTTTCTGTCATATGAATTGCTGTATTTATCAAAATCGGTGATATTATATTTATTTACATATTCATATCGTCATTATCATCATTAGCATCATCATCATTATCGACCTGAAACAATCCACTGCTTAATAAAGACCTCGTTAGCCTGATTCTACTCTTTTCTGTCATATGAATTTCTGTATTTATCAAAATCGGTGATATTATATTTATTTACATATTCATATCGTCATCATCATCATCATCAACCAGAATCAATCCACTGCTGGATGGAGGGTTCCGCAACCTGATTCTACTACTATATTATACCTATTTCTATCTTCCTTATCATCATTGACCTGAACCCATCTACTGCTGGATAAAGGCCTCCCATGCCTGGATTCTACTCCTTTCTGTCATTTGAATTGCTGTATTTATCAAAATCGGTGATATTATATTATATCTATTTATATTTCCATTATCATTATGAGCCTGAATCAATCCACCGGTGGATGAAGGCCTCTCTTAAGTTGTTTAAATTTCTGTCGGTCATATGAATTGCTATATTTATCAAAATTGCTGATATTATATTTACCCATTCATAATATCGTCATTATCATCATCAACCGAGATTAATCCACTGCTGGATGAAGGTTATCCCAACCTAATTCTACTTTTCTTGGTCATATAAACTGCAATATTTTTTTAAATTTGTGATTTTATATACCTACCCATTTATATCGTCATTATCGTCATCAACCTGTATCAATCCACTGCTGGATGAAGGCCTCTTTAGGCTGATTCCACATCTTTAGGTCTTATAAATTCCTATTCTTATCAGATATAATATGTATTGCTTCATTATTTATCAACATTTGTGTCGATATGAATGTCCCGCACCGGGAAACTATATTGTTTAAGGTTAATTTTTAAATCAAAATATGATTTTTAAAATATTATTCTATGACTCCAAGCATTTATTTTTTATAGACAATGAAACAAAATAATGTTTAAATTTATTTTTTATGCTGCTAACTTTTTCTATTATGTACATGGGACCCGTAAGAGATTAATATTCGCGTTATATTGGATCGCTATTTATGATAATCACAATTGAGATGTATAATTACTTATCATATTTAAATGCACATACCTACACATATATTGTATTAAAATTAAAATAACAGTGGGAGCAATCGGCTATTGCCAGCTGTTCTGCTAAACCTAGCAGCCTGAAATGGTGTCAGACGATAATGAGAAGGACAGACTCCAGAATAGAACACGCACATGACTCCAAATTTGTATTTGCAGTGACGACATGCATATCGTAAAACTGACAAATCAGATAAATTTTCAATTGTCTGACGTGAATGAAAATCCATCCCAAAGGGAAAACTATAGCGCCGTCTATACACACTTTACAATTATTATATTAAAATCCAACACCAAGTCACTATGATGAAAAGCTGTCTGCAAGACCTAGCGAGACAGACTGGCGAGAGCCAGCTGGCTCAGCTAGTATAGATTATTTGCCACGGTAATATTTTTATGATTTTAATTATATTTTATTGATTGGGTCTCCATTATTTCTGGATGTATAGATATTGTTATTATTTTCACAGTAACGTGTCTAATTTGAATGTACGCCCTTATTAACGTGAAACTAAATAAAAAAATCTAAATATATATCAATATTTTCTCTTGGCGTAGGTATTAATAGTGTGATTTTAATTGATAATACGACACGGAATTTAGAAAATGGCTGTAGAAATTACAATCGCGTGTCTAACTTGATTCCCTTGTGCCATCAGCCCTCAATTCCAATAATTATTTGGTAATATCAAAGTTCAGTAAAGGTGACAGTTTCCAACGAAGCTTTTAAAAGTATCAATTATCTGAAACAAAAGCCAACGATACAGTCAATTGACACTTGGTAAAAATGATTTAAAAAAACGGGAGCTTGTGTACCTACATAAAAACAAAACACTTTAAAAAATAAAATTCGAATTGCCTTATCTTAAAATTCAATGAACTTGATTTAATTGTTTTTTCGTAATATTATAACCTAGGTGTTATTCAACTTTGGTATTTTAAGGTTGTTATAATCAGGCATGCCAGCAGAGAACCTAGCAGAAGTATACGAAGCTTGCAATTATAATATAAATAAAATGGATTTCAAGTTATACACATTTATATTTTTTATAAAAATCGACGTTTTTTTTTTAAATAAATATCAAAAATATTAAAACGACGAATTAGTCAAAAATCTAAACGACAAAAAATTTTAAACTTAATAAACTAAATTTTAATATTAAATATGACCATAAAATATAATGCAATATTAAGATGTGACCCTGCAACGAATTCACATTTTTTTACAATTGTAAGTTTATCTATAAATTAAAAAAAAATCTTTTTAATATTTTCAGATACATATTTATTAATTATTATCGTATTTTTCCGCCAGGTTCTCTGCTGGCGTGCCTCTCCCCCTTAATTTCTTCGGCCATAATATTTAGTTAATAGTATGTTTTTTCAGTGAAGAACCGCCGTCGATCTGATGAAGCTAGAAGTCACATGGAAGGTTGAAAGACGAAGAGGACGCAGAAGATTGTAGAGGAGGAAATAGCAAAGGATCTTCGAAGGTAACGGAAGTGTCCTGGTCTGTGGAAGTCAGGACCCTAAGTAGTGAATTATGAAAAATAATTCTCACATCTAAACTATTTTTCATTTCTTTGATGCCCTACAATAATAACTTTGAGTGCAGTGTAAAAGTTTAATGTTCAACCCGCTCTCAAGGCGACAGGTAATCCTGCCTTACAAGCAGTCAACGAAATAATGATAAACACGGTGATTCAATTTTCATTGAGTGTTTGGTTCGCTTTCGACGGTATACACTCTAGCTACAAGTATTCTTAAAAGTCGTTAATAAACAGTGCAAGTTAATAAACATCGTCTATACACAACAATAAGGTAACTGCCCATGAGCCCATACTCCCCCCTCTTATACCCTACCAGTCTACCCGATCCATACAGTCCACTTATATTTACAACCGTTTATCATTGTAGATATGTTTTCTACGCTGTGTGTCACATATATTGGCCTAGGACCTAGGTACTAGCAAACACACGCAGGATGTGAATAACAAAACACGGTTTTACTCATAAACGATTGAAACTACTAATAAAAATTTGATTCTTTCGTAAAAAAATGAATTTGATTGAAAAGTGAAGTCTACCTACCACTGTAATACAGGTAATTATTGCAGATCTGCATTGTTGCCTGTACATCATTATTGATCTATTCCGCTAAAGGATTTGTAGATGTCTACATAGTACCATGTTCGCACCTAAGTGTCGGTTATATTAATATTCTTTTTTCGAGGAATGCCATACATAATTATTAGACTGCTCTCACTGCTCCAAGAATTTGTCATTAAATATTTGGCTATGAATGCTATGATAAATACTTATAACAAAATTATACAAATATCATTTGATGTTTTCATACTTACATTTTGCTAACCCTAAAGACTTCAAAATTATCTTTCTTCTTATGGTATAATATAGTATTCAAACAGCTTTCTTAGTAAGTATATTACTTAATTATTGTAATATTATTTGAGATAGTTTTCTGTATACTGTAATATGTTACATAAATAAACCGACATATAATATATTAGAAATTTGGCATAATCGGAAGACGAAACACGTCTCATTTCCCATAGGATATTATTTTACTTTGACCCTAGTTAGAAGTACTTGTTTAAAACAGTATGACATCAGCGAAGTAATAATTTCCTCCAGAATTAAACTAGTCGACTGAAGTCGACGTTTATGAGACATTTTCTTTTGATATGTCATGTTTCTGTATTGACGTTGCAAAAAACTTGTATTAATATTTCGATCATAAAATCAAATAAAATATGATTAAAACATGTGGAGATTAAATAAAATTGTTGTTTTTACAAAATAAGTATTAAAATAAATACTTTCATTTTAAGGTGACTCTGCACTCCGCCTACTCTTGAAATTTGAGATTTTTTTTAATTGATAATTTAAATTTTTATGTGATTTCAATTTATGATAAAAACATTAAAAATATTTTTTAATTTACCTAAAGTCAAAGATAAATTAACAATTAAACAAACTTTATAACATGTGAGTACTTATCCCATATTATTATTTTATGGTCATGTTTTTTATTATATTATATATATGGACTAATTGTATATTATATGGACTAATTGAGGAGGTGGCAAGAACAAGGACCCATAAGCCAAAAGCGTGTTGTGAGATAAGTAAAGGGTTTAAAGTTTTCAAGCAATCTGACATTGACACATCAACAAAAAAATGTTCTACCAACGTAAAAAATCAAAAAAGCCCAATGAAAATTCGCCCGACCATAGACAAGACCGTGAGGAATCCATTTCTGCATTATGCACAAAAAGGGCGTATAAGTACTATGGGGCTTTAATTGAGCTACCTCCTCAATTCATAGTTGTAATGTTTTTTTTTATATTTATTTAAAAAAAAAGTATATAACGTGAAATTCTTTTATTTTCAGTGTGGTCATAAGTCATAACATTGAAGTTTGATTTGATATAAATACAACGGATTTAAGGTGGGATTTGAACCTATCACATTATATTATATTCCACGGTGAGTTCCTTGAATGTCATCATCATTCCTTCCTCACACTGAACACACGCGGAATTTATAAAATATAGAATAATAATTATCAACATTAATTTTACAAATGATGTGATGATAACAATAAAACTAAATAATTACACATTTTATGGACATTATTTTGGAGATGATAATTAAAGGAACAAAGGATTTTTTCATTTAATTTGGAGCTTGTTTTGTACACACATCCATTGAAGCGAAATTCAAATGAATCAAATTATGCGATTTTTTAATGAAAAGGCAATTTCGCATTGAAACAAACGAGCAATTTACTTTTCAAGCTGACACTTTTGGGAATATAAATATTTATTCCAGATTAATAAAACAGGCAATGCAAATATGTGCTGATTAAAAAAATAATAATATAAAAGGTTTCTGTCAACCTTTTGCTGGCACATCCATTTACTGCTACATAATTTGTTTACTGAAACTGTTTACTCCCAAAGTATTGAGAAAAGTCTGTAAACTGTGCTGCACGTAATACAGGAATGCGATGTGAATATCATAACTTTACTGTTAAATATGTGATCGAACAAAATTTAATTAAGCTTGAATGTTTTTCTGCCATTTGTGAATTGCCCCGACGGCTTCGGTAAAATTTCGGTCGTATAAGTGTTTTCGTTCAACTTTAATGTGGTCCACGCCAAACGGTCCCATACATACGTAAATTAATTTCAGAAGCTTATAACTTTGCCGTCTGGCGGACGATAAATCGCATTTAACCGGAGTAACACTTCGCATACTCCGAAAACACTGTTTAAAAAAAAACACTATTATATGCCACATGACTTTCTTGTACATACATAATAGATAAATTCATAATCTAAACGGGGTAATAACTCAACAACCACCGCTATAACTAAACCATTGTAATGTTGTTTCTCATTTTATAACTTTTAATTGGATGTCCATATTTATTGATAGTTTAAGACAATGTAATAGCCAAACCAGATACTATAAGATACTCGGATCGATGAGAACTCTTTTCGGCAATAAGGAGT
This sequence comes from Rhyacophila brunnea, assembly GCF_057557595.1. NCBI lineage: Eukaryota > Metazoa > Arthropoda > Insecta > Trichoptera > Rhyacophilidae > Rhyacophila > Rhyacophila brunnea. The sequence goes on from NW_028232774.1 coordinate 27,747,110, forward strand.
TTGATGGCTATATCCCTGCCAAATTTGGACAAAAATCACGGGTTAAATCATGATCTAGTCTATTCTCTCTTCATATCCTTTGCCTCATTACTGAGGATGATAATCACTGAAATTACAGGCGTTGCTAACAATCTCCTTACATTTAGAAAGATCATATTTTGCTGATCTTGTTGATTTTTTTGATGGTGTCACTCGATCTGGAAGGCGCATGCCCTCGCAACCTTCTACCTCCGACGCCATCAGAGATCACTCTTCTCTCCAGGCTGCTCGGATATCGTAGATCTTTTGATTTCTCCAGTTTTGGTGATATTGTTTATATAATACATTTCATTTTGTTAATATTGTTTTGTAGGACTTCTGAAAGAGATCGGAACACTTCCCCTAAAGAGCTTTTTCATGTCTCACAAGAAAAATAAAAATAATAAATTTGATTTTGGAAACAAATTTTATTAAGCTCTCTGTAAGGAAGTCGATTCTTTATATTGTTTTTTAACGTATTTGGCATCCATTAATGTGTATGTGTACTAGTGATAGACAATATGTATAGTATTATTTTTGTTTATATTTACAACTATTATTAGCACTCGTCATTATTGAAGACTGCAGAAGTAGACTTGTGGGTCTATTCTATGCTTATCGACCGCTAAAGTGATAAAGTGAAAAATATTATCAAACTTAGGGTAGGTTTGTATCAAAATATTAGCACTTATTGTAACAATTACACGAAGCCGGTTTTTATTGTTGCAATAAGTGCTATATTTTAACAGCACCTATCTTGCTGCTGTTAAAATATCGCACTTATTGCAACAATAAAAACCGGCTTCGTGTAATTGTTACAATAAGTGCTAATATTTTGATACAAACCTACCCTAAGTTTGATACTATTTATCAATTTAGTGTTCGATAAGTATAGAATAGACCCACTGCTCAGAGTAACATAACAAAACTATTTTAGAAATCGGGATAATAAGTTGTTTGTTCTTCCAAGATACATAACTAACCTGCCATCGTTAATACCAAATGGGATTGCAATAGTTATGTTCAACCAAAACACTTCGAGTATTGATTAATTTTATTATCATGCTGTTTATTAATGTAAATATATTTTTTATTGGGTAATATTGGTTTATTATTATTAAAACTTTTCCGTATGATATTATTTTCTTTATATTTATATATTAACACGTGGTGAATGTTGTTGGCGTTGCTCTGAAAATATAAATAGTTTCGTATTTCGTGCAACTAATGAAATGTCAGTTCAAGTACCATTTAAAAATGGTGTCCACTCACAAATTATATTCCTTTGTGAGTATTTTTTTTAAATAACAACATAGTGTCATATGTATTACATATCTGTACCATAATTTAGTTTTGCTTATTTTTTTAAATTTAGAATTTTGACTTGTTTGTTGCATTGGGAATTGGGATTATTTCAAACTATAGATTTTATTTTAACAATATATCCGATTCAATAAGACATAAAATAGGCAGCTCTTGTAGTGTAGTGCGTAAGGAGCTGGCCTTCCATCCGGAAGCTCTGGGTTCGATACCCGGTGAGGACACAATATATTTAAGTATGTGATTTCTTCAAAGTCTGGGTGCTTATGATTGTCCAAAATTACTAACAACTACCTTGTACGAAAAAGCAAGGACATGGTTATTAATAATTGGTTGGGCCATTTATATACCCATTCCACTCCTTATCTCCTCACCCACCTCCTAATCCCCAGTTGTATTGTCACCAGACAATCAATAAGCAATTACAGGTCATGAGAGACGGTGTTACAAAGAACATTCAGTTGCATCTCGATAGCGGGCGTGAGTGGGCTTCTAATAGCTTTTCGTCGTTTCAGTGATTGACTCAATAGATACAGACTCATTCAGAATCCATCATCATCATTCATACACCCTCACATATAATCCATAAAACTGTGTCACAAAATGAGTGAATGTACGAACCGGGTGACCCAAAACAACAATACCGCGCGAGTGAAAGTTGAAACTAGACCACGGAGCCATCACACATCATCACAAAGGTCGGTGTCTGGCATTCTGTTCCATCGCCCCCACCCCTAGATCCGACCTCCTCATCTTCCCACAAAATAATTACAGTCCACTGAAAAAGCTCAACCAATAATATATATGAAAAAGACATCAAATATTTATATTTATTTATTTACTGGCTTCATCCGTGTGAAGTTCGAACATGAGTGAGCGAAAAGTACGACAGATGGATATGATCACAAATATACTGCATCGATTTCAATGTAATTTATCCACCTATATTATACAAGGCCCGCGACAGCCGATTGGTAACGTATCCGTTTGTCAAATATTGTGTCTCCAGAGCATGGACCCAATAGCTTGAAAAACTCGCTAATATCAATTTCGCGTAAACAAATCTGTTATGATACCTTTTAATTAGGCGGCCAAGATTCACACCGGATTATAGAGCAAATAAAAAAAACGCTTCGCCTTACCTCAACACTCCACACTACTATTTAACCATTTTACATTTTTATGAATTATTGTTGAAAGTGCGTTATTTTAGAGAACCTCTTGCTATGTCAGCTCTGCGGTACGCAGATCGCTCGTGTTGCAGGATAAGGGGGGTCAGCCATGATGATGGAATCTGTAGGATTAGGCCAAACGAGTGCTGAGGGTTGTTTCTCGGAACATCTAAATACATGTTATATTTAAGAATATCTTACACAGTCCAGCCACCCTGAAAACTTTGTAACACCAAACATTATTAGTATACAAATTACATGTATACAAGCCCGGTCGGTGTGATTTAAGTAATTTAGATCATATATACATAACTGTACCTATATAAGGATTATATTCTACGTAAGCGCTCACGGTAGCCGAGTGGAAGAATGTCTGCTTCTGAATTTTCGACAGTTGCATATAGATCCTGCATAGTTAAATTATGCATGCTCTTTAAATTTCGATTGTAGTCCGTCCACACACAGGCCCAATTGGCCACGCCGACTCAATATCAACCAAGGCCAACATTGAGACATTGAAAAATTTGCTGCGTTATATGGAGGACGAAATAATTCCGATCCCTCCTTAGATTCATCACTTTCAACTCCTGACTCCTCTGTTTCGGCAGAGTTTCAGTACACGGGTACAGAGGAAACTTCATGTCATTAAAGATAAATGACGGCAGAGCAAGTCAAGATTCTTTTTATTTTCTAAAACTCATTTAAACACTATGGTGCATGGTTGCTACATCAGTCCCGTGCAGCATCGCTTCGGGACAAGGAAGTGTGGCACTAAAATCTTTTTATTCTGACACGTTTATAGCGTCATGGAAGGCGGCCGTGCATAAACCACGGCTGCATATACATGGCGGGTGGAGATGGGGCAACTCAAATCAAATCATGTAGCAGATGTACAACCTGTACCTCTTTCCAAACTTTCAATGGCGATTGGAGATAACCAGTTTGATTCCTGACCACTACACCAATAAACTTTTGTCTGGCCAGGATGGATTCGCTGTCAAACTATTTGAGCTTGGACTTGTCAACCGACCAACATGTCCGTGAGACAGAGAACTACAGAATAAAAACTAAACCCTCTGGGAACGTCCGAGAATATGCTCCGAAAGGGAAGAGAAGCTCAAGTCGTTCCAACCAGCTGTTGGACTCATTAAGCCGTCCGACAAGGTCTCCACAAAAGCCAATTATATTGCGTTAAAAAATGTGGCTGGATTTGTTTTTACATAATAATAATATGTAAATTAATTTGAATTATTTATTTTTGTTAATTTTCCGTGCTCCTCCATCCTATTAACACTTTTATTAGATTAAGTCTCAGTAAAGTCAGTCAAAGTACACCACATGGAGATCTCAGTTTTGGGCATCTGGTCCTGAGACATTCTCATGCGTAGTTAAAATGCTGATGCTTCACATCAAACGTAGGGAATCGTAATATGCTCGATTACGACCGAGTGTGGTGCCAGGCGGGTTGGTTTGGAGTGGTCTATGTTTGTGTTAGTACCAGCTGGGGTAACTCAAATAATTGTACCTCAAATGAAATATAATTTCGTAATTAAAATTCAATGAATAATAAGTTATTAAAACGAACAAAACATTCATAATACTTATTATTATATTTTATTCGTTTTGGTGACTTACCTGTGCTTAATTTATCATTTTCGGCCACGTAACTACGGGTGAAAGTCGATTAAATTTTCATTATAGTATAATAATTTTAGAGTACTTATTTAAATATGAAAAGTCAAATGTTTTATGACTCATTTATTATGATTTTAGTAGGTAATTAACTCTTTAAAGCAGCGTTTGTTACACAATATTCACCAGATTTTAATAGTTCCGCATGCGATGTAGCCAAGTCTACCAAGAAATAATCTTTTGAGAAAAGACGTGTTTATATTAAACCAATAAGAAAATATTTACATCTCTCCACAGGACTCTGAAGAATAGAAAGTCTCCAAATGGTTATTATCTTTGCTGGGATGGATTTATTTCAAGGTTAATTTTCCTGTAGACAATAGATTTTAAAGGTACCAATAAAACCCATTTATTTGACTAAGAAATTATCTTTTTTCACACAAATGAAATTTTGTGTTTGGTTATAGACAATTCATTGATCTGACAGGAAAATCAGTTTCATTTGTTTCACATGTTCTATGTTTGAAATCTGTGTTTTATTTTCATCAAAAAGTCTCTATCGAACATTTCTTCGCATACTGCATTGTAATGATTCGTGTCTGGAAGTTTGTACATATATTATGCAGTTCGCTGGATCACACTTCACCGTGAAATGTTGTATCGGAAATATAATATGGTCCTATATTAAAGACCGTCCAACTTCTTTGGGTCGTATAGTACTGAGATAAAATTCATGTCTAAATAAAACATGGTTCTTGTCAGTTGACATGAAGCCAGCGGCAAATAAATGTTTAACATAGCCGATATACTAGATTATTTGTTAGTTTAGATTAGGTTAAGTTAAGTTAGGTTAGGTTAGGTTTTCATTCTTGAATTCATGAATTTTGCCAAAATCGAATATGAAAATTGGCGCGGTTCACGCCTGGCTTCCTGTAAACCGATTTATATAACACATGTAATAAAAACTACCGAAATACAATGGAAAGACAGTAGAAAATAGGTATGTAATTAAAGGTTAGAAATACAGAACAACGCATAACAGTACAAGGTCATCTCTTTCCGATTAGAAAGCTCTAGGCGAACTGTGCTACGGTGAAATGTAATACGTTCAATTTACATGTAAACGTCCTGATTTGATATTTTGTGATGAATTTTGTTGTCATATTCCTTTCTTTTTTACACAACTGCGGCAAACGAAATTGTTACACTCAAAGACTTACATATGACGCGGTTTTGTTTAACATTAAATAAAAACTTTATAATATTATTGTAAAATATACAGACAGTGTTTCGCGGCCAAGAAAAGTTTCATAAATGCTGCTGAAAATAATTAGGTATGTCGGTTTCTGAGGAAGCGTCAACAAAAATGGTCACTATGTGAGGTGACGTTTAATTGGATAATGGTGTGAAGATTAAATTCTTTAATGAAATTTAATTGAAAACATTAGAAGCACATAATTATTCTTTGTAATTTATTAAAATTTTAATAACAAAACATGAATATTTACAAATAATAATAAATACCATATCGAGGGTATACTTGCAGAACGCATTAAGTGAGTTTTTGCTGTTTTTCTGTTTTAAATGCCAAAATTCTTAGAATTTTACGCTCTACGTTCTGGTAAAACGCACTTAGTCATAGGATATACTGGTAAGAAAATAGAAACTGCATTAAGTCATATTGTTATTTTTTTATACTGACAGAAAGCATTATATGACCTATAATGCGTTCTGTGTGTACAAAATACAGGACTTGTAACATGGCATATGCATTAAGTATGACATAATGCATTCTGTCAGTACAAATTTTGTCAATAGATGTCACCATAGGGCATAGGCCATACCTTTGCAATTTTAATTCATCTGTCTTTAGTGATTAGTGAAACAATACATTGAACCATTTGAAGAATTTATTAGAATGGCTTCGTCTCAAAGAGCAAAACATAATATATTAAAGATGTGTTGGATTTGTTCTTATGATCGGAAAAAAGATTACATTCTAAAAAATGTTGAGATTAAAATTCCCGTTGATAGAAAACCAAGGAATGAAAAAAGGAAATCCAGACAAAACTAAAGAGTTATTTCTTTTTCAAGAGTGGACAAAAAGTCAGAGTCTGAAATTTTTTTTTAGAGTACTTTACACATTTTAAATAGATCAGTAATTCACGCATTTAAAGGACAAGAAGACGTGGGAGTAAAGTTTACGTTACACGATCAAATGAGGTAAACATCCCCCTATTCACAAAACAAGCAATTCATTTCAATTCATTTAATTCAATTCAATTCAATTCATTTATTTTTTTTACATATTGTGGACATTACAAATTATAAGTTTAAGACGTTCACAACATGACATTTAGAAACAAAGATATATAAATATAACGTAGGTGGAATATATCAACACCCGAAGCAATTTCGTTGAACATAGTTATCACTCTCCCAATATATATATAAGGTAATATTTAGACAGTAACTTAAGAGGACGTTCTACAGAATTGGCCTTGAGAATTGAAAATATGATTTTTTAACATGTGGTCCATAATATCTGGTCTATTAGTTAATATAAAAAGGTCGTGTCAAAGTTGTTTGTGTTAATAAATTTGCTCTGTGACTGATCCGACTCATATTTCACATTTATTTCATCAGGGCTGTCGAAGACATAAATCATAATATATATTTATAATTTTAAATTTTTATTTATAATATATATTATTTAAGTTTTGTGCACCTAATGCCGGGTCCACACTGGCAACAAGTTAATTTGCTGGCAACCTCGTTAGATTTTACGATAATTATTGTAAAATTTCTTAAGCAATTATGGTAAGTATCGTAAAATTTAATGAGGTTGCCAGCAACTTGTTGCCAGTGTGGAAATGGCTTAATATCCACTGTGGTTCACGTAGTGGCATGGACCTGGGGTTAGCTAATTCAGGAAGTCAACACCCATGATAGAATTTTTTCCAGTTTTGGTTGCATTATATTCCAAAACTCTTCTGTAAAAATCGTTTCCGAGTTTATAAATGGAAATTTCTCGGTGTACACTGTACATAGTAAACAAACCTACGAATAAAAAAAGACAAAAAGGAACATACTGATTCATCGCAGTAAAATCTGGTAATCAAATTCGCCATTTTGAAAAGCGACGATTTTGCGTAAACAAATATCACGTGGTCTGTACGTGTGCGGCAAACTTCGAATGTGTTTGTAATTTTGTGCAAAGTGCGAATGTAATGTTTTCAAATAATTGATATGGATTAATTATACCATCGTATTATTTTCTCGAAATCATAAACATACTATAATAGTATTTGAGTATCAACCTATGTTCAATTTGAATTGGGTTATAATAATAATATACCCGTATATATATCAATAGTATGTTTGCTACAAAATCCACCCAAGTTATCAGTACGTACTTGCACAGGTTTGATTAAAAACCATGATGAAATTAACATTTAAAAAATATGAATGCTTAATATTATTTTGACAGCCCTGTTTTCTGATCGGCTTCATCTCGCAGGTGTTCATAAAATAATAATAATTCTCCGCGCGGCAGAAATTATCAGTAATAATAATAATATTTCTTGAAATAAAATCTCCGATGATTAGTGATTTTTGCGAAAAGATCGATTTAAATTGACGTAGTTACGACGCCGAGGTCCTTTTTATACTGAATTATATTTGAACGGCGGGCTCTTCAGCGGGCCCTTAACAATTTGCAAAATGTATAGCCTGTGTAAAGACTATTGCACAGAAAATGGCGTATCACCAGTGACACAGATAACCTATCGTAGAGTGTTCGTTTTTCAAACCAAAAAAGGACCAGTGCACATTTTGTAATAAATACAAAGTAAGTTGCCCCGAAGACAACATCATAATGGAAGAAGATTTTCAGAGTCATTTGAATAGGAAAAATGAATGTCATTCTGAAATAGAAAAAGATAAGGATATGTCCAATAATGATTCCTTATTCATGACTGTAACATACGATCTTCAGAGTGTGTTACATATGTCAATCCATTATCTAATGCAGGGGCGGGCAAACTTTTTGGATGGAGGGCCAAATTCAAGAATTCAAAATGAGCGGCGGGCCGCAAGTAAAATACCATTTTTAGATATACAGTATTTATTATCACGAAAAATAAGCATTACAAAAAAAATAATGAGAAGAATGAAACTGTTGTACATTTTTGAACATTTTTTTAAATTTAGGTGAATTTTGTAGTTGATATTCTCAAAACTGCTAGTAAATGGGCATCGGAGATATTTCGCACCGTGAGTGTAAAACCATAGCAAGTGCAAATTTTTCAATTTCGAGATTTAAATGCAAAACAACTGCAAAAGTCATGAACTTGATAATGTAAAAGTGAAGTTACTGCAAACTTAAAAATTTTCATTAGAAAAGACAGATATTTGGGTTTTACAATACAAAGATTTACTTCCATTGTTAATGTAAAACCATAGTATCTGCACATGATTCGGTTTTACATTATCTATGACTAATTGTGAAACCCGAGCATCAGACGCATTCTTTTGGTGTATTCAATGTGGCATTGTTTTTATTATTGTGATAGCAGGCAATTATTGAAATGATTCAGTGTTAAGACTTTGATAACGCATCCAGACGTATTCTACAACACATTATTGTTTCCTTTGATTCAAGTAATATAGTGCAGTGTATTTTGTTTTAATCAAATATGAGTTTAGGAGTAGAATGATGGTGGAGTTAGCTTTAAAAGCTGAAAAACTTCTAAAAAGGTAAGACATTGTGATACATATTATACTAAAATGATATACAAAACTAACCTTAATATTATTATTGTAATGAAACTTATTATTATCGACTTATCTTATGTATGTATTAAAATATGCACCTACAATAATAAACTCTTTCAATTAACTCAACAGTATATCAATCAGATCTCAGATATTTTTGTTTTTGCAATGTTACAGATTTTGAAAAATGTGACAAGTACATTTCCTGATGCTGAAGCACCCATGTTGGATATTGATAAGGATGCTGCTAGTTCGCAAGAGGAACAATACCCATTATAATATAGGTTTTTTTCAAACAAACAAGGACCCATGTGACTTTTGTGAAAAATATAAAAATTCCAGCAGCGAAGAGAAAAATATAATTCAAGTTAAATATGACACTCATCAAAACAATAAACAGTTATCGAAAACACAGAAGGCGAAAGACGTTGAAGAGGCAGTAGCCAACAATAAAATAGTATGTTGCTATTATCTGCAGGCCGTATTATCAATACCAAATGCCCAGATATCAGTGCTATATTATAAAAGAAAGCTTTCAACCTATAATTTTACCATCTTCGACATTAATAATAAAAATGGTTACTGTTTTGTTTAGCATGAAGGGACTACAAACAAAGGGGCCAATGAAATTGGTTCTTGTGTTTTAAAATTTTGGGAAGACCAATCAATTGGGAAAGAAATCATTTTTTATTCGGATAATTGTGCCGGACAGAATAAAAATAAATTTATTGTAGCAATGTATTTATACGCCGTCCAGAATTTTAATATCCCAAAAATCACACACAAATTTTTGGTCGTCGGACACACCCAGAACGAGGGTGACTCTATACACTCTTGCATAGAGAAACAAAAAAAAAGAGTCTTGAAGTCAGGTCCAATTTATATACAAATACAGTGGATTCCAGTGATTCACTGGAAATTGGCACTGACGAGATTTTTGATTTTCACAAGTTAGTAAATGAAATGGGCAATAATTTTCAACTCAACGAAAATAGTGAAAAGGTTAGTTGGGTAGACATTCGCGTTATTGAAGTGAGGAAAAGCAATCCTTATTGCATGTTCTATAAAAATAAGTATGAAAAAGAAGTGTTTGATGTAATAAATAATAGAAAACGTCAGGGCGGACGTCAATCAGTACAACCTCAACTACACAAAGCATTTATAAAACCACCTCAGATCTCCGAAGCAAAATTAAATGACTTGATTTCCATCAAAATCCTTGTCCATCAAAAGTGATACCAGAAATACACCACAATTTTTTGAAAAAACTTTCATCTACACATTTAAATACAGATTCAGATAATAATTGACGTCGATAAAATTAATTATAAAAACATTACAATTATTGTAATTTGCTATTTTTATTTTGGTTTTAAATTGTATGCATCTATTTTAATAAATTATAGTTAGTAAGCTTAAAATATCAAAATATTATAGGTAAATATCATTCTTGATTTATTTAATAATAATATAATATATTATATTATAATGGTATTACCAAAGTTCCCACTAAAAATCTTACTGCAATTCAGGTAACTACGAAATATCAACATTTTCTATGCGTCATGAAAGTGTAAAACCATAGCAAATGCTAAAACTTATTATGGATTTATTTTAGAAACTCTATTTATCCTGACCAAACGAAAACTTCAAACACTTATATCTCCAAACCATATAATTTGCACATACGTTGGTTTTACACTCACGGTGCGTTGATCGTAAAGAATTTTTATTGAGGTTCATGATCGAAAATGTTTGTTCACATATATATAGGTTGATCCAAAAATAATGAACATTTTTCTTGCATACATACTCTTTAAATTGGTCGAATTTGTCTGAATTAAGGGCATTGTATAATTTGGAGATTTCTTCACGACGATGCAATTCTCTTAAATCAGTGTCACACTGCAGATTAATAATCTCAAGTTGTGGCTCTGTCGGTACACTATCAATATCTATTGAAATCGATGTTCAACGTAGAAAATCGTGGTTACATAGTGTGAGACGAGACACAAGGAATACGTACTGAGATAATACATTTACGAAACAACAAATTCTTCAAATTATGATCTATATTTTTTTTAAAATTATAGAAAAGTTATTCGTAATCACAAATACAATTATCGATGGCGGGCCGCGAAAAAATACCTGGCGGGCCACATGCGGCCCGCGGGCCGCAGTTTGCCCTCCCCTGATCTAATGTAATCGATTATTTATTTTCGGAATAGACAGATGCAACACATACTCTATAAAGTTTATACGTATAAACTTCCCACATGCATAATATTAATATTATGGACGTTTAGATCATGTACATGTGCAGGCGAAAATAAATCTCATTTTATTATTGCCTTCCTTCTTGATTGAAGACTGGCGAGCGACAGGGATTCTTGGAGGCGCCGCGTGGTGTCCATATGCTCCAGCTAAGGCTGCGCGCACACGGCAAAGCGAAGTTTCGGATTCATCCGCCAAACGTCGTTTTCGGGTCGAATGCGTTTTGTTTGCGTTTCGTTTGCGTTTCGTTTACGGCGATATATCGACGATGCTGTCCAAACATCTGGACAGAGAAAACACAGTTTTCAAGGAGATTCATAAACGCCTTTTTTTGAAACTGCACCCTGCTGCGAGAGTATTTATCTCTCATTACAGTGGTGTACAAGGGTAAATAAATCAATATAAAATCAGTACATAATATTGCATTATACCTACATTTATTTTCCCACTATTGCTTCTTTTGGAGCTGGACTGTTTTATATCGATAGCGTTTTGAAAATTACCTATTATTGTGCCTATTATGTATCATCATAAACTTTGTCTGATCAATACTATCGACCGAGGGTACTTGATGGAGTTTGAATTTAAATTCTAATTGATTTAAGTTTTGTACTATTATTATTTATTAATACAATAAAAAAAAAGATTATAAGTTAATACACGAAGAAAGGGTAAAAACCTTATTACCTAGATACCCACTAAGTAAAGGATGAAGTATAAAAACATAATATTGTGAATAATTTGAATACTTGCATTGTTTCTAAAAACTTGTTGTAAATACTATTAATACATTCGGTAGGTAAGCAGTTTTACAAAATAAAATAAAAAGTTTTGACACAGCACAGCTATGAGAAGAAGTATTTCATCAGAAGAAAGGCTCGCCATAACTAAAAGGTAAACTAAACTAAACTAAAAAATATACATATACCTATACAAGTACATAGGCACATACCTATCAATAGTAGTAGGTAGGTATTCATTATTCTCACTACAATATATTATTATTGGTACCCGTTTACATTTTAGTGTATATATATATATATCATCTAGATGAACAGATTTTAAGGGAGATATTTCAAATGTTTATTTATAATATTATGTTTTAAATATTTATTTGATAAAAGATACAATAGGTATAATAATATAATACATTGTTCTAACAAATTATATACAAAACATCTATAAAATATTTTAATTAAATTATATCTGTTTTTTTCCCCATTGCATAAACGCCACTGTGAAATTCTTGATGACACTAATTATTAAGAAAGAAGGATTTTTTCAAATTTTTCGGACTAAAGTAATAAATTATGTCATACAATATGTGCCTTATTGTGTTCTGCAAACTGATAGTAGTAGTCTTTGTTTTCGCCCCTAGTGTTATTATGGAAGAATTTATTTATTGCACTATCCGAAGAATTAAAAAAAAACCTTTTTTTGTCTCAGAGGCCAGTGGCGAACTAAGATGTAAACATTACCTACATATTATTAAGTATTTCTTTTTTACCGTTTTACCTAGATATTTTCATAGTGTAGAAATTATTTCAAATGACTTTCATGCGGTTTTTTGTTAGCTATATGCAAATGCAGACATAGTCCAAATAAGCATTAAGCATTCAAGTGAATCTTTCTGGTTGCAAACAATTCATCATGATTGGGTTTTATTTTTACACTGCCCAGACACGTGGTATGACTTAGATGGTAACCGGACAAAACAGGACATGACAAAACAGAACATGACAAAATAGAACATGACAAAACAGAACATGACAAAACAAAACAATAACAATACAGAACATGATAAAACAGAACAGCCAGGTTTTTTCCGGGTGTTCTGTTTTGTCACATATTATAAATAAACATTTGAAATATCTCCCTTAAAATCTGTTCATCTAGATGATATATATATATATACACTAAAATGTAAACGGGTACCAATAATAATATATTGTAGTGAGAATAATGAATACCTACCTACTACTATTGATAGGTATGTGCCTATGTACTTGTATAGGTATATGTATATTTTTTAGTTTAGTTTAGTTTACCTTTTAGTTATGGCGAGCCTTTCTTCTGATGAAATACTTCTTCTCATAGCTGTGCTGTGTCAAAACTTTTTATTTTATTTTGTAAAACTGCTTACCTACCGAATGTATTAATAGTATTTACAACAAGTTTTTAGAAACAATGCAAGTATTCAAATTATTCACAATATTATGTTTTTATACTTCATCCTTTACTTAGTGGGTATCTAGGTAATAAGGTTTTTACCCTTTCTTCGTGTATTAACTTATAATCTTTTTTTTTATTGTATTAATAAATAATAATAGTACAAAACTTAAATCAATTAGAATTTAAATTCAAACTCCATCAAGTACCCTCGGTCGATAGTATTGATCAGACAAAGTATATGATGATACATAATAGGCACAATAATAGGTAATTTTCAAAACGCTATCGATATAAAACAGTCCAGCTCCAAAAGAAGCAATAGTGGGAAAATAAATGTAGGTATAATGCAATATTATGTACTGATTTTATATTGATTTATTTACCCTTGTACACCACTGTAATGAGAGATAAATACTCTCGCAGCAGGGTGCAGTTTCAAAAAAAGGCGTTTATGAATCTCCTTGAAAACTGTGTTTTCTCTGTCCAGATGTTTGGACAGCATCGTCGATATATCGCCGTAAACGAAACGCAAACGAAACGCAAACAAAACGCATTCGACCCGCAAACGACGTTTGGCGGATGAATCCGAAACTTCGCTTTGCCGTGTGCGCGCAGCCTAAGGGGCGGATATGGGCAAAGAAATTAGTATTACGCCCACAAAATCTGTTAATGCAACATACACTCTGTGAAGGCTCATATAATGATGTTCTTAGGATCCAACTTGTAATAGTCTGTATCTTACTCATTGATGTAGTACTAAATAAAAAAAGATGTGTCACTAGGTATTTAAAATCTTAATCACACTCCATAAACCAAAAAACCTTCCTTAAATATTTCAATGGTAAGGTATCTACTGAAAAATTAGAATCGCAGCTACTCGTATCTCAGAAAAAAAGACAATATATTTTCTCATAATCACTTCGGAATTGGATTGACTATTTGCCTCCCTTGATTTTGTACGTTCAGTTAACTGAACAAATTATTAAAGGTACTCTCCTAAATTCAAAATAACTAATAAATAATATTAAATGTTCACATAATATTTGTATTAGTATAATAGTAGTAAAACTATAAAGCGCTTCGGCCTCACTACACCACTGATCTTAGAGCGTAATGCACAATCTAAAATTTCGATCCTAAGAATAAGTCGCCGAAAAGCATGACTTAACTATAGACAATCCTGAGTATAGAGTTAAGGAATCCTTAACCATAGACTACTTTTGTTATGAACACGCCCCCTTCTGTATTACTATTTACCACTGACAGCTGCTGTCAAAATAAATTCTCATGTCTATAAAACAGTCCATACACTCAAATTCATTTAACAATGTATCTCAATATGGATATTGATATTCTGCTAAAGAAATTTTAGTTATGACAAATGTTTCTGCATTCCGCTCACTGTCTAAAACTATGTAATTAAATAGGTATTGTAAAATGTATTAAGTATATGGAAACGAATGATTATGGAAAAGTGTTCGTCATAACGAGTGATTTTGTTATATAATTATAGTACCTATATCTACATGATGTGAAGAATCGAATGCTACATATTACAATATAAACATTATAAACATATTATTAAATAAAATAAAATTACGTTCGTTATAAAAAAAATCACAAAACTGGTCATACAATAAGCCACAGTGTATCATTCTACGCAACGGCCTCTGGTTTAGTCTGGTATATGGGATCCGTGTTACACAGTGGCGAAGGGTGGAGGTGGGCTGTTTAGATCCGACATGAATAGTACACACTAAATTTTGTCAGTTTGTTTTCATTAAAATAAGACTACAATGAGTAGAGTGTTTGTTATTTTTTTTTAAATTCTATTAACTATTAACCTAATCCATGCCATAGTTAGTAGATAATGGTCAACAAAATGTTCGTTTATCTATAAAATATTTAAATTATGCCATTAACCATACATTTTATTTAACTAGATATTTTATGGATATAATATTTTTTATTGATTATGGTTTGGTTAAAGAGGGCTTAATGAATTAAAAAAAACTAACCAACACCATCTGTAATATTATGTTTTCTTACTAGTGTGCACTATTTTTGTCGGATCGCCCATAGCATACTTTTACTATTACGCTTTGGTTTATGCAGGGCTTAATTGAATTTTAAAAACTAACTAGCACTATTAGAAATTTTTATTCTTAGTTCACTATTAACAAATAAGTATGACTGACAAAGTTTAGTGTACACTGTTTAGGTCGAATCTTAACAGCCTACCTCTACTCCTCGCCACTGATATTGTTGCATGTCTCCACACTGTGACACTAACTTGTGAAATAGTGAATTTGTATTTTAATATTAAAACTATATTGATATTCCGGACACGACGGGTCGTGATTTGTAGAAAAAAATCAGAATCACATAAACTGCAAATAAAGAAAAAAATCTAAAAAAGAGAAGTTGTTCGCGGAAATTCAATAATTAAGAGTTGTGGCACTGCTGTTTCCCGGGTGTCATAAATTTGTTGTATAATAATATACTATCAGCACTTTCAAATGTTTTTGCTTTTAGATTTTTTTTTGTTCGCATTCGAATCCAAAGGGATCCATCCACCCGTGGGTTAATTCAGTTCTATTTTGAATACAGCCAACATAAAACTTTGAAATTTGGTTTACGACTTTCAGGGCGGCTAACCTGATAAAGATGATAGCAGAGTACAGCCGAGCGTCGCTGACCTTTCCAAAAGTTTCGCCATTAAACTTCATTTCGGTATTGCCATAGCTTTGTCAATAATTTAACTTTTAACGTTTAAATTGTAGCTGAAGCGAAAAGTTTGCCAATGTCTCAACACAGCAACAAATTCTCACATAAATCAAGTTATAAAGAGCATTTTAGCTAAATCACGGCACTAATTTCTGATGGTAGTGCCAATTATTGCTTTTATTTAAATTAAAAAAAATATTAAAATTATTTTAGATATGAAAAAAATCATCATTTTCTGTCTTTACCATATTGGAGTGTAAGTAATATTAATAATGTCACTAATATGGTTTAGTGATTAATTATCTCCGTACAAAATCAATAATCACTCTGTATTAATTAACCTAACTATTATAATAAAACGTATCAACAAAAAGTCGATTTTTCAGGAGAGGCAAAACAAACTTTTTTTGGGTTAAACAAGGGTTTTAGCAAAACTGAGTACCTATAGTGGAAAGGTGAAATTTTTATTGTCTTATGATCTATCTATGATCATTCCTCTGTAAATTACTTACCTACTCTAAATAATATTGTATTTAGGATATAATATTTTCATTCCGATTCATTTTCACTATTATTCTCACGAATATCACCACCAATAGTAAGTGTCGCTAGATTTCAAAATCAGCCAAGTCCATAATAGATGAATAGGAGAAAAACAGCTTATTGTTTTCTCAAATACACAGTCACAAGGGTGAAAGTTTATGTTATTTAGAGTATAGAATATTTGAAATTAATAAATTCCACATTTGTATAATGCAGAAATGTAAGAAAGCAGTAGTTCTTCAGCAATTCACAAAAAAGTCAAAAATACCTAAAGGTGGACTTGGCTGATTTTGAAATGTAGCGACACTTGTATTAATTATGAAAATATTATAAAACTGGTGGTGTTGCTATCTTATTACACCGCTCTGACAGAGCATCGTAAGATCGTGATTTTTTCTTTGGCTTATTGGTTGGGGCTTATTAATATGCCTGGATGAGATCAAATTCAATTGGGTTCTAACTTATACTGAGGCGCTGCTGTATCGATATGTACTGCGAAATTCTTGCTCAGATTTTTCATACATGAAGTATTATTTGGTTCATCATTTCTGTATTGGAACCAACAAAGTTTTAACCAGTTTCCCTGGTCTCCATTTGAGTCAATCTTTTTTTGGCAATAAATTTGAAGGCAATGAATTCCGTTGTGTCAAGTTCATTGACGGCGTACTGAGAATAGAATTAGTACACATTAAAAAATATATTTCACAGGATTTGCTTTCTCAAAAAATGACAATTGTGAGAAGTCTTCAACATGCGACTACAGTGACTTCCTGTTATCGCCAATTTGTGTGACAATATGATCGAAATTTAAAGTTTCGCGCCTTCGTTTTACCGAAGAAACATTCCCGCTACAACGAACGTCATGACATTTTAGGTAAATTACAATTAAGGTTCACAGTAGTTTACACACAAATAATCAGTATTCGGACGAATACCTATGTTACACGAGTAGACTTATCGATCCTCTGTCCCCATCGGGAGAAATACATTTTGAATCTTTTCGTTGAGTCGGGAATGAAATATTAGAGAAACCACAATGCAGTAGGTACGTATTCTACATAATTTAATAATAATCAGAATCGGGTTCGTCCGCTTCTATAGGACATTGTGAACTGATACAAAATATACAATATTACATCTATTTATTGTTATTAAATAGCATTTTGAAGAGAGAATTTGTCAGAATTTTATTTAATCACTGTCCATAACAATATCGTCGCCATGAATTCGCCATGAAAAAACCATGAATTCACAATTGAGCAAAGAAAATAAAGGTTACTTGTGTATTTGTAAACTGATCTTCATTTAATGTAAGTATATGAAAAAGGTAGCATGTACACGATTTTAGAAACTATGTGCAATGTTTACAAAAATAATATGGGAAAAAGGTAACAAGTGTAATTATTTAAAAGTGAGTAAGGGCCTTTGTACAAAAAAAAAATAATTTCGTTGCAGAAAAAGGGCACTTGTGAAATTTGTGAAAAATTTAAAAACATGTTGGCAGTGGACAAAGAGGCCCAAATAAATATTTTGGAAGAACACAATAAGCGTAAAGTGGACGCTCGCAAATCAAAAGATGAAGATAAAGCTATTCATAAATGCATATAGGAAAAAGTTAACATGTGACTTGAAACCTCTTAAAAATCAAAAATTGACAAATCATAAAAAAAATAGTAAAGTAATTAGGTCACATGTGTTCCAAATTTCATTTCAAAATTTTAAGTAATAACCTCTCCACGATTTTTTTTCACTCCAAAAACACTTAAAATGCGTTTTTCTCAAAACTCAATTTATGCACAAGTGCCCTTTTGCTTTTGGGGCGACGATATTATTTCCAATAAATAATTTTGTTTTGAAAATTTGTTAGTATAAATAGATGTGGGTACTATTGTATATTTTGTCTCATTGTAGTAGACTAATCCAGTCTTAATTATTATTACATTAGGTATAATATGGAATAAGTAGGTACTATAATATAATATTGTATTTGAAGGGGCGGGCATGACCGAAGAAGAAGAACACTATTACCTAGGTACCTGGATTTTTGTGTGTAATTGCAATTTAAGGTTGGCGATTGTTCACAACAATTGGCGTGAGTATGGGGTCAGCAATTCTGCTCGTGTAATTAGTGGATGACACAAAGACCTTATTATGTGTTTGTATATAACTGCAAGACGGACTAGTTGACCAATTCGTTATTATCGACTTCGACGACTTCGGTCTTCGGCACAAATTAATAAAAGTTTTACGTTATGATAACGCGGCGCTGGGCAAAACAATAATTACCGTTTCTAGAACTGTATTCAGTTCACAGATGTTATATAAAGTTATATTATACCTAGAACCACATCTGCACCGGAACCGTGTGATTATCCAGTAAATAACTTTGCCCGCTATTCAATTTATCGAATGAGGCAAATATCCCTAACTTTAAATTGAACAACTTTATGGTACTTTAAACACTTACTAAATTATGAATATTAATCGTTTTGAAATAGGAAAACATTAAGAGGGGACATGCTCAGCGTAGGTCGAAATGAAGCTTTTATTCTATTTTCAAAGCATGATCCTGGACATTCCTTAAACGTTGTAGATAATCTATTTATATAATTTTGAAGCCTTATTATCCTTTATATTTATTTTAAATATTTCATGACTGCATAAAGTATTTTTATTACATAAAATAGTATTCTTTTTAACCTCTCGCTCTAATGTTTTAGAATATAGTCATATTTCAGTACATAAATGTGCAGTGGTGCTAAGATTTTTTACATTTATTAATCTTTAAACGCATTTATAAAATTATCAGTATAATTTATATCGACATTATTATAGTGAAATATTTACGATTAAAAATTATATTAATAATCTCTGTGATTCGAAATTTGAAAAGAATTTGGCATTTTATTATTCAAAAAATGGGCAAGATTAACACATTTGAAGATAATTCTAAAAGTACTCATTATAAGCTATGTTTTTGACCATTCAAGTGTGATAAACATCCTACGAATAATGATTGCTTTATAATAATTATTGACCTAAGAATAAGGTAGTGTTTTTTTGAAATACGCCGTTTCTTTTGGCATTCCCCAGTGGTTAAGCTACAACATACGGCCGTAAACATATATCGACAAACTATAATTGAAGTAAGGAGTAAAATGACGTTAACGCGTGTGTTTGAACATGTACCTAACCGATTTTTTTTTAACGGTACATGTTCAAACACGCGCGTTAACATCATTTTGCTCCCTACTTCAATTATAGTTTGTGAATTTATGGCTACGGCCGTATATAGTAGCTTAACCACTGGGGAATGCCAAAAGAAATGGCGTATTTAAAAAAAACACTACCTTATTCTTAGGTCAATAATTATTATAAAGCAATCATTATTCGTAGGATGTTTATCACACTTTAAGGCTTCAAAATTATATAAATAGATTATCTACAACGTTTAAGATATGTCCAGGATCATGCTTTGAAAATAGAACAAAAGCTCCATTTTGACCCACGCTGAGCACGTCCACCCTTAAAACTAGAGAAGAGGATTGCAGAAAAAATATTTATTTTCAATCTAATTGATCCGCAAATTTTCATTCAAATTCAAAGAATGCAGAGATATAAACTCATGATATTATAGATCCTGATAACGTTAGTTTTCCAGCTGAAACGACCGAAAGCAGTCCAATAAAGAGGAAGATAGACTGCTTTGCTTGGTTTGAGGTATGACTATTTTGCGAGGCACCTAGGCACTACTTCTTTACATTCTTTATTTCAATTATATATAGGTTGCCGTTTATATTTCGGGAATTTGCAACACTGGTGTTGCTAGGTGCAATTTGACTTCTGTATTTTAAAGTTTGACATTTTTAACGGCAAAAGTACTCAGAACTCAAACGGATGCTTTTTGTTTTTTTTTTTAAATTCATTTGGAAAATTTATCTCGGCCAAAAAATGGAATTAACTCGTGAAAATTTTCTTGCGATTATTTTTAACAACTTTCGACGAGGATTACCACGGGAACAGTGCATTGCTGAACTTAATGCTTTATTTAGAGATGAAGCACCATCAAAAACTACGATATATTGCTGATTTATCGAATTTTATCGTGACTGTCGTTCGGTCACAGACGAGCCGCGTGAAGGTCGTCCAAAATCAGTTGTTTCTCTAGAAAACATCGATGCTGTGCGTGAACTGATAATGCAAGATCGTCATGTGACATACCGTAAAAATGAGGCATCTCTGGGCATTAGTAACACTAGCGTGTATATGACCTTGCATGAACATTTAGACGTAAGGAAGCTATGTTCGCGTAGGATCTCGCATAATTTCACAATCGCACAAAAAGAGGCGCGTGTCGATTGGTGCAAGGAAATGCTCAAAAAATACGATCGAGGTGCTTCAAAAATCGTTAATAAGATTGTTACAGGTAACGAATCTTGGATCGATACGTATGAACTCGAAAGTAAACAGCAGTCGACCGTATGGTTCATCCAAAATTAGTTTAAACCTACAAAAGTTGCTCGCGCTCGAAGCACTTCGAAGCAAATGGTCGTTTGTTTTTTTCGGAAAAACGGGCCATATCGCAATTGTGCCTTTAGAGAATCAAAGAACAGTCAATTCTGAATGGAACACAACCATTTGTTTTCCAGAAATTTTTGGTGAAATGAGGAAAAGCAACCGTCGGCGTCAAATCATCCTTTATCAATGCGAGCTCTCACACATCGGCTCAAACAAGCGCCTATTTGAGCACTCAAAACATCAAATTGATGGGTCATCTGCCGTACAGACCCGAGTTGGCACCAAATGATTTCTTTTTATTCCCGACAGTCAAAGATAAATTGCGTGGTCAACGATTTTCTACACCGGAAGAGGGGTTGATGCATTCAAAAACCATGTTTTGGAGTTACCTTCTACAAAGTGGCAAACATGCTTTTCAGATCGGTTCAAACGCATGGAAAAGTGTATTAACTGTCGTGGAGAATATTTTGAAAAACAATAAAACTATTTTCATTGATAAAAACATCGTTTTTGTTTGTTATTCCCGAAATATAAATGGCTACTTATTACCTCAGTGATAGTTGACTATTCTAGTTACAGTTTCATAGTGGTTTACGACAGCTGCAGTGTTGATATATTTCCAAGGATCGTTCAGTCTTTTAAAAATACGTGCGTGGGGTCTCCGGCGCTTGGATGGCTGATGCAGTTCCCTCGAGTGACATATTATATTTTATGATTGGCCCTTGATCTGTTTATTTTGGTATTTATGTTGTTTAATTGTGCTTTGTCTATTGCTAAGCTGGCCACCATCTTTTGTTATTTATTTTAGACTTGAGGAAAGTTTGGTCTACGTGTAGCGCAATGGGGTCCCAATTACGGTCGCTGAAAAGAAATAAGTAGGGTTAGCCTCTAGACTGTATAAACGAGGACTGCTACATGCCGGAATCTGGTGAAGATTACCGTAAATATGCCAAATAGGGTAAGTAAATAACCATTTTAAAAATGCCACATCCAGCGCTCAAAATGGAAAAATTTATGAACCGGAGCGCTCGACAGTTTTCTGAAGATTTTTAAATAGTAAAGTTATCAAAGTTTATGCGTTTTTTTCATAAAAATATGTGTGTTAGATTTTCTATTGTATGGCCTATCCAGCTCACACGGTCAAATTATTCATTCCACGAGACGGAGCGATAATTTTACCGATTTCACGAACAGGAACGGCGCTCCGGTGCGTTCCGGTCCATTTCGAGCCCTGGCCACATCTGAAAAGAAAAACGCAAAGTTTACAACGCTAATCCTGCGCCTTTATTTTCTTGTCTTCTCTATTCTTGGTCGTACACTCATGACTGAGGATCGTGACGCTCTTCCTCCGCTTTGCTTTCCCTGAAAACCACCCAAAACCACCAGTCTCTCCAGGTTATCCAGTCCGCGCAGGACAATATATAAAACTAATAAGAATAATGATTCTCATATATATTATCGAGAACCGTTCCTTTATTCCTTCTATTGTCTTTGATTACTCAATGCAATTGTCTATCGTAACTAAGGCAATAACAACTCAATAACAATGGAAATAGGCACTGGTATGTAGCAGTACCAAAATAGTATTAAAACGGTTTTGAAATCGTATTTTTAACAATCAACATTAATAGAAACTTTGTGTCAATTTAATATATTAGAGCCACGTAAATAGCAGATCTAATTCAATATAATTCTTGCTAATAAGACGAAGTCACCGACATTATCTTTAAAATATTGTTATAAAAGTAAATTGCAGACTTCGTCCAAAGCCGTTATGCAATAAAAAAATAATATCTGCTGGTATACCATAATATATATAAGTATAAAATGATATTCATAAAAAGTTTTCATATATATTTTTTAACACAAAATGATATCAGTGTTACCGCTTACAGGAAATTCAGGTCGCGCTTCGTATCGCTAGAAAGTTACACAATGAAATTCGTACGGGATCGCTCTTCGAGCTCCCAACTAAAAAGTTTACAGTGAGAAGACTTTGCTAGTCGATCTTAATAGTGTGACATTAAAGCTGGGATGATCTCTACTTGCGACAGAGTATAATGGCGTGGAATAATTTAGTACAAGAAATTGAAAAACGATCTGTGAGACATCACATCATCAAACATATTACACAGGGATAATGATGCCAAGAAAGTATTTTATCAATGTACATAGGTAGTGATACCTCCATAATTTTGGGTATCTTGCAATAATATTTACGATTCGAAGTTTAGCGGCAAAATATACAAAGTTAAGTGAAAATTGCTAAACTAATAGATTTAAGATACATACCCATTACTTTGCCTCGAGTGAGGCTGCCCAGTTTCGGCAAGGCAGACCGTAAGTACCAGGCCATGCTAGCATATACCGGAATTTACTAATACGTTGCAAAAATACATCGTCAGTGGGATCCGACCTGTTATCTGGGCTGAGGCACTCGGACGCTGATTTTCGATATCTACTAGGGCATGATTGGCGAACCTTTTTACCTAAGCGTGCCAAAATTTTCCAAATATTATTTTTTGACCGACGTGCTGAGCAGTTTGTAAAAAATAGTCTATTAAAAAAGTTTAAAAAATATGGGTTTTACGCATAAATTTACGACAGAATTGCTCCGATGAGATGAGGCAGGTAAAGTGTAAAATGATTCTAAATCGATCAAAATCAGAGTTTCGCGGAACGGCTTCCCTCGCCGCCTGTTGAGGTCAGTGTGATAATATTATGTGAGACGCATAAAACCTAATAACTGACCTATGCAATTAAAATTAAACGTAATGCTTAATCTTGAAAAGTATCTGCTATTTTTTATACAATGCGATCTGTCATTTATGCTTGAATTTTGTAGTTTCCGTTTGCGCATCGATTGGTAAACATATTATTAAAAACTGATGTCATTATTTTTTAATATTATATAATTTCCCCATATTTAGGTATCTGTAAAACGTTTTTGTAAAAAATATATTTTTTCTTTCTCTTCAACATAAAATACGTCGCGTGCCATGGGTTTGCCATCACTGTACTAGGGAATACTTATAAATTTGTTTGCTGTAGTTAAAATTAAATTTTAATAAACACCGTTTTCCATTAGACGTTATATTATGAGTCCTGGACTCGCCATACATCCTGATAATAACGACATGCTGGAAGAGAGATCATCGAAAGTTTATCTAAATTATGGAAGCAAAATTATGGTAGGTGGGTATTCTTATAGATATTCGTAAACATCGTATGAGTGTGTGGTTTGTGTAAAGTTCACTGGAAAGGAAGGTAGGAATGCAATTAAAAAAAAATGTAAAAATACTATACTTATTTGTTAGATTGTTTTCTTTGTTGTTGATATTATCGAAACAATTGTTTATTTATATCTTTCTATGCAGCTAATAACATACCAAAACAATTTAATAAAGGGGCAATTTACTGTCTACGACCTACGTCTACCTAACAGTGACAAGAGGCAGCGTTTAAATACGCACCATGTAGGCGAGATTTTGTCACTAGTTTTAGTAACCGTTTTATTTGCATTTGACACACAATGGAACATCAATTTTATTATTATTAATGAAATGTTTTACCATCATCTTACTTCTCAGTTTGGCTATCAAATTTAAATACAAAACGGCTTACTAACTTTTTTTACTATATTAACTAAAAATATTGAACAGTAATTTTATATTTCGCATTAAAAAAAATTTATATAGGTATACCTACATCTAATATATAAAAAATAATATTTGTTTGTTTATTTGTTTATTTGTTTGTTCGTATTGAATGCACTGCCATACCGTTCATCCGATTGCGATAAAACTTTGTTAACTTATTGCTTGCACTTCCGTGAAGAGTATAGGCTATATCTAATATATAAAAATGAATGTCTGTCTATCTGTATGCCTGTTTGTCTGTCTGTCTCTCCCGTATGCGTTCCTATACCATTCATCCGATTGCGATGAAATTTTGGTAAGTGGTTGTATGCACACCCGCAAAGGTTTCTGAATTAGAAAAATCATCATCTTCTTCTTCTTCATTATATCTTCTTTTATTCGTATGGTTCCTATACCATTCATCCGATTGCAACGAAACTTTCGTCAGTTATTGTACACACACCCGCAAAGGTTTTTAAATAAGTACAACTATCTTCTTTTTCTTCTTCTTCTTCTTCATCATTCTATCTTCTTTTATTTGTATGGCCCCTATACCATTCATCCGATTGCGATGAAACTTTAGTTAGTGGTTGTGCCAACACCTGCAAAGATTTCTGAATTAGTACAACCATCTTCTTCTTCTTCTTCATTATGTCTTATGGTTCCTATACTTTATACATTATTCTTTATACTTTATACATTATTCGTATGGTTCCTATACCATTCATCCGATTGCGATGAAACCTTCGTCAGTTGTTGTGGTAATACCCGCAAAGGTTTCTGAATAAGTACAACCATATCCTTCTTCTTCTTCTTCATCATTCTATCTTCTTTTATTTGTATGATCACTATACCATTCATCCTATTGCGATGAAACTTTCGTTAGTGGCTGTGCCAATACCTGCGAAGATTTCTGAATTAGTACAACCATATTCTTCTTCTTCTTCATTATATCATCTTTTATTCGTATGGTTCCTATACTAATCATCCGATTGCGATTGAACCTTCGTCAGTTGTTGTGGTAACACCCGTAAAGGTTTCTGAATTAGTACAACCATCTTTTTCTTTTATTTTATATTCTTCTATTCGTATGCGTTTCTATTCCATTCATCCGATTGCAATAAAACTTTCGTCAATAATTGTGCCAAAACCCGCAAAGGTTTCTGAATTAGAATAACCATCTCCTTCTTCTTCTATTTTATCTTCTTCTATTCGCAATGAAACTTTGGTGAGTTGTCGTGCGCATGCCCATGAAGATTTCTGAATTAGAAAATCATCTTCATCTTCTATTTGTATGCGTTCCTATAACATTCATCCGATGGCGATGAAACTTTTATCAGTTGTTGTGCGCACACCTGCGAAGGTTTCTAAATTAGTATTATATAAAATACAACGTTCATTGTTTGTTTGTTCCATGCAATTTTGATTTTTTTTTACTACATATTTATAACATTAATAACGTTTGCATATTTTGGATTCGATTTTAATTTAGTGATCTTTTGTTTGACGTTTACTCCTATTAGAATTATTTTCATATTGCTATATTGTATAGCACAGATATTTTAATATAAAAAAAATAATTACCTCTTATTATTTTTTTAAATATCAAAGATAAATATAACTACGAAGCGACCCTGTGCGAAGCCGGGTACTTCAGCTAGTATATAATATATTATTTCAGCAACACGTATCTACTCCCAGTTTTACAAAAAGCATGTAAGTCAAACCAATATTTACCGGCTTCACTAACAGCTTCACTAAGTAGATTATTCATAATATGTCTTCCATCTTGTTCTAACGCATATTGATGACATTATACGCGTGTCGAATCTCACTCTCAATCCTCACTGGCACTTATGGTTAGTTTTTGTTGAGGCTTTAAGTTTTTGCCACATTTTCTGATATTAATACACTTCGAGCTTTTTTGGGTGCAAACTGATATGTTTTGGGATCAAAACGAGAAAAATACTCATTTATAATATATTTTTTCCCCCGTTTTTGAGTATATTATTTATTAAGGAAAAAACAGTTAAAATTTGATTACAAAAATATGTTTAAAAATATAATAGTGAAAAATTATTGTAACCAGCAAAGTTTCCATATATAAAATATGATATAGTTAAGCCTAACAAGATAGAAAGTAAGAAGAACATAAATATAAAGAAATAACATAAGAAAAATTAAGAAGAATATTGAATTATAGACAAAAAAGTAACATTTTTTAATATATCTATATATTATATGTGTATTAAGAAGTATTGAAATTGATACATAATATGAGTGATCTAAGAATAGAACAGAAAAAGAGAATAATAAGAAAGGAAAAAACTTATGAGTTACAAATTGAATAATGACTAATATTAATTAAGATGTCTAGTTTTGACAGCATTACATTTTTTATAAATGTCATGCTATAAGATAATAAAGATAAAAGGTAAATAAGAAAACTAAATTCAGATGATTTTATAATTAATTTACTTATTTATTGTTATGGTACTATGCGGAGTATTTATTTTAAACTGTATAACCGGCTTCTTTTTGTTATTTATGTCAAACTTTCTGAGATATTTTGATTTATATTTCTATTAGTCTTTATACACGGCTTTGCCCTAGTTTTTTTTATAACGCACACAATATTACATTATAAATATTTTGTTTATCTACTGAAAGAAATAAAGTCTTGTGTATAATTTCATAACTTTCTGTTCGCTGACTTAGTTGCAATATAATATAATTTTGTCCGAAGTGAAAATTTCACCTTTTAAACATACGCATTTTTTTGTGGACTTGTTTTCACCTTTCAGTACATACATACATATTTGGCGGTAGATCAAGGTGGAGGAGATAAAGTCGTGGTTAATTGGATGTTTGGAGGAGGGAGTTTGTTAGTCATTACAAGGATACAATACAGCTTGGGATTATAATCGCAGTTACGGATGTACTGGTAAGATCGATGTCGAGAGATTGATTTTATTAATGAACTGAGAGACTGAACTCGAGTGGAATGACGGTTGGCTATGTCGAGTGAAGGACTCGTGACAATAGTAGTGTGTCTCGTGATGGACTCGACGAGTGAGTGAGAATTCATGCATTGTCCTTCTAATTTATACAAATGCAGTACATATATTACAAGAGATATTGTCGCAATTAACTAATCATAACATACCCTACTGATCTAGTTATGATTGAGTAGATGCTGACAAATATTATTGCTCTGTTGTTTTATTTTGACAACAAAACATACATATTAAAGTGTGTCACTCATTTAATGCTGTGGTATGATTACTGCACAGGTAAATTTACCACAAAAGAAGCATTCATCATTTCACCTAATACCACCTAGTACCAAACCGTGACGGTTTGTTTTTTGATGTCCGATTAATAAGGTTCTGCAGAAAAACTGAACTGAGTCCAAGGAAGAGTGGTGATTCTGTGTTGATCTTCGCTTATATGGGATTTTATATCGATGTATGCAGGGGTAGATTTGGCATAAGGCTAAGAAGGCTATGGACAAGGGCCATCAAACTGGTGGGGCCCTAAAGCCTAAAATATATATTTTAAATATTCATAAAAAAGTACCTTGAGGCAAATATAATATTGAAATCGATTGCAACAAAAAATACAGCACCAGAAAAATATTTAAAATGCATACATAGCAATCACAAAGTTAAACACATAATATTTGTGGGCAAATAAGTTATATTGGGGAAGTGTCATATAATAATTTTCAGTACATAACTATATACTAAAATATTTAAATTAGGTTTTAATTAGTTTTGTTTTTTCAGTTAACCCAATAAGTTTTAGCCCAGGATCTTTTCAAGTATAAATCTGGACTTGGATATAAAAGTGTATAATAACCATGTTGAAATAATAAAATATATCATTTGTTTTCAGTGTTCTTTATTTAAAATATTCATTATTGTTGAGGCTATTCTAAATCATTAAAATATTTTTATTTTGTGAACAACTCGAGTATGTATTATATAACGTTCCATTCAAAATAAATGCAAATACGGTCCAGTAAATATGTTTTGGTAAAAATGATGCAAGCTTCCTCTTTGTTGGCACTTTTGTACATTTGCAGTGTGTTTTTGAAAATACTCCCTCGAGATTTATACGATATATTTGTGAAGAATTCTTTTTTATCGTAGTGAAAATCAACACAGTAGTTTTCGGATTACCCTACTTCCTAAAGTTCTTTATTAGAGCGTAGTAAACTGTCGATAAAACAGAGCGCAGTACTTATCGTTGGATTTTGTCTAGGTCGCGCTTTTCGGGTTCATATCCGGGCTACCAATTCAAAGATGAAAGTATTCTGATAAGTATTTATCAAACCTGATTAGAGATACCATATAAACTAGGTACCAAGCTGGAAAAGTCGAATTTATTTAATATTAAATCCAAATATAGAACAAGTCAGAGAAGAACGAAAATGCTACATTTTTATAAATATATTTATTCTTATGGTATCATGAAAAAGGCAAAACGAAAACGACTGATCAGATAATATGAAAAAAAAATGTATGTGGTATGTTTTAATTCATCGTTCATATTTATATTATGTTAAATTTTTTTAGGAACACATGAGCACGTAAACGTCACTTTTGTTGTTTATCTTTCACACTTTCACTTCGGCTTATATACACTCCCGTGATATTTAGATTGATTATCATATATTTAAAAATAAATTTACATTTTTAGATCATTTTTCATATTAAAAATCAACGTTTATATGCAACTCCATTTTTTCGGACCTTTGTATTTATTTGTGAAAAATTCAGTTCGCAGTCGCTGGTAACATTTGAAATAGGTACTGTATTTTATAATAACACTATTTCAACCAAATATTAGACACCATTTACACAAGGGTATAATACAATAATGCATGACTCTAATATGAGTACCTACTAGGGAAAAAATACATGTGGCTGAGACAACTGTCAACATTCTTGTCGATGTGCCCAACTCATTCGACGCGGATGACACGGCTGCCGTGTCCCCGTTAAGCGGCCGATCGATCCAATTAGCATGTTATTTAACGCTTTCGCTGCTGAATAGATAATGAGATTTTAATTGCCCCCTTTAAAATGCACGTTAATTACATCGATCGGCCGCCTGGTCATTACGCACCGTGTGCGTCTTCCGCGTCCAAAGTATTAAATACGATAATTAAAAAGTAATTAAAAGGTCCACAGCGATTGTGAATACGATTTAGCTAACATTAATACTATTTTTATATTACTAATAATATTCATAGCTAAAGATTGCGACGATTTGAATACCAATATAGATTGGTAGGAATCTATTTCGATAAAGCCGGTGTATTTTACATAAATTTAATTAGTATTGTCTTAAAATATTTTCTTTTATTATTTATAGAAAATATGAAACGTAAATACAAAACAGAGAACAGGTTAAAAAGCGTGTGAGCGAAAAGCATATGCGTGACAAAGCGAATGAGTGCAGCGTGCACGAGAGGGATGCAACCTAGGGGCGGCAGGTTATATGAAAGTATGATGAAGCAGGCTAGTATGGTGCAAAAGTAGTGTGAGGCGGGCTGGTAATCAATTTGTGGCAAAATTTCCACGTTAACATTATATTATATCGGTACGTTATAATGACCAAAGTAAATTCTCCGTTATGCTCTGATTTTTTTTATCGCGTCGCTATTTCTCGTAAGTTGTCGGCTATTGTTGGCCTGCTTCATTCAATTGTATGAGAAAGCCGATTGCTTGCCCATCTATTTATTTAATACCTCTATGGATGCAACATTGGTTTTCTATTTATGCGATCGCGAAATAAGGGCGTAAACTCTATCGCATGGAAATTTATGTGCAACAGCTTGTGCATTGCAGACAGATAAATCAAGCCATCTATATAATGACGTAATGACACGGAAAAGTGGATTCTGGGCATAAAATTTTAAGGAACAAACGTAGTAAATGCGATAAAAATTTTCACTGGGTAAATATTTTGCAGAAAAGATAATCAGTAGTATCAACACAATCACTGCTGAACTTTTAATTACCACATTTAAGTAGCACGTTAATTATATCTAATAACCAAGTACTCCAAACGCGCCAGTCGTAGTGTTAGCACTAAATGAGTTTTAATGTATACACAAATGTCACTGGATGAAAGAAATAATTAAGTTATGCAGATGCACGTGTCAATACATTACAGAAACTAAAATAATGGATTCACCAGATAACCAGTTGATCGATCCAGAGTGATGACGATAAAGATATAGTCCAACATTATACTATTTATACAACATTAAAAAATGGATAAACAAACCTACGTCTATCTTCATTGGAAACAAAACCAATTAAAACTTATATAATTTGAATTGTTAAAGGGCGATATATATAGATAATGTTTTCCAGTGATTACTTTCCATTCTAATGTTTTTATTAAAAATTTACATTTCCTATAAATTAAGTTAGCCGGGCAATAGAAAGTTGCTCAGTCATTTATTTTTCAGGCGAGCCAACACAAACAATACAAAATAATGAAATGACACATAGGTACCTAGAATGTTTTAATTGTGATTAAATTTTTATTAAACCGTAAAACACATGTCATAACACAGTTACATTTTTTGTTGATGATTTGAACAGTTGTTATTAATGGTGTAAACATTTTATTTTAATTCTAAATTCAAATTGTCAATAAAAAATGTTGATGTCCTGTGATTTCAATGATTGATTTATTAATCCCCATTTGTTTCATTTAAACCATCATACTTATATGAAATATGTTTGACAAAGATATTTTATCAAATGTACAAGAGTACGCGATGTGATGGAGCTCGCTAAGCAGATGAAATGTCGATGGGCTTGTAGACTGGACAAATACTGTCATACAATGGTACCCGCTGGATAGACGCACTCATAAAGTTCGACGGATGTACGTGACGGCAAAAAACTAGGGAATAGAAGATTGGAGGGAGCTAGATGAGGCCTTCATCCAGCAGTGGATCGATCCCGGCTGATGATTTTGAGAGAATTCTTTAATATAACACATATCGTAAAATATTTTATAAAAAATAAGTTTTAAAAATGTCAATATCAAAACAGTAAACCAATGTTGTAATCACTACCAGTATATTATCAACGTAGTATTTAATATTGGATTAAACGTTACATTTACTCAATTTTTAAAAGATACTTGAATAAGAATATATTATAATAATAACATGCTTTAAAAGTCACTAGTCTATTTTTTACAACGTTTTTCTTAGCTCGTATTCTTATTTGTCCGGTGGTTCTTTGTCCAGTACAAATCTTGCAATCGATTTTTAACTAACTTCCCGACTAGCTAGACATTTGAAACTTTTAGAATGTATCAGAACACGATGCCAATGCATTTTTTTAATACTTTTAGCCATCTTTAAGTAGAATTGAATTCATTTTTAGTTAATTCTGTTTTGTATGAAAAGTTATTTCGATACCATTATTGTTTGCTAGGGAGTCCTAGCAACTAAATTATTAATAATATATACGTGCATTACTATGGAAATCAATATGGAATGACATTTCATTATTCAGTATTTCTATCAAGTACATTTTTTTGATCGTTTAAGCTAGTCAAGTCAAGTTCATATGATTCAACAGAAAATTTAAAAACGTTCTATATAAAAAGTTCTTTTTTATCTTGTATTTATTTATCTTGTAATTATTGTTTAGTAAAATCGTCGATGTTTATACATTCAATCAATTTAAATTTTGAAAATTTTGTCAACAAAACACTATTTGCCATTAGTTAATATTTGATAAAAAGTGACGGTGTGTTTTTAACTTATTATAGTACCTACCACCTTTTCTATGCCTCACGATATTACTATGGCCGTATCTGACAGGCCGCAGATTTTTAACGACACTCGTTGAATGTAGAGCGAAGATCTTACTACAATCGCTATAATACCGATAATTTGTGGCTTAGTATTTCATGATTATTTAAACAGATGTCACTTTGTGTTTAATTGGTTAGATTATGCAAATCAATTGACAGTGGCTAGTAATTTGAGTTTAAAGTTGGACGAGATAACTCGCGAAATTTGTATGTGTGGCTGTCGATTACGATATCAAGAGTGAGAAAAATTTCTGAAGGCATAGCACCGGTTAATAAGAAGAAGACTATTCTATTAGCTATTTATTCCAACTACAAGTTACACTTCTCTTCAAAAGTGGCGGTGGAAATCAGATGGCATATAAAAAAGCAAAGACTGCGTTGAATCAGGCACGTGATGAATAAAATGACGTAAGAACTACCATTAATGCTGTATAATGAGTAGATACGCTACTCATGTGACGAAAATGAGGTACACGGCCGAAACAAAGATGGCTGGACTGCGCCACGGGTGATTATGCATGGCCAAAATAATCTGAAAGTGGTAACTTTGCATTGTTTAGGATGGAGACAGTTTCTGGACGATAAATCACGTTTGTCGTTACAACTAGGGGCCAGCACACATATTTGTTCTTTTCGAATATCAAATGGCGATTGGAGATAACCATGTTGACTCCTGACCACTACACCAGTCAATTTTTGATAGGGCATGGTGGGTTCACTGCCAAGATCTTTGAGCTTGGACTTACTACCCGACCCACGTGTCTATGGTGTGGAGAAAAACAGGATGCAAACCACATCCTCTGGGAATGTCCGACAATGTGTTCCGAGAGGGAAAAGAAGGTCGGTCCAACCAGCTGTTGGGCACATCGGGCCGTCCGATCTGGTCACCACAAAGACCAATTATTGTGTATTTAAAAAATTGTGGCGTCTTACTGCGGGCGTGAAGATATCTTCACATACATTTTACTGTCCGTATGATTAGCTTCGTTTTTTGTAATACATATTTTAAATTTAATTTCTTTTTGTCATTTCTCTGTGCATTTTTTCTC
This sequence comes from Rhyacophila brunnea, assembly GCF_057557595.1. Lineage (NCBI taxonomy): Eukaryota > Metazoa > Arthropoda > Insecta > Trichoptera > Rhyacophilidae > Rhyacophila > Rhyacophila brunnea. The sequence goes on from NW_028232774.1 coordinate 27,780,806, forward strand.
CTCAACACTTTGCATTAGAGTAAAATCAGTAAAAAAACTGTCAGAGCTCACTTAGAGTGTGGCGACCTCAGTCTTGGGTATCTGCTCCTGAGATATTACCAGGTGTAAATAACTGAACGGATGCTTCACACCAAAACGTAGTGCCTCGTGATAAGCTCGATTAAGACCGAGTGTGGTGCGGGCGTGTTTTGTGTTGTCGTTACAACTAATACAACAGGTATACAGTTGGAACTATCAATGCCTACCATTTGCTTGAGGCACCACGTTTGAAAAAAAAACACTCTGGGTAAAAACAGGTAGGAAGGTAATGAAAATTGTTAAAAGTAATTCAACGCGTTGATGATGATAAATATATCTTATATTATGAAGTTGGTTTATAGCAGGTATAGATAGCATAGCTGCCAACTAAATTAACCACACTTATAACTTATCTTCTTGAGGGGTGGGGAGGTGTTGTGAATAGAATTAATTGTCGTGGTATTCTGATAGACAGATTGTGTTTGCTGAGCTAAGCCTTTGAATGCATACGCCATTTGTGTAATGTGATAAGAGAGATAAGACTGCCTATTTTTTTGTATTACTTTGTTGAGGTAATATTTTTTTATACGGTGTTGTAAAAATGACAATTTATTTATTAATGAGATAATATTTTGTCTAATTTAGTGAATTATAGAGATTTCTGGATGTTTTTTAGTACCTGTATGAATTTTGATAATTTATTTTTGTCAATTAAATCAGTACTTCCCAAACTCATGGGTCGGGTGGGCACCATGTGAAGCTGTAGAGCTTGTGCGGGGGGGCCGCGAAATTTATCAGAAGAACTACAAATATTTAGAGATGAAGTTATAAGGATCAAAAGTACAATTAGATAAAAAAACGCCATTTGCTAAATCTTTAAATTATGACCATATTACGTGGGCAGGTCGAGAAGAATTGATTGATATTAGATAAGATAATTTGCTTGAAATGGAGTTTAATGAAAAAATTATTTCAGAATTTTGGATAAGGCGATAGTAAGAATATCTGTCTCTGAAGTAAAGCAGCATCAGTACGCATAATTCAATTTGCGACAGCATGGTACCTATCTGAAACAGCATTTTCGTTATTAAAAAATAAACACAGACCGTGCTTTTCAACGAAGATTTTGGAAGGTTACTTGCGAATTGCCGTTTGTTATGTGAAACATGCAATCACATCACTTTGTTAAATTGTTTTTATAGGTTTCATATAATATACTTAGTATTTTTTTCGAGTTTTATATTGTTTGTGATAAATATATATATGTATTTATATATATGTGGTTAGAAACAATTAATGACAGATACAGATTTTGATAACTAAATTATTTTATTTACGACGGGGTGGGGCATGGTATGAAAACATTTGGGAAGCACTGAACTAAATAATTCGTTTATATATAATATATTTTAAAGAAAGCGGTTAGCTATTAATTAGAAAAATATATTTAAATCACAATTAATATTGGTGCTTATTTATTTTAATATAAATATTAATTAATCAAGAAACTGCTTAATATGATAGTTTTTTTTGTATGTAATTTAGTTACAATATGCATATTAAATTAAATTTCACTGGTTTTTGTAACCTGACTGGTTCGTACAATGAACCTTTGTAAAATTCCAATTATATTCATATTAACATATAAAATTGTGTTAATAGATTCAAAATATTAACGAATAAATACCAATGTAAAATAAATAACATACTTATTATTTTATTATATCACAAAAAAACATGAAACAATTTTAAGCAGCAACCATTTATTTAATGCTTATTATTTTTCTTACTCAGCTGAGCGCCGCTCATCTACTTTGCCAGTCAACCGACTATCGATTTCTGCTACCATCTTCATAGCGAGGGATATTAAATTTATAATCCAAATGTATATAAACCTATAGGGCATAATAGTGTCAGTTTTTTTGGCTTTGTTTGCTTCAAGCAAGATATCTGCTGAGATATATCACTTTAGATAAGTCACAATGATTTAGTCATATTATACATTTGGCTATCGGTAATAGGTAATAGCAATGACTAATTAAAAAAAAAATATGAATAAATCCATAACTAAACAATTATTTACTATGACACGGTACACACAGTGTTAATGTTTACCTTAAATATAGAATAATATTGTAGCTTGCTGTGGAATGATAAATTATTGTACAAAAATAATAACTCCCACTATGGGGTTAATTCGTATGTGTTTCTTGGCTCATTAATTTCTGAGTTGACAGTTTTTGTATAGTTTAGGTTTTTCCATATTTTACGTGCAACGAAAAAGCCAAATAAAATGGCGGACAAATAATATTTATTATTTCTCTCCATTTTTATTAATGCAACAACAAAATTGTTAAGAGCATAAAATGTATAACGTAATAATTATTATGTAGGTTTTCATTCTTATCCCAACACTGCAACCCTGCAAAACCGGTAACCCTCTTACAGAATCCGCCTACAAATTATTGATGAGTTATTATTATTTTAACGTTTTCCGTCTAAACATATTCGACTGTGTTTAGGAAAAAGGGCGTAACCCTCGATTTTTCGAAAAGTGCTTTTATTAGATATGAACAATGTATACAACTAAATACACGTTCTGTAAAAAGGAAGTAAACCGCAAATGCTGATTTATTATCTAAATTCAGGTTTTAATTATTGAGCTTTAATTAAGTTTTAATTTAAGCAAAAAAGCATTTACCCAATTTTAATAATTTTCTGTAATAACTTCTTTAATAATTATTAGTAGATCGAAAAGATATTACACCAAATCATCAATCATCATTTACCCAATGTCAGTGCCTATTTTTTTTATTAATATTAAACCAAAATCATCCAAAAAGCGTTTTTTGCCTCTCCTGTAAAATTTGTTCTGTGTGGGTTACGCCCTTTTTCCTAAACACACTATGTACATAGTATGTAATTTTAACGGAAATAATGAATTTAATACTCATAATTATAGTATGAAAGATCTTTTTATACGGTGATAATACGATCTTTCAATAACAACCACCGTGGGTACATTATGTAGAATGAGAAAGGGGTAATATTCGATGTCTCAGATTTCATGTAACACAGCCTTGTAAATATTTTGAAACATCAATGTTTTGTTACAAAATGATGAACGTTTTCTAGAGGGATGTTCAAAGTTTATCTGTCAAACACTTTCCCACTATATTATTGTATGGTTTTTGTAAAGACGTAAATCCAACAAAACTAAAATATATTATATATGATAAGAACTCCTACGACATTCAATTCAGTGATTTTTTAATTGTCGATCTTTCCATATCAATAACAATTACTGTACTCATTGCATCCCAACCTCTCAATAACATCTTCTTTAACAGGCCCAAAGGTTATACTCAAGACCCTCCCTTTAATAACAAAATCACTGCGTATTTCTTGATTACCTTTTAATTAGCTCATTTAAATAACATGCTAATTGCATCTATTGGCCGTTTAACGGGGACACGGTAGCCGTGTCGTCCGCGTCGAACGAGTTGATGTTGATCATCTCTCACCCTATTTCATGAGTGAGAGATCCACGAAGAATTAGTTTCATATCGAGTTTTTGTTTTACGAGAAATTGATCTACCCACTTCTATTGGGTCCATACTCTGGTCAGCACATTAACTAAATACATGCAATTTTTCCAAGCGCGAGAAAATTAATGTTACTATTTGGCCATTGGCATAAAAAGTAAAAATACGTCATCATCTTGTTTATGCCTTCATCGTCTGGTGCGGTACCTAATGCATAGTATATTAATATTTTATATGGCTTCGAATTAAACCACTCTGAAACGTTCTGGAATCATCATCCAGTACTCGCATCTCTCTCAGTTGTTACTTATACTTTGGTTTGAATGAAATAATATCTGATAACAAAAAACAATATTATAAAAAAACAAATAACCGCCAGGTAAAATTTGAACATCCCTTGTGTTATCAGATTACCTTTGAAGAACGCTTGAAGGAGGTTTTTTTGCTATCATTCTGTCTATATTTCTCGCAGACGATAAATCAAATCATATAATAATAATATCAATGTTTGATTTTTGAAACTTGATCCAGCACTGGGTGCGGAAACACTGAGGTCTGCACAACCGGAAATCCGTTAGATTTCATGATACGGAAATTCAAAATAAAAATTATAAATGATATGGACAAAACAAACATGGAAGCACGACAGTAACTTGCCGCGAACCACACTAGGTATTGGTCGGGCGTTTCACGACTTACGTTTGGGTGTGAAGCATCAGGAGATTTTCACCTGGGAATGTCTCAAGAGCAGTTACCCAAGTCTCGGTCGCCACTCACTCGAGCGTGTTTTTAATGAATTTAAATTTACTTATTTAATAAAATATGTCTATCTGAGAACGTAGTGAGGAACATGGATTATTAGCAACAAATAAAAAGTAATATAAAAATACTAATGCAAAAAAAACTTATTCAACATTGAGAAAAGATTTTTACATCCGCAGTAATACGCCGCATTTTTTTAAAATGTAATAAAACTTGCGTCTGTGGCCACCAGTTCGGACGGCCTTGTTGGACTGATTTGAGCATATCTTCCCTTTTCATACTTATTTTAAAGCATTCCCAGATAATGTAGTCAGGCCACAATGATTGTAAATCATTGCTATTGATACACAAGTGTCATTTGGCTTCGAAGCCGATTGTAGTGTTAACATGAAAAATTATATTTCAGGTCTCACATGGTATGGCGATGGACTGAAGAAAATGAGGCGATATTGTGCTTGTCATCATAATATGTTCTGATGTTGAAGCATAATTGGGTGGAATTTTTGTAGGTAAAATAGGTAAATTACCGTGTTCGATACTAAACGGAGTATATGGGCCTCTACAGAGTTTTTTTTAAGAGTAATGTTTGTTAACTATTTGCCTAACCCATTAGGTCATTGCACTGGATCAAATACACCTTGAAGAACAACACGATTTTTTTTGACTAGCCGCGTAACAATACATAGACGGTTACTATTTCTGAAAATATATATATAATATAATATTGGGCAGTCGTTAATGACATGCTACACTGTTTGAGACGTGTTGTCACATCGTAATATAAACAGCAGTTATAGTCCCTCAGTTTGCATTTATTTAGGGAGGCTCCCATTGTCCCTCAGGCAGAGGAAGAGACTTAACTGTCAAGCCGTGCGGACGTGTTTTTGAATCGCTATTATTTCGCTTCCGTTATCTTCAATTTTGATCCTGCTATTCACAAGTTTTTGATCCCGTTTCTTCATTAATACCTTCGCCTACCCTTGGAATACGATTTGTGAAACTTTTGTGTGTTTTGGGAATTGTGACTTTTTCCTTGTGAATGTGATTTGAATAATTTTATTGCTCCCGTTTACCTAATTATTGTAACAATAATATTTATTGTGCGATAAATTGTGTTTGAGTGAGTAACGTGTGACGAGTGTTACCTAGCGCCATGGTCAACCACAAAGGGGACCCCATGCAAGTGGAAGGAATGTCCATTAGGAAGCGGAAGTCGGACGTGGCTGAGGGTATTGGTGAACCCAAGCAGGCCCCGAAGGTCAAGGATAAAAGGCCTGATAAAGAAAAAGAGAAAGACAAGCAGAGCGCTTCCACTTCAAAGGGCAAGGGCGTTAAGTCGAGGGCCGGTTCAGCCTCAGCATCTTGCGAGGAGATCAGTCCCGTGGCTTTTAGTATTCTCTCTGAGTCTCAGGAGAGTGCGTCCAGGGCGACGATTGCCATCAAGAGGGCGCTTGCCAGCCTCGAGAAGGACAGTCGTATTGCCAGAGCAATTGTGAACGCAGTAGCCGCGGAGCTTGAGATGGCAATCATTGAAACGTGGGCCATGGCGATAGAGCTGGAGGCGCACAAGGCAATTGTGAAGGACCGTGCCTCCTTAACGAGAGCCATCAACCAGGCTCTTTCTAATGCTCCTCCCAAGGCTCTTTGGAGTGACGTAACCCGTAGAGAGGCTCAACCAACTAGAGCCTCCGAATGGCCACCAGTTCCTCCGAAAACTGTCGCCAGGCCGGGGGTGATGTTTTATCCGACTAAGGAGGATCAAGAATCGACTGCCACAAAGGAAGCGGTCATGAAAACTATAGTGCCTGAAACTTTGGGAGTACACATCACCGGGGTACGTAAGATCCGGGGAGGCGGGATCATCGTGCATCCCAAAAGTGATGACGAGGCTAAACGGCTCATGGCTGCCCCTGGGCTGACTGAGGCCGGCTTAAAGGCCCAAGTCGCGGGGAGAAAGCTTCCCCGCGTCATAATTTTTAATGTACCCATTGAGACGACAGAAGAGCAGCTCAAGGAGGCAATCATAAACAATACCCAAGAGGCGTCTGGCCTTGCATCTGAGGGTTACGCTGGAACCAAACTGAGCCACAAGGCGGGACCGAAGACCGAACGTTGTCATATGATAATGTCGATCCCGGGAAAGGCTCGAGAGGCGCTGCTTAATGATAGCAGACTTTTCATGGGGTGGAATTCATTCCCTGTGCGTGACTTTTGCGGAGTTGTCAAGTGTGCAAAGTGCCACTTATACGGACACATGGCAAAGGGTTGCAACGCTAAGGTTACAACAACACTGCACTAGAGAAGGGCATGACAGAGCAGACTGCCCCACCGCTGACGAACCGGGCAAGTGCCCTACTACGTGCACGCGCTACAAGAAGCCGAACGGCCACTTGGCCACCGATCCCGACTGTCCCGCGCGCCTACACGCTATTGAGGAGGAAAGAAGCCGCACTGATTACTGTCCACAATGATCTCCTTCGCTCAGATCAACGTAGGCAGAGGTCGAGCCACATCTGCCGAGCTGCTTGAGGTTGCTCGGAATCAGAATACGGACATAATTATGATACAAGAGCCATACGCCTTTGGTCCCAATCGGGGCCTAAGCGGTGGCCGTATCATACAAGCTACCCCGAAATCTCTAGCTTGCATATTTGTAATTGACACCGCACTGACTGTGTTGCATCTCTCGCATCTATCCAATGAGCTCTTCGCGGTGGCGGAGATTGCTAATAACAGGGGGCTCTCCATTGTAGTTATATCTGCGTATTTTCAGTACAGTTCTTCTACCCTGTATTGCACAAAACAACTGGAGAAAATCTTATATGCTTGCAGAGGCAAGCAGATAATTGTTGGGGCGGACATTAACGTCCAGTCGTTGCTCTGGGACCCCTCTGGGCCCAGACCTAACAAGGACAGTCCTGAGCCACTCGAAGAGCTCTTGGCCACCTTTGATTTGACAGTGCTAAATGACCCTGACGGGCCGGCCACTTTCTCCACCAGAAATAGTGAGTCACATATTGATGTCATTCTGACATCCAGTGGCGTTGCCAGACGCACCGTGGACTGGCAGGTCCACATAGACGCAGTGGCTAGCGATCACCGTCTGATCACATTTTTGTTCAGAGTTGTGGGAGATGCGGCCCTATTGAGCCAAACCGAAAGCGTACTGATTCCCAGGCGTTTTCGGACGAGCGGTGTCAATTGGGATGCTTTTGACGTCAAAATTGGTGGACTGGCCTCTGCCATGTCGGCTGACGATCTCCACCAAAGAGCCAATGACTTGACTGTGTTCATTACTCAAACTGCGGAGTCTACGTTGGGTAGAACCTCTCTGAGGCCACCCAACCTTGCGCCATGGTGGATACCAAAATTGACGTCTTTGAGAAGGACCATGAGACTTGCCCAAAGAAAATTGCAAAGAGCTAGAAGATCTCAGAACGACTTACCCAGAAATGACGAACCTACGGAGATTGCTTATAAATCCGCAAGGGCAAAATTCAAAAAAGAGTTAAATAAAGCCAAGAAAAAGCACTGGCGGGATTTTGTCTCTGAAATGGGGAGATATGATCCGTGGGGACCGCCTTTCCGCGTGATAAAGCTGGGCTCAAGGCCTGGTAAAGTCATGGCGGCTATGCGGCGCCCCGATGGCACTTTTGCGATGGACAGCGCAGAGTCTGCATTCATACTGCTGGAAGCTCTAATTCCACAGGACATACCTACGGCACATGAGGATGACAGAACCTGTCAACTAAGACTATCTGCAATCTTGCCGTTGGAGACTCAGCATTCTCCTGAGCTTACCCAGTCGGAGGTGGGATTAATTTTTGATGGCCTCAGGGCGGGCAAAGCCCCCGGACCTGTGATTGCCAGAAGGGCGTGGCTTCGAGCGCCTCATGATATAGTCGGGCTGTATGCTGACTGCATGAGCAGGGGCATCTTCCCGGACTGTTGGCAGAAGGGTCTCCTTAGGATTATACCTAAGATGAGCACACGACCACCGCATGACCCAAAAGCGTACCGTCCAATCACTCTTCTGCCAGTGCTGGGTAAGATATTGGAGCGGTTAATCAGCAGAAGGCTGGAGGGCCACCTTTAGAGAATCTATCTTATCTCTGATAGGCAATTTGGCTTCAGACCCAGCAAGTCTACTGAGGACGCCATCAGATTTGCACAGAAATTTGTTGAGGACTCAGAAGGAGTCATTGTGGCAGGCTTCTTTTTGGACATAGCCGGTGCCTTCGACACCGCATGGTGGCCATTAATTCTGTCTAAGCTTCGGCTCCGACAGATCCCCGGGGACCTCTTTGCCCTAGTGTAAAGCTATTTTAATAAAAGGGAAGTTATATACGACTCTAGCACTGAATTGCTTTACAGGGAGACCACCATGGGGTGTCCGCAGGGTTTCGTGCTTGGCCCCTTGCTATGAAATATACTTTTTGACGATGTTTTGACGTTACCTCTGCCACCGGGCTGCGCGCTCGTCGCGTACGCTGCCGACCTTCTTTTACCTGTCCTGTGGGACTGTCCACTTATGGACCCCAAACGAGCGGAGTTGTTTGCCCGGGTCCGACGCCATTCGGGCCCAATAGGACACGCGGACATGGTGGCAACCGAGGCCAATTTTACGGCCTTTACTAAATTCGCCAGAGCGTACGGGGAGCGGGACACTCTCGACTCCCCTTGCGACTCTTCAAATTAAAGTCACTCTGATAGTTGCCAAATAAATTAACATCACGCATTCACACTTCGGTGCAAGGTTGCATCACCAGTCCCGTGCGGCTCTGCTCGGGACAAAATGAGGGCTTAAATCCTTTGATCTGGCACACGTAAGGGTTATGTTAGCCGGCCGCGTATGACGTGACTGCATATACATAACGAGAGCGGAGGTGGGAGTTTTACACACCATGTCCCTCAGGCAGTATTGCCAACTATCATTCACGAAAATATGCCAGATAGAGTAAGAAAATAAGCTAGATGGCCGAAAAAATGCTAGATTTTCAAAATAAAAATGTCTCACAATTAATTATAAACATTGTTTTTACAAGTACAAAGATCGAAAATAATTTATTATTTTACAACTAATAAAATAAAAAATTAATGCGCATAAGAATTTTAGTCGTTATTTTATATGTAACATTTAGATTATTAATTATTATAAGATATATTATATTATAATATATATGTCCGAAACACAGCACACACACACTTTTTGGCTGCGCATTGACAAGAATGTTCCTAGTGAGATTATAAGGCACAAAAGACCAGCATGTTAAGTCACCATATTTTCAAGAAAATCTGGTATATTCTAGCTATCATATCAGAAGTTTAAAGTTATTTGCAGTGTCGAAAAATGCTATATTTAACGCCACATGCCAGATGCCAGAAGCCAAACGCTAAGTTGGCAACACTGCTCACAGGTCATCGACAAAAGCGTTACTGCACCTACTAATATTTAAAATGTATATTGTTAATATAATTAAGGTATATACCTACTTTAATCATTTTATACTTAATTTGAATGGTAAAGTTGTAGTAGGTACCCATTCAATCCATACTGACATAATCATTATCGTGGTATGGTTGGAAGAATGTTTTTGGCCTACTGCTAATAATTCAACTTACGTGAAAGCATTTGTGAACTAAGCATGCACTTGAAGACAAACAAATCTATATTGTGTAGTATGAATTATTATTGCCTTGGTAGTTATGAAAACATGACTGGTAGAAGCCCTGCAAGGCTTAGTCATACTATAGAATATAGATGTTCATCCGAATGATGAGTTGTGATATTTAAAAAGGTTTTAGTTTAAGTTTTTGGAGTGGACGCTTAGGCCTTGCCCACATGGCGCGTTTTGACTCGCGCGTAAACTTATATGTACATGTAACCTCATTGAGGCGTCCACATGCACTCGCAGCGAATCGCCGACCGCGAACCTAGGAAAGACGGCGACTTGATACGAATTAATACAAATGCTAAATGAATAATATTTCAAATGTAAATAATATTGTAATTTATACTAAGAAAAATTAACTAATACATAAATGGTAGAATTGTTGAATATTTAATCGATCAGTAGGTATTTTTCTGAAACGGTAATTCGCATAAAAGTATCATATATTTGAGATACCATATTAATTATGTGATAACAATGATATTATACTAAAGTACATAATATATTAAATTAAAAATGGATCTTTGAAATAAATATTTGATAATACTCAGGGTACGACTGACGTACTTGCCATTTATTTATTCTAAACCAGACACGTCCAACGCGTCGATCGCACCACAGGCCCATAAGAATTGAGTGGTGAAAATGTAAGAAGCGTGTAAGTACATTGAGTTATAATATAATATTATGAAGAATCACTTTGTCAAGACGCGCCGTATATTTTAAATTGTCATCTACTTTAACATGATCCACGATGGCCGAGAGGCTTACGCGTCGGCTTATCATGTCGTGAGTACCAGGTTTGAATCCTGGGTCTGGAAAATACGCATATTGTTTTTCAATTTCTGTTTGAAGTCAGCGTAAGGACGTAGATTCTTAGGGGTTAATACAATCGGAGTTAAATTTAATTGCTAGATATGTAGCTCAGATGCGACGATTTGAAGTATATCTACATTTTATGATGTAGGTAGTTATAATTTACAACTTAATTACTAATTACACTTATCTTTTGTATGATTCTGCAGTGGACTAAGCATTTTGATAAACGTTCATTTGCTCTTATCTTCAAACTGATAACGACACATTACATTATTTGTATTATTTATTTCAGATTTTTTAAAGATATGAAGCTTATATTAGCTTTATTTAGTCATTAACAGAACAAGAGATTTTCAATATATTTAGACATGATTTCTACCATATATTTGACATTAATTCAAAATGTTGTAGGAAATAAATGATACTGCGAAAAATAAGTTCATTTAACATATAAAAATGTGTATGCTGTGAGCACATGCGACAAAAGTGAAAGTATTTGTTTTGTTGTCCATTTTCATTAATTTTAACATCATCGTTATAGATATAACGGGTCTGGGACGAATCGGCGCCGGGAAAACTGGGCGCCACCAAAATGAATGAAATTAGAAAATTGAATTTTACGAACTTTTAAAATATAGGTACATTTAATATTATTATTTATATTTAAATTAATTTAATTTGAATTTGAATTTAAATAAGTTCACACGTAAATAATGATCTAATTGTGCATATGTTTAATTTAGAACGAGAAGAGAGTTATTTTATTTTTATATAAAGCCTCGGGCATGATAATTGTCTATCCACAATAAACAAAATTATGTTAAAAGCAAAATGAAGTAATACATAGAAACATTAAAATTCTTCGTCTACTTTTTGTATAACATCGTAAAGAACGTCTATTTATTTCATTCGATAGTGCGGTGCCCAATTATGCTGGCGCCCAGTTGTCCCATTCCCTATATCCAACGCGTCTGATCGCCGGACGGATTTTGGTCTAGCGCACCGTAGACCCATGGAATTGAACCGTAAAAATGTAGAAATCGTGTAAATGTAGAAATAGTTATACATGCAGGTACAGTATACCTACATACTTTTAAAAGGGAAGCATTATTTATTTTCATTTTTATTTCCATAACCAGCTTACGTAAACTTGGTTTTCAAAATGACGAAGATGAAGCCCGCGTTACCTCGTCATATCACCTGATTCGTATTGGATCATTCAAGATCTGCCAAAAGAGAAGATGTGAGTTCCACGTTTTAAACTGAAGCATTGTTTCTATTATCGTCACGCATTAGACTCTGTGCACAATATGAGAATAGTTTGACGATGGTACGAGTATAATGAGGTCCAAAAGAAAACCGAAACGTTTTCTCGACGGATGAGAAATTGAGTATTTCTTTCCGATGGCGAAAGAAAAGTATCGATGTTTATTAATTAAACTATGTATTGACAATTATTGCCGTCCGACAATAATTATAATACGTGTGTTCGACATACTTGATTGTATGGAAAATATGCATAGAATTATCTTCATCACTGTTACGTGACAACCATCTCATTTTCACTTCCACGTTCGCATACTGACAAAATTACTCATTAGTAACATTGTCCTTGGGAAATATTTCTATACATAAACGACAACATAACCAAAGTACGTAACGACATACAGAGATTTTTTACAACGTTTTTATTAGCTTCTTGTTTGTCCGGTGGTTGCTTGTCCAGTACAAATCTTACAATCGATTTTTAACTAACTTCCCGACTAGCTAGATATTTGAAACTTTTAGAATATACGAGGGTGGGTCAATAATTCCTTAGAAAAAAGCATTAAAACAGTTTTTATTTTTGTATTTTTTTTTATTTCTCAACATAATCTCCTTGGAGCTCAATACACTTGGTTAGACGTTTCTCAATTTTTTTTAAACCGTCAGAAAAATAAGTTTTCGGAAGGTCCTCAAAATAAGCATTTGTCCGATCGATGACTTCTTCATTTGAAAAAAAACGTTGTCCACTTAGCCATTTTTTTAAGTTTGGGAAAAGGAAAAAGTCACTGGGGGCTAAATCTGTCGAATACGGTGGGTGGTTGACCAATTCGAACTTCAATTCTTCAATTTTAGCCATTGATCGTAAACATGTGTGAATACGGGCATTGTCCTGATGAAAGAGGATTTTTTTCCTGTTTAAATGAGGCCGTTTTTCTTCAATTTTGTTTTTTAGCTGGTCCAATAAAGATGCATAATAATCCCCTGTTATTGTTTTTCCTTTTTCCAAATAGTCAACGAAAATAATTCCACGTGCATCCCAAAATACAGTAGCCATAACCTTACCAGCTGATTTTACGGTTTTCGCCTTCTTTGGACATGGTTCGCCTTTCGCAATCCACTGCTTTGACTGTTCTTTCTTCTCGGGAGTATAGTGATGTATCCATGTTTCATCTACAGTCACAAAGCGACGAAAAAATTCATCCGGATTGCGTTGAATGAGCGACAACAGGGCTTTAGAGGCCACCACCCTATTGCGTTTATTGTCGACTGTGAGCAAACGCGGCACCCATCTTGCAGAAATTTTTTTCATGCCCAATTTGTCATGTAAAATAGAAATGACGCTACCTTTTGAGATCCCTGTAACCTCAATTATCTCACTCAACTTTAATCTTCGGTCACTTAACACCATATCGTAGATTTTATTGATCATATCTGGTGTAGTCACAGGTCTACAGGACGTCTTGAGCGTGGTTCATCCTTTGTTGATGTACGACCACGTTTAAATTCATTTAACCAGTTAGAAATAGTTGCAAGTGAAGGAGCAGATGTGCCGTGAACTAAATCCAACTCATTTTTTATTTCCTTTGCTGTTAACCCTTTTATATTAAAATGTTTAATAACAGCTCTAAACTCAATTTTCTCCATTTTCCATTTTTCCATTTTCTACAAGCAATTTTTTTTTAAATGTACGAGAAACACACAACAACCCGACCAATCTGATTGAAACTTCGCAGCATACTGAATCGGTAGTGCCGCTGCATGAAAACAAACCGCTTACAGTACTAGTCGCGCCACCTGTCGGCTTTTCTAAGGACTTATTGACCCACGCTCGTATCAGAACATGATGCCAATGCATTCTTTTAATACTTTTAGCCAACTTTAAGTAGTATTGAATTCATTTTAAGTTGTTTAAGTTTAAGTGTTTTGTATGAAAAGTTAGAAGAAATCCCTAATCCAATCCACTATTATTGGTTGCTAAGGAGGTGGTCCTAGCAACTAATTTAATAATATACATACGTGCGTTACTATGGAAATCAAAATGACATTTCAATATTCTATATTTGTTTGTTTATTGCAAAATAGAAAAAAAAAGATTTTTTGACAATTGCCTTATTTGTCCTAAATTATTAATACATAGAATTGTCAAGTTTATATGATTCAACAAAAATTTAAAAAACGTGGTATACAAAAAGTTCTTTTTATCTTGTTATTATTATGTTATATTATATTTAAAAGTTCTATGTGATTCGAGTGATTTATGTAGTTGGTCTACCGATTCGAAAATAAAACAATTCGCCTTAGGGTGTAGCCTTAGCAATGTAGGGAGGGGGTGACCGAGGTGAATGATGAACGACGAAACATTATCTCGTCCACATCATCTTCACATCATTCACCTTGTCAAATGTCCTCAAAATTTTCTGATTTTGCGCTAGGCTGTCAACCAAAAGGTTGGTAGCTCGAGGCAAACCGTGACAGACTGTGATTTTTTTTTGTTTTTCACGTATAAAAAGACTATTCATCACAATAAGTAGGTAAATAGCTGATAATTAATACTACACTTTGGCGTTATTATTTAATTGAAAAATCTTGTATAATTTGTGTAAAACCGTTTATGATTACAGTTGAGTAAGTAATCAGAATGAACATACAAAATGGCAGCCATTGCACGTATAAGAGAATCGAAATACCAACTGAGCGATGTTAATATTTGTAGAGGTTATCAACTTAACCATGCTTCAAGCGTTTGCTAAATAATATTAAATGTCATAACAGAAATAACATATTAAAGATCGTTCTATATATAGTCAACATTATTTGGTTTAATCATATTTTATAGTAAATATTTGAAATAGTATTAAAAACATTTTATTTAATCGGGAATGTCGAAACCGAAAGGCAACACCTGACTTTGATCTTCGAATAATCTGGAATAAATACAAGAATAATATATCAGGAATACGTAAAATAAAAATCAAATGCTTTTTTATTTCCAATTGAAAATGTTCAAACCAGACTTTTATTTCTGCAGCGTAAACGTATATAATATACGTATATTTATATATGTGGCTATACGATAAAATTGCAAACGCTCATACATTGTGTAGAAATGTGTTTTGTAAAAATTTCCCTCATGACTTCAATGCAAGCAAAGTTTTAACGACATCGAGCAGTTGTTTGAAACTAGATGAATTCGAATGTAAATAAAGAAAAAAAACATTTCGGATTATTTTTCATTTCAAACATTTGATTTGAAATATTATGTAGTTACATGTATTAAACACCTTGAATTGTAATATTACTGAACGTGTTATATTTTAAATTTAATATCATCATAATTATTGATGTAGGTACCTATCCAATTATAATTGTTATAATATACCTGTGTCGTTCATAAAGACAACAGACAACAATATCGTCTACAAATCGCATTGTTCTCATAGTCGAGTCCACTGTTTAGATCTTCCAAGGAAGCGGTGAATAATTTAGGTGAGATCGTGCCATCTTGCCGGACACTCTTGCTAATATGAAACCTGCAAGGTGCTTCTTTTAGAATAGGAATGCCGCAAAATAGGGTTAAAAATGAATGTGTCGAAGACAAAAGTGATAATCACTACCTACATACTCTGTGGAAACGAAAGTAATCCACATAATGGCATTACAATCAAGGAAGTCAACTGTCAATTGACGGTGATATGTATGGCGAAATTACTCGCAGGCCCAGACTGGCATAGAGCGCATTTGACTGTTTGAATAGTATTCAAGTTCCCTGAGTATTACTGTTTAAGTACGCAGTTTCATTTTTGTTTACCCATTATTTACCACCCTTCATCAAGCAGTCTTTGCCACTGATACGTATGAAATGTTCTTAATTTATGCCGTGTAGAGTTTGGATTGGATACATAGTATCGCTTCAGACGTTAACAAAGACCACACAGTTTTTCATTTTCCGATCTACTTGGAATTACATGACTTACATGAAACCAGTTATTCTGTGGTTTGAAATTCGCCGTACTTGCGAATCAGAGAAGCATGATTTCACTGTGTTGTTTCGAGTTTACCATACCATGATTTGCAGTCTATGGGGGATATAAAAAGCTTCAATGCTGGTACTCTTGTAATCCATAATAATCATTACAACCAGCCAATCTGTTCTCGACGGGATCGTCAAACAAAAACCTTCGAACCTAAAATGATGAATAAAATTACTCGCAATGAAATCCGGCGGTTATTTTCATTCAAGAAAAACATTTTAGACATTCAATGAAATTTGATTTACTTTACGCAAGAAAACTATGACCTTGTATTAATTAATTTGAATTAAAACAGGCCCAAAATAAGCTTTATAAGTACACTTCCCTAAAATTGTTTTACATGTTAATTATTCGTAGCTTTTTAATCCGCTATATTATCCGGCAAAAACTTTTAAGGATTTAAAGAAAGTTATTTTATCTAGTTTAAGGCAGTAGTATTCAAACTGTGCACTGCGGCAAAATTAGAAAAAAAACTTTATGGAGTAGATTTATTTTGGAGATGAGATCTTAAATGTCTTTCAATGTTTATGAGGATTGTTTAAAATGTTTATTTTTTTAATAAGACAAACTATATTTTACCACGTTTTTATTAGCTCGTATTCTTGTTTGTCCAGTATACATTTTTCTTGTGTCCAGTCCTAGCAACTAAATTAATAATATATACGTGCGTTACTATGGAAATCAATATGAAATGTCAAAATGACATTTCAGTATTCTATATTTATTCAGTATTTTTATCAAGTACAAAAAAAGTATTTATTAATACATAAAATTGTCAAGTTTATATGATTCAACAGAAAATTTAAAAACGTGGTATATAAAAAGTTCTTTTTATCTAGTAATTATTTTAACATAGTCCCTTTCAGGGCTTCAAGGTTGATTCAACGATTTATTCAAATTTTTCGTGCTGTTTGAAGAATAAGTTAGTCGAATTAAAAAAAGACATTCATGTGACGATGAAATTCTGTTTTAACGATACTTTCTTCCCACTAAACCTAATTTTTACTCTCGTGAAAAAAAAGAATTTGACGAGAAATTATTTTCAATTCATATAATTTTGCCATTGAAATCGTCAATTTGTGGAACGGTGTATTATCCTCGTGGAAAAAACCCTTTTGTCTGAAAAACTTGATTAAATTCGTCTTTAATAACACCCAATAACGCTGCATCATAGGCTCTTGTTATAATCCTAATGCAAACGTTAACTGACCGACATTTTGGCAGAAATCGTTTAAAAAATGATACTTACCAGCAGCGATTTTGCTTTATGTAGTTATAGTACCATCTCATAGAAATTTAGCAAACTTTTCCAACAACCCTGGTATTGGTAGATTTATTTTTTGGAAATGAAATCTAAAACAATTAGGGGCACTGTAAACCCAATTTAAAAGAAAAAAACCTGGTGATTCATCTCTCATGAAGAAAAAATGTATTCTACAATCTAGCAATCATTGTATTTAGTAATAAACAATTTAAGCAATACTACAATAATATGAAGATATAGATATTACAATTACTTATGTAACTATTTCAAATATTCGGTAAATAGTCACACCATGTTTCTACATTCTATTTATTATTTTTCATATTATTTAATTTACAACACCACACTCACGTCTGCAAAACTACTGTTACTGAAACATTTTTGGTGTAAGTTCAAATACGTTACATATTATATTTTAGTCATTCTGAATGCTTCTAGCACTTACATTTTAAAACGATTTTATTTAATAAAAGTTATGAAGTTTTTAGTTTATCAGTATAATAAGAATATCATTAAAGTTATATATTTTTACTTATTTAATTTAATTATAAATTTGTTTAATTATGACTTAACGTCATATTTACTAGACACTGTCACAATGTGCAAAAAAACGCTCTCTGTTTACAGTTTTGTGGATCATTTCAGTTGTAAATTTAAAATATTATGTCGTGTAATTTTTACATGACTTATTTTGAGTTCATTCATATAATAAATTATCAATCGAATTAACGAGAAAATATGTCTTTGAATAAAAAAACTTTTAATTTTTGTTATCGTAGTCCACATAAAAAGTAAAATATTTAAAAACTTTTTTTTATTCTTTATTTCATAATTCTAGCATGTATGAAGCTTGAACAAAAACTTAATTCATTCATTATTATTAGTAATTAAATACGTGATACTTATAATGTTTTTTTGTTAATTTTACAATTTTTGAGTTTTATGATGTTGATAGCTGTTTCGGTATACAAAATCATCTCAAGAGACCAGAGAACTGTTGTTTTTTGGCCATTCTGCAATTCAAGAAGAACTCTGATAGACATTAGATTCCCTAATATATATTATATACTGTTTACTATACAAGTTGTATTTTTTTTTACTTTTTAAATATAAATTATAATTATTTTCTTTAATCAAAAACAACAATTAAATATGAAAAATAAATATCAAACAAATTTCGTTTTATTTTGGTAATAACTTATTTTATTACATGCTTGTAAATCTTCCTTTCTTTTATTTCGACCATGTCCGATCTTAATATGAACATTTAGGCCTCCACAGAGTGGAGGTTTGTATTGACAGATTTTGTTTTTACGAGAAATGGATGTCAGCCACTTGCTCAACCTATTAGGGCCATACTCTGACTCATACACAAATTGAAAAACAATATGTGTACCTGTCAGACCCATGATTCAAATTATAATTGGTTCTATTCTATTAAGTGGAAGCCAGCAGCCAGCAAAATTTGAAAATAGCCGATATACTGGATTATTTGTTAGGTTAAGTTATCATTCTTGAATTCACGAATTTTGCCAAAATCGGCCATGAAAATTGTCGCTCTTCCCACCTGGCTTCCAGTAAACACACTTGCACCGTTTAATCTATTTGTTTATTTTTTAATGGTTTAAACATTAATTTCTTTAAATAGTAGTTTAGTTTTTAACAATCAAACACTGATCACATATAAAAGGATAAGATAAAACAATTAATATATCCAAATAAATAGACTCAAAATGAATAATTTTGTTTTCAAAACATACAATTTTTGAGAATAAATACCTAGTTCAACTTACTCAACTTTTTAAATTGATTAGTTCGTGAGTAAATTAATACCTTAAAGTCATTTGATTTTCCATGTAGGTGTATCTTTAGCCTTGTCAATAGTTAACTTAAATCATCATAATAATGGTGTATTTTCGCTTAAATTTACTAGATTTAGCGCGTGATGTAAAACCATCAAATATACACCATCCAGGGTTGCTAATTTGGCTCGACTCACTTCTAGACCGTATTTTAAATGGCTTCGTTTTGAGCCACTGCCTTTTTTCGTAGACTTACTACCTGCTTTTATGACGTATGTATACAGTAGTCGAAGCAATCTCAGGTGTCGTTTTCAGCCGCCTAAAGACATATGAATACCTTATGGACTTGGTTCTGCATTGCGCTCTATGACTCAAAAACATTTTCTTCAACATTTTTGAGGTATGCTCTGAGATCCAGGTATGTTTTAAATTATATGGATTATGAATTAAGTTTTATAAAATATATTGTGTTATTTTATCTAAAACAATTTTTGAGTGAGAATGAAGATAATAATTATTTAATATAAAAGGTTGCACACGTCCGATGTGTTTCGTCATTAGGATTCAATCTCAACTGAAATTTTTCCTTTTCCGCAGAAATACGTCAAGTAAACCTTAATGTAATAAGTTTATGTTTAACGCGTTTCTTGAATCGCTTCATAGTATTATTCGAAAGGGAGCAATTTTCACAAAGGGACTTTTCCTTGAGTTTTTCTCAAGACATTTTAGAAAATTTAATATTATATTTTGATGCCTTGGAGAAAACTCAAATACCACACATAATATCAACATTTTTATTTTTTACTTGAAAATTAAAAAAATATATTAAAACATTAAGTATTTGTTCCACGAAAATTTTCAGAGTAATTTATACGAATAAATGATAATGGTTTGAAAACATTATTAATTTTAACCATTACATATTGCAAAAAAACATTGAGACTAATTTATACCTATTTACTTTGGCTAGCATTTATTTAGCAGAGCGGTAATTTGTATAAATTTTAAAAACACGTGCCGTTTATTTGATAAGTAAACGAAGTTTATTTTAGGAGAATGAATAATGTTCGACATTGGAAATTTAACATTAATTCGTAAGAAATATTTGATAATAATTCCGGTAACTGATAATGAGTATTTTCATTCGAAAATTTTCCGGTACGTAAAATAATTTTTTTTATTGAATTTAACCTTTTGGATACGTGTATTATTGTTGCATTTTGTCGTTTACGTGTTGTCGTGGTCGTTAAGTGGCTCATTAGTTACCACTATATGACGGCACTTAGGCGGTGTCTACATGGCGCGTGTCTCGCCGCGAGTGCATGTGGACAACTCAATGAGGTCACATGTATTTATAGCGCGTGCGACAGTTGTCACGGCGCGAGTGCTTATGGACGGGTCAATGTGGTCACATGTACCTGGAATGTGCGCGAGTCAAAACGCGTCATGTGGACAAGGCCTTATCTAACGGTTATCCAGTCGACTCATTGCCTCAGCTTGGCAACCCCGGTCATGTCGCATGTCTGCCTCCTTATCTATTTTTTTGTGTTTTTTTCTGAACATGCACCTCCCCGTGTCGTACGCGTAGTATTTAGATTTCTTTAACATTAAAGATTCAGGATTTACATAGTCACTGATAGAATACATTGGTTGATCAATGTACACTTTAGGCAAAGTGGTTGGTGACTTTTGAACATACAACTCAGACGCCTAAATTTGATCCACGTCAAGTGACATTTTGTTGTCTGAGATAGACGTGGTTATTGACTCACTCGATTTGAGTGTCATTGATGAGGATTGATTTTGGTTCAGAAAATCAGTTTATATGTAGGTAGGTATATAATTAATATAATACACTTACATTAAACTGATATTGCAAAACAGTAGGTAAGAGAATAAGATTGTTATCCAATAACTTACGCTATTCATCAGAATCACCACCACCGTGCGCTACAAATAGATTTCCAGGTGGACGAATCTAAATCAGCAATACACGATGTAAACGAACATGACGTCTTTCAATATATAAGGCATTTTTCTTTTAAATTAATTTTACGTAGAGCGGTTTGCGTGCCAAAGTCCAGAAAACTCTTCAGCAAAAGCGAGATATTCATGAAGACATTATTATTAGTTAGTAGAAATTATAGTTAACAAGGTACCTTGTTAACTATAATTCAATCTCCGTTTTTGGTGTTATCAGATTGTTATAAAACATTGTGCAAAAGCTATTAATATAGTCGGCGATAAGAAATCCTTCGACTTCGCAGTTACTTTGTTGGAACGACCTCGAATGCAATATATCTGATGCAGGCTGCTGCAGTGTGGTCATTGAAATAAATAAAACATAAGGCTACTCGTTTATTTATACAGCAAGGAATTAAGATAGATATAGGTACTCACATAATATAATTCTGTGGCTATTTGGCAGAAGCAGATATGGTCGTTTTACCTATTTTTCAGGGGAGCAATTTGAATGTTGTGTGTCTGGTGATAAATACTGTGTAATTAATTATGAAAGAAAGTTAATGAAATGTTATGAAGAAATTAACTGATTTTTAATCAATTTTAGGCATTTTTATTTAAATGGCACAGTTTTTCTTAAAAATCACTTTAAAGAACATATCAGGTTTTGGCAAATTCAATATTAAAAATAATGTACCATATCTCACGTCACGTATCTAGGTTAGGCATAGTATTATACATTATTATAGGTGGCTTAAAAATAACAATATCCATGTTATTCGTACATAATCGTCTTCGATGGTTTCAGAATCACCAATATTGGGTACAGAAGGTTGAGTTTCAAGTGAATTATAGAAAGTATGATACACGGGATCTATCAAATACATCATGTTCATTAAATCCTTCTTTTCTTGAGGATTTATTCGGGCAGGTGCCATATGAATCCTCGGTATTCCAGGAACATGGGGACGCCCTCTGGAATTCCTTAATAACTTCATTGTTCTGAAGGGCTCCTCATCATTCAGAGAGTATTTGAATTTTATATCACCGAGTAGTTTTTCATACCGTAGCCACTTTATACTGTGCCAATTGATCGGTTGCCCTTCAACACACTTCGACTTCTTAATGAAAGTAGTTTTCAGTAAGTCCGAATAAGAGAGAAAAGTTTCTGCTGACATTTCCACCGCATTAAACGGATTTTTGCCTCGTACAGTTTGTACAAATTGGTACCAGTCTTGTGGGATGTTAATGTTAAGTTCAATAGATTTTTTAGCTTTTTCAATGCGGGCATAATCCGTGTCACATTCCATTCTGTGTCCCATTTTCAAAAAAATGTGTTATATAGAATGCACTTGTTCAGATTCACTGACATAATAAGAAAATGAATGCTGAAGAAAAGTTTACGTTTTTGTTTTGCCCTGGACAAGAGTCTGAATAGGCTAGTGTATTAGTTACTGTCGCTGGAAGATTCTGCAAATGCTGCACGAAATACGATGATATTTTATCAGATCTCCGATGAGCAATCCCTTCATGCCACACGTAACAGCTTGCGGCATCTGTTAGTCCACTATGTTGGTATTTAGGGAAGGTGTGGGCAGGCATTGTTGCAAATCAAAAAGTACTATTTGAGTGGATTGACTAGTTTTAGATAACAATTTGTCGTGTTCTTTCTTCTTATATGATTCATCAGCCTTAGTCAAGTGTTCATTTTTTCCATTAAGTTCAGTTTTTCTTTCCAAATCGTTTGCATACTTAATCTGATTGTTATATGTATCACATACTTTACAAGTGTCTATACCAGGACTTTTAAATTTGTAGCCTAGTTCACGAAAAATTGAAGCATATTTAGAATATGTAAAAGGTTTTTTCTGTTGAGAAGTCCGGTCATTTTTATACAGATCATCCATTTTTGCAATATTTAGTTGCGAATATAAATAAAGCTTGCGTGTATGTCTTCGGGAGTAGCGACCTGTTAATATGATTAATTACATAAATTTTTTTCAATGTTATTTTTATTGTATGGTTCGTGGCGTCCTATTTGGTCACCGTCTGTGATTCCTGTTTCCGAGCTGCGTGTTTTCGCAATTGCGACGTCAATTTTATTTCGGGATACGCCAATAATATTCTGAAACATCTTCTTGCAAAATTTTACTGAATAAATAAAAAAAATGTTCCAAAATTCATATAGTACCTACCGAAACGGTAACCATATCTTGTTTTGGCAAATAGAAAATATTGATTATATTAAATACTTATTATTTTGCCAAAAGCAGATATGGTACCAGATATAGACCATATCTTGTTTTGGCAAATATGACTTGCTTAATTTTAAACATATCTGAAACTTGTTTTATTGATTAAGAAGTCAGTAGAAGAGATAAACCATATCTGATTTTGGCAAATAAAAATATACACATAAAAGAACAAATATGCATTTAAACCTCAAAACATCAAAAATCGAACATGTCTGCTTCTGCTAAATAGCCACAGAATTGCATATATATATATATATTTTTGTTTGTATTATATAATATATAGTCAGTGGCGAAAGGTCCCTGTTAAAAGTAGGTAGGCTGTGTTATTTAATTGAAAGTCCTAACACAGTCATATTTACAGGATTTGCATTTGAATTTGTTCATATTATACAGTATTTTACTGAACTTACTTATTTCACGTTTTTATAATTTATTAACAAAAATAAATTTAAAAAATAATACACTATCGAAATTTGAACTCTAGATATAAATTTATATTGTCTCAGTAGTTCAGCATTCTTTCGAAGGGACCATTTCGTATAGAGTCCAGTATTAGAAAGAATATTATTATAAATATATTATAAATATGTCAGACGTTTATACACATAGGCTCAGGTTTTGACAATGTATGCGTGTATTTTTTATAATATAATAGCTGAAGTACCCGGCTTCGCACAGGTCGCTTCGTGGTTATATTTATCTTAGATATTTAAAAAATAATAAGAGGTAATTATTTTTTTAATATCAAAATATCTGTGTGATACAAATATGGCAATATGAAAATAATTCTAATAGGAGTAAAGGTCAAACAAAAGAACACTAAATTAAAATCGAATCCAAAATATGCAAACGTTATTAATGTTATTAATATGTAGTAAAAAAAAATCAAAATTGGATGGAACAAACAAACAATAAACTTTGTATTTTATATAATACTAATTTAGAAACCATTCACAGGTGTGCGCACAACAACTGACAAAAGTTTCATCGCAATCGGATGAATGGTATAGGAACGCATACGAATAGAAGAAGAAGATGATTTTCTAATTCAGAAATCTTTGTGGGTATGCGCACGACAATTTAACAAAGTTTCATTGCAATCGGATGAATGGTATAGGAACGCATACGAATAGAAGAAGAAAAAGATGGTTGTACCAATTCAGAAACCTTTGCAGGTGTGCGCACAACAATTGACAAAAGTTTCATCCCAATCGGATGAATGGTATAGGAACGCATACGAATAGAAGAAGAAGATGATTTTCTAATTCACCTTCGCGGGCGTGCGCACAACAACTGGTCAAAATTTCATCGCAATCGGATAAATGGTATAAAAACGCATACGAATAGAAGAAGATAGAATAGAAGAAAAAGAAGAAGAAAATAGTTGTACCAATTAAGAAGCCTTTGCGGGCGTGAGCACAACACTTGATCAAAATTTCATTGCAATTGGATGAATGGTATAGGAACGCATACGAATAGAAGAGGATAGAATAGAAGAAAAAGAAGAAGATGGTTGTACTAATTCAGAAACCTTCGCGGGTGTTGGCACAATTACTGACGAAGGTTTAATTGCAGTCGGATGAATGGAATAGGAACGCATACGAATAGAAGAATATAGAATAGAAGAAGAAGAAGAAGACAGTTGTACTAATTCAGAAACCTTTGCGGGTGTTACGACAACAACTGACGAAGGTTTTATCGCAATCGGATGAATGGTATAGGAACCATACGAATAAAAGAAGATATAACGAAGAAGAAGAAGAAGAAGATGGTTGCACTAATTCAGAAACCTTTGCGGGTGTTAGCAAAACCACTGACGAAAGTTTCATTGCAATTGAATGAATGGTATAGGGACCATACGAATAAAAGAAGATAATATGAAGAAGAAGAAGATGGTTGTACTAATTCAGAAACCTTTGCGGGTGTTACCACAATAACTGACGAAGGTTTCATTGCAATTGGATGTATGGTATAGGGACCATACGAATAAAAGAAGATATAATGAAGACGAAGATGGTTTTTCTAATTTAGAAACCTTTGCGGGTGTGCGTACAACCACTTACCAAAATTTCATCGCAATCGGATGAATGGTATAGAAACGCATACGGGACAGACAGACAGACATACATTTTTATATATAAGATATAGCAAGCAATAAGTTGACAAAGTTTTATCGCAATCGGATGAACGGTATGGCAGCGGATAAAACACGAACAAACAAAAAATATTGTTTTTTATATTATAGATAATATGTTGTATAGTTATAGTATAGTATAGTCTATATATAGTATAGTTGTATGTGTGAAATGCACCAAATTAGTTTTAGAAGCCTTTGTGTTACGTATATATATCTCGTTACGTATTCTTAGAATTTCTACATGTCAGGTTGGCCAAGTCAAAATCAATTTATAATACATACCTACAGACAGATGTTCTTGGAAAATTATATTTTTTTGTGGAATATAAAGTTACTATAAATACGTTAATAGGCGCGTATTGACTGAGCGAGACAGCTCGCAATAAAATTAACGTCACGTGAGGCAGCCGCACGCAGCACCTTTGAGCATCGATAAACTGACAACGATTGGATCGGTTATGGCAATGGGCGAGGCGGCACATGCGTTTGCCTCGGGCAAATCACGTAAGCGTCAATTAGATTGAGCTTCTTTACGAGCTGTTTATTGGCGAATTGACAATCTGCCTGTAAAGTCGCCCAGTGTAATCATCGAACAAGCTAACAAGCAGGTTGTAAACACTCTACCGAGAGAAATTGAAAGCCGGTCAACTTTACACGCCAGCGTGTGGGCCTACTGCGTCTGCGCAGTAGAGCGCAGTAGCAACAACCTCCCGGTAAAAAAACGAACTACGTTCTGTCAAAATAGTCGCTGGATTGTGGCTTCTCAGCGAATGGAAAGTTTTATGTGTAATCATCAAATCGCAGTAGCTGAATTGCCCGCTTTTAAATTCGCCAACAAACAGCTCGTAAAGAAGCTTAATGTAATTGACGCTGTACTGACAGACTGAGCATTTTGCCTCGCGAGGCTTTTACGTATATTTTCTATGGCGAAGCTGCCTCGCGACTATTCGAGGCTGCTCGCTCAGACAGTACGCACCTATTAGCAAATTAAAAAATATTTTTATTACAAAGGCAGGTTATATATAACCACCTACTATGGAGTCTTCACCTCGGAGAACAATGTCTCCTCAATGATGTGCGTATTTAGGCAATTAAAGATTTTTTTTATTAAGACGGTAGGTTTTAAATAATTGTCTAGTATGAAGCTTTTGCAACTGATATAAATATTGATACCCATGTATAAAACAATATACGTTCTGTTGTAGAGTTGTTAAAGCCTCGGATGTGACGAAAAACTGCTTTATGACCACAGCATTGAAGGTAGATTCAATTATTTTAAAGGTTCTGAACAACTTGAATTATCTATTAATTGAGTTAACATTTACTTTGCAGAAATATTTTTTACAAAATGATAATATAAATTATATTAAATTCCACAGATTTTTTAAAGTAGATACCTATTTCGGTTGTGACACCATTGTGAAGAGTCTTGATAATAGTATTACAACCGAAATAGCTATTGACTTAAAAACTAATTGTATTATGTATACTTATATCTCTATATATATAAAAATCTCGTGTCACGATGTTTGTGGTCGAACTCCTCCGAAATGGCTCGACCGATTTTTATGAATTTTTTTATGTATATTTTTTAGGTATGAGAATAGGTCAACAAGTATATTTCATTCCGCTAGGTGATTAGGGTATCTCTATCCAGAATTTTTTTTCTTTAATTTTTTTGAAAATTTCTTTTTGTATTTTTTTTATTATTTTGCATCAAAAATACTTATAACCCCAAATTTTCATCCTCCTACCCCTATCCTCCCATTTTTTAATCGCGATTTTATTATTTTTGTATGAACAAATTTAACCGTCGTTCGTGTTTCAAACAGAACGAAATCATTTATGTTGTTGAATGAAAGATGGCGCTACGTCCGAGAAGAATTCAAGAGAAGCGTCGCGTCATTTTGACATTTCATTCGGCATATCACAACGCAGTGCGTGCAAAATTTTGTACGATTTATTTTAATTTATCTATTTTTATGTGCGTGTATTACAGTGCAAAATGCCATCAAGCCGCAAGGGGGGCCATTTGGGCCGTCGAACGAATAAAGCAACAAACATGCAAAATAGTAGAGCAGAAAGAACAGACGAACAAATCCAACAAGATAACAAAAACATGCGTGTAAGCATGTCGCAAGTGCGTGCATCCCAATCACAAGAGGCACGAGCTGAACGAAATCAACAACGACAATTGGAACGGAGTCAAGCGCGCCGGTTCGTAGTTAACACACGCAGAGCAAATGACCGACAACGCCAACAAGTACATCGAAAATTTACATCCGCTTCGTTCCTTCGTCTCGCATTCGAGTACGAGTCAGATATTGAATATTCCGCTCATCCGAAAGTACTGATTGGTGCTATGGACAAAGAATGTCCCCATTGTCATGCGCTCAAATTCAAACATGAGTCAGCCGGGATGTGTTGCGCATCAGGAAAAGTGCAACTACCAGAAATTGAGATACCACCAGAACCATTGAACGGGTTGCTCATCGGCACGGTTCCAGATTCAAACCTGTTCCTGAAGTCCATTCGCACATTCAATTCATGCTTCCAAAAGACTTCGTTTGGAGCAACAGAAATAGTTCACAATTCTGCGGCAAATGGTCAACAATTCCATTCTACGTTCAAAATCAAAGGCCAAGTATACCACAAAGTAGGCTCATTGCTGCCAATGCCAAACGAACCACATAATTTTTTACAAATCTACTTCATGGGCGGTGAGGACATCAATCATGTAGATGCACGTTGCGGCTACAATAGCCTCAATTCGCCTAATGCCAGGCGCATCGTCGGCGAACTAGACGCCCTGTTGAATGAGCACAATGAATTATTGAAATTCTTCAAAGCACACATGCACGAATTGCAAAGTGACAATCACGCTATTGTCATCAATCCTGATAAAACACCAGCTGGAGAGCACGTGCTTTGATTCAATGCGCCTGTTGTTGACGACATTGCTGGAATCATGGTTGGTGACCGCGTCGATACGCGAGAAATCGTGATTCGAAGAAGAAACAATAATCTGGAGTTCATCGCTGACACACCGTTCATACGACGCTTTTCAATATCCGCTAATTTTCTGGAAGGGACAAGACGGATATTGCATAAACATTAAACGACGAGATCCTGTCACAGGTAATTCATTCATTATGAACATCATTACTCATTTTGGATTGAGAAAATGAATGGTTGATGTTTTTTTGTTTTTATCGGCGGTCATCGTCTACAGCGCTCTATTCCTCTTTCTGTCATAGATCCCATCCCCACACACTTACGATACATTCGCTATTTTTTATTTAACAACCAAAATATTCACTAGAAATAATTTATATGGCAGAACAACGTTTGCCGGGTCAGCTAGTATATATATATAAATCAAAATATATTTCTTTTTTCCACATGGCGACAACTGAAATCTACATACATAACAAAATTAATACAAAGTATCTATGTTTGGTTCAAAATACCTACTTCTCATGCCTATTCCAATTTTAAATTCTCATGAGAGATACATTAGTATGCATTATTATTTTAGATTCGATTTTAATTTCTTTTGTTTTATTTGGCTGTCAGAATTATATTCATTTTTACATTTTGTGTTATACAGGTATTTTAATATTGAACAATTTAATTATTATTGGTTTATTAACCAAGGTAAAAGTATATCAATCTATGAAGCGACCTCGTGTGAAGTCGGGTGCTTCAGTGCTTCATTTATATTATCATTTTGTTGATTTATCTAACAGTGGTGGAGGAGAAGTTTATCATCATCGAGTGGATTTACTATGTAATATGTTGTGATGAGTATGGGCCCCACATCGTGAAACGGGTCCCCAGGCTAGGATCTTTGGCGGGCCCCCCTACCTATCGCTAAGCATAAAGGCAGTGTGACGCTCTATTGTTTTCCAAACGGTGTACGCGGTAAAATTAATCTGTATGTTTAGTGCTTTATTGTATATTTTAATACATCCATTATGGAGATGTCGAGTATTCATACACAATTAAAAATTGTATCATACAACCACATAACTTTAAATAATAATATTATTGTGAAGGAAAATAGGGCCCGCAGGCGACTTTTTGGTAATTGTGCCGCAGAGGTGGCGAGCTTTTATAATTATTTTTTTACGAAAACAGTTTATTCCATATAGACAATTATTATAAATACCTTTTTCTGCCAGCGCATCGGCTTTTCGATCCTATAATCGTTAATTGAAGATTTGAAATTTTCATACATTTTGATACACCATTATCACAAACTAAGATTATATGTGGTAATATTAGGTCGGGGTAGGTTAGATTAGGTTAGGTTATGTTATGTTATGTTATGTTATGTTATGTTATGTTATGTTATGTTATGTTATGTTATGTTATGTTATGTTATGTTATGTTATGTTATGTTATGTTATGTTATGTTATGTTATGTTATGTTATGTTATGTTATGTTATGTTATGTTATGTTCTGTTATGCTATGTTATGTTATGTTATGTTATGTTATGTTATGTTATGTTAGGTTAGGTTAGGTTAGGTTAGGTTTCGTTTGGTCTAAAAAGAAAGTTGTAAAATCTCATGTCCACCTCTGCGGCACATTTACCGACTTTTTATTATTAAAGCAAATTTGTGATGTGTGTTTATCTCACTTATTTGGTCGACTTGCTTTGCCGGGCCCCTCCTGAGCTAGGGTCCCCAGGCTAGAGCCCTGTCAGCACCCTCCTTGTGGGGGGGGGGTCCATGATGCTGAGTATGTAGATTTGAGATATTGCGGTCTAATTAAAATGACATGCTGAAGCGAAACATAAGTAACTATATTTAAATTTTGGTGCTATATAAAGCATATGAAGTTTTACTTAACTGTGCAGAAAAAAAGAAACAAAGGTTATGTCATGTGTTACTATATAAATGTGATTTTTCAAATGTTAAAAGTAAATGAAATATTTATTATTAATTACCTATCACCCCACCTCCGAGAAACGAAATCATGGCGAATGGTTTTCTGCCTTACCGTATGTCATAGGGTAGTTTTTCGTATTATCCTCACAACTTTCAACATGGCTGCAACACAAGGCTTCGTAAAATTTCAAATACTAGTACAAATATCTATACTTACGTAGATATTTGTTTTGAAATGTTTCTTTCTGCGAAATTGTAAATCCATTTTGAAATTCAAAGAAAACATCCCAGCTCCAGGCTATAAAATCCTCTATAATCTTTAAATAAAGCCAAATACTTATATATATATATATATCATCTCACGCTTTATTGTGTACATAGTTATTTCAATGCTACATGGTTATCGCTCAAAGAAGAAAAGAGAATTTTATATACCTACATTGTAACTTCCGTTGAACCGTTCCGTAGGTAAAATATTTTCTTCAAATACTACATACTTATCTATATTGTAAAATAGAATATATTATATAATGTAGACGTCTACCAACTATAACTCTAAAACCATGAAAACCACTTAAATATTTCAGAATTGGGATCGGACCCTTGATTACAAATCTTGAAAAGCTCGTATCGAAATTGGAATCCCATAAAAATTTCGGGGTTCTAAAGGTTTCATTTTTGATTTTTTAATATACTTTAAAGTATTTCGTAATATTCTATTGTTGTTGGTCATCGTGTTGGAGCCTGTTATTTAAAAAAATATAAATTAATATATTATATTTACGTAATGTTTTACAAAACTCTTTTTTTTACCGGAATGGGTACACATTACAGTGTAAGTATAACGTATAATGTAAGTACACAATGTAATTTCCGTTACTTTTGATTGGCAAGAATAGCAAAAAAATACAGTACTATTGTGCTGAACCAGTATTCCTAACTGTCGTTGACAATAACATGCCAGATGGGGTATGAAAACAAGTTATTTGGCAGGAAAAATCGCTAGATTATGTGAAAATAAAATTTCAGCCTATCGAAAAAAAATACAAAAAAATCACACCACATTTTCCCAGAAAATCATTTAAAAATTGACAAAAAATAATTAATGAATCTAACAACGTACGATAAGTAATAATTAGGTACTTAATTCTCGAGAGTGTACTAGAAAGTCTCTGATATTCGTCAATCCGATGCCACATGCCTAAGTACAGATTAAATTATAAAATCTGATACCTACCATTATATCACCATAACTCCAAGAATGCTCCTATTGTTTTATTGTGTTATTGTATTTCTCAACTACCAACCTACCTTCTTTAAATATCAAAAAATATCTAAATATCTTGCTTATTTTCAGAACATTTAAAGCTGTTGAAGGCGTAAAAAACGCCAAGTTGACAACGCTGACTATGACTCTGAACGGCAAAAAAAATGTGAAGAAAAGCTTAAATACTTGGAAGAAAAATGAAACTAAAAGGTGTCGACTTTAGATTTTGGACATTAAAATGAATTAAACAATGATGTCGTCTATTTACACCAACATAGCATGGTAACCGTATTTATAACATGCAGTAAGTCGAGATAAATGGTTATGTAATCATCCCCGAGGAGATAAATTTATAGAATTCGTTACTTAAATATAACGAGCATTATTATCGTATCTCACCGTGAAGGCATTAAGCAACAACAATAGCAATGAATTATTATATTTAACAAAGTAAGTTACGATCAGTATTGATAATCATCTCGGTTTACATGGATGTAATTACATCAAAATGAGCCATTAACATTGTCGTATCTCTGTGTAATCAATCAGCTAAAGAGATTAAATGCTAGACCCCAAGGACGTAGGAGGAAACATTGTTCTATATCGATAGAGTTGAAATAAATGATATATTATAAAATTATGCAAGTGATGCTGGAAAAATGGGTGACTTACTTACTTCCTGTCATATTCATATGTCAGAATCTGAATATGGGGATTATAAAGTCTCGCTGCTTCCAAAAGTTCAGTGACTCTTGTCATGTTATTGAGCTTCCAAGGTGAAGGAATGAAGGTGATAACGATGGACACCATAGGGTTTTCTAACATACAAGTGGAATGTGAGTATGCAACCAGAATACATATTCTCAGTCACGTGAAGTTCCTCGTCGTAATTGAATCTGTCACCAAATACTGTCTCACAAACACAAGCTACGATGTTGACTACGATAATGGGACGTCAACACAAGTTGATATGACGGAGGTCAGCGACTAGGAAAATCCGCAACTGGCATGCAATGGAACACCTTTATTAGCACCCTCGTACATACAAACTAGTCTCGACTGCAACACATCAAATTTGTCGATGTGATTTTATTGGCATATACAAAACGCACGTCACTTAATGTACCCCTGAAAATGGTTCCGATTCAATGGCTGAATAAAAAGCAGCAGCTTTTGCATGCAACGCCTAATACGCAGATGCTGAAATTTGTGATCAACCAATCGTTTTGGCTAATCGCATGACGTCATTGTTACGTAGCGTCATGGATGTGTGCATGGAAAAGAGTTAAATTTTAGATTGACATGGGCTCTATTGAAATGTAATTGCAAAATAGGTTTCTAAATTCAAACCCAACGAATATAGTTGCGCAAATATTTTCCGTCAAGTGCTTGGAGCGTGGAACTATGTGGAAGCTTCCACATTACCCGTCGGCGAACAATGGTTGCTTGATTTTATATCGTGCGATATTATATGCTGCGTATTTATAACGGTGTTTATGAAGATCAAAATGTGCACGTCTTTGTACTATTTTAGATGTTTTAATGAAGTAACGATTTTAAGCAAGCAGCTATTCTTACACTTTATTTTCATTGTGATACTAATCATAGCCAAATTCGTCAAACTATCCAATATAAGAAAAAAATCGGTGTGTGTACTTATGTACGCGCGTTAGAAGTTATACATCTTTGGCGTAACAAAACAAAAACAAAACTTGTGATAAACTAGATTCTTTGACTAGTTCTTAAGGAGGGACATGCTCAGCGTAGGTCAAAATGGAGCTTTTGTTCTATTTTCAAAGCATGAACGTTGTAGATAATCTATTTATATAATTTTGAAGCCTTATTATCCTTTATTTTTATTTTAAACATTTGATGACAGCATAAAGTATTTTTATTACATAATATAGTATTCTTTAAACCTCTCGCTCTAATGTTTTAGAATATAGTCATATTTCGGTACATGACTGTGCAGTGGTGTTACGATTTTTTACATTTATTAATTTTTAAACGCATTTATAAAACCATTAGTATAATTTATGACGAGATAATTTTAGTAAAATATTTACGATAAAAAATTATATTGATAATCTCTGTGATCCCAAATTTGACAAGAATTAGGCATTTTATTATTCAAAAAATCGGCAAAATTGATACATTTGAAGATAATTCTAAAGATACTAATTATAAGCTATGTCTTTGACCATTCAAGTGTGATAAACATCCTACGAATAATGATTGCTTTATAATAATTATTGACCTAAGAATAAGGTAGTGTTTTTTTGATCTTACTCCCTATCTTCAAATGTGTTAATCGTGCCCATTTTTTGAATAATAAAATGCCTAATTATTGTCAAATTTGGGATCACAAAGATTATCAATATAATTTTTTATCGTAAATATTTTACTAAAATTATCTCGTCATAAATTATACTAATGGTTTTATAGATGCGTTTAAAAATTAATAAACGTAATAAATCTTAACACCACTGCACATTTATGTACTGAAATAAGACTATATTCTAAAACATTAGAGCGAGAGGTTTAAAAGAATACTATTTTATGTAATACAAATACTTTATGCAGCCATCAAATGTTTAAAATAAATATAAAGGATAATAAGGCTTCAAAATTATACAAATAGATTATCTGCAACGTTTAAGGTATGTCCAGGATCATGCTTTGAAAATAGAAAAAAGCTCCATTTTGACCCACGCTGAGCACGTCCGCCCTACTCAAGAAAAAAGACCGCTTAATGGAACGCCGTTGGTTTATTTCTATGCACTTATATTACTAAATTATTTAATGGTTTCTCGTTGTTTTTATTTTTAAAGTACCAACTGTTATTCTGACGTTTAATAGTTTGTTTACGTAAGGAATTGCAAATTGCCGACAATGCAACGGAACGATTCTAAACTATAATATTATACTGTATAATCGTCACGATTGCAGTATCATACTGGGGCGTAAAGGTTCGGCTAATAACCGAACTATCGGTGGTTCGAATCCAATCGATTGCGTTTATTTTTGTGTGAAAAAATAAATTATGTGTCACGCCAAAAATACACTCTGATCTGATTTTCCAAACGCGCCTAAAGAAGTATAACTTCAAAAATATGGCTCTAAAAAAATCAAAATCGTTGTGATATTTAAATTTTGCTCTTCTATATAAAAGTTAGCATGTAACTGTGCAATAACATTGTTCTTGTGTGTAAATATTTAAATTCGTCTTCTTTGTAAATGCCGAGAGCGTTCTTTCAGTAATGCTCACGAAATGAAATCAAGAAGTTTCAAAGGTGTTATTCATTTTTCTCCATCATACTTTTCAAGGCTTAGTAGGTCGCTTGAAACAAAGCAAAGGGGAAAAAGTGAAACGCAACTATCTTCACACCCGACAGTGGATCCTCCTTTGATAGTAAAAGTAATTTCTCTTCTGTTTTATAGACTAGTTGTACATAACCGACGGCTATCCATATAATTTATATATTATACTTTTACAGTTTATTGTGATAAAATGGAGACGTATCATTAATAATACATGCTGTCATCTTGAATAATATCTGTGTTGCTATAACTTGGTGCACATAACGATAATTTGCGGTTAATTAAAAAAATAAACAGAATTTTCTTTACAGTACCTAGTGTATTCTCCACGATGGTCGAGTGGTTACTGAGTCGGCATATAATGTCGTGGGGCCCTGGTTCCAGGTTCCAAGGTCTGGAAAATTAGAATGTTGATTTTCAATGCGTACGGACTTAATAGGTTGAGCAAGTGGTTTACATCATTTCTCGTAAAAACAAAAATATGTTAATACAATCTTAACTTTTTGGAGGCTGGTTGGACCAATTATGGTCGCTTTTTCTCACCTACCTAAAATCCCCAGATATTGTCGCAAGACCGGGCGGTCACTAGTTATTATTTTTTCAGTATTTATTCAGTATTTATTAGTTAGTCATTAGTCGACCGTGATTGGAGGTACATTCAGTTACACTCAAGACAGCGGACGCGCCAAGGTTTGTTAGAGCTAAGCCGTCGTTAACCACATAGTGACTCATCCAAAACACATCTGTTCGACCTTCATTGTGCTAAATCTGATATAGTTTGAGCGAACGATCTATCATCATCCATCCTGAACTTGTCATCATCGTTTATTCCAAAACACAAGACAGTGATACCGTGCAAAAAGCGCAACCAGAGGCCAAACCTTCTTAGGATTAAACATGGTTAAAAACCGTACATTATATTTGTGTGGATACGAGAGATAATATATTATGTTCTTACCTATCGTTTATTCACAATACCACTGCTTTTGACTCTCTTAAAGACAATTATTATTACCCTATAAGCTGTAGGCGGTTTTTCAATTTATCTATTATTTTTTTTAATGATATTATAAATAATTACAAGATAAAAAGAACTTTTTATATACAACGTTTTTAAATTTTTTGTTGAATTATTATGCTCAATATCTTGATATGAAGTAAATAAAAAACAAACAAATATAGAACACTGAAATGTCATTTTGACATTTCATTTTGATTTCCATAATAACGCACGTATATATTATTAATTTAGTTGCTAGGACCACCCCCTTAACAACCAATAATAGTCTTTTAGTTTTTACGGATTTTTATGAAATAACTTTCCATACAAAACAGAATTAACTGAAAATGAATTCAATTTTGATCGAAGATGGCTAAAAGTATTAAAATAATGCATTGACATCGTATTCTGATATATTCTAAAAGTTTCAAATATCTAGCTAGTCGGGAAGTTAGTTAAAAATCGATTACAAGATTTGTACTGGACAAACAAACACCGGACAAACAAGAATACGAGCTAATAAAAACGTTGTAAAATGGAAAACTGGGGTTTGTGATAAATATACTTATCAGCGTATTAGCGTTATTATCGTTTGCATTTATTCATACACACGTCATGTAGCGATGCAGTTAAAAGATTTTAAAATAGGCTTTGCGTGAAAAATCGACAATACTATAGTTGTAGTGAATTGATACCTACGTAAAATTACAAATATAATTTGCAAAGTCTCAGAAAGACACTATTACAATCTGAGATTTAAGCAAAATTTTATGGATTAAAAAAACAGTCAAATACGAATGTATTTGAATATTTTTAATGAAAACATCAATAACGTATCAATTCAACTAATTTTTGAAATGATTGATTCACCATGTCTAGCAATTTTCTCTCGATGCTTACTAAAAGAAAATTGAGGGATTTA
Organism: Rhyacophila brunnea; assembly: GCF_057557595.1. NCBI lineage: Eukaryota > Metazoa > Arthropoda > Insecta > Trichoptera > Rhyacophilidae > Rhyacophila > Rhyacophila brunnea. Next base: position 27,817,743 of record NW_028232774.1, read on the forward strand.
TCGGCTTCGCGATGAAGAGTTTAGTTGAATTTAGAAGCATATACATTAGCCAATAAACAGTTTCTGCCAAGAATATTAGAAAGAATAAATTTTCTTCTTGGCTGACCGATGAACACGCTATGTTTACTACAGTTCAAATTTGCACCGTGTCTTAAATTGGAAAATAGTTTATTTGGATAATGAAAACTGCTACGAAAGATACATTACGCAAAAAGATAGACATTGATGAATAAACTGTATTTTATTTATAATTTGTTAAGTATTTTTGTTATTATTCAATAATAATTTATTTCAATCATGTTCCATTCAAACAAGACGTTACTAAAGGAGGTATATTAGAAGTAGGTATTATTGAACATGTAGAATTTATCTAATTATTGTTTTCAGAGGTGAGGACGGTGGTGGTTTTCACAAAGCAGGTTCAGGTATCGCTCCGTAGAAAGTGTCAACATTTTACAGCTATTTTGAAAAAAACATCAAACACATTTAGGACTGCAAATATAATATTTTCGTTGTGCAAACATATTAGTAAACAATTAGAATGTTATGTGTTCGGAATCAGAAATCTTTATCAACGGGCCCTGATACATTACACAGAAAGATAGACATTGATGAATAAACTGTATTTTATTTCTTTTTTGTTAAGTATTTTTGTTATTATTCAATAATAATTTATTTCGATTTTATAAATCATATTTGTTTGATATCTAGCACTTTAAATAAAAAGTGGTGTTGACAAAGCATGTGGATAGATTTTAGGGCATCACTAGAAAAGGGGAAATGGAGTACGTCTATTCTATCATCCCCACGGTTGGTGCCCTGGTTTGTGGAGTTTCCTTTGAAGAGGAACGAGCTTAGGCTAATACTGAGGCTAAGAACAGGGCACACAATGGGTAAACGATTTGATGTCCTCATGGAAAAAAGCGATTCGGAACTCTGCGATGGATGTAATATTTTAGAGGACATTGTACATATAGCAGTAAAATGCCCTAAACATGAACGTCACAGAGTACAGCTGCGAATTGCAGATATCTTTGAGAATTTCGACGAATTGAAAGGTACCCTGGCGGTGGATAAGACGAAAGAGCTTGGCAAAATTGTAAAGTTCTTTAACATAATCGGAGTGAGGACCTGATCGTCGGATCCCCTTCTAGAAGGGAAGAGGTGATATGATAGCGAGTCGCAGTCAAAGCTTCGGTATAATCATAAAAAAATCTTCTGTATTTTTAAAGATTTAAATATTTAAAAAAAAATGGAAATATTTTTTTTACATTCCTAAGGGGTAGTTTATGAATGAAATTACACGATGTTCTGTATTTTGAAACCCCCACTCCCTATTATCACAATTTTATTCATCATATTATATCCAGCTCTCTATCATGATGTCATACATGGACACCAGTAAACACTAATTAAATTATTATTACAACTAAAAGTTGAATGTTTTAATTTTTTTTTAAATAAATAGAAAGATAATTATGGCATGCTTTGTGCTAATCCACAGGCCGCATTATAATATTCAGTATATTTCACGCGAAGGGGTGATAAAAATGTACGTAAAATTTAAAATGTTACAATTCCACATACCCTATGTAATATGCATTGAGTAAACGTTTAAATGGATGAATAAATTAAGTCGTTTGTTCGTATTTTATATTTTTAAGGCACTTAATCCGAGTATATAACTTACGAATTTATTACCCTTAACAAGAGTTTCCCAAACTATCTGACGGATAATACTCTGGATAACACAAGGCCTTCTCAATTATGCATTTAAGTAAATATAAAAATATACGAAAAGAAGACAACAAAAAAATCGGTGTGTGTACTTATGTACGCGCGTTAGAAGTTGTATTTCTTTGGCGTAACAAAACAAAACTTGTGATAACCTAGATTCTTCGACTAGCTCTCAATTATCTTGTTAAATTACACACTTAAGAAAAAGGACCACTTATTGGAATGCTGTTGATTTATTTCTATACACTTTAACATATTTTATTGAATTATATAATTATTTTTCGTTGTTTTTATTTTTAAAGTAACAACTGCCACTACGACGTTTAATAGTTTGTTTACGCAAGGAATTGCAAATGGCTGAAAATAATAAATTCGCTGCCTAGGCAACGAAACAATTCTAAACTATAATATTATACTGTATAATCGTCACGATTGCAATATCATACTGTGGCGTAAAGGCAGTGCGTTCGGCTGATAACCGAACAATTGGTGGTTACATGTCACACGCCAAAAATACACTCTGTTGGGTCACTTCACGTCACATCACGTGGGGTCACCACTGTTGGGTCACTAGGGTGAGATTTATTAGCAGCGGATCGGTACAATAGTATATTATACATGATAGTTTCGAGCTAAGTACTTGGATTCGAGTGACATCTAGATAAATTATTCTTCGTTAATTTTACAATAAAAAGTAACACATTAACATTAAATTCTGGTACATAATCATATTTGACTAATTATAGAATCAGCGTTTTAAATTGAGTAGCGAAAAGAAATATTATTTGTTATTACAGTCGTAAGAAAATATAATACTATGAAAACTGATTATTCGGCTAATATACCATAATGGTATAATGTACTGTGATATAATGTAATAATACACCGTCTCTAATTTTGCCAATCAACTTGCTGGTCTAGCTAAGTTGTTTACTGGAAATGGATTCGCTGGGAATATATTACTGCAGGGTAATTTGATATAATAGATATTTGATCGCTTATTATTCTGCAGCTGCAACTCTGATCTGATTTTCCAAACGCGCCTAAAGAAGTATAACTTCAAAAACTATTAAACATAATAAATGTAAAATAAATGATATACTATGAAATAAATAAACCACCTACTTACTACGATACAATATCATAATTACGTATTTAATAGTATTCATAATATTACAGCATTATTTAATTTACCTGTCTTCGGCAATGTTACGGATTGTAAAGGAGAATTGAAAGTAAGTCTTTTCTCCTACAGCGGACGCATATAATTTGAAATTTTAGTTACTATTTTATCTGCATACCGAATTTGGCTATGCGAATGATCTGGTGGTGCTTGTGGACATATAAATACATACTCGCGATATTTTTACTTTTACGGAAGATGTGGCGAAATTAATAAATGATAACATTGAGAACGTCTAGTGCTTAAGAGTGTCAATGAACTATAGACACATAAAAAAATTTTGATTTCTAACTCGAAATTCGAGAGTATCGCTATTTTTGGAAATCAACATATCCTAAAAGTACGAGATTCAGCAGACTGAGGAGTGGAAATGTAGCATTCTTTGCATTGCAAAGTCAACTCAAATCCAAGCTATTTATTGAAAAGCACAAGGATATACAAACCAATCGCTCTATATATGTGTGAAACCTGGATACTAACGGAAAAACGGAAAATCAAAGCTGGTGCATCCGTATGAATGCTGACATCTGTGGACAATTTGCAGTGAATGTCTTGAGGGCGCAAAGACTCAGATGGGCTGGTCACGTTGTTAGATGCGATGCATCTACAGCACTCCATATGAAGAAACCGCTGTAGGCACTTGACCCTGGGACGTCAAGGAGGACGCGGATAAATCGAGTGTGACCGAATGGAGATGTCTAGTGAACACTTGTATAGTCGGCCATGGACCTGAATGATCTGTAACGCCAGCTTAAAAAAATCCATCCGGGAGCTCTGGGTTCTATTCCAGTAATTACATAATATTTATGTGATTTTCTCAAAGCCTGGATATTTGTGATTGTTCAAAATTACTAACAACCATATTGTACCATAAAGCAGGGACATGGTAAGTATTAATAATTACACACAAAAAAACGCCAGCTTTAATAAGTATTTCCGATTGGAACCAGCAATTATATCTGAGGACGCCAAATAGTGAGTCTCAACACCCTCTAATACCTCCATGGATTTGGTGTCTGGTAATTTCTGCCATCTATAATGGGAGTTAATGTTTTTAGCTAAAATGTATTCGTACAAAATGTTTTCGGATAAGTTACATGTTATATAATATAACATGTAATCCAATAAATGGCTTCCAATGTTTTTCAGGGGGGTAATTTACCCCACTTTCGGAATCACTGCTCTAAACAAAAGAAAAATATTTTAATTTGGATATCTGTTGGCCTAGATTTAAATACACTCAATAATGGGGCTTCATCAGGTCCAAGATTTATTATTATAGCTATACTAGTAAGCCAAGTCTATCTTAAATCTTGAAAATAACTTTATTTTAACAGTGATAGACAGAAGGAATTTTTAATACTAGTATAAATCATTCGACTTATATTATACGTAGGAGTATGTTGATAATGCACATATGAAAAAATACACACTGCTTATAAAAGAAGAGGTATTTCATACCGACCTACATATATATTTTTTTAACTATACCTATTTTAAAGAGCAGTGGCAACGAATTTAAATAGTTATTTAATTATTGCTTTGAATTATTGTAAATAATTTAAATACAAGAACTTGATAAATTTAATACGATGCAATTGGCATGAATACAGCGAATTGATTTATTATATCATTCATACGTAGTGAATATATTACGCGAGAAACAATTTTTGAGACTTTTGATTAATATGAAATTATTGGTCTATAATTGTAACTCATACTTGTATGAAGATAACTAGTATCTCACTTTGAATAAATAATAAAGATGCAGATGTTCCTATATAATAATATATAAGTTTATTCTGAAAAATGAATAGGTATGCAGTCAATTGACGCTATTATAACACAATAATTACTGTCATTCAAGTATTAGTATTTTTTATTGGTTTTTATTCATTTTTTCCATACAATTTATCAAATCTACAGTTAATTCGACTGTTGTCAAAAGGAATGGTTATTTATTTATGTCATATGGAAAGAACAAAACAAAAAGATGCCGGTCTCGTGCCAAAGAAATGCTTCGATACTTTCTGTTATCGTATCGAAAAGATTCAAGTAAATGAAGTACTGTCGAAGCTACGGATAAGTATGGGTATTTGTTCGTATTTCGTAGTAAAAAAAAAGTGTGAAGATAATGCACGTAACTACAACACAATGCAACATAATGGAATGTTGATGGAATGAAGGGTGTAACAGCGTAGATGACATATTGAATATAAAGCAGAGGAAACAGAACAGATATGTTGATAATAATCTATGGTTCACAAATAATGTTTTACTGACATAAACATCGGTTTAAATTAGTTTTTTTTATATTTCACTGAAATGAATATGGAATTACTGCAAGAAACAAAAATGCTTTCTTACCAACAGAATTCAGTAATAAGTTTAGTAGAGAAGCTATTAAACATGGTTTGCAGCAATCAAAATAATATCCGTAAGGCATAAAGCCCATCAAGACGGACGAGCGGGCGCGATCGGCGTAAGAAGCGTATATTTATAACCATAATCACACGCTTCTTGCCGCGCATTACCCTTCACCTATGTAATAAGAGGCCCAAGAAGCACAAAATAATTATTATTACAGCGCCCTCATAACAAAGCAATAAAAATATTATATTATTTCTCGGGGCTTGTGATTAAATATCGGACACGCAATAACTAAACAAAGCGTACACTGTTCTTAATAATGGCTTCTCGCCCGTCTTATCGACGACGCTTCGAGCAGCGTGATTTTGCTTGCTGTGTTCAATGAATGGACTCCGTTGTATTTTCGTTAAATCGTATCGCTGAGAAGCGAAAAACGGTGACTCATGCGGCAGGTGGGGCACAAGGCATCGTCAAATCCAGTGTGCGCTGGCGTATTTGATTACGTTGTATTTTCGATGATTTACGCGCCACTTGTAGAAATTTTGCGCTAGCGCCGCACTCGCTGCGTCAATGGGCTTTATGCCTTAGAGTTACAAAGGTGACGCATGAAACAAAAAGTCGGTACACTAACATAATACTGCATTTGTTTCGTTTCTTTTTAATTCATGATTCTTGACAGACTGACCAGACTAAAACTATTACCAACGTTCCAAAAATTGGCATACACAATTTTCATTCTTCAATCATATTCCATTCAAACAAGACGTTACTAAAAGGGGTATATTAGAAGAATTTATCTAATTATTGTTTTTAGAGGTGAGGACGGTGGTGGTTTTCACAAAGCAGGTGCAGTATCGCTTTGTAGAAAGTGCCAACATTTTACAGCTATCTTGAAAAAAACATCAAGCACATTTAGAATTGCAAATATAATATTTTCGTTGTGCAAACATATTAGTAAACACTTAGAATGTGTTCGGCAACGGAAATCTTTACCAACGGGCCCTGATCTATTATGTGGTCGAGTGAAAGGTGTACGTCGGTAATAAGAGTCGATGGATGTCAATCTTTAGTGATGTTTATTCGTCAATTAATCTCAAAGTACAGAGACATCGTGTACATAAAAGGAACTCCGGAGAGTTCGATCCACAGTAAAACAACTTGGAGAGTAGATCTGAGTCAACAACTGAACAACTTGAATGGTCAGAGTTGAATGGTATTAGAATCATTTACAGCAAATTATACATAAAATAGCAAGTACGTAATATTTGTGAAGATAAGTTCATGTACAAGGGTTTATATGTGTGTGTTGTGTGTAGCACACATTGCATTACACAGATAAATTGGGATTAAGGGCTTGCGCACACAGAGAGCGGTCGGAGTTCTGCGTTCAACCGACCGTTGACCGCTAACGTTCAGGGACAGCAGACAGGTGGCGGTCAACAATAAGCGTTCCATTTGTTTACAAACGTTGTACTAACACAAGCGCTGCATAATGCTTGACCGCTATATTCCGACTGCGAGTGGAAGTGAGAAAGCACCGCTGTTGCGTACTCACTCCCCCGTGTGGTTTCGCTCTATGTTGTGTGACTGCTCAGCGGAGGTACGGCGTTCTTTGTAATTCCGGGCATAGAACTCCAGAACTCCAGCGTTCCAATTGACCGGCGCGGTCTGACCACCGGCTGTGTACCCATACAGTATGAAGTCCATACAGTACAAAGAACGCCGAACTCCGAACGCGGAACGCAGACCGCCTGACCGCGCTCTGTCTGCGCAAGCCCTAAATATTATAATATTGAGTAGGTACATTGCAATAGTCGAAATTACACCTATCGAATATTCTTAACAATATGTACATAATTAGTAACTTAAAGGGTAGATGAAGACGATTTGTTGTCATTAGGTAGATATCATAGATATGGGAGTTAAGGATACACAACAAGAAAAAGAAAATGGCGAAATAAAATTTCTTTTAAGTCACTAAAATGAATAAAACAATCATGTTTAAAGTAATTTGTAAAATATAAAAATGGTGGGTGATGAATATAAACGATTTTAAAAACAACCTCTGTTTTAATTCTATGTAACTAACTAACAAACTGCATTTCATTTGTACTACCAGAATTAGAATCGAAAAAAATATCAAAAAAGTAAAGATGGACTTTACCGACTTTGAAATACATAATATAATAATTGATGCCAGTCTCAAAACCTGTCTGCGCCTGATATCTATGTGAACCTAAAACCGATATGTACTAAGTGAGGATGTACAATTTTATTCATACACATAAGCCCTCTTACCAATGTTTTAATAGAATTTATTTGTTTACATACCTTACTACTTGCTATTGTATTAATAAAATTGTCTAAATTTAAAAAAAAGTCCTGATGCACCGTAAGTATAATAGGTTTGGAAATCTATGGTCCAAATCGTTATCGTAATAAACAATCCACGTAATAGTTTGCTAATTAATTAAATACACCAAACGTATCAGGTTGAAATCGCAGCCACTATGGGGGTCTTTGAATAATGAACGGAAACCGTAGGAGGAAAGTTTCAGTAAATAATTATCTAAATTAGTAGAAACTGGTTTACGGCTCAGTTTAACAAATCAAAGTATTTTCTCTCCCTAAATTTATTTATTGATTTGTTAAAAAAATAGTATTATAATATAACGAAAGTTGCCCAATGCGTCATAATACACAGAAAAAATACAGAGTACACAATAATTATGAATAGTAAAAAAATAACATAGAATAAAAATATAATCATTACTAATAACAAAAAAATATGAAAAATTATAAGTACCTACCTAATATAATAATAAATGAAAGTTCAAAAAATAATTAATGATTAAACACTTAACCCATTTACTGTATCCATAAAAATTAAGTACTTTAAGAAAATATATCAACCTCAAATTTAGTTAACCGCTCGATATACAGCATCAGGTCCGTCCTGTGGTAAATTAAAAATTATTTATTTAAATTAATAAAGTGAACTTTACAAATTAAAAAATTAATACTATGTCTTTGAACATTCAAGTGTGATAAACATCCTACGAATAATGATTGCTTTATAATAATTATTGACCTAAGAATAAGGTAGTGTTTTTTTTAAATACGCCATTTCTTTTGGCATTCCCCAGTGGTTAAGCTACGATATACGGCCGTAGCCATAAATTGACAAACTATAATTGAAGTAGGAAGTAAAATAATGTAAAATGATGATGATTTTTTTTTAAATGCAAAGGTTGTACGTCTTCAAAGTCTTGCAATGCAGCTCCCACGTATCTATTTCATCAGAGATGGCGTTCGGATTGTTGAATACTGTGACCACTTCCTTCAACTGAATATTTTTTTCCAAAATACCACACAATTTAATCTTTATATGGCCAAATAGAGAGGATGTTGTATCACACCCACTGAACGCGTGTGTGAAAAGAATGGTACGTGCGTCATATTTAAACGATTTTGTCAAGAACAACACATCTGGTTTACTTCCCTTTCCAGGTTTTCGAAAGACTAAGTTGTCCAAGAATTGTCCTCTTGCCGACATCAGCACAAGAAGGTGAACATCTTTACCTACAACAACTACTCTTTTGAATTCATTTGCTTTTAAAATGTCAGTAGTTACAATAAAACATCGGCATCCCATCCTCTTCTGCCTGGTTCACTTTTATGCCAACCTGTAAGAAAAGCGATTTTTTATTATTTTCGTTGCTCAAAAAAAGTTTCTGGTTTACCTGATTGACAGTGTTTCCTTGAAACATAATTTCAGGGTGTGATTTTAAATTTATACGGCGTAATCTTTCTACAAACTTTGTTCCACTGGATTCAGCATTTGATGAATATCCGTCAAATAAAACTCCAATTTGTGACTTATGGTGTTTTGTCAAATAAGCCAAATATATCTTCGCAATGTCACCAAAAGATGAATTTCGGGACCACACTACTTTATATAGAAGATGTCCTCCATCAACCACAATAAACTGATCGTTAATGTTGGTGCCGTGAGTCTCAATGCTGGTGAAAGCCTTGTAGAATAACGATTTTGTTCCTTTTCTCATACTCTGTTCTGAAAACAGTGACATGGGGTAGGGTGCTATTTCTTATGTAAAAAAATGTTGCCAATCTTCCTCCGTTTCTTTATATATACATATTCTTTCAAATAGGGTAAGCGGATCAGCTACAATAACTTTAGCGCATCCTGCTTTCATACTACCGCCAACGGATGCAATGGTAACAATTTTGTCTTTTCTTTTGAATTTAACATTGTGAAAGTCGTTACCGACTATTCCATTAATCCCTTTTAACCACTCTTCTTGGGAATTATAGCAGTTTACTGCTGTTTCTCCAACAATCCCACTACTCAACAACATTATCTCGTCGGTTTTGGGAAATGGGTAGTGTAATGATAGCCATTCAAGAAGCTTACTTGAGTCAGCATTATCTCGGTCAATTCGGGAACTTCTCATGTCAACATGCTGTTCCGATGATTCGGACTGAACATTACAGAATAACTCAATTTCATTGCATATCTTCTGCATACTGACCATTCCCAAAGTTCATCTGGTTAGAACACTGTCACTTATGCTTCTGCCCTGTGTTAGACCTATATAAATCTTCATTGTTTTCTTTAATGTTTGTTGGATGGCATACCCAACCAAATTCCACTCCAGTGTTTGTCAGAGCGACGTATCGTAAAATATTCGCTGCTACTGAACTCCTCAAATTCAGCAGCGTCCATTTCTCTTTCAGTTGTTGCATATCCTGAAAATAAAAATGAGCACTTTTGGCGTAAAGAAAATGGCCTGCTGCATGAACATTTATTCAATACTTTTCAAATCAAGGTTCCAATCACCAGTTCGTTCGGCCTGAATAAAGTGTTTGATGAGCGTTGTCCTGTAACCATAGCTTTGCAGTAGAACCATTATTTTCTAGCAAACACATGGCTTTTTCAAATTTATTTATGACCATTTTGAGGACAGTATCATTGGAATGAGCGTTTGATAACTCCGTTCTATCAATACTACTAGTAAGGTGATGGAGTGCACCTACTTCTTCTTCGGTAAGTTCAATTATTGTATCCCAACACAATACACATGTATGTGTATAACTGCGCGCGCGATGGAGACTAAACTAAAGCAAAAGTGGTACTGATTCGTATCGTGCGCGTATTGGAATGTGGCCCTTTCTACCACTCCCACTACCCTCCCCCCACCCCCACGCACCATCTGGAACATTGGGCCTATTGGCCATAAATTAATAAATAAAGTAAATTTACTAAATAATAAAGTCTAGTTTGTAACCCCAAACTGTTTATTTGTAAGATCTTAAGATTAAAATGGTATTTCTTCTCATTAAAGTTTGATTTTTTACTAAAACGCGTGTTTTCGAATACATATATATTGTTTTCAACAGCAAATATCTCATAAACGGTCAGAGATAGAGAAAAAATGTATGATTTAAAAAAGCTTTAAAATTGTATATAATAATATTTTTGCTACGACCGACCATTTTTGAGATATAAGCGAAAAACCAAAAAAAAAATCCCAAAAATTTGCGGTTTTTTGCCCGCTAAAAGTTGTGCCAAAGTCATCCGAATTGGCAAAATCGTTTTTTTCGTACTCATCATTATATACAAGTAGGAAAAAAAAAATCTTCTACCCCACCTTTTGCAACCAAAAAGTACAGATTGACTGGACTATTAAGACCACAATGTCTATTATAGTGTTTGTTAGTTTTTAAAATTCAATTAAACCCTGCCTCATATACGCCGTAGTAGATAATAGTTAAAAAATATTCGTTTGTATAAAATATCTAAAATTAATCAAAATTAATCATTAAACAATAAATAATTTTACATATTTTGTAGATTATATTTTTATACCGATAGCATACCTAAACTATTATGGTTTGGCTTAGGCAGGGCTTGATTTAATTTAAAAAAAACTGCAAATTGTATTGCAAATTGTATTCTTAGTTGAATGAAAACAAATAAGTATGGTTGACAAAGTTTAGTGTGCACCTTCCAGGATTCGAACCTGGGACCCACGGCGTGATAGTCCGACGCTTAAGCCGCGCGGCCACCGTGGGTGTTTGTAACTTATATACCATATAATAAAATATATTTATAACCATAAAAAATATTTTGGAGTAATCCGTGACGTCGGCTAGTAAAGTAATACCTACTTTGATTTAAAATACAAAAGTCGATAGCCAATTTGGGGAGCGCTTCAGATAGTATTATAAGAGCCAATAGTTAGAATTTGTCGTAATTAGTATGATATGAGAGATGCAGGTTCGATTCCTGATTCAAAAAAGATTTTTTCTATTGGTTATAATCCATTTTCTCAGAAGTGTTATCAACATTATGAATGTTCAATATTTACAATATTACATTATTAAATCTTGTGAATTATTCGTTGAATAAAAAAAAATAGTTAATTAAATTATCTACTTGTTATAATATAATTAATAATAAATATCATTAATCATGTGCATAATGAAAGTGAAAAATGAAGCTTCTTTTGTTGGAGTCATCGTCGGTGTTACCAAATGTCGAATACAAATATATAGGAGTAAAAAGTTAAAAAAAATAAATAATATAATGAACACCTAATATTATATCTGGCAAGAAAAACATCAAGTTGGCAACGCTGGTAATGGTGGGTATCTACATGCCTTGGGTGTAATTGAAAATTCAAGAGTGATCCATCAAACCGTGACAGACAACGTGCGTCTATTTATAGTTAGCTACACGTCGTTATCTGTATGACAAGCGGCGTAAGAATGAAATTTGATTTAATTACATGTAATCATTATAAGTGCATTATGAAGTCTCACTTCACGAAAATTCTGGAAATAAGTAAGATACAAAGCGGGCTATCTTCACAATAAAATTGTTTGTTTGGAATATTATGCAAACTGCGACATTTGCTACAGTCAAAGCTAATTAAAGTATTAACTAGGTATTAACGCGATGAAAAAAGTGGCACGAATTACAATTGAAACATTTTTTTTGTTAATGCGAGAATTTGAGTTCACACAACAATCTTTTTGAACAAATATAATTTTAGAACATCTGAGAAAGACACAGATTGAAAAATAAATATTTTTGGAACGTATCTGTACCGAGCGAGACTCGTCATCACATACACCTGATTCCAGTAAATGTGGATTTTTAATTAAATAACCAGTACAAGATATTAATCATGCCAAAACAGCGGTCGAAATGGAAAAGTTTACGAACCGGAGGGCTCGACAATTTTCTGAAGATATTTAGTTATCAAATATTATGTATATTTTATAAAAATAAGTTTGTTAGATTTTCTATTATATGGCATATTTAGCTCAGATGGTTAAATTTTTTTTCCATGAAACGGAGCGATAATTTTACCAATTTCACGAACCGGACGGCGCTCCGGTGCCCTCCGGTCCATTTCGAGCCCTATGCCAAAATTCACTGATACATCCAATGTATTATTTCAATTTCTGTTAATATTGATAATAAATATTACATAACTAATTAATAAAATAGAAATGTAAAGGCAATTCATCATGAATCAAAGTTTTATAGGTTTGACTCGGTATCTTTATGATAGTTAGGCCATAAAACGCAAGAAACACGAAAGGCGCCGAGTGTCTTCAAAACCAATATTGATTACGCGTTTTGTTTACGTGACAAAGTGTAATGTATGTTATGACTTATGATACAGACGGAAATAACATGAAATAACATGTTATTTAACACGTGTTTAAGTTTAGCCCATATTTCTCCACACTCGAGATTTAAAACTTGTTACAACCTCACTCAAAAAGCGATCTATTTATTTTTTGTGCTTCTGGGTAATATATTTACAATATTAAGCGTTGGAGAGATCCTGACGTCGCCATCTTGATTAATTAATACCTTGCTTCGAAAATCAAAAAATGGCTGCTGATATTTACGAAATTTAAGAGAAAACCTCAAACGTATAGTTATTAGTAAATTTCGACGTAATTCGTATTGTACAGGTTGCTTAGTTGTTAAAGCATATTAATCGTAATTTGCTTGATGCAGATTCAAGTTACGCTCGGTACAAATTTATTTTCTCTTATGTATCTTTCTGAAGTATTTCAAATTAAGTACATTCTTAAATCTTGTGTATTTTATTGGATAAAAAGTAGTAAAAACAATCTTTATGTTTATGAAAAAATATGTATTACTCTAATCGATCATTCAATGCAAATTTTTTTCAGTTAATAACGACAATTTCTTTATGTATACCTATTAACTATTTTTTTAATCTCCTGTAATGATATAATTTTAATAATGTTATTAACATGACATTGCCAAAGGCATGCCCAATAAGAACGACCTATTCAAACTGTCACAAAAAGTAATCTAACATAAAAGTATTTAAACTACCTACTATTAGATTGACTGATAATTTTATACGTGTAAGAAAGTATAACACATTGAAACTAGACACCTTCAAATTCAAGGCTTTATGAAAATGGTTTTAATATTAATCAAAAAGTTTTGTGAAAAAATATGTATTGCTATTTTCGCATTAAGGTGTGTCGGGTCACACGGGTTTCCATGGGTAGAAGTAATTTCAAAACATGTTTTTATGAAGGATGGTTATTAATTAATCAAACTATTGGGTGAAAAAACTGAATCCAAATAAATATTGTTTGAATTCGATCTAGGCGTGAAATGAGAGATGTGATTATTTTGTCTGCGAATTTACAGTATATATTATGAAACTATTAATATTAAATGTGTATTAAACTTAGGAAAATAATTAATTATTTGATATATTTGTTTTAGCAGTGTTAGATTTAATAAAAATAAATCTATAGTTTCAGGATACAAATGCTTAAGTCAGTTTGGTTGCAGTTGAGATAATCGGTTTTGAAAAAATCACAGTTTTCAAAATACTTTTGCTTAGAAGTTAATTGGTGTATATTTTTGTTATTTCTTTTAAATTATTTATATATGATTACGTTTTTGGTAGTGTGTTATATTCAATGTTTTGAATAAGTAATTTTTCTTAGATAAATAAATGATTTTCTCTAATTTAAGTTATTTCTACAAATTAAAATATCTATTTATTTTGCTTACATGTCATAAAATATATGACACACAAAAAATAGCACAGTTATTTATATACATTAGTATTCTTAAGTCATAAAACGCGACATAAGAACTTTTACTCTGCAGCCCAAAGAAAGAATACTTCATATTATTATACAGTACAATCAGATGCAACGCAGTCAAAAACCATAGCATTCATATAATTATTATGAATTGAAAAAATTGAGGATATGGTCAAATTGGAAAACCAATTAGGAAATTTTGGAATCCACGCATGGAAAGAATACCATACGTATTTTACGCTGTATGACATAGAAAACATAAGAAATATTATTTGCATCATTATAAATTAGTTTTAAAGACTGATAGATGACGGTGTCATAATCTCTCTGGCATCCTAATCTATCTTGGTTATATTTCTCAGATGTTTGGGTTACTTTCGCTGTCGTATAATTCTAAGAAAATGAATTTAATTAAACAATTCAGCAACTTATTTGGAATTTTGGTGGATTTGTTGTTACATAATATAATATTATATACTTCAAATTATATTTAGTGTTAGTTCTTTTTTTCTTTGTTTTCGTTATTTAAATAAATGGAAAATGAGTATTTTTTCTTTTATGGTGTTAACTGTAAATTTATGGTGGAAACATTGTATTAATTAAAATAAAACACAGTACATAATATGTAGTACTAATTTCTCTTAGTTTAATATTCACCTGTAGCGGTTTCATCCGCTTCAAAATACTGTAATCTGTATTATTGTATGTTCTTTATCAGTTGAAAATGTCCATTTAAAGAAGAAGAAATCACACCTCAATAAACTATCTGAAATCAGTAAAAAACATTTATATGTATGTAATACGTGTATTATGTTGTGTATTTATAATAGGTATGTATATGGGTTTGTATGTTTGTATATGTATGTATGTGTGTATAATATATATGTATGGATCTGTGTATGTATATATTATATTATATAGTGTTTGTATTTGGGTATGTATATGTGCTTATTTGTGGATTTGTTGTAAAAAAAATATTAGCAAGTAAGAGTGTTTGTCTAATATAATGTTTTAAAGCTCGTATTATTGATATATCTCATTATTTAACTTCATTAAAGTCCTAGTATTGACGATTTTAGACCTCTTTAATGTAGTATTTATTGATTATTATTTAACGATCTATTATAAGGGTTTGACGATATATACGCCTATCGATTGTATTATTATTGATAGGGGTTTTTTAAAAACACTTCAACTATTTATAATTTGTTAACTTAATTACTAGGTGGGTGATAGAGTTTTTACCTACTTTATTGTACTAATTTATTATACAGGTTACAATTAATTGTATTCGATGTCAGTGTATATTTACCTTTTGGTGAGTGCACATAATGCCTGAAGATGCCGAAAGGTAAAACCCGGGTCGAAAAAAACGACTCAAATGGAATAGTACAAAACTTAAATCCATTAGAATAAAATAAGTATTTAGTTATCTAGGGTCATGTAGGATATATTTTTTTTATGTCATGATTATAAATTTTCAACGTAAATATATGCCATATTCAAAAAATTAAATGCCTGATGTTCAATTGAAGTGAAATAATATATGATATGTGGACGTTTCACGCGGGTTTAAAACGTTAAAACGTACGTGCGACACATTCGAGCCAAGTGTTATTATTCAAATACGTGTCGGCAATCATAACATCACATCAAGTGCATTCAACAAAGCGACAGTTTTATTTTTAACATGGCTCGACTGGCAGTTGGGGTGCGTGGAGTAATCCCGCCTTTCTGTGACACGACGCGCGTATAGCGTCGCGGCGCCGTCCGCTCTGGCGAGAGGCGTCGTCAGCGGATTCCGTTACTCGACGGACGGACTCTGGCACAGTATTTCACAGCCTGCGGCGAAGCAAGCACTACTCTGCTTCGATAAAACGCAACCTTCTCTATGCCCGTGAAAAGTTTTTTTTTGTTTTAAACTTAAGTGAACATTATTATATTAACATGCACTTGCATTTATTAATGTTATCAGTGTTTATTTAGAATTTATTTAATGTACTTGAAGTTTATAATCTTGTTGTTGTGAAGTATTTAATTAGTGTTGTATTTTTGAGTGATGAAAGGCAGTGTAAAGTTTTATCTAATTAAAAAACAGCTTAATTAAGTGATTTATTGTGAATTTTTCTTAATATACAGTTGATGTTTAAAAAGTTATAGTTCTACGTGGATTTCAAATACAAGGTAGGTACTAATTTAATAGTTTATATAAAGTGTATTAAAATAAAATATAATATTATACATTATATAATTATATAAATATAATATTATACATTATATAGTATAAAGTTTTTTTTAATTTAATGTTTTAGTTTTAAGAAGAAACTACATTTATTTTAAATGCTTCTAATTAATAATACGTCATGCACTGGGATAAATAGTTAAGCATTCAGTATAACAAGATTTCAACGTGATTACATATTAATTAGTGGATAAGATTATCACAATGGCTAAACGATTACGCATCAGTCATATAATGTCTAGGGTCTGGCAAATTCACGTGTTATTTTTCAACGTGTGTTTGGACCCAGAATATGGATCTAATTATTGATTGAAAAGGTGGGTAATATCCATTTCTTGGACAAAAAAACAAAAATCTTTTAAGTCTTCCAGCGCTAAAGACGCGCTAAGCGCGTGGCCATTAGATATCATTAGCGTGATAATTAAATGTGGTAATTAATTAGTAATTAACTGGTCAGCAGTGAATGTGTTAATACAATCGATCTTCTTTTGACATGGTTTAAAAATGTTTTAAGGTTAACTGGTCCTTATTTTGGTTTAAATTTATTCATTAGTTAAACTGGCGTTTACATAGTAAAATTCTATTATAATGGTGTGAAAGAAAAGTTTTTTTAGGCCAATAATTTTATATAGTATAATTATTAGTGTTTTGGGCTAAAATTATTTGGGATAAAACTATCACCAGAATGATCAAATGATAACTAATAATAATTATGATGAGTTTACAGCCTAAATTAGCTGTTATTGTAATAATTTAAAAAAATGTAGAACTGACAAAAAATGATTACAAAAACATTAAATTATTTCCTATTTTATTGAAAAAATAATTGTTCTTAAATAAAACTTCAAAGTAAAGTAAAAAAAAACAACCAAAAAACTTGTTCCCAGAGTAGAAATTAAAAATGATGTCTGCAGTTTTAATAAGAGTTTAATGAAAGTAAAGAAATATATTGTATTTAGCACAAAACTACGGCGAAATTGTAGAAATTATAATAAATTCTCTGCGCAAATTTATGAGTACAGTTCTAATTTTGAGATAATGAAGATTGTGATGAGAAAGAAATTTAATAATAGTACGTTTATTATAAATGCAATGAGATATCGTTATTCTGCACAATTGGTAGGCGTGTATTTTTGTATATTTGTTCACCAGATAAGTGAGATAAACAATAGTAAAAAATAATATTTGGTTGTATGATGCCATTTTTGATTATTCTGTGTTGATACTTGACAACTCCGTAATTCAAGTTGATTTATTAAAAAGTACAAAAATCTAAATCTGAAATCTGAAACCTTAATTTGGAAAACACTATTGTAGAGCGTTACACTGTCCTTCACACTAGCGATGGGTAGGGGAGGCCTCCAAAGATCCTAGCCATCTTCAGGATGTGGGTACCATGATTTACATAATATTATATAATAAATAAAGAATATACATAACTTGAAAACACCTCATATATATATATATATATATACCCACAAGAAAAATCACATTTGAAAAAGAATACGATGTTCGACGGGATTTGACTATCGGTTTTTGTGTAATCAAGGAATATTAATTACCTCTCTCTTGCCAAATATTTTAGTTATAACGTCTACTTTAACTTGCTAACTTAATAAACCATTTATTTTATTCAACGAATAATCACAAGATTTTGAGAATCTATCATTCCATATAATATTGAACATACATAACTTGAAAACACCTCAGATATACCCACTTTTAGTGGATATGTTACATTCTCAAAATCTTATGAATTATTCGTTCAATATAAGAAATGGTTTAAATAAAGAATAGTTAATTATAAATATAAGAAAATTAATGCAATACAATAAGGGTACTCGAAGAAATTAAAATTTTAATTCGAACGAGGTAAGCATTGAATAAATTGGTAAACTTAATTTTATTTATTTAGCTATAATAAATCGGCATTATTGTGATTTGATTATTATAATATACAAGCTGAAGTACCCCGTTTCGCACAGGGTCCCTTCGTGGATACATTTATCTTAGATATTTAAAAAAAATAATAAGTAATTATCTTCTTAATAGTAAAATATCTGTGTAATACAAAATGGCAATATGAAATTAATTCTAATAGGAGTAAAGGTCAAACAAAAGAACACTAAATTAAAATTGAATCTAAAATATGCAAACGTTATTAATAGTATTAATATGTAGTAAAAAAATCCAAATTGGATGGAACAAACAAACAACAAACTTTGTATTTTATATAATACCAATTTAGAAACCTTCTCGGGTGTGCGCACAATAACTGACAATAGTTTCATCGCAATCGGGTAAATGGTATAGGAACACATACGAATAGAAGAAGAAGATGGTTTTTCTAATTCAGAAACTTTCGCGGGCGCGCGCACAAATACTCACCAA
Source organism: Rhyacophila brunnea (assembly GCF_057557595.1). NCBI lineage: Eukaryota > Metazoa > Arthropoda > Insecta > Trichoptera > Rhyacophilidae > Rhyacophila > Rhyacophila brunnea. The sequence continues at coordinate 27,836,810 of NW_028232774.1, forward strand.
AGTTTCATTGCAATCGTCTGAATGGTATAGGAACCACACGAATAAAAGAAGATATAATGAAGAAGAAGTCGATGATTTTTCTAATTCAGAAACATTCGCGGGTGTGCGCACAATAACTGACAAAGGTTTCATCGCAATCGTATGAATGGTATAGGAACCATACGAATAAAAGAAGATATAACGAATAAGAAGAAGAAGAAGATGGTACGGTAGGTTGTACTAATTCAAAAACCTTTGCGGGTGTGCACACAACAACTCACCTAAGTTTCGTCGTAATCGGATGAACGGTATGGCAGCGCATCAAATACGATCAAACAAACAAATATTGATTTTTATATATTAGATTATAATGATCATTATTTATTAATTCAAGAAAATGAGCTCTTAACTAATCATACTTGTTGTACATACTAAGCAATTGTTAACAATTTCGTCTATAAAGTATGATTGTGGTAATTAAGAATTCTAGAGAACGTGAATGTGTAAGTGCTTAATACATTAAATGAATAGTTAAGTGTTGTTAAACTATTGTCAACAAGATAATACTGGTATTGGAGTTAGAAATAGTTCTAAAATAAAGTAGGTAATTTTTATTTTATTTAATATTACGTTTTACCCCCAAGAAATAACAGTATAATAGATTCATTATTATATCTGGTTAGATACTTGCTTAGCATTTTTCTTGCCATATATACAATTTATTTTTTGATTGGATCACTTAGCTTGCAAAATACGCATCTCGCATATGGCGTTAAATCTAGCGTTTTCGACAACGTTTTAAAATTCTCAAAAAAGAATATTATACTATATTTGCTTAAATTTGGCCTAACTTAGCATTAAAATAAGTATAAAATACTACGATATATAGCTAAGTGATGTCCAAATTTGTACCTGTATTAATTTTTAGTTAGGTAGGTAGATGAATTATTTTTTAGTATTGTAAAACAATGAATTTCTATCAATAATTTTGATTCCACGAGTCTATACCTAATTATGACAAATTTTTTGAAATAGTAGTTTCTGGTTTTTTACACTTTTTCTGTCATCTAGTTTATTTTCCTATTATTTAGCATATTTTTGTGAATGAAAATTTTATTGGAAATGTAATATAACCTGGCATATTACCATGTGTTACCATTACCATAATATATGCTTATTATATGACCGATGTTCCTCGAGCGGTAACTTGTCGGCTTGTAAAGTCATGGCTCTCAAGTTCAAATCCCGGATCTGGAAAATTCAAAAATTATTTTATTAAAGTGTGTTTGAACCCACAAGTACCTATTGATTGAACATGTGGCTAACATTAATTTCTAGTAAATTCAAAGCTCTGTAGATACAAGACTGCATTATACTGAGGCCCTCATGCTTCTCGTAGGATTGAACATGCTTATCTAGTTTATTATATAAATTTGAATGAATTATTATTTTATTTTAAGTAAGTATCTATAATTTTATAAGAATTGATTAAATTCCATAACTTTTTAATGCTACGTGTTATTGAGATTCTTTTCACTTAGTTATATAGATCGTTATATATCATAAATAAATATTATTATGTATAAAATATATTACATTATCGTAAAAAAATCGATGTCGTGACCAAATATAGATTATAAAAAGTTGCAATTTCTTTCAAATTACAAGCAATCTCAAATTTTATCGATCAGGTTTAACTGAATAATGTTTCGTGAAAATTAAATTAATCTCCGGTTTCTCCATTTTCGATATATTTACAGCACTTACTCCGTTAACGAAATGAACTTTAAGTGCTTTTTTGGCATGTATTTATTAGAAATGCATAGTACCTCAAAGTTCTGTACAGATGCTACATACATTATTGTGGTTATAACGTAATATAGACGAAAATTAACTCTTTACAATATATGCGCGTATTGACAGATTTTGTTGTTACGAGAAATGGATGTCAGCCACTTGCTCAACCTATTAGGTACATACTCTGACTCATACACAAATTAAAAAACAATATGTGTACTTGCCAGATCCAAGATTCGAACCTGGAACCCATCACGCAATAGGCCAATGCTTAAGCCGCGCGGCCATCCTGGGTGTTTAGGTGTGGAGGCCCATATGATACTATTAGATCGGACATGGTCGAAAGAAAGAAAAGAATAGATGCGCGAACGCCGATTAGTCCAAATACGCTCAATGCGCAAGACACAACGGACGGCATCGAATACGTTCAGTCGGTCGCAAAGCCGACAAATATATGCTTTTATTGCAAAAAGTAAACAAATTTAAGTAATTTGTCGTATTTATGAAAAGGGGTGTAGTGTTTTAAAGAAATACAAAGAAAAGTAGGACTTTCAATTCACAATAGAAAAAACAGCATTATTTTTCACAATAATTGTGAATGAAAAATGTGTGTATTGTAATACAATAATAATATTTTTTTTTATTAAATTGTAATAGTTTACATAATATATGGGTAGTGGATAGCGACACTTGGATAAAATGACAAGTATCCATTGGTCTGCCAAACTCTGCCTATGCTTGACCTATTTGAATAATCTTTTCCGCATGTTAACATTAAATTATCCACAATTAAAGTCATTTGAAGGAAAATTATTTAATTGTTGTTTTGGATTAACTTACTAAAGCTTACTTTTATTTATTGTATTGGTTTTACGTTCACGTAAAAGGAAATGTTTTTTTTCCTTCTGAGAAATACATCAGAAGGCATTTATCAATTTATGTTTTCAGAATATTAAAATGATCATAAAAATTAGATCAAAAGAAATGTGAAAATTCAATAGGTTCATTAAAACGACAGTAATTATCTTTACCAAGAATCTTTGATTTACTTTTTCTTAAAAAATACAGTTAAATCAATCTTTGATATAAATGAGGTTTTAATTAAATACATCCAGGCAATATCACAAATATTGATAAATTCTCGAAAATATAAAAGTATTTACACGCATTTTTATTTTAATAAATTGGATTACAGTAATCTTTGACGTCTCCGGCATTTCAAAAAAGATAAAAGTTTATTAAAATCTAAAACAGAAGTTATTAATCTGTGGATTGCGACCCAAAATTGCATCAATTCCGTCCGCTGTGTTTCTGGTCTTGCAGTGCAGTTGTCCATATTCTCAAAGTCAATTATTAATGATTGAGTGAAGAGTTACTGTTGCCGTTAACTTGTCAATTATAATAAATAATTAGCGGATACTGGTTTCCAAAAAAAAACTGTTTGCACGCGAAAAATTTAGTGTAGATAAAACCTTTTTTCAATAATATAATATATAGAGAAAAAAATAATTATCTTATTTAATAAAATATGTATTTGGGAATGATGAGATGTGTAAAGATAAAGACGTTGTTGCCTGTATGTTGCGAGGAGAGAGTTTATTGGTCGTTACAAGAATACAATAAATACGATGATAAAAATGACAGCATGAGGTTATAATCGCGGGTACGGATATACCGGTGTAATTGATGTGATCGAGAGTTTGATTATATTAATGAACTGAGAGACTGGACTCGAGTAGAATGACGGTTGACTATGTCGAATGACCGAACTCAATGTGTGATTGGTGCGTCGAGTGACGGACTCGTGACGATAGTAGTGCGTCGCGTGACGGACTCGATGGGTTAGTGAGGATTTAGGATTGTCCATCTTATTTATATAGCAGTCCTTGATAAAAGAGACTTTGTCACAATTAACGAATCATATTTGACCCTACCAATCTAGTTGTGATTGAAGAAATGCTGACAATCATTTTCGATCAATTGTTTTGTTTTGACAACAAAACATACATATTAAAGTGTGTCACCCATATAATGCTAAGTGGTATGATTGCTACAGATATGTTGAAAGTCATTAACTTTAACTAATAACTTAATAACTATTTAAAAATATGTTAGCTTCAATATTATTACTAGACACAAAAAACATGTTAAATATATAAAAAACTAGGTTCCATTTTAGAATAAAAGATTTTTGTTGCTAAAACTACTGTAAAGGATGTAAAGAAGAGCTTTCTGAAAAAAATCTTTAAATGGATTTTCACCAGTATCTGTATTTTTAAGTCATCAAATTTTCTACTCTAATCTTGTATGTTAGAGGTAGCGCTACAACGTGTTTGTTGTTGTAATCAAATTTTTGCATAAAATTATGTTATGGAAAACATTTATGAAAAAATCTTGAGGTAGATGAAACCGCTGCCGCTGAATGAATATCCATAAACTCGATAAAAATATAACACATTATAACATTGTTTAAATCAATTACATTTTTTTTCCATTATAGCTGTATGATGTTATTAAATACAAAAATCATACGTTCCCATGTATCAGTTAAAATATTCGTGGTTAAAAGACGCGCTAAATCATACAGCAGAAAAATTACTTAGAAAGAAGATTATTTTGTAAAGTGTCAATGAAAAAGTTGCTTTGATGAAGAGCCTGAAATGTAATATATTAGCCCAGAGCAAGTATAAATTCAGCCCTGCTTACAAATAAAACAAAACCATTTGAAAAACTAACGCATACAGAAAAATGGCTTCTCGATAGAGATAAATACTAGAAAATAGATGACAAAGTAGAGATGGACCAACTTTGTATTCAGATAGTGCACTTTTGCGTCGATTCCTAAAGTATTCGGTTGTTTTGTCTGCTAGCGGAAAAGATTTTCCTCTCTTAACGTGCATTCTAAGACGTGAGAATTTTTCCGATTGACGACATTTTCATTTTATCACGGACAGTATTGGAGCTAAATATTTAATAACTTGATAGTTTTTTTTACTGCTGAGTTAAATTCTATATATAAAAATTATTTGGGTTTAAAACAAACAATACTCTTATTGTTAGAGGAAAAGTGTATAGATAAAAAATGAACAGTCTATGATTAGTAAGTTATATTTAAATATATGGGTCATATCTATGATTCTGTAGATTAATGTGATACTAGGGTCACGTATAAATGCATATAAATTACATTCATCATCATCATGATCAGCCGGAGTCAAGTCACTACTGGATGAAGACCTCCCCATACCTCCCCCAGTCTTATCCATCCCTAATTATTTACTGCCATGTAGATCCACTGAACTTTATGAGTTCGTCTATGCAGATAGTTTTAGGGCATCCCAGTTAGCATTTAGTGCCACCTGGGTACCACTGTATGATGGACTTTGTCCAGCAGATATGCCTAAACATTACCTCATAATATTATATATGATTTTGCGTACCAACATATCAAACATCATAAGAGTTTTCATAGATTTGTTTATATAAATATATTTTTTTTTATCAAAAATGGCTACCATCGATATAATTACAATTTGGGTTATCCAGAATAAGTATTGATAATATTTATAGGATATTATTTTTTACTTATGGTATTATACAGTCTAAATCTAAATTTATTTCTATAATATAACATATACTTACGTAGGTACTTGAGATTCGCTTTGATTTTGATATATTTAATGATATCTACCAACAATATAATCGTATTTAAACCAAGGTTTGTATTTAAATTATAGATTAAAAATACTCACATAATTCAATGTATATTGTACTGATTGAAAAAACTAATTAGGCATGGTGAATCTGATCACTATTGGCAGAGAAGAAAAAGAAAGAACACCTGAAGTTTACAAGAATCGTGAGCAAAATAACTGCTCATGAACACCAAGATCCTCAAAAAACGAGCCAAGGAATTGAATGAAGACATAAAAAATGATGTCTAAAACAATATCTAAAACAGTAAGCAGATAGGCAAAAAACAGACAGAGATAACTTTCACCAAAAAGATGTACGTATTATGTAAATTTATGTAACTGGAATAAATTTTATAAATTTTTGAAACCGTTCACCGGAAAGAGGTTGCAAGCAAGTGAATTATAAAGGTATAAAATGAAAATAAATTGGAGTTTGGTTAAAATTAAAAAAAGGGATAAAAATCAATTTGTACACCGTAATGAAGGAAATGCTTTTTTTTGAGAATACGCAAAATCATCTACCTTTTGATTTCATACTTAATTCAAATTTACATTTAGTTTAGAATTCTATTGATATTAACCCAATCGTGGTGCAGTTGGTAAGGCGCTCGCCTTCCACCCGAGAGTTCCTGGGTTCGATTCCCGGTCATGACAAAAACATTTATGTGTTTTTCTCAAAGCCTGGGTGTTTGTGATTGTTCAAAATTACTAACAACCACCTTGTACGAAAAAGCAAGGACATGGTTATTAATAATTCTATAAAAAAAAAACCCAATCTAGTATTTATGTATTAAATATTGAAACGTAATTATAATTTGATAGAAATTTTGTCAATGAAAATAAACTTCATTCAATACCGATAAATGTGTCTGTATTACCTTTATTTACCGTATGCTAGTTCTTCATTAACTTAAAGCTCGTAGATCACTTCTGCTCTTACAGCACTTTTAACCTGATTTCACTTGCCATAGTTTATGCACCTGTCAATTTACCTGCGTGATTGCAGTCCCTCGAACAAAACTGTATTTTCACCGTTCGACTTATCAGACACCAGGGGATAGTAGTAGAGACTCCTACGTGTACCGACGTAAATTTTTTAGGTGATGTCCTATATATTTTGTTTTTCAAAAATTAATTATATATTGTTTTTTTTATTATTATTCGCTTTATAAAATAATATATATTTAAGTTTTGTACTATTCCATTTGAATCGTTTTTTGCGACCCGGGATTCGCCATTCGGCATATTCAGTCACTGTGTAAACTCACCAAAAGGCAAATAAACACTGAAACCGAATATTACGACTCAAATGGAATAGTACAAAACTTAAATCCAATAGAATTTAAATTAAAATTCCATCAAGTACCTTCTCTCGATTGTATTAATTTTATAATAATATATATTTAAATAAGCATTTTTGCAGAGCTTACGGGCCGGGCCTTACAGATTGGAAATTATATTAACACCTTCGCGTTGGCGACACACATTGGGGCTTAGAATTTTAGAATTTAATCCCCTGAGAGATCACATCATCTTCTTTGTGCTTTTATCAAGCTTAAATTGTTTCTGTAATTATTTCAATGCTATTCAATTATTATTATATTTGAAGTTCGCGACCTGTTGCGACGGTAGACAAAATAATTACAAGATAAAAATAACTTTTTATATACCACGTTTTTAGATTTTCTGTTGAATCATATAAACTTGACAATTCTATGTTTTAATAATTTAGGAGAAATAAGGCAATTGTCAACATTTTTATGCTATTTTGCAACAAACAAATATGTAAATATGTCATTTTGATTTCCATAGTAACGCACGTATATATTAATAAGTTAGATGCGAGAACCACCTCCTTAGCAACCAATAATAGTGGATTGGATCACGGATTTCTTCTGAAATAACTTTTCATACAAAAACAGAATTAACTGAAAATGAACTCAATTCTACTTAAAGATGGCTGAAAGTATTAAAAGAATGCATTGGCATCGTGTTCTGATATATTATAAAATTTTCAAATGTCTAGCTAGTCGGGAAGTTAGTTAAAAATCGATTTAAATATTTGTACTGGATAAACAACCACCGGAAAAACAAGAATACGAGCTAAGAAAAACGTGGTAATAATTAGACTAGGAAAAGTGTGCTATTAAACAGTAAACAGACAGAGACTATTAAATAAAAAACCGCCAGAGCACTGTTTTTTGTAATTAGAAGAAATGTATTGAACTCCCTTCGATATTAATGAGTGAATGATATAATACTCTTAAGGCTACAGACACAATACACTATGAGAAATATAACTCCCCAATTGGTTAAAAAGGCCTTGGGTGACAGAACTCACATTATTCATTAAAAAATGTGAGTTATTACACCAACAGTAACAACTTTTTCAACGATTTTAACATGGTTTAACTTTTGATACCCATTTTTTAAATATAGATTAATGCCTTTAGAATCACTTGCAAATGAATCAAAAAATTGAAATGTTATGATTCTAGACGACTCAGTCAGGTAAATATATTATACAACGCGAGAGAAATTTTTTAGTAATTAGTATTTTTAATGCGTTGTCATCAGGTCATCACCCTATTATTTTTATATGCAATTGTGGCAGGGTTGCAAGTAACTTGACTGTTATAAAAAGGGGTCGCCAATTGAAAGAGGTTGGGTAACCGTAATATAGTGGAATTGATTAACCATTAGGGTTCGTAAATGTGATTTTTGCCCCTGCGCAAACATATACAAATTGTCTCTGTGTTTAAGTATCGTCTTGTCTTGTGCTAAACTTACCTCCGACTCTTGTTTATTGCCAAAACTCAAATTTTACGGCAATATAGTACGTTTATATTTTTAATTATAATTCTTGATGAAATTACCTAGTATTTATTATAAGTACACAAAAGTGTCATTTATGCAGAACTGAAATTAGCGTTTTAATTTTTTTAGCATGAATACATGCTTTTGTCTTGATTTTCCGGGCGGATTCGTTACAAAAAATTGCAGAGGCGTAACGAAAAATAAAGTCACAAAAGTAGCGCGGCTGGAAGAGAGAGTTCCAGTCAGCCACGAACGGCGCTTCGGGAATGACGTGTAAACCCGCACCCCGCAATTTATTTTATTTTCTTTTGAATTTGGACAATCAGCATTCAGAGAATCAGTAGGCAAAGCATGTTCCATGTTTAATAATTTTAGCCATCAGGGTTTAAGTATTTTAACTATTATTTATTTTTATTACATCAAAAAGTATTTTTTTTTCATTTGAAAATCATAGAAGTAAAAGTTAAACATTTGTGAAAATTAATTGGTACCCATTAATTTTATTGTTTAGCTGCATGTGTTATTGCTTTAATAGAACATGATGTGAAGGAAGTTTTGTAGAAATGGAACGGCATAAAGATTTGATGTTAATGAAAATAAAACTTAGTATACAATAAGGTCAAAGGATACAGAAACACGGAGAGCACCTGAACCTTTCGTAAGTAGGCAAAACTACTTTTGAAATGGTTTGCACTTTTATATATCTAGGATCTTCCATTAGCAACGAGAACAAAATATGTTACGATAATAGACGTATGGTAATGCTTGATAATAAACGTCGCTCCAGCTCAGTTGTGGAACTACATTGCACAAGGCTACGGAGTGCTGGGTGGAGGGTCTCCATTGGGAAAAAAAAATAAAAACACATAAATTTTAGGTACATTTTGCTATTACTAGAAAAAGTAAAAAGTGGCCGTGCCATTTGTTAACATTCTTGGATGTGGTTTAGTTAGTTCTGTAACAGAAATTATTTTGATTTAATCACATGTATACTTTCTGACTGCCCTACCTTTTCGTCAATCTGTCACAGATTAATAATTGTAACATCGTTTAATACTTTATATATATATATATATATATATATATATATTATACTCGATATATATACTAGTACTACGTTGCAAGTATTTGTCAAACTATTATGAAAGTATCCTTTCATATTAATTCATAACTCGATCAAAATATTTTTTTTCTCGTGTCAGTATATTTTTCAAATTTAGAATTTGAATTTACGTGTATTCTAAGTTTTGTACTATTCCATTTGAGTTGTTTTTTGCGACCCAGGTTTTGCCTTTTGGCATCATTAGGCACTATGTACAGTAATCAATGGTAAATACACCCTGAAATGAATACGAACATGAATAAGTCTTTCCAAAGCATTTTAAATCATCCGCCCCTAACTTAGGGGAAATATATCTTCTTTACTTAATTTCGATAAAAACACACCATTTCTTAAACTTATTTTTTCTTATAAATTTGTTCCTCTTAATTCAAGCTCTAAGAACCAAAAAATATTTCATTAAATAAAACTATTCGAAAAAGAACCTTTTTAGGAAAAGGTTTTTTCATTATGTATGAATGAGGGTTGGGGGGGGGGGGGTATATTTTTTTGGCTGAGAGAATTTAAAACAGAGAATGGATGATGATTAAGTCTATCTACTATTTCTCCATACACGAGAATTATTGTTAATTTTTACAACCAAATCCAGAAGGTAACATACTCTCATAATTTTAGTAATCCCTGGAATATGAGTTAGACATATTAGAACCATTGTGATGGTTGGATTATGTGTACACATGTCAATAGTCACGCTTAATATGCCAACGTACATTTCGGAAGCTAGATGGTGGAATAAGTATTGGCCGACCACGTTCAAAATAGAAGGATACTATTGAGCGTAGCCTCAAGAAGAATCAAAAACTGCATGTATACAGAAATACATGAATGCAATTTATAGAGGTCGATAATAGCAATACATTGTTATAATGCAGGAAACGAAAAAGTTATATAGATATATACTATTGGTAGGTACATGAAAATTCAGAAAGCCGCTAAATCCAGTTTTAATGGAAAAGTACAAAACTCTTTTAAAATAAAATATACAGTTGAAATAAAGAAAATTCCGACTCTGATATGGCCCAATCGTTCAAAGTTATTGTAAAAATATTTTCATTAAAAAAAGAAATTCAAAATATTTTCATTTAAAATTCCGAGGTTATTTTAATCATTAAATATTTTAAGATCCAAATATTTTTGATTTGAATTAATGCTTAAATCTGTACATACTTTGCCTAATAAAAACAATCCCAATATTGTTTTTGTTTTTCTTTGAAGATTGTAAAATTAGACAAAAGATTGAATTTTAATACGCCAAAGGCATTGTTTCGATAAAGATTATCAAGCCAATTTTAAGACCCAATAAGTTGACTCCATCTATTATATATTAATGATTGGATTGGTGATTAAAAATTATTATTGTAAAATGAATTATTTGAATATTATTAAATTTCGTAGACTAAATAATGTTTTTTGATACGCCTAACTTTAAATAACTTTGAACGTTTTTCTCAGTTGTGAATCTGAATTGTCTTCTTAAAGTTTTTTCGTAAAGCGATGGGTTTTTAATATTAGCATGTGCCACGAGGTTCAAATATCCTAGTTTAGTAGTAATGAAACAATATGGCAGAAGTCAAAATAAATAAAAATTCTTAGTCTTGAAAAATAGACTTCATGGAGAAGCGAACCCGGAATTCATGAGATACTAGTACTTTATGCATAAGACTTAGTCTGCCAATCATCAAATTGTTTAAGTGGTTAAAATCAATAAAATAGCTATAGAGCTGTAGAGCGTCAGACTGCTTATAACCTTAGTGATAGGTAGGGGGGCCCGCCAAAGATCTGGCCTGGGGGCTCGCTTCAAGTTTTGGGGCCATGATTGGACCACACCCGTATATGTGATATGAATCACCACATTAAAGAAGCTTTAAGTCATGTTCAATCGATGAACATAGTTTATAACCATAATTTCGTCGACGGATGTAAATAAAATTGTCACTTGACGTTATGACGTTAGACAATGTTATGCATTTAAATGGCATACAAAGCTGGAAGTCTTGAGAATTAATCTCGTAAATCATTGATAAAGATGTCATTTAGAGTTTGAGACGAAATTTTGCTTTTACTATTCAACGTGCCTTGGTAACTTTTGAAAAGATTTACGGTAGAAATTGTAAGGACGGGTTAGCATAGTAGGGTAAGTACTAGAAAAAATCACAAATGCAAAAAAAATAATATTAAAAACTAGTTGAAGTACCCAGGTCCAAAATAGGTGGATTTATTGATCAATATATATTTATCTTACTTGATAAAACAATAATAATTGTTTTATATAATTTAACTTTTTAAATACAACGTTTTTAAAATTTCTGTTGAATAATATAAACTTGACTTGACTAGCTTAAACGATCAAAAAAAATTGTACTTGATAGAAATACTGAATACATATAGAATTAATACTTAAATGTCATTTTGACATTTAATATTAATTTCCACAGTTTTCACAATTTTCCACAATTTCCACAATTTCTTGAAACACTTTTGCTTGTTACCGCGAGGGATGGTTTCCAATCCTGCTGTCCTAATAAATTTGAATTTACATGCTTTATTCTGGATCGGAACCGTTTCCTCGTGTCAAACCTATCAGGCACCATTAGCGAGGGGTGCAAGATTAGTAAATGCGCTCCTTAAGACATAGACATTTTCAATGATGTACTTTGCATTTTGTTTTTGAAATTTTTTTTTCTGTGTAAAATTGTATGTTTTTTGTTTTCAAAAATTTATTTTTCTGTATTAAATTGTACTTAAGTATGTTTTGGTTTATATTGTTTATCTGTTATTGTTATTGTATTGTAATATTTGTTATAATGTAAATCTCATGTTGTGTACGTCTTGAATTTAGATTTGTTATGTATACGTACATGTTTTGTTTTCTTAAATAAATAAATAAATAAAAATAAATTAGTTGCTAGGACCCCAGACCCGCTAGCAACCAATAAGAGTGTTTTACTTTTTACGGATTTCTTCCGAAATAACTTTTCATAGAAAACAGAATCAACTGAAAATGAATTCAATTCTACTTAAAGATGGCTAAAAGTATTAAAATATTGCATTAGCATCGTGTTCTGATATATTCTAAAAGTTTAAAATGTCTAGCTAGTCGGGAAGTTATTTAAAAATCGATTGCAAGATTTATACTGGACAAACAACCACCGGACAAACAAGAATACGAGCTTATAAAAACGTTGTAAAATATCGATATCTAAGCATACAAAATGTCAAACTAAAAATAATTCTGACAGCCAAGGCAAACAAAAGAACATCAAATTAATCTGTCGTGAAAATTCAAAATTGAAAGTGGCAGAAAGGTAATTTGAGAAAACAAACTTTGAATTTTGTATACGTCGTAGATGTCAGTTGGAGCAAAGTAGGAAAACGATATCAATACAACATATTATTATTATTATTTTGACTTATATAATATTACTAGCTGACCCGGCAAACGTTGTTCTGCCATATAAATTATTTCTAGTGAATATTTTGGTTGTTAATTAAAAAATAACGAATGTATCGTAAGTGTGTGGGGATGGGATCTATGACAGAAAGAGGAATATAGCGCTGTAGACGATGACCGCCGATAAAAAAAAACATCAACCATTCATTTTCTCAATTCAAAATGACTAATGATGTTCATAATGAATGAATTATCTGTGACAGGATCTCGTTGTTGAATGTTTATGCAATATCCGTCTTGTCCCTTCCAGAAAATTAGCAGATATTGGAGAGCGTCGTATGAACGGTGTGTGTCAGCGATGAACTCTAGATTATTGTTTCTTCTTCGAATCACGATTTCTCGCGTCGATGTGTGGTCGCCAACCATGATTCCAGCAATGTCATCGACGCACGTGCTCTTCAGCTGGTGTTTTATCAGGATTGATGACAATAGCGTGATTGTCACTTTACAATTCGTGCATGTGTGATTTGAAGAATTTCAATAATTCATTGTGCTCATTCAACAGGGCGTCCAGTTCGCCGACAATGCGCCTGGAAATAGGCGAATTGAGGCCATTGTAGCCGCAACGTGCATCCACATGATTGATTTCCTCACCGTCCATGAAGTAGATTTGTAAAAATATATGTGGTTCGTTTGGCATTGGCAGCAATGAGCCTACTTTGTGGTATACTTGGCCTTTGATTTTGAACGTAGAATGGAATTGTTGACCATTTGCCGCAGTATTGTGAACTATTTCTGTTGCTCCGAACGAAGTCTTTTGGAAGCATGAATTGAATGTGCGAATGGACTTCAGGAACAGGTTTGAATCTGGAACCGTGCCGATGAGCAAGCCGTTCAATGGTTCTGGTGGTATCTCAATTTCTGGTAGTTGCACTTTTCTTGATACGCAACACATCCCGGCTGACTCATGTTTGAATTTGAGCGCATGACAATGAGGCCATTCTTTGTCCATAGCACCAGTCAGCACTTTCGGATGAGCGGAATATTCAATATCTGGCTCGTACTCGAATGCGAGACGAAGGAACGAAGCGGATGTAAATGTTCGATGTACTTGTTGGCGTTGTCGGTCATTTGCTCTGCGTGTGTTAACTACGAACCGGCGCGCTTGGCTCCGTTCCAATTGTCGTTGTTGATTTCGTTCAGCTCGTGCCTCTTATGATTGAGATGCACGCAATTGCGACATGCTTACACGCACGTTTTTGTTCTCTTGTTGGATTTGTTCGTCTGTTCTTTCTGCTCTACTATTTTGCATGTTTGTTGCTTTATTCGTTCGATGGCCTAAATGGCCCCCCTTGCGTCTTGCTGGCATTGTGCAATGTAATACACGCACATAAAAATAGATAAATTAAAATAAATCGTACAAAATTTTGCACGCACTGCGTTGTGATATGCCGAATGAAATGTCAAAATGGCGCGACGCTTCTCTTGAATTCTTCTCGGACGTAGCGCCATCTGTCATTCAACAACATAGATAATTTCGTTCTGTTAGAAATACGAACGACGGTTAAATTTGTTCATACAAAAATAATAAAATCGCGATTAAAAAATGGAAGGGTGGGGGTAGGAGGGTTAAAATTCTCTTCGACGAATTCGTCGATGTGACGTCATCGTAAACCAAGAAACAAACGTTATCAAATGGAGCTTCGCAGATTGGCCAATGCAACTGCGACGCGAGACGATCCGCAGATGCAACATGTCGCATTTGTTACAGCCTGCACGTTGGATCTAAAAAAAGTTGACTCCGCGCAAGCGCACAGCTGCACAAACGGCCATTTCTCTCCAGACTGTCGCCGCGTTCGGAGCAGCCACGATGCGGCGAACGTCAATATCGCTAGGCAGATGTGCGAGGTTTTATCAATGAACACCGCCTGCCCGTTCTCGGAAGCTTTGATTTATGGCGGTTAGGCACACGAGGCGAGTTGTGATGTGTGAGCCGGCTTAGAGTTCGTGAGACCTTGTCCAGATCTCACCGCGCTTTACGTGCGAGTATCAAAAATGTGCTTATATAACGCGTTTCATTTGGCAGTGAACAAGATAGGTGACGTAATTTAACTTTGAATGGCCATAAAAAGCTCCTGAGATTTAATATCAGCAAATAAGCTACCAACATATATTCTCGGCATTGTACAACCTAGATGACGTAATTTATTTTGAAACGGCCATACAACTGTTGTTTCGAGTTCGAAACGGTCGTAATTCATTATGGAATGGCTATGAAAACGTCGCGTTGTCGAGAATCTAGCGAGTGCTTGCGTTTGTCGCGCGACAGATGATATACCGCTAGTACATGTGGATGGCTCTATGATGTCACATATACTTGGAGAACGCTAGACTTGTTACGCTCGGTATTATTATATATTAGTTATGGAGATTCATAATTTTTCCCCCCATAAGATCGTTTTTTGCTTGGCATATCAATTCCACTTATATTATGCTTGAAAATTTTGTTTAAGGTTGAAATGCATAAAATGAAACTTGCATTTCTGACATGCATTGCTTGTCATTCTAGAAGAGCGTATCGACAGAAAGATAGTGATGGATTATCGAAAAATGAACAATTTGTTGTACAATACGAAAATAACTTCGTGTTCTGGGAAAACGGGGATTGATATTTTTCCGCATACTATTCTTTCAATTTAAAAGCTTTGAATTTTAAAGGTTTTGTTAAAAAAATGGTTACTTATAAAAATTTACAACGTGCAATGATAATCTAATAATCTAATAATTTATTTAACAAGAAGTTAACCCAGATATTTCCCTATAATAGCAATATGATAGTGATTAATTAAATAAAAGGTTATTCTAGTAGTTTTCAAATGAAATCATTCCACAGCGTTTTCTTTATTAATCAATATATATTCTGGGAAACCAATACACATTTCCCTTTGAAAATAAAATATATGCACTTTTTTATACGTGACAGTCTACGTGCAGTATTTTTAATGCACTTATTATTTTACAATTTACAAAATTTCCAAGAAAATATCGGAATAATTTAGAAATAAAAAACAAATATGGGGACTTGGGGGAAAGATAAATAAAAATGTATAGATATATCATGACTAAAATAAATAAGGAAAGAATGGTTAACACAGCAATATATATTTTCTTTGTTTTAATTGTGTTATCTTCTGAAGAAAATAGGCACCAAAGATTACGAATTATCTTGATCATGCATAACTGCATTGAATTAAGACTGTATCTAATAAAATTATTCTTTCTTTTTTAAATTGAGATTGTATATAAGATCTTAAGAATTCAATATGAATTCTTAAGATCTGGCTTATAGGCCATCCATGGACTAAAACCGTATGCGGTTTTGAACCATGTGCCATACTAAGCTTATCTTTTCTGTTCATGGAAATATATTTTTACAAACTATATTATAAGCATCTGATCGTATCCCTTTATACCATACACTTACACTTACAAATTTAGTGAAAATATATTTTCATGAACTAAAATCATAAGTTTAGTATGGCACACGGATCTAAACCGCATACGGTTTCAGTCTATGGATGGCCTCTTATACAATTTTATAACACATTGAAGTAAAACGCGGCTAGTTTTTTTTTATTAAAATGAAAATAAGGAAACAGTAAATAAATTAATAAAATAGATGAGTTCTAAATCAAATGCCGTAATTAATTCAAACCATGATGGTATTCAATGAAATCTGAAGAATCAGTACTAATCATTATTTAAGTCTATTAATAATTAGTATGTCATTTAATATTTAAATCATTTGCAGTAAAAAAATGTTTTGACCTATACTTAGATATTTCCGTGTCAATACTTTCTTTCGATACGATTTTAACTTGAATTATGATCGTACCTTTGTTTTAATGTGATCCTATCATCAATACTTTATTTTTATATTACACCAATATGACGGATTTATTATTTGTTTTTCATTGCCTACAGTCTTACCTACTTGGAGGAATATGGAGTTTAAAGACTTTAAAACTAATAGCCCTAGACTGTTTTTTTATGGTAGAATTATCGAAAAACTAAAAATCATTCTGCATAATAATATGATAATTTTAAATGTTGGTTTATTGTTGCTCTACATTGATGAATATATTTTTATGACAATAAAAATACAGCCATAAGTATAAATAACCGAGAATATAATATAAATCCATCTTTCATATATGATGCAGTGAGTAGTATATAATACATAGTATTATGTCATATATAAACGACTCTAATAAATATATATATATAAAAAGAACAAAACTGGTGTCATTTTTTATCGGAAATGTTCCAGATGTCATCGGATATTTGATTTATGTCCATTTCAACTCGACGGTTTGTTTACTATGTGATCCATGAAAGTAGGTTTTCACGCCGTTTTGTTATGGCCAACATATTAATCATCATCCTACATAATATAATCTTTCTAAAAAGATTACTATATCCATAAATTTTATTTAAACATCTGGTAAAAATATGTTTTTTTATATGGGAAATTTGAAAAATTGAGATGTAAGTGATACAATTGTTATAACTTCAACATCATCTGTTTAATTCAATTTTACATTATTTAAAACCGTTCTTCATTAGCCGTATAAGTAGAAAACGTTGTGCGTATAATATATCGATGTATGTAGTTTTGTTTCTGTGATGTATTCTACAACCTGTTGTCATACGAGAAGAAGAAGAAATGGCATAACAAGTAAATAGTGGTAATACAAGAAATTACGATGTACGTTGTGTAAAAATAATTCTATGAAATTAACGATTACTGTATATTTTTAAATCGACGCTCAAGTACTTCAATTAATTAGTTTGAGTATTTTTTCAACCATATAAAAGCGATTTCTATTCGTATATTGTAAAATGTTGAAGTAACTCGTCCTGGAATTACGGAAGCATTTAACATAATTATAATTTTCATGTGCGGCTCTTGTATAGCTGAAGTGTCACTATGTCGATGTAGATTATCTTGTTGATGTAAGATCAAAGAACATTAAAACAAACGAAAGAGTTAATAATAATTTTAAATGTATTGTACGTATGGACTTAAAACAAAATACTTAGGTCTCATTCCTTTAAAAAAGTAAGTTCAATACGGAAGAAGGTTAGTAATTTATGAAAAAATGGCGGGAAGAGTTGCGAGTATTAGCGATTCAAAATCACGAATTACTAATCGAGCTTAAATTTAATATTGTACTATTCCAATTACATCTATTTTAGTGACCCTGTTTTTACCTTCCGGGGTATTCAGCCACTATGTATTTTTACTCATAGTAAATTATAATTTATATAGAAGACAGTCATTTACTGTTTATATACAATTTTAACATATTACAATTTCAGGAAAACACATTATAATTAAGTAAAGAATTACCCGGGCATTGGAAAGTGTTTAGTGTTAATTAGTGTGTAATTTTGTACAATGCAATTCCGACTATTTATGTTCTAAATAAACATTATAGGTGTAGAAACTATTCAGGTAATGGAGTATTTAGTATTGTAATTATTAGAGACCATTAATTTATTAATGAGACGTACCTATTATAGTTATAATAGTTGATAATATACTAAATTTTACAAAGATAAATAATAACGGAGATTGACCGATGGAATACTTGAGGCGATGTTATTTAAACATAACAGTTTTTAAATTGACTTAAATGTTATCAGTTATCACTGTTATCATGTAGGTACCTTGTTTGAAAACATTTACTTATTCGAATGTAAATTTACCGTAAATATCATAACGATTGACAATAGGGAGAGACGCATTCAACAAGAATGGAATCTTCATCGATCATTTCTATGGCGACGAGGTAATTTGCATAAATTTTGAGCATACGTGACATTTATTTGACATGCGACGTTTATTTGAAGTCAATGATGTTACATTTAGATTAAAATAAGATATGCGTTATAAAAAATTTGCTCAACAGTTTTTTTTAGTCATTCTTAATGTTTCAGAATCTGATCTTAAACATCTTCATCATTTTAAATATATCCGAATCACTGCCGAATGAATACCTCTCCTTATTGCAGTAGCGGAGAGTGGAGGTAGGATGTTAAGATCAAACAGAAATAGTGCACATTAAACTTTGTTGGTCATACGTATTTGTTTTTATTGAAATACGACTACAATTTACAGATGGTATTGGTTAGTTTTTAAAAATCAATCAAATCCTGCCTAAACTAAACCATAATAGTTTTGGTATACTTTGGGCGATACAACAAAATTTTGCACACCTTTTCTTTTATACTTATTTGTTTTTGTTGGATTAATAAAACATACCTATTACATATATTATGGCTAATTTTTTAAAATTCAATAAACACTACATTTACAATAAATAAAAATATTATTCTATCTATAAAATACCCAAAATGATGTGTGATTTAATGGCATAATTTTAGATATTTTAGAGATAGGCGAGTATTTTTTTTACTATTATTTATTATAGGTTGGCTTTCGCAGCGTTTAATTAAATTTAAAAAAACTAACCAATACAATCTGTTAATTGTAGTCTTGGTTTAATGAAAACAAATACGTATAACTGACAAAGTTAAGTGTGCACTATTTATGACGGATCTTAACAGTCTACCTCCACCCTTTGCCACTGCCTTATTGTCTGCCCCCTTCTTGGTCCTCAGACTTGCATTTCCACTAAACTTAATTACTATCCCTTCGATTGAGCGGGTTTCTGTTGCCGTTTATCTCTCGGGTACTACCAATGATGCAATGAAACCTTTCTCTGGTCAAATGGCGTCACCGCGATAACTCAGGTTTTTGGTAAATTAGTTTAAATGATGTGAGTATTATACACTTCTCAAAATGAGCCAAACATTATATGCTACTAAAAGTATTAGAGTGATCAAATGATTTTTGAGCTAGTCGTGTTTAGATAGTATCCTGCAATGGAGATTTCAGAATAACGCTGCTTTTTGTATGGAAAGGGCTCAATTTTTCCAGCGGTGATCCACCATGGTGACAAGCTATAATGGTGAACGTCTATGCTTTTTAGCGGCTGCAAATAATTTAATAATTAGTAGTACATGGCTTAAACATAAAAATATCCACAAAGGAACCTGGAAAATACCTATAAGTAATACATGCAACCAAATAGATCACATTATTATATCGAAAAGAAGAGCGACAACAGTGGAGGATGTGCGCGTTTACAGAGGAGCCAATTGCGATTCTGATAACTTCCTGGTGAGAGCAAAATTAAAACAAAAAACAGGCAAGCACTGTTTGAAAAAAATGAAGCAAGGAAGAAATGCCTACAAAGGAAAACGTGCCAAAATTACGAAACTTATAAAGAAAAGAGAAAAACTGCAACAAAGCTCTGTCGAGAGAAAAAGCGAATGATGCTCAAGAGAATACTCCAAGACAGTGAATGTCAAAGAAGAAACAATGATCCCAGAAAATTTTACAAGACTCTTCGAAACCTAACGAAATCGTATCAACCCAGATTAAACTCCTGTAAGGATAGTGAAGGGCAAATGCTGATCGAAAAGGAGGACATTATGGAAAGATGGAAAGGCTATTTCACAACACTTTTAAATCAGGCTTATAGTGATGGTCATGAGGAAACGGAAGAAGTATTGTACCACACTGCTGAGGAATTTATTGATGAATTTACTCTGCCTGAAGTAAGAAGAGCATTAAGAATGCTGAAAAACAATAAAGCACCTGGAACCGACAGGAAAACAGCCGAGCTGATAAAGAGTGGTGGCCCAACACTGGAAGCAAATATCCACAAGATAATTCTTAATATTTGGGAAAAAGAAATTCTACCTGAGGAATGGAAGATGAGTATAATCGTGCCTATTCTGAAAAAGGGAGACAAAACAATGTGCGATAACTACAGTGGGATCAAAATTCTAAACACAGCTTATAAAGTTTTCTCATCTGTACTGTATAGCAGGTTAATGATCTATGGTGAGGAAATCCTGGGAGAATACCAATGCGGCTTCCGACCAAATAGATCCACCATAGATCACATCCATCTCATGAGGAAAACTATGGAGAAAGCGCACGAATACAACCTTACACTCCACCACCTGTTTATTGATTTTAAACAAGCTTTCGACAGCGTGAATAGGGATAAGATGCTGCAAAGCCTAAAAATACTGGGAATTCCCCTAAAACTAGTAAGGCCAATAAAAACCACACTGACGGATACTCAAGTAGTTGTCACTGTGCAAAATGAGCAAACTGAAAGCTTCAAAATCGAAACAGGTGTGAGACAAGGGGATGCGCTATCCACTATGGTATTTAACCTTGTGGTGGAATCCATAGCTCGTGAAACCAACATAAGAGGATGGGTAGATAACAGTACAACGCAGATGTGCGCTTATGCTGACGACATAGTAATTACAAACAGATCCAAACAGAGGATGATCGACCATGGTGGCACTATGAAAATAAAAGCAGAAAACGCTGGGCTGCAAATAAACCAGTCAAAAACTAAGTATATGGTCAGCACACGCAATCAGGTACCGCTGCAAAATAAAGACATAGAACAGCATGCATATTAAGGGGTTGACAAGTTCACGTATCTCGGATCCAGCCTAAATACCCAAAATAAGACAGCAGAGGA
Source organism: Rhyacophila brunnea (assembly GCF_057557595.1). Lineage (NCBI taxonomy): Eukaryota > Metazoa > Arthropoda > Insecta > Trichoptera > Rhyacophilidae > Rhyacophila > Rhyacophila brunnea. Next base: position 27,858,248 of record NW_028232774.1, read on the forward strand.
GATAAAAATCCGCCTTATCTCCGGGAATAAATGCTGGCATGCCTGCAAGCGACTGGTGGGGTCGAAAATTCTAGGCCGAAGAAGTAAACTTCTAATTTATAAAACAATTATAATGCCAGTGATCACTTATGGCTGTGAGACTTGGTGCTTAACTCAAAACGAGGAAAACAAATTAGCTGTCTTCGAGCGCAAAATACTCCGCAAAATCTTTGGACCCACGTTGGAAAATGGGAACTACAGAATAAAAATGAACCACGAGTTGGAAGAGCTGATTGAACAGCAAACAATCATAAGATATTTTAAATCCCAAAGACTACGATAGGCGGGACATGTGGAGAGAATGCTTGAAGTTAGAGCGCCAAGGATCATGACGAAGTGGCTACCCCAACGGAAGAGACCCAGAGGCCGACCAAAAAGAAGATGGGCTGACGCCGTAGAAGTGGACTGGTTTCATATAAGAAGACCCGGTAACTGGAGAAGTGTGGCGAGAGACCGGAGTGTGTGGAGAGCGGTTGTGGAGGAAGCCAAATCCCACCCCGGGATGTAGCGCCGTGGAAGAAGAAGAAGAAGAAGATCCACTGTTAGAGCGATATAGCCTACACACAGGGGCGAATTTACCGTCGGAAGAATTATGTTAATATATTGAGGCGGCTCCAAATGATGGTGGTTTCCTCGAGCTTGATGCTTTCGACCAATTTACATTCTCACATTTGTTTTTGCACAAGTTACCTAAATATCATTTAATAGTATTTATTATGGTTATTTATTAAAAATGCAGTCATAAAATGGCACACACGAGTATATGGCCGTCTTAAAACTCACTAGGTGGATGAATTGAACAAATTCTTAATGAATTGTAATGAAACGCCTCAGTTTTGGGTAATGTCAGTTTTTTGCTCTCAATTATGATGTGACTACATTATGATGCACGTCGCGTACTGTCACAAGCTGTCACAGTACGCAACCGCTATAAGAAAAAATGTATTGTCATTTCATTGGTGTTTAAAATGTTATCAGGCTGGTGCTCCCATCCCGTAGCACATTTTGAGCTTTTAAACGAACATTGTCAGTTGCCGAAATCACCAGAACAACAATAAGGCCACCTCACGCGTACCGCACTGAATCGACACCCGCATGGCTCAATGAACGTTTTTTATTATTTTCTACATGCCTATTTTTGTTTTTAGCGGTTGGCACTATGTATTTTCTATAATAATGTTGTCTATGGTCTGCAAGTTAGGATCTGTTCAAAATATTATCTATGGATCCAATATCGCAAGTAATTTTAACGTACGCACACGTAAAAATTGAAAAATTAATTGAAATTACTATGAATAATGAATAGTAATTCAAAACACTGATACAATAGAGTTGGCGCTTATAGAGAGGCACTTACAGTTGGAATTTATAGAGATAATGATCATTCAAAATATTCTGAAGAATGACGAAACCATAGACTAAATATGGCGCCGTAGCAGCATGACAGTACGCGACGTGGATCAAAGTGTATTTGATGCTTAAATTGTCCTTTTTGATATTTATAAAAGTACGACTTACTGTTATGGTTACCAAGGTTACTGTTTAATTAAAGAAAAAAACACTATGTAATTCATTGTTCACTCTTGTGCTGTTTAATTAAATGGAAATATATGTAAACTTAAAATTTTAATATCCCATGAATGGAACAAAATTAGGCGCTAAAAACTTAACGTTGATATCAATGAAGAAATCTTCCGTAAAAAATCAGGTCTCTGGAGACTGGCGTTTCGGAGCCTTTACGTAATGGACAGACATAATGACAAACTTTCACCCATGTAGTGAGGGCGTAGATGAAATATAATATACTTACTTTAGGATATTTCCAAATATTAATCACGTCAATTCGTTCATAGTGTGTAACAGGAAGCACTTTCAATCACTTTGATACATTTTTTTCCACGAGAGATTTTATTACTTGGAGAAAAATCTTTCAATAATAGTTTTTTTCACGGTAAGTGAAAGTCAAGAAATGATTGATTTCTTTAGTAACGTTGTATTTTTTTACGATTATATTTATATATCGGTTTAGCTTTCGTTTAATAAACTACAATTTTAAGTTTTTTCGTCACAGCCTCTTTCAAACATGTACTACTTACGTCTACTTACATGCACTACTTATGTCTAAAAATAGCTGTGAATATGTTCCAATTTCCAATTATTGACTCATACAGGGCTTTCTTCAAGTGTGTTTAAACCAGGGTATCTTAACTTTTTTGCGCTACAACCTAGATTAGAATATAGTCTAGGTTAACGGTGCGTCATATAGAAAAGTGGTCGGGAGGAAGAGGTTCATTTTGAATTTCTATTAATTCTTAAGGCGACAGGATTGGTGGTGTTAAGAAAATCTAGTAGATGTCTTCCATATTTATCCCACCTACTAATTATATCTTCAACCGCGGAAAACTTCAATTTTACAAATACATTCCCCATACTCAGATACTCCTCCGTTTGAGTGTAGCGATATACAATAATTGCCAATTATTGGCCCGCAGTTTCACCTTTGAGTTATTGCGAGCTGTCGCATCCATAAGTGGTCAGCGCGTGGCTGAATTGTCATAATTATTAGGATCCTACGTTTGTGTCATCCGCGCTGTCTTGTTTTTTAGACATGTTACATCGGAATCAGTCAATGAGTTGGTCAGTGAGTCGTTTGACGGTAATGTAATATTATGGTTATTTCAAATGATGACTATTTTATGTCTTGAATAATTTATGATAATTATGAGCTAGTTCAATGATAATATTATAACTTATTTCGATCATTCTTGATGCCAGCAATAAATTAATGGTAATAGTATTATTATCTTAATTTAAATTAAAAAGTTGGTAGTGTTTCCTTGGAGTAATTTGATATAAGAGTAGTTATTCAACAATAATTCGCATACGCATCTATAGGATAATGAAAAAGAGCAATTGCCCGGATAGTAAAAGATGTAATTTTCAGCCCTACTTGGTCAAAATTATATGTATATTTTATCGGTCCTGAATCTGTGACACAATTTGGCAATATACCAAATTGAGGTTATTTTGTATTTGCCCTAGAAAGTATCGTATCTGTGCCGACAGGAAAAAGTATACAGGGATTATTTTTGACAAATACGTACGCCGTTCATCAAAACCGGGGTTAACGAAAGTTTATTTTTATAACCGGGTTCACTTAAGATTATTGGGGAAGGTCTGTTGGGAAGTATAAAAAAAGTATTTCTAGAAAAAAATATTTGATGGATGACACCACTCTCAGTTTAAGGAATAATAAGTATTTTTTCAATCTGTATTTTCAATTTATTACAATCAGAGCTGGTTACAAAATTAAAACTAAACCCTGTAAACTCAAAAAGCACTGATTACATTCAGAGAATTACTGAACCGGACCACTTTAAAATGTTAAGGTTCCACAGGTTTATAATATTTTATTACATCATTTTTGTTCGTTATTCATGACGTCTACATTTACCTAGTTATTCTTAGATTATAATAAATATTAATACATATTTTATTCAACTGTATATTACGACTTAATGTTTTACGAACGTTTGTATAACTTCTGTGGTTAAAAGACTACAGATAATGGTGTCCGCATGCACCTCCTGGTACGGATATTTTAAAAGTAGTATAGTTATCTGATTTGTAAGTAAAAGTATACGTAGTTAACGCCTACGATGGCCTAACGGATTATAATGTCGTGGGTCCCAAGTTCGAATCCTGGGTCTGGCAAATACATGTCAAATTGTTTTTCGATTTGTGTTTGGAATCAGAGAATGGACCCAATAGTTTGAGAAAGTGGCTAACATCCATTTCTCGTAAAAGAAATCTGTTACTACAAACCTCCACTCAGTGGAGGCCCCCATATGATCTTTTTAGGATTAGGATCGAAAATGGTGAGAAGAATGAAAAGAAATATATTGGTTTTTGAAAAAAAACGTGTTCCGCTTTTTATTTCTAGAACCAAAATCCGAAACCAAATCTGGAACCGAACCATTTAAATATTTTTATTGGAAGTTACAACAGCTCTGGTTACAATTCAAGCGACGGAGTGTTGAGTGCCATTCATTTTAAAAATAGTATGTTATAATAACTTATAGTCTAGCTAGAGGCTTTTATTGCAGGTTTGAAGTGAAAATGATATTTTACGAAATACATTAAAAAAATCTTCTGTACTAAACGGAGCCCCCATTTCAACTTAAATTCTATTGGGTTACCATACAAAAGACCTGCCTGTATCATACATTTATGATGAACCCATATTATTTATAACGTGTTTAAATAGAGTAAACGTTTGGGAAGATATTATTGCATTCAATATGTCACTTTAACCTTCGATTTTTATAAACGAGTTCTTAAAATAAACATATTTATCTGATTTAAAAAAAAAGTATCTTGAAAAAAGTTTTTGTCTTTTATTAAATTAATATAAATACTGTGAAGTAATGACAAGAAATTAATATACAAAATTTAAATAAAACCATATGCTATGTACCAATGTCATATTATTATATCTTTATAATAATATACCCATCGTTCAAGTACCTAATGGATAATAACCGCAACCTATTCCAGAACATTTATTTTTACTCATACCTTCATACAAGTTGATGGAAAAATCATCCAACAGAAGGCAAGTAATTAAAAAAAATCCTTATATAATAAATGTATAAAAAAACTTTGATTTAATGTTCACTTAGTCGTGGTACGTAAGTAAGTAACGAAGCATTATTTCGTCGCTTCGTATTTAAGTTTCTGGCCACATCCTTAATCCACTTCCGGCCTTTCGGCAAGAAGAGGCTGCGAGATACAGGAGGCGTCGCGACGCCACTCACTTTGTTTAAGCTTTAACCGTTTTCGGACCATTTCCACCATATCCTGCTCAGTGATTTTTTCGGAGCTTTATTTTCTAAAAAGCTTTTTCGTATATTGTTTTGTTTTGACTTAGCTTTTAGAATATCAATGATCAGAGGTTTAATATTGATACTGAATACACCTGATCTAGATTAGTGAGTATGATGTACGTTAGATCGAGTACTACGTAGAAAATAATTTATATAATAATAATATGAATGTTTAACGAAAGAAAAATCTTATATTTTGAGTTCAAATAACTAAAATTAACTACTTTTTATTCAATGATGAATTTCATCAATATACATTAAATATGTATTAATGAATTTACTTTAGTGAGTGTTTCTCAAACTTTATACCCGTGAACCGGACCGGTAAAAATAGAATAAATAGTTCGCGAAAGTATGATTTATATAGTATTTTGTTTATTTGCGTTTAATTCATATATTATAATAGACATAATACTTTGATGGTGAATACAAAAGAGCATAATATATAATTCTATTGTTAATTGAAGTAATCAGAAACCAATTAAGTAATAAATAAATTGTTTATAGTAGATTTTCCGGAATTTTGAGAAATCAATATATTTTTTGAAGTAATGCAAAATCTACTGCTACAACTTTTTATTACTGATATGGCCGAAAATTTTTTCTTAGATGAATAGGTACTTGAAAATGCGGGCGATATTAATTTAATGGCTTCATAACTTTACTTATAGGTGGCAATTTTTCTCATTTTTAAAATGGGCGACAGCTATTTTCGGAGCGGCAGAAAATTTTTGCGTACCTTCGGTTTGGAAACACTACTTTAGATCATTTCATCAATATTATTTTTACATATAAGTCAACATAGTTTAAAAACTGAAGAACGATAATTCAATGGTTTAAATATACGTAATGATAATATCTTCTTATTATCGTGCCAATCCCTACCAGATTTCAGCCACAAAAATTCCCGGTCATAAAAAATGATACTTCACAACCAAACGCAGGGTTCCGTGATACGCCCGATTGAGACCGGATATGATGCGGGCTGTGTGTAGTTTGGTAAAGCGATTAACTTCAATGTGTAAAAAAATAAAATTATGCTATCGATAGACACATTACTCTGAGCAACGTTTGCTCTTAGCTAATCGGATTCCTTTTGGCATTCTTAGAGCGACGTTTGCATTTACACACCTACACTACAATTCATTATAATACATACTTCTTAATAATGGCCTGTGTAATGAGCCTGAAGCATCGAGGAAAAAAGGAAGGAGTCATGTAGAAACCCAAGAATCAAAAACAACCGTGAAAGTCTCAAACATAATATGCTATTGCATATTGGGACAAACATCCTAAATTATATTTTAGTTTGCGGTATTCACCTTAATATTGTGCCTGGCTGTATTAATAATTAAATAATTTTCCAGCATTTATAAACTATTTTGTCTTCACAATAATTGTGAAGACAAAACTGTGCAATAGTTAGCTCTTGAATGGTTATAGAGATTAGTCTTAGGAAGAATAATATTCCGTACATTGCCACACTGAAAAATATTTTTATATAATATTATATTTTTATGTTTCATTATTATGTATGCATGACATTTTATAATATTTTGTTATTATAGTCATTACTAACAATAAATTAATATAATTTACGGGAAATTTTATGGAAATTATTCTAGAGATTGTTCTAGAATAAAATTAGTGCTCAACTAAATATAGAAATAAGAATATTTTAATGGAATTTGTGAAGCTCACGTAGAAATATTTCCCCAAAGCAAGTTTTCGAGGTTATAATAATAATAATAATTGAATAATAATATTACGTACTCACGAGCTGTAGAAAATTGTCTTATTTCATATATTTTATGAGGTAGATATATGCTAATATATTTAGAAGCGGGTTTGAGAACTTTGAAATATTTTCATATTCAGAATAAGAGCAAAGGTATCACATAAATTTAGAAAGGCGTATGGTTATATGAAATTAAATAATATAAGAAAAATCCGGTAAATCTAATTATGTATTTAAGATGGTTGATGAATTTATATATTAATCAGCCAAAATGTAAATCTTCACATCACTCGTGGCGTAGCATCCCGGGCTGGGCCCTAGGTTTCTCCAGAAATTAGCTCCATTCCGGTCTATTTTGGTCTTGGACGATTGTCGTCAGCTCCAACTTGATATAGATAATGTATTAAATTGAGGCAGGCGTAACAAACTAGAATTCAATATTGATAAATGCAATCTTTTATCGTTTACCAGAGCCTCAAAAGTGTTGTTTTTCCAATACTCGATGCATGGCAGAGTTCTGTCACGAATATCATCTGTAAGGGATCTTGGCATTACGTTTGAGAGTAAACTGACATTTATTAGCCATATAGTTACCATTTGTAACAAAGCGCTTAAAATGTTGGGCTTCGTCATGCGTACTTCCCGGGTCTTTTCAGATGTTACGGTATTAAAACTTTTATTTAATTCTTTAGTTCGAAGCAGACTTGAGAGTGGGTCTATTGTTTGGGCACCGCACCAGTTGAAGTATGGCCTTATGGTGGAGAGGGTACAGAAGAAATTCTTGAGACTCCTTTACTTGAGGTTGTATGGATACTATCCGTGGCTTTATCCAACTGACTTTCTCTTAGGCATGCTTACATACTGCAGTCTGCAATTTAGAAGAAATCTTTATTTAGCTACGTATTTTTTTTCGACTTATACAAGGTATAAATGAGAACTCTGCCATTCTGGGCAGTGTTGACCTGTGTGTCCCTGATAACTATCTTAAAAATAGAGACCACCAGTTGTTTATTCTCCCAAGGTGCAGAACCAACCTGCCACTGGTAATGCCAATTGGGAGAGTGATAACTATGTTCAACGAAATTGCTTCGGGTGTTGATATATTCCACCTACGTGAGAATGAGTTTAGGTGGATGTTGTTTGATAAATTCTTAAAATAGGGTCTGCTTATTAATTGTTTCTAAATGTCATGATTTCGAGACTTACCAACTTTGACAGTTATATACACCATGTTAACAAAACATATTAATAAAAATGATTTTTTTAAATTATTTTAATTAATATAAAAGCATGTAAGGTTATTAATAAGAACAAGAGATATGCATTAATGGTAGAGAAAAACAAACATACATACTACAATAACTTCCCCGAGTCCCCAGCTCTAGCCAGATTATGTGTACACTATGGATGAAAAGAACTGAGAATGAGAGTTACAGTCAAGCAATCCACTAAGGTGCAGAAGAAAAATCAGGCCAAAAATTCGCTGGATGATTGAGCTATAAACAGATTCTTATGATGTATTCTTCAAAAACTAAATTAGAAAACGATCACCACGGATAAAGTAGTTGGTGGAACCTATGATACACCATCGTTCCTGATGATGATACTATCGTGGAATATAATTTCTTTTAATTCGTATATTAAGAAACGGTGCATTTTAAAAGGAACTGCGTATTTACACGTAGGTATGTAAACAATCAGCATTTCATATCCGTTTTACTTGTGCGAGAGAAAAATATTGTTATGTTTATGTACAAGAAAATTACAGCAAACATGCCATTCAAGTCGGAAAACTCCTCAATCCATTCTGCGAGAAAATGTAAGCGAGAATATAGCTATGCGAAAGGAAAATGCGTGAAAAAACTTTACCAGGCTCACGGGGGTTGTAATTTAATGCAATAAATGTAACGTAGGGGGTGCTTTGAAAAAAAATTCTCAAAATTAGGTTTCATTTTATTTACATTTCAAGTTTTAAATACTATATTCACTTCATGTAAAAATATGTAATCTAAAATAGAATTTCTTAAATAAACATCGTGAATGTTAAAAAAATAAAACGTCGTATAGGTTCATCTTTTTCTTCTCGTATCGGTCATCAACGACCATCAGTCCGATCGTTGGTTTATCGTATGTTATCCGAAACCGTTTGGAAACATTGTACTCAATTGCTCTGCTATGTTTATCGTTGATATTTGCATGGATAATGAGTTAGGAAAAGCAGTATTATTGTCTTTTCATGTAGCCGAGGAATGGAAGTTGATAGTTCTGGTTAATAAGTTTTGAAGATACGTCTATATAGACAAATCTTGGTGCTATGGAGTAGTGATGCTGGGGTCCGGGTTTGTCTTCTGTGAGCAGGGTAAACAAATACATACGTATTTGGGTATGTAAAACGGTTGTTTGTAATGCACTTAATTTTATTTTTCTTATGTAGGAACCGAGAGATTGGCTAAGACCTAACCTTTTAAATATGTATTTAAATGCCTTCGCCATTACCAAATCTTAATAATAAAAATAGTTAATTAAAAATTATTAGCAAGTTCATGTAAGTTACAACAAAAAATCTTGGAGTGATCCGTAACGTCGGTTAGTTATTAAAGTAATACCTACTTTGATTTAAAATACAATAGTAGCTCAATTTAGAAAACGATTCAGAGAGTATTTAAAGTCATTAGTTAAAATTTTTCGCAATTAAGTATGACGCCTTTAGCATAGTGGTCTATGTACGTGAACACGGTACCCAAGAGATGCAGGTTCGATTCCTGCGGGATGTCTTACTTCAAAAAGATTTTTTCTATCGGTTTATAATAAATTTTTTCAAAAGTGTTTTCAAAATAATGTATGTTCAATATAATATATTATATTGAACATACATTATTTTGAAAACACTTGTAATAATGTATGTAATGTAAATAATGTAAATATTACTATGTAATTTGATCAATCTAAAGAAGAGTAAGAAATAAAAAAATTAACAGCAGGTAGAGTTTTGAAAAATGAAAATTAATCTGAAAAAATGTTTCGGTTGATTTAATAGAATGCAAGATTTCTTTGTAGCAAGATTTAAATTTGTAATTTATACACTCTAAGATTTATTTTTCAAGGTTATAATGAGATATTATTATGAACAATTGTTTATTTTAAGCATGTTACAAAGACTGCGTTTATCATGCTATAAATAACTCATTATAATTAAGCGATTGTTTGAAAAAGTATGTTAAGGAAATAACGATATAAACCAGGCACTTGGGTTTTGTGAAATATAAGTGAGTACGCCCACTGCAAAATAGCACTCTAATAATAAAAATTAAGTAGGTAATATCCAAATTGCTCCTTCTGAATAGTTCTTGTGCGTTAATAATAAATACTACTGAAGATAAATGATGGGTACAGATTTATTTTTCAATTCATATATTTTATTTACGTTTTTAACTCGATTGAGTTATGTGCGGCAATCAATTTCTCATGTCCGTTCCAGTAAAACTTCGGAATTGGTTAGAGTATAGTTTCCTAAACTTTTTTGGCTCATCCCCTATTTCATATATATATTGTTTTCTATATCTCTCTATAAGTATTAACTAGGAGCGGAATGCAGAAACATTTGTCATAACTAAAATTTCCTTAGCAGAAAACACTATGCAGAAGCATTGTCCATAGTTAAGATCATTTCTATTGAAAATAATACCATATTAAAAATTCTCTTTCCTATAGTTTAGGTAAATTATTTTATAATTGTTAAACGATGACAAAAATATGATAACTGCATTTTATAAATGCAATAACTATAAATACATATTAATATTTAATTATAATACTCTTATGATTCCGTTATAAGTCATTATACGTGATTAGCGTCACTAGCGTCAAGTGTCATTCTTCACCTGGCATTTTGTATTTCTGCGGGCTGGCGTATAAACGTAAAATAATATTCTGCAAGTACATGCCAAACGAATTAACACTATCAATATCCATATTGAGATACATTGTTAAATGAATTTGAGTGTATGGACTGTTTTATAGACACGCGAATTTATTTTGACAGCAGCTGTCAGTGGTAAATGGTAATACAGAAGGGGGCGTGTTCATAACAAAAGTAGTCTATGGTTAAGGATTCCTTAACTCTATACTCAGGATTGTCTATAGTTAAGTCATGCTTTTCGGCGATTTATCCTTAGGATCGAAGTCTTAGATTGTGCATTCCGCTCTAGGTCAGTGATGTTTTATTTTGAAGAGACAAAAAATACCTATATTTAATAAAAACATATAATATTTAGGTTTTAATAAATTATTTATCAATCGCATTGTATTAAAAATGGCAAGCAAATACTTTTCAAGAATAAACATTACGTTTAAAGTAAATATAATTGGATAGGTCGGTTATAATGATTTATGTATCACATATAATATTATCGCACTGACCTCATCAGGTGGCGGGGGAAGCTGCACCGCGAACGTCTGATTTTGATCGATTTACAATGGTCTGCAGTGAGAGAATGCCTTTTCTGATCAGAGAAATTCTGATGGTTACTTGTGCGTAAAGAACCAAACTAAGTAATAGGGTAACAAACAATTTAATTTCTATCTACAACAATGGTTGTACCAAATAAGAAACAAAAACTCGGTGGGACTTAAGGGCTTGGGGATTAACGAAAGCAATAAAGCAGCATGTATTTTGTATTCTGAGGAGTTGTATGCAAAACATTGTCAGTAAAACAGTATTATGAGACAAAACATAACTCACTCCTTGAGAAAATCAAGTACGAACCAAAAGAATTTATTGATCGTGCAATTAAAAATAAAAATATTCAATCAACTTACCTAATGGAATTTGTCGGCAATCATTCACAGTTTTATATGTTGCCTCAAACGTAATCGCTAAAAATGGAAAACCGTTCAGTGATAGGCAATATAATATCAAGGAAGCATGGTTAAAATGCTCCCACGATCACTTTTGAATATTTTGAAAACAAGGAAATAATTATTCAAAGAATAAAAGATATGCCTTGGCTGGATTCACGATAAAAGATAGAATTTCAAGAAGTAAATTGTTTAAACTTTTTTTAATAGGATTCTTAAATAATGTTTGAGGCTTTCACGGTTGTTTTTTATCGTAGTATATTCTTGGGTTTTCACCGTGTCTCCTTCTTCCTTCTTTACTCGACGTTTCGGGCTCGTTGCAGAGGCCAATATCAAGCTGTCGTGGATGCCCAAAAACGTATATAGGCCAGACCTCTAGAACAGTAAAGAAGCGTGTGAGTGAACACGAGAGAGCATACCGACTCAAACATTACACGATGTCGGCAATTGCCGAGCACTTGATGGATACAGGGCACAACTTTGACTTTGAGACCAAGATATTGGGTCGGAATAAAGGATATTTCGCACGATTGGTAAAGGAGGCCATTGAAATTCACAGAAACCCTGATAATATTAATAGGGATGATGGATTACGGTTAAAAACGTCATGGCTTCCGGCACTATCAGCAAAATCTAATATTCGAGCCGGTATCCCCGGTCATAATGATTGACAGATTACTCTGAGCAACGTTTGCTCTTAGATAATCGGATTCCTTTTGACATTCTAAGAGCAAGTTTACATTCACATACCTACACTACATTTCATCATAAAACATATCTCTTGATAATGGCCTCTGCAACGAGCCCGAAACGTCGAGTAAAGAAGGAAGAAGGAGACACGGCGAAAACCCAAGAATATACTAGGATTCTTAAAAGTTATTTTTCTCCCATGAAAAACTGCTCGGCACGCCAGAAAGTCAAAAATAATATTTGGGAAAATTTGGCACGCCTACGTAAAAAGGTTCGCCAACTCTGAACTAGGTAATAATTAAATTGTAAGCTATTTTTTTTAATTGCAAAAAGCTAAGACCATAGTTTTTCAAACTTTTTTAGCGAACCGACCCCTTTTTTATTTTGACCTGAGGCCTCTACTTCAACTAATGAAAGGTGTCATTTTTCAATTTAAAAAAGTTAACCAGAAAATAAAACCACGTATGACTGAAATTATAAAATTACATTGCACATAAATACACTATATTGCTCACGATTATTAGTGTTGAAATCAGTAAAATTACACATAATAACTAATGCAAAGATTAATCTACCAATCTGTGTATGGCTCTATATATTTTAATAAATTACTGTGCAGTTGGTTCTCAATACTCCTTATTACGCACGAATATATGCTGAGAGCGTAATATAGCTTTGCATTACATCACGTATTAATATTATATTTTGCAGAAGAACACGTTGAAAGTCATAATTAAAATGGAGGGTTATGCTACTAAAAGCATCTATTGATAGAATAACAAGTAAGCAATTTAATACCGTTAATTCATTATTTACATTTTTACAACGTTTTTCTAAGGTCGTATTCTTATTTGTCCGGTGGTTGTTTGTCCGGTACAAATCTTGCAATCGATTTTTAACTAACTTCCCGACTAGCTAGACATTTGAAACTTTTAGAATACATCAGAACACGATGCCAATGCATTTTTTAAATACTTTTAGCCATCTTTAAGTAGAATTGAATTCATTTTTAGTTAATTCTGTTTTGTATGAAAAGTTATTTCGATACCATTATCGGTTGCTAGGGGGTCCAAGAAACTAAATTATTATAAATAATATATACGTGCGTTACTATGGAAATCAATATGAAATGACATTTCATTATTCAGTATTTCTATCAAGTACAAATTTTTTTGATCGTTTAAGCTAGTCAAGTCAAGTTTATAATATGATTCAACAGAAAATTTAAAAACGTTGTATATACATTCTCTTATATTTTTAATTTTAATCGATGGTACAGTATTTATATAATTGATTGAAAAACGATGAGTTTTCAAAAATAATCATGATAAAACACTTCGTATATTTGTATTGGATCTCAACGAAGGTCATTATTTGCGGTTTCTTCTTTATGAACACATAATAGAGTAAATATTTATTTGCAAGGTACCTATACTCTTTAAACACAGAAAATTGATTTAATATGATCTTACCATAAACAAACTCTAAAATTATTTGTTCTTATCACTGTTTGAGACATTTTTGTGCTAAGTCAATTATCTCTGGTTTAATCAGTAAATAATATCACTATATTAACTGTAAAATAATGAAAATACAGTATTATGAACAATGATCATTTGATAATAATATATAAATGTAATTATAATCTACAGTAGGTATAAAAAGATTGCCAAAAAATAATTTTCACTCGAGAGTTGCCGGTAGAGTCGCAATTCATGCCACCGCATTTTAACCAGCTTGATGGACGTAGAAAAGTTACCTAAAAAGTTGGGGCCGCTGGGCTTTAGCCCCTTTATCTCTACGGTAAATCCGGATCTGCCCTTTTTATGTTTTGTGTATAATTTCTTTATTTTTGTGGCGGTAATAAAATGCGGCTTTCGAAAAATTGTATATTATTAAATTTGGCGGCCCATTCTCAAATTTAAATTCATCATGAAGATTATCCGGTCTACTCTACATAATATCATAGTATTCAAGAGAACGTTTCCCGTAAGTGAGATAATGCCAAAAGACAAACATTTTGGGTCAAAAAAATTAATCAGATTATGTATAGGGATGTCATTTAAAATAAATGACCAATGACCGCTGAAGGTAGTTAGTTATAATATGCAAACGTAAAGATTATGCGATAATAAGATCATGTTAGTAGGTACTTCCGTTAATTGAAGGGATTACTGCAAGAGACTGATATGCCATAGAAACATAGTTTGGAGATATAAGCAATTTATAGGCCATCCATGGACTGAAACCGTATGCGGTTTCGAACCGTGTGCCATGCTAAGTTTATCTTTTCTGTTCATGGAAATATATTTTCACAAAGTATATTATAAGCATCTGATCGTATCCGTTTATACCATACACTTACACTTACAAATTTAGTGAAAATATATTTTCATGAACACAAGTCCATGGATGGCCTCTTAATGTTCGTTGTTCACATATTCTTGATCAAAATCAGTATTGTAACAGGAAAAATGACTATCCTCATTTAAAATGTTCGATATATCGCACAAATAATTATTTTGTTTGGAGCGAGAAGGCGTGGATGACTGATCGGTGTCCATTTTGATTGGTGTGGCATATCATGTTATACCATTTTTAGAGCAAAATTTGAATTTGCAAGAACTACGCATAGATCATATCGTCGGTGTTTTATAAAAAAGGGCGAATCAACCATTTTGGCGAAATCGAGATTTTAATGAAAATACAATATGTACCCAACTAGCTTTGTTGTGTAAAAGCGCGAATTTGTATCTCCACACGAAATCGACTAAAATTAAATTAATTAAAATTACGAATAAAAAGCGAATGTGACATATTAGGCCTTTTAAAATATTATATAATAATGCCTATTATAATGAAAATATTCTTTCTAAGCTTTATTATAAACTTGTTAGATATTTATAATCAATCATCCACAGGTAATAATCAAATAAATGTCAAAAGTTAAAAATCCTCCACCATATAGCAAACACCGACGATATTGAGACATCTGTGTATTTTTTTTAAAGTGTTTTTAGCAAAACGTGAGTGTGTGCCATGGGAATTGGTTTTATTAAAAATCAACAAATTCATAATTATGTGGCATCATTGTCTTGCGTTAACCCCTCAATTATGGCAACACTTCGGATACTGTGTCACATGACAGTGAACCATAGTGATACGTAAATTGAATGGTGTTTTAAAGTCATCACAAAACAAAACTCATTAATCACTATCAACGTAATTTAGACATATTTTATCAAATATTAAATTTAGACCTTTAACATAGATGCCTGATAGTATAATTAATATAATAAACCTCTGGGATCTCAGGATTGGTGAAATTCATAAACATATTTCTTTTAGTAATAGGAATATAAGTAATAATTACTAAAATTTTCTGTTTTGTCGCATGTTTTATTTAATAAACTATTATGTAACAACTACTAGTTAAAATCATTGTAATTAACTAAGATTTCCGTAGCTTAATTGGAAAAGTATACTGGTTCGAATCCAGTAGATACAGGTTCAAGTTTCGTCGGGTGTAGTTTTTTTCCCCCTACAAAATATTTTTTTGGTGTGTATATGCATGTCTTATTGTAAAGCAGGTAAAGAGTTTAATATCGTGTACTGTTCGGTTATGAGGAATACAGCGGAAAACACATTTTGAAAATTCCCGATATACTGGATTATTTGTTAGTTTGGGTTATTTAGGTTAGGTTAGGTTGGGTTAGGTTAGGTTAACCTAACAAATAATCCAGTATATCGGCTATTTTAAAAATGTGTTTTCCGCTGTATTCCTCATAACCGAACATTACCTCAGTAGTACTTATTTGTTGTCATAGAATAATTATTATATTGTATTATGGTGCTTGTTAGTTTTTAAAATTCAATTCATACGTAAAACATAACATAATAGATAATAAACAAAAAATATTAATTTATAAAATTACTGTAATTATGCGATTAAATCATAGATAGATCATTTGATATTTTAGAGATATTGTGATTTGCTTTACGTGGGTAACAAAATTTAAAAAAAAACTCACCCAAAATCTGCAATTTATACTCTTAATTCAATGAAATCAAATAAATAATATATAATATGACTGAAAAAGTGTACATTTTAATTAGTTATTATTATTTAGTTCAATGAAAACAAACAAGTAACCATGACTAACAAAGTTTATTGTGCACTATTTATGTCGCATTTCCACAGTCTACCTCTACCCTTCGCCACTAATTTGTGGGTACATTATTTTATGATTACACAATCCATAATTAGCCTTCAAAAGTATACCAAGGGTTTAAAATCCGAAAATGTACTGGAAATCAATTCGTTTTGATGCACAACATTCGAATGTGAAAACACACTTTGAACATTAGTTTTTGCAATAACCATACACCTCGCTTTATTATAATATTATGTAGAGTATTTTATTTTAAGCTTGCTTGTACTCTTGATGATTCAAATCGTAACTTAACTGTATTTATTAGTGCTTTTTAATTTATATATACATCGTCCAGATCATCTATCGGGGGTTATCGAAGATGCTGATGTAGCTCCAATGTTATTGATATCTGTTATGGAAGGTTACGTCGAGTGTGCGTGATATGGTTATGCGGGTAGTGAGGAATGATATACAGTGGTTGCATTTTCTTGTTTTTATATTGTAGATATAAAGTTTAAATACACGCGGCACTAATACAGGACTGTCACATTAGTTTTTATGTTGAGTTTGAAGGTTTACATTGTTATTTGATTTGAGGTTAAATGTCACGCGGAGCTGCGCGCGTAAATGGGCTACACTATTGAAGTACCGAAATGCAACTGATGTATTAACCGTCATTTCCTGTTCGTATTATTGTATATGCTATGTAAATGAGAATAGACAATAATGCGTCGGTTATAGTGCTCGGCCGTAGTGGTTTGGCGGGCGCGGCGGCGTCTTGCAAACGTATAACCGTGTGTATTAATGCCCCAAAAAAGACACTGTCTACGAACATTTCACACACGGTTATACGTTTGAGTTTCGCAAGACGCTGCCGCGCCGCACCTGCCAAACTACTACGGCTGAGCACTATTGGGTTGAGTAAACCTCTACACATCCAATTGAGTACCTTGGTATCAAAGTGGGACAAACGCCACCTGCCACTAAATTCATATTTTAATTGATTATGGTAGTGCAAGTGATGCTCTTTTAAAAATATCCACCAAAAGTATCAAAAACGGTAGTTTTCATAGAGATTTTTGAGTTTAAACTTGGTATGTTGTATGAAAAACGGTCACTTTTCACACATGTTTGTGAGTCTCCTGTAAAATTTTGTAAATGGCTTATGTCCCACTTTGATACCAAGGTACTCAATTGACCTGGTATCTATTTGGAATTGTCGAATTCTCCCATTCGTTCTTCACACAAGTTCAATATAATGTACGAAACAATTTGATTGAACACAGCTATCATAGGTCTCCCAGTTGTATAGTGGCACATTTTTTGTCGTTTTATCGATTTTACAATGACGACGTGATTTAATCAGCAAATGGAAATACTCCGTGAGAGAAACTTCAATAATTTATATTAGTAAGCTACTAAATCGTGGCACCTGTCTAAAGAGTTTTTTTTCCCACCACATTACCACATACGTAATGTGACTGTGTTAAAATTGGTGGGAAAATTGGAGTGCACCTAATGTATTGGTGGTTGTGGTACACTGTCGATGTTTGTTCTTTGATCGAAACAATCATGTAAGGAGAAAGCATACAAAAAACTCATACAGAGGCGTACGTGTTTTTCTCGGAAGTTTTCGAAAATATGAAAATCATCGTAATTAATATCAGTATTTGGTAACATACTGATGTGCAAAAAATAAAATACCTACACATAATCAATAATAAATATATTATGAGGAAGTGGGCAAAATTCATAAGGTTCTACGACGCATAAATACGCATTAAAAAAACCGTAGAAAAATAATAACATTGAATTCAGTGAGATTTAAACTCATTTCCCTTTTACTGTCCGGGTGGGCAGTCTTATTTATAAGCTATCGATCTACGAGGGTGGGTCAATAATTCCTTAGAAAAAAGCATTAAAACAGTTTTTATTTTTGTATTTTTTTTTTATTTCTCAACATAATCTCCTTGGAGCTCAATACACTTGGTTAGACGTTTCTCAATTTTTTTTAAACCGTCAGAAAAATAAGTTTTCGGAAGGTCCTCAAAATAAGCATTTGTCCGATCGATGACTTCTTCATTTGAAAAAAAAACGTTGTCCACTTAGCCATTTTTTTAAGTTTGGGAAAAGGAAAAAGTCACTGGGGGCTAAATCTGGCGAATACGGTGGGTGGTCGACCAATTCGAACTTCAATTCTTCAATTTTAGCCATTGATCGTAAACATGTGTGAACACGGGCATTGTCCTGATGAAAGAGGATTTTTTTCCTGTTTAAATGAGGCCGTTTTTCTTCAATTTTGTTTTTTAGCTGGTCCAATAAAGATGCATAATAATCCCCTGTTATTGTTTTTCCTTTTTCCAAATAGTCAACGAAAATAATTTCAAGTGCATCCCAAAATACAGTAGCCATAACCTTACCAGCTGATTTTACGGTTTTCGCCTTCTTTGGACATGGTTCGCCTTTCGCAATCCACTGCTTTGACTGTTCTTTCGTCTCGGGAGTATAGTGGTGTATCCATGTTTCATCTACAGTCACAAAGCGACGAAAAAATTCATCCGGATTGCGTTGCATGAGCGACAACAGGGCTTTAGAGGCCACCACCCTATTGCGTTTATTGTCGACTGTGAGCAAACGCGGCACCCATCTTGCAGAAACTTTTTTCATGCCCAATTTGTCATGTAAAATAGAAATGACGCTACCTTTTGAGATCCCTGTAACCTCAATTATCTCACTCAACTTTAATCTTCGGTCACTTAACACCATATCGTGGATTTTATTGATCATTTCTGGTGTAGTCACCTCTACAGGACGTCCTGAGCGTGGTTCATCCTTTGTTGATGTACGACCACGTTTAAATTCATTTAACCAGTTATAAATAGTTGCAAGTGAAGGAGCAGATATGCCGTGAACTAAAAACAACTCATTTTTTATTTCCTTTGCTGTTAACCCTTTTATATTAAAATGTTTAATAACAGCTCTAAACTCAATTTTCTCCATTTTCCATTTTTCCATTTTCCACAAGCAATTTTTTTTTTTAAATGTACGAAAAACACACAACAACCCGACCAATCTGATTGAAACTTCGCAGCATACTGAATCGGTAGTGCCGCTGCATGAAAACAAACCGCTTACAGTACTAGTCGCGCCACTTGTCGGCTTTTCTAAGGACTTATTGACCCACCCTCGTATCATGAGAATTCCAACGTATTTGTTTATTAGATGTTTAAAATTCCGTCCGTTTTCCATCTGTTATTAATGATATCACAACGCAAGAGTTGATGTGTTACCCTGCAACCTGTGATGATTGTTGTATTAAAAGAATTCGAACTCTCTATAGAATGAGTTTTATACACATTTTGAATTAGGAATTTGGAAGGCAGTTTGATTTTAAAATATAACGATTATTCGCCTGGTTCTATTGGTAATAAGTGCATTATTTTCTTCTCCTATTGGTAGCCCTAAAAAGACAACGACGGCTCGCAATTTGGTTTGAAGTCTACGTACGCATTTATCGATGTTTTATGTAATTATTCGTCTAAAAATATTAGTCAATAAATTGTTTTTGACAGCCTATATAAAATTGAAACGTGAGTATCGTTCCGCGGGTATTTATAGCTAATTTTTATATTCAAATATCAGCTTCCATACAGAAATATGTGAGATAGGTGAAATGTCAAATTTAAGTCGTATTTAATTATACGCTATCCAATACTATGGATTTAAGTATCCAAAGCTTATTTTGACAATACTTGCATATATTATTATAATCTTGTATGTGATTAACTAATTAGATGAATTTGAAATTTTAGTGAAGTTAAATATTATAAGAGTGAAGTTCTCTTCAAATGAAACAATGCGAAGTCACTTGTAACTAATTTAATTTAATATATATATATAGATTCGTAAGTTCCATACAAGAAGATGCTCCTTATAATTGGCACCATCTATTGGCGTGACTAGAAGTTTTGGCTATGACAGAACCATAGATCTGAACCCAAAAAAGTATTAAATACTTTTAATAATACTTAAAATAATTTAATACAATTTCGTTTATATAATTATAAATTTTATAATTATAAAAACGAAATTGTGACAAAAATGAATAAAAGTCGATATTTCAATTCAGATAGATACATTTTTATTGCAATGATAATCATATTGACAAATTACGAATAATAACATAAATTTATGAGGACATAATTATGTAATAATAATAATAGTAACACACTCCCACCATGGAAATTATTTGTCAGCATTTCCTGTCAGATTGATGACTTCATTAATTATTTCATTTTGTGTTTCATTATAAATTTTGATCGTTTGCTGTTATTCTCGCAGTCAACCACAATATGATCGACAACATATTGATGTAGATTCTGAAACAATAAGTTTAAAATGTACTTAAATATAAAATGACAATGGTCGCCATTTACACTTTTGTAAGAATCCGTAAATATAATATAGATATTTTATATAGGTAGGTACGTAATTTACTCAAACATAATCTTCTTTATATACCTAGGTATCTATTTTTATGTTTACATTGGTAGATTTGCAAACATGAAAATTACAATAGGTAGGTACTATCTTTATTTCGATGCCACGACTGCAAAGAAATGTCAAGGGGCATACAAGCGTATAATACCTATAAACATAATATAATAAAAGTAGACTTACCCATTAACTTATTATATCAGCCATCGGATTGCAAAACCTTTTTATCAATATGGCTTAAAAACGCCGAACAGCAATATTATTCTGACAGTTGATATTATGTCAACTAGAAAAATAATGCAAGACTGCTTTTCTTTTGAAAATATCATGTAGAATTGACATGAAATTTGAAAAGATTGATTGAAAGCTCGAATGTTGATAGGCTGGACCATGAGTGAGCTCTGATTGGTCATTGAAATGGCCTTGTATTGCATTCTTTTAATACTTTTAGCCATTTTTAAGCAGAATTGAATTCATTTTCAGTTAATTCTGTTTCGTGTGGAAAGTTATTTCAGAAAAATCCGTTAAAAGTAAAAGACTATTATTGGTTGCTAAGGGGATAGTCCTAGCAACAAAATTATTAATATATACGTGCGTTACTATGGAAATCAAAATGAAATGTCAAAATGACATTTCAGTATTCTATATTTGTTTGTTTGTTTGTTTTTTATTTACTTCAAGTACAAGTTTGAGCATATTGCGCATAATAATTCAACAGAAAATTTAAAAACGTTGTATATAAAAAGTTCTTTTTATCTTGTAATTATTTCTTTACAGCTAATGACGGCAGATTAGAATCATTAGCAACTGTTTAGTATTAAATAATACTATTGCCAGCATTCTCTAATGTTTCATATATCATTTACCTGCTGAATCTCAACTAAGCACGCCCTTGACGAAACAATATAAGAAGTAAGACAATACTTTCTCAGCTATACGGTTCAGTTTAAATTGGATGTTATATAGCTTTATAGTAGGGTTTGCAATCTCGCTCGATTTGTTGATCTCGGGACTGACAATGCTGGATTCCCGGGATTAAATTTCATCTGAAATAACGTATTTTATTAAATACCGTTAATGCTAGAGGTATTGGAGGCAAACAACTAAAAACAGGTGGAATTCCATGCGCACGGCGTTACCCGAGCGTTGATTTATCGGAATATGGGACCAGCTAAAATCTTTGTTAGAAACTTTTAACTAGTTTTACATATTTATAAATTTTAAAATAAAACGAATATTTATATCTGATTGAGCTTCCTTATTGTAAAACCGTCAGAAGCCGGTTTCGGTCTAATGATGAATAACGTAACATAAATATCGTAATTTATCTATCTATCTATACATTAAGTTGACTATTGTTTGTGGGAATTATAATCAATTTATATATTTTATAAAAACGTTATTTTATGAAAATATGGTTGTTTTCAATATACAGTAATACTGACATTGAAAATTTTTCTAGAATTGCAACCCCTAGTTTGTATGTAGTGCATGAGACGGATTGCATATAGTAATTATCCAGAACAGCTAATTAGGCCCGTTTCACACGAAAAGCACCGTGTTTGTAAAAAAAAATGAAGTAGACAGAGGAGGCACTTCTCCGATCCACTTTCGCGAAAACTTGACATTCCCTCTAAGTGACGTGCTTTAGAAGAATAATATTATAATTTAGTAGACTGTTGTTGTCCAATTGAGCATGCAGATCTAGTTTCTTCAGTCACAAATATCCAAAATATCAAAAAGGACCTAGGATCTACATTCCTTAGCCCATGTCATAATGTAGGCGTAATTATTATCAAAATATTTAACTTGATAAACCATCCACGTGTAACATTAAATTTGTTATTTCATTCATACACCGAACACCTAACTTAAAATAATTATACCTGTGGTTCGGGCCTGGAAAGTTATGTAATAAAAAGAAGAATAAATGAAGAGTAATGTTTAAGTATTTAGATTGATTTTCATTAAATATTTTTTTCAGTAAAATTTATCAGTACCCCAGTTTAATCTACGTAGGCATGTAAAATGTATATGTATAAATGCGGTTAATATTTTGCGGTAGTTTTAATATTACTATGTTTCAATTTTAATTTAAAATGACACGAATAAATGTTATTTTTGTTAAAATAAAACGGGCGATTTTGACGGTGGAAATTGGAATTCCGTTTTTCCAAGTTTTCTTTTTACTCTTGGAAAGGATGGCTTGGATTTTTTTTGTGAATATGTAATGGAAAGTGAATAAAAATATTAGATAGTCTATAGCTATTCAACACTAACTTTAACATTCGTCTTGCAAAATAAGACTAACTGAACATTCTTGTTAGTGTAAAAAGACAAATCTATTCGCTATTTTTTTTGTGGGTTCGAAGAATCTAATTAAGTTTTTAGGTTAAAAAAAATCTGATTTTATTCGGGGCTAAGACTTTAAATATCTATAATACCGCTTAAAATGTTTAAATTAGTTAAAATGAAGTGTCCAATACAGATTTTTTCGACAGTAGATATAATATATATATACTGATTATTGTACTTACGTGTATTATCAAATGTGTCGTGCTCTCTGGATTAATGGCTATCTAATATCGAAATAATACTGAAGTTTTATAAATGCATATTGACTTTAAAATGAATATTACCATAATACGTTTTAACACAAGAGACAATATATAAATAAACCATCCCTCCGGACGACAGTTCGATTACATATCCTAACTAGAATCTTTTATTGAAAAGCACTGAACGGAAACACCCGCATCCTTTGATCGCTCGATTTAAAAAAAAACCTAACCAGAAAACTCACAAAACTAATACTCCGCGGCTCTTTCACACTCAACAATTGTTTCAAGAAAACAAAAAAAGATTTTGGTCAAAGTGACAGGTTTTATATCGATATTGAACGTCTAAAAATGTGCCAAATGGGTTTTTGACATGATTAGTGACACTTTATGAACACCTTGCAAAATACTGTAGGATGGCGTATATTAAACTGTTGGCCGTAGATTAAGTAAATGAAGATAGAGTCGTTGGACCTTGGATGTTGTGAGGAGAGTTTATTGTTGATACCAGAATAAATAAATACAATAATACGGATAGTAATTATGTCAGCATGAGATTATAATCGCGGGTAATGATGTACTGGTGAGATCGATGTAATCAAGATCTTGATTATATTAATGAACTGAGAGACTCTGACTCGAGTGGAATGACGGTTGACTATGTCGTGTGAAGGACGCGCGACAGACTCGATGAGTGAGTGAGGATTCATGCATTGTCCTTTCAATTTATACAAATGCAGTCCATATATTACAAGAGATATTGTCGCAATTAATACGTCATAACAGACCCTACTGATCTAGTTATGATTGAGGAAATACTGACGATCATTATCGCTCTATTGTTTTGTTTTGACAACAAAATATATGTACATATTAAAGTGTGTCACTCATTTAATGCTGAGTGGTATGATTGCTACAAACTTTATAAACAATTGCGAACAGTCATCGATAATGTTAATTATTTTTTTTAAACATTTTTAACCTTTGAAAAATTTAAAAAATATTACCGTTTAAAAATTACACTTTACCCAATTTATTATGAATATAATAGTGACAATGTAAATAGTAGGTGTAAAAAGTATTTGTTTTTCGCGACGGTTTTTCCTCCCGTAAAAAGGTTTCAGGTCGATAGAAACACGATGAGAACTCAACAAAATAACAAGTAGATAACTCTTTTCTTGAAACTCCACACGAATTGATTATACTACCATTAATCAAGAACGAAAATAGGCCTAACATGTATGTTATTTTGAAAATATCTCAATATACACGGATAATGTGCCGTACGATGTCACTTTCTCACAATGGCACGTTAACTGTGAAAGAATAATAAATCATTTTCTCATCTCCGATTATGAAAAGGTAAATTGACTTTTGATTTGGGCATAATCGAGTAATAAATGTGCGTTTAGATTTTTTTCATTTTGTCGACGTCTGGGGCGGTACAAAAATACAAATTGAAAATAAACGTTGTTAATTGTCAATTTCAGCTCCAGCGGAAAATTGAAGCTGGCGACCAAACGTTGCCACATAAATTGACAATTGATAATTTGTCACGATTATCATTTTAAATATTTATTCCATTAAAAATCCATTATGGTGTGATACACACATAACAATAATTAATAGTGAATAACGGTGAGTTTTGTATTTTAACATTGCCATGGTAGATAACTATGTTACTTTATTTTAGATAAAAAAAATGAAATGGAATAATAATAATTAAATGTGTGGTTTTGACTACTAATGTCATACTATACCTATATTACCATTTACACATTTCGACCATGCGTTGAAATTCACAGAAAAAAGATAATCTAAAATATGGTATTTAAATAAATTCATGTCAAATCTGGGAACGACTGAAAAATATTTTTGCGTTATTTTGTTAAATCTATCACCTCATTATTTCGTGAGGTTTCTACCAAACGTTGGTAAGTCTCGATATCATGTTATGGAGCAATTACAATTTGAAGTTTGACATGCCCTCTAAAATCAGACATAATGGTAATTCTTTGGGCTTTATGTACATGTTCATATTCACATTTATAACATTCATATTTATATATAGTCCCATAATCCGTTGCTTATCTAAATACTTACCTAATTTATTGACTTATAAACTTTTAGTAGCAACCCCACGTACATAATATTTACCTTTGAAACTAATATTTAGTTAAAAAGAACAGGCGTAAGGAAATTTTGGTCCAAATAAAAAATAACATTAACATTGTTATTAGCCTTTCCACTGCTGGATGAAGGCATCTACAAGGTGATAAACTGATTTTACTTCTCTTAGACCTATGCGTTGCTTTGCCACGTACTTCTGCAGTGCTTAACTATGTCATCAAAATATTAAAAAAAAAATAGTATAGATAAAAGCAAAGTTTTACAAAAAATATATGTAAATATGATAAAAATAAATTGTATATCTTCATAGTGGTTTAAAAATACATATACCTAAGGTGACAGCAGTTGTATTTAATTGTGCTTATAAATTACCTGTTTTTGTCGAGACATGAGAAAAATTAAAGAGGCACCTTCTTCCTATTACGCACTAACTGTTTCTGGAAACCATGGTTGGAAACAAAGTCCACTATAGTCAGCCCGTGACACAAAACTGTAAACTTCAATAGTAGTGCTAGTTATTACTCATATTTCAAATGCAATATGGTAAACTGTTTGTAGAAAATGTAATAATTTGAACGAAATACGAAATAATATGCAATCGAAAATGTTTATTTATTGCAAAACTGTTACTGTATGCATTTAAAGATAATTAATAAATAGTACCACGGCCTGAATATAGTCGGTCTTAGATTGGCTGTAACCCGAGAATGTGACTGATTGTCGTTATGCGTAAATGCTGATTTCTTGTATCTCATAGTTGCCGTCAACTTGGTTGCCAGATATTGGTCGACAGTGCGTAAGGAGCCTTACGCTAAGTACGTTTATTCACAACAACAACAACAATTAATATACGTTTTTCTTGTAGGGTTTAGCAAGACGCTACCAGGACAAAGAGGTTGTGTTATTATGTAACCATGTCTTTAGATTCTTCTGACATGGTATTTGTTTCGTAGCCGGGCGACTATTTTTATGTATAATACTCTATTTTAGCAGGTATTCAACAAGCTCAACATATTTCACGCTGAGTTGTCTGTGTTTTGTGAGGTGTAATAGCCATAGTTGCTTTTTCATTATCTGTAATAACGTGTCATTTATTATCTCGTCTCTCTACAATATTTTAAGGGTAAGTCTACGTTTACGCTCAAAACCCAAAAGACTGTAAAAAGACTAACCTTTTGCATAATTTATCACCATAATCTCTAGCTCTACACAATGGAAGAAAACTAAAAAAACGAAGCATCGTACCTACTGAAAATTAATTACTTTAATAATGTTACTTATTAATTTATGGTGGAAATGCATTGTATTGATAATTAAGTACATATGTTCAATAATATATAGAATGTTACATTCTAAAATATTGTAAATAATTATTCTTTCAATGTAGTGATCCGTGTCGTCGGTTAATAATTAAGGAATTAATTGACACCTACCTTAATTTAATATACGAAAACCGACAGTCAAAATTGTAACGCAATTTGAAAAGCATTTCATGTAAGAACTACTAGTTAAAATTATTGTAATTAAGTAGGATGCTCGTAGCTTAATTGGAAAAGCACACTGGCGCGAATCAAGCGGTTACAGGTTCATGTCCCGTCGGGTATCGTATTTTTTGTCTAAAAAAGATTTCTTCTAGTCGGCATATGCATGAGATGTATACAATTATGTGTGTTGAATATAGAAGGTTACATTCTCAAAACGTGTGAATTATTTGTTGAATTTATTAAATAATTAAATATAGCTCAATGTTTGGTAACTAATTACACTGTATTATTATTATAAAACTGAACCAGTTTCGTCGACTTCAAAGGGACATTGACAATATTGCATTTTATTTAATTATTAATAAAAAAAAAATAGTTATTGTATCAAACATAAGTAAACCATATATCTTGAACTGTTCTAGAAAGAGCTTTATTAACGTTTATATACGGCACAGATGGTATTTATGGAACGTTTTAAATGTGAGTAGGTAATTTATTGGTAGCCATAGAAAATTAACAATTTGTAGGTTGGTACGCTGTTTATAGCCGCCATATTTTATTTAAAATTTGACGTTTCGTTCGGTAATATACGTAGGTATGGCATGGCATACGCGATTTTTGTAGTTCAACTAACTAAATCATCGAAGGGTATCATTTATTTTCGTGAGGACCTTTATAGGACTTCATTTATATATTAAAAATATATTTAAATATTCCATATGCTATGTTTTTTAGGAAAATTATAATTTTTACTACCTACTATACTATATTATTATCGTCATATAAAATATAGCAATACTTTTTATAAGGCATATAGGGCTGCCTTATGTACATTAATTGGACTATTTTTTAGGAATATTTTACAAAATTTACTTTGAAGTTTTAGATCAAATGAATAATAAAAAATGGTAACTGCCAAAAAGAAGTCTTGCCTATTTTATGCTCTGCTGAGGAGCAAATATGTAAATAATTATCTCTCGGTGATTTCATTTCTTCAGTGAATGAACGAAAAATAACACAGTTAAATATTATTATTATATAGTTAATAGTAACTACATAAAAAAGCATACGATTACTGCTTTTATTTTTTCAATATTTTGAATGAAAACTTCTATATTTCGTTGTTAATGCTTTCAATTAAAATTTACGAAAACATTGTGTATCTTTTATATTATATAAGTATGTTAAACGGGTCTCGAAACCTTGCGATTTTTTGCATTTCACTAATGTTTCCTCTTAATAGTCATTGGTATACTTAAGGAAAATTTAAACGCAGCTGTATAATATAGTCTATAGAGAAATACAAATTGAAAGATAGACTGCCAAAAGAAAGGAAAGGCGACAATCGGCTTTTAAAATGCGCTCTCGTCCGCAAAACCCAATCAAAAGATCTGCGGAATTTAATCATCGGGCTCGCGCACCGCATTTTGAATTAGCCCTTTGATGTTGGTCACCCCACCAGCCTCACAATTGGATTATTGCTGAGCCAATCGAAGACGCACTGAGACAGACAGGGACAATGTAAATTTTACGAAAATATTTCGAATACTTTGTAACGCCGAGCACCCACAGAAAGGATTTAAATAGAGATTGTGTTAGTTTTCGCTTAAGTTTCTAGAGCTATTTCGTGAAATCGTATACTGTAGTTTATTGTCAACATCTGTAGTTAAATGAATAAACTTTTATAATAGTCACTTAAGAACAATGTATGCATTCAAAATAGGTACTTGTTTTATATTATCAAAATATATTCAGCCACCTGTTACACTCATATTTTTTCATTCGTTCGTTAATGTATTTATCTCAGCAGGATACCCACACAAATCAAAATGATTTATTTGATCAATAGTCGCATGAAACTGATGTTTATAGGCCTTCCACACCCAACATACACCACAAAACGAAGAAAGATGAGATACTGGGAATATCTCAAGAGCCAGTTACCTGTAAGGTCACCACGCACAGGCGGCTCTCGTTGTGCAGTTCATAAGGCGCTAGCCTTCCATCTGGGTTCGATTCCCGGCGAAGACACAATATTTATGTCTTTTTCTCAAAGCCTGAGTGTTTGTGATTGTTCAAAATTACTGACAACCATCTTGTACGAAAAAGCAAGAACATGGTTACTAAAAAAAAGGTCACCACGCAGTCAAGTGTACTTTAAGTAAGTTTGCATAGGAATCCGCATAGAAACTGCCTGAAGTCTAACTGAAGAGCTTTTTAAGATTGCAGTATGATGCAGAAAATTTTCTAAATGAAACAAAATTGTCCTGGATTACACTTTCCGTAAACATTTTAGGACATTTCCTGAGGATACCATATCCTTGTATATATACCGCATCTTGTATTTCTATGCTACACGGAAATATTGGAAGGGTATCAACACCAAACTTATAGAACCTGCCAGTGAAATCATCATGTCTAGTCATAGTCTAGAATTGACTGTGTGTAATTTTCAGGAGTGAAAGATATTATTTCCTACTTGAGAAAAAAACATACATACATGTCAGGATTTTTATGGAGGCATCTCATTTTTTCTGCCATGTCTTTAACGTCGCATTGCTAGCATCATTATATAGATAGTCTGCTTCCTTGTGGAAAGTTTTTGACCATCAATGTGGGGTGGCAGTGTAACGTGAAAGTCACCAACGTACAACTCCGTATCTTTGAGGAGCATCGTGGATGCACCGTAAATGTAAATGCAGATAAAAGGCGGTGTCCATTGAAGTTGAACGACAGGTCTTTGTGATTGACAATATTCCACTGTGTTGCATTTAAATTCGTTAACTGTGAGTTGAAAGCTTAAGCATAGACAAAGTTAAAAAAAATAATAAAAAACCTTTTTCGCCGACAATAGTAACGCAGCACTAATGTATTAAATCATTTTTAAATGCATCCTTTTTGCTTTAATGTAAGGTAAAATAATGACTCTCAAGCACCCTCTTAAGAATAAAATAATAATTAAAAGTAATTATCATAATGTTGAGGTTTCTCCCTAGAGAATACAAATTTATACTTAATTCCCCTTTTCAAGCTAATAGCGTAATGTTAAAACAATCTCTCAACTACATATTACCTCTATACAATTCACTCGACTAGGTTAAAAGCTTCTAACAATTTAGCCAAAGTTTTGTTTAACGCAAAAAGAAATTTTCGAAAAGGAAAAGTTAATATTTTTGAATAGCAAGCAACACTCAACGTAGAATGTATTTTATTCGTGTAAATTTTCTTGAAATCACAGTATAAAATGTTCTGGTAAACACTGCGACATTTTATTTTGTGTTTTATTGTTAGGATTATGGTAATACAAGAATTTCTCTATTGTAATAATATACATAACTGTTTTTTTAGTTAGAATCAAGTTTGTCTTGAGTTTTTTGTATATATAACTGCGAATAATTCAACATATTAATTATTATCTATAACTATTTTTCTTTTGCGAGTATTTCCCGACTATATTTCTTCAAGGCATGCTCGCCTTTCCACTATCTTGAAGCTCGTAGGTCACGTATGCTCTTAAATCATTTTCCCTTGTTCTTATGCGGTATAGTTTCCAACGCTGACATTCTGGAAAATTAGAATTTACATGCACCCGTCAATTACATGCATGTCGCAGCAGCCATGATCTCTTTTAGATGAAAACCATTTCCTCGTGTCAGGCTTATCAAGCACCAATATCGAGGGCTGTACTGTTGATAATTGCGCTTCTTAGAGATGTCGAAATTTTTAGTGATACTCTTTGTATTTAAAAAAAATATTTATTTTTTTGTAAAACTATTTTTGTTTTTGCTATAAGATAATTTTTTTGCTTGTTTTTCTATTAACTTGTTTTACAAGTTCTTTTCATTTTTAAGTGTCATGACTCACGTTTTAAATTTATAATTTGTTATAATATACAATTGAGCTATTTCATAATAAATGTAATATTATTATCAAGATTATCCATCAATGGGATATTTTGCATTATCTTTGCTCTGCTTTGCATATTATAATGTTTAATAATTGTTTTTCATTGTATGATGTTATACTTTCAATATTTATTCTATTATAAGCTGAAGTACCCGGCTTCGCACGGGGTTGCTTCGTGGATACATTTATCTTAGATATTAAAAAAAATAAATAAGTAATTATCTTTTTAACATTAAAATATCTGTGTAATACAATATGAAAATAATTCTAATATGAGTTTAAACAAAAGAACACTAAATTAAAATCGAATCAAACACATGCAAACGTTATTAATACTATTAAAATGTAGTAAAAAAATTCAAAATTAGATGAAACAAACAAACAACAAACTTTGTATTTTATATAATACTAATTTAGAAACCTTCGCGGGTGTGCGCACAACAACTGACAAAAGTTTCATCGCAATCGGATGAATGGTATAGAAACGAATTTGAATAGAAGAGGAAGAAGATGGTTTTTCTAATTCAGAAACTCTTGCGGGCGTGCACACAACAACTCACCAAAGATTCATTGCAATCGGATGAATGGTATAGGAACGCATACGAATAGAAGAAGAAGATCGTTGTACTAATTCCAAAAACTTTGCGGGCGTGCGCACAACAACTGATCAAAATTTCATAGCAATCGCATGGATGGTATAAGAACGCATACAAATAAAAGAAGATAGAACAGAAGAAAAAGAAGAAGAAAATAGTTGTATCAATTCAGAAAACTTTTCGGGCGTGAGCACAACACCTGATCAAAATTTCATTACAATCGGATGAATGGTATAGGAACGCATACGAATAGAAAAAGATAGCATAGAAGAAGAAGAAGAAGAAGATGGTTGTACTAATTCAGAAACCTTTGCGGGCGTTGGCACAACAACTGACGAAAGTTTTATTGCAATCGGATGAATGGTATAGGAACGCATACGAATAGAAAAAGAAGAAGATGGTTGTACTAATTCAGAAACCTTTGCGGGTATGGGTTTATCAACTGACGAAAGTTTCATTGCAATCGGATGAATGATATAGGAACCATACGAATAAAAGAATATAGGTATAATGAAGAAAAAGAAGATGGTTGTACTAATTCAGAAACCTTTGCGGGTGTTGACACAACAACTGACGAAAGTTTAATTGCAATCGGATGAATGATGTAGGAACCATACGAATAAAAGAAGATAGAATGAAGAAAAAGAAGAATGCGAAGAAGATGGTTGTACTAATTAAATAACTTCCATTGATCAGTTTAAAATATGTGTTTGTCATGGTCTAACACTCAAGTAAATAACGCAATATTTAATTTCATCGCCTGGTAATATGTTATACGTGGTGACTGTTGGCAAATTATAATAATATAACAAACTTTACCAATATTGCGTGACATATAAGTTAGTAATATTGAATAATACTCATAGAAGTCGATATAAAGTATTATTTAGTTTTCTGAAATAGCAATATGTCATTCGGTTGCCGATATTACGAACGCCATGTGTTATGTGGGACGTCGTCAACATTTGGTATTCTGACCATGAAACTGTATTAGAGATTGATATATTAAATTTGTGATGCTTGAGAGAGATTTTGAAATATAATAGAAACTCGATTATCCGGACCAAACGGATGTTGAGATGGTCCGGGTAATCGAAAAGAAAGAAATAAACCAGTATGAATACGTTTTATTTTAGTTACCAATACAGCTTCAAACATCAGAATTGATATTTCATATCAGAATTGGCGCTGAAAAAGGCATTCACAGCACTAGAAGCCTCTGCCAAAAGGATGGGTTTACAAATAAACGAGGCAAAAACTAAATACATGCCTGTCTATGTCACACCACAAGAAGTCGCACCAAAGTTAGATATTGGTGCATACAAATTTGATACGGTCGACAGTTTCATATACGTACCTTGGATCTCTTGTAACTCGACATAATGACATTACAGAAGAAATCAACAAGAAAATCATGTCTGCGAATAAATGCTACTTTAGTCTGTTAAGACATTTTAAGTGCCGCTTACTATCTCGTCGAACTAAAAGCACTATTTACAAGACACTTATAAAGCCAGTGCTCACCTATGCATCGGAAACCTGGACATTAACTCTGCGAAATGAACGAGCCCTGAACATCTTTGAAAGAAAAATTCTCCGCCGTATATATGGACCGATCAGGGATGGCACCAATTGGAGGAGAAGATATAATGCTGAGCTCTACGGGCTGTACGAAGATTGCAGCGCAGTTCAATCAATTAAGATTGGGAGACTGCGATGGCTAGGTCATGTGCACCGCATAAATGACAATGAACCGGCAAAGAGAGTGATGTCCAGCAATCCAATAGGACGTAGAAGAAGAGGGAGGCCAAAGATTCGCTGGTTAGATGGAGCTGCCAGTGACTGCCGTATTCTGGGGGAGCAAATTGGAAAGCAGCCACACTGGATAGGGACAGGTGGACGGAGCTGTTGGAGGAGGCCAGGACCCACACCGGGTTGTCGCACCCGTGATGATGATGATACAGCTTCAAACAACATGTAATATGCAAATTAAAAATTTTCTCCATATATATTTTATTTTTTACTACCAAATAGCAAGTCACATTATATCACATTTCTTCACATATGAAAAACCTACCGGATAGCTAGTGTCAATACATATTCTAATTATTCTTTGCCTCATTACTGAAGGTGGCCATCACTTTTTTGTCAATAATCTCCTTCCATTTTGAGTGATTCTTCGCTGACCTGGGTGTTTCGACCATTAATGGTCCAATGTTTTACACACCCTCATACGACCAAGAATCATCTATATCTCCAGGCTGCTAGAACTTGTTCTAACGATATTATGACTGAAGATTTGAATAAAGGTGAAGATAGATGTAAGACGTTGCTTGATGCCAATCCCTTCCAATAAGCATACGTAGGTATATTATATGATATTAATTCTAGAATACATGAAAATCATCCTTGACCAATATTTATTTATACATAATATATGAAAAAAAAAATATATAAAATAACTGTAATACAATATTTATTAGTCAGGTACACTTTTACAACAACAAAAAATAATTTATCATTAAAATTGAAATAAAAAAGAAGAAAAAGTATTATAACATAAAGGCAGCTTATCAAATTATGAAAAGAAGTTGAATAAATAGGCACCAGAAAAAATATATTTATTGCAATGCTGGAATACGTTCCTGACTAGAGGTTTTAAATATGTGGGGATCAACGACCCCATGCCGTGTCAGCAAGTACTCCGTGATTACAATAACATGATAATCAGCGAATTGTACATTCTGGAAGTGTGACATACGTCGGTGAGGGTTGAAAACCTCAAACATTGTCAGCGAAATACTGTGAGGTAGCAGAAATGCGACAATCATCATATTACCCTATTGTGACCAGCTTGCCGCAATTTATGGAATAATCATTTCAATAAATAGCGATTCACAGTTGATAGAATATGTCACTCTACCAGCACGCCTCGGACGATAGCACTCTCTATCATAACGACTCGGACTGAGTCTCACTCACCTCACCGCGTATTACCTTGCACGGATATCGTCACACCTACCATTGTATTCATTTATCACTAAATAAACGCTTCTCTTCTCAATTCACTCGAGCAACCGACAACCAGTCTCTTGCATCTCCAACATCATTACTCCCAAAAACATTACAATAGAAAGAGAATGAATCCTTGGTAATGAAGAATAAACAGATAAGTTGGATTAACATATAAAACGTGTCGATTTCAACACCATATAAGAAATTCAGTTCCCATTATTTAGGAAATATATATATATATAATTATAGAGAAAAGAAAATGAAATTGTTTAAGATTGAATTAAGCTAAGAAAAAAATATATATATAACTAATCAGAGTGCTAAATTTGAATACAAAATAAAATGTTTTCATTTTCTGAAGTATTATATTTTGCCCTGACTACAATACATCATTTATTATGGGTATTGAATTGAAGAAAGTTCACCGATTCGAAAAAAGTAATGTCTCACTCAAGCTTTTTGTGCCTTTGAGTCTCGTTTAACCTTTCTTCACTTTCTTATGATGAGTGATGTTACTCACGAATAGTCAAAACAAAAAATTGTTGAATTTGAAGTATCATAGTAGTACCCAGTCAAAACCTTTAGTCAAAATTTAAAATAATTTGTTAAATTAGATTTTATAAAATGAAAAAGTGATTTCATAGAAATTATTTGGCCAAATAATGGCTGTGATGGTTGACTATTAAAATAAGAAACAATGATTTCTAATACCACGTTATTCTGAAATTTAATTATTTACTATAAATTAACTTTAATGCGTAAATATGTATACACGAAATCAGACCATTACAACTGAGTTAAAAAAAAATTGAGTGCATCATTATCTTCTAGATTCTAGAGCTTTTATACTTCAAGTCAAAACAATACATTACAAATTAAATTTTAATACGATGTTCATTTTTATATTTTCAGAACGTATCATAACTTAAAAATACATATTATGATACACAGAAGAACCCATTCAAATGCAATGTTTGACTACTTAAACACATGAAATGACAGTGTGTTTTTAAGATGCATACTACTTCATCACCGTAACCCCAATATAAAATTATTCATATAGGTGAAAACTTTAGTATCAATTTGTATTATTTACCCTTTTTCAGTAGACCAGATTTCACTGTCGCACCTTATCTTGCAGTGCCTGAACAAGCGCTTAATTTTGAGTGTCACTGCTCTAAACAACGTGGGAACATCGACCTTTTACAACGACTACACTTATCATTTGTATAAATTTAGTGGGTCGCCTAGTAGGTAATTAAATTAAAAAAAAAAAACGAGTTGCTAATGACACATTTTAGTAAAAACAGGACAATGGGAGTTTTGTCTCTCAGGCACACATTTGTTGATATTTATGTGACAGTAGTAAGCAAGTAAAATTAATTTTAATATGTTTTGTTATGACTGTAAAGTAGAAAGTATATTTCATTGTTTTGGCTAATATGTAGATAGGAAAACGGCTTTAAAGACAAATTTAAATTTAAATTTATCGGGGTTCTTCTGTTATTACTTCCGGTTAATTTTCTTTTGTACTGAACTGCGATAATTCGCAGTACCTGCCCTCTATCAATGGCAGGCACAATTAACAAACGTAATTGCTTTAATTGGTACTAGATGGCGGTGGCTAACCGACTCACTTATCTTTAGGGAGGCCTTAAAAGCATTTAAACGCCCTTAAACGTATCAGATAAACCCTATTCCATACAACTTTTATCATTTTAATGAGTGAAAAT
This sequence comes from Rhyacophila brunnea, assembly GCF_057557595.1. Classification (NCBI taxonomy): domain Eukaryota; kingdom Metazoa; phylum Arthropoda; class Insecta; order Trichoptera; family Rhyacophilidae; genus Rhyacophila; species Rhyacophila brunnea. The sequence continues at coordinate 27,894,531 of NW_028232774.1, forward strand.
TAATGAAAGGTAAAATGGGATATTACGGTTCGAATGTCCACTGACATAGAAACTGTTACAGATAATAAATGAGTACCATTATTCACGCACTCACATCTACATAAGTACCTAGTATGATTCTGATTCAGAGAAGATCTTGCTTTGGCGTTATTTAATTATAACGTTTTTTGGTAATTCTACGGTATTTGAGATACTGATAGTTGTTTCGGGTTATAAACAGTCTACTGTAACTAATGCTAGAGATTCGTTCACGATCACGATTCGAGACACGCTCAGGACAGTATATTATAAATTATAATATTATGTTAATATCCGTTTTCTTTTTCGTTCACAACATTGACAACGTCTTCATCTAATTCACAACTCTTTCATTCAACAAATAATTCCCAATATTTAAGAATGTCATATTTTTTATTGAATGCATAATATATATTATTTGGAAACACAACAGAAATATACGTATAAGAAAAAATATGGTTCCGGAATATGTGGTTTACCATTTTAGCCACCTACATCTAATTACGACGAAATTAACTAAATGTCATGCAACTGTATTGCTTAATAAATTTTGTTAATATTGGCAACCGGCTTTAGTGGGTTGAATTTTTTTCCGACCATTTCCGATCCTAATAGGATCAAATGGGTATCCACATAGTAGAGGTTTGTATTAATATATATTTTTTTACGATAAATGGATGTCAGCCACTTGCTCAAGCTATTAGGTCCATACCCTGATACACACACAAATTGAAAAACAATATGTGTACTTACCAGACCCAGGATTCGGACCTGGGACCCACGGCGTTATAGTCCAACGCTTAAGCCGCGCGGCCGTCATGGGGATAAGGTACTAATTATATATCATCATCGTCAGCCTGAATTTATCCACTGCTGGATGAAGGTCTCTGCAAGCTGATTCCACTTCTCTCGGTCCGGTGCGTTGCGTTGCCATGTACTTCCACAGAACTTTATCATTTCATAGATCCAGCGGGCTCTAGGTTTACCTTGTGAACGTTTTGTACGTCTTGGATACCACTAGATGACTAAATTTGTCCAACGATTGTCCTTTCTTAGAGATATGTGTCCAGTACATTTCCATTTAAGGTTTTTAGCAATCTCTATTACATCGCAAACCCTCGTCTGTTCCCTTATCCACCCATTCCTTTTTTTGTCCTTTCGCGTTATGCCCAGCATGATCCTCTCCATACCACGTTCCGGATTTCAACATATGTTACACACTGTGTTCTACACTTGCTCATTATTATTAGTTAATAACAAATAATTCACAGGATTAATTTAATATTATTTCATGAACATACACCATTCAGAAATACTTCAGCAATATGCATATTAGAAAAAAATTTGAAAAAGTTAAGGTGCCGACCAGGACCGTATTATATTTTTTCTTTTCTATCCGGCAGCAAAATAATATGTATTTTTTTCCTCTTATATGTATGTTTCTGATTTATTTCCAAATTATGTATTGTCTCCATCTATTTTTTGATTTTATTATTATATATTTAACTTCATAATTTGAACTGGCTTTAACTCTATTATCGTTATCGCCATCAACCTGGATCCACTGACAGGATCTGCCCTTTACCGATACCTCTTAAAGGACTCTCTAAACTGATTCCATTTCTTTCAGCCCGGTGTGTTGTATTGCCACTCGCTTCTACGTGATTTCTATATTGTTGATCTATCTAGATGACTCGATTTTTGTCCGGAGATTGTCTCTTTCCTTTCCTTCTTTCCAGTCCATTTTCATTTGACGTTTGATTACATCGCAGAGCTTTGTTTCTTCCTTTACCTAATCGTTTAGCTTTTTGTCCTAACACGTTAAACACAAAATGTATCTTTTCATAGCACGCTGAGCTGTTCAAATTTTTGCTTACTAAGAGTCCATGTTTTATACACATATTGTATATATGCTTTTTGTTGGTACACTTTATATTTGAATGTATTACATTTTAAACACAATGGGAGGTCACTTTTGGAAATGATTTGCTCCTTCAAATATGCTGCAATATCGATATATTATTTTGATATTCTCATTTTGAAGTCAGTCAGGGTGATAATAATTTAAAAATCGGTGTGTGTACTTATGTACGTGCGTTAGAAGTTATACTTCTTTGGCGTAACAAAACAAAAACAAAACTTGTGATAACCTAGATTCTTCGACTAGCTCTTAATTATATAAAAATATTACTATAAAAAGGCCGCTTATTGGAGCGCCGTTGGTTTATTTCTATACACTTTACTAAATTATATAATTATTTCTCGTTGTTTTTATTTTTAAAGTAACAACTGTCACTCTGACGTTCAATCGTTTGTATCTGTAAGGAATTGCAAATGGCCGACAATAATAAATTCGTTGTCTAGGCAACGGAACAATTCTACTATCAAACTTGCGTTTGTATACAGCTGACTGATTCGCAACTAACTTCATACTTTTGCGCACTTTCGTAACGGTGTGCGCGCGCAGCTCTCAATTTCACTCTCTACCAAACGCCCCAAAATAAGTATAACTTCAAAAGTAAATTAAATGAGAAAACTGGGAAAACATTATAATTAAAATAAACACTTGATTTATATTTATACAAAAGTGGGCTTCTAAATTCCAATTCACCATAATAGACACGTTTAAAGAGGCAACCCTAATCTTACATGAAATAGAATTTATACAATCTGTTATTAAATCAAATATAACATAATTCAACAATTAGGTTCACTTAAATCCTTGAAGGATTTTTATTTATTAAACACTTAATTGATTTACTTCAGTTACAGACAAAAGCAGACGCGTGATTGACTGGAATCTTTTAATGGAAAATTCCCTAGAATAAAGGTCTACTCGATTTACATACTTAATTAATTTTATTCCTTTGAAGTTTATACAGTGAAGGATTTTTTTACTGATTACATTTTGTTGTAATGGCGACATAAGAATGTAAGATAATTTATTCTTGAATGCATTGTGAAATTAACATATATTTACTTTGAACTATTATAAAATTCATTTCGTGTGGCGCTGTAGCTTTACGTTTCACGTGTAAGCGCGGCTTGAAAATTGGTAGGTATATTATATAAAAAAAAACAAACAAAAATTTGATGATGGTGTCAAAAAGCACAAAAAATATAAATAAATATTGAACATACATAATTTGAAAACATCTTTAAACCCTTTAGAACAGCGCTGTCCAACTTCTTTTAGGCCGCGGGCCATTTTTTCTTTAGCAAACATTTCGGGACCAGTTGTTTGTCAGTTGATGTCAATTCATATTTTTGTAACGAAATATTTTAATTCTCATCAACAAATTTATATTTTCTTCAAGCTGGAAAAATTAAGCAGTATATTTCATTGTTTTAAAAAAGTACTTTTAATATTTAGTATTATAATGAAATATTGTTCCATGGTTTGCGTTTTGCCCTACTTATAAACTTGGTCATCAAGAAACTCCTATTGTATCATATTATCTTGGGTGTGGCCTTCTTTTGTTCTTAGTCTATTGTGGGCTAACCATCTTGGTCCTCGAGTCGGGCGCCAGGAAATAAATGCTCTACAGGATTTACACATTATTTAAGATCCTATTTATTTATTTACCTATTTAAGTTTTGCTACCCGTATATACAGTAAGTTGTGTATTCGTCCAGTCAGTCAGAAGAAAAATATGTTGAAGTATAAACTGCTATTTATTAAAGCAATAAGTACGATTGTGCTCAAAGAATAAGTTAAGCAGAGAATAAGACATGGAAACATAACCATTATCCACAGTTGCACATGGTTGATACACGCTGTACTTATCATATTACTGTCCTATAAGCGTAAGGGATGTTCACACAGACAAAGTAATTGCATAAAACACTTGCGACTGTTTACTGCTAAGTAGCCGTTGCATCCGTAACTCGTGACTGCCACCCCCTTAAGCGCATACATCAAACATGGGGAGTTCATTTTACTTATTCTAGAGATTGTAATTATACCTACGTAATGATTTACTTTAAAAAGATATTTCTTATATAACAGTAGTTTCCTCAAAACTTGTTATTATTTTTATATAATTTCATGCCCTGCTGTAAATGTATTAAACTTGTGATTTGATTGATGATGTTCGCTCATGTTAAACAGATGAATTTGAATTTCCCCTTCCGGTTTATTGAAAACGAGTCTCTTGGGTGGTTAGGCTTGCATCCTTGAGATATAGCCGGCTTAATGGAGTTGCCCTAGTTTTACTATATATGAAACGATATATATGACTGTACAATATATATATAGTTTCGTAGTTGCACTGTTATTTTACGTACCGACTTAACAAATTGCTTAAAATATCCTTCTCAATATCTTATTTTTCTTGTAATGCCCAGCATCCAAATTCGTTGGTTAGTTATTATGAACCGGCGGAGCTATTCCAACTACTTATACCTAACACCGTTCCTTTATTTTCCTTGGTTGGAGATAACTCCGATAACTCTTAGATTAATTCTGTATGCGGTTACCTAAATTTGCAAGTCTATGATTATCAACACCTGCTGCGCATGAGCAATGCCAGTGATATTTTTTATTATGTCGATTTGATGTTTAGTTAACATAAAAAGTGATTTCATCGAACTTGAATGATGTATATGGTATAGCGTGCTAAGTTGTAATTTTTGTATTTCATATCGCATTTATAATGTAGAATTATATAATATTTTACAAAACTACATTGCCTTTGCAAATTATTGGAAATATTTCTCGTACATATTCAAGAACATTGGCATTAACATCTGTAACATGACGCGTGACGCGGTGGCGCTGGTGCCACAATATTAGTTGTTAAATGTTTGTAGCGGTTAGTAGCAGTTTGTAGTAGTTAGTTGTAGCGGTGGCGCTGGTGCCACAGTATTAATCTGCTAAGGGTGCCGTTGCATTTGACAGTTCTTTCCTTGGGGTAGTTAATTCTGGGAATAAATCATACAAATTTTTTTGGTTATGGAGTTAACTGTTACGTTTGAGTAATTCTGCTGTTGAGAGTTTTATAGAATTTGATGGTAGTAGCATTTATTTGCTAGTGTAATAACTATTCTAATAACTGCATGGTTGATGTCGTTTTATATTATAAGCAACAACCAGAATCTGTTGACAAATCATCTGCAAGTACATATTAAGATATTATAAAGTGTGTTATTAATCATTCGACCAGTTATCTTAATAATATAATACAAAATATACTATATATTATGTACTGTGATTTGTAGAGGTTTTACCTAACTCTATGTAACTGAGATGTGTATGCTTTAAAGATCACTTCAATATATATGCGACTTGCGTACCAACCTCACTGCGTAATGTTTATGTTATGTACATAAAACTGTTTTAATAATATTTCTTTGTTTCTAAATGTTATGTTGTGAACGTCTTAAACTTATAATTTGCAATGTCCACAATATGTAAAATAAATAAATTGAAATTGAAAATATACTTCGAGACACACTGTTACCGCATGGCATCCTCAGAGGATCCAAGGCCATGAGGCCTGAATCATCATTGGGCGGATTCATGCAAACATGAGCAGATCGACTGCGAAACGGAAGTTTCTAGCCCGTAAGCTTAGATGTATGAAAATTTATAGTCACCCTTTTGCAAATTCAACAAATAGAATCATTCTAGCCCTAAATGTATGTAAAATCCTGCATTTTTTATACCTACATTAATTGTAGAAGCAAGCAAAGTAAAACCTAGCGTCATTATAAATTTTATACTTATTCAATTTTAAACATACAAGCAAGCTGTAATTTTAAAGCCAATAAATATTAAATAGCAATTGATTTTGTAGTTACCTAGATAACACTTTAAATGCCTAAAATAATAATTATTAACATCATGTTTTTAATATTATTACCTACATTAGCCTTCACCCAATTTTGACCAATATTAAAATTCGTATACTTATATAAATATTGGAAGCAAAGTTCCCAGCCATACAATGTACCTAATACCTAGAATACCTAGTATATTTTTAGTCTTAACTCTAAACTGATTTGAGATAATTTTGTAAAAATATGTCTGTGTTCATTTTGTAGGTCAGCTATTTCAAAATATGTACCTATCAAGCAAATAAATGCAGTAATAATAATCTCAACAAATGCACAGCCCCTTTCAAAGCAGGTACCTGGAAAAGATCTGGTTGTCTATTTCTGTACCTACAAGCCTGATACATAGGGAGTGAAGACTGTCTTTGTGTCATTTTTCAGTGATAGAATTGTGAATTATTTGTTGTGTATTATTATTACCTACTTTAATTTTCGGAGGCTACCCCAGCCCCTAGAAGATTCATTCGATTTACGGACTCTCGAGCTAAATATTTTCTACGCTGGAAATTTACTGTAAATGTATTCCGAACAATAAAACGCCCTGTTTTCACCAGCAATTCCGCGTGCAGACAATCACCGTGACCGTACATCATCAGGGGGCGTCCAGTCCAACTCCAACACCCCCCCCCTCCTTTCGGAGATGACAACACGTATATTCTTAAATTTCAAAATAGAAGATCGTATACCAATGTAATCATTAAAACCCCTTTATCTACTGCCGTGTAATTATCAATGTAAAGTGTGAAGTAACGTTTGCATTATACAAATATAAAATATCCAAATGTCCACGAGTATATGCATTTACAAAGACCCGTATATATCATATCTATACATTCTTATGCAACCTGTCTGAACATAATATACAGCGGAGTAGTTGACTCTATACATCAACCTATCCCCACAATAGTTTCCGCCAACTATTCCAATAGATTTCCTTTTCGTTACGGTTAAAGGATGGATCACATGGTAATATTTGAAAACTGGTCTTCGATATTATGTATCACTAGTGTTATTTTACTTGTAGTCAATGTTTTTTTTATAACACAATATCAACAGTGAAAGACCATTTTATATGTGCATATGGCGTATTATGCAATTCTTCGAATACAAACTCGCATTGAAAGCTTAATGTTGTTTTGAGAAATGTACGGCGTCAAGTGAGTTGAGGGCAAACGTCGATGAGGTTACGTGAATATAAGTGAAAGAATTCATCGGAAAACCCATATCATGCACCTCAAACTTCGACGAAGAATATGGAATAAGCTTTCTAAAGCTCTCTAAAGCTCTCTAAAGCTATCTAAAGTTCGATAGTATTTCATAGTGATCACGATCCTCGGAGCGATGACGCGGAAGAGAAACGCATATTAAATCTAGCTATCGACATTCTAAAATAAATTTACAGAAAGTTATCTATACATTCATAAAATCTTGTACTTTTTAGATTGATTAAAAAAATAATAACAGTTTAATTATTTGATGAATTTGTATTAATATAATGTGTATTTATAGACCGAGATTGTGATTCTAAATGCTTTTTAACAGTGGTATATTGGTAATATACTAAACTTATATTTAAAGATGGCCACCGGAAGAGGCGGTTCATATTATAAATTGAAAGGTATTAATTGCTCTAAGTGGCTAATTCAAAAATTTATTGCTATTTCCGACATGCCCATATTTAAATCACCGTTTAATTGATAATTATTCTCGATGGTCATAGCAGGAAATACAAGCCGATATCTTTAATTATTCGTGTGCTGGAATCCAGCAATAAGCTGGAGATTTGGCAACATATCAACCGGAAGAAATTCAACAACCAAGAATAATGATAATATCGTCGGTGTTTAGTAAAAAGGGCGAATCAACCATTTTGGCGAAATCGAGATTTTAATGAAAATGCAATATGTACCCTACTAGCTTTGTTGTGTAAAAATGGCGAATTTTTATCTCTACAGAAAAGTACTTAAAAACGATAATCGACTAAAATTAAATTAATTAAAATTACGAAATAAAAAGCAAATGTGACATATTAGTCCTTTTAAAATATTATATAATAATACCTGTTATAATGACAGTATTCTTTCCAAGCTTTATTAGAAACTTGTTAGATATTTATAATCATCTACAGGTAAAAAACAAATAAATGTCAAAAGTTAAAAATCCTCCTCCTGTAAAGTAGCATTTTGGTTAATTCGCTCTTTTTAAAAAACATCGACGATATTATAATCTCATATTAATTATATATAGCAATATATACTAAAATCAAATTGCTTCAATATATTTTTCAAGATTGAATTAAATCGTATTCCTATTGGTAATTTCCGAGCATAAAAAGAAATATTTATCTCACGAAATGCAAAAATAAAATTTCAATTTGAAACTTAAAACCAACGTCTCATGAATATACATTGTAGGAATAAATTGTCGATTGAAAGTTTTACTTTAGTGTTCTTGTAGAATGGCAACAGAGTCGTGACTTTGTACGGTTTGAATCTCAGAGGAAATGCATTATATTATTGAAAATCCGGCTGCACTCGTAAAATTGGAAGTGTGAAGACTCGCGAGAAAATACCGCACGAAGTGACGGACGTGGGATCGTTCAATCTACGATTATTACAGTTCTTGACGGGTTACGTGTCAGTTTCTTATATAGCATTGTGTGTATTATTTGAACACTTTTATTCTCCATCTTTACATCCCCCATAATCGAGTGAATCCATAACAATACTCCTGTAAAGTTTATTGTATTTTTATTGTAATAATTCGATTCTGAATTCTCATCAATTTCTCATTCAATTTTATATATTTAAAGAATATTTCATACAATAAAAAAATCGATGTGTGTACTTATGTCCAGAGATTGTCTTTTATTTGACCAATTTTCCATTCTATTTTCATTTGAAGTTTGATTACATCACAGACCTTTGTTTCTTCCGTTACCTAATGGTTTAGCTTTTTGTCCTTACACGTTATGCTCACAACATATCTTTCCATAGCACGCTGAGCTGCTCAAATTTGTGCTTACTAAGAGTCTATGTTTTATATACGTAGTATATATATTATGATTTCTGCTGGTATGCATTGGTTGAATATATTACATTTTAAACAGGATGGGAGGTCACTTTTGGCAATGATTTGCTCCTCCAAATATGCTGCAATTTCGATATATTATTATTATTTTGCTATTCTCATTTTGAAGTCAGTCAGGGTGATAATAATTTAAAAAATCGGTATGTGTACTTATGTACGTGCGTTAGAAGTTATACTTCTTTGGCGTAATAAAACAAAAACAAAACTTGTGATAACCTAGATTCTTCGACTAGCTCTTAATTATCTTGTTAAATTACACACTCAAGAAAAAGGGCCGCTTATTGGAGCGCCGTTGGTTTATTTCTATACACTTTAACTTATGTCACTAAATTATGTAATGGTTTCTCGTTGTTTTTATTTTTAAAGTACCAATTGTCAATCTGACGTTTAATCGTATGTTTACGTAATGAATTGCAAATGGCCGACAATAATAAATTCGTTGTTTAGACAACGGAACAGTTCTACTATCAAACTTGCGTTTGTAGACAGCTGACTGATTCGCAGCTAATTTCATACTGTCGCGCACTTTCGTAATGGTGTGAGCGCGCAGTTCTCAATTTCACTCTCTATCAAACGGCCCCAAATAAGTATAAACGCTATGCATAGTCAGTATTGAAAAACGCCGATAATCAAATTCTTGCCAGGAATATAAAAATATCATACGAACTCACACATATATTAATAGGCCAAGGAGCAGTGCGAGCATATAAAAAGATTTAAATTGAGGAACGATGACTGATATCCATGTGATGGCTACATATTTCAAACTGTGTGGCATGTCATCAACTACTGCCATATACTAGAAAAAGAGCAATGGACTCTCAGAAGTCTATGCAGACAGCATAACCATGAAATTGACCTCCAAAAACCCTACGAAATACTAAACAACAAAACAACACAAGAACAATACACAAAATATTTAATTTTGGCCATAAAGAAATTTAAAGATATAAATAAATGGAGGAACATAATTTACTACACATCAATGTAACTAATCCTCCCAAACACCTTGTATGAAAAAGCAAGGGCATGGTTATAAAAAAAAATTGACCAGCATCATATGTCTCGTATTGATCATAAAGCAGGTTGCTTCCTAATTGGTAAAATTTAAAGTACCTACCTCAGGTTTAACGTATATATGAGAAATGATTCGCATCCGGATATGCACTTACCCGGAAAGTGAAAGGCGTGGGTTTAAGTACTTGGTCTAACTTTTTTCCTAATGTTTCTGAGGTTTTTAATTTTTTTTATAATAAAGAATCTTACATTCTTAAACCTTATGTATATTTAGTATTGAAATTAAAAAATACCTGTCTCGGAGACCGTGGGTGAGGTTTCGTAAACCGTAGGTATCTAACAAACATCACAGTATGTTGTTTTTACCAATATACGTTTCACCTGAACCAATGATCTCGTATAAGCAATTAACTTCATTATTTATATATACTATGCCAGAAACTAGTGACGTTGGTTTATATATATAACTAGCTGACCCGGCGAACTTCGTACCGCCTTAGAATCAATAATCTTGGGTTAACTTATTAGCTGAATTAAAATATTCAAAATGAATTAAGTTCAATAAATGTGCAAAAATCAAATCAAAATGAAATAGATTACATAGTTTTGGTTGGTTCAGATTTCGAAGCATGATAACTACCAAGTCAATCTTCAGTTGTAAATTGTGCGGTGGCAAGCCAGGCAGATCCAATAAGTTTAAAAATTCAGTTGGATAGTTGGTTGCTTCGTCTTCGTTTATTACACAGTCGATAGATTTGAAGGAATGCAGTGGACCAACGATTTGATTTTGAATTGTGAAGTTTAAGTGATCCACATCTTTGTTCTTTGCCGCAAAAATTGCTCGTTCACTCAACCAATTGTGATTTTTGTGGTTAGCAATGACGTTTGGGAACACTTTGTTGATGAGGTCGTCCTTCGCTGAGACGAAATTTCAAAAATTCAGCGGAAACGAAATCAATCCGTTCGATTCATTAGTCAGCAATTGCTTAGAGAAATCTTCGGCAGATGGATCATTTAGCAATGCAACTCGCATGTTTGTCGTCAGCTGAAGTTTCTTCACATAGCGCCACAGAGTCTATGATTTGAGGCAAGCGTTCATTTCATCGGCAGCGGTTGATCTTGGAATGACTGGTAGTGTTTGGCGGAAATTGCCAGATAGTAGAATCATTGCGCCACCAAAACATCTTGAGTAATTGCGCAGATTTTTCATAGTTCGATTGAGTGCTGCCAATGCGTTTTTGTGCGCCATTGTGCATTCATCCCAGGTGATGATTTTACTTGCTACCAAAACTTTGGCCATTGCTGAGTGTTTCGCAATACTGCTTGTCGGTGTTTCAGTCGTTTGAAGGTTTAACGGCAATTTCAACGCTGAATGAGCCGTTCAGCATCCTTATAACAACGTGGCCGCTATCCCAGAAGAAGCAACTGCTACAGAAATTTCGGATCTCGCACGAACAGTGGCCAAAATCAATGACATGAAAAATGTTTTCCCAGTTCCACCAGGCGCATTGAGGATAAATAAACCACCATTTCCATCATCAATTGCCTGCATTAACGTATCGTACACTTCCTTTTGTTGGGGATTCAACATTGGTACATTCGATCGAACCGATCGGTTCAATGCATCTCGATCATATTCACGTTCACGTTCCAATTCTTGATTAAAAGCGTCATTCATTCCACGATGTGGCGTTGGTATTCCTAAGTTGACTAACAAACTGCCGCACATGAGATAACACATGTCTTTGATCAAAAGCAAAGCCTGGTTATGTATCTCCTCATTCACTTCGTGATCAGGATTCTCTGAACTGACACGAATTCGATGTAAAATGTCTTTTGACATGTCATCCTTGTAATTGTTCCACAGTTCAGGTGGATTTGATGGGAAGCATGTCGAAATAATGATAGCAAATAATGTGCGTATCTGACTTGGAGATGCAGAAACAATTGCTACAGCGATTTTCATGTCCCAATGAATATCGTTTTCAAGCAAATTGAGCTGTTGACATGCAGCACAAAATGTTGGACACATTACACCATTGACAGTTCGAAGTGATTCAAATTATGTCGGCCCACGAACATTTACCATCAACAACCGCAAGTAGAAGCATTCGTCATTCTTCGGATGAACTGTGTAAATACGACCAAGAGCATCATTAGAATGCACATCCGGATGATCAGGAACCGCATCGCCTTGCTTCCGACGTTGAAATTTCTTCGATGAAGCGTTCCAAGTGTAATAACGTGGCATCTTAGAGTAGAACAACGTTCGTGCAAACGGATCGCTTTGACAAATTGAAAAGAAACTGGTCAATGTTGTCGCTGGAGGTGTTACAGCACGTTGAGCAACATTTGATGCATTAAAATAATCTCGTTGACCATTCTCCAGATGCACCGCCAAATGTACAGCAGTGGGATGACGTTCATGAATGGGGAATGAGAAAATACGCCAAATTGCTTCATTGCAGCTCACATATCGACAAACTTGATAGTGCGTGATTTCATCGTTGGTATTGGGAGTTTGAACGCCAAAAACCACAATATTGCTGCCTTTGGTGACATATTTGCAGATGTATTTGATGTACTGACTGAATTGCAATACTCATGTATCAGAGATGGCGGTGTATACGGATTTTTTTTTGTGATTTTCTTACTTTTCCAAGGAAAAGCGCGAGGAAGCTTTTCGAGGCCGAGACGAACAAAAAAAAATCATCGAAATCAGTCAATCAGTTCTATATTATCAATAGACATCATCAAAAAAGCCGTTCCATACGAAATGTATAAGAAAATGAATGTTCTTCATAATTTCTTTTTCCTTAAAATTTTCCGATGTTTTAATAGTTATTCTGCTATTCAGGGCAGAGACAAATCCAACAAATTAAAGATCATAAAAATCGGTCCAGCCGTTTTTGAGTTATAAAATAAATGGTGTAATTAACCTGACTTTGTTTTATATAGATTAAATCTTCTGGCTCGCGGCATTATAAATAACACTGGAAAATTAATCACACAATTCAAAATTACATAATGAAGCAATTATCGATACGCGCACATTCACAAATTTGATAACCTCACAAAGTGAACATTTTAGAAGGCAACTTATCGTTTGAAAATCACGATCAAAATCGCTATTTATCTACAAAAAAGTCTTTCGGTATTATCTGAGGCTGAACTGAATCAACATTCAAAAACGCCATGTTCATACTTTCTTTTGTTTGTTTGTTTCATATTTATTGTTTCTGTCATGTATCAGAGATAGCGTTGTATACGGATTTAAATTTTTGTGATTTTCTTTTGTTTTCGTATGCGCGAGCTCCATCGTTTAAATTCATGGATATCAGTCAAAAGCCGTTCGATACAAAATGTAAGAGAAAATGAATTTTCTTCATAATTTATTTTTTCTGTGATTTATTCGATGTTTTAATAGTTATTCTGCTATTCGGAGCTGAGGGAAATCCAACAAATCAAAGATCGTGAAAATCGGTCCAGCCGTTCTCGAGTTATAAATGATGTAACTAACCCGACATTCTTTTATATAATAGATATTGGTATGCTAACATGTTAATTGAATGAAATTATTCGTTCAATATTCCTTGTTAAAAAGTATTTGGAAACCATGAAAAATATGAAAAATTATAATATAAGAATATAATATTTAACATAGGCTGAAAATCGTCTGTTTTCGGATTAATCTGAATACATACAAACAATTGTTGCGCGTTTACTGTTGTTTAGGTGTGCTGTATTCATTTCATTTAACAGGTAGTCATCGTCACTGAATAGTATTCATATATTATAATATACTTGGCAATGCATAATATTATTGAAGTCTTATTTGTAAATTAATATACGAGTAGGAAAATTATTTATCTTCACGTAATACACGTATACAGGAAGCTTTGAGAAATAAATCTATTGTTTCCAGAAAATTCGATAGCTTAAATTCTTGAAGTAGATTTCCAAGTCCTGAGATCAATTCTGGATAACTGTTGTTAGAATAAATTCTGTGAAATATGTTGTTGATAGTAGACTTTTACAGGTATACATTATTTAAATAAATTTAATATGAGATTTCCACAGTATTATCCGGGTTGGTATTTGACTTTCTCCATAATACCTCTCTATTTACTCCTGGCAGATTCAATGGCCTCTGGGCGGTCTACAGTGTCAGTCTATTTTATGTCATCATTTGACTATCATCAACTATTTTATGTGTTTAAAATTATGCATGTCCAATAAAAGAATGATACATTCCTAAATCTTGTGAATAATTCGTTGAATAAAATATATAGTTTATATAATATATTATATAAATAAAATTAGGTTTTAATCGATAATAACACTGTGCATGACTAAATACACGTTGTGTCAAAATGAGCTGCAAATACCGAATTATTATCTAAATTTAGCTAGTAATTGAAAAAAAGATGGAAGTGCAGTGGGAAAAAAGGCTTAATCATCATTTTTATTGAATTTTCTTTAAATATGTCAATAATTAATATTTGATTGAGAAAATAAAACACATAATTATTAATCATTATGCACTTCAATTTAATGACTATTTTATTTTTTGACATTGACCGAAAACCATAAAAAAAAGGTTTTTTTGTCCCTGCAAAAATTGATTTGTATGGGTTAAGTCCTGCCTTTTAATTTTTTTATTAATATCTTGGGATATTTTAGGGATGCGCTACAGTCAATGACATTATTAATGGACAACGCACTCAGTACAGTAGCTATAAAGTAAATTCGTGCATAACGACATTCGCACATATATAGGTAGACGTCACGTGACAAAATTTCGCAATTTCCATTATGCGATATCACGCATCGGGAATTTATAGCAATATCACCTTTATTGTAATGGCGTTAGAACAGTGTTTCCAGTGTCAATGTTTATTTGAGCGAACGATATTGATAGTAAAATATGAATTAAGTATGCCGTTCGGAAGACACGACAGCAAGCATCGGGAATTTATAGCAATAACACCTTTATTGTAATGGCGTTAGAACAGATTATGCCATTCGGCAGACCCGACAAAAAAGTGATTGTCATTTTTTTTCCCAGATGATTCTTCCATATTAATGTCATTGGCTACAGTATCATATTGTGACCCATACGTCATTGATATAAATCAGTATTACATCTTCTCCGTTATATAATATTTTCGTTATAATTTAAGCAATGGATGTAATGGGTATTATTCATGAAATCGATTAAGTACGTTATAATGGAGTAATTTATTTCATATAAAGATACATAGTTCATTAATTTTCTATGTAAATCACTACTACTAGATTGATGAGAGCCGAACAGTATATAAGATTATCGTTTCTGTAAGCCACTAAATCGAATAATTATTTATGTTAATCGGGGCTTTATATTAATACATACAAAACTCTATGGATATTTCGAAATCAATTAAATAACTACTATAACGATCCGTTTTATGCATAGTAAATTATTTGTTCAGACGAGGTAAAGCAAGTATCAATGAAACGATTTAAGATTAGTAGGTTGCTAGCTGAATTAAGAATAGGATTATGATGTATATACATTTGTAAGCAATAGATGAAAATATTTTTACATAATACAAATAAATATATTTGAAATTAATTTGATTATCTATGTACCTAACAAAAATTATCATATTAATACTATCAACTGCAGGTACTTGATGGAATTTGAATTTAAATTCTAACGGATTGAAGTTTTGTACTATTCAATTTGAGTCGTTTTTTGCGCCCCGGGTTTTGCATTTCGGCATCTTCAGATACTATGCACACTCACCAAAAGACAAATATACACTAACAAAGAATACAATTAGCTCTAACTTATATAACAAATCAATACAACAAATTAGGTAAAATATTGATCACTAACCTATTAAGTCAATAAAAAAATTATGAATAGTTGAAGTGTTTGTAATAAAACCCCCTACCGTATCAATAATAATACACTCGATAAGCATATATAAATCGTCAAAATCTAATAGTAATAATAACTCAAAAGGTGTAAAATCGTCCATTCTGGGAACAATGGTAACGTGTTGAGAATTAATGGAGTTAACTAATGAGATATATCTATGATATCGGTCTTTGAAAGTTATTAGTTAAACAATTAATATTAAATAGTATTCATACATGATACCTACTTCTTTTTTTTAATACCATTTTTTAATAATATTATTTTTTAAATATAACAAATACACAAATAAACCCACCAAATATATATAATATATACACACGTATACATACCTACATCCACATACATACATGTTGTATATCAATACCATTGACCATATTATAGTCTCGCATGTAAATCATCATATTGGATATAGCAATGGGCTATTAGGAAAGCTAAGTTGATCATTCAAGATGGGTAGGCTCTGCAACTGTGATCTATTTAGTTATAATATAATATCTTAATAATTTATGATTGAGCACAGTTGACCGCCATATGTTGATGGAATTAAAAGAAAGCCTTAATTATCCTTGGTATTCGGAAATGTCCACAAGAAAGTTATTTGAGTGAGTAATTTAGTAGCCAAAGCCATCGTAAAATGCGTATCATATTCTCGATTACTAATAATAGGTATTATAAAAAATCTATTACGATAACTACCAACCGTGAAAATCTTAAACATTATAATCAGAACACAATTGTAAAGCTTGCTACAAATGAACATTAAATAATTTACAAACTTAATCATAATTATTAATAACCGCAGTGTTAGCTTTGCGTGTTTCGTACTCTTTATCTTCATAGAAAACGTTTTTCATGAAAACATTTTGAATAGAAAATATTATTATTATTATTAAATAATATTATGCTGAATGTTTTTTGATGGTGAATTAATTTTTGTCTGTTTATTTTTTTTAGTTTCGTGGAACACCACTTGAAGAGCGCTGGTTCGTGGAAGAGTTCATGGGGTTATCTGAGAACCACATTTAATTCAATATAAAGGTAAGTGCTGAAGTAAACTATTCCATTAATATTATGTTATTATTATTATGACACTGGATCAATCTATTGAGACTTTGAGAGAAATATTTTAAATATTGTTGTAAAAAGACTATGATTTTAAACTTTAAAGTAGGAATTTTATTATTTAAGTGTATTTAAATAATATATACAGGTGGCACTTTTCAGTGGACTATATTTGACGGAATGATTTCACTGCTAGCGGGGGGGGGTTATACGTCAAAATGTTGAGAAACACTGGTCTAAACTACTCGTGGCGGCGCTTTTCAGTAGAATGTAATATGACCGAATGATTAGGATTCTGGGAGGTTATATCAAGGATGTCAGGCACTGCCTTTTAATGATGATGGTGTTGGCTCAGTGGTCTGGTTGTCTCTCACTCGCACTACCACTATCGCGCGTTACTGTTTATTGAGTCACCCTGTGCGCGGCAATAATTGTCGGTCAAACGCCAGTGCACTTAAATGACGTATTAACGTTTTACAGGTTATATGTATTTACTAGTACACGGTTGCAGAATGACTACCTGTTAAATAGTAGGCCAGGCACGGATAATGAAGTCAGGCAGGTAGGACATTTATATTGTATTAGGTCCGCCATAATTGGCCCAACCATATAATTTATGTTAATTATTCGATTCATGTAATTGATTTTTTTTTATAACAAATATATACATTAAATTATTTTCCCGCCCTCTGAATCCACCCGCCCGAGCGCTGCGCACGCTAAACAGCCCTGCTTGATATTGGAGCACGGAATTAGCACTCTTATACCGGATTTAAAGTCTATTGTATACAGGTACCTATTGACTGTTTATTTGAAGTTAATAAACGAAAAATATCATTAAAAATATTATTTATATTCGAAGGTCAATATTGATTTTCGTGGTAATTTGTTCTAGAAACCACTTATGTCCATATTTATCTTAGCAACGCCGTATTATTTTGTCTACCAATTTTCTTTCGGTGGAAACAATGTTTTTCTTGATAATATTGCAATTAGGTTTGATGGGCGCGTCGATTTTCACAAAAAACTGTTTTATGAATATCCACATAAAACCATTTATGTGGATAAACTTAATAACAGAAAAAATCTTTAAGGAATTTAATAGATTAAGCAATCGATACTACAAATAAATACACAATATGATTAGTTATTATTTATAAATTATGTTAAAGATTGTATCTAAATTCTTGTCAAAGTGTGTCATTATTTTTTTAACGATGTCTCATTACTGAAGAAACTTTTAAAAAAATCCACTCTTGTATTTTCTTATCTAGTCGTAAAGAGCCTATGTGAATTAAAAAGCTATGCTAAGCGATCATTAAAAACAATGTTTTCCTTTTTTATCTTATTTTTAAGTAGTCTCAAAAGAAAAATTTAAATACATCCCCATTTTATATAATTGAGGGTATTAGTGTTACAAAACTGGTTATTGCGACTTTTTGTTAATTTTTTAATTTGTTAGGATTTTTTTCCCTGAGTACTTTTGATACCAAGGATAAAAAAGTCCTCAAAAATATTTAACTATTTACTCCAGTTCTTTTCTTTTTTTAGACCGTCCTTCCCATTCATAACGAAAGAAACTAATATATTATGGGTGCTTAGTAAGCGGCCACACACATTCTTGTAAAGGAGGTTCAGTGGCGGCTCGGCGACTTTATAGGCGGTGGGGTTTAGCTATTAATTATTAATTATAGATACCTACCGACTTTCTCATATTATACATTATGTACCAAATTGTTTATAATAATATGATTTTATTAATGAGGATATGAGTAAATTTTCAGAGTAAATAGTATGATTATCTGTGCTTAAAACTATTAGGTAACTTAATTAATAATAATACATATTATAGACTTACCATTATCAATGTTGAATAACGACATACAGCGAGCGTTTTTACTCACCTATGGGGTTATTTAATTCGCTCTCCAGTATGCGTATACTAACGGTAATGCATTTACAGACTTACAAACTCATCTGTATAATGGACAAAAATGGAACTACAAACTACTATAGGACGCCATTTTGAAAATTTCATTCGAATGTCAGATTTTGTCCAGTTACGAGTCTTGATTGGGTAGTTTGCGACAATGGCTCCCCCATCTCATTCTTCAGATAAGTTTATAGGTCTGTACATCATTTGTAGAACGATATTTGTACCGCGGCTACGAGATGAAGCTGAGTGACCTCCCCCCCCGCCGGTCAGCGAAAAATAGACGCCATAGCTTTATGAATTTATACAAATGTATCACCGTGTAATAGAGCATATTTAATTTAATTAATTATTTTAATACCGCTTAATCATCATAATGATATTACATAATTTGGAATCATCGCTTTATTTATTTGTATGAAAATAATAAATATGTCTATGAAATTGCAACGGGTTTAGATGATTAAAACAAATTTAATAGGTAATTCATTTAATCATGTAATTAGGTAGGTATATTATGACAATGATAAAAATATTGGACGTGTATTTTCGACATGATAACGATGTGGGGATGATCCCTACGAATCCTTAAGGCAGAGCCGCCCCTGGTTAGGTTATACAGTGTTTCTGATTAGTGAGATATAGGCTTAGAGTATTATGTGAATATTGAAATGACCACCAAAAAAATATTATGATACAAAGAAAGTTCAAGATAATTACTTCATGTCATCGTAAATGGTAATATCATTCTCCCCAATAAAAGAAATTTAGCAGAGTTCATCACCTAATGACACTTGCTCATTATTTGTTTTGTAGGGCCAAAAGTCCGTATGTATTTTATAAATTAATCAACAGAGTCATATATTTACAGACATGTGTATATTATATAATGTTTAAAAGAACAACCATTAGCAACATTAATAATTTGATCATAGAAATGAAATAATAAATGTATTATTATTATAACTGCCTCAAATACTTTTTACCAAGGGCGAATGTGTATAAAATGTTGCTAGTTATAAAATATTTTTTCTATAACTAATCATTGTTACTATTTCCATAGAACTACTAAATAAGTATCACTACTTATTACTTAACTAAAACTACTTAAGAGCATGCTATACTGAATTGCCAAAACTGACAGTTATTCAAACTCTTTCTCTACAAAGAAAATGTCTACCTTTTGAATAAATATTATTGTAATCCTTTTAAATATTTGAAACATTCTCATGAATAAAAGTTAAATATTATTTCGAACTTCGATTTGGTTAAATTTTCTGAGGTTTTTATAAAATCATGCCAAACGAAAAATATTTTCAAAATGTTATTTTAAGTTACCGAGACAAGTCAGGTAGAAACCTAAAAAATAAAAGCAGAAAGATATTTTTTACACCCTTCAATTTCTTATAAAAATAAAGAATGTCATCAGGTCTTTAAAAAAAAATATGAAACTATTAATTTTATGTCATAATATAAGAAAGAATCAACTTATTGACATTGCATTTATGTCAATGTTTCAGAGTGACGTGTCATTCTATCTGACTCTTCAATGACGATCAAGTTCTAGCTCATATGTGAGCGAGGAGCCGCATGAAAAGGTTGTTTCAATTGTATCTGTTGTCGTAATGCCACATTGTTTTTTAAGCTTTACAAATGAATGCCTAAAATATGGAAACATAAATAAATCTAAAAAAATATGGTAATTGTTAATTTAGTATAATATAATTAAACTATAAATTATAATTTAAAATACTGTCAATATTTAATTAAAAAAAATCATTATTTTTGGTAAAACAACACTAATAAAATATGAGAATGTCACATAGGTAGTTTAATAATAAGAAAGGGTATTTTTAAACTATTCAGAGCGGAATGTAGAATCCAATATTTCGATCTTAAGGATAAGTTGCCGAAAAGGATGACTTAAGTATAGACTATACTGACTATAGAGTTAAGGAATCCTTAACCATAGACTACTTTTGTTATGAACACGCCCCCTTCTGTATTACCATTTACCACTGACAGCTGCTGTCAAAATAAATTCGCGTGTCTATAAAACAGTCCATACACTCAAATTCATTTAACAATTTTATCTCAATATGGATATTGATAGTGTTAATTCATTTGGCATGAACTTGCAGAATATTATTACATTACATTACACAGAAATACAAGATGCCAGACAGAATGACACTTGACGCTAGTGTTACTATGTTTAAAAAATATCTTGCGGTGCCTGTGGAATCACGTATAATGACTGATAACGGAAACATAAGAGTATTATACTTAATTAAATATTAATTTTGTATTAAATACATTATAGTTATTGCATTTATAAAGTGCAGTTGTCATATTTTTGTCATCATTTAACAAATACAAAATAATTTACCTAAACTATAGGAAAGAGAATTCTTAAATATGGTATTATTTTCAATAGAAAAAACCAACGAAGCTTTAAGACGAGATGAACCATATACAACAATATGATCTTAACTAAGGACTATGTTTCTGCGTAGTGTTTTCTGCTAAGGAAATTTTAGTTATGACAAATGTTTCTGCATTCCGCTCTTAATTGATAATTTCTTGATATACTGATGAAATCGGTCTTGATCGTAATTTATGTTATGTGATTTAGTATGAAAAACTTGCTAAATATAATTTGGAAGAGCAAACTCATAACTGATTAATCATACTAAAAAGACGTCTGGCACGATCTTTAGCCTTCTCCATAGACCTTTGCGGTATGGAAGGTAAGAGAGAAAAGACTGAACTGCAAGTCGTCGGTACTGAAAAATATGTTCTAATTTTTATGGACTGCCAAACGATTCTCATAAAGTTGTACATCTACGATATGGTTTCAGAGTTATACGTACTGTGAATATTTGACCATATTGCCCTTAGAGTTGCCGATCATTTTGAAAAGCGTTTGAATGACGGTGCTGGAGTGGGCATTCGAAAGGTGCTATGGGGTTTCTCTACAAATATCTCTTAGAGTTGCGGAGTGCAGGAAGTAATTACATTGGGTATTTGACAGTAACGGATGTTAATGTTTGTAGAGGTTGCGACTAGGGATTGCAATACCGAATGAAAATACAGATACCGGTATTAACAGCAGTATTTGTGAAATATATGAAAAAACAGAAGTATCTACTAATAAATATAGTTATTAAAATATATTTAAAATATTAATGTTTTATAGCAAAACTATTTAAATATTATATACATACACGTAAACCTTTAAAATATGTGAAGGTAGGATATGATAGAGATACTGATGTTTACATATATAGAGTTTAAATTAGGCACAGGCAAGTCCATTATAGTAAATAATTATTATTTTATCATGAAATATTCGCCACTACGACTGAGGTTACTAACGATTATACATAAAAACGCCCACGGTGGCCGCGAGGCTAAATCGTTGGACCGTGGCCCCAGGTTCGAATCCTGGGTCTGGCAAATATATATATTATTTTTCAATTTGTGTGTGTCAGAGTATGGACCTAATAGGTTGAGCAAGTGGCTGACATCCATTTCTCGTAAAAAAAAAAATCTGTCAATACAAACCTTTACTCTGTGGAGGCCCATATGACCCTATTAGGATCGGACATGGTCGAAAGAAAAAAAAAAGAAAACAAAAAACAGTATTTAACCGCGAATTCAGGGTTTTCTAAAAATACATCTGACAACTTCTAAAACCCGGGAGCGACCTGCGAAAATATTTGGATAACTTTAAAATTAGAAAAGCAGTTACGTAGGTACCTATAATGCAAATGTATTTCACAAATCTGCACGTGTCATTGCTGGTCACCAAGGACATCGAAGGGCAACGGAGGTAAACCATAAATCGCGTAATCAAATAAAAAAATACAGTCCCGTTAAACCTTCTATGATAATTAATACATTTTGTTTCCACTTTCAATACTGAAAATATCGTTATTGTCCGATTTTTAAAACTGGTATTTCGGTATCGAAAAATACTGGGATACCGGTATTAATTGCAATTCCTGTTACGACCTCTACGACCTAACAATTATGAAGTAGTATTTTATATTCTGTTTTGTTTTAAATAATATCGTTTGCCTAGGTTTAGTTTAAAAACGTGAAAGATTTCTATAATATTATATTCACGAAAATAAATAAAAGATTTCTCGATTTATCATAAGAGCATTCTATGTGTCACAGGAAAACTTGTACCTATTTAAATAGTCAGCCAGTAAGTATGGTATGAAATTTATGGAAACAGATTGAAATTATACGACCATTTGCAATTTATTAGATGTGTTTGGAAAATTATAATGAAATTCAATTATTATATTGTTGATAGGACAGAACGGTTTTCCGACAACTAAGTCAAGTAACAATGAGTCGATGATTTTCCACGAATAACGGGTCCCCAATCGCTTCTGTGAAGTGTTCGAACAACATAGTTATTTTAAATGTTGCAATGCGTTGGACAAGGTATTTTGTAGCTTAATTAAGTGGTCACAGATATATCAATTGACATTGTACGTATTTCGGATTACCCTTTGTGTAGTCACGCACAAATTATTCTGTAAATATTCACGACAAATGGATATTGACATTCACTGGAATTGGTTTATAGTTTCTCTTTGACGATATATTATGTGTAGAATAGTGGTGCACAACTAACGACCCACTATGTTATTTATTTCAACCCACCGATTAAAATGTTAGTGTATCCTAATGTTAATATAATTTTAAAATTGTTTAACTCAAACATATATTATTGATATAGGTAACACATATCGATGAATGTGCATTTGAATATAATATGGGGTTTCCGTTTGTATTTGTAATGTTTTCTAATAAAGCAATCGTGTATTTATACTAAATTTATATGTATTTTTGACGACTTATATTTTATCAACTCGTTTATTATTTCAGAAAACAGTTCTATATTTGAGCGGGATGTACTGTGATTTTTGTTGTAACCAACAAGAATATCATACGTGAAAAAATAAAACGGAGAGTCATAACAGTGAACGAGTGCTACTTGAGTCTAGAAAAATTAGATAAAGTCTCGGATCCTCTCCGTCGTACAAAAATGGGTCTAACGTACAATACTCTAATAAGATCAACGCTGCTCTTCCAAGGAAAAAGTCAGTAACTCGCAAAATTTGTGAAATTGAGTTATGAATGCCATCCGTTAGGTAATTTTGAAAGCTATATTCTGTTCACTTTAAAATCAGTATTATCACTAAAATACCGTTAAAATCCTTAGTTAAAAAATAGAAATCTTCTAAAATAATACATTTTTTTTAGCAAAAAGGCAGTAATTGCACATATCAGTTATGCAGTTAATGCTTGTTTATTATTACTTTTTTTGTATTTTAACATATTATTAATAAAAATTACCACCCTTTTTGTGCCACCTAGAGTGACTGGCACATATACCTGGAAAACACTGACCCACGATAGAGGGAGATGAAAGACGTTCGTGGAGGAGATTAAAACTCGTCCTGGATTGTTGGACTACTTATAATGATGATTGTTATTTATTTTAAAATCAATATTTATTTTTACTGCATGTCATATTTGATTGACACCATAGACTGACAAGACGAGCTGAAAAAAAATATGTTGAATCTGAACTGAAAATTAATTTGGAAGACAACTTAAAAAAATGTTTCAAATATGAATTTCGATGGATTTGTTTTTTTTTTAATTTACCGACAAGAACAAATTCAAATAATTATATGATAAAAATAACTTTTTATGTACCACGTTTTTAAATTTTCTGTTGAATCACATAAACTTGACAATTCTATGTATTAATAATTTAGGACACATAAGGTTTAGGACAAATCATTTTTTTGCTATTTTGCAACAAACAAACAAATATAGAATACTGAAATGTCATTTTGATTTCCTTAGTAACACACGTATATATTAATAATTTAGTTGCTAGGACCACCCCCTTTGCAACCAATAATAGTGGATTGGATTACGGATTTCTTCCGAAATAACTTTTCATACAAAACAGAATTAACCGAAAATGAATTCAATTCTACTTAAAGATGGCTAAAAGTATTAAAAGAATACATTGGCATCGTATTCTGAAATATTCTAAAAGTTTCAAATGTTTAGCTAGTCGGGAAGTTAGTTAAAAATCGATTGCAAGATTTGTACTGGATAAACAACCACCGGACAAATAAGAATACGTGCTATAAAAACGTTGTAAAAATGTTTCAAATATGAATTTCGATGAATTTGTTTTTTTAAATTTACCGACAAGAATAAATTCAAAAATGTTCACAATTTATACAAATAATGTAACGTGATCTACGTAAAATTGTACGATCAACAATTGGAAATAAATAGATTGGCTCTATTGCTAAAAAGATTCTGCATCACTGAACACAATAATTGTGTTCAGCAAAAATTATTTTTGTTGCTGTAATATCAATGGCTGTAATACTGAAATAGTTAATGAGATTTTTTTCATAGTACATGATTTTCTCCTAGAATCTTTTTCTTCTAAGAATCTTGCCAGGTCATTGAGCCCATATAGAAAACTCTACAAGGGGCGGGGTACACATAAATAAATAAATATTGGACCAGTCCCTTAAAACCCCGTCTGTCATTAAATACGATTAAATCAGTCTCGCATGCGAGATGGTCAACGGAGGCCGAATTAGTGCCCAAGTTGAAATTAGCTGGGGTTTTTTTTATAAAAGTTTCTTAATTTCTACTCTGTGACCTTGCTATAAGAGGTTAACGTCGTAAAATATTATTAGAGAATTAAAGACTTTGAAATATATGTGGGATTTTGATACCACACTTAAGTGATAGTATCAAAATATATTTTTTTATCGCCCATCAAGAACATTTTTATTAGAGATACCGACAGACTATGCGAATACAATGCAATACAATATTTTTCGTTTAAGGGCTCCATATTTTATAAATCTATTTTCCGCATTTTTTAATAGATTATATTATATCTGCGGGTGGCGAATCTAATTATCAATAACTTGCGGGGAAAGATAATTATTTTTAAGAACGATTACATCGTATAAAATAAAAAATGATAATAAGGTACATTTATAAATGCAGACGGGGTACTTTGACTGCCCTTCTTACCTGCAATCTTAGGTGAGCCAATCTAATCATCACTCCCTCTCACTCATCGATCGCTTTCTATTTATCTAAAGTCATTGCTGGCTGACATCTGGGTGACTTAAGAAAATTGATCTAATGGAACTGGCAAGATATTCAGATAAAGGTGTGTTACAATAGTATAGCTTTTCAAATTTTGACAGAAACATGAGATACTTTAAACTAAATATTATTGCATAATATGCATTAAATTTACGCTAACTTTCAGTTCCAAGACCACCAAAAGTCGGTTCCGATCTATCCCTAAAGAGTAGTCAATATCGTGAATGTTAATACGTAATATGAAAAAAAATCTATTTTAAAAAATATGTAGGAATTTGGGTGAAATATAAGATTTTTAATACTTAAATAGATTTCATTTATGGGAATTTTCTTAATATTATTATATTAATCTACCTACGCTCACAATGGCCGAGTAGCTTATAATATCGTGGGTCCCAGGTTCAAAACCAGGGTCTAGAAAATACACATATTATTTTTTAATTTTGTTTGGAGTCTGAGTATGGACCTAATATATTGATCAAGTGGCTAACATCCATTTCTCGTATAAACAAAAATCGGTTAATACAAACCTCCACCCCGTGGAGGCCTACAATATGATCCTTTTAGGATCAGACATGGTCAAAAGAAACAATTATTAATATACCTAGTAAAAGTAGTAAACCATTATTTTATATTATTGGATTATCAAGCTTCATATCGTCTAAGAACGTGTACATTTTTACCACGCCCAGACTGAGAAAAATCATGTTGATCTCAACAAATTAAAAACAAAAAAATAATATTAATACTATCCATCGAAGGTACTTGATGGAATTTGAATTATTACCATTATTATTTCCGACTGATATTACATGAACCCTATTCCTATTGCATCGTTTTCTCTCGCTCAGCGTCGCTCCAACTACGTCATATTTTCTGTCAAAACTATCGAACTTCATGCTTATGTGGTATGTTTATAGTATTGTTACTTTATTTATTAATTCCACACAATATGTACAATACGTTCATAAACTTGGGTTCCATTTTACTTGATTCTACTGGGTGAACAATTTGGTTGCCGCTATCATATCCGAAACTGCCGTTGTATTTGACACATTATTATTACATAGTTATCCATTACGGAATATGCTATGATATATTACCGATGATTTCGGAGACGGTTAGATAAATCTTAGGCTTAAACGTACTGTATCGAAATAGTTACAATAAATCAAAAGAGGTACCTCATACTAACAGTTGGTCGCGGTGTAAAAATGAATAAACTACTTTAATATCCTGCAGCGCTCAAACGGGTTTAATCATGCATATGCAAAGCTCGGCATTGGTGTGCTAATAAAGTGTTGATTTAATTCTAACCCCTTCAGAGCAGAATTAAAGTCTGCCAACGTTTAAACTCCTGTTCGCTATGCGGGAGTTTTGTATGGATGCGGTATCCAGTGGCGGTTCTAGTAATAATAGTATTAAATATTAAAGTTATATTTAAAAAAAAAGTTTGTAATTAGTAATTGCGAAAGTCAGAAAAATGATATTCACACGCGTGGAAAAATAAAATAATATTACAATGATATAAGTACATCAATTCGGATAACCCCAGAAGCATACATATAAGAAAAATTCTAAATAATGTTTAGACCTAGTGAGAACATAATATATCTTTGCTAGCGATCCAACTGTCTTCATTTAAAAATAATTCCTGACAACTAACTACATTATCTGAGGTCTCAAGTCTCTTTAAGAAATGATTACTAACTTTATGATCTAAATTAAGGTAATGGATATTAACTAACCAGATTAAAATATATGACATTAGCAGTACCTAATCTAACGTACTTATATGCCTGTCTCTGAGGTTTATATAGCATTATAATATATTTTCAATAAATATATTATTTAATCTCTACAATAAAAATGCATTCAAAATATAATTTTAACCTTGCCCGCTCTGTGATGTCAAGTCATGTAACACAGGTTATTAATACATTTTTATTACTTATATATCTTCTAAATTGCTTAGCTATTTTTAGAATCATCGACAATTAATAAGACATTATGTATCAATCTATATTATTCCGATCCATAAGATTTAGTTACTGAAATCTCTGAAATTACTTCTGTTTCACCGCAGTTTTTTCTTAAGCAGTTAAAAAAGGTAATAACGGGGTGACACAATAATGGTGATGTATTTATTTTAAATATACAGTTTATGAGATGATCGCAATAAAACATGATAATAACTATATATTATTGGCAACTGGTAGGGAACACAGAATGAATTGGCGGTGACTTACTATAAAGAGTGTGATATAACAGCGTACAAGCCTCTAGTGTGAAAAAATATGGGATAAACTTAAGAATGTATTAAAATATATGTTATTTTTAAATAATTAGGTACGTCTGTATCAAAATATGCATTAAAGCTTGTCACGTAAACAAAATGCGCATCCAATATTTATAGAAAGTCGGCGCACTTTGTATCCTTGGTTTTATGGAATAACTTAATAAAGCGAACCCTTATTCAAAACTTTCATTCATCGCAACTGGCTTTATCATTTCTATCTTATTATTGTGTCATAATATGACGTATGTATCAATATTATGTTAACCTGTAACGTTAAATGTAATAGACAAGACACAGGCAGGTACGAGTATCACTTTTTCACATTTTGCATTTTTTTTGACATGGCGTTATAATCAAACATATCACAATAAATATGACAATATTATATACCGTAAAGTTATTTCTCGTATTTTAGTTCTAGATGAAAATTATTTCTATTATTGAGAAAATATAATTTCAGAAATTTGACTTTTCAATAAAATACTGCACTATTTTGTATAAATCGCGAGCGTTCTGAGACGCCGCTGATAAAAAGTTTTATTATAAATTTGATTAACTGTTGTAATATTGTGTTGAAAATCCCATTGGGTTTGTGGTTATTAACAGGTGTTAGGGAAATTCTAAACCTTACGAAGGCGATAGTTTTGACTAGCTAGTTGTTTAGATTTGGCATAGACGTCATATTAATCGTATGGTATAGTAGACACCAGGGATTGCAATCTCATAATAACGGGAATAGTTATTTTTGTACCTTCTTGGGCAAAAAAGAATATTTCCCACTTTTAACTCTTGGTACTGACATATCAATTATATTTACATTACAATGATGAATAAAGTAGGTATACAATCAATTTTATGATTCATTAGGTTTTTAGGTGATCATATTTTTGGTTGTTGTTTTTATTTAATAAAGCGCATTTTTTTGTAGTACTTATTCCACTTTTAATCAATAGATTAGGACCGGCTTCGTCCGCCTCAGAGGGCCATTATACATGACACAATACAATGCAGTTCCACCATGAATTGACAGTTAACAAAATAAAAGAAAACATATTTTTGGTGATATCCAACAGAAAACTTTCGTATAAAAAGAGGGTAACAATATTATGATATCTTGGTTGTAAAAAGCATTTTTATTAATTTGACAATGAGGAATTATGGAGGATTCTCATATTATGCACCATATGGGTGTAAAAATATATTAAGTTTATTTCGTAGCATAGATATAGAAAAAAATGTGCGGAAAAAAGTTGGAGCGGACCCTTTTTTTGAGTTGCTCCGCTCCAGCTCCGCTCCCACCTTCTAATATAGATATCTGAAATACCTTGAATTAGAAAAGTTAACATAACCAAGCAAACAGTAACAAAAATCGCCATCCACATATTTACATATCCGGGACCTAATACTTGCCCCAGCTCCGCTCCAGAGTCTGCTCCGCTCCGAGTAAAAGTTTTAAAATAATCGTCATTTACATTACGAATTCTATTAAAAAAAATACCGGCAGCAAATCGTCTTTGATTATTTGCCTCTTCTGTCAAAAAGAGAGGTTATTTATCATTCGGAATGAGTGTTGCCGTATTTAAACTAATTTCAGTGATGCAAAGTGTCAAATATAATATTTTAATTGGATTTTAGGACGGAAATTATTAATCAATAATAATAAAAAAATATTTGGAGCACTGGATCACTACACATTTTCGGTGCTCCGGTTCCGCTCTAACGCTCTGATCTGTATGCTCCAATATCTATAATATCCATGAAAAAACAATCGTAAACTAACTGAAGAAAGCGATGATTGAACGAAATAATGATAATTTGACAGTTGATACTAACAAGACAAGTTTAGTATGGAATGTATACCAACGCCGCCTGGTGATAAAAGTGTAGAACTACTCTTCGTTGTTTTCATACAAAAATTCCGGAATATTGTGGCTTTTAGAAAAGCGGCATATTTTTGAAAGCTGATCTGAGAGACTTATAATATATAAAAAAAATATATCTTTGCACAGTTGTATGTAATCAAACAAAGGAAATAGAGAAATGGAATAAAATGAAAATGGAAAAAATAAATATTTTTGTTGTTTTTAGGCCAAGGTCTTCAATTGAATTCCGATTTTCTTGTGCGACGAATTATTTAAACATTTATTTTGTTGTTTATTTAAATAACACGCATTGAATTGCCGACAGCACAAATTTTGTTCTCAAAATTCATATAAAATTTATCCCAAAATATCCGAATGACAACATTTTAAATATTTAAATCCTAAAATTTAGGAATTATAGTTAGAAAATATAACTTTTATAAAAAGTAAAAGAAAACTGCTAAGTATAGTTATATTTTCACATACAACGTAAAATATATTTTTAAAATATGTAGTTTTGGACTAATAACAATCTTATTAAAAAAATAATGAAGACACATATACATGCGAGATATCAATGCTGTAATCCCAATCAAAAATAAATGATTTTTTTTACAATGTAAAAAATTTACGGTCGTTGTTTAGCCTCTCAACTGCAACAGTCATCTTCTTTATCGATCATATTTGCAATATCAGCACGTCATTTAAAATCTGGTTATAGTACAGTAACTAACGACGACAACTGATAAGCAATGACGGAAGAAATTGTGTGTGGCCCCAATGCGCAATATAAGGGAAAAAATCCAAATTAAATATTTGACACGCTGTGTTAAAATACGAAAAACAATCAAATATATAAATATTGGATGATGAGTGTAGAGAGAAAGTCTCTGTGGAGTTGCTCGGATGAATCGAGGAGAGTGTTTATTTACTGACATAATAAAATAATGCAATGGTTAAAATGACATTAAAGAATTTATGACGGAGAGTACTAGTATTACTGACTGTATTGAAAGGACTGCGATGTATTGAGATGTTATGATCGAGTGACGAATGAGGACTGACTGTTTCTATCATCGTCCTTCGCTATATAAACAACTGAATATTCAATACATTATACGAGTCATTGTTTATCTAGGTGGCAATTTAATAAACCGTAATAGTCATTGATGGTCTAGCTAGGTTATGATTGAGAAATCTGCTGACAACTGCCCATCGCAACTTCGATTTGTTTTGATAACAAAATATGAAAACCAAAGTGTGTTACACCGGTAATGCTGACGTGTGATTGCAACACCTATCAATACAAACTATTTTATCATTAATGAATAATTGGAAAACATGGGTATGCATAAGCATTTAATTTCTTTGATATACAATTCAGTCGACTAGTTTTAAATATTTAATGATTATATATTCAGAACACCTGCTTGCATATCATACTGCCCTGATATTGCTTTAACATTTCATGATGAATTTTGGTATTACATACCTTTCTATCAGGCGACAAAGAAATTTACTTTCAAAAAAAGATATCGACAATACTGACACTCTTGCTTTCATTTATCGATCTTCATTAATTATAAAGAAAAGAGGTTTACAGTAAGTTAATATTTAAAATTATAGCCCACCGTTGCTAAGATGTGTATATAAGCCGAAACAGCAGTCAAGGTAAATGAATTAATTAAAGCAGAATTAACAAAAATAATATGTTTCAAAAACATTACAATACAATTGAGCTATACCACGTAAACACCACTTAATAATAAATTTGTATAGGTACAACATCCAATAATAATTTCTTCCAACTTATTAATTATTTATATAAGCCTATTATTTGAAGAACATGTGGAGAAATTTAAATTAAGTACACTTAATAATTGCGTGATTTTCAAATTTCGAACGCGCCTTTGATCCTGTGTGAGTGCCAACGAATGAGCCAATCAACAAGCTAGGTTTTTTAAAAATAAAAGAACGTATGTAGGAAAAAATTACAAAGATTTTTTTGCACTTTAGAGGTTTTGTAAGCATTTTTTTTATTTTGTGGAATTTGATGAATAACACCTTTGTAATATGTTGTTATTACTTTTTTTATTCTACAAGCTCATTTTTAAATTTAGAAATTTACGTACAAAAACGATACTTCAGAATTAAAATGTTAAAAATAAACAAAAATAATTTTTCAAAACACTTATACAAAGGGATTAAAACATCAGAAGATGAGAACAATGATCACAAAATAATATGTTGAATACAAATTAAAACACGTTTTAAATTTAAATCCATTGTTAAAATATCATTGTCAAAGACTTCTCTTTGCGTTGAGGCTGTACTTTTTTTTTAAAATGAAAAATAACATAATTATAATAAATTCACCTATCGTGGAGTAGAAGAGGTCACCATGATACGAATCTGATCGGTGTATCTTGAATTCGAGTCTCGATTGGCTGAATAAAATTTCCACTTTTTCATGTATTTAGATACGGTATGTTATCGTTCCTAGTAAATGTCATATAATTAATCCTTCTAAGAAGTGCTTAGGATAATAGTAGCATCTACTTGTAATTACTTCACCTACAGTATGTTCTACACTAGAACGCAGATTGTGATTTACTTAGTAGGTATTGCATGTTACCCGTTCGGTCGTGAATTTCATGTGTATGAATACTGAATCAGTACGAAGACCAATCCTTAACGGACAACTGAACTAATTGGATTTATGATACTGAAACAATTTTCCATATCTCACGTTTCTGTATAGATTTGGTATGATAATATAGTTTTAATGGAACGTGTCATTGATGATAACTATTGGTATATATTATTATAACATATGTGTTCTAGTAAAAAATTAAAAACAACGTTTTTTGAACACACATGATTTCAAAACATACCAGAAACATACCTATCAGAAAAAAAAAATTATAAAGCAATTATTTTGCCATTTTTAGGGTACCTCAATAAAATCTAAATTTATTTTTTATTTTAAGCTAAATAAGAGTTACGTATTGGGATTTAGTTTTTAAGCATTTTTTTTTTAAATCTTGTGGCGGGTTTTGTTGCTTAATGCAATGATTCTTTTAGGTGTTGTTAGTTTCAAATGGCACTAACACCGTTCCAAAGTGATTTCCGCAATTGCAGAAGAATCTGTTCTTCCTTTAGGTACCAAATGTAAAAGTGACCAATTTGGCTAGGGTCAAGTGGAAAGAGTTGTTGGAAGAAACGAGGGCCCACTCACGATCAGCGGTAATGATAAGACTGTATGGTTATTTATTCATTCAATCAAATAACCATATAGTGCTATTCAAAAAGAAACCTATAACAACCACATACACTTATTGTCACTTTATATTATATAGTAGCAAAATGTAGACGTTCAATTCCGGTTAAACCTTTACATATTCAATTAAGCTAATGGATATCAAATTACAAAATATCAAGCGAAAGTTTATATCTAAAGTTGTCTATATTTGGCAGTGTTTAATATTTTTTAAATGCGAATTCCACAGAACATTATGTTTATAATCCGACATTGTATAATATTATACACACGTCATGATTTACATTGTTATTAATCCAATATTGCCTGACGACAGATTGATGGATCCTGTTATATAATCCAGATAGTTTCCGTAATACAGGTAAAACTGAAAACGCTTAAAGTTAATCTGATGTAAAAGGGATTAATCTAAAGTGGATTCGATAGATAATTCACATACACATAGATGGATTAAAGTTGATGGTTTTATAGCATATCGTAGGTAATTTCTATATACAAGAGAGGTAGTGGGTTTCATGAAAAATATATGACATTAACATCGTACTATCGTATTAAATTAACTAGATATTTAAGACAAACTACAATTAATTTTTAATATTACGAGTTGGTTAGGACAATTATGGTGGCCCTTTTACAATATACAATACCCGTCTAACATCATTATACTTGCCAGGCCTACGATTAACAGGGAGTCATTCTGAAACCGTGTGCTTGTAAACACCTATAACCTGTAAAACATTAAGACGTCATGTACCTACGTGCACTGGTTTTGACCGTCAATAGCCGCGCACAGGGTGATACAATAAACAGAGTAATGCGCAAGAGTGCTAGTGGGAGTGACTGACAACGAGACCACGAGGCCAGCCTCATCATCATTAAAGGTCAGTGCCTGACATCCTTGAGATAACCCCTACCTAGCATCCGAACCATTTCGCCATATTATAGTCCACTGAAAAACGCCGCCACGAGTAGTTTAGACCAGTGTTTCTCAACATTTTCTCATTTTACCGTGAATTTTTGGATTCCAAATACCTATGCTAAAAATTCCAATAAAAGTGTTTGTGCATTGTGTTTTTGTTCTTAAAATGGATTAACGGTTTTACGTGACGAAATCAGCCTCGATCAAACGTCATTATACGTTACTATATAAATAATATATTTTTATTTTTCCGCAAAACTTTTTTTCTATTTTCAATGGTCCGCAGGTGTAAAAAGGTTGAGAAACACTAAACTTTAGACAGCATGATTTTACTCATCTACCTACCCATAGAACAATATGATGGGACGAATCTTTTTTTACCACATGTAAAAAAAATACGATGATTGCCTTCTTTGACGTATTATTGATCAAATACGTCTAAAGTCAGGCCGCACCACTAAATAGTAAGTTCCATTGGTAGTGCTATGTGTTGTATAACTTTGATTGAAGTGTGGCGATTCGCAGTAAATGAAGATTTTCGATTGTGTATTTCGTTCATATTAATTGACGTATTACCATTTTTTTCAATATGAAACGAATATCATTTTATACAGTTTGTCATATTTCATTCGATTAAAATAAGCAATAACTATCTTTACAATTAAAATTCACGATTTAGCTCCATTCTGAATATAGTGAGTCTTGAAAACTGCCAAATATGAACTAAACAACAAAATAAACTGATTCTCATTAAACGTAATATTGTCGTCGGTTTACTTTTCGAAATAATGTAACATACCAATTGCAAAGGTACGGTAAGAACTTGCGGAGGGCAAAGCCTCTGAAAGTACCAGTAGAAACGGCACATATTAAACAAGCTTCTGCTTTTTGCCAATCACTTTAATTTTGGGGCATGATATAAAATTAATGTAATATTTTATATCTACTTTACATACTTCAAAATACGTTAAATATCCCAATTCAGTAATTATTAATATGTTTAGTAAAATGTACAATAATCGTCTGAAAACAACTGTAAACTAAGACAAATAATGTAACAATGTTTGACACTTTATATTCATAGTATTTAGGTACTTGGGTACTAATAAGTTACTGAAAGTCAATAAATATCACCCAAGTTTCACCAAGTTTGAAATGAATACACCAATTTGATTTCCTTGAAAAGTATACCTTTATACACGTACCTACGTTTTATTATATTCAATATTACGTCATTACCTTGGATATATTCACACTCTTTACGCACGTACAAGTTTCGTGGTTTTGTATAAAAGATCAATATCAAGAATAAAATAAGATAAAGTTTTCAACTAAAGAGAAAATTCGTACCCCAAAAGCCTTGGATAAGTCAAAACAAATAACCTTAAAACATTTAGAATATATCTAAAATATAGGAACATAGTAATACTATGTTCTATGTACATACTATGTTCTAAAAATATTTGAAAATTTAACAGTTCTCAAAGTAGTTTTATGTAGTTTTTAAAGTCTTATAAGAACACGAAAATTTATACT
The DNA here is from genome assembly GCF_057557595.1 of Rhyacophila brunnea. Lineage (NCBI taxonomy): Eukaryota > Metazoa > Arthropoda > Insecta > Trichoptera > Rhyacophilidae > Rhyacophila > Rhyacophila brunnea. The sequence continues at coordinate 27,930,496 of NW_028232774.1, forward strand.
GGGACGTGGAATTATTTTAAATAATAAGTGTACATAAAGTAAAAAAAATAGTAAGAATTTTTTTGATCATACATAATTTTGTTATTTATATATTTAGTTTACTTAATAACATCAAACGCTTACATGGTATAGTGGTTAATCGCCAACTTCCAAAGCTGGTGGGTTATCAATTCGAATCCCGCGCCTGGTTCAATTTTACATAACAACATCTTTTAAATGTTTGTTAAAATCCGCTAAGCAGTTCTAATGGGGTAAATTACCACAATTTGCCGTAAAAAATATGAGAATTTCTTTTATAATTTTATAATACCTTTCAATAATACACATGTTTCGTTTAAACGCGCTATTTCCAAAATTTTGTATAATGGATATTAACCAAATTTAAAATGTATGTATATATTATATAATATAACTTATTTTTTCTATAATTATTCCTCATTTTTCATATGTATTTTCGTTATATTTATGCTCTTCTTACTTTCTCACTTTTTATTCATGTTAGGCTTAACTTTATTATAATTTTTACATGGAAACTTTGTTGGTTGCAATATAATTTTACTATTCTTTTTTAAACATATTTTTGTATTCAAAATGTAACTGTTTGTTTCCTTAATAAATAAATATAAAAATACATAATTGTTTTCAAGCGAAAATAGTAATTTACATAGGTACCATCAAAGTTATATGATATAGCTTTACCGTATTGATACTAATTTAATAAGCTACTACATTATATAAATTAGGTATACATCTGTATAATATGTATTATATAGAATTCAGTGTGTTCAACCTTTTTTTATATCTGTAGACCACTGAATATAGAAGAAGCGTTTTGCGGACCGCTAATACAGAAATAAAAAAAATATTATTTATATAGTATAATGACGTCTGATCGTGGTTGATTTCGTCACGTACAACCATTAATCTATTTTAAGAACAGAAACACAATGAATAAACACTTGCAGTTGGACGGGTTTTAAAGATTTTATTGGAATTTTTGTCATTGACACATGGACGCCGGAAATTTGCGGACCACAAGAAAATAAATGTCTACCGCCCACCGGTTGTGAAACACGGATATAGATTTTATTGTAGCAAAAAGATGTTAAATAAAAATATTTATTTATGAATACTGATGCTGATAATAGAGTTACTAAGCTAATGCAAGTGATTGAATTAACTGAAAGGTATTTTGGATTGCATGGTAATTTATAGCAAGCTTAAAATTTGTGAAGTGAGATGTCTTTTCCACGCCTGCACGAAGATAAAATCGCATTGTATTAATGCTATAAGCCAAACATTTGTGTAAATACTGAACTAACATTATTTAGAATCTGAATAATGTTTATTATATTTAGAATTTTAGATGAAAATTCACGTATGAATAACAAAATCAACTGCGCCAAAACTAGACCGCGGTTTCTATATGTAAAAAAACAATCTATGCGGGGTACCAACAAAATTAACTCATACTAAAAATGTTTTCAAATATCACAGTTCTATAACCTGCAGAGAGTTCGTTGGGCTCTAATTTTATTAGTTAAACATTAAATTTGTATATGCAAAATAAATATAGAGAATAAATTTTAACTGGCAACAAAATAAAATGAGTGACTGTGGTAAATATTAAGTACTGTTTCACACACATCGAATTTTTGGTGAAAATCTGCTCCGTTATTTACCGTCAACGGCATCGGGCGCTTTCACTTTGTAGTGGATTTTACTATAATAATTGGCAAGCGTGTTGATACTTTGTGATTATTATACCATCGTCAGTGGAAATATAAGCGGGGCCAGATTCATTAGGTATCAGTGGCGAAGACTTTCATACTAGGTGATTATTTAAAGCCTACGTTCTTAATATATTTTTAATAATATATGTAATCACTTGATTATTTTATATTCAATAAAAATAATTTAATTTGCCAACGACATGTATAATATAATATACGACATAGGAATGTATTATACATATAACAAAACAATCTGTAAAGGTTTAAAATAAATACTATATCGTGCCATCTATCTTGGCGTAAATAAATGTCAGATTATTCGTCAAGGAATGCTGATATTTTTTCTTATGGACTTTGCGTCACGTGACTTCAGCTGATCTATCGAATTGTATGAAATATGGTAGGTTCCTATCGCAGACCCTAAAACCGTTGCGCATAATATTGTTATCATGACTGCATTTTGTCCAAAATAATTAATAATATTATATTTCTATGGCGTTTAATCGCATATAAATAAATATAAGTAGATTGTTTTTAAAAATAAAAAGAAATTTTATCTAATGATTTTTCATTTAATGTAATGTATAAATGTTTTGAAAAATACGTAATTTAAATTCATCGCTCAATTTTATGTCGTCAGTGAGTTTTTGAAGTTTCATTGAATTAGTAGTAATATCGTATTATCTTCTTATTTCTCGTAAATATACCTAAAAAGTGTACTCTTTTTCTTAGATCTCCACAACCTACCTCTTTCCAAAAGTCACCCTTCGCCACTGTTAGGTATACCAATATACTAATCGAATCTATGAATTAACGCCAAAAAATCGTAGAAAGTGAAACAGGATATTCGATTTTAAAAAATCTTACATGTCAAATTATATTCCAATCTACACCATTTAAAATTAAATGACATCGTGTTGTTTATGAATGAATGTTTTAAATAATAGGTAGTAGTCGGGAAAATGGGTTCAATACTAATTCTACAACCGCGAAATACTTGAGGTTTTATTATTGCATCAGTTTTGAGTTACTGCTGTACTTAAGTTAATGGTTTTAGTTGACTGGTAGCATTGCGTTTTTGAGGTTATATAACTACATTTTAGTCAACATAATAATATTATAAATAGGTATGAAATATAAAGGCAGTGCAATACAACGATTATACATCGTAATGTTTCTGAAAAAAAAGTTAATTTCATGTAATATTTCATAATATATAAGCTTTTTGACTGGTTTTGATGTCATTAAATTTATATTTATTTATTTTTAATACGTTCGATTTTAAAATGTTAATGTTTGAAATTATTTACTCTGTTTATAATATAATGAAACGGTATCAAAATTTACTACACGACAGTAATCACAAATATTTTTTAATACACTCCAAAAATATTATTTCTAAATAACAGTGATAGATAGAAATACACTTAATGAATCGAATACCATTTCCGCTCTAATGTACAGCATTGAACATTGAAGGGTAACTTTGTTAACGAGGAATGGTTATTGGCTATTCACTCAAATGATTAGGTTAATGCTTGGGATTAAAACATACACCAAAAAAACGACATGTAAATTTAACTGGAAACCAATGTTTCTTCCAATTGTACATTGTCTCTGTACGCAAACATTAAATATGTTCAATGTATATACGAAAAATCCAAACCTGAGATGACGTAAAACTGGTACATCTATAATGTCATCATCGTCATCATCAGGGGCGCGACAACCCGGTGTGGGTCTTGGCCTCCTCCAACAGCTCCCTCCACCTATCCCTATCCAGTGTGGCCGCTTTCCAATTCGGTACCCCCAGAATACGGCAGTCACTGGCAGCTCCATCCAACCAGCGAATCTTTGGCCTGCCTCTTCTTCTACGCCCTATTGGATTGCTGGACATCACTCTCTTTGCCAGTTCATTGTCATTCATACGGTGCATATAACCTAGCCATCGCAGTCTCCCAATCTTAATTGATTGAACTGCGCTGCAATTTTCGTACAGCCCTTCTCCTCCAATTGGTAACATCCCTGATCGGTCCATATATGCGGCGGAGAATTTTTATTTCAAAAATGTTCAGAGTTCGTTCATTTTGCAGAGTTAATGTCCAGGTTTCCGATGCGTAGGTGAGCACTGGCTTTACAAGTGTCTTGTAAAGAGTGATTTTAGTGCGGCGAGATAGTATGCGGGACTTAAAATGTCTTAACAGGCCAAAGTAGCATTTATTCTTAGACATGATTCTCTTGTTGATTTCTTCTGTAATATCATTATGTCGAGTTACAAGAGAAACAAGGTATATGAAACTGTCGACCGTATCAAACTTGTATGCAACAATATCTAAATTGGGTGCGCCTTCTCGTGGTGACATCTATGATGTATGGCAACTTTATAAACCCTGTCATTCATATTTATTATTTAAAAAATACGGTTGTATCCTGAAAAGAATAACTTTTTATTACTACCTACATATTTATTTCTCAGTTTATGGATTCTGCATATCAGAAGTAGAATATCAAGTGTATATAATATTTGAAAAAAAAAGACTCATGTATTGATACCAATATTAATGTACAAATTAATGCCAAAATCCCCCGTCAAAAATCATGTAATCGATAGAATTAGGGAAAAAAATATGTAACTTGTCATAACAACATTTGTTACGTTGAAACGAACGAGGCACAAAAAGTAATAATTCTAGCAGTAAAGATAGCGTTAGGCCCGTTTCAGACGGGACACCGGTATCGCGCTCGATATAATATAGAAGGCCTTTGTATTCGAATAAACAGGCCTTTGTATTATGTTTATGGACGCCCCAGAGCTAATGAGTCAACGTATAATTTCGCGTTATAAATTAAAACATAAAACTGGCTGCGGTAATAAAAACAAGTGTATCGGCGAAGAATGTAGCGGCCGACGGAAAAGTGTACCGGACACGCGTTGACTCATTAGCTCTAGGGCGTTCATAAACATAATACAAAGGCCCCTTTATTCGAATACAAAGGCCTCTTTATTATACAAGAATGCGACACCGGTGTCCCGTCTGAAACGGGCCTTAGATCACCCACGCATGGTTTGAAGCACAGAACAGATAATAAATAGAATACCGATAGGCTATATTCAATACGCCGCATATTGATGCAGGGTTTTGAATGTGTGAGTGTCCTACGAAAATGAAGCACGCATTATGCACGTGCAATAGTGTGTGTAATACACCAACATTAAATGAGCGTAAATGCATAAACCGAGAGCAGTTTTCAGTATTCGACGTAAAACGTATTTTTGACACGTGTGTAAGTTTAACCCGGATTCTTCCTTACTCGAGTCGGTTACCTGCTATCGCCTTACCTGTTGTGTATTTCAGTTCCCATTATTTCTGAGTTCCCTGGTTTGAAGAGATGGATAATAAATAGTCAGTTGCCAACGGGCCCTACAACCGCCGCACCGCCAAGGCGCGTCCCAAATCTAGACACACTACCTTTCACTACCGCAAATATTTTAATAAAAATTCTTAACTCATAAAATTAAAATAAAATTTTAAAAGTTAGTCCATAAAGTAAATAAATAGTTCTGTCACATAAACGCTGTTGTATATATTTTATGTACACATAAAAATATACGTAATATTCAATTGACCAAGGTTTCATAATTAAAGTCAAAATAAACCCCCTAACGTCCATCCTTCCATAATATTAGTACATAGCAATTGTTAACTCATTTATAAATATATTATGTGAAAACGAATGTATGGCCTAAAACAAAAATTGAAGAAGTTAATTTATTGTATAACGTCGGATGTCCAAAGTCATTTTAGATATCCGTTGCCTAGATACGAATAAAACATATAAAGTATGAAAGTTAACAGGACAGTAATATTCTGCTAGTGTCAAGAAAAATATAATAATACATATATTTTCCTATTGAGCATGTGCCAAACTAGTTGTATGATTTTATATTTCATGTTTCCTGAATAATTACTAAGAGCCTAATGCACAATCCAATTTCTCGATTTTAAGGATAAGTTGCCGAAAAGGATGACTTAACTATAGACTATACTAACTATAGAGTTAAGGAATCCTTAACCATAGACTACTTTTGTTATGAACACGCCCCCTTCTGTATTACCATTTACCACTGACAGCTGCTGTCAAAATAAATTCGCGTGTCTATAAAATAGTCCATACACTCAAATTCATTTAACAATTTATCTCAATATGGATATTGATAGTGTTAATTCGTTTGGCATGTAATTGCAGAATATTATTTTACTTTTTATACGCCAGCCCGCAAAAATACAAGATGCCAGACAGAATGATACTTGACGCTAGTGTTACTATGTTAAAAAAAATATCTTGCAGTGCCTGTGGAATCACGTATAATGGACTGATGACGGAAACATAAGAGTATTATAATTAAATATTAATTATGTATTTATAGTTATTGCATTTATAAAGTGCAGTTGTCATATTTTTGTCATCGTTTAACAATTACAAAATATATTACCTAAATTATAGGAAAGAGAAATTTTAAATATGGTATTATTTTCAATAGAAAAAACGAACGAAGCTTTAAGACGAGGTGAACCATAGACAACATGATCTTAACTAAGGACAATGTTTCTGCATAGTGTTTTCTGCTAAGGAAATTTTAGTTATGAAAAATGTTCCTGCATTCCGCTCTAATACGTTATATCCGACTATTGACTTCTGGGATACTGACAGAATTTAATTTATGTTTTTAATTTGATTGAAGTACGTGGGGAATCTAATTTACTATGTTCGTACAGTTTATCAGCATTCACGAATCGTGATGCACTGGTTGTCAACGTGTGCAGTGAAATAGGTATATCTACAGTCGAGAGAGCTTTCTATGCGTGTATACAAGTATGTAGATATTTTTCAAATTAAAATTGCTCCCGCCAAGCGCATGAAGTAAGCTTCATCTACTCAAAGTTCCATCAATCCTGTTGCGGTTTGAAAGCTTGAACATCAATATGTTGCGCATATACGAGGAATAATGTATTATTGCCTAGAAACTATTGACATCAGGAAGATATTATTAAAACAGGGACCAGTAAAGGAGATGGATTTAAATTAAATAATGACAAAATAAACTATTTTTTTATTCAACGAATCAAAGAATAATTCATAAAATTTGAGAATATAGCATTCTTTACATTATTGAACATAGCAGCGCTCGAAATAGAAAAAATTACGAACCAGAGCGCTCGATAATTTTACGAAAATATTAACTATATATTACACTAAGTATATTAATTGTATATATAATTTATAAAAATAATTGTATTATATTTTTTATTATATGACATATCTAGCTAAGACGACAAAATTAATATTTCCACGAGATAGAGCGATAATTTTGTGGATTTTATGAACCGGACCGGTGCCGCGGTGCTCCGGTGCGTTCCGGTCTATTGTGAGCCCTGCATATTAGATCACACTGTATTTTGGTTGGGTAGTCGTACCGCTAGAAAAATAATCCGCGCGTTGCCACCCCGCCGTTTCCTGTGGGATTTGGACCTAACTCATTTAATTGAATGTAAACGCATAGCTTAGAATTATCATAGTAAATATTTTTGATAATGAATGATAGGTGTTTTGTCACCGATTAAATAAAAACATATTTTCTCGTTCCTAGATGTCTATTGATTGCTTAAAATTAAAGTTATCAGTAGAATGGGTTCGGGTCCAAATTACGAAAGATAAAATCACGTAGGGCGAAATACAGAATGGTCAAAATTCTGAAGGTCAAAATCCCGGAAGTCGAAATACCGAGTTCGTTCGGCTTGTTGGGTTGTGATAAAATCGTAACTTTCCCCCTTCACAATTTGTCACAAAGTTTGGAATCAATACCATGTAATTTAATAAGCTTAATTTAAATTATTAATACATGTAAAGGTATTTATTTAATTTTGATTGTACGAGAATAAAGGAATAGCACGGTATATTTTATTAGACGTAGCGGTGATATTACTACATTACTTGTTCTAGATTCTAGACAGGAAACATGATTGATAGCATTGTTATGTTTTGAAACTTTGGTATATATATAAGGTATATATGCTAATTTTAAGGACAGCGATCTTAAAGAATTATCATCAGAAACATTCTGGATCAAATATATACACACATGTCGCAGAAAACTGTCTCGTACTAGTTTAGGTGTAATGTGACACATTTACCCAACTCATACAACACGTCATTATGGAAGATTTGTTTTCAAAACATTTAAAATTCCAAGCCAAACGTACTGAAACAACTAGGGTACACAAATATATCAGAGCTGGCTTCTCTACTAGATATGGCATAACAGACTGTGGAAATATATGAAATGGAGTTGTTCCAAGCAATCGACGATAGTCGGATGTCTTCACTAACGAGTTAGCGAGTATTTACGAATAATAATCAATCAATGAAGCGTACGGATGTAATAATATAATTTTTACAAAGTTGTTTACAGTTAAGTGTCTTTTGACACGAAAATACAAGAAGTGTCTCTGACTACAGGGGAGCTTACTCTAAATATAATAATAATAACTAATAAAAATATAACGTTGCCACCAATGGAACACCAAAACAAAACACAACAAATAATGTCGTATGCATCAATTACACAAAAAATACAATTTCCGAAGAAGGAGCACACCATAGTTCTAGATGCTATCGATGGCATCTCCATACGAGAATACATACTATCGATCGGGAATAAGGTGGATCCATGTCATATAAGATATGTATCTAGGATTTCCCAGAGAAGAGTATGTATATACTTGAGCAGTCAAGAGCAAGCAGATAAACTAACAGAAAATCAAGAAACAGTTAAAATTGGAAACCACATACTAGAAATCAGACCGCTGATCTCCAAATCAAAGAGTATCTAAATCAAATACATATAGCAATCTAGTTTCCTGGTGGAATGCTGAGTGTTATAAAATTAAAAGGCTAAGAAAATCTGCATATAAAAAATGGAAACATACTCTGGAATTAGAGGATTTAATTAATTATAAAAAACCTTGTTCGACAGCAATAAAAACATTCAGATCCAAGAAAAGGATGAATTTTAAAAAGTTTGCTTCTAGCATTGATCACAGGACTGACTCTGGATTCGTTTGGAATAAATGCAAAATTTTTAGAAACAAATGGATTAAAGTTAATCCTACTCATGTGATAGAAAATTAACAGACTTAAGCGAAAATCAAAATCGCGTTAAATAAGATATGTCCACCTTGGGCTCCCACTGACCCAAATTGGGAGTCGATATGCGGTGAAAATGATTTTTTTGATTGCACTTTTGACCTCATTGAGTTTAAGACAGCTCTAGACTCAACCAATCCAAAGTCAGGCCCAGATTACGATATATTACAAAAAAATCCCCGTTAAATACAAACTAATTCTATTAGATATATTTAATGAAATGTTTAATTCTAATAACTATCCATCCAAATGGAAAGAATCATTCGTTCACTTTATTAACAAAACAGATGGCAAAAGCGTGCGACCAATATCTTTATGTTCCTGCCTAAGCAAACTTTTTGAAACTCTTATAAAATATAGGCTGCAATGGTGGGAGAAATATCATAATATATTACCTAATAGCCACACAGAGTTCAGAAAAGGTAAATCATGTATCGATAATTTAATTAATTTAACACTACGTGCAAATGAAGCAATGCTAAGCCAAATGTACTAGCCGCGTTTCTTGACGTATGTGGTGCATTTGATAATGTAAATAGCGATATATTACTGATAAAACTAGCTTCGATTGGATGTTCAGAAAAAATAATCAAATTCATTAAATTTAGTTCTCACGAAAGATATGTCCATGCTGATAGACTTGGAGAAGATTACAGAATTGTTTACAAAGGAGTATCCCAAGGAGGGGTGCTCAACTCGCTCCTATATGCAATTTATGTATCTGGGATCACAGAGAATATACCGAAATGCGTAGAAATTTCGTAATTTGCAGAAGATATTAGAATTTATACGAGTATAATACCTGTCGAATTAGGTCGAGTCACTATGGAATACTCGGTCAATATAATTAAAAAAGATCTTCATAATTCAGGTCTGGAACTTTCTCCGCAAAAAACGGTTTTAATACACTTTAATAAAAAAAACATTGAACCTGGGAAAATTAGCATCAAAATTGATAAATGCACAATCAAATCTTCTGAGACCGTCCGCTTTTTAGGCGTTATTTTTGATCATAAAATGAATTTTATTCCTCAAGTTAACCAAATTCAAAAGAAATGCAATTGTGCACTAAATATAATCAAATTCTTGTGTGGCACTTGGTGGGGCTCCAATCCGGAAACATTGATATTATTATACAAGAGTTTTGTTTGCTCCATAATTGACTATGCTAGCTGCGTGTACTTTCCTACTCGAAAAGATCTGATTAACAAAATAGATGGAATACAATATACAGCTGTGAGAGCTGCACTAAGATATCGCATAAGTACGCCAAAAAATATTTCGCTGGCCCTGATTTTAGAGCGTACAAAATTTATGTGTAATTGCTACTTGAGTAAAACACTATCAAATAGCGGTTCACAAACGTATGACAAAATTTGCATTATTTATAATATATTTAAAAAGAAAAAGTACAAAAAGGGTCTTATGCTGTTGTATCGAAAATATAATAGATATTGGTGAGCAGATAAATATTCAAAATAACTATACACCGTACTGCCATGAATACAAAACAACATTTACTTCGATTGACATCAATACCGAGCTAGGTCACAGTCTTAAAATTTCCAATAATCCAAACTTAGAGATAAATAATATCATTTCTCGGGGTGGTCTGTACGCAATTTATACGGATGGCAGTAAAGTTCATGATTCTCTTTCAGTTGGAAATGCATGCATTTGTCCGGAATTGGATATTCAAATATAAAGAAGCATTAATCAAAATGCATCTGTATTTACTGCGGAATGTATCGCTTTGAACGATGCACTTGACATAGCGCTCAAACACGTCAACAAAAATATAATCATTTTCACGGACACTCAGTGCTCTCCAATGTCTACTTTTTCCAAAATTTGGCGTAAAAACCAAGTTATATATATTTTAGATTAAAAAAAGGTTTAACAAATTTATACAAACAACTTCAAATAACAGCACAATTACATTTTACTTATTCCTTCACATATTGGAATTCTGTGGAACTATTGAGAGGAGCATTAATAAACTCCCCGTACCGGATACAGACTTTTTTGAAACATTCAAGAGAATAGCTAAAACTAAAACAGATAATATATTAAAAAATCAAGGTCTTACAAAAGGAAATAAGTACTTTCAAAGTTATTACAGTTTTGAAACCAAACCATGGTATACCAATGAAATGTTAAGTAAGGAAACAATAATTGTCACAATTAATCGCTGTAGAGCGGGCCATTATAATCTTGCCTCATCCCTGGCTCACTTGGGCATAATAAATGACCCTGGGTGCCAGTGCGGAAGTGAGATTGAAGATGTTAATCACGTTGTTTGGCAATGTCCTCGGTATGATACCCAGAGACAGCGGCTTCTTGAAGATCTATCTAAACAAACGTACAAATTGCCACTGGATGTTGCGATATTTTTGGCTCGGCCTAATATCAAGGCGTTCCAGTGTGTCCAAGTATTTTTGAGTGAGTGTGGCCTACAAGTGTAAATTGTTTTTGTTTTTTTTCTTTCTCTCTTCTAAATTTGTATTGTAATAACAACTATATGAGTAATTATTATTGTAATAAGATGTATTAACAGTATATGTTTAAACGTAAAGCTAAATAAGACTCAATTGAGACTTCGTAGCTTATTAAAAAAAATATATATATATATGGAATAAACTTAAACACGTGTTAAAGAATAACTTATTTTTAATAGATGTTTGTGTGACAGTGGTGAAGTGTGGAGGTAAGCTGTTAAGATCCGACATAAATAGTTCACACTAGACTTTATTAGTAAAACGTTTTTGTTTTCATTGAGCTAAGACTACAATGGGTACATAATTTTTGTTAATTTTGAAAATTCATTTAGACCCTGTCTAATCCAAGAAATAATATTATATAATAGTAAACTTATGCCATTAAACCATACATAATTTTAGATATTTTATAGATGGAAGAATAATATCGATTATGGTTTGATCTCTATGAATTAAAAAAAATGTAAGATTATATATTCTTAATTCATCAAAAACAAATGAATATGACTGAAAAAGTGTGCACTATTTTTGTCGGATAGCTCGTAGCATATCTAAACTATTATGGTTTGGTTTAGGCAGGGTTAAAATGAATTTTAAAAATTAACCATTAACACTTGCAAACTGTATTCTTAGTTCAATGAAGACAAAAAAGTATGACTGACAAAGCTTATAGGCCATCCATGGACTGAAACCGTATGCGGTTTCGAACCGTGTGCCATACTAAGCTTATCTTTTCTATTCATGGAAATATATTTTCACAAAGTATATTATAAGCATCTGATCGTATCCGTTTATACCCATACACTTACACTTACAAATTTAGTGAAAATATATTTTCATGAACAAAAATCATAAGTATGGCACACGGATCTAAACCGCATACGGTTTTAGTCCATGGATGGCCCCTTAGTGTGAACTATTTATATAGAATCTTAGCAGCCTACCTCCACCCCTCTTCACTGATTTATGATAATAATGTGCATTCAAGTTTGTCACGTAAATGTAACGTACATTCAATATTGAGGGCAGTCGTGTCGCTTTGTCATACTTGGATTTTACGACCTAACCATCATAATATTATAGTACCTTGTTTCAAAACTTTGTTCCATGGTAGTGGGTTTAACATTTGTATTTAGTAAGTAATCTGTTCTGTGCCGGTTGTCAACAAAAGCGAATTTTGTAAAGCGCCTTCACTTGCATGACTACTAGTTAATTTCATCGTAATTGGGTAGGGTGAAGGCGGCTCAATTGGGAAAGGAGATTGGTTGAAGTCTGATAGAGACATTTTTGAGTCCATATCTGGCGTAGATTTTTTTAAAAGGTTTTTTCTAATTGGTGTAGATCTGAGGTATTTTCAAATTATGTATGGTGAAATAAAGTAAGTTAAGCATGCCAGAAATTAATGCAATTTGTTGAGTATTGCAATATGTAAATCCTTCTAATATAATTTCATTATAATTACATATAACGCACATGGATTAATTCGTAAAGCACATTGACGAATTTTTTTTTGTAGGTCTCTGAGGTGTCAATATATGTATGTCTAATAAAGAATGTTACATTCTCAAATCATGTGAATTATTCTAATGGATTCTAGCTCTGTACAATTCCATTTATGTCGTTTTTTAGGTTTTTTACTAACACTTCAACTATTCATAATTTGTTTATTGTATTTTTTGTAACTTTTGACTTGATAGGTAGATATTGGACTTTTTACCAACTTTATTATATTCATTTGTTATATAAGCTAGGGTAAAGAGAGTTCGTTGCCAGTGTGTGTTTACCTTTGGTGAGTGTAAACGGCGCCTGAAGATGCCAAAAGGCGAAACCCGGGTCGCAAAAAACGACTTAAATGGAATAATACAGAGCTTGAATCCATTAGAATTTAAATTCAAATTCCATCAAGTACCTTCAGTCGATATTATTAATATTATAATATGAATTATTCGTCAAATTTATTTAAAAAAAAAAAATTGTTTGCCAAAAATTATAATTAATAAGTTATACTCGACGACAGGTGGCACTATAAGTATTAGAGTGCTGACGCGCAGTATATTCAAATAATTTTTGAAGTAGCGCATTGCGTTTAATGATTGCTATAATATATCTCAAAACGAAGATTTCAGGTTTGTTTCAATTTCAATAAATAAAATAGAGTGTATTCGTATATCATTAAAATGACATTCCAAGTATGCTTTGAATTTCAAGGGAAATGAAAAAAAATAACTCAGAAATTCGAGAGCATTTTCTATAAATGGAAACCATCTAACGAATGAAATCAAATAAGTTTCTTTTGAAATGATATATTTCCTTGAATAGTATTAAAATGTTGTTTAGATTTTTGTTTGGCTAGCTGCTGTCAATTAATAAATATTTGTGTCGAAATATTGAATAAGTGAAAGCGCTACTTTAAAACGTAAATTGGGTAGATTTATCTAACATACACATTGATATACTACTAGATGAGGAGTTCCCATACAAGTGTCATTTTAAAAATGTACCACAAAAGAAGATATTACGAATATCGTCTTATATTTCCTTGTAGGTATAATGCGTTAAGACCGTTAAAATGGATTCCCGAATTTCACCCGTATTTCCCTGGCTGTAAAACTAAATTTGCGTTCTTGGAATAGTGACCCTAAGGGTGTCTGCACAGAACAGATATTAAATAGAATACCGATAGGCCATATTCAATACGCCGCATGGTGAGGCAGGATTTTGAATGTGTGAGTGTCCTACGAAAATGAAGCACGCATTATGCACGTGCAATGGTGTGTGTAATACACCAACATTAAATGAGCGTAAATGCATAAACCGAGAGCAGCTTTCAGTATTCGATGTAAAACGTATTATTGACACGTGTGAAAGTTTAGACCGGATTATTCCTTACTCGAGTCGGTTACCTGCTATCGCCTTCCCGTTATATATTTCAGTTCCCATTATTTCTGAGTTCCCTGGGTGTCTGCAACCCAAAGCTTGCAAGCTACCAAAAATTCATGTCTGAGCGGACAGAGTAAGTCGTCATGCGCTGACTATTAGTTAGAGTAAGATGCAAGCTAGATCGGGCTTACTCATAATTATTGCCAGGTCGTTTTCGAGACAAATATTAAGTGAGCTAATATCGAGTTAATTCCGCTGATATTAAAACAGTTAAGTTTTAACACTGGCCGAGTCGCTGAAAATCGGGCGTCATTTTAAGAAGCATATGATTCATCCAGTAGTATATCAATGAACATACATAATATAAATGATCAATTGAATTGAATAGGTGAACAAAAAACATATTTGTTAAATGATTTCACTATGGGTCAGATTGGGAAGTTTAATTTAGAATTTTTTCGTTGAGTCGCGAGGAAATAGATACATTTTTTATTTAAACCGATCCAATTTGAGGATTGAGGCGACAAATTACTGTATATGCTGTTAGACTGAGGTTTATTTTATAATGATGCTTCATTCGACCATATTTTTTTTTATTATTTTAATAGCAATAATAACACGAAACAAACATAATGTGTTATTAAATAAAATCAAGAACTTATTACTTCCCAAATATTTTGCTATGCTATTTGAAGTAAAACATAATATGAAGACTGGTTACTGTAGCCACAAAGCTGACGGACGGATATTCATTGGTTAAATTATAAGTTTTAAAAGTAACTACATAGCGTAATGCTGTATAAACCATGCAAAAAGTGTCGAGACGATCAAATTGATACCTGAATCGTTGCGTATAATTTTAAATTTAACATTGAATATTCCCCACAACAATTTGCGTGAGTCATCGAGTCTCCGAGCCTGCTCGTGTAATTAGAAAATTGTGCATCCATAATCAAAATGCAATTCATAGTACAACATTTTGAATTTGTTTGTTTAAAAATAGTTTAATGACGAAACACTCATCATTATCAGGCTAAATCTATCCACTGCTGGCTGAAGGCATCTTCAAGACGATTTACAGTCTTCTCGGTACAGTGAATCTCGATGATATTTACTTTCACTGAAATTTAAATTTCGATTTCGTCATTCCAATGACTTCTAGTCTGTTCAAGGTTTTCTATATCATGGGTCTGAATGACTAGATTTTCAAGCGATTTAGAGCAATTTTTCTATCTTTGAGCTGTGTTCAGCTTTTTTCCATAAGACATTTTTTGTGAACTCTTTAACATCATGTATCTTTGTGTATTCGTTTATTCAATATTATTCCATGATTTGTTCTTCTGCATTTTACCCAGCATGTATATCTCCATACCACGCTGTACCACTCTTAGTTTTTGCAGGTATTTTTTTTTAACTCATAGTCAACAATTTGTACGCATGTATTCTAAATCAAAGCATTTATTATACAAAGCAGAAATCGATTGCCTAACGTAACTCAATTTAGAGAGCGCTTATGAGCAGGAACTAATGAGGCCAATAGTTAAAATTTGTCGCAATTAAGTATGGCAGTCATAGCATAGTGGTAATGCACAGGGCGCGAAACCCAAGAGACGTAGGTTTGATTCCTGCCGGGTGTCTTACTTTTTTCGAAAATGATTTTTTCTATTGGCTATATTTTCTCATGAGTATTTTCAGAATTATATATTATATAGTAATAATTAGAATGGTACATTCTTAAATCATGTGAAATTCGTTGAATAAAAGAAATAGTTAATTAAAAAAAATTACTAAAATACTTCTTTTTCAAACAAGGGGGGATTCTGAAGCACTGATTTGAATGGTCAAAACATGTTTTAATACTTTACAATAAATCTTTTTCATGCTTTCAAAATGTCCATTCTATAAAATATAATATATGCGCACACGACCCATATGCTTTTCAGACTTCAGAATTTAGAAAATGTAAAACAAATAAGTAGATTTAACTATTTCTTTTATTCAACGAATAATTCACAAGATTTAAGAATGTACCTACCATTCTAATTATTGAACATACATAATTTTGAAAAACACTTTCTGAGAAAATATAATATTGGTCAATTGATATATTATGAGATATTTGTAAAACTGAGTAGGTGGAAAATTAATAATTCCGTAACCCCAATATTCATTATCACCACAATTTTTAATCTATCTTGGTTAACCCTTATTAAAAACATTGTAGATTGGATGCGTTTGTCGTCTCTTATCTTTCTATGAACATAAAACATTGCCGAATACCACTGATAACGTTATAATTAGTTTTTTGTTCGTAATTTTGTTCACAACTCATTGCCTTTAAATATTTGTATGTGAATAATGCTCTTTTCACCCGTCGTCAGTGTCAATAGTTTAATTAACTGAGATTGCTTTTAATTAGTAAAACTAAATTTTAACATTATTAAGTAATTTATAATTTTTCTTTCGAATGGATTAACTTCAGATACTGCTGTTATATAAATCTTGGTTACAAATTATTCATTACATCCCTTATCTAGTCGTATCAGATCATTAACGCATTGAAGAATTAGCCACTTACGGAGGTTGCGTATCCGAGAGAATCTTTTTCTTTGTTTGTCTCTGTTACCCTCTATATTTTCTTCAATGATGAGTTACGTTAATTGCAGAAAATAACAACGACGTATGCAGTCAGGGAACACAAAAATAAAAAAGCGGATTACCTCCTGGTTGTGGCTGTAAGAAGGTACAATTTTTGAGTGTGGAAAAGTATGTTATTTACAATATTTATGAATGCATCATAATGTGCATTATTGTTTGTCATATAAACGAAATGCGCGCTCTATATTAGTAATGAACGAGAAAATGTTGTGGGCTTTGTATTTTTTTGAATTTTATGGCCTGTCCATCATTAAGTCATAAAACAAAACTGCCATCAAAATCTTGGTTTATGACGATTGGGTTTTGCATTTTTTATTAATCTGTTTGTATAGCTTTTCTGCATTTGATCGTGGATACCCTAGCTTATCGGGTCGTCTTGAAACCTTTTTAATAGTAAAGTGATTGGCACAAAAAATCGTTACCTACGACGAGTCGTATCAATAAAGCTCCCAGTTTTCTGAGGGTCTGTTCTATTAAAACATTGGTCAGGGGTGGTGAACCCTTTCCCACGAGTGTATAAAATAACATGCAAAAATCTATGAAAAACAGACATACATGAAATAAAGTATCTATCCATTGTTTTTACATAATATAATGAGTTTCATCATTAGATCATTTTTATATGAGGTTTTATACAACATCTTTGGCGTAATCAATTTAATAAATTGATATGCATGATTTTAAAACACCTCAGATACATTATACGATGCCCAGCGGGATGCTAACTCACACCTAACTAGTATAATATAAACGTATGTACGTCGTGTACCGATAGAAAAAAACTTTTTGAAAAAAGTAAGACACCCCGCAGGAATCAAACCTGCATCTCCCGGGTATCGCGCCCACGCACATTGATCTCAATGCTAAAGGAGTGAGAATAATTACGATAAATTTTAACTTATGACCTTTATTACTCACTGAAGCGCTTTCTAAATTGAGCTACATTGGCGATTGGCTTTACACTATATTGATAACAGTTTTGATTTTAGTAAAGATTTCACGAGATTATTTTTAAATTCATAAAAACATTGTTCTTATTTTTGAAAATATTATTCAATGAAATATCAGGCAGGTTTGTTTACTTACTTGTTCGCGTCCGGAATTATTTTGTTTACAATGGAAGTATTTTAGCAGACGTCGCCTTCAGTGTCGTGCATTTCATTGAATATAGCCTTCGAGATGATGCGGTATTAACTCTTAATTGCATGGTGTTGCCTTTAAGGGGCCACATGCCTAACAAAGGTCAAAATGGAGATTTTATGGTATTTTAAAAGTATTAAAAAAATCGTTTTTTTTCGGTTAGGTACATGTTCAAACACGCTCATTAACATGATCTTACTCCCTACTTCAGTTATCGTTTGTCAACATATGGCTATGTTGCATGGCGTATGTTGTAGCCTAACCACTGGGAAATGCCAATAAAAATGACGTATCTAAAATACTTATTTATTCTTAGGTCAATAATTATTATAACACAATCATTATTCGTAGGATGTTTTATCACATTTGAATGGTCAAAGACATAGCTTATAATCAGTATCTTTAGAATTATCTTCAACTGTGGTAATCGTGCCCATTTTTTTTACTGTTTTTCTTAGGTCGTATTCTTATTTGTCCGGTGGTTGTTTATCCAGTACAAATCTTGCAATCGATTATTAACTAACTTTCCGACTAGTTAGACATTGGAAACTTTTAGAATATATCAGAACACGATGCCATTGCATTTTTTAAATACTTTTAGCCATCTTTAAGCAGTATTGAATTTATTTTTAGTTAATTCTGTTTTGTATAAAAAGTTATTTCGATACCATTATTGGTTGTTAGGCGGTCCTAGCAACCAAATTATTAAATAATATATACGCGTTACTATGGAAATCAATATGAAATGAAATTTCATTATTCAGTATTTCTATCAAGTACAATTTTTTTTGATCGTTTAAGCTAGTCAAGTCAAGTTTATATGATTCAACAGAAAATTTAAAAACGTTGTATATAAAAAGTTCTCTTTATCTTGTAATTATTGAATAATAAAATGCCCAATTCTTGTCACATTTGGGATCACAGAGATTATAAATTTATTTTTTTATCGTAAATATTTCACTATAATAATGCCAACATAAATTGTACTAATGGTTTTATAAATGTGTTTAAAAATTAATAAATGTAAAAAAATCTTAAAACCACTGCACATGGGTGTACTGAAATATGACTATATTCTAAAACATTAGATGGAGAGTTTTAAAAGAATACTGTTTTATGTAATAAAAATATTTTGTGTAGTCATCACATGTTTAAAATAAATATAAAGGATAATAAAGCTTCAAAATTATATAAATAGATTATCTACAACGTTTACGGTATGTCCAGGTAATGCTTTGAAAATACCATACAACCTCCATTTTGACCTACGTTGGGCATGTGGGCCGTTAAGCAACAAACTGTAATATTCTATGTATTTTTTTGGTGAATGATATTTTATTTTGCAGTGGACAAAGTGTGCTAACAAAATAGTTATAGTATTTATTCACAGATTCTACTGTTAATTTATAATAATATTAAACATTAAATGCGATCGTTTAGAAAAGTGATAGGTACATGTCTTCGGTATGGTTGAAAACCATTTAATTTCTATTATTGGTCATTGGAGCCGGCGCTCTTACTCGCCTTCCCTAGAGGCCACCAAAAACCACCAGTCCACGCCGAACAATATGTAAAAAAAAACTGCAGAGTACGTCTCAGAGATACTGTGTAAAGCCGCTCCTTTAACTGCAGTCTCTGGATAATTGACCGGCTCGTCCTGTGTTCTATCAAAGAAATACGAAGCATTCAGCGTTAACACCACATCTCCAAGGCATCAATTGCATTCCGCTCGCTTGCCTTCAGGGTCCATAGCTATACATCGTATAAAAATATGGAGAATATCGATGTTTGCACAACCATATTTTTGTGGTTGTCATTATAATATGCGAATCGCAAGTTAGTTGTTTTATGGCCATCAATTGTTATTACACCTTGCCAATGATCTAGGACTGTGATATTATGATAACAATATTTAATGGATTCCAGTGTATTGTAAAAAATATAAAAGAAGTGCCGTGACTACATTAAATTGGGAAACGCTGATCTAATGTATATTCTCAGTCACGGAAAGCGCATTTAATAAACCAATAAAGTTCAGTGAACATGATTTTGATACATTATTCTCCGTATAACTTTAATACGCATACTATGCATTTTGTCAGCGCAAACGTGAGACGATATACGGTTATACTGAAAAGGTTTCGAGAGTTAAATTAATTAACACACGGCTGTTAAAATTAAAAGCAATTTCTACCTGGTTTTGAATTTAATATTCGGAGAAATAAAACAGTAGTATATTATATAATATATTATATAATATATTATTGGCATGGTATTTTTTGAGAGAAAATTCACATTCCATTTTATTTTGAATTATTAAGTAACTGTAGAGTGTAGATGTATCTACCGAATTCCCGTACGGCTTCACGCCCATAATATTATATTATAGCATGTCTCGCGTCGTGAAAATGTTAGGATAGGAGAGCCATATGAATGTAAAGAATTAAGAATTTCGAGAAGAATGAAGAAAATGTGTATTGCGTGTTGACAAAAGAATAATTTGAAAATGTGCTATAACCACGGGTATATTATGAAAAGAAAAATGCTTATATTTTTAATTTTAGAGTGAAAATTATTTTATATTACACAATTATTTAACGTAATCAGTGTCGCCTATGATATGAGATAAGGCTGTATAGACGTATCCTCAAAATTTATTAGACTAGTAGGGTAACGTCATATGTAAATTGTACGTAAAACATTTCACCGTGGCACAGTTCGCCGTGAGCTTTCTTATCGGAAAGAGATACCCGTATAATATACGGTCTTCAATTTTATTAGATTCAGTATAAACATTAATTCAATTTTCATAGCTGATTTTGGCAAAATTCATGAATTCAAGAATGAAAAACTAGCCTAACCTAACCTAACCTAACTAATAATCCAAAATATTGGTTATTTTAAAAATTTGTTTGTTGCTGACTTTCTGTAAAGTGTAAATCGACAAGAACCGTGTTTTATTAATTTTAGACATGAATTTTATGTCAGTACTATATGACCCAAAGAGGTTGGGTGGTCTTTAATATACGGCCATATATTTCCGATACAGCATTTCACGGTGAAGTGTGATACGGGGAACTGCATACGTACAAGTTTCTGGATACGATGGTGAACGCATCATATGTAGTTGCAAGATTTTGTAGTGGACTTCTGTGATTGGTTACGATTTTTTAAAAAAGAAGAAAAAAGAAAATTCAGTAATAATTTATAAAAACACATTTTATTAAAATTGTCACATCGGAGGTTTTAACAACTCAATAACAATATTAAGGGCGGAGATGCTCAGACTACGTCAAAATGGAGATTTTATGCTATTTTCAAAGCATGATACTGGGCATTCCTTAAACGTTGTAGATAATCTATTTACATACTTTTGAAGCCTTATTAACCTTTATGTTTATTTTAAACATTTGATGACTGCATATTTTACACCATTAAAAAAAATCGGTTAGTTACATGTTCAAACACGCGCGTAATGCGCGAAATGCCAATAACAATGACGTATTTCAAAACAATACTACCTTATTCTTAGGTCAATAATTATTATAAAGCAAATGTTTATCACATTTGAATGATCAAAAACATAGCTTATAATCAATATCTTTAAAATTATCTTTAAATGTGTAAATATTGCCCATTTTTTGAATAATAAAATGCCTAATTCTTGTCAAATTTGGGATTACAGAGATTATCAATATAAATTTTTATTGTAAATATTTCACTATAGTAATGTCGACATAAATTTTACTAATAGTTTTATAAATGCTTTCGAAAATTATTAAATATAAAAAATCTTAACACCACTTCACATGGAGGTACTGAAATATGACTATATTCTAAAACATTAGAGCGAGAGGTTTAAAAGAATACTATTTTATGTAATAAAAATACTTTATTCAGTCACCGAATGTTTAAAATAAACATAAAGGATAATACGGCTTCAAAATTATGTAAATAGATTATCTACAATGTTAAAGGAATGTCCAGGATCAAGCTTTGAAAATAGCATAAAAGCTCCATTTTGACGTACGCTGAGCATGTGGGCCGTTAAGAATCAAGACGTTTAAATTTGGAACTCGTTAAGTACAGATCAGTACAGAAATTACATTTTAATAGTGCCAGTGTTGATTTAAAATGGAGACAAATTTATTTGGTTGACATTTGCATTCAAATGATTTAAAGCTAGGATTGCTTCACTCACTATTCATGAATTCCAGAAACCTTCACAGTAAAGATTCCCCCAGGCTTTAAATAGCTGTCCCGAAATAATAAACGTAAATGGAGGAATTGTTTTTCCGGGTATATTTTTATAAGTTTTGGAAATACGCTAGTATTATTCTCACATTCAATAATTCTGTACAACCACACGTAGGACGTACAAAAAAAACACATGTGGCTCACGAGTAGAGATTTATCGACCCCTGCTGTAAGACTAAAAAATAACACAAATTATTGTATATTTTTCACAGCTACGATAACCACAACAATATAAATGTAAAAACTTATTTTTTACGCGAAAATATATTATGTGCCAATGCGAAAAAGTCATTTCATTGAGATATCATAATATCTACTTGGTAATTGATCTGTAGGTAAATACCCAAAAAAATGGTTATATCATAGAATTGTTTCATATGCTATACAAGGTAGTGAATATTTTTCTATTCTATATCGTCACCGTTCAGGCAAAAGTCACCAACCCTGAAAATGGCAGTTTTGAGTTGAGTATGTCACCCGCAGCGTAAAATTATGTTCTTTAAGATGCAAAACTCACCACGGTACATTAGTTAGTAAAATTTTGCTTAAATCCGAATTATTTGTTTTTCACTAAATGACTTTCGATAAAATCTTAACAAGCAAAAGTCATTATAGGTGAATAGACATTATTGACTATATAAAAAAAAAATCCTTCGTTATAAATATACAAGCAAAAGTCACTATACTATGGATGGTGAGTTTTACTGATCCTTCTTTTGGCTAACATTGTTCAGATTATTAACAAGCAAAAGTCACCAAACCATAATTGAGCTACCTTGCCTCCTTCAAAACCTTCCAAATGTTTTAATTAGCATCAAAAAGTAAAATTACCTTAAAGAAATTATTAAAAAGACATAAGAAAATAATTTAATGTAGATAAAACCTTAAAAACAATAAAATCTGATTTTTCCTGCATTTTCAAACTTTCAAATTGCGATATCTCAAAACTATGTTTTTTGGGTTGGTGACTTTTGCCTGAACGGTGACGATATTGTGTTATAATGTGCGTATTTAATATCTAAGAAATCCCTTGTTTACTCTTACATTATTGGAAGAGCAATAATAATTGACCATGTTTCGCATATTATTATTTTCCACTTGCGTGAAATGAATTCTTAATATAGTAGGTACCTACCTATTTAGTTTACCCGGATATTATAATTTTGTTACACTTTATAATTTAATATATTAATTAACAGATTAGTGTAAGTATTTATATACCAAATTAAGTTATTCTTTGTCAGTGTAAGTATGTTTACGTCATAATAATATTACTTTCTTGTTGTTATTAAAACAAAAACCATTTCGGCGAAAACGCATCTAGAAAAATCAAATCAACAAAATTAATATTTTTTTAGTATTATTATTAATGCTGGCGATATTCCACTATTTTTTCCGCGTGAAAAAAATGAAAATAGACGGATATACGGAATAAATAAATATACCGATTTGGTTTGATTTTATCAATGAGATAAGCAAGAGTTGGATGTAGATATGCTTCTATTTACTCGCACCTCACCTCACCACTCCACCGTTGCTATCTTAGCTCTTCACATACGCGTGATACATTTAAATTTTTTTATTTTGAAAAGTTGTATCCTAATTATTTCAAAACCTTTTGAGATTTCGAGAATATAAAACTCCACTTAATTGGTACCTGTTGTCTGCAAGCTCTTTAAGTTTTACTAATTTCACTAAGTACTAATCTCGCAATGACCGAACAGATGTAAATAAATAAATTTGAATTTGTATTTAAAATTTAAAGTTTGAACGTGTCGGAGTTTTTGGAAAATTCACATTTTATTTTTTAACGTATTTCTGGACATACAGCATGTATCTAACATCTATTTCTCATTAAAAAATAACAAAAAAATACAATCACAACTATGTAGAGTACCTACCCATGTCCTCCGATTAGGATCGAACACTGTAATTTATTTATTTATTTAACAGAACACAACATTGTGTTAAATTCAAGATGTTCAGACCATGAGATTTACAATATAACAAATCGCACCCCTAGTTTTAAAGTATGACAAGTCAAAAAACAGCATTCTGAGATAATTGGATTCAAAGATTCAAACCCTCTCAACTAAATCTAAAAATGTATGTACCAAACTGATTTTCTTGCTCAATGTGTATTAGGTCTTGTATTTTTGTATGAAATTATTAATATATTGAAAAATTATACAGAACACATATTTTTGGTAGTTTTTTTGAAATGTCATAGTCTAAAATTGGACTATTTTGATAAATTTTGAAATAACCAACATGCACACAATACAAACTAATATGAAACAACATAAAATCTCTTCAATATATTATGCATATCAAGTAAAATAATAAACGAAATGATTATTTGAAATTTTTATTTCAAAATAAAATATTTGGAACAGGTAAACCATCACATACCTACCGAATTTTTAAAATATATAATTGTATAAGATTATGATTACCTTTTCAAGATTCTTGCATATTATGTAATGAAAATTATTATATAATTTAGAATTAATCAGAGTAATTTCCATCACTCTCTTCGTGAACCAAGTCAATTCTTGCCACTTGAGTACTATTAGCGACTTTCAAATTATTGTAAAAATCGTGGTACGTCATCGGAATTATTTTTTTTGCATATAGTTAAAAGATCTTGCCTTTTCTGCATGGTTATTCCTGGTGGCTCATTATAAGCTTTCTGTAAAATTATCATATTCATGTGAACCGGACGACCCGTCATGCGATGCCTTATATTAATTTCCTCGTAGGAAGAATCAATAAAATTGGAAATAATGAAAAAACTGTACGGTGATTCTTTTTTCAAATGCATGACTTTGATTGCTTGCCATGTTACCTTCGTACCTACGGTAGTTATAACATAATTTTGTCCCAGCTCGTCGGACAGCAATTTCAGGTCAAATATATCATCAGTTGCCATTGCATTAACTCTATAAGGTTCATCATTCTTTTCAGCCATGGCTACTATAATGGGTATCCATTGAGCTGGTATGAAGACTGGAGCACTTTAAGCATTCTCTTTTTTCTTTTTCAATGAGTGAGTGCATCGCAATCCACTGATTTTGGGTGTGACCCGTGGTCAAATATTTTTGCGTTATAGACTTTATATTTTCTGTTTCCAATAATAAATACAACGCAACTAAATATTTATTCTTATTCTGTCCAGCATAATTATCGGACCAAAAATGCACATTCTTATTTTTTAGAATTTCTTTTTCAATTAAAAAATGAGTGTAAATACAACTAATGTGTGTAAAATGTGTGTAAATACAACTACTAATTTCATTAGAATCTCTTTTAGGGGTCACTTCGTTCCAGATACAACAGAACCCTTTTTCTCACCAATATCAAAGATTGTGAAATATGTTGCAAGTTTTCTGGTGTAATAGAAGTTTGAGACTTCACCACAGGGTTATGAGAGAACTGCAATTAATTGTTTTGCTTTTTGTGTATCATTTAAATTTGTATATGCTGTGCTGACCATTGATCGTTTTTTGATTGAAAGCGCCTAATATTAAATTCTGTATTAAAGATCGTAGAATACTGAGATAACTTCACGAAAGGTCGATCATTTTGTCGACACTTTCCTTTGTATAGCCTATAGTGTTGCTAACTTTAAAGAGCCATCAATGAATTGTCTGGTAGTTAGTCTGGTGTAGCGTCGTGGGTCATATATTCAAATCCTGGGTCTGGCAAGTACACATATTGTTTTTCAATTTGTGTATGAGTCAGAGTATAAACCTAATAGATTGAGCAAGTGGGTGACATCCATATCTCGTAAAAAACAAAAATCTGTTATTACAAACCACACCGTGGAGGCCCATATGATCTTATTAGATCGGACATGTTTGAAAGTTTGAGCTCTCAGGAAGTGGGAGTCTACTCTAGGAATGCAATCGATGTGATCTCTAACATATTGTTTTAATTCGGTATCAATTTTCTTACGATTTTCACGTGTTCCTCTGAGATCCTTTTCTATGATTCCATCACTGTTTGTTTTATTTATTAGTGTGTTTATCAACAAACTACTGTCAAATTGTCAATGTTTTCAGAATGGCTAGTCACCAGTGTGACCACAACACAAGTTTTATTTACTTTGTCCATTCCTGACCTATGATAATTCAAGATGTCATAGTCTTAAACTCGCTAAAAATTTGAATCCTAATTTAAGACTATAACAACTCAAAATAGCATAGTCTTTAAATATCACATAATACTATTTATAAAAATTATAGACTATTCTTTCTGTCCTGTATTTCCGTAGAATTCATTTAGACTTGTGATAGTTTTTGACCAGATAAATAATGATATTTTCAACCATTCTGCATTATTAACTCAAAATGTCACTTTTTAGACTTGTAATAGTTTAAAACTAGGGGTGCGAAATATTTCCCTCACAAGAGAGAAGAAAATATAATATATAATAATAAAACATAAGTACAATTTTCTACAGAAAAATGAAATTTTGTAAACCATGTCCCTGAAAATAAGGATGGACGTAAAATGGATAGCGCATATACTAGTCTTGCACCTCTCTTAGGTATGTTGTAGTTTTTTAATGACCATTACAAAGACAAGTATATGTTGTCCTTATGTATCATAAAAATAGTTAAAAAACTAATCAGAGGAAGAATATTTGGAAATCAAAGACATAATACTTATATTTTATTATAAGTATATATCCATTTATAATATAATACATTAACGTAGTTTAAATATTATTAATAAAAATACGTTTAATATAATATTATTCAACATGATAAGTCTATTGCGATTTGTTGTGTCAAATACAGAAGACAAGATAACAAATACGAAAGATTTGTTATGTCAGGTGTCAAAGGTAGGTATATTAACTTCTCCACGTGAAACACATCAAATTAAGATCAGGCCCTCTTATCCTTAATACTTTAAGTAAAAAGTTTCAGTAGCTAGATACTATGAACATGAAAAATGATCTCTGTGGCCTAGGAATATTGTAAAGCTCTGATGTATTGTGTAGACACTGTAGGTAGACAAAACTAAAAGTTTACAAAGCTTTAAAGCTATAGTCAAGGACGTAGAGCTATGATTCTCACTAAGCTTAATTTTTTGCTACCTTTATGATGTTTTCTATATTGTTGTTGTATTTGACGTATTTTGGTTTGGCGGAAGATAGGTATTGCAGATGCAAGACGGTAGTAGTTGAACGTGATGATTCGTGATGAGAGGAGGCGAGACTTTATTTACTGTTACAAATAACTACAGGGATACAATCGATGCAATATAATAAATATAACGGTAGTTCGGTGCGATGTGTCTTTAACAGAAACTTATAATCGAGTGAGATGTCCAATCGATTCTGACCCGCTATTAATTGACCGGCGGGCGCACTATGAAATAATATGTTGAAATTATTATGAAATCATATTATTTTGTATTGTTATGAAATTGTAGATCCGCTATCTCATAACATTACGAAATCATATTATATATAGGTAGTGACTGATTTTACGTGAAAAAATGAATATTTAATAAATGATATTATAATTACTGAGATCTATGTTATAGGAATCCGATGACAGTCACATATAGATAGATATTATGTTTGTTTTTATTCAAAACTGGATAAGGAAACATATATAAGAATTTTAGAATGTTACGTAATTTCGTCGATATAATAATATGTTTAATTCTTCTTGTGGAAAATACACATGAATATTAATCAGCAGGCAATTAATAAAAGGAATTAAAAATGTACCTATACAATTTCCAGAACCAACAAAATGATATATAATACAATGTTTTAAGATATTAAACTCGGATAACTAAATTAGTACTAGATAATAATAATATTATGATTGTTTTACTTATTTTTTCACTGACCACACCTAGCATCGGTGTCAACACCACAGAGTAGATTATAAATATAATTAGTATTAAACCAGTCGCCGTAGACGAAGAAGAATATTAATTGAGATTAGTTTTATAACGTCTTAATATTAGTCAGGCCGTAAAATTAAAAAAATAGAAAGCCTTCTCGAAATGTCCTAAAATATTACCAATATTCAATGCGCGATATGTGAAAAACTTTAATGTAAGTATAACATTATGATACAGACGTAACTAATGAAAATACTATATTCTTTAAAACGTATTTAAGTTAATCCCAATTTATTTCATACTCGAGAATTAAACCATATTTCAGCCAATATCAAGCAATCAACGCAACGAAAGCAATCAACTTCCAATTATTTTTGTGTTCCTTGGCTGACAACATGCCAGTTGGACTGCAATTCATGATATTCGTCAACGATGCGGATTCTACCAAGAGGAAATACATTCTTTTTGAATGACGATGTAAAGAGCTCCAGCTTTTATCATATTATATGTGTTAAATACATTTAAAAGTAATATTTATATTTAAGTGTATGATTTTTTATTTTCATTATAATATCTATTATATTATATAAGTACCTAATAATAAGTACTTATGTAAAAACTATGAATCAAAGAATTAGGACTTGATATAAATGATACTTAGAATGTACGTATTATATATCTTATATGTACGTATTTAGTAGGTATTAGAATTTTTAAAGGCAGTTCGATTTTCGAATCGATCGATTATACATACGGTTATATTGGTAACAAATTCATTCTTATCTTCTTCTATTGCCAGCCTAAAAACATGAAATGGCAGCTCGCGTTCTTGTTTGAAGTCTGTTGCTTTTTGTATTGCTTATTTACACAATTATCAGTGTTTTACGTGTTTAATCACCGTAAAAATAATGGTCAATGTATTGCTTACATAAAATCGATGAAGAAATATTTGTCCACATATATAAATGTCAATTTTATATTAAAATGCTTGCTTTGATACGGGAATGCATGAAATAACAAAAATAACTCTAACTTCAATATACACTATCTAAAAAATTCAAAGATTATCTTGGCAATATCTGCAGATAGAATCCTGCATGTTATAATGTGAAATCACGTACAGCTAACTTAATCAGTAGACCAGGGGCTCTTTTTTCACTTTAGTTTTAGTTATCTGGATTCCATCTCTAGATGAAGGTTTTTTTCAAACCAATTGGTTTGGATGTTTATCACTCATGTTAGCGATGTTTCTCGTACTAGTTTTTCTCTCAACGTTAAAGAATTTCTGAAGTAAAATCCTTTCACATTGACTTTTTACTTCAAAGAAAATGTTTTACATTCGTTACTTAAAATTATTAAAATGTGAATGTTTCTATAGAATAATAAATAATTATTGTAAAGCACAAATTCAACAGCACTATTATTGATAAAAAAAACATTGGAAAAAATTAAAAAATTGTACTAGTATCAAATAATGTTGAATATTATGTAGAGTTGAATATCATATTAACTAAATATTAACAAGAAAACGACTATTCTCAAAATTATATTAATATTATAAGGAATTATTTTAATTATCTCTCCTTAAAGTTTAATAATTAGCCTACGCACATTTTGCTTTTAGCGAAGAAGAGAAAACGTAGAATAATGTCACATGCCAAATTTTGACATCCACGTTTTAGTCACCTGTATAAGACGTTAATATTACGGATGCTATTTCCTTTAGAGATAAATCTTCATAAGCGGTAATTACCATTTTCAATACATTTTTACACAAATCGCTCCACAACCTCTGTTCAGAGTCTCTGTCTAGGATATAGAAATATTTACCGTAAATTCAATTCTTCGCCTCAATATAAATATTATTTGTTTTTTTATAATACTTTTTAATCTTGGCCACCTCACAAATGGGTGTTGCATTTTATTTAACACATTATAAGAAAAATAATCGTCGTCATAAACAAACGGTTGGGCTGTTTAATATTATTGGATGCAATAATGAATGCCAGTTTAAACAAAAATAAAATATGACACAATGATGTTATTAAATATAATTTAAGTAACATATATCTCTATATATATAAAAATCTCTATATATATAAAAATCTCGTGTCACGATGTTTGTGGTCGAACTCCTCCGAAATGGCTCAACCGATTTTTATGATTTTTTTTATGTATATTTGTTAGGTATGAGAATAGGTCAACAAGTATATTTCATACCGCTAGGTGATTAGGGTATCTCTATCCAAAAATTTTTTTCTTTTATTTTTTTGAAAATTTCTTTTTGTATTTTTTTTAATATTTTGCATCAAAAAATACCTATAACCCCAAATTTTCACTTTCCTACCCCCGCCCTCCCATTTTAAATCGCGATTTTATTATTTTTGTATGAACAAATTTAACCGTCGTTCGTATTTCAAACAGAACGAAATTATTTATGTTGTTGAATGACAGATGGCGCTACGTCCGAGAAGAATTCAAGAGAAGCATCGCGTCATTTTGACATTTCATTCGGCATATCACAACGCAGTGCGTGCAAAATTTTGTACGATTTATTTTAATTTATCTATTTTTATGTGCGTGTATTACAGTGCACAATGCCATCAAGACGCAAGGGGGGGCATTTGGGCCGTCGAATGAATAAAGCAACAAACATGCAAAATAGTAGAGCAGAAAGAACAGACGAACAAATCCAACAAGATAACAAAAACGTGCGTGTAAGCATGTCGCAATTGCGTGCATCCCAATCACAAGAGGCACGAGCTGAACGAAATCAACAACGACAATTGGAACGGAGCCAAGCACGCCGGTTCGTAGTTAACACACGCAGAGCAAATGACCGATAACGCCAACAAGTACGTCGAACATTTACATCCGCTTCGTTCCTTCGTCTCGCATTCGAGTACGAGCCAGATATTGAATATTCCGCTCATCCGAAAGTGCTGATTGGTGCTATGGACAAAGAATGTCCCCATTGTCATGCGCTCAAATTCAAACATGAGTCAGCCGGGATGCGTTGCGCATCAGGAAAAGTGCAACTACCAGAAATTTAGATACCACCAGAACCATTGAACGGCTTGCTCATCGGCACGGTTCCAGATTCAAACCTGTTCCTGAAGTCCATTCGCACATTCAATTCATGCTTCCAAATGACTTCGTTAGGAGCAACAGAAATAGGGTCAACAATTCCATTCTACGTTCAAAATCAAAGGCCAAGTATACCATAAACTAGGCTCATTGCTGCCAATGCCAAACGAACCACATAATTTTTTACAAATCTACTTCATGGGCGGTGAGGACATCAATCATGTGGATGCACGTTGCGGCTACAATAGCCTCAATTCGCATAATGCCAGGCGCATCGTCGGCGAACTGGACGCCCTGTTGAATGAGCACAATGAATTATTGAAATTCTTCAAAGCACACATGCACGAATTGTAAAGTGACAATCACGCTATTGTCATCAATCCTGATAAAACACCAGCTGGAGAGCACGTGCGTCGATTCAATGCGCCTGTTGTTGACGACATTGCTGGAATCATGGTTGGCGACCGTACATCGACGTGAGAAATCGTGATTCGAAGAAGAAACAATAATCTGGAGTTCATCGCTGACACACACCGTTCATATGACGCTCTCCAATAGCCGCTAATTTTCTGGAAGGGACAAGATTGATATTGCATAAACATTGAACAACGAGATCCTGTCACAGGTAATTCATTCATTATGAACATCATTACTCATTTTGAATTGAGAAAATGAATGGTTGATGTTTTTTTGTTTTTTATCGGCGGTCATCGTCTACAGCGCTCTATTCCTCTTTCTGTCATATATCCCATCCCCACACACTTACGATACATTCGTTATTTTTTATTTAACAACCAAAATATTCACTAGAAATAATTTATATGGCAGTACAACGTTTGCCGGGTCAGCTAGTATTAAATAGAAATAAGTTTAAATTGCATCTTGAGCAATCTCGACGGTGAGCTTTGCCGATTAAGCTACCCAGGCGCGCATACAAAGGAAACCCTACCCCGTATGTACGAAAAAAATACAAATTATTATTAATGTAATATTACTCGTACTTCATCTTCTAATTCGTCAGAACCTCATGTCTGAGGATCGTGACCCTGATGATTTTGACGAACAGTCTTCTTAATGAGTTAGCTTCACTCTTCTCGGCATTCCACGACACGCAAGGCCTTTATCAGTAGAAAATCCATGGCGTTCATGAATTAGTGCAACCATTTGGGGCATCCAATGTTAACTTGAATATTCTAAAGCGGACAAGACAGCGTGAATGACGCAAACGGACACTGACAATCGTAATAATTATAACCGTTAGGCCACGCGCATTCACGCAAAAGATCGCATTAAAACATAGGATAGATTTTCATCGCTACACTCAAAGTGTCAAATGTCTGGGTTTAGAGTTTGTATCCGAAAAGTGTGGAATTTCGTGGTTGATGCCATGACCAGCTATTAGTAGGCAGAGTAAATGAAGAAGTCAGTGGCATGCGATAGATTTTGTCAACCCCGTTGCCTCCCGCCGCCTTAAAAACATAATCCATATCACTTTTTTACAATGTTTTTCGTAGCTTGTATTCTTATTTGTCCGGTGGTTCTTTGTCCGGTACAAATCTTGCAATCGATTTTTAACCAACTTCCCGACTAGCTAGGCATTTGAAACTTTTAGAACACGATGCCAATGCATATTTTTTAATACTTTTAGCCATCTTTAATTGGAATTGAATTAATTTTCAGCTAATTCTGTTTTGTATGAAAAGTTATTTCGATATCATTATTGGTTGCTAGGGGTCTCTGAGTCCTAAATTATTAATATATACGTGCCTTACTATATGACATGTCATAGTGACATTTCAGTTTTATTTCTATCAAGTACATATTTTTTGATTGTTTAAGCTA
This sequence comes from Rhyacophila brunnea, assembly GCF_057557595.1. Classification (NCBI taxonomy): domain Eukaryota; kingdom Metazoa; phylum Arthropoda; class Insecta; order Trichoptera; family Rhyacophilidae; genus Rhyacophila; species Rhyacophila brunnea. The sequence goes on from NW_028232774.1 coordinate 27,963,668, forward strand.
GCCAAGTTAAGTTTATATGATTCAACAGAAAGTTTAAAAAAGTTGTATATAAAAAGTTCTTTTTATCTTGTAATTATTTAAATTTTTCTGTGTGCGCCTATAATGGCTACGCATATTCTACACCTGTATTACAATAATACAAAGGAAATTTCCCAAAACTACGTATTTGAGTTATTTTAAATTCTGTTAGTATTGGAGACATGATTTTTTTTTAAATTTAAAAAAATATAAATAAAAAAACGAACAAACGAGCACTCGTTAATATTTTTTTATTCAATAAAAATAAACAAGGTTTACTATAATGTAACATTGTTCTACTAAAAATTCATTTTATTTTTGTTAATTCTCTTTGCCTTTTCTCTCATGGCAGGCTCATTAGAATAAAATTAGTATACTCAGTCAAAGCTCACTTCCCATAGCTTACGGGCCGCACAAAATTGTGTTTTTGCTAATTACGTTAATTACAAAATTAATTAAAAGGGCCCGTAAGCATTGTGTTAAGAGCGTGGCGACCACAGTCTTGGGTATCTGCTTCTGAAACATTACCAGGCGTAAACAACTGTACAGATGCTTCACATCAAACATAGTGCCTCATGATATGCTCGATTAATACCGAGTGTGGTGGGGGACGGTTTTGGGTTGGAGGGCGTGTTTGTGTTGTTCTACTAAACATGCATATATGTAGCTATGTACAGACCTACAAACTTATCTGAAGAATGGGATGGGGTAGCCACTGTCGAAAAATACCCAATCAAGACTCATAACTGGATAAAATCTGACATTCGAATAGAATTTTCAAAATGGCGTCCTATGGTAGTTCGTAGTTCCATTTTTGGCCATTCTACAGATAAGTTTGTAGGACCGTATCTGAAGTTGTTCCAAATTGTGTTATTGTGTTCCCATGCGCTACAAAAATTTAAAATTATGTACATTAAATAAAGAATTTTCAATTTAATTAAATTTATTTGTTTATTAATATGAGTGAACATGGCAAAGAATTGATATCCGAAGCGGTATGTAATAATGATGTTGTATTCTGAAATTTTTGGTACCTATTAATAAAATTTATTGAAAAAAAAAATAATCCACTTTTAAAAGTAGGTATTATTTTAAGCAAAATGAATTATCTAATACATAACCAAATAATAAAATAGCAAAACAACAATACACATTTTTCTATTTAAAAAAATATTAATATCGTGTTCGAAATAAAAACAAATGAACTTAATATTCTCATTTAAATGCAAAGTTTATTGCAGTATATCAACGTGCCAGATATTGAGTTTATCTCTATTTTTATAAAGATAAACTTATGGCATCTAAGTAAGCTCAGTGTGTTCCGCGATTTTCAAAATTTAAAAACATAAAATAAATAGACCATGTCGTGAATTGAGGGTAGAGTAATTGGGATTATTTGCGGTAGGATTAAGCGATTATTTCTGGTCCATTGGCTGAGAGAAGCTCGGTTTGAAAAAATAAATACATAGTGGGATCTTCTTAAAGCGCCTAATACAACTTTCAAACTAATTCCGGTAGAGTACTTATTTATTAATTACGTTATAGACTGGAGGTTGTAAAAAGGAGATGAATCGCAGAATTGATTTGACTTACCGAAGGATGCCGGATGTGATAAATTAAGTCCCCCATAATAGATACAAGGATTGAATAGAGTACGGGTTGCTACCAAAAGTTGCCAAAAGTTGCCGTAGACAAAGTTTCAGATGTGAAGGTTTGTTTTCCTCGTGAGGTTTGCAGATGAATTTACAATTCTCTAATAACTCTATTCCTAAAGTTTGAAAAAAATTTGCTTTGGTTGGTATGGGAATACTGCACTAATGTTTAATCTTTTTTGCGAAAGGACGATCTACGTTCTACACTAACATTGGATGGTGACAAAATCCTAGGAACAGAGTAGACCGTGCTTAAATTAAATTCTGACAACTTGTTATTTTATTTAGAATTATCAAAAAAACTACAAATAATATTTTCACAAACATCTAATATAATAATTATAAATTATTATTAGACATAAAAAATGCATAACTGTAAATATAGATAGGTACTGAGTGAATTGTGTGTTTATATTTTTAAAAGTTAGCAGATTATTTGTGTTGATATACTGAAATATACCTATATCAAATCCTTGCATGGCTACTCTAAGTAGTTAGCAAAGTAAAATGTTTCTGTTATATTTCTTGATCCAAAACAACACGGATATCGCTTGAGGCAAATCTGTATAGAAGGCGGTTATCTATAATGATTGGTAACACAATATGGCACTGCGTCTTACTAGATGTATTAACTCTTATCGCGGTTATGAGTGGTCGTGTTAAAAAAGCCAGTTAACTTCCTGATATAATTAACTTTCTAATTACGATATCGTTTTTATGAGTTTTTTTATTGATTTTTGCAGTCAAGTGATATGTTAAAACAGTCCTGATGGAATGAGTTTTACGGCCTCCTTGTGATCGGCGCCAGCCAGTTTGAGAAGCACGAAACTAAATTACCTAAGTATTGTACGCAGTTATAAAGTACTGACAGATTTATGCAGGTTTTATTTAGTAATATACGATCATTAAATTAACATTACAAGAGCATTTTTATGCGAATAGCCTTAAGATTAACATTATAAAGGTCATTATTTTGCAATACAGTGGTAGGTTAGTACATTAATTTAAGAGCCCCGTCTATTTTGAGAAGATTACAAATTTACAAGAGCATTTCCCAAAATTCCTTGCATTAATTTACGAGTCGTATATCTTAATAAAAACAAAATGGCGACTTTAGTTCTACGAGATTCTGCAATTTATTTGCCATAAATTCGAGTCTTTTCTTGGGTTCACGAGCAACGATCCGTCCAGAAGTTATATTCGTTATTAAAAACATGAAAATCCTGTGGAAAAGCGGGAAAATATTAGGATGAGAGTTTGGTTTACTTTACTAGGTCAAGCCAGATATCAAAAACAAGAGAGACCACTTCAGTTATTCAGATTTTTGTAGTGTTTTTTTGTTGTTGTTGTTTATTATGGAGTGATTGCCCCTTGTTCTATTATTATATCAACCGAAATATGAAACACTGAAGAGCTTGCATTTTTAAAGTAATACTGCTATAATATCTGTTAGTGATATCTATATATCATCATCAGCCTGAATCTATCCACTGCTGGATGAAGGCCTCTCCAAGCTGATTCAACTTCTCTCGGTCATATGCGTTGCGTTGCCACGTAATTCCGAAGAGCTTTATTATTTCATCCTTGCGGACGTTTTGTACCTCTTGGATACCACTGAATGACTTAATTTGTCCAACGATTGTCTCTTATTCGATCTATGTGTCCGGCTCATTTCTATTTTAGGCCTTTAGCGAAATCTATACCTTTGTTTGTTTCCTTATCCAATCATCTTACTTTTTGTCCTTTCGCGTTATGCCCAGCATGCACCTCTCCATACCACTTTGTGCTACTCTAAATTTCTGTATCTCTCTTTTACTTAGGGTCCATGTTTCACGCGCATATGTGATTACGGGAAGTACACACTGGTTGAACACTTTGCGCTTTAGGCACAGTAGGAGGTTACTTTTGAAATTCAGGCCGAGATTTATTCTGCGAACAATTTCATCAAATGCACATCCATCTATAGACACTTGTTGTCCCAGTTAGATGTAGTTTTTCACCTGTTCTAGCTGAGTACCATTGATAAGGATCTCTTTTTGTATATATGTCTATAAACATACAATTAATATTATTATTTAATACAGTATAAAATTATGCATATTATATAAGTGGAAATCACAATTAAAGTTATACGAAAAAAACAGCTTTTTTTCCGACCATGTCCGATCCTAATAAGATCATATGGGCCTCCACAGAGTGGAGGTTTGTATTAACAGATTTTGTTTTTACGAGAAATGGATGTCAGCCACTTGCTCAACCTATTAGCTCCATACTCTGACTCATACACACATTGAAAAACAATATGTGTACTTTGCCAGCCCAGGATTCGAACTTGGGACCCACGGCGTTATAGGCCGACGCTTAAGCCGCGCGGCCATCCTGGGTCATCTTAATCCTTGTTAATTATATATTAAGAACATAATATAACTTGAAAACACCTCAGATAAATCACCTACTAGAAAAAATCACATTGGAAAAAAATACGACGCCCGACGGGATTTGAATATGCTTTAGCCATTAAGCTACGGGCCTCCTCCTTACTTACGATAATTTAAACTAGTAGGTCTTACATGAAATGCTTATCAAATTGCGTTTTTTTTGACTATCGATTTTTGTATTTTAACTCAAGGAATCATTAATTATCTTAATTACTAACCAAAGCCTGGCTCTCGATGTTTATTTTATGTTCAATATGTAGAATGTTACATTCTCAAATCTTGTGAGTTATTCGTTGAATAAAAAAAAATATTTATTATAAATTATAAAAATATAAAACTTTATACTGGCAACTATTATTATTATTATTATTACTATTCTTATTATTATTATTATTATTATTTAGAAACGTTTTTCATCTAAAATAATAAGAAAAGATTGCCTAAATTCTCACTAAAAAGTTGGTTCCTAGTCCTATTATGATTTTTTTTACCACTATCATGGAAATTGTTTTGTATGATATTTCACTATTAATAATTAATAAAGTCATCCAAAACCTTCCGATAAACCATTTTTCAATATTGGAAAGTAAAATTTTCTTAGTTATTTTATGGAACCACCACAATAAATAATACATATTTACGTATAATAATTTATTTAATAACTATTTTTAGTGCGTAATGCGTATGACAGCAATCTTAGTTATTGCCTTCAAAATAATGTTTTCAAAATTGAAACTATCCAGAAGACCCTTGCAATTATAAGATAAATTATAAGATACAATATATGGATTTCGACGGATAATGCCCAATTAATTACGTTACCCGAAAAGCAATATTGGAAAAGTAGATGAATAAATAATTAAGCAGTTACTATACTTACAACCTCACAGATAAATTATTGACAAATTGTATTGCACTAATAATTTTAATGACAAGTTTACTTAGGATGTAATTTTTTGTTAAGTTATGTAAGTATCAATATCCAGAAGTGAAAGATTTGGAATATCTTTATCTTAATTTAGAAACAGTCCCATCCCCCAAGGAGGTATTGTGTAAACAATGTTGAAGTCCCAAGACGGAAAGTTATTCCAGTTTTGTTTTTGTTAGAACCTAAGAAAACATTATTAAATGTTTACAAATTATTAAGTAAAGGTTTGTAACGAATGTTTGAAGTTGTAGATAAGGCTATATACTAAGGAAGTTTAAAGGATTCGACCTATTTGTAAAAAAAATGTATACAAATCATATCCCTCAACAAATATCAAACAATTTGGTGTAACGAAAAGAGGAGCAATTTAACTTTGTGCTGATAGCGTCACAAGAAAAGTAAAAGCACTTGATCGTGCAGGATTTCTAGTTTGAAGATGAAAGCTCTGTCAGCTTGGCCTTATAAAATCCTACTACTACTGGCAAATCGTACGGTTCTAATGCTATTCACTGGAACTGTACTCATATGCCAGTTAGAATGAAATTCTGTCCGACTTTCAGTTGGGTTGATACATTATTACAAATTGGTTTCAACGATGCATAATTATTTATTATTTATACACATAATATTATATACACTAGAAAAAACTTTTTTTAGAAATAAATACGACACTTTACGGGATTTGAACCTATAACCGCTGAATTTAAACTAGTAGTTCTTATGTGAAATGTATATAAAATTGCGTTAAAATTATGTATGTTCAAAATATATAATGTTGCATTCTCAAACATTGTGAATTATCCGTTGAATAAAAGAAATAGTTTATTTATTTTTTATCATTTAATTAAACGATGTATTTTTAAATAAATTTAAGTACCATAAATATGAATTAGGAAAGAATATATTATTCACTGCATTAAAGACAACTCAATAAAGTTTATTTAAATGAAAAAAATATTCATAAAATAATAATAACGTATAAAAATAGAATCCTTTGACAAATTCACATTTTATAACATTTTTTTTTTGCTTTAAATAAATATAGACTTTTCTTTATAGTGTTATATATATTCATGTATATATTTATATATATAGACATGGCTGGAGGCGCAGGAGTTGGCGATGAACCGAGGGAAGTGGCGCCAACTTGTGCTTGCTCTATGCCCCAATGTTGGCACGTGACAGGGTGAAAGAAGAAGAAGATATATATATATTTATTTATACCTACGTATTGATTAACAAGAAATTTTCTCAAATTACAAGCTTCGTTTTTTCCGCTAGCTGGCTCTGGTAGGCGGCGCATTCACCTTAAATTCGAATCCAGACTGAAGCAATGAAATAGTAGAAGATTTTTTGCAAATCCACGAAAGTAAAATATGTCTTACATCTTATTTTTTCACAGGAAACATTGAATGCCTTTGGAATTATCCGCAGGTAGGTGTGTGTCGTCAGCATAAAGAAGGTTATTTATAATGAATGGAATAGTTAAGTAACAGTAAACGTGACCTTCTGCTATCTTGCTTAGAGATTGTTTTGGCAAAGCCCAAATGGGCTGTTGTGAGTATTTTAAGCAGATGTCCACATAACTTGTCTAACGATCCCTTACGCTTAAAGGGGTTAAATGAAATTGTCTCACGATGTGCGAGTTGGATAAAAAATGGTTCAATTACTTACAGTCTGTTGGTTTCCGATCAACTTTGAAATAAATAGAACACGCAATGTGGTTGGATTGACTAATAGCGGCACTGTAATAATATATTATGTTTTAGATAGTAGATAACGTTTAGTGAGTAAATCATGTCCTAACCCAAATAGTTTGAACTATTTCTTATATAAACAGAGTAATACCAACTTTTCGTGTTAAACACTTGATAGCGATTGCAGAACGTGTTTAAATATAAGAATATTAGTAACAACTGAATAAGAGTTCACCTGTTCGAGCTGAGTGCCATTGATGAGGATCTCTTTTTGGCCCGCAAAGCAGTTGAACACGACTTTTGTCTTTGTTAAATTTATTTTCAAACCTACTTTGTTGCTTACTTCAGCGAGTTCCTGCATTCTGCTTTGGATGTCTTCTGAGTCTTGCGAAAGCGCAAAGTGTTCAACCAGTGTGTGCTTTCCGTGATCACATTTGCGTGTGAAACATAGACCCTAAGTAAAAGAGAGATCCAGAAACTTAGAGTAGCACAACGTGGTATGGAGAGGTGCATGCTGGGCATAACGCGAAATGACAAAAAGAGGAATGAGTGGATAAGGAAGCAGAAAAGGGTTTGCGATGTAATAAAGTTTATTAAAAGCCTTAAATGGAGATGGGCTGGACACATAGCTCGAAGAAGAGACAATCGTTGGACAAATCTAGTCATCCAAGAAGTACAAAACGTCCGCAAGGTAGACCTAGAGGCCGCTGGATCGATTAAATGATAAAGTTCTGCGGAAGTACGTGGCAACGCAATGCACAGGACCGAGAGAAGTGGAAGCAGCTTGAAGAGGCCTTCATCCAGCAGTGGATAGATTCAGGCTGATGATGATGATGATGAATAAGAGTTAGAATAATATTATTAAATGCGTTCAGATTGTTCGGAGTAATATTCTTGTGAATAAAAAAAGAAAACAGTGGGTTTTTTTGAGATCTGAATTCACTTCTAACTTAATGATGGTTCTGAGATGATTATCAATGGTAATATGGCAAGGCAGTTTTATCTCGATACTTAATTACATCGCCCTGTTACGCCACAGTATTTTGGGCATAGAGCCATACAAATTTTCTCGGTCCATCACCATGTCTCGTGCCTCCCACCATATAAGACCTGCAGGGCGTAGATTGCTATTGTAGCATCGTTGAAGGATGAGGAAGGTCGGCCTTGAGGTTGTGTCAAAAGGTTACAGAGTGTCGCACTATCTGAAGACATCCAGAACACATGACATCTTGATGAGAGACTGAAAAATAAACGATAATAAATTATTAAACTTAGTAAACTTTTTCGGTTTTATTTTCATATCTCCATTTGAATATAATACGGTTTTATTCAATATCATTATTTTTTTTTTTTTATATAGGAAGCAATATTAAAAATTTCAAAGCCCTATCTTTAAAAGAATACAATATAGGTACCTGCTCCTATACATATTATATTATATATCTGCTATATAAGATACATAAAAATTAGTTATATATTCTACAATAGTAGGATGTATATTATTTATGTTATTACTTCCGTCATATTTTCAATGGTAGCTCGAATATTATGTTTAAATAATTTTCGTAAACAAAGATGTTTAGAGTAAACGATAATTAGTCGTCGTGCAAACATCAATCACCATAATATAATATCGTCTAAACAGCATCTAAAGATAAGCTGATGAAAATTTTCTATATATGTAGTAATAGGGATCGCTGACTTAATTTGAAAAAAAAAATGGATTTTTTATTCTCTTGTTATTAATCTTGTTTATTTTGTCCGCGTCCGGGAAATTCTACGTACGCAGTTATCCGTATCACAGTTCACTACGAAATGTTGTATCGGAAATATATGGTTGTATATTAAAGACCGTCCAACCCCTTTGGGTCTTATAGTACTGACATAAAATTCATGTCTAAATAAAATACGGTTCTTGTCGGTTTACAGGAAGTCAGCTGCAAACAATTTTTAAAATAGCCGATATACTGGTTTATTTGTTAGGTTAGATTAGGTTAAGCGATGTTTTCATTCTTGAATTCATGAATTTTGTCAAAATCGGCTATGAAAATTGAATTAATGTTCATATTAAATCTAATAAAATTAGAGACCGTGTAGTATACGGTCATCTCTTTCCGATAGAAAGCTCACAGCGAACTGTGCTACGGTGAAATGTTTTACATACAATTACATAAAACCGCTTTTGTCAGGGCAAAGTGGACAGTCCCCAGTAAGTTCTTTCATTAATAAATTGCCCAGTCCAGCGCGTCAACGCTCTTAACATATTTCGCCATTTCTGAAAGTTACCAGAAACGACGAGTATCTCCAGATGTTCCGGTCTATTACGAGAAATATGTTACATATTACGATTTTTTATAAAGTAGGTCTACCACGATACGTTAAATCACCTACAACTCGTGTCAAAGCAATATTTTGTCTTAAAGAAAATACCCCTTCGTTATCGTCGCTTTGTTTTTGCTTGTGTTTGTCGAAATAAATGTCCTTTTTTTTATATTTCGTATATATAGCCACTGTAATGCCATATAGAATTTATCTAATATTTGTGTTAAGAAAATCGGGGAGTTCCCGCCAAAAAGTTAGCGGTTTATCGGGAATCGGTATGGGACAATATTCGAGTGTGTTTTTCGTTTTCTTCCACTCGATGGATCAGTGGAGGATTTTCTTGTATTTGTTTACACACACAATGATAGGCGACTGCAAGGATTGTATTTGTGGTACAAATTACTCATAAATTTGACAATTCTTTGTTAAAGATTACATAAATACGATTCGTTGAATGTCATCTCAGCGAAATATGTATATAATATATTATTATGAAATCAAATTTGTATGTTGTAATAAAATAACGCAAGTAATTTCTTTTTAGAATCTCTGAGTATTTTATACGGATCGTATATAATTTAATTAAGACCCGCGACGTCATCATTGTGAAATACATAAAAGTATACTGATATAAAGAATGAAGAAATAAAGTAAATCTATTTATTTTTTCGAATCACTAAAATAAATAACAGTTGGATTTAGGCACGCGTCTCTCTACCCGCACCTCACCTCACAACTCCATCGCTAAAGATCTACCATCGTAAGTTGGCAGCCGGTGGAATTTGAAACTAAAATTGTCTATCGACGATAAATTTGTTACAAATGCCATTTAATTTTACAACATGTTTCTCGAATTATGGATTGCATAATATTTGTACAGAAATCTACTACCAATAAAAAAATATAAATTACCATTTTTTTGTTAGTTATGGTAATATTCTCAATGTCATACTAGCGCCCTCGCTGAAATGCCAATTTATGATGGTAGATCTATAGTATTAGAGAGAATTTATTCAAGAAAATTTTAATTGTAATAATAAGAAGAATTGCATTAACGAATTGACAGTGTTTTGGAAGTTTATTTTACAACGTTTTTCTTAGCTCATATTCTTATTTGTCCGGTGGTTCTTTGTCCGGTACAAATCTTGCAATCGATTTTTAACTAACATCCCGACTAGCTAGACATTTGAAACTTTTAGAATATATCAGAACACGATGCCAATGCAAATTTTAAATACTTTTAGCCATCTTTAAGTGGAATTGAATTCATTTTCAGTTAATTCTGTTTTGTATGAAAAGTTATTTCGACACCATTATTGGTTGCTAGGGGTCTGGGGTCCTGGCAACTAAATTATTAATATATACGTGCATTACTATGGAAATCAATATGACATGTCAAGTACAAATTTTTTTGATCGTTTAAGCTAGTCAAGTCAAGTTTATATGGTTCAACAGAAAATTTAAAAACGTTGTATATAAAAAGTTCTTTTTACCTTGTAATTATTTTAATTATTTTTTCTTTAAATGTACGAATAAATTATCTTTATTGATAATTTAAATTTTAAAATATTGTAATAATTAATCGATACGTATAGGAAAACATTAAAAAAAGATTTTTTGTTTTAAGTCAAAGATAAACCAATTACAATTAAAAATTTGTTTTCAATTGTGCATTCGCTAAAAAACCCCATCCAGTTACAACATTTATTATTTTATGGTTGTAAATAATGTGACATTTATTATTTATAAAAATGTGTGTAATTTGAAATCCCTTTTGTATTTTAGTAGGCTGATATCCTGGGTTACTTGCATTATAATAAACTGTAATTTTTCAAATAAAAACCGTTATTCCCAAGTTGTTAATTATTGGAAGTATAATGGTACACACCGATGTAGATATCCGTATTTAAATTAAAGTGTAGAGAGTTTGCCTATATTATTCCAAAGGAAGAAAGTTGTTTGTATGAGATTGTCGAGTAATAATAAATTCTTGTTTAAAATGTCTGGAAAATATTAGTGTCGTTGCTACTACTGGAAACAGAAAATTATTCAGAAATTTATATGCGAATAGTGAGCTGGAAATCGTAAGCTTGTCGCCTATCCTCGGGTACCAGAATAAATTAATATAAAAGCTGTCAAATTTAAACTTGAAGATTATGGATTAAAGAAAATGTTGAAGTACGTCAAGAACTGCGTCACATATGTGTAACGCCAACTGACAAAAAAAAACAAATAATCAACACACTCGTTTTATTAAGAGCTTTTAGAAGAATTTCTTGAAACGGCAAATAATTTTCAACAATAGGTGGGAAGAAATTTCGCACTCGTCGTCAATCGGAGAGTGGCAGTCGAGATGTGAGCACGTCAATTTGTTTTGTGATGGCGTCGGACGAATATATTCTTATATCGTGTAAATATGACTAAAAAACGTTACGCATGTACTCGAAAAAGAAAAAAATGTCAATGAATATATTATTAATATTATTACTAATATAACAATAAACATAACATTAAATGGATGCATGTTGAATTTTTATGACAAATTATATTTCGTTCGGCACGCGTAATTTGCACAATCCGCGCGTCGCATAAGTCATGATCTTTTTAGACCATGCCTCAGCTGAAGTATAGCTTTGAGGAATCAAAGCGTTAGATAATATGAAGTTGTTGAATGTTGTATGAATATGTTAAATAAATACAACTATTATGTATTTTAAATATAAGCTCATCGCAAATTCGTCACCGTCATAGATGACAATGTTTATGTGCAATATTGGGGGTGTAGTTGTTGTCTTTGTCAACTACCCCCTTTAATATATTATGTTCAAACAGGTTGCGTATGATGTGTAGATGTTATATTATGATATAATGGGGTTTTACAAAAGGAAACATTACATTGTGCATTTCATAATAAGCATAATTACACTTGGTTGGTGGCAGGGAACTCAGAAATAATGGGAACTAAAATACATAACGGGTAAGACGATAGCAGGTAACCGAATCGAGTAAGGAAGATTCCGGGTTAAACTTACACACGTGTCAATAATACGTTTTACGTCGAATACTGAAAATTGCTCTTGGTTTATGCATTTACGCTCATTTAATGTTGGTATATTACACACACCATTGCACGTGCATAATGCGTGCTTCATTTTTGTAGGACACTCACACATTCAAAATCCTGCTTCACCATGTGGTGTATTGAATATGGCCTATCGGTATTCTATTTATTATCTGTTCTGTGGTTGGTGAGATTACATGGCAGGATGCACAAAAGTATATTAATCTATAATGTACAAGTACAGGTTTATAATGACACTTGGTATTTTAGGAAAGGCTGAGTGCCTTGTATATTGAAGCTCCCTAGACAACTGACGTTTCCGTCTCCTTATTGTCTATGCTCTAAAAATGACCATAGACAACAACATGTCAGTTGTAAAGAAAATCTCTACAGCAGTCAGTAAGTATTGATTTTATATAATTTTAGGTGGTGTGATTCTTATTAATTCAAAATATAAATATAGATATTCAAAATATAAACATTAGTTAAAGTTTGTCGCAGTTAGATATGACTCCTCTTCGATTAATTACTTTCATCAAAAATATTTTTTCTATTGGTTATAATATATATTTATATCAATAATTAGAATGTTGCATTCTTAAGTCTTCTGAATTATCCATTGAATAAAAAAAATAGTTAAAAAAGGTGTTATTCCACGTAGTTGCCTAGTTTCCGCGCTTTGTACAAAATGAATTGTACACAATAAACAAAATGTACAAAATAAATTCAGCGATGTGGTGAATACGTGTCGTTACCGAAGATATTCAGTAAATCGTTACATTTAATCATTTTGTGGAGAGACGTTGTTTCTGGATGACTCAGATCGATTGAAACGAATCTTCATTATTCGATTGAAATGTTCATTGTACTCGTACCTACGTATTTCCACATAAATTTATTCAGCGGCATAGAAAGTAAAGGAAAATAAAACTTTTTGCCCTAGCTCTGGTCTAAACTTTACAGTATGATTAAGTGGCTGCTTGGTATTCCAGAATGATCAGTATTGTGGAATCATTATTCAAATCGACTTTTCTTTACTTCCGATGTAATTTTATTACGAAAAAAAGTCACTTATTCGTTTTAGTCTACACGTAGTGTTTCCCAATCCTTTTGTTTGAAAGCACCTTTGAAATGTTTTGTAAAATTTTGACTAACCACTACCTTACTGACACAATATATTATTGATGTTCAAATAATTAATATATTATAAAAAATTTACTTGGAAAGCAGTAATGGATAATATATGTATGTATAATATAATATCCCCACAAGGGGAGGGCTAATAGGGCTCCAGTCTGGGGGGCCCCTGCGTGACGCGTCTTCCTTATAAGTGAAATAAACATACATCACAAGTTTTTTTATGATAAAAAGTCGCCTGCGGCGCTATTTTACTTCAAAAGTAAGTACCTATTACAATTTTTAAATATCTGGCTGTGTGATAAAATTTTTGATTATTGTTTGTCGATATTCGGTATTGTCGGTATTCAATAATACAAAAAATCGCTAAGAATACACTGAATACCCTTAATTTTACCTGGAACACCATTTGGAAAACACTTTTAAAGAGGATCACACTGCCTTTAACCCTACGATAGGTACGCCAGGGGGCCATGGACTTAGGTATATAAAATGGCCCAAAAATGCCCGTTAAGAGCCCAGATGTCATAGGAATATTATCTGTGTCTGGTGTTTACGTCTATTATCTATGGTCTGCAGGTTGGGTTCCGTTCAAAATATTATCTATGGATGCAATATCGCAAGAATTTTTAACGTACTGTTATGTCTCTTAGGGAGGAAGGCAAAGGAAACAGGTAGATTGGGTTGACAGGAACCTGATGTGGTTTGATGGTGTTATCCTTCCTACCAAAGACTGGATTTATATGCAAATTCTGAGTAGTATTCACAGATGTTACGTTTAAAGACCGTCGTCTTGAAGGTAATTGTCAGGTGAGAAGATGATCGGGAAACAATAAGCTTTCAAAAAAGTTAAAACATTAAATTTTATTCAACGGAAAATGCCAGTACATATACAACGGACAAGATATACGCATTACAAAAATTAAAAGAAAAAGACCAAGGGCGCGAGGTGCGTGTCCCTTTTTATATATTTTTGGTGATATCATTTTAATTAGTTTATTGACATTAGCGTAGTTCCATAGTCCAATGATCGTCACAAGTGTGGATGTTTATCAAGTTAGAATATTATGTAGGTACTGCATCATATTACATGGCTTTTGTTTATTAATTTTTATAATCTTGCAAAGCTTGGTAGGTACAACCTACTCTAAGACTTGGGAGGTTGTATAACAGTACGCACACGTCAAAACTGTTGAAATTTTGCTTTATTAATGAATAATAATTCAAAATGCTACGACATTTGAAACGATCCATCATTGAATTTATAGAGATAGTGATCATTCAAAATATTCTGCGAAATGACGAAAACATAGATTAAATTGTCGCCGTACCAGCATGTGACAGCACGTGATGTGATCATGGTGTAACAGTATAAAGTGTTCTTTTTATGTGCACAACCCTGCTCTGTGTTGATCGGGAATGGGACGACTGGCCTCCGGACAATTGGACGCCGCACTGTCGTAGACACGTGTAGACGAGGTATTTTAATCAGTTTCTATCTACTACTTAGTAGTTTGAATTCATTTTACTCTTAACATAATGTATTCTTTATCGGGGATTGAGAATTACCATGCCTAAGGCTTTATATAAAATAAAAAACTCTTTTTTCGTTGGAACTTAAACATATGCACGATTAAATCATTGTTTACGTCTGCATATTTACATTCTTACCAACTATTAAATCATAATATAATCATTGAAGTATAAATAATAATATTGAATATTTTTTTTAAAGTACCTATAAGTATGATATTACAGAAGAAATCAACAAGAAAATCATGTCTGCGAATAAATGCTACTTTGGTCTGTTAAGACATTTTAAGTCCCGCTTACTATCTCGTCGAACTAAAAGCACTCTTTACAAAACACTTGTAAAGCCAGTGCTCACCTACGCATCGGAAACCTGGACATTAACTCTGCGAAATGAACGAGCCCTGAACATCTTTGAAAGAAAAATTCTCCGCCGTATATATGGACCGATCAGGGATGGCACCAATTGGAGGAGAAGATATAATGCTGAGCTCTACGGACTGTACGAAGATTGCAGCGCAGTTCAATCAATTAAGATTGGGATGCGATGGCTAGGTCATGTGCACCGTATGAATGACAATGAACCGGAAAAGAGAGTGATGTCCAGCAATCGAATAGGACGTAGAAGAAGAGGGAGGCCAAAGATTCGCTGGTTAGATGGAGCTACCAAAATTGGGTACCAAATTGGAAAGCGGCCACACTGGATAGGGACAGGTGGAGGGAGCTGTTGGAGGAGGCCAGGACCCACACCGGGTTGTCGCGCCCCTGATGATGATGATAAGTACCTAACGTCTATTTATTTTCGAATTCCGTGGCGTCCAGTTGTCCTGTGCCAAATCGTCCTAGACCCGTGCTGATCGGACTGTGTCGGCTGCTCATCAGCTGTCTTGCGAAACTAGATTCAAAATAAAAGTTGTTTATTATATGGATTGTCAGTGGTAGTTGTAATAAAATATATCGCTCTAAGCTAAATGTGTAATGGGAATTTAGAGTAGGTACCTACTATTAGAGTCCAATACTTGAGAAACTGTGTCATGATGAGTAACATGGTCAAATATCTCACTAAATGGTATTTAGAAGCAAAACCTGCAGGAACTGGCTTTGCGAAGACACGCGCGCTATTTTTTCGAGCGGTACGACTACTCAATTAAAACTAACAAGAGCTCACGGGAGGTGGCGTGGCAGCCAGGGCATGCGGGTCATTCAGATTACGCTAGTAGAGGTTTAGTCAGAAAGCAACGCCACCCAGGTTAGAGTTGCTACTTCATAACTTTGCACTCCGGCTCTAGGATGAAAATGATGTAATATATTCAATCTTTATATTTTATGCGAGGTACCTAATCAGGCAAAGAGGCATACCAGTGTACTAACAAGTGCAAAAAAGAGCAAAAAAGTGCAATGTTATAAAATGTATACTCTACTTTCCATCACTTAGGTTATTGGTAATTTCGACACCTGCGCTATCTTACTAAGGATGCCGTGAAACAAAACTGTTTGAAAACCAATGGAGAATTTGCTGCTAAATATTTTTTATGCACGTAAACATTAAGAATTCATATTATTAAGATTCTAGTAGGTAATTAGGGACAATAATTATGGGAAAGTTTCAAATTTCCATATTATTTTATCCTACAAATGGACAACCATTTACTAAATTTACCCCTTCAGGCCGGAAGATGTGTCAGGTAACTAAAAATTAGCTTAGATTTAGTAGTACCTAATAATATTAAGATTAAGTTGTATTTTATGTTTCATAGAATTTGGTATGGTAAGGTGCATGTTGGGCATAACGCGGAAAGACCACAAAATAAACCAATGATACGTAAGCAAAAAAGAATACGTGATGTTACAAAGAGCGTGTAGCAGATGTAATGGCAATAGCCCGTACATATCGCTTGGCGAATGGACAACCGCCGGACGATTGCCGTTATACAGTGGTACCCAACGAGAACTAAACGACCATACGGATGCCCTTAAACCCGCTGTATAGATGAATTCATAAAGTTAGTTAGATATACGTAGCAGCAAAGAAGCAGTCACGAGGGGTGGAGGTAGGGTGTTAAGATTCGACAATACATAAATAGTGCACATTAAACTTTTACAGTCATACTCATTTGTTTTTATTGTAAGTCAGAATACAAATTGCAGATGGTTTGGTTAGTTTTTAAAATTCAATTAAACCCTGCCTAAACCAAACCATAATAGTTTAGGTATGCTATGGGCGATCCGATAAAAATATTGTATTCTTTCAGCCATCCTTATGTTTTCGTTGACTTAAAAATACGTATTACAAATGGTGTTGGTTAGTTTTTTTATGTATGGTTTACAGACATCATTTTAAATATTTTATAGATAAACGAATATTTTTTTACTATTATCTACTATGGCTTGGATTAGGCAAGGGTTTAACTGAATTTCAAAAACTAATAAACACTATTTACACATTGTAGTCTTAGTTCAATAAAAACAAATACATTTGACTGACAAAGTTTAGTGTGCACTAATTACGTCAGATCTTAACAGCCTGCCTCCACCATTCGCCACTGCAAAGAGCTATAGATCCAACAATGAATTTACACCGGGTGATGATAATGATGACATAATACACGTTCTTGATCAGGGGTAGTAAACCTAGTACCCACCATCCACTAGTGGGCGTTCCAGCTTTCATGGTGGGCGGTAGAGGTTTTAAAAACATTTTCATTATGTTTTCATAAAATTCCCGTGACAATTTAAATTTAAGAAAATATACTATTTGTATCGCACACGCGTAAGTTTAGTTCACGTTACGTAAGTGAAAATAAATGGCGCTATATTGCGACAGAAATCTAGTATTTAGTTTCGCAGCCTTATGGATCTTATTATTAATTTTATTAATTAAATGTCATTTCATCAGACTTCATGCTTCTATGCATGCAAAGTATAAATAAAAAGATAGATTTAACTAAAGTAAGTTGTTTTGTAAAGATTTATTCTGCCAAACTTAGGGAAAGTCTGACATAAAGTGTTTGATAAGTAATTATTATTATATGCTTTAACTTGCTGTAACTCTGCTTTATAAATTTTATAAAGTAAAATTACTTCCCTACTTTATAAACCACCAACCACCAACCAAAACCGGTGGGCGGTTAGAAAATTGTACTACTAAAATAGATACAAAAGTGGGCGGTAGGTATTAAAAGGTTGACTACCCCTGATCTAACAAGTATTATGTTTCCCTTTGAGTACTTCTCAGGTACCACTGTGTGACTGAATTTATACTGCGATTGTCTACACACCATATCAAATACCAGCTCATTATAATAATTTCATATAATATTTCAATAAAATATTTGGCAAGTAATTATTATTATATGCTTTAACTTGCTGTAACTCTGATTTATTTTATTTTATAAAGTAAAGTTACTTCCCTACTTTATAAATCACCATTACTGTGGAACCGGTGGGCGGTTAGAAAATTTTACTACTAACTGAGATACAAAAGTGGACGGTAGGTATAAAAAGGTTGACAACTCCTGTTCAAGATAGTATTTTCAAAACTGTTTCAGTTTCGAGCATGCGCACAAACCACTTTGAAACTTGCATGCGATAACGAATCAAATGAAGCCTCAAACGTCACAAAGCGATGTGCCTATCGGTTATATCGGAAAGTTCCTTATCTGTTGCGCAAATTTGTAATCGATACAAATAATTACATTATTGTATCGAGAAGTTGACTAAGTTGAAGGAATATTCAGTAGCGTACAACTATGCCCATAAAGTTGCACGGTAGGGTTAAACCCCATTACGACAAACTTATAGAAAGTATGGAAACCAGTCATGTTCCCAGTGACGTCCCGTGGGGGTAGGCAGATTGAGCGTCGCTTGGGGGCGGCAGTTATTCGAAGAGCGGCAAATCGAGGAGAATCATTAAATATATATAGGAATAGGTACCTAAACTTAGTGATAACGGAAATATCTTTCCATTTAAAAATTCAACTCACTGGTTGGAAACAAAATGTATTAATTAGCATAAAAGGTTTAACAAGACTGTATTTTTTTCATTGGGTTCGCGATGTCTAGTTTACTTCCGTTGCCTTTGGACATCACTCCTTGATGACCAGCAATGACACGTGCAGATTTGCGAATTATATTTGAATTATAGGTAGGTACATACTTAGGTACCTAATTAATTTATCTAAATATTTTTGCCAGTCATTCGCGAGTTTTGATAGTTGTCAGCTGTATTTTTAAATATATCCGAAACCGTGGACTCGCAATATTGTCTATTGAAGTAGAGATGACATTTAAATTAAATTTTGTGGTATATATTTTGTTAATAATGTCATGTCATGTCAAGTCATGAAGGATAATAAAAAATACTGTATAATGTGGTGGCATTTTGACGCTGCCTAGGGGCGGCATTTTGTCTAGGGACGTCACTGCATGTTCCTGAAATCAAAGCATGCTTTTAGAACGATTTCCTGTTGAGTCTTTCATATCTGTATCAGTGGTGAAGACTCGATACTAAGCGATTATATTGTATAGTCTTCTTATCTTCTTATT
This sequence comes from Rhyacophila brunnea, assembly GCF_057557595.1. Classification (NCBI taxonomy): domain Eukaryota; kingdom Metazoa; phylum Arthropoda; class Insecta; order Trichoptera; family Rhyacophilidae; genus Rhyacophila; species Rhyacophila brunnea. Next base: position 27,982,996 of record NW_028232774.1, read on the forward strand.
GTGCCATCCCTTAGAGGAGGCCAACAACCATCAAGGCCATTCATTTCACCTTTGTCGTGGCACTCGTGCCAAAGGTGGCCATTAGATGTAATTAGCATGCTATTTAAATGTGGTAATTAATTAGAAATTATCTAGTCAGCAGTCAATGTATTAAGCCACGAAATGCGGCGTCGCCCCTGCTACAAATAACAAGTTGGGGAATGCTGTAATTTTGTGCTCTTATAATGTGGCCGAGGTAGTGTAGTTTTCTGGTTTTGATACTATGCAGAACTTCCCGGTACTTTCCCATTCGATTGACAACTTCAACATTTGTTACCAGGTCAGTCCAAGGAATTTTGAGGATGCGTCTATTCGTATCTTTAGCATATTATGTATATGTATATAATAGTTAAAAAATAAACAGACCCATCTGTTGTCAGAATCTTCAAGTAATTGATTTAGAATTCATTTCAAAGGAAAAAAAATATCCAACCACGCCATCTGTCTTCAGATGTATCGTATCATGTACCGCTTAAAAATATTTTTTTTCGGTTAGGTACATGTTCAAACACGCACGTTAACATCATTTTATCCCTACTTCAATTATAGTTTGTCAATTTATGGCTACGGCCGTATGCTGTAGCTTAACTACTGGGGAATGCCAAAAGAAATGGCGTATTTCAAAAAAACACTACCTTATTCTTAGGTCAATAATTATTATAAAGCAAACATTATTCGTAGGATGTTAATCACACTTGAATGGTTAAAGACATAGCTTATAATCAGTATCTTTAGAATTATCTTCAAATGTGTTAATCTTGCCCATTTTTTGAATAATAAAATGCCTAATTCTTGTCAAATTTGGGATCACAGAGATTATCAATATAACTTTTTATCGTAAATATTTCACTATAATAATGTCAACATAAATTATACTGATGGTTTTATAAATGCGTTTAAAAATTAATAAATGTATAAAAATCTTAACACCACTGCACATTTATGTACTAAAATATGACCATATTCTAAAACATTAGAGCGAGAGGTTTAAAAGAATACTATTTTATGTAATAAAAATACTTTATGCAGTCATCAAATGTTTAAAATAAATATAGAGGATAATAAGGCTTCAAAATTATATAAATAGATTATCTACAACGTTTAAGGAATGTCCAAGATCATACTTTGAAAATATAAAAAACGCTCAATTTTGACCCACGCTGAGCACGTCCGCCCTTAACAAGAATACATATATAAGTTATTGTTTGAACATTTGTGTATTTATTAGAGAGATATTAAAATTACTAAACATACTTAAAATTTAATGAATATGCGACGTTACTGTACTATTACCAACTGCATACGTGTATTATCAATGTATTGTATAAGTGAGTACGTTACTAGATTGAATCTGTTTATATGTAACTAATTTTATCAAATCTGGTAGTTCAAAATAGATTAAGATAATTTGACTAATAATATACAATATCGGGATATTATATTAGTTAGGTACATTGAAAATACTATATTCATTTCATTGTATACTAAAACAATATACACTAATAATAGGCAACATAGTAGGTAAATTAATTTAGTTATTTATTATATTCATGGATGAATATTATATGAGATAGATTGACAATATGACTTGGAGAAGTCTCATAAGTACACCTATTGGAAAAACCGTGGAACAATCTGATTCAGTCAAATTTGGCTCTTTTAGTTTCCGGGCGATTCTATGAACTAATCAGTAAGGTATGCGAGTTTTGTGTAGCTTTGTGGTTAGAATCCTAATAAAGGAAATACGGTAGGTACTGTTCAGTTATCAGGAATACAGCGGAGAGCACATTTTGAAAATAGCCGATAAACTGGATTATTTGTTAGGTTAACCTAACCAAACCTAACCTAACTTAACCTAAACTAACCCAGCCTAACCTAACCTAAACTAACCCAAACTAACAAATAATCCAGTATATTGGATATTTTCAAAATGTGTTTTCCGCTGTAACCTGATAACCGAACAGTACCGGAAATACTAATGCGCGAATCCCATTCAGCCAGTATGTTTATTATAATATATATCTGATTATTTTCCAAAATAAGTTACCTATTTGTACTGAATAGATTATTTGCACAAATTCTGATATTGTAGAAAATGTATTGATATAATTATTAACTAAGCATTTAATGAGTATAATCGATTTATTCAAAAAATATTGGTAGTAGGGGGTGTAAACATTTGAAAACACCTCAGATATGTACGAAAAAAAATATTTTTAAATACGGGACTTGAATCTGTAACCAATGGATTCGCGCCAATGAGCTATCCCTGGTGGTTGGTTAACTGCTTGTTCAATTAATTTACTAATGTAAAGTGATTTTCAAATTTCACGTAAGTACCTAGGTATTTTAAAGTCACACACTATGAAAGTGTGTGTAGGTATATGAATAACTACACATTCTTCTATATAGATTACTTATTAATTTTTATAATTATACTAGAATACATCACTAAGTGGCAGTGTCATCTGTCAACAGTATTATAGATATGCTCAATATTATTTAAATAAAAATGATTAAGTAAGTCATAAACAAAGCAATGTAGAGTCAAAATATTCATAGCTTTATAGTTCTTTAGAACGCGTCAATTTGAATACCAATATAGATTGGTAGGTATCTATTTCTATAAATCCGGTGTATTTTACGTGAGTAAGCATGTGAGCCAAATGCATAGACGTGACTAAGCGATTAAGTGCTGCGGGGTGTTATATTTATGAAACCAAGCAACATGCATCAGAGAGAGAGCATATTGTTAGTTGTGCATACCTTTGGCAGACAGAGAGAGAGAGAGAGAGAGAGAGAGAGAGAGAGAGAGAGAGAGTGACTACGCTGCAGTACAGACATACAGATGGATAAATGAAGAAAAATAATTTCATAATGTAATAAAACATTAAAAAAATCTAATATTCTTTTATATAGTAACAAAATAGTCTTACAATTATGTATTTTTGGATGATAAATGTGTCAATAATCATAATAATATAATGTAATGAGTTGTAAGGGAAATGATATCATATACTTACTAAAAGTGATGACCACGATTAATAATATGATAGGTCCAATAAATAAAACAATCAGTAGTACAGCTTTCATGTTTTCTCGGTCTGATTTTATTTTTAAAACCAGCTTTCTCGGTGAATTTGTTATTTTAAAATCACCCTAAATTAAACCAATTTGTTGATTTTTTTAAAAGTTTGTTCCCATATATATGTGAATGGCACTTATGGGATATTTTCAGTACATATTGCTTTTGGGTTATGTTCCATGCTAGTACCATTAACTTATATTACATTAGGAAATTCTGGATAAGGTACGTTCAACTGTTTATAGGAAAAATAAAGTTTTAATATAATAATCTTTTTTTTCATTGCCGTCTTCTGTCTTCAAAGGTTAGCGATTATCAAAGCGTTTTTTAACCTTTGATACAGTTGATAGAAATAACAAGGCTATGCTTTTGGAAAACCATTTCCTATGATTTTTCAGCCATGATTTTATTCATCTTCTTCTTGGACCTTATTTTCTTGGAGATCGTTCCTGTGTATTATATTATACGCAACACGTGTACAAAATTCTCTAATCTTTATACGGGTTAAGGTTCAAATATAATATGATCACGTTATGTGCTGTCACAGTAAGCTGCCGCTACGGGAAAAAGGTGTGTAATCTTGTTTTTCTTGGTATTTAAAATGTTATTAGACTGGTGCGCCATCCAGAACCACATTTTGAATCTTTAAACGAACATTTCAGCCTAAAAAATCTGCCAAAATAACCAGAACAACAATGAGGTCACCTCACCCGTACTGCGCCACATCGACACACGCATGATTCAATGAACTTTTTTTTAACATTTTCTACATGCCTACAGATTTTCAGCTCACATGTTTTTTTTTATTTTCAGTGGTTGGCACTATGTATTTTCTATAAGAATGTTCTATTATCTATGGTCTGCAGGTTGGGTTTTGTTCAAAATATTATCGAAGGATGTAATATCGCAAGTAATTTTAACGTACTGTTACGTCCCTAAAAAGTGGAATAGTTTAAGTAAGATAGTTAATCACTTTCACTCGTACTTTTAGGTTTCGTAATATACGAATTTAAATAGTCTTTATACTTGTAAGGTATTATTTGCTATTTCATTATTATTATACAGAGGACTATGAAATAGGGCTCTGTTAAAGTCTCTTTTGTTTTGTCAGGAATAGCGAAAGAGAGCGAAAAAGTTCACAGGAGATATCAAATTGAAAGATAAGAACTTTTAATAGATGTTCGATTTATTAAACGGAGAATAATTACAAGTAATACAGATTTATTACAACTGACAGAAAGCCAGCTTACATACTATAGGTACAATGGTCGAAGAAGAACTAACAAATTCATTACGTGTACAAATGGTTCATATAGAGATTGAATAATGTTCCAGAAGTTTCTAATTATCAAACACAAATAACATATTTTATTGTTTTGTGGTTTTCTAGAATTAATTAGAATAAATGAATAATATTATTGATATCAAAGGATGCTATTGTTATCAGCGGAAGTTGCGGTTTTTCTAATTAGAATCTCTTATCTACGTATCGATTTAGTGCATAACAGTACGCACACGTAGAAACTGTTAAATAATTGAAATGAGCATGTATAATGAATAATAATTCGAAATACTAATTTTATAATAAAGTGGGCACTCTACATCATTGAATTTGCAGAGATGGTGATCGTTGGATTTTCTCGAAAGTAAAGCGACTAAATTTGTCACTGTGGCAGCATGACAATACACGACGTGCATCTCAATATAATCACAACTTTAGCCTCAGAGATCATGTGTGTCCAACTACCGCAGATTAGCTCTTCCGACCTTCGACGTCGAAGGTCGACAAGAGTTGTAGCAAGTGTTTATTTTACTGACTTCTGCAACAGAGTTTCATAGCCGTACCGTTCTAAAAACACTTTTTGGTACGACGACAATTCAAAATCATTCGCAAATTTCCTCCAAAACAAACAGCATGCGGTTATTGCTTGAGTGTTTTATACATGCAATATCTATTGTGAAAAATACTATTTCAGTATTCAAATGTGAGCCGACTTAGATAACACCTTATAACTTAGTTGATAACCTTCATAATATTTATAAAAAATTATATATTAGTAATAATTTTATGTAGTCAATTATTTGTTTTAATACATTTAATATTTTTCTTCTGTGTTCTCTCAATGGGTCGGAAAACATATTTTCTAGAGTTTCTTCGTTAATAACAGTAAATTATATTATAATTTTATAGCGCCTGTATGCGTGCATGGATTTACTTGAAGCAATAGTGTGTATTTTAAAATGCTGACTGTCTCGCCAATCTCGTTCTTAAAGAGTGACGCCATGTTATTTTATATTACTATTTGACAGGTAGTGAAAATCGGTTAACCTCAAAATGAGTCAGCGCGGTTTAGTTCGTTTTATTACCGGCAGGTTTGCCACTATCGTTCTACTGCATCAACAGAGCTGTTGGGTCACTACTGTGGTATTCGATGTGTGGGTTGAGGATGATGATAATGAAGTCTACGATGTAGCAGGGTGAGATTTATTAGCAGCGTATTGGTACAATAGTATATTATACAATGATAGTACAATTAATCTACTGAGATAGTTACGAGCTAGGTACTTGGATTCGAGTGACATTTAGATAAATTGTTCTTCGTTATTTATACAATAAAAAGTAATATATTAACATAAAATTCTGGTACATAATCATATTGGACTAATTATAGAGTCAGCGTTTTAAATCGAGTAGCTTGTGAAATATTATTTATTATTACAGTCGTAAGAAAATATGATACCATGAAAAATGATTATTCGGTTAATACACCGTAATGATATAATGTGCTGTGATATGATACCGTATCTAATATCGCCAATCAACTTGCTGATCTAGCTAAGAGTTGTTTGCTGGAAATTGATTCGCTGGGAATATATTATTGCAGAATAATTTGATAGTTAAACAATAGATATTTGATCGCTATTATACTACAGCTACAGAACAAATCCATCTGCGCGTGAAAATTCAGAAGCTTCCAAACTTTTTTGATTCATGCATGCAATCTTGCAACTTGCATGATAATAAATTATAATATATTTACACGTGCATTTTCTTGTTATGGCCGCGATAAACGTACTGTCAGCAGTAAATTTATGCACGTTTAAACGGAGTGTGCCAAATATACCAAAAATACTACAATTTTGATTGAAGGATTCAAAACTAAACTTTTAGTTTTTCAGAAATGCTATGATTTTTACAACCTAGCTCCTAGATGGAAAACTGGTTATTCTATGTTTATCGGTATTCTAGGGAAAATACATCGTCCGTCATCTAACTATTTTCATCATACGAACTCGGATCGGGCCATGACAAGACGTCAAGAAAGCTGAGACATATTATTTTTATAAAAGGTATTATATAATTAATTACAAAATAAATTGCAACAATACATAATATGAATGCTTTTAGTAATTCATCATACATGATCGTGCAATACAAGAGCTGCCGCAATTTATTTGAATTGAAATTGATTTTTAATTTCTTCATTCTCTTCTTGGTTGTTTTTTCACGACTGATCTGTCATGTTTTGAGCAACTAAAACTTTCCACCTCTCTTGATCTTCTGCTTTTCTCAAGGCAAAGTCAAAGCTGACCTCAGTCAGATCCCTCACTTAGTCGCTCCAGTGTGCCGACGCTATTCCTCTGATTCGACTTCCCTGGAGGCTACCCAAAAATCTTCATTATCATATAACACTATTAGCCCGGGTTAAGGTCTTGTTGTGGTCAATGACTTCAGGCCATGTCAGCATTATTTCAACAGTGTAAGAATTAGCAAGTCATTTAAACTATCGCACAACCGTCGTATCTACAGTCATCATTTTCAACACGCGTGACATTACTCGATGGGATTGAAATGTTCGAAGTGCAATAATGGAGAGGCCAGCAGATTTCTCAATTGCAAACTTCATCAACAAATGACTTGCAGTTTACAGAATATTCATGAATATAATTAGCAGATCATCATTGATGACTTAGTCAGTCTAAATACCTATTAGTATCAATCATAATCTCCTTCCGATCAGTAAGCGTCGTGTCAGTCGCTCCGCACAGCATTCTATTCCACAGAGATCGGACCTTGGAACAGTATCATAAGTATTGTAATAAAATAACGCTCTTGTAACATACTCTTGTACCGACTGTTTACGCTGCAAATGAAACTATAATAATATAACTAATTAATATCAGTTGTCAGCTGCTACCAATTTCCATTAAACCTTATCAGTTTGTCTATCCACCGGGTTTTAGGACAGTCCTATTCCTATATGACAAAACGATAAAAACATAATATTTTTTTAATATTCTGGACGCCAAACCATCTTTGGCATGGCCTGTGAGATATTGCAATCACACGCGACGCAGCTAAAAACTGAGTCGACCTCCGTTCATCCAAGCTGCGCCAGAATTCCGCCATTGCTGTCTTTACTGCCGTAATAAACATATGCAATCAAAAACGGGTAATAACATCCGTGCAACCGGTCCTGCTCCACTTTCATGGCATATTGGCTGACAATTGAAGACGCGGTCAGGCTACACTCCGCGGACGAAATAATTACGTAGACAGTTTGAGTGTTAAATAGAAATAAACACTGCACAGGAAATGTTTTTTTATTAGATTTGTATGTCAACATTAGTTTTATCATTTGTATCCCTCACTGTTGGGGGTCGTGACTTCTATCAAATGCTTTGATTCTATTGAGATAATGGTAATGCCAATTGGGCGGGCAATAAGTATGTTCAACCAAATTGCTTCGGGTGTTGATATATTCTACTTGCGTAAGGGTGAGTTTAGGTGGACGCTATTTTATAAATTCTTAAAATAGGGGTCTCCTAAGCACACTTGGTGTACCTACTTTTTTGAACTTCTAAAGATGTATAATTGTATTTTCACTGCTTTTGTACGTTTATGTTGTGAACGTCTTAAACTTATAATGTGTAATGTCCACAATATGTTAAAAAATTAATTGAAATTGAAAATCACTTGGTCAGATCATTGTGTAGGCGACCTCCCTCTTCCGTATCGACCCTTGATGTGTCTGCTGACGCTGAACCTTTCTAAATTATGTTTTCCCCTTTTGATTATATTGATAAAGACGTTTTTTTAGGAAACATAATATTATTAGTATTTTAGAGAGCCGATGTTAGGTATTTGTTTTGTTGCGTAGCGCAGCTTTACGGTATTTTCCGATGTGCTTGTGTCAACACTAATAGTCCTGTGAGTTCAGTAGTTTTGAGGATCGTTTATACAACCTCATCTCGATAGCATCAACTATCCACAGTACTTTAGGATCTCTACCTCTAATATACTTCATGGAATTCATAGTCGAAGCAGTAACTAGTACTACCGCCGGAACTCAGAATTTCGTGCTGTGGCCTCATTGAGATGAACCCAGTGAGCTGACAGATCCTCGCGTTTTTCATGGATTATTCAGGGATATATTCTAATTTTGTATAGTACTGAGAGTATCCTCATTTCCTTATAATACCAAATTCAAAGTCATGCAAATATTCAGGTAGAAATTTCTCGTCAGGCATCATCGCTTGCAAAACAATCTGAATTATCACATATTTAAGCATATAATATCACTCACCAGACAAACGCAAGTTTCGAGCCCCACTTTGTCCAAGGTTTTTCTTCCGCGATTTTTCCTAGTAAATAGTTATTTATTTCAACCAAAATGATTTTATTTCTAAAAAAACTTCTTATATAGAGTGCAAGTTATAAGTTCCTATAACTTCCCCAAACAAAAAATGGAGTAGGTGACTCTGGATACCATCTATGAAACAAATATGATGAGTTAAATGAGTTAATTATGAAGATGCCAGCCACATATTAACTAACTTAAAAAAAAGCTCTTAGAAGGGTAATTAAGCTCTCGATATCCGTTTGGACGGATAATTTGTATTAAAGATAAAATTGCATTTCTTTTTGAGAAAAAGTTCTTGGCTGAAGCTAAAAATGGTGCAATGTGCTATCACTTCCCTCCATTTTGGTAAGAGAATTTCTCTCAACTGTCACTTTGTGTTTTGTTTTCTTTTTTATCGTCTGTATTTGGGATGAAGGTGGATAATTAAGGCACCGGAATTGTGATGGAAGCGGCGAGTTTATTTACGTTTATTATACTATATGGTTACATTTTTTAATAATTTAATTCTACAGAGGGCGGAATGTACGCGTTCGCGATTTTGCTGCTTGTCGCCATCTTGTGATTTTTTTCAACGAAAGCCGTCGTCGAAAAAAAGCGACGTTGCAAATCGTCAACGGTTATATTATGGCATTGTTGCCATTCAACATATTATAATCTACTCTAAGGCATTGCCGGCTCGGCTCTGTTATTATTATTTAATTATTTTCGCAATCAGCCATTATTATTTGTTGGCTTCGATACCGATTCGGGCCTCTTCAGATACACAAAGACATCCCCAAATGGGGACCATACGGGGGTGTCACAGTGCGTACTAACTAATATATTAGACCGCCCCGCCCTTAATTAAAATTTTGGCACTTTTGCAAAAAAGGTTTGCTACCTCTGTGTAGGCTTGACTACTTATAACCAAGATTTAAAATATATATATATCGATTTTTGAATTAATACTTTTATCTAGGCTGTACCAATTGGAAAGCTGTGGAGCTGGATCGTCTGAGATGGACAAAGTTTCAACATGAAGCCATGGGGTATTGTGCCAAAAAAATAAAAATAACATGAACTCTTTCAATACTTTTGATTTGAAATTGTATAAAAAAATCTTGGCTTAGATTTACTTTGGGTCGACATAAATACGTGTCAAGGACACACTATTTCAATACAATACACACTTGGAAGTCTCGATTCTTCCTTTCCATATTGTGTTGGTACCAAGTATCAGTATTGTATACCTACTTGTACTATACATACTAATATTAGAAATACTGTATAAAATGAATAACTTGATTTAATTAATTATTTAATAATTAGTCCGCGTTGTTCGGACAAAACTTGAAAATATCTATTTATCACAAAAGCACGTTTTTAAAATTAAGTAACTTTTTGATGTTCCTCTTAGAGTGCGATGGAAAACCATACTCAGAAGCGTAGGTCCCTAAGATATGCGCCTAACTTTAAGCCGGATCGCACATCTAAAATCGTCTCGTCTGCAACATGTCGAATACGTCGATGTGACGCCATCGTTATTCACAAAACGCACGTTGCCAAATAGAGCTTCGCACATTGGTGGAATGCGACATTTTAGTTTGAAAAAAAAAACATCTTGTGTTGCTATCAACAAATCGCACGCGTCTCGGGCTGCGAGTCAAAGCCGCCAGTATTGGGGTTATGCGTACGCCAACGAAACGAATCGGTCATTCCTAGACGTCGAAGCTCGCCGGTTGCCGCACCCCATACATACCACGTTTCGAGAGGTAACGCGCGACTGTCGCTAGGCGCCTATGTGCGCGGTATTCATATTATGAAACATCAGTGCGACGTTCCTAGAAGGTTTTATTTTTGTGGCTGTACGCCAGACGTCGTTTCTTAATAAATGGCCTTTTGTCAATAATTCTTAGCTTGCAGAACCATGAATCTTCACAGTGATCGAGTGGATCTGTTTTGTTCTCTTGCCTCTTTTAAATTTAATTGCCCTAAAATTTAAGACTAATTGTTTTTGGATGACAACATTTTTGATTGTATTTTTTTAAATTATATTTTTTTACGATTACGTACAACGTATGTATGTTTCTTTTTTAATCATTTTCAATAACTCTACAATATCTTCTTTATAACTGTACTTAATATGTTGTCTAATTTAATTTGATTTTTTAATGTCTTTAAATTTTAATAATGTTTTTGTATACGCCTGTTATTGTCACCATCATATATTATTTTATTTTATATTCTCATTGTACTTATTGTATTATTAAAAAAAAAAACATGTTGACTATTTAGCATATTCATAATTTATACCATTACAACCCTTGGTGGATCTTGGCGTCCTTCAAAAACTTCCTCCATCCTGGACGATCCAGCGACGATACTCTCCAGTTGCTTTAACTGAGCATTTTTAAATCTCCCGTGACGCAGTCCAGCCATCTCAATTTCATCCGTCTAGGTCTTCTCTTTCCATCAGAGATTGTGTACATAGCCCGCCTCGCCGGTATATCCTCCGGCATTATAATATGAACGTGGACAATCCAGCGCAGTCGCTACATTTTCATATGCCACGTGATCTTTTTGCCCCCATAAAGTGTGTACAGCTCCTCATTATACGTTGACCTCAAAATGTCACTTTATTGAACATCCCCAAAGATTATTCTGAAAGCTCTCCTCTCAAAGATATCTATATTTCCCTCATCCTGTTATTAAGCATACTGAAATAATAAATTATAGTCCAATCTACTAAAACAAATGAACTCAATTAGGTTTAGGGTAATGTTGATTTTAAAGAAGATGTCACGCTTTAAAATAGCCAAAACTCCATAACATATTTTTAAGACTTTTGGCAGTAACCCACGATATATTGTATTTTTACCCGTATACCATAGGGATATTTTGAAAGTTCCCCCATGTATTATTGTGAAAGGTATGATAATATTATGAATGGTTAATATTAGCAGAACATCCGGTGATCGCTTGAATGTTCCCAGTAATTATTAATATTGCAAATAAACTTTCTGTAATAGCCCCAGATAATGATAGTCCTATATCAATATAAGCCAGTGGTCGTATGAGTGCAAACATAATGATATATTATTATTATCGACTTCCATGTTATTTCCCAGACACTTGGGGTTGATGTCAGCCCAACCAACCGAGCGATAAATTAAATAGGCAATGAAATTACTTCCGTATGTAAGGAATTACCCATTTGCCATTATGACCCGTATTGCCGCTTTAATATTGCATGTGCCGTTTTAGTATCGAATTTATTAAATTTATTATTTAAGGCAATCTAACGACACCAGCGAAACTAGAAAATGGTCCAGGGGACGGACATTCAATTTGAAAACGTAATTCGACATAAATACATACTTACATACAAATAGTTTATTTACATTCTACGGTACGGTGTAAATAACTAATAACTTAAATTAAACCCCATGTTTCATTGTCTCTATTCTACCACCAAAAAATATCAATCAATACTATGTGGTTGCGCTTTTTGCAGTGGACTGTAATTTGAAGATGCTTGTGGATTACGGATCTAGTGGGGGAGGGGGTTTCAACAGGATGCCAGGCACTGACCTTTTATGTTGAGAGTTTCAGTTGGGTTTTGGGATACATAATGATGAAAAGTTTAGGACGGATGATACACGCAACGTTCGCCTAAACCATATCAGATTTAGCGCAACGAATGTCGAACAGATGTGTTTTGAATGAGTCACTCTGTGCTTAACGCGGCTTTGGTTGTATAGTGTCTGATCACGGCGCGATAGAGTCTTAGCTTTAACAAGCCTAGGTGCGTCCACTGTCTTGAAGTAACTGAATGTAAATCTATCACTGTCGACTGGTGGTCACCTGTTCTTGCGACAATAATACAAATACATTTTTACAGGATTTGAGGTAGGTGGAAAGAAAGGAATGAGGGCTACCATAATTGGCCCAACCACTATCCTAATAATTAACACTGAAGAAAATATCGCCTGAGGGATAAAAATAATTAATTAGTAAAAACAATTAGATTTTTTAAAATTAGAAGTACAGAAACCTGTATCGACATAAAATATAACTAACGATTTCAGTCGATAAATAAGTATTCGTCACAAAAACAGTTGACATAAACTGACCTTAACCGAACTGATATTATAATATATATTACATGAAGTAGTCGACATCAAACCATTCAATCAAGCAGTTTACAAATAATCTCTCAATTTAATAATCGTTCCTCGCATACTATGTCTATCCGCAATATAGATAAAACTACCAAAATAATAAATACATACTGTCATGTTTTATTGTAATATTAACATAGACATGAAACAATAAACAGCCATAAAAACAGCTCTGTATTTATTAATCAAATATGTATCCGTATAAACTAAAAACAAAACTGAGTAGTTGGATGTAATACTAAATTAAAATAACGAACAACATTTTAATGCAACTTTGCTACACGTTTATGTAGCGTTGGTGAGTTTGTTAAATATTTTTTCTCACTGAATTTGATAGCACAATAAAAGTTGATGTTTTCAACTGTATAATGTTTGTAGACTTGTTATATAAGTCAAATTTATAACTGTTTTTATTATTTCATTAAAATATTATTTTTTCTTCATATTTTGTCTTTTATATTGGTTGTTTTAGTAACTCAGTATTATTATTCATTTCATGACTATTTATAATTTCATACTGTTAATATTTTTTAATGTATTTTATTATGTATTATGGTGCATTGGCCAATAGTTGTAATTTGTAATACCACAATACTCTTTTCTAATCAATAAATAAATAAATAATGTACTAAGTATATTTTCTGTTGAATATTTAAATAATTTAGTAAGTAATTTGAAGCGCCTAGTTTCAAAAGTCCCTAAAACGATTTTACGTAGTTCTGAGAAAAATGAGGAAAACGATTTGAGGTAGTTTTGAGAAAAATGAGAAAAAATCATATCATTTATATTTGTGAACTTTATGTATTTAATTTTTAATTTGTTACATTTTAAAGAGTATTTTGGCTTTCGATTTTAGCGGTATTTGAAAAGAACACCCAACCATTTTAGCGGGTTTTTGAAATTTACCCTAATTTTTGATTGACTGACGAATGATTGATTGACAATTTTGGCGTTTTTTAAAGTTCAATCTTTGGCCATCATATAGGTCACAAAAATATCCATCTAACTACATATCTAACTCAAAAATTTTCAAAAACCGTTTTAGGGGCTTTTGAAACTAGGCGCTTCATTTGTCCTCCTCTCTACTCGTATATTAAAATGTGCATGTTTGACGATAGTATGATTTTAAATGTGTACCTATCTATATTTTTCTGTGTTAAATGAATTTGAAAACATTTATATTGTCAGATAACTTTATATTATGTTTTAGTTTCCAGCGAGGGGTTTTTTCGGGAGGTAATGACCCAGCTTGATGTATAAAAAGTTCTCGATTGATTACTAGATAAAAGAAAATATAATTTTTATTTATTATTAATTGATTGATCCAGAGTCTTTGAGTCCTGATTGGAAGGAAATTTTAGAGACTTATGCTATGCAATATGAAGCTTTCCTATAACGGTCACTTTTAGAGGTTAGTCCTGGACCCGGGCGGAGTATTTATCAATTGTTTTAACTGTCATTGATTTTTACATCATTATGTTTTTCAGAAACATATCATTATATCTACAGCTATAGAAATAGCCATTTGTATCCTAAATATAAATTGAAAATAGTTGTTCATATTTTACAATTTTATTATTTATGGTGATTTGTGTAAGAAAAAAAATTGGCTCACAGTCAGAGGCATAGCGAGATTCGGGCCGATACTAACGGATTCAGAGACGTGATATAGTCACATATTATAAAATCAATAACCTACGAACGAAAGAATATCGGACATTTTAATATTTAAATGAAAATGTTCAATTCAGGACACGTATGTCTGTGATTTTATCTCTCAGCTAAATCGCAAGCAACAAAAAACGCTGTTGCAATTTGTACAAATAATAAAACTAAAGTGTTGTGTTTGTAATTTCGACATGTTTGACTTTTGATCAGCGTTTCGAATATTTTCATGATACGTATGCAAAAAATATAGTTATTATTTATCAATATGTTTGTTCCATTATAAATAATAATAAACATTGAACCAATATAAACAAAACTTGCACAACGTGTAGACTACATTCACCTCGATACGTCAAATGGTTTTAAAAACGAATTCATTATGCAATTAATTAATTAGCGGTGGAGTGCTGAGGTGAGGTACATATAAAAAATGTGCATCTAGATCTAACCATTGTATAGAGATATATAGAGACCATTTATACGTCCAAGGATTTACTGCTAGCAGTATTTATTATCGCGACTGTTACAAGAAAATTCAAATGTTAATTTACTTTATTAAAAAATTACTGACAACCATCTTGTAAAAAATCTATTTGTTGTTTTCAATAATAATTTCAAAAATTATTTCCAAGATTTTATTAACAATTTATTTTCTATTTGATTACAGGTAACAGACTGAAGTTGGTGAAAATTCACTTATTTACAGATAATACCTACTGTGAGTATAAAATAATAATTATAAAATCATTTACTTATAATAACACCTGGTTAAGAAGACTTGAATTTTGAAAAAAAATTGAAAAATCTGATACTTGCTAAGTAAATTTGAATTTTGTCCGAAAATGTCATTGTCATTAAAGGTTCTCGTTGCTAACTGATTTAAAACTTGGAGTAAACTTCGACTAAACGCTTAACAACATTTCAAGAGAGTAATTTAAGGTACCTACCTAACAAAGGTGCGACATAGATTAGAGAGAGAAAACAAGTAAATATCAGTAGATAAGTTCACCTTTACTCAAAAGAGAAAATTAGGTTATCGTAACAATGTAACAATACCACCTAAGTGCCTAAATCAAATTTTATACTGACTGTAGAAAGGAAAAAGAACGTAATCCACACAAATCAAATTTTAAAGGAAGCACAAAAACGTTTTGGTGAAAGTTAAAATACAAAATAGACATGACCGTGAAGTATATGATAATTAATAATTTGGTTTTTATATTCCTAATCTGATATTAATTATTGAGTTAATTAAAAAAACGAGGGTTAAGTTTTGCAATTTTTTTTCGTACGCATAGTCAAGGCTATGCCGGGACAGTGACGTCACACGGAAAACCACAATGAATGATGAAGCGCATGTCGGGTGAAAATTGTAGCATGTGACACGAGCTTCTATAATAATTAACACGGTGATACGTTTCCGTAATTTTTATTGGTCCAAAATAATACGGATATGACTTGGAGTAATTCCATAAACAAGGTGGTTATCTACAATAATTGTTGGTACATTTTACACGTCTTATTTGTTTCTATTTGGAGACATTCAGAATCAAGTAAGACGTGCTAACTGCGTTACTTAACGAAATTTGACAGAACGCGGTCATTTAAAAAAAATATCACGCCTGGCAGTTGACTTTCCTTGATAATTGACTGCCTGAATAAGACATTTCATGTAAGTATATCACTTGTTTAATGATTTTGGTGTTAGGTGATATGTTATAATAGCTATGCTGCTGTTTTTTTCAAATTGAAAGGTTGAGATCGTGCAGTGTGCGGTGGTACATTTAGGTATATGTGATTTGTGAATACCAACAAAAGCACATCGATATTTCGATGTGTTGCAGTCGAAACGGGTTTGTATGTGAGACCCGACTTATAGTGCAATGACATAATCACTAACTAAAGCGACCGACGGTCACCATACGCTGCGTTTGCCATTTACTGTTATATGGTATATCCGGAAACGATTGATATATCGGCGGTATTTGCACCAGCAATGATGAAATCGTATTTAGTACCTACGTAAAATGTTAAGCCAGTTTTATGTTACAAAGTTTAACTTAGTCAAAAATTTTCTTGGAAAATTACAGTCCGAAAATGCAAGCACGATCAAATACTAACTGGAAGTTGTAAATAATTAAGAATACAATATTGGGTGACAAAGGAAATGTTACTGAACGACAAAATTATACTCTGTAACTTCAGTTGTTTGTAAAAGAGTAAATATTTAAATAATTATTTACTCTATATTTTTACTTTCTCTTGGGTTTTGTATTTAAGCTTCGTTGACTATTTTTCGTAAACTCAGAGAAATAACCTAAAGCGTTGACTATGGATACTATTAAATTGTGAACTCAGAGGCTGTATTCTTTCGTTAAAGCTCACTAATAATATAATGATACTATGGGTCTCAGAGAAAATTGGGGGGCCATGGTTTTTTAAAATAAATATATAAAAAATATTAAAAATATGAATTAGTCAAAAATCTGTACGAGAAAAAATTGAAAACTTAATAAAATAAATTTTAATAATAAATATGATCATAAAATATAATGTAATAATAACGTAACTGTGTATGTAAATATGTAACAAATTCACATTTTTTTTACAATAATTTAAAAGTTTATCTTAAAATAAAAAAATATTTTTATTTTTAATGTTTTCCGATAAATATTTGTTAATTAATACGGTTGTAATTGTAAATTATCAAAAAAATGTCTCAAATTGCAAGCTTCGTATTTTTTCGCTAGGCGCCTCTGGTAGGTAGAAGCGTTCTCCTTAATGATAATGGATTTTTTGCATAAATGTAAGTTTCGTTCACATATTAACTTATTTTATTTATGGAAACTATTTCTGGTACTGAGTACAAAAGATTGAATAGAAAACTTCAAGGGTTCGTTTACGATAATCGTATCATATGTGTTCAAATATTTTCTTTAGTAAATACAACCTACACATCGTTCAAGATTTCGCCTACATTTTTCCAGTCCTCTATTCTGCGAGTGTCACATCATACGCCCACGCCGAACCTTGAATTTTGTCGTGATTTAGTGAAGCAATTTTTCACTTTGCATGACAAGGACGCCTTTGATGCGTCGAGACGCCGAAATCGACGCCCGTATCATGATCGTGGGAAAAACACAGCGACGCGGCAAATGAAAGTGGCGTAATTCTTCTTTTTCTATCAATAACGCATTAAAGATGCTTCTAAACTACCCATACAGTTATGGTCATATCGTTAAAGCAGTTGCAGCTGTACTCGGCGAAAAGAAAAAACTATTTGAGCTGTTTCATTAGTCGCAGATATCACCAATGTTCTTATTATTAATTGAGTTAGCATTTACTTGGTAGAATTCCATTTTACAAGAAATGAAAATATAATTTATATTCTTGGTTCTTGTTATTAGTAGTAGTTATAATCTTGTTTAAAAAAGTTAATATACTTACATGTTCTGTTTTTTTTGAAGTTTTGTTTTTGAAGGCGCGTTTGGGATCAGATCAGAGTGTAGTTTTGGCGTGGGACGAAGTTGCGCGCGCAAATGTAACGCATTAATTTGGCGTGTCACGGAAGTTTTTCCCGCCGATGCAACATAATTTATTTTGCGCGGCGACGTTCAGGTGTTATACATGCTGGAGGTTTTAATTTTCAGCTGTGATATTGAGGGCTGTGACTTGGGCCGGTTGGGTAAAGACTGAATGTTGCAACTTTTATTTATGAGTAAAATTATATATCAATAAACAAATAAATTTTGTGAATGTTGAGTTGGTAAATAATTCAAACAATGGTATGTTGTAAATTTACAATATTTAGACACTTCATACACAAAAAAAACATATTTATAGAGTTTAGGATATTATTTGTCGTATATCCCATGTCAAATTATTTATTAGCGGTTTAAAATAATCGAAGACAATAATAATTATTATATTTCACCACAAAAGCCAATGTCACGTTTCAGTTAAACCATTAAATAGGGCATAGGCTATGTTTTACTATTGATTTGTAATAAATTATTATTATTAATGAAAATAGTTGTAGAGTCATCTGTTTAAGCAAAGATGGTCGAAATAGCGGTTTGCTAAATTTTTGAAACACAGATTTTGAGATTTTTTTCTTCCAAAGTAGGTACTTCTGCAATAATATTTTGTTTTGTTACGCCAAAGAAGTATAACTTCTAACGCGCGTATATAAGTACACACACCGATTTAAAAAAAAAAAATAATTATATACAACAAACCCACAAAAAAATACACACAATATATATACATATACATATTAGCATCCATCCATAAATGTTTTATATCAATACTATGTAAACAATCATAGAATATAGTAATGGGCTAGTAGGAAAATAAGCTGATCATTAAGGATAGGTAGGCTCTGCAACTGTGCTCTATTTGTGTCTAATATTTATTGGTAGAATAATTAATGATCACCCATATGACTGTGAACTAATTTTTCACATTTTGAAAATATATGATTTTAATTTAATAATTAGTTCGTAAATGTTGATGTATCCTTCTACAGTCTTTGGGCTGCTAAGTGGACTGATATTGAAAATGACTCAAATGAAATAGTAGAAAACTTAAATTCATTAGAATGTTAATTCAAATTCCATCGATTACCCTCGGTCGATAGTATTAATATTATAAAAAAATATTAATGATCGGGGGCGATTTTATCAGCTTTAGTAAAGTATTCGAAAAATATGTTTTTACTTATATTTATATTAACAATTTAACGATAATAAAAACAAATTGACACTTATGAAATTAAATAATATAAGACAATTCTTTATAACAATAATTAAATTAATTTACTTATTATGTAGATTTACTGAAAACATTAATATATACTATGGTAGCTTAACTGAAACAACATTATTGTAAGTACAGCCATATATACATATATTATATACGGGTCTTAAATTTGAATTTCGTTTAATCTTCGGTATTATACTGAACATATTATAGTATTATACCTACTTATTTTACCTTTTTAAATTCCATAGCTTCGTTATTTGGGCTCCTAATCTGGTAGGGCATCCGGATTTCACCAACTGTATGAAAAACAATATAGCTATTACAGAATATGCGAAAAAGTAGGTGGGGGTTGTTGCGGAAGCAAAAGTCATTACATAATATAATCAAATAGATAGACAGTTTTGAGATCTCAAGGACAAACACCACCAAAGTTTATACAAAAAAACTTTGGAGACTTTTGTCTGCATTTGTTAGTAGAAGATTCTATAAATTTAGATACAGTTTATCTATGGTTATGTGAATCCTAAATTCAACTCTTAAAAACGGATGGCTCAGCACCATGGCGATCTCAGTGTTGAGTAAATAAAATAATGACGGTTCATACTAAATATAGTGTCCCGATTAAGACCGAATATAGTGCGAAGCGGATGTGATTTGGTGGGGCTGTTATCTTTATTGATAGTATTAAACAAGTTGTATATTAATAATTCTTTGGCCGGCAATAATGTCGTGGGTTCCGGGCTCGAATTCAGCGTCTGTCGAATTCACATGTTGATTTTTCATACATGTTTGGAGTATGAACTTAAATGTTGAGCAAGTGGCAAACATCCATTTAATGATTGTAAAAATCAAAATCTAATAATACAACCTCCAGTCTTTAGCATTAAAATCAAATCCAAAAGCAAAACTTCAAATCATCAAATATTCTCTTTACGTAGGTACCTACTTACTTACCTGTACGTGAAATGAAATTTAATATGTACCTACCATACAAGATAAAAGCTAATCGAAAAGGGATAAAACATGTATGGCACTGATGATAAAATACAATCCTATTCCAAAAAAACATCTACGGATAATATTATTAGAATTTCGTTTAGAAATACATCTAGAAACCTGCATACAAATTATATTTTCGTTCACTTCGCAGACTTGAGGTTTTCAAATCGCGGTAGAATGTATAGATAGCCGTATTTAAAGTACGTATCTACCTAGAGAATGTTAGCATGTATGATTTTAATAGAGTTATTGCAAGAATTCGAATGTTTGAAGTTTGTTAAATGATAAATTTACCTATGGAAATTGAGTCACTCAGTGGTGACATGGAGACTTTCGTTCAATTAGAAGTAATGATTCATTCTGACTGTTCACTTGAGTCACTAGAAAACGTGAACGTATTACACAATGGCATTTTAACACGAAACTCTATTGTTTAATCTTCGAACATCTCACTATTCATTCAGGTATGACGTATGTTAGCCGGTTCCCACATCTAAACTCGTCCGACTGTAACACGTCGAATGTATTGATTCAACATCTCGACAACTATGTTGGTATTTATAAAACACACGTTATATAATGGGCTTTCGCACACTGCTAGAATGCAACATTTTAGTTAGTAACAAACATCTGGTGTCGCTAGCAACAAATTTCGCGCGACTCGCATTGCATGTCGCTCG
Organism: Rhyacophila brunnea; assembly: GCF_057557595.1. Classification (NCBI taxonomy): domain Eukaryota; kingdom Metazoa; phylum Arthropoda; class Insecta; order Trichoptera; family Rhyacophilidae; genus Rhyacophila; species Rhyacophila brunnea. The sequence continues at coordinate 28,004,036 of NW_028232774.1, forward strand.
TCCTCCGTGTTGTAGTTACGCTTGCGCACACGCTACGAGTCGGCCATTTATAATTAAAACTTCAACCGTCAAATGCGCCGGTAGGAGAGACCACTTAAAAAGATATCTACCGTACCAATACAATATAATAATTGCCGTTTCGGCATCTGATAGCATTTTTGTGCAATGACCTTTAATTTTTATTGATGACTTTGGCATTTCGAGAGGTTGTTTGTATCACTGTCACTAGGTGTTTATGTGCGCAGCCGACTGTGCTATATGGATGTGACATTCCTACAACATGGCTGTATTGCAGACGAGACACGTTTAGATGTGCAAGCCGGCTTACATTCGCATAAAAGCTGGCGACTGTTTCACAGTCGCTTTCTGACTCTCACTAAGGAAACATAGATTTTTAGTCAATCATGATTTAAAAAAAGACTCTGGCTCATGTAGTTTTAATCAGTCATACATGAACGTCCCACGTCTAATGATAATTTATTAAACTATTTATTTCTTTTATTCAAGTAATAATTGACAAGATTTGAAAAGGTAATTTTCTATATATTATTGAAGATACCTACATAATTTTATAATATATCTCATGCATATACCCATTGGAATATACCTTCATATAAGAACAACTAGTTAAATCATCTTAATTAAGTAAGGTGCTCGTAGCTTAATAGGAACAGGATATTGGCGCGAATCCAGTAGTAACAGGACAGGTATGAGATGTTTTCAAATTATGTGTGTACATTCATTTATAGTCACATTCTCTGAGCAATAGAAACTCAGTTGATTTGCGCATTCTGAAAAATTGCGTAAGAAAAAGCTTCATTACACTACCATTATAACCCATTTTTGTCTATCTGGAGATCTAGGCTCTTCGTGCGTTTAGCTTAGACACCGTTGATTAAGCTGCAGAAATGATTTAAATACTTCCTGCCATGTTGGTATGTACTGTTTGGTTTTGGTAAATGTTTAATCGGTAACTTAATACCTCAACAAGCGAAATATTATCCTTATGTGTTTTCAATTCATAACGTATTATCGACCTGTCTCTATTAATCATAGAACTAATATTGTATTTTCATCTTGAGTTATTGCCATTACTGACTTACGCATGTTATTATGTCAGAGGATTCTTATTTCAAGTATATCGTATCGGTTTATCAGCATTAATGTCTAAGTTTTCAAAGCGTATGTTATCAGTGTTATCACTGATAACATGTTTATAAGTGGCTTATAAAGAAGCACGCTTCTAGTTTGACGAGATAGCAGACAGGATTTAAAATGTATTTTATGTAAAAAATGATTCTGGGTTCATAAAATAACTGATGGACAATCAAACAAAGCGTAAGTACTTCACATTACGCTTAATTTGTCGTTTGCTATATCGTACCCACATTCATCACGCGTAGCATATTCTATACTAGACAGAGTGATAATCGTGTGGGATAGTCACATCGAATCCCCATATTTAAATTTATCCACAATATAATGAATACCTAGTCTGCAATTTATTCGTGATAAATTGTTGTAAACATAAACTACGTTCATTTCAATTTAAATATTTCTATCGATTCACAATCAAAAAATGAAACAATTCATTTTCGGCTGATTTCGGCGTAATGAAGAGCATATATCAGTGAAACGGCAAATAATTTTCAACAATAGGTGGGACGTAATCTTGCACTCGTTGCCAATCGGAGAGCGATAGTCGATCTGTGAGCACGCCAATTTGTTTTGTGATGGCGCCGGAGGAATATATTCTTAAATCGTGTAAAGATGACTAAAAAACGTTATGCATTTACTCGAAAAAGAAAACATGTCAATGAATGTATTATTAATACTACTAATATAATAATACACATAACATTAAATGGACGCATGTTGAATTTTTATGACAAATCGTATGCATTCGTATGCGAAATTCGTATGCAAAATCTGCGCGTCGCGTAGTCACTATCTTTTTAGACCACATGCCTCAGCTGAAGTAAAATAGCTTTAACAAAAAAGTCATTGAGATATTTTCTCGCTACAAGCACTGTAAATTGATCAAAAATAGAAGTTCGCGGCCTGGCATCCCCCGCCGCCCGATGAGGTTAGTGTGATAATATTATATGTGACGAATAAAGTCTTAGGACCGATCTATCCAATTATATATTTACATAAAACGAAATGCTTATTCTTTGCCTGCTTTTTCACACATTGCAATCTGTCATTTATTATTATTATAGGTATTTTTTCTCTTCAGACGCGTGCCATGCAAAATCATCACGCGTGCCACTGTTGGCTCTCGTGCCATAGGTTCGCCATCACTGGTCGACGTCATGCGGAGATGGTATAACCTGATCTCCTGTTATCTAAGTTGTTAGCCATTTATCAAAGCAATTGGGTCCTTACGCTGGATCAAACACAATAATATATTGAAAAATCAATATTTAGTGTTTCCAGCCATTGGTTTGAACCTACGACCCACGACTAGGCTACCGTGGGGTATATTATATTATGTATTATATGTATGCGTTCATCTTATATATCACCATCACGGTCTGAAACTGCGAAGATTCAGTTACAGAGTTTTCTGAATCACATTTAGACTGATAATTATTGTTAATCTCCTTTACCATAAAACATCAATGGGCGGAGCGACTACGGACACTAACCTATTTGATGATGGGTAGAAGAACTCTTCCCGGACTCCTGAAGCATTCTTAGATTCCGGATTATTCACTCGCATGCTTGTTATTCACTCGCGCATGGGTCACCGTGTATTAGTAATTGACATTTGAGGCAGTTGATTCTATACTAAATGAGGAGGTGGCAAGACGCAGTATGGATTACTATAAATTTTGGAAGATAAAGTGGGAACTTGGAAAATATTGGCTCGAACATGTATGTAACTTAATATAAACCTGCACACAGCGTCAACGTAACATTTTTGATTGAAAAAACGTACACTGATAAATATATTTGGAACCATTCTTACTGGTACATGTATGCTAAGAAACATGAAGATGGAATATGAGACCAATTCGCGTCACGCACCATAGTTACTCTACGACTCACCAATGTTAAACGAGTAGAGAGCGTATGATATTTCTTAACGAAGTTTGATCTCACATTCCTTTTTTAAAGCATTTTTTTATTACAAAAATAAGTTTCACTACAAAACTGTTGACATATAGTTGTTTTTTTTTTTTGTGAAATTACAGTTGTTATTCACCCAGTATGTGGCATAGCCCCAGATGGGGAACGTCGTAAAACTCTTGATAATATGCGATCGTAGTACTTCAAATTGAATAAAAGACGGCGACTGTGGATTTCGTTTACGACATTTTGGTTCGGGATGACTCGTAAAAATGGCGAGCAATTTTATTTTACACGCACTAAAGAAACGTCAACATAAACGGTCGAGTAAAATTATTGATAACATTACTCGTGAAACAACCTGTTATGACGTTCATTGATTATTTACTACTGTATAACCTCGATTATCCGAACATTTGATTATCCTGATTTATACACGATTACTAGTTTTGTAAGATTTTTTTTATGGTATTAACATTTAATTATTCTTTGTGGAGCTGCTCTGTATTAATAATTAAATTAAAACACAATTATGTATTCCTTGTTCCACTTATTTTAATATTATTCAGGACCGGTTTTGTGTTCAGAACCAGTTAACAATGTCCACGTAAAGCAGACGAAACCGATATTGACCAATATAAGTGACAAAAATAAGTGGTGTTTTATTTTAATTTCGTAAAATTATAAGAAAAATGTATGATTTATAAAAGTATGTACAATAAAACTAATAAATCAAAAGCTGTCGTATTTACTGATGTACAATAATTTATTACTAGCAATCAAAAATATAGTTTTTTGTCATTTTTGATTCAAAAACTATTTGGCCAATATTGATGAAACGAAAAAATAAATAGACTTTATTGCTGATACCAATTTAATAGAGTTTTAACTTGATATGTCAGATGCTAGTTACAAGATACAACCTGCCCTTAAAGCCCTTGAAATAACGCCCTTGCTTCAAGTGGCAGAATACGTCGATGGCGTGGAATCATTCTCAATGCTATACGGCCGTCGGCTTCCAATTAACTCATTTTGAACTGTAACAGTAGTGTTTTCAATTGTAAGCTGTAAAATTCAATTGAACCCTGCCTAATCCAAACAATAGTAAATAATTGTCGAAAAATATTCATTTATCTATAAAAAACTAAAATTATGTCAAAACCATATCATTCTAGATATTTTATAGATAAATAAATATTTTTTTATCGATTAGGGCTTTTTAATGCAGGGCCTAATGAATTTAAAAAAGAACTAACCAACACCATCTGTAATATTATGTATTTTTACTTCAACGAAAACAATAAAATTAATGGATATGACTGAACAGAGTTAAGAAACATAGTTTTAGGTGATGAATAAGCTTTATAATTAATTAATTTATTCGGGTCAACCAACAAGATCAATCACAGATGAATACAATCATATTATGATTATATAAAATAAAAGAATAAGTCATGATCCCAATAACAGGCGGACACAATAAGCACAATTAAATCAAACAGTAAATGCAGTTAGGAAAAATACAGTGGAGAGAACTACTACAAAAATGATTACAAGAAAAAAAAAACATATTACTTACAACAGTGCCTGTATGAAAATGAAAAATAAAAATACTAAAACATATAAGAAAAAAATACAATTAAAAATACAGTCATCCTTTTATAATGAGTGATACATTTTGGAACAACTTAATTTAATAGAGGCAAGAGTGCAAAACAGTTCCACTCGATATTTTGATAGTTCTGCAGATTTAAGGAACCGGAAAATGTTACGCTAGATTGGTTTTATATGTTTGAATGTGTAGAAATGAAAAGATGTGAGGGCGAATATTGACTGTGCGTATGTTAAAACAAATTTTTGACAGTAGATTTTGGCAATTTGGGTAATTATTATTCAATTTAATGATTGGATTTTAAAATTTTCTATCCGGGAATAATACTAAGGAAAGTAAATGTGAAAGTTATTGGTGAAATAGTTTACATTTGTACCGAGCTATATTTATATGTACAGTGGAGTGAAGGCCAAATTAAATACACTTTTTTTCTCATTTGAGTTCGCATAACTATCTATTTTTTTTTATAATTATTCATTCTTAAATACACAAAGAAATACATTTTCCATCCAGAAATGAGGTCAACTCCTTTTTTGTTAGTTTTCCTAAAGCAATATTCCCGCTCGAAAACAGATTTCGTCAAGAAAAACTTTAATGTACAAAATCACTTTTATTCACAAAAATAATTCAGACATCTCATTTTTTATTATTTACTTAAATTTATGACGACGACTTATTTATGATTAGTTTACAATAATTCAAATATATAAATATAGCAAAATCAAATAATATGCAATGCATTGAGACATATTGTAATATTCAATATGCTACCAAAAAATATTATCAACTGATAATCTAGAAGTTTGTGGACATTGATCTCTCAATTTGGGGCAATGTTAATGGAAAGGATAATTGCCATAAGTCAAGCACGGGTTATGTTTAAGTTAAGTCCATCATTAGCGTTTTCGCTCTCCTTATAAGAGGATTTGAACGGATTTTAGCTTTCATTCGATCTATCTGTCCAATCGTTCAGTCAATTGTCAATTGGCAATATATTTAATTGAAAGATTCAATTTGTAGATATTTCATTTAATTAAAAGTTGCTCTTTTATATATCAGAAGAAATAATAACTTATCACGATTGATTTATGTCAAACATAAAGTGATTTTAATAGATTATTAAAGTGTAAGAAATTAATGTAAAAATGGTTACATAGTGTATCTGAATTCAGAATCCATCTTATCATCTATGGCGTCTTATGGTTCAAATTATTATCACTAGGGAATCCAATCCAGAGTCAAAATTCTGATCCCGGGATTTTGGGATTACCCCGGGATTGACATTTTTTCCATAGTTAATATAATTGTTTTATATTTACAAATAACATTGATAAAATCGGTCAAAAATAAATCTAGTATAATTTATACTATTTAAGACATTTTTATTATTAATATTATGTACGTTAAATATTGAAAATACATAAGTTTAATGGAATAAATAATATTTAAATATAAATAATAATGTGAATTTAATATGAGATTGCTGTTTCTGATAGTAAAGACTTAATGAATGGGTAAGCGAGATTTAAAATAGTAAAGCAAAGCAAAGCAGTCTTTCCACTTAATAAATCTAATTAGTCAGCCAAATATGAAACTGCCATAAAACGTATGAGATAATGGTGGAATTACTTTGTTAAAAGTGTGAAGCATTGTTTTTTACAATCTTTCTCGTTTTTATTCATTTATGTGAAAAAATAAAATGAATTGGCAACTTACACATGGGTATAAATCAAACTTCATTCAAACTCAGTTTATTTCTAATTTAGTTATTTGTTATTAAAAGTATTTTTTTCTATTATATTTTCGTTTTTATTTTATTTTCCATAAAAATTGATAAAAAATCAATCCCGAAATCTTCGGGTTTATGTTTACCAATCTCGGGATTCATAGGTATCGAAAATAGTTCGGGATCCCGGGATTGGAATCCCTAATTGTCACGTTATGTGCACCCACGTCGTGTTGCCGCAGTAAGCTGCCGCTACGGAGAAAAAGTGTATTACACTAGCTACATCGGTAACCGCATGACTCATTGAACATTTTTTATTATTTTCGACATGCCTACACATTTTTGACTCATGTCAAAATCGCGTGTTCTTTGTTTTTAGTGGTTTTCTCTGTGGATTTTCTATTAAATTATTATCTATTATATTATAATATGGTCTGCAGGTTGGGTTCTGTTCAAAATATTATCTATGGATGCAATATCGCAAGTAATTTTATCATACGCACCCGTAGTAACTGTTGAAATTAATTGAAATTAGCATGGATAATGAATAATTATTCAAAATACTAATACATTGGAATTGGTAATCTCAATCATTGAATTTATAGAGATAGTGATAATTAAAAATATTCTGCGGAATGAAAAAACTATAGACTAAATTTGTCACCATACCAGCATGTGACAGTACCTACGTGACGTGATCATAATGTATTTGAACCTTTAGAATCAAAACGGTTTAGAGTACCTATCCTTGATGGCAAAGATTATGGTGTTTTATGGTAAAGGAGATTAACAATAATTATCAGTCTAAATGTGATTCAGAAAATTCTGTAACTGAATCTTCGCAGTTTCAGACCGTGATGGTGATATATAAGATGAACGCATACATATAATACATAATATAATATACCCCACGGTAGCCTAGTCGTGGGTCGTAGGTTCAAACCAATGACTGGAAACACTAAATATTGATTTTTCAATATATTATTGTGTTTGATCCAGCGTAAGGACCCAATTGCTTTGATAAATGGCTAACAACTTAGATAACAGGAGATCAGGTTATATTGTATTAACATAGAAATGAATAAAATTTGCATATTGCTTAACATTTTCACATACCTAATATCGAAGAAAACCATCCCCGCATGACGTCGACCAGTGGTGGCGAACCTATGGCACGAGAGCCAACAGTGGCATGCGAGATGATTTTGCATGATACGCGTCTGAAGAGAAAAAATACCTATAATAATAATAAATGACAAATTGCAATGTGTAAAAAAGCAGGCAAAGAATAAGCATTGCGTTTAATGTAAATATATAATTGGATAGATCGGTCTTTAGACTTTATGCGTCATATATAATATTATCACACTAACCTCATCGGGCGGCGGGGGATGCCAGGCCACGAACTTCTATTTTTGATCAATTTACAGTACAGTAGAAAATATCTCAATGTTGGTGTCAATTTGTGCATAAAAAACCAAACTAATTAATACACTAACAAACAATTTGATTTATACACACAACAAATGACTGCACCAAATAAGAAATAAAAACTTGGTGAAGCTAGTAATAGTAAATTGGTGGACCGAAATGTATGGCTTAGTTGAAAAAGTGATAAAGCTATAGTAGATAAAACGAGTTCTAGATCATTATCATTTTTAATAGCATTTTTAAAAACTATTTTCCCCCATTGAAAACTGCTCAGCACGTCAGACAGTTGAAAAATAATATTTGGGAAATTTTGGCACGCGCACGTAAAAAGGTTCGCCAACCCTGACGTAGATGGTTGGTGGTCTCTTCAAAATAAATTGTTTTTTTTTATTCTAGTTTTTATGATAAAATCCAAAGTTTATAAATTCTTAACATTTCATAAGTTCGTTCGATCATATTTATTACATATAATTTATAGCAAAAAAAAGGACCGATAAACAGTCAATATATTTTTTCCCCTTTTTTGTATTCATGTCACAAAGCCGTATACAAATTTCGTTCGTAGCAGGGTTATATTTTCTGTGAGATAAAACAAAATTAGACCGAAAAACAGTTATGTTGAAAAAAAATGTCAAATGAAGCCTAAATAATGTAAAAATGTTATCAGTGTTTTTGGTGGAGACGTGATCAAAGAAATACGCACTTGTATAAAAATGAGTGGTTTATAAACTTTTTTATTTTCGCAACTATAAATTTTAAATAGCGAAGCAAAATTATGTGTTCATAAAATTGAATAAACATTAAATTGAAATACCTAATTAGTTTTATCAAGGGGGACGTTAATTTTATACATAAAAATTCATTACCAAATGCATTTTTAATTAAACTATTTATATGCCCAAGATTTTATGTAGAATTTTTTATTGAAAATCGTAATTTGGAATAGTTCAGAGCAGTGGGGAAGGGTGGAGGTAGGCTGTTAAGATCTGACATAAATAGTGCATATTAAACCTTGTCAGTCAAACGTATTTGTTTTCATTGGACTAAGACTTCTTCTTGGTCGTGCACTCATGGCTGAGGATCGTGACCACATTTAAATTTCGCCATCTTTTGAGCGACCAAGACTTTCCATCCTTCTCGATCTTCCGCTTCTCTCAGGGCAGAATGGATGGTACCCTCTTTCACTTAGTCGCTCCATCGCGCAGACGCTCTTCCTCTGCTTTGCCTTCCCTGGAGGCTACCCAAAACTACCAGTCTCTCCAGGTTGTCCGGTCCGCGCTTGACAATATGTCCAAAAAACTGCAGAATTCTTCTCAAACATATTTTCGAGAGCCGTTCCTTTATCTTTAGTCTCTGGATGATTGACTGGTTCGTCCTGTGCTTCGTCCAAAAAATGCGAAGCATTCGGCGCCAACACCACATCTCAAAGGCATCACTTGCCTTCCGCTCCCTTGCCTTCAGGGTCCACGACTCGACTCCATATAGATACGGAGTCGAGTCGTGAACTTAGACTAAAATGACAAAAAAAACGAAACGAAAACAATTAAACCTTGCCTAATCCAAGCCATAGTAGATAATTGTCAAAAAATATTCGTTTATCTTTAACAAGGTCTGAGTCCGATTGGACAATCAAAAAATAATAGAGCTATTGGGTAAATTCAGCGTAGTTAGTATTGCATAGATGGCTTGATTGATAAAGCACATATTATTATGACTGTTACTGAAGATTACAAATTATATTTGATAAACGTTGAGATTTCACATAGTAAAATGTGGTGTTTAGATTATAATTTAAAGGGTTGCTGAATAATACGTTACTGCCGAATACTATGCATGTATATTTTGTACTTTTACTTTCAGGCCGTTAATATCTTTTTATCCAGGTAGAGATTACTCGAAATTTTACAAGTTAAGTTCTTCAATAAAGATTGGGAAACACTGCACCTGATCAAAAGGCAAATTTTTCGAAATCACAGATAGAAACTATTTTATTATTAGAATATTATAATATATAGAGACGACGTAAAAATGATAGATGGTTAGTAATTTTATTATTTTTATATAAGGAAATTTCAGTCTTAATGCCATAATACATCACATTGTTATCATACTGTTTAATATTTGTCAAGGCTCTTAAAATGGTTAAAATTAATATTTTATTATACGATATGTCTTCAAAAATATATTATGTTTGCGAGAGAGAGGATAAGTCTTGTTGATATCCTATCACGAAAAGTAATCATTAAGATTTAAATTTCAATTTATTTATTTTACATATTGTGGACATTACAAAGTATAAGTTTAAGACGTTCACAACATGACATTTAGAAACAAAGAAATATTATTAAAACAGTTTCATGTACATAACACAAGATAGATCAGTATTAAGTTATTCTACAGTATAAATGTGTAAATACAAAAAATATTATATAGTATATAGGTACAAGGAAGTACACCGGATGAGTTAAGCAGACCCTATTATAAGAATTTAAAAAAACAACGTCCACCTAAATTCACCCTCACGTAAGTGGAATATATCAATATCCGAAGCGATTTCATTAAACATGGTTATTGCCCTCCCAATTGGCATTACTAATGGCAGGTTAGTTCTGCACCGTGGGAGAACAAACAACGGATGCCCTCGATTCCTAAGACATAAATATGTAGGTAAATAATAATATATAAAAAGAAATCGTAATTTTAACTATTAGTGTTTTTCTAATAATGAACAGTATATTTTTTCTATAGGTTCATGTCCGATCCTTAATTGGAAGATGAAGACATGGCGTGGTGACTCCAAGTCTTCTTGCATTTTCCTGCCTGAACCTTGTATCTCTACCGTGTATACCAGGGGTTCCCAACCCCGTGCCCGCGGGCACCATGGCGCCCGCGGAACGATTCGTATGTGCCCGCCACTATTCGATAATAATTAAACGGGTCATTATTTATTAAGCATCTTCAAGTGTTAAAAAAACAATTTGAAGAGAGATTTTTGCAGTTTACAGATAACGAGCCAATTGTTTCCTTCTGTATCAATCCTTTTACTTGCCAAATAAATGTAATGGAAATGGCCGCATGTATTGCAGATTTTGTTCGAGGTAAGACAGAAGAACTAGAGTTAGAAATTTTGGAGCTTAAGAATGATATTTTGCTTAAATCCTTAATATCAGAGGACTTTTGGAATACAGTGGACAGAGAAAAGTTCCCATTTTTGAAAAAAGCGGCATATAAAATTGGATCCTTTTTCGGTTCGACATATGTATTTATGCGAATCATTGTTTTCAAACTTGAACTTAATAAAATCAAGATATAGATCTCGACTCACCGATGAGCATCTTTATGATTGTTTGCTAACAGGATTATCGTCATACTCTCCTAATTATGAGGCACTGGCCAATGATATTTATTTATTACTTATTATTAACTTATTTATTAATAAATTATGAATATAAGAAAATAAATTATGGGAAAATGAGAAGTTATGGAAGGAGTTTGTTGATTAAAAATAGGTGGTGCCCGCCAACCTACCGATATTTTAGAATGTGCTATAGAGTACAAAAAGGTTGGGAACCCCTGGTGTATACGATATGAATAGTATTTACCGAATTTATAGAACACCGGAATCTGATTAGCTTAAGTAAAGAAATTTAACGGTATTTTGTGAACACCCTGACAAAAAACCTTATTAAATTGCAACACAACAATGACAGAATTTATAAGTCATTAGTAAAGATGTTCCTCAAGGTGATACAATACCAAATTTTTCACTGTTTATCTGGAAGATACACAGAACAGATAATAAATAGAATACCAATAGGCTGTATTCAATACGCCGCATCTTGGTGGAGGGTTTTGAATGTGTGAGTGTCCTACGAAAATGAAGCACGCATTATGCACGTGCAATAGTGTGTGTAATACACCAACATTAAATGAGCGTTAATGCATAAACCGAGAGCAGTTTTCAGTATTCTACGTAAAACGTATTCTTGGCACGTATGTAAGTTTAACCCAGATTCTTCCTTACTCGAGTCGGTTACCTGCTATCGCCTTACCCGTTATGTATTTCAGTTCCCATTATTTCTGAGTTCCCTGGGAATATATATTCAGACAGTTTGGAGGGAGAATAGAGGACTCCATATTAAGTGTAAATATCTCAGTTACACATGCATTGCAGATGATACTGTAATATAAAAAATATTTCTAAAATATAGTATTTATTCAAAAATTATCTAATATTTTACCTACAACGCAAGGTATGTATAATATACTCCTAATACTATTGGCATGTGAAACATAGATCTTTAATAAAAATATTAGGAACAAAATATTAATACAAATTTCATAGTAATGTGCATTTTAGGCATAACGCGAAAGACCATAAAACCAATGGAATATGATGCAGAAAAGTATAAGCGTTGTAATAGAGCTCGTTAATTTAATGAAATTATTATAATGAGCTGGTATTTGATATGGTGTGTAGACAATCGCAGTATAAATTCAGTCACAGAGTGGTACCCGAGAAGTGCTCAAAGGGAAATATAATATTTGTTAGATCAGAGGTAGTCAACCTTTTAATACCTACCGCCCACTTTTATATCTCTTTTAGTAGTACAATTTTCTAACCGCCCACCGGTTTTGGTTGGTGGTTTATAAAGTAGGGAAGTAATTTTACTTTATAAAATTTATAAAGCAGAGTTACAGCAAGTTAAAGCATATAATAATAATTACTTATCAAACACTTTATGTCAGAATTTCGCTAAGTTTAGCAGAATAAATATTTATTAAACTTAGGTACTGTAGTTAAATCATTTTTTTTTATTTATACTTTGCATACATAGAAGCATGAAGTCTGAGGAAATTACATTTAATTAATTAAATTATTAATGATATTCTTGAGACTGACGCTGCGAAACTAAATCCTGAATATTTGACTCAATTTTCGTGAGGAACAAACGAAGGCCTCGAAATGTTTTTAAAACCCCTACCGTCCACCATGAAAGCTGGAACGCCAACTAGTGGGCGGTAGGGACTAGGTTGACTACCTTTATGTTAGATCGAGATAGCGGATGTCTGTGACAGAGAAAAATATTATTTATTGTTCAAAAATAAAATCATGGGGAGTCAAATTAGAATACAACAAATTTTGGAAATAACTAAAACATTTCCAAATGATAGAAAACAGCTGTTTATTTGCTAAATATATTAAATATTAATCACCAATTAGATTAGACTGTTAGATAGAACTTTCAATTGTTAATAAAATTCTTGTCATGGTTAGAAGTTCGGAGAAAATAATCCATTAATTTATAAACCTCAAAATATTTTCTGAAGTAAATTCACCAAGAATACAGATAAAATACGTACATATTACATTATCTACTCGTTGTGGCACTACATTTTTCTTTATCATTATGTTATTATTATTATTAGATTGATTTATAGCCAATACTTCCTGTACGTCAAATTTGATATATTTTTTTCCACGATGTTCGACTAATGTCAGATTTTTCAGAATACTTCCCTTTTTATTGAGAATTATTATATTACTTCAGTATTCTTATTGATTTTATTTATTTTTACTGCTAAATACACACCCACGTTATCTCGGCATGTCATATACCTATAAAGAATTATTCAAAATTTTTTAGTAGATTTTGATTGGTATGTATCTAATTATAATTCCATATAAATATTAGTTATGTATTTCAAAAAATAAAACCTGGAATATATGCAAATCTTTTCCACAGTTTATTTTATGATATTGCGGGGTATTTGGATAATTTCATTAATTATGAATTATGGAGATTATACTTTGATTTATTTTTTTGGTGTTAACCGTCAATTCATGGTGGAAACAGTATTTCGTCACTGTTCTGGCAGAAGATACTAATTAGAAAAAATGACATATTGAGTTAGTTAAACCAAAATGTTCCTTATTTCAAACTTTACCGTCTGAAAACCTTCTTAATAAATAAACAGTCTTTATTTTAAAGTCATCCTTTTTACGATTACTTAATAAACTCACATGATAGACCATTTCAAACATTTTATAAACTTCAAAGTCAAATAATTACTCAAAACTAGTATTCTCCAGTTAGTGAGTTCTGCTAGAACAGAGACGATTTATTCTGTACTAGTTGACAATGTCCCTCTGAGGTGGACAAAATCAGTATCTACAGTTTAATATATAATCACAGTAGAATTAGTACGATAAAATTGCGTTTTATTAAAATCAATAATAATACGCAAAATATTTTCCTTAGCAGCTCGTCTATTCTATATACAAGGCTGTTATTGGCGGCTATCGAGGGTAGTTTATCATATTTATGTATTGAGGTATGACAATATTGTTAAGTACAATAAATTACCCGTTTTAATTGTCTATCTTGCTCTAAAAATTAACATAACCAAGTTAACTTATTATAACAATTAACCGCCTTAATACATACGTATGACAAACTACCCTCAACAGCCGCCGATAGCCGCTGATAGCAGCCTTGTGTATAGAATAGATGCGCAGGAGTCAACACATTATGATGCCAACTGTATACGTGAATTTTAAACAATCTTTTTTTATTATTCTACATGATACATTTTTATAAGCAATTGATGTATTGATGTAATTGATGAATTTTTAATGTATTTATTAATCAATAAAACAGTTTATTTCATATTGCCATAAAATATATGTTTTTGTGTGTTTGCCATTAGAAATAAATTAAACAAATTGAAAATAAATTAAATACCGTAAAAATATATATTTTTTACTAAACTGTCATTGTTTTCTCTTCGGAATAAAACACCATATATTTATCCAATATTTGCGATGACCTATTCAAACAGTGACGTTAAAACATTAACACTGTCAATTGGTATTGGATCTCTACAGTAGAGTATTCGAATAAAAGCGGCAGTGTTCTTTTTTAATTTAAATACTATTTGCAGTAGAGCAGGGTTGTCAGCAATCCCGAACGAAAATTACCGGTATTTTCTATACGTTTATTCATTGCTTACTTTTGTAAAGTTTAAAACATTTGCGATTGAGTAAAAATATAAAAAAAACAATTCGCATGAGTCGTAGGTCTATAGCAAAAAGAATAAGAGCACTCACATGGTCAATAAAAGATAATGTGTTAAATTCCCACTAGATTTGTATATTTCTGATGTTCTTAAAATTATGCATTATGATCAAATTGGAATAATTCTTATTTTTTTGGCACGATCGTGTTACCGAAAACGTACGAAAATAGCCGAATTAACCCTGAGCTTCCAAGAGTGGCCGCGTAAGCGTACACTGTCTTGCGTTTGACATAACAACACAAATTTGACGATTAAATAATGAAGACTTTATTAATTATTTTAATAGATAATAATAATATAAAACAAAAATAATACCTCAGTAAATACGATCAGCAACTTGTTACTTATCTAAATTTCATTGATTGCTTCAATGAGTATAATTGTTTACATTCCAACTGATGTATATTATAAACTAGGGTTGGCAAACCTTTTTACGTATGCGTGCCAAAATTTCCCAAATAATATTTTAACGTGCCAAGCAGTTTTTAATGGCGAGAAAAAAGTTTTTTAAAATTAAAAAAAAAATAGTTTTAAGAATTCTATTAAAAAAGTATAAACATTACAACCGAGTTCTTGATTTTATATCTTTCACCGTATTTCTAGCTGAAGGCATATCTTTTATTCTTTAAGTATTTTTTCCTTATTTTCAAATTACCCAGAGAGATCGTGGAAGGATTTAAAACACTCTTCTTTCATATTATTATATTCTCCATCACTGAAAGGTTTTCCGACCGACCTATGCAATTGTATACATTAAGCGAAATGATTATTCATGAAAAGGATTTGCCTTTTTTTAACAATCATATTTGTCATTTATGCATGAATTTCGTCGTTTCCGTTTGCGCATCGATTGGTAAACATAATATGAAAAACCGAAGAAAATACGCGTGGCTATGTCGTCGTAAGTATTTTTTTTTATAAAAAAAAAAAAACTCGGTGCTTTGCGTCCCCCCGGGCTCCTCAGATAATGGTTACTTAAACCCTGACGGCTAAAATTATTTAACATGGAACATGCTTTGCCTACTGATTCTCTGAATGCTGATTATCCAAATTCGAAAGAAAATTTATATGTCAAAGTAACCGAATCCAAAGGATTCAAATAATTTTACTTTTCTGAAAATTATGTAATTACAATCATAAAACTAAAGAAGTAATAATGACAGACGAATAATACGTCACACAGAATGTAGGCTGCTGAATGTAAAATGAAAATAATCGGCGCGCTTACTTAATCGGGGCGGGGCACGGGCCGCGGGCGGGCTGCGCATCTATCGTTATTCTAGGTCTATTTTTCGTAACCTTTTTGCGTCGGAGATTATGAGTAAAACATGTTCCACGTTAATATAAAATGGTAGTAATTTCTTTTATCTTCAAAATGAAACATTCGCGTGTCATGAAAAATCATCTAGTGGCACGCGTGCCATATGTTCGCCATCCCTGTTATAAATCAATCAATTCAAGCGCGATTGAGTTGGTAGTTGAATCGTTCCTTGTACTTATAGCTCTTTAAAGTCGACGATTGGTCACGACGATCGTTGAATCTGGTTGGGTCTGCGAGTCCACTGGTATAAATATCTCAATCCATTCATTATTATGTAATTTGACCACATGTGGCGGCATTAATTGTGTGGATGTTCGCTTTTTTCTTTAATACCAAAATAAGTTTTTTAATCTAATTCATTTATTTTAAAAACATACATATTGACACCCATGACAAATTATTAATTCCGGTCTTTTGAAACATGGTACTTAAATTAAAAAAGAAACAGATGAATGAAGTTATAATAAAAAAAAAAACAAAGTAAAAAATAATCCTGGGAAAAAATTCATTAAATAAAATTAGGGAAATAAAAGAATTTTACTTTGCGGCATGTATTAGGTAGATTATATAAAAAAAACTCGTCACCTTCTTTGAAGCAAAATTAAAATTTATTTATTACATAATATATTGAACTTTATAAATTACAACTTCAAGACGTGGTAAGATGTGGTCATTGCTCTCCTGATTGGCATTATTAGAATTGGTAAAGTTAGTCATAAACTTTGAGATAAGATATAATATTATGTGATGCTACAATGAAATAAAATGGAATGACCGATGATAGTTAAATTCGGGAAGGTACACAAAAAAATCAACGTCACAATCCTTAACAAAGAGGTATCAAAATATTTCACAATTAAATTTATCTGAACGCAAACACCGACTACGCTATAAAGCGACATAGGTATGATAAATTTTAATCTATGGTAATATGTGGAAATACTATTTTTGTATTTTTATTTTCAGAAAACGAAACTTTTGACAGTATTGTCTGTAAATTTAGGCGAAATATAATTTATTACCATTTACGTATATTTTTTGCCATTTGTCTTAATTAAACAAACGGTTACACGGTACCATTATATAAAGTTCACTGTAATAAATAATATAATTATCATAATTGGTTAGATAAGAATGTCGTATACTGGTAAACAAAAAGAATGTAATAATTAAAATAATTTGAAAAAAAATACTTATCGTTAAAGTGTGTATTTAATATTTATGAAATAATTAATAATATAGTTAATAAGGGAAATAGTGTCGTCTCTTTCTGTAAATAAAGTATCTAAGCAGGGTCAAATCGGTTATTTTTGTTGACTTGATAATGGTGTTACTTATTAATATAAAATTTATTACATCTTACATTTTACTAACACAATTTGGAATACATCAGAAATATTAGACCCATTAGAAAAAATGTTACCGAGCATCCGTCGCATTTTGGGCAATGTGGTGCAATACTTAAAAGACTGAACTTGTCTATGCATACGAGGTGTTTTTAAAAATAAAAATATTTTTCAGTATATTAATAATACTAATAATAATACCCACGATGGCCGCGTGGCTTAAACGCCGGCCTATAGAGTCGAGGGTCCCAGGTTCGAATCCTGGGTCTGATAAGTTCACATATTGTTTTTCAATTTGTGTATGAGTCAGAGTATGGACCTAATAGGCTGAGCAAGTGGCTGACATCCATTTCTCGTAAAAATAAAATCTGTTAATACAAACCTCCACTCTCCTTCTCCTATTAGGTCCATCCTATTAGGATCGGACATGGTCGAAAGAAAAAAAGAAAATAATACTAACTTACTAGACAGTATCAGGATCTTTCAAAATTGAGTTGCCTACTCACATTTTCCAAAATCAAGTATTGAATAAATCACAAAAAAAAATACTACAGAAAATAGCACAATATCACAAAATAGTAGTGAAATATTATGACGATTTGATTTTTTTAAAACGTATATATGGATCTCATTGTCTCTTTCTTTGTGTGAAATTTTCCTTGACAGTGTGAAAAAAAGATTTTTTATAGATTTATGGAATGGGATTATTAACAAGAGAATGAGAAAATTAAAAAAATGTGAGTTATAACTCTAGGTACTTAACGTAATTGTAGTTTTAACGTAGGTAGGTCCGTGAACCTATTATTAAATTTATAGAATGTTTATTTTACAACCATTTTTAACACGTTATTAAATAATCTAAATTTTACTATTTTTTATGAAAAATCCAATTAAATATTTAATTATGAGGTGAAGAACGCAGCTTATTGTTCTCTACAAAGGTTGACAATCATCGAATGCATTTACACATTTGAAACAGCTGCTCAGAACAATAAGGTTATGCTTTTATGAAATCATATCCTGCTTTGCTATGCTATGTGCTTGCTACCTGGACCTCTTTTCCCTGGAGTTTTCCCCATCTGATGGAGATTGTATTTTTCATCACGCATCGCGTGTCTATAATATTTCAGTTTTCTGCATTTTATAGTGTGTAATATTTTCAGCTGCTTATTTATTCTCTGTAATATCTTATCATATGTTATCTTGTCTGTTTACGATATTTGAAACATGCTCAAGAGATCTGGATGACGCTGTTTTTTTAAATAATGAGTCTGGTTTCACTCAGAAATTTACATTTAATGATAATAAGATATTGAAAGGAAACTTTTAAATATTAATATAATATTATACCGATACACAAGTTTTTATTATGGAAATGTAAAATTTCATTAAGCATTGCTAAATTCTATATAATATAATTCATATAAAATAATAATTTATTTTGATTTATTTCTGTATAAAAATATGGTATCGATATGTAGATAATAATATTATATGTACTTTTAGAACCAGTCTAGGATATTATGAAGTACTCATTTTGTTCCTAAAGTATTATATCCTTTCGATTCAACTCGCTTGTTGAATCTATTGATAAAAGTAACCTGATATTATTAAAAGCAAAAAGCTGAAAGTCTATAGAGATCAAGCGACTGATAAAATATATCTTATCGAAAGTGTTTTGGAAACTTAATTTATGTTGACTTAACTTATTGTGTTAATTCTACATTATTGAAATTTTTATATTGACACTCATCCTTACAGACGTTATTTTATAAAATTAAATTACATATTAGTATATGGTAAAATATTTATATAAAAATCAAAATAAAGATAGATCTGTTATATTATTAGTTGATGTAGTACTCCACAAGTATATTTTATTCCTCTTAGTCTTTAATATTAATTATCTACCTCGTATTTGTAGTGGGCATAATCACTTTGTTGATACATTAGATTTAAGGCCAGGTACCTATATATAACATGAAAAGACCATAAAAGAAGTGAATATCAAGAAAGATTTAAAAATATAGTAGCTGTCATCGATCTAGTTTTGTCACATAAAATTTATAGAATTTCCCACACTAGGACTTAGGACTCCACTGTAGACCAACGTCAAGATGCCAAGTATGGCAGTTTACTGTGTGTAAGTTTTACCGTGTTACTGGCATTAAAAGAATAACGAGACTAAGCAGTAATTAAACATTAAAAAGTATGCATCTACTATCAGTAGCGCAATCATATTTTTAAATATTAATAAAAAAATAAACTTTACTAGTTTTAATATTTATGGAAAAAATGGAAGAAAAGTATAAGACAATGTTAATTGAGCGTAGTTATACACAAAGCAGCCAGGCCAAAATTTTGAAAAAAAAAATAGTTATTGTGAATTCTATAATCGCACACGTTTGTTTTACATTCTGCACAAATTGACCAATTGACTCCATAATTGAATATGTTAGCTTTGTGTACTTTCCTACTCGAAAAGATCTGATTAACAAAATAGAAGGAATACAATATACATCTGTGAGAACTGCACTAGGATATCGCATAAGTACGCCACAAGTACGTAAAATATTTGCTGGTCGAGTCAAAGCTCACCCTGATTCTAGAACGAACAAAATTTCTATGTAATTGCTACTTGAGTAAAACACTATCAAATAGCGGTTCACAAACGTATGACAAAATTTGCATTATTTATATATTTTTAAAAAGAAAAAGCACAAAAAAAGTGTCTTACGCTGTGGTATCGAAAATATAATGGATATTAGTGAGCAGATAAATATTCAAAACAACATTTACTTCGATTGACATCAACACCGAGCTAGGTCAGACTCTTAAAATTTCCAATAATCCAAACTTAGAGATAAATAATATCATTTCTCGGGGTGGTCCGTGCGCAATTTATACAGATGGCAGTAAAGTTCATGATTCCCTTTCAGTTGGAACTGCATGCATTTGTCCGGAATTGGATATTCAAATATAAAGAAGCATTAATCAAAATGCATCTGTATTTACTACGGAATGTATCGCTTTGAACGATGCACTTGACATAGCTCTCAAACACGTCAACAAAAATATAACCATTTTCACGGACACACTCAGTGCTCTCCAATGTCTACTTTTTCCAAAATTTGGCGTAAAAACCAATTGATATATATTTCAGATTAAAAAAAGGTTTAACAAATTTATACAAACAACTTCAAATAACAGTACAATAACATTCTACTGGATTCCTTCACACATTGGAATTCTGGGGAACGAGAACGCAGACAGTCTTGCAAAAACAGCAACTCTTGAGAGGAGCATTAATAAACTCCCCATACCGTATACATACTTTTTTGAAACGTTCAAGAAAATAGCCAAAACTGAAACAGATAATTTATTAAATAAGATCTAACAAAAGGGAAAAAGTACTTTCAAAGTTATTACAATTCTGAAACCAAACCATGGTATACCAATAAAATGTTAAATAGGGAAACAATTGTCACAATCAATCGCTGTAGAGCGTACCATTATAATCTTGCCTCATACCTGGCTCGCTTGGGTATAATAAATGACTCTGGGTGGCAGTGCGAAAGTGAGATTGAAGATGTTAACATGTTGTTTGGCAATGTCCTCGGTATGATACCCAGAGACTGCGGCTTCTAAAAGATCTAAGTAAACAAAAACTCTAATTGCCACTGGATCTTGCGATATTTTTGGCTCGGCCGAATATCAAGGCGTTCCAGTGTATCCAAGTGTTTCTGAGTGAGTGTGGCCGACAAGTTTAAATTGTTTTTGTTCTTTTTTCCTCTCCTGTAAATTTGTATTGTAATAACTGTATGAATAGTTATTGTAATAATATGTATTAACAATATATGTTTTAAAGAAAAGCTAAATAAGACTCAATTGAGACTTCGTAGCTTAATAATAATAATAATAAAAATTGCGTTTTAAAGATTTTGAAAATCAATGATATTTTCGATCTGCATAAAGCAATTAAATTGCTGTCTTACGAAAATGTCATATAAATGCGTTCTAAAAATATGCCATATTCGATCTGCAAAAAGCAGCCACATGATAATATTATGTACTTACCTAAATAATAAATTCCCGACTGTAAGGTGTGTTTTTCTACATTCAATTAATAAACATTATTTTCTCAATTATATTATATGTTTTTCATTTTATTATATAAAATATAATATATAGACTTTTCATGTAAAAATTAGTGCCACTCAGCTAAATATTAATGTATAATTTACAAGTTTTATGAATTATTTTCAGAACTTTGAAATTCCCATAATACTTGAATAAATTAGACGGGTTTTTTTTAAGAAAATAGATGCAAAAATAACGATTTTTCTTACAAAAATAAGAGTTCGCTGTATTCAAGTGTAAATATTCTAAAAGACCCGTTTTGCACAAAACAGCCTGGACTGCTAAAACACCAAAATTTCATAGATTTTATGCTTTTATCTCTTTATAAGTTACAAAAAACCATATATATAATATCTATCATACACCCACGATGGCCGAGTGGCTTAAATGCCGGCCTATAGAGTCGAGGGTCCCAGGTTCGAATCCTGGGTCTGGCTAGTACACATATTGTTTTTCAATTTGTGTATGAGTCAGAGTATGGACCTAATAGGTTGAGCAAGTGGCTGACATCCATTTCTCGTAAAAACAAAAATCTGTCAATACAAACCTCCACTCTGTGGAGGCCCATATGATTCTATTAGGATCGGACATGGTCTAAAGAAGAAAGAAAGATCATTAAAAAGGTATACACAGTATACAGAGTAAATTTTTTTTATCAGAATATAGCGATTCTCTCTAAATCGCTTCGTAATCAGTCAGTGCGTCACGATCAGTGAGTTGGGATCCTGGTTTCAATACTGTAATTATGAAAATTAAGAATATCAGTGTTTTAAAGAGTCATATTCCGATAGTATTGACGATGGTACGGTTTTCTACGTATTGTTGAGATTATTCTTCTGTTATGTCCGTGGGAGATATATGTCTATAATGGATGTTCTCAAACTTTATGCCCACGTTTCAAAAAAAAAACAATACTCAACGCCTCCCCTGATATCTCACCTTATTTAAGCGAACACACAGAAAGATGACAAATTATCATTATTATACAACGTTTTTCTTAGCTCGTATTCTTATTTTGTCCGGTGGTTCTTTGTCCGGTAAAAATCTTGCAATCAATTTTTAACTAACTTCCCGACTAGCTAGACATTTGAAACTTTTATAATATATCATAACACGATGCCAATGCATTATTTTAATAATTTAAGCCATCTTTAAGTAGAATTGAATTCATTTTCAGTTAAGTAATTCTGTTTTGAATGAAAAGTTATTTTGACACCATTATTGGTTGCAAGGGGTCTGCGGTCCTAGCAACTAAATTATTAATATATACGTGCGTTACTATGGAAATAAATATGGCATGTCAAGAACATTTTTTTTGATTGTTTAAGCTAGTCAAGTTAAGTTTGTATGGTTCAACAGAATTTAAAAACGTTGTATATAAAAAGTACTTTTTATCTTGTAATTGTTATATATCTATATTTCCACCAATGGAATATATAGTAAAGAAAGATGTGTATAAAAATATATTTATATCAATTGAGGTAATATTCGCATCTAACAGAAAATATGTTAGTATAATATGTTAGGTAAATAATTATACCTAATTATAATAAAAGTTACGAATAAAATTCAAACAACGAAATGGATGTAAGTACCAAATACGCTACTACCAATGTATTAATGTTCAGATCTATTTTTGTCAGGAGCATTCCTAAATCACGACGATTAGTTGGGGTTCTTTTTTATGTTAAGTTTACTAAATAAATCATGATAGTTCAAGATAAAATGTAGGTACTTTTGCAGTAAGAATTTTCTGTAGCTGTTATTAAATTAATTTAAATTCAGTTTTTAACTTTATTTTGTGTTATTTTTGCTTTTACGTCTTCTTGTTAATATTCAACGCCCCCCAATTGCTCTGGAGGCTAAGAAAAGAGCTCTAAGGCTAATACCGCCCTCCTGGATTATTTCAGCGCCCTCTCAGGGATGGTATCACATACAATACTGATCAAGACTCTTTCCAACCATGTCATGGCCATCGTTGGAAGATAATTCATGGCATTCTTCGTCTAATTTCCTTCGATCAGTTAACGCAGTCACCTTTGTACATCGATATAATATAATTGTCTGTTCAGTGACGTCCCGAGACAAAATGCCGCCCCTGGGCAGTGCCAAAATCTTACCCCATTTTTTATACAGTATTTTGTATCATCCGTGCACGTGTCGTTTCTGGTCACCATGGACGACGAAAGGCAACGGAAGTAAGCTAGACATCGCAAACTCGACAAAAATATTACAGTCCTGTTAAACCTTTTAGGATGTTAATTAATACATTTTGTTTCCAACCAGTGAGCTGAATTTTTTAATGGAAAGATATTTTCGTTATTACTCAGTTTAGGTAGCTATTTCTATATTGTCCTCGATTTGCCACCCTTCGAGTAACTGCCGCCCCTAAGCGACGCTCAATCTGCCTACCCCCACGGGACGCCACTGTGTCTGTATATAGTAAATACCACTATATAACTGTTATATTCATATCAAACCAAGCATCTCCAGAGTTTATTAGAACATGGTATATTAAACACGTAGGTGTGTTTATCTAAGATCGTAAAGCAAACAAATATTATACAATTATTTAATATTATATGGATAACAGTATTAACTAGAGTAACTATTTGTACAATTCATGTACGGATAAACGTGTTTTGTTATATCATTATTTCGTATCCATCTAAATTTGTATCTCAACCTCAATTCGTTTCCAAATCCGATAATTTGAATTGCGGACTGAGTGAAGCGAAGTCTTTTTATCTAGCAATACAATTTAGGAAGTCAGCGACGAATTGTTAAATGACTTCTTGCTTATAGTTTTAAAGTATTTTTTAAACTTAAATACGCTTACCATGTTGATACTAGAAATACTTGAAGAATAAGTTGATGAACTATATTCGTAAATATGACGCCCACGGTGGCCGCGCGGCATAAGCGTTGGACTATAAAGCCGTGGGTCCCAGGTTCGAATCCTGGGTCTGGCAAGTACACATATTGTTTTTCAATTTGTGTGTGTCAGAGTATGGACCTAATAGGTTGAGCAAGAGGCTGACATCCATTTCTCATAAAAAACAAAATCTGTCAAAACAAACTTCCACTCTGTGGAGGTCCATATGATCCTATCAGGATCGGACATGGTCGAAAAAAAATCGCAAATATATATATATATATATATTTTTGTTGCTTGTTATAAACAAGCTTTAATTTTTGTTATGTATAATTCAAATAACTGCCCAATACAATATCATAGCAGATCAGTGACGATATAATATGGTGAAAATAAGTCATATCTAATACAAAATTTGAAATACCTCCGAAACATACATACCTACATAATATTGAAAAATATCCGTGATATGGTTCTTGAACCTGCATCCATTTTTCTATTTATTAATAACCACGTCCTTGTTATTTCGTATGAGGTGATTGATAATAATTTTGAACAATTACAAATACCTAGGCTTTGAGAAAATCAGAGCCGTCACCCACATCTATTGCATTTTGTTCTGTGTACCACCATATAAGAAAATGAAATAGATTATCTGATTATTAAACTATTTTGTATTACATATAAACAAATATAACATTTAAGTAGATGAAAATCATAACTCACATTTTCCAAAAATCAAGTTAAAAAAAAAGCACCAGGCCAAACTGTTTCGTAATTACAAATATAGTAATTAACTTTAATAAATATTCACGAAAGTGATGGGCGATTCATGTCATTTTTTAAATATATATTTCTGTTAATGGTTCTTTCTCGAAACGTTAAATCCGCTACGATAGTATAAGAAATACAGATTCTTTATTGGTTAGAATATAGTGACATTAATTATTGACGAAAATAATAATAAAAGCTCAAGTGGTAAAGCAGTTTACTGCATTATCATTTGTTTGAAACAAATGAGTTACTTTTTTACCTGTTCCTTTTGATTCCATCATTAAAAATGGATATTTAAAAATAGTTCTGTGTTTTTATTATTTGCGAATAATCTTCCTTATTATTCCTTATTAGTTTTAATTAGTACTAACTAAAGAATATAATTGCAAATGATTTTTATGTAGGCAGTTTAAAGTTATTTTTAATAGCCTGTTTATGAACAATTTATGCATTTAGAATCACTTAGAACAAATGAACAAACATGCAATAATTAGTAGGTACCTGTGTAAGTTAGTTATAACTCATTTGTCGCTATTTTCTCCGCTGCCTTTCACTACGAACGTAACAATAAAGTCGTTGAAAAGGAATTTAAAACTACAATATAGAATCCTCCAGTCCAAACGAGTTATACGCAAGGGAAATTCCTAGTATCCTTGTAAATTTCCATTTTCAATAACGTTTTTGATCTCCTCTCCGGCGAATCCTTTGGCACCCAATTGGTCCTTTCTTTTGTCACATCCGGATATTTATTTCTCCTCCCGTTACCTATAAGAAAACACAAGTCGAAATAAAATCAGCCCTTATCGTTTGATGTGTGGTCGGGCCGCGGAGGTTTTGCCGGAAATCCGATTTCAAACAAAGGGGGACGCAGTACGGCAAGGTGTTTGGTAGATCGCTCACTCATATAATCTAAACATAACGCAATTTTTTCCATCGCTGAATAAAAAAACAAAGTTATTTTATATCAATAATATATCTACTTATATTATTAAATATAAACTGAGTTTTTGAGGCTTTTATCATTGTTAGAAATATCAAAATTGTATTAAAATTACTTATGAATAACTTATTGTTATATGAATATAATATGTTAATGGATAATAAGTATATTAGTAATTTTGTATTAGAATTTTTAATCCTGGGATGCCGAATCTTTTTGGTAAGGATTTTATATTTTATTTTCTATTCGATAAAGCATCATCAACTTTATCACATAGTCACCTTAATACTACAACTAGATAACTCTGATTTGGCCATTTTTTAAGCTTTACTTGATTAACAGAAATCTAGCCAATAATTATTATTTAAAATTTAAAAACGGAAAATTGTGCTTGTCTTATTGAGAACAGAGAAATAATTTTCCATTGTATGAACAAATATTGTAAATATATTATTTTATTTATTTAATGCATTCATGTTTTTAATACAGTTTCCGTTAACTTCTGACTTACCAAATTTTATTATTTTGTTGAGAAGGAATAATGTAGAATGATATTAAATAGCTATCTCAAAAACAGTGTAAATCAAGTTACTTAGTTGTAGTATTGAGGTGACGATATTATTTTAAGATGATATAGGACATTTTTAATTAATTTTTTTTTCTCTTAAAGCTATACCTCAAATGAGGCATGGTCTAAAAAGATCGTGGCTAGGCGATGCGCGGATTGCGGGTCGCGGGTACAAATAACGCATGCCGAACGTAATATAATTTGTCATATAAATCCAACATGCGTCCATTTAATGTTCTGTTTATTGCTCTATTAGTAACAATAATAATATCGTCACTGTTCTGGCAGAAGACACTAATTCGAAAAAATGACATATTGAGTTAGTTAAACCAAAATGTTCCTTATTTCAAGCTATACCATCTGGAAACCTTCTTAATAAATAAACAGTTTTTATTTTAAAGTCATCCTTTTTAGGATTAATTAATAAACTCACATGATAGATCATTTCAAAAATTTTAACAACTTCAAAGTCAAATTACTCAAAACTAGTATATTCCAGTTAGTGTATTTTACCAGAACAGAGACGATATATTAATTGACATGTTTTCTTTTCCAAGTAAATGGGTAACGTTTTTAGTCATATTTACACGATTTAAGAGTTAATACCCCCGTCGCCATCACGAAACAAATTGACGTATTGACAACTCGATGTTCGCTCTCCAAATGCCAGTGAGTCCAAAATTTCGTCGCACCTATAGTTGAAAACTATTTGCCGTTTCACTGAAGTATAGTCTTATTACAAAGCAAACATTATTACTTGACGTGGTGATAAAAATGATTGTAAATTAAGGGTTGTTATACAATTTTCAGATGAAAGAAAATTTATAATTAAAGTACATATTTTTATGTATTTTCTCGAGGTCACGGGATTAGTAACCTTTTTTTACATAGCTATAAAGCTTCTTCCATACTTGCTCAATCATCATAATAAAAAGCCGTACACATAAAAACTAAGAAGTATTTATAATTAACTCAATTGGTGTTGACTTATCAGCTACTCGAGTGATTGTTGAATCCAAGAAATTTATCTGGATTCGGATTCAAAATCTAATGTAATATTAATTCTATCCATTGAATAAAATTACAGATGAGTCAGATTCTCAATTCGCCTAGTACTTTATAGAGAGCGGTCATGTTTTGGATCCAACTCATAGTTCTATACCCGTGAATCTTTGTGAGAAGGGTCACCGACTTATCCTCGCGGGACATGTTGGGATAACTAAATAAATTTCAAAGAAGTTAGAGTTAACCTAATTAATGTAGATCTGAATCTATTTAATAGTCTTTTCTTAAAACATATCAAATTCGTAGAATTAAATCTGTTCAGTAAAATAAATGATACAAATAAACAAATAAAATAAATGCAACCACATTATGTACTGCTGGGCAAAAGGTAAAATGTATATTATCACAATAGAATAAGGAATGGAATAAAGAGAGCTACATTTTTTATTATTAAATTGCATTAACATGGCTTCATAACTCGAAACATAAATAACTCATTTAATGTAAAATTAACAGCATAATATTTTTGAAGTTATTCTTCTTTTGGCGCGTTTGGGAAAACATATCATAGTGTATTTTTGGCGTGTGACGAAGTTGCGCGCGCCGATGCAACACATAATTTATTATTATGATTATATTCATTTCGGTCTTAGGGGTAAATGCGCATACGCATAGTGTCATTTAGTTAGTCGATCAATACAACCAAGTAAATAGCACGTGTTGTAAACATAACCAATCATCATCATCATCATCAGCCTGAATCTATCCACTGCTGGATGAAGGCCTCTTCAAGTTGCTTCCACTTCTCTCGGTCCTGTGTATTGCGTTGCCACGTACTTCCGCAAAACTTTATCATTTCATCGATCCAGCGGCCTCTAGGTCTACCTTGTGGACGTTTTGTACTTCTTGGATACCACTGGATGACTAGATTTGTCCAAAGATTGTCTCTTCTTCGAGCTATGTGTCCAGCCCATCTCCATTTAAGGCTTTTAATAAACTCTATTACATCGCAAACCTTTGTCTGCTTCCTTATCCACTCATTCCTCTTTTTGTCCTTTCGCGTTATGCCCAGCATGCACCTCTCCATACCACGTTGTGCTACTCATATGTTGTTTCTGGATCTCTCTTTTACTAAGAGTCCATGTTTCACACGCATATGTCATCACGGGAAGCACACACTGGTTGAACACTGCGCTTTAGGCACAGTGGAAGGTCACTTTTGAAGATATTATTCAGGCGGCCAAAAGCACTCCAGCCTAGCTTTACTCTGCGAACAATTTCATCAAATATACATCCATCTATAGACACTTGTTGTCCCAAATAGATGTAGCTTTTCACCTGTTCGAGCTGAGTGCCATTAATGAGGAATAGCTTTGGCCTGCAAAGCAGGTGAACATGACTTTCATCTTTGTTACATTTATTTTCAAACCTACTTTGTTGCTTACTTCAGCGAGTTCCTGCATTCTGCTTTGGAGGTTTTGTGAGAAAATTACTATGTCATCGGCAAAGCGCAGATGACTCAGGTATTCTTCATTTATGGGGATCCCTTTGTCATTCCAGTCAAGTTGCCTGAATAAGTCTTCAAGGGTAGCTGTAAATAGTTTAGGTGAGATTGTATCACCTTGTCGAACTCCTTTGCTGATAGAAAATCTGCGCGATGGTTTATGGAGATTTACAGATGCTGTTGCGCTACTGTATATATTATTGAAAATATTTATATAGCGCCCAGGGATTCCTTGTTTTCTGAGTGCGTCGAGTATTGAACATTTCTTTATCGAATCAAACGCCTTCTCATAGTCTATAAAACCCATGCATAGTGGCAGTTTGTATTCCTGGCACCACTCTATGATTTCTTTGACGACTTGGATATGGTCCATAGTGCTGTATCCTCTTCTAAATCCGGCTTGTTCTCTCGGTTGGTTCTCGTCTAGTACATTTTGCAGACGGTTTGAGAGAATTTTTGTGAACGTCTTGTAGAGAATAGGGAGTAGACTTATTAGACGATAATTTGCTAGGTCTTCTCTGTCACTTTTTTTGTGAAGAATGACAATGCTGGCATTTTTCCATACCTCTGGGACATCCTCTTTGCATATGCAGGCTGTGATCAATTGTGCAAGTACTTCATTTGCATTCTTTCCCGCTTTTTTGAGGATATCTATCGTTAAACCGTCTTCCCCAGGGGCTTTCCTACTTTTCATGTAATTTAAAGCATGGGTTACTTCTCAGGATGTAATTTCGGGAGTATGGTCTTCCGAATTTCCATTTTTCTGAAGATCTAAGTCTATAGTCGTATTGTCAGTGTCATCACTGTAGAGATCGCTGTAGAACTCTTCAGCTCGGCTTAACAAGTGTTCCCAATTTCTGACGATAGAACCATCTTTTGCTTTTAGTGCTGTGATTTGACGTTTTCTTATCGACAAGCATTGCTTGTTTTTGTTTAGACTTCTGCCTGCTTTCACAATTGCTTGTATGAGGTTTACATTGAATTTACGAAGGTCTTCTCTTATCTTCCTTCGGAGGGTTTTGCAAAGTGATGAAAACTCCATATCGTTTTGTGCCTGTCTATCGCTCTTGGTTTTCCTTCTCTGCTCCATAAGATTCAATGTTGCCTTCGAAAGCTTGGTGGAAGGTGTAACTTCCGAGTTTTTTACGTCTGTTTTTTTTACACATTGTAGAATGATATTCGTTAAATCCTCCGCGTTGGATAGGGAAACGGTTTCGTTTCCATCTAAGAAAGCCGATAGTGCATTTTTGAGTTCATTTTGGAATTCAGTATTGTTCTGCAGGTATACGCGAGCATTTGACTTCTTCTGCAGTTAGGATCTTTCTGATTTGACGTTCAATCTTATCTTACATCTCAACATCCGGTGATCACTGCCGGTGTTAAATTGATTGATCACCTTACAGTTTAAAAATGTATATTTTCTGTCAGTGAGGATGTAATCGATTTTGCTGGTGCTTCCTGACGGGCTTCTCCACGTCCATTTACGTGTAGGTTTATGTTGAAAAAAGGAATTCATGATGTGAAGATTGTTAACCAATATTGTGTTATAATAAATATATATGTTTATAAACAAATTTCTGGAGACTAACATTCTACACTGTTAATTTATATTCATAAAAGTTTATTTATATTGGAGTGTATATTCATTTTTCATTGTAAAGATTGTGAATCAAGATTTGAGGCTCTATTTATGTAAGTATTATTTATGAGTAAAATTATATAATCAATAAATAAATAAATTTTGTGAATGTTGAGTTGGTAAATAATTCAAAAAAATTATTAAAATTTGATTTTTTATTAATTCATCATGGGCACTTCTGAATCGATTATAATCTCTGCATGGTAAAGATGAGTTTTGGTCCAATACAATAATTAAATTACAATTATCATATGCTATATGAGACGCAGATGAGTCGCGTACATTTTCATCAACCTAATCCAATGTAATATTAATAGTATACTATATATATTAATAGTATAGTAACTGTAATAACAGCTTATTTTGTTTTTTTATTGATTTTTGTCAATGCAGCTTTAGCACTTGAAGCATTGGCATCAAAGTTTCTAAGAGCACGATGCAGAACCATACGTAGAAGCGTAAGTCTTTAAAAGATAAGCATATATTATTTTCAAAATTCACAAAATTATTCGTTGAATAAAAAAATAGTTAATTAAAAATTATTAGCAAGTTCAAGTAAGTTACAACAAAAAGTCTTTGAGTGATCCATGACGTCGCTTAGTAATTAAAGTAATAACTACATTGATTTAAAATATAAAAGCTGATCGCCAATAGTTGCTCAATTTGGAAAGCGGTTCAGAGAGTATTAAAAGCCACTAGTTAAAATTTGTCGCAATTAATTATGACGCCTTTAGCATAGAGGTATATGTTCATAGGCATGATACCTGAGAGACGCAGGTTTGATTCCTGCGAGGTGTCTTACTTTAAAAAAAAAGAAGATTTTTTCTATTCGTTATAATATATTTTATAAGAAGTGTTTTCAAAATTATGCATGTTCAATAATTAGAATAAGCATATATCTTTAGGAGGTCGAAAACAACATCTGAGATTACGTCGCTTAATGTATTTATAAATAATGTACGTCCTATAGCAAGTTAGTAGTTGATCTACAGAAAAAAGACAGTGAACCTGATCTAATAAGATACGTTTAACTAAGTCGAGCTAAACTAGCAACTCTGGATGATGTTTATTGCCAAGATGGTTCAGCATCGTTTTACTTTAAGTCTTTCATTGAAATTAGTTTTGGAGTTTGTAGTACAAGTGGTAAATTTTATAAAAAAGAACTCGATCAATAAAGGCTAGTGTGAGAAAACTGTTAGCACATGCAAGCCAAG
This sequence comes from Rhyacophila brunnea, assembly GCF_057557595.1. Classification (NCBI taxonomy): domain Eukaryota; kingdom Metazoa; phylum Arthropoda; class Insecta; order Trichoptera; family Rhyacophilidae; genus Rhyacophila; species Rhyacophila brunnea. The sequence continues at coordinate 28,036,286 of NW_028232774.1, forward strand.
TACATGTCATCTTTATTGTACTAGTGAAACTAATCTCGTGGTGTTTAAATGAACGTTACACGGTCTAAATGCCACGTCCATAATGGATATTTAAAAAAAAATATTTGCTTATGTAAGTGTTTAAAAGGTTTACCATCGAGAGGAAGTATTATTGATACATTCTTTGAAATGCGAGTTTATTGATTGATTTATGAATACCCTGTAAAAATGTCAAAAACATATGATGTGACCTCAGAATTCGTTCAGCTGACCCGGCCCAAAAAAAACAAAATTATTTGATCGTATCGCCTTTTTCTCTATTGATTGTCTACTTATATTTTGATCGCTATCTCTATCCCACTCTATTGATAGTGATTTAGTAAGTTGGCCTGTCGTTAGATTCAGAAAGTAGATACTTGATTTCTTGATTATTATTAAGTAACATTAACTTACTCATATTATACAATTAAATAAAAATATGAAAAAAATATCATCGGTGAGGCTTATGCTGCGATTCACGTCATGTGCTGTCACACGCTGGACCTATCTCTATAAATTCAATTATGGAAAGTGCCAAATTTATTATTATTTTGAATTATTTTTTATTATTCATTATTCATTATCATTTCAATTAATTTTTACAGCATCTACGTGTGCGTAAAATTACTTGCAATATTGCATCTATAGAAAATATTTTGAACAGAACACAACCAGCAGACCATAGATAATAGACGTAAACACCAGACATAGATAATACTTTAATGGAAAATTCATAGCGAAAAGGTTTTATTTTTTAAATTCAACTTTTATTAATGCGAATACTCCATCTAACAGAGGCATCTAACGAAAAAATACGAAGCTTGCAATTTGAGACATTTTTTTTGATAATTTCAGTTTTAAGGGGGATCCTATATGCCAACAGAGAACCTAGCGGAAAATTACGAAGCTTGCAGTTTGAGATTTTTTTTGATAATTTACATGAAATTTTATTTAGGGATGGTCCCAATATTTAAGCTCAATTTGATATAAATAAAAAGGATTTCAAGTTTTACACATTTATATTTTTTATAAACATCGATGTTTTTAAAATAGATATAAAAACATTAAAATTATGAATTAGTCAATAATCTAAACGTTAAAAAATTGAAAACTTTATAAACTAAATTTTAATAATAAATATCACCATAAAAATAATGTAATAATAACGTAATCTATGTACCAAATATATGACAAATTCACATTTTTTTTACAATAATTGTAAGTTTATCTTTGACAAAAAAAAAATATATTTTTAATGTTTTCAGATACATATTTATTAATTAAAACAGTTGAAATTGTAAATTATCAAAAAGAATTCTCAAATTGCAAGCTTCGTATTTTTCCGCTAGGTTATAGGCATATAGGATCATCCTTAACGTATTTTATTTATTAAAAACGTACCTACCTATCTAAAAATATTAAAAAGAAAAATATTTTTTATTTAAATTGAAAGATAAACGTACAAATAAAAAACCGTTATAACATGTGAATTTTTTAAGGATCCCACCTTATTATTACATAATATCATCACTGTTCTGGCAGAAGACACTAATTCGAAAAAATGACATATTGAGTTAGTACCAAAATGAAACCTTCTTAATAAATAAACAGTCTTTATTTTAAAGTCATCCTTTTTACGATTACTTAATAAACTCACCTGATAGACCATTATTTCAAACATTTTAACAACTTCAAAGTCAAATTACTCAAAACTAGTATTCTCCAGTTAGTGTGTTCTGCCAGAACACAGACGATATTTTATGTTCATGTTTATAAAATTTAATGACGTAACGTATATACAAGATTTTTGACTAATTCATAGTTTTAATGTTTTTTTTTATTAATTAATTCAAATATAAACGTGCATAACTCGAAATATTTTTTATTTATATCAAATCGAGCTTCAATATTTTGACAATACCACAATTTAAAAAAAGGTTTTATTACTTGTGAAAACTTATTAAGTGAGAAAGTGGTTTTTTTATTGAACTTATGTGCTATGTACACATTTAAAAATAATAAAAATAATCTACCACGGCACTTGTACCCTGTTCGGCCCGGGAATAATTGTTAGAAAATATATAAATTCACTCTACTAAAAAAAATGTAGTCTAGCACTGATTCAGAGCATGTTTTCGTGTAAGCATATAACGTCGGTGTTTTATAAAAAGGGCGAATCAACCAAAACGCTATTTTACAGGAGGAGGATTTTTAACTTTTGACATTTAATTATTAATTACCTATGGATGATTATAAATTTCTAACAAATACATAATAAAGCTTAGAGGAACTACTGTCTTGATAATATAAAAAAAATGTATAAACTTGTATAAAAAGGTCGGAAAAATCATTTTAAATGGATATTCGCCCTTTATGTGTGATAAAAAATACGGAACAGTTGCACGTTCGCCCTTAGATATGTGGGTTTCTTAGGGAATAATTGTAAGGAAAGTAATTTTATTATGTTTATAATATTTTATTTAAACTTTTACAAGACAAAACAATATATTAGTGAAAGTTAAATTAAATCAAAACCATATTCTAGTAAAGTAGTAAACATTAAGAGTGTTTTTGTCCTTAAAAGGCATTATATACCTAATCAAAATAGTTATGGAACATCAGAATATTTTTTATTAAGTAAGGACAAATTAACTGGACTGGAGATACAAAATGAATAAAATTGTGTGAAATATTGTTTACACGCTGCCTTTTGGGGTTTTCAATAGTTATACTATCTGAAATATATTGTCTCCGTTCATCTTGGTTGCCATCGTTTTCACCGAGTTTCCAAAATTCCCCAAAAATCTATCATTGCATTTATAATATGTACATTTTCTGCAGAAAAAATTAAATCGTTTCCTTTGTTGAACAACATTTCCCGCCGCAGTTTTATACTCTTTTCCAGCGGCTCTCAGCTGTTTTTTTTTCTTTCCATAGCCTTAAACCAAAATTGCTTAACAACTGTACAACACGAAAAATTAAACAAGAAACCTTACATCTCGCTCATTTTGAGGTAAAATATGTTGTATCACTCGATGAATACTTAATATTGAATACAAATGCTGTTCAATTACGCATCAGTGACATTGAGCTACTTTATGAGTTGCTTGTTGGCGAATTTACAATCTGCCTATAGAGTCGCTCAGTGTCATCATCGAACAAGTTAACAAGCAGATTGTTAACAATCTACCGAGAAAAGTTGAAAGCCGGTCAACTTTACACGCTAGGCGTGTGGCCAGTAGAGCGTAGTAGCGACCTCCGGGTAAAAAACGAACTACGTTCTGTCAAAATAGTCGCTAGCTTGTTGGCTTCTCAGTGAATGGAAAGTTTTGCGTGTCATCATCACAATCGCAGTAGCTGAATCGCCCGCTTTTAAATTCGCCAACAAATAGCTCGTAAAGTAGCTCTATGTAATTGACGTATTAGTAGAAAAAGCAAATAACTATATTTTAAACGATTGTTTAACAAATTGTCAACTAAAACATTCTTTTATCACTAATGGCTCGATGAAATTGAGCTACTTTACAAGCTGCTTGTTGGCAAATTTACAATCTGCCTGTAAAGTTGCCCAGTGTCATCATCGAACAAGTTAACAAGCAGATTGTAAACAATCTACCGATAAACTGCCGGGCAATTTTACACGCTACACGCTGGCGTGTGGGCCGATCTGCGTCTGCGCAGTAGAGCGATAGTGGCAAACCAGCCGGTAAAAAAACGAACTACTAAATACGTCCTGTCAAAATAGTACCAAAAATGATGGTATCAAATCAATAGCTTGCTGGCTTCTAAGTGAGTGGAAAGTTTTGTGTGTCATCATCACAATCGCACTAGCTGACTCGCCCACTTTTAAACTCGCCGACAAGCAGCTTGTAAAGTAGCTCAATGTCATCGAGCCATAAATTACACTGAGGAAACTTCTAAAAACAATCCCGCCAATAAGCTTTGTCATTACTGTCATTAGTAAAATGACACGAATTACAGTGACGTTGGGCGAACTCGACAATTTTGATTTAACAATAGTCACATTGATATGTAGGTGGATATGCAGGGAGGGCGAATATCGTATATTCGCCCGTACATCATAACACTTACCACTACTTTACTTTACAGTTTTATTTTAAAAGGCCCAATATGTCATATTCGCCCTTTATTCATAACACAAACTGGATATTCGCCCTTACGATTATCGTTTTAAGTACTTTCCCGTAGAGATACAGGTTTGCCGTTTTTACATAACAAGGCTAGTGAGGTACATATTGTGTTTTCATTAAAATCTCAATTTCGCCAAAATGGTTGATTCGCCCTTTTTACAAAACACCGACGATAAGTCCATGATCCATCGATATACTACCTGGCCTGCATTCATTCCCAGGTTTATGGTGACAGTACCTTTATCAGTTGGTAATTACATCACTTGCCTGCGTGACCATGTTATACTACTGTGTCCTTAAACTTATTAGCTTTATCGATTATATGCGGCCTCTGCCTCGCTCCCAGTATTATCCTAAGCATACGGAAATGAATATTGCGTCGCCTTATTAGAAGATTTTTATAAATTCGAAAATTCTGTCAGTCTTTATGAAGCCTTTTAAATCAACTAAAAGCTTTTTTATATTCCTTTATTTCCCTTTTATCACTCTTGTAATGTAGCCTTAAATCGGGGTTTCCCAAACTGTCATCGGAGTCAGATTTTTCAAGAGTGAATAATAACTCATTTGAGACATTTGGATTGTCACTGCATTTTCTTCTCATTTCTTTTGTCGACATTTCGGGCTTGTTGCCAAGGATAAAATATGCTATTTGGTGAATGAATGCGAATGTCGCTTTAATCTTGAAAATATTAAGGGTGGAAATTAAACGCATATCGCGTTAGTCAAAATTCACAAAAACAAAAAAAAAACAAAGTCTCATAGAAAAAGAACGAAATTCACAAAACAATATTTTACCAAGAAAAATTATCATTACTTGTGGCCAATGTCACAATGGTCGGCTATGGTTACGTCATTGCGTGAAACGTCATAATATTTAAAACATATCAAGTAAACTCTAAAGCATGATATTACTGTAGAAATTTACGTTTTAATATCCCCATATCAATACAATCTAATATTAGAAAATATGGTTTGATAAAAAATTTTTGAAGACATAAAAAATACCATTTATGCTCTATATACCTACAAATTATTACCTTAAATCAAATTGATTTTATTAAATTGAAGTATTATATACTACCTACATTATAATATTGAAGAGCAATATGTATTTTACATTGACACACTTATTCCTTTTTAAGTGTTATAATCATGGCCTCCACAAAGAAGGGGCTGACAGGGCTCTAGAATGGAGGCCCGGCGTGGCGAGCAAATAAGTGAGATAAACACACATCACAAATTTGCTCTAATAGTAAAAAAAGTCGCCTGCAGCGCTATTTTCGTTTAGTAAGGGTTATATTTTAAAATATGTTTTTGTGCGATGTAATTTTTAATTACGTCATTACTTGATAACTCCATAATTCAAGTGGATGTAAGTTTTAAACATACACTAAATATATATCTTAATACCGTGAACGCCATTTGGAAAACGCTACTGTAGAGCGTCACACGGCCTTTAACCTTGGCAATAGGTAGGGGCCCCCGACAAAGATCCTATCCTTGGGGCCCGCTTCAGGATGTGGGAGCTATGGTTATAATAATATATTGACAGGTGAAAACTATTTCTTTCCATAGTGAAAATTTACCATTTGACAGTTGTCAATCATTTGTGAAAACCATTCATTTATGATCCAATTTCTTCAACATATATATATTATTGTGTGTCGATGTTATATGTATATGCTGCAGATATTTAAAATATAATTAATTGCGGAAAATACTGATGTAACATAAGTCATTTTATATTATCATAATACCTCAAATAATATATGTGGTATCGCATCGGGCCTATTAAAAACTCTCGATTATAACAAGACCTCCGCTATATTTTATTTAATTAAATCTAGTTGTTCGGTGACTTATAGAAAAATGATAGTCTGCCTTCATTTTCAGCTGATAAAGAATTTTTTTATATCTCGTAAGAAATTCAAATTTTGTTACATCTGAGGTTTTACAGTTCAAAAATACCGCCAGTTAAATTACGTCAGCCCATCACAATACGAAGGGAATAATAAAATATTTGTAGTCTGCTAACTATGTGCAGGCCACAGATTGTGACACACTGCAAAAAAGCATCGAGCTCTCATTTGAGGGTCGTCTTTTAGATGGTGAATAAATTTTTTAATAAACTTTTACAATTTTATTTATGGCGGGGAATTTTTATTTAACATGAAACGGGACAGCCCCATCCCCACCCGCTCTCGTCTCGTGTTCAGTGATTAATTATTTTATGTGTGAGGTTAGCTGAAGAAACGTGTTCCCGAAAGCTTTGGTTCATATTATTAAGTTCTTTTTGACATGGATGCTTGATTAATTTTACAAGATTAGAGATGAAAGTGATGAACAAAGAAATACTTAAGACAGTATTATTCACTTAAGACTGATAACTCAAGATGTACTACATCATAAGTGTTTTATTAACACACTACATGGAAACCGTCAATAATAATATTGAAAATTTAAAACAAAAATAGTGATTTTTAGACTTATATCACATAGCATAATATAACGGTTTTTTTTTTTGATTACATAGAACTTACGAAAGGGTTAACTGTCAAACCGAGATGAGATACTGTGGTCACTTTTTTATATTTATGATCCAGATCAATAGTTTGGCAAATCATCATTAATAGAGCAATGCTTAAACAACAGTATAAAATTATCTCAATTTACTTTGAAATCAGTCTTCGATTCGTGCAACTTATAGACTTTGGCATAAAGTCCACTAAAGCAGGCTTGCGGGGCGCTCGCGCATTTTCTATGTGAATCATCGAAAATACAATGTAATCAAATACGCCAGCGTACACTGGATTTGACGACGCATCGTGCCCGCCTGCCCCATGAGTCACCGTTTTTTGGCGAACAGCGATACAAATTAACGAAAATACAACGTTGTCCATTCATTGAACACGGCAAGCAAAATCACGCTCCTCGAAGCGTCGTCGACAGACGGGCGAGGAGCCATTATTTAAGAACAGTGAACTCTTTGTTAAATTATTGCGTGTCCGATATTAATTACAAGCCCCGAGATATTTAATAATATTTTTATTGCTTTGTTGTGAGAGACGCTGATAATAATAATTATTTTGTACTCCTTGAGCCCCTTATTACATAGGTGAAGGGTAATGCGCGGGTGGGAGGGGGCCTACTCAGTAGTGAGCGCACCGAACGCTTTTTTGGTGGGCTTTATGCCTTTGGTTTAGCGCACATTTTTTGGCATAATCAATTTGTTAATAATTAAAATTGCCACATAAGAGTGAGAACAATGATACACAAAAATACACACTTTGGTGCGGTTTACATGCTGATGGCATTATTATTACTAGACCATGATAAATGATATATATTTTTTAATATGGATAATATTGATCCGGAAAAATGTGATTTCAACAGGATGGCGGTACGTTCTCTACGGCAATCCTCAACTATCGACTAATTGAAATAAAAAATTTGCGATCAGTTGATTTCGATAAAAGAACCTGTGGATTGGCCGCTAAGGTCTTGCGATTTATTTATTTATGCTGATAAACGAGCAAAAATTATTGTCGCCTTAAAAGCCAATATTGGAGCATACTTCAGTGAAACGGCAAATAATTTTCAACTATATGTGCGATGAAATTTCGGACTGGCTGGCAATCGGAGAGCGAAAGTAGAGCTGTGAACACGTCAATTTGTTCTGTGATGGCGACGGGAGAATTAATTCTTAAATCGTGTAAAGATGACTAAAAAACGTTACCCATTTACTTGAAAAAGATAACATGTCAATGAATATATTATTATTATTATTAGTAATATAACAATTAACATAACATTAAATGGACGCACGTTGACTTTTTATGACAAATTATGTTCTGTTCTGCACCCGTCATTTGCACAATCTTCGCGTTGCGTGGTCACGATCGTTTTAGACCGTGCCCCAGCTGAAGTATATAGGCTTAATATACGGCCAGTAGAGCTCGTTAGCCCAAAACAACAAAATGATTTTCAAATGTTAATACGAGTATCATGTATTCGATCTTTCGAATAAAAAAGATGATCAAAAGTTATTTTTTTGTGTTTTTTTTTTTTACCATGTTAAGTTATATCTGGCTTAAAAATTCGATTTAGCATGTTAGTCTGATTGTCCAAAGCATCTTTTTACAGCACTAATCGATAACCGGAATGAATCTTTATCAGGTTATTCTTGTTACAATGTCTACTATTTCAACATGACAACACGTGGCGACAAGTTTATTCATATGCTTAATCTCCAAGAATAAATAACGCATGGTTATGGTAAATAAAATGTCTCAGCCCGAGCCATCTTATAAAATTATATCATTATTCTATATTCATATAATTGTAAATAATTTAGATATTATTTTCTTCGGCATATGATATCTTACTAAGGCGTATTCAACATTGCGACCTTTTTAAAAATAATAGCAGTAATCTGTGCCAGGAAACCTTTTTTAGTTCACGTTTTTCCTATCACGGTAAACACGTCGTACCGCCTGTTCTGAATACGTAGTACACACTTTTCCTTGGCGCGACTTGTGGAAAATTGTCTTTCAGTACACAATTAAAGTGTAATTATGTCCTTTAGACAATACGTTCTGCAATTTAATTCTACGAGAAATAGGTGGTACCTATTACAAACTCTTGGTGTTTGACCTAGTGGTTGCAATCCTGACTCTGGCAAACAAATACTACTATAGCTGAAAGCAGCACTTGACAATACGTTAATCGTGGTTCACTGGTATAGTGACATATCTAACGAGGAGACTGGATGAAAAAAATGTTTGTTTGTTTGTCTGTTTTAGCCAGTTGTTTAGAGTTTTAATATATAAAAAAAACAAACCTCAGATTTTCATTAAATACCTGATCTTTCTTTTGGTATCATCATCAATGAGGTAGATCGTATGTTAGATGAATATTTCATCTCAGTTTTTAGTCCTTTGCTGCTACGTACCTCCACCGAACATGATGAGTTCGTCTATCCAGTGGATTTTAGGGCGTTCAGCGTTTGTACACTCGTCGAGCGACATATGCAGCCTATTGACATTTCACCTGATTGGCAACTTCCATCACATCGAGTAGTCTTGTCTGTCTCTTAATCTACCCATAGTGTACTTTTGCCATGCCACGTTGCGCTATTTGTAGTTTGTAGATTTCTATTACGTTACGAGTAGGGAATCCAATCCCGAGCCAAAATTCTGATCCCGGGATTTCGGGATTACAATTTGGCAATCCCGGGATTGGCATTTTTTTCCATTGTTTATATAAAATTTTTATATTTACAAATAACACTGATAAAATCGACCAAAAATAAATCTAGTATAATTCATTCCATTTAAGAAATTTATTGTTAATATTGTATACGTTCAATCATGGAAATACACAAGTTTAATGGAGTAAATAATATTGTAATATAAATAATAATGTGAATTTAATATGAGATTGCCGTTTCTGATAGTAAAGACATAATGAATGGATTAGCGAGATTTAAAATAGTAAAGCAAATAATCATGGCGTACTTATGGCCTTTCCGCTTCATAAATCTAATTAGTCAGCCAAATATGAAATTGCCGTAAAACGTATGATATCATGGTGGAATTACTTTGTTAAAAGTGCGAAGCATTGTTTTTTTCCAATCTTTCTCATTTTTAATAATTTATGTGAAAAAATAAAATGAATCGGCTACCTACACATGGGTATAAATCAAACTTCATTCAAACTCAGTTTACTTCTAATGTAGTTATTTTTTATTAAAAGTATTATTTCCGTTATATTTTCGCTTTTATTTTATTTTCCATACAAATTGATAAAAAAATCAATCCCGAAATCCCGAGATTATGTTTATCAATCCCGGGATTCATAGGTATCGAAAATAGCTCGGGATCCCGGGATTGGAATCCCTAGTTACGAGTCATTGGTTGAACAATTTCCCTCCACTTAAAACACAATTGGAGGTTAATTTTTAAGAAACTATTCGGACGCCCAAATGCGCTTCATACCAGTTTGGTTCTGCAAGAAATCTTGTTATACATACCACCGTAAAATGACATAGTTTGTTGTCAGAGTTTTTTAGAATTAATTGAAATAAATTCTGTAATATTTTAATTATTGAACGGTTATTTTTTTCAACTACCATTATTCATTAATCATTTTTTCCGACGATTTACTGTTGTATAAAGTGTTAACAGCCTGGCATATAACTGCACGTAATATGTGTCCAGATAGACTTTTTATAATATTAAATAATATAACCAAATATAATTTAATGCAATAAATTCACAAGCTGTAAGCAAGGGATACATAAAATAAATTGCAATTATGTCGCTTTATCAGAAATATAAATGCTTATAATCTACATAACATAAATATTATATATGAATATATTATATAATATTCCATATATATATATAATAATTTTAATTAGACTCGTATATTTATGTCAGATTGCCTGTTGGGCCTAGATGTTTGAGTTTGAAGTTTGAAATCAATCTCAAGGGAAGACGAACTTGGAAATCTTTGCCAATAGATTAATTAAACAACTCTGGACAAAGTCGTTAAGACTAATCAAGTCATAATCCAATGCGGGAATCAAAGATTTGATTTTGACTTATTGAAGGGGCGACCATATCAGAACCTTTGACGAGAAGTGGTATGTGTTTACATGCATATTGAAAATGTATTGTTATGTTTTATTGATAGGATTTTAAAGAGGGTTGATTGAACTCGCATTTATTATGATAAAATATTGCAAATTAAATTAATAATCAAAATGAGGCTGTATGGATACTGTCAGTGACCATCTCCATTTGTTTTTTAATTATGATGATGAGATTTGACGCCTCTAGACACCGATACAACTGGACGACAGGACAACGTAATGACAGATATCTGGAGGCTACATAGATGAATGAAATATCTAAAACACTTCACTTGAGTTAGAATTGATTCAAAAAGTAGACAATCTTTCAAAGACCTATGTAGATGATGTGTATTCACATTTCAATATTACACTGAACCGCAGTGATATTGCGTAAATATCATTAGAAATGAATCATTGGTCAACCGATTTTGGTACGTATTTCAACAAACTTTTGATTGACACAACATAATATTACTATCCAGATTATTGATAAATATTATCGTAGCTCAAATATTGCACAATTTTAGAAAATTTTGTCTGTATATTATTATGTCAATCAAAAGTTCGGTGAAACGGTGCTTAGTTTATGGAATATTGACTAGTATGTTAATATTATTGCGAAATATTGCAATACTTATGTGTAACATATTAATATATATCGATGCACTAATGTCAATATCCGGTAGGTGACTTTTTACAAATTGTGCGGAAAGCTAAAAAAACTAAATATTTAATATGCGGTATCTGACTGTTAAAAGTTCACACATGTTGTAACTACATAGCATGCCAATAACCCGTAACGTAAAAAGTGGTAAAGCAAACCAATATTTAATGGTTTAACTGAAACGTGATATTGGCTTTTGTGATGAAACATAATAATTAGTATTGTCTTCAATTATTATAAACCGCTAATAAATAAATTGACATGGGATATGCGACAAATATTATCCTAAATTGTAAAAATATATATTTTTGTTTATGGAGTGTCTAAATATTATAAATTTACAACATACCATTATTTGAATTATTTACCGACTCAACATTCACAAAATTTATTTATTTATTGATATATAATTTTACTCATAAATAATACTTACATAAATATAGCCTCAAATCTTAATGAATAATCATAATAATAAATTGTGTTGCATCGGCGCGCGCAACTTCCGTCACACGCTAAAAGCATTACATCGGCGTCACACGCCAAAAATACACTCTGATCTGTTTTCCCAAACGCGCCAAAAGATAAAAAGAACTTTTTATGTACAACATTTTAAATTTTCTGTTGACTCATATAAACTTGACTTGCTAGCTTAAACGATCAAAAAAATTTGTACTTGATAGAAATAATACTGAAATGTCATTTTGATTTCCATAGTAACGCACGTGTATATTATTAATTTTGTTGCTATGACCCCAGACCCCTAGCAACCAATAATAGTGGATTGGATTACGGATTTCTTCCTAAATAACATTTCATACAAAATAGAATTAACTGAAAATGAATTCAATTCTACTTAAAGATGGCTAAAAGTATTAAAAAATGCATTGGCATCGTGTTCTGATATATTATAAGAGTTTCAAATATCTAGCTAGTCGGGAAGTTGGTTAAAAATCGATTGCAAGATTTGTACTGGATCAAACAACCAACGGACAAATAAGAATACGACCTAATAAAAACGTTGTAAAAATGACGGTCACCTTAAATTAAACTGTAAGTTTAGATTCCGACATCTTATCTTTTGGAATAAATATGACGGGGTGTAGAAAAAAACGCTAATTTCAAACGAAAGTTTAAATCAAATGGAATATTTAATTAAACCGTCAACTCACCGATCTCTCCCCTCCCCGCCTCTTACCGATCGCATTTTTATCGCTCCGAATGCCGAATTGATTAATTAAATCAGCCGGAAAATTATTTAATCGCATTTTTCTTAATAAAGTCTCATTTAGAGTTTAAAATATCGAGGTTACAAAATGGAATTTGAGCACCCTTTTGTGCCTAGCTGCGACTCGGGTGTTGTATCGGGTGGCGCAAATGACGTCATTACACGGAAAGACACCAAATCGTTCATCTACCTAAACATTGTACATATGAATAGATTCATAAGAATATTAATAAAATCTAGCACCCACCCACTTATTGTGCTATTGATGAAAATTAATAATTTTTGTGACATTTAATTAAAAACGCTACAAATTATTGTCTGGCTTATAATAATAATTTTAATTAATGACATGTTTATACTATTACATAAAAATCAATTTTAACGATCTTGATAATGGTATTAATTTTAAATATTTATTTTATGTGAATGTAATATATTAAATTTAGATTATAAATCAGGGTTAGCGAACCTTTTTAGGTATGCGTGCCAAAATTTCTCAAATATAATTGTTCGACTGTCTGACGTGCCGAGCAGTTTTTTTGTGAAAAAAAAAATGAAAAACATGGTTTTTAAGAATTCTATTCAATATGTTTAAAAAGCACAATTAAGTTCTTGAGATTCTATCTTTCACCGTGTTTCTAGCCAAAGGCATATCTTTTGTTCTTTAAATAATTTTTCTTTGTTTTCAATATTTATAAAGAGATCTTGAAGAGATTTTGAAACTGTCTGCCAAAATTACTACTACTAGCTCCACCAAGTTTTTGTTTCTTATTTGGTACAGCCATTGTTGTAAGTAGAATGAAATTGATTATGACTGTATTACTTAGTTTGGTTTTTACGCACAAATTGACACCTGAATTGCTCCGAACAAATGAGGCATTATCTCATTATGATGGTTTCAAACATTATACATCGATTAAAATCAGAGGTTTGCGGCGCGGTTTCCCCCTCTGCCTGATCAAGTCAGTGCGATAATATTATGTGTGACGCATAAAACCTAAGGAACAATATATGCAATAATTATTTATATTAAACGTAATTATTATTCTTGAAGAGTATTTGCCCGCTATTTTTTATATAGTGCAATCTGTCATTTATGAATGAATTTCATAGTTTCCGTTTGCGCAACGATTGGTAAATATTATTAGTAAAAATAATGTTAAAAACCAAAGAAAATACGCATACATAGCCATGCGTATTTTTGTCATTATTTTTTAATGTTAATTTAATTTGTAAAACTTTTTTGTAAAAAAATATTTTTTTAATTATTATTCTCTTCAAAATAAAACATTCGCGTGCCATGCAAAATTATCTCGCGTGCCATGGGTTTGCCATCACTGGTATAAATTGTACGATCGCTTCTTTTCTCTGCACGAATTCTAAGGGCGTTTTTTGTACCTAATAAGCTGTTCCAAAACTAACTACAGTACACTCTCAATCCGGCGCTCGATTATCCGACAATTACTATAATCCGCCGTTAGTTTCATTAGTCGAAAGCACAAAATCAAGCTCTATAATTCGCCGGTATTCGATTGTCAATTTCAGTAGTCCGCCGCGTACAAGTATTATACAACGCAGATGAGACGGGCTTATTTTGGAAACTTCTCCTTCGTAAAACGAACGTTCATCGCTAAGAAAATAATGTACCAGGGAGGAAAGTGCCCAAGGACTACATCACAACAAGCAATGCCGTGCTCCAATGCAACCGGGACACAAACTGAAGCTTTTGGTCATAGGGAATGTCAGTAATCCTAAGCCATTCAAGAATATCTGCCTCACTGAACAACTGGTTGTGTCAGGGGTTTTACTGCTTAATATTTAGTTAATAAACTTAGTTCAGAAATATGTATAATTAAGTAAATACTTGATTTTGATTATTTATAAATAAAACCGTAATTTGCTCGTACAAGTTTCTCAAAAAACTATTTTTACGAAATAACTGTTTTGACTATTACCATATTTTGTATATATGTACTATAATCCGCCGCTTCCATCTGTCTGGTTTTTGGGGTGGTGGATTACTGAGAGAGTACTGAAATTTGATATATCACACCTTTTTCATAATATGCAAATTAGAAGTATTTATGTTCGAAATTAAAATTAATGATGTGCCAATGAAAGGTGAAAATAAGTCTTTATGTTGACTACAGGCTCCATCTATATAGCATGTTTTCCTGGAACTACGCGAGAAAACCAATTCATTATGATGGCAAAGAAAACCACAAAAATACATTTACTCATTTACTTAGAGGCATTTGACAGTTGGTAAATCGTCTACTCTAACGGCAAAGGATATTTTTTGCGACCGAATTAGCGGGGTAATTAATTATTTTGCGGGAGGCCTGTATTTTATCGCGATTACTTTTTGCGATAACGGCTTCGAGGTTTCAAAGTTCTTTGTCTTAAAAATGTCACTTCCGGGTTATGCCGTGTGCCTTGAAAAAATGTATCAAGATATTTCGGAGCAAAGAAGATGTTAACTCTGCGAATAAAAAAAACAAAAGATTCGATGCTATCAAGTCTTTCATTGTGAGGCGTCCATTAAATTTTGTAAAAGAAAACAACAACTATTTTTAGAACATTCTTCTTATATTAAGTATAAAAATACGCACATATTTAGAGCTATTACATACTTTAAAATTACGAAAATGATAGATACCACAATAACGTTATGTTAACTCAATTTTGACAAAAAAAAAAACTATTTTCAGTATTTTATAACTCGTGATAATAAATGTGTTTCACTGTATCTGATCTGTATTTGTTAAGCTTAGCACTTAGCACAAAAACACACTCTCAGTAAATAAAAACTCAGGTATGGAGTATTCCCAACATTTTAAAATAAAACAACAGAGTTTATACTTTTACTTGACGAGTTATGCTGCAAGCTTTAAAAAGCTTTTAACTACCTACGTTTAGTACTGTATAGTCTAGTATAGTATATATAAATAGTGTATAGTACACGAAAGTATTGTAAATTATACATTTACTTTGTTTTATTAATCTTATTTCCATACCAGAACTTGTTCATTTGGTCACACAAGACCTTTTGACCTTGAACTGAAAGTTGACTTCCGTTACTCCGCTAGTCGACAGCTGTGATGGCGAGGTTGCACGCAGCCAATTTTCACTTTCACGCGCTGTCTTCAACCAGGCCCTTTACTTTCATTTCCATTCAATTTTTGACATAATAATATGTGGCCTTTTATGAATCCTTCAACTCTTGGCAACCCCTCTTTGTATATTTTGATGTTTACAATTTTATTTTGTAACAAATCAACTGCTGCTGATACTCTCTGATACAAGATCTCATATTTGTCTTGTTTTAACTTGCAGGTACATGATATTATTATTTAATGATAGTATTGTCTTTAAGCTTTACAGTAAGTTGCTGTTAATTTCGTAACTTAAGTCATACTGATGCAATCAGCTCTTACTTACATCGCAGCGCCGCGCCAAGATCGCTCGAATACGTAGTTTCCGTACAGTAAGCCTGCAATTCAAAGTCAATAATTGTAGTTAACTTTATTGATTGAACAAAAGTTTTTTTTACTTCAATTTCATCCGTTTATGTTACATCTTTATAAAAAAAACAATTTATATCAACATATTTGGTGTAACCTGACTCGACATCACAGAACGTGGATGGTTAAACTTATCCAATTGAATATTTTATTTTGCTTCCTCATTTTGTGATATCGATTTGAGATTATTTTGAAAGTTTCTTTATTCGGAAACTTTGTGTGGGAGTTCCGAAATGATTAAGTACACTATGTATAAGTATATGTAATGGGCAATAGGTACCTACTACCAACCATAATATTTCTTTATGCAGCGTTTATTCCCTTTGTCTTTAAATTATTTTGGCATATTAATATTATTGTAACGAACTAAATCGTCAACAGTTTTATTACTTATACTAGTTATTCACAATGGTCAAGTTAGGAAAAATTTTGTGGCGACGTGCTGCTCATCATATAAAGAGGGTTGGCCAGCAAATGTTTGCCGTATTTAGACATGGTGTCGGTATTTCAACATGCTCCAACATTTTCTTTGCTTAGACCAGTGTGAAAGGGGGCACTACATATCAACATAATTACAATATATACAATTATTCATTTATTGATTCCATCATATGATGAGAATAATTTTTGACTAATATTCCACATAATATTATACAGCGTGATACATAAAACATGATATAGCAGGGGGTAGAACATGATATAGCAGAAGCCCGCACACGATCGCTTTCTTGATGTCACTCGAGTTAACTGCATGTTATTCAATCACGGTCGCCTGATGACCCGTAATTGCTCGTCGTCTGGTCTTGTGACAATAATAAATAAAGGATTTGGAAGTAAGTGGGAAGATAGGAATGAATGTGAATATTGGCCCAACCAACGGCTTTAAAAAATACCTCTGAACTATATTATATTATGCGAAAAATTTAAAACATATTTAGCATCTTTTATAGAGATATATTAATCCGTTAATTTTCTTTTATTCATTATACGTTTTCTGTGTGAGAACGTGTCTCAAAACACTGTGTTTTTTTTATTTTACCCACGGTGGCCGCGCGGCTTAAGTGTTGGACTATCACGCCGTGGGTCCCAGGTTCGAATCCTGGGTCTGGCAAGTACACATATTGTTTTTCAATTTGTGTGTGAGTCAGGGTATAGACCTAATAGGTTGTGCAAGTGGCTGACATCCATTTCTCATAAAAAACAAAATCTGTTAATTCAAACCTTTACATTCTAATGGATTCAAGCTCTGTACTATTCCATTTAATTAAGTCGTTAGTCGGGTTTCGCCTTTCGGCATCTTCAGGCGTCGTGTATACTCACGGAAGGTAAACACACACTGACAACGAACACTCTTAACTCTACCTTATATAGTAAATCAATACAATAAAGAAGGTAAAAACTACATTACCTACCTATTTAGTCAGAGGTCACAAAAAATACAATAAACAAATTATGAATGTCTGAAGATGCCGAAAAGCGAAACCCGGGTCGCAAAAAACGACTTAAATGGAATAATACAGAGCTTGAATCCATTAGAATTTAAATTAAAATTCCATCAAGTACCCTCGGTCGATATTATTAATATTACAAACCTTTACTCTGTGGAGGCCCATATGATCCTATTAGGATCGGACATGGTCGAAAATAAAAATGTTTCCACTTCATTTCCACATTAATATTTCGAGAATCGTACGCAAATTACTATCTACATTACAGCGTACTTGACAGTATAATATTATTGTGTACATTACATTTAGCTTCATAATGACGTGCTTATTGCGCTGAAAATAAACTCAGG
The DNA here is from genome assembly GCF_057557595.1 of Rhyacophila brunnea. NCBI lineage: Eukaryota > Metazoa > Arthropoda > Insecta > Trichoptera > Rhyacophilidae > Rhyacophila > Rhyacophila brunnea. The sequence continues at coordinate 28,054,303 of NW_028232774.1, forward strand.
GTTGTTTCAAGTGGTTTTTCACATTTTGTGAAATTGTCAACAAGACATACATACCTTGTCTCTATGTCAGCTACTAAACCACTTAGCTTAACCCTTTACTGCATGATTTTTTTTTTTTGAAAAATTTTATTTTTTATTGGTGTTAAAATGCCTTGTGAATGAAGGAAAAATAATGAAAAAAATATTTTTCGAAAATTTCATTAAATTTTGTATGTTACTGTTTGGTGTCGCAGATTTACGACATTTGGAAATCTTACATTTTAGTATGACAAAATACAAAACCAAATGAAAACAATTATAAAATACTAATGTACACACCTTATTTGATGTGTAGATATTTTTATTCAACCAATTTCAATCTTCTGTATATTTTTTTTTATTTATTTACAAATACGGATTTTTGCGTACATACTAATTCGTCAACTGTCAAACCAGAAATGCAGGGACTATAATGCAGAAATGCTTTATTTCTTGAAATGTCCAAACAAAATCGGTAAAGTAGGATGTTTATGGTAAAACAGTTTTCTAGGCATCGAAAAAGGATAGTATTTGATAATTTACACAGATGGCATTGGCTATATCGAAATAGTTTGAAATGTCGCAAATTTGCGACACTATGCAGTAAAGGGTTAAGCGATCCTCATCAAAAATTCCATATATTATTATGTCCAAGTCCGTACTTTTGATTAATAATAAAATAAATACTACAGTGTTTATGCTGAATACTGAATACTGTCTTTTTTTAAAACAGTATGAAAGCCGTATCAGTAATCCATTAATACTATGCTTGAAACTGTAATAATCATGCCATTTATAATTGTTATGAGTAATTAAACGAGAAAGTTTTATACGAAATTTGTCATTCTTACTAATGGATTGACGTATAAATACAGCTTATATTTTAATATTTTGTTACTAACCAGTACGCGACTTAATTTACGTGAAATACGGAAATAAAAAGACAGATATACGTAATGAAGAAATCTTCTACCGTGTCCATTCACATCTAAATTATACGTATTAAATTTCACCGTAGCACAGTTCGCCGTGAGTTTTCTTATCGGAAAGAGATGACCGTATACTATACATTCATCTCTACGGCACCGAGATGAAATAAATAGGCGTTAATCGTGGAGCATTGCAAGCAGTAATGTTCCAATTTAAACCTAACCTAACCTAAGGCGGTTCTCGTGGTGTAGTATGTAAGGCGGTGGCCTTCCATCCGGGAGCTCTGGGTTCGATCGTGGTGAGGACACAATATATTTATGTGATTTTCTCAAAGCCTGGGTGTTTGTGATTGTTCAAATTACTAACAACCACCTTGTATGAAAAAGCAAGGACATGGTTATTAATAATATTACAAAAAAAACACAACCTTGCCAAACAAATAATCCAGTATATCGGCTATTTTAAAAATTTGTTTGCCGCTTATTTTCTGTGAACCGACAAGAACCGTGTTTTATTCAGACATGAATTTTATCTTAGTACTATACCACCCAAAGAGGTTGAACATATATTTTCGTTACAACAATTCACGGTGAAGTGTGATACGGCAAACTGCATACGTACAAATTTCCGGGTACGGTCCATGCGATAGATGCGTTTAGACACTTTCCAACCATGCATTGGTGCAGGTGGTTGGAATGAGCGGACGGACCATTATATGTTTTGTAATTTCCTCGGCGCCACATCCACAGTTCGAAATCATCGGAGTATCCTCACGTGTTAATAATAAATGTTGTCATTGGTTCTAGTTCTAATCCTTACGATGGCCGAGCGGGTAACGTGTCGACCTATATTGTCGTGGATCCCTGTTTTTCAAATCCCGGGTCTGGCAACAAAAATTCAAATGTTATTTATCAATATATGTTTGGACTTATTAGGTTGATCAAGTAAGTGGCTAATAGTATGGATACCTATATGATCTTTTTAGGATCAAACATGGTAAAAAGAAGAAAAAGAAGTTCTAGTTACTACGGTTCGTATTTGATTCCTTGTCCTCAAAGCTGCAAAGTTCCGAATATCTCCGGGTGACAGCTTCTCGTCGGGCACCATTGAATAGATTGCGTAGCCGCATGAAGATAATATCCTGTGATATAGAACGGTTGGATAGAAGCTCATCTTTACCTAAATCCCACTTTATGACTTTATTGCTGCTATTTGACCACCACATGTTCCACCCAGGATGGCCGAGCGTCTAACGCGCCAGCTCATAATGTCGCGTGTCCCATATGGGTCTGAAAAAAATACATATGTACCTATTGTTTGGAGTCAGAGTATGGATATAATAAATTGAGCAAGTGACTAACATTCATTTTTCGTAAAAACAAAAATTTATTAATACCAACCTCCAATCAGTGTAGGCCCATATTATGATCAATCAGGGATGGCACGGTCTTTTTGGTATCTTCAATCAAAGTATACAGAATAACACTAATAAATATAATACAGTCAGGTACAATTTATTTATACAACAACAACAAAATACAATTTATCGTTATATTTGAAATAAAAAAGAAGAAAAAGAACAATAACATAAAACCAGAATACTAAATTATGAAAACAATTTGAGTAGATAAAACCCAGAAAAAATCTTTTGTTGCAGTGCTTGAGTGACTGAATGGAGGGGTATTGAACATACCTTCCTACAATAATTATCAGTATCTTCAGATTGTCGCGCAATTCTGTGGGTAACACGCCAAACAAACTAGTATATTATTATAATATCTGAATAATGTCGAGAGTCTATCCTGGATATGTAACTCCTTCAAGATATAGTTGTTCATAGACTTTGTCATCCATAAAATTAGGACCTTCTTCCAAAACAAAATCGCTAATGAATCTAATATTATTTTATGTTTCTAGCCATCAGTATAAAAGTTTACGCAGGAATCTTCAATGCGGTCGTATTATTGCCCACTGAAGAAGGAAGCCGATACATTACACGACTGGTCCTACTTTTCGCCCCTCCCGTTGTCTATGGATGACCTGTCATTGTCTATAGAGTGCTCATACTGACGCGTCTGTCGTGTTCACTTGTCGAAGTATTCTTAGTTTCAGATTTCTTTCAGATTATTTTAACGAATCTTGGAGACCTTGGAGTTCATCTAATTTAGTGGTTATGTGTTATTAATAATTGAAAATGACGATCAAAGTAAGTAAACTTCTTCTGTGTATAATAATATCATAATACACTAGGACGTTTGTCAATATGACAGTCGATTCTAAACGACAATAACAAATAACTTATTTATACTGTTCAGTCATTATACAATACCAAACTCTGTTTTCAAATACGTTATCAATAAATAGTATGGCAGTGGACCACTCGTTGCTTGTGCAAAAAGTTATGCTCAGGTTTTATTAATCTAAAGATGGTGGTGGGTCATATACTGGAATAATTCTACAGTGGCACTATGTGGTAAAAACAGCGAATTTCTTTTGCCATATAAACAGTGTCAGTGTATAATGATTCTACACTACACGTTATTAAGGATCTCTAGTTAGTTTCTTGCTCTTTTAAATTCTATCTAGCCTCGAAATGGGAGGTTTTGGCATCCCTATTCGTTTACATAGTAAATATAGGCTGACAGACAAGGTTACCAAAAAAAAATACAGCACTTTGATCCCATGTTTTACAAAGCACATGTGTACTGAATAAAAATATTTTAATATATTTAAAAGCAAGGATGTTAATGAAAACCTTTTCTATACAGCCTAAGTACATGAAAAAAGGTTCTAAGAATAAATTATGATTAAATTAACTACAAATCTTCTCGAAATTTTCTGACGGAGTTGTACTCGGACATTAAAATCATCCCAAAACACATATTATAGTTACTAGTTCAATCATGCTAGAAATGTACCAAAGTCACTATATGGAGAAAATTTGCCATTTACACAGTTCACAATGTTATGCAGTAAATAATGTGGGTGTCAATGTGCTGGCCCTTTTTTGAGAGACCGACGAAACGTCACACATATACGGCCAACATTAAGTAGGTAGGTAGAGTATGGTGCATTACTTGTAAGAAGTCATGCATTAGGTATATACAAATCAGAATAATAAAAGTATCAGCGGATGCCATATTTCGATTAGACGACTTCTGTGGTTTGGATTTTTGGATCCTAAGAAGATCATATTATGGGCCTCTTTATATATATAACATTTTGTTTTTACGCGAAATGGATGTTAGCCACGTCATGTCCATACTTGAGTCCAAATACAAATTGACAAATATCATTTCATATCAAAATTTGCCAAACCCGAAATTCAAACGCGTAGCCGCTCAACGATCGTAGTCATAGAATACGGGTAGCGAGTCGAGAACTACGCAGCGCGGTGACATCACAACTAACCATGGACGCCATTGGTAACCTCATACTGCGGACTGAATTTCCTGTATTGTTTATATGGTATGTCCATACACTCCGCGTAATATATGTCGGAAAATCCACAGCTAGCAGATGCGATTGACTATATTCAAGCCGTGGCATTGAATTGAGAACTACGATGATAGTGCTTGTGCAAATGTAATGCAGTGACATGTTTGCAACAAATTAAGTTTTTCGATTGCATATTTCGTTCAAAATATTACCATCTATTTCAAATAGTTTACCATATTACATTGGAAGTATGAACATTAACTAGCACTACCATCAAAGTTTACAGTTTCGTGTCATGGTCTGACTATAGTAGGTCTTGATCCTACCGTACCTTGCCACTTCAACCGCAGAACGATTTCATCTCGCTCTTGCCCTCGGAAACAGTCCTCTTGCTAGACCAGTCGCAGCGGTATGTTGCATCTACGAGGACAAGTAGTTATCGTGTGTGCCTAGACTAAGCAGTTTTTTTTCCAAATGTTATATTAGTCCGATGGTATTAGCGCGATTTTAAATAAATCAATATTCAAACTCGAATTATTGAGCTCAGAATCTACAAATTCTTCTGATGTTGTTCTCAATATTATAGTAATGAGGAAAGAAGAAAATAATTCAATACATACCTATACTGCATAATTATTTTTTTTCATTTCGCGACCCGAGAACTACAAAGTTCTAAGTGTCGATTTTTGGCCAAACTAAAGTAATAATGAGGCAGTCTTCCAAGTCACATTATTTACATACTATATCAATATGAGGTCAATATTTCTTATATTTTTCCATTAAACCCCAATTAGTACTACCGAGTTCTATGTGCACTTTACAAAATATCTGTGGTACTACAAAGTTCTATCATACTCGTAATCTAAAAAAGATCGGTCGTTCTACAAAGTTCTATGTGTTTTGACATTTCGTGGTTGTAAATACATTTGAAGTTGTTAAAATGGTTTAAATTGCAATATGAAGAGTAAAATCTTGTTTTTTTGTATTTTAAATGTATTATTAAGACTTCATGCAGACATTTAAAGATTCCCAATGTAGGTACAAAAAGCGTTGAATAATTTTTTATCTTACTTAAAAATATTAGTACCTACCATAAGTTATTCTTGGTTGAATAATAATGAAAAAAATCTTTTGAATATCTCAGGCAGACGAATCTATAAGCTAGCTGAGAATGTTAGAATAAATATGCGTTCAACTTTGTAAAATGTCAAAAGTCAGAGAATAAGTTTTATAAACTGCCAGCCTTTGTGCGGGAATAGGTTATAAACTATGTTACTATGTTTTTTAAAGGGTTAAAGATAAAATCTATTACCATATTAAAAATAAAATAACCCATTATTTTGAATAATATATCTATTGTTGATTTTATGAAGTGCTAAAGGAATATTAAATATTTTATTTAATGCTATGAAAGTAGAGTATTATATTTTAAGGTGTTCTTCTAACATTAATCAAAAAAACTATTCTTAGTTAAAATTATTTAACGTTCATTTTATTTTTTATTCTTTATCAATGAATGTAGGTATTATACCCAGTAAAAGCTTCAATGTGACATTTAATCAAAGTCAATTAACAATAATTACAAGATAAAAAGAACTTTTTATATACAACGTTTTTAAATTCCGTTGAACCATATAAACTTGACTTGACTAGCTTAAACGATCAAAAAAATTTGTACTTGACATGTCATATTGATTTCCATAGTAACGCACCTATATATTAATAATTTAGTTGCTAGGACCGCAGACCCCTAGCAACCAATAATAGCGTCGAAATAACTTTTCATACAAAACAGAATTAATTGAAAATGAATTCAATTCTACTTAAAGATGGCTAAAAGTATTAAAAAATGCATTGGCATCGTGTTATGATATATTCTAACAGTTTCAAATGTCTAGCTAGTTAGAAAGTTAGTTAAAAATCGATTGCAAGATTTGAACCGGACAAAGAACCACCGGACAAATAAGAATACGAGCTAAGAAAAACGTTGTAAAATAAGTCAACAGTTACATGATATAATTTAAAATTTGATATTTGTTATTACACATGAAGAACATATCACCACTTAAAATGATATACAGAAGCATTTAAACACACATAGTTAAATAATAGTTTCTAATTTACAAGTAAAAAGTTTGGTTACCTATTTTAAAGTATTATGTAAAATTATACATACGGGCAAAAAACCATTGAAATGTAATGTTTGTTATTAATTAAATATCCACCATTTGCATCTGCAAGGTGAAATATAATATCGTCACCGTTCAGGCAAAAGTCACCAACACTAAAAACATAGTTTTGAGATATCGCAATTTGAAAGTTTGAAAATGCAGGAAAAATCAGATTTAAATGTTTTTAAAGTTTTATCTACATTACATTATTTTCTCATGTGTTCTTAATAATTTCTTTAAGGTACTTTTACTTTTTGATGCTAATTAAAACATCTAGAAGGTTTTGAAGGAGGTAAGGTAGCTCAATTATGGTTTGGTGACTTTTGCTTGTTAATAATCTGACCAAAGCGATCTTATTATAACAACATAAGGTAAACTATTCCTGTTTGGTTATTTTTGCGTATGTCAGACAAGTGTTAGAAGTTTTCAAATGACAAATCAGTAAAACTCACCATCCATAGTATAGTGACTTTTGCTTGTATATTTATAACGAAGGATTTATTTTTTTAGAGTCAATAATGTCTATTCACCTATAATGACTTTTGCTTGTTAAGATTTTATCGAAAGTCATTTAGTGGAAAACAAATAATTCGGATTTAAGCAACATTTTACTAACTAATGTACTGTGGTGACTTTTGCATCTTAAAGAACATAATTTTACGCTTCGTGTGACATACTCAACTCAAAACTGCCATTTTCAGGGTTGGTGACTTTTGCCTGAACGGTGACGATATATTAACACACTTTTACGAGTTAGCCATTGATCCGACATCCCATTGCATCTTAGTCGTAAAATATTCAGCCGATGTGTGTTAACAACGCTTATGTATGCGTGTGAAACATTGACTCTTAATGTAATCCAAAAATTACGAGTAGCGCAACTTAGCATGGAAAGGTGCATGTTGGGCATAATGCGTAAAGATTTGAAATGAGCCATTGTATAAAGAAACGGACAGAAGTACGCTACGTGATAAAGGTTGCTAAGTAGATGACATGGTATTGAGCTGGACACGTCACTCGGCAAGTGGATAACCGCTCAACCGTCAAACAGTGGTACAGAAGGGACACTAAACATCCAAAAGAACGCCTTAAATCCGTTAGATAATGCTGTAACGCTAATCAACACTGTGTTCATATTAAGTAACTGACGTTATTCGTATTAATACTAGGTAAAAACCTTCGCATATAGCCGAAAAATATCATTTTCCCTTTTTATTTCTTACATTGAGACAGGTAGGTAATAAATAACAAAGATAAAGAAAGTTTTTTGAGACGTTTACGCTTTTTAAATCATATTTTTTAACATAAAAATACATACATAAAAAATGAAACATTAAATACTCTTAAGGGGGGACATGCTCAGCGTAGGTCAAAATGGAGCATTTATTGCATTTTAAAAGCATGATCCTGGGCATTCCTTAAGTATTGTAGATAATCTATTTATATAATTTTGAAGCCTTAAACATTTGATGACTGCATAAAGTATTTTTATTACATAAAATAGTATTCTTTTAAACCTCTCGCTCTAATGTTTTAGAATATAGTCATATTTCAGTACATACATGTACCTACATGTGAGCAAGATCATGTTAATGCGCTTGTTTGAACATGTACATAACTGATTTTTTTAACGGTACATGTTCAAACATGCGCGTTAGGCTTCAAAATTATATAAATAGATTATCTACAACGTTTAAGGAATGTCCAGGATCATGCTTTGAAAATACAATAAAAGCTCCATTTTGACCTACGCTGAGCATGGCCGCCCTTAATGTCATGAAATTTATTTTCATACATTGTCACTACTAATCTTTATGTATAGGTATAAATTTTTATATTATTATATTGCGATTAGGTATATGGTTATTGTGAGAAAAATTTTCAATGTATTAGTTAATAAATAAGATGCAAAATGATTATTTACCTAATCAATTTCAGTACCTACCCCTAAAAGTGAGCTTAGAAATAAAGCGTTTTCACCTGTGAACAAAAAAAATGGTTGAAAGCTATGGCTTAAGAACATAAATCTCATTTTTTAGTACAATTAATCAATCGGTAAATGTTATTTTTTGGGAAAGCAATCTTAGTATATTTCTTCTATTTAATTGTATATTCTGGTAGGTACATATACATGTAACTTAAAGCATTCATAGGTGTCAAACCTTTCGGTTTCCTTGAGTAATAAATATTGAGTGAATAAGAGTTAGGTATCACGCATATATAATATTTTTTATATAGTTACTGTATATAAGTAATAAAGCTTCATTTAATTATAATATAATATCGTAGTAGACTTTTGAGTTTCCACCATGTGTCCTTCTCCTTCTTTCCTAGACGTTCGTCAAAACTTGAATGGTGAATATATTTAATAATGTTACTGAAAGGAGTAGGTTAAGAAAAATGGAATATTTGACCTTGGATAGAGATTGATGTGGGACTATTCTATACTTATCGATCGCTAAAATGATAAAGTGATAAATATTATCAATCTTAGGGTAGGTTTGAATCAAAGTATTAGCACTTATTGTAACAATTCTAATAAGATGTTTGTAATTGTTGCAATAAACACTATATTTTAACAGCACCTCTCTTGCTGCTGTTAAAATTTAGCACTGTACTTTGATACAAACCTAACCTTTAGTTTGATAATATTTATCACTTTATCACCTTAGCGGTCGATAAGTATAGGATAGACCCACAGATTGTCTTTATATTTCAGTGTTCACTTACTTGGTTCACATTATTAGCTATATAGCCTGCGGGAGTTGGACACGTCTGTTCTAGAGTCTGGAAAATGTTGTATTTATGCCAAAATTGTGTCAGTTGTAGTTTTTACTTTTTCCTTTGTCCTCTCTGCTTAGAGTTGCGACCTCCAATAATTGGAACAGCTCCACTTAAAGATTTTCTGTAATTATTTTCTACATCCCGAGAGACATTGCTAAATAAATATTCATAGTACCCTTAATTTGAAGACTTAAGGAAGTTCTATTTAATTTGTATCTATGCTCAACATGGCCATGTGGTAATTTAAGAAATCCGTTCCTATATTTTCAATATATTTTAGGATTAAGAGCAGAACCTAACTGAAAGCCAATGATAATATTTTTCATAAAAAAAACCAGATGAAGAAGTGACCATGATTTAAACTGAATTATGTTTTTCTTTCTTTTTGTGCCGTCTTTTATCGAAGGATTACGACTAGATGTTGCAAAATCGAAAAAAGCATAAACTGATAGATATAAAAAATAGATATTGGTTGTTATAATTTTTCTGCTTTCCTCATACCGAAAATACCAGTTTTTTAATTTTTTTTAACCGGTGTCGTTGAATACCTAGATTGCGGTTTTAAAAATATCGGTATTGCAAACCCTAGTTCCGACCAACTTGCAGTGCACCTCCCTATTCTGGGCCAATCGTATCAGATCCACAACGCCTTGGGCATTGAACCACTTACTGAAGTTGTGTAGTCAAGTGAATCTCCTTGTATCTAAGCATCTGGTTTCATCTGCCTTCGCCTGAATTATGAGTATCTGAACCGTATTATACGTAAATCGAATTATAAAAATAAGAACTGTTTATATTGCTTGATCTACGTTATACTGGATGGGGTTCACCGCCTTATAATAATGTTATTTTTTACCACGTTTTTCTTAGCTCGTATTCTTGTTGTCCGGTGGTTGTTTATCCAGTACAAATCTTGCAATCGATTTTAACTAGCTTACCGACTAGCTAGACATTTTAAACTTTTAGAATATATCAGAACATAATGCCAATGCATTCTTTTAATACTTTTAGCCATATTTAAGTAGAATTGAATTCATTTTCAGTTAATTCTGTTTTGCATGAAAAGTTATTTCGGAAGAAATCCATAATACAATCCACTTTTATTGGTTGTTAATGCGGTGTTCCTAGCAGTTAAATTATTAATATAAACGAGCGTTACTATGGAAATCAAAATAACATTTCAGTATTCTATATTTGTTTGTTGTAAAATAGCAAAAAAATGATTTGTTGACAATTGCCTTATTTGTCCTAAATTATTAATAATATAGAATTGTCAAGTTTATACGATTCAACAGAAAATTTAAAAACATGGTATATAAAAAGTTCTTTTTATCTTGTAATTATTTAAATAATATTATTGATAATTGTGTAAAAAAATTGAGTATGAGGTTAATATGAAACACATAATGGATACGTACACAATTTTAAATCAAATATATTCATCTGTTAAGAAAAATTATCATGAGTGACGACGTCTACTTTCACTTTAGTGGGCATGTCAATAAGTAAAACAGTCGATTTTCGGGGAGTGAACATTTAAAAAAATCACGAGACACGGTTAAAGCTCGCAAAAATGACTGTTATCAGTGTATCACTGATAACCAAAATGGTACCATGAAAACTGTTAATGGTGAACGCTGATGGAAGAACTTAAATGCACCGTATTATGTTGTTTAAACTGTATTTAAATACCACACCATATACCAGGAAACAAACATTAGAAGTTTCAAACATACATAATTTGAAAACACTTCTGAGAAAATATATAACCAATGGAAAAAATCTTTTTGAAAAAACACCCAGCAGGTATCGAAAGTAGGGCTATCGGCATCCTATCTAATTGCGACAAATTTTAACTAATGGCTCTTGGAATACTCTCAAATTGAGTTACTTTTGGCAATCGGCTTTTGTATTTTAAATGAAAGTAGTTATTACTTTAATCACTAACCGACGTCACTGATCACTCAAAGATTTTTTTGTTATATCTTACTTGACCTTTTTTTTTGAATTATTAATAAGTCTTTCAATGCTATAGACGCACTAGGCGCGTAACAATTAGTTGGCCATTAGATATAATTAGCATGGTGTTTAAATGTGTTAATTAATTAGTAATTATCTGATCAGCAGTGAATGTTATAACCATGTTCTTGCTTTTTCGTACAAGGTGGTTGTTAGTAATTTTGAACAATCACAAACACCCAGGTTTTGAGAACATAAATATTGTGTCCTCAACGGGAATCGAACCCAGAACTCTCGGGTAGAAGGGCAGCGCCTTACGCACTGCACCACGAGAACCGCCACTTACTTGACCTTGCTAATAATTTAATTAACTATTTTTTTATTCAACGACTAATTCACAAGATTTAAGAATGTAACAATCTTTTTATTGAAAATCTTCGGACTTCGTCGCATCAAAGGGCTTCAGATATAGGTAGATATTAGATAAAATGACTATAGCATTGTAGTCGATGTCCGTGGGCGCGAATCCCGAGAGACGCTGGTTTGATTCCTGCTGGGTGTTTTTTCTTCTTCTATTGGTTATATATATATTCTCAAGTGTTTTCAAAATTATGTATATTCGATAAAAAGAATGTTACATTCTTAAATCTTGTGAATTATTCATTTAATAAAAAATAGTGAATTAAACAAAAGTTTTGAAAGAGTTGTCGATAATTATTGTAAAGTGTTTACAATAAATCAAGATTTAAAAAACCGAAATATTGAAGGCAGTGATAAATGAGAAAATAAAAAGGACTAAACTATGCAGAGCGCCAAAACTATAGATGATATGACAAAGATAATAAATATAACTATTGAATAAACACTAAATCACAAGTCTTTTATAAAATTATAGACTTCAATTTATTTATTTTTTTAACATATTGTAGACATTACAAATTATAAGTTTAAGACGTTCACAACATGACATTTAGAAACAAAGATATATAAATATAACAGTATTACATAAAAAAAGAGATATATCAGTAGATGAATTAGATAGGTACAAGGAAGTACACCGGATGAGTTAAGCAGACCCTATTTTAAGAATTTATAAAACAACATCCACCTAAACTCATTCTAACGTAGGTGGAATATATCAACACCCGAAGCAATTTCGTTGAACATAGTTATCACTCTCCCAATTGGCATTACCAGTGGCAGGATGGTTCCGCACCTTGGAAGAATAAGCAACTGATGGTCTCTATTTCTAAGATAGTTATCAGGGACACACAGGTCAACACTGCCCAGAATGGCAGAGTTCTCATTTATACCTTGTATAAGTCGAAAAAAAGAAAAGAACCATACAGATGATGAACTTTGCGCCACCCTATAATATAGTTCAACCGCATTGCTCATAACGCAATTACTCATTGATAGTAGGAAATAAAAAACGTTCATGAAGATATTTATAACGTTGATTATTTACCTAATTATCACAGAAGCACTTTACAGTAAATGTCAGTAAAATAGTCTTCGGACTAATCAGCATAACACGAGTTTCAATAATAAAGCTTCTGCGCGTATATTTATAACTTTGTTTTTCCAGTCAGATCCGTGCACTTTATGGTAGGTGTTGGGGCAATTTTCCTGAAAGCATACTCCTGTATAGATTATTATGGCATTATCTTTAACAGTGGTCGGTACAGTATTGCTTGTTGCAGCACGGTTTTTAAAACTTTTTAAAACCAGAACCAAATAATAAATTACGTTGAAAGTACGTACAATAATACTTTTTTTTTATTATTTAATACTGGCAGAGGCGATGGGTTGAGGTGGGCTATTCCGTCATAAATAGTACACATTAAACTTTGTTAGTCATACGTATTTGTTTTTATTGAATTAAGACTACAATTTACAGATGGTATTGGTTAGTTCTTAAAAATCAATTAAACATTGCCTAAACCAAATCATATTACTTTTGGTATAATTTGAGCACACTTTTTAATTCATACTTATTTATTTTCGTTGGAGTAAGAATACAATATATAACACAATATATAACACAATATATTGTTGGTTCATTTTTTTAAATTCATTAAGCCCTGCCTAAACCAAACTATAATAGATAAAAAAAATATTCTATCTATAAAATATTCAAAGTAATGTATAATTTAATTGCATAATTTTAGATATTTTATAGATATACGAGTATTATTTGACTATTATCTATTAAGGCTTGAATTTCACAGGGTTTAATCGATTTAAAAAAAAAACTAACCAACACTATAATTAATGTAACAAATACGTATGACTGACAAAGTTAAGTGTGCACTATTTATGACAGATCTCAACAGCATACCTCCCACCCTTCGCCACTATAATAATATAGTACATTGAATATACACATGAGTCAAGAATTAGAAATTCTTAATATAAAAAAAGTTAATTTCATAATATAATTTTACTTTCCGGGTGACTGCTCTTGTTCTTGAGCTATCTGTCCATTTTTTGACTCATGCAAATGAAATATAATATTTACGCCGTCCAAGGTGTATCAAACTGTCTTTATATATTTAATGATGAATTTTTCAACGCCTCTGTGGTATGTAAAATTGTCTTTTCCCCATTTTATTTTTTATTAACGATTATTTTAGCACTCTTGTCTGTAAGTGTGACACCAACTATTTAAAGATCCGAAGATATTAGTCAATAATACGAATTGACTTTTTTTCTTTCTGACACTATTACTCTATGTGAGTCTTGTCTTGTGATACGTCACAAAATTATTATATTATGTAGTAATTATAATTAAAAAGTTTGATATGCCCTATAGAATCAGTGTATTCTTCCTTATTATATCCTCTATGCTTTTCTACAGTATTGCTTCTGCAATGAGCCCGAAACGTCGAGGAAAAAAAATGAGTAAGAGCACGCGGTGACCATCTAAAAATCTATTATACTAACAAATATTTTAAGTCATCACGTTTCCAATTGTCAGAATAATACAAACACTAATATATATGTATGTGAAGTATGTAATTTTATATTATTTTATAAATGTCACTATTCCTCAACGAAAATAAGCAAATTGTAAATAATTTTACCATACTAGTTTGTTGCATACGAATGCCATCTCTACCCCACGAACCAATAGATATGGCCCGGGATATTGTATCAAAATAAGTTGAGAAGCTTTCATGCTACATTACAATGTACGATAATCAGTAGCTACAAAATGAATGAAAAATAGTTTACTCTATCAAGTGTGGTATAAAAGGGTACAGATCTTGACTGTGAAAAAATATGGGATTAACTTAAACATATAGTATTTGTAGTAGTTACGCCTATCTCATAATATGCGTTAAAGTTCGTCACGTAAACATAACATCACGCATTCAATATTTGAGGACAGTCGGCGCGCTCTGTGTCTTTGGTTTTATGGCCCAAAACCGAACCCTGCTTCAAAACTGCTACCATACCCGGTAAAGTAAGCCAGATCTCAATAAATTTGTGTTCCCCGATATTGTGCAAATGAAAACTTAATTATCATACCCAAGGATTATAAAGGTCTGAAAATGATCCTGGATTTGCTGAAAGTGGCCGGGAACACCACCTGTCATGGTTGTATTTTTTTTTATAAAAAGCGTTGTAAACAGATATTTTTGGAACCATAGAAGAATATGTTATCAGTATTATTTATTGCATTTTTTTTTACAAATATTGACTCTGGATTGAAGAAAAATTTGCATTTTTACTCTGAATAATAAAATCGTTAAAAAACTGGACAATATGTAAAACTAAACATACAAAAAAGGCGAGTTACAAATAATATTTTATTAGACAATACTATTTATTGCAGTCTACCTAAAATTAAATCAAACTAAGTTATTTCATTAATATAACGTTGGTCTCATCACAGTTTGATGATAATATACTCACTTGGGCTTAGTTATAAGGCGAAACATTTTGATCTTTGTAAATATTAGAGGATATAAAATCTGCTACGATCTCAGATGGATTATGGAGGATTATTATGACAGTGGAATTATATATAAAGCTGCCTTTAATGGCCATTGCTCTGTTTCAATGCGGTCTTCTGGCACAATAGTGTTTGGATTAGGTACGAGAACTTTAGTTTGTTTGATAGTAAAACGTGCGTAATAAATGGAAGATGCAATATTCATTATACGTGTCCGTGGCACACTCAGGATTTAATATTGGGGGAGTCCAAGGAGGAGAATGTAAATTAGTCCCATGGCTCTTTTTCTTCTTCACAGCCTAATTTCTCGTTTATCGGTCTTTTGTCTATTGCACTCGGTGTATCTACACCATGGTCCCCACATCCTGAAACGGGCCCTTAGGTTAGGATATTTGGCGCCCCCCCTACCTACCGCTAAGATTAAAGGCAGTGTGAAACACTACATTAACGTTTTTAAAATTGTGTTTTAATTCAAATTAAGGGTACTTAAACAGTGAATTATTGGCGATTTTTAATACATCTATATATAAATAATGGAGGTGTCGAGTATCGACACATAATAATCAAAAAATATATTGCACAATTATATAATTGAAAATGTTCATGGCCATGAAGTATAATAGCGCTGCAGGAGACTTTTTTTTACTATTAAAGCTAATTTATGATGTGTGTTTATCTTACTTATCTGGTCAACCCAACACGCCGGGCCCCCCACAGCCCGGGCCCCCAGGTTAGAGCCCTGTTAGCCCTCGCCAGCTATGACCTATACCACTCCGGAATTCGAGAACACCGAGATTTTTTTGGCAGTTCCATTAGGAATTGGGTTTCTAAAAAAACCCGACATGTGTTTTGAAGTTTTTGCATTAGAAATTACAATCTAAGAAATTTTTCTAAAAAGGGTGCTGGAGAATTACAAATCATTTTTTTGCCGTGTTTTTATTTGTCTAAGCCCGAAGGTATAGTTTATTGGCTGTCCATTTCAATGTTTAAAATCATTTTAATAATTTTCATGTTTGGGGGGTGTCAGGGCCCCTTGCCCCCCCCCCCTGAGTGCGCCACTGATACGTGTCTATCTAAATGGATTCAGGACAAAATGCATTGTATATAACTTAAGAGTTAAACTTATTTAAGAGAGAAACTTGAAAAGCAACTAGTATATTGAAAGAAGGTTATCCAAATCTCCAACTTCGGTTATAGTCGATTGCTTCAAAGATGGGTACATAGGACAAAACAGCTGTGAACATAACAAGATAAAGAAAAATTAACAAGAAAACTTTCAAAACCATCACATACAATATAATAGTATACTAGCTGAAGTAGCCGGTTTTGCACGAGATCGCTTCACTAATCGATATACATTTAATGATTACATTTTTTAATATCAAAGCAGACGTACAATAAATGTCAAAATAAAATAATTCTGACAGAAGTAACGGCCAAACAAAAGAACCTTAATATTAAAATCGAATCCAAAATATGCAAACTTTATCTTAATCTGTGGAAAAATTCAAAATTTAAGGAAACAGACAAATAAATATACTTAATATCTCTATATATATAAAAATCTCGTGTCACGATGTTTGTGGTCGAACTCCTCCGAAATGGCTCAACCGATTTTTATGATTTTTTTTATGTATATTTGTTAGGTATGAGAATAGGTCAACAAGTATATTTTATACCGCTAAGTGATTAGGGTATCTCTATCCAGAAAAATTTTCTTTTATTTTTTTGACAATTTTTTTTTTGTATTTTTTTTATTAATTGGCATAGAAAAATACCTATAAGCCAAAATTTTCACTCTCCTACCCTTACCCTCTCATTTTAAAATCGCGATTTTATTATTTTTGTATGAACAAATTTAACCGTCGTTCGTATTTGGTGATAGATGGTGCTACGTCCGAGAAGAATTCAAGAGAAGCGTCGCGTCATTTTGATATTTCATTCGGCATATCACAACGCAGTGCGTGCAAAATTTTGTACGATTTATTTTAATTTATCTATTTTTGTGTGCATGTATTACAGTGCACAATGCCAGCAAGACGCAAGGGGGGCCATTTGGGCCGTCGAACGAATAAAGCAACAAACATGCGAAATAGTAGAGCAGAAAGAACAGACAAACAAATCTAACAAGATAACAAAAACGTGCGTGTAAGCATGTCGCAATTGCGTGCATCTCAATCACAAGAGGCACGAGCTGAACGAAATCAACAACAACAATTGAAACGGAGCCAAGCGCGCCGGTTCGTAGTTAACACACGAAGAGCAAATGACCGACAACGCCAACAAGTACATCGAACATTTACATCCGCTTCGTTCCTTCGTCTCGCATTCGAGTACGAGCCAGATATTGAATATTCCGCTCATCCGAAAGTGCTGATTGGTGCTATGAACAAAGAATGTCTCCATTGTCATGCGCTCAAATTCAAACATGAGTCAGCCGGGATGTGTTGCGCATCAGGAAAAGTGCAACTACCAGAAATTTAGATACCACCAGAACCATTAAACGGCTTGCTCATCAGCACGGTTCCAGATTCAAACCTGTTCCTGAAGTCCATTCGCACATTCAATTCATGCTTCCAAATGACTTCGACCGGAGCAACAGAAATAGTTCACAATACTGCGGCAAATGGTCAACAATTCCATTCTACGTTCAAAATCAACGCGGCGGTGAGAACATCAATCATGTGGATGCCTAATGCCAGGCGCATCGTCGGCGAACTGGACGCCCTGTTGAATGAGCACAATGAATTATTGAAATTCTTCAAAGCACACATACACGAATTGCAAAGTGACAATCACGCTATTGTCATCAATCCTGATAAAACACCAGCTGGAGAGCACGTACGTCGAATCAATGCGACTGTTGTTGACGACATTGCTGGAATCATGGTTGGCGACCGCACATCGATGCGAGAAATCGTGATTCGAAGAAGAAACAATAATCTGGAGTTCATCGCTGACACACACTGTTCATACGACGCTCTCCAATATCCGCAAATTTTCTGGAAGGGACAAGACGGATATTGCATAAACATTAAACAACGAGATCCTGTCACAGGTAATTCATTCATTATGAACATCATTACTCATTTTGAATTGAGAAAATGAATGGTTGATAATTTTTTGTTTTTATCGGCGGTCATCGTCTACAGCGCTCTATTCCTCTTTCTGTCATAGATCCCATCCCCACACACTTACAATAGATTCGTTATTTTTTTATTTAACAACCAAAATATTCACAAGAAATAATTTATATGGCAGAACAACGTTTGCCGGGTCAGCTAGTATATATATAATATATTATTATAATACTAACTGAGGTATACAGCTTTGCACGGAATCGCTTCATTGATCGATATACATTCATCTTACTTAACAAAACAATAATAATTACATTCTTCAATATTAAAATGTCTCTATCTTTTTTTTTTGCGACCATGTCCGATCCTGATAGGATCATATGGGCCTCCACAGAGTGGAGGTTTGTATTGACAGATTTTGTTTTTTACGAGAAATGGATGTCAGCCACTTGCTCAACCTATTAGGTCCTTACCCTGACACACACAAATTGAAAAACAATATGTGTACTTGCCAGACCCAGGATTCGAACCTGGGACCCACGGCTTTATAGTCCAACGCTTATGCCGCGCGGCCACCGTGGGCGTGGGCTATCGTGGGCCACCGTGGGCTATCTAGACATACAATATGTCAAAATGATAATAATTCTGACAGACATGTCAAACAAAAGAAATTAAAATCGAATCCAAAATATGCAAACTTTATCTGTCGTGAAAATTCAAAATTTGAATTAGCATGGAAGCAAAAAGTAATTTGTACACACAAAGTTTGCATTTTTTTATATAATAATATGTCAGTTGGGGTCAAGTTGGAAAAGGAAATCAAACAAATATGTTTTGATTTATATATATTATAGGTTTATAATAATTTTATTAAAACAACAAAAATAATAATTTTTAGTAGGTACTTAACAATAAAACAGTAATATAAAAATAACGTAGTTTGAAAACTGACTCTTATTATAATGCAGGTAGAGTTAATTTTTCCGTCACTTTCATCTGTATTAAGGGCGGACGTGCTCAGCGTGGGTCAAAATATAACTTTTTTTCTATTTTCAAAGCATGATCCTGGACATACCTTAAACGTTGTAGATAATCTATTTATATAATTTTGAAGCCTTATTATCCTTCATATTTATTTTGAACATTTGATGACTACAAAAAGTATTTTTATTACATAAAATAGTGTTCTTTTAAACCTCTCGCTCTAATGTTTTAGAATATAGTCATATTTCAGTACATGAATGTGCAGCGGTGTTAAGATTTTTTACATTTATTAATTTTTAAACGTATTTATAAAACCATTAGTATAATTTATGACGAGATAATCTTTGTAAAATATTTACGATAAAAAATTATATCAATAATCTCTGTGATCCCAAATTTGACAAGAATAAGGCATTTTATTATTCAAAAAATGGGCAAGATTAACACATTTGAAGATAATTCTAAGGATACTAATTATAAACAATGTTTTTGACCATTTAAGTGTGATAAACATTCTACGAATAATGATTGCTTTATAATAATTATTGACCTAAGAATAAGGTAGTGTTTTTTTGAAATACGCCATTTCTTTTGTCATTCCCCCGTGGTTAAACTACAACATACGGCTGTAGCTATAAATTGACAAACTGAAATTGAAATAGGAAGTAAGATCATGGTAACATGTAACACTTAAAATGTGCTAATCTTGCCGATTTTTTTAATAATAAAATGCCTAATTCTTGTCAAATTTGGGATCACAGAGATTATCAATATAATTTTTTATCGTAAATATTTTACAAAAATTATCTCATTATAAATTATACTAATGGTTTTATAAATGCGTTAAAAAAATAATAAATGCAAAAAATCTTAACACCGCTGCACATTCAAGTAATAAAATATGACTATATTCTAAAACATTAGAGCGAGAGGTTTAAAAGAACACTATTTTATGTAATAAAAATACTTTTTGCAGTCATCAAATGTTTAAAATAAATATAAAGAATAACAAGGCTTCAAAATTATATAATAGATTATCTACAACGTTTAAGGAATGTCCAGGATCATGGTTTGAAAATGCAATAAAAGTTCCATTTTGACCTACGCTGAGCATGTCCCCCCTTAATTGGTATATTAGGTTTAATTTATAAATTATACGGTAAACTAAAAATTTGTAGTAATTGTATTCAATGGAAAGGACAGAGTTATAAGATAATTTAATTATCAATCTTAGTTACCTTATTTACAACGTAACTATTATTTACTTATTTGGGTTCATCATTATAGAAAACACTTTCCTTAGAATTTGTATTATTTTTGTGTTATAAAGTTGTCATTATTTATGAAGCCATTTAAAGATTGACTCCTTGATAAAAACTGCCTTTTATATTGGCATAGCATTCTTCAGTAAACATATACCTATTTAAAAAAATATTTTTTATGTTTGGCATATTGGCATCCTCAGTAAACACGTGTGTAGTGGGCAACAGCCTTGGGCCTTGTACAACAAAGTAAAAATCATCGAGTCATTCATATCTATCAGCATATTCTACAGGTGTGACATACTTCGATAAAATCGACTAGCTCGGGCTTTGTCATCGAAACGCCTCGAAGTTGCAACGATGCGGCGGTCAGTATTTTTCCCAATTGGAAACTTCATCAACAATGGCAATTTACCGAATATTTATGTATATAAATAGCGATATATAGTTGATGGGTTATCTCAATCCGTCCAGTACCCCAGATCAGATTCAGTCTCAGTATCACACTGCACAGTATTCACTTCCACCGAGCCTTATACCAGCGCACTTTCTCGACGCGCATCGTCCGGAGCAGTCTCTAACCATGCCTGGGACTCAAGTATCACTTCCACAGAGACTCAGATCGCTAACATAACTCATGTATAATTATTTATTCTCGTACCGACTCACTCCTCGACCCACTCAACAACCACTGGTCTATTATTTCATCTCTATATCTGTCACCCCTAAGTGGTTCACGTCCCTTTACAACGAGACCCCTAAACGTGAAATATATTAGTTGCAGGATATTCACTAAAAGTACTTATTCTGTAACAAATACCTTGGTCAAGTAAGTCATCGTACTATTCTTTTCAAAACGAGGGATTGAACCGGCGCTCACGACCTGATTGTATACCTATTCTCTACAAAAAATAGATGAAATTTAAATTCAGTAGTTACCAAAGCAATTAATACAAAACAATTCGAGACGGGTAAATAAATAAATGATTGATCTTGACGGAAATAGCGTCGCCGATGGAAAATAAGTTTTTCGATTAAATTTACGAAAACCATTTTTTGAAGTTGTGATTTTTAATTTTAAATTCGTGCACATAAATTCTCAAGACGTCCAGAAGGCTAGGAATATCTTTTTTTTGTTGAAGCGGACAGAAAGTATTATGTTCTGGTATTTTTTAATTTAATAAAAATGTCTCATTAGGCGGTCCACTTATTTTCAAGGCCCTTTTTAAAGTTGATATTAATAAAAAAAAGCTCTATAACCTTGAACCGGAAGTTTTTATCTGCAATCTACATAGATGTTAGTAAGTAGAATCTATTTTAACGTTTCGAAACGTATATCTTTTTTATAAATCATTTACTTTCGAGAGGATTGATAATAAATTCACGTCTTACTTTCTGAACTATCTATACCGGTTTCAGTACCTACTACACAGATCGTAAGTTATACTACTTTGCGAACTATTACATTTTCAGGTATTTTTAGAACATAATACTATTTTCCAGTGTTTGAGATATATTCGAAATGTTTTAACTTATTCCAAGGCTAGATATGAATTTTATCTTTAGTTGAAAACTTTATTTTATTTTATACTAAACTCATCTGAAGCTTGTACGTGCGTGCGAATTTACAAAGGTAACACAGAAATATTATTAAATTTAATATAAAATATAGAATAACATTAATTTAATAATTTATTTTAGAAACCGATTTTATTTTGATGTGCATTTGAAATTATGTAGTAAGTAAGTATCTTTGATGAAAAGTCTTGTAAGCGATTAATTAGTACCTACATAGCACACTACAATGAGACGCTACAGATAGTTTAAAACAGGTTGTTCCATACGCCAAGTCAACAGATATGCAGTATTCAGAAACTTAAATTTTTCCTATAACCGAGCTTATTAAATAACAATGTTATATGCAATTTAATTTATATGTTTATTGGGAATTATTTCTCTAAGGGGAATTATTTCTCCAACTTGGGGTAAAAATAAGCTACTGATAATTACCGTTTGCTGAATACTGAATTGAAAAGCAACTAATAGTAACTCCCAAAGAAGAAGAAGTTGTTGGAAAAGGCCAGAACTTACCCTAAGTAGTTGTCACTCTGAATAGATAACTGTCAACTATGTATAATACATATAGCACTCTAATCAAAGTAATTATTTGTAAGGTTCTGCTTAAATATAAAACCGTTTCCTGTTAGGAATTATTTAATGCTTTAAGTTGATATATCTTATTCCTTCAAGAAGACATAACGAATGATTGGATGAAATCAAAACTCTTTGTTCACGTATGACGTTTCAATTTTATAACTGAAAAATCGAAAAACTGTGACCCAAATAATAAGAAAGGAAAGGAAATTGATATTTGCAATGCACAACCTGTCGCCTCTTATAACATCGGATCTGATTACACATTTTGAAAAATGCTGTGGCAGGAAATTCAAGGAAAATTTGGTACCTACTTAATTTTAAACCGATACCGCTGACTGAGGGATATTTAAAAAAGTGTCCTTTTTACTACATGCACCGAATGAAAAATATTACAAATCGTACATATCGAAGATTGTTAATAAACATATACTTGATTTTTCCTTATATTTATTATCTGTACTTTTAATACATATCATATTCTATTTATTGAATGATTATTTAACTTTAAAAATATTTTTTTTAATTAACCCATTTGAGGATCACTTGAAAATGCACACTGATTACTGAAATTGATATAGCTCATTTATTATTCATTACTCATTCAACTATTAAATTTTTCTATTACTTATTTATATTTGAAGTTAATTTTGTGTATCAATGGAATCAAGAGAATATGTAAAATATAGGTTTTTGTATTTTTTTTAGCCTTTTTTATACAAAATGACAAAGGTAAAAAGTCTATGATAGAAGTAAATGATAAAATAAAGATATACTAAAACTAAAGCTACATTTAATATTCTTTAAGATATTTAGAAGATGGAGGGCTATTTTATGTTTTTTACACACTCAAACACCTCATATCTCACAACTAGGGATTCCAATCCCGGGATCCCGAGCTATTTTCAATACCTATGAATCCCGGGATTGGTAAACATAATTCCGGGATTTCGGGATTGATTTTTATCAATTTTTATGGAAAATAAAATAAAAACTAAAATATAACAGAAAAAATACTTTTAATAACAAATAACTAAATTAGAAATAAACTGATTTTGAATGAAGTTTGATTTATACCCATATTATATAAGTTGCCGATTCATTTTATTTTTTCTCATAAATCAATAAAAATGAGAAAGATTGGAAAAAAACAATTCTTCGCACTTTTAACAAAGTAATTCCACCATGATCTCATAAGTTTTACGGCAGTTTCATATTTGGCTGATTAATTAGATTTATGAAGTGGAAAGGCCATACACCACGATTTGATTTACTATTTTAAATCTAGCTAACCCATTAATCAAGTCTTTACTACCAGAAATAGCAATCTCATATTAAATTCACATTATTATTTATATTACAATATTATTTAATCCATTAAACTTATGTATCTTCAACATTGAACAATTAACATAATTTACAATAATAATAACAAGATAAAAAGAACTTTTATATACAACGTTTTTAAATTTTCTGTTGAATTATTATGCTAAATATGCTCAAACTTGTACTTGATATGAATTAAATTAAAAGCAAACAAACAAACAAATGTAAAATACTGAAATGTCATTTTGACATTTCATTTTGATTTCCATAGTAACGCACGTATATATAAATAATTTAGTTGCTAGGACCACCGCCTTAGTAACCAATAATAGTCTTTAATTTTTTACGGATTTTTCTGAAATAACTTTTCATTCAAAACAGAATTAATTGAAAATGAATTCGATTCTGCTTAAAGATGGCTAAAAGCATTAAAAGAATGCATTAGCATCGTGTTCTGATTTATTATAAAAGTTTTAAATGTCTAGCTAGCCAGGAAGTTAGTTAAAAATCGATTGCAAGATTTGTACCGGACAAATAAGAATACGAGCTAATGAAAACGTTGTATAAAAATGTCTTAAATAGTATAAATTATACTAGATTTATTTTTGACCGATTTTAACAATGTTATTTGTAAATATAAAAAAAATGTATTAACTAAAAAAGGGATTATAAAATTGTAATCCCGAAATCCCGGGATCAGAATTTTGGCTCGGGATTGGATTCCCTACTCACAACTGATAATTAATTTAACAAATTTAAATAAAAATAGATTTTATAAACCAAATAACTCTTAAAAAATATATCGGACTCTATATAACTAACACCATAAAATGACAGCTATATCTTAAAAAATCAAAATATGATTTTAAATATTTGATTTTCACCGTGTCCAGCACCCTGTAATAGCGGCGCCAAATTGGTTCCGATTGTCTCCAATGGGTTAAGAGCATTTAACATAATATTAATATCTAAAACAAATGGTACATATTAAAAAGTACCTAACAGTATATGAATGTTTTAAATCACCGCGATAATTATAAATGAATGATTCAATAATCGACAGAATAAGATAGTAAAAAAAAAACTGAAAACCCTGCTTAATTATGAGAAATAAATGCGAGCACGCTTGCAAGTGACTTTTGGGGTTAGATATACTTGTTAAAACATGGTGCCGAAGCGTGATCGAAGAAAATAAATTTCCAGTTGTTTGCGCCAATTTCCATGCATACCTTCACGGTGTTACAACTATACAATCACCCAAGTGACACCACCAAGTTAAGTGGAATGGGACATGAGTGTGCTATCAAAAATCAACGTAAGCTAATTCTTAAAAACCGTCAGTCAATGATCAACGTGTCAACATTTAGGTTAGTGTTCATATTATCACTCTTCCGCTGTACTCTTCTATACAGTTCCAACCAGCCAGTCAGCAAATGCGTAATTTTGTCTTACCGTCACGCAGTAGGCTCTTTGTAAAGTAGAATAATGGTTTAACGATGACTGTAATGAGTTTCCAAAAGAAGACCAAAACATAATTTTCATGATGGATGAGAAGTTTAGTATTTCTTTGCGACGGTGAAAGAAAAGTATTTTTATTTACTTTGGAAGACCTCTGTCTTTAACTAAACATAAAATCGTTTGTTTAAGTTGAACATATTGAAAGTATTTTTTTTTAATCATTAATAACCATGTCCTTGCTTTTTCATACAAGGTGGTTGTTAGTAATTTTGGACAATCACAAACACCCAGGCTTTGAGAAAAACACATAAATATTGTATTCTCACCGGCAATCGAACCCAGAACTCTCGGGCGGAAGGCCAGCGCCTTATCCACTTAGTAGTAGTAGATTACTGTCAGATTTGATACTGGATCACAGCCTGCTTGAAATTGGACATGCCTAGTAAGTATAGACTTTTGGGGATGATGTTGTATCGTTGTTGCTTGGATGTTGTAAGGAGAAAGTTTATTTATCGATACAAGAATAAATAAATACAATGATAAAGGTGACAGAGTGATGTTATAATCGCGGGTATGGATGCACTGATGAGATTGACTATATTATTCAATTAACTGCCGATATACCGAGATATTAATATAACCGAGAGACTGGACTCGAGTGGAATGACGGTTGACTGTGTCGAGTGACCGGACTTGAGATGAGTAGTAGGCCGAGTGATGGACTCGATATGAGTGAGGATTTATGGATTGTCCGTGGTATGTAACATATGCAGTTCATACATTACAAGATCTTGTTATGATTGAGGAAATGCTGACTTGCTTTCACTCTATTGTTTTGTTTTGATAAAAAAAATATACATATTAAAGTGTGTCTCCATTGTAATGATGAGTAGTAAAATTGCTACAGACTATATAACTTTATAAAAATATACATACAAATGATAAGAATGTTTTAATTATGTCTGTCTATATAATACTTATATGTTTGTTATCATATTACTCGTAGCGTATTTTTCGGTATAAAGATGAGCATACTATGTGTTTTTAATTTAGCATTTAATTATTTTCAAAACCTTCATTAAATTTTCTATTCGTAATTTAAGTCAATCTAAAGATGCCTCAAGGGACTTGGGATTATTTACATATCATGTCACAACGTTTGGTATTTTCGTATTTAAAAAAATAAATGAAATGTCTAAAAATACGTAAAGAGGATTTTATCCAAAGTTATTATTTATATTCCTACCGCCGAAATTGCTCCAACGGTATAATTTTATGAATTTAGTGACGACCTTCTAGAAACTTTACAATAATATTAAAACGTCAACAACTGAATATATTTTTCAAGTCAATAAAACCGATCCTGATAATTAGTGGATAATACTAGTAGATCGGTGGAATATATCGGAAAAACCACCGAAAGGTGAAATTTTGTATAAAAAAATATTTTTTTTTGTATAACCGCATCAAAGTTTACCCAGGAACCACTATACTTCTTCTAATTCCTTTGTACAATTTCAGAAAATTTCTCTCTTTGTTGCTGCTTTAAATATTATGAATTAAGTGCTGACCTCAAACCAGTCTTTGAGAATTTTGAACAATAACCGTTCATCTTATAACAAAGCTTTGCAGGAGCAATATGGTGGAAAAAAATTCACTTTTATAAAATTGCATCCTAATTTAATTCTATATTAGAACACATATTTTATGGTGCTGAATTCTAATTAAAAGTAAAACGTCATAATTGGATGCAAATAAAATACCAAACTCGTACCAAAATATCAATTTACTATAATTAGCGTCTGCTTTGATTGATTTTCATTTTATTCACGCATTTTATAGTATTAAATATACATGATGGCCGAGCGGCTTGGGCGTCCGCTTATAATGGTGTGGGTCCCAGGTTCGAATCGTGGGTCTGGCAATTACACATATTGTTTTTCAATTTGTCTTTGTAGTCATAATATGGACCTGATAGATTGAGCCAGTGGCTAACACCCATTTCTCGTAAAAACGACGATCTGTTAATACAAATCTTAACTCCGCGGTGGTTCCATATGATCTTATTTGGATCGGACGTGGCCAAAAGAAAGAAAATAATACTTTTAGTTATAAGTTAAAATTAGCACTTTGGAATTGGAACCCATGAACGGACGGTAAAGTACACGCAGAGTGAGAATCAAGAAAAATACAAAAAAAATTAAAAATAAGATAACCGACTTTACAACCAAAAGTCTTGAATGATTTAGGTAAATCTTTCTTTTATGTAAGAAAAAGGACATAATAAAATTACTTAGTGATAAAACAGCACAAAGGACTTTTTAATATATTTTTTCATATAATGAATAGGTATTATATATTATACTTTTAGCTTGTGATTTTCTTCGTATACGTTCCAAATGAGAAATTAACTCTATAGTAAGATGGCAAAACATAAATTTCCGTTTTTATTAATAGTTCAGGAGAGCAATTTTAAACTTTGAAAAAAAGTCAAAAAATGGACATATAACATATTGACACAGTTTATTTCTCCCAACCTCAGAGTAATGATATATAGAGAGGGCCTATTATTCGGCAAAATGAAGCTGTGTTTCTAGCGTATAACGATTTTATTATTATCAACTTAACTATGAAGCGTTATTATACCATCGTGTTGCTTTTCAGTACGACCACATGTTCTAATAAATTAACTATTATTAAAATAACTTTATATTGAACACAAAAACAATAAATTTCAGCAGCACGTGCTCGCGGTTTTTAAATGCATATAATCAGCCAAATCATTTTTTTCCGGCGACGTTTTCAATTTTTTTTACTTCAGCCGTAGAAATTCTATCTAACTCTTATTGACGCATATAGCGGAGATATTATAAGCGTGCCGAATGCTTACTCACTCGCACGTATGGTTCGTTTTTGTTCAGGTATAACACTATATAACCTATAACACTACAAATCATATTTTTATATCATGTTGCATAACTCAATTTCATTCATCTTACCAAAGAACTACACATTTTCCAAATATTGTATTTGTCAGCTGTTTATATACTGATCTGATCGCAATGATACCTCAATTTAAAAATTAAAGAACAAGCAAATTTAATGAGTGATGCATGAATTTTGTATCAATATTAGTATGATAATATGACCTGCTGGCGTATACGGTTCAATAGTAGCGAAATGATCTGTAATACGTGGCTGACGCAAATGGACAAAATGTAAGTATAAAGGCCATCGTTATGATGCTTAAAAATGTCATCAATTTTGTACTGGAAGAGGTATTGATAATAATGATATTTAATGAAAGTTTTTAAAATTTACTATACAATTTATAATGAAACAAACGGAAAAAATAGAAATACTTGATGCCACTTTTGCAAGTATTGCAAAATATTGCTGTCGAATTTCAATTATTAATGTGTCAGTGATATATTTTCTGAATAAAACAAAACCAAATTGCCACATAGGTTTATAAATAGTTGAATATTATTACGATACTTAAAATTTATAATGAAACAAACGGAAAACAAACAGAAATGCTTGATGCCACTTTTGCAAGTATTGAAAAATATTACTGTCGAATTTCAATTATTAATGTGTCAGTGATATATTTTCGGAATGGATCAAAAACCAAATTGCCACATAGGTTTATAAAATACATAGTTGAATATTATTACGACACTCACCTTACCATACAATATTGACATAACAAATCTAACGATTGTCGCGTTTATTTCTTAAATTTTTTGACGAAAACTTTTGTTTAATATGGCTTTTAAAATCCCCATGAATTTTGCTTCCGCTTCAGATGGTATGTATTATAAAAATCACTAGTTATCTTTGTCGCAATTGGATAGAACACGTATATTTTGATGGTCAGTGCACACATGTCACATGGGCGAGAATCTCGGTAGGCGCACGTTCGAATCCTGCTGGGTGTCATTTTTTTTATAGTGGTAATATATTTCTTAAAAGTATTTTTTATATGATGTATGTTCAATAAAACCTATGATTATTTGAAATTAATGTGTATATAATACCTAACTATCTAGAATTTAGCTGCTTTTCATAGAAATATATTTCAAAATATTCATGTTTTGTATTATCATTGGACTGCAGTGCTCTTTAGTTACTAGTGTTACTACTAATTGAAAATTTTATCGTGTGGAAGAATATTGACAAATAATAAAAAATATTATTCATATTCAATTATGGAATCAAAGGGAACAAGTGAAAAAGTGACTCGCTTGTTTCAAAACAAATGAAAAAGTAAAAAGTGAAAGAATGACTCATTTGCTTTTAACTTATATGTACTTTAGTTACTAGTAATTTAAACTTTTGTTGTATGGAGATTCGCAATATTATTTTTAATTATTCATGTTTTGATAGATCCAAAAATAACAAGTGAAAAATTGACTTACTTATTTTAAAACAAATGAAAATGTAGTAAACTGCATTACCTCTTGAGCTTTCATTTATTATTTTCACCAATTCATGTCATTACCATGTCAACCGACCATTCATGTCAACCGACGATTTTTTTTGCATTTCACTGATTTTTCTACTTAAAATATAAATAAAAATTTCTTTTAGCAAACTTTATATTTCATTTCACGTCTTTTGATAAAAATATAACTGTAAAATATGAATTTATTGGAAAAATTCATCGGGAAACAAGAGTTTGTCATATTTACATGTCGTGAAAAATTCTAGAGGCATCCTTCCCGTTGGGTGCGGGTAATTTTAAACTTTGACGTTTGCATTTTGTGGTTGGAAAACGTAAAAGTATTATTTACATAAAATGTTTTTAGATAGGTACTTGAATGCGTAAAAAACAGTGTCCCTAAAACGTGTGATGCATAATACGAGTTTTTTATATTCATAAGAGTCTTTTCGTGATATTTACCTTATCCTAAATAGCGTATTGATTTCAAACTGTTTAGATAGGTATTTTTACGTTTTGCTGTAAAGATCAGTGGTTTTGAACCCTTTTTGTTTTACGGAACCTTGAACCTCTTTATAAAATCACTGGGAACCTTTACCCGGCTGACACATTAAAATACAGGTCACTAAATTTCAAAATAGATATTTTATATTATTAATGAACAATACAGTTAAATTGGTTATAAATATCTATAAGAATATATTAAAGTGAATAAATATATTACATTAGCAAAGGGTGGAGGTAGGCTGTTAAGATTCGACATAAATAATAGTGCATATTAAACTTTGCCAGTCATATTTATTTAAATTCTTTTTTATGTACTAAGACAATTATTGTTTGCAGATAGTGCTGGGTAGTTTTTAAAATTCAATTAAACCCTACCTAAACCATAAAATTATAGCATAGGTATGATATGGGCGATCCGACAAAAATTGTGCATACTTTTTCAGTCATTCTTATTTTGATGCCGTTTGATTAAGAATACATATTAAAATTCATTAAGCCCTGCCTCAACCAAACAATATTCGATAAAAATATTATTTTATCTATGAAATATCTAAAATGGTGTATGGCTTAATCGCATAATTTTAGATATTTTATAGGTAAACTATTTTTTGACTATTAGGTATCAACTATGGCATGAAATTTTAAAAACTAACAAACACTATCTACATATTATTGTAGTCTTAGTTCGATAAAAACAAATACGTTTGACTGACAAAGTTTACTGTGCACTATTTATGTCTATATATATAATTAACTATTTCTTTTATTCAACGAATAATTCACAAGATTTAAGAATGTATCATTCTAATTATTGAACATACATAATTTTGAAAAACATTTTCTGAGAGAATATATTATAATCAATAGAAAAAATCTTTTTTTGAAAAAAGTAAGCCACCCCGTCAAGGAATCGAACCCTGCATCTCCCGGGTTTACGCCCTATCCACGCATTATCTCTATGCTATGCAGTGACATACTAATTGCGACAAATTTTAACTATTGGTCACTTTTAATATCCACTCATCAGCGCTCTTCCAAATCAAGCTACTTTGGCAATCGATTTTTGTTTCTTAAATCAAAGTAGATACCTATTACTTCGATTACTAACCGAAGTACGTAACTTACTTGAACATGCTAATAATTTATAATTAACTATTTCTTTTATTCAACGAATAATTCACAAGATTTAAGAATGTATCATTCTAATTATTGAACATACATAATTTTGAAAAATACTTTCTGAGACAATATATTATAACCAATAGAAGTAATTGAAGTAATAGGTATCTACTTTGATTTATGTAAAAAAAATCGATTGCCAAATTAGCTTGATTTGGAAGAGCGCTGATGAGTGGGTATTAAAAGTGACCAATAGTTAAAATTTGTCGCAATTAGTACGTCACTGCGTAGCATAAAGGTAATGCGCAGATGGGGCGTAAACCCGGGAGATGCAGGGTTTGATTCCCTGCCGGGGTGGCTTACTTTTTTCAAAAAAAGATTTTTTCTATTGGTTATAATATATTCTCTCAGAAAGTATTTTTCGAAATTATGTATGTTATATCTATATATTATGAAAATTATAATAACTGTTGCATATTTGGATTTATTTACATACGTGGGGACATGTTGTTAAAATTTTATTTTGATAATATTGATAATCAATGAAGGATACCTACTGATCGAGGTTAACTGATGACAACTTGGACAACTACTTTTTAAGCTTTTTTACCGATTACTCTTCTGATTTGAAACACTTATCATATGAATTTAAAGCTTCATATTAAATGATATTTTTATTGATTGGGTATTTTTTTGTTATTGTGTTCTAAGGCCGCCCGCCGATTATGACGGCTAGTCAGTGTAGCACGTCATAAATTCTGGTAGGTGCGCACAAAAATAGTTGAAGTATACAATCATTGTAATTTACTGACTTACGTGTAGTTACGGTTATAATGTAGTGGATCCCAGGTTCGAATAATGGGTCTAGAAAATACATATTATATTGTTTTTCAATTTATGTTTGGGGCCAGAATATGGACCTAATAGTAAACGACCTCGTAAAAACAAAAATATGTTCATACAATCATTCACTCCGTGGAGGCCCATATCGACGTGCCCTAGAAAAACCATGATAAGTCTGAAAATAGCGTTTTAAGTTTTATAAGCTTTTTATAATATCATATTTTTTGTGCATGTCCTGTAAAAATTTCAGGTCTCTAGCATAAAAATTGACAAAGTTAGGTTTTCGACAATGGTGCTCTATATCTACATATCGCATCGACCAAATTTGTGTTCACATAAATATCCGAGGAGTATAGTCATATATCAATAAAAAAGTGTACTGCGTTTTATTTTACGAGTAAGAAGGTTGTTATACTTGCAATAACAGTCTTTAACGGAGATCCTAATATACGGCATGGTTTATATTGACGTATCACATTAGTTTTGAAAAATATATTGGTTTATCTTCGGAAAATATTGGAATTTGCAGTAATTAAATGCAGTTTTAGTTAAAAAGCTACTCACTAGTCACTAGTACTAGTGTTTTATTATCAAAATATTATATTATTGAATATAAAACAAACAAAATAGAAAAGAATTATTTTGTACTAATATAGGTAGGTACTTTTACTATACTAGGACACAGTAATAATGTCTAAATATTGATTATTCATTATATTGATTCATCAGCCAATTTCAATCCACCGCAAAATAAAGACCTCCACAAGCTTTCTTCGACTATTTTCGGTTAATTACTCTTCTACTTAGATATCCAAAAAACAATGTTGTAGGTAATGTTTAAGTTTGAAATTGTTATATTATTTGATATTAAACAAATATCCAATAGAAAACGATATGGATATATCATTATAATAATTCACTGTTTCAATTATTTAGATGAGTAAAAAAAGTATGTAATTATAAATAAAGTTAATTTAAATAAATACCCAGCAGAAAACGACATATTTTAATTAAATATTATTATCTATCATTAGAAAACAAATTGTTTTGCAATTAAAAATGTACCCACCTAAAATATCCGATCATGTCCGATCATAATGAGGCCCCCCACAGATTGGAGAACAGGTTTTGTTTTTACGAGAAATGGATGTCAGCCACTTGCTCAACCTATTAGGTACGTACTCTGACTTCGACCACAAATTGAAAAACAATTTGTATCTATTTTTCAGACCCATGATTCAAACTCGGAACCCACGATGTTATAGGCCGATGCTTATACCTATAATATTATGTTTTAACTTCAAAAAAATATTTTATTTTCGGTACAGTATGACACATTTTGATTAAATTAGTCTTGTACATCGATAATAACAACTAGGCAGTATTTTCATGTTTAAATTACAAAATATTTTATTATTTAAAAGGAAGGACTTATCTAGCTAGCAAATACAAGAGAGTTTATTTTATTATTCTCTTAGTAAAATTCTTACTAATTACGGAATAATATTTATGACTTAAGAAAGTGAAAAAAATCATTTTTATTACTCTTTCAAATGGTGAGAATTTCCGAAAGGCTTACTAATTGATTTGTACACATTAGGACCAATTTAAGCTCATTGTAAAACTTAAATACGTCCGTCGTGTTAATTTTATGTTTGCAATAATATAAAAGGGTATATATTATTATTACTTTGTACATTGAATGTTTCTCGAAAACGAGCTCTGTGGATTATAAATTATTATTACATGTCGGTCACCTAAAAGAAAAGATTAGCCGGGTTTTTTGAAAACTTATTTTATCTATTATTTTCAATAGAATTTTACCAAAAAACGTGTATAATAGTAAGTTTATGAATCATTTATTGTTGTCTAGAATCTAGGTAAATAATATGTATGAGATGGGATAAACATATTGTGGTATCCCCGGTAGGTATAATATCAAACAAAATATCAATTGGTTTTGAAAAATTTAGTACCTACTCTCATATATAATCTCATATAAAATATGAAAACTAGCATAAATAGTAATTACTATTTTATCTAAGTTAAATCGGTTGGAGTTATATAGATCGATCAAAATAGTAAGTTAAATAAAGTGCTATGAATGATAATTGATATTAAACGATGTTTTTTTGAGAAAGTATTTATTAAAACTCTACGTAATCGATTAGATTAGATAACAATATAATGTATCATTTAAAGAAAATACTAGTTAAAAGCCAACCGTTTAGAAAAATGCAGATTCGTACCACGATTATTTAAATTTTTAACTAAATATTACAATGTTGGGGAGGTACATATTTATTTTATCTTTCCAAATAAATTATTGCAATCATGACACCTCGTATTAATTAACATAACTGAGTTCAATTAAGACGTACTTATACTGATGTTTCATGATTTATGTTGACAATTAAATATAATTCAACTATGTTTACTAATCGATAATTAAACTCATATCAACAATAAACATTAGAAAAACAAAACGGAAGTTAATATGATCACTGTATCAGTATTCATAAGCTTTTAATTACAATTTTACAAGATCAATTACAGAAAGATATTATGTTGCAAAAATTGAATTGAAAAAAGTGAATAGAAGGTAGGTACTGAAAAGGTTATCACTCTTGCTACAGCAGAACTACATAATGTTGTATCAATGTTATTTTAGATAGGTAATTACCTAATCGTGATTATAGAATGTGTATGTAATACAAGCCTAGTATAAATTTTATATGAATTTAACTTCTGCTGATTAACATTTTAATAATGCGATGTCATTTGATAACGAAAGTGAATTCAGCTGTCTTTAAATAATAATTATTAGGTTATAAATAACACTTTCCTTAGGTTTATTAGTATTAAAATTTTTGAAACTAATAAACCTACTTAAATATATTTTTTCCAACATTTCGATGCTTTGGTAGGTACATTTGTGCCAAATTGTTATGTATAATATTATATTCCACTAGTTATTTAATATTTTTGTATTTTTGTATTGAACAATAATAATTATGTGTGTTCTAAAGTGATATTTACTAATTTAATTCACTCAGTATATCCTTTATGTAAACCATTAACGAACTTATAATGATTTATTTAATGAAATATATTATCTCTCTGGTTTCGATAATTGTACTGAATATTAATTAAATTAAAATTGTTCTAGCGATATACATGACCATTAACATTACATTGTTTTTTTCTATTTATTCTATATTTTTAATGAAAAATTTGTTACGAAGTAGGTATAAAAAATAGATATTTTATTGATGGTGTAGTAAGTAGTGTAATGTACTAATTTCCTCATAACTTCTTTATTATTCCATTATAAACATTTTTCCTGAATGTTTATTATTTCGTAATGTACATATTCTGATTATTTATAAAAATATCAATAATAATTTGCAAAAAAACATAAAAAGTCATACTTAAATACATTTAAATTATAAAAACTCCGTATAAAAATATATATATATCAATATGTCCCTATATCCCTTGTTAAGATTTTATAGACACGCTGTACTATTTCGAGTTAAATATTGCGCAATGTCAATTTTTCCGTAAAAGAGCGTTATAACTATAGTTGTAATTAATAAAATCGTATGGAGTAAGAAAAATGCGACGTAAAATAAGGTTTCTATCTCAGAATATGAATGTGTTATGCGGAGTCAGTAATCTATTTCGTCCGCGCAAAAGCATGTTGAATCGAGTCAAAATATAAAGTGCGTAATATTATTCCAAATAAAAACGATTTTTGGACATTATCTCAGCTGTTAATTAATGAATCACCATTAAATT
Organism: Rhyacophila brunnea; assembly: GCF_057557595.1. NCBI lineage: Eukaryota > Metazoa > Arthropoda > Insecta > Trichoptera > Rhyacophilidae > Rhyacophila > Rhyacophila brunnea. The sequence continues at coordinate 28,090,542 of NW_028232774.1, forward strand.
TTGATAGAAATATAGACCATAAAATGGTCTATCTGATTTACTTAAATAAGATAAGAAAAAACTTACTCATTTTATATGATGAATTTAATAGCGTAAATATTTTAGTTTTTTCGCTCTCCTGAACATTTATGATTTTAGACTAATCATGGTTTTTCCTGGGGCCGTCGATATGATCCTAGTAGGATTCGAACATGGTTAAAAGAAAGAAAGAAACAAAAGTTTATACCCAGCCACCATCCATTGGGACGTATTCGTCGACTAGCCGTCATGTGGGCGAGGACTCTAATATTAGGTTTTATTAATTATTTTTAAAATAAACATTTTTGTATTATATGAAGTATTTTGTATAATATTTAGTAAATAATGTCCCCTTGAAGAGGACGAAACCGGTACAAAAAAAAAATAATTAAAAAGTGAAATAAGTACTATAAAATCAACTAATTATATATTACAATCATACAAAATATATCATATCAAGACAAAATCGAAGGCGGTCGCTTGTGAGACGCATTAAAAAAAAATGAAAGCTCGATGTATAAAAAGTTTGGCGATTACTACTTATTGTTTATAAGTATTTATATTGATTAGTACTTAGTATTTTGACATTTCAAAAGCTTCAATTTTTAATTATTGTTTGTCGTGTTTCCATACCATAATATAATAATACAGAATGATTAACTGTTATCGATTAACTGTCTGTAGCTGACATAAAAATATACCCAAATATTATTCACGACATGCTACAGTAGGAGTCTGTCAAATTCTTTCGTGATTTGTTTTTTTATGGGAGCAAAATAAGCATGTTCGTAAATGCGATTTGAATTCAATACTAAACTTTATTCAGACAACTACTATTTTCATAAATCGAATTTAGACGTGACGTTTTCTTGTAGATGTGTCAAAAGCAAATGTCGGATCAAATTCACATACAACCTGACAGAATCAAATAAATCATATAAAATACAGACGTATATAATATGTTTGTGTTGAATGCGATATATTCGTATTTCATATGATTGCCTGCTTATTTATCTGCAGTTGAATTGGAAAATAATATTTCGCCCTAAATTCGTATGGTTGGTATGATTTAACTTAAGTGGATTTGTAAACATGGTGTACGAAAATAATAAAATATTTACTAATTGTAATATATAATACACCCACGATAGCCGAGCAGCTTATGCGTCGGCTTATAATGTCAAGAGTTCCAGGTTCATATCCTGGGTCTGGCAAATACACATTTAGTTTTTCAATGTGTCTTTGAAGTCAGAGTATGGACCTAATGGGTTGAGCAAGTGAATAACATCCGTTTCTTGTAAAAACAGAAATCTAAAGGGGGGACATGCTCGTCGAAGGTCGAAATTGAGTTTTTATTGTATTTTCAAACCATGATTCTGGACACTCCTTAAACGTTGTAGATAATCTATTTATATAATTTTGAAGCCTTATTATCCTTTATAGTTATTTTAAACATTTGATGACTGCATAAAGTATTTTTGTTACATAAAATAGTATTCTTTTAAACCTCTCGCTCTAATGTTTTAGAATAAAGTCATATTTCGGTACATAACTGTGCAGTGGTGTTAAGATTTTTTACATTTATTAATTTTTAAACGCATTTATAAAACCATTAGCATAATTTATTACGAGATAATTTTTGTAAAATATTCACGATAAAAAATTATATTGATAATCTCTGTGATCCCAAATTTGACAAGAATTAGGCATTTTATTATTCAAAAAATCGGCAAGATTAACACATTTGAAGATGATTCTAAAGATATTTATTATAAGCTATGTCTTTGACCATTCAAGTGTGATAAACATCTTATGAATAATGATTGCTGTATAATAATTATTGACCTAAGAATAAGGTAGTGTTTTTTTGAAATACGCCATTTCTTTTGTCATTCCCCAGTGATTAAGCTACAACATACGGCCGTAGCCATAAATTGACAAACTATAATTGAAGTAGGGAGTAAAATGATATTGACGCGCGTGTTTGAACATGTACCGTTTTAAAAAAAATAAAAAAAAATTCGGTTATGTACATGTTCAAACACGTGCGTTAACATAATTTTACTCCCTACTTTAATTATAGTTTGTCAATGTATGGCTACGGCCGTATGTTGTAGCTTAACCACTAGGGATTGACAAAAGAAATGGCGTATTTCAAAAAAACACTACCTTATTCTTAGGTCAATAATTATTATAAAGCAATCATTATTCATAAGATGTTTATCACACTTGAATGGTCAAAGACATAGCTTATAATAAATATCTTTAGAATCATCTTCAAATGTGTTAATCTTGCCGATTTTTTGAATAATAAAATGCCTAATTCTTGTCAAATTTGGGATCACAGAGATTATCAATATAATTTTTTATCGTGAATATTTTACAAAAATTATCTCGTAATAAATTATACTAATGGTTTTATAAATGCGTTTAAAAATTAATAAATGTAAAAAATCTTAACACCACTGCACAGTTATGTACCGAAATATGACTATATTCTAAAACATTAGAGCGAGAGGTTTAAAAGAATACTATTTTATGTAACAAAAATACTTTATGCAGTCATCAAATGTTTAAAATAACTATAAAGGATAATAAGGCTTCAAAATTATATAAATAGATTATCTACAACGTTTAAGGAGTGTCCAGGATCATGGTTTGAAAATACAATAAAAACTCAATTTTGACCTTCGACGAGCATGTCCCCCCTTAATACAAACCTCCACACAGTGGAGGCCCACATGATCGACATGGTTTAAAAATATATTTATAATATTTCACTAACTGACCGATACTGCTCTATACGGGAGCAAATTCCGTGCGGTAGGGGACTTGCTATTTGGTAGGTAGTGAAAAATCAAATTACTTTAATAAATAAATACAAATGACAACACTACTAGGTACTACTTCACTCTGTCACGACTCAGTATTGGAGTATAGGGAAATTACGAGACCTGCAGTACGTATATCGCTATTGTAGCACCGCTGTAAGGTGAGAGAGGGCCGGCCATAACCACGACGACAACAACACTATGCCATGACAGCAATAATACATTAATAATCTGTCATATTAAGAACAGTTCAATGTTGACGTATCTTAAAATTGTTTTGAATATGGATTTATAGCTGAAAATAGTTTAAATATCCTTAGAAATAATAAAAAACTTTTATTTTAAAACCACTGTAATGGTGTTCTACCACTTAAATGCTAATTAAATTAGTAACAATTCATTTTAAGTTCCTCATATCGAGGGTATACTGACAGAAAGCATTAACTCATTAAAACAAGTTCTGAGATAATCGCAAAAAGGACTTTAATTTTTTTTTCAAAGCGTTCTCCCACGTAGATTTTTTAATGATTTAAAAACATTTTTTCTACATTATAAAGACTAACCTTTATGGCAAACACAATATACAACATGTTACAAGTCCTGTATTTTGTATACGCATAACGCATTAGGTCATTATCATGCTTTCTATCAGAATAAAAAAATAACAATTTGATTTAACAATGTTTCTATTTTCTTACTATTATATCCTATGCCTTTGTGCGTTTTACCAGGACGTAGAGCGTAAAATTGTATACATTTTGGCATTTAAAACAGAAAAACAGCAAAAACTGAAATAATGCGTTCTGTCAGTATACCCTCGATATTCTCCACTCTTCATATAGTGTACAACCGTGAATATGCACGGCCGCCTCCCATGCCGCTTAAAACGTGTCTGATATTCCGATACGGGGTCACATGGTACTGGTTCTTCTTTGACCATGCCTGCTCTTCAGTTGGAGCATATCAACACCAAGCGGTGCCTCTAAGGATCCCTATAGCTTGCCAGTCTTCTTGCGTTTTCTCAAGCTATGCCAGGATCCATATTGACTGTAGAAAGAAAATAAGAGTTAACATTGAACTTGACTAAATACATGCTGTGTCCAAAGGATGTATGATACAAATGCCGAATTATTATCTCAAATTAGCATATATTTATTAAGTGGGGAAAAAGACTTAACCATAATTTATGTTTGTTTTTCTTAAATCATTAATGTACATGGTTTAAATATTACGCAATGGTGTTATAAATTCATAAATCTAAAAAATCTTAACACCACTGCACATGTATCTACTGAAATATGACTATATTCTAAAACATTAGATTGAGAGGCTTAAAAGAATACTATTTTATTTAATAAAAATACATTATGCAATCATCAAATGCTTAAAATAAATATAAAGGATAATAAGGCTTCAAAATTATATAAATAGATTATATATAACGTTTAAGGAATGTACAGGCTAATGCTTTGAAAATACCATAAAACCTCCATTTTGACCTACGTTGGGCCAATATGGGCCTTTAAGGTTTATGCCATTGTATAATTTAACATTTACCGAAAACCATAACAATAACGTTTTTGTGCCTCCTGTAAAATTTGATTTGTGTGGGTTAAGTCTTTTTTTCTTTTAAAAGTCGATATATTCGAATAAATCTAATGTAGTATATCATATATAAAGTCACATTTGTTGCTGTCTTGTAAAATATAGCAGCTTTGGATTTTTCTTAACTCGCAGCTGTTCGACGTACCCTACGCATCGTGTACCAATGTTTCATACTAACAGCGTGTGTAATATAATTCACAGTATGTGGTTAACACCTAAGACGGCTATTCGTAAAACTAAAAAGAAATAATATTCTGTTTATCTCCATAAATTTTACTTTGTGCGTGTCTGATGCGGGACATAATAATATGACGATGTCGAAAAACAACCCTGACAAATAATAAGAGATAGTTTTCAGTTACAGTAATTCGATAGAAACTGGAAGAAATATTAAAATAAAATAAAATGTCACAAATTTTCTTACACCATGTATTAAGGTTACTTCGCACGATATTTTCGCGTTTCCCCTATGTACGCAAGAAAGATATTAATCACAATTATTTATACGGTATTCTTTAGTCCAGAAACTGTTGTAAATAAATAAAACAAAATTATATTAGTACTTCGGAAGAATTATTAACAAAGATATATTTGTGTTTCCTCTCCGATACTACCATCTAAATTTCAACATTCTTTGTACAAAGGGGGCAAACAGAACCCTTGATAGTATCAGTAAATTTATCATACTAGAAATGCTTTCATATAATATATTTGTTAATCTAATTTATTAGTTTCCATGTAATGTATTTTCATATATCTAACAAGTAAATCTTTACTACTCAAGATAGATTCGCAGCCGCGATAAATCTAACGGACTTTAGTTTATTCATGTAAGGAAACCCTTCTTGCTTTGTACACTGTTGAATATGTAAGTACTATTTGTTAAGTACTTTATAAGTTATATATTATTAGTTTTCCAACGACAAATAATGCGGAATTTAGATGTAAATATCATAGTTTTATGTAGTATCTATAGAGCGAATTTTGAAGGAAAGTTAATAATGATCAATTGAGAAGAAATATTCACAATACGACAGTAAAACTACGGAAGATAATACTATTGATATAATATTCATCATCATCAGCCTGAATCTATCCACTGCTTGATGAAGGCCTCTTCAAGCTGCTTTCACTTCTCTCGGTCCTGTGAATTGTGTTGCCACGTACTTCCGCAGAACTTTATCATTTCATCGATCCAGTGGCCTCTAGGTCTACCTTGCGGACGTTTTGTACTTCTTGATTACCAATGGATGACTAGATTTGTCCAACGATTGTCTCTTCTTCGAGCTATGTGTCCAGCCCATCTCTATTTAAGGCTTTTAATAAACTCTATTAATACTATTAACTCGATATAATATTATTACGTAATAAGTACAAGGTCGCGCTATTTACTTCGATCCATCGCCAAATCTCGCGCCTCCAACCATGTGAGACCTGGCTGTATACCACTGTTGTAGCACCGCTGGACAAGGCTAGGAAACTCTTGAGGTTATACCTCAAGGGTACCGAGCGTTGCACTTTCTGGCGGCATCCGTGAAGATCTCTTCACATAGTTTAGTATTTCCGTATTATTTTAGCCTTGTTTTACATGTAAATTAATTAGAACCATTTATTTTTGCTAATTATCCGTGCCCCTCTCTCCCATTGGCACTATTATTAGAAAATCTCTTTAAACTCAGTCACAGCATACTTAAGTGCGTGGTGACCTCAGTATTCTGCATCTACTCCTGAGACATTTCCAGGATTAACAACTGGTGATGCTTCACATCAAACGTAAGGCCTCGTGATACGATTGATTAAGACCGAGTGTGGTACGGGGCAGGTTGGTTTAGAGGGAAGTATTAGGTAGCTACGTGAAGCGTTTCTTGATAGTTACTTCAATCACTAGTCTTTGTAACGTGTTCGTACCAATGAATCCCTAAGATTTGGCTTAAAGCTCAAAAGCCGAGACTTTTGTAGCTTATTAAGATGCTACGTTTCACAGCCATACAGGAGCAGCACGTACGCGTTGAACAAACAACATGTGGCCATCACAGAATACAGCATTGACTTCCACGTGACTCAAAGTTAGCTGAATGTAGAATTATATAATATTGAGTTATGAATTAAAATTATGTATGTTTTCATTCTGTTGTTTCAACGTCTGTTGAAATCAGAAGGAATATCCCCACATACCTCGATCGTCATAATTAAATTGGCGTAAAGTGAAACAAACAAGTTTGCATGCGAGTAGTTATCATCTTGGTTACTCTAGATAACTTTCTAGACAGCCAGTTGACTCGAATGACGATTCACTGAAGCGACAAAAGTAGAAACAACCTCAACATCGCTCAATTCAACTTGCAAGTTGATTAAATTTGTTGAAATGTGGTTCCTTCGTATCAATTGCCATTGAAATTGTAATGCATGATAACGCGGCAGTAGATAGAAAAAATCTTATTTTTAATTACAAGTAAGCTAGATTTTCTACCTTCGTTAATCAGGGGAAATCTAGATCAGGACATGTATTATTTGCACGAAATATTTGTTTTCTTTGCGTTGATTTTTAAACCGACGTGAGACGAGTTTCGTTGTTATGAGGCTGATAGTCTCTTGAATATGCTCGATATTAGACAGCGTCATCGGCGTACTTCAGATTATACACCTACGGGTGTGACACCTGACCGCGGTCAGGTGGTATGTACTTTTATAGTATGAAGTCAAAGAAGTTAAATTTTTGAAGTTATACTTCTTTAGGGGCGTTTGGAAAATCAGATCAGAGTGTATTATTGGCGTGTGACATGTAACACATAATTTTTTTTTTCACACAAAAAAACACATTCGATTGGATTTGAACCAACGATTGTTCGGTTATCAGCCGAACGCACAACCATTACGCCACAGAATGATACTGCAATCGTGACGATTATACAGTAAATAGTTTAGAATTGTTCCGTTTTTAAATAAATTTATTATTGTCGGCCATTTGCAATTCCTTACGTAAACAAACTATTAAACGTCATAGTGGCAGTTGTTACTTAAAAAATATAAACAACGATAAATAATTATATAATTTAGTAATATAAGTTAAAGTATATAGAAATAAACCAACGGCGTTCCAATAAGCGGTTCTTTTTCTTAAGAGTGTAATTTAACAAGATAATTTAGAGCTAGTCGAAGAATCTAGTTTATCACAAGTTTTGTTTTTGTTTTGTTACGCCAAATAAGTATAACTTCTAATGCGCGTACATAAGTACACACACCGATTTTTTTATGTTATATAAATGTTTCTAAATTTTTCGAATTTGTGTTTTTTTTTCTAAAATAAAGAATTTAACATTCTTAAACCTTATATATATTCAAATTCAAATGGATTTAAGTTTCGTACTATTCCACTTGAGTTGTTTTTTTCCGACCCTGGTGATATTAGTGAGTGCGCATGTGCCTGAAGATGCCAAAAGACGAAACCCGAGAAGTAAATATAATAGTTTACAACTTAAATCCATTAGAGTTTAAATTCAAATTCCATCAAGTACCTTCGGTCGACAGTATTAATATTATGTATATTCAGTATTGAATAAATAAATATTATTCGCAATTACAAGAGGGCTAGCGTCAAAAAACTGTTACAATTAAGATAGCAATGTCATTTACCTTCATTGATCGTAAAGCAAATTGCCTCCTGATTTATGTAATTTTAAGTAGGTACATGGTGTAGATATAAAATAAATAATTCGCATGAATCATAGTCGGATGGTACCTTACAGGTAAAAGTACTCACCCGAAAAAGACGTGAGTTCGAGTACAACTTTTATTCTAGAAACTTTTCTAATATGTATATTTCTTTTCAAAATCATGTGTTTTTAGATAAATTTTACAAATATTAATGTTTACAACAATTAAATAGACTAAAATATGACGTAAAATGTATTTGTATTGACGTGAAGACATATAATATCATAAAGACGCCATTTTGAAATATTCTGGGTAAAAAAATGATTGATACAACCGTATAACCGTATAACCAATACTTCCCTAACAACCGATAATTTGGTTGTTAATGTTACAATATTTTTTTTATCGAAAATAAGAAAAGCTCTATTTATTTCTTATTCAAAATCTGTTGTTATTCTATTATGTTTAAAAAAAATTATAAGAAATATGTCAATATGGATATTATACTCGATTTATTATACCGAATCATTTGCGTAGGTATATTAATATCTGTAACAAAGAGGCAAGCTTATTGGCTAAACTTTTGGGCTTGAATTTCAAACTTTTTTTATTATTTACCTACCACATATTAATTTTCAAATATAGGTACAACATAGCTAAGTCTATATTGTATTGAATTAAATAATACAAAGCTTTTGCTTTCGCTTTCATTTTATTATTTGTTTATTTTATTAAAATACAAAAACAAAATCAAAATAAAAACAAGCGATAATATTGCCAAGCCATCTGTGAATATTTTTTTATCTCACATAATATACCTCTTATTTTAATTATCTTTCAATGTGTCTGTTTGGACCCAGATACTCATACCCAGATAGGTTGAGTAAGGAGCTAACATCCATTTATCGTAAAAATAAAAATCTCTCCACTCTGTTGCGCTTCATATATGGTCCTATTGGAATCAAAAATTGTTATGTGTGTGTATGAAAGACATTTATGAAAATGATAATTTTAATTATCTTATATTCCGGTGGTGTTCAAACTATACGCCGATTAATACCTAGGGAAACCGTAAGCTGTTAGAATAATAATTCTATCCAATCTTAATATAATGCAATAATGCACTATCATAGTAAAAGATCACAGTGTTGTATCAGTTTTTGACCTCTAATGTTTTTCGCATCATGGTATAAACTTGTTTTTGAACAGAACCTATATCACATTAATAATTGGTTTCATAAAAACTCTCAGGAACGTAACTCGGAGAAATTAGGATAGTTGCAGTGACGCGTGATTGTAAGAGGTTATATGTTGCGACAAATTAATGAAGGAATGCAAAAAATACAGCTTTTAAGAATAAATTCCGTAATGTCGATATTTTTTTTTGCCTGCGGCACTACTGGTCTACGCACGTGTCTTAAGTTTTAATAAACTCTTCGCATATATTCGAATAGGATACGTTGAGTTTACCTACATGCGGAGGTTTATCATTCCACGATTCGACAAACTGCATGTAGAGCAGCCGGGTTCACTCATCCCGTTTATTGGTATTTTTTAGGGCGCCGTGACTACAAATGTTTAAAGACCACTGCTATAATAATTAAAACACTACACGCAAACTCTATCTTATTAAAATCTAGGGAAATGTATTTTAAATTAACAGAAAAGTCAAGTTAGTTATTCGAGAATGTCTTTGGAATAATATCTCAGTCTGTGTTACAAAGGAAAAATATATTACAACATTGAAAATATAGTATAGTGTTTTTAAACTTGACAAATCTAAAGGATTTTAGTTTACTCACGCAAAGGAACATTAATAAAACCTTTGCACTTAGAAACTATAAAGTATTTTATTATACAATAGGCAGAATAATGAGTTATTTAACCAATACTTATGGGCATGGTACATCTTTTGTTATAGCGACTAAAAATATATTGTTGAACTACAATTATGGCGGTTGGTAACGGTTTATGTTTATACATAGCATTCTCCAGAGATACCTGATTGCGCTACATAATAATACAACTATTAAGAATAACTAGTTTGGCCAAACCGATAGCATCATCACCTATCTGGAGTCTATCGTCACCGTTAACGACGATATTAGAACATAAATCAGTTGCTCTATTCCAACATAACACTATTAACTCCAAAATTAAATAAAAACATTGATAAAAATGGTATGACTTATTCTAAAGAGTTGACGATCTCGAGGTATGAACTGTGAAAAGTAACGTTTATTGATGGCACCTCTGGCAGTCGCGCTAACAACATACTGAGATATAAATAATAATACTTTGACAATATAGTGAAACAACTTTGAAACTGCGCAGATTGCGATTTCTTCTACTAAGCACGAATTACATAGGGTAAAATTAATTATTGCTATCGATATTATTTCCGATCGCTCTTAAATGAGGCCTATTGCATAGTTTTATCTCATTCAGTCTCGATCTTACGTCATAGTTTCTGTTAAAATTATCGAACTTTACGCTGTCAAATGTGATCGACTACTAGAAATATTTTTAACGAATTGCCAACCCAATGTACCTTGTATAATGTCGAATACTAAATGTAATATATATGAACCAAACATGACAATATATTATAAACTCGATATTATAATACAACAATAATATAGTGTAAACATAATTCCAATTGGACAACTTTGAACAGTGATAAAATCTCATAATGTACGTACGAAACGACAATGCAGGAATCCTCACTCAACTCACGAGTCCTTCACTCAACATAGTAAATGCTATCCCATTCAAATTACGTATATCAGTTAATTAATATAATCAATATCTTGGTCACACAGATCTCACCAGTACATCATTACCCATGATTATAATCTCATGTAGTATTCTCCTACTTTCTAATTACTCCTCAAAACAACTCCAGACTCTCAACAACTTTCTCTCCTCACCTCGGACTTTCTACTTCAAAAATACAGACGTCAAAATGGCTGCCGAAATAATTTTTTCAATGAGATTTTTTTTTATTACTGCCAATTTACCTACATAAATTGTGCTAGAATTACCACTATCAAATTATGTAAAAAATAATGACAAGATAAAAAAAACTTTTTATATACAACGTTTTTAATTTTTCTGTTGTATCATATAAACTTGACTTGACTAGCTTAAGCAATTAAAAAATTTGTACTTGATAGAAATTCTGAATAAATATAGAATACTGAAATGTCATTTTGACATTTCATATTGATTTCCATAGTAACGCACGTATATAATAATAATTTAGTTGCTAGGACCCCAAACCCCCTAGCAACCAATAATAGTGTTTTACTTTTAATGGATTTCTTCCGAAATAACTTTTCATACAAAACAGAATTAACTGAAAATGAATTCAATTCTACTTAAAGATGGCTAAAAGTATTTTGATTAAAGAATGCATTGGCATCGTGTTCTAATATATTCTAAAAGTTTCAAATGTCTAGCTAGTCGGGAAGTTAGTTAAAAATCGATTGCAAGATTTGTACTGGATAAAGAACCACCGGACAAATAAGAATACGACATAATAAAAACGTTGTAATATACAGTTTCTTTTATTATAGTTAAATCTTTTTGGTAGACACGTACTTTTTAATTAGCCAATACTCAGGACAGATCTACTAACTTGATAAATCTAACGACTTTATTACACACGTGTACTAAAACCCTATTATCTAAAGGTCGGAATCTTGTGTTATCACCAAGGACGCAATAAACCATTTGAAAAATGCCAGGAGCGTATAATATGTGATCATATATCATTATGTTAGTAAATATTATGTCATAATTAGGCCGTGTAAACAAACTACATTATTTTTTGTGAAAATGATATACCTAACAGTAGACTCAAAAACAGAATCAGATTCTACACGAAGACAAAATTTACAAAAACATGTATTAAGCAAATTTTTCATATTTGGAGGTAAAGTATGAAAACCATTATTATTCCAGTTATATTAGGTGAAAATAACCATTTACCTTTGTATTATGCATGATGCTAGACTCGTCATCTTGCAAAATGGTGGACATTGCAGTTTGTCAGTCATATTTCATTAATGGTTGACAATATAAAAATGTTACACTAAAAAATATACGCATTTTACCACGATTTTATTAGCTCGTATTCTTGTTTGTCCAAGATTTGTATTGGACGATTGAAGATTTTTAACTGATTCCCTTGCAAGCTAGACATTTGAAACTTTTAGAATATATCAGAACACGACGAAAATGCATTCTTTTAATACTTTTAGCGATTTTTAAGCAAAATTGAATTCATTTTCAGTTAATTTTGTTTTGTATGGAATGTTATTATTGTTGGTTGCTACGGGGGTCCTTGCAACTAAATTATTAATATATACGTGCGTTACTATGTAAATCAATATGAAATGTCAAAATAACATTTCAGTATTCTACCTATATTTATTCAGTATAACTATCAAGTACCATAAAAAGTTTTTATTAATACATAGAATTGTCAAGTTTATATGATTCAACAGAAAATTTAAAAACGTGGTATATAAAAAGTTCTTTTTATCTTGTAATTATTTTATATTGCGGTGCAATTTGGTTTCATTGCACTATATAATATAGACTATATTTTGGTCCATGGGCGACTGTACAACCGTCCTTCAGGATGTCTGTCATCAGCTCTATCTCTCTCAAACTGGTCATACTCGATAATAATTATAATTATTAATAGATTGGTTAATTACAAATTCTAATAGAATGTTTTATCGAACATATTTTTTTACTATATCATATAAAATTAACATATTTTATAATATATACTTTTTTTACAGAAAAAAAGAAAACATATATATATAGTACCTACGCCTGTTTACAAAAGAATAATTTTAACATGTTCTATAAGCACGGATATATTATGAAAAATTTAGAACAAAAAGGTTTAAAATACTTTTAAATGGTATAAAAATATTATGTTATGTGTATCTTTTATATTAAAAGATATAGACTATCATCCTCGAGGCAATCGATGACATAAATAACTTTTATACAAAGTGCATGGATCGTTCTGGCTTAGGCTCCTATTAGCGTCTTCTAGGAAATTATTCATTTTCGATCCTTATATGGTACTTATGCTCTCAAACTGGAAAAACAGTGCCAGATTTACGTTTCAGGGGTTCTTACTTATTAAAAAGTGACATTTTCGAAAACTTTCCCCTTTTATATTTACGAAATCACTTAAAAGGCTATTTCGAACTTAATCGACTTTAGATCATGAATAATTTATAATTCGTGACAATCTAGAAAATGACTTTACACGTTGGTAATAATTAACCGATGTTTGGAAAATTCTCAAAATAATGGCTCTCGTCTTCTATAAATTCGTATGATTGCGTATTTTTTTACCTTTTCTGAGGTATTAAGCTGGGTTATAATAGCCCTACGATGAATGGCAAAGGGTGGAGGTAGGCTGTTAAGATCCGACATAAGTAATGCATACTAAGCTTTGTCAGTCAAACGTATTTGTTTTAATTGAACTAAGACTACAATGTGTAGATAGTGTTCGTTAATTTTTAAAATTTAATTAAAACTTGCATAATCCAAGCCATAGTAGATAATAGTCGAAAAGTATTTGTTTATCTATAACATATCTAAAATTATGTCACCAAAACATACATAATTTTTGACATTTTATGGATAGAAGAATATTTTTTATTGATTATGGTTTGGTTAGGCAGGCCTTAATGAATTTTAAAAAACCAACCAACCCATTAATTTGTAATAATACGCATTGTTAATTCAACGAAAACAAATAAGTATGACTGAAAAAGTGTGCACTATTTTTGTCGGATCGCCCATAGCATATCTAAATTATTATAGTTTGGTTAGGCAGGGTTCAATTTTTGACTCTTAAAAACTAGCCTAATATAAATACTAGCATAATACTAATTAATTGTATTATTAATTATTCAAAGCAAACAAATAAGTAACATTGACAAAGTTTAGTGTGCACTATTTATGTCGAATCTTAATAGCCTACCTCGGGTCTAGGACGATTTGGCACCGGGACAACTGGACGCCATGGAATTCAAAAATAAATAGACGTTAGGTACTTATAGGTACTTTAAAAAAATATATTTAATATTATTATTTATATTTAAATGATTATATTATGATTTAATAGTTGGTGAAAATGTAAATATGCAGACGTAAATAATGATTTAATCGTGCATATGCTTAAGTTCCAACGAAAAAAGAGTTTTTTATTTTATATAAAGCCTTAGGCATGGTAATTCTCAATCCGCAATAAAGAATACATTATGTTAAGAGTAAAAAGAATTAAAACCACTAAGTAGAAGATAGAAACTGATTAAAATACCTCGTCTACGTTCTGTATACGTGTCTACGACAGTGCGGCGTCCAATTGTCCGGAGTCCAGTCGTCCCATTCCCCCTACCTCCAGCCTTCGCCAGTGATAAATCTGGTCCTGCGGAAAAGCGAGATACTTTTAGAGTGAATTTTATAGTAAATGCTTTCTTTAATATGATGACAAATATTAATTTTAAAATTTAACCATATGAATTTATTTCAATACACTGGTATGACAAGCTAACAACTTGATAGGCATACTCAATACCAGGGGAGGGCAAACTGCGGCCCGCCATCATTAATTGTACTTTTGATTACGAATAACTTTTTTTATAATTTTTTAAAAAATATTGGCAATAGATTAAAATTTGAAGAATTAGTTGTTTCGTAAATGTATTATCTCAGTACATCTTCCTTGCGTCTCGTCTCGCACTATGTAAGCACTATTTTCTACGTTGAACATCGATTTCAATAGATATTGATAGTGTACCGACAGAGCTACAACTTGAGATTATTGATCTGTAGTGTGACACTGATTTAAGAGAATTGCATCGTCGTGAAGAAATCTCCAAATTTTACAATGCCCTTAATTCAGACAAATTCGACCAACTTAAAGATTATGCAAGAAAAATGTTCGTTATTTTTGGATCAATCTATATATGTGAACAAACATTTTCGATCATGAACCTCAATAGAAATTCTTTACGATCAAATATCTCCGATGCCCATTTACAATAAGTTTTGAGAATATCAACTACAAAATTAACATCTGAATTAAAAAACAATGTACAACAGTTTCATTCTTCTCATAATTTTTTTTAATGTTTATTTTTCGTGATAATAAATAGTGTATATCTAAAAATGGTATTTTACTTGCGGCCCGCCGCTCATTTTGAATTCTTGAATTTGGCCCTCCATCCAAAAAGTTTGCCCCCCCCCCCTGCTCTATACTATAAACCTCGCGTACTTATATAAGATATACTACGATGTATATGTGAAAGAGGGAGTACTTTATTTATTCGCGAATATCTCTTAAGCTCCTCTCCATATGTAAATTGACACAAGACGTCAAGATGTCGCACAACAAATAAATACGCCACCGCATCAAAATGGCGCTCATAGGGCTGTAACACACGGCGTCAAAGTGTACATAGTACACGGAAAGGTGTGTTGACTTTTCATATTTGATTATTATTTATTTTAAATTCCTTTCTACCGTTTGTATAAGAACATTACAGTCAAATGTGAGTGGAAATGGGTGGGTTGGAAGACCACACGTATGTGATAACCGATTGTAGATATGACAGGTTGCAGCGATTTATGTGTGTATTATTTATTTATTTAAAAAACGACACGTTGAGCATATAACAAATTATCAATTCAAGACGTTCATAACATGACATTTAGAATAAAAAGTACAAGTAAATCAATTAGAGAAAAAATAAGGCAGAGAAAAAAAACAAAGCAAAAAATAATTTTATAGAAAAGAAATAGAATAAAAAATCAAATAATAATTAAAAAAAATACAAATTAAATAATAAAATAGGATTTAAAAAAACAGAATACATGATGCATCGCTAAAAATGTCTACATCTCTAGCTACGGAGTGCATTGACCAGCCACACAGCCCTCGCTATTGGTGCCTGGTGAGCCTGACATGAGGAAACAGCTTTCACCCAAAATAGGCACACTTGTGTAATTGACGGATGCATAAAAATTCTCAATTTTCTATAATATCGGTATAGGACACTATACCACGTGAGAGCAGGGAAAATGTTTTAAGGGCGGACGTGCTCAGCGTGGGTCAAAATGGAGATTTTTTTCTATTTTCAAAGCATGATCCTGGTCATACCTTAAACGTTTTGATAATCTATTTATATAATTTTGAAGCCTTACTATCCGTAATATTTATTTTAAACATATGATGACTGCATAAAGTTTTTTTATTACATAAAATAGTATTCTTTTAAGCCTCTCGCTCTAATGTTTTCGAATATAGTCATATTTCAGTACATAAATGTGCAGTGGTGTTAAGATTTCTTACATTTATTAATTTTTAAACGCATTTATAAAACCATCAGTAATGTGTAAATCTTGGACATTTTTTGAATAATAAAATGCCCAATTCTTGTCAAATTTGGGATCACAGAGATTATCAATATAATTTTTTATCGTAAATATTTCACTATAATAATGTCAACGTAAATTATACTGATGGTTTTATAAATTCGTTTAAAAATTAATAAATGTAAAAAAATCTTGAAACTACTGCGCATTTATGTACTGAAATATGACTATATTCTAAAACATTAGAGCGAGAGGTTTAAAAGAATACTATTTTATGTAATAAAAATACTTTATGCAGTCATCAAATGTTTAAAGTAATTATAAAGGATAATAAGGCTTCAAAATTATATAAATAGATTATCTACAACGTTTAAGGTATGTCCAGGATCATGCTTTGAAAATAGAACAAAAGCTCCATTTTGACCTACGCTGAGCATGTCCCCCCTTAAGAGCAGAAGTGACCTACGAGCTTCAAGAGAATGAAATGAATTTCTAGGAAAGTATCCCGCAAGTGGTGATAGATTAAGATAATAACCTGTGTCTTATTTGGATTAAAGTGTATACTTAGTAACAATTAATAAAATGTTATTATTACATGATTTATGAATGTGAGTTCGAGTCCCATTCGGTACTACTTTTTTCTATGATTTTTTTTATAATAAAGAAAATAACATTCGTAAATCTTGTGGATGTTCAATTTTGAATAAAAAAATTATAAATTCATTATTAATAACATCCCACAATAATTTGAATATAAAAAAAACATCATAAAATACACAAACTAAAAAGAACCTAGCAAAAAAGGCCGACAAAGTGGGGCTCGAACTTCACATCTTTCCACTATTTGGGTGACGCATTTCTTAAATAAATGCTCCTGAGATATACTTAGTCATAAAAAAATGATGCTTCACGTCAAAACGTAGAGTCCCGTGATTGCCCGATTAAGACCGGGTATAGTTTGAGAGGATCATTAACTTCAAAGTTGATAAATCCAAGCAGTGTTATTTTCAAGAAGCATCGAATCCATTTCAACAAATCAAGTAATCAACATTACCGAATGACTTGATAGTGGGTCTATTGTTTGGGCCTCGCATCAGTTGAAGTACGGAATTATGATGGAGAGGGTCAAGAAGAAAATTTTTAGACTTCTTTATTTATGGCTGTATGAATATTATCCGTGGTTCTATTCGACTGACTTTATCTTATGTATGCTAATATACTGTAGCTTAAAGTTTAGAAGGGATCTTTATTTAGCTATATATTTTTTCCGACTTATACGCGGCGTATATGAAAATTTTACCATTCTTGGTGGTATTGGCTTGTGTGTCAAGGTGCAGAAATAACCTGCCATTAGTAATACTAGTTGGGAGGGCGTTAACAATGTTTAATCAAATAGGATATTGATATATTCCACTTACGTGAGTGTGAATTTAGGTGGACGTTTATATTTTTTAGGATAGCGTCTATCAACTTAGTTCACTCTGTGTGCTTCCATGTACTTTTATTTTTCTTATTATATTATTGTATTATTTACTTATTTTATGTCATGTCGTGAACGCTTTGAATTTATAATTTGTCATGTTCATTATAATGTAAAATACGTGAATTCGAATTTGAATTATGACAATGATCATAGAGATAATATGTTTATCTTATTACTGTTGAACACGAAACTTTTAGGAAGGATGAGTGACACTATCGCTAAATATTGTAAAAAAGTTGATTTTACCATATTTTAAAACTACCTTCTGATATCATGTCTTGTGACCTCACCAGGTATCGAATCTAGTGCTGCATCTGAGGTTACTAACTACTTTCTAATATGAAAGCCAGACGAAAACGTATTATATTTATCCAGTTATACCCTAACAAGCACCGTTAGGTCATATCAGATAACCTTATGCTAGAATTTGTAATACTGATACTATTTAAATTGACATTTATCTGATGTTACCTTATAACCATCATACCATAGTGACTTGACAAGTTTCCTCTGATAACAAGCATGCAAAGATAAGCATTGTTATATTTTGCGGGAGCACCCTTTGTTAACTCAAGGGTATTAATATCTCGCATATAGAACAAGACATTATGTATGATTTATTTTCTTAGAAAATAATATTCGTTTGAAAATATATTCCTTGGAAATTATACACATTATTCGAAAATATATTTATTCGAAAATACATTTATTTCATCGAAAAGTCGGTTGTAATTCAATTTTATTCCTGCCCATTCAACCAATAATACTGAAATATGATTAACACCTACAACGATACATAAAACAATAAAATCGACTAAACTTAGTTTATATGAGAATTAAATTTACATAATATTATATTAAAATAATTTGAAGATAACTAATAATATAATATTTACTACTTTTAATAATATCTATTACTTGATAAAGCTTACAAAAAGAAATACTAATTATCGAATTACATATATTTTATATTATTACGTAATAATTATTAATAATGAGGAAATAAAAGAACACATTTTATTCTAATGTGACTTTAATGTAATGTTTAAATAAAACCAAAAGACGTTTTTATTTTTAAATTAGACAATGGTTTAAGTGTCACAGTATAATTTATTAATAATACGTTATATAATGTTCGTCTTGATTTACCTGTCTGTAAGTAACCCAGCTCAACACAACACAGCTTACGAATAGATACTCTCTCTCTCTCTCTCTCTCTCTCTCTCTCTTGCTGTCTGTATATTGAACACATTGACGCATTGACGTATCGATAATAATATTGACAGGTGGCACTGCTACCTGTCAGTTTTTTTTTTAATAATAAACATAATTATATATAATTCGCATTATTTATATCTTGCACTGTCTTGTATTACTTAAATAATTATTAAAATCTTCCTAATATTCGTAAAAATGGTCGAAAATTTTATTTTCAGAATAAGATGCGTTGAGGCTTAATAGTAATAACAATTTTTAGTATTTTGTTTTAGAAAATATATAGTTTACAGTATAAAGTAAACCATCCCTCCATTTTGGGGTGCTAGGAGAACAGGCATCACTCCGAAGCTACTAGCAAGGTCAACTATAGTCAGCCCGGGGCACTGAATTGCGAGTTACGATATTACGATGATAATATTAGCTATTGTTTATTATCGAATGTAATGTGATAACTTTTTCGCAATAAATGAAGATTTTGAATTGAATATTGCATTCAAATTGATTAATGTATTATCATTTTACAACAATCATCATTTTCTTCAAACAGTTTACCATAGATTTGAGGAATAAGCAACAACTAGCACCACGACCGAAATTCACATCTTCGTGCTGAATATAGTCGGCTTTGGGTTATTACCTCAAATTCCTGAAAGAAAATATATTAATGTGATCGAGTGTATGTAGACTGTTTAGTTTTAACATCTTGAATGATTACTTAGTAAACATTTGGTCTGCTGAAAAGTACAATAGTCATTTATTTTAACTATTTGCCGCAATTTGAAATGAAAGAGTTTTTAATAAAAACTGTCTGACAATAAGTATTATTACGTATTTTACCGTACCAGTTTTTAGGACGAAATTTATATTTATAATTTAATACATAAAATAATTCATATTGTCGTAATTTTTGATGTAAGTAAGCATGGAAAACTTAAATAATGTTGTGACATATTATTATCTATCTCGGAGACTCCTAAAAACGTTCGCAAAGGAAAATTGAAAAAATTATACCCGGAATACTTGAATAAATATCCCCATGTTTTTTTTCTTCTGTGGAGGAAATTTAAAATGCATTGTGTTTAAGAAAAAAAAATAACAAAAAATATTTTGTCACCACAATAATACAACTAAATTTTATTTCATCTGAAAATTGTATAACAATCTTAAATTTACAATCATTATTATCACCATGTCAAGTAATAAGGTTTGCTTTGTATTAAGAGAAAAAACAAATTAAATAAAAATATCCTATATAATCTTAAAATAATATCGTCACCTCAATACTACAACTAAATAACTTTATTTTCACTGTTTTTGAGATAGCTATTGAAATATGATTCTAAATGTCCTTCTCTACAAAATGATAAAACTAGGTAAGTCAGAAGTTAATTGGAACTGTATTCATTTTGTGCTTGTAAATATTAGACACCTATCTTTAACATCATAAATGCATTAAATAAATAAAATAATATACCTACAATATTTTTTCATTCAATTGAACAATATGTAATTGTTCCCAATCAGACAAGCACATTTTTCCATTTTTATTTAAAATAATAATTATAGGCTAGATTTATATTAATCAAGTAAAGTTTAAATTTCATTTTCCCAACAATGGCCAAATACGAGTTATCTAGTTGTAGTATTGAAGTAACTATGTGATAAATGAAGTCGATGATGCTTCGTAGAGAAAATAACATATAAGCCCCTTACCAAAAAGATTCAGCATCCCAGGATTGAAAATTCTAATAGACAATTAATAATATACCTAATAATATTACTATCCAGTAAGTAATTTTAATACAATTTTGGTATTTCTAGCAACTATGTTAAAAGCCTCAAAAACTCAGTTTATATTGAATAATATAGGTGTTATTGATATTTTTTTTTTGTATTCATATTTGACAACGAGCATCTCAATACAAACATAACAAACATCTTGATATTAAAATCTAAGTAAAGGTTGAGTTTAGATAGACACACTTTTAAAATTTTGTATTAAATAAAACTAAAGTGATATGGGAAACATTTACTTCACTATTACGACTATCTAAAGTGGCAATTGCCCTTAACTGAGATTAATGTAAGTAAAAAGACTGCTAGAAATAAGTCTAACGTTGAACAGGTGAAGAAAATTGACTTTGTTATACCAGCAAAGTGTTGGTGCACTTAATATAGATTTATCAAACCAGTTGTTTCTGTTGACAGGAGAAAAATAGACATAATGCAATTTGCGTGTTTCCAAGCCACGTCGCTAGATGACGTAGCGTTTGTCAATAGTGTCATAACTATGATGTATGAGTTACGGGATATTGAATTTAATATAATACTGTGGCAATCATAATCCTTCATTTGAGAGGTGAAAAAATAACGAACTCTATTATACTTGTGTGCCGTCGAAAATTATTGTATTATATTAAAAATATATGTGCTACGCTTCGTAGATAGTCTACGGAGCGTAGAGGATCTACGTTAAAAGTAAAAGCTGTATTGTAGATACCATTCGATGAACTTTGGATATTAGTTTTATACAAATATTCATTGGAAAAAAACCTAGGATATTTTATGCTTTGAAAAAATCGTTTTTTCTATTATTTTACAGTGAGCTTAATCTGTAATAATTTATATTATAATAGGTATAGTAATTTTCTATACCAAGTCAAATTATGTCGAAAAAAATCGGCATCCTTTTATATTACTTTTACTCTCAATAATTAATATACATAAGTAATAAATATTGCAGTCCCGGACAACATTTTTAATCTCAAGAATTTGGGATTAGTAGATATCTCCAAACCGATTGAAAAAAACATTATATAATATTGACCATTTTTTATTTTTAAGTTTTCTAAAAAGTAATATAACTTTTCCATAATAATATGATGATAGTTGAAAAGTATTTTTTTTGTAATTTAAATTGATAATAAATTAGGTTCATTATTTGTGGAAAAACTGCATATTTCAAGTGACAATTTTAATGAAAGTTAATCCCGGAATTCTAGTATTTCGTATCCCTGGATTTTGATTTGTATTTGAAAACTCTACCGTCTAGTGTCTACAAAATAGATGTCTAGTTATTCTAAATATGTCAGGAATTAGTGCTTTTACTTGGTGAAATTTGGAACACCTGGTAAAAGATAGTTATTTGTAATTTACCGCACAAACCGATAGCTTATATAATAAAATAACTCATTCAGATAGTGAATGATGCGAGATTGAATGTCATTTGATATAACGTTTTTACAATATTTTCTTCTGAGGTGTTTAGGAGTTGGCATTGCGTTCTTTCAAAAACTTCCAAAGAACCTGTTGGTTAATGGCAAATACTAGATCGTGCGAATTATAATAATATATATATATATATATTTCTTGAATTATCTACTTAACAGAAAAGATAAAATGAAAATATGTAAGAGAGAGTGAGACACGGAGAAGATTTATTAAACATACATGTATGCATATTCTAAATTTGTAAAATAAAATTGAAGGAATCTTACATTTTAAAAGGGCCGTGAAAGAAAACAAACGATAAGTATTCTCATAATAGTTTGACAGATGCTTTCAGTGACGTAATAGCATATTGAATGAATATGATATCGAGAAATTGGTGTGTTGTTCAAAAGATTTAAGGGTAATTATATTAATATGAATAGGGTGCTGTAATGTATTGTAACCGTATGCAACATACATGATCAATAAAAACATAGAAGCATTATGGGTGAGGAAGAACCATTAGCTAAACTTCGCGATGGTATGCTCGGCAAAATCAGGATACTACAAAGACTCCGCTAGACTGATGTAACAACTCACAGACAAAATAATTGAGTCTAAGACATTAGAACAAAAACAGTAAGACAAAGCATACACGTAAACGTATGAGAGAGATAGGGAAAACACTTATGAGAAGGTAGTGGTACTGCCACCTGGTAATATTTTTTTAGTTATTGAATAAACGTGTCGTTTTAAGACTTAAGCCTCCGATTGGCAACATTGTTTGATAGCACCACGTTAATATCTCATTTTACTTCCTTTATATGAATTTAAAAATAAGTGGTTTACATAATATTACATATTTAAAGATATAATACGTGCTGATAATAATACATTATTGATGAAATGGCGGTGGGTCGGATATATCGCACGGCAAACGGACAATCGCTTGACGAATACAGTCATTTAGTGGTACCTGAGGGGCACTAAGCGGCCACAGGGGCGCCCCAAAACCCGATGGATTGACGAACTTGTCAGGTTTGGTAGAAGTACGTTGCAGAGAAAAGCAAGGAACTGAGAAGAGTAGAGGGAACTGGGGGAGGCCTTCATACAGCAGTGGATCGACCCCGGCTGAAAATATATAATACATACATATTTATAAAATAAGTACATTTCACCACATCGTTGAAGACCTGACCGATCGATAAAAATTTCTTCCGTATTCATAGTTTTTCTGGTTTTTTTTAAATCGCCCTGATGGTATCGGACAATTTACTTACGTACAAGACGTGTTTTTGTACAAGTTACCCATAACTGTAATGACAGGCTTTCGCTATTAATTATAGACTCATCCAATTAACTGGAAACGCGTTGTAATAAAAAATAACCTTCCTAGCCTGTTAATAGTTTTTTTTTCAATGAAAAAATAAGCATTATATATCTGGTTTTATATAACATGGTAATTTATTCACGATGTCTAATTGAATTGAAAATTGATTGAGAACACTTCAAAATTGCTTATTAAATTATTCATATACGTTGTCAGGCAGAGTAGGGCAAGCACAACGCCGCGCCATCATGAATTCTATTTCTGTCATGTTAAATATATTCGCTGACAATGTAATTAAGTATAGATACATCATCGCGTAAACCAAATAATATGTAGCTCATTCTGTAAATAGTAAATAATACACGTAACCACAGACACTAAGAGTCAAATGCAAAATATATCGATTCGAAAGACATTAAACTGACTATTTATTAACTAATATTTTTGTAGTCAACTAAGTTACTACGGTGTAAATTCATTCAATGGGAATGTAAATTGAAATCGAGAGGCTTACTATGGTGAGAACAGTGCACTGTACTCTGTTTAATATCTGCATTGAGTATTGTGGAACAATGGCCTAGTAGTGATCTGCTACGGTTCGAATGAGGTGGATTATGGTTGACGCAGTATTTTCTAGATATTAATAGTAATTAAAATCGATGATTTACGTATCATGTTTTTAGTTATCGTGAACATTTATTTTATTTTTTTAAATTTGTTGCGTAAAACTATTTATTGAAGTTTACAATCGTTTCATAATTACGAGAAAATTGAAACTTTTTCAATTTGTATTTGCCATGATAGGTACTTATTACAAAAGTTATATCATAATTATATTTTGATAAAAAATGAAATTTTATTTACAATTCGCTTGTTACTAACAATAAATCATAATAGTTAATTTATTTGTTTCAGAGATGGCTGTACGATGAAAGAAACAAAAGAATTTCACTGAAGAAATAAATAATAAATCAATGGATTATAAGCGTATAAATGCTTAAAATGACAATTGAATGAGCGCCATTTTGAAGAACACGATAAAAATAAAATGGAGTCACCGTACATAGCGCCAGAATTCTTAGACGTGAGCGAAATGGCGGGAAACGGTACCGTGACGCCATTTGGCATGGAAATGTTCGAGAACGACTCATTGGGCCTACTCGGAAGCAATGGCCTGATGCAGCACATCAACGATATCTGCAATCCCTTCAACCCTAACTTCAACTGCACCCTGCAAAATTACCTGTCGTACATATATGGACCCCAGCAGTTAGCCTTGACGGTCGCTATTCCTATAACAGTGGTGTACGTGATGATTTTTGTGACTGGTTTTGTGGGAAATGTGGCCGTTTGTATTGTGATAGTGAGACACCAATCAATGCATACTGCGACCAATTATTATCTGTTCAGCTTGGCGATCAGCGATTTGACGTTACTGCTATTGGGTGAGTGATTATTTTTTATAAATGGTTAATTAATTACATTATGAAGTTTTTAGAATTTTGGCTTCATTTATATCTCTTCAAAATTGTTTAGTTTTTCCGATAAGATTCAGATTTCATATTATTATAAATGCACAATAAGGTACAAATAAGAAATGAATGGATGAATATTTATTTATCTTATAAAGAATCTGGTATAACGATGCGTTTAAACCTATTAATTATACCAGGAGTTGAAAACTCTCTAATTTCACAGGGCCGGATTTATCATAGCCTAGAAACCCAAATTTGGAAGAGACCCCGGAGTCCGAAAAGAAGATTAAATAATGCTGTAAAATTAGGTATAATATGTCACAATGACAAACAAATTCAATCTGGGGTTCAAACAAATAATACAATATTTATATTGAAAAACTCGCATATTGTATTTCAGTTGCTCTTATTGCAATTTGAAAATTTTAATATAAGGGCTCTGGCTAACAGAACGCAATCTGTCGCGGCGATCTAGTTGTATTCACAAGATTACCTCATAACCGCTACGCACGAGGCGATCTATCGCAGCGAGCCAGCCGTGATCGCAGCGGGCAGCGATACGGTTGTACAAAGTTACAAAATTTACCACGCGATTTGTGCAATGGCGGAAGAAACGGAGCTATTTATCGAAAAGTGAGAGGACATGTTTATCTATACTACACAAAAATATAGAACAAATATTCTATCTTCATGAGATCGAAGCTCAATACAGAGGCGGTGGTTCTCTCCAAATCTTTCTCTTTTCATATTGATGTCATATACCCAACATCGTCTTTTTTCTATTACTTAGTAGGGCTTATAGAAAATGGAGTTGCTCCTCGTCCGAATTACTCATTCCGAATAAAAATCGTTAAAAAAAGAATACACATCTGCCCGCTAGGAAGCAACCACGATATTGGATCACTCAGAAAGGTATCAAGGCCTGTGTAACGTTCTTTTATCGCTGACTGCCACGACGATCGCGCGATCGCTGCCCTCCGTGATAGATTGCGTTCTGTGTGTATGACCTTTAGCGCTTGGCCATAGTTACGGGCGGGCGACGACGCGGCGGCATCTTGCGCAACTCAAATGTATAACCGTGTGTGATATGCTCAAAAAATGACATTGTCTACGAACATTTTACACACGGTTATACGTTTCAGGTGCGCAAAACGCCGCCGCGCCCCCGCCCGCTGACCACTACGTTCTTGCACTTCCGTAAAAGAAAAATACAAAAAAATCTACTTTTAAAATTAAGTTTCTGGGTAGAAATAGAAAGCTCATGTCCAGTGGATTCCTAAGTAAATTAAGTAACAAGAATAGATGTAATAAATGACAAATTGATTATTTTTAACTCATTAATTTGATTTTTATTTCGAATTATTTAAAAATATGAAACATTCCCGATCATAATAAGATCATATGGGCCTCCACAGATTGGAGATTTGAATAAACAGATTTTTTTTACGAGAAATTGATGTCAGCCACTTGTTCAATCTATTAGGTCCATACTCTGACTCACATACAAATTGAAAAAAAATATGTGTACTTACCAGACTCAGGATTCGAACCTGGCATCCACGGCGCTATAGGCCGATGCTTGCCGCGCGTCTATCGTATGTGTATATGGAACTTTACTAGTTGTGAAACAGTGATAAATACATAATAATTATTATTATTTTGCAATTTCATGACGATTATTAATACCTATTAATATTCTTGAATACCTACCACAGTAAATAGATAATTTTGTGTATTTACCAGTGCGTAGAATTCTTTGCGTGGGAATCTTTCTTTCCCTCTCCGGTTGCTAAATATACGTTTTTTCCTACACGTATTACTATATCGATATTTACATTGTAGGTACTTTTTTTACATAGTATATATTGTAGCACCTTAACCAAAAAAACTGTAACGTCACGATATTCAACGTAGATATTAATTTAACCTCTATCTAACAAAATTAATGTAACTAAACCATGCAGTATCTAAATGTAATAATAATTGCAAAAAGCAATCCCATAAATCAACAGAATTTTGTACTAATCGGTTATTTAATTAAGTCTCAGATACGAAATATTATTGATGTTTCGATAAACATTATTAATGACATAATCGATTCAAGATATTGTTTAATCATCTATTGTAAGTGAAAGGTGAATTAGGCCAACTGTATATTAATTATCTTTAGTAAACTTAATTTATAGATTGCGTACCTTAAATATTATTATTTAACTACAAACCCATACCATATATTTTTTACACTGCTATCTCAAAATTTAATTAATAAAGTATATTAATTATTATTAAGATGAAATACGACTTTGTATAATATGATTAATTATTAACAAAATTCCCAATTATCGTAGTCTCGATGGAGTCCAATTACAGTAGTATAGTAGACGTTCTTCATTACAGTCAATTTCAAAATATTGCCAAAAATATTTTCCTATCTGCGATCCTGCGTTGATAGTGTTGCTTTCATTATTGTTGATTTAGTCGTTTCTTGATAGTGTTGTTACATCTGGAAGACACTTGTCCTAACTCTTCTCTCCAAAAACCTAATTTGTGTAACTTGCCTGAAAACGAGAAATAGCTTGAAAATTAAGCATGGTGCTTCGAACGGTGTCCGAATATGCCACGAAAATATTGGGGTTACAATTTATGATCACTTAAAATAGCGACTTAAGCGTCGGTCTATAATATCGTGGGTCTCAGGTTCGAATCCTGGTTCTGGAAAATACACATATTGTTTTTTATTTTATGTTTGAGTCAGAGTATGGACCTACTCAGTTGAGCAATTGGTTAACATCTATTTAAAGGGTTAAAATAAAAAATCTGTTAATACAAATTTCCACCCCCATACCCGTATACTATCTCGCCAAACTAAGAGCACTCTTTACAAGACACTTGTAAAGCCAGTGCTCACCTACGCATCGGAAACCTGGACATTAACTCTGCGAAATGAACGAGCCATGAACATCTTTGAAAGAAAAATTCTCCGCCGTATATATGGACCGATCAGGGATGGCACGAATTGGAGGAGAAGATAATATATCATGCTGAGCTCTACGGGCTGTACGAAGATTGCAGCGCAGTTCAATCAATTAAGATTGGGAGACTGCGATGGCTAGGTCATGTGCACCACATGAATGACAATGAACCGGCAAAGAGAGTGATGTCCAGCAATCCAATAGGACGTAGAAGAAGAGGGAGGCCAAAGATTCGCTGGTTAGATGGAGCTGCCAGTGACTGCCGTATTCTGGGGGTACCAAATTGGAAAGTGGCCACACTGGATAGGGACAGGTGGAGGGAGCTGTTGGAGGAGGCCAGGACTCACACCGGGTTGTCGCGCCCCTGATGATGATGATGATGACAAATCCCCACCCTTTGAAGGCACATAATATGATCTAAGGCTCTCGTCCCATGGAGCAACTGAAATCCGATGGAACTGAAACAAAAATTCCAACCAGTATCTAGCTAATGTATTTCAATGACGGCTCGCTAACGGCGAGACTGGAATCTATCAGTTTCAAAACGGTCGTGAAGAGACGCAACATGCTAGTCGCGCGGTCTCTCAAGTTTCCAGTCAGTGGTACCAATTTCAATAGATTCGGTGAAAAATCATATTTTATTACCAATATTGGTAGCATTGCGTAACGAGCGTCATGTTATAAAAACCATTACAACCCAAGACGTTAAGTACAAGATAAGCAAAATTGAAATAACCTAATTGTATTCGAGTAAACGCAGCAACGTGCGTATTGTTGGTTTTTGTACAATCCAGCTGATGGTCCAGTTTGATAGTTTGAGGTTATGTGATTATTATTTCAAGTAGGTTTCAGTAGCGCCGTGTGCAAAGCATCACGTTGGTCAGTTTATGAATTCCATCACCAGCCAGTTCCGTTAGATGTCAGTTGCGCCGTGGAAGGAGGGCCTTATAAGGATCAAACATGGTACATAAAAAAAAGAATATGCACTATATTTTAGTCTATGGACTCCGTGATAGCTCAAGTTAACACGTAAACAAGAAAATAACCTACAATATGGTAATCGCATTATCATATTTTATTAGTAACCGTTTAATAAAACGATTTTTTATGAAAGTACGTAGCTAATTAATTATTCTTATAGAAGGGTCGAAACCGGAACCCTCGATGTGGTAAGCCAGTGCATTGCGTATTGATCTATGAGGTTCGCTTATCGTATATCAAATAGGTTTACTATACGATAGACAATGTCGAGAAATACCATATTTATCCAGTTACTGGAGGTGTCGAAGACATCAGAGTTACTATGAACCAACTGAACCCAAGAAGAAATAGAAAAATGGTAACATTGAAATGGATAAAGATTATATTTATAACTAAATCTACCCGAAGAGTGATTGTTCTTTTAAAGCATTTCTTTTTACTTCTTCGTGGGTTCATTTACAATCCGCATATACTGGCAAATATTAATTTTCATGTTCCCACCAATATCACTCGCAGCTCCACGGTCTTCAAGATACCTCGTCGCAGGACAGATGTTATGTTTCATGATGCTGTGTATCGTGCAATTAGCTTATTTGATGGCACCATAAAGGTTGATTTGTTTTTTATTAATTATATAATGTTTGTAGACGTTTTAAATAGGATAAATTTATAATTGTATATATTATCATATTTCTTTAATATTTACACATGCTGTCTTTTCCTCTTTCTTGTCATATTAGTTGTTATTTGTAATTAACATATTTTTATATATTTGTATGTATTATGTATTATGGCGCATTGGCCAAAAGCTGTAATGCCGTAATACTCTTTTTTATAAATAAATAAATAAATAAATAATACATAAATCAATACTGTACCTAATTCTGGGCTTAGGTTATTTTCAATGGACGACAGAGGGTCAAGTCAGGATTTTATCTCGAGGAGTGGTGAGATAATGTCTAATAGGTATACAATGTATACATTTATAACACATTGAAAGGGGCTACAGAAAATTATATGTCCTCACTCGCCTTGAAAAAAAAGATTCAGTAATTATTTAAAATATTACATTTACTAAACAGTTCTACATAACGGCTATCGTTTTAGATACTGTTGTCCAACTGACTCAGATATACGAGAAAAGGTTCGCGCGTCATTCGCTCGGATGCCGCTTACGGGTCTTCGTGAACCTTATAATCGGCGCGTACTTTTGAATTTATAAAAATAAAACGAACAAGATCCAGTTATTTCCTTTATAATAAAATATTGGGGGTTACAATCATTACCGATACAATATCATTATTGTAACATTGCCCATAAGAAAAAATGTTGGAATTTTTGAAGTTATACTTATTTTAGGGCGTTTGTACGCGACAGTATGAAGTTAGCTGCAAATCAGTCAACTGTATACAAACGCAAGTTTGATAGTAGAATTGTTTTGTTGCCTAGGCAACGAATTTATTATTGTTAGCCATTTGCAATTCCTTACGTAAACAAACGATTAAACGTCAGAGAGACAGCTGTTACTTTAAAATAAAAACAACGAGACATATTTATATTATTTAGCAGTGGCGAAGGGTGGAGGTAGGCTGTTAAGATCCGCCATAAACAGTGCACATAAAACTTTTTCAGACATACATATTTGTTTTCATTGAAATAAGACTACAATTTACAAATAGTATTGGTTAGTTTTTAAAATTCAATTTAACCTTGAGAAACCAAGCCATAATAGATAATAGTCATAAAATACATGTATATCTATAAAATATCTAAAATTATGCAATTAAATCATACATAACTTTTAATATTTAATAAATAGAATAATATTTTTTATTTATTATAGTTTGGTATAGTCAGGGCTTAATGAATTAAAAAAATTAACCAACAATATGTGTAATATGTATTTTTAATCCAACGAAAACAAATAACTATAAATGAAAAAGTGTGCACAATTTTGTCGTATTGCCCAAATTAGACTTAAACTGTTATGGTTTCGTTTAGGCATGGCTTAATTGATTTTTAAAAACTAACTAACTACATCTGTAAATTGTAGTCTTAGTTCAATAAAAACAAATACATATGACTAAAAAAGTTTAGTGTGCACTATTTATAGCGAATCTTAACAGCCTACCTCCACCCTTCGCCACTGTTATTTAGTGATATAGGTTAAAGTGTATAGAAATAAACCAACGGCGCTTCAATAAACGACCCTTTTTCTTGAGTGTGTAATTTAACAAGATAATTAAGAGCTAGTCGAATAATCTAGGTTATCACAAGTTTTGTTTTTGTTTTGTTACGCCAAAGAAGTATAAATTCTAACGCGCGTACATAAGTACACACACCGAGTATATGATATCCCGACAAAACTAATCTCTTGAAATATTTCGCGTTGTGATGGTAGGTACGTTGCAACAGTTTAATTATAGAAAAGCAAACATTTGAACTCTGTGTTGGTGTGCGAGACCCATTATATGATATGTTTGACCAATATTTTCAGAATGTCTACCACAGGTGAAGCAATTTCTGTTGCTGATTCAATGTGGAAATTGCATGGTCTGCGGAATGTAGTGCAGAATTATGAATAAAAAGTTCTGGATAATTAAAAAATAGAAAAAAGCAACTGACACTGATGAATACATAACTTTTAATGACAGTTAATCGATTAAATCAGTTTTAAAGGCCGCGGTTGTAGAATAAGAGAATAAGATTAAGATTAAGAAAAGGGGATATATTTAAACATTATATAGTTAATATTCTAGTAGATGTATAAATATTGCTAAAAATTTCCCTAGACTTGATATAGATGGATTCAAATCCCATTCTACCCAAGATTGTTTCAAAGAATTTTCTTATTTGTTTGTTTCCGAGACTATAATAATTTATTAAGTATTGTAATAAAAATATTTTTTTTACCGTCCTATCCCTTAGCGGAAGTCGGCCATCTTTGCTTCAATCTTTGATCTACGTCTACGAGCTACACTCGTAATAATCACGGAGGTTCTTAAGCCACGAAATGAAGTATCGTCCTCTGCTACGAATACATTGATCTTTTCTTTGATGACAAGTTGGGGAATTCTGTACTTTTGTCATCTCATAACGTGGCCATGGTATTCTAGTTTTCTGGTTTTGATACTTCTTCCCGGTCCTTTCCCAATAGATTTAATAAACTTATTTTTTCAATGAATACTTGACAAAATTCGAGCATGTGTCATTTTCTATTAAACATGCCCACATTCTTTTGGATGCAAGTTTGAGTCGTTTCCATCACCATATTAATTGTTAGAAGGTTTTTTTTCTAGTATAATATATTATCATGCATGCACAATAAAATGATTAGTTACGACCATTCGAGTATCCTAAGCTAAAAAGACGTAAGTAATTTTCCAGGAAATAAATTTGTAAAAAAATGATTGGTTTTGTTATATATATTTTTATTTATGTAACCTGAAAAACAAAAATGCATCTTTATTCCATAAATGAATTCCATAAATAACTTATTTTTGCACCAGCGTTTATATCACGCTTTTGTCTGATAATCCTCAATATATTGTATTGTATAGATAAACCAATTAAAGGTATTGATATTGTGGTAATTTGCTAATATTTGATATTGCTTAAGCCAGTCATAATAATATTTCTCAGCCAATATTATTATTGTCTATGAATAGGTATTGGAGAAAATGGCGTGATCATGTCAACAAAGTGGTTAGATTGGTTATTATACAAATATACATAAGGTATCTAACTACTTCAAGAACCTATTTAAAGCATTTATTGTTTCGGGGAATTTTGATATTGGATTCGTTAGTATAATTAAATTTACTATATATTAATTGTTAAGTACAATTAAATAGTAAGTACATTAAATTGAACATGGCCGTAAAAATGGTTATGTTTAGAGTTGGGTATTTCCCGAGAAAATCTCAATCTCAGGATTCGGGATTTCCCGAAATGATGAAATTTTGAATTCTCGAGGTTCTGGATTTCTGGAAAAGAATTCTCGATAATTCCCGAGAAATCAGGAAATTTAAAAAAAACCTGTAAAAATTCTAAAATCAGTGTAAAAAGAGACAATTTTCAGAAAAATATGATTTTTTTTATTCATGTAAGAAGACAAACAAAACAGAAGTAGGAACACAAAAATAATACAAAACATTAATTATTAAAATAGAATTTCAAAAAACACAGACTGTCAATCGCTGCGGCTGACAATCGTGTACGCTTTTGAGACACAAAATTCCCTGATGTTGTAAAAATTGCGCTCATTTTGAGTCGACGTTGGCTTAATTGTGTTAAATGCACCTATCAGTTCTTGAAAGTTTTGTGTTTTCTGCCCACTTTTTTCAAATAGAAAATCGTTTTTTCAATTAATATTTGATAATAAAAAAATCCCGAATCCCGAGAAAAAATTATCCGGGATTTCTCGAAATGTTAAAAATTTCAATTCTTCAGATTCGGGATGGAAAATCTAGAAAATTTCTCGAGAATTCCTGCCGGGAAAATCCCGAAACCCAACTCTAGTTATGGTGCGGACCGAAATGGTTAGTCGCTTTTCATGCATTCCTAAAGCGCAAAACGTTCAACCAGCGTGTGCTTCCCGTGATCACATATGCGTGTGAAACATGGACTCTAAGTATAAGAGAGATACAAAGACTTAGAGTAGAACAACATGGTATGGAGAGATGCATGCTGTGCATAACGCGAAAGGACAAAAAGAGGAATGAGTGGAAAATGAAATAGACAAGGGTTTGCGATGTAATAGAGTTCGCTAAGCACCTCAAATGGAAATGGGCTGGACACATAGCTCAAAGAAAGGACAATATTTGGACAAAATTAGTCATCCAGTAGTATCCAAGAGGTACAAAACGTCCGCAAGGTAGACCTAGGATCGATGAAATGATAAAGTTCTGCGGACGTACGTGGCAACGCAACGCACATGACTGAGAGAAGTGGAATCAGCTTGGAGAGGCTTTCATCCAGCAGTGGATAGATTCAGCCTGATGATGATGATGATACGATAAAACTGACAAAACGTGATTAATGGAATAATATACCTCAGATTATATAGAACAATAGCTTCAGTAG
Source organism: Rhyacophila brunnea (assembly GCF_057557595.1). Classification (NCBI taxonomy): domain Eukaryota; kingdom Metazoa; phylum Arthropoda; class Insecta; order Trichoptera; family Rhyacophilidae; genus Rhyacophila; species Rhyacophila brunnea. The sequence goes on from NW_028232774.1 coordinate 28,124,819, forward strand.
TACTAATATTATTATTTTTGTATTTATTTGGTGTGCCACGAAACAAATTCCCTTTCCCCAGTGTGCCGTCATGTAAAATCATGGCAAACATTTACAGTTTTAGAAGAGTACATTCTTTCAAAAATAAAATATTGACTTAAAGCTCTTTACCACCAGGCCGACTTTGATGTATTGTTGAAGGTACGCCGTGATGGACAGAGTACTAATACGACAGTTCCATTTGCACCACACCTGAGCCAGAAATACGTCATTACTTAGGTATCGCCCTTTAGGAGTACAACGTGATAGGTACGTCCATTTTCCTACGCTACGGGGTCTGGGGTCCTAGAAACTAAATTATTAATATATACGTGCGTTACTATGGAAATCAATATGGCATTTCAGTATTATTTCTATCAAGTACAAATTTTTTTGATCGTTTGAGCTAGTCAAGTCAAGTTTATATGATTTAAAAGAAAATTTAAAAACGTTGTATACAAAAAGTTTATTTTATCTTGTAATTATTCTTATTCAGTCTATATACGTTTGTGGCAATCGATGGTTCCGTGAGAACTAAGCAGTGTCAGCAGAATACATGACCCATGTTCCTAAATATTTATAACGGGTCAAACGTTCAATTGTTTTGCTATTTTACTACGGGATTGGAAAACATTGTTTATATACATTATACAGATGTTCTGAACTCTGAACTAGACTAGAGTTGAGTTAAATTTTATTAAGATAGTAGGTAAACAACAAAACGAGCTAACTGCCTTACAGATTGAATGTGGAAAACCTATGTGTCACATTATTTGGACATCGACGTAGAAAATATAAATTTTCGAAGAAAAGTTATAAAAAATACATTATAAAATAAAACGATGTAAAAAATAAGAATGCAACATCTGAAAAAGAAAATTATTTCTTGATAACACCATACATTTTTTTGCTCCCATTTCCATTTTAATATCTCACAAAGGGTTAAAAACTTCTTTGAAGTTTCCATCGTCAAAAGCTACTAAGGGAGTTAAGATTTAAAGCAAAAAAAAAATCGATTTATCGTCGATTCTTAATAAATACTACATCGAAACGCTCCGGTCGCCATACTGAATTTACATTCTTTGTCTCGATTTAATAGACAATATTGAATTAGGCATGTAAAATTATTTTTATATTGAGTTAAAAGGAACTTTTCAAAAATAAAATAAAAAATGAGATATGAAATATTGGCGCTGTTTTATTATTTAATTTACTCAACGCAAGGGCGTCTAAGGTCCTCTTCGACTATGTAGTTTTAAAATAGTTTCGTTTGATTGGGTACCCGATACGTTTATTTATAGTAATCTGAAATATTCAAAATGGCGCGTATTTGAAATAGTTTTGATTTAGTATCTAGTTTCGCCAATATCTAGTTTTAATATTTTTTTATACATAATATTCTCATGACAAATGCATGTTAGCCACTTGCTCAATATATTAAGTCCATACTCTCACTGCGAATACAATTTGAAAAAACATTTATTTGTGTATTTGCCAGACTTGGGATTCGAACCTGGGACCCACGACGTAATAAACCGACGGTTAAACCGCTTGACTATCGTGGGAGAACTATTTTATTGCAAAAAAAATACTATTCACGTAGTGTAAGTCAGCTATTTTTGGAATAAAATAAAAAAATTTAGAAAAAAAATATTAAAAAAATAGGCATGTTCCTCGAGTTTTTCAGTGAACAACTTTTTTATTATATTGGTTGTTATTTGTAATTATTTAATTTGTATGTGTTGTATTTATTATGTATTATGGTGCATTGGCCAATCGCAATCGTTCTTTAACAAATAAAACAAATCAACATTTCCAGACTAAAATGATAAATATTTTTAATTGAGTTAGTTAGTATTTATATCATTAATATAATAATTATATATAATTATAATAATAATTATAATAAATATTGTCTTGAACATATAAATTAATCGACAGAAAATATACGTGATGTTGACTATAAAGTCGCGAGTTATCTCGCTTGTGGCTTGACAGTACATGCAAAGTTTGGCGTGTTAATCCATTCATAGCACTCTCCAGGTTTTAATAGCTTCACCTTTATAATTAATGTTTTACCTGATATGTCTTGAACATATTTGTGTCTAGAAATATTACATATAACATGATATCATTCATTTAAAATAGATTATTATGATAATATCCAGCGTATGCCATTATTGGAAGATTAATTAATATGCATGCGTCATATTTTGAAACATCCAGACATGCTTTGATATACAATAATGTTTATCTAGTGATATTTTATTGAATATCGAGTCTGTGGACTGAAAAAAATAGGTGAGTTTTCTGAAAATAGCTAGGACAAGTTTTTACTCTCCCTAATGGCAAGGGTACTCGACCTCCATATATGCTATTCACCAGGGGTCAGCAACCAAAATAGACAGGTAATATACTTAATAAACTTATTGATTACCGAAAACTAAATGCATGGTACAAATCTCTACTATTATAATTATGAATCACTAAATTAATTTCTGAAAGCATATATTTGAAACGTGCCAAAGTTTTTTTTATTTGTATAGTCTTAATCAGTATACCAAGTTTTCTAAGAATGCATATATATATATATATACATGTACCAGTGGCGAAGGGTGGAGTTAGACTGTGAAGATTTGACATACATATTATCAGTCAAATAACTATAAACACGCGGCCCGCCCCGATTACTTACGCGCGCCGATTATTTTTATTTTACGTTCTGTCTTCTACATTCTGTGCGACGTATTGTTCGTCTGTTATTATTACTTCTTTAATTTTATTATTGTAATTACATAATTTTCAGAAAAGTAAATTTGTTTGAATCCTTTGTATTCGGTTACTTTGACAATTAATTTTCGTTCGAATTTGGACAACCAGCCTTCACAGAATCAGTAGGCAAAGCATGTTCCATGTTTAATAATTTTAGCCGTCAGGGTTTAAGTAACCATTATCTAAGGGGCCTAGGGGGCGGAGCCCCCAAGTAGGCGCGGAGCGCCGAGATTTTTTTATTATTTTTATTTAATTACCTCAATAAGTAATATCAGATTGGGAAAATAAAACACCGAATTAATTATAATCATGCTCGTATTATTTATGTCTATTGTTTGTCTATTTTGTGCCTCCTATAAAATTTATTCCTATATAAAAGTTATGTTTTCGGCTATGGAAATCCTTACCGATGGGCCCCAATCCTTCACGTGGTCCAGTGGAAGATGTATGTCATTAATTCAGAAAGTGTCAATTAATGTCATTAAAGATCAGTAATTGTTAATCTTCAGTGTTGTTTATGTGTCATGTCTCAAAGTACAGTTACATGTTGTAAATAAAAAGGAAAGAACTCAGGAGAGTTCGATCCGCAGTGAAACAACTTGGAAAGTAGAGCTGAATTAAGTTTGAACAAGTTGAATGGTCCGAGTTGAACGATATTAGAATCATTTTCAATAGTATAAACATGAAATAGTAAGTAAGTAAGTGGAGGCCCATATGATCCTATTAGGATCGGACATGGTCAAAGGAAAAAGGAACATTAGTGACGCTTAGTTCATATACAGGGATTTATATGTATGTAGTAACTAGATAGAGTGGATAAATGGGGGTTGATTAATATTATTAAGTACTACATTGCAATAGATAGTCTAAATCACACCGATTGTATATTCCTAACAATGCCTATATAATTAGTAACTTAGGGTGTCGCTGAATTAAACAAAAGACAATTTATTATCATTGGGGATATATCATAATGAGGGGAGTTATAAATATATAACAAGTTCTTTTATCTTTTAATGGTTGAATGTAACTAAGTATATAGTTTTATACGGTAACCGGACAAAATAGAACATGACAAAACAGAACAACCTGGGGAAAAATGTTAAATTGATTTTTGTGGAATCTATTTTGGTTAGGTTAGGTCATTATTTCGTTGTAACTAGTCACTCCAATTTTGAACATATTATATTGATTAAGATGACATATCCTAAGCTTGCCGGTAACACCATCAGTTTTAGTCAATTTTAAACTTTAGACTTTAAACTTTAAATTTTAGACTTAAATAAAATTTGGATAACGACCAATATGTTTCCGTTCCCTGATTGTAAACGTATAAAATATGGCCATAGACAAGCCATAGATGGTATAGGTATTGCGCTTCTCCAGACAGAGCACTTTTACACCGTCACTTTGAATTTTCAAATCGTTTTTTTCCCGCGTTTCGTTCTACATATTCTGTGTCATTTACTTCATAAAGATTAATCCCGATGTTATACTAAGTTATTACGTATATTTATATGGATTTTGTAAAAAAAATCGGTGTGTGTACTTATGTACACGCGTTAGAAGTTGTTCTTCTTTGGCGTAACAAAACAAAATAAGCCGTTACCCGAGTCTATTAATATTACAATGGATTAGGTTAATGAAAACGTAAGCGGTTCATCTGTGTCTCATATAGTACATGATAATTGTAATTTAATTATTGTATTGCACCAAAACTCATCTTTGCCATACAGCGGTTAGAATCGATTCAGAAGTGCCCATGATATATTAATAAAAAAAAACAAATTGTAATATAACTTTTGAATTATTTGCCAACTCAACATTCACAAAATCCACTCATTCACTGCTGACTAGATAATGATTTTTTAATTACCACCTTTAAAATGAACGTTAATTACCTCATTCGGCTGCCTGGTCATTACGCGCCAGGTGCGTCTTCAGCGTCCAAAGTATTAATTGATATATAATTTTACTCATAAATAATACTTACATAAATATAGCTTCAAATCTAGATACACAATCTTTACAATGAAAAATAAATATACACCTCAATATAAATAAAGTTTTAAGAATTTAAATTAAAAGTGTAGAATGTTAGTCCTCAGAAATTTGTTTATAAACAATATATATATATATATATATATATATATATATATATATATATATATATATCTATTATGACACAATATTGGTTATGTTTACAACACGTGCTGTTTACTTGGTTGTATTGAACGACTAACTAAATGGCACTATGCGCATGCGCATGTACCCCTGAGACCGAAATGAATATAATCATAATAATAAATTATGTGTTGCATCAGCTCGCGCAACTTCCGTCACACGCCAAACGTGTTACATCGGCGCGAGCAACTTCGTCACATGCCAAAAATACACTCTGATCTGTTTTCCCAAATGCACGAAAATAAGAATAACTTCAAAAAGAGATAATGAAAGAAAAATACATCAAAAAACTAATTACAAAAATGAAATCACAGTGGAATAATCAACCATAAATAAACCATAATGTAATATTTGTGGCAATAATTGCAGAATGTGTGTGGTGCAAGTATCGTCATATATTTTTTGGTAACCATATAGTTTTGAAAAAACACTGGTAATTTTTTGGATTATGTTTATTTATTACTTTATTTTCCATCAGTGCCTACAACATTTTGTCCTTAAGCTGTTATTAGTGGCTTGCTCACGTAAACTGCTCTTTTTGAGTTCTTTTCAATACAGAAATAAATCTGCGGTTACTGAATTAGGTGATATTGGTGGTCAGTGCATGCTGTAAAAACATGTGATTAATAATAGCCAAGGACACACTCTTTCAAAACTTCAATTGTTTACATTGTGGTAATTGATGTGAAGCCACTTAATGTTAATAAGTTTTTCCTGGGTACAAAAAAAGTTTTCAATCACATTTATTGACAGTTTATGTAACAAAACATTGATTATCAATGAAATATGAATAAATTACTCTTTTTCTACAAATTTTATAATACACAGTGAATTCTTCTAAAATTTTTAGTCCCTCAATATCAGGTGTTTCGCTTATTGACGTGTTCACTGGGATCAAAGTGAGATCCGTCACTCATGATTTTTTCTCGCTACAATATGACAGCAGATGGATTTGATATTTTCGCGATGTATATTTATGACAACATTTTCACTGTGCAATTTATTGTTCACATAATTAAAAATATGTTTAAAATTGAAATTAACGTATCTTTAAACTAGGTGATTGTATATTTTTTATTCGCCATCGTGTATTAGTTGCGAAAGGTGCCTTTTGAAGGTAGATAAGCTGTGGTAAATAATTAAAAACAAGTCATAGAACAGCCATATTTACAGTTGGTACTTGGATTTGAATATTTCTTCAATATTTTACTGCACAAAACATATTATTACATTTACCTTTTTATAATAGATATTAAGTACTTATACGAAAACATTACAAGATAAAAAGAACTTTTTATATACAACGTTTTAAAATTTTCTGTTGAATCATATAAACTTGACTTGACTAGCTTAAACGATCAAAAAAAAATGTATTTGATAGAAATAATACTGAAATATCATTTTGACACTCATATCGATTTCTATAGTAACGCACGTATATATTAATAATTTAGTTGTTAGGACCCTAGCAACCAATAATAGTGGATTGGATTACGTATTTCTTCCGAAATAACTTTTCATACAAAACAGAATTAACTGAAAATGAATTTAATTCTACTTAAAAATGTCTAAAAGTATTAAAAAAATACATTGGCATCGTGTTCTGATATATTCTAAAAATTCAAATGTCTAACTAGTCGGGAAGTTAGCTAAAAATTGATTGCAAGATTTATGCCGGACAAACAACTACCGGATAAATACGAATACGACCTAATAAAAACGTTGTAAAAAATGCTACAGTATTACATTATAATATATTAGAAATAGTTTATTACATATTTTTAAATCTAGTCTTCTTCACTAGTACATAGTGATAGGTATGGGTTTGCAGAGGGTGTTGATTTACACTTTTCCACTTATTAAAAACACCGATTCAGGGACATTAAGTAAGTATATTTCGCTTGACGATAAACAATTAATTGTTAATAACATTTGTAAAGGCGCGCTGTGGCGCGAAAAAGGTAGCGAATCGTATTTGGAGGCGACGTAAGGGTTGAAGGGTAGGTAGCCGACTGACTGTACCTACCCTCGATCCTTCGTTTGCCTAGAAACAGATAACGGTAACGTACTTTTTGTTTGTTTCGCTGTGCATCATCGTTTAGCCTTGACTCATTTACAGTTACAATAATATTATCATTATATTCTCAACTCTGTCGATTGGAGGATTGTTGATGGGGGATTTAGGCATTATGATATTTGGTAACAAGCCCCCCCATTTCCTTTTGCCTTTAATCCACTATCGAGAATCAGACAGAGTTGGGGGTAAAAATACACACAAACAAACTTATTGACTATTCATGGGTTTTAACGGTTCTAACTGATTTGGGTCACTGATAGTTCTCAGCGTGATTGGCTCCTTCAGCCATGGGAGTGCCGAGGCTGCCAAGTTTTGTCTTTCGAGGAGTTACCTCGGCCGGTACCGGTAGTATTGCGGTTGGAGCTGTTAGCCAATGAAGATGTGGATATCTCGACAGATTCTGCCTGCTGCTGGACTGGAGTCCACGGCTGATGTTCGTCGCCCTGGATTTTCGGGGTATCTTTTTCGTCTGCGGAGTTGGGTCGGCGGTACTGTATAGAGTCGTTCTGGCGGTAGAAGAATTGGGTGTTTCGGTTTTTGTGGGAGACGCTGGTTCGTCTTCGGCGGTTTGCGTAATCTTGTGCCCCTTGGCTCTGGTTTCATATTTGTGGTGAAGATTGTAATGATTTGCTTGTGAAGCTTGCATTGGCCTGGTGTACGAAGTCGGGTACAAGTCGGTTGTAATTATTTTTGTTCTGGTGCTTGGGGGTACCTTCATCATCTCGACGTTTGCTGTGGTATGTGCCAGCTCGCGAGCGGGTATCTTTCCGTTGTCGGAGGTTCGTCGTATGTCGACGGGTTCTTTGGGGAGCGGTGATTTCGGTTCGTCGTAAAGTTCGTAAGGACGGCGTCTCCAGTTATCGGCGTCTACAGAACGGCGGCTAGAGGGTATAGCGTATCGATTTGTTTCCATGAACCGATCCTGATTACAACACGATATATTTCGGTTCCATCTTCTACAATAATTCCGTTTACCGGTTACTGAGTAGCGTTGAATTCCGCAGCACTGGTTCACATTACCCGTAGTGGTATTTTTATTAGTTCTGCAGCACTTGGCGTTAGGGGATTCGTACCTGGACTGCCAGTGGTGTCCCTTTTTATAATTTCGGTAGGTTGAATATATGTCGTATTTTGTTGGTAGTAATTGTGAAGGGTATTTGTTAGATTCCTGGCCAGAGTCTTCATCTGGAATCCATTGTTCTAGGTTACGTGCCACTTCAATGAGTTTTTGCAGTGTCTTTCATGGTTTTCGGTCGACCCGTGTTCTATCTCGTTCACATAACAGATTATAGAAACGTTTTGTTTATTCTTTCGGCGCAGTTTGTGGCATAATCAGGAGAGCTACGTCTCTTTTCTCGATTAGGAATGGGAATGCTTCTTGAGATGGTCTCTGCCGGATCGATTTAAGCTCGTATTCCAATCGGTCGATCCGCTGCTGTGAGCGAAATTCTCGTACGAGCTCCCATCGGAAAATCTCCCATGAAGACGGTCGGGATGGAAGAGCTTCCCACCAGGTTAGAGCATGGTTTCGGAGACCAGATGCAGCTAACCTTGACCTGTGGTAGTCGTGGGTTTTGGCGGATGTAAAATATTGTTCGCACTGTTCGATAAATACTCGGACGTCACTGAATGCCCTACCGTCAAATTCTATATCGAAGACGGGCGGGAAACAACACATTGTTAATTCGTATTGTTAATCAACACAGATTATAGTTCGGTTAACTTTGCGGGCGCCATCAAATTTATTAAAATTTGAAAAATCTCGTCTTGGGTTTCTTCAGGGTCGTGGTTTCTGAAGTCGCATTGACTTCGTTGGCCTCACGCATGGGTGCCAGTTGATAGGTATGGGTTTGCGGAGGGTGTTGATTTACACTTTTCCACTTATTAAAAACACCGATTCAGGGACATTAAGTAAGTATATTTCGCTTGACGATAAACAATTAATTGTTAATAACATTTGTAAAGGCGCGCTGTGGCGCGAAAAAGGTAGCGAATCGTATTTGGAGGCGACGTAAGGGCTGAAGGGTAGGTAGCCGACTGACTGTACATACCCTCGATCCTTCGTTTGCCTAGAAACAGATAACGGTAACGTACTTTTTGTTTGTTTCGCTGTGCATCATCGACCATCGTTTAGCCTTGACTCATTTACAGTTACAATAATATTATCATTATATTCTCAACTCTGTCGATTGGAGGATTGTTGATGGGGGATTTAGGCATTATGATATTTGGAAACAATAGATATGTTGTGTAATGTTTGAGACTTTCACGGTTGTTCTTTAAAATACTAAATTCTTGGGTTTCCACCGCGTGTACTTCTCCCTTCTGCCCTCGACGTTAACCGTTAGGGTTAAAAACGTCATGGGTTCCGGCACTATTAGCAAAATCTAATATTCGATCCGGTAACTAGCGCTACAAAAAATTTTCCAGGGTTTTTGCAAGGCGGTTTCATAGGCCCTGGCCGAATTAAAATTAGCAATACCGGATGCGGGTAGAAGAATAATTTTCAATAAGGCATATTTCTCAGCCGGCACAATTTTCTTTTGACTAGCATCAAGTAAAGTAGTATGCGTGCTAAAGTACTGAGAAAAAACTCGATAGTAAATGCGAGGTAAAATTTTTTTTTCGATCCGGTACCTCTGGTCGTAACGATTGACACATTACTCTGAGCAACGTTTGCTTTTAGCTAATCAGAATCCTTTTGGCATTCTTAGAGCAACGTTTGCACGCATACATCTACACTGCACTTCACTATAACACACATCTCTTGATAATGGCCTTTGCAACGAGATCGAAGCTTCGAGGAAAGATGGAAGAAGGACATGCGGTGGAAGCCCAAGAATCTGTCACGTTAGATATTATTATGTTTTCAATTATCAATAATTCATAGTCGTTGACAAAAAGTAACTTTAACTTGGAATAGTTTAATAATAAGTTTATAAAATATGTGTCTAGATACAGCACAATAATATATGTACTAGCTGAAGTATTTTCAACTCCTCGATTTCTTTATAGTAAGTCGCGACTAGAATGGAATTGCTGTCAAGCTTCTAAAACTTTTCTCTGGAAAGTTTTCATAAGATCGAGCGCTGCAAGTGATTGCAATTTGTCAGGCAATATAATTATTTCTCGCAACTTGTTTTAATTGCATGTGCTCGGCGATATTTATCGATTACTCGTACTTGGAAAATACTTTTCCCATTACTCTCTATTGCTACAGTAAAAATTTTTTTTTTTATTTGAACAGATTTAATTGGCATGAAAATTACATTTTTGTAATTCAGTTCAGTTTGTAATTCAGTTATATAATTCAGATGATAAGTTCCATTTCTATGGAATTAAAACATTTCAAAAATAATTTAACAAGTTCCTTGTAAGCTTCAAATTTTGATTTATCATTGTTTACATTCCGTGGTGCTGAAATTCCGTTGATTTATTTTTAAGAGCATACTTCAGTGAAACGGCAAATAAATTTCAACTATAGGTGCGACGAAATTTCAGAGTCGCTGGCAATCGGAGAGTGAAAGTCGAGCTGTGAACACGTCAATTTGTTTTGTGATGGCGACGGGGGAATTAATTCTTAAATCGTGTAGGGATGACTAAAAAACTTTACCCATTTACTTGAAAAAGAAAACATGTCAATGAATATATTATTATTATTACTAATAGAACAATAAACATTACATTAAATGGACGCATGTTGACTTTTTATAATAAATTGTGTTTTGTTCTGCATGCGTCGTTTGCACAATCTTCGTGTCGCGTAGTTACGATCGTTTTAGACCGTGCCCCAGCTGAAGTATAGTCTTGTTAGTCTATGTTAATTTATTTAATTATAAAGTAATAGGTAATAAATATATAAGATAATAATAATACAATAAATAATAATACATAGCGGTGTTTCATGTTATAGAATACTAATATCAATACAGGTATTCGTTAAAAATTCATTAACCAATAACTTTTCGCACACAATGAAAGAAAATTTTATCCAGAAACCGAAGTGGAATGAAAGCACTTTGTAGTTATTTTCAAATTTTGTCCTTGATCAAAATTGCGAATCTTTTTATAATTTTCTGAAAACAATATCAACAGCATATCTGCCTAAAATAAATATCTAATAGGTTTCACTTTTGTCGGATGATTCAGTTATTTTGGATATATTTATTTATTATTAGAAAATACCGTTATTTCGAATTTTAAAACCGATATTTTGGTATATATGAATTCGGGATATCGGTTTTCAGAATACCGGTATTTAAATCCCTAATTATAATGATTATAATGACAAGTTATGTAGTTTAATATACAATTAATGGAAGTGACATACATAATATTATACTCATAATAACAAAAATACTAAAAAAAATAATAACGGTTGAATGTTACAAGGGAATAAAGCTAGAAGTTAGTTTTGTTAAAATGTTCAGGAGACGAAATTTTAGATTGCAACACTCATACTGACCTCTTTTATGCCGCATTTTTCAAACTGGAATATCTCATGAGTCAAACCTTTTTTGCTCTTAAATGTTTTGACATTTTATAGTACACAAAATTTGCCACTAAATGGCATTCAAATCTCGAATTGGCAAATTTAGTCAATTCTAGCCTTATTCCCCTGTAACATTCAGTTACATAAAATAGACATAAAAAAAGTTAAATGAAATAAAAAATTATACTTAATAATATTAGAAAATTATAAAAAAGAGAGAAGAGAAGTACTCAACAACTAACAAAAAAGATATTTACTGCAACAATTGAATGCTTGAACGGAGATATTGAATAATATGGCATTATAACTATACTAAATAAAATTATCTTTGGTATTAAAGAATGTAATAAAAAGTTAGATTTTTATAAAAGAAAAATTTGCGGTCACGAAGCTGAATCATACTCAACAGCTCAAGTTAGTCAAAAAATGAATTTATAGTATCCAACATAAACAAAAGATCAGCTGCGTGGTGTCTTGATTTTAGCATGAACAAATCAGTAAAGTTATCTCTGCTGCTCAGCTGCTGCATCAATCTGGCGGAGTCTTTGCAGTTTCCTGATTTTCAGCTTAGCTGATGGCTATTCTTCATTAATAATATTTATATTTTATAATTGATTGTGTATGTTGCATAAGGTTACAATGTATGAAAGCGTCCCCGGAAAAGGGGTATATATAATACATCATGCCAAAAAGTGATTTTATTCACTAAAACGGGTCTATATAGCATATAGATTGCTCACGATATTGGAAAGTTTTATTATTTTAACTGTCACACTTTTTCAGATATTACCAACACTATAGGGGTCTATATGATTATTTTATTATCCAAAATAAAAAAAAATTAAATTTGTCAATGTATGATAAAGAGTGTTTTCATGAACATAATTATTATCACAGATATACTCCAAAAGTCCGCATGATCGAATAAAACGTTTTTTTCCTTTACTGAACATTTTTTTTTTGCATATATACCTCTTTTCCGGGGATGTCTTCAATTACTTACACCCCTGGTGGGTTGTCAAGCTTTTCCTGTTCACGGCGCCATTGGTAGGTACATAACGATTTTCTCATTGCGCACTAAATCGATGTCGACTCGTTGTTTTTCGAGGAAAATATTGAAATACTTCGCAGCGTACACTTCGCTAAACTCTACCATAGACAATAGATTCAGCGAAAGTACCGAGTTCGAGTTAATAAAACGTAAGAATTTATGTTGACATTTTTCAACGATTTGAATGTGACCTAGACTAAAGGGATTAAACCATATACCTACATGTGTACACTATATATTCACAATGGGGGTATATTATATTATTTTCAGTATTTAAGAATGTGTATTCAAATAGTTTTTTTATATTAAAAAGGATTATTCGAATATAAGGGTACACGGAAAAACTAGGCTCATTGCATTTTTTTAATTTTTGAGATTCAAATGCCAATTTGTTCAACAGATAAATCAAGAATGGTATCATTAAAACTAACAAACACGATTTGCTCGCTTCATAAATGAAGGGAGAAGAAAGTGTAGTCAAGGGAAAAAATCAGCACAAGGATATGTTTATATTAGTTTTTTTTCACTGGTATTATATTTAAAAATAAATAATAAATCAATTTATTAATTATTTGACTTAATATTAAAATCATTTTCCAACCAAAAACGATTTATTATGCATTGGTAAGTTAGGTTAGGTTTAGATTGTGTTTATAACACAATTCATTGATATGTTCAAACCACCCATTTCCATTCAAATGCAATTTATTAAAATATATTGATATATTTTAATTATCATTTCTAATGTAGATATATATTGGATTTCCACCCTTAATTATGAGGCTACCTTACTTAGGTTACGCGGTTGTATTAATGGACTGCGTTATTTGGATTTTATAATTATTATAAAACCAATTTTCAATCCTTTTTCACTTCTATCCTATAGAATCTATTATAAATGGAAATTTTACAAATTTTATACATTTCATTAAAATTAGGCCAATGTTACAATCCTGGATAGTAGAACTACCTTCTCCATAGCGCTGATTGCAAATATGATGAATTCTCTACATCGTCTCACTGATTGTATTTTACGTGAAAATAAGAAAAAAATAGCATATCTAATAATATGATTCTTATGGTTCGAAGACATTACTATTATGTCATTTGCTGTCACGCTGAGAAAGAGATAGAAAAATTTAGATGTAGATTGTGATTCATTTATCTCTATTTCAACGTTTTTTTAAATCTACCTCAGCTTGACAGCACGTGATGTGATGGTAATGTTTTTGAGCCAATAGAACCAAAATCTATCAAAGCACAATCGCTATCGCCGGTAATTTTTCTATAATTTTCTCTTAGCGAATATACGATCATTTTAATTTGATTTAATTGATTTATTTTAATATAATATGGTAAACATAGTAATGGGGATAACTGCACCTTACTCCCAACCACCAATTATATTGGTCAATTATCGACTGAGCATGGTGGCTTTGCTGGCAAACTCCACGAACGTGGACTTGTTGCCCGGCTTAAGAAAAATCACAGAACGTAAACTATGTATTGGGGGAATAAAATAAATGTATGTAGAAATGAAAGAGGGCAAAAAAACGTAAATTTTATTGCTTTAAAAAAACCTCTCTATTCTCTACACATTGTTCGACAGTTTTGTATTAGCTTTTTGTTTTATGTACGTACATAATATTACCATTTTTATTTTCCCCTCTCTATGCTTCTCTCACCCATAGGCTCACACTCGTAGTTCTAAAGTCTAGGAAACTTAACTATATCATACTTGGTATGGCAACCTCAGTTTTAGATAGCTCCGAAATATTTCCAGACATAAACGTTTGAAAATGTCTCATATCACAACTTAGTACCTACCTTGTGATTAGGGATTGCAATACCGGTATCTCAATATTTTTCGATACCAAAATACCGGTCTTAAAAATCAGGCTAAACAAAATGTATTAATTAATATTAACGGTTTACCAGTATTTTCAGACGTATCTGAAATCGCGGTTAAATACTATTCGTTTGTATAAGCTCAGTAGTTATAGTGGCAATTAATATTTCATGATCGAATAATAATAATTACCTATACAATATAACGGACTTGCCCGTGTCTAATTTTTTTCATGTTTATTTACCACTTATTGTAGTTTATACAATAATGGAGGAATTTAATTTTGTTAAACAAAAAAGTGATTAATTTTGTGTTTGGTTTTACTTCTTACGGGATAAAAGAAAAGAAATTGCTATGTGTAAAAAGTCTAATAAACTAATATAACAATAGGTAAAATTACCAAATAATTTCAGGTGACATACATAATTATCTACTGTAACAACACACGATTTTAATATACATATTTATTGGTGGATACCCGTATTGATATTTTAAACCGGTATTGCAATCCCTACTTCTGATGTGCTCGATTAATACTGGCTGTGTTTCGGGACGGAGTTGGTTAGCGAAAATTCTTGCTCCAAGGCATATAATCATATAAACCTACCCAGTGTAAAATTTTAAGGTTATGAAATAAGCCTATTGATTAAAATTATAGCTAAGAATGATTTTTGTTTTAAAAGGTATAAGTATAAGCTGATACATAATATTTTAAGTAGCATTAAAGTAGGCAAGCGATAATGACAGAGCAGGCTTTGATGACAGGCTGAACTCAAATCACCAGGTACTTTGTATCGTTACGCATTAGCAATTGGCGTCGTACTGTTATGCATAAAATCAATAAGTAGATAACAGATTCTAATTAGAGAAACCGCAACTTCCTCTGATAACAACAGCATCCTCTCTGATATCGATAATATTGTTAATTTAAATAGTGATTCAATTATTCTAATTAATTTTGGAAAACCACAAACAATAATATAATGTTATTTGTGTTGATAATTAGAAGTTTCTAGAATATTATTTCTTTCCATATATCTATCATTGTACACGTAATGAATTTGTTAGTTCTCCGTCAACCATTGTACCTCTTGTATTGTAAGTTGGCTTTTTGTCAATTGTAATATTTGTATTACTGTAATCCTTCTCCGTTTAATAAATCAAACATCTATCAAAAGTTCTTCTCTTTTAATTTGATATCTCCTGTGAAGTTTTCCGCTCTTTTTTCGCTATTCCTGACAAAAAAGAGAATTTAACAGAGTCCTATTTCCATAGTCCTCTGTATAATAATAAAATAGCAGATAATACCTTTACAAGTATAAAGACTATTTAAATTCGTAATTACGAAACCTAAAACTAGTGAAAGTGATAATCTATTTTACTTAAACTACTCCGCTTTTTGGGGACGTAACAGTACGATAGCAGGTATTAGCTTTCTTCCTCAGAATTCGTTTTCACAACATTCGGCAGGTAAGAAGTTATAATCTTACAGTTAATTAAATGACTACATACTTCTTCCACGGCGCTACATCTCGGGGTGGGATTTGGCCTTCTCCACTCACTCCGGGCTCTCGCCACACTTCTCCAGTTACCGGGTCCTCCTATATGAAGCTAGTCCACTTCTACGGCGTCAGCCCATCTCCTTCTTGGACGGCCTCTGGGTCTCTTCCGTTGGGGTAGCCACTTTGTCATGATCCTTGGGATCATGGCGAAGACTACATACAGAGACATATAAAATAAAACTTAATATTATCATACCAAATTGCAGCTAACACCTGGCTATGAGACCGTTGGAAGCCGGTTCTGGCCTAATCCTCAGATAGCGGTCATTTTATAATATGTTAAAATATGCTATAAGTCGTTTTACGTGGATTAGTTGTTGGCTGTTCAGTGAATTAATCTCTCAAATTTTGATTCAAACTAGTTTTCCACATATGTATAAAACGCTGCTTTTTATTTATATGAGGTTAATTGGTCACGATTGGACCAATTGTGGTCGTCCTCATCCCTATATTTTCCTCCTACCTCAAATCCCCATTATTGTCGCAAGACCAGGCTCAACTCAGTTACGAGTCAGTAGTCGGCCGTTATTAATATACCTATAAACTTTAGTCATTCATCGACCATGCGCTTATACATACTCATAACCTAAACCATTTTTGAACGTCATTCTCAGGCTATATTTACAAAATTCTGCGTGCAAAACTGCATTAAGTCATACTCAAAGCAATATCGCAGAAAGGAATTTGCCTTTTATATATATAAAACAAGTTAAGACCGTCACAAACTTTCAAACTCGATTATCTCAAAACTAGTACTTTTGACTTAATGCTTATTCGCAGAATACCCATGATATTATGTAATATAGTAAAAACTTGTCTAACTTAGCTAGATATAATATAGTATTGACACCCCGGAAGTCCGGGTAGGGAGGGGAGTCGGGGCCGCACGGCCGATCCGACCTCAGAGCTCGACTCGCCGGTCAACCGGGCGTCAATGAGGCCCTCGTAGCGTGCCGTCGGCAGAACGCGGGAGACACACGACCAGCTTCCACCCTTCGACTAGCTCAGAATAGTTCAAGGCGGTCAATAGTAGCTGGTTTTTAGTCCGGTAGAGCACGTTCAGTGCACGGTAGGTCTTGACAGTTGGGGGTAAATGCAGGATTGACGGGATGGAAAAATGATGAACGCACGTTGTTCGTAGCACCAATCGTTGCCGAAAGTTTTATTACCTAATTAGTTAGGTTCACGAAAAAAATTACACAACACACATTACATACACAACACAATATTACTACACATTAACAATCTCACACTTTATAAATTTTTAACAGCCCTAAATTTATTAAAAACGGGCGCCTAGGCTGTCAATTAAAAATTAAGCTTCCACAGGGCACACAGCCTGTCGCGTTTGGGAGTCTTACGCTAACTAACTTTCTACCTGCAGTGTTGCGGCTAGCTCTCCTTCTTTTGAGCTTTATCGCTGTCTCTTTCAATCTACCCCTGAACGACCACCCCTCTCTATCATTCTTGCATGCGGCGAATGTTTGGCTTTTGCCTGGGTTTTACCGTAAGGGTCGTCCAAGCTACCTTTTTGGCAGGCAGACTGAAAGTTACAGAGATTTCTAAGAATTGAGCCCAAAAGAAGCAACATTTATAGTTGATTACTAAAGAGCATTTTATGCATAAAACGGCGATGGAAGGATTTTGGCGGGATATGAGAAACATGAATGTGGCATCCATATCTTCGCTCGTGATTTACTATTAAGGGGTCCTCCATGCCCGTAGAAACGTGGAGGTATCAAGCGGCCCCATTCAGATTCGAGCGAAGTGCCCATTCTGTTTCCCGCCATCGTCCCTCCATCCTCGCTCGTATTACCGCAACACAGCGGTGTGCTCCTTGCCCCATTTACTTTATTGACGGTGACATGACCAAACTCAATAAGTTTACATATAACGGGCCCTTCTTAGGGTCAGTTTAAAATTATATTCTCGCAAGTAATTCATTACAATTCAAGAAAGGCATCGGGGCGTCGCCATGAGCAACCTAAGTTCACATAGTTTTTTTTTCAGACATGAAATATAATTCGTATCTATAAGGAATTTACATTACAAGACCGGACGTCATTGTCCGCCTCCGTATCCTGCTTGAAGAGCTTATTAATTAATCTTATTAATAACGACCCTTTTCCATTACAAAAATATTTTTTTTTTTAAACAATGCCTTTCGCTACCTTTCGCACACGTCACGAGTCTCCATGACGCAGCTACATTCGCGACTTCTATTTTAAGCTTACAACTTTCATGGTTATAAACAAGCACTAAGCAGCACTCACACACGGTTATTCTGGGTCCTCGCCATTTGGTCGCAACACCCAACCGTTTACCGCTACTTTGGGTTTACCAACGAGACTATCCCCCACCGTTCATATCCCGAGGGAGGGTCGACGGACGCCCCTAGCTGAGGCGAGTGGTTCAGACAGACCTTTGCGTGGTCGATCCCTCGCCCACATGCTCAGAGCGTGAACATCGCCCCCCATCGTTCAACCACCAGCAGAGTATACCTCGCTGCAGTGCCCCCGCGGTGGACAGTGATAACCAGCCTCAGTATATCCTGTCACCTAAGTAGCGGTTACAAAAACAAAGCACAATCTTACAAGGTGGAATCTGGCATGAACGACATCGTTACAGGCTCATCACCTTCAGTTCGCTACCAATTACGCACACCGGTATTCTTACTCGGTGACGCTACATTTGCGAGAAATTATGTTTTGACAGGCATAATCACAAAGCAACATCTATTACACATTACAATAAAAGAAAAAAGAAGACAATTTAACAGCAATCGACTTCTGGGTAAAACTCTATCATTCCTGCCTCACTACGCTAGTAACAACATATTTTTAAATCACAACAGAAATTCAAGACATAACTAGGATGAAAACCACAATTACAATCAATAAACAAAGTATAAAACCTTAAAAACCCGTCCCTCCGCCATGAGGTGACCCTGATGCAAGCTTCCTACCTACGTTTCGAACCGCAAGAAGAAGGCGGGTAACTGAAGTACCCACATCGCTAGGTTGCGAGCGATTGCGTCAACGACGTTTTCGACTCGTATGGCGGCAGTCCGTGCTATTTTAATTTCTACCTGTTTATTTCTACGCACCGTTTTAGGTCGCGTACGTCTACGGTGGCTATCCCCACCGATTTCCGTGGTCTGAAACCTCCTCGATTTATATCCTT
Source organism: Rhyacophila brunnea (assembly GCF_057557595.1). Lineage (NCBI taxonomy): Eukaryota > Metazoa > Arthropoda > Insecta > Trichoptera > Rhyacophilidae > Rhyacophila > Rhyacophila brunnea. Next base: position 28,144,007 of record NW_028232774.1, read on the forward strand.
CTCGGTGAAGGCCTCCCCTTGCACCTTTATATAAATACCTTGAATTTCTAACTATAAGGGTAGATTCCACACCACCCGTATCCACTCTTCTTCGAAAGAGTAGATGGTGGAGCATCGCCCGTTTTAGCTCCTCTGAGGGCCTATCCTCATCGCCTACTTCAACACTACACTACTGCACTTTTTCGCTACTTCACCCCCCCACTACTAATTAAAAAAAAAATTAAAATGGAATTAGATTTTCTGATAATTCGGGTAGACACAACGACGCCATTCTGTCTCGCGGCTAAGCGAATGAATGCTGATGTGTCGCCCTTTCTGACACGGCTGAAAGCCCATTGTTATCTATCACGTTCGCTAAGTTTTCACAACAATGTTTCGGATTCACGTCCACTAGCTCTTAAAGATTCATCCTCACTCAGCGATATACAATTCACGAGAGGGTTGTGGTATTCCGTCCCTGCATGTCAAATTACTAGAATATCCGGCCACCGATCGATAAGGGACCCTCAACACACAATAAAAATACACCTCAATATTGTCCTCCACCAGTCGTATCTCGATGAGGAGTCGACAAGCGGCCCCTGCGGTGGTGAGAGGGTCTGTGCCGACAGAGGTTTACCAACAGACTCTCACACAAGGGTGAGAGGGTCTTACCGAAGGCGTACGAGCCGGCCTCCCACACACTCGCCGGAGTGACGAATGGCGCCCCTCAATCAATCACTCCCGACAGAAGACAAAACCAAGGTGCCACAATAAAAAAAACAAATTAAGCTTCGCCTCGCTACCCATTCATGAACGGCGGAATGACTCGGCCGGCACTACCCTTCGCGATCTAGGCTTCCTCTCAACACACACGACACGTCAAGTCTCCCGCTCACGATCGGTACCATTACCTAGATGCAGGTTACTTCCACAGTGGGCTCTCGCAAGATGAGGCGCGTAGCTAAGACTCATCTCGTCGACCCGTGGCAGTTCATCCTAACACAACTATTCCTACCTAACGAATGCGCACACTAAAAATCGTACCCTATTTTCATCACCTGTATCTACATGCGTACATACATGCGTCCTTTCTGACACGGCTGAAGGCATATCGTTATCTACCACGCGCGCTAAGTTATCACAGAGATGCTGCGAATTCACGTCCGTTAGACCTCAAAAATCTGTCCCCATCACACGACACCAACTCACGGGATAGTTGTGGGGGACACACCATCCATTACTAGAATATCCGGCCGCGATCGACTGTTGACTCGTGACACAAAGAAAATACAAATAAAATACAAACACAATTATGGCGTACCTGGCGCGAACAGATTCGTTACACACCGACACCCTCCGCCTCACTACTCTATTGCGCACACTGGCACTCGTGCTCAATGTCACTACATTCATGGGCTCGCCTTAATCCTGACAGAGAGACGACAGATGCCTCCTCGATCAATCCCCGATCGAGAGGCATGGTCCTACCTCAACGAGTCAACCAACCAGCCGACGGCGCCATCATCTAGTCAACCGCCCCGTAAGAAGATGCGCGTAGCTAAAACCTATTCCGTCGGTCCACGGCAGTTCATCCCAATACCTCCATTCCTCCTTAACAAACGCTCCTCGCTAACGACCGTTATTACTTCTCGTCACACGCTCATACATGAGTCGTCATTAAGTAAATTAACCTAGGCAAAATTCAAGGGATACAATTAACAAAATGTGCTTACAAAACAAAATTTAAAATAAGTATTCATGGTTATCATACTTAGTACACTAATCTCCGTACTAAATACGCAATACAGAGTCATCAACCTGGCCAAGGTAGATTTATAAATGAGAATTAAGATTCATTTTCAACATTTTTCATCTCATCTTAATTGAGTGAATAAGGTCATTAATATTTAATTATTCTATTTTATTCCGTCGTGTTCGACAACATAGGTTAATGCAGTACCAAACTGCGGCATATACTGTAGTTAAATTGTAGGTCTAACAACAAAATGACACATCAATAAGACATACACTGCAATGATAACAATACACAAACATTACAATACGAAAATAAACAACAATATGAAATATGAATTAAAATGAAAGTTTTATATTGGCCTGGTCGTTCCTCCGTAGGGGGTCTCCTTCCTCGTCATCTTCTCCAGTTAGAGCTTTATAGGCGCTAACCGGCTGTGTGGCGGTCTGTTACCGCGTCGTCCGCGCCGCGCTGGCGTACCACGCCTCTCCACGGACATTTCGTAGCCGGCATCCCTCCTGGTCCGCGCCGTCTTCTCGCAGATACACTGCACGGTACACTCAATAACTTCCATCAAGTCCGTATCGCAGTTATCCATCGTATAGTTAAAAATAAATTTAGTATTTAAAATTTATTATTAGTGTCATTGATCCTTATTTGCACGCACTGGCAATTGTTCGTATTGCAAAATCAACAGAAAAATATAAACTCGAGAAAAAAAATGTCTTACTGTCAAACTGACAGATGACAGCTGTCAAAAGTAACAAATGGCAACACTCACAGCTGATTCAAAATGGCGGATGTCAACAGACTCAGCTGTTTCAAGATGGCGGACTATCACAACACGACAAACGTCAAAGTGACAGTTGACAACCTTCACAGCCGATCCAAGATGGCGGATGTCAACAGACTCAGCCGTCCCAAGATGGCGGACTATCACAACACCACCAACGTCAAAATTACAGTCGTCAACCACAACAACCGTCCTCCCACTGTCACAAATGTCAAAATGTCACTGTCCACGTCAACTGTCAAACGCTTTAAGCACACTAAATTTATAACACTGAATTTAGCACTGACTCTTCATTTCAGGATATCGGTTCGGTGAAGCTCCTTCAGTTCTTCACTGCCCTATTTCTGACAGATGCTTGCCAACATGACAAGTACTGTCACAGCCCCACGTTGGGCGCCAAGCTTGACACCCCGGAAGTCCGGGTAGGGAGGGGAGTCGGGGCCGCACGGCCGATCCGACCTCAGAGCTCGACTCGCCGGTCAACCGGGCGTCAATGAGGCCCTCGTAGCGTGCCGTCGGCAGAACGCGGGAGACACACGACCAGCTTCCACCCTTCGACTAGCTCAGAATAGTTCAAGGCGGTCAATAGTAGCTGGTTTTTAGTCCGGTAGAGCACGTTCAGTGCACGGTAGGTCTTGACAGTTGGGGGTAAATGCAGGATTGACGGGATGGAAAAATGATGAACGCACGTTGTTCGTAGCACCAATCGTTGCCGAAAGTTTTATTACCTAATTAGTTAGGTTCACGAAAAAAATTACACAACACACATTACATACACAACACAATATTACTACACATTAACAATCTCACACTTTATAAATTTTTAACAGCCCTAAATTTATTAAAAACGGGCGCCTAGGCTGTCAATTAAAAATTAAGCTTCCACAGGGCACACAGCCTGTCGCGTTTGGGAGTCTTACGCTAACTAACTTTCTACCTGCAGTGTTGCGGCTAGCTCTCCTTCTTTTGAGCTTTATCGCTGTCTCTTTCAATCTACCCCTGAACGACCACCCCTCTCTATCATTCTTGCATGCGGCGAATGTTTGGCTTTTGCCTGGGTTTTACCGTAAGGGTCGTCCAAGCTACCTTTTTGGCAGGCAGACTGAAAGTTACAGAGATTTCTAAGAATTGAGCCCAAAAGAAGCAACATTTATAGTTGATTACTAAAGAGCATTTTATGCATAAAACGGCGATGGAAGGATTTTGGCGGGATATGAGAAACATGAATGTGGCATCCATATCTTCGCTCGTGATTTACTATTAAGGGGTCCTCCATGCCCGTAGAAACGTGGAGGTATCAGTATGATTAAACGGTTACAAGATGGCTTCGTTTTTATAAACAGGTTAGATTGATCGTTTTTCCTGTGGACTCCTTCACTTTTCATTTTAGGTAATTTTTATTAAAAACTGAATATAATATACCCATACAATATTAAAAAATGTAGGAGATATGATATACAGAATTTATAGGAATTTTAAAATTAAGTTTTTATATTGTTTTAGAATCAACCAACATGACCAATTACAGAAGTATGCAACATTGATGACAATGATATAAATTGAAGGCACAGTTATTGATGGTCTTAATTTGCAGACGGACTCAGAAAGCCTTTTTCAATCAAACAATTATTGTATTTAGTAAAAATTACAAATTGAAAAACAGTTATTTTCAACTTTTTTGGTTGGCAGAATCCTTGGAGCAATTTGTGAAATCGCGAGGGACCCTTATTACCTACTACATAATAGATTTCAATTGATTAACTTAAAAAAGCGACATGGAAATTCGTAATCAGTGACATAACTTGACAAATTTAATACCGCATAGTCTACCCACCTGTTGTATTAGATGCCATTGACGATTGTAATTAGATGATATTATTAACTATTGTACGACAACATCTTCTTGGCTACGTAAAAGAGGGCGCTGTTGTCGACTAAATGGGAGGAGCTTGTTATTTTATAATGGAAGTGCGGCTAAAAATGGGAGGAGCATGTTGGTTCACAGTTTTAACACGTAGCCAAGAAAATGTTGTCATAGAGTAAGGCTTGTGCAAAAAATATTATAAAAATATGTATTCCTTCCAGTTTGGATACTACAGTAACCTATCTTAAAATTTGGAATATAAATCAATACTTAGCTGTTAATTTAACGTTAGGGTATACCAGTGGCGAGGGGTGAATGTAGGCTGTTAAGGGGGGATATGCTCAGCGTAGGTCAAAATGGAGCTTTTTTTCTATTTTCAAAGCATGATCCTGGACATACCTTAAACGTTGTAAATAATTTATTTATATACTTTTGAAGCCTTATTATCCTTTATATTTATTTTAAGCATTTGATCACTGCATAAAGTTTATTACATAAAATAGTATTCTTTTAAACCTCTCGCTCTAATGTTTTAGAATATAGTCTTATTTCAGTACATAAATGTGCAGTGGTGTTAGGATTTTTTACATTTATTAATTTTTAAACGCATTTATAAAACCATCAGTATAATTTATATCGACATTATTATAGTGAAATATTTACGATAAAAAATTATATTGATAATCTCTGTGATCCCAAATTTGACAAGAATTAGGCATTTTATTATTCAAAAAATGGGCAAGATTAACACATTTGAAGATAATTCTAAAGATACTTATTATAAGCTATGTCTTTGACCATTCAAGTGTGATAAACATCCTACGAATAATGATTGCTTTATAATAATTATTGACCTAAGAATAAGGTAGTGTTTTTTTTAAATACGCCATTTCTTTTGGTATTCCCCAGTGGTTAAGCTACAACATACGGCCGTAGCCATAAATTGACAAACTATAATTGAAGTAGGGAGTAAAATGATGTTAACGCGCGTGTTTAAACATGTACCGTTTAAAAAAAAAAAAAATTTGGTTCACCACGGCACATTTATGTACTGAAATATGACTAATTCTAAAACATTAGAGCGAGAAGTTTAAAATAATACTATTTTATGTAATAAAAATACTTTATACAGTGATCAAATGTTTAAAATAAATATAAAGGATAATAAGGCTTCAAAATTATATAAATAGGTTATCTACAACGTCTAAGGTATGTCCAGGATCATGCTTTTAAAATAGAAAAAAAGCTCAATTTTGACCCACGCTGAGCACGTCCGCCCTTAAGATTCGACAGAAACAGTGCACATTAAACTTTGTCAGTCATATTTATTTGTTTTCTTTGAACTAAGAATACAATTTGCAGATGGTGCTAGTTAGTTTTTAAAATTCAATTAAGCAAATCATAATAGTATAGGTATACTATAGTCGATCTGACAAAAATAGAGCATACTTTTTCAGTCATACTTATTTGTTTTCGGCAATTTAAGAATACATATTATTACAGATGGTGCTGGTTAGTTTTATAAAATATATATTAATCCCTTCCTAAGCCAAACCATAGATAGTTATGTATGGTTTATTGGCATTAATGAATATCTTTTGAGTATTCTCTATGAAGGTTTGGATTAGGCAGGGTTTAATTGAATTTTAAAAACTAACACTATCTACACATTGTAGTCTTGGTTGTAGACTGAAAAAGTTTAGTGTGCACTATTTATGCCGGATATTAATAGCCTACCTCCACACTTCGCCAGTATACACATATATATATTAAATGCTTTCCCAGAAACACAACGAATTGGGAATAGTAGGTACGTAGGTGACGATGCTCATTACTGATCACTTAGGTACTTCCAATTGTAATTACTCCAACTATTATCAATTATTGCTACCTACGAAATTCCTAAATAAAACTAATTTTCCAAACTACCTCATTGTTTAAAAATATGTTTCGTAAAACCCGTTTTACTCTATTACCAAAAAGTTTATGTGAATATTTACGGTACTCCTAAAACTCCTTGCGGACCTAGTTGGGAATCCCTGTCGTAGAATAATAACTTACGAACGATTGCGAACAAAAAAAAAAAAACAATGTGCATAATTAATAAGGTCACCAGAGAATAAAAGTAATCAAATGATGGAATAATCAGAAAAAATACAATAAACAATTATACAGTTATTATTAATTTATGTAAATAGTCTTAAAAATCACTTTAACAATTAAAACTAAAAACAAAACGTACATTATTATATTTTGTCTCATTGTTTGTTTCCGCAATGCTCATAATTATAGAACTATAAACAAACTGTAAATAAACTGAGTCAATGTTCCCACCGAGTCAAGAAATGCCATCATTATAAACCTAGACAAAATTACAAACATTTTCCCTATGTCCACAATCACATAACTTACATGCATATGTACATAAACATCATGTTTGCACGAGCTATGAAATGTTATTATTACAAACCAAGATTTAATAATAACGCGAATAAACTTGAGTACTTTCCACATGGCATAACGAAGTTTGCTCAGTGCACCATAGTCACTCAAATCATTTGTATACATTTCTATGTAATTGCCAATTATTTCCTGTATTTGAGAATGTTTGTAAACTAAGTACTGCCAACGTCATAATATTGGTAACATAGCTCGACTGGCGCATTACATTGCAGTCACTATCAATAACCACAGTCACTGGTGGTAACCATACACTACGGGGTGGAGTGTATTACTTAGTGTGAGTACCACGCATCTTGGTGTAAATTTTTCGTATTTACTCAGCACAATACTTGCCACTTTCACAGATGAACGATTTTGTTTCGCGATTGACTCACATACAATAATTCGTATACCCGTACTCAGAAAATTGATTGTAGCTATAACGATCGGTGGACATATTTACCAACCAGTCACTGTGACCTACAATTAATACCCAAATGGTTATTATGTGCGCGTGGCTTAAGTAAAAAAAATATATCTCATGTATGATGTTAACTGTTAATGGTGAAATGAATTGTATTATTAATTTAAATAAAACGAAATTTTATCGTACTAATTCCATCATCATCATCAGGGGCACGACAACTTGGTGTGGGTCTTGGCCTCCTCCAACAGCTCCCTCCACCTGTCCCTGTCCATTGTGGCCGCTTTCCAATTTGGTACCCCTAGAACACGGCAGTCATTGGTAGCTCCATCCAACCAGCGAATCTTTGGCCTGCCTCTTCTTCTACGCCCGATTGGATTGCCGGACATCACTCTCTTTGCCGGTTCGTTGTCATTCATACAGTACACATAGTGACCTAGTCATCGCAGTCTCCCAATATTAATTGATTGAACTGCGCTGCAATCTTCGTATAGCCCGTAGAGCTCAGCATTATATATTATCTTCTCCTCCAATTCGTGCCGTCCCTGATCGGTTCATATATACGGCGGAGTATTTTTCTTTCAAAAATGTTCAGGGCTCGTTCATTTCGTAGAGTTAATGTCCAGGTTTCCGATGCGTAGGTGAGCACTGGCTTTACAAGTGTCTTGTAAAGAGTGCTTTTAGTTCGACGAGATAGTATGCGGGACTTAAAATGTCTTAACAGACCAAAGTAGCATTTATTCGCAGACATGATTCTCTTGTTGATTTCTTCTGTAATATCATTATGTCAAGTTACAAGAGATCCAAGATATATGAAACTGTCGACCGTATCAAACTTGTATGCACCGATATCTAGCTTTACTGCGCTTTCTCGTGGTGGGACGTAGACAGGCATGTATTTATTTTTGCCTCGTTTGAAATTCCACTTTCATTAAATATAACCGGAACGGTTTCGTCCGACTCAGAGGGACATTTTAAACTAGACTAAATGCCCCTCCGATGTGGATGAAACTGATTCAGTTGGACATTTATTTCCGCTGTACGAGTTGGTAACTAAAAAGATGCCAGTTTGTCTTAACAACCAACTACAATTATTCGTTGTATAGTAAATTACGATAAAGGTTAACAACTTTTTTTACTGTGAGTATAAGCCTTAGACAACTAAGATTACCTACTTAGGCACATCGTAAGAAACGATAGATTCTAAAAGCTACTTTAAAAACGTAACCCCAAAAGTGAGTTAAATATTTTTTTTATTTAAATTGGGACACACAATTTGATTCAACGTTTCAAACTGGATTAACTCTAAATGATATCTCGAAACATATTATTAAATCAACGCCTGAATTTTCGTAAATTTAATAATAAATGCGAATTTCTACCTGACGCCTTGGCAGAGCTTATTTCGTATTAGTCCTACGTATCTCATACAGAATATTATACTGCGTCATACCAATCTGAAAATAGCTGTATATAATAATATATGTTATATAACATTATATGGATAATCTGGATGTCGATGTTTCCTATATATAAGCGGTGTACCTATACCCAACGGTCCCACATACCATTTATTGGGTCACTAGCGGGTGCGGGTAATGTAATTTTTCAATCGTATTTTCTGTTATATAATATCTATATATATTATTTTATTTTATTGCCTATATAACATTATTGTCTGACAAAATCTCATCACATAGTTTTGTATATCCGTATTGTTTTACCTTTGTTTTCCTATAAGTATCATTAAATTCGTTAATTTTTTATGTTAGTTCTCCGTGCTTTTCTCTCATATGGTACTTTATTACAACGTTTTTCTTAGGTCGTATTCTTATTTGTCCGGTAAAAATCTTGCAATCGATTTTTAACTAACTTCCCGACTAGCTAGACATTTCAAACTTTTAGAATATATCAAAACACGATGCCAATGCGTTTTTTAATACTTTTAGCCATCTTTAAGTAGAATTGAATTCATTTTCAGTTAATTCTGCTTTGTATGAAAAGTTGTTTCGACACCATTATTAGTTGCTAGGGATTCTGGGGTCCTAGCAACTAAATTATTAATATAGACGTGCGTTTCAGTATTATTTCTATCAAGTACGATTTTTTTTGATCGTTTAAGCTAGTCAAGTCAAGTTTATATGATTCAACAGAAAATTTAAAACGTTATATATAAAAAGTTCTTTTTATCTTGTAATTATATTAAATAAGGTCAACTCAGGATACTCAGTCAAAGATCACTTGAGAGCGTGGAACCTAAGTTTTGTGTATCTGTTACTGGGACCAGGAGTAAACAACTGCTGATGCTTCATATAAACGTAGGGCTTCGTGATACGCTCGTTTAAGAACGAGTGTGGTGTGGGGCGTGTTGATTTGGGGGGTTTTTCTATTGACAAAATGTTGATTTTTACATTCAATATGTTATCTGTAAGACGTAATACGCCTAAGAAGACGTTTTGCTTGTGCGTAGTACTAGTTTACACTAAAGGTTACTGCTGCCATCTTGGAAAATAGCGGCTAATTTGAAATGTCTTGCATTTTTTCGAAATATTGCAAGGCATGCACAGTGAATTAAAAAGTGTGTTATAATGCATCTCTTCTTATTGGTCGTACTCTCATGGCTGACGATCGTGACCACCTTTGAATTTTGCTATCCTTTGAGCATAATGCACAATGGTTACAGAAATAAATCCAAAATTTATTATGACGTACTGAAATTTTCTATAGTGATTTTTTATATGGATGTACTGAAGAAATCTTATTATTCTATATTGCAACGTATTTGCTGCAAACCATTTATAAATGATTTTCAATTATTCGGATTGAGAAATCTGTCACTCAATTCAGCACGGTACATTCTAATAGTTAGCATTAGAGGTGGAAAAACTGGTCGATTTTGAAGACTAAGTATACTAACCACCAGTATAAAAATACTTAGTATCAAAACTTGTTCCAAAATACTTACTAGTATTTGGAATACTATAATAATATAGAGCATTTGGCGTGCGTATGCGACATAAGTCTCATACTAAACTGAAACTAAAACTTAACTGCATATTAAGTATTTGAAATATCGGCTTCAATAGAATCGCTAAAAATACACTGAGCTGGGGTTTTCGAAATGACCCATTTATTATAAAATTTTAAACACATTTTAAATTTGTGAGTTGTTTTTCTGTTCGGTTATAATATTATTGTTAATATAATGAAGAACAGTGATTTTTTTTATTGTAAACTGCGTCACCTCAGTCACCTCACCACATTTCTGAGGAAATAATGTGCTGCTACAGAAAATTTATGACCTATTCTCATACATAAGATGATGTCATTCGCATGCATAGGCTAATAAATTAAAATATAATTTTATTCGAGTGTTATCTCGCTCGCACGCGTTTAATGTCAATAGTATTGGAAGTCTACCAACTAGCCAGCGAAACTCGCAATGATATCATCACAAGTTTTTTGGAACAAGTTTATTGGGCCACAGGTACTGAGTATGGGTAGTTTCATCCGATACTTGAGTACACAAACTGGTGGCAGTATTTCCAACTCATCTCTAGTTAGCATTATTTGCATTAGAATCGAATTCGTGTATTTAAATATAGTCTATGAAAATGAGTATTTAATTATAGGTACTGTATGTACAGAACAATATTGATTTTTTATGCAAACGTATAATGGATTTTGTTAAAAGTTCTTACGTCGTGAAAATAATTTCAAACAAAACAATCGAGTCAACTTATTTTAAGTTAATTAACAATATCAAAATGTAACAAAAATGAATGAAAACGCCAAATCAAAAACTTCCTGCAGGTTTATTCTATACACAAGGCGACTATCGACCGCTAAAGTTATAAAGTGATAGTATTTATTACATATTTGTATTGGGGTATTATGATTGTTACAATAAGTTAACCGTCTAAACAGTCAAAACTGTATATCTCGCTCTAAATTTTATCACAGGCAAGAGAGGTGCTGTTAAAATATAGCACGTATTGCAACAATTACAACCAACTTACTTTAATTGTTACAATAAGTGCTAATACTCTGATACAAACCTACCCTAAGTTTGATAATATGTATCACTTTATCACTTACGCGGTCGATAGTGTAGAATATATCCACGAAACCCGTTCATTTCGGTGGCTCAATTATAAGTAGTTGATACAAACATTCCTGGATCTCAAAAAATGTAGACGCCTCACGTCATCTTTTATGTTTAGGAACATACCCCATTAAGACTGGTTATGTTTCGGGACAGGCGCGCACACTGAAAAATGTTTGAAGGGGTTCATTTAAAAAAAAATTCTACAATAATATATTATTTATTTTTAAAGCGGCGGGAATGGGCGGGGTTAATAAAAACTAGCAGGCGCTACTGACTTCCAAATGTACCCCGCCAATTACTTAAAACGTTTCGCAACTTCAATCGTTGATCCCCCGCATTTTTCCGTGTACGTTCTCCATACCCAGACCCTCCGCACTTATAGAATCTTAGAGACTAATAAAAAATAAGAATGTTCTTAGAAGGTGTCAAGATTGTTGATACTTTTAGTAATAGTGACGTGCATGTACTTGATATGTATGTTATATTATGTTGGTATGTACATGCAATGTTTGTTTCAAAACGTATCGAAGTATTTAAATTTGAAACAATGTACCTACACTCTTTTAACTGTCAGTATTATCTAAATTGTTTTTTTCCAAACATTCTTGCAATCTGAAACGACAATCATTTCCGCATATATTTAAGCTTTGTCTTATTTCACGCAAGCATATTTTGATTGTGACTGCTTAGCATTTTAATAAATCGAGGGATGCCAGCATTAAAAATTCCCTTGGGCTGGAAAATAGGATAAAATCTCCGGTTGAATTGTAAGGAAATTCGATTTCTCGGATAAGGCAACACAGATCTCGAGATCTCGATTAGTTTGCGGATAGCGATCATTATAATGACATGCTTTTCGGATAAAATGTTATGGTAATGTATTACATAGCGATGTGGTATTCAAAGAATGTAAAGAATATTATCTTGATGGATTTTTATTTGAGAATAATTAGGGACTTGCATATATTTTAGAGCAGGGGTCGTGAACCTTTTTAATGCTAGATGCCAAACAATAAAAAAATATATTTGATATTATCAGGTGATAACAAACGTTTTTTTAAGTGGACGTGTGTGTGAATTTCCTCCCTCCCATCCAAATCAGAAAATCCGTTAAAAAACAGGTAGGGAGGGTTTTAACTATTTTTTTCAAATACTAATGTTCTTCGCCAGAATTTAAATAAAATCAAAAACAATCAAAGATAAGACGTCATTGTACAGTAATTGTCATAAGCTTATTCTTCGAAAACTTTCAGTATGTGCCAAACATTAAAATTTGCATAAAGAGAATTTCTTAAGGGGGGACATGCTCGTCGAAGGTCAAAATTGAGTTTTTATTGTATTTTCAAACCATGATCCTGGACACTCCTTAAACGTTGTAGATGATCTATTTATATAATTTTGAAGCCTTATTATCCTTTATAGTTATTTTAAACATTTGATGACTGTATGAAGTATTTTTGTTACATAAAATAGTATTCTTTTAAACCTCTCGCTCTAATGTTTTAGAATATAGTCATATTTTGGTACATAACTGTGCAGTGGTGTTAAGATTTTTTACATTTATTAATTTTTAAACGCATTTATAAAACCATTAGTATAATTTATTACGAGATAATTTTTGTAAAATATTCACGATAAAAAATTATTTTGATAATCTCTGTGATCCCAAATTTGACAAGAATTAGGCATTTTATTAGTCAAAAAATCGGCAAGATTAACACATTTGAAGATGATTCTAAGGATATTTATTATAAGCTATGTCTTTGACCATTCAAGTGTAATAAAAATCTTATGAATAATGATTGCTTTATAATAGTTATTGACCTAAGAATAAGGTAGTGTTTTTTTGAAATACGCCATTTCTTTTGTCATTCCCCAATAGTTAAGCTACAACATACGGCCGTAGCCATAAATTGACAAACTATAATTGAAATAGGGAGTAAAATGATATTAACGCGCGTGTTTGAACATGTACCGTTTAAAAAAAAATAAAAAATAAATCGGTTAGGTACATGTTCAAACACGCGCGTTAACATAATTTTACTCCCTACTTTAATTATAGTTTGTCATTTTATGGCTACGGCCATATGTTGTAGCTTAATTACTAGGGAATGACAAAAGAAATGGCGTATTTCAAAAAAACACTACCTTATTCTTAGGTCAATAACTATTATAAAGCAATCATTATTCATAAGATTTTTATCACACTTGAATGGTCAAAGACATAGCTTATAATAAATATCCTTAGAATCATCTTCAAATGTGTTAATCTTGCCGATTTTTTGACTAATAAAATGCCTAATTCTTGTCAAATTTGGGATCACAGAGATTATCAAAATAATTTTTTATCGTGAATATTTTACAAAAATTATCTCGTAATAAATTATACTAATAATTTTATAAATGCGTTTAAAAATTAATAAATGTAAAAAATCTTAACACCACTGCACAGTTATGTACCGAAATATGACTATATTCTAAAACATTAGAGCGAGAGGTTTAAAAGAATTCTATTTTATGTAACAAAAATACTTCATGCAGTCATCAAATGTTTAAAATAACTATAAAAGATAATAAGGCTTCAAAATTATATAAATAGATTATCTACAACGTTTAAGGAGTGTCCAGGATCATGGTTTGAAAATACAATAAAAACTCAATTTTGACCTTCGACGAGCATGTCCCCCCTTAAACTATAAATAAATTAAAAAATATAATATACACTTGGACAGTCAAACGCAGTAACGCGCAAGAGTTCTTTTAAGCTTATTTCGCTTATGTCATTTCAAAAAATTGGCATAGCTATAGTTGCTGTAATTAGCGCACTCAGTACAGCAGTATAAACAGTGACGTCCCGTGGGGGTAGGCAGATTGACCTTCACTTGGGGGCGGCAGTTATCCGAAGGGCGGTAAATCAAGGAGAATCATTAGGTATATATAGAAATATCTACCTAAACTTAGTAACAACGGAAATATCTTTCCTTTAAAAAAATCAGCTCACTGGTTGGAAACAAAGTGTATTCATAATTACTAAAAAGGTTTATTAGAACTGTAATTTTTTTGTCGGGTTCGCGATGTTTAGTTTACTTCCGTTGTCCTTGAATTACATTTGAATTATAGGTAGGTACCTTCATACTTACATACCCTAATTTAAAAAAATTACAAATATTTTTGCCAGTCACTCGCGAGCTTTGCAAGTTGTTACGTGCATTATAAAATTTATCTGAAACCGTGGACTCACAATATTTTTTGTCTATTGAAGTAGAGATGGTAGTTTAGTGGTATAGGTCATGTTAGTAATGTATCCATACAACACATTTCATAGATATTGGTGTCATGAAAGGATGATAAAAAATGGGGCGGCATTTCGGCACTGCTTAGGGGCGGCATTTTGTCTTGGGACGTCCCTGAGTATAAACTATATAATATTATCTAATTATGAATTACCTGCCATACAATCATATCACAAACCACCTACGTTATGTTATCTTGTTATATGTGTTTCGATTAGCCAATTAAAGCTTTGGATATCATTTTTTTTACTACAATCCTTAGTAGATTATGACCTCTAGAAAAACTGCATTCCGGATAATTCAGTAACTCTGCTTTCTAGTTTATTTGGTCAAGCATCCATAAATCCTGCCAAGCGCAGTCCAGCAATTTCTGTATCAGCCGTCTAAGTCTGCCCTTAGGGGATGCGAACATACCCTGCTTTACTGTTAACACAATCTATGCTTGTTGTCAATCCAGTGAACGTTCTGTTTTTTAATATGCCACGTAATCTATTAAACTCCATAGGGTGAGTATAGTTTCTCATTATCAGATGCCATTTTGTTTAACAGGTCGAAAGAATCTTCTTATGTTCTCAATATTTAAACAAACACCATCGTAATAGATAGGAACGAATGAGCTAAGTAAATGATCTATTATGAGACACCCTCTCACTCAAGTACAAAATATCAATATTCGAAACGATTTGGTTAGACACATTTTATGAAATAGTATGCCATTGGCTTCCTAAAAACTTTGTATAACTGACAAAGTTTTAAATATTATATTAAATAATAAAGCACGGAAAAATGCGTTATGCTATATAGGACTAATTTTATACTCCAGTTCTATATGTAAGTAATGCCATTAACTATTTTTTTATTCAACGAATAATTCACAAGATTTAAGAATGTAGCATTATTGTTAATAATTACGAGACAAAAAGAACTTTTTATACACAACGTTTTTAAATTTCTGTTGAATCATATATACTTGACTTGATCAGCTTAAGCGATCAAAAAAATTGTACTTGATAGAAATAATATTGAAATGTCATATTGATTTCCATAGTAACGCACGTATATATTAATAATTTAGTTGCTAGGACCCCAGACCCCTAACAACCGATAATGGTGTCGAAATAACTTTTCATACAAATCAGAATTAACTGAAAATGTATTCAATTCTACTTAAAGATAACTAAAAGTATTTAAAAATGCATTGGAATCGTGTTTTGATATATTCTAAAAGTTTCAAATGTCTAGATAGACGGGAAGTTAGTTAAAAATCGATCGTAAGATTTGTACCGGACAAATAAGAGTACGAGCTAAGAAAAACGTTGCAAAAATACAAAAGCCGATTGCCAATTAGTAACGCAATTTACAAAGTGCTTAGAATATTGTAAGGACCATTAGTTCAAATTCGTCGCAATCAGATAAGATACAAATAGCATAGTAAAAGTGTTTTCAAATTATGTATGTAAATAATGCCATTCAATGTAGAAAGATCTAATCTTCTTCTTAATTCAGTAAAAAAAACAATGTGTCATAAAATCGAATAACCCTTTATGGCATTAACTTTTAGTTCATTCATATCTGAGTTGATTTCTCATTGAACTGTGCACTGAACATCATTGTGTGTTATATTAGACTAAAAAAAAGTCACGTTTTCTTTAAAAATCAACGTTTTTCAATTTAAATGAGAAGTAGAACAAGGAACCATGGTATCGATTTGTTGTCAGAAGTGATGATAGGCTAATTTGAACCCACACGCTTGACTTAACCGTTGATATAGGTACGTAATTTGGCTCCCTCATGGCGGCATACAATTTTTCTGTGTCATGTGCATGTTTAAAATCTATAAACAAGTGATGTATTGGAATACTAAAAATATGAACCGGTAAAAAATGAGTACATACCATAGAGGTATTAAATAAATACGGCTTTCGTATATACAACTGAATGAAGCAGGCCAACAATAGCCGATAACTTGTAGGCATCACGGAGGATTTACTTTGGTCATTATAACGTACCATATAATTAATAATGTTTTGCCGCAAATTGATTGCCAGCCTGCCTCACCATACTTTTTTATATAACATGCCTGCTTTACCATACCTATTGGGGTCTGAAACGATTTGGCGCCACGAACTGGCCGCGGGCGATTTCCCCCTTCTAATTGGCCGCCGGTACAATTGGCCGCTGGGACGATTGGACGCCACACGATCGAATTAAACGCGCAAAGGAATAAACGTACGTAACGATTTGGTAAAGTAAGTAGACAAGACAGATTAATAATATGCTTCCATTTACTTAGTAGTTGTACCTTATACATTTCGCGCCTGACACATTTTTAATACTGATTGAGAATTATCATGCGTTATGATGTTTATAAAATGAAAATAGTTCTTCCCTCGTTAGAACTTAAAAATGTGCATAATTTATTAATTTATTGTGTATACTTATTTATATTTACAATTTAATTATATATTATCAAACATTGGCCAATAGGTGTAATGCCGAAACACTCTTTCTAATAAATAAATAAATAATCATAAATTAATTCCTATGTAACTATTTCTTTTATTCAACGAATAATTCATAAGATTTAATAATGTATCATTCTATTCATTATTCGTTGAATAAAAGAAATAGTTAATTATAAATTATTAGCAAGTTCAAGTATAAAAAATATTGGAGAAATCCATGACGTCGGTTAGTAATCGAAGTAATAGGTATCTACTTTTATTTAAGAAACAAAAATCGATTGCCAAAGTAGCTTGATTTGGAAGAGCGCTGATGAGTGGGTATTAAAAGTGACGAATAGTTGAAATTTGTCGCAATTAGTATGTCACTGCGTAGCATAGAGGTAATGCGCGGATGGGTCGTAAATCAGGGAGATGCAGGGTTCGATTTCCTGCCGGGGTGGTTTCCTTTTTTCAAAAAAAAATTTCTATTGGTTATAATAATAAATAATATTCTCTCAGAAAGTGTTTTTCTAAATTATATATGTTCAATAATTCCTGTGTTTTTTACACACTTATCAATTAGAATTTCAATAATGGTATGAAAATAGTACATACCTACTCACTTTTAGAAATAATATTGATGGATATAGTATATAGAAAAAGTTCTTTGTAGGTATATGAGGGGAAATAAATCGTATTATTAAAATACAGAATTCTTCAAATAAGGAAAACGCTTTCAAAAGCGTAACAAATCGACAAAAAGCGACCTTATTTTTCAACCGCTGATTTAGGCAATAAATCACCATTTTCTATTAAGAAAACATCAGCGTGGGACATTTTCAACGCCAAGGAAAAACCTCTTGACTATTTACATCTTCTCTGCATTCTCAGAATACAAAGAAAATTGCCCGGGTAGTTTTCCCAACAGTTTGCGGGAAACTAAGTGAACGAAATAAAAAGCGCGAAAATTCCTTTGTTTTAATTAATTAAATCAATTATCACAGCTTCCTTGCACAAAACTTCGAGACGCCTCTGGTCATTCACTATACTATTCGCGTGTAATTCTAAAAATAATACTATAATTGAACTGAATGGTATGTGGTAGTCCATTATAACTGTTTTGAAAAAAGTTGTCAGTAATTCTACTGTAGGGTAAGAGATACAATCGTGAGCCACCCTCCAGTGATGGGCTACTCAGCAGTAACACACAAAAAATAGGTATTTACAAACCTAAGTTATGGGTATTTCTTCCTATATGTGACTCACAACATCATATACTTCGGTTCCAGCACATTATTTCCTGTATAAGTAGTAGGACTGACCATATAAGTGACCATTTTCACGCGTCACGCGTTTTGCATTTTGTCTGACAATTGCTTAACTTTTTTTGTTAAATAAATAACATACTTTGGAAGGTAAGATCTCTTTAACTATATTACTAATTACACGTTTTATTTAATAATCGTTATGCTGGATATTCAAACATATAATTATATTAAGTCTACGACTATTTTAAATTAAAATGACACATCTAGCTGGGTGGCCATTTACTGCACTAAATATATGTAGCAGTTGTATGATGGGCCGGGCTGGCCCATGACTGAAAAAATGGTTTTTTACTTTTAATTAACTTTTTTATGCTAAATACAATATTTATAATGCACTATGGTACCTGCCGTTTTTATTTTTATGTTATTTTAATTTTAAACAGTCGTTGGCCTCGTAGTCGATCACTGAATTTATACTGACCGATCACTGTATTTAGAAACATTTAACTTCCCATTTCATTCAGAATATCAAAATATTGAAAAATTTAAGTTTAAAATATGATGTTAAAACTATAGATGATGCTGTTGCATACTTTTATAAAAATGGGGGATCACTATGTGAAGTTGCAAAAAAAAATCGGAGTGCCACCATCGATATCAATACATTGGAAATATTTTATATCCAAATCTGGTGCATTTATCGAAAGGCATAGGTCACATCTTATCTACCAAGTTAGTGAGCTTTCTTTAAAATTTTATTTGAAATACATCTTACAGCACTAATCCTAATGCACCTATGATTCTTCAGCCTATAGATATAACTGTTTTCCCTCCAGTTAAAGCTGCAAAATATCGCAAAATGCTGTTTTCATCCTTAAAGATTTTACGATGTAGTGGGCAATTAAACAGAAGAAAACCTTAAGAATATTCAAAATACTAGCGGAGGTAAACAGATAAAACATTTTTTATACCATACCTACCGATTGCGGAAAAACTTAATCAAATTAAGTCATTATCTAACAACAGCTAGAGAATAGAAAATATAACCCAATTAAATGTATCTAATGTGTCAGTGCCAAGAGAGAATGCAACAAGGCAATATATACTGAACGCATGGAAGAAATAAATGAAAATAAATGGTAAATATAATTTCTACAGTTCTAATTCAAACATTATCATGGCCTCAGATACCAAAAATAAACGATAAACATTTTTTACAAAGAGTTCCATTTGCCATCACTTTGCAAAAATATAGAGATAGTTAAGACCAAAAAAATGGAAAACAAGAAAAGTGCAGAAGAAGATAAAAAAATAATGGCAAAAACAGCACATTTTCATGAGGCAATTGAAAGTAGAGGCAATCAAAAATAATAAAGTTTAAAAATGGCGGCCAAAATCGTTGTGCGATTTGTGAAATAATAATAAAACATCTTAATAGATTAGAGTGTTCAGTGTATAAAGATAGCTTCCATTCAAATTGTGTTCCAAAATCTTAGCAGGTCTATGTCCCAATTGAGATTGATGTTTTATTTAGTGACTCAGGTGATGAAGTATTTGACAGACAGGTCAATAATTTAAAAAAAGACCTTAAAATCCACTTTATATAACTCTATCCTCTTTTATTACATCAACGGTGAGATAAAGGAGTATGTTTGTTGATTATATCATAAGATTAGACTCTTTGATTCAATATTTTATTGAAAAGTAAGCCTTAGTTGTTTAATTTATGCAGAAAAAAACGGGTGGCCCATCACTTTCTGGAAAGTGGCCGATCACTATCTGAGTGTGGCCGATCACTGTACTTTTTGCGATTTTTTTTTCTTTTATATTTTTTGTAATAACCATGTTTGGTATTATAAAATATGTACACATATATATCAATATACATGCTTTATAAACACGAAAAAATATTGCATTTCAATAAAACCGCATTAATAAGCTTGTTCTGACCGATCAAAGTAAGCCATTCGCTTAACTGGCCCATCATTGTACCTCTTACCCTATATGATTGTTCTAACTTATAATAGATAATAATAAAGTACGTAGTGTACTTATAGTATTTTAACTTTAAACGTCCGCAAATGCAATTTCTTCTAGTGCGCAAGAATCAGGCAGCACTAATTATTGATTATTGTTACAATAAGTATCGATGGCCGAGCGCCACCCGATGGCTTGAATCAGAGAACTCAGAAATAATGTAAACTGAAATACCTAACGGGTATGGTGTATCAGGCAACCGATCTTGAGTGCGGAAGAATACGGGATAAACTTAAACACGTGTCAAGAATACGTCATACGTCGAATATTACTGAATACTGATATTATGCATTGACTCTCATTTAATATTGGTATATTACACACGTCCATAATACGTGGTTCATTTTCATATGACACTCACACATTCAAAACCCTCCGTCAAAGTGTAGTGTATTAAATTTAATATAGCTTATAGGAGTTCTATTTATTAATCTGTTCTATGGTTTGAATTCTGAATCTGGCAAATACACATAATAATATGTGTATTTGCCAGATTCAGAATTAGTATGTATTAGATTAGTATAGTATTATAATAGAGTATGGACCTTACAAGTTGAGAAAGTGGCTAACATCAATTTCTCGTACAAATAAACATCTGTTAATACAAATCTCCACTCTATATTATAGGCCCATATAATTTTCTTAAGATCGGACATGGACAATAAAGGAAGTATCGTCGAATTCATTCTGGTAACGTATTACAGTACCTATTAGATTTTTGAGGTTATACTTCTTTTGGCGCGTTTGGGAAACCAGATTTTGACGTGTGACATGTAACACATAATTATTTTTTTTACACGAAAAAAACGCACTCGATTGGATTCGAACCACCGATTGCTCGGTTATCAGCCGAAAGCACTACCTTACAGTATGATACTGCAATCGTGACAATTATACAGTATATTATTATAGTTTAGAATTGTTCCGATGCCTAGGCAGCGAGTTTATAATTGTCGGCCATTTTTAATTCCTTACGTAAACAAACTACTCGTATTAAACGTCAGAGTGACAGTTGGTACTTTAAAAATAAAAACAACGAGAAACCATTATATAATTTAGAGTGTATAGAAATAAACCAACGGCGTTCCAATAAGCGATAAGCCAATAATAAAATTTTCTTAAGTGTATAATTTAACAAGATAATTAAGAGCTAGTCAAAGAATCTAGTTTATCACAAGTTTTGTTTTTGTTTTGTTACGCCAAAGAAGTATAACTTCTAACGCTAGTACATAAGTACAGACACCGATTTTTTTTCTGTTCACAATTTTATTCGTAAAAATATCTCATAAATAATAAATGGAAAACCCATGGAAAAATGGCTATTTTATGGCATGTTACTAAACTAGGTTACATGATCGTTATAATATCTGTATGCGAAATGATAAAGGAGATAAAAATAACTGCTTTACGGGTTATGGAAAATTTGGAATTGGAACTGCTATATTTTCGTGTAAAATTTAGTAATTATTCAGAGGCGATGATTCGACTTGTATATGTTCGACTTTCGCATATAGATATAATTAATTTATTCACATTACCAGAAAAGATAGCATGTCGTAATGATACAAATATTTTCCCTAGAAAGTTTATAGATTAATTAGGTTTCAACCCTTAACTTGTCCCAATTATTCATGCTCGCCTTATCTATATTATCATATTATAATATTTACATACAATTTCAATAGCGCTGTATATCGCCGATTTATGTAATGTTATAGTTATACAACACATAAAAATACAGATCTCTCCAAATAAACCCGCCTGATACCACATTCGGTCTTAATCGTGCGTATTACGAAGTCTACGTTTGGGTGTGGACCATTAGCGGTTTTTTCACCCACTGAAGTGTGCTTTGACTGATTTTACTGTGAAATTCTAACAAAATGGAAGAAAGAAGCACATTGAATTATTTATAAAAAATAAGTCAAATTATGTGATAAATAATTATGTATTATTAAAAAGCACACGAAGCTAAAACAAAACTATGTGACACGTCTGCAGTTTATACAGCATTTTTTTAAAGCTATATATAAAGTTGGTGTTTGTGGCGACGGACGGAAGTCAGACGGCCCAGTGGTCCCAACAGTTGGTTGAGCAGACTTGAGCATGTCTTACTATTATCCCCATCTAATTATAATAATACAATTAACAACAATTTAACAACATTTTTTTTTTATAACAATTTAGCCTACTTACATGCACCCACCATCGCTCTGAACACCCAGGGTAGGTCTTAACCTCTACTGTCCGACAACAAGAAATGTGCTATAACAGGAAGTCGCTATAGTCACATATAGAAGACTTCTTTATGACGTACCTGTCATGGCGGCAACACGTACTAGAGGCGTATTTAAATAATTTATCGGCTCTACTTTTAGATGCGACTCTTTTTCTTATTCGCAATAAACGAAAAGTTTACTAATAATATTTCTAACATCACTGCTGATCATTTTAGATATATTTTTGTTATAGGAAGCTTCAAAGTACGTAAATTGAAAGATACGTATACTACGGGAGCATAAAATGAAAAGATACATTTAGGGGCGTTCCTCAATTGAAAACGGAAGTGCAATTACCTTCATGGGAGGGGAATGTTAGTTCACAGTTTTAACACGTGGATAAGAGGTTCTTGCTCGACAGTATGTTCATCTATTTTTTGACAGTCTCCGTAAGTTAGCTCATGAGCTTGCTGTGACATCTTTAGTGTCAACATCGCCGATTTTTTTTTCGCAGACCACTTCTTTTATTATTCAATCAACGCATATATGGTTGAATACTGAAATTTGCGCAAAATAGTCTGTCCTGGACGGCAATTCCTGAATAAAGCACTATGAAGCACAAGTGACCAGTTGCGCAAACATTACGCAAACCTACTACACTGTAGCATACTAAAAGTCAACCGCCGCTGTCCACTGCGGGTGAGTTGAGCTAGGTACATGCGTTGCCGCTAGAGGCGCTGACGGTAAACGTCAGATCTAATGTCAACGTAATATTGTAGAAAGCTGTATGTACATCTATTGTGTTTTGTCTTTTACATAACTATTACCGTTTAAAGTGTTATTTTGTGTTTAAATCTTCATTTAAATATTTATTGTGATTTTGTACTACACAAACACACATGTTAGTTTGCAAAATACAACGGAATTTCCGTGTTGTAATATTGTTATATTGGAGACGTAACTAGCCTGTTTAAAGATTAATTGACTGCGTACTTCAACAATGAATGGTTTAATAATGCAAAATTAACGGTAAGTACTGATTAAATAAGAAGTCTTTACCAAAATGAATAAAAATGTTATTTAATTTCCATGAAATTGACAAGAGGTCCGTCACGACATGTTTACTTTCTATCTTACTCTAACGCATGGACATGAGGTATAAGGATGTTGAATGCTTTCTCACTCGCACTTATATGTCGTGTATCCGTTTCACTCGAAGCTCCGTACACACAATATCTCCTGTAAAACTAAAAATTTTACGTGCTTCAGTTGAAGCGGTTCGGTGACGTGTTTTGCACAGCTTCATTCAGGAATTGCCATCCTGGGGGGTTAGGATACATTATTAGGTGGGTTTATTGGTGGATTTATTATTAAAAAAAAAAATATAAAAAAAAAATTAAAGAAAGTAGGTATCATGTAAGAATATTATTGAATATTAATAATTGTTTAACTATGTTTTATCTATTATTAGGTTTTGATGATTTATTATACGCTTATCGAGTGTATTATTATTGATAAGGTACGGGGTTTTTTACAAACACTTCAACAATTCATAATTTGTTTGTTATATATTTTTTATTGGATCCATGACTTAATTGGTAAGTGATAAGTTTTTACCAACTTTATTTTATTGATTTGTTATATAAGTTAGAGTTAATAGTGTTCGTAATCAGTGTGTGTTTGCCTTTTTGTGAGTGTACACAGTGCGTGAAGATGCCGAAAGGCGAAACCCGGGTCGCAAAAAAATATTAAATTAAATAAAATATATAATAAAATAATAAAAAATATAAAATATATAATAAATAAAAAATAAATTCAAATTTCATCAAGTACCTTCGGCCGATAGTATTAATATTAAAAAAAATGTATCCTTATCTTTAACTCAAAGTCATGTATTATTATTTTTATATACCTATTACTAAAGAGTTCTATTAGCTTACATTTTGACGTGAAAATTCTAAGGCGTGATAGGGAGTAAATATGATTCAGCTGTTTTACGAAAAGAGTCAAGGAAGTGACGGCAGTATTCAAAATATAAGATATTTTCAATTTTGTGATAGGCAGTGATGGAGTTACGATTGATGCTTGATAATCACAAGGTATGCGTTCAACTTCCAATGCTGCCAGAAGTTTTGACATATTTAATAAAACTTTTTATTCAGTTGCTTCAATTAATTTTCCTATTTTATGTTTCTTTTCAAGAATTGGCACAATTGGTTTGTAAAAACTGAATATGGAAATGAATAGGTAGGTAATGTATATTGTAATTCGTGAAATAATTTACTATCTGTCATATTATTATGTCAACTTGGCCTAATAGAATCTCCGACTTGCTTAGGTGGCCAATTGCAGGATGCCGATCACATCCCCTGGGAGTATGCCTATATATCCGTTGAAAGGGAAGAGCTTCTCAATTTGTTCCGACCCTCAGTTGGACCGGTCGGCCATTGCGACTTGGTATCTACTAGAGAAAATTTCTCAGCCTTTAAAAAGTTTGCGGCATTTTACGGCGAATGAGAAAGTCTTTTCTCATCGAGAATTGACCGTAATACATTATATCGAAGTAGGAATCACGCACCTCATTCTAGAGCACGGTAACCAAGGTCTTGGGAAGTTGCTCCTGAGAAACTTTCGGAATAACATTAAAGAACGCTTAGTGTTTGTTACGACACTGTATACGCATGCAAAATGGGTGCGGGGACGTGGCTGGTGGTGGAGGAAAAAAGCAATTTTATTTTAATTAATTAATACTGGCAAAAATTACAATTTCATATAATATAATAATGTTAATAATATAACAATTATTAACTTAATTTAAAACTTATAAACATTGACTTTAATCTATAGAGACAAGGCTGCAAGATTGGATAAAGATAATATCGTCACTGTATAGGCCAATTATTATCGTCGTAACCCTCAAATATCAATTTTTTCTTTAAGCTTCATTAATTTCATTTCAGCAATTTAAAAAGCATAATATATAATATTATCGTTTTAAATCCTATTTAAAGATAGTTTTTTGAAAATACTTACTACTTAGAATTTTAAGTAGAAATAACTGAGATACTCTCAATAGAAATAGACATATTAATTAGAGTCGTATTCCAAAGACTCGTATTGATAGTAGTTCCACGTAGTCAGTAGGTATATTGCTTCGCGTAGTATATTAACTACAAACAGTTAGAGGTACAACTTCCTCCCGTTTGAGAGATTCCTGCCATTTAATTTCCGTTGCACTAATTCCATAGTTTTATACACATATTACGAGTATGCTGTAGAAAACATACCTGCAAAATATATACACAAGGCAAGCTACGTGTGTTTAGAAATGTGGGATTCTAAAAACCTTCCTTTGAAGTTGATATTCGAGGGTGAGTACTTTCATAATATACATGTGTATTGTTTCTGAGAGTTTCGCGACTCACTACATTTAAACTGTAGTATTTTTCTGTTATTTACATTTGTGACTTGTTTTTTTCATGTTATGAATAATCTTATAAACTCACATAACATTATTGAGTAGTAGAGCTGAAATTTGAACAAGCTGGATGGTATGTGGCTGTCAACAGATCCGTGTGAACCAAGTTCTCAAATTAATATCATTTATTTAATCGTCATTTATTTATTTGATGATTCACAGGCCGTCAGCAGTTTTTAACGTTGACTCGGCGACAAAGGAAAAAATAAGTAATATTCTTTTGCATACAAAATTCCCACAGTCAAATTACTTCTTGCAAGTAAGCACTTTTTCACCTCAGTAACTTTATATTAAAATGTTTTTCTCACCAATCCTAAATTTTCTCATAACCCATCACCTATGACTCGCTATTAATAGACATGAATATTCGGTAAATTTCGAGAATCATTATTGATGTAGTTTCCAAATTGGGAAATCTGCTGACCGCCGCATCGTTGCAACTTCGAGGCATTATGATGACAAAGACAAAGATAATCGATCCTTATCAAAGTATGTCACACCTTTGAAATATGCTGATCGCAGACGCGGTGATTGTGCGATAGTTAATTGACTCGCTGATTCTTACGCTGTCGTAATAACGCTGACAAGACCAGAGGTTGTTGCCCGCTACAGGTGTAATTGCAAGTCAACGATTGTTCATGATGGACTTGCGTGAATTTAATTGGGTCTACAAATCTGTTGATGTACCTAACTAGGCATTGAGATAATAGTTAGACACCTACCCTACTTTTACAATTTAAAGAAAATAATAATTAATTTATATACTAATACAATATTAATCTCGCTAGTACCATAAAATAGGTTAACCACGCGATATGTAGCATTACAAAACACCACACTCGTCCTGCGATGGGGCATTTTGGATCTATAAAGATATAATGTATTATATACATTAGGTACAACATATTTATGTTCAACAATATATATATGTAGTATGCACATGTTTACAAGAAATATAACTTATTGAACTTCTGGTACACAACATAACCGAGAAGAGATGATACACAAACTTTAATTAAATAAGTTTGTAGTACCTAAACATACATGTGTGAAATTGATCAGTTTTTAAATCCCTTCTGGTGATGCAGTCTTTCAGAATTCTTTCATTTCTCTTAAACTCATAATATTTTTAAAGGAAAATGGCGTCTGCTACAACCATCATCATCTTTAGCTTAAACTTATAACCTGTTTAACGGCCCACGTGCGCCACGTAGGTCAACGTAAGTAAAAAATCTTAACACCACTGTACATGGATGTACTGAAATAAGACTATAATATTCTAAAACATTAGATCGAGAGGTTTCAATGAATACTATTTTATGTAATAAAAATACTTTATGCAGTCTTCAAATGTTTAAAATAAATACAAAGGATAATAAGGCTTCAAAAATTTTATAAATATATTATCTACAAAGTTTAAGGAATTTCCAGACTTATGCCCTGAAAATACCATAAAATATCCATTTTGACCTACGTGACACATGCAACCCCTTAATGAATACCTCTCTATGTTGATATCATTTATATTGGCGTTGTACGTTGATCCATCTTCTGGACTTTGTCTAACTTTTTGGTAGGTACTTCGGTATGGCTAAATTTGTCCGGAGATTGTCCAAAACATTTGTATTTTCGGTTTTTAGCATACTCTATGTATGTACCGGTACTGAGACAACTGGACATCAGTACAGGTGAGCGCCACACTGTCGAATGAAATAAGGTTCATTAATGAAATAGAAATTCGTTACGATTTGATACAGAAGGTAGAATAAGTTCCTATCTACTACTTAGTACCTAGTTTTAATTAATTTTGCTCATAGCATATTATTTTTTTATTGCGGATTGAGAATTATTATGCCCGACGTTTCATATAAAAATAAAAAAAACTCTCTTCTCGTTGGAACTTATACATATGCACAATTAAATCATTATTAAGTGTGCATATTTAAATTTTTACAATCATTAAATAATATTATAATATTACACATTTTAAAAGTACTTACTTATACTTTACGAACGTATATTTATTTTAGAATTTCATTAACGTAGCGCCCAGTTGTTCCGGCGTTGACTTGTCCTAGACCATGTATACCTGCATAAGTGGGGCTTGAAAGACTCCCCATGTTGTGAGTCCCCGTGATGAGATTCAGATCTATACATTAGAAGTACACACTGATGAAACAATTCGCATTTTAACCACAATGAGAGACGACATTACTCAGGTGGCCAAAAGTACTAAGTATTGCTACCTATGTATATGTAAATATAGGTATGTAGGTATTTATTAGAAAAGATCGTATTAGCCAAGTACCTCAAATTGCAAAAATATCGTGTGCATGAAGCATCGTAATACGAAGGAACGTGAAGAAAAAAATGCATTTGTAATACTCGTATTATACAATATTTGAGATTTGACATTCATGAATATTGAAAGAAAATGAATACGTGAAAATTAAACATGAGTATTATAGTTATACAGAAAATATATTATTTTAAATAAACATCCGGTATAATTTTAACTGCAATACAATGTTATTAACAATATAATATTAACACACGTTTACCGATAAAGAAAGTTTTTTAAGTAGAGACAAATACCATCGTGCGATATAAATTAAAATACATAATATAATATTGCATCAGAGTAATTTACATAGGTTGGGTACAATATACAATGTACATAGCTAAATAAAAGGCCGAATCAGATTTTTTTCAAATAACCCAATTTTAGAACAGTTACCCCAACAACATGTTATGTGGTTATCTCAGCAACAGGAGTGGATGTGGATTAAGCAAAGGCTTTTGAAGATTAAGATGTATTTTTATTGGTCTCGAAAGAGCACAAATACAAAGTATTGAATACAGGAATTCAGAGACAAGACTATCAGAGGGTGTTTGAAATAAATGTCCATTATACTTTTGTAACTATGAGTATCGCGGTAATCGACGTATTGATCAGATATTATAAGCGTTACGTTAGGGAGACAGATTGGGGTAATAAATAAATAAATTAATTAATCAATTATTACAATAAAATTGACGTATTGATTTCGATGCGGTGGAATTAATAATAAATCGATTTTCATATAGAACCAATGGGTGCAACAAAACAACATATAAAACGTTGACTTAAAATCAGACAATAGTTTTAGTTAACATCTGTCATTCAATATTTACACGCATTATTGAATTACATAATTTACGAAGTGGTGAAACTGTCTCGCGAACGCATCGTAAAGTCAAATACAATATTATATTGGATAATGTTGAGTTGACTACAAATAAAAATAAGGGTGATGGTTGCGCTTTTTATAGTGGACTGTAATTATTTTGATGGAATTGATCGTGATGGTAGATGTGGATACTGGGGGTAGGATGCCAGGCACTGAAATTTTATGATGTTCTGACCTAACGTCCTAGTAGGCACATGCAATGTACACTTTTGATAAATGATATGATGAATGAGGAAAATACCGGCAACACGGACACAGGTGGTTTGATTAACGGAGTTTTCACGGAGACTTGGATATAATCAAGGTTTCCACGACGGTTGCACTTAACTTTTTGAATCAGTCTGAATGCTTGAAATTACTTGTTAAACGACGGTCTAGTAGTAACGAGCCTACACGTGCCTATTATCTTGAGGTAACTGAATGTTCTACAATCACGTTCAACTGATGACCCGTAACTGCTGGTCGCCTGGTCTTGCGACAATACCGAGAATTTAAGGTAGGAGGGAAGAAAACGACCATAATAATTAGCCCAACCAGGTGTTTAACCTAAGAATAGTTAGTGCATGACAAACAAAAGTTTAGATTGGTAAGGTATACATAGTTTGCTTAAATAACTCTAGATATTACGTGATTCTGATATCTGATCAAATTTACCAAAACAAAACAAACCATTATAACTTATAATGTTTATTCTCGCGAATAATTTATAGCGTTAAATAGCTAGGTACTTAAATTAATATATGTTTAGCTCACTTTACAGTACAGTATCCATTTGACCAAGATAATTTCTACGTCCCGTAAACAAAAGCTGTTTGCAAAAAATTAACAGAGCAATTTTGCAAAACCATTTCCGCTTTACAAGACTTCGATACGGCGAGCAGGTATCGAAAAAAGCTTCTTTCACTGTAAACAAAGTATCCGAATTTTTCTCTGTGTTATTGTAAACACAATTAAGTTGGTCCAAAATTTTTCTCAAAAGTTGCCCTTTGAGAAGCTTTCAGAATTCCCGGTTTTTTGTTGTTGTAAATAATCGTTATTAATTAAAAGCTTTAGTAGAAGACTGATTATGATTGATATTGAGATAACTAGACTCTTGATAATAAGATCCAAGTTATTGAACTTAAAATACAAGGTCTTTGAAATCCCATTACCGATATTCTAAAGAGTAATTGGTTTATTAAATAATTAATTACGATACTCACATTAAAATACTCCAAGTTTTATAAAAATAATTACAAGTTAAAAAGAACTTTTTATATACAACGTTTTTAAATTCTGTTGAACCATATAAACTTGACTTGACTAGCTTAAGCGATCAAAAAAATTGTACTTGACATTTCATATTGATTTCCATAGTAACGCACGTATATATTATTAATAATTTAGTTGCTCCCTTAGCAACCAATAATGGTGTCACAAAAACTTTTCATACAAAACAGAATTAACTGAAAATGAATTCAATTCTACTTAAAAATGGCTAAAAGTATTAAAAAATGCATTGGCATCGTGTTCTGATATATTCTAAAAGTTTCAAATGTCTAGCTAGTCGGGAAGTTAGTTTAAAATCGATTGCACGATTTGTACCAGACAAAGAACAACCGGAAAAATAAGAATACGAGCTAAGAAAAACGTTGTAAAATATACATGTTTTTTTAAAGCTAGTTTTTATTCAATGTTACACTACACAATATTAAAAAATGTAGAATTCCTTATTGAATATAAGAAATTAAGATTACCTACTTCAGAAATATTAAAAAAAAATCCGGGTGTGATTTTAATCCGTTCAATTGAATTTAACAGTTAAACTACTTGCACAACACTCAATTAGGTAATCAATAACGATGCGTCCAATGTGTAATCGAATTTCTTTAATATTGGCAACCGCTTTTTATGATTTCGAATTACGATTAGATTAATTCCTAGATGGTGTCAGGATGTCCCAAATTTTAGTTTTAACGTACTTGCCTTTGTAGCAAAAATGTATAATATCTACATATTATAAATATTAGAAAGACCATATTTCTCTGTGTGAAATCTTGTTTTGTATTTCGCCGACCAAATTATTGCAAAATCAGCCACAAAACGATCAAAAGAATATTTCGTAAAAAAGTGCGAATGCACATTCGAATAATGAAAGAACTTCTAAAAAATGGTTCCCTCCATAAAAGCCTGATAGACTATTTTCTGAAATGCGTACAATTTCTTGGAACACTTGTAATTAATTAACGGAACATTGGTTAATTACTTCACTGGGCAGATGTTTATCTTAACGGCCCACGTGCTCGTCGTAGGTCAAAATTGAGTTTTTATTGTATTTTCAAACCATGATCCTGGACACTCCTTAAACGTTGTAGATATTCTATTTATATAATTTTGAAGCCTTATTATCCTTTATAGTTATTTTAAACATTTGATGACTGCATAAAGTATTTTTGTTACATAAAATAGTATTCTTTTAAGCCTCTCGCTCTAATGTTTTAGAATATGGTCATATTTCGGTACATAACTGTGCAGTGGTGTTAAGATTTTTTACGTTTATTAATTTTTAAACGCATTTATGAAACCATTAGTAATTTATTACGAGATAATTTTTGTAAAATATTCACGATAAAAAATTATATTGATAATCTCTGTGATCCCAAATTTGACAAGAATTAGGCATTTTATTCTTCAAAAAATCGGCAAGATTAACACATTTGAAGATGATTCTAAAGATATTATTATAAGCTAAGTCTTTGACCATTCAAGTGTGATAAACATCTT
The DNA here is from genome assembly GCF_057557595.1 of Rhyacophila brunnea. Lineage (NCBI taxonomy): Eukaryota > Metazoa > Arthropoda > Insecta > Trichoptera > Rhyacophilidae > Rhyacophila > Rhyacophila brunnea. The sequence goes on from NW_028232774.1 coordinate 28,176,105, forward strand.
ATGAATAATGATTGCTTTATAATAATTATTGACCTAAGAATAAGGTAGTGTTTTTTTGAAATACGCCATTTCTTTTGTCATTCCCCAGTGGTTAATCTACAACATACGGCCGTAGCCATAAATTAACAAACTATAATTGAAATAGAAAATATTATCTCAGTTTAAAACATACATTATTTGAGAACACCCTTGATATATATATGTACCCGCTAGAAAAAAATCTTTTAAAAAAATACGACGCCCGACGAGACTTGAACGCACTAAATTCACGGCAATTTTCTTACCAATTGAGCCACGTGCGACCTACCTAATTACGATGAAATTAAAAAAGCGCTCTACAAATTGTAAATCTTTTTTTGTGGTCAATCAAAGTACCTTTATTATTGCTAAGTGACGTCAAGACCTCTCCAAATTTTATTTGTAACGTACCTGCACTTGCTAATAATTTAATGAACTATTTTTATAATTCAACGAATACATAACGAGATTTGAGAATGTAACATTATTTATGGAATATAAATAATTTGAAAATAGCTTTCGATATTATACCTACCAGAAAAAATCTTTAAAAGGTTTAAATCATTGAATTATCAGTAAAATTTTGAACGAAGACGACTTAAGTTTTTACGCTGATTAATTAAGCAATTAATTAATTATGTAGGTGTGTCATTAATTACATGAAAAGGATGAGCAAATATTATTGCAATTTTGTATGGCTTGACTTTTTCGTTACACGCTTCTTCATAAACCACAAGTCACGTACTAACTGAAGGCCGCAGTGAGAGATTAGCCGATTACTGAGAGAAAAAAAATAAAAATAAAACTAAGAAAAATGCGCGAGAAAATTAGCACCAAATAAAAAAATAACGTTTCAAGGCTAAATAAAATAAAACAACGTGTATTAAGAAGTTGTTTACCTGTTTATTAAAAGTTTTTGCTACTTATAAAGGAGGGGCTTTATACGTAGCAAAATTATATCACAAAGTAGCGCCAAGTCCCTTGCCTCTTGCCATATCACCCGTTTGACAGCGCGAAAATTGCTCACGTAGTTTTGCAGCGGGATGAAGATGTTGGTCTCGATGATGGGATCTATGGGGATCTGTCACAAGAATGTGACACATTTGGGCAGCATCTAAAATAAGCACCTCGGCTATCGCTCTGCTTTTTGAAGCTACAAAGTTCCTAATATTATAAGAAATCACGATATACGTTTATTCTTCGTTTTTACATGTTCAGTTCAGTTATTAAGTGCTAATTTAACCTAATTGGACAAATTAAGCAACTGTGAATAAGATTGGTCTTGGACATGTTAAGTTTTACTTTATTATTGTATGAGACTTTTAGTTTCAAGCTCGGTTATCTCCATATTCCGCCATTTTGAGATAATCGCATAAAACCGTCAAGCACATTTAGTTTTACAAACAGAATAGCTAAATAAAATGACTTAGTCTAATAATCTCGTAGAGGCATGGAAAAGTTTGAATATGCGTTCTATCCTCGGTTAGCCTTGCTCGAAGTTTGGTCTGAATGAGGCAGTTAGTTTCAAAGTCGGTAAGCTCCACATTTCTCTATTTCGAGATAATCAAAAAAAATATCAAGCTCATTTAAGAATGCAAATAGATTATTTTCTTTTTGCAAACATGTAAGTAAACAATTAAAAAAAGTGAAGAGTGAAATATATTTCACTATTCTTATTTATTTATTATTATTATTGACGTTATAACGTCATTAAAATTAATAAAAAATCACGTTTAACGTTAAGTATATACATGCATAAATAATTTTAAAAAAACATGTCGGCCGATGAATATAAACCACTTCGGAATTAAAGTGTTATAATTATATTTAACCAACAAAAAATAGAGCAGGGTGTGATATTTTATGAATATAAAGTCGAACTTGGTTATTACGATCACGGAAATAGCGAGATAACGGATGTAATGAGGAAACATTCGTTGACATTTTAGTTTATGGTTATCTCTCTCAAATCTCTTGATTTTGATTCTGTACGGAATATAATTGTAATTTCTCGAGATTTTCGATAATTCTCAAGAAATCGAAAAACAAATCTCGAATTTTTTAGAAAACGAATATATTCTTGAATGCGAAAATTCTCGAATCTCGAAATAAAGTCGAGAAATCACAAGGGAATTCCCCGGAATGAGAAGCAAGTGTCTTACGAAGTTAACTACGGGGATCTCTAAGGACGACAGATAATAATATATAATAAATACATTGTACTGCCGGCTTAAAAACAATGTAAGAAACGATAATAATTTCAATATTATAAATAATTAAATTCAAGATGACATCCGCTTTGTGAAAAGATAATAAGTATTATTTTCAACATAATGACTGTCTTACTCTAATATGACAAATGACACATCCTGTCTTATAATAACAACTTAGTTTCATAGAATGATTCTAGTATACTTTTGAGAGCTTTGTAGAAAATAGGTATTTTAATAGATTATTTTATTATTATAATTTGATGTGACGATGCAATAACCATTGCAATACATATAATAAATATTTATAATACTATTTGTAATACAGTGTTCAATTAATCGACTACAAATATAGTTTTAAGTGTATCTAATGAGAATCTTTAGGTGAAATAGATCGACAAAATATGGTATATCTTTCGACCTCTTTGTAAATAAATACTTCAATGAAAATAATGACTAAGAAGTATTATATTTCTTTGTGTGGGATGTATTTACAAAACCAACTGGCGTGCTATTATATTAATATTATTCATTACTATTAAAACAGTACTGTGAAATAATAGAGGGTTACTAAGTCTATTGTTTTGTTTATTATTATTTTTTGGAGATATAAATTAGATTTACCCAGGAAAATTATCTATTTATTTCCTGACAAAATAAGTGTCCACCCTTATTGTTATTATAATGGCAGTACTCAACGTAAAATGTTTTTCAGTGTCGGAGGCAAGGGGCTAAAAATATGGCTGAAAGGGAGGTTTATAATAGAACAAAGTGAAACTGAATATTTTGGGAAATTCAATTTCGTTTATTTTATGAAGACTTCAATAAATAAATAAAAATTACTGTCATTATCATAAAGTGTCATATTGAGTAATCAAGTAATTTAAGGCGAAGTCTTTACCTACCAGAGGCAGATAGCGGAAAAATACGAAGCCTGCAATTTGAGACATTTTTTTGATAATTTACCATTAACCGTTTAAAAAAAAAATCGGTTAAGTACATGTTCAAACACGCGAGTTGACATCATTTTACTCCCTACTTCAATTATAGTTTGTCAATTTATGGCTACGGCCGTATGTTGTAGCTTAACCACTAGGGAATGCCAAAAGAAACGGCGTATTTCAAAAAAAATACTACCTTATTCTTAGGTCAATAATTATTATAAAGCAATCATTATTTTTAAGATGTTTAACACACTTGAATGGTCAAAGATATAGCTTATAATTAATATCTTTAGAATTATCTTCAAATGTGTTAATTTTGCCTATTTTTTGAATAATAAAATGTCAAATTTGGGATCACAGAGATTATCAATATAATTTTTTATCGTAAATATTTCACTACAATAATGTCAATATAAATTATACTGATGGTTTTATAAATGCGTTTAAAAATTATTAAATGTAAAAAATCTTAACACCACTGCACATTTATGCATAATAGGTAAAGGATTAGATATAAAAACAAACTTGGATTATTTTAAATATTAAAATACAAAAATAAGTGTTAGTAAAAACCCGTAGTAAATAGCTTAGATACTACGAGTATCAATATATTCGTAAAGTAAGAAAGATTAAGTTAAGAATTATTGTACTACTTAACGTGAAGCACAGGACTGAGAGAAGTGGAATCAGCTTGGAGAGGCCTTCATCCAGCAGTGGATAGATTAAGGCTGACGATGATTTATAGTGAATATAGTTTCCGTGTGGAATTTGTAGCATTTGTAATTTTTCACTGAATATTTTCACAAATTCTATATTTGGATGAATCCTTTTACATAAAAATGCGAAAAACTTTTCATACTCCATGAAAATATTTTTTTATAAAACTTTGTAAATTTATAATTAATGTTTGACTAAAAATAATTTTGATAAAAGTTTTTAATGAAATATACTTTCTTAGAATATATTTACCGTTCCTTCTAGAAATACAATATTGTTTACAAGCCAAAATATATCAAGAATTATTGATGAACTTTTGTCAAAATCGTAGAAACTTTAAATTAATAATCCCGCCGGGGGCTAGTTGTTATGATCGACTTGATGAAGTAATTTCCGTTTTTATGATATGATCTGTTATTTTATGCATCTGAATCTTCTTTAAGTTTGTGGGCTAATAAATTTCTAGTGTTATTTAAAATTAAACTGTATGGATTTAAAGGAACAAAACAATATTATAAGAAAAAAATGTTTTTGTAACTGGCCACACCTTCCCTTACGAAATTTCAAATACTTCTAGGAACGTACCAACACCAACTACTACACAAAAATATCATTTATTTTTTAGTATATTTACTACATATATTATATGGAAACAATGTGTTTTCCTCGTTACTTTGAAACTAAACATCTCAAAAACAAACAATGGCCTTGAAAAGGCGAATGGGATTTTTATTTTGACGGCGTGTCATATCATGTTTAAAGGATTTGTCGTACCTTTTGTATTTTCCTTTTTTGACATATCATACCTATCTGTATAAATAGATGCCATTATTAAAATATTATTCTTGACATAGGCTGTGAAATATTCATCGAAATTTCTTCATAATATTTCGTTCTTACTTTCTAGAAATATGTAACATTTCAACGCAACGCCAGAGAGGGTAAAGGTTATAATATAATCGATGTTTTGGCACATTTATTAATAATAAATTTCATTACAATGAATTTTTTAAACAAGCATTTTTGTAAAAATTAAAACGAACAGGTACGACATAGACATAACAAAACGAATAGGAAACGAAGTGGAATATTTTTTTGGTTGACGTATTTTACGACAATAATGAAATCTTTTTTTAGATAATATAAAGAAATTATTGTTTTAATTATACAGCTAAAATAAACAAATTCATATCATCTATGACCATATTTTATTATCCGGAGCTTCTTTTCCCGCGAAAAAAAGACAAGTTAATGCCATGGAATGATTCGTGTGACGCAGCAATAAAGCAATAAATAATTGTGTCACTACATTTCAAAATCAGATAAGTACACATTTAGGTCTTTTTTACTATTTTGTGAATTTCTGAAGAACTACTGCTTTCTAACATTTCTGCATTATCAAAATGTGGAATTTATTAATTTTAAATATTCTATACTCGAAATAATATAAAATTTCACCCTTGTGATTGTGTATTTGAGAAAACAAAAAGCTGTTTTTCTCTTATTCATATTATATTATGGACTTGGCTGATTTTGAAATCTAGCAACACAATTTTATTGTGGTCGACGTTTTTTACACGATTTAGTATGTAGGGATAGCAAAAATGATGATTTTTACCCTACCAATAATATTGTATTTTTAAGTGCCTACATATTGTATGTAGTAGATATACAACCTCCGAAAATGTAAATTGATATTTGGGTTCTATTTAAAATGTGATACCTCGTTAAAAACATTGAAAAGCTTTCAAAAACTAAAAATATCTTTACAGCCGAAGAATAAAATATTATTATCCTTTGTATTGAAAAACACTTTTTATTTTTATATATTCAAACAAAAGCGAGTGTCCTTTGTTCTAAGCATATATTATGGAGTATTTTATTATACAACCTGTCATATAAATAAACTAAACTTACGTAATATTTGACATTTTTTAATGCAGTGGTTTTTGAAGTGTGCGCCGTAAAGTAGACTTAATTATTTGAGACAATCTTTATTTAACTTGCTGACGCTTGATCACAATGATAGATTCGGATTTGTTCCAGGAGGCAAACAAAATTTAAGCTGCTCATTCCTGACTAGGGATTCCAATCCCGGGCTTTTTTTGATACCTATGAATCCCGGGATTGATAAATGATCCCGGGATTCATAGGTATTATTGGGATTGATTTTTTTTATCATTTTTTATGGAAAATAAAATAAAAACGAAAATATAACAGAAAAAATACTTTTAATAACAAATAACTACATTATAAATAAACTGATTTTTTTTTTACCCATGTGTAAGTTGCCGATTCATTTTATTTTTTCAGATAACTAATAAAAATGAGAAAGATTAGAAAAAAACAATGCTTCGCACTATTAATGAAGTAATTCCACCATGATCTCATACGTTTTACCTATTAATTAATTCTTTACTATCAGAAAGAACAATCTCATATTGAATTCACATTATTATTTATATTAAAATATTATTTATTCCATTAAACTTATGTTTTTCCAAGATTGAACGTACCTATAAAACATTAACAATAAATGTCTTAAATAGTATACATTATACTAGATTTATTTTTGACCGATTTTATCAATGTCATTTGTAAATATAAAAATTTTATAATAACAATGGAAAAAAAATCCCAATCCCGGGATTGTCAAATTGTAATCCCGAAATCCCGGGATCAGAATTTTGGCTCGGGATTGGATTCCCTATTCTTGACTATAGAAATTACGCACGTAGTCGAAGATGGATATAACTTTATTTTCAGAAAAGCTGAAAAAGGTCTTAATTTTAAATGGAAGAATTTAAATTGGCTGTTGAAAATATATATCTATATGGTACTTAACAACAACAATATGGAAGATATAATTTCGGATAATCTGAATGCAATGTTATGCCCTGATGCACGAGAATAATGCCATGGTTGCTCTTTTCTTCAAGCGATTCAAATTATGCAACTCTTTTCTTACGAAAACCAATCCACAAATCCACAAAAACCAATAGGTATGTATTTTTCTGTTATATTTTGAAATCAAAAAATATGGGAAAAAAACTGATTATTGATCACAATAGAGAGGCATTCTGTATGTATAATGACATTTCGAAAAAGCTAAAAAAACAATTACATGGACTTCAATCTGATTGGACAACGTGAAATGGAAATGTTTCACGACGTGATGCTTTGTTTGACCATAATGATCAAATATTTGAATACTTATACATATGCAGATTATAGTCGTCACTAATTCTGAATGATTCCTACGTCATGACGCTTTTTTAAATCCATAGGTACGGTTCATTAGATCCCAGTAGAATAACTGATTTTTTGCCGATGACGACTGCAAGCAAATTATGGTAAAATAAGTGTGCTTTGCTTTTATTTCAGGAACATAATCAAACTTCAGATCGATTTTTATAATGAAGCTTTATAGTGGAGACAAATTATATTACGTCTATCTAATATCTAAAAATAATTAACACACAGTTTCAACTTAAAATAATGATTCTTTAAATTTGAATGTATTGGAATGTCGACTAACAGTACCAACTAAACCACAGAATTTCACCTATAGTTAAATTCATTCAATCACTCGTATTTGTGAGCATTAATTTGTTTACTCTGCCTTAAGGCTATACCTCACCTGAGGCATGGTCTAAAAAGATCGTGGCTAGGCGATGCGCGGATTGCGGGTCGCGGGTGCAAATGACGCGAACCGAACGAAATACAATTTGTCATAAAAATTCAACATGCATCCTTTTTATGTTATGTTTATTATTATATTCGTAATAATAATAGTATATTCATTGACATGTTTTCTTTTTCAAGTACATGCGGAACGTTTTTAAGTCATCTTTACACGATTTAAGAATATATTCAGACGACTCCATCACAAAAGAAATTGACGTGCGAACAGGTCGACTATCCCTCTCCGAATGGCAACGCGGCCGAAATTTCGTTCCACATAGTGTTGAAAATTATTTGCCGTTTCACTTATGTACGCTCTTAGCCGAGAGATATTACTATCCTCAGTTGAATTTTAGCTGCAACGTAAGTATTACAATATGATATTATTAATTCTGATGCCGCTCATCGAATCCTTTTGAGACACCATCGCGCCGTACAATAATATTTTGTCATGATGCTGCATAATCACCATTTTGTTGAAGGCTATACCTCAGTTGAGGCATGGTCTAAAAAGATCGTGGCTAGGCGATGCGCGGATTGTGCAAATGACGCGTGCCGAACGAAATATAATTTGTCATATAAATCCAACATGCGTCCATTTAATGTTCTGTTTATTGTTCTATTAGTAACAATAATAATATATTCATTGACATGTTTTCTTTTTCAAGTAAAGGGGTAACGTTTTTAGTCATCTTTACACGATTTAAGAATAAATACCCCCGTCGCCATCACGAAACAAATTGACGTGTTCCCAGCTCGACGTTCTCTCTCCGAATGCCAGCGAGTCCAAAATTTCGTCGCGCCTATAGTTGAAAATTATTTGCCGTTTCACTGATGTATCGTCTTAACGGTGAATCAGATACTAAAGAATACAACCGTCACAGAATTGTGACTCACACATATGTATATAAAAAATATTATTTTTACGTTATATTATACTAACTAATTGACTTGATTTTTGTACTATTCCATTTGAGTATTTTTTGTGACCCGGGTTTTTTTCGGCATCTTCAGGCATTAAGCACACTCTCTAATGGCAAATACATACTAACAATGAACATAGTTAATTCTTGTTTATAAAAGCAATTTAATATAATAAAGAATTTAAAAACATTATCACATAAAAGTAATGAATCGGGTATATATTTTGAATAATTGAAGTGTTTGTAAAAACCCATAGTAAATACTTTATATAGTAACAATACATTCAGTAGATAAGCACATTAAAATATCATTACTCGTAGACAACGGAACTAGATAACGTGTTAGGAATTTAATGACTATTAAGAAATGTCATTAAATATACCTAACCACTAAGTAAAAAAGAAATATGCAATATTATTTTTTATATTATAATGGTAATTTAGTATACATCATGTAACCGGTGAGTAAGTATATTCTGAACCAGTTGTATATATTTTATTATAAATGAATGCGTATGATTTTTGAAGATGCCGAACTGAGAAACCCGGGTCGCTAAAAACTCTTTATATGGAATAAACAGTACAAAACTTGCGGTTTTTTTTATAAATAAGTATGTAAAGCTATTTGATATATCTTCCTATATAATATACTTCATTGGACAACTATCTTAAAACCTTCTAATAATATACATATAAGAATCTATCTGCATAATATAATGTATTATCTGTAACTTCGTTTATGCGTACACATTAAATGAACGACGGATGTAAATATTTGAAGGTCCGGATAAGGAAGTAGTGTGTCCATTTGACCGTGGATGTGTCAATTTATCATTGCTGAGTGAATTCATTTCCGGTCCTCAGGGTGCTCGACCGGGAAATATGGATAGATTACATTATGGCATCATATATCACATGTATTATTATATTATATTTCAGAATCACTTACGTGATTCCCTTATATTTACGTCATGAGATAGCAAAAATTTGAAGAGTAGTCACTTATAACATGATTGGTAAAATTCGATTAAATTATTACGATAAATTTTATTCAATTCAAATGAAACATTATACTAATTTTGTTTTTAAATAACTAATAACCTTATAAATTATTCTTAATAATTATTGTAATTATAAATTTCTAATTTCCCTGAGTAAAAATTCAGCCTCACATTATTTCAGTAGGTACAATAAATTCACACTGATATCAACTGTTTCGATCTCCTGCATTTTTAGACATCGCACCCGGGGAATAATAGTGGCACAACTCGAAAAACTTGTTTTTGCAGGAGAAACATTTGAATATTTTATTTTGGTGTGTTAAATCAGTTTTTTAAAATTTACTTCATAATAGCGTGAAGTTGGCACATTTGAATCATCTTATTTTGAATGTTATCCGCAATAACAATGGCACAATGATTATTGTTTCACTATTTCTGCTTGAATTCATGTAAAATATTATAATATGATAATGACAAAAATGCTTATTATATTTTTAAGAATTATGCCGCTATTTGTGCGAATAAAAATGATATCTTGGAATATTTCTGCATACTTAACTAAAAAATGACAAATTTAGACTTGTGCCACTATTATTCCCCGGGTGAGACATGCCCAATTTGATTTGAAGCTACATACTAATCATTTATAATTACTGAATAACCACGTACTTCCTTCTCTATATATATAAAAATCTCGTGTCACGATGTTTGTGGTCGAACTCCTCCGAAATGGCTCGACCGATTTTTATGAATTTTTTATGTATATTTGTTAGGTATGAGAATAGGTCAACAAGTATATTTTATACCGCTAGGTGATTAGGGTATCTCTATCCAGAAAAATTTTCTTTTATTTTTTTGACAATTTTTTTTTTGTGTTTTTTTATTATTTGGAATATAAAAATACTTATAACTCCAAATTTTCACCCTCCTACCCCCACCCTCCATTTTTTAATTGCGAATATATTATTTTTGTATGAACAAATTTAACCGTCGTTCGTATTTTCAAACACATCGAAATTATTTATGTTGTTGAATGACAGATGACGCTTCGTCCGAGAAGAATTCAAGAGAAGCGTCGCGTCATTTTGACATTTCATTCGGCATATCACAACGCAGTGCGTTCAAAATTTTGTACGATTTATTTTACTTTATCTATTTTTATGTGCGTGTATCAAAGTCACAATGCCAGCAACACGCAAGGGGGGCCATTTGGGCCGTCGAACGAATAAAGCAACAAACATGCGAAATAGTAGAGCAGAAAGAACAGACGAACAAATCCAACAAGATAACAAAAATGTGCATGTAAGCATGTCGCAATTGCGTGCATCTCAATCACAAGAGGCACGAGCTGAACGAAATCAACAACGACAATTGGAACGTAGCCAAGCGCGCCGGTTCGTAGTTAACACACGCAGAGCAAATGACCGACAACGCCAACAAGTACATCGAACATTTATATCCGCTTCGTTCCTTCGTCTTGCATTCGAGTACGAGCCAGATATTGAATATTCCGCTCATCCGAAAGTGCTGATTGGTGCTATGGACAAAGAATGTCCCCATTGTCATGCGCTCAAATTCAAACATGAGTCAGCCGGGATGTGTTGCGCATCAGGAAAATTGAGATACCACCAGAACCATTGAACGGCTTGCTCATCGGCACGGTTTCAGATTCAAACCTGTTACTGAAGTCCATTCGCACATTCAATTCATGCTTCCAAATGACTTCGTTCGGAGCAACAGAAATAGTTCACAATACTGCGGCAAATGGTCAACAATTCCATTCTACGTTCAAAATCAAAGGCCAAGTATACCACAAAGTAGGCTCATTGCTGCCAATGCCAAACGAACCACATAAATTTTTACAAATCTACTTCATGGGCGGTGAGGACATCAATCATGTGGATGCACGTTGCGGCTACAATAGCCTCAATTTGCCTAATGCCAGGCGCATCGTCGGCGAACTGGACGCCCTGTTGAATGAGCACAATGAATTATTGAAATTCTTCAAAGCACACATGCACGAATTGCAAAGTGACAATCACGCTATTGTCATCAATCCTGATAAAACACCAGCTGGAGAGCACGTGCGTCGATTCACTGTGCCTGTTGTTGACGACATTGCTGGAATCATGGTTGGCGACCGCACATCGACGCGAGAAATCGTGATTCGAAGAAGAAACAATAATCTGGAGTTCATCGCTGACACACACCGTTCATACGACGCTCTCCAATATCCGCTAATTTTCTGGAAGGGACAAGACGGATATTGCATAAACATTAAATAACGAGATCCTGTCACAGGTAATTCATTCATTATGAACATCATTACTCATTTTGAATTGAGAAAATGAATGGTTGATGTTTTTTGTTTTTATCGGTGGTCATCGTCTACAGCGCTCTATTCCCCTTTCTGTCATAGATCCCATCCCCACACACTTACGATACATTCGTTATTTTTTATTTAACAACCAAAATATTCACTAGAAATAATTTATATGGCAGAACAACGTTTGCCGGGTCAGCTAGTATATTTATATAAGTTTATTAGCAGGGTACACCTCAAAAAATCGTAACGCGTTAATGACACACGAAAATATAATAGAAAATTTCTACTAACTAACTCGGATTACAAACTAAAATATTTGTAATAGGTAATAAAACTAAACCCGAATTTTACGTTTACGTTTCGTAGAAACTGTATATTTTTTTAACTCATTTTAATTTTCTTTTATTTTAATAATTCTTTATCCATATACTATTATTATGTGTCTTATATTCATCAATATTGTATGCTTATGTGAATGGCTCTGTTGGGTTGACTTTACAGTGACGTACCTATATAAAATACTGCCCCTAGGCAGCGCCAAAATGCCGCCCCATTTTTTAATCATCCTTTTATATTCCCAATATCTTACTTTTAATCATAAATACACTATTTTAATAGCATCAACACTCAACCATTAAAATAAAAAAAACTTTCCTGGCCATTTTTGTTGCACAGTCAGTAACTATGTCATTCAAATCTATTTTAAATGCCATCTCTGCTTCGATAGAGAATATTGCGAGTTCACGGTTTTAGATATATTAAAAAATACACCTGATAACTTCCAAAACTCGACTGGCAAAAATATTTAGATAAATTTTTAATTAGGTACCTAAGTATGTACCTACCTATAATTAAAACGTAATTCACAAATCTACACGTGTCATTTCTGGTCACCAAGGACGTGAAGTCCAAGGTAAACGGAAGTAAACTACACATCGTGAACCCAACCAAAAAAATACAGTCCTGTTAAACCTTTTATGTTAATTTATACATTTTGTTTCCAACCAGTTAGCTGTTTTTATTAATGGAAAGATATTTCCGTTATTAGATACTAAGATTAGGTAGCCATTTCTATATACCTAATGATTCTCCTCAATTTGCCGCCCTTCGAGTAACTGCCGCTCCCAAACGACGCTCAATCTTCCTACCCCCACAGGACGTCACTGGACTTTAATACAAAAAAATATTGTTTATATTATAACATAATATCATAGATATTACAAAAAATTAAGTCAACACGTTTACAGTGTGTTGTAAAAGTTGAAATTTTCATGTGTGGTAGAGAAATAAAAATAAAGCAGATATGTATGAAAGTGGAAAGAATGCTAAAATGGTTAAAGTAGGATTAATTAAATTACTCTTAATATCGGAGCATGTGATCGCGCTGTTACATATATTTGATTATCAGTGAAACTTGAATTTATAGGAAATATAATAATGGATATAAGTAGAATATAAAATATGTTAAATAAGTAAGCCTTGTATATTTATAAGTAATTAAGGCGCCAAGTGTGATCTAAATATGTCCATGATTAAATACTGTAGATGTTAAGAAAACACTGTAATTTAGAGAGTTAATAATTGTTTATTTAAAAGCTCGAACATATAGTAATCTAACTAAAATAAATGAAATGTAGAGACATAGTATCTCATCTTTACGTCCTTTGATATTCACTGATTCTATAAAACGTCCAAATGAAGCTATTTGACATACTTATTGAATTTAAAATTGGATGCCGGCCGAGCGGTAACCGTTAGAGTAAAATGTTTATCAAAGATATCCGTTTATTTGTGCAACCAAGGGAAAAGTTGACCGAGTCATAGGAATATAAAAAAGCCCTTCTCTTCTGCCGCAATGTTACAGTTGGTGTAACAGAGAAAACCAATCATGTGTCTTATTTTAATTGCTCATCCCTATACCTATTTTTTTGATTAGGTATATTTACAACGTGATCAAAGTAAACCATAGTATTGAGAATTTATTTCAATATTATAGGCACCTTTAGGTGACCAATATTATTTTTTCAATATTTCCATCAATATTTTTATTGCACTACAATGGAATTTGATTGATATTAACAGTTTATTGATAGATTGATTGTGCATACCTGCTAGCATGTCAATCAAATTATTATCAGCAAAGATTGGCCTTCCAAAGCTCTTGTTATGTAGGTAGAATGTTTAACATAGTAAGGTTTCCATAGAGAACGAAAGATAATAATTATATATATTAAGTAGGTACGCAATATTCAAAGAAGCACTCTATTGCCAGGAACGTTGTTGAAAACAAACGGAAAATTAGTTTTTTATACTGAGAAATCAAATAGAGTTGTTCTCAGTATACTGTATTAGAACGAAATTAAACAGCATTCAGAGATTTCTGTATAAACATAGTTCATAAAGTTTTATTCTAAATAAAATATTTATAGTTTAGATATCCATTCGGAAGAGCGATTTTTGGTTTAAAAAAATCAATCTTATTCATCGTCGGTTTATTTAAAGTATACAAGTTAGTATTAATTTTCATGCTTCCACTAATAATTATTATTATACGTGTAGCGGTCAACAATCTCAAGCCTTGTCGGCATAATTACACAACTATCACATAATCGCCGTATCTACGATCAGATAATACAGGTGTGACATACTTTGATGACGGTCGACTACCTTGGGCTTTGTCATCGAAACGCATCGAAGTTGCAACGATGCGGCGGTCAGCAGATTTCCCAATTGTAAATCGCATCAACAATGACTCAATACATTTACATTAATATGATAAAATACCATCGATAGACGCCGGTAACCGCCTTGTGTATAGAATAGACTTGCATATGTAATTCATAATCTTATAATATCTTTACTATGATAATAGCGTTCACCTTCCGAATGATTAACCACAATAATTTAACGGATGTATTTTTTGTTTTTGTTTCAGGGCTTCCAAACGATATAAGTTACTACTGGCACCAATATCCCTACAGTTTAGGTATTGGCTTCTGCAAGCTGAGAGCACTTCTGTCCGAGGCGTAAGTAGTATTTACTTACCTTATATCAACTTCGCTCGTACTCTATATTACTCATATGCATGTATTGTAATCTCTCATCATCCGATAAGCTTCCAGTGCAATGGCGAGGGAGCTGACTGGCTAGTTGAAAGCATTAAATTTTCGCCGTGGACATTGTAGTCGACTGGTTAGAAGTATTTATTTATACATGGATTTAGCAATTACATCAAGTGATTGTCCGGAAATTTGTACAGTTCATCGTAAGATATTATATCGGAAATAAATGGCCGTATAATATTGAAATCATTTCCTTGCCTAATAAATACGAAATAAAAACTACCAAAATACAGGGAAAGACAGAGGAAAATATAATATATTTAAGTAAATTAGAAATACAATCATACAGTATAATTTATATAAAATTCTCGTATCATGTCTACTTATCAAATATCTGATAATGACAGTTCATGATCTGACTATAATGAATCTGGTTATATCAAATATTTGATACCAATCGATATTTTGTATAATCTAATATATAAAAATTAATATTTGTGTGTTTGTTTGTTCGTATTTAATGCGCAGCCATACCGTTCATCCGATTGCAATAAAACTTTGTAAACTTATTGCTTGCACTTGCGGGAAGAGTATAGGCTATACTAATATATAAAAATGAATGTCTGTCTGTCTGTCTGTGTGTCTGTCCCGTATGCGTTCCTATACCATTCATCCGATTGCAATGAAATTTTGGTAAGTGGTTGCATGCACACCCATGAAGGTTTCTGAATTAGAAAAATTATCATCTTCTTCTTCTTCTTCATTATATTTTCTTTTATTCGTATGGTTCCTATACCATTCATCCGATTGCAATGAAATTTTGGTAAGTGGTTGTATGTACATCCATGAAGATTTCTAAATTAGAAAAATCATCATCTTCTTCTTCTTCTTCATTCTATCTTCTTTTATTCGTATGGTCCCTATACCATTCATCCGATTGCAATGAAACCTTCGTCAGTTGTTGTGGTAACACCCGCAATGGTTTTTGAATTAGTACAACCATCTTCTTCTTCTTCTTCTATTCTATATTCTTCTATTCGTATG
Source organism: Rhyacophila brunnea (assembly GCF_057557595.1). NCBI lineage: Eukaryota > Metazoa > Arthropoda > Insecta > Trichoptera > Rhyacophilidae > Rhyacophila > Rhyacophila brunnea. The sequence goes on from NW_028232774.1 coordinate 28,192,034, forward strand.
CGTTCCTATTCCATTCATCCGATTGCAATAAAATTTTCGTCAGTAATTGTGCCAACACCCGCGAAGGTTTCTGAATTAGTACAACCATCTTCTTCTTCTTCTTTTTCTTCTTCTTCATTCTATCTTCTTTTATTCGTATGGTCCCTATACCATTCATCCGATTGCAATGAAACCTTCGTCAGTTGTTGTGGTAACACCCGCAATGGTTTTTGAATTAGTACAACTATCTTCTTCTTCTTCTTCTTCTATTCGTATGCGTTTCTATTCCATTCATCCGATTGCAATAAAATTTTCGTCAGTAATTGTGTCAACACCCGCGAAGGTTTCTGAATTAGTACAACCATCTCCTTCTTCTATTCTATCTTCTATTCGTATGCGTTCCTATACCATTAATCCGATTGCAATGAAATTTTGATCAAGTGTTGTGCTCACGCCGCAAAGGTTTCTGAATTGTTACAACTATTTTCTTTTTCTTCTATTCTATCTTCTTCTATTTGTATGCGTTCTTATATCATTCATCCGATTGCGATGAAATTTTGACCAGTTGTTGTGAGTACGCCCGCAAAGAGTTCTGAATTAGTACAACTATCTTCTTCTTCTTCTATTCGTATGCGTTCCTATACCATTCATCCGATTGCAATGAAAATTTGATTAAGTGTTGTGTTCACGCCCGCAAAGGTTTCTGAATTGATACAACCATTTTCTTCTTCTTTTTCTTCTATTCGTATGCGTTCTTATACCATTCATCTAATTGCGATTAAATTTTGACCAGTTGTTGTGCGCAAGCCCGCAAAGGTTTTTGAATTAGTACAACTGCCTTCTTCTTCTTCTTCTATTCGTATGCGTTCCTATACCATTCATCCATTTTTTTGGATCCATCCGGAACTTTGGTGAGTTGTCGTGCGCACGCCTGCAAAGGTTTCTGAATTAGTAAAACCATCATCTTCTTCTTCTATTCGAATGCCTACCTACACCATTCATCCGATTTCAATGAAACTTTGGTGAGTTGTCGTGCGCATGCCCATGAAGATTTCTGAATTAGAAAATCATCTTCTACTTCTATTCGTATGCGTTCCTATACCATTCATCCGATTGCAATGACATTTTGATCAAGTGTTGTGCCCTTGCCCGCGAAGGTTTTTGAATTAGTACAACCATCTTCTTCTTCTTCTATTCGTATGCGTTCCTATACCATTAATCCGAATGCAATGAAACTTTGGTGAGTTGTCATGTGCGTGCCCACGAAGATTTCTGATTTAGAAAATCATCTTCTTCTACTATTCGTATGCGTTCCTATACCATTCATCCGATTGCGATGAAACTTTTGCCAGTTGTTGTGCGCACACCTGCGAAGGTGTCTAAATTATTATTATATAAAATACAAAGTTTGTTGTTTGTTTGTTCCATCCAATTTTGATTTTTTTTTTACTACATATTAATAACATTAATAACGTTTTCATATTTTGGATTCGATTTTAATTTAGTGTTCTTATGTTTGACCTTTACTCCTATTAGAATTATTTTCATATTGCCATATTGTATTACAAAGATATTTTAATATTAAAAAAATAATTACCTATTATTATTTTTCAAATATCTAAGATAAATATAACCACGAAGCGACCCTGTGCGAAGCCGGGTACTTCAGCTAGTAATATATAAAATACAATTTAAAAGCTGGTCCAGAGCTAAAAGTTTAATGTTCTTACTCTGGAAATATGGCGGATTAAAAAATATGGTTAGGTTTTAGTTAATAAAACATGTATAAAGCGTTCAGTATAGCAACTTTCCCGCGTAAAAATGTAAGAGAAGCTCAAAATAACAGTATGTACGTAAAATGAGAGACCCCTTGTCACCATAGTCATAGACAATGGTATATATTTGCTAATGACCAATCTCCACTACGATTTAGCATGCGTAGAATAATATTATCTGTTCTCTGGCTTATGGAAACATGTTATTGTGTTAGACGGCAATAGAGTGACGTTGTAAAAAAAATGCCATATTAAAATAATTAAACTTCACATTATGTAATTAGGAGATATATAACATTAAAATTGTCATATTTCTTCAATTACCGTGATGGAATATGATATATTTAAGATTTTATGATTTTAAATTTAATAAAATGCAATATTAATTCATATATTACCAACAGCTATGTTTTAAACAATATAAAAAACTGAAAAACGAAAGGTAGGTGGGCATTTTCGCCAAAGTTTGTACATGTTTGAAATTTGGGTAATATTATTTTTTCACTCAAATTAACCATTTTTATATAGCTAGCAGATTCCTTCTTCTATTGCTGAATTGGTGGTAGCAATTTTTCAGCAAAATATTGATTAATACAATATTTATATCATTTTTATTATAAAATTGGGCATGATAAGTTTTCGTTCCGTGACTACGAAACTAAGCTTATAAAACATGAATGAGACACTTTTTATCACTTAAAAGAGCTATATTAGATTTAAAAAACCATACACTTAAAAATAAAACTACAAATAGTCAAAAAATATTATTCAATTCTAATTCTTGGGCACATTTCGTTCCACTCCGTTACCCTAAGTCTATAATGGCAGAGCATTTTTCCTTTGGTATTTGAAAAAACCTATCAATGTTAAAATGCCTTTTTTAAAGACAGTAATCACTTTTACTAAATTTTATTGGAAAAATACATAAGTTTCGTTATTTAATAATCAAATGAAAAATAGTTAACGTTCAACTTTTTTGGGGACATTTTCGGAATGGAACGAAATGGTAACGGAGTGTAATTTGTAAAGCTAAAGTTACATGTTACCATAAAAACAAATTTTTGTTTTATGAAATTTATTTGCATTTTTTTATAGTCAGATATATATTCAACGTGCGTCACAATAACAAAACAAATCAAACTTAATCACTAAAATAGAGACATTTTATAATAAATTTCACAATACTAGTAAAATAAGATAGGTAATAATTTTGACACATTATACATTACGATAACTTTTATTTGGCATTTATATTATTTGTAACTCAGATAACAAATATTTTAAAGCAAATTAACAATATATGAAAAAAATTAAATCAGCAAGGGATTCGGACGCGAGTTCCTAGCGCGGCACGGAGTATATAACTTTTACGAAAATAATTAAAGTCGAACTCGGTTATTACGATCTCGGACATAGCGAGATCTCGGATGTAATAAGGAAACATTTGTTGACATTTGGTTTAAGATTTTCGCCATACATTTAATTTATTCACTGTTATAACGAGCAACTTATCGGATATACCGAGCTAAAATACTGTTAATGTGTCGATCGTTTTAAAACATTTCGACCCTAAGCAATAAAATCCGATTGGACAGGATGCCGCCGGGGTTGGATTACGTTTATGATACTAGTAAAGTGTCTAAGTACCTACCTTATTGGTGTTTCGCCGACAATAATAAAAAAAGTATCCACGCATATGGTTGAAAAATCTAAGGTTTATGAAGTCCGTAGGTACCTACCAGCGTTCATTACAATAAACAACTTCTTTTGTAGTTTATGAATGCCATGCTCGTTTCGGGGATTTTTACGATGGTTTCCAAATTTTTATTTTCAACTTTTTGTGTAATGTGACATGCTCGTTTAAACATACCTATTCTCTGATATAACGAGTAACGCTTATAACAAGCAAATTCAGTCGGTCCCATCTTTCTCGTAATAACCAAGTTCGACTGTATGTTGTCGTGAAATTTATTTGTATTCATCAACATAAAATGTAGCTATACAGGTTGATTGTAATCAAGACGTACTTTTCTGACATTTCGCGAATACCTACAGTTTCAGGTATTAAATCTAATAGGGTACACATTTCTGTTAAACGTGACAAAAAAATACATTTTTATAAATTTCTATGCCTAAAATGTATGGAGAAGTTTTAAAATTTTGGTGGCGTATGACAGAGCCAGAGCCTGCCTCGCAATTATTTTAGTCTGGTGTTTTTTCTTTTCCTTCTGTTGTTTTTTTTATCTCTCCATACTTTTATCTGCGCTAGTTTTGCGTATTCAGACATATCACATACGTTTTTTATTCTTTTTTAATCTTTATTATATAGTCAGGTTATTTTCTATATTTTTTAATGAAAATATTTTTGTTTTTCATACGAACAGACAAAATAAAACTTTTTATAATCTATGAAGAACTAAACACACAATGTAAACCCAGCTTTATGCATTCCATTTCGTTACTTTTACATTCCACATATACGTTACCACCAATATAGTTTCGGAATGGAAGTAACGGATTCTGTTTCAGAAGTGGTTGAAGCCAAAATTTAGCTTAGTTTTATTGTTAAATCTGCGATATGCTTTATTATATCTGTAGTATGAAAGATAAACTCCATATGTATAGTAAGTGAAATGGAAATATGTGATTACTTACCTTACAAATCGTGGTAACAGTAGTGGAACTTCTTAAATGACCAACCCAGAAAGCAACCTGTTCCGATAGCGATACCGACACACACCAACAATTTAAATTGTAAATGGCGATCAGTATTATACAAAAGTGTTGCTACATTAAAAAAATACATATTTATAGTGGACATTTTTCGCCTTCATGCTAAAATCGTGGTAACGGAATGTGGAATTCCACTTTTTCAAATATCCTCGGACACACTTTAAACGTCATTTTTTTCAATATTGGTCCAAATTTACGATATATTTACTGTATATTTTCCAAAAATATATAATGTAAGCTGTTGAAGACACTTCGAATTTAATTTTACACACTCAAAATTAATGACGAAATCAGACTTTGTTTATTTGAATTTAGGGGTGGGACATGGTAAAAACACACTACCTTTCGATCTAAATAATCAATTAAAAATATATACAGGTCAGACAGTTGTATTTAACTGATCGAATAAAGTAAATTAATAAATTTGCATGTTAAAAATACATAACTTTCCAATATTATATCATATAATAACTATGAAAAAAACAATCAAAGTCATGGGACATGCCAAAAACGCAATGTACAAACTTTGGCAAAAATGCCCAGGTACTATTTTTATGATTTTATTGACAGTTATTTTTTTTTTTTTTTAATATCAGTCACTTGTAATAATTGATATCGCAAAACGGTATAATTCTGTTTTCCTAGAGCGGGATGCAGAGTCCAATATTTCGATCTTAAGGATAAGTTGCCGAAAAGGATGACTTAACTATAGACTATACTGACTATAGAGTTAAGGAATCCTTAACCATAGACTACTTTTGGTATGAACACGCTCCCTTCTGTACTACCATTTACCACTGACACCTGCTGTTAAAATAAATTCGCGTGTCTATAAAACAGTCCATACACTCAAATTCATTTAACGATTTATCTCAATATGGATATTGATAGTGTTAATTCGTTTGGCATGTACTTGCAGAATATTATTTTACTTTTTATACGCCAGCCCACAAAAATACAAGATGCCAGACAGAATGCCACTTGACGCTAGTGTTACCATGTTAAAAAAATATCTTGCGGTGCCTATGGAATCACGTATAATGACTGATAACGGAAACATAAGAGTATTATAATTAAATATTAATATGTAGTTATAGTTATTGTATTTATAAAGTAGAGTTGTCATATTTTTGTCATCGTTTAACAATTATAAAATAATTTACCTAAACTATAGGAAAGAGAATTTTTAAATAAGCTATTATTTTCAATAGAAAAAACAAAAGAAGCTTTAAGACGAGGTGAACCATAGACAACATGATCTTAACTAAGGGCAATATTTCTGCATAGCGTTTCCCGCTAAGGAAATTTTAGTTATGACAAATGTTTCTGCATCCGCTCCTAAATTGTAAGTTAAGACTAATCACTTTATGTGAACGGAATAGTTTTTTCTTTCATATCGGTATAATAGTTATTGTGCATTAAATATAGTGTATTTGGGTGCTTGAATAGAACCTTCAAACGTGACCTCACACTGTGTCTTAGGGGTAAAGTGCTCAACCGATGTGTGTTGCCAACGCACACATATGCGTTTGAAACTTTGACTCTTAATGTAAGAAAAATCCAAAAATCACGAGTAACGCAACGTGACATGGAAAGGTGAATGTTGGGCATAATGCGTAAAGATAACAAAATAAACCGGTGAATAAGAAAGCATAAAAGAGTTCGCGATGTGATAGAGGTCGGTAATAGTAACCAAAGGGCACTAAATGCCCAGACGCCCTAAAACCCCAAGGATAGGTGAACTCGTAAAGTTTGATTGATGTACGTGGTGGCGAATAATTAGGTACCGAGAAAAGTGAATGGAGTTAAAGAGGCATTTATCCAGCAATGCATCGACCCCGGCTGACGATGATGATCATATTCATAATATAATATTTAAATATCGATTATAGTTATAGATGCTGGCACCTAGATAAGTAATATGAAAAGCGTTCTGGAGAGAATTATAATCAACGTGATGGATACGAACCTTACTGCTTAATTCCACTATTGTTTCCATTCATTCTCTCATAGCACAATGTAGCCATGAAGCCATGTAAATATTGTCTGTTCAGTTTGCAGCCAATATTCTTCTTCTTTCCGCTATGGTTTTAATCAAAACTTTCTGCATTGTTTACAAAATGCAATGATGCAGTAGTTAACGCATACTATTTATAGTAACGTATTTTTAATTTAATATTTCTAGAGCTCGCTTTGACCTACAGAAATACCATAACATCATGAGAGCGGACATCGTCTTAATTATTTCATATATAAATCATAATATACTAATATTATTTTCCTACCGACCCCCATTTCTGGCTCTTACGCTATTAAATCGGATTAAATCGGAGGCGTGCTATATTGGTAATACATTAGTGACTTTAGTGGCGAAGGGTGGGGATAGGCTGTCTAGATCCGCCATAAAAAGACTACAATATTTAAAGATCGTGTTGGTTCATTTCTAAGATTCAATTAAACGCTGTGAAAACAAAGCCATAATAAATAATAGTTAAAAATTACTCGTCTATCTATAAAATATCTAAAATTACGTAATTAAATCATACATAACTTTGAATATTTTATAGAAAGAATAATATTTTTAATCTATTATAGTTTCGTTTAGGCAGGGCTTAATAAATTAAAAAAATAACCAACAATATGTGTAATATGTATTCTTAATCCAACAAAAAAAATATGCATTAATGAAAAAGTTTACACAATTTTGTCGTATCGCCCAAAGTATACCAAAACTATTATATTTTGGTTTAAGCAGGGTTTAAAAACTAGCCAACACCATTTGTAAATAATTTTAGTCTTAGTTCTAACTATGCACAATTATTTACGTTAACGTCTAACAAATTTTAATGTTCACTATTTATGGCGGATCTTAACAGACTTCCTCCACACTTCCCTACTGAGTGACATAGTGCTTGTATGTTAACCCATGAAGGGATTTTAATACCGGTATTCTGTAAACCGGGATCCCGGTATTAATCGATATCAAAATATCGATTTTAAAAATTCTAAGTACCGATATTTTCGGTAATAAGAAACAAGAAAAATCCATTTCCAAAATAACTCAATAATCCGACAAAATAAAAATAATAATGGATTATTTTATTCTAAACAAAATTTTACAATGTCTATAAAGTGTTTTTATTCCAATTTTGTTTCTGGGTAACATTTTCTCGACATCGTGTGCAAAAAGTTGACGGTTAATGACGTTTTAACGAATGCTGGTTATGATACTGGTATTTTATATGAAATACCGAAATACCGGTATTGGTGTATTCATTCGGTATTAAAATTCCCAAACTCATGGATCGCATGTTTGAACCCCGTTTATAAAAATAGCACATGTTTTTTTATGCGTGTTTAAACCAGGCGGCTCTTGTGGTGCAGTGCGTAATGCGCTGGCCTTCCACACGAGAGTTCTGGGTTCGATTCCCGGTGACGACACAATATTTATGTGATTTTTTCAAAGCTTGGGTGTTTGTGATTGTTCAAAATTACTAACAACATCATACAAGGACATGGTTATTAATGATTTTTAAAAAATGTGTGTTTAAACCAAGGGAATGGAACTAGTCGGTTTGTAGCTGTCAGTATATTATTGATCAAATATCTATTTTTAATGTATCAAATTATTCGACCGCAATAATAAATTCCCAGCGACTCATATGCCGGTAAACAACTCATTACCTGTGTCAGCAGATTTATTGGCGATATTAAATACGGTATCGCAATGGAGAATTAGTCTTAATCCATTCCCATAGTATCATATTATTATATTATGACTGTAATAATAAATAAAATTCACAGCTACTCGTATTTAAATCGCTGACTCGTTCAATATAATTATATACTAGAATATAATGTTTAGGTATTACTTTCGACTATATAAATTACGAATAATGATTTATCAAAATTTCACTCGAATATACGTTTCCAGTCTGTTACCATCGCAGTCTCTATATCGCTTCGCCTAACATTTGATTGTACCGAGATGCGGACCTCGGATCCGTACCTATCATAAGTTTAGTATTGTAACAAGACTGCTGTAACATACTATTGTACCAACCGTCACGCCTAATAAAATTCGCTCCTGCATACATCTTCGACTTCTTTACCATCATCCTCAACACCATAACCTACGACACATCGACGACTCCCAAAGTGATAACCCACACACCGAACACTACAAGTTGAACAAATGGCTAATACACATTTAGCATAAGATAGTAATTATTTATTATAATGAATGAATGTATTACACTTGTATATTGTTAATAATAATGAAAAGTTGAACATTTTATTTAAAAAAAAAACAAATATTTTAGATAACTAGCTACGAGTATTATAATTAATTAAAATGTAAATTAGTTAATGTTTATTGTGTATTATTACTTAAAATTCTACATACAATTAAAACTGTGTATAATTTTCATATACATTTGTCTTACTGAACGCTTTATGAATAGTAAATTTACGACAATTCCAAACATATACAATTAAGCCACGACTTCGTGAAAGTTTCGACTACAACTTTTGCCCGAACTTCCGTGAGCATTTGCATTTGCACTTCAAAAACTTGCGGACGTGAAGTCACCGCAAAACAACTTTCAGTGTTCATAAAAACTAAACTTTCCCATTGTTGACAACTCGGAGTTAAAATTTACCCGAACTACAAGGCTAAGAATAGATCGAAGCGAAGCGGGATATATAGCGATAAATAAGATCATCAGAAGAACATCTACCTAGCGACAGTCGCGCGTAGCCTTAGAAACGTATAGATATTTGAATGTGGCGATCGGCGAGCCGGTATCGTAATGAAAAATTCGTAGGTGTTTATATGTAACCTGGTGTCTTCGACTCGCAGCCCGAAAAGCATGCAATTTGTCGATTGCAACAGAAGATGTTTTTTTCAAATGAAACAGTCGTATTCGACCAATCTGCGAAGTTCCGTTTGGCAACGACGTGTGTTTTGTGAATAACGATGACGTCACATCGACGTATTCGTCACGTTGTAGGCGAGACGAGTTTTTATCTGAGAGTCGGCTAAAGTGTTTTTGGCCGTGTCCATTATAGGTGACATTTTTTTAAAGTACCGATTTTGAAAGAGGCCGAAATGAGATTTTTTCAACAACAAAAAAATATCTAAAGTACCTACTATCACTTCCCTCCATTTTGAATGTGAAAACAAACTGTCACTTTTTTTGTATCTGTTTTATTCGTCTGGATTCGGGATGTGAAGGTGGATAATTAACACACCGGAATTGTTTCGGAAACGACGAGTTTATTTGATGATAATATATACTAGATTACTACATTTTATATAATTTATTTTTTTTGGATGACGAAATATGCGTAGCGCGCGCGAGCAGTGTTTTCTGCGTGCTGTCAAGGAAGCTTCTCCCCGCCAAAAAAAACCGTCACACTTGCGAGCTGTGCACAAAATGCGGCGTTGCCATACGTATTTTTTTTTTGACAATGTTGCCGGTCAGATATTTATTAGACAGATATTAAACATTATTTAATTATTTTCACAATCAGCCGTTATTATTTGTTGGCTTCGATACCGATTCGGGCCTCTCAAGATACACAAAGACATCTCCAAATGGGGACCATACGGGGGTGTCACACTACATTGCACTGAAATAAAGGATGGCCACCGTAACTATATCTTGTGGGGTTTATACATTTTTTTATATTACACCGCTTGATGACGATTGCAGAACGTGTTTAGTGTAATTCAATTAGTGGCGATCTATTTAAATCAAAGTAGGCATTACTTTAAAATAATTAGAATTAAAAAGATAGTTGATTAAAATTTATTAGCAAGTTCAAGTAAGTTACAACAAAAAAAAATTGGAGTAATCCGTGACGTCGGTTAGTTATTAAAGTAATACCTACTTTGATTTAAAATACAAAAGCCGATATATATATATGTGAAAGGGTTTTCTGGTATAAATCAATGGATGTCGCGACAAATAATTAAAATAAATGTATCGTTTTTTTCCGCTTCGTTATGTTGTTGACTTAACTTCAGAAATCTCTTTAACGACATTGTAATTGCAACAACACTTTTAAAGTAGAGATTTTAGAGACAAAGAGCTGAAAACTTTCTGCTTGTACAATTCAACTTGTTTTAACAATATGCATGTAAAGCAGATTATAGAGGGGTGTTTGGACTTCATTGTGAGCGGTTTTTGAGTACCTACCTAGTTAATACTAGTTTTAAAGTGACTTTTAATATGAAACGCGTTAGTTACTAAATTTCACGTTATAATACTTGAACATGATTCTATCTTGATCATTATACCCTGACTTTTTCAATTGTATTTCGAAAATATATTTATATAATACAGTTAGAAATATATTTTTTCAATCTTTTTAACGATCTCAACCTAGTTATAGTTATATCTTTGTAGGTGTGGACTCAATGCTACAAAGGCATTACGATCACGTCACGTGAGCATACTTAAATTCACAGTAAGCTCGTACTAACGGAAAAAAGTGTTGTTTTACTTGATATTTAAAATGTTATCCATCCTGTAACACAATTTTAAGCCAAAAATGAATAGTGTCAGTTAAAAAAATCTGCCAAAATATATTATCGCCTCACGCTTATCTCACTACACCACCAACCTCACACGTGATATAACGTTTTCATATTTTATGCAAATTTACACATTTTTGAGTCACATGCTCTCAGGTATCTTTATTTTACATATATATTCTTTTTAACGCTACAACAGGTCGTGCATTTCAATAACAGCTGTGTAGTGAAATAGTAATGTAATTGGTAATAGAAGAAATACAATTAAAACGCCAAGGCTTTGACAAAATCACATACATATTGTAATTTCACTAAGAATTGAACCCTGAGCCTCCAGATGGTAGATCAATGCCTTACGGTCTGGATTACGAGGACTGCTACGTGGTTTGGAAGGGTGATATAAATAACAGAAAATTATCACAATGTTTTGTAGGTTGTCAGTTTTTCTTATTGAATGTTCTGATTGTTATATAACGTGCGCTCACGTGACGTTATGGTAATGTGTTTCTAGCATTAGACTAATTCCACATTAATTTATTTATTATGGAATGGACAAGTGAGTGTGTAAGTATATTATTATCTGCGACGCGGTATTTTCCAATTTTCATTTCTCTATATTACGCGACAAGCATAACATACTATGTGTGAAAATATTTTCTGTCTAAAAAGAATTTCCATTGTTGGGAGAGAATGTCAGCGCCTCGAAATATTGTTTTGTGAGTTTTGAATAGATACAAAATGTATAGTCGATTCGATAAATTCTGTTGAATTTACTACTCTTTCATAAATATTAATACACTGGAACTAGCGGCGCCGAAACTACAAAACGATGTATAAATGCATAGAAAAACATAAATATTGTGATGTTACTCTACGCTATACAATCTACTATAAACATGTATTCAATTTTGAATTCATCAATAATGCTTTATATACTAACATGTATATTGTATACATCATAATATTAAGTCAACACTGACGTAATGGATAGGATATTATACTCTAGTCTATGTATCGAAGGACTACTTCGTGTATTATAATTCGTGGGTCGGGATGTGAAGTCAGATAAGTCACAAATTGTCATTTTGAGATATAGCAAAAACAAAGTTCAAAAAATTCCCCACATTCCCCTAATTATAGTTATGTTTTTTTATGGATAACAAATCAAAGTACATGTAATTGGCTTTCAATTATATGTCCTAGAAGTACTCTAACTATTTTGTTTCATTAAAACTTAATTGGTTTTAAAAAAAGGGAATTGACTTAACTGGATTTGCACAAAAAATGATTGACTTACCTTACTACGTACAAAGTAATATTGTTATGTTTTCATGTTAATCCGACTAATATTAGCAATAAAACACACATTTTATACATAAATCTTATTGACTTATTTAACAAAATATTATATAAATTTAAAAGTAGCATTTTTATAACTTTTTTTTACTTTAATGTCATTTAAGTAGTGAAAAATCACACAAACCTGAATATTATAAAGGTTCATCGTTATCATTAAGCTTCAGTATGGATTTCTTCAATGGTATCAGGTTAAATATCACTGACTATCTCAGATGTCTCAAGTGACTCATAAAATTCTCTATAATACGGTGAAATGTATGGAAGTAAGTCTATCAAATCTTTCGTCTTGTCTCGTCTTATATATGAAATTTGTTAAAATGCAGTCGTCTCGTCGAGAGTTCTTTTAAATTTCACTATTCCCGGTTCGTTTTTGTTGAATTGAAGCCACTTAACATCTCTCCAAACAAACTTATTCCCATCTGTGTCTATTTTTCTGAGTGGCAATGGTCCTTTTAATCGATCCGAGTAGTTAAAAAATCTGCACGAGTCATTTCAGTGACTTTAAAAGGATTTTTCTTTGCAGCCTCACACATTGATTTGGCCCAATCATGAGGATGTTCGATCGTTCCACCAAATGTCTTTTTTTTCTTCTCAATTATGCGATGATCACTATCGCACTCCATATGTGTGTGGCCAGGGACTAAAAAATGTGATCAATTTTGTTTGAAGTCTCAGAATGTTTTACTGCTATCATGCACATTACAGCTACGTGGCTATTTTTGTTTTGACCCGCACATCTATCAGAATACATGATCACATGCTTAATATTATCATGTATCCCCTTGGTTAAGTATTTTAACAGACATGAAGCGATATCGTTAGCTTCTCTATTAGCAAGAGTCTCATGGCATACATAGCAATATCCCTAGTTATTATCACAATCATGCACTGTCAAATGTCGTTTGTAAAAGGCATGGGAACTTTGCTGCATGTCAAATGTTACAATTTGGCAAGAGGAATCTTGCAAGTACTCTTTATCACAACTTTTAGCTGAACATGCAAAGTCAGCTTCGTCATGATGCTCTTTCAAATCCTCACGATTTTTATTTATTTCTTCGTCGTTGGTGGAATTCTTAATTAAGTTAAGTTTATCGTATTTTTGGCAAGTATCCTTATTTGGCCGTTTGAATGTTAAGTTCATGCCATGGATTATTTCTGCGTATAAACGAATATTGATGGGATTAGAGCTAATAACTCTTCAAATATTGAGAATACATCACAATTATTGTCAAATGTGGCGGTAAGTATTTTCTGACAGTCCTTTCTCGAGCTATGAATCTTATACTGATGGAGTTGAGAGTATATGTGTCTTTGCTATTTGCATATCTTCTTCGCTATCTTTGTTTTTAGAGATATTTTTCCTCTTGCATCTTCTTGAATAAGTACCTATACCGGAAGTAGTCGCACTTTTTTTTCAAAACATATTCAAAAAAATGTGACTTTCACTTAATGTTTTTAGTGTACAACCTTTACAAATTGGTTTCCGTAACAGTTCAACAGTCAAGTAATATTGAACTGTTACTTGGCGAAAATGTTGTTTTCCTGGTTCGCTTTGTCTGATACGACTTTTTTCATAACTCTTCATTTTAAAATTCATAACTTCCATTATAGGTAGTTGTTGTGTAACTTTTTCCAGTTTTTCGTGCAACTTTTTTATCATTTCTGAAGGCTTTGTATCGTCCCTTAAGTTACATTTTTGGTGATTTTTACTTCTCAATCGAGAACGAGGGTAACAGGTTAAAACATCGTTGTGATGTGTAATCGTGGAAGCACTATTTGAGCATGAAGGGCGTGGTTCTTCAATGTTGGTAAATTAGACTATTAATTCTTGAATATTAAAATCAGGATCTTTTATGCTATCAATGAATCGCGAACATACAAGTTATTGGAGTATGTGGTTGAACCTAGAAGCAAGATTATTTGTTTAGATATTGTGTACGTGTTTTTAGATTTAAATAAATCAAATTCGATAAATTTGATATATTTTTATTATTTACAAATAATACACATACCTACTTATTTATATAAGTCATAATTTATTATAATATGATTCAAAATTTCTCAAAATATCTTAAAAAATACATTAGATTCACAAAAATCAACACTGAGTAGGTATGACGTTTGAAGGTAAGCCAACTATGAGTAGTAAGGTAAGTCACACAAAATGTTTGACTTATCTGACTACTCATGTGACTTAACTGTGTACACACCCCGTAAAATAAAAAATATGTTTTGACTGAAACTGCATCTCGCCAATGGTGAGACGTACGGCTTACCTGACTACACACAATGAAAGATAATTTTTTTTTTTAGTATAGTGGCATTCATATCTCATTTTTGCTATTTTGTGACTTACCTGACTACACATCCCGACCCACGAATTATTTCTAAATTATTCTAGGTATTCAAATTCGCAAAACTTTACCATAGTGCAAAGTGGCGAACTTTCTACTAAAAAAATCGAAATAATGGGCGCTTATCCCATAAAGATGTTTTTATTAGAGCATGGGTATTTAACCTTTTGACTTCGCTGGGCCATATTGAGTACAGAGGAATTCTTTTCAAATAAAAAAAACATGACTTTTCGCTTTTCCAGTCATTTTTTATACCCAGAATCCAACTAGAGACCTTTTAGGTCTTCTTTATACAACCACGAAATACAATAAGCCTTGCATCTATTCCAGAGTCCAGTGGGACTTTTTTCTTTGGAGGAGGCCTTCACCTGAATAGGGGTTCTTACATATACTTATATTATAAGTTACAAATACAAAAAAATATGTACTATACAAATGTTACATAACACTGTTTTAATATATAAACATTATTTTTCAGTATTATATACAAAATAAAAATCTTAATATATATATGTACAAAAATATAAAAAAATCATACATAGATATATATATATATACATAACATATATAATTATAGGTTATATATACATTAGATATAGTCAATTCACTGTCATTTACTTTTTATCTGTAAGAAATAAAAAGGCTTTTTTTATTTATTTATTTAATAACTTTATAAACATATTGGTTGATATAATGCAGTACGTATATTATTTGAAGAAATAATAATATTTCAATCCAACATAGAAAAATACTATGAAAAATACCGCAACATAGTAATTTAGACGTCAATTTAACTGGCAACTCTAAAAACGGATACGATAACTGATACAATACCCATCCTGTCACCGTTTCGGTTTCAGTCGGCCACAATAATTTTGCATTTACTCATCAGTTTAAGTGACAGCTCGACTGAAACGGAGACTGATCGGATAGCAAAACTGATCGTTTAAAAGTACCTGAAATTCATTTTGTGACATCTTGGTCAATGTTAAACAATTATATTGCATGTCATAGGTTCTCCATGGCTGCGACAGACCATAATATATAATTTTAATGAAATGCACACAAAATTACTCCGTTCCCAAAACATGTTATCTAAGAAAGGAAGAATATTATTTATCGATATTTCAAGTATTTTTTTTTAATAATTTAAATGTTGTTATCAAAAGAATATCGCTACTTCACTTCCATATAATTTTAACCTCTCTTTTATTTCTCTCTCCGCCAGGGCCTCATACGTCTCCGTGCTAACGATCGTGGCCTTCTCCACTGAGAGGTATCTGGCGATATGTCACCCTCTCCATCTCTACACCATGTCAGGCCTGCAGAGGCCGGTGAGGATTATAGCAGCCCTCTGGATCATATCGCTGCTATGTGCTGCACCATTCGCAATGCATACGACTATACATTACATGAACTATCCACCAAGTAAGTGAAATATTTAATATTTTTATCTATGTAGGTATATTATTGCAACACTCAACATTGAAAAACATATTTTGATACCTACTTTGAAATCTTACGTCGAATTGAAT
This sequence comes from Rhyacophila brunnea, assembly GCF_057557595.1. NCBI lineage: Eukaryota > Metazoa > Arthropoda > Insecta > Trichoptera > Rhyacophilidae > Rhyacophila > Rhyacophila brunnea. The sequence goes on from NW_028232774.1 coordinate 28,208,310, forward strand.
GATACATAATATACGTCAAATAAAATTGCCGTTATACGACCATCATAGTAAACTCTAATTTTAACATTCTAATGCTATTATTTTCAACGTGGGGCAATTTCTCCACAGCGGTAATATACGACTTTAGGGTTTGCTGGAAGGCCTAAGTTGTTTAACTGTATGAGTTATTGTGTATTATTTGATAAATTATTTGTTTAATTAAATAAAACACAATTTTATAGTACTTATTCCAACTTTTTAAAATTAATTATGGGCTGGTTTTGTCCTACTCAAAGAGACATTATCAACTAAATAATAATCCTAAAATAGGCATTTATCAAACAAAATCATAAAAGCGACCAAATAACCTACTAATACATCGCAACAAACGTTCATAATAAATAATAACGATTAAAAGTCTTTCAGCTCTAAAGACGCGCTAGGCGCGTAACGATTAGGTGGCCATTAGATATAATTACCATGCTATTTAAATGTGGTAATTAATTAGTAATATTTTAGTAATATTAGTAATATTCTCTTTTACTTAGGGTCCATGTTTCACACGCATATGTCATCACGGGAAGCACACACTGGTTAAACACTTTGCGCTTTAGGCACAGTGGAAGGTCACTTTTGAAGATATTATTCAGGCGGCCAAAAGCACTCCAGTCTAGCTTTACTCTGCGAACAATTTCATCAAATATACATCCATCTATAGACACTTGTTGTCCCAGATAGATGTAGCTTTTCACCTGTTCGAGCTGAGTGCCATTGATGAGGATCTCTTTTTGGCCTGCAAAGCAGTTGAACATGACTTTCGTCTTTGTTACATTTATTTTCAAACCTACTTTGTTGCTTACTTCACCGAGTTCCTGCATTCTGCTTTGGAGGTCTTCTGAGTCTTGCTAGAAAATTACTATGTCATCGGCAAAGCGCAGATGACTCAGGTATTCTCCATTTATGGGGATCCCTTTGTCATTCCAGTCAAGTTGCCTGAATAAGTCTTCAAGGGTAGCTGTAAATAGTTTAGGTGAGATTGTACCACCTTGTCGGACTCCTTTGCTGATAGGAAATCTGCGCGATAGTTTATGAAGATTTACAGATGCTGTTGCGCTACTGTATATATTATTGATCCAGAAACTTAGAGTAGCACAACGTGGTATGGAGAGGTGCATGCTGGGCATAACGCGAAAGGACAAAAAGAGGAATGAGTGGATAAGGAAGCAGACAAGGGTTTGCGATGTAATAGAGTTTATTAAAAGCCTTAAATGGAGATGGGCTGGACACATAGCTCGAAGAGTATCCAAGAAGTACAAAACCAATCCAATCCAGTGGTATCCAAGAAGTACAAAACGTCCACAAGGTAGACCTAGAGGCCGCTGGATCTATGAAATGATAAAGTTCTGCGGAAGTACGTGGCAACGCAATGCACAGGACCGAGAGAAGTGGAAGCAACTTGAAGAGGCGTTCATCCAGCAGTGAATAGATTCAGGCTGATGATGATGATGATGATTAGTAATATTAGTAATATTAATAATTCTTAATACGTGTAACATTCAACAAATAATTAATCAATTAATACAATGCAGTTCTACCATGAATTGACAGTTAACACTATAAACAAAGTTATTGTATATGTTTTGAAGTCATGCATGAAGTTTTATAATATGTTTTATACATGACTTAATTATTAAAGTAAAAAAAAATGCAAAAGATTTTTTCGCAGTTGTTATAATGCCTATCCCACAATGACTACGTGTCCGTTTATAACGTTAAAATGTCTGTAAAATTCACATGTAGTTTTAATATGTGTTTAGACTAATACAACCTACACTTCTTTGACACCTATATTATGATTGTCTTTGGATCGAACATGTAATAAGACCAATAAATTCCAACCAGCCCAAAACATCATTAATTTACAATTATTCCATATCTATGCTCGATATTTATGGCAACCCTAAATATATCGTAATATACCAATTCGATATCATTCATCTAACGATCTCACGCTTTAACCTAGTGTTTTCGTACAAATTACCGGTTATTGTTTTTGTTGTATTTTCTAAGTACTTATTATTATATTACATAACATCTAGTTAGGGGTTGAGACGATATCTATTCAAGGCTGGTCGGTTAAGCATTCATCGGCTGAACTACAACCCCTTTATAATAAATCATTGCGTAAAATGATACTGCTTGAAACTGAATGCCACCGTTTGCGAAATATCCCAGTAATTATAATAGCCAAGGCTTGATGAGAAGATTGAAATTGTTGTTCATTTGATATTTTTTATTGATCATAAATAAATCAAATACTCAAAAATAACTATAATTATTATAAGTTCAGAATAGCATATTGACTGAGGAAACCTACATATACCTTGGTCGACAAACAGGACAATTAATATCTGCGTAGGTACTAGAGGACATTATTAACATTAAAAACCGGTTCTCCAAAATATATTATGATGTTCAAAGAGTTCTTTAGTTCTTTGGCAATCTAGTTAGAAGAGAAAACGTTAATTTGAAAAAGTTTATACTCAGTGAAACCATCAATAGGTTTTACCAATTTGAAACTTTTAGCTTTGATCTGTTTGAAACTGTGCAGAGGATATTAATCACGTTTGACAGTATGAAAAGTTAGTGCTAAATCAAAATCCTGGTTGAAACATTCAGATCAGTCGATTCCATATTATTTTGGTTGGATTTAGATGCGTGCCCTTCTATCCGGATTTTAGCACTCTTCCGCTACTATCCAATCACATCAATGATTGGTTATTTGTTTTAAAAAAATGTGGACATAGAAAATCATAATTCAGGACGTTCACAACGTGGAACAAATCTGTTTCCAATAAAATAAGTGAAACAATATTACTCACTATTTATCAATTATTATAGAATATAATTATTATTATCCTCACAGTAGAGAAAAAATATATAAACAGTGTTATACAATAAAATAAATTTTCAAAAATAAAATACACAGTACATAACTGACAATATATATGTCTTTGGGGAGTGCATTGATTAGTCTTGCACCCCTCGCTAATGGTGCCTGGTAAGCTTGACACGAGGAAACATTTCTGATCCAGAATATGTCATGGCTACGACTACGTAGGTAATTGCCAGTGAAAATAAATTAAAATTCTTTAGAATGTCAGTATTGGAAACCATTCCTCGTGATAGTGGAGAATACTGTCTCAAGACCGATGAGAGTCAAGAGAGTGAAAAGCGAGCATGCCTTGTAACCTCACCTCACCATTACATCGCTGCTATTTGTCTGGTATATAATGATTCTTATTCTTAGTTACTCGTGATGAATTGTTGCATGTGCGTTATAATATATAATATGTATCGAGGTAATAGTCGAGAAGGGCAGATATTTCGAAATCCCAGTTAGACGCTTTGACTGTATTATTAGCATAATATATATAATATAATATAGTAGATGCATATTGATTAATATTCAGTTTAGTTCTTCGAATCATAACTTGCGTAATGTTTATTCATTGCAATGAGCTTTCGAGTTGCATACTAGAATTGAAAGCTAAGCTAAAGCCATGCACGTGTTATTAATAGTAGCCGATATCTATTTGCTGACAAAGGAAGAATCAATATTGATCAGTTGACGTCGCCATTACAGTGTGTGTAGTAGTGGCGAAGGGTGGAGGAAAGCTGTTAAGATTCGTCATAAATAGTTCACACTAAACTTTTTCAATTATACGTACTTAGTTTTCATTGAAATAATACTACAATTTACTGATGGTGTTGGTAAGTCTTTAAAATTCAATTAAAGTCTGCGAAACTCAAACCATAATAGATAATAGTCAAAAAATACTCGTATATCTATAAAATATTTAAAATAATGCAATTAAATCATACACAACTTTGGATATTTAATAGTTATATTTTTTATCTATTATAATTTGGTTTAGGCAGGGTTTAATGAATTTAAAACATGGACGAAGAAAACAAATAAGTATAAATAAAAAAGTCTGCATAATTTTGTCGTATCGCCTAAAGTATATCAAAACTATTATGGTTTATTTTACGTGGGGTTTAATTGATTTATAAAAACTAACCAACACCATCTGCAAATTGTAGTCATAGTTCAATAAAAACCAATACGTATGACTAACAACTTTAATGTGTATCATTTATAGCGGATCTTAACATCCTACCTCCAACCTGATACTGGTGTGTAAGTATATCATGTTATTTACTTTTAAAAAGTAATCAGTGGTGTGTATGAACTTTACATCTAAAAACCTGCAGTAATATTATATTTTTTATCTTTTACTATTCGTTATGAATACATGTCATCAAACTTAAGGTAACTTTAAATTGGTATTCAGTACCTTAATAATATGTATATCGATAAAGTAATCAAACCGGATGGCAATTATATAAAATTTTAATTTTTGCACAATTTTTATGGGCTTCTTAATGCAATATGTCAAGTTTGACTTCAAATTAACATAACATACATATCTACATACAATCAAGCGATATTCTACATTGAACCTATAGCTATAATCACTTGAGAGATGCTTACCTATAAATTGATACGACCTATTAAACTCATAAAATCTAAAATCCCTAATTATAAAGACCGTTTGTATCGTTTGCATCACACTGTCCCGTCTTTTTATCGCAATATGAAAAACAAACATTTTTTTTTATATTAATAACCATGCACTTGCTTTTTCGCACAAGGTGGTTGGGTGGGTTAATTGCATTGATATGGGGCTAATAAGGTTCCTCCATTTATATCTTTAATTTTCTTAATGGCCAGGATTTAATATTTTGTGTAGTGTTCTTGTGTTGTTCTATTGCTTAGTAATTCGTGAGGCTTTTGGAAGTCAATTTCATGATTATGCTGTCTGCTGAGAGTCTATTGCTCCCTTTCTAGTATAGAGCAGTCGTTGATGACATGCCACACAGTTTGAGATGTGTTGCCGTCATATGGACAACAGTCATCATCCCTCAATTTAAATCTTTTCAGATAAGCTCGCACCGCTCCGTGGCTTGTTAGTATCTGTGTGAGTTCGTGTGATATTTTTAAGTTCCTGGCAAAAGTGATGGCAGAGTTTATATTTGGAATAAATTTCTGCGTTATTGATAATGTGGCGGATGTTGTGTATCTGTGGTTCCATAGCTCTATTGTGTCTTCGTTTAGTTTTTGTTTCGCGTAACTTAGAGGGAAGTGTGTTTAAGTTAAAGGTCTTTTATCTGTTGTGGCTTGTTTGTTGTTAAAACAAACAAACAAACATATTGCCTCTATCACCGCGGTAAGTAGTAGTGGTAAACGTAAATATTTGTATTTTTTTTTCTTCACTTGAACCCGATGACTTATACTCCTCCCCTCTATGTGTGTGTCAGAAGTTGTCGATTAAATGCAATTATAATCAGAAATAGTTTCAGATTGCATTTTAAAATCATTATTATTTTATTGCACTATTTAAAAACAGAAAAATGTTGTACGTATGTATAACGTAATATCATATGCATCAATACAATAATTTCAAACTGATTTTAATGCGCATCCATTTTATGGACGAAATGATTGGTTGGGCATTACGCATAATAAATAATCAGAATATTTGAATTACCCTATCTCTACCTATCATGTATATATTATAACCGTGTCAAATGACCAAATGAATCCGGCAGAGAGATGAATATTTTTTTAATTAATTATTTATTGCCCGATTGTTCTGGTCATTATGCATATTACCCATGTCATTATTTATAATGCTCAAATAATCACATGATGCATAATAATATACTTGTAAAATGGGTAGATTTTGGGCATGACTAGATTTATCTGTTGAATATATTACAGATATTTAGACTGAAATAAAACGATATACAGGTTTTGATAACAAATTAAGACCCCTAATCTATTAAGACGATACTTTAGTGAAGCGGCAAATACTTTTCAACTATAGGCGCGACAACATTTTGGACTCGCTGGCAGTCTTAGAGCAAACGTTGAGGTGTCAATACGTCATTTTGTTTCGTGATGGCGACGAGGGTATTAATTCTTAAATCATGTAAAGATGACTATAAACGTTACCCATTTACTTTAAAAAGAAAACATGTCAATGAATATATTATTATTGTTACTAATAGAACATGGTGTGTAAAACTCCCACCTCCGCTCCCGTTATGTACCTATATGCAGCCACGTCATACGCGGCCGGCTAACATAACCCTTACGTGTGCCAGATCAAAGAATTTAAGCCCTCATTTTGTCCCGAGCAGAGCCGCACGGGACTGATAATGCAACCGTGCACCAAAGTGCGAATGCATGATGTTAATTTATATGGCAACTATCAGAGTAACTTTAATTTGAAGAGTCGCAAGGGGAGTCGATCTAGTGCCCCGCCCCCCGTACGCTCTGGCGAATTTAGTAAAGGCCGCAAAATTGGCCTCGGTTGCCACCATGTCCGCGTGTCCTATTGGGCCCGAATGGGGTCGGACCCGGGCAAACAACTCCGCTCGTTCGGGGCCCATAAGTGGACAGTCCCACAGGACGTACTGTGCGTCCTGCTGGTCGTGTCCACATGAGCAACCCGACCCATGTCTTGCCAAACCAAACCCCTGCAGTTTGGCCGCAAAGTTTCCATGGCCAGTCATAAATTGACTAGTCCAGTAGGTCTGCACCAGTCTCCTCGTCATGACGTGTCTCACTGAGACATCTGGAAAGTATAGAAAAGTCTGGCGGCCCTTAGGGGAGGCCACACATCTCGCCTGCCATGCCGCATATGCGGTCTTGTAGGCCAGCTCAGATAGTCTTTCTGTAGCTCACGCCCTCCACTCTCGATGGCGGTGTCAGAGGGATACGGGCGAGAGTTGTATTGATCCTCCCCACGTTACTAATATAACGATAAACAGAACATTAAATTGACGCATGTTGGCTTTATATGACAAATTATATTTCGGTCGGCATGCGTCTTTGCACCCGCGACCCGCAATCCGTGCATCGCCTAGCCACGATCTTTTTAGACCTTGTCTCAACTGAGCTATAGCCTTAATACCTCAATTCATCACCGAAAATCCCAAAAAGACGGAGCCATGGTGAATGATATACTTAGGTAACGAACGTTTGAATAAAATCAGCAGAAAATACTGTTTCTTTACTCACCGTCATCCACAGCCTTGAAAAGAATCTTCCAGAAGAAATCGGGCGGCGTAGATGTTTGTTTACCTAACTGTTAAATTTTGAGTAATTTCCACCTTGAACAAAATAAACATTTAAATATTGCATGCAATTGGTCTTTACTTCCTTTACGAAATAAAAATAATTCTATATTAAGTGTCTGTCGGATGTTTTTTCGCACAGTTAGGCGTACCCAATGTTGATTGAAAATCATGCCGATTCTTCGTATAAGTGAAGTAAATAAAAAAAAATGGCGTAAAATAACCTTTTAACCTATTACCTACAACAAAATTACCGTATTATATGTTTATACAATGGTATGTGTGGACATATTTGATATACTTGGGTTTAAATATATATATATATTTTTTAAATATTGTGATAACCTTTCCCAACTCTATAATAATTTACTTAGCTACCAACTTAAATATTGTCATAATTAAAATAATTTTAGTGGATTCTATTTTTAAAAATATATTATATTGTTTCTGGATTGAAAAAACAATTGATTACGAAACAGTTAGCTGGATAAAAATGAAATGTCACGGCTATATCATGGATAATATACATACAGGAAATATTACTATAAACGGAAAAATTACAATCAATGATTATTGCAAATGAGGTTCCAGCGTACGCCAGAGCCGAAGAAAATCAAGTGGTGGAAAAGTTGTCAAAAGAACTCATGCAGGGAAAGAGAGGTGGAAAAAAGAAGACGGGTAAAAAAGGAAAGGACCCGCGATAAAGAAACCCAAACGTAAAGCGAAGAAGGAAAAATAGTATTTTTCAAATATCAAGGTAACCAAATTGTGTAAATCAAATTCTAATGTATATCCTGTAAATAATGAGGTTTTATCTTGATTTACTATTCAAAGAAAAATTAAATAATAACAAGCCATGAATTTTCTCATTTGTTAATATTATTATTGTGACGTAACAGTCGACATCTTTTGTTTTTGAATGCCAAGTTGATTTGTTTTACAGCTACGGGATCCTCAAACCTACGCAATTTTTAATTTTTGCGTAGAAGACCCCGAATTAGTAAAACATTTTATTCTGCAGTGCTTGCTAACAATGGCCACGATGCAGTTTGGAAACTAACAACGTCTGTAATAGTCACTCGCTACCATTTTTAACGTCCTCTTGAGATGGATGTTGCATTCGTTGATGTTTTGTAAAAAGGGCGAATAAACCAAAATTATATTTCACAGGAGAATTTTTTTCTCTCTAAACTAATGAAAAATTGTATTTCGTTTATTTTTACTTGATTGTAATATGTTAATATTATTGTTATATAGAGTTCTTTTTTACTGTTTTTTAGTTAGGTATATCATTTTAAATACCAATGTCATTTTCATTATTGTCTTTGATGTAAGATTTATGTAAAATTAGAGGCAGTGAAGCACCTTTCAAGTTGATTTATGTAATTAGCTTGTGCGATTAGTAACAGTACACATTAGGTAATTGTAGACAGCTGTCAAATTAATAATGTGGCTAGTAGGTTGCTAGTAGCAACCAATTTAAACGTAGCAATGCAGTAGGTTACGTATATTGTGTATTTCTGTAAGTAATTGTTTTGATTAACGTAGGTTATAAAAAATCGAAAGAGATAACGATTTTAATATCAGTTCATTTTCATTTTAATATAGTTGTTTAAAAACATAGTGAATACTCATAAAAATAAACTTATTATGTTAATAGTGCCCAGGAAATTAGGATTAAAAAATTCTGCGCAGTATCAAAACCAGGGCTCGAAATGGTTACCGGAGCACACATGAGCGCCGTTCCGGTTCGTGAAATCTGTAAAGTTATCGCTCTGTCTCGTGGATAAAATAATTTGACCGTCTGAGCTAGATATGGGATATAACAAAAAATCTAGCACACTTGTGTTTATAAATTTGATAACCATGTTAATATCCTCAGAAAATTTTCGAGCGCTCCGGTTCGTAAACTTTTCCATTTCGAACGCTCATCAAAACCAGAAAACTACTGTACTTTGGTCATATTTTGACAGTTCACAATTATCCAGAAAAAGATCAACGAACAATGTAGCAGAATAAAATACCGCATTTGGGGCCATAAGAACCACCGTAGCTAGTAACTCAGTGTAGCAGACAAGATCGCCTTGATAGTAACTAGGGGATGACACAAAAAAAATATGATTCGATTATTTAATAAAAGATATCTTCAATTAAAAAAAAAAAAAGATAAAAAGAACTTTTTATATACTTACAACGTTTTTAAATTTTCTGTTGAATCATATAAACTTGACTTGACTAGCTTAAACGATCAAAAAAATTGTATTTGATAGAAATAATACTGAAATGTCATTTTGACATTTCATATTGATTTCCATAGTAACGCAGGTATATATTAATAATTTAGTTGCTAGGACCCCAGACCCCTAGCAACCAATAATAGTGGATTGGAATACGGATTTCTTCCGAAATAACTTTTCATACAAAACAGAATTAACTGAAAATAAATTAAATTCTACTTAAGGATGACTAAAAGTATTAAAAAAATGCATTGGCATCGTGTTCTGATATATTATAAAAGTTTCAAATGTCTAACTAGTTGGGAAGTTAGTTAAAAATTGATTGCAAGATTTGTACTGGATAAACAACCACCGCACAAATAAGAATACGACCTAATAAAAACGTTGTAAAATGATTAAATCGAGACAGTCTAATGTAATAAATAACCCATCCACTTACAATAGTGGGAAATAGTGAAGTTTACTGTGTGCAACCAATGTGTTATATATAAATATGTAGTAAAAAAAAAACACTGTGCAGTTGAGTTGATTTTTTATGTTATAAGTTTTATCTGCATATTTCAAAATGTTACTGTGGTTTTGACTGAAGTTTGTTTTTACAGTATCAAACTCTACTCTACTTGAACAATAAAAAGACCACAATTTTATTTAGTATCAATATATAGGTACACATGGGAAGTTATCACGGGTTTTCAAAGTTTTTAGTATGTATGAAAGTTTAAACTTTTAACCTGTGCTGGATATTGCTGACACGTTGAAAAGTTGTTTACTGGTGGTTCGAAAAATTTCACATTAATTTCATCGTAGAACTTTTATAAATTTTCTGTCTAATACAGGAAATGTATTGTACTTAGAACAACATTTCTACCCATTTTTACTATTTGGGTCAATGTTGGATTGCGCATAATGCGAAAAGAAAATAACTAGATTAGTGGTCCGCAACCTTTTCTCAAACACGGCACACGGAAACTCATCACAGAATTCCGCGGCTCGCCTACATTTATAAAATAGTGGGTATCTAAACGATGTATGAGCAGAAATAATGGCTGTTTTACATAGGTGCAATTGTTAAAAATCATTACAAAATATTAATAATAATATTTTAGTGATTATTTCAGGAAAACAAAAAACAATATTACTTACCTATTTTGACAACTATATCTAATATTTTGATGCCATTATTAAGGACACAATATTTTTTAACTGAACAGATTTTTTTAATTTTATTTATTTCAAAATTCCTGCGCTTTCAGGACAATATTTGTAAAAAAAACTCAGCGATTTGCGCGTCGCGGGGGGGGGGGGGAACTCCTACCCCCCTGGGCCCTTCAGATGATGGTTACTTAAATCCTGACGGCTAAAATTATTAAACATAGAACATGCTTTGCCCACTGATTCTCTGAATGCTGATTTTTCAAATTCGCGGGCCGCGGGCGGGCTGCGCGTCTATAGAGTTATTCTACGTCTATTTTTCGTAACGATTTTGCGTCGGAGATCATGAGTAAAACATGTTCCATGTTAAAACCAATATAATATGTGTTATCGGTCGCCCGGTTGACGGGACTGGCCGCGAGACTGTCTACCTGAAGGAGAATTTTTTATAATATAATCTGTCCATAACATAAATTCATTATTAATTTAATTTAATAAACGCAATTTTTTATAGTATTTCACTTTTATTTAATATATGAACCGGTATCGTCCGCCTCAGAAGGACATTTTCATCTTAGTGGCTTAAACCGGTCCAAAGTGAAATAAGTACGATAAAAAATTGCGTTTAATTAAAATAAATTAATAATATAATGCATTTCTACCATGAATTGACAGTTAACACATTCGAAGAAAAACTCGTAAACTCATGTTTTAAAATTTGTCAAAAATTGTTTGCTACCTGGCGGTGGGCCCCACTTTGTCTTGGTCCGTCGCCTATACTATAGTAAGTATTATGTGACCGTGCCTAAGATTGCATTTGAAGTGTTTAATAGCCAATGACCGTGTTTTAAATAATAATAAAATACTTGATCAATTGAGTTTTTGAATACTTAAAGCCCCTTCTAGAAAATCTTGCTCGAATTTATGTCATTTTTAATAGGATGAACGGAAATTATTCGGTTATACTGTTTAGATATAATATATTTGAATCACTAACCAGAAGTTCTTTGCCAAGTACTCTGAAGGACGGTTTTCAATTACAACTTGAGTCGGAAAACTTTGTTCACTTTATATTATAGACCAGTTCTTTTTTCATGTTATCTTATATGACATAATACTGTGGAATATTATTTAAATACAAGGTTGGTATGTACCACCATTTTCAAACTCTATCGTTAACATATTATTATTTTGAGTACTCCATGTAAAAATAAACCAGATGTAATTTTGGCTTTTTGTAATATAATAATATTATTTATTTATTTATTTAAGAAAACAAAACATTGTGGACATAACAAATCACAAGATGAGATTAACAAGAGAGAAGAAGACAAGAGAGAAGAAGAAAATGTATATTTAAAAAAACATACAATTTTATATAGAAAAATAATATTTCGAAAACAAAATTTATAGCACGTCACTGAAAATGTATATGCCTTTGGGAAGCGCGTTGGCTTGCCTTGCATCCCTCGCTAATGGTGCCTGATAGACTTGATACGAGGAAACGGTTCCGATCCAGAATAGATCATGGCTGCGACTACATAGGTAATTGACAAGTGCATTTCAGCGCTCGAAATGGAAAATTTTACGAAAATATTAACATAGTTATTTAATTGTTTATGTATTTTATGAAAATAAGTGTGTTAGATTTTTTGTTATATGGCTTATCTAGCACAGACGTTCAAATAAATTTTTCCACGAGACGGAGCGATTGTTTTGAGGTTTTTATCCGCGCCGGAAGCGCGCTCCAGTGCACTCCGGTACATTTCGAACCCTGGCGCATGTAAATTCAAATTCTTTAGGACACCAGGATTGGAAACCATCCCTCGTGATAACAGGTAAAAATGTCTCAAGAGCAGAAATGACTTACGAGATTCAAGAGTGTGAAAAGTAAGCATGCCTTATTGAAAGGCAGTTGGAAATTGATTATTTGACGAATTATCGAAAGGAAAATAGTTATATGTCTAAAATAAAGACATCGAAGAAATTCCTTCTGTATACAATCTAAAATAAGCTTGTAGGAAACCTCATAAGGACACTAGATAATCGACCCGTATTCAACACGCACTAACGAGACGTAGAGTGTACGTATGACATTTGGATTCTAATAAATATATTTATAATAATATTATACTATCACGATTAGTTTTATAATACATATTTATAATAAAATTTCCCTCTCCCGCTCAATTATTTCACGTATACGCGATGAAAATGCATTTTGTGTCCTATATTTTAATTATATTTAATTAAATTTAATTATTAATATTTAATGTCCTATATTCTAAATATGGGTTTCCCATACAACTTTCTTAAAAAAAATGTTAATAATTCTAATAATCTGAAATTTTTACTATCGGATTCCTAATTTAAGGTTTCTAAATATAAATTTAATATTATTATTTTAGTGGGTGTTGTTGATCTTCTTTAAAAGATAATGGAACATTGTTCTAGTACGCATCATGATTTTTCATAATATGTAGTGAATGAAGTGTATATGATATGACTGAGAATGCTAACAGAAGTCGGCGCAGGAAACCGCCATTAAGGAGGTTCACATCAAAAGCTGCGATTTCATAGAGACATTTATTACCAGAATTACGTAGCATATACGTTATGTATTATTAGAATCTAATTCCAATTATAATCCAAATATAAATGAACCTTCGAGGCATATTAACTAGATGTCACTGTAATTATAATAATTATATATTAATAAAAAATTGTAAAAATCTATGTTAAAATAATTACAATTATTATTATCTGTTGAGTTGTTTATTGTTAGACAATCCACTCTTTTAATGATATATTTGTGCTTGCTTAAAAAAATAGAATGCTGTAGCCAATGCTTGAAAGACCTACTCATGGACCTCACAATTTACCTAAAATGTTAATACTACTTATAATAATCAATGTTTTTTTTTTTAAATGTAGATGTCATTGTGTTAAAGCAACGAATCGATTATGGATGCTTGAATTTTACACCGGTTGGAACACCCTGATATCGACGATGAATTGAAAGCTACTATAACTCTAAAAATAAAAAACGAAAAACATGCATGGCAACACAATCGATTGTGATCACTAGCCGAATATTTTTTTCATTAGTGATTTTTTTTTTAACTTTCTCTTGAACGCATTCCAACGTGGCACACGTGATATAATGACACACCGGTATGTCACGGCATATCGGTTATGGAGCACCGATATTATTTGGATATTATGAATTTTATTCCATCTACTAAAATACATCATATCAATTTTGAACGATCCATTGAGGGATTATTAATACTATTTGGGTCAGAAAGAATTTACACACAAAAAACTTAAGTAAATCGGTATTACAATTTATTTTACATTGTGATCACGCAAAGATTTCATATTGGAAAAAGTGATTTGATTTGAAATCGTGAACGTGTAGTCGTTACGACGGATAGGAGAGGCAAAAAACCACCATATCTAGGCTAGACAAGACATACTTTGAAAGAGTAATAAGATAGCTAGACACCACTGACTTATTAATGAATATATTGTAAGAAAAATAGAAACGGCCTTATAAACGACCCTGTTCGGCTCTGATTTAAACGACTTCGTCAGTTACTGATAGTCACCAGTACAGTGACACCCAGAGAACACAAAAATAATGGGAAGTGTCTTACCTTCTGCTCTTGGTGTGGTTGTATGATATTACAATTCTTGAATGTGGAATATTATATATATAGGATAACTTTAAACACGTGCTAAAGAATATTTTGAAAATTTGCATCTATAATGCATTTCGTCAGTAATGCATTAAATTTTATCACATGGACGCATTCAACAATGATATTATTTTATGATTACTTTGTTAGGTTAGGAATTCTTACTTTATTCGGGATTAAGACTTTTTTTTAACTATATCTAATCGTTAAAAGATCATAATAATATGGGTTTCCACAGAGTGGGGGCTTGTATTAACAGATTTTTGTTTTTGAGAGAAATGGATGTTATCCACTTGCTCAACCTATTAGGTTCACACTCTAAGTAAGCCGATCGGCCATCGTGAGCATTACTTTAGATATCTATTTTAGATTGATTAAAATGATGTGTCCAATAACTGTATTTTTCATATTGTTTCAGTCTAACAAAAAAAAATGATTCTATGGTTTAAAGTTATAATATATCTTTGATGCCCATTAAATTCCGCTTCGCAATATTATGCTTATATTTTTTAACTTGTACACTGATAATAAAAGTACTTTTCTTACGTTTCCAATAACTATAGGAGTAAAATGCAAAGATTTTCACAATACTAGGTTAGCCTTAATTATGAATTTCAAAAAATAATAATGTTGATAAGGTTGCTCGTTTTTCTCAATTCTACTGTCACTAAGATCTGCTTAAAGTGTGAGTACCTTTGTATTTGACCCTAAGGGATGTTTTAGCGAGTATATAAAAGTCCTTACATACTCATTCATAGTAATTATTTATGGATAGGGATACTGTTTCAAAAAGTTTTCAATTCATAAATATAATTTCATAATACAAATGTTAAAATGTCCATGAAATCTCTCAAGGAAAGGTATCAGTTAATATTGCTGACATATTAATTTAATTAATAATATTATGTGGATTTGACAGTCATGCTAAGACATCATTCTGTAAATTAATTATAAATGTAAACATAATTTGGTACCCATTGTTTCCGCACATGTAGTATGTAATCATAACTTTAAATTAACAAAATTACAACATATTATTATTGTGTAATTAATTATTTATTTTTCGATGAGAAAACCAAAAATCCAATTCACCTCATGGAATTATTATTTGTTGAAGGTCATCAGTGGCGTAGGCCATAAATGAAATTTTAAATAGTTATAAACGTGACTGAAAATCGTTACAGAATGTTACCTAAAATCAGAATTTAACAGTAGGTAGTTGTGTGATCCTCTATAAATTAGTTTGGGTTATCTAAGGTAACCTACGAGTTGGGAAACCGGGGCTTAAAGATGTGATTCTAAGAATCCATTCAGTTTAGGAGCATCGAAAAAACCGTATTATCATTATTGACCTGATTAGTTTAGTTAGATAACGGAGTGAAATTGAAACTCACTTCATTAATTTTATGGGTGAGTGCTCTCACTTTTTTATATACAGATCTGGACATTAATATGATTCATATAAATTATTCATTATAACGACATTTTAACTGAGGGTTTCTTAAAATTTCGGTAATAAAGAAGCGATCGGGTTTGTGATCAATTAAGGTAAATTATATTATTAACTTATTACTTTGGACGCGGAAGACGCACACGGCGCGTAATGACTAGGCGGCCGATCGATGTAATTAACGTGCATTTTAAAGGGGGCAATTAAACTCCCATTATTTATTCAGCAGTTAATTATAGGTAACATCTGGCACTAGCCAAAAATTTATTATTTACGTTTTTGTACTTACGAATAATGCAATTAAGTATTATTAATGGTAACGATAATTTAGAAAAAAACTTGAAGTTTAATCAGGATTTGATCCAATATAGAATAATATAATAGCTGGTGTATCATTTTTACAACAAATAAATATAATTCTCTGATAATTATTGTAAGTAAAAGTATAAAAGTAAAAATTCCCTTTAGAGAGGCGTACATTTGATTTACAACATTGTCATGTACATCACTGGCCACTCGACTCTTGGAGTGAGCTTATCACTGGCCTTAAGCTTGACATGGGTGCTGACAATTGCTTCAAGGTGGCCTACTGAAATGGCCGTCCATTTGACTTTTTTTGGCAACTTCGCGTATTATGGGTACGTGCTTGGATGATTATATGTGGAAGCTTTAATCATTATATTATCATATAACTATATAGTAGGTATATAGCGGTATATAGTGGCAGTATTTATATTTATAATTATTATAGATTTAAGAATGTCTACTTTCATACAGGGGTAAAAAAAATGTTTCTTAATATTCAACTGTAATATAACTATTGCGCCGGCTAGACGGCAGCGTCTTGCCTGCGCGGTGTAGTTGGTGCAAAAATACCGAACACTTTTCGATTTGCGCGAGCTACAGCTTTCCAGTCCATACACACGGGCTTACCGCGATACAAATCGGTTTGCGCAGGTAAGCTTGTGATAAAGCATGAGCGTCTAGCCGATCTAGTCTAAGAGAGGTGATTTGGAAAAATACTTTGTTTCTCTTAATAAAAGAAAAAAACAGCCGGAATATCCGTTAAATAGAGATTTTAGATTAATTGAATACAGAAAATAAGATAATTGCTAAGTATCAAAAAGCTGAATCTGATATAAGCATAGGGATTTTAATGAATAATAGGATTATTTTCATAAAACCACTGTTTTATTAGCTTTTCAAGAGATTTAACATACAATCTTAATGTCCTTAGAAGAAAAAAAAATACAATTTGTAATAAAATTAAACATTGTACGAAAAACACGTTAGAACAACAACATTTTAGAAAGTACGTCGCAACACTAAATTCTTTTTTTTTAAACGGAGCCACGCTTTATATAAAAAGCGAAAAACTAAGTCTCATGACACATATTAACCAAACGGCACTTAGTACCTATTTTAAATATAATCACGCTGCCTCTTACATCCAAGCTCTAATATTTTTTTTCATACTAAGACATGTATTTAAGATATTAGCAATGGCACCTAGTAAATTTCTGCATACTCACTTTTTTTCGATTTTCGGGCACTTAGTGCCTATTTTATTTCGTGTATTCAATTGGTGGCTAAAAACAGTTGGCTAAAATCCAGTTAATGTACCGTCATAAATATAAGATAAGTCGTATCTATTAAATATCTGATAACTGTGTAAAATGTCAATTCATGGTGGAAATTGTTTAATTAATTTTTATAAAAAACGCAATTTTTTACACTTATTCCACTTTTTATTTAATAATTGTATCGGTTTCGTCCGCCTCAGAAGGATATTTTCAACTGAAAATGAAGATGTTGAAAACGTTTTTATTAAAATTAATAATAAATATCTGGTTTCTTTTATTGTGTTAACTGTCAATACATGGTGGAACTGCACTGTATTATTGATTTATAAGGTTTTTTTTTTGTACTTATTCCACTTTTTTATTCAATAAATTTGGACCAGTTTTTTCAACTCCCTTTGAGGCGGACGAAACTGGAATATACCGGAATATAATATTTACTTATTCCACGAAAGTGGAATAAGTAAAAAAAATGCGTTTTATTAATATAAATCAAAAATAAATATCTGATAATATTGACGTCAGTGAGCGTCATTATCAGATATTTGAAACCAATCAATATTAATTTAGGTAATGTTCAAATTGAATCTTATAAAATTGGAACATTTACAAAATAATATGATTTGTAACATAGCTACGTACAACTTAACTCTACTACCAATGGATCATTTTTGATATCAATGCTATACGGCCATCTTTTTTCAGGACAATATCTCACGGTGAACTGTGATGTAACCAAATAAACCAACATAATGTTTCGGCTTTTGACTATAACACTCCAAAATATACGGTATCACGCGCCGTTAAAAATTGACTGCACCGTTTGAAATATTTAAAGTCAGTTTCTTGCGTCCATTCGTATGTGAGACGAGCGCATTATTATTTACTCAACCTCTCTTTATTGAAAAGCTTGCACATCTGAGGCGACTTTCCAAAGATTTCCCATTGCAGGAAATTCCCCTCCGGACCAAAAGTAAATTGATTTTCCACGGAAGTGATATTGGGGAGAATAGTGAACTTATTCGTGTACAGGAAGTTGGACGTCGAAACATGATTGTGACTAGAGAGTTTAATCTCTAGAAATAATGAAAAAAAGTTGATACTTGGTTCTCGAGATTATTTTTTTTTAATTTCGAGATGTTCATCTCTCGAGAAATCGTCAATAAGCATCACGTGAATTTGAGATTTTTTTACCAGGTATAAATATATATTATTTTTAATAGGATGATTTAGATTGGATTGAATATGAGTAACATTTTTTTTGAAATAGTGGCCTTAAAAAAGGTCTTGAATAGATAAAAAATGGAAGGAACAGCTGAACAAAGTTTTGGATTTTGGTTTCGGCGGGATTTATTTCTAAAGAAGAGGTAAAAAAATAATGAAAATCATAAAAAAATATATTCAATAAAAAAATCTTGAAAATTGTAAAAATCTCAAGAAATGAATAAACCAATAGAGAATCAAATATTGAATTTGATAATACTTACATTTTCAGGATTGATAAAACAAGCAAAATTGTGGCTGTTTTAAAATATCAAATATAAACTATTATAATTAATAAAACGAATAACAATACATACTTAAACAGTGATCAATACTTATATTATACCTGCAGACTACAATTAAACCTACATACAAGTTCTAACCCGGACACTATTACACTCGCCGCTGTGATGTCAACTGTTGATGTGGTCTGCCTTTGTCACCGAGTTCAAATAGTTACGGTACTGCATACTAAAGCTCGAATTGATATAAATAATAAGATATCACGTTGAATAGGTACATTAATAGGTTTTTGAACAAAAACCTGTTATAAAATGTGCGTTCATTGAAATAATCTTGTTATTACCTACATTTTATATTAAGGACATTGATAACATTCATATTATATACTTTTTTAGTTTAATAATAAAAACAATATCTCTAATAAACCATTTATTCTATTTAAATGAATAATTCACAAGATTTGAGAATGTAACATTCCATATTATATTGAACATACTTAACTTGAAAACACCTCACATATATTATACCCACTGAAAAAAATTATATTTGAAAAAAAAATACAAAACTCGACGGGTTTGAACCCGTATAACCATTGGTGTCGCGCCAATCCGTGCATTAACCAATAATAGAATTATGCTACGAGCTGTCGAGTTTCGTATTTTTTTTTTAATATTTTTTTTCTGGTGGGTATATCTGAGGTGTTTTCAAGTTATGTATGTTCAAAAACAATATTATTTTGAAATACCCCAGAAACGTACTTATTGGAAAATAATAACAAGATAAAAAGAGCTTTTTATATACCACGTTTTTAAATTTTCTGTTGAATCATATAAACTTGACAATTATTTTATTAATAATTTAGGAAAAATAAGGCAATTGTCAACAAATCATTTTTTTGCTATTTTGAAACAAACAAACAAATATATAGTACTGAAATATCATTTTGATTTCCATAGTAACGCACGTATTTATTAATAATTTAAATGCTAGGACCACCCCTTTAGCGACCAATAATAGTGGATTTTATTACGGATTTCTTCCGAAATAACTTTTCATACATAACAGAATTAATTGAAAATGAATTCAATTCTACTTAACGGCCCACGTGCTCGTCGTAGGTCAAAATTGAGTTTTTATTGTATTTTCAAACCATGATCCTGGACACTCCTTAAACGTTGTAGATAATCTATTTATATAATTTTGAAGCCTTATTGTCCTTTATAGTTATTTTAAACATTTGATGACTGCATAAAGTATTTTTGTTATATAAAATAATATTCTTTTAAACCTCTCGCTCTAATGTTTTAGAATATAGTCATATTTCGGTACATAACTGTGCAGTGGTGTTACGATTTTTTACATTTATCAATTTTTAAACGCATTTATGAAACCATTAGTTTAATTTATTACGAGATAATTTTTGTGAAATATTCACGATAAAAAATTATATTGATAATCTCTGTGATCCCAAATTTGACAAGAATTAGGCATTTTATTATTCAAAAAATCGGCAAGATTAACACATTTGAAGATGATTCTAAAGATACTTATTATAAGCTATGTCTTTGACCATTCAAGTGTGATAAACATTTTATGAATAATGATTGCTTTATAATAATTATTGACCTAAGAATAAGGTAGTGTTTTTTTGAAATACGCCATTTCTTTTGTCATTTCTTAGTGGTTAAGCTACAACATACGGCCGTAGCCATAAATTGACAAACTATAATTAAAGTAGGGAGTAAAATTATGTTAACGCGCGTGTTTGAACATGTACCTAACATAAGTTTACATACATATAAATACACATATATAACGGTACATGTTCAAACACGCGCGTCAATATCATTTTACTCCCTACTTCAATTATAGTTTGTCAATGTATGGCTACGGCCGTATGTTGTAGCTATATCACTAGGGAATGACAAAAGAAATGACGTATTTCAAAAAAACACTACCTTATTCTTAGGTCAATAATTATTATAAAGCAATCATTATTCATAAGATTTTTATCACACTTGAATAGTCAAAGACATAGCTTATAATAAGTATCTTTAGAATCATCTTCAAATGTGTTAATCTTGCCGATTTTTTGAATAGTAAAATGCCTAATTCTTGTCAAATTTGGGATCACAGAGATTATCAATATAATTTTTTATCGTGAATATTTTACAAAAATTATCTCGTAATAAATTATACTAATGGTTTCATAAATGCGTTTAAAAATTAATAAATGTAAAAAATTTTAACACCACTGCACAGTTATGTACCGAAATATGACTATATTCTAAAACATTAGAGCAAGAGGTTTAAAAGAATATTATTTTATATAACAAAAATACTTTATGCAGTCATTAAATGTTTAAAATAACTATAAAGGATAATAAGGCTTTAATATTATATAAATAGATTATCTACAACGTTTAAGGAGTGTCCAGTATCATGGTTTGAAAATACAATAAAAACTCAATTTTGACCTTCGACGAGCATGTCCCCCCATGGCTAAAAATATTAAAAGAATGCATTGGCATCGTGTTCTAATGAATTCTAAAAGTTTAAAATATCTAGCTAGTCAAGAAGTTAGTTAACAATCGATTGCAAGATTTGTACCGGAAAAACAACCACCGGACAAACAAGAATACGAGCAAAGAAAAACGTGGTAAACTCTAGAAATTAAAGTTGGAATCGAACTCTCTTCTTGACCATAAGTGTTAAAATAATTTTAACGTCATTTTTGCATGAGTTTATTATCATATATATTTAAAAAATGATGAATGGTTATTAACTATTCGTAGTTGTTCTGAATCACACATTTAAAAAAAAACAACATGTATTTTTTTAACATACGCGGACCGAATCTGCATCCATGGGTCAGAGATATGAGTACTGTATTATCTAAATTACACCAGTTGATAATATATTTTTAAATACTTTCTCACTTCACTGGTAATATTTACCATGCAGTGGTAATTTTCTCTTTATTTTTGTTTTCATTAATTTAATATATTTAAATTTTTAAAAAATATAAAAATATATGTTTCAAAGTAACTTTACTACGCTACTGCATAAAAAAATATTTCTTACTGAATTAATTTCGTTTCAACGTGAATTGTCACCCAAAGCGCCTCTTACAGCTTCCCCATAATATGTTATCTACCCACAACAGTTTGTCAAATCCAAATAGTTTTTTTATATATTATTTATATGAACGTCTGTTAGAAAAATATGTCAAAGTATATACTATAGAAATTATTATATTAAAAAAAACAAATAATATACGCTATTATGTGCTTTTGAAAGCAATATAATCGTGGTCTTTGATGGGAGCTTAAAAAGCTCAAAGCTTCAAATCTTTACTTTGTATTGATTGAAAGCTAAATGAAAAGTTTTCTGAAGCTCTTTATTTACTTTTTTTTCATTTCAGTTAATCACTCACGTTTTAATAAAAGGGTTTCTTGCTTCATAATAACTTCACTGCTTGATGCTTAATCAATCACTGCTAATTATATAATTAATACTTTCACGGTCCCGGGGTAGACAAGTGGTAAAATATCCGCATATAAACTTGTGGCAACAGATTCAAATCCCTGGCGTGGCAAATTCATTTGTCGTTTAATATAAAATATAATATACAATAATAAATAATAATTAATATATAATATATAAAACGACATATTATAATGGGTTGAGCGAGTAGCTACCAATTTCTAGTAAAATTTAATCTGTTTGAAAATTCTTTGTGAGGCGACCAATATCCACGTCGTATTAAAAACATAATAAAAAATCATTTAATAATTATTATAACTATTTGACAAGTTATTGTATGGAAACTGGCGGTCACATCATACATAAATATTCGCGTCTCCATACAAAAAAAGAAGGGATCAGCCTGATTGATAAAAAAGGGTATAATAATAAAGGCGGATTTTTCATCTCTTAAAAAAGTTCGGCTTAGAACTTGGCTAAAGTTTTTTTTTTAAACATTTTTTTTTCATATATTGTTGGGATAAATTGTTTGAAAAGAAAAATAAAATTGAAGAAGATGTCTGGTTAAAATCATTATCGTTATTTTCCAGCGGTTCTCTATTCCCCAAGCGATATGCTCAGCCCATTGGCATTTAATCTGCCTAGCGACCTCTGTCACATCACGTATTCTTGTATGTCTCTTTATTTATTGGTTTCGTTTTTGGTATTTTCGCGTTATGCATAACATGCATCTTACCATGCTATGCTACGTTACCCGTAATTTTTGGTTAACATCATTAAGTATTTGTATTTAAATTGCCTGATATAATATAATAATATAAGAATATAGAAAGTGACATACGTATTATTAGTAAATTATAATATTAGGCTGCTAGTTTCAAAGTCGGTAACCTCCATAATCCGCCATTTTGAGATAATCTTAAAAAGTCGTCAGGTACATTTAGGACTGCAAATAGTATAATTTATTTGAGGAAATAATTAGAAGAAACGAATAACGAAATAAAATGTCCGTTCACGTATGTATATAGTTAGTTGTGAAATATAAAAAATGCCGACCAATGAATATAAACGACTTTGTTTTCATTCTCCAATTTAAGTCTTTTTAACTAAGAAAGGAAATTGGATTTAATATTTTATGAATATACATTTGAGGAAAAAGTACTTACAGAATCAGAATCAATAAAAATGTTTAAAAAACCAAGTAAAAATGGAGATGGAAAAACCAAAAAAAAAAAACACTTAGGTGAAAGTATCATGTTTATTATTAATATTTTACAGTAAGACAAAACTCAAAATCAATGGCCAGAATTTTATTTATTATTATATACACCTAATAGGTAACACGATTCACAATTCGCCATGTACGTTATAGAGAATACCCATATTGTGGATTTAAATTACGGTCCTATTACCTCTGCATCCATGAGACAAGGGTCAGCGACTTAATCTAGTAAAGCAAGTTGAGATAAATTCCCATCCAAAGAGTCCAAAGATAATCTAGTTATCAAAGATGCCAGCATTTGTTATAGTTCTCTCATAAAACTTTTTTTCATTCCCAAGTGATATTGTAATTAATGTAGAAAATAATCCTTTAATACCTTTCCCAGCTCGAAAAAAGCGTTGCAAGGCTATTAAAATAATAATATTATCAAATTGTGAATAAAAATTATATTATTTTTATCAACGTTTCTTCTTCTTTGTCAATGATACATTCTAATAGCCGTATGCACGAAATGTCACAAACTCATTTAAGCTAATTAACGTTTGTCATAAAAAATGTAAACGTCACTGCGTGTTATGAGGTGCGTACGAAATCCGCGACCTCCAAAATGGTGGACGACGTAGAAGTGACAGCCATATTTTCATTGTTAGGAGGCCTAAATTTTCTACATCTCTCTAAGTTATGCATAAATTTTTAGTCATTACTATCATCGACATATTATTATATCTATCCACAGCATGAAGGCCTTCCCATATTAATTCGACTACTTTCAGTCCATTTTTGGACGTTTTTTACTTCTCGATTACCACTAGATGACTTGATTTGTCTATCGATTATCCTTTATTTAAGCTATATGTCTAGCCCAATCCCATTTGAAGTTTTTACCAAAGTTCGCATACTTTTGTTTATTCCATTATTCTATCATTTATTTTTAGTCCTTCCGCGTTATGCCCAGCATGTATTTCCCCGTACTACGATGTGCCACTCTCTCTCTCGTTTACTAAAAGTCCATTTTTCGTACGCATATCTTGTGATTACGGGAAGTCACAGAACATAATTAATAAATATAAATGTAAAAGCCATTGCAATTAACCAAGGTTTGAAGCAAGGTACTTTATGATAGTCAGACAATAAAACCTAAGTATGTATAACAAAGTGTGCTGGCTGCTCTCGACATTTAATTGACGTTACGTTTACGTGACAAATAATAATGTATATTACTATTATAAGCCTTAAATAGAGATGGGCTGGACACATAGCTCGAAGAAGAGACAATCGTTGGACAAATCTAGTCATCCAGTGGTATCCAAGAAGTACAAAACGTCCACAAGGTAGACCTAGAGGCCGCTGGATCGATGAAATGATAAAGTTCTGCGGAAGTACGTGGCAACGCAATGCACAGGACCGAGAGAAGTGGAAGCAACTTGAAGAGGCCTTCATCCAGCAGTGGATAGATTCAGGCTGATGATGATTACTATCATAGAGACGTAATTATTGAAAATAACGTATTCTTTAACACGTGTTTAAGTATATCCAATATTTTTCTACATTCGACATCCGTAACCTGTTATACCACACCCGATAAGGTAAGCCAGTTTCCATTAATGTTGTGTTCTTTGCGGGAAGTATTCACTGGTTGTAAACTTTATATTGGTCAATTGGAGGTCAACTATCGAAAGTATTAATTCAAGCGTCCGAATGTATTCCAGTCTAGCTTTGTTCTGCGTACTATTTCACCAAATAAACATCCATATATAAACACTTGCTGCCCGACGCAGATAACGTAATCGATTCGTCAAACGTTTTAAAAAGAGGAGCACAATAAAATCGTTGCAAATAGGCCTATAATATAACCACCCAAACAGATACTTACATATATGTAAGTAGACACTATATAAACCATTAATATTATTAATAATCGTCACTGCCATCTTTAATAATAAATACTTTTAGTTATTTACAGTATAATCTGATTCCAGTAAAGAAATACTTTGACATTTTTACTTGGTACCTACCTTGATAAAAATAATTTATGTTTTTTTTTTTAATCTTTAGAGGCCTCTAAATCATTCACTGCGTCTTGCCTCTAAGTCCCTAAACTCGCCGCTGTTGTTGTTCTAGTTTGACGCAGTAATTCATCTGAATGCTATCAATTAGCAGTTCTTTTAATATTTATAGTGAAAAAAAATTTGCTTTCAAAGTTAATTGACAAACGAAAGATCTTGTTAATAATACACGTAAATAAAACAAAGCTTTTATTGAAGCTCACTTAAAGCTCACAAATTCACCAAAGCTTAACGAAGTTTTGCAAAGTTTTGTATTTTGGACAAAGTTCTGATTGACATACATATAAAACTTTTAATACATAATTAAATCTACTATGTGAATAAAAATCTGATTTAAAACGACCTGCAAACGAGATTTTCTTTCACCACGTTTTTAGGGATTGCAAAACCGGTGTTCCAGTATTTATCAATACCGAAATACCGGTTTTTAAAATCCAAAATACGAAAATTGACGGTATGATACGGTAAGAAATCAGATTCGTTTATGTTTTCGTCATGACTTTTGCATTACCTATTAAATCGAGTGTATAACCTATGTGCTGCTAAAACGCAAAGATATTGACTGACCGAATATAACAGAGGTGGAATAATAATAAAACAAAATCCATCAAATATATTTTTATAATTGTCACGATGAATTAATATATTATTTTGAAATAGGAAACATTCGTGACAAATGTTGTCACTTGAGAATTGAAAATATTATTTTTTACATGTGGTCCATAATATCTGATCTACTAGTTAATATAAAAAGGTCGCGTCAAAGTTGTTTGTGACGATTCGATCGACTCATATTTCATCAGGGCTGTCGAAGACATAAATCATAAATATTTATAATTTTAAATTTTTATTTATAATATATATTATTTAAGTTTTGTGTATCTAATGCCGGGTCCACACTGGCAAGAAGTTGCTGGCAACCTCGTTAGATTTTACGATAATTATGATAATTATCGTAAAATTTCTTAAGCAATTATGGTAAGTATCGTAAAATTTAATGAGGTTGCCAGCAACTTGTTGCCAGTGTGGAAATGGCTTAATATCCGCTGTGGTTCACGTAGTGGTATGGACCTGGGGTTAACTAATTCAGGAAGTCAACGCCCATGATAGAATTTTTTCCAGTTTTGGTTGCATTATATTCCAATAAATGGAAACTTCTCGGTGTACACAGTAAAAAAACCTACGAATAAAAAAAGACAAGAAGGAACATACTGATTCATCGCAGTAAAATCTGGCAATCAAATTCACCATTTTGAAAAGCGACGATTTTGCGTAAACAAATATCACGTGGTCTGTACGTGTGCGGTAAACTTCGAATGTGTTTGTAATTTTGTGTATTTTATGTTTGTGTATCACGCATTGTCGGCCATATTTGCCGGTCTTTCTGATTGCCGTGATTTGTACACATCTTTTTTCCTGTCTTTTTTTATTCGTAGAAACAAACAGTATTTTTTATTAGTTATATGAAGTTGGCCTTGAATCTGTTTTAAAATAATACACAATTAAAAGATTTTGAAATAGAAAAAAATCACATTTCCAAGCATTCATTCGTCATTTAGATAAGTATATACACATGTTGATGTTATCTTGCAAAGTAAACAGTTATCTGATCTTTACACTATATATGTACATGCGAATGTAATGTTTTCAAATAATTGATATGGATTATATACCATCGTATTATTTTCTCGAAATCATAAACATACTATAATAGTATTTGAGTATCAACCTATGTTCAATTTGAATTGGGTTATAATAATAATATACCCGTATATATATCAATAGTATGTTTGCTACGAAATCCATCCAAGTTATCAGTATGTACTTGCACAGGTTTGATTAAAAACTATGATGAAATTAACATTTTAAAAATATTAATTCATATTATTTTGACAGCCCTGTTTTCTGATCGGCGGACAAGGAGCAGGTGTTTATAAAATAATAATGTACAGCGGCCGACAATATCAATAATAATAATAATATTTCTTGAAATAAAATCTCCGATGATTAGTGATTTTTGTGAAAAGATCGATTTAAATTAACGTCCTTACGACGCCGAGGTCCTTTTTATACTAAATTCTAATTGAATGTCGAGCTCTTCATCCCTTAAGTATTATATTTATTATTGATGACTGTAAAAACATTTAATTTATGATCCTGGTGCCGTATTTATTTGCAATTGATAAACTCGCCTTTTGGAGTGTTTAGTTAACATTAGCAATATATTCAAATTATTTGTAAAAATAGCTAGTTCTCCAATATTATGATCAATACATATTTTTAAAGGCCATTCTAAATGAAAGTAGGTTTTTTGCTATATAATAATGTGTAAAAGAGAATTTTAATAGATAATATATTTACCGATAGGTACTTCTGTTTTTTATGTTTTAACGGATACCGGTATTTTTAACGGTATTCAATAAGAAATACCGAAAAACCGGTATTTGGTATTGCAGTCCCTACACGTCTTAATGTGGGCTGTATCGTTTTGTTTTTGCAGAAATTAATCATTTATTTTTCAAAGTCAAAATATTTCAAAGTCAAAAGTCACGACTGAAACAACCACTCTAGAAAAATGTTTATTCAAGTCTCATCCGAAATTCTCGAATTCGAATAATAGTTTTATTTTAAAATAACTTGAATTCGGGAGTGAAAATATATAGCTCCATAAAGCATGTTTTAAGTTTTACTTACATAAATGAATGACATCAAAGATATTAGATACATTATGGGTAAGTGTGTAATAGTCATCAAGTAGAGTGCATCAAATATTATGGTAATAGTACAAAATATTGTGTCATGTCATCCTTATTTTGTCATGGTGTACAATCATTTTCTTTTGAAAATTTATGTGAATACTTATTTTCGTGACAGCTCTTTTACTATCCTGAACTCCTAATACACTAGTGAAATGGTTTCAAGGTGCCTAGTTTTGACTGTATCACAAATATACATATTTTTTAAGATTACGTTGATATATCTGTTGGACAAATACAATTAATGTTGGACTTCGTCTTACGTACTTCCCTGGTCTTTTCGGATGTTACGGTATTAAAAATCCTTTATAACTCCTTAGATAGAAGCCGGTTAGAGAGTGGGTCAATTATTTGGGCACCGCATCAGTTGAAATACGACCTTATGGTCGTTTAAAATACACTAGAAATATATGTATATACTATATGCTATATTTGGCCAGGTATTTTTTCCGACTTAACGTAAATGATAACTCTGCTATTCTTGGTAGTATTGACCTGTGTATCCCTGAACTAACTTAGAAATTGGAAGTATCAGTTGGCTGTTCTACCCAAGTGCAGAACTAACCTACCATTGGTGATGCCAATTGGGAGGGAAAAAACTCTGGTCAACCAAATCGCTTCGGATTTCGATATATTCCACCTACGTGAGGATGAGTATAGACGGGCGTTGTTTTATAGATTCATAAAATTAATAGTGTCTAATTAGCTCATTCGATGTACTTCTACCATCTCTTTGTATTTATTTTGTATATTGTTTCTCCAATAATGCATACCTATTTTATTTTTTGTTTTTATATTGGTTTAATACTATTTCTTTGTTATTACTATATGTAAAATAAAAAATAAATTTGAATTTGGATCATAAATACATTTTTTTTTTTTTTTTAAATATATTTGATATTAGCAAAAATTGTCGAAAAAATGGACCTACTAAACACACATATTTTACTTATCAAGTGAGTGCTTTTGTAATAATTGACCCCACGATAGCCGAGCGGCTTAAGCGTCGGCTTATAACGTCGTGGGTACCAGGTTTGAATCCTGGGTCTGGGTTTATAATTTATGTTTGGAGTCAGAGTATGGACATAATAGGTTGAGCAAGTGACTAATATTATACATTTCCTTAAAAAAAAATCTGATAATACAACATTCACTCTGTGGAGACCCATATTATTACGATCCTCTCAGGATCGAACATGGTGAAGTAGTAGTGGCTTTTGTAATTTGAGTTATCGATCCGTCCATGAGTTATGTGAATTATGTTTTATATTTTTTTTGATTTATCTGTCTGTCTGTATGAAACGCAGCGCACCCAAAAATAAACAATCCTCATGCGCGCAATGGTTGAGCACCCATGATATAACTAAATATTATATTGCATACGTATTTGCTTTGTTCTCGTTTTTCTCAATCGTAAATCACAATGCTACTATGAGCATGAATTTACAAGATGTAAGGATAATTAAGACAAATCAGAAACTAATGCGGATTTCATCTAAAAACATATAATATCCCTGTAAAATGTATATATTTACTAACACTATAAGTAAGAATTGATAATGAAATCTTATTTGAATTATCATCAGAGATCCATTAGTCTAACAGTTAGACAGTTAGTTAGGGGTTGGCTAACTGCGACTTGCAAGCCTAGAGCGGCTCTTCAAAAATAGATATTGAATTCTAAAATAAAGCTACAATACTTCCAAACAAATCCGCATAAAAAACAATCTAACCATCTCACCAATAACGTTTAACATTTAATCACAGCTATTTAATAGAAGGGAATTATTTATTGTCACGGTTTTTGAATAATAATTCATGAATAGTATATAAGTACCATTGGTAGACAGAGAAAGAAAGAGTGTGTATGCTGTGCTGTGTTACATACATACATTTAAATCAAGACAAGACAAGACAATTCTGTTAATTATATAACGTATTATCTGTTTAGGGATTGCAATACCGAAATACTGGTTTTAAAATTCAAAATATCTGTCTATTTGGTGTTAGGAAGCGGATAAATTTAAAAATCTATATGTAAAATGACTGTATCGTCCGACAAAAGTTAATTTGGACTATATTCTGTAATCGCTTTAAGGCTTCAGTTGAGGCATGGTCTAAAAAGATCGTGGCTAGGCGATGCGCGGTTGTGCAAATGACGCGTGCCGAACGAAATATAATTTGTCATAAAAATCCAACATGCGTCCATTTAATGTTATGTTTATTGTTATATTGCTAATAATAATAGTATATTCATTGACATGTTTTCTTTTTTAAGTACATACGTAAAGTTTTTTAGTCATCTTTACACGATTTAAGAATATATTATTCATCCGACGCCATGACAAAACAAATCGACGTGCAGACACCTCGACTCTCGATCTCCGATTGGCGACTAGTGAGAAATTTCGCCGCACCTACTGTTGAAAATTATTTGCCGTTTCACTGAAGTACGCTCTTAATCATTCGCAACCGTACAATGCGGCTAATGGCACTACCAAACTACACCCCGTATCACACCCGGTCAAAATAAAATTGTGCATATCATACGACTCTACACTTGGACGTGAAGCACCGGCATTTTAGGAATATCTCAGGAGCAGTTATCTAAGAAAGGGGGAAGACAGGTTAACGCGTTTGGGGAAATAATGAAAGTCTTGCTAAAAGATGGAGACTGACAGCAAAACATTAAGCAACTAATAAATAAAGCAGTGGACTGGTTATACCAACACGTTTAGGAGAAATTTTGAGGTCGGTTCAAATGAAATTGGATAACAAAAACAAATTAGGATTTTACAATGGAATGCCAGAAGTATGAGGCAAAAAATAATGATATAGAACTCTACTTAATAAAACAAAAAATATTATTAGCATTAATCTCAGAGACTTGAAGAATTGAAGGGAGGGCCCGATCGGCGGATCCTCTTACAAATGAGAAGAGGCGATATGACAGCGAGTCGAAGTCAAAGCCTCGGTAAAATCATAAAAAAAATCATAGATACCGATATATTCTAATTATACAATACTGTGTTAAATGAAGAATGTTACATTTTTAAATCTTGTGAATTATTCGTCGAAAATCAAAAATTAATTTCTTTAATCGTGTGAACAATCAAATCTTTGTTTAAAAACATTGTATTAATTAAAATAAACTCAATTATCAATTGAGAATATTCTATACAATAGGCGAAATCGATCATGATTTTTTTTTTTAAATATTATGTGAAATAAGTACCTACATACTATATACTCAGTTGTATTTAGATTAACGTTTAATTTTTACAACGTTTTTCTTAGCTCGTATTTATTATTTGTCCGGTGGTTCTTTGTCCGGTACAAATCTTGCAATCGATTTTTAACTAACTTCCCGACTAGATAGACATTTGAAACTTTTAGAATATATCAGAACATGATTCCAATGCATTTTTTAAATACTTTTAGCCATAGAATGTAGTAGAATTGAATTAATTTTCAGTTAATTCTGTTTTGTATGAAAAGTTATTTCGACACCATTATTGGTTGCTAGGGGTCTGGGGTCCTAGCAACTAAATTATTAATATATACGTGCGTTACATGTCGGTATTATTTCTATCAAGCACAATTTTTTTTTGATCGTTTAAGCTAGTCAAGTCAAGTTTATATGATTCAACAAAAAATTTAAAAACGTTGTATATAAAAAGTTCTTTTTATCTTATAATTATTAATCCCTCACTTTAATAAAATCAAAATATATTACTATTACATAGAAAATTACATGAGGGATAAAAAATAATAATAAGTGAGTAAAACAAAATAATATTGAGAGAAGGTGTGAAATAAATTAAGTAAGTACAATATATACCTAATTATATAAACATGTTAATAAACTAATTTTTAAACGTACCTATTTTAATATTTTTTTATTACACGTTTACTCAGACAAAGATTAGGATGTAAGATTCATGAAATTTAAAGGGAGCATTCCATTTATTTTATCTGTGTAATTAATTAATGCCTTTTGATTAGGTATATAAGAAAATTTCCGGAAACTGGAAATATCCCTTTATTTACGGTCAAATTTGTTTGAATGCTTCCTGATTAATATTAAGTGAAAGGAAATGAAAGGTCTCCTCAAAATAATGATTCCCAGAAATATTTCTCAAACTTACATTAATTATATGGACTTGTATTAGGAATTGCTGTATATTATTTACTGTAAATTTGTTTTTCATATCCATCCCGGTTGGAGTATAAGAGTGTCACACTGGGGTCACCATTTTGGGGAATTAGGGAGAATATTGAGCTTAAACATTTTTTTACTTTTTCAACAGTTATTACTAATTCGGTATTCTCACATAATTTACTAGGTATAGATACAAAAAAGAAGTCTAGATAAAAAATGCGTATATTTCGCTGAAACTGGCTCTGAGTGATGCTGGTCTGAGAAAGGTAGAACCGAGTCATGGAAAAACCTTCTGATCGACAGCCTAATCATTTAGCTCACGAACGCCTGTCATCAGACAGAAAGGGAAGAGAGATGTCTACAAATAATAAGTGCATATTAAAACTACGCAATGTACATAAAATATGACGAGGAATAGAATACACGACCACGCCTGTGGCTTAAACCGTGAATTTATATTTATAATGCTCAGCTAGACGAATTAAGAATTAAATACCCCATCAATCATATTATGCAGACGAATCCATTTCCGTCAAGTAGGTACCAAGTTACGGAGGTGAAGAGTGGGAGTCACAACCACTTTCGGGCCTGACTGTCTCAGATAGATTGAATCACAAAATAAACTGCATCTCTCATATTATACATATGATAGATGTCTCATCACTTGGACTATGTCAATTTTTATTAAACTTATAAATCCAATGGATGGGCCATTGTAATAAAATCATGGCCCCACATCCTGAACCGGGCCCCCAGCCTAGGATCTTTGGCAGGGCCCCCTACCTATCGCTAAGTATAAAAAGTATAAAGGCAGTATGACACTCTACTGCAGCGTTTTCTATATGGTGTACGCGGTAAAATAAATGTGTATATTTAGTGTTTTTTTTTTTGTATATTTTAATACATCCATTTGAATTATGGAGTTGTCGAGTATTGATACACAATTAAAAATTTAATCGTACAACCACATAATTTAAAACAATAACATTATTGAAGTAAAATAGCGCCGTAGGTGACTTTTTATCTATTGAAGCATATTTGTGTTGTGTGTTTATTTTACTGATCTGGTCGACTCGCCTCGCCGGGCCCCTCCTGAGTCCGAGCCCCCAGGCTAGAGCCCCGTCAGCCCCCCTTTTGTGGGGGCCATGAATAAAATATATATCAACATTAATTTGGACAAATCAGTATTGGTTTATTTATTATTTTTAATTAGTCGCCGTCAAGTCTAAAATAATTTTTAGTATATCCAGGGTTTGGTGCTATTGTATGAAATTATAATAAAAAATTATTTATGTATCTTTTGTAAGATTTGACCATTTTGTATGGCGTTGTCGGTTCATTGTAATTTAAGTCGACTGTATGAAGAGGTGGGTCAGAATGGCGGAATTGCGGGATTGTGGGTATTAATCTAGATGTTGAAGTTTTATGGATGATATGAATCTCACTATCCCAGCACTAATGCGCGTCGTCGCTAGTTATATGGCCGTGACGTGCAAACATCGGGTTTTAAAAATAGACGTCTTATATTATTAAAAAAATATTAATTTAATATAATCAGATGTATTAATTAATATGATTGTAGAGTCAAAGGGATCCTCTATGTAATACTCTGGTAAGCTTTACAAAATCTGTCAAGCTAACTCGTTCAAAGCATTTGACGATTATATGACATAATACCTCTACTTGCTACTCGAATTAATTTACCTTTTTGAGGTAAATATAGCATAAAATACTTTATATTATTATCTACAAATGATAATATAATAAATCCATTGAATTTAAATAAGAGACACGAAATTTTGCCAATGTTACGATGAAAAGATTCTCATTATTATATACCTATACTTAATATTTCAACTGCAAAATGTTAATCATAATTCCCAACCCCCTTAGTGAAATGTCCTCACTTTCTTTATTCCCGCGTTCCGTTTGATTAAATTTAATTGATAATTTCACCAGTTTGTTGGGGTTTGTAAAATCTCAATAAAGGCGCCTTTGAAGTGGAAATGGGAAAGAGGGAAGGGGGGCGGCTAAAATGTATATCCCCAGAAAATAGAACCTCTTACAAAATATTATCCAGACTTGGCCGATTCCCTCTAAGAAATTCTAAATGGCTTCGGAACTAATTTTGAAGCATTGTTATCACTCGAAAGGGACACTAGGAGGGGAAATAGGGAGGTAATTTATTATATCGTGAATAGGCTGAAAAAATAACAAAAGTAAAAGACGTTTGTTAATAATTAAATTAGATAAAACTTTAATATCTTGTTAATATTTGATAAATATTCAATAAATACAAGTTTTATATGCTTTTTAAATAATATATTTTGTTCGTAATAATATATTTTCTAACACCCAAAGCCTATTAATTATATTACCAAGGTCTAAGAATTATAGGCATGTATATTTTATTTTACCATGTCCGATCTTAAGAAGATTATAAATAGGTCTCCACAGAGTAAAGGTTTGTATTAACAGATTTTTGGGTACTGTTCGGTTATACGGAATACAGCGGAAAACGCATTTTAAAAATACCCGATAAACTGGATTATTTGTTAGGTTAACCTAACCAAACCTAACCTAACCCAACCTAACCTAACCTAACCTAACACAAACTAACAAATAATCCAGTTTATCGGGTATTTTCAAAATGCGTTTTTCGCTGTATTCCGTATAACCGAACAGTACCTTATTTTTGTTTTTACTAGAAATGGATGTAAGCCACTTACTCAATATATTAGGTCCATACTCTGACTTTAAACACACATTGAAAAACAATAAGTATATTTTCCAGACCCAGAATTTGAACCTGGGATCCACATTTTGATTTGACACGTTAGCCACTCGGCCATCGTAGGCATACTAATAATATAATTAATATTTTTAATTATTTCCATTTTTATCAGCGGTTCGAAACGTTATAACTCAACGACTAAACTAAACCTATATTAATGAAACTTGCACAGAGTAAATTGTTATTTCAATCTATTTAATAGAGTTTCATGTCGATATATCAAAAGTTGCAAAACAAAATTGATGATAGTCGTGAGGATTCTATTGGCGGAGGTTTCAGTTGTGCATGTTCCATACATATAGATTCAGTTTATAGAGGAACAAATACACACAAATACAGACAGACAATAATTAAAAAAAACCATATCCGCCGATGAAAATGCAAATATTGTGAGATTGTACAAACAGTGTCGGGTCTGGAGACGTGGAAAACTGACGCACTGAGTGATTTGAAACCTTAAATGATAAAATACAATAAACACTAGAAAACGGATGATTTACTTAAAATTAATTATCATTGATAATGACTATAATAATATTATCTGTTTGAGTGGTTATATTATCGGCGTATTTAATATTGGTTGGAGGCATTTTGTTATATTTTTGACATTAATTAAGAGGCCATCCACATTGGCAACAAGTTGCTGGCAACCTCATTAAATTTCGATCACAGTAATTTTTGGTCAAACTAATTTTAATTATTATCGTGGAATTTAACATGTACATAACCAATTTTTTTTAAACGGTACATGTTCAAACACGCGCGTTAACACTCCCTACTTCAATTATAGTTTGTCAATTTATGGCTACGGCCGTATGTTGTAGATTAACCACTAGGGGATGCCAAAAGAAATGGCATATTTCAAAAAAACACTACCTTATTCTTAGGTCGATAATTATTATAAAGCAATCATTATTCATAGGATGTTTATCACACTTGAATGGTCAAAGACACAGCTTATAATAAGTATCTTTAGAATTATCTTCAAATGTGTTAATCTTGCCCATTTTTTGAATAATAAAATGCCTAATTCTTGTCAAATTTGGGAACACAGAGATTATCAATATAATTTTTTATCGTAAATATTTCACTGTAATAATGTCGATATAAAGTATACTGATGGTTTTATAAATGCGTTTAAAAAATAATAAATGTAAAAAATCTTAAACCACTGCACATGCATGTACTGAAATATGACTATATTCTAAAACATTAGAGCGAGAGGTTTAAAAGAATTTTATTTTATGTAATAAAAATACTTTATGCAGTCATTAAATGTTTAAAATAAATATAAAGGATAATAAGGCTTTAAAATTATATAAATAGATTATCTACAATGTTTAAGGTATGTCCAGGATCATGCTTTGAAAATAGAACAAAAGCTTCATTTAGATCTACGCTGAGCATGTCCCCCCTTTAGAGTAAAAATTGGGTCACTATATTATTATCTTACATTTGGTAATAACCCGATATCTATATTTTATTTGAAATTGTCAAAATGCTATGGTAATAATATGATGATCATTATATGAACAAACACAGCGGTTCGTTTAGTGAAAACATGACTAAAGACCTTATCATAGTTTGCTCACTGACGAGTGAGATTATGTTCCTAATTATGCGTCAATTACATTGAGCTACTTTACGAGCTGCTTGTTGGCAAATTTACAATCTGCCTATAAAGCCGCCCAGTGTCATCATCGAACTAGCTAACAAGCAGATTGTAAACACTCTACCGAGAAAAGTTGAAAGCCGGTCAACTTTACACGCTACACGCCGGCGTATGGGCCTACTGCGTCTGCGCAGTAGGCGCAGTATCAACCTCCTGGTAAAAAAACGAACTACGTTCTGTCAAAATAGTCGTTAGTTTGTGGATTCTCAGCGAATGGAAAGTTTTGTGTGTCATCATCACAATCGCAGTAGCTGAATTGCCCGCCATTAAATTTGCCAACAAACAGATTGTAAAGTAGCTCAATGTAATTGACGCATTAGTGGAATAATTTACAATCTAATTATTGTCATATTCTTCTTCAGTTATTTATTTTAAAGTGTTTTCTCAATGTTAGATAAAAAAATTAACCGATATTTATGTGGGCAATTCAAAGCTTAAAATTGCTCTCATATAAATTCAACATTTTGCAATTAACAGGTTGTGCCCAAACAACACCGACTTATAATACGCATAATTATTATATAATATAGAACCGAAGTGATTAATACAAGGGTAGTAAAATAGTTTGTTTCGAACAGGAATAATATAATAGTACTTAATACTGTAATACAAATAAGTCTACTTTATGTCATTCAATAAACCCTTCAAGTGCCAGCCGCACTTTACGTCTAGCGTGGGCATATACACGTGTCCCATTACTATAAAAATATTGCCAACACTCTGTAGGTACGATATTTACGTTCCCGGATGACTACGACATCCAATGTTACACACGTGAATCAAACTAAATCAATATTAAACGCAATTCAAAGATGATAAGCGTCATAATATTATAAAATACGGATTTTAATCGCATCTACAGAGTAGATATGTACACGCTTTTCATACTAGGGAATCCGATATTATAGGTATACCAATTTTATTTTAGTTTATGTTTATAAGCACCGTATCAGCGTGAAGTTTCATAGTTTTGACTGAAAATACACCATATTCGGAGAAGTGTCCAGTGAGAGAAGGTGATGCAATAGACTTTATGTAAGCGTAGTCGTTTATGGAAATCATAACAATAATCAAATTTTCCGTTTGTAATTCATGCGCATTAAAAGAGGTCGCATCTGCACATATTCAAGTTTAAATAATTGATCCTTTATATTTGGAAACATCTCAGAAATAACCTGTATCCAGCCAATGTGGTTTATATATTTAGCCACATGCTTCTTACCTAATTACGACGAAATTAACTAATAGCATGCAACTGAAACGTATCACAGATTGCTCTAATATTGGCATTACGTTGAATTTGTTTGGTTAATTTTGTCGTAATTATGTAAGTAATGTTTAAAATGAAGTTTAAAAAATAAATATTGAATGCAACTAATTATATGACAACTCTGCAATATCTGCGATATTATATTATAATATTAACGTTGGTATTTTTATCCTATCCTATCCAAAACACTATTATTTACATATAACCAACAAGTGTTGGAATCCATCTGTATCTGGCATCGAAAGTAAAGTTATATCTTAGAACATGAAAATCCTGATATTGTATAAAATACTGCTGAAGCAGGTCATCGAATTATCAATAAGAACACTGAAAATGGTTTTCTATTATTCAAACGAAATATTCTGACAACGATATTAATTAGTATCATGAATGTGGCGTATACATCACGAAGTTTACGAGGAAATTTGGCAACCCAACATCATCTAATGTATTAAAATTTCCAAAACTAAAACAGGATGGTGATGCAGATAAAAGCCTTTGATGTGAAGCCATCAAAGTAGAAGAAGAAGTGTTGCGAGAGCCAAATTGCAATAATTGTGTGGCATAGCCAAAGATCCCGGATTGTAAGATGATCGCGGGAAGATACTGAAAGATGAGGACATGAAGAGGCCAGGACCATGAGTGATGATCTGGTGTAATTTCTCTCTTAAGAAGTAGGAATTTTTGAATTAACCTTTCTTTCTTTGAGTAACTGTAGTTAAATTCTACGTCAAATCATATATCTAAATATATCGCATTAGGTATATACTATTATTAAATCTAGGATCACACTGACTGGTGTAATACAACGGAATTATATGTTACCTCCTTTCTCGGGCGAATACAATAGTCTA
Organism: Rhyacophila brunnea; assembly: GCF_057557595.1. Taxonomy (NCBI): domain Eukaryota; kingdom Metazoa; phylum Arthropoda; class Insecta; order Trichoptera; family Rhyacophilidae; genus Rhyacophila; species Rhyacophila brunnea. Next base: position 28,247,406 of record NW_028232774.1, read on the forward strand.
TGATAGATCAATATGTAGTTTATTTTATGTGCACTTTGGCACCCCGCGGGTGTGTAAGTCAGAACACTAAGGTGAAGTGTTATTTGGAAGATTTATCAGTGGCGGCGCGTGGATAATGATTTTTGACAGTCGTACGTCATCATCATTATTGACTCTATAATACTATAATTATGGATTTTCACCATCACTAGAAACATGCATATACTGCGATGTAGTTTTCCGGTTTTAACGACGCTTTATTAAGAGCATACTTCAGTAAAACGGCAAATAAATTTCAACAATAGGTGGGACGAAATTTTGGACTCGTTGCCAGCTGTGAGCACGTCAATTTGTTTTGTGATGGCGTCGGAGGAATATATTCTTAAATCGTGTAAATATGACTAAAAAACGTTACGCATTTACTCAAAAAAGAAAACATGTCGATGACTATATTATTATTATTATTACTAATATAACAATAAACATAACATTAAATGGACGCGTGTTGAATTTTTATGACAAATTATGTTTTGTTCTGCACGCGTCGTTTGCACAATCAGTCACGATCTTTTTAGACCATGCCTCAGCTGAAGTATAGAATTAACGTATTCAAGCCATCTAAACTTGTGCTTTCCAATGATTTTTCTTTCCTCCGTGGTTGTTCCTATTAGATTTTTTGGGGATTGTGTTTTTTCCATCCTTGAGGTATCATGACTCACCTATCATAAGTGTACCACCTTAGCAACGTTATTTTTGGAATTGTTGAAAGGCGACAATGCCTCGAGTTATACCTCATTCACCAAACGACATTTTCTTTTATTACTCCGAAAATTCTGTTTAAGATCTTCTCGAATATAGTCATCATCCTTTTTTGAGTGTTCAAGTGAATACACATTCAGCTAAATAGGATAACGGTATCTCTGTATAGGCAATTGAACAAGTGTAGGTATCATTTTAGTGTTTTCTTATATCCCACTAGCTCCCTAATGCTTCCTACTAGCCTTGGTGCTAGCAACGTCTCCTCAGATCCTTCCAGAAGCCACAAGGAAGTGGTAGAGTCCATTTTGGGAAATCATGCTATATCAATGATAGGTATGCTAACATACTGTAGTTTAAGTGCTAGAAGATATCAATATTTGGCTACGTATTTTTTTCGACTAATACGTGGTGTGAATGAGAACTCTGCCATTCTTGGTAATATTGACTTGTGTGTCCCTGATAACTATCTTAGAAATCGGGAGCATCAGTTGTTTGTTCTCCCGAGGAGCAGAACTAACCTGCCATTGGTGATGCCAATTGGTAGAGCAATAACTCTGTTCAACCAAATTGCTTCGGATGTTGATATATTCCATCTACGTGAGAATGAGTATAGGTGGACGTTATTTTGTAAATTCTTAAAATAGGGTCTGCTTAACTCATCCGGTGTACTTCCTTGTACCTATATACTTCATATTTTTTGTATTTACACATTTATACTATAGAATAACTTAATATTGCATAATTACAATATTACATAATACTTTTTTAATAATATTTATTTGTTTCTAAATGTCATGTTGTGAACGTCTTAAACTTATAATTTGTAATGTCCACAATATGTTAAATAAATTAAAATTGAAATTAAAATTGAAAAAATTGAATCAAGAATTGGCGACGAAGAGAGCAGCCTCATATTTTCTGCCTTTCTGAATATTCAGGTGGACATTTCCTGACGATTCTGATAACTATTTATCTAATGTTAAACTTCTTATAGCAAACTTAAATGATAGTTTTAATATTTTCATTAAATATCATTCACAATCAAAGATTTTGAATCTTCTTTGAGATGGAGTCTTCTATAGTTTGTTTTTTATAAAAAATATTGAAGCAAATTTTTTACGTACCTACGTGATATTTCTGTATAGAAGAAATAGATAATATGGTGGAGATATTATGAGTTTTTATAAGAATTAGTGGTCCCAGACATCCCCGTCTTGTTTCATTTTCATACTTTTAGACAACTCTATAAGTATACAAAAAGAATTTTCGCAACATCTATGTTAACAATATACTTTAAACCCGTGATAAATTTCGAGTTTATATGATAAATTCGTATTTAGAAAAATGAGACAGTATTAATAAAAAAAAAATATTTTTCCTTGGAGAAAATGTGCTAAAAATAAAACATGATATTTTATTTACGCTCCAGGTATGTACATAATTCATTTTTTTGTCGCTTTCTTGACAGAAGTGTATGTAAGGTATGTAGGTACCTATAAATACTTGGTAATCATTTGTAATAGAATATTTTTTTTTAATAAATATGGTTAGTACGCTGATAGCTGCTATTTAAAAAAATATATTTTATGATACTTTTTCAAATACCTGCACGCCATATTTTTTATTATCGCCACTAATTAAGCACACTGAGTTATTATTATTTTTTTTAATACCGAACGATTTCTTTTTCGGGTGTTATTCTATTATTTACGAGAAAAAATCATTTAAATATAATAATTAAATATTTATGGACCGCCGTATATATGGACCGATCAGGGATGGCACCAATTAGAGGAGAAGATATTATAATGCTGAGCTCTACGGGCTGTACGAAGATTACAGCGCAGTTTAATCAATTAAGATTGGGAGACTGCGATGGCTAGGTCATGTGCACCGTATGAATGACAATGAACCGGCAAAGAGAGTGATGTCCAGCAATCCAATAGGACGTATAAGAAGAGTGAGGCCAAAGATTCGCTGGTTAGATGGAGCTGCCAGTGACTGCCGTATTCTGAAGGTACCAAATTGGAAAGCGGCTACACTGGATAGGGACAGGTGGAGGGAACTGTTGGAGGAAGCCAGGACCCACACCGGGTTGTCGCGCTCCTGATGATGATGATGAATTAAATATTTATCAAATCACTAAAACTTATATAAAGTATTAAAATAAAATATCTAATAATAATATGTAGGTTTAGTCATAATCATGATTATAAGGTAGACATTTTTTTGTGTGGACATCGAATAGAAGGGTGTATCGTGAAGTAGCAATAAATCCCGTAGAGAATATCGACAGTATTGATCACTTGTGTAGGTACTTTTGTAGACAAAATAGAGAAGCCATGATATCTTACACGTGGGTATCTCGAAATAGAACTTACCAAACCCACTTAAAGCCCCGGAGTGCTGTGACGAACTGTAGTATTTGATTTATGAAACATGGGCAAATATTTTTTCATAGCGCGTGGGAGAAACATGTGGTCCTAAATCTTTTGACCCATATAACACTCCATCAAGATACTTGAATGACACATAAAAATTATTATTAGTAAACTGAAAACATTGCACAAATCAATTAAACTTCTGTTAATTAAAATTCATTACATAACATAATATACTGATATATTCTTATTCCGAGATGCATGGAATCAGATTAACGTCAAAATGCTAAAATATAATGATAGCTTCGAAAATTTTGTGAGGCTACGTCGTGTTAAAATTTGGATTGTCCGCTAGTTTTTAATTGACATAAATGGTAAAGTATGAAAACTGTACAATATAAATTGAATAATAATTACTGCAACATGTAATTGATTGCTTGTTTTATCTGTGGTATAACGAATGAATTTATACACACACCTACAGTGCCTTCTTTTTCAATATTTTATTATTATCAACGTCAAAAACGCAATGAAATTAATAATATAATAAAGTGTATCGAATTATGTTGGTGTGAGTGTATATATTCGAAACACAAAATAATTTTCTAATTTATTAAATTTTTAAATAATAAAATGACAGATGTTTTACTGGTGATCACAAGGCTTCGGCCACATAGGTAGGCGCTTCGCTAGTGCTGAGCTAGGTGCTATGCTTGTCTACACAGAACAGATAATAAATAGAATACCGATAGGCTATATTCAATACGCCGCAAGTTGGTGCAGTGTTTTGAATGTGTGAATGTCCAACGAAAAATGAAGTACGCATAATCCACGTGCAATAGTGTGTGTAATACACCAACATTAAATAAGCGTAAATGCATAAACCGAGAGCAGTTTTCGACGTAAAACACATTCTTAACACGTGTGTAAGATTAGCCAGAATTCTTCCTTACTCGGGTCGGTTACCTGCTATCGCCTTACCCGTTATGTATTTCACTTCCCACTATTTCTGAGTTCCCTGCTTGTCTACTAAAAACACTACTGCCACATTGCATGCTACGTGCTTAAGTACAAATTCATTTGACATTTGGGAGCGCCCAAGTCAACAATGATGTCACTCTCAAAACTAACATAAAATTTCGAAAGTCTCAAATTCGAACTTGTTGGGTGCATAATGTCAATTCATTCCATGCGTCATTATTCACAACCTCAAAATATATGGTATTTGACGTTTGTCATACTGAAGAAACATCCGCCATCTTGCTAAATCACTAGGTGACATAAGAAAAATAATCAACTTGTTTGTTCGCCGGGAGACTCACTAGGTGACTAATAATCACGTGGCGAGGCGCGAAGCGTGCAGTGTGGCCATTGCGATATTAAAGTGTGCGTCCGTTCGTCAAGATATATCACCTAGCACGTAGCCACCAAGCAAGGCACCTGCCTATGTGGCCTTAGCCTAATCGATATAATCATCCGAGAAACGACTAATTTAGTGTTCAGTATTATATGCATTTCGGCCTAACGTGAAATAGATTACAAAACTTTATTTGTTAAAATATGGTACCTATCTATCTATGATGGTTATTTAAATTAAAGTACCTAATTGAAATATTTAAATCAATTAGAACCGATTTTATCCAAATAGACCAGTGATTCAAAACCGAGCACGTAACTATCGGGCCAACCAACCGTCTTTCAGTAGATCGCATCTATTGGGGTTTAGTTTTATGAAGTAAAGAATAAATTTCCATCTCAACGGAAGAAACCGGTCATAGTAAAGTGCTTAACATATTATGAGTATGTATTATTTACTACTCTATATTATATAATATGTAGTATTTTGTAATAATTAATTAAATATATTTCCACCAATAATCGATAGTTAACATTATTAACCATTATATCAATGCACTCACCCGGTAAATGAAAGACTTGTGTTCGAGTCCCACTCGGTCTAACTTTTTTTAGATTTCTGAGGTTTTTCAAACATTATATTATTTATATATCATTTGAATTAAGTTTCTACTATCAATATCATTATACCTAAGTAATAATTTACCTATTTGAAGTCTGGTTCTACTGCAAACATAGTTGGTTAATATTATCTAAAAATATATTTAATATTTCAATATCAACTGACTAAAAAAACATTTAATAAAAAGTTGTTGACATTTTGTTGTGACAAAAAACCTCTGAAATCTACACGCTCAAGTAACCCTTACTGTGTAAACGCGGCTAACGTCATCATAGCGAATTTCGTTGATTGCCGTCCGTAAATATGTTTTTTTCTTTTTCGCAAAAGAAAAACTAAAAAAAGACCAAAAGGTAAAAACTAGTTCGTGCGATTGAATTGAACTGATGAGCTTCTCCCTGTCTTCGTCGAATTAAGATTTATATATTGTTTCTAGTTTGCTGTATTGTGTAGGCAGATATAATAAGACAATGTCGTAAGTGATAGTTATGTATCTAAAAATAGTAAGTATTTAATTTCTTCTTATAAACTTTTTCTTGTCTGTTTATCGCTGTTACTTATTTTTTTATAGACAACTTTATGCCGTAACGTTACGCAGTATTGCCAACCGCCATACATTTTTTTATTATCTCCATTGTTTCCATGAGAAAAAAATATATAAGAAGATTGTTTTCTTTCACAGCTAGTAAATATTTAAATTATTATTCTATTATACAATATTGAAATAAACACAAGCTCGAAGCGTAAGGCATAAAGTCCACTAAAGCAGGCTTGCGGGGCGCTCGCGCATCTTCTATGTGAATCATCGAAAATACAACGTAATCAAATACGCCAGCGCACACTGGATTTGACGACGCATTGTGCCCGCCTGCCCCATGAGTCACCGTTGTGTGGCTTTTCAGCCGGACGAATTAACGAAAATACAACGTAGTCCATTCATTGAACACGGCGAGCAAAATCACGCTCTGGAAGCGTCGTCGATAGACGGGCGAGAAGTCATTATTTAATAACAGAGAACTCATTGTTTAGTTATTGCGTAATTACAAGCCCCGAGAAATAATATATTATTTTTATTGCTTTGTTATGAGAGACGCTGATAATAATAATTATTTTGTGCTTCTTGGGCCCCTTATTATATTGGTGAAGGGTATAAAGCGCAGGTGGGAGGGGGCCTACTCAGTAGTGAGCGCACCAAACGCTTTTTTGGTGGGCTTTATGCATAAGGCCTCGTGACAGCATTTTGCGGGGCGGAGCGTGCAGCGTGCATTGTACGTGCACTTGTATAATATGCACGTCGAACGCCTCGCCCCGCTACACTAAACGCAAATATTAATTTAGTCTACACCTGTTCACTTCAACTTCGAGTTCTCTTCAATTTTTTGAATCTGTTTTTTAACACCGAACAGTTTTGCGCACGCTTCAGATTGAATGTGTTTAACACACTTTGTTGACAATCTAGGGCAGCGATTTCCAAACTGGGAGGCGCGGAGTGTTGCAAAGGGAGGCGCGAAAAGTTTAACACAAATGTAGCCACAGGTTTGCAGTTTGCAAATGCATAGTTTATAAAGAGCCTGGGCCCGGGCATAACAGACATCACAAATTTAATCTAACAGTTTAAAAAAAATCTTGTTTCTAGACTATTAAATATTTTAAATATGTATGTGTGCATTGCAATTCGATGTGATACCTATATGATAATTGCTATAGGTACTTAAATTATAACTCCCGTGTATAGTTTAGGAAATACTACTTTAGAGCACCACACTGCCCTTAACCTCAGTGATAGGTAGGTGAGCCCGCCAAAGATTTTGGCCTGGGGGCCCGCTTCAGGATGTGGGGCCCATGATAGAATCCATTTGTCAATGAACAATGATGAGGTTGGATGCGTCTTACTACGGGCGTGAAGATCTCTTCACATAAATTTTGCTGCTTGTATGATTAGCTTCGTTCTTTAATTTAATAAACAAGTAGCTTCATTTTCTTTTTAGTAATTTCCATGTGCTTTTTCTCTCCCTGGCACTTTGCATTAAAGTAAACTCAGTAAACTCAGTCAGAGCTCACTTTGAGCGTAGCAATCTAAGTCTTGGGCATCTTCTCCCAGGACACTCCCAGGCCAATTCTTAGATGCTTCACATCACCGATTGACGGGTCCCGTGATACTCTCAATTAAGACCGAGGGTGGTACGGGGCGGGTTTGGTGGAGGGACTTTAACTTCTCTGACTACTATTGAAAAGGAAAAAATTGATAAAATTATCATGCGATAATTCATTGAAACTAAAACCCTAGTTCAATTTTTATTAAATCGTAGTGAAGAAATACTTCGTCAAGAAAAGCAACGCAAGTTGTAAGTAAAGTACGTACTGCTATACTACCATTCGTAACATCATATTTTTATGCGAAACGGGATTTTCTGCATTAGCTGCAATGAAATCCAAATATCGACCCTATTTAGTAGAAAAAGAGCACTTTGTGCTAATAAACAAGCAGATCTATCGCATGAAAAACAAATTAATTAAAAATGGAATATAATAAAAGTACTTAGTAAAATCTTGTTTATTTTTATGCTTTGACTAAGTTTTTTTCTTTGTTGTATTAAGTAGTACATTTTTGGCTATTTAAAAAGGTGTCTGTATTATTTAATGAAATAAAGGCGGGGAGGCGCCAAGATCAGACTTTTTTAAAAGGGAATCGTAGTGACATAAAGATTGGAAACCACTGATCTAGGTACATTTATTTTGTATATCATATAGTTTTAATTTTTTCATGGGAAGCAGAATTAATTGCCATCTTTTTATATTCTGATTATAATACAAAAGATGTAAAAATTATAGTACCTATTTTAAAAGAAGAAAAAAATGATAGTACATTTAACAATAAACTCAGTCAAAGCACACTTGAGACATTCCCAGGCATACACAACTGCTGATACTTCACATCAAACGTAGGGCGTTGTGATACACTCGATTAAGACCGAGTGTGGTGCGGGCCGGATTTGTTTGGAAGAAACTATTAGAATGATAGAACTTTTTTTTTGTTTTGAATCCTTCAAAATTATAGTATTTTTGGCTAATTTGGCATAGCATTATAGTATAACTCACTATTATACTGTTTTGCCAAGTCATTCGATTGGCAACACTGGCGTGGCGTTAAACAAAAATCCAATGCTGGTAAAACTACATGCGCTAGCACTTTCATCACAATAAACGGCTGTCTTGAAACTGGTTTGAGGCATGCTATGCATGCCCTGCGAACGAAACAAATGCATGAATGTAGACATAGCCATTGAGGCTTTACGCCAAAACTGTTAGACTCTTATAATAGAAAATACATCATTTTTAAACTTCAAATATAATATATTTACTCATCTAAACCGTAGAAAAAAGCTTTTATCTTTTAAGCTTTCGATCTGCCTAACTCATGCAATTTAAATCTAGTATTTGTGTCATCGGATGTGTTTAAAGCTTTATAAACTATGAATAATGTTAGTACTATCATTATTTCGATTTACTTAGGTACAAAGCTTATGATTTTTCCTCGGTGAAATTGTTACCCAAAATAGTTTATCGAATTCATTTGTGTAAAGAATATAGTCAAAAAAATTAATAATATGTAGGTATTTGGGATTGTAATACCGACTAAAAATATCAATACCAATATTTCGGAACTATTGAATATCGGTATTCGTGAAATATTTGGGAAAAAACAGAAATATCTACCAATAAATAAAGATATAATTTTTTTTTAGAATATTAATATTTTATCGCAAAAATTTCTAAATAGGTACATATTTTTTACGTAAACTTTTAAAAATAGATAAAAGTTAAATATGATAGAGATGCTCATGTTTACAAATACCGAAAATTTAACTATTGGCACTTTCTTCATGATTATATAAACGAACAGTATTTAACCTGAATTTCAGATATATCTACTTTAAAATACACCTAGGTATAATAGGTACATACCTATCTTTGATACAAGTGTATTTCGCAAATCTGCACGTGTCATTGCTAGTCACCAATAAACTCGAATAACAACGGAAGTAAACCAGACATCGCTTAACCCGACAAAAAGTACAGAAATAATTAAACTTGTTTGGTATGTTAATTATAACATTCTGTTTCCACTTTTAAAACCGAATATATCGGTATTGTCTGATTTTTAAAACCGGTATTTCGGTATCAAAAAATACTGGGATACCGGTTTTGAAATACCGGTATTGCATATCAACGATAAATTTACTTATATAAATAAAATATAAATTAAACAAATGAAAATTAAATAGCGTCAATAAAATAAACAGTGGGTAGTAGACAAAAATAATAAAACTTTTATAACGAAGATAAAAGTTTCATTAAAAACATTTCTACTTTAGGTTTTGTATTCTCATCTTTACCCGATTTACATTACTACTAACTTAAGAAATGCTCCATATAAATTAAATTCCATTGTTTATTAAATAATATTATTTTTTGAGTTATTCATCATCCCTTCTTTGCCCGCAAGATTTTCATTTGGCCCAGTTTTCTCCGACCCCTGCACTTGGTTCACACGACATCGAATCGAGCATTTTCTTATAACATTATCCCAACCTTCATTTCGGCATGTATATTATAATATCGTATAATATAAAATAGTGTCTACTAAATATACGCCTTCTCACGGTACTGAAAATCGAAAAAAAATTATATGTTCTACGCCAGTGACACACTCTTGGATACGGCAGCGTTCGTGGTTTTTTCTCGCGGCGTCACGCACAGCATGCTTATAGCACGCAATTTATCGTGTACCTACTTTCATAGAAATAGGCTGCCACAACAACTTTGGTCGTGGTTGTGGCTGCAACAGTGCGGGCGTAGCCTTATCCTATGCAATAATTCTCGGCGCTTTATAGTGTAGTGTCAATTACATTTTTATAGCCGTCCGAGCCGTCATACATTCAAAAGGATATATTATTTAATTTCAAAGTAAACATAATTTTATTTTAAAAATTACTATCAGTTCATTTCGTTATAGTTAGGTAGGGTGCGGTTGGATAAATTTGTAAAGCATATTGTCTGGAAACCGAAGATTTTTCTGTAATAAGTATGACAAGTGAAAAGCCATCTTAAAAATGTGAAAATTACTCACTGTCATTACCTTTCCTCTATACCGTGCTAGGTTCCATGCATCTTTCTATGTCAGACCTGCAGCGCATAGATCTTGCTTGTAGCGACACCGCAGGGTGAGGTAAAATCTACAACGATGCAGAAATTTAGGCTACAGACCAAAAGTTTGTCGCAGTCTCGGGTGGCATCCAGAGTACTTGTTGCAAAGGACTGACGCATCTTTCTGCATCATACGGTTGCTTAGTCTTTAAAGTGAATTCGGCTTTTGCATGATAATAGCGGGGTTAGCGTTCAATCGAGTTAAAATATCCATGAAGATCATCCCTATATTTAGTAAGGATTCCGTATGACTTTGATTTGACTAAGAAAATTATTTAAATTTGCGATAATAATCATTATAAAATATATATTCACATTTTTTAAGAGAGCTTTGAATTAAATGCCATTGTGACGATTTCAAACAAATATTAAATTAATTAATAAATGAAAATTAAATTAAAAATGATTATCTCATTTTCCATGAATCAATCAATCAATGAAGAAATCCATAGAAACCCTGAAAATATTAATAGGGATGATGGATTACGGTTAAAAACGTCATGGCTTCCGGCACTATCAGCAAAATCCAATATTCTAGTCGGTATCTCTGGTCATAACGATTGACACATTACTCTGAGCAACGTTTGCTCTTAGCTAATCGGATTCCTATTGACATTCTTAGAGCAACGTTTACATTCATATACCTACACTACATTTTCATCATAAAACATATCATTTCTTAATAATGGCCTCTGCAACGAGCCCGAAACGTCGAGTAAAGAAGAAAGAAGGACACACGGTGGAAACCCAAAAATATACTACGATAAAAAACATTATATTCCATGAATCATTACTTAAAATATAAACGAACGTTTTATCTTTGTTATTCGTGCTAAAACATAAGAACTAATTATTAGTAGATCAAAAACAATTGATACTTTCTAAGTTTTATGAGAAAATAATGTAACATAAACTTTTTAATTAAGTACATTCTTATTTCAGGATAAATCTCTGTATACGTAAGAAGAAACAGGGGTAGTTTTGTCTTATTAATTTGTAGCTGTAAAAGCAAATCGTTGTTGACGTTTATAGTTCCATTTATTTTAGAATATAATCCCTTCTTATACTTGGTAAGATGTGTAAAGTAGCTTTGTACTTCGTTCACTAATTATTAATCACTTAGGGTTAGAATAAATTTATAGCTAGTTGATGTAGGTATATACTATATAGGAATAAATATATTGAAAATTCACTCAGTCTCCTTCCGGTAGTAATCATTAATGTGCTCATACACCATTCAAAAATAATATACCTAACTACCTATATTCTATTTTGCCGTAACACAGTTCATCGTCAGCTGTCTTAACGGTAAGAGATGGCCGTATAGAATTGAGATTTAAAACAAAATACGCATTAATGTTGCAATTTAATAGATTTTATATTTATGGGTACGACTTGATACTTATGAGCATCTACCAAAATTGTACATAAATATATGAAATGATGAAACTGTATTTATAATTATTAATTATTTATTTATATTTCTCTTGATTCACACAGGATTATATTACGTATTGTATTCAAATTAATATTTATTTATTAACACATAGTGAACTTTAAAAATTATAAATTTAAGACGTTCACAACATGACATTTAAAAACAAAGAAATATATGCACGTAATAAAATTATAAAGTAGATACCTACATGGAAGTACACCGAATGAGCTAAGTACCTAGACCCTATTTTAAGAATTTACGCCCACGATACTCATTCTCACGTGGGTGTAATATATAAATAATCGAAGCAATTTGGTTGAACAGAGCTATTACATAATATACGAGTAGTTAAACCTAACAATATAGAGAGTAAGAATAACATAAATTATTTAAAGAAATTACGTAAGAAAATTACATGAGAAAAATGAGGAAGAATAATGAATAATTAAATTATATACTTACAAAAAAGTATCATTTAAAAAAAACTGATCCTTCCAAATATATACGATATTTATCAGGGACACACAGGTTAATAATATCAAGAACGGATACCATTAATTATGATGTCGTGTGTTAATTATGTTTTGTTATTGGAAAGCAATAAACATGCCGCATCGCCAATCGACTATAAATATAGGTGCCTGTGTATGTAGGTATAGTCGTCGACTTACGCCAAGTCAATGGATTTACCATGTAGAATAAGTATTTTTTCTAAATTCACATATCGTCGGTGTTTTGTAAAAAGGGCGAATTAACCAAAATGCTACTTTACAGGAGGAGGATTTTTAACTTTTGACATTTATTTGTTTTTTACCTGTAGATGATTATAAATATTTAACTAGTTTATAATAAAGCTTAGAAAGAATACTGTCATTATAATAGGTATTATTATATAATATTTTAAAAGGCCTAATATGTCACATTTGTTTTTTATTTCGTAATTTTAATTAATTTAATTTTAGTCGATTATCGTTTTTAAGTACTTTCCCGTGGAGATAAAGATTCGCCGTTTTTACACAACAAAGCTAGTAAGATACATATTGTATTTTTATTAAAATCTCGATTTCGCCAAAATGGTTGATTCGCCCTTTTTACAAAACACCGACGATATATTTGATGCGTACATAATTTCTGACAGTTCGTATTATCTATATTATCCAATGAGGTATCAGCTGATTACTATGGAGTGATTTTCCACCAACGAGATTTCATATCGTAATGGTGCAGGTTTGCCCAAACTGTAGGTGGGAAGTGTATAATTTTCATTTGTAAGGGCGTGAGTGCAGCAAAAAAATCAAATCGTATTGTTTTTTAGAGTCGTATAGTATCAAAAGTAGAACTGTCGCAAATATATCGAAATTTAACTAAGTATGCCAAATTATTCTTCTGACCATAATGTACGACTAGCAATATAATATTCGAATCAAAATCATATCTGTGTGGTATAAAATTGTGATGGAAAATAGGGCTTGGTATCAGAATTAGAACTGTTCAATACTTTGGAAACAAAAGTAAAACTGTTGAATTTGAATTGAATTTCTAATTTCTAAATGTAGAAACATATTTTATGCTATTATAACACTAAAAAACCCAACCAAACGTTTTTCGTCATTTTCTCGAAATGATGAATAATGCAGATTTACTTTTGATACTATACAACTCTGTTCTAGTATTTATATGCGAGCACACAAGTTTACACTATTTCATCATTATGAATACGTGTATTAAATAAGGCTCTAAGTACCAAAAAGTAGTATTGCCTGTAGTTACAAAATACCGAGTCATTGCAGTAAAATTTCATGAAGCAGACCTTTTGAAAAATGTAGTTTTACAGTGTGAATCAATCACGGCAGCTTCTATAATTTTAGGTATTAAGAACTCGCAAGTGTCAACACACCATCATCAGCTATTTTATATTGAATGCCGTTGACCACTGCAGTGCTACTTACACTATCATAAATAAAACACGCCAACGGACTTACAACGTCGACAGGTTTAATTAATTTGCTGTATTTTTTTGACTTGCTTGAGGCACTTAGACTATAGTTGAAGTTATTGGCGTTGGTATGTAGAACATTTTTCTATAAAAATTTCAGTTTTTATGTTTTTGGTACTTAGCGCCTTAATTAATACACGTATTTATTTGTGTCTTAAGTGTATCGATATCAAGCCCAGAACAAAAACTAACTATAACTGCGACTGAGAAAGCATTGTTAGAGTAAGATAAAAGATATACTTATAAAGAAAGGAGTTAGGTTTTAGAAGGTGAAGACAGCACACATTAGTTTAAAGAATTCGCTTAGGGCAAACACATGTTGCTATAATATATAGTTTACGCGCGAAATATAAATTTAGTGGTAATTGTGCTAAGTTTAAATGTGGCAGCCGTACTTAGAAGCAAGATTATGGTATAATGTTTCATAGATAAGTTTATAATAATAATAAAATTTAGGTTCTAATGTGCGTCATACGCGAAGAAAACGGCTTCATATAACCAGACGATACTCTCTGTCTTTAGTATTATTGCTCTGATGTTGAGTTTGTTTCGCCTTATGTAATCGTCAATAACCAACTAATCAAATATTAAGTTTGCACGTTAAAAACAATATGTACCATTATCTTCTAGTGTGTGTTTTAGACTACATTTTTTTAATATAATAAAATCATTAGAATGTTAGCATCGTGATGAAATGCTACCACTCAGGTAATGGAACATTTATTCAGTAGTTATTCACAAAAAACAGATTTTAAATATCCCACTTAATGACTTGAAATTTAATATAAGCAAAACCATAGCAAAACAGTCGGAGCTGGTTTCATACTTACGGAGATAACGACATTTTGTTTTCTCACTAAAGAAAACGGTGTTTGCATTCATTTATTGTAAATAACCTGGCTGCGGATAATACTGTAGCCAGTCTGTTGAGTTTTAGATTAGACCAGTGGTATTCAAACTGTTTGTCGCGCACATTACCCAGGGTCAGCATTGCAGCAAGTGTTTGAAAGATTTAAATACTCCAGATAATATTAATACATCGTGATAATTTGTAGAGATTTTATCAAACTCTACAACTATGCTCATTTCGAGAGCATAAACAAAAACCAGACTGAAACGTCAGTTGTCAAGAGAGTTTAAATATATAGATACGTAGCTGTCTACATCGTAGACTTCATTATCGTCATCCTCAACCCACACATCGAACACCATAGTAGTGACCCAACAGATATTACGAGACACGTGTCCTAAAATTTAAAGTTAAAAGTATCATTATAAACCTGTACGCGTATCATAGATTAATATACTTGTGTATATCCTACTGTGTAATATCACCAGAAATGTGATTGTGCTTTATACGAAATACAAAACGATAAAAATCCTCACGCGCGCTTCCTTTTGCAAAGACCCGTTTAATATCACACTAGAAATCTAAATGCAACATGTCTGACCATATTATATTAGCGGAGTAGTTGACTCAATACAACAACTACACCCCCCAATAAAGCCATGATTGCAATGTTATATTCTATTACTGCATTTTTTGTTATATCCAATGCTTTTTAAAGAGTGTTTTTCTCGCCTTAGCACGTGGTTTCAAAAATACTGTTGGGAAGATAAAGTTCACATGGATTCAAGAGCTTAGAAACATTATGGTAGCTATAGTAACCTCTCGTATGGATAGGAGGTCATGCGTTGCTTGGGAGAGATTAAGGAAGGAATATTAATAATACAACTGTTTAAAGTAGAGTACAGAGAGTCTACTAAATGATTTTTCAGTGTGTATAAAAAATCTTTATGTGTATTCATTTTTAATAGAGAAATAATATACAAACCTCCACTCTGTGGAGGCCCATATGATCCTATCAGGATCGGACATGGTCGGAAAAAAAAAAAAAAAAAAAAAAAAAATTTATGTGTATTCATTTTTAATAGAGAAATAAAAGTAAAAGTAAGTAACGATTTTTCATAAATTTTGAAACTAAAATTATATAGGGTGTCGCGAGACGAACAAGTTTCAAAACCACCGGACTAGGGTATTATTATATTCACAAACGACTTCTACTTCGTCAGTTGATTATTAAATACATAGGTAGCTAAATATGAATTTATGATAAGTAAATCCAACGATGTTCAAACCCAAGTGTTACTTTATTTTTCATTTTTTAGAGAACACGTTCACTGTATTCTCAGTGACTTATTTATTATCCACATATATTTAATACTATTTCTTTGTGTTTAAATGTTATTTCGTCTTAAACGTCTTAAATTTATAATTTTAAATGTTAACGAAATGATTGCAATTTCATTCTAAAATGGGAACAAAATAGTCTAGCCCACCCGAATACATATATAAACATTGTATAAAATGATTTGATACGATGAAAAACAAGTGAAAATGCATTAGCAATCCACTATTACCATGTATGGGTGAAAATGATTAATGTTTCATCGGAAGTAGCGGCACCTGGTTATTTGATTTAGGGTCATAAATTTGTACAATGTGGACTCCCACGATGGCCGCGCGGATTAAGTGTCGGCCTATAGCGTCGTGGGTTCCAGGTACGAATCCTGGGTCTGGCAAGTACACATATTGTTTTTCAATTTGTGTATGAGTTGTATGGACCTAATAGGTTGAGCAAGTGGCTGACATCCATTTCTCATAAAAATCAAAAACTCTTTTAATACAAACCTCCACTCTATGGAGGCCCATATGATCCTATTAGGATCGGACATGGTCGACAAAAAAAAGGACTTATACATTTGATTTTGTTGTAACGCTTGAAGGTGTGAATATGCGTCGAAAATGATTGTGCACGTGCATTTATGGCAAAAAGCATACTAACAATTGTATTGTTTTTTTTTTGGTGGTCTTAATACCTACCATTGTATCAATAATGTCTCTTATTAACGAAAGTGTCTAATATTTACAGTTCTTCATATCCGACAAATCACTGCTTCTATATTTGTTGAAATTTTGCTCAATGAGTTTGACAGTGTTGGCAAGTCGGTATTATCGTTTCGACTTGTTGAATAAATTGGTTCTTTGTGCGAAATCAGGAAAGCAATTTTTTGTTAGCTTTTCTTCAGATTAAATGGATTTTCAGTGTGCGAAGCACTTTACAATTACAAATATAATTCTTGCGTCAAGCTATAAACACAACTATAATATACCTAAAATAGGAATAAGTACCAGTGGCGAATGGGTTTTTTATGGATACTGTTGAATAAAATAAATGTTTATCCAAATTCTCGTACGAATTTGTTTTTTAAAATAGAAGGAATTCCAGCTGTACGATTTTAAGTTTCTGGAAACATTGTTATTACGTAAAAAATGTATATTTGTATATGAAATACGGAAATAAATCATAGATAGATATGGAGAAATATATAAGAAACTGGTATGACTCGATTTGTTTTTTAAATCAATAAGCTAGACATTTGTTAGATGTTCTATTTATATGAACATACGGTCAGTGACTTTAGACACGTACGTCAGTATCACACTGAACATAGAACTCAAGTGAAACAGCGCGACCGACAACAACTATGGCCTTGTCCACATGGCACGTCTCTCGCCGCGATTCGCCGCGGGTGAATGTGGACACCTCAATGAAGTCACCTGTACCTCGACCACGCGCGACAGTCATCACGGCGCGAGTGCTTGTGGACGGCTCAATGAGGTCACATGTATCTGGAATGAGCGCGAGTCAAATCGCGCAATGTGGACAAAGCCTTGGTGTGCTACCATTTATATATGTTGTGTGCTCCATACCTTCGCCGAGACCACCCGAGCACGAGAGTATATAACAGTTGACGCAATCGTTTCTTTCAATTTTATGTTAATATATATTTAGACTTTCTTAAGTATATTAATATTTATCTATGTAGACTACATTTTCGCTTTTACCAATTTACGATCAATGTTATTACGTAGTAGGCATTCTTTCGATTTTTTTTAAGGATGCTGTGTATCTACAGCATCTACAGACCGTACGCCACTGGTAAAAACGTTTATTTTATAAAGTGTAAAGAAAACGTAGCGACAAATAGTGGAAACATACTAACACTCCTGCGATATAATATAATAATATTTATAATCTTAAAAATCGTCTTGTATATCAATTTATATATAAATATTATTTCAGATATTGAATATTTTTTTTCGGTTTTAATAATATTAGTACATATCTCTCTTTTGATTCTGAAGTACTCAATCTGAAGAGAAATGAGATCACAAAGCTTTTTCTTCACTCAAATTGTATTTAAATTAATTTATGTTGGGGATTTAAACATCGTAATAATATAACAAAAAAATATAAAGAATGCCGTACATAATATAATGTTAATTTTATTATACCAAAGAAAATATTGTTTTTCAAAAACATACATTTATTTGCGACATGTTTATTATTCAACATCAAATAAAACAATCTGATATGACTTTTATGACTAAAAAATATATAATATTTCAAATGATTTTATTTCGTAGTTTTAAATATTCATAAGTATTTAAATACTGCATTCCTTTAAATCGACTGTGTAACAAACTAAGACGAGGAAACCAACTATCCAACTGAATTCTTAAACTCATTGGATCTGCTTGGCTTGCCACGGCATAATTTACAACTTGTTGGTTGGTTCGGTAGTCATCATGCTTCGAAATCTGAATCAACCAAAACTATGTAAAGGAACGCGTTTGGTGGTGAGAAATCTCATGGGCAATGTGATTCACGCGACGATAATCAAAGAAATGTTCAAAGGTGAGGAAGTTCTCATTCCGAGAATTCCGATGATCCCAACCGATATGCCATTCGAGTTTAAACGAATTCAATTTCCGATTCCTCTTGCATTCGCCATGACGATCAACAAATCACAAGGCCAATCCTTGAGTGTTTGTAGCCTGAATCTAGAAAATGAATGTTTCTCTCACGATCAATTGTACGTAGCATGTTCACGTGTCTGCAAACCATCCGCTTTGTTCGTTCTCGTACCTGACAACAAAATGAAAAATGTTGTATATTACAAGGTGCTTCAATGAAGGGAATCGACTGAGTGCAACCCATCCAGCAAATAGTTTAACACAAAGTAGTGCAACAATGCTACGCGAATCGTTTTGATTCGCTTCAATAATGCAAATGCCTTGCTGCCACGTGAATTACATTCATTTTAATGTAATTAAAATACTTTTCATTTTGATTTGATTTTCACATATTTAGTGAACTCAATTCATTTTGAGTATTCATTTTAACGTACTAAAAAACTAAATTTAATTCAGCTAATAAGTAAACACAAGATTTATTGGTTCTGAGGCGGTACGAAGTTCGCTGGGTCAGCTAGTACATATAATATATATTAAGATTTTTTATTTTTGTATATAATACTATTAGATAATGTTTATAAATTGAACAATGGTATGTAATTAGTTTGTTTGGTTTATAAGAACCCCTCTTCGGGTGAAGGCCTCCTCCAAAGTGTTAATCTCTGGCCTCTCTGGTTTCTTTCTCCATTCCCGTTTGATTTCGTAGCTATGTATTCGTCTTGTCTGGGTTGGCCTATTTTTGCATTTAGGTCGCCCATTATTATAAAAGTTTTATGTGCTTAGTTAATAGCTTTGTTCACATTTGTATAAAAATTATTAATTTCTTCTTTTTTCGCTATTTCTGTGGGTGCGTATACTTGTATGAGAGATAATTCGTTTCCTTGTATTTTTAAATTCAATAGTGCTACTCTATCTGTTATACCTATGAAGATTTCTATGTTGTTCTCTTGAGTTTTTATGTATCGAAAATCCGGCGCCATACTTTCCAGGTGTAAGTCCTATGTGACATAGAATATGATTGTCATATTTTTCTATCTTTGTTCCTTGACGTCTCACTTCAGATATTCCGATTATGACGGTTTTTTTTATCTTTTATTGCCTCTCTCAATTCTATTAAGCGTTCTTACGATGACAGTGATCTTATTTTGTATGTTAGTATGTATGTAATAATTATATAGTGAAACAATTTAACCTTTACCTTACGCAGATTGTATTTTTTCCAGTGTGCACGAATTACAAAGGATGAATATAATTATTGTTACCTACCGTTACTATCTTCGATTGCTCTTGTGTGAAGACTATCGCATCATTTTCTCTCACTCGGAGTTACTTCAACAACATTATTATTTCCTATTAAAACCATGAAACTTTACGCATATTATGTGATTTTTATATTTATAGCTTTTTTTAACTTCAAAGAATCACTGTTGACATCAAAATTTTTCAATATACGGTTATATCAATAAATCTTGATTAAAAATGAAACAATATACAATGACGTATGTAATCTTTTGAAGGTTGGTTCTACGCCATTTTGATACGGGGTACTTTTCAACTAAGACAATTTACCAAATTATTATATAAAAACATGTAAGTACTACATTTAATTTAATAAGATGGCGTGCCACCAACTTTTAATATTTTCCAAAAGAGAGTATTTTTTTATTGTTCTATCTAAATATAAAACTATCTGTCACCAATAAATTATCCATTAGGATAAAATCGATTTAGGTTTATTATTATAATCGTTGACTAAGTTCTAATAACAGTATTTTTTTATAACTAAATATTTTGGGTATTTGTTATTTCAAGTAACTCATCATTCTATTAAGAATAAGCAGAGAAAAGTCATTTAAATAACAATTATTATACAAAGAAAGATTCAATCTTTATCAAATAGACTATACTAAGTTAAATTCAATTATAAATTATTAACACGTGTGAAATTTTCCATGTAATCTCATAAATAACTTCGGTTTTTAACCTCACCAACCGACACATACATCCATTAATGCAATTAAGCAATTTTCGCCGTCTTATCTTGCAGAGGCGAATCGTATTTTTCACCCAGACAAGAAAGCAACTAGTATTTTTAATGAATAACGTCACACGATTCTAGTGAAATATGTCTACCACGTTGTAAAATAATAATTATTGCCATTTAAAAATAATACTTATGAAAAAGTAATCATATGGATTGAAATTATTACTATATTACCTTCATTATTACATGAATATAATAAGTTATGCTATGCACATCATAAGTTTTAAACGTGATGTACCACGACTGTCCTATTATTCTACCGCCAAATTTTCTTAACATACTATAAAGAGCAGATAGAAATAATAACCTTCCAAACTAGACAAATAATGACAACATCGATTTGTGCACGGCCGCCTTACATGACGCTATAAACGTGTATCGCTAGATATGAGACTAGCTACTTACAATATGTAATCATTGTTTAGCTGGCCATCTACATAATTATTATGTATTAGTTTCGCACGACAATCACCACAGTCCGCTCTCACGTTTTAAGCATCGTTAGTAATTGCTTCATTGCCGGGACTGTGTCTCAGTCGACCAATGTAAGTCGTACTTTATGTATAAGGATCATCACGTATAAATCATTATTACATTGATACTAACGTAATAATAATTCGTGACAATAATAGGGCCTGTACACGTGCATGGATTTACTGACAGCAATAGTGTGTATTTTAAACTATCGTGACAATAACTGTTTACATGTAAAAGTGCTGACTGTGTCTCCAATCTCATTCTTCAAAAGTAAGCGAGACGCGATGTTGTCATTTTATAGTACTATTTGACAGTTCGTAAAAATTGGTTAACCTCAAAATGAGTCTCTCCGTGGTGTGGCTCGTTTTTTGCCGGCAGGCTCGCCACTATCGTTCTACTGCGCAGGAGAAGAAGCTTCCGAACATTTTTGATTCATGCTTGCAATCTTGCAACTTACATGATAATACGTGTTTACACGTGCATTACCTTATTATGGCCGCGATAATACGTACTGTCAGCAGAAAATCCATGCACGTGTAAACCGGGTATAAATACACTTAAAGTACGTGTCTTGGTTTGACAACATGAATTTCCCATAACCTATTTTATTAAAATTAATAAAAAATATTTCTATTATTTTCCCCCAGAATCCAACAACAAAACTCTGGAATCTGCATTTTGTGCCATGTTGAAGAAAGAAGCCGACTGGCCTCTGTACGAAATCAGCAGCGTGGGATTTTTTCTACTCCCAGCTGCGGTGATCCTGGTATTATACGCCAGGATGGGGCTGAGGATCAGAGCAAGGAGCAAGAACCACTTGGGGAAAGGCGTGAAGGGATCCGTGCATGGTGAAATGCGGCAGGCGAGGTCCAGGAAAGCCATTATCAGAATGCTTGGTAAGTGAAACTTAATTTTGAAATATTAATACGAATCTTTCATTATATTTAAACTAATTTTAGAGACTAAGCTATGCAAGTTTCCTAAATATGTGTCCAGTAGTTTTTGAGTTATACAAAAGACACATTTTTATAAAAAAAAAAAAACTATATTTTCATGAATTTTCATAAAATAGTTAAATTACAGATAAAATGCAAATATGTACCATTTCATCCCTTGGCACTCCTAAAGAGGACGGGAGAGTGCGGAGCGGCAATACCTCAATATCAATGTGCTTAGTAAAAATTTAGAGAACCACAAGTTATTAATTATTATAGAATGAAAACTCGATATTCGGCGATGTCGTCTTGGTTTGACGTTTAACTATTGAGCTATATGGATTACGACAAATTATTTATCATTGCGTATAGATAATTACATGTATATTATGTTCATACTCACCCATTAGGTAAAGGATTATCTACTGTCTTGAAAAATAAAATCAGTCTCTTCAACACAGGGAACTAAGAAATAATGGGAACTGAAATACATAATGGGTAAGGCGATAGCAGGTAACCGACTCGAGTAAGGAAGAATCCGGGTTAAACTTACACACGTGTCAAGAATACGTTTTACGTGGAATACTGAAAACTGCTCTCGGTTTATGCATTTACGTTCATTTAATGTTGGTGTATTACACACACTATTGCACGTGCATAATGCGTGCTTCATTTTCGTAGGACACTCACACATTCAAAACCCTGCATCATATGCGGTGTATTGAATATGGCCTATCCGTATTTTATTTATTATCTGTTCTGTGCTTCAACATTAAATAAATTTAATACAAAGGCCATGTACCTACTAAAGGAAAAAGGTTGGAGCGATATGATGGAGGAAGAAAGCACATCATCATGTATAAACCTACTTACCTTTTTTTATAAACAGAAGGTTACTGCTAGTACATTAAAGCTATTACACAATTTCTGAAACTGGTTAAAATTAAAATTGTACTTAATTTGGTGATAGTACCTATTTCAAATCCACAGATACTAATAATTTTATTATTAGAATACATAGATCTCTCACTTTAAATAACTACTCGTGGTATATTGGTACGTGCTTAATGAAGTAATTTAATTTTAAATAAAATAATATTACGTAGCTAAGGAACCACTAAGTATAATTTACAAAGGTAACTCCGTCATAACCATTCAAATTTATCCGGAAACCTAAATTTCTGGAATATTCCATTCTAAATGTCATTATCATAACCGGTTTCTCTACGCTTACTTTTAACTACTGTAATAATATTATACCAAAGGGTTTTAGAAATAACTGAAATTACCAGACAAGTTCTACGCAATTAGGCACTAAAACTATTGTCTTATGAAATTAACCAAGTTGTGAAAAAGACAGCTTTGGAACGACAAGAAATTAAATTTCACAAACTTCCGAGGAAGAAACGGTAAAGCTTTTACAGAAATGACATAGATATATATTATATTATTATATTCTATATCACTAATCGAATAGCAACATAAGCTTTTTCTCCAACATCCGCCACCTCAGGCGTAAACCGTGACTCAGTGGGGATGACTTTTTTTATTATTATTTAGCACCTATTTTAAAAACTTTTTATTATCTACGAGCATTTAGCATAGCATAATACTCATGTACCTCATTCTTTCTCTGTCTTTTGAATATCTCCGCTCCTAATACGATCATTTGTGGGCCTCCACAGAATGTAGGTTTGTATTAACAGATTTTGTTTTTACGAGAAATGGATGTTAGCCACTTACTCTACCTATTAGGTCCATACGCCAAACACAAATTGAAAAACCATATGTGTATTTTCCGAACCCTATATTTGAACCACCCTCGACATTACAAGCCGACGCGTCAGCAGCTCGGTCATCGTCGGCGTAAATAAATAAATTATAGCAAAATAATTTTATACCAAACTACATAAATAATGATAATTACACATTTATCTCGTAAGAGGTATTTTGATATATAATATGTGTACATATTATCTCATATATACCTATTATAATGGTATCAGATTCTTGTGGCAGTGTATGCAACTCATTTAGGTGTTGGTATCATTACTTTAAATGACACTTACACCGTTACAAAGTGATTTCGTCGTGGCCGCAATACCAGAACAATCTGTCTTTCCTCTACCTAACATTTTTTATTACGCTAAAATGCACAAATGCTTCAATTTTGAAATACATTATTTATACAGAATATTGATGATAGATTTTAAAACACAATGATAGTGTGTTGTTGTCATTCGCATTATGCATTGAAAAATTAGTTCACAATTAAATCACACATAATATTGTCTCTGTTCTTGCAGAACACACTAACTGGAGAATACTAGTTTTGAGTAATTTGACTTTGAAGTTGTTAAAATGTTTGAAATGATCTATCATGTGAGTTTATTAAGTAATCGTAAAAAGGATGACTTTAAAATAAAGACTGTTTATTTATTAAAAAGGTTTTCAGACGGTAAAGTTTGAAATAAGGAACATTTTGGTATAACTAACTCAGTATGTCATTAGTGTCTTCTGCCAGAACAGTGACGATATACAATAATTATATAACTATGGTTATTTTATTTTTGACTACCAAATACCAAAACCCACACTATACCACACTAAATTTGCTGTTATATGGAGTAGTACTCGGCAATTTATATTTTATTAACTTTCGTATAAATTAATTGATTGTGCCATCTACCTGAAAATTTATCAAAGCAAGTGTATATCCATAAGACGCAAGCTGCAATATAAATTACCTGTATATTAAATAATTGACCGTGAATGAAATCGAATTTTCAGTAAAGCGAAACTATTAATATTAATAACATTTATCTTCTACGTTCCATATCAAATAGATACCTACGTGAATATATTTAGTGTATTAATGAATGAGAAGCACCCTTCAAAGTAATGCTATGAGCATTCCTAGACGAAGTTCCCAAGAGCCTGGTTTTAAATGCTGTGCACTAAAGGATTCCGAGTGTGAGTTCAATCACTCGTACTTTGGTCGAGTCTATATGAGATGAAAACATCTTCCCACACCGTATGAACCAATGAAGTAGTTTCCTTTCATATAAACCAGGGCCCCAAACTGTTATTTTTTTGTTGTTTTAATTTAATAAAACGCATTTTTTTTTGTAGTACTTATTCCACTTTTAATCAATAAATAAGGACCGGTTTCGTCCGCCTCAACTGAATACATTTTTTTAAAACAATATTTATCAAACAAAATTCAAAGCGACAGAAATGATATAACAATAGGTACATTAATTATCCGTCCAATAATACCTTCCCAATAACAAATTAATTTAAAATTAATGAGGTTGGGCATTAATATTTCATACTACATCAGGGTCTTTTTTTTGTTTCGGTTTTCATTCCAGTTCAAGTAAAAATATACATGACGCGCCTAGTTTCAAAAGCCCCTAAAAAATTATACTTAGGTAGTTTTTATAAGAATGAGGAAAACTAATATCTACTTTATGTATTTTATTTTTTATTCCTTACATTCTAAAGAGTATTTTGGTTACCCATTTCAGGGGTATTTGAAAAGCACACCCAACCATTTTAACGAGTTTTGAAATTTACCTTGATCATACATAATTACGTATTGACGGTTTTTGGCGTTTTTTAAAGTTTAATCTTTGGCCATCATATAGGTAACATCCAAATTCACATCAAATATCCATCTAAATACATATCTAACTCAAACATTTTCAGAAACCGCTTTAGGGGGATTTGAAACTAAGCGCCTCATATACCGGTTCAGCTCCGAGTGATTAATTCATACAAAAATGTATTTTCTACCATAATTTAGAAGATTTAATGGTACTTATATGATAGCCCGGAGACACGCTCCAACACCAGTGGTTATGCGTAATGCTGCACCACACGGCCGAAACTATATATATTTTTTTAAATACTGCGTTATCTAAACGACAGCTGAAGTGGGAAGTATGAACAGTTATTACAGTTCGATAACGGTAAAAAAACGATTTTTTCCAATACGATTCCGGTTTTCGTTCCAACAAAAATATCAGTTTTCGGTCTAGCTTCCGGTCGAAGCTCTGATATAAACTCAATCATAATACACCAGTGGTTTTTAAACTTTCAACATTCGTAAGTGGTGCCC
Source organism: Rhyacophila brunnea (assembly GCF_057557595.1). Lineage (NCBI taxonomy): Eukaryota > Metazoa > Arthropoda > Insecta > Trichoptera > Rhyacophilidae > Rhyacophila > Rhyacophila brunnea. Next base: position 28,273,543 of record NW_028232774.1, read on the forward strand.
TACCAAATGTTATATTCTGAGCAGCCAATTATATATAACTAAGATATTTTTATATTTTCTATATACCCATAAAAATTAAAATCGAGTAGGTATTTAAGCGGTTTTTGTCATTACGAGGCTATGCGGATTTTTTTCTGATAGTTTTCAGTCTTCAGATTTTTAAAATTTCAATTAAAATAACGTACATAATACTAAAATAATGTACAAATATCAAAATAAACAACAAATTTGGCATTTTGAAAGAAAAATAACTAAGGATTGTCACCTATATTCTAGTATAAAGGACGAATAGTCACCGTACCGATAAAGGAAGAGCAGGTTACAATTTATTATCTTCTAAAAAAATAGCCTTCAAATTATACAAATCTATCATTAGGATCGTGCATCAGCGCGTTGAATTAAGATTATCTCCTATTTATTTTCGCCTCAGAAAGCTACGGATTTATTTTAGTTTAATTTATTAATTATTAATTTATTTTGTTTTATTTTCAAAGAAACAATAAAAAATGGATTAAATTAGAGAAACGGCCAACACACATTTCTCACAAAAAGTTTTTTTTTATCTTTTATATAAAAATAAATCCATCCAAAAAAAGAATCAATTCAGTGTTCCCTCATTTTTTATTCTTTTAAAATTATTATACTTTCCTTGTAGAATCTTGATTTCTCGAGAAAATATATTCTCAAATATTTTGTGAAACGAGAATAAACTTCGAGGCGGGAATTCACAACCTATACCTACATTGTATTTAACTAAGTAGGTGATGAAACGTAAATAATGATATTTTTATCCGATGTGAAAATCGGAATAATAGAATTGTTATTAGATGTAAGGAATTGAATTGAATTTAATATTTTAACAATAAATTTATCTTTAGACATTCCGGTGTCAAACAATCCGGTGCTCTTAAAAATACTGTAGGTAATGTAATAAATAATATTATTAGCTAATACAGGTACAAAATCTTTCGCAGTCTAGATTATTATTTACATCAAAACGACTTACGGCTTACAATATACGAGTACATGGCGTATTTATATATTGAAGAGTGTTTTGATAAAAAAGGATGATTGCTATGAATACTTTAACTACAATAATGTGTAACATCTATACTTAATATTTAAAATAACTCTTTTTTTTTTAATTGCAAATACTACAAATAATTTAGTTATCTGTATTCTCTTTCTAAGGATCTTTCTGCATTTTAACAAGCCGATAGAAACATGTCATGGATATGGCATGGATATATATATACCGGTGCCTTTTTGGTGGGAATTATTTCCTTAAAATGTGATTTTATGTTGATGACTGTGGTTTTTTTTCTGTTAGCCGTCTCGCACATCTAAACTCGACATCGTCTGCGGTACAACCATAGATCAAACCTTCTAGGAACGTCGCACCGATGTTTCATATTCAACCACGTGCATAGGCTTTTACGCTGTCGAAACGTCAAAATAAGCTTGACAAGCTTGACGTCTGTATAGAAATGACCGAATCGTAGCCTGTGCGCATGCGTGACCGCAACGCTGGCGGCTTTGACTCGCAGCGTAAATCGCATGCAACTTGTTGCTTGCAACACAAGATGTTTTTTTCAAACTAAAATGTTGCATTCTTCCATGTGCGGAGCTTCATTTGACAACGTGTGATTTGTGAATAACGATAACGTCACATTGACGTATTCGACATGTTGTAGACGGACGAGTTTAGATGTGCGAGCCGGCTGAGGAATATTTCTGTGTTGCCATCTATACCTTGCTGTGAATGGAAGACCTGTTCATCCTCAGATTACATCGAAATGTATTGTTTTCCGCATTTTATTAAAAAGGGCAAGACACATCCACTACTTAGATAAAAATTTTCAATAAAGATTTATGAGGTAATATATATTTCGTTTTTTTTTTTATATATATTACTTTCGTATACCTAAGTGATAAAAGCTACATTTGAATGACTTCCATATAAAAAATACTGCCTTAAAAGCTTTTCTGAAAGTAGGTAATAGCTTTATCGAAAGCGAAACGATAAGTCTTTCTTTGTAATTCTCTCTGCTGTGCAACGATGTGCCGTTAAAATTTCTTCAAAAGATACGATACACAATGGGCCAAATTGGCCTATTGAAGTATGATAAACTATCGCTTTTACGGATTAAGTACATCATAATAATTTATACCACATGAGTAGGGTTTCCGGATAGTAAATTTTGAAATTTCTACGAAATAAATTATTAATTACTTCATCATGTCATGCTCCAGACACTACGCATAGGGTAAGCACACGTTTACGCAATTTTATTCAGTGCAGTACCATATATCTAGGGATGTCATATCGAAAGAAAAAGTTTCGATACTCAATATTAAAAAAGTATAATAAAAATAAGTACTGGTGAGAATTTAATACAGACAGATATTTGTGGTTATAAAAAAATCTGCTAAAATGAACCGTAAAAAGTTAAAAGGTAAAAAGAAAGATTTTGTTGCGAGAGCAATTTTTTAGCTCCAACAAATAAAAAGTCACAAAAAATAATGTATTGATACTTGATTTTTTACGACAATGGCGCCTTTAGTGTAAAAAATTCTTTATCGGTGCCATAAAAGTATTATTTTTTAGATTTTATGAGTTAGTAATTGAAAATGTTCCTTTCAAAATGAGATTCGCCATCTTTTTTAGATTTTATGAGCTGTCAAATGAATCCCTATCAGAATCTGACGTAAGAGGCCTTTTCTCGGTGTCAATCTATGCGCAATATTTTTTATATACTTACCTATTTCCGGTTCCGTGTTCCTTGTTCCGTGTTCCTTGTTGTAAAGTAAGTCATTCGTCGCATATGTGCAACCACCGATCATGTAGATCGTGAGACAAGAGATTTTACCAGACTATTTAAGAATAATTGCTGTTTATGTCTATCTTGGAACATATTGCTACGACCGCGTTACAAACACTCAAGTTCATGAGCGAAGACATCAACCCACGGTGATTGTGTCTCAGCCTCAAATATTCCGTAGTTGTGGCAGACATACCCTTACTCTGCAGCGGTGGTACAAAAGCGATCTACGTGCTCCAGATCTCACATGACAGAAAGCGATAAAAATGGCGTGATATTGTGCTTGCCGTATACTCCAGTAATGTAGCATAACATAGTAAAGTACGTAGTAAGTAAAATCAACGGGTCTAGGACGATTTGGCACCGGACAACTGGACGCCACGGAATTCGAAAATAAATAGACGTTAGGTACTTATAGGTACTTTAAAAATATATTCAATATTATTATTTATATTTCAATGATTATATTATGATTTAATAGTTGGTGAGAATGTAAATATGCAGACGTAAACAATGATTTAATCGTGCATAATATGTTTAAGTTCCAACGAAAAAAGAGTTTTTATTATATATAAAGCCTTAGACAGGCTAATTCTCAATCCGCGATAAAGAATACATTATTTTAAGAGTAAAATGAATTCAAACTACTAAGTAGTAGATAGAAACTGATTAAAATACCTCGTCTACACGTGTCTACGGCGGTGCGGCGTCCAATTGTCCGGAGGCCAGTCGTCCCATTCCCAAATCAACATAAAATGTCAGGGCACCGTGGCGCACAGTTTGAATAATATGGCAACAGAACAAAAACATCAATACTACTATCGATCGAATAGTATCAATACTTTTAGACACGTCCTTACATATCCCACGCAGCTTGATAATAGTATGTCAAGTCGGTTGAAAAGAAGGTATCACTATTTGAAGTGATGGCAACACTTGTACCTAACCTGTCACTATATAATATTGTATTATCTATGACTGTCACTCATTCTACTGTCATTACTCAGCCTGTTTGCAGCAATATATTATCAACGTTAAACCTGCAGGGTGAGGGAGGGTCGGCCAGGATAACAGAATCCATGGGGATGGGTTATAAAAGTAATAGTAGTGACGAGCTCTCGGGAGGCATCTGGAAGTCGAGACTACCAGCTCAGACAACCTTTATTTTAATTTTATATTTTAAATATTCTTAGTGTTCGAATTTCCCGTAAAATTATTTATGAACGTAGTTTGTAAAACAGTTTCAATTCCAGACGTCGAAAAACATTATGTTTGAATCTATTAATGTATTATTTTCGTCATCATCACACTATCCGTGGCTTTGTCCAACTGGCTTCCTCTTAGGTATGCTTACATAATGTAATTTAAACACTAGACGATTTTTATATTTGACCACGTATTTCTTCCGACGCGGTGTAAATGATAATTTTGCCATTATTGGTAGTATTCACATGTATATGTATACGGTGCAGAACTAACCTGCCATTAGTAATGCCAATTGGGAGGGCAGTGACCATGTTTAATGAAATCGCTTCGTATATTGATATATTCCACTTACGTGAGGGTGAATTTAGGTGGACGTTGTTTTACAAGTTTTTAAGATAGGGTCTATCAAAGTTCACTCTGTGTGCTTCCATCTACTTTTATTTTGTTACTTATTTTATTTATTTTGTTATTTTATTACTTATTCTCTGTATTTTTATTTTTAAACATTATTAACACTTATTTTATGTCATGTCTTGAACGCTTTGAATTTATAATTTGTTATGTTCATTATATATAAAATAAATAAATTTGATTTGATTTGATTTGATCTATCGTATACACAATACTGCTTTCGTCCTTTATGGCAGCTAACAAGGGTAAGAAAGTATCAAAATATTAACACTTATTCCAACAGTTGGGTACAATAATTTAGCCGTAATAAATGTCAAAACTTTATATCTCATTATAAAATCTATCACAGCCAAGAGAAGTGATGTTAAAACATAGCACTTATTGGAACAGTTACAACTAACTTATTGTAATTGTTACAATAAGTGCTAATATTTGGATACTTTCCTACCCTAGATAGGGGCCGAAAGCAGTCTTGTGTATAAAATAGATGCGCTGATAACTATATTAGAATTCGGTAGCATCAGTTGTTTGTTCTACCAAACTGCAAAACTTACCTGTTATTTGGTAATGCCAATTGGAAAGGCAATAACTATGTTCAACCAAATCGCTACGGATATATTCCACCTACATGAGAATATATTATATGGGATGGCATTGATTGATAAATTCTTAAAATAAGGTCTACTTTGTTTATTCGGTGTACTTCAATGTATCTACTTTATAATTATTTTTGTCTTTATACCATTTTTCTTAATACTGCATGCATTTCTTTGTTTTTAAATATCATGTTGTGAACGTGTTAAATTTATAATTTGTAAAGTTCACCAAGTAGGTATATGTAAATAAATATTTTTTATTTGAATTTGAATATGATACGTAATACGGAATATAAGAGAAAGATAGTAGAAAATAGGTAGGTTAACAAATTATAAATAGGTACAGTTATATCATATATATAGTATATATTTATATATTTTACTACGTTTTTGTTAAGTCGTATTCTTGTTTGTCCGGTGGTTGGTTATCCAGTACAAATCTTGCAATCAATTTTTAACTAACTTCCCGACTAGCTAGACATTTGAAACTTTTAGAATATATCAGAACACGATGCCAATGCATTCTTTCAATACTTTTAGCCATCTTTAAGTAGAATTGAATTCATTCTCAGTTGATTCTGTTTTGTATGAAAAGTTATTTCGGAAGTAATCATATATACGTACGTCCGTTACTATGGAAATCAAAATGAAATGTCAAAATGCTATTTCAGTATTCTATATTTATTCTGTATTTATATGAAGCACAAATTTTTTTGATCGTTTAAGCTAGTCAAGTCAAGTTTATATGATTCGACAGAAAATTTAAAAACGTTGTATATAAAAAGTTCTTTTTATCATAAGTGTACTGTTTTAAAACTATTTCTTTGCTTTTAAATTGCATAGTATGAACGTCTTAAATTAATAATTTTCAATGTTCGCTATAAGTAAAATAAATAAAATTTTATTGATCGATCAATTTAGTTTCAGTACCAACTAATAATGTTATTTAGCAGGTAATTAAATTTGCATCTACGTGACAACGCTGTTAACTTAGCGTTCTTTTCTTTGTATGGAATTTTTTAATTGGCATCTAGCTTGCAAAATACGCATACTATGGCATATGACCTCTCCATTCAAAAGCTAGCTTAGTTTTTTTTATTTATTATTATTATTATTCTTATTTATATATAGATTACACTACACAGTCACGCAAACAAATCAAAATTGTCTTTATATACTTATCTGAAGCGAGCATGAAACTAATAAGGGGCAGTCCACATTATGACGTCACACGATTTTGGCTATTTTAACCCTTCCCCCCATCGTTACGTAACCTTTTACCCTACCGTCTATATTACGTCACATTTTTGACAACCTCATTAAATATTGAAATAACAAGTTTTTTATCATTAAATCCCTTTAATTTTTTTATTACTTTGTGACGTCACACTCCCTCCTTCGTCACAAATCATCACATTATAAAATCAGACCCTCCCCTAGAGCGTGACTTCATATGTGGAGTCAATGATTATTATTATTATTCAGCAGATATTGTCACTAAACCGTTAACGGCCCACATGCTCAGCGTAGGTCAAAATGGAGCATTTATAGTATTTTTTTAAAAACGGTACATGTTCAAACATGCGCGTTACCATGATCTTACTCTCTACTTCATTTATCGTTTGTCAATTTATGCCTACGGCCTTATGCTGTAGCTTAACCACTGGGAAATGCCAATAAAAATGGCGTATTTCAAAAAAATACTACCTTATTCTTAGGTCAACAATTATTATAAAGCAATCATTATTCGTATGATGTTTATCAAATTTGAATGGCCAAAGACATAGCTTATAATCATTATCTTAAGAATTATCTTCAAATGTGTTAATCGTGCCAATTTTTTAAATAATAAAATGCCTAATTCTTGTCAAATTTGGGATCACAAAGATTATAAAATATATTTTTTTATCGTAAATATGTCACTCTATAATAATAACATTAATTTTACTAATGGTTTTGTAAATGCGTTTAAAAATTAATAAATTTAAAAAATCTTAACACCACTTCACATGGATGTACTAAAATATGACTATATTCTAAAACATTAGAGCGAGAGGTTTAAAAGAATACCATTTTATGTAATAAAAATATTATGCAGTCATCAAATGTTTAAAATAAATATAAAGGATAATAAGGCTTCAAAATTATATAAATAGATTATCTACAACGGTTAAAGAATGTCCAGGGTTATGCTCTGAAAATACCATAAAACCCCTGCCCGTGGGCCCTTATCTATATTATACTAGATAGATAGGTAAGAATTTAATATATATATATAATTATAGTCAGATATGTTATTATATATTATTAAAACTTGAATAATGAATATATATATTCTAATAATAATACTGATCTTGAAAGTGAAACTTGTCGATCTTCGAAGTTAAAAAGACATCTTTAGCAAGAACGTGTTCGCAAATCCGATAAATTTTAATGACGGGAGAATTGTGTATAAAAGATTTTCTACTTGGCTATAAAAAACGATCTATATACGTGTAAGTGTGTGAAGTTTCTTGTAAAATATTTCGCAAATTTTAATGTAAGTACTTATTTAACGAAATTTTACATCGTTTCAAATATCAGCGATAGAGAACTAGTGACAATTTTTATTTTTATATGGTAACTTTTAAAATTCCTTTTAATATTAAACTTAAAATATAGGGCGATGGAATCACGTTCAAGTGACTAATTATTGGTACGTATTCTGAATATTCAGACATGACATCTTGAAAGAGAAGAGAGAGAGAAAGATATAGAGAAATATCAATATTTTTTTTCGACCATGCCCTATCCTAATAGGATTATATGGGCCTCGACATAGTAGAGGTTTGTATTAACAGATTTTGTTTTTTACGAGAAATGGATGTCAGCCACTTTCTCAACCTATTAGGTCCATACCCTGACTCACACACAAATTGAAAAACAATATGTGTACTTGCCAGACCCAGGATTTGAACCTGGGACCCACGGCGTGATAGTCCAACGCTTAAGCCGCGCGGCCACCGTAGGCGTTAGTATTTATGGCTAAATTCTAAATCTCTTTGAAATTGAAATTGAAGACGTATTCAACATACATGCAACCGCAAATTTTAAATTTAAAAAATAAACGAACAAGGGAATCGTTTATTTTAACCGGGTCGTGAAAGAAGACAAATGATATGATACTCTCATAATAGTTTGGCAGATGCTTACAGTACAGTACTGGCATATCACAACATCCAAAAATGTTGACAGGTGCACTGCGACATGGTAATTTTTTCTAGTATTATAATTTAAGAATGATTTTAAACCATTGTCGCTGCTTAGAAGAATAGATAATTTTAAGTGTCATTAGTTCACAATATTAAGACAATAGCCAATCCATTCCTTATATTAATTGAATTATGTGCTAATTTACTAGTGAAATTTCAATATTTTGTTTAATTTCATTTCTCATTAAATTTATCAAAAACTCATTCTTTCATACACAGATTATCATAATATGAAACCTCAATTAAATTATCTATCTGTAATATTTCTTAGAGATAACAAACAGTGCCCACGATAGCCGAGCGGCTAACGCGTCGGCTTATAATTTCATGGTGTCCCAAGTTCGAATCCTGGGTCTGGCAATTACACATATTATTTTACAACGTTTTTCTTAGCTTGTATTCTTATTTGTCCGGTTGTTGTTTGTCCGGTACAAATCTTGCAATACATTTTTAACTAACTTCCCGACTAATTAGACATTTGAAACTTTTAGAATATATCAGAACAAGATGCCAATGCATTTTTTAAATACTTTTAGCTATCTTTAAGTAGAATTGATTTCATTTTCAGTTTTCTGTTATTCTGTTTTGTATGAAAAGTTATTTCGGAAGAAATCCGTAAAAAGTAAAACTATTATTGGTTGTTAAGTGGGTCCTAGCAACTAAATTATTAATATATACGTGCGTTACTATGGAAATCAATATGACATTTCAGTATTATTTCTATCAAGTACATTTTTTTTGATCGTTTAAGCTTGTCAAGTCAAATTTATACGATTCAACATTTTAAATTTATTAATTATTTAAATATGTGTTAGTTAGTTAATAAGTCAGAGAATCCACTTAATAGGTCGAGAAAAGTGGCTAACATCTATTTATTGAAAAAAAACAATCAAACCTCTACTCTGCAACGGCTCATAAATGATCTTATTAGGATCGGACATGGTTCAAAAAAATTAATGTTTTAAAAATTAAATTTTCCGTATTAATTTCCACAGTTATATTAAGTACCTCAGTTGAGGCACGGTCTAAAAAGATCGTGGCTAGGCGATGCGCGGATTGCGGGTCGCGGGTGCAGATGGCGCATGCCAAACGAAATATAATTTGTCATATAAATCCGACTTGCGTCCATTTAATGTTCTGTTTATTGTTCTATCAGTAACAATAATAATATATTCATTGACATGTTTTCTTTTTAAAGTAAATGGGTAACGTTTTTAGTCATCTTTACACGATTTAAGAATTAATACCCCCGTCGCCATCACGAAACAAATTGACGTACTCACACCTCGACGTTCGCTCTCAGACTGCCAGCGAGTCCAAATATGTGGCTGTGCATATATGACGGGTGGTGATGGGAACTTTAACGTATGTTATCTGTTCTATTAGTAACAGTAGTAATAAGTAAATGGGTAACGTTTTTAGTTATCTTTACACGATTTAAGAATTAATACCCCCGTCGCCATCACGAAACAAATTGACGTATTCCCAGCTCGACGTTCTCTCTCCGAATGGCAGCGAGTCCAAAATGTTGTCGCGCGTATAGTTGAAAATTATTTGCTGTTTCACTGATGTATCGCCTTAATAAAAACATCGATAGAATTATTAGGCTATTCTCAATTTCCAATGAAACAATCGATCTTGTTATAAATATAATTATAGAAATAAGTACGGAAATAAAAATATATAACTAACATATAATAAACAATCTTAAGTGATAGTTATTTATAAAACATGTAAGTGAAAAAAATATAACATTTCTATTTATAAACTGTTCCATATTTTCTGGCGTATACGTGATGTTTACCTTTTGTTAGAAAAGTTTGCGGTTATCTTTAAATTGATATTGATGGTAGGTACTCATCTAGAGATAAAAACGCAATAAAGTAAATTTTAAACTCTTGGTTAGGTACTAGCAAAGACAAATACATAGTTTATACTAATCCGACCATGTCCGATCCTAATAGGATCATATGGGCCTCCACAGAGAATAGGTTTCTATTAACAGATTTTTTGTTTTTTACGAGAAATGGATGTCAGCCACTTGCTCAACCTATTAGGTCATTACCCTGACTCACACACAAATTTAAAAACAATATGTGTACTTGCCAGACCCAGGATTCGAACTTGAGACCAACGGCGTGATAGTCCAACGCTTAAGCCGCGCGGCCACCGTGGGTGTTATACTAATCAGTCGTTTATTTTCTCATAAATATCATAATTTTAAAATTATGTGTATCCCAATATATCTCTACACGTACAGAGGTGTGCTGTGACTTCTGTTTACACGGATACTGTTTAAAAATATTTAGTTACATATAGGTAGACACTGTGGACACTAGACTATTATACTTATTTGTTTTTATTGAACTAATAATACAAATTGCAGATGTAACTGATGTTTTTAAAATTCAATTAAACCCTGCCTAAACCAAACCATCATAGTAGAGTTAGGCTGTGGAGATCCGACAAAAATTTTGTATAGTTTGTCAGTCATACTTTTTTTTTCATTGAATTAAAAGTAGGCAATTTGTAGATGTTGTTGGTTAGTTTTTTTTTTAATTTAAGTTACCCGTGCCCAAACCAAATATAAAATATCTAAAATCATAATTTATTTTATATAATTTATGTATATACGAATATTTTTTCGATACTATTTATTATAGCTTGGTTTACGCAGGGTTTAATTAAACTAACCGACTCAATCTGCAATAATTTATATTCTTAGTGCAATGAAAACAAATAAGTATAACTCACAAAAGTTTAGTGTGCACTATTTATATCAAATCTTAACACCCCCACCCCTCGCCACTGTCTACTTTAGGGCTTATAATTAACTAATTGAATCATGACGAGTGGCCGATAAATTAGGTGATCTGGCAATGCAGAGTTGATAACCTAAAAATATTTACGCAATATTATTAATATAGATAAGAAGTATTATAGTTACGTAAGTAATAAATTTCACCAATTAACTTCTACCTAGATAATATTATTATTACGCAGTGTTTTATCGATTATTTAATTATATGATTATATTTTATAGGATTTACCTCAGCTACAGCATGACGTGCAAGCCGAACACCATTGATAATACATAATATTAAAATTATTGAACATACATAATTTTGAAAAAACTTCTGAGAAAATATATGACCAATAGAAAAAATTTTGTTATGAAAAAAAAAATACGACACCCAGCCTATAGGACGCCTATAAATAGTATTGTGGTCAATGTGCGTGGGCGCAAATCATTAGGTGTCGTTATTTAAATATATTTATTATATATTCGCACCCTCGCAACTAAACCGCCACAAGTCCAGATTTACGTGTTTTGAGTTAATTACTACGTTTCATTGTCTATCGTTCATAGTATATGTACCGAAAATTTCATATCTCTAAGTCATCAAATTCAAGTCAAAACTTCATTCAATATCTAAACATATTTCATAAACACAGTCCAAAAATGCGAAAGGTAAAAAGTTCAAAGCTGATTTTCTCTGTTTGACGGTTTGGATTGTGGCAGTTTAGTTGCGAGGGTGCGATATTTTCTCAGAAGTTTTTTTCAAAATCTGTATGTTCAGTAAAAAGAATGTTACATTCTTAAATCTTGTGAATTAATCGATGAATAAAAAAATAGTCAATTTATATTATTTATAACATGTACCTATTATAACCATGGCGAATGACAAAAATACTAAAAAATACACTTTAGCTATCTTTCCGGAATAATAATAATCTATCACACTAATTATTGTTATATTAAATGTGAACAAATTATAAATATGTGCAACAAAAAAATATTTATTGAGGTAATTGATAATATTATGTTAATTATTTAAAACACATAAGACGGCTGTCAAAAATTAACGCACTTTGTGAAGCGCTTTAATATGTAAAAACTACTACTTAATTTCGTCGGTTAAATAAATGTTACACATGGCTCGATTGCCGAACCACATTGACGTCAATCCAGTGGATGCGGGTTCGAGTCCTGCCGGGTGTCGTATTTTTTCAAAAAGATTTTTTCTAGTAGATATCTGAGTGTTTTCAAATTATATATTATGTTAAATATAAGAATGTTACATTCTCAAATCTTGTGAATTATTTGTTGAATAAAAAAAATATTTATTATTTTCAATCAGTTATAATATTATATAAATCGATTGCATATTATGAATAATGTATACTTTTTACCTGCTTATGAAATTGTTATTTTAATTTAAAGAAAATGTTTTATATCAATGTTTCCAACCTTTTATGTCATAAGATAATTCCGCATGAAAAGTATTCAATATTTTGTTAATGCAAAAAGCCTTTTAAAAATTTTAAAGACGTTTTTGAGGTAAAAAAAAACGATGTTGAGTCTTGGTGGGGCTCAATTAAGACCTCAAATTTTACAGTCATGAAGCCTTATATAAATAGATTATCATTCAAGTTATATTTTTTGACATTGTCGCATATTTAAAATATTACTTTGGAAAAAATGGTTGGTTTTATAAATTTGAAATGGATTTCAATATGTATCTATATTTATATACTTCAAAGCCAGTGTGACGCTAGCAAGATTTTATGAAAATTCATAAGATAAGTACAGACTTTGAACCTCAAGTATAATATCTTTCGTTTTCAATTCATATTTTGAAAATATTCGTAACAAAAACCTGAAGTTCCTAAAACGAAACAGCCAAAAACCTTTAATGCTGTTTTCCGAAAGTGTTATTTCTTGACATACGATACACCGGCTCTCGTATCCATAATTTTTTACGTATGGAGTTCGCCGTATTACACTTCACCGTGAAATGTTGTATCGGAAATAATATATGGTCATATATTAAAGACCGTCCAACCACTTTGGGTCTGATAGTACTGAGATAAAATTAATGTCTAAATAAAACATGGTTCTTGTCGGTTTACAGGAAGCAAGCGGCAAAAAAAATGAAAATAGCCGATATACTGGATTATCTGTTAAGTTAGGTTAGGTTAAAAAAATTTTTTAATATTAATCACAATGTCTTTGCCTTTTTGTACAAGGTGGTTGTTAGTAATTTTGAACAATCACAAACACCCAGGCTTTGAGAAAATCACATAAATATATTATATTCTCACCGGAATACGAACCCAAATCTCCCAGATGGAAGGCCAGCGTCTTATGCACAACACCACGAGAGCCTTCGGTTACGTTAGGTTAGGTACATTATGATCTGCAATGCTTCACGAATAACGCGTATTTTTTTTTCATCTCGGTAATATTTCATAAGAAAGCTCACTGTGCTGCGGTGACATGTAATACGTACAATTTACATGTAACCACTGGCTTTAAGGTACAGATTATAGTAGTAGTATAAATATATGCAGATTTACGTTAAACTGTCAATAATTTTTCACTTAGCTACTTTATATTATATTTCCAAAAACTTTCATATTAATACAGAGCATTTTAAGCAGTTTTCGGCCTCTAATTTAAAATTTAAATTTAGTCACATCGGTAAGTGATTGAGCTTTTTAAGTGGACTGTAATTATTTTGTGGGAAGATGAGGAAGTCGGATCTAGGGGTGGGGGCGATGGAACAGAATGCCAGACACCGACCTTTGTGATGATGTATGATGGCTTCATGGTCTGGTTTCAACTTTCACTCGCTCGTTGTTTTGGGTCATCCGGTTCGTACACTCACGCACTTTGTGAAACAGTTTTATGGATTATATGTGAGGGTGTATGAATGATGATGATAGATTCTGAATGAGTCTGTATCTGTTGAGTCAATCACTTAAGCGACGGAAAGCTATTAGAAGCCCGCTCACACTCGCTATCGAGATGCAACTGAATGTTCTTTGTAACACCGTCTCTCATGACCCGTAATTGCTTATTGATTGTTTTGTGACAATAACCTTGGGGATTAGGAGGTGGGTGAGGAGATAAGTAGTGGAATGGGAATATAAATGGCCCAACTAGTAAGTTTAACAACGAAAATATATCTCTATAAAATGATGGGCATATTTGCAATGCAGAATATCTTAATTTCAAACTTTGGCAGTATCAAAAGGATACAGATACACATAAATAGGATCCGTGACTTTAATAGGCCCACGCAGTACCTAACACAAAAGCACAAAAGATCAATGGCTGCCCTTAAACGACGACGTCTGTTTTGGCGGGAAATGAAAGGAAATAGTTTCCGGTTGCTTGGCAACTTCCCGCGCGAAATAATAAAGTTAGGAAACGTTTTCATATCTTATTCCCAGAAGCGTGCATTTAAGAGGAAAAGAATGAGAAATTCATGTTTTCTTTCCATTAAAAATCTGAGTTTTATTTTTAATACGACTACATATTATGAAATGGAAAGGTCCTTTGTTTTATGACCAAGCAAAATGGAGCTAAAACAATTCATATTATGATAGCTTCAATTAAAATTATTAAATAGAATTTTTCTTTAATATGATTTCAGAGGTATTATAATATCTACATGAGTATTATATTCAATCGTTACACGTGAATATCACCAGTATACCGTCACATTAAATTTATAACAATATTGTTAAACTTTGTTGTTACTACTAGATTTTTAAACAGATAGCTGTATCTAACAATATAATACGAAGCAGAAATTTATTACAACTTTTCTGTTTATAATAATTCTAAATGTATATAAAATATCTTATAATTCTATATTTTCTAAGAAATAACACTGGAATAATCATACGGTGTCGGCACAGTTTCAATTTTTAAAAACATTATTTTGTAGTCGGTGACGGATGAACAGAACAAATGAAAAAATGTCAAAATATCATTCTCATTACACACTGAATTTTTAGTTATTAATTAAATTATAGTGCATATTAAATATTACATGGTGGTTCCTTAAAATAGTGTGGAAAAATTTGCAAAGCATGAACAAAATACTGGCTATTTGGATGACTTTATTAATATTTATTTGCGAAAATAGTACTTTTACATAACACAAGACATTTTCCATGGAAATGGTAAAAAATATGATGTTGTTTAGATACTAATTTTATAGGGGGAGTTTTGGAGATCTTTCTCTGCTATTTTACTGGAGGCACGTTCTTAAATTATTGTATATGCCAATATTCAATAATAATTTTTTAGATATTGTTTTATACATCATTTTATGAACTTTCCATTACAAAATACTATGTATTTTTATTTCTGCTGTAATGTTTAACAAAGGAATATAATGCGTGTAAAATATATACGGTTAAATATCATAAAGATAATTGAAAATAATTTAAATTGAAAAATCACAAAAAATACAAACCTAACATTGATTAATGTAGCATGCATGTGATTATTTTAGAAATCGAACTGATGTTAATTTTTAAGTATAGTTTACAGTTTAAATGTTTAATGTTAAAAAAAAATACTTTATAATAATTCCAAAAAAAGAACATAGAACTTAATTTAAATAATTATGAACAACAAATCAAAAAGCAGTAAAAAAAAAAACACACATAGGTACCGATAAATTAATGTAGAGAAAAAAATGATTAACTTGTTATCGTGCATGAAAAACGTTTGGAGAAACAATAATCTTGATTATAAGTCATTTTTGAAGGCATGAGTTGCGATGTCAGTTACCTCCAATTCTATTTGCATTTATTAAAAACTATGTTCTTCAACTAAGTAATAGTACAATCGGAAATTATTTGCATACTCGGGGACATCTATCACCCGATATTAATATACCTACTTATTATTTGGCCAACTACAAAATTTGGTTTTCTAATACAGAGTTTCTCAATCGGAACGTTAACCGATGTTTTAAAATATTTATTATTATTATCTGGTTATTCTACGACTGACAGAGTGTATGCTAAATATTATTAATTTGAATTGAATAATCCCAAAAAGTCGCAAATAGTAAGTATATAATACATACGATTATTAGACGACGATTAGAAGCAAGATATTTTTGTCGGGATGTGAGTTACCTTTTGAGTGAGCCTGTAAAAAGGCTTAATTCTCGAGTTTGGAGATATAATATGGGTCAACCATATACACGGGTTAAGGAATATTTCAATAGTTACATCTGTATCATAATGAGCATTAAAGTTTATCACGTAATCACGATAATGTCAGTAATATTTATGCACATTTAGTTTTATGGCCTGACTGTTATTAAGTAATAAACCAAACCTGGTTTCAATTTATTGGTATATAGTGACTAGTTTTTAACGTGTCAACATACAGATTTCTTTTGTTTTTGATGGCTACTAATTCACCCATACCAAAAACATTGTAGAATCGTCATCACATGATGTGCAAAAAAATCATAAGATACCTCTTAGTTCTAGTTCAAGTCAAATGCGTATTATTAATTTAAGAATCTGAACATTGATCTGTCCCTATATAAGCGTTATTCTGTGTTCTGTTAAAATTGTATGATTTAAATGAGTGTCGTGACGTAAAAAATGTTGAAAAACACAGTTATAATAATTAAAATGTGGTCTTTCTATGAGTATGTCATTGTTCACATTTCAAATTATTTAAGGGCCGAGGTGCCGTATGAAGGTCAACAATGAAGAATTTCTGGTATGTCGGGTGTCTGGAAATCTGTAGATACTTAGTACGAAATTTATCATTATGATATAATATCATTCATCACAATCATCACCATATGAATCAACATTTAATGATCACATTCCAAACAAATTATGTTAATACAATAAAAATATGTTATTATAAAAAAATTAATTAAACTAAATTTCGTTTCATAAGATATCCATGGTTAATTTCAAATTATTCGTCTTAGCGATGGTGCCCATAGAACGCGTCGAGCGGGCGAAGTCCGCATATGCAGCGTTTATTCATAACCATAATCACACGTCTCGTGCCACGCATTACCCTTCACCTATGTTATATGCGGCCCAAGCAGCACAAAATAATTATTATTACAGTGCCTCTCATAACAAAGCAATAAAAATATTATATTATTTCGGGGCTTGTAATTAATATTTACGACGACATTATTCAACCAGCGATAAACTTGACACGCAATAAAATTAAACAATGATTCTCTGTTATTAAATAATTGCTTTTCGCCCCTCGATCGACGACGCCTCGAGCAGCGTAATTTTGGTAGCCGTGTTCAATGAATGGACTCCATTGTATTTTCTTTCATTCGTATCGCCGAGAAGCGGTGATTCGCGAAAAAACGATGATCCATGCGGCGGGCGCGTATAATGCGTCGTGAAATCCAGTAGGCGCTGGCGTATTTGATTACGTTGTATTTTCGTTGATTTACGCGCCACTTGTAGAAATTTTGCGCGAGCGCCGCACTCGCTGCGTCAATGGGCTTTATGCCTTATAAGTGGATTAGTGATTTAATTTAATGTTCTTTTAACATAAACTATATAGTTACAGCATAAAGAGTATGTTATAATAACTATTTCATAGAATTTATAATTCTATTTTAGTGAGCAAACCTTGCATGGAAATAAGGAAAGGGGATAACCGGGTGCCAAGACAATTTGGCGCCACACTGTCGAATAAAATAAATAGACGTTTGTTACGATTTTATACAGAAAGTTTGGTTCTGCGAGTAATTGAGATATTTTGTTGTCCGATGCCAGTGGCGAAGAGTGGAGGTCGGCTATTAAGATCCGACATAAATAGTCCACAATAAACATTGTAAGTCAATATTTTTTTTTAAATTGCGAAAACCAAGCCATACTATAAAAGAATTTGATTTTATAATTATTTTTAGTGTGTTGTTTCCTGTCTAATAAAAGTGGCCATTTATCCAATATGGCGAAGGGTTGCAAAATTGTCACCATCAGTGCTCCATAATAATTAATCACAATAATAATAATCATAATAACATCATAATGTTCAGTGCCGACTGCCGACTCAATAATTCAAATTAATTAATTTAAAACTACAAAAATCGTTAAAAATACACGGAATACCCTTAATTTTATACCGCGGAATACCATTTTGGAAACACTACTGTAAAACATCGATCACACTGCCCTTAAGGCTATACTTGCTAGCTATAGCTGGGGCATGGTCTAAAACGATCGTGACTACGTGACGCAAAGATTGTGCAAACGTGCGTGCAGAACAAAGCATAATTTGTCATAAAAATTCAACACGCGTCCATTTAATGTTATATTTATTGTTTCAATAGTAATAATAATAACATATTAAAAGTTAAAAGTAAATGGGTAACGTTTTTTAGTCATCTTTACACGATTCACGAATTAATTCCACGTCGCCATCACAAAATAAATTGACGTGTTCACAGCTCGACTTTCGCTCTCCGATCGGCAGACAGTCCGAAATTTCGTCGCACCTATAGATGAAAATTATTTGCCGTTTCACTAAAGTATGCTCTTAACCTTAGCGATATGTAGGGGATCCCCCAAACGGCCCTGGGGCCCGCTTAAGGAAGTGGGGGCCATGCAAGAGAGACATACTCTATTGTAAGAAAGAGTTATGGAAGTAAGGGGTGAGATCAAGATAGCATCATAACTTATAAACTGTAAGAATAAACAGAAATACTCATATGATTATAATTATGTTTTGATACATTTCTGATCTGAAAGATAAAACAAATAAATAGAAAATAATGATGAAACCTTATTAGACTTATTTATGTTACCTTAATAAATTTTGCTTACTGTAATACTATCAATCTTGTATGGTAACTCAATGTGACATCACCGGAACAGATGAAATTTATGAAATGATGATTTAGGAAAAATATGGGTATTTTTCAGTAAACATATTTTAATTACAATCCTATGCATCACGATTATCGATTCCAATCCCGGGATTCCGAGCTATTTTCGATACCTATGAATCCCGTGATTGATAAACGTAATCTCGAAACCTTCAGGATTAATTTTTTTTATCAATTTTTATGGAAAATAAAATAAAAACGAAAATATAACAGAAAAAATACTTTTAATAACAAATAACTACATTAGAAATAAACTGAGTTTGAATTAAATTTGATTTATACCAGTGTGTAAGTTGCCGACTCTTTTTATTTTTTCACATAAATTAATAAAAATGAGAAAGATTGGAAAAAAACAATGGTTCGCACTTTAACAAAATAATTCTACCATGATCTCATACGTTTTACGGCAGTTTCATATTTGGCTGACTAATTAGATTTATGAAGCGGAAAAACCACACGTATACCATGATCTGCTTTACTATTTTAAATCTCGCTAACTCATTCATTAAGTCTTTACTATCAGAAAAAGCAATCTCTTATTAAATATTAAATTTACATTATTATTTATATTACAATATTATTAACTCCATTAAACTTACGTATTTCCAAGATTGAACGTTTACAATATTAACAGTAAATGTCTTAAATTTTATAAATTATACTAGATTTATTTTTGACTGATTTTATCAATGTTATTTGTAAATATAAAATTTTTATATTAACAACGGAAAAAATGCCAATCCCGGGACCAGTCCTGGGATCCCGGGATTGTCAAATTGTAATCCGGAAATTCCGGGATCAGAATTTTGGCTCGGGGTTGGATTCCCTAATCACGATAACCTTTTATTGTGAATTTCTTAAAATAACCATTTATGCAGATATCTTACTTCGTTACTAGTACCCCCTAATTTAAAGGTTAAACGGCTAAAGGTCTTATATTGTGTTGATTTAATATTTCTACAGTAATCAAGGTATTATCAATAATTAATCTATGTGGTAAATTTTCCAGTATGCGATATCTAGATAATTCATCAAATCAAACAGTTGGTCATATTAGTTTTGATGAATATATTTATAGCGTGATTATATTAATAATTGCCAATTTAAACAGAAAACGAAACAAACACGCCACTGTAACGGAACTCCCAAAATAGGAATTCGGTAATACGAAATATTCAGTATTGAAGTATATTTGACAAAATAATATCAAGAAATCTCCACTTATACTATCGAGATATCGTACAGGACAATATAACCTCACAGCCGTTTATATTACACAAAGATTCTTTCAATTTGGGCACAGGATTTATTCTAGCATTAAATTTTATATATTATGTACAAAATAGACTCGTATTGATATCACGAGTCGAAACTCTTAAGGTCAGTACAGACGCTCTTAAGACAGAGGCTAGATCCTTCTTCATATTAAATTAACCGAGGAGACATAGTTTTAGTGTGCATAATGGTTATCAGATATGAGATATATATATATTTCAAGTTGCTCTAAAGCCCAATCAGGAAAATTTCGACGCACCAAATGGTCATTCGGTTTACGTTCCTGTGTTTACTGTATTTTATTTGCCTCCAAATGATGAATAATAAATTCTATGTGGTGGCCTTAAGAAAGTTCAAGTTCTTAAGAACTACGTACAATTGATTGTTTTGGATTTTCATCCGCACCTTGATTCACAACATCTATATATTCAGCAGTAAGTTTACGTTTTTAATGGCTTAGATTCTAAATTTCACAAAAACTACCGTTTTCCTCGATTTTTTAAAATTAAACTATGGGTAGTAATTTCTGTATGTAGATTAATTTGACCATAAATTTCTCGTAGTGCCCGAATCGTCGCCCGAATAAATTTATGTACGCTGTACAACCGTATATCTTTCCATGATAATTTGCCAAATAATACTGAACATAAATGTCATAAATTGGTGGGAATCAGAAAAAATCGGTGGTATGACGTTTTAAAAATCTATCGTACTAGTTTGATAACTCTATATTATCAAGGCATGCAATTGCAGCAACCCAAAGAATTTGATACAGTGTTGTTTTTGCCGGGACAGAAAAGTAATCATCGCTGATAAAGTATTGTATTAGTATTAATTTTTAGAGGTCCATATTATCATTTGAACTTTTCATACAATTGTATTGATCTCACATAATTTTATGGTATTACAACGTAATGCGTGAAACAATCAATGCACAAAAATAGTGACAAAAAATACTATAAAATAGTACCCGCGATGGCGAAATAATAACGGTCATAAAGTCCTGGGCCTCAGGTACAAATACCAGATCTGGAAAATTCATATGTTATTTTAATCTGTGTTATAATCCATTATATTAAAAAAAACTATTAAGAAACCTCGTCATTAGTCACCCAAAATACACATTGGATTGTAGATACATTAAAATGAAATGTATGAATTTCAAATGTCAAGTGTGATGTTTCTTACAAATGATTCTAAATACCTTGTAACGAATATAATCAGTTGCCCTAGTAACCATTTTTATCGTAATTTTCATAACAACTGTTATATTTCAGGTTTCATCTTAACAGAATAAATTTTTCTTCCACATCATTGATAACGTCAAAATTACTCGCCGCATAGAGTTTTTAGATGTCGCGTCAATGCACGAGACGACGCGCTTATTCACGTTCACATTAGAAAACAACAAGCCTTGCGTACGGACACAACCTTTGCCTCAAGTCTATACTCACTCTAAACATGAATACATATAAACATTATTTTTCTCATATTAATATAAAACATGTCAACAATTCTACGTACTCCACGAAATCTTATATTATATTCAAAGATTTTTACGTCATTATTTTCTTTCGTCGTCATAAGAAATCGCAGAGAGAATTAAAAAAAGGTTTATCGTTAGTAAATCTTTTATAATAATTTTATATTTCATATAATATATTATTATAACATTCATATATTTTGATATTGTTCGCTCGAAAAAAGGGGTAAATAATCAACGTTACTTTATAAACACAATATAAATATGTCACAATAGTGAAATATTTCAATGAAATTTTTTCATCACCATAAATTCACTATTGTTTATTTTTTTATATATGTATACCTAAGTATTTCAACCAATCCTGTGATCGAGAACACTAATCCCGAAGTAACGAGATTTAAAAATCACTCTGGAATTTATTGCAGTCCGTAGAAACACGATTATTAAATTCGTTCGGTCCTGAAAAGTTACTAAAAACATATCCACGGTGTTATATTATGAAACTTTAAAGTTAAACCAAATAACACCCGCCGCGCGCTACATCCGGTTTTAATCAGGCGTATCACAAGACCCTATGTTTGGAAGTAAACACCAGTATATTTTATGACTAAAATTATCAGGATCAAGACTAAGACCCAGGACTGAGGTCACCATGCACACAAATGTGTTTTTACTGTAGTGAATTTACATTACTTTGAGTTAAGGTGATACATCATTGAAACAGCAAATAATTTTCAACTATAGGCGCGACGAAATTTTGGACTCGCTGCCATTCGGAGAGAGAACGTCGAGCTGGAAACACGTAAATTTGTTTCGTGATGGCGGCGAGCGTATTAATTCTTAAATCGTGTAAAGATGACTAAAAACGTTACCCATTTACTTTAAAAAGAAAACATGTCAATGAATATATTATTATTGTTACTGATAGAACATACGTTAAAGTGCCCACCACCACCCGTCATATATGCACAACCGTGGATATGCACGGCCGCTTTCTATGACGCTTTAAACGTGTCTAAAAGAAGTGATTTTAAGTGCTCATTCCGTCCCGAGACGGAGCCGCACGGGACTGATGCTGCAACCATGCACCGTAGTGCTTAAAGAAGAAAGTTAAGAAAGAAAATGTTTGTTTTTGGACTGGCTCTGCTGTCCGCTGACGTTAAGCGCTTTGTGTACCCGCATACTGAGTGTCACGAATTGAAATGGATGAGTCTACGGAAGAGTCGGGAATATCCCGCTCCCCATACGACGCTGCAAATTTCTCAAATGCCGCAAAGTTGGCCTCGGTTGCTACCAGATCTCCATGACTAATTGGGCCCGTGTGAGGACGGACCCTGGCAAACAGCTCCGCTCGTTCGAATTCCATAAGCGGGCAATCCCAGAGGATGTGTTCAACATCTTGGTGGTCATGCCCGCAGGTACAACCCGGCCCATCTACTATCAAGCCAAACTCGTGGAGTCTGGCGGCGAAGTTGCCATGGCCGGTGAGGAACTGGCTAATCCAGTGCGAAGGTTGGAGTCTTCTAGTTTGGTGCCTGCAGAATACGTCTGGAAAAAAACGGTAAGTGTGCCGCCCCTTGGGGGAGGCGGTCCACCTCGCCTGCCATGCCGCAAATGCGGTCTTGTACACAATGTCACTTACAGTCTTCCTGTAAGGAACGTCCTCGGATCTCTGCGGTGGTGTCAGATGGACACCGGCGAGTATTGTGCTGATCCCCCTCAAGAGGAGGGTGATCGATCCTCTGACTTGGACGTGCAGATCGAGGGGTAGCACCCCCGCGAGTACGGCAAGCGCGTCAGTAGAAGTTGTGCGGTAGGCTTTGGTAAGCGAGATCAGCGCAAGTCGCTGCCCGCTTAATAGTGCGCGTCTCACGAGAGTTAAGGAGTTTACTCGGGAATGCCAAATGCTGGAGGCGTAACCGGCAATTCCCATGAAAATTGCGCCGTATGCAACCTTAAGGGCTCTAGGCTTTAGTCCCCAATTGCTGCCCGCCATTCGGGCCATTCTCTGATAGGCCGAATTGGCCTTAGAGACGGCCGTCTTGGCGTGGTGAACGAAAGACAGCTTGTCATCAAGAATTACTCCCAGATACGTAACCCTTTCGGAGAAACGCACTGAGGTCTGGCCAAAACGAACCGTGGGCGGCCGTCGAGTTATGTTGACCCGAGAACTACCCCTGAGGAGGACAGCTTCCGTCTTGCTCGGGGCAAAGGTCAGCTTGTTCAGCAGCCCCCAATTAAGGATTCTGCCCAAGGCGTCCGTGGCTGCACGCTCAAGTGCCGGTCGGCTCGTCGCCCCAACAAGCAGGAGCAAGTCGTCGGCGTACGCAACGAGCGTGCAGCCCGGAGGCAGTGGCAGGGACAGAACGTCGTCAAACAGAATGTTCCACAGAAGGGGTCCCAGGACGGAGCCCTGGGGATACCCCATGGTGGTCCTCCTGTGAATCAGGCTGGAGCCGGAGTCGTAGGTTATCTCCCTGTTGCTGAAGTAGCTTTGAACTAAGGCAAAGAGGTCCCCGGGGATCTGTTTCAGCCTAAGCTTTGCCAGAACCAAGGGCCACCACGCAGTATCAAACGCGCCCGCGATGTCGAGAAAAATTCCGGCAACGAGGTCCTTGCCAGAGCTCTCCACAGAATCGATCACAAAGCGAATCGCATCCTCGGTGGACTTTCCGGGTCTAAACCCAAATTGTCTTTGCGAGATTGGACAGTTTTCCGACAGGTGGGACTCAATCCTGCTGTTTATCAATCTTTCCAATATCTTCCCGAAGACGGGAAGGAGCGTAATCGGTCTATACGCTTTCGGGTCACAAGGAGGGCGACTGCCAGCTTTGGGGATCACCGTGAGATGACCCTTTTTCCAGCAGTCGGGGAATATGCCACTACTCATGCATTCTTTGTAGAGTTGCGTGATCTCGTGTGAGGCAAGAGACCACGCCCTTCTTGCTAGCGCGTTATCTATGCAGTCAAGCCCCGGGGCTTTGCCAATCGGGAGGCTGGCAAACAGGATCCCTAGTTCGGACATGGTAGTGGCTGCGGATCGCGGAGTGTTTAAAGGGAGCAGCGCATAGACGCGAAGCTGCTGAAATCGGTCGTTGTCAATGTCGAGCAACTCGTTGTCCTGCGGGATAAGAGCATCCAACAGGACTGTGGCGGACTCTTCAGAGCTATTGGTGAACGATCCGTCGGGGCGCCGTACCGCCGACATGACTTTTCCGGCCCGTAAGCCCAGCTTCATCACGCGGAAGGGGGGGCCCCACGGATCATTGCCACCCATTTCAGTGACGAACTCTCTCCAGTGCACCTTCTTAGCCTTACTGATTGCCTTTTTGAACTTGAGTCTAGTGGTCCTGTAGGTGACCGCAAGCGGATGGTCCGCGTGCAGCGGCCCCTCCAGCGATCTTCGCGCTGCTTGTAATGCCCTTCTGGCCCTCCTCATCGTGTCTCTCAGTCTTGTCAGTCTCGGCTTCCACCAGGGTGCGAGGTTCGGCGGTCTCGGGGTCGTTCTTCCGATAGTGCCCTCCGCTTTTTCAATCATGAGATTCGTGAGGTCCTCAGCCGCAGCGTGCATGTCCTTTGGCAGAGGGCGCGAGGCCATCCTGTCCAGAAACTACCGAACAATCTAAATAAAAAGATCTCACGTTGACAGTGTGATGCCGCAAATATTTAAATACAATACAATAATTGGGCTTTGTGGCGACCACGTCGGACGGTCTGATGGGCCTAACATTTAGTTAAACCACTTAAGCAACTCTTGCATCTTGTCTTTCTCCGCCACATGGATAATATTATGTTAAACGAGTAACAAGACCAAGCTCACAGAGCCTACCAACGAAGCCACCATATCAGCATTACACCAGTCAATTTTTACTGGTGTTACGGTCCATGCTTATTATTATTCGCCATTTATATTTATGTTGTACAACATATATGATACATCACATATATCAGTGGTGAAGGATACTCGCTAAGATAATAAATTATTTAGTCTTTAGACATCTGATATGCACTACTACTAAAGGCTTAATTACATTGGCAGAGGCGCAGACCTAACCCGATCCAACAACCGACGTGGTCAACGTTTTAACACTATTTGCAATTACACGCACAGATTCAATCGCGTTGGTCCTTTCTTTTGATTGGTTTAAAATAAACATAGTGTTGCTATTAATAAAAATATAGGTTGACCGAAAAATAGATATTTCTTAGAGTGGTGGCTACACTGAACGTATTCCCGCGCAATTTTATGTCAAAAATACTGAGTTGTCAAACCTAGCAAGCATCTGTTGAAATTTGCGCGGCCGTTTGACATTTATAGAAAGTTTTGTATACTTATTGTTAATTTACATCATGAATAACTGGGCGAGCTTGAATCTCCAAGCCAATCTATTACGACTAATTGTAGCGAGTATGGCTATATTTCAACTGGCGTGTAGTAATTCGACGAGGACCTCAGCGCTAGTTCATACATTTTTTGAGATTTCGCCATCTTGTAGTTGTTGAAATCGAGCAGTAGAATGAACGACCGTTTGCGTGGCACGCGAGCGGGCGCGTATTCGGCTATTTTCGTACGCTTTCGGCAATCTTCGCTTGCTAATGAATTGATCGCACGACGGAATAATAGAAAATTTTCCACTTTTGTCCCGTTCGCTCACGATCATTGAAAACCATAGAGAATAGAATTTGACAGTCGTTGCAGACGATCGGACCAGACGCAATCTGCCAATGTAATTTGAGCTTAAGAATTTTGACTGGCAATGCTTATTAGCGCCGCAGGCGAAATAAATATGTTTAATGATGTAACGACTGTCAAAAATGGTATAATATTTTTCCTTCCTTTACCTACCACTTATAAGCAGTGAATGGTTTATCTACCCCCGCGGGAGATTACTGTTTTGTACCTATAAAAACGAAATTATTTACAATCTTTTATTAGTTCCATTAGTAATAGCATACAATATCCACCGATACCTACCTTCCTTTAACAGGCAGTCTTCACCGCTACATATTATATGTGTGCGTGTGTCAGTGTCGAAGGGTGGAGGTAGGCTGTTGAGATGCACCATAGATAGTGTACACTAAACTTTATAAGTCATAAGTATTTGTTTTCATTGAAATAATACTACAATTTACAGATGGTGTTGGTTAGTTTTAAAAATTTAATTAAACCCTTCGAGAACCAAGCCATCATAGATAATAGTAAAAAAAATACTCGTCTATCTATAAAATAATATCGAAAATTATGCAATTAAATCATACGTGACTTTGAATATTTTATAGATATAATAATACGTTGTATCTATTATAGTTTGGTTTAGGCAGGGTTTAATGAATTTAAACAAATTAACCAACAATCTGTGTAATATGTATTCTTACTCGTAATCCATCGAAAATAAATAAGTATGAATGAAAAAGTGTGCATTATTTTGTCATATCGCCAAAAGTATACCAAAATTATTATGGTTTGATTTAGGCTAGATTTAGGCAACAAATACGTATGACTGACAAAGTTTAATGAGCACTATTTATGGCAGACATTAACAGCCTCCACCTTTCGCTACTGGTGTGTGTGTGTGTGTTTAGAGTGTTAGGTGGAACGGCGAGAATGATTCAGTGATAAATTTAGTATATATATATATATATATTTTATAGTTTTGGTGTAGTAGTTTGCGAAAAATATATGAAGTGACAAATAAAATTATTATTTCAAATTGCTCTTTTGTAAAAGTCCCAATTGTCACTTTCGTCGTTTCGGTTTAGTGTATATTATTATGTGATGTATAAAAAATATTCTTTCTTTCACAAATATGAAAAAAAACTCACTTTTTCGTTCACATTTTTCAAACGTTTATAAGGCGAGGATAAAAATTCCATTAAAGACGATCGTTCCGTTTGTGCTGTTAGCAGTCAAAAGACACTTTACCTCACTAAAAGTGTAAAACGTAAAGTATACATTAATATGACAACGATCTCGCATTTCTTCCGCGTCATATAAGAAACGACGTATCCATTACGTTGTTATCCGCAAACGATTAGCGTAAATCACACTATCTTTTATATATTATAGATAGTCAGATTATATTATATATTATATGTACATAATAATATATACTGCGACATATTACTATGTATCAATAAGGGATGTAAAATGATTTAATAATATTTATGATTGAGTATTAATTTGGATAATCATAACGCATTTGATTTATTAAAACTTCATATTTTTCGCGGGCATAATGTCAATAAAAAGTTTCCCATAATTCTCATAGATGCTGGTAAGCTAATTTAATTGACAATACAAATTAAAATTTCTTATATTTCTGCCAGCCGACCAAACATAACCGATTCTCAGAATATTACGCTCCTTTCACATTATACGGTTTTGGCCGTACGACAAAAAATGGAACGGCGATATTCTTTTTGTTGCGTGAAGAAGAGCATGGCCCTTTAACATTACATTACAAAGTGACGGTTAAAAACCGAAACGGCGCCGTATAGCAGCCGTCTATTGTCACTGTATTCACGGCGCCCGGATGGCCACCGATGACTCATTAATGTACGTGACCTAATGCACGCTTTCACATTAGATAGTTTTAAATTATACGGTCAGCACAACACTCAAGCACAAGCTGAGCTTGTAACGGAAAAAAATCGTGCATAAACCGTATAGTGTGAAAAGAGCGTGAACTTGTTAACGATTCGGATTTTTACCGTTCGATTTTTGTCCGTACGGTTAAAACCATATAGTGTGAAATAAGTGTTAGGAAATTGTCCACTGTTCGGCGGTCGGACATGACAGCCTTCACATTTATTTATTGTACGATATTTATCTACATAACGATGTCAAATGATAAACGTTGTGTGGAGAAGCAGCGTATTAGGTGAAGGCGACAACCGTTATCTCGAATCACGGATTCGTACATTCGTATTTAAGTATCATTGTAACAATGTAAAGTAATCCCGACACTGTTTTGGAGAAAAGGACTTTCTAAAGCAACTTTATTTAATTATTTTAAGTATCTATCGTAAGTAGTACTATATAAATGTGACACCCCGGAAGTCCGGGTAGGGAGAGGAGTCGGAGCCGCACAGCCCGATCCGACCTCCGCACTCAACTCTCCGGTCGACCTGACGTTAATGACGCCCTTGACAGCGCGCCTTCGGTCAATACGTGTGAGTCACGCGACCAGCTTCCACGCTTCAACTAGCTCAGTGATGTAAATTGTTCAGGGCGGTCAATCGAAGCTGGCTTTTGGGTTAGTAGAGCACGTTCAGTGTAAGGTTAGGTCTTGACAGTTGGGTTAAGATGTAGGATTGACGATGGTGGATATTCAAAATGAAACACTCGTTGTTCGTAGCACAAATCTAGCAGAAAGTTTTATTTTTACATTTAAGGTTCACAAAAAGGTTTCTCACTATTACACACAGATACACAATTATTAAGTTTTTTGCACATAGATAATTCGCAACAGCCCTAAATTTGTTAATGATGGGCGCCGTGGCTGCAGCAACTAAAGGTTAAGAATCTGTGTATGACTTGATTTGTAGCTCTAGCCAATTCTACACTACGACGGACGTAGCACACGAACTCTGAAATTATTTTACAATTCGGCGAAAATTATCACTAGGAGGGGTGCGCGGGACACCGTGTCCATCACGGATCGAAAGGTTTCGGCTGACTGCCTGCCAGATTGGTTATGTCCCCCTTTTTTGGCTTTATCGCTGTCCTTCTTGATCTACCCCTGAACGCTCATCCCTCTCTGTCATTCTCGCCTGCGGCAGAATGCTTGGCCTTTACCTGGGTTTTACCATAAGGGTCGTCCAAGTCACCTTTTTGCCAGGTAGTTGAAAGTTACAGCGATTTTGGAGGAATTGAGCCCAAAAGAAACAACACAACGCGCGTGTTTGAACATGTACCTAACCAAATTTTTTTTTATTTTTTTTTAACGGTACATGTTCAAACACGCGCGTTAAAATCATTTTACTCCCGAATTCAATTATAGTTTGTCAATTTATGGCTACGGCCGTATGTTGTAGCTTAACCACTGGGGCATGACAAAAAAATGGCGTATTTCAAAAAAACACTACCTTATTCTTAGGTCAATAATTATTTTAAAGCAATTATTATTCATAAGATGTTTATCACACTTGAATGGTCAAAGACATAGCTTATAATAAGTATCTTTAGAATCATCTTCAAATGTGTTAATCTTGCCGATTTTTTGAATAATAAAATGCCTAATTCTTGTCAAATTTGGGATCACAGAGATTATCAATATAATTTTTTATCGTAAATATTTTACTAAAACTATCTCGTCAAAAATTATACTAATGGTTTTATAAATGCGATTAAAAATTAATAAATGTAAAAAATCTTAACACCACTGCACATTCATGTACCGAAATATGACTATATTCTAAAACATTAGAGCGAGAGGTTTAAAAGAATACTATTTTATGTAACAAAAATACTTTATGCAGTCATCAAATGTTAAAAATAACTATAAAGGATAATAAGGCTTCAAAATTATATAAATAGATTATCTACAACGTTTAAGGAGTGTCCAGGATCATGGTTTGAAAATACAATAGAAACTCAATTTTGACCTACGACGAGCATGTGGGCCGTTAACATTATATAGTGACATATTTACGACAAAAAATTATATTTCATAATGTTTTTGATCCCAAATTTGACAAGAATTAGGCATTTTATTATTCAAAAATGGGCACGATTAACACATTTGAAGATAATTCCAAAGGTACTGATTATAAGCTATGCATTTGACCATTCAAATGTGATAAACATCCTATGAATAATGTTTGCTTTATAATAATTATTGACCTAAGAATAAAGAAGCATTTTTTTGAAATACGCCATTTCCATTGGCATTTCCCAGTGGCTTAGCTACAACATCCGGCCGTAGCCATAAATTGACAAACGATAAATAAAGCAGGGAGTAAGATCATGTTTACGCGCATTTTTGAACACGTATCTAATCGAGAAAAAAACAATATTTTTTTAAAACGGTACATGTTCAAACACGCGCGTTACCATGATCTTATCATGACCCAATTAAAGTTTTCAGCTTTCTATATTTTACACAATAAAAACAAAATCCCTTCAATTTACCACATTTATATTATATTTTGCGAAAATAGAACTTTCTTGTTGTGCTGCGTGCTAGTACCTATTTTTATTCTTAAGCCGGCTCCACACACTCCGTACTTTATAGTGACCGTATTTTTTTTTTAAATATTCTAATGAAGTCACAAAATTAATTAAAGAATTTTTTACCGGATTCGCATTTAAGCAAAAGTATGTGGAAATGTTCAAAATATTCTTCACTCTATTTAACGTGGCGGTGGAATCAGCGCCTCCAAATTTACAAATGGAGCTAATAGAACTGCAATCGAGCATAGAGTTAAAGTAATTAAAAGTAATAAAAAGTAATTAAAAGTAATAAAAAGTAATTAAAAGTAATAAAAGCTCAGTAATATTTCTTTTATTTTGTTAACTGTCAATTCATGGTGGAACTGCACTGTATTGTTGTTTAATTTAATCGAACGCATTTTTTTGTAGTACTTATTCCACTTTTAATCAATAAATTGGAACCGGTTTCGTCCGCCTCAGAGTTGAAAATGTCCCTCTGGTTATAGGTATTAAATTAAACAACAATTCAGTAATATTATTTTTGGCCCACCAAACGATTTGCTTGGGCACCCCTGCTTTAGACGCTAAAACAAGATGCATTCTTTTGAAAGCTTAATATTAAATCTGACTTCTCAGAATCAAAACGGAATTTTGTTCTAAATGTATTAATGAGAAGTCGTAGATAATAATAATGGCATCTCGGGAATAATGAGAGTTCTGAACAAATATCAAATACTAATGTAACGAATTGTTATTCACGACACAGTCTAAAATTATATATATTCAATTAATAATACCAGGAACATTGATTAAATTCACCAGTAGTAATTAATTCTACCGGAAGGTAGTTTAATCGTTAAAGGTCACCGACCGAATTGAGGTGGACGTGGTTTCAAGAAACATTCAGTATATTTTATTATCTATGTTTTTTCTAATATTTTTGTTTCCAAGATTCTTTGTGTCGAGATATATGATCATTATTCTGACATTATAATATTATTACAATTGGAAATATTCGGATGGGTTTTCGTGCCATATAATTTTTATGAATTAATTTGTTAAACTAAGCTTCAAATATGATTAAATTAAGTTTTTAGGTGACCCTATAAACAAAATTATGTCTACAAACATTTCGGATTAAAAAATCTTTTTAAAAAAAGTAAATCGCATTTTTCAAAGCTTCAAAATTGTTTCATAAAGTTATGGAAGAAAAATTATTACTAAAAACTTATAATTGGTAATATTTTGGCTGCATGCCTTAGATAAAAAAAATATTAAAAAAAAAAAAAAAAAAAACTGGTTGTAGGTTACGTGAAACGCCCATAACAGCTTATATTCTGAATTTTTTGTCTACATTAATTTGAAGTTATTAGTTTCAAAGTCGGTTAATTAACATCATATTTTTATATTTTTCTAAATTCAAGTTCTTTATTATTAGCATTTTTCCATTGAATTTAATTTTATTACCCATCAAATTCAGCTCTCGGGGGATCGTTCCAATGTCGGTTATATTCATCAGCCGCTATTTCCAATAGTTTTCTATAAATTTTAAACACGAATTTCTAGTAATTAAAATGTCTTTAAGTATTTTTATTTCTCCATTTGTTTTTATAATATTTTTGTAATCTTAATTCACTTTTAATTGTTTTTTAGTGATTCACGGATCTAAACGACTTTTAAATTAATATTCTCATTTAAAATGGTATCTCTTTGAACCGATATAATGCACTGACCTATATTGGGTATCTAAATATTATCAGTTTATTCAATTCATTAAATTATTAAAGGAGTATGATTAATCTTTTAAAAGTATTGGTTGCGCTTTTCATAGTGGAATATAATTGATTTATAGGATGATCGTGATGGTAGATGTGGGTGCTAGGGGGTATGTTAGGATGCCAGACACTAACCTTATTGCAGTTGAGGCTGGCTCCATATCTGGTTGCAGTATCATTCGCGTGGTATTGTTTGTTGGGTTACTCGGTGCGCGGCACTCGACGGTACATTTTTGATGAACGATATGGTAAATGAGGTTTATGAATGACAAAAGTCGGTGTCACCGCTTTCCAGGTATTCAGAATTACCGCTTGGACAATGGTCACACTATATCAAGCTGACTCGGCCGTGGTCCACAAGTAACTTCTGAATCAGTATAAATGCGATTTATGCTTTACTAGCTGTAACAAGCCTCGAGCGCGCCTGCTGTCTTCAAGTAATTTGAGGTATTTTTACGTTATTCAATCACGGTTGACTTATGACCCTTAACTGGCAACAATAACTGAGGATTTGAGGTAGTAGGAAATATAGGGATGAAGGCGACCACAATTGGCCGAATCAATTATTTATTTATTGAACAATTACTACATCTTTTATATACGAGTGTCTCGGTACTATAACAAATAACAATAGATATGCACCATAACACTGTATTATGATGGCGCAATTAAATAAAATGTATATTGACAAATTATAGGGGCACCTTGTAAATATACATAAATAACCTATAATGGAAATAGGTAATTTACGATAGCTTTATCTTTAGAGCTTTAGAAAGAAAAGAAAGATCCGTCAATATTTACACAGATATATAAATATAAGACAAAGAAAATATTATAAAAAAATAAATTAATATAACAATAAACATTACACATCAGTGAATTGGTACATATAATAAAATATAACTAAATACTTATATAATTATCTTTCCAGGCTTTGTACTGAAATCGGACACCATATTTCTAACTATCATTTAATATTATGGTCGACGTGAAGAAACTGTTGGAATGAAATATGTGAAACAAACGTAGACAACCTTATAAAATATTTATAATAATAGCTCATAAATAGTTTTATTAAATATTATATTATCTTTTCCTGGGTTTCTATTTACAATCTTTAATGGAACATATTATGGATTTATAATTATAGATAAGAATAAAAATGGATGTATAAATTTATTTTTATGATTCAAAACGTGATTTCATTT
The DNA here is from genome assembly GCF_057557595.1 of Rhyacophila brunnea. Taxonomy (NCBI): domain Eukaryota; kingdom Metazoa; phylum Arthropoda; class Insecta; order Trichoptera; family Rhyacophilidae; genus Rhyacophila; species Rhyacophila brunnea. Next base: position 28,307,430 of record NW_028232774.1, read on the forward strand.
AATTTTGACACCTTGACAATAAATATTTTCTGTTGTTTCACAGCTGCTGTTGTCGTAGCCTTCTTTGTGTGCTGGGCGCCATTCCATGCTCAGAGGCTCGTGTATATCCATGGCCAGAACTGGAAGAACTTCCAAGATATCAATGAATGGATGTACTCCATCGCCGGCTGGCTTTACTATGTCTCCAGCACCGTCAATCCAATTCTGTACAACGTTATGAGCAATAGGTTGGTTATTTTTGTATTGACATATTACTTACTTATTAATTACAGTGGTTATAACGGTTTTCCAATTAGGTAAGTACCTGTTATGCGTAAATACTCTTTCACGCATACGCCGTGATGATATGAATGATAAATACCTTTTAAAGTTCCATTTAGGGCAACTTAGGAAGAAAAATATTCCAAGGTTAAAGTGAATGGGGTTCACTAGAATCGGGGTATCCCAAACTTTTCTTATGATAGGACACTTCGAAAATCTTGAATTTTTGACCTTGTTTATTTTGTAAGGTAGGTGAATGAGAAAAAATAATACATATTTGTTTAGTAATTATTTTTACAACATATTACAAAATAATTACAAAATAAAAAAAAACTTTGGGGGACAAGCTCGTCGAAGGTCAAAATTGAGTTTTTATTGTATTTTTAAGCCATGATCCTGGACACTCCTTAAACGTTGTAGATAATCTATTTATATAATTTTGGAGCCTTATTATCCTTTATAGTTATTTTCAACATTTGATGACTGCATAAAGTATTTTTGTTACATAAAATAGTATTCTTTTAAACCTCTCGCTCTAATGTTTTAGAATATAGTCATATTTCGGTACATAACTGTGCAGTGGTGTTAAGATTTTTTACATTTATTAATTTTTAAACGCATTTATGAAACCATTAGTATAATTTATTATGAGATAATTTTTGTAAAATATTTACGATAAAAAATTATATTGATAATCTCTGTGATCCCAAATTTGACAAGAATTAGGTATTTTATTATTCAAAAAATCGGCAAGATTAACACATTTGAAGATGATTCTAAGGATACTTATTATAAGCTATGTCTTTGACCATTCAAGTGTGATAAACATCTTATGAATAATAATTGCTTTATAATAATTATTGCACGCGCATTAAAACACGCGCGTCAATATCATTTTACTCCCTACTTCAATTATAGTCTGTCAATTTATGGCTACGGCCGTATGTTGTAGCTTAACCACTGGGAAATGACAAAAGAAATGGCGTATTTCAAAAAAACACTACCTTATTCTTAGGTCAATAATTATTATAAAGTAATCATTATTCATAAGATGTTTATCACACTTGAATGGTCAAAGACATAGCTTATATTAAGTATCTGTAGAATCATCTTCAAATGTGTTAATCTTGCCGATTTTTTGAATAATAAAATGCCTAATTCTTGTCAAATTTGGGATCACAGAGATTATCAATATAATTTTTTATCGTGAATATTTTACAAAAATTGTCTCGTAATAAATTATACTAATGGTTTCATAAATGCGTTTCAAAATTAATAAATGTAAACAATCTTAACACCACTGCACAGTTATGTACCGAAATATGACTATATTCTAAAACATTAGAGCGAGAGGTTTAAAAGAATACTATTTTATGTAACAAAAATACTTTATGCAGTCATCAAATGTTGAAAATAACTATAAAGGATAGTAAGGCTTCAAAATTATATAAATAGATTATCTAAAACGTTTAAGGAATGTCCAGGATCATGGTTTGAAAATACAATAAAAACTCAATTTTGACCTACGACGAGCACGTGGGCCGTTAAGCCATATAAACTTGCTTGACTAGCATAAACGATCAAAAAAAATTGTACTTGACATGTCATATTGCTTTCCACAGTAACGCACGTATGTATTAATAATTTAGTTGCTATGACCCCATAGCATGAGCAACCAATAATGGTGTCGAAATAACTTTTTCATACAAATCAGAATTAGATGAAAATGAATTCAATTCTACTTAAAGATGGCTAAAAGTATTTAAAAATGCATTGGCAACGTGTTCGGATATATTCTAAAAGTTTCAAATGTCTAGCTAGTCGGGAAGTTAGTTAAAAATCGATTGCAAGATTTGTACCGGACAAAGAACCACCGGATAAATAAGAATACGAGCTAAGAAAATTTTTGTAAAATATAATTGAATTAAGTTCTTATTAGTTCGATAATTTTGGGTCCTTGAATTGCAAATTTTCTTGATATCAGGAACAATAGTATAAATTTGAATTCTTATATCTGGTGTGGCGTCGAGTCTGTTCGTGGACTTGAACTTTATTGCAGCATGATAAGAAAATCCTGCTTCGAATAAATATGTAGTAGTAAGCGGAAGTAAGACTTGTTTTGGCACAATGGGGTACTCTTCTCATAAATTCACGGAACACCTATTCACGTTCCGCGGAACATAGTTTGGGTTAGTATATTCCAAACGCCAATTCGTAAATATTTGTCTCCCAATTTAAAATACAAAGCCAAAAAATTCAAGTTAATCATCATTCAATATAATATATCAATTTTAATAGTCACATATAAAAAGGAAGATAATAATATTATATAAATGTTCTTTTGCAAGAATTTTTAATTAATATAGACGTCAACCGGAAAGTTATTTTAATTATAATTCTAAGTATTTTTTAATTTATTTATTTTACATATTGTGGACATTACAAATTATAAGTTTAAGACATTCACAACATGACATTTCGAAACAAAGAAATATTATTAAAACAGTATTAGGTACATAGCAAAAGAGATAGATCAGTAATAAGTTATTCTACAGTATAAATGTGTAAATATAAAAAGTATAAAGTATATAGGTACAAGAAAGTACACCGGATGAGTTAAGCAGACCCTATTGTAAGAATTTATAAAATAACGTCCAACTTTACTCATCTTCACGTAGATGGAATATATCAACATCCGAAGCGTTTAGTTAAACAGAGTTATTGCCCTCCCAATTAATATCACAATTGACAGGTTAGTTCTGCTCCTCGGGAGAACAAACAACTGATGCTCCTGATTTCTAAGATAGTTATCAGGGACACACAAGTCAATAATACCGAGAATGGCAGAGTTCTCATTCACACCACGTATAAGTCGAAAAAAATACGTGGCCGAATATTTATATATTCTAGCACTTAAACTACAGTATGTACGCATACCTAAGAGAAAATCAGTTGGATAAAGCCACGGATAGTATCCATATAACCTAAAATAAAGGAGTATCAAAAATTTCTTTTGAACTCGCTCCACCAATACGGTCATATTTCAACTGATGCAGGGCTCAAACCCAATAATACTAAATAATATTATAATACCAAATATAAGTCAAGATTTAAGGATATTATTTCAAAACTTTAATTGTTATCACCCTGAATATGAGGATAATCGTGATGGCAATCTAAGTATTGTTTATCCTTTCGAGGAACACAATACTAGAGAGAAAGGAAATCTAATCGAGTTGTGTTATGATGCCACTCTGGTGTCCGGATATAAAAAATAAACATGGTCTCAATTTCGGATATTACTGGAAGAAGAATATTCATCTGCAGATATAAAGCCTTTAAATTATTGTCCCCATTTTCGACTATTTATTCACGTGAGAAAACTTTTTCAGATTTGTCAGTAAAAAAAATGAAACAGAGAAACCGAATGGATTCATCGAACCCTCGGTTATCAACTATTCTAGCAAAGATGCAGCAGCAGATTTTGCACCTTTATTTTTAAAACTGCTTTAGCAAAATTACGTACGGTTTTATTATGACAACTTATTTATCGGTTTCTGATTATTTTATAATCTACTAGCTGAAGTACCCGGCTTCGCACAGGGTCACTTCGTGGTTATATTTATCTTAGATATTTGAAAAATAATAAGAGTTAATTATTTTTTTAATATTAAAATATCTGTGTAATACAATATGGCAATATGAAAATAATTCTAATAGGAGTAAAGGTCAAACATAAGAACACTAAATTAAAATCGAATCCAAAATATGAAAACGTTATTAATGTTATTAATATGTAGTAAAAAAAAATCAAAATTGGATCGAACAAACAAACAACAAACTTTGTATTTTATATAATAATAATTTAGAAACCTTTGCAAGTGTGCGCACAACAACTGACAAAAGTTTCATCGCAATCGGATGAATGGTATAGGAACGCATACGAATATTAGAAGAAGATGATTTTCTAAATCAGAAATCTTTGTGGGCATGCGCATGACAACTCACCAAAGTTTCATTGCAATCGGATTTATGGTAAAGAAAAGCATACGAATAGAAGAAGAAGAAGATGGTTATACTAATTCAAAAACCTTCGCGGGCGTGCGCACAACAACTGGTCAAAATTTCATCACAATCGGATGAATGGCATAAGAACGCATACAAATAAAAGAAGAAAAAGATGATTGTACTAATTCAGAAACCTTTGCGGGCAAGAGCACAACACTTGATCAAAATGTCATTGCAATCGGATGAATGGTATAGGAACGCATAAGAATAGAAGTAAAAGATGATTTTCTAATTCAGAAATCTTCGTGGGCGTGCGCACGACAACTCACCAAAGTTTCATTGCAATCGGATGAATGGTATAGGAATGCATACGAATAGAAGAAGATGGTTGTACTAATTCAGAAGCCTTCGCGGGCTTGCGCACAACAACTGGTCAAATTTTCATCGCAATTGGATGAATGGTATAAGAACGCATACGAATAGAAGAAGATAGAAAGAAGAAGAGGAAGAAGATGATGATTTTTCTAATTCAGAAACCTCATGGATGTGCATACAACCACTTACCAAAATTTCATTGCACTCGGATGAATGGTATAGGAACCAAGGAAGAAGAAGAAGATAGTTGTACTAATTCAAAAACCATTGCGGGTGTTACCACAATAACTGACGAAGGTTTCATCGCAATTGGATGAATGGTATAGGGACCATACGAATAAAAGAAGATAGAATGAAGAAGAAGAAGAAGAAGAAGAAGAAGATGGTTGTACTAATTCAGAAACCTTCGCGGGTGTTGGCACAATTATTGACGAAAATTTTATTGCAATCGGATGAATGGAATAGAAACGCTTACGAATAGAAGAATATAGAATAGAAGAAAAAGAAGAAGAAGAAGATGGTTGTACTAATTCAAAAACCATTGCGGGTGTTACCACAACAACTGACGAAAGTTTTATTGCAATCGGATGAATGGTATAGGGACCATACGAATAAAAGAAGATAAAATGAAGAAGAAGAAGGAGAAGATGGTTGTACTATTTCAGAAACCTTTGCGGGTGTTAACACAACAACTGACGAAGGTTTTATTGCAATCGGATGAATGGTATAGGGACCATACGAATAAAAGAAGATAAAATGAAGAATAAGAAGAAGAAGAAGAAGATAGTTTTACTATTTCAGAAACCTTTGCCGGTGTTAACACAACAACTGACGAAGGTTTCATCGCAATCTGATGAATAGTATAGGAACCATACGAATAAAAGAAGATAGAATGAAGAAGGAGAAGAAGATGATAATTTTTCTAATTCAAAAACCTTTATGAATGTGCATACAACCACTTACCAAAATTTCATTGCAATCGGATGAATGGTATAGGAACCATACGAATAAAAAAAATAGAATGAAGAAGAAGAAGAAGATGAGGATTTTTCTAATTCAGAAACCTTCATGGGTGTGCATACAATCACTTACCAAAATTTCATTGCATTCGGATGAATGGTATAGGAACGCATACGGGACAGACACACAGACAGACAGACGTACAGACAGACAGACATTTATTTTTATATATTAGTATAGCCTATACTCTTCCCGCAAGTGCAAGCAATAAGTTTACAAAGTTTCATCGCAATCGGATGAACGGTATGGCTGCGCATTAAATACGAACAAACAAACACACAAACCCACAAATATTAGTTTTTATATATTAGATAGATAATATAAAAATCAATATTTGTTCGTATTTTATGCTCTGCCATACCGTTCATCCGATTGCGATAAAACTTTGTCAACTTATTGCTTGCACTAGCGCAAAGAGTATAGGCTATATCTTATATAAAAAAAATGAATGTCTGTCTCTCTGTCTTTCTGTCTGTCCCGTATGCGTTCCTATACCATTCATCCGATTACGATGAAATTTTGGTAAGTGGTTGTATGCACACCCGCGAAGGTTTCTGAATTAGAAAAATCATGATTTTCTTTTTCTTCTTCATTCTCTTTTCTATTATTAGTATGGTTCCTATACCATTCATCCGATTGCGACGAAATTTTCGTCAGTTTATTGTAGGACACCCGCAAAGTTTCTAAATTAGAAAAACCATCTTCTTTTTCATTATATCTTCTTTTATTCGTATGGTCCCTATACAATTAGTCCGATTGCGATGAAACTTTCGTCAGTAGTTGTGCCAACACCCGCGAAGGTTTCTGAATTAGTACAACCATCTTCTTTTTATTCTAATCGTATGCGTTCCTATACCATTCATCCGATTGCAATGAAATTTTGATCAAGTGTTGTGCTCACGCCCGCAAAGGTTTCTGAATTGATATAACCATTTTCTTCTTCTGTTTATTCTGTTTCTTCTATTCTATCTTCTTCTAGACTATTCGTATGCGTTCTTATACCATTCATCCGATTGCGATGAAATTTTGACCAGTTGTTGTGCGCACGCCCGCAAAGGTTTCTGAATTAGTAAAACCATTTTCTTCTTTTTCTATTCGTACGCGTTCCTATACCATTAATCCGATTGCAATGAAACTTTGGTGAGTTGTCGTGCGCATACCCACAAAGATTTCTGAATTAGAAAATCATCTTCTTCTTCTATTCGTATACGTTCCTATACTATTCATCCGATTGCGATGAAACTTTTGTCAGTTGTTGTGCGCACACCTGCGAAGGTTTCTGAATTAGTATTATATAAAATACAAAGTTTGTTTGTTTCATGCAATTTTGATTTTTTTGTACTACATATTAATAAAGTTTTCATATTTTGGATTCGATTTTAATTTAGTGTTCTTTTGTTTGACCTTTACTCCTATTAGAATTATTTTCATATTGCCATATATTACACAGATATTTTAATATTTAAAAAATAATTACCTCTTAATATTTTTTAAATATCTAAGATAAATATAACCACGAAACGACCTTTTGCGAAGCCGGGTACTTCAGCTAGTCTATAATATAATATACTTAAACAAAATACTATATAAATAGTATATATATTGATTTAGTGGTTCGTAGAACAATTAAATAAATAACCAATGTTTTTCAACATAAACAAGTAGACTGGACTATAAAGCAATGTTTTTTTCTCAAATGAGTCCATAAAACTTTTTGCGAGGGCTAAAAATATGATTTTGACAAAAAAATAATGTATTGAAGAAGAAGACAAACTGAGAATATGTCAATAAGACTACTGTTCTAAACGACGCGTTTATACCCACGATATCCGCGCGGCTTAAGCGTTGGACTATCACGCCGTGGGTCCCAGGTTCGAATCCTGGGACTGGCAAGTACACATATTGTTTTTCAATTTGTGTGTGAGTCAGGGTATGGACCTAACAGGTTGAGCAAGTGGCTGACATCCATTTCTCGTAAAAAACAAAATCTGTTAATACAAACCTCTACTCTGTGGAGGCCCATATGATCCTATTAGGATCGGACATGGTCGGGAAAAAAACGACGCGATTATAATGATTTTATTAAGAGTTGACTATTTTATAGTCATAATAGTTTTAAACGACATTTAAAGATACGGGTAACCAGCATTCGGTGTTGTTTTTGAGAGGTATATTTGAACAAAACAGTTCCGATAGACGATGAAGAAGAAAACAAGTGAAGATATAGAATAAGATCAATAGAAATGCTTCGAATAGAATTTTCACGAAAATTTACAAGGCCAACTTCCTGTAAGAAACTTGCATTCCGTATGAATATTCCTGTAAGACTCGTATCCAGTGACAGATTTGAGTACCTTGGTATCAAAGTGGGACAAAAGCCACCTCCCACTAAATTCATGTTTTAATTGATTATGGTAGTGCAAGTGATGCTCTTTTCAAAAAATCCACCAAAAGTATCAAAAACGGTAGTTTTCATAGAGATTTCTGAGTTTAAAGTTGGTATGTTATATGAAAAACAGACACTTTTCACACATGTTTGTGAGTCTCCTGTAAAATTTTGTAAATGGCTTATGTCCCACTTTGATACCAAGGTACTCATTTCCTTTTTCACAAATCACAATACATGCATCAGTAGTCATCTTTCATGAATTTATATTCTTTGCGTAATATTTTACATTCAATTTGTGAGAATTTTTTTTAATTATTTCTGGTAAATTTTAATAACTTTATGACGTTTGCATCACAGAAAATCAAATCGTCACTGCCCGCAATCTTAGTTACGGTTTAAGTGACTCCATAGAAATTAAACATACCGGAAATTAGAAATGGTGTGTGGCGTTTTAGTAATATTATATTTTACTTAAATTTCATAAAAATTAAAGCCCAAATTTGTAAAAGTTATATACATAAATAAAGTATTTTTTGAAAGGTTTACAGTAATTAATGTAGAAGTATTACATAATATAATATTCGGCTTACAAAAGTGTAATAATATAGTGAACAAAAATTTTAAACTCAGAATGTAACACAGCAAAACATTTTACTATTTAATAAACTTTGGAATTAATACACTAACAAAACAAGGTTTTTCTTCATGTTGCTTTTAAGATGTTAATTCAACCAGATGTGATACGTTTTGGCGTAGCTTTTTAATTTAAAAATGTAAGGCAACGTAATCCCTTCGAAAGATGCATTCTTTTGCCTGCTTATCCTTTGAGACGAAACTAAGAAATATTATTCATATAAGAAAATGCGAAAAACTTTCAACTCTTTTCCCAAGTCGTACGTTTCTCCTTTTGAATTTATATTAAAATACTTTTTATTTTGCGACTTATGGAGAACTTTACAGAAGTCCATTCAAAGCTAATATGGATTCGTTTCACATAAATTTATTTAAGTGTTTTGCAACGTAATATAATGAGAAATAAAGTGAATTTATATTATTTTTTTTGTTTTCTGCGTTAAACAGGGTGACCTCATTTTATTGATTATTTTATGTCTTCATAATCCATTTTGACTTTATATTAACGGCCCACGTACGCCATATAGGTCAAAATGGAGCTTTTATGGTATTTTCAGAGCATAACCCTGGACATTCCTTAAATGTTGTGGATAATCTATTTATATAATTTTGAAGCCTTATTATCCTTTATATTTATTTTAAACATTTGATGACTGCATAAAGTATTTTTATTACATACAATAGTATTCTTTTAAACCTCTCAATCTAATGTTTTAGAATATAGTCATATTTCAGTACATCCATGTGCAGTGGTGTTAAGATTTTTTAGATGTATTCATTTTTAAACGCATTTATAAACCATTAGTAAAATATTGACATTATTATAGTGAAATATTTACGATAAAAAATTATATTTATAATCTCTGTGATCCCAAATTTGACAATAATTAGGCATTTTATTCTTCAAAAAATGGGCACGATTAACGCATTTGAAAATAATTTTAAAGATATTGATTATAAGCTAGGTCTTTGATCATTCAAATCTGATAAAACATTCTACGAATAATGATTGTTTTATAATAATTATTGACCTAAGAAAAAGGTAGTATTATTTTGAAATACGCCATTTCTATTGACATTTCCCAGTAGTTAAGCTACAACATACGGCCGTAGCCATAAATTGACAAATGATAAATGAAGTAGCGAGTAAGATTATGTTAACGCGCGTGTTTGAACATGTACCGAACCGAAAAAGAAAATCGTTTTTTTCGGTTACCCATAATATTTTAAAAGTTTACTCTTTGTTTAATACAACGACCAACTGGCATGAAGATGGCAGTAGTGGCTGGAAATCAGTGTGTATGTCTAAAAGTCAAAATTTTTACCATTTCTCATTTAGTGTTGAAGTTGAGTTCAGTGTTGTTAAAAATATTTTACCAATTAATATTTTGCGGCGTACCTAGTTTGTTAGTTATTTCTTATTTCTATTAATATATTATCGTAATATATTTTTAATTTGAGTATATACATGAGTACATTTGGGATCAGGAAAGATTTCAATTTATTTATTGAGACATAGTACATTTTTGCTTTTTTCATGAAATAATCATCAACCATTTCAGAGGTCGCTATAATTTCATCCGTTTTGTTTCAGCAAACATGAATAAATACATATACCTATGAAGAACTTGATAGTATGAAGGAAGATGATATTTTTGAATTTTGATGACATAACAGATGGAAAAGCTGTTGTCGACAATATGTCCATTGGTTCATATATTGACCAATGGGAATTTTAGTTTTTCTGAATTATTCATAAATATTTTTTTTATTTTTAATATCAAATTTACTTAATTTATCGTAGAAAATTTTTGGCTTTCCACCGTGTGTCCTTCTTCCTTCTTTACTGGACGTTTCGGACTCGTTGCAGAGGCCATTATCAAGAGATTCGATAATAAATTTGATAAATTGTTTGATAATGGGTTTCTTGATAATGGCCTCTGAAACGAGCCCGAAACGTCGAGTAAAGAAGAAAGAAGGACACACGGTGGAAACCCGAAAATCTTTTACGATAAAAAAACAACCGTGAAAGCCTCAAACATTATATTACTTCATTTATATCATAAGTATTTCAAAATATCATGGTTCAGTTCTGAAAACAAAACAAAAAAATGCCCTATTAAGGGTTAACACTAAACTGAGATAATAATTATAAAAAGCATATTTAATTAAAAATAACTCAAAATCCACGCCCGGGGCCTAAGTTTAAATAAATAGGCTTTAAAAAAATTATGCGCTCGGTAAAGTATTCGATAAATAACAATAAAAATTATAAGCAAAAAGATTTTCACTTCTCGCGAAGGGAAAGTTTTCATTAATTGACTTACTTAGCTTCAAAAGTCGTTTTCCGTTTTATACCCACTAAAACAGGGTAAACTTTTTTTCCCTTAAATTAATGAAAACTTTTGTTTTCTTTTAATCTGAGAAAGTCTACCGAAAGAAAAATAAAAACAAAAAAATCGGCGAAAACTCGGGAAAAATCTAAGAAATTTTATACACTAAGGAGATAAAAGTTGTTAACATTAAATCTTATTTTAATCTATCCCGTTAAATGCGAAATTCATTAATGTCTTTATAAGCTGAATTGAAATTCTTATATAAGTATCTTCTGAAAATAATTTAAGAGACTGGGCATATTCTATTCGTTAATAAGTATTTATATGTGTAGAGTATAATATGCTTCATAATATTGCACCCGGGCTGTAGAATGAAAATGATGTAGGTACTTAATATATTCTAAAATATATTTTTACCGTATATTATTGTCTATTTATATTTGTTACTAGATATATTAATACAAGTAAATATCATTTGATCTAATTTTATGCGAGGTAATCAGGCAAGGAGGAGGAGCAAAGCGAAGATTGCAAAAAAGTGCCAGTTATAAAACGTATACTCTCGTATAGTTATCGTTATAGTTAATTATATATATATAGTTATTAAACGTATACTCTAATGCGTCAATTACATTGAGCTACTTTACGAGCTCTTTGTTGGCGAATTTAAAAGCGGGCGATTTAGCTACTGCGATTATGATGATGAAACACAAAACTTTCCATTCGCTGAGAAGCCAACAAGTTAGCGACTATTTTGAAAGAAAGTAGTTCGTTTTTACCGAGAGGTCGCTACTACGCTCTACTGCGCAGACGCAGTAGGCCAACACGCTGGCGTAGCGTGTAAAGTTGACCGACTTTTAACTTTTCTCGGTAGACTGTTTACAATCTGCTTGCTAGCTTGTTCGACGATGACACTGGGCGACTTTACATTATAAATTCTCCAACAAGCAGCTCGTAAAGTAGCTTAATGTAATTGACGCATAAGAGAGGGTAAGACATGAAGAAGACAGCAACTTCTATATTATTATAAAAATCGAAAAAATCATTTATTGTAATCTGATCGCCAAAGAAAATAAATTACAGGTACTCTCATAATAGTTTGACAAATGCTTAGAGTGTGGTAATAGCACATCGAGTGACCACCGTATTGAGAAATTAGTGTGTTGTTACAGAGATTTCAAGATAATTAATAAAATAGGTATAGGGTGCTATAATATTATGAGCTTTAGGAAACAAACACAATCAATCAAAAATAGAAACATTTTGGATGACGAAGAATTTGATAAATGAACGAGATCAGTGATAGAGACCCAGACGACAAATGCTGATACAGCGGTTTACAGATAAATAATTGAGTCTGAAACAGAACTGAAGCAGAACAGAACAGTATGAGAGAGAGAAAAACAGGGAGAAGTCATATTGGAATGTTTACAGGTGGTACTACTACCTGATAATATTTGCTAGCTATTTTATATTTTACTCTCTATAAGCTAGGTTTGTCAGTTTTTTCCCGAACATTACCGGACCCGAGGTCGGATAACGCAACCCGCAGGACAGATAATAATGAAATCAGCTTGAAGTTATCCAAGTTGACAAAAAAATAAATATTAAAAACTTATTTTTTGGATACCACACCTTAGTATTTCATTTCAATTGTAAAACATTAAGTTTGACTTTGAATCAATAAAAGCAGACGGTAATAATTAATTATATTATTAAATATAAATTTAACCATCATCTTGGTATTTTGCAATAATTATTATGCCAAGCTTAACTTCAAATAATTAGTATTTACCATAAAATACAATATGTTCAAACTAGAAATCGGATGATAATATTTATAAAACAAATATTTTATCTCCGCCATTTTGGAATTATTTATCTTTAAAATTTACCTTTAGAATATGACTATTCATCGTACCCCATTTATACATGCATAGATGTACTGTGTGCAGTAATAAAATGTATGGGGAAACATTGTATTATCCTGCAGTTGGCAAGATTGCGTGCATAAATCAAACAAGTTTGGAAGGTTCCAAATTCAACGCGACAGTAAGATTATTTTCGGTCTGCGCCTGCGCAGTAAAGTGATAGAGAACATGCCGAAAAAAACGAACTATTCATTTTGAGCTCCGATTTTCAATACGACCTGTTAGATAATAGTATAAAATGACAACCTCGCATCTCGCTTACTCTTGAAGAATGAGATTGGAGAGACAGTCAGCACTTTTACGTGTAAACAGTTATTGTCATGACAGTTGCATGTGTAACACAACATGCATGTGTAACGGCGCTATTATGCTTTAAAACAAAAGGGCACAATTTCAGTATTAAATTGCCATATAGGAATATTGTAGAACCTACAGCATAGTTATTTGTGCTAATGTGTCATACATAATTCATAATAATCTATCGTTTTATAACGCTGTAAAATAGTGCTACGACATATTTTGACAATACGAACGGCGGTAGGATTAAATTTTTATTTAATACCCCGAACCGCAAACCATTTTGATAACTGACTTTTGTTAATAAAAAACTAATAATTTAAATTTTGTTTGCATAATTCATGGCGGGCGCTTTCAGCGGCGATTTAAAATTTTCATGCTCTGCGAGATAAACCAAAATCGCGGCCATATTTTTTGGTTTCCCCTATATTTCGTGCACACTTCAAAGCGTGCGTTATATTATTATTGTTTATCCTTTGTGGAGATAATGTTATTTTATACGGAGTTTCTCAGAAAGTATGAATTAATTAAAATTTTGGAGATATTCAGATTAAATTAATTCGCATTTAAATACCGCAACGCAAATTCGCCGAAACAATGCTCATTTTAATACAAATATTATTACAGTTGACAGAATGGCTAAATTGTAAAGACATATTATAATACCTATACACCTTTCATTCCCAGGGAGTGTAGATAGGTAGATACACCTTAATTAAAATTCAATTCAAAATCTAATATATTATTTTTTATTTATAATATGCTTTGTCACAATATACAAATAAATATAATATTTAGGGCTTTTACGAGTATTTGTTTTCGTAGTAGATGTATGGGCTTCCACCTCGTGTGCCTCCTCTTCTTTGAATGAATGACACAGTACACTATTTTACTCTGAGCAACGTTAAAACGTCAACTTAACAGATCTTTCTTGGCACACTTAGAGCAGCGTTCGCATTTATATACCTGATGTATTATAGTGGAAGCCCAAAAATTTAAGATAACAAATTAATAAATTAGTATATTGCCTTCTTTTTCTATCGTAATCATTTTGGCATAATACTGCAAAATACTGGCTCAGTTTTCCCTAACTTCCTCTATCATCTGAAAGTATCAGCCCCCTGATAAGGTAAGATTAATAAGACCCTTTTACCAGGCACATTGCCCAAAACAATTATTCTTTCAAAGCTTTCTGTGACATGGCGAACAGTGCACAATACGACGTGGACACATAACACAAACAAAGACTACACCAAACCAATCCACCCCGCACGAGTGGTCGATTGGCTAACAAGTAGTTCTCGTAAAAGTCTGTTAAAATACCTATATAATGGCTTTCTTTTGGATTTTTTTCAAAATTCATATACTTATATAATTTAATGTCCATTTTTAAAACATGTATTTTAAAGTAATAATAAAATAATAATCAAATCTTTTAATTCAGTCCAGCGCTCATTTACAACGTATTGTAACTAAGTAAAATACCGTCTATAGAAAAATGAATAATGAATAAAAAGTGTAATAACGGAGCTTTACAGTTTTACATAATTTAAATTTAAAAGCATTTTCATTCATTTGAATTAATTATGTGGTCACCGATTACAATTAAATAAATGGCTCGAATTAAATTAATTTTGTCTTTCGTGTTTGAACAAAATGCAATTAACCTAATTGTTTAAACGGCATTAAAATGCGCCATGTTTGTTTATAAAATTCGGTCGCGCCTAATTGGAAAACGGCATCGTATAAATAAATACAGCATTGTTCTTTATTTAAATGTTGAAATACGGCGAAAGTCTCGATTTTCAATTATTATTGTTATTTTTCATTTTATTTGTTTTACATTGTTTGCGACTCCGCTCTACTCTTCCTGTGAAATGTGAGTGATGGATCTAGATACTTATCAATCAATAATTGATCTGGCCTGTTACCATTAGTACCACGAATTGGTATTATGATAAAATAAAGCAATATGTATTGACGTTTGATTGTCGTTCATTTGTTTTCTGTTTCATAATAGTACCTATAGGATTTATTGAATTCGAAATTTAAATTGATGATACCAAAATACCCTATACACTTAGCATAAACTTTGGCGGCCCTCGTAGTCCAGTGCGTTACGCGGCGTCTAACATGGGCGAAGTCAATGCGAATGCGACACGAATCGGCGTGGCATGAAAATATCAAACAGTCAACACCACCTGTAGTGGCCTACGGTGCGGGGCTTCAGCGATGCGATCAAACAGTTTGATATTTTTGCGCGAAGTGGACGCGGCGGTATAGGCGTCGCCATGATAACAATTTTATAATAAACATAGGAGGAATTATTTACATACATCTAAATATTTCTAGGCGTTACCATGGTATTAAACAAATTGTATAAATGTGCGATGGTGACAGCTGGTGACTCAGCTACACGTTGGACAACGATGCCGCTTCACATTGTTTTGGATCGTATCGCTTCAAACCGCATCGCGATCGCGTTCGCATCGACTTCGTCCACGTAAGACGCCCAGTAAGGCGAAGATCTTTCATCCGGGAGCTTCTGCTTAGATTCCTTATAAGGTCACAATATTATTTTGTGATTTTCTCAAAACCTGGGTATTTGTGATTGTTGAACTACTATACTACAATACAATACTGTCATTGGACCTGTTGTAGCAGTAAAAAGAATATATATATATATAGGTATATACAACAACAAAATTAAACTATTAGTGGATTTTAACATGTAAGACATTTGTGCCATACCTATCACTGTAAATAACTTAAATATTTTATTTAAAACTGAATTTTAACTACATTGTTATAAGGCTAATTCGTATTTTTTGTCAGATGTCTATAATATTTTCTGAAATGGTTCGTATTTTTCTGTTCAGGTATGGTATGGTATAGCATCTAGGTAGATTATGTAGATTGTTAATGACTAAAATCAATTAAAAAATATACACATAAAGTATGTATTGTAAAACTAGAAACATTTTATTGCTTTAGTGGTAAGTATCACAATATGGTTAGGATTTATTTGCAAAATATTATAAGGAGAGGAGAGAGGAATCTATGAATCTTTAAAATAAAATGCCAATATTGTATAATTGATAGAAATTTATACGGCACGTGCCTTCTTCAAATTCTATTATTTTAATACAAGGGAATTCACTTCATTATCTTTGAAATGAAAAGTCTATTATCTAACAAGATTTAAAGTCCTTAGAATCAATTCATTCAAAACAACGGTACTTACGAACTTCGAGAAAGAAGGAATCTGAAAATCGTTTTCATAATCTACCATCTCCATGAGAGTTTGCAATATTTATTTGTTGTATTATTACCTTGGGATTAGAATTTGAAATATGAACATCTTCCGGAGCATTAGTTTTAGATACAAGACGGAAATTTTTAAAACATGGATATTGTTTTCTGTTTATACACTGCAATAAATGTAATGTTTTTGTTGTTGTTTACAGATATCGCGTAGCTTTTCGTGAAACTTTATGCTGTGGAAGACGACACTCCAAAAACGGAACCGGCTTTTCCCGCGAACAATCCAGTTTCAGAGACACAACGATCGCTACAAGCGGAGAAGGCAGCCATTTTGTTCGAGTTCGCTCTGTATCGTCGGAACCGTTACATAGATCAAATACGACATCACGCCTGTCAAGAAATAGTACACTATCCAGTACTCTTTCAAAAGAATACAACCACGTAAACTATAATGTCTCTCCTAAGTCGAGATGGTCGAACGACACTAACGCCAGTAGCGTTAAAAAGTGGAACAACAATGACGCTAATTGTAGCTTTGGCGCCAAAAAGCAATCCAATCAAAACGCTTTGAAATTGTTTTCAAATATGGAAACCCTCCAAACAAAAGACATGCCGGGCTCTAAACAACGTAAAGAAATTACGTTCGAAAAGGAGACGAATAATTTAATTTTTTCTGACAATCGCGAAGATTATGAAATGAATAATATTAAAAATTACGGCAATTCGCTGTGCGTTGATTTTCCCAGCATGAATACGCGCATGCCGGATTCGAGGAGCGATTCTTTGATTTTGATACCGAACAAACGGTCGTCTCTGACGTTTTTGAACAAAGAATTATACAAAAATGATTTGACAGTCGATGATGATTCGAACATCGCGGAACGTCAGGTTGGTAAACTGCATAATATTCCAGATTCAAAACCAGATGTTTTAGTAGTTTATGGCCACGGTCCAAATAATGGTATCAAAAGGTTTTGTCCTAATAATGGTTTGAATAAAAGTTTTGAATTTTCTAGTAACGTCACGAAACCTAAAGAAGACGCTTTCGTGGAAGCAGTTTGTGATGAAAGTACAAAAATCAATGAATCAACAGATGTCTCAGAAACATGCATATAAACATTATTTAACTAGTAATGATTGAAAAAATAATATTAAATCGAATTTAATGTTTATTATAAAAGATAAAATGTGATTGTAAAAATATAATTATTATCTTATCTAGCTTATGTAAAAATATTAAGAACACTACTGTTTTATATTTTTGATTTTAATATTAGATTCAGTTTATTTTTAATTCACTAATAAGTCGTAAGCATATTTTGTAAGTAAGTACTTATAACATTTTCCTTCTGTAAATTTAAATGCCTATTCATTTTATGTTGCATTTTTTATGAATCGAATACATGGTATTTTTTTTAATATTCAAGTATCGTTAAAAGGCTCAATTAACAATGCTTGTATTTAGAAGAATCTATCGTGATTTCGAATGATTTTCAATGTAAATTGATAAAAACCAATATAACATAATAAATAATTTATTTACATATTATTATCGATATTAAATTTATTGTAGAAAATGTAGAAAAATATTTTTACTATGATGTTACACTATTCCAAATTATTTTTAGGTTCTTTATTCAAATATTTAAATTATAAAAAAATAATTTTTAAACATAACATCCCTTTCACGACTAATTAACCAGTGTTATTCTGTCTAAAGAGAACCATTTTAAATAAAATTTCTCTTACAATTTTTTATTTAATTGTATAAATGTTGCAATAAAATTCTTTACATTATTAAATATTTATTAATTATGATTTGTGTTGATAATGACTGTAATTTCGTGGCTTTTAATGGCTAAAAATAATAATTTACTGACGTAAATACTTATAATAAAATGTTTATTCCAAGAGAAAATATTTGTTCTTTCACTTAATATTCGTAATATTATATTAATTTAATATCACCGTTAAATTATATTTGAAATATTCCCATATTAAGTCAGTAGGTACCTACCTAATGAAAAAGATGTAAATATAATATTCTACTTAAAACTTCTAAAAGAACTTAGGCACGTATGTAATATTTCATAATTAATAATTAAAATAAATTAACTATTTATATTATAATTAAGTATTGTAATATTATATAAATTAATTTGTAGCATTTTTACAACAAGTCTATGAAAAAAAATCTCAAATGCTCCTTTAGATAGGTTTTTATAATTGTAAGAAACAAATATGTAGTAAATATTTTTACTATATTAAAATATTAAAATATTAAATATTTAAGAAAAAAATGTGCTACTAATGTAAAACAAGGATTCTCAACGTCATTCCATAAATAAATTATTTATGTCTCAATAATATTATCAAGTTGTTTTATTTCGTTGTAACAAGCGCCCACGATGGCCGAACGGTTTACGCGTCGGCTAATAATGTTGTGGGTCCCAGGTTCGAATCCTGCGTCTGGCAAAATACACATATTGTTTTTTTTTTCAATTTATGTTTGGAGTCAGAGTGTGGACCTAATGGGTTGAGCAAGTGGCGAACATCCATCTTGTAAATACAAAAAAAACTATTAATATAAAACTTTGTGGAGGCTTATTATTATCCTATTAGGATCGGACATGGTCAGAAGAAAAAGAAACATTATCATCATTTTCATCAAATAAAGTCTTTCTAGAATAATTTGCGATACATATTCTATCCATATAGATAGATATATTTTGGTTCAATAATGTTTGAGGCTTTCACGGTTGTTTTGTTATCGTAGTAGATTTTTGGGTTTCCACCGTGTGTCCTTCATCCTTCTTCACTCGACGTTTCGGGCTCGTTGCAGACATGATATGTTTTATGATGAAAATGTAGTATAGGTATGTGAATGTAAACATATCATCTCTTGATAATGGCCTCTGCAACCAGCCCGAAACGTCGAGTAAAGAAGGAAGAAGGACACACGGTGGAAACCCAAAAATCTACTACGATATTTTGGTTCTGTCTAAAAAATAATTAAATCATATTGCCAAATTTCAACAGGCTTTATTATTCAAGGGTAGGTAAAAACAAAAGTTGAGTAAACAATATTGTAAAAACTAGCTGGAACCACTTGGGGCTATGATTTCCATACTTTTCGCATTGATGCACTTGCTCTATTATATTCTGTTGCTGCAGTATGTTATACCGTCTTCTGGTCCCGAAGTGACCATATCAAAAATTTATCAAAACACAACTTAACGGACTAAAGGAACTATGCATATACTGGCACCCTATCCTCTATGCCGCTTCCATGGGTCGCCACATTGCCACATTTGATGAAGAATAAGAAAATTTTGAACAACGTAAAACTCCCGCTCTATGCTGACATAACGTCTTCACTAACAAAGCGTCTTCGCAAGTAATCCTTTATATGGTGCAAGAGAGTAGCTGCTTCAGGACTGAGAGCGAGAAGGAGGATGCCTGGGACGAGACTGGCTAGCATCAGACGTGAGGAACCAAATCCGGTGTGAATTCCAGGTATGCTTATAAGATGTATACGTGGAGCTTGAAAGAGTTTCCACTTGGCGAGTGAGGTGAGATTTAAACTTTCCTGTGGCTTGCTATCTAGTTCTATGATCTTGATTTTGTGATTGCGACACGTCCAACCCATTAGCATTTCAACTCCTTAGCGACTTCTATCACATCGCGTAAGTACTGGTCTGCTTCTTTATCCATTGATTTCTTTTGTGATCTTTCCGCGTTATGCTCAACATGAATATTTCCATGCCATGTTACGCTACTAGTAATTTTTGGATTACGTACATACATACATAAGATATATTAACGCTATTAAAGCTCAAATAGTTTCATTATGTAGGAATAATAGTTTCTAGGACGATTCAGCGCTGGAACAACTGGGCGCGACGAAATCGAATGAAATTCGAAAATAAATAGACGTTCGTGAATTTATAGGTACTTTTAAAATATATATTTGATATTATTATTTAATACTTTGTGAGAATTTAAATATGCACACGTAAATAATGATTTAATTGTGCATATGTTTAAGTTTCAACTAGAAAAGAGTTTTTTTATTTTTTATATAAAGCCTCAGGCATGATAATTCTCAATCCGCATTAAAAACTGGATTAAAACTATTAAGTAGTTGATAGAAACTGATTTAAATCCATCTAATTTCTGTATAAAATCGTACGAACGTCTATTTATTTCATTCGACAGTGCGGCGCCCTAGCGCCCAGTTGTCCAATTCCCAAACAATGTACCTAGGTACCTATAATTTGAAAATCAGATTTTATTTTCAAAATACCGTAAACAGTTAGTTATAAAGAATTTATAATCGCATATTTAACATTTAATCAACTTGGATAGTTTAAATTCGCATAATATATTCAATTCGTGTTTACAGCTAATTTAATGAATTACACTAATATTGTTTCATTTTTATCAGTTCTTTAACCAAAAAAAAGAACAAAGCAAAGAACATTTTAGTTGGTAGCCATTTGCGATACGGCTGACTAGAGATGCGATATCTAAAGGAGGTATCAAGTATCAACAATAATTTGGCAGGTGTTGTAGGGGGTCTAGGACGATTTGGCACCGGGACAACTGGACGCCACGCAATTTGAAAATAAATAAACATACTTTTACAAAAATATTTAATATTATTATTTAAGTATATTTAAATTATTATATTACGATTTAATAATTGGTGAGAATTTTAATATGCACACGTCAATAATGATTTATACGTGCATATGTTTAAGTTCCAACGAAAAAAAAGTTTTTTATTTTTATATAAAGCCTTAGGCATGGTAATTCTCAGTCCGCAATAAAAAAAACATTATGTTAAGCGTAAAATGAATAAAAACTACTAAGTAGTAGATATAAACTGATTAATATTCCTCGCCTACGTTCTGTATACGTGTCTACGACAGTGCGACGTCCAATTGTCCAGGCGTCCAGTTGTCCCATTCCCGTTGTAGGTACGTGAAGGTATCACATCGGAAGAAACCTTATCGTGTGCCTGTATTATACCTATAGGTCCTCCCAAGAGGGAAAAAAACCGTAAAAATAGGTGTCGACAGAGCGTGCCAGGTGTCGATATCGTACTGTTTTATACATATTATAATAGAAATAATAATAGTATCGAAGTGTCGGAAGTAGTCCCACGCCTGTCAGAAGGGAAGCCCATTCCACGTTGGTTATATTGTCAACGTGTTATGAAAGATGGACGATCAATCATAGGTGTTACCCGCATACGCCGGATTATAAATAACCAGAAGCGTATTAAGAATAAACTACACCGAAAAACGGAAAATGACACGTTTCGAAAGACATTGAGTGAACAAATTAAACAGGATATGATTGTTTTTAAGAATTTTTGTGAAATATTATTTCCGACGATGTCCGATCCTAATAAGATCATATGGGCCTCCACAGAGTGAAGGTTTATTAATGTCATTGGTTTGTATTAACAGATTTTGTTTTTACGAGAAATGGATGTCAGTCACTTGATCAACCTATTAGGTCCATACTCTGACTCATACACAAATCGAAAAACAATATGTGTACTTGCCAGACCCAGGATTCGAACCTGAGACCCACGACGCTATAGACCGACGTCGGCCATCGTGGAGTATATTTCCATAAACCATGTTAAAAATTAATAAAAATACTAATATCTTATGTCTAATTTCACATAATATTACGTAATGATTACATGAAAAAATGTTTAAAAACTGTTTTACTTATAATAAATACCATTGTGTTAAGTTTATTTTGTTTATTTCTAATTTGAAAATATTATAATACAATGGAAAAAGAAGCTAGGTAACATTCATTAGAGCAGGGTTTCCCAAACTATGTTTCGCGGAACACCAATATTCCGCCAAACCTAAATAGGTGTTCCGCGACAATTTGGAAAAGTTTCATAAACTGCAACACATTTCAAGATCTTCTACTAAGTACCTAGAAGTAAAATAAGTAAAATTAAAATTAGTAAAGAATCTACTTCATATTGAAAGGCGAGTGATGATCAATCTCCACTGATGTTTATGACCTCAAGTATCAAGGTCATGGCTCCCACAAGGGGGTGGGGGCTGACAGGCCTCTAGCCTGGGAGCCTGGGCTTACGGGGGGCCCGGCGTGAGAGATCAACCAACCAAGTGAGATAAACACACATCACAAACATGCACTAATAGTAAAAAATGTTTGCTAACATTTAATAATATGTGATTTTGCCATACAATTTTTAATTATTGTCGATATTATTGTCCATAATTGTGCATATCAACATAAAAGTCGGTGTATTAAAAATCACTAAAAATGCCCTTAATTTAACGTCGAACACCATGTGGAATATGCAACTGTAGATTGTCACATTGAGCGATAAGTAGGGTACCCGCCAAAAATCCTTGCGTGGGCCCGCTTCGGGATGTGGGGGCCATGATCTAGGTACAGACGTAGGACCATCTTTTCTCGCACTATGCGCATGAAAAAGATAGGGTATATTGTTTTTACCTGACCGGCTGACAAGTCTTGTCAGTTTAACGACAGTTGCCAAAATTGACAGAACGGTTAGCCGCGCTAATAAATACCCTAAAAATAGGTGTTCCGTTAAAATTTCCGGGTTTGCGAAGTGTTCCATTGCAGAAAAAGTTTGGGAAACCCTGCATTAGAGAATAGGTTTCTGCTTTCCAACGAGTATAAAATAATAATACAATGGGTTTTAATATGTACATGCAGTAATAAATAATATTCAATTACCCATAGGTATTTGTGTAAATATTAAGATTTTAATCAAATTATTATTACAATCAGACAAGATTTTTTTAAATTTCTGACTAATATGTCTTAAAAAGTATTGCTTAAGTGTCATGACTCCTTGAATAAATATATGCGAGTATTAACACATAAATATACATAATTATATTGTATAAAAAGGTCTAAATAAATTATATATTTGCATTTCGTTAATGTGTCAGTATCATATCAAATAAATCAATTCTTTGCGCATTCTCCGAATACATCCCTGTTTATGGTTCGTTTTGTACGTCGGTAAAGTAGACATCCTTTCATTCTTTGGTATCCACGGACGTGATTGATTTACTTGTAGATTTAAGACTTCTATAACGAAAACAAACGAGCGATCGAAAAAAATATTGACCTTGGTCCGAAAGGATTTTCTGCCTTACTATTCTGTCTACCATAATAACGATTTGTTATCTCTTCAATAATAAAAAAATAGATACGAAATACAAATACACTTGTATAGTAAGTAACAGTGGTGAAGATTACATTGTATTGTAGAGGGGTTAATACTTAAACAGTAAGATATTAGGCTTTAACTTACGTAGCAAGTACCTAACTGCTAAAAATAATATTGTGGTTATAATAATAATTATTGTATTGATATTTATTTACATACAACACAACACAACATTATAGAAAATACAAAATTTTGTATGATTTAAATAAATAAACCCACGTGACATAAACTCGAAATCAAGTCGTCGGTATCGCTCTGAATAAAGTTAGTAAGCGCACATACGTCGAATAACATGAGCACGGCAAGCTTTTTACGGATATCTTTGACGATATTATTATAATCCTATTGTTACAACACTTGCGCGGGCGACATGTCTAGCCCATTGCTATTTCGTCTACTTAGCGACCTCCAGTGGCTCACCCAGGGGGGGAGCCAAGGGGCCTTGGCCCCCCCCAAAAACATTAAAATTGAAAGCCAATAGATTAGACAAATAAAAACACGGCAAAAAAATGATTTGAAATTCTCCAGCACCCTCTAGAAAAATTTCTTAGATTTTAATTTCTAACACAAAAATTTTGAAACACTAATGTCGGGTTTTTTTAGAAACTCAATCTCTAATGGAAATGTCAAAAAATTCTCGGTGTTCACCCAAATTCCGGAGTGGTGTACACCGAGTGCAATAGACAAAAGTTCGATAAACGAGAAATTAAGCTGTGTTCTGTTGGGTAGGTTTGTGTACCTATAAGTTAAATGCAATAATACTTTTTTTTTCCATTTTCAATTAATATTTTGAAACTTCACTATTAAAAAACCCAAAATCGACGATAAAAATTCGGCGAAAAGTACGACTACACCCACCACCATGGGCTGACAGGGCTACAGCCTGGGGCCCCGGGCTTAAGAGGGCCCGGCGTGGCGTCTCGTCTAATTGTGAGATACACACACCAGAAATTTGTTATATTATAAAAAAAAATCGCATGTGGCGCTATACTACTTCATCAAAATTAACATAAAAAATATGAAGTATGATGAAAATATGATATACGTAACTAACTACATGATAATAATTCACGTGTATCATTTTATATTACAATTATTTTTAGTGTTTCTAGAAAAATAAAAATGGTTATTTATCCAATATCGAAGGGTCGAATGCTACTAGGCTACCACAAGAGGGGGTCGCGACCAGTGGTTCATAGTATGATAACGATCGATAATATGATATGAGGTCCGAGGAATCAAGAATTCAAGGGAATTATTTAACAATATAGATAAATCCACGGTATACCATTTGGGAACACTACTGTAGAACATCACATTCCCCTTAACCCTGGTGATAGGTAAGAGGGCCCGCCAAACATTCATGATGTGGGACCAAAAAGTGGGGGATTTTTTTTTTTCGATGGAATTCAGCATAAATATTGTGGCTCTAGACCAGTGGTTCTTAACCGGTGCACCGCTGGCTTGTTGCAAGTGCACCGCGAAAATAATGATAAAAGCAGAAAAATCCGCGAAATAGCGAAAACCGAAAAAATCCTTCGTAAAATTATGAAAGCCGATGAAAGATCTAATGTGATTTCAATGTTGCCGAATCGATCGCACGCGTCTACCGTTGGCCTCACAGGTTTTCGTTTCATAAATGAAAACAAAATAGTGGATCAATATCTATGCTGCAAAAAACTCACCGAGCGTACGACATGACAAGATGTTTTTGATTCTATTTCTTCATATTTAGAACATTCTAAAATATCATGGAGGAATTTGTATGGATGGTGCTCCGTCAATGTTAGGCTCATTTAAAGGATTTGTTACCCTCGCAGACAAGAAACCCTAACATTATATATACGCACTGTTTTATTTACACAGGGAATCTATAGTTTCGAAAACATTACCGCAGTGCTAAAACCTGTACTAGACCAATATGGTGAATTTCATCAAATCCAGACCTTTAAAAACAGGCATTTTTAAAAAAAAACTTTGCATTTCTATGGAAGCTAAGTACGAATGTTTGCTTTTTCACACTGAAGTGAGGTGGTTACAGTGGCGCACCCAGGGGGGGCAAGGGGCCCTGACACCCCCCAACATGAAAATTATCAGAATGATTTTAACCATTGAAATTGAAAGCCAATAAGCCTTTGGGCTTAGACAAATAAAAACACTGGCAATAAAATGATTTGTAATTCTCCAGCACCCTTTTTAGAACAATTTCTTAGATTTTAATTTCTAACACAAAAATTTCGAAACACTAATGTCACGTTTTTTTAGAAACCCAATCCCTAATGGAACTGTCAAAAAATTCTCGGTGTCCGCCCGAATTCCGGAGTGGTGTAGGTCATGGCTGGGAAGAGCTGACAGGGCTCTAGCCTAGGGGCCCGGACTGTGGGGGGCCCCGCGTGTCGGGTTGACGAGATAAGTGAGATAAACACACATCATAACATCATAAATTAGCTTTAATAGTAAAAAAAGTCGCCTGCGGCGCTATTATACTTTATGGCCATGAAAATTTTCAATTACTGATTATTATGTGTCGATACTCGACTTTGTAAAACGTTAATGTAGTGTTTCACACTGCTTTTAATCTTAGCGGTAGGTAGGGGGCCCGCCAAATATACTAGCCTGAGGGCCCGTTTCAGGATGTGGGGACCATGGTGTAGGTACACCGAGTGCAATAGACAACGAGAAATTAGGCTGTGAAGAAAAAAAAGAGCCTATGGGACTAATTTACATTCTCCTCCTTGGGCCCCCCCCCCAATATTAAATCCTGGGTGCGCCACTGGCGACCTCTATTATCTGCTTTCTTATCTATCGGTTTCTTTTATGGTCTTTCCGCTTTTGCCAAATATGGCACGTTGCGCTACTCGCAATTTGTGAATTTCTCTGCCATTAAGGGTTCGAGTTTCACAAGCATACGTGAACACTGGTAACACACATTGGTTGAACACTATACGCTTAAGACTCGATGGGAGATCAGTGTTAAAAATACTGTGCATGCAGCTAGATATGCTCCAAGCCGAAACCCATGAATAGACTGCGGCTTCTATATCGAGACATACACGTCACCGCGGTAGTTTCTGGAACTAAATCAGTTGTAATACAGCGCCATGACGTAGATGTTAATAGGTATATTATAGAGGCGCACAGTAGTTGACTAATCCATAGATTATATTAGAATTATTTAGTGTTTTGGATGCTGCCAGAGAATCTGACACTCTGTAACCTTCTGACCAAACCTGAAGGGTTCCATCCCCGTGGCTGACCCTCCCTCAGTCTGAAGCGGTACCACAAAATGGATCTAATTTAAATGCTACTCTTTGCTTGCACTGTATCAAATTAAAATATAAATAAAGAATTGCATTATTAATTGAGACACTATTCGGATGTTAATTAATTATAGATGTGTATAATTGTTTATTTATTCAAATAAATGTAAACATTAAATTATAACTAGATATAATAAACTGATAAAATAAAATACTTTCATTGAATAAGTTAGCCTGATGAGGGAATAAATTTAGTTTTTATATGTGGCCCAAACGAGAAGGAACTGAAAGCTATGTCCAGTGACGTCCCGTGGGGGTAGGCAGATTGAGCGTCGCTTGGGGGCGGCAGTTACTCAAAGGGCAGCAAATCGAGGAGAATCATTAGGTATATATAGAAATAGGTACCTACCTAATCTTAGTAATAACGGAAATATCTTTCCATTAAAAAAATCAGCTCACTGGTTGCAAACAAAATGTATTTATTAGGTAGGTAATTACACGTGCATACCTAATTTTAAAATTATCCAAATATTTTGTTTGCCAGTCACTTGAGTCACAGCGTTTCGGAAGTTGTCAGGTGTATTTTTAACTACTTATACCTATCTGAAACCGTTTATATATTGTTTGTAATGTATCCATACAACACATTTCTTAGATATCGGAGTCACGAAAGGATGATAAAAAGTACTAAGTAAAAAAAGTGTGGCGGCATTTTGAAACTGCCTAGGAGCGGCATTTTGTCTAGGGACGTCACTGGCTATGTCAGTAAGATTAATCTAGGGTGAGTACCAACGACGTCTGTTCAATGGTTTATGATAATATAAACATCCTGATTTTAGATGTGGTTTATTTGACTTTTTATTTTAAACTGAAACTGACTATAATATAATTTTACGTAATTTCAGTATAATTTATTTCTGAATAAAATTTAAATGTCACATCAAAAACTACTCTTAGAAATGTATAATATTTAAAAGTATAATAAATCATAATTTTTGTGTAGATACCTATTTAAATTGTAAATATTTTCCTCCGATATTCCACCATGAAGAAACACAATAATATAGAAATACAGGGTGAATACAATGATTAACTACCTACTTTAAAAACAATTCATGTATTTATTATATGTCATATAATTTAACAACAAAAAATCTTTGGATGTACACTTTTCTTTTTTTGGGTCTTTGGACGATTATCTTCTCGAATGTATACAGGGATATGTAGGTACCAGTGGCGATGGGTGGATGTAGGTTGTTAAGATCCGACATAAAATAGTGCACACTAAACTTTGTCAGTCAAACGTATTTTTTTTTTCATTGAACGAAGACTACAATCTGTACATAGTGTTTGTTAGTTTTTAAACTTCAATTAAACCGTGCCTAATCCACGCCATAGTAGATAATAGTCAAAAAAATATTCGTTTATCAATAAAATATCTAAAATTACGGTATTAAACCAGTGCTCGAAATGTAAAATTTTACGAAACGGAGCGTTCAATAGTTTATGAAAATATTAACACAGTTATCTAATTTTATGTATAGTTTATAAAAATAAGTGTGTTAGATTTTTTCTTATGTGGCATAATAAGCTCAGATGATCAAATTATATTTCCCACGAGACGGAGCGATAATTTTGGGGATTTCATGAACCGGAACGGCGCTCCGGCGCGCTCTGGTCCTTTTCGAGCCCTGCATTAAACCATAAATAATTTTAGATCTTCTATATATAAAAGAATATTTTTTATCGGGTTAGACAAGGTTTACTGAATTAAAAAAAAAACTAACCAATCTACACATTGTAGTATTATTTCAATGAAAACAAATTCGTTTGACTGACAACACCATATTTGATATATTATGTATTCTTAATTCAACAAATAAGTATGAATGAAAAAGTGTGCATAATTTTTGTCGGATCGCCCATAGCATACATTATCTAATATAGTTTGGTTTTGGCAGGGTTTAATTGAATTTAAAAGTTAACCAGCACCATCTGAAAATTGTATTCTTAGTTCAACGAAAACAAATAAGTATGACTGACAAAGTTTAGTATGCACTATTTATATCGAATTTTAGCAGCCTACCTCCACCCCTCGCCACCGATAGGAAAAAAAAATATTTTTAAGTATAATGTTAGTCGAGTACACCAACGAGGTAGTAATCCATGACGTCACAACGGAACGGTTGGAAGTGACCGTGAAGAGACTCGTCGCGACTCTATAGTATAGGTCTTCAACTGAATGCGGCGAAGACCAAATCCATGTGCAGTGCTGCATGCATTGGCATTGACCATAACTCCCACAAGGGGGAGGAACTGACAGAACTCTAGCCTGGGTGCCCGGGCTTAGGTGGCCCAGGGTTTGCGGGTCGACCATCTAAGTGAGATAAATACACACCACAAATTCGTTCTGTTAGTAAAAAGTCGATATTTTACTTAAAGAATATTAATATTTTATAATATATGACGTGTATGTGTGATACAATTTTGATGATTGATATATCTAAATGATAAATCACATGTAGAATTTTATTTTATAATTATTTCTAGTGTGTTTCCTGACTAATAAAAATGGCCATTTATCCAATATGTCGAAGGGTCGGAATCGCCATCAGTGGTTCATAACATGATGCCTAGTGCAGACAACACAATGATTGGTGGATTTAAAAACGCTAAAAAATACACAGAATACCATTAATTTTACCTCGCAGATCCAGGGATTCCACGGAATATCGTTCGGGGGAACACTAGTAGAATATTATACTGCCCTTAACTTTAGTGATAGGTAGGCGGGCCGCCAAACATCCTGGCCTGGGAGTCTGCTTCAGGAAGTGGAAGCCATGGCGTTGACACTACCCCACGGGTTTCTTTTCTGCTTGGTACTTATTTTTTATTTTTTGTTTATTTATTTATTAAGGAAAAAAACAGTTACATATTGATTACAAAAATTTAAAATATAATAATGAAAAGTTACTGCAACCAGCAAAGTTTCCACGAAGTTGTCACGATATTTCGAGTGAACTCGAATCGGCATGGGCATGGAGAAGTATGCATTCTTTGGGTTCGTATGGAGGTGAACGCTGTATTCAAGAGACCAAATAATGCTGCTTGTTCAAGCGTATATTATGCTGCGTGTGCTCTGTATGGGTATGAGACCAATGACCAAAGGTCTCGAATTTTGAGTTTAGAGAATCCGCCGAATATTAAGCATTAAACATACTCATAAATCAGAACGTGAAAAACAATGTAGCATTCAATCACGTACAACGAGGCGTCTCTTGTCGACAGTAAGTTGACATGCCGAAAACGTCTTGACAAAACGAATAAACATCATTGTACCTACATCCGATAAGTAAAAATATTGATTTAATATTGACGTTTAAAAAATAAAATTTGAGGAAATATTCGATACATTAATAATCAATTAGATTAGGTTGAAATGTCATTTTATTTTGATTACCGCCATTGTCAAATTCACACTCACTTAAGGCTTGACACAGACAGGCCACCGCGGCTAAGCGGCGATCGTGTATACTAGCATGAAAAGTACTAATAATTAATAGTACTTGTATAGTATGATCTCTGTGAGTCGAAGTGGTGACATTTAGAAGCCCACACATAAACGATATTCATGCCGCACGCTTCTAAATTATATTGCATGCAACATCAGATGTTTTTAACCAAATATATTGTATCGACGCTGTGTGCGATACATTAAGTAAAACGTTTTATAAACGCCAACAAAATCACCTCAAAAAATTCGACGTGTTGCAATCGAGACGAGTTTATATGTACGACGACGACACGGCTTAGAGTACACTCGTACGATTACATCACATCTATAAAAATGTCTTTACGATCAGATAATGACGGCCTTATTATTGGATTAAGTTTTAACTGTACCCAACTCCAACATGTATTGGATTAAAAGTACGCCTTGATCGTTTTATCGTAATTATATTTATTCAGAAACTTGTTTTTAGTTTTTTTTTTGAAAATTATTCCAAGTAATCCTGTAGAGGGAATAAAAATTAAATATTCCCTGAGGTTTACAGGCAAATTTGAAATGTTTGCTAGATTATCGTAATTTTGAAGTTTCTTTCATTTTCGACTCACCTCACTTACACCTGAGCGAATTCTGGCCGACGGCGTTTAAATTGACTTGGGGCGCCGTATCCCGAATTCGTTCGAGCGAAATTGCCTCAAAATTTGGAAAAAAAATATTTTTTTACACGAAGAAATTTTATCTGCGCCCGTCAAAGCATAGAAAAAGTGGACTTCGAATATAAATGCAACTTTTTTTATAACGATAATAAAGTACCTATTTAAATATATATATTTATACAATATTTAAATATAGATATATGTGTTTGAGACTTTCACGGTTGTTTGTTATCGTATTTATAGATTTATGGGTTTTCACCGTGTATACTTCTACTTCTAAGAAATATCTCTTGAGTGTGGCCTCTGCAACGAGCCCGAAACGTCGAGGAAAGAAGGCAGAAGTACATACGTAAAAATCCCGAAATCTATAAATACGATAGATAATATAATATGTATTTATAATACTTTCAAAATACTATTACTGTATGTACATAATTTGAAAACATCTCATCCATATACACGCTAGAAAAAATACGACACCCGACGAGACTTGAACCTGTATCTGTTGGATTCGCGTCAGTATGTTTTTCCAATAAACTACGGGCATCTTACTAAATTATGACGATTGATACCTACCTTAATTTAATATACTAAAATCGATAGTCAACATTATATCGCAATTCGATAAGCATTTCATGTAACAACTACTAGTTTAAATCGTCGTAATTTAGGAAGATGGCCGTAGCTGTTTGCACACCTTGCGCACCACTATTATAATACTACATAATAAAGTCCCGATCTATTTATCTTACCAAAAAAAATCATTAACACAATAATTGTAGGTAGGAATTTCCCGACGGGAATTCTCGAGAAATTTTCGAGATTTTCCATCCCGAATGTCGAGAATTGAAATTTTTAACATTTCGGGAAATCCCGTATCTCGAAAATCTTTTCTCGGGATTCGGGATTTCTTTATTATCAAATATTAATTGAAAAAACGATTTTCTATATGAAAAAGTGGACAGAAAACACAAAACGTTCAGAGACTGATCAGGGCATTTAACACAATTAAGCCAACGTTGACTCAAAATGAGCGCAATTTTTGCAACATCAAGGAATTTTGTGTCTCAAAAGCGTACGCGATTGTCAGACGCAGCGATTGACAGTCTGTATTTTTTGAAATTCTATTTTAAAAAGTAATGTTTTGAATTATTTTTGTTTTCCTAATCCTATTTTGTTTGTCTTCATACATAAATAAAAAAAAATTTGGAATGTGTCTATTTTACACTGATTTTAGGATTTTTAAAGGTTTTTTTTAAATTTCCCGAAATCTCGAGAATTCTCGATAATTCTTTTCTGGAAATCCCGAACTCGAGATTGAGATTTTCTCAGGAAATACCCAACTCTAATTGTGGGAAACTATTTTCAATGATGAATCACATGAAGGGTAAAATTAGAATAAAAAATCTGACAAACACCTTTAGAACTCACTGGGAATAATTGTAACCAATTCCATCGAACTAGATAGTGATGCATTATAATTAGATTCACAAAACAAGGTCAAATTATCCGACGTAGGTTTCGAGGAGAGAGTTTATTGATCGATACAAGAATACAATAATAAAGATGTTGGCGTGAGATTATAAAAGCGGATATGGATGTACTGGTGAGATCGGTGTGATCAAGATATTGGTTATATTAATAAACTGAGAGACTTGATTCGAGTGGAGTAATGGTTAACTACGTCGAGTGAAGGACTCGTGACGTTAGTAGTGCGTCGGTTGACGGAGTCGATGAGTGAGTGAGGGTTCATAGATTGTCCTTCCAATTTATACAAATGCATTACATATATTACAAGAGATGTTGTCGAAATTAATAAGTCATAACAGACCCTATTGATCTAGTTATGATTGAGGAAATGCTGACGATCATTATCACTATTTTGTTTTCTTTTAACAACAAAACATACATATTAAAGTGTGTCACTCATGTAATGCTAAGTGGTATGATTGCTACATAATAGAATAATATTTTACGTTTTATATACAATTACTTTTTTATCCATGTTCCAGAAAATCATATTATGATATTTTTTTTATCCATATTTCCCTATTTTGAGATAATCGTAAAAAAACATCAACCACAAACTCTTTAGTGCCAGACGCAATTGCTCACATTAGTGTTACCCGTGTCCATGTGGACACGCAATGATTGTAGTACAGTTTACTTTGCCTAATTGTTATTTTAAAATAATAATTTGGTTTATAAACGTTAGTCAGTTGAAATAAGTATACTGCTTCAATTGTTCGTCATTTGAATGATCTAGCTGACATAATAAAATTAATATCAAGTGTCAAAGTGGCCATTCATTTTACAATATTTTCTAAATAGAAATAGAAATAGAATATTTTCTTCTTGAGAACATATTAAAATATCCTAAATGTTATTAAAACCAATCAAAAATCATGATTAAAGTCGTACAACATAAAAAAATGGCAGCTGATGAATATAAACTATACCTATTGCAATAAATTATCATCCAGAATTAATTATATTTAACTAACAAACGGAGTTTGATTTGTTATGTTACGAATATACTTACAGAATTATAATCAATAAAAATATTTTTAGAAGTCAAAATGGAGGTCACAAACTTTGTAGTATCAGAGTGGGTTGCACTATCAGATTTTTGTTTTTTCTTTTACGAAAATGATGCTCAACCTATCAAGTCACTCTAGGCCCAACACGCTGACAACATGTTAATTTTTGCTGACCCGGGATTCACAAAACTATAAGCCGACGCGGTAACCGCTCGATCATCGCGGGTGTAAACATGGACGTATACATTATCTATATTATACATTTATTGTTCGGCCTTACACAATTATTCCTCTCAATCTGATCAAGGGCCGCCAAAGGTTGAACAGCTATGTTCTAAAGTAAACCCTAATATTTTAATGCAATATTGATTATTCTAATCAAACCACTAGACTAGAAGGATTTACATATACGTGATTAGAAACAACACGTTTTCCCTTTTGGCATACCTACGTCAAAGGATACATCGTGGGTACGTTGTACGCATAGTGAAGTTATTTTGAGGATGACCTGTTAACTTTCGGATCTATTAAAACGTTTGGAAACTCGTTAAAGGCTTAACAGGTCAAACTTTTAATAGGCCCAACATATTATGAAAGGATCAACACATTGACGTCGGATATCTGTAAGCCTTACTTTTATTATTGCAAAGGATTTAATATTAATTTTATTTGCGGTCCAGTAAATTTAATTTAATTTAATTAATTGTTAATTAATAACCACTACGGTACATATGAAAGTAAAGTGGACTCTTTTTAGTTTATTAAGTAGTGTAGGCACCTACCATTATTTTTTTGCAAATAAAGAGATGAAGACTAAATATTTTTATGATAAGAATTATGTGTGTGATTTAATAAGTGTTATATCCAAATTAATGAAAGTCTAAAGAAACAGAACATAACATAATATTAATCCTAGCTAAATTGCTGTCACATCCTTGTTATAAGACCGTCAGAACCCAGTTCCAGTCTATTACTCAAAGAGATTCAATTCCGTGGATATTATTAGGTAGGTAGGTACGTGAATTCATCGCAGCGTTGCCAGACAGTTTACCAAATTGGAATTTTTACCATGTGAAATAAAATAATTACAGGATAAAAAGAACGTTTTTAAATTTTCTGTTGAATCATATAAACTTGACTTGACTAGCTTAAACGATCAAAAATGTGTACTTGATAGAAATAATACTGAAATGTCATTTTGACATGTCATATTGATGTCCATAGTAACGCATGTATATATTAATCATTTAGTTGCTAGGACCCCAGACCCATAGCAACCAATAATGGTGTCGAAATAACTTTTCATACAACACAGAATTAACTGAAAATGAATTCAATTCTACTTAAAGATGGCTAAAAGTATTTTTTTAAAAAAATGCATTGGCATCGTGTTCTGATATATTCTAAAAGTTTCTCAAATGTCTAGCTAGTCGGGAAGTTAGTTAAAAATCGATTGCAAGATTTGTACCGGACAGAGAACCACCGGACAAAAGTAAGAATACGAGCTAAAAACGTTGTAAAAAAATAGGATTTAGGAGCAAAAAGAGGGACAGCACAAAAAACGCATAGTTAAATATTTCTCATGTTTATTTATATATTATCAATCATAAATGATACAACACAAAATACAAAACTCTTTAACAATCAAAATAATATTTTTTTAACAATATTTTATCCCGAAACTCGCGGATTAAAATACGATATTGAGTACGCCTATCCCTATGTTATGTTGAATTAAACAAGTAATTCCTATTTTATCAAATCAATAGAACGTAATATGTTTCTTGCATCTGACAATTTTAAATTCATCTGAGAAATTACCCGTGACCAAAAATAAACTTAAATAACTGATGCCATTTCTGTGCAGTTCAGTCTTTCTAATTTTTCACAATCACATCAATAGAAGGTTTCGGAAAGTTCTTCATACATCAGGTACATAATATCTACTTCTCCAGTCTAATTTAATGTAGATAAGTGCTGGTTATTGCTCACATTTATACTTCGAGTGCAATCTACGGTAGACTGTTTGTGGAACATAATGATTGTTTTATATTGAAATAAATGTTAATAGGTTAATCGATTTAAACGAAATATACAATCGAAAATCTTTTTTTCTCCGAACAGGTTACCGCACTGAATTTAAAAAAATACAATAACTAACACTACCTGGGTATGGACCTTAGCGGAGGGTAGAGAGGCGGAGCGTCACTAGTATCTTATAATAATTTAATATCAAATATCAATAGACAATTAATATACATACTTGTTTTATTGCAACGAATTTATTCAATATTTTCTTTACGATTATCAACATGTTGCTACGGGTGCATTCACATTGGGTTGGGCGCTGCGGGCACGCTGTTGGGAGCCCCTGGTGTAAAATGTTCTAGTATTTACTAAATAATGTATTCAAATTTATAAAAAAAAATAAAGAAAGAGATTCAAATAATTTCAGTACCTACATTTAAAGTTAATAAAATATTAAAGAAAGTATTTTTCCATGGCGAATGTAATAAACACATCAAAAAATAAGTCAATCAGTTTTGCGAATAAGTTCCCTAAGCAATGTGTACAGCTACGAGTCTGAACACTTGTCGTAAGTAAAGCCTACGCGTCTTAGCCTCAAAGGTCGGCCCTTGAGGGCCTCTCGCCCCCCGCTTCCCGTACCCTAAGTGGGTCAAAGCCCCCCCTGGGACTCGAACTCGAAATGATGTGTCTTGCCTCGCTATACTCTCATTGAGGGAATCTCTTTAATGTTAAAGTAGATGACGCTTGAATTAACGATTGCTGCTTTCTTTGGTTGATCTTAAACCTGAAAGTGATAGAGGTTAAACGGTATTACCATTATGGCATGGGATTCGAGGGGTATTAAATTCTGGGAACAATGGAAGGAGAATAGAATGGGAGATTATTATGATTTAAAAACACAGAAGTTGAATGCGATTTTTTTATATCGTATATATTACACCAGTCTTTTCTTTACCAACTTCCAATTTTAAAAATATTATTTTGAATTCGATGAGAGGATGAACAAAACCAATGAAAATAGCGTTTCTGTCATTTACCTTATGAACTGATAAAATAGTTATTAATTAAACTATATTATATAAAGGCGGTTTTAAAAGTAAACATTAAGCATGAAAAAGATTATGGAAGGTTTTAAAAGGGGTGTCGCACATCGCACATCGGTGGGGCACATCGCGTTAGTCAAAATTCACACCAACAAAAAATATCCAAACATTTGAAAAATAT
Source organism: Rhyacophila brunnea (assembly GCF_057557595.1). Classification (NCBI taxonomy): domain Eukaryota; kingdom Metazoa; phylum Arthropoda; class Insecta; order Trichoptera; family Rhyacophilidae; genus Rhyacophila; species Rhyacophila brunnea. The sequence continues at coordinate 28,344,427 of NW_028232774.1, forward strand.
TTTTCAAATAAAACTGAAGAAAAGTAACGTAAAAAAATGACGTTTCTTTATAATTTAGTTTTGACAACTAATCACATAGGAAAGGAGGAAATTCACAAAACGAAACAATATTTCTCCAAGCAAAATAATCTTTACTCGTGGCTAAAATATCACAATGGTCATTTAAGGTCACGACATATTTCAGATTTGTCAAATAAATTATGACATACTGTAAAAACTGTCGTTCGAATATAAATTGATAAAGCTTCTACAAGATAAACATAATATTTTTTTTTTCTTTAATTCTATCGATTGTAAGATTTTTGATGGGGGATTTAGGCATTAATTACGTTAATTGATATAAGTATGCATATAATTTATATTGTGTACTTATACTGTTTTTAAATGTATGTATGTTATCTCGATGTAAGCTAATGTAATAAGCTGTGTAAATAAATACAAATATATGTACATAATTTGAAAACATCTCATGCATAGACACAAACTAGAAAAAAACACTTTGTAGAAAAAATACGACACTCGACGGGACTTGAACCTGTATCTGCTGGATTTGCGCCAGTATGCTTTTCCAATGAAGCTATGGGCATCTTAGTTAATTACGATGATTTTAACTAGTAGTTGTTACATGAAATGCTTATCAAATTGCGTTATAATGTTGGCTATCGGTTTTAGTATATTAAATGAAAGTAGGTATCAATTAATACCTTAATTTTATTGCTAACCGACGTCGCGGATTACTTCATTATTTAGTTTTTATAACGTATAATATATATATAATGTTACATTCTCAAAGCTTGTGTCTCATTCGTTGAATAAAAAACATAGTCACAATGTATAGTTCTATTTACATATTTAATTTTTTACCTAAAAAATAATATAAGTAATGGCACCTTTGCAAGATTTCCTGATTTCACAAAATTCGGAATACGTACTTCCGGTATCTGATAATGTTTTGAAAACGTTAACCAACTGAAGTATAGAAAACGCTGCCTTGAGAATAAATTTTCTAATAATACAGGTGCCCTATGATAACATAATTATACAAAGTAACCACACCCCGCCGTGTGTGAACCTACATAGGTTAGATTTCATGTAATCGATTCTGGTCTCTTAGACCGAGATCCCAAAAACTTTTTATTCAATTCCTTACTAGTGAAGTACATTATTGTATGTATGTACAGTATATTATAAATAACAACAATTTAAATATTTTGGATATTTTTACAATGATTATATTTATCCTTGCCAAATCTACTGTGGGTGGGTTTCCATTGCCAATCGAAATTTACGCCACACGATTGTGTCAGACTAAGTGATTCTAATTTCGCCCAGAACTCCTCATTCTACGCTTTTGTAATAAATATGATAGTTATTTCTTCACCGTTGATCCAGTTAAAGGTGGTTAGTCACCGAAACATTCGCAATGCAACTGCTACCGAAAATATTGCGCTTGCATTTGATGCGAATTTCGTGTTTGACATCATACCAATGCGTCAATTTCGCAGCCATAGACAAAATAATTTTGTTTCGCGTTAGATGTTATAAATATTTTACGGCAAATATTCTATATTTTTTCAGAATTGAATATGAAAAATTTATTTATTTAAAAAAGACAATTAAGCACATAAAAAATTATCAATTCAAGTAATTTAGAATAAAAATTACCTACAGGCAAATCAACTTAGTAAAGAAAAAAACAAAGCAAAAAATAATTTCATAGCAAAATAAATAAAATAAAAAACGACAATCATTCAAGAGATGTCTACATCTCTAAGGAGCGCATTGACCAGCCGCACAGCTCTCGCTATTGGTGTCTGGTGAGCCTGACATGAGGAAACTGCTTTCATCCAAAATAGGTCATGCATGTAATTGACTGGTAGGTATATACAAATTTAAATTTTCCAGAATATCGGGATTGTATACTATACCACGCGAGAGCAGTGAAAACTGCTTTAAGAGCAAAAGTGACCTACGAACTTCAAGAAAATGATAGGCGAGTATGACTTAAAGACAGTTAGTCGAAAAATAGACGTTTCAAAAGAAAAATAATCATAATATATACCTACATTAAAATAAAGATGTCAAATTGGCCCGCCAATATACAGGTTTTTTTTTTCAAATTCACCCATATGTTGTTTTTTCAATATTCAGGAAGTAGAAAATATTAATTTTTTGTAAAGCGGTTAAGATCAATATCGGATTGTACAGCCAATAAAAAAGAATCCACACTAAAGAACGACGAATCACCATCCTCCAATGCTGTATCAACCTCATTGATTAATGTATTGTTTTGAATAAGAAATACTTAAATATTATGTTTGAACCTAGCTTCCTCAAAAATAATCAGAATGGACTTGGTTCACTATGCTTGTGATTTGTGAACCACTCATAATATGTACATTGTACATAAATTATGTAATTTTTTGATGCATTCAAAAAGATTGAAATATATTTACAATATATTTTTTAAATAATAATATTTGTCTATTTTGCTATTCCAGATATTCGTAAAAGATATTTAAAAGCTAACTTTGTTCTCGAAACGCTCCTTTCGTTTGAAAAGCCTCTTGAAAATGACATACAAGTCATTAAATTGAATTACCACTAAAATGGTCTCCGCGGGCCGTTTTGCCATTCTAAGCCAGTTATACCAAAACGGGTAAGCTAAAATGCAAAGTTAGGGATTCGTTAGAAGAGTGATAAGAAACTACTGCGTCACCACGAATAGTGCAGTAGCCAGCAATTTTAATTTTTAAAATGTATAAAAATAATTTTTGACAAAGCTAACTATTGTCACCTCCATGATAATACGTCGGTGAAATTTATGCATTATTATGGTCGGAATAATCATTGTTCAAAATAAACAGGCCAGGTAAAGGTTAAATTTTACAAATTTCAAATATCCCGCCATTGCCACATAGTGCATAAAAATTCGCGCGCTCCCAACAAAAATCCCCGACCACGTCCGATCCTAATAAGATCATATGGGCCTCCACAGCGTGGAGGTTTGTATTAACAGATTTTTGTTTTTTACGAGAAATGGATGTTAGCCACTTGCTCAACGTATTAGGTCTATACTCTGACTCATACACAAATTTAAAAACAATATGTGTACTTGCCATACCCAAGATTCGAACCTGGAATCCACGACGCTATTGTTCGAAGCTTAAGCTGCGCGGCCATCGTCACCAAAAAATAGCTACGGATAAACAAATGGATTGTAAAAATGTGCCCAATCCAATTCTTATGATTTTGATTCCCCTAAGTTTGTTTTTAAATACTCTTTAAATATGTACTCCCACCTGATTTTTTGCCACCCTTACCAATGTAAGCCGAAATCTTAGGGTTACACAATATATTATTGCAGGATCGTTATAAATGTCTTCGTGATATCTCTCCAGCCATCTCTGTATTCCTCCATCCGCATAGCTGAGGATATTAAGAGACATTTTACTTAGTCGTATCATCGTGTAGGCGACTTCACTCTTAAGCGTTGACCGTATATCTTATGGTTACATGTAAGTTGTACGTATGCAGTTCATCGTGGGACACTTATTCGCGCGTCGCAGTACGTGAAACATGAGTTCGTATAACATTTAATCAAAGTGACGAGTTCTTCGTTGAACATTTCACCCAGATAACCGTTGAATGATTCACTGATGGATGAAAGCTTCTCTTAGCTCTCTTCATTCTTCTCGGTCCCTGATTCTTTGCTGCCACGTACATCCACCAAACTTTATGAGCTCATCTATCCAGCGGGTGTTAGGGCATCACTGTGGGTATTTAGTGCCCCTAGGGTACTACTGTATAACGGCATTTGTCTAGCGGTTGAACGAACATAAAATACGAAAGACACCCGTCGTCAATACGTTATCGTCATAGATGAGGACTTTAAGGGTGTACCGTAATAATATGTGCCTACTCAACTGAGCGATGTATATTGGTAGTTAATCAGGGCTCGAAATGGACCGGAACGCACCGGAGCGCCGTTCCTGTTCGTGAAATCGGTAAAATTATTGCTCCGTCTCGAGGAATAAATAATTTGACCGTCTGAGCTGGATAGGCCATATGATAGAAAATCTAACACACTTATTTTTATGAAAAAAAAACACATAAACTTTGATAACTTTAACTATGTAAAAATCTTCAGAAAACTGTCGAGCGCTCCGGTTCTTAAATTTTTCCATTTCGAGCACTGTAGTTAATCTGTTATAATGTTAATGTTTGCGTTGGAATTAGAGTGAACGAATAAGAAATCGCGATTTGCTGGTTCAATCTAACATCAGATAAATCCAAAAAATCCCTTGCCAATTACCATAACTATTTCTCCTACAACATTTTGTCTGTTTAAAAATTTCTTCGATAGATGGCCAAACTTCACATATATTCTACACGTCATATTGTAGATTCAATTAGATACATATAAGAAAATAAAAGAATATCGTAAATAAAAATATAGTTGTTTTAAATGTGATAATTTTGTTCTTTATATAAATAGAAAAGATTATTGCGTTTTTCGATTAGCCTTATTTAGCTTCTAGAATTAATATTTCCTCTATTCCTCGATGTTTTGTCGCTCTTCACAAGTAGCAACCATTTTCTAATGCACAATCTTTTTTGAATCTCAATTATTATCTATTCCGACCCTGAACAAATGCCATCCGCACCTCAACTGAGCTCTATAATGTGCTATATACAATATAAGCCAAAATCTCTGTATTTTTTTTTCTAAAATGGAAACCCAAAGCTTCTCAAGTGAAATTTCGCGAACAATTTGCATGCATAATCAAAACGTTTACATGGGAAATCACTCGTGGGTGTATTTTGAAAATGCTGTAACCCTACTGTAACGTAAAAAAACGGAACACATTTATTTAAAAATTTACTTCACTCCATCATGATCCCGCATTGGTACAAAGGCTAAAGGCAAAGCACACGGTCGCGCCACTTTCTTAGTTCCATCACCACGTCTTGCGCTTCCTGCCGTGCGATACATCGTCGCTATAGGATTTGTTTCCCGAATATCCATTTTTGTCGAAATCGACATTTTAATGCAGTTCAATTTCTTTTATCGAACTCTACCGAAATCATTTATAAAAACGATATATTTTTATCTAGGAACAGAGATATTTTTTTAAAAAACCCGAATACGCCATGTTAGGTTACAATTACTCCGTGGTGTTCTCCCGAATATCCAACTATTCGTACCTGAATATCCAAGTTAATTTTGGTCGAAATAAATCTCTGGCTGAGTGTTTATTTCCCGAATATGACTTTAGCCAATCAAACCGCGCTCACGCCGTGCATCTCGCTCCCACATTCACGCTGTCTAGCTCTAAAACAATCACGCCCACTTTCATATGTTTCGGCCGTCCGGAGACTTCTTTCAAATTTCGTCTTATTGATATTGTTTTTAACGTTACTATTGTTTTAATAGTGAATTCATCAAATTTCATTCATAGCTGATACATCACCAGTTCCCCTGAACTTACAGTAGAGTTGTGGAAGTGACTATTTTAACCTAAATAACTGCATTTTGTTTTGATAAATGATACAAAATCCCAACGGTTATATGAATTCTACAGTATGACCCGGCAACTACTATGACGTAAAAAATAATTATTATTTCAAATTATTATTAATCAAACATTGTTTGTCTTTATTTTACTTTTAATCTAGGTATTTCTATGAAAATAAAGGCGATGCTATTATTTATTTTTGAATGCGCTGATAGTTAATTTAATTTAATATGTATGTTAGTAACTATTTATTTGGTGGATATTATATACTAAGGATATTGGTACCTACCTAATATTAGCAGCTAATGGTAATTAATTTATACATGCTATTATTTTGTGTTGTTATTCCTATTCTATTTATTTGGTGGTTTGTAATAAGTTTAATTGTCAATTATAGAAATATATAGATATAATAATATACAGATATATATAAATAGTTTTTTTTTTTTTGGAAAAAGTATTAATATAAAATTGTTAGCAAGTACGAGTAAGTACCATCATAAAATATTGGAGAAATGACCGTGACGGCGGTTAATAATTGAAGTAGTAGATACCTTATAATATATTTTATCAGAAGCTATTAAAAAATATAAAATATAAAAAAATAGTTAATTACTTAAAAACTATTTTATTACTTAATCCGAAAAAAAACCGAAAAAGCGATTACCGCATGTTATTATTACATACGAACTTGGGTAATTACGATCATTAAGTATTTAAATAGTAGAGGTAATTATTAACAATTATCGTGTAAATAAATATAGCATTTGAGGCGCGTACTTTTTGACCACTCAGTAATCTGTGGGCCGTGCAGCAATACGCTACGGTTTTAAATCCCGAACGTCCATGTTTTGTCCCGAATATCCATTATTCTGAGAGAGCGCTAAAAATTTCCCGAATATCCACAGTGAATACTTGTAAATAAAACGAATTTTCTGTGCATTTAATGATTTATACCAGTATATTACTCTTGGAATCTATTCTTAGATAATTTTGCAATCATGCAGTATTGAAAGAATGATTGATACATCTACTGATATTAAAATATACGACAATGAAATTTGTTTTTCGTCTCCTGTAAAATTGCAATTTGGTCTATTCGGGAAACAAATCCTATAGCGACGACATGTAGCGCGTAGATTTTGTAGCATTGCTGTATCACGGCAATAGAATCCATGTAGTTATCTATAGATATGGAGGGTCAAACTTTAGCACCTCAGTTACATCGTCGCTATAGGATTTGTTTCCCGAATATCCATTTTTGTCGAAATCGACATTTTAATGCAGTTCAATTTCTTTTATCGAACTCTACCGAAATCATTTGTAAAAACAATATATTTTTATCTAGGAACAGAGATATTTTTTTAAAAAACCCGAATACGCCATGTTAAGTTACAATTACTCCGTGGTGTGCTCCCGAATGTCCAAATATTCGTACCTGAATATCCAAGTTAATTTCGGTCGAAATATATCTCTGGCTGACTGTTTGTTTCCCGAATATGACTTAAGCCAATCAAACTGCGCTCACGCCGTGCATCTTGCTCCCACATTCACGCTGTCTAGCTCTAAAACAATCACGCCCACTTTCATATTTTTCGGCCGTCCGGAGACTTCTTTCAAATTTCGTCTTATTGATATTGTTTTTAACGTTACTATTGTTTTAATAGTGAATTCATCAAATTTGAATAGATCATTCATAGCTGATACATCTCCAGTTCGCCCTGAACTTACAGTAGAGTAGTGGAAGTGAGTATTTTAACCTAAATAACTGCATTTTGTTTTGATAAATGACACAAAATCCCAACGGTTATATGAATTCTACAGTATGACCCGGCAACTACTATGACGTAAAAAATAATTATTATTTCAAATTATTATTAATCAAACATTGTTTGTCTTTATTTTACTTTTAATCTAGGTATTTCTATGAAAATAAAGGCGATGCTATTAATTATTTTTGAATGCGCTGATAGTTAATTTAATTTAATATGTATGTTAGTAACTATTTATTTGGTGGATATTATATACTTAGGATATTGGTACCTACCTAATATTAGCAGCCAATGGTAATTAATTTATACATGCTATTATTTATTATTATTATTTTGTGTTGTTATTCCTTACAATAGTAAATATATAATATTTATTTGGTGGTTTGTAATAAGTTTAATTGTCAATTATAGAAATATATAGATATAATAATATACAGATATATATAAATAGATTTTTTTTTTTTTTTGGAAAAAGTATTAATATAAAATTGTTAGCAAGTACGAGTAAGTACCATCATAAAATATTGGAGAAATGACCGTGACGTCGGTTAGTAATTGAAGTAGTAGATACCTTATAATATATTTTCTCAGAAGTGATTTAAAAAAAATTATGTAAGTATGTTCAATTATTAGAATGGTACATTCTTAAATCTTGTAAATTATTCGTTCAATAAAAAAATAGTTAATTACTTAAAAACTATTTTATTACTTAATCCGAAAAAAATTCTAAAAAGCGATTGCCGCATGTTATTATTACATACGAACTTGGGTAATTACGATCATAAAGTATTTAAATAGTAGAGGTAATTATTAACAATTATCGTGTAAATAAATATAACATATGAGGCGCGTACTTTTTGACCACTCAGTAATCTGTGGGCCGTGCAGCAATACGCTACGGTCTTAAATCCCGAACATCCATGTTTTGTCCCGAATATCCATTATTCTGAGAGAGCGCTAAAAAATTCCGGAATATCCACATTGAGTACTTGTAAATAAAACGCATTTTCTGTGCATTTAATGATTTATACCAGTATATTATTCGTGGAATCTATTCTTAGATAATGTTGCAATCATACAGTGTAGAAAGAATGATTGATACATCTACTGATATTAAAATATACGATAATGAAATTTGTTTTTCGTCTCCTGTAAAACTGACATTTGGTCTATTCGGGAAACAAATCCTATAGCGACGACATGTCAACTCACCAGTATACCATTAATGGTAGAAACACATTACAACCACGTCACATAAGCGCACGTGATATATCTACAATCAGAACATTTAAGAATAAAAACTGACAACCTACGAAAATATTGTGTGAATTATCTGTTAGATCATTTCCAAATCACTAAAATCACAGATACATGACGAAAAAAGTGTAAATATTCCAGCGCTCGAAATGGAAAAATTTACGAACCGGAGCGCTCGACAGTTTTCTGAAGATTTTTACATATTAAAGTTATCAAAGCTTATGTTTTTTTTTCATAAAAATACGTGTGTTAGATTTTCTATTATATGGTCTATCCAGCTAAGACGGTCAAATTATGTATTCCACGAGATGGAGCGATAATTTTACCGATTTCGTGAACAGGAACGGCGCTCCGGTGCGTTCCGGTCCATTTCGAGACCTGAAATATTCAGAAAAATAAAAAACGTTCTATTACGCGCCAAATTAGTGATGCGGCGTGATATGTGTGGCCGTGAGGTGACCTTAATGTGGTTCTGATACATTTTGGAAGATTTTGCTAACTGATACTATTCGTTTTCGGTTGAAAATGTGCTACATGATGGGAGCATATGTCTGATAACATTTTAAATATCAAGTAAAACAACATTGCATATTTTTTGGCCATGGCGTGAGCTTACCGCGAGATTACACGCACTCATGTGACATGATCGTAATGTGTTTCTAGCATCAGTGACTATGACACTTATATGGCCACGAATACGTACAGAGTCGTTGCTACATCTCTTTCTACAGTAATACATCGTGGTAGGTATATCTTTAATTATTATTAAATAATTACTAATAATTACGATGGTTTTTCGGCAAGAATAACAAATAAAATTAGTTATTTGTTTTTAATATTGTCAATGTAAATAACAAAGTATTTATTTAAAATATAATTTAAATGCTCCAGGCTAAGCGGATTCGTTACAGTCGCTTATATTCAAATATATTTGTAAATAATGAAAAAACTAAAAATATAATAAGAAATTATATATTATGGATCACGAAAAAATGATTTATATTTTAAATTACAAGAGTTTTTTACCATTTCTTTACTTACCTTAAGGGCGCTGTACTATTGTAGAATATATCAAAAGAAAAATTCAGTGGTATGATTAAATATGTTTAAGAAAATCTTCTAATGTTGAGAATTAGGTTTAAATATAAGGAAATTAGGCCAAAAAGAACGTCGTAACCTACTATCGTAAAAGCCTACATATAAAAAGCTATAGGTAGTTGGTTATTCTTAGTCTCCTCCAAAAACTCCATTTAATCTCTGGTGTTAATAACAATATTAGTTTCAACGTGGTTACACGCGCTGTACGTACACGTATATAAAAAATATTCGTTATATTTCATTCTATTTGTAAAAAGCTCAATGGTATATTCCAACGTAACAAATATTTATAGTTTCCATACTATTGTACAAAATATAAAAGTGTATCATGACTACAGCTATGTTTGAAACACTACAATAGTTGTAGATGTTATTATGAATGGTAGATTTTTCTATAATTATAATCGACAAAATACTTACGAAATAAGATGTCATTTTGTTCTAAACAGTGTCTAACCAATTTACCAGTTACGAAAGAGCGAGTTAAGGCGAGATTTGGTGATTGCTGATATATAGTTTTACGATTGTTTTATTGCCTCAATAATCCAATCCTACAACTAACTGCTCGTTCGTCACACGATACGAACGAGCAGTTATTGCCATTAAGTTGGCATATATAAAATATATGATATTATTATAAATGAGAGTATCGTGGTATGAATCATATAATTTTACACGTACAAAGCGAATATAGCGGAAAATTAAAAAAAAAACTAAGTTATTATAACATTATAACCATGCTTGGATAATTGTAGGTAGGCATGTGGATCTTGTAGCTACTGTCAACATGAGAATAGCAGTGCCAAATATGCTAGATTTAAAATATGTCCCGAAAATAACACATTCAACAAGTTGGCACCACGATCAAGAGGCAACTGTAGAAAATGCGGGTGTGAATAATTTACCCTTGTGCCCGATGCGTCTCAGCTTCGGTAACTCCTTCACACCTATTCTAAATAAATACGAATTATAAAAGTGAAAATTTATTTATTTTATTCTGATTATGTATACAACACACACGGAATACAAAATGCGTTACCTTCCTGAGTATAGCAAGCTAATATTATAACATCCTTAGGCTGAAGACACAATGTCGACTGCAGCGTGATGTTTCCTAGTAAGCAACGACTTAAGTAAATATTATTATAATTTAGCCCGCCCCCGTTTAATAATAAACTAAGAAGTCAACTTTAATTGCGTCGCCTATGTCTATGAGACGGACGTTCACACATTTTATATTAATTATCAACTGACTACTATACTTTCCATCATATATATGTGCGTCTAGTTATACATATCCATATAGTGTGGATGCTGACCAATTTCAAGAAGTCACGCTATCTGCCCCAAGATCAACTAAAACATTCCGAAAAATGCACCGTGACTTGCAGTCTGCCAGTCGCCTCTATTTGGTGATTCGGACTTTAACCATAGACCTGTCGATACCTAATCGATTTCAACTGTAAACCGTATCACGACTATCAAAACGCTGTAACTGTACTCGTATCTACCTGATTTTCAAATACATACTGTTCTTCACTACGGCTCTTTTGATCATTGGAATCATTTGGATCACTTCGGATCATTGCGCCCCGCCTAGCTTCCTGACAAAAATAACCAACGCCAGCGGCTAACCACCAAATTAACACTTGTGTGGATCCGTGGCTTTACCTAACTGACTCTCTCTTGGACATGCTTAGATACTAAAGTATAAAAGGTAAACTTATTTTAATACTTGCGTAGGTTTTCTGACTACTGTAATTTTTACATTTGTCATTCTTACTAGTGTTGATGGAGGTATTATTGATAACTATATAAAAACCAGAAAAAATACGAGGTGGCAGTACTACCTGTCAACATTCTTGTACTAGTTATCTAACAATAATATCAAAAGCAAAGCAATAAGTTATAGCAATATTCATAGTCAAATAACGATGATCGCTAACTACCTATTTTAATAAAGCCGGTGAATTTTACGTGACTTATATCCAGAGTCGCAGTCGCATGAGTGCTAGACTCTGGCAAGTTTAACGTGAAGCGTGGCCGTTTCAAGAACTACAATATTGACAACCCTTTCATAATATATCGCAGCGCCACAACGCCGACCATGACGCTCCAACTTATAATTTTCGCACTCTACCACTCGGGCCCGATTGCCTTATCATTACTATCCATCAACTTCTTAACTCTGCAGAGAGAGAGAGAGTGTATATTTGTAGGGTCAATACCCTACCATCCGCATGACTTGGCATGAAACCATTAATTTATAACTACAATGTATCTTGCAACATAATATTGTTAAATTTGCAAAACAAGCGATTTATGCGAGTCAATCAAATTTCAACAGAAAGCTAATTTAGCAAAAAATAATTTAATAATTCACTTAAACAATAATATTGCAAATTAATAAACAATGCTATTTAAGTTTTCTATGATATGCACACAAGTTATTTGTATAAAATCAGTCTTGCTCAATTATTAAAAACTGCATAATTGTTCAAATTAAAATCAATTATTTATAATGTACAAAACGAATCATGCGTTACTTGCGATTATGCGATTATCAAAATATTCACGTAGTGATAGCAGCATTTTTTTATTGTATCGAATCAATATAAAACACTCAGTAGAAGAAATCAAAATAGTCAGTCAGTTATCAAAGATTTAACCGTAAGGTTATCGTTGCGCTTCGCCCGATCAATTTCGCAATCCATCAGAACGCATAATCGTGATTTCACCCAGCTAAATTATAATCTTTCAACTTATCTGTAATAATTAAATTAATATTTATTTGGAAGTAGATAATAAAACCAGGGTTCATTTCATTCACGCACCAAATTCTGAGTTATTCATTTGGTAGTCAAAACCAACCTACCCTGCCTGTTCCCTTATTCCATCTCACTTCTAAATATTTATTTCGGATTGCTTCGAATAAATCGTGACAGTAAATAAATGAAAACCACCAAATTTTGTACTAAGTATCTTTTTTTTTGAAAAATCATTGTTAGCCTTATAAATAAGAGCATGATAATATTATCCATATTCCATATTCACCTATGGTGAATATCAGTAAAAAAATATATGAATATATAAACAACATAAACATGCCTTGTAGGGTAAAGATGTTTCCGGTAAGTATCAATGCCCTTGGAAAGGTTTTCGTAATCCCAAAAGGTATGCATAGGAATTGTGTGCAATGTGCGCACAAGCCGCTTTGCTTTGCCCATTCTATATTCATATAAGGAAGTAATTTTTATAAATCACTAAATATTCATTCAATATTTATAAGAGTCACTGTGATTGTACGCTAGAGTGAGGTAGGGTCGTTGTATTGCACTGAATAGCATACCTGGGTAAGAATAGCGTACAATACTTAAACTATAATACATTTACAAACAATTGAGGTCCTGAGGATTGTACGAATGCAAGTGCATCCGTGACCAAGTTGACTAAATGGACTTCAATGTTAAATAATATACAACTAATTCCAATTTCCATGCTACCACGGCGTGTTTCTTATCGATAAACAAATGTGATAAGATCCTTTTGTTGCTATTCGTTTGTTTGTTAAATACCTATTTATAAGATTTAAAGATGCAATAACATTGTATTTAGGTATATATATATATATATATGACAGTGGCGAAGGGTGGAGGTAGGCTGTTAAGATGCAACATAAATAGTGCACATTAAACTTTGTTCGTCCTACGTATTTGTTTTTATTGAACTAAAACTACAATTTACAGATGATAAAGGTTACTTTTTAAAAATCAATTAAACCCTGCCTAAACGAAACCATAATAGTTTTGGTATATTTTGGGCAATCCGACAAAATGATGCACACTTTTTCATTCATATGTATTTGTTTTCGTTGAATTAGAAATACATACTTATTACACATTTATACTGTTGGTTACTTTTTTTAAATTCATTAAACCCTGCCTAAACCAAGCTATGATAGATAAAAAATATTATTCTATCAATAAAATATCCAAAATTATGTACGATTTAATGCCATAAACGATTTTTTCTAGTGTGTAAGTATATGCATGAGATGTTTTCAAATTTTGTGTATTCAGTATAATATAGAATGTTACATTCTGAAATCTTGTGTCTTATTCGTTGAATAAAAAAAATAGTTTATTAAAAAAAAGATATTTTATAGATAGACGAGTACTTTTTGACTATTATCTATTATGGTTTGGTTTTCACAGGGTTTAATTGAATTTGAAAAACTAACCGACACCATGTGTCAATTGTAGTATTTTTTCAATTAAAACAAATACATATGACTATTTATGGCGGATCTTAACAGCCTTCCTCCACCCTTCGCCACTGATATATTATAAAATATTATACCTATTCATTATTCTTAATATTAATCTAAGTACAAAGTATTTTGAAGTAAGTGCGGTCCTGGAAGAAGAAAAACGTCTTGGTTCAAGCATTACTGATCTAATTTAGAGCAGCGACAGACAAGGTGAAAAATACCGAAATCATCGCCGACGTTCGATAATACATTTGATACAGAAAGAAAAATACGAATAAAGTATTGTTGTCTATATCTGATGGCATTTCATAATGTCATATGACAGGCACACGTACCATAAACTGGCATACACTATTGCTACTATTCTAATGGATGTAAGTATTGTACTATTCCATTTGAGTAGTTTTTTGCGAACCGGGTTTCGCCTTTCGGCATCTTCAGGCTTTGTTGCAGAAATTTAAATTATTTTATTTATTTATCGTACCAGTTGTACTTCTCGCCGGAATGAACCAAACCAGCCGGGACGCCGGGACCAATGTGTGAAACCGGGCGACGTATGGTAAGCCTAATTATTGCTTTATGTGTCACATTGGTATTGTATTATTATCGGTGAATGTGGTAGATTTCATTGAAAATTTGAGTTGATGTTTCTTTAATTCCCTAAGATTTCAATGCCGGAAAAACTAGATTTTTAAAAGGAGAGATATTCTGTAGTTGGTACATAATTTTAACAATCAATTGTGGAAGTGAGAAAATTGCCCACAGTGTCCAGGAACCGAGAAACAGGAAACGTTATTTTCTTTGTCTTCAGTAATAAACGGAAAAGAAAATACTTCCATTCATGGTTTTTTTTATGCAACTGTACTTACTATTATTGCTGTTTTTATTACGCGAAAGATTTAAGATACTCGTAAGTACGGAAGTGTGCTTTCATTATCCCATTCCGCCAAGAATAGAAATTGAATTGTTTTATTAATTAGACAATGAATCTTCTCTCACCGAATTAAATTTGACATAACGTAAAAAAGACAATTTAAAATATTCAATGTCGTCCAATTTTAAGTAAATACGCAAATTTACATAATTTAACCCCGTTGAAATGATTACGGTGCTTCATGAGAAAGAAAAAAAATACAAAAATAATCATGAGAAGCAATACTGAATAGCATTGTCTACCCTTTAAAATACTTGATAAATGCATTTAAGGTTATGTTTACTAACCTTTATATATTTGTATTAACTTAACTCGGGATCATGATTTGAATTACTAATTAATATCTCCACCCTTCATGTACATGCAGCCGCGATTTGTGCACGGCCGCTTTCTAAGACGCTATAAACGTGTCAGAATAAAAAGATTTTAGTGCCACACTTCATTGATGTAATAAACATGCACCTTAGTGATTAAGAGCGTACTTCAGTGAAATGGCAAATAATTTTCAACAGTAGGTGCGAAGAAATTTCTCACTAGTCGCCAATCGGAGACCAAGCGTCGAGGTGTCCGCACGTCGATTTGTTTTGTCATGGCATCGGATGAAAATATTCTTAAATCGTGTAAAGGTGGCTAAAAAATTTACTTATGTACTTAAGGGAGGACATGCTCAGCGTAGCGTAATCAAAAATTAATAAATGTAAAAAATTGTAACACCGCTGCACATTTATGTACTGAAATATGACTATATTCTAAAACATTAGAGCGAGAGGTTTAAAAGAATACTATTTTACGTCATAAAAATACTTTATGCAGTCATCAAATGTTTAAAATAAATATAAAGGATAATAAGGCTTCAAAATTATATAAATAGATTATCTACAACGTTTAAGGTATGTCCA
Organism: Rhyacophila brunnea; assembly: GCF_057557595.1. Classification (NCBI taxonomy): domain Eukaryota; kingdom Metazoa; phylum Arthropoda; class Insecta; order Trichoptera; family Rhyacophilidae; genus Rhyacophila; species Rhyacophila brunnea. Next base: position 28,360,176 of record NW_028232774.1, read on the forward strand.
GGATCATGCTTTGAAAATAGAAAAAAAGCTCCATTTTGACCCATGCTGAGCACGTCCGCCCTTAATTGTAATAATAAAAAAATCCTTCGAAAGTATTAACATTTTAAATTACATGGTTTTGCGATGCAATTTGTTGTGATATTATGATGGTTGATATACTTAAATGATAACAATTCAAGTGAAGAATTTTATTTTATGATTATTTTTAGTGTGTTTCCTTGCTCTAATAAAAATGGCTATTTATCCAATATAGCAAGGGGTCGCATGTTACTACTCAGCCACAATTATTGGTGAAATCAATTTTATTTTGTAAAAATAAACCCTCCATTGCAATTCTTGATGAGTTTTGGCATTTTATTTCTGTTTGGTATTCATTGCTGACTGTGGTCTGCCTTCATTAGAACAAACTAATTTATTTCATTGTTGACCCATGAGATTTTCTTTTCAACTTGATTGTAATACCTACTGCGCCCCTGGACTATGGGGTGGAGTAACCGTAGTAATATTTTTTTCGATATTTTCCATATATTATCAAAAACTAAACTACTAGAATATAAAGTCGGGCCACAAGTAGGTACGGGTTCCATGACAAAACAGAACAACGGTAAATGGTATGACCTTTCAGGAAAAATATAAATTTAATATTGAAATTGTCCTATCTCTATTATGTTGATAGATTTTTAATAGCACAGGTTTTCAGTTTGCCATAATAAATCAAATTATATACCTAATTTCTGCATTCCTAATCGCTAGAAAGCCTCAAATAAAGAGACTTTGCCGGCAAACTTAGGATATCTCATCTTAATCAATATAATATGTTCAAAATGATTGGGTGACTAGGTACAACGAAATAATGACCTAACCTAACCTAACCTAACCTAAACAGATTCCACATAGATTAATGTTTCATTTTTCCCCGGGCTGTTCTGTTTTGTCCGGTCACCCATATGCTAGAAAAAAAAACACGGTCATCCGATATAATTATGATACACATAACGCACAAAGAAATTACCATTATGCCTGATTTTAGAGGGCATGTCAAACTTTAAATTGAAATTACTCATAACATGATTTCGAGACTTACCAACTTTTGTCAGTAACTTCACAACAAATTCTTTCATGTCAAAACCAAAAACTGGAATTGAATTGGTAACAAAAAATAACCTTTTTTCTGATTATTTTAACTTTTTTTGAATGTCGTATATACAAAATCGTAGAAAAAAAGAGATGACCATAAAATGTTGCAATTTATTCAAAATCACGCGCCAATTTCAAACCACAATTGAAAGTTTTACCGAATATAGTTGACTATATAATTTTTAATTTACATTAAATAAGTAGGGACGAAGCTAAATAGCTTCTCTCCGTTATTGAAATGCACGACAATCACTCTTTGAAATGTTCAAATTAGACCAAATACCTAACTGTATTATGTTTAATTTCAATAGTGGTCAAGATAGCTCAGTACACTGTATATTAATATAATAATAAAACGAGAACCCCTTTGCCTGTAACCTAATCAAATTAAATGTATTTCTCTCCCATTGTCATTATTCAATTTTAAAAAGAACGTAATATTTTTGCCTGATCTTATAGTAAAAATAATAACAAATGACAGTCGCTTCTAGAACACATGAAAAATTTGTTATACTTACATCAATATATTATAATATGAAATGACATGCGTGCCCCTGTTGCTGGTGCGAAGCTAGGATCGCCATTTCGTTTACAATCTTTTGGATATCAGGCGAGTACTGGGTGATGACCAGCTACGTGGAATTCTGAAGGTGTTCATATATTGAAATATTGCTTACAGATTTACACAAAAAAGTTGAACCGAACTTCGCGAAGCATGAGTTTAGAATTTTAATACATCTTCTCAAATTTAGATTTGTTTTGTCTAGACAAGAACTTCCAAGATAATTCTTCTCCTGCGCAGACCTTTCGAAAATATTATCTTTGAGAGAATATTATATTTTAATAAATTTAAATAATTATTCCATTAATTTCAAGAGATAGTTTGCTTAATGAGTAAGTTTCACATATAAAATACTGCAATTTCTTTAATGTCCAAATCGAATTTGATTATTTTTCATTATAAGTATTTTTTATAACTCCTGAATAACAGTCAAGGAGTCATGCATGGACTATGAGAGCAAGGGAGCGGCAAGAAATTGATGCCAACTGGCGCCAAATGCTTCGTATTTCTTGGTCAGAGCACAGGACGATCCAGTCAATCACCTGGAAAGTTCAGATAAAGGAGCGGCTGACGACAATATATCTGAGACGCATCCTGGAGTTTTAGCACGGATTGAATAACCTGGAAAAACTCGTAGTTTCGGGTAGCTTACAGGAAAGACGACGAAGAGGAAGAGCGTTGACATGCTAAAGCGACCAAGTAAAGGACAGTACTGGGGCCAGTTACCCTGAGAGACGCAGAGGAGAGTGGAGAGTCTTGGTCGCTTAGAATATTACTACATTTCAGGATGGTCATGAGAAAACGACTAGTTCTTAATTTTACATGATTTTTATAACTCAATCAACGTGAATCTATCCCATGATCGACGCGTTGGATGTGCCTGATATCAATATCGTTTCAATATAAAATACAATGGTCCAAAAATAAAACACGCAAATATTATATGTTTGAAGTTTAAACTCCACCCCGCTTCCCACGGGACCAATATAATAGTCCAGAAATTAGTCGATCAAAGAGTGGGGAAAATACGAATAAGTAAACCAAATAACAAACAGTAAACAAAAATAATTATGTTCATGTATTTTATTTTATCAAGTATCTATAATCAGTAATCAGAGTTGATTGTGAGTATAAGTAATTTGTTTATTATTAAATCAGTGATATGTGGCGGACGAGTTTGTTACTCCCAAAGCTACAGGTGGCTAATTGAATACGATTATATGTAGGTATTTTATACTCTAAATAGTCTAAAAAATATCTAACAAATTGTGTGTATTATAAATAACTAGCGAAAGTACTGCTCCATTGATCGATATCCATTTTACCTTAATTAATATAACGATAATAGTTACATTATTCAATATTAAAATATCTGTATATAGGCATATATTATAACATGTCAAAATGAAAATAATTCTGACAGCTAAGTCAAACAAAAGAATATCAAATTAAAATCGAATCCAAAATAATATGCAAACTTTATATAGATAGATCTGTCGTAATAATTCTAAATTTGAATCGGCAGGAAAGCAAAAAGCAATTTGAACAAATAAACTTTGTATATTTCATATTAATGTAGATGTCGGTTAATGTCAAATAGAAAAGGAAATCAAGCAAACATATTTTGACTTTCATATTATATTTTGATTTGATTGATACAATTTTTAAATATTATTTTTTAGTTTATGTTGTTCATCGAATGGAAACTTAGGAAGGAAGGATATACGTCCGGCATAACCTTAGAGGACGTCGAACGATCATTACTTCTCGGTATACGCCCGTGTTACGGGTGTGGAATGTTGTAATTCAGGGATAGGGAAGCTTTTTTGTGTTGGAACACCGCATTAAGTTGGCGATAACCTAATAAGGCCATATTTAAATTCAATGCATTTCAATACATTACTGATCAATGATCAATGAAAATTTCTTTGATTTTCTTCCGTTTTTTCTGTCCAACCAGTTTTCTCGTTAAAAAAACCATCCAGAATTTAAGTTGAGAACTTTTTTATGTTTCCTTTCCAAAATATTTACTTATGTACATATTACCTAGCATATAAACTAAATATGACAAAATCGTGTTTTGGATAAATAAATATATCGAGCCTAGGACCTAATAGGTTTAGCAAGAGGTCCATATTATGATCTTCATAGAACCGGGCCGGACATGGTAAATATATATATTATATATAGCATAAACCTACCCATTGGTTTTGTTGTGTATTTAATTTTATGATTATTTATAAAGATCGAACTTTCAAAAAGCTCACATTTTATACTTTCCCAAATTGCAAGTTTATTTTTGAAGTTTTCAAATTTAATCACAGGGGCATTACGATGACCATTAATGGTAACTTTTTGAATAAATCTAAATTTTCCAGATTAATCGTTTTTCCGTTAATAAGTTTTAGTTGACCTTTCATGATTCTAGCCTTAAAATGAACATACTATTTAAGAGTAAAAGAAGATTGGTCATGACGAACACAATACATAAATAAGTATTATATTTTTTTCCAATTCGTAAGTTTATTTTTTAAATAAAAAAAAGATTTTAATGTTTTTAGAAGCATATTAATGATTTAAAATTAAAGTTATTAGTATAATGTATTTAATTCCAGGTTTTACTAAAAGCGTTTATCTCCGTTTAATAGGGTTACAAAGCCACAAGTTAGCCCTTCCACTCCAATTCATATTGTAGGTCAAATATACTATACACTTATATAACAGATGAAATGCCGCGCACTACCGGTTACAAACCGCGCCATCAAACGAACCATGGGTTTATAATAAGCCTTTCTAGACGAACGTTTTACCGGTCGCGAGGGAGGCGTTCTGAAAGCGGGCGGCGATCGGAACGGGTCGGTAGGCGTTAGCGAGCGGTTCCCGATGTGCCGGCTACGTCACTCGTTTGTCTCGTGCGTGTTTGTGTTTTTCGCGCTCATGATTCTCTCTTGTGAGGGTAATATTTGTTATAATGTAAATCTCATGTTGTGTACGTCTTGAATTTAGATTTGTTATGTCCACGATGTTTTGTTTTCTTAAATAAATGATTAGTTTGCAAAATTTAGACATGACCAGTGGCCGTTAACACGCGGCTTTTCACTTACTCGTTGGGGATTACTAAGCTGTCATAATTTTGACGGAATGATCTACATTCTAAGTGAAGCGAAATACAAAATAATTTCACGGATAATTCAATAACAGTACGTTATAGTAGGTGTAAAAAAACTCCCCACTACTTCTTTTGTTTTTCCTTTGATATATAGACCAATTAATAATAGATACATACAGGAATGGTTAAAGTAATTATAATATAACTATTATTAATATTTATAATACGTATATTAATAATTATAATAGTATTTAATACGTCGTAAAAATTGTTAGTAACCATTCATTCCTCGCAGTATTCTATTAATTTAGACGCTTATATTCAAAAATATATAAAATCATATAACTGGCCGTTACAGCGCCCCCATTCATTTTCCCGTTGCGTCAACAAGACCAATAAAGCTATTAGAAAAATCTCTCGCGTCAGACCTTTAGAGAAATGTCAACCCGCCCCTGGGGAGAGATGCTCATTTACATCGAAATTGGATAATCAAGAGGAATAAAGCCATTGAGCGGGTTAAAAAATGGCGCGAAAGTAATTATTATTATTATTATGATAGGCTTTGGTTTTCTGTCCATTTGCTTAATATCAAAATTAGTAGTTATATTCAGAAATGTTATATTATAATATTTTTTTGAGACTCGTACTTACTTTTAATTTTACGTTACTTTTAATGTAAGTAATCATAAATATGTTATCCTTCTCCTTCCTTTGACCTCTGCAACGATCCTGAAATGCCAAGGAATGAAGAAGAACTGAGGTGTACTTTATGGTGACAGCCCAAAAACTAAATACAATAATATGGACTCATATTATTCTAGGTGAGGTAAAATAACGTGATGTTAAAGAGACGTGGACGATTCCCAGAAGTTGCACTGCAGTTACTTGAGCGTAAAATCTTACGAAAGTTCTTTGAATACATCTGGCAAAATCGGTATATATATAAAAGGTTTTTCAATGTTTCTGGATCAAAATCCTGAATATGGTTCTAGTTGTTTAAGCGAAGAGCTGACAACGATGTATAGTTTAAAAGGTGTTAAAAATGTGGGCAAGATCTTGTAGAGCCAATTTGAAAAATCCAGGTTCTACTCAACAAAAAACTCATAATGCATCTTTTTTTTATTTTAACTTATTTCAGAATCTGTTTGGAAATCAAGTTTATTTTATATTTTTCTTCCGCCATTCCATGTCAGAGGTGAGAAGTACTTTATCGTCTGCTTTCCGTAATAGCGCCTGTACACGTGGATGAATTTACTTATAACAATAATGTGTATTTTAAACTATCGCGATAATAACTGTTTACACATAAAAGTGCTGACTGTCTCACCAATCTCATTCTTCAAGAGTAGGCGATAATGATTGTTTTATATAATTATTGACCTAAGAATAAAACAATCATTATTCGTAGGATGTTTTACCACATTTGAATGGTCAAAGACATAGCTTATAATCAGTATCTTTAGAATTATGTCTTCAAATTATGTGTTAATCGTTCCCATTTTTTGAATAATAAAATGCCTAATTCTTGTCAAATTTGCGATCACAGAGATCATAAAATATAATTTTTTATCGTAAATATTTCACTATATAATGTTTACATTAATTTTATTAATGGTTTTACAAATGCGTTTAAAAATTAATAAATCTAAAAAATCTTTACACCACTGCACGTGGATGTACTGAAATATGACTGTATTCTAAAACATTAGATCGAGAAGTTTAAAAGAATACTATTTTATGTAATAAAAATACTTTTATGCTTTTTATGCAGCCATCAAAAATGTTTAAAATAAATATAAAAGATAATAAGGCTTCAAAATTATATAAATAGATTATCTACAACGTTTAAGGAATGTTCAGGCTAATGCTTTGAAAATACCATAAAATACTCCATTTTGACCTACGTTGGGCATGCGGGCCCTTAATTATTTACAAAAGGCCCACCAAATATTTTTGATTTCAAAATTGTCCTTTTGATGAAAAAGTTTGTGACCCCTGATCTCTACTTATCAGATATTGTTTAATAAAAATATGTACTTAAACAAAAATGAAGAATATAAATAATAAAACAGCACATTGGTTATATTTTTCATGTTTTGGGAAGTTCATAATTATTGTACATAAATTAATAATTTGTGTAAATTTTCATTGTTTTGTCGGAGAATCTACCCCGAGGGAATCCATTCTTATACAAGAAATAGAACATTGAAAGCGTTCAAATATAAACATGGATAAAAGGAGATATATTAATAATACAATCTCTCAGAACAGAACGTCTCTAACCTTTGCGATACAATATTCTAAAAAGCTTTCTTTTTCCTTTGAATGACAGATTACATGACTTCTTCGTAGTTATTTTTATTCGCCAATAATATGTTTTATAACTTATAGCATAGCGGAATATTATATGACCATAGTGAGTTATATTTTTTACGCTGTCATGCTTTGTTATAAAGAATGATATGCCTGGAAGCTAAATGCAGAGAGAAATGTCCCCCATACGGGCAATATGTTAAAAGAATGTGTATCAAGTACATAACTATGGTAAATTTATCTTCTATTTACTTACCATAATATTGCTTCTCAAAAAGAAACAGAAGAATTATAATTTATCTTCCACTTTATATTAAATTTATTATATTATAATAATAGCCGCCAGTGGCGAAGACTCCATAATATGCGATTATATAAAGCCAATCTTCTTAAAAAGTATAAATTTAAATAATCTAGATTTTATGTTAAAGGTAGAAAAATACAAGCAGAGCCATCCATCTTTTAGTATTGAATTTAGGATTCTCGTATACATACTGTATCTAAGTCTATCGAATCTACTAGTAACACATGCAAACAACGGCTTGGTATTTATAATCGAAATATTTTTTGTATGAAATTTGATGGTGTTTGTCCTTGAAATCTAAGAATTGTGTACTTCATTATACGAAATGAATAGTGGCTTTATGACAATATTGTGTATTGACTATGCGAATACTGTATGCAAGTTTATCGAATCTACTAATAACACACGCAAACAAAGGGTTGGTATAATCCAAAGATTTTTTGTATGCAATTTGATTGTGTTTGTCCTTGAGATCTGAGAACTGTCTACTTCATTATACGAAATGAATAGTGGTTATGCGACAATATTGTGTATTGACTATGGGATTTTGCGAACTGTAAGCAAACTCCTGGTGGCCTGTCAGACAAGAAGTTCCCGGTTCGACATCACTTTTTTTGTAAAATATCTATTTTAGTGCATGTTAGTGAAAGTAAAATGTTATACTTATTTTAGTCAATTATATCAGTAAAATACTGAAGACGAAACAAAATTCAAACTGAAGTCACGTAAATATGACTGTCCTATAACTTTTTTCAGTTACCTACTACCTACAGCCTACCCTCATTCAACAGGCACCCTTCACAACTAATATCGAATTCTGTTACAAACGGCACTACTGTCTGTTTTAACATATTTGAGAACCACGTATGTTCCCTAACGACAATAACGTCTTACCTGTTAGCTATGTTCTCACTATGTTCCCAAACATTATTAATCGTTTTAATTGCAATATGGCATAGCCCGCTTTGTGTGCAATTCATTAGTTCGTTTTCAGGCCGTAGGTAAATATCCAAATATTTATACTTCACGAAAATACCGCCACAGAAAATTTACAAAAACAACATGTGAATTATATGTCTACTTATCTACTTCTGATTATTTTTAATTCCATAATTTTTAATTATCATCTTTTACTTCATTTACATATAATAAGCTTCTGGATATGCCCGCATGCTCTATTGTCCGATTGCGAACATTAATATGTAATCTAAAATTTTGCAAAAATCCGAGAAAGAAGTATTCCGCCGAATATTACGAGTACATTGGTACGACCGCGTTACAAACTTTCGAGAAGACACACCGCTCCTCGTTTCACGTGGCTTGGATATCGGTGTTGTTTGGGCATAACTGCAATATGTTGAATTTACAGGAGAGCCATTTCAAGCTTTGAAGTAAATCTCGGTTCATTTTTTGTATACCTAATATTGAGATTTTAAAATAAATAACTAAGAATATCATAATAATAATTCGATTGTCAATTATTCCACTAATTAGGAAAATAATGTCACTTATCTGTGATCACTGATCAAACTATGAAAAGGTCTTCACACACGTTTTGACCAAAGACCAAACTAACCGCTGTGTTTGTTCACATATTACCATAGCGTTTTGAACATTTCAAACGAAATATAGATATCGGGTTATTGCCAAATGGAAGATTACCATAGTGAGGTAATGCCCAAACATCACCGATATAATGATCCGAATGCCGCCAGAGACTGCGACACTTCGTAACCTTATGACACAACGAGTAGGGGTTGCAATACCGGTATTCAATTATTTATCGATACCGAAATACCGGTTTGAAAAATCCAAAAAAACGGTATTTTCGGTATTAAGATTACACGTTTATGTTTTTCGAAAATGAATTCAATGTAATATTGTTTCATTACTTAGTACTGTTATCGTATATTCAATTTATTGTATGAGTTTTACGCAGCCAAAACGCAAATATATTGACTGAAACTACCATATAATATTAAAATAAAATCCCTTAATTATAATTGTCGCCATGAATTGACATATTTCGAAAAAGAAAATATTCGTGATAAATATTTACAATTAGAGATTTTCGTGTACCCAAACTTATTGTATTTGTAAAAATTAGCATTTCTAATATATTATGATCTATTTAAGGCATTATACAAGGTCAATAGAGTAAATGTAGGTATTTACTTTTGGTCACTATAAAATAGTGTTTTAAATAGATTATACTAGTTATATTTATTGTGTAATATGTTTTGACGAATACCGGTATTCAATAAGAAAAAGCGAAATACCGGTATTGATATATTCATTCGGTATTGCAATCCCTAACCACGAGACATGGCGATAGACCGAGGAAAGTACTGTTAGGATTTGCTCTGTTGAAGCACGTATTTTCGCTAGATCAATTAAGTGCACTGCGAACATCTATCATCTACTTTCCCTTTCCTTTGTGGATATCAGTGTCACCGAGGGTAGAGGGACATGATTAATTAATGTGGAAGCAATTACCGCGAGAGAAGCAATTAAACGCCATGCCAATAGATGTAGCTACTTATATTATATTTTAGTTACTATCTGAAACTGGAAAATATATAATATAAACTCTATGTTGTTTCGTAGAATGGTTATTTTTATTATGAAGCATTTTCATTGTTTGTGTAGTCTAATCGTTTTATGATAAACCAGTGTTTCCCAAAGTGAATAAATTACCCTCCTCGGGGGCATTGGTAGACAAGGGTATGGTAGAGAACACTAAGCTGCTCAAAAGTGGGCAAAGCATGCTAATCGATACATCCTACGCATTAAAATTATTTATTTGACATATAACGAATATGAAAAATTATAAATTCAAAACGTTCTCATGACAAAAAATAAGTGGTAACAATATTGAAATAAAAATACAGGGTAAGAATAATATGCTCCTGTACTAATACTTATTGGGAGCCTCAGAAACCCAACATTAAAACGTAGTTTTTTTTAAATGTTTATTTATTCTATGGATATGTCATGTGTTTTTTAATGGACACTACAACTCTATGTGGATCTGGGTCAACACACGAACAGGTGTCTTAACTGATTTTATGAGAGACGGACGTTAGTTACCTGCTCAACGTAATTAGGTCCATATTTTGGGTTCAAATATATTGAAAAACGACATATTATATTGATTTTTTTGCCAGTCATTATAAGTCTGACGCGTAGCCACTCGGCCATCGTGGGCGCATGTATCATATAATAATATGTGTTATAATTTATAATATATTCAAATTTGCTTAATTGTAATTTTATTACGTATATTCAAGTTGTATCTATATATAGAGCAACAGCTGTAATCTAACATTAGATTTTCTCAATGTATTCAATTGATTCGCCTACAAATTATGTTCGTATGGTCGTGTTATTTCGGGATATATTAAAGCATCATTTCGATTTTTGGGGCCATGGGCCGTAGTGCCTTTAGCCATATAACACAAATCGATACATCTCAGCTGTGTCATGGGGGTTTGTGCATTTAAAAGAACAAACATCGCGTTTTAATGGATGTGGAAGTGGTGATGTTCGATTTTCAAAAAAACAAGCACCATGTTAAATTTGAATTGTTTATTCCATGGTTTCCCAAACTATGGGTCGCGACCCACCAGTGGGTCGCGAGCGAATATTGAGTGTGCCCTCGCCACTGTATACATGAATTAAAAAAAAAAAAAATTGCAGTTCACGTTAAATTCGAGCGTTCATGAAAAAGCTTATGTTGTGGAAAAGTTGTATTGAGAATGGCGAGTATGATTGTTTTGAAACACTTGAAACTTTTATTATTGAAAACCAAGTACAGCCTAAGACGAACGTACTGTCTGAAATTTCCAGTCATTTATCACTGTTAATAAATAACTTTGACGACTATTTTGGGGAAGAGATGAAAAAGTTTGATTCGTTGCGTTGGATTTGTAACCCATTTCAAGACGACTTACTAACTAGTATGTCAACAAAAGCAAGTGAAGAACTCATTGATTTATCAGAAGATACGTCACTGAAAAATAGTTTCAATCGTAAACAGTTAACGAAATTCTGGCTCTCGGTTGCTGATAATTATCCTTGCCTGTTCGATGAAGCTATGAAAGTCCTCCTCCTCTTTACTACCTCATATCTATGTGAGGTCGGATTTTCGGCTATGGTTAACATTAAAACTAAATACCGAAATAAATTGGATAAATCATTGCGATTAAGTAACTAAAGTTGAAGTTGATGCTAAAACTGTAATGAAGAAAAATAAGAAACAAATACATCCTTCCCATTGAAATAACTTTGTAAAAAAACCTTGCAGGTGTAGGTATTTAAGTAATATATTTTTTTATTTAAGTTGTGTTTCTTATTTCAACAGTCTTTCATTCATATTGTTAACACTTACAAAAAAAAAAAAAAATATTTCAATTAGAACAAATAACACAGCATTAAGTAGTTCCACGACTCGTCACTAGGGAATCTGAGCATTGCCAATATTTATGCCCTCTTTTCTCTAAGACAGCTAAGAGGTGGGTCCCAAGATTGGAAATTTTTGTTAGATGGGTCGGAGCCCAGTCAACTTTGGGAACCACTGGTTTATTCTGTACGAGTTTATTGCTTTAAAATGGTGATAGGTTCTCATTATATAAAAACTACTTTGTATTTAAAATATTGTTGTATTGAGTATATTATTGACAGATCATATTATATGGATATTGATATCATAATACTTATTGAGATAATCTCTTGCGTTATCTACGGGAACCAATAAAATAGAGATAATATTAATATAAGAATGCGCCGTTTAAAAACAAACAGCACGAGAGAATTCGCGTTGCATCTTTATAACATTCGCCATACTTGTGCCACCCTCCAAATCCTTTAGTAAATGCGTCAGGATTTCACAATCGTGCACGGTCTCTTAACCACCATACATTAAAACATTTTCATTTTTAATGTAATCAGTAATTCCAAATAAGACATATAGACCGAAGAAAAGCTCGTGATTGGTGACATCGCAATGTTAGCAATAAAGCAGTTTCGCAATAGGTTTCTTTTCTTTGCGAGGGTTTGTTTGTTTAGTTGGTTATTAGTAATTTACTCACCTCTATACATGATAGAAAGGATCAGGCGATAACGTGCAAACCCTTTTGCACAAATCAGTTTTTAGTTTATTTTTAATTCACGTAGACATTGATTTTGTGTCTTGAAAGATATTTTACAAAATTTTTCTACAAATAAAACACACGAGTTATAGTGAAAGTTTTTCTTGTTAATTTTTATTTTATAGATCAATAAACAGTAAAATTTAACAGTACATCAGAATTAACATACCTAGAATAGTGATTAAAAATAGTTCGTTTCAACAAATACCTCTTAACAAATTCTGTGGTTGCAGGGGTGAAAGTTGTTAAGTGACGTTTTTACGTAATTAAAATTTTAACGCCAATGTCTATATTTAAAGAATTATTGTGCTCTTCTGTATCATAGATTGTAAGCAAAATAAATATATTTTTTAATTCGTAGAGATAGCTTAAATTTTTAACTCCATTGAAACACCACAATATCAAAAACTTAATTATACATCAATAATGTAAAACAAAAAAAGGTGCACCAACTTCCAAGCAAGAGTATTATGACAACTGTGATTTCTTTCAAAACCGATTATCACAGCTGCAACCAAACTGACTTAAGCACTTTTATCCCGAAACCACAGAATTTATAACCGGTTGGTATTGTTATCGGTACTAAACTACAACCACCCCAATACACACAGTAATAAAAATAGTCGTATAATTATTAAGGGAAAATATTAAATAAAATGTTATATATTTTATCTTCAGTCAATCACTGTTATCAAGTTTTCTCAACGACGATGTAACAATCTTAACAGGATTTTTATTGTTTAATCGTTATCACAATTTATCACTTTTCTTATGACTTTCATCATCGCTGCTTTCTAATTCACTATCTTCTTCATCTTCAGACGAAGAAGTTTCATCTGACTCCATCAAATCTTCTTGTCGTCTGTTGGTGTTTTTAGACAATTCACTAAGGTGCTCGTCTTTATCTGATCGTCTCGTGTCTGCTTCTTTGAACCTGTCCGGCCAGGCATTGTTCACGATCAAGTATTTTATTCGGTCTGTGTGGAGTGCTGCTACCATTTCGGCTCGTACTTTGTCGCCCTCTGCAATTGGCTCGATCAAGACGTAGTCGCCGCGTTTTACCCAAACGCTTTTCCGGTACTTTGGAGGCATTGACATCAGGTAACGCTCTCCTTTTCCGTCTTCAACCTGGCGAAAATAAATACAGATTAATAAAAACCCGAAATAAAATGTAAACTTCATGGAATACACTCTTACATCGTATTCGCAATAAATAAAAGACAATTTTGATATAGTAGGCATATAAATTTGGAATTCAGATTCATTCTATTTTGCGTATGGACTCGATGCGTATCCGTAAATAAACGTTGTAATCAAAAATCCATGAAACATCATAGTGAGAAAACTTGATTCACATTTTTCGAGATGTTTTATGAAATATCGAGATTCTTATTTCTCGCAATTTTCGAGAATTCAAAGATCCCCACGAATAAATTAAATCTATGATATTTTCTCCATCCGGGCTCTGGAAAAAAAGAAAAATCAAAAAAGCTCGCCAAATTTTTTTTAAGGAAGAAACTTTACGAACAGAATAAAATGTTATCTGAAGAGATCCAGGTAGCCTGAAAAAAGACTCTGGTAGGGAAGGGAGGAGGTTGCGAGGGCGTGTGGCAGATGGAGCGCCACCACCAAGAAAGCGACTGAATCAACAATAACTGAAGCAACAAGATCAGCGCAGGATCGCTCTAGATGGAAGGAGAATGTTGGCAATATTTGTAATTTCCGTGATCACCATCATCAGTAATGGGGCAAAGGATAAGAGGAAGATCTGGCGGAAATAGATTTTTGTGAACAGTGCTCGATTCTGGACGGAAAAAATATTATATTGGAAGAAAAGCGCTGATGGTGAAAATATCTCGAGAATTTTCTAGAATCTCGAGAAATCAATAAAACCATTCATGAATTAAATATTCTTTAGTTCTCGAATTTCTAAAATCGACCAAACTCTAGATGTATCGTCTTCGGAATATATTATTATAATGATGGGGACCATTTCGTACGCTTAACGAGTCATTCCTATACAAGAATGATCTATTAATAATTGTGTTGAACGCATGAAATAACGGTAAAGAGAATTGATAAAATACTTAAAAACTGTGACTATATTCCGCTACTAACTGCTTTCAATTTTACGTTATTATCCACAGATTCCCAGAAGCAGTGACCTCATTCTGTGATCTAGTCACAGATTTAAGGCTATGTGTACATATATTTGTTTGCCAAGAAGCCTTCTAACCCGGTGAGTGTTATGTTTTAAGTGGTTTCCTGCGTTGAAAGCATCTCTGTTCGGTCGACAGCCCAATTCAAAGTGCGTTTCCTAACGCGGTGCATAAATTTACATTCAAACCACAATTTCTAGCACTTGCCTCATATTTCTATTTAGATTAGACGCGAAATTAATACAGATATCCGCGTGAACTTTAAAACATAGTACTGGATAGACTAAATATAGAATATCATTGTCTCTTTGATAAGACAACATACCTACTATATTATTTTTTGAATATCTATCGAAAACATCATTTAGAATAGACAAAAAAAAAATACTTAGTTATGTTTCTAAGGCTGTTCCAAACTAAGTATTGAATGAAAAATATAACATTCTTTAATCATGTGCTTTGTTCAATAACCGTGAATTAAAAACTGTACTATAAATACTAGTCTTTTTCAATTAATACAATACTATAAATTATTTAAAAAGTATATATGTAATAGAGTTCTACCATATAAACATCAATTCAATTAATAATTATTTAGTTATGAGAGCTAAAAGACGTCGGTCCCTGGTTTGAATCCCGGGTCTGATAAAATTCACTCGTTGTTTTACAATGTATGTTTGAGCAAGTGGCCAACATGCATTTCTCATAAAAATAAAAAAATCTGTATTAACAAACTCCAATCTGTGGAGGCACATATTATGATTTTCTTAGGATCGAATATGGCCATGGTGATATTAATTTGTAAATAGGGAAATATGTATTATAAAAATCTTTAACTATCCTTATAAAAATTACTAATTTATCCGCAGGTTTTCTTGAAGATTTTTTTTAGTGGTTATATGCATGAGATGTTTTCAAATTATGTATGTTTACTTTATAGTTGTCCTGCCAAGACCTTAATATTTGTCAGCAAAGTAGGGATTTCTCGAGTTTCTAGAAAAAGTCGCAAGGGTTCGCTAAGCGGATGCTAATGCGGATGGATTAACTCTATGGTGAAAATGTGTCGAGATTATCACACTGACCGTTTGATCTGCGGATTTGAAGTTTGAATGCCTCGATTGCGTCAATTCGCATTTGTTTTCAATCAATATCAACATTTGGATTCGCTTCATAAGCTCAATGAGTTGAACGAATGGCTATCAAAACATTAATATTTGTATCGTAGATTTAACTAAAAACTACTGTTTTAAAACTATTATGATGAAGTTCTACAATGTAAACACCAATTCAATTAATAAAATACTACATACGTACAAAAAAAAAATATTGGAAAAAAACACAGTATAAGTATATTAGAAGATTCGAACATAGGTATTTCACTTTCCGGGTGAGTTATTTCTTATATTTACATTTAACCCGAGGTACATAAAATTCCACCAATCAGGAGGTATGCTTCTTAATGATCAGTTAGGTAAAAGACATTATTAACTTAATTGTAATAGACGCCAGACGCGTCAAATTCGATTATCAGCGTTCTTGTAATTAAGAACGTAAGATTCTTTATTATAGAAAATAATTATAATTTGTCAACAAAACGTAGTGAATTTTAATATAAGAGTATTTGCAATTATTTTTTATGTTGGAATAATTTTGGATAAAGTAATTTAATCCGAATAAAAGCAAACCCTGTTAATTCCAAACCAATTAAAAATACGATACTACAAAGTTCCTTTTTTGAATACTGATAAAGTAAACAAACTGAGAAATCAGTCGAATGAATATAATATCTATACAACTGTGTTATTGTCTGTGAGTTAAACTCAAGATCAAGCATTTATAGTTATATTAATGAAAACAGAGAATTATTTATAATCATGTCGAATTTGATGACTCTAAAGAATTGGTTAAAAAAGCCCAGAAATCGTATTCCTTGTAAAGAAACGAAATGCATATATGCAAATATGCACTGTTTCAGTTCAAGGAAGACTAGTATAGTAGAAAATGCATGCTTTTTTACATTGAAGAAAATCTGTCATCCGAAATCAAACGAGTCACTTTTCAGATCCGATTGTAATAACCTGGAGATTAAAACAATGAAATTCGTTAAGACGACTGCACAGAAAAAGATCATCTAACTTAATACCCCGTTTACACGTGCATGGATGTACTGTGCACAGTTCACATTCCCCATAAGAAAATTTATGGGGAAACAGGTATTATCCTGCAGTTGGCAAGATTGCGTGCATAAATCAAACAAGATTGGAACATTCCAAATTGTGATGATTTTTTGCGCGCAAGTAAGATTATTTTCGATCTGCGCCTGCGCAGTAGAGCGATAGGAGCGGGGCTAACATGCCGGTAAAAAACAAACTACTCATTTTAAGCTCCATAAAATGGCAACCTCGCGTCTCGCTTACTCTTGAAGAATAAGATTGGAGAGACAGTCAGCACTTTTAGATGTAAACAGTTATTGTCATGATAGTTTAAAATAAGCACAATTTCCGACAGTAATTCCATGCATGTGTACAGGCGCTATAATTATCAATTAGCAAAAAAAATAACAAAGGTAATTAGCTGAGAAAAATGTATTTAGATTTTAAAGGTCATAAGCCGTAATTATTTTCCGAGACATCTAATAGAAGGATATAATTTAAAAAATACGTATAGGTATGTATAAAAATATAGTCATATAAGTAATTGAGTGAGTATTTTCATTAACGACATCGTTGCTTATAAATTGCCTCTGCGCTGAGGAACTGAGGGGTTAAAATATGCCACCTGCGGAGAAAACAATTAAACTAATGGCCCATTCTTGTATGTCTCCTCGTATAATAATTTCCAAGCGTATAATTAGAGTATCTAAAAATATGGAGTATTATTGGATTTCTTACTGCATTATTCCAGGGCGTATAATTAGAGTAGCATCTAAAAATATGCAAGTCTGCAGTTTCAAGGTCAGCATACCTATGGTGTTCGTAATAGCAATAAAATATATTAACTGTAAGGTGTATTTTCCGTTATTTATAATATTATGTAACCACTTCCGTTTTCGTTATTCCAATTTTAAAATTCACTATTACGAAAATTTGATACTCATTTTATGCCAAACTTTTAAAAACAATAGAACATTCCATCTACTGTCACTTGGGTACAATATATTTTTACGTGACAATTTATTCTCTAATGTCAGAAAGTGTCATTTCTAAAACGTATTTTTGTTTATTGATTGTTACGAAATTAAAAACCTATTGGGCCTACACACAAGCATGCGATGGCATTATTGTATCAGCAGAACAACTTTTCTCCCACATAACTTTTTAAATGTATTTTCTCAGTCGACTTAGAATTGCGTGTGGAGTGGGCAAGCCAAACATTATTTAGTTTTTTTTTTGATTAATTATATACAATTCCATTTTTATGTAATACTAAAACGAGAGTTTAAAATATCCTTTATACCAATTTTAATTTTTACTACCAATTAATAAATCTCACACCATACCACATTTACTCTCATAGGGAGTAGTTCCGAGGGGCAAGTATGGGTTACATTATAATTATCATTAATATTTTTTTTATTCATAACAACGATAATTTTACATTATAATTATGATCTGTTTAGTTTAGTTTCAAAATTATGAAATTATTTACCCGGTGAATTTTTATTTGAAGACAATTCGTAGACAAGATATTTAAGACAGTCTTTGTATTATATCATCTATCATTTAAGCTTCACGGAAATAACAATGAATCATGTTTCATATTTATTGTTTTTTATTCAATAGTGGAACTGTATGGGGTTTACACTGGATACTCTACTTCCTGGAGAAGAAGGCAATGTCATCCAGCAAAGATTTTATAAAATGCTTTCTTCTAGGTAACTAGCAAACCTTGCGAAAATGTACAATAACAATATAATCTATGAATTGTATAAATCTGTTGTGTGAAATGGTGACAAAAAGTGGTTTAAATCAATTTTCTGTCAGGAGAGTTTTTAAAATATTGGATTTTAAACAATTTACTATTTATTTGAAATATTTTCTTCAATAAATAAATATTGTACCATATTTTTATTTTTACAAACAAAATAGTTCCTAAAACAGGTTTTTTTTACTTAGATAGAACTTACAAAAGGGTTAATTTTTCACCCGAACTGTGATACTGCCGCTCACTTTTTGACATTTATGACCAGTATAGTCTGGAAAATCATCATAAATAGAGTAACGCTTCAATAATACTACCAAATTAATACAATTTAGTTTCATTTAGTCATTCAGCGATGAGGCTTTTAACGCCACTTTTGGTTTACGACTTAATGACTTTCAAGCCATAAAATGCAAGTAAAACATGGTTTCCTGAATGTTCTCAAATATTACCAACGTTGAATGCGCGTTTCGTTTACGTGGCACACTTAAATGCACTTTAGTATACAGGCGTGACTATTGAAGATAACATACTATTTAACACGTGTTTATGTTTATCCCATATTTCTCCACACTCGAGAATGAAACCTTCTTACAGCCTCATTTATAAAGCAACCCACTCCCCAGTATGTTTGTGTTTTCTGGTATGCACAGTAGTACCCAAGATGCCGAAAGGCAAAATTCAGGTCGCAAAAACGATTCAATTATTGGAAAAGTATAAAACTTAAATCAATTGGAATTATATAAAGTCATAACATGTATGCAAAATTTCAATGCAAAACAAGTAGGTAAGTACCTATTCAACAATCGATAAAAGTTCCTTATCACACAAGATTTGAGAATACTAGATTCTTTTCATTGAAATTAAGTACAATTTTTTTTAAATATCGGAAAGATGCATGTTAAGACAAAACCCTAAAAAAATATACATACTAGAAAAAATCCACTTTAGAAAAAATACTTGATCCGGTAACCATTGATTCGCGTCAGTGTGCTTTCCAATTGAGCTACGAGTGGGGGTTTTCTTTTAGTATGTATATGCATGAGATGTTTTCAAATTATGTACGTTAAATGTCTAGAATATTTTATTCTAAAATCTTGTGAATTATTCGTTGAATAAAAGAATGAAATTCGAGCTCACATTTTTTTTTAAACAATTATGTACCTATTCTAACAGAAAAAATACGAGTCACAGGAAATATCAAGGGATTAATAATTTAGTTTAAGAATCATTTCGAAGGATAAAAAAACAAATTGGTGAGACATTAGAATTAAAATAATCGTCCCCCGGGGACTTTACCCAAATGCGTACGTCAAATTGCCTAGATTTTCTTTTGGATGTTTAGAAGACAATCTACTTTTTGAAGGTTTCACTAGGGAACCAATAAAAGGTAGCGAGAAAATAATTTTGATACAAACGTAAATTCTTACTGCCAGGTAATTTTGTAATTTTACTATGTCAATAATAATAAAGAAAAATGAACGGCCTCCACGCGAGGCAGAAGTGAATTTTAATAAAAAACATTACAAATCAAATTAACCGTTTGAAAAGTGTGAAAAAAACAACAATGAAAAGAACCAAAAAGTTTGTGTTTTTCTCGATTGGGTAAATTGTAATAGTATAATATACTTAATTAAAATATCCTTATTTTTTCAGACTCGTTTACTGATAATCGAACACCTCATCGCATATCATGTTAACCAGATATTATAATAATATGTGACGAATTTTGTCCTTATGACATGACCCGGCTCACGGCTAGCTCAATAATGCTACCGGGCCGTCACTGAGGAGACTAGTGATGAACTAGGAGAGGTGGATCTCCTTTGTAGTATCACAACTTTTGAATTCCCGAATAAAACTCTCAGCTGGTGTGGTGCCGAATTTATTCAGGTACTAGAGTTCACGGTCACACAATAAGGTTAACTGTCATTGTTCCCGTAATTAAATCTCAATTAAAGTATCAGCAAACTATTTATTTGTTCACTATAGGATCTCTGTGAAATCTTTCACAAGTTCCCAAAAAGTCACACCTAATTCAGAGAATGTATACGCAGATGTTCTTTGGATATTTTTAATTCATGAAATATTTTCCCATAAGAAAGAAAATATAAATTATTCTTTGGTCACACAGTATTAGGTTTATAAAAGAATAGAATTATTTTATTGTTGTTTATAAAGTTTATTTATGTTCACAGTGTATTTACAAATATTTATTTGTGTTTACAGACTTGTTTACAAAAGGTTTGCTTAATGTTTACAAATTTATTTACTAAAATTTGTTTTTATGTTTATGAATTTGTTTACTAAAATTTATTTTATGATTATGTTTACTTAATAAAGTTTCAAAAATTTATTTTATAATCCCGAAAAGATTTGTAAAATTTATTATTACAGACTGAGTTTATTAATTTGTTTTTATAAAACAAATCCGATCGCGTAATTTATCTCGATTACGTCACCTCGTAGGATGAGTAATAAAAAATAAAATTACTCCGCGTGTACGTCACTACCGGCAGATACGTGCTATTCGCGCTGCGTTTTAGCGGCCGACGTCACTACCGACAGATACGTGGTATTCGCGCTACGTTTAGCGGTACCCGTCGCTACCGGCGGATACGAGATATTCGCGTTACTTTTTGCCCGCCGATGAGGACTTATTGTAGGTAAATTTCACGAATGTTACTGAGAACCGTATCTCGTATCCGCGGAAGGACTGCTGCTTAGTAGGAGATCGCTGGTGAGAAGTGTAGAAACTAATAATTTTACGGGAAAAGTGGTCGCCTTTTATACCCTTCGGATAGAGGTTTAACAGGAAACAGTCCGTAAGGGATAGCAGATGTATATCTTTCTCTCACGGGATAAATTTACGTATATCTCCCGTTCCTGGCAACTTTCTAATAGAGATATCTTCTAATTAAATCGGGCTAAATTTACTCTACCTTATTTTTACAAAATAAAGTTTCAATAGGGGTGTTTCAAGCACCCTCTAGAACAAGTCCCTTAAATACGCCGTTGCGATGACG
Organism: Rhyacophila brunnea; assembly: GCF_057557595.1. Classification (NCBI taxonomy): domain Eukaryota; kingdom Metazoa; phylum Arthropoda; class Insecta; order Trichoptera; family Rhyacophilidae; genus Rhyacophila; species Rhyacophila brunnea. The sequence continues at coordinate 28,381,857 of NW_028232774.1, forward strand.
TAAGCAAAATAGTTGATTTTATATGATTTTTCGTGTTCAAACGAAGGGGAAAGTTTCTAGCTTTCCATCGAGGTATCGGAATAAGTATTCGGGTACTAAATAAGGGAACGGCAGTCTTTAAATTTAAAATGTCAAAATGAAAGGTTGACACCCACGTACTAGTCCTTTCCACCACTCTTGGCCTTTTTAGGCCAATAGAATTTTACTAAGTTTTAATAAAACTATTTGGAGCCGCAGAAAACGTTTCATTCGATATTTACCTTTCGGACGAACATTATTACGTGAAAATACTATAATATTATACTTAGCATTTCAACTTAAATATATAAATGCTTAATCCTAACAAGATGTTATTTACAAGCGACTACAAATTTATTTAGTCTTTAATAGTGGCTTTTCCATAGTAATCTAAACGTAACCTTGAATCTATTTTTACCTCGCGAGCCAGCACAGCTGGGCCGTAAATTCTAGTCGGACAGAATTCAGTTAAGGTTCAAGGTCACGCGTCAATTTGTATTTTTAGTCGCAGTATTTGATTCTTTTATTTATCCAAGACGCGATTAAGATTTATTATTGTTTATGGGTAGAAACCCATCTATACCAGAATCTTAAGTTTTTCCAATTGTTACTTTTACAATATTCGTTATAGTCAGTAAGTTATAGCATTAACAAAATCTATAATTATAATTACGCGTCTATAAATATAGGTACGCGTTTACAGTATTTTTATAACGGTAGTTAGCTTCTATCTTGTATTGATAAAATTAGTATTAAAATTCTTTATTTACAATTATACAGTATATAAATTTATAAATATTCAATTTTCTTTTTCAATTTTCATACACTTCCATTATTGCTATAAAAGTTATTGAAGCATGTACTTGCTAAATTTTACGTAAACAATCTCTCCCATAACTTATTTTCTAAGTTTAATGGAGATTTCCCGGAAATTATTTCCAAATTAGATCGCGCCCAAATCTACGCGACGTGTCATCTCGAGGCCTGTGGTCACAGCGTTCCAATTACACTTGAGCAGTCTCGATTCTTGGAGGCGAAATTTTTTACGTAAAATTTTATTACATTTACAAAGAAAAGGTTAACAACATACATTTTACTTCCTAATACTAAACGATTACGCTACTGGTTACCTGTTCATGGTCTTTTTCGACCATTTCTTCCCTGCTTCTTCCATAGTTTAGGACCATGGGACTTATATATTCTGTTTGTACCTTGTCGTGAGGTTGTCGCACGGCTATTTGAGAAGTAGAATTGACTACAAGGCTAGATTTGTATAGTTATGTCGTTAAACCATACTCTGCCATAAACACTAACTGAAGGTCGGCGTTTTTGTTCGTGTCAAATGCCCACCCTTAATAAAGACATAACTGTATATGTCTAGTCTCAATTCACCATTACCACACCTCAGGACTCAGTAATATGCAAAGCGATAAAGCAACAGTAAAGCATATTCAAAATAAAATACACAAAATCTGCGCATGCACACAAAGTTTTTCTTTTACTTTTTGTAATTAATATTCGCCCAGATTCGGGTCTTAAAATTCTAATTAATAAAAGAAAATTATATAATTCAATAATTCTGAAGTTAAAAATTTTATTTTGAGGACGGTGAGTGCTGTATGGGACGACTACTGCTTTTCCTGCCGAGGGACAACCGCAAAGAAGAGGACTCACGGAGACGCTCCGTTTACGACCCATGGACAGAAGTAGAGTTCGACTTCCCGTCGCGAATCACGTTCCCGCTTACTAGAAAATACGGCATAGTACCATGATATGCCAGGGAGACTCCCCTGACAATACCTTTAATATTAAATTACATAGGGTCATTTAAACCTATTTAACCTAACGCTCAATACTCCTAGCTATATATTACATTCTACAAGAATTTGAAATCAATCCCAATCAAGAGACTTATTTTTCGCAGCTCCGAATACTAATAAGGACTTAGCGTGAAAGTTACGAACTCCCCCATGCCTAAATTAGCAACGCTCTCTTCATTTCGCAGCTCCGAATACTATTAGGGGCTTAGCGTGGAAGCCAAGGACTTCCCCATGCCCTAATTAGCAACACTTTCTTTCGTCTTGCCCTTCTCGAAGACTTATCGCTCGCTCCGATAAAAGACTTATTTCTTTATCGCTCCTCTCGAAGTCTTATTGCTAGCTCCGATAAAGGCTCATTTCTCGCTTCGATCAGAGACTTATTTCTTTATCGCTCCTCACGAAGTCTTGTTGTTTGCTTCGATAATAGACTTATTTCTTTATCGCTCCTCTCGAAGACTTGTTGTTTGCTTCGATAATAGACTTATTTCTTTATCGCTCCTCTCGAAGACTTGTTGTTTGCTTCGATAATAGACTTATTTCTTTATCGCTCCTCTCGAAGACTTGTGGTTTGCTTCGATAATAGACTTATTTCTTTATCGCTCCTCTCGAAGACTTGTTGTTTGCTTCGATAATAGACTTATTTCTTTATCGCTCCTCTCGAAGACTTGTTGTTTGCTTCGATAATAGACTTATTTCTTTATCGCTCCTCTCGAAGACTTGTTGTTTGCTTCGATAATAGACTTATTTCTTTATCGCTCCTCTCGAAGACTTGTTTGTTCCGCAGCTCCGAATACTAGTAAAGGACTTAGCGTGGAAGCCATGCGCTTCCCCACGCCTTAACTAGCAACACTCTCTTCGCTATTAATTTAAAATATATCACACTTATCACCGATATGTATATCACGCTTATCATACTCATATATATCAATTTAACACTAGTATTTAAAACACTTTTAACACTAACATTTTTATCAAGTATAATATTTAAATCTTTATGAGGTAAACTATTTTTATTACGTGCAATTGCAGTAGTTGGCAATTTCTCTTCACCCGACGCATCCAACGTACTACTTACAATTGTCCACGTACTTCTGACTACGCTATTTGGACGGTCTGCAGTCGTTACAGATGGTAGTGTCTTTTGACACGCCGCAAAGTTCTGTCCCCGACTACACCTGTCCCTAGGATCTAAAATATTTACAGAACCGAGAAAATCCGTAGATATTTTGCTTTGTTGGTTATGGGCAGCCGTAGCTGAGTCCCATAACTCTTGTCCTCCGTCATTGAGTATATCACCGCCTTTGAGATGATGATCATACACAACAACTCTTTCGTCACTATATCTAGCTTTATCTTTGTACATTAAGTTCATATTTCTTAGTTCAAACTTAACGCTATCAAAATTAATCTTATTAAGCTTACGTAACTTATTTTTAATAATCTTAATACTAAAGGACTTACATTTACTTGATTTTTGCTTAAGATAACGATTATAGTCATCTAATGCTATGAGCTCTTCTTCATTAAGTTTATTTCGCCTTAATTTACCGAAGGTATTAATGTTTTGTAGTCGACGATTAGTTCGACTCTTCCTAATAATATTCTTAACGTCAGCCTCGTGGGGTCTGTTCGCTAATTTAAAAGGTGAGTCCCTTCCTAAAGTTTCGTTGCTCGATTGCAACGACGATCGACTATCTAAACTACATACATCGCTATTAATTTCAAGTAAACTGCCAGCTTCGACTTTAGTATAGTTAGTACTATTAATATTTTTACACAAATGGTTAGCGGAAGCACAATAATTCGTTAAATTATTTGTTACAAGAGATCTGTCGTCAGTATCGACGAGACTACAGTTACTTACGTTTGCCGATGTTCTCAGCACACCAAGAGCGCCACTGCTTACGCCTTCGCCGCATCCACTGCTAGCTGTCTTTAACTGCTTATCTTGATAACCTTCTTCCTTGCCGCCAACATTTATTTCATAACTCCCTAATTCTAATTTATCTAAAAACTTTTTATATTCTATTTCGCCGCCGGTAAAAGGATTAAAATTTTCTACTATTTTACTAGCAGAATTCTTAATATCGCGTTTGCGATATTTCTCCGGTCTTACGCTATTATCCTTTACAAGAGGACCTGTACAAAGATGAACTTGGTTACTGGGGCCAGCTTCGACCTCACAGTGAACCTTAGGGTTAAATGATTTCACCGGAAGGGTGTCCTTCAGTTCACTTTCACAGTTAACCCTATTCGCCAGAAGAGCGTCTATGTCACTAGCTAGAACTCGGCTGAACGGCGTTCGAGGAACGTTCGTGTCACCTTCTTGAGTCTTCTCTTCGGCGGTCCGCCAGTGTTCGTCGTCTTGGAGCCATCGACGATCAACCCGGTCCGCGAGCCGTCTTCATGGCTCCTTTCTGGTCTGCTGAGCTGCTTGCCTGTCTGGGCAATCCTTGTTTTCATGGAAGCCAGGACAATGTTGACAACGCCTTTGTCTGGCACTGCCTCGCTCTTCAACGCGAGGACGTGGGCGGTACGCAGGTCTTTCTGAATCGTTTTGCTGGTCTGATTGCCGTGGAGGCCTTTTATCAACAGCCTCCGTGGTCTTATCAGATTTCGCGTTAGTCTCTTGTACCGAACGCGGCTTCTCGCGCCAAGTATTTTGCTGAGCGGGTCTCCTTTCATTGTTCGCCTTGGTGGCATTTGCTGGAGATGGCACGGAAGCCAATGCCGATTTCAATGGTCGAAGTGTATGAGCTACTTCAAGCAGCTCGTCCATCGTCTTCCATTTCTCTTGATTAACCCTTATTTGATCGCTCACGGTGAGTAGGTCATAAAAGGTTGAAGCCAGGGTTTCCGACTTCATTTCCGGAAGGAGTACCTCGGCTAATTCCATCTTCTTCAGGAGGAAACCATAAGCTCCCTCTTGAGATCCTTGCTCTTTATGTTCGAGCTCCGTTCGTTGAGCACGACGTCTTGAAGGCGATTCGAAGTGCTCTTTCAGATCGTTACTAAACGACCGCCAACTGTCCGATGTGTCAATATTCTTGGCCCAAGTCTTGGCCTCTCCTCTGAGCTGACGCATAGCCAACTCTGTCCAATTCTCAGCTGGGTACTTCACAGCTTCGCAATATTCTCTGCAGCGTCGGAAAAAAAGTTCAACGCTCTGCTTTGGGCTACCCTCATAGGTGGAATGGAGTTCCGGCTTAACATGGCACGGGGTACATACGGCTGGTTCAGGTGGTGCCATTTTTTGTTTGGGAGACGACGTGCTTACTTGCAAAAATGAATCCTCTTCGGGGAATACTTGCGCGTTTTGCAAGCCTTCTTCCAATATGAAGTCTTCTTCTACACTCGGACCCGGAACAGGGTTCGGCATAATTTCTTCGAATTCCTCCGTCCCCTGGAGTTGGAAGAAGCGGACCTTCGACCGTAAATTCATATAAAAATTCAGCTATCGATTGCGCCAATTTTCAGCTTCCTACGACCACCCGTTCGTCCGCAATCGACGTTTAAAGTATTTTGAGGGCATGCGCTGCTTGTCGCTGATAACCCTGAAGGCTTGCAACTCCTGTTACAAGCGTCCAATCTTCTCCGTTTAAAATCTTATATTGTAATAGGTACAGGCCTTCATGTACCTATACCCATGACGTCACGGTAATTATGATAATTATCGAGATTTTAATATACAAAGTAGTATAAATTTATTTTTTTCAAAAAAATTTTTCTTTGTCTGGGTTCTTGTACCTATACTTGTATGGTACTCAACTTTAATTTAGAAAAAAGCTTAAAAATTCACGCGAAATTTTTATTGTGCATTTTATTCTTAATTCTATTATTTCTGTTACGGTGAGTAACACAATTTATTTTTATACTTTCTTTATGGTTTAAAAGGGTCAGAGAGATCCTTTGGATAGTCTCATCGACATACTTTTGCTTAATGTCGGTATCTGACTCTAATAAATTACCAAAAGTATTTATTTTATTTATTCTTTCCTTTTCCAAGTATATCAAGAAAAGTATTCTATATACAGTCGCCTTTACGTATATATTCTTCTCCAAATTATATTTTTCAAAAGTATTCATCACTGGTTCCTCGTTAATGCGAGTTACACTTTATTTCATTGTACTCACATTTATAAAGTTGAGGTAGATCGCTCTTGTAGCTCCGGTATAAGGTTCTTAAAACCTCTCAGGTAACCACAATTCATTGATACACTTCACAATATATTGTTTTTTAAAATCTTTTAGTAGATCTTAGTTGTAGGATCGTTCAGGTTTTCGCAACCTGAAGATGCCGCACGCATTTGGGCGCCATAATGACATGACCCGGCTCACGGCTAGCTCAATAATGCTACCGGGCCGTCACTGAGGAGACTAGTGATGAACTAGGAGAGGTGGATCTCCTTTGTAGTATCACAACTTTTGAATTCCCGAATAAAACTCTCAGCTGGTGTGGTGCCGAATTTATTCAGGTACTAGAGTTCACGGTCACACAATAAGGTTAACTGTCATTGTTCCCGTAATTAAATCTCAATTAAAGTATCAGCAAACTATTTATTTGTTCACTATAGGATCTCTGTGAAATCTTTCACAAGTTCCCAAAAAGTCACACCTAATTCAGAGAATGTATACGCAGATGTTCTTTGGATATTTTTAATTCATGAAATATTTTCCCATAAGAAAGAAAATATAAATTATTCTTTGGTCACACAGTATTAGGTTTATAAAAGAATAGAATTATTTTATTGTTGTTTATAAAGTTTATTTATGTTCACAGTGTATTTACAAATATTTATTTGTGTTTACAGACTTGTTTACAAAAGGTTTGCTTAATGTTTACAAATTTATTTACTAAAATTTGTTTTTATGTTTATGAATTTGTTTACTAAAATTTATTTTATGATTATGTTTACTTAATAAAGTTTCAAAAATTTATTTTATAATCCCGAAAAGATTTGTAAAATTTATTATTACAGACTGAGTTTATTAATTTGTTTTTATAAAACAAATCCGATCGCGTAATTTATCTCGATTACGTCACCTCGTAGGATGAGTAATAAAAAATAAAATTACTCCGCGTGTACGTCACTACCGGCAGATACGTGCTATTCGCGCTGCGTTTTAGCGGCCGACGTCACTACCGACAGATACGTGGTATTCGCGCTACGTTTAGCGGTACCCGTCGCTACCGGCGGATACGAGATATTCGCGTTACTTTTTGCCCGCCGATGAGGACTTATTGTAGGTAAATTTCACGAATGTTACTGAGAACCGTATCTCGTATCCGCGGAAGGACTGCTGCTTAGTAGGAGATCGCTGGTGAGAAGTGTAGAAACTAATAATTTTACGGGAAAAGTGGTCGCCTTTTATACCCTTCGGATAGAGGTTTAACAGGAAACAGTCCGTAAGGGATAGCAGATGTATATCTTTCTCTCACGGGATAAATTTACGTATATCTCCCGTTCCTGGCAACTTTCTAATAGAGATATCTTCTAATTAAATCGGGCTAAATTTACTCTACCTTATTTTTACAAAATAAAGTTTCAATAGGGGTGTTTCAAGCACCCTCTAGAACAAGTCCCTTAAATACGCCGTTGCGATGACGTAAGCAAAATAGTTGATTTTATATGATTGTTCGTGTTCAAACGAAGGGGAAAGTTTCTAGCTTTCCATCGAGGTATCGGAATAAGTATTCGGGTACTAAATAAGGGAACGGCAGTCTTTAAATTTAAAATGTCAAAATGAAAGGTTGACACCCACGTACTAGTCCTTTCCACCACTCTTGGCCTTTTTAGGCCAATAGAATTTTACTAAGTTTTAATAAAACTATTTGGAGCCGCAGAAAACGTTTCATTCGATATTTACCTTTCGGACGATCATTATTACGTGAAAATACTATAATATTATACTTAGCATTTCAACTTAAATATATAAATGCTTAATCCTAACAAGATGTTATTTACAAGCGACTACAAATTTATTTAGTCTTTAATAGTGGCTTTTCCATAGTAATCTAAACGTAACCTTGAATCTATTTTTACCTCGCGAGCCAGCACAGCTGGGCCGTAAATTCTAGTCGGACAGAATTCAGTTAAGGTTCAAGGTCACGCGTCAATTTGTATTTTTAGTCGCAGTATTTGATTCTTTTATTTATCCAAGACGCGATTAAGATTTATTATTGTTTATGGGTAGAAACCCATCTATACCAGAATCTTAAGTTTTTCCAATTGTTACTTTTACAATATTCGTTATAGTCAGTAAGTTATAGCATTAACAAAATCTATAATTATAATTACGCGTCTATAAATATAGGTACGCGTTTACAGTATTTTTATAACGGTAGTTAGCTTCTATCTTGTATTGATAAAATTAGTATTAAAATTCTTTATTTACAATTATACAGTATATAAATTTATAAATATTCAATTTTCTTTTTCAATTTTCATACACTTCCATTATTGCTATAAAAGTTATTGAAGCATGTACTTGCTAAATTTTACGTAAACAATCTCTCCCATAACTTATTTTCTAAGTTTAATGGAGATTTCCCGGAAATTATTTCCAAATTAGATCGCGCCCAAATCTACGCGACGTGTCATCTCGAGGCCTGTGGTCACAGCGTTCCAATTACACTTGAGCAGTCTCGATTCTTGGAGGCGAAATTTTTTACGTAAAATTTTATTACATTTACAAAGAAAAGGTTAACAACATACATTTTACTTCCTAATACTAAACGATTACGCTACTGGTTACCTGTTCATGGTCTTTTTCGACCATTTCTTCCCTGCTTCTTCCATAGTTTAGGACCATGGGACTTATATATTCTGTTTGTACCTTGTCGTGAGGTTGTCGCACGGCTATTTGAGAAGTAGAATTGACTACAAGGCTAGATTTGTATAGTTATGTCGTTAAACCATACTCTGCCATAAACACTAACTGAAGGTCGGCGTTTTTGTTCGTGTCACTTACGTACGTTTTAACCAGGGAACTCAGAAATAATGACAACTGAAATACCCAACGGGTAAGGCGATAGCAGGTAACCGTCTCGAGTAAGGAAGAATCCGGGTTAAACTTACACACGTGTCAAAAATACGTTGTTCGTCTAATACCTACTGAAAACTGCTCTCGGTTTATGCATTTACGCTCATTTAATGTTGGTGTATTAGACGCACTATTGCAAGTGCATAATGCGTGCTTCATTTTCGTAGGACACTCACACATTCAAAAACCCTGCTTCAACGTGCGGCGTATTGAATATAGCCAATCGGTATTCTATTTATTATCTGTTATGTGGTTTTAACCAACGTACCATTTCATGTTACCTTTCGTATTGTACCTATATCAACGCGTGATTTTTTCTTTTTTTCAGTTTCATTAAGGGGGGACGTGCGCCGCGTAGATCAAAATGGAGCTTTTATGGTATTTTCAAAGCATGATCCTGGACATTCCTTAAACATTGTAGATAATTTATTTATATAATTTTGAAGCCTTATTATCCTTTATATTTATTTTAAACATTTGATGACTGCATGAAGTATTTTTATCTCAACCGATTATTTTTAAATGATACATGCTCAAACACGCGCGTTAACATAATCTTACTCCCTACTTTAGTTATAGTTTGTCAATTTATGGATACGGCTTTATGTTGTAGCTTAACCACTGAGAAATGCCAAAAGAAATGGCGTATTTCAAAAAAATACTACCTTATTCTTAGTTTAATAATTATTATACAGCAATCATTATTCGTCGGATGTTTATCACACTTGAATGATCAAAGACATAGCTTATGATCAGTATCTTTAGAATTATCTTCAAATGTGTTAATCTTGCCCATTTTTTGAATAATAAAATGCCTAATTCTTGTAAAATTTGGGATCACAGAGATTATCAATATAATATTTTATCGTAAATATTTCACTATAATAATGTCAACATAAGTTTTACTAATGGTGTTATAAATGCATTTAAAAACTAATAAATGTAAAAAATCTTAACACCACTGCACATGGATGTACTGAGGTATGACTATATTCTAAAACATTAGATCGAGAGGTTTAAGAGAATACTATTTTATGTAATAAAAATACTTTATGCAGTCATCAAATGTTTAAAATAAATATAAAAGATAATAAGGCTTCAAAATTATATAAATAGATTATCTATAAAGTTTAAGGATCATGCTTTGAAAATACCATAAAAGCTCCATTTTGATCTACGCGGAGCACGTGGGCCGTTAATGTTTTGTATTTCTTACTAAATAATAAAAATATGCTCGAAGCTATTGAATTTAAAATCTCATACGATAGCTACCAGGACTGCTCATAAGAAACGTCACATTTGAGAGTTCATACCTCGAGATAGTTAGCTCTTGGAATGCGTATAGCATTTTCAACACTATTGTAATTGAGTATGTTAGAATGGAATTACAAAGGTTAACTGGGTGCTCTTTTTAACCCAATAGCAAGACGTATTTGTGTATTTAATAAACTCACTCATGAGAACATTGTGTAGTGATTTTATTGTGTTCTTTTTTACAGATGGAAATCTTATAAGTAATTCCAGTTAAATATGTTTTTAAAGCGTTACAATTTAGAGACGCCAATCAACTAGAGGGTAGAGAAAGATGCTTCTACATTATTATTCTTTCAGCATGTAATATTTCTTAGAAAAATAAAACTGCACAAAAAATTCTGTTTTCACAGAAAACTGCTCTATCTAATAGATTTTTTAATGAGATGTAATTTATATTACTCAACATAAAAAAACACACAAAAAATTGAAAAAATCCCTCCCTATATGTTAAGCCATTTTTTATATCTGTAATATTCTGTTCGTCATATTAAACCGGGAATGGACAATATTTATTTTACTCCAGTGTGTATGTGCTTTTATATGTTTTTACAAGGGAAGATAGAAAGCAGCTGAAAGTAGTACCTACCTACCTGTCCTGAATTTCAAACAATAGTTTATAGACGCTATGTTTAAAATGCTAACTGACAGAATATCAATTTTCTTTCGCGCAGTTGTTAATACGTTTGGTTATTTTAGGTAAATAAGTAGAGTAATCGAGGTACTATCAACTCAATAATACCACAGCGATACATTCCACTTGTGGTGGGTACAATGGAATAGAGGCACAGGAGGTATTTTTCAAATTTGATGAAATCCACTTTTTGACAAGTGAAAAATTGTGATACTTATTTCCATTACTAATGTTTGTGTTTAACTAGCAACAAAAAAGCATCAACTTCAAAATCTATTGCATTTTAGTAAGATGGCATCTGCCATTGCGATGACATGATTAGTTGAAACGGATTTAACACTGAATGAAAATATGCTTGCTGGATTTATGCACTATTGAAGATTACTCCCATATTTAGTAGGGGCTTTAAGCGATTCGATACGTTGAGCCCTAAAATCACGTAATGTCAAGCACTATCAAGCAATGACGTAGAGTGGGGCTAATTCTTTACTAATTTTTGAGAACAGGGATGAAGCAGGCGATGTGGTTGATTCGTTAGAAAGCTCCGATATCATAGTTTAAAAAATAATGGAAGCAATTAAAAATTCTGGTACCTATCCTATTATTCCTATCTTTATTATCCTATTGTAACACCCAATGGTATAACAATAGGATAATAGGGGTGGTTTATTGCATAGAAAAAAAAAACAAGAGTGGGCCTTAGACCTCCATGTTCCAAAAACACTGCTGTTTGAGACTGTGTTCCGTGGAAATGGGTCTGTAGGTACCCCACCAATTTTCATTCAATTTGAGACAAAAAATGGTGATGACATTCTGAGTCTGCTTAAAGGCGGCACTTTGCATATGGACGTCACTGCTATCAAGACCGATCTAGCATTGTCAGTAAAAAAAAAATTAAGTTGATCAATTTTGAAAATGTATCTATAAAGATTATTAACAACTCTAAAATCGTTGCAAAATCAGCATCTTGTATTGTAACAATATAACCTAGAGATAGTCAATAGTATAAACTTGTTGGTTTAACATAAATTTTCGTATTGCGTTACCTCGTGGAGATTATTCCCTTTGCTAGCAATAACTTTGACCACTGATTGATTTTCTGCAGGAACGCATAATTCTTGAACAAGCACCTCATCCATCACGTATTTCCGTTTCGTAGTTTTAGACATCGCAGATGACTTGTAGAGGACTATAACAAAGAGAGGAAAATCGAATTAAAACATTAAAGATTATAGTTTCATTATATGTTTTTTCATTGTTAACTCTTGATAAAACATATTATTGAAATAACAAACACTTGAAAATATTTAGTTATAGTTTCCTATTATGTAATTATTTCGCAATTATTGTAATACATAGGTTGCCGTTTATATTTCGGGAATTTGCAACACTGGTGTTGCTAGGTGCAATTTGACTTCTGTATTTTAAAGTTTGATATTTTTAACGGCAAAAGTACTCAGAACGTTTTGACAAATGGACGCTTTTTGTTTTGTTTTTTAAATCATTTGAAAAATTTATCTCGGCCAAAAAATGGAATTAACTCGTGAAAATTTTCTTGCGATTATTTTTAACAACTTTCGACATGGATTATCACGGGAACAGTGCATCGCTGAACTTAATTCTTTATATGGAGATAAAGCAACATCAAAAACTACGGTATATCGCTGATTTATCGAATTTTATCGTGGCTGTCGTTGGCTCACAGACGAGCCGCGTGAAGGTCGTCCAAAATCAGTTGTTTCTCTAGAAAACATCGATGCTGTGCGTGAACTGATAATGTAAGATCGTCATGTGACATACCGTGAGAATGAGGCATCTCTGGACATTAGTAACACTAGCGTGTATAAGTTCTTGCATGAACATTTAGACGCAAGGAAGCTATGTTCGCGTTGGATCTCGCATAATTTGACAATCGCACAAAAAGAGGCGCATGTCGATTGGTGCAAGGAAATGCTCAAAAAATACGATCGAGGTGCTTCAAAAATCGTTCATAAGATTATTACAGGTGACGAATCTTGGATCTATACATATGAGCCCGAAAGTAAATAGCAGTCGACCGCGCTTAGAAGCAAACGGTCGCCAGTTTTTTTCGGAAAAACGGGCCATATCGCAACTGTACTTTTAGAAAATCATAGAACAGTAAATTCTGAATGGAACACAACCATTTGTTTTCCAAAAGTTTTTAGTGAAATGAGGAAAAGCAACCGTCGGCGTCAAATTATCATTTATCAAGACAATGCGAGCACTCACACACCGGCTCAAACAAGCGCCTATTTGAGCACTCAAAACATCAAATTGATGGGTCATCCGCCGTACAGCCCCGAGTTGGTACTAAATGATTTCTTTCTATTCCCGACAGTCAAAGATAAATTGCGTGGTCAACGATTTTCTACACCAGAAGAGGGGGGTTGATGCATTCAAAAACCATGTTTTGGAGCCACCTTCTACAAAGTGGCAAAAATGCTTTTCAGATTGGTTCAAACGCATGGAAAAGTGTATAAATTGTCGTGGAGAATATTTAAAAAAACAAAAAAACTGTTTTCATTGATAAAAATTTGTTTTTGTTTGTTATTCCCGAAATGTAAACGGCTACCCTCGTATAATACACGAATAATAGAACAAACTCTAGATTATTATGGATAAGAAGTCATACGACATACAAGGGTAACGGCCGGATACAATAAAGCTGACAAATACACTTAACAAGCCACAACAGACAAAAGACCTTCAACTTACACACACTTCCCTTAAGTTACGCAAAAAAAAACTTAACTAAGACACAATAGAGCGATGGAACAGCAGATACAATAATATCCACCACAGGATCAATAAAGCAGAAACTTATTACAAACATAATCTATGCCGCCACTCTTGCCAGGAACATAAAAACATCACACGAACTCACACACATACCAACAGGCTGCAGAGCACTTAGAGCCTATCTAAATAGATTAAAGTTGTGTGACGATGACTGCTGTCTATGTGACGGCTACACGTTTCAAACAGTTTGGCATGTCATCAACGACTGCCCAAGACTAGAAAAGGTGTGATGCGAATATGTAAATAACTTAATCAACCGCATTCATCATCAATTATCTTTCTGAACCACATTGTATGAAAAAGAAAGGACGTCGTTTGAAACTATTTATTCAATTTAGGGGGTCGCCAATTTGTAGCTGTTTGGTTGATATTTACGTTTACTAAATGGAAAATGGAGTCAGAATTAATTATTTAATACACATAAATATTTTTAAGGAATATTTATTGATTTACTTCTGTGACACAACTAAAATTACAATGTGTTCTAAGTAAGTTTTGTGCTTTGTGGTGAGTGCTGTATAATCGACTGCGAGCATTAATTATGGTTTTTGTCGATACCTATAAATGTTACTATAGGTTCGCAATATATATTTATTTATTTCCGGTTACCCAAAACCGGTTAACTTAATCTTATAGGATATTTTCAATTCGTAACAGACAGTTCACAAACATAATATTTCTACAATTTCTGGTGACACATTATAATATTATAATCGTGGACATTATAATAAAATAATGGGGAGTACATAGTAAGTACGCCCACGTCGGCGTAGGCGTATAACGCCGTGGGTATCAGGTTCAAATCTTGGGTCTGGCAAAACATATATTGTTTTTCAATTTGTGTTTGAGTCAGAGTATGGACTTAATAGATTGGGCAAGTGGCTAACATTCATTTCTCGTAAAAACAAATATGTGAATACGAACCTCCACTCCGTGGAGCCCCATATGATCTTATTAGGATCGGATATTTTCTAATACGATTGATATGAATATGTAGCAATCATACCACTCAGCATTAAATGAGTGACACACTTTAATAATATGTGTGTTTTGTTGTCAAAATAATAGAGCGATAATATTTAACACCTTTTCCTCAATCATAACGAGATCAGTAGGGTGTATTTTGATTTGTTAATTACGACAATATCTCTTGTAATATATGTACCGCATTTGTATAAATTGGAAGGATAATTCATGAATCTTCACTCAACTCATCGAGTCCATCACGCGACGCACTACTATCGCCATAAGTCGCTCGACGTAGTAAACCATCATTATACTCGAATCAAGACTCAATTCATTAATATAATCAATTTCTTGATCACATCGATATCACCAGTACATCATTACTCGCGATTATAATATCACGCTGGCATCTTCATTATTGTATATTTGTATTTACGTATCAACAATAAACTCTCCTTCAAAACCTTCGAACAACAACGACCTTCTGTCTCCTCCACATCATTTACCACCAAAAACATTACATTTTATTGCTTTGTTTACCGAAGGCATTGTACGTTGGGTAAGTATTTTAGAATTTCAATCAATAATTCTTACGAAATTTTCAAAAGTCCCGCCATCAGCAAATGAATACTTAAGGTACTTGGTCCATTTGAAAAGCGTACGATGCATAAGGAAATGGTTTGGTTATACAACAAAACGTTTCAAATATTCAGTAGAAAATTACTAACAACATTTTTGTTACATTCTCAATCTACATATATATATAAGTTATAAGAAATGAAGCAGGTACCTTTATTAGTAATAAATAAATCATCAACCATCCTACATTGATAGATTAATATAATACTAGAATACTTCGTGATGATGATAATGAACCGGCAAAAAGAGTGACGTTCAGCAATCCAATAGGACGTAGAAGAAGAGGGAGGCCAAAGATTCGCTGGTTAGATGGAGCTGCCAGTGACTGCCGTATTCTGGGGGTACCAAATTGGAAAGCGGCCACACTGGATAGGGACAGGTGGAGGGAGCTGTTGGAGGAGACTAGGACCCACACCGGGTTGTCGCGCCCCTGATGATGATGATGATGATGAGAATTCTTCGTATTAAAGTGAACACATTATCACAGTGATGCACAACCCGTGGCCCAATACCACAAGTACTTTATCACCAAGTGTTTCATTGACTATAAAAAAAGCCTAAGTAAGAAGGTTACACTTTGTGCAAGTCTTTTCGGAAGCACTTACATTTACGAGGAAGCGTTGTTCTTATAAAGACTAAAAAAAGTCTCAACACAGAAACCGTTTGAACAATGATAATATCATTGCTGTACAACCACAATTAATATTGATCCCGACATTAAAACGATTGTTGCCAGCATGCAGTGTCAGAAATCTCAGTAGGGTTGATACTAAGTTCCATCGTGCCAAAATGCACCTAATGCAGAATGGTTGGATGTCTGATATTATGTAACTATTGAATTTAAAATGATAAAATGTATGTGTAAGTAAAATAAGTGTTTCCTAGTTTAGCTACACCTGTGGACCGGTAACTCAAATAAACACTATTTATATAATATTTAATATATTAGTTTTTAAATTTATATTTTAAAAAGTAAACGTTACATATTATTACATAATATGTAGATAAGTCTGAATCCGAATTTAAAAAAAATCATGAAGGTACAGTTCGGTTATGAGGACTACAGCGGCGAACACATTTGGAAAATAGCCAATATACTGGATTATTTGATTTTCTATATGATAACCAAACCTAATCTAACCCAACCTAACCTAAACTAACCCAAACTAACAAATAATCCAGTATATCGGGTATTTTCAAAATGTGTTTTCCGCTGTATTCCTCATAATCGAACTATTGTTAATCAATTGAAAAAATAAATTAAAAAAACTACATTTTTAACAAAGAACTTTTTGAGTGTACACGTTTAAAAAAATATTGTGAAATCTGCAGCTTCGTATTTGCTGCGAAAATTGATAACGATGACTTCAGTACTGTTTCAAGGAGACGAAGTACTGTATTGACATCCATTTGGTTTCATTGTTCCGTTTTTATCACTGTCTAGACAAAAAAAAATCTTGGAATTTTTGGCATAGGGAATTTTATATGGGCGACAATTATTTGCGGACCGGCGGTTAGGAAATATTGCTAACACTCTAATATAATATGATATATTATGATATGATATGATATAATATAATATATCAACATTTTTATACATAACCTCTGTCATATAGATTGTTCACGACTGTATAAGCAGTATGAGATAATATTATACGGTCGACTGTTATTGTACATAGTTTTTGGGCTGCTACTTCCTCCTTTATAAAGTAATGTAATATTAGATATGTCGATGCGAACGTCGCTCTAAGTATGCCGAAAACTTTAGTTTAAATGACAGATACATTGCTCATAGTAAAAACAGGGTTATAGTTTACACTTTACTGTGTTAGTTGTGATCAGGGCGGCGAATGCTGGTTTTAAATCGCACCTTGATCGTATCAATATAAAATCAAGCGGACTGTTTTACTCCAGTAGTCCCCAAACATAAATACCCACTACACCGCCTCACACGCCGTTGCATTATTGTGTTAGTAGCAATTACAAAACAGATTAACGTACAACATATACATAAATGTTATTATATATATTAAGAACAATGTGAAATAATCGTAAAGTAAATAATACCGACTCAATTAATAATGGAACAGAATTATGCAAAATAGAACTAACTTACAATAATATTATTCCAGTAATAATGAGCTCAAAAGTTTGCACGTGTTTCGGATGAAAAGTGTGTGAAATTATATACAAAAACAAACTTATTTGAACGAATGTAAATTATACCATAGTAGTTAGTTCTCTTTGTCAGGTAGAAATTAAGTTTGTTTTACAAATTGTTATTACTCTTAATAATGATTCTACTTATCGAATATTATGAATTCATAGAATTTAATTCGAAATGCTATTAAAATACGTAGACGGTTTCCTTTTGTCTAAAGCCACCATTGCTGAAGCATTTTCTTTGCTTACATAATCTCTATATATATAAAAATCTCGTGTCACGATGTTTGTGGTCGAACTCCTCCGAAATGGCTCGACCGATTTTTATGATTTTTTTTATGTATATTTGTTAGGTATGAGAATAGGTCAACAAGTATATTTCATATCGCTAGGTGATTAGGGCATCTCTATCCAGAAAATTTTTCTTTTATTTTTTTGACAATCTTTTTTTTTGTATTTATTTATTATTTGGCAAAAAAAAATACCTATAACCCCAAATTTTCACCTTCCTACTCCCACCCTCCCATTTTTAAATCGCGATTTTATTATTTTTGTATGAACAAATTTAACCGTATTTCAAACAGAACGAAATTATTTATGTTGTTGTATGACAGATAGCGCTACGTCCGAGAAGAATTCAAGAGAAGCGTCGCGTCATTTTGACATTTCATTCGGCATATCACAACGCAGTGCGTGCAAAATTTTGTACGACTTATTTTAATTTATCTATTTTTATGTGCGTGTATTACAGTGCACAATGCCAGCAAGAAGCAAGGGGGGCCATTTGGGCCGTCGAACGAATAAAGCAACAAACACGCGAAATAGTAGAGCAGAAAGAACAGACGAACAAATCCAACAAGATAACAAAAACGTGCGTGTAAGCATGTCGCAATTGCGTGCATCTCAATCACAAGAGGCACGAGCTGAATGAAATCAACAACGACAATCGGAACGGAGCCAAGCGCGCCGGTTCGTAGTTAACACGCGCAGAGCAAATGACCGACAACGCCAACAAGTACATCGAAAATTAACATCCGCTTCGTTCCTTCATCTCGCATTCGAGTACGAGCCAGATATTGAATATTCCGCTCATCCGAAAGTACTGATTGGTGCTATGGACAAAGAATGTTCCCATTGTCATGCGCTCGAATTCAAACATGAATCAGCCGGGATGTGTTGCGCATCAGGAAAAGTGCAACTACCAGAAATTGAGATACCACCAGAACCATTGAACGGCTTGCTCATCGGCACGGTTCCAGATTCAAACCTGTTCCTGAAGTCCATTCGCACATTCAATTCATGCTTCCAAATGACTTCGTCCGGAGCAAAAGAAATAGTTCACAATACTGCGGCAAATGGTCAACAATTCCATTCTACGTTCAAAATCAAAGGCCAAGTATACCACAAAGTAGACTCATTGCTGCCAATGCCAAACGAACCACATACATTTTTACAAATCTACTTCATGGGCGCGGCGAGGACATCAATCATGTGGATGTACGTTGCGGCTACAATAGCCTCAATTTGCCTAATGCCAGGCGCATCGTCGGCGAACTGGACGCCCTGTTGAATGAGCACAATGAATTATTGAAATTCTTCAAAGCACACATGCACGAAATGCAAAGTGACAATCACGCTGTTGTCATCAATCCTGATAAAACACTAGCTGGAGAGCACGTATGTCGATTCAATGCGACTGTTGTTGACGACATTGCTGGAATCATGGTTGGCGACCGCACATCGACGCGAGAAATCGTGATTCGAAGAAGAAACAATAATCTGGAGTTCATCGCTGACACACACCGTTCATACGACGCTCTCCAATATCCGCTAATTTTCTGGAAGTCACAAGACGGATATTGCATAAACAGTAAACAGCGAGATCCTGTCACAGGTAATTCATTCATTATGAACATCATTACTCATTTTGAATTGAGAAAATGAATGGTTGATATTTTTTGTTTTTATCGGCGGTCATCGTCTATAGCGCTCTATTCCTCTTTCTGTCATAGATCCAATCCCCACACACTTACGATACATTCGTTATTTTTTATTTAACAACCAAAATATTCACTAGAAATAATTTATATGGCAGAACAACGTTTGCCGAGTCAGCTAGTATCTATATATAAAAGTAATTGTATGAGGTTATAATATAGAAAGGAACTATCCCTCACAACCAGAGAATTAAGAAACAAATGCAGCGGCCGCGTTTCTTTGACGCGTCTTTGACTTTCTTCAATCGATTCGACAAAGAATTCAAAGGTAGCCTCCGAAGAGTTAAACCCAGTCACGAAGTAAACCATTATATAATATTATTAGTTCCGTCACGTGGGAGTAGAAATTCCAAGCGTTGTTTAAAGATAGATAATTAAAGCAGAAATTACGAATATTACTCATCGATCGTAGATTCCGTGGTTGTGAGATTTTTCCGCCAGCGGCCTTAATGTCACATGCTGTGACACTAATGGAAGTTTATAATATGTATATATTTTTAAAGGTTTTGATTAAATGTACCGTTTTTATTGTAATTAACAATGAAAGGTATTTTCCAAATACTAAGTTGGTAAGTATACTGCTGATATGTACTTATTTATTGTGATTTGTAAGAAAGACGATTGTTTTAATTGAAATGATGTTTTTATAATAAATACCTATACAAAGTTAAAACAATGGCCTCAAAATCAGGCAGTGCGTCTGGACTGTACGTCACTAAACACGCTACTAGACAAATAAGCTTTAAAGTTATATATTATAATTCATTTTATGCAATACTGAATATATACACAGGATTTAAGAATGTTGTAGTTTTAATTGGAAATACCTAATTCGTAACAGTTTAAATTTAAAAAAATAAAATTCAAAAGTATTTTGGTGATATAATTTATTTCTTTTTTATTAGTGTACATTAACATGCACGATTAAAAACTCTCGACATACTTACATAATAAATTATGATAGACATAGTATTATAAGATTTCGTAGTTCTTTGGGAAATTTCAACGGGCATTATGAAATTATTTCAATTCGGTTTGTATGCAGGTTAGTTGCTTTCTGCACAACGATATCCAAATACAGTTGTCAGTGGTATAATTCAAATATTCCAACAATCGGTTCGCTGCTCAAGTCAGCGTTTTCAAAACTTCTCTAGTTATTTTATTCTTTATATACTTAACGATTTAAAAACAAATATTATATTTAATTCTCAGATATTAACGCACACGTTGATGTTGGTCAAACACGAAGCGAAATTGCTAACTATGTAGTAGTTGTTAACATGTTTTCGAGCTCTAACCGGTTCGCAAGTACACGTATAATTTAACAACGGGTTCGTGCGAACTTGATGAAAAGCACCACTAGTGGTATCCATTCAGCGAAATTAATAAGCTGCCATGAAAATTCAAGACGTTGTAAATTTCGTTTATAGAAGTTCTTTATCTCTCACAAGCCAACATAATGTAAACTCATTCCACCCCCGCCGGTACGCTCAAATTTGGGTATTCTGTTCTAAAGCGGTGGACGTTGAGTGTCCCCAAATTTATATCATATTGTCTACCTATTATTTAAGATAATAATAATAGGGTAACATCGGGGAAAACGTGCACACTAATATGTGTAGTGCTACACTGCTCCGGATGTTTTTTTATTATTAAATTTTCGTCCTAAAATCCAATGAAAATATTATATTTGATACTTTGCAACACTGGAATTATTTGAAATATGGCGACACTGACGAATAATATTATATAACCTCACTTTTTTACAATAGCATTTTAAAAAAATAGAATTAATGAAAGAGACGAATATTAACTTAATTTCAAAACTATTTATCATTTTATTTTTTAAACATTTGCATAGAATCCATACGAATGTTAAAAAAATAAAATAATAAATAGTTTTGAAATTATGTTAATAATTCGTCCCTTTCATTATTAATTTTATTTTTTTTAAATGCCAATGTAAAAAAGTTAAAATTAAATAAAAGTTAAATATTATAATACGTATTAAAACTTTTTACCCGGAGTGGAGCAGACCCTGGAGCGGAGCTGAAGCAAGTATTAGGTCCCGGAGCGGAACAACTCAAAAAAGGGTCCGCTCCACACTCTGCATAAAACATTTAAACTTTATCTGTAATTACAATCATTTATTTAAATAATGAAGATAAAATACATTATATCAGCTTAATACTTTTATGTAAAATTAACCAAAAACGATAATTAAAGTCAAAATATCCGAAACTATTCCGATGCTATGGTGTCAGAGATATGGAATCTATATTGACGATTTTCTATTTAAAATGTTGTGCTGGAGAAGCTGGGGATAAGCGATTATCATTAATAATTCTTTAAGAAATCGATTTTTTTTTTGATTTGATTTGATTTCATTGAAAAGTATGAGTATCGAAATATATATATTTTTAATATACTTAGGGTACCATATCAGTTTGGTGAATTATTATTACCTACATATTTTGATCTACTCAGAGATTATTTGCAGTGATGTTTTAGATAAGTATGTACTAACTATTTTAAAATAAAAACTTAAAAAAAAGATTTGTGATAAAACCATGAATAGATATTATTGCATGATTTGCATAACATGATTTATATGCCTATTAAAAAAATCGATATTTTGCTTTCGATAATTTTCAAATTCGATCATTTATTACTTGAATCGAGGAAAGGAAGAAGAATACGCTATTACAGCACATAAATCTAATTCAGTGACGTCTTCTTGGTCTATATAGATTCTCACCATTATTATGTCAACAAATAACCCAAAATCAATAATGCGTCTTGTCCGTTTGCCCCGATGTTACCCTATCCTTTTAAGAGATGATATTCCATCAATCTCAATGGAGCTCGCTTCTTAATTAACTTACTCGACAGCTTTCGGTGGAGATATTTTAATTAGAATAAATTAACTGTATCTAAATTTTCGTTGAGAAACTTCGGCTAGCGCATGTGTTACTGGCAATGTGTGTAGTTCGTTAGGTATTTCATGAAATTTCCTAGAATAAAGTGCAAGATAAATTGTCGCAAATAAGTATAAACTATTTTTCAAAATGGCGAATTGTTTTAAGTAGCGCAGTATGTAATACCAGTGCACACATGTGTAATTATTTTTAAGAGCATAATGTTATTTTAATATTATTAGCTAAACTACAATCCGGTATCATGCGATTGTATGGCACACTATTACGCAATCTAAATGTAGGAACTTATAGGATTTTTTCCAATCCCAAAAAATCTCCAATAATAAAAAAAAATATTATCTAATATCAAATACACGCCGAAACAAAAATTTGTAAAATTCAGTATAAACTAAATTTTGCAATTTTCCAAATCATTTATCCAACCCGGGGTTTCGCATTTTGGCACCATCAGGCTTTATAACTGTAAGTAAAGTAGAGTTCATCCTTTTTCTCCGCTATGTCATTGGGATATGAAATGTAAACTAAAGTTAAATCTACTCTATATTATAAAAGGATAACCTAAAATCTGTACCGTTTTTGCAATATGTCTTCTGTTCCACTCACATCCGGTCCGTGGTATCCATGGTTCTCTAACCATGGGGTCACAGCGTACTTAATTTATAAAAAAATGTTAATGATCCTAATTCACTAATAAATTCCTGTATAAAGAATTGTAAAAAATGGGTGATCTCGATCTACTTTTCAAGATAATGGAACTTAAGCCTGCACGGCGTTCTATACGTATAGCGAAAGGTGGATAATGCTTTTGGTGGAGCCCCACTAGTGATATTATAGGTACATACACATAATAACAAACTAATCTACGGCTAAAATATGTCTTAACATTAATTTCTTTACCTTGTAAATTTATAGTGTGTGGTGACATTCATTAAATATTAAAATCCTATTCAGTAAAGTATTATGAGGTAGCTAAAGTGGTAAAGCACATTTACTTGAATCCGTTTGACGCGCGTTCGAGTCTCACGCAACACAAGATTTTTACTAATATGTATTATGTTCAATAAAGAATGTTGCATTCTGAAATCTTCAATTATTAGCAAGTAGTAGAAGTACTAAAATTTGGAGGGATCCTGACGCTGGCTGGGAATAAGGCAAGCACATATTATTGGTACCTTAATTCAAACCACAAAACATAACATTCTTAAATCTTGTGAATTATTGAATATGTTACGTTGTTGCTTTCAATATTTGGATACTTTGTAAAATACCAGAATCATACAATTCAACACTAACTAATACACTTCAAATAACTTTCCCCCGAATCGGTGAATTATTATTACCCACAAAGATATAATTGTTATCTTCTACATCATTTCGTGTAATATTTAGTAAAGAGAATAAGATAAAGAAGACAATTTTGCACCGCATGTTTTTGTCTCGGGGTGTTCTTAATACGAGTATGAAACTGTTTTTAACCTTTATAAGCCGAACAAGTACTGACGTCTGAGTACTTTTCGTTTATGTTTTATAAAATAGTTAATGTCTTTGAAAATTTTGGGATTTAATTAAAATTTACTTTATGACGTCTGAAGCCTTTCCCGAGGACCTTAATAATATATGAAAAGTTTCTGCATCATGTAACATCTGTTAACGATGTATTATTTGAAACAGTCTCCTTTAAGATATCTATTTTAATTCTTCTATTTTCCCAATGTGCATATTTTATAATTTCAATAGTGTGCCGTGACACGAAAACGTTTATGAAGTACTGGTTTAGACATACTTCATAACTAATTTTTATCAATTTTCTAACGCTTATATTATTAAGATTATACTTCGAACGACGTACAGTATGTACGGCAGTTATTTTTTTTAAGTATTTTAATTTCAGATACGCCTACTAATTGAACTTAAAGTCACTAAGCCGCCCGCGCCAACAGCGACATTACATCACCAAGGTCATCAAGGGCAGACGAATCGAAATAACTTCAATAATCAGACTTAATCACTTTCATTCTCTACTCCGATCACTGTCTGTTTTCTAAGACGCAGTTCTACAACAAACCCCCATCGACTGGAATGTTAATACTAAGTGCGCATGAACGATTAATGCTATACTTCAGCTGCGGCATGGTCTAAAAAGATCGTGACTACGCGACGCGCAGATTGTGCAAACGACGCGTGCCGAACAAAACATAATTTGTCCTAAAAATTCAACATGCGTCCATTTAATGTTATGTATTGTTATATTAGTAATAATAATAATATATTCATTGACATGTTTTCTTTTTCGAGTACAGGGTAACGTTGTTTAGTCATCTTTACACGATATAAGAATATATTCCTCCAACGCCACATCTCGACTACCGCTCTCCGATTGGCAACAAGTGCGAAATTTCGTCCCACCTATCGTTGAAAATTATTCGCCGTTTCACTGATGTATGCTCTTAATCAAACGGATCAACAATCAGATAGTAACAACAGCGGCGTTGTATGGAGAAGCGCGCATTAACGATCGCAAAACCGGCCGATTTGAAAAAAAAAAATCACAAGTATTTCCGACCGATAGCGTCTGGTCGAGTGCGTTACGTCATTGTTTAGATCTTGTCCAGATGGCGCGTGTCCCACCGCGCTTTATGCTCGAGTACCAAAAATGTGCTGCGCCTATATAGCGCGTTTCATTTGGCAGTGAACAAGCTAGGTGACTAAATTAATTTTTGAATCGGCATAAAAAACAAACAGGAGTGCGAGAAGAAAGGCCAACAACTCAATCATGACACACGGTTCCTTCGAGATTGTACAACCTAGGTGACGTTATTTATTTTGAAATGGCTATAAAACTGTAATTTCGAGCTCGAAGCAGTCGTAATTAATTTTGGAATGACCATTAAAACGCCGTGTTATTGAAAGTCCGGCGATCGCTCACGCTTGTCGCGCGATTGACGTCACGCCGCGAGTACATGTGGAAGGCTCCATGAAATCACATGTGCATGTATACGCGCGAGTCAAATCCCGCCATCTGGACAAGGCATTAGAGCGCGTTTCCGATGATTGAATCGTCTGAGTGATCTCGTGGGGGTAATTCGCGTATCACAATACGACCAAAATAGTAGGTACTATATTATATTCCACAGGTTTTCATGTGCTGAACTTATTCGGCCGGTAGAAAATGGTTCATGCTACTATCGGCTGATTACGACCGTCCACGTAATTAATCGTTTATGCGCGCTTAGCCTTAAATTTATTTATTACTATAATATTAATACAAGGGAATATCATTATTTGATCTAATTTTATGCGAGGTATTCAGGCAAAGAGGCGTGTCAGTGTAGTAAAAAGTACAAAAAAAGCAAAGTTATAAAACGTATACTATACCCTTGTGTAGGTACATATATTTTAACTATAGCTTGGGTATATTATAACTGAGAGAGACAGTGAACTGAAAATGTATTACTACGAAAATGTACTAAGAGTTTCAACTCATAAACTTAACAAATAAAATCTCGCTGCAGGACGATGCTATTAACAAGGATGCAATTATTATTTATTTACTTTCAAATAAAACTTATAACTTACTGCTGCCAGCAATTGAAAACGTTAGCTCTGAACATGCACTTTGAGTGAAACTTTCAAAGCAATTGAAATAACTCCCTCAGCGGAAGCCAAACGAAAAAGGCGTGGGCAACTAGACTATTTATATAATATGTAAGTGTATACAACTAAACTAAGTAATGCGTGAGTTAGTCGTACATATTTTTTATTATTAAAATTCACTTCATTCACACACTAGTTAATGTTAAATATTATAAGTATAAGTAGTGAGGGGTGGAGTTAGGTTGTGAAAATTCAACATAAATAGTGCACACTAAACATTGTCTTCTTCATCTTCTTCAACCATGTCCGATCGTAATAGGATCATAATATGGGCTTCTACAGAGTGAAATGGATGTCAGCCACTTGCTCAACCTATTGGGTCCATTCTCTGACTCATACACAAATTTAAAAACAATATGTGCACTTGTCAGACCCAGGATTTGAACCTAGGACCCACACGTTATAGGCCGACGTTTAAGCCATTGTTAGTCATACTTATTTGTTTTCATTGAACTAATACTAGTTTGCTGATGGTGCTAGTTCGTTTTTCAAATTTAAATAAACCCTGCCTAAACCAAACCATAATAGTTTAGGTATGCTACGGCGACCCGACACAAATAGAGCACACCTTTTCAGTCATAATTACTTATTTTCGTTGAATTAAGAATACATATTACAGGTGGTGTTGGTTAGTTTTTTAAATTCATTAAGTCTTGCCTACCAAACCATTATTGATAAAAAATATTCTTCTATCTATAAAATATCTGAAATTATATATGGTTTAATGGCATAATTGTAGATACTTTAAGGATAAACGAATCTTTTTCTTACTATTATCTAATATTACTACTAGGGATTCCAATCCCGGGATCCCGAACTATTTTCGATACCTATGAATCCCGGGATTAGTAAACATAATCCCGAAACTTTCGGGATTGATTTTTTTTATCATTTTTTCTGGAAAATAAAATAAAAACGACAATATAACAGAAAAAATAATTTTAATAGCATAAATACATTAGAAATAATCTTATTATATTATCGTTTTGTACTGTTTTACTTTCACATTATTATCTATATAACAATATTATTTACTCCATGACACCTTCGTATTTCAAAGATTGAACTTATTTTCTTCTTTCGACCATGTCCGATCCTAATAGGATCATAATTAATTATGGACCTCCACAGAGCAGAGGTTTGTATTGACAGATTTTGCTTTTTACGAGAATTGGATGTCAGCCACTTGGACTATAACGCCGTGCGTCCCAGGTTTGAATCCTGGGTCTGGCAAGTACACATAGATTGAACTTACACAATATTAACAATAAATATCTTAAATAGTATAAATTATACTAGATTTATTTTTGACCGATTTTATCAACGTTATTTGTGTAAGTATATAAAACTTTTATATTAACTATTGAAAAAAAGCCAATCCCGGAACCAGTCCGGGATCGTCAAATTGTAATCCCGAAATCCCGGGATCAAGGTTTTGGCTCGGGATTGGATTCCCTAATTACTACTATAGCTTAGATTATTCAGGGTTTAATTAAATTTTAAAAACTAACAAACAATATATAAACATTGAATTCTTAGTTCAATTAAAACAATTACGTTTCATTGCCAAAGCTTAGTTTGCACTATTTATGTCGGATCTTAACAGCCTACCTCCACCCTTCGCCACTGAAAGTATAAAAACAAGATTTAAGAAGATGTAAGACATTTTTAATGACTCGCAATATATTGCGAAAATAGAGACTGCCTTTTTTGATTCCAGAGCCCTCATCAATTATGTAATATCTAAAGAATGTATAGTTTCAAAATTGAGTCCAGGATATTAGCCGGCCATGGTGCGCGACGACAGTAGTAGTGGCAGTAAAACAATCATAAAACTAATTCATGTCTTTCAGATCCAGTGATTGCAGTTCATATAAGTTAGGATAAGTAAATAAAATCTTAATTCTGCAGCATCATAATATGTTCAGAATTTCACTCCTATGGGATATTTCTTTTATGGGAAATCTACAAACAATGCGACTATAATTCTCAATTTGGAGAAAACAGTTATCATTTCCCGACGACAACGACAAAATATTCAATTTTTCAATGTTTTTGCAAGATGGTTTCATACGCCCTGAACCGTGAATCCAAATCAGTGGGTCTATTCTATGCTTATCGACCGCTAAAGTGATAAAGTGAAAAATATTATCAAACTTAAGGTAGGTTTGTATCAAAATATTAGCACTTATTGTAACAATTACACGAAGCCGGTTTTTATTGTTGCAATAAGTGCTATATTTTAACAGCACCTATCTTGCTGCTGTTAAAATATCGCACTTATTGCAACAATAAAAACCGGCTTCGTGTAATTGTTACAATAAGTGCTAATATTTTGATACAAACCTACCCTACGTTTGATACTATTTATCAATTTAGTGTTCGATAAGTATAGAATAGACCCACAGCAATACCCAATGCGGGTAGACAAATAATTTTCAATGAGGCATTTTTCTCAGCTGGCACAATGTTCCTTTGATTTAGCATCAAGTACAGTAGTTTGCATGCCAAAGTCGTTAAAGAAACGTTTGTAGTAAACACGAGGTATCTCTAAAGCAGCGGTCCCCAACCTTTTGGACCTCGCGGACCACTAAACTCAAAATCTTGTATCTCGCGGACCACTACCACGTATTTTTTTCACGATAAAACAGTAAGTATGCCAAAAGTATGGTGAAGAAAATATGAAATATATTTTTGGAAAACATGAAAAAATCGAGGGTTTCTACTTTAGTGGTGTGTTGACATCGGCCGTTTCCAAGAATTACAAATAATAATATCAGTGTGTCGATATTTGCATTTTATTTTATCCCGAACAGCAAACTTTATTCAATTTATTTCTTCTTTAACACATTGAATATGGACTGACGACGTAATAAGGCTAAAATTGCAAAAAAATATTATAAGAATATAGGTACTGAAACTTTTAAATAAATACGAAAATTGATAATATATTCAAATTACTCTGCGGACCACCAAAATTCTCTCACGGACCACCGGTTGGGGACCGCTGCTCTAAAGACTTCTAAAAACACACAGGCTTTGAGAAAATCGCACCAGGAAGTAAGCCCGGAGCCCCTGGATGAAATACCGTGTCTACGCATTTGTCTACGGGGGCCAACATCTAGCCCTATCTAAATTAACACATTTACCAGACATAGTTATACTCTTTATAGATCTTCTGTTACTAGTTACAGTGACAGTAAAGTATACGAGGGTTGTGGATGCCAGTTTGATGTCTCAATAGTCCATAGTTATTTCTAACGGAACGACTGGGTGGGTAAGTTTTATTTTTGGGTGAAATTGTATAAAAGATAATTATATTATATCAGGGTAAAATCAGGGAAAAGTTATTTAAAAGGCAAAGCTGGTAGGCGGACGGTTGACGGAAATTTGAAACACCCTCAGATAGTAGGTATTAGGCAAAGTTTGGAAGGAAGGACGAGGATTGTGGATGCCAGTTTGATATTTCAATAGTCTATATTTATTTATAACGAAACCACGGGTGGATAATTGTTAGTTTTGGGTGAAATTGACTCTAAAAGATAATTTATATATCAGGGTAAAATCATTTAAAAACCAAATCTGTTGACGGAAATATAAAACACCCTCAGATAGTATTAGGCAAAGTTTGGAAGGAAGAACAAGGATTGTGGATGCCAGTTTGATATCTCAATAGTCCATATTTATTTATAACGAAACCACGGGTGGTAAGTGTTATTTTTGGGTGAAATTGACTCTATAAGATAATTTATATATCAGGGCAAAATCATTCAAAAGTCAAACATGATAAATATTTCTGTTGACGGAAATATGAAACACCCTCAGATAGTATTAGGCAAAGTTTGGAAGGAAGAAACATAGGTCTATGGATCAGACGATCAATCGTTCTCCCAGCAGGCGAAAAATGTGTGTTCAGGTCCCAAGATTTTTCTAGGACTATTTTAAATAGGTAAGTGTGTTTAACAAGACTTTTAAAAAATACGTATCGGTATGAAAGTTTACAGCTAAAAAACGTTATAAGCAATCACTACGCTCTACTATATTCACGTATTTAAATTTTGAATAGGTACGATGGAGATATCTTTCAATTTAATACAAATCTGCTCCAATCTTAACTCATTTATATAGCCGTTTTAACTTCAAAGCATATTTAGGCGTTCCTTTAATTAAAGCAAACATTTATTAATTTTCTTTCATAGATTTGGTCTAGAAAGGGTCGAGTGGGCGTATTCGGTGTTCTTATGAAAATCTTTTGATGGAAATTTACAAGGTGACTCTGGACGCGTTGAAAGGAAAAAATGCCAAAAAAATGAAACACCTGTTCAATTGCTTAGTATTTATTCGTATTGAAAGCTGTCTCGTTGGAAGAGATTGATTTTTTTTTACATTTAGAACTTATTAATTTTCTACGCCACTGGGCTAAATTATTATGAATAAGTCAGAAATAGATATCTTGGAATCATCTTTTTCTTGGTAGTAAAACTCATGCCTATTCCTAAAAAGAAATACTTAGTATAAGACGTTTGCAAAATAAAAAAATATAATATCTAGTTATTGATAAGAATTTATTGTTGTTTTGCACGCTAAACCAGACACTCCTTAGCAACCATTTCAATTCAGTCGTTATTTGATTTTTACTTCAGTATAGTCACAATACAGAAGATCGAATCGATTTAACTAAAATAGATTATGATAGAAAAATAAAAAAAAAAAACATAATACTTTACAACTACCTAGTATAAATTATTAAAAAATATTATTATAATTTTCGAAATACTTAACTTATTTAAGTTATAAAAATAACTATAACATACGATGCACTAATAAGAATCAGCTGATGAATGACCGCAAAATTTATAATGAAATTTAAAAAATCTCATTTTGGTGTTTATAAAATATATGTATTGATTAATTAAATTGTATTAAATCGCATTCTTCGTATTGTGTCGTTAGATCAGGCTAGTAGAACATGATCACCATATATAATCAGACCTGTCAAAAGCCCCTGTATTTTTTGTTATTCCCTTGTAAAGGTTGGGTTTTCTAGGCTACGTTCCAATGATAACATAATATTGTGTAAGAGATTTGGTTATGTCAAAATAATATTCGAAATTCGGTTCCAGGGTCCGATTCCAGCTCTTAAAAAATTATCACTCTGCGGCATACAAAACTTTAAATACATTTCCAAAATTTACGACGTGATTGAAAACTATTAGGAAACGTTAGAACAACATAGGTATTATGGGGTTCCAATTCCGGATCGAGTTTTTGAAACTTATTTGAGAGTTCCGGTTCCGTTAACCTCTGGATATAATTGAGAAAACTCAGACTTCGTCTCTAAGAGCACGGAAATAATGGCTTAAACGATTTAAAAATAATAATTTTACTGATTTACCGCATTATGAAATTCAATAGTATTCTGACTGCGTTCAAGCAAAAAAAAAAAAAACCACCACAGTACCATTACTATACTTACAGAAATAATGCATTGAAAACGCTTTATAAAATTATTGGAACTATTTTTTAATCCGATTCATCGTGCAAAGGAAAACCAGCGCAAGATTATCATCTCTTTCTTAGACTCTTTGGTATACCAATTCAATTTTAAATTAAACTAGACCACCCGTTCATGAAATGGTTTAAGTTGAATACAAGGTTTTCCAACTCGTGGTCGGTACGAATTTCACAGTCTGGTTACCTGTCAAATATTTCGCGCGTATTTTTTGACATATCGTCTGTTGAAAATCTACCATTTAACACATTGGATCTGTGGGAATGGTCGATGGTGTTGTAGATGAAAGAGGATCGTGGTTATTCGTGATGATGGAGATGTGAGAGTTTATTTATGGTTACATAAGTACAAGGGTACAATCGGTACAATAATATAAATAAACTGACAGTACATAGACTGAGATAGTAACGCACCAAGTACTTAGATTCGAGTGTCATTTCCGATGAATAATTATTATTCGCTATTTATACAATCAAAATAATATTCTTTTTATTGAAATAATCGAGTCAGCTATTATCTGACGTTTGCGTCATTGGATGACTAAGTGAAAAACGGATATTATTTATTATTGCGGTCAGCTCCTTACCTCGTTTGCTATAATTTGACACTATGGAAAATAGATATTTAATTTGTAATCTATATCTCTATAGATCGTTTCTCCGTCAGACAACGCATAAAAATCCTACGCCTACTACTAAAATGGCAAATCTTCGACGGTCATACTGTGAAAATTAAGGTTAGAATTTGGTAGACATCATCGCCCAACTGAAGGCTGTAGTCGCAAGCAAATTTAAAAAAAAAAATTGAAGAAACTGGTAGTGTTTTAGATCGCCCGACACCTGTACATATTCGTCCGCCCCATTTACGTGTAAACATTGCTGCTGTACGCGAAGGTTGCCGAAGAACCAGAAATGTCGATCCCAAGATGATCGCAGCAACTTGACCTCTCATACGGCTATGTATGCACAAATACCTTCACATCCTGTATAAGATCCAGTTCACGCAAGAACTAAAGCCAACGGACCACGGGTAGCATCGCAGATTGGGTCTTCGAAAAGCAGGCAACCGATGATGATTTTTCAAGGAAAATCATCTTCAGTGATGAGTCACATTTTCATCGATTGAAGTACTTACGTTAATCAGTAAAACTGCCATATTTGGAAAAACTCACAAGTGATTCAAGAGATGCCGTAAGATGCTGCGAAATGGAGACGTAGTTTCGAAAATTATGAAAAAGCGTCCGCTATAGGCAAATGATAACTGACTTCTTGTGGCCGGACTGATTTCGATTTGGAAAACATGGATCCAACAGGATACGGCTACATGCCTGAAACACTGGCTTTATTGCGTATAAAAAACAAATTCGTACCTACCAGAACATGGATAGCCTTTTACTAAAAAAGCACTTACCTAGTCAAAAAGGTGATAATGTAATGCATAATGTCTATACTGTTGAATTCGCTGGGCCACATTTAGTGGAGAATAGTCGTCTTGGACCACACATAAAAAATGTTGTCTTTTTCAGCTTCTTTCTGCTAGATGTCACGATATTATATACAAGGAGTCATTAGGCGGCCACAGACGGACAGTTCTCGTAACAGGTTGAACATGGCACAGACAATAACTGTTCAATAACTGTGACGCTAAAAAACAAACGTAGCCATCTCCATCACAAGTGAAACTGAGTAAATCAACTTTTTTGTTTTTGTGGTTAATTTGAACCCGTAAGTTAATAATTTCCTAATTTATGATTATATTTTATTTAAAAGATACGATTTAAACAATGCTCAATAATCATGAATCTTTAACAAACAAGATATTTACGATTTTATGTTGGAGATGGCTATGTTTGTTTTGTATCATCTGGATTTGACCAGGTTTGAAATAAATACTATTGAAGATGGACAGTTTTGTTTTGTATTCGATTGGTTTGTTTTGTATTCTAACAAACAGGGTTGTGCTGGACGAAATCCCGAATGCTAAAATCCCGAATGCCGACATCCCGAAAGCCGAAATCCCGAAAGCCAAAATCCCGAATGGCCGGAATCCCGAAGGCCGAAATCCCGATAAAAAAATATAAACAGTATTAATTTTCAACCAGCGGTTCCCCAATAGGCGGCGCTTTTCTTGGGTGTGTAATTTAACAAGATAATTAAAATAGTTATATAAAAACTGTTATTAATTATGAAAACTGTTATTAAAATAGTTATATAAAAACTGTTATTAATTATGGAATGAAGCAACAAAATAATTTTCAACCAGCGGCACCCCAAAAGGCGGCGCTTTTTATCGATTGTATAATTTATCTAGATAATTAAAATAGTAGTATTAAAAACTATTATTAATTATGGAATGAAGCAAAAAAATAATTGATAAAATGCCACGACATGATTGGCCATTCTGAAAAAGTGCTACGTCGTGATTGGCTAAGACGAATGTGACCACGTTTGATATAAAAAGTCAATGGAGATGACTAAGTTTGAAAAAAATCACAACTTTTATTTTGATTTTTTAAGCAGAAAATAAGGAGATAGACATGTCTGAAGTGAATATTATTATATAAAACAACACAAGCAGTCATACCAACCAAAAATCTCAAAAAAGTCAGTGACTGGAGATGGCCACGTTTGTTTTTTAACGTCACAACTGTACGTTAGTGGCCACACCACAGATCAGTTTAACTACCCCATTTAAATCTGTCGAACTGTCAACAAACGTGCCCATATACGTACAGTTATTGTCCGTGGCAGAGAAAGTGTCAAAAACTATGGAGGTTATGTTCGCGGAGATAATACACAGGGGTATTGTTTAAATTAGTTTTAGGTAGGGTATACTTGAACGATGATACACGAATAATTTAACTTTGAATTTATTATGGTTATAATTGTTTTTATTAGAAACAAATTGACATAAATACACACCTATGACGTTGGTAAAATAAATCATGATTTCGCTAGTGGATTGTGTATTTTATCGATTCACCGAAACAATATTATACACATTCGTGTAAATATAAAATATAATCTTTTCTTTTGAATAAATTATTCCCTTTAATGGACAGTATTAATTAAGTAAGAAAACGGTAATATTTATAAAGGTATTGATTTTATATACAATAAGCCACAAAATTATATTTACATCAATCATCAGTATAATAATTAATTACTATGATATTATTAAAATATATACTTAAATTTTATTTAGATTTAGCGACATTGTCATTCACAATTAGGTATATTAATTTATGTTGTGAACGTCTTAAATTAATAATTTGTAATATTCACTACATACAATAAATAAAATTAGTCTATATTTTCACAATAACTTAATATTTATAATGCTCTCTAAAATTTTAACATTTATATTATATTGTATAAAATAATATGTTTACATAAATAACTATTACTTTGTTTTACTCTCGTAAAAATAAATAAAATGTAATATTTGCGATCTCCGCGTACATAATATTATTATATTTTTAATAATAAATGAATTTGTATTTTATAACAAGCAACACCAGCCGTAGTTGTATCGCGCGGTATATTCTACTTTACGTTACCGACATCTAATGTCACTCGAGAACTTTCGGCTAGTTGAAATTCCAACAGTTTTACAAAAACACGGGAGTGGGGGGTCGCTGGCAGTTTGAACATGGCACACATCTGAAAGGTCGAAAAGTGTCCGTCTATGACATACATCATAGCGGTATTTTAATAATGTCTAAATATTCATGTTATGTAATTACAAGAGTACTACTCCTATGGGGAGTCTGAATCCGGTAGTGGATTGATTGATAACTTTACAAAGAATACGTTTCAAGTTACACTGTTTACTCTCAGGGGCGTCATAAACTTTTCAGTCATGTCTGACTGTCAACTTGTATCGCGATTCTAATCATCCTATTCAAAATAAATTGAGATACGCACCGATTTCCCTAGTATGGGCCGCAGGGAATGTACCTTTGTCAGAATTCAACTGTGGCATGATGAATTTGTAAAGCCTAGCATTTTCAAAGAAAAATAAAATCACATACATTCTTAGATTTTTCAATATTATATTTGTGACATTTATAGGTTACATTTTATTATAACATCATTTTATTGCGGCACAATTTCGTAAGTTATTGAAAATCTCGTCAACTAAGATTCTATATTTTCGGCCGGTTCCAGACGATACGTGTATAATACATATTATGCACCCACGACTAAAACTCGATATTCGAACGAATCATTTCCAATATTCTAATTATAACCATTAAATATAAAGGTCAAGGTTCTTTTAATCTCCACCTATGTCTAATTCCGTATTTAACAGGGCTTCGAACCGGAACTGAAACGAAAATCGAAAAAAAACCTTTATTTTTGTCGGAATGAAAACCGGAAACGAACCGAAAAAAATATCGGTTTTTTCGGTTCGGTACATATTCAAACACCCGCGTTAACATGATCTTACTCCCCACTTCAGTTGTCGTAGGCGCAACACGTTTTACGTCTTGGGTCTTGGCCCTTGGACTCCTCGACTCTTGGGTCACTCACTACCATTCATACGTTTTTTTTTAATTAATCACTCGGAGCTGAATCGAAAACCGCGAAAACTGTTATTTTTTCGGAAAGACAACCGGAACCGAACATACCTATATATTATATGGGTAGAGTTGAGTATATCGGGAAAATAAAAAAAAACTAAAAATCCTGAAATCAGTGTAAAAACGGACAAATTCCAAAAAAATATGATTTTACAAACAATATGGAAGTAGGAAAACGAAAATAATTCAAAACATTACTTATTAAAATAGAATTTCAAAAAACACACTGTCAATCGCTGCGTCTGACAATCGCGTACGCTTTTGATACACAAAATTCCCTGATGTTACATAAATTGCGCTAATTAAAGTCGACGTTGGCTTAATTGTGTCAAATGCCCCGATCAGTCTTTGAACGTTTTGTGTTTTATGTCCACTTTTTTCATATAGAATCGTTTTTTCAATTAATATTTTTTTTTCGACCATGTCCGATCATAATAAGATCATATGGGCCTCCACAGAGTGGAGGTTTTTATTGACAGATTTTGTTTTTTACGAGAAATGGATGTCAGCCACTTGCCCAACCTATTAGGTCCTTACCCTGACACACACAAATTGAAAAACAATATGTGTACTTGCCAGACCCAGGATTCGAACCTGGGACCCACGGCGTTATAGTCCAACGCTTAAGCCGCGCGGCCACTGTGGGCGTTAAATTAATATTTGATAATAAAGAAATCCCGAATCCCGAGAAAAGATTCTTGATATTAAAAATTTCAGTTCTCGAGATTCGGGATGGGAAACACTCGAGAATTTTTCTAGAATTCCCGTCGGGAAATTCCCGAAACCCAACTCTATATATAGGTATAAATTATATTTATTTGAACTGGAACGAAAACCGAAACGAAAAAAAATAATAGTTGGAAGCCCTGATTTTGAATGACCCGGGTCCCAAGATGTACAGCAAAAATAAATGAATTGCCAAAAGACTGAGCAAAGTCAATACACTACTCCTAGATTGTGGTTACTGTTACGAGTCACTTCGTATGTACTATTGTAATGGAGTTACATTTTCTTGCAAATAGTTTGATATCCCTAGCAGAATGGACAACATCGATTAGCACTGGGCTCCCAGTATTCAGTGGATTTAAATTCACACGTCCGACTTCTCTACATAATATAAGGCACATATTTGGCATGTTTTTGAAGGTTACATATTTTAAGGGAATGGGACGATTTGGCACCGCGAACTGGCCTCCGCCGATTGGCCTCCGGTAATTGGCCGCCGGTACAATCGGACGCCGACCCAATTGGCCTCCGGGACGATCGGACGCCGGTACAATCGGGCGCCGACCCAATTTGACACCGGCCCAACTGGCCTCCGGGAGATTGGACGCCGCACGGCTGAATAAAATGCGCAAAGGAAAAGACCTACGTAACGACTTGGTAGAGAAAGTAGACGCGACACTTTAATATGCTTCTATCTACTTAGTGGTTGTACCTAATATATTTTGCGCTTAACGTATTTTTATTATGATTAATAATTATTATTACTTATGCTTTATGCTGTTTATAAAAAGAAAAGAATTCTTTCCTCGTCAGAACTTGAAGATGTGCATAATTAAGTGGTTTATTGTGTTTACCTACCTATTCATATTTAAAAAAAAAAAACAAATATTAATAATGAATTGGTTGGTTAAAATAATATCTTTCGGCGTTTTTTCGATTTCATGTTATTATAATTGAACTTTATATGTGTACATAATCCGTAAATAAGTATTTTGAAGATTATGAAATTACAAACAATATAAGTAGGTAAACCACTTGAAAGGTACCCACATACCTAATTTATTAGAAAACTATACCGTATTCAGTACCTACTTTATTATATATGTGACGCTAAAAAACAAACGTGGTCATCTCCATCACATGTGAAACTGAGTAAATCAACTTTTTTGTTTTTGTGGTTAATTTGAACCCGTGAGTTAATAATTTCCTAATTTATGATTATATTTTATTTAAAGAATACGATTTAAACAATGCTCAATAATCGCGGATCCTTAATAAACAAGATATTTACGATTTTATGTTGGAGATGGCTATGTTTGTTTTGTATCATCTGGATTTGACATAAATACTATTGGAGATAGACAGTTTTGTTTTGTATTCGATCGGTTTGTTTTGTATTCTTACAAACAGGGTTGTGTTAAAATGGGTGCCGGACGAAATCCCGAATGTCAAAATCCCGAATGGCCGAAATCCCAAATGGCCGGAATCCCGAAGGCCGAAATCCCGAAAAATAAAAATATATAAACAGTATTAATTTTCAACCAGCGGTTCCCCAATAGGCGGCGCTTTTTCTCGATTGTATAATTAATCTAGATAATTAAAATAGTAGTATTAAAAACTATTATTAATTATGGAATGAAGCAACAAAATAATTTTCAACCAGCGGCACCCCAAAAGGGGGCGCTTTTTCTCGATTGTATAATTTAACTAGATAATTAAAATAGTAGTATTAAAAACTATTATTAATTATAGAATGAAGCAAAAAAATAATTTTCAACCAGCGGTACCCTAATAGGCGGCGCTTTATCTAGAGTGTGTAATTTAACAAGATAATTAAAATAGTTATAATAAAAACTATTAATATTTATGGAATCAAGCAACAAAATAATTTTCAACCAGTGGCACCCCAAAAGGCGGCGCTTTTTCTCGATTGTATAATTTAACTAGATAATGAAAATAGTAGTATTAAAAACTATTGTTAATTATAGAATGAAGCAAAAAATATTTTTTAACCAGTAGTACCCCAATAAGCGGCGCTTTTTCTAGAGTGTGTAATTTAACAAGATAATTAAAATAGTTATATAAAAACTATTATTAATTATGGAATGAAGCAAAAAAATAATTTTCAACCAGCGGTACCCCAATAGGCGGCTCTTTTTCTAGAGTGTGTAATTTAACAAGATAATTAAAATAGTTATATAAAAACTATTATTAATTATGGAATGAAGCAAGAAAATAATTTTCATTCCATAATTAATAATAGTTTTTATATAACTATTTTAATTATCTAGTTAAATTATACAATCGAGAAAAAGCGCCGCCTTTTGGGGTGCCGCTGGTTGAAAATTATTTTCTGGCTTCATTCCATAATTAATAATAGTTTTTATATAACCATTTTAATTATCTTGTTAAATTATGCAATCGAGGAAAAGCGCCGCGTATTGGGGTGCCGCTGGTTGAAAATTATTTTGTTGCTTCATTCCATAATAAATAATAGTTTTTAAATAACTATTTTAATTATCTTGTTAAATTACTTACTCAAGAAAATGCGCCGCCTATTGGGGTACCGCTGGTTGAAAATTATTTTGTTGCATCATTCCATAATTAATAATAGTTTTTTATATAACTATTCTAATTATCTTGTTAAATTACACACTCTAGAAAAAGCGCCGCCTATTGGGGTACCGCTGGTTGAAAATTATTTTGTTGCATCATTCCATAATCAATAATAGTTTTTTATATAACTATTCCAATTATCTTGTTAAATTACACACTCTAGAAAAAGCGCCGCCTATTGGGGTGCCGCTGGTTGAAAACTATTACTGTTTATATTTTTTTATTTTTCGGGATTTCGGCCTTTGGGCTTCCGGCCATTCGGGATTTCGGCTTTCGGGATTTCGGCATTCGGGATTTCGGCCCTTCGGGATTTCGACCGGCACCCGAAAAAAACAACATTATAAATGTATAACTTATTTCATATTTACAACTAACACTTCATAATTTGAAAATTATAATTGGGTTTATGAATTTATTTTGAGTTTTATGATATTAGAATTAAAGGTAACTAAACAAACATAACAATATTTTTGAATAAAAATATATAAAAAAAATAAAGATGACTGAACCAGTTTACACGATATTATGCAGCTTTAAAACTGAACATAAAATATGAACAGCCAAGGCACAGCCCTGAGGTTCTAAAATGCTAACTGTCGTAAAACGTTTGAAAATCAAAATTTACTTACCGTTTTTCAGTCTTCTTTGAACGTTTAATGGTATAATTTGATCTGGTTAACTTTCGTGCATTATCTGGAGACACTATTTCAAACTTTATTTGGATTATTTTCCATTCTTTGACAATTATTTCGCTTAAAAACTTGAAGAGCACATCGTATACACAGAGAAAACTTTTTGCTGATGGGAGTCATCTTGATAAAATGCCACGACATGATTGGCCATTTTGAAAAAGTGCTACGTCGTTATTGGCCAAAACGAATGTGACCACGTTTGATATAAAAAATCAATGGATATGACTAAGTTTGAAAAAAATCACATCTTTTATTTGAATTTTTGAAGCAGAAATTGAGGAGATAGCCATGTCTTAACTAAATAATATTATATAAAACAACACAAGCAATCATACCAACCAAAAATCTCAAAAAAGTCATTGACTGGAGATGGCCACGTTTGTTTTTTAACGTCACATATTATGTTGACAAAGCGGATTTGTATGTAGGTGTATATTAAATACACCATCGTTTGAAATAGGTAGTAGGTATCTTCGACTTAAAATTGCTTATTCCATTTTTATTACTAAACGTATTTTATAAAAAACGCGCTAAATCACATTAGATGATTTCAAGAAAAGTTGACTTAAAAAATTCAGCATGGTGCATAGGTAAATGAATATTTTTTCATAGTGTGGTTTATTTTTTTACATTATTTTAAAGAAGTAGATATTAATTTAAGTCGAAATGTTCATATGTTAAAAATTTCACCTTTAATTTACATGTGTATTTCATCAATACATATTTTTGTTGAAAGATAGATAGTATAGCTAACATTAATACATTATTATAAACATTATTATAGACGCTATACTAAGAGATGTCACGGAGACTTGAAGCTTTCGAGATGTGGCTGTATAGACGCATCCTCAAAATTTCTTGGACTGACCGGGTGACAAATGTTGAAGTTCTTACTCGAATATGGAAGGACCACGAAGTTCTACGTAGTATCAAAACCAGGAAACTACAGTACCTCGGCTACATTATGAGAGGACAAAAGTACAGTATTCCCCAACTTGTCATTCAAGGAAAGATTAATGGTAAGCGTAGCAGAGGACGGCGCCGCATTTCGTGGCTTAAAAACCTCCGTGATTAGTACGAGTGCAGCTCCACTGAACTATTCCAGGTAGCAGACGACAAAGCTAATATTACCTTGATGGTGTCCGACCTCCGAGGGGATGGCTTAGTAAGAAGAAGAAGATAAATATTTATTTCTGAAGAAAATGTCACAAAAAATGAAAATGTCAAAAACGTCCAAATTCACTGTCAGAATATGAATACGTATACCTAATATAACAAAAATATTATAAAGAATTGGAATAAGTAACAGGGTAAACTTAATAATTATATATCCTCTTTGACAACAAAAGTCAATACCACCACCTGTCACCTGACCAAGGCTGTTTTTCAAGCCAACTCGATTTTATTTTATTTATTTTTTACGAGTTGTATTTTTTTGTGTAACTACGTCGAAATATATAATACCTATTATATAAATCACTAGGAAGCCGATGTTTGTGATAGGGAATTATTTTTAATTTACCTGTGGAAATACCTGGGTACGCGCTAAGGCCCCAGGTATTTAAAAATAATCTAATCTAACTACATCATTAGTCAGGGGTTAAAAATGATTGGTCATTTTCATGAGAATCATACAAAATATTATAATAGCCTTAAAATATTTTTAATATGACAAGAATTTCGAAAAATGCCTAACTCATCGGCTAATAGTCTAAGAGCAGGGCCATCCAGTGGATTCGTCCAGATTCATTATACCTAGCCAAACAAAAATATCAGCAAAATATAATATAAAACACTGGAGTGATCCCGAAATCGATAATTTAATACCTACTTTGATTTAAAATATAAAAGCCGATTGCCAATAACGCGTCTGGGCGCGAATCTTGTTGGATGTCGTATTTTTTTAGTTAGGTTATACTGGGTAATTATTGAGTTTGGAAGAAAATAAATCATTAAATCGACATTAACTGATTATATTGCAGCGCGTATTTATAAATTAAATAATTATTAGCATAACACAAATTATGACTTAATATGTAGAAATGAACAGAATTTAATATGTATATTAAATATGTCGATGACCCAATCAGATGAACCTTTATAACTGCGACCGGTTTCGTCCACCCAGTGGCTAGTCTAGTCAGTACGATAAAAATTGCGTTTTATTAAATTAAATAAATAATACAATTCATTTCTACCATGAATTGACAGTTAACACAATAAAAGAAATATTATATTAAACAGAATTATAGGAGTGAACACAGTTTGAAAACCCCTTTTTTGGAGAAAAATAGGTTTAATAGTATTATCTCGATCAGGGTTGGCGAACCTTTTTACGTACGCCGGCCAAAATTTCCCTATTATAATTTTTCGACTGTCTGACACACCGAGCAGTTTTTCATGAGAAAAAGATGAAAACCAGTTTTTAAGAATGCTATTAAAAAAGTTTAAAGATTATAATTAAGTTCCCGAATTATATTTTCACCGTGTTTCTAGCCGAAAGCTAATCTTTTATTTGTTGAATAATTTTTTCCTTGTTTTCAAAATTTCAAGGAGATCGTGGAAGCATTTTAGCAACGCTTCTTTCATATTATTATAATATTCCCTATCACTAAGCGGTTTTCCGTTTTTAGCGATTATGTTTGAGGTAAAATAATAAGCAGCTGTTTATATTTGAATGACTGCCGATAAATTTCATCAAGTTGTCATCATTGTTGGTTGAATATTTTTATGTCATTTTTGCCTGACTTTTATCGATTGGTAAAAATAATATTAAACACCGAAGAAAACACGCATTGCTCTGTCGTTATCATTTTTTAATATTATATACTTACTTATAGGAACATTAATTTATTTGCAAAACTTTCTTGTATATTATTAAATTATTGTAGGTTTTTTCTCTTTTTAAAATAAAACATTCGCGTGCCATGAAAAATTATCTCGCGTGACACTAGTGTCACAGGCTCGCCATCACTGATCTAGGTGCATTCTGTAGGGTTAATGCTTTTAACTTTTGCATTATCTACTTAGTAATAGTATTTTGAGATGTTTAAAAAATACCTAATGATTATTTACCTTTGTATACATAGACCATAATTTCGGAGTATATTTTCGGGGCAGATTTTCATAACAACTAAAAATCGTAAAATAAAAAAATGTATAATCCTCGTCATAGACATTTTCTTTGATCATTGTGGCAGTGTCAGTGTAATATTACTTAAGTATATAAATTTGTGACATTTATGATAAATTCACGATTGAATATAAATTCCATAACGTTATTC
Source organism: Rhyacophila brunnea (assembly GCF_057557595.1). Classification (NCBI taxonomy): domain Eukaryota; kingdom Metazoa; phylum Arthropoda; class Insecta; order Trichoptera; family Rhyacophilidae; genus Rhyacophila; species Rhyacophila brunnea. The sequence continues at coordinate 28,425,277 of NW_028232774.1, forward strand.
TTATTCTTCGGAAGCAGATTAATGCAACTCCATTTTTTTCAGAAATGAGTTTTTGACAGAATAATTAAGATGAAACCATTTTTAATAATTGATAAAAATGTCCTACAGTCAATCGTGGTGACTATCTAACTAAATGATTGCCAAGTTCTTGTCGGTTGACTTTGGGATCAAGACAATGTGTCGGAATGATGGGCTATTTAGAGGCAATATGATGCTAATTATTACTGCTTATTTTAATAATAATTTAGTTTATATTCTAAATTTAATTTAACGTTTAATTTTTTTTAAATATTCTAACAGTGCTTTAATGAATTAAATTTACCAAAAAGATGATCGCCTTTTGTTTATGTTTTTAGTTCTTATTAGTTATAGGCATTCATCAAAAATATAAATTGTTTTTTTCTCTAATCTAAATTGAGAATATGGCAGTTGCCGCCGTCTGCCTCTGAGGTATATATATTATTTATTTAGTAGATTCTAATGTAATGAACAAGGAAAGGCCTCAGAAATACAATCATTTAAAGGTGCTGATAACCGTATTTAAAAAATATACAGGATTATGGTTGTAGAAATCCAATTGCATATTATAATGGACTCTTTCACAACTACAAAATGTCTCAATACGTCCGATAGTTTTTGTATAACTCCAAGTAGGCCTAATACTTAATAACCTATATATTTATAAGAATATAAATACATTACTTATGAGGTATTAGATACAATAAATAATATGAATTATATTATATAATTAATTGCCATACAAAACCAATGATTTAAGAATTCTATGCGTAAGTTAATTTGAAAACCTTTAACAATAAAACGGTACCTAATTGTCAATTTTTTTATAAATAAAACAATTTAAAAAAACTGTAGATATCCATTAACTAATTATTAGGTAGGTATGGATTTTTAACTTTACATCAAATAAAAACATGTTATTTGTAAAATTATGGATACCCCCAAACTGGGTAACCTATAATATGATAAGGTATAAAACGATTACTTGGGAGGATTGACTTATTCAGTATTCAAAATCGTGTTTAAATAACTAAAACTTCCAATAAAGTTACAAATTCGCTTTGTCAACATAATATATAATGTAATATGTAGGTACCTTTCAAGTAGTTTACTTACTTATATTGTTTGTAATTTCATAATCTTCAAAATACTTATTTACGGATTATGTACACATATAAAGTTCAATTATAATAACATGAAATCGAAAAAACGCCGAAAGATATTATTTTAACCAACCAATTCATTATTAATATTTGTTTTTTTTTTAAATATGAATAGGTAGGTAAACACAATAAACCACTTAATTATGCACATCTTCAAGTTCTGACGAGGAAAGAATTCTTTTCTTTTTATAAACAGCATAAAGCATAAGTAATAATAATTATTAATCATAATAAAAATACGTTAAGCGCAAAATATATTAGGTACAACCACTAAGTAGATAGAAGCATATTAAAGTGTCGCGTCTACTTTCTCTACCAAGTCGTTACGTAGGTCTTTTCCTTTGCGCATTTTATTCAGCCGTGCGGCGTCCAATCTCCCGGAGGCCAGTTGGGCCGGTGTCAAATTGGGTCGGCGCCCGATTGTACCGGCGTCCGATCGTCCCGGAGGCCAATTGGGTCGGCGTCCGATTGTACCGGCGGCCAATTACCGGAGGCCAATCGGCGGAGGCCAGTTCGCGGTGCCAAATCGTCCTAGACCCTATTTTAATGGTATGGCCATTTATATATTTTCGCAGTGAGAAAGAAATAGGATCATCTGTTTCCATGTTACCACCAAATACTGCAACTTTAACCCAGGGATTACAAAAACTCTAGCGAATTTCGTGCCCTGCGTGAAAGCTAAATCGATTACAAAAAGAGAATTAGACAGAGAGAAAAAAGTTTAAGGACCGCAGTAGTAGCAGACTGGCAAAAGTTGCGCCTAGGGTATCGCAACTAAAGTAAACTATCTCGGACGGAGAAGGAACTTTCAAAAGAAATAGTGAGAACTGCCACAGAATTACATCAACTATTTTCACTAAGAAGTTTCCTTTAGGTACCTACCTAACTTGAGAGGAATTCAAACTGATATCGGGATCGATTATTACAAAGTCAACAGCAGTGGCGAAGGGTGGAGGTAGGCTGTTAAGATCAGCCATAAATAGTGCAACACTAAACTTTGTCAGTCATACGTATTTCTTTTCATTGAAATAATACTACAATATTTACAGATGGTGTAAGTTTATAAAATTCAATTAAACCCTGCGAAACCAAGTCATAATAAATAATAGTCAAAATTATGCAATTAAATCATACATAATTTTGAATATTTATAGATAAAATAATATTTTTTATATATTATAGATTGGTTTAAGAAGGGCTTAATGAATATAATAAATTAACCAACAATATGTGTACTTAATATGTATTCTTAATCCAACGAAAAAAAATAAGTGTGTACAATTTTGTCGTATCGCCCAAAGTACAACAAAACTAATATGGTTTGGTTTAGACAGGGTTTAATTGATTTTAAAAAACTAACCAACACCATCTGTAAATTGTAGCTTAGTGCAATAAAAACAATTACATATGACTAAGAAAGTTTAATGTGCAATATAAATGGCGGATCTTAATAGCCTACCTCCACCCTTCGCTACTGGTCAACAGTACATTCACAGGATTGCTGGTTTTGTTTAAAGGATATTTGATGAGCAGATACGAAATAACACAATAATTATTCTTTTCTAATAATGAACAGTTTGAATTATTACCAATAATTTATTCACCTTATTGTGCCATCCCTTAACATAGGTCGTTCACCACCAGAGCGATCCTTGATCTACCATATGCTACCCGGGACAGTTCAGTGGAGCTGCAGTCGTACCAATCACGGATGTTTTTAAGCCATTTCAGCTTGAATGTTCGAGTGCCAAAGATGCCAGAGCTAACAGTCAAACATACTTAACTTTTCAAACTCTTACAGGGAAAAGGCATCGATGCAAGAAACATCCAACTGATAGCTACGTAGAAGAACTTGGGGTAAAAGAATTATCTAACCGTCGTTTCAAGGAAACCACGCGAGCAGAGGAACTGTAGATGCTAAGTGATCTATTAAAAAAGTAAAACAACAAACGCATTGTAATGATCAAAAATGTATTTACAATATAAAATAGAATCATTATACTGTCTTTAATAAAACAAATCTCGTGGTCCAAGACAAGAATATCTTATATATGGCTACATTTCAATTAGATTCTTCCTCAGAATGGTCAACATATGTGTGATATTCTTTTGATTATTCTAGATTTATCATGTTTCGTCATCTTCAGTTTCGTCAAAGTTCTTTGTTTTATAGTCAGGTCTTTGGTCAGTTTGATCGAATATTTTAAGCCATTATTTTGTGGAGACCCAAGGCCAATATCTTTATCAATTGACTCCCGTCATCATTAACGCACAGAATTGTTCTTAGTTTACTTTGCGTTTCACCTGAAAAAGTCAGTCAGCTCTGTATAATTCAACCATCAATACCTCGTCACAATATTGTTAACCTCTTTATTGGGGCTTGTGTAATTTTCTAAGATAATTAAATCTTCAAAAATCCATATCAATCAGTAATATCTTATTTTTTATTAATCAGATCATCCAGCTGTCTATCTCCGCATTTTTCCAATGTTTGTTGAATATCCAAGGTTTCCCCTTTTGGGATTCCATAGCCTGTGGCCAAACCGTGAGGATTCGAAGGTGTGACGCAATCTAGGTTGGCGTCCTTCCTCAAGGACGTGTCAATATCAACTGACGAAAAGTAAGCCACAGAGCGGGGAAGGTCGTTGAATCCAAGTCTGTGGACAAAGAAAAAACATATTATTGATGACACCCATGACAATTTTTACGACATTGAGAGATACAGGAAAAAGTTTTGAACGGGCAGTTACGTGGTAGAACTCCATTACAATGATTTTAAAATAATGTTTGTATTTAACTATGTTTTTTATTCAACGAATAATTCACAAGATTTAAGAATGTAACATTCTATTTATTGAACATTACATAATTTAGTAAACACTTCTGAGAAAATAATATATTCTAACCAAAAGAAAAAATCTTTTTGAAAAAGGTAAGACACTCCGCAGGAATCGTACCTGTATCTCTCGGGTATCGCGCCCACGCACATTGGACCACAATGCTAAAGGAATCATACTTAATTACGACAAATTTTAACTAATGGCTTTTAAGCATTTAAACATTTTTAGAAAGCGCTTCAGTGAGTATTAAAAGGCATTAGTTAAAATTTGTCGTAATTAAGGGGCGGCTGAAGAGCTCGGTATTCAAATATAATTTAGTATGAAATGGACCTCGGCGTCGTACGCACGTTAATTTAAATCGATCTTTTGGCAAAAATCACTAATCATCGGAGATTTTATTTAAAAAAAAAAACATTATTATTACTATTGTCGACCTTCTACATTATTATTATTGTGGACAATCTTACATTATTATTTGATAAACACCTGCACGTGTCCGCTGATCAGAAAACAGGGCTGTCAAAATAATATAATATTTGTAAAATGTTAATTTCATCATAGTTTTTAATCAAACCTGTGCAAGTACATACTGATAACTTGGCTGGATATCGTGGCAAACATACTATTGATATATCTACGGGTATATTATTATTATAACCCAATTCAAATTGAACATAGGTTGATACTCAAATACTATTATAGTATCTTTATGATTTCGAGAAAATAATACGATGGAATATATTATATAATCCATTTTGGTTGCCAGTTTTTACTGCGATGAATCACTGTGTTCCTTACTGTCTTTTTTTATTCGTAGGTTTGTTTACTATGTACACCGAGAAATTTCCATTAATAATATCGGAAATGAGTTGGAATATAATGCAACCAAAACTGGAAAAATTCTATTATGGGTGTTTACTTTTTGAATTAGTTGACCCCAGAAAAACAGGTACATGCCACTACGTGAACCACAGTGGATATTATGCCGGGTCCAAATTGGCAACATGTTGCCGGTAACCTCGTTAAATTTTACGATAAGTATGATAATTATCGTAAAATTTTTTTAAGCCATTATGATAATTATCGTAAAATTTATCGAGGTTGTCGCTCGACATTGTTTTGCGCCAGTGTGGACCCGGCATTAGATGCACAAAACTTAAATAAAATATATTATAAATTAAATTTAAAAAGTGCAATATAATTAATTGCGTCGGCAGCCCTGTCAGACACTTTTTATAGCGACAGTCATTTTTTATATGCCCGCCAGTCTGATGGATTAATAAAAAAATAATGTGTCTAGTGACTGTATGTTAATAATTATTTTTAGGCACTCATGATATAAATTATTTCGCCCATTGGCTTTACCTACCACTTGTTTCACTAGTATAAAAGTGAAGTTGCGCAGGCAATAAAAAGTCACTTTCTTTTTATAATAGGCAGACAGTAAATTCTACGTTTTAAAAAATATGCATTAGAATTAAACAATACCTATTATTTTTAATATGTAGGTCCTAAACATTACAAATAAGCACTATTCATTAGTAATGTTTTTTGGATAGCACATGAAATAAAAATGTAGGTAGATATGTATGTCAACATCCTTCGTATGTTTAGTTCTCGGACAATTTCAGGTTAAAAAGTTATTAATATATTATTAAGTTTATATCGTGGCCAACACATAATCAAAAAAGTTATCATATCCATCATATCAGTTGCAATACTTCCCACCAAAGAACTGATAAACATATTGAATTTAGTAACATTAAATGTTATTAGTAAATTTATTAGAAAATAAATTTTATTAGAAAGTACTATTTTTTGGTCACCCCATAGCTTCACTTCACAAGCTTCACTTGGAGGGAGTTTATTGAGACAAACATTGGCGGCAACCTTTTTATATTAACTAGTAGACCAGTTATTATGGACCACATGTAAAAAAATCATATTTTCAATTCTCAAGGCCGATTCTGTAGAGCGTCCTCTTAAGTATTTAGCATTTAGCTTTAGCATTGTGGTCAATGTGCGCGGGCGCGATACCCGAGAGATGCAGGTTCGATTCCTGCGGGGTATCTTAGTTTTTAAAAAAAAAAATACTATTGGCTAATATATATTTTCTCAGAAGTGTTTACAAAATTATGTAAGTACCTATGTTTAATGTTTTTATGTCAATTATTCTACGATATATTAGTTATTTATATTGGCAGCTGTTTTGAAAACGATATTGTCGACCGTTCCGCAAAAGCTTTGTTTCAAAAACACGAAACAAATTATATCTTTTGTAATCGATAGAAGTGATGTTTTTCTATATTCATGAAGTATGAAGCAAGAAAGTCCTAATATTTTTAAGTTCATGCCATAATATTCATTAATTTATTATCGTAATTGAAATCGTCAAATGCAAATTATCACTCGACGTTAATTCATTTGAACCCCTAATTATTAACTATTTTGTGAAGCAACAAATAGACATGGTCGTATCCAAAAAGGTTATGTGAAATTCGTACATAGGTAGATTACGGATACGATGGTACGATTGAGCTTGTATCTAATCTCATTGTGACGTGAGCTATACGTCTGGGAAATCGAACGACACAAGAAGCCCAAAGCCTTAATGAAATGTAAATTAACCTAAAACTAAGCCTGAAACTAAACGCCTTTAAGGCTGTTGCGAACCGAATACAAGTAAACCATACAACAAGTGTGGTTCAGATTTAAATTCGAAATCAGCATTGTAATAAACCGATTTTGTCAGTAGTATTTTTAATAATTTTAATTTTAATAATAATTTAGGTAAGAAAAGTTTTAGTCACCAGAGGAAATTTGTCATGAAGGCGCGCTGTACATGATACCACTAAATTTTACGCCAAGTACAAGTCGCATGTCGGGTATACATTGCAGATAATATGGTGATTTGACGTGGGGACGTGTGGAGCACCCCAAATCAAACACCTGCGACTTATTGTAACTTCTAGTGGTTGTCATATGCGGGAATCGATAGTTTTTCAAATACATTTTACAACGTTGCAACGGTAGACTAAGTGAAAACATATTATGGTCACGCACGATTAGACGAAAGTGATTTTAGTAACTGAGCTGCCCAATGTTATATGGTTTTCTAAATTCTATACGTATAATTATTTAAAAAATATGTTTGTAACAACTAATATTTAACATAGTAATGCAATTTATTTTAATTTGTGGTTTAATGAATTTCTGGTGTTATTTGAAGTGAAACTATGATTCGATGAAACAGAAAATTATTAAAAATATTTTACATTTTTTGTAACAGCTAGTGCCCCACCTTCATCTAGTCTTTATTTGCGATTTGAAAACATCTAAGAAATCTCTCAAAATAACCGCTTCGAACTTAAAATTCAAAGTGCACTAGCGAAAAGACTATTTCCGCCCTTTTGATAAGGGCAATAATTCAATTGGAAGCAGAATGGGGCCAACCCTTTTACCGAGCCAAATGGTTTGCCATCGCTTTACAAGCGATATAATATTACGATATCGTAGATTTTCGCACTGCCGCCTCTGCCGGCCGTGAGAAAGTATGGATTTTTTTTTGTTAAACTTGACGACATTGCAACTTTGAAAAATGTACTTGTGTCTCGGACTTGTACACAAGTTGCACTGTTTGACGTCATCAGTCTTCATAATCGTGCCGTAATGGCTTGCAATAATTATCCCTGCACGCTGAATCAAGTATTAATCACAACCACCGGTGGTAACAGGTGGTTACAGGTTGCGTAAGTAGACCACCGATGTTGCATCCCTCTCACGCGCGCTGCACTTAATCGCTTAGCCACATACGTGCATTTTGGTTACACGCTTATTCACGTAAAATACACCGCCTTTATCGATATAGATACCGTCCAATGCATATTAGTAGATCGACGCGTTCTTTAGCTATGAATATACAATACAATCAAAATGTGTGATCGAAAGAGCTGCCGCTAGTCAATAGTGAGCGGCTCTGGATTACCATGACTACCCATATACCGGATACCATATGGCATATACCTTTGATTATGATATAAAAAAAATATTATCATTAGTTAGTTATCATAGTATCATTGAGCGCATCGATAAGAATGTTGACAGCTGGTATATGGTGGTTTGTGTCCGGTACAAGTCAAAATTATCAATGTAGTTACATAGTAAAATAAAACTAAAATATTTATTCGCAATTACAGCAATTTTCAGGGATTATCTCGAGAACCGCGTAATGCTTTCCGCACACAGGAACTTTGTATGTCGCTATTGCGAATTTTGTTAAAATCGTGGCTGTTGTATGGCCTCGTCTCGCCTTGGCACCCCTCCCACTATCTCTTGTTTAACCCCCAAATTATCGAAAATTATGCGTTGTTATGCGGTACATTAGTCCTAGTACTTAATTATTTTTTAGCTTTATGTACTTTCATGTACTAGATAAGGTTTTCTTCCTTGAACGTATTAATTAAGTTATTGTGAATGTATGGATAGATTACCAACATCTCAGTTATCAATACATCGGCAGATGCGATTCGTGCACAGTCGACAAATTTAATTAACTAGCAGATTGAGAGTTAATCGAATCGAAACCTTGCACGATGCACTTCAGAACGTTATCTGGAAATTACAGAAAAGTTTTCTGGTGACAAGTCCATCCGTAGCTTATAGTATAACAGAGTAGTTTTCTCATTCAAATAACATGGTTATGTTGCTCATATGACGATATGACTCGTCATTAGACATTTTTTTCCATAGTTAATATAATTTTTTTATATTTACAAATAACATTGATAACATCGACCAAAAATAAATCGAGTATAATTTATATTATTTAAGACATTTTTATTGTTAATATTGTGTACGTTCAATCTTGAAAATGCATAAAATAATATTGTAATATAAATAAAAATGTGAATTTAATATTACATTGCTGTTTCTGATAATAAAGACTTAATGAATGGGTTAGCGAGATTTAAAAAAGTAAAGCAAATCGTGGTGCCTTTCCGCTTCATAAATCTAATTAGTCAGCCAAATATGAAACTGCCGTAAAACATGAGATCATGATGGAATTACTTTGTTAAAAGTGAAAAGCATTGTTTTTTTTCAATCTTTCTCATTTTTATTAATGTATGTAAAAAAAATGAATCGGCAACTTACATATGGGTATAAATCAAACTTCATTCAAACTCAGTTTATTTCTAATTTAGTTATTTGTTATTAAAAGTATTTTTTCTGTTATACCTATTTTCGTTTTTATTTTATTTTCCATAAAAATTGATAAAAAAAAATCAATCCCGAAATCTTCGGGATTATGTTTACCAATCCCGGGATTCATAGGTATCGAAAATAGCTCGGAATCCCGAGATCCCGAGATCCTGGAATTGGAATCCTTACTCGTTACTCATAGTAACACAATACCTACATCTTCTTCTATAATATATCACCTATTCCTCGTAGAAACTTGGACGTTTCCCCCATTATATATCGTTTGTGTAAAGTTTTGACTGTTGTGTTTATATAATGCATCCTCTCTCTCTTACTGTGTTAATTCCATCCTGTAACCCGGCAGTGATTTCCAATCTTTTTTGTTTGGTGGACCCTTGGGACACTTTCTGTAAATCTATCCGATACATATTATTAAGGTCCAGGTGAGAATATTATAAAATATACATGTAAAGCAATCTGAAGTGATATACCGAGGCAAAGTGCCCTTTAGAGCAACCCTTCAAGTAGACAAAAAGGCCGTCTATTTTACAAGTTTTTTTAGTTTCAAAGAACATAGAAAGTATATTAGCGGATACAGGTGAAGAAGTGATAGGATATCTAGTAATTTTACGATAATTACCTTTTGTTCAAAACTATTGGAGAGGAAAATAAACACACACCTAACTACTTAAGGGGGACATGCTTAGCGTAGGTCAAAATGGAACTTTTATTGCATTTTCAAAGCATGATCCTGGACATTCCTTAAACGTTGTAGATAATCTATGTACATAATATTGAAGCCTTATTATCCTTTATATTTATTTTAAACATTTGATGACTGCATAAAGTATTTTTATTACATAAAATCGTATTCTTTTAAGCCTCTCGCTCTAATGTTTTAGAATATAGTCATATTTCAGTACATGCATGTGCAGTGGTGTTAAGATTTTTTACATTTATTAATTTTTAATCGCATTTATAAAACCATTAGTATAATATTTATGTCGACATTATTATAGTGAAATATTTACGATAAAAAATTATATTAATAATCTCTGTGATCCCAAATTTTACAAGAATTCGGCATTTTATTATTCAAAAAATGGGCAAGATTAACACATTTGAAGATAATTCTAAAGATACTAATTATAAGCTATGTCTTTGACCATTCAAGTGTGATAAACATCCTACGAATAATGATTGCTTTAAAATAAATATTTGCCTAAGAATAAGGTATTGTTTTTCTAAATACGCCATTCTTTTGGCATTCCCCAGTGGTTAAGCTACAACATACGGCCGTAGCCATAAATTGACAAACTAAAACTGAAGTAGGGAGTAAGATCACGTTAACGTGCGTGTTTAAACATGTACCTAACCGATTTTATTTTAAACGGTACATGTTCAAACACGCGCGTTAACATGATCTTACTCCCTAGTTCATTTATCGTTTGTCAATTGATGATTGAATGACAACCAGCAGGATTCGGACCTGCGCTTCCAGGATTCGTGCCCATTGTACTTTGATCACTAAGCTATACGTGTCTTATCTAATTGTGACGAAGTTCACTAATGCTAATAAATCATTTCTGTACTGTAAATAAATATAAGATTGTCATGCCAATTTTAAACGCTTTGATAGAAATAAAATTAACAGTGCGTAGTAATGTGTGACATTCATTATTGATAACTGGATTCGTCGATTTTTACTTTAAACGTATAAATACTTGTTCAAAAATATATGACACGTTAAACCCTGTTTCACAAAATATTGTTACGTACAAAATAATCTTAGAGCATTATATTTCCTTACCGTCCCCTTCCCCGATGAAGTTAAATTGCTTTGTTTTACAAAAAACCTACATGAGAGGTACGATGTTTAATCAGGTTAGCGCCATCGACCACCCCTCTTGCTCCAGCGCCCCCTTTTTTTAGTGCCCACTTTTAGAATCATTGGTAGTGAAAGTAGATGAAATTCAAGATTTAAATGACATTGACAAATTTGACCCTCGAGTCCTCGAACAAGCTTAAATTTCGTCATCCAGCTTTTGAAAAGCTTCCCAGACGAAGTGACATTCAAGATGTGATCGTAAAACAAGGCGGTTAACAGCGACATTTTCCGCGCAGGAATTCAATTTTCCGCTAGTAGGAATTACGACGCAAAGTCGTTAAACTATTAAAGAACGATCTAATAGAAACACGCGTCCGCATAACAACGATCTCATGCGGTATTCAAAAGCTCAACCATTAGTAAATAAAAATCTTTCTTGACTGTGTACAACAGTAACGAAAACTGCGATTTGAACAGACGCGAGTCACACGTACAAATTTGACACAACTGCAACACGCATTTTGTTGTCATTTCACAGCATCCATGCAACACTGTTAGTTGAAAGCGCTCATCATGAATTTCGATGACGTGCGTATTTTAAAAAGTCGCCACTCCCACCACACACAGAATTAATATTATTCATAGCGCGCGAGTTGCTTTTCAAGCTAGTTCAATCGACTGTCACGCAGTCCTGTTAGATCGCACAATGGCGGCGATCATAAGTGACATTTCAACCTATTTTTTTCAGCGCCAATACAAAACCACTATTTCTCTGTCAGATTTCTAATGACGTTCATCCAGTTTGAATATTTTGAGAGTTGAGTTTTTCACGCTTCTAATTGATGAAAAATTAATAGAACAACTTTGTTGGCATTTCTGAGTTGGGATTATGTAGAACCAAGCAATTTTTACCGATATATTCGGCTCAACAGTAACTAGGCTCAGTTTGTTTTGTATAGAAATTCTGAATCCTTCTGATTTTTCCAAAGTGTGGCATTAATTTTACTTATCAGACCCATAATTTTACACTATTTAAAGGTAATAATTAGTATCTTTAGAATTATCTTCAAATGTGTTAACGGCCCACATGCTCGTCGTAGGTCAAAATTGAGTTTTTATTGCATTTTCAAAGCATAATCCTGGACATTCCTTAAACGTTGTAGATAATCTATTTATATAATTTTAAAGCCTTATTATCCTTTATATTTATTTTAAACATTTGATGACTGCATAAAGTATTTTTATTACATCAAATAGTATTATTTTAAACCTCTCTATCTAATGTTTTAGAATATAGTCATATTTCGGTACATAACTGTGCAGTGGTGTTAAGATTTTTTACATTTATTAATTTTAAAACGCATTTATAAAACCATTAGTATAATTTATGACGAGATAATTTTTGTAAAATATTCACGATAAAAAAATATATATTTTATTATATAATTATTATAAAACAATCATTATTCGTAGGATATTTATCACACTCGAATAGTCAAAGACATAGCTTATAATGAGTATCTTTAGAATTATCTTCAAATGTGTTAATCTTGCCGATTTTTGAATAATAAAATGCCTAATTCTTGTCAAATTTGGGATCACAGAGATTATCAATATAATTTTTTATCGTAAATATTTCACTATAATAATGTCGACATAAATTATACTGATGGTTTTATAAATGCGTTTAAAAATTAATAAATGTAAAAATTCTTAACACCACTGCACATTTATGTACTGAAATATAACTATATTCTAAAACATTAGAGCGACAGGTTTAAAAAAATACTATTTTATGTAATAAAAATACGTATGCAGTGATAAAATGTTTAAAATAAATATAAAGGATAATAAGGCTTCAAAATTATATAAATAGATTATCTACAACGTTTAAGGGATGTCCAGGATCATGCTTTGAAAATACAATAAAAGCTCCATTTTGACCTACGCTGAGCATGTCCGCCCTTAACCACAACCACATGCGTACTGATTAGGATAAAAATAACAGAGATAGCACACTGGATGCATAGCTATATTTATGCATTAAAATTCAAATTTATTTATTTTACATAATACAATGAACTTGACAAATTATAAATTCAAAGCTTTCACGACATGACATAAAGTGTTAACAATTTTCAAATAAAAATACAGAGTAACATGAGTGAATAATAAAATTTAAAAAAAGTAAATGGAAGCACAGGGTGACCTAGGTCGATAGACCATATCTTAAAAACTTATAAAACAACGTCGACCTAAATTTACACTTACGTGGAATATGTATATCAATATCCGAAGCGATTTGATTAAACATACCTAGTTATTGCATGATTAGCAAGATTCGATTAATGCTCGGTTGTAATATTTTCCTAATATATACGTTGCTGAGGTGTTTTCAGTTATTAATATTCAATAAAGAAAGCTATACTATTAGTTGTGTAATATTCATTAATTAAAAAAATAGTTAAAATATTAAAAATATTGTTCTCTTGTTCTCAGGAAATCCTGCACTTAATATCTACGGTCGCTTATGTGTGGAACAATTACCCTCAGGCATCTGCGAGTACCAGGTATTATGCCAAAAGCGATTATCAGGTAACTACCAATCGAGAATTTTCTGACTGCAGTCAATTTTTATAAATGTAATATTATTAACATACCGGAATACAGAGATTCCATCGTTAGCGATAGAGTTCATGGGCACGCCGCTACTATAATAACGGCCAAATGTTGTGCGTCTGAAAGCTCTACCGTTCAATCACCTGTCACCAAATAAAAGCTCCTCGTCTCAATCGCAAGGCACTATAAACATTCGAGTCAATAATACGTAAAACTAGATTTATTTATACGCCGATTCCTATTGATATGTTACAAATCATTTTACATTTTGTATGTTTTAAGTATACATATATATATATTAGAATTATTAAAAACCATGCCCTTGCTTTTTTGTACAAGGTGGTTAGTAATTTTGAACAATCATAAACACCCAGGCTTTGAGAAAAACACATAAATATTGTGTCCTCGCCGGGAATCGAACCCAGAACTCTCGGGCGGAAGGCCAGCGCCTTACCCACTGCACCACGAGAACCACCAATTGAATACAAATATTTAAAAAAATCTTATTTGCTTATATTATATACGTATAGTGAAGTTTGCAAACTGTAAATTCATGAAGTTCACAACACGTCATTGGGAGAGAGAGAGAGAAAAATAAATATGTACGTAACATTCAATTAAGCACAGCAATACAGCAGGCATGTCGTGGTTTGGTCGATCGCGCAGAGTCTATGGTAGGAATTGAGTCGTGAAAATGTAAAAAGCGTGTACATTCAGTTGAGACAACGGTTGGATCTAGAGGCGCACGCCTTTATTCGGCCGTTCCATGTCTATTAATATCTAAAAAGTGCATCTAGAGACGTGAGTTTCGGTTGAGAGTATCTATAGTCTATGGGTTGAGCTGACGCGCGGGATTAAAGACGCAATCGACAACGGTTGGAAGTGGGTGCGCGCCCCTCTACCCACACCTCATTTCAGCATTCGAGCACCTACTCGTGCTAAACTGTTGCAAGTGCGTTAATTTTTAAGAAGTATCTATTTTTATCTTGTATCTTCTGAACCGTTTCAGATATATAGATAAAGCTCTGCTCAATTGGAAGCAATCAGGTAGTATATGAATGAGCTGTGAAAGTTTCATAAATATTGGACAAGAACAATTAATATACAAAGTATCATAGAAATAGTTTAAATATTGATAAAGTGGTTATTTAGAAATCACAGAGATACTTAAATGTCATTACAATATAAATTAAGTGCGGCATACTTAAACTGTCGCTTGTTTCTACTACCATAATACACAGTATATTATTTAAATATCATCTAAATCACTTTGTATGGATTCAAGCTATATAATAATATGGAGAGAACTTTGTAAAATATCCAATAAAATTGTAGTATTAGTTACAAACAGACAATTTAATCGGATTCAATAAATTTTACGTTTGTCTGCTACGCTTCGTAGACCCTCTACGGCCTACGCCACGTAGAAGCGCTACGCGGAAAACAAAAGCTTCTTTTATATAGGTATTATTTTTATATTTTATATTTATTGACTGTATCTAAAAATATTTATGTCGAGGATGGCCTACTGCTAACCACCATGGATGCGAGAGTATTTTACATCAGCAATGGTTGTGGTCTGGGTTGAGATGTATCCTTACCGTGCATCACAAAATTGTCACATTATATCAGACCAAAGCCCCCTACAGTCAGGCTGTGACACGAAACTGTAAAGTTAATGCTAGTTATTGCTCATTCCATGAATACAATATGGTAGAAAATGGTGATTGTTGGATATTTAAAATAAATGGAAATAATGAAAAAATCAATCGAAAAAAAAATATTCCAAGGATAATCGTTAACTAGCACTACAATTGAATTTCACAATTCAGTGCCATGGCCTGAATATAGTCGGCCCCATATTATTAGGACATTACGTCATATATAGACGAATCCTACTGTATATTTCAATAACTATAGGCGCGAGAGTTAGCGATGGACCGAGGGAAGTGGCGCAAACTTTTGCCCCAATGCTGGGTCGTGACAGGGTGAAAGAAAAAGAAGAATGCACCTGCATCGCGACAGTCATGTGAAGATAACGAACACGAAAAAGTTTATATGTAATACATGAAGACGTAAATGTATTTCGTTAAAACTGTCCAATCACTAATGAGTAAAAATATTCTAAAATAACAGCAAAAATTGCCACAACGCACACAACCAATTTCTTTATGTTATAAACTAGAATTATTGAATCGTAATTTCACACGGATTATGGAAGTCCACGAATTCGGCACAAAATACGTCCTACAGTCTCTCAAGAAACATTAAGATTGGCCTT
Organism: Rhyacophila brunnea; assembly: GCF_057557595.1. Taxonomy (NCBI): domain Eukaryota; kingdom Metazoa; phylum Arthropoda; class Insecta; order Trichoptera; family Rhyacophilidae; genus Rhyacophila; species Rhyacophila brunnea. Next base: position 28,441,225 of record NW_028232774.1, read on the forward strand.
GAAAACTATCACCTTTATAGGTATATTTTACTGAGCCAATTTACTTATTTTTAAGGGGATGGTACAAAAAGTGAGACTAGTATGATTGATGATAAAACATCCATCAGGCAGCCTAAGAAATGAAAATCATAATATAGAGGTTTATAAACATGTATAACAAGTTTTGGTAATAAAATGTAAAGGTAAGTAATAATCAGTGGCGAGGGGTGGAGGTAGGCTATTAGCATTCGACATAAATAGTGCAGACTAAACTTTGTCAGTCATACTTATTTGTTTTCTAAGAATACAATTTGGTTAGTTTTTTTAAATTCAAATAAACCCTGCCTAAAGCAAACCACAATCGTGTAGGTAGGTATGAACCGACAAAAATAGTGCACACTTTTTCAGTCATACTTATTTGTTTTCGTTGAGTTAATAATACATAATATTGTAGATGGTGTTAGTTAGTTTTCTTAAACTTCATTTAACCCTGCCTAAACCAAACCATAATCCATAAAAAATATCCTTCTATAATATCTAAATATCTAAAATCATGTACGGTTTAATGAAAGTATTTAGATATTAGGCCTCGTCTTGTCACTATTGGTTTCAATACAAACATCCATAGCTCAGTGCAACAAGGGAACCTTTTTTGATAGCGGTTGAGCTATAGAATGAATTGTCACATCGATATATTATTTCAATTCGAGGGGTTCCTAACAGAATTCCCGCATGCCGGAATATTATGCTCGCTGTAAAATATCGATAAATGAAGAAAAAAAATCGGTGTGTATACTTATGTACGCGCGTTAGAAGTTATATTTCTTTGGGATAACCTAGATTCTTCGGCTAGCTCTAAATTATCTTGTTAAATTATACACTCAAGAAAAGGGACCGCTTATTGGAATGCCGGTGGTTTATTTATATAACTTCAACTTATATTACTAAATTATATAATTATTCATCGTTGCTTTTATTTTTAAAGTAACAACTGCCACTATGACGTTTAATAGTTTGTTTACGTAAGGAATTGCAAATGGCCGACAGTAATAAATTCGCTGCCTAGGCAACGGAACAATTCTAAACTATAATATTATACTGTATAATCGTCACGATTGGAATATCATACTGTGGCGTAATGGTAGTGCAGTCAGCTGATAACCGAACAATCGGTGGCTCGAATCCAATCGAGTGCGTTTTTTTTTGTGTGAAAAAATAAATTATGTGTCATGTCACACGCCAAAAATACACTCTGATCTGATTTCCCAAACGCGCCCAAAGAAGTATAACTTAAACTAAAAAACAATTAAAATGATATAATACATAAATTGTTGCAAACTCGTATGCGACCACAGGAGTTTGCATTAGTGCAAGAGTGTGTAACTTTTAATGAAATCACTTTCAATTTTTGCGGGAAATTTACGGAGCAAAAAGTGGAAGAAATGTAATTTCATTCGCAAATGATAACTTCCAATATTTCAGCAGATTTGGCACTAAATATTGTGATATCTGATAAAACGTCACATTACCTTACACTTTCTAAACAATTTTGTTTCATATTATATTATATACACTGATGAAAGCCGTATTTTTTTCGGCGTGGAAAATAGATCACTGACGAAAAACATCGCATAAATACGTGATTTTTTCACTTTATAAATCACTGGTGTAACACATTTAATTGGTTTTACACACGAGTTTCTGAAAATTATTAAGGACAACTCGAGGTACTAAAATGCAACAGTGGTTAAAAATTTCTTCAACGTTGCAGTGTATAGTTCAATCAATAGAGTTAGTTCATCAATTAGTTATTCAATAATTCGTCCAGTGGGTCTATTCTATACTTATCGAACACTAAAGTGATAAATAATATCAAACTTAGGGTAGGTTTGTATCAAAATATTAGCACTTATTGTAACAATTACACGAAGTTGTTTTTTATTGTTGCAATAAGTGCGATATTTTAACAACAGCAAGATAGGTGCTGTTAAAATATAGCACTTATTGCAACAATAAAAACCACATTCGTGTAATTTTTACAATAAGTGCTAATATTTTGATACAAACCAACCCTAAGTTTGATAATATTTATCACTTTATCACTTTTGCGGTCGATAAGTATAGAATAGACCAACAGGTGAGTTGTTTTTTTGTCTGAAAATTGTGTTGTGCACAATGCAAAGAACAGGCATAGCGACACCTGTACATAATACTTTACCTAGATATTATATATTTTGCACAAACTTTGTACTTAAGTGTTTTTTTTATATTTCTGTACAAATTTAACTATTGTAACGGCGTTGTTTCTACTCATCGCTCTTTTCATTTGCGCAAATAATTAACAATAATAATTTGACATAAGTATTAAATTTATTTTCAGACAGTTTTTTCATTTATTTTCAGTGGGTCAAAATCTAAAACTATAGATGTTTCATTATAAAACTGCCTGCCTCTCATATCTTGATCATAGATGTGTTCCTGTGGGTCTATTCTATACACAATATGGCTATTGACGGCTAGAGTAATATATATTATCACTGTATCAATTTTTTTATTAAGGTATTACTGTTACAATAAGTTAGCCGTCTAAACTGTCAAAACTGTCTAACTCGCCCTAAAAGTTAACACAGCCAAGAGAGGGACTGTTAAAACATAGCATTTTTGACAGTTTATACATTTAACTTATTGCAACAATTAACCGCTCAATACATAAATATGATAAACTACCATCGATAGGCGCCTTGTGTATAGAATAGACCCGCTGAGCATACATGAATTGGAAACCACTGACATAATCGATCAAAACAATGGCAAAAGACAGAAGAAAATGAAACAAAAGCAGTTTTTAACTAAATGATTTTTAATTAATTACTTTTTTTTTCAAAAAAAAACGTCCAATTTCACTGTTTATTGGCTTCCGAATGAATTGCGCAAAACGACTATATACACTGGATTCTCAATTTTCTTGCTTTTAAAATCCGACGTAACAAACAATTAATTGCAAGAACTGTGGCTTCATTATTATAGTAGTGAGCTGTAGGTAATTAACAAACCTTGTAAAATAAATCTTAGTATTAATTACCTTGCTAATTGTTTGTTTAATGAACAGGTATAATGAAACAAAGTTCTTATAAAAACAGTTATAACAAAAACATAACATTACAAGAACCTTCACAATTATTGTATTATTGTGGCGTCAATGGTGATTGGATAATCTTCATAAAAATGTCGTATTAATCCACGTGAAATACAGAAAAAATGCAGATATACAGAACGATTAAATAGACTTATTCGATTGTTTCTTTTTTAAATGAACGATATAAACAACGATTGGGTCTACGCGCACACTCCCTACCCACCCGTTCTATTTTTGTGAATATTCAGATATATATAACGAAGAAACACTGATTTTTTTAATCGACGGGAGACGATGGTTGGTTCTAGACACGCGCATCCTCTATCGAGCCGTTCCATTTCTATGAATGTACGTATATATCAGTGGCGAGTAGTGGAAATAGGCTGTTAAGATTCGACATAAATAGTAGGTATACACAAAACTTTGTCAGTCATACTTATTTGTTTTCATAGAACTTTGCAGATGGTTAGTTATTAAAATTCAATTAAACACTGCCTAAACCAAACCATAAAATTAGTTTAGGTATGCTATGGTGATCTGACATAAATAGGGCCCACTATTTTAGTCATACATATCGGTTTTCGTTGAATTAAGAATTCATTAAGTCCTGCCTTAATAAAAAATATTCTTCTACCTATAATTTTAGATATTTTATAGACAAGCGAATATTTTTTCACTATTATCTACTACGGCTTGGATTGGGCAGGGTTTAAATAAATTTAAAAAAAACTAAGAAATACTATCTACACATTGTAGTCTTGGTTCAATGAAAACAAATACCTACGTTTGAATGACAAAGTTTAGTGTGCACAGTTTATGTCGGATCTTAATAGCCTACCTCCACCCTTCGCCACTGATATAATACAATTGTTTAAGTTGAATAATGACAATATGAGTGTGATAGATCACTGTCAAGTTTGATACTGGATTATCACAGCATACGTGAAATTTGACATGCCATATTATGCATATTAATATTCAAGTCCAATTCAATCTGTTTTACATTAACACTCTGAATTCACCGCAAATTAAATTCTGTTACTCCCGATAAATAACAGCGTAGAGCACGACCTCCGCGGGTACGCCGCGAAGGGTTGTATGTGATTTGGCGCCGCATCAATTGATTGAAAGTGGATGTAGCAAGGCATACGTACCTACTGGGTACTCACTGTCCGTAAAATTAGTTCGCATTTGTTCGTAGAACTGCGAGAGGTAAACTGTCGTAGATCGAAATAAATGAATGCCTTAATAAAAATGTTATTTAACATAATGTTAAAAAATATAATATTACATTCGCGTATCTTATTACATTGGCAGATGCGCAGACCCAACCCGATCCAACGATCCACGCCGACCGTCGTGACCAACGTGTTTACACTATTTGCATTACACGCAATGATTCAATCGCGTTGGTCCTTGTTTTTTATTGGTTTAAAATAAACATAGTGTTGCTATTATTAAACATATAGATAGACCGAAAACTATTTCTTCGTTAGATTGGTGGCTACACTGTACAGTATTCCCGCGCAAATTTACGTCAAAACTGAGCTGTCAAACCTAGTGGGTGGTGTTCGGATAGCTTCGTACGTTCTCGGCAATCTTCACTTGGATCGGGACGACGTTAAATAGAATTTATCCCACTTTATTCACGATCGCTCCCGATCCTTGAAAACCATAGAGAATAGATTTTGATAGTCGTGGCACACGATCGGGTCAGAAGCAATCTGCCAATGTAATTTGAGCTTTACAAATGCTCATCATTTTCGTCGATCTATCTTAAGCTCAAACTACACCGACTTGAATTCACTTTCAGGCCGATCGTCTGGCCCGACTGCCCTCGATCGTGAAATGTTATTTTGGATCGTTCCCTAGAGTCGTGGCCAAAATAGAATAGTTCTTATTTTTCGGACATAATTCAATCGGCGATCAGTGACAATTACCGAGAACACACCGTAATCATCGAGTCGAAAGCAAAATATGGGAATTATTATATTTTACAGGCCATCTATAGACTAAAACCGCATGTGGTTTTGAACCGTGTGCCATACTAAACTTATGATTTCTGTCCATCCAAATATATTTTTACAGCAACTGATCGTATCCGATTATACCATACACGTACACTTACAAACTGAGGTGGAAAAAAAATCGGTGGAGGGGGCCGGGGATTTTTTTTCAGATTTTGGGGGCCGTGGTGTGAAAAAAATACCGTTAATCTTCTAAATGTCGCGGCATATTGTTGTATATATGCATAGTGGGTATGTCGGTAACATTAAAAAAAACACTTGTTTTTGTCTAATACCAGGATTGAAAATTGTATCCATGATTGTAAACCAGGGAACTCCCGGATAGCAGATGGTAGAGAAAAGATGGCCCTGCCCGGTGGTGGCCGACCTGTGTAAGGGGATGGCACAGGGAAGTGAAATACCTAATGGGAGTGGAGTAACACGCAACCGATCTCGAGTGTGTAAGAATATGGGATAAACTTAAACACGTGTCAAGAATACGCTTGTCCTTCGTTCTGACAACTGCTCTCGGTTTATGCACTGACATTCAATATTGGTGTATTTGAAGGTTGCAACACACACCATTGCACAGGATACACATTTAAAACCTTGCGTCAAAATGTAGTGTATTGCGGTTACAATTATATTTATTAATCTATTCTGTGTTGTAACTAGAGGTGGGAAAACTGGTCTATTTGGAAGAGTAAGTATACTTACTTACTTGGAATTCAAACTTGTTCCAAAATACTTACTAGTATTTGAAATATCGGCTTTAATAGAATCGCTAAAAATACACTGAGCTATTTTTTATTTTAAACATGTTTTGAGCTGTCTTAACAAGCCTGTGCCGTCACCTGAGGAAATGTACTGCCAATTACACAAAATTGATGACCTATTGTCATACATAAGATTATGTCATTTGAGTGCATAGACTAATAAATTAAAACATACTTTAAAGTCTACCAACTAACGAGCGACTCGCGTGATCTCATCGCATGCGTTCTAACAAGTTTTTTTGGAACAAGTTTATTGGGCCACACGTACTAAGTATGAGTAGTTTGCATCCGAGACTGGAGTACACAAACTGGTGAGAGTATTTCCAACTCACCTCTAGTTGTAATGCCAATTGGGTAATTCACCGCGGCACCTACTCTTGGATTTTTTTTAAATTTAAGATGCCGCCCTTTACCACGCGAAACACTTCCGAAATGCAGTTACGACAGTATACCCAGCGAGGTAATTCGATTTCGCGGTATTCAACGGAATGTTTGTACTACTTGAGCATGAAATACATTGTAACGCATTTACTGTTTTATTCACTACTCAGATATGGTATTATTTTCTATTATTATTTATTGGCCCATTGGGAAATGTAACCAATCGGAAAGTCCGAAGGTCGAACTGCGATGCAGCAATATCACGAATTTATTTTACAACTGGTAACTTATGACGCCGGCGTCGGTTGATTGATTCGCACGCAATTCCCGAGAGACGGTTTTTCACAGTGGAAAGTAAAATTGTATTTAGACGCAATTTCAATTTACTGAAGGCACGAGGACCCACGGGGTTACAAGTGATAACAAAGTTAAAAATGAGTTATTCCATAAAAAAATATTGACAGGGGTAAACACGGAGGCGGCTCTCGTGGCGCTTGCCTTCCACCCGAGTTCCTGGGTTCGATTCCCGGTCAGGACACACAATATTTATCTGTTTTTCTCAAAGCCTGGGTGTTTGTGATTGTTCAAAATTACTAACAACCACCTTGTACGAAAAAGCAAGGACATGGTTATTAATAATTCTAAAAAAAAAAACCCTGATGAGAGTTATGCTGCGATTGCATTATGATCACGGCACGTGCTGCCATATGCTGATAGGGCGACAAATTTAGTCTATGGTTTCGTCATTCCGCAGAATATTTTAAATGATCATTATCTTTATAAATTCAATTATGGAAAGTGCCAACTCTAAGTATTTATTTGTATTTTGGATTATTATTCATCATTCATGGAATTTCAATTAATTTTAACAGTTTCTACGTGTGTAAATTACTTGCGATATTGCATCCATAGATAATATTTTGACCGGAACCCAATCAGCAAACCATAGATAATAAACGTAAACACCAGTCATAGATAATAATAGAAAATCCATAGAGAATAAAAATAAAAACACAAAGAGTCGAAATGTGTAGGCATGCAGAACATAATAAAAAACGTTCATTGAGTCATGCAATTTCCGATATAGCGCGGTACGCGTGAGGTGACCTCATTTTTGTTCTGGCGATTTCGGCAGATTTTGCCAACTGTCAATGTTTGTTTAAAGGTTCAAAATGTGCTACGGGATGGAAACATCAGTCTGATAACATTTTAAATTCCAAGAAAACGACATTACACAGTTTTTTCCCGTAGCGGCAGCTTACTGTGACGTGACAGCACATAACGTGATGATAATGTATTTCAGGCATTAGAATATGTATTTTTTGACTAAATATCTATTGGTACACCTGAAAATTCGTTGGCACAATATGACAACAATGATGTAAGGAAATGACGCAGATTTGCAAGTTAACCGTTATTACTTAAGGGGGATCCTTAGCCCAACAGATAACCTAGCGGAAAATACGAAACTTGCAATCTGAGAATTTTTTTTGATAATTTACAATTTCAACTGTATTAATTAATAAATATGTATCTGAAAACATTAAAAAGATTTTTTAAGTCAAAGATAAACTTACAATTGTAAAAAAATGTGAATTTGTTGCAGGGTCACATATTATTATTACATTATATTTTATGGTCATATTTATTATTAAAATTTAGTTTATTAAGTTTTCAATTTTTTAACGTTTAGATTTTTGACTAAGTCATCGTTTTATAACTTGAAATCCTTTTTCCTTTTAATGTTTTTAGATAAATAGGTAGGTACTTATGTGTTTATTATTTAAAATATAAATTGTCAGTAAAATGTTTTCAAATTCACTCACTAGATGCATAACCGTTCACATAGATAGAAGAAAGTTTGTTTTTTAAGTTTTTGAAGTGCGCCGAGTATAGTACCTACGGGTATAAAATATTATAGTGTGGGGTCTCTATACCACGAAGGTATTATTTCCAGCAGAGGAAAACGTTTCAATATCCTGGTGAAACAAAATTCTACCCACACAAATCCACACTGCAGTAGCGGATCATAAAAATATTACCGAAGGGGCAAGGATGTGTGTTATACGGACTTTAGGGCGAAAAAAGCGCATACTCACTTCCGCCAAAAGATTCTGCGGTAAAACCGACACAGATATAAAGCAGGGTCCTAACTCACTTCCTGTACTGTTACGCCAAATATCCCGGTGTTACAACCGGGACCGCAACGGGGCATTACAGTGGCCTCGTGAATCGCGGCAATTTAACTCTCCAACCTAGCCATTCAGTCCTACATTTTTATTATGATATATATTACAAGATACATTTAACCGCATAGCGGTTTAGTTAGCTGAGTGCAAAACACTGAAATACATCAGTACGGTGGATTTTATAAATTTCAGTCGCCATTTTACAAAAAGGTGTCAGAATAAGATATACTGTATTCGAAATGATCCAAACGGTTAAATTGATAAATTTGTATGTTGCAAAATATTGTGATTTTTGAACATATCTACATCATTTTGAAAACACTTCTGAGAAAATAGATTATAACCAATAGAAAAACCCCGCAGGAATCGAACCTGCATTTCTCGGGTTTTGCGCCCACGCATATAGACCACTATGCTAAAGGTAGCATACTTAATTACGAAAATTTTTAAATAATGGCTCTTATAACACTTTATGAAGCGCTTTCTAAATTGAGCCACTATGGGCTACGGGCTTTTGTATTTTAAATCAAATAGGTATTACTTTAGGTAACTACTAACCGACGTCACGGATCACTCCAAGATATTTCAGTGTTGTAGCTTACTTGAACTTGCTTCATTTTTATAAAAACAATAAAAGACGGCACTAACGATTTTCAGTGTGAAAACTTAGTAATTGTCATAAATGTTGTACTTTTCTATGTGTTTTACCGTTTTATTCCGTGTTTTACCTTTCGGCATCTTTAGGCACAAAGCAAATGAACCAACTGACATATTATACCTAGTCACTTACTGTTTATATAGGTACAAAATACATCGCATTGATTTTTTTCACCACTGTTAGGGTTTCCATGGAAATAAGCCGAACCGAATGGTTTATGACGGTCTCACCTTGCGCCGAAACCGTTTATTGCCGTAATAAAACTTGTCGAGTGTTCACCCACTTATCTTCGGATTTGTATATACGGGCGCCGCCGTGTTCCATTATGCTCCATTCAAATAACGGTGTTTGTACATGCGCGTCTATTTGAAACAAGTATTCCTTATATTAAAACAGTAAAATATTTTTTCTCTATGGTCAGTTTTTGATGTCTATGGGCACTTAACTGTCAAATAAATGACAATTTCTCACATTTTGCCGCTAGATATCCCTAGTGGTCCATATATTATGAACCCGCTATTACATTTACTTTCATATTATTTCTTTTATTTTTCGATTAATACTACATTATGGCCGGATAATCCGAATGCCGAATAAACGTTATTGAATAAATAATCATTACAATATAAACAAATGAAAGTAAATGGTTATCGTGATAGTATACCTACCTACCATATAATTATTATGCATAAATCGATTCCAGCATAATCATGTGAATTGAGTTGTTCAAAATATTATATTACTTGTATTTATTTGATTTCATGAATCTGCGTCTGATGTGTATTTACTAACGAGACTCTTAAATTTGAAAGCGTCGCCGCTTTTACGAAATTTGCGGCATTGTAGATTAGCTTTATCTACGAAAGCAAAGTTTACTACCTATAAATAAAGCATTCATGATTGAATAAAATGAAGCACCAATTATAGAATCAATTGTAAAATAGATAGTACCATTAGACAATAATCAAAATAATACACTGAATCATAATGAAATACGGAAGAAAACAAGTACCTATGACAATTATCAACAAACGCGGGCTGTCAGTTGCGATCTGTCAAAAATGGAGTCTGCCGAATTTAGCAATCGGTTCGCTAAACTTATGGTAGAGGGGCATTAGGTGTTCGGGTTCGGCGAGATGCTTATGTACTAAATTTGGATGAACGCAATTATACGGGCGTATTATATATCTGGCGTAAAATCGCATTCGAAAATTTTGGATGAACTATGTGTCAGTAAAAATAGAAAAAATCTTTCACATCAAAAATCAAAAAGGTTTTCACGCAATATGATTCAGATTATACGAGAGAATCTTCGTTTTTCTCTTCGTTAATCTCCGGAAAACTACGGAATGATCATTATATAGACAACTTTGCAGGAGAGATAAATAATTATCAGTGACGTATCGCGTATTAAACATGTGGTGTTTTTTATTGATAAGATTTAAGGTACCCATATTTTTTGTTCTTTCTAGTTCAAAACATTTTTTTTAACCTCCAAAGACATTTTAATGTTTTTCTTTGTTATTAAAGACATTATGGGTTTATTGAACATTTGAAAACACTTCCGAGAAAATATATAAGTAACCAATAGAAAAATATTTTTTGAAAAAAATACGATAACCGGCAGGATCGAGCCTGCGTCTCTCGGGTTTCGCGCCCTTGTACATTGACCACAATACAAGAGGTATCCTACTTAATTGCTACAAATTGTATACTAGTATATAGTACTTATACGTACTTAGACTTTCTAATAATTTAATAAACTATTTCTTTTATTCAACGAATAAAAGACACAAAATTTGAGAATGCAACATTATATATATTGAACATACATAATTTGAAAATATCTCATGCATATACACACTAGAAAAATAAAAGCGTCCCGTCCCGTCAAGTCCCGACGGGTGTCGTATTTTTTTATACACAATGATTTTTTCTAGTGTGTTTTCAAATTATGTACGTTCAATATATAGAATGTTACATTCTCAAATCGTGTGCCTTATTCGTTGAATAAAAGAAATGGTTTATTATATAACATTATTTGTAAATAAAAATACTTACTAAAGTTTCAAAACAGGTGAGACGATGAGTCGAAAGAGGGAATATTTAGGGAAGTTTTCCCCGTCTAGTTGTAATATATAATTCATGATTCGGATGTGTTTTCTAGCATCCGTAAGTATGCTTGGCCATACCGTTGAAATGTCTAAAATTGCGTGTGTAAAATTTACAAACGCAATTTTAGACTAGTTAGTTAGTTCGAAACATCGGAATCTGTTCAAATATTTAATATTTGAACAGATTCCGATGTTTCGAACAGATTAAATGTGCAACAATCATTAGTCATCTGTTTTTAATTTGCTAAATAGAGTAATACGTCTTATTCTGCATTTACACCCTGTCATATACATCGGAAATATTGGTTGTGTAACGATTTATAAGATAGACCGTTCAATGCGAATTCAATGATGCATTTGAATGTGCAATATTATAAACACTGCTGTGTAAGGAGTTTGTGCTATGTTATGTACACTTTTTCAATTGACAATAAACAAACTCAATATTGACCGATGTCTTACACAAACTTACGACACTTAAAGACACAGCAGAGCAATGGAACAGCAGATACACAATATCTGTCTCAGGATCATGAACACAGAAATTTACTCCACACGTAATCACTGCATCGAACGGACTCACACACATACCAACAGGCCACGTAGCACTGAGAGCTAATCTAAAAATATTCAAACTGAATGTTGTACTATTCACGGCAACATATATCAAAAAGTGGGAGTGAGGTATGTCATCAACGACTGCCCAATACTATAAAAGAATCGATGGGCTCTCGAAGATACAATTACGAAATTTACATTTAAAAACAATAGAAAATATAATTATAGTCATAATTTTTTTTTAAATTAAATGGAGAAACATAACAACACGAAACTCACTACAGACTACATCTTAAACACGTAATGTAAATTTACTTGGTACGTACTCTAGTAATTTGTGACATTTTCTACTTAACCAAACATTATAACCATGGCCCCAATGAGGGGGCGACAGGGCTCTAGCCTGGGGGGCCGGGCTCAGGAAGGACCTGGCGTGGCGAGTTGCCAGATATGTGATATAAACACACATCACAAATTCTCTCTAATAGTAAAAAAGGTTATTTTTTTAGATTATGTGGTGTATGTATTAAATGGATGTATTAAAATATACAAAAAAAAAACACTAAATATACACATTAATTTTACCGCGTACACCATTTACCAAACGCTATTGTAGCGCGTCACACTGGCTTTATCTTTAGCGATAGGTAGGGGGGGCGCCAAAGATCTTAGCCTGGGGGCCCGCTTCAGGATCTGCGTGCCATGATTATAACTATCTTTTTTTACGAATAACCTCTCACAAATTCCATATCTTGTACGAAATAGCAATGATATGGTTGACATGTTTTTCAAAATATCTAGCATTCGTAAATAATAATATAGTAATAATACTAATGAAAACAGAAGAAATACAAGAAAATAGATAATGTAAATGATAACTGTATTTCATTTTTCCGTTTTAAAAAAAAAAAAAAAAATCGGTTAGGTACATATTCAAACACGCGCGTTAACATGATCTTACTCCCTACTTCATTTATCGTTTGTCAATTTATGGCTACGGCCGAATGTTGTAGCTTAGCTACTGGAAATGCCAATAGAAATGGAGTATTTCAAAAAAATACTACCTTATTCTTAGGTCAATACTTATTATAAAGCAAAAATTATTCGTAGGATGTTTATCACATTTGAATTGTCAAAGACATATCTTATAATCAGTATCTTTAGAATTATCTTCAAATGTGTTCATCGTGCCCATTTTTTAATAATAAAATGCCTAACTCTTGTCAAATTTGGGATCAAAAAGATTATAAAATATATTTTTTATCGTAAATATGTTACTATAATTATAATGTTAACATTAATTTGACTAATGGTTTTGTAAATGCGTTTAAAAATTAGTATATCTAAAAAATCTTAACACCACTCCACATGGACGTACTGAAATATGACTATATTCTAAAACATTAGAGCGAGAGGTTTAAAAAGAATACTATTTTATGTAATAAGAATACTTTATGCAGTCATCAAATGTGTAAAATAAATATAAATGATAATAAGGCTTCAAAATTATATAAATAGATTATCTACAACTTTTAAGGAATGTCCAGGGTTATGCTCTGAAAATACCATAAAAGCTCCATTTTGACCTACGCATGTGGGCCGTTAAGTAGACGCCTCCTAGCAGTTGTCGATCAGCCCGTGCATTAAATAATCTGAATACTTCCCTGTTTATGAAGTTTAAAACATGTAAAATAAAACCCTGCAGATAAGGTATAGTCGAGCGCCATTCACTGCGCGACTGAATAGGCATAACTCTTGCTAGAAACTTTGTAGCAGGAAATATTAATTTATTACTATACACAGAATTTGCATACTGACTAGGAAATATTTTAGTGTAGGAGTTTTTCTATTATTTATCTAAGTATATTTTTTTTTCTATATTGTTATATCAGTTATGTGTAATGATTGTTTATGGTTGATATAGTTTAGCACATTAATCGCCAACTAGTTTTACATAAAATAGTTAAAAAATGATTATTTGTTTCTAAGGTATTATTTGATAGGTTATGAAAGAATATAATGTTTTTTTTTCATTTTGATGATTTCTTTACGTAGATATTGGTTTTTATGATGTGCCGGCCACATGTGTCCGTCGCGGCGCCAACAAGTTAATTTATTATATTGCGCCGGGCCGGCCATTTCGCCAGTCACCTGTCCATATGTGTTGACGAGAGCATGGCGCCATTTCGAGGTCGAATTATAGTTAGATAGTATATAAACAGAAAAGGCACAAATACGGAATAAAAGTTTTCAAATTGGGTAGTATAATACCTGGATACACATAAACTGGAAATATACGTATACATACATTATAATCATTTTTGTAATTCTATTTTTTTATTATTTACATAATTTTTATAACTTACATTTTTATAATGTATTTAATTTTTATTTTTATATCAATAAAAACACATTTACAATTTAAAAGGAAAACTTTTTTTTTCATTATGTACATTCTTTACATTAGTGAGCCTATATTTTGTGACTGGGAAGAAATATTTTCAGGCCAAGTGGCAGTAATATACAGAAGGGCCATGCCAGTAATGAAGGGAAAAATTCACTGCGCGCGTGCCCGCCGGCGCTGTAGAACAACTCTTTTTTTGCCGGTCACCCCCATGGCGATCAACGTGTTAGTTGTATATGTGAAAACGAGTAGATGAAGTAATCGAAAAGTATCGTCTAGAAATAATGAGAAAACCTGATTTCCGTTTCACGAGTTTATTTTTTATGAAATTTCTATATTCAAATTACAAATGACCGTCTCCCGAAATCGAGAAAATTATAGAACAAAAAAATGGGTAAAAGAAAAAGGCTTGAACCCGACTTAGAATCTATACGGAAAACCGCAAATTTGGAAGGAGTTTAAAAAAGTCTCTGATTCTGGACGGAAAATATATGAATATAAATCAAAGGGTTAAAAAACTTTATTCACATAAAATATTTTCTTCTCGTAAAACTTTAAATAAAAAAAAAATCTTGAGAAACCAATAAACATAACACAGTTAAATATTGCTTGATTCTCGAAATGATTTAATGAAATGACATGTCAGATAGACTCTCTAAAATTATAAAATATGTCTGCAAAGAGTTCAGCAGTTCTTTGGCCACGTAGTCAGAATGGAAAACAAATCGAAAAGCTCATCGTTAGAGGAAATATCGAAAGTCTACGCCGGAAGGAGGGGGCGTCTACTAGATAGGCCTACCAATCGAAGAGTGCCACGGTTCTCTCAATACATTCAGTTATGCGGACGGCGGAATGCAAGGATAGCTGGAGAGACACTAAGGCATTTGGAACAAACACGTTCACTTAGTTCGTAGAGCAGCCGTCTTAGTATGGCGTAGTAGTTGAACTTAAGACAAAAGGTATAAATATAATAATATAATAAAGACAATAAATTGTCATTTCGGACATTCCAGTAGTTTTAACAGTTTCAAATTTATGGTCATAATAAATACCACTATAATATAAATAATACGTACATGTAGGGTCATTCTCGTTCGTGTGAATGGAGAGAAACGAAGCTTTGAAAGGCATACATAATAATATTAATATGTAATATGCTATATTTGAGATGATAAGTCAAAAACAAAAATTTATATCGTCGTTATGACGTCATTATAAGTGTCATGGC
Source organism: Rhyacophila brunnea (assembly GCF_057557595.1). Lineage (NCBI taxonomy): Eukaryota > Metazoa > Arthropoda > Insecta > Trichoptera > Rhyacophilidae > Rhyacophila > Rhyacophila brunnea. The sequence continues at coordinate 28,456,654 of NW_028232774.1, forward strand.
GTATCCGGATCCCGGAAGTAGTCCTTTCGGTTTGATTAAGATGGCGGTAAATCTTATAGGTTGGGTACGTGCACTTTCACTAAAACAGTTGTGCGAAAGAAAATTAGCCAAAACCACTAAGCCGAGTGACAAAAGCCATTGAAACCGAATGGAAATGTCATCGAATAAATCTTTCCCGACGCGGAACTCATACGGGCGGAGGAAACGCAGTCGGATTTTCAAATTGCGAAATATAATTCCGAAAAATAGTAAATATATTTATGGCATCAAAGGTGTTGAATAAACCTTGCCTGATAGTTGAGAAATGGAGCCTAAATGTATGAAATTGAGGCAAAAAATATACTGATTAAGTTAGCTACAGGTCAATCCCGCAAATTATCCAACAGGGCTGCACTCAGCCATAAAACTTCCACGACTTTTCAAAGTTTTGCAAACACTAATGAAGTTTGAAAAGTCTAGTATGTACCTACTTTATATTGAATTATTTTTGTAAAAAAAACATTATTCATCATGGAAAAACAAAGGATGGAAATATCCACTTCTTCTTGAAGAGCTTAAAAGTTTACGCCGTTCACATAAAATTAGTGTAGGTACAAAAAAAGGTTAAAAAAAAAACCAATATTTTTATTAAAGCCTACGTAGTATTTAATTATATTAAAAAAACACACATTATTATTTATAAGCTCTGTTTTTATTTGGATAAGATATCCACTTACTGGGCGTCTTATGTGGGCGAAGTCGGCGAAGCGTTGAGCGGCGCGCGCAACTCAAACGTATAACCGTGTGTGAAAATGTTCGTAAACAAAGTCTTTTTTTTGGTTATACGTTTATACGGTTATACGTTTGAGTTGCGCGCGCCGCTCAACGCTTCGCCGACTTCGCCCACGTAAAGGTTTAATTACATTGGCAGACGCACAGACCCAACCCGATCCAACAACCGTCGTGGCCAACGTTTTAACACTATTTGCAATTACACGCAACGATTCAATCGCGTTGGTCCTTGCTTTTGATTGGTTTAAAATAAACATAGTGTTGCTATCATTAAACCGAAAACTAGATATTTCTTAGATTGGTGGCTACACTGAACGTATTTCCGCGCAATTTTACGTCAAAAAAACTTAACTGTCAAACCTAGCGAGCAACTGTTGAAATTTGCGCGGCCGTTTGACATTTATAGAAAGTTTTGTATACGTATTGTTAATTTACATCATGGATAACTGGGCGAGCTTGAATCTCCAAGCTAAGCGATTAAGACTAATTGTAGCGAGTGTGGCTATATTTCAACTGGCGTGTATTAATTCGACGAGGACCGTGTCTTCAGCGCTAGTCCATACATTTTTTTGAGATTTCGCCATCTTCTAGTTGTCGAGCAGTAGAATGAACGACCGTTTGCGTGGCTCGCGAGCGGGCGCGTATTCGGCTATTTTCGTACGCTTTCGGCAATTTTCGCTTGCTAATGAATGGATCGCACGACGGAGTAATAGAAAATTTTCCACTTTTGTCCCGATCGCTCACGATCCTTAAAAACCATAGAGAATAGAGTTTGACAGTCGTGGCAGACGATCGGGCCAGACGCAATCTGCCAATGTAATCTGAGCTTACGACGCCCAGTAACGGAAACAATTTATAAATTTATAACATAGCTCTCTTCATTATGATCTTTACAGATTGTATAATCATATCCAATAAAATATGGTAATATTTATATATAATTCATATATCTGAAATGTCAAACATAATATTACATTATGGGTTGATAAATATGTATTAATTGTCATTTGATGGAAATTGGATCGGTTTCATTGAAACGGGTTTCGTTTTACGGGGTCTGGACCTATGGTAAACATAATATATTTTTTTAAAGGTGCCGATAGTTTTGTATTTTAATTAAAAATTCACCCCTGCCACTAACTTTCATAGAACATTTCAAATGTCAAAATAACATAGTTTGTTTGTTGCATAGCAACTGGGATATATTATGATAAACTGACATTTGCTTTAGCATAACTAGATATTAAGAAAAACGAGGAAAGATATATCTTATATAAATGCAACATCATTGGATGGTACGCTAATTATTATTCTAATTTCAACATAAAGTGCTCTAAACTTTGATTTACAATTTCTTGCCTAGCCTATTTCAAACCTTTGTTTTTGCTCTTCTACAAAATAGTGTTACAGGCAGACAATCATTTGTCATCGCTGTAGAAATCGATATTCAAAAAAACAATTACCCACTGTGCTATTGAAGAAAATTGTGTATTTACCACTCTGAATACTAGTACGGATAGGGGTGTTTAAAACATGAGTTTACAACACATATGTCGTGACTAGGGAGTCCAATCCCGGGATCCCGAACTATTTTCGATACCTATGAATCCGGGGATTGGTAGACATAATCCCGAATCTTTCGGGATTAATTTTTTATCAATTTTTATGGAAAATAAAGTAAAAACGAAAATATAACAGAAAAAAATACTTTTAACAACAAATAACTACATTAGAAATAAACTGAGTTTGAATTAAGTTTGATTTATTACCCATGTGTAAGTTGCCAATTCATTTTATTTTTTCACATAAATTAATAAAAATGAGAAAGATTGGAAAAAATAATGCTTCGCACTTTTAACAAAGTAATCCCCAACACGATCTTATACGTTTTACGGCAGTTTCATATTTGGTTGACTAATTAGATTTATGAAGCAGAAAGGCCATAAACCATGATTTGCTTTACTATTTTAAATCTCGCTAACCCATTCAATAAGTCTTTACTATCAGAAACAGCAATCTAATATAAAAACAATATTGATTTTACGAAATTTTATAAATGAAAATCGACTATATCAACTATGGGAAAAATTCCAAACCCCGGGACCAGTCCCGGGATCCCGGGATTGTCAAATTGTAATCCCGAAATTCCGGGATTAAAATTTTGGCTCGGGATTGGATTCCCTAGTCGTGACGTGTGATCTAATGAGTCGTCAACACTACTAAATAATAAAATATTTAAAATATTTACTCCAATATACCAATTCTTTTCAATCGTATGTTTTAATAGCAGACTTGTGCATATGGACTGTCTTCGGACGGAATTAGATATTAAATTGATTTATTTTGTCAAAAATGTATGTAAATGTATTTATATGGCACAGAAGAAATCGAATATGTATTAACATAATCAAAAACAAAATCAAAAAACACGACTAAAAGTCTGAACAAACAGTTTCAAAACACCTACCACTGATAAAAGTCCAACGAACATTATAAAAAAAATCCGACAGTTACCGACGGAAAAGATAAAATGTAGTTTTTAAAAGACTATAAAAAGTGTAACCTTCGTCTAAAACCAGGCACGCACACAAGATGAGGGGGGTTTAGAGTCCTGACCCCCCCCCCCCCCCCCAATAAACGTACAAATTACGAATTATTTAGGTAAATAGAATATGATTTATTCTTACTCATCGTCAGCACCTCATGACTGAGGATCGTAAACTGGATGATTTGGCTGACTAATAGCCTTTCAAGGGGTTGGCCTCACTCCTCTCGCCATTCTTGAACATTTTCCCGCCGAAAGACCGTGGCACTCATAAATTGGTGCAACTATCTGCGCATCCAATGTTTGGTTTAATATTCCGAATCAGCAAGACAGCGCAGACAACACAAACGAACACTGGCTCTAATAATTATGACGATTAAGCTACGCGCATTTGATAACCACTGGTGGATGTTGGATGAAACAGCTCGCAATAACTTGTAAGTGTACCCCTAGTTATAGTGCAGGTCAGGTGTTTACCGTTATATTGAAAATGCAAAGTGTCTGGGTATGGGAAATGTCTATGGAAATGTGCAGTATTCCGCATTTGAAATGATGGGGAGCTATTTTCTTAATCCCGCCCCCTCCCGTCGCCTTAAAAAAACATTATGCATATTTTTCGAAATATACCCCCCCCCCCAAACTATTTTTCTGTGTGCGCACCTGTCTATAACAGAAAACAATCAAGTACTTATATATAAATGTAATGATTGATAATCAACATGTCAAATTATATTTTCTGCTTATTTTGAATGTGTTTTTTGGCCCATTGAAAAATGTATTTTTATGCAAATATAGCGGGGTGTCACAGGTTATATGGCTGTTAAAAAGGAGTCTCTAAAAAGGTTGCTTTAGAATTTTGAATGATTCGATTGTATAGCCAATTCAATGAGTGACACTAATGGATTCCTATTTTGGTTCATTTCTGAATGATGCAAAAACCATATACAAACAAATGGTAAAATATTCTGGAAATAGTAGTTTTTTATTTTCCCACCAATTGTCTGTGATTGTTAATTTTTCGTGAACCATAAAAATTACAGAGCAACGAAGGAAAGAGAGACTGTATCCGGTTAGATGTACAGTCACTGTCACAATAATATTTCCATAGGCGAAGGGTGGAGGTAGACTGTTAAGATCTGACATAAATAGTGCATACTGCATTTTTCAGTTATATGTCGGTATTTGTTTTCATTGAACTAATACTACAATTTTATTTACAGATGTTGTTGGTTAGTTTTTAAAATTCAATTAAACCTTGCGAAAACCAAGCCATAATAGATCACAGTCACTGTCACAATGATATATCCATAGCAGTGGCGAAGGGTGGAGGTAGGCTGTTAAGATCTGACATAAATAATGCATACTAAACTATGTCAGTTATACGTATTTGTTTTCGTTGAATTAAGAATACATATTACACATGTTGGTCAGTTTTTCTTTAAATTCATTAAGCCAGGCATTAACCATAATATTTAAAATTATTATTTTATCTATAAAATATCCAATAGATATAGATAGATGAGTAATTTTTGACTGTTATCTATTATGGCTTGGTTTTAGCATGTTTTAATAGAATTTTAAAAACTAACAACATCTGTAAATTGTAGTCTTAATTCAATGAAAACCAGGGCTCGAAATGGATCGGAACGCCGGGAGCGCCGTTCCGGTTCATAAAATCTCGTGAAAAATAATTTGATCGTCTGATCTACATAAATATGCGATATAACAAAAAAACTTACACTTATTTTTATAAAATACACATAAAATTACATAGGTAATTAATTTTATATTTTCGTGAAATTATCGAGCGCTCCGTTTCGTAAATTTTTCCATTTCGATCGCTGAATTGAAAACAAATACGTACAACCGACAAAGCTTAGTATGCACAATTTATATCGGATCTTAACAGCCTACCTCCACCCTTCGCCACTATATTATATACTTTGCATTTATATATTGCCCTGGGCTAATATTTTATTGAAAATGTTTATTTCATATTAGTATTTTTTCCGCATGTTCAAGTTATAAAAAGAATAACTAGAATGCAACACGGGACTGCATCAGTGTATATTATTTGATATGCCCTCAAATTGTGTAGGTATATGTGTTATTTCGGGATATGTATCATATTGACAGTATTATTTCAATTTATTTTACGGGTTCCGATGCCCCTATCAATTCGGGGACCCTCAGATAAAGCCCTATGGTAAATTCGGTCCACTATAAGAAAAAAACATTGAATGTGACCCTCACTCGGAGGTGGCTTGCACACTTTCCTAAGGAGGAAAATCAAAGATTTGAGAAAAACGTCGACCTCTACATTTTGATCTACCTAACTACCATTATAGATGAAAATCTATATAGGCCAAGGTATCGAAAAAATATCGAAATGTTTTTTTTTTCGAAAATGAAAGCGCCTGAAAGTGCAAGACTTTCTATTTTTAGCTTTTCCAATGATCCTGTCTCACGTAATGTAGGTGTGATGTTGGTATACGTCGGTTTTTCTTTTCGGCAAGAGCTCAGGAAATTAGCTTTTTTCACAAGAGGTTGAATATCGGAATATAGCCTATATACGTTTACTCTGTTACGTATATTCGTTGCATATATATATATGTAAAATATTTCTAGGCTTTCTCCTTTTTAGATATTGAATTCTTTCTCTCAACGTCGCACGTGTTTTCGAAAATGAAAAAAAATATGTGGATATCTTTGTACTAACCTATTACAAATGAATAAAATATTTTCAAGATATTATGTAGATGGGATGTAGGTTACGTGAAAATGTTTTACATCGAATGTTGTAAAAATAAAACTTTCAATAATACAATATAGCTACTCTATTTTTACCCGTTATGAAATATTTAAAAAATAGTTGCTTCAATTAGATGTATAGTATACGCTTCATAACTTTGCACTCTGGCTCTAGGATGAAAATGATCTACTTAATATATTCTAAAAATATGTCTTAATCTATGTATTTATTACTACATAATATTCGAGGGTATACCTACTGACAGAACGCATTATTTCAGTTTTTGCTGGTTTTCTGTTTTAAATGCCAAAATGTATACAATTTTACGCTCTACGTCCTGGTAAAACGCACAAAGGCATAATATAATAATAATGGTGAGAAAATAGAAACATTATTAAATCATATTGTTATTTTTTTAATTCTGATAGAAAGCATGATAATGACCTAATGCGTTCTGCGTATACAAAATACAGGACTTGTAACATGTCGTATATTGTGTTTGCCATAAAGGTTAGTCTTTATAATGTAGAAAAAATGTTTTTAAATCATAAAAAAATCTACGTGGGAGAACGCTTTGAAAAAAAATTAAAGTCCTTTTTGCGATTATCTCAGAACTTGTTTTAATGAGTTAATGCTTTTTGTCAGTATAGCCTCGAATATATTAATACAGGTGAATATCATTTCATCTAATTTTATGCGAGTTAAACAGGCAAAGAGGCGTATTAGTGTAGTAAAAAGTACAAAGTTATAAAACGTACCTACAGGTACTCAACAGTCCAACTCTAACATTATAACTTGGAGCCTTTCTACAACCAGGTAAATAAAACACAGCAGGTCAACGGCTACTGATCGCCTTTAAATTTTGCAAACTACACTAATTACTTAAACTGGCGTTAGACCATTCAGAACAGTGGATAACTGCATAACCGTCTGGTTGAGATGCCCAACACGAGGTGTTTGATGATCAAGGATGCCTCAACGATCAGCATCTCTGATTGAATGAGGGTGACGAAAGATAGATCGAAATGGTGACTTCAACATTAACAATCCAACATATTAGCGATTTCGGAGTCAAAACATATGAGACCATATTGAGTCTCAAGTAAGCGGCAAAAGTCAGTTATATGCAGATCTGTACCGAAATTTATAATAATAATTGAATACATCGTTAATAATGTGACTGTACATATTATGTATACTGTATGGACCCAATTACCATTCAACAGCAAAGTGTGATAAATAAAAATATGTAAGTAGCAATTCATGTAAATCGACCAATTTTATAGTTGAGCCAACACGAATATATCATTAAATTCGATTCTACTTCATAAATTCCTGCATTTACTTCAGTTAAGCTCGGTTCAGACACGGCGGATTCCCGCAGATGCAAACCGTGCGATCTGATCCGCGCGGAGCCAAATTGCACTAGCATCTATATTCTTTCAGCAATTCGCTAGTCAACATTAGCGTCAAAAAATGGATCCATACAGGGCGTTAAATGCAGAGGCATGTAAATAAACCACACAGTTCGGACATGTCGCACCCCCAGTAAAATACTGTAGTAATCCAGAAAATGGCATTTTGCAGGAGAGCCATTTGAAGTTTCAAATATTCTTTGTAAATACAGGAAAAGTCTGAATGTAAAAATTATTCCTCATTTTTATGGAAAAACATGATCTATTTTCAACTGTATCCATCATTTTTCTCTAAAACATATACAAATAAAGATATTTGAATATTTCTGAGTTACGACAGTATTTTATTAGGATATTTGAAAATTTCATGGTAAAATTTGAATCAACTCAATATTTTCTATGTAAATTTCCCTACCATCACTCTAATAATTTCAACTAATTTGTTGGGCACTGTAAAGGAAGGTTTTCAAAATATTAAGTTATGGTACAATCTTTAAAGATTTATTGAAAAAAAACAAGAAAAATACAATTATTAGTTCAAAACAACAAAAAAATACTTAATTATTTTATTTAATGGGCAAATAAAATTTCTAGATACGATTTTTAATTTTTAAACATCACTTGGAAGAGAAGCAACAAAATCATGATAAAATTCACGATGTTTAGCATTTCAGAGAGAAAGCAAATCCTTCTTTTTAATTGTCGTTATTTTTGGCCGCTCTTGATATGCTTTGAGTCTCTGTCTACTTTTATAACTTTAATCTTCTGCCACAAAAATTTTTCTCCATTTTCATCCGTGTTGTAATTTTTACCGATTTCATCTGCTAGTTTTTTCTTGTTGTGAAAATTATTTGTTGTCATGGGTTTAACAATGTATGGTTGTCCTGTTTTATAACTTGTTTGTACAATGGTAATCATTTGGCCGGGCACAAATATTGGTCCACTTTTTAGAGCCCTAGTCTTCTGTTGCTCAATTGTAGAATGGACAATATCGCCTTCATTTTGGGTATGCCCGATGACCAAAAACTTATGAGACATCGTTTTATTTTTTTGTGAATTCCTGATGGCATATAAATACATTGCAGCAATGTATTTATTTTTATTCTACCCGGCACAATTGTCTCTGTAAAAAATAAAATGCTCAATGTGATGATATTTTTCACATGCAATGTAATCGAGTACACAGCTACCAATTTCATTGGATCTTCGTGCAGCTTGACTCTCATCCCACATGTATCAGTTTGCAATATTTTCAGTGATATTATAGACTGTAAGATTGTACATTGCCGACTTTCGTTTATAATAGAAAGTTGACACATTTCCGCAAGGAAGCGGTAAAACAGCCTGCAAATCATATACAGCTACATTAATGACGCTGTTTTGGCCATTAGTTCGGGACTCTGCTACGTCTTTGGTCTTTTCATCCCTTGCCTCTTTTTTTCCAGGTTGATGTGTCTCATACTTTTCTTGAAGTTGTTCTTTTTCTTCTGGTGAACAATTATTGTATGGGTCGCATTCAACCCACAAATCTTTTTTAGGCTTAGAGAAGCCAATATTAAATTCGTCATTAAATATGGATGTGTATAATAGTGTTCTTTTCCAAATGGCATATTGCTGTCAGCTTGTTGTTTTTTGTATAACCGATACATTTCAGCAATTGTTAATTTACCATCTAAATACAATCTAGATGTCTGTGCACGCAAATAATGTTACTCGATCACTGGAAAGACTTAATGTGAGTTCTTATATCATTTTTTAAATCATCTTCAATTTTTTTGTGATTGCCATGGTGACCTCTTTGTTCTGGAATTGGCGTTCCGAAAAGAAGATCCCTTGTTTTCCACACAGTGGAGCAGTACCTTTCACTCACCCCAAATGTGTTGATAAAGTATTTTTTGCATACTTCTTTACTTCCATTTAATTGAAGTTGATAACAAACATTGTTGCCTCTGCTGCTTCCAGTTTTTTTGTTTGAATACTTTGGAACAATAATATCCATGCAACTAGTGAGAAAATTACGATGTATCTCAAGATCTTACTGTAGTAACAGAGTTACAACAGTATTTTTTTGAAAAATATTGTTTTAGTTTTTTAGAAAGCTTCTTGTAAAATACTGTCGTAACTTAGTTACAACACTATTTTATTATCGATTTAACAGTTTTCGGAAAGTAATGTACTGTATTAAATGCTTTCTCTCTGACAATATTTGAGTTTGAGATATGACAATATTTTATTAAAATAGCAAAAAAAAATACGAATCCAACCACATCCATAACTCGAAAACGCCGATTTCAGACTTACGACAGTATCTTACTGGGGGTGCGATGTGATAATGAAGAGCTTGGAGATAGAATTGTTTATTGATGAAAAGAAATACAATTCGGGATATCCAATAATAAATAGAACAATAAAAAGGTGAGCGTGGTAGGAATAAGTGAAAATATTATCGGATGGAGAGGGCACATATCCTTTATAAGAGTATTGCAACTTCAAATTTCTTCTCGAAGTATCGCAAATAATTCCTCGAATGATTTTAGTGACATCCTGAAGAATTTTGGTTCAAATTTTCTCAATTTAGGATAGGTATAGTGGGCCGTGTCCGGGAACTTGTACGTATGCAGTTCGCCGTATCACACTTCACCGCGAAGTGTTGTATCGGAAATATATAGCCGTGCATTAAAGACCGTCCAACCTCTGGGTCGTATAGTACTGACATAAAATTCATGTCTAAATAAAACACGGTTCTTGTCGGTTTACAAGTGGAAACCCAAATTAAACCTAAAGTAAACCAAACCTAACCTAACAAATAATCCAATATATTGTCTATTTTCAAAATTGCCAATATACTGGATTATTTGTTAGGTTAGGTTAGGTTTTCATTCTTGAATTTTGCCAAAATCAGCTATGAATATTGAATTAATGTTCATATTGAATCTAATAAAATTGAAGACCGTATAGTACATGGTCCCATAAGAAAGCTCACGGCGACCTGTGCCACGTGCATGTGCAAGCCGATCTCCTAATATCGGGTGCACCTATTATGTTTATTATTTTTATGGAGCACCCAAAAGCATATCGCTTCTTTGAGTTTCATGTAGACACTGAAGCTCCTTACTCAGTTTCCGCGTGGAAACCGCGACATTCTGAATAGCTATCAATTTCCGCGCGGTCCACTACGCGCGAAATCCGCTGACTATGAACCGAGCCTAACGAGTGAGGAAGTACAATTTTAGTATTGTTAAATTTATTGTCACCATAAAAATCCTGTATATGTGTGGATCGGACAGTATGCACAATGTATTTGGCTGGAATGCAGCCAGACGGTTATAATGCACGGTCCAAATGAATGGAATAAAGGTAAATATTACGATAAATTAGTATTTTTATATACCATCGTCCTACTATGAAAACCTTCTATGTCTGATTTATGTAGATTTTCAGGAGAGAGTTGAAACGTATTTATTTATTACATTTCTTTTATAAATATTTTTTGAAGTTATACTTCTTTTGACGCGTTTGAGAAAACAGATCAGAGTGTATTTTTGGCGTGTAACGAAGTTACGCGCGCCGATGCAACACATAATTTATTATTATGATCATATTCATTTCGGTCTCAAGGGTACATGCGCATGCATTATATTGGAGTGTATATTTATTTTTCATTGTAAAGATTGTGTATCAAGATTTGAGGCTATATTTATGTAAGTATTATTTATGAGTAAAATTAAATATCAATAAATAAATATTTTTTTTGCCTACAATCTAGAATGGAGAAAGAAAACAAGTATAGTGAGACCTACACTTTTAGAAACGTAATATTAACCAAACAACATGATAACTGACTTCCTTCTGCTTACCTACATCTTTAGTATAATTTCATTGTTTTTAAGACACATTTTTCTCTATAAAATAACACTACTTTTTAATGAACATTTTTAGTATCTACATTCTAATAAAACAACTTATTTCATAATTCTTCTGCATTCCAAAATTAACGTATGGATCAGGAAAATGGACACAGCAAACCGGATTGGAGAAAAATGGATATAAAGAGGAAAAATTATGAGAAGGTTCATTGAGGCTGTCACAGAAAATGACAATTCGAGATCAATATAAAATAATGAAGAGCTTATATGTACTTTTTATCAGAGCTAAACGATTACGTGGCACATAGAAATTTGAAGACCGCGAAGGGTAATTTGACAGAATTTAAAACTGCATTATTTTGAAAGCCAAAGATCAGAAACAAAAAACATTACAAACATTTAGGAGGAACATGTTACTAAATAACTTAACACATTGACTGCTGACTAGATAATTACTTTTTAATTACCACATTTAAATAGCATGCTAATTATATCGAATGGCCACCTAATCGTTACGCACTAGGTGCGTCTTTAGCGTTAATAATATACAAATGGATTACGTAGATCATTTTTAAAGGTCATATGTAGTGATACCTCTCCACCCCGGCACTCCTGAAGCGGATGGGAGAGGGCGGAGTGACGGTATCCATTTTACTTTGAAAACGAAAATGTTCGATTACGATCGCAAAGTTTGGACAGCGGTGCGAGGTATGTCCGAATGACGGAACCGAGAAAGTCTTTGCAACAACTACAATAATCGTCTGTAATAATCTGTGTCTCTCAAGACACAAGGACGAGTCACTATGACAAAGGAAGAAAGCACATCGCATTAACAAATACCAATATTGAAGACACTTTAAAATACGTCACAAAATATCACTGTTTAAACTGACACACAGATATCTGGTGATACTGCAGTGGCGAAGGGTGGAGGTAGGCTGTTAAGATCCGCCATAAACAGTGCACATTAAACTTTTTCAGACATACATATTTGTTTTCATTGCAATAAGACTACAATTTACAGATAGTGTTAGTTAGTTTTTAAAATTCAATTAAACCCTGAGAAACCAAGCCATAATAGATAATAGTCAAAAAATACATGTCTATCCATAAAATATCTAAAATTATGCAATTAAATCATACATAACTTTGAATATTTTATAAATAGAATAATATTTTTTATTTATTATAGTTTGGTTTAGGCAGGGCTTAATGAATTAAAAAAATTAACCAACAATATGTGTAATATGTATTTTTAATCCAATGAAAACAAATAACTATGAATGAAAAAGTGTGCACAATTTTGTCGTATTGCCCAAATTAGACCAAAACTATTATGGTTTCGTTTAGGCTGGGTTTAATTGATTTTTAAAAACTAACTAACACCATCTGTAAATTGTAGTCTTAGTTCAATAAAATCAAATAAATATGACTAAAAAAGTTTAATGTGCACTATTTATAGCGAATCTTAACAGCCTACCTCCACCCTTCGCCACTGGGTGATAGAATAAGTAGAGGATACTTTAAGATGCATCTGATGTATGAGAAGTGGGAACTTAATTCAAGTGACATCTATGCAGACAAGAACCATGCAAAATATTTCGTCCATTTCAACTATTCCGAAATGATAATAATTGTATGTAAAAGTAACAAAAAACTCTCGTTCAGTGACTGGAAATAATGTCGATTGAAAGCATTGCCTATTATAGACGGCTTTCATTGGACCAGGTCCAAATTTGCCAACCGTAAATTACATTCCAAAGCCTTTCATTTCAGCAAAACACATGGCATTCCGTTTAGTGTAATATTTCAACGATTGAACAGCACATTTTAATGTTTTACAAATGGAAAATTTTGATTTCTTTCAATTGCGAATTTTATTTATCTATCTGTGATAAATACAAATGACATACCTACTAATCTAAGCATATATTTGGCTGAGCAGTTACGCGTCAGGCTTATAATGTCGTGGGTCCTGGGTTTGAATCCCATGCGGTATGGGACTTGCTATTTGGTAGGTAGTGAAAAACATATTTAATTCAAATGACGAAACTACTAAGTACTAACTCACCCTGTCAATCCTCAGTATTGGGGCATAAGTGGCTAAGTGGCTAACATTCATTTCTCGTAAAAAAAAAAAAAGCTGTTAAGAGCATAGGTACATAAGTGAAACGGCAAATAATTTACAACAAGAGGTGGGACGAAATTTTGCACTTGTTGCTAATCGGAGAGCGGTAGTCGAGGTGTGAGCACGTCAATTTATTTTGTGATGGCGTCGGAGGAATATATTCTTATATCGTGTAAAAATGACTAAAAAACGATACATGTACTAGAAAAAGAAAACATGTCAATGAATATAATTATTCTTATTATTACTGCTTACTTGCTGCAAAATAGACCAAAAGTAAATTCAAAAGCCACTTTTTTGAGGACCTTTATTTATTTTTCTGTAGTAATAGTAATGAGTTGAATATTTTTGTAGCATAATTATTTCAGTTTTATAATTAAACTTGATTTTGTCACAACTACAATAATATTTTTTAGGATATATTTTGATTTTAAATTCAAAATCGTTATTACAACGTTTTTATTAGGTCGTATTCTTATTTGCCCGGTGGTTGTTTGTCCGGTGGTTGTTTGTCCGGTACAAATCTTGCAATCGATTTTTAACTAACTTCCCGACTAGCTAGACATTTGAAACTTTTAGAATACATCAGAACACGATGCCAATGCATTTTTTTAATACTTTTAGCCATTTTTAAGTAGAATTAAATTTATTTTCAGTTAATTCTGTTTTGTATGAAAAGTTATTTCGGAAGAAATCCGTAATCCAATCCACTATTATTGGTTCCTAGGGTCCTAACAACTAAATTATTAATTGTTACGTGCATTACTATGTAAATCAATGAGTGTCAAAATGACATTTCAGTATTATTTCTATCAAATACAATTTTCTTTTGATCGTTTAAGCTAGTCAAGTTTATATGATTCAACAGAAAATTTAAAAACATTGTATATAAAAAGTTATTTATATCTTGTAATTATTTTTATTTATAACCTAGGTGAGTTGAAACACTTTGTTTCAACTCACCTCGGTTATGAATATTACATACAATTTTTTTTATATTATGCGAGATGGTCATTAAAAATGCAGGTATTCTGGTATCAGATTCTTGTGGCAGTGCAGGCGACTCATTTAGGTGTTGGTATACGATGACTAGATCAGATTTTTCATTTTTTAGAATTTATTGATCGCATAGAATTGTTTTGACTGTAATGTTAATTGATTTACGTACTACGTTAATGCATGTCCAAGTGCAGAAAAATAATTAAAACAGTTTTTTCGGTTAAAAAGCCTTGTATTATGATGTAAATCTATATCAAATTTATTGTTTCAACTTACCTCAGTAGTAGGTGGCTTGTAATAGTTGGAACGCTTCCCTTAAAATGGGTTTATCACTAATAAGTAATTAATTGCTACTGTACAGCTTTTAAAAGCAAGTAAAGGATAAAATATGATATGCAAAAAGTACATTTTCATAGTCTTAGTAGTGAAACTGAGCAAGTTATGACCAATAATAGTGTTTTACTTTTTACGGATTTCTTTAGAAATAACCTTTCATACAAAACAGAATTAACTGAAAATGAATTTAATTCTACTTAAAAATGGCTAAAAGTATTAAAAAAATGCATTAGCATCGTGTTCTGATATACCGTCAAATGGGGCGACATTGAAATCGAGGGGCTACTTTGATACTTTGAAAATGATTTTGAAATTGGCAACACAGTACCCACCGGAACGGTATAATTATAAGTTACCGGTCTATTTTAAAAGATATATCTATGGTCTACCTGTCAAACTACAAATACGGTAATTAAGTGTCCGATTTATTGTATATCGGAATCCGTAAACATCAAGGTGAATTTGGTGTCTTATTTGAAGACATATAAAATATGAGTACCCTTTTATTATCATCGTAGTAATCCAATGATTATTTAAATACTATAAATAGTGATATCACTATTTCTTTTTCATATTTTAAATTCAAATTTATTGAGGTGAAGTACACTTTTGTGTAACATACTGATTTAGAGTATGGGGCGTCATTGATACGGGGTATCAAAGTCGCCCCCACACCTAATACCTATACTGAAGATGGTGTAGTTGCTAAATTTTAAGAATATTCTTGTGTTTTTTTTTAATTTCCATGTTTTTAATTTCAGAATAAGATGGTGCGACAGTACAAAAGAAAACTAAGTTCAAATTATATAATTTTAAGTTTTATTGGTTATTTTGTATTGTAATTTTGGTCTCGTATAAAAATGTTCCTAGATCTTTGTTGTTTACCCTGTACTTTTTTGATAACCCTTTACTGCATAGTGTCGCAAATTTGCGACATTTCAAACTATTTCGATATAGCCAATGCCATCTGTGTAAATTATCAAATAATATCCTTTTTCGATGCCTAGAAAACTGTTTTACCATAAACATCCTACTTTACCGATTTTGTTTGGACATTTCAAGAAATAAAGCATTTCTGCATTATAGTCTCTGCATTTCTGCTTTGACAGTTGACGAATTCGTATGTACGCGAAAATCCGCATTTGTAAATAAATAAAAAAAAATATACAGAAGATTGAAATTGGTTGAATAAAAATATCTACACATCAAATAAGGTGTGTACATTAGTTTTTTATAATTGTTTTCATTTGGTTTTGTATTTTGTCATACTAAAATGTATGATTTCCAAATGTCGTAAATCTGCGACACCACGCAGTAACATACAAAATTTAATGATATTTTCAAAAAATAATTTTTTCATTATTTTTCCATCATTTACAAGGCATTTTGACACCAAGAAAAAATAAAATTTTTCAAAAAAAAAAAATCATGCAGTAAAGGGATAACATGATGAATAAATGCTATAATGCAAATCTGTACACTTTTTTGTTTATTTTTTTGATTGAAAATACGTTTTCACATTTTTATTTTATTTAATGTAGCTTGTAACTCCTGAAAAAAAAATTGAAAAAAAAAATGAAATATAGGGATGGGTTTGAAGTCCCACATATAAACTAATGAAAGCATAAAAAAATAGGTATCAAAGTAGCCCCACCCCATGGTGTGACTTTGATAGGGTACATTTTATTTTTTATTTCAATATGTGTTCATTAAAATTTCAATTTAATATTATTATTCGGTTGGTATTTATAATGCAATATTTACATTATTTTTTCAGTCTATTCCTATAGTCGGTTTTCAAAATATCGTAAATATAAAATCAAAATCGATCAAAGTCACCCCACTTTACGGTATTCTAAAAGTTTCAAATTTCTAGCTAGTCGGGAAGTTAGTTAAAAATCGATTGCAAGATTTGTACCGGACAAAGAACCACCGGACAAATAAGAATACGAGCTAAGAAAAACGTTGTAAAAAGTACGAGAGCCTCAGAGTAATGATATATAGAGAGCGCCTATTTTTCGGCAAAATGAAGCCTAGTTTTTTGAGTATACACACAGTAGAAGCTCAATTTTATTATTATCAACTTATACCATCGTGTTGCTTCTCAGTACGGCTACCAAATTTAAACGTAGTTAACCATAATAATAAATGTTCTACTAAAATAACTAAAAATAAATACCATTAACTTTATATTTAACACAAACACAATTAATTTCAGCAACACGTCATGCTCACAGTTTTTTAATGAATGTAATCAGTCAAATCCATATTTACCTACTGGCTACGTTTTCAAAAACTATTTAATTCAGCCATAGAAATTCTATCTTACTCTAAGTCTAACGCATAGGGCGGAGATATAAGCGTGCGGAATGCTTACTCACTCACACTCATGGTTCGTTTTTATACCAAATTAATAGGTTTTAATTTATTTTTTCGTTGAAAATTATTTTTTATTACAATAAGATGTTTAATTTCAAAAAAAAATATTTTTCCTTGTGTGGTATATAGTTTGTATGATAAAAATCATTCAAATTCGGTCAATATCACTGAAATTAAAATAGCAAAAAAATCTTTATTTTTCCAAATATCAATAAAGTATGAGGTCCATCCAATCAATAGGGCATACTATTTTCAATAATTATTTCCTACAATATATATCTCTGAAATTCTAAAATAAATATTAAACCATGTGCAAGTCATGGTGCAAGAATACTTAATTTTTAAAAAAAGTTCAGAAGAGTGCTGCGTATAAAGTTTTAGAGAAATATTTTTTTTACTACCTAGTAACTACCTTTCACAGTGTATGGAAAATTAGGAAGGAAAACCATAATGAAAACAAGTTTACAACGTCGTGTCACGACCTATCTATGGTGGGCTTTGGTTCCGGCATAAAAATGTTATTAACAGAAGAAAAAAAAGTAACTTACTTTTTGGCACAAAATGCTCTCGTGTAGAGGTTGGTCACATGCAAGGCGAGAGCTACTTGATATTTGTATTTCTCTGGCACCAAGTATCTCACTTCATCATGGAAACTCAAGCAAAACCTATAAATAAAATAGGAAAATGTAGTTTTTTAAGTGATATTTCTAAATCTCTTGTGCTCTAGAATATTTTGCTTAGGGACTCCAAGTGTGTTGCTAGTGTGCCAAAAATTCCAAGCAAATACTCAGTATCAGCATTGTGCAATCGTGAGGGGTTCAATAAATAGGCTATCACGACTGAATGAATATCTCACTCCGCTTTTATCTTGATCGTGCAACTGTCACTCCATATCAGTCGCTCAGTATCGCCGAGCCTCGAGCTATATATCTCACTCGTTTTTATATATCGTATTATTGTCTTTATGTACCTATGTAAACTGCACTTCTTAATATGTAAATAAACTACGCAATCGCAATTTCAAACCACGCTTCAGTCTTCACTCCTCCTCCATCATCAATACCAACACACGTAACTGAAGATTTTTTCGACTAAATCAGTAAAAAAATAAAAACAAAATGGAGAACCCAAATGGATGTCAATGCAGTGCTTCGTCTCTCCGAAACAATACAGAAGCTATCAAACATTCTTATCAACTTTAACTACCAAAGATGCTGCAGCAGATTTCTCACTATTATTTAAAACTAGCTTTCTCAAAATTTTCAGAAGTACAGTGGATCCCCAATCTACCGTTCCCGCACGGATCGTTCATTTTTGAAGTCCCGCCAAACACCCATAAGAACAATGTTAAATAATCCCGCTTTAACCGTTCCCCGATTTATCGTTTTCCTCGATCTATCATCTAAATATTATGGTTCCGTCACAAATATTATCCTGATTGATCGTTTTTGTTGAATATTTTTCATTTCGTTTTCGTAGAATTGTTTATGATACAGACCTTTCAGTCGTGTCGCTTTGTTTGCACAGGTCGGTCGGCGCTCAGGCTTGCTTCGCATCTCGTATCACGAATTTTTATAAGACGCTATCATGAAGAAAACTAGAACTCTTAAATTCAGGAGAAAAATGAGTTTTTTTTTTAAACTTATATATCCCGCATTTATCGTTTTTTTTAGGATCCCTTGAAAACCGTAGAATCGGGGTTTCACTGTACTTCATACATAGGTATTATTAACAATAAATTTACTTTTCTTCTACTTAAATTTACTTCTGATTATTTCCATTAACAATCATTTTAAACGTTAGATATTATAATATAAGATCTAAAAACTAATAAACAAAATACTATATTAATAATAAGTTCTTCCTGCATAAACGGTTCCTGAAATAATTCTCCTATTTTTACCAGGTTTAAAAAGGTTGGGAAACACTGTATACTTACAATCTTCAATGTGCTGATGCATGATCACAATGATGATTGGTATCTAAGCTGTGATGACTGTTCTGAAAAGAAAGTTAAAATATAATTGCAATGATTATCCTCACCTCGCTTTTGACTTTGTCATCCAAGCCATGGAGACCAACATGAGGTGAAGAAAATCAACAGCTCCAGATTGCACCACCCAATTAACGGCTGTTGGCAGATGCTTGTTCTTCAGGTCTTCAGTCATCAAGGCTCGTGTCAAACGACAACCCAGGAAAGGGGTTCTAGGCTCATCACTACCTGTGGACAAAGGTCGTAATCAATAATGTAGTCAAATTCAATCCAAATACATGCAATTAATGCAACACATTAAAACATTGAATAAATCTTTGATATTGCATTACTATAATAATATATAGGTAAAATTTGTTCTTCCTTGTTCGAAATGAAAAAGCAATTTTGACAAATCCTTAGGTTAACTGATGGCCAAGAACTTCATGCAATGTGTCGTTATTTTGTTGAATTTCATGATTCAGGTGTTCATGACTTTTTATTGTTTTGTATTGGTCTAAATCAAGGGTAGTCAACCTGGTCCCTACCGCCCACTAGTGGATGTTCCAGCTTTCATGGTGGGCGGTAGGGGTTTTAAAAACATTTTCATTATGTAGGGGAGACCGGGGACAATAGAAACAAGGGACGATAGAAACAGTGGCTATAGCAGCCGATTCACATGTCTAAATCACGTGAGTGTTTGCCAAACTAAGTGTCATTGGAGCTTCTGCCGCTCAGCAGTCGTCCGTTGAGCGCAGTCCAGAGCGGACCTGTATACCTCGCAAAAACGTTATTCCCACCATTAAAGTAATATTTTGCGTTTATCGAAAAAGTGTGACTGAAGATACAAAAACGTTAGTCAGATGATTTCAATTATATAAATATATTTATTTGTCTATTAACTTTAGGTGGAATAGCTTACATTATTGCAATTGATCGTTGTTTACAAAATACTTAATGGTTTTAAAAAAAAAATGGTGCGGGGCAATAGAAACAATCTAAGGTGGGGACGTAAGAAACATATTTTTACTGTTAGTCCAGTGCATCGATTGTCATGGTTCGTCACACGAGGCATGCACTCAACAAAAATTTAACTATACATGTCACAATTGCTTATCAGAATCAATTTTTACCGCTACTTATATTTTACTATTACCTTTTAGTCTCGTTACTATTACTTACCAACTACCTACTTAGTTTAATATTACTTATTGTGTTGTTACAATATTTTTTCTATTTTTTCAACGTTTACTTTAATCTATATATATAAAACATTCAGCATTCGACCCTTCGATATTGGATAAATAACCATTTTTATTTATCTAGAAACACTAAAAATAATCTATATATTTAAAACAAAGTCGGGTTAGTTACACCATTTATAACTCAAGAACGGCTGGACCGATTTTTATAATCTTTGATTTGTTGGATTTGTCTCCGCCCCGAATAGCAGAATAACTATTAAAACATCGGATGAATCACGGAAAAAATAAATTATGAAGAAAATTCATTTTCTCATACATTTTGTATCGAACGGCTTTTGACTGATATCGATGAATTTAAAAGATGGAGCTCGCGCATACGAAAACAAAAGAAAATCACAAAAAATTTTTATCCGTATACAACGCCATCTCTGATACATGACAGAAACAATAAACAAACAAACAAAAGAAAGTATGAACATGGCGTTTTTGACAGTTGATTCAGTTCAGCCTCAGATAATACCGAAAGACTTTGTAAACGCCACATCGTGGAATGAATGACGCTTTTAATCGAGAATTGGAACGTGAACGTGAATATAATCGAGATGCATTGAACCTATCGGTTCGATCGAATGTACCAATGTTGAACCCCCAACAGAAGGAAGTGTACGATACGTTAATGAAGGCAATTGATGATGGAAATGGTGGTTTATTTTTTCTCAATGCGCCTGGTGGAACTGGGAAAACATTTCTCATGTCATTGATTTTTGCCACTGTTCGTGCGAGATCCGAAATTTCTGTAGCAGTTGCTTCTTCTGGGATAGCGGCCACGTTGTTAGAAGGATGCCGAACGGCTCATTCAACGTTGAAATTGCCGTTAAACCTTCAAACAACTGAAACACCGACAAGCAGTATTGAGAAACACTCAGCAATGGCCAAAGTTTTGGTAGCAAGTAAAATCATCACCTGAGATGAATGCACAATGGCGCACAAATGCGCATTGGCAGCACTCAATCGAACTATGAAAGATCTGCGCAATGACTCAAGAAGTTTTGGTGGCGCAATGATTATACTATCTGGCAATTTCCGCCAAACACTACCAGTCATTCCAAGATCGACCGCTGCCGATGAAATGAACGCTTGCCTCAAATCATACATTGCTGTAACTCTGCTTTATAAATTTTATAAAGTAAAGTTACTTCTCTACTTTACTACCAACAGAGATACAACAGTGGGCGGTAGGTATAAAAAGGTAGACTACCCCTGGTCTAAATATTTCCATCTCTAATCGTTTACTCGCTCTAATACTAAAAAGCCATACAACAAACAGCTGTATAGTAAGGTACAAGTAGTTTGGTTACTTTGATTTTGAAATAATATCTAATTTTATCAGCCGATTTTGCAAATATAAGAATATTGTTAAGTGTTAAATGAAATTTTTTTTAATCTATTAATTACCTGCAATTTTTTCAAGCATATTGAACATATCGGACTCTGTCCCTCCAGCCCATTTAGGTTTCTCGAACATCTCATCGATAGTCATCCCGTTGACCTTCGCTACCCTCGAGGCCTGGTAAGCGACCATAACAGTCGGATGAGACATGCTAGTCTGATCGTTTCCGGATCCAACTTGATAAGCTGATGGTTCAGCAAACAATTCATCACCAAAAACCCTCTCAATGTACTCCGGTTTAAGCCGGTAGTATCTTCGACCTTTTGTTGTCGTGAACATTTTAGTAGCTTTGCTTTTCGCGTCTCCGTCTGACATTGCAGGGTTGAACTGTTTGAGAAGACGCTCAGCAAAGTTTTGCCCAGCACCTAAAATATAAACGTAGAATTGAATTAAGAATACAAATTACAGATGGTATTGATTAGTTTTTAAAATTCAATTAAACCTTGCGTAAAGTAAGCCATAATACAATACTCTCTCTGTAATCCGCCACCCCAAAACCAGACAAGTGCACAATTAGTTAATGCGGCGGATTATAGTGCATACATACAAAATATGGTAAAAATTAAAACAGGTATTTCGTTAAAACAGTTTTTTTTTTTTTAGAAATTCGTACTGCCAGCCAATTTTTACTAGGTGGACACTTGTAGGCAAGCTATTTTCGGAATAAAATCCTTAAAAATATGAAATAGGAACAGAATGATGAATATTTGTGAAAACTTACCTACACAACATGTTTATTGAGTTTATCGTGAATATTTTCACACTAAAATGATAAATATTGTTTAGAAAATATACACAGAATGTTTATTCAGAAGTTATGACGTTTACAAGAACCCGCAAGTTAACTCGTCCGTGGCCTGACGCGACATACATGCTTTGGCGAGTTAACTCGTCCATGGCATGGATCAGTATCACGGATGAAACAGTAAATCACTTGATACAACCAGTTGTTCAGTGAGGCAGATATTCTTGAATGGCTTAGGATTCCTGGCTTTCGCTATGACCAAAAGTTTCAGTTTGTGTGTCCCGGTTGCATTGGAGCATGGCATAATTGTGATGCGGTCTTTGGGCACTTTCCTCCCTGGTACATTACTTTCTTCGCGATGAACATATGTTTTACGAAGGAGAAGTTTCCAAAATAAACTATATTATACTTGTATACTTGTACGCAGCGGACTACTGAAATTGACAATCGAATACCGGCGAATTATAGAGCTTGATTTTGTGCTTTCAACTATTAAAAATAACGGCGGATTATAGTAGTTGTCGGATAATCGAACGGCGGATTACTGAGTGTACTGTACATAGATATCAGATAAAAAATAATCTATATAATATCTAAAATTATGCCATTAAATCATCCTTAATTTTAGAGACTTTATAGATAGAAGAATATTTTTTATCTATTATAGTTTGGTTAGGCAGGGTTTAATTGAATTTTAAAAACCACCTGCAATTTATATTATTATGAAAACAAATAAGTATGACTGACAAAGTGTGCATTATTTTTGTCGGATCTCCTCAACCCAGTGGCGAAGGGTGGAGGTAGGCCGACAAGATCAGATATAAATGATACATACAGTAAAACCTCGTTAATACGAATTCCATGGGACCGAAAATCGACAAAAATTCGAATTACGAAATATGAAATGTATGGGGGGAAAATATAAAAATTTTGAAATTATTTATTTTTTGATTTTCATTAATTTTGTTTCCGATCATAGATGTACCAACTGAATTGGGTCATAAAATGTCAGGATCATTTTTATTACCTTCATAAAATAAGTAATTTTTGATGTTTTAAGAAAAGTCTGTCACAATTTTCAATGACTAGCTCATGAAATAATGTACTTTATTACGATTTATTGAATATTTTTATATGCCGGGACTCTGAAATTAATTTCAAATTACGAAATTCGAATTATAGGTATGGTTTTATATGAAAATAATGTTCAAGAGACTTTTTTTTCGGGAAAATTTCGAATTACGGCAAATTTTGAATTATCAGTGTTCTTACTAACTAGGTTTTACTGTACTAAACGTATTTGTTTTCATTCAACTAAGGCTACAATGTACAGATGGTGTTTGTTAGTTTTTTAAATTTAATTGTACACTGCCTAATCCAAGCCAAAGTAGATAATAATAAAAAAATATTTGTTTATCTTTATTTTAGATATTTTATAGATGAAAGAATATTTTTTATCGATCATGATTTGGTGTAGGCAGGGCCTAATGAAGTTTAAAAAACTAACGAACACCATCTCTAATACATAATATTCTTATTTCAATGAAAACAAATAATTATGACTGAAAAAGTGTGTGAACTATTTTGTCGAATCGCCCATAGCATACCTTAACTACTATGGTTTGGTTTAATTGAATTTTAAAAACTAATAAACACTATCGATACATTGTAGTCTTAGTTCAATGAAAACAAATACGTTTGACTGACAAACTTTAGTATATTGCACTATGTATGTCAGATCTTAAGAGCCTACCTCCACCCTTCACCATTGCCACAACTTACCTCTACTATTACGGTTTGCTCAAGACATGGCTTGATTGAATTTTAAAAACCAACCGATACCATTTGCAATTTGTATTCTTAATTCAATGAAAACAAATAAGGCCTTCTGCTAACGAGAATACTCAAAAAGACAAGACTGAAACTAAAATTCCAGCCAGTATCTAGTTAGTGTATTTCAATGGCGGCTCGCTTACGGCAAAATTGGAATCTCTCAGTTTCAAAACGTTCACTACTAAACTGAAGAGATGCGGCATGCTAGTCTCCCAGTCTCCCATAAAACAGTAGTGCCAATAACAGTAGATTTAATGAAAAATCATATTTTCATACCAAAATTGGTAGCACTGATGAACTGAACAAGCAATAACAAGTCAAGACATCAAAAGTTAAGGATGAGCGAACCGAATTTAAATTTAAAATTAGTGGCAGAAGTTGAGAAATACTCATGCCTGTATAATTACAGGCTGCCAGAATATTCCCGTCAAGATATTACGGAAAAAGCTTAGAATGAAGTAGGAAAGATAATGGGTTTGACAGTTTGAGGTTATGAGATTATTATTGCAACTGGATTTCAGTAGCGCCAGTCATTGACCAGTTTATGAGTTCCATCAGCAATCAGTTTGTCGGATTTTAGTTTCTCCATGAGCAAAAGGCCTAAGTATGACTGAAAAAGTTAAGTGTGCATTATTTATATTGAATCTCCACAGCCTATCTCTACCCTTCGCCATTGTTATTTTCTCTTGCTTTTGTGTTAAATTTTTGTTACAAACATAATATTAAAGCGTCTTCTATTGACTTACCATAGATTCGGGCATAATTGATAACTTTTGCATGGTCTCTCGTTACGTTGGCAGTTTTGGCGGTGTGGCTGTGCATATCAGTGCCAGCCGCTTTTGAACCAGCAAGAGTCATCCATCCAAAAGGAGTTGCACCGTGTAGACCAAACTGAGAGTCTCCAAGCACAGCGGCTATCCATAATTCCTAGACATAAGAGAATATTAAAAACTTGCAATACATACTGTTATTATGATTTGATGAAATTATAAAAATGTATGTTCATTACCTGCGAGTCAACATCCGCCCCAACAAATCGGTATCCGGGTGGACTCTGAATCATTGCTCTTAGTTCTGAACCGATTCTTTCTTTGTGGGCGTTACTGGCAGTCATCCAAGTAGGTTCCATAGCCCTAAAGATATTATTGAAGATTATTCATTGAATCAAAATCATGAGAAACATTAGCAACACAGCAAACAAACAACATTGGCAATACGTCCTGTAATGGATTCAAAACGTCACAAGCATCAAAGACACGATTATATCATTATCATCCAATATAAACGTTGAATACCAGAAAAACTGTTGAGCATTACCTTCTAGTGAGAGTTCCACACACGACAACCTGAGGCAAAATGGCTCCGTACTTCTTTGCATAAGCAGTCACCATATGTGGAGGAAGATCATGGTCTGTAAGCCACATCACCTTCTGGTGTCTTATTCTGTCACGGTTGTTACGCCAGTATGATAGCATTCGAGCAGCTGTAAGAACCTAAAGAATTTAAAATATCGTATAATATAACAATCAATATATGACTTCAAAAAAACTTCACAAGGTGTAAGACAGTAGCGAAGGGTGGAGGTAGGCTGTTATGATCCTCCATAAAAAGTGCACATTAAACTTTGCTAGTTATATGTATTTGTTTTTATTGAACTAAGAATACACTTTACAGATGGTGTTGATTAGTTTTTAAAAATCAATTAAGCCCTACCTAAACCAAACCATAATAGTTTTGGTATATTTTGGGCGATATGACAAAATTGTGCAGACTTTTATATTCATACTTACATAATTATTTTCGTTAGATTAAGAATACATATTACAAATATTGCTGGTTCATTTTTGTAAATTCATCATGCCCTGCCTTAACCAAACTACAATAGATAAAAAAATATTATTCCATCTATAAAACATCCAATTTTATGTATGATTTAATTGTATAATTTTAGATATTTATAGATAGCCGAGTATATTTTTTGGCATGGTTATCGCAGGGTTTAATTGAATTTTAAAAACTAACTAGTTAACACCATTTGTAAATCATAGTCTTATTTCAATGAAAACAAATACGTATGACTGACAAAGTTTAATGTGCACTATTTATGGTGGATCTTAACAGCCTACATCCACCCTTCGCCACTGGTGTAAGACCATATATCTATGGGGAAGAAGTATAGCACCTCCAGCCTTATTGAAAAAATCTCATTTCACGTCATCTATTATACCTTGCGCATTGGTATTCCATGAGTCTCTTAAGTCGCATTTAGACCAAGCAGAATTTAGAAATTATCTTTACATAAATGCTTTTTGTTGTGCGAGCATAAGAATATCGCTGGAGTGGGGGAAGAACAAACATTCACTCGCTTGGTCTAAATGCGGCTTTACTCTTGGCCCACTTAAGAAACATTCAAAAACTGCAATTATATGAATAATGTCTGGTTGAGCCAAATTATGGTCGCATTCATCCTTAGTCCTCCCTTACTCAAATTCCCATATTTAGTATTGTTACAAGACCAGACGATAAGCAATTATGGGTCAAAGACCGTGATTGCAAACAACAGCTAAATCCAAATAGCGGACGCTAGCAGTCTTCTGATAGCTTACCGTCACTAGTAATTCAATTGATAATACAGACTG
The DNA here is from genome assembly GCF_057557595.1 of Rhyacophila brunnea. NCBI lineage: Eukaryota > Metazoa > Arthropoda > Insecta > Trichoptera > Rhyacophilidae > Rhyacophila > Rhyacophila brunnea. The sequence continues at coordinate 28,483,689 of NW_028232774.1, forward strand.
ATTCAGAAGTAGTTCGTCAGCTTGATATAGTATGACCGTCGTATACTTCTGAATACCTGCCAAGCTGTGATACCGGCTCTCATTATTCATATCACCAATCATCATCATTCATCAACTTCATAAATCATCCATAAAACAGTGTACCGTCAAGTGCCGCGCACCGGGTGAGCCAAACAAATAATAACACGCGAGTGACAGTGCAACCAGACCACGGAGCCATCATCAACATCATACAAGGTCAGTGACTGGCATCCTGTTAAATCGCCCCCACCCCTAGATCCGGAATCCACATCATCCTTCAAATTACACAGTCCACTGCTAAAAGCGCCACCAATGTCTTTCTTTTATTTCATATTTTGTAACAGCTGATTGGGCTCAAAATTAGTTTCTAAATTAGGATATTCCTGCAGAAATCTGGCTGCCTGGCAGTATGGTCTCCCCAACGGACCCAAGGAACTGAGAAATAATGGGAACTGAAATACTTAAAGGGTGTGGAGTAACAGGCAACCAATCTCAAATGTATAAGAATATGGGATAAACTTAAACACATGTTAAGAATACGCTTGTCCTTCGTTTTGACAACTGCTCTCGGTTTATGCACGGTTTATGCTGCTCAGTTTATGCTCATTCAATATTGGTGTATTGTATTTGAAGGTTGCAACAAACACTATTGCACGTCTATAATATATGGTTCATTTTCGTAGGACACTCACACATTCAAAACCCTGCGTAAAATGTAGTGTATTGAGGTATTGCCAATCGGAATTCTATTTATTAATCTGTTCTGCGGTCTCACCTTTTCAGCTTCCATCCCGGTTCCGGCCAGCACATTCTCGCTGAACTTATTGATGAAATCTTTGGCAAGGGGGTTCCCGACTCTTTTACCGACTCCATCTTTGTGAGCAAGCCTCATAAAATAGCAACAGCCTGCGAGGACCACTCCGGACCAGACACCAGTGCCGGTGTAAGCACCTCCTGTTTTATCTTCTTGCTTTCTCGCGTAATAATCGCGCTTTCCGATCTCTTGCTACAATCAAACATCACAATATCTATTATAGTCTAACCGTTAGTCAGTTAGCTAAATCATATATGGTGTCCCAATCTCTTGACATACATGATATGCAATATCCATCAAGCATCAATCACGTATTTTAAATATTAATTCCTGACACTGTCCTTTAATAACTGGTTTTTTCTCAATTGATGTCATTAACACAAATCGAAAACACTAAAAATTACAAATTTAAATATTATGTAGGTACCACTAACACTTGTAAAATGTTATATCATATTGACAAATGTTGATATTGGATACCACATGGTATTAAACTAAATTCTTATTGACCATTGAGTGAGGGAAAGTCAAAAGCGGGACAGCATGTTTATTCCAGTTAACTGCCACCCTAATTCAGATCGAGTGTTTTATTTTCTATGAGAAATATGATCAGTGACTAGTTAGTACACAGAAAAACTGAGTGTTTTTTGATAATTTTGGTGACATTGGCACTTGAATACGCATGACATTATTACACTACTTAATTTCCAATGACCATGTCAATTTTCCCGATGGGAAATAACATATTAAATTAGAATGAAAAGTAATTAATGACACATTGGCCCTGAATACATGAATATTTTCACATTAGTCATTAAATCTTAACTGGTTCTATGCCTTCAGCGAGTTTTCTCGCTCTATGAGGCCGTGATCGACAAGCCGCACATCCGACTTTAAACTCAAATTATGTACTAGCCACGGTAGAATAATTTGCATAATCTAAAAAATTAAACACACAGTGACATCTGCTTGAATAATTATAAAATACTAAGGCACAAATTATCAATATTACAGCGATTTTAGTAAGAACTTCACCCCACACTCAACGTTGTCGTTAAAAATCTGCAGCTTGTCAGATACAGCCAAATATCGTAAGGCATAGAAAATGTTAAGTTCACACATATACATAAAATATGACTAAGCATTTGGTCGACATTAAGCCATTCAAAAGAGATCAAATCACTTACTTCAACATCTTTCCACAAATGTCCAAGCACTCCTTTACTCTGTGTCTCATTGGCTTCCAAATTTTCACACTCCAGTACCGGGCAGCTCCGAATGAGGTTCTCGAACGGTACCATCGAATCGTCCCCATCGTCTGGCCTCTCGTTCTTGAAGGGCACAATGAAACCCCAACCCTCACCTCGGATATAATGCAATGGATACCCTTCCCATGTGAGGGAGAGGAGTTTAGGGGTTACCTGTAATTAAATTGATTGTCAAAATTGTGTTTTTTTAAATAATAAGAAACTAACAATTAAATAACAAAATCTAAATATATAGGTAATGATTTGCGCTAATTCGATGAATGAAACATAACAGTCACCACTGATAATAATCTGAAAGAAATTTTATCAGTATCGGAAACAATGTTACAAAATTGCAACAAAAAAGTTTTTTTGTTTTTTTTTGTCATACATTTTGTATTCCATAATTCGAATTTTTAACAATTTTCAGTCCCATTGATTTCAAATTCACAGGGTTTTACTGTATTGCAGAAATTATCTGCTTACCATTATTTCTCACATACCAGTTTAGTACATAGTTGACAAATGTTGGCTTAGCCCCAAGGTGTGACCAAAGATGTTGATTTTCAGAGTTTGTATAAAAATTATGGTTCTTTAATTGCCATCAAAAATGAACTTCAAGAAAACAAAACTATTACTAATATCAAAAATAGTGACACCAAACACAAGTTTTGCCATTAACAGCGAGCCAATTGAACGTGTGACCCATTATAAATATTTAAGTACATGGGTCAATGAGAACTGGAACCAGTCTCAGGAAATAAAAACTAGAATTGAGATCGCAAGGAGTGCCTTTCTCAAAATGAGACGCCTCCTTAGCAATCGAGACCTTAACCTAGGTCTGAGACTGCATATGGTACGTTGTTATGTTCTCTCAATTCTGTTTTATGATATGGAAGTATGGACGCTACATCAAGAGATATCACGGAGAGTTGAAGCTTTCGAGATCTGGCTGTATAGACGCATCCTCAAAATTCCTTGGACTGACCGGGTGACAAATGTTGAAGTTCTCAATCGATTGGGAAAGGATCGAGGAGTTCTGCGTAGCAACAAAACCAAGAAACTACAGTACCTCGGCCACATTATGAGAGGAAAAAAGTACAGCATTCCCCAACTTGTCATTCAAAAAAAGATCGATGGTGAGCGGAGCAGAGGACGATGCCACATTTCGTGGCTTAAGAACCTACGTGTGTGATACGAGTGCGGCTCCACTGAACTGTTCCGGGTAGTAAATGACAAAGCTAAGATCGCCTTGATGGTGGCCGACTTCCGCTAGGGGATGGCACAATAAGAATTGCCATCATTTTCACACGTCTAGACTCCATCTCTATACAAGACGATCTTCTTCAACATAATTATTCTATTGCGATACAGTAGCCTGTCAACTGACTATGTATGAAATGAAACTCTGTACAATCATCTACAGTAAAACCTCGTTAATAAGAACACGGATAATTCGAAATTCGCCGTAATTCGAAATTTTCGCGAAAAAAAAGTCCCTTAAACATTATTTTCATATAAAACCATACCTTTAATTCGAATTTCGTAATTTGAAATGATTTCAGAGCCCTGGCATATAAAAATATTCAATAAATCGTAAAAAAGTACACTATTTCATGAGCCAGTCATTGAAAATTGTGACAGACTTTTCTTAAAACATCATACATTACTTATTTTACAGTAATAAAAATAATCCTGACATTTTATGACCCATTAACACACACGGAACCGGAAATTTGGTAGGCACATGTATGATCGTAAACAATATTAATGAAAATCAAAAAAAAAAATTCTAAATTTTTATATTTCCCCCCATACATTTCATAATTCGTAATTCGATTTTTTTTTCGATTTTCGGTCCCGTGGAATTCCTATTAACGAGGTTTTTCTGTAAATGAGAAACAAAAAAAAGCGTATGTCTACATATCGACTGCTTAATCTCTATTTGGACAAATTTGTTCAGGAAGGAGAATAAACATAATACATAATTTGACTATCGAGGGGAATTTAACAATAATTCTAAAAATACACTTGGAATAATTTTTTTTTTTTAAATAAGCTGCACTATGAATTAATACACTATTTTAGCTTCCCTTTTACATAATATAAAGAAAATTTATAGAAAGAGCGAGGTTGTTCCATTTACGATGGAAATTTGGCACCTGCAGTTGGCTGTTTGGTGTGAAGAACGATAACACATTTATTTATAGATTAAGGAGTTTGAAATTTTGCATGAGCATAGAAAACATGCTTTATAACAAAATGCCATCAAAATCTCATTTTTATTCAAAAGTACAATTGGCTAGATTGCAGATTAAGCCGTAATATTATGAATGAACACAAAAAATAACATACCTGCATACCAGTCCCGATACTTTGGGGTCCCGGAACCCAATTCTCATCAGAATCAGCCTTCGTACACATCTTCCGGTACCACGCCGGATACCCTGGCAGGAGGGGTCTCTTAATCGGTAGATGTTGCGCATGATCGAATAGATATGCAAACTTTTTCTCCAGAGGATCCGGTAAGTTATCAACTGAATTATCACCTTTATTACCAACAGCAGAATTACTTTTATTGTTATAGATTACTCCATCAGGCATTTTTTGCAGCAAAAATTCTCCTTTATAATCGAAAGCACCGTGAATATTATCACAACTATCTTTGGCATTATTTAATTGTTCAAAGTTTTCAAAACATATCTGATTCATGGTTAAACCTTCCTCTGTAATAACCTCGTCTGTCTCTTCAGATTGTGCGGCACCTTTCTTCTTTCTGGGTTTTCTTATTATGATTTTGTTCATTTTCAATTTCTGCTTCGACCAGTCTTGGTCCCACATCCACAGGTCGTTGGAGTATTGCTCGTCGTGCATCAGCTTGCAGGCTTTCTCTGCTTTCCTGGCCAGAAGAAATTTTGATTCGAGTTCGACGTCCTTGTAGGTTAAGTCAGCCGAGTTTATGTACTCCTTCCAGTTGGAATTCACAGGCAAGTACGCGGTTCCTGAAATATTTGAATACATTATTACTATTGATCTACTGGTCCTAAGTATTGAACCGAAACTTAAAATGCAAGCTGTACAAAACACTACATATTAAGATTAGTGGTCATGTATGGTAAACCTAGTGCATGATCAAAAACATGGAAAGAGAGCTGCAGGCCTATTCTAACATATCACTTAAGAGCGTACATCAGTGAAATTTATAACATAATTTTCAACAGTAGGTGCGACGAAATTTCTCACTAATCGCCAATCGGAGACCGACATTCGAGGTGCACGTTGATTTGTTTTGTCATGGCGTTGGATGAAAATATTCTTAAATCGTGTAAAGATGACTAAAAAACTTCACGTATGTACTTAAAAAAGAAAACATGTCAATGAATATACTATTATTATTAGTAATATAACAATAAACATAACATTAAATGGACGCATGTTGGATTTTATGACAAATTATATTTCCTTCGGCACGCGTCATTTGCACAATCCGCGCATCACCTAGCCACGATCTTTTTAGACCATGCCTCAACTGAAGTATAGCCTTAACATCCAAAAAGAGCTAATTGTAATAAATATATCACATTCATCACTTCACGTATTCTGGCGGTTAATTAAGTAAAAAAGTTAACTCTCTGAACTGTCAAAAGGTCATATCTTTTAACAGCCCCTCTCTTGACCGTGCTAACTTTGAGAACGAGACAGAGTACGTCAATTTTAAATATTGAGAATTGATATGCAAGATTCGACTGTTGTATTGCAATTGCAATGACATGACTAATAAAATTGTAGGTTATGTTGATACGTCTGATGTGTCAATACAAAATTCTTGTTTTCGGCTCATTACTGACTAGATGGCGCTGGTTCGGCTTTATCCGCTTGTGTTCGGTCTTATCCGCTTGAGTTCGGCAGCACGAACATATCCGAATTTGACCGACATGTCTATCAACCTAAATTTTCGCCGTATTTGAATTAGAGATAACCGCCGATAACTGTTTTGTTTATGAATACCTTCCGTGATAATTTGGACCAATGAAAATAACGGAAACGTGATAACTGTAAAGAATAGACCTGCTGGGCTCATTTGAGCGAAGCGTGCTGTAAGGTATCTTCCAATCCATCAACGACACATAGTATGGGTGAAGATAGAAATATACCTAATGAGCTATAATTTTACTATTCATAACACGCATTATTCTAAAACTACTAGATATTAAGTACTAAAAAAATTTTGTAAGTGTAAGTGAATTTTAGGGAAAATCTGAAAACAGCTGTGACAGTTTTCCATGGACAAACTATACACCCACAAGTATAAATTGTCCACTGAGTGAGGGCGCCATATGCTACCATTTGACATATTATTCAATACTTTTATATTGTGCTGAGCTTAGTTCCAAATTAGAACACCTGACGATTTATGATGGTATATCTATAGGTACGCGAGTAATATATTTTAAATGGTAAAAATAAATCTAAAATGGTACCAATAACGTAACTAGTTCTTAGCACTATTTTTATAATGGTTTGGAAATGCATGTTTCATTATTTTAACAAGAAGATGGCATTCATAATTCATTGTTTTTCGATATATCATGTTATGATTTTTCAATGTAGGTATAATAGGTTTTCTCACCGAGTTCAAGCATTCCAGCCATGGTGACAGGATGCGGAAACCGCTCCTTGAAGAGTGGGTAAAGATTCCTGAGAACGTTTGATGTGGCTATCACGTCACCGGCGCAGTACACCATCAGAGTTTGGAAACTATCCCTCACTTCTTCCAAACTGCCTTCCACAAAGACATTCCGAGACTCCTTCGATATGGTTTTACCGCAGTACAGCTTGTGTACCGCGGCGAGGCTATTGAGTGAGCTGATCTCCATCCAATCCAGGTCGTTAGGGTCAATCTCCTTGTCTTTGGATTTTAAGATGGCCCGTTGGTAGCTGGTGACACCGCTGACACACACGTGCATTGACATTGTGTCCATGAATCGGCATCCTGTAACAAAGAAAGCCTAAATTATAATCTATTCTTTGTAATAATTGTATTCTACAAACTCCGGCAACATGTGCAAGAGTTTCAATTTGTAGATATCAACAGTTGTTTCAGGTAATGAACTGATTTATCACAACATTTACTTCCCAATTTTATTTATTCTAGATGACATTCTACGGTCTAAAACGATAAAAAGGAAAAAAGAGAATCTTGCTCCATGTCAGCAATTGTCAATCAGGGCTCAATCAAACAAAACATAGGCAACTCAGGAGACTTTACGAAAGCTCGGAAAAAATTAAAACAAGTATAATTTACAGTTTTATTACCGATACAACAATTTGATCATTTTGAAAAATGAAGAACATTCATTAAATATTTGCATGATGGCTTTATGTAATTAAAAAACTTTGTCATAAAGCAATTTACGTGGTGAGATTTAAATGAAGACAAAGTTATATATAATGAAAAATTACAGGTGTAATAGCGCCTGCATACGTGCTTGGATTTATTTGCAGCAATAGTGAGTATTTTAAACTATCGTGACAATAACTATTTACACGTAAAAATGCTGACTGTCTCTCCAATGTCATTGCTCCAGCTTCAAGCAAGACGCGATGTTGTCATTTTCTGGTACTATTTGACATGTCGTAAAAATCGGTTAATTTAAAATGTGTCTCTATACGTCGTTCTACTTCGCAGGAACAGATCAAAAGAATCCCAACTGTCGCATGAAAATTCAGAAGCTTCCGAACACCACATGCATGCAATCTTGCAACTTGCATGACAATACGTGTTTACACTTGCATTTTCGTGTTATGACCGCGATTATACGTAAATCCATGCTCGTGTAAACGGGGTATTATTCTATGAGGTAGTTAACTACTATAAATAAAATCTAATATTTACCCGTTCTTTCGATCCAATACTGTTCCTTGATTCTGGCTCTGTCATAGGAAACATTGTGCCCGACTACAAGTTTAGGCTTCAGGGAGTCTACAGAAAGATTATATCCTTGACATTCTGGACCACTCTCCAATGGAATTAGCTCATCCAGTCCTTGATGGAAAGAATCACGAGGCTTAGCACTGCCATCTATTAACGCTTGGCTCACCCAACCATACCTATAAAAGTCAGTTTAAATTATATTATTGTGAAAGGTTTAGAATCTTATCTGTGGATTAGGATTTTTGAGGAATCACTGACTATGACTGACTCCAGATAAGTAAGGAAAAGAATTATGACCATACATAGTAGTATTAACGCCCACAATGGCTGCGCGGCTTAAGCGCAGCCCTATAGCGTCGTGGCTCCCAGGTTCAAATCCTAAGTCTGTCAAGTACACATATTGTTTTATGTATGAGTCAGAGTATAGACCTAATAGGTTGAGCAAGTGGCTGACATACATTTCTCGTAAAATCAAAATCTATTAATACAAACCTCCACTCTGTGGGGGTCTAGGACGATTTGGCACCGGACAACTGGACGCCACGGAATTCGAAAATAAATAGACGTTAGGTACTTATAGGTAACTATGCAGACGTAAACAATGATTTAATCGTGCATATGTTTAAGTTCCAACGAAAAAAGTGTTTTTTATTTTATATAAAGCCTTAGGCATGGTAATTCTCAATCCGTGATAAAGAATACATTATGTTAAGAGTAAAATGAATTCAAACTACTAAGTAGTAGATAGAAACTGATTAAAATACCTCGTCTACACGTGTCTACGACAGTGCGGCGTCCAATTGTCCGGAGGCCAGTCGTCCCATTCCCCTCTGTGGAGGCCCATATGATCTTATTAGGATTGGACATGATTGGGGGAGTAGTATTTAACCATTAGCAAAAAATATTGAAACATCTTCAGTGTTGCATATGGCATGAATTACATTTTAAGATGGTCAAGCTCTTATATCCCAGGTGCCTGCATGATAACTTTTACAGCGCAAAGAACATCAATATCCCTCGTATATTTTGACAAAGCATTGTTAGGTATGGTAACCAATAGAATGTTATTTTTTGCAATTAATTTGAAAAAACAATACCATTTTATTTTTATATTTATATCTGATGCGATGTTGTATTATTTATATAAAAGTTTCATAAAATCTCCATAGGTGTCCATACATAAGCCCCGTCCAGCGTAGGCGCGTTCGGCGGAGCGTTGAGCGGCGCGCGCAACTCAAACGTATAACAAAAAAAAGACATTGTCTAAGAACATTTTCACACACGTTTATACGTTTGAGTTGCCGCAGCTACGCCGAACGCGCGTACGCTGGACCAGCACTTACAGTTGATAAAATGACCATTCTTCTTTACCTGACTAGAACTACACTATTAGAGCGAAATGCACAATCTAAGATTTCGATCCTAAGGATAAGTCGCCGAAAAGCATGACTTAACTATAGACAATCCTGAGTATAGAGTTAAGGAATCCTTAACCATAGACTACTTTTGTTATGAACACGCCCTCTTCTGTATTACCATTTACCACTGACAGCTGATGTCAAAATAAATTCGCATGTCTATAAAACAGTCCATACACTCAAATTCATTTAACAATGTATCTCAATATGGATATTGATAGTGTTAATTCGTTTGGCATGTACTTGGAGAATATTATTTTACTTTTATACGCCAGCCCGCAGAAATACAAAATGCCAAGTGAAGAATGACACTTGACGCTAATGTTACCATGTTAAAAAAGTATCTTGCGGTGCCTGTGGAATCACATATAATGAATTATAACGGAAACATAAGAGTATTATAATTAAATATTAATATGTATTTATAGTTATTGCATTTATAAAATGTAGTTGTCATATTTTTGTCATCGTTTAACAATTATAAAATAATTTACCTAAATTATAGGAAAGAGAATTTTTAAATATGGTATTATTTTCAATAGAAATGATCTTAACTAAGGACAATGTTTCTGCATAGTGTTTTCTGCTAAGGAAATTTTAGTTATAACAAATGTTTCTGCATTCCGCTCTTAGTAAACAACAATGAACCTTAAAATATTTATTAAGTTATGTTAGAAATACAATTTAGTATATAAAGTAACTCCGATATTGTTTTCAAGGGCGAGGATAAACATACATTGTCTTTTAGCCTTTCTAATGCATCATACTGTGTAAAAATGGTATGTTTTTTAAAGGTTAAATCACAGTACAAATAAATGTCATGATGCGAAATTGTTTGTTGTTATTTAAATATGTAACCCTCAAATTGATTTTACGATTGGTGGCTCTCTGCCTAATGGTAGTTAACCAGAGGAGAGGAGGTTACAATATTTATATTTGTAAATCTATAGAACTGACGTTTAGACTGTGGAACTCTCCACAAAAGCGAGAATGAAGTCATTTAGCTTCTACAATTTTGGGTTGTTAATAACTCCTTTTGGCTATGCACCGATGATCATTCCAAAACCGCTGCAGGGCATATATTCTATACACAAGGCTGCTATCGGCGGCTATTGAGGGTAGTTTATCATATATATCGCACCGTGAGTGTAAAACCAAGGCATCTACAAAAGACATATTTTGGATATACTAGGGTTTGAAGTCTTCATTTTGTTAGAAGAAATAGAGTTTAGAGACCATAATATTTGGTTTATAACTACATTATATTGCATGTTCTTTCAGTTACTTCACTATTACATTATTAAGTTCACGACTGTTGCAGTTGTTTTGCATTTGATCTCGAAATTGAAAAATATGCAGATGCCTTGGTTTTACACTCACGGTGCGATATGTGTTGAGGTATTATAATTGTTAATCGAAGTTTGTTAACTAACACAGCTAATAAATAACCAAATCATAGACTACAAAGTTAAAGTTACCAATGTGTTGGGCTTACAGCGCACGCAAGTGTGGGATTAGTTCCGGCATGCATGCACACCTCCACGTCAAAGACCAAAGCATCTTCCGGAGGGAACGGGACAGGTGTCCCTTCATTACTTAAACTATCGTACTGATGCCATCCAGGTTTAAATTCCCAATACTAAAAAAGACAAATACAGTAAAACTTTCATTATTCATTAATAATAATAATTTAATCATTAATTTTCCTATTAGTTTTGTATGATTATAAGAAAAATGTATGATTTCAAAAAATATGTAATGAAAGTGAATATATAGTATGACGAATCGTCATTCCTCATTCGTCTGAATTATCGAGGTTACCCATACTAAGTATTTGTGGCCCAATAAACTTATTCCAAAAAACTTGTGATGATATCATCGCGAGTCGATGTTCTGTGCGCTCGCCAGTTGGTAGACTTTCAACACTATTGACATTAAATGCGCACGAACGAAATAGCACTTGAATATAGGTATATTTTAATTTATTAGTCTATTGCGTTCGAATGTATGAATAATAATAGATCATATATTTTGTGTCTCAGCACAGTAGTGAGATGACGCACAGGCTTAGGCTTGTTATATACCGCTCAAAACATGTTTAAAATTAAAAAAAATCACTGTTATTCATTTTTGTTAACAATAATATTGTAACCTAACAGAAAAACAACTCATAAATTTAAAATTTTATAATAAATAGAACTTTGCGACAAGCGGAGCTCAGCGTATTTTTAGCGATTATATTGAAGCCGATACACAGTCTGAGTTCCCTGAGCCGATACGTATTTTAAAATACTAATAATATGGAGTTGGTTTTAGTTTCAGTTGAGTATGAAACTTTTGTCGCCAAACTATTTATATAGTATTCCAAATACTAGTATTTTGGAACAAGTTTATATACTAAGTATTTTTTTATACTGGTAGTAAGTATACTGAGTCTTCAAAATTGACCAGTTTTCCCATCTCTAGTGTCCGCCACACACACTCATATTTTGCAAGGTAAAACATATCTAAATATATTAATATGGCAACATTATAAAACCCTATAAATTAAAAAACTCGTTTTTTTACGATATTACTATGGCAGTATGACATGCTGCAGATTTTGAACGACACATGTAGAATGTAGAGCGAAGCTCTTACTAAAATCGCTGTAATATCGATAATTTGTGGCTTAGTATTTCATAATTATTCAAACAGATGTCACTCTGTGTTTAATTTTTTAGATTATGAAAATCAATTGACAGGGGCTAGTAATTTGAGTTTAAAGCCGGACGCGATAACTCGCAAAGTTTGTATGTGATCACGGCCTCATAGAGCAAGAAAATTCACTGAAAGCATAGAATCGGTTAAAATAAGCTTGTTTATATATTTAAACACTGCATTTACTTACCTTTGGCATTGACGGGATGGCATGTTTCAGAAGACTCTCAATTAACAATCTGTAAGGTTGACTTTGTTTTTCGCCAATGTTATAAAAATGTTCCAATATATTGGCACCTTCTAGCTTTGGCAGTTTAAAGTTCACATCTGGCAATAATGGGCAATCATCGGTTTTCATTCCATGAGTTCGTAGAGCTTGACGACACCTTAATTTAAGTTTGTTAGAACATTTAACTATACATTCATGACAGCTTATAAAGTATGTTATTTACATAAACAAAAAAAAATGAATTGGTCAAAAAAAACGTGTGTTTCAAAGATGAGTGTAAAGACAAAAACATCAAAAATAAATGTTATGAAAAATAATTATATATAATCGGTTGACCTGCTGGACTACAATTGGATAAAGCACCAGAATCGAGCAATAATATTGTGCAATTTAGATAAGAATAACTTGGAGATTGGAGAATAAGGGTCAAGGTAGCAGTGACGTCCCGTGGGGGTAGGCAGATTGAGCGTCGCTTGGGGGCGGCAGTTGCTCGAAGGGCGGAAAATCGAGGAGAATCATTAGGTATATATAAAAATAGGTACCTAAACTTAGTAATAACGGGAATATCTTTTCATTAAAAAATGAGCTCACAGGTTGGAAACAAAATGTATTAATTAAAATGAAAGGTTTAACAGGAATGTAATTTTTTTTTCGAGTTTGCGATGCCTAGTTTACTTCCGTTGTTCTTGGACGTCACGTCCTTGATGACCAGCAATGACACGTGCAGATTTGCGAATTATATTTTAATTATATGGTAGGTACATAATAACCTAATAAATTTATCCAAATATTTTTGCCAGTCACTCGCGAGTTTTGAAAGTTGTCAGATGTATTTTTAAATGTATCTGAAACCGTGGACCCGCAATATTATCTACTGAAGTAGAGATGGCATTTAAATTAAATTTAGCGGTATATATTTTGTTACTAATGGATCCATACAACACATTTCTTAGATATTGGAGTCATGAAATGATGGTAAAAAATACTGTATAAAAATGGGGCGGCATATTGGCGCTGCTTAGGGGCGGCATTTTGTCTAGGGACGTCACTGCAAGGTAGGCTGTGGAAATCTGACATAAATAGTGCACTACAAATTGCAGATAGTGTCCGCACACATAATTGAAAGATTAGAGGAAACGTTGATCGTAAGTGCCAATAATACGATAGCGTGATCTTCTTGATCCAGTATTTGCAAACTTTTCTATAGCCACATGAATCATTCGACATTGTTACTGACCAGTTTGTGACTTCAATCATCAATCAATCCGAGTTGAGTAGCTCCGCGGGCGAAAAACCTAATATAACTGGGTAGCTTGATGTACGTATACCAAAAGAATTTCATGTAATGGCGAAATATGACAATGTTTGAAACAATGGTACCTATGATCATTATTTAATGAATTATTATAAAATAAAATTAACAATTAGATTAATTTCACTTACCGTCGCACAATATCTTGGTTTAGTTCATGTGTCGATGTATCGTTACAAAATAGTTGTTGATAAATACTTTTATTAAGCATTTGCACACTGATCTCGTTCAACCGAAGCTCTCCATCAAGATGACTATTAATATTATTTACATTACAGCTTTCGGGGAGAGATTCTGCTTTATTACTAGATGCCGCTTCGTCTCGGATTTTTTTTAGATGTTTTGTTGACTTTTGAGTGCGTTTAATTATACGAGCACTGTTACTTAGAGATTCGGAAATGACAGTCTTCTTTGTTTTAGAGGAGGCACGACGTAAAGCACTTATTTGTGGGATAAATCGTAATTCAATACGACGGCTAAACATTTTTAACGATAACTACGTTTACAACAAACGCGCGAAACAAGCGTGTAAAAATTTGACATTTACGAAAACTTACAGGTTATGTACCTACAAAAATAATACATCTTGTCGGGTTATTTAAAGTAAATATTCTGTGTGTCACCTTAGAACCGAATGAAAATATCTTACCTTTATTGAGGTCTGAAATTTATCAGTTGTCAAACTTTTAATATTTTGCACGAAAACAACATAGGTATAAATTACCAGGAAAGTTTAAAATCAAAATTTCAAAACCAGGTAATTGCCATAAAAATATTTATTCATTATTTTATCCTGGCAACATACGATCATATTGAAAAGCAGACGTTACACAAGTAATATTACCTACGAGCCGAGTCAAACTCGTTACAGGTTACATCGAACGATTGTTATTTCTCTCGTTCTGCCTATTAGTTAGGTACATCATATATTTTTTATGGTGGCCAATATTGATGGGTTTCTATCTGGTCGAGCGTGTACAGACCAAATCCACAACCTTCGATGTCTTCTCCAGCAGAGCCATGAGCTGAACAGTCCGATGGCTTGCTGCTTTCTGGATGATACTTGGAGCATACGGGATCCCTCCCAAGATCATTGCCATAATCAAAAGCCTGCACGAGAATAGCGAATGCTGTGTCAGTATTGGAGACAGTGTCACGGAATGGTTCAGGGTCACGACCGAAGTCAGACAGGGTTGTGTCCTTGCACCGTATCCTCTTCATCAATCTCTTTGACTTCATACTACGGAAGTCTGGAGTAGAATGGCTGGGGCAACATTCAACTCGATGTGGAATGTCTGGGACTCACGATTGTCCTCGGTCAAAACCAAAAATGCCGCGTATTCGACGGTTGCATTCTGATGGTGCTGCTTTATGGTAACGAATCATGGCACCTTACGAAGGCTCAGAGCAACCGTATACTGAGCTTCAAAAACAGATGTTTGCGATGCATATTGGGTGTGCGGTGGTATGACTTTAGGAGCAACGAGGAGATAAGAGATGGCACCAAGCAGCCTCTCATCACGCTGAAAGTGAAGAGGCGAAGTTAGACCTGGCTCGACCACGTGCTGCGGATGCCAGAAGAGAACTTCAACCTGGCTTGCCTATTCTTCATGCCGACCGGATTCCGGCGTCCTGGAAGGCCGCTAAAAATACAATCTACAGAGTGTATACGGCGGAGCTTTGGAATGATGGTTGGACCTGGAATGAAGCAAGAAGACTGGCGAGTGACAGGGATTCTTGGAGGCACCGCGTGGTGACCATATGCTCCAATTAAGGGGTGGATATAGCCAAAGAAAAGGAGATGTTGATGAAATTTTCCCACCTTTATGTACAATTACAATATAGTACTACGTATATTGTTGATAAAGTACCTAGGTACTGACATATCTGGGGGGTGTCGGGTAGCTCAGGTGGTAGTTTTATCACCCCTCGATAGTACAAAAAAATAAAAATTGATGTAAGTATATTGTTTGTTTTCTTTATTATTTTGTTTAGTACATTGTTGCTTATCAACGTCTTTTATTGTTTGTTACATTTCGACACCTCCTACGTATAATATTGTAACTAACAAAATGATGTTTTTCACTTTTTTCATTTTTTTTGTATCCATAGTATGTATTACATATGATTCCATTTACAGAATTTCAAAATTCGTATTATAAGTGCGATTTTCAAGCATAGCATATTATTGTATCTCAAATTTCTTGAATTTTTTTTTGACGTGAAGTATGGTAACGTATTTAGCGACACTCGGGAAACACACAGGGATTTTGCCGCGTGGGTGTATTGTTACTGCTTATTACGATACTTCACTTCGGACGGGAGGCGACACGACCACCACAATAAAATTATCTCGCGGCAAGTGTGCAAAATGGCTACGTTTTATTTATCTTTATTTTTCCCGGAGACAACGTAGGTACGTGGTGTCTATTAGAACGGCAATTTCTAACTGATTTATTTAAATAAAGGGGCCGTCCCTTCACATGCAGCGGCCATTGCAAAGTTGTGATTGGTCGATTATCCAAAATGGCGGCCACAGAGTACATGTGTATGCAAAATGCTCAGCCGTTTGTCCACTTTATCCGGCGATCAGACAATTTCCAATACTGTAGTTTTTTTTTTTGTTTTCCTTCGTATAAGTGGGTGTACTTGATTCCAAAAAAAAATTCCGGAAAATGTTCATTTAAAATTTTTTTGAAAATTTCCTACCCCACCTGTCAGATGGACATTCCGAAAAAAATGAACCTCCTCGGAATCAGCTCGTTGAGGTGTCAAAAGATAGATGATCTTAATCCAGAAGGAATTGCGTTTACAGATTTTAAGAAAATTTACGAGCTCGCAGAATTACGATCGATTTAAAAATCGTTTCTAGCTGTTTTTTGTACACCGACTTATACGGTACATTCCTAGTCTAATCTTACATATTGTTAAATCGCATATTAGTAAATTACAATTTCACTATTCCTAATACTTAATATCTAATTACTTGCTTCCGCTCATCCCTTACACCAGCAGAATCCCGCAAAATAACCAAGTGGTACGGACATATGTATTCCACTCCGCTAATTGAATTAGAAGGTCAAGAACCGCTTTTTACGCCTACAAAGTCTTATTTCCGACTTTCCATTTAAGATGGGAAGTCCATGGGCATGTCATTACCTAGTATGTTTTATAATGGTTTTGAAACAAAGTTAATTTACGTTAACAGCTGTTTCGGGCTATAAACCCATTATCGGGACGGTCGACTATAACTTTATTGTAGTTTGTTTTAGTCCTGGCATTTATGAAGTCATTTCAACGGGCGAGTTGAGTTGGTACCTAGGTACCTAATGGAAATAATTACATGAAGGTAGATAAAATTAAAACGACCGCATAATTAGGTACTGTGACAAGACGAGTAGGTACTACCTACTACAGCGCTCGAAATGGAAAAGTTTACGAAATGGAGCGCTCGACAAATTTTCTGAAGATATTTACATAGTCATCAAATCGTATGTGTATTTTATAAAAATAAGTGTGTCAGATTCTCTATTCTATGGCCTATCTAGCTCAGATGGTCAACATATTTTTTCCACGAAACGGAGCGATAATTTTACAAATTTCACGAGCCGGAACGGCGCTCCGGTGCGTTCCGTTCTATTTCGAGCCCTGACCTACTACCTATATTATCTCAACAAAAAAAATGTTCCAGAAGAGCAAGTAGCTATAGACAATAATATTATATTAAACATTATTCAAATACATAGGAGTCTACTAGGAATAATACCTTATATAGGTATTATAAGTAGTAGGTAGCCTTTTCACGGCTTGCCTAGAATAATAATTTTATTCTCTTGGCATATTTCTGCAACACGTAAGACTTCTTTAGTGAAAACCTTGAGACATTCTTGAATAAGTATCTAATTATAGGTTCCTTCGTATATTCATCTAGATTCTATAAGGAGCTCTTTCTTGTCCTTTTTGACCTTCGACCCGATCAAATACCATGATTTTTCTAGGTTAATTTTTTCTGGGTTCTACTTATACCTATGATCAAAGAGTCCGACGAGGGAAAATCGAGGAAAGTCTATTTAGAATCTGAAGCTCACTGATGATCGAGTCGTTTCTCCATTTGAGTACCTAGGTATTGATAATTAACGAAAATCACGGTAGGTAATCACCTATCTGCTTTCAGCGCTATTGCTCAAATCAGCTGTCTCTGTCTCAAGCCTTTACTGCCGAGGTTTCGGAGACTACCTAAATGAAAATTGGGAAACAAGAAATTGTACAAGATACATTTTAGTCGCATTCGTATTAATAATAATTGATAGTCCCTGTAAAAAATAAAAATACTTAATAGATTTTATTACATAGGATATTACTTACGAATATTTTCGAAATGGCCAGTCTCCATATTATTATTCTGAGTTTTTGCCTAATAGATTGATAATAATTTTGAATCGTATTTTTGATAATGATTTGGCTCACGAAGTCGGGTATCCTGTCTATCATAAGCAGGGAACTCAGAAATCTTCCAGAAGACTTCTTTTCTGTGATCATAAGCATAACCAAATTAATTTGACACTGTCTTTTACTAGGTATAGGTTATGGTCGATGTCAAAATGTATTGTCTATGATGTCAAAGTCAGAATTGTTTGAGGTTAGAAACTGCTTTTACGAGGGCGCTAAAATTTTGTAATTGTTTATATCTGTCAAGTATTTTAATTTTTCTGGTGCAATCAATTTCTCTAACAAATTAATCATGGGTGCGCAAATATTTGACAAAAATAACCCGATTGTTTTTTTAGACATCTGCATTAATGGCGAAAAAGGTTTGTGCTAATGTATTTTCTATTTAATAATTCATTTCTGTAAAATTGGATTGATGCGCATTTTAAAACGTACGGTGATTATTTTTATTGAAAGATGAAGGTGTGTTCAGTATGGTAATTGAAATTATTAATGACATCTGTATATAATTTTGTTGCAACCAGATATTGTATTTTGTTTCTATATTCAGCCTTTTTTAAATTAACAACTTACCTATTCGAAATTATTTGTTACCCATCAGTATTTCTCAATTGTTTATTTTTATGTAACCTATTTAACAACGTCACTGTTGTCATGACTATAAATCAGTAAGCACAATAAATAAAACAAAAATTTATTTAAATATTTAATTATTGTCAATAGAAATATGTAGATACGAGGGTGGGTCAATAAGTCCTTAGAAAAGCCGACAGGTGGCGCGACTAGTACTGTAAGCGGTTTGTTTTCATGCAGCGGCACTACCGATTCAGTATGCTGCGAAGTTTCAATCAGATTGGTCGGGTTGTTGTGTGTTTCTCGTACATTTAAAAAAAAAATTTGCTTGTGGAAAATGGAAAATGGAGAAAATTGAGTTTAGAGCTGTTATTAAACATTTTAATATAAAAGGGTTAACAGCAAACGAAATAAAAAATGAGTTGGATTTAGTTCACGGCATATCTGCTCCTTCACTTGCAACTATTTATAACTGGTTAAATGAATTTAAACGTGGTCGTACATCAACAAAGGATGAACCACGCTCAGGACGTCCTGTAGAGGTGACTACACCAGAAATGATCAATAAAATCCACGATATGGTGTTAAGTGACCGAAGATTAAAGTTGAGTGAGATAATTGAGGTTACAGGGATCTCAAAAGGTAGCGTCATTTCTATTTTACATGACAAATTGGGCATGAAAAATATTTCTGCAAGATGGGTGCCGCGTTTGCTCACAGTCGACAATAAACGCAATAGGGTGGTGGCCTCTAAAGCCCTGTTGTCGCTCATGCAACGCAATCCGGATGAATTTTTTCGTCGCTTTGTGACTGTAGATGAAACATGGATACACCACTATACTCCCGAGACGAAAGAACAGTCAAAGCAGTGGATTGCGAAGGCAAACCATGTCCAAAGAAGGCGAAAACTGTAAAATCAGCTGGTAAGGTTATGGCTACTGTATTTTGGGATGCACGTGAAATTATTTTCGTTGACTATTTGGAAAAAGGAAAAACAATAACAGGGGATTATTATGCATCTTTATTGGACCAGCTAAAAAACAAAATTGAAGAAAAACGGCCTCATTTAAACAGGAAAAAAATCCTCTTTCATCAGGACAATGCCCGTGTTCACACATGTTTACGATCAATGGCTAAAATTGAAGAATTGAAGTTCGAATTGGTCGACCACCCACCGTATTCGCCAGATTTAGCCCCCAGTGACTTTTTCCTTTTCCCAAACTTAAAAAAATGGCTAAGTGGACAACGTTTTTTTTCAAATGAAGAAGTCATCGATCGGACAAATGCTTATTTTGAGGACCTTCCGAAAACTTATTTTTCTGACGGTTTAAAAAAAATTGAGAAACGTCTAACCAAGTGTATTGAGCTCCAAGGAGATTATGTTGAGAAATAAAAAAAAAATACAAAAATAAAAACTGTTTTAATGCTTTTTTCTAAGGAATTATTGACCCACCCTCGTACCTTAGATTATAAATTAGAGAACTTTATAACATGAATTCAAATTGATTAATCAAGATGGATCATACGAGTCGTGTTAGCTGTCATGTTCATTTTGCTTAGCCAACCTCGAAAATAGTCAAGTATAGCATTCTTCACCTCATTAATTGTATTAATAGTTTAATCAAATGTGAAAAATTTGCGATGTTTTCAACTTGTTGCACGTACACTAGTGTACTTGATGTGCATATTTCGGGACGATATCTTAATACATTACGGTAAATAGAAGGTGCCACACCGTAATGGTGGTAACAGAACAACAACCATTTGGACAAAACACACAAAACACTTTGGGCTACCGAACTTATGCGGTATTGCAGCGGTAGGTAAGTAATTATGAATTCATCTTTTGAGGAAGAAGTTCTACTTTTAAGGATTGCTCTTGCAGAAGAGGATGAGTCTGAGTGAATACTTAATGTATACTAAGTCATATACTTATTGTTTCTTTATTGATAGATTCAGAATTTTACATGTTTATAAATATATACAAATATTTTTTGAAGTATACTTGTTTAGGCGCGTTTGGAAAATCCGATCAGAGTCTATTTTTGGCGTGTGACATGTAACATATAATTTATTTTTTCACACAAAAATAAACACACTCGATTGGATTCGAACCACCGATTGTTCGGTTGTCAGCCGAAAGCACTACCATTATGCCACAGTATGATACTCCAATCATGATGATTATACAGTATAATATTATAGTTTAGAATTGTTCCGTTGCCTAGGCAGCGAATTTATTATTGTCGGCCATTTGCAATTCCTTACGTAAACAAACTATTAAACGTCATAGTGGCAGTTGTTACTTTAAAAATAAAAACAAATAAATAAATAATTATATAATTTAGTAATATAAGTTAAAGTGTATAGAAATAAACCAATGACGTTCCAATAAGCGGTCGTTTTTCTTGAGTGTGTAATTTAACAAGATAATTAAGAGCTAGTTGAAGAATCTAGGTTATCACAAGTTTTGTTTTTGTTTTGTTACGCCAAAAAAGTGTAACTTCTAACGCGCGTACATAAGTACATACACCGTTTTTTTTTTTGTTATATTGTATCCTTGTACATGAGGTACTGACAACCATAGAGAAGTGTATTCTATTTTGCAAATTTTATAATAAACTCCATTTGGCTCATGTTGGGTCACAATTCGGCCCCTTAAAGTCAAAGAAACGTACTGTGTACTGCTTGTACCATCTAGAATTCAGTATTGCATCTATCTGAGGGGAGTCTTAACAGTGGTATAGTAATATCAGAACATTGGTAATTTAATTCGTCTTATTATTCATGTTGTGTCTTCGATGGCTTCAGGGTGTCTCTCCAGATTGTGGTAAAGGCAACGCTTGTGTACGGTACCATTAAATCTAATACCAAAAAAGTTATTGTATTCCCTGACAAATCATCAAACGATTTTTTCTTTATAATTTAACCAGTACCTAATCATTATTTTTCTAGCTGGAAGGGTTATAATTGAATTGAGGAAAGACACAGTTCCTAAAACAGCTGAAAACTTCAGAGCTCTGTGCACAGGGGAGAAAGGAATTGGGACATTGGGAAAACCGTTGCATTATAAAGGAGCCAAGTTTCACAGAGGTAAATACTTACGAATGTATAGAACAGTGTTAACATCATAGTTTTTTACAATACCTTTGTGCTTTATGAAATGTCATCTCAAAGTACTGTGATTTTCACTGATTCTTTGCAATCCTTGCTAGGATAGTATTAATAATCCTGTATGAATCATATTGCATTATTGACTTATAGCCCGAACACATTATCATCACGTCACATGCTGTCACGCTGAGATATAGATAACGAATCGCTATCCCTATCTCAACGTTTCTATCTTAAGCATGGCAGCATTTGACGTGATGGTAATGTGTTCGGGCCATTATACTGGGACACACACTCCTGTATCAAACCTCAATATTAAAGTGGATAAGGTCAAAGACATTAATAATTTTCAACAATCAAAGTTATTTCAATGTAGGTAGTGTTTATTTTTTAATAATTTCATGTGTTAATATTAAAGGAATACTTGCAGCTGCATTAACAGAATTGGATAACAACTCAGTACTGTTTGGAAAACATAGTTTTTATTACTAATAACAATGGTAGTTTATCATCTAAGTTGTGAGCTCAAATGGAAAGCAATGAAATAAAATATTGCTTTTGTGACTTACAGTATTTTGACCAATGACAATAATTCATTCTTGTTTACATGACTTGTGTTCTATTGTTTATTGTGTGTTCTTGATTGTATAAAGTTTTATGGATTTTCTTCCTACAGCTGTGACCTTTTTTATGGTACAAGGCGGTGATATCATCTCGAACAATGGCTCGAGTGGGGAAAGCATATACGGCAAGACTTTTGAAGATGAGAATTTCACATTACTGGTTAGTAATTTCTTTTTAAATTCATATTTGGGTGTTGTTGATGTGTAGATCTCCAAAAATACTTCAAGTCAAGGTACTTCAGAAAAAAGATATAAATAAAAATGATTTCAAGTTATACACATTTTTTTTTTTATAAAAATTGATGTTTTTTAAAATATATATAAAAAATATTAAAACTATGAATTAGTCAAAAATCTCTTAGATGATGCTTAGAAAACTTAATAAACTAATTTTTAATAATAAATATGACCATAAAACATATGTAATAATAGGGTGCGGTCCGATTCAACAAATTCACATTTTTTACAATTGCAAGTTTATCTTTGACTTAAAATAAAAAATATTTTTCTTTTTAATGTTTTCAGATACATATTTATTCACAATACAGTTGAAATTGTAAATTATCAAAAAAATGTTTCAAATTGCAAGCTTCGTATTTTTCCGCTAGGTGCCTCTTTAAAAAAGGCTCAGTAAAGACGCCTTAAAATATTGTCATATGAGAAAAACGTGGTTTGTCAAATAGAGAATGAAATAACGTAAGATGACAAAAGACTTGATTTGATTTGATTAACAGTGAACTCATAATTACCTATGGAGATATATATATAGATAGCAGTAATAAATATGAATGTATGTACATAAGTAAGTATATTATGAATAATATGGCTGCCAATTGTTTTCTTCTAATGGTACGTTTACATCTGACACTTATACCGTTATACTTATGTTATGTGTCTGACATAAAATTTCACTTACTGTTTACACCTGCATGGATCTGACATAAAATTCTCGTATACTTCTCGTTGAAATAAAGTCTCTACACTTTATTCAATGCAACATTTGGAATAAATATATGCGGTGTTTACATATGGCATTGTAACTTATTCGGACACTTATTTCATATATTTCTCAAAAACGTTATATCAGTTGTCAGTTGTCAATATGGGAATGTCAAAAAAAAAAAGAAAATGGCAGCGAGTCTTTTGGCAACAAAAATGAGGAAAAAACGACTAAATGGATGCGGGAATGGATTCAGCGACGAGAAGAACTAGGTGCTTTCCGTTTAATGTCAGAGTTTAAAATAGAAGATCCACCTCAATTTGTGAACTTTAGTTTGCAAGATTGGACCTTTTGCCAAAAAACAAGACACATAATTTAGAAAGGCCATACGTGTAAAAGAACGATTAACAGTAACATTGCGATATCTAGCAACTGGTAAGAAGTGAATCGTCATTGCATATTCAATATATTATCGTAATACGAGTGCAGTTGTGGGCCAAAATGAATTAATACCATTTGAAGCGCATTTTTTTCTTCACAGACTACATCAGAATTGATCGTATGTGCCGAGAACAAGCGATATTTTATTTTCGCACAAAATCCATAGCACGGCACATCCGATTTATTTCTCACTGTCTATGATTTTTGACAGATTGCTACAGTACATTTATTTACGTAAGCGTTGGGCATACATGGCATACATTCACGATGTATGATAATAATTATTTGTCTGTTGTTTTAGAAATACATATACCTATGCACTTCACTACCTGTCAAACTACGAATAATGTGTCAGGTTTCTTGACATAAAAGTAGACGGTGGCTGAACTTCGGTGATATGTCGCTGCAAGTTCGGACTTGTCGTATACGCGGTGTTTACATTTGCGTGTATAAGTAGATTGAATAAGTGACAGGTGAGTGTCGACACACGCGAAATAACTGGCTGGTACAAATATAATTACTGTTTACACTTAGTGAATATGGTGTCATACATAAATATGACGATATAAGTGTCAAATGTAAACGTACCATAAGTGTGTACACAATGAAATAATGCAGTTGTTAAAGAAAACACTGCAATTATGACATGAAATTTATTGCAAGTGAAATAATTAAATATAATTATAATTGCTACAAAATAAACAGACAAGGTTTCTAACAATTTGGACTTTGTGATCTTTTGTTTGAGTTGAGTACATTTATACAAACATAGACAAGATACAATTGGTGTACTTAGCTGGCTCTCCATAGCTCTCCACTGTCTTTCAATTTAAAAAGTTAAAAAGTTACATGATAAACTGTATTGTGTGGATGCCTTCCATTGGCATCCTTTAAAAATTTAATATTCACCAAGATGTTGAAGATCCAAAGATATCCCCTGTGTGAGGTCAAGACTAGAGTGATCAAATGAATGTGATTGCAAGTCTTTTTCCAGACGGTGTGAAACAGATGTCCAATGAATTCATGTGCTGTTCTTTTCTCTCATCATGGTTTTTTTTGATTAATGCTGGATTTTTGTAGACATCTCTACCTCCTCATGCCCAATTATTTGTATACATAGTATTTGTAGGTATAGGTAGAAACGTTATGTGTCAACATGTTAATTAATTTGTTTGTCTATTTTTATTAGCATGTGGAGGGTGCTGTCAGCATGGCAAACGAAGCGAAACCAAACACAAACTCCTCACAGTTCTTTGTGGCTACAGTACCGTGTTTGCACTTGGACGGGAGAAATGTGGTCTTTGGCCAAGTGCTGAAAGGGATGGGCATCATCACCGAAATGGACAAGTGCGAGCAGAATGAAAAAGATGTACTTCTTGTTGTGAGTATTTCATGCGGAAGGTACACACATTACTTATTAAATGTATAAAATTGGGTTGGTGAGGCTTGTATTCTTCTTCTTCTTCTTAACGTGCCATTTCTTTTAAGGTCGCTGATCATTTTGGCGATACCCTACCTTGGTGAATGAGACCTTTCCTTCCAATCAGCAGAGAAGCACCGGGCGATGCTTTCAACTTGAGTTATTCACTGTTGAATAAAATAACAAACCCTATTTAATCGTTTTTATAATTGCTACGCTTGGAGATATTCAATAACACACTAATCTTTTATCTAGACGTCATGTTGTTGATTTTATAACATTTTCACTGATTTATACACTACAGGAAAGATCTTCAAATTAAATTGAGTAAATTTACAGCAATTTGACAATTCCGGAAACATCTGGATTCCTATCCGGCACCATACTTACCATCTTTAAGTTGACCTGTCACAAATTTATCGCAATGTCTTTTGCCATTGGGAGGTCATTATAACATAAGAATCTGCCTAAAATTTAGTATGTATTGTTATCGAAACTAATGTAAATGGGACTTCACTGTAAGCCGGCTCGCACATCAAAACTCGTCTCGTTTGCAACTTATCAAATACGTCGATTTGACGTCATCGTTATTCACAAAACACATGTTGCCAAATGGAACTCAGCACAATGGTCAAATGCGATTTTTTAGTTTGAAAAAACATCTAGTGCTGCTAGCAATAAATCGTATGCGTCTTGGGCTGCAAGTCGAAGACGCCAGAACGCATACGCACACCTACGAATTGGTCATTCCTATGCCGGCTCGCCGGTCGCTGCATCCAAATATATAAACATTTCGAGAGGTTACGCGCGACTGTTGCTAGGTAGATGTGCACCTTCATATGCAATATTGGAGCGATGTTCCTAGAAGGTTTGATATATGGCTGCGGCTGGCAGACGAGGCGAGTTTAGATGTGAGAGCCGGCTAAAATAATATAACTATTGACAATTAATTTCCAGTTATCTTTATTAAGCTGCCAATAAATTATTAAACCCATAAATATTTAAAAGATATATCGCAATTTATCGTAATCATATATATTGGTTTAACGTAATATTATAATCAACGTAAATGAATAATTTATCATGTTGTAAAGGTTGCGATTTTACAACTGCTGTTATTATGTAACGAATTATTTCATCATCAGTCTGGATCATTCCTCTGCTGGATGTAGACCTCTCCAAGTTGATTCCATTCCTCCCAGTCCTAGGAGGTGCGTTGCCATATTGAACAATCTGCATTTGTTGACTAGCGAGACAGCCAGTACTAGATAAATATTGCATGAGATGATGTATCTATGCTCGACTATTGTGGGCTCAGGCGGATGCGAGAGAGAAATAAAACATAGAGCGACAATGGCCAAATCCACTATGACCCACCTGACACCAACATGGAGAGATCGTAATATTTATTTTTTAATATTTCGACATTACGAGCAAAGGAAAAGAAAATGTTTTATATATTCGAGGTCATGGCGACGACTACTAATGGATCCTCTGCTTGTGTTGTGTTACGCGATTCTTTAGCACTCTGTCGTGGCTCAGAAAGCGTTGAATTGTTGGTTGTTTTGGGTAAAAGGGCATAGGGCAAATGCCGATAAGGCAGAGTGACCTAATGAAGGAATTCACTGGAAAACTGATAGTATCCACCAGAACGCTTGCAGAGATTAGGTTAGGTTGTAAAAAGTTGATCCAGAATTCCACAGAACACGATGATCACGGTCCTCAGTTATATGGGTGACGCTCAGGAAAAAGAAGTATTTTTTGAATGATCCCAAATCTGTTTTGTCTTACTACATTCTGTAGTATACTTCTTAATTAAATAATATGGTCCCTTTACTATAAACATATCACATAAGCGTGAAGTTTGATAGTTATGACAGTTAATGTGACGTAGGTAGAGCGACGCCGAGCGAGAGAAAAAGATGCAATACGCTTCATGTAAGAGCAGTCAGAAATAATTACTGTAACAATAATTAAATTTACTTTATTTCTATGTAATTCGGCCTTTTTGCTCATGGTGAAACTAAAATCATACAAACTGATTGCTGATGGAACTCATAAACTGGCCAATGACTGATGCTTTGCACACACCGCTACTGAAACCCACTTAAAATAATAATCTCATAACCTCAAACTGTCAAAATAATATATAATAATATTTATATACATAATATAAACAGGAATATTCTGGCAGCCTGTAATTATACAGGCAGGAGTATTTCTCAACTTCTGCCACAAATTTTAAATTAAAAATCGACTTGTTATTGTTTGTTCAGCTCAGGTCAGTGCTTCCAAGTTTGGTAAGAAAACATGATTTTTCATTGAATCTACTGATATTGGCACCACTGTTTTAGGGAGACTGGAAACCAGTGTTGCCAACTAAAATTTTCAAAGTTCAGTAGATTTTTTGATTTTTTCTTCAAAATATCAGTAGATTGACAAAAATGTATGAAATTCAACGATTGTGTTTGGTAAAAGCGTGCATATTGACATAATCTCACAAGTGTCTTTTAAAAAATCATGTAAAAAGTGACTTTTGTTCATCACAAATATCATAATTTCTTCTTTTCCTGACAAAAATTTCAGTAGATCTACTGAAATTTCAGTAGACATGGCAACACTGCTGGAAACTGAGAGACTGGGAGTCGGGAGACTAGAAGACTAGCATGTCTCGTCTCTTCAGCTTAGTAGCGAACGTTTTGAATTGAGAGATTCCAGTGTTGCCGTGATTGAGCCGCCATTGAAATACGTTAGTTAGATACTGGCTGGAAGTTTAGTTTCAGTCTTGTCTTTTTTGAATATTCTTGTGACTGGAAGGCTTATGTTGTTTCACTTACTTATAATTTTTGAAAAATGAGGTCAGCACATACGGTTATAAAGTAAATTTATTATAAAACACAAAGAGAATGGTGACGTAAATTTACCTGTTCAATTATAATAGAATCTATTGTTTTCTTGGCAGTTGATTGGAGAATATTATCATCTACCTTTCATATGATACCTATCAGTGGCGAAAGCTCCATACTAAGCGATTTTTTAAAGCCTACCTTCAAGAAAACTATATCTCTTCAAGTATTTATTTCAAACTTAAATATGGAGGAATATTTTAAAATATTGAGTCATCTATGAACAGAATTTGAATTTAGAATGGCGACTGTTTATTAGTCAAGTTTAGAATCAAACAAAAAAATTACACTTGAGTAGCGACATTTGTTTTTGTTCTTTGAATGACGATTATTGACATCATAATCGAAAATTGTTTTCTATACTTATGATGACTCATCTCTTCAGGCATGTCTACAAATTTTGTCTCGTTTGGTAAGCGCTTAAGACACCGCTTACAACTCTTTATGCAAATTTTATTGTCTATGCCTGCCGCTTTAAGCAAATAATAAATAAATAAGATGATTTAAAAAAATAATGTCTATTGGGTTTAATCAGATATAATTATTAATTGTTTTTAAAAATAACAAATAATTGTATCTCGTGATTATTATTTAGGTTAGTTCAGTCATAGACAAACATAATGTATATCATTTTAATTCAGTCAGATTGTTGTTCCAAACACGTTGGGAAAGTTTTATTTTGTTAGACAAAATTCAGTGACTTATTGTGTTCTGAATGTGGATAGATTATCTTATTTTGTACCCTAAGTTATTTGTCAGTGCTTTAAATATAATATAAGTATTTATTAAATGTCTAGTTTTCCGATTGATTTTGAAAATTGTTACAAGTACGACAGACCAAATTTTAAGAATATCATTCCCGTGTTTGACGTTTGTTAAAAAATCATATATTATCAAAGCTGGAAGGTCAAGGGTTCATTCAGGTTTGCACACAGCAAAAAAAACTTATATTAGATATTATCACAACAATTTATATGACAAATATTCGTTTTTAACTGGCAGTTGTAAAATGATTCAGTGTGTTGTTGTCATTTTAGTGTGCATCTATTCATCAGTAGTAATATCGTAAGTATTATCTTTGTATCTCCCGTAAGTATACCTGACAAGTATGCTCTTTTTCTCTAATCTCCACAGCTTACCTCTTTCCAAAAGCCACCCTTCGCCACTGATACCTATGGGGATTTTATGAAACTTGTTTGCAAAACCGCATGAGATATAACAATTATTATGGTAGGTATTATGTTGATCTTAACAGGTAACTCATGTTATTTAAGGAAGTTTAATAGGTTGTTTAACCACAATGTCCTTCTTACAAGCCTACACCTCACTATGGTCATCCCTTGAAATTAATACCTTCAGTAATCATCAGTAACTTGTAACATGTAATTAAGTTTTTCACGCTTGTTTATGTTGATTATAATTATGTTGAATCACAATTTTTTAATTTATTTCAGGATTGCCTAATTACCGATTGTGGAGAGCTGAAACCGGGGGAGGATTGGAAAATTGGCGATGATCAGTGCACTGATGACAGTCTACCTCCATATCCTGAAGATTGGGATTTCGATCCCAATACCAATACAGTATGTAGTCTATCATATCTTTTTTCAGGAACATTGACAATTAGGTTATTCCCAATGAATTCATGAATTAAATCAAATGATGATGTTATTGAGACTGAGAAGATAATTAGCTATAAAGGTTTGACATTTCTCAATATTCATACAAACATATTATATTAAGTCTATATGAGACGGCATCTCCGTACGATATACGAATTTCCTGCCATGTCAATAAAAAAACATACGAATCCAGTATAATACCTAATGTCATACTGTATCTGCAATGTGTAACGCTATAATGAAATTATCCTTATACATGCTATTAAATATAAGATTTTTACATATTTTTTTTTTGGTTAATATAAATTCCTATATTATGTATCTTGCAGTGTGTAGTGGACCAGAGCGTGTCAGGTCGGTGACTCAGGACTTTTTTTACTTGCCGGAGTGCGCTCTATCATTTCAAATAGTTGTAGGTAATCAATACACATAATAATTTTGAATCAGATAAATATAAATAAAGTCACGTCATTATTTTAAACTTTTAAATAAATTGAGAATGTAAATAAATATTAAATTCAAAACGGGCGTAAAAATTCCAGAGAAACGATTACTTAGTTCAATTATTACAAAGTAACTATGGTAAAATTTATTGTGTTTTTTACTCGGGTGGAGAAGTTTGATCGTGAAACTATTGGTCAATTATGAACCCACATAAATATGCGTGTATGGCAATGTTTCAGTATTTTACAACGACATTAATATGGACGAAGCATCTGGAAAAAAAAATGACACTCACTTTTTTGTCGGGTCTGCCGAATGGCATAATCTGTTCTAACGCCATTACAATAAAGGTGATATTGCTATAAATTCCCGATGCTTTTTGTCGGGTCTGCCGAATGGTTCGGTTCGAACAGGTTCGCTCAAATGAACATTGAACACTAGAAACTAGAAACACTGTTCTAACGCCATTACAATAAAGGTGATATTGCTATAAATTCCCGATGCGTGATATCGCATAATGGAAATTGCATGACGTATACCTATACATGTGCGAATGTCGCTTTGCACGAATTTACTTGCTTGCTACTGTATTTAGTGCGTTGCCCATTAATAATGTCATTGGTATTTTACCATCGAAATATTCAAAATGTGCTATAAGAAAAGCGGAGATTTCTGTCATTAAGATGCTGAAACCGGCGACCCGACGGAAATTATAGAAAAAATTCACTTTTTACGTGTCTAATCTCGGAATCGCCATCCCCAGTAAATACCTAGGGATACTTAATTAATTGTAATAGTATATAATATATAGATAAATTTTTTTTCATTGCAGTCAGAGGATATAATGGGAAAAATAGAACTCATAAAGAAAAGCGGTAACAAGATCTTCACCACTGGCCGATACGCCACATCCTGCAGGAAGTATGCTAAGGCGATCAGATACTTGAACTGGCTGAGTGATAGGATAAAGCTTGCTGAAAAAAACCTAGCTGCCGAAAAGAAAGAAAAAGAGACAGCCGACGCCGAAGGTGAAGACGTCGAGAACAGTCCTGATGATGTTCCTGCAAATGAGGAAGAAGAAAAGAGAAAGGCAGCCAATGATAAAGTCCTCGAGAGAGCTAGTCAGCTGATTGTAGATTGCTCGTTGAATTTAGCAGCCACCAAGTTAAAACTGAACCAGCCCAAGGAAGTTATTATTCTTTGCAACGAGGTGAGGGTCTCAGCTGTCATTTTGTAATAATGCGTAGTCCAAAGAATTTGGACTCTAACTAGAGGGAGTCTTATGTACTATTTGTATTACAACACGTCTTGATCACTTCACAGCGTTTTTAGTGTGGTTGAATTGAAATCCATAGAATAACTAAATTCCTGTATGTTGAATACAAAAATTCCGGCCTGTTTTATGTTTAATTATAATTTACGTATGATTAATGAATATTTGTGATTGTTTATTTCAATAACGATGTATGTATCAGTGTAATAATTGACACAGTCCGTCCTTCCACAGGAAGTTATAGTTTTTTGTAATCGAAATGGTTATGTGGGTATGCAGGTAGTGATGAATATAAAAATACAATCTATCCACTCATAGCAAATTTAAGTTTCAGGATTTATTTTGGCTATATCTGTATATTTTAAAAATTATGCGTTTTTTGACAGATGCAGGCAATAACAGAATGAAGTTTGAAATAAACCCGCATTGCGAAAAGACTTGCAACTAATTGAATTATTCACTTAAGTAACCCTACTTTTGTTTTACTTCTATATATTTAGACTTCGTTCTGATATACACCCGATCCTCTTTTTGCATGGGGGATACGTACCAAAGACTACCGCGTAAAAAAAGATAAGGTGCCCATACAAAAATGGTAGATAGGTTCCATTACTTAATCAACTCAAAATACGAAATTCTTGATGATCTTGAAAATCAAATTTATTTATTATTTGTACATTAAAATACATAGTTTTCGATTTAAATTAAATTTAGCATAGAGAAATATATTCATTCAGTGTCGCTATTTGACAATAAACGTGCCCGTTTACTGCTGTTTTTCGCTGGCGAGAAATCACTCAAATCACTGGAAATATTTAATGATACTGACGCCAAAACATGCGGCGCATCTCTCGTATCGAACCCGATGTGACTGACTAGTGACGCCATGTATGGATGTATGTCTGGGCGGTATCCGGTGATAACATAATATGTATGCACCAGTGGCATGCGGTCCATTGCAATGCAATTTTTTGATAAATATACGTACGTATTTTTATTCTTTTTAGTTTTTTTAAACCGTGTTAAAGCAAAAAAATCTGTGTAAATAAAAAATAATCGGTACTTTTTTTAAACTGTGCAAAAAGAGGATCGGGTGTATTATAATGTACACAAATACTGTTTGAAAACATCACAGAATTACTCAGTTTTGAATTTATTACATTCAAGGTATTGAAAGCCAACCCAAGCAACGCAAAAGCGCTATTCAGAAGAGGTCAAGCAAACATGTTCCTCAACAACCATGCTGTGGCCATAGAAGACCTTCAGACGGCCAAAGGCATGTGTCCTCAGGATGCTGCTATCACCAAAGAATTGGCCAAAGCCGAGAGGATTATTTCTAGATATACAGACTATGAAAAGCGGGCTTACAAAAAAATGTTCATATGAGGGTAGTATTAAATAATTAGTTTCTGTATTATAGCTATCACTCGCACATAGAATCAACGTGGCCTCAACATAGCGAAGCCAATGAAAATGTGTCTCACGTAGGACGTATCTTACATAGAAATGGTTAAATCTATTCAATGAAAAAGGTCAAAATCATTAATTTATTATCAAACACTGGAAGAAAATGTAAATTTCAAAATAGCTTTTTAAATCATGTTTTGCTGGTGTAAAATTTCACATAGTTTAATCAAGACTGGCGTACATACATACCTGCAACTCTATTCCAATCAATTAAATCCATAACTCGACATCATTTCATTATTTCTCTTAACCTGACATTACTTTTGGACGATTTTTGTATACAAGGCAGTTATCTAAACTGCAAGTTAACACCTAAAACCTGTTGCTATTGATTTTGGAGTTAAGTGTTATATTGAAATAGAGGCACCGGTCCCGTGGTTGTAGAAATCAAACTTTACTTTTGACAAGATCAACCGAATATCGTAGGTAAGTATAATCATTGCGCAAGTCATCATAAAATCAAATCATAAAGCCTCCGCAAATTTACAATATTTTTGACCTTTTCTATGCCTCACGATATTACTATGGCAGTATCTGACACACCGCAGATTTCTAACGACACACGTGGAATGTAGAGCGAAGCTCTTACTAAAATCGCTGTAATACCGATAATTTGTGGCTTAATATTTCATAATTATTCACACAGATGTCACTGTGTGTTTAATTTTTTAGATTATGCAAATCAGTCGACAGTGGCTAGTAATTTGAGTGTAAAGTCGGACGAGATAACTCGCGAAATTTGTATGTGCGGCCTGTCAATCACGGCCTCATAGAATAAGAAAATTCGCTGAAGGCATAGAATCAATTAAATCAACAAATAATAAAAAGAATGCTTTTTTATTTATTGTTAATAGTAAACTATCTGAAATAATCAAACAAGTTGTCTTGACTGTTATTTCTTAATTATTTAATTTATTCAAATAGTTATATTATAGCTTTTGCAAATTATCTATAAGTAGTCATTAAAAACGTTTAGTTGTCTATGGTCATATCAAAAAGTAACGATTGGTGTCTACAGTTACTGAAGCAGATATGTATACCAGTCCCACATAGTCATAATAGTAATTAATTATTCAGTTGGATTCTTCAGCCATTCCTGAATATAATAACAATAACATGTTGACTCACTGTGCATCACATCATTGATTTAAATAACATGTCTTTAGTGGGTTTTACTAATCAATTTACATAAATAAAACTGAGTTTTGGTTGTATTGAATTTCTATGTGCGAGTACAATGAGGCTGTATAATATAATAATAAGACATAATATACAATATTATGTACTTTTTTCTTTCAATGTTGCCAGTGAGATATTATGTACCATATTTAAATTTTAGTCCAATATAATTATAATATTTCTAGTATGCATTAAAATTAATGTTTCATACTCAAATACCACGTAGCTACATACAAAATAATATATTTTTAATAATAATAAAGATAATGAATTGAATAGATGTTTACAGACAATTACGACTGCATATGATGTATGTGATTTTACATAGAGCCATGGTCATAGACATGTAAACATTTAATACCCAATATGATTATTTATTTTGCTATAAAGGGAATAAGGCAGTGGGTACACTAATTTTTAAATGAGCCAGTTCATGACATACAGACAAGTGTTTACAATCCCGTAATCAAGAATTCTTTGATCCTATTTCATTTATTGGTCCCAAAATCACAGGATTAATAATGGTGTTAGAGGTTTTCCATAAATATTGTACCCCTCCTCCATTGCCACAGCTTGTCGTAATTTTTTTTTACTCCCCCGTCTAAATTATCTATTAAATAAATACATTGAAAATTATTAATTGTAGTATAATATTTTCTACAGAATATCTTATTCTAAAAAATGAGTGTATTTTGTTGGTTTTGTGACATTTTCTACAACCACCATATCCCTTCACCATCATCATTTATGGCATTATAATCCTTGGCGGGTGTTAGCCTCCTTCAAACACTCTCTCCATTCTGGACTATCCAGCGCCGACACTCTCCAGTTGTATTGACCAAGCATTCTTAAAACTCCTGTTGCGCAGTCCAGCCATCTCAATTTCGGACGTCCAGGCCTTCTCTTGCCCTCGGGGTTGCGTACATAGCCTGCCTTGCTGGCATATCCTCTGGCATTCTATGTATGTGGCCGATCCAGTCTGCATTTTCATATGCCATGTGATCTTTTCGCTTCTATAAAGTGTGTACATCGAAAATTATTGATTTCAGTATAATATTCCTACAGAATATCTTATTCTTAAAAAAAATGAGTATACTTTGATGGTTTTGTGATGTTACATTTTCTACAACCCCTTCGCCCTTCGCCATCATCACATTATATTATCAGACTCCCATTACCTCATATATGAATGACGCATAATCCTTTATTACCATTCGTATTATGTTTTTCATTTAAAATAATGTTTTTTGGCGAGCTAATGGCCGGTTTCTTAATATATCAGTAAAAGAATATAATATGAAAATTGTGATTTTAACCTGTACATTAATTTTTGATTTATTTATGGGAAAGTTACATAATATGTTTTTAGATTTTACAAGTTGGCTTTATTAGTTAACAATTAACATTGTTTTCCTATACTTCAAATTATTCTCTTGAATAGTTGGAACAATAGCTTAAAGGTTGTCATACAAATATCATAAAAAATATCAGCGAAATCATTATACATAATAACATTTAAAAATTTTAATTCCAAATCCTGAAGCCACCATTATCAATCCCGGAATTAAGGGATCAAGGTTGAAAATATTTATCCAGAGATTTCGATCCCTAGTACAGACATATTGTATTTGTATCGATTATATACACTTATAACCGAATTACCAACATTAATAATTGAGACAATAATACAAATAAAATATTCATCATTGACCGTGATTGTACATGTAAAATATATGTTTAATTTATGATAAGGAGGATTGAATAGATGTTCGCAGACTATTGTATAACAACCATGTATTATTATTTATGTGTTATTAAAAGTTTTTGTTGGTGTAATATTGAATTGGAATCGATGAAAATCAACATCCATTTCAAAAGGTTTTTGTAGTTTCGAGTAAATCATGAAAAACTATTTTGAATATTTGAGAAGTAGAGGATTATATGTGTGCAAATGACATATTATTATCTCTCTCTTAACTCTATTTGGGCAAATTGTACAGGAAGGATAAAAACATAATAATTTAACTATCGAGTGGAATTTAATAATTCCAAAAAATACACATTTTACAAATAAGCTGCACTATGAATTAATTACAAATTAAGCAGTCGATATATATAAATATGAGTTCGGGGAGTCATTTTTCTTTTGTTTCTTCTAAAGCCTCATAATTTACTAGTGGACATGTCACAGGACATGATGCTCAACATCTATATCGATGTCTCGGGAACAATGTCGCGGAACATTTTGCTTGTACACACCAGGACTCGCATCAGTTATCGCAGAAATATCGCCCGAGGTGCTGTGTTGGTCAGTGCTGCGTACATAGTTATTCCCACACTGCTGCCATGTTGCGAACCCATCTATACTCGACAACATCTGATACGAGACTGAAGCCAACGAAGCGAGAGCATTTCTACACGTTCCACGTCATGTAGAAATGCCTCACTATGTTGCGTGAAATGTTGGGGGACAGTGCGCAACGTTGCGGCATCATGTACACTCTATGTTATGCGTTGCGTTGAGGGAAATTTTGTCTGCTAGTGAATACGAGGCTTAACATCGACATGTGGCTTATTATCGATTAACCAATTAAATATGGTGGTACCGAGTGGGCCGTAAATTTATATGGAAAATTATTTGTAGTTATTCACAAATTTAATATATTAAAAGTATAACATAAAGACTTGTATTTCAGTTAAATATTTCACCATGATTCCAAGAGATGGCAGTGTATGTACAATATATTAAATTATTTAAAACAATCGACCTGGACCTGTATAATGACTCTAAAGTACAGCGTGTATAGACACCCATATTCTACAGCTGTGATACGCGCACGGAATTGTTCATCCGGTTAACAGTAATCACAATAAATAATTAAAGTAATAAAAAAAACATAATCTGATCAATTGCAAGAGTCTGTAAACTTCTCTCTCTCTCCTATCTACTCTCTTCCTTGGGATAGAGAGAGCACAAATATTATCAAATAATTATTAATATTATTCACAAATTTAATTTTAGTTTTAAAGTTGTCATATTGTATGTTTGATAATAATTTATATGCTTAGCTTTCTTAACGTGATCTGTTAAAATGTTTGTTGTTATGTTGACTTAGTATTAGTAGATAAGTATATCCATAGGTAGGGTGCACACACACAATAATTATCAATTATAATACTGCGTTTACACGTGCATGGATTTACTGCTGACAGTACGTATTATCGCAGCCATAACGTACGCAACGTGCATCTCAATATAATTACAACTTTGCATATTATGTAAAATATGTGTGGCTTATCGGTTTTTGGTATTAGACGCCTAATATAATAATTAACAGTTGCCTAATTGTTTGTTGTACGTGTGCACCTGCCTTAAGACTATTAAGTTTTGTATAAGTTTGTTTTTTACTTTTAGTTTAAATAGATTTTTTAAGGTTTTGCGTCCTTGTAAGATTAATAATTTATTAACCAGGCCGTGATAAGTTAGTGTGAAATAGCAGTAAGATTTATCATTTCAAATTTGAAAAATTTTACTTAGGAATTTTTCTAATAAATAATATGTTTCTGTGGTTTTTCAAGCTATATTTCAACAATTTTATTGTTTCATAGAATATTTTTAATCAATAAACATTTTATTTTCTTGCTTACTGTGTGTATACATTTTCTGAACCCGAAAGGTAAGATCACTTAAATGTAAAACGGAGCATGGTCAGTCAACTACATATGAGTAGAATATTGATACATAATTTAGTATGAAATTAGTTGGTAGACCAGCCATCTGTAAAGCTGTGGATTGGATCTCCCAGCTAGGTAAAAAAAGTTGTTTTTTCAATGTGTATTTAATCCAGTGCAAGGATCTTATAAGTTGGGCGAATAGCTAACAATCATTCTTTGTAAAAACGTTGATTTAAACTCTATACAATCTGTTTAAGAGCAAAAATGGTATGTAATTAACTTCATATTTATTAATTTATCACGGGTGAATGAGATGTCTTTCAAATACCTTTTAATCTGTATTGTAAAATATGACGTGATAGACTATATTTTTGCTTTTAACAAATCCTCACCTTTCGGTATCAGGCATTAATTATTTATTTGATTTATTTAATATTTAATGTTTTTGTAAATGACTGTGCAGACTGTCTTTTATAAAATATTATTACATTTGAAATTTAATGGTTAATTTATATAATTATTATGATACGATATGTGTATATGCCCACCGTGGACTATAGGCTAGAATCCTCGAATTCCGTGGGTTGTAAGGATCGAATCCTGCGGCTGAATTTTATAGACAGAAATAAACTACTGTTTTTACTAGGTATCTAAAGATTATAATAATATTAAAACAAATAATGAGTAACAAATAGGTCAAAGTTGGTGGTGTATAAATAGTCCTGAATGGCTTGAATCAATATTTTCATAAATCACTTAAGACGGTACTTCAGTGAAACGGCAAATAATTTTCAACTATAGGTTCGACGAAATTTTGGACTCGCTGGCAATCGGAGAGCGAACATCGAGCTGTGAACACGTCAATTTGTTTAGTGATGACTAAAAACGTTACCCATTTACTTGAAAAAGCAAACACGTCAATGAATATATATAATTGGACGCATGTTGAATTTATATGACAAATTATATTTCGTTCGGCACGCGTCATTTGTAGAATCCGCGCATCGCCTAGCTATGATCTTTTTAGACCATGCCTCAACTGAGGTATAGCCTTAAGTATCTCCATAGAATTTTCTTCTAAAAAATATAATGAAACTCGAAAATCTGGATGAAGGTTTTAGATTTAAAAATACAAGATACCATTACATGGTTTTATTTTTATAAGTATTTAAGTAACAAAGAAATTGCTGTGGAGTAAATTTGTTTTGAACATAAACTGAGGGTACTTGATGGAAATTGAACTTAAATATTCATTTAACCCAATGCTTACGGGCCGCACAAAATTATGTTTTTGCTAATTACTTTTCAAATGCAAATTAACACGTTAATTACAAAATTAATTAAAAGGGCCCGTAAGCATTGTGTTAATTTAAAAAATTTGTTGTTTTCCATAAAGTGTTTTCCAGTGACCAGGAGCAACCAAAAGCGAATGATGGAAAAAAGAAATCAATAATATTGACAAACTTTGTTTGCACCACAGGAATAATACAATTTTGTGTGCTCATAAACAATAATTCCACGCTTATTGAAATTTCCCTAACATGTTGCTCAAATTGAATGTTTATATAATATTTATGATTTTATATACTTATTGTAATTTGTATATTATGACAGTAATTAAAACTGGCACCAGGGAGAGTTTTTCGGCACCCCGCAATTAAAATGCAGTAACTGAAACACGCTAGTATATTCTATCATTTTGTTTTATGAATGGTCTACACAGCGATGGAAAACCATCTGGTCAATCTTTTCCACGCTTTGCCAATAAATCCCCATTATTTTCATATACTAAATATATACATATATTGAATTAATAATTATTTTTTCATTGCGTAATGCAAATGACAGGAATGCTATTTTCATATGTCATCAACTTAAAAAATAATGTTTTGAAAATTGGAATTGCGCAGAAGACCTATGCGCATTTCAGGTTTCAATATTAATTGTAAAATGCAAGATTATATGTAATATACATTGGAATGGTGCATAATGGTTAATTTGGCATATTCAACTCATTTATATTTTTTTCAGACTTATCTTTCCTTCTTTTGCACATATATTATATGACAATATACAAGTATGCTATGATTGGCGAATCTTAGTTGCGCAGTACGACATTTGAGTCGCCTGGAGTCATAACTCACATTCTCCAAAAATCAAGTTTTGAATAAATCGCAAAAAAAAAATTAAAGCACTATTTTTCGTTATTAATGGATATTAATGTCATGGATATTAATGAGTGACATTATCGATTTGATTTTTTTAATGTATATATGGATTTCATCGTGTCTCCTTAATATGTAAAATAGGCCATGGCAGTGAGAGAAAAATACAGATTCCTGGTTGGGTAGATAGACTTTAGGGCCAGAATATAATTTACATAGAAGTGATTATTTTTAGAAGTAGTTTTTGCATAATATTTAAAAGTGATTTTTGAAATCCAACTATTTTTTTATATTTATATTGCTTGGAATTATCAACTAAAAATGAGAAAATTGCAAAATGTGAGTTATAACTCTAAGCTCTAGGCAACTCATTTTATCTTACAATATAGGTACCTAATAATGTCACAGTGATAACTGATAACCATGCATTGAATATATAGGTACCTGCATAGTTTTGGTTACTATTTATAAAAATGTTTTTAATTAATTAAGATTTTGGTATATTATTAAGAAAACTGATTATTGGGGGGGGGGGGGATCCAAAGAAAAATGAATTTTATTATGGTTTATAATTATAGTAAATGTACAGATAGTCATAAATAAAGCATCATGTATTTTAATAAAATTATATTGTTTTATTTAAATATAAAAATATGTAAGTTATATTTTACAGTTACTGGTGGTGAAAACTGCCCATTGCCAATGGAGGTAAATGAGTATAACAAATGAAAAGAACGACAACGCACACTTACTTTGTACGAGTACAAATAAATAATATGCAACAACCAATTCACCCATCATACAATATGAAACATAACCTCATCTTACTATTAAGACCTCGTAAGTCCGATATTATAGAAAAATGAAGTTTTTTCGACAAAATTTAAACAAAAAAACATTTTAAATTATCTCAAAACCTCGGTTCTCTAGACTAGAATTCTGTCCATCTATTGACAAATTTTAAAAACTCCTAGGTCTCATGGTTTCAAACATGGAATTAAAACTTCGTATTTCCCTTCAACATTCTTCTTAACGGCCCTCATGCGCCACGTAGATCAAAGTGGAGATTTTATGGTATTTTCAGAGCATAAGCCTGGACATTCCTTAAACGTTGCAGATAATCTATTTATATAATTTTGAAGCCTTATTATCCTTTATATTTATTTTAAACATTATTTGATGACTGCATAAAGTATTTTTATTACATAAAATAGTATTATTTTAAATCTCTCGATCTAATGTTTTAGTTAGAATATAGTCATATTTCAGTACATCCATGTGCAGTGGTGTTAAGATTTTTTAGATTTGCTAATTTTTAAACTCATTTATAAAGCCATTAGTAAAATTAATGTTAACATTATATAGTGAAATATTCACGATACATAAATATTTTTTATAATCTTTGTGATCCCAAATTTGACAAGAATTAGGCATTTTATTCAAAAAATGGGCACAATTAACACATTTGAAGATAATTCTAACGATACTGATTATAAGCTATGTCTTCGACCATTCAAATGCGATAAAAATCCTACGAATAATGATTTGTTTTATAATAATTATTGACCTAAGAATAAGGTAGTATATTATTGAAATACGCACTTTCCATTGGCATTGGCATGACAACGTACGGTCGTAGCCATACATTGACAAACGATACATGAAGTAGGGAGTAAGATCATGTAACGCGCGTGTTTGAACATGTACATTGTACTGAACCGAAAAAAAATACAAATATTTCTTACTTCTTTACTTTACTTTTCTTACAAATATTAGTTACGATTGCGGATGAATAATTTCATAGTGTTTAAAAATGATGGTTTGTGATATTAGTAGGTACATATTCCATTATTTTCGTACCTATGAAAAAATAAACCGATTTGCAACACTCATTGATTTAGCAAATTCTCATACCCTTTTTTTTTTGCAAGCCAATATAAAACTTTGAACAACATTCATGTTTTCGTTCTACTTCCCATCTCATTCAAATATTATGAAACAATGAATGGGTCGCAACTAAATCTTGCAAAAACTGTTGACCGAATAACAATTACTTTACAGATGTGAATGTTTGAAACCAATGACATGTACAGAGTACCTAATAGATTCTTTGAAATTAAAAGAAATCGAGGGCTGAAAATGCTGAATTTTGAACGGAATTTGCATTTTCCGCGGAAATGTCGATCTGGTAATTCAGCTACCTACATATACCATGATTGGTACGGGGGGAAAACCCCCTGAACTAATAACCCTCTTTTTAAAAAAACCTCAGAAATTAAACTCCGGTGTAAAAATAAAATTTGCCCTACTACAACAATCATTAGATACAATCAAAGTATATTTGATAAAATAAATTTGAAACAATTCTCAATAGATTTCAATATTTTTTT
The DNA here is from genome assembly GCF_057557595.1 of Rhyacophila brunnea. Lineage (NCBI taxonomy): Eukaryota > Metazoa > Arthropoda > Insecta > Trichoptera > Rhyacophilidae > Rhyacophila > Rhyacophila brunnea. Next base: position 28,526,046 of record NW_028232774.1, read on the forward strand.
AAATTAATTATTTTTTCTCTCTGTTTATCCTTAAATGTATATATTAATATTAGGCTTTAGTAAACTCTTAAAAATATTAACATTAAACTATATTTTCAGTATTTCTTTAGTGGTCCATATGTATTTGTGTGTTAAAACATTTATTAACACATTTTTGTATTGATTGTTTATGTCAAAGAAATTTTATTTTTATACGGGGGTTTTTTTCTAGGGGGTAATTGTCTCAGAACCATATGTAGTACGTAGGTACTCAACTTAAGACACGTACTTTTGACTTATGTTAGTGTGCTTGCGGAGTTACGATAGCATATGTTTTAGTTATTTGCACATTCATTAAAATGGTAAAAATAGTAATATTACGATAAAAAGTGTACACATTTAGTAAATAGTACTACGTGTTTCGTCTATATTCTACAATGTGGTTTGTATACTGCATTGTTATAGACGCTATTCAAATGCAGCTGCATGAAATTAAGCCCGGTCCCGGGTGCATTCTCATAAATAACCTGATCCAGCGCTGCATTTTCCGAGGCGTTTTCTTCTTTGGCTATGTAGAGAATATTAATGCCACCCTGTTTTTGATGCAGATATCATTTTCCATTCTATTTTCCTCCGACGTTTATCTGGAATTGATCATGTACATATTTTATCTGGGAAACTTTGAATTCACTAGACAATCATCATCCTAGTTATATATCGCAATCTTAAAGTTTTGAGTTAATCAAAATTCGAATTAAATCCAAATATAATAGTATTATGTAATGCCAATCGATGTATATCGTTATAATTTCACAATTTATAATATGTAAGTAGTAAAAACACGTTAAACGTTCAAATATAAATATTATTAGATCGTGTAAGGTCGATGAAACATGGATGTTTTCATTGTTACTGATGCATTTTAATTATAGGTGCTCCAAATTTCTTTTTCAATAATATTGACTATATTATAGTCAAATAGACCCGCTTGTTAGACAGAATAATTATTGAAGTAGAGTTTGATTTCAAAGTCGTTCATATTCATCAGCAGCCATTTTTATATTTTACAAGTGACTTTAAACATGATTTTTTATTCATTTTAACAACATTTAAAACATTGTACCGGGTAGTCCCAGAAGTACCCGACCTAACTATAGACAGCAGTTGTTGTTTGAAAATAATGACCATGATAGAAAGTACCAACCTTATAAAGCCTAATTTTGAAGTTTGATGACGCTACCTTGTTCAGTAATTATTTGTCAGCCATCAAAAGTGGATGCTCTCAGTGAATTTGTAAACATGGAAAAAATTGGTCATAGTTATGTGATACGATACTTTCATTTGAAAGGCTTCAGTCCAACCAGTATCAAAGCGGCGCTAGATTCTACTCTGGGGGTGTCTGCTCCTTTGTTTACAACAGTAACGTTAAGTAAAGTAGTATTTAGTTTAGTAAAGTAAGTTGGGTGGCTGAGTTTAAACGAGGCTGTACGAGCTGCCAAGACGAACATCGCAGTGGTCGAACAAATGAGGTGCCCACGCCAGAAATGGTGACGAAAATCCACAAAATGGTATTGGATGACCGTCGACTGAAATTGCGCGAGCTAGTAGACATGGTAAGCATTTCAAAAAGTGCTGTACATCACATATTGACTGAAAATTTGGACATGAGAAAGCTGTGCGCAAGGTGGGTGCCGCGATTACTCACAATGAAACAAAAACAGCATCGTGCGGATATTTCAATCGAGTGTTTGGCGAAGTTTCACAGCAATAAAGTTTTTTGCATCTATTCAAAAGAGTTTTTGCATCTATTCATAACCATGGATGGAACATGGGTCCATCACTTCACACCTGACAGTCGAAACAATTGACTGAAAGGGGAGAATCGACTCTAATGAAGGCGAAGACAGTTCCATCTGCAGGCAAGGTCATGGCGTCAGTTTTTTGGGATGCGCGTGGGGTAATTTTCATTGATTATCTTCAGAAAGGAAAATCAATCAACGTCTTGTATTATGCAAACTTATTGCAGCGTTTGAGTGATGAAATCAAGAAAAAACAATCGCATTCGGCGAAAAAGAAAGTTTCGTTTCATCAGGACAATTCATTAGTTCACACATCCGTTATCGCAATGGCTAAAATCAATGGGTTAAAGTTGGAATTGCTTCCTCACGCACCCTATTCGCCAGATTTAGCCCCCTCGGATTATTTTCTGTTTCCAAACTTGAAAAAAAATGGTTCGGTGGTAAAAGATTTGCCAACAATGAAGAGGTGGAGTCTGCGGTTGGTGGCTATTTTGAGGAGCTCGACGATTCTCACAACAGGGTATCGAAGCTATTGAACATCGCTGGGAAAAGTGTATCGACCTAAAAGAAGACTACGTAGAGAAATAAAAATATTTTTTCCGATTTTTTTTTGTTTTCTTTGTTAGGTCGGGTACTTCTGGTACTACCCTCGTATGTCGCTATTATAATAATTGTTTACTAAAATGTTTTAAAAAAGGAGTTAGTCCTAAATGTGTTTCACGTTTTTTGCGATTGTCTCAACACAGATTACCGTCTTTGAAACGAAACTGTCAGCCTTATGTCACATTTATTTAAGTTAAAAAAAATTTAAAAGATTTTTTACATAAAATAAAACTATTCGGGAACTTTTAATGTTACCTAATGATATTTGGCAAGACGAAGCAGAAGAGGGCAACATTTATGGTTACATAATTTACGTAAAGCCACAGTTCGCCGTGAGCTTTCTATCAGAAAGAGATACTAATACGGTCTCAAATTTTATTAGATTCAATATGAACATTAATTCAATTTTCATCGCCGATTTTGGCAAAATTCATGAATTATTTAAGAATGGAAACCTAACCTAACCTAACAAATAATCCAGTATATCGGCTTTTTTCATAATTTGTTTGCCGCTGGCTTACTGTAAGCCGACAAGAACCGTGTTTTATTTAAACATGAATTTTATGTCAGTCTATACGACCCAAAGATTTTGGACGGTCTTTAATATACGACCATAATTATATTTCCGATACAGAATTTCACGATGAAGTGTGATACGGTAAACTGCATACGTAAAAATTTCCGGACAAGAACATTTATACCTACTATTAATTGTAAAAATAAACCGCATGGTATCCTGCTTGATAATAATTGTTTCATTATCAAATAAGTGAATAATAGCACCTGAGAAACTCCGGGGTAGTTAAATACATTAAGGCAGGTAATGACTCCAATTACGTACCTAGTATTTTCGAGATTTCGAGCATTATTTTATAAGTATGCGAGGAAACTATCCTTATGCTATTATTTTCAAACACACGCTATTCTGTGGTAGCCTGAGTGAAAAGCCGTAAATGATATTTTCGTCCATGCAATTGACGTAAAAGTAGAGCGGGTGTTCCCGGCGTTAAATTATCGCTTTCCGTCTTTAACGCTTTTTCCGCTTATGACTTGTCGCGCGTTAAATTCGCTATTACGGCAAGTGTTATTTTCCCTCCATATGGCGCCGTTGTAGCGCAGAATCTATGACGATTTTGCAGGGTTACCAAAGTTACTATTGAAACATGACTAATATTCTACAATTTATAAAGTAATTTAAGCGCGACCTACATTGAGGTGCATGTCACGGTGCTTGTCGCCTACTGTCACGAGCTGCTGCTACGGGGAAAAGTGTGTAATGTCGTTTTTCCTGATGTTTAAAATGTTATCAGACTAATGCTGCAATCCCGATGCACATTTTGAACCTTTAAACTAACATTGTCAGTTGGCAAAATCTGCCGTTATTATTAAAACAACAATGAGGGCACTTCACGTTTAACTGCACTGCATCGGCATCTGCATGACGTTTTGAAAGTTTTTATCATATTCCACATGCCTGCGTTTTTCAAATATCTGAAATGTGAAATATGAAACATATTATCTATGGATGTTATGTCAAACGTAATTTTAACGTACGCACACGTATAAACTGTTAAAATTAATTGAAATTAGCCTGAATAATTAATAATAATTCAAATTACTAATACATTATAGTAGGCACTCTTCATCAGTATCTTCAGTGAATTTACGAGATGGTGCACGTTCAAAATATTCTGCAAAATGACGAAACCATAGACTAAATTTTCGCCGCGACACCGTGACAGTAGGCGACATGCACCGTAACATGCACCTCACTGTGGGTTGTGCTTTATTCGCAGTCTTCACAGAGAATTGGATGTGGAAGCCGGAAACCATAGACGACTACATCATGAAACTATCTATCAGTTCTGCTGCAGCTACATGCCAGCAAATTTCTCCAAACCGATCGATCAAAATGAAGATACTAGAAGTCCGAAACTATTTAAAGTACATTTTCTGCTGTTTTCATATTTTGCAAGAAAGACAATTAAGCGCGACATATATTGAGGTGCATGTCGCGTACTTGTGACGTCACAGTAAGCTGCCGCTACGGGAAAAAAGCGTGTAACGTCGTTTTTATTGGTGTTTATAATGTTATAAGACTGATTCTCCTATCTCATAGCACATTTTGAACCTTTAAACGAACATTTTCAGTTAGAAAAATCTGCCGAAATCACCAGAACAACAATGAGGTTGTACTGCACTGCATCGACACATGCACGACTCAATGAACGTTTTTTATCATATTCTGCATGCCTACACATTTTCAAATAATGTCAAAATCGCATGTTTTTTGTTTTTAGCGGTTGGCGCTATGTATTTTCTATAATAATGTTGTCTATTAACTATGGTCCGAAAGTTGGGTTCTGTTCAAAATATTATTGAATTTACAGAGATCGTGTTCGTTCAAAATATTCTACAAAATGACGAAACCATAGATTAAATTTGTCACGAGACATGCATCTCAATATAATCACAACTTTAGAGTATACGCTTCACTAGATAGTAGATATTATACACTAATAGATTTAACTGGTAATGTCACACGTACTAGAATATTGGTCAAAGATCACAAAATGGATGCAAATGCAGCAATCCCAATTATTAAATAAATGATATTTTAATTTTTATCTCATTAAGTGTGTAAACGTCATGTTTGATGATTATATATAAAAATTGTAAAAAAAAATATTTTACTGTAGATAGCAAACATCTAGGAGGGGTTTTATCCTTTTTTGAATAACTGTAAGGTGTGTTTTGTCTTTTTTTTTGTAATAACGTTCAGTTTAATAACTTAATGCAAGACTGGTTTCACCACTAATACATACATACTATTATTATAAAATAACATTAAAACGTAGGTATAGATCCACCAGTATAAGTTGTCCGCTGGGTGAGGGCGCCACAATGCTAACAGTATTTGACATATCGTTCAATACTTTTCATACTGTCATGAGTAGGGAATCCAATCCCGAGCCGAAATCTTGATCCATCATTGTTATATATACAAATAACGTTGATAAAATCGGTCAAAAATAAATCTAGTATATTTTATATTATTTAAGACATCCTACATAGGTTTAATGGGGTAAATAATATTGTAATATAAATAATAATGTGAAAGTAAAACAGTTTTATTTATTTATGAAAAGATAACAATTAATACAAATACAAGTTCAATTAAAATAAAAAATAACCTATTGTGTTGACAATTAATACACTATAAAAAAGGAAGATTTATGTAATTAAAACATTATTCTGAATAATATGCCCGAAGTAATACCAAAGCATCAAGTGTTTCGTCATGTAATCTGGATCTAATTTTGGAACCCAGGCAGCCTATGATTTTTTGTTGATTCGTCATATTTTCAAATTTCAATTGTTATTATTTTAAAAGTCGATTCAATCTTTCTCATTTTTATTAATTTATGTGAAAAAATAATATGAATTGGCAACACATGGGTAATAAATCAAACTTCATCCAAATTCAGTTTATTTCTAATGTAGTTAGGTATATGTTATTAAGAGTATTTTTCTGTTATATTTTCGTTTTTATTATACTTTCCATAAAAATTTATAAAAAAATCAATCCCGAAAGTTTCGGGATTATGTTTACCAATCCCGGGATTTGTAGGTATCGAAAATAGTTCGGGATCCCGGGATTGGAATCCCTAGTCATGAGCTTAGTTCTAAAATCAAACACCGGACGATACACTTGCCTTTCTACCATTAATTGATAGTTAACACCATTAAAAAAAAACTTTTATCATTTGTTGAAAAAAATCACTAATGACAATGTTGCCATCGCATTTTAATAAATATACCATTTCAAATTTTGTTGACATCAGTTAAAGTGAACATGAAACTTTTATTTGATGCTGACCGATGTCTTTGGTATTTTTAACATTTAATAATGAATCCACTGTTCTCTTGTCAATATAGGGTCCCCGAAATATCACTGGTGCAATATACAGAGGCAGTAGTGTCTACTGTCGCATTTATAGTTCATCACCCCCACCCCTCATAAATCACTCAAAAATGTTATACGTGATAATTATTATAATATTATGTTTGTTCTTATTAAAAGCAGAACGTAATATAAAACATACAATTACACGTACTAATAACAACTTTTTTAAACGGAATGTAAATACTACCATTTAAAAACTAAATTTAAAATTTAAATACTAGAGAAAAATAAATATTTAAATGCGATGTTTGTTCTGATAAAGTTTAGTGATTTCAAAATACACAATATGATTTATACATAGGAAAAACATTAGGTATGAGATAAAATAATGTATTCTTGAATTCTTTGAGCAGCATAGCATCCCCTTGTTTTCCGACCCCCCCCCTATTATGAGTTTTCTAACACCACTTTAGGTCATGGAAAAACCTGCTTTGAAGTAACACTGGTAACTTGAACCAATTAGATTTGAATATCGACTTATTTTTGTTAGTGGCAGCCCTGAATATGAAATGTCTGGAAAACTGATACGTTTTTACCGAATAGCGATAAGTTTCCTCTGTTTGTAGAACTCTCGTCTTGTGTTTGTGGAACTGCGGTGGAGAGTTTGGAAAATAGACGGATATGCTTCAGTTACAACATACACAACAGCTTTCAACATGTGTTGCGCAACACTCATAATACGACTGGTTAAAATAACTCACCATTATTAATACCTATTTAATAAAGGTTAATCGAGGTGTCTGTTTTATCAGTTCTCGGTTTCATGATACATACAATGTTGTACGTACTAACTATATCTTGTGGCTAAATGCAGATTATATTGTCACTGATCAAGCCAACTGCCATAATTGGTTACCGCAAAATACTCGCATTGAGAAACGCACGTGGCATCATTCCGTCAAAATAGTTCAATGTATCGTGCAGTGCATATAATTCAAGTATATGAATATAGTACCGTATTTTTTTATGAACCAGATTTTAGATTTAAATTTTAACGACATTTACTTGAATTCTGTGTAAATGAACAACGATAATTTTGAGTGGACTGTATTATGAAAACATTTTGATTTGATTTGGACTGCTGGATTTCTGGAGCGCTCCAGCTGGACCCCGGGTCACTCACACATAACTGTTTTGTTTATTGTAGGTCTTAGTTAGTCGTGCGGCGGATTAACCTGTATTTCTTATGGTAGTTTTATAGTTTAGGCCGGTGGCTGTCGAATTGGCACGGAAGTTCCAATGTACCCGGGGGAAATAAAAAATTGGAAGGTTGATAGGGAATACATGCAACTGTTCCAAACAATGAATATTTTGACAATAATTATTTGTACTTTGGCACTATTAAGTGTTGGCGGCAGATCCTAAATATGACTAAGCACATTTTATTTGGACAATACATACATGAAATATGTAGTATGTAGGTACTGTATCTTAGAGACTTAAAATTCGGTACACGGTTGCTAATGTGGTGACCACACATTCTATTAAATTCTGGGGGCAATTCAGTATTATAAAAGTTGTGTCTCCATATTATAACGTTTTGTAAAAAAAATATTATTTGTAATGGTGTCGATCTGAAATCTTCAATAATCGATTCCTTGTTTTTGGTTTGAAGGTAAAACTGGTTGCCAACGATCTACTTTCCTAGATAGCTAAAAATCACATTTTTACGTTATTACAATATAATTATAATAGTGAATGATATTAATACATAAATTGTTCAAGTACCTACATACGATATTTATTTTGCGGACTGGATCAGAAGTAGTGAATTTTTCAAAAACTAACGTCAATATGGGGAGTAGGAAATCAGGAGGTACGTAAGTTAAAGATCATAAGTTATTGTATGTTACATCTTTGATACTTGAATAATTAATGTATTCAGTGTCGCTAGATTTCAAAATCAGCCAAGTTCATAATGGATGAATAGGAGAAAAACAGCTTTTTGTTTTCTCAAGTACACAGTCACAAGGGTGAAAGTTTATATTATTTCGAGTATAGAATATTTAAAATTAATGAGTTCCACATTTCGATAATGCAGAAATGTTAGAAAGCAGTAGTTCTTTAGCAATTCATAAAAAAGTCAAAAATACCTAAAGGTGGACTTGGCTGATTTTGAAATCCAACGACACAAAAAAATAATCTTGATTTAAATTGTACTGAGATTATAATCGTAAGTACCTATCGATCCAACGAAAAAAATTCCCATATAAAATAAGTTTTTTTGATTTTTTAAAAAAAAATTAAATTTAAAAAAGCTTATTAAACATATTGGAAACCAGTGCTTCGAATCAACCAGCTGTTAGGGGTGGGAAGTCCCGTAAGGATTGTTTGATATGAGACTCCATAAAACGGGATATAAATGCCACATCTCAGGTTAATACCTACTACATACAGATAAAGTCCACCTAACTACCTATATGGTTATCCTTTTTAAGTTTTATTGTTAGCAAATAAATTTAGGTTTAGAATGTTGATTGAGTTTAGCCTATAACTAGAATTAGTCTTATGATTTTTTTAGTACACTTGTGGGTCTATTCTATACACAGGGGCGGCTATCGACGGTACATATTTAAGTATTGAGATGGTTAATTGTTACAATAAATTAACCGTCTAAAACTATCAAAAAGTGCATTGTTTTAACAGCCCCTCTCTTGGCTGGGCTTGTATTTTAAAGCGAGCCAGACAGTTTTGACAGTTTAGACGGCTAACCTATTGTAACAACTATAATATCTATGACTATAATATAATAATAATAAAGAATAACTATAATATAAAGTGATAATATTTATCATAATTTAAGAAAATGATGTCTAAAATATTGTATATCAAGCTTTGTGCAAAGATATTATATATCCAGTTTTTGTTGAAATTGAGTTAACATACACAAAACATTCATCTGCATCATATGTTTATGCTATAAAAATATTGTACGTCCAAATGGGATATTTGATGAGATATTGTATCTTTCAAATATATAATTATATATCTCCATTTCTCATGCATCTCAAATCTTAAAATTCTATATTCTCAAAACATACAAAACTGGACATACAATATTGGTTGGTCCGATTAGAATCCCAATGCAATCCTTACACACGCACAAATATCTCCTACGTACTATCCTCATTTATTGTTGTCATCCAGGCGACTATTGAACGAGTCATCAGTCACCCTGTCAGTTGTTCGTACACTAAAGCCTCAATTATATTGAGCTTCTGTACGAGCTGTTTATTGGCGAATTTAAAAGCGGGCGATTCAGCTACTGCGATTTGATGATTACACACAAAACCTTCCATTCGCTGAGAAGCCACAAGCCAGCGACTATTTTGACGGAACGTAGTTCGTTTTTTTACCGGGAGGTTGGTACTGCGCTCTACTGCGCAGACGCAGTAGGCCCACACGCCGGCGTGTAGCGTGTAAAGTTGACCGGCTTTCAACTTTTCTCGGTAGAGTGTTTACAACCTGCTTATTAGCTTATTCGATGATTACACTGGGCGACTTTACAGGCAGATTGTAAATTCGCCAATAAACAGCTCGTAAAGAAGCTCAATGTAATTGAGGCTTAAGACCGTGTCAACTTGCTACAGTGTGACCGTCATCCAATCAATAATTTAATTTGAGTCTCCTTACGAACTCAGTTAATTAGATCACATATCAAGTCGTGTTACCGGCACAGGGTGTCACATGCACAGCACATCTGTAAGACCTGCATAGTGCTAAATCTGAGCGAAGTTTGAGCGAACGTTACGTCTCATCATTCATACAAACTTGCCATCATCATTCATATTCATAAGTGTAACAGTGAGAGTGACACTCAGAATCATCCACATACTAGGACGTGAGTGCATCCATCTGGGTCCTGCTCCAGCCAGACAGCCGAACAACATCAAGGTTAGTGTCTAGATCGATTCCGTTTCAACCGCCCTCTCCTAGCATCTACATCCACAATTATCCCAAATTACAGTCCACTAAAAAGCACCGCCAAAGATCTTTGCACTAAACCATCCAGTGACGTCCCGTGGGTGTAGGCAGATTGAGCGTCGCTTGGGGGCGGCAGTTACTTGAAGGGTGGCAAATCAAGGAGAATAATTTGGTATATATACATAGAAATAGTTACCTAAACTTAGTAATAACGAAAATACATTCCCATTAAAAAATTCTGATCACTGGTTGGAAACAAAATGTATTAATTAACATAAAAAGTTTAAGAGAAATTATTTTTTTATCGGGTTTGCGATGTCTAGCTTACTTTCCTTGCCCTTCGACGTCCTTGGTGACCAGAAACGACACGCGCACGGATGATAAAAAATACTGTATACTAAATGGAGCGGCATTTTGGCGCTGCCCAGGGGCGGCGTTTTGTCTAGGGACGTCACTGAAACCATCGATATATTCTAATGCAATATGTTCGCCAATAAGTTGTTACTGTTACAGAGACTGAACTAACAAAAAAAATCTGTTTAATAAATACTAAAAACAAAGCTAAAACAATACGGACATACAAAACTATGTGAAGAGATCTTCACGTCCACAATAAGTATGTAATAGATTCGCAATAACTGGTGAGTGGTGGCCCAATATGGTGATAGGTATGGAGGCTCTTTTATGAAGAATTAGCCGGTGCCATAAAACATACTCGTACAATAATAGTTACGTTGATAGGATTAAGAAAATATTTGATTGCTTTTTGAGATGTTGGTACATTCTAACAGTGACGTCCCTAGACAGAATGCCGCCCCTAGGCAGTGCCAAAATGCCGCCACATTTTTTTATGCAGTACTTCATATCATCCTTTCATGACTCCAATATCTAAGAAATGTGTTGTATGGATACATTATTAACAATATATTATTATATACCACTACATCTAATTTAAATGTGATCTATGCTTTAATAGACAATATTGCGAGTGTATGGTTTCAGATAGGTACATTTAAAAATACACTTGACAACTTCCAAAACTTGTGAGTGACTGGCGAACATATATGGATTTTAAATTAGGTATGCACGTGTCATTGCTGTTCACCAAGAACGTGACGTTCAAGGACAACTGAAGTAAACTATACATCGCGAACTCGACAAGAAAATACTTTTAAAACTTTTATAGTACCTAATTAATACATTTTTTTTCCAACAAGTGAGCTGAATTTTTTAATGGAAAGATATTTCCGTTATTAATAAGTCTAGGTAGCTATTTCTACATATACCTCGTGATTCTCCTCGATTTGCCGCCCTTTGGGTAACTGCCGCCCCCAAGCGATTTTCAATCTGCCTACCCCCACGAAACGTCACTGCATTCTAACGAAGCGATCGCCTCATCAGCTCCATGTAAAACCACCACTGCCTTTGTATAGGTACAACCATCTTAATCCATTTTAAACATACAAACTTCCCGTTCTTGAAGATTTATGTATAAGGAGAGTATTTCATTAATACACTTTTAGTCTATCCACATTCATTAATTAATTATACAAAACAAAACGCGGCGTAAAGGAGTACCGAATGAATACTTCAAATGGCGCCGATAAACGAAAATTTGTAACGTGCTTAGAAATTATTTCAAAAAGATTTCGTGAAAAGGCTCCCCCCATGCTTTGAAAATAATATAATATAGATTTGTGTTTACGTCATCAGAATATTTATTAAAACACCTAGGTACTTGTACAAAGAAATCTGTTAAGGAACAACCCCCCCCCACTCTTTTTCTAAGAATCATTTAATAATATTACGGGATTAATTAATTTACCTGTAACCCGAAATGTATGAATATTTTTGAAGGGTTATTTTAATTCACAGATAAAGACGAAAGAAGTCCGTAGCCGGCTCTCACATCAAAAATCGTCTCGCCTACAAAGTGTCGAATACGTCGATGTGACGTCATCGTTATTCACAAAATACACGGTATCTTATGGAGCTCCGCAGATTGGTCTGTTGCGACAGTATGCGGCTGTTTCGTTTGAAAAAAACATCTGCTGTTGCAATCGACAAGTCGCATGCTTTTCGGGCTCCGAGTCGAAGACGCCAGGTCGCATAAAAATACCTACGAATTGGTCATTCCTATACCGGATTACCGAATCAAATTCAAATTACTTATACATTATAGTTGGCACTCTTCATCAGTGAATTTAAATATATGGTGATCGTTCAAAATATTCTGCAAAATGACGAAACAACGGACTAAATTTGTTGCCGCGACAGCGTGACAGTAGGCGACATGCACCTCAATTTGATTTGCGCTTTAGAGTCCTTGAATTAAAAGCGCGGAAATGTGCCTTCAGAGCTGCTATCATACGCGTGATGCTAGAACGGTGACGCCACTTTTTTACTTCATAGCGTCAAGTACGTACGCGTCTCAAGTACCAATGCAAAGAGGAAAACGCGGTCAAGCGGCACTCTAGACCAGGGGGGGGCAAACTTTTTGGATGGAGGGCCAAATTCAAGAATTCAAAATGAGCGGCGGGCCGTAAGTAAAATACCATTTTTAGATATACACTATTTATTATCACGAAAAATAAACATTAAAAAAAATTTATGAGAAGAATGAAACTGTTGTACATTGTTTTTTTAATTCAGATGTTAATTTTGTAGTTGATATTCTCAAAACTTCTTGTAAATGGGCATCGGAGATATTTGATCGTAAAGAATTTCTATTGAGGTTCATGATCAAAAATGTTTGTTCACATATATAGATTGATCCAAAAATAACGAACATTTTTCTTGCATAATCTTTAAGTTGGTCGAATTTGTCTGAATTAAGGGCATTGTAAAATTTGGAGATTTCTTCACGACGATGCAATTCTCTTAAATCAGTGTCACACTACAGATCAATAATCTCAAGTTGTAGCTCTGTCGGTACACTATCAATAACTATTGAAATCGATGTTCAACGTAGAAAATAGTGCTTACATAGTGCGAGACGAGACGCAAGGAAGATGTACTGAGATAATACATTTACGAAACAACTAATTCTTCAAATTTTAATCTATTGTCAATATTTTTTAAAAAATTATAAAAAAAGTTATTCGTAATCAAAAGTACAATTAATGATGGCGGGCCGCAAAAAAATACCCGGCGGGCCACATGCGGCCCGCGGGCCGCAGTTTGCCCTCCCCTGCTCTAGACTAATATACTTTTAGCGAGACCGCTCGGCGGCTTCATTCAGAAGCGTATAAGACGCCTAGTTTATAAGTTCGCTTAAATATAATTATAATAGAGTAAGTAGTATTTATAACAAACTTCTGAGAAATGCTGATAGTTATTATCTACGTCTCTGAACCAGAGCCCAATACCTACAGGTCTCAACAATGTCATTACTCATTACATAATATCTCAGATTAACACTTATAATATGAGTGTAATTTAATCTCACCACTCATTTTTTTGTTATGAGTGTCGACAAACTCATCAACTATTTCGAATTAACACAAACATTAAATTGAAAAAATAAATAAAAACACAATTTTCCTAAAAATTTCTACAAAAATATTTTAACGGCACCCAAAATAACACGCTTTTACAAAAAACTTAACCCCGGCTCTTGATTAAAGGGTTAATAATTCCTTTCTGGAAACCTGAGAGGGTCTTTTGTTAAGTTCCCCCGTATTTATTTTCAAATTAATTTGTAGCCCGTAGACGGGAGAGGTGTCGCATATTATTAAATCCCGAGATTGCGTATTTTTTTGTTTTCTGTTTTTTTTGTTTTTTTGTTTTCGGCCTCTACCCTCCCCGCTCACTGGCTGAATTCATAATTAATTTATGTAAGAACATGTTTCAACTTTTTAAAAATATTTTATTTATCCTATGCAATTTTCGGGCGTATTAATCTGGTCATTTTTAAGCCCTTTTGGAGAAAGATTCCTGTGAATTTATTTGTGAATTTTTGCTAATTTTAAATTTATATATATATTTTAAATTTATCATTTAATGATGAATGGAAGAGAAGACGAAGCGAATCAAAAGTGGTGAAGCAGAGTCGATAAAGGCGGGAACAGTCACAATTCTCAGTCATGGGATCCAGTTGAAGAAACATAACGAAGATTTAGTTCACTCCACTGTACTAAAATTTGATTTTTAAATAATTGTCGTCTAGTTAAGGCGCATTTTAGACCAAGCGAGCGAGTATGTGTTCTTCCCTCACTCCAGCGGAATTATTATCCTCGCTCAACAAAAAGCAGTTAAGTCAAGAAAATTTCGCTGGAGTGGGGGAAGAACAAACATTCGCTTGCTTGGTCTAAATACGGCTTGATAAGTTAAAAAAACACTCGTTAAACAATCTTGTCAGAATATTACTTTTACTAAAATGATATTATAATATAAGTGTTTTTTATATAGAAAATATTTAAAAATGTTTCGGTTGCAACCAGGGAACTCGGGAAAATAATGGAAACTGAAATACCTAACGGGTGTAGAGAAGCAGGCAACCGATGTTGAGTATGGAAAAATACGGTATGAAATTAAACACGTGTCAAGAATACGTCATACGTCAATACTGACAACTGCTCTCGGTTTATGCAATGACGCTCATTTAATATCGCTGTATTGAAGGTTGCAACACTCACTATTGCACGTTTATAATCCGTGGTTCATTTTCGTAGGACACTCTCACATTCAAAACCCTGCGTCAAAATGTACTGTATTGGGATATAGTCTATCGGAATTATATTTATTAAGCTGTTCTATAGTTGCAACGCAATAGTAAGTAATTCTCCAGAAAAATGGTATCAAGGGAGGTAATCAGAGAAAGAAGTTGTTTGAAATTGATTATTTAACAAATTGAAAATATTTTTTTAACTAATTTAAAAATCATTCATAAAAAATGTTTTAAAAAAAAAAACTTTATACGGGGACTAAGAAATTAAAAAGTGATTTTTTTCTATGTTAAGATATATTTTTGCTCATTGAATCGATTTTGATAAATTTTAAATGTAAAAATAAATAATCAACACGTAGTAAATACGACATTTTCTTAAATGAGACGATGTCTTTTCTTATTGCGTCATTAACGACTAATATAATATGATATAAACCTGTGGCATTTATATTAAATTTTGAATTTGATTTGTTGATCAACTTATGAGCCAATTATGTCTTGTGAAGCCTGGATCTTGGATTAAATTCAAATGTATTTTTTTTTAAATTGTGTATTTAGTAGATCCAGTGCATGGGGATGAGCCTAATATGTTGAGAAAACAACTTTTTCACGTACTTAAAAATACCAATATACGCACCGTATTGTAGAGAAAATGAAAAGAATCGCATGTTACATACAAAGAAATGTACGTATTATAAATTGCAAGATAATTATATCTATAAAAGTAATAGTTTAATTTAAATTAACAATACGTATGTGATTTGCGCACAAAAAGAGTTAAAAGACTCAATGAATCAACTGGTAGTGAACTGACTGCTTTCCCAGAGTCATTATCTCTGACCCAAACAAAGCTGAGTATTATCTTAAGTGATATTCTTTTGCTAACGTATTTTATGTACGTGAGCAATGCTGGATTAAGGATAAATGAGCCAAAATAATAAATTTAATTGGGTCACTGACAAATGAATGAAGTCTGAGAAAATTAAAATGACTACAAAATTTTAGTCTGCCCTGAAGTTTAGTCTGCCAGAATCATTCCATGTTTGAAAATTATTTTTTATCAAGAGGTAATTTTCAAATTTTGTCAAATCCATTTGTAGACAAAGAAAATTATGTATTTTCACTCCACCTTCGTAAAAAAGTTTGTGTTTACCTACTGGCAACAAAACAAACACGACGTTTATTTGATCTATTTTTGCGATAACGTGATTGGTTGACATGGATTTGACGCTATTTGAAAATAAAATTGCTGGATTTATTTTATCGACTATTGAAAATTAGTCACATATTTAGTAGGTAGGGTTTTAAAGCGATTTAATGTTGTATTTAGTGAGCTCTGAAATTCACATGATAGCAATCACTCATTAGGCTTGGAGAATAATCTAGCATTGCCAGTAAAATATTTTTTTTATGGAGTTAACTACTTTTGAAAATTATCTCCTGATATTACAGTGACGGTAAAAATGAACTCTATCTATATTGTAATAAGGGTCAATTTCCAATCTGCGTTAATTTATACACGTCAAATTTATTGATACTTTAATTTAAAATAAAAGTAAATAATAGATTTTTTGGTGTATTTGAAAGATATATAATTAATTAAATTAATTAATTAATAATAAAGATTATATTGTATGTACTAAAACCGAACTCTACTTACATTGCAATTATTAGGGTGATTCTTACAAGATTTTTGTCAGGTGCTCCTGAACATTTTTACGGAATAGTGTATCCTGTAGATATATTTATGTATGTATAAATACGCAATATACATCAATGAATTGAGTAATAAAAAAATCATTTCAAATGGCTAACAATTTTAAATAGTGGCTCTTCTGAATTTGAACTGAATTAGTTGTGCTTATAACATACTAGAGATATAATAATACTGCCATGTCCTAAATCGGTCCTGTCTTTCGTCCGAGATAAATGATAGTCCGGCCCAAAGAAAAAGGTTGATGTGTTAAATTTTTCACTGCGTCGATGTTCGAGTGGTCGAGACACATTTTCCTGATCACGGTACAATGGAAGATCTTTCAAGGGGTTTCATAAATCATCAGCTGGCCCACTGCCCAACTTTATGATTGGTGACCCTTGGGTACCACTGTATGACGGCATTATTTGTCCAGCTATTGTCCCGTCGCTGATTGACATTCCTTGTCATTGCCATTTCATCTGCTTTGGTACTTTTTTCATATTAATTACCGTTGTCCTCTTCCGTATCCGTGGTGTATTTTGTAGTCTTTCCGCGTTATACCCAACATGCACCTTTCCGTGCCCGTTGCGCTACTCGTTTTTGGATTTATTTTACATCAAGAGTCCATGTTTCACACTCATATGTGAGCACTGGTAGCACATATTGGTAGAATATGATATTATAATGGGAGGTCGCTTTTGAAGATGCTATTCAGGCACCCAAATGCACTCCATGCCAGTTTGGGTTCTGCGAGCAATCAATTGACTTAAATAATTAATTTATAAAAAAGCGTACATTAAGACACACTCTGATCTCAAAGATTATGATCAGTTTAAATGACAACACGACCAACGAAGGTTCCTCGTAATTAAAGGGTGGATTACAAAAATAACATAGGTTTGTCAAGTTTTTTTCATATTTAAGATTTATGTCATTTTGCAAAAAAAAATGTTGTCTCAGCGAGTCAAAAGGTGTTGAAGTTTTTTATTTCTAGTAACCAAAAAAATTCAAAAATATGAAAAGACTGATTGGAGATGTTCGAGTGAATCGAGGTGAGAGTTTATTTTACCGAATGAAGAAGTACAATGGTACAAAATACAGATAAGAAGTTAACAGTGCCAGACACTATGCGGTGAGATATGATCAGTCCGGGAAGCGGTAGATGGTAGCGGGGATAGAGTGTACTGCTCGGTAAGATCGGCTCAGTCTGAGGGACGATGATAGAGGGTACTACTACTACTTGTGCTAACCTTAATTCTCATATCCCAATAAGTATGATTCGCCATTTATATAAAATGAATACTTGATAAATTATGCAAGTCATTATTTATGCAGGTGACTATCGCACCGTTGCAACTTCGCGGCATTTTGCTGACCAGGTTTTTTTTTGTGTCGGAGTATATTGTCACACTTTCAGAATGTGATGACAGACATATTTATGGAACTCGCTGATTATCGCGTTGTTGCAATTTTACGCTGACAAGGTCTGAGCTTGTTGACCACCGCAAAGTTTTTTTACTCCCATGTAAAATTGTTGTGTCTGACATAATTAGGCAAATGTATTGTTTTTCTAATCCACCCTTCAATTGTTATTTCGTTATGTGAGTGGTATTTATTCGCTGACTGTATCAATGTTGACATATTATTATAAAACATGTGGAAATATTTTCATTTAATTCCTATAACATTATAAAATTATATAAAATGGTTGAAAATCTTTAAGTGTACGTAGAAAATAGTTTTAGAAAGGTTTTCAGCCCGAGATTAAGTTAATAGTCGACGATTTAGATAAACTTTAATCCTACTACGACAAAAAATGAATCGGCTATCATCACTTTGGTATGCCATTTCTAAAGAAAAGTAATATGATCGTATAAATAATATTGAATAAAACTATTACTAGAAAAGCAACGGTTATAATAATTTTATTATATTGGCGATAAATATTTTGAACGAATTTATACGGTTAAATGACATTGCATAGAACACAACGAAAATCGGTTTATTTTGATAAATTATATTACTCGTGCTATGGAATGGTGGATACTGGACAATGCAAGAATATCTGTGATAGAGATCGCTAAGCAGATTAAATATCAATAGAAGCGCAATGTGCTGGACAATATGACCACAAAGCTATAATAATGCTATAATTATATTACCATCACGTCACGTAAGCGCACAGAACATTCAATAAGAAAACCTGACAACCTACGAAAACATTGTGACAATTACAATTTCTATAATTTGCAGCCCCCTTTCAAATCGTTAAAATTAAATATACGTGAGTAAAAAATGTGTAAATCTCCAGGAAGATTAAAAAAAATTTCTATCACGCGTCAGATTGGCGGTGTGGTATGATATGCGTGAGGTGATCTTAATGTGGTTCTGATACATTTTGCCAGATTTTGCTAACTGACACAATAAGTTTCCAGCTGAACATATTGTGCTGCAGGATATGAGCACCTGTATGATAACATTTTAAATGCATCCCAAGTAAAACGACATTTCATACTTTTATCCGAGGCATGAGCTTACCGGGAGCTCACGTGCGCCTACATGACGTGATCGTAATGGCCCTAACACATTACCATCATTCCAGATATCGTCGTTGCACAAAAAAAACCTCCAATGTGCCATTTTTACGAAAATTGGTTTTTGATGGAAAAATATTCTACGATTTTTTCTGCATCATTGACAAGAACCTCCAATGTGATATCACTTTTTGGTTTAAAGTTATTTTCGAAAAACTAAACCTCTAATGTAATGGGTCTCATATTTAAAAGTGGATAAATCTCCGATGTGCTGACTTATCACATTGGAGGTATTGTTGTGCACGCACTCGGCACATCGGAGCTAATGAGTTATACGCTAACGCCGGTAAACTATCAGTTGCTAAATTGTGTTATACGTGATATAAATAAGCTGTTATTCTAGATATTATTGCAGAGATACTTTGAAGTAAGTTATTTTTATGATTTACATGTATTATTCATCAATTTCGTCGTCCTTATTTTTGTTTTAATGCTTAATTTGGAAATTAAAAGTTAAAAAAAAAACCAAACGAAAAGACTTCTCGGAAAATCGTATACCGGACAGAAAGTTGTAGAAGGAAAAAAACAGAAGATATAGCGTGAAGAAGGCTTGTGGGCCGTTGTGGTCGTATTATGACCACACCTAAAAGTAAATATTCTTTACTTTGCGGAAATATTTCTGACGAACAGCGTAAAAAAATATTTAAATTCTTTTGGGCTATTAAATCATGGCCCGAGAAAAAGTCGTATGTCCAAGGTCTTGTATGCACTCGAAATATAAAAAAACGAAGGGTACGTCATCATCCTTGTGCAAAACAAACAGGATGGGCATGACAATTACCTTCCAAACGAAAAAGGAGAAAAATACAAAGTGTGTCGGATTTTTTTCCTTAACACACTTGGCATAAAAGAAGATATTTATAAACGATGGACAAAACATAATGATATAATACGTCTTCCAAATAACTATATAGAAAACAGTACTCCAAGCAGTGTACATGAAGTATCATTTACCAAGGGACATCGACAAGATAAAATCAACGACGTCAGGAAATGGCTCAATCTAATACCTTTAGTACCCAGCCACTATTGTAGAGCTTCTTCCAATAGAAATTATGTGGAGTCCAATTTTATATCCATTCTGCATATTATAGAGATAGAATTGTTGAGAAAGAGATAATGAATCGCTATTTATTTCTCAGCGTGATAGCACGTTGTAGAACGTGATGTGATGGTAATGTCTTTGTGCCATAATGTGCTTCTGACGATAGAGTGTGTGGTAATTAAACGAAAAGAGTAAAATAAGCTAAAGGAGGTTTTTATGCAGCAGTGGATTATACTATATTTTTACATGAATACTAAATTCCCTGACTAAAATATTTTTTTTAGATTTCAAACGAAATTACAAAAATCTGACTCATAATAATATCAAAGGGCTGAAAACAGTGATAGTGAATTTTATTATTACAACGTTTTTCTTAGCTCATATTTTTATTTGTCCGGTGGTTGTTTGTCTGGTACAAATCTTGCAATCGATTTTTAACTAACTTCCCGACTAGCTAGACATTTGAAACTTTTAGAATATATCAGAACACGATGTCAAATTCATTTTTTTAATACTTTTAGCCATCTTTAAGTAGAATTGATTTCATTTTCGGTTAATTGTGTTTTGTATGAAAAGTTATTTTGGAAGAAATCCGTAAAAAGTAAAACTATTATTTGTTGCTAAGTGGGTCCTAGCAACTAAATTATTAATATTAATATATACGTGCGTTACTATGGAAATCAATATGACATTTCAGTATTATTTCTATCAAGTACAAATTTTTTTGATCGTTTAAGCTAGTCAAATCAAGTTTATATGATTCAACAGAAAATTTAAAAACATTGTATATAAAAAGTTCTTTTTATCTTGTAATTATTTTATACAAATTGGGTATATTGTATTCATACATACTATCGAGGAACATACATACGTCTTGAAATTTCTTTAAATTACCTAGAAATTAGATCGCTGAGACATTATTACTACAATTTGACTCATTTTTTTTTGCATTCTGTCATGCTCCCAATTATTTCCAGCTCGAAGGAATACATACACATGTTATTTTGAATTTCACAGTAAGTCTCGGGGACTCAGTAGCTAGTCCGGAGTCATAATATCTGTGAAATATAATAATATAAAAATATATAATCATCATCATCAGCCAGGGTCAATCCACTGCTAGATGAAGGCCTCCCCAAGCTTCATCCAACTCTCTTGGTCCTGTGTCATTCGCTGCCACGTATTTCCGCCGAACTTTATCAGTTCGTCAATCCAGCGGCTTTTAGGGCGACTCTGTGGCCGTTTCGTGCCCTTTGGGTACCATTGGATGACGGCATGTCATGTCCAGCGGCCGTCCTTTCGGCGTGTGCCCCGCCCATCTCCATTTCAGCTGTTTGGCAACATCTATTACATCGCGTAATCCTGTCTGCTTCCTAACCCATTCGTTTCTCTTACGGTCCTTTCGCGTGATGCCCAACATACACCTCTCCATGCCTCACTACGCGACTTTTAGCCTTTGGATATCTCTCGTGTTGAGGGTCCACGTCTCGCAGCCATACATGAGCACGGGCAGCACACATTGGTTGAACACCCTACGCTTAAGACATAGTGGTAGGTCATTCTTGAAGATACTATTCAGACGTCCGAAAGCACTCCATCCCAGCTTTATTCTGCGAGCAATTTCATCGTGCATGCTTCCGTCTATGGGCACCTGCTGTCCGAGATAGACGTAGCTGCTGACTTGCTCGAGTTGGGTGCCATTAATACAGATAATCGCAGGGTCCGAAAAGCAGTTCTTCATCACTTTTATCTTTGATAATAATAATAGTAAAATGTCAAAAAAAAAGAAAATTTTAAATCAATATTTGTCTCATGTATGATATTGGCGATAAGTAATTTCGATTGGTTTGAGTTTAGTACATCAAAAAAATATATCTATCACAGCATACGGTGAGAAGTTTGCTGACCCATAGTAACAAGTTGACGAGAAATTACATATTATCTTTTTGCTAATAGAGTACAGCGTTCATTTATAATTTTAGGACTTAAATTATATTATTCAAATTCGTTGTGGTTTAATGAAAATTAACATGCTGAGAGCAGTTTTAACATATGGGTAATGCTTTGCATACAAAGCAGTTCCACACTTGAATCTTTTTTTTTCGCAAGTGTCGCTACATTTCAAAATCGGCTAAGTCCACCTTTAAGTATTTTTGATTTTTTTGTGAATTGCTGAAGAACTACTGCTTTCTAACATTTCTGCATTATCAAAATGTGGAATTTATTAATTTTAAATATTCTATATTCTAAATAATATAAACTTTCACCCTTGTGACTGTGTATTTGAGAAAACAAAAAGCTGTTTTTCTCCTATTCATCTATTATGGACTTGGCTGATTTTGAAATATAGCGACACATATATGCGGTAATATCAAAACGGTGCCTTACGTATTTTTTTTGTCACTTGTGCACTTTTGGATTGTCAACTCAATTGACACAATGGCCACGGCCCTCGTTAAGGCCATGGAGACCTCGGAGGCTGCCCTAAGAGCTGAGATTGCCGGGAAAAAGCAGCCTCGGATTATTATTTTAATATCCCTTCAACCCTTACAGAACCCCAGCTCCGGGAAGCCATCTACACCTCCACCAAGGAGCAGACTGGTCTGCCGGAATCGGCGTACAGGGATATTCGACTCAGCCACAAAGCTGGCCCGAAGACCGGCAGATGTCACTTCGTGGCTTTCGTCCCTGGTGCAATTTGGTCAGCCCTTTTGGCGGAGGACAGGCTGTATATGGGATGGGAATCCTTCCCATTGAAGGACTTTGTGGGGGTAGTGAAGTGCAGCATGTGCCACCTTTACGGCCATATGGCAAAAGGATGCAATTCAAAGACACCCACATGCAGCCACTGCACTGCTTCCGGCCACGATCGCGCAGACTGCCCTCACAAGGAGATCCCACCCAAGTGCGTAGCCTGCTACAAGCACAAACAGCCGCATGCCCATCCCACCAATATCCTCGAGTGCCCTGCAAGACGTCACGCCGAGATGCGCGAAAGGGCTATGGTGGACTACACTGCCGCGCGATGATCACCTTCGCCCAGTTGAACGTGAACTTGAGCGATGCCGGCTCTGCGGAGTTGATTGAGGTTATGCAGGCCGCCGGTATGTCGCTGGCGCTGGTGCAAGAACCGTACCACTGGGGTTCTGAAAAGGGCCCCAGGTTTGCTGAAAAGGGACTTAGATGCGCGGGCCTCGTTGTCAGCGCCAGTTGTACAGAGCCAAAGGCCTGTATATTCGCTCTTGACCCTCGCCTTGGCGTGCTGTCTCTCTCGCATCTGTCGACGGAGCTGTTCGCGTGTGCAGACATCAGCTTACCCGGAGGAGGTAGCGTGGTGGTTATTTCCGCCTATTTCAGCTTTAAGAGTACAAAGGAACACGTGGTAACGCTGCTTGACGGCATCCTCCGCGCAGTTGCTGGCAGGGATGTCATCATCTGTGCGGACGCCAACTCGCAGTCCCCCCTCTGGGCGCTCGTGGATCTACCCTTACGCGACGCGGACGTCATCGAGGAGCTGGTGCATTAGCACAACCTGGTCGTCCTCAACGATCCGAATAGCATGCCGACTTTCACGTCGCATGCAAACTCCGGAAGCACTCACATCGACATCACCCTTGCCACTGAGTCCGTCGCGAGACGTATCAGGGGCTGGAGGGTCCATGCGAGCGCCTCCGTGATCATCGGTTGATCACTTTTGAGCTGGCCGCTGACTCCTCGCACGATGGCGTCTCTGACGTATCCCCTTTCCCGCCAACGCGTTTCAGAACGCGTGACGGGAATTGGGAAAAGTTTGAAAAGGCGCACTCCAAAAAGCTTGATAGGACTTCGAGATACCGTTTTCCGGACCTGCACTCGGCCGCTTCACGACTGACTGCAGACATCACCGAAGCAGCCGAAACTTCACTCGGATGCTGCAAGCCCAAGCCACCCAGCCAGTCGCCGTGGTGGACGCAGCAAGTTTCGAACCTGCGCGACTTTTTCAAGGAAAGCACGCAAGGTCCATCAACGTGTGCGCCGACTCAAGCAACCACCTGCCTCTATTGATCTTCTCCGAGCGGGAGGAGATGCTCAGGTCGGTCCAACCAGCTGTTGGGCCCTTCGGGCCGTCCAACTTGGTTGCTACTAAAGCCAATTATCTTACATTTAAAAAAATTGCGGCGTCTTACTGCGGGCGTGAAGATTTCTTCACATAATTTTTGCTGTCCGTATGATTAGCTTCATTATTTTGTTTTATATACACTAGAATCATTTTTATTTTCATAATTTCCCTGTGCTCTTCTCTCCCCGGCACTTTGCATTAGAAAGTAACTTTAAACTCAGTCAGAGCTCACTCTGAGCGTAGCAACCTTAGTCCTGGGTATCTCCTCCTAGGGCATTCCCGGCCTACAACTTAACTAGATGCTTCACATCGCCAATGTAGGGCCACGTGATACGCCCGATTAAGACCGGGTGTGGTGCTTGGCGGGTTTTGGTTTGGAGGGATTAACTTCAATGTCAACTCAATTAATAAATTCATATAGGGTTCTATAACGAATGACGTCTTCTAAATAAGTCAACAATCCGTAATTTTTTTATGGACAATATTTCTATCATTATTATGCTTTTTATCTTCTCATCATCGCATAGAATAGTTGTATACTAAATAATAGCTATTATTTAAACTTTTTAAAATTAATTGAAGGGTGGATTACAAAAACAACATAGAATGTAAGTTTTTTTCATATTGGAGATATTATATCATTTTGTTTTAAAAATGTTGTCTATATGCCAGTGGCGAAGGGTGGAGGTAGGCTCTTCAGATTCGACATAAATTGTGCACACTAAACTTTGTCACTCATACTTATTGGTTTTCATTGAACTATTAATACAATTTGCGGATGGTGCCGGTTAGTTTCTGAAATTCAATTAAACTCTGTCTAAGCCAAACCATACTAGTTTAGGTATGCTATGGACGATCCGATAAAAATAGTGTACTTACATTTTTTCGGTCATACTTGTTTGTTTTCGTTGATGGTGGTGATTAGTATTTTTAAATTCATTAAGCCCTATCGAAACCAACAATAATCGGTACAAAATATTCTTCTATCCATAAAATATCTTAACATATTATGTATGATTTAATGGCATTATTTAAGACATTTTATAGACAAGTGAATATTTTTGACTATTATCTACTATGACGAAAAAGATGAGAAAGTTTAGTTTGCGCTATTTATGTCGGATCTTAACAGCCTACCTCCACTCTTCACCCCTGCTATATGCTCTTATTTATTAACAAAACCAAAGGATTTTTTTTAAAGAATCGATCCTGCGATATATTAAAGTTTGTAATTAACTCGTTATTTTGAAGAAACATTCTTTTTCTAAAAACATAACTTTTCGGTTTCTAATTTTGTTTGTACCATAATATTGTATGTATTTGAAATACTAATTTTGATATTGCTCGTGTGATTTGTAGATAATAATAACAAACACGAAGACGTGTGTTATTAATGATATTATGAATAGTAACTATTTTGAATCATAATAATATAATAATGTTGTTAACACAATATCAATTTAAATTTCACCACCATCGTAATTCAAACAAAATTTATTTGCGGTCCAATCGACTAGAAAAGGTTGATTAAAGTCAAATTCAACATGCCTGCACTATTTAAAAAGAAGTTAATTAAAATTTTTGATCATAAAAACAATAGTAGAAGGTGAGATGATTACTATAGATTGCTGACATTTATATTGGGCTGTAGTGCTGATGATAAAATGATAAAATAACTCCATGCTATCTGTTGAGATGATCCGTTCTTTCCCTCTTTTCCTCTCTGGTTCGCATTATGTTGTCACGATAGTTATGATGTGATAGTTCCACGAACAACTTGTCAGATTTCACTTGTCGTTAAAGTTTGCTTATTTTTTAAATTTGTTTCCATTTCAATCGTAAAAATATAGGTCTTTTTGTTGACGTAATTGTTTATAGATTCTTTTCTTCTTTCACTGCCAAAACTCCCCACCGCTACTGTGTGAAAGTGACTATAATATCTCTGTATATAATAGAGCCAGTGTATTGTAGAGGTTTTACCTAACTCCATACAACTGACATGACGTCTATGCTCAAAAATGAGCATAGACAAAACCAGAATGGAAACGTCAGAAATTTTGATCACTTCAATATAATATTATATACTTACAAAACACACGTCCATTCCTAATAAAAAGAAGAAGTGTTTCCTCTTACAAAATATCCGTACCTATATAATATCATATCCATGCATTCCTATGCAACCTGTCTGAACATAATATATAGCAGGTAGTTGACTCTATACACCAACCTATCCCTAAATAAAAAAAAAACACTTTAGGGGGAATAGCAATTCTTTTTTTTAATGTCTAATTTTTTTAAGCTTTGTTGTCTTCTGTTTCTGTTGTGTATATATGGACTTAAAATGTGAACAATAATTGGTCATGAAAAATAGAGAAATATAATTATTTTGAAAATCATGCGAAAAATAGACAGAGTGGAACTCGACCTCACATCTTCAATTTTAAAATGAATGCTCTAGCCCCTGAGCAACTGATCCGTGTATGATTCATGTAAATTGTTTCTACTAACTACGTTTTATCGAGGTAATCAATTAAGGTAAATGACGTTATTAACTTTATAGTAACAGACGTCTGGTGCTAGCAAAATTTTTACTATTGAGGTTCTTGTATTTATGAACAGGTAATGAAATACTTCGTACCTTCATCACTGACCTTTCATCTGGGAGCTCCAGGTTCGATTCCCGGAGAGGTCGCAATATATTTATGTGATTTTTTTCAAAGCCTGGGAATTTGTAATTGTTTCACTATACTACTGTGGATTTAATACATATTTTATTAAATATTATTTAAAAAAATATTATTATTTATTCAATACTGAATATACATTAAATTATTTATTAATTTAGGTACACAAGATGAGCAGAATTAGACAAAATCGTACTAAAGACACGGTGACTCTGAGATACAGATATTGGGTTGCTATAAAATACGTTCCCTCACATTTTATTAGGGAATATTTTGAGAAAAAAAGAAGAGACGTCAGGAATATTGTATATCATTGATTTTAGTTTCGTGGTGTCAATACAATTTCAATGGTTCAACTAAGGACATTAAAAAAAAGCTATTCACTAGTATTGTTTGTATAGCTTAAAACTTCAGTTAAGTTTTATAAAACCACTCTCGCAGGTCGAGCTTTTTAAGCCATGAATAAATTTTACGCGCAAATCATATTCATTATGCGTTAGTTTCATAAGAGCGTAGAAAATAAAATATAACACTTTCCACACTGTGATTCACGTATTCAAATTAACGCTAAAAATAACACGGTACTTCCAAATACATAGGTACTTAGAAATTCTGGGTAGATAATAATTCAAATATTTAACTCTGTTCTATATTTGTAGAAAATGATTTGAAGGACTGACTCCTGAAGCTTTTTAGTAATATATTAATTTTAGTTCCCAGATACTGTATAATGGTATAAAATTAAAAATGTAGTTTCTCTTTAAAAACAAAATTCGAACAATCCGAGACTTTGTTTTGTATAATAATATGTTAATTTTCAAACTATTTATCTATGAATTTACCATCATAGATCCTAAAATGTTGTAAATTACAAAACTCCAATTGAATAGTTACCAAATATTAGAATTATAATAGTTAAATTAAATGTATTAAGTATAATGTACAAAAGAATGATTGGAAAAAGTGTTATAATCACCGACATCTCGAACCAAGACGTTTATAATGATAGTCTTTTATGATATTAACATTTTTATGTTACTTTAAATTGTTGATTTCTGAAATGAGAAAAACAAGACATTGTAAAAAATAATGTATATTATTATATTGATTATGTTTTCGACTTTAAATTTAAGTAGCACGCAACGTTCTCTCTGATTTTTCTATTGTGTGTGCCGATCATCAACGCATTTGAGCAGTGGCGTAACTAGGGTTGGTGTCACCCGTCAGTGACTAATTTACACCCCCCCCCCCCCTACAAGCACACATACAATTGTTCATTAAAACTTATATTTTTAAGGTAAATGTGTTATGTTGTACATGTTTGTGCATGTGATGGTTTCGTGCATTCGAACAAAACTAAAACCTGGCAAAGGAAACTTATTTTACAATATTTTTGTGCGAGGACTGTGCGGGGGATGAAAACATGTGTGCGGACACATTTTGGTAGGTGTGCGCAGTTAGACGGAACATTGGTAGCATGTGTGCTTTATCCTTTTATTCATAAGGTTTAAGAATGTAGAATTCTTCATTAAAAGTTGGAAAAGGCCAAAAGATATACACTACAACATCCTAAAAAAGTCTTCGACCGAGTGGAAATTGAACATAATTTATGTTTTTCGTTACTCGGGTGACAGCTTTTACTAACTAAACTAACCCATGTGCTACTTAAGTTAACACCTGGCCGGTAATATCAATAACTATACTTGCTAAGGTGTTTTTAAATACCGCCGACAATGGCAACATCTCTGTTTTTTAATCTTAAGGTACTTAATAACATTATTAAAATGATATTATTTATGGAACCGCTCTACCTGATTGTCACAAAAGCCAATGTTAATGCATTCAAAAAATTTTGACCTCATGCAGCGGGCAAGACAAACTAATTTCCTGCCTGACTGTTTTTTCTTTCTGTGTGTTCGTTCCTTGACTTACGTTTTTTATATCATTATTAATAACCATGTCGTTGCTTTTTCGTATAAGGTGGTTGTAAGTAATTTTGAACAATCATAACCACCCAGGCTTTGAGAAAATCACATACCTAAATATATCGTGTCCTCACCGGGAATCAAACCCAGAGCTCCCAGATGGAAGGCGAGCGCCTTACGCATTACACCATGAGAGTCGCCTCTTAATATACGTTGCTCGTATCCTCGGAGAGGTATCCTGTAAAAAAATCATTATGCACATTATTTGAGTGTGTGGTAATGTCAGTCTCATGTAGTTACTATGTTGAGTAATTTCAAAACAAAATAACTGCAGTTGCTTACCATAACCTTTTGCACCTCGGGATAAACTACTCGATTAAGACCGGGTATGGTAGGAGGCAGTTTGTTGGTGGGCATTATTTGTTTTAGTCATATATATTGGAATTAATTATTCAAAATATATTTCATTAAATGTAGTATTTGCATAGTTTGAGTCTTGTATTATTATATTGTAAAATATATCGCCGATATATATTTGAACCAGGCAGTATTTCCGGGACGCTAACAAATGGCCGTGTGATTATTTCCGGTCGGCCGGACATTTTGTTAATAAATATTATTGCTTAGGTCGGCAATTGGTGCGCGTTCGTTAGTTTTGGTTTTCCCAAATAATTTAAATTGCAAAGTGCAAACGCAGTAAAATCGTAGTGGCGGGAAGTGAAATCTCTATAGGTAGAAGTAATTTGGATTGGGAGGGAATTTCAAATATGGAATTTGAAATGTGAAATTCACTAGCTTACGAAATAAACAATATTTCAATTTGAATAGTAGATCATTCTCTATGGTTTGTAGGTAGGTAAATAATTTTGAAGTTTAGTTGAAAAAATACCACAAATCTAAACCAGATTATAACCATGACAAGACAACTTACATGTTTTGTAATTTTTCTTTTTCTAGATACATACCTAGAGGTAGTGCTCTGTCGAAGGTTTGCAACAAATTGCAGTATGTCTCCCTATCCTAGACCAGTCATATCAGATCACCAATGCCACATTAATTTACATACACATAGACATGTAATAAATAATTCATTTATCTGATAAAAAATCTTTTTCTTCTTCGGCTTTGTCCGCCTCTTAGTTAGAGCATATGCCATTCTAGGGCGTGCCAGCATGCCGTAACTCCGCCGTAGATAGTATTTAGCGGCCTTAATCATTAGCGGACAAAATGCCGGAATCTGATTGACTGGAAGAACAGGCAATCCTAGTTGAAGTTCTCTTCAGGAATCCGTAGCATGTGGCCGAGCCAGGTCCGATGTCGCCCCTTCACTTTCAGTATGATTAGAGGCTAGTACAACTCCTAAATAAATATAAGCATATTATTTCTCTACCAAATCGTTACGTACGTCTATTCCTTTACGGATTTCATTCGACCATGTGGCGTCCACTTGTCTGGCGTCTAATGGTCTCGTAGCCGTGGCTAGTTAGCAGCGCCAAATCGTCCCATTCCCTATATTTTCGAAGCTCGGTAGCTCTGAGCCTTTGAACGGTGCCATGATTCACTACCGTTTAGTAGCACCGTGATAATGCAAGCATTGAATAGACGGAATTCGGTTTGAACCGAATGCAGTGGTGAGTTCCATATTCCGCATCGAGTTGAATGTTGCTCCAGTCATTCCCATTCGAATATTGAGCTATTTTCGCGCGAAAATTTAAGTGCCATCAGTAACTGAGGTGCTGTCTGAAATTCTCAAAAAGGACTCACTGGCAGAACATTCAGGTAAAAGTATGTTATAATCTTAATCTCTAATCTATTTAAATTTGTACAAAAACAAAAAATACCTACAAATCAATAATAATATTATTATTACAATATATCCGGCCGAATCCCTAAGTCAACATAGTGAATGCCAATACTTATAAAGTTATAATTAGCTGTTTGGCTGACATAAAACCTATTCTCTTCAATAAAACTAAAACTTAGTTGGCCAAAATCTACGTTTATCTCGGACAATCTTTGTTTTATTGAGATTCCATATTTAGTATGTATGTGTGATTATAAAATGTACCTATACACTGGTTGAGAACTTTGCGTTTTAGTCATATTGTATAATGTAAGTCTATTGGTTTCAAAGTCAGTTACCTCCCTTTTTACTTTTTTAATATTTTTATTATTGATTCTGATATTTTTCCATATTATTTATAGCCATAAAATATTAAATCATGTTTCGTTTGTTAGAAAAGTAGTGTTAAGTCGGAAATTGATTGAAAAATCGGCTAAATATACTAGGTCATTAATCAGCTGCAATTTTTTATATTCTTCATCCAACTTCCAGGCCTAATGATAGTATTATAGCAAAACAGTAGTGTATTTAGTAATATAAGTGAAACAATCACAAACAGCCAGGGTATGAGAAAATTACATTAATATATTAATCCTCTTAGAACAGAACAAGCCTATACAATTTTTTCACATTTTACAGGAGAGCACTTTACATTTTTTAAATTAAAAAAAACTGTAAATATAAGAATATTTAATTAAATATACGATAATATATTAGTTAAAAGCATTGTTTATGTGAAAAAAACATTAAAAAATATGTTCTGTCACATATATCGGCAGATAGGCTAATTTTGTTCTAAAATGTTTTTAAGATTGAAGTTAAGCTTGGAATGATCTAAGCTGATAACTTTTTTAATGTTCATAATTCAAATACGCTTGTTCTGACTCCATATAGAATCATAAAAGGAATTTTTTAGTACAATAAAAGTATTTTCACAAAAAAATAGTTAGGTTTGTTCTGTTCTAAGAGGGCGTATTGTGATGTAACCGGTAATTTAAACCGGAGCTCCCGGATGAAAGGCCAGTTCCTTACGAACTACACCACGAGAGACGAAATTTCATTTCGCTATTCGCTTTTCTTATTGTTTTAAAATACGTTTGAAAAAACAAAATATTCTATTTACTGTTCTCTACGTTTGAAATTTTTTTGATATTATCTCTAAATAGTGGAATATGGAGTAATTGACTTAGAAACTAATATACTCAAAATTAAAATAAAATTACCCAACTTTGTTTAAATCTAAGGTACTTACCTACTTTATTTAGTACTCATAAATTATTATTGAGGTGAGTAAATATTTAAATTTGGAATACAATAATTATTATAATGATGTAATATGTAAATATTGCGATGGTAGAATGCTTATTTCAACAATTAATTTTTGAATTTCCATTGTTTATTTTATATACTAATATGATATAATATATTATTATTTCGATTGTATCGCCGGTCTGTAAGATTATACATATATTGTACTACTGAGGTAAATATAATATAATAATATATAAGGATTTTATCAGAGAATGTAAAAAATATCTGATTACATAACAGAACTCAAAATATAATAGGGATACGTAACGTGACACCCAAGAATTGTTCACCCATTATTTGTATATTTTCAATTCGCATCTTGCGCAAATACCTTTGATATTGATAGGGTCACCACAATTATTTTGAATATATTACATATATATAATGATAATATTATTATCACACTGCAAACAAGTTGTTATGAAAACACTGTAGTTTCTACCTCCAAAGCCTAATAATATTTATTGTATCCTTATGCTTTTTGGGACATTATGTTGACCGGCAGAAATCTATTTGTCATGATTTCATTTTGAGGAGGTGGTGTGGTATTGATATTACGCACTTATTTTATTGACGGTCGGATCCCTCGGACTTTTTGCATTTGACAAAGCACATTAGGAATTGATTTTAATATTAAAGGTGGTTGAGATTACAATATGCTTTCTATAATAATACCACATAAGCGTGAAGTTCTATAGAAAATGATGCAGTTGGTTTAATTTAAGAGCACTTAGAAATAGTACCTATATGTAACAATATTATTAAATTCACTCTGTGTAATTCGTGCTCACTAGAAAAACCCGTTCAATAGTAAATTGTTCCACTATAGCTCCAATTTTGGATCCAATGCTTGCTAATACAGTTAAAAAAAGCTGATTTATCATCAGGTAGAAAAAGGAAAACGCGGTTGTGTTGACCGCTGCACGAGCGCTTTCGTCTCGTCCTTTTTACCGAAGCGCGAGGAAAATGTACGAATTTTAAACAAAAGTCATACTGGCTCTGCTTTGGCTAATTCATCACGACTAGGAAAGACTATTTAATCGATACCTAAGTTAATTTTGAACTGCTTGATTCAAAGGTTTGATATCGACTGATTGTTATTATGATGTTCGAGTGACGAATACTTCATTATTGTCTGAGCTAGTTAGTTATACTTTCTGTAGATAGATGTTACCTACTATAAATCCATAACACCATAATGAATACTAAATATATATTATATTTATTAATAGGTTCAGTTTTTATATTGATAATGGCAGATTTTTAATAATATAACTTTGCATTATTTTAATAGAACTTTGCGTTGACGAAATAATGATCTGCTTATTATTCGCTTTTGGAATCGATATATTATATTATCTGTTTATACTTTGAATCTACAATGGTTGTCTGTCTTGTATGTCTATATTTGTTGATGTAACAAAATGATTCCTATATATTTTGATGACCCTGCACATTATAGAGGTAAGGAAATAACGCAAAAATACGATATCTTTAGAGCCTAATGGAAAAAAATTAAATAGAAGATTACCTTAAATATTCTCGGCAAGCTTTCCCGATGTACATTTTCGTCGAATAAGGAATAAGCTTTTGCTCTAAATAAAAACAAGCACTTTGCCGATTAAACGCTTGCGAAAGCTTGCCGGGGGTCGACAACATTGAGCTTTTGGGCCGACGGGACTTTCAAGTGACACTTTAATCCGATACTTAAGGGGGGACATGCTCGTCGAAGGTCAAAATTGAGTTTTTATTGTATTTTCAAACCATGATCCTGGACACTCCTTAAACGTTGTAGATAATCTATTTATATAATTTTGAAGCCTTATTATCCTTTATAGTTATTTTAAACATTTGATGACTGCATGAAGTATTTTTGTTACATAAAATAGTATTCTTTTAAACCTCTCGCTCTAATGTTTTAGAATATGGTCATATTTCGGTACAGAACTGTGGAGTGGTGTTAAGATTTTTTACATTTATTAATTTTTAAACACATTTATAAAACCATTAGTATAATTTATTACGAGATAATTTTTGTAAAATATTCACGATAAAAAAATATTTTGATAATCTCTGTGATCCCAAATTTGACAAGAATTAGGCATTTTATTATTCAAAAAATCGGCAAGATTAACACATTTGAAGATGATTCTAAAGATACTTATTATAAGCTATGTCTTTGACCATTCAAGTGTGATAAAAATCTTATGAATAATGATTGCTTTATAATAATTATTGACCTAAGAATAAGGTAGTGTTTTTTTGAAATACGCAATTTCTTTTGTCATTCCCTAGTGGTTAAGCTACAACATACGGCCGTAGCCATAAAATGACAAACTATAATTAAAGTAGGGAATAAAATTATGTTAACGCGCGTGTTTGAACATGTACCTAACGGATTTTTTTTTAATTTTTTTTTTAAACGGTACATGTTCAAACACGCGCGTCAATATAATTTTACTCCCTACTTCAATTATAGTTTGTCAATTTATGGCTACGGCCGTATGTTGTAGCTTAACCACTGGGGAATGACAAAAGAAATGGCGTATTTCAAAAAAACACTACCTTATTCTTAGGTCAATAATTATTATAAAGCAATCATTATTCATAAGATGTTTATCACACTTGAATGGTCAAAGACATAGCTTATAATAAATATCTTTAGAATCATCTTGAAATGTGTTAATCTTGCCGATTTTTTGAATAATAAAATGCCTAATTCTTGTCAAATTTGGGATCACAGAGATTATCAATATAATTTTTTATCGTGAATATTTTACAAAAATTATCTCGTAATAAATTATGCTAATGGTTATATAAATGCGTTTAAAAATTAATAAATGTAAAAAATCTTAACACCACTGCACAGCTATGTACCGAAATATGACTATATTCTAAAACATTAGAGCGAGAGGTTTAAAAGAATACTATTTTATGTAACAAAAATACTTTATGCAGTCATCAAATGTTTAAAATAACTATAAAGGATAATAAGGCTTCAAAATTATATAAAAAGATTATCTACAACGTTTAAGGAGTGTCCAGGATCATGGTTTGAAAATACAATAAAAACTTAATTTTGACCTTCGACGAGCATGTCCCCCCTTAAGTTTTAACGGTAACAATCGCTTAATTTTAGCACATACTTTGTGTAATTGTATTGTTACCTGTTCTAATAGTTATCACGTAAAATTAATGATACTAAGATAACAATACGAGGTGTTATGGTGGAGAAAATGTGAATTGATGTAAATAAATATTAACATACAAATAGTAGGTATAATATAAACTATCACAGTCTAATGAAAATATAAATTACTCCACAGCTATACAACCAATTATGGTGCGCCTGCGATTGATAGGTCAACTTGCAAGGATGTAGGAAATGAAGACAAAAATATTAGTGAAAACAAACCCGAAGTGATAAGAAAAAGTAGAAAATTGGAATTGAGATGGTTTGTTTGCATTAATAGAGACGTCGAGTCTTTAAAACTGGAGAACTAACAGCATACAATAAAGAGATGAAGACGACATCCTGGAGTCAACCATTACCCACACTGGATCGTAGAGTTTATTAGGTTTTAAGAGAAGAAGAAATCTGAATGTATGTTAGGAAACACTCACTTTTGTGTTATTTTTTCGGTAAGAAATCCATTTTTGGCGGTTATCGTGTTGAGGAGAAATAATACTGATTGGAGGTTTATTTACTGATAAGTACAATGGCATGTATGAAGTGAACCGTCCAAAGTAGTATGCGGTGAGGTCTGTTCAGTCCGAGACGTTACGATAGAGAGTACCACTGCCCAAGGCATGTTGGTAGAGTGCCATCGTTGAGGCGTGCTGATAGAGTGCCATTTCCAATCAACTGTGACTCGCTATTTATTGAAATGAATATTTGATAAAATGCGGCAAGCTATTATTTATGTATGTCAAAATTGGGTAATATGCTGACTGTCGCCTTGCAGCGTTTCACTGACAAGGCTTGGAGTTGTCGACCCTCACCGACGTATGTCACACTTGTGGTATGTTCTGACCGTAGATGAATTTTGGGCAATTCGCTGATTATCGCGCTGTTGTAATCACGGAGCATTTGCTGACAGTTTTTGACCCCCAAAAATTCGTAAAACGGCGAAGATATTTTAATGATTGTATTTTTGTCTAAAATAGCATTTTAAAATGAAAGAAATTAATAGGAAATAACAGCAATTCCTGTTATTTACGATGTTATTTTTTTTCTTCCAATGAACACAAACTACGAGGTTTTTGTAGTTTGATTTATAAAAATAATTACACATAATGCTGGTGCAAGAATTTTAAACATAGGCATTTGGTAATACTAGCGTATTTAATTAAAAATATAATTCTTAGGCAAAATGCAAATTATGAAGTTTTAAGATATAGTGATAGACCAACGATGTAAAAGTACTTCAAATTATACAAAATTCATATTATGGCGAAAGCAACTTCAACAATCAATTACCGACTTACCTGAACTTAGTTGTCGATATATGCACGAAGGTGGGTGGAGTGTAAATATATTCTTCCAAAATTGTTTTTTTTTCTTCTCTGTATTACTAATTATTGATACGGGTATGTTCAACGTACACAAGTGGGAATACTCTACAATTGGCAATTATTTAAAGCCCACCTTTTTAAGAAATATAAATAACCTAAAGACATTTTCAAACGAAAAAAAACATCCTAAATGTATTCTCTACGCAACATAGCCATCCGTCTCTAATTTATAATTCACATACCTACACATATATTATAATATATACCTACTGTATCTGAGTCTATATGATCTTCTACTAATACACGCAAACGTTGGTATAATTAAAGGTTTTTTTTCTATGAACTTTGATGGTGTTTGTCCCTGAGATCCCGGAGGATTGTCTTCTTCATTATAATGCTTTCATAACAATGCCCATGGCCCCCACATTTTGAAGTGGGCCCCCACCAACCTATCGCTAAGGTTAAAGGCAGATTGATACTCCACAGTAGCATTTTCCAAATAGAGTTCGAGGTAAAATTGAGGGCAGGTATTCAGTGTATGTTTGGTGATTGTTTGTATTTTTAAATACATCTACTTAAATTATGGAATTGTCAAGTATCGACGCGCAATAAATAAAATTTCATCTTATAACCGCATATTTTAAAATAGTAATAGTGTTGAAGTAAAATAGCGCCTTAACTTTTTTTATTATCAGAAAACATTTATTTCGTGATGTGTGTTTATCTCACTTGTTTGCTCGACTCGCCACGTCCGGCCTCCGCTTCTAAAAGCCCTGTCAGGGGCCATGTCAATGCTTACCTATCTTTGCGCACAGTAGTCAAAAAGTCTAACTCGTTAGTCGCAACTGCTTCGTTAAGCAGTAGATTTTTGAGCCCAAGTTCGATTCGCTGTTTGGCATCACTTTTTTGTGAAATATCTATTTTGGTTCACGTTGTCTTTTTAGAAGATTTAAAAAAAATGTAAAATAGAATAATTATAATGTTCAGTAAATAGTAATTAGTAGAAAGTAAAGTAAGTCAGTAAAATACTAATGATGAAATATAATTCAAATTCATCTCCCGTAAATATGGCTATACTAGGACTTTTTTTAGTTATATACCGTAGCCTACCTTCCTTCAATAGACACCCTTCGCCACTGATGAACACACTGGAATAATCAAAGTATCAGGTCATTCTGATTTTATATTCGCATTGAGCACAAAGATATACAAACATAAATATAAGTACTAAACGTTTCCTCAAATTTGTTGAGTTGAGTTGGTTTCCGACTATGTTTGATAATAATAGTTTTTAAACAATCATCTATATAGAATAAATATTTATTCATTTTATCTCTATTCATCAGATAGAAATAACGACATTCGATACAAAATCATCTCCCATCTGAAGATGAAGTGACTGGTGGCTAAAACATAATATAATGCAGTGTTACTGGTGATGAAATTACAAATCATGCAAAATGTATTTTTCTGAAAATGAAAATAGTGAGAAAATTTTTGAAACAAAATAAAGAT
This sequence comes from Rhyacophila brunnea, assembly GCF_057557595.1. Taxonomy (NCBI): domain Eukaryota; kingdom Metazoa; phylum Arthropoda; class Insecta; order Trichoptera; family Rhyacophilidae; genus Rhyacophila; species Rhyacophila brunnea. The sequence goes on from NW_028232774.1 coordinate 28,564,217, forward strand.
TTTCTTTTAAACTCAAAATAAAACTCACGATTTCAAAAAAGTGCTGCTACAATTAATACCGAACCTCGAATCGACATTATAAGAAAGAAATTCAAGTTTTAATTTTCTAAATAAATTGATGTTTTTAAAACTATTAAAAATACAAAAATCTGTTCTAAAGTTTCGATATAACTTATAAATATAATAATTATATTGTGTAGGTGTATCAAAATTTTTAATGTTGCTACCTACCATATTAGATCCTAAGCGTATCATACGGACCTACACAGAGTGAAGGTTATTTTAACAGACTTTTACGAAAAATAGTTGTTCGTCATAAACTCATTGAGTCCTTGCACCGAATCAAATAGCTACTAAAAAAACAACATGCACCTTTCTAACCAGCTGCAGGGGTTCGAGATTGAGATTTATTCAATATTGTGACGATACCGAAATTCAATTTAATACAAATAAAAAGCATTTCAAGTTGTACACATTTTTAAATAAAAATCTATGTTTTTTATGAATTAGTCAATATATAGTATTGGGAGAAAAAAATAATAATTTAAATTGTAATAATAAACATGTACATGAACATGAAATAATTAATAAGGACCTTTAATAAAATTCATATTTAATATATTTTTTCAATTGTAAGTTTATCTTTGTTTTGAAATAAATAATATTTGTCTTTGTAATATTTTTTAGTTAGATATGTACGTATTTATTAATAAAAGAACCTTCAAATCGAAGTCATCATAAAGTATCTCAAATCACAAACTCTGGTAAGTGGCGCATTCACATTATCATTTTTCACTGAGGTATCTAAAACATAAATGTTTTTTTTGTGCCATCTGAAAATGACTTGTCATATCATAGTTTACTTGGCTAGAATAAATAGAATTATTAGAAAAAATATCGCCACGTTTCACTCCACCCTAGTGTAGGTACATTATATTATATTGGATGCCGCAAAATAATTTTCGCTCCAAAACAAATACGGATCGCCCCGAAACTCAATACAAAAGGTTAAAACAAAAGATTCGCTCTCAATTTGCGCGCGAGCTTTTGCAATACGCAAATAATAAGTTTTGCGGAAAACACTCGCTGGAATGCTGAGCTTTCATAACGCGTTCGCAGCCATTTACGCGGTTGTGTTGAATTTCCAGTAACTTGTACAAAATATAAACTGGATTCAAGTCACTTCAATCGATATATTTTTTTGTAAACATTAGAGGAAACACTAACCTGGGAATACGTTCAGCATACATAATAATATGTGTATGATTCAGATGAGTGTCAAAGTAGTTTCACGTCATGGTTTTTGGCGCTATCGTAAAAAAATAACGAAATTTTATAACAACCCTATCATAAAGGTAAATACGTTAAGAAAATCGAAAATCAAAATCTGCAACTAAAATGTCAACTGTTAATTGTTTGGACGACATTAAACAATTTTCGGGAGTTAGGTGACAAAACTGGATGGAGTGAATATCATAAATTGAAGATATGACATTATAGTAACTGAATATCGATCTGAAATAACTAAAATGTAGAAATCATTTAGCCAAGATTGCTACGTATTTACTATTACAGAAAGTAGGATTTGACAAACTGGGTCACACAAACTGGGATTTTCTGTACGACATTTATGACTACTTCTTAAAAGGTATGTAATGAAGAACATACCATTATTTAAAAATGTATAAGAATATTTATGTTTTCATTTATTTATCTAGTTTTATTTAGTGAAATAAAAAAGATTCAAATGAAGAACTTCAATGATAGTAACTATCAATTCTTGGTGGAAGGATATAATGCAATGTACTAATATACTAATTAATTCAAATTATTTAATAAAGATTAAAAACAAATGGATTTTCAATTGACAATATCCCTCTAAAGTCTAAGTCATGGGTTCCGAATCCATTCTCCGAGGGTAGTACATGACGTTTTATAGACTCTAGAGTTTCGCCATTTTTAACTAAAACGAAAAAATATTGATTGTGATACTAAATTAAATACCAAAACTGTTATTTAAACTGCGTTTCATTATCTGAATAATAATTTGCCGAATATGGACATTCTTCAGATGGAATTTAATATTTAGTCATTATAGGGAAATCAACACTAGATTAACCTTGCTAACCATAAAATTAGAGAATTTTATTAAAAGTCGAAACAAATATTTTCAGTATAGAATTAATACAAATGCAACGAAATTTATCAGTTTCCGATGGAAGTGATAAGAATTGCCAAACTATATTTTTTTCATTAACAAGTGAAATTACGTTATAACTAAAATTTGGAAAGATCATGATGCCATTTAGTAATTAAGGTAATTAATACTCCGATTTCAAAACACAAAAGCCGATTGCCATTTTTTTAGTACGTATATATCTGAGGTGTTTTCAAATTATGTATGCTCGATATATATTAGTAAAGTGAATAAAAATGTGATGATTGATAATATACATGTAAGATAATATTTATTGTGTTTTCCCATCTAATTAAAAATGTATTTTCATACACATGTGGTGGGAAATTATAATTTACTTGTGTATTTTAAAATAGGGTCATACCTAAAAAAGGTTAATAAACCGAATTATATATGGCATTTAGTGGCATTGGGGGTTATCAGAACTCCATTGACGCAAGAAAATACAATATAAATCAGACATTGAAGTATGCCTTCGAATTACATTGACATTCAAGTAACTTGTCAGCGTGTAAAACTAGTATAATATAAAGACTTGAATTGCGAGATTTCTCTACGTGTATTGATTATCTCTAACAAAACGTATATAATCTCGTTACCCGCAAGTGGTTTAGGGCTCTATCTGACATTCAAGTGCTATCTGATTTTACATCAAGTCAAGTTTACGCTAACTGACTCTGCACTAATGTTATGTTATTACATTTTGTACGTTGTCGGATATATTCCGGACAAGTACCTCGTCTAAATGTACACTATAAAGCCACTATTTTAATTAAACTATCATTGTAAGTTTATTCGAAATATCAAAAATTCAATAACCATTGTACAAAATGAATTACTATGAGGTATATGGACATCTTCTTCTTTTTTCTTCTCTTCCCAGTATGGAGATATCTAGAAAAGAAATGATTGCCTTTATTTTAACCTATCACTGCCAGCCAATTTTTACTATGTGGACACTTGTAGGCCAGCTATTTTTGTAACAAAATAAATCCCTTAAGAAATATGAAATAGGAAACAGAATTATAAATATTTGTGAAAACTAATCAAATCAACATGTTTCTCGAGGTTATCGTGATCACATTAAAATGATAAATATTGTTTTGAAAATATGCACCAACAGTTTATTCAGAAGTTATGATGTTTACAAGAATGCGCGAGTTAATTATTCGTCCATGGCTGACGCGACATACATGCTTTGACGAGTTATCTCGGCTCTGGCAGTGATCAGGTGATGAACCAGCCGTTATAATTTTTAGAAAAATGTAAGAGTTTGAAAAATGGGTAGGAATGTAATTCGAGAAGATGTGACAGAAGTGCTCTTCATTCTTGGAAACACTTTCGTCAATTTTTACCACGTTTTTCTTAGCTCGTAATCTTGTTTGTCTGATGGTTGTTTATCCAGTACAAATCTTGCAATAGATTTTTAACTAACTTTCCGACTAGCTAAACATTTGAAACTTTTAGAATATATCAAAACACTATGCCAATGCATTCTTTTAATACTTTTATCCATCTTTAAGTCTTGTATGAAAAGTTATTTCGGAGGAAATCCGTAATCCAATCCACTATTATTGGTTGCTAAGGGGGTGGTCCTAGCAACTTAATTATTAATATATACATGCGTTACTCTGGAAATCAAAATGACATTTCAGTATTCTATATTTGTTTGTTGCAAAATAGCAAAAAAATGATTTGTTGACAATTGCCTTATTTGTCCTAAATTATTAAAACATAGAATTGTCAAGTTTATATGATTCAACAGAAAATTTAAAAACGTGGTATATAAAAAGTTCTTTTTATCTTGTAATTTTATTATTAGGAAGTGCGTTCGTCCGTTTTCATTCTCGATGCTTTTTCTAACGTTGTGCGGCTGATTTCACCATAATAATTAATTTAGGTAAACTCAGTAGTCAATACAACACATTATTTTTCACGTCGAAATATAGTTTTACTGGTGAATTAGTGAATGTTTCTAATCTGGAATTTCTGAGAGTGTTTGGGAGCCATCAATTGTCGGTACTTGCCATCAACATTTGATAGTCGTTACACATCGGCGTGATTCATTTTACGTTATTTTATTTCAACTATGTTGTCATTCTAGTAATTTTGAGATACAATTTTTGTTCAGTGTTGTTATGTATTTGTTTTTAAAATTCTATTTCACAACGTTTTTCTTAGCTCGTATTCTTATTTGTCCGGCACAAATCTTGCAATCGATATTTAACTTATTTAACTTCCCGACTAGAGACATTTGAAACTTTTAGAATATATATACACGATGCCAATGCATTTTTTAAAAATACTTTTAGCCATCTTTAAGTAGAATTGATTTCATTTTCAGTTAATTCTGTTTTGTATGAAAAGTATTTCGGAAGAAATCCGTAAAAAGTAAAACTATTATTTGTTGCTAAGTGGGTACTAGCAACTAAATTAATAATATTAATATATGTATATATGTGAGTTACTATGGAAATCAATATGACATTTCAGTATTATTTCTATTATCTATAGTTGTATATAAAAAAGTTCTTTTTATCTTATAATTATTATTGGTTAATTGGTATTTTTGTTTTTTTTTACTAAGTTGATTTACCTGTACTTTTTATTTTAAATGTCACATTGTGAACGTCTTGAATTAATAATTTGTTATGAACTCAATGTATTTTTTTTTTAAATAAATATTACCATTTGGATTTTTTTAAAATACGTCAGTCGAATCTAGATAAAACAAACCTTCTTTATATTCTTGCATGACGGCGTGGAATAATTATAAATACATATATAATTATCCATGTACAATCCAGGTAATAAGGGAATAAGAGATCAGCTCAACTGAAAGTTGAACAAATTTGAGTATCTCTTCACATTCACTTAACATATGGGGATACTCCCGAGGGATATGATTGGCATCCTGCGTTTCGCCATAATATTATGTAACTTTGTGTGGGATTCTATAAGGTCAAACTGGCAGAGCTTGGCGGAGAAGCGACTGTGACCTTTGGTCCGAAATTAAACTATATGGAAGTAAATATTTTTCTAACCAGCATAGAAATAAATAATAACCAACATATTTTTTATTTTCGCGAAAAATTTTCAACTAACAAAGGTCTCCTAGGTAACTGTGCATATTTTGTGAGTGATTTCAAATATTTCTAAAATGTTTCAAAGGAAAACATTTTACCTTTAGACATATTTTGAGGATATTTATAATGTATACATACATACGTATTTACCTGTAAAATTATTTAAGGAGGGCTCGGAAAAAAATCATGTTTATACATTTTTTAGTTATTTACTCTAATTTCAAGCATTTTTTTTATGATACCTTAGTCAATGACTTGGAAATGTGGTCATAATATAGTACAGTTTTTTTTTCCAGTAGCGAAAGATTAAGATTCGACATAAATTCTTTCTTTTCTTTCGACCATGTCTGATCTTAATAGGGTCATTATTATGGGCCTCCACAGAGTAGAGGTTTGTATTGACAGATTTTGTTTTTTTACGAGAAATGGATGTCAGCCACTTGCTCAACCTATTAGGTCCATACCCTGACACACACACATTGAAAAATAATATGTGTACTTGCCAGACCCAGGATTCGAACCTGGGACCCACGGCGTTATAGTCCAACGCTTAAGCCGCGTGGCCACCGTGGGTGTATTTTTTTTACTGTTACTTTAACATTCATCATTTGAAAACACGGTTCGAACCTGCGTCCCTCGGGGATTGCCAGTCAAACGTATTTGTTTTCATTGAACTAAGATTACAAACTGCAGATAGTGAGGGAGTGCAGAGAAAAATGCTTTAAGAGCAAAAGTGACCTACGAGCTTCAAGAGAATGAAAGGCGAGCATGACTTGAAGAAAACTAGTGTTATTATACACATTTTTAACAGCTAAGGTCTAAATAAGTTCTTCATGAGATGCTTCCAGTAATTCTGTTTCCTCTTCACCCCTTGACTAAACGATAAGTCAGTATTTGCCATAATTATTAACACATATTTACTACACGAACTATTGTTTCCAAATAAAAATTGTATGTCATGCCAATGCTATATTTGGGGTTCGTGAGGGAGAGTATGATGATGTGATAAAAGCAGGGGCAGTGGAGATGAATGTAGATATTTATTGTCATGATGCAGAGTACAGAGAGTTTCAATGGTCGGAGTAAAGACTAACGGTGTAGAGCAGGGGTAGTCAACCTGGTCCCTACCACCCACTAGTGGGCGTTTCAGCTTTCATGGTGGGCGGTAGGGCTTTTAAAAAGATTTTCATAATGATTATTTTCTTTATAAATCACCATTACTGTGGAACCGGTGGGCGGTTAGAAAATTTACTACTAACATAGATACAAAAGTGGGCGGAAGGTATAAAAAGGTTGACTACCCCTGGTGTAGAGTGATCGCGGTGAGCTCGTGCTTAGATCGAGCCGCGATCAGGTGGCAATGACTATTGATCTACTGTTAAGCAGGTGACTGTGTCGAGTGACCGGACTATGAGTAGTAAGTCGAGTAACGGACTCGAGATGAGTGGTGACGAGTTATGGATCGTCCTCGTTATGGATCGTCCTCGTTATTTATACAAATGAAGTCAATACACTACAAAAAACATTATCGCAAGTAAATAAATCATAATACACACTGTTTATCTAGGTTATGATTGAGGAAATGCTGAAGATCGCTTCCGCTACTTTGATTTGTTTTGACAACACAACATAAATATTGAAATGTGTCACACTTGTAATGCTGAGTTGTATGATTGCTATATATTATGTATTATTTAAATTATTACAAATTGCTGCTGCGGTAAAGTACCGGTCGATAAAAGTTTTATTTAGTGTTAAGGGCGGACGTGCAAATAGAACAAAAGCTCCATTTTGACCTACGCTGAGCATGTCCCCCCTTAATGCTTTTCAACTATTTATGAATAGGCGTGAATAAAAATGTTATTACAAATTAGTAATTTGAAAACATAAATTTAATAAAAATAATAACAAGATAAAAAGAACTTTTTATATACAACGTTTTTAAATTTTCTGTTGAATCATATAAACTTGAGTTGACTAGCTTAAACGATCAAAAAAATTTCTAGTTGATGGAAATAATACTGAAATGTCATTTTGACATGTCATATTAATTTCCATAGTTATGCACGTATATATTAATAATTTAGTTTTAGGACCCCAGTCCTCTAGCAACCAATAATGGTGTCGAAATAACTTTTCATACAAAGCAGAATTGACTCAAAATGAATTCAATTCTACTTAAAGATGGCTAAAAGTATTTAAAAAATGCATTGGCATTGTGTTTTGATATATTCTAAAAGTTTCAAATGTCTAGCTAGTCGGGAAGTTAGTTAACAGTCGATTGCAAGATTTGTACCAGACAAAGAACCACCGGACAAATAAGAATACGAGAAGAAAAACTTTGTAAATATATATTAATATTGTATGTTTATAAATAGCGAGGGTGGCAGTGTTTTTTTAAATTTTCAAAGAAATCATATTTTTATTTTCGGATGCAAACATACCTAATATGTGTAATATGACGTGTCCCGCGAAGAAAATCCGTTTCCGCAAACAAAAAATATGTCAAAAAAATAAAATGCAAAGTTATCCAAGTAAGAAATGAGGTTATGTTCTTGTCGAGTAAATCCCCGCCACATTGTGACATCTGTCGTCTGTTTACGGAAATATTTTAAATTATTTTCCCTTCCGCGATTTTCATCCATGTTAAAAATAATATTACATTCCCTGCAATTTCTTACATGTAGTCATTTTATGATATTATTAAACATAACATTAGAGGCGGCTCTCGTGGTGCCGTGCGTAAGGCGCTTGCCTTCCGCCCGAGAGTTCTGGGTTCGATTCCCGGTCAGGACACAATATTTATGTGTTTTTCTCAAAGCCTGGGTGTTTGTGATTGTTCAAAATTACTAATAACCACCTTGTATGAAAAAGCAAGGACATGGTTATTAATAATTCTAAAAAAAAACATACATTAGATAGGTACTGTACGTGCAGTCGTTTAATGGCTACATAGTAAACAACATTACGAAAGATTAAAATTTACATCTGTATCTTTTCATATAAGATTTTATTACACCTTCGGAGATTAATAGTTAATAGTATCAGGTGTAAAATAAATTGAGTGTGGGGAAAATTGGAATATATATACCGTCACCAGAGTTGTATGTATTATCTTGAAGTATTTATCACTAAATTTATCAGTTTAGGTCAGGACATGGCAACATTTCAAAATAAAAGGGGCATATTTCATAAGTAATATTATTCATATATTGTGACAGACGAATGGAAAGGGGGTTTCAGCAGTGACAAAGGGTGGAGGTAGGCTGTTAAGATCCGACATAAATAGTGCACATTAAACTTTGTTAGTCATATGTATTTGTTTTCATTGAACTAAGACTACAATAATTTACAGATGGTTAATTTTTAAAATTAAATTAAGCCTTGCGAAAACCAAACCATAATACATAATAGTCAAAAAATACTCGTCTATCTCTAAAATATATAAAAATTATGCCTTTAAGTCATACACAATTTTTGATAGTTTATAGATATATTTATTATGTTATAATATTTTTATCTATTGTTCACAAAAAAATCAACCAACAATATGTGTAATATGTATGAAAGTGTGGACAATTTTATCGTATCGCCTAAAGTATACCAAAACAAAAAAACAGGGTTTATTTAATTTTTAAATCTAACCAACACCATCTGTAAATAATTATAGTCTTAGTTCAATAAAAATAAATACGTATGACTAAGAAAGTTTAATGTGCACTATTTATGTCAGATCTTAACAGCCTACCTCCGTCCTTCGCTACTGGGGTTTTTTGAGGAAGCTTTTATCACAAAAAATGTATATATCCGTATAAACTGCTGAGACCAGTTTTCACATAATATGTATCAGAATTTCTTTTATTTTGTTAACTGTCAATTCATGGTGGAACTGCATTGTATTGTTGTTTTTATTTAATTAAACGCAATTTTTTTGTAGTACTTATTCCAGTTTCCAACCTGTCCAGCTTGTCCAACCTCATTAGTTTTAAATTAATCTGTTATTGGGAAGGTATTATTGGACGGATAATTATTTATGTACCTATTGTTATATTATTTCTATCGCTTTGGATTTTGTTTGATGAATATTGTTTTAAAAAAATGTATTCAGTTGAAAATGTCCCTCTGAGGCGGACGAAACTGGTCCTAATCGCTTGATTAAAAGTGGAATAAGTACTACAAAAAAATTGCGTTTTATTAAATAAAAACAACAATGTGTCAGAATGCTGGGTCATCAGCAATAAGTCTGGTCTTCTGATTTTCGAACTACGGATGAAAGATAGTCACACGTAGTGTCATGGTTAAGTTGTCCATGTGTTCTGCACATTGTCCTGTCCACTATAATCTACTTCGAGAGCCTAAATTTACCTTCACGTTGGTATTCGATTATATACTTAAATATAAAGGATATACTAATACAATATTATCCTGTTTAGTAATACAATATAACGTTAGGCCCAATGACAGTAGTATTATGAAAAAGTATTGTAGTACTAGAAGTGAAACAATCACAAATATCTAGGCTTTGAGAAAATCTTGTGACCTCATAGAGAATCGAGCCTGAAGGTAACAATAATAATATGGTTTTGAATAACATGATAGTTATAAAAGAAGAGCCAGAACCCATTCCTTGCTATAACAATATACCATTATTATTCTAGCGAACTGATTTGTATTCACTTTTCATTCTCTTCTCTCAAAGTTTTAATGTATTTTTTTGTGTAGTTTTGCCATAAAATGCACCCTTGCATTTCGGACGTGTTTTCAGATAGACTGTTTAAACTTTCAAATTTCACCAACATTCCCTGAACGAATAAAGCGACTCCATACACTCTATAAGTCTACAGAATAATAAAGTACGGTATTGACATATTGCAATGCAAAATCTAGTATATCAGTATATTTTTTGTTATTATTTATATACATATATTATGTTTAATAGCATAGATATACCAAAAAAACCAACAGAAATTTACAATCGTCGACAGAAATATCTGGTCATTGCTTAAAACTAATGATGGTAACTATAACAAGTTAGATAAAGCAAAGTATCTGTTTGTTATATTTTCCAGTTTATATGCAACAACTAAAACTAAGTTATTTTGACATTTTGAAATATTTCGCGAAAGTTAGTGCCTGAAACGGATTCATATTTGATTGGGAAAAACTGTCAGCACTTTAAAAAATACATATTATATTATTTACTATAGGTAGGTATAAATTTCATTGACACTATGAGGCAACAAAACGAGCAAAAATCACTTTATTTCCATCAAATAATTCTTAATTTAAAATTTTGTTTATAATATTATTATTATTATATTTACTACTTCTGAGATATCTTATATATTGGATATACAAGTTTGGAATGTGGTTTCAGATTGCTATGTTTTGTGAGTACCTAATTCAGGTTAAAACATAGTTTATAAATTTGTGTTTTTTTGTACACTAAAATACGATTTATTATCATTAAAAATTATGCCATTGATTTTTTTCATAATACACGAATTCCCTGTTAACGACATCGCTACTATAGACATAATCGTTTCATAATATTAATAATTGTGTAGTCATTTCCAACCTTGGTATTCCCATAATGATATTTTTTCTTTTTAACACACAACATTATTAGAACAAAATAACTCAATGTTGGTACCAGACTTGTCAAGCTTTTGAAAGGTCATAAAAATTATTATGTCTGAATGCAGCCCTGTTGGAAAATTGCCAGATTAACTTGTAGCTAATTTAATCATTAGACTATTGGTACCTTTTTACTTAATTTTTATACATTTAGGCTCCGTGTCTGTAGACAAGTTTTTTTATAACTTTTGGTGTAACCATGTTAAATTTAAAACTACTTAATTATGTTGAAAATAGCATGAACTTCACAGGAGAGTAATTTAATAAAGATTTTGTTTTGGGTTTGGCCTTCTCTATTATAACTATTTATAAATACGGAAAAGAATGTAAAAAAATAGAACAAAATTTTAAGACAATTATACTTAGTAATGGATTATTTAAAATTAACTATGTCGGAAAGTAAATGGGTAGACTTTTTTTATTATTAAATATTTTACAACAATTATTATACAGATTGAAGAATTTTTGTAGATAGCTTGCTAAAAAATTGAAAATAGCACTGGTTTAATCTCTCCCCATTTTACGGTACATATTTATTTCGTTCAACATAACACGATGACTTCCAAGCAGTGAATTTATTGATCAACATATTATTTACGATATATAGTATTGCAAACAACGAAAAAATACTGTCAAATAATTACGAGATAAAAAGAACTTTTTACTTATATACAACGTTTTTAAATTTTCTGTTGAATCATATAAACTTGACTTGACTAGCTTGAACGATCAAAATTTTTTTACTTGATAGAAATAATACTGTAATGTCATTTTGACATTTCATATTGATTTCCATAGTAACGCACGTATATATTAATAATTTAGTTACTAGGACCCCAGACCCCTGGCAACCAATAATAGTGGATTAGATTACGGATTTATTCCGAAATAACTTTTTATGCAAAACAGAATTAACTGAAAATCTATTCAATTCTACTTAAAGATTAATAAAAGTATTAAAAAAAATGCATTGGCATCGTGTTCTGATATATTCTAAAAGTTTTAAATGTCTAGCTAGTCGGAAAGTTAGTTAAAAATCGATTGCAAGATGTGTACTGGATAAACAACCACCGGACAAACAAGAATACGACCTAATAAAAACGTTGTAATAAAATACTTTTAACTTCATGTTTTTTATGAACCATCTGGAATAGCATTAGGCTAAAAATATTCGTAATTTATTGCAAATATTTTAATGTATGGTAATTAATTGTCAATTAGAATTGAAATATTCCAACTAGGATACAAGTATCGAATTATCGGATATTTTAAAAGATGTATTGTAGGTATAGTACTGTAAGAAAAATATTAATACTCTCGTATACATATATATGTATACATTTATATATTATTATTCGTAATATTATTTAAATGTCCTACTTTTGTTGGTCTAATATTCTCTTTTTGCGAAATGTCTTTGTCGAGACATTTCCGAACAAATATTTTTTCATCACTTTTTATTACACAATTTTACTAAGCCCACGCAAATCTCTCGAAAAATAACTCGATTTAGGGTAATTCTAAAATATCCCTAATATAAGAAATTCACAATAAATCTGAATAATAGAGATTTCCAACTTGTTGATTTCGATAACAAAAAGATATGGTCCATTCTTAAGCATGAAGGCACATTGTTAAGAGAAATATTTTATAAACGCTAGACTCATATGGACGCAATATTGACTCTCGGCGAAAAATAATATTTTATCAATCGCGCAGCCAATTTATTGCGTTTAAGTTATTTTAAGTATTACCTGGGCGGACGTGCTCGACGTGGGTCAAAATGGAGCTTTTCTTCTATTTTCAAAGTATGATCCTGGACATACCTTAAACGTTGTAGATAATCTATTTATATAATTTTGAAGCCTTATTATCCTTTATATTTATTTTAAACATTTGATGACTGCATAAAGTATTTTTATTACATAAAATAGTATTCTTTTAAACCTCTCGCTCTAATGTTTTAGAATATAGTCATATTTCGGTACATAACTGTGCAGTGGTGTTAAGATTTTTTACATTTATTAATTTTTAAACGCATTTATAAAACCATTAGTATAATTTATGATGAGATAATTTTAGTAAAATATTTACGATAAAAATTATATTGATAATCTCTGTGATCCCAAATTTGACAAGAATTAGGCATTTTATTTTTAAAAAAATGGGCACGATTAACATATTTGAAGATAATTTTAAAGATATTGATTATAAGCTATGTCTTTAATCATTAAAATGTGATACACATTCTACCAAATAACGATTGTTTTATAATAATTATTGACCTAAGAATAAGGTAGTATTTTTTTGAAATACGCCATTTATATTGGAATTTCCCAGTGGTTAAACTACAACATACGGCCGTAGCCATAAATTGACAAACGATAAATGATAAAGGGAGTAATATCATGTTAACGCGCGTGTTTTAACATGTACCGTTTTAAAAAAAAGTTTTTTTCCGGTTAGGTGTGAAACGCAGCTTGTGAAAAAAACCGATTAATATAATTTCTTTAATAATTGTGTTAACTGTCAATTCATGGTGGAAATTCACTTTATTTAATTAAATATTTGTACCGGTTTCGTCCACCTCAGAGGAATATTTTCCACAAATTGGTATAAATATTTCATAAAAAAGTGGATTCAGTACAAAAAATGTGTTTTATTAAAATTATTAAGATATATATAATTAAAAAGCGAATTCCATCAAAATTGCAATGATGGTAATTATTGTAAATGCATGTTCATTTTTGACAGAATTTTCATTTTATCTTGCTGTCAAATTTGCAAGTATCCACATATTGTATGGTAAGTCAGAGCAAGAATATGAAATTGTATACAACAACAAAAAAAACTGTTAAGTAGGTAAACTCTTCATGAGACGACCAAGATCCATCCAGATGGAGCCTGTTAAAATCATTAAAATATATTTCAAAGCAAGCTTGTTGCCTTCTGTGTCACCATTGTCTTAGTATTGTCTCTTTGTTTGGCTTTAGACCAACTATATTTGCCAAGAGCAAAGTTTTTCCATTTTTCCATATTTACCTTTTCCTATTATTTGAAATACACTCAGGTACATAATATTTTATGCGTATACAAATTTTTCTACAACCTACGTCTTACTATCTGCCTATAAAAGATCTCGGGGTTCATTTTATCATCATTATTATAACCATTTGATAACAATGTAATCGAATAAACATTAAATGTAGTGTAATGTGTACGAAAACACTTGCACGAAGGAAAATTAACTGAAACCATCAGGCTGATTTCCAAATAACATCAAAGCATTAATTAAGATACTATTGTGATCAGCTTTTTGATTAACCAGGAGTTTTATTTTATCATTACCATTGGTACTAAGCCCCACATTCTAAAATATTGTGATTTATTCGTTGAATAAAAGAAATGGTTTATTATTTTTTGTTTTTAAATTAATCTGTGATCGTAATTATTATATCAATCAAAATCATATTATGTTCTGACGTGTCTGTTTATACAATCATTATATTATTTTATGAACGGTATTTAATTAAACTTTCTTGTAGACTAAAAGATGGAAGATATTTATTTGACTACGTTGGTAGTTTTTTTGACTTATACGCGGTGTAAATTTTAACTCTGCAATCCTTGGCAGTATCGACCTGTATGTCTTTGCTAACTATCTTCAAAACCGGGAAAATTAGTTGTACTCCCAAAGTGAAAAACTAACCTGTCATTGGAAATGTTAATTGGGCAAGCAAAAACTGTCTTCAATCAAATCGCTTTAATTATTGATATATTTCACCAACATTAGGATGAGTTTATGTGGACGATGTTTTATTAAACTAACTATTTTTAAAATAAAGTTCGGCGTACTAATATTGCTTATATTTCTTTATTTAAAAATACCATTTCTTTGTTTTTTTTCGTGTTGTGAATGTCTTGAATTTGTAATTTGTAAAGTTCACTATAATATTTAAATAAATACATTAGAATTTTTGAATATCTTCCCCTTCAGAGAGGTATTCACCGTTTACTCTTTACTTGATGGTAATTCGTGATAATACATTTCATTATTTTGTATTTCCCATATATTATTAAAAAAATGCTTTACAACACGTGCTTTACCTGCTTAGTAAGCTTTGTCAAGAATGAATTAAATTTAATGTATTAAATCCGGTATCATAAAATATTAATATAGGTAAATAAGTATTTTATAAAACATGTCTTCATATTTTCTTTATTAAGAAATTGATAAGTAAATACGTAACTATGACGAGAAAATACCCTACCCTAGTTATATTATAATAACAAACATGTAATATATTATATAATATACATAACATAGGCATTTAATTATACTAATGTTGATTTACTTATGTCTTTGCTCTTTATTATAATAAAAACAATATTTCTAGTCGCATTCAATATTAATAACGATTCAAAATCCAACATTTCCTTGGGTTAGAAACGAGTTTGAAATTATGCTGGATTAGATTTAATGTTGCACTTTGAGCCTTCAGTGAGATTGGACATGACTATAGTTTCGTTGAACCCTTATCAAAAATCCATATGTCCCATGTTCCACGACCCTGCCCCGCGGGCGCTAAAGATGGCAACCGCTGTCATAGAAAACACTCCGAACCCCGGGGCTTTCCCGGGAACACAACATACTTTCCTTTACTACTCTATTCTACCTGGTCAGTTGTTAGAGTACATAGGTTATTTTCTTTATTGGCCTATGGCACAACGGGGCACCGACGAAGGGCTGTGCTCAGGATTGTCGAACTTTGCGTAGTTAATATTTTTTATACTAATTTTTCTTTCATTAAAAATAAAGTTTTAATAAAAAACACAATTTTAAGTAAGTAATTTAAAAAGAAATCGTCCCAGTGCAAAATCGAAATATTAATATTACATTGTTAGACAAAATAAACATGTTTCAATATAAATACTTTATAGCGACCACGAACAAAGTTGTAAGCTCTTGAATATTTGAACAAATGCCAAACAAATGTTTGTAAGAGAAGTTAAGTCTACAAAAGTAGTTACAAGTAAATTGTATGTAAGTATTACATTTCGTCGTAGCACAGTTCACCGCGAGATATCTTACCGAAAAGTGATGTCCGTATAGCATTGAGATTAAAAAACACTACGCTTTGCTCGTAGATCATTGATCATCAATTTTATTAGATTTAATAAGATATTTGCACGTATTTGATATTTACAAGCACTTTTCCGGAATTTTATATAATTATGTGATATGATTTTATTTTTAGTTTACTTATCTACGTATTTTTTTTTGTCTTTTTCTTGTGATTTTTATTAGGGTCGGAAGTGCCTATATTAAAAACGACGCTAAAACGGCGCGGATTTAAAAAAAAAAAAACTGATCAAACGAACAACTGAACTTTGATCAAACGTGTTACCAATGTATTATTACGATGTTAACAGTTAGCAGGTATTTACTTTTTAAGTACGTCACCGTGCTTTATTTATTCTCCTTCTTTCCTCAAAGATCTGGGTACGTTGCTAAATCATTTTCATAGATACAACGGGCTACGTTTAAAAACGTCATGAATGAAACGGCTCTTTCACAAAAAACCCAATGTCCGATCTGGCATCTCTGATCTCAATAACAGTAACTATCACCTGTATACTCTGAAGAAAGTTCCCTATATAGCGTGTTTCTTGCCAGATCTGGTATTTTTTAATATATATATATAGCTTGCAAAATATGCATCTGGCGTTAACGGCCCACATGCTCGTCGTAGGTCAAAATTGAGTTTTTATTGTATTTTCAAACCATGATCCTGGACACTCCTTAAACGTTGTAGATAATCTATTCATATAATTTTGAAGCCTTATTATCTTTTATATTTATTTTAAACATTTGATGACTGCATAAAGTATTTTTGTTACATAAAATAGTATTCTTTTAAACCTCTCGCTCTAATGTTTTAGAATATAGTCTTATTTCGGTACATGAATGTGCAGTGGTGTTAAAATTTTTCACATTTATTAATTTTTAAACGCATTTATAAAACCATTAGTATAATTTATGACGAGATAATTTTAGTAAAATATTCACGATAAAAAATTATATTGATAATCTCTGTGATCCCAAATTTGACAAGAATTAGGCATTTTATTATTCAAAAATCGGCAAGATTAACACATTTGAAGATAATTCTAAAGATACTTGTTATAAGCTATGTCTTTGACCATTCAAGGGTGATAAACATCCTACGAATATTGATTGCTTTATAATAATTATTGGCCTAAGAATAAGGTAGTGTTTTTTTGAAATACGCCATTTTTTTTGGCATTCCCCAGTGGTTAAGCTACAACATACGGTCGTAGCCATAAATTGACAAACTATAATTGAAGTAGGGAGTAAAATGATATTAACGCGCGTGTTTGAGAAGTCATTGTAGGAACAGTCAACCTGATGGCCTCTATCTAGTGGTGACGACACATAATCTACAAATACCATCAGGTTAGTTTCCGTTGATCGGCCAACTCTAAATCCATGCTGCTCATTCATTATAAATGACTCAATTTTTGGATAAATCATGTTATGCATGATCATCTGAATCTCAAGAACTTTTGCGGGTGCCGAGAGAACAGCCACCGGCCTGTAGTTCTCCACTGATGACTCGGTACCACTCTTATGGATTGGAGTAACCTTTGACATCTTCCAAAATTCGGGAAAGATACCCGTCTCCATCATAAGATTAAATATATATGAAAGCGGGCCTTTGAAAAAATCAATACACCCCTTTAAAAAAATGTTGGGAGATTATCCAGTCCTAAAGATCGAGTGTTCTTTAGCTTTTTAATGAATTTAAACACAATAGCAACATCAATCGGAAGGATATCAATAGATTGGGCACCGTGTGATGGTTTTCTTGACGTTGAGGTAACATCCAGATTCGGGCTGCTACTTGCGTAGACAGACCTAAAGTGACCTAAAGTGAAGCAAATGCCTCTGTCACTCCAGATCCGGTCACCTCTTCGCCTTTCCAACTCATTGAATTGGCAAACCCACCATCCCTTCTTAAAGATTTAACATAGTCCCAAAACGATTTAGAATTTTCGCGGATGCAATTTTCTACTGTTTCTATATGCGCTCGATAGGCCAGTCGAACAGCTTGCCGCACTTTTGAGCGATAAAGACTAAATATTTCATAGTCTTGCTGAATATGCTTAGTTTTCCAAGTTCTATGGTAATAATGTTTGACCTCAATGTCCCCAACAATTTCCCGAGAAAACCACCTCGGGTATCGCCTTCCACCACGACATGACGACTTCCTTGTAACACACTGGTCAAAAATATTATAAATAATGTTGTAAAAGTGCTGTACCGCGTCATTTACGTCGCAAATTTCATACAACTCACTCCAATCTACCTCACCCATTAATGAGTAAAGTAAATCGAAGTTGCCCTCTTCAAACTTCCACCCCCTCTGCAGATTTGTTCTGTGTGAGGGAATGTTAGTCCTCTGAAGGAGAGTTGGACGAAACTCGTGTTAAAAAGATAAAGTAGGGTGATACGCATCTTCTTGTACGATCGGTGACATACATCGTGAAATTGATTTTTGTAGGGATTTGAGTAGGGAGGGACTAAGGATGTATGAGACCATAATTTGGCTCAACTATGAAGTTTTTTCTGCAATCTAGCTTATTTTATTACCTTACCTGGCATATTTTTGTGTTGGCATTATCAGCATTAATCATTTATTTTATAACCGCTTTGGTTATTATACGAAATGATTTCGAGCTAACTTAATATTATTATTATTAACATTAGCAGAATTATTTTAAACTTCATTTTCATATTATATAAAACCACAATTTCCATGGATGATTTTCCACAGCATCTTTGTGAAAAATTGATTATATTACCATTAACTGGGTACGCACACAAACAAAGTCGGTTAGTTCTAAATCTATTCGGTCGCCTCTCGAGCCGCGGCACGTAATTTGAGAAGAGTGGGACAAATTAGGGAGTCCATTTGACCCTTTTTTATGCTTGTCCGCCACGCTCGGGTCAAGGTTATTATTACAAGAGGGAATTACCGTGCCGTTTCGGTTTGATTTTTTCTTTCACTTTTGATTTTGAATTTAGTTTATTGTGTCATCATAGTAGATTTCGATAGATTGTATTGTACGTACGTGTACTCACTATAGGGCAGTGGTTTCCAAATTTTATTTTACTACGCCTCCCTTTAAAAAAATCTAATCTTGGCGCCTCCCCCCTTCATTTCATTAAATAATACAGATATCTTTTTAAATAGTCAACAATGTACTAATACAAAAATGAAAAAAAATTATATAAATAAACAAGTTTTACTAGTACTTATATTAAATTCATTTTTAAATTAATTTGTTTTTCATGCGACGAATGTGCTTGTTTATTAGCACCATCAATTTTCATAGTAGTCAATCCAAATTCATCATCGTTCATTGACAAATAATGGTTTCTATCATGGGCCCCATATCCTGAAGCGGGCCCCAAGGCCAGGATCTTTCAACCACATATTTAGAATATTTAACAGCCCTGAAACAAAGCAGCTCTGCAGGCGATTTTTTACTATTAGTAAAATAATGTGAAAAGTGCATTAGTAAACTAACCAGGAACTCAGGAAATAGATTTTTGTTTGCTTCAATATATCTGGTGTAGAAATCATTTAAAAGTGGAGACATGGCGAACTTATTATTTTCATAATTTTGATTTCCAAACCTCCAACTTTTTAGGAATGCCTTCACTTTGTCCTTTTAAATCAGTGAATGCATTAGTGGTCCTTGCATTGATTTATTCACTCGGTTTTTTTTAAATTTCAACCAAATAGATAAGTATAACAACAAAATTATCGTTCCTAAACAAATTTGGCTCAAATTTCAACATTATAATTTGACCTTTTATTTCATTTTCACACGAGGTAGCCAGCGCGCATCTTCACAATAGTATAGAAGTGAGAATATATTATAAAATCAGTCTCCATATTTTCTGACAGGTTTGCAAACAACCTTTTATAGGACTGTTTTTTGTGTAGTTTATAACTAGCAGCCGCTTTAAAAACTATGCATTTGCAAACTGCAAACTTGTGGATACATAAATCGTGTTAAACTTTTGATGCCTCCCTTTGCAACACTCCGCACCTCCCAGTTTGGAAATCGCTGCTATAGGGGGTTCGAGTTGTTGGTATGCGATATGCGGGTCTATTCTATACAGAAGGTGACTATCGACCGCTTAAGTGATAAAGTGATAGTATTTATTACATATTTGTATTGAGATATTATAATTGTTACAATAAGTTAGCCATCTAAACAGTCAAAACTGTCTATCTCGCTCTAAATTTTATCACAGCCAAGAGAGGTGCTATTAAAATATAGCACTTACTGCAAGAATTATAACTTATTGTAATTGTTAAAATAAGTGCTAATAATTTGATACAAACCTACCCTAAGTTTGATAATATTTAGCACTTTATTATTTTAGCGGTCGATAAGCTTAGAATTGACCTCCAGAAGTATAAAAGTTACTTATTATTAATAATTGATTATCATTGTAATCTTTTTATATATCAAATAACACTTCATTGAACGTTGGCGATTGTCAATTATTAGCGTAGCTTGAAATATTGCTCCCTTATTCAAAAACCATACAAAGGTTTCCACCACAGTGTTTTTTTTAAATCCGTCTAAAATCAATGTCGAGACGTTTTTTTAGCTTACATTCCAAAAAAATCAGATATCCACATGATTTATTATTTGTTTATCGATTCAATACGAAAACCACTCAATAAATCTTATTCTACATTATTTTTTTGAAACATAGATTTATTATTGAGTGTAATGTTTTTTTATATATAAATTTAGTCGAATAAAATTCAGTATTGCTCAATGACATCCAGACATTCTCGTATAGAATTGAATTAATGATTAACTCTCAAAAAGTGTTTTTTTTAGTTTTATGACGCATTAAAGTTTTTTAAACTTGTTACAACCCTTAAATGTATGATGGAAACCATTTAATGTGCATATTACTAATATTTAAACTATTTAAAAAATGGCAAATGTGAATAAAAATTATAACTATTGTCAGCACACTCTGTCTATATTACAGAGAACTGCAATTTTTTTAATACAATTTCATTCACACAAAAAGCACAGTTTTTTTGCTGAAAGACAATACTGTGAAATTAAGAGTTAATACTGAATTACAGAGAAAAGATTGTTATACATGCAGTAGCTCCATTAAATCAAAAACTTAAAATTTTGACTTGGTTCCATATTATCGATAATATAAAATTCATTATTAATTACTATCGGACTAAAATTTATTGCCCTTTCTACGGCTGGGTCCGAATACTGGAAGATACTAAGATAATACTAAGATGGAAAGTCTTATGATGAGATAATTGCGTCATTGGATTGTCATGAAGATATTTATTTTAGAGATTGCTGACCGAATCTCAGGAAACTCATTCCATGGTTAAACTATTGCGTAGGAATTTTAAGTCACAAGGTTTCTTCTTCATACTGACTGCATTTTCTTAATGATCAAATCTTTAAAGTTTCCTCCAACAAGAAAGGATTATGAGTAGTGAGGCCATAAAAAAATATTACAAAATGTCCATACCTATGTCAAAAAAGTTTAATAAACACTAGTTTAGACCAGTGGCTACTAAGAATACAAATTATTGTTGATTGTATTGGTTAGTTTAAAAAAACAATTAAATACTGCCTAGACTAAACCATAATAAAAGAGGTAGGTTGTGGAGATCTGAAAATAATAATACACACTTTTTCAGTCATACTTATTTGTTTTCATTGAAATAAGAATAGAAATTGCTGATGGTTCTTAAAATTTGATTAAGCCCTGCCTTGCCAAACCATAAATGATAAAAATATTCTCTTAACTGAAATATCTAAAATTATTTATGATTTAATAGCATAACTTTAGATTTTATAGATTGAAGAATGTTTTTTATCAAATATCTATTAAGTATAGTTTGCTTTAGGCAGGGTTTAATTAAATATTAAAACACCAATTAATACCATCTGTATGTAAACTGTGTTAACAGATAAGTATTACTGATAATGTTCTGTCTTTACTATGTACATCGGATATCCAAAGTCTACCTCCACCATTTTTCACTGGTTTAGACTATAACATTTTATAGAAGGAACGGCTCTCGATAATACATCTGAGACGCATTCTGCAGTTTTTTGAACATTATGTAAGGCGCGGACCAGATATCCTGGAGAGACTGGTGGTTTTGTGTAGCCTCAAAGGAATGCAAAGCACAGGAAAAGCGTCAGCACGCTAGATCGACCAAGTGCCGGAGCTTACTATGGGCAACCTTCATTCTGTCCTAAGAGAAGAAGATTACCGAGAGGGGTGGAAGGTCTTGATCGCTCAGAAGATGACGGAATTTTAAGGTGGCCACGATCCTCAGCCACTAGTGAACGACCAAGAAGATATAAACGATAAATCAGTTAATTGATCAAGTTTATTATGTGAAAAAATAACGTATCGCGTTAAAAATATATACTTAATGTCGTGAAAACCAAACGATAAAAATTATTTTCATAAATTACCAAATAAATGTTGAATACTTATTTTGAAATTATTATTGTGTTTTAATAATCTCTTTCCAACAAGAATTTATTATTTTCAGTTACTACAAAACTTAATAATAACATTTTAAAGGGAAGCTTTGTTCTATCAAAGGTTTACATGTGTTTCAAAATATAACTATATTAATGGCTCACAATTTTATTTCAGTATAAACTTTCTTCAAATCCTACATGATACTTTTATCTATGAGACGTGTCTTTTTATTTATAAACTTCAGACGACCGCGACGCACCGATAAAATAAATATAATTTTAAAAGTTGAGTTTGAATCATCTGAATCATTGAAATTCTCAGTGGCAAGTCTACTCCATTATGCTGGTTTACGATACAGGTTTAATATTTATTTACACTCCAGAGTGCAGATAAATGCTCTATTTCTTCCATGTTTATAAAGTAAAAAGTATTAAATTGTTAAATGTCTAAAATAAAATATAAATGAAGAGAGTGGTGCTACTGAAGGTTTATGGCAAAATATTTAGAAAAATGTAATTAAACATATTTTAAACGTCATAATCAATACGTATCTCAAAATATTCAAAAGATAAATATGGCCATTATAGATACATATTATATAAATGAAAACAATTTCAAGTTAAACCCATTATTTTTCTGAAAACAAATGTGTTCTATTTTCTAAGGGCATCTTCCGACAGAAGACGAAGGTATACATTAAATAAATTTTATTAATAATTTATTTACATTTTAAATGTTTTAAATTGAAAATATTACAAAAAAACTCGTCATAATAAATGTACGTTTAAAAGATTATTACATATTACAAATGTAGTTGTTATAAAATATAACAGAGCTTACCTTAGAACCATACCTAAATAAGTTTTGATACAGATAAAAAGAATTTATATTTTTTTAATAAAGATCGATGTTTTTAAAAAAATAAATATAAAATGTATTAAAACTATGAATTAGTCAAAAATCTCTTCGATACAATATAGAAAAAAACTAAATTTTCAAAATAAATATGGCCATAAAATAATATGTAATAATAAGAATGGATCTTTTAACAAATTCACATTTTATTACAGTTTTTTTTAAATTGTCGTATCACGGAACCCTATGTTTGGTGTGAAGCATTATTTTTATTTTTATGACTGGGAATGTCTCAGGAGCAGTTACCCAAGACTAAGGTCGCCATGCACTCAAATGTGCTTTGACTGAATTTTCGTTAATGTACCCATGGAAGAGATGAGCACGTAGAGGCAATATTGAAAATTGCAGTAAGTAACAAATTATAGCTAATACAAAACTGCCAAACATTCTAAGTGAAGAGGTCTTCACGTTGGCAGTATGACGCCGCAATTTTTCTAAAAGCAATAAAATTGACCTTTGGGACGACTAGGTCGAACGGTACGATGGGCCCAACAGCTGGTTGAACTGACTTGAGAAGCTCTTCCCTTTCCGTACACATTTTAGGACATTCTCAGAGGATGTGGTTTGCATTCTGTATTTCTCCGCCACATGGACATGTTGGACAGGTAACAAGACCAAGCTCAAAGAACCTACCAGCGAAGCCACTATGTCCAGTCAAGAATTGACTTGTGTAATGATCTGGAGGCAAAGCTTAAATTATTGTAAATTATCAAGAAAATGTCTCAAATTGCAAGCTTCGTATTTTTCCGCTAGATGCCTCTGATAGGAACAGGATTCGCCTTAACATCGTTAGACTGCTTCATTTGGAGTTTTTTTTAAACTTATGTGCTGATAACCCTGAAACAATTTCTGATCTCAAACATAATATCTGACACTTTACCGACGGAATAGAATCGGATTTATGTGTAAAGCTCATGGAAAATACTGCCAAAAAATGACCATCTATCACCGGGACCGAGGTGGGTATTTGAACAATGTTACATCATTGTAGACATAATTCCCATCCCAAGTATCAGTATTGCAATTAATTAAAAAATCACAAATTTTCCTGTTTTTATTGAAATATTTTTTAATATACGTACCTACGTATACCTACTACGTAATATTACAATCCGATACGGAATTAAAGGGATTAAATAATTAATTGATCTGGTACTTTGCTATGCCTTTGATTACTTGACGGACTTCTTCAGTTACAAAGTGATACTTTTAAACATTTAAGTTGATTTGTAAGTGTTTATAAATATAAAAATAGAGTTATCAAAAGAATGTTCAAGTGTTTAATTGAAAAATCAAAGAATTTTCAAGTATCAATACTCTGTTGAATTAACCTTTCTTCGAATTTGGTCTTCTATCGTTAATCATTTCATTAAAAGCGAAAATTACACCTTTAACTTATTATTTGTACTTATTATCTTCAATTCTGAAGATCACAGTAGGATCGGAACTATTATCCTCCAATGTTCTCTGATAATTCTCGGAGGACAAAATAATAGTCTTTCCAGACTGTCATTACATTAGTCTTGCGGACATTGAAGTTAATACACAAAACCACACCAAATCTTATCAGGTGTACCACGGGACCCTACGTTTGAATGTGAAGCATCAATAGTTTCAATGACTGAGAATATGTCAGGAGCAGTTACCCAATATTGAGATTACCATGCACTCACCGTTCGGTGACCATGTTAAGAGTGCCCACGATAGATAAGAGCAGATTATAAGAAATGAAATTAAATATTGAACGGATTTAAAAAAGCTAAAGTTATTAATGTGGTTGGAATGATAGAGATAAAAATATTCTCTCTGTTGGCGCTTTTAAAGATGCTGGATAGTTTAAGTGTATTATTATAATGTTAATAGTAACCTATTACTAATAAAATAACCTAACCCAACTCCCACGATGGTCGCGCGGATAAAGCGTCGGCCTATAGCGTTGTGGATCCCAGGTTCGAATCCTGGGTCTAGCAAGTACACATATTGTTTTTCAATTTGTGTATGAGTCTGAGTATGGACCTAATAGGTTGAGCAAGTGGCTGACATCCATTTCTCGTAAAAACAAAATTCTGTTAATACAAACCTCCACTCTGTGGAGGCCCATATGATCCTATTACGATCGGACATGGTCGAAAGAATCATAATGTACGCATGGCACACGATTGTCGTGATTTGATGTGATAATTCATCTATATAATAATGACTGGTGATTGTATATATAATATTAAAAAAAAACTATTTTTAGGTATTAGCATTGCACTGAAAAATAATTCATACATCACAAAAGCGACTATCTAATGTTTCTACAAAAGTAACGTAAAAGCATATTATGCAGAAGACTGGCAAAAGTTTTTAATTAGTAAATATTTTAAAAAAACAAGTAAACATTGGTTTTCAAATAGTCAATTGAATTTGAAATCAATTAATTAAGATGTTCGATGTTCTAAGAAAACTCTTTAAGATTTATCTGATTTTGTTATTAACCGCAACCAAACGAAACAGTGTGCTGAGTGCAATATTTGTAGCCCCGAATTAATAATCACTGATTAACTTATTATTGTTTAAAAGTCAAACCAAACAAAATATTAATATTGATATTTTCTTACAAAATTAATTAAATACGCCTAACGTAGTAATTTAATTAAGCGATATCTAATACAAGAAGATTCAAAGAAAATTGAGAATATCAGTGATACTCAATCACTGTATAGAAACAATTTTTATGATTTGTTTTTATTCAAATATTTCAAGCTATTAATAATACGACTCCCACGATCACCTAGCGGGTTAAACGCTGATGTAGAATGTCACGATTCGAACATGGGTCTGGCAAATACACATATTATTTTTCAATTTGTGTTTGGAGTCAGAGTTGAGCAAGTGGCTAACATTCATCGCTCGTAAAAATCTGTTTATATATACTCCTCTCTATGGAGATTTCTCTATTGGCATTTCATTCCAGCAAAAGAAATGTCGTATTTCAAAAAAAATACCACCTTATTCATAGGTCAATTATTATTATAAAAAAATCTTAATTCGTAGGATGTTTTATCACATTTTAATGGTCAAAGATATAGATTAAAATCAGTACTTTTAGAATTATCTTCAAACGTGTTAATCGTGCCATTTTTTTAAATAATAAAATGCCTAATTCTTGTCAAATTTGGGATCACGGAGATTATAAATATTTTTATCGTAAATATTTCACTATAATATATTGTTAATAACAATTTTACTAATGGTTTTATAAATGCGTTTAAAAATTAATAAAACTAAAAAATCTTAACACCACTGTACACGAATGTACTGAAATATGACTATATTCTAAAACATTAGATCGAGAGGTTTAAAAAGAATACTATTTTATGTAATAAAAATACTTTATGCAGTCATCAAATGTTTAAAATAAATATAAAGGTAAATAAGGCTTCAAATTTATATAACTAGATTATCTACAACGTTTAAGTAATGTCCAGGCTTATGCTCTGAAAATACCATAAAATCTCCATTTCTACCTACGTGGCGCATATGGGCCGTTAATCTAATATATAAAAATTAATATTTGTTTGTTTGTTTTGGTGTTTGTTTGTTTGTTTGTTTGTTCGTATTTAATTCGTATGCGCAGCCATACCGTTCATCCGATTGCAATAAAACTTTGTCAACTTATTGTTTGCACTTGCGCAAAGAGTATAGGCTATACTAATATATAAAAATGAATGTCTGTATGTCTGTCTGTCTGTCTGTCTGTCTGTCTGTCCCGTATGCGTTCCTATACCATTCATCCGATTGCAATGAAATTTTGGTAAGTGGTTGTATGCACACCCATAAAGGTTTTTGAATTAGAAAAATCATCATCTTCTTCTTCTTCTTCATTCTATCTTCTTTTATTCGTATGGTTCCTATACCATTCATCCGATTGCAATGAAACCTTCGTCAGTTGTTGTGTTAACACCCGCAAAGGTTTCTGAAATAGTACAACCATCTTCTTCTTCTTCTTCATTCTATCTTCTTTTATTCGTATGGTCCCTATACGATTCATCCGATTGCGATGAAACCTTCGTCATTTGTTGTGGTAACACCTGCAAAGGTTTTTGAATTAGTACAACCATCTTCTTCTTTTTCTTCTTCTTCTATTTGTATGCGTTCCTATACCATTCATCCGATTGCAATGAAATTTTGATCAAGTGTTGTGCTCACGCCGCAAAGGTTTCTGAATTGACACAACTATTTTCTTTTTCTTCTATTCTATCTTCTTCTATTTGTATGCGTTCTTATACCATTCATCCGATTGCGATGAAATTTTGACCAGTTGTTGTGAGCACGCCCGCAAAGGGTTCTGAATTAGTTCAACCATCTTCTTCTCCTTCTATTCGTATGCGTTCCTATACCATTCATCTGATTGCAATGAAAATTTGATCAAGTGTTGTGTTCACGCCCGCAAAAGTTTCTGAATTGATACAACCATTTCTTCTTCTTTTTCTTCTATTCTATCTTCTTCTATTCATATGCGTTCTTATACCATTCATCCAATTGCGATGAAATTTTGACCAGTTGTTGTGCTCAAGCCCGCGAAGGTTTCTAAATTAGTACAACCATCTTCTTATTCTTCTATTCGTATGCGTTCCTATACCATTCATCCGATTGCAATGAAACTTTGGTGAGTTGTCGTGCGCACGCCTGCGAAGGTTTCTGAATTAGTACAACCATCATCTTCTTCTTCTATTCGAATGCGTACCTACACCATTTATCCGATTGCAATGAAACTTTGGTGAGTTGTCTTGCGCATGCCCACGAAGATTTCTGAATTAGAAAATCATCATCTTCTTCTATTCGTATGCGTTCCTATACCATTCATCCGATTGCAATAAAATTTTCGTCAGTAATTGTGCTAACACCCGCAAAGGTTTCTGAATTAGTACAACCATCTTCTTCTTCTATTTGTATGCGTTCCTATACCATTCATCCGATTGCAATGAAATTTTGATCAAATGTTGTGCTCACGCCGCAAAGGTTTCTGAATTGACACAACTATTTTCTTTTTCTTCTATTCTATATTCTTCTATTTGTATGCGTTCTTATACCATTCATCCGATTGCGATGTAATTTTGACCAATTGTTGTGAGCACGCCCGCAAAGGGTTCTGAATTAGTACAACCATCTTCTTCTTCTTCTATTCGTATGCGTTCCTATACCATTCATCCGATTGCAATGAAACTTTGGTGAGTTGTCGTGCGCACGCCTGCAAAGGTTTCTGAATTAGTACAACCATCATCTTCTTCTTCTATTCGAATGCGTACCAACACCATTCATCCGATTGCAATGAAACTTTTGTGAGTTGTCGTGCGCATACCCACTAAGATTTCTGAATTAGAAAATCATCATCTTCTTCTATTCGTATGCGTTCCTATAACATTCGTCCGATTGCGATGAAACTTTTGTCAGTTGTTGTGCGCACACCTGCAAAGGTTTCTAAATTAGTATTATATAAAATACAACGTTTATTGTTTGTTTGTTCCATGCAATTTTGATTTTTTTACTATATATTAATAACATTAATAACGTTTGCATATTTTGGATTCGGATGGGACCTGCTCCAGCCAGACAGCTGAACAACATCAAGGTTAGAGCCTTAATAGTGAATCGACTCCCGTTTAAACCGCTCTCCCACAGCATCCACATTCACAAGCATCCCAAATTGTATAATGTTTGAGACTTTCACGGTTATTTTTTTATCGAATAGATTTTACAGAATTCTGATACATCTTCACTACACTACCATCACAGCGCTCGAAATAGAAAAGTTTACGAACCGGAGCGCTCGACAAATTTTCTGAAGATATTTACATAGCCATCAAATTGTACGTGTATTTTATGAAAAAAAGTGTGTCAGATTTTCTATTCTATGGCCTATCTAGCTCAGACTGTCAACATATTTTTTTCCACGAGATGGAGCGATAATTTTACAAATTTCACGAGCCGGAATGGCGCTCCGGTGCGTTCCGTTCGATTTCAAGCCTTGCTTCATCATAACACATATCTCTTGATAATGGCTTCTGCAACAAGCCCGAAACGTCGAGGGAAGAACGAGGTAGTACACGCGGTGGAAACCCAAAAATCTATTACGGTCCCAAATTAGAGTCCACTAAAAAGCGCAGTATCCTTGAAGAATTATCAATAAAAATCGACTACCATTTTTGGAAACTATCTCGTATTACCAAGGCAAACAGTTTTTTTATTTTAGATTTTATATGTTGACAAAAAATGAAATGACGCACAGTTTGAGAAGTGCTCGAAAATAGTAAGCACAAATTGTGTTGGCAAGTTCTTTACGTAGATTTTAAGCCTGGTAAAGTATTAATTACTTCATCAAAAATTATTCACAGAATTTAAATCACCACCGAAAGAAAAAATAAAACAACCGATCATATTATTATATTATTTTGTCTGCTTCATCTAAATTATGTATTTTTTAATTAAAATATCTCTCTTCCCGATTACCTCGAACAAAATGCCCAAAAAATCATTATTTTCTAAATATTCGTGTAATGCGTCAATTACATTGAGCTTCTTTACGAGCTGTTTGTTGGCGAATTTACAATCTGCCTGTAAAGTCGCTCAGTGTAATCTTGGAACAAGCTAATAAGCAGGTTGTAAACACTCTACCGAGAAAAGTTGAAAGCCGGTCAACTTTACACGCCTCACGCCGGCGTGTGGGCCTACTGCGTCTGCGCAGTAGCAACCTCCCGGTAAAAAAACGAACTACGTTCTGTCAAAATAGTCGCTGGCTTGTGGCTTCTCAGCGAAAGTTTTGTGTGTAATGATCAAATCGCAGTAGCTGAATCGCCCGCTTTTAAATTCGCCAACAAACAGCTCATAAATAAGCTCAATGTAATTGACGCTTAAGATTGATATACAATTCCTTGAGCTGCGCTTTATCTCTATAGGTAGTTTCAACAAATGTTGGACGGAAATTGGTTTTTCAGTTAAAATATTAGACAAAAATCTAGTACCTGTATCAAACAGTCTATTATCAACTATTTTAAGTTATTGCTTTGAGCTTTATTATTATGACCGCATAAAAGCTCGATTTGATAAAAACAAACTTATAAATAGGTTCGTATACATTTTTAGACAAAAGAAATGTTTTTCAAATAAAATAAGCTGTACTAAAATTTTGAATAAATCTTTCTATTGAATGATAAGTCATGTCATTGAGTCATTAAGTCATGGAATAAATAATAACATTTTATGAGGAGAATAATTCATTCAAAGAAAATTTTTGAAAGTTTGTTTTATAATATTATTGTTTTTAATGATTTAGATGTGCATTTATTAGATTTTGTTAGGTTATGTTAGGTTAGGTTATGCCACGATAGCCAAAAGGTAGTGTGTCGGATTATATTGTCGTGGGTTCGAATTCCGGGTATGGCAGAGTGGCTAATATCAATTATTCGTATACCTACATACAAATCTGTTAATACAATCTCCACTATATGAAGACCTATGTGATCTTCTTATGATGGAACATGGTAAGATAATGATTATGTAAATATTTAATATGTAAATATATGTAAATAACCTCTACTCTGTGGAGGCCTATATTATGATCCTATTAGGATCAGACATGGTCGAAAAAAAATATTTAAAATGGAAATGGTGATAGGTGTAGGTATGACATACCTACGACTCTTAGTTACTACTGGAGTAGGTTAGAAGCAAAGGAGCTACTATCCATTTCTGATCTGCACACCAACACTCCATAGTGTTCAAATAGAGATAACTAAATTTGTTTTATTTTTTATTTAAGCCACGGATTTAGTAGGTAGTGTTACACCCCCTATGGCCCCCATTTGGGGATGTCTCTGTGTATCTGGAGAGGCCCGAGTCGGTATCAAATGCAACAAATAGTAAGAGCTGATTGCGAAAATAAATAATAATAGAGTCCGGCAATGCCGTAGATAATAGACCGTTAAAAATATTTGCAACGTCGCCTTTTGACAATGCTTCTGGTTGAAAGCGAAATACAAGATGGCGGGCAGAACGCTGCAAACAGCTAAATTGTAAACACGTACATTTCGTCCTCCGTATCCTATTATATAATATTAACTTAAATATACCTTGCCGTTTCCAAAACAATTCCGGTGTGGTATTTGTTCACCTCCAAGTCCTAAAATCCAGACGAAAACCAAGACAACAAAATAAAAGTGACAGCTTGCTATTCACTTCCAAAATGGAGGGAAGTGATAGTAGGTATCTAAATGTACCCTCTTTTAATACAAGTGATATTAAGATAAATCCACGTAAGTACTTAAAAAAACATCTCAAACATATTTTAATAACACATGACGGACGCCCTAAAGAAAGAAATGGTCTGATAAAACTTGAGAATATTTTACGAAGGTGATAAAGGGGTGGGGGGGGGGGGGGGTTGTTGTTGAAAATAAAACCAACTCCATATTAGTTTTTGAAATACGTATCAGCTCAGACAGCTCAGACTGTGTATTGGCTTCAATAGAATCGCTAAAAATATGCTGAGCTCCGCTTGTCGAAAAGTCCCATTTATTATAAAATTTTAAAGATATTTTAAATTTATGAGTTGTTTTTCTGTTAGGTTACAATATTCTTGTTAACAAAAATGAATAACAGTGAATTTAAAAAAAAAAAATAACATGTTTTGAGCGGTAATATAACAAGCCTAAGCTTGTGCGTCATCTCACCACTGTGCTGCGACACAAAATTCATGACCTCTTATTCATACATTCGAACGCAATAGACTAATAAATTAAAATATACCTATATTCAAGTGCCATTTTGTTCGCGCGCATTTAATGTCAATAGTGTTGAAAGTCTACCAACTGGCGAGTGCACAGAACAGCGACTCGCGATGATATCATCACAAGTTTTTTGGAATAAGTTTATTGGGCCACACATACTGAGTATGGGTAGTTTCATCCGAAACTTGAGTACACAAACTGGTGCCAGTATTTCCAACTCACCTCTAATGAGTGGGGGGAGGGGTTAGAAATGAGACAAAATTATTAACACATGAAGGAAAACGGTTTTGTAATGATGTCTAACAAAGGGGCATGGCTAAAATACCAAAAACCATAAACTATGTGATGTAATTTATATGTAATATAGGTATATACTATAATAATACATTCTTTTTAACACTACAATAGGCCTAGAGGCACAAGGACAATAGTGGATTTAGTAATATAAGTGAAACAATCATAAACACCCAAGCTTATATGTAATATTTTGTTCTCACCGGTAAATGAACCCGGAGCTTGGTCAACAACCAGTAGGTGAATAATTGTATAAACACTGTCTGTGCAATCTAAACATAAATTTAATGATTGTGTAACATTGTGAATAAATTTACAATTTGTATAGCTAAATCAAATATTTCCAGTTGATTTCAAACTGTTCGACTTGAATATAACACACCACTTGATATTGATGAAGTGATTCGTGAGTTGAAAAAGTGGTTATCCCAAACAACCGCATCTCACGAGCAGAGAATTTCGTAGAATCGTATTAATAACAAGTCAATGCCTACCTACCCGCATGGCAGCGGTGCCTTAAGTTTGCTAAAAACATTTGAGAATCGCTCAACTAAATCATAGTTTCTATGGTGACCCCAGGCTGTTGATTGGCCGATACAGGTCGTATATTTACCCAAATCAGGGATCGGCAACCCAAATTCCCGTGCAACATCAGTGATTTTTTGAATAAACGATTTTATTTATTTATTTTACAACGTTTTTCTTAGCTCGTATTCTTATTTTTGTTCGGTGGTTCTTTGTCCGGTACAAATCTTGCAATAGATTTTTAACTAACTTCCCGACTAGCTAGACATATGAAACTTTTAGAATATATCAGAACACGATGCCAATGCATTTTTTTAATACTTTTAGCCATCTTTAAGTAGAATTGAATTCATTTTCAGTTAATTCTGTTTTGTATGCAAAGTTATTTCGACACCATTATTGGTTGCAAGGGGTCTGGGGTCCTAGCAACTAAATTATTAATATATACGTGCGTTACTATGGAAATCAATATGACATGTCAAAATGACATTTCAGTATTATTTCTATCAAGTATATTTTTTTTGGATCGTTTAAGCTAGTCAAGTCAAGTTTATATGATTCAACAGAAATTGAAAAACGTTGTATATAAAAAGTTCTTTTCATCTTGTAATTATTCTATTTATTCTGGTCTCGGAGCCAAAAGAACATAATTTAAAGATATGCCAGGTTCTTTGTTCATGTGACTCTTTCAATCATGGCCCTCATAAGGGGGGCTAACAGGGCTCCTGCCTAGGGCCCCGGGGTCAGGGGGGCCTGCGTGCGGGTCGACCACATAATTGAGATAAACACTCTTATCATATCTTAAATATGCTCTAATAG
Source organism: Rhyacophila brunnea (assembly GCF_057557595.1). Lineage (NCBI taxonomy): Eukaryota > Metazoa > Arthropoda > Insecta > Trichoptera > Rhyacophilidae > Rhyacophila > Rhyacophila brunnea. Next base: position 28,598,063 of record NW_028232774.1, read on the forward strand.
TAAAAAAAAGTCGCCTGCGGCACTATTTTACTTCAAGGTTATTATCATTTTAAAATATATGGTTGTGCGATGCAATTTTTGGTTATTGTGTGTTGATCGAAAACTAGATATTTTTTTTACCTCGAACACCATTTAGAAAACGCCACTGTAGAGCCTTAGACTGCATTTAACATTAGTGATAGGTAGGGGGGCCTTCAGGATGTGGGGGCCATGCTTTTAATGTAATTTTGCTTATAAATTCTAATGATATTGATATATTATAGTAAGGTTAACGATGTCGTTAAGGCTTTGTTTTTGTGTATGTTTATATGCCGCTAATATCGAGAGCATTAGATTAATATTAGAGAAACGTAATGATGGTAGGTTTGTACTAATACTTAGGTAAATATTATTGGATATTAATAATCATGAGTATTATATAGATATTAATAATCAGCAGTGGCGAAGACTCCATACTAGGCGATTATTTAAAGCCTACCTTCTTAAGAAAATATTTTTTTAATTTTACGTATTTTTAAGTTTTATTTAAATTTTATTTTTAAGTATACATAATCAATAGATTATTTTATATTCTATAAAAATTGTCTAATTTACCAACGAAATCTGTCGCATATGTAGGAATGTATTATACATATATACAGATTACAGAACAGTCTGTCATAGGTTTAAAAAAATATTCCACAGTGCGCCATCTGTCGTTTACGACACGTGAGCGCTGTCTGTCTTTCGCATTGTATGCAATATGATCTTATTTAGTTATGGTCCTAAAATTGTAGCTCGATTTGATATAAATAAAAAGGGTTTCAAGATATAGACATTTATGTTTTTATGAAAATCGATATTTTTTAAAATAAATAAAAAAAAATATAAAAACTATGAATTAGTCAAAAATCTCTATGACAAAACATAGAAAACTAAATAAACGAATTTTAATAATAAATATCACCAAAAATATATGTAGTATTAAGATGGCGTCCTTTGACAAATTCATATTTTTTTACAATAATTGTAAGTTGATCTTTGACTTGAAATTATTTTTTTTTCTTTTTAATGTTTTCAGATACATATTTATTAATTAATACATGATTTGAGTTGCCCCATCTCCATCCGCTATCTATGTTTAAATTGTAAATTATCAAAAAAATGTGGACGCCTCTGGTAGGTAGAGTATCGCCGTAAATTCTATGTATCTAGAATACTTACAATCAACTATTTGATTAGTGATTATTTTCACGGAGGGAATTAATGAATAATATTTTGGCGTATTACCAACGACTGTAGAATACATGATGTACTGAATTAAAAATCGGACAATTTTAATAGTAAAAAGTAAAGTGATTTTGTGGAGGAAGTTAGAATCCATCCTGAGTTGTCACACTACTGAAGGTGGTGGTGAATGTGGTTTAATATTCATGTTCAGTTATGGTTTTAACAAACTGAGAGATGTAGTTGATTATAAGAAAGATATTTGTATTGCCATCAACTCAATTTTATACTTAATACTAAATTCGAAAGTCCAACTTGGTTCGCTGCGTTTCCCAATGGAATTTAGCAGCCTTTCCTTTATTAATTACGCAAACTTTATTATAATATGATTAAAATTTCTTAATGCACGTTTGCCTAGTGAATGAATGTTTAAAAATGTTCGAAATATTAAGCATTTTAACCAAATGAAATTGGACATATTTAATACGATGTAATCGGTGAAGAATTTAATAATTAGGGAGCGGATTTATATGCAACAAAAAACACGATTATATGCATGCACACATGCACATCATTGAAATATGCACTAAAACCAAAGAAATATGCAGTTAAAAATTTTACCCAATTCACCCAATATTACAGATAAAAAATCGAATAACAAATTAATACCTAATCTTAAGCAATATAATACAATAACAAAAAATACAAATAATCAATATAAAGTTAATCAATTACAATTTTCAAAATAGTTTGTTTACAAGTAGGTACAAATAATTGAACAAGAATTGCAAAATGTAAATGTAAACTATGGAAATTAAACACAACTTAAAAAAACAAAAACGACACACTTAACTATTCCTAAATACTATTTGCTGTTTTTTGCCCGATAAAATAAGTTACAATATTTTTTTCAATATTCTCTGGCATAAAATTTTCCGCATATCTGTCAGTATTTTGTTTATAATATATGCGGAAAATGATCTCTCAACTTCCACAGAGGTGATAGCGCAATATTTAAATAAAGGTGCCCGAGTTGGCTTCACTTTTTCTGATAAATTAATGAAATGCGCGGGGATGCCAATAAAATGCAAGTGCAACTACCCGATTTAGTTATGTTTCGATAAAAGCATAATTGCAAAAATATGCATATATTAATGAAATATGCACTAATGTCTGATTCTGCGTCTTTCGAAACGGATTTCTGTGCAACTCCCATGGCTGTGCACACCCTAACAAAACATGCACTAGCATATAAATCCGGGCCCTATTAATAATATATTGGACCTGTTTACATTTTTTGTACATATCCGTTTGTTAAAGACTAAAACCTTTCTAGATATTATTATGTATAAATTCATCTGTCATAGCACATATATTTAAATAGCTAATTCAGCTTCCTACAGTAATGGTCCTCAGAAAAATATAATATAGATTACAATTAGAAAATATCTAGTCAGTTATGATACAAATGCATTAGGTAATATCAGTATTTTTGAAATTTGGATGGTAGTACAAAGGCCTACAGTGAAAATATTTTTATATTTCTCGATTCCTTCTTTACAATATAACTAAAAAATAATCCGATCTGACGATTACACGCAATGCTAGCCATAGACAAAACGTATTATTCCCCTTGTATATAATATGTGTTAAACACGTTTTTACTCAGAAATATAGTTAGCATTAAGTACCCTATTTCGTCAAGCTCATTTTAATTGCAATGAATAACTTAATTAAAGCTTTAAAAATATTATTTCATTATAATCATGTTTGGCAAGAATATACATATATAAAAGTGGAAACAAATTTATATTTAAAAATGCATGTGGCTTCTTTCTACGTGTGTTTGAAACAAAACGATTGGCAATTTTGAATTTATGGTGAAAATTAATCACTCAAAATGTCCTAAAATACGAAGAAAGTTTTGTAAAGTGAAGATATGTACTTCTTTTGGTGCCGAAGAACGAATAATTTGTTAATTTTTACGACCCGATTAAAATAAACGATTCCTTTATTGGCGAATCAGTTTATTTTTAAAATTTAGAATTAGCGTTTATGTGTATCTCACCTTACAATGATTAATACATTTTCTCTCTGTATATCTCTCTTCTACACATTTACTTAATATATTATGTTTTCTCTCATACGTTATATGCAGACAGATATATATAATATACATTGTAATACTTCGTGATGAATTTTGTTCTTACTTACCTTACCATCCGGCGATTTTATGCTACCGCGGTTAAAGATGCTTTATTTTTTTTAAATAACAGTACAATAATTATTCTTCTTGTATCAACATATTTACTCGTTAATACTTAACATTTGCTCTATAATAGGCGACTAAAATTATTGTTCTCATACAAGTAACAAGCGAATTTAACACGAAGATAAATAATTCTACATATACTAAAACAACACAGTTGTCTATCTATAATAAGTAGGCTGACCATGTGTTTCCAGGACAAGTTAATGTGGGAAGTGATTCCTTTTCCACACAAATTATAAAACACGAACGCAGTTTATTATAATCATATAACATAATATATCTGAGAGCCAGTGTCTCAGTGGCAAAGACTCCATAATAGGCGATTATTTAAAGCCTACATTCCTAATAATAATAATTTTTATTTGCATATTGACGTACCTACAAAATATTATATTATATAAAGAAATAATAATAATAAGTCGAATACTTTACCTACCAGAGGCACTTAGCCTACGAAGCTTGCGATTTGAGACATTTTGTTTGATTTATGTAATGAATTATCAAAAAATTTAAAGTATGAGTGAGATTGTGAAGAAAGATGTTTATTTTTTAAATTGTATTTTCTCTAGCGTACAGAATTTTCTTTTGACTAATTCATAGTTTTAATGTGTTTTTATAACGATTTCAAAAACATATAACTTTGTATAGGTATACTTACACATTTTTCTTCTTTATAAAAATCGATGTTGGTATTGTTGATTTACTTTTCGAGATAATTGACTTCGAAAATGTCATTATTTGATATCTTAAAAGAAACAAACGCGTGCGCATTTACTGGTATTGTGTACGTATATTTCAGCTTTAGTACTTAACTATAATGTAAATAACATAATATTCATACTTATTTAAAACATACATATCGCACCCGAGGAATAATAGTGGCACAAGTCCAAATTTGTCATTTTTTAGTTAAGTATGCAGAAATGTTCCAAGATATCATTTCTATCCGCTTAAATAGCGGCATAATTCTCAAAAATATAATGGTGGCCTTAAAAGCATTTTTGTCATTATCATATTACTTATAATATTTTCCTTGAATTCAAGCAGAAATAGTGGCACAATGATCATTATGCCATTGTTATTGCGGATAACATTCAAAATGAGATGACTCAAGTGTGCCAACTTCACGCTATTATAAAGTAAATTTAAAAAAAACTGATTTAACACACCAAAATAAAATATTCAAACTGCTCTCCTGCAAAAACAAGGTTTTCGAGTTGTGCCACTATTATTCTCCAGGTGCGATATGACTTGAGTTAGTTGACTTTATAACGATAAATAAAAAAGAAGGCGGCTATAACTGATGCAGCAATGAGGGTATATAGTTAGATTTTTTTAGATGTATGGTCAGCCTATATATAAGTCAAAGTCGCCCCGAAACACCCCGGACTTATTTCATAATCCAATAATAAATAATGCAAACTGAATTTGTAATCAGTTCCGTGCCCCTGGCCTCACGATAAGAAACATGGACACGGCTAGCGAACTTCTTGAATAAGATCTAATTAAACAACCTTTACGTAGACAAGGGGAGGCCATTAACGAGCCCAAATATTTGAACTTACCCTCGGGCGGTTGCGGACGGTTTTAACACACCGTCCAAATAAGGGTGGACTCCTCGTGGAAAAGAAGAAAAAGTTCACCCGCTGGTGTGAGAGTGTTTAACTCAAAGAGATGAACCATGTACTTTGTTTCGGTCAAAGACAGCATTGCTATCATCATCAGGTACCATATTAAAAAGGTAAAGCACAATAGAAAAAAATACCTCATTCAACTAAATTTAAATTTATTTATTAATACTGCATATCACGATTTCTGCATACCGCGAAACGATTCAATAAAAATATTGGTTGCGTCACATCTGTAAGCTAGTCGCGGTGCCCCAGGTCACTGATGTGCACACTTTGGGAACCGTGTACATACAGTGTAAACTGTTATGTCTTTAGAAATGCTGCATCCTCATCGGTTGAATATTGGGTTTCATGGATTTACCTCTTTGCACTGCCCGCGCCTTAATTTGGTTTCATAAGTATTTTTCTTCTCAAGTGTCTTCATAAGTGATTAATATAAATATATATATTTTTTAAAACATCCATCTATTGTATTATAGAGAGGTGTTAGTTTTACTATGTCATATTTTATTTAATGAAACGATACGTCTTGCTGTGATATAATATAATATTACACATGACGCCAGTCTGAATATAAATAAATTTGAATTACCTATTCAAATGTGCAACGTTAATGATTGCTAATTTATGATTATTACTTTATGTATTGGCTTGATTATAAATGTGCAAGATTTTTTTGAAGTTATACCTCTTTTGGCGCGTTTGGGAAATCAGATCAGAGTGTATTTTTGGCGTGTGACATTTAACACATAATTTATTTTTTCACAAGAAAAAAAACGCACTCGATTGGATTTTAACCACCGATTGTTCGTTTATCAGCCGAACGCACGATCTTTACGCCACGGTATGGTACTACAATTGTGACGATTATACAGTATAATATTACAGTTTAGAATTGTTCCGTTGCCTAGGCAGCGAATTTATTATAGTCGGCCATTTGCAATTCCTTACATAAACAAACGATTAAACGTCAGAGTGACAGTTGGTACTTTAAAAATAAAAACAACGAGAAACCATTATATTATAATTTAGTAATATAATTTAAAGTGTATCGAAATAAACCAACGGCGTTCCAATAAGCGGTCCTTTTTGTTGAGTATGTAATTTAACAAGATAATTAAGAGCTACTCAAAGAATCTAGTTTATCACATGTTTTGTTTTTGTTTTGTTACGCCAAAGAAGTATAACTTCTAACGCGCGTACATAAGTACACGCACCGATTTTTTTATTAGTAGACTCTAATTATATAGAGCAGCATTTTTTACACACACGCAGCTGTACTGCTGGGGTACAAAACAAAGTCTCCCAGAGCGCTGATTATTTTAATATTCTAAGATTAACACCAATAATCCACTTTTTAATTTTTAAATAGCTACTGTAAATTTTCTCCAAAATATCTGATGAAAATTGATTTTTTATTTCATTTATAGTTTTCGGATTTAGTTATTGACACGAGTTTCAGTATTTGTAACAAGATTGTACTAGTGTACTCCTGAAATTGATTGACTGCATTGATTCTAAACGATTACAAGTTGTTGGGTCTCAAGTTTTACTGCGATACTGGAGCTGGTCAGGTTGACTTCATGAACTAATACGTCAGACCTTGGTGACGTATGTATGACGAAGAGAGGGTCTTGAAAAAGGGTGTGGCGATGCTGTTTTGTACATAGTAGTGAGGTATGACACCTTACAAAAGCTTAAAGCAATCATGTACTGAGCTTTGAGAATATTAGCTTGTAGAGTATAGGTACTAGTTGTGTAAACTTTAAGAGTAACGAAGGTATAAGAAAGCAGAATATGGAGCGTCTCGTGACATCGAAAGTGAAGAAGTGACACTGTACCTAACTTAGTCACGTGGTATGGATGCGTCAAGTTAATCTGGTTTTGTTTACTATAATCCAAGTGTATTCCAACATCCTGAACGCTGTTGTAATGAATATAATATTACTGTGCTACGGAATTATGACAGGGCTTGATCTCAGAATATTGTTGTTTTAATTTAATAAAACGCAATTTTTTTTGTAGGTTCCGTCCGCCTCAGAGGGACATTTTCAACTAACCAATGAACCAATGTCCCTCTGAGGCGGACGAAACCGGTCCTAATCTATTGATTAAAAGTGGAATAAGTACTACAAAAAGAAATTGCGTTTTATTAAATTAAAACAACAATACAATGCAGTTCCACCATGAATTGACAGTTAACAAAATAAAATAAATTAAGATCTCAGAAGACTCGCGATCACCAGGCATCATTTGAATCCATATACCATGACTGAGGAGTCGAAATGGAAGAAAGGGATTATTTTATTTATATTTATGCAATCGATATAAATATATAATATTATATTAAGTAGGGAAATGCGTGACAAAAACAATTTACTGTAGTGGAATACTATTACCTACGCATATTATTATTATCTACATAACATGGTGATTCAAAACTATAATATTCAGCAAATGTGTATACATATGAATGTTAATACACTCGATTAAACTATTCACAGCGGGGTTGTTCAATTCTAAATTAATTATTATCAGCTAAATCTATTGAAGTTTAGCTATATATATCATTTAATTTATAACTTTCTTCAAGTTTATAAAAATTAGAAATAATGGTGATATTATCATGTAGTGATGAATTAATAAAAAATAATAATGAGTAATATTTTTAATAAATAATACTCTATCGTAATCGATTCTTGGATTTTCACCGCGTGTTCTTATTCAAAAATTCTTCGACGTTTCGGGTTCGTTGCAGAGGCCATTTTTACCCGAAACGATCCACAAACCCTTTTACGATAACAAACAACCGCGAAAGTGTCAAACATTAAATAATACTTTGCACTTTCCTAAAATTATTCTAGTGATCGCTTAATCCAAGGTATACGCACAGGTGAAACCGCTAAAATGGTTTTGATATAAATATTAATTTAGTAAATTCATTATAGAATAGCAACTACACGTGTATATTAATATTTTTTTTTATTTCATATCGCCATTGCTTGGGTGTAAAATAAGTAAATTAAAGTTTATGAGATTTACCAAAAAAATAAATAAAAATATTTTAGTTATGCCAAAAATCCTTGGAAATTTTCCTAATTGTGGAAAATTTAGAAAATAAAAAGAATGTCTATAAAATTTTTTCCGTATCAACATTCCTATGATTTTATCCTATTTTCCTCTAAAATCTTGAAATTCTGATAAAAAAATCGCACTTTCTTACTCTTTTCAAGCAAATATTGTCCAACTGTCAACAACAATAATTGTGCTTTCCCGATGTAAAGATCATAGCGATATTGAATACATTAAAAAATAGTTCAAACAAGTTGTTTGATTCTATAATTTTTGGTCAAACAAATTCTGATAATTATCGTAAAATTTAATGAGGTTGCCAGCAACTTGTTGCCAGTTTGGACACGGTATAAGATGTTGAACTGAAGGTACAGGCGGACCTCGACTTTCGAAAGTTCGACTTTCGCACAATTCGCTATTTCGCACATTTAAAAAAATCGTTTTTTTTAAAACGTCGCGCTGTGGGGTAAAGATATCTCCCTCTCGCTCACTCACAAGCAAGTGCATTTTTTGCATCACTTGCATCCTGCTCGCAACCGTCACTTTGCTTGTGAGCTAGCTAGGATAGGTTTAGTCTTGCGCAGGAGCACATTCAGGCTTGTTGTATTGTGCGTTTTGCTAATTTGATTCATTTGACATATTTCACCCTAAAGATTTATAAACAAGAGTGAGAAACAGAAAAACTGCAGTGTTGATACGAACAAAGAAAAATCAAGGACTTATAAACTTGACATGACGTTCTGATTGCGGTGAATCTTTTGCTTCAATCGGACGTTCGTATGATACAAACAAGTCTACTACGATATGTTCAATTTTGAAAAATAAAATTAAGGAATACGTTCAAAATTGTGGAAATATATCTTTAAAGATTGTTTCCAAAAGACACGGCATAGTTATGGATGAAATGGAAAAATATTTGTCATCATGGATCGACGACCAACATCAAAAAGATGTCCCTCTGAATATTTCAATTATTCAAGCGAAGGCTCTTAGTTTGCACAAAGATTGGAAAGCTAGATTAAAAGAAGATTCCAACACGATTATTCAAGCAAGTAATGGTTGGTTTATATTAAATTCACTAGAGAATCGGCTGATGCGGATAAAGATGCTGCAAAAGAATTTATTTCCTCATTATCCAAAATTATTGAAAATGGAGAATATTCCTCTAGCCAAATATTTAATGTAGATGATACAGGTTTATTTTGGAAAAAAAATGCCTAGTCGTACATTCTTATCTAAAGAAGAACCAGTTGCCCATGGGCATAAACATTCTAAAAACCGATTGACATTGCTTCTTGGTGGAAACTTGGCTGGTGATTTAAAATTGATGCCAATGTTAATTTATCAACCAGAAAATCCCAGAGCATTGAAAGGGAAGGATAAAGAATTGCTTCCAGTAATCAAATAAGAAAGCCTGGGTTTACTGCGTTAATATTAAAAGATTGGTTCACTTTACATTTCGTGACAGCAATTGTAAATTTAATGATTTACCATTTAAAATAAGAAAAAGAAGAGTGGCAAACAAACTTTTGATAACTTTTTAAGGGAAACACCCGCAAACCCCACTTAAACATGTCTCTTAATATATCTCATATTTCAAAATACACACAATTTAATTTTTTTTACTTCCCTCTACTTTTAAACATTCAATATTCGCACACCTTTTCAGGAACCAATTATGTGCGAAAGTCGAGGTCCTCCTGTATAATTCTAAAATAATTTTATTTTCTTTTATAGTGTTAACTGTCAATTCATGGTGGAACTGCATTGTATTAATTGGGTAATTATTTGTAATTAAATAAAACACATTTTTTTAGTACTTATTCTACTTTTGATTAATTTTTTGTACTGGTTTTGTCCTCTTCAAGGGGACACTATCAACTAAATAATAAAATTTAAAACAGGCATTTATCAAGCAAATCAAAAAACGACAAAATACCTATCAATACATTGCAACAAACGTCCATAATAATAAATAACCATTAAAATACAATAAATATGATAAACTATCGTCAATAGCCACTTTGTGTATAGAATAGATCCACTGATAGGTATACATTTATGTAAATTTAAGAACGAAAAATGCATTGTCCATATCTTACTTGATTGTTACTACGAGTATCATAATTTAAAATATGCACAAAGGCACATTCGTTATATTATATTATAATAATAGGTATTTTGTTTTAAAAAAATTTAAAATATGATGTATCATAAAATTCTATAACATTTATAATGTTATCAATTAAATTTCATCAATAAACATAATAACTTATCCTGACAGCATTTAAAGCTTATGGTGAAATAGGTATAGGTATGGACTATTCACGAATCTTTTAAAATTGGAAAATAAATTCAAAATACATGTCACTCAAATTGAAATAAGAAAAAAAATCAAATTGTTTGCTCTGGCTCTGTATGAAGAGGATGCCTGGAAAACCTCTCATTAGCTACATTGCTCCACGTTCCACATTCGATCTTTGCTCCAACATTCTTATTAGTTTATAAATCAACGTTATGCATTTGTATAAATGCAAAATCTTTTATAAGTTGTAAGTTAACTCATTCTCGCAGAGTTTCCTTTCAACTTGAACCATCCATACACACACATACTGGTGCCATTGAAAACTAAATTAATACCACTTGCTTTGAGCGAATTGAATTGGAAGAGGTGGATGGGGGTTGATGCCCAACAACTCACGGTGTTCGCAGGTAACTTGTTACACCAAATTTCCCAGAGGCTACATTGAACACCTGTAGTATTGCCGGAGCGAACTTGTTTTCAATTCTAGATTACCAATACGGTCTATAACTCTCCTGCAAGCGTACAAAGCATAATTGGAAATGTTTTTATTTCATGCATATGTGATGTCGAATCTGCGATTTTTTCCAATTCACAAATTAAACACGATAATTTAATGAAATCTCTATCGTTGTTTACCGTTATTTTTTATGTAAACAAAGTTTATAATAATTTAATTAAGTTAGTAATTCTGAGCAACAAATTAATCCGAATAGCATTACCAAATCTAGATAAATTACCATTTTCGCTACTAGGTAGAGCATGTTATAGTAACAGTCAAATAGACGAGTAATTATTGTTACTAGCCTCTCGCTAAGCCCGTCAAGCCCTTATTCTGAATCGAAAACACATTGAAAATAACATAATAATTAATATGATTCAATATGGGATTTGAACCTTTGACCCATGCCTGACACTGTCCTATATCAGGTTGAATGGAATACCAGAAGTATAATAAGATTTTGTTCATCGTAATTTGATAAAACTGACATAGTAGGACTTTTTGAACATATCCGATCCTAATAAGATCATATGGGCCTCCACATAGTAGAGGTTTGTATTAATAGATTTCTGGTTTTACGAAAAATGGATGTTAACCACTTCCTCAACCTATTTGGTCCATACTCTGACCCAAACACAAATTGAAAAAGTGTATTTGCCAGACCGACGTTTAAGCCCCGCGGCCATTGTGGGCGTTCAAATATATAGCTAATAGAAAAAAATATGTAGGTATATTTAATATTTCATTCTCAAATCTTGTGAATTATTCGTTGAATAAAAGAAATGGATGATTAAATTATTAGTAAATGCGAGTACGCTATAAATAAAAATTTGGTGGGATCCGGGAATCGGTTAGTAATTAAAGCAATTAATGATACCTTGATTTAAAATCTTAATTTTTTGTATATAGTAGATTTGAAATTTGATGAAAAAAATAATAGATTTGAAATTTGATACGCATTTTATCTAAGAACTACTAATTAAATTCATCGTAATTAAGTAGGATTTTCGTAGCTTAATTAGTTGAAGCACATTGGCGCAAATCCAGTGGTTATAGGTCAAATCCTTATGGGCGTCGTATTTAAAAAAAATGATGTATATACAATTATTATTAGTTATCATTCATATATTCCTTCGGCGTATTTTTTTCAAAAAATACTGTTTTGAAGTTATGTATGTTCAATATATAGAATATTACATTCTAAAATCTTGTGAATTATTCGTTGATTGAAAGAAATGGTTTATTAAATCAAATGATATTTTTTTTCTCTATTAACATTACCTTAACTAATAAAAATAGTCTTCTGTTGAATGAATTAGAATACTGCAGAAAAGAAAATTCCATTTTGATAGGCAATCTTTTAAATCCTCAATCTACTTTGTCAAATGATATATTCAAAGGAAGATGCTTTCTATTTGATTATATTCAACTGTCATCATTATTATATATTTTAAAAAGAAAATTTCTTCTTTTGCCTACATTTTCCATCATTACGTTTATAAAAATTGTACACGGAAGACCTACAACATTTTATTCGCAAATGTATTTTTGTTTAATAAAATATTATTACCGTCTTAAAAATGCATTGAATTTATAATACTTCCACGAATGCTTTCATCTAATGAAGATTGGTTTTCATGGAATCATTTATAAGAAATGATGATTATATATATTACTAGCTGACCCGGCAAACGTTGTTCTGCCATATAAATTATTTCTAGTGAATATTTTGGTTTTTAAATAAAAAATAACGAATGTATCGTAAGTGTGTGGGGATGGGATCTATGACAGAAAGAGGAATAGAGCGCTGTAGACGATGACCGCCGATAAAAACAAAAAAACATCAACCATTCATTTTCTCAATTCAAAATGAGTAAGTAATGATGTTCATAATGAATGAATTACCTGTGACAGGATCTCGTTTTTTACTGTTTATGCAATATCCGTCTTGTCCCTTCCAGAAAATTAGCGGATATTGGAGAGCATTGTATGAACGGTGTGTGTCAGCGATGAACTCCAGATTATTGTTTCTTCTTCGAATCACGATTGCTCGCGTCGATGTGCGGTCGCCAACCATGATTCCAGCAATGTCGTCAACAACAGTCGCATTGAATCGACGTACGTGCTCTCCAGCTGGTGTTTTATCAGGATTGATGACAATAGCGTGATTGTCACTTTGCAATTCGTGCATGTGTGCTTTGAAGAATTTCAATAATTTATTGTGCTCATTCAACAGGGCGTCCAGTTCGCCGACGATGCGCCTGGCATTAGGCGAATTGAGGCTATTGTAGCCGCAACGTGCATCCACATGATTGATGTCTTCACCGCCGCGCCCATGAAGTAGATTTGTAAAAATGTATGTGGTTCGTTTGGCATTGGCAGCAATGAGCCTACTTTGTGGTATACTTGGCCTTTGATTTGGAACGTAGAATGGAATTGTTGACCATTTGCCGCAGTATTGTGAACTATTTCTGTTGCTCCGGACGAAGTCATTTGGAAGCATGAATTGAATGTGTGAATGGACTTCAGGAACAGGTTTGAATCTGGAACCGTGCCGATGAGCAAGCCGTTCAATGGTTCAGGTGGTATCTCAATTTCTGGTAGTTGCACTTTTCCTGATGCGCAACAAATCCCGGCTGACTCATGTTTGAATTTGAGCGCATGACAATGAGGACATTCTTTGTCCATAGCACCAATCAGCACTTTCGGATGAGTGGAATATTCAATATCTGGCTCGTACTCGAATGCGAGACGAAGGAACGAAGCGGATGTAAATGTTTGATGTACTTGTTGGCGTTGTTGGTCATTTGCTCTGCGTGTGTTAATTACGAACCGGCGCGCTTGGCTCCGTTCCAATTGTCGTTGTTGATTTCGTTCAGCTCGTGCCTCTTGTGATTGAGATGCACGCAATTGCGACATGCTTACACGCACGTTTTTGTTATATTGTTGGATTTGTTCGTCTGTTCTTTCTGCTCTACTATTTTGCATGTTTGTTGCTTTATTCGTTCGACGGCCCAAATGGCCCCCCTTGCGTCTTACTGGCATTGTGCACTGTAATACACGCACATAAAAATAGATAAATTAAAATAAATCGGATAAAATTTTTGCACGCACTGCGTTGTGATATGCCGAAAGAAATGTCAAAATGACGCGACGCTTTTCTTGAATTCTTCTCGGACGTAGCGCCATCTGTCATTCAACAACATAAATAATTTCGTTATGTTTGAAATACGAACGACGGTTAAATTTGTCCATACAAAAATAATAAAATCGCGATTAAAAAATGGGAGGTGGGGTCGGAGAATGAAAATTTGGGGTTATATGTATTTTTTTATGCCAAATAATAAAAAAATACAAAAAAAAAATTGTCAAAAAAATAATAGAAAATTTTTCTGGATAGAGATACCCTAATCACCTAGCGGTATGAAATATACTTGTTGACCTATTCTCATACCTAACAAATATACATAAAAAAAATCATAAAAATCGGTCGAGCCATTTCGGAGGAGTTCGACCACAAACATCGTGACACGAGATTTTTATATATATAGAGATAATGTCTTATGTGAATCTTTAGACCTTAGTCAACTTAATACCCCGTTTACACGTGCATGGAATTACTGCTGACAGTACGTATTATCATGACCGTAACAAGAAAATGTGCTTGTATTAATTATTCTGCAATTGCAAGATTGCATTCATGAATAAAAAAAGTACGGAAGCTTCTGAATTTTTATGCGACAGTTGGGATTTTTTCGATCTGCACCTGTGCTGCAGTGGAACGATAGTGGCAAACCTGCCGGTAAAAAAACGAACTAAACCGCGAAGAGACTCGTTTTGAGGTTAACCGATTTTTACGACCAGTAAAATAGTACCATAAAATGATAACATCGCGTCTCGCTTACTCTTGAAGAATGAGATTGGAGAGACAGTCAGCACTTTTACGTGTAAACAATTATTGTCACGATTGTTTTAATACACACTCTTGCTGCCAGTAAATCCATGCACGTGCACAGGCGCTTTTATGATATTAATGATTGATATAAACTCGAATGATAACACATAAATCATGTTAATTATATTTTATAATTTAAAAATATATTTATTTAGATAAAATGAACTTTACAAATTATAAATTCAAGACGTTCGTAATATGAATAGTATTAATAGTAAAGAAATACAAGCAGTATTATAAAAACAACATTATAGGTACAGTGTATAAACAGAAAATACAAAAATTATCAAGTACGCCGAATAAGCAAAGTAGTCCGACCATATTTTAAGAATTTATAAAACAACGTCCATCTAAGCTCATTCATATCAATATCCGATGCGATTTGGTTAGACATAATCATTTCCCGTCTAATTGGTATTACCGATAAAAGTTTACTTCTATATGAAACAGAAGAGAACACACAACTGATGTTACCGATGTCCAATATAGGAATTAGGGACGCACAGGTCAATACTACCATGATTGGAAAAGTCTATATTTACACCCTGTATATTATGTCGGAAAAGTACGTACCTAGTCAAATATAAATAATATGAGGTGTAGAATATAGCACATAAGCCTAAGAGAAAGTCTGACAGATAAATCAATGGATATTATCTATACAGCTTCAGATAAATGAGTTCAAAAAAATAGACCCACTCTCAAGCCTGCTTCTAACTAAGGAATTTTCAATATCGTAACATCCGAAAAGATTCGTGAAGAACGTAAGACGAAGCCCATCGTTTGTAGCGCTTTTTTACAAGTGGTATCCATATGGCCACTAAATGTTAGTTTACTATCAAACGTAATGAAAAGTCTCTTACAGATGACATTTGCGAGAGAACTCTACCAAGCATTGAATATTGGTAAAAACAATACGCGTAAGTCTGTAGTTCTAGTAAATGACAAAAGATTAAATTTACCAATATAGAAATCTAGTTTGTTATGTTGGTCCTAATCTAATAAATATTATCTATATCAAGTTGGAGCTGACGACCAGAATCTCATGGTATTTTTTTTTAACAATGAACATGCATTAATGATTTTAAATCATAAGTGATCCATAATAATATTCGAACAAGCTGTGAAATGAGTGTATTTTTAAGTAATATAATATGTGGAATGGTTTATATAAAAAAGCAGTATAATTGAGTTATACCTTGTTATAGGTAGTACGAAAATATTAATAATTTTGTGGCTTATACTTAGATCGTATGAAGGTAGACGGATGTCTTGAAAAACCATTATATCTTTGATATGATTAAAATAGTAGACGAAAACAAATGAAGGTGAATTTTGATATTAAAATAGAAATGCATTCAAAAGCAAGCAATAAATTTGAATTTGGAAAAAACGCAAGCTTTTATTTTTATCGCCAGGGAAGCATATCCGTTGATTTATTTAGATTTAAAACGAATTCAGAATATTTATATACAAATTTGAAAACATAAAAGCTTTCTTATATGTATTAAAAATGAGGACATATTTTTATACTGTTGGTAGGTATATTAAAATATTTGTATTAATGGCCCACATGCGTCACGTAGGTCAAAATGGAGCTTTTATGGTATCTTCAGAGCATTAGCCTGGATATTTCTTAAACGTTGTAGATAATCTATTTATATCATTTTGAAGCCTTATTATCCTTTATATTTATTTTTAATATTTGATGACTCCATAAAGTATTTTTATTTCATAAAATATTATTCTTTTAAACCTCTCTATTTAATGTTTTAGAATATAATCATATTTCAGTACATTCATGTGCAGTGGTGTTAAGATTTTTTAGATTTATTAATTTTTAAACGCATTTATAAAACCGTTAGTAAAATTGTTGTTAACATTATGTTATAGTGAAATATTTACGATAAAAAATATATATTTTTAATCTTTGTGATCCCAAATTTGACAAGAATTAGGCATTTTATTATTCAAAAAATGGGCACGATTAACACATTTGAAGTTAGTTCTAAAGATACTGATTATAATCTATATCTATGATCATTCAAATGTGATAAAACATTCTACGAATGATTGTTTTATAATAATTAGTGACCTAAGAATAAGGTAGTATTTTCTTGAAATATGCCATTTTTTTGCTGGAATGAAATGCCAATAGATTATTTCAAATGACATAAGTTGAGATACATTTTATTTTAATATTAGTTAGGTTTTAACATTCCAGTATTTAAAAAAATACTATGACGTCATACATTGTCAAGAATTTTAATCAAGAAATGTTATTAAAATCTAAAATACCACTGCTATCATATTCTGACGAATATGCTACAGATACGTTTGAAAAGTATTCAAATAGTAGCAAATTAAAAAAAAATACGTAGAAACCGTGTTCAAAGTCCACTATGAAATGTAGAATAGTTATATGAATAATATTTACTTTATACATGTCGTCCATACGGTTATTAATTCTGGCGAATTACATAGAATTTTGTTTTATGACGGATTATCTAGGGCAGGGGTCGGCAAACCGCGGCTCGCGAGCCACATGCGGCTCTTTGGGTATTGGCGTGCGACCCTTTGCCAAATTTCCAATTCACAATTTTTACAAAAACTTTTGCAAAAATTCACAATTTTTATTTTTTATCATTGATTTGTACACTTATTATATTATTATATAATGACATTATCACGAAACTAATTTTTCCTCCATGGTGGTTGATGCAAAAAGGTATGATTGTTGTTGTTTTAAATCCGCCCATTGCAAAAGTCAACAAATTAAATTATTCTCCATTTGATGTTTCAACAATAAAAACATATATTTACGTTAGTTTTAATCGGGAAATCTTCTTTGCTTAATAAATAAACAATTATAAAATGTAATTACTTCATTTAAATAAATCATATTTATAAAAATATATGTAGGTATGGCTCTCGATTTTTTTTAACCGTTGTGCCACTCATTTTTGGCTCCTTTGGTCCAAAAGTTTTCCGACTCCTGATCTAGGGGAATGCTGCACCACAGTCCTTCAAATGAATATTTATATATTAAATTTGTGAAATCATTCACCTATATCCAGCTTATATAAATTGATCTAATAACGATGCAATATCTATGGATTAATATAAATTGTTTTTGTCGGAGATATTGTTTCATGGTTACAGTAAAAGCATTTAGTTTTATTTTTATTGGTTTATTTATTTCCATACTTACTCACATCAGATACTTACTTTATGCAGATAGGTCGGTACCTATTTTAGTAACGTGAGAAATAAACAACATAATTTAACACTTGAAGCAACAGGAGCATTCATGGCCTTATAGTGAAATTATATCATAATTTAATGTCTGCTTAGGTCACTGTTGCCCTATTTTTCTATGCTGATTATAGTACAAAGGCGTAAAAATTATAGTATTTCTGTAAAAAATATAGTACAAGAACATTTTTCGGCTCGAATCCTTTAAAATTATAGTATTTTGGCATATTCGGCGTAAAATTATAGTATTTTACATTTTTTGCAGAATCAAAATTATAGTATTGTACTATAATTATAGTACGCTTGGCAACACTGGCTTAGGTAGGTATGTGACGGGTTTGGGTCGAAATCCCGAATGGCCGGAATCCCGAAGGCCGAAATCCCGAAAAATAAAAAAAATACAAACAGTAATAATTGCGCAATCTTAACACTTATCTCGAATCGCGCAATTTTTACAAGAGAGACAAAAAACTATTTTTTGTGGAAAAAGGGGGTTTTGCCCCTCTTGTAAAATTGCGCAATTCAAGATAAGTGTTGAGATTGGGCATTTTTTTTCGGGAGAGACAAAAACCCATTTGTTCTACAAAAAATGGTTTTTATGATATGTGTTAAGGTTGCGCAATTATTACTGTTTGTATTTTTTTATTTTTCGGGATTTCGGAGTAGACTACTTGAAATTTTATTTTCACAAAATCTAGCGTTTTTTCCTGCCAAGTAAATTGTTTTTGTCAACGATAGTTGGCAACACTGATTATTGTCTTGTCTTTCATTATAAGTTAAAATATTTAAAATATATTATACATTAGTCAAATAAATGAGTTACATTCGCCAGTGAATTTTTAAATCATTCTTGAATAAGGCACTAATCATAAAAACAAGAAAAATAGAGTAAAAAGAGTTGGAATTAAATAATATTATCGTCTTCGGTAAATTTTTCATAGACTGCTACTTTATGACATCACAAAGTAGCACAATTACAACGTGAATGTGTAAAGGAGCCTAATAAATACGTGGAAAACAATATGAACGTAGGTACCGTTAAGGTTCAAATACATTATGATCACGTCACGTACTTCGCATGCTGATACGGCGACAAATTTAGTCTATAGTTTCGTAATGATGAATTCCTCTGAATATTTTGAATGATCACTATCTCTATAAATTTAATGATGGAGAGTGCTCACTTTAATGTATTAGTGTTTTGAATTATTATTCACTATTCATACTAATTTCAATTAATTTTAACAGTTTCTACGGGTGCGTAGATTAAAATTACTTGCGATATTGCATTCATAGATAATATTTTACACATAATCCAACCTGAAGATCATAGATAATAGACAATATTCTTGTAGAAAATACATAGTGCCAACCAATAAAAACAAAAAATGGTAAAACACATTCATTGAGTTATGCGGGTGTCGATGCAGCGCGGTCCGCGTGAGGTGACCTTAATTTTGTTATGGTGATTTCGGCAGATTTTTCTAACTGACAATGCTCGTTTAAAGGTTCAACATGTTCTACAGAATGTGAGAATCAGTCTGATAACATTTTAAATACCACGAAAAACGACATTACATACGTTTTTACAGTAGTGGGAGCTTACTGTGACAGCACGTGATAGCACATAACGTGACCATAATGTATTGGAACCTTTAAAAACATTGATTGTTACAGGAAAATGTAGAGAATAAGGTGCAAACAATGTTCATTCGGTAATCGAGATACTAACATAGACCCACAATTTGTAAGTAAATCTCAATATCCTCTGATCTAAAGTTCACTTTAATATTATGGTATCGAAACGACAATGCATCGTAGCACAATTTTGAATACTACCTTTGACACATACTGTGTGTAGTGATTATCAATACGCAAAGTATAATGACATATACTTTAACAATATAATATGTCAAATGTTGTATCGCTTATTGAAATATATGGTGTCCCAATTTCTCATGCATACTTGAAATGTCGTTCACTGGAATGCACCTGAGATATGAGCTCATTTGCTATTTATTTCGCGATATTGCATTCCAATGGATGCACTTTTATAATATTGCACATATGAAAATTTCTTACCGCTATATTGATATAATATTATAAAAGATACTTGTTTGAATATGTATGCACTATTATAGATACGATATCATCATAAATGAATATATATCAATCAAAACATTTCTAATTTCGATGTATTACCTACCGCTTAAACGATTTTAAAACTGACATTGTTATTATATAAACAGATAATTTAAAAAAAAAACTAAATTGAACAAAATTGACTTTGTGGCGACCAGGTCGGATGGTCTGATGGAGCTCATGGTGTGTAAAACTCCCACCTCCGCACCCGTTATGTATATGCAGCCACGTCATACGCGGCCGGCCAACATAACCCATACGTGTGCCAGATCAAAGAATTTAAGCCCTCATTTTGTCCCGAGCAGAGCCGCACGGGACTGGTGATGCAACCTTGCACTAAAGTGCGAATGCATGATGTTAATTAACTATCAGAGTGACTTTAATTTGAAGAGTCGCAAGGGGAGTCGAGAGTGTCCCGCTCCCCGTATGCTCTGGCGATTTTAGTAAAGGCCGGTCTGATGGAGCTGGTTGAATTCACTTGAGCAGCTCTTCTTTTCCGTACACGTTTTAAGACATTCCTGAGGACGTGGTTTGCATCCTGTATTTCTTCGCCACTTGGACATGTTGAAGGGAATGGGACGATTTGACACCGCGAACTGGCCTCCGCCGATTGAGCTCCGGTTATTGGCCGCCGGTACAATCAGACACCGACCCAATTGGCCTCCGGGACGATCGGACGCCGGTACAATTGGGCGCCGACCCAATTGGACACCGGCCCAACTGGCCGCCGGGAGATTGGACGCCGCACGGTTGAATTAAATGCGCAAAGGAAAAGACCTACGTAACGACTTGGTAGAGAAAGTAGACACGACACTTTAATGTGCTTCTATCTACTTAGTGGTTGTACCTTATACATTTTCCGCTTATGATTGATAATAATTATTACTTATGCTTTATGCTGTTTATAAAAAGAGAAGAATTCTTTCCTCGTCAGAACTTGAAGATGTGCATAATTAAGTAAGTTATTTATTGTGTATTCTATTCATATTAAAAATACATAATATATATTAATAATGAATTGGTTAGTGAAAATAATATCTTTCGGCGTTTTCTCGATTTCATGTTATTATAATTGAACTTTATATTTATTCATCATCCGTAAATAAGTATTTTGAAGTTTATGAAATTACAAACAATATAAGTAGGTAAAATACTTGAAAGGTACCTACATATTACATTATATATTATATTATTGTTTGAAATGTGTTGGTCAATCGATCTTTAATAATTAGGTACAATTTATATTAATCAAGGCGTTTACGTAATAAATAAAATAAGTCTATAATAATTGACAAACTATACCGTATTCAGTACCTACATGTATTCTGTACCTACATTATTATATATTATGTTGACAAAGCGAATTTGTATGTAGGTGCATATTATTATCAATAGACTATCGTTTGAAATAGGTGTTAGGTTTCTTCGGCTTAAAATTGCTTATTCCATTTTTATTACTAAACGTATTTTATAAAAAACGCGCTAACTCACATTAGAAAAATTTCAAGAAAAGTTGACTCAAAAAGTTCAGCACGGTGCATAGGTAAATGAATATTTTTTCATAGTGTGGTATATTTTTTTACATTATTTTTAAAATAATTGGAGTAGAGTGTACTAGATATTAATTTAAGTCGAAATGTTCATATGTTAAAAATTTCACCTTTAATTTAAAATGTGTACACATATTTTTGTTGAAAGATAAATAGTATGGCTAACATCAATACATTATTTTAAACATTATTATGGACGCTAAACCAAGAGATGTTACGGAGACTTGAAGCTTTCGAGATGTGGCTGTATAGATGCATCCTCAAAATTTCTTGAACTGACAGGGTGACAAATGTCAAAATTCTCAATCGAATGGGAAAGGACCAAGAAGTTCTACGTAGTATTAAAACCAGGAAACTACAGTACCTCGGCTACATTATGAGAGGACAAAAGTACAGTATTTCCCAACTTATTATTCAAGGAAAGATCAATGGTAAGCGTAGCAGAGGACGGCGCCGCATTTCGTGGCTTAAAAACCTCCGTGATTAGTACGAGTACAGCTCCACTGAACTATTCCAGGTAGCAGACGACAAAGCTAATATTGCCTGGATGGTGTCCGACCTCCGCTAGGAGATGGCACAATAAGAAGAAGAAAAATATTTATTTCTGAAGAAAATCTCACAAATGGAAAATTCACTGTTGGAATATGAATACGTATAATATAACAAAAACAGTAAAACAAAATAGTAATAAGTAGCAGTGTAAACTTAATAATTATATATCCTCTTTGACAACAAAAGTCAATACCACCACCTGTCACCTGACCAAGGCTACTAAAAACCATCCACACATTATATATATGGTGGATACAGAATGGTGACATGACTTGGGAAGATAATAAGAAAATAAATAATCTAGGAAAAAAAATTATATTGACTGCTGAAACATTTCACCAAGCATGGATTTATATTTTATGAGTTGTATTGTTTTGTGTAACTACGTCGCAATATATAATACCTATTATATTAATCACTAGGAAGCCGATGTTTGTAATAGGGAATTATTTTTAATTTATCTGTGGAAATACCTGGGTACGTGGGAAAGCCCCAGATATTTAAAAATAATCTGATCTAACTACCTCATTAGCTCGATCAGGGGTTAAAAAATGATTGGCCTTTGTCATGAGAATTATACAACATATTTTAATAGCGTTAAAAATATTTTTAATAGGACAAGAATTATGAAAA
Source organism: Rhyacophila brunnea (assembly GCF_057557595.1). Classification (NCBI taxonomy): domain Eukaryota; kingdom Metazoa; phylum Arthropoda; class Insecta; order Trichoptera; family Rhyacophilidae; genus Rhyacophila; species Rhyacophila brunnea. The sequence continues at coordinate 28,621,135 of NW_028232774.1, forward strand.
ATGTCTAACTCATCGGCTAACAGTCTAAGAGCCGGCTGTCCAGTGAATTCGTCCAAAAATATCAGCCAAATATAATATAAAACATTGGAGTGATCCTGAAATCGATAATTCAATACCTACTTTGATTTAAAATACAAAAGCCGATTGCCAATAAGTAACGCAATTTAGAAAGTGCTTCAGAGACAATTATAAAAGCATTAGCTCACTTCGATACAAGTAGATAGGACTCGTATAGCTTAGTGGCCAGAGCACGCATCTGGGCGCGAATCCTGTTGGATGTCGTATTTTTTTAGTTAGGTTAAATAATACTGGGTAATTATTGAGTTTGGAAGAAAATAAATCATTAAATCGACATTGACTGATTATATTGCAGCACGTTTTTATAAATTAAATAGGTAATTAGTATAACACAAATTATGACTTAATAAGTAGAATTGAACAGTAAACATATTATTAAATATATCGATGACCCAATCACATGAACCTTTTTTAACTGCAACCGGTTTCGTCCACCCAGAGGCTAGTCTAGTCAGTACGATAAAAATTGCGTTTTATTAAATTAAATCAATAATAGGATTCATTTCCACCATGAATTTACAGTTAACATAATTAATAAAAGAAATATTATATTAAACAGAATTATACGAGTGAACACAGTTTGAAAACCCCTTTTTTTGAGAAAAAAATAGGTTTAATAGTATTATTTCGATCAGGGTTGGCGAACCTTTTTACGTACGTGGGCCAAAATTTCCCTATTATACTTGTTCGACTGTCTGACATACCGAGATTCATGAGAAAAAAATGAAAAACAGTTTTTAAGAATGCTATTGAAAAAGTTTAAAGATTATAATTGAGTTCTTGAGATTCTATTTTCACTGTGTTTCTAGCCGAAGGCTAATCTTTTATTCGTTCAATAATTTTTTCCTTGTTTTCAAAATTTCAAGGAGATCGTGCAAGCATTTTAGCAACGTTTCTTTCATATTATTATATTCCCTATCACTAACTAAGCGGTTTTCCGTTTTTAGCGATTATATTTGAGGTAAAATAATAAGCAGCTGCTTATATTTGAATGACTGCCGATAAATTTCACCAAGTTGTCATCATTGTTGGATGAATATTTTTATTTTTAATCTGTCATTTTTGCCTGACTTTCGTTGATTGGTAAAAATAATATTAAAAACCGAAGAAAACATTGCTCTGTCGTCATCATTTTTTAATATTATATACTTACTTATAAGAACATTAATTTATTTGCGTCTCGCGTGACACTAGTGTCACAGGTTCGCCATCATTGATCTAGATTCATTCCGCTGTAGGGTTAATGCTTTTAACTTTTGCATTATCTACTTAGTATTAGTATTTTGAGATGTTTAAAAAATACCTAATGATTATTTACCTTTGTATACATAGACCATAATTTCGGAGTATATTTTCGGGGCAAATTTTCATTACAGCTAAATATGGTAAATTAAAAAAATGTATAATCCTCGTCATAGACATTTTCTTTGATCATTGTAAGTGGCAATATGATGCAAATCCTTACTGCTTATTTTAATAATAATCTAGTTTATATTCTAAATTTAATTAAACGTTAAATTTTTTTTTCTAACAGTGCTTTAATGAATTAAATTTACAGAAAAGATGATCGCATATACATTACAAGTTTTAGGTAGATAGGTAGGAAGGTACCTAATATTGTATTATTAGGTTCCTCCATTTATTCCTTTATTTTTATGGATAGTAATAAATATTTTGTGTAGTTTACATATGTTATTTTGTTATGAGGTTTTTTGAGATGAATATGTACGTATATTATGTTATTTAAATATCATAAGCAGGATTATAAAATACCCATACGATGTGTATTTATGAACTGCATTTTGTTTTTATATTATTAAAATGTATTGTCTAAAATAGGTTGTCATTGAAAATAAATGTATTATTATAATTGTCGTTTTATTTATCAATTTTGCTTAGCACTGCATAATATTGTGTTTTATTTTATTATTTAATATTGGTATTGTCTTTTCATCAAGGCTTCACTGTGAGTTAATACCGTTAAAGAAATTCATATGTAAGTATTATTATAAAAATATGACTTAGCAAATAGTGAATATTATTAATTACTATAAGGTTACTTTACATATTTATCCATCAACCTACTGAAATATTTACAGCAGATTATTTTCTTAAATTTTTAAAGATATTTTTAATTACCCTAAAACACACTTTAAAATGTATTGTTTTAATTTAAGAAAAGTCTGAAAGAATATTATTTTCATTCAAACTGGCTCAATTTAACTAATAAACTAGAAACAGACAAAAAAATAAAAAACACACGACGAAATAAATAACAATAGCTTAAGTGTTTTATGGTTGTATTTTAAATCATATACATTTAATAAACTTTAAAAAAATATGTACCATATACGAATACATATATTTTGGTTACTTACTGTTTTTATTTGGTGTTTTTCCTCGCTTTCTGTAAAGTTGAGTTTCGCGTAACATATAATTAATTATCCCCTTTAAAGGGACACCTACAGATTCGTAAATATAAATAAAAATACGTAAATTTAATTGTGCACATCTTTAAAATTTTTCCATTATTTTTATAAACATGATATATATACTATACTTAAATAAAAATGACTTACACTTCCAATAAAGTTACAAATTCGCTTTGTCAACATAATATCTAATGTAATATGTATATACCTTTCAAGTAGTTTACCTACTTATATTGTTTGTAATTTCATAATCTTCAAAATACTTATTTACGGGTTATATACACATATAAAGTTCAATTATAATGACATGAAATCGAGAAAACGCCGAAAGACAATATTTTAACTAACCAATTCATTATTAATATTTGTTGTTTTTAATATGAATAGGTAGGTATACACAAAAATTACTTAATTATGCACATCTTCAATTTCTGGCGAGAAAAGAATTCTTTTCTTTTATAAACAGCATAAAGCATGAATAATAATTATTATCTATCATAATAAAAATATTTTAAGCGCAAAATGTATTAGGTACAACCACTAAGTAGATAGAAGCATTTATTAAAGTGTCGTGTCTACTTTCTCTACAAAGTCGTTACGTAGGTCTTTTCCTTTGCGCATTTTATTCAGCGGTGCGGCGTCCAATCTCCCGGCGGCCAGTTGGGCCGGTGTCAAATTAGGCCGGCGCCCGATTGTACCGGCGTCCGATCGTCCCGGAGGCCAATTGGGTCGGTGTCCGATTGTACCGGCGGCCAATAACCGGAGGCCAATCGGCGGAGGCCAGTTCGCGGTGCCAAATCGTCCTAGACCCCATGTTGAACAAGTTACAAAACAAAGTTCATACAGTTTGCCAGCAAAGCCACTATATCCAGTCAAGAATTTACTGGTGTAATGATCTGGAGTCAAAGTGGTTATCTCCATTCGCCATTTGATATTTGTAAAAACATAGATGTGTGCCTGCCTTTGGTAGAGGCATCTCATTTTTACTGCCAGGTCTTTATCTAGCGTCGTTAGATGAATAGTCCGCTTCTTCATGAATAGTTTTTCATCGCGTACATTTATATTATGCAGATCGAGAGGGAGGACCCCAGCCAAGATTGGGAGTGCGTCCGTTTAAGTTGTCTCCTCGGACAAACGAGATAGTTAAGATCCGCGTGGGTATGTAGCATAACAATATACAGGTCAGAAAGACATCGTACAATCGAGGCAGTCATCCCGCAGTGGATTGGATTAATATTCTATTTTAATATAAAGACGCCGAGTTGCATTTCGCCTGCGGCCCAAAGTTTTCCGAGCGCTAATATAATGGAAAACCGGCTGTAACTCAGGATGCTTTAGGAATGTTTAAGTGGCGTCATATATACACACAAGCTTAGTTTGACTTAGCGGAAACATTGATACACCCACTACATGTTTGTGCAACTTGTTGTGAGTGAAATATGACTACACGGTAAAGCTTTCTGCGGTGACGTCACGCTTTTCTATCTGATTTTACTGCAGTTCGTATATTTTAAAGTTTTCACTTCCACCAATACCTTTTTAATAAATACATGCGTCTGTATATTATACGTATCGCAATCCATGTTGGTTAACTTTTAATGTATTTTTGCATCGTGAGAAAACTGTACGATATTTTTCTGTTAAGTACACAAAATGTAGTACTGATTCCACTTAATTTAGTATTAATCAATAATTATTATTAATAATAGAACGTTGTCAACTCAAAAAGAAATTTCAACAATAATAAGGGGGGACATGCTCGTCGTAGGTCAAAATTGATTTTTATTGTATTTTCAAACCATGATCCTGGACACTCCTTAAACGTTGTAGATTATCTATTTATATAATTTTGAAGCCTTATTATCTTTTATAGTTATTTTAAACATTTGATGACTGCATAAAGTATTTTTGTTACATAAAATAGTATTCTTTTAAACCTTTCGCTCTAATGTTTTAGAATATAGTCATATTTCGGTACATAACTGTGCAGTGGTGTTAAGATTTTTTACATTTATTAATTTTTAAACGCATTTATAAAACCATTAGTATAATTTATGACGAGATAATTTTTGTAAAATATTCACGATAAAAAATTATATTGAAAATCTCTGTGATCCCAAATTTGACAAGAATTAGGCATTTTATTATTCAAAAATCGGCAAGATTAACACATTTGAAGATAATTCTAAAGATACTTATTATAAGCTATGTCTTTGACCATTCAAGTGTGATAAACATCTTATGAATAATGATTGCTTTATAATAATTATTGACCTAAGAATTAGGTAGTGTTTTTTTGAAATACGCCATTTCTTTTGGCATTCCCTAGTGGTTAAGCTGCAACATACGACCGTAGCCATAAATTGACAAACTATAATTAAAGTAGGGAGTAAAATTATGTTAACGCGCATGTTTGAACATGTACCTAACCGATTTTTTTAAATTTTTTTTAAACGCTACATGTTCAAACACGCACGTCAATATCATTTTACTCCCTACTTCAATTTGGAAAGAACATTGGCACAAATCCAGTGGTTGCAAGTTCAAGTCCCGTTGGGCATCGTATTTTTTTCAACAACGATTTTTGTAGTAGGTATAATATATCTAAAGTAATTTATATGTATATTCAATATTATAGAATATTATGAATTATTCGTTGAATAAAAGAAACGATTTATTCAATTATTACCAAGTGCAAGTACGTTATAACTAAAAAATTTGAGTGATCCGGGCTTCGGTTAGTAATTATAGCAATTAATGACACCTTAATTTAAAACACAAAAACTGGTAGTCAACATTAACGCAATTTGATACGCGTTTCATATAAAACTACAAGTTAAATCCGTCGTAATTAATTATGCTGCCCGTAGTTTAATTGGTAAATCACATTGGGGCAAATCCAGTGGTTATAGATTCAAGTCCTTTTGAGCGACGAATTTTTAGGTAGGTATATATCTGATGTGTTTTTAAATTATAAATATACAATACTTATGTATTTAAATTTATAAAAAAATAGAAAAGTTTAGTACTCAACAAAAAAGATAATTTTAAGGAAATGCTCGTATGTATGAATGGAGGTATTTAATATGTAAATAGACGAACTAATAGACAGAGCATGTATTCTTGGTACTGAACAATGCGTTGACAAGTTGTTTATATAAGTCATTTTGAAATGTGTTACAATATTACGTAGATCGAAACACGAAATTAGATCGTACTCTAAAGATTAGGCAATCGAAGATTTATTAAAGTTTTAGTTTAAAAATATAATTGTACCTACACTCGCAAATTATACTTTAACTGTTCATGTTGAGAAACCATAAATCGGTAAAAAAAACTCTGCGTATATAACGATTATTGTTAAACAATATTTATTAACAATAATCGTTATATATATTAAAATAGATTATCGAAAATTATTGTTTTACATTTTGAAAATGTATCCTAATTCTGGTTTTCTTAGACTTGCTAATAATTTAATAAACAATTTTTTTAATTCAACGAATAATCCAAAATATTAAAAAATTAAACATACATAATTAATTTAGAAAGCGCTTCAGGGAGTGTTGTAAAGACTACTAGTTAATTTCGTTTCAATAACATAGGACGCACATAGCTTAGCGCACACGTGGGCGAATCCCAGGGGCGTCGTATTTTTTTTCAAAAATATTTTTCCTAGTGGTTATATACACCCACAATGGCCTAGCGGCTTAAGCGTCGACTTATAATGTGGTGGGTCCCAGGTTCGAATCCTGAGTATGAAAAAAAAAACATATTGTTTGTCAATTTGTGTCTGGAATATGGAATATTGGAGTATGGACCTAATAGGTTGAGTAAGTGACTAACATCCATTTCTCGTAAAAACAAAAATATGTTAATACAAACCTCTAGTCTGTGGAGGCTCATATAATCCTATTAGGATCGGACATGGTTTTAGATAATATTAGGTATATATATAATATATTTATTTATTTAGAACTATTTAAAAGTGTATTATGGCATCAAAGTGATTGACCAATGTGTTATAATACATAATAAATACAATGCAAATTATTTCTCTGAGGTGTTTTCAAATTATGTATGTTTTATATTTATATTGTATTATATCATACATGATGACACCCACGGTAGCCGAGTGGCTTAAGCGTTGGAGTATCACGCCGTCGGTCCCAGGTTCGGTCTGGCAAGTATACATATTGTTTTTCAATTTGTGTGTGTCAGGGTATAGACCTAATAGGTTGAGCAAGTGGCTGACATCCATTTCTCGTAAAAAACAAAATATGTTAATACAAACCTCTACTCTGTGGAGGCCCATATGATCCTATTAGGATCGAACATAGTCGGATATCATACGTGGTTTGCTTTTTGTTATTTGTTTCGTGTTAGTGGTAATCATTATTTCTTATCTTACAGATGGAAATTATTGATTTGCAAGGACCTTATTTATAATATTATCAATATTAAAAAAATGTACATTCATGAATTAAACGTTTATAAAATAGAGCTTTATTGTTATGATCGTTATTTTAGAAATCGTAAAAATGTGAATTTATTGCTGAATTTCTTTGAAATGAATAATTAAATTATTTTGTTAATATACGAGTATCATAAGACACTGCCAGCCAATGATGATGACTGTATATCATACCTAGGGGAAATGTATTCAAGCAAAGTGAGCCATTTCTATCTGATGAATGCCATGACGGAAGGTATGGTATGTGAAAATTCAATCACCATAAAATCACTTAGCGAAAATGAAAAAGAAAATCAATTTATTTTCATCACTTACTTTTATATATAGGGGAAGGTGCGAGGTGGAAAGTTGTGCAAAATATAAGCAAGTGATAGATTTATTTGTCGTTAGCTAGCTTATCCCTGGAAAGCGCTTCATGGTACAGAAACGTAATTTTAATAAGAATAGACTTTTTTTTTTTTTTTTTTAAATATCTATGAATTAGCACTTTTTGAGAATTTCTGAAAACCTTCATAGATATTTTACTATAGCCTAGCGTTTACGAATTGATTTTAGTCATTATATACAGTTTTATATTTTGTACAACATAACGAAATCTCTCAAGGGCCCAGGCGCCTTCTAAAGGAAGTATATGTGAAAAGTCTGGAGAGATGTATATGTGTAACTGTTGGGTCACTAGTGTGGTGTTCAATATGTAGGTTGAGGATGATGATAATGAAGTCTACGATGTAGCAGGGTGAGATTTATTATCAGCGTATCGGTAAAATAGTATATTATACATGATAGTTACGAGCTAGGTACTTGGATTCGAGTGACATCTAGATAAATTATTCTTCGTTATTTATACAATAAAAAGTAACAAATTAACATTAAATTCTGGTACATAATCATATTGGACTAATTAAAGAATCAGCGTTTTAAACCGAGTACCTAGCGAAATGAAATATTATTTGTTATTACAGTTGTAAGAAAATATGATACTATAAAAAACGATTATTCGGCTAATACACCGTAACGGTATAATGTGCTGTGATATGATGTAATAATACACCGTCTCTAATTTCGCCAATCGGCTTGCTGATCTAGCTAAGTTGTTTACTGGAAATTGATTCGCTGGTAATATATTACTGCAGAGTAATTTGATATCTTAAACAATAAATATTTGATCGCTATTATTCTGCAGTTAAATTTTCTTTATTTTTCTATTCTTAAACTATTCTTCTTTTACTGTCAATTATTAGTGAAAATATATTGTATTAATTTAAATAAAACACAATAATATGTAATATTTACTAGTTCCATTTATCTAAATAATAATCGGGACTGATTTCGTCCGATTCAAATAGACTTTATTAACTGGTAAAGAATATAGGTACAATGATACCAATACAATACATAATTTTAAAATACCTCACATAAATATATTATAACCGTTAGAAACAATCTTTTTGAAAAAATGACGTCCAGCGGAGTTCGAACCCGCGCCTCTGGAATTCGCACTTTATTTATATTATATCATGTTAAATTCTACGATGAAAAAGAGAAGGTTTAAAAATAACGCATTTCCTACGAAGCATACAGATTATTCAGAGCTGCCTTGTGTAGATACCTTGTGTAGGGTACGTGGGCCCTTAGCGTAGTACATAAAAATGCGCCGAGGGCGATTTTTTTGTCGATATCCCATTCGTATTAGATACGAACTGTGAAAAAAATAAACACAAACACGTAGTACCTATATAATTAAATTTTCAATCAGTAGAAACCTTCAAGTTTTTAATTAACTATTTCTTTTATTCAACGAATAAATTACAAGATTTAAGAATGTAGCATTCTAATTATTGAACATACATAATTTTCAAAAACACTTCTGAGAAAATATATTATAACCAATCTTTTTTGAAAAAAGTAAGATACCCGGCAGGAATCGAACATGCATCTCCTAGGTTTACGCCCCAATCTGTCATTAGTATGTCACCTCGTAGCATAGTGGATAATGCGCGGATTGGGGCGTAAACGCAGGAGATGCAGGTTCGATCCTGCCAGGTGTCTTACTTTTTTCAAAAAGATTTTTTCTATTGGTTATAATATATTTTCTCAGAAGTGTTTTTCAAAATTATGTATGTTCTTCGAGTTTTTGTTAATTATATAATATTGGCATAGTTAATATTGACAGCTGATTCGGGTAATGACAATGCATTATTAAAAATACGAGAAAGTGAAAAAAAACTTGTACTTATCTATCAACTGTATTGACTGTTAAAATTTTGGTAGATACATGATAAAATATTAACAGATTAATAATTTACAGAGATCGATCCACTTCCTGACAAAAGACTCCACTAGTTAATTTTATTCCTCACACTAGTGTGTTTAGCTGCTTCGTATTTTTGGTGAACACAATCAGTTCGATGGTTCAGCAGGTTTAATGCTTTAACGGTTGGTTAATCGTGATAAGATCACAAAAACCAATGAATAAGAAAGTATACTAGAAAGGTTTAGTGAGATAATAGATATTTAAACCAGTCTTGTCTGACAGAACAATCAAAATTTACCTAACTATCGCGCAACTATATATATTTAAAATTTTAGCAAACGTGAAATAAAGTAGGACTATTTTCCACTGAGCATGAAACCCATTTGTAAGACAAGTTTATGAAAGTGTTACTTTTCATCAGAATTGAAGAATACAGTATAGTTGGTGACCATTTATGAACACGTGTGTTATGTCATTTATCTAGTAAGTTGTTTCAAAGTTTATATAATCCCTTTGGTGTTCTTTAAAAAAAACAGAATTTAAAATGGCGGGTCTTCAATATACATACACTATTAATATACACTGTGCTATGAATATAAGAATTAGTTGTAAGCTGTCCTGCAGAGTTATTGCCAAAAACAGCTGTCGCCTGAGATTCGACAGAAAATGGCGTAAAACAAAAATGTCGACGAGTCCCATCGGAAAACAATATAAAAAGAACACTACCGCCATCTGTGACCGGAGAAAACTTTCTTTATGCGAGTGCAAACACCCCGTATTGAGCTCAAAAGGCCTTACATATTGGGTCAAAAGCTTTTCATATTCTATCTAAGTTCTCTATACACTCGTGTTGTACATGATGTACAAAATATTTTTACATACATTTTATGTTTTTTAACAAAGTACAAGATTACATATTAACTTATATAAAACTTATATAATATTATAAAAACTGGTCATTAATTTCTCGTAGGTCTGGATCTCGTGTCATTCTTTTCAAGGAGCCATGAAATATTTCAGTATTATTTAGAAAAGAATTAGATGTATATCTGCCTTAATTTTTGTATACTATAGGTACTATAGTGAAATCCTCAATATTATTTTAGTCTCCATGTTCAGAGAAAACAATATCAAGGATGAGTTTAATACGATTTAAAAAATGACATGCCTCTCAATACTTACATAGATTGTTTCTAATTTGATCATCAACCATCAGTGCAGTGTTTCCAGATCGTATAAACATCTAATTTCGTAATGTTAGTGAAACTATTGTAGTACACTCTTTCCAACTCTCACTTATCTTATTTTCATACACTTTACTATATAAGAATGGTAACAAAAATAGCATTTTTGTTACGTTAATTTTAGTTTTTCTTGATGAAAATTTCCTGTTTTTTTTTTAATGAGAAAGAATAAATTTCAATAAAAATACACTTATCGACGACAAACAAAATAGGCGCATACTGTTATTAACTTCTTTAACAATGTCCGCTTCTTTGGAGTATATGGACACCACATGGTACCATCTTGTCATTCCTCAAATGGAAATGGGCTGGACACATAACTCGAAGAAGGGAGAATTGTTGGACATATCTAGTCATCCAGTGGCACTCCAGAGCTACAAAACGTCCGCAAGGTAGACATAGAGGCTGGATCGATGAAATGATTAAGTTCTGCGGATGTACGTGGCAACGCAACGCACCAGACTGAGAAAGTGGATTCAGCTTTGAGAGGCCTTTATCCAGCAGTGGATAGATTCAGGCTGCTGCTGGTGATGATATTTCTTTGTTTTTTCCTACCACGTGATGTTGTGAATGTCTTGAATTGGTAATTTGTAAAGTAAACTATATGTAAATAAATAAATAAAATTGAATTATTAAAAATTAATAAAAATCTATAATTCTGAAAACACGCATGATAAAATAATATAGCCAATAGAAAAAATATTTTTTGAAAAAAGTAAGATACCCGGCAGGAAACGAACCTGTGTCTTTTGGGTATCGCGCCCTGTGCATTACCACTATGCCACGACTGCCATGATTAATTGCGACAAATTTTAACTATTGGCCTTTTTAATACCTGCTCATAAGCGCTCTCCAAATTGAGTTACGGTAGGCGATCGGATTTTGTATTCTAAATTAAAGCATTTATTATTTTAACTACTAACCGACGTCACGGATCACTCCAATATTTTTTGTTGTATTATACTAATTGCATGAGGCGGGCCCCCAGACCGGGATCTTTGGCGGGCCCGCCTCCCTATCGCTAGGGTTTAAAGGCAGTCGGACTTTTAAAAGAATCGTTTTCTAAATGTTGATTCAGGTAAAATTTAACGTATTCCGTGTATTTTTAGCGATGTTTTTGTATTGTTGAATAAATCCATTTGAATCATGAAGTTGTCGAATATCGACACACAATCAAAAATTGTATCACACAACTAGACATTTTAAAATGTTAAAACTCTACAAATAAAATAGCGCCGCAAGCGACTTTTTCCGCATTAGGGCAAATTTGGGACGTGTGTTTATCTCAATTATCAGGTCATCCCACCACGCCGGGCCCCCAGGCTAGAGCCCTGTCAGCCCCCATTTGTGGGGGCCATGACTATTTGTATACCTCTCAGGCAATTCGCTACGAAATGGTAACCCCGGTCTAATTTAAATGTCTTCGCCAATCACCGTAGCTACTATTAAAATATTTCATTGATATTGTTTCCATGATTTTTAAATTTATGAAACTACCTGTAGAAACTGCATACCTAATATGAAAATTCGCCCGAGATTTTCTCAGGGATGGTTTCGTTGTATTGAATCTTTCCGAGTTCAATTCCGATAATATATTATTTTCTTTCAGCTATTTCACTATTGCAATGGAAAACTTATTGATTTCACTATATATCATTCAATATACTCGTAGTTTCAACACGCGTGGCTTTTTAACAATATGAATAGATTTTTTTTTTGCACTGAAAAACCTGTCTGGATCTAGCAATGTTATGCACTTCTGATCATAATATAGCATTACTACTACTTACTTCACATTGTTTGATCTTAAGGAGGTCTCTATAGGGCAGTGGCAAAGGGTGAAGGTAGGCTGTTTAGATCTGACGTAAATAGTCCACATTAAACTTTGTCAGTGATGCGAATTTGTTGTTTTTAAACTAAGACTACAATTAACAGATGGAGTTGGTTAATTAAAAATAAATCAATTAAACCCTGCCTAAACCAAACCATAATAGTTTTGAAATGCTTTGGGCGATCCGACAAAAATGTGCACACTTTTTCATTCATGAAGACTTATTGTTGGTCAGTTTTTTTAAATTCATTAAGCTCTGCTTAAACCAGGCCATAATATCGTCACTGTTCTGGCAGAAGACACTAATTCGAAAAAAATGACATATTGGGTTAGTTATATATATACCAAAATGTTCCTTATTTCAAACTTTACCGTCTGGAAACATTCTTAATAAATAAACAGTCTTTATTTTAAAGTCATCCTTTTTACAATTACTTAATAAACTCACATGATAGACCATTTCAAACATTTTAACAACTTCAAAGTCAAATTACTCAAAACTAGTATTCTCCAGTTAGTGTGTTCTGCCAGAACATAGACGATATATAAAGTTAAAAAATCTTTGTCTATCTACCGTATAAAGAAAAACCAAAATTATGTATGCTTTAATGTCATAATTATTGATATTTTATAGATAAAAAATATTATTCTATCTATAAAATATCCATGATTATGTATGGATGAATTTTAGATATTTTATAAATAAACGATTATTTTTTTGACTATTATCTATTATGGCTTGGTTTGAGCAGGGTTTAATTGAATTTTAAAATTAACCAACACCATCTATAAATACATTATAGTCTTAGTTCAATGAAAACAAATAAGAACGCATACATGACAAAGTTTAGTATGCATTATTTATATTGGATCTTGACAGCATACCCTCCACCCATCGTCACTGCCACAAAGGAGAGGTAGTATTTACAGATATTTTTTTTGTTTTTACGAGAAATTAATGTAAGCCACTTGCTCAACCTATTATGTACATACTCTAGGTCCAAACACATATTAAAAAACAAGATGTAAATTGCCAGATCCGGGGTTTGAGCCCGGGACCCATGTCCATGGTCCCCACAACAGAGGACTGATAGGGCTCTAGTCTGCAAACCCGGCGTGGCGGGTTGACTAGATAAGTGAGATAACATACAGCACAAATTGTGTCTAATAGTGAAAAAGTCGCCTGCGTCGCTATTTTACTTCACGAGTTAAATAATATTTTAAAATACGTACTCGACAAATCCAAAATTGAAATGGATGTGTTAAAAAATACAAAAAAATCGCAAAAACATACTGAATATTATGTTACCTCGAACACCATTTGGAAAACGCTACTGTAGAGCGTCACACTGCCTTCAACTTTAGCGATAGGTATTTTTAGGATGTGGTGGCCATGCTCATAACATTATAAGCCAACACGTTATCACTAGATCGTAGTGGGTGTACATTATTATATAGATATTTTTTTTCGACCATGTCCAATCCTAATAAGATCACATGGGCCGCCACCGAGTGGGGGTTTGTATTAACAGATTTTGTTTTTTTACCAGAAATGGATGTCAGCCACTTGTTCAACCTATTAGGTCCATAACCTGACTCAAACACAAATTGAAAAACAATATGTGTATTTACCAGACCCAGTATTTGGACCTGGAACCCACGATGCTATATTATTTAACAGTACCATGTATTTTTTGTTAAGTAAAGTAAAGTTAGTTAAGTAAAGTTAAGTAAAGAAAGTAAGTTAAGTAAAGTACACAATATAATATCCTTTTTTCTCGTTCATCATAATAATAATATATGACAAGAACTTCTATAAAATGTCATGCTATAGTGCTATAAGATTGAATAATAAATTGTAACATGGGCATCCCGATTAAAATATAAACCTAAAAAATCACCGGTCAAGGGTAAGCCTAAACCCATCTGTCGGACAGTAATAAAGACCCAATGGCTTCTTATCTGAGTAACCCTTTGCTTTTTAACGTAATAAAGACCCTGCATTAGTGAGATGTACACTTGAGGACATTTTGAAGGATTATTGTTTGGTGAACGGCTTTCTATGTAGATCCGGAAAATTTAACGCTTACGGGTGAGAGTAATTTCTCTAGCGAAGAGAATTTAATAAAGTTTACTGATCATTTTCATTGTAAATAGGTAATCAATTAGTGTCTAAAGACATAAGAGACATTTTTTTTTAAATCAAAACGAAACTAAAATTTATTAAAAAAAACTGTTTTACAGTGTGCATTTGTTGAATGAATTATTGAGGAGTAATTTTTCAAAGGCGATTATTTCCATGTTGAAAATATTTCCAATAAATCGCAAAATGTATATAATATTCTTAACTTGATGGAGGTATTTTTAAATGGGGAATTATATTTATTTTTATAGTTAAAAAAAACTTTGGAAATAAGCCATTTGGTCGAAATAAAAATAATTCCGTTTGTATGAAACCATTTGGAAATATTATGTAGGTACTACAGTATATTTTTGAATGAATTTAAAATACGTTTTCACAGCACTACTGAAATATTAACGCATTTTGTGATGAAATGGTGACAAATCAATATTGGAAAAATATTGTATTCTTTTTCAAATTATAAAAGAATCTGAGCATGTCATAATGAAAAACTTGAAAATAAGACGTTTTATATAAAATAATTGTCATGGGTTAATTTAAAAAAATGAATTAAGTATATTTTATAATGTTTTGTGCCACAGGGATATATTATACATTTAAAGGCGGTGCCATCAAAATATCGATACCCTTGTTCTATAGGGAAACAACACAACATTTCAATAATCAAAAATTACTTCAACGGGTCATAGATCGATGAACACTTTCTGGGATTAATCATTAATTCAATTATACACGAGAATGTCTGGGTTGATTATTTGTTAAGCTGTAAAATTTCATTGTGCATTTTGAAAAAAATAATATATTTACTTAAAAAATCAAGGCTTTAACATTAAATTAAGAATTTGTGCAATTTTTTCAAACGCCGTTATCTTAGAATAATGTATTTTGAGCTGTTTTCTTATAAAAGTGAGTTCAGGGAAAAATGATTATAATCTTTTTTGAAAAATCACTCGTCAATGCATCTTAATATACTTAATACATTTTTGCGGTTATTTTTGTCATTAAAATATCGTTTAATAAGTTCTCTCTAACGCTTTAGTAAACCTTTTTAAAAATAATTCTTAGTTCATGTTATGTTATGTAATGTATTTTTTTTTATTTAACAAAATATAGATTTTTCTAGAAAATAAATGAGAATAACTTGAAATCTTCTTAGTTATATTGAATTGAGTTTTGGTGAGGATACAATATCAATAACTAACAATTTTCACTCATGAGGACCAAAAAATTACACAAATATATTTTCAGAAAATTATTCATTTTCCACCAATTTAAAGCACTCGTCCTTGTGAACGTTAGATGAATTTAGATATTACACTGTAAACTATCTTCTTGTTAAATCAATTGCCATCTCATGTATGTTAAAATCAAGCCTTTGCAACATTCGACGTGTTACGACATTTTATTAGAAGAAAATCTCAAAAAATCTCCCCATGTGTATGTTGAAGCTACGGTATCCGGGATCCACGTAAAATTTTACGAACATAATAAAATCAAAAAAATCGAGGCATTTAAAAAAATAACGTTTTTATCAGAGTGGCCCAATCGAGTCGTGTCTAGGATCGAGATATCCTTTACTCAGGTATTATCGGTTTATGAAGCCCATAACATCAAACTAACAAATCCCACGGATTATTAAGGGTACGATATCAAATGATACATACTTCAATGGTTTATATGAAATCCAGGAAGGTTATAGCGTCTTATTTAGGGTCATTAAAGAGATATCATTTCACATTTCCGTACGGTTTCGCTTTTGGTAGCGAACGATAAATTAATAGGACAAAGGAAATAAATTATCAAAATATTATAATATAATGAAGATAATGTAATGACTATTACGAAAAACAAATTTACCACCGCTATTTTCTTATTTTTAATCCATTTTAATGTTTATTACGACCATGGACCTTGGCGTGACGGATCTACCAGATAAGTGAGATAAACACACATCAAAAATTTGTACTAATAATACAAAAATAGCCAGCGGCGCTATTTTACTTCAAAAATAGTGGTTGAACGATGCAATTTTTGATTATTATGTTGATACTCGAGAACTCCATAATTATTCAAATGAATGTATTCATAAATGCAAGAAATTGCTAAAATACACTGAATACCCTTAATTTTACCTTGAACACCATTCCGAAAACGTTACTATACAACGTCACACTACCTTTACTACTACTGCTATAGGTCGCTATATGCAGCTCAAGGATAGTTTTTCATTTTTTGTATTGATTAGCACTTATTGTAACGATTACAAAAAGTTAGCTGTAATTGTTACAGTGAAGTTAAAGTCCCTCCACCAAACCCGCCCCGTACCACCCTCGGTCTTAATCGAGAGTATCACGGGACCCATCAATTGGTGATGTGAAGCATCTAAGAATTGGCCTGGGAGTGTCCTGGGAGAAGATGCCTAAGACTTAGATTGCTACGCTCAAAGTGAGCTCTGACTGAGTTTACTGAGTTTACTCTAATGCAAAGTGCCAGGGAGAGAAAAAGCACATGGAAATTACTAAAAAGAAAATGAACCTACTTGTTTATTAAATTAAAGAACGAAGCTAATCATACAGGCAGCAAAATTTATGTGAAGAGATCTTCACGCCCGTAGTAAGACGCCGCAAATTTTTTGAAAGCAAGATAATTGGCCTTAGTAGCAACCAGGTCGGACGGGCCGATGGGTCCAACAGCTGGTTGGACCGACCTGAGCATTTCCTCCCGTTCGGAGCACATACTCAGACACTCCCATAGGATGTGGTTGGCATCCTGTATTTCCCCTCCGCATGGACATGTCGGACGGCTTGCAAGTCCAAGCTCGAAGAGCTTGCCAGCGAATCCACCATGACCAGTCACAAATTGACTGGTGTAATGGTCTGGAGTCAGGTATTTGGTTATCTCCATTCGCCACTGTATGTCTGGAAAAAACGTATATGTGTGCCGGCCCTTGGTCGATTCGTTCCACTTTCGCTGCCAGGTCTTAAAGGCCGCATCGAGCGACATGAGTCTAATTCTGCGCCTCAATAATGCTACTCCTTCGCCAGCTAGCCGAGGGGGGGGGACGAGGTGAAAATCACCAACGTTGGCCTCCTCGCCCTTGAGGAGCAATATTGAAGCGCCGCTGACCTGAATGTGCAGGTCAAGTGGGAGAATGCCGGC
The DNA here is from genome assembly GCF_057557595.1 of Rhyacophila brunnea. NCBI lineage: Eukaryota > Metazoa > Arthropoda > Insecta > Trichoptera > Rhyacophilidae > Rhyacophila > Rhyacophila brunnea. The sequence goes on from NW_028232774.1 coordinate 28,638,750, forward strand.
CAGGACCGGGAGCGCGTCAGTTGAGGTAGTACGGTAGGCCTTGGTAATGGACAGGAGCACGATGCGCTGTCCTCTTAAAAGAGAGATTCTAAGTTTGACACTTTTGGGAATGCGCGGGCACCAAGCACTGGCGGCATAAGCCGCGATTCCCATAAAAATGGCGCCATAGGCGATCTTGAGCGCCCTTACTTTTAAGCCCCATCCTTCACCAGCCATGCGGCCGATCCTCTGGAAGGCCACCCCAGCCTTGTGAACTTGGGTTTCTGCATGGTGTAGGAAATTTAACATTGTGTCCATTTTGACGCCTAGATAGGTGACGATCTTCGACACCGAATCGGACTGTGGGTAGTCTCGAACAGCTAAGACGTATCGGTCCTTTCAGGACAATGGCTTCTGTCTTGGTAGGTGCAAATGATAGTCTAGTTAATCTACCCCAAGCCTCAATTGATGCTAAGGCTTCGCCAACGGTGCTCTCAATCTTCGCCCCGCTGTCGGCCTAGACCAGCAGCAGCGCATCGTCTGCGTAAGCGATGACAGTACAGTCGGTTGGAAGCGCTATTCTAAGAAGATCATCAAAGAGTACGTTCCAGAGAAGGGGCCCGAGGACTGAGCCCTGGGGACATCCCATGCTGGTGTTTCTCTCTATTGTGGTTGATCCAACTCGAAACTCGATCATTGTCTCGATCTCGATCATCGTAATTGTTACAATAAGTGTTATGTTTTAACAGCACCTCTCTTGGCTGTGTTAAATTTTTGAGCGAGATAGACAGTTTTGACTGTTTAGTTTAGACGGCTAACTTATATTGTAATTATTATTACAATAAGTGCTAATACTTCGATACAACTAAATGAAAAATTACCCTCGATAGCTGCTGATAGCGGCCTATAGCAGTGTTGTGTATAGAATAGATGCGCTAGTACAGTTTGTGGTAGTTTTTAGATTATCTAAGGTTTTACTACGAGTGGCGTGAGATTATTTGACCTACTACAAATAAAGAAATTAATTGTAACAGTAGATATTTATTGTATAGGCGCGAGTTCGATCAACATGCATCTTAGGTATTGATCATTAATTTGGCCATTAAAATTTCAGTTTCTGAATAAACCTGCAAAAAAAAATCTGCATTAAAGGTCGTACCACGATTTTACATAATATTATGAATTGTGATATTCTGAACTAAATCCATGCCAAAGTATATAGTATGGAATAACGATGCAATAATTTGTTGTAAGGGATTTCCAAAACTTGCCTCCCTTCTCGCTTATATATCATTATTGTTACACAATAGTTGAATAGTGCAATCGATATAATGTTTCAAAGTTTCTCTGCGTCCCGATCACAAGGTACTTGAAAACTGTGGTATAGTCGAATCATGTGGCTTCGCTAACTTGAATTGGTGGTTGGAAAATGAAGGCATTACCATTTGATATTTTTTTATTAACTCTTTGTGTATCTACTCATAATTCAAGGTGAAAACTAAAGTAGATATGCAATACGACGTAACTCATTAGTAATTATGATAGATTCAATAATTATTGGAGTTTTCCGGTTCCAGAAGCTTTCAAAGAGGTATTTATTTTAGTAGACGGCTGCTGTAAGAGTGGGATTTTGAATAAACGATAGGAAAATAAAATATATATCAGTTCTCAGCAATTTAATACCAAATGATAATGGTAGCCTTATTGTTGGCGGTGATATTTTGAAATTGTGGAGTCGTTTGTTTATCTCATTATTAATTGACGATGAAATAAATTATCGGATAAATCTCGCGAACAAGTGATTTTTGGTATTGACTAAAAATAAGGCACTCTCAAAGAAAATGTAAACAGTTAAGTATATATAAAACTCTTCTGCATCCAGTATTAATGTATATATTAGGATACAAATAGGATTGTTAAAGAATATGGCATTTAGAGGTCGATGAATAATGAGGATAGTCCGATGGCTCAGATCCATATTCCATATAAGTAAAAAATTTGAAGTTATGAGTTATGTTAGCCATTATATTCATATATCATTCCTCTTCAGTTCCACAAAATTACAACTGGAAAAAATTACTAGTTGTCCTCGTAGGGTCGATGTTTTTAAATGAAAATAAATAAACTTAAACAATCTTAAACGCTTTGTGGAAATATTTTTTTTTGTGAATATGGCATTTCATAGACGCACAACTCAACATGACGTTTTATAGTTCTGGATTATACAAATAATTAACTATCACTTTTTTGTAAGTCAGTTTATGTATTTCAAAACTTTGATCAGCCATTACTCAAAACTACTAATTCCTAGTTGTAGCAATATAAAACTGAGCCATCGAATTACATTATTTATGTCGGCAAAAAGATCATATATGAAAATGCAGATTGCGCTGGACCAAGATGCTGGATGCGTTGTTAGCAAGGCGAGCTATGTATTTATTCCTTGAGGGCATAGGAAGACCTGAATTGCCAAAACTGAGCAAGCTGTATTGCGCCATGGGAGATTTGAGAATACTCTGCCACATAATCTGGAAAGCGTTACGCCGGTGCTAGATTTTCTAGAATTAAAAAAGTTTTTGTAGAAGGGTGTTGTGGTACCATAAATGATGATAATGCTTGTCAAATGTTTACTCTACTATAATAATTATTATGTACTCCTAAAACGCCCACGTTTGTCGAGCGGCTATGCGTCAGACTTATAATATCGTCAGTTCCTGTTTCGAATCCCAGGTCTGGCAAAAATTCACGTGTTGTTTTCAACGAGTGTTCGAAACCAGTGTTACATTATTAAAAATTTTGTATATTCAGTCTTGCATAAAAACTGATTAAAAGTGTTTTCAAGATACAGTGCGGTGACTATACATAAAGCTCGTTCATATTAGATGGCTCAACAGCAAGTAATTTCCGAAATAATATAAATCACAATGGAATAGTTTACCGATCAGACACAATTAATGTTGCACTTTCCTTATGTAAGTTGTTTAATGTAAAATGAATTGGATGCAATTTCGCGAACAACTAAGAAACTTTTGACATGCACTACAGACAAGTTATTACTTCTTATTACAATAACTATGCCTATCACCAAGATGCTGACAAATTTAGAACAAACAAACATTATACTAAGGTGAGTAAGTTTGTTAATTTTCTAATAAATGGTGCCACAATTCACAAAGTAAAATTACTCCTGGCAAGTGTAAATTCATTAAACGACTTATCTAAAAATTTTGTCAAATTCGACGCATAGTTAATGTTTGACACCCATCTGAATCGTATACGAAACGCATTTGTCGTGAGATTGAAACATAAAATAGTTCCGTATCGTTCCGTTTCAATCGAGTTTCAATATTGCAACCATATTGACATTATAGTCGATATAAATAAAAAGGACTTCAAATTACATACATTTTATAGAAAAAATAGTGTTTTCATAAATAATATAAAAAAATAATTAAATCACAATATAATATGATTATTTTCACCACACGACTGAGAGCTTAAAAACTTAATTTAAAATATAAACAAAATCATAAAATAAGTTTATACAATAATAAGATACTTTAATAAAAATACTTTTTTCTCAAATTTCAAACTACGTTTTAATTGTCCGTTAGAAGTGAGCATTTGCCTTATTAAACTATTACGATATGATACGTCCACACGTCACAGTCAAAATCTACAAAAATAATATATACAGATTTCGTGTATTTTTTACACAATATTATGTAATGATCTATAACTATAACTTACTTCTTTAAAATGCCTAATAACTAATATAAATCGATTAAATAAAATAATAAAAAAATGCTCATACCTATGTCATGTTTTATTTTTAATTTAGGTATTTATTATCATCATCATCATCATCAGCCGGGGTCAATCCACTGCTGGATGAAGGCCTCCCCAAGCTTTCTCCAACTCTCTCGGTCCTGTGTCGTTCGCTGCCACGTATTTCCGCCGAACTTTACCAGTTCGTCAATCCAGCGGCTTTTAGGGCGACCCTGTGGCCGTTTCGTACCCCTTGGGTACCACTGGATGACGGCATTTGTCCAGCGGCCGTCCTTTCGGCGAGCAATGTGTCCCACCCATCTCCATTTCAGCTGTTTGGCAACATCTATTACATCGCGTACTCTTGTCTGCTTCCTAACCCATTCGTTCCTCTTACGGTCCTTTCGCGTGATGCCCAACATGCACCTCTCCATGCCTCGCTGTGTGACTCTTAGCCTTTGGACATCTCTCGTGTTGAGGGTCCACGTCTCGCAGCCATACGTGAGCACGGGTAGCACACATTGGTTGAACACCTTACGCTTAAGACATAATGGTAGGTCACTCTTGAAGATAATATCCAGACGTCCGAAAGCACTCCATCCGAGCTTTGTTCTTCGAGCAATTTCATCGTGCATGCTTCCGTCTATGGACACCTGCTGTCCGAGATAGACGTAGCTGCTGACTTGCTCGAGTTGGGTGCCAGAAATACAGATAATCGCAGGGTCCGAAATACAGTTCCTCATCACTTTTGTCTTATTGGCTAATAAAAATGGGTAATTATTCTAATTTAAATAATATATTAGAATCATAATCATCACCAGCTGGGGTCAATCCACTGCTGGACGATGGCCTCCCCTAGCTCTCTCCACTCTTCTCGGTCCCTAGTTATTTTCTGCCACGTACATCCACCGAAGTATATGAGTTCGCAGGGCTTAGGGTGTGCCTGTGGGCGTTTAGTGCCTCTTGGGTACTACTGTATGACGACATTTGTCCAGAGGTTGTCCACTCGTCGAGCGACATGTCCAGCCTCTCGGTTAGTCTCTATCTCATCGCGTACTCTTGTCTACGTCCTTACAATACAAGTCCTTAATATAATATAATGCAATGCAGTGCAGTGCAGTGCAACGCAACGCAACGCAACACAGCACAGCACAGCACGGAACGGCACGGCACGGCACGGCACGGCACGGCACGGCACGGCACGGCACGGCACGGCACGGCACGGCACGGCACGGCACGGCACGGCACGGCACGGCACGGCACGGCACGGCACGGCACGGCACGGCACGGCACGGCACGGCACGGCACGGCACGGCACGGCACGGCACGGCACGGCACGGCACGGCACGGCACGGCACGGCACAGCACAACACAGCACAACACAACACAACACAACACAACACAACACAACACAACACAACACAACACAAAATACAATACAATGGTGCCCCCAGTCAGCTCTTTCACTTGATCGCTCCATCGCGCAGACGCTTTTCCTCTGCTTCGCTTTCCCTGGAGGCTACCCAAAACTACCAGTCTCTCCAGGTTGTCCGGTCCGCGCCTGACAATATGTCCAAAAAACTGCAGAATTCTTCTCAGACATATTGTTGAGAGCCGTTCCTTTATCTTCAGTCTCTGGATGATTGACTGGTTCGTCCTGTGCTCCGTCCAAGAAATGCAAAGCATTCGGCGCCAACACCACATCTCAAAGGCATCAATTGCATTCCGTTCTCTTGCCTTCAGGGTCCACGACTCGACTCCGTATAGAAATATCGAGAACACTAATGTTTGCATAAGCATCATTTTTGTGGCAATCGAAATTCCCCGATCCTTCCATATAGTGGTAAGGCGTGTCATCGCATTTTTTGCAAACTGTGTGCGCCTTTTTATTTCCGATTCGCATCCGCCCTTTCCACTGATGATCGATCCAAGATATACAAACTCGTCGACTGTTTCAAGGTTTTGGAGTGTACTTGGTATTGGTAGAAGGTTGGCCCGATCAACAACTATTAACTTGGTCTTATTCCTATTAATAAGGAGGCCGCATTTGCGACTCTCTTCCTCTACCCGGTGTAGCAGCTTTGTGAGTTCTCTTTCATCAGCAGCGATTAGTGTGGTATCATCTGCGATGCGATGGCCCTTTTAATTCATTTCGTAATTAACGTGTTAATTTGGATTTGAAAAGTAATTAGCAAAAACACAATTTTGTGCGGCCCGTAAGCATTGGGTTAAGTTATTTATTTTCTGGCCACCAATTGTTATTCCGCCTTGCCAATAATCTAGGGCTCTTCGCATTATATGCTCTTCATATATATTGAATAACTGGGGAGATAAAACACATCCCTGACGAACTCCCATCTCGGTTCGGAAACTCTCAGAAAACGCACTATTTACTCTTACCTTTGTGTGGCTATTGTTATATAAGTTTTTGATGAGACAGGTAAGATGTGATGGAACTTCCATTTACAAAAGTACCTTCCACATACAGTTCCATCTTATGTAGTTGAATGCCTTCTGATAGTCAATAAAGCATAACATCATAGGGGTATTAAACTCTCTGTATTTTTCAATTAGTTGTCTGATGTTCAGAATTTGCTCTCGAGTTCCCTTGCCCATAACAAAGCCTGCTTGTTCCTTGGATATTTGTCGGTCGATGAAATGCTTCAGACATCTGCTGAAAATATGTAATAATATCTTACTTGCATGTGGAATAAGTGAGATTGTTCGATAGTTTTCACATTTACGTGAGGAAACTTTTTTGTGCAGGGGGATCAAAATTGACTCTGTCCAGTACTTGGGCCATACACCACTTTTCCAGATCATGTTGCGTAATCGATGTTTGATTCTTTTTCCGTCATCATTTACCTTTTTTCTGTAGCTATGCCATCGCCACCTGGTGACTTGTGGGTTTTTAGTCTCTTTATCGCCTCTATCACTTCACTTAAAGTATTTCAGGTTCTTGCTCATCGATACGTACGTCAACCACCTCATCATCCTCTTCTGTATCTCTGTATAGGGCTTCACAATATGTTTTCCACCTTGCCGTGACCCTATCCAACTCCATAAGTGTGTGCCGACCTCTTCCTCGATGGCCCAGTTCATTTTCTTGAAATCTCCTGTGATTTCTTTCATTTTTTGGAAAAGATCGCGAGTTTATACTCTGACAGCATGGGTTTTGATGTCTTCACACTTATTTCTGAGAAAAAGATTCTTGTCCTGCCGACAGAGTCGCTGAACAACTCTGTTTTGTTCAGAGTACTTTGCATGTTGTATAGTTGAATTAAGTCCCTTATTTCTAAGATCGGCTCTCGTTTGTACGGCCTCCCATGTTCCATCAGATATCCAGATCTTGTGACGTTTCGGATGTTCCTTACTGTTATTGAGTTTCTGGACTTCCTCCATCGCGCATAAGGTGGCTTCCTTCAACTTATTCCATGTTGTTTCGACATTGTCGCTGGGGTCTACGTATAGTGATGCCATTTTACGATTCACCTCCTCGCTAAATTGCGATGTCGTAGTATCATTAAATATAAACGAATTCTCACATCGTTTAGTCTTTTTCAACTTTAGTCTCATATTAGCAACAAGAAGTTGGTGATCGCTACCGCAGTCTGCACTTGGGTAGGTTTGTACATTAAACACTGATGACCGCCATCTTTTATTTATTGTTATGAAATCAATCTGGTTTATATAGCGATCACTAGGTGAGATCCATGTATATAATCTCCTAGGGTGATGTTGGAACCATGTATTCATGATTGCAAGATCCTGCTCTACGGAGGACTGCAAAAAATCTTCCCCTCTTGCGTTGCGATTGCCATGTCCAAATTAACCGATAAACTCTCTGAGATGATTGTCGTTCATGGTATTACCGACTTTGGCGTTCATATCGCCTTGAATAACGGTGATCTCTCTTTTGGGTATTTCTTGGATTGTGCTTCTTGAAAAATTCTTCGCTATCCTCGTCTGTTGATGCAGCTGTAGGCGCATATACTTGTATAATGTTCAGCAAACATGGCTGGGCGTTGAGCTTTATTGTTATTATCCTGTCACTGATCGAATTGTATCCAATGACACTATCTCGGAGAGTTCGTGGTACAATAAAAGCTACTCCGTTTCGACTTTCGTTTTGTCCTGAACAATATACCATGTTGCCAAGTTCAGTCTCGAAGTGTCCGGATCCTTTCCAATATGTTTCGCTTCGAGCAAACGCTCATCACTCGGTTGATTGAAAAAATTATTTTTCCTTTCAACGTTTTTAGAAACATACCTATTATTGGTTCCCTACTTAAAATTGTACATCATTGTAACAGTAAATTATATAAAATTGCATAATTTTATTCTCTATAATATATCCACAGTAGAAAGACAACAGTATTGAAGTTAACCTCAAAGGTTCAAAGTCTTCTAACAAAAAATATCAGTTATGCACTTATCATAAATTTACAAAGAATCACAGATATAATGGCACGTTGCTTATAAAATGATACTCATAATATTATAGAGAGCAGAATTCCAAATCGACTGAATTTCCGATTCTATGTAGTTCTATATTCCCTAGACAATATTATTTCCCAGATAAAATAAAACAAAATACAAAATAGCCATTATTCTATACGACGAAATATTCCACCAACAACCATAATGCTCCTTTATTGTAAAAACACAATCGTCAAATAAAATATCGGGGAAAAGTTTTCGAGTTTGGCCGCAAAAATATTTTGTCTCGAGCGACATTTCTCTGGGCCTGCTGCCAGTGCCAACAGTCACGCCGTAGAGCTGGGATTGCGATGGGAATAATATTGACGTTACTTCCAATCGGTATTAGCATTGATCGGTAGTGCCATCTGCGACCAATTGCGATAATAATACAATTTGTAATGTCAGCCAATACATCTGCTATATCAAAATACATCACAAGAAACACCTCAATGCTGGCTATTTCGGTCAACCATTCTGGTTTGAATTAGTATTAATATTAGTAATAGAATTTTGAGAACAGAAAAAAAAAATGATAAAAGAATAAATAAAGAATTTTGACTATAAATAAAAGGAACCTTCTACGTTATTTATGTTAACAAAAGCGGGTCTCGATGACAATGTCCATTTTAAAGCCAAATTACACTGGAAAATTTCCACACTGATCGTCTGCCATGATCGTTCCTTCGATCATGAAATATCACTTCGTTAATTGTAGTCGTTACCAAAATAGAATAATTCATATTTTTCAGTCACACTCGATTGAAGATCGTCTACAGTTGGGTCGACGATAACTATTTTTAGATAATCGTCGACCCATCTGTCACTGATCGTCGATTGAGTAATCCGCGGAAAATAAAAATCATTCTATTTTGAACGATGTGTAAGTGTTTATTCATATCAAAGGTTATTAATAACTATGTTCTTGATTTTTCGTACAAGGTGGTTGGGTGGGTGGTGGTGGTAGTAATTTTGAACAATCAAAAACTCCCAGGCTTTGAGAAAATCACATTAATATATTGTGTCCTCACTGGCAATCGAACCAAGAGCTCCCAGATGGAAGGCCAGCGTCTTAAGTACTTCACCAGGAGAGCCGCCTGGGGTTACTCTTTTTTAGTTGTTCACCTACTAAGTTTAGTGAATACATAATTGATTAATATATACTTATAACTGTTTATAATGGTTATATTATATTGTATGCACTTGTACATAGTATTATATTTTAAGGGTCTATGTATTAAGATAATAATAATTTAATATTTAATAGTTTTATGTCATATCAGGACAAACACAATATGCGTGGTACGACTATTTAATTGAAAGGTTAATAATTTTGAACTACTTGATTGGAAGGTTTCATATCGACTGAATATTGTATATAGGCATGATGTTCGAGTGATAAGTACTGAATTATTATCTGTGCTCGTTAGTTATACTTTATGTTAATAGATGTTATTATAGACGCAAAACAATATTATTTCATTTTACGATTGGGGGCAATAGTCCAGAGTATTGATTTGAGTTGCCCCATCTCCACCCGCCATGTATATGCAGCCGCGGTTTGTGCATGGCCGCCTTCCATGATGCTATAAACGTGTCAGAATGAAAAGATTTTAGTGCCACACTTCCTTCTCTCGAAGTGATGCTGCATGGGACTGATGTAGCAATCATACACCTTAGTGCTTAAAGAAAGAGTTTTAGAAAATAACAATAATCTTGACTTGCTCTGACGTCATTTATCTTCTGTACCCGTGTACTGAAATTCTGCCGAAACAGAGGAAGCAGGAGATCAAAGTGATGAATCTAAGGAGGGATCGGAATTATTCCGTCCTCCATATGATGCAGAAAATTTTTCAAAAGCCCAAAGTTGGCCTTGGTTGATATCAAGTCGGTATTATTAAATTATGTGGATTAAATACTTTTCACCCGTAATATTTTGTATTATTATTTTAATACCGATTACCATATAGTGTTGACAGCATCCCTAGTGACATCGTAAACCGGAACAGCGACAAATCGTTACATAAACTTCGATACGGAATAAATACGCTCCGGTATTTAAGGATTTTATGCGACCGTAAAACTTCAGGAATAAAGGCAAGAGTTGTTAAGCTGCTGCTTCTCCTAATAAAAATTGGAAAATTCAATCTGTACCGGTTTATGGTTTTCACCTTGGAAAGGTGACCCCGGTTTTTAATAGAGATCATTTTGTATGCGGTTTTTCAGATATGTAAATAAACCTAACACAAGTAATAAACAAGCGAATGATCTTATACGACTAGCTAATGTATTCTAAGTTTAAATAATTACAAGATAAAAAGAACTTTTTAAATACCAGTTTTTTTAATTCTGTTGAATCATATAAATTTGACAATTCTATGTATTATTAAATACTTTTTTTAAAATTGTTTGATGAATTATCCCATCATCTTGAAAGAAAATGATCAAATGCGTAATAAAGAGAGCAATTATAAAAAAATTCAAACATTTATTAATTGAATAACATATATGAGATTTTTAAAACTTGTACTTGATGTGAAGTGAAAAACAAAAAAAAACAAACAAAAAACAAGAAAGCGAGTTAATTCTTTTTTCAAAAACGTCGAAGGAAGTTAGTTAAAAATCGATTGAAAGATTTGTACTGGCCAAACAAGAAAGCATGATAAAAAATTATTTTCAAGAAAGCAGTATTTACAATTTTTAAGTGCTTAGTAGATGTGGCGATTTTTGTCGTTCAACTATAACAATATGTTGAATGTTGAAACATAAATTGAAAGGAATGTTCCCACGCATTGATTTAGCTTGAAGTGATAGTCGTAATCAAAATGGCGGCAAGTGAGTGAACTTGGTTAAGGCTTGATGAAATTAAGCGATTTTACTAGCTACTAGCCGACGAATTCACTATCTGCTAGTAAATTCGCCTAGTGTAATCATCTAACTAGCAGATTGTAAATAATCCACGAGAAAAGTTGAATGCCGGGCTACTTTACTCGATACTCGCTGGCGTGTGGGCTTGTTAGCTAGTAAACTAGCCGTGTGTAATCATAGTTGCTAGTGAACTAGCAGCGAGTATGAGCAAATTAAAGAAACAACACATGGTTTCAACTCTCTAGCTAGTTGGCTACTGAGCGAGTGAAAAGTTTTGTATGTCATCATCACTATCGCACTAGCTGACTCGCACGCTTTTAAGCTTGCTGACTAGCAGCTATTAAACTCGCACAATGTAATTGAGGCTTTAGTTTGTGCATCTTCGTAATTTCTAATATTTTAAGTGACGAACTAAATAAAATATTTCTGAAAAGGCATACAAATGTCGTTATTAACTAAAACAGTCAAATTTAATAATGGGTGCAGGTTGAGACAAGTTTGATGTGCCGATGCAAGTTGTTATCACCTTGGTTACTTGTCTAGGCAACCTTCTCTTATTTCTCTGTTAGGCTCCAGGTTTTACACCCATAACCTCAACTTTACAGCAATGAATAATACAATAAAATGAGAGTACTTAAATTAAGCAACGGGTAACATATAATATTTTTGATAGAATCATAACTTACTGAGTCATAAATTCATTTTTATTGAAAATAACTCAATTCCACATGCGAATCATTCGGATCATCGGGATCCGTTTCACCAGTGTTGCGGCTAATTCCAAACGATCGGATGTCTCTTTTGTTTCTATCGTTTGGTAGGGATGAGAAGGAGGGTGGCGATTCATTGCGTCCAGTTAGGGGTGCAACTGTTATCGTGAATATTAATTACTGCATTGCTGGCTGGTGAAATCGCCCTCTAAATGCAATCATGGCTTAAACCGCAAATGCCTGACGCGATTCGCGCCGAGGGCAGTTGAAATAATGCCCGCCACGCCGCGCCGCTGGAACGCGATAAAACCAGCGGCGAATCGTGGATTAATGCCGGACTCTTTACTACTGTATTAAAACAAATAATCTTAACTTCGTATTAAGTTATTAAGTGATAAACGGCTTTAAACTTTTAGATATTAAACTGATTTAATGGATAAATAAAATGATGCAATAAAATTAAAATAACAAACAATATTATACGACCTCCTTACTTCTTCTTTTTCCTGTACCATATTTGAATACCGGAAACTTAAAAGGCTGTAAGTGCCAGAAATTATGAAAACGGTTTTATTTAAGAAATGTGCCAAGACCAATGTCCTACAGAAGGATACAAGTGCCACTGATGCCGGGAAATAATTCTTAAAAATTCCAGAAGATGGCGTTGGTTGTACGAATTGTATGGTTGATATTGTATGAATTGAATGTTTGAGTGTATTTTTAAATTCCCTCTACCTTTTTTTTTTGAAAATGGCACTTACATCCTTTTAAGTTTCCGGTGTTCATCTATATTCTGATGTTAACGAAGATTTTGGTCATATTTTCTCTATAACTCGAATGGAAATGGACTGCCGAGTTCAAACCAATTTCCGAAAATCTTTTATATAAGTATATCTATATTATAATATAATCATATTATGATATGAGTAAGTATATACGTACGGAACTACGCTAAATTGATACCGATTGATACCATTCGACGACTAGACCGGAACCGGTTTCTGACAGCCTCATAACCAGAAGTTATCATCAATTTACTTAAGAATAATATTTTACTAGTACTAAGTTTTATTTTGTGTGTTTGCGTCAAAAAAATCTGCAAGATTGTAACAAACATTTTACAATATGAGTTAAAGCTAAACATTATATGATGAAAAAATTAGCTCACCGCGTCAGTGTAGGTAGATACAGTGCATATTCCAAATCTACGCATAACATTAAAAAATCTGCAGAAACTTGTCAAATCTCATAAAAAACCTCACTGTCTCGGCGAAACTTCAAACATAAGTTAAAAAATATTTGTTTATTTATTTTTATCTTAGTTTTCTAACATAGTGATAATAAAATAGAAGCATCTGTTGGAAAATAATATTTTGAATATAAATATACAAATAAAATTAATAGAGATATTTAAAAAAAATCACAGATTACAAATTTTAAGTACCTACCTACTTAAAATACTCAGAGTTATATCATGCAGTGATATTAAAAAAAAAGACAAGCGGGACTATGTAACATTCCGATGTTTTCCTGTTTATTTGTGTCTGAAAAAGTATCTAATAAAAGTAGAGTTATTAATAATTGAAGAAAAGATAAAATGGTATGAGGGATAACGTAGCATGTTTTTCATAAGATCAGTGATTCCCAACCCCTTTGTTCGGCGGAACCCCTTGGAACATTTTATAAAATCACGGGAACCCCTACCTATCTGACACAAATATTAAGGTCCAGATAAATACATTATAGAATTGATTGTGTAACAGTGGCATTCGTCGCTGTAGGATTGGTTTGTTGAATAGACCAAATGTCAAATGTTCAGGAGACGAAAAACAAATTGCATTATCCTATATTTAGTATTTAAATTGTTGTTTTTACAGCTTATGAATGGAATGTTGTATTCATTACAATGTAATTTAAAGAAAATGATGGTTCTGGTCCATTTAGATACAAAAAATCATTGACAAAAACGGATATTCGACAAACCAATCCTATAGCGACGATATGTAGAACAAATCCAGGATTTAATATTTTTGTTTTAAATTTTCTATCAATTATTCATTACATACCTAATACATTTTATTAATCCTGCAAGGCTATTTCAAATGATAACACGCAAAGAAAATTATACCCATTTTACACTGCGTGGATTTACTGTTGACAGTAGGAAAATGTATGGGTAAACATGTATTATTATCCTGTAGTTGGCAAGATTGCATGCATGATTCAAAAAAGTTTGGAAGCTTCTGAATTTTCATGCGACAGTAGGATTTTTTCGATCTGCGCCTGCGCAGTAGAACGATATTGGCGAAACTGCCGGCAAAAAGACGAACTACGAACGAATTTTCAGGTTGATCGATTTTCACTACCTGTCAAATAGTACGAAATAGTACCATAAAATGACAGCATCGCGTCTCGCTCACTGTTAAAAAATGAATTGGAGCTGCCAGTAAATCTATGCACGAGTAGAGGCGCTATTATGGTAAAATCACCAATAATCACCGACAGTCTGTTATTTATAGCGCCTATACACATGCACGGATTTATTTGCAGCAATAGTATGTATTTTAAACTATCGCGATAGTAATTAATTGTTTACACGTAAACGTGCTGGCTGTCTCGCCAATCTCATTTTTCAAGAGTTAGCGAGATGCGATGTTGTCATTTTATAAAACTGTTTGACAGGTAGTGAAAATCAGTTAACCTCAAAATGAGTCTGCGCGGTGTAGTTTATTTTTTACCGCCAGGTTCGCCACTGTCGTTTTATTGCGCAGACGTAGATATCGAAAAAAATCCAACTGTCGCGTGAAAATTCAGAAGCTTGCAATCTTGCAACTTAAATGATAATAAATATTTACACGTGCATTTTCTTGTTATGGCCGCGATAATACGCACTATCAGTAGTAAATCCATGCACGTGTAAATAGTGTATTAGTCTCTTTAATATTCCGCTAATGAACTAACCGCTAAAACACACTTTTACAGAAACAAACGGAAATGTGCATAGATAAGGTATGAGCAACTCAATTCCTAGCTATAGTCGATCCACTATTGGACGAAGCTTTCCGTAGGGTTTCTCACCTAACTTAACCCTCCCATAGATCAATTTTTAGACTTTGTGGCTATGACGTATTAAAATTACTCTATAGTGGTGTATAAACTGCGATTATCTACTCACTGAGCGACCTAGTAAATCACTTACAATAATTATTTATAATTACATAATTTTCGTGATAGTTGTCACATAATGCACAAGTTACTTCATTGTAAAAAATGTTTTTATTTCTATATTTACCAAAACCGTCATCATCATCAGGGGAGCGACAACCCGGTGTGGGTCCTGGCCTCCTCCAACAGCTCCCTCCACCTGTCCCTATCCAGTGTGGCCGCTTTCCAATTTGGTACCCCCAGAATACGGCAGTCACTGGCAGCTCCATCTAACCAGCGAATCTTTGGCCTCCCTCTTCTTCTACGTCCTATTGGATTGCTGGACATCACTCTCTTTGCCGGTTCATTGTCATTCATACGGTGCACATGACCTAGCCATCGCAGTTTCCCAATCTTAATTGATTGAACTGGGCTGCAATCTTCGTACAGCCCGTAGAGCTCAGCATATATCTTCTCCTCCAATTGGTGCCATCCCTGATCGGTCCATATATACGGCGCAGAATTTTTCTTTCAAAGATGTTCAGGGCTCGTTCATTTCGCAGAGTTAATGTCCAGGTTTCCGATGCGTAGGTGAGCACTGGCTTTACAAGTGTCTTGTAAAGAGTGCTTTTAGTTCGACGAGATAGTAAGCGGGACTTAAAATGTCTTAACAGACCAAAGTAGCATTTATTCGCAGACATGATTCTCTTGTTGATTTCTTCTGTAATATCATTATGTCGAGTTACAAGAGATCCAAGGTATATGAAACTGTCGACCGTATGAAATTTGTATGCACCAATAATTACCAAAACCATGATAATATCATAATCTGCGTTTTCTGTCGTGTGTATCATTTCCATTTTCCCGATATTACGAGAGTTTAGTTTCGAGTGAAATGTTTTTCATTTTGAGCTTTTAATTTTTTTTAGACAACGGTATTCATTTAAGAACACTATTTATTATCCTAATTTTTTTTTTAATATATTATCTTGGTGACTTTGAAAATAAGTACTAAAATAATTAAGAAGTATCGGTGGCATTAGTAAAAGTAAATGTGATATAAATAATCATATAATTACTAAAAACATGTCATTTACAAGAGATACTTACGACATGTCACTGAATTAACACATGTGTAAACAGTGAATGTTCGCGTTCCATAGGGACTCGTTTGAATGCGGCTGTCATAGATATTTATTGGATTCGTTCATTTAATTAAGACAAATCTCTACTTTGTACTCTATATTGATTCTATTTTAAACACCTCTTTTTATCGTTTATATAAAAGTGCGTGGATTAGTAAAGTGTGTCGTTTGGTTGAAAACTCCGGCAAAATGGTGGTTTACATTTATTATGTTTTTTTTTTCTTTATTTTCGTACCTAAAACGTGCTACTAAGAACAAATAAAACTAAAACGATCTATGAAGATTTAGCAAAGTTGAAAATAATGAAATTACATAATCTAACTGTCTTTCTTGTTGTACAGAAATGATCATATAAAATAAAAAAAAGTGTATTTTGGACTCTATTTAGTCATATATTTAAATATCAGTTAAAAATGTAAAAAAATATTTAATTTTCCTCGTTTGCACGTGAGTAAGATATGGCTTTAAATTCTATATGAGTGGTATGAGCGAGTGGAAGCATTTGCGCCAAAGGTTACTGTAATATACTGATTTCCGATAAGTAGAGTTTGAAGGTGTAGCCTGTATCCATTATTTCACCAGGGCTCGAAATGGACCGGAACGTACCAGAGCGCCGTTCCGGTTCATAAAATCCACAAAATTATCGCTCCGTCTCGTGGAAATATTAATTTGACCGTCTGAGCTAGATATTTCATATAATAAAAAAAATAACACACTTATTTTTATAAATTACATTTACAATTAATGTAGTTATATTTTTGATATTTTTGTAAAATTATCGAGCGCTCCAGTTTGTAAAATTTTCCATTTCGAGCACTGTATTTCACACTATACGGTTTTAACCGTACGGAAAAAATCGAACTGTGAAAATCCAAATCGGCAACAAGTTCACGGCATACGGTTTATGCACTGTCTTTTTCCCGTCACAAACTCAGTTTGTGGAGAGTATTGTACTGACCGTACGATTTAAAACCGTCTATTGAGAAAGCGTGCATTAGGTCACGTACACCACTGAGTCATCGGTGGCGGTCCGGTCGCCGTGAATACAGTGGAAATGGACGGCTGCTATACGGCGCCATTTCGGTTTATAACCGTCGCCGTGCAATGTGAAAAAGGTCATGCTCTTCTTCACGCCACTAAAAGAATATCGCCGTTAGATTTTTTGCCGTACGGTAAAAACCGTATAATGTGAAAGGAGCGTATGATGGGCATCGGTGAAATTCGGTTGCCATAAACTACACCGATGTAGGTGCAAAAATTGCCTGTTGCTTCGCTTTCTGATAAGTAGGGCTTAGCAAGACATTTCCTGGCGCCGGAGACATCATCTTCAGGTAGATAAAGTATGCCAATATTTTTTTAAATAATAAATGTATTATCTGGAGAAATGATAGCACATGATTGACATTCGTGCTGATTTTAATGCTGCGCTATTTGTAGCAACATGTTTTCAAATATTGTGTTGAAAGTAATTTAAACTCTGATTAGTTTTCAGATATTTTCTGACATTTTCTGAGAAGTTGAACGAGTTATATAAACCGCAAAAGTAAAGCAATATCCTGTTGAAACTTTTTCTCTTAGCAATTGCATGCGTTGCGTATTTATATCAATATCTGCTTAAGTCAACTGTCACTGCTAAATCAACACATCTATAAACTTTTGAGCACATCTTTGTTTGGTTAGATTAGGTTTGGTAATGACGAAGGGTGACTTTTGGAAAGAGGTAGATGGAGATCAGAGAAAAAGAGTACACTTGTCAGTTATACTTACGGGAAATAAGAAGATAATACGTGATACTAATCCATGGCCCTCACAAGGAGGGGGGGGGGCTGACAGGGCTCCAGCCTGGGGTACATTCAGAAAATACACAATACAAGCATTTAAATTTGAATTATATTGTAATACCAATATTTTCGGTAAAACTTTGTTTTGAAGTTTGTAAAATTGTCTCTTAATTTTAGAGATTTTTTTTGGGATTTTTTTTATTACTTCTAAAATTTGATTTGAATGTTAATCGAATTACGAAGAGTAGATTTATAAAATTTTAATACGTTATTATCTATATAAAATTCTTTCCCATTTAGGAATTTTAGTTAATTTAATATTAAAAAGTTGTTTTAATGGTTATTGAGTTTGAATATCACTGATATATCCTTACTAAACTAACCAAGCATTTCGTAACAATTTCCTACGAACGTCCAACTATTTTTTGATCTCCTGATGTAATGTCCTTTTCGCATTTTTCATCTACATTTTTTCATTTATCGTATTTTTATTTACTCGCGATCAACAAAAATGTTACACGTGCAAAAATTTATCGAGGAATTTATCGGATTTATTTGAAATTCTCAGAAGAACATGTTCACAATAATATCTTTCGCGTCATTGGTCGTTGTTACCAGTTTGGTTATATACCTTCTATTAGAAAAGCGAAAGATTCTTGAGTCAATACCCATATGAGTACATAAACATACAATATACATATTGTGTGGATATATTATTATTAATAATGTGGTGTTCGATATATGGGTTATGGTGTTGAGGATGATGACGAAGAATTCAAAGATTTATGCAGGAGCGAGTTTTATTTGCAGCGTAACGGTCGGTACGATAGATAAATACAATGACAGTACATATTACGTACTGAGATAGTTACGAGCCAGGTACTTAGATTCTAGTGACATTTTGATAAATCAGTATTCGAAATTTATACAGTCAAAAGTAATACCTAAACATTATATTCCAGTATATAATTATATTGAACGAGTCAGCGGTTTAAATACGAGTAGCTGTGAATTTTATTTATTATTACAGTCATAGTATAATATAATACTATGGGAATGGATATTAGACTAATTCTCCATTGCGATACCGTATTTAATATCGCCAATCAATCTGCTGACATAGGTAAACAGTTGTTTACCGGTATATGAGTTTCTGGGAATTTATTATTGCGGTCGAATAATTTGATACATTAAAAATAGATATAATGATCAATAATATACTGACAGATACAATAATACTAAGTTACATACTTACGTCACAATTCAATATGTGTAGATTTAAATTATGTTGTTTTTGATGTTATAAAATATTATTGTTCTTAGGTAGGAACTTAGTATTATTGTCATAGTATAGATTAAAAACATGGCGATACTATTTCTCACGATTTCATGCCAATTAGTATGTCACAGTAATAGCTCATATATCACTCTTATAACACCGCAAAATACTGAAAAAGTTGAGCTACAAGAATGCAGTGTCGTGCTCTCAGGAAAATACTGAATATGTGTGAATAATAGCTCCAGTACAACCGTCAAGGCAAAAACATTTTATCAGAGTTGTATTATATAGCTAATTTTAATGTAATGTGTTAGAAATGGTAGTAATGAAAAAAGGAATCAAAGTTTTGGTTTACAATAAACGGTTCAAATGTATGTTAAATGTTGAACAATGCCAATGCATGTTACTAGAGTCCGATTTCTATAAGCTGGCGTAAACGTCATAATGGTTCTTTTATGAACTTCTTCTTCTTCTTCCACCCTGTCACGTCCCAACATTGGGGCATAAGTCAAACACAAGTTGGCGCCACTTCACTTGGTCCACTTCGCCTCCCGCCATGTCAAACCTGCAGCACGTAGGTCGCTTTTGTAGCACCGCTGCAGGGTGAGGGAAGGCCGGCCACGGTGACGGAACCCTTGAGGCTGTGCCACAAGGGTACGAAGTGCCGCACTCTTTGGCGGCATCCGGAATACGTGTCCCAGCCACGTAAATCGTCTCTTCGTGATAACTTCAATCACCAAAGGTTGTTGTGTCTTCTCACGAACTCGGGTGTTTATGACGCGGTCGTACCAATGTACCCCTAAGATTCGGCGGAGACATCGATTCTCAAGGCTCAAAAGCTGAGACTCTTGAAGCTTAGTAAGATGCCATGTCTCACTGCCATACAGGAGCACAGGTAGCACGCACGCGTTAAACAAACGACATTTGGTCCTCCATGCGACTCCAAGTTGTTTGAACGCAGAGCCCGCCACACCCATGCAGATTCCAAGCTCACTAGAAATACCACCATCATCGGCAACCGTGGCACCCAAGTATTTGAATCTGGACACCAGCTCTAGTGGAACTAAATTCCTAAATTCCTCCCGTTTCAGCATCTTAACACTGCATTACGTCCGCCCCCCGCCAAATCTAGCGACGCGATGACGTGTACGCCAGCTTATAGAAATCGGAGTCTATGTATCGATTTAAGTTGAACCCCTAGTCGTAACCAAGATGTTGTCAAGTGAAACAACAAGTTTGACGTGCCGATACGAGTTGTTATCACCTTGGTTACTCTAGAAAATTTGCTAGACAACCAGTTGACTCGAATGATGATTCACGGTTGAATAAAAAGAAAGGATCTGAACTTTTTTCCAATTTAACTTGCAAGTTATTGATTAACTTTGTTGAAATATAATATAGTTCACACTTATCAATTGTTGACATTCAACATAAAATTGAGCGACAATAAATTCCACATGAGAATACGTCATTAACCACGTCTTGTTCAATCTATTAGTTTCATGACTTGGGTACAAACACACATTAAAAATACAGTTTCCAGAACATCAAACTTACAAAAGGTGTTAACAAAAATGGTCTGTTTCTGAGATTGTTTCAAATTAAGTGTGTTCAATAAAAAACGATGAAATCTTAAACCTTTGAACACTATAAAGAAATCATTTAAATAATAATTACAAGATGAAAAGAACTTTCTATATACTAGGTTTTTAAATTTTCTGTTGAATCATATAAACTTGACAATTCATATTTTAGACAATAATAATTTAGGACAAATAAGGCAATTGCCAACAAATCATTTTTTTGCTATCTTGCAACAAACAAACAAATATAGAATACTGAAATGTCATTTTGATTTCCATAGTAACGCACGTGTATATTAATAATTTAGTTGCTAGGACCACCCCATTAGCAACCAATACTAGTGGATTGGATTACGGATTTCTTCCGACATAACTTTTCATACAAAACAGAATTAACTTAAAATTAATTCAATTCTACTTAAAGATGGCTAAAAGTATTAAAAGAATGCACTGGCATCGTGTTCTGATATATTCTAAAAGTTTTAAATGTCTAGCTAGTCGGAAAGTTAGTTAAAAATCGATTGCAAGATTTGTACTGGATAAACAACAACCGGATAAATAAGAATACGAGCTATTAAAAACGTTGTAAAATACAGTTTCCAGAACATCAAACTTACAAAATGTGTTAACAAAAATGGCCTGTTTCTGAGATTGTTTCAAATTAAGTGTGTTCAATAAAGAATGATGAGATCTTAAACCTTTGAACACTATAAAGAAAATCATTTAATAAAAAAGTAGATAGATCGAGAAAAACGATAGATCGGGGAACGATGGATGCGGGATTATTTAACATTGTTCTTATGGGTGTTTGGCCTGGACTTTTAAAAAAGAACGATACATACGGGAAAACGATGAATGCGGGAACGATAGATCGAGGTTCCACTGTACTAAATAAATTATGTCGAAAATTACTAAGTATATTATTTTGGCAAATGAATGCGCATATAATCACAACATTTATGGCCTATATTTAAACGCAATTTCATTTACTAATTTATGAACTTCAAGATAATTGTAAATATAGTTAGTTTAATTAATTATTAGAAGTGCGGCAATGAACAGTGCGGTGAAGGGTTTTGCGTTGCATTATTGCATTGAGAATTTCAGCTCCATCAATACTAATTAAACATGAATATCCAAATAATGCGCTAGAGTATGCAATCTGTTTAGAATAAATTAATTGCTATTCAATTCGTTGAATAACTTGTATCATGATTTATTATTTTTCACTTGATGGAAAGACGTTAAAGACAACCTACTCAACTAGACAGAACCTATTATAATATGAAAATGACTCCTGCACATCTATTCTATACACAAGATTGTTAACGGCGGCTATCGGGAGTAGTTTATCAAATTTATGTACTGAGAAGGTAAACTGTTACAATAAGTTAATCGTCTGAACTGTCAAAAAGTGCAATGTTTTAACAGCACATTTCTTAGCTGTGTTAACTTTTAGAGCGAGATAGACAATTTTGACGGTTTCGACGGCTAACTTATTGTCACAATTATAATACCTCAATACATAAATATGATAAACTACCCTTGATAGCCGCTGATAGCTGTCAATAGCAGCCTTGTGCATAGAATAGATGCGCTGGATACAATTTGCATTTAAGTTTATTTACTTATTTGTCCTTAATTATTAATACATAAAATTGTCAAGTTTATATGATTCAGCAGAAAATTTAAAAACGTGATATTTATTACAAACCGATAGCTTAATCTTTGTCCCGTATTTTTCATTCATTTGATCGGAAACACGATTTATAAAGAAAGTTGGAAATATCCATCAGTATTTTAAGAGCAAGCCTATAAAGAGGAAAAAGTATATAAAATACCTTCCATGCCGGCAGCACTTTGAAAAAAGTGAAAAATAATATCTTCTGCAATCGAGACATAGGTCTGGGCATTTGATGCAGGGCGATCAAGTGCTATATCATACCCATATTAGACTTAGGTAACTGCTCTTGATACATTTACAGTCATCAAAAAATGATGCTTCACATAAATTGTAGTGTCACGTGATCCGCTCGATTAAGACCGGATGTGGTTTGGTGGGCTATTAAATTCAATGACCCTGGATAATATATGATGTTGTACTACAATTTTGTTGGCAAGTATTGATTGAAGACACTACCAAAATAATAAAAATGGTCTGAAACTTTATGCTTGCATATGAAAAAGAATATTTGTCACAGCACAAAACGACGTTTGCAGTTTATATTAATCATTATTTGACAATAAATATGATGGCGTGCGCGCGATGGGCGAGTAGATCGTGTCTAGTCATTCATTGATCACGGGTTCGAATACTGCATCTAAAAAAATGTTTGTTTGTGTCAAAGAATAAAAAGATAATAGGTTCAGCAAGTAACTGATACTCATTTCTCGTAAAATCAAAAAACCGTAAAGAAATCTTTTCAGAAGGTGTATATTTCACATTTTACTTAACGAGATTATTGGTTTATTTACCATTAAAATTTTTATCATCTTTTTCTTCGATACCATCTTTTGAACTGGCGACTTTTAATCAATTTACATCAGTGTCTTCGCCAATATTTACTCGAGCATGTCCTATAGCCAAAGGGGTGTGATAATTCAGTTGCCATGGAGACGGCATGCAGCAAATATCAACAAACATGCCAGCACCACCTACCGTATTTACATTTTGCAAGCAGCTTCTGTTTGGAATAAGTCTACGCTGGCAAACACTGAAATCTCGTACCAATGGTTGTTAAATTTATCAATCATAACCTTTTAAATTTTGAATCCGATCTGACTTCAATGGCAATGGTGTGAAAATAAAACAACATGTTTATATATTTTCTTCATTACATCTTCCACTTTGCTTCAAGGTTTTAATACTTTTAATTGCGTTCTCATTTAATTGGTAGAATTCCATTCTAAAAATGATAATATAAATTAAATACAATTCTACCAGACGTTTTTTAAGTCGATAGCTATTCCTGTTTTAATCTTGATAATGGTATTACAACCGAAATAGTTATCGATTGGAATGCACTCTTGTCAAGTTTACTGTCTACAACACTTGTGCGTCAAATAGTTCTCAATTTTTTACTGAAAGCAATGTTGCCATCTTTTTACATGCTGATTATAATACAAAGATGTAAAAAGTATAGCATTTTGTAATACATAGAACATTTGTTGTAGAAATTTTTTATTACGAAAAATGCTCATTTTGAAACTGGTTTGTGGTGGCAATGCGTATGCTATGCACGCACTGCGATGCGTTCCTCTGGATAACGAAAAATTAACGAATTTACACTTGGCTATAGGGAGTAAATTCGATAAACCAGGCTTATAAAAATAATTCTCGGGGAAGTATTTAACAAACTAGATATTTTTATAATTACATTACGCAAAATTCTTACGCATGTCGTGCAATGTAGTGAACGAAAAAATGCATGAATGAATGAAAAAATGCATGAATGTCTACATATAATATATTTATTGTCACATCACAATTTTCCGCCCATGTCCGATCCTAATAGGATCATATGGGCCTCCACAGAGTAGAGGTTTGTATTAACAGATTTTGTTTTTTTACGAGAAATGGATGTTAGCCACTTGCCAAACTATTAGGTCCATACCCTGACTCACACACAAATTGAAAAATAATATGTGTACTTGCCAGACCCAGGATTCGAACCTGAGACCCACGGCGTGATAGTCCAACGCTTAAGCCGCGCGGCCACCGTGGGTGTCACATCACATACCTAGTCAAAATTATGAGGTTAATCGAAATTTTTAATTTGGTTTTTTTTGTATGTTAAATTTGCCTAGTGTACCTAGATACTTTGAGAGATACTGGACATGTAAATTGAATACCAAATATATGCATTGCAAGATATTAAGGTCCATATACAAATGTATTATTTCTGTAGTTTCTCTATGCGAGTTTTCAGTTTTTTTATCAAATCGAAAACAATATTAATTTACGTTTACATCTTAATTAAATATTAGAATAACTATCAACTACTTAATATAAACTTACTATTTAAACTGTTTCCATATGAATCGGTTTTAGTGACTCGAATATGTTATTTTAGTATCTTTAGGTATCGGTTGCGCTTTACTGGACTGTATTAAGGTGGGTTCAGGATTTGGATGTTGGTGAGGGACAGTGGAAGCAGGAGTGTGTCCACGCACTGACCTTTGATGTTAAGCTGGTCCGGACTGCTGGCTCTTGGGACGCTCTTCTGACTCCCGGGTCCTGCACGCATATACTTTGTTGCTGATTGTTAAATATAGCACTATAACTTTCACATGAATCATCAGAATTAATCATTATTTTTATTTAATTATTATTTTAAATGTATGGTGACACTTAGTGGATAATGAATTTATGTTGAGGCGTGGTGGTCTTTATTCAATACGGTTGAACCGTCATTTCTGAGTCGCCCTGTATGGAGTTCGTATGGTGTGACTCGCGAGTTGAATTACGCTTCACGATGGTCAAACTGTAACGAAGTCTTGATGCAATCGTGGTTTTGATGTAATTAACTGTTTATCAATCACGGTCGACTGATGATCCGTAACTGAGTTGCGCCTGGACTTGCGACAATAATTTGGATTATAGGTAGAAAGGAAATATTGGAATAAGGGCGACCATAATTGGCCAAACTAGCCGTTATATTATATATCTGTTCACGACAAATATACCACTAACATATTATAAGTCACATAGAATAATAACTCGCATTCTCCAAAAACCATAGTTTGAATAAAATGCAGAAAACACTAGAGCACTATTTTTCGTATTCACAAAGTATTAATGAAATATGAATATTAACGAATGACATTGTTAATCTGATTTTTAAAAGTATTTATGGATATATGGACGGCCACAAAGGCCGAGCGGCTGACGCGTTGGCTCTTAATGTCGTGGACCCCAGGTTCAAATCCTGTGTCTGACAAATACGCATATTGTTTTCAATTTGTGTTTGGACCTAATAGGTTGAGCAAGTGGTAAACATCCATTTATCGTAAAACAAAAATCTGTTAACCTTCACTCTGTTAAGTTAAGTTATTAAGATCGGACATAGTCAAAAGGAGATATATAGAATATGGATCTTATTATGTCTCCTTATTAAGATGTAAAATTTGCCATGACAGGTGAGAAAAATTACAGACTCCTGGTTGGATTGAAAGATCTTAAGGCCTGAATATCATTTACCAAAGATTGTTTTTTGGAAACGGTTTTTATATAATTAAAGTAATTTTTGATATACATTTTTTTGATATTATATTGATGCATTCAGAATCATTTGGCATTATTAACTAAAAAATGATAAAATTGAAAAATATGAGTTACGTCTTAAGAGATACTAGTTACTGTCCGTATCGTTAGATAATATATAAGAATGTAACATTCTTTTATTGAACATACAATATTTATAACGTAAGTTATATTTGTCACAATTAGATAAGATACATATAGCATAGTCGTCAGTGCACATGCTCGTGATTCCCGTTGTCTGCGAGTCCGAGCCTGCTGGATGTCGTATTTTTTTTCAAAAAGATTTTTCTAGTGGTTATATATTTTTCAAAAGTGTTTTCAAATTATGTGTATTTAATAATTATTAATATTATCATCAATATTTAATTATTTGGAAAAAATAGTATTTATGACATAACAGCAATTGGCCAATGCATTGTAATATACAATAGATAATATAAAGTATGCAACAGTAATGAACCAAAGAAAATAATATGCAATAGTCAAAAATTGTGTAATTCTGGCGGCGCTTTTCAGTAGACTTGGGGTGGATTCTGGATCCTGGGGGATGGCGCAGGGATTCAATCCAGACACTAACCTTTGATGTTGAGGTGGCTGGCACACTGGAGCTGGTTCTGTGTTCACGCATTAATAAACTGACGGTGGTTTATCACAATTACGGTTAAACTTGTGTTTTGGGATCAATGGTGATGAAAAGTTCAGGATAAACGAGAGACGCGACATTCGTTCAAGCCATATCAGATTTAGCGCAACAAAGGTCGAACAGATACGTGATGGATGAGTCATCCTGTATTGTTAACGCGGCGTAGGCCGTATCGTATCAGATCACGGTGCAATGAAGGCCAAAATGGTATTGCATGGATGAGTCTACCTGTATGCACAGCTGTTTACGATCAATTCACAAGTACCGGTATCGTTACGGTTATTAGTTATATTACAATTGTAATGTAATGGACTATTTATTTATTAACGTGCCTGGTATTAAGGTAAGTAGGTAGGAAATATTTTGTACTGGGTTAAGGATTGTTTTAGGATCATAATTGGCCCAAACAATTACTAATAACAAGACACAAATAAAACAATAATTCTGATTTTAAATATTTCAGAAGGGAGTTCTTTGAAACAAGCTAATTCAAATAGTTAACATTTGCATAGATGTATACATAATATTTTAGTAGGACCATTGATGAAAATAATGATGCATAAATGTGTCTACATAAATAATAAATAGCTTAAATATGATGATTCAAAGAACACTTCTGTAAAATATTTTAAATGTGAGTTAGAATAGTTCTGCATTCAGTTGACAAATAATTATTATATTATAATAGAGTAATACAATGAATAAACTTAGTAATAGGAAAGTTCAATAATTTTACCACGTTTTTTCTAGCTCGTATTCTTGTTTGTCCGGTGGTTGTTTATCCAGTACAAATCTGGCAATCGATTTTTAACTAACTTCACGACTAGCTAGATATTTGAATATATCAGAACACGATGCCAGTGCATTCTTTTAATACTTTTAGCCATCTTTAATTAGAATTGAATTCATTTTCAGTTAATTCTATTTTATATGAAAATTTATTTCGGAAGAAATCCGTAAGAAGTAAAATACTATTATTGGTTGCTAAGGGGGTAGTCCTAGCAACTAAATTATTAATATATACGTGCATTACTTTGGAAATCAATATGAAATGTCAAAATGACATTTCAGTATTCTATATTTATTCAGTATTTCTATCATGTACAATAAGAAGATTTTATGAATACATAGAATTGCCAAGTTTATATGATTTAACAGAAAATTTAAAAACGTGGTATATAAAAGGTTTTTTTTTATCTTGTATTTATTTAAAAATAAATATATATTTTAAAATTAAATGGTTTTAAAGAAATATCAATTTATAGCATATAGCTACTTACCCAAAACTTTACTTTTCTTATAATGATAATATTGTTCATATTTACAATAACGTAGGCATTGTCTCAAAATAGAAAAGTTAAAACAAAATTGAACATGATATCATTACTATATAAGGATATAAAATTAATGCCTTTTCCCCGGATAACCCTAGAACGGCGAAACTGATCCTGATCAAAATAAATGTACTGTATAGTTTTATATAAGCAATATCTTTATGCCATAATAATAGTAAAAGGAAATAGCCAAGAACCCTTGCTCTTTCATCCGGCGATGGGATTTTCGACTTTAAACTTTTATGAGAAAAATACCCCTGTTAGGAAAGGTGATATTAAAGCCATTTACAAAAATAATGTATACACTAAAAATACAAAATGGAAACGGTTTTTTAACGAAATTGAATCTTTGTTTTTAGCTGGGGGAGGGTCAGAGTTTGTGTTTGATCCTCATGTTTATTATTTAGAATTTTTAATGAAGCCTTAGAAGGGAACAGCGAAATTCAATATTGCGAGAGACCTTTACCCGTTTTAAGGTGTGCGTACGCCTTTGATCAGAAGCTCGATAGAAAAATGTTGAGACTAAAAATGAAAGCAAAATAATTTAATAAACTCATTTTATCGCTGATTTGTGGTTACGAAATTTTATTAATTTTTAAAAAGAAAATTTTCGTTGAACACGAAACGAAGCATTTTATAATGCATTCTAATCATTTTACTAAAAATGCTGTAACGGGTTTTATTAGCAAGATCAAAAATTTTCCGAACGTTAAAAGCGTATTAATTGTTTTTTGTTATATTTTTCTGTAATCTAATAAAAAAATAACAATTTTGCTTTTAAGCAGAGTACCTACATATGCCTCCAAAGAGTGGATGATAGGTATTCAATGACGAAAGGTAGAGGTAGGCTGTTAATATCTGACATAAAGAGTGCACATTAAACTTTGTTAGTCATACGTATTTATTTTTTATTGAACTTAAACTACAATTTACAGATTATGTTGGTTATATTTTTAAAATCAATTACAACCTGCCTAAACCAAAACATAATAGCTCTGACAAAATTGTGCATACCTATTCATTCATACTTATTTGTTTTCGTTGGATTAAGAATACATATTACACATATTTTTGGTTCATTTATTTAAATTCATAGTCCATTATTGTGCCTATAAAATATTCAAAGGTATGAATGATTTAATTGGATATTTTTAGAGATTTTATAGATAGACAAATATTTTTTTACTATAATCTATTATGTCTTGGTTTTCGCAGGGTTTCATTGAATTATAAAAACTAACCAACGCCATCTGTAAAATGCACCCTTATTTAATTGAAAACAAATACGTATGACTGACAAAGTGAGTGTGCACTGTTTATGGCGGATCTTAACAGCCTAACTCCACCCTTCGCCACTGAGATATATTATCATAATTTTATGAGAAATGGTTATTAATGATTCAGCTAACCCATTGAATCATTGGAAAAAACACATTATGTACCTACTTTTTTCTAACTGCTGTGTCGAGCCCATGACATATAGCTTCTCCACAAATAAGACCACCGTCGATGCTCAATATGATACTTCTATATGACGTTAAAGTATGAAAATTTACGAAGACAACTATTAAAATAATTAAAGCATGTGTAGGGATTGCAATACCGGTATTTAAAAACCGGTATTAAATTAATTATCGATACCGAAATACCGGTTTCAAAAATCCAAAATACCGGTATTTTCTGTATTTAGAAACCATACGTGTATAGTGTATTTCAACAATGAATTTAATGTTATTTTTCATTACTTACTACTGTTTTGTATATTAAATTTAGTGTATGTATAAGTTTTATGCTGACAAAACGTAAATATATTGACTGAAACCAACAAAAGTAAAATAATATTAAAACAAAATCCCTCAACTTAGAATTGCTGCGATGAATTATCATATTTCGAAAAAGAAAACTATCGTGGCAAATATATCAAATTATTCTATATCTAGGTATTGATCCAACATTGATACTAGATACTACATCAAAGAAACGTTGAATATCATAGATTTTTCTGTACCCGGACTGTATACTAGCTGTATCCGTATATACTGGCAAATATTAATTTTCATGTTCCCATTAATATCACTCGTAACTCTACGGTCTTTATGATACCTCGTCGCAGGACAGATGTTATGTTTCATGATGCTGTGTATCGTGCGATTAACTTATTTGATGGCACCATAAAGGTTGATTTATTTTTTATTAACTATATAATGTTTGTGAACGTGCTAAATAGGTTAAGTTTATAATTGTATAATATTATCATGTTTCTTCAATATTTACATAAACACATGCTGTCTTTTCTACTTTCTTGTTATATTAGTTGTTATTTGTAATTCAGATATTTTTATAATTTTGTATTTATTATGTATTATGGCGCATTGGCCAATCGGTGTAATGCCGTAATATTCTTTTTCTAAATAAATAAATAAATAAGTATTTGTAAAAATTAGCAGATCTAAAATATTATGATCTATATCTATACATATTTACAAAGGTCAACATAATAAACGTGGGTAGGTACTTTAGGTTGCTATAAAATAGTATTTTAAATAGATTTTAATAGTTATATTTATTGATAGGTACTTTTTCTATACTTAATATGTTTTGACAAATACCGGTATTGATACCGGTATTCGATAAGAAATACCAAAATACCGGTATTGATATATTCATTCGGTATTACAATCCTTAAGCATGTTGTTCTAATAAAAAAATATCAATAAATCTTACGTAGACAAGGTGAGAAATAAAAAAATATATTTTGAAAATGATGTTTGGGGTTCCCCCACTGTAGGTGTTGTCCTTATGATCACGTTGGGGTCACCAATTTGGGTGTTGCGGATGATGATGAAGAAGTCGAAGATGTATGCAGGAGCGAGTTTTATTTGCAGCGTAATGGTTTCTACAATAGTATGTTACAGCAGTTATGTGACAATACTAAGCGTATGAGAGGTAAGGATCCGAGGTCCGCATCTCGGTACGATCAGATGTTTGGGCGAAGCGTTATAGAGGCTGCGATGGTAACAGACTGGAAACGTATCTTCGAGTGACATTTTGATAAATCGTTCTTCGTAATTTATACAGTCGAAAGTAATAAATAAACATTATATTCTAGTACATAATTATCTTAAACGAGTCAGCGGTTTAAATTCGAGTAGCTGTGAATTTAATTTATAATTACAGTCATAATATAATATGAGACTATGGGAATAGATATTCGACTAATTTTCCATTGCGATAGCGTATTTCATTTCGCCATCCAAACCTGCTCATACAGATAAAAGTTGTTTACTGGAACATGATTCGCAGGGAATATATTATTGCGGTCGAATAATTTGATACATTAGAAATAGATATTTGATCGCTAATATACTGAAAGCTACAGATGTAAACGTATTGAAGACTATTTTAAATATGGAAATGTGATGAGAGGTGATTAATATGAGATAATACAGCCAAAATATACGGGAGAAACGCAGTATTGGAACAAGATAAATTTAACTTACCGGTGAATTGAAAATATCAGCTTGAACTCAATTACTTTCCGTATAATCCGTCAGTATTGTAAATCAATATAAACTTTTATGCAGTGTTTCGAACCGTTTTTAATTAGTTATAAATAATACTTTTATTTATACATTTGGAGTGTAAATTCAGTGAACTTAAATCATTGTTTCAATATCTACCCTGTTTTTACCCTATAACCTGCATCCTCGATGGCCGCACGGCTTACGCGTTGGCATATAGCTTTCGAATCCCAGGTTCGAATCCTGAGTAAAGTACACGTATTGTTTTTCAATTTGTGTTCTATGAGTTCTTTCAATGAGTTAGAGTATGTATGGACCTAATAGTTTGAGCTAGTGACCGATATCAATTTCCCGTAAAAAAAATCTGTAGCAATCATACCACTCAGCACTACAAAGGTAACACACTTCGATATTTATGTTTTGTTATCAAAATAAATGAGAGTGACGGAAACGATTGTCAGCATTTTTTCAATCATAACCTAGATCAACAGTGTCTATCATGATTTTATTAAGATCGGGGTCGAAAAAAAACCGTTTCTCGACCTTTTACGCTCATCAACATGCAGCACAAACTCTCCAATGAATAAAGGATTGGGCTAACACAGTAAAATCAATCATTTATTCATATTAATAATTTTATCGAATGACTATTAAAGTGTCAATTTAGTTTCTAAAATTAAATTCAAATTCCATCAAGTACCTTCGGTTGATAGTATTAATATATCCATTATATCTTTGTTGTACTAGGACCAGGGAACTATTAACTTTAATATCGAAGCCTTAGTCTGTAATCTTGCTTTCAGAAAAAAATATTCATATAAACAGATTTGACGGGGAGCTCTCTGGTATAAAATATTACACGTTTACTCTTTGTCCAAACACCCAATATCTTTCGTTCATCAAACACTGAAAGCTTGAAGATACCCATATTCACACACATTTAAAAAAAACATCTCGAAATTATCAAATAAAAGATGTATGAATTACTACTTGGTAGAAATCTATTGAGAAAGCGGATTGTTTTCAAATTAAAACTGCATCTTTTATTATCGTCGGAAACTGAAGTAGTATAAAGATATCTTTCAAAAATAACATGTAAGTCAAAATAAAGATCTAAAGAGAAAAAACGGTACTGTTTGGTTATCAGGAATACAGCGGAAAACACATTTTGAAAAAAAAAGATATACTGGATTATTTGTTAGTTTGGGTCAGTTTAGATTAGGTTAGGTTAGGTAAGGTTAGGTTTGGTTAGGTTAACCGTTAACCTAACAAATAATCCAGTTTATCAGCTACTTTCAAAATGTGTTTTCCGCTGTATTCCTGATAACCGAACAGTACCGAAAAAACCACTATTCTTAAATGTTTTGGTTCACGATTTGTTTATAATATCTACGAGTGTAAGTCTCTATATCGATCGATTGCACCACATATACGCACATACACGAATGTCCGTGTAACAGCAATAATTAAAAAACAAAGCATAGTGTTTTTTCGATGTGTGAATAAATTTCATTCCTTTGCCATTTTAGAAACCCCCTGTAGCGAAAGTAATCCGGGCTATATAAAAAAGAGAGGATGTTTGAGTAAGCCAATCATTTGTTTCAAATAGACAAAATAAATAACTTAATAAAACACAAATAAAGAAGTTTAACACCCTTGTTTTGTAATTTGATACATAATCTAATATCATTATCATCATCAGCCTGAATTTATTCACTGCTGGATGAAGGCCTCTTCAAGCTGCTTCCACTTCTCTCGGTCCTGTGCATTGCGTTGCTACGTACTTCCGCAGAACTTTATCATTTCATCGATCCAGCGGCCTCTAGGTCTACCTTGCGGACGTTTTGTACTTTTTGGATACCACTGGATGACTAGATTTGTCCAACGATTGTCTCTTCTTCGAACTATGTGTCAAGCCCATCTCCATTTATGGCTTTTAATAAACTCTATTACATCGCAAACCCTTGTCTGCTTCTTTTTCCACTCATTCCTTTTTTTGTCCTTTCGCGTTATGCCCAGCATGCACCTCTCTATACCACGTTGTGCTACTCTATAATATATAATCTAATATAAAGGTAATTAATTCACTATTTATTTTATCTAATCAAGTTGTTATTTCTTGTTCATATCAGTGTTTAATACCCGGCCTTCTTTCTTCGACAAAAGACTAAATTAATACCTACTTGTTTTTTTAATGGTGTTTTTTAACACGCCGCGCCATTTCCCCGGTTGGGGTACCAAATAACACCCCTCTTTCCATGTCGGACCTGGAACGCGCAGATCGTTCTAGTGCCAACACTACAGTGTGAGTTAACTTCAGCTAAGATGCCAGAATGTGTTGGGCCAAACTATAAAGGGGTGGAGTGTCACACTCTAGGATGTGATTTAAGTACTTCTCCCTACCACGTGAATATTCACAGAATACAGTAACTCTTAGTTTATTAAATGCATCCCTCCATACCGACATGCATGCCAAGTTTCCTCAAAAAACTACTATCATCATAAATTATGGTACGTATGTATTTAAGAATTCTAATATTTACATAAATTAGTTTATATTATAAAAAACATACATATTATTACGAAAATAGTAAGTAGTATGAAGAATTTGTCTTATACACTATTTTTATTGTGATATTTGAACGGATTTGTCAAATGAATGAATGAATCATGGTTAAGTTGATAAACTGCGAAGATATTATATTGACATTTTCTGTATATATCAATCAATCATACAGATCATCTTTCATTCCCTTCATGTATCATCCATTTACTGTGTATCCAAGTGCGGCGAACGGGGTGACCCAAAACAAACTAGTGCGTGAGTGTATCGTCGGTGTTTTGTAAAAAGGGCGAATCAACCAAAATGCTACTTTACAGGAGGAGGATTTTTAACTTTTGATATTTATTTGTTTTTTACCTGTAGATGATTATAAATATCTAACAAGTTTATAATAAAGCTTAGAAAGAATACTGTCATTATAATAGGTATTATTATATAAAATGTTAAAAGGCCTAATATGTCACATTTGCTTTTTATTTCGTAATTTTAATTAATTAAATTTTAGTCGATTATCGTTTTTAAGTACTTTCCTGTGGAGATAAAAATTCGCCGTTTTTACACAACAAAGCTAGTGGGGTACATATTGTATTTTCATTAAAAACTCAATTTCACCAAAATGGTTGATTCGCCCTTTTTACAAAACACCGACGGTATGACCCGTGACATTGCCAGTGCGCGCCAGCCCTTAAATCATCATAAAGTTCAGTGCCTCGTATTCTTCTTCATCACCCTCTTCCCCTATATCCGGAATTCCCAGCATTACCTTCCAATAATACAGTCCACTTGCAAAATGGTCAAACACTATCTAATATTTTTTTTTCTCCTGCGGCGCTAATTTAGTTTATAGACATTGAAATTAAAATGTGTAAGTAACGGCAATTATAGTCTTCCTAAAAGACATACTTTGCCTCTGTATATCATTGCCTACTGCTTTACACGTATATTTTGTAATGTTCCTATCTGTACCTTAATATTATATATCGACCGGGCAGAGGTTAATTAGGAAAAGATTGGAATCACTGACATATAAGAAGGGCATTATTAAACATTTTTTGAGTATTACAGATATTAGTTGCAGCCTGGTTTTTATCAATTGCGTGTTGCATATGCTTGTTTTGTCCTGATCCTGTTAAATCACGCTTCTGAAATTATCAATTTCTTGGCGGATGTCATTCAAGCACTTTGTTATATTTGTTCACTGACATCCTTTCAATGTGATCACCTGATCACCCATTTAGACGAACCTAGTATTTCTCCAAACATTTAAATTTATCAAGAAGTGTCTGATGATACAGACGTTGACCGAATGAAGATATCCTACTCATTATACGGTATCCCATCTTCTCAAATTTGATGCAAATAACATAACCCTCTTTCTGCCGGTACCGTTGCCAAATTAATATCTATGATCCTGCTAACAACTAATTGCCCAGCCGTTTTAATTCCCCCTGCGCCGCGAAGGGTTAAAAACGAGCGGGAAAATGAACACAGGCAATGGGTATGTATATATATTTTAAGCTGTAACAGAGCGCTGACATTTTTAATCCACTCATATTTGGTAAAAATAACACCTTACCTAGAAATAACTCCCCTAAATAGGACACTTTGCATATTATGCATAGTGCTAGTGCACTTATCTAGTCTGACATATTGTGCTACAGCCGCCATCTTGAAAAATTTGAGGTTTTTTAGTTTTTTCACCATTATCAACGACTGGAAAATATTTCTAATATTAATTAAATAATATTGAAAATAAATATTTGGTACAGTTCGGTTATGAGGAATACAGCGGAAAACACATTTTGAAAATACCCGATATACTTATTAGGTTAACCTAACAAATAATCCAGTATATCGGGTATTTTCAAAATGTGTTTGCCGCTGTATTCATGATAACCGAACAGTACCAAATATTTATTTTCAATATTATTTAATTAATATTAGAAATATTTTACAAGATAAAAAGAACTTTTTATATACGAAGTAAATAAAAAACAAACAAACAAATATATAATACTGAAATATCATTTTGACATTTAATTTTGATTTCCATAGTAACGCACGTATATATTAATAATTTAGTTGCTAGGACCACCTCTTTAGCAACCAATAATAAGTATTTTACTTTTTACGGATTTTTCTGAAATAACTTTCCATACAAAACAGAATTAACTGAAAATGAATTCAATTCTGCTTAAAGATTACTAATAGTATTAAAAGAATGCATTGGCATCGTGTTCTGATATATTCTAAAAGTTTCAAATGTCTAGCTAGTCGGAAAGTTAGTTAAAAATCGATTGCAAGATTTGTACTGGACAAACAACCACCGGACAAACAAGAATACGAGCTAATAAAAACATTGTAAAATCAGCATTCCATTTTAATAATAAGTAAAGAATACAAAAAAATCAACAGAAAAATTTACATTAAAGCCGGAAATTTTAACACATCTTGGATAATAAGAGAATAATGTTCATCTAATATCGTCATTCGAGGTTGGAAGATAAAATTTGGCAATTCTTACATATTATATTATTGACCAAAAAAGCTTCCCAACGATTCGTGGAGCTTTTTTATATAAAGTTAAACAATTTTGGACATTCGATGTGAGGTAAAAAATTGCACCTGCCAATTCCAGAAAAAGCAGGTTTGGATAGAAAGCAAATATCATGGGTGAAGAATTTAAGGACATTGTGCAACAAAGAGCAACCTCGTTTTTTCGCGAATTTAACTGAGTAGATCGCTTTGATGACTTTATAAAGTAGATGGCATTTACAGGAGAAGACTAGTTACGTCACCTTTGTGTTTTTATTCTTAGAATTTATTACTAAATTAAATGCTGCACTCAACCCAGGTACGTCCTTCACTTTTCTATACTGGGTGAACGTGTTAAATTAACACGTTAACTACGGTACTGTTGTATTTCCAAGAGAATTACTGTTGTGAAAAATTAGCTCCTGAGTTGAATTAATTTTTGCGTAACGCTAAGGGGTGTGTGCTGTCCCCGCGAATTTTCAGATTACCTACTTAACCCACATTTGCGAGCAAAAAAGTTTTACAAAACTGCCATAACGATGTAAAATAAACTTGAGACAAGGATTTTAGCTTACAAAATTAATTTGTATCTTCATACCAGTCACTATTTTCTTGTATCATTATTATTTTCTTTCTTTCGATGGCGCGATAGATGAGCTTGAGCCTTCAAATCAAATCAAATTTATTTATTTAACATATAATGAATATAACAAATTATAAATTCAAAGCGTTCACGACATGACATAAAATAAGTGTTTTTTTAAACAACATAGTTACAATTTTTAAAATAAATAATTACAAGATAAAAAGAACTTTTTACACACCACGTTTTTAAATTTTCTGTTGAATCATATAAACCTGACAATTCTATATATTATAAAAAACTTTTTATTGTACTTGATAGAAATACTGAATAAATATTATAGAATACAGAAATGTCATTTTGACATTTCATATTGATTTCCATAGTACCGCACGTATATATTAATAATTAAGTTGCTAGGGCCCATCTAGCAACCAATAATAGTGAGTAGTAAATATTACTATTAACGAATTTTTTCCGAAACATACAAAACAGAATTAACTGAAAATGAATTCAATTCTGCTTAAAGATGGCCAAAAGTATTAAAAAAATGCATTGTCGTCGTGTTCTGGTATATTCTAAGAGTTTCAAATGTCTAGCTAGTCGGGAAGTTAGTTAAAAATCTTGGACAAACAAGAAAAAATTTGCACAAGAAAAAATCTGTACCGCACAAACAAGAATACGACCTAATAAAAACGTGGTAAAATACAGAGAAATGTGAGTTAATAATACATTACGTAATAAAATAAGAAAAAAAAGTAGATGGAAGCACACAGAGTGAACAATTGATAGACCCTATCTTAAAAACTTATAAAACAACGTCCACTATCTGCCGCTTTCCTCCAGCTGGTAAAATCCTTTCTCTAGTTATTGACGATATTGTGAACGATACAATTTGCTGATGCTACTGGTTAGTTTTTAAAATTCAATTAAACCCTGCCGCAACCAAACTATACTAGTTTATGTATGCCATGGGCGATTGAACCAAAGTAGTGCACACTTTTTCAGTCATACTTTTTTGATTTCGTTGAATTAAGAATACATATTACAGATAAGTTTTTTTATAATTCATTCATTCAGTTTCCTATAAGCCCCGAATAACCAAACCAATATCGATAGAAAATATTCGGTTTAGTGACATAATTTTTGATATTTTATAATATAATAAACGAATATTTTTTTACTAATATCTAGTACGGCTTATATTGGGCAGGTTTAATTGAAATTTAACTAACAAACACTATTTACACATCGTAGTATTAGTTTGATGAAAACAAATAATTTTGACTGACAAAGTTTCGTGTGCAATATTTATGTCGGAACTTAATAGCCTACATCAACCCTTAGCCACTGGGTAACAGTATACAACCTTGTCGTAAACCACAATTAATGTGTATCTCTTTACTGATTTCGTTTTCAATCTCTATATTATTTGCTGTATGTTTCCTATATAGGTTAGCCAGTCAGTTCAATGTTTCTTATCTTTTTCTGTAAGCGTTTGACTAGTTTATCATGTTGACTTCCATCGATCTTTAATATGTTATTATTCTAATTACTAATACCCACGGTGGCCGCGCGACTTAAGCGTTGGCCTACAGCAGTGGTCGGCAAACCGCATGAGTCACATGCGGCTCTTTGGCCCCTTGAGTGCGGCTCTGCCACAAATGCCCTCTGCCATATTTGACATGGCTACAAAGAAGATGCAAAGAAAATCGGATGACGAAAATAAAGGGCCTACCAACCTGTATTATTTGTCGAATAACATGAAATTGGCGCATAACAAGAAGTCAAATTTAGAGGGACACTTTACAACTAAACACACGTCATTTAACACAAAATATCCCATCGGTGATGCAAAGAAGAAAGCAGTTGAGGAACTTTAGAAGAGTCAAGAAAAATCGTGTTCTGTATTTAATTACCGAATAAAATCTTCCAACAAAGTTAATATTGCATGTTTTGTGGTTAGTAAAGGAATTTCTAAGACAGGAAATCAAGAGTAAATTGAGAAGTCGTCTCGTCAGATGAGAACCTGGAATCATAAATAAGACTTAAAATTAAAAACATCAACTACAAACCTGACGTATCCAAACTTTCCAAGGAGATGCAAGTCCATAATTCACATTTAGTGTTTGTCAGTCATTAAATCATAAGACCTAAATCATTAACTAAAGTTTATTAAGTTAATAAACAGTGTACTGCTACCTCCGTACATTTCACCACATTTTTAATACTTCTTAACTCGACCGGGAGTAGGGAAGGGTTCATAATAAATAACTCATAGCGTAAGTTAACTGATAAATTATTAACTAAGTCTCTTACAGTCATATATTACAATAACTTAATTTAAATATAATGGCTTTATCTTATAACATTATCCTTTAATCCCAACTTAAACATTTGCTCGCGTCCTTAGACGTCGTCCCGCTCGA
The DNA here is from genome assembly GCF_057557595.1 of Rhyacophila brunnea. Lineage (NCBI taxonomy): Eukaryota > Metazoa > Arthropoda > Insecta > Trichoptera > Rhyacophilidae > Rhyacophila > Rhyacophila brunnea. Next base: position 28,678,357 of record NW_028232774.1, read on the forward strand.
ACGAATTTCTCCTACCACTATTTTTTTTAATTTTATTTATCCTTTTTGCTTCTTGTCGATTTCGACCTTGAAGAGCCGACAGGCTGACCAAACACATCATACGAGGTCTCTCATCCAATACGGATGAACATGCATGTCACGCCACATCTTTAACTCTTTACTACTTACTTAATATTATTATAACTACATAGTGGATATTTTCATTATATTTGAATGGTAGCTAGGAGGAGGGTTACTTACTTATTCAAGACCAGCTGACTAATATACTCGAGGGCGATGATCCGGTCTTTTCGTACCTTAGATTGGCCGTTTGCTGAAGGCAGACAGTTCTGTCGGTATTAGTACCTACATATAGGTATATAATTTCAGTTTAAGAAATTTGGCTCTCAAAAGAAATCTCAATCGTTGAATTGTTGATATTTGGCTCTGTTGACTAATGAGCTTGCCGACCACTGGCCTATAGCATCGTGGGTCCCAGGTTCAAATCCTGGGTCTGGCAAGTACACATATTGTTTTTTCTATTTTTGTACTAGTCACAGTATAAACCTGTGACTGACATCAACTTCTCGTAAAAACAAACCTCCAATCTATGGAGGCCCATATGATCTTATTAGGATCGGACATGGTCAGGGGGGAAAACGAGGATTTACAATTTTCAGTATAAACGCGTCACTCAAAAAGAGACTGAATTAATTTTCAAAATAATGATTATGAAAAATAAATGCTAAATTAATTGTATCTAAATGAAATGCGCAGCTATAGGTAGTGAATGCTCAACGATAATGTAGCCAGCGGCTTTGCTTAAAAAAATATCCCGCTTAAAAATTCTAATTAGAAATTCATTTTTTTTTCACGAAAAAATTTAGTACCTACACCTTTTTTAATATTGTAATAATTGGAATCTGTGTTTTTGTTATCATTTGAATTTGAACAAAGGCAGAAAAAATTCGTTAGAATAATTTTAGGAATGCGAAATTATATTCAAATTTGGCGTTATTTTTTTTTCGTTAAAAACTGTAGCGATTTAAACGGATAATATTACCATCCACAGACATTCTTTTGGGTATTTTAATATGATGAACTCCTTAAGCAATTTAAAATTTAATTTTAAAGGAAATTATTAAATTTATTCTACGTAACTGATACGATTCGCAACAAACCCGACTATAGTAAGGCCGGAGAATTTAATTAAGGCACAATGGTAGTGCTAATTCTGTGGTTTCAGGATAAAAATTAATTAATAATTAATATAAAAAAGTAATTAAGATTTCATTGTCAATGTGTGTAAAGAATTGTACTCTTTTTTGTGTATCATAAATTTTGTTACACATGTAATGAAAATAAATAGATATTTTAGTTTGTAGAAATAACTTATTCAAAACATTGAATATAACACAAAATCAAAAAGTTGATGATAGGTACATAGATTTTGTCACACGTGTATGTAAAATAAATAGATATTTTAATTTGTAGAAATAGATAATTCATAACATTGAATATAACACAATATCAAAAAGATAATTATAAATAGATTTTGTCACACGTGGAAGTAAAATGATTGGATATTTTAATTTGTAGAAACAACTTATTCAAAACATTAAATATAACACAATATCGAAAAGATAAATACACATAGATTTTGTCACACGTGTAAGTAAAATAAGTGGATATTTTAATTTGTAGAAATAGCTTATTCAAAACATTGAATATAACACAATATCAAAAAGTTAATTATACATAGATTTTGTCACACGTGTATGTAAAATAAATAGATATTTTAATGTGTAGAAATAGATAATTCATAACATTGAATATAACACAATATCAAAAAGATAATTATAAATAGATTTTGTCACACGTGGAAGAAAATGATTGGATATTTTAATTTGTAGAAACAACTTATTCAAAACATTAAATATAACACAATATCAAAAAGATAAATACACATAGATTTTGTCACACGTGTAAGTAAAATAAATAGATATTTTAATTTGTGGAAATAGCTTATTCAAAACATTGAATATACCTTACACAATATATAAAAAGTTAATTATACATAAATCATGTAAGAGAAATAACAAAAAGATACTCAGTATTGGAAAACTGTGATTTATTTTAAAACTGATCAAACTGACTTAAGCACCTCTACTCCAAAAACACAGAATTATTGATTATCTTCAAATGAAATATGGTAACCCGTCTGCACTAAATGATGATTTTTAATTAGACAGTATTAATATATTACCATTTTACAATAATCATTATTTTATATAAGTAGTTTACCATATTGCATTCTAAGAATAGCACTACGATCAAAAATTTCAGCTTCGTGCCAAGGCCTAAATATATATTATTGGCCTAGATTTTCAAGTACTATTTACCATCCATTATCAGTGCTAGCAAATGCTTGTAAAGGGTGGCCCTCGTAGTTCAATGCGTAATGTACATTTTCTCATTCGACAGAGCCAGTTAGATTCACAATGAGGTAATAGCATATTTATGAGATTTTTTAAAAATTATAATAAACTAGTTGAAGTACCTGGCTTCACACGAGGTCACTTCATATATCGATATATTAACAAAGCAATAATAATAACTTCATTCAAAACCCTCCTATTCGACGATTGCATTCTGACAGTGCTGCTTTACGGTGGCGAATCATGAAAAATTGCGAAGGTTCAAAGCAACCGTATACTGAGCTTTTAGAACGGATGTTTGCGACGGATACTGGTATGACTTCAGGAGTAACGGGAAGATAAGAAAACGAATCAAGCAGACTCTCATCACGCTGAGAGTGAAGAGGCGACGTTGAACCTGACTCGGCCATGCGCTGCGGATGTCAAAATAACCTTAACTTGACTTACTATCTATTATAGAGTGTACCTATACGGCGAAGCTACGGGATGCTGGTATAACCTGGAACTGACGCAAGAAAGCAACAAGGATTCTCGGAGGGGCCGTGTGGTGTCCATATACTCCAGCTAAGCGGACATGGCCAAATAAGAAGAATAATTAGATTATTCATTATTAAAATTATTGAAGAAATAAACGCACTCGATTGGATTCGAACCACCGATTGTTCGGTTATCAGCCGAACGCACTACCTTTACGCCACGGTATGGTACTGCAATCGTGAGGATTATAGTTTAGAATTGTTCCGTTGCCTAGGCAGCGAATTTATTATTGTCGGCCATTTGCAATTACTTACGTAAACAAACGATTAAACGTCAGAGTTCGTTAGTAATATAAGTGAAAGTGTAGGTATATAAATATACCAACGGCGTTCCAATAAGCGGTCCTTTTCCTTGAGTGTGTAATTTAACAAGATCATAATTAAGAGCTATTCAAAGAATCTAGTTTATCACAAGTTTTGTTTTTGTTTTGATACGTCAAAGAAGTATAACTTCAAACGCGCGTACATAAGTACACACACCGATTTTTTTATATCAAGGCATACAACATTTCAAAATGAAAATAATTCTGGCAGCTGATTCAAACAAAAGAATATCAAAATAAAATCGTATACAACATTTATGCAAATTTTATCTTGATCTGTCGTGAAAATTCAAAATTAAAATTTGGTAGGAAAGGTAATTTAAACAAACAAACTCCGATTTTTTTATATGTAGATATCAGTTGGGGCTAAGTAGGAATATATACCACGTTTTTAAATTTTCTGTTGAATCATATAAACTTGGCAATTATATGTTTTAATATTTTTTTTTATTGTACTTGATAGAAATACTGAATACATATAGAATACTGAAATGTCATTTTGACATTTCATATTGATTTCCATAAGAATGCACTTATATATTAATAATTTAGTTGCTAGGACCCCCTTGGCAACCAACAATAATAACTTTTCAAACAAAACAGAATTAACTGAAAATGAATTCAATTCTGCTTAAAATGGCTCAAAGTATTAAAAGAAAGCATTGTCATCGTGTTCTAATATATTCTAAAAGTTTCAAATGTCTAGTTAGTCGGGAAGTTAGTTAAAAATCTTCAATCATCCAATACAAATCTTGGACAAACAAGAAAATTTTTATACTGGACACACAAGAAATAATCTGTACCGGACAAATAAGAATACTAGCTAATAAAAACGTGGTAAAAAGAGATCACATAAATATATTTTGGCTTATATAAATATAAATCAGTAAGATAATTATTGATAAAATTCAACTAGTAAACATAGGGTAATAACATTTCTTAAATTATTGAGCACCGCGTAGAGGGTGTATCTACAAGTTTACTATTACGACTAATTTACGCCATACGTCTTGTTGTAGGTACCTCTTGTGACCCGATCGTCATGATATTAATGATATTTTCAGTGGGACCCACAAATTTGCATGTGTCTATTTGAATGAAGTTACCGCTAATCTTGCCTCGGGTAATGTGAGCGATCGATGGTGACCCCGATAAACACTAAAACAAAGCACCTAACATTAATTCACATCGACAGAGTGTATAGAATTTAAATTTCCTTTATTCATTAGCGGCCTGATGCATAGTGTGTCGACGTTATATTGTAAAATTAATCAATTTCGATCTGTATGCGTCATGAATGGTTTTATACTTATTAATTAACATTAAAAACTAAGCTCCGAATGAAATTATGTCGACGTTGTGGAAAATTGACAAATAATTATGTACCCCAAGCACTGGCGAAGAGTGGAGGTAGACTTTGGAAATAAATAGTTCATACTAAACTTCGTCTGTCATATTTTTTTATTATCATTGTTTATAAAACGGCCGCCAGTTATAAACTACATAAAAAAACAGTTCTATACAAACCTGTCTGAAAATATGGAGACTAATTTTATAATATCTAACTTTTATCCTATTGTGAAGTGCGCTGGCTATCTTGTGACAATAATTTTGTTGTTAAACTTGTCGATTTGGTTGAAATTAAAAAAAAAGTGATTACATCAATGCAAGAACCACTAATAAATTCACTGATTTAAAAAGACAAAATGAAGGCATTCATAAAAAATTGGAGCTTTGGAAATCAAATTTACAAAAGAAATAAGTTCGCCATGTTTCCACTTTTAAATGATTTCTGCGCCAGATATATTGAAACAAACAAAAATCATTTACTGAATTATTGGTTAGTTTGCCAATGCACTTTTCACATTATTTTATTAATAGTGAAAAAAAGGCACAGTTTTGTTTCAGGACTATTAAATATTTAAAATTTATATGGTTGTGTGTTGCAAATTGATGTGATACTTATATGATGATTGATATACTTAAATGATAACTCTCGTGTATAATTTAGGAAACACTACTTTAAAGCAGCACACTGCTATTAACCTCAGTGATAGGTAGGTGGACCCACCAAAGATCCTGGCCTAGGAGGCCGCTTAAGGATGTGAGGCCCATGATAGAATCCATTTGTCAATGAACGATGATGAATTTGGATTGACTCCTATTGAAATTGATTGTGCTAATAAACAAGCACATTCATCGCATGAATAACAAATTAATTTAAAAATGAATATAATATAAGTAGAAAAACCTTGTTAATTTTTATATTTTTTTTTTCTTTTTTGTATTAGTACATTTTTTACTATTTAAAAAGGTGTCTGTATTATTTAATGAAATAAAGGGGGGGGGAGGCGCCAAGATTAGATTTTAGTTAAAGGGAGGCGTAGTAACATAAAGTTTGGAAACCACTGGTCTAAATCAACACGAAAAAAAATATGTGAATTTGCCAGGTGCGGAATTTGAACCTGAGACACACGACTTTATAAGCCGAAACGTTACCGCTCGGCCATTTATATTTTTGTATTATTTTAATTTTGGGGAGAAATTTGATTCTGACTCGTGGTGCGTTTCCAGAGAAATATTTTTTTTATTCAACGGATAATACACAAGATTTGAGAATGTAACATTTTTTTTATTAAAGACACATTATATATGACGCCCAGCGAAACTCTAACGCGCGTCAACTGAATCAATTTGCTTTACGAATTTTGCCAAGTGTGTGCTATTTAATTACGATAAAGAGTTTTAATTATATTAATTTCTCCAAATTTAAATTATAGCGTAAAAAGTGTATGAATATCGCAAAGTAATAGCCATTGCGTACGTCAGGCATCAGAAAATATCACTATTATATCTTTGCAGTCTACCAATTGAGCCATTTGCGTCATTTATAATTAAAATTAAATTAACTAGTTGTTTTTATATCGTTAATAATTAGTGATTAACAAATTGCGTTAATTTTTAATCAAAGTATCATTTACTTTAATTAATAACTGGCGCCAAGATTTTACATAGCTATAACTTACTTGTACTTGTTAATAATTTGATAATAATATGTCCATATTTTGGGTCTAAACACACGTGAAAAACAATATGTGAATTTTCTAGACACAGGATTCTAACATAAAATGTTACCGCTCTGTCATCGCGGGCGATTCAAATAATATAGTATTGGATTTTAATGTGGGTAGTTGGGGGCACATGGTGGGTTTTCAGATAAGTAATATTATTAATTCTTCTTCTTATTGTGCCATCCCCTAGCGGAGGTCGGCCACCATCAAGGCGATCTTATCTTTGTCGTCTGCAACCCGGAACAGTTCAGTGGAGCTACACTCGTGCCAATCACGGAGGTTCTTAAGCCACGAAATGCGGCGCCGTCCTCTGCTATGCTTACCGTTGATCTTTCATTAAATGACAAGTTGGGGAATGCTGTACTTTTGCCCTCTCACAATGTGGCCGAGGTACTGTAGTTTCCTGGTTTTGATACTACGTAGAACTTCTCGGTCCTTCCCCATTCGATTTAGAATTTCAACATTTATTTTGTCACCCGGTCAGTCCAAGGAATTTTGAGGATGCGTCTATACAGCCACATCTCGAAATTTTCAAGTCTCCGTGACGTTGTTAATTCATATGGTTATTATTCCTGTTTGTTAATGGGATAAAATGAAAGCAAAAGATGCACTTACGTAAAGAACATTAACTATTAGTGTTCTACAGCTACAAATTCAACCAAGTATACTAAAAATGATAAAATTACCATCACGTGTTATACAAAAAATCTTAAGATTCTTTTAGTTATAGTTGTATTTAGTCTAAAATGAATTTTACGTACTAAAACGAATGCTACGGCTCGTGATATCCAATTCCAAAAGTGCGGCGTAATCATCTGTAGTAGAATGGTACCAGGTTTTTCTGGCATTGCAGCCTATGATATGGAACGGTGTTAGTATCATTTGAAAGTATTAGTAAACAGGGTACACATGGAATTTCTAACTCCACATAAATATATTATTTACACATTATATTTATTCTAAAATGAGCTTAAAATTAGTTATATGTGAGTGAAAATATAATATCTAATATCCATTATAATATTTCGGCATCATCCATAGTATTCGCTGTGTTGATAACTAAATTATTACTAGTAAATTCGTATGTCTTTACACCAATTTAAAATTTTGTTTTTCTTTTAGAATACGCCAAACAGTTCTTAAAGCAACCTCTTGCTGCAACCAACATTTTGTTCACAGTATCAATCAGTGGCGAAGAGTGGAGGAAGGCTGTTAAGATCCGCCATAAATGGTGCACACTAAACTTTCTCATCTATACGTATTTGTTTTCATTGAAGTAAGTCTACAATTTATAGATAATTTTGGTCAGTTTTTAAAAGTTTGCTAAGACATGCCTAAACCAAACGACAAAGGTATGATATGGATGATTCGACAAAAATAGTGCACACCATTTTAGTTATACTTATTTGTTTTCGTTGAATTAAAAATAGATATTACAAATGGTACCTAAATATTTTTTTAAAATTTATTAAGCCCTGTCTAAAACAAACCATAAGATATAAAAATTTTTCGTCTATCTATAAAATAACTAAAACTATGTATGATTTTATGGCATAATTTTAGATATTTTATAGACTGACAACTATTTTTCCGGCTAGAGCTTTCGGGATTTAGGGCTTGGTTTTGAAAATTTTCTGCATTATTGTAGTCTTATAGCCAACAAAGTGTAATGTGCACTATTTATGGCGGATCTTAACAGTCTACCTTCACCCTTCGCTACTGGAATCAATAATTAAAAAAAAAACAGAATTCATTTTTATTTAAAAAGAATAGATATATAATATAATATGGAACCTATACAAATTCATTTGATTGGGTATGATTTTTTTTATTGTTGTTTAAACGAGACATGGTCATCAAAAAAATAGTTTTGTCTAAATTAGTTACAATGACTTTCCAATCACACTGCACTGAAGGTACTAAGCTTTCGTATTTATACAATTGTAAACCAATACTAAGATTATCAAATCATATTCGCTCCACCCTTTCAGAAAGCAGCCAATTGATAATAAAATAACAGACTAGCTAAATGACGTCAGTATTATTGCACTTTTCATAAATACTTTCAAACAACACCAACACATAAATAAATACAATAGATCTATGGAACCACAGATACACAACATCTTCCACAGGATCAATAACACAGAAATTTATTCCAAATATAAACTCTGCCATTACTCTTCCCAGGAACATAAAAATATCACACGAACTCACACAGATACTAACAGGCCACGAAGCGTTGCGAGCTTATCTAAAAAGATTTTAATTGAGGGATGATGACTGTTGTCCATGTGACGGCAACACATCTCAAACTGTGTGGCATGTCATCAACGACTGCCCTATACTAGAAAGGGAGCGATGGACTCTTAAGACTCGGTGTAGACAGCATAATCATGAAATTGACCTCCAAAAGCCTTACGAAGTACTTAGCAATAGAACTACACAAGAATACTACACAACATAATATTTAATCCTGGCCATAAAGAAAATTAAAGATATGAATGGAGGAACCTAATTAGCCCCACATCACTGCAACTTACCCACCCAACCAACTTGTACGAAAAAACAAGGGCATGGTTATTAATTTAAAAAAAACACACATAAATAAGTCGACTGCACTGCCAGAAGAATCCGACACCATTCTACCCGATGGGGCTTGACGAAAACAATTTACTTAAAAATATTCATGGCCCAAAATAAAATCATAAATTACCCCAAGATTTCCAAGTGATAATAATATAATATTTTTATTATGATTAGTATAGTTGTCGCCCGGAGAGGAGCCCTACGAAGACCGCGATGTGATTTAAGATTTAGCTGCGCCAAATTGGCTGTAAAGCATAAAAAATCCCGGTCCCGGGCATAAATATCCAGTGGCGTAAAAAGCGAGAAGCCATTTTGTGTTTTTAATTAAAGTTTATTGCAAAAGTGGAACGCTAAGGCGGCGGCAGAAACTTTTACTAATTTAAAAAAATGTACGCAGACCATATCTCATTTTTATATCGCTCAGAGTTTTTGGACTTGAGCGCATTTTTGGCACAACGGCGTTATTTGTTTTTTTTTGCTTTCGTAAAAAAAAATAACTGTGAATAAGTAAACAATAAGAATTGTTGTAATTTAAAAATAGGTTCAACTATCTATCTACAAAGAGGGTGGAGAAAACATTATTCTATACATACAAATGGCGCCTTTTTTTTTGAAAAAACCTCAAAGCAAAAAAACTCACATCTTTCACTTTCCCGATGAGCGTGCTATTGATCATAAGATTCATGTGAATTATTTATTATAACGATATAGCTAACTAGTTTTTAAATTCTGCACTATCAATGAATTATTGGCAATCTGCTTTTGGGATAAAATTATATTAAGGTTATGCCTCAGTTGAGGCATGGTCTAAAAAGATCGTGGCTAGGCGATGCAAAGCATGCCGAACGAAAAATAATTTGTCATATAAATCCAACATGCGTCCATTTAATGTTCTGTTTATTGTTCTATTAGTAACGATAATAATATATTCATTGACATGTTTTCTTTTTCAAGTAAATGGGTAACGTTTTTTAGTCATCTTTACACGATTTAAGAATTAATACCCCCGTCGCCATCACGAAACAAATTGACGTGTTCACAGCTCGACGTTCGCTCTCCTTCGTCCAACCTATAGTTAATTTCGTCCAACCTATAGTTGAAAATTATTTGCCGTTTCACTGAAGTATCTTAAGGTAAATACCATTATTAACTTAATCGTAACAGATGTCCGGCGTGAGCTTAGTTTTTTATTGATATTATTGTACTATAATGCATAATGAGAGTACTCCCCGGGAAATTGAAAATGTGAGTTCGAGTGCCATTTTGAGGTGTTTTGAAGTTATGTTTTTTTTCTATATGTAATAAAGAATCCAATATTCTTAACCCGTTCACTGTGGACTTTTTAATTAATATTTAATTACCACATTTAAATAACATGCTAATTATATCTAATGGCCACCTGATGGGCAACGCACCAGTTTCGTTGAACGCAGTGATTAAGCCATGTGTATATTCAGTATTGAATATACACAATAATTACCTATATGAAAGTTAAGTTAAAAAAAGTTACTAAAATAAATTAGCTATAAGTCATATCGTATTGTAATTTATATGCCACTACCCTTTTATGCTCTGATGTTTATTTGCCAGAGCTGCACTGAGATAATGCTTAGGATAAACATATTAATATTCAGTTTTGGTTGACGATTTAATAAGTGCAAAAATAAACTCGCCTCGATGTTCTAAAATATTACCAATATTGAATGAGTGTTTTGTTTTGTTTGCCTATAATATTATATTATTTAACACGTGTTTCAGTTTATCTCATATTTATTCATAATACACAATTAAACCTTCTTAGAGTCTCGCCCAGAATTTAATAATATGTTCCCTGAGTAAAAGTGGACACAAATGTGAAGATTGTTAATTCACATATAAAAAGAGTAACGAGAAAAATATGAGGAATGTTTATTCATAATAATATATAAACATAGATAAAGTGAGAGAAAATATTGTGATTATTAATTATTTCGAATTTATTTTCTTTATCTCATTAAAATTGATTTTTTTTCCGACTTGGCTGAAGTAGATTATTATAAAACAAGGTCGCGATCTAAAATGGATTGGGATCCTTTTTACAATTTAAATTACAATTTCATTTTTGGTGAACAAAGAATGGAACTCACGATACTTAAACTCTTCGATAAGGGAGTTGACCCGAAAGTTTTCAACAGCACAAGTTATCAGGGTTCACAAGTGGCTATGTTTTGAAATGACTCAGAACCTTACAAGTCACGGAGTCATGCGAGCATACCTGCACTGGTTTATAATAACATCTGACGGAAAGTGGCCATGCGAGGACGGAAGCGACCAGGGCGTCCTACATTTATTCCTCGAAAGTAAAATTTTTACCAAAGAGCGGCACAACCTGAACTTTTTATTACAGATGGCAGATGCGGATATTTGAGACCTTCCGGGACCATGACCAACGAGGCCGGAAGAGATGCACTTTGTAATTTCTGCATTGATCTTATAAAAAGAATCAAAATAATAAAGAGTGATATGAAATGATGATTAATGCCTTTCAGACCCAGTGATTGCAGCAATACAAGTTAGGATAAGAATGCTCAGAATATCAGTTCTATGCGATATTTCTTTTACCAAGGGAAAAACTCGGCTATAAATCATACTTTCTCAGTTCCCAATGAATACGACAAAATATTCATCAGAATCACCACTGCCTTGCGCTAAAAAGAATTTTCCAGGGCTTTTGCAAGGTGGTTTTATAAGCCCTGACCGAATTCAAATTAGCAATACCCGATGCGGGTAGACGAATTGTTTTCAATAAGGCATCTTTCTCAGACGGCACAATTTTCATTTGACTACCATCAAGTAGAGTAGTTTACGTGCCAAAGTTCTTAAAAAAATCTCGATAGTAAAAACGAGGTATCCATAAAGGCATCTAGAAAAGAAAGTGCATTAAATATAGCTTTAAATATTGTCCGCAAAAGATTGTTACTAATAAAAAATCATCTTATAGAGAACAATAATAAACTCGTACTGTTTTTATTCTTACTATTTATTTAACGAGACACCATTGAACGGACTTTAATGCTTTTGGTTGAATTTTCAACAGTGCGGCTGGTGACCAAAAAAATTCTGGACCCAAAAGGTAACGTGACAAGTGAATAACGTAACCTTTACATTGGAGGTAAAAATACGAAACCCTGTTTTTTTTTCGCAGTACGTTTATTTGGCGATGAATATTGGTAGGTACGTGTTTTCATACGGTGTAACAAAATACGCATTTCAAAATAATGGCACATGCTTTTGAAATGAGATACTTTCGGCTTTTTGCTTCTGCTAAAAAATCTGTCCGAAATTGTTTGTTTGACATGCCAATAATAATTGTAACTGTTTGATGGAATTTTTTATTGTATGAATAATAAAAAGATTCATATTATAGATAATAATATTTAGGTGTGTATTATTTACCAGGTATGCACTTATCTGTCTTATTTCGTGCTACATCGTTTACCGGACATAAAGCAAGATGAAGTACCTACTGACTTTACACCAGTCTCTGAGATCATTGGAATCCGAAAGAGCGAAGCTGTTTGCCAGGGTCCATTCTCATACGGGCCCACTTGGTCACGCGGATCTGATATCAACCGAAGCCAACTTTGCGGAATTCTAGAAATTTGCAGCGTCGTATGGGGAGCGAGATAGTCCTGACTCCTCTGTAGACTCATCGATTTCGGATGCGGATAGACAGGGCACTTAACGTCAGCGGACAACAGAGCTAGTCCATTTTTTCCCCTTCTTTTCTTTAAGCACTATGGTGTATGGTTGCAGCATCAGTCCCGTGCGATTCCGTCTCAGGACGGAATGACCACTTAAAATCACTTTTTTCAGACACGTTTATATCGTCATGGATGGTGGCCGTGCATATCCACAGCTGTACATACATGACGGTTGGCGGTGGGAGTACAACCTTATGAAGTTTCAAGATATTTTTATATGCTAATTTAATATACTTAATTAAGTGACTATAATATGAGTCAATTGTATATATTTTTTTTTCAACCATGTTCGATCCTAATAAGATCATATGGGCCTCCACAGAGTGGAGGTTTGTATTAACAGATTTTGTTTTTACGAGAAATGGATGTCAGCCTCTTGCTCAACCTATCAGGTCCATACTACTCATACGTAAATTTAAAAACAATACGTGTAATTTCCAGACCCAAGATTCGAAAACTATAGGTCGACGCTTAAGCCGTGCGGCCATCGTGGGTACTTATTGTGTATATTTAACATAGCTAAATAAATGTACAGTGGCATAAAAAAATGCGAAAGATGAAATTTTATCTGGGTCACTAAAAATCATTAAAATGAATAAATTATATGGGCAGGTAATTGATAAGAATTATAATTAAAATTCCTCCGAGTACTCTTAGATGAAATTATTACTTAATTATTTATGTTTACCATATTATATTAATACTTTAGTTTACTTTTAAAATTTAAATGTTATATTATAGCTCTGACACAACATGTAACATGTTTGATATGAAAAAAAACACATGATAACCGAAATAAATCTAGAATGTAAAGATTCTCAGAATTTCAATCATTTTAATATTATGTTCTCATCAAGAGCAAACAAATCGTTTTCAGTTGACTGGCAAAGTTAACAAAGCCAGTTTGTGTAAACACAAAATAAATGAAAATATTCGTACAGACATTAAGATGATTTCCTATCCGCAGAGTAAAATGGTTACATGTATTCGACTAAGTAAACTATAGTATTTTTTATATATATGTATGATTAATTATATAAAATTTAAATATCAATATATACATACTAAACAATTTATTTAGTTATCGTATGTATGAATACAAAGGAATCGGTCCCGTATAATTAATATAATGTAAATATATTTAAAAAAAAATATTGCTTTTGAAACTGTGGATAACAAGGCGTTTAAAATGTTGGGCTTCGTCATGCGTACTTCCCGGGTCTTTTCGGACGTTACGGTATTAAAATTTTTATTTAATTCTTTAGTTCGAAGCAGAGTGGGTCTATTGTTTGGGCACCGCATCAGTTGAAGTATGGCCTTATGGTGGAGAGGGTTCAGAAGAAATTCTTGAGACTCCTTTATTTGAGGTTGTACGGATAATATCCGTGGCTTTATCCAACTGACTTTCTCTTAGGCATGCTTACATACTGCAGTTTGTAATTTAGAAGAAATCTTTATTTAGCTACGTATTTTTTTCGACTTATACGAGGTATAAATGAGAACTCTGCCATTCTGGGCAGTGTTGACCTGTGTGTCCCTGATAACTATCTTAGAAATAGAGAACATCAGTTGTTTATTCTCCCAAGGTGCAGAACCAACCTACCACTGGTAATGCCAATTGGGAGGGCGATAACTATGTTCAACGAAATTGCTTCGGGTGTTGATATATTCCACCTACGTAAGGATGAGTATAGGCGGAAGTTATTTTATAAATTTTTAAAATAGGGTGTGCTTAACTCATCCGGTGTATTTCCATGTACCTATATAATTAATATTTTTGTATGTACATATTTCTACTGTTTAATAACATACTATCTATCTCTTTTTTATGTCATGTTGTGAACGTCTTAAACTTATAATTTGTAATGTCCACAATATGTAAAATAAATAAATTGAATTGGATTGAATTGAATCTAGGGTCTCTTGTCACACGCACTAATAACACGGGCGAGGAAATAAAGCGCCGGATCAGCCTTGCCAACAGGTGCTATTTTGGTTTCCAAAAGCTTCTAAAGAACAAAGCACTCTCAAGGAAAACCGAAACAAGCTTATATAAAACTCTCCTACGCCTGGTATTACCATTGGATCAGAATGATATAGCACTCAGCAATCAGGAAGTTTTGAGAAGAATCTTTAGGGTTGTTTAATAAAGTGGCATTTGGAGGATAAGGTATAATTATGAGCTGTACACACTTTATGGGGCGAAAAGATCACGTGGCATATGAAAATGCAGAGACTGTGCTGGATGGGCCACGTGCATAGAATGCCGGAGGATATACCAGCGAGGTGGGATATGTACATAACCCCCGATGGCAAAAGGAGACCTAGACGGCCGAAATTGAGATGGCTGGAGTGTGCCACGAGAGATTTAAAAATGCTCGGTCAAAGCAACTGGGGAGTGTCGGCGAGTTTTATAAGGATGCCAATACCCACAAAAGGTTGCAGTGCCGTAAATGATGAAATCTATTAAAAATTATGTATTTTGATGCTCGTTTTATAGGTAATTTAATAATGATTTTTCGTTATACAGCTTCTGGGGTAAGTTGATGACGTTAATGTCATCAATAGCTTTAAAATTACATATCATATTGATGCTCTTATTACTATGCAGAAAGTGGCAGATAAAATGAGACTAAAAGTGAATATACAAAAAATGTCATTCTTCAAATCAACACCAATATACATCAGTGTTGAAGGGTGGAGGTAGGCTGTTAAGATGGGACATAAATGGTGCACACTGTCAAACGTATTTGTTTTCATTGAACCAAGACTACAATGTATAGATAGTGTTTTTTAATTTTTAAAAAACAATTAAACCCTGCCCAATCCAAGCCATAGTAAATAATAGTAAAAAAACATTAAGTTTTATAAATAGAAGAATTTTTTTTAGCGATTATGTTTTGGTATATGCGGGGCTTAATGAATTTTCAAAAACTAACCAACACCATCAGCTCCATCTGTATTTTTAATTTAACGAAAACAAATAATATTAACACTATCGACCAAAGGTACTTGATGGAATTTGAATTTAAATTCTAACGGATTTAAGTTTTTTACTATTCCATTTTTGTTCAGGCGCTGAAGATGCCGAAAGGGGAAATCCGGGTCGCAAAAAACGATTCAAATGGAATAGTGCAAAACTTAAACCCATTAGAATTGAAAACAAATAAGTATGACTCAAAAAGTGTGTACTATTTTTGTCGAATCGCTCACAGCATAGGTACATAAATTATTATGCTCTGGTTTAGACAGGGTTAAATAGAATTTTAAAAACTAACTAGCACCATCTGCAAATTGTATTCTTAGTTCAATGAAAAGAAATAAGTACGACTGTCAAAGTTTAATATGCACTATGTACGTCGAATCTCACTCCTCGCCTCTGGGTTAAATATTGGTCTCTATAAATAGATTCAAAATATTGACGTCTTCAAATTAACAAAAAAAGAATGATAAGCTCTTCGTAATTGGTATTTTACTGAAACAATATTGAGTTTTTTTTTCAATGAATATATAACTTCAACACTAATTATCTCAGAACTGAATAATTGTGGGTCGGACAAGTCTAGTTCTGGTATACACAATTAATAATATTATATTTAGGTTAAGTCTACAAAGATAAACTTTTCTTCAATATCTTGCTTGTGTATTCTAATTTTAAAGTTTAATCAAGTCGTTTTAATATTGTCATTCGCAAACAATGTGAAAAGTGTAAGCTCGCTGTGCGAGGTAGAAATTTTAATAAATTATTAATGCAATGTATTCGATCCCGTAGTACCGAGGTATAACACCATAAAGTACGCCAGCGTTCCATTAGTCTCCCATACAGTTTAGATATGGCAAATGGCTCCGTGCAAATTAATTTCTAAAATTTTATGACTGAACACTAAACAGTCCTGATGGAGTTATAAACTGAAGCTCTCGCCTTCTCCTAGTATTTAGGGCCCTTGCGGTGTAATTTCAGATATTGCAAAATATACTCATTGAAGAAAATATTATATATCGACCGTGTTTAGGAAAAAGGGCGTAACCCTCAAAATTTTTTTTTACAGAAGGGGCAAAAAATGTTTTTTGAATGATTTTAGTTTAATATTAAAAAAATAGGCACATATATTGAGTGCATGATGATTGATGATTTGGTGTAATATATTTTTGATCTAATAATAATTAAAAAAGTTATTAAGTACAGAAAAATCAATAAAAATGAGGGTAAATGCCTTTTTCGTTAAATTAAAACATAATAATCTCAATTAAAACTTGAATTCCTATAATAATTTGGTATCTGCGGCTTACTTCCTTTTTATAGAACGTGTATCTAGTTGTATACATCGTTAATATCTAATAAAGCACTTTGCGAAAAATCGAGGGTTACGCCCTTTTTCCTAAACAACGTCGATAGTTACGTCTATAGCAACCGTCGATATGAGAGAAACTTGAAAAAATAAAAAAACTCAGCTCGTTGTAAGCAGCAATACTACATTTTTAATCTTTATCATCATCATAAGCCGGAGTCTACGTAAATCTACCGAACTTTATGAGTTAGTCTATCCAGCGGGTTTTAGGAATGTCCATGAGGTCGTTTAGTGACCCTTGGGTACCACTAAATGTATGTGACCATTTTTTCAACGGCTGTCCAGATATTTATATCTTTATATCAGTAGAAAAAGGTCAGGTGTCCATTTTTTACGAGTTATCAACCTTATCATTCTACATAATTATTAGGAAACAAATAAATGTAATACAATAAAATATGATGAAGTTAAGTCATTATAAATTGAACATACATAATTTTGAAAACACAGCCGATCGCCAATAGTAATTCAATTTGGAAAGCGCTTTAAAGAGTTATTGATTGATATGAGAGAGTATTGAGAGATAGATGTATATACTATATATATATAGCCGCGTGTCGAAAATTTTTATTATTTATATGTAGAAATTCAGTACCTTGTTCAGATAAATAAATATTTAAAATATAAGTGCAACATACGGAGTTGTAATATATGAAAAATATTTTATCTGTGACTAAAATTAAGTAAAAAAAACTGTTTAATACATTTTTGCATTATTTCACATTCTCCTCTCTACAGTTTTTTTATTATGTGACATCCAGCCTTTTACTACTGACGTACAGGGTTTTTTTTATATAAAAAATGCAGACATATAATACTGATAACGTGTAATATTATTGTTTGGTGGACGAATGCAATCGCTGTTCAAAGAAATTTAAAGAGATAGCAAACATTCTTCAGAGTATTTTTTGGAAATATTTTATTATAGTAAGTAAATTTTACCACGTTTTATAAATTGGATTAATTATTTGCTACTCCGAATTTTAGTCTTATGCCTAAAAAATCTTAACAAATATCCCATAAATTTGTATTCAATCTTCAAACTCGATTAACCAAAAAATAATAAATCGGAATTAAAATAATATTATGTTGTGACATGGTTTCTACATCGAAATCTGTTCTGCTAAACTGGACGTTGAATTTTGCTTAATGTACCAGAAGCCATGAAGTTTCTAGCCGTAGTTCATATTAGTGTTATTTATATTCTGATATTTTTCGATATTTTCGTTTGCCAATCAAGAACATTGTTTTTTGTTTCTTAACTTAAAATTCAAAATATCGAGTACCTACTTGGAAATTATTGCTAGAATTGTGTATTTTTCTTTGTATTCTCATTACAACGACAAAAAAGACAAATAATTAAATGGGCGAAAGATATATTAACAACAGGATAAAATGGAACCGAGTTTTTTTTAATTGTTATAAATTGTTTACCTTTTATAGCAGAAAAAATATCTATCGCAGTAGCGAAGACTCCATACTAGGTGATTATTTAAAACCTACGTCATTAAGACAAATAATTTAATATGCCAATGATATCTGTCGTATAGCTAGGAATGTAATATCAATGTATACACATGACAGAACAATAAGTCAAAGTTTTAAAAAAATATACCACAGCGCGCAATCTGTCTTTAATGTATTCATCTGATTATTCGTCGACAAATGCTGACGAATTTTGTATTGACTTTACGTCACGTGACCTCAGTCTATCTATCGCATTGCATGCAATATGGTAGATTCCGAACGCCAAGCTTAAAATCTTTCCGCATAATATTATTGTTTATAAATGCGGCTTTGTCCAAAATATTTAATAATTAGATAATTAATAATCAAAATAATTAATAATTAGATAAATAAATATAATTAGGTAGATTGTTTTTAAAATAAAAATTAATTTTTTCCTGATGATTTTTGATGTGTATAAAATGTTTAGGAAAATACGTAATTTAAAATCAACGCTTAATTATTTTATGTCGTCAGTGAGCTATTGAAATTTCACTGAATTAGTGTGTTCATTAGTAGTAATATCATATTATTATCATCTTATTTGCCATAAGTATAACTGATAAGTGTGCTCTTTTTATCAGATCTCCACAGTTTACCTCTTTCTGAAAGTTACCCTTCGCCACTGATCTATTATTACACCTACTGGGTGAGTTTTCAAGCTATCGATCAGTGCATTATTTTTTAAACTATTGCTAATAACTATTCTATTTTATCTGAGGTATTTCAAATTTTGCTATTAGAAAAACGCCCTGCTTTATGATTAATTAAAATATATGAAATTACTAATTTAATTGTAACCGACCATCGACATTATTCAAATTTCATTATCGAAGTTATTGTAATTGTCAATATTAAAGAATATTTTTCACCACACAGTAGAAGCACAATACGAGTAAAGAATAATTATTAAAAACCTTGTTTCATAACTATCAGCACAGTTATAATTGATTAATTTAAAATGAATTTAAGTCACAATACGTTATTAAAGCTTTGACTTTAGGCCTATTAAATAAACCTTGCTTAGCATAGTCACCTTCTTGAGAGTTTTTTCTATAGACTCCAGTAGTCCTTTTAAGCTTAAATTTCAAATATTATCTAGGCTGTCTTTATTAGGGATTGAAAGACCGTTATTCTAAAAGCTGAGATAATGCTTTTAAACGATACCGTAATACCGGTTTTAAAAAACTTTAATTCCAGCATTATCGGCAAAGAAGGCTGAGAAATTAAAAAGGAAATAATAACAAAAAAATCTACTTACCAGATATTTATTTTGGGCGAAAAAACTGTCGACGTTGGTTTGGACGGAATTTGGCAAGAGTTTAATTAAAAAACCTTGTCAATTTTGGTTTCTGGATTACATTCTATTATTTTCATTGTGTACAAAAATTTGATGGTATTGAGAAAAAATAGGGTACCGCGAAACGATTGTTTTGATATGTTTTTAAGACTAAACTTCAGTTTAGGCATGGTTTAAAAAGATCGTGGCTAGGCGATGCACGGATTGTGCAAATGACGCGTGCCGAACGAAATATAATTTGTCATAAAAATCCAACATGCGTCCATTTAATGTTATGTTTATTGTTATTTTACTAATAATAATAGTATATTCATTGACTTGTTTTCTTTTTTAAGTACATACATAAAGTTTTTTAGACATCTTTACACGATTTAAGATTATTTTCATCCGACGCCATAATAAAACAAATCGACGTGCGGACTCCTCGACTGTCTGTCTCCGATTGAGAAATTTCGTCGCACCTACTGTTGAAAATTATTTGCCGTTTCACTGAAGTACGCTCTTAACAAATACCGGTATTGATATTTTCATTCGGTATTGAAATCTCTAATACTACACACTAAAGAAGTAGATTTTTTCAATATCTTAGATTTCTAATTAAAAATGTTTCCATAAAAAGTGGCCTTTGCGCAATGTGATACAGATGGCGCCCCATGTTATAACACCCTTCAGCTATGCAATGCAAACCACCTCAGTCATAATTCACGGCAACTAATGTATAGGGGGTGTCATTCTGTAGTTTAGTATACGGTGAATCTATTAAGATATAGTGCTCGTGTATCCTTTACTTGGGTACCTAGGCGGTTGCCATTTTGATTAGAATATCGGTTTCTGAGCTGGGTTTATCGCAAATAGACTTTCCCTGTCGGGTTCCATGTTTGAGTTTTAGCTAGCGATGTATGTAAGATTTAGATGTTTCGGGTTCGGTGACTTTACCTCACTGTATAAGAAAATTTTCCTACAAAACCATTATTAACAAGGCCTATAAGTATTAGGTCTCACAGAAAGATATCTTAGACGTAGGCGAAGAGTGACGCATGTTTAATTATATCAAGGCCACCAAGGTATAATAGCATTATGTACATATTAGATATAACAGTATGATTACTACGTATATTATGTAAACAAGAAACTCAGATTAAATTAAATAAACAGGTGTAGTGTTTCCATACAAAAAATACAACGAAATAGTTTGCTAGAGAGTTTCAGGCAATTTTGAGAATTATCACAGTTAGAGATACTATTATATTATTATTTTGTCTGCCAATCAGTTCAAATGGAATACTAAAAGTTGTTTAATTTTCAATCGATCTATACTTCTGACTTATTTGTACATATAGGTACCCCCTCTCGATAGTCAAGCAAATAACCATGGAAACTAGTATCCGTGTAAAAGACACTTTTTGCATAGTAAACTGTTAATGAATAAAACACAATATGGATATTTTAAAAGATTTATATATTTCTGTGAACATAAGCTAAATATTTGTCGTCTTTATTAGTTTTTTTTAGTTATCATAGCCTCAGAATTTTTTTAATTATTTCAAACGAAATATGAGAAGTTTGCGTCGAAGTATTAAATAAATAAAAGCAGTAATCGTATGTTTTTTTGCACTTAAGTTATTTATCGAAATAATATTTAATTATAAATGTAGATGTTTTGTTTTTTGTTCACTCCACGGTGGCCGAGCGGTAAATTGCCATCTTATAATATCGTTGGTCCCGGGTTCAAATCCGAGTTTGAAAAATTCACACGTTGTTGTTGAATGTGTCTTTGGACGTAGAGTTTGGATATAATACTAGGTTGAGCAAATGGCAAAATTCATTTTTCGTAAAAAAATCTGTTAAAACAACCTCCACTCCATGGAGTCCCATATTATAACCCTCTTAGGAGGTAGTTGTGTTTTTTAAATAACGTCATTTTTAATTCAAATATGACCGCAATATTTTCTTCTTTGCGAAATGTTAACTGGCAATAAATAATATTTCGATGTCAATTTTTTTCGTTAGTGTAATCGAAGTTGTAATGGTAATTTTTAAAAACATTTATAAAAACTCAATTATTGCATTTGAAATAGGAACCAATCAATAGCTATTTCAATACGAAAGTAAATATTGCCTTTGATGAGATTGTATACAATAAACATATTTGTTGGAAACGTCATAACGATTTTTTAAATTTTTACTTTTGTGCATTTGATTTAATTTTAATCGACTAAGTAAATAAAAAAACATATTTTTTATATTATAGATATAATATATTTATTTTTCAACACTACCTGCTACGAGATTCACTGTCAGTAGTGCAGCAGCAGCAGGCTATAAGAAAATAATTACAAACATATATTGTGACTCACCGGGTCAAACTCGGAGCTCCCGGTTGAGAGCTCATGGCCTTACGCACTGCACCACGACAGTTGATCATTTAACAGCCTTAATAAAATTTATTTGGTGTATCGATTGTCGCTCTAAGATAATTACGTGTCATGTCAGAGAAGATTTGGCAAACATGAAAATATGGGAATAATATAAGCCAACATAGACAAGTCAACCCCTTATCTGAACTTCTTAAACGTTATTGACAACTGACATTAATTTAGGTTGGTTGCAACTCATGCAGTCTGACACTTTAGTAGCAGAACGAAGAGAGGGTAGATTGGGTTTCGAGAAAACCTTCAAATTTCGCTGATTTTTTTCTTAATTTGAAATTAATACCTTCTCCATTTGTCTAACAATGTCGATTGAAGTATTTTAAAATGTTTTTTTTTTAATTATTAAAATACAAAGTCTCTGCTGAAGCTTATTTACATTTGAAGCGCCTAGTTTCAAAAGCCTCTAAAACGATTTTAGGTACGAGTAGTTCTGAGAAAAATGAGAAAAACAATTTTAGGTAGTTTTGAGAAATATGAGAAAAAATCATATCTATTAAATCTGTGAACTTTATGTGTTTATTATTTTATTTGTTACATTGTAAAGAGTATTTTGGCTTTCCATTTAAGCGGTATTTGAAAAGCATACCCAACCATTTTAGCGGGTTTTGAAATTTACCCTAATTTTTGATCATACGTACTGACGAATTGTGACGTTTTTTAAAGTTCAATCTTTGGCCATCATATAGGTAAAAAAAATATCCATCTAACTACATATCTAATTCAATAATTTTCAAAAACCGTTTTATGGGATTTTGAAACTAGGCGCTTCATTTATACTCTTCTGTTACATTTCATATTAAGTACATATTATTCATAATGGGTGGAGACGAGCAAAAAATTCCTCAATGTGACCCAAATACAAGTTACATATTATATAGGTACTTAACTGTCGAACAAGAACTTCGTGTCTACATGTTAAAACATCGTTCGGCGTAGGTACTATGTTCAGGACAAATATTTTTCAAATATTTGCTTATTTTCATGCAAATTAATGCAGATACCGTTATTAGTGGAATTAATTCGCATGAATTACGCAAATCGGACATTGAAATCGGATATACTGGATTATTTGTTAGTTTGGGTTAGTTTAGATTAGGTTAAGTTAGGTTGGGTTAGGTTAGGGCAGTGGTCGGCAACTCATTAGTCAACAGAGCCAACCATCAACAGTACAACGATTGAGATTTTTTTGAGAGCCAAATTTCTTAAACTTACTGGCCGTGTTATAGTAATTGGCCATTTCAACTTCTAGTTGATAAAATAAGATGTAAGCCATCCTTTTCTCACATTTGTCGCCATGTATAGCTCCCCCCCTCTTCTTAGTATGCCATATTTCAGAAGTTACCACCAGAAGGTGCCAGTGTCTTCTTGGCTGTCAAACCTAAAAGTCTGTGAATTTGTGTGTCATTTCTTAAGAAATCCTTAAGGTAAGCTGCTTTTGAAATACTTATAAAACTCTATATCCCAGCATATATGTGTGTTTTTTACAAGATATTCTATTGACCTGCATTGCATGGAAACCATGGATCTAATTTTTTTTGACATTTGCAGCAATTAATGTCATTTTTCAAGGGTGGCTAATAACTGTATCTGAAAAAGCGTGTTTTACAGTAGTTGGCCAATTATGCCAATAACTGTGTTTTATAAAAATAAAAATAAATACGATTTTTTTACATATTCTGATAGAGCTATGAAAATTAGCTAGTCCATATTTTTTTCGTATAATTGTGACACCAATGAACAGTTATTAGCCGGGTGGCCAATTACTATGTTTGTCATATGCCAACTACTGTATTTTTTTTTTGCAGATTGTACATGATGTCAAAAAAGCCCTATATAGTAGCCAGCAGTTAGATAAAGCTCATGAAGAAATTAAAGATGATATATCTGTGAGAGCTACCGCGAAAAATATTGCATTCCTCGAGCTACTTTGCGATTCAAAATGAAAAATCCTACAAGTCGACCTGAATATGGACCCCATCCATAATTAACCAAAGAAGAAGAAGAATGTGATCTTGTAGAATGGATAATAATATATGCGACCTGGGAAACAAAGGATTTCCCAGAAAAAAGACGATACTGTGTCAGTCATTTTATTCGTCGATATACACAAAACGCATATGACGTACGAATTAAGTGTAATATTATGTAACACATTGCAAATCGACGTAATTGAATTATATCGTAATGCAACGAGTATACTTCAACCAGCAGATGTATCAGTTTTTGGACCGGTGAAGAAAATGTGGAAGAAGGCTGTCCATGAGTGGTCTCCAAAAACAATTTTGTTTCAAACAAGCTGTTGATAAAATTAAGCCGGAATATCTAATTAATGGTTTCAGGGCATGTGGTCTCTTTCCCTTCAATGCAAACGCTGTTGATTATACAAAAAGATTAGCAAAACGAATTTTAACTAACCAAAATTCTAACATTGATATATAAATGTAGTCAAAACTATACCCTTTGATTTTTTCAAAGAGGTTGTTGGTGAAGAGAGAATACAACAATTTGAGAATGGTACACACCAGATAGGCGGTGAAAAAAGCTCCAAAATTTCAAACGTTTTCTATCAATTGTGGCAATATTTTAATACATCATAAAGAACATGCCCCAGAATTAGACACTTGTGTTATGTGGTACCAAGTGATGTATCTGCCATGATTTGGACATATCGACCAGAGAGAATGTATCAGAAGATTCTGACTTGATGGATACAGAAGAGATGCTTAACTTGTTTCGTAATAGAGATTACTAAAAACTAGATTCTCTTATTAATTACTGACCATATAATTTTTTTGTATTTTTTCATATTTCGTCTATGTTTTTTTCAATTTAATATATTTGTTCTATAAAATTCTCATGGGTTTCTTTATTTACTCTGAATTGTTAATAATCAAAGGTTGTGTTAGCACTTTTAAGCACACATTTTGATCAGATTTGAAGTGGCCAATAACTATAGAAAGGGGGGGCCAATAGCTATAAAAAAGTGGCCAATTACTGTATTTTTGCTCTCCATCTAGATAAACCGTAATAATCAAAAAATGGTCAAAGTAATGAAGTATGTATTAAACAAAATGAAAACGCAAAGCATTGGTCAGTACAATTCCATTCTGAAACTTCAAAAATGTTAAATATCAAGAAAGTTATAACCAGCCAAAGTCAAAAAATCCTTAACCGGCCAATAGCTATATGATTCACCCTATATAGGTAGGTACACTGTTAACATGATATCATTCTTAATACACAATGATCTTATTTATTGATAAAAATTAAATTGTAGGTAAGGTATCTATAAAATTAAATCATGAGAATGACTAACAAACACTTAGAGCCAGGCTACACCGGCCGACTCTGGTCTCGAGACCAGTCGCGCGACTGGTCTCTTCGTGCGATTTACTCGGGCGACTTGCCGGCGACCAGAGAGGCAGCCAATAATAATAATAGTAATGAATGTACACGCAAGTATGCAAAAAATACGTTCTCTCCGTGGCGTGGCTGCCGGCGACTGGTCGCCTAGTGTGGCAGCGCTCAATACATAGCTGTATATTTTCATACATCGCTACCAATCTCCCGACCAGAGAGACCGGGAGACCAGACCGAGCGCACGAACGAGATTTTACTGATCGCCCGACTTTAATGCTTGCGCGACTACTGGGCGACCAGGTGTGGCATGGTCCATATAACTGCATGCATCGGTCTGGTCTCGGCAACTGGTCTCGAGACCAGAGTCGCCCGGTGTGGCTCGGCTTTTAATGTGAACAATGGCCTTGCATATCCTTGAAAAGTTTTGATAAGTCAGGTTTGCATGTTGTTGTCTTTAATTTTAGGCACGATTCCAGGTTCTCATCAATAAAATGACTTCTCAATTTACTCTTGATAAGGTTCATGCTTGAAAAAGATTGTTCGCATGAATATGTAGAACCGAAAAGGGAAAGAACAGCAAACGCTAAATTTTTCAACTGATCATATGAGTCAGGAATACTATTCCAGGTATTAAAAATCATCATGTCTTCTTTCTCCAGGTCTTTCAAAGCTACTAAACTTGTGCTGTGAAACATGTTCACATTTGTTTTTCTCCAACATGTCCATATCAGCACAGAGATGTTCAAATTTAGAGCTCCATAATTCTTTATCCATAAGCTTTATCTATAATAGAGTTGATAATATTAATCATCAATTCCATAACTTTGCAAATGTCTGCGCACAAAGCTCTTCTTGACGAATGGTGCAATGGTAAGCAAGTATCTCGTGATTATTTTCTCTTTCAAAATAGCAACAACCCCTTTTCTTACGCTGGTCATACTTAACTAACTTAATAACGTCTGTTGAAATTGACACAATTTTATCGAGTGGAATATGATGTTTTTTCATACACTCAATTACAACATTTGCAATATCCTCTCCACTTGTTTGATATATTTTGAGTGGCAATAATCTTACAAGTTCTTCTTTAGGACCTGTAGATGAAATAAATCATACAAAACGTGAAACTTGTGCTGTATCATTTATGTCACAAGACTCGTTAACTACTATTGATAAAGCTGAAACCAATTAAAGATCTTCGACTTGCTGGTTGGTTATATTCAAAGACATTTTGACTGTTATATCTTTTACTGTTTTAGCCCGTTCGTGGTCATTTGTGGCAGAGCCACACCCAAGGGTCAAAGAGCCACATGTGGCTCGCAAGCCGTGGTTTGCCGACCGCTGGGTTAGGGTAATAATCCAGTATATTGACTATTTTCAAAATGTGTTTGCCGCTGTATCCAGGATGTACGACTAGTACCGTTACTTCTACCCCTGCGTGGCTTGAAGATAACAATTAGTTGACAACAAATAAATATATATATATATTTTATATACCTAATATTAAATAGCCCCGAATCATTGGTTTGAATTTAAGTCAAAAATCTAATCTAACCAAACCTAACCTAACTATGTATTCAGAGATTTTTTAAAAATCATATATTTTTCATACCTACTGAGAATATTACATTATTCAGTCTTAGAGCGCGATGCTCAATCGTCTGTCATAATTACAACAAAATTACAACAAAACACTATCCATAAAGCCTTTCATAGTTATGATCGAGTTGTCTATGGTCCACCAAATCTGCAATAGCTTCGTTCTGTTTTTCTATTGAAAATATTATCATATATAAAAATTCTCTTTTTCATAATTTAGGTAAATTATTTTGTAATTGTTAAACGATGACAAAAATATGAAAAATATACAAAAAAAATCAATAACTATAAATACACAATTAATATTTAATTAAAATGATTAAATGTCTCCGCAATTAGTGAATAATATAAGTTATTTTTTGACCCATGTTTTTCCCGATACGGTAACACTTGCCGTTGAAATATCAGATTTTGTCATTTACAATTATTACAAATATGCCATGATATGAATAATTATATAGAGTGATTAAAACTAATATTACCATGTTGGTGTGTAGGTAACTAAGTACTTATATATTTTAACTACCTATCTATTGGTTTAATATTACATAAATATCTAAATCCGAATAAGAAAAGTTAATTCATAATTCATTGACACTGACATTTCAATTCGATAATCGGTTTTACTAAATTAAGACATGTACAGAATCAACGAAAGTAAAGGAAAATATGTCGTATTAAATGTCACGGATATTTAATAGTTGTTCAATACCCATATTGAGATCAATTGTTAAATGAATTTGAGTGTATGGGCTGTTTATAGACACGTAAATTTATTTTGACAGCAGCTGTCAGTGGTAAATGGTAATACAGAAGGGGGCGAGTTCATAACAAAAGTAGTCTATGGTTAAGGATTCCTTATCTCTATAATCTATAGTTAACAGATGGATTTCGGCTATTTACCAATTTTACTGTAATTTTGTGGTAAGTACGAATTGAGCATTACGCCCATATATGTATTTAGTATCGAATATAATAATAATTAAGGATTCATGTTGCCAAAAGAATTTTGAATTTCATGCTTGGTTTAGTTTGCCCAATTTATTTATTTCATAGACGGTATTTTCAATAAACTTTTATAGTGGCTACAGAATTATGCCCACGAAAGATATCATTTTTGACTAGTGCGCTATTCAGATTGATCCGCCCCTCTGGACACATTGTGGAACGGTATGCCCCGCATCGTTAAAGTGGGTATAATTTGTGAAGCGCTGGTATTTCGGAAGCCTCGTATGTTTCCAGCCCGGGATACAAACGATCTTCACATAGGAATCTGTTTGCATGCCCACTAAATATTTGAGTACCACTGGATTTGAGTGAGTATTCAGATAGTAGGTATAGTTTGAGAAATCGTTTCCCATTGTCAAAACGGTAATGAAAATTGTCATTGATAATATATCATCTAAATTCAATGCCAACACTACTGTAAAATTCATGCGTGTTTGTGGTAAGTTAATTAAAAAAAATGTGTATTATTTATTGAATAACAAATAGTTTAGTTAATAAATTATTAGCAAATGCAAGTACAGTCCATTTCAAGCATGAACGAATTTAGTTTATGTGTGAGTGACAGGACGTTTAAAAAATAAATATTTATGTTCACTTTTGTTTATTTATTATATAAAATAATATATATGAGTTTATGCAATAGTAATGATAATAAATGAAAATATTCCACTATAATAATGTAGCGTTAAAAAACAAATTACATAGTTAAAATAAAAAAAATAAAGAAAAAAGAGTATTTATTAAACAAAAAGAAACTTGTATAATATATTATTGACAGGAAATATTCAAATGATTTAATTTTTTTATTAAAATCTTATTGTAAAAGAGATGACATACTATAATAATACATAACATAACACATTAGAGTAGCCATTCTACTGCCTCTAACAGTGATGTTTAAAAAAATACCCGGATTGCGCTTTTCATAGTGGACTGTAATTTTGTGGTAGAATAATTGTGATGGGAGAGGGGGGGGGGGAGTTACACGTAGGTTGCTAGTTCCTGACCTTTTATGGTGTTCTGCGGTCTGGCTGAAGCTGGTTCCTGGGGCATGCCCTCACATCCTAGTAGGCACTCGTACAGTACAATTTTGATGGATAAATGAGGAGAGACTCTGTGCCGGTAACACGGACATAGGTGATTTGATTGAGTTTGCACGGAGACTCGAATAGAGTTAAGATTTCCACAACAGTTGAACTGTGCACGCTCGTGGTCTGCACGCAACTTTTTAAATCAGTCTGTATGTTTAGAATTACACGTTAAACGACGCTTTAGCTTTAACAAGTGTAAGTGCGCTCACCGTGTTCAATTACGGTCAACTGATGACCCGTAACTGGTGGTGACCTGGACTTGTGTCAATAACTGGAGATTTGAGGTAGGAGGAAAAACATCGACCATAATTGTCCCAAACATCCTAAATCACATTTTAGCTGAACTGGAGGCAAGCAATAATCATAAAAAAACAACATTAAAAAACGATTCCCCTTAAAACAAAAAAAATCTGCATATTATATTTTTTATTTGATTCTACAGTTTATCAGAATATTATAACGGTGAGAGGTCTTAAATAAAAATTATTGAGTGAGGATAATTTGACAATGATGCACTGCATTATGAAACAACATTACTGAGTGATTCGTGTTATTATTAGTGTAACCAGACGTTAATAAGCCCGTGGTTTAGTTTGTAAACATATTGAATAATCTTCGATGCATTACAGGTGACCACAATATACGAACAGCATAATTAATATGGAACGACAAATCAAATCACAACACCACATAATATTTCAAACAACACCTGTTATTTTAATCTGTTGTAAGGAATCAAAGTCTTTAAGATGAGATAAATATTTGCTCGTTGAATCGATGAGTACAAATTACAGAAAGAATTAAATCAAAATTATAAATATGTATGTAAAGTTCAAAATACTTGTAAGATTGTGGCAAAATATATATGAAAGAATTACAAGATAAAAAGAACTTTTTATATATTACGTTTTTAAATTATCTGTTAAATTATGGTCAATATGCTCAAACTTATACTTCATATGAAGTACATAAAAAAACAAACAAACAAATACAGAATACTGAAATGTCATTTTGACATTTCATTTTGATTTCCATAGTAACGCACGTATATTTGGTTGCTAGGACCACTCCCTTAGCAACCAATAATAGTCTTTTACTTTTTACGAATTTTTCTGAAATAACTTTCAATACAAAACAGAATTAACTGAAAATGAATTCAATTCTGCTTAAAGATGGCTAAAAGTATTAAAAGAATGTATTGGCATCGTGTTCTGATATATTCTATAAGTTTCAAATGTCTAGCTAGTCAGGAAGTTAATTAAAAATCGATTGCAAGATTTGTACTGGACAAACAACTACCGGACAAACAAGAATACGAGCTAATAAAACGTTGTAAAAACCCACAACCTTTACAATAATAATAATTATTCGGTAGCTATGCAATACATAAAAATATATGGTTAATATATGAACAGATAATGTTTTCACGATCAAGTCAATAACCATATTATATGTTGGGCACGAAAGCGTGATGCAGAGATATCTGGATTAACTAAGTCGCACCTACCTATACAGATCATGCAGAGTTTCTAATGTAGCTCGACTTAGTTAGATGTGTCTTGGCTGATTTAAACGGTTTCGTTCTGGGCTACTGCCTTTGTTCCTTGGATTTACTAACTGCTATATGAAGTATTATTATGTACAAGTTGTAGGCAATGCAATCTTAATTGCCGATATTGGTATCTTAAAGATAGATAGATATGAAATTATGTTTCTAAGTATGGTCCTGCATCGCGCTTCATGAATCACATCTCCAAAATTTACACTATTCCATGCTCGCGGCGTGCCCGTTTGGCGACCCGTTTAGTTGTTTAACCCATCCACACAACGCCAGGAAAATCCCTGCTTGTGACAAATACTGACAAGAATTATGACGCAACTTATACTTGGCTAATTAATCATAGAGTGCAGATTGTATTAACAGATTTTTTTTAACGATAAATGAATGTTAGCTACTCACTCAATCTATTTGGTTCATACTCTGAGTTCAAACAGACATTGAAAAACAACATTTGAATTCTCCAGACCCGGCGTTCAATCCCGGGATTAGACCCGACATTATAATATATAGTAATCGCTCGATCATTGTGGACGTTATACTATAATATATGATAATATATAATATATATGACATAAAACGACAATCTAATGTGATGACGCTCCCATTAATTTGCCTACAATATACCTAATGGTCACTCAAGTCCACTATCGGCCATATCACAAGGAGTACATATCTGACGTTGAGCCAATTAGAGTAACCACACATCTACGCTTTGTCAGCAGGCTGCTTGTTTTGCATGGAAGCCAGGAGCCATTGGCTCGGGCTTTACACATTACCATACGCGTGCTTTGTTAAACTCAACATCTACGGTTGGTTTAATATAAACACTATGGCGTAACCTAAAATTGTGACATGGATGACATATATTTTACATAATATATTTTATAATACTCAGAGTTTTCTATTTATCATTATTATTATATTGTTGTCGATTTAATCTATAATATATTTTTTATTTTTTTTATTAAGGAAAACATACAGTTACATATTGATTACAGAAATTTAAAATATAATAATAAAAAGTTATTGCAACCAGCAAAGTTTCTATATATACATTATAATATAGTTAAGCCTAACAAGATAGAGAGTACGAATAACATAAATATAAAGAAATTACATAAGAAGATTACATGAGAAAAATGAGGAAGAATAATGAATAATTAAATGATATACAAAAGAAAAAAAGAAAAATAAAAAAGTAACATAAAAAATAAAAGAATATATATATATGTATAAGTAAATACATTATATATCTATTTATACAAAATTTTGGAGATAGCATGTTTAAATGAAACAGGTGAATTATTAAAAGGATTAACGGTGGAGAAATACATATTATAATTTAAACGACTGATATGGTACAACGTTTGGTTTTGCGTAAATCTAGATGTACAATGGGAACTCACCCTGTCGAGTAGGTTTGGCGAGTCAACAAAACCATTGATAATTTTAAAAAGAAAATATTGATCAGATATAGAACGTCGACTTTCCAAAGATGGTACCATAAAAGTTGCAGCGGTCGAAGTAATATGACCTATCCTTGCTGTTATAATATGACCTATCCTTGCTGTTATAATATGACCTATCCTTGCTGTTTATAATATGACCTATCCTTGCTGTTTATAATATGACCTATCCTTGCTGTTTATAATATGACCTATCCTTGCTGTTATAATATGACCTATCCTTGCTGTTATAATATGACCTATCCTTGCTGTTATAATATGACCTATCCTTGCTGTTATATTATGACCTATCCTTGCTGTTTATAATATGACCTATCCTTGCTGTTATAATATGACCTATCCTTGCTGTTATAATATGACCTATCCTTGCTGTTATAATATGACCTATCCTTGCTGTTTATATTATGACCTATCCTTGCTGTTATAATATGACCTATCCTTGCTGTTATAATATGATCTATCCTTGCTGTTATAATATGACCTATCCTTGCTGTTATAATATGACCTATCCTTGCTGTTATAATATGACCTATCCTTGCTGTTTATAATATGACCTATCCTTGCTGTTATAATATGACCTATCCTTGCTGTTATAATATGACCTATCCTTGCTGTTATAATATGACCTATCCTTGCTGTTATAATATGACCTATCCTTGCTGTTTATAATATGACCTATCCTTGCTGTTATAATATGACCTATCCTTGCTGTTATAATATGACCTATCCTTGTTGTTATAATATTACCTATTCTTGCTGTTATAATATGACCTATCCTTGCTGTTTATAATATGGCCTATCCTTGCTGTTATAATATGACCTATCCTTGCTGTTATAATATGACCTATCCTTGCTGTTTATAATATGACCTATCCTTGCTGTTATAATATGACCTATCCTTGCTGTTATAATATGACCTATCCTTGCTGTTATAATATGACCTATCCTTGCTGTTATAATATGACCTATCCTTGCTGTTATAATATGACCTATCCTTGCTGTTATAATATGACCTATCCTTGCTGTTTATAATATGACCTATCCTTGCTGTTATAATATGACCTATCCTTGCTGTTATAATATGACCTATCCTTGCTGTTATAATTTGACCTATTCTTGCTGTTATAATATGACCTATCCTTGCTGTTTATAATATGACCTATCCTTGCTGTTATAATATGACCTATCCTTGCTGTTTATAATATGACCTATCCTTGCTGTTTATAATATGACCTATCCTTGCTGTTATAATATGACCTATCCTTGCTGTTATAATATGACCTATCCTTGCTGTTATAATATGACCTATTCTTGCTGTTTCCATCCTTAGTCTACTGAGTCCTACCATGTGTTTATGGAGAAATCACGAGTGAAACACAAACAACAAAGAAAATATGAGTTATATGAATCATATTTGTTTATATATTAAATCTTCACTGGGTATTTCATGACTAATCGGCAATATTAAAAGCTTGCATTGAAATATCGAAGAAATAAAAACAATAAACATGTGTTTTTTATTCATACTTAATGATATTAATAATAAACTATTTATATGCGTGGCCGCGCGGCATAAGCGTTGGACTATCATGCCGTGGGTCCCAGGTTCGAATCCTGGGTCTGGCAAGTACACTTGTTGTTTTTCAATTTGTGTGTGAGTCAGGGTATGGACCTAATAGGTTGAGCAAGTGGCTGACATCCATTTCTTGTATAAACAAAAAAATCTGTTTGGAGGCCCATATGACCCTATTAGGATCGGACATGGTAGGAAAAAAAATTGAAGCTTGATTTTTCATAAATAAAAAGGATATCGACTCATACACATTTTTTATATTTTAGAAAATTCAATGTTCTTATAAATGCATAATGTAAAATACATTAAACATAATATGAATTATTCAAAAATAATTTTATCACTTTGCAGAAAACTTAATAAACTAAATTGTATTGACTAACATAATCATGAATAATATTATGTCATAATAAGATTGGGTCCTCTTACAAATTTACAATATACAGCTTTTTTTTTTAATTGTACGTTTATATTTAATTTAAATAAAATAAATTTTGCAAGCTTCATATTTCCTGCCTAGGTGCCTCTAATAGGCGGAGTATTCACCTTAACCGGACAACTCATAATATATTAATTACAAAACGTGCTGAAAATATGTTTCTACGCCAATGTATGCTTTTACAGCTTTTAATACTGTATCAAAGCTTTAATACATGTATTAATGGATTCTATAATATAACTATGACGCAGAAAGTGATAACAATATATTAATTTAAATTGTACATTATCATATTACAATCCATCGTATCATATTTGACCGTGAGTTGTCGTACCGGAAAGAGATTGGCGTATAGTATTGCGATCAAAAAATTAGATGTTGTTCATAGAGACGGCAATGTTCAAATTTTATTAGCTTTAATAAGAGCATTAGTTTTATATTGACCCTGTCCATATTATCAGATATTAGATAGATAAGATTTGATACTTAGGAGCACCTACTTTTATCAATATGATTGTATTAGGTATATTGATTAAGTTTTATTACGTGTTTTTAAGTGTTTTATATAGCAATACTACATGACCATATATTGCCGACATAAAGCATGATACGGCCAACTGCATATGTACAAATTTCCGGACACGTCATCGATCACATGTTTAAAGCTAATGACGCTGCCATCACAGTTAGTGCCAAAGCCTATGGTTTAAAAAAAACACAACTCTCGCATAAACACGAAAGAAGAAGAAAAATAAGTATAAAGTAATTCTACCAAGCAAATTATCATACAATTTTCAGCATCAGAATGTATTAGTATTTAGTATATCTATAAAAATACTTTATCATTGGTTAGATACTTAGGTATTTATGTATTAAAACTGTGGAAATACGTATTCTATTTTTAAAAAGTACCAGTTTATCTTGGTACTATTTAATACACAACGCTGTTACTTATTTTGCAACATAGTGTTGCATTCAAAGTGTATTATTTTGTTGCAACACTGCAACAATCATGATGCAAATCGAGAAATATCTAACAAGGCAATAGTCATGGCGTACTCGACCTAGTCACTCCAGCCGTTCGCCAAATGCGCAAAAGCTCTTGGCTATGGAAAATTATATTGATGATAAACCTTTGAAGACGTGAAAACAATTTTGTTTATATACAATTATGGATTGCAATACCGAATGAAAAAGTCAATACCGGTTTTTCGGTATTTCTTATTGAATACCGGTATTCATACTGGTATTTCTTAAACATTAAAAAACAGAAATAGGTGCTTATCAATAAAAATATAACTATTAAAATCTTAAAAAAATATTATTTTATAGCAAAAACCTACACACCTACATTTATTATGTTTACATTTAAAAATATGAATTAATCATGATTGTAGAACTAGTGATTTTTACAATTAATTTGAATATATTGATAATTTTAACAAAAGCCCTCAAAAGTTCATTAAGTCCAAATAAGTCCGGCTGCAGGAAAAGCATCTTAAATTCAACGCTTGCACATTCATCAATAATTATAAAATAATAGAGCATTTTTGTCATGGATGTTTTCTATTTCGAAATAATATTATGATAATTCATCGCGACAATTACTTATATAAATATATTTGGATGAAATTTGTTTTATTATTTTTCACCTCTGTTGGATTCACTCAATATATTTGCATTTTAGCAGCACATAACTTATAATTCGTTTTGAAAAACGTAAACGAGTGTGCTTTCTAAATACCGAAAATTCCGGTATTTTGGATTTTTAAAACCGGTATTTCGGTATTGATAAATACTGGGCCGGTTTTGAAATACTGGTATTGAAATCCCTATATACAATACAATAAATAACGCGATTGTTATGAATATTGTATCAGCTAGTTTTATCTCTGCTAAATTGTCGGAATACAGTACAGAAGGTGTCTATTTCACGATGAATTTGTTGGTCTATTTAAAAAATGCGATTGTTATTATTATATTATGTGTTCATGATTTTAAGATGAGATTGTTTATTTATATACACAATCACACTAATATAGTAGTCAACCATTTCTTTTATTAAACAAATAATGCACAAGATTATTATAATGCAATTTGATAAGCATTTCATGCAGAATACCAGTTAAAATTATTGTAATGAAGTAGGATGCCCGTAATTTAATTAGATAGAACACATTGGCACGATATCAGTGGTTATATAGGTTCAAATCCTGTCGGGTGTCGTATCTAAAGTGTTTCAAGTTATGTATGTTCAATATAGTTGTTGTTAAACAGTATCATACTAGTAGTGAAACAATCACAAGTCTTTGAAATAATAATATTTTATATAATATGCAGGTTGTTGTATTGTTGTGTTACCTGGAATCGAACGCGGAAGCCTTGGATGACAAGTACGTTACGCATTGGACTACGAGAACCGCGTATGCAGTAGTAAAGACAGCTTCCTCATTGGCTCGTAGCACATGTAGTAAATGGAGAGCAATAATTATGACCTTATACACTCTATCTGATGATACTTACTGAAATTATTAATTCGTATATATTATCGAGCGCTTTACTGCTATGCTATGAGACTTTTGTCTGTGTTATACAAAACGTGATTCATATTTTAGGGCCCAACTGTTATTATCTAGGTATTTAAAACAATGAGTTTGCCGATTTTAATTGTTATTTGTATTGATGGAGTCTCACTATCCACAAGGTTGATCACTTCAAGTAAACCTGCGACTCCTGGAAACTATCCACAAACACGCCAGTAAAGGAACAGAAAACTGGATATTTCCCTCTACTTTTGCTATTTTGGTCGCTATATCAGATATCTCGTCCTATGTATTTCCTACAACATTTCAGAGCCTTTTTTAATGCAACATCGCCAGTAACATATAATTTGATAACTATCTTGCAAATAGTAAACTAATTAAAATTTTATGGGGGGTAATTTAGGAAACTTAGTCGCCATTTTGTCAGGGGATAAATTTAATTTCGGGTGACTCCTTTTCTAAAAACATCGACGAACGCTGTTCTCAAAATTTGCAATATTTCTCTTAAAAACGTTGAAACGGCAGAACCAGACCTCTGTATAAAAATACATTTATTTCTTCGTTGAATATTAAAAATTTACCGTTGATTCGTTTGATAAAGTTATCCACCACTGTCCAACAGTATCAATTATTTACGGCAAAAGTTTGTCGACTATAACTCGGGAGTACTTACAAGGAAGGGGGGTCGTTCCAGCAAGAACCCTCTAGGGGGGATTTTCATGCAAAGCACCCTACCCCCGGGCTTTTTTTTTTACTTCGTATAATTTTTCTCAAGTACAATCCCCACAGATGTTTATTAGTAAAGTTTTTTTCTGCCGACTTTCACCTACCGTGTAAAATGGGCTTATTTCTTTTTACTGGCCATGTAGCTAGATCAATTTTCATAAAGGATGACAAAGTATATTTTCTTTACGTTCATTTTAACGTTTCTCACCATTAAAGACAGTGTCGATCGGGGTTCCTGCTCCCCAAAAATATAAATATATATTTTAATGAAATTGAAATAAATTAAAATGTTGTATGTTGTCTAAATATTTATATAAATTAGGGTCAATTTTTGTAATACTGTTTAATATCATGAATGAATCTTTTGCCGTAGGAAATTTTTTACTATCCATGGAAGAAATCAATAAAAAAAAAATTGTTGCCGTTTCCTGACCGTCTTTATCGTACCTATCAAAAACTTTAATTATGTTTTATGCTTACTACAAAATATATTACAATACTATCATGCTAACCCATTACCATTACATTGGGAGTGTGAGAGAATACTTTTTGGTATTTGGTATTTGTATACGACTGCGAAACATAAGTAATAGATTGAAGATTATAAACTCCTAAATAGTTTTATTTTTATGACGTGTTTTTGAATATATTTTTGCATTAATTATTCTACAATTTTTACCCTTTGGTATGTGCCAACATAAGTAATATGAATATGTATTTTATATACTTCAACATAGTTTTTAATTTATGATATTAAATGTAATATATTTTTAGTAATATTGTTAAAATGTGTTTTTTTTAAGTATTGTGCCACCTCCTGAAACCTGCCGCCTGGGTGTTGCACATAGCATCCCTGTTTGGCGCAGCCTTGGACCTCTGTATTTAGCCGCCTGCATATCCGAAAATACTGAGAGGACCATATTATCATCCTTCACTTGTTCGGAATCTCGCGTACTTAAACTCTCTCTCCAGGTTGATTCTAGTTATTTCCGCTGACGATGACCCCTTCCAAATTGTTTTCCTTTCTGACTGTACGGCCACTGTAGTAGAAGAAAATCTTCTTTTTTATCATCGATGCAATTATTTATATCCGCCTTCAGTATTTCATCTGAAAAACTGATTCTTATT
Source organism: Rhyacophila brunnea (assembly GCF_057557595.1). Taxonomy (NCBI): domain Eukaryota; kingdom Metazoa; phylum Arthropoda; class Insecta; order Trichoptera; family Rhyacophilidae; genus Rhyacophila; species Rhyacophila brunnea. The sequence continues at coordinate 28,717,117 of NW_028232774.1, forward strand.
CTGTTTTATGATCCTAAATGGTCTTTAAGCTATGTTGCAACTATAGAAAAACTTATTTGAATTTAAGCAAAATATATGAGTATTCACAGAATGGAGGTTTTTTTTTTTAAATCATTAATAACCATGTCCTTGCTTTTTCGTACAAGGTGGTTGATAGTAATTTTGGACAATCACTAACATCCAGGCTTTGAGAAAAACACATAAATATTGTGTCCTCATCGGGAATCGAACTCAGTACTCTTGGGCGGAAGGCCGGTGCCTTATCCACTGCACCACGAGAGCCGCCTCACAGGATGAAGGTTATATCAACTGATATTTCTTTTTTATGAAAAAAATGGTTGTCAGCCACTCGTTCAACGTATTGGGTCCATACTTACTCAGGGTACAGACGCACACTGAAAAAACCATATGTAAATATGCCAGACCCGGAATTCCAGCCCGATAGGGATAAATTTATAAGCTAAAATATTACCGCTCAGCTATCGTGGGCATAAATGCTATATCTATCTTTATGGTGGATTTATCCGACTGGCTTCTTCTTAAGTATGCTAACATACTGTAGTTTAAGAGCATACTTCAGTGAAACGGCAAATAATTTTCTACAGTAGGTGCGACGAGATTTCTCACTAGTCGCCAATCGGAGACCGACAGTCGAGGTGTCCGCACGTCTATTTGTTTTGTCATGGCGTCGAATGAAAATATTCTTAAATCGTGTAAAGATGACTAAAAAACTTTACATATGTACTTAAAGAATAAAACAAATCAATGAATATACTATCATTATTAGTAATATAACAATAAACATAACATTAACTGGACGCATGTTGAATTTTTATGACAAATTATATTTCGTTCGGCACGCGTCATTTGTACAATCCGCGCATCGCCTAGCCACGATCATTTTAGACCATGCCTCAACTGAAGTATAGCCTTAAACACTACACGATTTTTGTATTTGGCCACGTATTTTTTCCGACTTATAGGTACGCGGTATAAATGAAAATTCTGCCATTATTCGTTGTATTGACCTGTGTGTCTCTGATAACTATCATACAAATCGGGAGCATCAGTTGTTTGTTCTCACAATGTGCATAACTAACCTGCTATTGGCAATGCCAATTGGGAGGGCAATAACTCTGTTCAACCATATCGTTTCGGACGTTGACACATTCCACCTACGTGAGGTTGAGTATTATAGGTGAGTGCTGTTTGATAAATTCTTAAAATAGGATCATTACCTCATTACATTACATGTATCTACATTATAATTTTTATATTTACTCTTTCTAATGTTTAATACTGCATAATAATAGGTATATTCCTTTTTATATAAAATATACTGTTTTAATCCTATTTCTTTGTGTTTAAATGTCATATTTTGAACTTCTTAAAGTAATAATATTATGAAAAGTTCACTATATGTACATTTTTATTTTTATTGATTTGATCTATTTAACCTACTAGGTTAAATAAATTTTCACTTACCTGATTCATGATCGGAATAGCGCAATTGACAGTTTGCGGATTTCCTAATAAAAAGTTATATACATTACTTCCTTTGCCTTTTTGATTTTCATTTCGATAGTTGAATAAACCATGAGCGTTTTTCATCACAGATCAGGGGATTACCTCTCCAGGGTTTTTTGGACTAAAAAAAGAATTCCTTTCAAAAAATAAGTTTTCAGTGTAGATCTATAAATAGCAAATTATTTATTTATTTAGTTAACAAACCACGACTAATACAACTGACAAAATTCGTTTAAAGTTTCAATAAATTTTAATAAAGAGGCTATCTTTTGCCAGCCTTTTTCAATATGCATATACTCACGGTATATTCTGGGAAACTAGGCGCCAAGGGCAGATAAGTCTTTCTCAAAAGCGAGACGCAGGCTGGGGAACTCTCGCGGATGGATATTTTGAAATGTTTGTTTATTATATTATTATGTTAACAGAATTTTTATTGTCAAATAAATAAATTAGTACACGACTTCAATGGATCCGGTTGAAAAACTCCCAAGTATATATTGCTGGCAATATACCTACGACAAAACTAGCAATGCCAGATAAAAATGGATATCAGTAAAATATAAAAAATGTTAAATAAGAAAGCCTTTTAAGTATATATTATATTAGTTATTAGGGCGCCAAGTGTGATCTACTACTATTAAAACGTTAATCTTATACTGGGCCAAATATTTATTGTATTGATTTCATTTTAGAATGTAAGTATATAGATTTTTGCAATTTTACTAGTATAATTCCAATGAAAGCTATAAAAATTGTGACACAGAATCAAATGACCTACCTTCAAGCTGGACGCACCCCGACTAAGGCATTTTGTAAAATTCATGGGAAAAAATCTTTTCATGCAACATGCAACGTCTCGTAAATTCTGAAAATAGTTTATATAATATAGATATTATTATCGCCGATCCAATGTATAGAAATAGATAACGTCATGGCAGGTATAAAAAATTATTATTTAGAGACAAACTGGTTGGGTCAAATATGGTCGCCCTCATCCCAATATTTCCCTCCTACCTCAAATCATCAGTTATTGTTGCAAGTCCAAGCGCAACTCAGTTACGAGTCATCAGTCGACCGTGTTTGAAAAACATTTAGTTACATCAATACAACGGGCGCATCTAACCTTGCAGTTTGGCTGTTGTTAACGAGTTATTTAAAGCGCATACAGAGTGACTTAAAAGGTTACGTGCAGATCACGAACGTGTATAGCGTAATCGTCGTGGAAACAATAATTCTATTCGAGTCTCCGTGCAAACTCAGTAAATCAAACCACCTGCCAAGCTGTGTTACGGGCACAGAGTGTCTCTTCATTTATCATATAAACCCAAATATAAGTACCTACTAGGACGCGAGGGCATGCACTAAGGACCACCATCAGCCAGATAGCTGAACATCAATAAGTTGCCGCATAAGCGTCCACATTCACCATAACAATTATACAAAAGTTACAGTCCACTATAAAAAGTGCCGCCACGTACCTAGCTTACAAGTTCCCGTGTGGCTCATGTGGACCTCAGTAGAATGGGTGTTCTATTAAATACTATTTGCGAGGAATGGTTATTAACCACCCGCTAAATACATTGGGTCCTTGCAGTATATTCCATACACTAGTAAGTTGCATGCACTTTTTGCTCAGACGCGTTATCCAATCAGCGCCATGGCTTTAGAGAGATAACTACTATACCAATCGAGTCACGTGTGCTAAACTAAACTGACTTATAATTTATTTTAAAACTAAATAATAAACCCGTTTAAAAACTTTAATCTTCGCAAACTTACTAACTTATGGCTACAGTAGATTAGATAATGTTAGTTAGTTCGTTTGGGTCGCTGGGTCAAATTCACGTGTTTCACGCTTTTTTAAATCAACATATTATTATGTGCTTGGGTCAGAAGCAAAGACCTAACATTATAATTGGACAAGTTATCATATACCTTCAGAGTATGGATTTATAACATCTATCAACATTCTTTTTCTTCTTTCACTTTTAATGCAGTCTTCTATCGAAGGTTCGTGATCAATTTGCAATAATTTGGGATATCAGATCCTCAACGACATGGAAATTGAATCACTCACAGATGTTGCGTTGCCAAGAGAACTTCCAAATCAAATTATTCTATCAAATAAAATATTCAGAAAGCAGCGGTGGAGTGGTGAGGTGAGATGGGGATAGAGGGACACGCACCTTTATTCAACCATTGTCGATCGCGCAGACTTAGTCGAGCTCTCAGTCGAGTGTGATACTGATGTCCAAGTCTTAATGAATTAAAACAAAACAAAAAATAGGTAGGTGAGTAATTAAAAAAAAAATAGTTTAAAATTAAAAAAAAATTAAATTAAATTTCATTAATTTCAAAAATAATATTTGGTGTATTAATTAGATTCAAATATACCTAAATTTTTACAATAACAATCAATAATAATTGTTTATTATATGTCAAGATATGCCAATTTATGCCGTAGATGTCAAGGGAGCCAAGCCACAAATTTGGCGAAAATGAGTAAAGTATACAAAAGCATTTTAAAATCATCAAAGATGCAGTGGTCAATGGATTTAAGCCACAAAACTCTTTTGACTACATTTTTTGTACATTTCAATATACAGTGGTCAAGAGATATAGCACACATAACTTCTAAGATACTATTTTTTAGTTATTTTTACAATATAATAAAAAGGTATCACCACAAAGTATATTATATGTTCAAAGTTTCACCGTTATATCTTTAAAAACAAAAAAGTTCAATAAAAAAATGTTACTTTTATTTGTCACACAAAATCTTTGCACGCCTGTTTCTCAGCATTATGATTTTGTAGACTGGCTATTTTGACATCTACGGCGACGGAACACACATATAAATAATAATAACGACCATAAGTATGTAAATATATATATAATAAATAGTATTGTTTAAATACAGTAAATACAAGTAGTGTTTAAAAAATATTTATAAGACTCAAAATATCCTAGGTGTCTCTCAGTATATATTATAAAATATCTCATCCAGTCTCAAAGAGTACCTACCCAATGAGGCGATTGATTTTCTACGAAGTCTTCTTATTGATGAAGTTGCTGGGTATTGCTAGTGTTTATGTAGGAGAAGATACGTAATAATGTTATCTTGTGTGACGTACCTACCAATATTTTCAAAAAATACAAAAGTGAAATCAGTACTATAAAAACTACAATTGGTTTCACTACAATTGGTTTCACTACAATTGGTTTCACTACAACTGACGATAAGAAATAAGGTAATGTAATTCTTTTGCTTTTTTATTCTGGAGAGGCAGTTTTCCTTTTAGTATTTCAAAGTTTTCACAGGAGAAGGCTGTTGTTTAAGGTAATATTAAACGGAAAAACAAAGAATATAACTTGATACGACTCCCTTCTTCGTCTTACCACTACAACAACAGCAAAAATCGAATAAAGCACAGATAAAAGTACCGACTACTGACTGCTTCATATTTCTTCAGAGCTTTTTCTTAAGTTCGCTTAGCTTTTAAAAAATAAAATGAGAAACTTACGTAACTTTAAAGAAACTACACGCGGTAGAAAAGCTTTAGAAATATTTCTTTGTAAATTAGAAACATTAACTTACATTATTAAATTAGTTAGCATTTACTTAATTCCATTTGAAAATAATTGTTTCTAATTACACTGAAATAACTTTTACAAAAGTCTGTACGCATTTTCGCTTTTACCTTTTACGAAGTCTATAAAAATAAATGTTTTATTTAGTTTATTATGTAAGTATCAATAATATAGAAAGTGAAGTCACGAAATTCTCAATTTCACTCGTCCTAGAAATTGTTTTGATTCTAATTCATTCCAGGATCAAGCCGTAGTCAATACACTACTGGATGAAACTCTGGATTAAGGGTAGGGAACTTTTAATCTTGGAAGGTCATATTCATTAATCTTTAATTAAATTAGGCTGCATTCAAGACACTTCAATATTATTTACATATACATAACAATGTTTAATAATGTATATTGATTTGTAAATGAAAGAAAACAATACAATAAAAACTGTTTAATAATTTAGTTACATAATCGACTTTATAGTAACTGAGTTATGGCTGCTTTTTGTTGAACATCATAGCTTACCGCGATTACTCTGCACCGTTAAACTTTACTCCGACTATTGTAACTCTCTGTACTATGTACCAAGACAATAAACATCCACATTTATATCCACTACCGCTGCCCATATCACCTCATCACCTGCTCCCTCTCAATCCTCAAACTGGTGACCTCGACGTGATTAAACAAAGTTGACGTGATCATCCAACGCCAAAGTCATACCTGCCACCTCATACACACCCCAAACTCTGAGGAGGCCCATGTTATCTTGCTAGGATGGGACAGGGTCAAAAGAAAAGAAAAAAACATAAGTAATTCGTATTGCATGAAAACTTGACCATTCCCTACCGATTTTTAAAGTTCTCAAATTTATAATTTACACGATATAAACATCACAGCATGTTCAATAAAATGACACTTCAAGGATAAAGAAACTTCCGCGTCTGTTGTCATTTCCGGAAAATTATTATGGAAAGCTTTCCTCGCTAAATGATTTTATCGAGATTGTATTCATACACTAAGTCTTCTTATCCGAGCGTATTTAATGGAAGAAGAAAGCACTGGCCGAATTAATTATTAATGGAACAATTTCGAGTCGGAGTCTTGTTAATATTTAAACATCTTGTAAACTTTTCGCAAAGTCTAATGGCTGACGTTTTAGTTTATGAATTGTCCGCTGGGGTTTCCGCGGCGCTGGCAACGCACATTTTTTATGATTACTAGTAACGAGAACGTTTTTATTATCATGTAATCATATTACAAACATAATTAAAACATGTTTATATAGTTTGAAAATCCAGACACCCCATGTACACATTGACTAGTGGCGCACGTGGAGTTTCGAATGTTGAGCCATACGTTTTTACTATTAATGTACCCAGTAAAATAATAAATAGAATAGTGATGACATAAAATCCATTTGATCTTAGTTACAAGGATTCTGATATAGTTTAGGTAATATTTTATACTCGATTTGTAAGAAATACTAATATGATAAATAAATATCTTGTTATGATTTAATAATTATTCTATGACCGATTTAAACTATCTCGAAGTCACCTTTGAATTTTATGGTGAATCGATCGGGAATTAGATAAGACACCTATATCATAGTGGTCAGTGCACATGGGTGCAGAGGGTCGAGAGAAGCAGGTTCGAATCCTGCTGGGTGTCTTAATTATGTATATTATGGTTTCCTTGAGGCAGAATTTAATTGATTTTTAAAAACTAAGCAGTTCCATTTGCAATTTAATTTCTTGGTTTAATGAAAACAGTGTTATGTATGACTGACAAAGTATAATGTGTACTATTTATATCGGATCATCCTCCACCCTTTGCCACTAACTGGCACATAATATAGTTAATAATTCTCGTTGTTTAAGTCAATATGTCTAAATTTTCACTCCAGCTTCCAAACTTTTATGTCTTCTGGACACATATTACCGCAAAAGTAAGAATAATTAAACCAATAACTAAAAGTACAGGTGATCTCGCGCGCCTGTGCGTTTCGTGTCCCCCATAGCCAGGAATGACGTAAACGTGACAGTATGTGCGCGACTGACCTGGAAGCTAATAGTGCCTCTGTTAATCATCAGGAAGATTAGTTCCACCCTACCCCTTCAAACAACTACCGCCAAACAATACAGTCCATTAAAATTTTCGCCACTACATATACTTTTGTATATATTTGAAAATATCATAATAAATAATTAGATACCCACTATTAATACATTCAGAAAGCGCATTAAAATTTCATTATTCATAAATAATGAATTTATGTAAGTATGGTAAACTTAATAAAATTAAGTGATGAAAAAATGTCATTAAACAAATTAAATAAAAAAACAAATAAACAATGCTAAGTTATAATCCATTATCGGCAAAGTGCATGCATCAACTGTAGTACAAAATATCAGGATTTTGGGAGGTATATAATATTATACATGTAGTTCGCCTAAATATACTTACGTACTAAGTACCTATTGACTTAAATTAATTAGTACATAATATAATTATTATATGGTTTGCTTCCCGTGAGGCTATTCTAACATATCACTTAACATCCAAAAATACCTACATGTAATAAATATATCACTGTATGTATTCAGGCAATTAATTATTACAATAAGTTAAAAGTATGAACTGTCAAAAAGTGCTACATATCTTTTAACAGCCCCTCTCTTGGCTGTGTTAACTTTTAGAGCGAGATAGAGTACGTCAATTTTACATATTCAGAATTGAGATACAGGATTCGACTGTTTTGAAAAATAATACATTACGGCCACCGCCTTAATTTATAGTTCCTCACGAGCTGTCGAATATTGAGTGGCTAGTAACTAGTAGTAACATAATGTTTGATTTACTACATGCCGCAATCGCAATGACTAATAAAATTGTAGATTATGTTGATGTCTTTGACATTTTAATACAATTTTTTTGGGTTCCGGCGTATCCGCCAGCACGAACATACCCGAATTTGACCGACATGTCTACATTGTCTACCAACCAAAATTTTCGCCGTATTACGAATTTTACCGTTTAATTGTAACTGCTTATGGCCGTCGATAACTGCCTTGTGTATAGAATGCATTCCATTTGAATTTGGATCGATGAAAATAAAGAAATCTTACTAAAGTGCAAACTGTTAAGAATTGCTGCGCTGATGTAGGATAACAATTTGATTCGATCAAAAACTCTATTTTACATTATTTTCTGATAAACGATACGAATTTTCCATGGACACGACAATATATAATGAACTCAGATATATATATCTAAGAAAATGCTCTCAGTATATATGTACGTATTCCCAGAAGGCCTGGACAGCCAAAACTGAAATGACTGAACTGCGCCATGGGGGATTTAAGGATGCTAGGTCAAAGAAAAGCGTTGATACTGGATTGTTCAAAATGAAAAAAAATCTTGTAGGAGGCCACGACACGCTAAAGCGTCAATGACATTGAGCTATTTTACGAGCTGCTTGTTGGCGAATTTACAATCTGCCTGTAAAGTCACCCAGTGTCATCATCGAACAAGCTAACAAGCAGATTGTAAACAATCTACCGAGAAAAGTTGAAAGCCGGTCAACTTTACACGCTACACGCCGGCGTATGGGCCTACTGCGTCTGCGCAGTAGAGCGTAGTAGCGACCTCCCGGTAAAAAAACGAACTACGTTCTGTCAAAATAGTCGTTGGCTTGTGGCTTCTCAGCGAATGGAAAGTTATGTGTGTCATCATCACAATCGCAGTAGCTGAATCGCCCGCTTTTAAATTCGCCAACAAACAGCTTGTAAAGTAGCTCAATGTCATTGACGCATTACGGTTATAACGCCAAAAATATTAAAGTGGTTTCTGATAACAATTTTATAATTTCCTATTTTTTTTTTGAGAAACGTATTATCTATATAATATTAGTAAGAAATACAAAAGGTTAATGCTTATTATCTCAATCTTCCAAGAGTATTGCTTGATATATCAATGCATATATCAGTTTATTTATACAATGGATTATCTTAATTAATATTTTATGATAATAAAATAGCTTTTCTATTACAATAAATAATTTTTATCCGTTACAATAAACACATAATCGATTGTTGGTAGAATATACCTCATAATACTATTATTTGTGCAGGAATCGATATTTTTTTTTTGTATAGATAAGATGAAAAAACGATAAGCCTCGTACATACAATACTGCCAACGTTTCATGATTAATTATTGTTCTACGGAGGCAAAAAATTGTATTATTATAGTGTATTTTTGTGCTGAATGGCTTGTGTTATTAATTCGTTTCAACCGGTCATGAAAATATTATTGTAACATACACATCATGTAAATTTTGATATAATTCTGAGTTGGGTATTTCTTGGCAACATTTAAATTCTTCTATCGTGATGTGAATCGTTTATTAATGATAACGGTATGCCTACTTTAAATCTGAGTAAATTCCAGGAAATTTTTATAACCTATTTTGTAATTATTACTTTTAATATTGTCATATCAGTTAGTTGTTATCTGGCCTTGATGTTTTTTATGAATTATTTATTACTATTACCATGATATATTATATATTATGTGAAGTTTGAAGGTTGCGTATAAAAGTACCCGGGGAAAAATCAGTCGTCAGGCGATGCCTCCAAAACCCAAACGATTCACCTTCAAAATTGCTGTACGGGATCTCAATCTAACCTCACTGAGGTGGATTGGAGCCTGATAAAGAGTATCAGTGTGTCATCAGCTCATATCGTCATTGGTACTAGAAGGAGTGAGCATCCAAAATGAATGTCTTACGAATAATGTGACGAAGTTGGAAAGTAAGCCAGGCTGAAAACTCTGGGAGACGAAGAGATAAACCCCTCCCCTACCTAACAGAAGACCGCCGGACTGATTACTAGAATAATCTACTCCAAGATAGGGGAGACAATTTATGAACCAACAAATTGAAGCAGCAGAGGACGCAGTAAGCAGAAATAACACCAGGAAACTCTTCCGAATCAGCAATGAAGTCTGCGGCAGGCGACAATCCGGAGCCATTTACGACCCCAGTGAAGCGATAGAGTTTGACGCAGAATACGTCAAGAAGATTTGGAAGAATCTTTTCTGCTGAGTGCTGAATCATCCACTCTATTTGGATTTTTTTGACATACTTTCGTAAGACTATATTTAGGATATCCCCAGCGACCGACATTTCTGATTGCCCGCCAATGCACCCCGACATAAAAATCAGCTGTGAAAAGGCTCAAGAATAGAAAGATGTCGGAGGGGGAGAGTGCATACATCCGGAAGTATCGCTTGAGAGGCAATTCTGCACCCTGTGTTTCATTTGATGCCAAAATGTGGGAAGAAGAACGCTGTCCGAGTGAATGGGTGAACTGTGAAATCATCAAACTTCACAAAAAGGCGACCCTCAGTGCCGACAATTACCGAGGCATTACTTTACTCAGCGTTCCGGGAAAGAATTTGGCAATCATCCTCTTGATAAGAATTTAAGGGATTCGATAGTGCACGTCGATAGGAAAAAATAGGCCGGGTATATACCTAGATGAGTGTGCACTGACAAAATTCACAACCTTCGATATCTTCTTCAGCAGAGCCATGTGTTGATCAGCCCGTTCACCTGCTGCTTTGTGTCTTATGAGAAGACAATTCGCAGTTTTTTTTTAATTCATTAATTTAAATGACGTAAAGATATTTTATTTCACCATTCAATTTTTATTATTTGTAAAAAAAAATCTATTTGCAGTTATAAATGTGATTTTGATGATGGTGGAATACGGAGGTTACCGACTTTCAAACTGACAGCCTCGGCTGCGCGCACACGGCAAAGCGAAGTTTCGGATTCATCCGCCAAACGTCGTTTGCGGGTCGAATGCGTTTTGTTTGCGTTTCGTTTGCGTTTCGTTTACGGCGATATATCGACGATGCTGTCCAAACATCTGGACAGAGAAAACACAGTTTTCAAGGAGATTCATAAACGCCTTTTTTTGAAACTGCACCCTGCTGCGAGAGTATTTATCTCTCATTACAGTGGTGTACAAGGGTAAATAAATCAATATAAAATCAGTACATAATATTGCATTATACCTACATTTATTTTCCCACTATTGCTTCTTTTGGAGCTGGACTGTTTTATATCGATAGCGTTTTGAAAATTACCTATTATTGTGCCTATTATGTATCATCATAAACTTTGTCTGACAATAACAAAATAACAAAATACATAAACAAAACAATAACAATACAGAACATGATAAAACAGAACAGCCAGGTTTTTTCCGGGTGTTCTGTTTTGTCACATATTATAAATAAACATTTGAAATATCTCCCTTAAAATCTGTTCATCTAGATGATCTATATATATATACACTAAAATGTAAACGGGTACCAATAATAATATATTGTAGTGAGAATAATGAATACCTACCTACTACTATTGATAGGTATGTGCCTATGTACTTGTATAGGTATATGTATATTTTTTAGTTTAGTTTAGTTTACCTTTTAGTTATGGCGAGCCTTTCTTCTGATGAAATACTTCTTCTCATAGCTGTGCTGTGTCAAAACTTTTTATTTTATTTTGTAAAACTGCTTACCTACCGAATGTATTAATAGTATTTACAACAAGTTTTTAGAAACAATGCAAGTATTCAAATTATTCACAATATTATGTTTTTATACTTCATCCTTTACTTAGTGGGTATCTAGGTAATAAGGTTTTTACCCTTTCTTCGTGTATTAACTTATAATCTTTTTTTTATTGTATTAATAAATAATAATAGTACAAAACTTAAATCAATTAGAATTTAAATTCAAACTCCATCAAGTACCCTCGGTCGATAGTATTGATCAGACAAAGTTTATGATGATACATAATAGGCACAATAATAGGTAATTTTCAAAACGCTTTCGATATAAAACAGTCCAGCTCCAAAAGAAGCAATAGTGGGAAAATAAATGTAGGTATAACGCAATATTATGTACTGATTTTATATTGATTTATTTACCCTTGTACACCACTGTAATGAGAGATAAATACTCTCGCAGCAGGGTGCAGTTTCAAAAAAAGGCGTTTATGAATCTCCTTGAAAACTGTGTTTTCTCTGTCCAGATGTTTGGACAGCATCGTCGATATATCGCCGTAAACGAAACGCAAACGAAACGCAAACGAAACGCAAACGAAACGCAAACAAAACGCATTCGACCCAAAAACGACGTTTGGCGGATGAATCCGAAACTTCGCTTTGCCGTGTGCGCGCAGCCTAAGTGATATTATTAAAACTTAGGATTTTTTTGTATATTCTGTTTCACTGCTACTACTACACCACTGTTTCATTACTATCACACTAGTATAATTGGGTATCATGATAATATATTGTAGTATTTAATAAAACACATTTTAAAATAAATTATTTAGTAGGTAAAAAATATTTAGTAGTTAATTTTAATAATCAATTAATTTTCACATCGGAAAATCTGGCCGCAACATGAAGTACCATAATTTTCCACATTCTGTGTAACTTTTAGTTCGGTACCTACGTGACAACTTGCTTAGCAGTTTAAATTCCACGGTAAGTTTGAAATTTTCAAAATTAATACATAATTAATAAAATACTAGCAGTTTGAAATGTTATTATTAAATTAAACCCTGCTAAAGTAATTACCTCTAACCTTTTTGAATTATAACGACCTTATAAAAAAGCGTTCTCATTTTGCAAAAGTTAATGTATAACTTTGTCTTAAGATCAAAATAATAAATTAATTAATCAAAATAATATTATGTTTACGCAACAAAAATAAAAAGGTTGCTGAATTATCAAGGAAAGGGTTCTTCAAAAGTTTTCTGACTTTAGTGAAAATGTTATTCAAATTTGTTATTAAAATTATTATTAATCAACAATGTTATTAAAGATATACCAGCATTAGCAATAAATCTGTATCTCAGAGTTAGTTTGACGTATGTATGATAATTTACTGTAAATGACTTAATAAATAAGTAAATTAAAGCACAGATTTTGTACCCAAAATATCAAACATTTTTCACAGCCAATTTCTCTCATATATTTTAAAATCTTAAATGATATTTTACCGAATTATTAGTTTTTGGACATATAATTCACTTTCTCTTAAGTACCTAAAAATATACGTATACTATCTTTCTTGTAAGCCAGTTCATATTAGTCTAAAAAGAACACTTTCAGAAAAACAAAATTTTAGTTTTTTATGCTAGTTTTTAGGCTCAATAAGTAAATTGGTTGAGAAATGATAATTTTGGTAAGAAAATCATTCCAGTTTTATTGTTGAACCAAGAAGTAGAACATGTCTAAAAAATAACTATATCTAGATGCCGCTGGTCAAGTTCTGCGGAAGTAAGTGGTAAGTCAACTCACAGGATCGAGAGGAATCATATCAATTTGTAGAGGCCTTCATCTAACGGTGGACTGAGAACAGCAACGCGACATGGGTGTCTACCGCCCGGATGCCAGCTAAAATTGCCGCCCCCTCATTTTTAAAAAAAATAATTTAATGGAAATATGGCAAAAGTCAAAGAAAGTTGAAAAAATACTGTGTTGTCATCAACATACAAATTTGGCGAAAATGAGCAAACTATACAAAAGCATTTTCAAATGGATTTAAACCACAAAACTCTTTTGACTACATTTTTTATACATTTCAATATTCAGTGGTCAAGAGATATAACACACATAACTTCTAAGATACTATTTTTTTTAGTTATTTGGGTAACACTACAAAGTATATTATATGTTCAAAGTTTCAACGTTATATCTTTAAAAACAAAAAAATTCAATAAAAAAAAATGTTACTTTTATTTGTCACACAAAATCTTTGCGCGCCTGTTTCTCAGCATTATGATTTTGTGGACTGGCTCTCTTGACATCTACGGCGACGATTATTTATCACATGATATATTTTACTTATTATTAAATAATATAACATTTTGAATTATATGCAAACCGACTTGAAACTATCGATTTGTATTGAGAAGCACAGAAGCCCAAATTTATAACATAATATTTAAAGATACGGAAGAAAATTGCACCTCGGGCGACTTTTTACTATCCGTAAAACAATCTCATAAAACAAATATTTTTTTTTCTGAAATATTGTACATTTTTTTGGTGAATGCTTCTTGGAACCGGGCCGCCCGGATGTTTTGCACCTCTAACACCCCGCTTGTCGCATTCTTGCTGAGGAAGGTTGACGATGACAAAGATGATGATATTAATTAAAGATAAGAATTATTGTGTATTAACTATTATGTTTTATAAAAACATATATGTCATAATATGGATTGGCAACTTTTTTTTAGATTTTTGACTGTTTGAACGTTTTCAACTAATTAAGTACATGGGTTACACATGCAATACTAGTTACTATTATTAATTACTGAATATTGCAGCAATCAAACAATGAAATAGTTGACAGATCCTGGAATAAAGTAGACGATTTAGTAAAACCATATTTTATTCTTCAGTACACTAATCACTAGGCTTAGGATTCTTAGGCTTTTAAATATTTTTTTTGAGTGGCCCAACAACAAAATATCAAAAATATCTATCTGTTTTAGACAATTTTGAAATGTTTAAGCCCTATTTGTTAGCACCTATTTTTAAATATTTTTGGATAATTACATATTTTTACATATTTTCGGTTTAAGCACATATTTTCATATAAACAAAAAATTAATTAACACAATAATACTAGTACAAAACACAATTGAAATGTTAGAATCATCTACAAAGTAACTAGTGAAGCAAATTAATATTTCAAACAATACTGCTGCTAAAATAAGAAAATGTTCCTGTACCAATAATTGGAATAAAAATAAGTACAAAATTAAAAGTGTTTTAAATAAAAATACTGGACTTCAAACGCTGCAGAATGTTAAAGCTATTTTGGAAAATCCATCAAATCCTTCAGATGTTTAATTTTTTTCTACTTCAGATATAGTTTTATTTGCATACGCAATAATAACATCTGTAGAACCAAGTGGAAAGAAGTTTTTCCATGTATAAAAATGTCCTAGGATCAAATCGTCAAAGATTCACTTTCGAAAATTTGAAGCATTTTCTATTTGTGAATAAATAATAAATTAAACTGTTGAAATATATATGATTTATTATAATACTTTCTTAAATTTTTAGCACCTATTTTCACCATATTTTCACCATATTTTCCAATTATATCTACATATTTTAGGTACGTATTAATTATTTTTTAGCACCTAAAAATCCTAAGCCTACTGATCACTATTCAATACTTCCGAATTCAGGTTTATGCAGTTAATTTATTACTAAATCAGTTTTCTAAGAGATCTGTCTAATGGGAGTCTCTAGTTAAGTTTACTACAAATTTCCTTATGCCGTGATTTCTAGTCTAGTGAAATAAAACTACGTGGTATCAAAACGAAGCCTCTTATTACACTCTCTTGGCATTTTAGCCTTGTAATTGCCTCTCGAAAGCTTAATTTGCTAGAAAGATTTTCCTGTGCCCTCCCATTTAAAGCTTCGCGTTAGAAAATAAACGCCAAAAGATAGGTAGTATTTTACACTGATATCTTAAATTATAATATGAAGTCTACGTCTAAAATATATTTGTGTAGGTAATACCGGTAAATTTGAAGTTAATGTAGTTTGAACAATTTAGTTTTTTAATTGGCTCTGCAACCTATAATGAATCTTAGCTGCCTCGCGAAGAGGTTTCTTGAGAAATTAGTATTATCTACTTACTTAACCTATCAGATCCATTTTATGAATTCAAGCACACATTCAAAAACAACAAAAAAATTTGTCAGATTGAAACCTTGAGATTCATAACTTCATTAATTACTTGATATTGAGAAAAACATATTTTACATATTGTCGCCAGTTTCAAGTGCAATATTCAACTCGATGCGGAGTGTCTCGGATTCACAATTGTACTCGGTCAAAACCAAATGCCGCCTATTCGACGCTTGCACTCTGACGGTGCTGCTTTACGGTAGCAAATCATGGCACTTTACGAAAGCTCAGAGCAATCATATATTGAGCTTCGAAAATAAATGTTTGCGACGGACCGCGACAGGTGTGCGGACTTTAAGAGCAACGAGGAGATCATCACGTTGAGAGTGAAGAGGCGACGTTGGACCTGGCTCGACCACGTGCTGCAGATGCCAGAAGAGAATTTCGACCGGGCTAGCTTGTTCTTCAAGCCAACCAGATTCCAGCTTCCTCGAAGGCCGCTAAATACTATCTATATAGTGTATACGGTGGAACTACGGGATGCTGATTTGACCTGGAGCGATGCAGAGACTGGCGAGCGACAGGGATTCTTGGAGGCGCCTCGTGATGTCCATATGCTCCAACTAAGGGGCGGATATGGACGAATCAGAAGAAGAAGCCAGTTTCCATGTCGTGCCAAATATACATTGATATAGTTCATTTCTCTACATTACAGTTTTTCGCACCAACTGTCATCTGCACCCCACTTATAAAAGTGATGTAAACTGCACGTGTCTTCCATGATGCCTAAAAGCTAAAGCCGGTACTCTAAGTGAGAGACATGCATGCCACCCACAATATCATGTGAGTGCCTGGAGTCGCTCATTCTATCATACAAATCCAATACAGTTGACTTATGTAATCACCAATGATTAGTATTAATTTTTGTTTTATTTCACCTGTATAACCTAAAAAAACTAATCAATACCGCTCCATCATGATATTAATTACAATAAACTAATTATGAACAGTTTAACGAAAATTAAAGAATTAGGTATAAAAAACTATTTATGTTAGTTATGTAATTACTTTGTATATCATTAGATTAGAACCAGTGGTCTCCAAACTCAATAAGGATGTGAGCTACTTTCAGAAATTGACATTGTCTGATGAGCTACTTATACATATTCCGTCTTTATACTTTTTTATCATACCATACATAATATTATTATATTACTTAAAATACATTGGGACATCGGACTTTCAACAAAACATAAAATGCGTACTTTAATTATTTATTTATAAACAAAATAATAAGTGTGAGTAAAAGTTTAAATAATTAGTGAAATGAATGGCATTCACTTTTCTCCATTTTTTCAATTTTTGGTGAGCACCTTGTCACTCCCATCCAAATGCAATTATCAAGTTCAAGATGTATATCTGTGAGTCCATTTATATATTTACTTTTAACCACCTTCATAGTGGAAAACGTTGATTCACAAAGTAGGTAGAACAAAACAATGCCTTCATTTTGAGCGCAATTCTAATTACTACTACTTACTAAAATTGGATACTTTCCTATTGGGACAAAAGGCCATACAGATTCTATAATTGAAGCCACAAATCACATTAAAATTCTATCAATTCCATTTCTGATGAAATTCTATCTTTTAAAAAATTTTCGACGATACAGCTAGAGTTAGATGGATTGGGATGATAAAATATTCTACACGAGCTACTGAAAATGCCGCCGCGAGCCACCGGTAGCTCGGGAGCGACCGTTTAGTGATCACTGGATTAGACAGCGTGAGCCTCTCATCACGCTGAAAGTGAAGAGGCGACGTTGGACCTGGCTCGGCCACGTGCTGTGGATGCCAGAAGAGAACTTCAACCTAGCTTGCCTGTTCTTCAAGCCGACCGGATTCCAGCTTCCTCGAAGGCCGCTAAATACAATCTACAGAGTGTATACGGCGGAGCTACGGGATGCTGGTTTGACCTTGAACGAAGCAAGAAGACTGGCGAGTGACAGGGATTCTTGGAGGCGCCGCGTGGTGTCCATATGCTCCAGCTAAGGGGCGGATATGGCAAAAGAAGGATTAGACAGTGTCCTTTTAAGACTAAATATATCCCTATATCTATTAACCTTCTAGATTAACTACTTAATGTTAGATATTATATTGTTTTTGATACTATAATGAATAATTAATCTTACCTAGATGTTGAAATAGTCGATATTGTACCCAAATACGAAATAAATCATCCAATTTCACTTCATTACATGAGTGACCTTTACATATCTACTGAATATTGTCCTCTTTAGCAGTTTATACTAAACATTAACCTTTTAAACGAACAGTCACGTAAAAACAGAACAGTTTTAAAGTAAGAATAACCATTGCCCATTTTAATTATATTAATAGATAATAATAATTTTAATAATTAAAATTGATGAATTACCATAGCACCAAAAATATACACCACATTAATGCATTACCATAGTATATCTTAATAATATAGTAAAGCAGTCAACTTCTTAAAATATTTTCAAAATACTAGAAAAATTCACTCATTGATACCACTATATTATGGTATTTTATGACATCGTCAAAAGGGTCTTTAAACACTAATTACGCTCCTTACACATTATACGGTTTTGACCGTACGGCAAAAAATCGAACGGCGACATTCTTTTAGTGGCGTGAAGAAGAGCATGGCCCATTTCACATTACACGACATCGGTTAAAAACCGCAACGACGCCGAAGGACACTAAACCGTAAATAAACCATATATATATAGTGTAAAAAAAAGCGTTAGGGCACCATGGAATGATGAAAGTTTGAAAACTACTTGCGTAACTGATATCAAAACAAAAAAGTTGCCATGACATGGATCATTTTGCCATATCTCTGTGACACATTGCAATTCTGCCGACGTGTTATGCCATCCTGTCTCTTGTATTGGAGCGGAGAGGTTTATAATTACACTAGGGACACATTACTGTATGTAGGTACGGTTTAATTAAATCAGGTAGATTTACTTACCTCCATTAGGAATATCTTTGTGTATATTATATATTGTATCTGTCTATCAATTATCATACATGGGATATTGTAATAGCTTTCATATTGAATGTATAATTTGAATTTACAATGTATATATATAGTGCTATTTGTGTTGAAGTAATGTCAAAGTTAAGATGACAACATAATCTATTTAGAAGACTTCAATATAGCTGTAGGTATATATCGTTTTCACTCTGTATACAAATTAAATTTAATCATTATCAGGAGTGCCATAACCCGCAGTGGATCCTGGGTTACTCTACAATTATGGATGTCGTTGTCTGTGACTCTGTATTCTACATTGAAGGTTGTTAAAGCAGGGTCGTTTGTGTGCAATTTATACAGATGGCAGTAAAGTTCAAGATTCCCCTTCAGTTAGAACTGCATGCATTTGTCCGGAATTGGATATTCAAATAAAAATAAGCATTAATCAAAATGCATCTGTATTTACTGCGGAATGTATCGCTTCGAACGATGCACTTGACATAGCGCTCAAACACGTCAACAAAAATATAATCATTTATACGGACTCACTCAGTGCTTTCCAATGTCTACTTTTTCCAAAATTTGGCGTAAAAGAGATTAAAAAAAGATTTAACAAATTTATACAAACAACTTCAAATAACAGCACAATTACATTCTACCGGATTCCTGCACACATTAGAATTCTGGGGAACGAGAACGCAGATAGCCTTGCAATAACAGCAACTCTTGAAAGGGGCATTGAAAAACTCCCCATAACGTTTACAGACTTTTTTGAAACATTCAAGAAAATAGCCAAAAATGAAACAGATAATTTATTAAAAGAACAAGGTCTAACAAAAGGGAAACAGTACTTTCAAAGTTATTACAATTCTGAAACCAAACCATGGTATAGCAATAAAATGCTAAATAGGGAAATAATCATCACAATCAATCGCTGCAGAGTGGACCATTATAATCTTGCCTCATCCCAGGCTCGCTTGGGTATAATAAATGACCCTGGGTGCCGGTGCGGAAGTGAGACTGAAGATGTTAAACACGTTGTTTGGCAATGTTCTCTGTATGATACCCAGAGACAGCGGCTTCTTAAAGATTTAAGTAAACAAAAGTACCAATTGCCACTGGATCTCACGATATTTTTGGCTCGGCCGAATATATAGGCGTTCCAGTGTGTCCAAATGTTTCTGAGTGAGTATGGCCTACAAGAGTAAACTGTTTTTGTTCTTTTTTTTTCTCTCCTGTAAATTTGTATTGTAATAACTGTATGAGTAATTATTGTAATAATATGTATTAATAGTGTATGATAAAAAGTAAAGCTAAATAATACTCAATTGAGACTTAGGAGCTTAATAAAAAAAAATCACTGAATACATTTACCTATTGTAACTCCGAGGGTGGGTGGATGAAGAAGATCTGAGGAGTTTCATTATTTGGGGCCATCATACTTCATGGGTTTTGTATAACAGAGACATAGGTGAGTTGAAATCGTACATGAAGTATATTAATAACACAGTAATTATGTTGGCAAATGGTTTGCACAGACACGTTTATTCATTGAAAAATATAGTTACATAAGGGAGATAAACATAGATTTAATATAATTAAGGTAAACTATGATTATTATAGGACACTTTTTTGTGCTAAAAAGCATTTGATTGTCGTGAGTTATGGAGGTTGATTAATAAAAAATATGGCACGTAATAATTAGGTTTGCACTGCACTTGCATTTTTTTCACGTGATTCTGTTTACACATTATTCATTAATAACACAAGAACGATAAAGGGTACACTCTTATAAGGGTCGAAGCAAGCAGGCGCCAGTCATGCCGTGGGGCGGGCTAAGGGTCATTTCTCTCGACTTGACGGTCATCTTGGTACTGACTGTAATCACTTTGATTTTCCGAAAGTACTCGATAAGGGTAGTAATATGAGAGAGGGGCAGGGGAGTTACTTGAAAAAAATTCAAAACCTTAACTGTAAACTTGGCTCGGTGCGTCTTACACTACGTCTTACGTGAGCGACGTCGGCGAAGCGATGAGCGGCACGCGCAACTCAACATATAAACGTACAAACAAACAAAGAGTGTTTACAAACATTTTCACACACGGATATACGTCTGAGTTGCGCGTGCCGCTCAATGCTTCGCCGACCTCTCCCATGTAAAACGCCCCGTTATGCAGGTACTCAAAGGTCGCTCTCTGTAAATATTGTTTCCGAAATATTATTTATATTATTATCAGGGTGGCAAACGCTATGGCTTTACATTAGGTTTTTGATCTGGAATTGGAGGCATTCTTTTGGGAGGGGCTTTATTTGGTATTACTATTTTTATTTTATGTGTTGATTAATTGACTGTTTGGATGTAGATGAGGTGGTTGAGCGATGGAGAACTGAAGTCTGAGGATGATGTAGTTGCCTGTGCCGTCTCGTCTTAGTCGATAACACTACAACATATTAATGGGTATTTTAGTTTATATTGGTCTTATGAGATTGGTATAACGGATTTTTAAATCGCTACCAGAAAGTGAGAAAAAATTGGAAATTTGTTTTTTGCATAAACGTAATACAATAAAACCACGTGGAGTGATCTATCACAGTGTGACAGGAAAATTTGCTAGTTTTTAACATAATACACAGAACATAATCACGTAAACATGACGTTTTTAATGTGGTAACTAAGGTAATAATAATATTATCTTCTAATTCATAACTAGCGTGCCGCCATTGTGAGTGGTAACTATACATTGTACATTTACCATCGTTTCCCAACATGTTCGTTCATGTTTTGTTTGCGTGATGGATTGAATTCCATCTAAAGTTCCACGAGGCAACACATTCAAGAAAGGCATGCGAATATTGCGGATCGCAGAACCTATTCCGTAACATGAATATAGGGTGTTTGGGGAAATTACATTTGATTTTGTAAAAATAAATTTTCTATGTATCTGTAAGTCAAAAATAATATTAGATTTGACTGTACCTAATTAAAGAGTTTGGAGCTACTAACTGGAGTTAAAACATACATATTAGAAAAATCCTAGATGACGGTTTGCACTGCACTACTCTTTCTTGTTGGTAATACGTTTGTGAATAATTTATAATATTTAAAAAAAATATATAAGTAATATAATTATTTTAAATGAACTATTTCTTTTATTCAATGAATAATTCACAAGATTTTGAGAATGTAACATTCCATATATTGAACATTTTTTATTCGACTATGTCCGATCCTAATAGGATCATATGGTCCTCCACAGAGTAGAGGTTTGTATTAACAGATTTTGTTTTTTACGAGAAATGGATGTCAACCACTTGCTCAACCTATTAGGTCCATACCCTGACTCACACACAAATTGAAAAACAATATGTGTACTTGCCAGACTCAGGATTCAAACCTGAGATCCACGGCGTGATAGTCCAACGCTTAAGCCGCGCGGCCACCGTGGGAGACGAAGGTGACGTGGGTGATGAACATACGTAGTATGAAAACATCTCAGGTATATACCCACTAGAAAAAATCATATTTGAAATCCCCTCGAGTTTCGTATTTTTTTTCAAATATGATTTTTTCTAGTGGGTATACATCTGAGATATTTTCAATTTATGTGTGTTCAATATAATAAATTAAGTTTTAAAATTTACAATATTGAAAAATAACTCAGAAACATAGGTACATATAAAACAAGTCCAGCTGTGTGCTCTTATAATTTAAGCTATCGATCCGAATCTGACTCATTTGAATGTATTTTTATAACTACGCTATCTGAAGATTTTAAATTCTACAAAGAAAAGGCAACCCGCTTACTTAGTTAATTTTTTTTCTAGGAATTTTTCTACAATTCATGTGGATTTTAAAATTATGTATTTTAAATAATAGAAATCTGATATTTATCTTACAATAATAATATATTCTAGCACGAGTTTACAAATTAATTAAAATGCCATAAATTAATATATTGGCATTCAGTATCAAAATGAGGAACATCCTGGTTTTATAAATATGATAATTTTGGGGAATAGTTTGAATACTTAGCTGGTATGATATGTTTTAATCTCTCCCAATCCGAATGACTTAATGTGAGATTATAACCGAGGATTAATTTTGAGAAACACTGCAACAATTCCACTGTGAGTATTGCAAATTAACCTTTTTGTCTTTGGATTAATATTATGAAGAAGGAAATTCTAAGAAACATTTATTAGTTAATATGATAAGATGAATTTTATTTAAATTTACATGACCTTTTCGCCCATCTACCGATTACAATTAAAAATCCCAAGGTGAATAGTTAAGATATAATTAGGATGTAATTTAAATGTGGTAATTAAATTTTAATTAAAAGGTTAGCAGTAAATGCTTCGAAAATACACATACGTACTTAAGCCATGTCCGTTCTTTAGTTGGAGCATTAATGGTCATATAGAAACCATGCATCACCTCGAAATCTTGTCACTCGCCAGTTTTCTTGTATCTTTCCAAGTGATGCCAGTATCCTGTAACCTCTCCATATACACCATGTGGATGGTATTTAGCATCTTTTCAAAACCGGAATCTGATCTTAAAAATCATGGAGGGTAGGTCAATATTCTCTTGAAGCATCCATAACAGATGACCGAGCCAGCTTCCAGCCATGATAGGTTACATGGTCCAAATTTATATCTCCTTGCGTATCGCATCTATAAGACGTGATCCCTCCCCTTTATATATATTGTGATTGTGGAGAAATCCGAAACAGTATACATTTAAAATAGATAATTTTGAAAACGCTTCTGAGAAAATATATTATAACCAATAGAAAACATCTTTTAAAAAAAAAAAAAAAAAGTAAGACACCCAGCAGGAAACGAACCTGTATCTCTCGGGTTTCGCGCCCATGCAAATATACCATTATGCTATAGGCGCCATACCTGATTACGACAAGTTTTAACTAATGGCTCTTAATACTCTCTGAAGCGCTTTCCAAATTGAGTTACTATTGGCGATCGGCTTTTATATTTTAAATCAAAATAGGTATTACTTTAATTACTAACCGACGTCACGGATCACTGCAAGATTTTTTGTTGTAACTTTTACTTATGTGTCCCTGATAATTATCTTAGAAGTCGGTAGCATCCGTTGACTATTCTCACAAGGTGCAAAACTAATTTGCCAACTGGGATGGGCAATAACTGTGACTGCTAAGTGAGATGACTTTAGGTGGACATGGATTTTAGAGATTGTTCATTTGTTAGTCCTTAATATAGGTACTTATATTGTTTTACCTTTTTAGGGTACATCCCCTTAAGTAGGTCTACAAAATGAAGCAGAAAGAACGATAGAATAATTATTATGTACTCGTATGTTAGCAGGTGTAATTTATATATTCGTTGTACTAAATAGAGTTAATTTCAACATTATATCGTATAACTTAGCGCGTACTTAAGGGGAAGTGTACGAACATTTCACGTTACACTAGTAAAGAGAGGACAGTGGCTTGGCGGGGGTGGTAACGTTAAGGGGGTCATGTAGCTTAGAAAATTTATACTCGCGGCGGATTAAATCGCTTCCGAAGTTGCGCCGAATTCCACAGCCAGATGTCGCGGCGCCCCTTCAGCGCCCCTCCGCCCCTGGGGGATTTTAGGTGCGTGGGAAGCCATAAAATTAGAACACGGGAATCTCGATACGGCAAAGGTATTATATTGCTATTCGCGCATGCGCGGTGATTGTTTTGTCCATTCATGAACTGCCTTGATTTTGTTGTTCTCTATTTGAATAATATTCTAAATTATCTTATTGGCTCATAATCCTTTGAGAATTTGGTATTTTACCGAAGGCAGATTATTATTTGAAGGCAATAAAAAACTGCAGTTTTTTTTTAAATACAGAATTAATTTTTATGTGTACCACAAGTATTTTAATAATGTAAAATCATTTCAAAATTACTGTATTAAAACCTTCAACACGTAGGTATCATCAGTTGATTCTCAATTTACCGGAGTTGTGGTAACCAGACAGTGGACTCACAAAGAGGATGCATTATACAGAGAAAAAAATATCGGTTGAGGTATCTCACTAAAGATGTTGTAAAATCCCCTTTCCGACAGATGGAGCCATCAGTGGTTTCTCTATAAAAATCGCTGAGTCAAGTTATAGATAGTGCCATTGTTATGTAAATTTAATGAACTGCTCTTCCATCTCTGCACAGTTTGTATGAAAATTAATTATTAATTTACAATTTTTAAGTACTTATAGAACTAAGGTTTTCTTTAGTTTTTTTTTTTTTTTATATTTTAATATAGGTATATATTCAATATTTATATACCTATACTATATATGTATGTATATATACCCACATGCGCCCGCGATTGCCGAGCGGAAACGTGTCGACTTATAAATTCGGGGGTCTCCAGTTCGAATTCCAGGTCCGGAAAAAGTTAAAGTGTGTTTGGACCTAGAGTATGGACCTAATAGTTTAACGACTGTTGTGTGCGCATGGCAAAGGTGCATGTGATTTTTTTAAGATCGAACATGGTAAATAGATTATATTACTTCTGTATACAAATACAACAACAAACCATGAGGTCCCATGACAGAAATGTAGTAAAATAGTAGTGTAGTAATAGACTCCCATGATGGCCGCGCAGCTTAAGAGTCGGACTATAGCGTCGTGGGTCCCAGGTTCGAATTCTGGGTCTGGCAAGTACACCATAATATATTGTTTTTCAATTTTTGTACGAGTTAGAGTATGGACCTAATTAATCGAGCAAGTGGCTGACATCCATTTCTCGTAAAAACAAAATCTGTGAGTACGAACCTTCACTCTGTGGAAGCCCTTATGATTCTAGTAATATAAGTGAAATACTCACATAAATTTTTTTGAGTCACCGTGAATCGAACTCAGGGCATCCGAGTTGGAAGCCAACGGCTTAAGAATCTACAAGAGCCATCGTGTATTCCACCCAATTCATAAGGTTGACAGTCGAATTGAATTTTAACCTTCAGCGTCAACCATCATAGGTGAAAACTCTTACAAACTTAGCAGTTTACTATCCTGCCCCCCCCCCCATCCACCCGCACTTAAACACACGGTTTCGGTTAATCTGAGTTTATCCGGGTCGCGTTAGAAGCCGTGGTTTGAGGTCGGAGGGGGTGGAGGTGGGTGGTTGTATGTAGGTGGTGAAACTATCCCGGTTAAAATTTATCGGGCGTCGGAAAAGTGTGTGGCTCTGGGAAACTTTCAGCTTACGGTGGTGGAGAAGGCCCGAAAAGGGTTACCTTGTGTAACCGTGTTTTTCGACCACGGGTTTCGATTGTAAAGCGCTCTAAAAGTTGAAGCGATACTTTTGAATTGGACACTATTGTGAAAAATAGTCGGTTCTAGTTTCCAACCCGTACTCACATCAAACACCGTTTGCCACAGTAATTATTATTGAAAATACAAAACTTGGTAAGATTTCCAATTACATTCTATACAAATACCCCTTGGTAAATAGCACCCGGTTGGAAATTTTTCTTTTATAAAAAAAATAAGGTAAATGTGCCGCAGATGCCGTCATGAGATTTTATAACATTCTTTTTAGACCAAACCAAACCTAACCTAACCTACCCCAACCTAATATAGTCTTAGTTAGTGATAATCATGCAT
This sequence comes from Rhyacophila brunnea, assembly GCF_057557595.1. NCBI lineage: Eukaryota > Metazoa > Arthropoda > Insecta > Trichoptera > Rhyacophilidae > Rhyacophila > Rhyacophila brunnea. Next base: position 28,743,620 of record NW_028232774.1, read on the forward strand.
CAAAATGTATGAAAGTTTCAAACATTATATTAACAATTATTGGATCGAAAAGCCTATGCGCTGACAGAAAAAGGTATTTATTATAATTGTCTACATGGTACTACTGTTTTCGTTAAAAAAAATTAAAAGCTTATGACGGCATCTGCGGTACAATTACCAAAAATAACAATATGTATGCAATGAAATTTTGTATATTTACGTATTTGACGGTCGTAGGATACTATTAAAAAGGTTATAATACTATTTTCCTTTATTTTCAAATATGACAGCACGATGCATATTTAAAATTAAGTGTGAGATGCATGGAATGTCGAGCTACGTTAATTCGAAAAGACGTTAAGTTAACACGCATACGTAAAAATTTAATTGTACGACAGTACCGCCATGCCGCCGCATATTATGAAATAATTATTAAAATTATAATAAGTATTATAAGTACTTAATAAAAACGTTAATTTTTTTATGGTTGCTTTATTCGTGGTTAAAACTAAACCAATTGATCTATTATAGATACAATATACTCGTACCTGCATTAGAACATCTGTTGCGCGTGCGTAATACCACTAACATTTATTATTAAGTATGCTACTTTAATGATTGGTTAACTTAAAAATGTACACGCTACATCACGGTAATGCGTCAATGACATTGAGCTACTTTACGAGTTGCTTGTTGGCGAATTTACAATCTGCCTGTAAAGTCACCCAGTGTCATCATCGAACAAGCCAACAAGCAGATTGTAAACAATCTACTGAGAAAAGTTGAAAGCCGGTCAACTTTACACGCTACACGCCGGCGTGGGGGCCTACTGCGTCTGCGGAGTAAAGCGTAGTAGCGACCTCCCGGTATAAAACGAACTACGTTCTGTCAAAATAGTCGCTAGCTTGTTGGCTTCTCAGCGAATGGAAAGTTTTGTGTGTCATCATCACAATCACAGTAGCTGAATCGCCCACTTTTAAATTCGCCAACAAACAGCTCGTAAAGTAGCTCAATGTAATTGACGCATAAATAATAATTATTGCTGTATTATAATATTGCAATTATAATATTATAAAGAATAATATTATACATTTTAATAAAGTGCCTTTGCAAATTGTTGAATTTTTTTTCGCGTAATCAATGACATTACATTTGATAGCTTGTGGGCATTTAAGACAGCAGTTATAAGTTGACGCACAACAAGGTGGCGCTAGTGTTGAGATGTGAGTATTAATTTTCCAAGTCACTAGAAATTTTTTTATAATAATAATTGTTGTAGGACAGCTCGTTCTATCTAGTTAGTACAGCTGCTAAGACTGCCGTTAAGAAACATTACACTTTGGTGTCTCATACATCGAGATAATTAGAGTGAAGTAAATTTTGTTATGTTGAAGTTGAGCTTGTCGTCGATACATGTGGATAAAAAAACAAGCTGGAACGAATCATCGACTCTAGTCACTAAAGGAAACGTATAATTATTACAAATAAATTGTTAGTGGTACGATTTTCGTCTATTAGTCATAAAGCATCCACCCTTTAATGTAGACTAACGCAGTAATTAATTTATGTATCTGATCTCCATTCGCTTTTCGATAAATTCATAATATACATGTAATTAACACAGTGAACATAGAAATTGTATTACATCTTTAATCCTATACTATCAAAAATGGCTCACGTACTTCGACCAAATAACAAATTCAAACAAATACCGATTCCTAACACAACGAAATCACATTTTGGCAAGTTGTGATCTTTGTTTTCCAAGCTAGGTTTCTATTTAAAAATGTTAGATCTGGCAAGAAAACGCGATATCGAACTCGACCCTGTGTTTATATTATTATGTAATATTTTATGACATTATAAAATACAGAGTTCTTCAGCGCGTATTTATTGTTCCATACAAACAATCAAAACACACGTACTAGAGAAAATTACTCTACACGAAATGCTTTTAAATTAAATTGTCCTTGTCCACAGGCAATTATACAAATACAAGCCATACCTTTGCAATCGTCTAAATTAATTCCAATTCTGAATTTCGCAAAATTTCTGCCTACGTATGGTACAGTGTTACCATAAAATATGTATGTAACCTTTACTAATAATATTACCACTGTTAATATTGATTAGGTACTTTGAAAGTTTGTCAACCCACACATACTATGTTATGTATGGGAAAAAGGTGAAAGTTGAACGAGTGAAAACATAATATTATCTCAATGTAAATGACAGCCTGTTGGACGGAATAAATACTATCGACTAGTTGCGAAATGTTACATAATATATATACAGCTGAAACAAATATATACATGTATGAATTTGGGCAATTGTTATGATGTTTCAAATAATGTTAGTGCACTAAATTTAAACTAAATACAATTTTTATTATCATTTTCATGCTAAAAAAACGTGTGACGATTTATTTTTAGTGCAAGCATAAAGTTTTTAATTTTTGTTATTGATTTTTTATTATCAAATCAACAGATTAATCACACGAAAAAAATGGCAGTGAAAGTGGTAAACTTCGACAAATGAAAAAGTAATTTTAATTTGTAAATTTATTAAAAATACAAAAGTTGGTAGCTACATATTTAAATATTACTGCAATTAATTCAGAATAAAAATATATTATGATGATTAAGTTATTTTTACTTTTAGTATTCTAATATTTTGATGCCTACTTATTTGATATTTCGTGACATAAATAAAAAAAATAATAATACTACATAACAGTGTGGAGATAGGTTTTTAAAATCTGACATACATAGTGCATATTAATCGTTATTAGTCAAAAGAATTTGTTTTCATTGAACTACGATTGCAATGTGTATACTGTGTTTGTAAGTTCAGTTAAATTAAATTAAACCTTGCCTAATTCAAGCCATAGTAGATAACAGTAAAAAAATATTCGTTTAACTATAAAATACCTATAATTATGCCAATAAAACATAGATAGAATAATATTTTGTATCGATTTTGGTTTGGTTAGACAGGTATAATGAATTTAAAAAAACTAACTAACATCATATATCTTATATATTTTATTAATTCAACGAAAACAATTAAGTATGACTGAAAAAGTGTGCACTATTTTTGTCGGCTCGCCTATAGCATAATATCTAAAGAGTGCACACTTTTTCAGTCACACTTATTTGTTTTGTTGAATTTAGAATACGTACGTGGTGTTGGTTAGTTTTTTTTTTTTTTTTTAATTTCTACTAAGCCTTCCTAAATCAACCCATAAGAGATACAAAATATCTAAAATTATATATTATGTAATGGCATGATAGGTTTTAGATATTTTATGAATAGACGATTTTTTTACTATTACCTATTATGGTTGAGTTTTCTTCTTCTTCTTTCACCCTGTCACGTCCCAACGTTGGGGCATAGGGCAAGCACAAGTTGGCGCCACTTCCCTCGGTCCATCGCCAACGCCTGTGCCTCCCGCCATGTCAGACCTGCAGCACGTAGGTCGCTTTTGTAGCATCGCTGCAGGGTGAGGGAGGGCCGGCCACGGCGACGGAACCCTTGAGGCTGTGCCACAAGGGTACGAAGTGCCGCACTCTTTGGCGGCATCCGGAATACATGTCCCAGCCACGTGAATCGTCTCTTCGTAATAACTTCAATCACCGAAGGCTGTTGTGTCTGCTCACGAACTCGGATGTTTGTAACGCGGTCGTACCAATGTACCCCTAAGATTCTGCGGAGACATCGATTCTCAAAGCTTAAAAGCCGAGACTCTTGAAGCTTAGTAAGATGCCATGTCTCACAGCCATACAGGAGCACAGGTAGCACGCACGCGTTAAACAAACGACATTTGGTCCTCACAGAATACAGCCTTGACCTCCATGTTTTGCAGGGTTTAATTGAATTTCAAAAACTAACAAGCACTATCTACAAATTGAAAATACTTCAATGAAAATAAGTAAGTATGACTGTGAAAGTTTAGTGTGCACTATTTATGCCGAATATTAACAGCCTACCTCCACCCATTGCCACTGCTACATAATATATGAACATTGAAAATAAATATAGTATAGCTTCTACTCATATTATTAATTGTATCTGTCTTCCATAATATGAATATTTAGTTATTGTCATTACACGTTTGCATAGTACTGTACTGACATGAAATGTATTTAATTTTGTTTTTTCAAATCATTCCAAAAAAGAATTTTTGCTGACTTTCCTTTTGCACAGACATATACATAATAATATATATTACATAAGTCTCAATGCAATGATAAAGCATATTTTAAATTTAGGGGAGATGCCGCGCTATAAACATGGGGTAATATTACATGTAATGTTTTGGAAAAAATACAATTTAAAAGTTTGGTCAACATTACATAACCGATTTAACATGGATTGTGGCATTTGCATTGTGCTAAAATAAAATTTAAGTAAAACGGTTGTAAACCAAAAAAATAGACACTTCTCATTTTCTATGACGTGTTAACGAAAGGTTCAAATTAGACAAAAGAGAAAGATTTTCTTCATTTTAATAAGTAGGTATCTTTTCGAAGTTTATGATTGATATAAATAAATTACGACAGTTATTTGAAACAGTTTTTTGATACCTAATGATACCTGAAGCTTTTCCCCTACAAAATAGCCGTGTAAGTAAAAATAGCGGAGAATCGCAGATATAGGCTACAATATTCACGTCTTGTTCAATATGTAACCCATAGTATAAGAAAAAAAAACACATCATTCATAAATGCTACCCACAAAATGTAACATAAGAATCTAATTTCCGATGACCGCTATCTATCTCAGCGCATCTATTCTATACACAAGGCTACTATCGGCGGCTATCGAGGGTAAGTGTAATAACTGTTACAATAAGCTAATTTTAATTTTATTGTTACAATAAGTGTTATGTTTTAACAACACCTCTCTTGGCTGTGTTAACCTTTAGAGCGAGATAGACAGTTTTGACGGCTAACTTATTGTAACAATTATTATAACACCTCAATACATAGATATGATAAACTACCCTCAATAGCCGCCGATAGAATAGTGGATGGTATGTAGTAAGAAACTGGGACTTGGGATTCTATAACCTTGACCTAACAACAAATTAAGAAAAGTCTGTGCTGTAATCTCTCTGATAATTCATATACACACGTATATGTTGTCTTCAAAATGGTCCGTTCTCTAAGCGAACATTTTTTTTTAATATTAATTTTGAACAATCACAAATACCCAGGCTTTGAGAAAAACACATACATATTGTGTCTTCACCAGGATCGAACCCAGAACTCTCGGGTGGAAGGCCAGCGCGTTACGTAGTGCCCACAAGAGACGTCTTGATAACCCTTACTTAGCCATAAAAAAAAACCATATCCAACGACGCATTGTCTAAGGTTCTAGATGTACTACTTAAGGTAATATAAACAGTTAAACTGCAATACGAACTTACGAGCTTCAATTATATTATAGTGCCATTAAGTTATATCTAAACTTTTAATGCAATGCGGTAACTGACTGTATATTTTGTTAACGAGCTTTTTTCAGTATGACATATTAAGCTTTTCCCCACGAACTGTTTACAATATTGCATCTGAATTACAATTGGCACTTATATTGAAATTCATAATGTCTTACCATGATCTGATTTTAAATATCATTAATGCGCTACCCTTCTAATTCAACTTGTAGTTAATTGCGGTATCATACGGCAAAATAGAAGGTATATTCTCAATAAGTTTTCACTGAACTTATTTCAGAAATAAAAGTAGTGTGGTGTTCGATGTACCACTCGGGGTCACCACTGTAGTTTTCGATGTCTGGGTTATCACTTTGGGAGTCGTCGATGTGTCGTAGGTTATGGTGTTGAGGATGATGATGAAGAAGTCGAAGATGTATGCAGGATCGAGTTTTATCAGGCGTAACGGTTGGAACAATGTTATGTTACATCAGTTATGTTACAATACTAAACTTATGATAGGCATGGATCCGAGGTCCGCATCTCGGTACAATCAGATGTTGGGCGAAGCGATATAGAGACTGCGATGGTAACAGACTGGAAACATATATTCGAGTGACATTTTGATAAATCATTATTCGTAATTTATACAGTCGAAAGTAATACCTAAACATTATATTCCAGTATATAATTATATTGAACGAGTCAGTGGTTTAAATACGAGTAGCTGTGAATTTTATTTATTATTACAGTCATAATATTATAATATGATACTATGGGAATGGATATTAGACTAATTTTTCATTGCGATACCGTATTCAATATCGCCAATCAATCTGCTGATACAGGTAAACAGTTGTTTATCGGTATATGAGTCGCTGGGAATTTATTATTGCGGTCGAATAATTTGATACATTAAAAATAGATATTTGATCAATTATATACTGACAGCTACAGTAGGAGTAGGTAGTTTTCATTCGTTAATTCACTCTATACGCCAAACATGGAATAGAGACGTTGGAGATGGTGGAAGGAAAGTCAACATTATGGAGCTTCATAATAGTTTGTTTTAACTGGCGACATCTTAGGACCTCAGTAGCTTCTCGAAGAGGTTTCTTCAATTTTTTTAAAAGATAAAAAGATGTTAGCTACTTGCTCAACCTATAAGGTCAATGCTTTGGATCTAGCGAATTTGTCAGTCGCTAGATTTAAACCCGCAACCTACGGATTCAAAAGCCAATATTCTGCCAAACGTTCATAGTAGAAAATATTCATGTGGACTGTGGTTATATATTTCTCTGAGGTGTCTTCAAATTATGTATATTCAATAAATCTTGTGAATTATTCGTTGAATAAAAAATAGTTTATTAGATATCTATATTCTTTTACTTCTTTTGACCATGTCCGATCCTAATAAGATCATATTATGGTCCTCCAGAGAGTGGAGGTTTATATTAACATATTTTTTTTACAAGAAATTGATGTTAGCCTCTTGCTCAATATATTAGGTACATACTCTGACTCCAAATACAAATTGAAAAACAATATGTGTATTTGTTAGACCCAGGATTCGAACCTAAGACCCAGAACATTATAAGCTGGCGCGAAAAGCGACGGTCATCGTTGGTCATATAATATCTGATCGTTACGTCGGTTAGTAATTGAAGTAATACCTACTTTGATTTAAAATACAAAAGCCGATCGCCAATAATAGCTCAAGTTAGTCATAATTAAGTATGGCGCCTTTAGCATAGTGGTCTATGTGCATCGGCGTGAAACCCGAGAGATGCAGGTTCGATTCTTGCTGGATGTCTTACTTAAAAAAAAACTATTGGTTATAAGTAATATATTTTCTCAGAAGTATTTTCAAAATTATGAATGTTATATAATATCATATTATTTTTATTAAAAATATATTATCTTTAATTTTTAACATAATATCGTGATGATGTACTAATTATATAGGTACATTCATCAAAATACCACACGAATTTGTCAGTTGTGGGATGAAACTGCGACCCATGAGTTCGTAAGTAGACATATTTTACCACTCGTCCATCGTGGGCGCATATTAAATAGTATCACAAAAATATGACGCTTTTGCGAACATCCTATGCACAATGTACGAAATACACATTTGTGGATTTGCAAAATCCCCTAAAATATGCGACAGTTTTTAGTCATGTTTCAGGTCTTATCGACCTTTTCCTAACAAGGGAGGTAAATTATTCGGTGAATTCATAACGCGCGCCGCTTCTCAAAGTGTTAATTGCCTCTTGACAGTTTTAGGATATCGGCACCACCTTGATGGACGGTTTTCCGATATAAATTTGCTAGACGATTCATTCGTTAGTGAATTTGTTTCAAATTGACTGGAAAATTTATCGACTGCTTTATACACTCGTCTTTGGAAATAGAAGAAAATGTTATTTCGGAGAGTAAATTTATCAGTCCGTTCTCTGACAGCTTGTTTTATTTTGAAAATGGAATTCCAGATTTTTGAATTTATTTAAGAAAAATGGAATGAATTAATAATCTTTTGTTTCAGTTCATAAAACAATACCTTTATAGTATCAGATCCAGAGGGTCGTAAGTCAATTTTTGACGAAAGTAAGTTTAGTACAGATTTTGTACCAAAATTATCATAGTATCTTCTTCTTCGAAGGTTGCTGACCAATTTCTAGTATACCTCGCTATCACCTGGGTTAGCTATAATCATTGCCAATTTATTTTTGAAACCATTAATAAATAATATTATTAATGAAATAAAGCCGTAATTGTATTAAAATTAATGATCTGAAACATCTTAATTTGCCTTCACGAAGGTGCAGTTTTTATATATAACATAGTCTGGCTCTCAGGTTCGAATAAATAATATATTTATTTGTACATCAGAGCCAGTGTGTCTCAAGTCCGATTTAAAAAAAAAATAATGAGTTTGCACTAAAGATGTTGAATCCTATTCCAGATTGAGTCTTCTGTGATTTATTTATAAAAATCACTAAATTTAGAATTTGAGGCAAGAGCCATTTTTGTATGCAAAAAACAATGATTACGTATTGGTTCATGCTCAAGTTACAGAGGTATTGTTTTTTTTAATACATTTTCATACGATCAGCACACTTTTCATAATATTATTCTATCTTTTCAGTTTATTAGTGACGTAAAATAAGTTAACATAGTTCAGTGGCATGCCTAAATAATTTTGCACTATACGCATGTTTTTGGATTATTTTAAAGATATTTATGTCTTTTAAAATCTACCAAGGAACCCGTAAATTCAAAGATGACAGCCAAAATTTAAATTTCTTACAATACCGTCTAATTTGACTGACTTTCAGATTATATGTGTATTTTATGGTGCTAAATACTAATTTGATCTTCACATTTTTCAGTTAGAAACCCATAAAATAACAAGATGGTGGCAGAAAAATCAAGATAACTCTATCGTTCAGCCATAAACATTTGAATACGTGTATTAATTAAGGCTCTAAGTACCAAAAACAAAAAAACTGACATTTTTATAGAAAAGTGTTCTACATACTAACGCGAATAACTTCAGCTATGGTCTAAGTGCCTCAAGCAAGTCAAAAAAATACAGCAAAATATTTAAACCTGTTGACGTTGTAAGTCCGTTGGCCTGTTTTATTTATAATGGTGTAAATAGCACTACAGTGGTCAACTTCATTCAATATAAAATGGCTGACGATGGTGTGTTGACACTTGCGACTTCCTAATACCTAAAATTATAGAAGCTGCCGTGATTGCTTCACACTGTAAAACCACATTTTTCAAAAGGTCTGCTTCATGAAATTTTACTGCAATGACTCGGTATTTTGTATCTACAGGCAATACTACTTTTTGGTACTTAGAGCCTTAATTAATACACGTATTCATTTATATTATGTGATTTTTGGCAACTCACAAAATAGCTCAAAGTCTTGAGACATCATAATAATTATGCCTACTCATCTTAACAAAGCTCATGTTTTTATACAGAATATCATAATTCATTTGATCTTCCCAGATATGCCGTTGGACTGTTTGTGTAGCATGCAACTGGGGAATAAATTTTGCATATAACATCACTAGATAATTTTTATCAGTGATAGCTCTGTAAACATCGGAAGACAATATGTAAAAAAGTTTTGTCTGTGCTGTCGTTCTTTTATGATGATTTTTTCCAGTTGCTTTGCTTTCTCATGGAATGTGTTTGTAAGCTACAATCTAACCATGTAAATTTTTTCCGCCATGTTTTTGGGGCAACACAATTAATTCCTTAGCCCTGCATCAATGTCTGATTGTATTTTATAATAAGTCATCATAAAAATTGTAAAATAACTGTATAAATATTGTTGCTACCAAAAGTTGTTAAGTGGATAATTTAGGTGTTTAGAGTTAACAGCGGAAAAAATTCAAGGCCATCCGATGTATAGAATATGCACATAAAGCACAAAGAAATTAGCATTATGCCTGATTTTCTAGGGCATGTCAAACTTTCAAATTACGATTACGCTCTAAAATTATTTCGAGATTTACCAACTTTTGGCAGTACCCCACGATATATTAATTTGTTCTATGTCAGGCAACCATGTCCATTTTTTGTAGTTGTTTTTATTAAGTCGGCCTCAAATAGTATTGGTTCTCTAATCGTGGAGTATAAGGAAACTGATGGATGGGTTGCTATGATAAAGGAATAATCTATCAAGGTTTTTAACAATAAAATAGCATTTCATAAAATTTACTTTTTCATATATATTTTCATAGGCCAAGTTCAAATTGACAATTGTACAATTTCGTTATATTTATAATTAGGTAACAGATTAAATTAAATCTTTTTTTAGAAAAAAATTACATTATTATTATTACCAAATGATTTTTATTTTAATATCTAGAAATATAGGCCGACACATTTAGGTATTTATAAAAACCACATCGCAAATATTTATTTTTCGATATGCTTCTGAATACTCCCTCAAATTACAGTTTAAATGGGGAAAATAATTACTCTGTTTTGATTGATATTTTAAAGTATTTTTTGATTGAAAAGCTACACACAATTGAATACCTGAACAATTATATCGTAGTATGTATTTGGAAAATAAAAATAACAAAAATACTAATTACGAGAGGTTTAATAATAAAATAACATCAATGCAATTTTTAATCGATTTTGAGATATATCTTTGTTGTAGATGATAACTCTTAATATTTTTTATGTACTTATTTAAAAAAAGATGCATTGTTAAATTATATCCCAACTCCATACACAATGAGTTGGTGATAATTTTGTTATTTATTTAATAAAAGTATTATATATATGTATGTTATCATAAAATGAGAAATATAGTATTTAAATAATATGAAACGTTGTGTCATAATTCACATTTGTTGTGTATTATTTAGGAAATTTTGTGTACTTAAAGATGTGGTTTCTATTAATTGTCACACATATTCGGCAAAGTAAAAATCTAATGGAAAAATGTACATTTTGATAGATTTGTAAATATTTTATTGTATATAATTAAATATACTCTTAGAAAACACTTATAAATACCAAATTCGAGTTTTTACAATAATTTATTTATCCTCTTTGATGAGACACTTATGTAATAATTAATTACATTAAAATTAAAAGCTAACATACTCATAGCGTAGAATTAATTTCATAAAAATAATATGTTGAATTTACATAATAATTATTATGATAATAAAAACGAAAAAATACAAATTTACAGCTTATATTAGAGATAAAAAATAATATTTACAGTGAATATTCATAATATTATAATGTGGATTATCTGCAAAATGATCATGAGAGTATGATATGAAATTTCTACTGTATTGCGTATAATATTGTCATTTCAGATATGTTTTAATTAATTATTTTGATGTTTTTTTTAATACATAATATTATATTGATATGAATTTAATATAATTACATTTATATATCTAAAAAAATTGTAGATTTTTGTTAATTAAAAACTTTGATAGGTATAATTTTCACAGTAGATATGGATTTTTGATAGAAAATAATACTTATACACGAATGCAATATAATAATTTTATTATTCTCAAACGTCCATAGTGGATATTCAGATCGGCCTTAGTATTTATAGAAAGTTGTGCTTTGAATATGTTACAGTGAAAAATGAATGATATAGTAATATGGTAAACTATCTCTGCATAGGATTTACACTTAATCAAGTTGAATCTATTCTTGAATCAGAATGTTAAAAACTGAATCTGTTTTTTTTTTTTACAGAAATACAATCTTAGTTGTAAACTGAAATACATCTTAGTTGGTTATTTAGGAATGTTGTAAGCAACAAATAATCATATAAAATGACTTGAAAATATGATGCTGAGAGAATCTTTTATCAGTGGACATAAAAAATGCACGGCTGTGTTAATATATTATACCCACAAAAATGCCATAATGTCAACTTAATGTTCTATTAAACACACTTATTTCATAAAAAAACACTGTTAATTTTTTTCGATTTTTAAAGGGCAACATTTTTTATAGCCCATTGAAATTTGCTAATGATATCTTAAAAATTCTGCCTATTAATTTACGGTACTTTGTCGGCACAAAGGTGTTAGGCCATTTAGATCATATCGATTGAAAAGACCCAGTTTTTTTAATGCCAGACAATAAATTGCATGCCGATATTTTATTTTCAGTCGTGACATTTAATAAAAAAAAATACTGTAAAATTTTTAACATAGTCGAGTCGTTATTTGTGCTTATCAAAATAATAGCTATTTTAAAAACAGTGACGGCTTAAAATATTTTACTAACCCCACGCGCAAACTAATTCCAAACCCATAGTAAAATAATAGATAATAAGAACGCAATATTATTATACTATAATTGTATGTGAGATCTTAATTTGAAACACGGAATAATGCAATGACTTTTGGCATTTTTTTTCAGTTCCAATTCCTTTACCACATAATTATATAAAAATTTTGAAACAAGTATATTCTATGCTATGCATAAATAAGTATTTTAAAAAATTACCTCCTTCATATCATATGCTTCAACCAAGGAAATTAGAGATTTGTATACGTATCAAAATTGTAAATAAAAAAAAAATGCACTATATTAAATAAGTTTTGATATTTTAAGTATAAAACGAGTATGATTTTAAAAAGCACTGAGACACAATAATACAATAAGCGTGATTTAAATACGGTCGGCGATAGCGAGTATATATTGCCAGCTAACTAAGGAGAGTGAAGCATTTCGGTGCTATATATCTTTTTTTATTATTAAAATACGTATATTATTGAAATTTGGGGCTCCATATTTGACTGGGCCCCGTAGTAAACTATCCACGCCACTGTTATCAAAAATCTAAAAATCTCTGTATAATCTAGTTGTCCGTTAAACAAAGCATTAAAATGGCGTCTCATGATATTTTGTTATTTTTTTACACAAAAAAAATCTCCGAACAGGTGCGTTGTACATTCTTTGAAATCTTACGTTGATATTAAAAATTCTAATAGAGCTTTCGCACACAGGCGAGCTTTCAATGTAACGCGATCTTTAATACGTGTAGAGACTGTTTCAGCTAATGATGTCGATCACTCTTTTATGTAACCTTATGAATGACGTAAATATTATTTAATATACAAATAACGTTGGCAATTTCTCGTGTTGTAAAGGAATCTAATTGTGTTGATATTATAAAAAAAAATTATTAAAATCCAAAGTTTCATTAATGTCTTAAAAAAGAATGTGTTTTTTTCTCACTATGGTTATAGTAGGTAAAAAAATGCATTTTCACGAAAACATAATTCAAAAAGTGTTAGCAACACTGCGATTTACTGCTGCATGGTTTTGGGTATTTTAGGTTTTTGTAACGAATACCCTAAAAAAGCTACTAAAAGATATTATGATATTTATATCATTTACGGCAAAATAACAATAATTATGCATACTGACTCTGAAGTAGATTCAGACATTCTTTTATGTATTATGGTAGGTAATAATTCTGATTCTTGTTATTGTAATTTTATTAACAGGAATTTGTTTTTTTTTTGTTGTTAATGTTTCAAGGCGTTTAAATTACCGTGAATCTAATTCTCATGGTTTTCTATTATATTGCGTCAAATTGAAAAATAAACAAATCTCTACACACTGGAATCACTAAATGCGATAGATTCTATGCGCGCCTTTACAATGTCACTGCCTTTCAAAAATGTTTGGAAACGAAAGCTCACAAGCAAACGAAACTTTTATTCAATTTGAGCTTCATTGAAAAAACCCATTACAACTTTGACGTATAAACACAATTTCAGAATGTACACACACCTAAATAATCGATATCTTATAAACGTACACCCACTTGCATACCAATGTGTACATTTTATGAATTTATTACGTAGATACAAATTTTCGTTTATATTTTCATGATAAAGTTTTACAATTTCTTTACAACCTATCAAGAGTCTGATTTTTATTTTAAATGTAGCTGCTTTACGATTTTGCATTTTATTGGATGTTAAAAAAATGATAAATTATAATATTATATTATCATATATTTTGGAGATATTTTGTGTTACAATAATTAGCGCACCTATCTATAAAGATGTACTTGGTAGAATTCCATAGTTATATTAAATTAAAAATTAAAAAATATTTCAGATGTTTAAGGATAATAATTAATATATTGCATCCATAGTTTCAGACATTTATGTAAAAAGTTGATTCTAATAATATGATTTGCTGCATAATTGATTCAAATAGTTTTATTAAGTATATATATATTTGTACTGATTCATAATAATTGGTAAATTTATTCAAAACATTGACAAAACATAGAAAATTTAACATGATTATGGTCGATGGGAAAATTTTGACGAATAATAATGATGTCAGTCAAATAACATTATATTTTGACAAAATACAGTATGTACAAAATTAAGAATCAAAAATAAAATATTTATTTACAAACTGAATATTTAAAAAAAAACTCTTAATACAATATACAGTTTTGCTGTGAATAGTAAAAAATATTTTTACATTAATGCATCTTACTAACAGTACGCAATAAAACTGATTAAATCTACACACCTAATTAATATTTATCCACAATAAGAGATTTCATCACAAAGTTATGTGTAAAACAAATAACTGAGTTTTTTTAAATATATATCTAATTTATAAGATATGTACAATTAAAATTGATTTATTTAAAATGTGTCTGTTTTAAAGCTGTTTTATAATATAATTTGAGAGAATCTTATAGATAATAAATTAATATTATATTTACAAATTTTTAAAAATATCGTAGATTGACAGAAAAAATTTAAATTATTAAAAGCTCGACTAAAAACATAAGGTTTTTAATAGAAAGTAGGTATTTATTAATGTGGTATGGAAGTACCTCTATACGGATTTTTTTTCATATGAAAAAGAAATATGAACAATTATTAGATTGTTTTACTTAAATCAGTCGATTATTACAATGTATTTAGCCAATAAGTAAAACCAGAGATCGAAAAACTGCACGATTTTTTTTATAATTGCAAAAAAATAAAATAATAATCAAATTAACTATTTTTAAATGAAAACAAACTTGAATTAAAATGTATTTGATATTATATTTATGGTATTATAATAATAAACATTGATAATGACTATTAATTGCATTGATCAATTTGAGTTATATTATAATATAATGTGATAAAAGGCTTTAAATTGATAGACTTTTTTAGTTTTGTATCATATAATAATTGAGGGGCTGATGATTAAAAAGGGAAAAGATAAGTAATAACAATAATTATGATGGGCAGTTCTTATATCATATATCACTGCTATGTATAAAATGTTATAAACGCAGATTAGATTAATTTTTGTGTTCCCTGGTTATGAACACGTTTAAAAACTGGTTTCAAGAAAGGTGTCTAATAAGACTAACATTGATATCAATTTACTCAAGTTAGTCATAAATGAACATGTATCCCTTTAACCGTCAACTCCTCAAATATTTGTCTAAATATATATTATATAACAATGTTAATCGAATGTGTTCATAATAAAAAGATTTAATCTGTAAAATGTATAAAATTAAGACATTTGAACTCTTTCGTGGTAATAGACTTTTTTTTGGACTACTTAATTAAGTCAATAGTGTGATTGCACTCAAATAAATCAATTTGTATTATTTTAAGTAAATATTATATAAATCTATAATATTAATATCGCATAATTACTTTGATATGAATATTATAAACACCTATGATAGAGGTACATGTAAAAATTAATTGACGTAAAACACAAACATATTATTTTATGTACTGTGTTGTAATGTGTGATTCCTATAAAATTGTATTGCAATAAATTGACTTCTGTATGAATATGTTTCATTGATATGATGAATTATTGATAAATTTTAATGAAATTTTATTTAGACATAAAGATAATTTTTCTCATTTTAGATATATTATGATCCAATGATAATAATAGTAAATGGTTTACGAAATTTTGTAGAACATAATATTATTATGTATGTATAAAATTGATTTTAGAACTGGCCAAAAAAAGCATATTTATTTACTTTGATGTTAAATCAAAATAAAAATTAAAGATAACAAGGAAACAATACTCATAATATAAATAATTAAGTAATAATTTTAAAATAAATAGTCTAAATCGTTTTCAGTAAAGCTTTTATTAAATGGCATGGCCAAAATTATCCGTATCACAGAAACATCCTTAAATACTAATTATAGACTAAGTAAAATCTACTAAGAGAAGAGAATGGATCGGAAAAGTTTGGAAATCGTTATATTGCATTTTTTTTCTAATCATTCAATACAAACTACTGCAATATTAGCCAAATCGATATCAAAATAAATAAATGTTTCAAATGTCTGCCAAGCCCACAATAAACATGATATTATGTAATTGTAGTCTTACATAATTGGTATAATTAATTAGATTTAGTAAATATGTTGTATTGCAGGAGTCAAACCCGAAAAATATGAACAAAGTTAATACATAATATTAATAGATTTGGCCTTACTGTGAATATGTAGCGAAATACCTAAGAAATGTTTGAAAGTAATAATATTTTTTTTTGTTATTTTATAGATCATCAAAATATACATTTGCGTTTCGTTGGGTTACAATAATATATTGCAAGACATTCAATTTTATTCTGAGCCCAAATTTGAAAAATAAGGAAAAGTAATCTTGAACAAAATTTGATGAAACTTTTATCTCAAAATAACTGAAATTTTCGATTGCAGAGTATAATAATATTATAGAGAGTTCTAAAAAAAATATCTATAGTATGATTATGGTTGAATTCAATTTTCTCCAAAACTAAATTGTAAGGACGATCGTTTTTACACTCAAAATTTCAGAGAAATACATTGTCATTCAAATTCTTGTAATTTGGTTGATTTTTTTCATTGCACTGAAATTATTTAAAATTTAAACAAAATATTAATAATGTAATATTATATTAGTTTTGAATGTGATGATACGGCGATGCTGTGTACCAACTGCACGAGTTAGTTCTTGTTGTATAACTCAAGAGCCCTTTTCGGAAATTTCATAATCAACTATGACGAAATAATGACAAAGTTTCGAAACAATAAAGTTTGGCATCAAAAACTTCTCAATCCGATCCTGCCTCGACTCTTGTAAACTAGAAAATTAGATCAAGAAGTCCTCGTATTTAGTTTATAGTATTTATATTTATAAATACTACAATTATTTATTACACTATATATTTATTTATACATTATAAAGAATATTATTAAAAGAACTGAAAAGAAAATAATAAGATCATTGTTATTTAAACATTATTACATAGTTTTACGTATGAAGACCATTCAAGATTTTAAATCATAATTGCATACTAAATTAAGACGATAAAATAATTGAATAATTGACCATATGCTTATCTATTCTATACACAAGGCGACTATCGGCCGCTAAAGTGATAGTATTTATTACATATTTGTATTGAGGTATTATAATTGTTACAATAAGTTAGCCATCTAAACAGTCAAAACTGTCTATCTCGCTCTAAATTTTATCACAGCGAAAAGAGGTGCTGTTAACCAAACAACCAACTTATTTTAATTGTTACAATAAGTGCTAATACTTTGTTACAAACCTATCCTAAGTTTGATAATATTTATCACTTTATCACTTTAGCGGTCGATAAGTATAGAAATAGACACAATGGAAGTGAAAGTAGCCATGGATTGGTTGTGTTAAAAGAATTGAACATAGGAAATTTACTGAAGATAAAACATTGATCGTGAAAATATTAAAAAATATATAATTTAATTTATTTCAATATTCAGGATGTTATGATATGTTGTTTTTCATAGTAACAACGATTGAGGGTTTAAAATTTTAATATAAAGTGTATTTAAGGTACAAAAGAAACTGTAATGCATTATCAAAATTGATGCACATCCATTATGATATGCACCACATATAATAAACATACTTATCCAAAAATATAGACATCGCACTGATTGTAAATTAAAATGGTAATAATTTAACTTTTGAACATACATAATTTTGAAAAACACTCTGAGAAAATATATTATAACCAATAGAAAAAAGTAAGCCACCCCGGCAGGGAATCGAACCCTTCATCTCCTGGGTTTACGCCCCGTACGTTGTGCCCTGTAGCATAGAGGTAAATGCAAATTCAAAAAGGATTTTTTCTATTGTTATAATATATTTTCTCAGAAAGCGTTTTTCAAAATTATGTATGTTCAATAATCAGAATGGTACATTCTTAAATCTTGTGAATTATTCGCTGAATAAAAGAAAATTTAACTTTTGTTTAAACTAATAATTAAAATCTTGTCGGAATGTATTTTATAATTTGCAAATTTTCTATATTCGCGCAATGGCACAAGTGAATAATTAAAACAAAATGTCAAACTTACCAGAAAATGGTGTACTTGTATTATTAAATCCATTAATTATTGCAAAAACTGTGTAAAAGTTGAGTAATTTAATATTATAATTAGTGTTGCAATCCAATATATTTTATTTTTACAACAGTGTATGGAGTAAGACTTTACGTTTCTCAAATAAATTTATGAGTCAAAATCGAATAAGCTTGGAGAAGTCTTGAGTATACGAAAAACTATGAAATGTTATTTATATAAAGATTATATTATAAAAAATAGTATTAAAATACTAATACAATAGAAAATGGATTATCCATAAAAATAGAATAGATTGAATTATAAATTCTTTTGAGAACAAAATAATGTTTTAAAAGTACTTACGTGATTGCCTCCAATAAAGCTTTTATTACTTACGATTTTCAGATACATTCTTCAGTTTTTTGTAGTTTTAATAACATTAATGTCAAGATAATCCATTTTCCAGTGAATTTATGAAAAAATTTAAATTAGATTTTGTAATTTTCTTCTTAGATAGACAACTGCCTAATATCATTAGAAAAGTATTTCTGCCAAACAATATATTACACAATATAAATTTAATAAACATAGTACTTTTTAAATTTATTTTCTTCAAAATCTCTTCCAATCATTGAAACTTTATTTTCATGTATCTTCAATTTTATTATTTATTATCCATAGTCTAAAAAATTAGGTCTACACATTATCGATGATAAAAGTCCGCTTTTAATTTAAGCGTTCGTTCTATAAGCAGTCTGTTTCTTAATTTAAACATTCTAATTAGTACAAAACATACAATTAGGCAAATAGTTGATTGTTTTTACACGCTTTACAGCTGCCAGCATGGATTTATAATGTATTACATAATTTAAATGTTTTTAAATTTACGTATGTAAACTATTATTATCCACTGAAATCACAACCGTTTGAAACACAACACCAATGTCTTAATAATCACATGTATTCATAATAATTGTCCGAAGCTGAGTTTTTGTTATATAAAAATAATATATTTGTTGAAATCTACGCACTTTTTTTTTCATTAAAGTAAAATTCCAATTTATTCATTTATAATAAATAATGTTTTTTTTTTATTTGAGCACAACACTTTAATCTTCTGTTTTGTTCGTTGATTTCGACACACTTTAAATGTTGATACCGATTACCAAAATATGTTCCATTTTCAAAAAAATGTCCTATTTTTATTTCTTGAATAATTCATCGCGGAAAATTAGCAACACGCTTACACGTGCGTTGCCAATGCCGGCTGTGTACCGCTACCTACGGACAGAAAGAAAAACAATAAGTGAACAAAAAAAAAGCAATTAGCGTGATGAGAATTGTACTAATACTCTGATGTATATATTTTCCGCCAAGTATATGAACTTTTCAACCTAGGGCATGCATAACAACTTTTATTTCTAAAGCTTGCAAATGAACCCGAAATGAGGTTAAATAACAATAATTAATACCAAAAAATGTTTAGTTTGTGCAATTTTCTTAACTGCCATTACGTCTTGAGACACCCACGGTTGCAAGCGGCTCAACACGTATTTTGTTTTTCACTTGTCGAGATTGTTTTTAACAAAATCGACTTGGAATGATATGACAAAGGTATTTATCTTGTATGCATATAATTGCGACCCCCAATTTTTTTTGGCATTTCATTTATCCCTCGTAAAAAGAAAGGTTGGTCATCACTGCAACTTTCTATGTATGTGAATGCGTTACTCTAGTTATAACTTGAAGTGCGATTCATTAGTTTTGAATCGATCGAGTTTGAAGATTGAATTCAAATAATATGTTCAATATTAGTATGTGCACATAACAGATTAATTATACATAATATTAAAAGTCAATCACCATGAACCAAGACTTTGAAGCTGGATTTGTTTTATTACTTTATGATGGCCAATCCATAAAACGCAAGAAACACAAAACGCACCAATTGTTCACAAATGTTGTCCTCAATATTAAAGACGTGTTTCGATTACATGTCAAATGTAACTATTGAAAATATCAGATTATTTGTCATGTATTTAAGTAATATATCCTATATTTTTCCACACTCAAGATTTAAACCTTGTTCTCACATATAAAGCAACCAACTTCTCTGGGCATATGTATATGCAGGGTAGCAAAGATTTTTTTTTTTTTTTTTTTTAAATATTATTATGAAATATTTTTGCTAGGCTGCGGGTTATGCATAACTGATATTATAATCCATCACATTTTAATTAAACATTTTATAAGTATGCATGTATAAAATAATACCGAGTAACATGGGTGGTCGCGTTATATAATTTGTTTTTTTTTATCAAGGTGGGTCACGATGTCTAAAGGTTGGAAAACACTGCACTAAAAGCATAAGCATATTTTATGTATTCGTACCTTTTTTAGTTAGATGCACCAGCTGTCCATTGGAATGGGCCCCAGGCGAAACAATATAGTGCGACGCTTGGCTGGTGATGACTCCATTCGCGTGGGGTTGCTGCTGTACAAGCAGTGACGCAGGACCAGCGCTCGATTGGACTGATGACGTAGGCGTCAGTGATCCTGGCGGGGTTGAGGCATGACCTGAAGAAAAAAAACCCACATAATTTACCATTTGAAGCACAATGTTTAAAAAAAAAACACTTTCATGAATGTTTAGATAAATAATAAACAAGCTAAGCGAAATAAAATCAGACGTATTTTTTGACGTGCTAACATGGGTATTTTTCAATAAAAACTTCAATACATTTTTAAATACAGAATTACATACAACATACAAGTAAAAGTAAACACTTTTTGTATTTACTTGCCCTAATGCTCGTAAATAAATAATTGCTTAAATTTAAATCTGTGTAAGTATACTCACTTGATACTATACTGGCAACTCTGTGACCTGAATATGGAGGTGGTGCAGGAGTGGCACCTGGGTTTGCTGTATTTACCATTCCTATAGAAAAATAGAAATAAATGCCATTATTCAACAATTTAAATACCGTACAATAAGATGCAGATTATTCCGTTAACTACAAAAATAGATTAGTCTAAGTAAATACATAAGAATACATACATTATATTATTTGTGTCGCTACATTTCAAAATCAGCCAAGTCCACCTTTAGGTATTTTTGACTTTTAGTGAATTGCTGAAGAACTACTGCGTTCTAACATTTCTGCATTATCAAAATGTAGAATTTATTTATTTTAAATATTCTATACTCGAAATAATATAAACTTTCAACTTGTGATTGTGTATTTGAGAAAACAAAAAGCTGTTTTTCTCCTCTTCATTCATCTATTATGGACTTGGCTGATTTTGAAATCTAGCACACATTGTTTGGTTGCAACTATATACACAGTTATTTTAATAATAATGTTATATAAATAATATTTCACCCACGATGGGCGCGTGGCTTAAGCGCCGGTCTATAGTGTCGGTACACATATTGTTTTTCAGTTTGTGTATGAGTCAGAGTAAGGACCTAATGGGTTGAGCAAGTGGCTGATATCCATTTCTCGTAAAAAATTAAATCTGTTAATACAAACCTCCACTCTTTGGAGGCCCATATGATTCTATTATCGGACATGGTCGAAAGAAGAAAAGTAATAATAGTACTTATTTTTCACTCACCAATCCTCAAATGAGGGATCCCTATCGATCCGTTCATCCTGGGCTCTTGCCCTTCTGCAGAGCCATTCACTGGCCTTTGCAGTGATCCATTCCGTGAATCACACTGCGCAGTTGAAGACGTATCTGTACTCCTAGCTAGAGATCCATTGACTGAACCTCCAGAGCCAGCTATTGAGGAAAGCTGCGCATTCAATTGGTTAAGGTGAGCTGTTAGCTGGTGGCTGGAGTGAAGTGAAGGGAGTTGAACTCTGCAAAGGAAGAAGAGCATTAATAGTATAGTTAAGATTTACGCAAAATTTATAAATATCTATTGAATGCAAAGAATTTGGACTATAAATGGATGGAGTCTTATACATTATTGTTGTTGTAAGATTTGATTATGAAAAATACACCTATCTAAGTTTATAGTACAATAATATGATACGTAAGTACAATTAGGGATTGCAAATACCAAATGAAAATGTCAATACCGGTTTTTCGGTACTTATTATTGAATACCGGTATTAATACCGGTATTTCTTAAACATTACAAATATTTTAAAAATATTATTTTATGGAAAAAAGCCTACATACCTACCTACATTTCGTCACTATAGGATTGGTTTGTCGAATATCCGTTTTTGTCGAAATTGACCATTTAATGCAGAATATTTTTTTGTATCTAAATGGACCAGAGCCATCCTTCTCTTTAAATTGCTTTGTAATGAAAAAAGCATTCATATGCTGTAAAAACAACAATTTTAATACCTACATATATTTTAATATAGGATAATAAAATTTGTTTTTCGTCTCCTGAACATTTGACATTTGGTCTATTTGACAAACCAATCCTGCAGCGACTATTTATTATGTTGACATTTAAAAATATGTATTGATCATAATAAATTGTAGAACTAGTGATTTTTTACAAATAATTTGAATATATTGATAATTTTAACTAAAGCCCTCAAAAGTTCATCAAGTGCAAATAAGTCCGGCTGCGGCATAAGCTTCCTAAATTCAACGCATGTACAGTCATCAATAATTATAGAATAATTAAACATTTTTGTCACCGATGTTTTCTATTTTCAAATAATATTATGATGATTCATCCCGACAATTACTTGTATAAATATATACATATATTTGATGAATTTTTTTTTATTATTTTTTCACCTGTTGGATTTACTCAATATATTTGCATTTTAGCAGCACATAGCTTATAATTCATTTTCAAAAATGTAAACGAGTGTGCTTTCTCAATACCGAAAATTCCAGTATTTTGGATTTTTAAAACCGGTATTTCGGTAATGATAAATACTGGAATACCGGTATTGCAATCCCTAGGTACAATCACTCATCAATCTGTTTCTTGCATATAAAAATAAACAACATAATACAAAATAATACAAAAACTTTATGAAACAACACCATGATGGATCGAAACAAATTTATTTATAAATAACAAGGGGTATTTTAATATAAATTTCATACCTCGTGGCGTCATGTGTTCCGATGGCGGTTAAGGGTGGCTGCAGCAAAAGGGGCGCGGGGCTGTACTCTCTCCCGTAATCTCCATACCCCACATAGCCTGAGAAGCCGTGGTCGTCCTATATAAGAAAAATGTAATTATATCAGAATGGGTAACTCCAAAACTTTTCCCTGGCATACTGAAGGAGGTCCGGATTCAGTGGCGAATTTACATGAGGCAAATGAGGCGATTGCTATATTATGAAATTTAAATGACCCACAAATTGAGTGTAAAAAATCAATGACAGCATAAAACAATCAATAAAAAAAATATTGGCAATATTATTTTTTTTTTTTTTGAGATTTTTTTGCAAGGTGTCCAAATTAGTGTAGAGATTGCGATCGAAAAATCTCGTATCGAGAATTCTCCAGAAGTAATCAGAAAAGATGAATCTCGAGAATTCAAGAAATTGTTAACATGAAAAAAAAGATATTTGAAATGGAAAAAAGAGAATAAAGCTACCGATCCTACTTTAACTTGGACTTAGACTGTGAACCCGAACATAATTTTTTATATTCGCCGGCAGAAAATTTGGGCCGAATAAGTATATATTTATGGAGAAATTGATAATCTAGACTGCGGCAAGCTTAACATGAAGTGTGGCCGTTTTGAGAACTACAATACTGACAATCCTTTCATAACTTATCGCAGCGCCACGATGGCGGCCATGACACTTATAATAACACTTCAACTTAAAATTTTCGCACTCTAATTGTCACATCTCGAGAAACAAAAAAGTCAAGATATCACAAGCTCTACATAAAAAGTTTCAACAGCACAGCAACAATAATGTGTATATCGATGCCCTACTTATTTATGAGAAAACAACTCAAATTTCAAGGTTTTGAGTTAATAATGGCTATTCGGTGTAAAAAGGTTCTTTATTTAAAATTCAAAAAAAAAAATATACAAAAATTTCTTCAACTGGTCATAAAATCGAATAACTCTTTCTGGGATTAATCATTAATTCAATACAATATAAACAGAAATGTGTGAGTTGATTATTTGATACACTGGAAAATGTCATTGCGCATTGCTAAATTTGAATTAAATAAAAAGTAAACATATTTACTTCAAAATTCAAGGCTTTATATAGAAATGAAAATTTGTGCAAAATTTTCAAACACAATCATTACGTTAGACCATGGTATTTTGAGTTTTTTTTTATATAACTAATGCATAAATATACCCAAGGGTTGTTTGTATGCGTGAATAATTACCAATCTTTCTAAAAAAAAACCTGCCTTAATAATCTCACACTGTGAAAAGGTTTATATGTTGGAAACCTAGGGATAATAATTACAAGATAAAAAAAAACTTTTTATATGCAACGTTTTTAAATTTTCTGTTGAATCATATAAACTTGGTTTGACTAGCTTAAACGATCAAAAAAAAATGTACTTGATAGAATTAATACTGAAATGTCATATTGATTTCCATAGTAACGCACGTATATGTTAATAATTTAGTTGCTAGGACCCCAGACCCCTAGCAACCAGTAATGGTGTTGAAATAACTTTTCATACAAAACAGAATTAACTGAAAATAAATTCAATTCTACTTTAAGATGGATAAAAGTATAAAAAAAATGCATTGGCATCTTGTTATGATATATTCTAAAAGTTTCAAATGTCTAGCTAGTCGGGAAGTAGTTAAAAATCGATTGCAAGATTTGTACCGGACAAAGAACCACCGGACAAAAATAAGAATACGACCTAAGAAAAACGTTGTAAACTGAGCTTTATGTATAAAAACGTAAGCAATAGTTGAACTAGACAGTATTTATAAAACATATTATCTACCTACTTTAAAATATTACGCAACGCTAAATTGAATGTCTATTGTGAGTTTTTACCTTGTATTCCGTGCCCGGCGGGAACAACGGATCGATGTATTCGTTATTGTACCTCGGGTACTGCATCATTCGCCCGGTCTGACTTCCGGGAACCGCCATAGCCCCGGTAAGTGGAAGCCCGACCCGGTAATCCTGCAATAAAACCACGTATTATAATAATTTTATAATGTAAAGCTCGTTAAAATATAATGTTGCCAGTACATAGCGAGAAAGCAAATAGTTTGGAATATAACTAAAGTGAATCTTAATAACTTTACGTTTTAGAACATTTGAAGGAAGTTACGCCGACAATGGCCAATGGCTTACAATGTCGTATGTTTAAATCCCAGGTCTGGCAAATTCACAAACATATTATTGTTTTCAATATATCGCTACTGTGATGGCAGACGGTTATAACTGCAGTTTTTTTGACTTTTTAAATTTTCTTCCATAATGTGTTCTAAATTGTACAGTATTCTTTGATATGACAATATATAAGAACTGCAACTTTATTGGTTACAAATAGGGATTCCAATCCCGGGATCCCGAATCCCGGGATCCCGGGATCCCGAGCTATTTTCGATACCTATGAATCCCGGGATTGATAAACATAATCCCGGGATTTCGGGATTGTTTTTTTTCATCAATTTTTATGGAAAATAAAATAAAAGCGAAAATATAACAGAAAAAATACTTGTAATAAAAAATAACTACATTACTGAGTATAAACTGAGTTTGAATGAAGTTTGATTTATACCCATGTGTAGGTTGCCGATTCTTTTTATTTTTTCACGTGAATTATTAAAAATGAAAAGATTGGAAAAAACAATACTTTGCACTTTTAATAAAGTATATCATACGTTTTACGGCAGTTTCATATTTGTCTGACTAATTAGATTTATGAAGCGGAAAGGCCATAAATACGCCATGATTATTTGCTTTAATATTTTAAATCTCGCTAATCCATTCATTAAGTCTTTACTATCAGAAACAGCAATCTCCTATTAAATTCACATTATTATTTAAATTACAATATTATTTACTCCGTTAAACTTGTGTATTTCCAAGATTGAACGTAAACAATATTAACAATAAATGTCTTAAATTGTATAAGTAAATTATACTAGATTTTTTTTTGATCGATTTTATCAATGATATTTGTAAATATAAAATTTTTATAATAACAATGGAAAAAATGCCAATCCCGGGACCAGTCCCGGGATCCCGGGATTGTCAAATTGTAATCCCGAAATCCCGGGATCAGAATTTTGGCTCGGGATTGGATTCCCTAGTTACAAAGTAATGTTAAAAAATATCTGCATCTGACCGAATGTGAAAAATAAAGTGGATATCTAAAATTGTGTTGAAATGATTATTGCGGTCTTTGAAAGATTAGATCGATAACAGTGTATAGTTCACTAAAAAAATCTGCATTGCAAAATTACTTGTAGAACATACAGTTATATACAGTTAACTCCAGTTTCTCAAAGAAGGCTAGCGACATAATAATATTGTGACGAAAAATATTACTCACTGTTTCACATCCAATATCGGTATCCTTTAGGTCCGGTTTTGAGTCGCTGATGCAAGAACTCCTGTCAGAATTCTGCGATCGCTTATCCACGCCAGCCTTCTCCGTGTCGGCCATGACGTCCGGTTTCCTCGCGTCAGGACTGGGGCCAGTCGGTTTCACGACCTGTTCGTCCTTCTTCCGGCGGCACAGGACCAAGATCATGGTGACGAGGACTATCATGATGGCTCCGCCGATCACCAGAGCCAGGATCACGAGGAGCGGAAGGGATCCTGTTGATAAAAGCAGATTGACATCTACTAGTTTGTTAATTCTGTGGTTAATTAGTGAATTAGTTGTGTTAAAATTCATTTAATTTGATATACCCCAAATCTAATAGTTACAGTCAAATTTATTATTAGTGCTTTTGCGTACAACAGATTAACAAGTTTATTTAAAAACTATCACATAATTGCTCTCTGCGATATTGAAAATAAGTATGAAATACAAGCTAATTTCGTAGTAATTACATAGGACGCACGTAGTTCAATTGGTAAACTACAATGTCGCGAAACTAGTGGAAATGGGCTCGAGTCCCATGAGGAGTCATATTTTTTCTAATAGGTATATAACAAAAATAATTTTACATTCTCTAATCTTCTGAATAAAATTAATTCGTTGAATAAAAAAATAACTTATTTAATCATATATTATGTTTCATCAACTTCAAACTTAGCATTACAGATCAAGCAATAAATTGTTTACAGTAGTTTGTTGAGATAACTGATGTGTCTATGTTAAGGTGAAGTCTTTACTGAGCCTTTTTTAAAGAGGCACCTAGCGGAAAAATACGAAACTCGCAATTTGAGATATGTTTTTGATAATTTACAATTTCAACTGTAATAATGAATAAATATGTATCTGAAAACATTGAAAAGAAAAATATTTTTTATTTTAAGTCAAAGATAAACTTACAATTGTAAAAAATGTAATAAAACGCGAATTTGATGAATCGGACCGCACCCTATTATTACATATATTTTATGGTCATATTTATTATTAAAACGGCTCAGTAAAGGCTTCACCTTAAAATGAAAGCGTCAAGTTTGTAACCTTTTAGTTATTTTTGCAGTGTTTTCAAATTAAGTCAAATAAAATCTTATTATTATTTTCGTTGCTAAAAATGCTGTGGTACAAACTCGGCAATCTCCATCATGTATGTATTTATATAATATTTAATAAAATATCTATTAAAAACGTATGCTATTCTAATAATCTGGTTTTAGGGTATAATTTTTTTCTATTTACATTAAAAAATATTTTTAATAATAATGATGCAATGTCAAAACTTGTGAATTATTCGTTGAATAAAAAATAGATAAATATTTAAAAAATACAATATTAATAATATTTTGGTTTAACGTAACTGACTGAAAAATATTATTAGGAATATCTTATATATAATTTTTGACTTACTTTGGGCGACAAGTGTGATTTCCACCACGTCTGTTCCGTAGTCATTCGACGCGGAGCAGTTGTATGAACCAAAGTGCTTTGATTGACTCTCCCTGATGACTAAAGTTGATCTCACTCCTTCCGGGAGAACATCTTCAAGAATAGAAAAGTCCTATGGAAACAAGAAAAATACACTATTATAATATAACATAATATGATAACCATTGCCCTCACATCCTAAAGTGGACCCCCAGGCCAGGATGTTTGACGGGGGTCACTACCAATAGTTTTGGTTACAGCGGCAGATGTTCTACAGTATTGATTGCTAAATGACATTCCTCAGAGCCCCAGGTTTACGTGAGGTAACATTGAGGGTAGTTATTCCGTGTATATTTGGCGGTTTTCTCTATATTTTTAAATAAATCTACTTGAATTATTGAGTTGTCAGTACTCAGCATTATATTATTATGAATCACTGATCGCGACGCCCTGTGTAGTAGCCAAGTAATATGCAACTATTTACCATATTGGATAAATAGCCACTTTTATTAGCCAATGAACACACTAAAAGTAATTATTATAAAATTAAATTATACACGTGAACCATCGTTTAATTATATTAATCATATTATTATCACATCAAATTGTATCACACAGACTTTTTTTTACTATTAGAGTAAATTTACGGGACTTCGCTAAGCCCAGGCCCCAGGCTAGAGGCCTGTCAGTTATGAGACACATGATGATAACACACCAATGGTTTATTAAAGGTACACAGTAGTGGTGTTATGCTATGTACATTTTATAGAGCTGACATTCAACGCATGATTATTCATATTCTGGGTAGTAAAGTTTCTCTGGCATATTTAGTGTGAGGAATTCAAGATAATTGAATCATTTTGAAGGCTTTTATTACAACTAACTTACGATAACATGTACGAACTAGATAGGAGATGGACACATTGTTTTAATGGCACAGCACAATTCAGTAAAAAAACCAGAGCTAGAAATGTGACCGGAACCGAACCCAGAAAACATGAGAACTCGTCAATAATTTTGGAATCGGGATCAGAGTGGTTGATTCCGAGTCTTAATAATAAATAATCTTGACGTAATTGGAACGTTTAAAAAAAATCGGGATTACAATAGAAAACTTTATAATTTTTGAACAACTATTGCTTATTTTAGAGTAAGTTAGTCCAATAGTATTTATATTCCAAAGCAACCATTGATAAAAGATTTTTAGCTAATGAAGCTGAATACCGACAAATTAATGTGTGCATATGGGCCATCTAGTAAAGATATCTTGAATAATTACAAGATAAAAAGAACTTTTTATATACCACGTTTTTT
This sequence comes from Rhyacophila brunnea, assembly GCF_057557595.1. Taxonomy (NCBI): domain Eukaryota; kingdom Metazoa; phylum Arthropoda; class Insecta; order Trichoptera; family Rhyacophilidae; genus Rhyacophila; species Rhyacophila brunnea. The sequence continues at coordinate 28,773,240 of NW_028232774.1, forward strand.
AATTTTCTATTGAATCATATAAACTTGACAATTCTATGTAATAATAATTTAGGACAAATAGGCAATTGTCAACAAATCATTTTTTTGCTATTTTGCAACAAACAAATATATAATACTGAAATGTCATTTTGATTTCCATAGTAACGCACGTATATATCAATAATTTAGTTGCTAGGACCATCCCCTTAGCAACCAATAATAGTATTTTACTTTTTACGGATTTCTTCCGAAATAACCTTTCATACAAAACAGAATTAAGTGAAAATTAATTCAATTCTACTTAAAGATGGCTAAAAGTATTAAAAGAATGCATTGACATCGTGTTCTGATATATTCTAAAAGTTTCAAATGTCTAGCTAGTTGAGAAGTTAGTTAAACATCGATTGCAAGATTTGTACTGGATAAACAACCACCGGACAAACAAGAATACGAGCTAAGAAAAACGTGATAAAAAAAGTAAACGAGTGAGTTTTGAAATAAAATAAAATATCAGTAGTACCACGTCATATAACTAGATGGGTAGGTATAATAAGTAAGTATATTGGTTTTAAAAGAACCGGAACCGGGGTTTTGATTTATCATTTGTAGGAACAGAACACAGAACTAAATTTAGAAAAAAATATGGTCGTAACAGTTCTAGTTAAAACATGATTCAAAACTTTTTCAAATTTGACAAACTCAGTGAAGTCAAAAACCCTACCTCATATACAAAATCTGAATATGTAATATTTCCATTGTAGTAGAATATTTGATAATATGCCGCGTTATTGCGACATAGGTAGAATTTTTTTTTTCAGCAACATACAATATTCAACGTTTGATATGTAGCAATGTGAACGTGTGCGGATAAGCAAGAATATAGTTGCAATATTCACATTAATTAATAATTTATAGTAAAATAATAAATTTTGTATGATTACAACTAAAAGTCTATGATCAATATTGTTTAATAGAGCCCTTTTTATACTTCAATAATGCTGTGTCCACTAGTAAATCAACTATTATTAGTATGACCTCAGGCATGATGATTTTCTCGTTAGAGCGTCTCGAAGATGTATCCAATAATATATTTAATACAATAAAACATGTACTTAGTCGGTTTTAAATTTCCTTGATCAGTCTATCTAGCCGAAAAAAACTAGTTCCGAATAAATTAAGTACCTACTCAATATTTTATTATATTTAATATAATTGATTTCCACCAAAAATCTACCGTTGGCACTGAATGATAAATTTAATAGATAGACAATTATAAGTTGTTACTCTTTATTCAACATCCAAAATATTAATTCTCATTTCATTTAGTATTTTACTACGAAGGAGGATCTGTAGCGTCTCGTCTCAAGTTAGTCTATGGCGAGTTTCGGGAAAATACGCACACTTGCAGTGTACATATTCATAAATTTACTAATATCTATAAACGGATTTCAAAAGTGTTTTCCTGGTCACTAAAAACAATCCTACAACTATTAAAGGTAACTCAATAATACCGAATTAACATACTAGTAATAAACTATGAGTATATCACATATTTCAAATTTGTATTCTTTTATGAAATTTCAGTGTAGTGATTAAATTACTGTATACTACATTTCTACCACAACTGAATAAAGTGTTTATTGAAAACTATCTGACTTTGGTTAATGTAAAATATTTTCACAAAAAGCACATAGTTTTTAGTGGCATAATTTACCAATAGAAATATCCATGTATATAATTTTAAAATACAAAAAAAAACTCAAAGTTCGCGAGGAATAATTAAAGTTGTGAACCTTCCCACTTGACCTACCCGATATTTCATGTGGCATTGTGATTTTGTAATAATACAAGTCAAATGGTCGACATTATATTGATTGCCTCTCTATATCTCAGAGCGCATCTATGTATTGTATAATATGGTGCCATGCCCATATTTCATGTATAGATAATCAATTTTAAGTTCATTAAAATATATTATTTATTACGCTAATGTGTCAGGAGAGCCACGCCTAAGTAATATATTATAAAACTTTGACGCAGGTACGACTGTTTTGTTGTATGTATTTTGATAGATATACGGAATGGCCTGAAAAGTAGAGGAACGTTTCAAAATACAAAAAATCTGTTTGGGTTGGCTAAATCCTGTCATGGAATACAGTTCCGTAGAGAAAATACTTGAGAACTACCGAAATAAAATGCCAAAATACATAGCCGTAAATTAATATAATTTTAAAAGTATGTGCCGATAATGAAACCTACTATAATATTGTTATGGTATTTTCTATTTACTATACTGTATTAGCTATTTTCAATATATCTACTTATCAAAATATAGAAACTTATATATATAACGGTATTACAAATAAAATATTTCTAATATAATTAATATGTGTAATTGAATGAATGAAAAATTAGTTACAAGTTTTTTTATCGCTATATTATATACCATGGTTTATATGCGGTTTTTACAGTAAGTAGTAGGTATACAAGGTTCCTACGCGACATTGATTTAAGTCAATAACAAGAAAACGATTTTAAAGTTTTAGTACACCAATAAAAGCGTTTTATCACTTTTAACAGAGTGTTACAAAAATACGTATTTTCAATAATGTGTCAATATAGGGGAAAGGTGGCGGAAAGTGGATACTTTGTTCTGAAATAAACTTGACATGAAGATATTTTATATATTATAATAATTATGTGATGATAAATTTAATATAATACTATTGTGTTTGTTACCGCTTATAGGTTGTTATTTATATAAAAAAATTAAAATAGTGATTGTTTTATCAAAAAAGTCATACTTTTATATACTCTAATATTGTCTTCATAAAAAATATTTTTCTTAGTTTGTGTCATTATTTTTTACTAACTTCATATTACCTACATGAATTTATATTATTTTACTAATGTCATATTAATAAATCAGGCTGGGATTTTGATAGATAGTTTTTTATGGTGAGTGAGTGATCTTTGAATGCGTGTCCCATTCATAACACTTTCCCTTATACATACATAATAATACTACATTCAAAGTGAAGTTAATATGTGAAGTAAAACTTTACAATTATTATTGTAATGGGTTTATATTCTTAAAAAAATACCTGATCCTGAGCTGTAATAGGTCGACCTCTCAAAAGCCAAAGGACTCTTGGCCGTGGTACAGCTATCGCCAGGCACTGCACGCGCGCTGGTGACCCGGCAGCACCTGCCTGGGCGCGCCTTGACACTACAGCTGGAGGACCTATGATTAGAAAAATAAATTGTAAATACAGTGTGAAACATACATTGCAACAATAATAATTAATTGCCTACCTAAAAGGTATTACAATTTTTCAATGATACTTTTATTTTTACACAAGTCATATTATAGTTACCATTGCGAAATTAATGAAGAAATGACAAAAAAATAGTGATTACAATAAGTATTTAATTTTAAAACAATAACTTTTTTACGCAATAGATATTGATTATATAACTTACCCCTAAGGAAAACTGTGGCTTCGGCTTCTATTTCAGTGAACCCTTGGACAGAAGCCTTGCATAGATATTTTCCGGATGATGAAGAGTCTACGGTGATGGTGAGATTTGCTGTTCGACCAACAACCTAAAATAAAAAGAAAACTTTCGTTATTTACGGATACATGTCATGTGTATGAAAAAAAATTAACTGAAACCATTGAACGATTCACAAATGGAAGAATACATTAATGTCGAATGCAATTTATACCGAACAGCACTTTGTTGAATTATATGACTTTTACAAATAATAAATACTTATGTTATAACACTTATCTATAATAATTATGATGACACTGCAGTATCTTTCTTAGATTTCAAAATATCTCTTTTTTCGTCAACGTTTTGAATATTGACAATAAAATATAGTTTTTTGTCAGTATATTAATTCTTTGATAACTACTAAAAAACTACTATAATAATTTTGATAAAACTTGTACAGCTAATACACTACATTGGTAGTACCAAATTTCCCGATCATGTCCGATCCTAATAGGATCATATGGACCTCCACAGAGTGGAGGTTTGTATTGACAGATTTTGTTTTTACGATAAACGGATGTCAGCCACTTGCTCAACATATTAGGTCCATACCCTGACTAATACACAAATTGAAAAACAATATGTGTACATGACCCAGAATTCAAACCTGGGACCCACGGCGTAATAGGCCAACGCTTAAGCCGCGCGGCCACCATGGGTTTGTACCAAATTTAGTGTTAGATTTTTATCTTGATATCGGAAATTATAAAATATAACTCGAAAAAAGCACACTTGCACACTTGCACGAATTCATCGGAGTAGGTAAGTGGTCAGATAGCAGTGGTGGAGTAGCAAGGCAACTTGTAGATATACGAGTGCGTGCCGACATCCAACCGTTGGCTATATCATAGATTTGAAAAAAAAAATTAAATCGAATAAATAATTTTTTTAATTTTATATATTTGTCTATTTTTTTATTTCCATATTTCACGCGGATTAATCCACGAGCTGGTCAGCTAGTTCAAAGTAATGTCCCGCGTAGATTTTACACTTATTCGAAATAAATATTTTATATTAATTCGTAGAGTTGTTTTTTCGTACAAATTGCCAGAACCGTTTATTCACTTCACATACAAAGGACGACGTCAATCGTGAATATAATAAATGTTGCCTTAGGTATAATACTATCTGTGTACCTTACAAAATGTTTCATAATATTATACTGTTAGGAAAATCCGTTTTAAATAAATCTTGTTAAGAGTATGAGAGAGAGAAAGCGTGGTAGAGGAAAAAAAAATAGGGGATGGTTTTTTTATCATAGAACCTTTCAGAATCTGTTGAGACATTGTGTGTGTATCCTTTCAAAACGGAATTTTCCAAACTATCGCAGCTCAATGGAGGTAATATCCCTACAGAAGAGCAAAGAGGCGAATAAAATATAGTTTTAAAATGCCATAAATAATAAATAAAGATCTTTATATTTTCGAAAAATCGAAAATTTATTTTCATACAATTGGACGGACAATAATATTCTCTCAGAAGTGACAAAAAATTTGGATATTCCGTCCGATTCACAAAAGTTGATTGATAAATAATTACAAGATAAAAAGGACTTTTTATATACCACGTTTTTAAATTTTCTGTTGAATCATATATACTTGACAAATCTATGTATTAGTAATTTAGGACAAATAAGGCAATTGTCAACAAATCATTTTTTTGCTATTTTGCAACAAACAAATAAATATAGAATACTGAAATGTCATTTTGATTTCTATAGTAACGCATGTATATATTATTAATTTAGTTGCTAGGACCACCCCCTTAGCAACCAATAATAGTGGATCGGATTACGGATTTCTTCCGAAATAACTTTTAATTCAAAACAGAATTAACTGAAAATGAATTTAATTCTACTTAAAGATGGCAATGAGTATTACGTCACTGTTCTGGCAGAAGACACTAATTCGAAAAAATGACATATTGAATTAGTTATACCAAAATGTTCCTTATTTCTAACTTTACCGTCTGGAAACCTTCTTAATAAATAAACAGTCTTTATTGTAAAGTCATCCTTTTTACGATTACTTAATAAACTCACATGATAGACCATTTCAAACATTTTAACAACTTCAAAGTAAAATTACTTAACGCGGGTATTCTCCAGTTAGTGTGTTCTGCCAGAACAGAGACGATTAAAAGGATGCATTGGCATCGTGTTCTGATATATTCTAAAAGTTTCAAATGCCTAGCTAGTCGGGAAGTTAGTTAAAAATCGATTGCAAGATTTGTACTGGATAAACAACCACCGGACAAACAAGAGAATACGAGCTAAGAAAAACGTGGTAAAATAGACGTGATATTACTGATATATCGATTGAAATGGTGTTTACGTAGTAGAACACCATTGTAATAGCTTCGAAACAAAAATAATCTTGCTTGATAGATCTTTCGGTTGGTATACTATTATCAACAATAATATTTTAAAAACAGTATGAACTGGCTTGTATTATAATTCGTGGGGTTACTGTCAAAAGTTGCTAAGTCTCGATATCATCTTATGGTGTAATGGCAATATTAAAGTTTGATATTCTCTACAAAATCAGAAATATTGCTAAATTATTCTTTGTGCTTTATGTGCATGTTCTATATATCGGATTGTCTTGAATTGTTTTTATGTATACATAATATAGACACATGATCCATTGTTAACTTTAAATACATAAATTATCGCAAAAGATATAATACCAACCTGCGCATCTATTCTCTATACAAAGGTGCTATCGGCGGCTATCTAGGATAGTATATCATATGTATGTATTGAATTGTTACAATACGTTAGCCGCTGAAGTGTCAAAAAGTGCTATGTTTTCACAGCATCTCTCTTGGCTGTGTTAACTTTTAGAGCGAGATAGACAGTTTTAACAATTTAGACGGCTAACTTATTATAACAATTATAATACCTCAATATAAACACATTAAAAACTACCCTCGATAGCCGCCGATAGCCGCCGATAGCAGCATTGTTTATAGAATAGGTGCGTTGGGGTTTTTTGTTCAATTTTTTTTCTAGATTTATTTTTATAATTATAATATATTTCCTATTTCCAGTAAAGACAATCTTAATTTCTCAAATATTGCAAATATTCAATACACATTGAATTAAGAATGAATTAAATATGTATGAATAATAATTTATTTTATTAAAAATATGTCTATATAAAAAAATTCCACTTTTGAAATAAATATTTTCAACATTCATTTTTTACCAGATTTATAAAACAAATGAATGTAATATAGCATTCAATATTATTCAAATTAAGTAGAGCCAGAGTAATGTTTAAAGGGAAATTTAAAATTCTCACTATATTAACTTTATTTCGCACTGCCAAATAGCAAGTTCCATACCACACCACATTTGCTCACATAAGAAGCAGTACATGGTTGCCAGTATTATCTTATAAATAATTAAATTTACTTAACTTAGCTTTATGGAATGCATTAATTTATGTAGTTAGCAAAGGAGTTATAAAAAATTACAAGATAAAAAGAACTTTTTATACACGTTTTTAAATTTTCTGTTGAATCATATAAACTTGACTTGACTAGCTTAAACGATCAAAAAAAATGTACTTAATAGAAATACTGAATAATGAAATGTCATTCCATATTAATTTCCATAGTAACGCACGTATATATTATTAATAATTTAGTTGCTAGGGGGGCTAGCAAACAATAATGGTATCAAAATAACTTTTCATACAAAACAGAATTAACTAAAATTTAATTCAATTCTATTTAAAGATGGCTAAAAGTATTAAAAAAATGCATTGGTATTGTGTTCTGATATATTCTAAAAGTTTCAAATGTCTAGCTAGTCGGGAAGTTAGTTAAAAATCGATTGCAAAATTTGTACCGGACAAATAAGAATACGACCTAAGAAAAACGTTGTAAAATGATAATAATGTCAAAGTAAATCTAAATAATTCAAGCGACAAATTTTCATAACGACTTCGACTTATTTATGCAAAATGTATATATCAATTAATTGATTTATGATGCATTGATGAAAACTGGGACTATACTATTGACGTAAAACACCATGTTAAAGCGGATGATTTTGCGCGACTGAGGAAATTACTATAACTATAACCTAAATCAGGGAATCAGGACGAGAATAGGAAGATGCCAAATCGTTATAGTACTCTTGTACGTGATGGAGGCGTACACTATCACATACAAAACCTTCAAAGCTTCGAGCTTTTGAAAAATATGTGTACAGACAAGCTCTGAGTCAAGGTTATATCGAGGATGAAGAAGAACCAAAGAAATAACAAAATACTAAGTAACTCTAGTAAACTCTGCTTTTTATTGTGAAGGGAAGATTTCCAGGAAACGTGACCCTGACAGAAGAAAACCGTCCTGGTTCATAATTATTTAAAACTGATTTCAGATTAAAGAATCATGTTTCATATTTAATTAAGCGGTAAATAGGGTAAAGATTACCAAAATTATCGCCGATATCCGGTTACAATAAAGCGATAATAAAGAAAAACTCAATTTATTATCATATACACTTTTATAAAAATATAATTAATATAATTTATAATATAATTTTCATTCTTCAGCTTTCTTATAAAAAAAAAATAGTAGTATCATGCGATGTGTCTGCTGCTATATATTTGAGTTATCGAAATTTTATTTCTTCGCAAACTCGGTTCGCAGCCACCCTCCTGACAAAGGAAACAATGCGGACGGAGGCTTTCGAGGAGTGCGTTACGACTTAGGAGGGTTTCGAAGGCTTTTCCGAATACTCTTTGCGGGCTTCGAGGCTTTAAACGGTTTTTTTACGATACCATTCATGACGTCACTGATGTCTTATTATTACTAGATACACATTGAGAACTCGTGAATGAAGAGAATTAAAGCACGCTGAAAATGCCGCATTGAAAATTATAACGAAAATTACATTGATGTAAATAAGTATCAAGTAAATTTATTTAAAATACTTTACTATTCTATTGTAATTGTATAATAGTTCAATTATATTTACAGTTTATTAATACTATGTAAAAAAGGATTATTTTGTTACTCTTCCTCTTGGTTACAAATCTTTTTGAGATGAGATGTTTTGAAATTATGTATATTATTTTAGTGTTTGTAAGTACTTGGGGTAGGTATAGGTCGTAAAATATGTTTTATATACTAACAAGACATTCCTCGGCTATTTCACAGTGTCATATTACTAATTGCCAAGCCTTGCCCTACTAATTGAGCTCTAATGCCCGTAGATCACTCGTGTATCACCATTGCAAAGTGGAGGACGGTCGACCATTACGGTTGAATTGAATGGGCATGTGCCATGTTCCAGCCACACGAATTACTAATAAGAAGTTATCTTTTTTATATTTTCTATAAAATTTTCAATTAACATAATTTTTAAGAGGTAATACTATTATTACCGTATATATATTAGGTTTTTTTTAATATAACGGAGAAGCGACGTTAAAATCAAGTAGAGGACACTGAGATTTTAACTAAGATACAGCTATATAAATTTGTAGTATGTACATTTTCGCACAGTTGAATGTTATTTTTTATGCTACATTAAAGTTGGAAGTAGCTATTCAAAAAAATGTAGTACAACATTTTACAACAATTCCAGAACTTTTTAGTGTAATTGATTTTGTAACTATACCAAAGCCACTTCCACGTTTGCAAATCTTTACAAATAGAATCAAAATAGCGAAATGGTGTTGACATGTTGCTTTAATTTTAGAAAAGTAGTTGTGTTCAAGTGTGCAAATGACAACATATTCGTAATCCCCCTAGATGTTAAAAATCAAAACTTTTGCCACGAATAATGATTATAAACATACAAATATATTATGTAGCTCCTATTTTACATTCCTAGAATATCCAACTCTAGATTTTTGGGTCATTTGAATCATTTGAATCATTTGTCGAGCAAATTATATTTGTTTGAGAGTAAATCTGGATAATTAAGTTCACTTGAAATGGATTCCGTTATTTTAATCCTTACAGTACTGACGGCACAGTTGTAGTGTCGGCATTAGATGGCCATTAGATATAATTAGCGTGTTAAGTTGGCATAATAGATAACTATTTATTGTAAAAAGCCAAATTTTACAACGGATTGTAAAGCCAATTGTAAAAATACTGTTGTAGCGAGTCGGGAATATCTTTAGCATTTCATACACACCACTTTGATGGTAATATATGTCAAGCACCTGCAGAACATTACAAAAGTTCAATAAGTCATTCACAATATTATATTAGATATTTTTCAATCAAAAAAATGTATCGTGGATCTACTAGGTTGACCGAATGGGTAACAACCACTTCTGGTAAAAAAAACTTTTTCAGGACACCTCTTCAAAACATGGCCAAAATCCTTAACGAATTGTGGAGGAAATTATAGATAAACTATTGTAGCGAGTCGGGAATATTTTTCACATTCACACATAACACCGTTAAGATGGATACACCGGTCGCGCGCACATAATATTATCACCGCCTTTAAATACTTTTTGCTTACCCGTCACGGTAACATCCCGACTCGCTTCATTCACGTGTTTAGATTAAAATATGTATCAACAAGGAAGAGGTAACTCATGTTTTTAGATAAGGTGAGTTATTTAACTTCTAAATTCAATAAGCTATTTATTTATTTTAAAAAAATAGGCAAAATTCAGATAATTTACAAAACTATACCATCTAATTTGTTTATATAATTAAATAAACAGATTATTGCACAATTAAATATAAATAATAACGTTTCAAATCGTTTTCTTGATAGTTTGCTTGTCGCATACTTACATTCTTCTTCCCAGTTGATTTAATGTAATTAACTACTTGTCATAATTTCTTTCAGAAATTTCTAAGGCCGTACAAACGAATTTTTTACAGTACCCTACACTAACTTGAAATAAATAATTTTGGATAACATTGAGATAAAAGATTTCTGATGTTATCCTTGCCTGTCTACAGGTACAAAATACGTAAATTAAAATTACCCTGCTTAGTCGTTACAATACCGAACCACAAGCTCGCCACGATATGTCAACCATTTAAAGTTTGTATTTTATTTACTTTTCAGCAGAGCAATGTAATGACTTTGTGCCACATTTCTGCCCGCAACTCTCAGCCCACGCTATACCATTACGGTTCTTTTTATTAACGCGATCATTAAAACTTTTGTATCTATTGTGTTACAGCACCACTATGTGTTAAAGGCAATAAAATTAAATGATATGTTTGTCTGATTCCACCAAGATATAATTTCGTTATAATATTATATTATTATTTTTGTAAACGAATAGTGTTTATAATGTCGTACCACTATACGGAAGGATCAAGGAATCTTATTGCGATGAAAATTATACTTAGTTTTTGTACAACTTTTTACGTTATCGAATAATGGATGCTGAGGGTAAGGGAGCAGAAGATAATGGTGCCTTCGAAATATGGTGTTGGCTCCGAATATGTCGTATTTTTTGGACAGAGCACAAGTGCTGTATTTTAAGGGGGTACCAATCCCCAGTCATGAGGAAACGATTAATAAAAAGACTTTGGTACAGACAGTGGTGCATATGCTCAAGACAATCATAGGATCACGTTATATTATATAAGATACTAGCTGACCCGGCAAACGTTGTTCTGCCATATAAATTATTTCTAGTGAATATTTTGGTTGTTAAATAAAAAATAACGAATGTATAGTAAGTATGTGGGGATGGGATATATGACAGAAAGAGGAATAGAGCGCTGTAGACGATGACCGCCGATAAAAACAAAAAAACATCAACTATTCATTTTCTCAATTCAAAATGAGTGATGATGTTCGTAATGAATGAATTACCTGTGACAGGATCTCGTTGTTTAATGTTTATGCAATATCCGTCTTGTCCCTTCCAGAAAATTAGCGGATATTGGAGAGCGTCGTATGAACGGTGTGTGTCAGCGATGAACTCCAGATTATTGTTTCTTCTTCGAATCACGATTTCTCGCGTCGATGTGCGGTCGCCAACCATGATTCCAGCAATGTCGTCAACAACAGGCGCATTGAATCGAAGCACGTGCTCTCCAGCTGGTGTTTTATCATGATTGATGACAATAGCGTGATTGTCACTTTGCAATTCGTGTATGTGTGCTTTGAAGAATTTCAATAATTCATTGTGCTCATTCAACAGGGCGTCCAGTTCGCCGACGATGCGCCTGGCATTAGGCAAATTGAGGCTATTGTAGCCGCAACGTGCATCGACGTGATTGATGTCCTCACCGCCCATGAAGTAGATTTGTAAAAAATTATGTGGTTCGTTTGTCATTGGCAGCAATGAGCCTACTTTGTGGTATACTTGGCCTTTGATTTTGAACGTAGAGTGGAATTGTTGACCATTTGCCGCAGTATTGTGAACTATTTCTGTTGCTCCGAACGTCTTTTGGAAGCATGAATTGAATGTGCGAATGGACTTCAGGAACAGGTTTGAATCTGGAACCGTGCCGATGAGCAAGCCATTCAATGGTTCTGGTGGTATCTCAATTTCTGGTAGTTGCACTTTTCCTGATGCGCAACACATCCGGCTGACTCATATTTGAATTTGAGCGCATGACAATGGGGACATTCTTTGTCCATAGCACCAATCAGCACTTTCGGATGAGCGGAATATTCAATATCTGGCTCGTAATCGAATGCGAGACGAAGGAACGAAGCGGATGTAAATGTTCGATGTACTTGTTGGCGTTGTCGGTCATTTGCTATGCGTGTGTTAACTACGAACCGGCGCGCTTGGCTCCGTTCCAATTGTCGTTGTTGATTTCGTTTAGCTCGTGCCTCTTGTGATTGGGATGCACGCAATTGCGACATGCTTACACGCACGTTTTTGTTATCTTGTTGGATTTGTTCGTCTGTTCTTTCTGCTCTACTATTTCGCATGTTTGTTGCTTTATTCGTTCGACGGCCCAAATTGCCCCCCTTGCGTCTTGATGGCATTGTGCACAATACACGCACATAAAAGTAGATAAATGAAAATAAATCGTACAAAATTTTGCACACACTGCGTTGTGATATGCCGAATGAAATGTCAAAATGACGTGACGCTTCTCTTGAATTCTTCTCGGACGTAGCGCCATCTGTCATTCAACAACATAAATAATTTCGTTCTGTTTGAAATACGAACGACGGTTAAATTTGTTCATACAAAAATAATAAAATCGCGATTAAAAATGGAAAGGTGGGGGTAGGAGCGTGAAAATTTGGGGTTATAAGTATTTTTTGATGCAAAATAATAAAAAAAATACAAAAAGAAATTTTCAAAAAAATAAAAGAAAAAATTTTCTAGCTAATACCCTAATCACCTAGCGGTATGAAATATACTTGTTGACCTATTCTCATACCTAACAAATACACATAAAAAAAATCATAAAAATCGGTCGAGCCATTTCGGAGGAGTTCGACCACAAACATCGTGACACGAGATTTTTATATATATAGAGATTTATGCAATCAACAACCAAACACGATACCAAACCGTTTAGTATAATTTTAATTTACACAGAGAAAAGTTTACAGCTTCATAAAATAATTATTTTAATTTATTTTACCATTACTTAATTGTTTTTCTCAGCCACATTATGAGAGGACAAAAGTACAGCATTTTTTAACTTGTTATCCAACAAATAATCAATGGTAAACGTAGTTGAAGGCGACGCTGCATTTAGTGGCTTAAAAACCTCCGTGATGAGTGCAGCTCCACTGAACTGTTCCAGGTTGACACGACAAAAATAAGAAATTGTTTAATTGGACTGTTGCGCTACCGATGAATTATTTATTTATTTGTTACTTTTTTCCCTAAATTTATCGGATGAATCTAGCCGACTTTTAATAATGTCATCAATTCGTGCCCTTAAATGCAATTTAACAATATTGTACCTCGTTATATATTGCCTCTGTTCTGGCAGAACACACTAACTGGAGAATACCAGTTTTGAGTAATTTGATTTTGAAGTTGTTAAAATGTTTGAAATGGTCTATCATGTGAGTTTATTAAGTAATCGTAAAAAGGATGACTTTAAAATAAAGACTGTTTATTTATCAAGAAGGTTTCCAGACGGTAAAGTTTGAAATAAGGAACATTTTGGTATAACTAACTCAATATGTCATTTTTTCGAATTGGTGTCTTCTGCCAGAACAGTGACGATATTTTTTGAGAAATAATACAAAATGAACTGGATGTTGTATTTTATATACAAATCCGCAACTGTCGTATTCTATAGAATATATTTTGTAAAAATTTATACTTATATAATACGTTTATAAAAAATTGGGGCGACATTCAATTTTTGACATTAAATACGGAGCATCTTTTGTAGTCTTATTACGTTTAGTATTGTTTCAGATTTTTTTTCCCAGCACAGCGAGCGCCTTATGGAAGAAAAGCGTCTGAATTTTCACGTGAGAAAAAACATCATTTTCTTCCAATGGAAGGCTTTGTTTTTTTCGACGAAAATATTTTTGAAAAAATATAACAGTATTTTCAATGTCAAATTTATTTCGACCCCTTGGGATGAAACGGAGTATTTTTTGTGTGTGTGTGTTTTTGCCGAAAATCGATAGTTCAGTTTGACTTTATGTTTTTTCCATCTAACAGATTTCGTGTTTTATGTGAGAAACATGTTAAATAAAGTACGGTAAAGCTGATTCTCCCATAATAATACTGTGTATTATGTGATATTAAAATTCTATTGACAATCATTTTCTAGAACATATTACATTATGATTTTGCTATTGAATCTATAGTAGGTACACCCATTTTCAACAATGTAATAATATTATATGACAATATTGCTGCCTCAGTACTAGGCTATTTGACAAAAACATGTTTGGAGAAAATGGATATCAAAGTTTTTGAATATAAATTAGAGATTAATTAAAGTATTAAATCAGCCTATCCATTTTTAGGTATTTAGACTTTTTTGTGAATTAATGAAGAACTACTGCTTTCTAACATTTCTGCATTATCAAAATGTGGAATTTATTAATTTTAAATATTCTATACTCGAAATAATATAAACTTTCACCCTTGTGACTGTGTATTTGAGAAAACAAAAAGCTGTCTTTCTCCTATTCATCTATTATGGACTTGGCTGATTTTGAAATCTAGCGAGAAATATATAGATCGAGAAGGATGGAAAGTCTCGGTCAGTCAAAGCATGGAGAAATTCAAATGTGGTCACGATCCTCAAGCCATGAGTGCACGACCAAGAAGAAGAAGATATTATTATTAGTATTATTATTATGTAAATATCCTAAAAAAATGAACACTGTATCTAAAATTATAAATTCCCTCTCATATTAAAATTAAATCAATCAATGTAATATAGTGTAGTATTACACTAAATGCTGAGCTCTACGGGATGTACGAGGATTGCAGCGCAGTTCAATCAATTAAAATTGGGAGACTGCGATGGCTAGGTCATGTGCACCGTATGAATGACAATGAACCGGCAAAGAGAGTGATGTCCAGCAATCCAATAGGACGTAGAAGAAGAGGGAGGCCAAAGATTCGCTCGTTGGATGAAGCTGCCAGTGACTGCCGTATTCTGGGGGTACCAAATTGGAAAGCGGCCACACTGGATAGGGACAGGTGGAGGGAGCTGTTGGAGGAGGCCAGGACCCACACCGGGTTGTCGCGCCCCTGATAATGATGATTACACTAAAACAATTATACTCATAAAAATTTATTTGAAATAATTATGATGGTAAAAGAAATTTCTACAAAAATAGCGCAGCCTTGCCCAGAAACTGAATCTCCAAATTTTGTAATTCATAAGCCAATAAACCTTATTTTCATTGTGCCATCTCCTAGCGGGGGTTAGTTACCGTCGCGTCAGGGTGATCTTAGTTTCACCATATGCTACCCGGAACAGTTCAATGGAGCTACACTCATATCAATTACGGAGGTTCTTAAGCCACGGAATGCATGAAATGAAATTACTGTTGGTATTTCCTTGGATAACTAATTGGCGAATGCTGTAATTTCGTATTTTAATAATGTAGCTGAGGTATTGTAGTTTTCTGGTTTTGATACTATGCATAACTTCTCGATCCTTTCCTATTCGATTGACAACTTAGACATTTTTCACCCGGTCATTCCAATGAATTTTGAGGATGCGTCTATACAGCCACAACATCTCGAAAGCTTCAACTCACCGTGACATCTCTTGTTTTAATGTCCATACTATAGAAAAGAATTGAGAGATCATAATAATGTAACATATGCAGTCTCAGACCAAGGTTAAATACAAATTATATTTGTGTATATCAGGAAAAAATCTTAAAATTAATATTTTCAACGTCATGGCATATTTTTCGAATTTGATAGCGGCTCCCATATAAATAAAATATACATACTGCATAATATAATGACACCGAAAGCTTTAATTATTTCTTGGATTCTGTCGTAAAAATATAAATTATACACATTCTTGTTATTTATTTATTAATGATATTATTATTATTTATTATATATATATATTTTAATAAAGACCATTAATTGCTTTTTATTTTTGAACAGACCAAGTCTTGATCAAAGAAATGAAAGACTGTAAGTATAATATTTTTTTTACAGCATTCCCTGGTTAATTATCCAAGACAATTACAATGGTAGATATACGAATAAAGACACAGTATTTCATCCCTTAAAAATAGCCTAAATCAGTACCAATACTCCTACGTCGAACTGTTCCACATGGCAGACGATAAAGTGAAAATCGTTCTGATGATAACTAACTTCCTATACAAGATTGATTCCAGAAGAAAACAAAGCTGTACAATGACTATCAAAGCGAGGGTATGAAGAAACTAAATATATATACCTAATATAGTAAGTCTTAATCTACATAGCTTACAGATTTATAGACTTATAAGAACCGCATTTATCCGTTTAGACGTTTAAAGGGACTGATAATAAATATTATATATAGGTATGTCATGAATGCCAAAGTTTATTGTATACAAATAGTCTACAAAAACTATTACATTCAAACTTAACCCATTTGTCGATGATAAAAGTCAACAAGGGCTAATGAAACCGATACATTGTTAACTTGTCCGAGTGAAAAGCACAAATAATTGCCAACATAGTTGTCATGTCGATTATCTCTAATGGCGTTTTATTGGAGCTGTCACACACATATGTAGCGGAGCTACGCGCCCTCCAAGTCCAACTTTCTACGTTTGGAGAGGTAAATTGTTGGCATTAATCGTGTTATCCGCTGTCAGGAGATTTTTCTATAATAAATCTATATAAATAGTAAAATACAACGAAACGTATTTATTTTGTTGTTTTGGTTTTGATTGCATGACATTATAATTATGAATAACGCAACATTGTTACATTATTATTTTTAACATAATATATAACTTTAAAACACTTCAGATAATAATACCTTGCAGAAAAAATCTCCTTTGACAAAAATAAGAAAAGATTTTAACCTGTATAACAACTGGTATCGCGCAAATGTGCATTAACCAGTTAAACTACGGGCATCCTACTTATTAACGATAATTTCACCTGGTAGTTCCTGCATGAAAAGTTTATGAAATTGCGATATAATATTTAGCTATCGATTGTTGTATATTATAAAATTAACGTAGGTATAAATTAAATGCCCTAACTACTAACCGACGTCACGGATTACTCCAAATATTTTACAACGTACTTGCACTTGTTATTAATTTTATTAAACCATTTTTTTATTCAAAAAATAATTCACAAGGTTTGAGAATGTAACATTTGATATATTGAACACACATAACTTGAAAACACTTCAGATAATAACTTTCGAAAAAAGATTTTTTCTGATAGGTATTATTTGAGATGCTTTTAAGTTATGTATGTTCATTAAATGAGGTTGCTGCCAAAAGTTGGTAAGTCGATAATTTAGGTACTTATTTAGAGTTAACAACGGATTATTGTGTCTATATAATATACATATTATGTATGCTAGAAAAAAAAATGATGTCACCCGATATATAGAACATGCACATAAAGCACAAAGGAATTAGCAGTAAGTATGTCTGATTTTAGAGGGCATGTCAAACTTTCAAATTTCAATTATAATAAGATTTCGAGACTTACGAATTTTTGGCATTTAAGTAACCTCACGATATATAGAATGTTACATTCACAAATCTTGTAAATATTATTCATTGAATAGAAGAAATAGTTTAATAAAATGATTATTTTTACTGTAAATTTCGATAATAAAATGAGCGATGAAATTAAACGTAAAATAATCATCGCTAATTTTTTTTTCGCTAGTTTCTACTCTACTAAAACAAATATGGTAATCAAAACCCAGAAAAATAAAGATACGACTATACAAAACTCTCGTGAGACCAGTGCTGATATATGAAGCTGAGACATAAACACTGAGCTCTATTGATTGTCAGAAATTGATAGTGTTTGATCGTAGAGTATTCAGAAATATACGTTGCCCAAGCTGTAAAGGTAAAGTATGTCAGCGTCGGTTTCATCACCAACTGTACAATTTCTGCGTATCTATTATGGATATCGTGAAAATTATAAAGATATAGAAAATTTCGCTGGGTCAGACACGTAGAAAGGATGGATGATATATCAGTGTCAATGCCAGAGAAAGAGAGACGAAGACGCGCCGGTAGACCAGGAGTCTGGTCTTTAGACAAAGTAAAATAAGAGATCCAGACTATCGGTGGGTATAACTAACTATCGTTCCCAAGTAAAGTAGACAAGATTAATAATGGTATACACTAAGAATTTCTAATACTCGATCACACGTAGGCCTATAATAGGAATATAAGGAACATTAGCGATATCATCTTTTATATTAAACATTTATCATGAGTACCCAATAATGTAAAGAGTGTATTTATTTTAGTTTTAGGAATCGGCTTATAACGTGGGTCCCAGGTTCGAATCCTGGGTCTTGCAAATACACATATAATTTTTAAATTTGTGTCTGGAGTCAGAGTATGAACCTAATAGGTTGAGCAAGTGGCTAAAATCCATTTCTCGTAAAAACAAAAATCTGTTATTAAAAACCTCCACTCTGTGAAGGCCCATTTGATCGGACATGGTCAAAAATGTATTAAATATATGTTTGAGAATATTTTCCAAATGGTACAAATAAGTACATATCATATGGGGCTCCAGGTTTGCCACGGTGAGGTCAGAGTATATTTATGAGTTTTGCTCAAAGTTTGTGCGTATGTGATTATTTCAATTATATTATCAACTACACCACTGTTTCACTACACTAATATCATTGACCATCTCATGGCAGGTTGAGGTATTTTTTTTTTATAATTGAAAAAAGAATTAAACCAGTAAAATATAATTTGGTGACTAAATAAATTGTTTCATTTAAAAAAAGTCTATTTTTATTTTCAAACTCTGAAAATGTGTGTATATATTCCAAGATTGTGATCCTAAATTCTTATTATTAAGTACGAGTAATTTAGGAACTTATATTACAAGATGGCCGCCACAGTAGATGATGAAAAACTAAAAGCTACGGCCGTAAGTAGCACGTGTAAACAATTTGGTGCTTTTATTCGATGTATCCATATTTTAATACAGAAAGTCACATCTGAATCAATGTGGATTATAATAATAAATGGTACACTAATGAAATTGAAAAGAAAATAATGATTAGATTTAAATAATCTATACAATGTTGCTACGTGTATCTCGGACAGCAGGTGTCCATAGACGGATGCATGCACGATGAAATTGCTCGAAGAACAAACCTGGGATGGAGTGCTTTCGGACGTCTGAATAGTATCTTCAAGAGTGACCTACCATTGTGCCTTAAACGTAGGGTGTTCGACCAATGTGTGCTACCCGTCTCACGTATGGCTGCGAGACATGGACCCTCAACACGAGAGATGTCCAAAGGCTAAGAGTCACACAGCGAGGCATGGAGAGGTGTGTATTGGGCATCACGCGAAAGAACCGTAAGAGAAACAAATGGGTTAGGAAGCAGACATGAGTACGCGATGTAATAGACGTTGCCAAACAGCTGAAATGGAGATGGGCGGGGCACATTGCTCGCCGAAAGGACGGCCGATGGACAAATGCCGTCATCCAGTGGTACCCGAGGGGCACGAAACGGCCACAGGGTCGCCCTAAAAGCCGCTGGATTGACGAACTGGTAAAGTTCGGTGGAAATACGTGGAAGCTATCGACACATGACCAAGAGAGTTGGAAGAAGCTTGGGGAGGCCTTCATCCAGCAGTGGATTGACCCCGGCTGATGATGATGATACAATGTTGAGCTTCATATTATTATTTATTGGCATTTATGAAATTGTTTTGCGAGACAAAAGCAGTCGAAAATTATCGATAAATACAAAGTTTATGTCTTAGGTTTGAAATTCTGTGATCGCAATACAAGTTAAACATAAGGAATGGGACTCACAGCTGCTGTGAATTCAAACAATAATTTATTATAAATATCGGACTCATCATAATTGGAGTTTAAATGAAAACTTGCCCAGTATACCAACCAATCTGTGACAAATTTGAAGATATTGTTAGTAATAATCGGAAGTAAGGGTTTTATGTAGAAGTTGGGCCGTGCTAAATATCATAATCATATCAGGACGTGTCACGTGATGACAAGGGTTTATTTTTAATTTACTTTACGATAATATTTAATTGATTAAAATACTACTAGATATATGATTTTATTAAATGAAGTCTCCTTTTGATAGTATTGTTTTAAGTATAAAATTTGTCAAAAGATTTTTCAATGATATTTTTATTTTTTTTTAATACAAAGAAGGTATCGTAATTTCAGTGTTCAGTTCAGGGCCAAATTTATCATAATATGGTCTAAAAAGGCTATAGCCTAGGGCCCGAATTGGAAGGATTCTGGAGTCCGAAAAATAAAATTTAAAAACATTTATGAAAAAATCATGAGTCAGGCGAAACAGCTGCCGTCTATATTATTTAACATTTTGTAAAATGCCAATTTAATGAAGATGTTTTTTTGGGCACTGAAATATGTAATACCCATGCGTAATAAAGCGTAGATTCTGAGATGTTGATATTCACATTATCTTTTGTAGCAAAATGCTTTATCAATAATGACATACTTACCTACTCCATTTTATGTATATTATAATAATATCAATAAATGAATAAGGCCCGTATTTCCAAATACCGATAAGTCCACATTTGGTCAAAATTTACTAAAAAAACAAACATTTATTATATATTTACGATTTTACACATTTTATATTATTATGACAATTTATAATCCTGCCATATTTTTATATCACCATCAGCCTGAATCTATCCACTGCTGGATGAAGGCCTCTCCAAGCTGATTCCACTTCTTTCGGTCCTGTGCGTTGCATTGCCACGTACTTCCGCAGACCTTTATTATTTCATCGATCCAGCGGCCTCTAGGTCTACCTTGCGAATGTTTTTTATCTCTTGGATACCACTGGATGACTAAATTTGTCCAACGATTGTCTCTTCTTTGAGCTATGTGTCGAGTCCATCTCTATTTGAGGCTTTTAATGAACTCTATCACATTGCAAACTTTTGTCTGCTTCCTTATCCATATGTGTAATATTTAAAAAAAAAACTTAGTATCTTACAGAAGGCGATACATTAAAACTATATTATATTATACTCCGATACCCATATACGATTGGACAGTATATTATAGTATAATATCTGTGAAAAATACACTGGTTACAATACTCATCTACATTAAGTCAGTCTTATTTGTGTATATGTGTTACACCGAATGTGCGAAATTGACTATTATATGAAATGGGTAAAATTTTGCCTAATTCATGTAATAGTCAAGCCCGTTGCCTTATTCATGAATAAGGTAAATTATCTGCCGAGTACGTGAATTTGCCAGGGTATGGAATTCTTAAACTGTCAACATGACAGTAGAAAAGGTAAATTTAATACGGATGGTTTTATTAGTTATAATTGGACATAATATAATATTACTATTATTAGGTTAGGTTAGGTTTTGTAGTTCTGAATTCAACTGAATGTCCATTTTGAGGTTAGCTAACAGGTGTCAACAAACTATCAAATCATACTATCACAAACAAACAATCGACCATTGCACGATTGATACCCAAGCACGAATCAAATCGCGAAAATACCTTTTAATACAATTCTTTCGTTATCATAATATTATAGTTCATGATTTTTTTTGGGCATAGTAAATGGATATGAGACCAATGCATGAGCATTTGACACATTTGGTTTAGTTGCAAAAAATATCACCGTAGCGCTACTATCCAATTTGCCCAATACATGAACTAGGCAGAAAAAATACTGCCAAATTCACGCACTTTGCAGATATTTTACCTAATTCATGAATAAGGCAACGAAAAAATTTCGCACATTCGGCGTAACATATGTATTAATATGTAACCATACATTGAATAAGTAATAATAATAAAATCTAATTTCTCTACAAAACGGAAGAATGGTGACTAATGTTATAATTTAAAATCTTTAGATTATAAAATATGACGACACAAATCATTTTAATATATATATTATTATATACGTGTATGTGGGTGGGTGTACTAATGTACCCTACTCATACTATACATGTACACCTTGTGTAATTCCCAGTGTTTTATATTAAGAAATCCCATTTTTCCCGCCTCCGATTTTAATCCCCATAGGTAATTGCCCCAAATCCAGTGGCGTACGTATGTAGGTGTACGTTATATTGTAATACTTTGGTGTTGGGATTTAATGCGAATTGTTTGCAGCGTGTAGCATGGCATTACCGCCCCGTAACCGCCGACACTGCCCCACTGGGAGACATATTGTACCACTTAGAACAGTGACTGCGCGACAAACAGTCGAAGGAATTTGAAATTCGAATGTTACTACGCCAAAAACGGTTAATTGCATCACTGTCATTTGATTATTTAATTTAAAATTAACATAACTTATTATGAGTTCTGGCACTGTAGGGTTTTAAACGTGTTATTAGTTGAATACTTCATACTATATTAATATAGTATGAGACTTATAAAATAGACTGAGCCACTTACAATAATAAATATCATAAAAATTAGTTGAACGGATTCAAAAACTGATAACTCCATCACATTTAATAATTAGGCAACTAATTATAATAAAAATTTGAAACAAAGTATTTCTATTTAAAATACATAGTAGGTATATTGAAGATGACTTAGCTATTAGAAAAATCTTGGACATGCCAATTGGACTAACCAATTAAGCTACTAAATAAGATATGATATTAAAATTTAATTTAAAAACGATCAAAGCGTTGAAAGACATTATAAACTATAAAAAACAGTTGATATTCATACACAAATTAAATTTAATGATACACTTACAGTATTTAGTAAGCTAAAACAAGTAATTAAAGAATTGAATTATTAATATACCTATAGCATAAATAAATATCTATGGCGCCCATGATCGCCAAGCGGTAACAATATGTCTTCTTATGATCTCGTGTTCAAATCCTGGGTCCGTAAAATTGACATGTTGTTTTTTTTTTATGTATATGAAGCCAGATTGACATAATAAGTTAAGCAAGTGGCTAACATACATTTATCGAAAAAATAAAAATAAATGTTAATACACGCATCACACTCCACTCTGTGGAGGTCCGTATGATCACTCTAAGGATCAAACATGCTGATGAATGTAGCATAGCGAGTGTCTAGTTCCAATAACAGTCAGACGCGGATTCAAAATCAGAATCCTACATCTGGAAACTTCACATTTTGTTGTTTCCACCGCAGAATACATTTATTTGCCTCACCTAGCTGGAGAAATCATATCGCGGCGGTGTCATAATAAGTCATTTTGTAAACATTGCATAGCGACGGGAGAATTGACCATACGTGTGTTCTTCGTCAATATATAAAAACAATATCGGAATTTGCTAAATCCGTGATTCACACCCAAGATTCACGACATTATAAGCCAACACGTTACCGCTCGGTCATCGTAGGCGTCGCTACAGTTACAGCTGCTGAACTAAATTCATATTGTAGACAAATCCATTTATGTTGAAAAAAAGTAGGTACCTAAGTTTATTTTTTTTTCAATCTCTGGTCACGCATTGATAATTATCACAAAATAAAAATCAATTGTATTCAGTATAACATTGACTTGTTCTATCTGCTAGCATTTTCCGGTTGAAAGAAATATTTTGCACCACTTAGAAAAGAGAACGTAGCCACAAGGATTCAAAAACGGATAAATCCATCAGTACGACGAATAATTAATTCAGTTTAATTAGGGTAAAATGAAATAATTGTGGTCTAACCGCGGATACTGCCCCGTTGGGAGTAATATTGCACGACTTGGAACCGTGACTACTCGCTAAACGGCTAAACAGTCACTAAAATTATTACAGATTGCAAAGTAACCGAGGCCAACTTTGCGGCATTCGAGAAATTTGCAGCATCGTATTGGGAGCGGGATAGTCCCGACTCTTCTGTAGACTTATCCATTTCAATTCGTGACACTCAGTATGCGGGTACACAAAGTGCTTAACGTCAGCGGACAGCAGAGCCAGTCCAAAAAACAAAAAAAAATCTTTCTTAACTTTCTTCTTAAAGCACTGCGGTGCATGGTTGCAGCATCAATCCCGTGCGGCTCCGTCTCGGACGGAATGAGCACTTAAAATCACTTCTTTCAGACATGTTTAAAGCGTCATAGAAAGCGGCCGTGCATATTCACGGCTGTGCATATATGACGGGTGGTGGTGGGCACTTTAACGTAGATTGCAAAGTGTTGCTATGTTAAAATGGACAATGGCATGATTGTTATTGGACAATGCCATGATTGTTTTAATTTAATTGTAATGTGGTAAATTAGCACTAAAATTATCATTTTTATTTTATGAAGAAGTTTTTGTTTTCACATAAGGGTGCAGATCAATAACAAACACTAACAATAAACTTTTAATAATAAATTTTTCTGAAATTGAATAACTTAGAAAATATCTTTGTTATAATTTTATAGTGTAAAAATAGTTTATTTAATTTATTTATAGCGTAAATATATGACATGTTAAGTTACCTTATATTAAATTTTGAATACATGGGAACAGTTTTTAAATTAATATTATAAGCATTTTTCAGCTTGGAATATTAGAAAAACAAGCCCCTATTTTAAAATTCACGTGTAAATTCCAGTTTGAATCTAGTGCGTGGAGCAAAAGATTTGATATAGGCAATAATAATTTTAAGATTTATGTATAATATTATGCTAATCGTGGAGCATAAATGGTGATCTGATTATCTATAGATTAAATAGTGGTACATCAAATTCTGCAGAGCTGGTGTAGATGGAAATATTAAAATATATATCATTGAAGACATCAGGTTTCAAACAATCACACTTAAGTCTTGATTGTCATATTATGTACCTTCACGTTATAGAGTAAACGTAAACATACTTGGAATCCATGCCAATAGAGGGATTATCCTATCCTCTATACCAGCGTTTCCTATTTAGTGTGTAGTGATCTAGTATTGGGTTAGGGTGGATTGTAGAGAACATACTATATTATATTCTCTCAAAAACAAATTATGTTTAGATTAATTATTGTGACGAGTGCAATTTCTACGTTGTGTTAGGTATATTCAATTGTGAAACAGTAACTCTCTCAGGCGTGAGATGACATGAGACAAGAGTTCGACAACCCTTTTTGTGTTATAGTTTAATATATTAGTATATGATCATACTTGACCGAACGGTGTACGTGGGTATTATGGTCATTCTCTACTCATAGTTTAGAGTAATCTGCACCAACTTCTTCATCGATAACAGAATTAGTTAACAATATAATAAAATAAATACTCAAAATAGATAAACGGCTGTAAACGAATCGAAGGAGAATTTTTTTCGATGCGTTTACATAATCCCGGAATATGGAATTACGTAATACCATACGATTTTCATCCGTTAATTGCTAGTTTAAAAATGCAAAAATTTTCTGAATGCTATTTATTGATATTTATTGGAATTAAAAAAATGGCAAAAAATTATAAAGTTAACTGTAATGTCAACCAAATGAAATCATAATACGTTTGGGATTCAATGACGTGAAAGTGGTGTGGTGATAACGGCAGCAGTAGTGGAGATGGATGAAGATGTTTATTGTCTTCATTCAGTACTGACAGTTACAATGGTCGGAGTAAGATAAGAGTAACGGTACAGAGTATCGCGGTGAGCTAGGTGCTCAGACCGAGCCGCGATCCGGTGATGATGATGATGATCGGGACGAGCTCAGTAGTCTGTGCTCGAGAAACGAATACCGAATGACGAGTATCTTCTTATCAATCGTCCTACACTATTTATATAAAATAAAATAACTACATTACAAGAGTCACTGTTTATCTAAGTATATAAATCATACTAGTCATTGTTGAAGTAGGTTATGATTGAGAAACCAACTGACCGTAGTGTCTTACGACCACGAAGTGTTTTAGTGAGTAAGCATGAGCCGATTGCTATGTCATTCATTGCCTGTCACAAAACGTTGATGCTAGATGAAGCAATTGATAGTTAAAAGACTTGTTGATTTTACGTTGTCGAAATTCATGCTGACCTAGCATACGATTATTGATTGCTATATACGTTTCTACAAAATATGACGCTTTATGTAATTTTTTTATTAGCATAAAATTATATTATTATAGCATTTTTTTAGTACAATTTCACTTGAATCCAAAATACCCGGGATTCCGGAATTCTAAAAATTCTGGGATTTAATAGTCTGTCTGGGATTACAATCTATTTTCCTACTAAACACAGACTCATGAAAAAAAACACTGAAATATATCTCGGTTATGTCGTTTGGGAAACGCTGCTCTACGCTGCGGTGTAGAGTGCGATCCGCGACATTGGTGTCTGACAATTTGCCCCGTTACAGCTCGACAAATTCTGGATGCCACAACTTTACGCGAGATTAATCAGTCGCAATAAGTTCGGAGTTCAGATACTATTTCACATTCTACGTATAACAATCTTTACGCTGGCTGTTACCAACTTTGATTCAACATCCAAGTAGGACTACTCCAACTATGGTTATATACATATATCGATGTTAAGACTAAACCGTAAGCTATACTATATTGTGTTCTCTGAGGGAAATCTAACAATTATTTAAACGAAGACAGAGAAACTTTACGAGTAAGATATGCTATAAATGTATGGAAACTGAAATCTATCTAGACAAAAGTATCTATGAATCTCAACTATTTTACTGGTTTGATTCAATCTATTTTGTATATTTTTATTATATACTATTATTTCAAGAAATTCAGCATTTGCTTGATGGTAATCTATGCCTGAAAAGAAAAAGGAGATACATTTAAAATAAATTACTTGAAGAGAAACAAACATAAGTTTTGAGCAATATTTTATGGAAACTTCTGTATGAAATTTAGTAATTTAGGAGTGTTGATTCGATTAATCATATTATTTGTTTACCGAAAAAATACCAGATGGCAGTGCCATCTATCAAGATTCTTGTCTCGTATTTAACTAAGAACAATATCATAAGTACAGCAATATAGTATAAAATATCGATTTTAATACCAATATAGTTTGGTATGTATCTATTTCGATTAAGCTGGTTTATTTTACGTGAGTTTCATCCGAAGTGACAGTCCCTAGAGAGAGCTATCACACTGGCCCGATTTCGCCACCATTGTTACTATGCAGTGCAATGCGACTGCTCTGGTGCAAAGAGTGAGTGTGTGTAGCGCGCTGCACTGCGTTACAGACAGACTGACAGTATAGGTAAATCAATACAAATATAATATAATGCAACGGTTTATTTGGTGTATTCAATTACATTTTAAGACTTATTTCCATTTTTTGATTTTGCACAGACATAACTCGTGATATCTTGAAAAATAGCATTTGCTATTCACCACATTATATAAATAAAACATGATAAAGAAACTGACGTTCTAGAAGCATATAGGCAAATAAAGACCTGCTTGACCTCGTACAAGGTAGAAGGCTGGTTTCGAGTTGGATTTAAAGACTTTGAGCTTTATAAACTGGCGGCAAGCGGCTTTAAATAGATCTGTATGGGGGTGCATGCTGGAAAGTTATAGCGCATATAATATTATGGTAAATAGCGCCAAGAAGAAAAATATAGTTAACACGGACACTAATTGTTTGTTCATGTTTGTACATAATTCTGTGGTAAGGAGTAAGGACTACGTGATAAACACATTGAGAAATATCATTATAACAAATTTTGAATATTTAATATTTTACAAAAATATTAATATTATGTAGGTAACGATGGAAAATAATGTTTCTAGAGATACATAAAAAATGACACATTGTAAGTATTTGCAATAGAAGTTAAGTTTTACAAAACATAAATTTAGTAATTACCAAATCACTCTGTTATAATTATTAATTTGTCATATTTTTCTGTTAATCAAATAATATTTCAGTATAAACTTATGGGTTTTACTAAATTTGTAACTGAATTGATTCTAATATAGTTTTAGTAGATAGGGAAAGGAGATAATAATATAATCGATTATTAATGACTAATACGTTGTATAAAACTATTTAAAAATGATTATCAGAAATTTAAGTCAAATACAATCAAGTCAATTTTACTAGCGAAAAGAGTTATTGTATCTGAGTGCTTGACGACATTTTAAGCAAATGTAAAAGAAAACTGTTTGTAATTAGCTGACATTGCAACCAATAGGTACTCTTCAAAATCACAATAAAATATCAGAGACGAGAAGGTGTATATTTATGATGTACACTGTCTGGTAATATGTGCTTAAAAAAATAGTGGCTACATGGATAAAATATTATATTTTTCATGGAATCAACAAACTTAATGTCACACCTGACTTTTTCAGGCGTGTCAAAATAAACCACTTTGTTTTCACGCATCGCAAGCTCAGCGAAAGTAGGTGGCCGCTGTGTTGAAGATGACATTTTGGATTACCAATTACTCCAAGCTTTCCCCACATTTCTATAACCTCAATAATATAACGTAAAATGTCAGCATGGACACTAACACGATGGATGTTTCAAGGGGTTTGATTCACTGACAAAGTGATACAGATAAAGTTTTAGCACACTGTACACATTACCACCACTATAACATAACACACGACGCTATAACAATCAAGAATTCAATAATAATAACTGATAACAGTGATAACCTACAAAAACAGTGTGATACATACTTGTTATTTATATAGTCACCTTCCAAACCACTAAAATTAAAAATACCTGACTACAAAATGTGTAAATATTCAGAAAATAACGTTCGATCACGCATATGGTTGATGGTGTAGCATAATACGCATGAGGTGACCTTATTGTGGTTCTGATACATTTTGGTGGATTTTGCAAACTGACACTATTCGTTTTCGGCTCGAAATGTGCTACGGGATGGGAGTATTTGTCTGATAGCATTTTAAATATCAAGTAAAACAATATTTCTTCCCCTATGGTGCGAGCTTACAGCAAGTTCACTCACACGATGTGATCGTAATGTGTTTCTAGCATTAGTGACAAAGATAGTGTGAGCTAGGTTGCATACTCACTAATATATGGCCACGAACACGTCGTGAGTCGTTGCGGCCAACGGTGTTCATCATTTAATATTGAACCGTGTTATTCAATGCTCTACCAATCACTAGTAGTCGTGATAATCGGCATGATAGTGCATGTATAGTATTATAGTAAGATGGAATAAGCACTAACGTTAGAGTAAAATTCACTGCCTTAAACCCACTGTGTCGAAGTTTGGCAAATAGTGGATTGCATGACATGTTTTGTGTTCACATTATTTTTGGGGATTCAGAAATATATAATTGTTAATTATTATTTAACGTTAGACTTATAAACATGTTTAACTATACTGTATTGAATTTTAATAACCGAACTGAGGAATATAAAGATGGTATACAGTTTTAATACAGTATATCCCCAAGTATGCAAACCTCGATAATTAAGATTACTGATTAAGACTTGAGATAGTTCTGAATTCAGCTAATGATCACTTTTATAATAATATATGAACAATAAATGATTTTTAAAAATATAATAAATAGCTGGTAACATATTTAATAATTGTTTTTAGAAAAAAGTTATTCCAAAATTAAATGGGTTTATTAAATTTAATTCACCCCGACTAGTCCAAATACATATTGTTTGAGGAGCATGTTTATAGTAATTTATCATGAATTGTGTCACTACATTTCAAAATCAGCCAAGTCCACCTTGAGGAATTTTTTACTTAGTATTTTTTGTGAATTGCTGAAGAACTACTGCTTTCTAACATTTCTGCATTATCAAAATGTGGGTTTTATTAATTTTAAATATTCTATACTCGAAATAATATAAACTTTCACCCTTGTGACTGTGTATTTGAGAAAACAAAAAGCTGTTTTTCTCCTATTCATCTATTATGGACTTGGCTGATTTTGAAATCTAGCGACACAATTATACACAGAAAACAACCGCATTTAGCCGGTAAATATTCTCTCTCTATACTTATTATTACTCTAAAATATTCTTTATAATAATATATTAAAATAATATTGAATCTAGTTCAGTAGAAATTCTCTCGTGTATGACAATTTAATAACAATAACCAATCCTTACAGAATGTCATTTAACCCCTTGATTGGCAAAGTTTAGATATTTGTACTGTAGCACATGGTTCATTGGTCGACCTTAAACGTTATAATATAATATTATGTTTAATAACATTTTGATTAAAATTGGAACGGAGCGTAATATTTAATGATAGACTACTGTTAATATTCCACTTAAAAACTTAACCATTCAATATCCTGATATCAGTACCTACTATTCTTACATAAATTAATTAATAGTATGTAATGTTTCAGAGGATTTAAATTCATTGTAGTTAATGGCCCTACCATACCACACTAGGTTAAAATCGGTCGTATCACGCGACCCTACGTGTGATGTGAAGCTTTTTTTTAAACAGTGAATGTCTCAGGAGCAGTTACCCAAGACTAAGGTCGACATGCACTCAAATGTGCTTTAACTGAATTTACCCGCCTTTAACGGCCCACATGCTCAGTGTAGGTAAAAATGGAGCTTTTATAGAATTTTCAGAGCATAACCCTGGACATTCCACGTTGTAGATAATTTATTTATATAATTTTGAAGCCTTTTATCCTTATTATTATTAGCGTTTAAAAATTAATAAATATAAAAAATCTTAACACCACTGAACATGGATGTACTGAAATATGACTATATTCTAAAACATTAGAGCGAGAGATTTAAAAGAATACTATTGTATGTAATAAAAATACTTTATGCAGTCATCAAATGTTTAAAATAAATATAAAGAATAATAAGGCTTCAAAATTATATCAATAGATTATCTACAACGTTTGAGGAATTACCAGAGTTATGCTCTGAAAATACGATAGAAACTCCATTTTGACTTACGCAGAGCATATTGAGGGCCATTAAGTGGAGAGAGCAGTACGTAGAGGCAATATTTAAAAATTGTAGTAAGTAACAAAAGCTAATACAAAAGTGCCGAACAATCTATGTGAAGATATCATCACGTTGGCAATAAGACGCCGATTCTTTTTAAATGCAACAAAATTGGCATTTGTGGCGACCAGGTCGGACAGTCCGGTAGACCCAACAGATTGTTGAACCGAGTTGAGCAGCACTTCCCATTCAGTAACTTCCCAGAGGATTTGGTTTTCATTCTGAATTCCTCCACCACATGGACATGTTGAATGGGTAACAAGATCAAGCTCATAGAGCCTACCAGCAAAGCCACCATGTCCAGTGAAGAATTGACTGATGTAATGATCAGGAAGCAAAGCAGTTATCTCGACTTATATTCAATTAAAATCTATTAAAAGCAGATATTATAAATTTTACTGGAATGGCACACTGGCCGGTGGTGACAGGTTCAAGTCTCGTTGCGTGTTGTATTAAAAAAAAAATTTTTTTTCTTTTCTTTCTTTCGACCATGTCCGACCCTAATAGGATCATATGGGCCTCCACAGAGTGGAAGTTTGTAACAGATTTTTATTTTTTACGAGAAATGGATGACAGCCACATTCTCAACCTGACTCATACACCAATTGAAAAACAATATGTGTACTTGCCAGACCCAGGATTCGACACGAGGGGCCAGCGCTTAAGCCACGCGGCCATCGTGGGTGCATAATGTTTTCAAATTATGTATGTTTAATATTATAGAATATTACATTTTCAAATATAAAATAAATATTTTATTAAAATAAATAGTACCTATAGTAAAGTTTATAATTAAGACATTTTTTAAAAAATGTATGTAGGTATTAAAAAATACAAGTATGCAATATTTTCCGATTCCGTCATATAATTAATTATGTAGTTAAATATATTGTAATATATACCTATAGATAATGATATAAATTCACGTTGTTCCTATTCAATGAATGGTATAATAGTAATGTAGGTATCTAATTTATATTATGCAATACGACTGTACAATGGAATTAGTGTTTTTGATCAGCGACAATTCACCAATGACAAATTTAGTTTCAGATGCCCAGTCAACAACGTATTACAAATTGTACAAAAAAACCTTGTCAATGGCTGTTAATTTGTGAAGCCCAAATAAATAAATAAATTTAAGTGAACAGTGTTAATATAACATGAAAGTGTTTCTATTATATTAAAGATAAAAAAAAGAATGTGAGAGAGAAAATATCCCAGATCTTCACAGCCCTGCCTAGTAACGTCATAATGCAGTACTACTGACGGTTTAATGATCTAGATAATTTAATACATGTTAGAGTGAATAAATTTGGAATATAAAAAAAAATAAAGCAAAGTCACATGGCAAATATTTGCAAAAGTGTTCCGAAACACGCATACCAGTCTGCCGCACCCGCGAGCGGTGGCCGAAAACTGAAAAGCCAAACTTTACACAGGCTCACTCCTCAAAGGGTTAAGTGATGTAACTATGTTTAATAATATATTATAAATTATACTATTTTTCTTTACGGTATGAGTTTTGTTTTGATTAAGCTTTTAATCGATCACCTTCTGTTTACTACATTTATAGCGCCTGTACACGTGCATGTATAATCAGTAGCGAAGGGTTGAGGCAGGCTGTTAAGATTTGACATAAATAGTGCATATTAAACTTTTTCAGTCAAACGTATCTGTTTTTATTGAACTAAGATCACAATTTACACATGGAGTTGGTTAATTTAAAAAAAATCAATTAAACGCTGCCTAAACCAAACCATAATAGTTTTGGTATATTTTGGGCGATACGACAAAATTGTGCACACTTTTTCATTCATACTTATTTTGTTTTCGTTGGGTTAAGAATACATTTTACACATTATTGTTTTTATTTGTTTTTTAAATTTATAAAACCCTGCCTAAACCAAACTATTATAGATAAAACATATTATTCTATCTATAAACTATCCAAAGTTATGTATGAATTAATTGAATAAATTTAATTATTTTATAGATAGACGAGTGGTTTGGCTTGGTTTTCGCAGATATTAATTGAAATTGAAAACTAACCAACACCATGTGTAAATTGTAGTATTATTTCAATGAAAACAAATACATTTATGACTGATAAAGTTTAAAGTGCATCATTTATGGCGGATCTTAACAGCTTACTTCCATCCTTCGCCACTGAGATTTACTGACAGCAATAGTGTGTATTTTAAACTATCGTGACAATCACTTTTTACACGTAAAAATGCCGACTGTCTCTCCAATACTATTCTTCAAAAGTAAGCGAGACGCGATGTTGTCATTTTATGGCACTATTTGACAGGTCGTAAAAATCGGTTTACCTCAAAATGAGTCTCTCGCAGGTTCACTACTATCATTCTACTGCGCAGGTGCAGATCGAAAAAATCCCAAATGTCGCATGAAAATTCAGAAGCTTCCGAACTTTTTTGATTCATGCATTCAATCTTGCAACTGCAGGATAATACATGTTTACACGTACATTTTCTTGTTATGGCCGCAATAATACGTACTGTCAGCAGTAAATCCATGCACGTGTAAACGGGGAATTAACCACGGAGGGATGACGAAATTAGTAAGTATAATAATATTATTAAGATTTTTACCAAGAAAAATGTAAAATTTCACATTTATAAATTATTTGAAACTAACTGCTAAATGAATTTAATTTGTGTAGAAAAGTATACACTGCTGATCTTAATATGTCAGGTAATGATGGTTCAATGTATTATTTTGACTTGTGAATTGTTACCACTTTCTAAAGAAACAAGGACAGGTCATGGAGCATCACAGCACACAACTGGAAAGAACTGAAATAAATTATACAGTGGCGATATACTAGTGTATTCATCTGGTAATGATATTTTATATTATGTATGTAGAATGACGCGGTATGGCTTTACAATTGTATTAGTAATATAATGTGTTTTGGCTCCTTTACAACTCAAACATAATTCGTATTTGAAATGGTCAATACAACGATTTAATAAGTATTTCATGTAATAACTACTAATTAAATTCGTCAGAATTAAGTAGAATGTCCGTATGTTTGCTCTATCTGTAATCTGTATGTAGGTATATTGAAATAATGCTTTATAAAATAAATGTAACTGGGTGAGTCAATCTTTAACGTTGTTGAAACGATTTTTTTTATATATTATGCAAGTTTGTCTCAATGTGTCTGATGCAAAAAAATGGTAACAAATTAGTCGTTTTATTTTTTTTCTTAAATTTTCTTTTTCTTTTGACCATGTCCGATCCTAATAGGAACATATGGGCCTCCACAGAGTGGAGGTTTGTATTAACAGATTTTATTTTTACGAGAAATGGATGTCAGCCACTTGCTCAACCTATTAGGACCATACTCTGACTCATGCACAAATTGCCAGACCCAGGATTCGAACCTGGGACCCTAGACACTATAGACCGGCGCTTAATCCACACGGTCATCGTGGGTGTAATATTTACTTAAATTTGTTTAAATTAAAATTTACTTAAAATGTTCTTAAATTTCCCGACCATGTCCGATCCTGATAGGATCATATGGGCCTCCACAGAGTGGAGGTTTGTATTGACAGATTTTGTTTGTCAGCCACTTGCTCAACCTATTCTGATACACAAAAATTGAAAAACAATATGTGTACTTGCCAGACCTAGGATTCGAACCTGGGACGCACGGCTTTATAGTCCAACGCTTAAGCCGCGCGGATTTTTTTCCTATATAAAATTTTCAATGTATTATTAAGATAAGTTAATATCGGTAAGCGATGAAAGAAATACGTTTTATAATTATTGTTTTAGCATAATATGTTTTCGCTCTGTCTACAACTAACTACTGAGTGTATAAACTTTCTTCAGCGTCTTCGCTTGAATATTTATTTAAAAATATCTTTTAGGTAGTTTCTCAGATACGACAATATACTTGTTGAGGCAGAAGGCGCTCTACCGTGACGTGACATCTCTGGCGTCCGGTCGTTATCCGGCGTTACGGCCAATAAGCGACTGTAACTACGAGAGGCGTCGTAGACCCTCTACAGCACAGTTCTACGCTTTGCTACGATGACCATCATTTTGATATAAAAATTTAATTATATTTAAAACAAATAAAATATATGATATTATTAAGTATATTTCATTGAATCTCGAAGAAGGGACAATCGCTGGACAAATCTAGTCATCTAATGGTACCCAAGAGGTACAAAACGTCCGCAAGGTAGATTTAGAGGCCGCTGGATCGATGGAATAGTTAATTTCTGCGGAAGTACGTTGCAACGCAATGCACAAGACCTATATAAGTGGTATCAACTTATTGAGGCCTTCATTCAACAGTGGATAGATTCAGGCTGATGGTGATGATAATTTCAAGTATAGAAAATGGAGCAAAGTTTGTGTAGACTCAAAAGAAAAAACGTACTATTGATTTCTTTGAGAGCTGATATTAGAGACACATACAGTTTCCGTGGGCAAAAAATAAAACAGGTATCTTATATTATGATGAATGAAAAAACTGTTTTAAATATATTATATTACAATAGTTCTGTGTAGGTTGTTGGCTACTTATCCAAAAGAGAAAATTTACTTTGGAAAGATAGGAGTATCAAGGATCAACGCGAAAGAAGGAACTATCCTACACAATAGTTTATCCACGTGAAGAATATTATGGGTATTGTTATATACGTGTGGAAGACAGTCGTTATTCGCAACAGTAAAAAATAAGGCGAAGAAGAAAATATTTCATTATTTTATCATTAATTGTGTTTTAAAAGTCAGGTGTTAGTCTTGTTCATATTATATTGATAGAACATTTTTTTTAGAAACGATCGTTAATTATTATTTATCATCCTCCGAGTCCAAACTTAGAGAGATTGATATTTAAACACTTGATATTGGACATAGAAAGTTTTTAGATTATTTGAATTGGTGGCAATAGAAAATACATTATTTATATACTGGCGCATTGAAAGACATAATAAATAATCATAAATAAGATTATAATCCGTGTTGACATTATATTATACAGACTGTAGTAGCTAGGTAAGTATTATGAGAGGACAAAGACGTAGCAGAGGACGACGCCGCATTTCGTGGAACCACAATGGTAGGTACGATAGAGCAAAGATTGCTCTGATGGCACGATAAGAAGAAGAAAGTATGCATGGCATTGTATAAATTTCAATAATTGGTACATTAAAAAATACCATTTAGTTTATAATTATTTAATACTTTTTTCTTTTTTATGTTTTCCCTATCTTGTTAGGCTTAACTATATTATAAATTTATGTATGGAAACTTTGCTGGTTGTTGCAATATCTTCTCCTAATCTAATTTAATACATATTCATAATCAACGTAACTATCTGTTTTACATAATAAATATAATTAAAAAAAATGTGATTAGCAATTGTAATTCGTGATTGTTTATCTAAATAACTATTATAAATAATAATGGGTTCCAATATTGATAATAGTTTTTATCTCCGTTCTGCGTAATGAGTCTACAATGTGAAATAACTTTAGATGAACTGATATAATTATTAACTTTTTACGCCGAATAATTGTCACATGTAGATAATAATATAAAATAAAGATTTTCTGGAAATTCGTGTTGCCCTATTCTTCCAAATTTGAATTTAAGCTCGCGCGTCGCTACGGTCTACACTAGAAGTATAGCCTCCAAACAAATTGTCTCCTTTGTTAGAACAAGCGGAGACAAAATATTTTCGAGAAAGTGAAGCCTTTTCAGTTTTCTTTTAATGCGCGCTAAGCCCGGCTAAGCCTTCTAATGATTTAGCGATAGTTTTAAAACTTAATGCCCCCTTAAGGCGAAGTAATTAAAGGGGGAGCAATTTGGAGAAGATTTGAAATAATATAATGATGAAACTTATTAGTAAAACGTAAAAGGGTAACGCAGTTTTACTTTAATATACCTTATAATAGCCATTAAAAAGACCATTGTTGGGTAATAGAAAACCCGTTTTATTAATTAAAATTTGCGACAGAAATTAATGTATGTGTTTTATAATATATTAAGATTCTTATAACATAATGAAAAATCAGGGCAACCCTGGTATTTTTAAGAAATGAAAATATAAAATGCTAATATCATTTATTAAAATACAATAATTGCTTTTTACGATTTCAGATTAGTATAATTACAAGATAAACATTTTATATACAACGTTTTTAAATTTTCTGTTGAATTATTATGCTCAAATTCTAATGGATTCAAGTTCTGTACTATTCCATTTAAGCCGTTTCTCGCGACCCGGGTTTCGCCTTTCGGCATCCTCAGGCGTCGTGTACACTCACCGAAGGTAAACACACACTGATAACGAAAACTCTTAACTCTACCTTATATATAGTAAATCAATACAATAGAGTAGGTAAAAACTCCATTACCTACCTATCTAGTCAGAGGTTACAAAAAAACATAAAAAATACAACAAACAAATTATGAATAGTTGAATTGTCAGTAAAAACCTTATTAGTAAAAACTGTATCTTATTAATAACAATACACTGGATAGCATATTAATATAATAAATCGTCAAACCTAATTAGGTCGTTATTCTTTATAAACAATAAAAATACTACACTCAAGAGGTGTAAATCGTCAATTCTAAGAAAATAATTAATGGAGTTAACTAATGAGATATTAGTCTTTAATAATACTCTTACATGGTACCTACTTTTATAGCATTATTTTTTTTTAAATATACATATAAACTCCCTTAATATAATACATATGTATATAATACACACCTATACATACCTAAATC
The DNA here is from genome assembly GCF_057557595.1 of Rhyacophila brunnea. Classification (NCBI taxonomy): domain Eukaryota; kingdom Metazoa; phylum Arthropoda; class Insecta; order Trichoptera; family Rhyacophilidae; genus Rhyacophila; species Rhyacophila brunnea. Next base: position 28,811,098 of record NW_028232774.1, read on the forward strand.
CTCATCCATACAATATCATACAAACATATATAAATTTTGTGTCAGTGACATTGACCATAATATAGTCTCATATGTAAAACATCATATAGGATATAACAAAGGGCTACTAGGAAAGTTAAGTTGATCATTCAATATAGGTAAGCGCTGCAACTGTGCTCTATTTATTTCTAATATTTCTTGGTAGACTAATTTATAATCACCCGTATGATTGTGAAGTAGTTTTGCACCCTTTTCAATGTCAAGCGTGTGTTTTTCATTTAATAAGTGGTTCGCAAACGTTGAAGTATCCTTTTCCAATCTTTGGGCTGCTAAATTTAAATTCCATCAAATACCTTCGGTCGAAAGTATTAATATTATTATGCTCAATATGCTCAAACCTGTACTTGATATGAAATAAATAAACAAACAAACAAATATATAATACTGAAATGTCATTTTGACATTTTATTTTGAATTCCATAGTAACGCACGTATATATTAATAATTTAGTTGCTAGGACCACCCCCCTTAGCAACCAACAATAGTCTTTTACTTTCTACGGATTTTTCTGAAATAACTTTCGATACAAAACAGAATTAACTGAAAATGAATTCAATTCTGCTTAAAGATGGCTAAAAGTATTAAAAGAATGCATTGGCATCGTGTTCTGATAATAAATTCTAAAAGTTTCAGATGTCTAGCTAGTCGGGAAGTTAGTAAAAATTGATTGCAAGATTTGTACTGGACAAACAACCACCGGACAAATAAGAATACGAGGTAATAAAAACGTTGTAAAAAAAATAGTGAATATTTTCGAAAATTCGAAAGTAACTCCGGTATCCTGAATCTTAATTGATAAGACATTGATCCTTTCATTAAAGGGATGATATTCGGTAAGCGAGGCCCTAGGAGAAAAAGGTTAAGTTCAAAAATCTCAGAGACTGGTTTGAACTTAGTCCTTTTTCCCTATTTAAAGCAGTGACATAATATAGAAAAAAACTTTTGGTGGATGAAATTGTTTGTACACATGGCGGTTGGCCGAGAATTATTATGTAAATAAAGTGTGTAGTTAATAGTTTTATCCGATATGCAATTATCATCATCAGCGGGGGTTGATCCACTGCTAGAGAAGGCCTCCCTTGGCTCTCTCCCTATTTTTTTGCTGTCACGTACATTCACCGAACTTTATGAGTCCGCATATCTTGTAGTCGTTTAGTGACTCTTAGGTACAACTGTATAACGAAATTTGTCCAGCGGTTGTCCACTCGCCGAGCAACATATCCAGTTTAGCAACATCTATTATATCCAGTAATCTTATCCATTGTTTTTTGTGGTCTGTTCGCGTTATGTCCACCATGCACATTGCCATGCCACGTTGCCATACTACTCGTATTTTTTTATTTATCTTACATTAAGGGTTAATATTTTACACGCATACGTGAGCACTGGTGACATAAATTCGTTGAAGACTTTACGCATAATATATAATTGGAGGTCACTTTTAAAGATAATAATCTGACGCCCAAGTACGCTACATGCCAATTTATCTCTGCGATACGAATTCAATGTAATTTAATAATTCTTTATTAATTTAATTTCCACGATAATTTTATCATTACGCCAGGCGAGTTTTCGAAAACATCAATACAAAACTCGACTGCCCTATAAGAAATACCACACAACTTAAGTCGCTAGACACTATTAAAATCGATGTCTACATTCTTGCTAATGTTTTTCTCTCTACTTCGGACGACCATCATATCCATACATTCATGTCAAACTCGACTAGTCAAATTATACGACATCAAAGTATCTACCTATATACCTCAGTTGAGAAGGGTGACTTTTGAGAAGAGGTAGGCTAGGGAGATCAGAGAAAAACAGCATACTTGTCATGTATCAGCGCTCTAAATGTAAAGTTTTACGAACCGGAGCACTAAATATTTTTCATAAAATATTAGCATAATATGTATCTAATTTTATTAAATTTTATTGTTTAATTTGTATTTTTTTTTTAATTATTGTTGTTTTTTTTATTTTATTTCTTTTGCTATAAAATTATTTTTTGCTTTGTTTTTTCTCTACTGAGTTGATTTACCTGAACTTTTTTTATTTTGAATGTCATATTGTGAACGTCTTGAATTAATAATTTGTTATCTGCTCAATATGTTTTTTTTAAATAAATAAATGTCGTTGGCAAATTAAAATATTTTATTATTTAGTTATTATTTTAAATATGTTAATATGCAATTACAAAATATTTTTCTTAAGTACCTATGTAGGCTTTAAATAATGCTTTGATATTGATTTTTTGCTACTGGTATACTTACTAATGAAATAAAGAAAGCATTAGGCTTTTACCTACCGTATAACAAAATACAAAAATGTATAAGTTATCTTCAGTAATAGTCCAACGAGAGATTGATTTGTTCGACAGCTTCTGAGAATAAATTATTCGCATAGAAAAACTACATAATAATTCTCGTCTATATTGAAAGTGAAATAATGGTATTATTATTTTCACGTGATCAATCACTTTTTGAATATCCCTGCCAATACAATCAAATTAGATATTACATTCATCGTCTAGCCGAAGAAATTATTATACATCTGGCCTCATAAATATTTTTATTTTGATGTGATTCGAGAAACAATAGATATCTTTAATATGTAACGATAGCCATTATAATAATATTGTTTGGGTATACCTAAACACTTTTATTATACAATATTTTATAATACACATAATATTAAATTCCCGATAGCTATTTTGGGTTTAACAGCATGATGAAGACTATATTAATATATTGTTTGACCTCAATGTCTGTGATGGCAAACTATAAATAGAATCTTCTCTCTAAATCTCTCTAAAGCTCTAAATAGAATCTTCGGAGGCCCCCCCTACCTATCGCTAAGGTTAAAGTCACTGTGACAATCTACAGTTGTGTAATACAATTAGTGTTCAAGGTAAAATTTAGGGTATTTTGCGACATTTTTTATTATTAGTGCAATTTTGTGATGTGTGTTTTTCTCATTTTGCTGGTCGATCCGCCACGCCGGGCCTCCTTTAAGCCCGGGCCCCCAGGCTAGAGCCCTGTCAGCCCCCCCCTTGTGGGGGCCATGGTTATAACTGCTGTTTTTTTCACTTTTTTATTTTTATTCCATAATAATATGTTCCAAATTGTACATTCTTTGATGAGGCAAAATATTAGAGCTGCATCTTTATTAGTCATAAAGTTACGTTAATTCTGCATCTAACCAAATGTGTAAAAAAGTGATATAGCAAAAAGATATAATATCTGCTTAAAATTAAAAGTTCATTTTTTTTTTAAAGTTTATGCTGGGATGCTCATTCCGCTTATTTTGTTATAAAATACTTCAAAATATCACATAAACTAACTCTTGACAGACTGATTTCAAAACTTTGTTTTTGCTCTCCAGTAAAATTGTGTAAACAGCAGTTATAACCGTTTGCCATCACAGTACCGCTTTATTGTAATATATGTTACCCACAGTATGAGACGAGATCACCCCAAACCCCTACTCAGTAGAGTAATTATCACAAACAAATTACTATTATTCTGGATATCCTGCGTAAGAAGTTATAATACCTGTAACCTGTTTGTTTGTTGCCTTATAACTCTAAAACTATTAGACCAATATTTAAATATGTATTCCGACATATTATTAATAAGATATTTTTTTTTTGAAAATAATGCACTTGTAAAAAGTCATCACGAGTATGCACCTAGGTAATGTTATCAGATAGGTGAGGTGCGTTTGCCTACACAGGTAGGTACTGTTGTCTATTGCGCGGGCTAAGCCGGAGATAAAAATAAAGTTCAAATAAGAGTGCCCGTATTTATATAGCCGTATATTATAAGCCATAGGTCACGAGTTCAAACCCAAAAAAGAAAAGAATCTGGTTCTTCGATATTGTATATTAAATTTGATCCAGTGTACGGGTCCAATGGGTTGGGCGAATGGCTATCAACTATTCCTAGTAAAAAGTATGTTAAATACAATCAACAATCTCTAGGGCCCATATCGGGGGATCGAACTTGATAATTTACATTTTTTTACAATTACGACATAAATATCTGTGTTGATTTACTTATCTGTCTTGCAAATTGTGAATTTGAAAATGAAACTGACATTCGAGGATGAAATAAACTTATATTTTAACTGGGTCGTGAAAGAAAACAAATGACAGAATACTGTATTGCAGTACTGTACCTATAATATTAATTATTACACGACATTAATTAAACAAATAATTTGTGTCTAATTAACGGAAAGGTATAAAGAAGTATGGTGTCAGATAAAAGACAAAGACGATTTTAATTTATTATATTTCTGAAAATATCATTTTTTATAAAAATATTATGCTTGATTCATATTGGTAAAGATTTCGGGAGTGGATAAATCGAAGTAAAAGTTAAGATAAGAAATTAGTGTGTTATCCAATCCACAATAAAAAAAAAAGCATAATGGATGAGGAAGCAGCATCCGGTAGGCGTCGCCGCTTGACAAATGAACGAGTTCGAGCCACGTCCAATAATTTGACAGGTTTGTTTTGTCTAATTTATGAATGGTAGAAGAAAGTGAGTGAGGTTAATATTTATGTATCCCACTATTAAATTAGCATAACAACTGTATGCGCATTAAATTGTCTGTTGAAATTGTGAGTGATGTGCTAAAACATTTAACGCTGGTCAAAATAATACACCTCCTTGTAGAGAAGCTTTCATTTGTCAGGAAAACCTTGACAGCACTACCCCTTTGATAATTCAAAACAGTAAAATAAAACAAACAAGCAGCGAGAATTCCCTTTGAAAATACAAGCAACAGTGAAATGTACTCACGCTCCATCTATCTTGGTCCTCGTGAAGCCAAATTATCTGGGGGTGGGGGTTGCCCTCGACGTCACAGGTCAAGGTCACCGCAGCCTCGAGGTCGGTCTCAATGTCGTTGGGTCTATGGCGAAAGCTGGGCCCGTCTAAATCAGAAACAAAGAATTATTAGTATTACCTCCCCGTACGTGGTTAAGTCCTCGGCGTGCTAAACCAATCAAAATATAAACTGACCCGTTTGATGGCGGTCAAATAAGATTATTATTTCGAAAGTGGAGCTAGGTTTTGATATTCGTCGAATGTAATGAACTTTATGTATTTTTATATCAAACTTTGGTAACAATATTTATAAAACGATGATCAAAACTGGCATATGTCGTAATCTAAATATAATATTAGAAATTTTATAAAATTTATCTACCTCTTGGTATTTCTCTACATATAACAATTTATTTAATATAATGCGTTTAATGCTCATATAGTATAAACTAAAACATTTTACTTTTAATATGTGAGGGCTATTAGTTTAAAAGTAATTTTTGTTTTTTACTTAATTCAGGATATACAATATTTTCTTTTTGTAAATAAAGAAGTATTTAATTAATGTTGATAACTAAATTTTGATAAAAAAGACTGATAATGTAATCAGTGGCGAAGGGTGAAGGTAGGCTGTTAAGATCTGATTTAAATAGTGCATAATAAACTATGTAAGTCAAACTAAGGCTATTGTGTAACTGTAGCTAGTGTTTGTCAGTTTTTTTTTAATTCATTTAAATCCTGTATAATCCAAGGAATTGTAAGATAATAAAAAAAAAATATTCATTTGTCTATAGAATATCTAAAATTATGCCATTGAACCATACATAATTAATTTGAGATATTTTATGCAGAGCGTAATAAATTTAAAAAAAAACTTCCCAACACCATTTGTAAAATGTATTTTTAATTCAACGAAACAAATCAATATGACTAAAAAGTATGCACTATTTTTGTCGGATCGTCCATAGCATACGTAAACTATTATGGTTTGGTTTAGGCAGGTCTTAATTGATTTTTAAAAACTGACCAGCACCATCTGCAAATTGTATTCTTAGTTCAAGGAAAACAAATAAGTATGACTGAAAAAGTTTTCTAAGCATTATGTATGTCCTCGTCAATGTTATATATTATAATCAAGCCCAACATTGTAAAGAAACTGTGCATTGCATTAAATATAGTAGGTACCTGATTTTTATTATGAGTCGTATCGTATTAAAAGTAGATCTGTGCGTTATTCATCATTTCGAGAAAATGACGAAAAAAAAATTGTTGGGTTTTTTAGTGTTATAATAGCATGAAATATGTTACTACGTTTAGAAATTAGAAATTCAATTCAAATTTAACAGTTCTACTTTTATTTCCAAAGTATTGAACAGTTCTAATTCTGATACCAAGCCCTATTTTCTATCACATTTTATACCACACAGATTTGATTTTGATTCGAATATTATATTGCTAGTCGTACATTATGGTCAGAAGAATAATTTGGCATACTTAGTTGAATTTCGATACATTTGCGACAGTTCTACTTTTGATACTATACGACTCTTATATACTTTTTTTGATTAACATTACTGTGTAAATATTGCACGGAGCTTAACAAAAATTAACATCGGAGAATGCTGAATAAAATTTGTGTATGCTTGGAGTGAATAGTTTTCTGGTTTTTTGTTTCATCAATTTTATATGGTTACTTGTTCTAAATATGCCATATGGAGATATTAATATGAATTTTAAATATTTTGGATATGTCTTGGTATAATTTTATATATTACAAAGCCTATATGAGAAATTCCAGGAAATAAAACTCCAGACGTCCTTGTAATTTAATAGTCAATATCAATATTTTACTACGGATCTGTAAAATTATCATTACATTAAACCACAGATTATAAATATACTATTGTTCATTGTATACAGTATTAATAATTAATTATTTAAAATAATATTATCTTTTTCGTATTTCAGACAACAAGCATAATTTTACAATTATTAAAATGTATTATAATTTCTAACACGCGTACATTTTTTTTAAAAATTCAGCAAATTATATATCCAGCCTTACTATTTTGACGAAATATATTATCACAGTATATAAGTAAGTATATTCTTATGTATACTCTTAGGTATGACATATGTAGAGTTATTAATAATACTATTTTACGTCTTTATTACCTATAAAATAGACTAGTAACTTATTTTTCATTTCAGCTAATTTCAACTGCCATAATATTATAGCAATATTATCTTAAACGTAGGTATATCTTAATAATATAAAAATTCTAAACGAAATCATAAATTTATTATTATATTGAACATAACTTATGCTCTTTTTAATTAACTATTTTTTTATTCAACGAATAATTCACAAGATTTAAGAATGTGACATTCTAATTATTGATTATACATAATTTTGAAAACACTTATATATTATAACCAATAGAAAAAAATCATTTTTGTAAAAAGTAAGACACCCAGCAGGAATTAAACCTGCGTCTGTCGGGTTTCGCGCCAATACACATAGAACACTATGCTATAAGCGCCATACTTAATTGCGACAAATTTTAACTAACGGCTCTTAACACAATCACTGCTAATCCTTTAATTAACACATTTAAATAATACGTTATTTACATCTAATGGCCAACTACGTCAAACGCGCCAGTCGCGGTGCTAGCACTATATGAATTAATACTCTCTGAATCGCTTTCTAAATTGAGTTACTAAAGCCGATCGCTAAAAGTAAGAGTAGTTTTCTCAGAAGTGTTATTTAGAAATTATGTTCTTTTTTTTACAGATCTTTTTCACGACGGGTGCGACATTATTCAGGAATAGATAAAAGAAAAATTGTGAAATTCGCTTTTAACTTGAGCTATTTAAAGTCGATACGTAGGTATAAGTCACGCCGATCTGTTTTGTATACATAGTATTTGTAATGAAAAATTATTGTCAATACACAATATTATTGATCTGTAGCCTCATAGTGATTAATAATTTTCTTTGGTATCACAATGATCTAAGTCATAGAGTTTTCATTAAATAAACTTGTAAATATGTTCAAGCAAACAATAATAATTGTCGGGAAACTTTTTTTTTGTGTATCTAAACTAAATAAACTCTGTAAATACAATAGCTAAAAAGTAAAGTACAACGTAGTGAGTCTAATAATCGATTATTATTACAACACTTGATAATAATCGTACGTTTTTAGTATGGTTGAATTGAAAGCTATGTCAGGAGTAATTAGCACAACATTACAAAGGAAAATGATAGATTAAATTACAAATATCCTGTCAGATTTACAACAGATAAAGTATAATGGCTTGCATTTGGATTTTTTGATTTTTTTAAAATTTTATTTATTTAAGAAAACAAAATATTGTGGACATAACAAATCAAAATTCAGGACGTTCACAACATAAGATTTGCATTGTAACAAATATTACTCTCACAAGAGAGAATAATAATAATGTTAATTAGAAATTTTAATATTTTACACAATAAAATAAAGTTTCAAAAACAAATTGCAAAGTACATTATTGAAAATGTATAAGTCTTTAGGGAGCGCATTTACCCTTTAATCTTGTACCCCTTGCTAATGGTGCCTGATTCCCAGAATAGGTCATGGCTATGACCACGTAGGTAATTGACAGGCGCATATAAATTTAAATTCTTTAGGACGCCAGGATTGGAAACCATCCCTCATGGTAGCAGGGGAAAATGTTGAAGAGAGTGAAAAGTGCGCATGCCTTATAGAAAGGCAGTCAGAGAGTAATCGTTTGACAAATTATTAAAAGGAAAATAGCTATATGTCTTAAAATAAAGACATCAAAGAAGTTTCTTTTGAATTCGCTCGAAAATAAGCTTGTAGGAAACTTTATGAGGACATAGACCCATATTCAAGAATAGGTACTACGAAAATATAATATGTATGTTGGAGTTTTTAAAAATACTTACATGCTACGTCGAGTGTCTCCGAATCTTCACTCCTCCCGACAGCATTGTGCGCCTCGCACCTGACGATGGAATTATGAAGCTCTCTTGTCACATTGTGGATAATCTAAAAAAAATAATAACAAAGACCATTTAACAAAAATATATTGAAAATGTTTTGAATTAAGTACAGTATTTTTATTCAACGAATACGACAGAGGATTTGAGAATGAATAAAAAAATAGTTTGTTAAAATTATTAGGAAGTCTACGTTATAAAAACTAAATAATAGAGATATCCGCGACGTTAGTTAGTAATTAAATAATTAATTGATTCCTAAATTAATTGAATATACTAACTTTAAATACTAGTTTAAATCGTCGTAATTTAGGAAGATGCCCGCAGCTTAATTGGAAAAGCATACTGGCGCGAATCCAGTAGATACAGATTCAATGCCCGTCGGGTGTGATTACAAAATGATTTTTTCTAGTATGTATGCTGTATGTAATGTATGTTTCGTACAGTATATTCGGAACGATTACGAGATTATACCGTATTTTAAAGAAAATTTAATATCAGAATATTATGCATAAATTTAATTATCTTTATTATTCTCAAATCTTATGAATCATTCGTTGAATGAAAAAATATTTTATTAAATTATCAGCAAATGTAAGTATGTTATAATTTAAATTTGGAATGATCCTGACGCCGGTTAGTAATTAAGGTACCTAATTGATACTTTGATTTAAAACACAAAATCCGACTGATAAAAATTGAAGCAATTTGTGAAGCGCTTCACAATGTAAAAACTAGTAGTTATTTTAATCGTAATTATATAGGATGCACAAAGTACAACTGGTAAAGCACATTAAGTGTACAATACAAGTGGATGCGAGCTCTTGTCCCGCTGGGCGTAATATCTTAAAAAATCTAACAGGTATAGATACGGCGTTTTAAAATTATGTATATATAGAATATTATGCATTTGTATTGTAACCATACACTGCGGATTGCATAAACATTATTCATAATCGTTATCTGATAATTAAAATTTATTAGATGCTAATTAATCATTATACCAAGAATGTTTAGCTAAATAGGCATTAGTAACAATGTGCAACATTACAGGAGAGGCAGCTCTCGTGGTACAGTGCGTAAGGCGCTGGCCTTCCATCCGGGATCTCTGGGTTCGATCCCGGCGAGGACACAATATTTTTATGTGATTTTATTATAGCCTGTGTGTTTGTGATTGTTCAAAATTACTAACAACCACCTTGTACGAAAAATTAAAGAATTGACATGGTTATTAATAATTAAAAAAAAAACATTAAGGGAAAAAGTCTTGAAAAAAGAATTTTAGTCGATTCGTCATAATATATTCTTCACAAAATTATTATGTCAAAGAAATAGTTACAACGTTACCATTAGAACATTGAAGACCGACATTCTAAACAATGTAACACGAAAAATAAGACATATTTTTTTTCAACACTTCCCTTATGTTTTTTTTTGCCTAACAACTTCGATATAGCACACAAAATCCTTTAAAAAATTCTGTATGTATCTAATTATCATTATGAATGACAACAACGACGACTGTAATAATTGATATCATTACATTTATTTACCAAAAAGCCTCTTTTATATTTTTTTATCATACTTTATTAAATTTAACCCATAGCAATAATTATTCAACGTTTCATTTATTATTGCATACCATTCAAAAACATTTAATTAATACAATAAAAGCGACGAAGCCATTTGTCAGTCAAAATAAAATGATTTATTATGTACGATTTGTTTTGATTTTTAACTGCCCACAATAAACGTAATACACACAAAGAGAAAAATAATAATTAAAAAAAAATAAACGGAAAATCGTTCCACAATATTATACAACATTATTTTTTTGAAAATGGAACACCAAAAGGTCCAAGCCGCGGCAATAATAATAACAATAATGATCATTTTCCACAAATCATGGAAACTGTCTGAACCACAAATAAGTGACCTGTCACTAAGCGGCGAAATATTGATTGCTCGGCATAGTGAAAAATACGTCGGATTTATACTTAACCGATATTTCAACAAAATAAACTTGATGAATAGAGAAAAAATTTACTAGTTACTGCGGATTTTATGATTAGTTTCATTATTGTTAGATGAGAGTATAGAACAACGCTCTCCAATATTTTTATAATATTATATAAAAACCTTTAAATTATTTAACTGGCTTATTATTTAGTATTTAGTTACTGGTCAGAAATCAAGTTTGTTATAATAATCACATATGCGTCTGAAACATGACCCCTAAGTAAAAGAGAGGTCCAGAAACTTAGAGTGTTGTATGGAGAGGTGCATGGTGGGCATAATATGACAGGGCAAAAAGAGAAATGATTGGATAAGAAAACAGGGTTTGCGATGTAATAGAGTTCGCTAAAAACCTCAAATGGAAATGGAGTAGACACATAGCTCGAAGAAAGGACAATTGCTTGACAAATCTAGTCATCAAGTAGTACACAAGAGGTACAAAACGTTCGCAAGGTAGACCTAGAGGACGCTGGATCGATACAATGGTTAAGTTATGTGGAAGTACGTGGCAATGCAACGCACAGGATCGAAAGAAATAGAATCAGCTTGAAGAGACCTTCATTCAGCAGTGGATAGACTCAGGCTGATGATGATGATATAATATTTTAAAATTTCACCAAGCCAAACTTTCGAAATGCTTTAATAGTTATATTTATAAAAAACAAAATGATTAAATAATTACAAAAAGTCGTAGGTACTTTTTTGCAGATTATCATATAATCTTGGTTGGTAATCATTGGTAAAGGCTATATAATAGACTTCTAGTTGCAAAGTCTAGTATCTTCATAAAGATTTTTTACGAGATATTTAAAAAACAAAAATCGTAAGTCATACCAAGGATTGCAATTACATAAAATATTTGCACTACATTATTAATAAAATAGTTCAGAGAAATATATAATCAAAAGAAAAAAATATTTTGAAAAAAAACGTCTTTATATAATATATTATATCGATAAAATTATTAATGCGACAGGATCTTTGAGTCCAGAAAAGTCCACCTAAGAATAATCAAAACAGAAATTGCTCATGAAGATCTAAATCCACAATAAAATATACTTGAAGAACAAATCGTGAATGTATCTTACTGATGTTCCTATTAATTATTACTACCCCTGTCTAAATTGCGGGTACATTTGAAAAAGTTTAGTTACATTAACACAAAATTATAAAAAGGTCAAAGAAATCTCGCTAGAAATAATGTTTATTTTATGAGTTCATTCATATACATAATAAAATACGACGTGGAAATCAACTTGAAAGTAAGAGTTACAATTCTTAATTCTATATAATATTGTGTAACTATTTTTAACATTATTATAAATTAGGTATTGCTCTCAAATGATTTTTTAATAGGTACTATTTCAAGAACCTGAAATATGTATTAATAGACAAATTAATATTGAAGTTACAGTGAAACCTCGATTTTACGTTTTTAAAGGGACTGACAAAAAACTACGTAAATACACAGGAAATGTAAAAAAATACTGAAAATAAATAAGTTATAAAAATGATTTTGATTTGAATGATTTTTTTAATATAAAAATATTAAAAAAATCATTCAAATTCAAAATTCTTTCAATTCACCAACTACTACTGTACGAAAAAATTTTCTTGGCTACATGTTAAAACTGTGAACTAACATGCTGCGCCCATTTTTAACCGCAATTTCATTATAAGCTCATCCCATTTAGTAAGCAACAGCGCCTGGAAGCGTAGCCAAGAAAATGTTTTCGTACAGTATGTAAGTTGATTTGAAGGTTTGTATTTTTTTTTTTTACTTTATGGGTGTAAACTAAAAAAAAAAAACAACAACACAAACCATCTTAACTTAATTCAAACAACACGTTGAAATAATACGTTATAATAACATAATATTTGAATATAACCGAAGAATGAAAAAAATAATGCGTGCCCACGCAGCAGCCGTATCTTTAAAAAAGGAATGCGCATTATGCGTCAGCAACTTGAAAATTCACTGATAGTCATGCATTTATTTACATACATAGTATGCAATTTAATGTGTTAAAATAAATTGAATTATAATTTTCAATATGTACGTAAAATAAAGGAAATATAAATGTAAAACAAGGAATTAATTAATGTACTACAATACTGCAGAAACTCCTAGCAAATAGCGTGGAAACAGGAGCACGTAAAAGTTAAACGTTCAAAGTTGAGGGTACCTGATGTATATATCATCCTATATACCATATATACCTATATATCATACATAACGGTATATATATCTACTTTATATAACAAATAGTTTTTATTCATTTAACGACATTTAATTCTTAACACCTCAAATATTTTTTTCGATATACTATTGAATATAAACATACATTTAACAGAATGATATATATAACATGAAACTATTTACTTAGTTTTCAATAGTTTAATTAATAAATCTGCCTCTCTGTCAATTCAATTCAATACAGCTATTCCAACTGCATTCACGCGGCGTAATAATACATATATATCCATTTGATTCGAACAAAAGCGCCCCTCGCCGATAAATTAATATATTTCAGTACTTGCCAAGGAGTCGACGATCAAGTTTGCAGCCATTATTCTATCGAACGAGGCTTTAATCACCGAAGAGAGTTTCTAGCGGTGAATTTTTAATCAGACTTCATCGATCGGGAGCCGTTTTGGGGTCGCTCAGTTTAACGCAGGTATAATGTGCGTGCCTCGGGCAAGGGGTTAACTTTTGTATTGAGAATATTTGATAAGGATTACTATCGAGTATGCATGAATTTTTAAAAAAGGAAACTACACTATGTACTATATTTAGAATTTTGTAAATTTGCGGCGAGAGAGAAGATTTAAAAATTAAACGTCAATAATTTATAAATTCGACATTAGAATTTGATGACGAATAGGGCTTATGATAAATTAATCACGCGGTAATGGTTATAGTTTGCGATTGCAATACCGGTATTCAAAAACCGGGATCCCAGTATTTATTTATCTATACCAAAATACCGGTTTTAAAAATACAAATTCAATATTTAAAAAAAAAAACAGAAACCAAATGTATGTAGGTAGGTATTTGAATTAACAAAAAAAAGATAACACTAACTGAAGAATTATTGACGGAATATACTATTTATGGTTTGATTTCGTCATCCTTAGTGACTAGAAAGAAATACGTGTTCATTTTTTAGATTCAAATTGATTGTAGATAATTAATTCACTTACATGGTTTTCATCAGTCAGTCGTGTATTTTAGAAGTTATCGAGCATAATTTTAGATTTGTCTTAAATCGCGGTTAAATACTTATACGATTTTTTATTATTCAAATTCAAATTTATTTTGACATACGGTAAACATTACAAATTATAAATTAAAGACGTTCACAACATGACATTTAAAAACAAAGTGAGTGGTCATCCCCATTCATAGTGACTACCTATTTCAAGATAAATTATCAAGTGTAAAATGTCTGCAGTCGGACATATCGTGTACGAAGATAAGATCAAGACCACTAATTATTGATGAACTACTAACCTTTTTGGGGGTATATTTTAGTTCAAATCATAAGTAAATTAATAGGTACCGGTTAAATGAATACTGGTATAAATACTAGTTCTCCCAATATAATATAAGCAAAATATAGTTTGCGAATGTAAATCCAAAATAATAATATGCATACAACTGTTATCATGCAAGGACAAAAATGATAGTGATGAAAATTCTCATATCAAAGCCACACTGTAATGATCACTGACTTTTATCATTATTGTATAATGCTTATTTTATATTATTACATTTGATTAATAAAACGGTAAACACAAAACCATTTCAATACCCTAATCTAGTTCTAAGATCTATCAATTTAAAATCATCTCAGCCATTCCCGTACATAATTGAATTTATGATTAATCCTAAAAAGAATATTTGATTTTCAAGTATTTTGGAATTATTAAGAAAATATCTTTCTACAACTTGAAACGTTAAAATGGGTTGTTTCCATATAGAATTAGAGGATCGGTTAATTTCACAACTTTTTAACAAAGTTTTTTTATAGCGTCCATTCCTTACAGACTCACTATTGAAAAATATTTAATTTACCAGTTTTACTAGCAAAGATGATACACGGAATAAATAAATAAAATTGCAAAAAAAAACAATCGCTATAGACAAAAACATTTACAGCAGTTTACGTCATTATCAAGTTATTAAATGCAGGAAATAGAACAGCCCATGAATTTCTTCAAAACTAACCAATATTGCATTAGCATTGGATTGAAATGACAAACTTTAATGCAACATAAATGATGATAATAAATACAGACGTAAATATTAAATAATTACAAGATAAAAAAAACTTTTTATATACCACGTTTTTTAATTTTCTGTTGAATCATATAAACTTAAATACTTTTTTTGTACTTAATAGAAATACTGAATAAATATAGAATACTGAAATGTCATTTTGACATTTCATATTCAATTCCACATTAACGCACATATATATTAATAATTGAGTTGCTAGGACCATCCCCTTAGCAACCAATAATAGTATTTAACTTTTTACGGATTTCTTCCGAAATAACTTTTCACACAAAACAGAATTAAGTGAAAATTAATTCAATTCTACTTAAAGATGGCTAAAAGTATTAAAAGAATGCATTGGCATCGTGTTCTGATATATTATAAAAGTTTCAAATGTATAGCTAGTCGGGAAGTTAATTAAAAATTGATTGCAAGATTTGTACTGGATAAACAACCACCGGACAAACAAGAATACGAGCTAATAAAAACGTGGTGATACCGTAATCATTAACTCGCTTTTAAGTATATCTCATATTTTTCCATACTCAGAAAGTAACGTATTTCCCATTAATTTTCTATTCCCCTGTAAAATATTTATTCAATAATTATATAAGAGCAATTAAGTCGATTTTTTAAAAATCAAAAACATGGACATTAGCGACGTCGATTATAGTAAGGAAAGTCAAAATCTCGATGTTATTAGAATATTATGAACCTCCAGATTTGGAAGTTGAAACAGTTTAATATCAGGTAGTTAGTTACTAGTACAACGATTCCGAGCACAAAGTTATTCAAATCGAATCGACTAAACCAAAAACTTTACCTAAAATCGCAAGGATCATTGGCCAGTCCATAGACAAAGTAAGTACGAACTAAGCAAACTTTGAAACTTCAATGAGCATGTTATCAGTGGTCATTGTTGACTGTAGTATATTTCGCTAATGGTTAGCGGTGAGTACCTGTTAAGTTTATTTAGTTTGAAATTCGGTAAGTATCTAGGTACTACACTTGAGTAAAATAAATAGCTTAAGTATTGATTGCTCGGTATGCTTATCTACTATACTATTGTCTGTTTACATGACATAATAAGATGCATAGCTAGCTGAAAATTTTCCTAATAATGTATTACTATTATTCAGTGGCGAAGAGTGGAGGTAGGCTGTGAAGATTCGATATAAATTTTCTTCTTTCGACCATGTCCGATCCTAATAGGATCATATGGGCCTCCACAGAGTAGATGTTTGTATTGATAGATTTTGTTTTTTACGAGAAATGGATGTCAGCCACTTGCTGAACCTATTAGGTCCATACCCTGACACACACAAATTGAAAAACAATATGTGTACTTGCCAGACCTAGGATTCGAACCTGGGACCCACGGCGTTATAGTCAAACGCTTAAGCCGCGCGGCCCCCGTGAGTGTAAATAGCTCACAATAAACTTTGTCAGTCATGCGTATTTGTTTTTCATTGAACTAAGACTACAACTGGCAGATCATGTTGGTTAGTTTTTAAAATTCAATTTAAAGCCAACGAAAACCAAGCGATAATAGATAATAGTCAAAAGATATTCGTCTATCTATAAAATATCTATAATTATGCCATTAAATCATACGTAGTTTTAGATATCTTATAGATATAAGAATATTGTTTATCTATAATTTGTATTTTTAATTCAACGGACACAAATAAGTATGACTGAAAAAGTGTGCACTTTTTTTATCGGATCGACCATAGCATACCTAAACTATTATGGTTTGGTTTAGACAAGGTTTAATTGATTTCGTCGGATCTTAAAAGTTTACCTCCATCCTTTGTCACTGGTACCTAAATACTATTTAAATATTATTTACGATTTTAAGATGATCATTTGTAATCTAAAGAATGATGAATTCGCCTGGTAAATAAATCGCAAATCACAAATGTGAAGCAACTTGAAATACATATTATTTATTCTTATTATTAGGAATCGTAACTTAGTTTCAATATTTAGCTCGCTCTTAATAGAAAAACGTTTTTCTTTGAAGTAGTTATAGTATTATAGCATAGGATTAAACTAATAAAACGCAAACGTTATCAATTACAATTTTATGATAACCCATTCAAACGTTCCAAGGTTAATTTATTTAAAAACAAACCTTATTAACCAATTGAATTTGAATACTTCAAGTATGTTTAAAGGCTTCTAAAACGAATAATCCAAAGAAAATAGAGAAAGATAACGCAGGTGTGGAAGAAAAAGAACTTCACAGAAATTACTGTGTATTTTTTTTCAATACAATATTCAAAATTCAAAACATTCCTCTAAATTATTTGTTAAAATATTCTCTAATGCCAATAACGTAGCCAACACGACAAAACAATTTAGTATGTATACCCGGTATACACATTATGATATCCTAATTCCAACTAAAAAGTGCTGACTGTTGGGGCTCTATTTCAATAATGGTGACCTCTAGGTGACTAAACCCTCTGGCGGGTATGCCCATAATATAATAAATTATTATTCCCAAACATCTTTTACTCACCAATTTAGTAGAGTGGTTTCCAGGGATGGCTTCGTCGTTTAGAAACCACTTATAGGACACCTCGCTCGGGTTCGCTTCGACCTTACATTCTGAAAATTAAAGAAATACACAGATTATAATATTTTGCATACAATATTAACATATTATAAGGCCCATTATATTCAAGCTGTATAACAATTTTCAATCGTAGTGCTAAGTAATTATTGCTCATACTTAGAATGCAATATGGTACAGTATTTACAGAATATGATGATTGAAATAAATGCAAGGCTCGAAATGGACTGGAGAGCACCGGAGCGCCGTTCCTGTTCGTGAAATCTGTAAAATTATCGCTCCTTCTCGTGGAAAAAATAATTTGACCATCTGAGCTAGATAGGCCTTATAATAGAAAATTTAACACACTTATTTTTATGAAATACACATAAAATTTGTCACTAACTAAATATCGTCAGAAAACTGTCGAGCGCTCCGGTTCGTACACTTTTCCATTTCGAACGCTGAATAAATGGTAATGATTTTGACTAAATATGACTAGGTCTTCCATTTATTACGAATATGTTACCATATTGCATTCGAATATAATCGATAACCAGTACTACCATCGTAATTAGTAATTCAGTGCCACGGCCTGTATATATATTTGGCCTTGATACTGTCTTCTTAAAAAATAACCTAAACTCTAAATTGAGTGATTAAGAGAGAGAAAGTATTAAAGTCTTAGACATAAAAATGCTCGTATTTTTCTATACATTCTCCATAACTAAGTGACAGTATAACTTTAACTAAATTATATACAATTTAATTTAGATAATTTAATACTTTGGACGCGGAAGACGCACCCGGCGCGTAATGACCAGGCGGCCGATCGATGTAATTAACGTGCATTTTAAAGGTGCTAATTAAAAAAATATTATCTACTCAGCAGCGAATGAGTTAATAATGATGAGACCGGTTTCATCCGTTTTGAAAAATTGGGTTTGCAACCCCTAGTGTTGTCATCAATAATTACTCTAAAAGTATGATGATCATTAACATTTTCTCATAGTTATTTTTGTAAATTAGTTCCATGAACAGTATAAAAAGTGAAAAAAAAAATCACCTGTTATTAATATAAACGAATATTTGTGGTTGCCTGATACGTACTACGTAATTTTTAGTTTTATATAACTGTGTCGGTAGTTGGTCACAATTAACATATAATGTAGTTAAAATAAAAAAAAACACAACGTAGTATTTATTTCACATATTTTAATAATAATCATTACCGGTTTTGCCTGCTTCAATGAGAGATCATCATGAAGTCAGTTAATGATTATTAAAATATCTAGAATTTATAAGTAAGTACAACATACTATTAAAGGCATAACGCGTAAAGATCGCGAAATAAACCATTGGATAAGGAAGCAGAGTACGGGATCTGATTGAGATCGCTAAGCAGATGAATTGACAATGGGCTGGACAAATGACGCCATACAGTGGTACCCAAATGGGAACTTAACGCCCACATGGACATCCCAAAACTCGTTGGATAGACGAACTCATAAAGTTCGGTGGATGTATGTGGCGGCAAAAAACTAGGGGAAACCTTCAGCCAGCAGTGGATCGACCCCGGCTTATGATGATGATTTTGACATTGTATTATAATAAATATTAATATATTTTTAAATACATTTAATTATTAATCTTTAATACTGGAATAACACGAAATATTAAACTAGTGTATTTTTTGCTCTAAATTGGAAGTTTTAGTTTATGTATTGGAAATATTATTAATCTTATGCCATAGTATATATTGACAACGCAGTCAATATGACATACAAATTCTATTACGTATACTTATACAAAATATAACTATAATACTACAGTATAACAGATAGATACTATATATAGCTTTCGAGTGATGGTCCTGATTAATGTAGAGCAGGCGGTAGATACGTTGTTCAGGATAGTACAGTCTACGTGTATCTGATAGATATGCAAAGCTCTGGTGCCCCAAATGAAAGATCTTTGGACAAAGCCGCATGGGAGTTTCGTATGCTACGTGAAAATACCGTCCATGATAAATACATGGGAATGCCTTCACCTACTAGTTGATCGATCTCGACAGACACATATATTGCATCATGGTTAACGGCCTTATATAAATCGTAACTGCATAATATACATGACAGGTGATGATGGGATAACTTAAAACCGTAAATGGTGACAATATAACAATAAAAATATACTATATCCTAGATAGTAGAATTAAGATATTTCAAAAGCCTGCAAATATTTTTGAAATACACCCTTTTCAAGCGTGTAAAAACTAATATAAAAATATAAAATGGAAAGATTTGCAACTGTCGCATATAGCGGTGAATTTACCAGATATACTCGTAGATTATACGGGAGCTTTATAGCGTTAAAAAAGCACAACTGAACCCTTCAAACAATAATACTGTATTTCCTCAAAAGTCTGACTTCTCCCTTATCCTTGCTCAAATAATATTTCGTAAGTATAATATTTATACGAAAGCTTATGTATTATTTCTTTACACAGCCCATATCAATAAATAGAACAGTGCGGCTCGCTTTTCTTTGTTTTTTAGGAAACATCGGCGGAAAATGGATTCATTTTTTTTTGTCTAGAATCCAGGTTAGGACTGTTCGTATAAAAAGAAAAGCAATATTCAAATAAAACATTACAATAATATCAAACGATTTTACTTCTATAGATTTTTCTCAGAGAAAAATATAAAAAGAATTTATGTTACACTTTTTGTTAATATTTAAAAATTCACCTACCTCCACATATCCTCTACGAACTTAGGATAGTGTCTTATAAATAATAATAAATTACACTCGCAAGAAATGAAAATGTAATAAATATTAAATTCTACAGGTTTTTAAAAGGTTTTGTCGATAGCTATTTCAGTTGTAACTTAATATCAAGACTACTCAGATAGTCCGTTTGCCTTTGCTTAAATACTATATGTATAGATAGAGACAAAATACATTTTCTTATTCGTTCCAACATTTTTATGACTGTGTAACATCAATACTTTGAAACCCTAAGTGAGTTTTTAATGGATATCAAAATTTATCGAAAGTACAATGTTCGAGCGCTTTGGTTATTAATTTCTTGACATTATTAATTAATTAAAATAATATTAGTATAATTGTGTTAATCATGTGCATAAATTATATTTAATAGTGACGACGAATGCATTACCAAAGTTTCATTAATTATGTGATTACTTTTGGATAATTCGCGATTAATTCCTGTAAATTTAAAAAAACCTGTAGAATTTAATATTAATTATATTTTCATTTCTTTTAAAATGGAATTCTACCAAGTAAATGCTAACTCAATTAATAAATTACACTCGCTTTATTTTTAATAGTTATTTTAGTTGTAAAATCGTTATCAAAGCGATGTGAAAAAGGGGCTATCTTTACCTCAATTTATTATTATTTAGTTGTTATTCTTCACAGAGAGACAAAATTTTATTCCTTATTTACTATAGTAATTATTTCAAACACAATATCGTATTCTGTAAAATACAATATTATGTAATATTAGAATAGGTTTATAATATTCTTTGACAGAATTCATGCTATAAAATTTAGTAGGAGGCAAAGCCTGAGGACATGCCTTCCAAGGAATAAATAATAAATTAAAAATACTGTGTAATTTTACTAAGTAAATATAGATTTTTAATGGTTTATTATTTGTTGATTCTTTGCTTACAAGAGTCGATGTAGATATTTTCAAATGATTATAAAAACATGGGATTATAATAAATTCTAAAGAAAATTGTCATAAATATTAATTATTTACTAATATACAAATAGTACATGAATTTAATAATATAAAGTGAATTACTAAGAGCTTTAATGTTATAATTTATATGGAAACCTTTTAAAATTAAACATATTAATGGCATACAGAATAATTATTTACTTTGATTTGAATAACATTTTATTTTGAGTATCTTAAACATATTTAGGATACCTATAATATTATACAAAAATAAGAAAAATATCATCAAAATGTCAAAAACATTGACAGTTGCTGTCATGTAGATAGATTTTATAATAAATGTTATCTGACCACTAATCCGAGTTGCAATGGGTAAAGGTTTGAATTCGTATATAAGTCGTTTTTATTAAAACTTTGCTAAGTCTTATTTAATAATACGAAAAAGAATTTTGTACTTCAATATTCTAAAAATAGAGGCTTCGGCAACATCGAAGATCGCGTTCTTTTGTCTGCTGTTGGATATTTATATCAATCAACCGACAAAATGATATCTCAATAATATCTTTTTCGTCTTTTATTTCAGAGTAATGATGATAAATTATTATTCAATAGTAAATTCATATAGAAAGCAGTATATAATATATATTTATACGTTTCAACTTTCTACTGGTCATATTATATTCAATAATATCTATCATGCCAGTCCCAAAAAAATATTGATTGTAATAATAGTAGATCCAAACCTCGACCATCTTTAGTTTGAAGTTAGCTAATTTATATAGAAACAATCACTTTTCAGTTATATTATTCATTCAAACCATATTTCAATGACACATAATTTATTTCAATAATGGCCTTATGAAATTGCATGATATTGCCTTTCAAAAACAAACTGTATTATTATTAATATTTTTCGTGGGAATGAAATTTTATTTAAAAACTTGCAGTTCTATGCAGTGGACAAAGTGTTCTGACATAATTTTTATTTACATGTGCCACTGTTAATTTATAATAATATTAGACATTAAACGTTATCGATAAGAAAAGTAATATGTACATTTTCATGCATTAAGGGTTAATGACAAGCTTACACCTGAATGAATTAACGTGTCTTCCTATAAATATAATTTAATTGATTAAATGAGTAATAGGATAGACTTAATCATAATAAATATATTATAATTGAGAGGTTTACAAACAAAAAATGGCAGTTTCCATTTCTGACAAGTCATTAAAAATAAAACTTTAAGTATTTCTTTATTATAGGTATAATTTATGAAAATATATGTTTTCACAATGTAAAATCTTATAAAATATAATGTATTTCCACCAAGTAAGACTGATCGTTGTAAAAGAATAAGAAAACTTTTTGCAAGATTTTCTACACAAGAAAAATATTAGGCCTCAGGAGGCCTTCATCACGAATACGTTTGAATTTTACTGATGATGATAAATGTGAAATACAATCGTTCCTATGAAACAAAGACATATAAAATCAATACTGTCTCCCCGTATACATTTATAATGTGTTACAATGATTTATGCCCACTTTCCGATTGGCTCGGTATGAAAATGTACCTTGGAAATGTAGGCAGTACCTTGGGGTTGAAAGCTGAAAGCTGTATTTACAAGAGGAGGCTTCGGTGGAACACGGGGGCGATATAGGGTCACGTGTGAGGGTGTTTTCGTGCAGATAAGGGGATCTTCAGGCGTTTGGAAGGTAACAGGTCGGTATTTTAACATATTCTGTCCATAGCGATTTTTTTCAAAGTGCCCGGTCAAGTAAAGTAAGTTTTAGTGAGGTTTTTATTACAGTTTTGAAATACATGGAGGTAAAAAGAATATTTCAGCTAGAGTAAATGATAAGACAATAAAAGAAGCTAAATGCTTCATAGATATTTTAAAAAAGAATAATACAAAACTCAGAATATACTACATCTATATAATTCTATCTTCCCCTATCTCTATTACGTTCAAGTGTATGTTTTGTCTTCATATCGTTGTTATAATACTTCAGGCTCAATTCTATGTCAATATGATGATGCATTAGTCTGATGAAGTCTTTCTAGAGTCCCCTGACTTTGCCGAACACACTCTCGTTGAAATCGTTCATTTGTCAAGCGATACTTAGTTGATGGTTCTTCCTCATACATAATGTTTATATTGTTTGATTGAATGTGTATTTTACTTAAAGTTACAGTAGGTAACAGCAGCCTATCCCTATGTTCAAATCTCTTCACTTGACTACTAGATATTGTGAGAGTATCGTTTGTTTTCTTTCACGACCCGATTAAAACAGTACCTATCTATAATTTTTAAAATTTA
Source organism: Rhyacophila brunnea (assembly GCF_057557595.1). NCBI lineage: Eukaryota > Metazoa > Arthropoda > Insecta > Trichoptera > Rhyacophilidae > Rhyacophila > Rhyacophila brunnea. Next base: position 28,834,875 of record NW_028232774.1, read on the forward strand.
GAATTTATGTTTTCACGTAAATCATGTTTAAGCCCTACATCAAAACTCATCTCATCTTTAACGTGTCACAAACACACACTTCCCAAATGGAGCTCCGCATATTGGTTGAATGCGATTTTTTTAGTTTGAAAAAAGCATCTACTGTTGCAATCGACAAGTTGCATGCATCTCGGGCTGCGAGTCGAAGCTGTCAAAATGCATACGCGCATCTACGAATTGGTCGTTCATACACCGGCATCACGTTTCGAGAGGTTCCGCGCGACTGTTGCTAGGTGCCTATGTGCGCGATATTCATATGCAATATCGGATCGACGTTCCTAGAAGGTTTGATTTATAGCTATGCGGCAGACGAGGCGAGAACATTAGAGGTGATCGTTCCTCTGTATCGCTTTCTATTATACAGTTTAATACATTTTCTCTCATGAATCAAAACTATATAAGGTATTAATTATTAATACTCGCAAGTTCACCGGCAGAAAATACGATATAAAGGTATAAACAAAACTAATAATTAATTGATTTAACATACTATATAGATACCTACCTACTTTCAATATTTTCATTAACTATTTGTGAGCTGCTTTATTACTTAAATTACGAGTGTACATTTTTTGATTGAATTAAAAAACACTAAGATTGCCTAGTTTTAATAAAATATATACAAGATTGATCCATATTTCTATAAACCTAGTAAGCAAAAAACTTATCGTCGAAAACTACTTTCTCAGCGATAATAAATGATAAACCATCAAAGAAATATCAATGAAATAAGGACAGTACTGTTTACTCGAAATAACAAATGATTTTGCTTATGAAAAAACGTAACCAGAAAGCTTGAATATTCCAGTATAATAGTTCAATTAGTGACAATAACGTAGTTTTATTAGTATATTTTGAATTATCATTGTTATCGATATGGTAGGAAACTGTATTACCATTTTATTACGATAAACGTACGCTTGCTATACTTTTATAAATAAAAGCAACATTTAATTTTACTATAAATGTATTTTTTCCCACGGCGCATAGATTTTTCCGGAATAATTTATAATAATAGAAAAATAACAATCCCCTTCCGCAATACGGCTTCAATATTCCGGGAAAGCCTCCATCGCGCCATGGGTCGAAAGCCTTAAAATATTGGAATATGGTGGCGATCCCCTAATACACTTTATATTTTATGGCTGGGCCGAAAAATGACAGGCGACTAGCCAGCTTGAGTGGGGATCGATACAAAACTGTTTTTATCATGTACACATATTTTATTTTTATTATTGTACTGGCCTATATTGGCAGAGGTGTAGCCAAATACGAAATTTACCATATTTAAAAAAAACATTTTATTTTTGTATCAGTTTTCTTCTTGTTATGAGCGCATTCGCTGTAAATTGTACGTATTATATTTCAGTATTTCACCATAGAACAGTTCACCGTGAGTTAAGATAAAACAAATAAAGCATTGTTCATACGACATTGCAGATAGTTATAATATAATGTTCCAATGTTAAGATTCTTATAAAAACATTAATTTGATAATGATTGATATCAAATATTTGATAATAACGTTGTAATTTTACCAGAATTTTATTTAATATATTATACAATATGATTATATTTCTAATTTACTTATCTACTTATTTTTTTCTGTCTTTCTCTTGTATTCTGGTGAGTTTTATTAAGTATTTTGTAAGTGATTTATTTATACATTAATTGTATCTCAATACTGGACGGCTATCTATTTTTGATACACCATCTCAATGTGTATACCTACACATTTTACATAAGTACCAAGACTTTTACTGTGGTTATATTATTATTAACTGAAATTTTATGTAAAACATCCCAGAAACGATAGTTTTTTTTTCAGATAAGGCATCTATTTGAACTAACTTCTACAGTGGTGAATAGTAGAGTGATAGCCTATGGAAATTTGACATAAATATTACAAGTAATACTTATTTATTTTCATTGAACAGAATACAAATTGCAGATGATTTTTATATTTTATAGATGGAAGAGTATTTTTTATCTTTTATGGTTTGGTTTAGGAAAATCAAATTATTGAAATAATCTTAATTAGCTTATTCAAATTTTAAAAACCATCTGCAATTGTATTCTTAATTTAATAAAAAACACATAAGTATGACTGACAAAGTTTAGTGTGCACTATTTATGTCAAATTTTCATAGCCTACATCCACCCTTCACCACTGTACAATATGCAAGTCATTACGGAATAAGTGTTTTACTGAAAGTCCTTGGGAAACTATTTAACAAACTAACACTACATTTATTTATTTAACGGAGTAAATATCGCACTCGCGGAATAATAGTGACATAAGTCCAAATATGTCATTTTTTAGTAAAGTATGCAGAGATGTTCCACGATATCATTTATATCCGCACAAATAGCGGCATAATTCTTAAAAATTTAATGGTGGCCTTAAAAGCATTTTTTTCATTATCATATTATAACATTTTACTTGAATTCAAGCAGAAATGGTAGCACAATGATCATTGTGCCATTGTTATTGCGGAAAACATTTAAAATGAGATGATTCAAGTGTACCAACTTCACGCTATTATAAAGTAAATTAAAAAAAACAACACATCAAAATAAAATATTCAAACTGCTGTCCTGCAAAAAAAGGATTGTCGAGTTGTGCCACTATTATTCCGCGGGTGCGATATATATTTTAAGAATAAAGCTTAATTTGTAGAGCTTTTAGGATACTTATAAAAAGCATACATTTAGAATGTGTTAAAAAGTATGACTTACCTAGTTCTAAATGGATTCCTTCTCGAACTCGTCCCCCAGTCTTGATATCCAAGGGAACTCTCAAGGAAACCACAGGTGCATGTCGAACCTAGAAGTATAAAAGAATAATACATAAATAATTATATTTTAAAAAAATAATACTATATACCGGATGTACATGATGGAATTTGAATTATGAGTCTAATTATTGATTTGAATGCGTCCCTATAAAAAAGATCTATATAATACATTGGTGTCAAAAGTGATTATATTGGCTTACATAAAATATTATTTTTAAGATAAGAAAAAATGCTTATCTTTCAAAATATACCTAAAGAACATTGAAATTGTTGCAATTATTTCCCTTCATTTCTTTCATTTCATCTCTACCGAAAAGTTTTGTTTTTTTTATATAAACCGTGTCTATAGAGACGCTTTCATTTGTAAAGAACTAAATTCGTACCAAAAATGTCATCTGTAAACTATGAAAGTTTAATCAATAGTGATTCAGTAATTTATAAGTAGAATTACACTCTAATTTTATTATAAGTGGGTATATTTTAGTATTATAATCATTAATTACTAATGCTTGAAAGAAAATATATTACCCTTTATAAAGATTAAATGTTTTATATTAATAAACGTGTGCATTTATGTTTAGGAATCTAAGAAAGTGTTTTTCATATCTCCTGAAAATTTTTGCTTTTGCATATATACCGTTTTTATAGGGACGCCTTTATTTGTCATTTTTTAAATAAATATCAATTATAATATTATCATGAAGTAACTAATAAAATTCTTATTTCAAATTGCTCTCTTGCAAAGACCTCAAAACGGGTATTATTACAGCCTTATCATAAACTTTTTCACTAGGTAACTTTAATTGTGATATAAATAAATAAGTAATTAGTGAAACATGCGACGTTATTATAATAATGGCGTAATTATTATCTAATAATATGAAAATTCTCCGTAAAGTAAAAAAAAAAGTTACCGTTTCACATTATTATTACCATTAATTCCCGAGAAACAAAAAAAAGACATTACATCCAATTGCTTATTAATGGCGTCTTCATTTTTGACGTGGCATTATTAATTTCTTTTATGTCACAGAAAACATGTTACACTATTTATCATTCATACAACTTACTGCTCATAGACAATGATATAAAATAAATTATGTATAAGTCCACGGTGGCTAGTGGCATAATTTTCGCTTTTGAAACCGTGCGTTCGAATCCCGGATTTGGGAAATTTACGATACGGTTATAGTCTACACTTCATCATAAGGGGATAAAATTTGAGGTTAGAAAACTGAATTTATCGGAGAATAGGTCATTAACAATAATTGGTCCAAGCTATTGGATTGATTTGATTTGAATCAAATACTTACTGCAAAATATAACGTCTCATTTTTGCTAGAAACACGGCATCAGAAACATGCACTCTACGAAATACTACACATACGGGCTGTATTATTGAAATTAATGAAAAATTGAAAGGAATTCTATTTAAAAAAGTAAATAGATTATTGAAAAGCTTTGTTTTCAGCCAATGACATATTAAATGGACAACTCACTTCATACCCGGCGCGCACGAGACATTGTGCATGAAAGTCATTCACAGATGTATAGGTAGATGTCACGTGACCATATGACGTATCCGTATCCGTTTCCATTATGCGATACAAGCTTCGAGAATTTATAGTAATATAACCTTTATTGTAATGGCGTATTAGTGTCATGACTCATTGCGTTAGAAACAGATTCTCGGTAACTTACGACTTCTCGGAGATTAGACGCAAGTGAGCCCAGCGAATCACAGGCGACTGACTGTCCAATGGTTCCTGTCATTCAATTGCATTGAATAATCATTCATCAATATCTTAAAATGGCATTTTATAAATAATAAATAATACTAACACATGAAAAGTGATATCCCATCTTTCTTGGAGTGTTTGGTAGATTTTTTTACAATTTTTAACTAGGCACATTGGCATTTTGTAACACAATAATAACGGTGGAGTCAAAACCTGACAGTCAGAAATTTTGTATGGGCAGACCCAGCGGTGTCGCCAGATCGCTTGCAAGCAGAATGTTCATTTGAGCGTAGGATACCGATATTAAAATATGTATTTCGCCATCCGGCAGACCCGACACAAAGTGAGTGTCATTTTATTTTCTAGATGCTTCGTCCATATTAATGTCATTGTTTTCAGCGTATATAAAATACATGCCAGTTCTCCATAGTACAGCACACGATATTAACCCATTCGCTGCAGACCTTTTAATTAAGGCTATACCTCAACTGAGGCATGGTCTAAGAAGATCGTGACCAGGCGATGCGCGGATTGCGGGTCGCGGGTGCAAATGACGCAAACCGAACGAAATATAATTTGTCATTAAAATTCAACATGCGTCTTTTTATGTTATGTTTATTATTATATTCGCAATAAAATAATAGTATATTAATTAACATGTTTTCTTTTCCAAGTAAATGCGGAACGTTTTTAAGTCATCTTTACACGATTTAAGAATATATTCATCAGACTCCATCACAAAAGAAATTGACGTGCGAACAGGTCGACTATCCCTCTCGTGTGTTGAAAATTATTTGCCGTTTCATTTATGTACGCTCTTAATATTTAATTATCACATTTAAATAACATGCTAATTATATCTAATGGACACTTGATGGGCAACGCACCAGTTGAGGTGGACGCAGTGAATGGGTAACAGCCTTATCATCGGCGACGATGCTTTAGAAACTGTGGATTCATTTATTCAACAAGATTCCTTTATGACACACACTAATAACATAAGCGACGAAATAGATCGCCGGATTAACCTCGCCAACAGATATTATAAAGAGCATACATAAGTGAAACGGCAAATAATTTTCAACAGTAGGTGGGACGAAATTTTTACCACTCGTCGCCAATCGGAGACAGACAGTCGAGGTCTAAGCACGTCAATTTGTTTTGTGATGGCGTCAGAGGAATATATTCTTAAATCGTGTAAAGATGACTAAAAAACGTTACCCATTTACTTGAAAAAGAAAACATGTCAATGAATATACTATTATTATTACTAATATAACAATAACATAACATTAAATGGATGCGTGTTGAATTTTTATGACAAATTATATTTCGTTCGGCTCGCGTCATTTACACAATCCGCGCATCACCTAATCACGACCTTTTTAGACCATGCCTCAACTGAAGTATAGCCTTAAGGCTTTTGAAGAACAAAACACTCTCAAAGAAAACCAAAACAACCTTATATAAAACTCTCCTCAGCCCAGTATTAATGTATGGATCAGAATTTTGGGCACTCATTAAACGGGATGGGATAATATGAATATCTTTAAAAATAATCTTTGGGGCTGCTCAAGAAAATGAAATTTGGAGATTACGGTATAATGAGGAGCTGTGCATACTTTATTGGGATGAAAAGACCTCGCTGCATATCAAAATACAGAGACTGCACTGGATCGGCTACGTACGTATAATGCCGGAGGATATTATACCAGCAAGGCAGGCTATCTACGTAACCCCTGAGGATAAGAAAACATCTAGACGACCGAAACTGTGCTACAGGAAATTTAAGAATGCTTAGTCAAAGCAACTGGAGAGTGTCGGGCTGGATCGTCCAGAATGAAGGAAGTTTTTGAATGAGGCCAAGATCTACCAAAAGTTGTAGTGGTATAAATGCAAAATGAATATACATTTTCTTATAGAATAATTGTGTCATTAAAAAATGTTAGCTTTGTGAGATAAAAGACGTTCGTACGTATTATCGAATTATTTTTTTCATTACTCAAATAACTATCTATCTAATATTTATTTGGGATCATTGTGAATTCACAAAACGTTTAATGCCAATTCTCATAAAATACTGATGAATAATTCCAATAATTGTAATAATTGCTGGTACACCGTAAATGTCTACGGCAGTACAACACAGTGTGAGAAAATTAAGTAATTTTATGTTAGAAATGAAACTAAATTAAAATGTCTCAAAGTTAAATCCATTCACACTGAAATTTAAATATGATTCAGTCGAATTATCAAAGAATAAAATGAATAATGCAAAAGGTACAAATTCTAGACTAGTAAAACGTAGCAAAATTGAATTATTTCTGAAACCGAACACAATAGTTTGTTAGTTGCTCGCTTACGTGACTGAAGAAAGAGTCTATGACAAATCGGCTTCATTTGTTTTCCAGTAATTGAATATTCTTACTAACATTACGTTTTCAAATATCCGCACAACCTTTGTGCCAGTACGTACGTGATGCAGCTATAGCCAATCGCTGACTGAATTTATTTATTATATTAAAGCTTACATTATATCCACGCCGATCCTTTGGTCCAATGCGTTATAAAAATGGCTTGAACAAAGGCCTGAACAAAAATTAACCACAAGTGCAAGAAGAAAGCATTCAGCATACGTATAATATCCACAATATACGTTAGAGCAAGATAAAAGACAGAGAAGTTAGAAGTGAAGCCGATAAATATTGGTTTGACTTATGTGCATAGGGCAAAACCGGGAGTAATTACGTGTTGCTGAAATAACATTTGTTTTATGCGAAATAAAATGTTACTGGTCAATATGTTTAGTTAATTTAGTATAAAAAATGGTTAACTGTCTTGTGTTTAAATTTTGTAGCCGTACTGAGCAGGTATCACAAAGCTCTGAGCAAAATAAGTTGCGGCAATAACTGTAACTGTGGTCGCATTAGTGCATCGATACTTTAAAATCTAACGTTTGGCTTCAAATTATTATGAATTAAACTATTTATTAATGAATTTATCTACTACACACAGAATTATTAATTCAATTTGAATTCAACAAGGTAGATAGTTTACGGCTAAGCAGTAATTCTTAAAAAAATTAAGTCAAAATAATCGCTTATAGTAAAAAATAAACAATCATGGAGAAAAAAGGAAATAATGGAAGAGTCACCTGGTGGTAAATATTAGGTTTAAATCAGTCGGATTATATAAAACGTCAAAACGGATAGTGGAAAACAGACCTCAATAACTGCGTACCGGCAGCCATTTTATACTCATAACTGCATGACGGGTTAGTCGTTTATATTTTGTAAACCATTATTGCATCCAATAAAAATAATCTCGTCCATATTCAACTTCTTTAACAAACGTAGTTTTACGTTTGTCAACTAAAATAATATAATATGTATCTATTGAAGTACGTACTTCTACTTCTGATCCGTATTATCAACTTATCACGTTCTTCAAAATATATCGAAATAAGTGAATCTATTCGCGGCGACTAATTGTCCGGGTATGATCAAAATAGAAGAAAATGTACCAAGACTTCTTTATAACCGGTACACTAAGGAAAATGAAAAGTATTATTTTGTATCTTCAATGGTACCTATTCCCTCATACATAAAAAGGTTGCATACAACTAGTGTTAAGGGTGTGTGATTTATCAATTGTTATCTTCAAAGTAGATCTGTCACATACATTCATCGTTTCAGTTTTCGAAAGAAAAGGTTTGGGCATTGTACACTTTAGCTTCCTATATAAGTTACATTTCTACACCTTATTTATCACCCACGAAAATTTATAAAACGTGGTCAGTTTTTCATTAATTAATATTAAAATAAGTATTAAGCCGGCAGTATTAAATAAATGCAAAATTTCAACAATCATGGTTTGATCAATCAGTAGATTACGATAATTAATTTTCTTCACTTTACGTAAAATATATGAATGAAATTAAAACACAATATGTACAAAATACTTATACTACAAATATTTTAATTATACTTAGGTTCAGGTTCGTTCTCTTTAATGAGACATTGTTAACTGATATAAAATATACAATAATACAGCTATTTATACTAAAAAATAATGCTTAAGCATCACTACTATTGCATTTTTCAAGCTTAGCTGTAAGAAATCATCGCAACCGTTAATTAAAGAATTAGTACCTATTGAAACTGTGTGCCGCTGCGTCCTAGGCAGTTGCAGGCTATTTGGAAAATGTAATAATCTCCGACAATCCTAACACAATGCACAATTACAATGAGAGATCCCATTTTTGTGTCAGTATACGACCTGAAATCCTTTATGATATAAATAATTTTTGAAAACCATTCATCTATCCATTGCATTTGATATTAAAAATAGTTTCAGGAAAATTAAATGAATTAGTAACCGTGGATTCAAGCTCTGAGAGAAATTGATGCAGCTACAGTAACTTCCCGTATTTATAACTAGGGGATATATTGTATTGATTAGGGGTAATAAATTAATAAAGGAATGCGAATAGGTAATACAGGTTTTACAGTAGATTCCATAGAGTTGACAATATTTCCAATCACAAAATAAGCTTTGCTGAGATCCATGTATCGTAGATGACAACAAAATACTATTGTCAAAGTAAGTAGGTAGATTAATATGGGGCGGCATTTTGTTTAGTTATGTCACTGGATAGCTGTGTCTAGTTACATTTCAAAATTTGAGAAATTATTATGTATTGAAAAAAGCAGGCTTAGGTCTTGTCCAGATGGCACGATTTAACTCGCGCGCATTCCAGGTACACGTGACCTCATTGTGCAGTCCACATGCAGTCGATCGCCGGACTCTCGACAACGCGGCATTTTTATAACCATTCTAAAATTAATTACGAGTACCACCCTTCAAGCTCAAAACGACAGTTGAATGGTAATTTCAAAATAAATTACCTCACTAGGTTGTACAATGGCAAGAATATGTCTTGCCAGTTATCGCGACATATAAAATCTCAAAGAATCCTTGTGTCACCATTGATTGTTGGCCTTTCTCCTCGCAGTCGCCCTTGTTTTGTTATGCGGATTCAATATTTAATTACGTCACATAGCTTGTTCACCGCCAAATGAAACGCGTTATATGGAGGCAACACATTTGTATTAGAGCGTAAAGCGCGGTGGGACACACACCATCTGAACAAGGTCTTTTTTATGCTTCTAATTAGTTTATTTACAGCACAGTGAAAAAAATATTTACACACGAAGAACACCGCGAGACGGAAAAGTTTGAAAACCACTGATTCTAGATTCTATGGTATCATTTATAAAATGAATCTATGATAATATATCACTAACAAATAAATCAGTAAATAATATTTAATTCGATAGTAAATAAAATCTGGTGTATTAAATTTATTGTAGCTATCTTGTAACTGGATATAATATTTTTTGTATCGAGTATTCTAGTAGTTTAGATGTATCTTTAAAAAAATGATAGTATTACGAAAGAATTTTCGGTAATAAATAAAAGTCGAGCATGTTTTTATTTAAACATAATAATAGCAAGGACGTAAAGGAGATACCATCTCAATACAAAGAAAGATAAATGATTTAGAAGGAGCCCTTTATATATCTTAACTGCTTTTCTGGTAAGGCCATGTTTGCTTTTTTAGATAAGGCATCTTAAACCGAACAGATGATTGATACTGCCTTCGTAGAGGCAGCCATTTTCAAATAATGATACTAATAAATTTGAAACACATTATTCTTTGGAGTTTTTTTTTTCTAAATGTAAACGCTTTAGTGCTTATGTCATAAATGATACACACAATAATATTGTCATATAACAAGCCTTTGAAAGTGACATGTTCCTACATTAAAGATAATAATAGTTTCATATTATTATCCTATAATAATAATATGTAAAGATGTAGTAGTCATATTGACGAGAACAATAATTATTATAGTGAATGAATAATTATTTTATTCTAATTTTGAATATACGAGTATTAAAATCGTGTAACAAGCTCATGCTCTTTATTGAAATATTCAATGTATTTATTTATTTGAAGTTAACTATTGGCTTCTATCTCAAAATAAAACTGATCGTCCTGAAAAATGTATGAGTGCATGATTTTTATTAGAGCTATTAGAATCTTTGGTTGTTTAAGGTGCGATGGTTACGGGTTCGATTCTAGTGGAAAAATTACATGAAGTTTGGTTCCGTCAAATTAAAAATCGGAACCTCGGTTTAGAATGCGGTTGCGATGCTTAAAAACAAAAAAAATGAGATATTTTATTTTATTTATAACGTATGAATGTAATAATGGCTATAATACATATTTTACTAGTGGTCATTTCTTCATTTATTTTTTATTTCTTCAGTTCATTTCTTCATGGCTTAAAATCTTGACCACCCTAAAATTCAGTCAGATTATAAACGATCAAGACTCTCTACCCTTTTTGGTCCTCTGCTTCTCTCAGAGCGGAGTGAAGGTTATCTCCATTAAGAATCATTCACTTGGTCACTCCAGTACGCCGACTCTGTTTCGTCTTCCCTGGAGGCTACCTAAAACCACCAGTCTCTTCAGATTATCTGGTTCACGCCGAATAATATTAAATTTACAAACAACTGCAGAATGCATCTAAGACATATTATTGAGATCCATTCTTTTATCTGTAGTCTCTAGATGATCGACTATTTCGTCTTGTACTCTGTCCAAAAAATACAAAGCATTCGCTGCGAATACCACAACTATACGAAGGCATCAATTGCCATTCGCTCCCTTGTCATCAAAGTCCATGACTCGACACCACAAAAAATATAATGATTTTATCTATAATACTATAACTATTTCTTTTATGCAACGAATAATTCACAAGATTTAAGAATGTATCATTCTAATTATTGAACATACGTAATTCAGAGAAAATATAGCAAATAGAAAAAAAAAATCAAAAAAAGTAAGACACCCGGCAGGAATCAAACCTACGTCTTTTGGGTTTCACGCCCTGTGCAGTACCACTATGCTAATTCTAACTAAACAATTCACAAGGATGGCATCTGGCGACATCAATAAAATCATGGAATAATTTATAAGCCGTTTGATGAATTATCAAAATCCAATAAGTCAAACAAGTGATACATACATATTATCGTCCCCTCAATACTACAAGTAAATAAGTAACTTGATTTTCACTGTTTTTGAGTTAGCTATTGAATATAATTCTACATTTCTTTATCTAAAAAATGATAAAACTAGGTAAGTCAGAAGTTAATGTGTTTGAAAATATTAGATAGCTTTAAAATCATACATGCACAATGTTTTTCCATACAATTGAACATTATTTAATTGTTTCCAATTAAACAAGCACAAATTTCTATGTTTATTTTAAATAATAATTTTAGATTAGATTTATGTTAAATCAAGTAAAGTTTAAATTTATTTTTCCCAACAATGGAACAAATCAAGTTATCTAGTTGTAGTATGTGACGATATGAAAAGTCTCTAGTATATAAACCAGAAGGAAGAGTAGAGAAAACCATGAGTTCGGTAACTTGATGATATAGGAGAGACTGGGAGTAATAAACTGATGAGAACAATTCTGAATAAAAATGTGAGCTTATTTAAGGAAATTAAGGTCTTCTCTAGGATAAAGAGGCAGATAATAAGTTAAACCACTGGACGAAGGCGTTTTTTCATATTTTTAGAAATGCAGCCGTAGAATCTTTGAAGAGCAATTCAAGGCTTCATGCATTTAGCTATTTTTTTTTATTTACATGTCTGAAACTGAGTCGAATGTTCCTAGATACTTCAACAATTTCATTATGTATTCTATAAGTTCCAGGATGTCTATATACTTACTAGGTACTAATTATAAATAATTTTGAGTAACAATATCTTATTACGTATCTACGACTTAACGCATAGTGATTTAATGCAATTTCAAAAGATTCACTCATCCAAGAAAAAAGAAACCATAAAATAATGGAAAAAGAAATATTTTCATTTTTGATTGTAACATTTTATAACATGAAGGTTTTTATGTAATAACAAATATCTTTACATATATGAAATTATTCACTTCAAAACAATGGAATAATGCCATAACATCATGTTTCGCTTGTAATTATAATTACATTTAGATGGATGTATTCAATCAGTAGAACCTGCATTTTTCAAAAAAAAAATATTTAGTACCTAAATATTTATTTATCTATCAAAATAATATTATATTGATTTTGCAACTTATTACCTAAAATTACTTATTTCATTTGCAAAGTTTTTCTGATTTCATTTATAATAATACAGAGATAATAGAACGACATTAAGTATTATGTCATCAAACCATGTTTAACTTGTTGTCAAAAAATGTATAGGTATCACTTTGTTAATATAAGGGTCTTAGGCGCGAATCATACAATTATTGACATCATGTATTAGTAAACATGCGACTACGTTATAGTTCTTATAATTCTTCATAATATAAAACATTTTTTTATGTATGTCACTTCACTCATTTTTTGACGCCATAAGGGTATAGTTTTTGTAATGTTGATTAGTATACTTCCTCAATAGGAAGTTGTCACAATAATTAAGGAAAATAATAAAAAATCGGCGTACTACTAAAGTATAGTTTTGAGATAAACGCGTTCAAATATTTTAATTAGATATTAAATACAAACAAGACATACGCATACATTTTGACCACCAACGGTACACGCAGTCGTCAAATCAGAATGATTTTTGCTGACGTATTAACACAATGCTTACGGGCCCTTTTAATTAATTTTGTAATTCACGTGTTAATTTGCATTTGAAAAGTAATTAGCAAAAACACAATTTTGTGCGGCCCGTAAGCTATGGGTTAACCCATAAAGGTAACGAGAGTAAAAATCGTCTTTGTTCTGGCAGAACAGACTAACTGGAGAATACTAGTTTTGAGTAATTTGACTTTGAAGTTATTAAAATGTTTGAAATAATGGTCTATCATGTGAGTTTATTAAGTAATCGTAAAAAGGATGACTTTAAAATAAAGACTGTTTTATTTATTTATTAAAAAGTTTTCCAGACGGTCAAGTTTTAAATAAGGAACATTTTGGTACTAACTCAATATGTCATTTTTTCGAATTAGTGTCTTCTGCCAGAACAGTGACTAAATATTGTCATAGTAAACGGCCTAATTTTACTTAATCTTAACTTAATTAATTAAACAAATAATAAATCAAATAATACAATGCAGTTCCACCACGAATCATTGACAGTTGACACTTTAAAAGAAATTAACTTCCTCTCTTAATAATTGGGACTTCATAATGGGAATATTGTTATTTTTTCAGTTAAGGTGTCAAACAAATTATATGTCTAACTTCAAGTAGACTGTGATCTACTTAACACTCTACCATTTTCATTCTTCAACTTGAACACAATACGTATTATATTTGGCTGACACTGAGGCGTTACATATTAAACAACACCTTTCTTTTACCATCAAAAAGAAAAATAATATGTTTACTCTTCTCTTAATATACTCAATTGTGTTCTTAATGTCATCAATTTATTCTTCTATTGTGCAAAGAGCATACTGCGCCACGGTAAAAAACTAAGCCTCTGTTTAAAGTATGGATATTTGCATCGTCCCTTCTATCCACTTTTGTAGCAGGCCGTGAGTGAGGCTCAATGAAATCATATTACATTACAACTAAATGCACTTAAACGATTTGCATATTTTTACAATATAATCCTATAGCATATGATTCGATTACTTGTGCATTAAAAATTCTTGTTTTTTAGATAAAGGCGTTTATATTCAGACCGTAATCCCCAATTATTGAAAATTACGATAGTAGTGGTAGTTATTGATTATCTTCGAAATGCGTTAACCTGTTCGCAATGAAAGAAAATTTTCGATTGAATATTTCGTTTAAATTATTAAAATTTAGTTTATTCATAATTTTCTACAGTTTATTATATTGCATTTGAAGTATGAGCAATAACTAACACTACCATCGAAGTATACAGTTTCGTGTCACTGCCTGAATATATAGTGGACCTTGCTAATGGACGAATAAGAAAGAGTAAAATGGTAGTTTGTTGCCGTTGCTTCTAATAACTTTAATATAAATAATGAAATCATTCGTATTTATTAATACTTTAATAATATATCAAATAAACAGAGAATAAGAACTGATGTTTATTAAATTTATTATTTTTCAATTCACTATAAATACGTCTCACTTTTAAATTCATTTATTGTATGGTATAATATGTAATATATTATTATATTCCATAATATACCTACTATCATTACTTATCGCAGTTTTTTTTATGTATGTGGATTTTGTTATATTTGATGCCACAAACCTCAATTAATGATACAACTCATTCCGATAAAAGCTTTTATGTTAAAGACAAAGGTTCCAAAACTTTCCTTTGTACCATTCCTCCTGCATCTTTTCAATTTAGTTCGAATACTAAATACTTACCACTAAGAACTTGTCTATTTATACACTTTTTTTTTGTTCTTGATCAATAGAAAACTTTTTTATATATTATACGAATGAAACAAAAGCTGAATTAGAGAAATTGTTTTTTTTAAACTCATCATCTGCTCACTGTCGAAAGTCACTATATTCAAAAATCAAAAAGAAAATAAAATTGTACTAGTGTTATGTTAAATATTCAAATTAAATAACTTTGTAATTATTATTCCCGTATAAAACAGTATGTTTATTGTTAGTGATATTATTTCTAAAATGAAGGTAACAATCGTCATTTTTTTTTTTTAATTATTTTACTGACTTATTGTAATGATATAATCGTACATAATATAATTAACTTATATTCCATAAAAAAAACTTTATTTGGTTACGTTTCACGGCAAGCTGACATTGTGCAAGATTCAGCGCTCGAAATGGAAAAGTTTACAAACCGGAGCGCTCGACAAATTTTCTGAAGATATTTACATAGTCATCAAATCGTATGTGTATTATATAAAAATAAGTGTGTCAGATTTTCTATTCTATGGCTTATCTAGCTCAGATGGTCACATATTTTTTCCACGAGACGGAGCGATAATTTTACAGATTTCACGAGCTAGAACGGCGCTCCGGTGCATTCCGTTCCATTTCGAGCCCTTGGCAAGATTGCAAAATGTTTATATTTTATACCAAGTATGCGTAAATTAATAAAGTTAAACCCCGTTTACACGTGAATGGATTTACTGTTCACAGTAAGAAAATGTATGGGTAAACATGTATTATCCTGCAGTTGGCAAGATTGCGTGCATGACTCAAACAAGTTTGGTAGCTTCTGAATTTTAACGTCCAAGTAAGATCTGCGCTCACGCAGTAGAACAATAATGGCGAATCTGACGGTAAAAAAACGAAAAACTCATTTTGAGGTTAACCGATTTTCAATACGTCCTGTCAAATAGTACTTTAACATCACGCCTCGGTTTCCATTGAAGAATGAGATTGGAGAGACAGTCAGCATTTTTACGTGTAAACAGTTAGTGAAAATAATAGCAGTAATTATAATTATAAATGTATTCTATGTGATTCGTGCGCAGTAGTAGAAATTGCATTCTGCGCAATTTAATGTTTAAGTTCTTCGACTATAATAGATTACTCATAGGCGCTTTCTAGATAAAATTGTAAAAAAACATGAGTGTTCTCAATTTACTTTTGTAGATAATGGTTCTTTAATATTTCATTAGTAGGTATCACCATTTTGTGCTTGCAGTGAAAGGTGAGTACGGGGGTTTTGGAATTTTTTTTTTTTCACTAACGTTTAATTTTCGTGGGGGTATAATGCTCTGTTACTAATTTATTTGCTATGATTAACGACATTTTATACACAATTTCAATTGAGTTATGAAAATAAAATGCTTATATTTATAGTAGTTACATGTTTGAATTATTTTACGCATAAATATGTAAGTATCTGATTATAATTCTTATTAATTACAATTTTAAGACGTTCACAACAAGACAAAGAAAATCAAAGAAATAGAGCAATATTAGTAAAAGAGTAAATACAAAAAATATAAAGTACAATATGGAAGTACGCCAAATGAGTAAAGTAGACTCTATTTTAAGAATTTTTAAAACAATGTCCACCTATATAATATTCATTAAAACTGTTTCTATTTTAAGAACATATATTTAATTTGTCCTCGTTTAATCATTAAAATCTCAATACTTATGTTATAAGTATATTATATGTAACGCCGAATGTGCGAAATTGACTATTACATGAAATGAGCAAAATTTTGCATTATTCATGAAAAATGCAAGCCCGTTGCCTTATTAATGAGTTTGACAAAATATCTGCCGAGTGCGTGAATTCAACAGTAATTTTTCTGCCTAGTTCATGCATTGGACAAATTAGACAGTAGCGCTACAGTGGTATTTTTTTCAACTAAACTAAATGTGTCAAATGCTCATGCATTGGTCGAAATTTACGTATTATCTATGGTCAAAATAGATGGTTGCGCTCCGGTGGTGTTTTTTGCAACTAATCAAACTAACCAAATGTGTCAAATTTCATTGATTATAATATAAAAATATACCAATCAATAACTACAATGACGTTCATATCCATTTACTATGCGCAAAAAAATCTAGAACTATAATAATATGATAACGGAAGAATTTTATTAAAAGGTATTTTCGCGATTTGATTCGTGCTTAGGTATCAATCGTGCAATGGTCGATTGTATGTTTGTGATAGTTTGTTGACACTTGCTATCTAGCCTCAAACTGGACATTCAGTTGAATTCGGAATTTCAAAACCTAGCCTAACCTAACCAAACCTAATAATAATAATATTATATTATGTCCAATTATAACTAATAAAACCATCCGTATTAAATTTACTTTTTCTACTGTCATGTGGACAGTTTAAGAATTCCATACCCTGGTGAATTCACGTACTCGGCAGATAATTTACCTAATTCATGAATAAGGCAACGGGCTTGACTATTACACGAATTAACCAAAATGTTGCCCATTATATGTAATAGTCAATTTCGCACATTCGACGTAACATCTATAGAAACATTTAAAGAATAATATGATTAATATTATCATCGCATGTCCCACAGTTCGTCAACCGCCATGTCACATGTAAATACGTTTGTCCCCGTAAAAAGCCCGCGCGCATTTCTGCTTATAATTTATTCAAATCGTTTTAGATGTTTTGTTTCTCCGTAATTTACAAAATGGCCCCACTTTCCCACACCCCGGTCGCTTTTCCCACTCGGGCGATGAGACGACGTATCCCACTTGTACCCATTCTGTCGCCGATCTGTACGTATAAAATAATATAATATCTGCATTATAAGCGGGTGAAGTGGGCTTATTATTATTAGTGCTTTATTCTGTCCCGTTTTGCCCATAATTTCGGACACGTCTCATGTAGTCGTTTCAAGATTGTATCATTTTTATTCAACATATTATCATTTTGAAAATACATGGAAGGTATTTTCAATAATAAACAATCTAAATTTTTTGTATTATTTAAGTATTGAATTTTAAAATAATAATGTTCTCAATCGTAAGTATAATATATTCAATAACAAAACTGGGTAGACAGCGGAAGCCATCTTTATTATGAAGCTATTAGGAACCCCCCTTTCCATTTTTTTTTTAAATAATTTTCTTGCTGTCGTCGTATGTATTTGAGGCATTTAACAAGTTTGCTGCATCACATGGAGGAAGGAATGATTCCGATCCCTCCTAACATTCATCATTTTTAACCCCCGACTTCTCTGTTTCGGCACGGGTATAGAGTACACTTTATAAATCACTAAAGATAAATGACGGCAAAGCAATTCCAAGTCTTTTTTTATTTTCTAAACTCTTTCTTTAAGCAACAAGGTGCATAGTTTTTACATCAGTTCCATGCAGCTTTGTATCAGGACAAGAAAGTATGACACTAAAATCTACTCATTCTGCAATCTTTTTCTAACATATCAATTAACATAAAAAGAGCTAATTGTGATAAATATATCACTTTACGTATTCTGGTGGTCGATTAAGTATAAAATTTAATCGTCTGAGCTGTCAAAAGGTGATATCTTTTAACAGTCTCTCTCTTGGCCGTGCTAACTTTGAGAACGAGACAAAGTACGTCCATTTTACATATTGAGAGTTGAGCTATTCTGACTGTTTTACTGCAATTGCAATGACATTACTAATAATACACTTGTAGGTTATGTTGATATGTCTGATGTGTCAATACAAAATTCTTGTATTCGGCTCATTACCGACTAGATGGCGCTGGTTCGGTCCGCTTGTGTGCGGTCTTATCGTATCGGTCCGGTTTGTATATAAAGGACCTTCTGTGTTAATTTGGAACAATAAAAATAACGGAAATGTGCTAAAATGATAACTGAGAATGGACCTGCTGACACGTTTATAGCGTCATGAAAGGCGGCTGTGCACAATCAATATATATTATATGATGGGTGGAGATGGGGTAACTCAAATCATCGTACGTATGTTCACAACATCAAAGTCAGCTCGGTTTGCTAGTTAAATATAATTTAACCGGAAGTCGATTGCAAAGTCATTTATATTAATTATCAACCGCCATTATTTATATTTTACGACTAACTTTAAAAATGATTTTTTATTCATTTTAATGGCGTTAAGAACATTTTATTTCGGTAATCGCTTTTTATAATTGTTTACATGTATAATTAACTACTTTTTTTATTCAACTTAAATAATTTACAAGATTTGAGAATGTAACATTCTCTATTTTGAATATACATAATCAGAAAATAGCCTACTAAAAAAATATCTGTTGGATTCGCGACCAGGCGTTGGTTAGGAATTAAGGCACTTAAAATGATACCTTGATTTAAAATACAAAAACCGATAGCCAAACATAACGCAATTTGTTAATCATTTCATGTAAGAACTAAATACTGATAAATTTGTCGTAATTAGATAGGGTTCCCGTAGCTTAATTATTGGTAAAGCATATTGCCGCGAATGCTTTTCGGTTATTTGCGGTTATCTCAAAATGGAGGTAACCAACTTTAAATCTAACGATATCAAGTATACTAACGTGATTAATATAAAATATTATAATCTTACCTCTAAGTGCACAGTGACCGCTCTATATGCTCTGTCTGCTGTGTTTTGAGCTTGGCAGGTCAGCGTTTTGTTATGGTGTTTCCTTTTGGGTTTCAGTCTCAGGAATGACCTTGCGGTGACCTTCTTCCCATCTTGGAGCAGCTCAGCGGTGTAACGCAAGTCCTGAGTCATCACATTGCCTTCACCATCAATCCAGGTTATCTGTAAGAATAAAACGAGGTTTTGTTAATTATATTTATTATAATTCTGTGGTTGCAGGGTTAAAGTTCTTAAGTTGCGTTTTTTACGAAATTAAGTTTTAATGACATTGTTCATAAAAAGTAAACATGTGCTCTTTTTTGTGTATCGTAGATATTTTCACATGTAAGTAAAATAAAATAGATATCTTAATTCGTAGAAATAGCTTAAATCGAGAAAATCGTTTTTAACTGTAAGTAAAATTACTTACTCAAAAAATTGAATATAACACCACAATTTCTTTTATTTTGTTAACTGTCAAATCATGCTGGAACTGCATTGTATTGTTGTTTAATTTATTAAAACGCAATTAAACTCTGAGGCGGACAAAACCGGTCCTAATTTATTGATTAAAAGTGGAAAAAGTAACACAAAAAAATGCGTTTTATTAAATTAAACAACAATATAACACCACAATATCAAAAACTTAATAATACATAAATAATTTAAAATAAATAAAAAAAGATACACCAATTAACTTCTAAGCAAGAGTATTATGAAAACTGTGATTTATTTAAAAACCGATTAGGTATCTCAGTTGCAACCAACTGACTTTAGCATTTTTACCCCGAAACCACGGAATTAACAGTAGAAATAATATTTTAATGTCTATAAGAGTCGAAAGTTGTAAATAAAATACACTGTTAATAGTGAAATATTTATATTTATTTGCAGCTAGCAAAAATGTTCATTTATTATCAAGAAATACCTAATTATTATAAAAATTCTTGATTTAGTAATCACACTCACTTTAGTTTAAGCTACCTGAGGTTTTGGGAGTCTGTAACTTGTAAAGGCACTTTGCAATTTAAATATAATTATATATGTTGAATAAAAACTCTGTTAATAATTTCATATTGTCACCATTGTAGTAAGCTGAGTATCCAAAATTCTGAGTCCCCTAATTATCACCACGAATTTAATTTACATAAAAAATACTCCGAATTAAAATTCCTTGATTTGACCATTTTTACAAAGTTGAAAAAAAAACATAAATAAATAAGGCAGTGCAATGCGGAATAATAATTTAAATTGAAACGGAAAGTCCCTTTGTAAAAAATAAAATAGAATATAAAAAAAAACAAAATACACCACACACTCGGTCCACACGGCCGGGGTCATTAAATACCCCTGGCCCATGAATAAAATAAAAACCTTTTTTTAATTTAGGGTGACCTGCCGTTCTAAACAGCCCGCCGGTTCACATTGATAAAGGGTAATAAAGGGGGCGAAGTTATATGGACCCTCCTTTAGTTATACAGGTTGTATTGTGAAGATAGATTTCTAGAAACTATTTACTGGATAATGCCATTTATATGCAAGGTTTAAATTAATACATTATTATTTTTTTCAGTCGTTTGACGAGAGGGTTTAGACCACAATATACAAAGATACCTAGTCTCAATTCATTTAATTGTGAAAATGTATATAGGATGCAAGCAAGTTGCAATAACGTTCTCAGGAGCTTGGATTTTTCCGCGCTGACGGATTTATCAGCACCGTATGTGGCTTAGGTTTAGTCTGGTCTACAATATATTCATATGGGGGTTGCTCGCTAGGGAGAACCATATGCGACACGACTAACCATTTTAAAAAATGTAGCAAATCAATGCTTCAATTTTTATAAGATGCAGTCAACTTTGTACAATGAGACAGGTATATTCCCACAAACGATAAAATTCCGTTAGGCATTCCCACAGAACAGATAATAAATAGAATACCGATAGGCCATATTCAATATGCCGCATGGTGAAGCAGGATTTTGACTATGTGAGTGTCCTACGAAAATGAAGCACGCATTATGCACGTGCAATGGTGTGTGTAATACACCAACATTAAATGAGCGTAAATGCATAAACCGAGAGCAGCTTTTAGTATTCGATGTAAAACGTATTATTGACACGTGTGAAAGTTTAGCCCGGATTCTTCCTTACTCGAGTCGGTTACCTGCTATCGCCTTACCCGTTATATATTTCAGTTCCAATTATTTCTGAGTTCCCTGGGCATTCCTTACCTGTCAGTGATTGAAACACCAGCAAATATCCATCGTAAATGAAATAGATTGCCTCTGTATAGTAGAATAATAATAAATTATTATAAAGTTAATACAATTGATTATTTGATTTTAGAATTTTAGATTTATTTCCTAGCTCTAAATACACATAATATATGTTTTTAAAACAACATCTTGCGATAATAAAACAAATATCTCAAAGTTAAACGTAATAATTAATATTCCATAGGAGCATGTAAATGGTTGTGTAATTGTTTCAACTCAATTTATAGAATAATACAAAATGCACTTTAAAACAATTGTAAAACATCCTGTGTCGCGCTTACGCCGTTTTAAGCGACGCCTGGGTAGAAAACGACGCCCACAAGTGGACGCCTAACCAATTCGCATCAGCCGAAGGCTACACCTTTACCATGTAAATAAAGATGGACAGTAGATTTATAAAAAGGCGAGGAAAGAAAACTTTTGTATCGATTTAAATGCCTGTATTTAGAGTTTCCGTATTCGCAGCTTTTTGCCTGCCGAACCCTTTTAGAATTTATTTGCCATTGCACGGGCAATGATCTTTCTATTTACATACAATCTACTATCATTTATTTTTAAGACACTGTATATAATAGTATGTTCTTTTACATATTAATAACATATATTATCAGCCCGTTATTTGATCAAGAGTGTTCATCATTGTTCATGTTGATCGGTCGTTATTGTGATTATTCTTTCTAGCCTAAGCTTGAGTCCAATTTTTTTATTAGAATTTTTTTACAAGAATCCAACATTCTAACCGTTCTCCCAAATATTGTCCTGCGGTACACATCTACCAATCATATTATCATACATAATTTGACAATATTTATGGGATATCTATAACCAGTAGAAAAACTCTTTTTGAAACAAATACAACACCCAGCAGGATTATATACGCTATAATACGTGTCATATCTAATTGCAACCAAAATTAACTACTGATAGTTACAATACTCTCTGGAGCGCATTCTTAATTGCGATGTTCATTGCGTTATTTGTTGAATAAAAAATAGTTTATTAAATCATATTGTCATTTTACACATCGTAGTTATATAATATTATATAGATTCTTGAACATAAAGATACACGTTTATTAATTTATATAACATTTAGTCTTTACATAGGGTAATAGTTTTTTCAAACAAACGTAATAATTATTGATTATAATTTTAATCAATAATTACTAATGTTTGTTTAATCTCCTTGTAAACTACTGAACCAATTTTGATTAAACTTTCCAGTTTAAAGATGACATTTTTGGTACGAATTCAGTTTACAAAAACAAAAATTTTCAGTAGAGATTGAAAACACTATTTTATAAATAAATGCAACAATTTCAATGTACTATGTGTATATTTTGAAAGATGAGCATTTTTTTATCTTAAAAATAATATTTTAAAATAACACGTAGGCATAAAACAAAAAAATTAAAAAATCAAAGTTAAAGTATCAATTTGTACATCGCATATACCTAGACCCCTCTTCCACGTTTGCCAATGTTTTCGGACGAATTTTGATAATAAGTGTGGCGACATTATGGAATATATATATATAGGCCATTTAAATACAATAAAATCACTTTTGACACAAATGTATTATATAGAAAATAGACTCTTTTTATAGGGACGCCTTCAAATTCAATCAGTTTTTTTTAACTTTAGATCAGAACGGTAGTATGGTTCACTTGTCTTACTACTAGTAGATAATACTCGTAGCTGATAAAATAACATCATAATATAATATTAACCCGGGTTACTCTTAGGGTTCGCCTAAAAATCGGTTAATGAAATTAGTTTGGCTGAAATACGTGGTTGCAAAAAAGTTTAGTTTGAGAAAGTGTAACAAGCTAGGAGAGGCCTTCATTCATCAGCGGTTTGTTACCTTGTCAAGATTAAATAATATTATATTAATAGAGATAAGACTTAGAGATAATTTATTTTTTAGCTAATATTACTAATTTATTCAAACGAGTTATGTTTTGTGTTTATAAATAATATAATAAATTTAAATACAAATTTATAGACGTATTTTTATAATATTACTCATATAATATTTTACACAAGTGCCGAATACTTACTACATAGCTTTTTATGCAATAACATGGCCATCCTTTGAAAACACCACCTTGTGCGGTTTCTATACATTATACGTATAGACATAGGTCTAGACTTCAAAGCCTACCCACAGATTAAACCAACATAGTGACTATCAGAATTAAATATAACCGTATGATATTATCAAATCTATAATATATATATATATATATTAAATAAATTGGCATATCGCTTACCTGGTAAAATCCATTATAATGTGGTTTAATATAAAGTTTTTATTCATTTTATTTTTTATAAGTTATTGATATTGATTTTATTATTTATTATTAATTAACTGGTATAGTATAGCTCTAAGACTGAACAATTAGTAAACTTTGTCGAAAAGGTATTAAAGTTGTTATATTGTTCTATCATTTTTGTTCGCACTTGCAGCGCTTTTTAGTGGACTGTAAGTAAAGGAAGATTTAGATGATGAGGGGGGGTATACAAGGATTCAATCCAGGCACTATCCATTGATGTTGATAAGGCGGGTACGCTGGGTTGGCTCAGTCACTGAACTGGTACGATCAGTCTCACGGTTACACTGTACTTGGGACGGATGGGTGGGTAATGAGTTTATGAATTACGGTGATTGAGCCGTAACTCGCAATTAAATTACTTATTCGATGACGCTAGGGGCAAACTAGTGCATGTCTTGAAACTTTGATGGTCTGAAGATAACTAAATTGTTTATAACATGCCTGGGCATACAACAATGATTGTGGGAGGTAGGTAAAGAATATGTATAGGATTAGCACTTCCATAATTGGCCCAAACACACACGAATAAGTATTTGTTGACCATATAATATATTTTTATACAAGTGAATTATTCATTAAATATAATGTGCACTGTTTGTAGAATTGTTTTGATCTCGTGCATCTGTTAAATTTATATTTTCAAAATTCATCAACTTATTGTAACTGGGCGATTGTAATTTCACAAATGAACAAGTGACATCTAAATAATTGAATAATACAAAGTTTTTGTAAAATGAACTTTCCTGCCAATTCCAATTTTGATTTTTTACGTATATATAATATCTTATATTATATAAGTTAACATATTTTAGATTCGATTTTAATTTGATGTTCTTTTGTGTGACCTTATTAAGCAGAGTTATTTTTCATGTTTTATGCCTATATACCAGTAGCGAAGAATGGAGGTAGGGTGTTAGGATCCGCCATAAATAGTGAATATTAAACTCCGTTAGTCAAACTAGGACTACAATTTACAGATGGTGTTAGTTAGTTTTTAAATTCAATTAAACCCTGCCCATGCAAACCATAATAGTTTTGGTATACTTTGGGCGATATGACAAAATTTTACACACTTTTTCATTCATACTTATTTGTTTTCGTTGAATGAAGAATACATACACAATATATTATTACTGTTGGTTCATTTTTTTAAATTCATCAAGCCCTGCCTAAACCAAACTATAATAGATAATAAATATTATCATATCTATAAAATATCCAAAGTTATTTATGATTTATTAATTTCATAATTTTAGATATTTTATATAGTTTTTTTGACTATTATTTAATTCAATTTTAAAAACTAACCAACGCAATATGTAAATTGTAGTCAAATTTCAATGAAAACCAATACGTATGACTGACAAAATTTAGTGTGCACTATTTATGGTGGACCCACCCTTCGTTACTGCTATATACATACATATATTTTAATATTGATGAATGTAATTATTATTGTTTTTTCAAGTATGGTAATTATATATTGATCAACGTAGCGAACCCGTGCAAAGCTGGGTACTTCAAAAAATTTAATATAAAACCGAAAAAACGAGCGTTTTGAAACGTTGTATAAATAATGTATTATCTCTATGACAATAATTAATTACAATCTTTTTGACGACTCCTTGACATAGCACGTCAGACAGACATATACTTCTCTACGGTTTGTATTTCATGGGGGGTGAGGCCGTTGCAAGTGTAAGGGATGATGTAAAAGCAACATGATAAAAAGCGTGTGTATCAAAAAGGCTTTTATTTATAGCAACCCTTATTGAAGGAGCTTGCACTAAAGTGTAATAGCTTTTTAGGGTCAGACGGAGAACGCCGTCCATCGAGCTTTTTAGTATTTGACAACATTTTTCATATCTTGGGAACGGAGGAATTTATGCATTCTCAGAATGCTTTTATTTACATACTGGCATTTTTATCCGTCATATTATATGATGGTACACAATTTATTCAGAGAAAATGGTAATAAAATATCTTACATAGAAGATAACGTCTTCAGCTGTCATGAAAATAATAATGATAAGTTGGCATATAATTTTAAAGTAAATATATACACATACAGTGCTTAAGGAAAAGCATTAATCATTTTGTGTAACCGGCTGATTCTAAATAGAAAACTATTAAATGAAATAAAGTATAATGATACATATTGCACGTAATTAAACGTTTTATTAATATTAAACTTAATATTCCAGCTTAGTATTCTATAGGTATTAAAATCGATGCGACAAATACATATTTGGTTATGTTAATCGGGCCATGATAGCCGAGCGGTTTAAACATTGGCTTATAATGTCGTAGGTCCTAGGTTTGAATCCTGGGTCTGGAAAATATACATATTGTTTTATAATTTCAGTTTGCAGTCAGAGTATGGACCTAATAGGTTGAGCAAGTGGCAAGTTAATACAACCTCCACTCTGTGGAGGCCCATATGATCCCCTAAGGATAGAACATGGTAAAATAGTAGTAATCTTCGACTACACCATATTATTTAGAATGCTCGTCTCATGTCCCCACTAGACAGATAACAAATTATAACCCTTTTTAAAAAAATCAATGTATGTTACTTGAATTATTGTTGTTTTTTTTTAAATTAATTTCTTTTGGTATACAATTTTTTTTGGTTTGTATTTTCTTTGGTTTTATGTGTACTTTTTATTCTAAATGTCATGTTGTGAACGTCTTCAATTAATAATTTCTTATGGGCTCAGTGTATCTTTTTTAAATATATAAAGAAAAGATTAAAATATATATGCCGGTTGTGGCAATAAATTTAATGATAATTACTTTCTTTTTTTGGATCATTGTAAGAATAGCTCAAATGCTGAATGAATATTTTATTACTCAAATATAAAATATGAATCGTATGTCCAAAATAAACACTTTCGGGAAAACGTAATTTAAGATTTTTCACTCGGCTTTCTGGTTTTCTGGTTTCAATAATTTCAGGTTTCTGTTAAGCATATACTCTGAAAAATATTATGATACTTAAGATAGGTATACAATCTGTACTTAACTCACGTTGTGCATAACTGTGTAACATGACATGACATCACAGAAAAGCTAAGGTTAACGTCCGTTTCATAGTATGTAAAGTGTAACAAAATATGTACAGTGTGATTTGCGGCGGTTAGTTTGAATATCGGTATCCATATTACGCTATTTTGAGACACTCGCAATAAATCGTCAGGCACATTTAGGACTGCAAATTTAATATAATATTTTCTTTTTGCAAACATAATATCATCATAATTAAAAAAGCGAATAGCAAAATAAAAATAATAAAAAATCATGTTTAAAATTTATCGTAAAATATAAAAAAGTGACAACAGATGAATACAAGCGACTTTGCAATCATCATCCGGTTCAATTATATTTAAATAACAAACAGTGTTCGATGTGATATTTTATGAATGTACATACAATGGAAAAGTGCTTGTAGAATCAGAATCGAGAAAAATGTCAAAACGGAGATTACCGAATTTGAAAGTAATAATCTCATTTAAAGAGTACAATAGTTCTCGAAATTATTTGAAATAGTATTATGTTTAAATATGTACTAATGAAGTATTATTGAAAGTTAATTATTAGTTATCAGTAAAATAAAAAACTAAATAAGAGTATCTCCTTGTATTTGAACAGAATCACAGAACAGATTAATAAATATAATTCCGAAAGGTTATATTCCAATGCACTACATTTTGACGCAGGATTTTGAGTGACCAACGAAAATTTACCAAGCATTATGGACATGAAATTATGGACACCAATATTAAATGAGCGCCAATTCATAAATCGAGAGCAAAGTTGTCATTATTCGACGTATGAAATATTCTTGACACGTGTTTAAGTTTATCCCGTATTCTTCCACACTCGAGATTGGTTGCCTGCTTCTCCACATCCATTAAGGCTATACCTCAGTTGAGGCATGGTCTAAAAATATCGTGGCTAGGCGATGCGCGGATTGAGGGTCGCGGGTGCAAATGACGCATGCCAAACGAAATATAATTTGTCATATAAATCCAACATGCGTCTATTTGAAGTTCTGTTTATTGTTCTATTAGTAACAATAATAATATATTCATTGACATGTTTTCTTTTTAAAGTAAATGGGTAACGTTTTTTGTCATCTTTACACGATTTAAGAATTAATAACCCCGTCGCCATCACGAAACAAATTGACGTATTCACACCTCGACGTTCGGTCTCCGAGTGCCAGCGAGTTCAAAATTTCGTCGCGCCTATAGTTGAAAATTATTTGCCGTTTCACTGAAGCTTTAAGTATTTCAGTTCACATTGTTTCTGAGTTCCCTGAACAGAATAATAGAACTAATTTATGTCTTAAATCATTGAACGCTGAAGACGCACTTGGCGCGTAACGATCAGGCGACCGAGCGATGTAATTAGCATGCATTTTAAATGTGATAATTAAAAAGTAATTATCTACTCAGTAGTCAATGTACGAGTGTCGAGAACATCTTGATAAATTTAGTATTATACCAAATATTACTATCGTCAAAAGATTGTGGTATTTAGAAGCTAATATTACATTAAAACTAGAACAATACTTTCTAATTAAAATTAACCGAGAACGTAATATTTTACGAGGTATAAGGTCAAAGGTCAAAGGTTTTATATTTTGTTTTTAACTTTGAATTTACAGCAGCTAGCAGCTACCTTGCAACATATTTCACGGAACACTTGTCTCAGTAAAATTTACGTAAAGAAAGAATCCTAATCCCCGAATGATTATGAGATTAAATTTCTTACGTATTTTTCTTTTGTTGCCCGGAATCTAACAATTTAAATGTAGGTATAGCAACTATAGGCATTTCGCAAACTTGGAACACCGTTAGCCTTGACGTGTGATTACTGCGAGAATTTAATTCCTTAAAAATGATATTTCTCCGGCTTACGTAAATCCCGTATTTTGTTTTGAAAAGAAAACAAAACAATAAGTCCCCAACCTTCAAAGTTCGTGTACTACCCCGAAAGTTTGTTTTACGAATAATTTTATTTCGAGAAAGCTTCTCGCTTCGGATTCGCGAGGAAGTCATAGTAACTAAGTAACTCAGTGGTTTCCAAACTTTATGTTACTACGCCTCCCTTTTAAAAAAATCTACGCGAACTATTAGCTACTATAATTATAGCGAACTTATTTTTTTTGTAATTTTGATTTCCAAAGCTCCAATATTTTATGAATGCATGAATATAATCAGTGAATCAGTGAATAATATTAGCATTAGTGGTCCTTGCATTGATTTATTCACTCTTTTTTTTTTTTTTTAATTTCAACCAAATCGGCAAGTTTAACAATAAAATTGTGCGTTCCTAAACAAATTTGCCTCAATTTTCAACATTATGATTTCACCCTTTTATTTCATTTTTTACGAGAAAGCCAGCACGCTTCACAATATACTATAGAAGTGAGGTATTATAAAATTACTTTCCATATTTTCAGAAAGGTTTGCAAACAACCTTTTATGGGACTGTTTTATGTAGTTTATCTAGCGGTCATTTTATAAAATAAGCATTTGCAAACTGCAAATCTGTAGCTACATTAATTGTGTGAAACTTTTAGCGCCTCCCTTCGCAACACTCCGCGCCTCCCAGTTTGGAAATCGCTGAAGTAACTAATAATTATTATTACCAACGATCCGTCTAATTTTTCTACTTCTTATGTGTAGTGTGCAAGACTCCTATGTCACAATATTTAAGTAAATACATTTTGTATATACTATGTAATTCAGCGGACTAGAACCCAAATGAAAATTTTGTACAATTAAGCTATTGAGAGAGCTTGCGCAGAAAAGATAAACTCAAATTAAGGCTGAGAGAACACCACATGAGATGTGTAGAGCATGGCCCTCACAAAGGGGGGGCTGACAGGGCTCTAGCATGGGGACCCGGCATGGCGAGTCGACCAAATAAGTGAGATACACACACATCACAAATTTGCTCGAATAGTAAAAAAAGTCGCCTGCGGCGCTATTTACCTTTAGTAAATGTTATATTTTAAAATATCTTGCTGTGCGATAAATTTTTTAATTGCGTCATTACTTGATAACTCCATAATTCAAGTGGATGTAAGTTTTAAAAATACCTATCTTAATACCGTGAACGTCATTTGGAAAACGCTACTGTAGAGCGTCATACTGCCTTTCACCTTGGCGATAGGTAGGGGGGCCCGACAAAGATCCTAGCATTGGGGCCCGCTTCAAGATGTGGGGGCCATGGTGTAGACTACTCAATGCAAAAGATAATCGTATTAATAATTACTATCAGTGAATTTATATCGTGTTATTATCATATTTTCCCAATTAATTTCCATAGTACTACATCATCCCTATGTATTCCTCAGATATATAATGATACATCAATAAGATTCAATGAAAACCATGGAAATATGAACTTGTTAAAAAGCAAATGATATTATATTCATATTTCTTACGCTTATCCAATAAATTGAAAATTACTATATACATAGTACATAATGTCTTGTTTGTATTTTTAATTGGCTTACATCACTATTGTGATTGTGAAACTAAGTATATTTTCTAGATACCTGGTTTTAAAAAGTTTAATAGTGAAACATCTTCAGATTATTGAGTAACCTCGATACATTGGTTTTAAGAAAATAGTTCTCCGCGAAGTATTGAACATGTTAAATATTTTTAGTATAGCATACCTATATAGATAATCGTAATACATTACTTAGATTACTTAGAATATCTATAAATTTCTAACTTTATTATTATTAACTTTAAGTTTTCACAAACTTACTGTATGTGTGAACAAATGTAAGTCACATAGAGCTTTCATTCAAAACAAAACAAAAGTTTCACTTTTGTTACACAAACAATATTTTATAGTCGATAATTTTTTCGTAAATCTTTAGCCATTTATGCAATATTTGCTTTATTAAGCTTAAAGAAACAATGTTTGCGAAAGTTTATCGCAGTTAAAACTTAACACGAAAGAAAACATCCCTACTCCTTACCTCAGCAGCTGGTTTTCCTCCAACAGAAACGCACTCCAGCTCGATCTCCTGGTCTTCGGTGGCATTCAGTCGAGAGCCTTGCGTAATCTTCGGTGGTTCTGGAGGCACGAGGACTGATAAGTTCGCGAAACGAGATCTGATTCCTGTTTGACCTGAGAAAAGAGAATAACGAAATAAATTAATTATTAATTACATCAACCGTAATTTATATAATTAACATTTAGTACTTATATTTATCTTAATATTATAATTTAGGAAAATTAGTAAAATTACTTTGTTTTTTTTTTTGGTTTAAAATCAAATCATATGTGTACTTATATATGAATTTTCGTTACCAGTGCTAAGTTGGCAATCTTCCAGTTATTCTGGAATTCAGATAATATCGCTAATACTATGGGACCATATTATTATTATTGTCTGTCACATGCAAAAACTTGTATTTTCAAGGGACAAACGGTTACTACGGTTAGTAATATACACAGCAGCTAAAAATCATTTAATATGTTAGATTTATTTATAGAAAATTTATACTTCTACTCTGAAATCTATTTTATAGAGATCTAACAACCAATTCATATTTTTTTATGGTTACCAATTCAACCACATGCATAATATCTTAGAAATTGTATTATGTGTTGCTATGAAAAAACTTTATATGAATCAATTGAGGTTTCCTGAAAAGTTGATATAGCTTTATTTTATGATTGATTTGAAAAAAATAAACAGCTATTCCCTAGGTAATGTTATAGCTTTTGAATTACACCTAATAAAATAATACTGCTTATATATCAGAAGAATTTATTTAAAAATATATTTTAAATTATAATCAAATATAAGCTACATATTAGAAACATGCTATAATGACTTCCAACCCTTTCAATTCCGAGTCCATTTCACCGTCGAATGAAAGCTTCAAATTAGGAACGTCGTGTTTTAAAATAGCTGAATACTTGTACGTATTATTATACATTATATACACATATACAAGAACACACGGACGGCGTTTCCGCTTTCCCTTTTGGGGGGAATCCCGCGCTGAAAATTGGTTCGTGTCGACTGCGCCGCGACGTCTAATCTCGCTCGCGGGGCTCATTTTCCACCAGCTAAACTTTTCAACTTTACATCGAAATCGCAGAGCCGGCCCTGGGCCGCTGTGGCTCAAATTAACGCAACCCTACTTTCCCAAGTTAATAGTGAAGCATGTCCAGTTACCAAGCTATTAAATCATTCCGGCTGCTTTTTGTTTACGTAGCGTTATCGTGAATTCACGGGTTATATTATATAATTCATATAACACTTATAACAATTGTATCAAGGAAAATTGGCCGAGACCATCTGGACAATTCACAGTCATTGTTGTCAAATAAATGCTAAGTTCGTTCAAATTAATATTTACGAAAAATATTGATCGATGAACATAAGAGATTTTTTGAATTTATACCTACTTCTTTAGGCGCGTTTGGAAAATCAAATCAGAGTGTAATTTTGGCGTGTGACATGTAAAACATAATTTATTTTTTCACACGAAAAAAATCGCACTCGATTGGATTCGAACCACGATTGTTCGGTTATCAGCCGAACGCACTGCCTTTACGCCACAGTATGATAATGCAATCGTGACGATTATACAGTATAATATTAAAGTTTTGAATTGTTCCGTTGCCTAGGCAGCGAATTTATTATTGTAATATGTCCGAAGAATTGTTCCGGTGGCTAGGAAACAAATTTATTATTGTCGTCCATTTGCAATTCCTTATGTAAACAAACTTTTAAACGTCGTGGCAGTTGTTACTTTAAAAATAAAAACAACGATAAATAATTATATAATTTAGTAATATAAGTTAAAGTGTATAGAAATAAACCAACGGCGTTACAATAAGCGGTCCTTTTTCTTGAGTGTGTAATTTGATAAGACAATTAAAAGCTAGTTGAAGAATCTATGTTATCACAAGTTTTGTTTTTGTTTTGTTACGCCAAAGAAGTATTATTTCTAACGCGCGTACATACGTACACACACCGATTTTTTTTATTTTAAATAAAAATCAGACGATGGTTAGGCCCCATGCTCTGCAGTATAATTGCATTATAATGTGTTATTTATGGAATAATAAATAAGTTATAAAAAGCGTTGAAATAAATATTAATTAACTCCAATCAACCAAGGACGTCTTTTGATTACCACTATTTCAATGCTGCGTAAACACAAGATATTGTTTTTTTTTAACTACTAAATAATTACAATATATTAATGAAAATTGCAGTCTATAGACTAACACACAGTTTAAGTATAGATTTAGTAAGTTATCATTTTGAAATCTCAGGTTACGAAGTAACAAAATAAAACTGCTAGAATAATGCATTTTGAGAAATATATAACGAAATAGCAACGGTGAAGTAGTGAGGTGAGATGAAGATAGAAGTGCGTGAGCCTCATATCAACGTTTTCCATTTTATCATGTTATTAAAAAAAAATACCAAATCGGTACCTACATTAAATATTTCTTCATTGTCTGCAGACTACTTTTTATTTCGCTTGGATGAAGTCGCATGGTAAGTAATCCTAGTTTATAATATATGTTGTGCAAATTTCTACAAAATAAAATAATATGGTTATTTTCTTCTATTGTGTAACTGTCAATTCATGGTGGAAATGCATTGTAATATTAATTGAAATAAGACACAAATGTTATCGTACGGATTTCACTTTTATTAAATCAGTTGAAAATGTCCCTCTGAGGTGGTCAAAACCGGTCCAGTTATTTCATAAAAGTGGAATTAGTACGATAAAATTTCCGTTATATTTAAGTTAATTGTATTCCTTTAATAACTATAGTATTTCACCAGACATAAAATGATGTATGTGTTATTAGATACAACATACTAGGTTAAATTTTATTTTTATTTTGTATAAATAAGATCGATTTGAATATGTCCTTTGAACCATTTTGGTTTAAAATATCCCTTTGAAGCGAACGAAACCGAATATTGTATTTTATTTAAATTAATACTAGATCAATGGTAAGATATTGACATTTTATTGTTTTTCTTATTAAAATATCAACACTTGTGCACTACCGATTTTAATTGAATCATTAGTCATAGTGGTTGAATGTAGTACCGAATATCGCGATAAAATTATCTGGTATGTGAACGATTTATAGATTATTGATAAAATTTCTATTAAACTACGATATACTTCAAAATAGTATCATACTTCTTCCGGTCCTGATAAGGGCTTATTGCCTCGGGAGGAAGGAGAAAAAAAATAAACAAAAAAAATGGCAGGATGTTGTTCAAATGCATATAGACGTAAATGTAAGAGCGGACGTTGAGATTGTCTTCTAAGATTGTTTATTTTTTTTCAGTAGCAATGAAAATTACGTGCGTACCTAGCAAATATATCCCACTAAATTATAAGAATATATGAACAATACATCATATTTAACGGTTAAATTATGATTTGAGTTAGTAAAATATTGATGTTTGACTTTGTACATTTGAAGTGTATATTTATTAATATCATGGAAAGTGTTAAAATTAATTTTCAATCAAGTTTGGACTATACTAATATATGGCTACATAATGATTATTTTACAAAATTTTGAAGAAAGTTAAATATGTATTTTTTTTTATTTTTTATTTTAGAGTTAACAACGGATTATGTGTCTATATATTTTGTAAATATAGTATAGTGTTGTGAGTATTCACATTATGTTTTTCAATATGTGTTTAGAACCAGAGTACGGATCTCGTAAGTTGAGCAAGTGGCTAACATCCATTTTTCGTAAAAAAAAAATCTGTTAATACAACCTCCACTCTTTACTCTGTGATGGCCCATATGATTTTTTTAGGATCGAACGCGGTAAAATGAATTCAATAACAAGTTATGTGAGTTTTAAGCCATATAGTGAATTGCATCTAGTTAGTAGTTATGGCACGATACACATCAGAAAATGTGTGTATCGTATATTAAAAAGCCTAACGTTGATAAAACATTTTTTTAAATGTTTTTTCTTACTAATAAAATGAAAAGATTTACTCAAAAAGCTTTTCAGATAAAAAAAAATGTTTATCTTTAACGGCATGAATCAGTCAGATATTATCGATTTTTCTTTCAGCTCTTCCTCTTTTTACCCCTTTATATTTCCCGATGATTATCTATCGGCCATCCCAAAGGACGTACTCGGGTCCTTTGAATCATCTATTAAGGAAGAATGGGTAATCCTTCAAAGCCTCCCCCCTCCGCCGTCGTCCCTGCCCAGAGTGACGACGTCCTTTGATGTCTTTGTGTTTAACGTAAGAGAGTTCAAATCCCAAATCTTGAATGCGTTCAAACAATAAAAAATACACCTCGACGACAAATCTCCGTCTTAAACTGTTGAATAAAACATTCCGATTTTTTATCGGACTTCTGTCTGCGACTGTGTTCTTTTTTTAACTTGACACTGCCAATACTTTTTTCACTTGGCCTGGCTACTTTGGTTTTATTGTCATATCATATTTTATGTTACTAATAATTATTCAGCATCGGCGATTGATATTATGTTTGAGACTGTCACGGTTGTTTTTTTTTTATCGTAGTAGATTTCTGGGTTTCCACCGTGTATACTTCTTCTTTCTTTCCTCGACGTTTCGGGCTCGTTGCAGAGGCCAGTATCAAGAGATATGTATAATGATGAAGTATAGCATATTATATTACATATAGAATATTGGATTTTGCTGACAGTGCCGAAATCCAAGACATTTTTAACCGTAACCCATCATCCCTATTATTAATTTCAGGATTACTATGGATTTCGAAGATTTCCTTTACCAATCGTGAGAAATATCCCTTATTCCGACCCAATATCTTGGTTTCGAAGTTAAATTTGTATATTGAATCCTATGAGTGCTCGAAAATTGCTGACATCGTGTAGTATTGTCGGTATATTACACATACGCTTCTTTACCGTTTGAGAAGTTTGGCCTATATACTTTTATATACTTAGGCATCATTGGAGACCTTCGCAAAAGCACTAGCTCCTTATACTAACAGTTTTGATTCCCTGTTAAATCACAATACTTAATAATTATATATCTTACATTTTTTTAAATATTATGATTATACCAAGGCTTTAACTGCGACTTGCTGTCATATCGCCTCTTCTCATCTTGAAGAGGATCCGCCGATCAAGCCCTCACTCAAATCCTGTTAAAGAATTTTATAATTATGCCAAGCTCTCCCGTCCTACCCACCGCCGGGCATCTTTCAATTCGTCGATATTCTTAAAGATATCCACAAATCGCAGCTGTACTCTGTGTCGTTCATATTTAGGGCATTGTAATACTATATGTACAATGTCCTCCAAAATATCGCATTCATCGCAGAGCTTCTTTTCCCCATTGTGTGTCCTGTTCTTAGCTTCAGTATCAGATTAAGCTCATTTCTCTTCAAAGGAAACTCTACAAACCAGATCATCGAACGTAGTAGAATGAAAATATCTTATATAATTTGAAAACACTTCTCAGAAATATATATGCACTAGAAAAAAACTTAAATACGACACCCAGCAGAATTAAAACCTGCGCCCATGTGCTCTAACCACTGTGTTATATATGTCCTACCTAATTTCGACAGACTAAACTACCTCAGTGTTTTTACAATACTCTCTGAAGCGCTTTCTAAATTACATTACTTATTAGCAATCGGTTTTTGTGTTTTAAATTGAAGTATTAAAATACTTTAATTACTAAGCGGTGTCAGGATTACTCCAAATTTAGATGTTCTACATTAGTCGTTTTTAGTGATTCATTCTCTTTCATTTCCAGTCTCTTAATCTCAGCTGACTAGAATCGCTATGCATAACATATAAATAATCAAAATTAATTTTTCTCCTCCAAATCTTGGCAACACCAATTTATTGCCTCATAGATACGATGAATTTACTTTTAAAATTGTTTACGGCTCGTTCATTTACGTGGTAATTATGATCAGTTTCTCCACACCATTCTACTCTCCGTTTCTGAGATAGATGGCAGAAAAAAATGAAAAGGTTGTATCAGACATTATGGTTGAAGGGTCTATTTTTTATCCTTAGCTCTTCAAAGATGGATTGACTTACTGATAAGAAACATTCAGCACAGTTCTGAATGAAATTTGAAATACTCTCAGATCGAGTTTATATACGTATATCAATATAATATCTATATTACATATATATAAGTTATCTTCTAGAATTTCAACTAAAAATAACATTACCCCATCCTTTTAAATAAGTAGGTACCTAGTACTTACGTATTATCATTGCATTTATATATATGTGATTTATTGTTATTTTACGAGATGAAAACAGCTTTTCGTTTCTGCTATAAATATTATAGCTGAAAGGTAAAGTAAATATTCTAAATATAATGTAACGGAAATTATGTCTACATATTATATTCTTGCATTGGCAGCCTACATCCCGCTGCTTTCATTATATCATAAAGGCTTGACGTATATTTAGTACTGCCTAAACTTTGGCTTGTTACTAAGCAATAAATAAACAACAGAAAATGTATTGGTAAAATGATTATATATATAAATATATATCTCTTGAATCTTATAAACTTACATAAGACCATGTAAGTATCTACTCACAAGCAAGAGATTTAAGCTACCAATTAGGTTCATAAAGCAACTCATGTAGTTGCAGGAATAGGTTATAAAATTATCAGATATGTCCAATATGTCAATCGATCGACCGGTCAATCACGAGATAGATTTTAATCGATTGCCTCATATGAATTGAGTTGTGAAAAAATGAAATGTGTTCAGTTATAATATAGTAATATTTTGATAAATTTAATACCGACAGTCTTTAGTGTTTGCGTAGATAATCGGTTCTATACGAATATTTTTTGTCGAAAACAAACAAAAAACATTTAAAACTCTTCTTCCTTGAACATACGTAATTTGAAAATACTGAAATATAATAATATAATAATATCAAAAAATATTTTTGAAAAAATACGACATCCAGCAGGATTCAAACCTACGCCCCCTGAGATTCGCGCCCATGTGCACTGACCACTACTCTACATCTACGTCTCTTATCTAATTGCGATAATGTTATCTAGCAATTTTTAAATTACTCTAGGAAGCGCTTTCTAAGTTGTGTTACTTTTTGGATTTAGTATTTTAAATCAAGTATTAATATTACCACAATAACTAACCGGTGTCAGGATCTTTCGAAATTTTAGTTATAACGTACTTGCACTTATATTATTAAATCTTGTGAATTATTTAATTTAGTTTTATTATTTTGTTATCTTCTCTTTCATAGGAACTTTTTAGTCAACGTACACTTGAGTGCATGGCGACCTTAGTTTACTCTATGCCCTCTAGGGTATCTGTTTCTGAGACATTCCCAGGCGTAAAAACTGCTGATGCTTTATATCCAAATGTATGGATTCGTGATAAGCTCGATTAAGACCGAATGTGGTAAGAAACGGTTGGTTTGAGGGGTCTATATTTGTTATGTTTAGTCATATAACCCAAGAGAAGGTAACAACCCGCGATGTTTGGTTGGGTCTAAGGTCGAAGGGGATGAAGTAGAGCTTCCTCCAGATTAACAGACCGAATTTTACAGCTTCCATATTGACGAAAACCATGAATGCCGTGCGAGATAGAGCAAAGTCTTCGAGAAGACTGAAGAAAAATCCCGAGAAAACTCACGATCCTAAGTAATAAAGTCCCAACTAAAGGATATTTAGCTTACCTAATGGTCCAGGGCTGACTTGACACTGGTATTTTGCATCGTCTTCAAGAAGTACTGGAGAAATGTCCAAAGAATAATCCCCTATAACAAAAAAAAAAACAAAAATTCAGTATATATATAATATAATCTTAATATTAAATACCTTTTAAAAACTATGAAGAGTTATAATATATCTGCACAACACACGTACAACTAATTTGTTATACGTAGTAAAATATTTAGACTGTGAATACATAGTAGAAATAATATACTGAATATTCGACATACATACAACTGTTGTTGATGTCATTTCTGAATTTAATAATTAAAATAAAGTGTTGTATACCTTTATTAAACATAATTGTTTTTCGTTTTCTACTATCTTATAATGGAGATTGGCTACGATTAGGGTTGATTCTCATGCATTCGAGGATGCCACCATTTTTACCACCCTGTGGTACAAGAAATTTTGAGGAGATATATTATATAATTATTATTAAGGCTTAGCAAATCCAATACTCAACAATAATTTGGGAGAACGGTGTGACGTGGTCGGAATGCCTTCGTTTACTGTAACGATTACTTGAGTTTTGATTTATCGAAACATGGGGCCAGATAAAATTTGTTTAACACACCTTATAGCTAATGGTAGTTAAAGTACTATTAATATTAATGTGTCTGCGTTGCAGCCAAATTCTTGTTATAGGACTGTCAGAACCCAGTTTCGGCCTATTCGCTAGGGATGAATTTTGTGAATGTTATTATATGGTTATATCTTGAAGGTCTTAACTCTCAGTGATATTTATTAGTTTAGCATCTATACATTACAAGTCGTAGAAATGGATAAGAAAGACATACTAATTTAACCACACCAGCCTCAGGTTGAGGTTTTAATTGCTAAAAAGACTTTTCATTTTCAGAAAAGCACTCTTTGCTATCTCAGTTATAATCTAGTTTAAAAACTTGATACTACCGAGTCCCCATATCAAGTTAGCATTATAAGTTAGTGTAGTAATAAAAAATGTCTGCTAAAAAAAATCAAACAAACATCCAACTGAGCTTTATTAAATAAGCTCGATGGCCATTTTTCCGGAAGGAAACAAAGTCAGAAATCAGCGCTACAATTAAATATGGTTTAAAAAAAAGCATAAATAATCTATGAAAGTAAAATACTCAAGTTTGATGATTGCACTTTGCTATGTAGATTAGTTTTTAACACAGTTCTCACGTTAATGCTTTGAGATTTATTTACCAGAGCTGCACAGTTTTTTTCAGATCAAGCTTTATATAAAATGAACCATCATTATTTAAAATAAAATGTACTTGAATAATCACAAAAATCTCAAATTCCAATATCTCATACGAACAATATGATAAAACAACCCTTAATCGTAATATTATTATGTGACCATTTTTAAATGCTGTAAAAACTTAAAAATAATCTATTTTAATGGCTACTAAGTCAACATAACTAAATATTATATTCTGCAATGTATGACAATGAATTCCTCAGTGTTTAGTTCAAATTTATTAGCTACAGTAATTGTTTGATGAAATAGTTCGGACTATACCAACCAAAATAATGAAATTTATAAATATCTAAATTGGTTTAATTTTGTACCTATTAATCATTTTCAATAATTGAAAAAATTACAACGTATAACTTATGGGAAACATTAAAGTTTTAACAATATTATAAAAGTAATTATGACTGTTACTTAAAAGTAATTTGCTTCATAAATTTCATCTTAATAAAGCATAGAGGGGTACATTATGTTTGAACATTCGTTCGAGTTATTTAAGTTAAACATGCGACTCGAAGGCCTAATTTTATTACTGTTAAGAT
The DNA here is from genome assembly GCF_057557595.1 of Rhyacophila brunnea. Classification (NCBI taxonomy): domain Eukaryota; kingdom Metazoa; phylum Arthropoda; class Insecta; order Trichoptera; family Rhyacophilidae; genus Rhyacophila; species Rhyacophila brunnea. Next base: position 28,875,715 of record NW_028232774.1, read on the forward strand.
GAAAATTGTTACGAAAAATAATTTTATCCTTGAGAATTAAGCCAGGGATGTTAAAAAATAGGAAGTAAAATCAATTTTCAAACACTTAAGTAAGTATATAAAAAAAACGTTGTACTGAGTTACATCATTACATGATTTACAAGTCAATTAAAAACAAACGATATTAACATTAGTCTTTAATGTTATATAATATAATATATATTACATATTATGCTATGAAGACTATTAAATGAGATTGTTATTTTTTTATAATTGAGTGTCATTAAAATATTATCTAAATATTATATAATAATACAACAATTCATTTTAAATCGTTTTGGGTAGGTAAATATTTGTGTTCTAAATGATTTCAGTTTTTTACTATAACACTTGAGTCATTTTTTGTGACCCGGGTTTCGCCTTTAGGCATCTTCAGGCAATCAATAGCAAGCACACAATGAATACAGTTAATTGAAGCGCCTAGTTTCAAAAGCCCCTAAAACGGTTTTTGAAATTTTTTGAGTTAGATAATGTATTTAGATGGATATTTTTATTGGCCAAAGATTGAGCTTGAAAAAACGCCAAAAACCATCAATACGTATGATCAAAAATTAGAGTTCTTTTCAAAACCCGCTAAAATGGTTGGGTGTGCTTTTCAAATACCCCTAAAATGGAAAGCCAAAATACTCTTAAGAATGTAACGGATTAGAAAATAAATACATAAAATTCACAAATTTAATAGAAATAATTTTTTCTCATTTTTCTCAAAACTACCTAAAATCGTTTTTCTCATTTTTTTCAGAACTACATAAAGTCGTTTTAGAGGCTTTTGAAACTAGGCGCTTCAATTATTGTTTATATTATAGCAATTTAATACAATAAATAAAGGTAAAAACATTATAACCTAAGTATGTAATTTTTTAATATTTTGAATACCTACTTAAGGGGGGACATGCTCGTCGAAGGTCAAAATTGAGTTTTTATTGTATTTTCAAACCATGATCCTGGACACTCCTTAAACGTTGTAGATAATTTATTTATATAATTTTGAAGCCTTATTATCCTTCATAGTTATTTTAAACATTTGATGGCTGCATGAAGTATTTTTGTTACATTAAATAGTATTCTTTTAAACCTCTCGCTCTAATGTTTTAGAATATAGTCATATTTCGGTACATAACTGTGCAGTGGTGTTAAGATTTTTTACATTTATTAATTTTTAAACGCATTTATAAAACCATTAGCATAATTTATTTTGAGATAATTTTTGTAAAATATTCACGATAAAAAATTATATTGATAATCTCTGTGATCCCAAATTTGACAAGAATTAGGCATTTTATTATTCAAAAAATCGGCAACATTAACACATTTGAAGATGATTCTAAAGATATTTATTATAAGCTATGTCTTTGACCATTCAAGTGTGATAAACATCTTATGAATAATGATTGCTTTATAATAATTATTGACCTAAGAATAAGGTAGTGTTTTTTTGAAATACGCCATTTTTATGTCATTCCCCAGTGGTTAAGCTGCAACATACGGCCGTAGCCATAAATTGACAAACTATAATTGAAGTAGGGAGTAAAATTATATTGACGCGCGTGTTTGAACATGTACCGTTTAAAAAAAATAAAAAAAAATTCGGTTAGGTTAGGTTAGGTTGCTATCCTAAAACGGTTGAAAAATACTAATATACAATATAATAATGCAGAATAATATACAGTACAAATTGAGAAATAATGTATGCACAAGATAATCGAATAAGAAGAAGAAGATGCTAATTTTGTCATGAGAGATCAGAGAGCATTGTGAACCATTACATCCTTATCTAAAGCGATTTAAAAGAAAATAAGAATATTACTGTTTTCATGACAAATGGATATTGGCCACTATCTATTAGGACCATACTCTGGACTGAAACTCACATTACAAATAATATGTGAACTTGTCACATACGACATTATACTCCGACACAATATTACCGCTCGGCCATCTTTAAAAATATACTAAAATTAATATCATCATAAAACAATATTAATAAAATTGGCGAAGACTCGATTCTAAGTGATTATTTAACATTTACCTTGAGAAAATGTTTTAAATACGATAATTACTGTATGGCAATTGCTACGAATAGTGCGAATTGATTTAATATCTCTTCCACGAAGTAATAAAATTATGATTACAATGCGATTAAATACAATGAGATTATTGAGTCTGTAATCCACACTTGGATAGACAATATCGAAGTGTGCATTCTTATTATTTTCATTTGTTAAAATTTACTTTTGTGGTCGCTATAATGTTATTTTTATACAATTTAAACAAAAAATACCCTGTCGAGTTTTCATTTTATTTAATTTAATCGCGCAGTGAAAAATAAGAAAATTGTGATGAAAATCTACCTGAAGAAGTCTTTCAATCCACAAGATGCTGGTCCATTAATTCCACACCATCAAAATTATTGAATTTAACGAATTATTAGACTCTATTGAAAGTTTCAAAATAAATCCCTCGGATTTAAAACCGGATAATCCGCTTTTCGATCAGTTTCCAATATAATGAGTGAGATTTAGGCATACAATATTTGATTTATTAGACAAAATAAAACATTCAGTCATTCAATTTCACAAACATTTTATCACTTCAAGCTTTAAGAAGCTCTGTATTAATTATATTTAAAAATATTTTTGTTTAATCATTAAGATACTTATAAGACTATTTTTTTTCTAAAAATTATAAAATAATATAGTTTTTTACACCCTTGCATAAGCAAATATATTTTTTATTGAAGATACAGCAAGTGAAACATGTGTTACCAATATTTTTTCTATGCTATATCTAATATCAACTGCTTAATCTCCAAACCAGCCAACTGCACTCTTGACCAAAAATGAAATTTTGATGGCATTTTGTTACAAAGCATGTTTTCCATACTCAAAAAATTTCAAAACTGCTAAACCTATAAATAAATACTCTATCATTCTTCAAACAAAACAGCCAACTGCAGGTGCCAGATTTCCAATATCGTAAATGGAACAACTCTTCTCTTTATACAAAATTTCTTTGTATATAAAATGGAAGCTAAAATAGTATATTAATTCATAGTGCAGCTTATTTGTAAAAAAATCCATGTATATTTTTGGAATTGTTAAATTCCGTTCGATAGTTAAATTATTATGTTTTTTCTCCTTCCTGAACACTTTGCCCAAACGGAGTTAGCTGGTTTGCAGGTTAAGCTGTCGATATGTATAGATTTATGAGACTCTTCAAAATTATCTATTTTTGTTCTATTGAATGTTTCATTCTTAAATTTTGTACATAGTCTAAAAAGGTTGCCGACCCTTAGTAGACTGTTTTAGTCAATGCCAAAAAAAACGGAATGAATGAGTGTAAGTAAATTATCATTGTTGATCCTACGCGTAGTATATAAGCTTTCACAGAGTGTAATAGGTATATTATATTAACAGATTTTTTTTAATATAAAATAAAACTCTGTAACGAACTAGAAGACGTCAAACAAAGAGCATAGTAAACACAGTAATACCCCATTACCAAAAAATATACCGAAATAATGATTTGACAAAAAAGCTTTCTATTGAGGTGTCGAAAAAAACAAATATTTAATACCTACAAAAATAATTATGATGCCTACCTCCACACGTGGTAAAAGTAAAACATAAAAATATGAAATTAAATATTTGAAACGTCTTTAAATTACAAGTGAAATATACCTATTAACAAAAAATCTTGTATGTTTTTAAAAGACTAGGTCGACTAGGATATTGTTTAGCCGAAGAATGATTTTTGAATCCAACAGGAAAACTCATTTAACTTATATGACGGATGTTCTATATTTAAAATTCATCTTTATTTTATTTCAAACTCGTTTTTCTCAGAGTCGAACACCTCTTTGAATATTATGCTGCCTTGGTATTTCGTGATAAGTTTTGATCTCGCGTTTCATGAATTTATACAAATTTTAGTACCTAGTGATTACTTTTTAAAAATCGAATTAGCTAATAAATAATTGCCAGAATTTCTCAGTCCTTTGTTGTGCGAGGTATAGTTTATTCATAATTAATCGAATAATCCTATTCATTGTGCGGGAAACGCGTCACCGAATAAATCATCCGGACAAATTTGTAACCGTAACAAATAATACAAGCAATCAATGAATTTACCTCTCTACCCTTCCGCCATTGAAATAGAATCTAGTTTGCAATGCCTAACAAAGACATTAATACGGCGTTTAAAATTGACCCCCTGCGCGCGGAAACTTAATTGCCGGACTAAGTAACCCCCCGTCCTAGCATTCCTTGTTCAAGGATTTTCCGCAGGAAGCAGGTTAATTGGTACATTCAGGGTCGGATCGGGGAAAAGGAACGAGAAAAATCCCGACGGCGGGCGTGCTAACAGTATTCCTTTTTTAAAAAATAGTATGTATTTATTTACACGCTCCAGTATATATTATAGTATACGCTCTGATAGTATACGTAACTAAGTAATCAAATAACAAGCAATATTTTTCCAAGTGAATTTCTTTAATACATATCACAAATCTACGAATAACTAATATATGATATACTATGACTTCTATATAAATCCTGATATTTTTTAATCTCAGTAATGGTGTAATTCATAAACCATTTACAGAGAAGAGGTCAATTTAAATTTAGATATATTTGAATTTAAAAACAGTTTAAGTAATTAATTTCATAAATATACACATGAAATTCCCTATAGACCAATCGTTGACTGTATTCATTGAAACAAAGAAGATATAATGAAACAATGATTTAACTTTAGATCCCTGTATGTATATAGTAAAAGTCCTACAAAAGGATTGAGTCTTTGACTTTTGAGGACGTGTATAATAAATTCTTTAAATATTGTAGAAATATAAGATGAGAGATAACGCGTTTACAATAAATGAAAATATACTTGACCTATGCGGCAGAAAACTGAACTTTACTATTCTGAACACACTACATGCTACATCTTATACAGTGGAGAATTTGAAGAGGTCCAAGTATAAAAAAACCCATGAAAATACATTTGACTCAAAGGGGAAATAATAGTCCCGTAATTCTCATTAATCGTTCGGAAATTAGAATGAGGTTTGTTAGTAGATACTTAGAATTTTCTTCAAAACAATTAACTCGTGTATTTTAATAATATGCAATAAATAAATTTTATTAATAAGCTGTAAAATTATCATAGCTTTTATTAAAAATTCACAATATTTTAGAAACGTTCATTTATTTTGTAATATGATAATAGTGTTTACGTTTTTAATATTCTAGTAAAGTATTGATTTCAGTCTCGAGTACGCACCTGATGCATCCACGATACAAAACGTCCGCCTGGCGAAATGAATTTATCTACGGGGACATTTATCAGCGATTTAATTAGTCCGTGCCGCAATTACGCGTCTAAATTGTGGTCACCCCTCGCATGGAGTCAGGATATTTACTGGTATTGGACTGCGACCTCAAGCCAGGACATGTGATTGTGTTTGAAATATTAGAAGAAGAAAAACTATTAAATGAAGATTTCTCCAAGCCTATCCAATTCTATATTAATCCCCCATTATATTACGCTAAACGAAAAAATGAATTATATAAGTGTCCGATATACCATAGCTTATTTTAATAAGACCGGATACATCAAATTTACGTAGTTATTACAAAACCTCGATTATTAAGTGCCCCGACTAACTAAGTTAACTACGATAGTTTACCGTTATTTTTGTAATTATATAGCTATTTTTTGTGTCTCAAGCAGGGTTTCGAATCGAAACTGAACCGAAAACTGGAAAAACCGTTTTTATTGTCGGAATAAAAACCGGAACAAATCGGTTTTTTTCTGTTCGGTACATATTCAAACACGTGCCGTAACATAGACTTACTCCCCACTTCAGTTATCGTAAACGCAACACGTCTTACGCCTCGAATCTTATTTCTTGGACTCTTTGGATCACTTACTACCATCCATATGTATAATACAAATAAAATAAAATAAAAAATAATCACTCGGAGTTAAGCCGAATCAATATACATAATATATTTTTTTACTTGAACAGGAACAAAAATCGAAAGGAAAAAAATAACCGTTCGAAGCCCTGATTTCATGTGAAGCGCATACCTTCAAAAGCAGCTAAACAACTGTTTAATGAATGTAACTTTGAGATACATTGAAATAATATGTATCTTTTACTACTGTTTTAGTTGATTTTGAAACTAAGCTAGATTTTTAATAATTAGTATTGACGTACATCCACGATGGCGGAGCGGCTTAATCGTCGACGTATAGCGTTGAGAGTCCCAGGTTTGAATCCTTGGTTTAGTTAGTACACATATTACTTTTCAATTTGTGTATGAGTCAGAGAATGGGCCTAATAGGTTGAGCAAGAGGCTGACATCAATTTCTCGTAAAAATAAAATCTGTTAATAGAAACCTCCACTCTGTAGAAGCCCATATTATGATCTTATTAGGATTTTGAAATAGACCATACTATGGTAGATATATTAGGTAGGTATATTTATCAAAATATGTTATATCCAATTCAAAATACCCGAAACCCGTTTTAGCCTCATTTGAAAGTAAGCACTTCAGGTAATATTAACATTGTGTTATATCGGAGGTTTTAACAGTTCAATTGTGACATCTTATTTATTGAAATTTAGTCGCAGGGTATCATTAAACTTTTGGTGGTAGAAGTACATTATAGTAATAAAGAAATTAAATAGTGAGTTTCGTTATCAAAAACAAATACCATGTTGTTTACAATAAACGCATTAATATTTTGATTGATAGCATCCGGAGTTTGCCTTAAGTTTATGAATAAATTAACAATTTTTTTTTCAGCTTGACCTATAAAAAATATTCGAGGGGGAACAGGAAAATAATATTATGTATTCTAACAAAATGGCGTTTTATACGGGAAGTTAATTACGAATTAATAAGTGGGCGGATACCATATCGATGTCAAAAATAATATTCTACGCGAGCATGTTGAAAAAATGCATTAATTATATTGTCAAAAATCTAAACATCATAACAAAATTAACTTATGAAAAGTCATTTATTATCCATTGTAGGCTTCATGCACGCTTGCATATTTTATGTTTAATTAAATTAAAATAAAAAGTTTTTAAAATCCACGTATTTTTAAAAGTAAATATTATGAAAGTATATGTACCTACTAAAACTGCTTGTTCGTGAAAATGTTTTATTGAAAATGTAAAAGTACGTAAGTGACGATTATTAATATTACATGAGAAATTTGAAAAAGGAATTTTATTAATTTCATTATATATTTTTTACTTCTTAGTATATCCGCTTGTTTGTCATTATAAACATCATACGTCACATCCGAGAATCTATGTCGCTTACTAGTTTAGTTGCATCTTTCCAGGTCATGTAAGCATCCCTTAGCCACAGCGCAGTGGTTAAGGGTGGAGGTAGGCTGTTAAGATTCGACATAAATAGTGCAAGCCAAACTTTGTCAGTCATACGTCTTATTTGTTTTCGTTGAATCAAGAATACATAATATTACAATGGTGATAGTTCATTTTTAACCCTGTTTTCCCTGCCTAACCAAACCGTAATCGATAAAAATTGTTCTTATATCTATAAAATATATTAAACAAATTATGATTTAATGGCATAATTTTTGATATTTTATTGATAAGCGAATATTGTTTGACTATTATAATTATCTACGAAAACAAATACGTTTGACTGACAAAGTTTAGTGTGCTCTATTTATGTTAGCTCTTAGCAGCCTACCTCTACCCTTCGCTACTGCTTCACCGTATACACCCTTTTGATGGTATGATCGCCATAATACGGCTGACTTGAAGTAAATACAAGTGAGGTTAAGACTCCTTTTGATTTATCCGTAGTGTGTTGCCAAGCCAGATCCGATGACACATCAGTTTCAAAGCGATGAAGGCTGTATGGTCCTATGGTACCAAGTTATGTAGTGGTCAATGACTTCGGGCCATGTCAGCATTATTTCGACAGTGTAAGAATTAGCAAGTCATTTAAACTATCGCACAATCGTCGCATCTACAGTCAGTATACTCGTGCCATTATTCGATGTGATCGAAATGTTCGAAGTACAATAATGCAGAGGCCAGCAGATTTCTCAATTGCAAACTTCATCAGCAATGACTCGCAATTTACCGAATATTCGTGCATTTAATTAGCAGGTCATAGTTGATTAGTTAGTCAGTCTAAATACCTATTAGTATCAATCTTAATCTCGGTCCGATCAGTAAGCTTCGTATGAGTCGCTCCCGCACAGCATTCTATTCCACCAAGCTCGGACCTCGAAACAGTATCATAAGTATTGTAACATAACGTTCTTGTACCAACCATTTACACTGTAAATAAAGCTCGGTCCTCCATCCATCAGAGCAACCACCAAATCTCGACTTCGTATCTCTCCTCCTGACGATTCTCCATCTACACCTCCTGGTCATCCCCAATCACAGCGGTCTCATCCCTCAACAACGATACTCCGCAAAAGTTATACCACCTCAATCCAGTATCGGCTGCAAGCATGTATTCTAGCTTGGTATACGAAGCCTTTATAAGATGCAGTGACTCGCTACTGCAGAATGCAAGCGTTGTATAAACGAAATTTAGCTTTAACTGAGTAAAGTCGTGAATCCCAGATTATCCGTATCAAACTGAGCCATCTCCATTCTGATAGCATGGTCTCTTGTCTCTTTTCAAACTTTCATCTCCCATTATGTGCAGCCCCTATGCATTTAGAGTTGTCGACTTTGTCAATATTTTTCTCGTTTCTAATCAGGGAAAAATTTATATCGGCTCAGTTGCTATTGCGAAAAACGTCGGTTATATTTGCGTTAATTTAAAGCCCTGTGTGAAATGGATTGTTCTGTAGCACGTCAATTATTGTTTCTTGAATAACTTAGATTGAATTATTACTAACTAATTAGCTATTGCTGACGAATTTTTGGCGCGATGAAGATGATATTTGAAAATCTAATCTTATAAACATAAATAACTCCTTTGGCCCATATTTACTATACGCTCTGTTTGTTTTGCAACCTCAAAATGTTACTGTTACAAGTATGTTTTACGTGAAAAATCTGATTTAGAAAAAAAAACCTTTATAGAAATTCCATGGCAAACTCAGTGAAAATACTTAAGCTGCTTGGAAATTTCTGAATTCCACATTCTTAGTTTCCCAAGATATAGTTCGCAATATATTAAACATTACTTATACGTATTTTTTTATCAAAAAATATTTCTTTCACGTAAAAAAATTGGTAAATACCCGTATTAAATCATCAAATAATAATTTCACCCTCTTCATATCATATTATTAAGTTTATTATTTTGATATTATATTGGTAATCAACGCAATACTAAGATTCTAATGGATTTAAGTTTTATACTATTCTATTTGAGTCGTTGTTTGCGACCCGAGTTTCGCCTTTCGGCATCTTCAGGCATTATGTACATTCACCAAATGCATATATATACTGACAACGAATACAATAAACTCTAAGTTATAAAAAAAACTTTATCACCTACCTATTAAGTCGAGGATCACAATAAAAAATATATAACAAACAAATTATGAATAGTTGAAGTGTTTGTAAAAAACCCATAACTTATCAATAATAATTAATAATACACTCGATAAGCATAATATCGTGGGCGTACGTCGTACAGGCAGAAGTCACTAACTCCAAATACACAGTTCTGAGATAATGAATGTTTTGTGTTTTTGGTATTCTTAAAATGGTTGTAAAATCTTTATTCGTTACTTTTATTTTTTATATGTTCAATAATCTTAAATCGTGACTTCTGCCAGTCAAGCAGCATTACTGGAGTTAGTGACTTCTGCCTGTACGCCCACGATATATAAATCATCAAAACCTAATAATAGATCATTAGTAATTTATAAACAATTGTAAAATCATCAATATTAACGCATTCGCTGCTGAGTAGATAATGATTTTTTTAATTAGCACCTTTAAAATGCACGTTAATTACATCGATCGGCCACCTGGTCATTAAGCGCATGTGCGTCTTTAGCGTCCAAAGTATTAATGGAGTTAACTAATGAGATATATCAATGATATCAGTCTTTAAAAGTTATTATATTCTTACACGATAATTACTTTTTTATAATATTATTTTTTAAACTACTAAGTAAGCTTAATAATTTATTTGTATTCCTTTATATGTGACGTAAGTAAGTATTATAGTCGACTATCGATTTACAAGTTGGCGGATTAGCCTTGATAAATAATACATAAGTACTTATCTCCGATGCAGGAGCTTTCAAATGAAAGTTTCAAAGTATGTATGAAGATATATTATGTCTCGATGATTAAAGTAATGGTAAACTACTGTTTTGCTGACCCAAAAAAATCCTGATGAAAATCAAATCAAGCGGGTGAACAACTATGTTTATCTTGGATATAAGGTTAGTTTCACAGTCAATGATCTTCATATTACGCCATTTTGAGATAATCCTCAAGCACATTTAGGACTGCAAACAGATATTACGAATTTTTTTTTTGCAAACTAAAACTAATAAAATTTGAAATAGCGAAACAAAATGTCCTTCAAACTAATAAAAATCCAGGAGATGCAGGTTCAATTCCTACCGGTTGTCTTACTTTTTTCAAAAAGATTTTTTCTATTGGTTATAATATATTTTCTCAGAAGTTTTTTTCAAAATTATGTATGTTTAATAAAAAAAAAATGTTTAAAGTTAGCCGTGAAATATAAAAAATGGCAGCTGATGAATATAAACGACCTAAGGATTAATTATATTTAATTAATACACCGAGCTGTTTTGATATTTTACGAATATTCATACGATATAAGCTTACTTTCAAAATCAGAATAAGGAAAAATATACATATTAAAAAACAAATGGAAATTACCGACTTAGAAACTAATAGCATTAAATATCAATTTATGAAGGTTTATATAATGAGATTTATCGCAGAACTAAACTATATTTAGGCGCTGGAATTGTATGTTATATGGTATGAATAATATGTACTACGGTTGCCTACGTATACATGTGAAAGCGCAACGTGAAATGGAAGCGTGCATGTTGAGTATATCGTAAACAGATCGGTGGATATAAAGTCAGACAGAAGTACGCGATGTAATAGAATTCGCCAAGCTGATGAACTAGCAATAATTGGTCGGTCATATCATATGATTATAATATCCAATTATATTTAAAGAACTAGTTTTTGCCCCTCTATTTTTTTTAAATTAAGAAATAAAACGATTGCATGTATGCTTCTATTTCTGCTAGCAACGGTATAACGACCTCAAAGTAACCAAACGCTTGTGATCCTTGTCAACACTAGTAAAATCCTCTTAATGAGAAAACGCCCGATCTGACGGTGCCGGCGAAAAAATCGCCGTGTAAAACATCATGCAGTTATTAATAAATTTTGTAAATAATGATTATTATTTTCATTAATTTGTTGCATGTACAAATACCGAAAAGCACTACAGTGGTATTTGAAGTATATCAAAGAGCAATGCGGGTGAATAGTGATTTTATATTGGATAGCTAAATGAAAATGTACCGCTCGGACGATTGGACGTCGATTTATATTAGCATGATTCAGCATATTTTATTTTATACTATATCTTCCTTTACGTTATAGTGGAGTGTTGTGGATCCCTGGTTCGAATCTGGGTCTGGCAAAAATACACATATTGTTTTCCAATTTGTGTTTCGAGTAAAAGTATGAACCTAATACGTTGAGCAAGCGGCTAATAATAAACCCATATTTATTAAAAAAAAATCTATTACTACAAACTTTCACTCAGTGGAGGCCCATTAATGATCTTATCAGGATCGGACATGGTTTAAAAAAACAGATAAATTCACTAATATTACTCATTTAATTATATGTAAGGCTTAGACTTGGACTTAGACTTAGACTTAGAGATAGGAATGTAGACAAGATGAGAGATGGACAAAAATAATTACTTCATGGAACGGCCCAAAAGAGAAACGCTATAGAGGGAGACCCCATGCGAGATGGCAAGACGACATCATAAAAACAACGGGCCCAAATTGGCTACAAATAGCCAAAAACAGAGTCCAGTGGGACTCTTTGGAGGAGGCCTTCACCCGAAGAGGGGTTCTTTCAAACCAAACAAACTAATTACATATCACTGTTTAATTTATAAACATTATCATTAAATAATAATTAATATTATATAAACTAGAAAATAAGTAGATAATACATAGATGGATATATATACATAATAGATATATTCATAGGTTATATATATATATATATATTCATTAGATATAGTCAATTAACTGTCATTTACTTTTGTTTGTTTATTTTTATAATTAGATGTAAGCTCGAATAATTCAAAATTACAAAGGAAACATTCCTTTTTTATTATTCTATAGTATTTGCATGTAATAGAATTAGAATCGTGCTTCGTAATTTTATTCAATATCACAATGAGTAGGTAAGAGCTTTTGAAAAAGCTCACTAATAGATTGTCCGTACGGGAAATTATTATTCGGGTATAATATTGTATGCATGGCCACTATTATGAATGAAACCAAATTAAATTTAGTAGACTTATGTTTAAATACCAATGAGTTAGTCAATGATAGAATTGTCACAATGGTAAGGATGTAAATATTCGTCACGTAAAACAAAGAAAATCACGGCAATACAAATACTTGTTAGGTACTCAAATCTTGCAAATTAAAATTAAACGTTTAATATTTTTTCTTTATAGAAATGTCAATTATTAATATGCCCCATGTACATAATATATTATGCATAAAAACTATTGTAAGTATTATCTATGTATTGAATATGCCAAACTGATTGTCAAAACTGTCTAAAACTTAATCTTATTTTGGCTTTCATGAAAAGTGGTGAATTTAGACATAGTTCTATTTTCTTTTACGTACCTACTTAAAGCATTTATGCTCTGAAAACGTCTGGTTTTTGTTGACCTCAACTAAGAGAAAACACTTAACAAAAAATGTATTATTTCCTATATTAAGAAGATTTTGATAACTTACCTTCCTCGTCGCTTCCGACCATGGAATATCTCTCGTATCCGCTCAAGTTTCTATGTGCTCCAAGGCCAAAGTCGTCCTTCGTCCACTGAAGAACTCCAGACTTCCCAATCACTCTGCAGGGCAACGTTACTCTTGATCCAACAATGGCGGTCTGCAAAGAAATAGCACATACAAATAAATCGTATACATTAAATCGACTACACAGTTAAATAATATTCTAAGTTTTCAACACTGTATAAATAAAGTGTCGTTTTCAAACAATCATTTTATTGATATTTCACGAAAATATTGATATATTTAAAAGTAAAATTTTCAGTTTTCGAAGGACGAAAAGTTAAGCCAATACATTTAGGCCATAAATGGTTGCTATGAAAATAATTACGAACTTTTATTCATAGGGTATAGGTATTCTTATAGTCATCTGTATTCATACAAAATAATTTTGTGATATAGCTATGTAGCGATGTGAACACTGATAAATTAATTATGTTTTAATTACACGTCAATTATTCTGGTTTAATAACCAAAATTTGAATTATTAATGTTTTTTTTATTTTTTTATTAATCTTTAATGTATCAAACTAAAACAAATACACACACAAACACTCACAATAAATTATATATGTTATCTACAAAATATAGTAGTACCAGTCAAAGTAAAGTTTATAAGCAGATATTTCAATGATATTTAAGTTATCCAGGTGACGTGAAAGGTATTTTCAAATTAACCAAATAAAACGTGTGTGAGCTTTTTTTTATTAAGCTACGAAGTCTAAATTGAGTCTTATTTAGCTTTACGTTTAAACATACACTGTTAATACATATTATTACAATAATTACTCATATGGTTATTACAATACAAATTTACAGGAGAGAAAGGGAGAAAGGAGCTTGTATCACTTAATTCGTATTTCATTACTCATGACCTATCGCAGGAGTGACATAACGGGTTATGCTTTAAACTGAGGCGTAGTTTCCTCTTTCCGTCACACAGTAGGCTCGTTGAACAGTTGGTGAGTAATTTAGTAGAAAAAGACCAAACCTTATAAATCTCCCAACGAATGGTAATTTGAAACGTGATAGTGAAAAACACGTGTTGTTTAATTTTTAACGTATCAGTGTCCTCAGCTAAATATCATTGCTAGTTTTCATATTGGATCGTAGGTCACAGCTTACTTGAAGTTAGGCATACCTGACCTAAAGAAAACATCCTATGTATGTGTAGACAAGAACTTGTAGTCTATCAGATCCTCAGTTGAACCGATCGACTATTGCTAGGTATCTAGTCGTCACTAAAGAAACAAAATCAACTGTTAAAAATATTGTTGGTTTTATTAAGACTATACTTCAGCTGGGGCACGGACTAAAACGATCATGACTACGCGATACAAAGATTGTGCAAACGACGCGTGCATAATTTGTCATAAAAATTTAACATTTGTCCATTTAATGTTATGTTTATTGTTCTATTAGTAATAATAATAATATATTCATTGACATGTTATCTTTTTCAAGTAATTGGGTAACGTTTTTTAGTCATATTTACACGATTTAAGAATTAATACCCCGACGCCATCACAAAACAAATTGACGTGTTCACAGCTCGACTTTCGCTCTCCGATTGGCAGCCAGTCCAAAATTTCGTCACACCTATAGTTGAAAATTATTTGCCTCTTAAATATTCAACCACATTTTTATACGTCGGTTCTTATTTGTTCACGAAATAAATACATAAGCGGGTTATTTATTAGAGTTCTTTAATTTTTGACACACTGCGTTAATTTAATACGTCAATAATTGATGTAAATAGGCTTTCATTGGTAGCAGTATAATACCAATACATTTTTACGTTACGTTAAAATTAATAAACTACTACAGTAATTAGAATAACTACGATATATCCCATTGAACTAATATCTTTCAAACAAAGGCTGCCATCAATAATAGGTCCCATTATAACAAATTACATTATTAATGTCTTAGTAGTAATTACGGTTAACCACGTTGTAATGGCGCGCAGACCGTACGTAAAAGTGATTTTGTAAATTGCTACTTAGAGAAAATGAATTGCCGTACATATAAAGTGAAATAAAAAAAATAACTAACTGGGTAACTAGAGACAATTAAATGTAGCTATAAAGGCGGTAAGGGTGGAGCAGTTAACGACTCCATCTTAGTATACAGGGCTAAAACAACCCTTAATGATCAATCAGCAGATCATCGAAAAACAAGACGTTATTCAATTAGCTTATAATAGAGATTAATTTGCCTGTCTTAGGTATTAGAGGTTATATATTTTTTCTTTTAAATGCCTAACTATTTTCAGTTGAGAGACTTATTAGATTTAAAAATGGAAGATTATTATTATTGAAAATATATATATTTGTGAAAAACACAAGAAGCATTATAGATTAATTTCTTTTATCGTATTAACTGTCAATTCATGGTAGAAATGCATTGTATTATTTATTTAATTTAACAATACGCGACCATTTTGATAGTACTTTTTCCACTTTTAATAAATAAATACAACTAATGACACAAATAATCTACCAATACATTGAATTATCTATCCGATAATATTTTGTCGATAAAAATCAAATTAAAATTAATGAAATTGGATATTAATATTTCATAATACATCATTAACGACACTAAACCAAATATTCAAAATTATTATTACTTACATTAACATGAATTTTTGAGATTTTTTAAGGTTGCGAGGATAGACGCTGATTAGATGGATCAAGATATATTTATTACGTATTTATATTTATATGTATTTATATGTATATTATGTATTTTAATACATTTTTATAATCTACAATTCTAAGTCTCACATCTTAATTTCGTATTTTTTCATTACTTTCATAATATGTCTCCTTTTGTAGTATAATATACTTTTAGATCTATGTATTTTGTTCGTAATGGAATGCGACGCTCTATTTGCAATGTGCATTTATAATTTATGACAGGTAAATACCTACCAATTATATGTATTTACTGAATGATACCATCGATATTAAAGATAATAACTTTTTAATTAGATGTATTATTGATGATTCTACAAATATCTGAAATATGAAGATGCCGAAGTACATATTAACTGAAATATTTATGAAAGTGAGATGATGATGATGATGACCACGTAGAGGATTGCTCGGGAGAGACTTGAGTGTATTGCAGTATATTGCAGTTCGTAAATTGCCCAAATTTACGATTGTGCAAGAATACCGAACAATAAAAGTTGATATAATTTGCAGACATTTTTTTTTACCGTTAGTAATTTAGATGTGAAAAATCAGGAGTATGCGTTCTGATGGATTACGAGTTCGATCGGGCAAAGCGAAACGATAACCTTACGGTTAAATTTTTGATAACTGAATGACGATGTTGCTTTCTTCTACTGAGTGTTTTATATTGATTCGATACAATAGAAAATGCTGCTATCAGCTACTTGAATATTTTTGATAATCATGCTTATGAGGTTTATTGTGCAATGCATGATTCGTTTCGTAAATTATAAACAATTGATTTTAATTTGAACAATTATGCAGTTTTAATAATTGCGCACGATTGATTTTCATACAAACAACTTTTGTGCATAATATGGTAAACTTACATAGCATTATTTCTTGATTTTCGATATTATTGATTAATAGAATTATTATATTATTTTGCTAAATTAGCTTTCTATTGAATTTTGATTGACTCATAAATCGCTTGTTTTTCAATTTTAACAATATTATGATGCAAAATACATTGTAGTTATAAATTAATGGTTTCCTGCCAAGTTATGCCCGGATGGTAGGGTATTCACCCTACATATCTGTAGTGTAATGGATTGGGCAACCTATGGTGACATTACAGTAACGGGAGTGTTAAGCAATATTTATGGCAAACTTCAAATATCATTACGTTAAATAAAATTCCGCTAGACTTATTTAAGTGACGTTATATTAAGGTAAGATATTTGTTTAAGTACTTATACCAAGACGTTGAACTTATAACTGACCGCTCTATTAGAGTTTCCAGTTTAATAAGAGTGTCTTGAAATTGAATTTTACAGCCTTCCTTAATGGTCGCACCGTACGACGTTCCTTAACAACGCAATAATTTCCTAAGAGTGGTATCCTCCGCTGCTGCCTAGCTAAAAACCTCTAAACTTAAAGCTCTGATGGCTCATTCCATACAATGTATGCCGAAATAGATTGGACAAGTGCTTCGGAAACTGTAAAACGAAGCTATTAATAGTCATTAGTATTATTACAATAATATTTACTACCTACAGTTATATACTGACATCCAAGACTTGTGAACGGAGATATTTCGAGTACCGATTTAACTGTTTATAACTTCACTTACAATATAAAATATATGTTATATGTGGATATGATCAGGTCAAAATAGGTTTCGAAGATTGTAAAACCTAAAATATATTATAGTTATGATGTATGCAAAAGTGTGTATTTATAATAAATGTAAAAAAATATATCTATCGACTTAGTTTATTATTCTGATAGTAGTACTATATTATGGTAAAGCATAATTTCGTAATTTGAAGCTCCAAAGATGATCAGTATAATATACTTTTTACAACGTTTTTCTTAGCTCGTATTCTTATTTGTCCGGTACAAATCTTGCAATCGATGCATACGTTGTTGAAAAGAACCTTCATAATTCTCTAATTAATATTTGTGATCTAATAAGTATTGATTAATTTTAGTGAATTCTAAAATTATATTGACAGAAGAATGTGTTATTTTTACCACGTTTTTCTTAGCTCGCATTATTGTTTGTCCGGTGGTTGTTTATCAAGTACAAATATTGCAATTGATTTTTAACTAACTACCCGACTAGCTACCCGACTAGCTAGACATGTGAAACTTTTAGAATATATCAGAACACGATGCCAACGCATTTTTTTAATACTTTTAGCCATATTTAAGTAGAATTGAATTTATTTTCAGTTAATTCCGTTTTGTATGAAAAGTTATTTCGACACCGTTATTGGTTGCTAGGGGTCTGGGGTCCTAGCAACTAAATGATTAATATATAGTGCGTTACTATGGAAATCAAAATGACATGTCAAGTACAATTTTTTTTGATCGTTTAAGCTAGTCAAGTCAAGGCATAATAGATTAAGTCTCTCATGATGTATCTGCAGTATTAATTTTAACGTTAACCTATTTATAATATAATAATTACAAGATAAAAAGAACTTTTTATATACCACGTTTTAAAATTTTCTGTTGAATTATTATGCTCAATATGCTCAAAATTGAATGAAAACAAATTGATAGAGAAATGTATACAGTAAAGTTTCCTTATCTAGTAAATACTTAGTGTGTCTAAGCTTTCCTGAGTATATCACCAATATACCAGCGTATCGCGAATAAAACATTTTGGAAGCCGTTCCATTAGACCCAGTAAAACAGATCTGAAAGCGCGATAATGAAAGGAAAGCGTTAAGTATCAGTTAGTGAGGAACAAAAGCGATGTCGGTCTGAGCTTTCCTTCTACAGGCAACACCGTTGTCCTACAAAAGCTCTCGTTTAGAATTTTGCTAGACAGGAACTTTTGTTCGAGCGATTGTACAACTACGCTTGACTAGTTAATTGAACAGTGAGCCCCTATACAAAACTGCAACGATGACCAACTACTTTGGGATAGTTAATTAATAATCATTATATCATCAGCCAGGGTCGATCCACTATATGATGAAGGCCTCTCCCCATGGCCCCCACTTCCTGAAGCGGGCCCCCAGGCTAGGATTTTTGGTGGCCCCCCTACCTATCGCTATAGATAATAGCAGTGTGACGCTCTACAGTAGCATTGGTGTACGCGGTAAAATTAATGTTTATATTTAGTGTATTGTTGTATATTTTAATACATCCATTTGAATTATAGAATTGTCGTGTATCGATCGATACACAATTGAAAATTGTGTCGTACAACCACATAATTTTAAATAATAACACTATCGAAGAAACTTTTTTAAGACTTTTTTATTACTATTAGAGAGAGTTTGTGATGTGTGTTTATATCACTTATCTGGTCGACTCGCCACGCCGGGCCCTTTCTGAGCCCGGGCCCCCAGGCTAGAGTCCTGTCAGCCCCCCCTTTTTGGGAGCCATGCCTCTCCCACCTCCTTCCACACTTCTCGATCCCTAGTTCATCGCTACCACGTACATCTACCAAACTATATAAGTATACAGCTGTATGACGGTATTTGTCCAGCAGTTGTCTACCTTCCGAGCAATATGCCCAGTCCATTGCCATTTAATCCACTTAGCGACCTCTATCTCATTGCATACTCCTATGTGCTTCATTATCCATTGGTTTATTGTGTGGTCTTTCCACGTTATGCCCATCTTCCCACGTTGCGCTACTCACAATTTTGGGCTAGCTCTTGCATTAAAGTTTATATTTCACATGCACAAGTGAGCACTGATAGCACTTATTGGTTACTTTATGTTTAAGACACAACGGTAGGTCAATTTTAAAGATGCTATTTAGGCAGCCAAATGCACTACATATCGGTTTGGCACTGCGAGCGATTTCGTCGTACATACCAGTCAATTGGCATTCGATTGACGTCTTTATTGACTCGCTCGATTAGAGTGATATTGATGAATATCGCTTTTGGATATTATATATATTACGAGTACCATATTATTATACAGTGAATTATTCGTCATAACTGACCAGTATACGCGAAAACCGTGGCGTAAAACTATCAATTTAGTCTTCAAGTATGCTCCGAATATGTCATCATCTTTCTTCATTATCCCTATAGTCCTATGTGTGTAGCCACTTAAGGTA
Organism: Rhyacophila brunnea; assembly: GCF_057557595.1. Lineage (NCBI taxonomy): Eukaryota > Metazoa > Arthropoda > Insecta > Trichoptera > Rhyacophilidae > Rhyacophila > Rhyacophila brunnea. The sequence goes on from NW_028232774.1 coordinate 28,895,612, forward strand.
TTTTTAACCCTTAACGGCCCACATGCTCAGCTTAGGTCAAAATGGAGCTTTTATTGTATTTTTAGAGCATAACCCTGGACATTCCTTAACCGTTGTAGGTAATAGTTAGAATATATATTTCATTACGTCCATGTGCAGTGGTGTTAAGATTTTTTAGATTTATTAATTTTTAAACGCATTTACAAAACCATTAGTAAAATTAATGTTAACATTATAATATAGTGACATATTTACGACAAAAAAATTATATTTTATAATCTTTTTGATCCCAAATTTGACAAGAATTAGGCATTTTATTATTCAAAAATGGGCACGATTAACACATTTGAAGATAATTCTAAAGATACTATTAAAAGTTATGTCTTTGACCATTCAAATATGATACACATCCTACGAATAATGTTTGCTTTATATTAATTATTAACCTAAGAATAAGATAGTATTTTTTTGAAATACGCCATTTCTATTGGCATTTCTCAGTGGCTAAGCTACAACATACGGCCGTAACCATAAATTGACAAACGATAAATGAAGTAGGGAGTAAGATCATGTTAACGCGCATGTTTGAATATGTACCTAACCGGTTTTTTTTTTTAATCAAATGTTTAAAATAAATATAAAGGGTAATAAAAGGGTACAACGTTTAAGGAATGCCCAGGGTTATACTCTGAAAATACCATAAAAGCTCCATTTTGACATACGCTGAGCATGTGGGCCCTAAAATGCACGATGCAAACCCTTTAATGTACATATAACTATTTACTAAATATCTACTAAAACGTTTTTATAAATTAACTCTAAATAAAAACTATAACTATTTAGACAGCACGCTTTGTCTACTACAGAAAATAAATAAATAAAATTTCATTTACCCACAAAAATATAAAGAATAATACATTTTGTTGCTGAAAGATAACACCGTGTAATAATTAAGGGTTAACTCTGTAATAACGATTTGGACGGAGAGATATGGCGCGACCTTGTGCTTGCAATATGCTTCGGTACCGAAGCGTGTCAGGGTGATATAACTAAACTGTCCAACATTACTATTAATATATATGTCTATTAATATTTTATTTCTATATACTTACATTGTTATCATTCACGATTTAGGAGTCGTCCATATATAAAATCACATCGTAATGGAGTAGGGGTATGTAAAAGTGTTTTATTGCAAAACCTACAAAATATTAACTTACTTATATTTTTCTGAGAATTAAATTTCCGTGAAAAAAATTTACTGGGGGGGGGGAGTTAAAAATGTGACGATCCTTTTATATTTAAAAGTAAGTTTTCATTAATTCGTTTAATGGTTCAAGTGAATTGCCTACTATGTACGATCGTTTACACACAAGAAGTCCATTTATCTCGCAGCGTGTGGCCGGTAAGCCTCAAACATCCATTATCAATTTATGAGAAGATTATTCTTGATTATGTAACAGATTTTAAGCTTCGGTAAGTAACTGCCAACAATGTTTTCATATTTCGGCTGACATCGTTAATGTTTGAAGTTGACACAACATTATCATTTTGAGCGTAATAATAATGTTATATTGATGTCGGGAATTTGACTTCAACGATTCAAAAGATACAATATTTCATTACTTAGTAATAATTGATTATATATTAAAATGACTATTTTGAATACCAAAATGAAAAATTCCAACACAGTATTAACAATGTATATTGATTATAATTGAAATAGTTTTCATATTGAAATGGATTATTTTAATTTGTATTATCAAATACTTTTACTTTGATATTCTTATCATTTTTCGGTACAGTTCGGTTATGAGGAATACAACACATTTTGAAAATAGTCGATATACTGGATTATGTGTTAGTTTAACCTAACCAAACCTAACCAAACCTAACCAAACCTAACCTAACCTAACCTAACCTAACCTAACCTAAACTAACCTAACCTAAACTAACCCAAACTAACAAATAATCCAGTATATCGGGTATTTTCTAAATGTGTTTTCCGCTGTATTCATCATAACCGAACTGTACCCTTTTTTCTTGTATTAGGTTACGTTATATTTAGAGACAAACCAATGTTACCAGTGCATAGTAATAACTCGGTGTTGTTTGGGCATAACCTGTTAACTGCAAAATGTTGAATTTTCATGAGAGAAATTTTAAGCTTTGAATTACCCACATTATTTTTATCTTAGAACAAGGTATTTTGAGTTATTTCCCTATAGAACTATGGTATCGATATACCCATGTTCATACTTATTGGTTACTAGGTGAAATACCAAGGTATTTAAAATTAGTAAAAGCTAACTAATATAATATTTGCTGGTTATATACTCGAAGCGTGACAATTTATGATTTTCTTGTAGAACAAATACCATTTTTTATTTATTCTGTGAATTGTTTTTGTATTCAAGCCGTGTAACAACTTTCATTGAAAATTTCTCTAAAGTTTCCAAGTTAAAGTTTTTCAAAGACGTTATAAAAAATGTTTTATACCTATACACGAAATACTGTAACACAAAGGAAATTTGCCATAACGAATCCTGGTATCAAATTGTTAAAGGAAGCTTTGCCAGCCTTACGGAAAAATGTGTTCAAAGTACTTATACACTTTGAGAAAATCTATCTTAATACAGCTCTATTTCTGCAATGTGATCAATAGCCTCCTAAACACCGAAATTTATTATCTATTTCATATGTTAAGCTTAAATATTTCTTAAATATTTATAGTGTCTCAATTCAACTCAGTCCGTGAGTGGCCTTGGGACTAAGCACACGTATATTTACTTACATAGTCGTACACGCAAATCAAAACTAACATCTTTATAAATAATCAACAATACCAATTCCACAATGGTGACCCCAACGTGATACATGTGAAGATACTTTTGATATTAGATTTATTTGATTTAAAGAAGATTTGACCATCAGGAAGCAATTAGAATGTGATTACATCGAAGAATTTTGCATATGATATCACTAATACAATAGTCTTGTAAAGATCAGGTGTAAAAAGGAATCGGGAATGTTCTGCAAGTAAAAAACAGTAAAATAGGCAATAATAACTATAATATTACAATATAACAATTATGAATTTCGGCAGATACTCATATTTGATAAATCTCACCATGTGAGCAAAACACCTATCGTAAAGCATTTTTTACAAGTATGTGATGAATACTAACTAATACCTTATTAAATTGTCACCAAGTAATCGTAATTTTCTTGAAAATTATCGCTTAAGGGGGAGAGGCACGCCAGCAGAGAGCCTAGCGGAAAAATACAAAGCATGCAATTTGAGATTTTTTTTTTTGATAATTTACAATTTCAACTGTATCAATTAATAAATATGTATCTGAAAACATTAAAAAGATTTTTTTTTAGTTTAAAGATAAACTTACAATTGTGAATTTGTTGCTGGGTCACATCTTATTATTACATTTTATTTTATAGTCATATTTATTATTAAAATTTAGTTTATTAAGTTTTCAATTTTTCGTCGTTTAGATTTTTGACTAATTCATCGTTTTAATATTTTTTATATTTATTTAAAAAAAAAAATTATAAAAAATATCCTAAATGTGTATAACTTGAAATCCTTATTATTTATAAAAATCTTTTTAATGTTTTCAGATACATATTTACTAATTAATACAGTTAAAATTGTAAATTATCAAAAAAAAATCTCAAATTGCAAGCTTCGTATTTTTCCGCTAGGTTCTCTGCTGGTATGCCTCTCCCCCTTAAGGTAATTTAAACGGGTTCATAGCTCAAGCATATAGTGACCGACGACTTGATTTCGAATTCTTATTTATAGATACATTTATTCAAAAAAAAAAAAAATGAATTTGTGTTTGTTTTTTAAAGTCTCATAGATTTTGTTCGTTGTATTATTATCAATAGAATTATTAGTATACATGTCCATAATACTATTTCGACAGTTACTTATTTTTTTACAATTTCACTTCATATGTACATAATGTGTGTAGGTACCTACTGTTCGTTACGGACAAGAATCGATTACCTAGTTTATTATTACCTACCTTATCTGAGAAGAAGTCAGATATTTTTATCTTTGTAATAGTTGATAAATGTACTGCTAACATGTTACCTATTATAACCTAAGGCTTAAGTATTATGTGGTGTAGAAAGTTTGTATTGAAACCTTTTAAAAACGATACAAATTTTATTCACGCATCAGGTCTCGCAAATTATATAGAACAAGCTCTCGCGTTATGTTGACTGTTTACTCCGCAAACTTCCTTAATAAATAAATATATCGGGCATAAATCAACGGACTTTTACAAAGTTATTATTCAAGAATCTAGGAACACTTTGACTTTAACAACAGTTGGAAATAATTGCGGCCTGAGAGGACATACTTGGAAAGGAAAGGAAACACTTAATAATTTCAAGTTAACAACATTACGAGATGACGCACTCACTCTGACTTATTTAACATAATACAGTAAGAAAGATTTTCATATAATACAATTAACTTAAGATTATGTTTTGGTTAGTGGTTTGAATATTCCATACAATTTAAGATTGACCAACTATCCACAAGACAACCAGACTTCGAAGAATCATGAGAGTGTCTTCTACTTCTAAATATGGTAGACAGTACTCAAGAAAATATAGTAGAATTTGATAATCAAGCCTGCATATGCGGCAAAATGCAATGCATGTGAGGTTTTTATGAAAGGATGCAGGAAAATATAACTTCGACTAGATCATACAATGCTATTGCCTCTGCCATATACTGAAATGAAATCCTGTACTATTGAAGATCCGACATAGTTAAGTGCTAGTAGCTTGTTGGGATAATACCACTGTCTAATCTAAGGGTAGTTTTTGGGTTTGCTCGTTTACTTTTATTTTTGCACTCACTGTAGGAGATAGGTCTTGGATTTAATTTATCAAATATCGAAATAGATTTAGACTTTTTTGCATGATTTTAAATATACTATTACAACATTAGGTATATGTACATATGTAATAATTTAATAACTATTTTAAAACTAAAAAAAATAAAACAAAACTTTATTAAATTATTAGAAAGTGCAAGTATGTTATATAAACTAAATATTTGAAATAATTCGTGTCGGTTAGTAATTAAGGCATTTAATTGATAAATATCTTAATTTAACCAACATTATTAACTAAATTTGTATTTCATGTAACTACTAGTTAAATACATTATAATTAAGTAGGATGCTAGTAGCTTAATTGGAAAAGTACACAAGCACGAATCCAGCTATTACAAGTTTAAGCCCTGTCGGGTGTCGTAATTTTTTCTAAAAAGATTTTTTTTTCTAGTGGGTAGGTATATGCATGAGATGTTTTTAAATCTTGTGTGTTTAATATGTAATAATTATCATAATAGAATAAACGTATTGGAAATTTAAGATATATTTTTTTGTAAATTAATAAATCATCTATCATCCATATCTATGACATCTCTAAATAATATGAGAGTTATTTCTTTGAGCGTTGTATTAATATCAACTTCATATTATAATAATTCTATTTTGCCCACTGCATGTTTCATGGTACCGAAAGTCGATGTTTTTTATCTGGCCAGTATTTTCATTTAAAAAATATCAATGGTTTTATTGACTCGCCAAACCTACTCCAAAACGTGAGTTTCAATATTGTTAGGCTTTACTATAATTATTATAACTTATATATGGAAACTTTACCGGTTGCAATATCTTTTCTCTAATCTATTGTAAACATATTTAAAACCAAATTAATTATTTTTTCTTTAATGAACAAAATAATAAAAAAAATAAAAATATTGAACATGCATAACTTGAAAACACCTCAATACCCACTAGAAAATATCATATTTGAAAAAATACATTGCTCGACGGAATTTTAACCCGTATAACCACTGGTATCGCGCCACTGTGCATTAACCAATTATGCAACGAGCTTCCTACATAATTGCGGCAATTTACTAGTAGGTCATACATGAAATGCTTATCAAATTGCGTTATTATTGACTATCGGTTTTGGTGTATTATATCAAAGAATATTAATTAACTATATTACTAACCGACGCCCGGTTCTCGTCAAATATTTTAGTTATAACGTCTACTTAAACTTGCTAAAAATGTTGTGGCAATCAAGTGGATAACCATTTATATTGGTTCTTATATATAGTTCAATATAATATGGAATGTTACATTCTCAAAATCTTGTGAATTATTCGTTGAATAAAAGAAATGGTTTATTAACAAATATATAAGTACTTAATCAAGGTTGTGATATTTTTGATTAATCCTGAATTGAATGGATATCTATCGAAACCGGTTCAAAGAAAATTGGGCACGAAAAAATGTGTCAGGAATAGTTCAGGAATAGACATTTCAATCGGTCTTATTAAAGTTATTTTTATGGTGCAACAAAGTGGTGATGTCTGTGGTGGTATCGTGGCGTGATTATGGCGTCGGCTTCTCTGTTATTACATTCTGATCCTGTACCGCAGAGCCTGGAAGATTTTCTTATATACTACACGAATTAATTATGTAGCTACGTTCATATTATATGGCATGGTATTATTTATTTAATAATCGCGTAGGTACTCGTAGTATAAAGCAACTTTAAATTATTCTATATAACATAATATTATGGATATTAACTTTTAATAAGTGGTATAAACCACGAGCTTATCTAGTATAATATAAAGAAATCATTTATAATTATTACCATATATTTATAAGACAATAATAATATATCGTCAGTCATTAATCAATCATATTCTAGTGAACATAAACATTACAATTTATTACAAAATAATAGTGATTCCTCTTAGTTTATACTGTAATATCCGCGAACAATTTTATGGCTTTGCTGGTGTAAAACGTGTGGGATTAACTGACGAGGTCACCTGTACCTATCCCATTAAAAGGTATATAAATATTATAAGCGACAGCATTTATTAAATAAATAATTTTTGACTTAAAATATGTAGCGTATAAATTATAGACTATAATATACCTAATATGTAATAAGTTATCAAATCTCAAATATTTTCTAGTATCTTTTCAAATTTGTAATTCAGTTGACTCGTACATAATAATTGTTTAAGAAGAATCCTCTATCTATCAGAGGCACCCAACGGAAAGTACGAAGCTTACAATTTGAGACTTTTTTGATAATTTACAATTTAAACAAATCATTTGTATCTGGAAACATTAAAAATAAAAATATTTTTTATTTAAATAAATATTATATTAATATTAATATTAAATAAATGTCACAAAATGTGAATTTGTTAAAGGATCTTATCATATTATTACATATTATTTTATTGTCATATTATTTATTATTAAAATTTAGGTGAGATATTTTAGTGAGGTTTTTGACTACCTAATTCATAAATTTTATATTTTATTTTAAATAACATCGATTTTTATAAAAATATAAATGTGTATAACTTTAAATGCTTGTTATTTAAATCAAATTTTATTTTTCATCCGAATATTGAAGCGCGATTTTCTCATAGGTTGATCCTCTGATAGGTAGAAACTTCGCCTCATACGAAATGCTTAAGGCCATGCATTAGTTGAGGCACGGTCTAAAAAGATCGTTGCTAGGCGATGTGCGGATTGCGGGTCGCGGGTGAAAATGACGCCTGTCAAACGAAATATTATTTCTCATATAAATCCAACATACGTCCATTTTATGTTCTGTTTATTATTCTATTAGTATCAATAATAATATATTCATTGACATGTTTGCTTTTTAAAGTAAATGGGTAAAGTTTTTAGTCATCTTTACACGATTTTAGAATTAATTGGCCCGTCGCCATCACGCAGCAAAGTGACGTGCGTCCGACTCCACGTTCTCTCAATGAATGCGAAGCAAGTACAAATTTTCGTCGCGCGTACAGTTGAACATTATTTGGCGTTTCACTGATGCGTCACCTTAATATGATACATTTAAATTTTAAAACATTTTTTTGTCATGTAATTCTGAAATAGGTATATATTATAATATGACTGTGAGTAAAATGAAGGTGCACGTTGGTCATTATAATAGCGTACTGCTTTAATAATATGCTAGAATAGGCATGTTTAATTTTAAGTAGACTTTTTTATTTAAATATATATATCTACAAAAGAGCTTGAGGCCCAATGACTGTAGTGTGGTTTAACAGTAGTGTATTAAATTTAGTAATAGAAGTGGAACAATCACAAACACCTAGGCTTTAATAAATTACATATATTGTGTCCTAACTGGGAATCTAGCCCGGAGATCCCGGGTGTAAGCACAGCGCTTTACGCACTGCACCACGAAAGGATCTGTGACCTTTTTTAATAATATATCCAGTATCAAAACTGACAGTAATCTACAACACTCTTCTATTGACATTCTTTAACTTAAACAAACGTATTACTTATTATATTTGGCTGAGAATATTGTGGCATTATAAATTAAACAATTATTATACTTATTACCATCACAAATAAATACACACTTTCCTATTCATCGTGCATCAACAAATTTTATTCTTCTTTTGATCATTCATTGTCAAACTATACGACTACTATACAAAGAGTCTACTGCGCGACTATAAATTTAACTACTTCTCAGTTTAATCTTCTCTCTCTCATACACCTACGGCAGGCCATGCATGATGCAGTATGAATCAAGTGACATGGCGAGGTTATGTGGACTTCCTCGTGGTTAATTTGAAAACGACTTTCACGTAAGCTGGTTAATAACATAAAAATATGAATGGTTAATGGCTTGCATGGAACATGCCTGTACTGGACGCCATCGATTTTCACACAAAATCATATCTTTTGCTGTTCGAGACATGTAACCATAATTCTATTATATCATGTCTCTGTTTATTGTTGATATTTAAAAAAAAAAAACAATGTATCTACACTATTTGTTGTAATAAAGTACGATTTTTTTGTAATAAACATTGAAAAGTGGACTATAAGGTTTTTTTATATAAAATATTATTAAATGCATGGTTTACTCACTTGGTCTTGGGGCTCCATTGCGAACTTCTGCACTGTGTAAACATCCACGTACCGGTTTTGTGGCCTCGCTTCACAAAATGGCTGACAGCAGAACAAGATGGCGGCTATTGCGAGCAACCGCGGACTAACTGCCATTCGCAGGAGCAGAAACAAAAAGGACAGCATTTTCCTGTTTGAAATCAAAATATGCCTACTCTCGCAGGCCGAATATTCATTTTCTTGCCGCGGCTGCTTGTAAACTTCCGGCGCCGCGTCCGCTTCCGCACCGGATATCCGGTCCGCCATCTTTGCAATGGCGACGCCGCTTTTCGCGCCCTTTTCTGCCGCCGTTGTCATCGCAGGCGACAACCGACGCTTGGCATAGTGTGTGGTTTTCGCGCCCCTCCCCAAGCTTCCTGTCTGGCGGGGAATTTGAATGTCGCACGTCGTTTCCGGTTCCCGATTCGGTTTGGCGGCTTTTTTTTAAATTCAAATATAGAACGAAGCTCGGAAGCCCCCGCTTTTGGGGCGAGTTTTCACACAATAGGCGTAATGAAGTGTTGAGGGGGCTTGGCGATAAAAATATCCTTTATCAATTTTCCATGCTTTTTTGTTCTATTCCGCCAACAACCTGAGAACAAAAGAGAAAAATACAAGTTAATACAATACAATAAATTTCAATGCATATTTCGTGTTACATGTTTTTTTATTCACATCAAAGTAAAAGTATTTTTAGATGTTTTTTTTTATTTAAAAAAGTCATTAGTCACTAAGTAATTCTGTGGAGAGTGCGGATCAATGCTCTTATCTGAATTTAAAACAAAAGGATTTCTCGCCATTAATACTGGAAAAAAATACAATTAAAACGAACAGTTTTATACATCACGTAAAAAATGTAAAAGGTTTTATCTAAACCTTTTGAATTTGATTTCACATTAAGGTACCGACATATATTTAAAAAAATGAAGATAGAATACCTTCAATAGTCTATCAATCATACAAACATTTGAGGCCATTATTTTCAAAGTAGGTAACCTCCATTTTTACTTGATTAAATATTTTTCTTGATTCTGATTCCGGAAGTAGGTACTATTACCTATGTATATTCATAAATAATATACGAAACCCAGCTCCGTTCAAAGTCATTTAAATCTATTAGCCGTCATGTTTTTTAACATTTGGCACCCTCTATCTCTCTGTATCTCGGTGTCTTTTAAGATTTTGAGATTCTAATTTTGAAATATATTATTTCTACTGAATACTTTTTGATTGAAGATTTTCAACACAAATGAACTTAGTATAGCTGTCATTAAAATTAAAATATAGGCTGACTTTGCTATTTAAAAGTAATGGAAAACTGTTTGCAAAGCATGAAAGAGACTATCAAATAGCTATTCGTATACCATACCACATTAATTGCTCCCATAGGCAGCTGTACTGAGCAATTAGTGTGTCATTCAATGTATTTATTGACAATACTATCATATGAGTAGTTTGGAATAGTTATGGCATGCGCTGCATCCACAGTATCTATGGACCGCACGCCACTACTATTTTCGACTAGATATAAAAACATGATATTAAAAGCTCTCAATTGTACAATGGAAAGGAAAATATCAAATTGTAAATTCAGAATAGATTAAAAAACGATAGAAAAAATTACTAATTTTAAATACGATTATATATTAATTTTAATGGTCTTTAGGACATTTTATTTCGCGTTTTGCTTTTTTACAATAATTTGCTGATATGTTTGCAAAATGAAAATATTCTTTTTGCAATCCTCAATATGCTCGATGTATTTTTGCGAATATCTCAAAATAATGGAATAATATACTACAATTTGTAAATTTGCTAACTCCCAAAATGTAAACTTTACAGGATGGAGAAAAAATTACCTTATTTCATAAATTCAGTTTTATTAATATTTATTTTATACTAAAATAGTGTTTTTAAGGTGTTTTCAATAGTCTTAGACTTGAATGCCGAAAACTAAATGCACATTAAGTAATTTTTAGACAAAAGTTGGGTTAGAAACCAACAGCAACATTAATTATTCTTGTATCTTGCACGATACAATATGTAAAATTCATGTGCGTAAAAAATAATTAGGGATTATAATAATATTATATGGAAATGCTACTATATATATATTGTTTTCATATATCATCCGGCATAGTAATTTATCAACTAAGAAATTGCGGTCCACTCTTATAAAAAAGCTTCATAAGAAAACAGAATCACTAATTCAATGTAGTGTCTCTTTTTTGTTATCACTGGATATTTTATTTCGATAATTTACTTTTACTTAATATTTTCTCAACCACTTTTTGTAGAAGGCATATTATTTGAAATAAAATTCTCGTTTTATAAAATATATTTTTTTTTTCATCTTCACTTGCTTCTTCTTTGATTTTTTTCTTTCAAATATGGACTTTCTTATATCCTTTAGAGAGAATACAAGCATCGGGAGACTGTACTTGTTGTTCCGTATTGCAATTTTGTTTGCCACGTGTAATACGTAGAATAATTATATTATTATAGTACAATACTGTCTACTTATCAACATAAAAATATGGAAGAACTGACGAAACCTTATACGTATAATAATGAAAGTAAAGCTGAAAAAAAGGTTACTAATGCGTATGAATAAAGCAACTGCTAATTAGTTTGCATTGCAAATTCTCGCTTATACTCATTAATAAGTAAGACACATAAAAGGTTTTATCTTTTTCATATAAAATAAACTATCATGACTTAGATAATCAAGTTAAATAAAAATAATGGTATTGAAATAAGTAACCAGACAAAAAAATCAACGGAAATTGTCATTTTGATTTATAAAAAAGAGTTATTAGGACGACAGACTGATTTAAGTATAAATCATCATCATAAGCCTGAATCTATCCACTGCTGGATGAAGGCCTCTTCAAGTTGCTTCCACTTTTCTCAGTCCTGTGCATTGCGTTGCCACGTACTTCCGCAGAACTTTATCATTTCATCGATGCAGCGGCCTCTAGGTCTACCTTGCGGACGTTTTGTACTTCTTGGATACCACTGGATGACTAGATTTGTCCAACGATTGTCTCTTCTTCGAGTTATGTGTCCAGCTTATTTCCATTTAAGGCTTTTAATAAACTCTATTACATCGCAAACCCTTGTCTGCTTCCTTATCCACTCATTCCTTTTTTTGTCCTTTCGCGTTATGCCCAGCATGCACTTCTCCATAACACGTTGTGCTACTTTAAGTTTCTGAATCTCTCTTTTACTTAGGGTCCATGTTTCACACCCATGTGTGATCACGGGAAGCACACACTGATTGAACACTTTGCGCTTTAGGCACAGTGGAAGGTCACTTTTGAAAACATTATTCAGGTGGCCAAAAGCACTACAGCCTAGCTTTACTCTGCGAACAATTTCATTAAATATACATCCATCTATAGACACTTGTTGTCCCAGATAGATGTAGCTTTTCACCTGTTCGAGCTGAGTGCCATTGAGGATCTCTTTTTGGTCCGCAAAGCAGAAATAAAGCAAATATTTTTACATTGATATTTTTATAATTTACTTATAGTATTACCTTCCATCATCTTTAGACACAGTTCACCATACATATTCGATATGATGACTATGCACATTAATTTGTGTATAACGATTTTATTAAATTGAGTCATATTTTTTAAATTAATTAAGTATTATATTTTAATTTCAGCAGTAAATAGAACATTGAAAGTTTAACTAAATCATTATTATGAAAAACATTTTGAAAAAATTGTCACATCAGTGGTTTTAACATCTCAATGACGATATAATGGGTTTCTGTGTTCGATAATCAATACGATACATAAGCGAAATTGCACCGTCTGATGACTGTATTCATTAATATTACAAAATGTCGACAGTTAAGAATAATAGTCCACCTAATATCTACAGCTAAGTTTGTTTATTTCGTAATAAACGGGCTCGCTAAACGAGGATATAATGGGCAAGGTCCACGCAATAAGCGGTACGGGTCGCACTAGTTTTAAATAATATTCGCATAGTTTCGGAAGTAACGGCGTGTTAGGGTTTTATTAACATAAATTACTTAGCCTATTCTACCCGTACGACCTTGACGATTAACGAAATTTTCAATGAAATTCTTAATTCATGTACATATGTTATAAGTTAAAACTACGACAACAAAGAAATTGAATAATTATACTAGTTTGGACTATACGTAGAGAGATTCAAAATAAATGATCTGTAGTCAGGCAGTGGGACTAAATCGAAATTTCCGATGGTAGTGCTAGTTGTTAATTAACCACGAATGCAATAGGGTAAAATGTAAATAAATCGCAGTAAGTCAATGAAGTTTTCTATTGCATATTATTTTCATTCATACTAATTAACGTATTACCATTTTTAATATGAAATAATCATTTTCTCCACACATATTACCATATTATTGCATTGGAAGCAGTGGCGAAGAGTAGAAGTAGGCTGTTAAGATCTGACAACACAATCACTGCACCACATTTAAATAACATGCTAATTGAATCTAATGGCCGTTTAACGGGGACACGGCAGCCATGTCGTCCGTGTCGAACGAGTCAAATAGTGCACGGCACACAAAGTAGTAACACTCATTTTTTTATTAAACTAAGAATACAAACTGCAGACGATTCTGGTTAGTTTTAAAAAAAAAAAACAATTAAACACTGCCTAAACCAAATCATAAAATAGTTTAGGTATGCTATTATGGGCGATCCGACAAAAATAGTGAACACTTTTTCAGTCATATTTATTTGTTTTCGTTAAAATAAGAATACACATTATAGATGGTTTTAGTTAGTTTAATTCATTAAACCCTGCCTAAACCACACCACAATAGATAAAAAATATTCTTCAATCTATTGAATGTCTAAAATTGCGTAGGTATGATTCAATGACATAATTTTAGATATATTATAGATAGACGAATATTTTTTGACTATGTATTATCTATTATGGCTTGGTTTAATTGAATTCGATGAAAAAAAATATGTATGACTGACATAGTTTTGTGTGCCCTATTTATGTCGGATTTTTAACAGCCTACCTCTACTAAGTATAAACAAAAATTGCACTACAATCAATATTTACAGCTTCGTACCGTGGTCTGAATAATATAGTGAGCTTTAGTTTTTAGCGTACAACATTGTAGAGTGCATATTGGTCATTATGCCACGGTATATAAATATGTAAGAGTGTAAAGACGTATAGGATAGTTATATTAAGGTATAGAATCATAAAATTGTATCATAAATATATAATGTATATTATTTTCGACTTTAATAATAATTCTAAAAAATTTCCTCTTCAATTCTAAAATATACTTTCATATGGAGAAGTTGGTGGCTCTCGTGGAGCAGTGCATGCTTACATGTAAATTGTACGTAAAGCAATTCACCGTGGTATAGTTCGCCGTGAGCTTTCTTATCGGAAAGAGATGCCTGTATACAATATGGTCTCTAATTTTATTAGATTCAATATGAACATTCATTCAATTTTCATGACTGATTTTGGCAAAATTCACGAATTCAAGAATGAAAACCTAACCTAACTTAACCTAACAAATAATCTAGTATAACGGCTATTTTCAAAATTTGTTTGCTTTATTAGACATGAATTTTATGTCAGTACTATAGGACCCAAAGAGATCGGACGGTCTTTAATATATGGCCATATATTTCCGATACAATATTTCACGATGAAGTGTGATACGGCGAATAAGTTTCCGGACACGGCAGTGCATACGGCGCTGGTTTTGCATCCGGGAGCTCTGGGTTCGACCTGCTGAGGACACGATTTATTTATGTGATTTTTTCAAAGCCTGGGTATTTGTGATTATTCAAAATTACTAACAAACACCTTGTACTAAAAAGCAGAGACATGGTTATTAATAATTTAAAAAAATCTATAAATGAGCAAGTTTACTCATTTTGTATACAATATAATAAGCATAAAAAACATATCAGATAAAACGGATTGCCAATCTACAAACTAAACATTCAATCCATAAAAAAATACTATAAAATATTGTGATAAACATACGGTACTTCAATAACGTGACACTCCGAAGGGAAAATTTACAAGTCGTAATACCATTATAGTGGGTCAAAATTTGCACTAGAAAATTGAGATAACAAATTAAAGCCTGCGAAAGTTTACGACATACACGTCACGTCCACACCCCACCCCTCCCTCAGCGCCGCGCATCCTAAAGCCTCACGCCTGATGATCCCTTACTTTAAGGGTGTGTTTATTTAAATATTCATCAAAATATCCTTTTTCGTTCTGGTAAACCGCAGGACGTGTTCAGGAAAAGCGGCGCGGCCGACGCTCCAAAGGCAAGCTGGAAAAACTCGTACTACGCTGTGTTCTTTTTGTTGGCTTGACGAAATTTCGGTTGTAGTGTTTAAAAGATGTGATAGCTTGTAAAAACTAACAAGGGTTCAACTACAGTCTGTTTGTAAACTGTAAAAGGTCATATGTATAATAAAAACTTTGTACGAGTAAAATCACTATTATTAAAAAATTCCCAAAAAGTACCAAAGTATAAACATACCTCATAAGCCTGGTGGCCCGCGCTTATAGGGGGGCCGGCGTGGTAAGCCAACCAGATAAGTGAGGTAAACACACATCATAAATTTGGTCTAATAGTAAAAAAAAGTCGCTATTTTCCTCCAATAGTATTAATATTTTAGAATATGTGGTGATACTTTGCAATTTTTAATTGTGTATCGATTACCCGACAACTCAAATGGATTTAAGTACTAAAATACACAATTTGGAAAACGCTACTGTAAGGCGTCTCACTGCTTTTAACCTTAGCGATAGGTAGGGGGATGCGATTAATATCATAGTCTGGGGGGGGGGACGTTCTATTATGTGTGGGTCATGCTCATAAGCGTAAAAGTTCGATAAATGTGACAGAAAATATGACGTAGTTGGGGCGACACCGAGTGAGAGAAAGTGATACAATAAGCTTCATATAAGAGCAGTCAGAAATAGAATCGGTAACAATAATTAATTGCAATCTGTGCAAGTTATTTCAATTCTTGTTGTATGTACAGAAGGGTGTTAAAGATCTAAATCAGGCATGTCTAACTTTAATTAGTCTGTGATGTAGTAATCCACTATTGTATCAAAACTGGAAGTGTAGGTACTACCTCACCCTCTTATTACATTATTCAACTTGAGCAAACGTATAACATTCATGACACTGAGGCGTTACGAATTAAACAATAACAATAATTGTCTTCAATCATCATAAAGAAATGTTAAATTTCCCATTCTTTGTGAAAATTATCAGTTTTGACCTTCTTTTGGGCAGTCATTGCAACCATAATCAAACTTTTCTTTTAATGTGTAAAGAGCCTATTGCACGACGGTAAGTATAAATTGTGTTGTTATTTTATGATTCAAGTACTATGGGCCTTTGGATCAACACGTTGGACATGTAAGATCTAAACTGTATACAGGACACATTTCGCAATCAGTGATGCCAACCGTACTATAATTATAGTACAATACTATAATTTTGATTTCGCGAAAAATGTAAAATACTATAATTTTACGCCAAATATTCCAAATTACTATAATTGTAAAGGATTCAAGACGAAAAATGTTCCTACACTATATATTTTTTAGAAATCCTATAATTTTTACGCCTTTGTACTATAATCAGCATAGAAAAATATGGCAACACTGCATGTTATTCAGTTTTTTTAGAGTGATAAACTTAGTTCAAAATTAGAACAACGCACGATTTATTGTTATATATTATCTATAATAGTAAGTTGCAAAGTTGTTCATCACCATTTTATTTTTTTGGCAGTTTAGTAAAATAATGTTCTTCTACGTTGCTATCCTAGTTTGAAAGTTTTATAAGTGCATTTTATTACTTTTGAGTTTTAAATGTGAATTTAAAAATATCTGCAATGCTAGTATTTTATATTATGGAAGAGTTGTATTTCCAGCAGCAAAGTTTCGGGCTAATTGAAAAATGATGTCAAGGCATACTTGAAAAGAAACCATAAAGGCACAATTGGTCATTCCAAAGAAAAAGTAATTTTACCTTTACAATTTTTTTTTATTAATTAATGCATATATTTTCAAAAACCGTGTTCTTATCTTTGTACAAGAAAAGAATCTATTGCATATTATTATAGTGCGATATCAGGAATTTTGTGATACCTAATCTCAAAATATAAATTTATGGTAGATAACCTAACTTTACAACTATTTTTATAAAAGGCAGTATTATATATTAAAAAAAATGGAATTTGCTTCTAAGATAGAGAGATTATTATTTTAAATTAATAGCTTGATGTCAATCAACATCTCCTTATAAGTCAAATCCCTCCACGATGTGGTATCGTAACAAGCCCTTTACAATGATTAATTGTTAACTATTTGACTCACCCTTTAGACCCACTTTATAAATCCAAATTAATTTATAATAATTGAAAAATAACGTCTAATTCATCCATTGAGGTTGCCAACCGTGACTCACGATCAGAAGCTATATACCAGGTATGTACAACTGTGATTTAATATCTAATATAAAACTGGAAATTATCTACCATACTCTTGAACAAATATATTATATTTGGCTGAGAACACTGAGGAAATACAAATTCAACAAATATGATGTATTATTAGATATATTCAATTTCCTATTCGTCGTACAAATGATAGGTTTTAGTCTTCTTTTAGGCATTTATTGCACTTACTGTCTATGAGCCTACTACACGATGGAAAGAGTGTCAAATTAAAGCACGAGGATTAATATTTCTTTCTTTCACTCCTACAGCTGGCCATGAGTAATCCAATACGAATCATATGACGAAGTCACGCGGAATTTCTCGTAGTTATTTTTAAGCCGACTTTTAAATAAGCTTTTTAATGTAATAAAATCAAAATACTTTCACACAAACAATTCAAAAAAACTTAAAAATGTTTATTAAGTTTTATAATTAATCATTATATGTCTATAAAAAATATCCCTGTATTTAAAATATTAATATGAATGGAGTAAAGATTTGTAGTTTCAAACTGAAATATAGTTCTAATGTTTTATAGTTTCATATCTTATCAAGAATAATACACTCGATAAGCGTATAATACATCGTCGTCGGTAGTAAGTATTATTATTGAAATATAGTTGCATGGTAGTTTTTGTTGATCTTTCTTCGAAATTTTTTTTAGCCGCTCTCTAAATTCAGGCGCCCATATTCAATGCACATTTTGCATATATGGACGAAGCGGTCAGGCCCATCGCCACTATCGCAAATGATAGCGTTGGCCTGTGACGTTGAAAGTGTTATGTGCAATTTCGGTTAACGATGGGTTGGCGATGTGAAAAATGGACATTTTTTTTGAAGGGTACCTACCTATAACAAGTTCTAGCACTTCTTCTATAATTTAAAAAAGCCAATTTGCAATACGTCTTTTAAGTATACAACGAAAACAAACTAAAATAATATATTCAAAATTGACCTACCACTTTATCGGGCTTAAAGCCGCCAATGGCGTTGACGAATGACGATTACTTAGAAGGTATTTTAAATCGATTCAAAACGAGATAACACGTTCCTATCATATATTATGCAGACAGTTAAGGAAATTTTTTATACGTCATTATTATGGTGGGAAAATATAAATTTCATTTAAACAGAAAAGAAAACTATTCACAGACATAACTATGTAAATCTCTTAATTCCCAAAATTAGCACAGCACTGCCTGACAGCCAAACGTGTCATGTGATAATCTCTCTTATAATATGTTGTTTGCTGGCTTTTAAATTTGTTCTTTACATTAAAACCCCGTGTCATTTTGCGTGAAGTAACCCTGCGGCAGCCTGTTATTTTGATGAAAAACAACGTAGCACGTGCCCGCCAAATAAATCCCACATCCCTCCTAGTGTCGTCGCCTTAACTTACAACATTCACCAAGAGATGTTGTTTATTTTGGCAGTATTTTTTAAAACAAATTGCGGCCAATATTTTTACGTAAACAAGTGATTCGAATTATGTAAAAATTCCTTAAATAATGATGATATAATTCATTTTCTTTACTGATTATCTATTTTTAAAATAATACAATTTTGCTATTGGTTAAAATTTACATAATTGTACCAAATCAGTATTGATTTTTTAAATAGTAAAAATGCTAGAAATTAAACAAAATAGAAATTCGAAAATTTTTACGTGAATTTGCTATTTTGAACTTCAAACTAAAGTTTATCTTTTATTTATTTATTATCAACTCATTTAGTGCCAACACCGCGACTGGCGCGTTTAGAATCGTTGGCTATTATATATAATTAACGTGTTATTTAAATGTGGTAATTAAAAGGTAATTAAAAGGTTAGCAGTGATTGTATTTTAATTAGCTCTACAATCCTATTTGGATCTGGGCCGCCTCATAAAGAGGTTTCTTAAAAAAAATTTGATTTCCGACAAATGGATGTTAGCCACTTACTGAGCATATTAGGTCTATACTCTGACTCGAACACAAATTGATAAACAATATGTGTATTTTCCAGATCCAGAACATGGGATCCACAACGTTAGGCTGGCTCTTAAGCCACTCAGCTATCGTAGGCTGCTACGTTTAGGTGTATGGAGTTGAGGTAAGTTCTGTTCTGACACGTGTATAGTGGCATGGCAGATGGCCTTACACAAATTGTGGTTGGACATATTATGAAAGACATGACCCAATATCGAAATATTTTTCAGTTTGTCATTTTCTCTGCGGGCCATATGACCAAAAAATTGAAAAATCCGATGCAGGCAAAACGATGAGAGTCTTAAATCTGGAGTTAGATGATTATGGATTCGTATATCCACGCGATACTAAGCATCCATAACATGAACAAACAGATATATAACAAATTTAAAAACTATAAATTGTCATCATGTAAAATACTGACTAAAAAGTAAATATTATTTCGAAATTAAAATTTTATTTATTAGTTAAAACGTATAGGTTCCAGACTGAATCGTTACGTAGCGCTTATTATGAGTACACATCAGTGGCAAAGGGTGACTTTTGGAAAGAGGTAGGCTGAAGAGATAAGAGAAAAAGAACACACTTGTCAGGTTCAGAAAATAAGAATATAATACGATATTACTACTGATGAATAGGTACCTACTCACTAATGATAACGACACACTAATACGGTGAAATTTCAAAAACTCACTGACGACTTAACATTGAGCGAAGAGTTTATATTAGATACGTATTTTTCAAAAGATCATAGGATAAAATTTCTTTTTATTTTTAAAAACAATCTATATTATTATTAATATGCGATTAAATGCCATTAATTTTTATTTTTTTATTATCTAACTAATAATTATTTTGGTCATGACAACAGTATTATGCGCGATGGTTTTAGGCTCTGCGATACGAGCTTACTATTTTCATATAATTCGATAGACTGGCTGGGGTTACGTGACGAAAGAATTCACAATTCCGTGAGAGATAATCGACATTTATTTACGTCGAGACAGATGGCGCGCTGTGGAATATATATTTTTAAACCTTTGCAGATTGTTTTGTAATCAGTATACTACATTCCTACATATACTTACGACATCTGTCGTTGGCAAATTAAATTATTTTTATAGTATAACAAATAATCACGTGATCATATTATTATAAATACATATGTCAATATGCAATTAAAAAATATATTTTTTAAGAAGGTAGGCTTTATAATAATCGCCTAGCACAGAGTCTTCGCCACTGGTACACATAATATATAGTTATGACTGTCACATTATAGCAATATTATTATAATTAAATATAACCCCTAATTAACATTGATTATAGAGGGGGCGAATTGATTTGGAAGGTTCTTCTTGCCTCAGTAATAATAATTGGCCTATAGATACGTTGGAGAAATTTTACCTTTTAACAGGGTGTACATCTCGTTAATTTCACGAGAGTCAATAATATCCAGATTTCCAAGATATCGATTAGCACAGACTTAAGTTTTGAGCTTGTGGAGATTGGGTAGCCTTATTTTAAATTATCACAGTTTATTCCCCGTTCATATCAGGTTATCACAATGAATTTCTAAAAGTTTTTAGCCGAAGATGGAATATCGTGACGTGCGTGGGCTTTTTTGTATAGCCCAGCTTAAGAAGAACGTAACATCACAACAATATCGCTATATCCCACACAACACAAAAGCAAATTTTAAGTGATTTCAATTTCCAAAACAAACCACGGCCATTAATTTCAACACACCAGTTTATTCCTCATAACGTTTATTAAAAAATATTAAATGATGACATTAATTATATCAGCGCTTGTCAACATGGTACTGTTGTAGACTCTCACATTTAGAAATGAATAGACAACATAGTATTATCTCTTTAATAATTATAATACCCCAAAAATTAATATGTTTGAATTAAGCATTTTCCATTTCTCTATAAACGTGAATATAAAAAAATACTCGCCTATATCGCTGTTTCAATATTAAAAATGACAAAAAAACTTTATCAATTTAGAGCGGAATGCAGAAAAATTTGTCATAACTTAAATTTGCTTAGCAAAAAACACTATGCACAAACATTGTCCTTAGTTAAGATCATTTCTATTGAAAATAATACCATATTTAAAAATTCTCTTTTCTATAGTTTAGGTAAATTATTTTATAATTGTTAAACAATGACAACTGCATTTTATAAATGCAATAACTATAAATACATATAATATTACATTATAATACTCTTATGTTTCCGTTATAAGTCATTATACGTGATTCCACAGGCACCGCAAGATATTTTTTTAATATGGTAACACTAGCGTCAAGTGTCATTCTTCACCTGGCATTTTGTATTTCTGCGGGCTGGCGTATAAAAGTAAAATAATATTCTGCAAGTACATGCCAAACGAATTAACACTATCAATATCCATATTGAGATACATTGTTAAATGAATTTGAGTGTATGGACTGTTTTATAGACATGCGAATTTATTTTGACAGCAGCTGTCAGTGGTAAATGGTAATACAGAAGGGGGCGTGGTCATAACAAAAGTAGTCTATGGTTAAGGATTCCTTAACTCTATACTCAGGATTGTCTATAGTTAAGTCATGCTTTTCGGCGACTTATCCTTAGGATCGAAATCTTAGATTGTGCATTCCGCTCTTAAAAATTAGACTTATCAGAACAAATCCATATATTATAGTTATTTAAAATTTATACGTTTAGTAAAATAACTCAATATAAACGTGATAATATTGTAATAGCCAACCATCGTATAATAAATGTAGTTATTTTTAACTAGGTATACTATTTGAAGCCATTTGCGTAAAAGTTAGCAGTAAAGCATTTTGACATTGTGAAAAAATACTAGATTTCCTTTACATTCCCGTAAATCCTATGATTTTTGGATAATAAGGCATATTTTCTTACCCAAACGTATAACCATGTCCAGTAAAAAGGTGACCGCAGGGCATATTTTAGCACCTACCTACAAGGTAGGGATATTTTCAACTTACCTACATATATGGGTGTTCTTCATATAAAAATCGTTGCCATCCTTCTTTATATATGACGTATAAATACGGTCGCAAATTTTCAAATTATGTTCCATTATTGCAATGTAGATAGAGATCATTTTTCAACAACACTCATCTTTATTTATCAGTTGTTATTTACT
This sequence comes from Rhyacophila brunnea, assembly GCF_057557595.1. NCBI lineage: Eukaryota > Metazoa > Arthropoda > Insecta > Trichoptera > Rhyacophilidae > Rhyacophila > Rhyacophila brunnea. The sequence goes on from NW_028232774.1 coordinate 28,918,286, forward strand.
ATTATCAGTGGCTAACGTGTCGGCCTATAATGCCATAGATCCCTGGTCTGGCAAAAAAATCACATATTGTTTGTGCCCAGAGTATGGGGAGATATAACATCCGTTTTTCATAAAAATAAATGTTAAATACAACTTCCACCCTGTGGAGGCTCATAATATTATGATCTTCTTAGGACCTACTAACACAGTCCGACTTCGTTTGGTTTGGACCATAATTTTGTTTTTATATTTTGTAATTTGTACATGCATATGTTGTTGAAAAAAAACCTTCATAATTCTATAATTAATATTTGTGTTTTAATAAGTATTGATTAATTTTAGTGAATTCTATAATTAATTATATTGACAGAAGAATGTGTTCTTTTTTTTTAAATTTAGAATGTAATACTTATGTGTATTATTATCGTAGGCTATAAGTCTAAATACCGTATTATATAATATAAGTTGTTTGTCTTTAAAAATATATAACAATATAAACAAACATGACATTACGTTCTAATCATACAAGACATTTTTTTAACGGTTTTGTATTTTTGATAAAGTCTTCCACCGATAAAAAACGCGGGATTGCTATTTATTTCATGGAACATGTCAGCCGTTCAAAAATCCTAAACCCTATTAGATAAAACAAGCCGTGTTACAGTCTCAGCTGAAAAGAGTGTAGCACGGTTTTCTTTTTTCGCTGCGCACTGTTCATAAAAATCCTAACTCATTGTTATAGAAAGGCATTGTTTCCAACATGCACGGGCATGTCATAAAAACGTCAACCTCGCTTTTGCTGATTAATCCGACAAAGATTAAAGTGCACGCTTAGTAATTATTATTCTTTTCAGCATGTTTCAGCGTTTTTTCTCGCACAAAAGAAAGTTTCAATTAATATTCATCAACTCATTTTGACGTATGAATGTGTGTACATACTATATCACAAAGGGCGGTTTTTATGTGTGCCTTTTCAGTGTCATGTGATAAAACGTAGTTCATCAACGCTAGAGGTAACTAGTGTTTAATATTTTAATACCTTACAACCAGCGGCAATTTTATTTGATGCAAATAAAATCAAAAAAGGGCCTCGAAACATTTAAAACCAGTCAATTGTTAAATTATACTAAAATCTTGAAAATATTCATATTTCTCACAAATTGAGTACCTACATAATATGAACAGCTCCGAGCTCAATTCCCGGTGAGGTCAGAATATATTTATTTGATTTTCTCAAAGTCTGGATGTTTGTGATTATTTAATTTATGTTACTAACTACTATATTAGTGTTTATTTCTATCTGATACCGATCCGTGAAATATTTCGTCTATGTTCGCCGGGCTGCGGGTGTTAAAAGGTTGAAGAACCCTGGTCTAAACTGTCTGTGAAAAGTAAAAGCGCTATGTTTTAACACCATTTCTCTTGGCTGTGTTAACTTTTAGAGCGAGATATACAGTTTAGACGGCTAAATTATTGAAACAATTATAATAAATACCTCAATATATAAATATGATACACTGCCGTAGATAGCTGTCTTGTGTATAAAGTAGACATACAGAAGTCATACGCCAGATGCATATTTTGCATTAAATTTTTTTAGATCTGACTAAACGTAAAACATGTTGCTTCTAATATTATTTTTATACATTTTTTATATATGTAGGGATTTGTCATACCTATAGAATTATGTTATCTTGCTTCTATTTGTTATTAATATTTGTCTGTTATAATGTTTCGTGTAATTCTTAATTAAATTCCTGAGATATGATAATATGAATCAATAAAATAGTAGTTGAATAAAAAGCGCAATTATTAAGAGACCTGTACGAAGGCATATTCGTATTGTTACACTCCCAAATGGTCCCCATTTGGGAATGTCTCTGTGAATCTGGAGAAAACCTAATCGGTACCAAGCCAACAAATAGTAAGGGTTGATTACGAACATAAATAATAATAAACCGACAACGTTATACATGGTTGTCGGCAAAATTTTACATTGGCAACGCCGCATGGTATCGCTTAGTGAGCGGCCGTTTTTTTGTGGCGCAACAGAACGCTGCAAACAGCCAAATCGTAAACATATACATTTCGTCCTCCGTAAAAAAAATATATAAAATGTAGTAACCTAGTAGATATTAACGCAAATAAAACTCGTCGTTTCTGACCACAATTCCGGTGTATTATTTCTCCACCTCCAAGTCCCAAACCCAGACGAAAAACCATAAAAGTGACAGCATCTTTTCACTTTCGAAAATGGAGGGAGATGACAGTATGCTACGGCAAATAAAAATATACACCAATACCGTTTGAAATAAATTCACCCAAAATACGACTAACTATATACCTAGAGATATAAAAGCACATCGATGGTTTAAACCATCAAGTCCTAATCTATCTGAAACTAACAATGCTGATATCGTGAAGACTTTAAAGATGGTAGTGCTTCGCAGTACCGGTGCGTGAGTGCATACTTGAAAACTTCACTTTTAATTGAGTCTCTGTTACGGGCCTGTATATGCACTCCATAGAGGTAAGCCAACAATGTAAGTTAAATTGGTTCGTTGAATTCCGGTAAATATTACGTATGAAAAACTATTAAAAGTTTTTTTTTATCTAATAGGTATACTTTTGATGCAATTCCTAGTTGTGTAATTTTAATAAAAATGCCACGTACATAAATCTACAGTATTTTATATTAAATCACAAATAAAAAACATTAAATATATTATTATTTACCTATTTTGGTCTTAAAATGTTTTCAGGAAGAAAGCGTTAATAATAGTAACTATAAATAGCTTGGTTGAAGAGCCCATTATAAGTTGTAAAATCTTGTTAATTATTAAGAACTTACAAACAAAAGAAACAGATCTAAAAGTATATGCGACAAAGAGAGACATACTTAATTATGAGAAAGAGATATACAAATAAGGCATAAGATCAATATAGTAATATGAATAATTATTGTAGGATGTAAGAATGTATGGAAATACTCGAATTATTATAATTATTTTTTGATACATTTTTCAATCTTATTATAGATAAAACAAATATAAAATAATGATGATGAAACCTTATTGAATTTATTTATGTTAAAAAATATGCATTTCCTTTTTACATGCTGTAATATTGCCAATCTCGTGCAGTAACCTGAAGTGACATGGCCGGAATTGACGGAATTTACTAGCATTGTAAAGGGAAGTTTAATGACGTATAATTAAATAAATATAATTTTTTCAGTTCGTCTTTTTGTGCTTGATAGTGGTTATAAGTTCTATTGGTTCATCTTAAAATCTTCTGAATACGTGTTGTGATCAGTCCAGGAGATCATTCAGTTTTCATATAGTCCGTTCCCTTAAGGTCCAGGCTTTGTAGATCAGTATGGAAATATCGTATCACTTTGTCGCCCTTCATCGTATGTCTCGATTTTTCAAGCGTGCTTCTTGCTATCTCAATTATGATCTTCATCGTTTTGTCTATTTTAGTCGTCTACTAAAGACTAAAGTTGTGATCAAATTAAGATGCATGTCACGTCACTATCACGCTGTCACGGTGACAAATTTAGTTTATGGTTTCGTCATTTTGCAGAATATTTTGAATGATTACCACCTCTCTAAATTCAATTATAGAGAGTGCGAACTCTAATGTACAAGTATCTTGAATTATTATTAATTATTCATGGTAATTTCAATTAATTTTAACAGTTTCTACGTGTGCGTACGTTAAAATTACTTCCATAAATAATATTTTGAACAGAACTCAACCTGCAGATATTATTATAGAAAATACATAGTCCTAACCACTAAAAACAAAAACCGTGATTTTGACATGATTTATAAAAGTGTAGACATCTATAAAATGATAAAAAGGTTCAAACGTCATGCAGGTGTCGATGCAGTGCGGTTCAACGTGAAGTGACTACATTGTTGTTTTGGTGATTTCGCCAGATTTTCCCAACTGATAATGTTCATTTAAAGGTTCAAAATGTGCTACGAGATGAGACCATCAGTCTGATGAACCATTTTAAATACCAAGACAAACGACACTACACACTTTTTCCCGTAGCGGCAGCTTACTGTGACGTCACGCGATAGTCTGCGGCATGCACCATAATATATTTCGAGCTTAAGTTTTGATAATTATTGAGGATACATCTATCAATCAATCACCACTCTACGTATATATCTAATGAAAAATGTTGATTTAATTCGTCTATGCTTCGAATGATATTCACATGAATTAATGCTGTAAAAAGTTTAACGTTGAACAATTAAAAAGCTTGATCGAGCACTTAAAAAGCATTAAATAAATAATAAGACCTTCGTTACATCCGGCATTACATCACCTTTAAAATACCACATCACTATGTTGATAAAATGAATCCACTATAAATATATTAGTTTGATCTGTTAATAATCAACTTCAATCGTAGTTTCCTATTATTATTTAAAAGCATTTCAAATTATTCCTGATCATTAAATTGTATGAATAAATTCTGTAGAATTTGTGACTTATTTTAACAATAAAGACTTTCGAAACAATAACTACTACATAATATTATAAACTGTCATACATAATAAAGATCGTACATTCGTTTTACTTGATATTGTCTTTTTATTAAGATAATTAGTTACTTGTTCTTTTTTAACCATCGTTACTGCCATCTATAAAATATACTTCACACTTCGGTTTGTTTGCAATATTTTTTTTATATCAAACATATTCATCAGTGTTTAATCTATTGTAAGGAAAAAAAATAGTTTTTTTTAATATTATCTTCAGTTATCAGACAATATATTTCTCTTCATTATCATATCCTATCAAACGATTCAAGTTTTTGCAACTCTATCGCGATAATTCAATCTTTAAATTCAATTCACTAAAACTAATAAGTTCAACCTTTATCAGGTTAGAACTGAGGTGATTATTTAGTAATATTTATCAATATATATAATTAGTAAAAAAAATATCAGAGAGGTCAAATTTTAATCCATACCTACCAAAATAAATATACCACAGTTTTGAAACGGAAATTATAATAATAAAAAAACTCAAAGTGTAGTCTCTTTGTCATTTTACAAGCAATATACAGACATATCCATTGAATATTCATGTTTTGTCAGTTACAAAATTAGCATGAAACTTAATTTCGACTGCAGCAGTTCGGACAAAGTCGTTTGATATCGCAGTGGTATCGCCGAAGGGCGTCGGGACGCCGCATGACGATGAAGGCTTCGGCCAAACTATACCTATATTATTATACTCTCTCGATTAATTCATAACATTTAAGTATGTAAATTTTTTTATTGAATATACATAATTCGGAAACAGCTATAAAACAGAAAAAATCTTAAAACCAATATAGGTGCAGGCCCGGACTCGGATGCCAACGTAACCACCTGCTTCAAAACTGATTACAACGAAATTATTTAATTAAAATTTTGTTACTATTGGCGACCAGGTTTTGTATTTTAAATTAATTCACCAATTATGGGTAGGTACTCCTTGATTTCTAGCCGGCATCAGGATTTAATCCAAATTTTAGTTGTAACATACTTGCATTTACGAATACGACTTTACAAATTAAACTGTTTTTATATTCAACAAATAATTTACATGATTTAAGAGTGTAACTTTTTTTATTGAACGTACTTTCATGTTAAAGTGTTTCAATAATGGCATGTGGGGTTTCATTACTCCAAATGCGACAATAACTGTGCTTATTTACGAAGCCATTTAACCAAAAATGACCTTCTTCACTAACGGTGTTTTTTTCATGATTTTTTGATGACACTTTGATTCACAACATCGACATTTTAAGCAGTACGTTTACGTTTTTAACTGGTTGGATTATTAACATTACAAAAATTACGTATAATAAGCTCTCCAGGTCGATTATTTTGACCATAAATTTCACGTAATGATCGAGTTGATTTATTAACAATGATTTGTCTACGCTAAATCTTTCTATAATGATCTACCAAACAATACTGAACACAAATGTTAATTTTGGTTAGAATCAGAAAAAAATTACTTTTATGACGTTTTAAAAATCTATAGCACTAATTTGATAACCCTTTATTTGTGCATAATTGAGAGAAACAAAAGCAACGCAAGTTTGGAACGTTTTTATTTGTCAAACGAAAATGTGTATAGAAACTTTTTAACACGCTGTGGAAACCAAATAATGTAACCGAATGGTCGGCTAACTAGTCTTATGCACTAATTTGCCACCGCATGCGCAAAATTTCCTAGCATTATTCCCGAACGTACAGCTAGTTCGTAATATTGCAGAGCGAACGGGACTTGGCACAGTTATGAAATAATATGCAAGCAGAACTATAACACCGCATTTACCGTATTACATCGAAACCCCCGACTCGAGTTTTTCTTTCGACCATGGAGGTTTTGTATTAACAGATTTTGTTTTTACGAGAAATGGATGTCAGTCACTTGTTCAACCTATTAGGTCCATACTCTGACTCATACACTATTGAAAAACAATATGTGTACTTGCCAGACCCAGGATTCGAACTTAGGCCCCACGACGCTATAGGGCGACGCTTAAGCCGCGCGTTTTTGGCATTGTATAATTTCCTCAGGATGTATACCACATCCTCTGGGAATGTCCTAAAATGTGTACGAAAAGGGAAGAGCTGCTCAAGTTGGTTCAACCAGCTGTTGGGCAAGTCAGACTGTCCGACCTGGTCGCCACAAATGCCAATTTTATTGCATATAGAAAATTTGCGGCGTCATACTGCCAACGTGAAGATATCTTCACTTAGAATATTCGGCAGTTTTGTATTAGCTTTTGTTACTTAACACAATTTTTAATATTGCCTCTACGTGATCATCTCTCCCATGGGTACTCTTAACTAACACAATCACTGCTGACCTTTTAATTACCACATTTAAATTACACGTTAATTATACCTAATGGCCAACTGCTCCAAACGCACCAGTCGCGGTGTTAGCACTAAATGAGTTAAAGTTATGTAAATTCAGTCAAAGCATATTTGAGTTCATGACGATCTCAGTCTTGAGTAAGATATTCCCAGTCATAAAAAAACGATGCTTCACATTCAAACGTAGGGTCCCGTGATAAGCCTGATTAAGACCGGGTGTGGTGCGTGGCGGGTGTGGTTTTGTGGGGCCATTAACTTCGATGTATAATTTCATACACCTATAACTATATTTGATGTGTGACATTATTCCAGTAATTTGATACACACACATTATGAAGGGTGAGATTTTTTACTTTTGGTTAATAATTTTGAGAATAGTAGGCAAGTGCATGCCAGGTTTCCGTGGAAATTATTAGAAACTTCCAAAGATTGCTACTTGTCATGTCTTGCAATTAGCTAACAACATTTTTAGGTGAGAAGAGCTACAAAACCTTTCGAATTTAATTTGAAACGGAATAAATTCGTCAGTAAAATATTGTGGCTTTGGACTGGATGAACATTCCGGATGGAGCAAATCCTGATAGAAATTTTCTGTAAGGAAAGTTCTATGTGGAAGCATACCCAAAAGAAACCCATTTAAATTAAGCCACGGATATATTAATTCAGCCTCGAATGAAGGAAATCATAGTATTTCTGAGTTGGTGATTTCATTAGTAAAATGTTCACCACACTTTCACGTACAATAGCAATGATTTCTCGTTAATGGGCTGGACGAATATGTACAGGTATCTGGCGATCTAAAATATTACCAGTCTATGCAAAAATTTTAATCAGCTTGCGAATACAGCCTTCCATTCGGCGATGATTTCTACTGTATTCTAACCTTCATTTTTGCAGTACGACCCTTGAAGATTGACCATTTTTGTAGTTTAATTATTTTAGGATTTTTATGCGTAGATAGTAGATAAACAATCCATTGTTCAACTGATGATATATTTAGTAAGTAACCAATGACAGGACTTACGAAATTCATACCACGAGATGGATGTCAATTTACAAGAAATAGTGTTATACTTATAAAAAAATTCAAATGTAAATTAATTTGTTGATTGTCATCTTCAGATCGGATTCAATCGAGTAGTGTCTTTCCGTCTAATATTATCGGTGTCGTAAGCCGCCAGGCGGGAGCGAACGGATTACAACAGCTGCACATTTTACGCGATCGTCTGCATATTGGGGATTATGTGACAAATTACTAGATATCAACTGATAAATTGGTATTGTGACTTCATACAAATTGAAAATTCACAATGAGAGATGACAAAATTGTTGGTACTAAAATATAAATGTGAATAACCAATAAACTATCTATATCTCGAGTAATATTCACATTAGTAATTCTTTTGAATTACAAAACGATTAAACTAAAATTGCTCTGATGTATAAAATAATTAATGATGTGTATCAGCCTTGCTAGAAGTCCCGATTTTTGCGGGACGTCCTATTTTTAAGCAAAGATAGACATAGAAATAGAGAGGGACAGCAATGTTCACGATTATTCTAAAAATAATACAAATAAGACGTCTAGGTTAAGACATACTATTCAAGTTATTTCCGGAAATGGAGACTAAAAATAGTTTCAAGCTAATTCATTTATTTTAAGCATACCAACAGCTAATTGCTATAATACCGAACGAGTATTTTCTCAGATGAATTTAAACTGGTCAGACGCAAGAAACAGATGTTATATTGAGTTGATAAAACGGAATGGCTTATTCAATTCAACATGATAAAATACTAATGTGCTGAATTTTACCAAGATTTTTAAGAATTTTAGCAGCAGAAAGAAACTCTTCAGGAAGTTAAAGCTTCAGCCAAGTACAAATAATATGTGAGTGTCGAGAAAAAGTAATGTTTATTATTATTTCGATAGTTTAGGAGTTTTGTAGTTCGTGTTGTGTCATTTATGATTGATATTATAGATATAAACAAAATATATATTGATTATGCGTGTTTTAGGTTTTGCTCTGCGTTTTGCTCCTAAATCCCGATTTTTTTATTTCACATGGTAAAAATCCAGACTTGGTAAAATAATTATCTGTAAACGTTGGTGTGTAGTGACCGTAATATATATGATGACTGATGAGTTTTCTGTAGAACCAAACTGGCATTGAGTGCATTTGATCGCCAAAATAATATCTATAACCTCACATTGAGTCTTATGCGTAAAGTATTCAACAAATGTGTGCTATCAACACTTACGTATTCGTGTGAAACATGGACTCTTAATGTAAGAAAAATTCAAAAATAACCAGTAGCGCAACGGCGCAAGAAATGGTTTATAAAGCGGAAAGATCAAAAAAAAAACAATGAATAAGGAAGCAAACAAGAGTACGCTGTGTGGATAGATAGACTAGATGTATCGCTCGGCGAGTGGGGCACCAAACGCCCACAGGGACTCCCTAAAACCCGCTGGATGGACGAACTCATAAATTTCCAGCAAATGATTAGGAAACGAGAAGAGTGAAGAGAGCTAGGGGAGGTCTCCTTACAACAGTGGATTGTCCCCGGCTGATGATGATGGTGTTGTTGGTGATGATGATAAAACAATAGCTTCATTGCATTATTTACGAAATCAACAACTTATTAGTGATAGATTTTACTAAATTATGATTAATTTTAATATTCTGAGAAACCAATTGATGATTTTCCTTTCAGAGTTAAATCGAGACATATTTTTTAGCTTTTCCGAGCTCTCAATTGAAAAGTTTCCTTTCAGAGTCAAATTCGAGACACTTCTTTTTAAGTCTTCTGACCCGCCAATCAAAATTTTCTGCTTTCAGATTCAAATGTAAGGATTTTTTTGGTCTCTTGTCAATGGCACCTATCTATATGCAAAATCGTGTATTTTCATATACATACATAATCGCGGTCCTAAAACCAGACTGTAGTATCTCAAAAAAAATTATTTAGAATTAAATATATATTATTTTTTATAATCTATTCAATCCTCCATCCGACGGTAAAACTTTCATATATAATAATTAATAGTAGGTATGCACTGGAGAATACTGTAATATTGAAATACTACAGTTTATCTAAGACATAAAATTTATTAGGTAAGTACTTTTAATTTTGAAATATCTACACAAATGTCAGACAGTTATGTAAGTTTAGTTTCGGGGTTTTTAGTTTTTATTTACAAAATTTTCTCTACTTTACGAAATACTGTATTCATTGTTTTATGGCTTGGTTCAGTGAAGCTATGGATTTAATTATCTCACAACCATGATTTTTTACATATTACAATGTGGTTATAGGACGGCGAATATATAGTTTTCTCCGACAAAAATAGTTATAAATATAGTCAATGTTATATATACCTACAGGTTTCGAAGGTTTCCCAAGTCAGGAAAATTCATATGTTGTTTTTAATGTGTGTTTCTAGATCCCAGACCCAGAGAATGGACTCAATAGATTGAGCAAGTGGCTAACATCCATTTCTCTTAAAAACAAAAATCTGTTAATAAAACTTCCACCCTGTTAAGGTCTAAACGATACCTTCTCTTAGTATTGATCATGGTAATGTTATGTAACATATTTATTGCGCCTTCCTATGGTATGGTGTCGGGTTTAAATCCAGGGCTTAGCAAATTCACATACTATTTTTCCATTATATGTGTGAATGGAGAGCATGAACATAAAAGCTTTGACACGTGGCTAATCGTAAAAAATAATAAACCTCAATGTGAGAAAAATTAAAATCGGACAAAAAAATATACGTGTTGAACGAATGGTTGAACGGGACTCGAATCCACATTCATTGGAATCTGACCAATGTGCCCTACCGATGAAGTCATCTGGACCATACCAAATTACGACTACATTAATCGCCTGGGTATCGATTTCGTTTATATCGGTGATCATCTTTTATGGTTTTACATTTAAATCAAGGTATGACGGCTAATTAACTAAATACCTAAACGGCAACGGGATTACTCTAAATCCATAATAGAAAATAAAATAAAATGAGAAAACAAAATTTTAATTATAAAAAAAAATGTAACACCCGTTATACTAAGATTGGGATGAATGTGGGGTGTTCTTATTTCAAATTCTAATAGATAACTACCTTTTATGTTAACCGAATGTCCGGAAATGATTCTAAAATAATTACAAGATAAAAAGAACTTTTTATATACAACGTTTTTAAATTTTCTGTTAAATCATATAAACTTGACTTGACTAGCTTAAACGATACAATACTGAAATGTATTATTGTCATTTCATTTTGATTTCCATAGTAACGAACGTATATATTAATAATTTAGTTGCTAGGACAATCCGCTTAGCAACCAATAATGGTGTCGAAATAACTTTTCTTACAAAACAGAATTAACTGAAAATTAATTCAATTCTACTTAAAGATGGCTAAAAGTATTAAAAGAACGCATTGGCATTGTGTTCTGATATATTCTAAAAGTTTCAAATGTCTAGCTAGTCGGGAAGTTAGTTAAAAATCGATTGCAAGATTTGTACCGGACAAAGAACCACCGGACAAATAAGAATACGAGCTACGAAAAACGTTGTAAAATAAGAAATCTCAATGTGAGAAAAATACATAACACACATATTAGAAAAAAAATATACGTGTTGAATGAGACTCGAATCCATATCCATTGGAATCTAACCAATATACCCTGTCGATGAAGTCACCTGGACCATACCAAATTACGACTAAATTAATCGCCTGAACATCGATTTAACTAAATCTAAATTCACAATAGAGAATAGAATAAAATGAGAAGACAATATTTTATTTATAAAAAAATGTTACAACCGTATAATACTAGGATTGAGATGAATGTGGAGTGTTCTTATTTCAAATTCTAATAGATACCTTTTATGTTAACCAAGTGTCCGGACATGACTTTAAAATGTAAATAACATAATATAAATGATCGTATGACATATTGTTTATATATGACACATCATTATCGTTCGTCATTGCTTTGAGAATTGTGTCCTAAGACAGACTTTAAATAACATGTTGTTACCAATGAATAATTCGATATCCTGCCGTCCTTAAAATAATATCTTCACCACAGTAATATTATTATTTCTAGAAATCTATATACATTAAACGAGTTTTGCTTAACGCACGGGCGCGTTTACCACTAGACCACAAAGAAGAGTAGCCCAAGCGATGACTGCGGCTTCGCAGTTAACCTCTGCGAGCTGCAGGAGGAATATTTTGTTACGAATCTGACCCACGGGAGTGCAAAACTTTTTGTAGACTGCAATATAGCTCTATGTTTTTGTATGGCAACTGAATAATATACTCATTTGCTTATAAAATAATATAATGTATAAAGTTAAATTCTACATTACTATCACAAATTGCATAGGAGAAATCCATGAGTTTGTATATTGTATTTAGATGTACCTAATATTTTGAACTTTGAGAGAAAGATCCTGAGGCGACGGACCCATGAATAATGGTGGGGAGTGGAGAATTAGATACAACACTGAACTATACCGCTTATACCAAGATTCAAAACTCTCCACATTCATAAAACTCCAGAGGCTAAACTGGGCAGGCCATGTCCAACGCATGTCTGAGTCACGGATACCGAAGAAGATCCTCAAAGGAAACCCAGGGGGGAAAGGCCAGTGAGAAAGCCACGCACATGATGGGGTGATAACGTCACAAAATATTCCAACCAGCTGCTAAAAATCAGGAACTGGAAAAGACGTGTGGAGGACCGTACCGGCTAGAGGACGGCGGTGGAGGAGGCCAGGGCTCGACTTGACATGTAGTTCCATCGAAGAAGAAGAATATTTTGAACATGTGACTTATGGTCATAGATACAGTTTGTTCCATCTTAAAATATACATTTTCATACATAATTTTGAAAACACCTCTGAGAAAATATAAATAATCATTAGAAAAAATCTTTTTTGAAAAAATACGACACCCAACAGGAATCGAACTTGCATCTCTTGGGTTTCGTGCCCATGCACATAGACCACTATATTATATGTATCGTATCAAATTGCGACATATTTTAACTACTAGCTCTTACAATTAATACTCTCTGACTCAATCTCAAGTTGGGAAGTGCTTCTATTTGTAATATATTTTCTCAGAAGTGTTTTCAAAATTATGTATGTTCAATAAAAAGAATGTTGCATTCTTAGATCTTGTGGATTATTCGTTGAATTAAATAATAGTTAATACATTTTCATCTTGGACCTACTCTCCTTCCATCACGATTTTCTATTAAATGTTTCCCTCACCCTCAGGGTAGGTATATGATTCGGTACTAAACAATAATAAAAAAATGTAGCAACTGAGTTTCCTTAATCTTTTCATATATACGTAAGAGGTGTCATAGAATTTTTCGCAATCTGTGTACGCTCTTATTTCTGCTTCACATCCGCGTTTTTCACTAAGCGTCAATCCTAAATATACAAACTCTTCCATTGCTTTTATAAAATATGTACTTTACATTCACGTCAATAATTAATTAAGTGACTAGCGCAGTGATACTCAAAATGTGCGTCGCAGGCATTTCAAAAAATAAATTCCAGACAACGAAACACTATCACAATGATAGATTCCCATTATTTAGTTGCTGTTTTCTTCTGGGGATAAAAAAAATATGAACAACTTTTCCCGTACTGCTAAGTTGTTCGTTCTGCGTATCCTTTCAATTTATTTGTATTTCAAAAACCAACTTGTGTATATCACTCACATGAAACCATCACTTTGTAAAACGGCAAGTAATACTGACATATAAGGAAAATCCTCTTACGTTTGATTTGACAGTAACACTTTCTATTAGCATTTTGTAGGATTAAAAAAACTATTCTCGATTCTATTCCGGTAAACGGAAAAATTTTCAAGGTGCTCAAATGAAAAAGTTGGGAAACTACTAGACTAGAAGATAATAGCAATGTTTACCAACTTCTGTTTATTATCTACTTATATATTATTATTTTAAAAAAATCTTTTTGAAGTTACACTTCTTTTGGGGCGTTTGGTAGAGAGTGTAATTAAGAATTGCGCGCGCACACCGTTACGAAAGTGCGCGTCAATATGAAGTTAGCTGTATACAAACGAAAATTTGATAGTAGAATTGTTCCGTTGCCTAGGCAACGAATTTATTATTATCAGCCAATATAAACAAACGATTAAACGTCGGAGTGACAGTAAAGTTGTTACTTTAAAAATAAAAACAACGAGAAATAATTATATAATTTAGTAATATAAGTTAAAGTGTACATAAATAAATCAACGGCACTACAATAAGCGGCCCGTTTTCTTGAGTGTTTAATAATTTTACAAGATAATTAAAAGCTAGTCGAAGAATCTAGGTTATCACAAGTTTTGTTTTTGTTTTGTTATGCCAAAGAAGTATAACTTCTAATGCGCGTACACAAGTACACACAACGATTTTTTTTAATGTACTTACCTTGGAGTGATAAAAGTTGCAGCGAATAATGCGAAGCCTAATAAAATATAACGTAAAAGATAATTAATGCCTTTCTCTCCTCGGCAAAGAATCCATAGTAATTTGCTATCATAAATCAAAATCCTATCGCGGTGACAGTCCCAAGAGAGCGTATAATATTTCTGCAATATAGAACTCCACCGCAACTAAAGGTTAACTCAGCTATCTTCAAGTGAAATTTCTGCGGGAAATTATCAATTAGGCAAGTACCTTAATATAATATTCAAATTAATCATTAAAACAATATCAGAGATAGTAATCAATAATACACATTAAGGTATACATAAAAATGACCATCTTAACTGGGTATAACAAATGGATATTAAATAAAATTATATATAGTAAGTACTTACTGCATTATTTTGACTTAAAAAAATAACAATATTAAACCGTCATAAAGCTCAAACTGCAGCGCTGACGACACGGCTGCCGTGTCGGCATTAGATAGCCATTAGATACAATTAGCATGTTATTTAAATGTGGTAATTAAATAGTAATTAACTGGTTCGCAGTGAATGAGATAATAATTGTCGAATGAGAAAAATAAGAATTATTCTATTTTGATCACGGCTAAAGGGAACTATCCAAAATAACATTTCGACTCCTTAATCTGCAAACCAGCCGACTGCACTTTTGACCAAAAATTTAATTTTGATGACATTTTGTTATAAAGTATGTTTTCTATGCTCACGCAAATTTTCAAACTCCTAACCCTATAAAGAAATGCGTTATCGTTCTTCACACACAACAGCCAACTGCAGATGCCAAATTGCCAATATCATAAATGGAACAACTTTTTGTATAAATTTTCTTTATATATAAAAGGGAAGTTAAAATAGTGTATTAATTCATAGTGCATATTTAGTGATAGTTAAATTATTATGTTTTTCCTACTTTCTGAACAAATTACCGAAATGGAGTTTTGCAGATAAATCAGTCGATTACTCGATCAGGGGATGAACTGGGTGGACGATTGGCGTGAGATGCAAAAAAATGGGTATGCTCGATCCAATTTTTGGCATAATTAATTCTATTACGTTATGCGCGTGTAGAAAAGGGCAGTACTAGCAAGGAGCTAGGATGCCGTCACACTAATAATAATATAAATTACTATATCAGTATTCTAGAATGTGGTAGTCTGAATAATCTGAGTACATACCTAATACAATATAGTAATAGTAGTTTGGTTACATATATTTTTTTCTCATAACAATGTAAATTGATACCTTTTAGTTAAGTATTTCGCTTTGACGAATAATGTAGTTGTTTATTCATTTAAGGGGTCGCCATTTGTAGTTGTTCAAACACTACGTTTAATTTTTGATTTTTGATTTGAACTGTTTTAATGGTTATTTATTTTACACTGTATTATATTTTGGAGATGTATATAAATATAATATACATAATAGATAATATTAATTTAGTATTTTTAATAGTTTTAAGTCAATCTTGAACAAACAGTGTATGCGAGGAATGACTATTTAATCTAGAGATTAATTTGCGAACTGCATGATTGAAAGGTTTGATATCGACTGATATTATAATATACTATTATGATAAGTTCAAGTGACTAGTACTTAATTATATACCTATAGTCTGAGATCATTTGTTGTATTTTATGTTGATAGATGTAACTATAATGATCAGTGATTATTTAGTATGAGTATGTATGTATTAAGCAGGTAGTACAATATTGTCTCAAGTCTTAAAAATAATTCCAGAATAAAAACTGAAAAGTCTTGAAGGGCCGTGATTCAAATAAGTTCCACGGCCCTGGGCCAAATCACTCGACTGGAAAAAGGGCCGGATCAAATTCCCAACGGGTCCTTTGTGAAGGATATTTTTATAAATGAAATTTGAATATTTTTGTAAGACATGATTTTATGATCGTTTTTATATGTCGAATAAATATTGTATTATCGGCTGAAGGCACTTTTAAAGAATATCAATTTCTCACGGATTGCGATCAAAGATACATTTTAGAGTGTATTTTTTACGAGCCCGAAATACATATGCGATGGAGACCTTTGGAGACCTTTGGAGAAATAAGGCAACAGTAATATTTAATAAAAAAAATACTTTGCAAATAGATAAAGGGTTCAGAGAAAAGCCAGCAGATGATAGTTTTTGCTACAAAGATCGTTGTCACGAACCTTCACCCTTTCCTTGCCTGTGACAACGAGGTGGTCTTAAATTTAATTTATTATATTTTTCTATGGGTACTAAGAATTGTTTTTCTATACGGAGTCGAGTCGTGGACCCTGAAGACAAGAGAACGGAAGGCAATTGATGTCTTTGAGATGTGGTGTTGTATTTTTTGTACGGAGCACAGGACGAACCAGTCAATCATTCAGAGACTGAAGATAAAGGAACGGGTCTCGACAATATTATGATTAATAAGAATTCTGCAGTTTTTTGGACATACTGTCAGGCGCAGACCGGACAACCTGGATAGACTGGTAGTTATGGGTGGCATTTAGTCGGCTTGCACATTGAAACTCGTCTCGCCTAAAAACGTGTCGAATACGTCGATGTGACGTAATCGTTATTTAACGAAACAACATAACACGCGTTGCCAAATGGAGCATCGCAGATTGATCGAATGCAACTGTTTCATCTGAAAAAAACATCTGGCTGTTGCATTCGACATGTTGCATCCTTCTCGAGCTCCGAGTTGGAGGGTCGAAGTCACAAAGAAACACCTACGAATTGGTCATTCCTATACCGGCTCGCCGATCACCGCATTGAAATATCCATGCGTTTCGAAGGCTACGCGCGATTGTTGCTAGATAGATGTGCGAGTTTGTGTCTTGCAACACTGGCCGCCCGTTCTCGGAAGTTTTGATTTATGGCGGTCAGGCACACGAGGCAAGTTGTGATGTGCGAGCTGGTTTAGGGAAGGCGAAGCAGAGGAAGAGCGTCTGCGCGCTGGAGCGACCAAGTGAAAGAGCTGAGACTGGGGGGCACCATCCATTCTGCCCTGAGAGAAGTGGAAGATCGAGAAGGATGGAAAGTCTTGGTCGCTCAATGGATGGCGAAATTCAAATGTGGTCACGATTCTCAGCCATGAGTGTACGACCAAGAAGAAGAAGAAGGTTTATAATCCCGGGATTATAAAAAAAACATTATATTAAGAATAAAATGAATAAAAACTACTAAGTAGTAGATAGAAACTGATTAAAATTCCTTGTCTACTTTCTGTACGCCCAATATTGTCCTCTTCTGTGGGTTTACTAGGCGCAGTGCATTTCGAAAATATTTAAATCACCCGCGATTTGGCAAAGAATTAATTAGTAATTATATTTTTCCTATCGATATGACTACAATAAATAATTTATAATTGTTCATGTGTGTCATTAAATTTATATTGCCGTGACCGCGAACTTCAACCCAAAATTACAGTAGCCGACAATCATTCTATTCGTAATTCTATACCTACTTGATCCCGTCAAAGAAGAGCAAAGTTATATTTTGTCAATCTTCCTATACATAACAAGGAAAAGTTTTACCGCATCTGCCTCGGGTGACGAGAGTCTAAAATTGGCAATAACTGTCCTCAAAAGCGCTCAGTGTTGCCAACCGTATAAATATTTAAACACATCGCACTGTTTGAGTTTTAGTGATGAGAAATTTGCATACGGTGCACAATTTCTGTTGCAGCCAGTATCTCCGCAATTGTACGGAAGTTGTAAAACAAATTACTTCACAATGTGTACAAAATGTACAGAGTGTACAAAATCCAGCTGGGTACGTACCCTTGTTTCGGGAAAGCTTGTTACGAGCATACTACATAGTTAAGTTTAGTGCGGACTATCGTGAAAACTAAGGGTTCGGGTCTCCACTATGTTTATTGCATGTAGTGACATCTATAACAGTAATAAAAATGTTCAAGTATTTAAACAACATAATCGTTCGTAGGTAGGTAGGTATATAATAATAAAAATACGTTTTTAATTATTTATCAATGGATGTTTTTTTAATTTTGCGTCTATGAATCCTGTGGTCAAAGGGGTGTACCCTATGGCTGGACAAAATTCTTATTTTATTTAAATTTCTTTAATCAATCCATTGGAAGAATTCAACGGGTTGGGAAAATGGCTAACAAACATACTTCGTAAAAATCCTCTAATATATCCTATACTCTGTGGAGACCGACGCGCTCCGCTTTAGAGCGAATATGGTAATCTACTTTTAGTGTATTTCTTAGAGGACTTAAAATGACGTGTAATCTCCCATATCATTAATTTAAGTCCCTGTTTAGTAGTGACGCATAATGTATGGTAAACGCATGATGTTGGGGACTTTAATACCTATCATTTTAAGTGTAAGTAAACTAATATCTTCTATATCGCATAAATACACTATGTCATAATAATCTCGAATAAATAAATTGACAATTGTTATTATTATTATTATAATTAATTGTTATATTCAAGTAAAATCTTTTTAAGACAGCTTTAGCAATCGAGCTAATGTATTTACATAATCATAATAAATATAATATGTAGGTACATATTAAATAAATGTATTTGATAAATATGTTTAGGTAGTACCTACTAGTAACGTACGATACTATATTATTATTATGTTACACAGTATTATCCGTTTTATAAGGATAGAACATGGTGAGGTTAGTAAGTTTTAAAATGATGTTTGTCCAATTAAAAAATGTTACATTCTCAAATCTTGTGAAACTTTCGAATAAAAAATAGTTTTTTAATTTAGGTAGTAAACTTCTTCAAAATGTCTTTTAAAATCTTTTTTACCCCTGGCCCATGGTGGCCGCGCGGCTTAAGCGTTGGACTATAACGCTGTGGGTCCCAGGTTCGAATCCAGGGTCTGGCGAGTACACATATTGTTTTTCAATTTCTGTGTGTCCAGGGTATGGATTTAATAGGTTGAGCAAGTGGCTGACATATATTTCTCGTAAAAAAAATCTGTCAATACAAACCTCTACTCTGTGGAGGCCCATATGATCCTATTAGGATCGGACATGGTCAAAAAAAAAAGTCTTTACGTGCGAATGATGTAGTATTATAGTGTCGTATTATTTTTTTTTTTTTTTTAATTATTAATAAAAATGTCCTTGCTTTTTCGTACAAGGTGGTTGTTAGTAATATTTAACAATCACAAAACATCCGGCTTTGAAAAAAACACATACATACTGTGTCCTCGCCGGGAGTCGAACCCAGAACTCTCGGGTGGAAGGCCAGCGCCTTACGCACTGCACCACGAGAACCGCCTATCGTATTAATAATTGAGAAGTGGGTAGCTCTGCGTTATTTAAAAAAAAATAACGTAATGTTGTACTATAGAACCATCAGAAGAAATCACAGAACAGATAATAAATAGAATACCGATAGGCTATATTCAATACGCCGCACGTTGATGCAAGGTTTTTGAATGTGTTAGTGTCCTACGAAAATGAAGCACGTGCAATAGTGTGTGTAATACACCAACATTAAATGAGCGTAAATGCATAAACCGAGAGCAGTTTTCAGTATTCGACGTATAACGTATTCTTGACACGTGTGTAAGTTTAACCCGTTTAACCCGGATTCTTCCTTACTCGAGTCGGTTACCTGCTATCGCCTTACCCGTTAGGTATTTCAGTTCCCATTATTTCTGAGTTCCCTGGAGGAAATACACCATAGTTAAGAAGAAAATACTATAAAATTGCAAAACAAATACATACTTATTTGTTATGATTTACTACTTTAAAAGTACTATATCGATTGTTTTTAGGGATGCTCCTCATCAGCTGGAAGCCTGACATGTGAAAATATTTTTATAAAACAAAATAAATATACTTTCCGATGCCATTATTTAGACAAGCATTAAGACTTTAAAATACTTCGAAATAATTTAAATGAAATTATCCAATCACCTGGTTTTATTGAGTTGAAACACAGCAGTGAGGAGTCGGGCCGGTGGAGGAGTTTGTGAAAATGGGTGCAGCCGAGGCGGTCTGCACGGAATTGAACCCTGGAACGAGAGCACTGCGAGGCACGCAATGCAATTACATACACGAGATGGCTGGAACTTCTTTTAACTACTAACAGTTTTACCTACATCAGGTAACATTAGCATGCAGACAATTCAGCCAGAGAAAAACCCTATCTTTAACCTACTTCGTTTAGTTAGTTCAGTCAATTATACAATTCATATGGTTAAATTACTGCGGCACGCCGAAAAATACTTGTTACGGTTTTCAAATGCTTAACTAATAAAAAAAATAGCCAGTAAAAAAAATATTTAACCATTATATCGTGGGATAACTTTCAAAAGTTGGTAAGTCTCAAAATCATGTTATGGATTAATTGCAATTTGAAAGTTTGACATGCCCCCTAAAATCAGACATAGTGCTAATTTATTTGTGCTTTATGTGCATGTTCTATATATCAGATAACCTTGAAGTTTTATATGTAGACACATAATCCGTTGTTAACTCTAAATACCTAAATTATTGACTTAACAACTTTCTGCAGCAACCCCACGATATGTTATATGATTATTGTATTAATATTACTGAGTACTAGGGATTCCAATCCCGGGATCCCGAGCTATTTTCGATACCTATGAATCCCGGGATTGATAAACATAATCCCGGGATTTTGGGATTGATTTTTTTATCAATTTTTATGGAAAATAAAATAAAACAGAAAAAATACTTTTAATAAAAAATAACTACATTAGAAATAAACTGGGTTTGAATGAAGTTTGATTTATACCCATGTGTAGGCTGCCGATTCATTTTATTTTTTCACATGAATTAATAAAAATGAGAAAAATTGGAAAAATACAATGCTTCGTACTTTTAACAAAGTAATTCTACGATGATATCATACGTTTTACGGCAGTTTCATATTTGGCTGACTAATTAGATTTATGATGCGGAAAGCCATAAGTACGCCATGATTATTTGCTTTACTATTTTAAATCTCGCTAATCCATTCATTATGTCTTTACTATCAGAAACAGCAATCTCATATTAAATTCACATTATTATTTATATTACAATATTATTTACTCCATTAAACTTGTGTATTTCCAAGATTGAACGTATACAATATAAAATAGTATAAATTATACTAGATTTATTTTTGACCGATTTTATCAATGTTGTTTGTAAATATAAAAATTTTATATTAACAATGGAAAAAAATGCCAATCCCGGGATTGTCAAATTGTAATCCTGAAATCCCGGGATCAGAATTTTGGCTCGGGATTGGATTCCCTACTGAGTAATAGGTTGTATCATAATCTGTTTGATGCATTAGCTTTCGGATGATAGGTACAACTAGATACAAAGTCTTGTACTTAGTCATAGATCATACCATTTCATTAGTTTATTCGTGAAGAATTCATATTTAACTACGTAATATTTCGAAATAATTTAACCGATGCAGTTCCAAATTTTACGAGTAATTGTATTTTATAATATTGATATGTTAACAGTGGGTATTTTAATGTAATATATTTTCCAATTTCCTAAATGATTGGTTGACTTAGAAAGTGCTTTCATGGTCTTTTAATATATTAATTTGATAACTGACTATATTGTATCTCAGTTTCACATTTGGCATTGGTGAGTGTCACGTTGCAAAATGAATCCGGGGTTACAAAAATGATTCAAATTGAGTACAAAACTTATATCAGTTAAAATTACTTATTTCCTAAATCTTAAATGTGCTACAATAATAATGGTGATAGAACTAACTACTGGTTATATTTACCTCGTTTTCCAGATACCGTTTTCTTATATGCTCATAAAATTGTTTTCAAGATTTAACCAACATAAAAGACTAAAATTCTGAGCCATAGGTAAGAATGGATCTGAAGACCATCTTGTATAACCGATATTTTATCTTTCTTCTAAAGTGCCTTGATGTTTTTGTATAATAATAGTAACATTTTATTGACTACAATATTAATTCACATAACTAACAATTAATCATAACATCTAATTAAGATTACATAATTTAATTGAATTGCATTTTAATTCCTCTAACCCAAAGATATATGTTATCAAGAAAGAATGATTATTATATTATATTGTATTTGAATATTTGCAAACTGTCGACGATTTGTTTTGGTGCTCGATTATAAAACTACTTACCACGAATTTACCTGCAACAGATAATAATATTAAGTCGAGGAAAAACTTGAAATGGTTCATTTACGTGTCTGCTATAAACGATTCACCTCACAGCCGGTACGAAATATATTTTAAATAGGGTAAGAAACCATTTTATTCCGACATTAGCCTCTATTGATCCAATAAAGATTCAATTAAATTGTAGATATGTATCACAAAACTGAATAGATACTCAACTTCTATTAAACGAAACAATCAATGAGCTGGCGTCAGCATTTATTATTTTTAATTTTTTCCGTTCAACTTTGATATTTTCACTGTAAAACCATATTTAATTTTATAAATACATAAATAAGAATTTAAATTGTATTTTGCTATTCTCATGTCTTTATATTACAAAAAAAAATCTCATATATACCTTACATGGTTACTGATTTATTTTTCATTTAATTTCAATGGGTGGGGACCATCCGTTTTTTTTATTTTTTTTTAATTTTTTTTATTAAGGAAAACAAACAGTTACATATTGATTACAGAAATTTAAAATATAATAATAAAAAGTTATTGCAACCAGCAAAGTTTCCATTTATACATTATAATATTGTACAGACATAATGTGATTATTGAATACAGTACGATATATTTATATCAATTAAAAATGATATAATTATTAGAAAAATAATCAATTCGATAAAACCTAACAGAATGAGGTGGTTAAAAAATAGTATGGCTAAATATCTGCCTATAAATTCCTTAAATAAATGCATACACTACGTATAGTACAAACTTTAGTATCGTTTTTTTTAGCAAAACAGAAATCGATTTTACCATACATTTTATACACAATGATAAAATAGGAATCATTATTTCAATTTTGCCGATATATGTCACTGTAAGCTGTGGTTATTGGATATAATTTTTAATTAAACTACGCAAACCGGAGATATATTATATTATTATGTATAGGCTGGATTTTAACGGCTATATTCAAATTCAGTTTTAACCACAAAAATATTACATTTTGATCGGAAATTTTTTTTTACTGGATTCTAAAAGGTAAATTGATTGATTATTTATGATAAAATAACTGTTAAAAATAATTTTAAAATAACAAAATGTTGAATATGTACAGCATTTTTATAGTGCAAAATGTTTTTAGATGAAAATATAAAAAAAAACTAATAAATTTTTTAAATTATTTTTCCTCGTAATCCGTTGTATATGACTATATATTTTTTATTAAAAAGTAGAAAATCATGCATTTAAGGATTAAGCCATTGGTCTCGATTCTAGACAAATTTACATAATATTATATTATGTGTTCAGACTTAGTGCACCATCCTAATAAGTAGAGTAAATGGTCAATACCTACCAATTATTTTCTCCTATGAATGTTAAAAAATATTCTCGAAAAGCGACCAAGATCCTTGATAAATTAATGACTGAATTTAAAATATGTATTATCAAAAAATATCTCTACAAAGAGAATACAATAATAATCAAATACTAGTGATATTTTCAATACGAGTTTTAAAGAAAATTATACGAAAACTAATAAAAAAGAAAATTCGAAACTAGAAGGTTATTATTACTTATCCAAACATACCCTCCTCAACTGTTTAATAACGAATCTTTTGAAAACCACTGAGATATTCCTTGTGTATAATAAAACGTGTTCTATATTAAATATCTGAAGATGCTTTCATAGCACACAAATAGAGAAATAAATTTAATATAAAATGAGAAATGTGCTTTAAAATAATGATAAAAATCGCGCGATACAAAGGTGGCATGCAGTTATAACAAACTCCCACACGACACACAACAAGATGCATAGTAAAAACTTTTTAAAATCTCATCGCTGAGTAAGCTATTCATGCTCAAAGGGCATAACTTATAGGAAAGCCTTATCTCGCCTTTACATACAAGGCGAAAGCTTCCAATACTGTGCGCATTGCCGAGCTTTTCAAGTCATGTAGGTATGTACAACGCGAAGTCTACAATACTCGTAATAAACGTATCTCTATAGGTATTGGTACTTTTAGAGTTGAGGTAATGACACATTAGTACTGAATGACTAATATGTTCTTTCAATACTAATATATTATGTGTTCATAACGTAGACCTTATGCCCCGTATGTATCCGTAAGCATTGAGCGAACCAATCAAGGAATACAGCAGATATCCGCAGGTGTCTAAAATACTTTAAATACGTGCACGCCAACCTCAAACAGGCTCTTGGCGATCCGTTCTCTTATCGGTATTTCAAAGAACACAAAGGCCTGATGATTGCAAGTGTATACTCGGCATTAAACTTAAAAGAAGTTCAAAGACTAAGAGCCGCTTCACACGGGACACCTGTGTGGCGCCACCGGCGTGGCGAGATTCCGTATGTACATATTATAAATGAACGCGATACTCATGTGTCCCCGTCTGAATGCGCTCATACAGTTATGTGTAACTGCGGAATCTCGCCACGCCGGTAGCGCCACACAGGTGTCCCGTGTGAAACGGGTCTAAGAGTAACATAACGCCTAGGGATCTAAAAAGAAATAAATACGTTAGTTAGCAAACAAAAGTGTTAATACAATGCTTAAAAATCTAATGGCAGACTATTTCACTCGACGAACATAATATCATTATTCGACAAATATCACTACAAGATATATTATATTAAACAAGTTAAACAGTGACCAAGATCCTGCTGAATCGACTATGGCAATGAAAGATTAAAAACCGATAAAAGTGGAGACACCAAATAGAGTCGTCTTCATCCAGTAGTGGATTGAGAGTGGCTGAGATGAAAACGATGACTCATATAAAATGGTTTATAATGCTTTCTTCTTTATCGACGTAGCACTATGCCTGAAGATTGTGATCACTGTGGATCAGTGTTTTCCAATTTTCCATATCCTTGACGTGAGTGTTATCGTTTTTCCAGTAAATTCCTTCACTTGGTCAATCATGCTCGCCAGTACTCGCTCTCTAGTCTTTACCACTTTTACCAGGAACATTGCCCAAAATAATTAATTTTTCAAATATTTCTGTGCCACAGCAAACAGCATAATATATAAATAAATTTTTAATTAACTATTTCTTTTATTCAAACGAATAATTCACAAGATTTAAGAATATATCATTCTGATTATTGAACATTATATTATTTAGAAGAACACTAACTGAGAGAGTATATCACAACCAATAGAAAAAACTTTCTTTGAAAAAAGTAAGCCAACCGGTCGGGAATCGAACCCGGCATCTCCAACGGGTAAACGCCCCAAACTAGTCGCATTCAGCCATTATGCTACGGAAGACATACTAATGACGACAAATATTTAGTGCCATAGTATAGTAGTATAGTAGATGCCGGGTTCGATTCCCGACCGGTTGGCTTACTTTTTTCAAAGAAAGTTTTTTCTATTGGTTGTGATATACTCTCTCAGTTAGTGTTCTTCTAAATAATATAATGTTATAAAAACATAAATATTTGTAAAACATGACACTATTATGCAGAAGGCCCATTGATACACAGCTTGTGCAGTATCGAAGCTTTAGTTCTGTAATATGTCCAGGACACTCTGAAATTAAAAAGTCGTCGCTACCATCACATCTCGAAAACGTCGAGAATTTTCTTTTACTTAGCTCGTAATATCCAGAATTCTACCTCATATTATACTATCAATAATTACAAGATAAATAGAACTTTTTATATACAACATCTTTAAATTTTTTGTTGAATTATTATGCTCAATATGCTCAAACTTGTACTTGATATGAAGTGAATAAAAAACAAACAAATATAGAATACTGAAATGTCATTTTGATTTCCATAGTAACGCTACGTGCGTATATATTAATAATTTAGTTGCTAGGACCACCCCCATAGCAACCAATAATGGTCTTTTACTTTTTACGGATTTATCTGAAATAACTTTTCATACAAAACAGAATTAACTGAAAATGAATTCAATTCTGCTTAAAGATGGCTAAAAGTATTAAAAGAATACATTGGTATCGTGTTCTGACATATTTTTAAAGTTTCAAATGTCTAGCTAGTCGGGAAGTTAGTTAAAGATCGATTGCGAGATTTTTACTGGACAAACAACCACCGGACAAACAAGAATATGAGCTAATAAAAACGTTGTAAAAACGTTGTAAAATGAAAAAACACTACGAATTGCACTAGTCATAATATATTTTTATTTATTTAGATATCGAGTATATTATGCAAAGTACATAAATAATTTTCGACTGTTAGTCAATAAATCGAATCAACTTTTATAGTATTTCAGTGTCACATCTCTACATTAATATTATATTATAGGTATGTGTACCTGTTTTGGAGTAGGCTGAGCGTAACTAAATTTCGTACTCGAGCAAACAAAATGTGTTGAAGAACATAAATCATTCTCCACGTTCGTCGAAACAAATCGATTTCTTAAGTAATGTTGTGTCTTTGTGTGAAATATTAGGCGAATTGAGTGTAAGTAGTATTATTTGTATGTCTCCATTATGTTGAATTAGTTGTTTTTAAAAGTAGCAGGAGCATAATATACCACTAGCAATACAATAAAAAACAGAAATTTAATAAACTTTTACTGGTATCGTATCTTCATCATGTTTTATGTTATTAAATATCAATAAATTCTTAATGGAATTCCTCATAACATTATTGAAATATTTATTTTATCCAGTTTAATATTATATTAATATTTTCTGAATAGCTAACAGATAATTTCTACGAATTTTATTGTTCATGTTCTTCAATAAAACCTCACAATAAGAATTCACTTTTTAAATTTGTATTGTATAAATATCTTTATTATTGAATATTATTCTGTACCAGTCGACGATGTCCCTTTAAAGAGTTTAAAGCATATAAAACCGGTCCTGATCGTTAATAAATTAAGTAGAATAAGTACTATATAATGTTATGTTTAATTTTAATAATCTTTTAAATACTTCAAATAATCAATTTGTATTTAAATAGTTTGAAAAGAAATACTATAGGTACTATATTAATAATTATAATTCAACTATGTAAAAACTGTTATAAATATGCGTTCGTTAAATAAGTGTGTCCTATATTTAATAATTAAATATTATATTATGGTTATTTTTATTATTAAATTGTGGCTGAATAAGTTTTCTTGAATATTTAGGAAAGATTTTTTTAACAATTTTAAATTAATTTAATTAATCGAGTTTCGATATTATGACCATACAGAAGCTATCCCATATGAAGAAATATTGCAATAAAAAATAAAGTAATTTGATTTTCAAATAAATTTATGTATCATTGCTTTTTTCTATGAAAACTAAACTATTTTTAAGCCTACTTTGTTTTTTACGTATTTTTTCCCACTCATGATTTTTCAATTAAAGTTTTTACCTCAACCTTTACACGATTTAATCAACTGTATCTTTCTCACATGACATAATATATCTTTTCTATGTTCTACATCTACATAAAAGCATTGACAATAATTATTATATTTTAAGCAAAACACATGTAGGAAAATAAGTGTTACATGTAACTTTAACCCAATTTAGCAAACCATTTTATAAATAATTATAAGGGTTTATTTTAATAGCCTTCTTGCAGTTGCTTAATTCACCACCTGCATGCGCACTGGTGCCCAATTTTTATAATTATAAATGTCGTATATATACGGAATGTGATGGTTTTAAGATTAACATTGATTCGCCTGCTACTTTATTGAAAATTAATCGACATTTTTTTCAATGTCATCACAAGCTGCCCTCTCACAGTAATCTAAACTTTACGAGGGTGCACAAAAGTAGGGTGTAATAGGTGCATTTACAAATGAGACGTGGGGCTTCAAACAAATAATAATAGTACTATTAGACATGCGAAATTTATCAAAAACTTAATATTGGTAGGACTATCAATCAACCAGGGTATACTCGTCGCAGGCACACAGCGCCGCTGTAATAAATCTCACGTGACGGGAATAATTGGTACTATTCGAACTATGACGTGAGAGTTTTCCAGGTTTTATTATTATATTATTTAAGAATGCCCCCCGCGCGCTATTCTCATTTCCCTATTACAGGGTCATTGTTAAGTCGGTGTGCACTTAACGACAATAAAACCCGTCCGCGTCTGATCACGCACAGGTTAAAATAACAATGCTCGGAATTTATTCCTTATAATACGGCACGGGATCTAGCTTCAGTTTTTTTTATAACGCTGAATAAAAATTAGAATTTTACCGACAATTTTTTTGACATAAAATAATATATAATATTATTTATTATAAAAGACCGTTTAAGGCTAGCTTAATATAAATATTGTTCGAAAATATTGACAGTTGCAAGTTGGCAAGATATTTAAGGAATGACCCAGTGACGTACCTGAGCTAAATATCGTCCTCAAGCAGACTTAAATGTCTGTGAAGTGAAAATGTGAAGTCAAAAGGAATAAAATAAATTTTGGCTGAAATTAATGTTAATTCAAGATTTAAGAAAAATCATGTTTAGTATCCAATATTTTTTTCTTCATTAGTTTCCTCTCCGCTGAGCACATTCATTATGTTGATTCAATTCCTGAACAAATTTTCCCGGATATGTTTATAAGGATCGCAATTTGATTATATTTATAATATTTTCCTACGTAACTTTGGCCGACGGTGGTCTCATTCTTATTATAAATATTGTAGGCTGTAGTGGTTTTGAATAACCCTACAACTGAAAAGACCATAGACAATGACGCAACGGAAATTACACAGTCGTGATTGAGCTTCACTAATATGTAGTTGACACTCGCCTCTTGTACACCAAGTACACTCAAGTACAACACACTTAAAGAAGAATTAATAATATAATGTATTTCGCTGTGCCGTGTTACCTAACTGTATTATCATAATATAAACCAAGAAAATACCAACTC
This sequence comes from Rhyacophila brunnea, assembly GCF_057557595.1. Lineage (NCBI taxonomy): Eukaryota > Metazoa > Arthropoda > Insecta > Trichoptera > Rhyacophilidae > Rhyacophila > Rhyacophila brunnea. Next base: position 28,947,695 of record NW_028232774.1, read on the forward strand.
GTGTTTCCATTCATCACTGCCCGAACATTTGTCACATGACACACGACGCAACCATCAGAACATATACGTAACATCGGGGCTAAGATTTCATCTTACAACATCCCTCCGATAAGACTAGTCTAGATGCTCAATACAATTTCGTATCCATAAAAGACGAATCACAAAATAAATTGCGTTTTTACGTATGCAGACGAAACTCCATTCAGCACCCAGTCTGGGCGTTCTGTGAGATTATTATTAAGTAGTAAGCAAAAAATTGCATAATACGACTATAAATTACAATATGCAATGGAGGTCTTATAAAAAGCGTGAAATTTAAAAATCAAAAACTAACAAGCCGTAAATCACGAATATATTACCCAATCTTGAATTAATTCATTTCTACGTTCAATGAAATATATGGAAGAAAAAACTTTCCCGCAGTGTAAAAAGTGAAGTAGGTATATACTGTATGACGTATTCTTAGTCTACACTATGATATACAAGTACCAGTGATGTGCGGTAACTTTTCAGTGGGTATTCTGTTAAAATAATACGTATACCGAATACTATCGACTATATTAATTACTTTTATCTACTTAGAGTACTTAAGGTAAGGATGTAGACAAGAGTATGCGATGTGATAGAAGTCGCTAAGCAGATGAAATGGCAATGAGTTTAACATGTCGCTTGTCGCTGGACAAATGCCGTTATACAGTGGTATACAAGGGGTACTAAACGCCACCATGCCGCCCTAGAACTCGCTGGATAGACAACCTCATAAAGTTCTGTGAATGTACGTGGCAGCTAAAACAACTAGGAACCGAGAAAAATGGAGAGAACTAGGGTAGACCTTTATTAAGCAATGGAACGACCCTGGCTGATGATGATGATGACGGCTTAGGGTATTATGACTAATAGAAATTTGATACAATGTATACATTTTATATATTTTACACAATAAATCAATATTAAGCCAACTTATATGTATATGCTTCAATACCAATGATTCATTAATTTTATAATACGTCTATTGACACGTTCAATATCTCCGTTTTTGTACTCAAGTACTGCAATAAATGATTTTTTTCTGGTGTCTATCGACTCAACATTTTTTCATACTTCGAAACTAGTTGAAAATGTTCTTCCGAGGCGGACGAAACCGGTCCAGATATAAAATAAAAGTGGAAGTATTACGATAAAAATTTGCGTTTAATTAAATTATATTAATAATTTTTTCATACTTTTATACGTTCCTTATATTTTATTTTACTTTTTCTCATTTTATATTATGTCAAACTTAACAGTAAATTGTATTTTGTTGTATAAATTATTACTGAATTTTTAATTGAATTTAATATTATTATGTGTACTCTGTTTTTCTGTTGTGTTTTATATATTTTGTTTGCTCATGCACCTGTATGAGTCGTTTACAAATAAACATATTATTATTTCATCGAATATTTATGGGGTGCTCCACAGAGCGTCTATAGACCGCACGCCAGTGAGAAATACCCATATCAATTTTAATATTAATAAGTAAAAATGTTATAGGTACAAATAAAAGATAGGTAGTGAGGAAATATTATTTCTCAAGACAGTAAAAACTGTTTTCAAAGCATGCTGCTTGCGAATTGGATGGTTTGCTGTTATTGTACTTGGTGTTTTTGACTAAAAGGATGTCTTAGTATATTCCTTCCTCCTTATACTGGGATGTGATACATAACGTTAACCCAGTTCTAACTTATTGTAATTGCAGATTGTTTTAAATTATTCAAAAATCGAATCGTTTCCAAAATAAACTAAAATAAAAACAACTGGTAAAGTAGATTTAAATTTCGTGCAGCAAAGACCAAAGTCCAAAAGCCTATTGTGAAATGCTTACTGAAGGGAGACTAAAACTTGTGTTTTTGTTTTTGTTTTTGTCAGTTTACAGGAAGCCAGCGGTAATCAAATTTTGAAAATAGCCGATATACTGAATTATTTGTTATGTTAGGTTAAATTACGTTAGGTTAGGTGAGGATTTAATAAAATTCAAACATTATTGTCTACAATTCTCCAATCTTAATAACGCGTATTTTTTTCATCTCAATGCTATAGAGATGACCGTAAAGTATATAATAAAGACCGTATAGTATAATATACGGTCATCTCTTTCCGATAAGAAAGCTCACGGCAAACTGTGCTACGATGAAATTTAATACGTACAATTTACATGTAACCACCAAAACTATATAGGTACAATAAAAACAAAACAATGATTCGGTTGTTCGATGGTGTGTGTACGGATGGGGAGCCCTACTAAATACCTGACAGCCGATGAGTGCGTATTCGTACGCATACAATCCACGAACCAAATCATTGTTTTGTTTTTACTGTACCTACATTTAAAATTACTTAGGTTATTCAATTAACTCCCTTTTCTTTTGATACAAATTAGAAATAGTTTTAATTTTAATTCAGCAAAACTTGATGGCTTATCCAGGAATCAAACCTACCACGAACCTTCTAACATACCGCGCAAACTACGCTAACATTCAACACAGTTTTCCATTTCGCGTGATATTGTAATACTTTTGAAATGATGAGCAATTCTTGCCGTAGTAAAAAATGAAGCCATATATTCCACACTCCATTATTTTATAATATATAATCTTTTTTACTTCCTCAAAATGCAAAACTCGCGGGCTTATTTACGCGGGCAATGTGCGCGAGAAGTAATAATGTATCAAAAAACACGTCATATGTTAGAGGGATTATTTCACACATTACCTAGGGAATTTGTAGAATAACCCATTATATAGGTACTCTAATATTAACATAACATATCTACTATTACACAAAATTTTCCTGAAAAGTTTCCCCCGGGACTGTGTTATATTCACGACTTTGAATAACCTACATATATATAATATATACGTACACCTATCCTACAGTGCTTCTGAAAATATATGGCGCACTCTACATAGGGCTTTTAGACAGCCCTAACATAAATAGGAACACTATAATATGAAATTTATTAAATAAATTTAACACTTAATATTATTTTAAATATGACGCATAATATTTAATTATCGAAACATTATTATAAGTTGTAATCTCTTTAACACGATAACATAAAAGTTATAAAGGTTCAAGGATTATAATTAAAAATGATGCTGTCTATTGTGCGGTTAACTCATTGATAACATGCTGGAATTTAATATGTGTTTAATAGACTATTTTTGTAGAGTTATTTTAATAATTATTGTTGCTCAATGATTTTACTTTAATGTAATAATAAAATATATTCTTTATACCTACCATCAGTAAGTAATCGTAAATTTTTAATTACGGATTTAATTTTCTTCTATTACAACTATTGTCATTTTTGGGATTACTCTTGTTACGTTTGTATCTTATTACTTTGTTACCGACAATGGTTACTTTATTTCACTGTGAACAGCAATTTCCCGCCATAAAGCTAAACGTAACAATCATTATAATCCATGACCCCCACATCTTGAAGCGGGCCCCCAGACCGGGATATTTTGACGGGGCCCCCTACCTATCGCTAGGGTTAAAGGCAGTGGCACTTTTTACAGAATCGTTTTCTAAATGTTGTTTCAGGTAAAATTAAAGGTACATATTCCGTATATTTTCAGCGATTTTTTTTGTATTGTTAAATAAATTCATTGAATCACGGAGTTGTCGAATATCGACACACAATAATCAAAAATTGCATCACACTCTTAGACATTTTAAAATGTTAAAACTTTACAAATAAAATAACACCGCAGGCGACTTTTTTCCGCATTAAGGCAAATTTGTGATGTGTGTTTATCTCAATTATCTGGTCAACTCACCACGCTGGGCCCCCAGGCTAGAGCCCTGTCAGCCCCCCCCCCCCTTTTTGGGGGCCATGTTATCATCAGTCGGGATCGATTCATTACTGGATGAAAGTTTCTCCTAGCTTTCGTCAATTCAGTGGGTTTAAGCGCGTCCCTTTTTTCATTCAGTACACCTTGATCATTAACCCACCTGGACAGTGTGGTGTGATATGTCCAAATATCCCCTATGAAACATAACAACAAAATTGTCAATTTAATTTAAATAACACTTAATAATTATTTATGAATCTTTATTTTATTCACACGAAAATTTTCTGTACCCCATGTTTTGCATATTTTTTTCTATTAAGAACCTATATCTGAAAAATTCTTAATACAATGTATTTCAAATAGAATGTGATTTACCACATTCTATTTGTAGAATTCCACTTTCACCATCCCAAAGAAATATTGCATTTCCCATTTCGTCTTTTTGGGCACTCATTGCAATCATCGTCCAGCTATTATATCACTATTCAAAGAGCCTACTACACGACGGTAAGTTGAACTACGCCTCAGTTTAAAGTGCGGTGATTCGTATATTCTCTTTCTCTCACTACTACGGCAGACCGTGATTTATTCAATTCAAATCAAGTAATACGATGAGATCATATTGTAGACGTCTAATGATTAAAACGATTTTTATGTAAGCTGGATATGGATATCCCATAAAAATGGGAACAGTACACAGTTTTAGGTACATTTTTCTCAATACTCATCCCGCGATCAACGTGTTCGATAAGCCTGCTACCTGTATAAAAATCTTACATTCTAGAACCGTATCATTCAATATTGAATAACAATAAAAAAAGTTAGTAAGTAGTTGAAGTAATTGTATATAAATAAATATGTTACGAAGAGGGTTAAATATTACAGTATGTTGTACCTACAATAAATTATTATATTCGAATTAGTCAATTTCTTATTCAAGATATCTTTTTATATTGAATTTAATATTTATAGATAAATGTTTAAGGGATGAAAAGGCTAGGAAATTTCGAGATGCGCTGCTATTTGTAAGAAGAAAAAAATCCAATATTATTTCTTTACTCTTAGGTACTCGGTCTCCGTCTCTCTTGGCTGAATGGAAAATCAAACATAAATACGACTTACCAAAGATGAATGTAGGTAGGTATATAAAAATATATATATTATATACCTTTTCTAATTTATAATTCTGCCGATCCATAAAGCAGACTAGTATAATAATTATTATGTCATATATCTTAAATACCTTACTTATAAACACAGAGGAGAAAATAGAGGAATCATAGAAGAGGGCAAGACTATAATATGTTTATAAAGTAACAATTTTATTTAGACTTTTTTTATTCACCGAAATAAAGTATAAAATTAAATTTATATACATAAATACTTAGATAGGTAACTACTTGAGCTTGAAACAGTAAAATTTGTGACGTAACTCATTGTGCAATTTAAAATTTCAAAAACCTATAAATGGAGGAGGTATGTTTAGTTGTTGTGTGACGAAAATTTCGAATGATTTTATCTTACTATTTTTTGAACACATATAATTTTTAAAAACCTCAGCGAAGCTATTCTATACACAAGGTGGCTACCGACGGAAGTTTATTATATATATGATTTGAGGCGGTTAATTGTTACAATAAGTTAACCGTCTAAAGTCTAAACTGTCAAAAGTGCTATTTTTTAACAGCCCTTCTCTTGGTTGAGTTAACTTTTAAAGCGAGATAGACAGTTTAGACGGGTAACTTATTGTAACAATTAACCGCCTCAACACATAAAATAAATATGGTAATATAATATTTATCACTTTAGCCGTCGATATCCACATTGTGTATAGAATAGACCCACATAGATCAATTATTCGATAAAATAAATTAGTTGGAAGAGCACATGGGCGCGAATCCCAGGGGCGTGAGTTAGAATCCCGCTAGGTGTCGTATTTTTTTTTCAAAAATATATTTTCTAGTGGTTATATTTCTCTGAGGTGTTTTTATATTATATATGTTCAATAAAGAATTTTAGATTCTTAAATATTGTGAATTATTCGTTCTTTACATAAAACATAAGTAGGTAGTTTAAAATAACTTGCTATGTACCTGACTTTTAGTGTTTAATAAATATCATCTTATACCTACGTATATAAAGTATTGAAGGCTCAAATTATTAAAAGTAATAAATCTTCTCTTTACATAATATAATACAATTTTCTTTTGTTCTTAAAACTATTAATTATATCATAGTTTTTGTATTACCCCCCGACCAAAGATCGGCCAGCATCAGGATTAGCTTTGCTCTATCATAAAATATGCATAAAATAATAACGTTAGTGTAATATACCAGAAATTCTTTATTATAAAAAATATAGGCACAAGAAGTAGACCGGTTTATTTGAAAAAAAATTATGAGATAAAAGCGTTTTAGTAGAAAAACGTACAATCGAGTTAAATCAGGCTATATCGCAAGAAGTTATAAAATATACCAATTAATAATCTCTATATATATAAAAATCTCGTGTCACGATGTTTGTGGTCGAACTCCTTCGAAATGGCTCGACCGATTTTTATGAATTTTTTTATGTATATTTTTTAGGTATGAGAATAGGTCAACAAGTATATTTCATACCGCTAGGTGATTAGGGTATCTCTATCTAAAAAAATAATCTTTTATTTTTTTGACAATTTTTTTTTTTGTATTTTTTTTATTATTTGGCATAAAAAAATACCTATAACCCCAAATTTTAATTCTCCTACCCCCACCCTCCCATTTTTAATCGCGATTTTATTATTTTTGTATGAACGAATTTAACCGTCGTTCGTATTTCAAACAGAACGAAATTATTTATGTTGTTGAATGACAGATGGCGCTACGTCCGAGAAGAATTCAAGAGAAGCGTCGCGTCATTTTGACATTTCATTCGGCATATCACAACGCAGTGCGTGCAAAATTTTGTACGATTTATTTTATTTTTCTATTTTTATGTGCGTGTATTACAGTGCACAATGCTAGCAAGACGCAAGAAGGGCCATTTGAGCCGTCGAACGAATAAAGCAACAAACATGCGAAATAGTAGAGCAGAAAGAACAGACGAACAAATCCAACAAGAGAACAAAAACGTGCGTGTAAGCATGTCGCAATTGCGTGCATCTCAATCACAAGAGGCACGAGCTGAACGAAATAAACAACGACAATTGGAACGCAGCCAAGCGCGCCGGTTCGTAGTTAACACACGCAGAGCAAATGACCGACAACGCCAACAAGTACATCGAACATTTACATCCGCTTCGTTCCTTCGTCTCGCATTCGAGTACGAGCCAGATATTGAATACTCCGTTCATCCAAAAGTGCTGATTGGTGCTATGGACAAAGAATGTCCCCATTGTCATGCGCTCAAATTCAAACATGAGTCAGCCAGGATGTGTTGCGCATCAGGAAAAGTGCAACTACCAGAAATTGAGATACCACCAGAACCATTGAACGGCTTGCTCATCGGCACGGTTCCAGATTCAAACCTGTTCCTGAAGTCCATCCGCACATTCAATTCATGCTTCCAAATGACTTCGTTCGGAGCAACAGAAATAGTTCACAATACTGCGGCAAATGGTCAACAATTCCATTCTACGTTCAAACTCAAAGGCCAAGTATACCACAAAGTAGGCTCATTGCTGCCAATGCCAAACGAACTACATAAATTTTTCCAAATCTACTTCATGGGCGGTGAGGACATCAATCGTGTGGATGCACGTTGCGGCTACAATAACCTCAATTCGCCTAATGCCAAGCGCATCGTCGGCGAACTTGACGCCTTATTGAATGAGCACAATGAATTATTGAAATTCTTCAAAGCACACATGCATGAATTGCAAAGTGACAATCACGCTATTCTCATCAATCCTGATAAAACACTAGCTGGCGAGCATGTGCGTCGATTCAATGCGCCTGTTGTTAACGACATTGCTGGAATTATGGTTGGCGACCGCACATCGACGCGAGAAATCGTGATTCGAAGAAGAAACAATAATCTGGAGTTCATCGCTGACACACGCCGTTCATACGACGCCATCCAATATCCGCTAATTTTCTGGAAGGGACAAGACGGATAATGCATAAACATTAAACAACGAGATCCTATCACAGGTAATTCATTCATTATGAACATCATTACTCATTTTGAATTGAGAAAATGAATGGTTGGTGTTTTTTTTGTTTTTATCGGCGGTCATCGTCTACAGCGCTCCATTCCTCTTTCTGTCATAGATCCCATCTCCACACACTTACGATACATTCGTTATTTTTTATTTAACAACCAAAATATTCACTAGAAATAATTTATATGGCAGAACAACGTTTGCCGGGTCAGCTAGTAATTTTATATAATTCTAAATACGCCAACTATGGCCGAGCAGTTAACGTATCGGCCAATAATGTCTTTAATTCTGGGTTTGGCAAAATAATACATTCTCGTAAAAAAAATCTACGGAAAATAGTGAACGGAGGCAATAATACAGAATTCCAACTGAACATGATTTTAGAATAATATAATTTATCTCTAGATTATGTATTGCTATTGTTTTTTTATGAATTCGTGTAAGATCAACATATTGCTCATTTGCTACAAACGTCTATAGTTTCGGCCGTTAATATATATTTTAATTTAATTAACTAATACATCGGGTTTATAACAAATTAAAACTGAGGCAACGTTGTATCTAAGTATTTTTTTTTATATAAAAAAATAAAGCGGTCACCTTTTTTCAAGGCACTTTAAAGAGCACGGCTGGGGAAAATGTTCAAGGCGAATGTAATAGAGATATTTCTTTGAAGATTTTTTTATTATATGAAAAAACATTTAACTGTCAAACCGTGGGGCGAAAAGTACTAAATTCAATATTTCACCCATAATTAATCAATCACCTTTTACGATAAGGTTAAACGGTCAAACATAGGCTAGGGTAATGAATTAACAAAAAAAACAACTTTGACGTGTTCGGTGATAATATAATATTATATTCTAAAATCTGAAGTAAACTGAAAAAAAAATCATTGAGTACCAACTTAAAAAACCTAATTTATATATTTTCCATGAGCACTTTCTAGAGTAGATCTGTACCTACATAAAGTATATATTTTTAGTTTTGTATTATTTATTATTATCTAAAGGAATCTGTTTAAGCAACTCGGGTTTCGTCTTTCGGCATATTCAGGCTCTCTGTATCTAATAGATATTATTATCTACATAATATGTTATAAACATAACACATAAGCGTGAAGTTCGGTAGTTTTGACGGAAAATATGACATAGTTAGAGCGACACTGAGCGAGAGAAAACAATACAATAGGCTCCATGTACATAAGAGCAGTCGAAAATAATACCCAATAGTAACAATAATAAAATGTACCCTATGTAATTCGTGCGCAGTAGAAGAAATCGCAATCTGCGCAATTTAAATGTTACATTATTCCACTATACAGCTCACTCATAAAGCTTTAAGCTGGTCATTATTAAATTTATATTCCAAATTAGGATATTAATAAGAACTGCTCAAGTATATTTAAAAGCTCAAGTGTTGGAAGTTTTTCGGTGTTAATTAGGTAACTATTATTAATTTCTTCGTATTAAGGATTATTACTATAATATTAATACTAATAAGTGTACCAATATTATTCATTTATATAATTGATGAGGTATAGGTACTATTCATCAAATATACGATTTTTAATAGACATTATTTATAAATATTCTTCTTCTTTCTCGTTACCTCATGGTTGATTATCACAGCCCGAATGGTTTGGTCATACAACCTTTTCCTCAGCTTTTCTGGCCATCTAGGAGCACGTCTGTGCCTACTGATTTTATTTATTTTTTGATAGAAAAGATAAGTAAGTAAGCTAAGGACAGTCTATCTCTAATCACTCATAAGTCCGTTTTGACGTCCACAATACAATCAGCTTTCACATGTAGAATCACATTTAATATGCAGCTAGTCTTCGTGTTTCAAGAGAATCGTCTGTCGGTCTTAACCATCCAAATCTCGAAGGCATATTAAATGCAAATTCGAAACGCAAGTAAACGTATGTTAGCCTACTGTTTTCTTTTATATTATGTCTGCATTTGTATGAAATCAAATATACTCGTGGTGTGGTCGTGCAGTTGTTGTCCATATGCTCATTAATATTATTAATATATCATTAATATAATGCTTATTAATAACATTAAGTATATTTTTGAAGGGAGAAATGTCTGTCTGTCTGTCACATTAATAGATTTTTTTTTAAAACGTCAATAAGATTTTAAAGTGTCACATTATTATTTTTCAGCTTATTACTGATGACATTGACGAATAAAGAGGGGAAGGGAATAAAAGTAATATATTTGTTTGATTTTAAAATACAAGGGTGTTAATATATCAAAGTAAAAAAATATAGTTTTTCCTTTTAGAGAAATAAATATTTTATAAAATATTATAGCTTTGAAAATTTGAATTCAAAGTAAGATATAATATATTAAGAGGTTCCATTTTAAATTCTGGAACGGGAAATGTATTAGAATTGTCTTATTGTCAAATGTTAAATAAATCAATTCTTAACTAATAATCGTAAAATGTGTATAAATTATTTGTATTTTTTTTTATTCGAATATATTTTAATAAGAGAAGGACTAGCACTATAGTGTGAACAGCAAAGACGTTGATTATTAAGTACGCGTGCTGAAACCGTCGTGCGAGAGTTTGATCCCACATGTGATAAGAATTACATGCCGATTTTTTCCAATGTCTGTTTAATCCAGAGCACAAAACCCGATAAGTTGAGTGATTTTCTATTGATTAATATTGCCCGTAAAATTTTGTAATTTAACTTTCACTCTATGGAACCACACATGCTCTGCGTATGAAATGAAAAAAGTATATAATTTTTTTTTTAATTGTATGTGTAGGTAAGAAAAAAATTTCGTATTGTGGATAATTAATGTTAAAAATAAATTATAGGTTATACATATATAATATTATATCCAAATGCATATAGTTATGATCTAAAACTTCGAAAACTGACTAAAATCTAATGAGAAAATGTTTAATAGCCTAGAGATTTTATAGAAAATGATTATTTAAGTGATATTATGAAAAAAATCCACAGAACATTGAAGTTAATGGCTCTACCTAACCACTCACCCCGTACCACATGCGGTATTAATCGGGCGTATCACGGGAGCCTACGTTAGAATGTAAAGCATATTTTTTATGACTGGGAATGTCTCAGAAGCAGTTACTTAAGACTGAAGTTGCGATACACTCAAACTTTAACTTAGACTTTAAGTTAAGAGTACCAATATAAGGTATGGCGAGAATTTCTGTGCTCATTGCACAAAAAAAAATAATAAGTAAAAAATACGAAACCAAATCGCCATTGACCAAAGCTTTGGAGCTAGTTTTGGTTTATTAGTTAATGACGGTGACGCTAAAAAAAACGCTAGAAATACAAACTCTGCTGAGATACGTGATAAATTTTAATATAAGTACCTATATTATGAAACATACCTACGTAACTATTTAAAATAATAAGTACTTGTGTTATTTCTACTTAAGTCTATTCAACTAACTAGTAATACTTTCTTACAGCCTCACTTAGAACTCACCTCTACGATATGTCCAATTTTATTTTTCATATTAAATATAAATGAATATATCATTCTAATTTTAAAATCAAATCGATGGAAAGAAAAAAACGTTAAAATCAACAATCCCACTTAGACAAAGCGTCAATTACATTGAGCTTCTTTACGAGCTGTTTGTTGGCAAGTTTACATACTGCTTCAGTGTTGCCATATTTTGAAAGTGGAATTATAGTACAGTGACTTCAAAATTATAGTATTTCGGCAAAAAATATAGTACGCGTTGAATGACTAATAATTTTCTGCATACGTGGGGTAATTAACGTCTTGTTTTTTTTAGACAAAATATCCAGGAAGGGAAGGTAATTAACGTCTTGTTTTTTTTAGACAAAATTCAAATGTTAAGTCAGTGGTTTCCAAACTTTAGGTTACTACTACTCCCTTTTAAAAAATCTAATCTAGACGCCTCCCCCCCTTATTTCATGTAATAATACAGACACCTTTTTAAATAGTCAACAATGTACCTACTTAAACATACAAAAATGAAAAAAAAAATAAACACTGTTTTACTACTTATATTACATTATTTTTTGACGAATATGCTTGATTATTAGCACAATCAATTTCAATAGTAATCAATCCAAATTCATCTTCGTTCATTGACAAATGGATTCTATCATGGACCCCACATCCTGAAGCGGACCCCCCGGGTCAGGATTTTTCAACCACATATTCAAAATATTTAATAGCTCTGAAATAAAGAAGCGCCGCAGGCGACTTTTTTTGCTATTAATAAAATAATGTGAAAAGTGCATTAGCAAACTAACCAAGAAAAGAAAGAAAGATAGATTTTTATTTGCTTTAATATATCTGGCGTAGAAATCATTTAAAAGTGGACACATGCCGAACTTTTTTTTTTGTCATTTTGATTTTCTAAGCTTCAATTTGTTATGAATGCCTTCACTTTTGTCGTTTTAAATCAGTGAATGCATTAGTGGTCCTTGGATTGATTTATTCACTCTTTTTTTTTAAAATTTCAACCAAATAGACAAGTTTAACAACAAAATTATCGTTCCTAAACAAATTTGTCTCAAATTTCAACATTATGATTAATTTGACCCTTTTATTCCATTTTTTACGAGATACCCATTGCGCTTCACAGTAGTATAGAAGTGAGGGATTGTAAAATGAGTCTCTATATTTGCAGAAAGGTTTGCAAACAATCTTTTATAGTACTGTTTTTTTGTGTAGTTTATAACTAGCGGCCGTTTTATGAATTATGCATTTGAAAACTGCAAACCTGTGGCTAACGTCACTTTCTTTTAGACATGGGGATTATTTTTTTTGCTTCTCACGGATTATTTTGACGTTGTTTTTCTTCTATTGGCAACCTTTTTTCCGATTTCTCAAAATTATAGTATTTTGGGCGTACTATACCTGTTTTATATCGTACATAGTACGCAGACGAAAATTATAGTACAAATACTATAATTATAGTACGGTTGGCAACACTGTACTGCTTGTAAAGTCGCCTAGTGTAATCATCAAACAAGCAGGTTGTAAACACTCTACCGGGAAAAGTTGAAAGCCGGTCAACTTTACACGCTACACGCCGGCGTGTGGGCCTACTGCGTCTGCGCAGTAGAGTGCAGTAGCAACCTCCCGGTAAAAAAACGAACTACGTTCTGTCAAAATAGTCGCTGGCTTGTGGCTTCTCAGCGAATGGAAAGTTTTGTGTGTAATCATCAAATCGCAGTAGCTGAATCGCCCGCTTTTAAATTCGCCAACAAACAGCTCGTAAAGAAGCTCAATGTAATTGACGCTTAATGTACAAAAACGTTGAACACACTAATATTTAGATTTATCGGTTTTCAGCTTAATTATAAGAATCTGTAAAATGCTAAAACGGCAAATAAAACGTAAAGCTTACTGTCTAAATAAATGTAAGTATATGAAATAAATAAATTGTAATCTTTCTTAAGAAAAAAAAATACAAATATACATAAAGAGAAAATTCTCGCTCAGTTGGAAAACCTGTGCAATTTAAAAAAAACTTTTTAAGTGTAATAATAACTGTGAAAATGTGTGTTGTTCTTCACGAGCGCAGTTAACTTTTATGAGTTAAAGTTGTTGTTGTTTTTTCGCTTTCCGGGACAGGTAAATAACAAGAAAAAGTTAAAACGGCAACGCAGTAAAAATCTGACGAGTGTAAAAGTTGAAACCGTTAAAAAATAACTCGGCGTCTCTATCGGCGTTCGCTTCACGTGCGTTCTCCCGCGATCGATTTCGACGCCATCTGTTGACGACTTGGCCAATTTTCGTCGCGTTTCTTTAGGGCCGCGCTAGACTTTACTGTCATGGCTAGTAAAAAATAGTTAGTGCGAAACTAAATAAGTATGGAGGTAAATCATCGACAAGTCAAGCAGTGAAACTTAGTGACTCGTCACATCGCAACGTTGATCGTTTTCTTTACGACCTGTTTTTTCTTGCTCTGAAATACAATCCTGCCATAGTTTAATATTACCCTGTTAAAATAAATACATAACCTTAAATCCATATCAAATGGATTAGGAGTTTTATACATAAAATTCTCATATATCTGCAAATACAGGTAACCAGCGTGGCCAATTTAGCGTTTTTCTTGCCAGTGTGTCTATTCTATACTTATCGACCACTAAAGTGATAAAGTGATAAATAGTATCAAACTTAGGGTAGGTTTGTATCAAAGTGTTAGCACTTATTGTAACAATTATGATAAATTGGTTGTAATTGTTGCAATAAGTGCTATATTTTAACAGCACCTCTCTTGGCTGTGAAAACATTTAGAGCGAGATAGACAGTTTTGATTGTTTAGATGGCTAACATATTGTAAGAATAATTATTATAATACCTCAATTTATTCACTTTATCACTTTAGCGGTCGATAGTCCCCTTGTCAAAAAAACGCATTTGGCTTGTGGCGTTTTCACTAGCATTTTTAATGCCTCCAGCAGTTTTAAATGTAATGACAATAAGCTAGATATTTAGTTTATTAATTTTCATGCGCATCAAAATTCTGATTAAAATACAAAATCAGATGTAATATCAGTTTGACGATTATCGGAATGAAATGAAACGAAACTTGAACGTCGTTGATACAAATAGACATTTGTTGTGAATTATGAAATAAATTTCTGTTAAAATGTGTAGTTTTTACACGTATACACATTTTTTCGAATTAAATGTATCTGAATTATTAAATTGTGCACAGAAATACCCATACAAAAAAGTCGAAAACTAAATGTTTTGACTTTTTTGTTTAGTAAAATAAATTAGTAAAATATAATATATGATTTAAAACTTCATACACAAAATAAATTGTTATCATTATATGGAAATTATCAGCGCTTGAAATATAAAATTTCACAAAACGAAGCGCTAAATAATTTTACGAAATAATAACCTATTAATTTATCTAATTTTATGGGTATTTTATAGTAATAAGAGTGTTATGAACCGGAACGGCGCTCCGGTCCATTTCAAGCCCTGGAAATTGTTATCATTAAATCGCAGAAATTTTGTATACTTATTATGTATTTTATATTATTATAATAATAGATTAAATTTAAATAGTAAAAAAAAACACACACAAACCAACACAAAAAAAATATGTTGACTCAACAATTATTCGAGTTGATTCGAATGAAAAAACAAAAGGCGACTTCATTAGGGTAAGTAGGTACTTATGTATTCGTGAAAATTAGTTCCAAAATATAATCTAGTACACACCGGGCTTAAGTCACTCATAGAATCAAGTTTTTTCTTTCATTATTATTATTACTCGCCTGAGCGACACTGAAAGACAAAAATTAAATATTCAAAAAGTGAGTTATGCCGGTCCGTGGAAAGTTTTTTGCAGCGGGCCCGCCGTGAGGCGCCCCTGTCGTAATTTTATACCGAGGGGTGGGGGTAAATCAAGGATTATTCCAATGAGCTACTGTGAATGGGAGACGGCACAGCTCTCCTGGAAATCTGCGAAGAGAAAATAAATTATAATGTCTTTGGACTATAAAACAGCGGAGAATCATTAAGGTCGTCGGAGTTTTTTAGCCACGTAAAATATTAAACATTAATTTTGAATCTGAAAATTATATTTTTTTCCACTAGTCGAAAAGTAATACGTATTCACCTGGGGATGCAAATGTATGAATGCATTCTATCATCATTATTATAATAAATCAATCAAGTATTTTCAGATATGACGTGTGTATATACTTATAAGAATGTAGCAGTGGCGAAGGCTGGAGGTAGGCTGTTAAGATTAGACATAAATAGTGCACACTAAACTTTTTCATCTTTATTTATCTGTTTTCATTGAACTAAGAATACAATTTGCAGATGGTGCTGGTTACTTTTAAGCCTTGCCTAAACCAAACTATAATTATTTGGGTATGCAATGGGCGATCCGTCAAAATACACTTTTTCAGTCACGTTTATATGTTTTCGTTATGATACAGATGGTGTTGGCTAGTTTTTTTTTTAAATTCATTAAGCCCTACCTAAACCAAACCATAATCGATAAAAATGTATTTCAATCTATAAAATGCTAAGATTATGTATGGTTTAATAACATAATTTTAAATATTATAGATAAACGAAAAAAAATTGACTATTATTTACTATGGCTTGGATTAGACAGGGTTTAATTATTGTACTATCTACATATTGTAGTCTTATTTTAATGAAAATAAACACGTTTGACTGACAAAGCTAAGTGTGCTGTATCAATGTCGAATCTTAACAGCCTACCTCCACGCTTTGCCACTGGTAAGTAGTTATGTATAATTACAGTACCTATATTCGGATTATAAAATATATTATTCTACTAAAAACTCACTAACATAATGTATTCATAACAAAGGAAAATTATAGTGGAACAATTTAACATTGAACATGCGCAGATCTCATTTTTTTTAGTGCGCACAAATTAAAAAGAACGTGATTGTTACGGTGGCTATTCTAGACTGCACTTAAATTAAGCCTATTGCATTGCTATCACTCTCGCTCTGTACCGCTCCAACCATGATTTTGTTTCTTATCAAAACTATCGAACTTCAAAATTAAATTATATATCACTATACTAAATATATTTTTCACTAATAGCAAGTCCCACCACATTTTCTATCATAGAAAGCAGTCATATGCAGCTAGTATTTAATTGATTGTTCAGAAAACAGTAGTATTGCATTACAATGATTCGCCAAATCGTAGGACATTTAATTGGACATTAAAGTAGACAATGGTAATAAAAAGTAAAGTAGAGAATATAAAAAAATATTTTAAAAAAAAGCTTAATAAATTCTAGGCAATGAAAAAATATAACTGAATAATATAATAAATTAGGTAATACATAGAAATAAATTTCGATATATAAAAAAATAATTATAAATTTAACAGATTTAAAAATTAAATATTTATCAATCATAACGGTATTAATAAATGTGTTAACCAATGAATCATCACATCCGTCCTTCGATTTTGTACATGAAAAACTCATAGTTACGAATGACATCGGTAGAAACATAGCTTGAAAAGCTGCTAGACTAGACTCTACTAGAGCGGAATAGCACAAACTCCACTAATGTTTCAGTAATCGAATTTAAAAGTCAAACAGACAAGCGTCTTCAAAAACTAGATCAATTTAATGTAGGTACATGCAAAAGCAGTCTGAATTGTTATTACAATTATTCAAAACCACGTATCTAGGTTTATACATGAAATAAACAGTTCATTAAAAAAAAAAACATCTTTTAATACCTGTTCATATCGTTACTGAGTACATTTTGTAATATATAGTTGTATGTTAACCAAAGATTAACCTATCGCAATAAAATAAACTAAAGGTTAGCGCAATGCATCATTATTGTATTGAAAAAATGAATTTGCAACTTTCACTTCCAAGAGTGGTGTTTATAAACATACTACTTCACGAGAAACGATCGTTAAAAAATTATCTACTCCATTATCTCCTTGATCTAGATAAAAATATGAGTTTGTCATATTGTGTAGGTGTGAGTATTAACATCAAATGTAACAAAATCTCACAGTATGTTATTCAGAAAACAAAAAACAAAAAAATACTGGTCAGTAATAAAATGTGGTACTAAATATGATAACGTTCTATTTTATTACAACGTTTTTATTAGCTCGTATTCTTGTTTGTCCAGTACAAATGTTGCAATCGATTTTTAACTAACTTCCCGACTAGTTAGACATTTGAAACTTTTAGAATATATCAGAACACGACGACAATGCACTATTTTAATAAGAAATGAAAATATAATTAATATTACATTCTACAGGTTTTTAAAAAGGTTTGTCGATAGCTATTTCGGTTGCAACACCATTATCAAGACTGTTAGTTGTTGTTGTAGTTAGCTGTAAGCTAGTCTTGATAATGGTGTTACAACCGAAATAGCTATCGACGAACCTTTTTAAATACCTGTAGAATTTAATATTAATTATATTTTTATTTCTTGTAAAATGGAATTCTACCAAGTAAATGCTAACTCAATTAATACATTATTTTAATACTTTTACCCATCTTTAAGTAGAATTGAATTCATTTTCAGTCAATTCTGTTTTGTATGAAAAGTTATTTCGGAAGAAATCCGTAATCCAATCAAGTACAAAAAAAAGTATTTATTAAAACATAGAATTGTCAAGTTTATATGATTCAATAGAAAATTTAAAAACATGATATATAAAAAGTTCTTTTTATCTTGTAATTATTTAATTATAAATTCCTACTTAAAATTATGACACTTTTACTATTACTGATGTAATTTTCTATGAATGTAATATTAGGATATCATTAAATAAAGATTTGGAGCTTTGCATCCGTGGACTTTGACTCAGAAACTTTGTGACATTTGCAACCAAGCTTAATTCAAATTCAATTTTCATTCAGTTAAAATTAACTTTCCTTCAAAATTCTGAATTATTTATATTAACCAAATAGAAAACTAGGTAATTAAAACAGCATAAAATTGACTTTCGGTGGTTTTCGAATGGATTTGTTTCTAAAATCTTTACATTACGAATTTGCGACAGTATCAGAATTTATTAAGCAGAATTAGTTGCTGCCACTGCTAAAGCCAAGTTAACTCATCAAAGCATGTCGTGCCAGGCCATGAACGAGTAAACTCGTGCGTTATTATAAACGTCATAACTTCTGACTAAACTATTTGTTGAACAACATTTTAGTGTGAACATATTTACGATAAACTCGAGAAATACGTTGATTTGGTAAGTTTCAACAAATATTTATCATAATGTTCCTATTTCATATTTTTAAGGGATTTATTTTATTTCAAAAATAGCTGGCCTACAAGTGCCCACCTAGTAAAAATTGGCTAGCCGTGAAAAAGTTAAGTCGTCATATTTGTTTCATTTAAGACTAGTCGAATGGATAATTAACAAAACTATAAACTATTAAGATATAGTATGTGTTCCATTCTATGGGTTGAAATGATGATTTAATCTATAGGTACATAACAATTAGTTTTGCCCAATAAAAAGACAGTGAAAATTTACAAATGAAATTTCCGCGAATAAATACAATTAATATTGTGAAAAATATGTAGATAATATGTTCCTTATAAGATTTTAAGTAGGTTGTTATAATATAATAATGCAGACTATTTTTCTGCGAAAAGATCAATCGTATGAGAGCGTATTACTTGGAGTCAACTTTAGCGATAAATTTTATTAAAGAACTAGACTTCTAAACTTTTTAAGGCGATGCATAAATGACTTTGAAAGAAATTACCAATGTCAAAATATCACTTAACATTTGAAAGTCGAGATTTATATATCTATCGATAAATATATATGTAACTTTTGGTATTACAACTCGGTTACATCAAGTATTTAAAGACAATGTTTTTTGGAGGCCAGTTTAAAAATTCAGGTTTCATTAATACGGACACATTTTAGAGAAAATTTTGGAAAATTCGCGTGGAAACTTTAAGGTTATTCAGACGTAACATAAGAAAGTTTGCAGAGTTATTACGCGCGACGTGGAAAATTTTCATGTGAAATGCTCTAATCTCGAATTGAATATTAATCCAATTTTCCTTTCCAACTTGGGCATTGCTTGGATGAATAGCATATTTTTATAACCAGAGATTATTATTGTGCCATACCAACTTATATCTTGAAAGAGTCCAACAAGCATGGCCCTCACAATGGGGGGGCTGACAGGGCTCTAGTCTGGGGGCCCTTCGTGGCAGGTCGACCTAAGAAGTGAGATAAACATACGCCCCAAATTTTCTCTAATGGTTAAAAAGTCGCTATTTTACTTTAAGAATATTAACATTTTAAAACATGTGGTTGTGTGATGCAAATTTTAATTATTGTGTGTCGACATTCTAAAATTTCATAATTCAAGTGTATTTATTCAAAAACACAAAAAATCACTAATAACAAAAGTTCTTGGGATAATTTTTGATTCTTCATTATCTTTTCACTCGTATATAACTTCTACAGCCCTACGTGTGAGTAAGCTTCTAGGATTCATCATACGATAATTCAAACCATTCAAGAATCCAAATGTCTTACGTACACCCTACGTCTCATTAGTGCGTAGCATTCTTGAATATGGGTCGATTATCTGGTGTCCATATGAGGTTTCCTATAAGCTAATTTTAGACCGCGTCCAGAAGAAATTTCTTCGATGTCTTTATTTTAAGAAACATAACTATTTTCCTTTCAACAATTCGTCAAATGATTATTTTCCGACTGCCTTTCTACAAAGCAGGCTTACTTTTCACTATCTTGAATCTCGTAAGTCTATTCTGCTATTGAAAACTTTTGCCTGTTACCGCGAGGGATGGTTTCCAATCCTGGTGTCCTAATGAATTTGAATTTACATGCGCCTGTCAATTAACAACGTGGTCGTAGCCATGATTTATTCTGGATCGGAACCGATTCCTCATCTTAAGCCTATCGCACCATTAGCGAGGTATGCGAGACTAGTCAATGCGCTCCCCAAAGACGTAGACATTTTCAGTGACTTGCTATGTATTTTGTATTTGAAAATTAATTTTTCTGTATAAAATTGTACTGAAGTATGTTTTTATTTTTATTTTTTATTATTATTATTATTTTATAATTATATATTATCTTATTCTCTCTTGTGAGGGTAATATTTGTTATAATGTAAATATTATGTTGTGTACGACTTGATTTTGGATTTGTTATGTCTTTATCTTATGTTATGCTATGTTTTCTTAAATAAATAAATAAATAAATAATAAACACGTTATAATAAAAAAACAATTGTCGTATTTTTAAACAATAAAAAAATAATATTTTTCTAATATAATAATCCATACCCATGCATGTCTAAAAATAAAAATAAATAAGATTTCGACGAAATATTCAAACTGAATAATATAAGAAGTTTCAATACTGTTTAAAATCTGCCTAATCGACTATCTATTCCATATAATAATGTTCCTCCTACTACTCATCGCTGGATGCCTTACTGAGGACATTATTTTCTCGAAAATCGCTTTCATCCAAAATGGAATCTGTCGCTCAAAATTCCCACGTGCCTACATCGAAGCCCCAATTTAAAATATCATTGTTTAAATAATGTTATAACATAAAACCTTTTATACAACCTAAAAGTAAAGCCGGTATCGATTTTATATTTTTATTTCAAGGCCAGCCGAATTCTTGGAAATAATAAAATATATCCAAGCAATTATTATCTAACAGACGACATTTTCTCTATGACACAGTTGAAAGATATGAATATTTTAGATCATTATTATCGGAAGGAAATATGGGACATTTTTTATATGAACTAAGTAGGAACCTACTTTATTATTTTTATGATGTCTTTCCAACAATCGATGAGAGTTATCAATGGAAAACATTTTTTGTATTATTATAATATTTTTTTTTATTTATTGTGTTTTTTACCATTTATAATACAACAAACCATGCCTAGTTTCATCTTACGGAATTGTCAATTGATTTATTGAAATATGGGTGTTTCACAATAATTCAAAATGGATCCTGAGATATTTGGACCTAAAGTTAAAACTCCTTTTATAAAATTCAGGAATGTTTTCACTGTATATACTTACCATATTTTGATAGTACATGAATCATTTTAAATAAATAGTTGAAACATAAAGTTTATTCAGGCTTTATTAATATTAGAAAATTAATGTTGGCAAATACCTTTTTATACTGCTGAAGGAACTGTCAATATGGACATGATTCACATTCAGTTTGATATTTTATCAATGCTAGTATTGTCATTTATGCGGAAAATTGTAGAGCTATGATTGTGATATTTACACACAATATAGAAATCTGTTTTATCTAGCAACTGAAACAAAAAAATCGAATTTTATGAAAATTAGACTTGATCCATAATTATTGTAAGCCACCCATATATAACACGGAAATACCTTGGACATAGTGAGATACGAACACAAATGTTCGGCGTATTATTTTATTGTAAAATATTTTAACATATTTTCATGAAGAATGATTTTTATATGCATTTTCTTGTCATATCGCAGGACCGACTACGCGTCCCGTGGCTTTATAGATGGTCGCTCTAATAACTCGACTACCGTGGGTGAAATTCGTGCAAGCTATGGACTAATTTTGTTTGCATATATTTTCCTAATACCCTTGATAATATCTTCATTTTCGATGTTTCCGTTCGAAGATTGCTTCCACCCTTATATTAAAAATGTAAAATCATTACAATTTATAAACTCTTTATCGGTTCACATTAATGGCACGTGGCTTGCTTTTCCCTCTACCACCCGCCACGTCTCCACACCCGTTATGCGGGCGTATACCATGGCCTAACGAACGATAGGCGCTGTTCAATTTTGTGCCGAAAGTGTCCCAGGAGCAACTTCCCAAGACCTTGTTTGGCGTGCTCTGGAGTGTGCGTGATCCCTACTTCCATATAATGTATTACGGTCAATTCTCGATGAGAAAAGACCTTCTCGCTCGCCGTATAATGCCGCAAACTTTTTAAAAGCTGAGAAATTTTCCGTCGTAGATACCAAGTTCCAATGGCCGACCGGTCCAACTGAGGGTCGGACCGACTCGAGAAGCTCTTCCCTTTCAACCGATATATGGGGACACTCCCAGAGGATGTGACGGCACATGACTATTGCTTTCAATACTTTCACTTAAGAGGTAATTTTTTTATGTAATGAATTATTATCAATATTGTGTGGTATACGAAGGAGACTTGACAGAAACCATTAGACCGAATTAAAAAAACCTTCAAACCGAATGAAATTTTCATCGGAAAGCAGTAATTTCTGCGAATTTTAAAAATAAGTCGCATATATTTTGACACACGGCATTTCTTTGAAAACAATCACGTTTTACAAAATATTATAACATAATTTACGGTTATTATTATTAATTAACATTTTTTTTAATCGAAGAATAATTCATAAGATTTAAGAATGTAACATTATAATTATTAAACATACCTACATCATTTTGAAAACACTTCTGAGAAAATATAATATTATAACCTAGAGAACAAATCTTTTTTTGAAAAAAGTAAGACACCCAGCAAAATTATGTATTTTGAATAATTAGAATGTTACATTCTTAACTCTTGTGAATTATTCGTTGAATAAAAATAAAAAGTTCAAGTTAGTTACAACAAAAAAATCTTGTGTTATGAAGTTTTTTTCAAAATTATATATGGTAATTATGGTGCGACTTAGGGTACAGTATCAACACTGGACTAGTATGTAGAGCGGTCGTATTAGTGTAAATACGAATTAGTGGGTGACCGGTTCAAATACTTGGCTGGTCTAAAATGTATGTTATTTTATTAATGCGTATTTGATCCAGTGCAAGGATCCACTGAGCTGTCTGTGTTCCATAGGAAATAACATTGTCCTTTCATAATGTGACCTAGATACTGTAGTTGTCTGGTTTTGATTCTACGCAGAATTTCTCGGTCGCTACCCATTCATTTAAAGATTGTCACCCTATCAGTCCATGGAATTTTGAAGATACGTATATTATATTTGTGGGTTCACCACTGTGATAGGGTCTCGTATCCCTCGTATCATCTCGTATCTTGATGAACTTGCCGGTAGAAGGTTGCGTGGAACGTCGGATTCACCACTGTGGGAGTCGTGGTGTTGTGGATGAAGAGGTCGAGATTTGGTAGTTGCTCCGATGGATACAGGAGCAAGTTTTATTTGTAACGCAAACAGTCGGTACAAGAGTATGTTACAGTAGTTACGTTACAATACTTATGATACTGTTCCGAGGTCCGAGTCTCGGTAGAATGAGATGTTGTGCGGAGCGATATAGAGATTGAGATACTAACATTTATATTTGAGTGACATGTCCAATGAATTATGATACGCTATTTATTGACGAACCCACAATCAAAATAATATCTTGAAAAAAATATTTAGGAAATAATTATTATAATGGAGTCAGCTACTCTATATGACGAAGTTTACGTAATTGGATATGGCTGACTATGTGGAAAAATAAATTTTGCGGAAATTATAATTGCAGTAAGCTATTTACAGATTTTAACATAATTGGACACTACGGGAAACGGATATTAAGGAATTTATAATTACAGTCAGTTATTTAATATCTTCGATAAATATGCTGACACGGATTGAGATGCTTATCCCCATATATTGTACAATCATATCGATCTCGAAAGCCTCAATTCTCCACGAAACAAAACGACCTGAAATGACCTACTTACCTGTAAATTTGTTTAAACCGAAGTGACAGTCGCTCTGTACATCGCATCGACTGATATAATGTAACACGCTTGAGAATATTACCGAAGTGAAAAAATCGAAATGAAGCGATAAATTTATGCCGATGAAAGAGACTTCTTGTTCACCCTGTACACTATACTTCTTCTTACTGCCAGAGCTATTACTTTGAATTATGGATTCAACATTTTTTTTTTTGCGGAGAGCGTCAAAAGGTGATATGTTAAAATAAAGAAACATACACTAAGGGAATTTATGCAAGGTCCTGACATGATAAAACAGAACATGAATAAACAGAACAGTGACAAAACATAACAGTCAGGGGGGAAATAAAATATTTATTCTTGTCGTATCTATTTATTAATTAAATACTTATAAAACTTAAGTAAATAAACGAAATATATATATAAATATTTAATATAAATAATCACTGCATTTTGGTCATTCTGCGTAAATAACTCAATTCATCTGCTCGATTTTGATAATCATGCACAATTCCAAAGAATTATTAAACTCATTATTTCATTGTACCTAGTTATCGAACCATTTTGAACATAATATTAGATTTATTAAAAAGAGATATACCTACCTAGCTTGTAGATTTGGATTTAATTGAGGTTTTCCAGCGATTAGGAATGCAGAAATTATATATTTTGATTTTTTACGGCGTATTGGAAACCTGTGTTATTAAAAATCTATACAACATATTATAGAGATGACTATTTTAATATTAAATGTTTCCTGAAAGGTCATATTTATCGCTGTTCTGTTTATTCATGTTCGTTATATCACACGCTCTGTTTTGTCCGGTTACCGAAATAAATAGTTAATGTGTGTATTTCCAATAATAATTTGACCGGTTTAACTTAAGGTTAAGACGAAAAGAACATTGGCTATAAGTATTTATATAAAAATGTTTAAAAACATCGTAAAGACATACGTAATATTAATATGTTTGGTATTATTGATTTCTGTGGTATGGAAGTATGGACGCTAAACCAAGAGATGTCACGGATACTTGAAACTTTCGAGATGTGGCTGTATAGACGCTTCCTCAAAATTCATTGGACTGACCGGGTGACAAATGTTGAAGTTCTCAATCGAATGGGGAAGGACCGAGAAGTTTTTATCTGTGTATCTCGGCCACATTATGAGAGGACAAAAATACAGCATTCCGCAACTTGTCATTCAAGGAAAGATCAACGGTAAGTGTAGCAGAAGACGGCGCCGCATTTCGTGGCTTAAGAACCTCCGTGATTCGTACTAGTGCAGCTCCACTGAACTGTTCCGGGTAGCAGACGACAAAGATAAGATCGCCTTGATGGTGGCCGACCTCCGCTAGGGGATGGCACAATAAGAAGAAGATTATTGATAAACAGTATTATATAAAAAAACAAATAACCGTCCAACATTAACTCTAATCTGATAAACATGTGGGACACAGTAATTCATTTTAAGGTGAAGCCTTTACTGAGCCGTTTTAAAGAGGCACCTAGCGGAAAGATACGAAGCTTGCAATTTTAGTTTTTTTTTTGATAATTTATAATTTCAACTGTATTAATTAATAAATATGTATCTGAAAACATTAAAAAGAAAAATATTTTTTATTTTAAGTCAAAGATAAACTTACAATTGTAAAAAATGTAATAAAATGTGAATTTGTTGAATCGGACCGCACCCTATTATTACATATATTTTCATATGTCATATTTATTATTAAAATTTAGTTTCTTAAGTATTCTAAGCATCACCTTTTGACTAATTCATAGTTTTAATATTTTTTTATATCTATTTTAAGAAACATCGATTTTTATAAAAAAAATATAAATGTGTATAACTTGAAATCCTTTTTATTTGTATCAAATCAAGCTTCAATATTGGGATCATACATAAATAAAATTTGCAATTGCTTTAAAAAGGCTCAGTAAAGACTTCACCTTAAGAGGACTGTATATTATGGCAATCGGCGGATCTATACCACCAGGAAATCTGTTTAGATATACTAATATAAAAGGGGGGTGCCAAAGTCCCTGCGGTGTCTCTATCTTCGACAAGTCGAAAGGCAAGTTATTTATTCATTGGCATACATTTCCACGAATTTGCGATTATGTAGCCTGTGAAAATCTATCCGAAGTGTGCGAGCGATTTTTAAAGACATTTCGAAAACTTTTACTTCTGTATAGTAATGCAGGGTTATTGTCGAGTATATGGAGTGTCCTTAGAGAGAGCGCATTCGATTGTAAACTTAGGTTGTAGTCTAGATGGTAACTGGGATCATATCATTGAATTGAAATGCCGAATCGAGAAACCCAATGATGCTTTTACGTAACTGAGGAAAATACTATGTAACCAAAATCTACTACAATCTAGTATATTCCATATACAAGGCAGTTATCGGCGGCTATGGATGGTAGCTTATTGTTGCTGTAGGATTGGTTTGTCGAATATACCAAATGGCAAATGTTCAGGAGATGAAAAACAAATGTCATTATCCTATCCTATATATTAAATATATAGAAAAATTTAAATTGTTGTTTTTACAGCATATGAATGCTGTATTCATTACAAAGCAATTTAGAGAAAAGGATGGTTCTAGTCAATTTAGATACGAAAAGTCATTATGCATTAAAAAGGTCGATTTCGACAAAAACGGATATTCAACAAACCAATCCTACAGCGACGTTATGATATTTATGTATTGAGGTGGTTAATTGTTAAAATTAGTTTAAACTGTCAAAACGTGCTATATTTTAAGAACCCCTCTCTTGGTCGTGTTAAATATTAAAGCAAGATTTTACAGTTTATACGGCTAACTTATTGTAACAATTATTATAAATAAATTACTGATATTAATACACTTACGGTGGCCGCGCGGCTTAAGCGTTGGACTATCACGCCGTGGGTCTCAGGCTCGAATTCTGGGTCTGGCAAGTATACATATTCTTTTCCAATTTATGTGTGAGTCAGAGTATGGACCTGATAGGTTGAGCAAGTGGCTGACATCCATTTCTCGTAAAAAACAAAATCTGTTAATACAAACCTCTACTCTGTGGAGGCCCATATGATCCTATTAGGATCGGACATGGTCGGGAAAAAAAATTACTTAAAACAAATGCAATATTTTAATAAACTATTTCTTTTATTCAACGAATAATTCAAATGATTTGAGAATGTTACACTCTATATATTTATTGAACATACGTAATTTCATACATAATATATTATTAACATTATACCTTGGTTTAATATAAAACAATCGTTAGTCAATATTGTAAAGCAATTTGGTAAGCATTTCGTGTAAGAAGTACAAATGAAAATCTTCGATATTAAGTAGGATGTATGGTGCTTAATTGAAAAAGCACAATGACATGAATCCAGCGGTTACAGGTTTAAGTGTTTTTTTTTTTCTAAAAAAGATTTTTTCTAGTGGGTATATGCATGAGATGTTTTGAAATTATGTATGTGAATATAATTTTAACAGCATCCATACAAAAGCCACCGCACTACATAATACTAATAAAACAATACTGTAAAGTCATTTTAATACGAATATTCAATATGTGTCGCCACATTTCAAAATCAGCCCAGTCCACCTTTAGGTATTTTTGACTTTTTTGTGAATTGGTGAAGAACTATTGCTTTCTAACATTTCTGCATTATCAAAATGTGGAATTTATTAATTTTAAATATTCTATACTCGAAATAATATAAACTTTTACCCTTGTGACTGTGTACTTGAGAAAACAAAAAGCTGTTTTTCTCCTATTCATCTATTATGGACTTGGCTGATTTTAAAATCTAGCGACACATATATTATACTTGTAACAAATATAACGACAAATCCAATTCACGAATTAGTCACAATCTTGAATATAAACGTCACTTATATTATTCTTATGATTCGAATCATAATATCCCTTTCCTGGATTTTCCTTCACATACAGCATACGATTGAGAGCAAGTACGCTTATTAGGTACGCATCTGTGATTTTCCGAGAGTTTTTCAATATAAAATTTTCTCGTCATTTGTGTTGACTTTCATGCCTTCCTTAAATGACTTTTTCCCACGGAATATTCTTTTAAATGCGACATGGTGGTTTATGGTTTTTTTTTTCTTTTAAATATTATCCAACGAAGGATTACATTAATCTGACTGCATTACTGAATCAGAATAATAAAAAAATATATTTAGTCATGGTAATGGGAATTTTAATAAAATAAATATGCCTGATGGTGAAGTAGTCGGCGCGAGTTTGGGTTCTACGTCTGCGAAAAAATGGATGTATTTGACGCACATACATAAATAAATATTTGATATCTCCGCCGAATCCTTTTATTTATGAGCTAATTTGACAGATGTTATAAAAAAAAGTCTTCACACGACTGGGATATGCACTCCGAATGCTAGTAGAAAGTGGGCCACTCAAATTTTATGATCTTGTAATACAAGGGGTAGTCAACCTTTATGTACCTACCGCCCAATTTTGTATCTGTTAGTAGTAAAATTTTCTCATCGTCCACCGGTTCTACAGTAATGGTGATTTATAAAGTAGGGAAGTAACTTAAAAGCAAGTTAAAGCATATAATAAGCTTCCGCTAAGTTTGGCAGAATAAATCTTTATAAGACAACGTACTGTAGTTAAATCTATATTTTTATTTATATTTTGCATATATAGAAGCACGAAGTCTGATGCAATTACATTTAATTAATTAAATTATTAATGAAATCCATGAGGCTGATGCTGCAAAACTAAATACTTGATATCTGGCTCAGTTTTTGTGAGAAACAAACAAAGGTCTCCTCTTTCGGAAATATTCAGGCGGTTTCTTCCTTTGGTCATAATATGATAAACAGCACTAAAGCCTGATTCCATAAGATATGAGGTAGGAAAAGTTATCAATAAACTGAATATCATTTTTCACATATTTAGAGAGACAGGCATACTTTTATAGAGCGATACAAATAGTATATTTTCTGAAATATAAATTATAATATTATAAAAACATAATGAACATGTTTTTGAATCCGTACTGCCCACCATGAAAGCTGGAACACCCTCACGGTAGGGACCAGGTTGACTACCCCTGTAAATGTAATACATGTCATACTAATTAAGGATTCCTTCAGCATGGACGTTATTCTCTCATCACACAGCAATGCTATAAGACCGATTAGCTGACTGCAGGTGTCGCATAATGAGATCTGTAGAAATAGGCGTAATTTTCTGTTATATACTACAAAACTAAAGTGTGGCAATGTAAGTATTCAAATAATAACGTATCTCTTAGGGCCTGATGCATAGAATGTAAAGCTATTTTAAAATTAAATAATTAAGATGCTATGCATAGATAAAACTGGAATGACAATGACTATTAATTGCTTTTCGCGGTGTGAACTATTGTCATTTTTGAAAATATGATTTTCCGTAGGTATATTATTAAAATATTTTTTAATTGACATGCAAAAACTGTGACAGTTAATCTTATACATATTAAATAATTCAATGGTTGCTTAATCAGTGTTTTATTTGTAAATGAATCCAAAGCGGATAAATTTTATTGAAATATTATTGTTTTCAATTAACCCATTAAAGACCTGTAAATAATTAATTCCTGTTTACGTCAGTAATCGGTACCTACTCGATCCAATCTTGCTATGTTCAGAACTATAATTTCTATTTATATTTACAAATTTTAATTATATAAAAGCGGCTGTCACTTTTGATCCAATTATTTGCCGCCAGCGGCGCCAACTATTGTCGTTAATTCTTATTTCTTATGTATAAGAAAATCGACTTATAATTACTACTATGCATATAGCCCTCATTATTTTATGATTACTGTACTAGTTTAGTTATTATAAAACAATGATTTCAAAAAAAATGGTATTGGTAAAATAGTATATTAGTACATAATATATACAAATATTTCTTCATCATTATTATTTGCTAGTTGTTTGGTCAATATCTATAGAAATAGCTCCAATATAAAAAAATCTAAGTACATATTAATGATTTAGTGGCTATAACTTCAAAAAGAGATCCACTGATTGCGGTGCCCACTTGCCTGGAAATCGCAAGCGTTATACAGACGGAATAGGATTTAACCATATGTTCACTTCGTAACCTTCACTCACAATCTCTCAGCTTCAGCTTAGTCTGATTAGATCTAGCCTTTTTGATCATACAGGTCATCTATGTTGAGAGTAAGTACCTTACATTATTTAGATCCATTTCTAGTGCTAAGTGTTGTTATCTAGTTGTCAAATGCAATGCACACCTGAAGTGAACTCCTTAGGCAAGTCATCTTATCTTGTTAATCTATTTCCTTGTACCGTTTGAGGTATTATATTTTATTGTTGATCAATCTCTGTGAATTCTGAATAAACATTAAATTTGGATGTGTTTCTATTTGTTAAAAAAATAATATTATAATTAAATAATAGAAAAAAGCTGTGTAACGCTTAGAATATAGATACATCTATACGCCACCCATTGCATTGCTAAATGAAGCTGCGTGCCGTGCGTTTGGTTTGTAGGCGAGCGAACGCATTCGTACACAAATATTTGAGACCATAGACCATTTCAATAGTTCTCGCCCAAAATGCTCGCACTAGACGCTCAGAATTAAAATATAATTTTCTATTTTTTTACGTTATATAGTATTTTTAAGCGGTCAAAATGCAACCATTAGGTAAAGATATCTATATTTTAAGTTATTTTAAAGAAACACTAGGTCACTGATATTAAAATATATAATAATATACAAATAAATTATCACGAACATGTGTCAACTTACCTAAGAAACGTAATACCATTTTCTTGCTTATCAGTACGGTTACCACATTTTAATACAACATACAGAACCATCTTTTCTACTTAATTAACTAAAAATATTTACCACTGACTTTATGTTCAACTCAAAAAATATCAATTTCAGCAATACGCGCTCGCAAGTTATCGACGCTTAGCTATGCAACAAACTAAGATTTGGCGGCGACACCACAGCAAATCATCTCACACATCTGTAAACCTTTGATCTTACTCTAGAGCAACGATACTCAACCTTTTTTTTGCTTCGGGCCAATTACATATATTTTTAAAGTAACGCGGCCCGCACTACTACTGGTGTGACGAAAAAAATCATGAAACCCCCCCTTTTTTACAAAACATTTTTGAGATTTTAAAAATTATGCGTGTTTTTTTAAATTAATCGTGTGCAGCAACACTCTTATACCAGATCTGATGTGGACCATAATGAAAATCCTCTTCGGGTGTCACTATCTGTGCGTCAAAGTCGAAATGAATCTCAAGATATACGAAATTCCTGATAATAAATGTGTTTCGGGCCGCACATAAAAGCTTAAAGGGCCGCATGCGGCCCGCGGGCCTCAGGTTGAGTATCGCTGCTCTAGAGCGTGTCGCAGAGATTATAAGAGTGCTGAATACTTTCTCACTCGCACTAATGCACCCTTTTTTATTCAGGCCTTGGTGTAACGTTACTTGATATCGCAGAATGGGAAAGGTTAAAAAAAACAATACCAAAAAAAAAATTGACTTTATTTAACTAGAAAATAAAATACCTAACTAAGCTTATACTAAGAACTAAAGTATAAGAAACGTTGGATTTACTTGTCACATAATAAAGGCAAGTTTTTTTAAAAGAATAATTAGGTAAGCTGGTATAATAATAATATATATCACGGAGAACTTGTAAGTATATTAACACGCAGAGGGATTCGAATTTATGCCTTAACGTCACACAGTTAGTAAGACGTTACCTTCTTTCTATTAACTATTTTGTTAACTATCAGATAGCATGTCGTCAGGTAAAAGAAAATAATAACAGTTTACTTCCATAATTACATACTTCCTATTTCTCATAATATATTTTTTATTACGTTGATTATTAGGGTATCATTATCTTTCGTCGTTTACCATATACGTACTTAGCGTGAATGTCTCACTAAGCTTTCCTATTTCATTGAATTATAAGAATTATGACTTGTGTAAAAAAAAATGTAAATTACCATTTCGGTACAAGTCTGTTTACTGGAAGCCGATTCATATTATATAAGCCGATTTCGGCAAAATTCATGAATTCAAGAATGATAACCTAACCTAACTTAACAAATAATCCAGTATATCAACTTTTTTTAAAAAACATTCTTTGCCACTGGCTTCAACTAAATATACAGAAACCAATATCTGTATCTAAGCTATGGCCCCCACATCCTGAAGCGGGCCCCCAGGCTAGGATCTTTGACGGGCCTCTACCTATCGCTAAAGATAAAAGCAGTGTGACGCTCTACAGTAGCGTTTTCCAAATGATGTACGCGATAAAATTAATGTGTGTATTTAGTGTTTTTTGTATAATATTTTAATTATGGAGTTGTCGAGTATCGATACACAATTAAAAATTGTATCGTACAACAACATAATTTAAAATAATAATAATATTGAAGATAAATAGCGCTAACTTTTTTTTTACTATTCGAGAGAATTTGTGATGTGTGTTTAAATCACTTATCTGGTCGATTCGCCACGCCGGGCCCTTCCTGATCCTGGGCCCATACGCTAAAGCCCTGTCAGCCCTCCTTTTGTGAAGGCCATGATCTAGGCACACGTACAACATATCAAAATAAAAACAATTGTGACAGCTACGTTAAACAAAAGAACGTAAAATTAAAATAGAATCCAAATTATGTAAATTTATCTTGATCTGTCGTAAAAATTCTAAATTGGAATTGGCAGAAAAGGTTATTTGGGTATTGTGATCATGGGCCTCACATCGTAAAGCGGGCCCCCAGGCTAGGCGCTTTGGTGGGCCCCCCTACCTATCGCTATGGATAAAGGTAGTGTGACGCTCTACAGAAGCGTTTTCCAAATGGTGTACGCCGAAAAAATAATGGGTATACATATTAATTTAGTGTTGTATTGTACATTTTAATACATCCATTTGAATTATGGAGACGTCGAGTATTGAAACACAATTAAAAATTGTTTTTAAAAATTAAAAAAATTAAAAACAACCAGATAATTTTAAATGATAATACTGTTGAAGGAAAATAGTGCCGC
Source organism: Rhyacophila brunnea (assembly GCF_057557595.1). Classification (NCBI taxonomy): domain Eukaryota; kingdom Metazoa; phylum Arthropoda; class Insecta; order Trichoptera; family Rhyacophilidae; genus Rhyacophila; species Rhyacophila brunnea. The sequence goes on from NW_028232774.1 coordinate 28,981,014, forward strand.
AGGCGATTTTTTTACTATTAAATCAAATTTGTGATGTGTGTTTATCTCACTTATCTGGTTGACTCGCCTCGCCGGGCCCCCAGGCTAGAGCCCTGTCAGCCCCACCCCCTTGTGGGGGCCTGATTGTGATTGTGATTATTCAAAATTACTAACAACTAAATACTCCACTCATCGAGTACGTCACTAGACGTGGGTACTATTGTCACGACTACTTCACTCGACATAATACATCCGTTATTCCAGTCGAATCAAGTCTCTGAGTGCATTCTTACAATTAATCTCTTGTTAATACTTTGGACACGGAAGACGCACATGGCGCGTAATGACCAGGCGGCCGATCGATGTAATTAACGTGCATTTTAAAGGGGGCAATTAAAATAACATTATCTATTCAGCAGCGAAAGCGTTAATATCGATTTCATCAATACATTATTATTCCGCGATTATAATCTCACTTTATCATTGTATTCAGTGTATTCTTGTATAAATAAATAAATAAAAAGCCTTTTTATTTCTTACAAACAAAAGTAAATGACAGTTAATTGACTATATCTAATGAATATTATAATATATAACCTATGAATATATATATATATATACTATGTATATATGATCTAAGATTGTATTATCTACTTATTTTCTAGTTTATATAAAATTAATTATTATTATTTTTGTATAATACATATATACATATATACCTATATTAAGATTTTTTATTTTGTATATAATACTATTAGATAATGTTTTTTTGGTTTGTAAAAACCCCTCTTCGTGTGAAGGCTTCCTCCAAAGAGTCCCACTGTCAAGGAGTCCCACATTCTTGTATCAACCAATAAACTCTCGTCTCAACGACCAAGTAAGAACGACTATTCCATCCACCACCATATATCTCATCATGCCTCCATCACACCGCCAAAGTGGTGACCCCGACGTAATTCGTTCCCACATCATCATAGATCCCAATATATAATAAAGTTTAACTCCGTAATGGTATGATGGCTCGTATATTGTCACCGGGTATAGGTACTATGCATATTAAGAAGAATATGGCGGAGATTGAAAAAGTATTTTTTTTTTCAGAATCCGCATGGCAATCTTGCATTAAATATTGACAATAAATTAATATTGTATTTACTTTTTATTGGCATATATATTTAATTTATGTAACTATAACGTAAATATATTTGTACAGTGAGTTGAATACATAACATTATTTCACAAAATTATATAAGTATTGCGCAGGTTCCACCCCTATCGATTCTCCCTGTTGCCAAAGTAAAAAAAAAAGAATTTTTTTTTAAATTTCCTGAGGCATGAATTCATAAATTCAAGTACAGTATTATTTTGTATGACTTCTGATAAGTCACCTATACAACTTTTAAATTGAAAGAAAATTACGTAATAATAATTTTAACGTAAAATAATATCTGCTTTGTCGCTAAAAACACATTTTTCTACCTTTGACGGAAGCCATATTATTATTATATATAAAATATATATTTTAAATAAATAAAACTGATGAAAAGAAACTAATGAATGGAATAGTCTTTTGAATTTTTTAAACACAATTTTACTGCTGTTGAAGTTTTGTAAAATAAATATAATATATAAAGTACCAACCTACAATATTAAGCTTGCTTTTAAAATTGATCAATAGAGTATTATTAAATAATATTCGTTCAATAATAATTATTATATGTACATAGGTAGCCAATTTTTTTGCAAAGTCAAATTGCGACGCAAAAATTACGTCAACATTTTCTTTTAAAAGTAAATTTTATTTATTTGGATGAATCAAATATTTATATTTATAACTTTATTAAGAAAAAATAAACAAAATAAATAACATTAATAACAAGATTCAATACAAAAATTTTCTATAGAAAAAATTACAAGAAGGTACACTGAATTAATAAAATAACATCCAGTTAAACTGACAAAAAAATAATAAATTACCAATGTCCAAAACAATTTGGTTGAATACAATTATTTACTTTCCAATTAAAATTACAATAGTTGGTTAATTATTCATCTTGAGAGAATAATTAACAACTTTACTGATGTATCTATAAAAGCATACATCTGTCCTAATTAATGAAAGTATAGAAATCTGGGGGATTTTTCCTTAAGTCTAACGTGAAAAGTATCCGTCTATCTTCCTTAAAAATCATATTTTCTACTTCAATAAATTGATCGACCACTGATAAATTACTGCTTTTTTGATTTAACAATAGTTTTACAGTGAATAAAAACGATTAATACTTTATATTATTGTAAATGATTCGAGCATACTTGAATTCATTTAATTGCATGATATTATTATGGCATGGTATAATTGTATTATTAATGTTATAGAACATACCTATGTTAGTTGATTATCTCGATTCCACCTGCAATTAAAAAAATAAACCATTATTAGTAAATAAACAATGTATGTATATATGAAACTTAACAGAATTTTCATATAGTTATTATGCTATCAGTCAAGTAAGAGTAATTTAAAATTTAGGAATAAAAATATGTTCGGTTAGTTAGCTTTAAAAAGTTTTAAAGAAAAGCTCAAGACTCCAGATAAAGGAACGGCTTTCAACAATATGTCTGAGATACATTCTGCAGTTTTCTGGACATATTATTTAGTGTGGTCCGGATGACCTGGATATAATGGTGGTTTTGGATAGTAGAGAAGAGGAAGAGCGTCGCTAGCAGCTTTCACTCTGTTCTAAGAGAAGTAAAAGACCGAGAGCTGTGGATAATATTGGTCATTCATGATGCTCAGCCATTGAGGAACGACCAAGAGACAAAAAGAGTAAAGAATCTATATAATATATATAAAACAAAGACGGATTAGTTACACCATTTATAACTCAAAAACGGCTGGACCAATATTTACCGTTATTATTATCCATAATGTAATGAAGACCAAATCAATAATGTAACAGGTTTTATAATGACAAAAGCTATCGAGAGTAAACAGAGAGGAATTAAGTCAAGCCGTGTAGAAAACTTTAAGATGACTAGGTATATCATCTGACAAAGAATAGAAGTAATGTTATAGTGTTATAAGACCCAAATATTTCTTGTGTGTATGTATTATAAAAATATAATCTTAAAAGTTTGTTTTATAATTCTAATAAAGATAATATTGAAACCTTATAAACGTAATAATAAACCTTCTTTCAATTATGACATTGCTTTCAATTCCAGGCAAGAGGGCTGAAAACTGTATTGTTGAATTATATCAATAGTCCTAGAAAAGTGTCTGCTTTGCATACGGATATTGTGAAAATGCTAGCGCAAAATCAACCCCCGTAGTCCGAAGGGGCGCGCGAGGGTAACAAAGAGCACTTACACTGACGCTCAAAGGACGTCGGATTTTCTTCCAACACAATCACCTTTCGACGCCGGGAAACGACATCTAGTTTTAAGCGTCGACTCAACGGATGTAACATGTAGGTATATATCACAAAAACAAAAAAATACCATCCCAAACAAAGATGAATAAAATTTATTATTTAATAATAGCATATGAAATTTTCACTTACATTAATATAATTTATTATTCTATAAGAATATTTTCTTCAGCATAATTTGTTGGTCGATTTAAATAGTTTCCTCCAGATTAACAGAGCAAATCAATAACTATATAGCCGGTGTCACATTGAAAAGTGACCTGCATACCCTTGAAAGCCGAGAGGGATGAAGCGAATCCCTGTATAGGGCTGCCAAATGGCCGAATCATCATGGGTCGTGGTTCCGATAAAGAAAAAAAATATTTTGGAATATAAACAATGTCGTTTATGTAAATTAGACAAAATTTTAGCCCACTTCCTGTATACCCAGAAACTTACTTCTGTACAGAAGTAGGTGCTAATGCGGTGTAAATGTGTTCTATGAAAAATTGGAGGAGGTCCGGTATTATAGAGCCTTCATACAAAGTTCTTTAAAAAATGTTAATGTTTTGTCAGTAACCAAAGGGGTAAAGTTCCACTAATATAACTATAATATACATAAGTTAACTTCTATATTGTCAATAAGAACTCAATTTACGACAAATAATAGTTACGTTTCTATAGATTTTATCATTTCTAATATTATTACGACAGAAAAGAACTTCATAAGTTCATTAGTTGTATTATATTATACTATATTTATATACAATAAGTTATATTGAAATGAAGGCCATTTTAATAATTATTAATATTATGTATAAGAAATTGTTTATATACATAGTTTTAATAGGTATACCCACGCGTTACATTATTCATATAATCTACTGTCAAGGTTTTTTGAAACCTTGAGCCAAATTTCTTCAAAGAAAATATTATATTCGTGAAGACGGTGTATGAAATAGTATAACCAACCTTTCAGATACAACCCCCTTACCTTAAAAACATCGCCTAAGGGTAAGATTTAGGGGAGGGTAAAAGGCGTCAAGAACCTTTCGGGATTAAGAAAGTACAGAAGCTTACAGGTTTTCCCACTCTTTCTAAGTATAGACAAAATATACATGCATAAATAATTTACTTGAGGGTTCTAGAACACTGTTCTAAGAAAATCACTATACTTAAAACAAGGTTCTTCTACCTACAAATTTTGATGTACAAAGTATACATAATATATAAAACATAATCATACTTAAAAAAAACTATAACATCATTAAAACGCTTGTATATATAGACTATATAATTAAAATACATAACTTAGAATTTTCTGTTTATATTTATTCTACAGTTTTTTGAAAGAGTATATTCATTACTCAGGAGGGTTACTCACTACATTACTAACTGACTTTGGAGGATAACGACGAATGATACATTCTAAAATCTTGTGTAAATTGAGTCATCAATGAAAATTAATGAGATTTTGACACCATATATTCCATAATAATCGGTATCTATGTATTATATTATCACTTGTGTTCGCTAATACTATTCAATTCGTTGTCCAGTGCGTAAGACGCTTGTCTTTTATCCAGGGACTCCGGGTTCAACTCGGTGAGTTCACAATATGTATTATGTAATTTTTTCAATGCCTGGATATTTTTGATTGGTTATATGGATTAATTATATTTTTAATGTAGGTAATAATAATATGTTCGGCTTAACTCGAAATATTCGGAATAAACATTATATTATAATATGTCTTTAATTAAAATATTTTTTCATGTAGAAACTTAGGGTTTCTTATTTCTCTGTCATACATCAAAAAATTATTAGTTACGATTACTGAATCAATAATTGCATAGTATTTAGAGGTGATATTCGTGACAATTACTTCCTTTGTAGGTATTATGTCTATGAAATTCGCATACATATTAAAATTATTTTTATGAGTTAAAGTAGATATTAAATAATAGATTAGCATTGAGTCTAGCTACTGGTATATAATATATATTAAAATATATATTATTTATACATAATAACTTCAAGTGTCCATCTACCTACTTCGTTCCATGAAAGTAACAGTAAGATAAATCTAAAATATTTGTTTTATCTAATTAAGCATCAATGCTTATTTCACAGTTACTATTAAAAAATTAACGCTATATTAACTGAAAATAATAATTTTGATTTGTCTCTTATTTTTCTTTCGGGTAGCGTTATGTTGATTTTCAGTTTTCAAAATGTCAGTACATAATGATTACATTATTTTTTTATACTCAACAAAGTAAGAAATGAGAGACAAAACTGTCCTGTTTTTCAACCAATGAGTAAGTACAGCTCTAAGCAGTGGATTGAAGGAGGAGCTTTTTCCATAGTCGCCTCGCAAAACAGCGTTCGCGAAACTTTCATAATGCTCTTTACAAATTATAATGTCACCCGTAAGGTACTTCTACTACGTTTTAACTAAGTCGCCAGGTTTTATGTCTTAGCTTTGTGCATTATGAAAAGTTTACTTACTGCACAAATTTAACATTGTTTTCACAGAGGTAATTTCCATAATACTTTCACTGATAGTAGGTTATATTGAGACCTGAATAATAGAACGCACTCTTTACCCTACATATACTACGTACCTACTCAGTAGCGAAGGGTGGAGGTAGGCTGTTAAGATACGCCATAAATAGTGCTTATTAAACTTTGTTAGTCATATGTATTTGGTTTTATTGAACTAAGACTAGCATTTACAGATGGTACTGGTTAGTTTTTAAAAATCATTTAAACCCTGCCTAATCAAACCATAATAGTTTTGGTATATTTTGGGCGATACGACAAAATTGTGCACACATTCGTTAGAAAAGAATACATAGTATACAATATATTGTTGGTTCATTTTTTTTAATTCATTACCTACGTCAAACCGATAATAGATTAAAAATATTATTCTATCTATAAAATATCCAAAATAATGTATGATTTGATTGCATTATTTTAGTTATTTTATAGATAGATGAGTATTTTTTGACTGTAATTTATTATGGCTTGCTTTTCGTAGGGTTTAATTGAATTTTAAAGACTAACCAGCCTTACAGACAACATGTAAATTTATTGTAGTCTTATTTCAATGAAAACAATTACTTGAATAATTGAGTTATATTTTTTTCGACCATGTCCGATCTTAATAAGATCGTGGGCCTCCACAGCGTGGAGATTTGTATTAAAAGATTTTGTTTTTAGGAGAAATGGATGTCAGCCACTTACTCAACCTATTAGGTCCATACCCTGACTGATTCACAAATTGAAAAAAAAAAAAATATGTGTACTTGCCAGACCCAGGATTCGAACATGGGACCCACGACGCTGAAGTCCGACGCTTAAGCCGCGCGGCCATCACAATAATATTATAATAAGTATATCTACATATATAATTTAATTAATAACTAATTTTAGTGAGTAATGCGAATGACATTAACGCTGTTTTCTTTTGTATTATTTACCTGCCACTGACCTCAAAATAATTTAAATAAGAAAAAAATACTTCCCAGAAGACACGAGTTCCTAAGACTTCCCAGAAGACACCCAGAAGATTTGGTTAAAAACAGGATCTCAATAATAAGTACCTAATACTTTGAAAACCAAAACCTATTCCATATATTAGGGAATTTTCAATTACGTAATTATTAGTTTAAAGTAATATAATGTTTGTTTTAGTGGAAGTAAATTCTAACTTTGTATATTATCATGTATCTATGGTAAAGTTAAATAATTCGCGTTTGAATGTGTAACATAACTCAAGTACCTATCTTAATAGAAAAGCAAAACTCGCATGCGTATATTATCATAAAGAAAATTATACAATTTCGTACTTAATTTATTGAAAGCACAAAGTGTAGATCGCTTTGGCACGAGTGCCTGTAGGTAAACCGTTTATAGTTTATGTAATTCAATTGAGCTGTTCATATGCAAAGCCAGAAGTTTTAATCAGTTTTAAAACATTTTATGGCACTCCGTTAAATAAATGTATAACTTTAGACTCGGGTGAAAGCACCGCACGATTAAAATGCAAAAATAAACTTCAAAATAGGCGCCAGATGACAAAATTGTCTCGCACTGTATAAATAAACAGAGTGCTGTTATACAATTAACAATACCTACTATCAATTCGTCTAATGCTAATGATTCCACGGACGGCAAAGAGAATTAAATTCTCCGTTCTGGAAGAAATAACAATGGAATGCTCCAACGATCTAAAGCAGTGATTCTCAAACTTTTTGTTCGAAAGAACCTCTGAATCATTTTTTAAGATCTCGGAGAATTCCAACCTAACACGCCGTTTTACCTGTGGTATTCAGATACGTATAAATCAATAGACAAATAAATTGCCATCACTAAGAAAACCAAAAATCTTGTACCTCACTATTTTTAGTCTCAAACTGTATCTAACTTAATTAATCATGTACTATATCTTTGGTTGGAAATATTTGGTGGATAAATGAAAAAATACTTGCCAGTTCATTTTCCTTTAAATCCAATGTTTAAATTCATGTTAAGAGACTTATTGGAATTTGAGATAAAAATTGTAATTACCATGGATCTTACTTATTCGTAGACTTTATTAATTTATCGCGCTCTTATAATGTATCACCCTTAAGCAACGCATATTTTGTCTACTCACAGAAAACAACGCTGCCAGTGGGATTTAAAAAAAAATACCTAATAGAAGAATTTTATTGCGCCCGATTTGTTTTGCGGAATCTCATAGTTCCACGCCAGTAGAACGGTGGTTGGGAATCACTGAATTCTAAAATGTATTGTCACCAGAGAGTTATGTAGACTTTTGGTCAAATAGCTAGAAAGGAAAACTACAATATGGAAATGTTTGTCAGCGCAAACATCGAGGGCCGATGCACAAGAGAGTGATTGCCTGCTCGACGATCTGACCAAGTGAAAGACGCTACGGGCCCCCACAGCTAGAGTTGGGTTTCGGGAATTTCCCGACGGGAATTCTCGAGAATTTTTCAAGATTTCCCATCCCGAATCTCGAAAATTAAAATTTTTAACATTTCGGGAAATCTCGGATCTCGAGAATCTTTTCTCGGGATTCGGGATTTCTTTATTATCAAATATTAATTGAAAAACGATTTTCTATATGAAAAAAGTGGACGTATAACACAAAACGTTCAAAGACTGATCGGGGCATTTAACACAATTAAGCCAACGTCGACTCAAAATGAGCGCAATTTTTGCAACATCATGGAATTCTGTGTCTCAAAGTACGCTATTGACAGTCTGTTTTTTTTGAAATTCTATTTTAATAAGTAATGTTTTGAATTATTTTTGTTTTCCTACTTCTATTTTTTTGGAATTTGTCTGTTATTACACTGATTTTAGGATTTTTACATGTTTTTTTTTAATTTTCCCGATATCTCGAGAATTCCCGAGAATTCTTTTCTGGAAATACCAAATCTCGAGAATTTAAAATGTCATCATATTTATATTTCATCATAAAATGTTTACATATTTATATTATCAATTATTCGCAAAAATGACAGGTGGATCGGTAGTATTATGGATTAGAGCGCTTATCCGAAAAGTGAAATATATGAGTTCGAATAGCACTTTTTCTATAATTTTATTATCAATAACAATTTATATATACATTATATTCTTTCACTGCAATAGGCCATGATGCCAAATGACAGTAGTGTTGTGAAGTAGTAGTATATTTCGTAATAGAAGAGAAACAATCAAGCTTTGAGAAAATCAAATAAATGATTGAAGGGTGGATTACAAAAACAATATTTATTATGTTAGTTTTTTTTTTCATTTTTGAGATTTATGTTATTTTGTTTTCTTAAATGTTGTCTATATGTTATCATTTACCGTTCTTTCAAAAACAGTACATAACACGAGTTAAAAGGTGTTAAAGTTTTTTTATCCGGCAAAAAAAATCATTTGACAAAAAGAGTTTCTACAAATACATCATAATAATTAAGTCAAATGACATCTGTCTATTACATATTTTTCTGATAGGTAGGTACTTCAAAAGTTGTAATGATTATTAATTCTCTTTGAAAAATAAGCACATACTGTGTAATAAGCACCTCAGAAAAAAAACAAAAATTTTCTCTCCTGTAAAATTTACATAAATGTTCTTTTTGTAATCCAACCTCCAATTTGTGACGTCACCGAGTTGAAATCGGGGCCCCCGGGTGAAAGGTTCGCGCTTAACTCACTAAACTACGAGGATTATTAATGGATACCTCAGAAACCGGAAAAACTGGAAGGTTTTCCTTGTGTTTTTAATTTATTATTAATTAATTAAACTAGATAGAAAGTGGTATATTATGGTAGAATATTATGCAAGTAAACGTATTGTATTTCCTGCCTTTATCCAGCATTAGGTGGATCCAGGCCTGATGATGACTTTCATAATATATTTACGCTCCATTTTTTTCAGTATATTTATATATATAGGTATTTTTGTGTTACACACCGTCTGAGCCACCCTGTAATTTATGTTGTAATAAATGGCTCAAAAAAACTTTTTGATACTAAAAGTTTTGAATAAAACGTGTCGGCGGTGTAAGTAGCGAACCGTTCGGATATATATTTTGCGGGCAAGTTTCTGATTTCTCACGTCTCCGAGATCGACTTTAAATGTTAAATATTTGATTTTGACAAGTAGCTGGCTGCTTGTCAAAACGCCTTCAACAATTTTCTGAAAACTTTTTCTCCGAAAATAACTAGGCAAGTCTCGGGCTTGACGCCTCGCTTATGGCGTTGTGTCTCTAATAATATTAAGGTATCAACTAATATTTTATTACATAATAATTATATACATAATTTTTGATAATATATTGTATTGATTATAAAACTAAATGTGTACAGAAAGAGAAGAGCTCCTGAAGTCGGTTCAACCATCTGTTGGACCCATCGGACCGTCCGACCTGGTCGCCACAAAGGCCAATTCTAAGTTCTCTTCACTTAGAATATTCGGTAGTTTTGTATTAGCTTTAATTTGTTACTACAATTTTTAATATTGCCTAATCCCTCCCATGGGTACCTTAACTTAAAGTCATGTAAATTCAGTCAAAGCATATATCAGTGCATGGCGACCTTTGTCTTGGGTAACTGCTCCTGAGATATTCCCAGTCATACAAATAAAAATGATGCTTTACATCCAAACTTAGGGTTCCGTGATACGCCCGATTAAGACCGGGTGTGGTGCGGGGCAGGTGTGGTTTGGTGGGGCCATTAACTTCAATGATTATAAAACTCATTGTATTGCGAGTATCACATAAATAGATACATTTTATATAAAATATAATATATTACATTACATTATCTACCTTGATTTATATGTCTGTCTGTAAAGCAGTGCAACTCAGCACACACATACATTTTCCCTCTCTGTCTGCAAAGGAAAAGCATCGTTAACTGTCTCTAACGCACGTAAATTTTCATTTGCGTCTTTGTTACACGATCGCATTAATAAAACACCCACATTACACCCTTATCATAAATATGCGCTGCACTAAATCGCTTAGACACTATATGCATTTCGCTCACACGCTTCTTAACCCATCCACTGTATTTTAATAAAGTTTCGTTCTTTTTAGAAATAAAATTAAGACAATACCAATGAAACTCATGGAAAATACATCGACTTTATCGAAAAAGATACCTACCAATCTATATTGGTATTCTAATCGACACGTTATTTAGTTATGAATATTGTCACCCTACATTACTGTAATTATGATGAAAAAAATATTACGGTTAGCTAAATAGCGGCTCTCATGGTGCAGCGCGTAAGTGGCTGGCCTTTCATCCGGGAGCTCCGGGTTTTATTACCAGTGAGATCACATGTGATTTTCTCAATGCCTGGGTGTTTGTAATTGTTTCACTTATATTACTAAATACACTACTGTTTCACTACACTACTGTCACTGAGCCTCTTGGCCTGTTGTAGTGTCATAAATATTATATATGTATATATTACTATAATTACTGTAATACATATTATCATTGAGCACATCGATAAGAATATTGACAGGTGACACTGCAATCTGGTATTTTTTTCTTTTTAATATTTATACTATTTGGTAATTGGAACCTCCCTAAAAACAGCAAATATGGGGGGTCGCAAACTGTAGGTTGGAAATCTACGTGATGGACTTTTAGACGCTATTTTTAAATTAGAATAGTTTTAAAACATATTTCGCTTTTTGCGTGGGTTGAACAAGCTAACATTGAAAGAATTTGTTTAACAATTTGATACTTAATTATTTGACTAATTATTGATAATTTTCTATTTTTGAACAAGAAAATTCATTAGGTTTGGTTATTAAACATTTATTATGAGAGACTAGCTCTAATTCTCTCATCTTTTCAAAATTTGTTATCTTAATTTTCTTTTTAGTGTATTTCCATCACAACATTGTGTATAAAAAGATGCTTCTACACTTCAAAATTCTAGATATTTTAGATTATATTCGGAATACTTGAAAACCTGTGTGTAGTCAAGTAATTTAATAAGCGGTTTTTGAAAATACTTGAATAATTATAAAGTTATGTTTGAGCTAAAATATGGAAATATCTCTCAATTGAAAAATATAATATAATACATTGGTTAACATTTATGAATACGTGCATATACGTATGTTAAAAAACTGATGTCTATAAAACGCTCATTCGGTCTGTTTGTATGGTTCGGTGGTGAGTACAGGACATTGACGAAGGCTTTCTCTATGGAGAACTCTATGGCCCTACTCGGAATTTGACGTATAATGTGCAATCATGAATGATTGTACATATATATAATATACATACAAAGATAAGAGCATCATAATATGCCATGTTCGTGGATAGGAGATGTGCCAAATATGTTGCAATCGTTTGCCAATGGACGCCTTTGGGACTTGGAATCTACTATTTAAAGAAGCCGGTATCCACCTTGGTATATAATAGTTCAATCGGATTGTGAATCAAAAAATAATTTGAAATAATTAAACCAAATCAATGAAAATATAACAAGAATAAAGTGATTAAGAAATAGATAAAAATATTTAACTATTTAACAAGTTTAATACCTAAATTAAAAATCTATTTTTTATTCAACGAATGATTCATAAATCTTCTTTTTATTAAACAAACTTCACCATGTTCTATCCTGAGAGGATCATAATAATATAGGCCTCCACAGAGTTGAGGCTGAATTAACATTTTTTGGTTCTACGAGAAATGGATGTTAGCCACTTGCTCAATCTATTATACTCTGACTCCAAACACAAAATGAAAAATAATATGTGTATTTTCCAAACTGTATATTCGAAGCCCTACATATTATTAATCGACGCTTAATCCGATCGGCCATCGTGGGTGTTTTTCTAGTAGGTATGATTGAAAATACTTCAAATATAATATATGTAGATAGACCAAGTGTTATAAATTCAGTTAATTTCTCGTAATAGGTTTTTGTGTTTTAAAACTTTTCTCGCTGAATAAAAAAAATAGTCGATTAAATTATTAGCAAGTCCAAGTACGGTATAAATAAAATTTGGAGACGTCGGTTGGTTTTTAAGATAAATGATACCTTAATTCAAAATGGAAAGGCCCGATTTCAAATAATTAACGCATTTTTTTAAAGCATTTCAAGATGTAAAAAAACTACTTGTTAATTTCGATTTCAAAGATTATTTAAGTAAGTATATATTATATATTTATCTGAAGTGTTTCAAAATATACATGTACCTAAATTAACCATGATAATAATTTTCTACACATAATTTGATCGATAATCTAGCACACAGTCAAAAGTGTCTAATATTGTTTGAAATAGTCATTAAATTAAAATCACAATGCGTAAATGAGAAAAGAGATGTGTCAAATCAACGACTGTGGATTTGTACATTTAACACAGGGACATTACATACAAAATATGGCAATTGTCAATATTTTTTTCACCTCACATTATATTTTTTTTCTATGATTATTCGTTTAATATTTAGCATTAATCTATAAAATAATACAGATTCCAAAGGTATGGACTTACATAGAAAATTATATACTTAATTAACACATTAGCGGAATAGAATAAGAGTTATCGAGTCGCAAATTCGCTCTGGACATTTTTCAATACATACCTTCTTTTTTTATGAATTGTATGATATTTTCTTACAAATTTGTATATTTTTCATCGCCGTTTTCTATCAATAAACATATTGAGAGAATAAAATTACATATTACGTACTATTTATGAAGTGGAAACCGTTTTTTGTGACTTTTCCTTAACTAGAAAAAGTTGCCAGATTGAATTTTCTAACTATACGATCCAAATGATACATGTACGTGAATTCTCATTATGCACACTTATAGCAGTGTTTTAAAATCACAACACACGATTTTGGAATGTGTTATGAAATAATAAAATGTATATCGGCAGACTTGTTGATGATGGCGCTTTTACTTTTGAGATGCAGTCTCTAATTTAACGATTCTGGCAGATAAATTTAAGGAAAATTCACTACCTCTGCACTTACTTGCAATATTAATAAGGACCGGAAATGCAATTTACAAGTTCTGCACAAAGACAGTCTCTCAAGAAATAACACTTTTATATTAAGGGATGTATAAATAAAAATCATCTAAAATATCAGGTTGTGTAGATAATGCGTACCCAGCAAATTAACGGCAAAATATTCAAACAGGTTAACAATAGGTAATATTAAAAAAATACTATTTTCTACTCACCCTTAATAAATAATCACTTTGACAATACAAAATAAAAGTTATACTTAAGTACAGCTTTCATGAAAATACCATGCGTTGAATACGCGTTTACGTACCCAAGTACGTCAGTGGTCTGGAGACAGAGCGCGCGTTTAAGCCCGGTAAGCTTTCTGTGAATGCGACTTTCGAGACTGCACCAAAATATATCGTTTGTTAAGGGTGGACATGCTCAGCGTAGGTCAAAATGGAGCTTTTATTCCATTTTCAAAGCATGATCCTGGACATTCCTTAAACGTTGTAGATAATCTATATATATAATTTTATAATTAATATAATTTCGAAGCCTTATTATCCTTTATATTTATTTTAAACATTTGATGACTGCATAAAGTATTTTTATTACATAAAATAGTATTCTTTTAAACCTCTCGCTCTAATGTTTTAGAATATAGTCATATTTCAGTACATGCATGTGCAGTGGTGTTAAGATTTTTCACATTTATTAATTTTTAAACGCATTTATAAAACCATTAGTATAATTTATGTCGACATTATTATAGCGAAATATTTACGATAAATTATAAAGCAATTTTTTTCAAGATTTTGTCAATCTACATTATTAATAATTATTGTATATTGAATACTTTATTTCAACACAAATAAACTTCAATAATATGGATTAGAAAATTTCCTTTAGAATTTTTATTAATCTGACTTTACAGCAAATTAAACTACTCACTCCAGTGGATTGTTTTTATTATCATTACTGAATACCGCAGCAACTATAAATATAAATGATAGTAGTGTTAAAGATGGGGTGGCAAATACAATAATTAAGAACTTGAGTTGAGAACGGTTTATATTTTGCAGTTGACGATTAAAGATAGCGTACAGTTTAAAATATTAAAAATAGATTAATAATTTAACTGGGCAAGAGTTAACATTAGTCCAACGCTCCAGCGAGAAGACAAGTCTGACTTCCGTTTGCCATTGTCACCCCCTTGGTTATTGGTGGCTTTCTCTTTTACCTGAAGATGTGGCAGAGGTGTAAAAATTTGCCTGAGTAGGTAGTTTGATGAATTTTATAATTCAAAACAGTACAATCAATTATGTATAGGAAAATAAAATAATATCAATCTTAGATTAACTTATGGTTATAAGACAGTAAGAAGCCAGTTTTGGATAAGTTTCGTGGAGTCTCGTGGTGGAGGGACGATATCCATATGATTGGAGAGTGACCAGGAGGTATAGATGGAGAGTCGTCAGGAGGAGAAATGAGAAGTCAATATTTGATGGTGGGTTGCTCCGATAGATGCAGGAGCAAGTTTTATTTGCAGCGTAAACAGTCGGAACAAGAGTATGTTATAGGTAAATCATTCTACAGTGGCACCATAGGCGTATATTGAATTGCTTGCGACAATGCCTATTTCAATGCTAGCAAACAATACCACTACAACTGCAAGCCGCATTTGCCGTACCCATGGTGCCACTGTAAAACGATTTACCTATACAAGAGCGTTATGCTACCATACTTATGTTATGATATTGTCCCGAGGTCCGAACTCGTGGGACAGAAGCGACTTACACGGAGCATACTGATCAGACGGAGATTATGATAGATACTAATAGGTATTTAGACTGAGCCACTAATAAAATATGACCTGCTAATTATATACATGAATATTCGGTAAATTGCGAATCATTGTTGATGAAGTCTGCTGGCCCCTGCATTATTGCACTTCGATTATACGCGTGTAGAATATGCTGACTCTAGATGCAACGATTGTGCGATAGTTTACAATGTTAATTAATTAGCTAATTATTATAATGTTGAAGTAATTATGACAAGACCCGAGGTCATTAACCACTACGTAAGTAAGTAATATAATATGTATTGAAACGGAATGTAATTAGGTACGACTTATATAAAATTCAATACAACAGCGTTTATTTTAGAATTGCGGTTTAATATAAATAAATAAGTAGGAAAATAGGTAGAATTAATAAGATAATACCGATTTAGCTATACCATTCAACAGGCAAAAGATGGGTTAACGACATAACATAATATTCGGTATCAAACGTATTTTTCCAGGAATCGAAACTGTCATCAAAGTTTGGGAAAGGCGCTTCATAGAAACGAGAGGACCTGGAGAGGGTCCTCGTAAATACTTTAGTTATCCACCCTCCCGCTAAAATATACACTCACACATAAGTAGGCACAGGCAGGCTCGAAACTGGCTATACTTTAAATTGTGTAGACTGCCTACAAAAGGGTGAACTATAAAAGGAATTTTAGTGAAGTAACAAACGCCTGCACCCTAATTAATCTACAAGTAAATGATGTATTAGTTTCTACTAAAAAAGTACCTATTGTAATTGTTTTTTTTAAATAATATATGTGTTAAGATATCTATGCCAAATGACAACAGGATTACTTTGCTATACATTCATCGTATTCATAAACTTAGTGAGTTCTATTTTTTAAATAAAATTGTCGTAAAAATTATATCTTTATACCTACATTGCCCCATATCCTAGTTCATTATCTTACAAGTCACTCTAGAATCTTTGTTGACTTCGTCCAAACAACAGAGTCTGGGCCGGCCAGTCGATCTCCGACCGTCAGGTCTGATATCCAAGATGCCTCTCTGCGGTTGGGTTTTATCCATTCTTGCTAGATAACCCGCCCATCGTAAATTATTAAATTCCGTAGACTCAGGTGCAGATACTGTAAGTCCCAAGGACTACGATGGGCGGGACATGTGGAGAGAATGCCTGAAGTTAGAGCGCCAAGGATCATGACGAAGTGGCTACCCCAACGGAAGAGACCCAGAGGCCGTCTAAGAAGGAGATGGGCTGACGCCGTAGAAGTAGACTGGCTTCATATAGAAAGACCCAGTAACTGGAGAAGTATGGCGAGAGACCGGAGTGAGTGGAGAGCGGTTGTGGAGGAGGCCAAATCCCACCCCGGGATGTAGCGCCGTGGAAGAAGAAGACTCAGGTGCCATATTTGGTGTCGTGTAGTTAATTAATCAAATGTCACATAAAAGAATATAATAAAAATAAAACTAATGGTTTCAAATATTTTTTTATGTATATAAATATATAGGTTAGGCAGAGGGTTGATTCTAGAGGCCAATGCTGAGAGTCTCGTTAATGGCTAAAAACCAACGATAATAATATAATCATAGAAATCCAAACGATGACAATCTGGAAAGAAAACATGATATTTGGTCAGGTCGTAGGTTGGCGAGAAGGAGGGACAGGTTTTTATAAGATGGACGGACCAACTCAAAAAATCATGGGTTTCCCATGTACACAAGCCCTGTGTACCGCTGAATACTGAGAGGTATCGAACCGAGTGGTGGAAAACTGTCAAATGGCCAAATTATCTGGATTAAAATTATTGTCATTCACGTGGTCCCGACGAAGAAAAATAAGTTAGGTTAGGTTTCATTTTTACGTGTAATAATTGGTATCTCTGCAATTTGATCCTTTTACACAAATATCTTGTGCTCATTTCACTTTTCTATCTCCTAAATGATGAATTTTATTACGGTTTTATTTAAGTCCGTATCATAATTTTTCTTTACAAATACATGTTTGTATACTACATAAAAATCAATAGTAGTTACATACTATCAATATTAATTATAGATTACGTTTTGAGTAAATAATATAATAGTATTTATCTTTTAGCGTCATTAGGAAGATGTCAAAAATTGTGACTTACGATTCTCCGTGTCTCATAATATTACTGCTGAACTATTATAATAATACAGTGAATTGGCTTGATGATGATAGGCGCTGGCACAAATAAAAAAAATGTATCCGCGAATATCGAATGGAAAATTAAGATAAGTCTAAAAGTAGTACTTTTTATTGAAACTTATAAGTTTTTATTTGACATTTACATCGATTCGGCTCGATCGGGATATTTAACTCATATCAGACTTACCTCACTCTTTCTTTCATACATGTACATTTAAGTAGAGTGATCAGTCGACTATTATTAGTAGAAACTGTATTAAATAAAATAAAACTATATTGTTATATAAGTAAAGGTAGGATTTTCGTATATATTATAATTGAATTTAATATAGATTAGTGTAGATATATTCTCAACTAACGTTCTCAACTGGCAATGGGTTCTAGCTGTTGTTAAATTATGCGTTAGTAAAGCCTATATTGTTATATTTTATTTTATGTTAACTTGAAACAATAGTACCTATATTAGAAGATAATAATTTCTTAGCGTACCTACCTACCTTAATGTCGGAATCGACTACCAAAACATCGCCAACTAAGGCAGTAATAATTTTAGTTTATCAGATCTGCATAACGAAATTGAAATTGGTTCTATAAGCTTTAAGCTCCCATTTAATTGGAAAGCGCACCTCAATTTTAAGGGCGCAGTGTACTAAGAAGAGGAAAGCTTGCGCGCTCATTTCGCTTTGAAAGCACAGGAGTCAAAGTCGATCTTTGAGAAAAGCTCCTTAGACAAAATTTCGCCTCAATCGATCGATCCGGCTTAAGATATTCTACCTTTTTAGGGAATACATCATTACCTATTTATAAGCCCATCTCAAAGCCCTTTGAAGCATTGGCTTAAGCTTTTACAATCCGATCGTAGGTATTGGGGCTCGAGTCCTAGTGAGATAACAAAGGTTTAAAATCGATTCTGTAGTGGGGAATCGACTTAGCTAATAAGGTACGCCGGGAAATATGTAATAACTTACCGCTTAAATACACAAACATAGTTTTACTCAGTTGTTCCAAGACGGGCCATTAATAATATTATTATGGCTTATTGTGAATAAAATAACCTATTGGTAGACTATTCAAATTCATAAAATATATATATGCTTTTGTTGCCTTATTAAATAGTATTTAACCCTTTGTTTGTATATGCCTACATAAAATGTAATCGTGGATTATGTCATCAAGAATAATTTAGAAAAGGTTTTATAATATTATATTATCATCAGCACTATAGTTGAATGGAGGCCACCGCTAATTTTCCCACTCTACTCTGCACTCTTCATGTTCTGTGCAATGTTTTACTTTAAACGGTTGCGTGTACGTAAAGGGAATGTTGCTCAAGTCGATCGAACCAGGTGTTATTCCCATCGGGCCATCCGTTCTGGCCAACAAAGGGAGCCAATTTTCTTGCATTAAAAAATGCGGCGTTTTATTGTGAGTGTAAAAATCCCTTCAAATAATCTGCTCCACAGTTTTGTATCACCTATTTGTTATAATTTATAATGTTTAATATTTGTTAACGCCCACGATGGCCGAGCGGCTTAAGCATCGGCTTATACCATCGTGTGTCTCAGGTTCGAATACTGGGTTTGGCAAATAAACATATTATTTTTCAATTTGTGTTTGGAGTCAAGAGTAACCTAATAGGTTTTTTCAGAGATTTTTCTAGTAGGTAATAATATATCCGAAGTGTTTTTAAATACATGTACTAGAAAAACACCCACGATCGCCGAGCAGCTTATTCGTCGGTTTATAATGTCGTGGGTCCCACGTTCGAATCTTGGGTCTGGCAAATACACATACTGTTTTTATTTTATATTTGGAGTCAGAGTATGTATTTAATAGGTTGAACAAGTGGCTAACATCCATTTCTCGTAAAAAAAAAATAAAAAATCTGTTAATACAAACCATATGATCTTATCAATGACATATTAAATGGACGACTCACTTCATACCCGGCGCGCACGAGAAATTGTGCATGAAAGTCATTCACAGATGTATAGGTAAATGTCACGTGACCATTGACGTATCCGTTTCCATTATGCGATACAAGCTTCGAGAATTTATAGTAATATAATCTTTATTGTAATGGCGTATTAGTGTCATGACTCATTGCGTTAGAAACAGATTCTCGGTTACTTACGACTTCTCGGAGATTAGACGCCAGTGAGCTCAGCGAATCACAGGCGACTGACTGTCCAATGGTTCCTGTCATTCAATGCATTGAATAAACATTCATCAATATCTTAAAATGGCATTTTATAAATAATAAATAATACTAACGTATGTATGTTTCACTAGTAGCTTAAAAAGTCAAATTAATTTAGTCAAAACATACTTTAGTACGTGGCAACCTCAGTTTTGGGGGACTGCTCCTGATATATTTCTCAGGCACAAACAACTGATAATGCATAAATTCACAACATGTCCCGTGATTATGTCTGGTTAAGACCGGTTGTGATGCGGGCGGATTTGGGTTAAGATTTGATTATTTTAAACACTTTATTAGCGAAACCATTTAATTATTTAAACCTAATAAAATTTGACTGATTATTAAATTTAATAACTTCAATAAGATTAGTCGCTATACTTAATCCAATATTACAAAAGTAACTTTCTTAAAATATATTTTAAACTGATGTAATTAAACTTTTAAACGAAATTAAAAAAAATACTTTCGTGTATAGTAAAATTGAGTTTCGTTTACAGCGAAAAAATATCATTATTTTCACAAACATTAATCTAAAAAGGGATACAAGTGTCATTTCAAAAACTATAATCTTTCAAAGCCGTAAATTGAAAACGTACCGAAATGTCATCAGGTGAGTAGGAAAGGTTTCAAAATATATTACACAATATTCAGGGTGGTTCAAGATAAGTGTTGTTGATATTATTAACTAACAAGTTTTTTTTGCTGCATCTTTGCGTCATCAATTAATTTGGCTGACGCCTAGTGCTATCCATAAGACATCGTGTTAGTAATATCACCGCCTCGATTTCATCATAAATCTTGGTAAAGTTAACAATACTTACTTCCGGTGACATATATATAAAATTTAATTTAAATTAGAAAAATCACTTACCCGAAAAGTGGGTGGATGTGAGGTTTTCAAATCCACTCACTTTCAAATATTGTTTTCAAAATAAGATATTTTTGATTTATAAGCTCATTGTCTACAAACTGCTTTAAATACCACATACCACCAGTAGGCCGACTAATGAACGACTCCGATTGCGTTATGAAATGTCAATAAGTATATATCAAAAATATACAAATTTATCTAAAATCCAATCAATGGTAAAAGTTGGTAATTTTAAGTTTAATAATGGAACACAACTTTTGTAAATGCAGTAATGTGCAAGCAAGGTAAGAAGATATACCTACTACAAATTGGCCGCCAGACTTCATTTGAAAACGGCTTGAAAAGAACAATTTAATGAAAATATGTTTACGCGTAAACATGTATTTCCTGAGGAACTAACTTTTATTAATAAGCTATTATATTTATATTTATATTTCATATTATATTTTTATTATTCATATCGAGGCTTTCGAAATAATATGGTTACTAATATTGTATATCTAGAATTGTAGACGTATTTTCAAAACCTTTTGCACTGACAGAATGACTATCTTTCGTCCCCAAATGAACAGACTAAGATATTATGTTGCATAGAATTTAAATTTGAAACCTACAAAGCCTCCACATTACAACAAGAAAATATCATAGATAATAGTTGACTAGTGGCACGATTTGCATTCCATTAACACAGTCACTACTGACCAAAGATCGATCTAATAGTTGCTGACCTCCGTTGGGGGATGGCACAATAAGAAGAAAAAGTCTATATTATATATTTTTGAATTGGTACCCATATTGTATGGTTTGTTTTCAGGGACTATACATCAACTTGAACGTCCTCAGAAAAGTGACACACACAAGTAAGCAGTCATTCATAGAGACGTTAACACTAACGAAAACCAACGTGAAAATAATATTTATTCCGCCGGTCCGCGGCGAGTGTTTGGCGACAACAAGTAGCGGCGAAGGCGAGGAAAATGGCGAAATCTTCATTTTTCCCGCGCAAACGGTGAATCCATTTTCCTCGGCGCCATTAATCATGGCGGTGTCGTTTCGGAATATTACGGCGGGAAAAAATGCGATCGCCATCTTTTTTTCTCTCGCCCCGCCACCCGACGAGGGAGGGGGAACGACACACGCGGGTATAATTGAATTTTACCT
Organism: Rhyacophila brunnea; assembly: GCF_057557595.1. NCBI lineage: Eukaryota > Metazoa > Arthropoda > Insecta > Trichoptera > Rhyacophilidae > Rhyacophila > Rhyacophila brunnea. Next base: position 29,003,137 of record NW_028232774.1, read on the forward strand.
GCTCTTAGGAAACCTTAGTACATACTTTATGCTTAAAGGAATTCGGGAGACACGCGATGTTTGCTCACTGCCACGGTGAGGTAGTTTTAATAATATCCATTCAAACTTTAGAATAGATATTAATATTCATCTATATACCATGATAAAAGTTAAATAAAAAAATATATATCTTATCTAGAGAAGCAAAATGAGTTATGTGGGAAACGATGTTTTTTTGTGGAGATACAAACATTGTTTTTTACGTTGCCTATATAAAGTTATAACTCATGTAAGTAAATTTTTAGACGAATCAAACGTAAAATACTTCATTAGTCATACATAGTTTCTATTTTATTGTTTAATTCAGTGGTTTCCAAAATTTATGTTACCACGCCTCCCTTTTCTTGGCGATCTTGGCGCCTCCCCCCCCCCTTTCTTTCATTAAATAATACATACACCTTTTTAAATAGTCAACAATATATCTCCTAATACAAAAATGTATAGAAATAAACAAGGTTTTAGTATCTATTACTTAAGTACATTATATTCATTTTTTAATTAATTTGGTTTTCATGCGATGAATGTGATTGTTTATTAGCGCAATCAATTTCAATAATAGTCAATCCGAATTCATCATCGTTCATTGACATATGGATTCTATCATGGGCCCCACATCCTGAAGCGGGCCTCCAAGCCAGGATCTTTGGCGGGAACACCTACCTATCGCTGAGGTTAAGGGCAGTGTGGTGCTCTAATAGTGTTTCCTAAACTATACACGGGAGTTATCATTTAAGTTGATCAATCATCATATAGGTATCACATCAAATGCAACGCACAACCACATGTTTAAAATTTCAACATTATTATTTAAATTATCGTTCCTTAACAAATTTGCCTCAAATTTCAACATTATGATTTGACCCTTTGATTTAATTTTTTTCACGAGATAGCCAGCGCACTTCACAATAGTATAGAAATAAGGTTTTATAAAATTAGTCTCCATATTTTCAGACATGTTTGCAAACAACCTTTTACATGACTGTTTTTATGTAGTTTATAACTAGCGGCCGTTTTATAAACCATGCATTTTCAAACTGAAAATCTGTGGCTACATTAATAATTATTGTGTTAAGCTTTTCGCGCCTCCCTTTGCAACACTCCGCGCCTCCCAGTTTGGAAATCGCTAGTTTAATTTGTATTTTTATTGAATTATTTTGGTTTTTTATTTGAATTTTTTGCTATAAATTATTTTTGGTTAGTTTTTTCTCTCTACTAACTGGATTCACCTGTTCTTTTCATTCCAAATGTCATGTTTTGAATATCTCGAATTAATAATTTGTTATGTACATACCTACTTATTACTATTTGTTTTTTTTTTAAGAAATAAATAAAAATGTTGGAAAATCTTCAGAAACATAAGGACGGTACTTATTTTTAAAAATTCTAGAAAAAAAAATGGACACAATCTTGAACTCTTACCAGGCGTTTAAAGTTATGCCTCAGATGAATAATAGTTTAAATACTCCATATGAATAATGTTTGAGTCGGTTGTTTGATCAATAAAGCAATGCCTTCGATCTGTGTTATTCAGTCCAAATATTTTTTCTAATTCGTTTCTGTAACTTATGTATGATAATATTGTATTTTAGAGCTTACTGCTTATGTAGTAATTAACGTAGCTTTACTGCTATGAGAAGTTTAAGAAATAATTATTTTTTAAAGGATCGGTTGCTAACTATTTATTAAATTTAGGTTTGTGAAATGTTAGTGCCTCTTCTGCCTATTATTGGAAAGAATACAAAAGTAGTAAACAAATATAAAGTAAAGATAAAAAACAGAGAATTTCCATTTTTTTTAATTGTTATGAAACTCATAAAATAATAAGAAATTTTCATTATTCAAAAGTTATATGGCTTTATGCCGATTTAAATATTTTTTTGCATACAATGAAAAATTTGAATTTTTATAGCAGATGTAAAATATTTTCTACCAGCTATAGTATTCTCTAACCAATGATAGACATTGATATTATATAATTATAATATAAAAACTGTACTCACACGTGTCATAAATGAATATAAATTTTGATGTTTAGGAATATAATAAGATTGTAGAATACCTATTGGCACATATAGAGTTTTATTGGAACCGTTCATTTTTACAGATCATAATATTATATGAACAATAATAAATTCACATATTTCGATATCATGATAATATAGATTTCACGATGTTTTCCAATAACCTATGTATATGAATTCGAAAATTATAAAAACTTTAGAAACGTAATACCTATTCCATGTCTTCATAAATATCACATTTCCATCATTCGTATGGTTTCTCTCGAAAGCATTGAATGGACTCCAAGAAAATTAAATATTATTTATTTTTTTTAGAAAAATTCTACGCAAATTTTGCCGGATATCAAATGATAAACGTATTACGAAACATTCAAGATTATTAAAAAAAATAACTTCCGCTTAGCGAAGCCTGGGTTTTATTTTTTGAGCTTCGTTTTTATAAGTGATCGAGTTACTTGATTTATTTATGTACAATATATTATGAGATATATTATGTATTATTTTTAAATATTATGGTACATTTCTGCGTTATAAGTTATGTGTAAGTGCATATTAAAATCTATTCTCATTCAGTTATTATAGTAATTTTAAATTTGTTTATACTAATAACTAATACTAAAAACAACATACCTACCACACGATACCACAATCGACCACAAAACATAACCACATAAAACCACGCAAACCCATAATATGCAGTATTAGGCATAAAGCCTACCAAAGTGGCGCTCGGTGCTCTCTCTACGAAGTAGGCCCCCTCCCACCCGCGCATTACCCTTCACCTATGTAATAAGGGGCTCAAGGAGCACAAAATAATTATTATTATCAGCGTCTCTCATAACAAAGCAATAAAAATAATTTTAAATTTCTCGGAGCTTGTAATTAATATTCACGATGACATCATTCTACCAGAGAAATATCGGCACGCAATAACTAAACAAAGAGTTCACTGTTATTAAATAATGCCTTCTCACCCGTCTTATCGACGACGCTGCCAGAAGCGTGATTTTGTTTGCCGTGTTCAATGAATGGACTACGTTGCATTTTCGTTAATTCGGCCGCTGAGAAGCTACACAGCGGTGACTCATGGGGCGGGCGGGCACAATGCGTCGTCAAATCCAGTGTGCGCTGGCGTATTTGATTACGTTGTATTTTCGATGATTCACATAGAATATGCGCGAGCGCCTCGCAAGTCCACTTTAGTGGACTTTATGCCTTAGACTACACAAAATCACAAAATACTACAATATACCACAATATACCACAATAGAACACAATAAGCCACCATAGATCACAGTAGATCACAATAGACCACAATAGACCAAAATATTCCACAAAGCCACAATATACCACCATCTACCACAATCGACCACACTACTATAATACCATATAAAAATACAGTTAACCACACAACAGCAAAAAATATGTCACCAGAAATACGCTGCTTATAAAATTGCATGCAAAAAAATAGAAGTGGTGGAAAATCAGTTTATGATAATTGTTTTTAAAGTTAGTCATAATAAATGAGCTTAATACATGAATGAGTAAGTAATTTTACACGGTTTATTGGATCATTGCACGCATGGACAGATTCATAAGCGTATTCAATACACTTTTACGTACAAATTGCGATATTAAAAAAATATTTTTTTTTTTAGTAGGACACTACAAAATATGAAACATAAAAATCCAAGCTTGAGAAATTATGAAATAAAATATAGGTAGGTACCTATCTATGTATGACCTCGTCGGGAATGAAGCTCGGACCCCGCTGGTAGGAAAAGCCAGTGCCTTACGCACTGGACTTCGAAGGAAGGGAAAACTATTAACTATCACGTCATAACAAAAAAATATTTGATCGCTTTATTTCACACAAAGATCATTTGAGTATGTACATAATGCATAATACCGAGTTCGTTTATAATTATAAACAATTCTATTTTATAGCCAATTAAATGAATCACAACAGTAGATTTTTACCTTTTATCGATTTCAGAATAATGAAGCAATAATAAAACAAACAAATAAAAGATGGAAGATTCGTATAATATATACTTAAAATCTTTACTTATGATATGCATATAATCTTAAATATTAGTAAAAAAAATGAGGATAATGACCCTTAAAATGCAAAATACAACGTATTTGTTCTTCCTTTGAATTATATTCCTTTTTGAATAAAATTATTTTTTTCTTTTTAATTTACATTTCGTCAATTACACAAATATTATATTCCTCTCTAATTTTCTCTAATATTCTTACTCTTGAGAAAAGCTTTCAAAAATATTATTATTAATGACTTCAAATATATATTATATATGTATACAAACCTATGTACTTACATAATAATGTTAATGACTTGAAATATAAGAAATTCTAATTTTATAATACAGATTTTTTATAACTCCGTATCAATTATGGCGGAAAAACTCCACAGCGGCGTGCTGAATTTAATTCGTGTCCCGGAAAAGCTCAATGCAAAAATAATCGCTTTCTGCCCCCGCCCTACCTTCCCCCGCCGCCCTTCTGAGTCGTCTTGTTTTTGAAAGGCAATTATCTAAAATGCGTAGTGGAATAAAATACAAAAAAATCTATCGTTGTAAAAAAAAGCAATTTTCCCGTCTACTTTTGACGTCTATTATACGACTTTTACAAATTGGCATTCGCCGAGGGCGCCACTATTTACGCAATCTGTCAGAATCTGCACTGTGAATGTGCAATTCAAAATTTTGCCAACTACATACCAAGGCGTATTTCTTTTGTTGTATTACATTTTTCTACTTATAGCGCAGTATTTTTACGGTTCCGCCTTACGAATGTTTGACTAGGGATTGTAATCTCGAAGATTTTAATTCTCAAAATATTAAATTCGTATTTAGCACATACAAAAAAATATTTATAAATTAAGACTAAAAATATACAAAAAGTGATATTATCTTTAATTTGAAAGAAGTTTAATAAATAAATTACACTTATATAATTTCCAAAACATAATTTATCTGACGTATTGTTTATTACTAGTAAAATATTTAGATTTATTTCACCTTATAATATTTCTTGCCGTTTTAAATTTAATAATTTGCGACTATTTTAGACAGTCATCTATCAAACATATTCTGATATTTAAAAAAGGTTTTATTATTAATGAAATTAATTACGATAAATAGTTGCAATGTCAATTATTCACATTATATTACATTACATAAATACTTTCTAATACTTACATAATATTATATTTTATTAATATTAAGTAAAATCAGAAATAAGTCCACCATCTATCAGCTAATATTGATATTTTAAAATATTTGACAAATAGTAAAATACCTGTTATAATTAGAATATTTAGGTAAAAATCTAAATGGTAATAACTGACTTTTTAATCATTACTAGCGAATCTTTTGCATTTGTTTTCGATACCTTTTTGTAATGAAACGATAAAAATTAAGAACGATCAAGTCCAGTTATAAGTAAATTGTATTTTAATTAATACAATAACTTTCAACCGGGAAATGACTTTTAACACAATATTAATGTAAGTAATATACATTAAGTACTTTAAACATAATTTTGATATTAGTATATTTTATTAAAACGGGATATAATTGTAGTAGAAGTAGGTAAAAAATATTATTTTGTTATAAAAAACGACGTACTTAATAATTATATAAATAGTTATACGTTTAATGTTTACATATAAAATATATTATACTAGTAAGGAGGCAAAGTATGCAGTTTAAATAAATTGTAATTGAATAATTGAATGTTCACTGCACATCTATCTGCTGTAGCGAATAAATATTTTCTTTCGTTAATTTCCATAAGACTTCCATATTTTAATTTTAGAAAAATTGTACAATAATTATATCTATTGAGAGTTATAAATGAGGCGTCTAATTCCAAAATGCGATAAGTCCACATTTGGTCAAAATCGAGAAAAAAATACGCACGCATTCTTTGTATAATTTTACACAATATATATTGATCTATAAATTCATAGAAAAAAAAATATTTTAAGTCTCGATTTATTACAAAAAGCGCCAAGTCCGTGTTTCATATTATTTAAACTTGGTTGATTTGGCGCGTGTTTAAGTCAACCAATAAGGGAACGTTCAATATTGAAAAGGGCGTCTCCCATGCTATAGCATCTGGTAAACTCATGACAGTGCCACGAAAATATATGCCTTATGCGGAGTAAATTAAAAAGTGAGCTACAAATAGCGCTACGTCCAATTTTATTTTGCCTATATTTATTACATTTAAGAGTTTATCGGCTGAAACAAATTGCCATTTGGTTCTAATTTCGACATCGAATACAACGGAAAAAATAATCTCACGTTAAAACAAATAATTGAAGATTGAAACATAAAAACGTTGTTACCCGAAAATATTGAAATGTGGACTTGTCGCTTTTTGTAATTAGACGCCTCAAATACTAATTTAATTATACGTACCCTACATTGTGACACAGTTAGATAGCATTTAAAAAAATAATTAATGGTTTCATTTATTTTTTTAAATAGATGTTAGCACGGTTTTAAATAATTTATATAAATATTGCAGCTTTATCGTACTGGTGAATTTACTATTGGCTGTATGATCATAAAAGTGTCCAGGTATGCTTCATTCTCCTCTAGTAATCATTCAAACCCAAACTCCCAGAAATAAACAGCTCAATGTTGATACTATAAAAATAATTCCAGAACAAAAAGGAAGACATTATTATAAACAACAATAAAACACGTAGATACAAAAAGCAGTAAAAACGTAACAGCCTTTCATAATTCACATCGAAACAAACTAAGTATACCTAATGTATCTACATTCGTTCGTCCAAAACAATGAGAAAAATAAACAGAAAATATTATACTACAAATAAAATTTAAATAAAAACTCACTAATGATTTCAGTTTAATAATCTGTATGTTTAATAACTTTGGATAATGGTAACAAATACGTCAATGGGACTTTTATCAAAAGCAGTGAATTCTGGTTAACAAATTTAATGGTAAACAAAAAATATACGGCTTTTTATAAAATATCTGAAATATTAATCTTTTTTGTACTGACTGGAATAATGATACATTATAATATAACGAATATTTTTTTTAATATACAAAACAGTTCGGTATTAATACATAGTCTATTATATTCTGTGAATATCGATATAATATTACTGCCCTGCTTAGTAAAAAGGCGGCGTTTTTGATTTTAGTAAAATGAAAACCCAATTTACAGTAACAGTGATTATATTGAGACATTATTAAGGGTGGTTTAAAACTTGGGTTCTCATTTCACCAGAACAAAAACACTATTTTTTTTACTTAGCAGGGCAGTAACAATACACAATATGTGTTTTTACAAAATCGTTGCAGGTAAAGATAATTCATAAGAGTGACTTTCTCATTAGAGGTTATGAACGAGAAACTTCGTCTCGAGAAATAAACTCGAGAACCATCAATGAGAATATTGAACATTTTATGAATTGTTACTAGGGATTTTTTCCGAAATACTATGTGAGGAAAAGGGGCACCAGACTTATATTCATCGCTAAAAAAACATTAATAGGCATAATATCTTATATTCTCCTTCAATAAGGAAAACCTCTCGATTTTAACTGGAACTGAATTTATGAAATTTGTCAGTGATTTTTTTTTGTATGATAAGCTTAAAAAAGCTCAAAAAACTCTAAATTTCAAGCGAAACGATTTTTTTAAATGCAAAAAAAATATTAGAAAAGTCTCGAATAATTGGATCTCAAATGGATTCGGCCTGCAGAAAATTGGGGCCCGACGAGTTTAAAAAAAATAGATATATCTCAAGAAATCAATAAATGATGTTGAATTCTCTTAAAAAAATTCTACCTTAGTGGTACACAATAAACAAATTTTGGAGATATAGGAACCTCTATTGGTTCATAGTAACTATGTAGGTACCTACTACGTAAATTTGGACTGAATATAATATTATGTATAATAAAATTATAACATTTTGTATAAATAAGAGAAAATAATATATAAACATTGCAACAGTTTTTATCCAGTTTTGAAATTAAATCTAAAAATATGCATCTAAATAATATCTATCTAGTTACCGAATCTAAATTCTGTTAAATGAGATTTCTTTTACGCGAAACCTTTTATCAGTCAGCCGCCAAACTTCAGGAGTAATTTATGAACATTTTTTTTAAATGGGTAAATTTCTCTCTTGAACCACTCTCCTCCCACCGTTTTTGTGCCCATGCCACTTCGCTGCGAGAATATTAAAATGTGCATTCTATTAAAATCTCAGACCAAATGCTGCACTTCCGAAGATGTAAATTGCAAATGCACTACCACTTGGCAATTCTCAAGAACTGCCGGGGATTAAAATTATTAATCCCACTGAAATTATTCGTACGAAAATTATTTAATCTCATTAGCTATTCAAATGATGCAGTCTGCGCAAACCTTTATTTATTTTTGTTAGCCTTTTTGAGTTATATCCTTTTGCTTTGAAATGGAATATTTGAATTTTCGAATGAAACATTTAACATCAAATGAATCAAAAGAATAAAATGTATGTATGTATCTTTCAATGTATCCATGTATATATTTGTCAACCAAGCAGACATCTGCTTAATAGATTCTAAAATATAGATAATCTTTCATTATACATCAGAAACATATATATATTATAAAGATTATAAATAAATATTTTCACCGAATCATCCATTTGGGTATGCTTTTAACATATTATGAAAAATGATGTAAGTATATTCAATAAAGAATGCTACACTCCTAAATCTTGTGAATAATCAAAATTAATTAAATGCGGGAGTGTTTTGAATGCTTTAAGATAGTTTTAACTTCGCATTCATATTCTTCAAGCCACCCTAATTCCAAATTGCTGAAAGGCTGCTAAATACCTTCCCACGATCAATATATATATATGGCAGCGATACATATGTCTTGGGAAGATGCAAGATGATTGAAAAACGTCAGTAATATTGTATGAAAGTAAATCTCAGTGTATCCATGTAAGAATAGTATTATCTCTTTATATGTATTATGACAAAGATACAAATACATACTGCTTATGTTTATATCTCTATGTTTTTAATGTCATTTTTTTCATGCCAATTAGAAGGACAATAACTCTGTTGAACCAATTCGATTTGGATATTGATTTATTCCATCTACGTACGAATGAGTCTGCATTTTTTTTCAATTTTTTTTCAGTAAAAGAATTAAATTAGCATTTCCGCTCAATATGCTTTACAAAATAACTATGTTTTTGGAGCCAGAACCAAAATATTAGTATTAAAAAATATTAGTAAATATTGTACACGTTTTCTATAGAGAAAACACACATAAAAAAATCAATATGTCATTTTTGCATGACTGAAATTTCAAAAGCAATCTATGACTCTTAAACAGGCGTTCTACCAACTAAGACACAGTAAAAATGCTAGTTCTATTAATATACGAAGGATTTTTGATGATGAATGTATAAAGCTATGTCTGAATATTAATAATTCACTAAATAATATTTAATATTAGCATTGTGTAATGCCAAAAGGTTAAGTAGTTTTACATTTAATTAGGGGAAGTTAAAACAATATCGATTCATTCTCACTAAGCCTCAAATGGTCATAAAACATTTATAAATGTCAGGGATATGAAAAGTTTTGAGGACCTCTCGGCCGACCTTTAAATCGTACTTATGTTTTAATTGCATTACGCCCAAGCAGATGTGTCACCTAAACTTTAATAAATATGGCTAATGAATATAAATATATTTTAGCTTTTACACGCTAAGAGGAAAAAGCTTTTAACAATTAGCGAGATTCTTATCTTTTTTAATAGTAATTATTATTCCTGTTTGTACTCAAATCGTTATTCGAATTTCAAAAACATCGCGTTTAGAAATACGCGAGAATACCTAAGGGTAAATAAACAAACCGGATAGTTATTAAGTATTAAGGTATATTTATGAATAGTTACCGTAGTTAATTAGAAGGAGTATTTTTAAGTTAAGTACCTAATTATGCAAAGAAAAAATCGTTTATCGTTGTAGTCTTAATACAGTTATAAGACTACATCTGAAATATATACCGTCTAATAAACCAACTTATGTATATATCTGTATTTGTTAAACTTGGGAGGTTCCGATGGGTGCACTATGTAACAAGAATGGTCAGTGCTTAACCGCCGAGGAGAAATCTTGGATACCAGACAGAACTGTCAATTAGTAGGCCCAGACTCCGGTGGTTGAACGGTGTCAACGAAGGTGCTAAAGCGACCAGCGCCTAAAGGACACTGGCCCAAGATAGGGTGAGATGGAAGAAGTTCTTAAGGAGACTACAACCCGCCCGGTTGTTGTGCAACATTTAATGATGAAATTGTAAAATTTTATATAATTTATATTTGCTTTTATGCAATAAACAAATAAGAGTATCTTGAATGATTTACATAGTTTGAAAGAGTCTCAGAAAAATATATATTTGAAAAATTGTTTTAACCGAATTGGATTCGTACACACGTATATCGCATTCCAGACGAAAGCTCGTCTAAGGAAACTGTCAACGATCTTAATAAAATAATTACAAGATAAAAAGAACTTTTTATATACAACGTTTTTAAATTCTGTTTAACCATATAAACTTGACTTGACTAGCTACGATCAAAAAAATTAGTATTCAACATGTCATATTGATTTCGTGGTAACGCACGTATATATTATTAATTAAACAGACCCCCTAGCAACCAATAATGGTGTCGAAATAACTTTTCATACAAAACAGAATTAACTGAAAATAAATTCAATTCTACTTAAGGGGGGACATGCTCGTCGAAGGTCAAAATTGAGTTTTTATTGTATTTTCAAACCATGATCCTGGACAATCCTTAAACGTTGTAGATAATCTATTTATATAATTTTGAAGCCTTATTATCCTTTATAGTTATTTTAAATATTTGATGACTGCATAAAGTATTTTTGTTACATAAAATAGTATTCTTTTAAACCTCTCGCTCTAATGTTGTAGAATATAGTCATATTTCGGTACATAACTGTGCAGTGGTGTTAAGATTTTTTACATTTATTAATTTTTAAACGCATTTATAAAACCATTAGTATAATTTATTGCGAGATAATTTTTGTAAAATATTCACGATAAAAAAATATATTGATAATCTCTGTGATCCCAAATTTGACAAGAATTAGGCATTTTATTATTCAAAAAATAGGCAAGATTAACACATTTGAAGATGATTCTAAAGATTTTTATTATAAGCTTTGTTTTTGACCATTCAAGTGTGATAAACATCTTATGATTAATGATTGCTTTATAATAATTATTGACCTAAGAATAAGGTAGTGTTTTTTTGAAATACGCCATTTCTTTTGTCATTCCCTAGTGGTTAAGCTACAACATACGGCCGTAGCCATAAATTGACAAACTATAATTAAAATAGGGAGTAAAATTATGTTAACGCGCGTGTTTGAACATGTATCTAACCGATTTTTTTTTAATTTTTTTTAAACGGTACCTACGACGAACACGTGGGCCGAAAAAAATGCATTGGCATCGTGTTCTGATATTTTCTAAAAGTTTCAAATGCCTAGCTAGTCGGGAAGTTAGTTAAAAATCGATTACAAGATTTCTACCGGACAAATAAGAATACGAGCTAAGAAAAACGTTGTAAAATAAGCATATCTGTATTTTTTAATAACGATATTAACATTACTAAGTTTAACATCAATTTTGCAATATTAAGACGTCAATTTTATTTCAAATTTGAGCTACAATGTAGGTATTTACGTATCTATTTCCGAAAATAGTCGAACATATCGTTTTAAATGTAGGTATACCTCTAGCAACTCTATTATTTGAATATAATATAATTGAATCCTTGAATATTTAATATACATGATTTTGATACGTAATAACGGTAATTTCTAAGGATTCGTATTTAATATGTAGATTGATAACCCATACAAATGTTATTATTCGGAAACTGCTTATTATATTAAATTAAATTTTCTACTAACACAATATCAGTTTAGTTAAAAACAAAATAACATATTTTCTATAGAATATAATATATTTAGAGAAATATCAACTGTTTATTACTAGGTTTAATTATTAGATGTAATATGAACTATGTGCTGAATTCCTACAACCGATAATAATTGCCAATCAGTCAAAACTAAAATATTCAATAGACTTAGTTCATTTACTAAGAACAAGTGGGGAATTATTAAACATACATAGAGCTAAATTGGTTTGGTTATTTATTAATATTAATCCTCTTAAAATTCAAAGACTGACATAAAACAACATGGATCCTTGTATCCTCGCCGTTCTGGAATAATAGGTGGTTGATACTTATCCATGCACGTGCCATTAACGAGATGTCGATTGAAGGAAAAGCGAAAATCTCCCCCATAACTCTTTGGAATCGCGTCGATTCCCTCGATGTGATTTATGGTGTCAATATTATTATTAGTGCCAATTTGTTCGGGCATGTTCGGGTTTACCCGAAATTTGTTGAATAAACTGAATATATTCAGTTAATTTAAAATATTATTTTAAAGCTTTTTTGCAAAATTTAAAAGCACGGCGCTAGTACATACTCGTACCTACATTGAATTTAGGATTTTAGTCCAATAAACATACTATTTTTTTTTAAATGTAACTTGTATCTCGCACTGAAATTTTTACTAGTAATTCGACTATTTGTGTATTTATTTTATCACTAATATCGTATAACTCTTTTTATATAAAATATTATATGTACAAAATTTTCCGGCCATGTCGGATCCTAATACGATCATATAGGCCTCTACAGAGTGGAGATTTGTATTAACAGGTTTTTACGAGAAATGGATGTCAGCCATTATTAGGCCTATTAGGTCCATACTCAAAACAATATAACGTGTACTTGCCAGACCTAAAATTTGAACATAGGACCCACGACGCTATAGGCCGACGCTTAAGCCGCACGGCCATCGTGGGTTTATAAACTATAAAATACAGTTGATTTGTACTGATACAGTGTATTTTAGAAATGTGAGCATGTCACGAAATGTAATTCGTAACAAAAAAAAACAAAACAAAAAACAGTGGTATAATAATTATCTTTCTGTAATAAACTATTCCTTTTGCTTCAAGGAATAATACACAAGTTTCAAGAATATAAAATTCATTATTGAACATAAACGTCCAATATACTTACATACAAATAACAAAAAAAATCGTTAATAAAATTATTGTAATTGTTAGAAACTTAACCTGATTAACACATCAAAAATATTTAAAAAAAAAAAAAATTAAAATGGTACAATACAATAATCCAACCACTCGATAGACAGCATCATGCAATATCACTTTCTGAGATAATGTAGCTTGAATGCTAAAGAGTTACGAGTAACATTGGCGGGAACGTGAAAATTAATATGTTATAGTGGATCTAGAGTTAATTCAGGCATGTCCAACTGTAAGTAAGATGTGATCTATTATGTTGTCATTCATTCTTAAACTTGAATTTGTCTTCATTTTGGCACTAATTAAACTGGTCCCCTCCTACTGTGCAAAAAGCCTACTGCACGACGGTAACGAGAAATTCAGGGATTCACATCTGCTCTTTCTCGTACTCCTGTGGCAAGCTGTGAGTGATGTAATAAGAATCAATTGATAAGATAACATTTCCTAGGCTTCCTCCTGGTTAATTTTAAAGTGAAGGAAATATAAATAGAAATGGTTAATATTGTATACCCTTCGTGTCAATGAAATCATATTATATTACAATTGAATGTATACGTTTTACACATTTTCACGACTCAATTTATATGGGCCTATAGTGTGATTGACCGTGATTAACACGTTGGAAATTTCTGGAGTAATGAACCCATAAATAATAATTAGTATAAAGAAAACTTCGCGACACTTCGTACCCTTGTGGCACAGCCTCAAAGGTTCCGTCGCCGTGGCCGATGCTCCCTCACCCTGCAGCGGTGCTACAAAAGCGACGTACGTGCTGCAGGTCTGACATGGCGGGAGGCGCAAAAGTTGGCAATGGACCGAGGGAAGTGGCGCGAACTTGTGCTTGCCCTATGCCCCAATGCTGGGTCGTGACAGGGTGAAAGAAGAAGAGAATAAAGATTAAAGATTTAAAAGAAAAATCGCTCCTAGATTATAATTATTGTTAAGTAAGCTCTATATAATACATGTTTGGCATACACGGTGGCCGCGTGGCTTAAGCGTTCGAGTATCATCCCGTGGGTCCCAGGTTCGAATCCTGGGTCTAGCAAGTACACATATTGTTTTTCAATTTGTGTGTGAGTCAGGGTATGGACCTAATAGGTTGAGCAAGTGGCTGACATCCATTTATCGAAAAAAAAAAAAAAAAATCTGTTAATACAAACCTCGACTCTGTGGAGGCCCATATGATCCTATAATTAGTATCGGACATAGTCGAAAAAAAATATGTTTTACAAGTCGTCTGGTAGTAAAGTAGATTATTAGAACCCAACAAATATAACAAGTAATATTATTTTATTAATCGTTAAACGGATTACTATGTAATGAATTTAATTGGTCAAATTCGGTCGACTCGACATAATTTTTGGTCTGGATAAAATAAGAACTCATGTGGACCTCAACGTGTTACACGCAGGCATAGTATAGTATTGAATAGAGTGGAATTGAAAAAATAACGAGGGTGCTATTTGGAGGGAAAGTCCCGTCCCTTTACCCGCCAATTATATCAAAAGTCAAGTACTTACGCTATGTAGGCGTAGAAATATGTACACAGGGACGTATTTAGGCGCACCGATACCTCCGTTATAATTTTTTTCTGATAATTGTATCGAAGTTTAATGTTATCATATAGCAAAACAATTATTGTGTAAATTTCATTTAAATACAGATATTATTATATCTATACAACAAATAAATATATTTAGTATGTATAACCTTTTCTGAATAGCAGTGGCAAAGGGTGACTTTTGGAAACAGGTAGGCTGTGGAGAAAGCACACTTGTTAGATGTATTTACGGGAAATAAGAAGATAATCCGTCATAACTACTGATGAATATGTAGGTACACAAAAACCGATGAAATTTCAAAAGCTCACTGATGGTATAAAATTAAGCAATTAATTAGTAAAGCGAAACGAGATGTCGCTTATTTTTTTAAACCTTCGAGACATGCCATAAATGGTGTTTATTGAAATAGTGGAAAAGATCGTAAAATTATTATGACAATTATACGATAGATGTCGTTGGGCATATTGAATATATTATTATGTGATTATATTATTTAATATGTCAATATAAAATTAAAAAATATTTTTCTTAAGAAGGTAGGCTTTAAATAATCGCCTAGTATGGAGTCTTCGCCACTGCCAAATAGGTACATATATTATCAGTGACGTCCCGTGGGGGTAGGCAGATTGAGCGTTGCTTGGGGGTGGCAGTTGCTCAACGAGCGACAAATCGAGAATAATCATTAGGTATATATATAAATAAATACATACCTAAACTTAGTAATAACGGGAATATCTTTTCATTAAAAAATTGAGCTCACTGGTTGGAAATAAAATGTATTAATTAACATGAAAAGTTTAACAGAAATGTAGTTTTTTGTCGAGTTCGCGATGTCTAGTTTACTTCCGTTGTTCTTGGACGTCACTTCATTGATGACCAGCAATGACACGTGCAGATTTTCGAATTATATTTTATTTATAGGTAGGTACATACTAACCTAATAAATTTATCCATATATTTTTGCCAGTCACTCGCGAGTTTTGAAAGTTGTATCCATACAAAAGGTGAAGTATCCATACAACACATTTCTTAAGATATTGGAGTCATGAAAGGATGATAAAAATACTGTATAAAAATGGGGCGGCATATTGGCGCTGCTTAGAGGTGGCATTTAGTCTAGGGACGTCACTGTATAATATGTAAAGTGGTAAAACACTGATTATTTTGTCATGTGAATAAATTTCAACTAAATTTCAAGCCAAGGGGCTGGCAAAAATACATATTAAAATATATTGATTTTTTTTAAATGTGTTAGCAATGGACTAACTAGGACTCCTGTCCTAGTCCTGCGCGTTGAATAAAGTTCAAATAATATTAAAGTCTTCCCAATGTGTTACGAGTATTGTTTTCGCCTCCACCCCTTTCAACTCATCCCCTAAATATCGTTAAAAGAATAAGCTAATAGCTTAATGCCTATTAAATATCGTAATTCATTGTGATGGCTTATAGGTAGGTACACATATCTTTTTTTTCTATACTTCCAAAATAACCCATAACAAAATAAATATGTGAATATGTTAAAATAATTAGGAAGCAGCTACTTGGTATGCTTTAGGTAATTTCGAAATACGAAATATAATTTAGATAATATTCTTAATATTTTTGAAAGATCGTGTCGCCTTTTCAGACTCACTTCCTAAAAGGAAACCTGCAATACGGTTTATAGAGCTTTACGCTGGCTGTTTCATCTCTGTATTATGTTATTCTGCATGTTTATGTATCGCCTAGAGGTTCCCCGGTTTTCATATTATCATATTGTGTAAATTCTCATATTTTTTTACGACGAATATTACAAAAAGTCAAGCAATTAGGAATTAATATTCTCAATACGGCGCTGTTTCGTAGACAAATAACGGTGTATGTCTTCGTCTGAGATGAATGTTCATCGATTTTCACCAAGTCGGAAGGCGGCAGAGGTAAATGTCAGTTAACGACAAAATTCTGTTCTAACAAGTTTCACCTTCTCTTTATAGAGTACTTCACTAACGTGTTTCCTACCACTTATGACGATGTATATTACCTATTATACGTATGGATAATACCACATTTCATTCAAATTAATAAATTAATATATCAAGATGGAAAGTCTTCTTAAATTAAAACTATTATTATATTTTTTAATGTTCAAATTATCATCATGATGCCTGGGACATGGCCTTGCGGGTCGACCAGTTAAGTGAGATAAAACACTCACCATAAACTCGGCACTATTTTAGTTAAATAATTATTTTGATGTGTCTGTATGATGCCATTTGATGTGATAATTATGATTATTGATATAACTAAAAGATAATTCAGTTGTAGAATTTTATTTTATAATAATTATTTGTATTGTGTTTCATGACTAACAAAAATGGCCATTTATCCAATATGTCGCTACCACAAGAGGACACCGCGATAAAGTGCTACATAATATGATGCCTAGTGCCAACAACTCAATGATTCAAGTGGATTTAGTTAGAAAAATCGCTATAAATACCGTTAATCTTACTTCGCGGAACACAGGGATATCATTTCAGCATTTGGGAAACACTACTTTAGAACATCATAACGTTTCCCTTAGTCATAGTGATAGAGAGGGGACCCCACCCTGGCCTAGAGGCCCGCTTCAGGATATGGGGGCCATGATCATCAGCATAGGCATTCTAACAAAATCTGGGTATTGACCGCCTGTAAGAAATATCTTCATTCGACTCTGTTTACTACAATTTACCACTACTACCAAAGCTTCATAGATGCTATGTCAATTTGTACACAGTTCAACTACTGTAATCTGTCTCCAAATCATTCTTTTCTTTACTGTATATTGAAGAAGAACCTCATCCGTAGTTGGACGTATTTCATCCTCGAGACGTGACATGCTGAAGTGGTTTGCACCACTTTTACACGTGTGACGACAAAGGGATTAATATCTTTCGTTACGTCATGTCAAATTAATAATATTTAAAAAATCAATTAACCATTTGTCATTATGGTTAGATAAAAATACAAAATTTTTCACAATATTGATCGATATAAAGTGTAAATATTGTATTACAAAATAAAATATTCAACACAACCGATGTGTATAATATTGAAAAAATATGTGTTTACTAATTGCTGGAACCATAATGTGATAAAGCTGATTCTAATATCTGAATAGTATGTTCAAAAGTTATTCCTCGATCTGTGGTACTAGCGATCATGTATGCCAGAGGTAGTCAACCCAACCTGGTCCCTACCGCCCACATCATGGTGGGTGGTAGGGGTTTTAAAAACATTTTCATTATGTTTAAGCATCTAAGTACACGTCTCCATTCATCTTTAACTATAATAATTCGAGTCGTAAATAAATTCAAATTTAATCCAATTCAAAAAATGATAGAATATTTCGACAGCTTTGCCATGACAATAATGAAGATCGTAGTATATTCTTGAAAGAGATATCTCTTGATAATGGCCTCTGCAACGAGCCCGAAACGTCGAGTAAAGAAGGAAGAAGGAGACACGGTGAAAACCCAAGAATATACTACGATAAAAAACAACCGTGAAAGCCTCAAACATTAAATAATGAAGATTTTATTAGGTTACTTTTGCACACAGAAGTTCGGTGGCTGTCAGAGGGTGCATCTTTCGCTCGTTTTGTAGCATTATATTATTATGATAGTGTCATACAATTTTTGAAAAGTAATAATGAGACCAATCGGTGTCAATAGTTAAAACCAGTAAAGAATGATGCCTTTTATTTGGCAGATATTTTCATTTATAAAGTAAAGTTACTTCGCTACTTTATAAGTTAACATTACTGTGGAACCGGTGGGCGGTTAGAAAATTTTACTACTAACAGAGATACAAAAGTGGGTGGTTGGTATACAAGGTTGACTACCCCTGGTATGCAATCAAAATTATTCATTTTTTTTTAAATTAAGAACAGCTTAAGGGGGGACATGCTCGTCGAAGGTCAAAATTGAGTTTTTATTGTATATTCAAACCATGATCCTGGACACTCCTTAAACGTTGTAGATGATCTATTTATATAATTTTGAAGCCTTATTATCCTTTATAGTTATTTTAAACATTTGATGACTGCATAAAGTATTTTTGTTACATAAAATAGTATTCTTTTAAACCTCTCGCTCTAATGTTTTAGAATATAGTCATATTTCGGTACATAACTGTGCAGTGGTGTTAAGATTTTTTACATTTATTAATTTTTAAACGCATTTATAAAACCATTAGCATAATTTATTACGAGATAAGTTTTGTAAAATATTCACGATAAAAAATTATATTGATAATCTCTGTGATCCCAAATTTGACAAGAATTAGGCATTTTATTATTCAAAAAATCGGCAAGATTAACACATTTCAAGATGATTCTAAAGATATTTATTATAAGTTATGTCCTTGACCATTCAAATGTGATAAAAATCTTATGAATAATGATTGCTTTATAATAATTATTGACCTAAGAATAAGGTAGTGTTTTTTTGAAATACGCCATTTCTTTTGTCATTCCCCAGTGGTTAAGCTACAACATACGGCCGTAGCCATAAATTGACAAACTATAATTGAAGTAGGGAGTAAAATGATATTGACGCGCGTGTTTGAACATGTACCATTTAAAAAAAAATAAAAAAAAATTCGGTTAGGTACATGTTCAAACACGCGCATTAACATAACTTTACTCCTTACTTTAATTATAGTTTGTCATTTTATGGCTACGGCCGTATGTTGTAGCTTAACCACTAGGAAATGACAAAAGAAATGGCGTATTTCAAAAAAACACTACCTTATTCTTAGGTCAATAATTATTATAAAGCAATCATTATTCATAAGATTTTTATCACACTTGAATGGTCAAAGACATAGCTTATAATAAGTATCTTTAGAATCATCTTCAAATGTGTTAATCTTGCCGATTTTTTGAATAATAAAATGCCTAATTCTTGTCAAATTTGGGATCACAGAGATTATCAAAATATTTTTTTATCGTGAATATTTTACAAAAATTATCTCGTAATAAATTATACTAATAGTTTTATAAATGCGTTTAAAAATTAATAAACGTAAAAAATCTTAACACCACTGCACAGTTCTGTACCGAAATATGACTATATTCTAAAACATTAGAGCGAGAGGTTTAAAAGAATACTATTTTATGTAACAAAAATACTTCATGCAGTCATCAAATGTTTAAAATAACTATAAAGGATAATAAGGCTTCAAAATTATATAAATAGATTATCTACAACGTTTAAGGAGTGTCCAGGATCATGGTTTGAAAATACAATAAAAACTCAATTTTGACCTTCGACGAGCATGTCCCCCCTTAACGCATAAGTTAAGTTGGAAAGCGTAAAACGATCACAAGAATAAAAAGCGGATAAGGAAGCCCAGGTCACACTTGTCTTCTCAGCAAGTGGATAACTACCGTATAAATCGACGGATAGTCAGTGCAAACGTTCATGTCTGATCCAATATAATTAATGGTATCCGGCAAATCATGGTAATTTACTGAACTGGAATTTATGCAGAAAAACGTCATGATAACGGTAAATATTTTAATTATTATTGTCAGTTTACAAACTCGACGCAACTCGTCAACTTTATATCTGTAATTTTGTTGACATTTAGAACACTTTATTAGTTAATTCTGACATTTCCGTCTGTCAAACGCACGACACGACAACGGTTCGACGAGCGTAATAACCTTTTTTTCGTATAAGCGATTGAGAAATAGCCATTCAACAAATGCCCTGTACATTGATCTAAATCTTTAATTGATGATTCCATCTACTATTTCCGCCAATTTATTGCTTGGCAACATCACTGCTTTATAGCGATTAATCGATTTGAGTACCTGATTAATCCATGGAATAAATTTAATAATAATAAGTGTCTAAAATAGACAAAGAATTTTATTCGTAATAAATTTTCGAGTTGACACCGTCTGTTCTTCCTATTTCTTCTTTCGTTGAGAAAAAAAGGAAGAATACACAGTGATAACACAACCGTGACAGTTTCAAACAGTATAATATAGACAATTTTGGTTATACTGGGTATATATTAAGTTAGTTATACGTATTACAAAAACTGTAAAAAATAGTCCTAGTCTAGACATTATAAAATAAATATTCTTCTTTTGCTCCCATATCCAGTCCTCAGATCATAATAAAGAGATCACACGGTGATCACCTGGTCACTTGCCAGTCGTCTTGCATCTTCCTAGATCATCATATAATCTTATAACTCCAGTGCATATACACTGGATGGTAGACCTTTCAGTTAGCAGAAAAGATTGGCCAGGCTGAAACTTTCCTGAGGCATTCGCAATTTAACCAGACTTAACGTTGCTACTTAATTTTAGATGTGACGAGAGGCTGCATGGTCCGCTTTCCCATATTTTCATTACTCTTCAGTCCTTGCATTTTAGTCCTCAAAGCAACAGAGAAACATTATACTGAGTATCTAGAACATAAACATATAGCGCCTGTACACTACATGAATTTATTGGTACCAGTAGTGTGTAATTTAAGCTATCGCTATAATAAATATTTATACGTTAAAGTCTACTCTTCCTGTCCTCAAATCTCATTCTTCAAGCGTAAGCGACTCGCGATGTTGTCATAGTATGGTGTTATTTGTCAATAATCGGTAAACGTCAAAATGTTCTATACGGTGTAGTTTGTATTTCTTCCGACAGGTTTCCACTATCGTTCTACTGCGCATGCACATCCGTCATGCAAGTACCAATTTCGCTACCAAGAAGCTTCTCATTTTTTTTTATCCATGAATGGAATCTTGCAACTTGCACGATAATACATGTTTACACGTCATGCATTTTCTTGTTTCGACCGCGATAATACTTACTGTCAGCAGTAAATCCATGCACGTGTAAACGAGAAATTACAAGTTATAATACAAAATAATATGTTGAAAGTACGTTCACGCTTCACGTTCACGGAAATATATCACTCATATTTCTCGCTATTGCGTCTCGTTATCTGGGGCTGAGAAGCAGAAGGCGGTAAGTCACAAAAGTGAAATTGTTCAAAGGAGCAGTTTTTAAATTTAAAACTGCTTTGAATGATACAATAAATTAAATGAGATAATGATGGTTTTTTCAATTTCTTTTATTTTGTTTACTGTCAATTCATGGTGTAACTGCATTGTATTGTTGTTTAATTTAATAAAACACATTTTTTGTTGTACTTATTCCACTTTCAATGAATAAATTAGGACCGGTTTCGTCCGCCTCAGAGGGACATTTTCAACTTTTGAGGGACATTTAAAACCGGTCCTAATTTATTGATTAAAAGTGGAATAAGTACTACAAAAAATGTGTTTTATTAAATTAAACAACAATGGTTTTTTTTTTATTTCAGTATAAAAAACATAATGTTCTTAATTTTTTTTTAAATGCTACATATCAAAAAAAATTTTTTTAATATTAAATAGCATTGGATGCGAAATAAGAATTGGACCTACTTCACTCTGCTACTGGAAATGTTGCCAGCCAAATGAAAAACTTTAATAGCACAATGAAGTAAGTCCAACATTTTTCATATATTATAGTCGATATGAATGTCACAATTTAGAAGCGTAATGCGATACGTCACGCAGCTGCATTCTGATTCTACATGGTAGAGGACTTACTGCACAAATTTATGATTTATCTTTAAAAGTACAACATTTTTGGACTTGTTGCAATCTGCTT
The DNA here is from genome assembly GCF_057557595.1 of Rhyacophila brunnea. Taxonomy (NCBI): domain Eukaryota; kingdom Metazoa; phylum Arthropoda; class Insecta; order Trichoptera; family Rhyacophilidae; genus Rhyacophila; species Rhyacophila brunnea. The sequence goes on from NW_028232774.1 coordinate 29,025,706, forward strand.
CTCATAGATATTAGTCTCATTTAAAAATTGACACCAAAACATCATTTTCGTAAAAAGTGGACTTACCGCCATCTGCTTCTGACCCCCAGATGTTATACCTTCATCCAACTCAGATATACTGATGTCATCCGTCCATATTATTAGTGAATCTACTCCAATATCCCATTTAAAAACTTCAAAACTAAAGCCTTTTTCCACCACCTGTCATCCCTTATTATTCGTATTCCCCGATTGATATCTTCATTCTGATTTTATCCGTCAATGAATTTTTAACATTATTCGTCCCATCACTCGCTGTGCCACTCTTGATTAGTATACTAGGTCAGCTGTCAGGATCCATGTCTCAGATACACATGTCATCATGACACACATCGATCGAAGACCCTAATTTTGAGAAGTTGATCGGAGTAGGTTCATGATATCTATTAGTACACTAAAAACAGCCAACTAAACCAAATACGACGGCTTAGTTATTTGTAATGTATTGTTTACTAACATGTTTGTGAAAAAAGAATATTATTCTAGTTTACATCGTAAATACTTTGCTCGACGATATTATCTTAAAATCGTATAATATGGAGGTTACCATGTTTGAAACTAATAGCATCATATTATGTTTGTTTTTTTTTTGTACGTTAAATATTCTACGATAATATTATTTGCAATGAATGTAATGGTAACATACTATTCAATATTGAATGTTATCATTGATAATAAATACAACGTGATATGATTTTGAAGCTAGACGAACCCAACAGCGTTAAGGTTATTTCGTTTGAGTCAGTTGGCTCTTAACTCCCTACATCGTGTACTAAACAACCCAACTACGAATTCAGCCAATAATAGATCGAGATATTATTTATTAATGCTTCAAAAAAGCCCGACGCTTTCTAAAAAAGCTCTTGTGAGATACTGTTATAGCGGTTTAGCAGACATTTTACCGTCTACTTCGAAAAATAGTGGATCATTCTGTAACATTGTATGGAATAGTGTTTGTTGCCTATGTTCACTTTGTAAATGTCTTAGTACTAAATTAATAAGGGTTAACCTGAGACTTACACTTTATTTAAGCGGATACTCTAGTTTATAAAGAATAGCCCGATACTATTTTACCAAACATTCTCATTGATTTGTAAAAAATACGAAATAAATGAAGTCATTAAATGAAGAAAGTATAAGGTATTGAAATATAAAGGTTTGCAATAGATATAACTAGAAAAGGTGCTCTTGCGGTAAAGAAAATATTAATTAATACAAAATTTAATCAGGGCTTTAGATTGCGGTGTCACATGGATTCGACTAGCAGTGAAACATTTACCTATAGATATATTATAAATGGATAACATATAAAAGTTATTAAATATATTGAAGTATGTATAGTTAGTAATTAGGGCGCCAAATGTAATCTAAATATTATGTAGATAATGAAACAATGCACATGTTATATAAAACATTAATTATGTAATTTAGATAGTTTACAATTATTTATTAAGACGGTACTTCAGTGAAACGACAAATAATTTTCAACTATAGGTGCGACGAAATTTTAGACTCACTGGCAATCGGAGAGCGAACGTCGAGCTGTGAACACGTAAATTTGTTTCGTGACGGCGACGGTGGTATTAATTCTTAAATCGTGTAAAGATGACTAAAAAACGTTACCCATTTATTTGAAAAAGAAAACATGTCAATGCATATATTATTATTGTTACTAATAGAATTATAAACAGAACATTAAATGGACGCTTGTTGGATTTATATGACAAATTATATTTCGTTCGGCACGCGTCATTTGCACAATCCGCGCATCGCCTAGCCACGATCTTTTTAGACCATGCCTTAATTGAGGTATAGCCTTAAACGATAAAAACACCTATCTATTAATTTAATTAAACTAAATGAAAATAGAAGAGACGTGGTATTTTCTAACGATTATTGAGACTTGTAAACTTTATTCACAGACAGGTTTTTTATATAAACATTAAATATACATTCACGATTATTTATCTGAACCTCTTTTGTTCTTTGATACAAACTGATATCGTCTAATTCATAGTTTCTTAACCGGTGGCCCGCGAAGATTTTTGGGTGGGCCGCAAAAATTTTCTGCAGTTCAAAAATAGTTACCTAGAAACCCAAAATTAGAAAGTGGGGTTGTATTATATTTCAATAATTGTTTCAAAAATAGTGTAAATATAAATATTTATTATTTTATCCCAATGTTGATGGTCCGCAAAACATTTTTTTGTGTGGTCCGTATATGTAAAAAGGTTAAGAAACATTGGTCTAATGCAGTGGTCGGTAAACTCATTAGTCAACAGAGCCAAATATCAACAGTACAAGATTAAGATTTCTTTTGAGAGCCAATTTTTTTTAAACTTTAACTATATATTATGTAGGTACCTACACTCTTTATAAACTTTAATTAAAGTTTTAAGTTGTTAATTAAACTATGGGTATTCTGAATAAAACTTGATATCATACTGTAATGATCTTATTTATTGATAAAAATTAAATTGTAAGTAAGGTATCCATAAAATTAAATCATGAAAATTACCGACAAACACTTAATGTGAACAATGGCCTTGCATCTCCTTGAAAAGTTTGGATAAGTCAGGTTTGTATATTGTTGTTTTATGAGCGAAAATAACGGTAAATATTTAGAAAATCTTGGGAAAGAAAAGGGAACACACTACTATCAAAACTTTTATAGTAGATTTCCTAAAACTTGGTTTAGTAAACATTGTAAAATAAAGCGAGATGCAATAGTGACAATAGCTAGAAGCAGGACAGGGCATTACAGTCTCAACGAATCATTGTACAAAATTAAAGTGGTAGATAGCCCTCAGTGTCAGTGTGGACATCCCATTCAAGATCTTAACCACATTGTCTGGCAATGTGATACCTATGACCAGGAGAGAGAAGTGTTATTGAATAAGTTGGGAAAATGCAGGTTATACCCTCCTTTTAAGATTAATTCATTCCTGGCAAAACAAAATAATCCAGTTATGAAAATTGTACATGAATTTTTCCAAAAATGTAACGTAAATGTCTAGTGTATAGTATAACAAAAATGTAATTCTATTTATGCCTGTAGTTAAAAAAATGTATGTATACTTTTGTAAACCATTGTAAAACAGAATAGCCTTCCATTCAGAGAAGAGCTCAATTGCTTCCAAATAAAGAAAAAAAAAGAAAAAAAAAATGTTGTTTTTAATTTTAGGCACGATTCCAGATTCTCATCAATAATACGACTTCTCAATTTCCTCTTGATAAGGTTCATACTTTAAAAAGACTGTTCGAATGAATATGTAGAACCGAAAAGGGAAAGAACAGCACATAGCACATGCAAGTTTTTTCAACTGATCATATGAAACAGAGCCGCATTCAAGAGGCCAAAGACCCACATGCGGCTCGCGAGCCGCAGTTTGCCGACCGTTGGTCTAAAAATCTATAATGAAGCTATATTGTATTAAACTGAATTTAATTCGATGCCCTCAGATTGGCATCCGTCATTTTTTTTGTCGGCACTCGGCAGTGATACTTTTGTATGAAAGAGGAAAAAAAAACAATTTCCTGTCGTTATCATTTATATCCTCTCTTATACTTAATGTTGGGTTAGGTACATTTGCAACATGACATCCATTCCGGTAAAAAGGTGACATCTATCTACAAATAGTATAAAATTATTGGTCTGTAATTTACTACATCGTATAAAGCTAAACAATTATATCGTACACCTTCAAAATGTTAAAAATTAAAGCTTTATTGACAGTGATAGAATTATAAAAATATATCTATCTTTAATGATTTAGCACAACCTACTATATTATTGAGAATGACGGTAACTCCAAAATATCCTTCCATTTAGAGCGATCCTGCGCTGATCTTGTAGCTTTGGTTATCGCTAATTTCTTGATTGTATTGCTCCATCTAAAATCTCCCTCCTTCTCAGCCTTCTCCATTAGACGCCACCAGATAGCACTCGTCTTTCCAGACTGCTCGGGTCACGTCTTACCACGTGACCAAAAATTGAAAAACGCGTCTCTTGCAATCGCTTAAAAGGCATTATTTGATGCTTTCCAGTATAGATACATTTGTACGCCTGGACATATATGGTATGCGGAGCATCTTCCGCCATAACTTTATCTCGAAAACGACAATGTTTTCCCCAATCAGATTCTCTGAAAGTCTAGGTTGAACATATGAAGATTGAAGGTATTAAAATTTTAGTTTTTAGACTTTTTTTAGTGTTTTTTTGTGATTTTTCTATACCTTGGTAAGATAACTGATAGCGTTCTTGGGCATTGCAATTATTTGCTTAATTTGATTAAGGCTTTAGCCGAGGTAGGATATGATAAATAGTTCACCCGTTCCTAATAGTTTACAAATATATATCGTAACCTCAATACTACAACTAGATAACTTGATTTTCACCGTTTTTGAGATAACTATTGAATATAATTCTACATTATTTCCTTCTCTACAAAAAGATAAAACTAGGTAAGTCAGAAGTAAATGGGAACTGTATTAATTTTGTGTTTGAAAATATTAGATACTTAACTTAAAAACCATAAATGCATTAAATAAATAAAATAACATATCTACAATATTTTTTCATACAATTGAATATTATTATATTTTAATTGTTTCCAAATTATACAAGCACAATTTTACATTTGTATTTTAAATAATAATTATAGCCTAGATTTGTGTTAAGCAAGTAAAGTTTGAATCACAGAACAGATAATAAATAGAATACCAATAGGCTATATTCAATACGCCGCATGGTGAAGCAGGCTTTTGAATGTGTGAGTGTCCTACAAAAATTAAGCACGCATTATGCACGTGCAATAGTGTGTGTAATACACCAACATTAAATGAGCGTAAATGCATAAACCGAGAGCAGTTTTTAGTATTCGACGTTAAACGTATTCTAGACACGTGTGTAAGTTTAACCCGGATTCATCCTTACTCGAGTCGGTTACCTGCTGTCGCCTTACTCGTTGTGTATTTCAGTTCCCATTATTTATGAGTTCCCTGGTTTGAATTTAATTTTCTCAGCAATAACCAAATCAGAGTTATCTAGTTGTAGTATTGGTGTGAAGATATATATTTTAGACCTTTTAATATTTTACGCTACAATATGAAAGCTGATAATCGTATCACATTGAAATACACGATAACAAAAATTCTAAATTTGAAAAATAAACTTACACGAAAATAAAGGAGTCATTTATTTTAATCGGCTTGAAAAAGAAAACAAATGATAGTATACTTTCATAATTGTTTTACAGGTAACATCATTGTCTCTAAACTCAAAAGTAGAGACATTTAGTATCAAAGACACAACCAAGTACACGTTGAACAAACGGCATTCTGTCGTAACAGAATAACAGTCTGTAAATCACCATGTCATATATACAATATTGACAATTTTTCCAGTGTAGATACTATGGATCCACACCTAAAAATTATTGAGATAATAATATGGCGGTTAAGCGAATCGTCGTCGAAAACAAATCTTTTTAGATTAAATATATTCCATGTAAGGCTATATTATGTGCTCTGATTTGGGGTGAAAATAGTTTGATCAAGAGAGCAGACAGTAACATTGAAAGGAAGATAAAGTAAATTGGAATTTACCTTACGTATCTACTACCCAAGGTGATTCTTTTAGAGAGCTTCAGAAGTTTTATTTCAAAGTTACATCATTATTTTACTCCTAGCGAATCTATTTGTCTGCATGGATGTCTTTATGTCTATGTGACATTAATAACGCAGCACGCGTATGTAACCTCAATACTGCAGGTTAAGTGTAGTGAGAGAAAACTTTCTGCTCACGAGCCATATACTGGCCAAAAAATTTCTTCGCCATGTTAATAGTTTATTCTTTAATTGGGCTCTCTACAATCTGATATGTATGTTGGCCACCTTACAAAGAGATTTTCATATAGATTTAATTGTTTTTTTTTTTTTTTTACAAAAAATGGATATTAGCTACTTGATCAACCTATTAAGTTCAAAACTAAAGTGAAAATTGTACAGACCCAGAATTCGAACTCAAGACCTACGACGTTACCACTGGTCTATCGTGGGCGCGTCAGCAGCCCTATGTTGTAACCTGTGACATGAAGTCACCCGACGACATAACGTAATTGTGACGTATGCTCAATACACGCATCGAGGCGAGCCGCCCAATGCACACGGCTCACCATAGATATTATTATTTTGAAACACCTATTTGTGTATGGGGACAATGAATAACGCCAGTATTAGAGTAGCGTTAATTTCTCGAAGACTATTGACTCACTCCGGTAGTACGTCACAATGATGTCATATGACGTCATGTCGCCGGGTGACTTCATGTCACAAGTTACAACATAGGGCTGCTGGTTAATGTTATAGTAATAAAAACAGGCATCTTTCAAAAACTGATCATTCCTTTTCTACGGGGCTACTTCCCTTGGCAAAATTTTTCTTCCATCATAACATCACTCCACTGTCCATCACTCCACATCACCTGCTGCTCTTCTGACAACGTGCCACACTCAAAGTAGATATTTGTCAAACTATTATGAGAGTATGCTATCATTTGTTTTCTTTCTCCACTTGATTAAAATAAATTATTGCTTTGTTTTCGTGTCAGTTTATTTTCCAAATGTATAATGTTCGCTTGCGTCCATCTTTTCTTTCACCTTACCTCTCATTCAATACGTCTTCTCATTGTCTCACTCTATCCTATATATTTACATATGTTTTCACTCATGCGTAACTATAACATGCTACATATTACACTGTATGCAAATATTTTAGTAATATCCAACGAATAAAAATAGAAAGGAAGGAACATACTGATTCATTGCAGTATAAAAACGGGCAACCAAATTCGCCTTTTTGGAGAGCGACGATTTTGCGTAAACAAATATCGTGTGGTCTGTACGTGTGCGTATAAACTTCGTATGTGTTTGTAATTTTGTGTATTTTATGTTTTTGTATCTTACAATGTCGGCCATATTTGCCGGCTTTTCTGATTGCCGTGATTTGTACCTACATACGCTCATTCCTTTTTTTTATTTGTATGTAATATAAAGTAAATAAGATATTTTTTCAACTAATATTTTGTGATCGGATAGTAAAAAAAACTCTTACAATGCTATAATAATTAGGTAGTAAATTAATATACTGTGTACTTCTTATACATATTTAAAATTGTATAACATATATATATATATAAACTAAACAAATTATATTGTTATGTTGAATTAAAAAAAATAACGCCTCGGAAATGGCTGCAAAAAAAATCGCTTATGCGAGTACGTCTTGGGCAATAGTGAAGAGATGTTCATCTTCGCTGCTCGAAGGCATCATCTGAGTGTCTTTTAGCCGACCGTTACAAAGTTGAAAGAGGCGTCGATGCAGGCTTTTATTCGCATCACGCGTCCCAGCGCCGCACTTAAGGCGCCGCGACGTCCGAACTGCCGACGCCGTTCTATGCTGTAACACGGCGCGGACTGAGACAGAATAATTTTTCATTTAACTTGGGCATTAAAGAAAAATCAAATGGAGGTCTCTTGTGGCATTGTGTTCATTTTAATTTTATATTATTAACTAAAGTAGCCGTACCGGAGAGTTAAAAAGAATCTATAACTGGTTTACTGAAGTAACTAATAATAAACATAACTTTTACCAGGGTCTACAATATCAGATTTAGTTAATTAAAATATATTTTTTACGCTTCGTACGATTTTATGATGTTATTACCCATAATTTTCTATATATAATATACTTGCATACATTACGTTATACTAAATAACGTAAAACAGAACTTACCTAAAGTTTTTACTAATCAAAAAAAAAACTTCGCTTCAACATGATAATTCATTTGTATATATTCAATATATTATAAATTAATTATTATTTTACTATCATGTCATTCTAAGAATAAATAAAATATATTACCTAATTATTACCTATTAGGTATATTACCTAAAACATGTAAACGAGAATAGCGCAAAAATGGTAGAGGCTAATTACAGAACTGTTTGAAATCTTTTACCGCCAATGAAATACACGTGAACGATCATTTGTTTCTTAGTCAGCGCCTGTCTACGTCTGCAGACATTGCTATACAAAATAAACTAATGCGGTTTGAAATTTGCGTCATAAAAATTTCCAAGCTATAATCAAAACAACATTCGACAAGACCACGCGTTGCTATTTCCGATGAAAACTGTCCAATGGAAGCAGACAGGGGCCCAATTGGCCACGGCAACTTGATATCGAACAAGCTCAACTTTAAGGCACTTGAAAAGTTTGCTGCATCGTATGGATGACGTAATGCTTCCGATCCCTCCTTAGATTCATCACGTTCAACTCCTGCCTCCTCTATTTCGGCAGAACTTCAGTACACGGCTACAGAGAACATATGTCACTAAAGATAAATAACGGCAGAGCAAGTCAAGATTCTTTTTTTTATACTCTTCATTTAAGCACTAAAGTGCATGCCATTCCATTCAGCTTTGTTTCTGGCCAAGAAAGTATGGAATTAAAATATTTTCATTCTGATACGTATATATTGTCGTGGATGGCGGCCGTGCACAAATCGCAGCTGCATATACATGGCGGATGGAGATGGGATAACTCAAATTATTGTTGGGTGAGTAGGTATACCTATGGATGAGTGATGCCAAAAGGAGAAACCAAAACGATTGAAATGAAATAAGTAATTATATTATATTAATATTGATTGTGTTATATTTTTATGACAACATATTCTAAATAATGTTATATAACGTAGACGTTCAGGATTTAAAGTGTTAAATTCACCTTACCACAGGGGTATTTTTGCTGCAACATGCATTATTAATTCTATACACATACAATCTTGTAATGTATAACGTAAAGAATAATAAATACGATGTATCTAATGTTGTTTTTATTGAACATAAAAAAGAAAACATTTTAACTGAGTGAAATGAAATAAAATTAAACAAAAAATGTTGTACCTTATACCTATATGTAATAAATTTTAGAACGATCAATAATTATTTCGTCTGTAGTGGTCTGTCTGAAGAGTTCACATCATAAAATTGGCTAAACGGTTGACTTGCTCATAAAAAAATCTGCGAAGTTTTACAAAGTCGCTTAGCTATCCCATTAATACAATAAAATTTATGGTGCAATGAAAAATGACATAGTTTATTAGATTGGCAACATTTTCTTTGTACACAGCTATATAGCGCCATTGTTAACTTATCAGATGACACTAGTCGTAACATAACTTAACAATGGCTTTTTAAAAACTTTAAATGGACGAAAACGATTTAGAATAATATTAAATTACGTCTATCTACTCCATATTTGATAAATTATCTATACAAAGACAGGCAACTTTGATAAAATTATAAATATAATCATATTAATGCTGCGAGCATTGATTGTATATTGTATGCATAAAACATGGTATAAATTCTTGTATAATCTATTTTTTATTCAACAAATAATTCGCAAGATTTGAAAATGAAACACTCTTCATTAAACATAGATACATAATTTGAAAACACCTGAGATAATATTATATTATGTATAATAGAAATAATTACAAGATAAAAAAAACTTTTTATATACTTACTACGTTTTTAAATTTTCTGTTGAATCATATAAACTTGACAATTCCATGTATTAATAATTTAGGACAAATAAGGAAATTGTCAACAAATCATTTTTTTGCTATTTTGCAACAAACAAAAAAATATAGAATACTGAAATGTCATTCTGACTTCCATAGTAACGCACGTATATAATTACTAATAATTTGGTTGCTAGGACCACCCACTTAGCAACCAATAATAGTGGATAAGATTACGGATTTCTTCCGAAATAACTTTTCATACGAAACAGAATTAACTGAAAATGAATTCAATTCTACTTACAGATGGCTAAAAGTATTGAAATAATGCATTGGCATCGTGTTCTAAAATATTATAAAAGTTTCAAATGTCTAGCTAGTCGGGAAGTTAGTTAAAAATCGATTGCAAGATTTGTACTGGATAAACAACCACCGGACAAACAAGAATACGAGCTAAGAAAAACGTGGTAAAAAATACGACGCCCAGCGGGACTCGAACACGCATCCACTGGATTCGGTCAAATCTTTACCGATTGAATCATGTGCGTCATATCTGTTTTTTTTTCTTTGGACTATGTCCGATCATAATAGGATATGGACTTCCACCTAGTGGAGGTTTGTAATAACAGATTTTCATTTTTTTTTTTACGGTAAATGGACGTTAGCCACTTGCTTAACAATTAGGTCCATACTCTGACTCCGAACACAAATTGAAAAACAATCTAATTTGTATTTTCCAGACCCAGGATTCGAACCTGGGACCCACAACATTATAAGCCGACGTGTATGCCGCTAGATCATCGTGGGCGCCAGGGTATCTAATTACGTCACAATAAACTAGCAATTTTGTACATTTCTGAAGCGCCTCACAAATTGCGTAATTTTTCAACAGTTGGATTTGTAAGTGTTTTAAAAAAATCAAAGTATCAATTATGTACCTAATTACTAACTAGTATCAGAAGCTTTCCAAATTTTAATAATACAATATATTATATATTTTTCAAAAGACTTTCTAGTGGTTATACATAAATCTGAAGTGTTTTCCAATTATGTATATTATAAATTCTTGTACCTATCTGTTTTTCTTCATTTCTAATTATTGTCTCATAGAATGAATTTATATTATTAATATTTCATATTATTAAGAGAATCTTGAAAAAAGAATATTGTATAATTTTATTTTATTATTACAACGTTTCTCTTAGGTCGTATTCTTATTTGTCCGGTGCAAATCTTGCAATCGATTTTTAACTAACTTCTTCACTAGCTAGACATTTGAAACTTTTAAAATATATCAGAACGCGATGCCAATGCATTTTTTTAATACTTTTAGCCATCTTTAAGTAGAATTCATTTTTAGTTAATTCTGTTTTGTATGAAAAGATATTTCGATACCAATATTGGTTGCAAGGGGGTCCTAGCAACTAAATTATTAAAAAATATATACGTGCGTTACTATGAAAATCAATATGAAATGACATTTTATTATTCAGTATTTCTATCAAGTACACATTTTTTTGATCGTTTAAGCTAGTCAAGTCAAGTTTATATGATTCAACAGAAAATTTAAAAATGTTGTATATAAAGAGTTCTTTTTATCTTGTAATTATTATTATTACAACGTTTTTCTTAGGTCGTATTCTTATTTGTCCGGTAAGTTGTCTATCCGGTACAAATCTTGCAATCGATTTTAACTAACTTCCCGACTAGATAGAGATTTGAAACTTTCAGAATATACCAGAACACAATCCCAATGAATTTTTTTTAATACTTTTAGCCATCTTTTCAATCAATTGAATTCATTTTAGTCAAGTCAAGTTTATATGATTCAACAGAAAACTTAAAAACGTTGTATATGAAAAGTTCTTTTTATCTTGTAATTATTACGTAATAAGTAGCTAATACATAGGAAAGAATACGTCGTTATATTATTATGAATGGTAAAAACTATTACCTACGTACTATTCTTCAAGCTTTTATTATACATCTGTATGTTCTTTATGGTGTTCGCATGCTATAGACGGAGAATATAGCACCAAGCATTTTCGATTTATAAATCATGAATAGACTACTCCGTGCTCAAGTGAACGAAAGCTTATTTGCAGGGGGGAATGTTTTCTTAACCCTCGTAGAATAAATGCATCCCCTACCTCTTGTGAATTTTCGAACCACTTTGTCGCGTCTGCCGGAGTGCTCCTTTGATGGGGTGACGTATAAGAGACTTGCAATCACGCTAACCATAATCATTAGTTGATTTTAAGACCCAAGTACTATTTTAAAGAAAACATTTCTAGAATATACGCTAATGAAAACTGCTTTGGCCGAAAATTTTGATTGACACCGTAATGTAAGATATTCAACCAATTAGTAATAACAAGGAAATATGTTTTAATTATTAGTATTCGTCGTTTGCACCCCTAATAGAATAGTGCAGGCATATACAACGCGATGATCGCGATATGGATTTTAATCGATCGCATAAAATACTAATGATCCATATGAATTATCGAATTGAGTCATGAAAGTGTAAAAAGCGTGTAGGTACATTCATTCGTTTTTAATATTTTCAAAATCAGTTTTAATTTTTTTTTTTTTTACATTATAGTGAAAATTACAAATTATTAATTTAAGACGTTCACAACATGACATTTAGAAATAAAAAAATATTATTAAAACAGTATGTATTATATAAAAAGTTATTTAACAGTAGAAAAGTGTAAATACAAAAATATATATATTTATATAAATTAGATACAAATACACCAAATGAGCTAAGCAGATCCTATTTTTAAAACGTATAAAACAATGCCCTTATGCACTATATTATATACACTTATGGCTGTGAGACTTGGTGCTTAACTCAAAATGAGGAAAACAAATTAGCTGTCTTCGAGCGCAAAATACTCCGAAAAATCTTTGGACCCACGTTGGAAAATGGGAACTACAGAATAAAAATGAACCACGAGTTGGAAGAGCTGATTGAACAGCAAAACATTATAAGATACTGTCCCAAAGACTACGATGGGCGGGACATGTGGAGAGAATGAAAGTTGGAGTGCCAAGGATCATGACGAAGTGGCTATCCCAACGGAAGAGACCCAGAGGTCGTCCAAGAAGTAGATGGGCAGACGCCGTAGAAGTGGACTCGTTTCATATAGGAAGACCTGGTAAATGGAGAAGTGTGGCAAGAGACCGGAGAGAGTGGAAAGCGGTTGTGGAGGAGGCCAAATCCCACCCCGGGATGTAGCGCCGTGGAAGAAGATAAAACAATGCCCACCTATACTCATCCTCACGCAAGTGGAATATGTCAATATCCGAAGTGATTTGGTTGAACATAGTTATCGCCCTCCCAATTGGCATTAGCAGTGGCAGGTTGGTTCTGCTACTTGGGAGAATAAACAACTGATGGTCTCTATTTCTAAGATAGTTATCAGGAACACACAGGTCAACACTGTCCAGAATGGCAGAGTCTTCATGTATACCTCGTATGACTCGAAAAAAATACGTAGCTAAATAAAGATCACTTCTAAATTGCAGACTGTAGTATGTAAGCATACCTAAGAGAAAGTCAGTTAGATAAAGCCACGGATAGTATCCAATATCTATACAACCTCAAGTAAAGGAGTCTCAAGAATTTATTCTGAATTCTCTCGACAATAAGGCCATACTTCAACTGATGCGGTGCCCAAACAACAGACCCACCTTGAAGTCTGCTTCGAACTAAATATAATATAATATGGTTTCCCTAAGATTACGCCCACTGTGGTCAAGCGTAAATGCACATGTTGTTTTGTCAAGTGTGTTTGCATCCAGAGAATAGACCTATAGACGAATCCATACATTTATTCTAAAAACAAAAATCTGTTAATAAAAATTCCATTCTGTGGAGGCTCATATTATTTTCTCACTGCAGTAGCTATGCAGAAGTCAAAAATTAAACTTTGCTTTGTCCATGAAGAAAAGGAAAGCTTTCATTATATAAATGCAGAAATGCTGCAAAACTACAAGTCACCGATTATCGAAGAAAATCTGTACAACGTAACATCATATTTTTATAGAAATATGATACGAAAAATAATAAATAACTTATTATAATATTATTCAATACTCGCATAAGTGGAAGAAGACATTAAAATATTATACATCAGAAATTACATCTGGTAAGAATGTGGTACGACGACTTCTTTAGATTTATCCTATAGATATTATTATATTATCGCGCTTTTAGATGACCTGTGTTAGTGTTAGTGTTAGTTCAGTGACGTATCAAAATAACTTCAATAATAAATATAATAACTAAGATTACAAGAAGAATATGAGGATTGTTTTTTTTCATTCAAATTGCAATTTTTCAATTCGATAAAAATGAGATATCGATACCCTAGTTCAGTGGTCTCCAAACTCAATAAGGATATGAGCTACTTTCAGAAATTGAAATTGTCTGGTGAGCTACTTATACATATTCCTTCGTTATATTTTTTATCATCGTCCCCTTTCGTTCCACACATAATATTATTATATTACTTAAAATAAATTAGGACATCGGACTTATAATAAAACATAAAATGCGTAATTTAATTATTTATTTATAAACAAAATGATAATTGAAAAATATCTTTAAATAAGTGTGAGTATAAAATATCCTCACCCCTAGTGTGGACTTTTAGTGGAATAACTTTTAAAAACTCCTCGGTCACAGTAAAATTACTGAAGATCATTCTTACAAATATGGCTAACTGAGATACACATCGGTAGATTCATCAAACTGGAGTGATATATAGCAACATCTCTACAAATCATTGTTTAATTGCAATTCCATTTCATTTCGGAGTCCAATAATAAAATTTCAGAGGCAAATTTACAAATATGATAAAATATCCTACTCGAGCTACCAAAAAAACCGTCGCGAGCTACTAGTAAATCGCGAGCGACCGTTTGGCGATCACTGCCCTAGTTATATAGAGAAATAACTCACAATTTTAACATTTTGAGTTAATAATTGCATTTGATAAAGAAATGTCTTTTCTTTATAATTCAATATAAAAAAAAATCAAAAACTTTTTCAACGGTTCATAAAATTGACTAATCCTTTATGAGATTAATCATTAATTTAATCATAAAAGGGAATATCTGGGTTAATTATTTGTTAAACTGTAAAATTTCATTGTGCGCTGCAAAGTTCAATTGAACTAAATAAAAAATTAAAACATTTAGTTCAAAAATCAAGGCTTTACCATTACTACTTACTACTACTTTAATGGAATTTGAAATTAAACTCCAAATGATTTAAGTTGTGTACTATAATAAATTCATATTTTTTGCGACCCGAATTTCGCCTGTATCTTCGGGTGATAATAATATATGTACCTTCTACGGTATTATCAATCACTTTAAATGTATACAACACGTGTTGCATATTATATATTGTAAATTTTATCAAGTATAATTTCCGAGTATCTATGTCCGTTTATAATAATATGTGTAAGGCTCCGAGTTGAAGAACAGGACCCAGAATATGTAACAATTGGACAGCTGGGAATTTTAAACATTATTCCAAAATACCACTGTCATACAGATGCCAAGACGTAAAATCTTATTATTGGGGTGGACACGTTAGTAGAATAGGTTAAAAATACGCACGCAAATAAAAATAATCACTCATATTCCAATAGTACATCCAGTGGAGATAATTTTTTTTAACTACACACAAATACAATCTATGTATTTATTGTAATTTTTACTCATATAACTGCAGCTATTTTAGTAGGGTAACAGGGGTGACAAAGTCCTTAAGACATGAACGTAAATTTGCAATAATGACTATTATATAAACGTAGGTAGTAGAATTCATTTTTCAACCAGATCCAAATAAATTTACTAGAAATTGCAATACCGGTATTTCAAAACCCGTATCCCAGTATTTTTCGATACCGAAATACCGGTTATAAAAATCATACAATACTGATATATTCGGTATTGTATTGATTATCGTGTCACACGATGTCTGGTTTACTTCCGTTGGCCCTTCATCGTCATTGGTGACCACCAATATATTATGACACATCTATAAAATATTAACATTTTAAAGATATTTATATATATATATATTTGTTGGTAGATACTTCTGTTTTCCCCAATTATTTTACCAATACCGGTATTCAATAGGAAATATAAAAATACCAGTATTTTCATTCGGTATTGCTATCCCTAGTATTTACGACTATGTACTATGTAGATAGGTAGGTACTATTAAATTTGATATAACAATAAGTTGGTTTCTTTTTTTATTCATCATAAGCGACATCCATTAAAAGTTAAATATAAATCGTATATAATTAAGTATAGAGAGAGTCTTATTATAATATATTTTGTCATCTTGCATTTTTAAAGTCCCCACACACTAAAAGTATAATATATTGTCATATTTTTTAAATAAAAATAGATTAATACATCGCCGGTTTTGCTTTTATATTATCTTTAAAAATCTATTTTTACCTGGTCATTTACCTCCATTTGATACACGTAATATAACTATTATTATAGTGCTACGATTAGTATCAAATATCAAAACATTTCTAGTATTCATTTAAAATATCTATTCCTATGCAATTATGTAATATCAGAATAGCCATGCAATAGAATGCCATTGATCTGATAATAGTAACAAAGTAACACAGGCACCCCCTTTTCAGGCATGCACGCCACTGGGCGAGTCATCAATCTCACATCAAATAATGATTGACAGTGCGTTTTATATCAAAAGTCAGCATTTCACATCCAGGGACAGTTAATGGGTCAAAAAAAAAACGATTAAATCATTTGTCAGTATTAATTAACATGCATACCAAGTTTTACTTAGCGCCTTATACTAAGAGATTCTACACCAGATAATACTATTCTTGGAATATTTTTTTAGACGAAAATTGAAACCAAAAAAGTTTTTTTTTCGTCATGGTCGTTCGTATTGCATAAACATATGGACTAACATTGGTTAAGTGGTCCAGTTAAATTTATTAAAAGCAACTTTGAATGGATATTGTAATTTTGGTAAATGAATTAACATACTGGTAATATTATAAAACCATGAAACATCACTTCCATGACAGGGTCAAAAAAAATTATATGTGCACCTTTGCTTCTCACTAAAATATATATATATATATATATATATACACCGAAAAGTAGTAAAACAAGACTAGAAACTAGAATAAATATTGGCTGAAACCATAAGGCCGATAACCTTTCATACTACATACGTAATACCATAGATTTAATATAACAATACATTAATAATAAAATAATTTTAATACAAATTTTCCAAAAAGTTTGTGATACAACTCTGTCGACACTCGATCCTTCAGCAGCATCTGGAGAAAATGGGTGGATAACGTTAAGAAGTACGCATAGAGGCTGAGTGTGACTGACTCGAGAGAGATAGAGAGGATGATTGTATAGTCGGCCATGGACCTGCATGGTCTGTAGTTCTAGCTTAACTTTACTAACTATCTAATATAAAATACGTAATCACTAAAAATATGTAATTATGACAAAATAATTACAAGATCAAAAGAACTTTTTATATACAACGTTTTAAATTTTCTGTTGAATCATGTAAACTTGACTTGACTAGCTTAAACGATCAAAAAAATTGTACTTGATAGAAATAATACTGAAATGTTATTTTGACATGTCATATTGATTTCCATAGTAACGCACGTATATATTAATAATTTAGTTGCTATGACCCCAGACCCCTAGCAACCAATAATAGTGTCGAAATAACTTTTCATACAAAACAGAATTAACTGAAAATGAATTCAATTCTATTTAAAGATGGCTAAAAGTATTTAAAAATGCATTGGCATCGTGTTCTGATATATTCTAAAAGTTTCAAATGTCTAGCTAGTCGGTCAGTTTGTTAAAAATTGATTGCAACATTTGTACCGGACAAATAAGAATACGAGCTAAGAAAAACGTTGTAAAAACTCATTCCATGCACATGGAGCTTTTCAATAATAAACCTCAAAATTTCTTAATAATTCTAGTGATCAAATTAGCTACAAGTCATTTCGCATTGCATATTCTCTTAGTAGTAAAGATGACACTGTGTTTTCTGAGATTAATTTACCATGGCCGTACTAAGACAAGTCTAAAATAAGTTTTTTTATATACAACCAACCGTTATTAATAAGTGCACGAATGACTAAAATCGCATATAGTTTTAGTAGTAATATAATAGCCGAAGTCAAACATAAACAACTTTTCCTTTTTTTTCTATTGAATCTCTTTAGCAAAAGTATTGTTTTAAAAATACACAAAACTATATTCAGTCTACAATCTACACAATAATATTCTATTATGATTTGTCATTATCGTTGACAATTAAACCAAATAAAATAAGAAAGTTAATATTAAAAAAAAAAAAATACAGTTTAGGGGTTTTCCTGTTATTATTGCTCATAAAATAGTCGTCAATATTATGACTTTTTTATATCATTGCCTAATTCTTTTCTTGTTTTTATATTTGCATAATTTTCATATATGCAAAGTGAATAACCTTTTAATACATTAAAAAAATCTAAGATTACAAATTCTTTTATATACACCGTTACATTGAATTCGTGTTTATGTCAAATTCCCTGTTTTATAGACTGAATAAATCCACCGTTTATCGTTTACTATTTAATACGCTTTTAAACAAGAATAATCGATGGTCAATTTAATGATTTTCGTACGACCCGTTATATCTACACCAGATTCATATGATTTAAAAAAACGAGTTTCTATTATTTCTTATCATTGTAATTTAAAAGAAATAAAAAACGCATTGGAATGGAAACACGCTCCCGAGTCTATATATTATGCGTTAATTGACATATAAGCTATTGCCTACATTGCTTTTATATCTTGATAACAAATAAAAAATAACAAATCTATAATATATCTGAATGTATTTTTGTTATCAATCTGGAGTAGGATGTAATACAGGGTACACAAAAACAATGAATTAAATTCATCATAACATAATAAAAACAACTTCTTTTAAAAAGTGAATTATCGATACTATGAAGATCGATTGATTGCCCATGATAAAAATTGAAATTAAATTACAATAGAATATTAGTTACAAAGTTGGTTATCTCCATATTATTTCGTAATTTTGAGATAATCGCAAAAACTATTAAGTAAATTTAGGATAGCAAATAGAATAATTTTTCTCGTGCATATTAGAAAATAAATAGGAAAGGCGAACAGTATAATTAAATGATAAAAAAACAATAAAAAAAAACATGATAAAAGTTGCTTAAAAATATGAAAAATAGCATTTGATGGACTATAATATATGAATGGACCTCTAGTTTAACACTATTTTACTAATAAACATTTGATAGTTTATGCGTGTGTATACATTTGATAGAAAAATACAAAGAACCTGAATCAAGATAAAAATTAAGGCAACCGACTTTGAAACCAATAGCATAAAAAGGACGATAGTGTATTTATTATTCGTATCGGTGTAGGAAAGAAAAATAACAAAAATTGTGAAGATGAAATAAGAAATAATATATTCTAAAAGTAGTTTTATTATCTTAGGGCCAAGACACACGGCGCCGTAAATTGACGTATACTGCGGTACCGCAACGTAATTTGCAGCGCCGTGGGCATCGGGGGCAGTGGTATCCTTTACATGGCTTTTTTATGATAATGGTTTTTAATCCTTGGGCGTATGCTATAGATATAAATACATAGGTACTGAAAAAAATTAACAACATAATATTATGTATTTGATCCAGCCGAGGATCTATCTACTTCTTTGTTATATTAAAATATATCCTAATATAAAATCTACTTAACTAAGCGAAGATACAGTAACTACAGAGATATAATGCAAAGGATTTACGTTTCATCGTAAATTCAATTGGCGTTATTTAGTTATACTGAAAAGACTTTTAACTTCAACTAGCTTAAAGATAGTTTTAAAGTATATTATACTGTAAGTTATATGTAGTTCGCGATGTAAATCGCATTAAACTTTACAGTTTGGTACCTAGTCATTTATAGGGATGAAAAATTTATTTACACTTGTTTTATAATATGAATACTTCAGTTCCGGTACAAGTCGAACATGTAGTGTTTTCAATGACCAATGTATGTAGCATATAACAATATTACCACTTCATATCAATTCACATAGTAAAATTGTATATTCTATATTTAAAAAATCAGGTATTTTTGTGAAAAATTGTACATATTTATTATCTCTCACGATTTACTTAAGAACTGACTGATCGTGCAAATTTAAAATTGTGTTGAAATGCTTACAGTTTTTGACAGATGCAGAAGATAATGAATATATAATTTAAAATGACTTCCAGCTAATTTTATCATTAGTATATAAGTAACCTTATTTCAGCTACGCTTTTATATACCTAGATTTTTTTTGTTTTTAATAGGTTTTCAACGTATTTTTATTGTTTAATATAATTAACAGGACTTACCGTTATTCCATACATTTTTCTACTGCTGTAATTATTATTAATGTTGTATATGCCTGCTTACCTGAAAAAAGAGAAAATATCATATTAATAAAATTAATAGTATTATACCTTTTTGTTCCAGTACAGTGTTAAGGCTATACCTCAGTTGAGGCATGGTCTAAAAAGATAGTGGCTAGGCGATGCGCGGATTTCGGGTCGCGGGTGCAAATGACGCATGCCTAACGAAATATAATTTGTCATATAAATCCAACATGCGTCCATTTAATGATCTGTTTATTTCTATAAGTAACAATAATAATATATTCATTGACATGTTTTCTTTCTCAAGTAAATTGGTAACGTTTTTAGTCATCCTCACACGATTTAAGAATTAAAACCCCCGTCCCTATTACGAAACAAATGGACGTATTGACACCTTTACGTTCGCTCTCCGAATGCCAGCGAGTCCAAAATTTCGTCGCGCATATAGTTGAAAATTATTTGACGTTTCACTGATGTATCGTCTTAATACGTAAGTAGGTACATTACACAATATATAAATTTATTATAATTCAATTAATGCATACCTACAATTGTTTTCTGACGTATTAACATACTCAATTTTAAGTATGTAGATATTGTTATGCACGTTCATAAAAAATAAATTAATATCACGTATTTGTAGTTTTTTTTTGGACGTTACCTATATATAGCAATAGTGTTTTTAATACATTAATGATAGTTACAACCAAATCACTTAGTATTTATCGACTTGTTCTCATACTCCGTAAATACATCTCTTTAAAACATCGATTTCCTCTGTTAATATAGTAGTTACGGCTTGGATTTATTTACTAATCATACACAAAAACTCTGCGAAATCCAAATTCATCAAAACATAAAAATACTTAAATACATCAGTTACGGCTTCTGTGCTAAGTACGGCAGTATGGCATATGCGTTAAACAATTTTAGTCGAATAAATTCATAAAAAGAACTTCAAGACAAGACAAGATAAATATAGATATCGCCAGTTTTATCACGATTTATAGAATTTGAACACGAACAAATAAATCATTTAATTATCATCATCATCATCAGCCTGAATCTATCCACTGCTGGATGAAGGCTTCTTCAAGCTTCTTCCACTTCTCTCGGTCTTGTGAATTGCATTGCCACGTACTTCCACAGAACTTTATCATTTCATCGATCCAGCGGCCTCTAGGTCTACCTTGCGGACGTTTTGTACTTCTTGGATACCACTGGATGACTAGATTTGTCCAATGATTGTCTCTTCTTCGAGCTATGTGTCCAGCCCATCTCCATTTAAGGCTTTTAATAGACTCTATTACATCGCAAACCCTTGTCTGCTTCCTTATCCACTCATTCCTGTTTTTGTGCTTTCGCGTTATGCCCAGCATGTATCTCTCCATACCACGTTGTACTAGTTTCTGGATCTCTCTTTTACTTAGGGTCTATGTTTTTAATTATATACCTATATAATGATCTCTTCAACATGTGTGCAGTATTTACAATATAATTAATTTATTGTCAGCTTATAATGTCGTCAATCCTAAATTAGATTCCTGGATCTGGAAAATACACATACTATTTTCCGATGTGCTTTTGGAGTCAGAGTATGGACCTAATATATTGAGCAAGTGGCCTACATCCTTTTCACATAAAAACAAAAATCTGATTATACAAACCTTCACTCTGTGGAGGCCCATTTAAGATCTTCTTAGAATCGTACATGTTCAAAGTAAATAGTAAATACCTACTACATTTTTTAATATCTCCAGACCGCGAGCAATAACTGATCCCAAAGCTTTCTAATCCAAAATGTTTACATTGACAAGATACAAAGGAAAATTTCGCTCCCTATTCATTCTTACAGAATATCGACTGTAAAAAGGAAAAAGGGCGTAATCCACACAAAGCAAATTTTACAGGAGGAGCAAAAAACGTTTTTCCAATGATTTTCTGTCAAAATCAAAATAAAAAATATACACAGACTTAAAGTGCATAATGATTAATAATTTGGTGTATTATTTTCCCAATCTGACATTAATTACGTAAGTTATTAGAGACAAACCGATAAAAATGATGGTAACATCCTTTTTCCTTACCAATTTCAAATGTCGTATTCATAAAATAAAAATACAGTGGACTTACGCAGCAAATAGCCTTTTTTCACACTTATTTTTAATTAAATTCTTGGGAATGTATTTCTTTATAGTGTTTCATTAGGTGTTTATTTAATATTTTTTCATTTCCTATGGTTTAATTATATTAAGTTTAAAATTAGAACAATCATAATTTATTATTTTCAGAAAAAAAGTATTTTATTAAACCATAAATGACACATAATCATTACATAATAGTAATAATGATAATAGTAAATATAGCAAATATTTTATAATATAGATAGACATAGTATATTGATTCAAGCTAATCTTAGTTATGCTTATTGCTTTTTCATTTTGCAGTATGTATATCTACCTTCAACTAAAATGAAGAATTCCCCTCTATATATTACCTTATATATCGCACCAGTGCACTGCTTAACCATATTTTCCCCCTTTACTAAAAAATAAAAGCCCATGAGCTCTTGGTCAATGTAACTACTAGTCTTATATTATATAGATGGCGAAGTTAAAAAGCAATCTGGTTTGAAAACCTCGAATATAATCGAATTCAGTTTATTTTTGTATCAGTTGACAAGGCAGTTAAATTATATAAACTAATTTTGTTTGATTTAAATAAAGACTTCATCTCTTTGCTTGGTGCTGTTTTCTATCAAAAGTAACCAACCGAATCACAGTAGGTCATCTTTCTAACCAAGATCAATCGTATCAGATCACCAACAGCTTAAACAATAAACCACGTACAATAGCTTCATGGCTTCTCTGTATTATGTGATATAGTAAATAAAATATTTTATTATTGAAGAAAATATGTGTGAAGTATCTATGCAGCTTTTGTACGTTTTAATGATGCTATATTATTTCTTTGCTTATTGAATCGTTTTAAAACCTTTTCATTGGAGGCTTGGTCAACACAGGAAAAAATCACCGTATACCTATTGTTACAACTGTTATAGTATATACTATATTCCAATGCA
Source organism: Rhyacophila brunnea (assembly GCF_057557595.1). Lineage (NCBI taxonomy): Eukaryota > Metazoa > Arthropoda > Insecta > Trichoptera > Rhyacophilidae > Rhyacophila > Rhyacophila brunnea. The sequence goes on from NW_028232774.1 coordinate 29,048,939, forward strand.
TTATTGCGGACGAAATAATTGCTTGACCTAAGTTAAATTTATTTATTTTAATACCAATATGTAGGTATTAGGTACCAGTCGCCAGGACGCCAGAACTTCCCGCGAGACTGTCTACCTGAAGAACTCTTTTTTTGAAAGCGTAAATGGACATCCCAGCCATATTCCTCAAAATATATAACGTAATTTCATGTTTTATAATATTTTTTGCTATCGGGTAGCGAAGCCTCTTTTGTTTTGTTCATGCTGCCTTTTCTATAGTGATATATTACGTAACCGTGCCTAAGATTGTAGTTGTGGGGTTTAACACTCAATGTAAAAAACTTTGTTTAAAATATTTTAAAAAATTGACCACGTGGTAAACTACGTCTTTTAATACTCCAATCATCCCCCTCCCCTATTAGAAATCTCGTTCAATTCTCTGTTGGTTTTGATAAGGTGAAGTCATTCAATTTCACTTTAATATTATAGCCACATGTAGAAAACTTAGAGTCTTCTGATGTTCCGTATATTTTATTCCTTTACTCTACTCTGTAGATCAACACGAAAATATAAATATTGAATTGAAGACACAAGTGGATGAAGGTGTTATGTTACATTTTATGACAAAGTCTTTTTATTGCGTGGATGAAGGTGTTATGTACCCATCTTTCATATGGATGTATCAAACATCTTAAAATGTTCATTGGTCTGGCATTACGGCAAAGGATGAAGGGACTATGTTACATTTTTTTTTTAGTTTTAGTTTTATTTTGTTATTTTTTTTAGTGGATGAAGGTGTCATATACACGTTTTTATAAATAAATTACACATTTGAAGATTTTAACAAACTATTTTTGATGTTGGTAAAATTGTGTGATCCTTAGTTACCACTTAAATTTACATCACTAGTTAAATTAACCTCAATTGAAAAAAATACATCAAAAAAACTTTGACCTCAATTTACTCTAAACTTTGATTTTGTAACATAACTCCTTCATCCACTCGTGTCTTCAATTATATTTTTGACTACTATTAAAAATAGCTTTAAAAAGATAATAATAATTTCGTACCACACTATATTGTAGTCCGGAATACTTATCGATACAAGGAAAAAATCTGTGTCTGATATTCGTATGTAAATTCATTTGAATAATCAAAATAATCGATTACTCTAGTCACACTATATATAGACGCGAGTTTCTTTTCAATGTTTTGCCCGTGCGTCACATGAATACAAATCTAACCGAAATATCAAAGTCATTTTTAACGACTGCCGTAATTTGGTTACATTATTCAGATCGCGTATACGCTCACCTCTGGCAGATAAGGGGTTATGTATCATATGCGGGGGGTGGGTCAATTTTTTTCGAATCGAATCGAAAAAAAATATGTTAGCATTCGCATTTGCGCAAGTAATTCAAGTTATGTGACAAAAATACAATGTTTTTATCCTTTTTTTTCATATAGAACTACTGTTACATAGTCAATAAGTACCCACCTTTAAAACTTGGTACCTACAAGTCGGTTATGGAGAATCCAGCGGAAAACACATTTTGAAAATAGCCGATATACTGGATTATTTGTCAGGTTGGGTTACTTTAGTTTAGATTAAGTTAGGTTAGGTTTTCATTCTTGAATTCATGAATTTTGCCAAAATCGGCTATGAATTCGTGCCTGGCTTCCCCATAATCGACTTGTACCAAAAACTTTATTGTTTTTTTTCAATATACTCGTATTTAGATCAAAAAGCAATGGCCAAATGGATTGAATGAATGGCGAACAACCATTTAATGTAAAACATATTTAATATAATATCCTCAAATGCTTCGCTTAGGGGTGAAAATGGTAAGTATCCATTGTTTATTCTATCGTATCTTTTTTTCATTACAAGTGGATTTTGATAAACAATGGGTAAATCGCTGCGGATTCTTTGAAGACCAGACGCACATTGAAAATCGTCCCGACTGCCAAATAGTCATAATTAGAGTTGGGTTTCGGGAATTTTCCGACGGGAATTCTAGAGAAATTTTCGAGATTTTCCATCCCGAATCTCGAGAATTGAAATTTTTAACATTTCGGGAAATCCCGGATCTGGAGAATCTTTTCTCGGGATTCGGAATTTCTTTATTATCAAATATTAATTGAAAAAACGGTTTTCTATATTGAAAAAGTGGACAGAAATAACAAAATTCAAGGACTGATCGGGGCATTTAATACAATTAAGCCAACGTCGACTCAAAACGAGTGCAATTTTTACAACATCAGGAAATTTTGTGTCTCAAATGCGTACGCGATTGACAGTCCGTGTTTTTTTAAAATTCTATTTTAATAAGTAATGTTTTGAATTAGTTTTGTTTTCCTACTTTTATTTTGTTTGTCTTCTAACACAAATAAAAAAATCATATTTTTTTGGATTTTGTTTGTTTTTATACAGATTTTAGGACTTTTACAGTTTTTTTTGAAAATTCCCGATTTGTCGAGAATTCTCGAGAATTCTTTTCTGGAAATCCCGAATCTCGAGAATTCAAAATTTCATGATTTCGGGAAATCCTGAATCTCGAGATTGAGATTTTCTCGGGAAATACCCAACTCTAGTCATAATAATACTGCGCGCATGCCGGAATAGTGATGGCTAACCAAAATGAATGAAGAAGAAGCTTCTGTACATGTACCGGTGCGACATTTTGTTATTATACCTGCGCCCCATGTCGGGTAAAATTTGTAGTTTGTGACAGTAGTTGTTTTTTTTTTTTTTAACTAAAATGTCGCATTCAAGCTGTGTGGTCTGACTTTAAAATCCGATATGGATCAAATTTTTCATGAAATGAATGCAAGCTGCATATTCAACCTATTGAGTCCATGCCTTCAGGCCAAACATGCTTATTTTCCAGACCCGAGATTCGAACCCGAAACGACGACACTGTAAGCGCATGAATGCACAATATATTACACACATCACCATGTTTGATCCTAAAGCGCCGGCTAGACAATCATGCTTTACCAAAAGCAACCGGTTTGTATCGGAAAGCCCGTATGTATGGACGGGAAAACTGTAGCTCGCGCAAACTAAAAAGTGCTTTAAAAGTAATTTGCACAAACTATACCACGCAGGCAAGTCAAGTCGCTATACCGTCTAGCTGGCGCATAAGAGAATCATCTCCACAAATTTGAGGTTGTACTAACAGATTTCTGTTTTAAAAAAAAAAATGATATCAGACACTATTGGGTCCATACTATGAAAATGAATATGTGAATTTGATAGACCCGGTATTAGAACTCGGGACCCACAAGTCGACACATTACCGCTCGCACTTGGCCATCGTGGGCGTACAAAGTAAAGATTATATTAACCCAATGCTTACGGGCCGCACAAAATTGTGTTTTTGCTAATTGCTTTTCAAATGCAAATTAACACGTTAATTAAAAAATTAATTTAAAGGGTCCATAAGCATTGGGTTAACAAACTTTTTACCAACATTAATTATTGGCTTTTTGTAAAATCAATTGCGTTCTTGCTTTACACATTAAAAAAATAACGTGATTTTTGTCAAATTTTGGATTCAAACGCTAGTGCACGATAAACGGGCGCTTTGGTACTAGAGTCTGTCTTCTATAAGCTGGCGTGCCGGTTTTCCCCCCGCTTCAGCATCCATATCGTTCCCTCCATTGAAAACTTGAACGCAACAGTTGAACGCGACGGCACAATGCTTTCCGTGTGACGTGTACGCCAGAGAATACAGACTCTACTTCACTTCGGAGATAATGAAAAATATTTTTTATATTCACTGTTTACTGGCCTCAGATTGACCAGACCCGCCTGGCGTAATTAAATAATATCTACCAAATTCGGATTGATAACATGGCTGCTTTAATTTTAATGCCATACCTTGATTTTCAGTAAGCAGACATTATTGTAATAAAAACATGTCTACTCTGCTCCGAAATGGTTTTTTAATTAACATAATCGTATTTCATTTGGACACCGGGAGGAAGCAAACGTATTTAATACTCTACGATACAATCGATAATACGCTACTATGGCCAACAATTAGGGTTGCCATAAGCAATATTTTTTTTATCCCTTATTCGATTAATAATTAATGTAATCATTTTTAAAAAATGCTGTAATAATAACATATATGTACCGTTGGTTAATTTATTATTGCTGTTAATATTTTTATTCGTAAACTATCAATTTTATTTATTTGCCTGTCTTATTCACGCCATGAAGAATTTTAATAAAATTTTTACCCCGTCTAGTCAAATTGTAACTTGGAAATTTTATCAGATGTCTCTTTCTTACATTATATAGCTCTTTTTTCTAAACCTTGAGCAGTGGCAATATCATAACCAATGAGTTATTTTTCAACCTCACTATAACTAATTTTTGTGCCGTAAAATCAAAAAATATTATAGGTATGTGACTAAAGCCAAGTAATAAATACATTATAAAAACTATCATGAATAACGAACAACTAAGTAAACATTTAGATTTTGTGTTGAAAGATGTACCTAAGTAAGTATATATTATATTTTTATTTTACAAAAAACCAATTTTATCGCCTCTTATATCTAAAATAGTTGATTCAATTGGTCTTTTCATAAGCTGCAATTATAATACAAATGGTTTGATTCTGGTACAAGTCAATCTACACGATATATAAGTATGATCAAATGGGCCTACGCAGAGTGGAGAGAAGAATCTTTGTTTGTTCACGAGAAATGGTCCTATTAAGTTCACACTTTGGTCCAAACACACATTGAAAAACAACATAATATTAACAACTTAAGTAATTAATTTCTAACAAAAATGCAAGTTAATATTTATTCATGTAATTGACTATTTTTAGTGAATCTAGGATTATTTCGAAATGCTTTTGGACTCTGACAGATGGTATTGGTGATAATAGTTTGGAAATCGCTACACATTAATTTGCAATGCAAAATGTCATGTGTCCTTCTTTTCACTTTCATATATTTTATATATCGTTCGACTCCATTCATATAAAGCAGAAACCTTAATGAGTCCAAAAAAATCTCGCGAACGACAGAATTGAACTGTTATTCAAAAAAATCACGTCCAAAATTGGAAAGAGTGCCTCATCAATGTTTAGATCCTTTCGAAAAAAAAACATTGAATATTCGATGTCCCAAGATGTAAGACAAATCTGAAGAGATAGTGGATCTTAACCGTTCTCTATTATCAAAACGTCTTACGTGAGTTTGGTGAGGTGCAAGTTGCCAGTCATAATATGCAGGTCTACCCTTGTGTTGAATTCATAATAATATGTAGTGAAGAGGAACTGCTGAAAATGAATAATAAAGCCATCTCCACTAAAATATTTTGATGAGATCTGACATGATTCTGGACACGCTAAGTACTTTCATATTATATTACTTAGGATTCGTCTAGTAAATAAAGTTTTTTGTCAACGTCTTTGGGACCAACCTTGTAACTTGTAATTTGTTACCTTCATTTTTTTCTATTTATATTAGTACTTTCACAATAACATTATTTCTTTAGTAAAACTGCGTGGGTGAATGGGTGGTACAGAAAAATAAAGTGTCTGATGTATTTTTTTAACCGGCTAACCTTGCCTGACACTTGCGTCAAACTTCAGAAGAATTATTAGAGGCCTAAGAGTAAAGATTTCCATTTTATAACAGCCTTCTGGAGCTTGCCACTTACCTTCAGCATTTTCTATTTTTCACGAAACATTTTTCTCACGCGTGAAAGCTTTTTTCATGTTTTCCGGTACGAGAATAATCAGATGTTAAATACATAGTTAATATGCGTCATCATCATCATTATCAGCTAGATTCAATGTTCTACTGGGTGTAGGTTTCTCCGAACATATTACATTTGTCTCAGCATTCCCTATGCAGAAACATATAGGTATACATTTCGTAGGTACTACTTTTGTATCATTGGATGAATAGTTTTACCCAGTGATTATATTACAGCGAACTATATTACATCTTTATCCTTGCCAATGTAATATTACATCAAAAAAATTTCACTTTTACAATAGTTTAATAGAAAGGAGTTAATAGTTTTCTTGGACCAGGTTAAGTTAATACTTTGGACGCTGAAGAGGCACCTGGCGCGTAATGACCAGGCAGCCGATCGATGGAATTAACGTGCATTTTAAAGGTGGTAATTAAAAAATCATTATCTAGTCAGCAGCAAGATGAAGAAAACAATATAATATATGCAACAGGCCATATCATCAAATAAATTTTAATTTTAAACTAAAGAAAACTAATTATTTCTTAAACGGCATTTTATTCAAAGTAGGTATATTCAGAGTCACGCATGTAGGTAACATTAAATACATTAAAAATTTCAACAGCTATATATATTGTACTTAGAAATTTTATCACTAACTAGACAAAAAATACAAAATATTAGTTAGGTTTACACAATGACGATGTTTCTGCCTCCGGGCCATAAATATGTAGAGATTCCGTAAAATATTATTTTTGTACAATAGCGGTTAATAACATTAAAAAACATTTTTTTAAAAACTTATTTCAGTACACAATAGATATTTAAAGGAATTATGCAAGACAATGTTATATTTTCTTTTATAAGAGACTTTGTTAAATCAACTATATTTTCAATATGCCTACAAAATACAGCTTGACAGCTTAAAGAAAATAGTAAGCTTTTTTTGTAATTCATTTAGAAAATAATTTTCACAATGGGAATAGAGCTTTTAGGTTTGTCCAGTAACTCTCTTCAAATATTATTATAATTAAATCATTTTATTATATGTAATATGATTGAAACTATCTATCATTGGTGAAAAATGCAGTATTAATTAAAATTATGAAAAATTACTCTATTAGTAGGTAAGTGGTATAAAACAAATGAAAAAGTGTTTTTACAATAACTTTAATGTATCTACATAAATTTAATTTATTCATTCATAATATGGCGACAGTTTATGAATGACATTAAAAACATTGACAATATATGATTATTACCGAAATATTTAAAACCAGATACCGTGTAGGTACAAGACGTATAAAACAAAGCTGAAATCCTGTGAAAAACTTTATTGCAATGGTTGGAATGAGCAGCAAATTTTGGCTCTATAAGCCTCAGGAATGGTCAAAACCAGTAAATCGTATATCTCGAGTAGGTACCGAAGATGGAAAGCCCTTAATATACAACGAAAATGGTTGGGCGTACTCGAGACAACACAGTGAAATCGGGGATCACTGATAACCAATACTTAGTCCAGACCAAAGATACAAGTGTTAGTGAACAAACGAACATTATATTATATAAACTGTAAAGTTGTATAGTAATTATTCTTAATATATCCAAATATTTTTGTATACCGACGCAGATCAAAACATTGTTCTTCTACAGAGTTTCTTGGTCTGGACTAGGCTGAAGCCACCATCTGCATAAAAATGCTAAACATGAAACACTAATTGTTCTCAAGCAAAGCATGTAGGTACCTACACAATATTAATAAAATGTCAACGAGATCAGCTAACATGCTGATGAAAATGGTATCTCAAATTTTTGGAGCTGTAACCTGTAATGACTTTACACATAGTTTCCTAGACTTTTTTTTGGCTCGCCACCCCCAAAAGATATATATGATATCTTAAAATGAATATTCTATTCGTATGTACGTATCAAAGTTCACCGTGCGATGTTGTATCAGAAATATAATATGGCTGTTTAGTATTCGCTTAGTTCCAGTAGTACTACAAAAGACAATGCCATGATGACGTTGAATAATGATCCTATAGAGAACCATGTTATATCTGATGCATTTGCTAAGCATTTTGAATCACTTTATAGCTCAATAGAACCGCTACTTGACCCCGATTCTGCTGGTCCTTCGTCTGCAACGCAAAATATTCAAATCTCAGCTTTTGACGAGAAAGATATGGAATATGGGTTTTCAAATTTGTCTCCCAAAAGTTCATTTGGTCCAGATGGCTTGCCACCTTATGTGGTTAAGGGCTGTTACGAACATATATCCTTTCCGCTTAAACATATATTTAATTTAATCATAGCATCCAGCACTTTTCCTGATGCATGGAAAATAACCCGCCTAAGGCCGCTTCATAAAAAGGGATCTAGATCAGAGATCTCTAACTATAGGCCAATAGCAGTTCTTTCGGCTCCATGTAAATTATTTGAATCGATATTACATATAAACATCAACCGTCAAATAGACTCTCGCCTCTCCGATTCGCAGCATGGTTTTCGACTTAGGCGGTCCACAGTAACAAATCTTATAGTGTATAATAATTTTATTTCAAATTCTATGGATAAGTCAATTCAAGTTGATTCTGTGTACACAGATATTTCCAAGGCATTTGATCATGTTGATCACGATATTTTATTACAAAAGCTTTGTACATTTGGCGCGTCATATAGTATAATATGTTTTTTTGCTTCTTATTTGAAAAATCGCCGTCAATTTGTTGATTACCATGGGAATGAATCGCGGATTTTTAGAACAAACTCTGGTGTTCCTCAAGGTTCAAATCTTGGCCCAATTTTGTTTTTAATATTTTTTGATGATATTGTCAAAGTTATAACCAATTCTTCTTGTTTGCTATTCGCAGATGATCTTAAACTTTTTCGAATTATTGAAACCCCATTATGCTGTGCGATGTTGCAGTCTGACCTAGATGCTATCTCGCAATGGTCTATCTTAAATAAACTTGAATTCGCTACCTCCAAATGTAATATTATTTCATTCAATCGTTCAAGGCACACCTTATTGTTCCCATACACATTGTCTGGTATAATATTGAGTAGGGTAACGGAGATAAAAGATTTGGGAGTATTGTATGATACAAAGTTCACTTTCAATCAGCATATTCTTAACATCAGTACTAGATCTAGCAAAATGCTTGGTTTTGTTATGAGGGTTTCAAAATCATTCGAGAACGTCCGAGTGCTACGTACATTATACGTATCATTTGTGTTGAGTATTCTTGAATATGCCAGCATTATTTGGAGTCCTAATAGGTTCATGCACACAATTAAGCTGGATCGAGTCCACAATAGATTTCTTAGATTTCTCTACTTAAGAACATACGGGTTCTTTCCTTATGATAATGACAATAAAATGAATTTCCCGACTCGTTTTCTTCTGGGTATGCTATCAATGCAATCCCTGTCTACCCGAAGAGTGATTGTTCTTTTAAAGCATTTCTTTTTACTTCTTCGTGGGTTCATTTACAATCCGCATATACTGGCAAATATTAATTTTCATGTTCCCACCAATATCACTCGCAGCTCCACGGTCTTCAAGATACCTCGTCGCAGGACAGATGTTATGTTTCATGATGCTGTGTATCGTGCAATTAGCTTATTTGATGGCACCATAAAGGTTGATTTGTTTTTTATTAATTATATAATGTTTGTAGACGTTTTAAATAGGATAAATTTATAATTGTATATATTATCATATTTCTTTAATATTTACACATGCTGTCTTTTCCACTTTCTTGTCATATTAGTTGTTATTTGTAATTAAGATATTTTTATATATTTGTATGTATTATGTATTATGGCGCATTGGCCAAAAGCTGTAATGCCGTAATACTCTTTTTTATAAATAAATAAATAAATAAATAAATAAATTATTGAGATTAAATGAATTTCTATAAAAACCATCAGAATACGGGCCTTTTATGGCATACGGGGTTTATGCTAAACGGCCATGTCTTTCAGGTAAGACAACTAATAGCGAACTGTTATAGGGAAAAATGTAATATATACATACAACATACATGTAACTCCCTCTTCCTTTAGACCTTTCATAAATACAAATTTAATCAATATTAAAAATCACATTGAATGATATAAAAGGCACCTATTTAAATCCTAATATATTACTATAAACATGCTAATGAAACGTTCCAAATATTGATTGGATTGTGTACCATTTGATACTAAATTATTCATATAAAAAAGTTCAAGTTACATGGACATAGTAATACAGTCAATTGAGTCAATATACTTTTATAATAGAGTATAGTATTCGTGTTCAAGTAAGTACAATGAAGCGATGTTGTATCTGAATAAACAGACAAGAGTATAAATTAAGTATAAAAAGTTTTTGCCCTCATGATAAAGCTGATTACAGAAAGCTTTTTTTATTTTTATTTTTACAAGCGAGAAACTTAAAGTGAAACAGGCGCGAGTTTTTTCTTCACTTTTATGTAGAAGATAAAAAAACTGAGCCTGCTACACAATGGCCGGCATTCGAGAAAATTGTACCCAATAAAATATCAACAATAAGAAAAAGTAAAAATAAAGAAGTTAACGCTCTTTAAATCGTAAATTTTTAGCAATTTTTTTTTGTGTTATATTTATTTTGTTGGAGGGCCTAAAAACGGTGTAAAAACTTAACAATGGAATGCTGCCGATACTAATTCACGCGTAAAGAGATTATTCTTTAAAAAAATATCTCAAATAATTTTAAATGAAACTGGAAATTACATTGAGAACAAACATTATGAAGTAGCAATGTTTCAACATAAAAAAACTTACTGACCAACAATAATTGTAGTTTCCTTAAAAATACATAATCAGAAAAGCAACTACATACATATAAGTAGAGTTGGGTTTCAGGAATTTCCCGACGGGAATTCTCGAGAAATTTTCGAGATTTTCAATCCAGAATCTCGAGAATTAAAATTTTTAACATTTCGGGAAATCCCGGATCTCGAGAATCTTTTCTCGGAAAGAGGACAGAAAACTTATAAAGTTCAAAGACTGATCGGGGCATTTAACACCATTGAGCCAACATCGACTCAAAATATGCGAAATTTTTGCAACATCAGGGAATTTTGTGTCTCAAAAGCGTACACGATTGTCAGAGACGGCGATTGACAGTCTGTGTTTTTTGAAATTCCATTTTAATAAGTAATGTTTTGAATTATTTTTGTTTCCCTATTTCTATTTTATTTGTCTTCTTACATAAATATGGGATTTGCCTTTTTTACCCTGATTTTTGGATTTTTATAGGTTTTTTTTAAATTTCCCGATATCTCGAGAATTCTTTTCTAGAAATCCCGAATCTCGAAAATTCAAAATTTCATCATTTCGGGAAATCCCGAATCTCGAGATTGAGATTTTCTCGGGAAATACCCAACTCTACATACAAGGACACTGAAATAAATAATAATAATAATAATAATATGTTTATTATTATTAAATTTAAAATAGTTTCATATCATTATTAGGATTTGACCAAGAAGAAATTATTCTAAATAAGAATACTTTCCATTATATGCAAGTGAAATCAAGACTTGTTCCATCTACTTTGAAGTAGGGAGTAAAATAATGTTAACGCGCGTGTTTGAGCATGTACCGTTAAAAAAAAATCGGTTAGGTGAAACACCACTGCACATGCATGTACTGAAATATGACTCTATTCTAAAACATTAGAGCGAGAGGTTTAAAAGAATACTATTTTATGTAATAAAAATACTTTATGCAGTCATAAAATGTTTAAAATAAATATAAAGGATAATAAGGCTTCAAAATTATATAAATAGATTATCTACAACGTTTAAGGAATGTCCGGGATCATGCTTTGAAAATGCAATAAAAGCTCCATTTTGACCTACGCTGAGCATGTCCGCCCTTAATTACATGTTATTTAGTTAGTTTTATGACGTCTGCAATCCCACGTAACCCTTCGTTACAAATAATCATACTATTATATTATCAGGATATATGGACGACCCCTAATCATTATTATGTCGCATTGCACACAAGTTTGATTATTTGTAAATATATTAAATATATTATAAGTTACTTGTACAAATTTAATTTATCTCAATTAAAATCATAATTAAGTAATTATGTCGGTATAAAATATATTATTACTTCAATGTGTAATTAATAACTTATTAATTAAGAAGCCAGTTTTAAATATTCGGCGGGAATTTGCTATAGATAGAATTTAGCTTATTTAAGAACGATCTTTGTTTTAACTTTTAGGAACATTAAATTAAACTTTAAAATTCGTTTCGACTGAGTAAATAAAACTTCTGAATGCAAGATATTAATTATACTCAGAATTCACAGGCGTGGGCACGCTATAAAAACATTATAAAAACATACCTTAATCGAGACTTAAACATCATAAAATAAAAATAAATGCATTTATCTTAATAAATAATAGATATAACAAAAATACTGGTACATTTAATCTTGAATATAAAATAATTTATTTAATAAACAAACAAATTATAATTAATTTAAATCATTAGGGACCTTAATTTCAGATACAAAAATTTATAACTATTTCTTGAAACATCTCAGATATCACAATTAGGTATTGTTGCAAAGAAAATTTTGGAATTCCAATAGATTTTTATAAAAACCAATAATTTAAAAATAAATATTGTCATACTTTTGCAACAGGTAGATACTATGACGACACTACACTTTATTGAATCAAGAGAGAATTGCAGAGTTAGTGGATTGTCTGCCTACCACCGCAATATATTCACAGAACTTAATGATGTCGGAAGGCAATATCCGGGACGCTAAATGCAAATCCTATGGAATAGTACAAAACTCTCAATTAATTTTAATTATTACAACTAATATTAATGTGCGTTCATGCATAACTATACTCTAGAGTCTAGACTCAACTGAGTCGCCTAGAGTCATAACTCACATTTTGCAATTTTGTCATTTTTTAGTTAAATATACAGTGATTCTAAAGGCATTAATCTATACAAATAAAAACAGTCGGCTATGAAAGGTCACTTTAAACTATGTGAAAATCATTGACAAAGTTTACTGTTGCTGACATAACTCACATTTTTCAATGAATAAGGTCATCAAGGCATTTTTAACCAATCAGGGAGCTCTATTTCTAGTATTATGTATATTTAAAAAATATATAAATCTACTCACTGACTCATTAATATTCAAGGGAGTTCAATACCTTTCTTCTAATTACAAAAACAGTGTTCTGGTGTTTTTTTGCGATTATCTCAAAACTCGATTTTTACTCAAATATGTAAGTTATGACTCCAGGCAACTAATTTATTTCATTTCTTAATTATTTTTATAGTATATAGGCAACGTTTTGGTTAGCCCAATAAAAAACAAACCACATAAAAAATCTTTTTATAAAAATAACAGAAAAACGCGCAATATTACTTGTAGGGACTTATTTAAACATATCGATAATATTATTTTACCACGTTTTTATTAGCTCGTATTCTTGTGTGTCCGGTACAGATTTTTTCTTGTGCAGTACAAATTTTTTAACTAACTTCCCGACAAGCTAGACATTTGAAACTTTTAGAATATATCAGAACACGACGACAATGCATTTTTTTAATACTTTTTGCCATCTTTAAGCAGAATTGAATTCATTTTCAGTTAATTCTGTTTTGTATGTTTCGGAAAAAAATCGTTAAAAGTAATATTTACTACTCACTATTATTGGTTGCTAAGTGGGTCCTAGCAACTAAATTATTAATATATACGTGCGTTACTATGGAAATCAATATGAAATGTCAAAATGACATTTCTGTATTCTATAATATTTATTCAGTATTTCTATCAAGTACAATAAAAAGTTTTTATTAATACATAGAATTGTCAAGTTTATATGAATCAACAGAAAATAAAAAAAACTTGGTATATAAGAAGTTCTTTTTATCTTGTAATTATTTCATTCAAATTCATTACTTATTTTTAAATTATTTAAATTATTTTTTTAATAATTTATATAATAATATATAATAATAATAATAATATAAATGTATTTAAATTAATTTACAAAGCACAACGTATTTTTCTTCAGAGCGATAATCTCGTTGATAATATGAACCGGAACCGTGCTCCGGTCTATCCCGATCCATTTCAAGCCCTACATTTTTTTTTTAATTATTAAGAATAAGTAACCGTTATCGAGAAAAAGATCATTGATTTATCAAACGATAACCAGTTTTTTACCAATTCCAGAAGTCAGTATAACATATACCTAATGGTGTATTGTTTCTCAACAGGAATTCAAGCTAGATAATTTATATTTATGGTAATTATAATAGGTAAACTAGTTTTTGTTCGATGTTTCCAGTGCGACAGGGCGACCGATAACAAGGCCTTATTATCCATCGTGGGCGTACAATCCTGTTCTTAAGATCATTATATCAGATATAGCAGTATTATGCGCAGTTCTGTATTTGAAAAAATGCTCTAAAATGGCGCCAAACGAAAAAAAAATGGCGGCACCGCGTAAAAAACTTATATGGTGTAAACTAACACCAAAGAACACGTCTGTGATAAGGTCATTATCATATTACCAGAGTCAATATATTAGGAAGAAAAAATGATTTATGATGATGTGACTATTATTATCTATTATTATTTATTATACAATGAAACTCGACAGCGGTGAGTAGACAATATTATTAAATCCACTCGCGTGCCTACGACATCTAAATTAATAATATTATTAATGTTACATTCATAGATTCAAGATTGCCATGTCTTGCAAAGAAGGTCAATCCTCTTCTAGGTGAAGCCATCTGTGGTTTCCCAATGCAAGTTCAAGCCACTTTTTGTATATCTACAAATAACTATATTTTTCTACTTATCTTTGCTTTATTAACCTCCTATCTGAAACAGTTCGGTGAAGATGCACTTGTCCCGATCAAGGATGTTCTTAAACAACAAAACACGGCGGGGTTCTCTGCTACATCATTGATCACTCCTTGAATAATAAGTTGGGGGGGTGCAGTAGTTTTGTCTATATATAATTTTCCAGTGTTGATACTACGCAGAACTTCTCAGTCCTTTCCCATTCGTTTGAAATAATTGACATTTATTTTGTCACCCGGTTAGACCAAGGAAAAACAGTAAGTTTCCTGATTACCAATCAAAGTTTATATGAAAATTAGCGGTCCCAATGGTCTTTTTTGATCTCAATTTCATACGTTTAGCTTTCATTACCATAAAAGAATATATTTTTGCTTGAAACGTGATGTGTTATTCCCCTTTTCAATAGATTATAATTAACATAAGCCTAACTGTGATATTTCATGAGAAAAGCTATTTTAATATTTCTTGTATAAAGCATATATACACACTGCGTTCTCTGCGTTGAACACGTGCGACTCATGTAGCAGTCATTAAGGGGGGACATGCTCGTCGAAGGTCAAAATTGAGTTTTTATTGTATTTTCAAACCATGATCCTGGACACTCCTTAAACGTTGTAGATAATCTATTTATATAATTTTGAAGCCTTATTATCCTTTATAGTTATTTTAAACATTTGATGACTGCATAAAGTATTTTTGTTACATAAAATAGTATTCTTATAAACCTCTCGCTCTAATGTTTTAGAATATAGTCATATTTCGGTACATAACTGTGCAGTGGTGTTATTATTTTTTACGTTTTTTAATTTTTAAACGCATTTATGAAACCATTAGTACAATTTATTACGAGATAATTTTTGTAAAATATTCACGATAAAAAATTATATTGATAACCTCTGTGATCCCAAATTTAACAAGAATTAGGCATTTTACTATTCAAAAAATCGGCAAGATTAACACATTTGAAGATGATTTTAAAGCTATTTATTATAAACTATGTCTTTGACCATTCAAGTGTGATAAACATCTTATGAATAATGATTGCTTTATAATAATTATTGACCTAAGAATAAGGTAGTGTTTTTTTGAAATACGCCATTTCTTTTGACATTTCCCAGTGGTTAAGCTACAATATACGGCCGTAGCCATAAATTGACAAACTATAATTGAAGTAGGGAGTAAAATGATATTGACGCGCGTGTTTGAACATGTACCGTTTAAAAAAAAATAAAAAAAAATTCGGTTAGGTACATGTTCAAACACGCGCGTTAACATAATTTTACTCTCTACTTTAATTATAGTTTGTCAATTTATGGCTACGGCCGTATGTTGTAGCTTAACTACTGGGGAATGACAAAAGAAATAGCGTATTTCAAAAAAACACTACCTTATTCTTAGGTCAATAATTATTATAAAGCAATCATTATTCATAAGATGTTTATCACACTTGAATGGTCAAAGACATAGCTTATAATAAATAGCTTTAAAATCATCTTCAAATGTGTTAATCTTGCCGATTTTTTGAATAATCAAATGCCTAATTCTTGTCAAATTTGGGATCACAGAGATTATCAATATAATTTTTTATCGTGTATATTTTACAAAAATTAACTCTTAATAAATTATACTAATAGTTTCATAAATGCGTTTAAAAATTAATAAACGTAAAAAATCTTAACACCACTGCACAGTTATGTACCGAAATATGACTATATTCTAAAACATTAGAGCGAGAGGTTTAAAAGAATACTATTTTATGTAACAAAAATACTTTATGCAGTCATCAAATGTTTAAAATAACTATAAAGGATAATAAGGCTTCAAAATTATATAAATAGATTATCTACAACGTTTAAGGAGTGTCCAGGATCATGGTTTGAAAATACAATAAAAACTCAATTTTGACCTTCGACGAGCATGTCCCCCCTTAAGTTATAATCTTATCGCTGAGATAGACCCTTGGACTCTCCCAGTTTGCTACCGCACCTAAATAACCGTATATATGACGCGAGTGGTGAATATATTAGTTCTAGTCAAAACCTATATCAACCACTAATGGTAAAAATTTTCATCTATCGATAAAACACTTCAGATATGTGGTACGTATTTTGCCTGTATCGCAGACATTAACAAATACATATGAGTAATTTTAATTTTCAAAAAATGAGCACTAGAGCCTACCTGAAGAACAATAATTATTGTGAAATATTAAGTTTCATATTATTCAATACGTACAATATTGTTCTGTTAAGGCAGTCATTTGCATTTGTAAGATTTTTTAGATACATACAAGTTAGATAATAATATAGAATATAAATATTTTTTTCTGTGTTCTCGCAATGTTTTTATGGTAGGAAGCAAAATGAGTAGATTAATTTGAATGTAAGACGCAGGCTGTTCGCTGATAACCACTATTTCCGAACTTTGCCATTTAGTCAATTACCGAAATCCCCGGGGCAACCTTCATTAGGCTTTTTTGTACCTCTCGTTGTTAACCCCACGATCCCGCGCATGTAATTAGTATTAATTGCAATAATACACTCTCGAGGAGTGTACTTATACAAATTCCGCCGGCAAAATAGGGTAACTAACAAAGAGTTATTACCTAATTTATAATAACTGTATGAAATATACATAAACTTTTCCGAAACAAGCGTCTAATGTGGAAACGTTTCACTAAATAAATATTACAATATTTACACAAAATACTAAGCCGCGCGATGGTGAACCTTTTTTTGCCACATGCCGGAAATGGATAAGCGTGACAATAATATTAAAGATACGCATTGAATAATATATACCTACGGAGATGTTTTTAGTGAGGGTCTTTAAATTAATGCACTTTAATAATAACAATTATCCATAGAAATATATATCGGCTTCGTATATCGGCTTTATTATTTATACTTATTCTATCCCTATTATTATAATATACCTAAGACAGGTTTTTTGGCGGACGTTATCGATACCAAATTGGTTACAAAGCCCACGTATTTTTATAGTAAGTATTTCACTGATAAAAAAGTCAGGTTTTCATTTTAGTCATGTCAAATTCTTCGCCATACAGAAATAATTTGACTCAATTACAAACTCTAAGAAAAAGTTTTACCAAATATATTTCAATATACTTATAAAATGTTAAGATAACAATAATTTTAAAATATGAAATTAAATATGTCTAACATTCTCAATTTTAGCACGAATGGGTTTTATGGGTTTAATTTGAATTATAAAATATATTTTTTATGATAAATAAAACATTAATTCGAATGACGAGAAAAGATAGGGCAACAAAATGACACTCATATTTTTTTTTACAAATTTTACCAATTTAATTCCTAAAAACCCAAAATTCCTCATTTTTGATTTCCTCATATTATTAAGTCTTCTATTTTTAATGAATTTAATTGAATTTTTGGAATGAAATTGTTTGTTTTTGTGAGATTTCACAAAAAAAAATCATAGTTTTTCCTAGTTTTGTCTCTCCATCTATCCTTGCAATTCGCTCTATATAGCTAAAAGTAAGTATTAAGAGGATGTTCCACTTTGTCGGACTATCGTGTAGTAGATGACCTTACTCTTTCACATCAACCTTCGATGTTTCCAACCCTCCTGGCTACATGGCCAAAGAGTTGCATAACCCTCTGGAGACATGCCTTAGAGAACCGGTCATTCGCGTTTGTTGATTTCACCAAAACCAACTACGTAACACTATAACACTTTTTCGTTATTTTTCTGTATCCGAAATAACAATATTATGTAACGGATTTTTTAATAAATAATTACCACACATTTTCATTCAGCCCGAAGTAAAGTATACCAGAATCATTCAATATTACTCTATCATTATAAATAGTTACTTACATATTTGAAAAAAATAGCTTTAATTGATTGTAATAAGGGTCAATAAAGAAAATTGCTGAATAATGAAAGCTCGCGGGATTATCTAACTAATAATACTGGCAGGGGGTACTGTTAAAAAACGTTATTGTTTGTATATTTCTTAATCCCGAGATACTTAACACTTGGAATACATCATATAGCATTTTAATCACAATTTTTTATGGAATTTAGTGTTAGGTTGAAATCGATCTGAACATCAAAAATTTCGTGTCCGGAAATTTGTACGTATGCAGTTCGCCGTATCACACTTCACCGTGAAATGTTCTATCGGAAATATATGTTCGTACATTAAAGACCGTCCAACCTCTTTGGGTCGTATAGTACTATATACGAGATAAAATTCATGTCTAAATAAAACACTGTTCTTGTCGGTTTACAGGAAGCCAGCGGCAAACAAATTTAAAACATAGCCGATATACTGGATTATGTGTTAGGTTATGTTAGGTTAAGTCAGGTTAGGTTAAGATAGGTTAAGTTTTGTTTTTATTCTTGAATATAAATAATGATTGCGTAATTATCAGATATTTGAAACCAATTAATATCAAATAAATATTCATATTGAATCAATAATAAAATTGTATCATTATTGTCTGCAATGCTCCACGATAAGCGCGTAATTATTTCATCTGGGTGCTATATTATTATACGGTCATCTTTTTCTGATAAGAAAGCTCATGGCGAACAGTGTTACGCTGAATTTTAATACGAACAACTTACATGTAATCAAAAAAAATGATCTTTTACGTATTTTCTTTTCTGCCCATGGAGTTCTTAGTATTCGCCTACAACTACTTGTCATTTTTGCGATATATTAATTATTTGCCATGTCTTAAGAAATACAGGGCGATCCGTGTCGCTTTTCTTCTTCACAAAACTTGGCAACATTTGTAAAAATATTTTTAGCCTGATACCGCAAAGGTGTATGTATTATTAAATCGATAATCGATATAATGACGGCCAGGTGATGATCGTGGACCACGACCGATAGGTGGGACGCTCTGTAAGAGGGGGGTGCATCTTTAGTTTCGACGGCTAACGCAACTTCCATGCGCACCGGTTAATGGTTAATAAGACTGTAACTATAAGCAAATCTGCGCATGGACACCAAAGACGTCGAATAGCAACGGAAGTAAACTAGACATCGCAAACCCGACAAAAAATTACAGCCCTGTTCAACCTTTATATTAATTAATACATTTTGTTTCCAATCAGTGAGCTGAAATTTTTAATGTTAAGATATTTTCATTATTACTAAATTTAGATAGTCATTTCTATATATACCAAATGATTCTCCTCGATTTGCCACGGGACGTCACTTGTAGTGACATTGTTTTATAATTTATATATTACACTACTAACTATAGATATACCATGGCAAGCATTGTAGTACATCAATAAACAAAATACATCTCCGTATTCGTATACGATGACTGATGAGTCATGGAAAATATATATCTTGCGATGACAGAAGTTCCATTTTGTCAATCGCAATTAGAGTATTATAATACCGATGCCACGGGTTCAGATTTTCCTCCCAAAGTAAAGCTAATCCCGGTACGAGAAAGATTAACCCTTGTAACCCCGCGGGGCCTATTATTTGTTTGCTACAGTTTGCTCGAGACAGATTGGTAATGTTATGAAATAACATAAAACACCGTATCCGGGAGAGAGAAAAAATCGAACAAATCCAGCGAATTTACAGCGACCGTAATTAGTTAATATTATAAAATATTTTTTGTGTACGAAACATGTGATTAATTTTAAATGTTACATAATAAAAAAAATACATCATTAAGCACCATTGATTATTTTTATAAAAGGGTATTAATTTTAAATTAAATATTATTAAAAAATGTTTTACCTATAATCCTCACTAGTTTTGTTATCGGAAATCATTAAATTTATTGTACAAGCTATAATTAATAGCTACTTCTAAATCAATAATATCTAGTAGGTACTACGTGGTAAATGATAGTTTTAAAGATGCATTGATTCTCAAGTAGGGTCCCGCGAAAATTTAAAATCTTTCGAACCTTTGTGAAATTTATCTGACTTGTAAGCAATAAATATTTTATTTTCAAGGCTTAGTTACCTACTTATTGTTGACTAAGCTATTATCAGTGACATTATGTGCGGGTAGGCAGGTCATACGTTGCTTAGGGGTGGTAAATTACAGAAAGAATGCGAATAATATCGATGTGTTAGTAGTAGATTATACAGAGATGATTCATCTTTCGACTAAAATAAAAATAAGATATAGGTAGAAGGTAATAAATTTACACACGTCGGTTCTTTGTGCAACTACTTATCTATGTAATTGTTTACTAACTTACATGTGTATTTTGTCAATTCAAATTCAATTCAAATTAATTTATTTTACATAATGAAACGAATTATAAATTCAAGACGCTCACAACACGATATAAATGAAGGGGGGACAAATAATAATGTGTAACAGAATTCGCAATATTAATAGAAAAAAAGTATTTATAAAAGTAAGTAGAAGAGTAAAAATTAGAATACAACAATATCTGAACCGATTTAGAAGCACAGTTATTGTGTGTCATGCAAACTGGGATTCATCGAGATTTTACAAAAAGTTTCAAGGGTTTTGACAAACGAAAAAGGTTTGGAATCGCTGGTATAGTTGAAAAAATAGATATACATCATCATAATACTCGTAATAATTTAATAGGAAAACAAGAGTATTTTTTTAATAATGTGCAGTGATTAATATCTAAATTCAAAAACCGTTACAGCAAATATCTAAAATGAAATCGCCACGGCAATCAACATAATATTCGATTAATTATTGTTATACTTTAGTCCACCGTGGGCGTATCAAAGAAATCTATAACTAGGTATCTGAAATAGCAACATAGTTTATAATCAAACTTTAACATCAATATTTATCATTCAGAATTTAGATTATGAACGATATGCAAAACTGTAAGGCTCTCGAAAACCATTTTGGGAACTTAATCTCGTCAGATTTTGCCCGAGTCTGGTTTAGAATATTTTAACGCGGCCAAAATGAAAGCCGGCTACATGAATAATTAATAATGTCGATTCCGTCAATCGCTTTAGTCACTCTCTTGCACTCTGTCTCTTTTTAGTGTAAAAAATGAACCGAATTAAATAAAAAATCTATAGATGTCTGGCTGCGCTTTATAGTGGACTGTACTTTGGGTGATAGTGAATTCCGGATCTGGGCGAGGGGGGGCGGTTTAAACGGGAGTCGATCTAGATACCTAACCTAACACAACCTAACCTTGATGTTGTTCGGCTTGATGGCTGGCACAGGTTCCGGGCAGTGTTGCCAACTGTCATTCACAAAAATATGTCAGATAGGATAAGAAAATAATCCAGATGGCAGAAAAATTGCTAGACTTTCTCAACACTCAAAAATTAGCATTTCAAAAAGATATCTCGAAACTATTAACCTTTTTTTCTGATAAAACAAAGATCGAAAAATAATTTCGGATTTTGCAACTAATATAATCGATAATCTAATAATTTATGTAGTCATTATTTTGTATGTATATTTATAATACAAAAGGCCAGCATGATGATTTTTATGCATATCTGGTATAATATTCTGACTTTATTATGAGAAGTTTTAAGCTGTTTGAGGTATGAAATAACGCTAGATTTAACACCATATGCCAGATGCAATATTTACAAACTAGATGTCTTTTAAAAAATGCTAGATTTGGCAATAAAAACGCTAAGTTGGCAACGCTGGTCCCGGGACATGCACTCACGCACTAGTAGGAAAAATGGTTCTGGTTATCACTCGTACGGTATACACTTATAAAATTAATGATGATGACAAGTTTGTATGAGACATCCTGTGCCAGTAACACAGCTTGATAGGTGGTCTAATTGACTGAGTTCATAATGAGATTCTAAATAAATTATTGCTTGAACGAAAGTCAGACTTTAGCAAGTTGACACGGTCGTAGTCTACGAATGACTGACTTTATCAATCACTGTCGACTGATGACCCGTGATTGCGTTGAGCGCCTGGACTTGCGACAATTATTTGGATTATAGGTAGGAGGGAAATATTGGGATGCAGGTGTCCATAATTGACCCAACCAATGTCTTTGGCAATAATACGTTTATACTTTTTTAAAAAATCGAGTAAAACGAAAGATCCATTTTGTATTTTGTATGATGACAGATCATATTATGAATATATTATTATTTTTTTACAAAGTCTGCACTATTCACTTTAGTGTGCACTATTTATGTCGGATCCTAACAGCCTACTTCCACCCTTTGCCACGGATACGGAGTATTTTGTTTAATAATTTTATTATCGCAGTTATATACGATAATACCTTCTTTCATTTTATAGTATCAACTTATTTATCTGACTTCTTCTAACATAAAATTTAACAATCGTTATTTCGTCTTCATTCTGTTCACTACTACACCTTTGAAAAGTGTCCTCTGATCAAACCACTGACACAAATTCTTCAACCAAGGAATACGTATTCTGTTACCATCTAGTTTCCTCGGTATTTAAAAGAAATTAGTACATATTTGTAATAAACATGTTGTGGCCAAAGAAATTGAGTTTTCGTTTCCACATAATGAACGTTTTTTAAACCCATTTATAGAGACAACCAGATAACAATAGCGTTGCGTATTCTTTGTTTCCTTAATACCCTAAGGATTCTCCCGTGAACCCACATCTCAAAAGCATTAAGTTATGGTATAGTTTTATATTTTCCTGAGTTTTCCGTATGAAACTTTCCCCTTCATTTCAATCTAGTATAATGTTATTTAAAGCAGTAGCAGCATCTGGGTTTACTGAATTGGGTAGAGTGACGATGTAAAATATCGACGGCTTGTCTGGAAAACGTCAGATAATATAACTAAATTTAGTTATATGGAAGTTTCATTGGATTATATTATTATACTATTATATTTTGGTGTGAGACTTTGAAGATCTAATATAGGAAAACTCATCTTAATATGGTAATATTGGGTGATATATCGGTGTCTTTATTATTTATCATTTTTTATTTAAAATACTGACTGATAGGTAGTACCTACTGATAAAAGTAATAACTCAAGATAGTTGATAGTAAATAGTCAAGTAAAAATAAAAATATTTTCTACGAAGCTTCTATTTTATTAATGAATGAAAGTGAAAATTTGAATTGACAGTTTGTATGTAATTAATGTTCAACAAAAACTTAAACAAAAAAAGATTAAAAATGTTAGATAAATAACATTTAACTCGCTAATACTAATGAACATACATTATTCTCATCCGTAACAAGTGTTAGATAAGTGTTACTAGGTACGTCTAAAATACGTTATTATCAGAACGTTTTTCTTGGTCGAAATTAGACAGTGCTTTTTTGAACAGCAAAATTATTTTTTATAAAAATCGTGTTTGCCGATACATATTGACATAATGTGAGACTTGTATACAAATACCAATTCCCGTTTAAAAGGAAAAATAATAAAATATCATTATTCCAACCCATTGAATACACTGTTTTACATTCGTTAATAATGTATCGCTTTATTACACTATTTTATTGTTGTATTGTTAAATAATTTGTTAATACCTATATACTATATTACAAACATAGAAAAGCATGCCTGATACTTTTACAACTACTGTTAAAAACCTAGCAATCTCGTTGTTGACCATTTTTTCTTCCACGTTCTCATATGAAAGTATTTGTTCTATAGTGAATCATCTACATTCAAAGACTAGATAAACTAGCAGCATGTATTAATAATTTGCAATCAACGACATATCAGCCTGATATAAAAAGTCTCGCAAAAAACATGAACCAAAAATTAGTGTGATATTAATATTGTTTTTATATTTCCTTATTTTCTTTCATTATTTTTATATATTCAATAAACAATATACTTATGCACCAATGTACTTAATTGTGTTTTTTTTAATATTAAATAAATATGATTTAAGACCTGAACAATGTTCCGCGGAACACTGGTGTTTTTTACTTTTATTACAATATACTGAAGTGAAATGTTTATCAAGATAAAAATCACTATTGAGACTATATAAAATTTGTAGTTATTTATCACTGTTATCAGTCTTCTTGAAGGCACAAAATAATTCGGGACCGAATTTTTTTGAACTTTTAACAAATCCATCATGGTTAAAAAAATCTTGGGTATCTGGCAGATATTTTTAAAAAGTGCAATGAAATTAAATTATCTTCACAAGGAAAGAGTTTTAAAATTTTGCAATTCAAGACCCAAAATCATTGTAGTAATTAAAAACTTCATTTGTTACTTCTCTTTTTACAACGTTTTTCTTAGCTCGAATTCTTATTTATCCGGTGGTTCTTTGTCCGATACAAATCTTGCAATCGATTTGTAACTAACTTCCCGACTAGCTAGACATTTGAAACTTTTAGAATATATCAGAACACGATGCCAATGCATTTTTTTTTAAATATTTTTAGCAATAGAATTATTAAAGCAGTAGAATTGAATTTATTTTCAGTTAATTCTGTTTTGTATGAAAAGTTATTTCGACACCATTATTGGTTGCCAGGGTCTAGGGTCCTAGCAACTAAATCATTAATATATACGTGCGTTACTATGAAAATCAATATGACTTGTCAAAATGACAAATCAGTATTATTTCTATCAAGTACAATTTTTTTGATCGTTTAAGCTAGTCAAGTCAAGTTTATATGATTCAACAGAAAATTTAAAAACGTTGTACTTATATAAAAAGTTCTTTTTATCTTGTAATTATTATGTGTTATGTTTTGTACAATATAAAATAAACAAGGTTTTTCATTGAAATTTCAGGATTTTGGAAGTGTTCCATCTCAGAAAAAGTTTGGAAATTTGATAAATCATACCTTGATATAATATTATACAAGTTTTATTATCATACGTAAAAGTCGGTTAAATTATGGTTTCCGAAATGAACGGATTGTTGTTTTTTTATGTTGCAAATATCCATCCATTCATAAGTTATATAGGTATTTTATTTGTTTGCTTTAACATAGTAACATAATAATAAAAATAATATTAAGTATATTCATTCAATATATTTGATTATTGATGTGAATTATGAATTATATTGTAAAGCTGAAACGAATAATAGAGAAAAAATCTTTAGAAAAACCTGACGTTGATTTAACGCTATTGCAGGCTAACAATGTGTAAAGACAACGTTTAATTTTTGTTTCACATAACCTCTGAAATCCATTAAGCAATTTCAGACAACACTGTCTGGGGAGACGGAACGAGCTTTTCGCGCTCGGCCACTTTTTATGGATACGTATTCTTGTACCACGCGAGATAAGAACGAAAACGTTGATCGATATCTTCCAAAGCGCGGCAAAAAAAACTCTAAACACAACAATTGCATGCGTTATAAATTACTGTGGTGGCCTTGTAACTTTGCTTTATTGATTTCTTTTGTCTGTTATTTAGAACAAGGTATTCATAATAATCATAATACATATATCGCTGATATGCTCTTGCGCCGCATGTGGCCATATTATTATGTGCAGAATTAATTACTGATATTTTTCATACAATGACTTTTGTGTTAACATTAACAATAATTTGGACAATCATTTACTTTTTTATTATTTTCGTTAAACACAATAAACTTATTGGTATTATTAACTATTATTGATAGCTTAATAAGGCATTGCCTAATTAACCTAAGAAAAATAATATAATTACTTTTACATAATGTGTGCTTTCACTTTTTTGTTTACACGATTAATAATACATAGTTTTTTTTAGAATCATTAATAACCATGTCCTTGCTTTTCGTACAAGGTGGTTGTTAGTAATTTTGAACAATCACAAACACCCAGGCTTTGAGAAAAACACATAAAATGTTTTTGTCATGACCGGGAATTGAACCCAGAACTCTCGGGTGGAAGGCCAGCGCCTTACCCACTGCACCACGAGAGCCGCAATAATATATAGTAATACATTTGATCATTGAAGTTAATAGCCCAACCAAACCATACCAGCGGAGCTATTCTATACACAAGGCGGATATCTACGGTAGTTTACCATATTTATGTATTGAGGGAGTTAATTGTTACAATAAGTTAACCGTCTAAACGTGCTATGTTTTAACAATCCCTCACTTGGCTGTATTAATTTTTAGAGCGAAATAGACAGTTTAAACAGCTAACTTATTGTAAAAATAATTATAATACCTCAATACATAAATATGATAAGGTGATAATATTTATCATTTTAGCCGTCGATAGCCGCCTTGCGTATAGAATAGACCCACTGGTCTTAATCCGGCTTATCACGGGACCCTTGGTTTGGGTGTGAAGCATATTTTTTTTGTGACTGCGAATGTCTCAGGAGCAGTTACCCTAGACTCACTCAAATGCACATGCACTCAAATGTACAATGACTGAGTACCCATGGGAGAGATGAGTACGTAAAAGCAAAATTAAAAATTGTAGTAGGTATGTTAGAAAAGCTAATACAAAACTGCCAAATGATTTAAGTGAATAGGTCTTCACATTGGCATTATAACGCTGCAAATTTTCTAAATGCGACAAAATTTGCATCTGTGGTGACCAGGTCAGATGGTCCGATGGGCCCAACAGCTGGTTGAACAGACTAGAGCAACT
This sequence comes from Rhyacophila brunnea, assembly GCF_057557595.1. Lineage (NCBI taxonomy): Eukaryota > Metazoa > Arthropoda > Insecta > Trichoptera > Rhyacophilidae > Rhyacophila > Rhyacophila brunnea. The sequence goes on from NW_028232774.1 coordinate 29,076,083, forward strand.
CTTTTAGGACATTGCCAGAGAATGCGGTCTGTATCCTGTATTTCTCCGCCACATAGACAATATGTTAAACGTGTAACAAGACCAAGCTCATAGAGACTGCTAGAGAAACCACCATGTCCAGTCAAAAATTGACTGGTGTAATGATCTGGAGTCATATGGACACACCTAGAGTTGGGTATCGGAAATTTTCCGACGGGAATTATCGAGAAATTTTCTAAATTATCAATCCCGAATCTCGAGATTAGAAATTTTAACATTTCAGGAAATCCCGGACCTCGAGAATCTTTTCTCGGGATTTGGGATTTCTTTATTATCAAATATTAATTAAAAAACGATTTTCTATATGAAAAATTGGACAGAAAACACAAAACGTTCAAAGACTGATCGGGGCATTTAACACAATTAAGCCAACGTCGACTCAAAATGAGCGCAATTTTTGCAACATCAGGGAATTTTGTGTCTCAAATCGTATGCGATTGACAGTCTGTTTTAAAATTCCATTTTAATAAGTAATGTTTTTAATTATTTTCGTTTTCCTACTTCTATTTTGTTTGTCTTCTTACATTATATTTTTTGGAATTTGGCTGTTTTTACATTGACCTTTATAGGGTTTTTTAAATTTTCCGATATCTCGAGAATTCCAGATTTTTTTTTCTGGAAATCCCGAATCTCGAGATTGAGGATTTTTTTCGGGAAATACCCAACTCTAGACACATCTGACAAAAGCACCATTTTTCCATTGCCATTCCATTTCCATTTTCCATAGATTATTTACATAAATACTTTTTGAAAATATCTTAAATTAATATACCTGTACCTACTAGAAAAAATTTTTTTTGAAAAAAATACGACGCTCGATGGGACTAGAACCTATAACCACTGGATTCGCGCTAATGTGCTTTGTCGAATAAAATAAATCGTTTAAATAATTTATAAATGATTTCGACTATCTACTTATTTACAAAATGACATTCTAAAATATAAATAGTTATATTTAATTTGATATTACTTTTTGAATTTCGATTATTAAAAGTAGGTATTCTCCCTCCTTATATTGTATTATTTATATAATAATTCACAAAGTATTGCTGTAAGCCAGTCTTCCTCTCAATTCGGTCATTTTCCTGAATCAATACAAACATTCCAAAAACAACATGGGGCGTTTATCAGAAGCAAAGTGTGAACCCGCACTCCAAAACATTCACTCTGGCATATCGAAGTATTCATTAATAATACCTACAATCTTTCTTGTATACGAATCAAAATTCAATAAAAAATAAAGATTTGTATAATAATTTTGGTAAAGTGAAATAGTGGATCATATCTTCAGATAATCAAAAAAAGTCCATACTGACCAAATGTTTCAAAATTATGAAGACAATTAATCGAATAAAATTAAAGAAGGTACCAGTAAGATATAAATAAGTACTTAAATAATAGTTTTGGGGTAGTTTTCACAATAACGACATTTTTATGTATGCATAAAATGATTCAATTAGCAAACTGCTTTATATGAAAAGTTACTTTTTTATATAAGTATATATTTTTTTTTCTCTAAAGTGTCTGAAAAATACTAATTTTAAAGTCAATTTATTAAACTTGATCACCTATGCATTTGGACCTATAATACAATATAGTATTTGGTGGTATATGAGGTGGAGGAGATAAAGGGTCGTTCGAAGAATACAATAAATACAATATTAAAGATAAAAGCGTGAGAGTATAATCGCGGAAATGATGTAGTGGTGAGATCGATGTAATCAAGAGTATATCAACGAACTGAGAGACTTGATTTGAGTGGAATGATGGTTGACTATGTCGAGTGAAGGACTCGAGATAATAGTAGTGCGTCGCGTGACGAACTCGATGAGTGAGTGAGGATTCATGGATTGTCCTTCCAATTTATACAAATACATTACTTATAGTATAAGAGATATTGTTGCAAATAATAAATCATAACAGACCCTGCTGATCTAGTTATGATTGAGGAAATGGCGACCATTAATATCGCTCTAGTGTTTTGTTTTGATAACAACTAACACATATGTACCTACATATTAAAGTGTGTCACGCTGAGTAGTATGATTGCTACAAGTATAATATTATGTAATAACGATAATAAATATATATATATAATATATCAGGAAATTGTTTTATTCGTTATTATGTATACTTATAACTGAAAATACCACAAAGCAGCCATATATTATGTAGCTACACAGTTGAATTTTTTTACCCGACTTTTCCTTTACATTTCTTTTTGTCTATTTACATCAGGATTTGTCAATATTTTTTTAAATCATTGGCAAATAGAAACCTTTAATGGCTTGGGCTTTCCTCATATAATATATATGTCACACGAAAATCCACGATCAAACGATGAATAAGACAAGTCCCCTACGCCTGGTTAAAATAAACATTTGCTCAAGTTAAGTATTCACATCAGGAAGCCGCTTTATTTCCACGTAGTTAATATATCGAACGTCAGATGTGACGTTGGAAGCCAGGCATAACAATCGCTACCCTTTTGAATAGATTTTAGCAGTAGGAAAATGGTAGTGAAAATCTCCTTATTTAATTAATATTAACTAATAGGCTAAGCTTTTAAACGCTACTTAAATTAAAAGCACCATTTTTAACAATATTTTTTACTGAAAGTATTATTTTTATTTGTTATTAATTCTACAACATAAAAAGTAATAAAAATTATAAAATTTTCTTTTTAATGTACAGAATGTATTAACATAAATAAAAATAAATAGTTAAACTATCTTTTATTGAGGATGCATAATTCAGAAATACCTCAGAAACATACCTACGTTAAAAACAAATATGTGACGTCAATGTGATTCGAACCCGTATCCATCGGACTTCGGCCAATGTGCTTTATCAATTTAGCCGCCAACCCCCTACCTCATAATGACGAAATTAACTAATAGTCATGCAAATGGAGTATTTATCGAATTTCGTTAATATTGGCGACTGACTTTTGTGTTTTGAATCAAGATATCAATAATTGATATTTGATTACACGTCAATGCCAGGCTCTCAAAATTTTAGACAGACACTGGCACTTGACTGACGTTTAGTGGTCATATAGATACCATTTATAAAAAGGCGCTAAAGATGTTGGGCTTTGTCTTGCGTACTTCTCGGGCTTTTCGGATGTTACGGTACTAAAAATTCTCTATAACTCCTTAGTTAGAAGCAGACTTGAGAGTGGGTCTATCGTTTGGTCCCCGCATCAGTTGAAGTACAGCCTTATGGTGAAGAGAGTCCAAAATAAATTTTTGAGACTCCTTTACTTTCTGCTGTATGGATATTATCCGTGGCTCTATCCGACTGACTTTCTCTTAGGTATGCTTACATACTGTAGCTTAAAATTTAGTAGGGATCTTTATTTAGCCACATATTTTTTCAGACTTATACGCGGCGTAAAATGTGAACTCTGCCATTCTTGTGGTGTTGGCTTGTGTGTCTCTGATACTTACCGTAGGAATCGAGGGCATCCGTTATTTGTTCTCCCAAGGTGCAGAACTAACCTGCCATTAGTAATGCCAATTTGGAGGGCAATAACCATGTTTAATGAAATCGCTTCGGATATTGATATATTCCACTTACGTGAGGGTGAATTTAGGTGGACGGTGTTTTTAAGTTTTTAAAATAGGGTCTATCAAAGTTCACTCTGTGTGCTTCCATCTACTTTTATTTTTGTTATTTTATTTTATTTCTTTTCTTATTGTATTTCTTATTTTATTACTTATTGTATTATTAACTCACATTTCTCTGTATTTTTATTTTAAAAATTGTTAACACTTATTTTATGTCATGTCGTGAACGCTTTACATTTATAATTTGTTACGTTCATTATATGTAACATAAATAAATTTGAATTTGATAAAAAAAACTTGCTAATAATATTCACATGATTCAGAAAACACAAAAACTATGTAAGTACTGCTGTTACGATGACAATGAAGACTGCGTGAATACACTTAATGCATTATTGTCCAGAATAAAATTAAGTGGAATTCGCTTAATTGGGGCACTAGCTTAATTAGTCCAAAAATGCACCAGTCTCAGTGTGTTCCAAATATGCGGAATCGAATGTGTTTCTTACTTCCAATGACAAGTCATTCCATATAAAATTAACATAAAAAATATAATATTAATTATGTTGTATTGGGTTGTGTAATGATTTATATTATAGGTCTCGCATTTGAGGTGGTAGGTGGGTGTAACGCGTAAAAGGTTACAAAGGATAAATAAACTTCGCGATCCCAAAATCGAATTTATGATCAAACAATAGCAAACACCAGATACAGGCTGTCGGCGCGTGTCAGACTTGGTGGATGTTTTAGTTTTGACGCGTCCGACGAACAAGTTGTGGAATTAAGATGGAGAGAGATCATCAACGCGGTTACAATGATGATAGAATGAGTTACTTAATATGAGCAAGTACAATTTTAATCATATTAGCTTTGATAATATATACAATACCGACGAAACGGTTATTAACTTATACAAAGTTCTCAAAGTCTAGACAAAGTAATAGGTCTAATAACGAGAGAGGTAACACTCCGCCTGCGTCGTTCAGTTTTTATATGCTGATATAATAGATACAAATATGTAAATAATATAGTATTTCTGAAAACACACGAAACATTCTTAATAAATTATGGCTGTGTCACATGGCATCTTACTAAGCTTCAAAGGTCTCAGCTTTTGTGCTATGAGAATCGATGTCTTCGCCGAATCTTAGAAGTACATTGGTACGACCGCGTTACAAACATCCGAGTTCATGTTCGGACACAGCAGCCTTTGATGATTGATGTAATCACGAAGAGATGCTTTACGTGGCTGGGACATGTGTTCTGGATGCGGCCAAAGAGTGCTACACTTCGTACCTTTGTGGCACAGTCTCAAGGGTTCCGTCGTTGTGGCCGGCCCTCCCTCACCCTATAGCGGTGCTACAAAAGCGGTCTACGCGCTGCAGGTATGGCATGGTAAGATGCGCAAGAAACGGCGATGGATCAAGGGAAGTAGCGCGAACTTGTGCTTGCCCTATTGCTGGGTCGTGATAGGATGAAAGAAGAAGAATTATAATATGTTTGGCATATTTCGCGAAAAATATATAATAAGTATAACTTACTATGTTACATGCATAACTTGAAAACTTCTCTCTCTCTCAATCTCATTTGAAAAAAAAATACGACACCCGACGGGATTTGAACCAGTATAACCACTGGTTGATACGGACAATCCTACTTAATTATGATAATTTTAACAAGTAGTTCTTACATGAAATGCTTATCAAATTGCGTTATTATTGATTTAATTTCTATTATTCAACGAATAATTAACAAGATTTGAGAATGTAACATTCTATATCGAGAGCTTAGTGTCAAACAACACTATCTACAAAAGTGCAACTTTACAGGAGAGCCAAAAATCGTTATTTTAGATTCTTTTTACTCAACAAGGAAAATGTTTATTTAAAACCTAATGTTAATATTTTATAATTTATTGTGTATTGTACATTTATCTTGCTTATGATGATGTTAAAATTTATAGGGATAGTTTTTAAAAAATATGAAAACAAGGGTTACTTATGTAGTTAGCGTTAAACTTTACTGACGATTTAATAAGAAATTAGAAAAAAAATGACATAACGTTGTTTGACTATCATGTAGCCGTAAATGTAAAATAACGTTATCTAAAAAAAACACTTTTTTGTAGATAACGTTGTCTGACTTTAAACACTCGATATTGAACATACATAACTTGAAAACACTTCAGATATCTGGCCGCCTGACGAAGAGGTTTTTTAATAGATTTTTCGTATTATAAGAAAATTAATCTTAGTCACTTTGCTCGGGGTCCAAACAGACATTGAAAAGACAATATGTAATTTTCCCAAACCTGGGAATCGAACCCGACACCCACGACTCATATTATATTAAAGTAAACTGTTAAAGTAAAACGAAGTATTCATAAGATTTAAGAATAATTGTTTATTGAACATACATAGTTCGGAAACAAGCTTTTTTCTATACTGTATGTTTCCAAAATTTATATGTTTAAAAATTTTGTAGATACAATGTGGTTAGCAACACTGACACTCCACTAGTGTTTCCGACTCTCATCGACAAGAATATACGAGGTGCAGTGACGTGTTATATTATAATAATATTAATTCAGCGTTGCCAACCTTAACGGGTTTCTTGCCAGATCTAGCATTTTTGAATAAGCATCTATTCTAGCATACAATATTTGCAGCTGGTATACCTATGACGTTAAGTTTAGCGTTTTTCAACATCGCAAACAGCTCAAAACTTTTTATAATAAAGTATCATACCAGATTTTTTTGAATACCAACATGATTGTTTTTTGTAACTTACAAATAAATTAAATACTACATACAGAATGATGGCTAAATTTATTGCATTAAATTTTTTTTAATTCTATGGTTGGCCTATAGCTTCGTGGGTTTAAGGTTCGAATCCTGGGTCTGGCAAGTACTTACACATATTGTTTTTCAATGTATGTATTAGTCAGCGTATGGACCTAATGGGTTAAGCAAGTGGCTGACATCCATTTCTCGTAAAAACAAAATCTTTTAATACAAACCTCCACTCTGTGGAGGCCTATATGATCTTATTAGGATCTGACATAATCGAAAATAATAATTATAATTTATTGTTTTGAAATGCTAATTTGTCGTCATTGTTTTATTAAAAAAAAAAAAAAACTATATTATTTTCATACCTACCGCAGGGTATCTGGCATATTTTTGTGAACATCGATTATTATATTCAACGTCTTTTTCTAAATTCATGTTGACATTGATTCTAAAAAGATTCGGGTCTGTAATGCGTCAATTACATTGAGCTACTTTACGAGCTGCTTGTTGGCGAATTTAAAAGCGGGCGATTCACCTACTGCGATTGTGATGATGACACACAAAACTTTCCATAAGCTGAGAAGCCAACAAGCTAGCGACTATTTTGAGAGAAAGTAATTCATTTTTTACCGGGAGGTCGCTACTGCGCAGACGCAGTAGGCCCACAGGCTTTCAACTTTTCTCGGTAGATTGATTGTTCGATGATGACACTGGGCGACTTTACAGGCAAATTGTAAATTCGCCAACAAACAACTCGTAAAGTAGCTCAATGTCATTGACGCATAAGTAAATATACATAGAAAACATATAAGAACCTACGTGTATAGAAAAAAAACATAAACAATATTAACGAATTCATTACGGAACCGCCTGAGATGTGTAAACGGGTCTTTATGGTGCCGTAGATCAACCATTATTTATTTTAGATTGACAAGGAGGAAACGGTTAAGTTTCCAAATCGATTACGAAATAATGTTTTTATTAATGACTTACTTCAAGAACGACGTCCGTCACCCCACACTCGTCAGTCATGACGAGGCCTACACTTTTCTCGTCAATCTTTCTATCATAAATGATTCATTCGTCTCGTGAAACATTGTTTAATGTAATTGCATAATTGCTTCATCTATATTGGTTTTTTTAGTGTCCTCAGGCGATGGCTCCATTGCATTATCTTCACCCAAACGTTTATTTCTTCTTTGAAATAATCTTACAAGACTATTCTATAAAACAGGCATGTCCAACTTCAAAATGGCTGTGATCGATCTCGTATTAGGTACTGCCAGTGATGTACCACACTATCTTATTGTCATTCTTCAACATGAATAAAAGTTAACTATTTTTTCTATTCAATGAATAATAATTCACAAGATTTAAGAATGAACATACAGTCGAACTTGGTTATTACAATCACGGAAATAGCGAGATCTCGGATGTAATGAGGAAAAATTCGTTGACATTATAGTTTGTGATTTTCTCCTTACATTTATTTATTCACTTTTATAACGAGCTTTTTCTCGAGTATACCAAGCAAAACTGTTAATAATGTGTTGATCGTTTAAGAACAACATTTTCGACCATTAGCAATGAAATTCGACCGGGCAGTTAACTATACCGATGCCTCTAGGATCGGATTATGTTTATGACACTAGTTAAGTGTCTAAGTAGGTAGCTAATTGGTGTTTTCGCCGACAACATTGAAAAATTATCCACGCATATGGTTGAAATTGCATGTCAAAAATCCAAGCTTTGTGAAGTCAGTAGGTATGTACCTACCAGTGCCAGAGGCTTAGCACTTCATAACAATAAACAACTTATTTTGTAGTTTATGAATGACATGCTTGTTTTGGGGATTTTTACGATGGTTTTCAGATTTTTTTATGTTTTGTGCTTGAATAGATATAATAGAAAATTATAATTTTTGGTCTTTTTTGGACACTCATTGCACTCATCGTCAAACTATTATCCCTACTGTGCAAAGAGCCTACTGCTCGACGGTAAGGGAAAACTCCGTCTTGGTTTAAAGTGCGGGGATTTACATCTTATCTTTTCCCAATCCTGCAGCAAGTCGTGTGTGATGCAATTCGAAGCAAGTGAAACGATATCGTCATGTGGGGTTCCTCATAGTTAATTTGAATAAGACTTTTATTAGACTGGCTAAGAAAATAAAAATAGTTTAATGCTTAAAATCTCAATAAAATCATGCTGAAAAATGTTGGAAAGTTAATAATTTTTTTTTATTTTATAGGTATAATTTCTAAAAAAAATATATTATATACCTATCATTAGTATACAAACAGCATTAAAAAAACTTTTTGCAGAAATCATACCAAAAAGAAAGATAGGTAGGTTATTTAAAATTCTATTTTACAAAAATGGAAATTGTCGTTTTTATTTCTAAGCCTCTCAACTGAACTGAATGTAGGTACACGTCTTTAACGTTTTAATACCTATGATGCAATCGACTTAAACTCATCCCGTGATGGACGTGTTGAACTTGCCTGCTATAAAATATTGCTTGATTTTGTTGTATATTACGATAATGTGTTTTTGATATATAAACAAATACGAAATACACAAATAAATACATTTAATACAAATAATTATTACATACTCTATTACAAAATATATTATGGCCTGTAAACTAATTATAATATAGGTAAATTAGGAAAATCGTTTCTAAACTTTTGCCGATACGCAAAGGGGCGTGCGCAATCATTTTTTGAAAACGTTTGGTACGCACGTCCACACCTACAAACATAGATATTAATTTTAATGTGATTTGGAGAATACACATCGTAAAAAAATCGCGTTTTAATAAAAAAAATAACCTCCAAGTGCCAACATGACGTGGCTACTTCCGATGAAGCAGCTTAAATTTTTGTACAAATATGGCCCCACAAGGTGAAAACGTCATATGAAAAGTGATGAAAAATACCCTCAAATGAGCCCGAAGGATATTGGTTCGCTATTGAAAAACAGATATTTCCGATTAATCCGATTAGAATTAACGTTAACCTTTTAAAATCAATTCTAAGCACACGATTTTCTCAAGCCTTCTTCTTATGTCCATTAAACAGACATTTTTGTTATGGTGGTGTTAAACTGAGAGATACTGGAAGTCGGTCTTGCCAACCGTACTATAATTATAGTATTTGTACTATAATTTTCGTCTGCGTACTATTTACGATATAAAATAGGTATAGTACGCCCAACATACTATAATTTTGAATATCGGAAAAAACGTAAAAAGTACTAAAATTTCGATATTTCCGTACTATAAATTGGTGCAAAGTGATAATATATTTCGCAATATAAGAAAATTTGGAGAACCTTGAGGAAAAGTTGCTCAAAAAAAAAACCCGTGACTTTGGCTAAAAATGAAATTTCTTGAATTCGTCGGTAAGCGTTTTTGGTCGGAAGAGGTAGGTAGATACCTAAATAATCTCGGAATTTCTCAAAATCTCCGTTAATTTTTTTTTGTGAGCAGCAAAAATCCTTTACATTTTCAACATAAATGACAACGCGTACTATAATTTTTGCTGAAAAACTATAATTTCTTGGACCGCATACCTACTATATTTTGGTCGCAAAAATATGGCAACACTGCTGGGGGTGTCATATGTCTATTAATTTAACATATTCCACCCCGTCTTTTCCGCGAGTCCCCACCGTATTCGCCTGGAGCCAAAAGTCGGTCTATTAGTAAGCAGGTATATACATCAATACAAAAGAAATGTGGCATATTAAATTTCTATATTACAACGTCAACAAAAACTCCATACATTGGGCATTACGATTAAGTACAGCAATATTACCTTTCCGTCTCTATTTAATGACTGTCCCAAATTTTAAAAAATCGAACGGAAATCGTGTCGCTCAACTGATGTTATAATTATTCGAACTCGAGAGAAATCGATATGCATCGATTATTCGGAGATATAAAAAAAATGACAACACACTTTTATTATAATATTCCTTCATTAGTGATTCAATACTGGTTCACTTATTTACATACAGCTACATTTAATTTTCGTGTAGCTCGGAAATATACATCATTAATCTGTTGCAATGTTATTTATTTAGATATTCAGTTAAGTAATATCATTGCATTAAAATCTTATTTGTCAATATACTACTACAGTAATATGTAAAAGTTTTGTTAATTTTTAATGAACCTACTGTTGCCCACAGTATTTCATTAAAATATGCCAGTTTTTATAAAAATAAGTCATGATTATTAACATATTATTATTTGTTTTCACGGCAACAACACGAAAAATTAGATCAAAAATAATTATTAAATTCATCTATATTGGTAAGATAATAATTATTATAAGGTACAAAAAAGCCACCACGTTGGTTTTCGGGGGAATCTGGTGTAAATGTGGTGGCTGAAAATATACCTACGAGGGTTTATTTTGAGAAGATTTAAGCTGTTTGGAATGTCGAAAATTGTTTTTTTTTTATTTATTTATTTAGGTCAACCGACAAGATCAATAACATAAGAATAAGTACAATATGAGAAAATATTAAATAAATTAATAAGTGATGGTCCCAATAACAAGCGGACACAGAAAGTATAATAAAATTAAATTAAATTAAATATTAAGTACGTTTGAGAGAGCTATTAAAAATTATTAAAAGAAAGAACATAAAAAGTATATATGAAGAGAGGCAAAATAAGAAACCACAATGAGTGATAAGTTTTGTAGCAACTTAATTTAAAAGAGGTCAAAGAACAAAACACTTCCTTTTGATCACTGTGATGATCCATTGCGCTAACCGACATTTTTGAAAAAAATGAGTGGTGCGTTATGGTATTCCACATGTCATAAACTATCATAAAAGTGAAGTGAGCTAAGTAAATATATACTAAAATAGTGCTTTATTGTTAAAATAAAAATATTCATTGAGCTATCGTATTATATTGTCAAATGGTGAAGTGAGCCAAGTCATTATCTCACTTCACCGTTCTCACCAACTGGTTAACGTCGTGTTGTTATCCTATAGAAGTGAACACGGCTAACACGCATGTTGCTATGGTAACATGCTTGTTAACTGTGTTCACTTCTATGCATTCATGCAAGTTTTCCACATAATGGTGAACATGACTAAGTTATCTAAAAGTGAGCCAAGTACTATTAATATGTAGAGGTGAACACGACTAACATAGGGTAAAGTGAGCCAAGTGACATTAATAAGACGTAAAGGTGAAGTAAACTCACCCCTTTTATTATCTTATTGTGATGTCAAACATTAAGTTAGTTAAAAATAAGTAGTACCTAATAATAATTATTATACGTCGTCACACTACAATACGCATCAGAAGTCATATTCCAGATGCATATTTTGCATGACATAAAGCTAGATCTGACATAATGTACAAGATGTTGCTTCTATAAATTTTAAAACAATTAATTGCTTTAAACATCCTCGTATAATTGTTTTGCCTGTAAAATCATATTTTCTTTCTTCTATTTGTTATTAATATTTCTCTGTTATTATGTTTCGTGTAATTCTTAATTAAATTCCTGAGAATAGAATAGATTCTAAAAATACCTGAATAATAACATATAGCCTATATTTATTACAAAGCGAAGCACAAAAAAAACCAGTTTTGATTATAAAGAATTTATACCACACTATTAATTTGCCGAAGCCCGAATTAGAACAAAACTAAATTAAGGTTATAATTTCACAGACCGTACACTCGGGCACTAAACACCCACTCTGTGTCAGAAATATTACGACGTGGATTTGTTGTTTAAATACGATGTGTCAAGTTAAAATTAATTATAGTGAACAATGGGAGAGTGGCGTAATTCAAACGTATGTAAAAAACTCAACATACATGAAAAAAAGTTGTTCAAAAATGTACTACGCGAAAAAACTGCAATGCGAAAAAATGTTCACTAAACCAGATTCGAATCGCGCAATTAAAATAATTAAGCCCATCGGGTATACATTGTCAAACGTAGCAACATCCAACAATAATTGTTAAAATATATCATACTTATAATAATATTACACAGTTAGCGTTTTTTTTCGAATATGTGCTGCCGATGATTTTGTGTGATGTTTCATTCGTTAAGAGCGTACTTCAGTGAAACGGCAAATAATTTTCAACTGTAGATGGGACGTAATTTCGCAAGCGTTGCCAATAGGAGAGCGACAGTCGATCTGTGAGCACGTCAATTTGTTTTGTGATGGCGTCGAAGGAATTAATTCTCAAATCATGTAAACATGACTAACAAAACTTCACGTATGTACTTAATAAAGAAAACATGTCAATGAATATACTATTATTATTAGTAATATAACAATAAACATATCATTAAATGGACGCATGTTGGATTTTTATGACAAATTATATTTCGTTCGGCACGCGTCATTTGCACAATCCGCGCATCGCCCAGCCACGATCTTTTTAGACCATGCCTCAGCTGAAGTATAGCCCTAATACGTAATTGCTCGTTTAAATTGTAAAGAAATTTTAACATAAAACTTTTATTACTTAACTACAATAATTATTGTTGTGCATGTATTGTGTGTCTGTGTTGTATTCTATATACTGCCACCATAATACTGCCCTGCCAAGTAAAAAGACAATATTTTGGGTTTTAGTGAAATGAGAACACAAGTTTTAAGCTACATTTCCTCTTATATTATGTAAAATTATTGGATTGTTTTGATATAATCTCTAACCACTGTCTATTATTGAGATTGTGTCAAACAATCCAATGATTTCAGATAATATAAGAGAAACGATAGTTTAAAGTTCGGGTTCTCATTTCACTAAAACCATAAACACTGTCTTTTCACTTAGTAGGACAGCATACGAGAAAAAGATCTGAATAATGATGGTGGAAAAAAACTATTCTAGACCTATATTATAACACTAATGAAATGCGTATATATTATATCTCACTGCTGCCACAGCCAATAAATCCCAGAGCACAAGAGTGTGAATCTTGCTACAATATAATCAATAATGAAATATTATAACTGGTGGCTAATGTAAACAATATTACATTTAAATAAGTAACATTTTTGCAGTTTAATAATATATCGTCAATATATAATAATATTATGACAACTTTACATCAATATCTTTTCGGTCAACATAGTGAAGTACGTAGAACACGTGCTGTGAAAACTTAACCTTGGTGTTCAGCGGCGGCGCTCGCATTGTTATCGTATTGTGGGTGTCACCAAGGTTGGAAGATATTATTCCCCATTTCCTTGATAAAAAACAGAAATATCAAATTCAATGACATACGGAAAATTTTCCCCATCGAGTTGGGATATTTTTAGTTATATGGCAATAATGAAATGTCAAGTGATTTGTCCTGTCATCGCCGTGATTCTTTCGTCAACATTGTTTATGGACGGAATACGCTCAGTTTGTCGTTGTTCTTTTTTACAATACAATTTATAATTTTTCTACCACCACTAACACAAATTTGTTTGCATTACTAACACATCTAAATAACCAACCGCACTTATAAAATAAGAAACGTCAAATTAATGCTTTCAAGGTAAGAGAAACTAATATGGAAGCGCGAGAAAGAAATTCAGTACATCAAGCTGCTGCACATCAAGTTAAACTTTTTGCATTTTACGCAGTTAATTGCAGCATATTTTAACGCGGAATTTGAACGAGATTATTTTCATAATGTTAGTTTTGGTATCATTTTCATCAGTCTAAAGTGAATAAGTAAATTTTACTCCACATTGCGTGATAAGTAGAAAATAACCAATTTTTGTCTTATTTGCATTTCTACAAATATATTATTAATACAATAATACAATCTATAGTACATAATTATCAGTGGCAAGGGATGGAGGTAGGCTGTTAAGATTCTATATAAATAGTGTATACTAAACTTTGTCAGTCATACTTATTTGTTTTCATTGAACTCAGAATACAATTTACAGATGGTGCCGGTTAGTTTTTAAAATTCAATTAAACCCTGCCTAAACCAAACAATAATCGTTTAGGTATTCTATGGGCAATCCGACAAAAATAGTGCACACTTTTTCAGTATTATTTATTAGTTTTCGCTGAACTAAGAATAGGTACATATTATTAGTAATATGGTCTTGATAAGTTTTATTTTAAATTCATTAAGCCCTGCCTAAACCAAACCACCATCGATAAAAAATATCCTTCTATCTATAAAATATCTAAAATTATACATGGTTTAATGGCAATATTTAGATATTTATAGATAAACGAATATTTTTTCATTAGTATCTACTATGGCTTGAATTAGCCAGGGTTTAATGAATTTGAATTAGTCTTAGTCCAATGAAACAAATTCATTTGACTGACAAAGTTTAGTGTGCACTATTTATGTCGCATCTTAACAGCCTACCTCCAGCCTTCGCCAATAGTACATAGTGCACATAATTTAGAAGGACTTTTACTAACAGGGTTTTAAAAAGTCGCGTAAACGTCCATGATATTAATATAAATGTGTTATGTTAACACTACATTTATTTTGTAAAATTATAGAAAACAAACACTTTACACAATCTTAACTTCATTTTGACAAAAAAAAAATGTGAGTTAACGCCTTTCGTCTTATGAGGTTGATAGTGCAATATTTATTGTTATTAATAACTAACAAAAAAAGACTACTTAGGTAATTTAAAGTAGAAACTACACTACATAAATCAACTGGTGTTTTTTCATACTGCCATTTTAATCGGCGGTTGCAATATTTCATTCCATAAATCCGTAATCTAATTATATTTTAGTCTTATTTTGTGATGTGCATTAAAGCATTCTGACCTAGTTTTATTATAATTTTAACAACGGATGTATCTTTAATGAGTAAAAAAACTCCGACAATTGTATTTTTTTCAGACGGTCACTTTTAATATCAACTGCTGGCATTTAAAAGTATACGACATAAATACCTGTAATACTTAAAAGTAGTTATTAACGTTAATTTCTCTTCGCAGCGAATAATATGGGACCTAGATTAGACATCCGGTACTATAAAGATATCACTTTACCTAATTTGAATATTAATTGCAATGAATGAAAAATACAAGTACAGCGAATTTACCATTGAGAGATTAAGGCCCGTTTCAGACGGGACACCGGTGTCGCGCTTGATATAATATAGGAGGCCTTTGTATTCGAATAAAGGGACCTTTGTATTATGTTCATGAACACTCCAGAGCTAATGAGTCAACGCGTGTCCGGTACACTTTTCTATGGGCCTCTACATTCTCAAGCCGCCGATATACTTGTTTTTATTACCGCAGCCAGTTTTATGTTCTAATGTATAACGCAAAATTATGAGTTGACTCATTAACTCCGGGACGTTCATAAACATAATACAAAGGCCCCTTTATTCGAATACAAAGGCCTCCTATATTATATCGAGCGAGACACCGGTGTCCCGTCTGAAACGGGCCTAACCATGGCCTAACTCAGACGACTTCATTGTGGATCGGATCATTTTCACAGTATAGTTGCAATACATTCTGATTCAAAAATGATTGCAAGAAAATTGGGCACATTTTTATTTTATTACCTACATATTATCCAGTAAAGATATCAACATTGTGCCACGAGCACCGAGCATATTTTTCGGTAGGCATCTAGCTTGTAAAAAATGCATCTAGTTTATGGCGTTTTTATTAGCGGTTATAGTGATTTAATGGTATCAGATATTGTGCTTAGGCATATGCCATCGCATTGACGATTATCGGGGATTCCAATCATTATTAATAATTATTTATTTTTTATCAGTTTTGAAATGAGTTACAGGGAAAATGTGGTGTGATTTTTTAAAATTTTTTTCGATAGGCAAAAAAGGGTATTGCAATTTTATTTTCACAAAATCTAGCGTTTTTTCCTGCCAAATAACTAGTTTTCGTACCCCGTCAGGCATGTTTTTGTCAACGGCATAAGTTTTACACATAAAGCGAATAATAACATAACATAAACCTTCCAACCCACACACATACCAACCATCGTCAGATATACAATGAACTAGCAAAGTTGAGTGGTCATTGTTTGGAAGCTCATATACATGTGTTTTAGTTTAGCATGATGACCGATCAGTGATTGCGTCGTTTTCGCGCTGTGTCCCGGTCGACCGATATACGTCGCGTTTTGTTGAAAGAAAGAGTCATGTCTAATTAACTTTTATATCGTTACTTGGTGTGCCATACAAGTTTGGAAAAGGATCATGTGCATCGTTTTAATAAAAGAATAAGCAATATTGACAAGTAATAATAAAAAAACATTGTAATAATATTGTCGTACACTTAGTTATATAATTGGCAACACATCTACAGGATGTGACACCATTATTTTTTTAACCTCGCTTTTGTCACAATTTTGACATATTAGGTAGGTACACGTAGTGAACGTAATCTCGAAACATGTCGCCATAATAAAAGTATATTTCAGTTATAAAGCCTCAGTAATACGAAATATAATTAGGTTAGAGCCACGTTTCTTACTCCACTCGGATCAAGGGTCAAGCCATACCTCGTTGTAACTTACAGCAAATTGAATCAAATTGTAGTTAATCTCGCCTGATTCTGGCCGATTTCAATTGGTATCAGTCAAAATTCAACTTGGTTTACGTCAATTTGCTGCAAATTCCAGGGCGTTTTGTAGCGCCTTTAGATTTTTTCCATGTTATAAATTAATTTAAAAAAGTTATTTTGTCAAATATTGTGCATTAATATTAATACTATCGACCAAAGATACTTGATGGAATTTGAATTCTAATGGATTCAAGTTTTGTACTATTCCATTTAAGTCATTTTTGCATTTTTGCATTTTAAGTCATTTGGCATCTTCAGGCACTATGTACACTCACCAAAAGGCAAATAAACACTGAAAACTATTAACTCTGCCTATCAAGGCAAGGGTCACAATAAAAAAAAATATAACGAACAACCTATGAATAGTAAATTTTGAAGTATTTGTAAAAAAAACCCCCTACCTTATCAATAATAATAATACTCGATAATCGTATAATAAATCGTCAAAACCTAATAATAGATCATTGCCTAGTAATAATTATAACACAATAAAAATACTAGACTAAGAGATGTAAAATTGACCATTCTGAGAACAATGGTTACGTATTGTACAATAATTAAAAATATATATTTACTAAAATTTAATTAAGCAACAATAACAAAAATAAAAAAACCATCTGTAGGCTTGGGGACAATAAACCCAGTCTCTTTGTATGAACCCCCTCTAAGAATAACAAAATTTAATGAAAATTTTGCTTACCTATACATATTAAATTATGCGTCCACGGCATCAAATTAAAGGGCACAAAACGTTCATGGCTTTAGAAAGATTATATTTTGATTAATATTAAAATAATAACTGGCACAACGTCACAGAGCCTTATTACCTGTGAGCTAAATACCTGATGTCTGCAAGCGATTGCAACAGTAACATGGAAAAATAACTGTTGTTCTTTAAAATACTTTAAAAGAATTTTATTTCGTTTTTTTAACGAAAATCTGAATTCTAGTTAATGTGCATCGTCAAAATTTTAAGCGTCATTATTTCTCAAGCCTCTCAAAACACTCTTTCTTGGCGTTATTAGAGAAATGTTATTTTTTTAATATTTTCAACGCTTGATTTACTAGAGTGTAATAATAATTCTATATCACGTCGCTGAAAAACACTCTTAGATTATAATCTTCAGTGAAGTTATAGTTGAAAAAGCTTTTACACACCGCTTTCTGCTTGAAAGCTTTAAACTTTTTTTATATGTGTTAACAAATAACACAAACGATCGCCTTCTTAAAAATCATTTATAAAGTATTCATTTTTATTTTAATCACATTTCTGATTTTATGTAAATAAAAAATATTTCAAGTTACAAATAATTTTTATATTTTATAACAATCGTTGTTATTTTAAATAAATATAAAAAATTTATCAAACATATATTCTGTATGTTATAGAAAACTAAATACTTAAACGAAATTTTAGTAAGTAAAATGACCACAAAGTAATAACAAAAAGGGTTCCTTTAAATATATTTTTTAATGTTTTTACATACGTACATACTTATTAAGTAGACTAAATCACATTTAATCTATTTATAAATTAAAACTGTCATATAAAATCGTTTATTTTTATGTTTTTTAGACCTACTATAGTTTTATAATATTGAACTATACATGTATTATTTATGTAGTATTTCGCATTTCGATTATCTCAGAAATACATAATTATTGCATTCTACCTTGCACTATATCTATACAGAGCTCTAGCTTGGGGGACCTGGCTTCAAGAGGGCCTTCGAAACACCCGGTGTGGCGATTCGACCAGTTAAGTGAGATAAACACAAACCAAAAATGAACTATCTAAAATAGTATAAAAAAGACGCTTGCGGCGCTATTTTGCTTAAAGTATATTAACATTTAAAATTATGTGACTGTACGATGCAATTAAATGTGATATATAATTAAATGATAATTCAAGTACCTATAAAATTTTATTTTATGATTATTTTTAGTGAAGAATAAAATGGCTATTTATCCAATATGACGCAGGGTTGCATGTCACTTGACTACCACAAAAGGTGGTCATGATCGGTACTTCATAATAATTATGATATGATGCCGATAACTCAATAATTCAAGATTTATTTAGAAATACAAAAAATATTATAAATTAAAAATAAAATAAAATGTTAATTTTATCTCGTGGAACCTTAGGGTTCCACGGAATACCAGTTGGGGAACACTACTGAATTACATTACAATGCCCGTAACCTTAGTGACAGGTATCCTGGCCTGGGGGCTCTTTTCAGGGTGTGGGAGTCACTCTTTCAAAAATATCATATTTCTTTAGTGATTTCTGTAATTTGATAAAAAAAAAAAACATACTTACCTAATTACAACCCAATTTTAATATTTGAGGCTATTCAATGACTGAACAATTATTTGTTTGTTTCATATAATTTACTTTGCATTTAAAATAATATAAATTATAAAATATTCGATCAATTAGATACACACATTCAGGTAGAAAAAAATACATTCTGTAAACCACATTTATTTTATAATTTATAATTTTGGTAAGACCCGCCGCGACACGGAAAAGTATTTCTGCGACCTACGAAATGAGAAACGCTGATGTAATGAATAATGTCTCAAATGATTTTGCGCCGGGTTGTTAAGTAATCTTGGTTGTCAGAAACAAAAGCTTTCTAAGATTGAGAATAATTACGAAGGTGCATTATTTCTATTTAAATTTCAGACTGATGTCAGATAAGACATATAGTAACAATCACAAATACAAAATAATACCTCTACAATACAAAGAAGAAGAGAAGAAAGAAGAGCCGTTGAGTATATTACAAACTGATTAAAGGTTCAATCATAATGCTGTACTAAATACAAATACACTGGCACTCAAACGGAGCTTTCACTCTATTTACAGTCTCGCGTAATCGCTCAAAGTTTCAACCCCAAAAAGCTTTCGTGATTTAACTCGCTCAAAGCTCGGCTGCTTGTTCGTACTACCTACTACTATTCGGTTTTCTTACACATTACTCAATGGTAAACTTCACAGCCAAGTACGTGATGACATGGGTACGTTATTTTTTATTTCTATACACCCAGCGATACTCTATGGTTTTCGGTTTTTTGTAAATAAAACGCTACACGTGCGTTACAACTGAAACCACATGATATATAGCAGGCGTATGTATTCAAGTTTAAATGAGAACGATAACACACAATATTTCAATTTAAAATGTAATTTTGCACGTATTTCTTGCAATCTCACATTATTATAAAGTTTTATCGTTTATCAAATCGATTACAATGATAGAAAGATACTACATAATGGGTTCTATGTAAATATGCAACCGTTGCAAACAGGTAGTTAGAATTGAAGAAATTGTATCATTTTATTATTTCACGTGCATGCAAAGTAGTATTATAGTGTACCTACACTGTACAGGTACCGAGTTAACTTTTTAATATTTTGTCTCTTGATATTAATATTAGCTGTAATCGGAATTACTATTATTTGTTGACGCTTTGACCAACTAAACCAGTCTTTCTCGAAGTGGGCGATAACGCCCCCTTGTGGGCGCTGGAGGCTTTCAGGGGGGGCAGTGGAAGGCTCAAAGGAAATTAGGGGGCGTTAAGAAAATCTAGAGGGGCGACGGCAGACAAATTCTATCTATAAAAATCCGTCGGAATCTAGACACGACACCACTTGAGGTGCGATTTACTCTTGATTTACTACTCGAATGCTTGGAGTCCCGTATAAACGGTTAAATTAGAGTCCCTTACGCATGTCATAATGTGGATGCAGCTTTATATTTTATGTACGTAGTCCATGGTTAAGTTAACTAAATAAAATTGTCTGTGATTTCCGATTTTTTTTTCATACAAAAATTTTTGGTCGATCGCGGCAATCCCATCCCTCTCCGAAATTCTCGAGATGCGATTTTAGGCTTGAATGCTTGGAGACCCGTCTAGACGTAAAACTAGATGACATCGGACACACCCTATCTATCCTGCCCATATAATAATGCATGTTTAAAAATTATATTTGCAATAACTGTTTTTAAGATACGCAACAGATGGTAATGTAAAAAGGTAAGTTAAAAAATATGGGGGCACTACATTTTTTTATATCTCAAAGTGGGCGGCGGTCAAAATAAATTTGAGAACCTGTGTACTAAACCTTCAAGTATTCAATAGTACTTATTAAATATGAAAGGCTTCATTAAATAATTTATGTAACTATTTTTCACCAACGATTACGCCCTCAATGGCCGAGTGGTACCGTATCGACTTATAATCGCGTTCGAATCCCGGATCAAGTAAATTTAATTTTTCAATAACTGAATTCCTAGACCTTGAATATTGACCTAATATGTTGATCAATAATTTACCAACTGCCATATCTCGTAAAAACAAAAATCTTTTAATACAACATATACTCTTTGGAGGCCTATATGATTCTCTAGGATCGAATATGGCGAATTTGTAACACATGCATTGCTTGTAAGAACCTAAGTATAGGTATATACTTATTAAAAATACTTGATAGAATGGTGTTCCGTCGGTAACATATACCAAAGCATTCGCTGCTTGAAAAATTAAAAGATTTTCGATACCTGTCCATTTCATCAAATATGTCACTTAACTGCGCCTAGTCCCCCCCCCCCCCCACACCGACCTAATAAGATTATATGGGCCTCCACAGCATGGAGGTTTGTATTAACAGATTTTGTTTTTTACGAGAAATGGATGACAGCCAATTGCTCAACCTATTAGGTCCATACTCTGACTTATACACAAATTGAAAAACATTATGTGTACTTGCCACTCGAACCTGGGACCCACGACACTATAGTCCGGAGGCCATCGTGGAGTAATTTCGCCTAGTTAGTGTACACATAATGTACACTGATCGTCATCATAACTGTGGGCTGTTTAATATTGTTAGTATATTTTTATACGTAAATAAAAATAGATACACATTGATAAGACATTCGCTGTACACTGATATAATAATACTAATTTTGTAAATTAATGTATATATATATATATCACTCATTGCATCCTATAAAAGTACCATTTACCATCGCCTACTGTTTTTTATGATAATTTAATAATAATATTCGGTTATTAGGCTCTAAAATTCCGGGACGTGCGTGCCGTTTAAGGTTCATCCGGAATCCGAGGCAGGGTTTTTCTCCAATACAATCCCGGTCAAACCGCTCAGTTGGCTACATGTCTTCTTTTATCTCGGGGTCCGTCAACTCAACTATTTGATTATTATTTGTAAAATATTTACTGTTCTAGGGGCAGCTTAAATGTTTAATGACGATTGGAGATAACCTTTTGACTCCTGTCCACTACACCAGTCAATTTTTGATTGGCAACTGTGAATTCGCAGCCAAGCTCTTTGAGCTTGAACTTGTCACCCGCCTAACATGTCCATGTGGCGAATTACTACAGTATGCCAACCACATCTTATGCAAATGTCCGAGAATGCGCTCAAATCGGTCCAACCCGCTGTTGGGCCCATGGCCCCCAGGCTAAGATCTTTGGCGGGCCCCCCTGCCTATCACTAAGGATAAAGGCAATGTGACATTCTACAGTAGCGTTTTCCACATGGTGTACACACTGTACACGGTAATATTAATGTGTAGGTGTATTTAGTATTTTTTATAGTATATTTTCATACATCCATTTGAATTATGGAGATGTCGAGTTTCGATACACAATTGAAAATTGTGTCGTACAACCACATAATTTTAAATAATAATATTATAGAAGGAAAATAGCGCAACAATGAGCGCAAAAGAAAAAAACTTTTTTTTACTATTAGAGCAAATTTGTGATGTGTATTTATCTCACTTATCTGGTCGAGACTCGCCACGCCGGTCCCCTCCTGAGCCCGGGCCCCCAGGTTAGAGCCATGTCAGCCCCCCCCCATTGTTGGGCCCATCGGGCTGTCCGACCTGGTCACCACAGAGGCAAATTGTATCGAGTTGTATTATAAATTTGCGGTGTCTTTTTGCGGACGTGACGATCTCTTCAGATAGTTTTATAATATGTCCGTTTTGTTTTTTGTACTGTATATTTATTAGGTAATTAAAATTATTTGTTTTATTTATTTCACTATGCTCCTCTCTCCCGTAGACAATTCTATTAGAAAATCTTGTAATCTGTAATCTTAGTCAAAGCACACATTACCAGGCATAAAAAACTGATTCTTCACATCAAACGTAGGGCCTCGTGATACGCTCGATTAAGACCGAGTGTGGTGCGGGCAGTTAGCTTAGAGGGGTCTATGTTTATGTTGGACGGTTGGAGACGGTGTACTATTAATACATTATAAACTAAATGGTGACAGTATACGTAGTGCCTAGTCCCAAGCCGTCCACGCTGTATTGACATTACATTATAAGAGTCCGAAATACCTACATCTTGTCCAGTTTTGATCAAAAATTACTAAATATATATTGCTTATTCAAAGGGGCATACATATTCTATAAACGTTTACAATAGTAGTCTTTTGCAGCCAGTACAGCGGTTGAAAAACAGTGTCCAATTTCAAAATGCGTCTGTTTATGATATTTTAGAAAACGGTGTGTTTTTCGCAAGTATATATTTATTTCAATTTGATAAAAAAAGAGATATTTATTTTTTTTCATGTAGATGTTCCATACACGATTTACCATAACTCACCTTGTCCACAAAAACATTGCCAAAATGCATCAAGTCCATAAAACTTGTGTCAAAAGTCATCTCAGCGGTTGAAAAACAGTGTCTATTTTCAAAATGCGTCTTGTCAAACTGTGTCAAAAATCATCTTGTCCATGACAAATCTTTAAATATTTCAAAAACTGTGTCGTTTTTCGTGAATATCTCTAAACCAAACAAAATGGACATGGTGAACTTTGGAAATAGGCGACTCATATGAAGTTTGTTATAAATTCTGATATAGCGATTAACGTATGTGATTTAATTACTTCCTGAATAGTAAGTCAGCAGTGAGAATTGTACCGTTTAGCGAGTTTAATTATGTTACATCGCGCGTTAAATACTAAATTAGTTATACACCTGTCTCTTATATTTAATTAACATAGCGGAGCAGAATAATAGTAATAATAAATGTAACCTCGACAAACGTAGACGAAGGTAGATTATGTTATAATAACCGTTTAGCTAAGGAACATTAGCAGCTTGCTTAGTTTTCAATATGTTTAATAGTTCTCGTCATACGAAAAGAGGTGGTAGTTAATTACATTTACCTTTTTGGGGATAACTTTACGGTGAGACAAAATATGTTAATTGAAACTACGAAGTGGAAAATTGTTGACGAAGCACATTTAAGCTGGCTCTCATATCTAAACTCGCCCGTCTGCCGCATAGCTATAAATTAAATCTTTTAGGAACGTCGATTCGATTTATCTTCTCTCGAAACGTAGAGCTATTTGGATGCGGCGAGCCAGTTTCGGAATGACCAATTTGTAGGTGTAGATGCAGTGACAGACAGTAGGCAGACTGAGCGTTGCTTGGGGACGGCAGTTGCTCGAAGGGCGGCAAATCGAGGAGAATCATTAGTTATATATACAAATAGGTAGGTACCTAAACTTAGTAATAACGAAAATATATTTTCATTAAAAAAAATGAGCTCACTGGTTGGAAACAAAATGTATATATTAATTAACATGAAAGGTTTAAAAGGAATGTCATTTTTTGTCGAGTTTGCGATGTCTATTTTACTTCCGTTGTTCTTGGACGTCACGTCCTCGATGACCAGCAATGATACGTGCAGATTTGCGATTTATATTTTAATTATAGGTAGGTACCTACATAATAACCTAATAAATTTATCCAAATATTTTTGCCAGTCACTCGCGAGTTTTGAAAGTTGTCAGATGTATTTTTAAATGTATCTGAAACCGTGGACCCGCAATATTATCTACTGAAGTAGAGGTGGCATTTAAATTAAATTTAGCGGTATATATTATGTTACTAATGTATCTATACCACACATTTCTTAGATATTGGAGTCATGAAAGAATGGTAAAAAATAATGTATAAAAATCGGGCGGCATATTGGCGCTGCTTAGGGGCGACATTTTGTCTAGGGACGTTAGCGTGTGTATTCGTTCTGGCGTCTTCGACTCGCAGCCCGAAACGCATGCGATTTGTTGATAACAGCAGTAGATCAAACGAAAAAGTCGCATTCGAACAAGTTGCGGACCTCCATTTTGGCAACGTGTGTTTTGTAAATAACGATGACGTCACATCGACGTATTCTACATGTTGCAGACAAGACGAGTTTTGATGTGCGAACCGGCTTAAGTTTAAAAAGAATCCAGAAAACCTAAAAACGTACAATATAGGTACATAAATATTTTTTTAAGATTTCAAAATGTAATATAAAAATAGTTTATACAATTATTAGCAAGTGCAAGTATGTTATAAATAAAATATGAGGAGATCCTGACGTTAGTTAGTAATTAAGACAATTATACTTTGATTAAAAAAAAATGAACGATTGAGTAATACAATTTATTAAGCGTTTCAAGATGTAAAAATTACTAGTTAATTTCCTATTAATTAGATAGGGGCCCACGTGACTCGATTGGTAAAGCACATTGCGGTGCGAATCCAGTGCGTCATATATTTTTCTAAGAGTTATATGTCTGAGGTTTTTTCAAATTGTTTATTTTGTACATAATTATTAATTAATCGTTTCTTCGATAGATATGGAGCCTAAATTGATATAGGTACCCAATCTGAAAACCTGGTCTACTAATTTTCATACAAATCCTAAAAAGAGAAAAATAAACCCATTGCTTGTCGTAGGTAGGTACCTATAATGGAAATAATTACAAAATAAAAAAACTTTTTTCACGTTTTTAAATTTTCTGTTGAATCATATAAACTTGACAATTCTATGTATTAATAAATACTTTTTTTGTACTTGATAGAAATACTGAATAAAATATAGAATACTGAAATGTCATTTTGACATTTCAGTATTGATTTCCATAGTAACGAACGTATATATTAATAATTTAGTTGCGACTCCCTTAGAAACCAATAATAGTGTTTTACTTTTTACGAATTTTTTCCGAAATAACTTTCCATACAAAAAAGAATAATTCTTAACTATAATCATTAAGTATTATTAATGTTAATTATTAACTGAAAATGAATTCAATTCTGCTTAAAGAATGCATTGTCAATATTCTAAAAGTTTCAAATGTCTAGCTAGTCGGAAAATTAGTTAAAAATCGATTGCAAGATTTGTATTGGACATATAAGAAAAAAATTGTACTGGATAAACAAGAATACGAGCTAATAAAAACGTGGTAAAATGCCACAAATGATAAACTGAAACTCGCTTCAGCGATTTTGACGTATTACAATATTTTATTAAAAGTTCAATGTTTATTAAATATACATACTTACACAATAGTATATTTTTTGATAAACTAAACTCGACAACGAAATGAAGGGTTTTATTGCCTCGTGCTGCAAAGTGTCGTTTTCGCTTAAAAATATCAAATTCGTAATATGTTCATAAATTAACGTACCAAACTTTTAGCTTTCGTCAAAAGGCAGTCACATGATTTTTGGTCACGCTATACACCAGTACACCCAAACGCGCTCACATTATATATAGGCATATTCAAAGATGTTGGAAAAAAAAACATTTTCTATGCATATGGAGCGTTTACAATAATATGAAAATGAAGCTAAAGAAAAGATTTGTAAGACTAACAGTCAAATTAATTAGTATCAATAATTATTAATCATAGAAAAGCTCAAATTATATTGGCAGATTCTCATGCCGACCGTCTGCCACGATCACCTCCGATCGTGAAATGATACTTCCGAGTCGTGACCGAATTGAAACAATTCCTATTTTTGGATATTTAAGATTACCGAGAATATACGAAAATATCCGAATTACCTTAGAGCTTCCGAGTGTGGCCGTATGTGGCGTGTCCTGTCTTAAGGCTATACTTCAGCTGAGGCATGGTCTAAAAAATCGTGACTAGACGATGCGCGGATTGTGCAAATGACGCGAGCCGAACGAAATATAATTTGTCATAAAAATTCAACATGCGTCCTTTCAATGTTATTATTATATTCGTAATAATAATAGTATATTCATTGACATGTTTTCTTTTTCAAGTACATGCGGAACGTTTTTTAGTCATATTTACCCGATTTAAGAATATATTCCTCCGATGCCATCACAAAACAAATTGACGTGCTCACACCTCGATTATCAGTCTCCGATTGGCGACGACTGCGAAATTTCGTTCCACCTACTGTTGAAAATTATTTGCCGTTTCACTTATGTATGCTCTTAAGTACAACAACACAGATTTGATTTATATAATAAAGGCTGCCCGACTTTATTTATTATTAACAGACAATAATAACACAAAACAAAAATAATATCTTAGTAGGTACATACGATCAGTAACTGCTTACGATATGTCAAATTATCATATCCGACAATTTCCATTCGCATTAAAATGACGGAATTCTGTTTAGTGTTGTCACCAACTAGACCAATAAATATTTTTAAGAATGTAGGTTTGCCTCAAATTATATATTTATAATAAAATAAAAATGTAAATACCTAACGGAAGAATGTTAAATGATTTTAAAGTACGTACTTACTAGTTATTACTAAATGTAATTATTATTAAACATTTTTTATAAATTAATATCAAATGTATAGTAATTTCAATTAGAACATCACTCACTCTCAAAAAAATTAAGTATGTATCTAAAAAAATGCACGTGCGTACAAAATGACCATTCGATCAAAAATGTTCCATGAAAAACGCGTCATTTGGTCTCAACGATATCTGTTACCGATAGAAAAGCTCACGGCGATAATATATACGAGGAAAACTGCATAAGTACAATCAGCGCTCGAAATGGACTGGAACGCACCGGAGCGCAGCTCCTGTTCGTGAAATCCTCGAGATTATCGCTCCGTCTCGTGGAAAAATAAAAGTTGCATTATAATTCGTGAATTGTTTAAAAGTAATATAATCATTTATATATTTAAATATAGTTTTTAAAGTTTACACGAAACATAAGGGAATCATATTAAAAAATAATATTCATGACGTGACACGTAAACCTCAATTATTGTCATCTACCTTGCCGATTATGCCCAAATCTCGCACACGACACAAAACTGGCCCGTTAAACCGTATAATCTTGGCAGGTATATAACAAAAAATCGAATACATACACAATTTTTATATAATACTTTCATAAAATTATTACATAAATATGTTAATATTTTCGGAAAATTATCGAGCGCTCCGGTTCGTAAAATTGTCCATTTCGAACGCTGAGTACAATCTCATTTTAATATTATAAATTATAACCATTCTTGTTAGACAATCATTCCGCAATGTTTTCAAGGTATAAGAACGTCGCTTTCTTTGGTGTCATCGAAAGTCGTGACACATGAAAAATACAACAGTTTGATTTTAAAATAACCAAACAAGAAATATAAAATGCATTAGTCAAGAAGACCACTATCATTGACCATAACGGTAAAAAGGTTGACACATAAATAATATTTTTTTATCAAGGTATAAAATACAAATATTTACTATCATAATTATGAGCTAACTGACTCATTAAATTTATTATATTATTATTACAAGCATTACAGAAGTTTATCACTTTAGTTATCGTGTCTGTAGTCGAAACGTAAACTAGGTTATTCGCAAAACACAATTTTGTTAGGTTTTGTTTTCGACTATCTTTTGTTTAAAAATGAATATTGATACATATAACAGGCATTTAAGTAAGTCGTTTTAATCAACCATGAAGAAGCCCGTATAACCTCTCTATATCACTCGATTCGTGTTGTATCCCTATATTTTAAACGGAGGTATAGTTCCCTTAACCGTCGTGCAGTAGGCTCTTTGCACAGATGAATGAGTACCCAAAAGAAAATCAAAACTTGGAATTAAGTATTTTTTGTGGTGGTGAACGACAAATAATGTTATTAACAGTTTATTAATTTTAAACGCCTAAGTGTCACTAATGATTTTGAAACAGAATTATTTTTGTTAATTCTACTTTAATTGCGTTATTTACGTTTACCGCTGTTTCGGGCTATAAACATATCTTCGCAACTATAGTTATAGTAAACCGAAGTTATATTCGACCGTTCCGAAGATGGGTTTATAGCCGTGTTTATAACGTAAATAATGCAATCAAAGTAGAAATTAACATGTTTACAAGATAATAAGAGCTTTTTATATACCACGTTTTTAAATTTTCTGTTGAATCATATAATTTTGACAATTCTATGTATAAATACGTTTTTTTGTACTTGATAGACATACTGAATAAATATTATAGAATACTGAAATGTTATTTTGACATGTCATATTGATTTCCATAGTAACGCACGCAGCGCTCGAAATGGAAAATTTTACGAACCGGAACGCTCGATAATTTTACGTAAATATTTAAATTATGTGCTTATTTATACACGTGTAAATACACAGTTATCTAATTTTATGTGTATTTTATAAAAATAAATGTGTTAGATTTTTGTTTCATGACCTGTTTAGCTCAGACGGTCAAATTAATTTTACCAGGAGACGGAGAGATAATTTTAGGGATTTTATGAACCGGAACGGCGCTCCGGTGCGTTCCGATCCATTTCGAGCCCTGAACGCACG
This sequence comes from Rhyacophila brunnea, assembly GCF_057557595.1. Lineage (NCBI taxonomy): Eukaryota > Metazoa > Arthropoda > Insecta > Trichoptera > Rhyacophilidae > Rhyacophila > Rhyacophila brunnea. The sequence goes on from NW_028232774.1 coordinate 29,105,732, forward strand.
TATATATTAATAATTTAGTTGCTAGGACTCCCTTAGCAACCAACAATAATAATTTTCCATACAAAACAGAGTTAACTGAAAATGAATTCAATTGTGCTTAAAAATGGCTGAAAGTATTAAAAGAATGCATTGGCAATATTCTAAAAGTTTCAAATGTCTAGCTAGTAGGGAAGTTAGTTAAAAATATTCAATCGTCCAATACAAATCTTGGACAAAAAAGAAAAAAATTATACTGGACACACAAGAAAAAATCTGTAGGTACTGGACAAACAAGAATACGAGCTAATAGAAACGTAGAAAAAAATAACTTTGTTTAGAAACCATTTAGAAAAATCTCTGAAGTACACCCATTTTTTTTTTTGAAATCCTGCAAATGAGATGAATACAATCTCACTCGTTTAAACTATTTTCTAGGATTTTTATCAATGCAATGTTTTGGGAGTTTTAAAAAATATTTATTTTCAATGAAAACAAAATGTTTGATTTCACCGAGAAATGAGTTTCAGTTTGATGTATGTGCCATTTTTGTTTGCAAAAACATGAGTAATCATTACTTGAGAGATTCTGTGAAAATATATAGTATTCCCAGGTGTTCTGCTTTTTGCCTCATTTTCATATGTTTAGGTATCTGTATAAAAGCGGGTTTATTTATTATTTTTGAATTTCCTGTATATGTACATATATTTTGCTACAAATTGTATATAGAGATAGCATAATATAATACGAAATACGAATACACAGTATTTGTAGTAGATTAAATAATAATATATTCTTCCCACAAAAAAAACAGCCTTAAATTCAACATTGAACTTTAATAATCCCCTAAAGATTAGTTTGGCTTTAGTTGTATTTCACATAAAACTACAGAACGATACGACGTTCAAATTCTAACGTTTAAATGTTACATTGTGTATAAAGTACTTGCTAGCTATAAGTATAAAAAATACTATAGTTCGCTTTTTAACCCCCCAGAGGTCGTTGACCGTGAGCCGAGTAGAGAGAAAAAAGTTATAAAATTGTTTTAAATACGCTGTAAATTGTCGAAATCATGGAAACAGAGTTACGCCATGGGAAATACTACTACGCTTTCGATGTTTTTTTCGCTTTTTTTTGTAACTTTCCATGGAATAAATCCGTGGCGGCACGCAAGCAACAGTCCACCATGTACAGCCATCGATCTTCACGACGTCGTTCATTTTGGGATACAGACGTAAATTACACATAGTTATTATTACATAATGTTTGAGGCTTTCACGGTTGTTTTTTATCGTTGTAGATTTTTGGGCTTCCACCGTGTGTCCTCCTTTCTTCTTGGAATCCGATTAGCTAAGAGCAAACGTTGCTCAGAGTAATCTGTCAATCGTTACGACCAGGGATACCGGCTCGAATGTTGGATTTTGCTGATAGTGCCGGAAGCCATGATGTTTTTAACCGTAATCCATCATCCCTATTAATATTTTCAGGGTTTCTATGGATTTTAATGGCCTCCTTTACCAATCGTGCGAAATATCCTTTATTCCGACCCAATATCTTGGTTTCAAAGTCAAATTACCCGAAACGTCGAGTAAAGAAGGAAGAAGGACACACGGTGGAAACCCAAAAATCTACTACGGTAGTTATTATTACGTTAAGAAAGTAAAAAAAAATCTTTCTGGACTGGCTCTGCTGTCCGCTGACGTTAAGCGCCTTATGTATCCGCATACTGAGTATTCCGAGTTGAAATGGATGAGTCTACAGAGGAGTATGGATTATCCCGCTCCCCATACAACGCTGCAAATTTCTCGAATGCCGCAAAGATGGCCTCGGTTGCTATCAAATATGTGTGGCCAATTGGGCCCGTGTGAGGACGGACCCTGGCAAACAGCTCCGCTTCCATAAGCGTGTTATAGAGGACGTGTTCAACGTCTTGGTGGTCAAGCCGGCAGGTACAACCCGACCCATCTACTATAAAGTCAAACTCGTGGAGTTTTGCCATGGCCGGTGAGGAACTGGCTAATCCAGTGCGAAGGTTGGAGTCTTGTAGTTTGGTGCCTGCAGAATACGTCTGGAAAGAAACGGTAAGTGTGCCGCCCCTCGGGGGACGCTGTCCACCTTGCTTGCCATGCCGCATATGCGGTCTTGTACACAATGTCGCTTACAGCCTTCCTGTAAGGAACGTCCTCAGATCTCTGCGGTGGTGTCAGATGGACACCGGCGAGTGTGGTGCTGATCCCACTCAGTGCGGCTCCGTTTCGAGATGGAATGAGCACTTAAAATCACTTCTTTCAGCCACGTTTATAGCGTCATGGAAAGCGGCCGTGCATAACCACGGCTATACATTACTGCTTTTCATACTTTCGTACTTTTTTCAAAAGGTTTTTTTCTATTGGTTATCTTATAATATATTTTCTCAGAAACGTTTTATGTGTGTTAAATAATTATATAGTTTGATTAAGATTGAGTCGATAGTTATTTCGTTTTTAACACAATTGATGAGCTGGTTGCAAGAAAGACCTACATAAAACAATTAATTCTTTCCTGCAACAGCGTTTTTAAAACATAATGATTCTTTCTTTTGTTTGTCACCGAACATAATTTATATCTTACTACATATACCCCAAGATATGTATATAATGTTACTTATATAAAAAACGATTAAAAAAAATTACTGCATTTTTCTCTGAACTCTACTTTAGTCTAAGCACTTACGCCCGTCTTCTACGCAGCTTATCAATAAAAATTTGGTAACAATTTAATAAATAATTGTATGATTGGTTCAAACACTTCAAACTATTTCGGGGCTTAATCTTTTAACGAATCGATTGGGTCATTGCGTCAAAGAGCTGTTGTATTTCGCTCATCTGTAACAATCGCATGTTGCAATTCATACATTTCACCCATTTAGTTATTATCATTTTCTTATTTTTATCAGTACAAAAAAGCAAACGTTTACGCAGCTGACAAAATGAGCTGCATGGCATTTTCGGATCGTTAAAAATTCCACTTGCGATACTTAAAAGTCCATAAAGTCCATTTTGCACCTAACCACTGATTTACAGGGTGTCCTATGGCCCTAACTCGATACTAAAGATTTACTCCGTAATGTCTGTTAAGTGTCTGAAACAAAGATTAACGATTTGCCTTATATCCTGACTCTCGCAGGCATGGTATTATGTTATCACGTTTATCAGTGAAATGTCAGAATAAAACATCCTTAGAACATGCATTATTACAGCTCTAATTCACTTTGGAATCTTATTTTCCTCAATTAATCGCTGTTCATTTAATGTTATTTATTTCATTCACAATTACTGGGATAGTATTAAACTGTGTATTCAGATAAGTAAACGAAATCATAATATTATGTATATTTTTCGTACATACCTACATACTTTGACAACACTTCATATATAATATACCGACTAAAAATATGATGCTCAGCAGTACCTACTCAAACCTGTATCCACTGGATTTACGTCAATGTGCTTTATCAATTGAGTCATGTGCATCCCATATAATTACGACAAAATTAACTAAGAACTTTAACAATTAATTGCTTTACTTTTTGGTTATCGACTGTCGTCAGGATCTTATCAAATTTTACTTTCACTAACGAATTGGGGATATAAAATTGTAATCAGTAGGTCATGGCCCCCACAAGGGGGGGGGGGCTGACAGGGCTCTAGCCTGGAGGCCCGGCGAGGCCAGTCGACCTGATAAGTGAGATAAACACACAACACAAATTTGCTTCAATAGTAAAAAAGTCGCCTGCGGCGTTATTTTCCTTCAATAATTTTATTACATAAAATTATATGGTTGTACGATGAAAATTTTAACTGTGTATCGACACTCGACCATTTTCTTTCTTAACTTTATTCTTTAAGCACTACTACGGTGCATGGTTGCAGCATCAGTCCCGTGCGGCTCCGTCTCGGGACGGAATGAGCACTTAAAATCACTACTTTCAGACACGTTTAAAGCGTCATAGAAAGCGGCCGTGCATATCCACGGTTGTGCATATATGACGGGTGGTGGTGGGCACTTTAAAAACTCCTTAATTCAAATGGATGTATTAAAACAGGGGAGGGCAAACTGCGGCCCGCGGGCCGCATGTGGCCCGCCGGGTATTTTTTTGCGGCCCGCCATCATTAATTGTACTTCTGATTACGAATAACTTTTTTTATACTTTTTAATACAATAGATTAAAATTTGAAGAATTTGTTGTTTTGTTAAGGCGTATGGGTTTATTCGCAAGAATTAAATTTGACGTAAGCGCCATGAAAAATAACAATGCTCGAAGCGTAAAAAAACAAAAATCGCTTCGCTCGGCTTCTCGTGTAGTATATACGAAATCAGAGGTTTTAAAAGTGTTGAATTAATAATATTTTTTTCCTAACAAATTTTATAAACATTTTTGTAGTCGGTAGAATAAATTATAAGAATAAAAATAGTAGACCTCTAAATAAGAACCTCATATTATTGATATGCTGAATTTGTGAAGTGACACCTTTTCTTGAACCTATCATATTTAGGTTCAAATTCAGTGCAAATATTTTTCAAAAAAAAATCTAATACTAAAAAACACGAAAGTGTAAACAAATATAATTTTATTCATTTTCATAAGCTAACATTACAAATTATAAGTTTAAAACATTCACAAGATGGCATGAAAGATTTCTGTTATTATTGCGTTTTTATTAAATTATAAAAAAAATGACTCATAAAAGAAAGCAATTCAATGAATATTTGTCGAGGAACGTTTTTTTTTTTTAAATTTAGTAGACAACAATTATGATTTAAGAAACAATTATTATAATAGCATGTATTTGACGGCAGTACGTTTTGGTCGCCGCGGAGGATTTCGGAACATTAGTGTATAGAAAATTAATAATTGGTTCCTTAATTAGTGTATTGGTTTAACGGTATGCAATGTATTAGAATAACTATTATAAATTGTTTTTTTTTTATAATTTTATTTTCTTTTCTATTGATAGCTATTAATTGATAATTGATATTATTATTTGTTAACTTGATAATTATTATATTGAGGGTTTCTTATATCCATCGACCGTGTTAGTCTGATCAACGAGTTCAGGCAATACACAATTCATATAAATCTTGTCACTTGTGATGTGAAGAGTAATATTGTTTTTATTATTCAATGAAATAGGTTCTTACCTCAATATATGTTTTACTTGAGTTAAATAATTACTAATAAATGCCTAAGGTGATTCCATTCAATTCAACTCGGCATTAAATATATTAAATTCTAAAAGTTTTGTACTATTTCATTTGAGTCGTTTTATGCGATCCTGGTTTCGCCTTTCGACATCGTCAGGATGCGCACTCCTCAAATATACACTGACAACGAAAGCAGCTAATTCTCACTTAACAATAAATTAATACAATAAAGTAAAGTAAAAACTTTATCACCTACCTATTAAGTCAAAGTGCACAATGAAAAATTTAACAAACAATTAATTATGAATAGTTGAATTGTGGCAGTATGAAAAAAAAAGATTTTACCACAAACCATCTGAAAAATACATACATCATAAAACATATACGTGATTTTGTGCCCCAAAACACTTATTTTATTATTATTTTGACGATTAGGAAAATTATGACACATGTTTCAGTGGCCATTACTATGACAGCATTCGAAAACGTATTTTACTTTAAATTTTCTACAAATTTACTATTTGTGACATAAACCACTTAAGATCGATAATAAATAGACCTTGAAAAATAATATTATTTTGTTTCTATTGATAATGCCAATAAACATACTCCTGGATACGTCCCTTTGAAAATAACAAAACATGGCGACCCAGGTACATAAAAACTGTATTAAGTACATGCAAAGTTTTTCAAATCGTTTAAAGCCCAACCAAGTAGGTATTTATCAAAATAATTAAAGTCCACCTATATTTTATCTAAACTGCTCAAGTCCAAAATATTTTTTTTTATAAATGTTGCACCGAACGAATACCTTTAGGACTTCTTTGTAGCCATCGTGGTTATAAGATTCAATTATCTTACAATATCTCACATGCTGCAACCATTTGTATTACAAGATAATAAATAATATAATATAACTACATTTTTCTCAGTTTGACATTCACTGGTATTTTATGATGTTTGATTTGTCAACACAAATTATAACACCTGGTCTACGTTATGTGGTCTTGCCAATTTGATTGTTACTGCAATGCGAGTAAAGGTCATTTTTCTATGAGTTAAAATACTGTTCGCGACGGATAAAATTTTGGAAAAAAAAGACGTCCTCACCCGTTGAAATTCACAAGCCTACTAAGGTTAGAAATGAGAAATTAGAAAAACTATATGGATTAATCGATCAAATGGTCTCTTTTTGTTAATTTTGCAAAATAATTATATATCTAAATTGTCTGAAAATAGGATAAATACATGAAAACGTACGACGTGTTTTGGTAATATAGCGTCACTAATTGTACCGAATTTATAGGGTTTTATTTATTTTTTCATTGTTAATTATTATTTATAGTATTACGGAAATGTTATATTATAATAAAAAAATATTTTTATTGTGCAGTATATATTATTTTGTGAGAAAAAATCATTCAAAATTGGCTGATGTATACTCAAACTAAAATGGCTTTAAAATCTTTATTTTTCTGAAATTAAAAAAAGTACGTGAGTTAATCAATGAAATGTATTGTTTTACCCATTTCTTTCATACAATATATACCTGCAAAACTATTATTAAGTTCAAAAATTCACTGTGGCGTGACAGTCGTTTTGGCCAATTTCGAAAACAGGACCGACTATTTGTCATTTATTTTAAAAATTAAAGCGAATCAGAAAATTTTAATGACACAAAAAGTGTTATTTGAATATTATTTATTAGATTTTAAATAAATAAAGTGTTTATTATGTGTCAATTCGTGTTAAACGTCCTTGCCATTTCCACGATTCTGAGAAGACAGGAAAAAACGGGTCCAATGGCCTTAATGTATTATTTCAGTACGTCTTCCTTGCGTCTCGTCTCACACTATGTAACTAGTATTTTCTATGTTGAACATCGTGACACATTTAAATACTTTTAACTCTGCGTTGTAAAGCCGCGTTGACACGGTCCAAGTACGATCCAAGTCTACTTGGATAGGAATAATTGGTATGAAGATGTCTCCTGTCTGAAGATGATCCAAGTACACTTGGGCCGAGTGCCATCCACGTGCACTCGTATGTGACATCTTCATACTAATTATTCCTATCCAAGCTACTTGGACCGCGTCCTACTCATCCAAGTTAACTTGGATAGGAATAAATAGTATGGAGCTGTCACTTGGATAGGAATAAATAGTATGAAGCTGTCACTTGGATGAGACATCTTCATACTAATCATTCCTATCCAAGTCTACTTGGATCGTACTTGGACCGTGTCAACGCGGCTTTAGGAAAAAAAATATATGCCCACGATATGGTGAAGAGTTTGAATGGATTTCAATTATTAAAACTCAAGTTGTTCCTTCGACAAATATCGAATAACAACGTGGACCACTTTCCAACTTTGAAGTTGCTGAATATACCAGAATATAAATTTGAAGAATATGGTAAAATTATTAAAACTCTGAATGACGATTTTTTCAACCTATGTATGTGAACAAACATTTTCGATCATGAACCTCAATAAAATTCTTTACGATCAAATATCTCCGATGCCCATTTACAAGCAGTTTTGAAAATATCAACCACAAAATCAATACCTGAATTTGAAAAAATGTTGAAAAATGTACAACACTTTCATTCTTCTCATTAATTTTTTTGTAATGTTTATTTTTCGTGATAATAAATAGTGTATATCTAAAAATGCTATTTCACTTGCGGCCCGCCGCTCATTTTGAATTCTTGAATTTGGCCCTCCATCCAAAAAGTTTGCCCGCCCCTGTATTAAAATATACAACAAAAAACACTAAAATATACACATTAATTTTATCGCGTGCACCATTTGGAAAACGCTACTGTAGAGCATTACACTGCCTTTATCCTTAGAGATAGGTAGGGGGCCCGCCAAAAATCCTAGCATGGGGGCCTGGTTCAGGATGTGGGGGCCATGCAGTATGTAACAAAAGCTTATAAAAAGCTGTCGATAAGATAGATATCTTCACGTTGCAGTAATGACACTGCAAATTTTCCAAGTACAACAAAATTGGCGTTTGTGGCGACCAGGTTGGTCAGTCCGATGTGTGCAACACCTGATTGAACTTACTTGACCAGTTCTTCCCTTTTCATACACATTTTAGGAATTTCCCAGAGGATGTGGTTTTCATCCTCTATTTCTCCAACGGGTAACAAGACCAAGATCAGCTGTCCAGTTATAAATTAACTAGTGTAATGGTCCGGAGTCAAAGCGGTTATCTCCATTCGGCCGAAAAACATGGGATTCTTCCACCGAAGGCAGTCAAGCATAATATCTGTTTTCAAATATCAAATATGTGAGTGGACATTACCAATTGTAATTTAAGACATTTACAACACAACATAATTAAAACGGCAGTTTTGATAAAAGAAATAAATATACACCATAACAATAATATTAAAAATGTATCTATCAAGACGTTAAGAGTAGAGTTACGTACATAATATTTGAATAAATTTGACTCAAAAGTTTGTATAAGTAAAATGATATAACAAACTACCCGATATAAACTGTAGCTTATTACCTACTTCATATGATAAATGAATTTAGAGCCACAACTATTACAGAAATAACAAGGGCGAGCTTTTGATTTTCATACGATTAAGCTTTATAATAATAAATTACTACTGATCTAATTATTACAATGAATTGTGAGCTTTCTGTAGATGAAATCAAAAAGAATTATTTTATTTTTAATGTATTTTAGCAATATACCTCGCATATATTACAATTTAGTATATAATATATCTATATTTCTTACATAAACTATCCCAATCTACTGCCGGAATATAGTTTACAGTTTAGACAGTTTTACGAAAATAATAAGCCTAGTATTAAACAATAATAAGTTAAATCATTCGCAATTGTTTTGTACGGAATCATTTATATTTTTTTAAATATAAAGATTTAAGAATGTAGCATTCTTTATTTAATCTACCCACATAATTTGAAAAAAAAACCACCTTAGATAAAGTCTTGAAAACATTTGGTGCCTGCATCCAACGGATTCAAAATAAAAAGTGTTTTATCATCTGAGTCACCTGCGCCATATCTAATTATGACAAAATTAATTAAAAGTCATGTAACCGAAGCGCTTCTCAAGTTTTTGATAATATTGGCTACCGGCTTTTGTGGTTTGAATAAGGTTACTTACCTTACTTACTTACTTAAAAATATTTACAATAAACCGTTTCTTGTATTCAACGAATAATTCAAAAGATTTGAGACTGTAACATTGTATATTATATTGAATACATAATATACTTAATTTTAAAATACCTCAGGTATGAAAAAAATACAACACCCGTTAAATGACATTGGCGGAAATCCAGTGGTTACAGGTTCAAGTCACGTCGGATGTCGTAATTTTGTTTGGTGTTTTAAAATTATGTATAGGTACATAGGGCAATAATTAATGATTCATACCTTAATTTAAAACACAAAAACTGATAGCCAACATTGACGCAATTTAATAAGCATTTTATGTAAGAACTGATAGTTAAATTCGTAGTAATTAAGTAGGATGCCCATAGCTTAATTGTTTGAAAGTACATTGGTGCGAATCCTGTATTTGCAGGTTCATGTCCTGTCGGGTGTCGTATTTAAAAACAATTCTAGTATGTATATATCTAAGGTTTTTTTTCAAATTATGTATACTAATAATAGGTATGTGGGTACTTACCTTGATTAATGGAATGACCTGTGTCTGAATATTCTAAATTTTACTCGCTACTTTTACTTACTAACAATAAAACTTAAAATTATGCCATTACCTTAACTACAATAATCATAAAGCAATTAATTTTAAATATTGAATGACAATCCAAGTTATAATCATAAAATATTACTAATGAAGTTATTGATAAGTCCAATAAAAAGATTAACGTATTAGGAGACATAATTACTTTATAATAATATTATTATTCCAGCGATATTTATTGCCAGAGATTATTATTTTAATGGCTGCCATAATTGTAAATGTGAAGCAAGAAAAATCATAAACAAAAAATTACAAGAATATAATCTATCGATAAGTTTTAACTACTTACATGTAAGATGTTTTATGTGCAGGCTATTTCATGATAACTGTGAAACTGGTTCTGGTTTCCTGTTGACAAGAGAGACGGGATTATGTTAAAATTGGTTCGTATGCAAACTAGATAAAGTGTCAGTCATAAATATTGCAACACAAATGAACTGTATACTTATAATAAAATATTTAGATATATTAAAATATTAAACGTAGAGGGACAATGGCGATACCAGCCATTACCAGTCAAGGGATAAAACATAATAAGGCTATGTAGACTTGGTATACATATTACATTTTCACGTATGCTGCAGAGTCCTGGACATTACGAACAGTGGAAAATAAAATCATCAACGTACTCAAGATAGCACAGAACCAATACTCGGATACAGCTGTCAGCCAGCATCTTTGTGTGCCAACATCTTTTCGTATTATACGATTGTTTAGATACACTATTTGTAAACAGCCTCTAAAGTTTAATTGGCTTGGTAAATATGGCAAAGGGCAGATGAGGTATATAGAAAGAATTCCTTATAGAATTCAACATAAGGCTTGCAGAAGATAGGTTAAGTTGGAGAAAGCTGATCCAAAATACTGCAGTACCTATTCCAGAGTGATTTTAATCCTGAGCCAAAGTGATGATATAGAAGAAAGAATTCATTAATAATATTGTTATATAGTTTATATCGTCACTGTAAAGACCAATTGCCGTAACCCTTACTTTTCACCAAAGTGACATTTTGATGGTAATGCACTTATTGCATACTTTTACACGAACTGGCCAAGTATCATATTTCATATCAAAATAATTCAAAACTATTTTTTGGCCATTTGTAACTTGACAAAAAATATTCCAACCAAATGCTGTAACCCCTCTAAACGTAAGCCACAGGGTACGTACAATTTGTAATAAAATAATATATTTAAAATAATAAGTAAATCCAATCAATGTCCACAGTTTTTTTCACTTTCTGAACAATTTGATATTTAAGGGTTACGCTACTTGGTCTGTAGAGTGACGATATTATATTTAATTTGTTCCTAAAATTAGGCATATGTAGAGATCATAACGTGAAAATGTGCATATTAAACGTAAGACGAAGACATTGTTAATGTGGTCACCATCTCAGTGATGATTCTCTTGATATCAACCAATGCCCACTTTTAATCATTTGAGAAATTTGCAGCGTCATATGGAGAGCAGGTTAATCGGGTTAATCCCGATTCCTCTGTAGAGTCATCATCGAATTCAAATTTGATATTCAGTACGCGGACATAGAGGATACTTAATGTCACCGAGACTAACTGAGCCAGTCCGACACTTTCGTTTTCTCTCTATTTTTTTTCTTTAAACACCACGGTGCATGGTTGTTACATCAGTTCGGTGCGGCTCCATATCGGGATACCAAAGTCATGGAAAGCGATTCTGCATATTCACGGCTATACATACATGGCGGGTGATTATGGGGAACCTAAAATTTACACCTGGAAGACGCATGTACTCGCAGCCCTCTTCTTTCGATGCAACCACTTATCACTCTTCCTCTTCTAACAATGTGACCGAAGAGTTTTAACGTAGAACGCGTCTCTAGTAAGTAGCAGAGAGATGTTCTTCGACCATATGAATCATCGTACTAAAATCAAGAAAACACCTAGCATCACAGAAACTACACAAAATATTCGTTGAAACGTTGATATTTTGTATCTTCTGATACGGTGTTGTAACCTGGACTCCCATGATCTAATAAGAATTGGGCACAATTAGAGTGTGACCATGCTCACAAATGTCTCTATGCAAAATGAGCTTAGCAACAACATATCTATCTATACGGACCTATCTATAAATATCGATATATTCGAGGGAAAATTAGTTATTGCTAAAGTAAACCATTAAGCCCGCTAATTGAAAGTTCTACAAACAAAACTTTACTATTCCATAAAACATTCATTACTATTTATAGGAAAGGATAATCCTAAATAAAGTCAATGTTTGCATTCAGGAATCAGGTTGTTTAATGGATATTTCCAGGAAATTCTGGAATATTATTATACTTCACTAAAATATCTCTTTCAGTCGGTACATACCTAGTAATTTATACCTCTAATTGAAATAATAAATACTTATTAAAACTACATACTTACATAAATAGTAAGGTTTTTTTTTAAATAAGGGATTACATAATAATATAAAAGATTTTTTTTAAAACATGTTTGAAAACTTTCGTGTGATGTATCGCCAGTTCAATCGATAAAGCTCACCGCTCAGAATGTAATGGACATGGCCCCCACAAGGGCGGAAGCTGACAGGGCTCTAGGCTGGAGGGCCTGGCTCTGGGGGGGTGGGGCTGCGTGACGGTTCAACCCGATAAATGAGATAAACACACATCACAAATTAGCCCTAATGGGAAAAAAGTCGACTGCGGCGCTATTTTATTTATAGACATAACATTTAAGTCTAGTTGTCTAATGTCTAGTTGTGTGATGTAATTTTTGACAACTCAGTGGTTCTAGTGGATTTATTCAACAGTACAAAAAAATCGCTAAAAATACACTTAATATCCTTAATTTTACATGAAACAACATTGAGAAAACGATTCTGTAAAGCATCCCACTACCGATGGGTAGGGAGGCCGCCAAAGATCTTGGCCTGTGGGCCGGCTTCAAGATGTGTGGGTTCAAGTCTCATTTTTGGTACAAACTCTAGGATTTTCTAAGGCATGTTTATTAAATTATGTCTGTTCAATAAAGAATGTTGCAAAGCAAATTTGAAATAATACCTAAAATGATTAATTGTATGGATTATCTTTACTGATACAATTAACTAAATGGGAGATAAGCTCACCGATCAGAATGCGATGTCAGTTTAATACCCATTTAGTATATAAATATATTGTTTTTTTTATTTCAGAGGTTGCTCCAAATTACGTAGAAAATTTATAGTTGTATTAGGGTATCAAAATAAATAATAGATCTTTTGAAATAGTTTATGCTCTGGCATCTATTACTTTATTCTGAAACACATATTAGTATTCCTGATCAAAACAATTTACTAAACTCCTGTGAAAATAATATTTTTAAACCTCGATCGAAAAAAAAAGTATTAGGCTGCCAGAAAGTTGAAGGAGTAAAACTGTTCCTAGGAAATAATTAATGAATAGAATGACTTTCATATTGACCGGTAGGCAGTTACGCCTCTCTAATAATTCTGATAAATGCCGACTGCGGCAGGAAATATTATAAGCTCGGGTAATATTCAAGGGTTTAATCCGCGGTTTAATACTACGTTTAATCCGGCGTTTAGTCTGGGATTAAGGCGTGGAAGAAACGTTACATTTTTTTAACCGAGTCGTAGAGCAATTTCAAGCCCTGCTTTCGAATACGTAATTGGTAAATTAATCGCACATGTATAGGAGTCGTATAAACATGTCGAATGTTTTTTGCTTTGCGTTTTACACATGGAAATATATCAACACTACATAAATTTGACGTTACTTAAGAGTCGGGGTTGTAAATTAGTTCACAATTATTAGTATACTGGGACAAGCGCACAAAGTTAAATATCACTTATAGTTGTTTTTAGAAACATTTCCGGTTTTTGTATTTATTCTTATTCAGAGTTTACAAAGGTTAATCAACAATAACAGAGAATACTTCAAACGGTCACGAAAACAGATTAACGAGATAAGATGACTCGCTCGACCAAATTACTTGCCAAAGGATTAGTTCAGTTCAGGTAGGTATCACATTTGACAACTAGAAACCACACTTATCACTAGAAATAAATCTCGATAGTGTAAGGTGCTTAGTTTCAAAATAGAGGACCTATATGATCAAAAGACCTAATCAGACTAAGCTGACTGGCTGTAAGACTGTGAGACAAAAATTACGAAGTTAACATAGAGTTAAATAATCCAAATCCATCTATATAGCGCTTGCGGTGTCCGGTTAATGGGCCGCGCCATCTATGGGTCTCTTTTCAATGTCACGCCGCTACATTCTTTAATTATCTGTAGTTTATAGGAAAATTTTAATGAACAAATTTTCGTACATTATATATTGATTTAATAGATTCAGCTTAACAATAACTGCAAGCTTATAGTAGCGGTGCTACAAAAGCGATCTACGGGTTGCAGGTATGGTAAGGAGCTGTACTACAAATGCGATCTACACGTTGCAGGTCTGGCATGGAGCTGCGATACAAAGTCGATCTACGCGCTGCATGTATTGCAAGGCGGGAGGCGCGAGAGTTGGCGATGGATCGAGAGAAGTGGCGCGAATTTGTGCCTTACCGTGATAAGGTGAAATAAATAGGTAAGTCATTAGATAAGTAAAATAATCAACGATCATCTCACTTTTCAATGAACATAATAATTCCTAAGCAGAAATTTTAATGAAAGGTTTTTTTATAGTAATCTTTATTTTGCAAGATAAATGCCAAAAATAATCAAATTATAAGGATAATGGGGATTGAGTATCCCTGATAAATAATAAAACAATATAATCTAATAACATGTAGCTTATAAAAGTTTAACCTATAATATTTTAATATTCACAAACAAAAATTAAAATTATAAAATAATATTGTACAAATTTGTTTACCAGAAAAAAAAATATTTTTAGGCTGATAAATATTTCGTAATATTTTTTTTATATTAATCTTACGTCTTTTTGCGAGGAAAAATACAAATACAATTTGTTATATCCCTCATAAAAAAATGAAATACGAGGTGTTAAACTTTATATTATGACGATAATCACGTCCGCAAATTGGATCATTATATTACCTATCTAAAATAAATACTATCAAGGCATTGAATTATGCAAGTAATTTACATTCCAAAATAATATTATTTTCGATCGAATTTAAAATTCTATTAGTAAAAATTAATTACATTTTTAAGCGATGTTCGCTCCTACGCGGATTGTGCTACCTACATGATGGACGATCCAGCATGGTCCATACTGGATCATCACAAAGTGAATGTTTACTAGGAGTGGTTATTAAATTTCAACCCAAGTCATCGGGTCATTAAATCAATCACACGCTGAAAAACTTAACATACACCAACTAGGCTACTGTGAGGTAAAACTATGTTAAGTTCAAAACTGAGTATTTACTACTAATAAATGTTAAAATTTCATTCGTTGTCCTCTATAAAGTGATAAACAAAAGTGACTAAGTATTTGTATTTAATAACAGAGAAAAATGTTAAAATGTCTATTGAGTTAAACATTTCAAAAAATCGTTTAGAACATTATAAAAAACTAAAACAATATACAAGAAAAACCTATTTTATGTATTTTAACACTAAAAAATACAAGACGTTCAATGTGGGAAAAATCATTAATTTGTGTCTCCCAGGAACACATGTTTACCTTACCGGGTGTGGTATAAAGCCTACGAATCTCGAGTATGGTGAAATATGGGAAAAATTTTAACACATGTTAAAGAATATTGTTTGATATAATTCGTCTCTGTTCTGGCAGAACACACTAACTGGAGAATACTAGTTTTGAGTAATTTGACTTTGAAGTTGTTAAAATGTTTGAAATAATGGTTATATCATGTGAGTTTATTAAGTAATCGTAAAAAGGATGACTTTAAAATAAAGACTGTTTATTTATGAAGAAGGTTTCCAGACGGTACAGTTTGAAATAAGGAAAATTTTGGTACTAACTCAATATGTCATTTTTTTCGAATTAGTGTTTTCTGCCAGAACAGTGACGAATGTATCATAATAATTATATGCAGTCATTCAAGTTTGCCACGTAAATGAAACAAGCATTCAATCGCACGCATTTAGGATATTCATAAAATAATGAAGATAGTCCGGCTTTAAAACTTTGGTCCATTGCGACTGGCTGTCACATTTTTATCATCTTATGAATCCACTTCCCGTAGTTTACCTTTCGCATACAAATTCTTTTAATGGTCGATACAATACGATGTGGAGTCCAGATTATTTTACGAGATATTAGCAACTTACTCAATATTTCTTTTATTTTGTTAACTGTCAATTCATGGTGGAACTGCATTGTATTGTTGTTTTTATTTAATAAAACGCAATGTTTTATATAGTACTTATTCCACTTTAATTAATATATTAGGACCGGTTTCGTCCGCCTCAGTGGGACATTTTCATTTCATTTCCCACTGAGGCGGACGAAACCGGTCCTAATATATTAATTAAAGTGGAATAAGTACTATATAAAAAAATTGCGTTTTATTAAATAAAAACAACAATACTTACTCAATAATTATAATACTGCACATAAGTATTGAAAAACAATATGTGCATTTTCCAGACTCGTGAATAAAACGCAACATTCACGACATTATAAACGGAGACCTTACCTAAAGCGCGAACCAAATCGACGTCACAGTGAGCTGCCGCTACGGGAAAAGAGTGTGTAATGTCGTTGTTCTTAGTGTTTAAAATGTTATCAGACTGATGCTCCCATCCCGTAGCATATTTTGAACCTTTACACTAACATTGTCAGTTGGCAAAATCTGCCGAAATCACCAGAACAAAAATGAGGTCACCTCACGTTGAACAGCACTGCATCGACACCTGCATGACTCAATTAACGTTTTTATCATCTTCTACATGCCTACAATTTTCTAATGTCATGTAAAAATCAGTTTTATTGTTTTTAGCGGTTGGCACTATGTATTTGCGATAAAAATGTTGCCTATTATCTATGGTCTGCACGTTGGGTTCTGTTCAAAATATTATCTATGGATGTCATGCCGCAAATATTTTAACATACGCACATGTAGAAACTGTTAAAATTAATTGAAATTAACATGAATCTAATATATAAAAATTAATATTTGTGTGTTTGTTTGTTCGTATTTAATGCGCAGCCATACCGTTCATCCGATTGCAATAAAACTTTGTAAACTTATTGCTTGCACTTGCGGGAAGAGTATAGGCTATACTAATATATAAAAATGAATGTCTGTCTGTCTGTATGTCTGTCTGTCTGTGTGTCTGTTCCTATACCATTCATCCGATTGCAATGAAATTTTGGTAAGTGGTTGCATGTACACCCATGAAGGTTTCTGAATTAGAAAAATCATCTTCTTCTTCTTCTTCTTCATTATATTTTCTTTTATTTGTATGGTTCCTATACCATTCATCCGATTGCAATGAAATTTTGGTAAGTGGTTGTATGTACACCCATAAAGGTTTCTAAATTAGAAAAATCATCATCTTCTTCTTCTTCTTCATTCTATCTTCTTTTATTCGTATGGTCCCTATACCATTCATCCGATTGCAATGAAACCTTCGTCAGTTGTTGTGGTAACACCCGCAATGGTTTTTGAATTAGTACAACCATCTTCTTCTTCTTCTTCTTCTTCTTCTTCTTCTTCTATTCTATATTCTTCTATTCGTATGCGTTCCTATTCCATTCATCCGATTGCAATAAAATTTTCGTCAGTAATTGTGCCAACACCCGCGAAGGTTTCTGAATTAGTACAACCATCTTCTTCTTCTTCATTCTATCTTCTTTTATTCGTATGGTCCCTATACCATTCATCCGATTGCAATGAAACCTTCGTCAGTTGTTGTGGTAACACCCGCAATGGTTTTTGAATTAGTACAACCATCTTCTTCTTCTTCTTCTTCCTCTTCTTCTTCTTCTTCTTCTTCTTCTTCTTCTATTCTATATTCTTCTATTCGTATGCGTTCCTATTCCATTCATCCGATTGCAATAAAATTTTCGTCAGTAATTGTGCCAACACCCGCGAAGGTTTCTGAATTAGTACAACCATCTTCTTCTTCTTCATTCTATCTTCTTTTATTCGTATGGTCCCTATACCATTCATCCGATTGCGATGAAACCTTCGTCAGTTGTTGTGGTAACACCCGCAATGGTTTTTGAATTAGTACAACTATCTTCTTCTTCTTCTATTCGTATGCGTTTCTATTTCATTCATCCGATTGCAATAAAATTTTCGTCAGTAATTGTGTCAACACCCGCGAAGGTTTCTGAATTAGTACAACCATCTTCTTCTTCTATTCTATCATCTATTCGTATGCGTTCCTATACCATTCATTCGATTGCAATGAAATTTTGATCAAGTGTTGTGCTCACGCCACAAAGGTTTCTGAATTGTTACAACTATTTTCTTTTTCTTCTATTCTATCTTCTTCTATTTGTATGCGTTCTTATATCATTCATCCGATTGCGATGAAATTTTGACCAGTTGTTGTGAGTACGCCCGCAAAGAGTTCTGAATTAGTACAACCATCTTCTTCTTCTTCTTCTATTCGTATGCGTTCCTATACCATTCATCCGATTGCAATGAAAATTTGATTAAGTGTTGTGTTCACGCCCGCAAAGGTTTCTGAATTGATACAACCATTTTCTTCTTCTTTTTCTTCGATTCTATCTTCTTCTATTCGTATGCGTTCTTATACCATTCATCTAATTGCGATTAAATTTTGACCAGTTGTTGTGCGCAAGCCCGCAAAGGTTTCTGAATTGTTACAACTATTTTCTTTTTCTTCTATTCTATCTTCTTCTATTTGTATGCGTTCTTATATCATTCATCCGATTGCGATGAAATTTTGACCAGTTGTTGTGAGTACGCCCGCAAAGAGTTCTGAATTAGTACAACCATCTTCTTCTTCTATTCGTATGCGTTCCTATACCATTCATCCGATTGCAATGAAACTTTGGTGAGTTGTCGTGCACATGCCCAAGAAGATTTCTGAATTAGAAAATCATCTTCTACTTATATTCGTATGCGTTCCTATACCATTCATCCGATTGCAATGACATTTTGATCAAGTGTTGTGCCCTTGCCCGTAAAGGTTTCTGAATTAGTACAATCATCTTTTTCTTCTTCTATTTGTATGCGTTCTTATGCCATTCATCCGATTGTGATGAAATTTTGACCAGTTGTTGTGCGCACGCCCGCGAAGGTTTTTGAATTAGTACAACCATCTTCTTTTTCTTCTATTCGTATGCGTTCCTATACCATTAATCCGAATGCAATGAAACTTTTGTCAGTTGTTGTGCGCACACCTGCGAAGGTTTCTAAATTATTATTATATAAAATACAAAGTTTGTTGTTTGTTTGTTCCATCCAATTTTGATTTTTTTTTTTACTACATATTAATAACATTAATAACGTTTTCATAATTTGGATTCGATTTTAATTTAGTGTTCTTATGTTTGACCTTTACTCATATTAGAATTATTTTCATATTGCCATATTGTATTACAAAGATATTTTAATATTAAAAAATAATTACCTATTATTATTTTTCAAATATCTAAGATAAATATAACCACGAAGCGAACCTGTGCGAAGCCGGGTACTTCAGCTAGTAATTAATAATAATTCAAATTACTAATACATTATAGTAGGCACTCTTCACCAGTGTCATTCTTCAGTGAATTTATAGAGATGGTGATGGTTCAAAATATCCTGCAAAATGATGAAACCATAGACTAAATTTATCGCCGCGATAGCGTGACAGTAGGCGACATGCACCATGACATGCACCTCAATTTGATTCGCGCTTAACACTCATCCATCACGGGCACGTAAGATAATAGATCACTGATTTATAAAGAATATTAATATTATATTCAGTAAATAAGTACCAATTAGTTTAATTCTGTATTTTTTTCGTTATAGTAAAGAGTGAATAGGTAAATTTAATAATATAATAGCATAACTATGCCCAAATATTAACAACGAAAGGTATAATAATATAATAATAATGGCGCACAAGTAGGTACAAGGCAGGTGAGTTTGAGAAACAGTCACGCAATGCCCGTCACCTGTGAAAGCTAAGCATTTTTGGATATTTCTCGTCCGACAGACCCCAAATGAAATATTATCAGTGAATAATGGACTCTTCCAGGGTGTATTAACCTTTTTTATGCACGCCTCTGTATGCTACAATATTTTTGGTGTGAAACGTTTTTTGATAGGTATATTCTTCTTAAAGTTAATCATAGTAATGTATTCTTCATACTTGAATAATTTTAATAAAATAATAACAACTCGTGTGATTTTTACTACACTCGTGATTCAACACTATTCTATTATGGCTTTAGCTTTTTATTAAATTATTTATTATAGCATTCGGACACTTAGGCCCGTTTCAGACGGGACACCGGTGTCGCGCTCGTATATAATAAGGAGGCCTTTGTATTATGTTTATGAACGCCTCAGTGCTAATGAGTCAACGCGTGTCCGGTACACTTTTCCGTCGGCCGCTACATTCTCAAGTCGCCGATACACTTGTTTTTATTACCGAAGCCAGTTTTATGTTTTAATTTATAACGCGAAATTATGCGTTGACTCATTAGCTCTCGGGCGTTCATAAACATAATACAAAGGCCCGTTTATTTGAATACAATGACCTCCTATATTATATCGAACGCGACACCGGTGTCCCGTCTGAAACGGGCCTTACTCTGCAGGGTCACACCAAGCGGGGGTGTTAGGGGTACAGAAGACCCGGGCGGCAGGATTCGGGGGGTGGTGAAACTCGAGAAAAAAAAACATTTCTTAATGATTTTATTAAAATATAATATGCATATATTATTCAATTACACTGAATCTTATGATAAAATATATGAATAACTCACGTACGTTGCTTACTAAGAAGAGTCAGAGCTAATAGGTATATGTAACATTTCGACTGTTTAATCTGCAAACCAGCTAACCGCACTTTTGAACAAAAATGAGATTTGATGGCATTGCATTTTGTTATTAAGAATGTTTTCTATGCTCTCACAAAATTTCAAACTCCTAAATTTAGAAATAAATGCGTTATCGTTCTTATCACAAAAAAACCAACTACAGGTGCTGAATTTCCAATATATCATAAATGAAACAACTCCGCTCTTTATACAAATTTTCCTTATATAAAAAAGGAAGCTAAAATAGTGTATTAATTTATAGTGCAGCTTATTCGTAAAAAAGTCAAAAAAGTGTATTTTTGGAATTGTTAAATTCCTCTCGATGGTTATATTATTAAGTTTTTTCTCTTTCCTGAAAAATTTGCCCAAATAGAGTTAGCCGGTTTGGGTCCGTATCATAGCATAATAAATAAAACATTTCTGCAAAAATATAATCATTTATACAACAAATGCTACCACAGATACAATATTAAAAAAAAACAATTAATCTCATAAATTTGTTTCATTAGTATAATAATAAAAAAGTTACCGTTTTCTTCTATGATATTAAATATTTATTATTAATAGATAAATGTCTTGTTTTTTATTATGTAATGAATATTTTGATGACAATAAAATAATTATTTTACCTTTTGTCTTTCATATTTCCACTAAAAATATAATTTAAGGGGCAGCAATTTTGGGTTGGTACCCGGGCAGCAGCTACCCTTGCCACAGAACTGCAACTCTGCCATTGTAGATAAAAAATATTAATAATTTTGATTCTCGTGTCTTCAGACTTTTTATTATAACATTACAAGATTCTTGTTTCTTGATAAATAATTATTTCTTCTTCTTATTGCGCCATCCCCTAGCGGAGGTCGGCCACCATCAAGGCGATCTTATCTTTGTCGTCTGCTACCCGGAACAGTTTGGTGGAGCTGCACTCGTACTAATCACGGAGGTTCTTAAGCCACGAAATACGGCGCCGTCCTCTGCAACGCGTCCCATTGATCTTTCCTTGAATGACGAGTTGGGGAATGCTGTATTTTTGTTCTCTCATAATGTGGCCGAGGTAGTGTAGTTTCCTGGTTTTGATACTACGTAGAACTTCTCGGTCCTTCCCCATTCGATTGAGAACTTCAACATTTGTCACCCGGTCAGTCCAAGGAATTTTGAGGATGCGTCTACACAGCCACATCTCGAAAGCTTCAAGTCTCCGTGACATCTCTTGGTTTAGCGTTCATACTTCCATACCATAGAAAAGAATTGAGAGCACATAACAACGTACCATACGCAGTCTCAGACCTAGGTTAAGATCTCGATTGCTAAGGAGGCGTCTCATTTTGAGAAAGACGCTCCTTGCGATCTCAATTCTAGTTTTTAATTATTGCTAATGATATTTTCGACAATCATTCACTTTCACGTATATTCTGTTCCGAGCTTCTGCACCATGAGGATATTATGAATTATAACACTACAACAGGCCATGAGGTCGAGTAGTGTAGTAGTAATTATCAGAAAAACACTCAGTTTATTAAAAAATCACATAAATAAATATAGTGACATAACCGTGAATCGAATCGGGAGCCGCCAGATGAGAAGATGGTTTCTTATACACTGGACTACAAGGTGCATGCAAGATGAAGATGTGTGCTGGATGAGCAGGATAGTACTTAGATTCAGATGATAGGTATGGTAATTTGTTGACTATTGAAGTGAATTGAGATTTGAGAATTTATTGCCCAATAAATAATATACAATTTGTATAAGATAAAATAATACAAGATATTAACGGTCCGAAGTGCGGCGGAAGGATGCTTATCCAATAACTTGCGATCAGCTATTTATTGATGTATGCATATTTGAATACTGCGCTGGCTATATATGAAATGAATACTTATTCAATAAATTGTGATCACCTCCTATATCGCAATCCATCCAGTTCATCTAGCGTTTGCTGACACAGGTTGGTTTGTTGGCCTCCACATAAAATATAGACAACACATAAACTTATATTAATAAATTATAATTAAAATTGTGAAAAAAAGTATAAGTACTTAATTAAATTAAATCAAAATATAAAATTATAAGAAAACAAGCTGAAATAGTACACATCAAACCAAAAAACTTTATTTTTGAAGTTATTCTTCTTTTGGGGTGTTTGATAGAGAGTGAAATTGAGAGCTGCGCGCACACACCGTTACGAAAGTGCGCGACTATATATGAAGTTAGCTGCGAATCAGTCAGCTGTATACAAACGCAAGTTTGATAGTAGAATTGTTCCGTTGCCTCGGCAACGAATTTATTATTGTCGGCCATTTGCAATTATTACGTAAACAAACGATTATACGTCAGAGTGACAGTTTTTACTTTAAAAATAAAAACAACGAGAAATATTTATATAATTTAGTAATATAAGTGTATAGAAATAAATAAATGTGTAATTTAACAAGATAATTAAGATCTAGTCAAAGAATCTAGGTTATCACAAGTTTTGTTACGCCAAAGAAGTATAACTTCTAACGCGCGTACATAAGTACACACACCGATTTTTTTATGCTGGAGTAATGTATTGAACATGTCAATAGAAGAAGTATTCAAAAGAGAATTAATCCTTGGTAATAAAGAATGAATGTCGTTGGAACCATTCTGGATTACCGCGCTCCTGCTGATAATATTTTACTGAATAAATAAACGTCAGTGAGTAGCGTGTTCTCTTGGCGTGCCCCCGGTGATGCATCACTGCCTCAGTTCACTAAAACACGTAAAAAATACGACGTCACGCGTCACTCAAGGAAAACTAATATAGAGTCGCGACTCGTGCGAATCTAATCTACAGATTGTTTTAAACGAAAATGTCTAACATTCATTAAAAATTAAATATACGCGCAATTATCCCCGTTAACTATGCTAATGTAAACGAACAGATTTTTCATCGTGTGTTTTGCTCCGATTTTTAATGAAAAATATTTTTTTTAAATGTTATTATAAGAGTATGGCTGAAAGCTTTCAAAACAATTCACCAACTGCGCATGACACTTCGGAATTAAAAACTTATTGGAAATTATGTATTTATTATAGTATAATACCAGTAGCAAAGACAACCTGTTGGATGAGCATCTAAACGAAAATATCAAAAATGTGAATTGTACGTCTAAAATATCAGTAAAAACAACTATGATATTATATGAAATGTATTAATTATACATATGTTGTGTATTTGATGTCAAAGTA
The DNA here is from genome assembly GCF_057557595.1 of Rhyacophila brunnea. Lineage (NCBI taxonomy): Eukaryota > Metazoa > Arthropoda > Insecta > Trichoptera > Rhyacophilidae > Rhyacophila > Rhyacophila brunnea. Next base: position 29,129,812 of record NW_028232774.1, read on the forward strand.
TTGACCTATTAGGTTGAACAAGTACCTAACATCAATTTCCCGTAAAAACAGATGTTAATACAAACCTCCAGTGTGTGTGGTGGCCCATAGGTACTATCTTCTTTGGATCCATGGTCAAAAAACAAATAGTAGGTACCTAATATACATATTTTTTAATTTATCGTTGAATTACGTATACATAATATGATTAAACTAATATAACATTCTTCATTAGATAACGTGAGAAAAAACAAAATATAGAAATATCTAGCAATCAAAATGAGTCTTCTTCTTCTTCTTCCACCTTGTCACGTCCCAACATTAGGGCATAGGGTAAGCACAAGTTGGCGCCACTTCCCTCGGTCTATCGCCAACTCCTGCGCCTCCCGCCATGAGTAGGTATTGTTAATACGTTCGTTTAAATAAAACAAATGGTTAATAATAAACAGAACTTTAAATACCACCTCAGTGCGTCTATTATATACACAAGGCTGCTATCAGCGGCCATTGGGGGTAGTTTATCATATTATTTTGTATTGAGGTATTACAATTATTACAATAAGTTAACCGTCTAGACTGTCAAAACTGTCTATCTCGCTCTAAAAGTTAGCACAGCCAAGAGAGGTGCTGTTATTGTAACAATTAATCACCTAAATACATAAATATGATAATACTATCCACGATAGCCGCCAATAGCAGCCTTGTGTATAGAATAGATGCGCAGATACTAAAAATTAACAATATAATATACAAAAAATGGTTGTAGAAATTGATGCAATAGTTACAAAAATACATAGTCAAATATCCTTCTAAATTTTAATGCTTCTCTCTTTTCTTATAATTTTATAAAATAAATGAGATTTTATTTCTTTTATTATTATATTATTTTATGAATAGCCCAAAACAATTTCTCTACACACAGTATGTTCCAGGGAAGCCAAAAGATTTTTTTTCTAATATCTGTAATATCTGGGTGGATTGGAGAAAATAAAACGAAATTATTTTTATACCATAAAGCAGGCGGTGAAATGACGATGCATCCAAATTCACGAATCGTTAAATTAATGGACAAAAAACATTATCAAGATAACTAAATCAGAAAAATATATAATTATAAATAAAACTAGCTAATCCAATCCACCACGTAAACGCCCGTTTTATTGATAACACAAAAAAATACAAACTAAATAAGTTTTGTACATTTGAATTATAACTAGAAATTATAATGTTACTAGGTATATCTTATTAACTACGTATTTTAGTGAAACATATATATTGGGATGTGCGACTCCCTGTTTATCTTGGATATTTTTTCCAATTTAAAGGGCAGATCGGTGATAGAGTCCTTTTCCTTGCACCTTTAAGTAGAGGAACGTTTACACTTTACATACGTAATAATATAATACATGAAAAAAAAAAATTAAACCCTGACGGCTAAAATTATTAAACATGGAACATGCTTTGCCTACTGATTGTTTGAATGCTGGTTGTCCAGATTCAAAAGAAAATAAAGTAAATTGCGGGGCGCGGGTTTACACGTCATTCCCAAAGCGCCGTTCTCGCACGTTCGCGGCCGACTGGTCTCTCGCGACCGCGCTACTTTTGTGACTTTATTTTTCGTTACACCTGTGCAATTTTTCGTAATGAATCCGCCCGGGAGGTCAAGACAAAAGCATGTATCCATGCTAAATACATTTTTACACTGATTTTGTCTCGCCAAAATACGCGTTTTGTTATCAAAATGGTTTCTATGAACATCATGTAAAAGTTAACTTTTCCGCGAAAAATTGGAGTTTTAATGATCAAATAAATTATGTTTAGTCAAATTAATACATTATTATAATAACGCTTCAGTATAAATTTCTTACAATGGATATTAATAATATCTTATATTGGTTTAATAAAAAATAAGTTATCATTCGAATCGTTCGTTGCTTTTGAACACTCTGTACGTATTGAAATGTTGCGTTACCTACTCGAATGACGATGCTTTCTCACTTTTAAAGCTATATTGAAATATTTCTATGAAGAATTTTGAACTAAACATTTAGGCGGGAACACAATATATGACACTTAAGACATTTTCAACCAGATGTATGATTTGCTGTTGAAATGCTCAGCGTAATGGATATTATATGTATACCTGTACTAAACGTCAACTTGATTTCATTTCTCAGTAATAATAGCAAATGAAAAGACATAATAAAAAATATGTTTTTGCTTAGTGACTTCTTCTGTCAAATCAAATTACAATATAATATATCCCTATTCTTGAATGATCGTGTCAAATCTCCAATACCTTGCTACTTCGGAAATTGTGAAGTAAATCATATATATTTCATCACTGAAAAAATGACCGAAGTAGGTGTGCAGTTTTCTGTATTTTAACGTATGTCTTAACTACTGATCTGTTCGTATTAAATCTTTCTTTTTGGCATTCAATAATATTATAATGTACATTAATATTAGCCGATCCAATAGGCTCCGGGTACATAGGCTTATTTATGTATTCCAATATCTTAAAAATTACATGTCAATTGCAAACTCCAATAAAAATAAAATTACATGTACCAATCTCAGTTGTCCCTTCAGTGTCCCCCGTAGCCAAATGCTTTTAATTAGGGATTGAAATCGAATGAAAATGTCAATACCGGTTTTTCGGATTTTATTATTAAATACAGGTATTAATACCGGTATTCGTTAAAACATTAAAAAACAGAAGTACCTATCAGTAAATATAGATACTAAATTCTCTTTAAAAATATATATTATAGCAAAAACCTTCCTATATGTTGACATTTAAAAAAATGTTTAAAAATTGTATTGTAGAACTGGTGAATTTTACAAATAATTGCAATACATTGATAATTTTAATTATAGCCTTCAATTTAAATGCAAATAAACCTGGCTGTATAATTATAGAATAATTGAACAATTGTCACGGATGTTTTCTATTTCGAATACTACGAGTATTATGATAATTCATCGCGACAATTATATAAATATATTTGATCGATTTTGTTTTATTATTATTTCACCTCTCTTGGATTCAGTGAATATTTTCATTTTAGCAGCACATAACTTTACTGATAATTCATTTTCAAAAACGTAAACGAGTATGCTTTCTTATACCGAAAATTTCTGTATTTTGGATTTTTAAAACCGGTATTTATTAATACTGGAATACCGGTTTTGAAATACCGGTATTGCAATCCCTACTTTAAATGCCATATTCGATTCGCGGTCACGTCAAAATACTGTGTGTGATTTTCACAAACCTGAGTGTTTCTGTGATGTATATATTTACACTTCTGTAATAATTGATGTCCCTGTAATCTATTGAAGCGATTAAAAATATTATTTATTATACTCTGTAGATACTATGGAATATGCACATTAACCCATCACTGTAATGCTACTATGAGTAAATTGAGTAAATAAAATTTTCAACTATAAAGTTGGCAATAGATTTAAAGCGATTGAGAACCTCTGTTCTAGAAAACGTTTGAATAACACACCCCACTCTAAACTAGTCAACTAGTAGCAAGAAGTCTGTTATTTTTGTATAAAATATATTAAGAGGCCTAAGTACTTTTTTGACAGTAATTGATTATGCTCTATGCCCAGTACTTTTTTCGGTGGTTAGATCGTTCTTTTGAAAACTTAGCTGGAAAAAATCCTTTTAGGTTTTTTTCATAATATTGACATACTTTCATTATGAAGAGCTAAGTTATTTTTCCAAACTTTTGAGTATTTTTTCAAATTATTGGAGTTTAATAAAAATAAAGAAGAACAATAAACGTGATGTAATCTTAGAGGATATAAGAAATGGATAAGACAACCTATATATTTTTTTATCGATATCTTTTAATATATAAGCACACTGTGTTTGGATTACTGTGAAAATCTCATATAGACATAATATTATATCTGCGTTTGTTGTCACATCAATTTTTAAATACATACTATTTGATACGGCCATTTGATAGTTTTAGTAGACAATATTAAAATTATTAATTTCATTTGATGGTGTTATTGGGAGAAAAATCTAAATTATCAAAAAAAAACATAATATCTTATAGCTAGTAAAATACTGTTGGAAATGGTTGTCATTGATGTGGGCTCGTTGTTTTTTGTTGTTGCTATTTTAATAAAAAAAACTTTTGAATCTCACAGTTAAATAGTATCAGCGTAAAAGCACTTTGAATGGTATGAGCTTTTCGAATAGGTACTGTTCAATCTAGTAGAATATCTACTGTTATAACTAAGTTATGATACTAAAAGCTTTCTACAACACTGAAGTTATTATTTCACATGTCATTAATAAAATACCTACTAGAGTTCCTCGAAAAAAATAAAATATCTCCGTCACGTTTTAAACGAAAGCTGTCTTGTAAAATGGCGTATTTTGCTGATGGTATTGCTATTATAAAGCTATTTTAAATCTGGGTCTTGCGTTTTGGGATCATTAGATTTTATAAAATCATTGAAATAAGTATATTATCGTAGGTAGTTTAATTTGGCGTCAATATTTAAAAAATCTTATTTTCTAATTCAAGCTATTATCATTATACCATCAACGTAATCTGTTGTCGGTCTAAGTTGCCTTCCGGAGACGATATTTAAGAATCATTTTTTACGAGAAATTGTGTTGGTAAACTCAATGGGTAGAGACACTCAGACACTTGAGCGACGTATATTTCACTGGGGTTACGTGGCAAAGAAGACAGAGAGTTCGTAGAACTCTCTAACCGGGATGCTCGCATCCTCGGCATAGGATAGCATTACAGGTGATTAAACAGTATACATAACAGGAATCTCAGATGATACAGAACTGAAAAAAGAGAGTAGGCATTACTGCATGGAACAATCAAGCTATTGAAATGTATTTATAAAGGAAGACTTAAGAATATAATCTTTGTGTTCCGCAGTAGTCATGGGAAATGAGTCACCTAAATTTGTTGAAAATTGAGTCACCAATTACATATTTTCATGTCTCGTTCTTACTAATTCGGTTATAAAGTTATGAATAACAAAAAATCTTATTGATTTGAGAATACTTACGACATCAAAATCAAGAAAAATATCAAAAATATAAAAATAGAGGTTTGAAAGTTATTCTGTCATTTAATTTGTTCACCCTCAATATTACATGTCACCCTTAGTAATTTTTAAACGTGATATTACTTTTTTTAGAGGTTGCGAACGTTAATCATTTTCTAGGAGCGCGAGGCATATAAAAGATTTGGGAGCTCCTACTTTACCTGATGCTTTTCCGGTTGGAGGAGGCTAAGCTCTGAAAACTCTCTTGGGACATTCCCAAAAAGTTAGATAATCCTGCCACAAATGTACGCGCACTTTGTTACCGACAGTTAGTTCTCCACTACCAGTTCACGACTCTGACTTTATATTTTTTAAATGTTACCGAAGGGTACGATGGCTGCGATGGGTGCGTATAGGTACTAAACTAACTTATATAGACATATATCAAAAACTGGGCCATAGAACCTCACATGGATCATTTTAAGTAATCGTTAGTCATTCTTTCATAGTATCATTACTTCCATGCGTTGCATAGGAAAACACATTAAAAATATATTTGCTAAACGGTCTCTCAAACCCGCGATTCGCTTCTTCACAGCAGACAATCCGCTTTTCCTCCTTCCGCAATTAATTTTAATATTCAAAAGTATTCAATGCTTCCCGCGATAAATACATGCTTACCTCTGTATTCTTGGTTATCTTACGTATGGCTGAAGATTGCAACTGATCCCATACACCGTAAGACTGATCCGCTAAATTCATTTTATCCGGCCTTTGGCAGATGCTAAATATGCTGTTTAGTAATTACTCCACTCAGTGGTGACTTAAGTTAGTGGAGGCCTTCGGCCACCCTTGGGGAAATTTAACCTATGCAATAAACCGTCATTTAGTACTATGTTGATTTGATTGATTTCACAACGTTTTTATTTGCTCGTATTCTTGTTTGTCTGGTTGTTTTTTGTCCAGTACAAATCTTGCAATCAAATTTTAACTAACTTTCCGACTAGCTAGACATTTGAAACTTTTAGAATATATCAGAATACGATGCCAATGCATTCTTTTTATACATTTAGCCATTTTTAAGCAGAATTGAATTCATTTTCAGTTAATTTTGTTTTGTATGGAAAGTTATTTCAGAAAAATACGTAAAAAGTAAAAGACTATTATTGGTCGCTAAGGAGGTGGTCCTAGCAACTAAATTATTAATATAAACGTGCGTTACTATAGAAATCAAAATTAAATGTCAGTATTCTATATTTGTTTGTTTTTTATTTACTTCATATGAAGTTAAAAAGTTCTTTTTATCTTGTAATTGTGTCGCTAGATTTCAAAATCAGCCAAGTCGATAATAGATGAATAGGAGAAAAAAAGCTTTTTCTTTTCTCAAATACACAGTCACAAGGGTGAAAGTTTATATTATCTTGAGTACTTATAGAATATTTAAATTAATAAATTCCACATTTTGATAATGCAGAAATGTTAGAAAGCAGTAGTTCTTCAGCAATTCACAAAAAAGTCAAAAATACCTAAAGGTGGACTTGGCTGATTTTCAAATGTAGCGACACAATTATTTTTGACTCAGATAGTTAAAAATACGCTATTTTTAATTTAGGTATGAATCTTCAGATTAATCACAATCTCCTCAGCAGCTTCATGGAAAACTGCCACTGACCCCACCTCTAATAAAAGGTTGTTTAAATAATAAATTCTCAGCATTGAAAACTAATTACTTTGTAATAACAATAATTAATCGTAATAATAATTATTTTAAAGTGTATTACATTTAATTGAATCTTCCATTGTATAGATATTATATTTAATACGAAAAATACCCTCGGGGCTTACTGGTGTCCATATTATAGGTAACCATAGTGTTCATACGTATACAAAAGAAAAAAAAATCCAAAAATTTAATGAAAGGATTAAAAAATATAAAAAAGATTTCTTTACAAAAGAAGGTAGGTTGGTACATATAACTTAAAAGTGAGTTTTCTTTAAGGCAGGATACCTACTGTTATCTTTTGACTCGCGATCTCCACGTAAAAACGTAAAACAAAACTTATAAAATTGTAATCTACCATTTTTAAGTAAAGAATTTTAAGTTTTTTTTCGCGAGTAAATGTTAGAATAAGACGAAGAAAAACTTATTTCGCGATCGGATCCAGAGGGGAATAAAACATTATATCCTTAATGAGGATTTTAAAATATACTGAATTCAGGGGAAATAATATATTGCTCAGGGAATACTGAAGATTTTAATCATTCGACGCAGATATGCAAAACCTTTCGTAGAAAAATATTTTTCTATCATTTACGAACGATAGAAATAAATCTACATAGGTATCACTGAGAACGTCACAATTCTTCCTAGACCCATTTTGTGTGCGCTCTATTCAGTATAGTTAAGTTTGTTTATTAATTAGGGCAAGGGAATCGACCAATTAAATAAGTACTAAAATAAAAAGATAACACATTTTGTGCATTTATTTATTAGTCGATAGCTATTTCGACACGCACACTACCAAAAATGATAACAGAAAAATAAACGATTTTTTTTCACTCTGTCGTAATAAATATTTTCAAAAATAAAAGAATATTACTTGGATAACTCAATATAGATTTATAAAAGAGACATTTTAAATGTATTATAATAAGATAAAACGTAATTGATAGTGCCTATTATAAATATTAAACTTTAGATAAAAATAATTATTATTTGCATATTAAACAATAAAATTCATTTGTATCTTAATTTCGGATCTTTTATCACTTTTTTATTAACTTAATTGTTGCTGCATTTTTCTGATATAAATAATTTAAATGGCTGTCTAAAACTTCCAAAATAGTTTTTTTAGATCATTTATGCATCAAGATATCAGCTTAGTAGATTTTTAAGCATTAATAATAATTAATGCTTAAAAATCATTTTTTAATTACCCACGATGGCCGAGCGGTAACGTATCAGCTTATAATGTCATGAGTCCCGAGTTCGAATCTCTGGTCTAACAAAAAAAAACACATGCTGTTTTTAAATATCTGTTAGAACCAGAGTACGAACCTTATAATTGAGCATGCGCTAACATATTATATTTTTTTGTAAAAACAAAAATCTGTTCTGTGGAGGTCCATCTTAGGATCGAACATCGTAAAACAATAATTGCTCCGATCCAGCTGCGGTCTTTACTTAGCTTCGTGTTTCAAATAAAATTAGATTTAAGTAGTACTAATGTTTAAAAATTTAAAAAAAAATCGGTGTGTGTACTTATGTACGCGCATTAGAAGTTATACTTCTTTGGCGTAACAGAACATAAACAAAACTTGTGATAAACTAGATACTTTGACTAGCTCTTAATTATCTTGGTTAATTACACACTCAATAAAAAGGACCGCTTATTGGAAAGCCGTTGGATTATTTCTATACATTTTAACTTATATTACTAAATTATATAATGGTTTCTCGTTGTTTTTATTTTTAAAGTACCAACTGTCTCTGACGTTTAATAGTTTGTTTACGTAAGGAATTACAAATGTCCGACAATAATAAATTCGCTGCCTAGGCAACGGAATAATTCTAAACTATAATATTATACTGTATAATCGTCACGATTGCAGTATTATACTGTGGCGTGAAGGTAGTACGTTCGGCTGATAACCGAACAATTTGGTGGTTCGAATCCAATCGAGTGCGTTTTTTTTCGTGTGAAAAAATAAATTATGTGTTACATGTCACACGCCAAAAATACACTCAGATTTGATTTCCTAAACGCGTCTAAAGAAGTATAACTTCAAAAAGTATTTTAAAAAAGTTTTATTCAAAAAGAAGTTTAAAATATCCATATTCGATTTCCATCCATCAAAAATCATCTTCCATTGTTTACATTTAATTATTTAAAAAAATATTTAAGAACCGAAAATAATCAAAAAATTTTCCGTACTTCAAACTTCATTACCCCGACGATTACTTCAACGCTCTGGATTTTACAACACCAAAAATAGCATAATTAAATACAATCTATAACTTAGATAAATGGCAGAAATAAATAAATCAGAAGACCTCAAATCTTCAGCCATGTTAGAAAGAAACGTAGAAAAAAAACATGTTATTATAACCAACTGATAATATAATAATATACTCCTAGCCAACTAATTAATAGAAGTGTTTTTTTGTTTTTCTTATAAGCATTTCTTTTATAAGATTTCATCAAAACTTCATCAGGCTCGTTCGTGACGAAGGTGATTACTCACAAAACATTTTTTTGTTTTTGATTTGATGACCATAATGTTATTTCGTAATTATTATTTCTTACTTCTATACTGTAAAACAATATAACATCTCAGTTATCATAGACATTAAACAATCAATAAGTGAGACTTCTAATAACCTGTCTAGACATCTAAATACATATTATAATGTAATTTCATTAATAGGCAATTAGAGAAAACTAACATTAAATGAGAAAGTAACCGCCTAATACAGTCTAATTAGATTACGGTAATTATTGTTAATATTGTATACCGATAATTATTATTATCGTGGTATAATTTTCATGAGAATAAGCGCACGTGCTGTGAGAATTACGATTGATGTCGAATTTACGTGATAACTTATTTTATACGCCTGTATTTATTTCATAATTCTTGTAAATTAATAACATATTTTATCGATTTAATTCGAGTGATTGAGGTCAAACAATATTATATAAAAAAGTATTTTGCTATCGTATATTATTATACTTAAAAAATAATTCATACAATTCCTAGAGGAAATATATACGAGGGTGGGTCAATAATTCCTTAGAAAAAAGCATTAAAACAGTTTTTATTTTTGTATTTTTTTTTTATTTCTCAACATAATCTCCTTGGAGCTCAATACACTTGGTTAGACGTTTCTCAATTTTTTTTAAACCGTCAGAAAAATAAGTTTTCGGAAGGTCCTCAAAATAAGCATTTGTCCGATCGATGACTTCTTCATTTGCAAAAAAAAGTTGTCCACTTAGCCATTTTTTTAAGTTTGGGAAAAGGAAAAAGTCACTGGGGGCTAAATCTGGCGAATACGGTGGGTGGTCGACCAATTCGAACTTCAATTCTTCAATTTTAGCCATTGATCGTAAACATGTGTGAACACTGATGCTGTCCTGATGAAAGAGGATTTTTTTCCTGTTTAAATGAGGCCGTTTTTCTTCAATTTCGTTTTTTAGCTGGTCCAATAAAAATGCATAATAATCCCCTGTTATTGTTTTTCCTTTTTCCAAATAGTCAACGAAAATAATTCCACGTGCATCCCAAAATACAGTAGCCATAACCTTACCAGCTGATTTTACGGTTTTCGCCTTCTTTGGACATGGTTCGCCTTTCGCAATCCACTGCTTTGACTGTTCTTTCGTCTCGGGAGTATAGTGGTGTATCCATGTTTCATCTACAGTCACAAAGCGACGAAAAAATTCATCCGGATTGCGTTGCATGAGCGACAACAGGGCTTTAGAGGCCACCACCCTATTGCGTTTATTGTCGACTGTGAGCAAACGCGGCACCCATCTTGCAGAAACTTTTTTCATGCCCAATTTGTCATGTAAAATAGAAATGACGCTACCTTTTGAGATCCCTGTAACCTCAATTATCTCACTCAACTTTAATCTTCGGTCACTTAACACCATATCGTGGATTTTATTGATCATTTCTGGTGTAGTCACCTCTACAGGACGTCCTGAGCGTGGTTCATCCTTTGTTGATGTACGACCACGTTTAAATTCATTTAACCAGTTATAAATAGTTGCAAGTGAAGGAGCAGATATGCCGTGAACTAAATCCAACTCATTTTTTATTTCCTTTGCTGTTAACCCTTTTATATTAAAATGTTTAATAACAGCTCTAAACTCAATTTTCTCCATTTTTGTAAACAAGCAATTTTTTTTTTGAAATGTACGAAAATAAAAAACAACAACCCGACCAATCTGATTGAAACTTCGCAGCATACTGATTCGGTAGTGCCGCTGCATGAAAACAAACCGCTTACAGTACTAGTCGCGCCACCTGTCGGCTTTTCTAAGGACTTATTGACCCACCCTCGTAATATGGATACTTTATATTAAAATACTTGATGGCAATTCTAACAGATTATTACCACTTATATAACAATATTTTCTAATTTAGATAGATATAATTATGTTGCTACATTCTATTCCATTTTTATAAATTCTTAAAATAGGGTCTGCTTAACTCATCCGGAACTAACCTGCCATTAGTAATGCCAATTGGGAGGGCAATAACCATGTTTAATGAAATCGCTTCGGATATTGATATATTCCACTTACGTGAGGGTGAATTTAGGTGAACGTTGTTTTTTAAATTCTTAAAATAGGGTCTGCTAAACTCATCCGGTGTACTTCCTTGTACCTATATACTTAATATTTTTTGTATTTACACATTTATACTATAGAATAACTTAATACTGATCTATCTCTTGTCTTATGTAAATAAAACTGTTTTAATAATATTTCTCTGTTTCTAAATGTCATGTTGTGAACGTCTTAAACTTATAATTTGTAATGTCCACAATATGTAAAATAAATAAATAAATTGAAAAATTAAAAATCTATGACTTCCTTGTACCTATCTAATTAATATTTTTTGTATTTACACATGTCTACTGTTCAATAACATACTATTTATCTCTATTATACCGATCTATCTCTTTTTTATGTTTTGTTTCTAAATGTCATGTTGTTAACGTCTTAAACCTATAATTTGTAATGTCCACAATATGTTAAAAATAAATAAATTGAATTGAAATTGAATTTCATAAATATCTACCGGCGCCAAGGTAGCTATCATCCAGATGGCGGTAGACTTAATTGCAGGTATCAAAGACTCAAATCTATAAATACGTTTTTTCATTTAAACATTTTTTAATATGTACCTATATTGCTTGCAAAATAAATATTTGGCATAAATGGCGTTAAATTTAGCGCTTTTTTATACCAACAGCAACGTTAATTTTTCCATAAAAACTAAAAGATTGCACCGAATTCGGTTGAAAATCAACGTGCTGGCCTTTTCTTGTGCACAGTATTTTACCAAGAAACTAAATGGAATATCCAATACATATCTTTACATTTCTTATCCGTAATATTTTTTTGGTTGTATGAGTTTTTTGTTAGCACAAAATAATACTTTTTATTTTCAATCTTTGTTCTTTTAAAAATAATAATAATTTATTGTTTTAACATTCTGATTATTCGTCATTTTTTAAAAAGAAGATCTACTATTTTCTTTGCCATCTAATATTATATTAAATAAGCTAGATTCTAGCTTATTTTTTAACCCTATCTGGCATATTTTCACAGTTGGTAACACTGTTCCTAGATCGTACTAGAGTCTGTATTCTATAAACTGGCGTACACGTCATACGGAAAGCATTGTGCCACCGCGTTCAACAGTTGCAAGTTTTCAATTGGAGGGAACGAGATGGATGATGAAGCGGGGGGGGGGAGAAACCGGCACGCCAGCTTATAGAAGACAGACTCTAAGTGAGGTATTATTTGTATGTAACTTATTTTTTTTTACCATATTTCATTATAAAATTTCTGTCAAATTTTAATATATTTTTATACAGCAGTGATGTTCCCTTTCTTTCTAATTGTAGTGACTTTGAAATAGAGATGGGCAGGCTAAATTTATTGTTCACAGCCAGGCAAATATAATTATTCAGTGATACCCCAGAGATGTTGAACGATCTAAAGGGTGACCAAGTTTAGTGGAAGTATGTGGCAATGAAAGACTAAGAAGTAAGAAGAGACACCTTCATACAGCAATGGATCGAGAGTGGCTAGAATGACGAAGAGTTTTTATTAATAAATATAAAGTTGGCGTTTTTTTTTATAATAATATATTTATGTAACATTAAAAATGTTATAATTATTTAACAATATCACTATTGAAATGTATATTAACGAAACTTTGAGTTTGACCTCATTCTTTTTTACTCCATATTGTTAACCCTTTAGAGGGAACCCTTAATACAAAAAAATATATAAAAAACAGTAACTATTTTCACGCCTCACCCTCGGTTTGGTTACCGCACAACTAGGTCACGAACCAAGGGTTCCATACCTCCGCCTTTAAACCTGTACAAATAAAACCCATTTCCATCCCTAGAAAACATCCCTTCGGAGGAATAGGAGAAGAGAAAATACAGGAAATTTCACTCAAGCTTTGCAGAGGCTCGTCCTACATTTAAGGCTATTCGTTTTCCGCTAATTCTTGTGTATCTCCCATGCTTCTCGCCCTTCAACCTGCGAAAGTCTATTTAAGCACGTACTTGGGAATAATTTGCTACCAATCCACGGCAGCAGGTAACCTTTAGCCAAGGAATGACCCTACGTATAATTTTGCTGTTATTCTGTGAAGAGATTTAATATTGGCTGAATCTCACGCTTTAATTAACACAGCGGAAAAGATAACGCAGGCAACGAATCGTTAGCTCCATCTTTATAGAGAAATTTCCTTTTTATATAATTAGATAAATTTATAGGTCTCATAAGAATTTATTCAAATAAATTAATAAAACAGAGGATTTTATTACACATGTACTGAAATACCCGGCTTTATTAGGATGTTATTTTTATAGTAATTAATATTTGACAGGCGTGAGTTTATTTTGAGGTATCGGTTTCTCGAAAAGTAAATCGACGATGCCCATGTTCTTGCATTTTTACAACGTTTTTCTTAGCTCGTATTCTTATTTGTCCGGTGGTTCTTTGTCTGGTACAAATCTTTCAATCGATTTTTAACTAACTTCCTGATCAGCTAGACATTTGAAACTTTTAGAATATATCAGAAAACGATGCCAATGCATTTTTTAATACTTTTAGCCATATTTAAGTAGAATTGAATTCATTTTCAGTTAATTCTGTTTTGTGTGAAAAGTTATTTCGACACCATTATTGGTTGCTAGAGGTCTGGGGTCCTAGCAACAAAATTATTTATTTATACGTGCGTTACTATGGAAATCAATATGACATTTCAGTAGTATTTCTATCAAGTACAATTTTTTTTGATCGTTTAAGCTAGTCAAGTCAAGTTTATATGATTCAACAGAAAATTTAAAAACGTTATATATAAAAAGCTCTTTTTATCTTGTAATTATTTATCTATAAATCATGAATGCATCATTAACAAAAGATCACAAATGTCAGATTATTAGCATAATAATTATTAATTGATATATATGAATATATGACGAAACTCTTGTTAATTGGTACCAATAAGGTATTCTATAAGCTGTGTAAGTTCATGAATATTTCTTTAGTAGTGGTTTTTAGTTATAGCCGAACAAATAGAAACGGACAGATATACACTCCAACTATTGTATTAAGTACCTACCATCAATCAAGATAGCACGTGTCAACTTGCCACCTGATTTTATAAGAAATAGAGTATTCAAATAAAATAAAACTAATGAATTACTAGTGTATAAAATAGAATTTTCATATTATATGTATATGTCAGAAGTTCTAGATAAAAATGTATAGAATGGTATGTGTATATAATAATTTTATTATAGTAGCTTTGGCTTAGGAAATATTGACAAGCTATATATATGCATAGGTCAACAGCTTTGTGATCAGAGCAGACGACTAACAAGCAAAATGTTTTCACGTTATAATAATACATTTCTACATTAAATCTTTGTAATCAAAACCATGTTTTACATAATATTCAATATTTAACAAACACTATACTTTATTTGCTCTAACTAACTATTTTATAATATTACATCTAATATTAGACATTCTATTGAATGTTTTCCTTAGATAAATATATTACTTAGTATTTAATAAACCATATGAGGCTTGGTGTTGTGACGTCATTGCTGACGTGGTAATAATTATTCAACATTTTGGAATACATAGGTTTTAATTGCAAATTTAAAACATAATACACACGATTTAAAAATGTAACCTTCTTCATTGAAAATACATAATTTAGAACGACTTTATAAACATACATATTTATAAAAATTCTAGATATATTTTTATACGATGATTTCTAGGAGTTTTCGAATATTTGATTGTTCCAAAATATGTATATAAATAGTAGTTACACGTAAGTTGTACGCACAGAACAGATAATAAATAGAATACCAATAGGCTATATTCAATACGCCGCATGGTGAAGCAGGTTTTTGAATGTGTGAGTGTTCTACGAAAATGAAGCACGCATTATGCACGTGCAATAGTGTGTGTAATACACCAACATTAAAGGAGCGTAAATGCATAAACCGAGAGCAGTTTTAAGTAGTCGACGTTAAATTCTATACACGTGTGTAAGTTTAACCCTGCTTCATCCTTACTCGAGTCGGTTACCTGCTATCGCCTTACCCGTTGTGTATTTCAGTTCCCATTATTTCTGAGTTCCCTGGTTGTACGTATATATTAGGGTTGTGAACATACATTCACATAAAATACCGTGTAATATCTTCGAGACCGGATGCAATGTTTTCTTCCAGCTTTTCACCGAGCGGTAATTTGCATGCATTTAAAAATATCTATATCTTTATGTAATATTATTTTTTATTTAATATAAAGTTCTAATATCAATATGCTTACAAATTACAGTGCTGTGCGGTCATCCAGTATCAATGGCATGCTTTCATTTATTATTTGAATATTCGCTACCTCTGTACAAGGGTACATTCACAAAATGTCAGTTTTGACTTATGAATTACAAAATATGGAGAATCAATTGAAGTTTCTGGGCAAGGCTGCACTATTTTGTGGAAATTTATTTTACCGTAATATTTCAGAAGTTGTAGATATGACATCAACATAAATATCAAATTAGTATAATTTTTTTAGTGCAATACTACACTTTATTACATAAATTGATTTAATTTAAATGTGGAAAGAAATTTAAGGTGATTCTTTATAATTTTAGATAAAATGTTCTCTTTTTAGGATATTTAGGTAGATAATAATAATATATAAATAGTTATAAAAAAATCTAATTAAGTACTCTATTAATGGTAATCAAAAACTTTGACAGCCATTTTCTAATAGTGTACCCTTGAACTGAGGCAGCGATAATATTATATTCACGGCCATAATGTATACGTATTACTGTTTACGTACAATTTTTCGGACAAGATTATAAAGGCAGAGATATAAATCGTTTTGTTTATCATAGTTACAAAAAACATAAATATTGCGACAGGGGTAGCAATTTACTTGCACCTACGCGGTAGCAAGCGTAGCAGGCATCTGCGTGGCAACTGAATCGATTGTTTCCCACCGTAGACACAAAAACAAAGAGCCTCCAGACCGCCCCAGACCCGTTAGACGCTTGTTCCGCCGTTCTGCGGGAAGAGAGAACCGAAAACGTCCGTCACGGTAACACCCGCTGTCATCTCTCTGATGGCGGACGGTGATAAATGACTCAGAGTGGCCGATAGCCTTTTAACCGGGGGAGAGGCAACGGCGGGGTTTTAGGGCGCGTTTAGACCCACAAGAGCGAAACGACAGGGTTTAAAGTGAAAACTATCGAATCTGGATATTCAAGGTCATGGGAAAATATGCTGATGCCTTTGAAACGCTTAGAGGTAGGTAGACACATATTACATGGGTTGAAATATGTCTCGGTGAATAGCTGAGTATATTCTACATAATATAAATAGACGTATCTGACTAAATAAGACGAAGTATAAATGTATATAATTGAAGCTTAATAAATTAATATATTATTAAGGTTAATATTCAAATTAAGTGCGAGTATTAGTATTGCATCATTCATTCATAAAAAAAGGTTTTTTTAATAGTATGACCAAAGTATCACTATTTGGTTGGAGCTTGTCAAAGTCATGATATTGAAAGCTATGTTTGAAAAACGGCATACGATTGTCAATATTGTAAATACACCTTGTCTTAATCAACATTTATTACAAAACCCTACATTTGAAAATGAAGCATCAGCATTTTATGTCTCAAAAATAATTATCCAATACTGGTATTATTTTTTAATTATTAATAACCATGTCCTTGCTTTTTCGTACAAGGTTATTTTTAGTAATTTTCAACAATCACCAATACCCATGGTTTGAGAAAATCACATAAATATATTGTGTCCTCACCGGGATCGAACCCAGAGCTCCCGGATGGAAAGTCAGTGCCTTACGCACTGTACCATGAGACCCGCCTCTAAATACTTGTATTGCAATGCACTTCAGTGTACTTTCACTGAATTTACATGACTTTTAATTAAGAGTTTCCATGGGAGAGAAGAACACGTAGAGGCAAAGTTTAAATGTGTAATCAAGAAAGTCTCATACCAAATTGCCGAGAAATCTAATTGAAGAGATCTTCCTGCTAGTTCTTCCGTTTTCATACATATTTCTAGATATTTCCAAAGTGGATATTTTGGACAGGTGGTAAAATCAAGTTCAAATTATTTCTAGTCGAGAATTAACTGTTGTAATGGTCCGGAGTCAAATCGGTAATTTCCATTTGCCTTTATTTAGTTTGATTTCAACAGAAACTGTGTAATAAGTTCAACTATCTCACTAATTTGTATTCGTATGGCGTTTCAAAATGAGGTTACTGAGGGTAGTGTTCACCCTGCCCTGAGAGAAGCAGAGGACCAAGAGTACTATAGAGTTTTGGTCATGCAGATGATGACTGCATTTAAGGGTGGTCACGATTCACAGTTATGAGAGAATGATCAAGAAGAGAGAATATGAAAAAGTTTTATAGGATTTATTAGTATGTAGATTAGTCACAGTAGTAGCGAAGGGTGAAGGTAGGCTGTTAAAATCCGCTATAAATAGTCCACCTTAAGCTTTATTAGTCATACGTATTTGTTTTTATTGAACCAAGACTACAATTTACAGATGGTATTGGTTAGTTTTTAAAAATCAACCAAACCAAACCATAATAGTGTTGGTATATTTTGGGAGATTCGACAAAATTGTGCTCAATTTTTCATTCATACTTATTTGTTTTCATTGGATTATGAATACAATATTACACGTCATATTGTTGGTTCATTTTTTTTAAATTCATTATACCCTGCCTAAATTAAACTATAAAAGATAAAAATATTATTTTATCTATAAAATAAGTTTTGTGTGATTTAATTGCATAATTTTAGATATTTTATAGATAGACAAGTATTTTTTGACTATTATCTATTATGGCTTTGTTTCTACAGGGTTAAATTGAATTTTAAAAACTAACCAACACCATCGGTAAATTATAGTCTTAAATACGTATGACTGTCAAAGATTATTGTGCACTATTTATGGCGGATCTTAAAAGCCTACCTCCACCATTCGCCACTGGGTCACACATCCTGTAACTTTTTATATTTAAGTAAATCATACCTGTAAATTAACAGGTGGTTTAAATCTCACCGTTCTTTGGAAACATTACGCCGTGTAGTTAAATTTCAAATTCTCAAGAAGCGAAAAGAGGTGCGAGGTAAAATGTGAACAGCCCTTAAAGTTGTTGAAAATATTTGTAGAAATCTTAAACAATGAGCTGGCGTTGACAGGATCCGAGTGGTGAGGCGATTTTGTAAAGTAATTCATTTCTAAATATAGTTATTTTCACATTTTCCTCGCCCGCCAAAATGGAAAACACGAATAATTATTCAATACAAAGGTGTTAGCTGAGTCAATAGATATTTTATGCTGGCGCTTAAAATATGGCCACGTATTTTAGCATCTTTTTAAATGTCTGACAAAGATTTATCATTTCGAATTTTGGGAATTCATTAGACAAAAATCTTTTTGAATATCCGTATCAGTAGAAAGAGAAAGAGAAAGAAGAAAGGAGAAAAAGTTCCGGTTGAAATTTTAGTAATCATATAGTCAGGTAGTAAGTTATTATATTACTTATTATGTTATTAAGCGTGTCGTCTGTACTTAACTAATACCATAATATATCAGTGGCGAAGGGTGGACGTAAGCTGTTCAGATCCGCCATAAATAGTGCACACTAAACTTTGTCAGTCATACGTATTTGTTTTCATTGAAATAATACTACAATTTATAGATGGTGTTAGTTAGTTTTTAAAATTCAATTAAACCAATACATAATATATCACAGTCAAAAATACTTACTCGTATATCTATAAAATATCTAAAATAATGCAATGAAATCATAACTTTGGATATGTTATAGATAGAATAATATGTTTTATCTATTATAGTTTAGTTTAGGCAGGGCTTAATATATTAATGAATGAAAAAGTGTGCACAATTTTGTCGTATCGACCAAAGTATACCAAAACTATTATGGTTTGGTTTAGGCAGGATTTAATCGATTTTTAAAAACTAACTAACACCAACTGTAAAATGTAGTCTTGGTTCAATAAAAACAAATACGTATGACTAACAAAGTTTAACGTGCACTGTTTATGGCGGCTCTTAACAGCCTACCGCCCACTCTTTGCCACTGCCATATATTATTTGTCTCAATATATATATAACGCATGAGAGAAAACAAGAAAAAGGATAGCGAAATAGGTAGAATATGAACATAAATGTATTACCGCAAATTTTAAATTTTAAAAATTGAAGGAATCGTCAATTTTAATTAGGTCGTAATAGAAAACATATTATACTCTCTTAATAGCTTGACAGATGCGTACTTTGCGGTAATAGCATATCTACTGATTAGATTATCGTAGGGATAGGGTACTGTGACCCACTATAACCCTAGGCAATATGCACAATCAATCAAAAATTATAAATATTATGGATCATCAGGCGTCTCTACCAGGCTAATACAGAAGCTCACAGACAAATAATTGAGTCTGAAACACCAGGAAAAACCCAGTGAGACAGAACATACATTTAACGTGTGATAATGAGGGAGACAGGAAAATTGCGGAAGAGAATTTCAACATTTGGTATTGTCACCTGGTAATAATATATGCTAGTCATTTAATAATAGTAAAGGTTTACCACACCAATCCAGTCATTCGTAAGTGGAAAGGTTGATTGAGTTAATTCATTTACACGTAGTGGTTATCTGAAGCAGAGAGCTGAAATTTGGCAGGAATATTGTTGTTAACATTCTTATTGACAAGGCAATCTAAGTGGCGCAGAGTTATGGGAGTGTCCAATTCCAAATTTGGATATTTACTAATTTATTATAATGATTATGGTTATATTCTATTGACAGTGAATATTTACTAAATTTATATACTAAACAACTTAGGAAAAATAATTCCAAAAAGAAAAGTTACAAGATAACATTTATGTACATGTATTTGTATATAAATAATAATATAATAGTATTTGTGAATTAATACGCAACTACCGTGATGATACAATATTATATTTATATTGGGAAGACCTCCCGCAGTTCAATATTTGGTAACACAATCACTGCTGAAGTTTTAATTACATTTAATTACTGCATTTAAATAACTATTACTATAAATATATATAATATTTTTTTAAATATTAATAACCATGCCCTTGCTTTTTCATACAAGGTGGTTGGGTGGGTTAGTTTTATGTGGTGCTAATTAGGTTATTTCATTAATTATATCTTTAATTTTCTTTATGGCCAGGATTTAATATTTTGTGTAGTGTTCTTGTGTTGTTCTATTGCTTAGTACTTTGTGAGGCTTTTGGAGGTAAATTTCATGATTTGGTGTATTTTCTGAAATTGCAAACCACCTTATCGAAAATAAACTTTATTTTTTAACAAGAATTTATATTTCCTGGATACATTACAAATACATACATTAAACCATAACAACAACATATTTTTTTAAATACCGACTCATATGTGTCATTAAAATTTCTTAACCCCTCTAAGTAGTGTTTATATTCCGGTACTAAAAGGGTTGTCCCAAGGTTGTGCTACTCTTTTCAGGTGACGACTGATTGCAATAAATATGCTTTAGTTAGAGTGGCAATTTTCGAAAAAGCTCCTTCCACGTTTTAGAGAGAAGTGACATGATTTCGGAAAATAAAAATTAGTTCGAAGTCATTAACCCAATTCGGCCCTGAAAACCAGAGCGGTAATCGATAAATGATTTAAATAAAAAAATATAATATGCAATATTCAACGTTCTTTTGTAGGGAAAATAAATTCGCCAATTCACCTTATGCGTTAACAATTTCTACTGTTTCGTAATGTTGCCGCTTCATTAAAAATTCAGAAACAAAATAATATTACGAGGTAGGCCAGGCACTTGTCCCTCGATACGCGAAGATTTACATATTATTTATTTTCGACTACACGCTTTTCGGTATTTATAACTTAATCTGGAATAACATTACAACGTAAAAAAAATTTACATCCAAAAAATATATATCGTTGAATACATGGTGACTATGAATGCATTCGTAATTCGAATTATAAAAATAAAAGATATTATTAAAAATGTCATTACCACTGGCCAGTAATATATCTAGACATGTTTCGCAATAGTTTAATTTTGACTAATATATTATGGTAAATCAAATAGGTAGAAATGACAATTTAAAATTCTACAGGATATCTGAAATAAATATATTTCGTCATATATTGTTTTTATAAAAAAAATTTAATCACAGTTTCGACGTGGAAATAAATAATGAAATAGTGAATTTATATGTTTTTTGCAACACGGTATTTCTGTGTCACGTGTTGTTGACAAGCTATTATGAATAGTGAATAACCTAGTTGAGCATTATTCATTAAAATTAAAATTATACTTTCATATTAATTATTCATCACTATACTATAAACACTTTAATTTGTCCGATACACTAATAATATATCGTCGTTATAAATATATAACCCGAAGATTTGAAGTAAAATCTGAATCACAAACAATTTATATAACAGAATACAAAATTAATCTTGGATCCTTATAATTTTAAATAATATAACGACAGTGTTCCATCTGCTATAGAAATGACAATATCACTATCCAACTGACAAATGCTTTAGAAAATACATAAAAAAAAAATACAAAAACATACGTTTAAAAAACCAAGTGGGATTCAAAATGTGAAAGAATTATATTTGGACCGTTCTGACAAAGTGTTAATAGTCCAACATAGTTGTCGACATAATTAACTCAAAGACCCAACAAAAATCTGCTTTATAAATAAATCAAATCATAATTAGGTGTTATCAGTTACGTGAGTTACATTATAATATAGTATATAAATAATACCATAGCCGGTTGACCAGTACTGCTTCTTATGAGAGCAAAAATGGTGAGGGACTATGCTTAAACAAATTATAAAAGTAGAAAAATTGAATTATTTTTTAAATATTACATTAATATGGAATATCATTTAAAAACTAGTTGCGGGCAACTAGCGTGTAATGGGAAAGAGAATAGATACAATATATTTATTTGTTTTAAATTTATTGACAATTTATTTTAAAATGGAATTTGCTGTGACAAAAATGTTACATATAAATATGTACATAAACATAACCGGTATGATTTTAATCTCTTTGAAAAAAATACTTAAAGCTTTTTTTTTAAATTCTACGAAAATGTATTACATTTTCAAATATCAAGATTGTATTAAATCGCGGAAAAATGGGAGACCGCTTAGGCAAAGTGCACCCTGTTTATTTATGTAACAAAATATTAAAAAAAATGTGAATTCGCCGGAATGTGAGCTCGGCCTATTTCCATATTATTTTTGGGTAAAGGAAATTCAGCGTTTCGTGACTGTGGAATCGGCCAACCTACCGGGAGGCATTTTGTAAAAAAATAAACTTACGGAAACCGTTTGCACACAATAGTATGAAATTTGGAAAACGTGAGGGCAAAGCGAATAGAAAATAATAATCTAACCCTTGTTCTTGAATCATAGACGACAACTACTGTGGTGGAAAGTGGTGTAGGTAACTAAGTTTAATAGTTTATTTTTTTAACCTGCTTCAACAGGTGTCATATTATCTAAATTGCGTAAAGACTTGTTATCATTATCGTCTCAAAATAAATAATGAATACTTGCAAGTAATATTGCAAGACTTTTAAAAGCGATGCCATTTCGATTTTAATATATAATAATATTAATATTAATTATGTTTTTCTCAGTTCTTAACCGATCACTGTGGTTTTTCCTCAAAGGTCTGACAGCTTGGCCTAATAGAATTTCCGACTTGTTTATATGGCAAATTGCAGGATGCCGATCACATCACGTAGGAGTAGAGTTGGGTTTCGGGAATTTCCCGACGGGAATTCTCGAGAAATTTTCCAGATTTTCCATCCCGAATCTCGAGAATTTAAATTTTTAACATTTCGGGAAATCCCGGATATCGAGAATCTTTTCTCGGGATTCGGGATTTATTTATTATCAAATATTAATTGAAAAACGATTTTCTATATGAAAAAAGTAGACAGAAAACACAAAACGTTCATGGACTGATCGGGGCATTAAACACAATTACGCCAACGTCGACTCAAGAGCGCAATTTTTGCAACATTAGGGAATTTTGTATTTCAAAAGCGTACGCGATTGTCAGACGCAGCGATTGATAGTCTGTGTTTTTTGAAATTCTATTTTAATAAGTATTGTTTTGAATTATCTTTGTTTACCTACTTCTATTTTGTTTGTCTTCTTACTTAAATAAAAAAAAATCATATTTTTTGGAATATATGTTTTTACATTGATTTTAGGATTTTTACAGATTTTTTTAAATTTCCCGATTTCTCGAGAATTCCTGAGAATTCTTTTCTGGAAATCCCGAATCTCGAGATTGAGATTTTCTCGGGAAATACTCAACTCTGCGTAGGAGTGTCTCCATATGTAGGTTGAAAGGGAAGAATTTCTTAAGTCGGTCCGACCCTCAGTTGAACCGGTCGGCCCTTGCGACTTGGTATCGAGGGAAAATTTATCAGCTTTTAAAAAGTTTGCGGCATTTTACGGCAAGCGAGAAGGTCTTTCCTCATCGAGAATTGACAGTAATACAATATATCGAAGTAGGAATCGCGCACACTCTAGTGCACGCCAATCAAGGTTTTGGGAAGTTGCTCTTGGGAAACTTTCAGCACACCCTTTTACGTCATAGTATACGTCTGTGTGGAGTGGATACGTGGTGAGCGGTGGAGGGAAACGCAAGTGCCAAAAAGCGCCTATTGGTCGAATGACCATGACGTGTACATAAATAAATTATGTATCAATGCATATACCACTACACATGGGCTAGTTTACTTACATACACGGTGATGGGTACCAAATTTCTTCCGTTTAACACTCGACATATTATTTTTTGTATATTTATATTTCCTAATCTTCCACATTTCTTCATAGTGCGGCGTTATGCCTGGTCCACACCGGCAACAAGTCGCGCGACAACTCGTTAAATTTTACGATAATTATCATAATTGCTTAAGAAATTTTACGATAATTATCATGCTTATCGTAAAATTTAACGAGTTGTCGCGCGACTTGTTTTCGGTGTGGACCCGGCATTAGTTGTTTTCATAAATTTCTGAGTTAGATAATTTTTACTTCTTCGTGGGTTCATTTACAATCCGTATATATTGGCAAATATTAATTTTCATGTTCCCACCAATATCACTCGTAGCTCTACTGTCTTCAAGATACCTCGTCGCAGGACAGATGTTATGTTTCATGATGCTGTGTATCGTGCAATAACTTATTTGATGGCAACATAAAGGTTGATTTATTTTTTATTAACTATATACCTAATGTTATAATTGTATATATTATCATGTTTCTTAAATATTTACATAATATACACGTCATGCTGTTTTTTCTACTTTCTTGTTTTATTAGTTGTTATTTGTAATTAAGATATTTTCTTAATTTTGTGTTTATTATGTATTATGGCGCATTGGCCAATCGCTGTAATGCCGTAATACTCTTTTTCTAAATAAATAATATTTTTTATAAATTCGGCGTATTTCCTACAATTTCAATACTATTTTAAAATTTTTGTTAACACAAATTTTGTTAATCAATTTTCAATACTCTTGGCAAATATAATGTAGATATAACACCATATTCTTGTAAATACATTTTTTTAAATGTCACTTACATATTTAATAATATATCCCCAGATATTAAAAAAAAATTGCAATTTCAATATTACCAAACTGCAGGATTTTTTGAGCTAATAATTTACTATCATTAATAAAAATAATGTAAAAGAGGGTGGTAGTATGAAAAAAATTGGAAAAGTCTGGTTTATATGCGCGTATAAATGAACTCCAATACAACGTATGGATTCATGTTACCCCGTTTTGAACGCAGCGAATTTTATCATGCGATAAAAATTCGGGCGGCTTTTTCCGTCAAGAGGTTGTAGTGGAGCATGAAACTATATTATAGCAGCGTTCATATTACGGTATTTTTCCGAAGCGGAAGGCGTTTTTCGATCGCACAAACCTCGCTGATTACCCCGTATATCGGTCGCAAAGCCTTCGCTCTGTCACTACGATCGTAGTATATTATACGCGAACTAATGCACGCTTTCACACACAGCGTATAATATATTATATTCGCATTTCCCATATAACTAAGTCCTGATTTGTTTTCTTATTTATCTTATTTACATATCGTTATTGTTTGTTACAATGCTAATACAAGTAAAATCCGCTTAATGTGAAAGCGCCCGATCCACCGCCTTCGGTGGACAATAATCGCACGATACAATTTGCAGTGTATGAAAAACAGGAAACCCCATTTTACAGCGTATGCATTAAACTCCACCGGAAAATTACGATATTAATGAAAATTTCAACACAGTATGTATTTGTACTCAGCAGCATGGCCCTTAGGCATAAAGTTTACTAAAGCAGGCTTACGGGGCGCTCGCGCATTTTCTATGTGAATCATCGAAAATACAACGTAATCAAATACGCCAGCGCACACTGGATTTGACGACGCACTGTGCCCGCCTGCCCCACGAGTCACCGTTTTTGGCTTCTCGGCGATACGAATTAACGAAAATACAACGTAGTCCATTCATTGAACACGGCAAGCAAAATCACGCTCCTCGAAGCGTCGTCGATAAGACGGGCGAGAAGCCATTATTTAAGAACAGTGAACTCTTTGTTTAATTATTGCGTGTCCGATATTAATTACAAGCCCCGAGAAATTTAATAATATTTTTATTGCTTTGTTATGAGAGACGCTGATAATAATAATTATTTTGTGCTCCTTGAGCCCCTTATTACATAGATGAAGGGTAATGCGCGGGTGGGAGGGGGCCTACTCAGTAGTGAGCACACCGAACGCTTTTTTGGTGGGATTTATGCCTTAAGGCCTATGGGTTCATTCGTAAGAATCAAATTTGACGTAAGCGCCTCAACAATTAGCCATAAGCTTCAGCGCATATCAAAGTAAAAAAACAAAAATCGCTTCGCTCCGCGTCTCCGGGAGTAGATACGAAATCAGAGGTTTTAAAAGTGTTGAATTAATAATATTTTTTTCTAACATATTTTATAAACATTTTTGTGGTAGGTACTCGTAGAATAAATTATAATAATAAAAATAGTAGACCTCCAAATAAGAACCTCATATTATTGATATGCTGAATTTGTGAAGTGACACCTTTTCTTGAACCTATCATATTGTAGGTTCAAATTCAGTCCAAATATTTTTCAAAAAAAAATCTAATACTTATGTATGTTTCTGAGGTGTTTCAAATTGGTATATTAGTTATATATATCGGTGTGTATGAATACAAAAGTTATTCATTTTTTCATGAGCTAACATTACAAATTATAAGTTTAAAACATTCACAAGATGGCATAAAAGATGTCTGTTATTATTGCGTTTTTATTGAATTACAAAAACATGACTCATAAAAGAAAGCAATTCAATGAATATTTGTCGAGGCACAATTTTTTTTTAAATTTAGTACGCAACAATCAAGATTTAAGAAACCATTATTATAATAACGTGTATTTGACGGCAGTACGTTTTGGTCGCCGCGGAGGATTTCGGAACATTAGTGTATATAAAATTAATAATTGGTTCTTTAATTAGTGTACAGGCTTAACGGTATGTAATGTATTAGAATAACTATTATAAATTATTATTTTTTAATTTTTTTTATAGATTTTTATTAATTAATAAAATTGTGACACATGTTTCAGTGGCCATTACGATGACAGCATTAGAAAACGTATTTTACTTTAAATTTTCGGTACTGTTCGGTTAAAGCGGATACAGCGGAAAACGCATTTTGATAATGCCAATAAACATACAACTGGATACGTACGTCCCTTTGAAAATAACAAAACATGGCCACCCAGGTACATAAAAACTGTATTAAGTACATGCAAAGTTTTTCAAATCGCTTAAAGCCTAACCAAGTAGGTACATATTTATCAAAACAATTAAAGTCCACCTATATTTTATCTAAACTGCTCAAGACCAAAATATTTTTTTTTTATAAATGGGTCACCGAACGAATACCTTCAGTACTTCCTTGTAGCCATCGTGGTTATTAGATTCAATTATCTTACAATATCTCACATGCTGCAACCATTTCAATAACAAGATAATAAATAATATAATAAATAATAATAAAACTACATTTTTTTCAGTTTGACAATCAGTGGTACTATATGATGTTTGATATTTTAGTCAACACAAATTATAGCACCTGGCATGCTTCCTGTGTTAGGAATAGAACGATACAAATAATTGCGACTTGCCAATTTGATTGTTACTGCAAAGAGAGTAGAGGTCATTTTTCCATGAGTCAAATAATATTGCTTCGGACTAAATTTTGGGGAAAAAAAAGACGTCCTTACCCGTTGAAATTCCAGATCGTACTAACGTTAGAAATAAGAAATTAGAAAAACTGTATGGATTAATCGATCAAATGGTCTCTTTTTGTTAATGTTGCAAAATAATTATATTTCTAAATTGTCTGAAAACAGGATAAATACATGAAAATGTACGACGTGTTTTGGTAATATAGCGTCACTAATTGTACCGAATTTATGGGGTTTTATTTATTTTTTTATTATAAATTATTATTTATAGTATTACGGAAATGTTATATTATAATAAAAAAATATTTTTATTGTGCAGTATATATTATTTTGTGAGAAAAAATCATTCAAAATTGGCTGATGTATACTCAAACTAAAATGGCTTTAAAATCTTTATTTTTCTGAAATTAAAAAAAGTACGTGGGTTAATCAATGAAATGTATTGTTTTACCCATTTCTCTCATACAATATATACCTGCAAAACTATTATTAAGTTCAACATTCATTGTGGCGTGACAGTCGTTTTGACCAATTTCGAAAACAGGACTTACTATTTGTCATTTATTTTAAAAAGTAAAGCGATTCGAAAAATTTTAATGACACAGAACGTTTTAGTTGAATACTATTTATTAGATTTTAAATAAATAAAGAGTTTATTGTGTATCAATTCGTTTTAAATATGCTTATCATTTCCGCGATTCCGAGAAGACAGGAAAAAACGGGTCCAATGGCCTTAAGCTAGGATCTTTGCCCCCGCCTACCTATCGATAAGATTAAAACCATTGTAACGATTTACAGTTGCATATTCCAAATGGTGTTCGAGTTAAAGTTAAGGGTATTTTTAGTGATTTTGTAATACACCCACTTTTATGTTGTTATGAACAATTATGGAGTTGTCGAATATCGACAAACAATAATTAAAAATTGAATCGCGCAACTAAATATTTTTTAATGTAAGTACCTACTCTTGACGTTGCCAAGAGTATTAACATTAAAAAATTTGGCCACGCGGCTTAAGCTTCGAGCTATAACGTCGGGGGTCCCTGGTACAAATCCTGCTCCTGTACCTGCAAGTAGTCAAGTACCTGCACATATTGTTTTTTTTCAATTTATATTTATGCATGACTCATATGATGGACCTAATAGGTTGAGCAAGTGGCTAACATCCATTTCTCGTAAATACAATACCTTTGAATACAAAACCTCCACTATGTGAAGGCCTATATCAGGGTTTCCCAAACTTTTTCTGCAATGGAACACTTCGCAAACCCGGAAATTTTAGCGCGGCTAACCGTTCTGTCAATTTTGGCAACTGTCGTTAAACTAACAAGACTTGTCAGCGGTTAGGTAAAAACAATATACCCCATCTTCTTCATGCGCACGGTGTGAGAAAAGGCGGTCCTCCGTCTGTACCTAGATCATGGCCGCTAAATCCCGAAGCGGGCCCCAGGCTAGGATCTTTGGCGGGCCCCCTACTTATCGCTCAGGTTAAAGGCAATGTGACGATCTACAGTTGTAGGTATATTCTAAATGGAGTTCGACGTTAAGGACATTTTTAGCGATTTTTTGTATTTTTAATACACCCATTATGTTGATATGCACAATTATGGACATGTCAAATATCGACAATAATCAAAAATTGTATGATCATCACTCGCCTATCAATATGAAGAAGATTCTTTAATTATTTTTATTTTACTTATTTTACTTCTACTTAGTAGGAGATCTTTAAATGTGTTGCAGTGTATAAAACCTTTCCAAATGGTCGCGGAATACCTATTCAGGTTCGGCGGAACATAGTTTGGAAAACCCTGTCCTATATGATCTTATTAGGATCGGACATGGTAAATAAAAAAAACTTTTAAAACAGCGTCGCAGACGACATTTTTATATTATTATACAATTTTGTGATGTGTGTTTATCTCACTTGACTGGTCGATCCGCCACGCCGGGCCAGCCTTAATCCCGAGTCTTAGCCCCCCAGCAGTATTTCACTCAAAAACTTTAGATTGCTACACTAAAATATTTTTCTACAACAAACCCGACTTTCAACTATGTGAATTTACGCAATTTAAAATATTTTAGTTGTTTGATACAATATACTATAATATTTATTAAATAAGTAAAATATCGTCAAGAAACTTCACAAACACGTCGCTAGTTTGAAACAGCCTCTCAAATAATAAATGTATATACGTGCCAAATATTGATAGAAGAAAGTCTCTATAAAAAAATTACCAGATGAGTTCAATAAAAGTACCAAATAATTAATAAGCTATTACGTGCCATGCGCCATACACTCAGGGGTAAAGATAAACAGGCACTTTGTCATTTCGTGGATAAAGACATAATATTTCGCTCCTAGCATAAACCCCATCCCCTCGTAGGTTGAGTGCTTTGGAACAATATACTATCACATACAATAGAGATAAAGCACTTCTAATGCCCTACTATATTTTTTCTAATATATAACTTAAATTGAACTAGTTTTTATTCATTGAATATGCAAGATCTACAAATGTAGCATTCGTTTTTGAACGTACATAAAAATATACCTCAAAATTACAATATTGAGATGATAATTAAAGCACATTGGCCGGAATCTAATGGACGCCAATTTGTCTCCGGACCGGCGCAAATATTTTTTCTAATATGTATGTTTTAAATGACAACTGTCAATTCTTAAGAGCATACTTCAGTGAAACGGCAAATAATTTTCAACTATAGGTGCGACTCGCTGGCAATTGGAGAGTGAAAGTCGAGCTGTGAACACGTCAATTTGTTTCGTGATGGCGACGGGGGTATTAATTCTTAAATCGTGCAAAGATGACTACAAAACGTAACCCATTTACTTGAAAAAGAAAACATATCAATGAATATATTACTATTGTTACTAATAGAACAATAAACAGAACATTAAATGGACGCATGTTGGATTTATATGACAAATTGTATTTCGTTCGGCACGCGTCATTTGCATAACCCGCGCATCGCCCAGCCACGATATTTTTACACCATGCCTCAACTGAGGTATAGCCTTAACGGAAATACATTTTTTTTCTGACCATGTTCGATCCTAATAGGATCATATGGGCCTCCATAGAGTAAAGGTTTATATTAACAAATTTTGTTTTTTGCGAGAAATGGATGTCAGCCACTTGCTCAACCTATTAGGTCCATGCCCTAACTCACACACAAATTGAAAAACTATATGTGTACTTGCCAGTCCCAGGATTTGAGCCTGTGTGTCGCACACGATGAACGAGCGGTTACTGCATCGGCTTATAATGTCATAGCTCCCGTGTTCGAATCCCGGATTTGGAAAATTCACTTATTGGTTTTCAATGTGTTTGGACCAGAATATGGACCTACTATGTGGCTAACATCCATTGCTCATAAAAAAACTCTACTCTATGGAGACCTATATTATATTCTTTTGGATCGGACATGATAAAAAATATGTTTTTAACTTAATCCCCATAGTTTGTTCAGTAGTAGGATTAAATATAAGTCTGTCAGCTTTAAGTCATTTTTTTTAAACTAACCTTTGTTGAGGGAACCACATGCAAAAACAGTACAAATTGCCAGAATCTTATCTGTAAAGAGTATGAAACGTTGAGGAAGAAGGAGAAAGTAGAAAACGTAATGGAACCAATTTTCACCAAATAATAAAAACCTACTGCATTCTTATCACTTGTCTCATTACTGATGGTGGTAATACTGGTAATGCTTAATACAAGGCTTTGTATTGAGTATGTACCTACGAGACATTTGAAATTCACATTCGTTTATCCTTATATATTTATACCCCCTAATTAATACAATAAAGAAATTGACTTTACATATCGTAGAGTATAAAGGATTTTTTTTTAATATCCTACTGACAGGTCCATGAGGCAAGGCCAATCAAAATAATACGGCAGTGTGTGACGATATAATAATGCGGCGCCGAGTTTGGAGTATCTGGAGTGAAATGTGCTGAAACAGTAAAGTGGTGTTTTGTATTATCCATCAGCAATGTGCCAGAAGTGTCAGGAGCAAAGAAAATCCCCATCAACCCTTGAATGACAGGGCTATAATTCGCCCGGCCGCAAATTATTATTTGATTTTTGTTGTTACACATTCCTACAGTGACAGAAAAGTGTTAGTTCTTCTAAAAAAAATATTACGATCATATAATCGGTATTATAGTTATAATAAATAGATACTTTATTACGACGAGGGAAATCCTAGTATTTCTGTACATATTCAAAAACCACCATCTTCTCACTGCAATATTAATAAATGAATAATTACTTTAAAATGATTTATTTATAAAAAGTTTTGTATTAAATGAGAATTATAAAAATGAAAACATTACAAATTACAGCCTAATAATAATGATGCATTACAATTAGTTAAAAATATATATAAACAAAATACAAGTGAAAGCTAAAAGGAATAAAAGGTAAAATAAAATTAATTTATAAAATTATAAAAGACGATTGAGATAAAAATACATTCGATTAAGACCAGGTGTGGTGCGGGGCGGCTGTGGTTTGGTGAAACCATTAACTTCAATGTTTTGTGTTTACACCAGTGACTTCTTTTAATCTATTCCTGAATAAGGTTGCAATTACAATGATAATATTATTATTTAAATATGATAAACTATTTCTCTATTCAACGAATAATTCACAAGTATTAAGAATGTAATATTCTTTTATTTGACATATATACTTTGAAAACAATATTAAATTATTAGAAAGTGCTAATACGTTAAGTATAAGAAAAAAATGTAGTGATCCTGACATCGATTAGTACTTATTAAGGTAATCATGGCCCCCATGGGGGGCTGACATGGCTCTAGCCTGGGGGCCCGGCCTGGCGGATCGACCAGTCAAGTGAGATAAATTACACATCACAAAATTGCAATAATAGTAAAAAATGTTGACTGCGGCGCAATTTTACTTAAAGCATGATAACAATTAAAATTATGTGGTTGTGCGAAGCAATTTTTGATTATTGTTTGTCAATATTCGATAACTCCATAATTCAAGTGGGTGTATTAAAAATACAAAAAATCGATAAAAAATACCCTAAATTTTTCCTCGAACACTATTTGGAATACACCACTGTAGATCGTCACACTGCCTTTAACTTTAGCGATAGGTAGGGGGGTCCGCCAAATATTCTAGCCTGTGGGCCCTCTTCAGGATGGGGGGGCATGAAGGTAATTATAATACTTTGATTTAAAATACAAAAACTGATTGTCAATAAGTAATTCAATTTAAAAAGCGCTTCAGAGAGTTTTGTAAAAACATTAGTTAACTTCGTCGCGATTAGACAGCTTAGTGGTCAGCTACATAGGCGCGAATCCTGGGGGGCATATATTTAAATCCTGCTGGGTGTCGTATTAAAAAAATATATATTTCTATTGGTTATAAATATAATATATTTCTCAGAAGTGTTTTTAAATTATGTATATATATTATTACTTATATGATTTTCTTTGTCAACACTTTGACAATTCCTGGCTATTAAAGTAATGGGCTGAAACGAAAAGCGATCCCGCACATTGTTTCTCGAAGCGTATTGACTTTTTTACCGTATGTAATTAATAACCTTTTCATAATTCCTTTACCATCAATTTGATCAAAATTTCACCGCAAGCATTTTGTATACGAACAAGAAAACAGCGAAATATGTTTTACTCATAATATACGTTTTTTATTCTTGTATAAATTCTGCATATAATTAATTAATTATAAATTAGTAATAAAAAAGAAGAGATTAACAATGATCTCTCTCCACTTACATTTTTTTCTTTGCATAGATTGACTATATTGGGAAAGTATTGCATTAGAAGTTTCAAGCTGTTTCAACAGCGGATACTGGATGCGACCTAATACAGATAACTACCTCAAAAAGGTATCAAACCGCCATGTCTCTTCATCAAGCTAACATTATTCCGGCGTCTTAGAAGACGGCTAAATACAATTCAAAGAGTGTCCACAGTGGGACTTCGAGATGCTAGCATACATCTGGGAAAATTAAAAAAAAAAACTGGTGAGCGGCGGGGATTTTTGGAGTCACCGTATGGTACCAATATGCGAGCTTACGGAGTAGGTAACTTATGACCGCTCATATCTTCAGATCATTCATGAAAGACGTCGACTCAATGGAAACGTCGCATGCGCATAAAATATGGTTCATGACTGTTTCACACATGTCTACACCACATACAATAACTACACAAAAAGTGGAAATAAACAAAAAGTTCAGTGTTTTTGTTGTTTGCGTATTTTATTTTCTTTTCAATATAATGACGGCTCTCATGGTGCAGTGGGTAAGGCGCTGGACTTCCACCTGAGAGTTCTGGGTTCGATTCCCGGCCATGACAAAAACATTTAAGTATGTGTTTTTCTCAAAGCCTGGGTGTTTGTGATTGTTCAAAATTACTAACAATCACCTTGTACGAAAAAGCAAGGACATGGTTATTAATAATTCTAAAAAAAAAAATAGAATGACGGCCAATGACCATGGACCCCATGATATGGCTCTACCCTGGTGGCCCGGGGTCAGGGGGCCAGCGTGACTGGTCGACCAAATACGTGAGATAACACACATCAAAAATTTGCTTTAATAGTTAAAAGTCGCCTGCGGCGCAATTTAACTGAAATTATATTAACATTTCAAAATATGTGATTGTACGACGCAATTTTTCAGTATTGTCTGACGATACTCGACAACTCCATAATTCAAGTAGATGTAGGTATTAAAACTACAAAAAAATCCCTAATTTATCTCGAACACAATTTGGAAAAAAACGTCACACTGCCCTTAACTTTAGTGATACGTAGGGGGACCCGCCAAAGATTCTAGCCTGGAGGTCCCCTTCAGGGTGTAGGGACCATGCCAATGACAGTAGGTAATGTAGTAGGTATTATTAAAACAGTAGTGTAGTAGTGTCAGTAAAATAATTATACAAACTCCCCGTTTGTCAGAAAAACACACATATATATATAGTCATGTCACTGAGAATTGATCTAGGACCCCCTCGATGAGAAGCCATTGCCTTACGAATTGAACTACAAGGACAGCCATGATAAAATGCCCTAATACAAATGAATGAATGAACGGATGATAAAATACTTTTCCGCCAATCGAGAATACGTTAAAATACAATACCTAATACGTAAAGTGACCATACTTCGAATATCACCAGGCGCTGATAGCCCACTTACAAATATTCATTTCGCAACAGGTAGGGTATGTGCCTTTAAATCGGCACGTTAGACCCCTACAACCCCGCCCGTCTTAATAGACAGTTAACCTTTGGCTTATGTGAGATGGGGTGACATTCCGCTTCACCCTTTTTTTCGGAACTCCGGGAGTAAAATAAAATTGAAAAGGGCCGAAGGTGTAAGTGCCGATCAGATTTATGGATTTTCCCGACGTCTATTTGGAACGGTGGTCAGTATAATAGTTTAATAGTGTCCGAGTAAATCAAATGGAATATAGGTAGTTAATACTCTTGATCTATAGCTATGCCATTATTTTGGGATGAGTAAATTGTACCAATATTTAAAAATAATATTACAATTATTTTCTTTAAGTATTTAATTGATTTTCTTATCAAGACGGTACTTCAGTGAAACGGCAAATAATTTTCAACTATAGGTGCGATGAAATTTTGGACTCGCTGGACGCTGGCAATCGGAGAACGAACGTCGAGCTGTGAACACGTCAATTTGTTTCGTGATGGCGACGGGGGTATTAATTCTTAAATCGTGTAAAGTTAACTAGAAAACGTTACCCATTTACCTGAAAAAGAAAACATGCCAATGAATATATTACTATTGTTACTAATAGAACAATAAACATAACATTAAATGGACGCATTTTGGATTTATATGACAAATTATATTTCGTTCGGCACGCGTCATTTGCACAATCCACGCATCGCCTAGTCACGATCTTTTTAGACCATGCTTCAACTGAGGTATAGCCTTAAGTATAAATACGTTCACATGGTAAGATTCCATTATAAGCGGGATTAAATAAAGGTTTCGTTATTGTAAATACTTTCTGATATTTAATTTTTTAATAACATATCCACACATAACAAAAAATGTTGGTGCCGGGCAAGACTAGAATCCGCATCATTCAGATTTTCGAGCCCCATCTGTCACCGAGGTATATTTTCTAAGGTAAGGTAAGGTTTTTCTAAATTATATAGGTATATACAATAATGAAAGTTACATTATTGAATTTTGAGCATAATTATTTATTGAAAAAATAAAATGGTTTATTTAATAAAAATAAAAGATTTTTTGACTAAATAAGAAAATGGCTATGTCTGATGGCCGTCTTTTGGAAAATGTTTAAGACTTTTAAATAATAAAAATAAACGTAGAATATAATTGAAAAATAATGTCGTTAATTAAGACGTATCAAATTTGCTTTAAGCATGCTTCGGAGATACACGATTTCTCCAGATAATGACCAAATGAGACAAAAATACTCTTAAGTATAAAATAAACATCTCAAATTAAAATAATTAAAATTTTAAATAACAATCAGTAATTAATTAATAACTATCGAGTAACAAATTTTAATGCAGTAGAGAATATTAAGCATCAGTTTCAAACTATATTTATATATAAGTAAGTTTCCTTCATAATAATCAACATAAAAATATCTAACACTAAAAACCTATACGACAATATTTCAATATTAAAAATGTATATTTTACTATGGTTTTTAATATGATATATTTTTTTATTATATTTATCCCGTGGTGAAATAGTTACAAAACGTATATCGCAGGTTCGAATTCCGCTTTCTCAAAATTCACATCTAGTTTTATAAGCGCATGTTTGATCCAGAGACAACAACCCAATGGATTGCATAAATAGAAAATATTTCTTGTAAAAAAATACTATAATGATGACAATCACCATGATGAATCACCATACGCTTTGAACTGAGTATAATTCCACTTCATAACCTTCGTGATTTCAATTTATTATTAGTGCCGACTTATATTTTGTGCAATCCCCTAACGGGAGTCTACTCTATCATCTGCTACCCAGAACAGTTCGGTGTAGCTGCATTAGTACCAATCATGGACGTTATTAACGCTTTCGCTGCTGAATAGATAATGAGATTTTAATTGCCCTCTTTAAAATGCACGTTAATTACATCGATCGGCCGCCTGGTCATTACGCACCGTGTGCGTCTTCCGCGTCCAAAGTATTAAGCTAAGAAATGCGGCGTCATACTCTGCTACGTTTACCATTGATCTTTCTTTGGGAAATGTACTTTTCTAGGCACCCTTAAGCTCGAACTTCACCTCACCAGTCCCCCGCTGCTATCTAACCATTTTAACAATTATTTATACAAGTTTGCTATATTTGAAAAGCTTTATCGTGAAAATCTTAAGGCGATTTGAAACTCAGCCAAATTTATAGGTAGCAGATATTCAGCAATGTCGTCGATAAGCCATTAAATCTTCATCATTATTGGACCAATTTTAAATACTGTTTAGCTTATAATAAAATAAACACACGATATTGTTAAAAATCTATATTGAAAGTTTTTCCGACCATGTCCGATCCTAATAGGATCATAATATGGGCCTCCACAGAGTAGAGGTTTTGTATTAACAGATTTTGTTTTTTACGAGAAATGGATGTCAGCCACTTGCTCAACCTATTAGGTCCATACCTTGACACACACACACAAATTGAAAAACATACATACTCTCCGGCTCGTCGGCCTCCGTCTACTGTCCAAATTTTGTCGAAATCCGACTGCGCGTGTGGATTTGTATAAAGAAAAACCTCCAAACATCCAAAAATATTTTCGAAATTATAGTATAGATAATATAGGACTATTACTGAATCTCTATGTTTCGTACTCGAAATACTTAACCTGATTAAATCCAACCCACTCACTGGATTCTAACCCAGTTTTCGGACTAAAAAAATCGCAATTAAATTACTAAACAGTACAGTGGCTAATTTTCCCGCAGTACCATATTATGCGAGACGGCAAGTGGGCGCAATACTTCGAGCGCTCACGAGAACGTGTGGCCCCATACTTAATTAACAACCGCACAGTGAATACCAACTAATACATACATATATATATATATATGTATATTATTTTGGAGAGAGTTAATTTGCAAAGGTTCCATAATATATGTATATAATAATATATCCTCGTTTGTCCGATAATCACTGTAAAGTACCTTCTGGGAAAATTCACCTGTCGTGGACAGTAATGGATTTCGCTTCAGATAGATTTAACACATTTCTATAAATAGAAAATCGATTAAATTGAAACTGTCAATATACATGAAAATGGTGCCACTACATTAATTTTGTACCGACCGTAATTCATCAGCCGGTATGCCTTTTGTAGGATTTTCCAGGAAATGAGTTAAGTACCTACATATTCTGTACCTTACGAGTCATATCAATTTATGTTTCAGAGTAAATTAATTTTTTGAGTATAATATTCACAATATAAACCAGAAACCAAAAAGTAGAAAGTCTATAAATAAACAGCAGTAAAAAAATATTTAATATTTTGGAAAGAGTATCCTTTTTAAGGTATTGAATTTTATTAGGTAGAAATTTTAAAAAGATTAAAATACCGCCTTTTTATCTCAGTGTTTCCTTAAACAAAAAAAATAGTTTACATAAGTACCTATGACGCTAGCTATACATGAACATGTAACTTGAAATAAAAAGCAGCTGTTTTTATCATAAGCTTTAGTACCTAACCTTTTAGTCATCTCCATTTTTATATTATTTTATCTCGCTTTCTATGACATTATATTATATTAATCATATCTATATTTATACCTATCTGTCTGTAACGCAAAAGAAAAACATACAAGTAAATGCAAATTCTAAATTTAAAAAATAAAATGACCCCTACCAACAAATGAATAATTCGTAAAAGAAAATAAAATGAGAGTAATAGTTTGACAAATGCGTACGGTGAAATTCTAGCATATCGAGTATATAGAAAGTATTAATATAACGATATTACAATAATTAATTTGTGACAGATTGACGGAAAGGTATCAAGAAGTATGGTGTCAGATTGGAAACATGATTTTGAAAATAATATATATCTCTGAAAATGTCAATTCCTGTAATATCAGGAAAAGGAAAATTATTTATGTTGCAAAACTAAGCCACATCCTCTTGGATAAGTGGGAATTTTTTTCTAGTAGAAGAGTATTGTGTTAATTATACATGAGTGAACGACAAAATAAACAAATAAGATATCGTCAATATTATTTACATTTTATTACGGAGTACCTAAATATACAAAGGTTAGAATTGAAAAATAAGAATTAGTTAAATTTATGCTAAAATATCTGATTCAAAGATTCATTCCAGGAAAATTAAAATTGTATGATTCTCTTCTTATTGTTTGGAAATAATTTATTATTAAAGCTCAGACGATGGCATTGCTTAACTTTCCGGAATTCCATGTTATCAAATAATAAATACTGTATTGTAATAATTAGTAATTCAATACGTACATAAAACAAATCATTTTCCATACTTATTGTATTGTGAGTCTACATTATTAGAACTTTAATAATTGATATCTGAGACTGAAAATTAGACAATATACGTCAATTAATATAATAAATACAAAAGGTACAAAACGCGTAGGTATTAATTGTATAATAAGTGATAAGGATAACTGATAAGCTTAAATCATATTGATAACAATGATAACAATTACGTGGAAAAGCGTCCAGTAGAAACAACTAACTATCCTTCCGCCTGTGATGGTACTGAGGTGTTTAATTACAACAATATATAATATTATGTAGGCGCATAGTAAATTTTTGATGTTCCAGTTATAAAAGTAAAACGTTGTATTTATGAACATATAAAATCGAAAGCCATCGGTGAATATACTAGAATCACTAGGGATGTCAAAAGATGTCAATACATCTATACCGATCGTTAAAAAAAGCTTTCACTGACTAAAATCATTTTGCAATAGTAACAATACTTTTCATCCAATACCGACATAAATATCGAAAAATTTCTTTCTTCTACACGTTTCCTAAGTTCTCGTAAACATTTATTTAATGGTTTTTATGTCACAAACAAGTTATTTCTATGGATTGCATGAACGTATTTCAATTTTGTATGAAAAATTATGACACCATCTAGCGGACAATTATTATCAAAGCTCTATGTAAGCAGGACTTTCGAAACACACTATACAATTTAGAGATTATTAGCTTATATAGTTACTTTAAAATAATATTTGTATCCATTATTTTCTTTTAAATATGTCACGTCAAAAAAATCTGAAAGCTGTCAAAAATATGAGCTTTTCCGGCGCACGCCCCCTGAAATCATAGCACGTTGTAGCACAAAATTTCTCCTTCCAATACTATGTCAAATTAATCCAGGGTTGTCTACAATATTGTTTATCGATTGTACAGACAAAAATACGACCGTCTGGGGCCTATACTTGTATGTTAGATATCAATGTATATTTATTACGTTTTGTCGTGTTCAGTGGCGTGCGTACTATTGAATAAAAATAATGATGTAAATATTTATATATTATTTTTAGTTAGTGAAAAAATCGGTTTGACAATACTGATGCCGATCGCGTAAGTAATATGAAACATTTCTGCAAAGAGTAAAGATACAATGAGTTTACTGCGGTTAATTTTTCAACCACTTCTCTATATTATGGTGAATTAGGAATATACTCTTGAATATTAGATAATTGCTCTGAATTAAACACACAATTTGCTTATTTGCACAATTGATCAATCAATTTTAATGCCATACAACAGTTTTTTTTTAAAATACCTTTTATCAGTATATTATAAATGAAAGGATCAATGCGTCGTCCGACAATTTCCATTTAAATTAACTATTTCTTTTAATCAACGAATAATTCAAAAGATTTTACGAATGTACCATTCTAATTATTGAACATACATAATTCTGAAAACACTCATGAGAAAATTAAAAAGGTCAGTAGTTAAAATTTATCGCAATTAAGCATGCATCGTAGCATAGTGGTTATGCACAGGGCGCGATACCCAAGAGATACAGGTACGATTCTGCCGGGTGTCTTACAATTTTCAAAAAAGATTTTTTCTATTTGCTAAATTTTCTCATGAGTATTTTCAGAATTATGTATGTTCAATTATAATTTAGTATTCCCGAATAAAAAAAATATTTCTACGATCAAAATAAATATAAGTACATTAATAATAAATTGATATTTTTATAAAACCTTTAATTTTGCTATTTCAGTCACGAGAACTGAGCGACAGCTTTTAGAACTTACAGTAATATTGTTTTTGCTTAATGCTTAGTAAATACATACAGCACGTCATTGTGTTTTATTTGAATTAATATAGAGTATTTGTATTGAAAAATATTTACTTTAAAACCACTGTTCTATGCTTTGAAATCTGACATTTTAGATAAACACAAGTGAATATCCAAAAGCTTAAAGTTTATAGGTTAAACCTGCTTTCAAAACAGCCTCAAAGTTTCAGGTGGTTATTTTTGTTTTCAATAATAATATCTAGGCATGTACATCGTCTATACCTATCAATACTGTTATTATTGGCGATTCGACGTAAGCCTGGTTAGGCGTAATAACTTTTCAATTTGCACGCCATTGCTAGGTGGCTGTATATACAAGGTAGGACCTGGAGATAAGCCGGATTATCCCCGGGCCGCGAATCGAAGGACTCCAGTCACGTTCTTTGACATTACCAGCTTAAAGCTCCGATCGGCAAAAGCTAACTTTCAGGCGATTAAAATTCGTGCGGTTGCCTTTCAAAAAAAACACAGCAAAACGATAAAATTCCGTTCCCCACAGTCTTTAGCTATGTGTAGAGAAGCTTTTCTCCAAACGCCGACCATATAATTCATATAAAAAATTTACAGATAGTGCTCACCCGACGACTCCATAACATGTTTATTTTTTTAAAACAAGGCTTTGAATGCGACCCTCTGTCATATCGCCTTTTTTCTATTCGTGAGTTGTGATCACACTTCCAAAGCTTGAATCTATATAAATAGTAATACTATAGTAAAATGTTCACAAATACTCTCGAATCATTTTGACATCAATAAACTAATTAAAATCCTACACGACAATTTACGGTTAACTGCGTTAAACCACTAATAAATCTTATACAAAAGCTGACGAAAAAAAACATTGCAATCTTATGAAAAACATATATCGATTTAGTTATGGCAGTACGCGAGTGTGGTGCTAAAATGTCTGTCACCTGGGAATTTCCCGCAGCACGTTGTAGTAATATGTACAAATATATTATTATAGGGTGCAATATTTACTGGACCATAAACACTTCCATCGAATTTATGGCACCGTGTGAGGGTCGCGCTATACATACATATAAAATATATGAAGATATAATAATATATTTCATAATATAAAAAGTTTTATAAAGCTGAAATAAACTGCTGGCTTTTATTATATTGCCAAGAAAGTGATCATATAAATTATATTGTGTGCGATCACCTTTATTGTAATAATTGTTTTCGTAAAATTTTGTTAAAAGTTTGTCTTCTCGTGATTTCTACTAACAGTATTTTTCTTACTATTTTTTTATGTATATACAAATGTTTACTGTATACTGATAAAACTATTTTCAAATTACATATTTGAAGGTTAGAGTTGCCAACTGTTGTAAATAACAATCCCGGTTTTAATATATCCAAGGCACAAAATATACCGGTGTTAGAAAGGAAGCCAATAAGTATCACTCCACTCTTTAAAAGAGTTATTTCAATTTTGGCAAAGGCGGAATTGTAAATATTATTATAATATTATTATTTGTAGCAATAGCTAACCTTCTAAACGTGTATTTACTTGGGGAGGATGCCCAGAATTAGCTAATTTTCTAAACGCGTACTCCTGTAAAGGATTTAGTAAAACCGCCAAAGAGCAAGATGAAATACTATAGTATAAATATATTAATATATTAATGATAATTTAACCAATATTAATTTCTATATTGTACTGTAACTACAATAATAATTATAAATGTGTACTTCAGACATTGTGTCACAAGTATAGATGTTTTACCTAAGTATGATGTATTTTAGAGCCGATGCACAATTTGAATTAATTCATAATATTAGAAATATTAAATTTTTCACAGCAAAAATGATAGTATGGAAAGATAGATCTGAACAAAAATAATTAAATTTTTATCAGTGTCCTTTACACTCAAATATTATAGTATGATACTATAGCATTTTTTGGGAGCTCAATATAACATTAATACATACAAATTTTTTTTTTCTTCGGATAGTGATAGGTATAATATACTTATATACGCTATGTTTAGTTTATTGTATACTGCAGAATATTGTGAATGCTGGTATATTTAAATATCTGTTTATCGCCACGTAATGTTCTGAAGGTCTCAAGAATATATGACAACCTTAATATAGGAACATATAATATGGCGTATTAATATGCGTTGCGGACAGGCTCGTTCAACTCCGAAATTGATTCAGAATCAGTTAAAGCGATAGCATTAATTCATCAAAAGAATCGATTCTTGCCGCCGCCCCCACCACTGACGTCGATTAACAAGAAGAATGTAACCGAGATATAACCTCGGATGGGCTCAATACCGATTGATTGATTCGAATCAACTGGATCATTTGAATCAGTCCGGAATTGCACGCGATAAAGTTTCCCAATCAGTTCACTTCTTTTCCCCCCACGCAGCGTCGCTTAACTTTCCCGCCATTTTATGAAGCGATCAATTATTGTTAATCGCTGGTCGCGTACCGGATACACCGGTCATAACGATTTGGGGACCTTTTCAATAAGTTTCGCCCTAGTCGTAGAGAGGGGCTGACTGTGATATATACGACATGATTATTTGACTCGTATTTTCAAAAGAACCGAGATTAGAAACGATTCAGAACTAAATAATTACCTGTGTCATGTTATTAATTTTCTTTACTAGTGAAAAGCTATGCTATTTGCAAGAAAATAACATACATAATTGATTGAAGGAACTGAATTATCATGTTCCATAATACGCGGTGCATATGTGCCTTCATGTGGAGTTATATTAACATTTTTTTTACGAGAAATAGTTGATAGAAATTGCCCAACCCATTGAGTCCTTGCACTGGATCAAATTTTACATTGTAAAAATAATACGATTGTTTATACAAATTCGGCTGCTGCTTGCCAAGTGGTCAATCATTTCCTTTTTTCTTTCGACCATGTCCGATCCTAATAGGATCGTATGGGCCTCCACAGAGTGTAGGTTTGTATTATCAGATTTTATTTTTACGAGAAATGGATGGCAGCCACTTGCTCAAACTA
The DNA here is from genome assembly GCF_057557595.1 of Rhyacophila brunnea. Lineage (NCBI taxonomy): Eukaryota > Metazoa > Arthropoda > Insecta > Trichoptera > Rhyacophilidae > Rhyacophila > Rhyacophila brunnea. Next base: position 29,173,939 of record NW_028232774.1, read on the forward strand.
TTAGGTCCATAAATTGAAAAACAATATGTGTAGGTACTTGCCATACCCAGGATTCGAACCTGGGGCCCTCGACACTATAGGCCGGCGCTTAAGCCACGCGGCCATCGTGGGTGGATAGTTAAATAATTTTAGTAGATACTTGACATTTTCCATATTTTATAATTTTTATAAGACCGTCAACCAAAACCGGTAGAGATATGTGGAAAAATACAACAAAAAATATAATCATAATATATGTGTTGAAAGATGATAAATAATGTATAGATAATTTGGAATTACATCATAAATGTTATAAAATAAATATAATTTGGAATCAAGATATTAATATTGATACAATCGTTTTAAGTTAACATCAAGGGAGCCCTCTTACAACATTTTAGTTGTAACGTACCTACCTGTGAATACTTAACTATTGTATTGTACCTATTTACTATTTATAGGTAAGTAGGTACTATTTTTTTTATTCTTCTTTGTTCTTTGTATTGTTTTAATACAATGTCTTTAGTTTCATCATGGTGTGAACATCTTAAATTTATAATTTAATGTAGAAATGAATTAATTTTAAATTACTAATATTCGTTACTAGATTCTTCATAGCCGTGTATTATTCATGAAATAAAAAAACAGTTTGTGCTGTAAATCAGTTTTGAAGTTTAATTAATTTATTACTTACTCAATTACTTCACCATGTTCGATTTTGAGAGGATCATAATATAGGCCTCCACAGAGTTTATATTAAAAGATTTTTTTTACGAGAAATGAATGTAAGCAACTTAGGTCCATACTCTGACTCTGAACATATATTTAAAAAAACAATATGTTTATTAGCCAGACCCAGGATTCGAACCTGCGACCCACGACATTATAAGCCGACGCCTAAGCCGCTCGCCAATCGTGGGCGTAATTAACACATAACAACATTAATAATTATTACAGTGTATATTATTTTCTAATAATTATATTGTTTAAAAAAAATATGTTGATTGTAATAATATTGCCTGGTTAAATAAATAAATAAATCAATATAATATTATATATATTTAAGTATAATATGGGATGTAATATACTAAAACATATATATAATGCTATCTCGATTAATAAATCAATTATATATAATAATATATTACCGTATTTCACTAGAGATACGTACTTATATGCAATTTTGTAAAATCATAACGCGCAAAAAATGTATTAAGTACCCACCCGTAGCTCATTCATTATTCATTATTTACAATAACAAAAAATCAAAAATTCGTAGAGTTCATTTTTCATATTTTTTATATTGCAGTGTTACACCAATTAACTATTTCAATCTCGCAGTGTGATAATAATTAATAGTTCTTATTCATTGCACGAACCTACCCGAATAGTTTCGAGCAAAACTCGCGTAGAAAAAGTCTATTTCAACCTGTACAGTGTACATACTTACTTCGTCCTACATACTAACTTACAACTTTACTAACAGACCTCTATTGAATAGAAACCATCGACCTATCCACCCCGTGGCCGCCTTTAAAGAAAGTAGAGTAACCAAAAAGGTGGCATGGTTCCCTATTGAAAATGAATTATTATGACCTTCACTATATTATTAAAAAAACGGCCAAGGTTAAAAAAGAAAAAAGTCGTTATGAAAATAACCTTTGAAATCAAAATGATAAAACCGTAATCACTTTTAATAAGTCTACTGTATATTAAGTTTCAGGCGAATACTTTCGTTGGGCAGTAAGGGTCGAATTTAATTACGTACAAGACTGCTGTTGCAAGTGAAAATAGGTCTACCTACATTAGTAATACGATATTGTGGCAGTTGCAAATTGGCAATCATACACCATGTCACATGCGTAACTATTAATTATTATAATACGAGTAGTAACGACGTATTACTAATGTGACAATCATTATAGACTACTACTTAGTTTAGCAAAGTACAATATAATCGTCTCTGTTCTGGCAGAACACAATAACTGGAGAATACTAGTTTTGAGTAATTTGACTTTGAAGTTGTTAAAATGTTTGAAATGGTCTATCATGTGAGTTTATTAGGTAGGTAATCATAAAAGGGATGACTTTAAAATAAAGACTGTTTATTTATTAATGCCGGGGCCACACCGAAAACAAGTCGCGCGACAACTCGTTAAATTTTACGATAAGCATGATAATTATCGTAAAATTTCTTAAGCAATTATGATAATTATCGTAAAATTTAACGAGTTGTCGCGCGACTTGTTGCCGGTGTGGACCAGGCATTAAGAAGGTTTCCAGACGGTAAAGTTTGAAATAAGGTAGCCGATCCTAGCCGCCCCACAAACAAGTTTCGTAGTAACAGATTTTCGTTTTACGAGAAATCGATGTTGGCTACTAAATTTGCTCAATCTATTAATTCCATGATCTGGGTCTAAGCACCAGTGGCGAAGGGTGGAGGTAGGCTGTTAAGATCCGCCATAAATAGTGCACATTAAACTTTTTCAGACATACATATTTGTTTTCCTTGAAATAAGACTACAATTTACAGATAGTGTAGGTTAGATTTTAAAATTCAATTAAACCCTGAGAAACCAAGCCATAATAGATATTAGTCAAAAAATACATGTCTATCTATAAAATATCTAAAATTATGCAATTAAATCATACATAACTTTGAGTATTTTATAGATAGAATAATATTTTTTATTTATTATAGTTTGGTTTACGCAGGGCTTAATGAATCAAAAAAATGAACCAAAAATATGTGTAATATGTAGTTTTAATCCAACGAAAACAAATAACTATGAATGAAAAATTGTACACAATTTTGTCGTATTGCCCAAATTAGACCAAATCTATTATGATTTCGTTTAGGCAGGGTTTAATTGATTTTTAAAAACTAACTAATACCATCTGTAAATTGAAGTCTTAGTTCAATAAAAACAAATACATATGACTAACAAAGTTTAGTGTGCACTATTTATAGCGAATCTTAACAGCCTACCTCCACCCTTCGCCACTGCTAAGCACACATTGAAAAAACCACATTTTATTGTTGGCAGACCTGGGGCTGTTTTAAGGCGTTCGTTGGCTCTAGGTACTTATTTTTAGAGGCCTCGATCTGAAATTTTTACCTTAAAATTCTCAGCATTTTGGCAGATCAAAAATGTAAGAAATTTTCTCGTACTTCATAGTTTTATTATTGTAAACTCATGATCATAGTCACAATTATGACAGTCCTAGTAATAAAAGTAGTGACATATTATATCTACCGGTTGTTGTACGAGGTAAATTTTGAAAAACCAACAGTTATCAACATTAAACTGAAAGTACATATTATATAACATCACTGTGTTTTTGTTTGATCTGTGGTGATATTAAAAAATTGGCATTTATTGCTTATATTAAGCCCTTATATTAAGATTCAGATGGGCCGGTCACAGATGCGATAGAACTAGAACTCTCCGTAAAGTTTATGAAGGAACCCCTGTAGGCACTCGACCTCTGAGAACATGGGTGGATAACATCAGTATAGAGGCTGAGTGTGACCGACTGGAAAGAGAAAACTCGGGATAGAAATTCCTGAAGGACGATTATGCGGTCGGTCATGAAAGCGAATGGTCTGTAATGTCAGCTTAAATAAACAAGTATTGCTTATATTGGGTGTTATGTTTTTATTTATGTATTTATATTTTCAGGTGAAATATTGTAGGGCCTAAAATGTTCGTACACCCTAGGCACTCTACCCATTATTGCACGTGAGTAGGATTTGGCATTACATTTTATAGGAGCAGTATGAGTGCGTGGTAGCATTTTCTCCAAAGGCTACTGTGATGTACTGAATTCTGATAAGTAGGTTTTGGAGCTGTAGTTTGTATGGGCGACATTGAAATGCGATCAATAAAAGCTATATCTTTAGACTTTTCAAATAAAATCTTTGTTGCAGATTAATAGTAAGTGTACATTTAGATAACGAAATAATATCCAATAACTTACCTTGTACTGTTTTAACTTTTCACTCGACTTTTCTACCGCTAAAACAATTGCTACTTGTATGTTATGTGCTTGAATGTCGCTTACCTGAAAAAAAGAAAAAAATCACATTAATATAAAAATACCTAAATACTACAACACTTTGATCTTGATGAGTAGTGACAATTTACAAAACCTGTACATTGAAGTACATGAAAGTGAAATAGTATCCAACATTCCTATTTTAAATCCGTTTCCATACAGGAAAATCGTTTATTACAAATTAAATAATATATATTACAAAGTTTAAATCAAATTAACCAAGAGGAAGACTTCATGATCTTGTCGTATCACATGATTCGTATTCGTACACTCAATATATGCCACAGGAGTGATAGAAAGAGATGATGGAAATTCCAGTTATTAAAACTGAGGCATAGTTTGTCCCATTACTGTTGCGCAGTAGGTATGTGCTCTTTGTATAGTATGAGAGTAGTTTCACGATGAATGCAATGAGACCATCAGTTGTTTATTCTCCCAAGGTGCAGAACCAACCTGCCACTGGTGATGCCAATTTGGAGGGCGATAACTATGTTCAACGAAATTGCTTCGGGTGTTGATATTTTCCACCTACGTGAGCATGAGTTTAGGTGGACGCTGTTTTATAAATTCTTAAAATAGGGTCTGCTTAACTCATCCGGTGTACTTCCATGTACCTATCTAATTTATCTACTGATCTATCTCTTTTTTTATGTAATACTGTTATATTTATATATTTTTGTTTCTAAATATCATGTTGTAGACGTCTTAAACTTATAATTGGTAATGTCCACAATATGTTAAATAAATATATAAATTGAAATTGAAAATAAAAACAATGGCGACGTTGCAGATATTTTTGAACGGCTGCAATTTACAGTAGGTACACAAAGACCAAAACTTATTATTTTCAAAATAGGAAATTGAGAGTTTTGTGATAGTAAAAGGAAAGTTTTGTTTAATTTGCAACACATTAGTATATTCAGTCAAATATAATACGTGACGAATGACAGTGGAATATTGTAGTAGATAACTGCCAGTATTGATAATGGATTAAGACCACAGCTTACTCGAAGTTAGACATGCCGGATATAACACTTCAACGACCGGTGACGTTCCTTGGGGGTTAGTCAGAGCATGCGTTGCATAAGTGGCACATTATAAAGAGCGGCAAATGAAGGAACAACATATGCAAATATTACAACTTTTGATAGCAGTGGTAGTTTTCCATGAAGCAATCGATGCAGTCACTTCATTAGAATGAATGTACCTATTGATATTTTACTTTAAAAAATAATCGAAGCATAAAAATCGTCACAACATAAATATTGTTGTATTTTAATACATATTTTAATGGCGGTTAAATAGCAATTAAATGCGCCGCGGTGAAAAGATAAAGGGCAGCAAATTACATTTAATAATCGAGTTTTCGCTGATTTTTTGCAGCAATAAACATATTTTTGTCATAATGTATTTTTAAAAAAAATTACTAATAAAACAAAATATTCATTCAGAATACATAACATAAATATAATTATTATTTAACATTTGAAATATTTATATGAATATGTTGTATACGTGTTTTGTTTAGAAACTTTATTGTATATAATATTATGTATGTAAGTGTTTCTATATTTTATTATAATATAATTACAAGATAAAAAGAACTTTTTATATACCACGTTTTTAAATTTTCTATTGAATCATATAAACTTGACAATTCTATGTGTTAATAATTTTGTTAGTAATTGTGTCAACAAATCATTTTTTGCTATTTTGCAACTAACAAACAAACAGATATAGAATACTGAAACGTCATTTTGATTTCCATAGTAACGCACGTGTATATTAATAATTTAGTTGCTAGGACCACCCCCTTAGAATTAACTGAAAATGAATTCAATTCTACTTAAAGATGGGTAAAAGTATTAAAAGAATGTATTGGCATCGTGTTCTGATACATTCTAAAAGTTTCAAATGTTTAGCTAGTCGGGAAGTTAGTTAAAAATCGATTGCAAGATTTTTACTGGATAAACAACCACCGGACAAACAAGAATACGAGCTAAGAAAAACGGGGTAAAACAGTATTGCCTACTGACAAACAGATTGTCATCAAAAATAGTAAAAATGTGGTTTTACAGCGTTGCCACCTTTTTGTATAAATTAATTTAATTATATTTTACATAATAAAGAAGCTTGTCAAATTTTTCAATAGAGAATATCTAGGTGGGTACCGATAATAATCCAAAATACTCTTGCTTATTAAAATTTTATGTTATAGTTAGTTTTAATTGATTATTTTACGAACTATGCAGATGCCACTTAATTCACAAGTACGGCCCTGCGCCAGGAGTCTCTTAATCAAAATTAAAACTATAGCAATATACCTCCCCGATATGCTAGTTCTAATACGTCCAGTGGCGTTCGAGATCAATATCTTTGAATCAAACTGAAGTGGCGGTGGGCGGGAGGGTGGATCGGAAAGGGCGGGCACACGAACAGACGTGGCCCGGAATACTAATGAGCCAATAAGGGCACTTTATTGCTGAAAACAGTTAGGCATATTTCACTTTATCCAATATCCTGAGGACGACCGGCACAGTATTATTATGGCCAGTGGTGGTGCGCCGCTGGCTACAAACTTTCAAATATTATCGTAACTGTATCGGATTTTTTTTTGAAATTGGAATAGTTTTACATATTTTTATTTTTAGGGATTTAACTTTTTCAAGGTCGTGATTGTAACAGCAAAAATTCATATTGAATTACCTACTAGAAATAATATTTTGATCCTGTAGCAGTCATTTGGAAATGTCTATTAATTTATTATTCGATGACCCAGTATTGAACGGAAACAAGTCAAAAATTCGACATTTCGCAATATTGGTATCAAAATTCTCGTAAAAATTACCCCTTGTCGGTTTTGTACCGGAAAAATTCGAAAAAAATAATTTAGATACCTTGAGAACCAAAAAACCCATATATGAAATTTTAGAAACTCTCAAACAAAACCAGTTTTGTACAGATCCATTTCGGAATGTTTCCACATAAAACTGGCGATTGTCCATACCTACGTTTCAATTTAGAATAGATAAATTCTGACATGTATCCTTTTAAAATATTAAAATATGATTATTTAAAAACCACGTTTTTTGAGTTGTTACGGTTTAATACTGGGCCATCGAATATATTAGGGTTTTATAAACTAATTAATTTACTAACCAAAAATAAAGATACATACAATATAAGAGTCATCTGCAACTTTATTTTGCATGTAATTATTTTTAATTGATATCATTGATAACATTAATTGTGATAACTTTATTTATCATAGTCATAAGTAGATTTTTTTAAATTCAATGCTGATTTTAAATAGGTAGGTACATTATTTTGAAAAATGAAACATGGTTAACACCGAACGCCATTATATTGATTAGTTAAACGCTGGTTGCCCTTCCATCTATAAAATTTGAAACACATCGGATTACATAGTTGTTTGACATAATACGGATCGGTGACTTAAAGAATAAGAGCGGCCGTCCGTGTCATGAAATACGTCGGTTTGAATTCCGATTTATAATTATGTAAATAAAGGTATGTTTCTAAGGTAGTTTTTTTTAAATTATGCATTTATAGTATCACACAATTGGAATCATAAATTTGCCAAAATTCATCCCGCTCATACCTCCGCTAAAATCAAGGAAGCCTTTTTGAATGGCAGAAGAAGATATGCTTCAAAGGCTAGAGGTCTGGAAAAGTCTGGCGGCTTAAATGTTAAGTTTATGGCGATAGCAGCAATGGGAAAGCTCCCATAAACCCAATTCCCCCGCAAATACATCGTAGTCATATATTGTATACGTTGCAGATGTGCCTGATGTGCATATTATATAATTATCATGCAAGTGGTGATTAATTCGCCTTTACGTAAGTGTAGAGAAATCAAAACCGCTGAGTGTGTTGTTAGGATCAGAGCCCTGTCTGCGGCTATCGAGGGTAGTTTATCATATTTATGTATTGAAGCGGTTAATTGTTGCAATAAGTTAACCGTCTAACTAAACACTCTAAACTCTCAAAAAGTGCTATGTTTTAACAGCATTTCTCTTGGCTGTGTTAACTTTTAGAGCGAGATAGGCAGTTTACACAGTTTAAACGGCTTACTTATTGTGACATAATAGATAAATATGGTAAACTATAAACTAGCCTCGATAGCCGCCGATAGCAGCCTTGTGTGTAGAATAGATGCACTGAGGGACTGTCATCTAATAAACTGCTGAAAAAAGCTTGCATGTATATGAGGCACTATCAGGCATGATAAATGTTTATTGATAATGTAATTTTGCATTAAGTTTATAACTGTGTTTTTATTTATATGAATATCTTTATACTATTGCCTATACTCTGTCCCAAACAACTAAATCAAAAATATGAAGAAAAAAAAAAGTGTATTAATTATCAGGGCAGTTACTTGCATAATAGGTATGCGATTGCTTCATTACCATTATATTCATTTTTACTACGGCAATAGTTTGTGCTCAAAATAAATTATTATAATATTAATAATTAAATTAAATAAAATAATTAAATTGTGTCACGAATAGGAACGCCTCTGATGTGTGGGCTTTATTATCAGTATTATCACATTATACGTAAGTACATAACATAGAATACATAATATACCTCCCTAATAATATGTATACCTAAGCAGAATTTTTATCGGCTTTAATTTTTTATAAGACGATATTTATAAAAAAAATCATTTGCAACGTAAAAACCGAAATTTAAGAAATAAGGCAGAAATAGTCCTTACTATAATCTGATTGACTTGTCGAGATCCTGGGAGAAATCCTGATAGTCCGACGAGTCTCGATTACATTTTTATTACAATGTGCAACGCAAGTATATAACTGGCAAATACACTATCACAGTAAATTTAAGCTGTAAAAAAAGTACCTATATCATATGGCAAAATTCTTAACGCTTTGGCATGATGTGTTTATAATATTTTTATCGCCATTCGAGCCTTTCAATATTCGACAATTGGATTCATTTAATTTTCCGTCAATAATTAGTTTTAAAAATATTCAATAATTTTGAATCAATTAAACATGAAATTTCCCGGACTGGTCCCCATTAACTAACTAATCCACTTCATATTTATTAATTTTTTTTTTATTATTATAATTATTTTGTTTAATCAGTGAGGTGGTGATTACTTGATAGAATTCCATTTTGCGATAGTTTAATGAAAATATTATATTAAAGTATTTACGTATTTATAATAACTATTATAAAATTAGTCTTGTTAATAGTATGGAAATCAAAATATTTGTCCACGTTTGTGGAATCTAATCATCATCAATATACTAATATTCTAAAAACCAAAGACAGATCCTAGCTTCGATCCTCTTCTATTAAGGAGCAGTCTCCTCTGCCTCGATGTCATTCATGTTATACAGTGAAAAAATAGTTGTAAATACATAATATGAAAACATTTCTAAAAAATAAATAACCACTATAAAAATATTTTTGAAAACAATACGACACGCAGCAGGATTTCGCCCACGTGCCTGATCACTAATATATACCTGTCCAATCTAATTGCGACAAAGTAAACTAATAGTTTTTACACTCTCTGAAGTACTTTCTAAATTGCGCTGTCTTCGACAATCGGCTTTTATATTTTAAATTAAAATATTGAATTACATTAATAATTATCTTATTGTCGAAACAATGTTTTTATATATACATGACATTTTCCTTTGCAGTAGTGAAAAAAATGATGATGGAGTTAGGTACCAATTTTATAGGGCACTCACAGACTTTATGCAATCCTTTTTCATTATTTTACGTAAGACATGATCCTAAATTTATAGATGTCAGCACAAAGTTCCTAATAGTTGACATTAATTTAGATATTTTTTCCTTCATAATTGGATGGACTTTCTACCTAGTAAATATTTAATACTTTAACTATTTATATTGAAAAATAAAGCACAATATTACACTTAATCCGAATCCAGTGACCGCTTTAGCGTTAATGTGGTTGTGAGTTAATGCATCCTTATGGTATAACCACCTTGATTGTATATTGTGGTCTCCCTCGTTTCATTAAATTCACTCATTTATATATTCAATTCCCTCTTCTAATATCAACTAAACCGACAAAGGGCGTCATTTTCTGCATCATAGGGGGGCAATATAAGCGTGACATATTATATTATACTCTCTCTAAAGTAGTCGATGTACGCCAGTGATTTATAAGTACACGACTGGCACAGCATTATGGCATTTATAACCGCCCTTTTGCGTTGAGGAGAGCGAAGGGAGATCTCATTTCCTGTAAGCGTCATTATCGCCGGACAGGGCGCGTAACAGGCTCTATAAAAACGCAAGGATATTGGAATAATGGGATACGCATTCGATACTTGATTTACGCTCTTATTGGTAAGAGAAGGTAATAATTACACACAGGTACAAGTCTATTTACTGGAAGCCAGGCGGGAACAGCGGCAATTTTCAAAAAGCGGATTTCAGCAAAATTCATGAATTCAGGAATGATAACCAAACCTAACCTAACAAATAATCCAGTATTATCATATATATTATACAAAATAAACGTTACCTACAATACAGTAACAGTGATTGTTACAAACTTGGGTGCATGTTATTGATCGTATATGATATATATTATATACCATACCTATTATAATATAATATATTATATTGCATTGGAAAAATAATCGTAGCTTGGTAGGTACCTACTGTTACCACCGTAATACCACTAATAATATTGTGAACTGATGTATTATTATAATCGTAATTGATTGACCAAAGCAGAGCCAATTTAATTTTTGTTTGAAATTAACGTGTTTTTAGCAAGATGCGTAGTTATCCGAAAGCGAATTATTTTATATACGCTCTCGAATGAGTATACTTGAGAAGGGGTCAAGTTGTTCTTCAACAATCAGCCAAACTGACGACTGGCGAGAATCCAAATCAAAATGTAACTTACCCAGACTTATATTTTTCGGGGTTATCATGTTGTGATCTCGAGCCCCTGTCAATAAGTTAAAAATCGCTTCCATAACCTGTATAATTATAATATAAATATATATGTACGTTATCGAATGTGTAAATAAGACTCAAATACTATATAGTATAGGAAAACTACCCGTCGAATAGAAATAATTATGCCAAGTTCACTGGTTAATACAATACGCCTAAATATGATACTGATAAAGCGTTACTATGGAAGCATTGATGTAAAAATAAGAGAGAATTTTTCTTTCAACGACAATTTTATTAATAATGTAAAAGAATATTAGCTAGGTATCAAAGTACCTTGTTCTCTTCAATCCCAGGATCTTTCAATCGACATAATTTTAATCTTATAATCCAGGATTAAATATTCTATCCGGGATTACAGTGTCTAGTTTCATTTGTATAAGCTATGGCACAGATATTGTGGTAAAAAGGGTATAATTATGACATGTTAGTAGAAGTTATTATTGTTATAATAATAAAATGGTGGGTCGATATTAGCAGGTGGTGATATCACCTCTATTCATTAAGAGGCTTCAGTTGGCAAAATTAATTAACAGATGCGTACCTACATAATGTAGTAAGTACCTACACAGGTATATGATAATATAAAATATGATTCTAGTTTAGAACAGGTATACAGTATAATGTGAAGTATCAGAGCCGCATTTACGCTTGAAGGGCTAATACACATTATGGGCCCAGCTAAACTTAACGTCAAAAAAATCTAATTGTTATTTCAATTTTCAATTTATTTATTTTACATATTGTGGACATTACAAATTATAAGTTTAAGACGTTCGCAACATGACATTTAGAAACAAAGAAATATTATTATAACAGTTGTATGTACATAACACAATGTGTAAATACAAAAAATATTAATTATATAGGGAAAAAGAAGTACACCGCATGAGTTAAGCAAACCCTATTTTAAGAAATTAAAAAACAACGTCCACCTAAATTCACCCTCACGTAAGTGGAATATATTAATATCCGAAGCGATTTCATTAAACATGGTTATTGCCCTCCCAATTGGCATTACTAATGGCAGGTTAGTTCTGCACCGTGGGAGAACAAACAACGGATGCCCTCGATTCCTAAGGTAATTATCAGAGACACACAATCCAACACCACCAAGAATGGCAGAGTTCACATTTACGCCGCGTATAAGTCTGAAAAAATATGTAGCTAAATAAAGATCCCTTCTAAATTTTAAGCTACAGTATGTAAGCATCCCTAAGAGAAAATCAGTCGGATAGAGCCACGGATAATATCTATACAGCCGAAAGTAAAGGAGTCTCAAAAATTTCTTTTGGACTCTCTCCACCATAAGGCCGTACTTCAACTGATGCGAGGCCTAAACGACAGACCCACTCTCAAGTCTGCTTCTAACTAAGGAGTTATAGAGAATTTTTAGTACCGTAACATCCGAAAAGACCCGGGAAGTACGCAAGACAAAGCCCAACATCTTTAGCGCCTTTTTACAAATGGTATCTATATGACCACTAAACGTCAGTTTACCGTCAAACGTAATTCCAAGATCTCTTACAGATGATATTCGCGAGAGAACTCTGCCATGCATCGAGTACTGGAAAAACAATACTCGTGAGGCTTTAGTAAACGATAAAACATCGCATTTATCAATATTGAAGTCCAGTTTGTTACGCCTGCCCCAATCTAATATATTATCTATATCAAGTTGGAGTTGACGACAATCGTCCAAGGTGACAACTTCCATGAAGAGTTTCAAGTCGTCAGCAAACAACAAAAACATAGCATTTTTAATTACCAATGCTATGTCATTTATGAAAATCGTGAACAGCAATGGCCCTAAGTTTGAGCCCTGGGGGACACCAGAAAATGTGTAAAAGGTCTGCGACTGATAAAGGCCGCACGAAACGTATTGTTGACGGTTCCTAAAATAACTCCCGAATAGCTTCAAAAATCGATCCGACAATCCTATAAGTTGGAGCTTTTCCATTAGAATATCGTGTTCGACTTTGTCAAATGCCTTCGAGAAATCATTGTAAGAACAGTCAACCTGGCTGCCTCTATCTAGTACTGACGACACATAATCAGTGAATACCATCAGGTTGGTTTCCGTTGATCGGCCTGCTCTAAATCCATGCTGTTCATTCATTATAAATGACTCAATTTTTGGAGAAATCATGCTGTGCATGATCATCTCCAGAACTTTTTCTGGTGCAGAGAGAACAGCTACCGGCCTGTAGTTTTCTACTGACGATTCTATACCACTCTTATAAATTGGAGTCACCTTCGACATCTTCCATATTTCCGGAAAGATACCTGTCTCCATTGTAAGATTATATATATATGCAAGTGGGCATTTGACAAAATTAACACACCCCTTTAAAAAAAATGTAGGGACGTTATCCGGTCCCAAAGAGCGCGTATTCTTAAGTTTTTTAATAAATCTATACACGTCACCTTCATCAATTGGGAAGATGTCAACGGATTGGGCACCGCACGATCGTTTTCTTGACGTTGAGGCGACATCCAGATTCGAAGTACTACTTGCGTAGACGGACCTAAATATATCACATTATTTTATCACTATATACGTATTCAGGTGGTTAATTATGTAAATAAGTTAACTGTCTGATCTTTCAAAAAGTGCTATCTTTTGACAGCCCTCTCTTGGCTGTATTAACTTGTAGAGCGAGATTTTTACGTATTGAGAATCGAGATGCAAGATCTGACTGTTTTTAAATATGATTACGTCACGGTCGCCGTCTTATTTTATAGTTCCCTGCGAGCTGTCAAATATCGAGTGGCTAGTAGCAGATAGTAGTATCTTAATATTAATTGTTTTACTGCAATTACATTTTGTGCTGCAATCGCAATGGCATGACTAATAAAATTGTAGGTTATGCTGATAATATGTCTGACGTGTCAATACAAAATTCTTGGGTTCGGGTGTATCCGTCAGCACGAGCATACCCAAATTTTACACAGATGTCTACCAACGTAATTTTCCGCCGTATTAAGAATTTACCAACTATTGGCCGATAACTGCTTTGTGTATACAGCGCTCGAAATGGACTGGAACGCACCGGAGCGCAGCTTCTGTTCGTGAAATCCTCGAGATTATCGCTCCGTCTCGTGGAAAAATGAAAAGTTGCATTACAATTCGTGAATTATTAAAAAGTAATATAATTATTTACATATTTAAATATATTTTTTAAAGTTTATATGAAACTTATCGGAATCATATAAAAAAATAATGTTTATGATGTGACGTGACGTAAACCTCAATTGTCATCTATCTTGTCGATTATGCCCAAATCTCGCATGCCACAAAACTGGCCCATTAAACCGTTTAATCTTGGTAGGTACCTATACAACAAAAAATCAAATACATACTTATACTATTTTTATATAATAATTAAATTATTACATAAATATGTTAATATTTTCGGAAAATTATCGAGCGCTCCGGTTCGTAAAATTGTCCATTTCGAACACTGGTATGGAATGCTTTCCGTATTTTGGACCAATGGAAATAATGGAAACATGCTAAACTGATGACTGTTAAGAATAGACCCACAGAACTTATAAAACATGTAATTTTACAAAATGTTATATATTTTTTAAGACCTAATTTTCTTTCTAATGCCTTGATTCCACTCTGTACACAGACAGGTAAAGAAGAGGCTCGGCAGTTTCGTGCAGTCCAATTAATAAATAATTTGACGTACGTGTTGACAAACGCGACACATTTTTGACAAGACCATAATGAATGGTGTACAAAGAAGACCTAATCAAATTATTATTAAAATAACTGGGCCCAATTAAATTCAATTCCAAACAAGAAAAATGTACCCGGTAGCCATTATCCAAAAAAAAAACTTGTAACGGCATGTATGAAAATTAAAAATGAAAACAAACCTAAGTTGTTTTTTTTTATATTATGATCGAAACAAAACGATTTTAAGGCAGCGACATTCATGCCATAAGTTCTTGCCCTGTTAATATTGTATAACTATACTTACTTAATATAAAAATAGTGTTTAATAAATGTCTTTAATATCGCAGTGAGTAGGTAAAAGTTTCTTGAATTATTAGCTTGTGAATATGACAACTGTCCAAGTACGCCTTTAGACGGCAAATATTATGTTTATCTTATTTTATATTTATTATTAATCTACTCAATTGGATATTATCAGTACCTATTTAATATAGTAAAATTCCTGTCCCAAAAATATTATATTAACTCAATCAGTTATTTTGATAAAGTAATTAGTACTTAAATAATTGGTTAAAATTATATTGCAAAACTTTTAATTACCTTCCTATTTCATTTTAAAGAGATGAAATTATTTACAACTTATTATAATAATATAATAAACTTAAGAACATTTCCAATATATATCGAAGACGTTGAAGGGTTGGTTACTATTCAGCAATCGCAACATTGTTCACCACACCATCCTGGTAATCAATAGTCTCCACCAGCAAGCCATAAAGTCAGTTATCCAGATAATGATAAATACTTCGATTGACTTAATGCTTTCACCGCAGTTTTAGTTGTCTTCCGATGGTAGTTGACATCGCCATACCAGATTTAATGAGTCACGAGAAGATGTGGTAAACTGGTCTAGGCTTAACCCCATCGCGGCCTACGCATACCTACCTACGAGGGCGTTTAACCCTCGTATTACTATCAGAAACAGTTTTCTGAAGAAACTTTCCGCTTACATGAATAAAAGGGATAGGTATTATTTATTTATAAAGAAAATGCGTAAAATAGCATAAACACACAAATTATATTACCAGAAGAGACACGCTCTATCAATAATAGTTCAATATACTCCGAGACAATATTCTTCTTCAAAAAATGGTGTGTAGCAATGGAGGTGATTAATAGCGAAACTTGTCTCCTTCGTCAGATATTTTCTAATGTTGTCGGCAATCTTCCCAGGAATTTATCACGGTTTAAACTATAAACTTTTTATTTCACTACAGATAGTTCTGACAATTTCATTGTGTACTGATATTTTAAGGCACCGATCGTCGGTATCGAAACTGGTTGTGTAATTTGGCCATATAATCTATAGTACGATCTAACTTAATTGTATATACTAATTAAACTATAAGCAAGTATATAAGGAAACCGCCAATGTCGGGTTATTTGCAACAAACAAAAAAATCCGGAATTCAGTGCTTAGCGTTCTCGCCTGGACGGCTGAGCGGCGCACTTCCAGTCTGACCAGTCCAGCTTCGATGCCGGTCCGGTTTGATTTTGCATTTTTTTGCCATCATTTCGCTGCCTCGGAAAGTATTTAGTGCATAGCTCGGTGCAACGCATGTACCTACTAGGCACGCATCCAGGGCAAAGTGGTTTCTATTGCAGCTATTATCGACTATGGGAGGTTCATATTGAAAGAGGGGTAAAGATATGAAATAGATACTGGTGATAGATCATGACACGCCGCCATATAACATTAAATAAAAAGTCTAATAGAAGATTTAACAAGAATAACAGCAACAATAATAACAACATGATGAGCGGCTCTCGTGGTGCAGTGCGTAAGGCGCCTGCCTTCCACCCGAGAGTTCCTGGGTTCGATTCCCGGTCAGGACACACAATATTTATGTGTTTTTCTCAAAGCATGGGTGTTTGTGATTGTTCAAAATTACTAACAACCACCTTGTACAAAAAACAAGGATATGGTTATTAATAATTCAAAAAAAAAAAAAAAAACAACATGATAATTTAATTATCGAGCGGAATTTAACAATTTCAAAAATACACTTGAATTTTTGAATAATTTAAGATAGAGCAGAAAAATAAAATAATAAGGAAAGAGAAAAGACATACTTTAAATTCGATTAAAGTGTCCATTGTACAAAATTTCAGAGATAACGCGTTGAAATGACGTAGAGACTACTATATTATTTATTATTGTTAATATTGTGCTTGTTCAGCCTCAGATGGATATTTTCAACTTGTCCCTCTGAGGTGAAAGAAACTGGTAAGTACAATTATTTAATAAAAAGTGGAATCAAAACAAAAAAATCCGTTTTCATTTAAATTAATAAAACAATGCATTTCCACCATAAATTGTCAGTTTAAGAAAATGTATTATGGAAAATATATTATAAAAACGACAAATTAAAAAAAATACCAACCCAAACCGTTCGCACTGCTCAATATATTATTAATATACGGTCCATTGCGTTTAACAAAAGTCGACGATTCCTAAAATTAATTTAATCAGTAATTTACATACACTTATAATTATTAATAATACCACGATAGAACTCGCAAAACTAAGATAACTTAGTTATTATAAATCCTATTCGAATGATATGGTTTGTAATGAAATTAGTATGTATTATTGAAGTCTTTACATAATCGTAGTTTCATATGAACCACCCTTAAAAGGCGATACATCCAATGCATTTATTAAAGTATAGGCCGTCGCTGACCACATTCGCAGTAGGATTAATAATTGCATCCCTCAAGCATGCTGCCAGCTACCGAATAACCTGTTTGCGTATTATTGTTTCTCAATATAAAAAAGAAAGAAATAATTACGCTCGTAATTAACAAAATTGTTCCCATTACGTGATACACTGTAAAGGGTTAATTAATTCCGAGATATTCGCATCTATAAAGCCAACGGTGACTGATTTATTGATCTATAAATTGTTGTATTAAAAGTCAAATGGGTAATAACTAATAAGGAATTTTCATAAGAATAAAATTAATAATGTATAGGTATATGAAAAAATTAATTTAGTATGTTTTGATGTGATTAAAAGTTTACATAGGTACTTACTTCGTTGTAATTGTTGATCATTTCTGTCTTAATAAAGAATTTTATGAAGTGAAAAGATTTTTAAAAAAGCTCTCGATTTACATTGCGATAAAATTTGGTATCTTGCTAAGGAATGCAACGGAAAATAGTAGAAAAGTTGTCTCAAAAATTGTGTCAAAAATTGTAAACTCTACTGGTTATGGTTGTTTTAATTTTTAGCGTATTAATGTAATGTATGTACATAAACTAAGCTTCTTTTCAACGGTCTATACTCTGTAGTCTTGCCAGAAAGAAGAGGTCGATCTTTTTTCGTTTCGTTTTAACCATTTAAGGTCATGCCTTGGAATCAAATACACATTTTGAAAAACAATGTGATCAACCCGGCCGTGGGATTCTAACTCTTAAATTCTGGGTTTCATTACACGGAATCTAGCTCGTTAGGTTAGTTTTAAATTTTATTTTTATTTATAAAAAATAATTGCATGGTTGTATCCAAGACATTCTATAGTCAGGCCATGACATGAAACTATAAACTTTGTTGGTGGTGTTTGAATGAAATATGGTAAACTGTTGCATATTCAAATACATGGTAATACTTTGAAAGAAGTATGCAATCGAAAATCTTCATTTATTGCGAACAGCTTACCGCATTGCATTCGAAGATAATCAATAACAAGCACTGACATCGTAATTCTCAATTAAGTGCCACGGCCTGAATATATTCGACATTGGGTTGTGTCAGGCAAAGAAGTTTAATTTAAATAAAAGGGTTAATTGATGAATAAACAAGATATTAATGTAAAAAAAAATATGTAGGTACTCCATAATATCGTTTCTATGATTAATATATATTATGTTTTTAGACCTAAATACCAACCAAATCCCAACACTACTGACAGTAATTGGTGCAGTGTTTGGTCTCACAAGACCTCGACCATAATACTATATTTTTACCAATATGTAAATCTCAGAACCACTAAACGCTTTTACGAGATTACATGACCAGAAAAAATATGTACAACTACAGATATTAAAATTGGTAAGTATAGTTAAATGCCTAATTATCAATCACAAAGGAAATTCATTCTATTTCAGTACCAAACTGTAAAAAGAGGAAAAATAATCATCACATTTTTCTACTCCCCACGTCTTGGTAACCCGGAGTTGAAAAATATAATCCTGTTGTAATCCAGGATTTATATTCCTATAGTCTTAATTTTTTTAACATTATATCCTTTTGTGAAAATCTATACTTACTTACAACTATCACAGGTTTCAACAATTAATTTTTGCACATCTTTTTTATTATTTAGCTTAGAGGTTTATAGTTCAGATTAACTTTCTTTACTACATTATTAATTTATTTATGTGAGATTTAAAATACTCATCAAGTAAAAAAGAGCGATACTTATTTTTATAGACGTTAACTTGATTCGTGTGTCTAAGTTTATTCATTTAACACTAAATAGTTTACTATGAATGCACAAATAGTACATTTATTATGCACGATCGATTTAAAAGTCAAACAATGTCTGATTTAACATTGAAATATTCAATCAATCCTCTCAAAAAACGGTGGGAAAACTACGAAACAAACAACAATTGACACAGTTTAAAATTTAAAAACGTTCGAGAAAGAAAAAAAACTCCCGCTCAAAATTATTTTTTGTCGCTATTGACAGACGGTTTTGTACCGGGACAATGCGACAACTGGTTACCGGCGCGAAGTGCGATCGAGTTAAGTGAAACAAAAGATTAATCGGATAAGAAAGGGACGCGCAAGAATGCGTCGGACATAATCGACACAATCGACATTATACTACATGGTTGCGATACAATGTCGATCGATATAGCATAGCATAGCCCTGTCGTGTGTATCGATTAGCACAGCGCGCCTGAAAGATATTCTTAATTTGAAAGATACGATCGAGTTATAAATTGAGTGGATTTAATCTATTTTACGTAACAAATATTACAAAATATGTAATAGGTACTATATAATATGTTATCAAGAGCAATCGACGCCAATTATTTGAAAATTCCAACATGTTGATTTTTTTTATAAATTAGGTGTGAAATTCTAGTTTTTTGTGAGAAATTTTAAACTGTTTGCGGTGTCGGAAAACGCTAGAGTTAACGGTTAAATGTAAGTTGTACGTATGCTGTTGATCGTAGGACACTTTTCTTCGCGAGCCGTTGTTCTTGAAAGATGTGTTCAAATAGCATTTAATCAAATGAGGAGTTGTTCGTTGAACATTTCACCGTGTAGTATAATATATTGAACGTATGTTACAAAATACGACGGTAGTTTGCAAACAGTAATATTCCAATTAGATAGCTACATGAAGTATTTTCGAAAAATTGATATAGCTAAGTATATACCTATTAGTAAACTGTAAATTATTATATAGAAGTAAATATTGTTATATCGGTTTACCTATAATATTCATGTCAATACAAAACTCTTAAAAATATGTAATAAAACCATCGGAAAGACAAGAAAATAGGTGGATAAGTAAATTATAATTACATTCATATCGTATATATTTTTGTAGTTTCATCATTAAATTATTTAAAACCAATAAAGACATCACATAAAATGTGTATTGAATCTAATTGGAACATTACCGTTTGCAAACTAGCGCAGCATTTTGCAACATACGTACAATATACTTCACACGATTAAATGTTCAACGGAAAACTCATCATTTGATTAAATGCTATATGAAGACAATTTGTTTCAAGGTCAACTGCTCATGAAGTTTAGTACGGTCAATTGTATACGCACAAATTTCCGAATCCGAAAGTTAACACTATAAGCTAGATACGTATTTTGCAAGCTAGATGTATATAATATTAAAAAAAATGCTATACCTGACAAGAAAATCGTTAAGTTACATGACGCTACATCCGCCAAATTATGAAAGAGGCTCATCTGCAACAGACAAGAAGAGGAAAGGAAGATTGGAAGACCTTAACTGCAGTGGTTAAACTGTGTAGGAAGAGACACATCATCGGCAGTAGTGGGAGCTCGTGTCAAACAAAGTGGAGTAAAGACGTTTCCTGGAAGCGACTAAGGTATAAAGCCCACCAAGACGGACAAGCGGGCGAAGTCGGCGTAAGAAGCGTATATTCATAACCATAATCACACGCTTCTTGCCGCGCATTACCCTTCACCTATGTAATAAGGGGCCCAAGAAGCACAAAATAATTATTATTACAGCGCCTCTCATAACAAAGCAATAAAAATATTATATTATTTCTCGGGGCTTGTAATTAAATATCGGACACGCAATAACTAAACAAAGCGTACATTGTTCTCAATAATGGCTTCTCGCCCGTCTTATCGACGACGCTCCGAGCAGCGTGATTTTGCTTGCTGTGTTCAATGAATGGACTCCGTTGTATTTTCTTTAAATCGTATCGCTGAGAAGCGAAAAACGGTGACTCATGCGGCAGGCGGGGCACAAGGCATCGTCAAATCCAGTGTGCGCTGGCGTATTTGATTACGTTGTATTTTCGATGATTTACGCGCCACTTGTAGAAATTTTGCGCGAGAAAAGTTGTGATTATGAATCGATAGTTAATTTTTTGCCAACCCTATATTGTTTTAAGTTCGTCTGCATATTATTATCATATTATCAAACAAACAGCAAGCTGTTGTTTTTATTATCAATAGAAAGCTGCCGCCAAAATGTGTCAAATTCATATATATGCGAATCGCTTCTGATTACAAGAACACAATAATATACTTAATATTTATAATATGATTTAAAAAAAACTTCTAATCTTAAGGATTAGCCAATATGAAGAAAATTTGAATACCTCATATTGTAATGCTCAATTATTTTTTTCTAAATAATAAGTTAGTATTACAATCAACGTCGGCTTGCTTTGATAAGCGATTTTAGACTCGCTGTGTTAATTAAAAGTGTAGACTTTTATAAGCTGTCCAGACGCCGTAAAGATTGCATATAGATATGACATGCATAATCAGTAAGACCATCTGCTACCAACCTTTTTATAACAACAACCAACAACCCGAAACTCCAAGTGAGTCGCTTAGAATCATAACTCACATATTCCAAAAATCAAGTTTTGAGATAATCGCTAAAAACCAACAGAGCACTATTTTTTGTAATTAGAAGAACAGTATTGAACTCCCTAGAATATTAATGAGTGAGAGAGTCGAATAACTTTTTTTTTTTAAATATATATACCTAATACTCCTAACGTTGCAGACATACAGCATACTATGAGAAATAGAGCTCCCCGATTGGTTAGGAAGGCGTTGGTGACAAAACTCTATTCTTTGAAATATACGACATATTACACCAACAATGAACTTTGTCAACGATTTTCACATGGTTTAAATTGACTTTTAATACTCAACTATTTTTCGGTATATAGATTAATTCATTTAGAATCACTTGGCATATTTAACTAAAAAACGACAAAATTGCAATATGTGAGTTATGATTCTAAGCGACTCAAGTATTGTATTGCTACCATCAACAAAACAATATTGTATGTAGGTATATGAATAATGTACAAACAAATCGTAGTTAAGTTATTGTTGCATATCTGAAATTATCTGTTAAACAATATATATTACCAATAGTTGAATAATTATTATACGTGTGCTCTTTGGTAGTAATTAGTTTCATTATACCCGTGGGGTTGCTGCCAAAAGTTGTTAAATAGATAATTTGGGTATATAGAGTTAATAACAGATTATGTCTATATACATATTATATAATTAATATGTACGCTAGAAAAATGCGCATACAGCACAAAGAAATTGGCATTATGTCTGATTTTAGAAAGCATGTCAAATTTCAAATAGCAGTTACTCCATAACATGATTTCGAGACTTACCGACTTTTGGCAGTAACCCCAGGATATCATTCTATTTTAGGTAATATACGATGTAAATTTTGCTCCAATTAAGTACCTACAGCATTGAAGGTAATCCTGCTTTATGTAATTACATCGAATAAATAGCATACAGATATAATCAATTATCTTTCCGAATAATCTTTAAAATCTTTCTGTTATTTAATCCATATAATAATAACAGGTAAAAGCATGTCGAGAGATAAGATTATCGAAAAATTAGTGAGTTACCCAAAGGATTTATGGGTATTTATAATATAAATAGAGGCATGTAACCATTAGCAACATATCTAATCAATAAAAAAAGAAAGATTTTGGATAAATAAAAACCATTAGTTATGTACCTATCACGGCTTGACAAATGAATGAATTCAGCGATGGAGTGCTCGCTAAAATCGGGAGACTCAACAAAGACTTCGCTAACTCACAGACAAATAATTTAGTCTGAAACACAAGAACAAATTACAGGAAAGAAAGGCAGAAATGAAGAAGGCATTTGGAAATGTTGAAAAGTGGTACTGCTACCTAGTCATATTTGCGGATAGATAAATAAAATTGTAAGTAAAGTAATATAGTACTGCCTGCTTACTTTTGTGTGTATTTATTGGGGTTTTTTGTAGACTTCAAGGTCTCTAGAATGCCAAAAATGGTACGCATACTACTAGTAGAAAACCACTGTGTTAAATAATATAATATAATATGGTCAGCATAGCTAGGTCATTACTCATTAATAATAAAATAACATACATTATACATTTTTATCTTATCGGTATGACAATTATTCGATATCAAGAAGGCCGCATAGGCTATAAAATCCTGAACCGTTGACCAGTGTGTAACACGAGTCGAAATCAATAAAATTATACAAGGCAGGTGTCGTTAATGCGTACCCACAGTAGTATTGTCTAGGGATTGCAATACCGGTATTTCAAAACCGGTATTCCAGTATTTATCAATACCGAAATACCGGTTTTAAAAATCCAAAATACCGGAATTTTCGGTATTAAAAAAGCACACCCGTTTACGTTTATGAAAATGAATTATAATGTATGTCACAAAAAAATCTTTGCAATCAATCCACCACATCTAAGGGACAATCTCCAAGGCTTACATATTATAAGTATTTACACTGTTTAAAGGCTTCAGCACAAGTATATTTATGGAAAAGCTCATCTGATATACTATTTGAGCCTATTGATTTTCTACAACTTGGCTATGAGTTACGAGAAAATAATTTGTATCCAAGACAAATGACGAATGAACCTCTACCAAATTATTTAGTTAAATCATGCAAATGTAATTCTAACTGCCGTACATTATCATGTAGTTATACGAAATCGGCTTTGACATGTATATCATTGTGCAAATGTGTAAGTAGTGTTTGTAAAAACTGTGATCATGATACTTAAAGCTTAAAGCAGTTTGAATACTTGTCTTGCTGTTTTTTTTTTTTTTTATGTGTACTTAGTGTGGTTAGTGGTTATCGTTATTTCATTTATTCACCTACCTATATATGCAACCTACACTGTTTCTGGATTAACCATAATACTAAAACTAATGTCACATGCATAGATATAGTAAAGAAACCAACCTGTGTGATTTTATACAAAAATGCTACTAAATAAAATAATTTAAGCCAAGGAGGATCCTAAAAATCGATAATTTTGAACACATTGCACTACCCGCTATTTTTATTTTTTCAAACGGGATGAACCGTTCTACGACCATGCCGATGGCATGGTAGAATTATTGCATTTTCAATCAATTCCTGATTTTGTCTTGGTTTTATTGAAAAACTCGGAACAATTTTTGGTGGGTTATAAGAAAAAAAATTAAAACCTCAATAAAAAAAAAAATTACCACTAATATCGCCTGGCAACATCGACATTATATATCTTTGTGACCCCTAGAACCCATGCCAATTGTCAGAATGTGTTCCGCATATTATGTATACGAAAAGTTTATGGGATCCTGCACTATTAGAAACGTATGAGACCATTATACAGCAACACTATTTGTCTACTACCCCATCACAACGAAATACTCAATTTTTCATTCATCATGAAAATGGTACGGTTTAGTCTTCTTTTAGAATTTTAGATACTTATTTCACCTTCGTCAAACTATTATAATACGAGCAAAGAGCCTCCTGCATGACAGTAAAGGTACTCGTACTACGCATTAATTTAAAGCTCGAAGATTCACATCTCTTTATCTCGCTTCTGCGGCATGGTAAATTAAAAGAATTTTCACACAAGCTGGCTAAGAAAATAAAAATAGGTATGGTTAATACTTTTCCTTTAAAATATCAATAAAACATTATATTCCTATGTATTTCATAAATAATTTTGACGACTCAATTGACAATCAACCAAAATCAATCCCACTAAATGATATCTAAACTAGTTTATCAAAAGTCTTCATACCGATTCTTCATAATCTAAATACGCTTCATGCTTAAATTCTGACGGTGCTTCTTTACGGTAGTGAGCCATAGCACCTTATGAATACACAAAGCGATCGGTGGTATGCAGGGTATGGTTGTACAACGTTAAAAATAATGAGATAAGAGAATGCACTATTCAACCTCTCATCAGATTGAGAGTACAGAACGACGTTGGACCTGACTCGGATATCTTAAATAAATTTCAACCTGGCCTACATGTTATTCAAACCAACTTCAAATTTCAGCGCCCAGGAAGACCGCTAAATACCATCGGGAAAATATTGTATACCGCAAACGGGATCCTGATATCGTCTTGGAGGCGCCGCGTAGTGCCCAGGTTATACTCCAACAGAGGAGAGAATCGATTCAATAAGTCGTTTTTTCATATCACATTATTGTGAGTAAGTATAAAAGACTTCATATTATTGAAAGGTGGGATCACAGTAACACTTGACATTTTATTCTGGTTAATTTAGTCAAATTTAAATATTATTTTCTAACAGAAACTCTCTCAAAATTGTACACGTTTTGGTTTGGACCAATAATTTCAATGAATCGACTTGTTACCCGTACATTACAATAATTTATTTATATACCTACGTCGCTACTGTCTCGCGTTGTGGGTAATTTCAATACCTGATACAAGTCAAAATAAGGGTTTAATTGTTACACAATAGTACAGTGCAGAGTGACCGTCTCTGTAATATTCGATATCTACTACCTATGAAACTTAATCACTAATCAGGGACGCCACGCGTATAGGTACAGTGTGACCCGCGAGGCGAGTGTCATTCGACCACACACTATAAAGAAATATTAACTAGGTAGCATCATACAGCAAGGCGGTTCTAGTCGATCCGTTGGACTTGGCTCGAACTTGCTTTTTTGTTTGCTCACAACTCGAACCTGTTTTTACAGGAAGTTACCAGCCTCCGTGGACTCCGCGGATGACTTGACATTTCTCAACACCGTAAGCGCCATACTCAATTAATGCATTTCATAATAGGTATATAACTTTATGGTCAGATTTGTCTAGAGATAATCTATTCTTCAATCGATATGGCCTGCACATTAATGGCGAAGGGTGACTTTTGGAAAGAGGTAGGCTGTGAAGATCAGAGAAAAAGAGCACACATATCAGGTATACTTACAGGAAATAAAAAGATAATACTATATTACTACTAATGAATAGGCACACACTAATGACAAACCTCACTGACGATATACCTACAATTGAGCGAAGAGTTCAATTTTTAAGTTATGTAATTTTCTAAACATTTATACACATCAAAAATCATTACATAAAATTTATTTTTATTTTTAAAAACAATCTATAAAACTAGAGCTTACCGTGGGGCATACATTACGGTAGACGGGGCTGAGATCCGTGAGGTAAACTCCATTTTAAAAAAACTGACATTCATCGCACAATAATCCTGTATATACAAGAGTAGAAGAGAGATAGCTCTGTTGCATTTTTTTGACCTTTGACAGATGGTTCTGTATATAATTATAATAATACATTTCTACATATACGACATACGTCGTTGGTAAATAAAATAATTTTTGTAGAATATAAAAGAATGAAGTTATTATTTAAATAAGTTAATATGCAATTAAAAATATTTTTCTTAAGGCGATGTCTTTACCTACCAGAGGCACCTAGCGAAAAAATACAAAGCTTGAGCCATTTTTTTGATAATTTACAATTTCAACTGTGTTAAGTAATCAGCACTTTGGGAATGTCTTAGATTGTGCTCTGAACGGGAGGAGATGCTCAGATAGGTCCAACCAGCTGTTGAGCCTATCGGACCGACCGACTTGGTTGCTACTAAGGCCAATTATATTGCATTTAAAAAAATTGCGGCGTCTTACTGCGGGCGTGGAGATCTCTTTATATAATTTTTGCTGTCCGTATACTAGAATCATTTTTATTTTTATAGTTTCCTTGTGCTCTTTTCTCCCCGACACTTCGCATTAGAAAGTAACTTCTTTAAACTCAGTCAGAGCTCACTTTGAGCGTAGCAACCTTAGTCCTGGGTATCTTCTCCCAGGGCTTTCCCGGCCTAAAACTGAACTAGATGCTTCACATCGCCAATGTAGGGCCACGTGATACGCTCGATTAAGACCGAGTGTGGTGCGTGGCGGGTTTTGGTTTGGAGGGATTAACTTCAATGTGTTAATTAATAAATATGTAAGTAGGTAGGTATCTGAAAATATTAAAAAGAAAAACATTTTTTATTTTAAGTCAAAGATAAACTTACAATTTGTTGAATTTTACCCCATCTTATTATTACATATATATTTATGGGCATATTTATTATTAAATTTAGTTTATTAAGTTTTCTAAGCATCGCCTAAGAGATTTTTGATTGATTCATAGTTTTATTATTTTTTATATGTATTTTAAAAAACACCGATTTTTATAAAAATATAAATGTGTATAACTTGAAATCCTTTTTATTTAAGACTGTATTTCAGGAACCCATTTAATTTATTCATTCAAAATAATAATGATTATTATTTAAGTTTACCAAAATTCAACTTTTCAATGTTTGCCATTTACGGGAGGTAATTTACCAGAATACAGTGGCTCTTTCGCTATCTTAATTTCAGCTTACGTAGAGATAGTTAAATTTAAATCAGTTATTAAAATTCTGATCCATCACCCGGCTATCAGTTAATGCTGTAAATTGTTAATTAACATGCTTTAAGCTCCCTGACATTAATACGTTAAATCTTACCATATAACTTCATAATAAACGACAAACACAAGACAGAAATACCCATTAAATTGACTTATGATTAAATCATCTTTACCCTTCTATCACATGCGTGTAAATGAAGAATACCTGTTGGTTTGTATGTCGTGTCATCTCGTTCGCTCCGCAACTGGAAGCTGTATGTTTACCTGTTGCTCTTAAAGCGGTATTGAATATCAATCAAGGAATGGTGATTGTATGAAAATCAAGTCGGAGAAATTTATAAATAATTAGAGTGACCAAAATATAATGAATTTTCAATTATTAAAAAACGTATGATATAATATTATTCACTATTTTCAGAAAAATAATATTCTTTCGTGAACTACATGAGTGTAGGAATAATATTGTATTTACTTCTATTATGCAGTTAACGTACGGTATACAAAAAATATTGATTGGGAGGAAAAAGGTGTTCCAATTAATGGGGAGCACCTCAGTCACCTGCGCTTTGCAGATGATATTGTTATACTCTCACAAGACCCGAAAGACCTCCAAGGTAGAATGCAAGAACTCGCGGATGTCAGTCAAACGGTCGGTCTAAAGATAAATGTCTCAAAGACAAAAGTGATGAGGAACTGTTTTTCGGACCCTGCGATTATCTGTATTTCTGGCACCCAACTCGAGCAAGTCAGCAGCTACGTCTATCTCGGACAGCAGGTGTCCATAGACGGAAGCATGCACGATGAAATTGCTCGAAGAACAAAGCTGGGATGGAGTGCTTTCGGACGTCTGAATATTATCTTCAAGAGTGACCTACCATTATGTCTTAAGCGTATGGTGTTCAACCAATGGCTGCGAGACGTGGACCCTCAACACGAGAGATGTCCAAAGGCTAAGAGTCACACAGCGAGGCATGGAGAGGTGCATGTTGGGCATCACGCGAAAGGACCGTAAGAGGAACGAATGGGGTAGGAAGCAGACAAGAGTACGCGATGTAATAGACGTTGCCAAACAGCTGAAATGGAGATGGGCGGGGCACATTGCTCACCGAAAGGACGGCCGCTGGACAAATGCTGTCATCCAGTGGTACCCAAGGGGTACGAAACGGCCACAGGGTCGCCCTAAAAGCCGCTGGATTGACGAACTGGTAAAGTTCGGCGGAAATACGTGGCAGCGAACGACACAGGACCGAGAGAGTTGGAGAAAGCTTGGGGAGGCCTTCATCCAGCAGTGGA
The DNA here is from genome assembly GCF_057557595.1 of Rhyacophila brunnea. NCBI lineage: Eukaryota > Metazoa > Arthropoda > Insecta > Trichoptera > Rhyacophilidae > Rhyacophila > Rhyacophila brunnea. The sequence continues at coordinate 29,203,025 of NW_028232774.1, forward strand.
TTGACCCCGGCTGATGATGATGATGATACAAAAAATATGGCATTTTAATAAATATACATACTTAGGTGAAAACAGGTGACAAACGACATCTATCTATTTGATGAAATTGTTCGCAGAGTAAAGCTCGGCTGGAGTTCTTTTGGCCACCTGAATAATGTCTTGTATTTTCACGATATGCTCAGCATGCATCTTTCCATGCCACGTTGTGCTACTAGTAATTTTTGGATTTCTCTTACATTAAGAGCCCTTGTTTCATATGCATACATATCTCGTATCTACTGAATACGATATACAAACTTGATAAAATTGTCAAAAGCTCAAGATGTTTTTAAAATTATGTTGCCAGTTCCAGTGGCTAAAAGTGCGGCCACACCGAAAACAAGTCGCGCGACAACTCGTTAAATTTTACGATAAGCATAATTATCGTAAAATTTCTTAAGAATTATGATAATTATCGTAAAATTTAACGAGTTGTCGCGCGACTTGTTGCCGGTGTGGCCCCGGCATAATGCATCAGCGGGTCTATTCTATACAAAAGGCTGCTTTCGTCCGCTGAAACCGCTAACTAGGGTATGTTTGTATCAAATTATTAACACATATTGTAACAATTATAATTAACCGGTATTAATTGTTGCAATAAATGATATATTTTAACGGCATGTCCGCTGCCTGTGCTAAAATTTAGAGCATGAGCAATAGAGAGAGAGCGAGAGAGAGACAGTTTCGACTGATTAACTGATTACAATACATTTACAATTACAATATTTCAATATAAAATGTATGTAACAAATACTAACACATTATCACGTTAGCACTTTAGCGGTCGATAGTCGCCTTTTGTATAGAATAGACCCGCAGATTATATTGTCGTGTGCCCCAGGAACGAAACCTGGGTCTGGTAAATAGCATGACATATTGTTTTTCAATGTGTGAATGGCGTCAGAATATGGACCTACTAGGTTGAGCATGTTGTAACATTAATTTCTCATAAAAACATAAATCTTTTAATATAAACCTCCCCTCAGTAAAGGCCTATATGATCGGACATAGTCAAAAAAAACACTAATTACAAACAAACCGATGGGAGGGATATTTTTTAATGGGGATTATCAAGTACTTACCTACCCCAGGATATATCACAAGATTTCACCGTTCGATCGGATATGTTCGATACTTTTTCAAATTGTATGTAGGTAGAAAGAACGAAACAAATCTGTTACTGAGAATACCCTCTCTTTAGACACGATATTATAGCGAGAATTTTGTTATCGTTGTCAGTTGAGATATTTTATAACAACACAGCTTGCTATCGCCAATTGTATTAATAATACAAAATTATTGTTCTTCATAATCAAATAATTGGATACAACTACACTACCATTCAGTGGTTATTATTTATACGAGGTATAAATGAGAACTCTGCCATTCTGGGCAGTGTTGACCTGTGTGTCCCTGATAACTATCTTAGAAATAGAGAACATCAGTTGTTTATTCTCCCAAGGTGCAGAACCAACCTGCCACTGGTAATGCCAATTGGGAGGGCGATAACTATGTTCAACGAAATTGCTTCGGGTGTTGATATATTCCACCTACGTGAAGATGAGTATAGGTGGACGTTGTCTTATAAATTCTTAAAATAGGGTCTGCTTAACTCATCCGGTGTACTTCCTTATACCTATCTAATTAATATTTTTGTATGTACATATTTCTACTGTTTAATAACATATCGTCTCTGTTCTGGCAGAACACACTAACTGGAGAATACTAGTTTTGAGTAATTTGACTTTGAAGTTGTTAAAATGTTTGAAATGGTCTATCATGGGAGTTTATTAAGTAATCGTAAAAAGGATGACTTTAAAATAAAGAATGTTTATTTATTAAAAAGGTTTCCAGACGGCAAACTTTGAAATAAGAAACATTTTTGTATAACTCAATATATCATTTTTCGAATTAGTGTCTTCTGCCAGAACAGTGACGATATTATCTATCTCTTTTCTTATGTAATACTTACTGTTTTATATGTCTTTGTTTCTAAATGCCATGTTGTGAACGTCTTAAACTTATAATTTGTAATGTCCACAATATGTTAAAAATAAATAAATTGAAATTGAAATTGAAAATTATTCATGAAATAATAATATTATATAAATAGAGTATCCGATAAATATTCACAACATGGTGTTACCCGACTTCTAAGGTACACAGGCCTAACAATGACGATAATAATTTATATTCAATAAAGTTGTAGAATATATTATTTTAATGCATAGGTATTATTAAATTTAATATACACGACGAGTAATAAAATGAATCATGCGTATTTGGGGTTTTTACATGAATAAATTGAATAACTCTAATAAATTACAACCTTTTAGTATAGGTCATAATCAATTGCCAAAGAATTATAATACTAATAATAAAAACTGAATGATTTTGTTTTTTACACATAAACGACACGTTTCATGGTTTCCTGAGTACTCTTCCACGGTGGCCACATTCGAAGTTTGTGGAATTATCGGACTACCTTCTCATCCAAAGTCTTGGTTCTTCATCTGCATCTATTATACATCTCCATCTTTAAGTATGGTGTGATCTACCATCCAGCATCAAACCTCACAGTGATACACTCCTCCGTAGTCATTCTTCAACTTAAGCAAACGTATTATATTTAGTTGAGGACACTGCTGTGTTACAAATTAAAGTAATTAAACAATATGCCCTGCCTTTCACTACCACAAAATAATAATATTCAATTTCTCATTAGTCGTGAAAATGATACGTTATAGTCTTCTTTTCGGCACTCATTGAACTCATCGTTAAAATATTCGCCTGCTGTGCAATAGTCTACTATAGTAGGAGAAACTATGTATCAGTTTAAATCGCGGGGATTTACGTATTCTCTTTCTCTCACTCCTGCGGCAGGCCGTGAGTGATGCAGTACGAATCAAGTGATACGATTTGAAAACTACTTTCACTTAAGAGTATTAAGGAAATAAAAATAGGAATGGTTAATAATTCTTCCTCTTTAAAAAAAATCAATTCCTTTAAGCGTATAAGCCTATGGCGTCAACGACCAGAATCTACCCCATGATCGACGCGTTAGACATGCTTCCTGTATGGAATCATTGGGAAGGCTATGTAGTAACATTGTCTCCTATGCTAACTCACTATTCTACCCACCGCAGTATAACCTACTCCTAAACAGAAGATTGGAGCGGAACCTTTTTTGAGTTGCTCCGCTTCGAGACCTAATACTTGCTCCAGGGTCTGCTTCGCTCCGGGTAAAAAAAAATTATAGATATTAGGTATATGTATAGTAAAAAAAGTAGTTTTGCAATAAGGTTTATTATTTGTCCTTTTCATTATTAATTATATTAAACCAAATTCGACAGCAAATCGTCTTTCATTATCTGCCTCTTCTGTCGTGAGGTTATTTATTACTCGCCAGTGTTGCCGTATTTCAAATAATTTTAATGTTGCAAAGTGACAAATATAATATTATTTTCATTGGATTTTAGGGCGATAATTTTATAATAAAAAATCCGGAGCAGTGGAGCACTATAAATTGTTGGTGCTCCGCTGCAACGCTCTGCTCCTAAACCTTTTCGTATTTCAAACTTGGTTGTAAAGATATTATGTGTTTAAAAAGCGAATGTCTACTAAACCGATCTACGCATATCAGGTGATCTATTTCAGTCAGGTTTTATCAAAGGAGTAAATTTCAGGTATTCCTTTATAATACGACAGGTATCATTCAGAATTATATCCATCGTTCGATAAAATCATCATCGTCAAATCTAAAATCACTCAACATATTAATATAATAGGATAGGTATCTGATAATTATTACCAACCTTAAATATCTACGGATGCTTGATTAATTGGGAAACAGTATAAATACTTCAATATTATATCGTAGGTAGGTAGGCACGTAACTATTATATAGTATAAACTAGTGGTTTCAAACTTTTTCGTTTCACGGCTCCTTAAAAATACATATTATTAACAAATTATGGCAGTGGTTTCCAAACTTTAGGTTACTACGCCTCCCTTTTAAAACAATCTAATCATGGCGCCTCCCCCCTTTATTTCATTAAATACATTTTTACACAATGTGCTTTTTTCTACTATACGGGCTTGATATATGGATTTCATTGCATCTTATGCAGAAAATTCCGTTTCACATAAATATGATTTTACGAATGGTAGCAGTACCTACTGACATTGCTTTTCTTGACAAAATATTATATTAATCTTCAGTTCGATTCAACCAAAATTGAACAAAGGTTTTTGTTTCCATATAGCCATTTTTTAAGTCAGGAAATACACTACAAATAATTATAAAATTAAATTCTACATGTGAATTATCATTAATCACACACACCACACAATCACAACAAATTGTATCATACGGACACTTATATATATATTATAAAACGTTAATATTCTGTAACCGAAACAGCGACTTTTTTTTACTAATATAACGAATTTGTGATGTGTGTTTATCTCACTTAACTCGTCTCTTGTTGTGGGGGCCTTGCACGATAGTATATATTTAAAGAGGTACCTATCTACTATAATAAAATTAGTCTCCATATTATCTTCATACAGGTTCGCAAACAACCTAACTTTTATAGGAATGTTTTTATGTAGTTTATAACTAGCTGCCGTTTTATAAACTATGCACTTGCAAACTGCAAACCTGTGGCTACATTATTGTGTTAAACTTGTCGCGCCTACTTTTGCAACAGTCCGCGCCTCCCAGTTTGGAAATGGCTGCATTATGGGATGGGTGACCCTGTTGTTTACCACATATTTTCTCAAGTCTTGGAATCAAACTATCCACAGCTACCCTATTTTTTGGCAAAAAGACAAGAGGGATGTAAAATGATATGTATGTATGATGTGTATTTTCTGTGATAAGGTAAGAGCAGTATGATGTGTAAAATTTTTGTTATCGTCTGAAGAAATTCGCCACCGAATAATGCTAGTCTATCATTTTCAGTATTCATCGGCGGTTGCCGTGGATAATTTAAAATTACGTGTGTAATAATAGTACCCTTGTATAGATGATCCTGATTTCAAGTCTTCACTCATAGAGATAAATGATTTATCAATGTATTAAGGTGACGAGTAGATTTATGATTTTATAACCTCCATAATTTGACGTAGAACTACGTTTTTGTATTCGGCAAGGTAGATCGCCAACCTCCTTGTAATGATACCCAAAAAATGCTACATTAGAATCGCATATTACTTTTGATAATGATATGGATCATGGCTATTTCATAAAGAGGTTATTTAACAGATTTTTTACGAGATATGGATGTAAGGCACTTGCTTAACCAATTAAATATTTTATTCTCTGGGTATAAACAGGTATTTAAAAAATAATATGTGAATTTGCCGAAACACACGACTTTATAAACAGACACGCGCTCGAGCATCGTGGGTTTAATAGCAGGAATAAACCAGAAGGACTCTCGAGGTAGTCGAGAATGGTGGAGGAAAACATTTCTCAATAACTGTATTCCGGCAGCCATTTTATAACTCCCGTGAGATTTCAACCGATCTGGACTTTTACGTTATACATTAAATAAATACGTAAATAATGTACTTATTCTATAAATGAAACAAATTCAAAAAAAATCTTTTGCTAATTTCACATAGAACATGGTTCTACGTTGTACGTTCATAAATTCTCCGCCCGACTTCTCAATGATTGGGCAATATTAGTGTTTATCAGGAAACGGATATGGTCAAGCAATACAGAAGTGGTATTTGTATACGTATTAACTAAATATTAATCGATATCACAACACAAATATGAATTCATTTCCACTGCGCGAGTTAATCAAATAGTTAATCGTATCAACTATCATCTAACGCCGGATCTGTTTTTAATCTACGGCCATCAGTCAATCTAACTATTATCTCTGAAGTCCAGTTACAACTAGTTACGCGGTCGGATTGATATTTACGACTTGCCCAACACCGATCGTTAGCAATTAGGATGAAAATCGACGACAAAGAGTCGGAAGTCTCAGGTCACCCGTCAACTTTCATGGAGTGAATAAATCTCGTTCGGTCAGTTTGGGCGTTCACCTTTGATTTTGTTATTTATTGCAGTCAAGAAAGCTGAGCGATAGCTTATAGTAATACATTTTTAAGATTGGACTTACTGTAATATTTTTTCTGCCTAGGTAATCCAAAATCAACAAAAATGTGCTCACATAATAGTTAAATTTCGGAATTTCCAGAAAAATCGATTTTTAAAAAGGCAGTTTCTCATAACTATTATATTTTATGAGAAGATTAATCATATAATATATATTTACGAGTAGCGAAGGGTGAAGGTAGGCTGTTAAGATCCGACAGAAATAGTGTTCACTAAGCTTTCTCCAGTCATATTTATTTATTTTCATTGACACTACAGTATTCAGACACCGCTGGTTAGTTTTTAAAAATCCATTAAACCCTGCCCAACCAAACCATAATAATTTTGGTATATTTCAGGCGATCCGACAAATTTGTGCAGACTTTTTCATTCATATTTATTTGTTTTCGTTGAATTAGAAATACACATGTTGTTAGTTTTTTTTAAATTCATTAAATCCTGCCTAAACCAAACTACAATAGATAAAAATATTATTATATCTATAAAATATCCAAAATTATGTATGATTTAATGGCATAATTTTAGATATTTAGAGATAGATGAGTATTTTTTGACTATTAACTATTAAGGTTGGGTTTCGCAGGATTTAATTTAATTTTAAACACCATCTATAAATTGTAGTCTTAGTTAAATGAAAACAAATTCGTATGACTGATAAAGTTTGGTGTGCACTATTTATCCGGAATCTTAACAGCCTACCTCTACCCTTCGCCACTGATATTTACATAGCTCTCTGTATGGCTACCAGCGTTGCGAATTTAGCGTTTTTGTTGCTAGATCAAGCATTTTTGCTTGGAAAAACGCATCTGGCATGTAGCATTTTTACTAGCGGTTTTTAATGCCTCCAACAGCTTTAAATGTGTTCATGTGTTAAGCGCTAGATATTTTTTAGTTTATTTATTTTCTTGCGCGTCAAATTTTTGACTATCAGATACTTGATGCATGTAGGTCTATCTCTTTTAGTGAGAAATAAAACACGATGAAACATGCTTTATTTAATGTTTTCGTATATTATTCCGAATCTCCGCGTATATAAATAATAATTAGTATTTATCCAACAGGTATGTTCTTTAATTCTCTATGTCTGTCCTACAAGAAAAAAGCTGTCGTCTTCAAACATGAAGCGAAACTTGAACGCCATTTGCACAATATAGGTAGGTATTTCTTGCCAATTTTGAAATATATTTCTGTTAAAATGTGTGGTTTTTACACTCTCAATTTTTTTTCGATTTTTGCACTTTTTTTTCGATACGCGAAAGCAAAGGTATTTACAAAACCTAACGTTTTTTTCCTGCCAAATAGCTTATTTTCATATCCTGTCTGGCATGTTTTTGTCAACGACAGTTGGCAACACTGATGGCTACATTATCAAATCAGAGTCAGTTTTAAATTGAAGGATGATGGAGGGCTATATATTATATGGAGAGTTAGCTAAGTACATTTTGTATCTCGTATATATTTGTATAGATTGACTGTCTTTGCGAACCACAGATTATGAAGTTCAAATTGTTAGAAATACTCATTTTTCCTTCTTAACTGCTAGACAACGTTTTATTCCCGCTACAATAAAAACTTTTAAAAAGAGACAACACTTATCCATATAATTGGATTATTTTTACAGAAAACAACCGTCAGCATTTTAAGCAACCGAATTGTGTAAAATAATAATCAATATTTTCCAACTTATACGTGGACTTTTTCTTAAGGCGATTGGACCGATTTGAACTCAATCAGCCTTCGCGCCCTATATGAAAAAAAAATAGTGAAACAAAATAAGGGAATTTTTTTTTTTAATTTGATTGTATAACTTTGTCCCCATTATTTAAGAACATCCCCAATAAAAATTATCAAGGAAAACACATTCAAAATAATGCTCGTTGTATTTTATACTATGTTTCTTTATATAACTATTTTCGCTGAAGAGATAATGAGATTTTAATTGCCCCCTTTAAAATGCACGTTAATTACATCGATCGGCCGCCTGGTCATTACGCACCGTGTGCGTCTTCCGCGTCCAAAGTATTAATTTTCATGTCGTGAACTTCTTTAAGTATTACCTAATCATTTGTACTATTAATAATAATAGTCTGACCGTCCGTAATCGAATATATTTTTGAAGTTATGCTTCTTTTGGCGCGTTTGGGAAATCAGATCAGAGCGTATTTTGGCGTGTGACATGTAACATTTAATTTATTTTTTCACACGAAAAAAAACGCACTCGATTAGATTCGAACCATTGATTGTTACTGTATGATACTGCAATCGTGACTATTATACAGTATAATATTATAGTTTAGAATTGTTCCGTTGCCTAGGCAGCGAATTAATTAGGACAATATTTTCAAGTTTGCCAAAGATTAGTGGTCGACTTTTGCGAATGATTTTTTTAATTGGTTTAAATTTTATAAAAGGTTTTTGGCATCAACTACAGGTTTGACCGTATCATTCGAAGAGCATGGAATACAGATTTAGTCTTTGACGGCGCTGAAGAATGAGTAAGTACAGCAAAGCAATACTGCGTACCGAATCTGGAAAGCCCTGAATGGACTGTGAATCATGATAGGCCGCACTCAAACGATATGTTGAAATGGGGTATCTCATGCCTGTGTGTGCGACGAAATTCAAAGCATGGAATACCCACTATAATTGTATACATAGCCCCCACATCCTGATGCAGGCCCTCAGGCTAGGATCTTTGGCGACCCCTCCTACCTATCGCTAAAGATAAAAGCAGTGTAACGCTCTACACTGTAGAGTATAGTAGCAGTGTTTTCCAAATGGTGTACGCGGTAAAATTAATATGTATATTTAGTGTTTTACTATTAGAGAGAATTTGTGATGTATGTTTATATCACTTATCTGATTGACTCGCCACGCCGGGCCCTTTCTGAGCCTGGGCCCACAGGCTAGAGCCCTGTCAGCCCCCTCCCCCCCCTCTTTGTAGATTGTTGTAGATGATTGTATATGTACTTCAAAATTCTACAAGCCAAGGAAACTGGTGTTGTCCTTTGGCGATACTATAATATAGCCATTGAATACCCGATATAAATAAGAATAACTTAATTTTGAGTATATCTCTATTTAATAATCAATAACTGTGCCCAGCACTATATTATAAAAAAGCTGTGATTCAGTTACTGATTTTAAAATCGTCCTTCTGCAATTATCTTCTGTCGCAAAAAATATTTAAAAAGGGAATGTAGTCGGGCATTCCTTTTTCAAAAAAACGAGACCGTTTATTTTAAAAGGGATCGTTTAGCTGCAACTTCGGATTGATGCAACTTATATGAAAAATTTAACGGCACTCGGCTGCTCTGATATAACGGGACGCTAATTCAATTTTTGTTCGCGCAAAGTTCAGGCGGGAGAAAATATAATAAAATCAACGCCACACGTGTACGCATTGATGTGATCGATTTAATATCGCGTTTCAAGTTCACGTGTAACATTTCAATACATCATTAATGGCTTGATGTTTCAATAAAATGCGTCGGTTATCTTTGAAATGAAAAAAATATATAATTTGTTGCCTGTCTGTATCTTCAGTAGAGACAGTAAAATCAAATTTATTTATTTATTATTTATATTAAGTAGGTACTATATATAAGAATATTGAATATACCCAAGATTTTAAAAATGTTGGCTTATTTATTATAAAAATAACATAACTTTGAAAAACATCAGAAGCATACATACTATTATGAAGCATAGAGGCGAAAGCACCCACCCGAAAAGTGAAAGACGTAAGCTCGATGTATTTCCATCAATAATTGACACTTAAGGCATAAAGTCCACTAAAGCGGGCTTGCGGCGCGCTCGCGCATATTCTATGTGAATCATCGAAAATACAACGTAATCAAATACGCCAGCGCACACTGGATTTGACGACGCATTGTGCCTGCGTGCCCCATGATTCATCGTTTTTTGGCTTCTCAGCGATACGAATTAACGAAAATACAACGTATTCCATTCATTGAACACGGTAAGCAAAATCACGCTCCTCGAAGCGTCGTCGATAGACGGGCGAGAAGCTATTATTTAATAACAGTGAACCCATTGTTTAGTTTGCTGCGTGTCCAACATTTTGCTGGTAGAATGATGTCATCGTGAATATTAATTACAAGCCCCGAGAAATAATATAATATTTGTATTGCTTTGTTATGAGAGACGCTGATAATAATAATTATTTTGTGCTTCTTGGGCCCCTTATTACATAGGTGAAGGGTAATGCTCCGGTGGGAGGGGGCCTACTCAGTAGTGAGCGCACCGAGCGCTTTTTTGATGGGCTTTATGCCTAACACCATTTAAGTAATAATTATAAATTATAACATATACCTACTCATATATTACATCAGACACCGTAATTAGGTGGGACGTAGGTGGCTCAATTGGTAAAGCACATATGCGTGAATCCAATAAATGTGGGTACGAGTTCCACTCTGTGTGGTAATTTTTTTCCAATAGATGTTTATAAATTATGGATACTATGAATTTATAATAGTAAAAACAAAGAGAGACTGCACGTTTAGTATAACTTTATAGAGCATTGTTTTTCAACCTTTTTGAGTTAAATTAAGAAGTTTTGCTTGAAAAAAATCACATTTTGTACCTTCGATTCTGTAATTTCCTCAGTTTTATTGTTAGAAGATTAGGTAGTGTTAATTTTATGAGACAGTTACATTTTTTTATTAATAAATAAACCATTTTCTTAATTATACTTCCTCGCCGTTGTGTCATTCGCTGTATTTTCGTATACTAGCGAATAATGGTAACGCGAAATATGTAATTTCCTCAAAAGTCATATCATTAAAAATGATCTTGAAATCCTTTATACAACGTTTTCAATCGCAGAATCAAGCGAGATCCGGAATTGAAAACGTTAGAGTCTTGAGTCCAAATCTATATTTTAATATTACCTATATAATTCAACAGAATCAGAGATAGGTACATAATATTCTTGCTTCAGGCGGCCACCCAATGTTTAGCAATTCCAACAATGCTATCAATATACGATACTTATTTAAATAATATTTCCTTCTCTGTAATTTTTTGGCAATACCAGATATTATCATCTGAACGACCAGAAGTTGTTTAATATTATTACAGCCTAACACAGAACATAGACAGGAAGCCATAATTTGGCGGGAAAGAATTTTAATTGAAAAAAAATTACGAACATGGAAATGAAATTCAAAGAACATCATTGATCTTGTGTCAAGAGTTTTGACGGTGGCTGTATTATATATGTTTTTAAATTGAGTTATTTAAACAATAATTAAGATATATTTTGATAAATGATTCTTGTCTATTCAATAATGCTGTGAAATTAGATTCAATAAATCACAATTACCAATGTTAATATGTGAATAGACAACCGGTAGGTACTATTTATTTTAACATAAAAACACATTAATTAAAGCTATTCTATGGTCGCGGTCTGATATCAGTCCAGCAATTTTCTTGCCAGAACTATCATTTTTAAATGTCAGTGGAGAATACTCCATTGTAGACGATTATTTAATACCAACATAAACATAATTTAATTTGCCAACGACATCTGTTTGTAGGTATGTATTATAAATTGACCACCGGCTTGCTCAGTAATACGTAAGCAGCAATTACACCAACGTAACCAACACAATCAAACAAAAGCTCCAATTAAGTAGATACATTTCACGCCTACAACACATACATAGGATTACACACACAATCTCAAAACCAGTGTCACTCACACTATCACGTGACCTGATGATGTAAGTATTTTAGCCCAACGAACCCTCCGGTGGTTAAAGATGTAATTTTTTTTAACATTCATTTCGGCGCGCCGGACCTAATACCAAACAGTTTCGCGGTCTAAACAGCCGACTACCGTGACAGCACAATTTTCCAGACTGATTTCTTTAATATCTATTTATGTGCTTCTTGTCCTTTTTTCATGTAAATAGGTATTATAAAAAGGTAAAATATAATATTTCTGTCCATAAATACTAAATAATATGAAAAAATGACAATTTAATTAAGTATAACTATTATTATTAAGAAGGTAGGTACTTCAGTGAAACGGCAAATAATTTTCAACTATAGGTGCGACGAAATTTTGGACTCGCTGGCAATCGGTGAGCGAAAGTTGAGCTGTGAACACGTCAATTTGTTTCGTGATGGCGACGGGGGTATTTATTCTTAAATCGTGTATAGATGACTTAAAAACGTTACGCATTTACTTGAAAAAGAAAACATGTCAATGAATATATTATTATTGTTACTAATAGAACAATAAACAGAATATTAAATGGACGCAAGTTAGCCTAGCCACGATCTTTTTAGACCATGCCTCAACTGAGGTATACCTATATAGCCTTATCTAATAACATATTAGTTATGGTCTACCTATCAACCCAGTCAAAATAAAAACGTTCCAAAAATGATATGAAGGGGTTTTAATATTAAAGTTCATAAGCTTTCCCCTAGTTATAGTATTTTGGTTGCTAGGTATACTAAACTTGCGTTGGTTGAACCATAGCGTTAAAGCATCCCATAAATATCACCTTAACAATATCGTGTCACAAAATAATGAAATACGTATTTTAAATTAATTTATCGAATATCCAGACGATTAGCGTGTGTTATTTCAAAGACCGAAATGAAAGGGGGGTGCGAGCATTGAATTACAGTTGTTTTTAATCTTTTTGTGTCTGAGCGCCCTCCCCCGCGGTCTATGGGACCCCACCTCTATTTTCTTTCCCACGACAGTCACCCGTCATTTGGCTTTACAACTTTTACTCTCACAAAAAGGATTTTTTTATCCGTCTCGAATCATTTGGCGGGAGGATAATAAATTTTATCGCGGACTTAAAAATAATAATGTAAGGGGTGGCTTAATGCGGTGACGAGGGAGTGTTAACGCTAATTGATTTCATCTTACTACAGTTAAATTATATACCTACTGTGGATCCTGTGTTAAACGAGTGTGACAGAGTTTAATCCGTTTGTTGAGAGTTGTTTTATTTATGTTGGTACCACACCAAGAATAAATTATAGTTTCATACAACAAAACAAAAGTTTTCAACACATCCGTTCTCAGAGCATATTCATCTAACAATGTTCTCAACAAATTTTTGACAAGACCCGGTAGGTAGTTATTAGTCGCTCTACCCATATGGGGATGGGAAAAAGAAGAGAATGACATGGAGAATATTATTAACTGAAACAGTATAAAATGAAGCATTTTGGCTACACATAGTAATGTTATATTAATAAGAATATTTTAACAAACCAATTTCCCCGCCCGTGCTTCCCTGCTCCGTAGTATAATAATATAATCTATATTAGTTATAATGGGAGCTATATTTTGTAATTGTAAATCAAATAACATTAGGTATAGGTAGCACAACCAGAGTTGAGGCGACCAGGGGCCTTATGTTAGAACTTACGAGTTGTAGTCGCCCGGTCGACATGACGTCATATGAGATCATTGTGACGTACTAGCGGAGTAATAATAGCATTCGAGAAAATAACGGTAGTCAAATGCTGGCGTTATTCATTGTCCCCATACACAAATAGGTGTTTCAGCGTAATAATATCTATGGTGAGCAATGTGTGTTGGGCGGCTTTCCTCGAGCGTGTATTGGTGACGTCACAATTACGTCATGTCGTCGGGTGACTTGATATCACTAGTTAGAACATAGGGCTGCAGAATACTCACACAGATGCATTGTTTACAAACAGATGTTTCAAATTTTTAAATTGACTTTAAATCAAAACAAAGGAGATTCTTTGTTTTGATTTAGGAAAACAAAATCGAGCTGATCAAAAAAGGAACAGCTTGTAAAATGTAAAAGAATACTGCATTCTTCAAAAATACACCAATTCACACAATCTTTCGTATCTGTGATCGCCTCAACTTTCGGTAACAGACCTATAGGTAGGACTGGCTCTGATTCATAGATCGCGTTAGAATTTCAGTAAACTTTAGTTTTAATGTGGATGATAGCATTTCCTAATAATTTAAATTAAATACAAGACTAATAAAGACAAAACTATTTTTTTATTAGCAAGTAGGTACGTTATGACTAAAATTTTGAAAGATATAATCGAGTTATGTATCAATTATCGGTACCTTGATTCAATCCACAAAAGCCTAACAATATTAGAAAATTTACCGTTGCATGACTATTAATTAATTTCGTCGTAATTAGATAGGCCACATGTGGCTAAATTGGTAAAGCACAGGCTCGACTTCTGTCAGGTGTTGTATTTTTTTTGACGATTTTTTTCATGTACATCTGTAAATATGAGATTACTACCTATTCCACATAATTTAAGAACGACCAGGCCTGGTTTCGTATGTGTAACCGCTTGTTATAAAATTTGAAGAAGGGGAATAAAAGAGGCCATGACTCAATTTGAGCAGTAAGACGTGGGAATATGAGAAAAAACATGTAATTTATGTCAGATACCGAATTAGAACATGCACCCACAGTATGACAGATTCTAGAAACTATTTCATTTTGGGTAATACACGTAAGTTAACTGCAATGTGCAGTTTAATGACACTGTATCTAGTGAAACAAGACGGAAGCGGGAGGTGGGATTGGGATGATTACTTCCATCTTTTCCATGACATTCAGCCAAAATATAAAATATGATATCATTGATGTAAGTGACCAATCTATAAAACTGTATTGACTTGTTTGCATATTATGAGTATTATGACGGTTACATAGCCTATAAAACAAATAAAAATCGATACTCCCCACTTATTTAAAGTATGTTCAAGACAAAAAAAATGTATCGTCGGTCTGTGCCAGCGATGGCAAACATTTTTATGAAAAACAATAAAATATTTATAATAACGAGCCAAAGGAAAGTATCGGGGTAAAGAATTAATAATATAATAACTTCACCCTCATTTTTTAAAACAGTTTACAGCATTGCGTTCGAAACACAGGCAATTACACTTTGATCGTAACTCGCCCTATACAGACTATACTAAAGGGTCTTGTAGGTCTATTCTATACTTATCGAACACTAAATTGATAAATAGTATCAAACTTAGGGTAGGTTTGTATCAAAATATTAGCACTTATTGTAACAATTACACGAAGCCGGTTTTTATTGTTGCAATAAGTGCGATATTTTAACAGCAGCAAGATAGGTGCTGTTAAAATATAGCACTTATTGCAACAATAAAAACCGGCTTCGTGTAATTGTTACAATAAGTGCTAATATTTTGATACAAACCTACCCTAAGTTTGATAATATTTTTCACTTTATCACTTTAGCGGTCGATAAGCATAGAATAGACCCATTGGTTTAGTTTAGGTCCTGGATTTAAGATGTAAAATGCGAAAGAATAATAATAATAATATGTACCTAATTAAACATGTTTCAATTTTATGTTTAGTATGTAGCAGTGGCAAAAGGAGGAGGTAGGCTGTTAAGATCCGACATAAATAGTGCACACTAAACTTTGTCAGTCAAACGTATTTGTTTTCATTGAGCTAAAACTAGGATGTATTTTATAGACAGAAGAATATTTTTTATCGGTTATGGTTTGGTCTAGGCAGAGCTTAATTAATTTTAAAAAAAATCAACCCACACCATCTTTAATATTATGTATTATTAATTCAACGAAAACAAATTAATATGACTGAAAAATTGTACATTATTTTTGTCGGATCGCTCATAGCTAGGGAATCCAATACCGAGCCAAAATTATGATCCCGGGATTTCGGGATTACAATTTGACAATCCCGGGATCCCGGGACTGATCCCGGGATTTGCATTTTTTTCCATTGTTAATATAAAATTTTTATATTCACAAATAACATTGATAAAATCTGTCAAAAATAAATCTAGTATAATTTATACTATTTAAGACATTTATTGTTAATATTGTATATCTACGTTCAATCTTGGAAATACATAATTTTAATGGAGTAAATAATATTGTAATATAAATAATAATGTGAATTTAATATGAGATTGCTGTTTCTGATAATAAAGACTTAATGAATGGATTAGCGAGATTTAAAATAGTAAAGCAAATAATCATGGCGTACTTTTGGCCTTTCCGCTTCATAAATCTAATTAGTCAGCCAAATATGAAACTGCCGTAAAACTTATGAGATCATGGTGGAATAACTTTGTTAAAAGTGCGAAGCATTGTTTTTTTCCATCCTTCTTATTTTTAATAATTTATGTGAAAAAATAAAATAAATCGTCAACTTACACATGGGTATAAATCAAACTTCATTCAAACTCAGTTAATTTCTAATGTAGTTATTTTTTATTATAAGGATTTTTTCTGTTATATTTTTGCTTTTATTTTTCATGTTCCATAAAAATTGATAAAAAAATCAATCCCGAAATCCCGGGATTATGTTTATCAATCCCGGGATTCATAGGTATCGAAAATAGCTCGGGATCCCGGGATCCCGGGAGTCGGGATCCCGGGATTGGAATCCCTACTCATAGCATACCTAAACTATTATGGTTGGGTTTAGACAGGGTTCAATTGAATTTTAAAAACTAACCTGCACTACCTACAACTTATATTCTTAGTTAAATGAAAACAAATAGGTATGACTGACAAAGTTTAGTATGCACTATTTATCGGATGAAAATGATGTAATATATTCTAAAAATATGTTTTTTACATAATTATTATCTGTTTGTTTGTTTATTACAACAACTAGTAATACAATTAAAGTATACCATTTGATCTAATTGTATGCGGGGTAATCGGGCAAAGGGGCGTATCAGTTGGTAGTAAAAAAGTGCAAAGTTATAAAACGTATATTCTAGTATTAGAGGCATTATAGCCATTGAATGAAGCCGAGACCTTCACAAACTTTCTAAGCGTATTAAAAGGATTATAATAATTAATTGAAGTGATTTTTATAATGCGTAGTTTTTTTAATATTATCTGAGATAGTTATTGGAAATATTCGAATATATAGAGAATTTACATAGACCGTCGGCATACGTATTAATGTGACAAAATGTTATGTAGGCAGCGTTAAGTGCCGATAATCGGTATTTAACGTTTTTTATGGCATACTTATTATAATTATTGGATATTAATTAAGCCAAAATCTTGAAATTTGAACATTATACGCTTGGCATTATTATTTCGTCATTCATAACATGTCAAACGGAATTTAAATGAAGTGTTTCATAAAACGGCCGTCAAGCGTATCATTAGCGAAATCACGGTCCCTCAAACTAAGAAACCTAGGTGCCTAATTGGTTCCATCAGTTTTGTGCTGAACGGTGTGATACTTTGCATTATGTTCTGGCATTTGTCGCTGTTACCACCCAGCGGCGAAGACTGCATATTATAGGTCAACCTTATTACTATAAATAATTTTTAATTTGATATTGACGTACAATTTATTAAATAAAAATAGTTTTATTTGCCAACGACGTAATACGTCGTATATGTAAGAAAGTTGAAATAATACATTATAAATAAATACAGATAACAGCAGGTCAGTTAAAAGTTTAATACAATATGCCATGACCCGACATCTGTCTATAATTACTTGCCGGGTAATGTAATGTATTTTCTGTATGGATTTTATGCCATGTGCCCTCAGGATGTCTGGAGCATTGCATACAAAATGATAGGCTCCAATGCGTAAGCCTACATCTAAATCTATGCGTAGGTATAATGTATTAATGTATTAAAATAATTAATAATGAGATAATTAAAAAAAAAATTAGATGGCATTCAGTTAGGTAGGTAAATAGATAAATAATGTAAGTAGATGGTTTTAAAAAATAAAAAAATATTTTCATTAATATAATGATTTCTGATAAATGTTAAGGAAAATACATAATTTCAGCTCATCGCTCAATTTTATATCGTCAGTGAGTTATTGAAATTTCATCGAATTAGTGTGTATCTATTCATCAATGGTAATATCGTAGTATCTTCTTATTTTCCGACAAGTGTGTTCTTTTTCTCTGATCTCCACAGCCTACCTCGTTCCAAAAGTCACCCTTCGCCACTGGTGCCATGCACTATGCACTATGCACTAACTTTGTTTATAGCGCAAGAGTAGATATCTAAAACTATCAAAAATATATATTTTATTACTTTCAAAACTCAATATTCTGTTGGCTTTTTCTGAAAAATAATGGTTTTGAACTTTTGCCTCTTTTCTTTCGCACACATAGTTGTAATTGTAAGCTTTTTATAATGTCAAATTAAAACCAAAAATAGTAGCCTTCTTCTATCATTTTCCGACTTATCTTGCATTTGTTTTTTATATTCTCACAAATCGGGATTGTGCTGGCTATAAACAAACAAATCTTAAACAATATTTACCTCAATCAGACCATTTATTATTCAGGCATAAATTCTTTGAGAAACGCCGTAAAAAATATTAAAACGACATCTTGAATCACTACTAATTAGTAAAGTACGAGGCTTTACTGAGATTGACTAGCATAATAATATTATATTTCCAACGATCCATTTAAACAAGTTATTTATACCTACAACATATTATAATATAATATTATGTTGTATTGTTGTATATTAAGGTATTATAAGGCTTCGCCTAAAAACAAAACCATACAAAAGACTTGTTACACATATTCTGTAGCTTTACATTATTTAATACGGATTTGATTTCAAGCAATATATTCTAATAATGTTCTAATTAACGATAATAATGATAAACATTTCTATTACCGAAATCAAATAATATTGTTAATTCTATACATTAACAACCATCTTATATCAGTGGCGAAGGTGGAGGTAGGCTGTTAAGATTCGCCATTAATAGTGCACGTTAAATTTTCCCAGTCATTTGTATTCGTTTTAATTGAAATAATACTACAATTTATAGATGGTGCAAGAGTTTTTAAAATTCAATTAAACCAAGACATAATAGATAACAGTCAAAAATACTCGTATATCTATAAAATATCTAAAATTATGCAATTAAATCATAGCTTTGGATATTTTAAAGATATAATAATATTTTGTATCTATTATAGTTATAGAAATGAGACTACAACTTACAGGTGATGTTGGTTAGTTTTTAAAATTCAATTAAACCCTGCGATCGAAGTCATAATCGATAATAATAAAAAATAGTCGTGTATCTAGAAAATATCTAATATTATGCAGTTAAATCATACATAACTTTGAATATGTTAAGTATATATATATTATTATATGTTTTATCTACCATAGTTTAGTTAGGTAAGCTTAATGAAATTTAAAAAAAATGAACCAAAAATATGTGTACTTAATATGTATTTTTAATTCAACGAAAAAATAAGTATTAATGAAAAAGTGTACACAATTTTGTTGTATCGCCCAAAATACCAAAATATACCAAAACTATTATGGTTGGTTTAGGCAAAGTTTAATTGATTTTTAAAAAATAACCAATACCATTTGTAAATTGTAGTGTTAGTTCAATAAAAACAAATACTTATGACTGACAAAGTGTAATGTGCACTATTTATGGTGGATCTTAACAGCCTATCTCCACCCTTCGCTACTGTCTTATATAGATAGTACTGATAAATTTTTCAAATCTTTCAATACCTTAAAAATATCAGTGTCAAAGACTATTTTAAGTTACAACTTAATAAAATTTGTTGTGTGATAAAGCGATAGCGAAAATAGGTACGACTTTATATTACTTATATTTTGGCAATTTTAAATTACACACATGTCCATCGAGCCAATAAATTATTACAGCCTATTCGATGAGTTAATTCTTTTTAATGTGTTTCGGATCAAATTTGGGATCACAGAGATTATCAATATATTTTTTATCGTGAATATTTTACAAAAATTATCTCGTAATAAATTATACTAATAGTTTTATAAATGCGTTTAAAAATTAATAAATGTAAAAAATCCTTACACCACTGCACAGTTATGTACCGAAATATGACTATATTCTAAAACATTAGAGCGAGAGGTTTAAAAGAATACTATTTTATGTAACAAAAATACTTTATGCAGTCATCAAATGTTTAAAATAACTATAAAGGATAATAAGGCTTCAAAATTATATAATTATATTATCTACGTTTAAGGAGTGTCCAGGATCATGGTTTGAAAATACAATAAAAACTCAATTTTGACCTTCGACGAGCATGTCCCCCCTTAAATTAAGCAGTATTGGAAGGATAGATTATTTTCGAACGGTATGATAAAATTAACAAGGTTTACTTTTTTACATTATGGATCACATCTACAGGATGCTCTTTATATTATCATTTTTCCATCAATGACGTCATCCGGTGTGTGCCGAAATTCCTCAGAAAAAATAATAGTTTCCTGCGAATAAATACGTAAACGTAATCATACGCTACCGCTGTGAAATAATTTGCCAACGCTGAGCGATCACGCAATGCAAGCATTAATATTTAACAATACGCCATTATACCTTAATAAAGTGAATCACAAAATCCGCAACGCATAAGTAGCAATATATTTATTTTCTACCAGTCATTATCAATATTGCATAACAATTCAATCATATTATGCATAAAGCTACCGTGTAGAAATCTAGCTAATGGATGAGTAAATACATTCGTAAAAACTACGGTAGATACTCACCAGTGGCGTGCGATTCACAGATGCTATTGATGCAGCGCAAAAATGTTACATGAGGAACAACAAACTGCTTTATGAAAACAAAAATTAACGTAAACTATTTAAGTACTGAATAACTTAGTTTCATAGAACAGGTTGATATGATATAAATGCGAAAGCCAGTCACCAGACATGACCCGTCAGAATTTTCGAGAAGCGGCTTGAAGTAAAAGACTAAAGTCGTGTCCGGAAACTTGTACGTATGCAGTTCGCCGTATCACACTTCACCGTGAAATGTTATATCAGTAAAGACCGTCTAACCCAGCGATACTCAACCTGCGGCCCTTTAAGCTTATATGTGCGGCCCGAAACACATTTATTATCAGGAATTTCGTATATCTTGAGATTCGTTTCGACTTTGACGCACAGATAGTGCACAACAGCACACGATTAATTTAAAAAACACGCATAATTTTTAAAATCTCAAAAACGTTTTGTAAAAAAGGGGGGGTTTCATGATTTTTTTCGTCACACCAGTGGTGATGCGGCCCGGGTTACTTTAAAAATATATGTATTTAGCCCGAAGAAAAAAAAGGTTGAGTATCATTGGTCTAACCTCTTTGGGTCGTATATTACTGACATAAAATTCATGCCCAAATAAAACACGGTTCTACACTTTACACTTTACAGGAAGCCAGCAGCAAACAATTTTTGAAAATAGCCGATATACTGGATTATTTGTCAGGTTAGGTTAGGTTTCCATTCTTGAATTCATGAATTTTGCCAAAATCAGCTATAAAAATTGAATTAATGTTCATATTGAATCTAATAAAATTGGACCTAGTATCCGGTAATCTCTTTCCGATAAGAAAGCTCACGGCGAACTGTGCCACGGTTAAATGTTTTACGTACAATTTACATGTAACCTACTACAGTATGTACAATGTATGCTACCAACGTGTTATTTTTATATTTTCTGCATGTTTTATAAAAGCTGTAACGTAATTTGTTTTAAATAGTTACACACACACTGACAATATATCTTTACGCTGTACCTAATTTGAATACATCGTTGCGAATTATAAGTCGGATATCAAATTTGCATAATTCTATATCAACAACCTGTAATAAACAATTTTACCCAAAAAATTGGATCTTGTATTAAAATGCACACTTCCTTTGAAAGCGCAATCCAGAGCATTTTAAATATCTTTTTTACATTTCTCACGTATCCGATATAAGTTTGTGATACTAATAATATGACAATCATTTAAAATTCTTTGCAATAATTATTAAGGTAACCAATAAGTACCTACATGGCAAAATTCCATTATAAATATTACCTGGATAGTTTTAAATTACTATTAAATTAATAATAATATTGAATTAATGAACTTTTTAAGTAATATTGAAACAGTCATTCTACCCTTCCTTTAGACCAGAAAATGGTGCATAATGAATGGACCATTTCAACAAGAGCGGAAGTGCCTGTTAAACAGAAAATATAGTTCATAACTTAGTTTAATTTTTAGTAAATTCGCGGTACTTTACTGAATAATGCCTTAGTTTAAAACACATACTTCAAATCTAATTAAAATTGGCTTAAATAATTATTAATACTTACCTCATACCATTTGCACTAATAAGTAGAGTAAGTATATCAACTCTTTGCTTTATAAAGCAATTTATATTATTATTATCAAAATCAAAAGTATTTTTTCAGTATTAATTGCATCTAAATACAACCACACGATGTTTCTAATTTTTACTGAGGCGTGTGCGTACAGAGACAAAATCAATATAGTAAAATAATGTCATTGTTTATTGTAGGTAATATAAAGTTGTGGAGCTAATTTGTGATGTTTTCTGTTACCATCTCCGTACAACTTCACAGAAATAATATAAATGGCAAAGTCTTCGCAGACAGAGAAACTAATAACAATTACTATAGATCCACCAGTAAAAGTCAGTGAAGGCGTCACATGTTAACATTTGACATAACATTCAATACTTTTTATACTGTAATGGGCTTAGTTCTAAATTCAAACACCAGTGACTATTTATGATGGTTTCTATTTATAAGTGTTGCCCTATAAGTGCGCGTACCCTTAATGGGGAGTTTAGTCGTATTGCTGATTTTACGATGTTGTGTCGAATCTCGAATCGAGACTACACTATACCTTAATAATACATAATTTTTAAGGCTATACTTCAGCTGAGACCGACACTACGAGACGGGCAGATTGTGCAAATGACGCGTGACGAACAAAATATAATTTTTCATAAAAATTCAACATACGTCCATTTAATGTTATGTTTATTGTTATTTTAGTAATAATAATAATAATATATTCATTGACATGGTTTCTTTTTCGAGTAAATGAGTAACGTTTTTTAGTCATCTTTACACGATTTAAGAATATATTCCTCCGACGCCATCACTAAACAAATTGACGTGCTCACAGCTCGACTATCGCTCTCCGATTGGCAACGAGTGCATTTTCGTCCCAACTATGTTGGAAATTATTTGCCGTTTCATTGCTGTATACTATCAATACAACAACACGCCACTAGATCCAAGTGAAACACGTTACAGAAATACTCAGGTACAAGAAAATCACATAAAATGTATTGACCTGATCAAACATCGAAGACTGAACCCACGTAATGAGAATCCGGAGTCTTGCGCATTTCACTACAAGTTCATCATTGGCAAAGTGCCTATCACTGCTTAATACCTACCTCTCGAAGCCGATTCTACTCCTCTCAGCCGTGTGCGTCGCGTCCGCAAAAAAATTTAATAGATCCAACGAGTTAGGCCCGTTTCAGACGGGACACCGGTGTCACGCTCGATGTAATATATGAGGTCTTTGTATTAGAATAAAGGGGCCTTTGTATTATGTTTATGAACGCCCCAGAGCTAATGAGTCAACGCATAATTTCGCGTTATAAATTAGAACATAAAACTCGCTGCGGTAATAAAAACAAGTGTATCGGCGCCTTGAGAATGTAGCGGCCGACGGAAAAGTGTACCGGACACGCGTTGACTCATTAGCTCTGGGGCGTTCATAAACATAATACAAAGGCCCCTTTATTCGAATACAAAGGCCCCTTGTTATATACGAGCGCGACACCAGTGTCCCGTCTGAAACGTGCCTTATATTATGTTAACCTTTTATACGTCGTCTACATTTCGCTTACTACTGTATGACTAAATTAATAAATTTTCCTGCGATTGTTTATTCTTCGAGATACGTGTCCAGCCAATTTTAAGCTTTACACAGTTTTATTTTCTAGTAAGATGGATGCTTTAATAAACAATTCATAATACTATTTTGTACATGATGTCGGTAGGTACATAATATGTACAATAAAAATCCCTCACAACGATTATAAAGGCACCCGTATACTGTTGGCACATTTAGACAACAACAACATTCAAGTCGCACAGAAAAGGCAACGCTTCTTGGAAAGCTATATTTTAACGCCATATTCAATTAGAGTTCCCACACACAATCGTCATATCCAATTAATCGATATGTCCGTTCGCTGGAAGGCAACCGGGCGGTAGAATTGAGATGATTATCAAAGTGTTTTTTTTTTTGTTTTTTTTTTCATAAGCGTGTTGCTGTTGTTTTCTTTGTATTCTTTCTTTCTGTGTCTGTTCTATTTTTAAATATACGCAACGTGAGAATGAAACAATTCGGCGCCGTCGACAGGGCACCGGGTCAAATGGGCGCCGGGGTAACTGAGCGACGGACAACTGGGCGCTGCACATATGAATAAAATATATTTTAATTTAAACCACCAAGTAGACAAACAAATATAATATAAATTATAATTGAGTTTTATGATTATTACAAAGACTCAAGTACATTTCAATACATTCCCTCCAAATTATGCCATCCTTCCATCATTCGCACACAGAAAATAAATATTGTAGAAATAAAATAAATGCGATACCAGCAAAAATTTAAATCGTGCAATTATCGCTTTCGTGGCATAATAATTTGACGGGTTCATTTATCTAATCATAAAAAAAGCTTAGTACATACATATTGTTTTTTAAGTTTACAGCGTACTGTCCACCAAGAAGATCTAGGCAATAACCAGAAATCGCTAGTGCGGTTAAAAGTAGGAGGAGCTTGTTGGTTCACAGTTTTAACGCGTAGTCAAGAAGATCTTGTTGGACAGTAGATGCGTTAATGATTCGCACACACAATTAAATAAATAATTACAAGATAAAAAGAACTTTTTATTTACAACGTTTTTAAATTTTCTGTTGAATCATATAAACTTGACTTGACTAGCTTAAACTTACTTGATAGAAATAATACTGAAATGTCATGTTGACATGTCATATTGATTTCCATAGTAACGCACGTATGTATTAATAATTTAGTTGCTAGGACCCCAGACCCCTAGCAACCAATAATGGTGTCGAAATGACTTTTCATACAAAACAGAATTAACTGAAAATGAATTCAATTCTACTTAAAGATGGCTAAAAGTATTAAAAAATGCATTGGCATCGTGTTCTGATATATTCTAAAAGTTTCAAATATCTAGCTAGTCGGGAAGTTAGTTAAAAATCGATTGCAAGATTTGTACCGGACAAAGAACCACCCGACAAATAAGAATACGAGCTAAGAACAACGTTGAAAAAATAGAGGGAACATCGGTTTCTACCAGACACTAAAAGTGTGTTTTTAGGAAGAGAAAACAAACAATTCGCTATTTTTGTCTAATCACTGAATTACCGGTATAGATTTTTCTGTTCGGAATTGCAATCCTTAGAAATTAATTAAACGCTAAAACCATTGAATGATTTTATGTTTATTGAAATATTTTGGGTACATAGGTAGGTAATTGAAATGGATTCAGCAGGGAATATAACTACATAATAATATGTAGGTATGTACTTCTTTACAATATTCTCATATTTAAAAACCGTACTAAAAATTCCCGGCATAATAATACAATATCATATTATGGCAAAAAATGCTGGAAGTAAACTTGTTCTTGTGTTCTATCTGGCAACTTTTAATGGAATAGAAATGAGGTAAGCCGTTATGAAATTTCAGTGGATTACTTTAATTAAAATTTCTGTAACAAGTTAAATAAATAATACAGGAGAACATATTAGTAATTTTGCATAAAGTATAATAATAATGGTTACATGTAAGTTGTACGTATGCAGTTCATCGTGGCACACCTATTCGTGCGCCGCAGTACGTGAAATATGAGTTCGTATAACATTTTATCAAATGACGACTTCTTCGTTGAACATTTCACCGCGGCATACATTTGTACGCATCATACAAAATGCGGCGATAGTTTGCAAATAGTACTGTTCTAATTAGATTAACCTTAACCTAACCTAACCTAGTAAAAATATCTCCACATGTTGTAGCATACGTACAAATATACTCCACGGTGAAATGTTCAACGAAGAACTCGTCATTTGATTAAACGTTACACGAACTCATCTTTCACGTACTGCGGCGCACGAATAAGTGTCCTATGGTGAACTGTTTACGTGCAAATTTCCGGATACGAGTAATAATAATATGTACTTAGGGATGTCAACAATCGATCTTTTCTTATGATCCCAGTATCAATACGTTTTTTTTCGATGTGACATCTTTGATATACCTATGGGTCTATTATATACACAAGGCTGTTATCGTTAGAGATTAATTGTTGCAATACGTAAGTTAGTTGTAATTGTTACAATAAGTGCTATGTTTTAACAGCACCTATCTTGGCTGAGCTAATTTTTAAAACGAGATAGACAGTTTTGACAGTTTACACGGCTAACTTATTATAACAATTATTATAATACCTCAATACAAAAATATGATAATCTACCCTCAATATCCGCTGATACCAGCCATGTGTATAGAATAGATAAATACTAAATCTAAAGTTACCTTCAACACCTGGTTTTGGATATAGTAGTGATCAGAATAATATATGTGTGAAATTATTGGCTTGGAACGCTTAGTAAGAAAACCACTAATAATACCCTTCGGTGATTGCCACATTATGTGTACTACATTTCTCATAATGTTTGCATTTGACATTCATACACACAGCGTTCTACACATCGTACACGGCCCCATATGAGCAGCGGCGACTACCGGTGGTTGTCGTTAATCGTTGTTTCTGCGTACGACTTCCTATATGTACGTATGTCAAATATGTTTGTATATTGTACATTCGTCAATTCCGTGGTCGTCATCAATATTGATACAAATTTGTAAGCTGTGAATAAGAAGAGTTTCTAATAGTTAATAAACCGAAAACATTTCGAAACAATATAATATAAACATTGAATTTATGGCCCGACCATACCACATCCGGCAAATCACGTGACCCTGCATTTGTTGTAAAGCATCAGCATTTTTTACGGGGAATGTCTCAGGAAGAGTTATCCAAAACTCAGTTTACCACACACTCAAAGTGTGCTCTAGCTGAGTTTAAAAACACTGCACTAAATCTGCCCATGAGAGAGCGGACAACAGACAACAGTTAAAATAATACAATATTAAACATAAACGTATACAGAACTGTCAAACAATCTTCACGGTCACAGTAATGTAACATGTAAAAAAATTGACGTTAGTGGTGATCAGGTTGGATGGATGGGCCCAACAGCTAATTTAACCAACTTGAATAGCTCTTCCTTTTCCGTACACATTTCCTAGTTTGCATTCTGTATTTCTCCGCGACATGGACATTTTGGATGGATGACAAGACCCAGCTTAATTATAGAGCCTGCCAGCGAAGCCACCATGTCCAGTCAAAACAAAACAAGACTTTTCACAAATATACACTTAATTATAATTAGTAATATTTTTATATTAATGATTAATTTACCTGCCACTGGAAACATACCGACAGTGGCGCGTCGTGAAGGTGGGGGCAGATGATAATAAGGAGTAATATTGATAAATTATATCAAACAATAATGTCACGCGTTATGTTTGTTTATTCTTCCATAATAAATGAATTTGAGATAAGGCGCGACGTTATTCCTTGAAGGACAACTGAAATTTGATTAGTACATACGTCTAGTAGATTTCATATATGCAGCAAAGTATATAAATAATATTGTTATATCATTCTCAGTTAATATGTTTATTTAACCCTTATCTAACCATATTCACTATCTCGTATAAAAGAATATTACAAATTACAAATTTAAGATATTATTATTCGCAATTATTATGTAACGACTTTAAATTTATTTATTATTTTATACTTAGGTATAGCACTATGGTACAAGTCGGTTATGGGGAAGCCAGACAGAAACGCGCTAATTGTCATAGCCGATTTTGGTAAAATTCATGAATTCAAGAATGAAAACCTAACCTAACCTAAACTAACCCAACCTAACAAATAATCCAGTATATCGGCTATATTTTCAAAATGTGTTTGCCGCTGGCTTCCCTTGGCTTACCTTGTATAATCAGACTTGTTTTTTTTCGACCATGTCCGATCCTAATATGATCATATGGGCCTCCACAGAGTAGAGGTTTGTATTAACAGATTTTGTTTTTTACAAGAAATGGATGTCGGCCACTTCCTCAACCTATTAGGTCCATACCCTGACAGACACAAATTGAAAAACAATATGTGTACTTGCCAGACCGAGGATTCGAACCTGGGACCCACGGCGTTATAGTCAAACACTTAAGCCGCGCGGCCACCGTGGCTGTATGACGTGTCTAATTGACTAATCAGACTTGTACCAGCATTGTATCTATTAAATTCACTCGGGTTTTTTAAACTGCAATAATTATTGATCTGTTTGACCGTATACTTACAGAATTTCATAATTATTTAATATAAATGCCACATTATTAGGTAATACCTACTATGTAGACGACAGTAACACAATTATCATTTATAATGGTTATCATCTGTAACGCTGGCGTTATGGTAATATTTTTATAATTGTTATAATATTATGTACATTTAAAATTTATCATAACTTTGGTTTGACTTATTCCAAAATTCTAATCGTACATATCGATTCAATAAACAGAAATTTCTCTTAGAAAATACATTGTTTTAATTTAACGTTTTATAATTCTCCTTTGCGGGACGGTCGGGGTTGGTTAAAAATTATGTTAGTACCTATATAATTACTATTAATTATCACTTTTCACACCATGGTCAGGTAATACGGCGTTAGCCAAATACCTATGTAATATTGAATTACTAGGTGACATAGTGTATATAAAAACTAATATAATCACTTTAATGTTGTTAACTGTCCTGGTGGAAATAATTTAGATAAATAAAAAGACAATATAAATATAGGCCTGTTGATAATTGATGTTTCAAATTAGTTAATTGAAACATGCTAACAGCAGCTTTGTTAGATTCTTTAAAATGTATATTTATATGATAACATTTTAAAATGATTCAAATGTAAGATACCTGATATAAAATGACAGAATGTTTCATAATACTATTAACAGTTATAGAAATTAAAAAATATCTCCCAGGATTGAATTCGTTAACGCCCCTCCCTTAAAAGTAACAAGTAACTTCAATGAAAAATTTATATTATTAAAACAAAATGAGATATTACCTACATTTAAATTATGAATAATACGAAAAGCAGTGTAGGTACTATAAATTAATATAAAATACGATAAACGTATAAAAATTACAATAAGTAACCAATCCATAGGAATTTATAAAACTTTATAAAGTGGAATATTTTGATATGCAAAGCAATTTGGCAGCTCATAATTACCAAATTGATATCTATAAATAATTTAGAAGATCACTTAAAACTCACAAAATATATTTTTTTAAATAGAATGTTTTCAAATATAGAATGAGGACATAGCCAGTAAAGCCAAACAACAATAATAATTAGACAAGGATACGCGATTCGTTGACCAACCACGTAGTAGAGAATAACAACCCTCGGCGGTGTTTAGATATTAAACAATTGAAAGGTCTTATGCAGAGCTTTTTTTAAATATTGTAACTGGTTTGTAAAATATCCACACACTAGGATTAGACAAACCAGGACGGAATGTTTGTTTTGTACCTACGTGGTTTCTTATACATGTTTTTAAAAAATTCTCTGTTTCTAATGAAACATATTAATATTAATGATTATGATGCGTATTTATATAATAAATTAAACTGCATTAAAAACTAAATAATCCAAAAAATAAAGCTTCGACAAACCAATCCTAAACCGACGTAATATCACAGACTCAATAATAACTAATGAGTTCCACGTTTCACGTCGAATTCGGGATACTGTCAACTGATATAAAAATACATTTTGACAGTGAGTTATATATGCAAAAATTTCATTATTTTATATATTAATAAAACCACACATGATCATTTACAGCTTATTTACAGCACGCGTAAGTTAGAAAAAATACATACCTAACGAAATAAAGTTATCAACTACGTATGGAACGTAATATTACCGTACAGTTAAAACGCTCTAAATGCACCAGACATACAAAAACAGTAGCTTTTAACTATTGCACGAACGGTTGCAGTAACCTAGTAAGTCCAAGACCTAAGTTTTTACACTCTTTGTGTACCATTAGCCTAAATTTAATAATGAAGGAAATATACAATTTTTACAAATAACTGTATAATATTATCAAATAAAAGTATTACGAACAATACCAAAAGTGTAATTATAATATTATATAAACAGTTTTACTTCCTATATTAAAGGTACAAAAAGTAGGCAGGTATGTCATCATGTCATCTGTGTAAGTTTTTAATAATCACCGTAACAATTAGTGTTTCAGTGGAATAATTAAAAAAGAAAAACAGTCGGAAAGAAAGACAAAAATTAGGCACATTTTTTGTAAAAAGGAAACTTGTGCTGAATACATTATTACCATTATCCCATATTCACAGTTAACTGTTGGGTAGGTATTAGTAATGTGTCCATCCGTGGGACTCAAACCTGCACCTCAAGGAATGGTCGTAAATTGTATACAGTAAAAACTACATTACTATAAAGTTAAATATAATCACAATAAACAAGACTGGTGAATGCATTGGAGTACGGAGAGATGTTTACGAAGAGGGTCAGAATA
Organism: Rhyacophila brunnea; assembly: GCF_057557595.1. Lineage (NCBI taxonomy): Eukaryota > Metazoa > Arthropoda > Insecta > Trichoptera > Rhyacophilidae > Rhyacophila > Rhyacophila brunnea. The sequence goes on from NW_028232774.1 coordinate 29,233,878, forward strand.
AAAATATCGTAGTGTCAGTATAAACACATGCGTTTATTCATACGTTATTTAAGGGTGTTCATAAACGTCACGGATTATAATACGCAACGTGACTGAGATACTCGCGATGTGTTCGTCGGCCTTCCCCCGGCAACAAATATAAGCACTATCTACTATCTGGAGTTGACAACGTTTTCATTGTTTTTCTAGACGCCTACTACCTATGGTACGTAAATTATGTTAGTTGATTGTGTATAATAATAAATAACCATATTTTTATTATTTAAAGAATGTAAACTGTTGATTAAATTAGTTGCAGGTCAAAATTAATCTTAGTTCCGAAGAATATTATTTTATATTTACTAGTGTAATATGCAATATACTTACGTAAAAGATATTAAAATCTACTTTCATCTAGTTGACAGCTATTTCGGTTGTAACACCACTTTTAAAACTAGGAATGTGTTCAAAAAACTAGTGTTACAAAGAATCTATAGACGAAAGAAACTAATATTATTTATTATACTAATGTAGCTGTAAATATTTCGTATTTCAGAATCATTTGCATCAAAAATGACGTTAATACTCTAGTAATACTAGTATTTATCATCGCTTTACAGATAAATAAAATCACCTTATATTTGTGTTACAAGACTTAATAAGTATAAGACAAAATAATAATACACACAATAGGTACCTACCTAATCAAAATAAAATGTTAAAAGCAGGTTGTCATTTTGATTTTGTTTACAAAGAGTTTCGAACAGATAGAATGTCGACTTTTCTATAGTAAACAATTCAATAATACTAAAATCATTATGAAAATTACTGCCAAATTTTATAAAAATAATACAAAAACTTCATATGAAGCATCGTTCTATAGTCAGAGCTAATAAATACACACATAAGGACTACGTGTTTAAGTATGAAACTGACCGCCATTTTAATTAATATTTGACATGCAAGATGGCCTGAAAATATGACATTAACTGCGAATTTTAATTCCATTGTTATTAAATTGAGTGTTTGGTTGTATTTTTTTTCGTAACAATGTATAAAAAATATAATTGTTATTCTTCGTCTTCTGTTTAATAAATCGGCAGCGCTATATTTATTATTAATTGTTATTTTTCAGCCAATTCAGATGCATGCGAACTTCGAACGAATGATATCACAAATCAACTTTATATTATATTTGACAGTATTTTAAACATATCAAAGATACTCCTAATGTAGTATATGAGTCTCAGATATATGTAAATATCGTAACAAACCTTTTACAAGTACTAGTTGCTGACTGCCAGCTCAATTTACAATTGCCATATTCAGGGAAAATATGTGGATGATGGGGGAACAGAAACACGTTTCAAATACAACTGCCATATTTTAAAACAAAACAACTAATCATTTTTACAATGGATTTTACTCACCCAGTGGAATTATTTAATATGGAATACTTTACTGGTACCAATTTAGCGAAGTTTCATCTTGATATTTGAAAAGCTATCGAAGTTAAGATAAAACTTCTCGAAAATAACGCACTTGCAACAATTCATCACGAGTAGATAAAGTGATCAAATAGTAGCGGTGTATTGGTGAGGTGTGGTGCGGTGATAATATAAACATACCACATAAGTGTGAATTTCAATAGTTTTGACAGAAAACTAGACAATAGTCGTTAATGCGCTGAGACTGTTGATGCAAGTATGTACAGTCCGCAGCAGCCGTAATAATAATCACTTTTTTCCTTCCTAATTACTGCGCACTATAAAAAATCGCTTCTGCGCATATTCAAGGTTAAATTATTCTTCCACTCATGGAATACAGAAATAATGGTTGATACGTTTTCTTGTGTAGAGAAAAATGGAATAAATTATTGAAACATGACATGTATTAAAGAATATGTTACTTTCAATTGTCACATCTGTATGTATACTATTCCGGAGGCTTTTTATTTCAAACATTGTATAGGCTCACCTGCATTAAATCATTAACAAAATTTGGCTTCAAAATCTTAGTCTATAATGACTGGCCTTGCATATTTTTTTATCTTATCAATCTGTTCCACTACAGTCAGCTAATTCTTAATCATTCATAGATTATTTATTAACTAACGATAAAATATCTCAATCGTCTGAGCGCAAATTTTCACTTTATAATAAACAGCTCAGACATAATAAGATGGTAAAGCTGATGGTCGATGTATTCATTGCCCCCACACGAGCGAGCCAATGAGCACGACCGCGGTCCACTATGGAAGCCATGATCGAATTATAATTAGGGGCATAACTAACGCAAGACATTCCAAGATGGTTTCGACATTTTGTGTTTTTTTTTTATTATTATTTTTATTTCTACTCACAACATATTAGGCGAAGGTGATGCCGGTGCCTTCTCACAAAGAGCAGTCTTGGATTTTCGTCAAGGCATATTACAGCAGGCACTCAAGACAAATTGTTTTATCTCGGTACAACACCCAGTGGTGAGCTTCTAAATCTGTCGAAAAATCCTCAACATATATGATAACATGTAAATTTGTAAATAGTACAGAAACACTTGTACGAGTATTTCTGTGTGACTAAACTACATTAAACATAAGTCGCTATAAGATCACTACATTTCAGGAGACGCAAATTTAAATTGATTTTTAAATAAATTTTGTATTTGAATTAGGTTTCTGTGTTGAATATGGTAATCATGGCCCCCACAAGGAGAGGAGGGGCAGACAGGGCTCTAACCTGGGGGCCTGGGTTCAGGGGGGCCCGGCGTGGTGAGTCGACCAAATACGTGAGATATCATACATCAAAAATATAATAATCTAATCTCTAATAAAAAAAAGTTTGAAATATGTCGTTGTACGATGCAATTTTTGAGTATTGTGTATACCTACTAGACAACTCTATAATTCAAGTGGATGTAGGTATTAAAAAAATAGATAAAAATACACTGAATACCTACACTTAATTTAACACCATTTGGAAAAAGTGTTACAGTACCTTTAACCTTAGCGATGGGTAGAGGGGGGCGCCAAAGATTCTGGCCTGAAAACCCGCTTCAGGATATAGGGGCCATGATGGTAATTCAGAGTATTTTATTAATTTACGTTTTTATGAAATAAATAATGCTTAGTATAAGTATCTACTCAACTTTTTTCAAAAAGTTTTTTAAAAATGTTTCCCTATTCCTTTCACACACAGATTTTTAATAATTGTACATTATTTTAACCGTGCGGCTTACGTGTCGGTTAATATTGTCGTGTATTTCCGTGTCTGGCAAATAAACATATTTTTGTTTTTAAAGTTGTGTTTGGAGTCAGATTATGGAGCTAATGGGTTGAGAAACTAGCTAAAATCCATTTCTTTTAAAAATAAAAATTTGTTACCAAACTATGCAACCAACGCTCACATATGCATGTGAAACATGAACTCTTAATGTAAGAGAAATCCTTAAATTACGAGTAGCGCCACGTGGCATGGACAGGTGCATGTTGGGCATAACGCGTAAAGATCGCAAAATAAACCAATGGATAAGAAAGCAGACAAGATTACGCACATAGAGGTAGCTAAGCAGATGAAATTACAATGGGATAGACATATCACTCTTCGAGTAGATAACCGCCGGACAAATGCCGCCCAAAATGTACTAAACGCCCACAGGTAGGTACGCCTGATAGACGACGTCATAAAAATTCAGTGGATGTACGTAGCAGCAAATAACTAGGGATCGAGAAGAGTGAATAGAGTTAGGGGAGGCCTTCATACAGCAGTGGATCGACCCCGGCTGATGATAATGATGATATTTTTATTATGCTGTCAATTTTTGTTATATACAAAATATGCTGCTATTTACCATTGTTATTGATCGTTCATTTAAATAAAGATGGGTCATAGATATTATTAAAATTATTTCAATTCACCGATAATTAGTGAACTGTGATTATAACCATGAATTTTCTGTAAATGAATGTTTAGTACAAAAGTGACGACCTGCTGTTGAAGTTTTGCTTTGGTTACTTAGGTAGATGTGTAGTAAGCTATTTCGATTTTACCTCAGTAACCTGGGTTAAAATATTCCCAGTTCTCAATTTCTATCAATGAGAAGTCATATGTTTTCCCATTCAACATTTTAATATGCATAAATTAAGAATAATTTGGATAATTTTTCACTGCTCTACGAAGTCACATCTCTTTAATATAATATCTTAAAATCATTTTTCGAACATATTAATAATAATATATTAATTTAGCTCGCAATAAAAAAGAAAAATGATAAATTACCTAACCATCGCATAAAGAAACGACGCTTGTAATAGAAAAAAACGAGCTCGCTTTGAAAGACGAAAAAAATACTTTTGTAATAGTTGGTAGACATGAAATGGAATTCCAGATTCACCTGTAATTTATTACATCGCCAAGTTGGCATTTCTTATTTCCGGGCCAAGTGTGCATATATATGTACACATTACAATATATATGTAGATACGCACACTGGCAATGATATATTATACAGACACATTCATAACCAGTGACACATACCTGATTGTAGCTATACAAGCGAAGAGCTTTGAATAAATTTATATACATATTGGTCCATAATACCTATTAATCCTTAAAAATTATTTTTAAAAAATTAAAAAAAATGTCATTACAACTCAATTAAAACGTTTAAAAAATCTCACTGCTATTTCGTTTTTATTGCCTCTGCAATCCCATGTCTATCTTTGAAGCCCCACGGAATAGATTTCTCTAAAGATTTTTTTACGAAAAGTGAATGTCACTTTCTCAACCTATTGAACCCGAGACCCACGATTTCATAAGAATTACTTTTTTATTTTCTTTTTAAGAGCATTCACAAATACAACGGCAAATAATTTTCAACAGTAGGTGGAACGAAATTTCACAGTCGTCGCCAATCGGAGACTGACAGTGGAGGTGTAAGCACGTCAATTTGTTTTGTGATGGCGTCGGAGGAATATAGTATTCTTAAATCGTGTAAAGATGACTAAAAAACGTTCCGCATGTACTTAAAAAAGAAGATATGTCAATGAATATACTTACTATTATTAATACGAATATAATAATAACATAACATTAAAAGGACGCAAGTTGAATTTTTATGATAAATTATATTTCGTTCGGCTCGCGTCATTTGCACAATCCGCGCATGGCCTATTCACGATCTTTTTAGACCAAGCCTCAGCTGAAGTATAGCCTTAACACTATAGCAGACCTTGTGACCCGGTTATAGAGAATGCTGCAGTAGTATAGTAGTAGCAGTGAAACAATCACAAAACCACATAGTCTTGGCAAAATCACAAAGATGTATTGTAAAGTCACCAGAATTCTAGACTTCATGGTCATTAAAATCATAGGTATTATATTTTCTACCATCTCTCATCGGAGGTCAGCCAGCATCAGGGCGATCTGTATTGTATTGTTCAATTTTGGTGGAGCTTCACTCATACGTATCACGAAAATTCTTATGCCACGAAGTGTGACGTTTTCATTTGTTACGTATTTATAGCATTGATATTTACTTGGGTAATGTGTGTCTTGGAATTTTGTATAATAATAATTTTCAGTTGTGATGCTACGGTGAACTTCTTTGTTATTTCGCATTAATTTAAGGAAATCAATTTTAGTTTCCTTATCAGTCCATACCTAGGATTTAGGGAAGTGGACATAAAGTTATTAGCCACCGATTTTTTCAAGGAATGGTTTTTCGTAATTCTTTCAACGCATTAAGCACACGTCAAATTTGCGACCAATTAATTTAAAAGCGGGCATTCTGTGCGCTACTTCACTGCAAATTAAGACGTATTCAAAAGACATCGTACGAATTCATGTGTATTGAAAGGGAAGAGCTATTCATGTCGGTCCAATCAGCTTGCCTTCTGACCTAGTTGTTACAAAGGGCAATTTTACTGCATTCAAAAAATGCGGTACCATACTACGACTGAGAGGATCTCGTTTCTTAGTTAGCTCAACCTCTTTGCTTTCTTCCCTATCTTTCATTTTCATTTTCCTTTTCTTATTTGTTCTTTTTCTACGAACTGTCTCAAAATAAACTCATTACGCACACTTTAGTGCATGGCAACTTAAGTATGAGTAGTTGCTCCTGAGATATTTATAATCATAAAAAAAACTGCAGATTATTCATATCACCTCTTGTGCTTTTTATAATCCACCCTATTAAGACCGATGTGGTATAGGTCAACTTAGTTGGTATTATATAATATGTAGGGTACATATAATATTATATGTTATCATATTTTTCGAGAAAATTTCGTAAAAAAAATCTATTCTTACTTAATTAAATTTCCCAGAATACATAAACTGAAATGAGTCTACAAATAAAACGCGCTGAACCATGGGGATTTAACTCACCATTGGACATCCCAAGATAAGGGTAGATTAAGTTAATCCATTCTATTTTAACCATAGCTGGTATCTTGATTCACAAAATCAACTCTAAGCTGAAATAATGAGGTCAAGATGGTATCGATGGTACTCGTAGATAAGGCCATATCTAATGTCGAGAAGCGATTCACAGCTCTGAGGTGCATTATACAGATAGCAATAGAGTGCTTCAAATTTAGCGAGTGAATCTGCAACTTGCAGATGTCTTTGAGAACATCGAGTACCTATATACCACGGTATTGTCGGCGATGACAGAGTTCGGTAAAGAGAGAATTCGAGGGAGTTAGAGGGCCTAAAGAAGGGATCGGCAAATAAGTAATATGACAACGGGTTACAGTTCTTATTTCTTGAAAAATCATCAACGAAATTTTCGAGAAATCGAGAAATTTTCATTAAGCTAAGCTGCTGACCGTAACCGGAAATTTAAAAAAACTGAAAGACATTTTTAAGAAAATTAGATTTATTGTTAAAAAAATAAATCGTTAAGAAAAAGTAATTTCGTAATAATGTCGATTTCTCGAGAATCTCGAGTTTTCTTGAGGAATCGAAAAGCCAATCTCTAATTCTCGAGAAAACAAATATTAATGATCTCGAGAAATCACATACTCTAGTTGTCTAGTTAATCTAGTTGCAGTCAAAGTATCTGTAAAATGAAATAAACAAAAGCTTAACCAAAGCATAATCATAAATAGTAGGTACTTTTGACCATTTGAACGGGCACGACTACTTGTCTATAATAATCTTGACCGTTCTCGATCGATAATATTAACAGCGGCAATTTAACGAGTAGGTATTGCATATTCAAAGCTATTTATTAATAGCTAAAAATTAATAACAATTAAAATTATTGTTTCTTTTGTATAGGGCTGTACGGCTAAACCATTATTTATATCCAATTAATAAAGCCAGCCCATCTCGGCCGACTTTCAGGAAGTTATAAAAATGAATTCATTAATCACAGACTGTTATCACCTGTAATTATAACCGGCCAGCTAAGCTAAGACATTGCCTGTAGTTTGTACAGAAAAATGGACAGTTTCCTTTACGTATACGGCAAACTATCTCAGCTGAATCTAGTGATATAGTCTGGGAATGTACCTATTAATATGTAGCAGTATTTTTTATATATGAAACTTGAGAGATTACTGTTTTTTTCTATAATAATTTTCATTAAGTAATATTGATTCTATATGTATTGAATAATCACAAGATTTAAAAATATAATATATTTTATGGTAGGTATTTAAAACAAGAGATCACCGTGACTTTGTCTGAGTTAAATACTGAAATAAAAAAGAGGCTTATTTAAAGTACCTATCATAAATAATGAATAAACTAATTCAATTGTTTTCAAAATTACAATGATTGGATGATTTGCAAACACATATAATCACTCCATCGCTGCTATCTGACTACTTTACCTACACTTCGGAGAGAAAACGAGATGATGCGTAATACAATTTATATTGTATTAATACTACTGGTCTACCTGCTGAACAAATTTCATTAATATTACTATAATATACTCTATCTATAGGGAGTGCAATTCCGGTATTTCAAAATCGGCATCTTAGTATTTTTCGATACCGAAATACCGGTTTTAAAAATCAGATAAAACCGATATATTCGATATCGATAGTGGAAACAAAACGTATTAATCAAGATAAAAGGCATCAAATAAAGGGCTGTAATTATTTTGTTATGTTATGCGATGTCTGGTTTACTTCCGTGGCTCTTCATTGTACTTGGTGACCAGCAATGATACATACTATAAAATATTATTATTTTAAAGAGATTTTTACATATGTTATAGTTTATTGGTAGATAGATACTGCTGTTTTTTTTTTTCAGTTACCTATTTTACGAATACTGGTATGCAATAGGAAATACCGAAATCGGTATTGCAATACCTAATACTCTAGAATCGAAGCTTTTTTCTATGAATAAATTGTTTACATACATTTATTGTAATATAATATATCAACGCCAACAAAATCTTACACAACTATAGATTCCATACACAGTTATTTTATTTGGGGATCTTTGGGGATGCTTGATGAAGCAATCGATATAAAAATGACTTGGTGATTTTACGTTGTCGAAATTCATGCCGACCAGGTGTATAAGGTTATTGATTGATACAGTATGTATATTATAAAATTTTATTTTTTCAATAATACAATATTTAGTAAGTGACTATTATTTGAATTCATAACATTATAATTATTATAAAATATGTATTATTATTATTTATATTATGATTACATTTTAAACCGTGTGAAACATAGTTTTATTTACCGGGAATGAAAAATTTTCCAAAATAAATTTTAACAAATTTTGTAATATTTGTCATTTTAAATTGAACTATCAGTGTTTATCAACCATAAAAAATAGATTCGATAAATATTTAAAAATAATTCACTGCAGCAGTTGGCATGATAATTTTTTCTAGTTTATTATGTCGATATCAGAACATTTTATGGAATTCTTTTCAAAGATACGCAGATATATTATGTCTATATACATTTTATGAAATTTATATTCATTGGTTCTCCAATGGCTTTTATTTGATGTTCACAATAATATATCCAATATATATGTAAATTAAGTCAATTGAGGCAGGAAATCATAATATATATGCATAGATATGTTCGTTATGTATATTCACCTTAATTGTGTGCAGAGCAATTCATCGAAAAATTTCTTTGAGCAATCGAGTAGGCCACTCCGTTCAACTTCAAACATTCTTACCTGGAAAAAGACAGAAAAATATTAATACGTATTGAATATTAAATTTTAAAATGAAATCAGTGATATAATATACCTGCGGAATATAACGAGGGTTGTTTTCAATACCATCGTATCTCTAAAAAAAAATCGAAAAATAATCCAACAACAAATATATTTTAAACAATAATTAGGTCGGTATTCAAAATTTTAATTGAAGCAATCACATTTAATAGTTTTATTTTTTTGTCAATGTTAATAATATCTATACAGGATTTAATAATGTAGCATCATTTGTTAAAAGCACATACATAACGTAGAAAATCCTTTAATACGTTGTGAAACATTGTTAGATCGTATGGATTGGGAAAACTGCAAGGATTGCGTCGATAGCTCAATGCTTAGAGCAATCGCCCAATAAGTGAAATATGTGTGTTTTAATTACACCCGATTTAAGTTATGTATTTTTTTTGTAGATAATTTATAAATGTGTTTCATGATCATCAGCCGGAGTCGATGCACTGCTGGATGAAGACCTCCCCTAGATCTATCGGCTATTCTCTGTCGTTAGTTCTTTTCTGCCACGTACATCGGCCGAACTTCATGGGTTCGTTTATCCAGCGAATTTTTGGGCATTCCTGCGGTCGTCTGTAGCCACTTGGGTACAACTGTATGGCGGCATTTGCCACGGTTGTCCGCTCGGTAAATATGTATATATACCTTATATAATACCTACTATTTAAAAAATATATATTATAGTGGATACATAAGATATGAAGAGATGCTCACGTCGATCTAATGGGCCGTCCGACCAGGTCGCCACAAAAATTGCGGCGTCTTATTGCTAACGTGAAGATCTCTTTACATAGTTTAGTATGTTCGTATTATTTTGGCTTAGCTTTAACATATTATATGTAAATTCATTAGAATCATTTATTTTTGTTAATTATCCATGCTTTTCTCTTCCATGGGCACTTTGATTACATTATGTCTCATTAAACTCAGTGAACGCACACTTTAGTGCATGGCGACCACAGTCTTGGGCATCTGCTTCCCGGGAGTAAATAACTACTGATTCTTCACATCTAAATGTAGGGTTTCGTGATACACTCGATTAAGACCGAGTATGGTGCGGGGCGGGTTGGTTTAGAGGGATCTATTAGGTAGTAGATACATATCTGAGATATTTTCAAAATATGTGTGTTCAATAAAGAATGTTATATTCTCAAATCTGGTGAATTATTATTTGAATAAAAAAATTGTTTATAATTATTATAAATACGAGTGTAGCTAGCTCCATCAAACTGTTTCAGATAACAGAAGACAAAGTTAAGAAATCCTGATGGTAGTCGTATTCTAATAGGGGTAGTACAAGACGGAATAGTTAATGCATTAGTACCTATTATGTAAATCCACAACACAACAAAAAAAATCTACAACTCGTTAAATAAATGTTTAGTATATTCTGGCATACTCCTTCGCAATAAATTACTCCGTGAAACTTGGCCACTTTCCTATTTTGGACTAATTTCTGTTAGGTACCTGCGAGTATTAATACGTTTAGTTTTCCCAAAAGACCAAAGTTAATCAACATTGGGCGCGGGGAGGCGGATGGGTGACTGACAGATTGAGTGACACTGCGTGCAGGGTGCCTATTAAAGATATCTTTCTTTATTAAATTTGTGAGAATTGCATAGTATTAATCAGCAAGACACAAATAGGCTAATGTTATTCTAACACACGCTTTGGAAGATAAACAATTTGAATATGCGAATAGGCTTTAATATAGTTAGTAAGGGAAGATTTTGTCATATTATTCCTTATTAGTGTTGACGACATATCTAATTATTTTATTTTAAATTGAGGTAGATGCCTAAATAAAATTATGCCCTATTAAAATTAGCATAATAATGCTTTCAATATAACAGCAGGGTGTAAAATTATGAATTAAGGGTATATTTCCAAAAACTAATACATACACCGACATATTATTAAAAATAATATACAATATATTGTGTCATTACCTAAAAGCAACATTGGAATAAGTCAAAAATACTAGTCTCTAGATGATAGATAGAACTTCAATGTTTCTTTCATACAAATCAAATCGTTAACTATATGTTTATTATTGTTTTTTCTGCGAGTTTATAACAGATGATAATAGTATGATTTTTTGTAAAAAAAAATTAACAGTGAGTTGTTTTAGTTATATCACTTCGATCAAATCGATTGGCATACTTATCTCAAAATCGATTTTTATTTCACGATATCTGGCCGTTGCTTTCAAGTACCTAGCAAAATATAATATATTTCAAACAATATTTAATTATATAATATAAGTTCCAAAACGTGATAAAAGCATACATTTTTATAAAAAAAAATACTTAATAACCAGCAAAAATTAAATTATATAACTAAAGAAAATATTGCAAATAAATGGCAATGTCCCATTTATTTTTTCTTATATTTATTGAATGAATGGCTTACCTATTTATGTAATTTCGTTCGCATCGTACCTAAGTATCGTACCTCATAACTACCAGGAGATCATAGTCATACTTGCACCCACTAAATGGGCACTGGTCTCCATTGAAATCTACTGGATTGTTGAACTGATTAAGCTTCGCAAAAAAAAAATAACTGTGGGGAGTGACAGGAATGCGGTGAACAGCGGTGGATCGACTATGTTAATAATAAGTGTACCATTGGCCGAAATTTAACTACGATATCGTCCCGTTGATTAAATAATTTTAAAAAATACGTTTTCAAATTAAATGACAGGAGTAATGTGTGTAAAATATTAACTTAAAATATTTCGCGTGTCACACAAACAATGAATCTATAACACCACACCTACATGACGTCTTACCGGATTAATAAATGGCTTCATTAGTCTCGTAAAGAAAATAAACATGTATCCATTCCATACTTTTCTTCTTAGCTTACTTCGCAAAGAGACTTTTTTAATATAAATCTTAATCTAAACACCTTTGTTATATTATAATACATGCATCTGAGAAATTCTGCAACGTTCGCCTGGAAAAAATACTGTGGTAGTAATATTATTAATGGCGCCAACGTGTTTTCACTCCCAGAGTGCGAGAAAAAATCAAGATGGCGGAGGCGAATGAGCTTCTTTAAAAGTAATCCAAGTTAGATGGAATTAAATGTTGCCGCGCTTTTCTATACTTTAGAATTGCAACCGGTGAATGTAGAAGTAAAGTTTTCAATGCTATCTGAATACCAATCACTGCCCTCTGCCGGCGGGACTTTGCATTAAAACAAAGTCGATTGGATAAGTTGGTAACTGAAATGTCAACGTGTCTAATCGTAATTATTCCAAGTTAACAACGTCTTAATAATATCTGACACAGAGGAATTAAATAACTAGATTTGAATTGTTTTAAAAGTTGGTATAACTTCACAAATCTGCCGACTATGAATAATAGTTAGTGACGTCCCGTGGGGGTAAACTGACTGAGCGTGGCTTGGGGGCGGCAGGTACTCGAAGGGCGGCAAATCGAGGAGAAACATTTGGTATTGGTATACAGAAATAGCTACCTAAACTTAATAACGAAAATATATTTCCATTACAAAAATCAGCTCACTGGTTGGAAATAAAATGTATTAATTAACATAAAAGGTTTAACTGGACTGTAATTTTGTTGTCGGGTTTGCGATGTCTAGTTTACTCCCGTTGCCTTTCGACATCCTTGGTGACCAGAAAGTATACGTGCAGATTCTAACTTATTAATCAGTGCGCACAGATGTTGCGTTGGCCGTCGACACTAAAGATGCACCTCCTCTTACAGAGCGTCCCACCTACCGCCCCTGGTCCACGATATTAGTCTGAATCGAAGGTCGCGCTGTCATTATATCGATTATCAATTTAATAATGCCTAAACCTTTGCGGTCTCAGACTAAAAATATCATTACAAATGTGGCCAAGTTTTGTGAAGAAGAAAAGCGACACGGATCACCCTTAACACAATGCTTACGGGCCCTTTTAATTAATTTTGTAATTGACGTGTTAATTTGCATTTGAAAAGTAATTAGGAAAAACACAATTTTGTGCGGCCCGTAAGATGGGTACACGTAAGACGTAAGAAGGAACAAATTATTGTATCGCAAAAATGACATGTAAGAAGCCACTGTATTACAAACCTCAAAATATCCCCACTTTTAGGGAAAAAATATGTATAAACTAAATTTTGTATGTTTTAGTGTTACTTATATATTTTTTGTAATTTATCCATACGACACATTTCTTTGACATTGTAGTCATGAAAGGATAATAAATAATTACAAGATAAAATGAACTTTTTATATACCACGTTTTTAAATTTTCTGTTGAATCATATAAACTTGACAATTCTATGTATTAATAATTTAGGACAAATAAGCCAATTGTCAACAAATCATTTTTTTTGCTATTTTGCAACAAACAAACAAATGTGTCGCTGAGTTCAAAACCCGCTATAACACTTTTTCATTATGTTGAGAAAATCAACAAAAACTTTTTGAAATAAAAAGGTTTTTGAATGTTTCAGTAGTGTTATAGCGAGATTTGATAGACACGTTGATTTTGTTTCATAAATGACAGTTAATCGTAGCGGCTTTTGAAAGAGGCGATTTTAATAACGAATCCAACGATATATATATCTTAATTATTTCAAAAAAGTGTTACAGCGGGTTTTGAAACTCAGCGACACAAATATAGAATACTGAAATGTCATTTTGACTTCCATAGTAACGCACGTATATATTAATAATTTAGTTGCTCAAACCACCCCGTTAGCAACCAATAATAGGGGATTGGATTACGGCTTTCTTTCGAAATAACTTTTCATACTAAACAGAATTAACTGAAAATTAATTCAATTCTACTTAAAGATGGCTAAAAGTATTAAAAGAATGCATTGGTATCGTGTTCTGATATATTCTAAAAGTTTCAAATGTTTAGCTAGTCGGGAAGTTAGTTAAAAATAGATTGCAATATTTGTACCGGATAAACAACCACCGGACAAACAAGAATACGAGCTAAGAAAAACGTGGTAAATAACGTCACTGATAATAGTGGTAAATTGAAAGTTATGAAATCGTGGATCGCAAGCTTTAATTTCGCGTCTCGCATTCACAAATTAATTATCAATATATGTTTGGAGCAGCACTGGTTAACCATAACAATATAGTTAACATATATATTCTATTTCTTGTAAAAAATCAGTTATAAAGTATTTTCTTGAGGCGACCAAGATCCACATTGGGTTGTAGAGCAATTGAGAAGAGAAAAATTATCATCTGTGGCTTATAAACAGGCTTTTTTTCACAAAATCCATTGATGACTTGACATGCACTTAAACACACATTGAAAAAATAACATAAAATTTTATGCCATACATTGAATAATACTCAATCATGGACAAAACCATATTAAAGTGGACACGTATGGCAAAAATAGTCCAACGACACATGATGAAAATCTACAATATCACCCATATTTCAATGTAGGTAGAATTAATTTTTAACTACATAACTGATATATTTTGGTGGACATGGGGTATATCTGCTAGCAGAATATAAGAACAATGCTGTGGATACGATACATGAACAAAGATTTGCATTATTCGCAGTTTTTTTTTATTTTTCAAACACGTTCGCCTGTATTAGGTATTCATTGTTTACCAAAGATTAGATATCTATGGATAGAGTCGATTATGACAGTCAAATTATTTATTACATGCCGCCTCCACCTGATGCATCAATGTTTTGACCAGAAGCGTGATTCAAACTCGTGCCAACGGATTCAAGGCGGGAATTCTGACTTACCAACTCAATCCACGTATAAGGTATGTTTATTATAATATAATAGCTAATGATTTCATGTAAATTGTACATATTACATTTCGCTGTAGTACCTACAGTTCACCGTGGGTTGTATTACCGGAAAGATATGGCCCTATAGCATTGAGATAAAAAAAACGCGCTGTTCGTGATGCATTGTAGATGGTGATGTTCCAATTTTATTATATTCAATAAGCACATTAATAATAACACAATGCATACGGGCCTTTTTAATTAATTTTGTAATTAACGTGTTAATTTGTATTTGAAAAGTAATTAGCAAAAACACAATTTTTTGCGACCCGTAAGCTATGGGTTAAATGGATTGGTATCAAATATCTAATAATAACAATTAATATGATAGGTATAGGGATTGCAATAGCGGTATTTCAAAACCGGTATTAAATTATTTATCGATACCGAAGTACCGATTTCATAAATCCAAAATACCGGTATTTTCGGTATTAAGAAAGCATACCTACCTACACGTGTATGTTTTTCGAAAATGATTTTAATGTTATTTTTTCATTACTTACCACTATATTGTATATTCAATTTAGTGTATAGGTATAATATGTAAGTTGTATGCTGCCGAAACGTAAATATATTGATATAACGACTAAAACTAACAAAAGTTAAATAACATTAAAACAAAATCCCTCAAATATTTTTTTATAAAATTGGTGCAATGAATTAACATATTATTATGTAGAAAACCAAAATATTGTTTTTTAACAAACGTTGAATTTGAGAGAGATTTTCCTGTACCCGGATTTATAGTATTTGTAAAAATTAGCTGTTCTAAAATATTATAATCTATATAAATATATATATATATATATATCTATAAAGGTCAACATAATAAATGTAGTTAGGTACTTTAGGTTGCTATAAAATAGTGTTTTAAATATACTTTAGTAGTTATATTTATTGAGAGGTTCTTCTTTTTTCTATAATTTGTTTTGACCAATACCGGTATTAATACAGGTATTCAATAAAAAATACCGAAATACCGGTATTGATATATTCATTCGGTATTGAAATCCTTAGATAGGTACGATTTGATACATATAAACACCTTCTTAATCGATATGTTTATTTTAAGTTATTTACCTACTCATTACCCATTTCTTGTATTCCGGTGGTTTTTATTACGTATTTTTATTTAGACAAGAATTTGATCTAACTACCATACGGCCATCTATTTCCAATACAACAGTTTAATATGAACTGTGATAGGGTTAACTGCAAACGAACAAATTTCCGGGCACGATTCCTACCAGTCTGGTTAAAATTGTTCGTGTTTTTTTCGCAGATTTAACAGAATTCCCAGAATATTCATAATATAAGTCTAGGATACAAAAAATGAGTTATTAAAACCATTTATATGCACATATTTCATGACGAATAATGCTCCACCCCTGGTAATATAAATTATTACGGGGTGGCGGAGGGTAAAAACGTATAAACATATTACGGCAACTTCTTTATTCCGGGAATCCCGTCTCGTAAAGGTGAACGCGCCCATTTCTCAATAAGTACAACAATGTCGCATGACAAATTTTAGATAAAACGGAAATGCCAGTTTTAGCGAAAATCCTCACTTAATTTTTTATACGATAATTTATTCAAAAAAAAATCCTCTGCCGAAACCAGAACCGCTCTCGGCGATAATTTAAAAATTCTTGCCCAATATCTTTAGCTGACACAATGAAGCTATTTCAATAATAAAAAGTGTTTTTTTTTTTGTTCTTACTCTCCGGTCTGAAATTCAGAAGAAGCCTCTATGCGTAAGCTCTACTTTAAATGCAACAATTAAATTTATCTCCCGATAAAATCTGCTTCGAAAATAAAATAGAAATCCTCGGCCGATAATGACCCCATAGGTAATTTATTATATGGGTATTCTTTATAATACAAAAAAAAAACACTATGGCCCAAGGCTGTATTATAACCTTTGCATTATACCTACCTATATTATTATAGGAATAGTGTATATTAATAATTAACACATTATGTATCGTACTCCTTCGTTCTGAATATTTTTTCAACTAATATTATTTTCAAGAAATGCAAAGTTCCGGTCCCGTAATATATTTTTGATAATAATGGTTTCTTTATATTTACGTTATTCTTACTCTCTATCTTGTTAGGCTTAACTATATTATAATGTTTACATGGAAACTTTGCTGGTTGCAATAACTTGTCATTAATATATTTCAAATTTTTGTAATCAATATGTAACTATTTGTTTCCTTAATAAATTAAATTAATGGTGTTTTCGTTGATTTTATAAGTGACGAAAATGACAGTTTAAAAGTAGATAGTTTTTTTTCAATATATGGAAATTAGTATTGAAGTTATTATAATTTCATATTAATGGTAAAATAACATCATCTTCGTTTACTTTTAAGATTTTACAAAACTGTTCAATATTCTGACTGCACTAAAGAACTAAGTAATTGATTTTTTTCGAAATATTCTGAATGAAATAATACGCGTAACACCTTTTTACTACCATGATTCTCCGTTTGACTAACTATAGATCCACCAGTATAAGTTGTCCAATAAGTGAGGGCGCCACATACTAACATTGTGTCCGGAAACTTGTATGTATACCTACAGTTCGCCGTATACTTCACCGTAAAATATTGTATCGAAAATATATGGCCGTATATTAAAGACCGTCCAACCTTTTTGTGTCGTATATACATTTTATAGTACTCACATAAAATTCATGTCTAAATAAAACAAGGTTCTTGCCGTCTTACAATTTTTTAAAATGGCCGATATACTTGATTATATTTTAGGTTAGGTTAGGGTTTCATACTTGAATTCATGAATTTTGTCAAAATCAGCTATGTAAATTGAATTAATGTTCATATTATTTATTGAATCTAATAAAATTGGAGACCGTATAGTATACGGTCATCTCTTTCCTATAGAAAGCTCGCGGCAAACTGTGCTACGGTGAAATGTTTTACGTACAATTTACATATAATCTACTTACATTAAATTTGACAAATCATTAAATAGTTTTCATACTGTGATGAGCTTTGTTCTAAATTCGAACACCGGACGATTTCTGATGGTATATCTAGTTTCTTTTTTAACCTTTTGTGTAACACTAATTGAAGGCAATTAGTTTGGTGATAAAATGTATATTGTATTTGTATCTTAATGTGAAATTTAGTAGACCCTCTTACTTTATATGAGATTTTTCAAAAAATTATTGATTTCATGTTCGATAAGTATTTATTTTCTCAGGATTACGGTTTTGGCAATTTTTTCGACATTACTCAATCACAATTAAATGTCTTCATTTGCCTTTCGTCTTTAAATTAAATAATCAACCACTGAAACCCAGCGTCGGCTTATATAGCATCGTGGGTCCCAGGCTCGAATCCTGGGTCTGGCAAGTACACAATATACAGTTTTTCAATTTGTGTATGAGTCAGAGTATGGACCTAATAGGTTGAGCAAGTGGCTGACATCCATTTCTCGTAAAAAAAATCTGTTAATACAAACCTCTACTCTGTGGAGGTCCATATGATCTTATTAGGATCGGACATGGTCGAAGAGGAAGAAGAAGAAGAAACCTATATATTATACAATCTGCACTGACGACCTCTTCTTTATACAAAAAATAATAATCAGAAGCTGACAATTGTATCTCAGACGTGTTAACAAAATGATTTGATAAAATACCATTTCCGTTTAAAAGTTGAGCATAATATGGAACGCCACATAGTGAAGAATATTTACGACCCTTTGATCTATAGGAAAGGAAGACGCTATGTCCGTTACTCCACTGTGGACACAGTCGTGTATGTATGTTTATTTACATGTCTAAATGGATATCATAGAATGTAATAAAATAAAAAGGAATTACTATATTTACATATACAATAACGTGTCTTGCCCATTAATGTGTTGAATGCAAACATGTGTATGGAATCTAACATCAACAAAAAATAACTTGTTTTTTTGTAGTTAACAATATTATTTAAATTTAAAGACAGTTATTATAGGAATCCGGTGAAATTCGATTCTTAGCAATGATATTATGAATTTGATTTCATATTATTACGACTATTACAGTTTAAAATGACCATAATAATAGCTATTCCTGTAATAAGTAACTTATTTTTTGATTATAACACTCCATTATTTAAGACAGTTACTGGTTGTATTATAATATTGTCGATTTAAATGTATCCATTTTACTCAGTGTTGCCAACCTACTGTCATTCAACACAAACAAAAAAACTCTCAAAAACGAAAACATAATAGTTACAAAATATAAATTATAATTATCAACATTTTGTTATGAGAACAGAGATTGAAAAAAATGTAATATTCCACAGCTAATAAATATGTTAAACAATTAAAAATAAATGCTCATAGAAAATTTTTCCAACACTTATTAGTGTTATAAGTAAGTACATAAAAGTATTCTTATAAATTCCCCTTTTTAGTATATTACAATACAATAGATACATAATATGTAATACATAATTCAACATAAATGATATTATTTTCAATTAAAAATATTGTTTTAAGTTTTTGTCGTTATTTATTCAATTTTATTACGTTGAAGTTAGCGATCTATAAAATAGTTACTGACAGAATGCTTTAAGTCAGCAGTCACATTAAAATTACATTATTTTGTAAATATTCATACAACTTATCGGCATCGAATCTTACGTTTTGTATGCCAAAAAGGTTATTCTTTATAATGTAGAAAAAATATTTTTAAATCATAAAAAAATCTACGTGGGAGAACGCTTTGAAAAAAAAAGTCCTTTTTGCGATTATCTCAGAACTTATTTTAATGACTTAATGCTTTTTGTAAGTATATCCGCAATATGATACGTTTAATATAACAGTATAAATATAAGGTGAAATCAATTATTTTTTGTGGCTATCTAAAATCACAACTTATGATTTATAAAATAAGTACATATTTGACTGTTGATAAATTGCAGTCATCCGTTAACCTCTGTTTAAAATGCAGTCTCTAAAATGACCCCGCATAGCTCAAACGTCTGTCTGTTTAAAGCATTCTTTAAAATATATACGCAATAATAAATACTATCATTTGTCAGAATATTCTTTTTAAGTATGTGTGGGCAAGAGGTTATCGATCACTATCAATCATCCTAATTCCCCTGCTAAATTAATATACATCTAGCATTGTCATATATATATATTATCTTCCTGGCGATTTTCATTATCTCAAGCTACTAATCTAGATGGGTAGGTAGCCGTGGCGAAGGGTGGAGGTAGGCTGTTAATATTTTCCATAAATAGTCTACATTGATCTTTGTCAGTCATACATATTATTGTTTTCATTGAAATAACACTACAATTTACAGACTGTGTTGGCTAGTATTTAAAATTCAATTAAACCCTGCCTAATCCACGCCATAGTAGATAATAGTCAAAAAATACTCGTCTATCTATAAAATATCTTAAATTATGCAATTAAATCATACATAACTTTGGGTATTTTATAGATAGACTAATATATTACAGTTTGATTAGGCAGGGCTTAATGAATTTAAAAAAAAATGAACCAACAATATGTGGAATATGTATTCCTAACTCAACTACAACAAATAAGTATGAATGAAAAAGTATGTACAATTTTGTCGGATCGCCTAAAGTATACAAAAACTATCATGATTTGGTTTAGGTAGGATTTAATTGATTTTTTAAAACTAACCAACACCATCTGTAAATTGTAGTGCTTAGTGCAATGCAAATAAATACGTATGACTAACAAAGTTGAATGTACACTATGTATTTCAGATCTTAACAGCCTACCTCCACCCTTCGCCACTGCACTAGGTAGAGGTTATACGAATAGTACCTACTGGTTTATCAGTTATTTTCTAAGAATAACTTTTAAAAATAATTTAATTGCTTCAAACAACGTAATAATATCAGTAAGGTAACTACATAATAGGTGATATAAAATAACATCAATAAGTACCTACCTAATAATATAAAAATATCACCTAAAGACATTTCAGTGCTAAAAAAATAACTACAGGCCCATCCGTCTTTAAGTATTAAATTTAGAATTATCATACACATAGCCACAAGTCTATAGAATCTTCTACTAACACATACAAACAAAAGCTTGGTACAATCTAAAGTTTTTTCGCATGTTGTTTGATGCTACTTGTCCTTGAGATCTAGAAAATAAATGTCTGTTTCATTATACTAAACGACAAAGTCCGGATGGCCTACCAAATAAGAAGCCCAATGAAACCGTAGATTTTTTTAGCGCAAGATCGATTGCCGACGGGGCATCACTTTTTTGTGAAATATGTACTTTAGTGTTTGTTGTTTTTTTTTAAAACATCAGTTAAAGTCAGCAATTAAATAAATCAACTGTAACAGTTACTAACAATAAATCTATGTAAACCCGATAACTGTGAAACTTTCTTCAGTATTCATTCATAGCATAAAATTAAACTACTTACAATATCAAATATTTCGTGATCTCCCTTCCTTCCCGACTTACCTGACTGCCCGTCCGAAAATATTATTGTCGAATATTGCCAAACGCCTAGCGTGGCCGATATTCAACGACTAATTTTTGTACGTGCTCTACCACGTTAAATTTCATTTCTAACGCCAATTTATTGATTGCTATTCTTTATCTCCGACTATTAAAATTAAATCTTAAGAGAAACTGCACTTGGGATTCATAAAATAAAAGCCAAATAATGTGGGACGACTGCTGTCAAATTTTCTCGTATAACCACGCGTGACTTTTCAATACACCGTGATGGAGACCAGGGTTTCACTTCAATAACCATACTAAACTCTGACAAAATAATTATTTACCTACTTAAAGTTGTTATTTTTAATATAATAATTATTTTAATCTACTGTTAATTTTACAATCTGCAGCAATTCAGTGGTTCTAATATGTATGATATTATTAAGTATTGGAACGTGGATAAAGTTTACTATTTTAACGGAATAATACGTTGAAATGATTGTTGTATTAATGCTGAGAGGAAATAAAAAAGAACTTAAGCCTAGTCTTGATCTTGAAAACAATAATAATCCAAATAGTTTTCGCTTCATCCCGAGATTTCTAATTTCTGTCTAGTATTGCGATTCCTAGTGAATATGAGTGATATATTGACTTTATAAAAATATTTTATTTTCATTAAGTAGGTACCTATATAGAAAAATTCATAGTTTTATAGTAGTTTTATAGCCCCGCAGATTTGAGCATAACTTTGTATTCCTATCATGTATTTAAGCATGTATAATGAATGGCTGGTAATGTATTTGATAAATATTTGCTTTATCGCACCATTGTTCTTAACAATCTAATCGACTGAAATGCAATGCATCTTTATCGTTAATTTTTTCAAACTTCTTTCTAACGGATATTGTCGTCTGAGAATGCCACACTCAATATTAATATTTGTTTTATATAGAATCAAAATAGCTTTTCAATTCAGTTTTAACTCTACCTTAAACTAGAACGCATCGATTTCATTCAATCAATGTATCAAATCAGACTGTTAACACGTTATTCTCTAAAACATACTAGATATATTATATATATATAGTACCTTTTAATACAGCCAGTTTAAATATAAAAAGTGTTCATATGAAGTTGATCCAGCCGTTTCATAGCAGTAGTAATAACTCTCATTTAAAATCGTCCAGAAAGTTAGTTAATATAAGGATATCAGAAGAAAGAAAATGCATCCAACTAGCAAAAAACTTTATTTTTCACAATTATATTCTTAAAATAAAACTAAAACATTTTAGATAGATTATTAACCTACTAAGCCACGGAGTTTATCGATTGACTAAATATTTGTTTAAAGAATAGCCAAAACCAGTTGAGAATATTTGACCCTAGTACGTATTTTTTTAATTATATGCCTACGTGATAATTTTAAAAGATAGCATCGCACAGGCGCTATTTTTTTGAAAAATATACATGAATTTTTATGTAATCTGCATGTAATTTTCAAGATTATATTTATTCTCCGTATAAAGTAGCATTCTCGAGGAAACGTTTTCTGTGGATTAACATCGTAAGTAATACATTTTTATGATTTTTTTTTATCTTATTTTATTTAATGTAAACGCTAAAATTTTTGAGGAAATTTGATTTTTATGATACTATTTTTCATTATTTTATCGTTTCTGTTGATCTACATTATAGTAAAGTAAATATTACATAATTTTTTTAAAACACAAATTTTAAATTTAAGAAACCAATAAAAATACATGATGTAAAATGGTAATATATTAATTAAATTGAACGAAATATTCAATCGAAAATCTTCATTTACTGCAAACAGGTTACCGTATCGCATTCGAAGATGACATAGTGCCCCTGCCTGACTATAGTCGGCCTTATTATAGACGCATAACCCATTTTTTATATAAATATACCTGCCGTGTAAGTACTGACCCATATGTGCATTTTTTATATAATATTATATAAGTTGCAGTCAGGGAACTCAGAAATAATGGGAACTTAAATACCTAACGGATGTGGAGTAACAGGCGACCGATCTCGAGTGTTAAAGAATATGGGATAAACTTAAACACGTGTCAAAAATACGTTAATCTAATCTCGTCCTTCATTCTGACAACTGCTCTCTGTTTGTGCACTGATACTCATTCAATATTGGTATATTTGAAGGTTGCAACACACACTATTGCACGTCTATAATGTGTGGTTCATTTTAGTAGGACACTCACACATTCAAAACCCTGCTTCAAAATGTAGTGTATTGGGGTATAGCCCATCGGAATTATTGTTATTAATCTGTTCTGTGTACACGGCCAAATTTATAAAAAAAAACTGTTGGCGGGTGATCTTTTACTTTTTGATACTTTAGCCAGCGTGAGCACACGGTAATTTTTATCGTTCTCCGGTTTGGATCGAATATTATAACATTTAAATTTTATCATCCCCCATACTATTGTCAGTATCACCATTAGACGGGCTTTTCACATTAGTGTTTTCACATTTTGTTTTGTTTTATATACACCCGATCCTCTTTTCACACGGTTTTTTTGCGCGGTTTCGAAATAACACGATTTTTAAAAATTACCGATTATTTTTTATTATCTTTTATTTACACTGATTTTTTTTACTTTAGCACGGTTCAAAAAAATAATAAAAATACGTATGTAGGTATGTACATATTTTCCAAAAAAACTGCATTGTAATGGACCGCACGCCACTGGTGCATACATATGTTATTACCGGATGCCGCCCAGACATACATACGTACATGCATTGCGCCACTAGTCAGTCACTTCGGGTTCGATACGAGAGACGCGCCGTGTGGTTCGGCGTCAGCGTCATTAAATATTTCCAGCGATGAGAGTGATTTTTTGCCAGGGAAAACAGCAGTAAACGGGCACATTTATTGTCAAGTAGCAACACTGAATGAATATATTTCCCTATGCTAAATTTAATTCAAATCGAAAACTATGTATTTTTATGTATAAATAATAAATAAATTCGATATATTTTGGAGTATTTTGAGTTGATTGTAAGTAATTGAACCTGTCTACCATTTTTGTATGGGCACTGTATCTTTTTTTACACGGTTTTGTTTTGCACGGTAGTCTTTAGAACGTATCCCCCGTACAAAAAGAGAATCGGGTGTTAACGTAACATCATAATATTGTATAGAATCTATATGCGCTATGTTCGTGAGCTGGACAGGCATCCATTTATATCACACTATGGCTACCCTTATATGATATCACGAACACCGGCTATCACCGTACCTCGGACTCCACAAATATAAATCCAAAACCCGGTCCGCTGTGGCTACCAATCTGATGACTTCCATTGAGGGTCGCTACGCACGGATTGAGAGCCACCAGTCTAAATTTATGGTTATTGTAATAATATTGTTATGTTTATCTATTTGTTTAAAGGGGGCATAAATGTATCACAAAATATCCATTAAATTCTAATTTATAAAAAAGACAATGAAGTGAAACTCATCAAAATATAAAATATACACATTGTTTTGCATATAAATTTAAAGTAAGTGGTACCAAATTTTGTGTTTAATTTTCTTTGTTATGTTGTTTTTGTATATTTTTGGACTGAGGTTATTTTTAAAATATCTTCTATTAAACGTGGCGTCGTCGTCAATTCCTGGCTTTATTACCATCCCGCAGACATACAATTTTTGTACATTATTTCATAAACAAACTTTAAGTATAAAAAAATTCTATTCCACTCACAGTATACATAATAAAGACCTACTTTAAACGAAAAATCTTCTTTCACGTAGTCTAGTTCACAAAATATGATCTGGTAAATATTATAAAAAAAATCTACATGACAGTGTTTAGCTGTAAACGTGTCAAGTTACGAAAAAGTATGCAACTGGCAAGAGACTTTAATTATGACTTGTTTTTTTAAATAAATGGTACAGATGTAATAAAAATTATTCTCTCAATCTTACAAATCAAATCAAATCAAATTTATTTATTTTACATATAATGAACATAACAAATTAGGAATTCAAAGCGTTCACGACATGACATAAAATAGGTGCTAATAATTTTTAAAAATAAAAAATTCAGAGAATAAGTAATAAAATAAGAAAATAAATAAAATAAGTAACAAAATAAAAGTAGATGGAAGCACACAGAGTGAACTTTGATAGATCCTATCTTAAAACTTATAAAACAACGTCCACCTAAATTCACCCTCACGTAAGTGGAATATATCAATATCCAAAGCGATTTCATTAAACATAGTTACTGCCCTCCCAATTGGTATTACTAATGGCAGGTTAGTTCTGCACCGTGGGAGAGCTAACAACGGATGCCCTCGATTCCTAAGGTAATTATCAGAGACACACAAGCCAACACCACCAAGAAGTGCAGAGTTCACATTTACGCCGCGTATAAGTCTGAAAAAATATGTAGCTAAATAAAGATCCCTTCTAAATTTTAAGCTTACGTGTCGATGAGCTTCACAAATACATAAATAAAATATTATAATAATGTATAATTCATTTTTATAACTTTTTTATAAATAGATAAGTACTAATTATTTTCCTTTTCCATAATAATTGCTCAAATAATTTAAGAGGATTATAACAATATTTATTCTTGGAAAAACGCTTGAGATACCTGAGCTGTGGAACTGATGAGACTGTATAATCAGGGGCGGATTTTCCGGTTCTCTGAGTGTGCGCATGAGGAGGGCCTGATTTTTTATTAATACACAAAATTATTTTCAACATATAATAACGAAAAGATATTTAGTTCTTTAAATCTTTATGAGGAATATTCCATGTAGTGCCATATTAAAGTCCGATTTCTTGAGAACGACGTGTAATTGATTGTTCTGGATTTTCATCCACACTTTGATTCACAACATCGATATTTACAGCAATACGTTTACGTTTTTGAAGAGTTTGATTTTTTACATCACAAAAATTACGATTTCATTCAATTTTGCTTAAGCTCTGTAGGTCGATTATTGTGACCATAAATTGTATGTAATGCCCGAAACGTGGCTCGAATAGATTTGTATAATTATGTACAAAGTTGTGTATCTTTCCATGATTATTTTCCAAACAATACTGAAAAACACTTGATGGGAATCAGAAACAATGGCTTGGTTTTCCCTCTACCACCCGCCACGTCTCCACACCTGTTATGCAGGCGTATACCGTGGCGTAACGAACGTTGGGCGCTATTCAAATTTGAGCCTAAAGTATCCAGGAGCAACTTCCTAAGACATTGGTTGGCGTGCACTAGAGTGAGCGTGATTCCTACTTCGATATAATGTATTACTGTCAATTATCGATAAGAAAAGACTTTCTCGCACGCCGTAAAATGCCGCAAACTTTTTAAAAGCTGATAAATTTTCCCTCGTAGATACCAAGTCACTATGGCCGACCGGTCCAACTGAGGGTCGGACCGACTTGAGAAGCTCTTCCCTTTCAACCGACATATGGTGACACTCCCAGAGACGTCATCGGCATCCTACAATTCGCCACATAAGCAAGTCGGAGATTCTATTAGGCCAAGCTGACAGAGCCTGGAGGCAAAACCACCGTGTCCGGTTAAGAACTGGCAATGGCTGCTATGACGTTTAAAAATCTATAGTATTTTTTTTTCGACCATGTCCGATCCTAATAGGATCATATGAGCATCCACAGCGTTAAGGTTTGTATTAACAGACTTTGTTTTTTACGAGAAATGGATGTCAACCACTTGCTCAACCTATTAGATCCATACCCTGACTCACACCCAAATTGGAAAAAAAATATGTTTACTTGCCAGACCCAGAATTCGACGGAGTTATAGTCCAACGCTTAAGCCACCCGGCCACCGTGTACTAAATTGATAACCCTAAATATTATATAATTAAAAAAAAACTCATATTTTGTGAATTGTGCTAATAATATTCACAGTGATTCCATTTCAGGAGCTTTTTACATGTGCACTTCGGTAAAAAAATATTGCCTAGTACATAAACTCTCATATACTTACCGTAAAAGCCGGATTATAAATAGGTAATGCGTTATAACTCAAGTAATATTTTCTCATTTTTTTTTCTATAACACCCCTATTCTGTATTCAAATATATGTGAACATGCGAATCCACTGAGATGCGGTCATAATAGTATACTCTTAATGTAGACCCAGGCTGTTATTTTTATGATGAGTCGTATTTTCATATAGTCAACTATATGCTATTTTCCATGCATATATTATATATTGTTATGCTTCAGTTATATAGCCATTATCACGAATACGAGCTGTAAGTTATGAATGAACGTATTAATATAGAGGTGAATGTTTAGAGTGCCATGCACGGACAAACTAACGGTCTCAGTTTTATGATATCGTAAGTATTTTGATGTTATTAGAAGAAAAAAAAATCTCGAGAGAGAATAACAGAAGCTCTCGCTATGTAGTATATTATTTATAAGTATTTAAAAAAAAATATCTGTATAAATGAAAATGAACTTAAAGTATTATAAGGTCGATTAATAAAATGGCAAAAAAGCATTCAAGCCGTTGCGAAACACATTGCCAAAGTTGAAATTTATAGAAATTTAAAAAGAAAATACTAACATTTTCATATATAATATGACATTTATTAAAAAACAATAATTAAAAAACTTTGGAAATTTTATAGATAGAATAATATTTTTTTTATCTATTATAGTTTAGTTTGGGAACCAACAATATGTGTACCTAATATGTATTCTTAATCCAACGAAAACAAAAAAGTATGAATGAAAAAGTGTGCAAAATTTTGTCGTATCGTCCAAAATATACCAAAATTATTATGGTTTAGTTTAGGCAGGGTTTAATTGGGTTTTAAAAACTAACCATCACTATCTGTAAATTATTGTAGTTTCTATAAAAAAAATACGTATGACTAACAAAGTTGAATGTGCACTATTTATGGCGGATCTTAACAGCCTACCTCCATCATTCGCTACTGTGTTCCATAATATATTTGTTGTCATCTACAATAGGCAATGTGAATGCTACGGATGAAATAACTCTCTGCATATTATTTTAATTTATATTCATCAATAACCCACGAGCTAATTGTTACACATTCATGTATAATCTTGATTCGATTCCAGATTTGATGAATAATAAATTAACATGAATTCAATACTGACAAATGTGTAACTAACAGAAATTATATTTCAAAATTAATACAAATATTTTTTGAGTTTTCTCATACATGCCGTAACAATCAATTAAAGATAATATTATCTCGTTTATTGAACTCTCAAGTACAAATGTTATGAAACAGTCTAAAAAATGTTAACTAAAAAATAGTGGAATATTAATCATGAAACATAATAATGACATTGCCGCGGGGTGAGTGCTGACTGACTGGTCAGACTTGCACGAACAAAAGAATTCAACAACAAAATAACAAATTGAATTAATAATTAACAAAAGAGGTACGCCCCTTCGCTTTTCTTTGTGTTAAAACAAGCGAGCAACAATAACAACAACACCTCATTGTTGATTTAATTAAACTGTTTTAAAAAGCTTTTGATGCATTTTATCAACTCAACTTACTGTTATGTAAGAGGTATGATAGAATTAATCGTATTCAAGAAAGGTGAGCTTTGATATTTTAGTGTTACTAACTGACAATTATTTTTGATGTAAAATTATATATTTAATTCAAATAAAGAAAATTTACAGTGCGTAGACAATCGACAGACATGACAATTATTCCTCTCGCGTTGGTTTGACAATCAACGCGAAGAAAACTAATGTTTTATGCAATAGCACCAGGACCTGATCCAGATTTTCTTCTGATTAGCGACGGGCAAAACATCGAGACTGTCGACAGCGGTGGTATGACTTTAGAAGTAACGAGGAGATAAGAGAACGAACCAAGCAGCTTCTCATCACACTGATAGTAAAGAGGCGACGCTGGACCTGGCTCGGCCACGTTCTGCGGATGCGAGAAAATAACCTCAACCTATTTTGCCTGTTCTTCAACGCAACTAAAGTGTATACGGTGGTACTACGGAATGCCGCCGTTATGACCTGAAACGAGGCAAAAATACTGGAGGGCGTGTAAGTGAATTTATAAAAATATACAAAAAAATCGCCAAAACGACTAAAAGTTGACCATAACGATATGTAGGAAGGCCTGCCAAAAATCTTGACCTGGGGGGGGGCGCTTCAGTATGTAGGCACCATGGATGGTATTGTGCGATATAATAGTGGTCATTTTTTTGTTGAGATTTTTTGTTTTTAAGCTTCCTTTTAACTGCTGCCTAAATAATTATTTATTAAATTTAACAAAACAATCATTTGCAATTTGCAAAAAATACACTATTAAATTTGTAATTCTATGCAATTAATCAACCTGAAAATGTTAACATTTAACGTAACTACATACTTCAGAATTAATTAATTTGTGTCAGATCCAATACAGCGTGTGCCGATGCATAACTAACCGAAATACTGCGCCGTTAAATTTAAAAGTGCGTACTTTAATAATTTTAATGAATTTCACATAATAAAACCGGCATTATTGGAAGCGAAGTGCTTTTTGACGATACAAAAGTGGATTATTGAAAGGATTCGACTAAGCGCAATCTGTTATTTGAATTATGAGAGACTCGAAATCATTCGAGAATGATGGATCCATGTTAAGTATTCTCAAATAATATATCAGTATTACTAAAATTGTAAAACCTCACAGATTGCCTATGCCCTTTATTATATAACCAAACTAAAGTTTCCAACGCATTTTTTTTAAAACAAAAGACGTATGAATTCTTTTCGATAAAGAAAATTTCCACACGTCTTCTTCTGCGTTTTGGTGGATTTATTTATTATCCTTATAATAGTATACAATTAAAACTATTATATTTCACCAGCGACAACGTCGCTGCCAAGTCTGCGGTTTTCAAAATACCTCATCGCAGAACTGTCGTGGTGTTTCATGACTATGTCTATCGTCGGGCATTAAATTTTTAATTAATTATTTTAATTACATTCTGGATGTGTTAAATACCTAAGTAAAATGTATAACTACTTATTGTGGTCTTCGTTATTTGTTTTGTTTTAAGTAAGTACTAAGTTATTTTCACCTAAATACATTTATTCAGTTACTATTTATAATAATTATTACACACTTCACTGTTATGCTAATTTTTAATGGAAATAGAATAAAATTACCGCTTTTATTATTCACACAACAACCTTATAAAATTTATAATAATATAAGTACATCTAGATGTGAAAATTGACAATGAAAGACCGTTCAATAACAAAAGGATTTTGTTGGGTCAGGTTACGAAGTTACGTGACAGTACTAAGCAGCGTTGCCAACACTCAGTATTTTTCTTGCCAGATCCAGCATTTTTAAATAGGCATCTATGGCATCTAGCTTGTAAAATTTGCATATGGCATTAAATCTAGTATTTTTCAACATGGCAAAGAGTCTAAAAATTCTCATAAAAAAGCTAGAATATTACATCAGATTTTCTTGACAATTAAAATGATTGTCTTTAGTACCATATCTTACCAATAAAATAAATTGTACATAAGTACAATATTTTATGGTATCTGTATATAGTGTTGTGAGTCACGGATACCGAAGAAGATCCTCGAAAGAAACCCAGGGGGGAAAAGACCAGTGGGAAAGCCACGCACACGATGGGGTGATAGTGTTGCAAAGGATGCCAACCAGCTGCTAAAGGTCGGGAACTGGAAAGGACGTGCAGAGGACCGTTCCAGCTGGAGGACAGCGGTGGAGGAGGCCAGGGCTCGACTTGAGCTGTAGCGCCATCGAAGAAGAAGAAGAAGAAGTATATAGTGTTGTATCTCATTTATAATTTTTGTATTTACTATTTCTACTATTTAATAACCTAATAGGTACTGCTTATAATTTTTATATTATATATAGTTTTAATATTATTTATTTGTTTTTAAATATCATGTTGCGAACGTCTTAAATTAATCATTTGTAAATATCACTATATTATTACGTAAAATAAATAAAATCTGTTTTGATTTGATGACAGTTGACAACACTGATACTAACTGTGGTGCTTACGAGTATCATATTATTATATTATAGATATTTCTATAAAACATTTATCGGTGGGGTAGCTATATAGATTCAACGTTATGTGTAAAATAATGACTAAAAACCTTAGACTATAGATAGACTCGAGCTCGCAAGTTATCGACGCTATGTGAAGCGTTTCGCCCCGATTTGATGGCGATACTTTTGGAAACTAGCCCACAGATATGTAGATGTTTTATCTTACTCTAGCGCGTGTCGCAGAGATTGTAAGGGTGCCGAACACTTTCTCACTCGCACTCATGCATCGTTTTTGTTCAGGCCTTACTAAAAACGCTTAGCAAGTTATGTATGTCTCGCCACATTAATAACTGGCTTCACACGTACCTACCTATTGTAAAAAAAATCGTGTGTAGCCATTTTTTATTTGTATTATTTTATTAGGAAGATTATTAACTATCCCAATATACTATAATATATAATAATATGTATCCAATCATTTGAAGATAATATTATTGATTAATATTAATAAAACGCAATTTTTTTTTGTACTTATTCGATTTTTTATTTAATACATTTGGACCGGCTTCGTCCGCTTCAAAGGGACATTTTCAACTCAATAATAAAACAGGTATTTACCAAAACAAAATCAAAAAAGGCGACACAAATAATCTACAACTACATCGCATTATCCGTCTAATAGTGCTTTATCACTAACAATTAAATTCAAATTAACGAGATTGGATATTATTTCTTACTAGGTACAACTAAACAAATATTCTAAAATTAAATTTTAAAAAATGTGGGCAATACGACAAAATTCTGCACACTTTTTCGTTCACACTTATTTGTTTACGTTGGATTAAGAAAAATATTTTATATATTTATTTTTAATTCATTAAGCCCTGTCTAAACCAAACTATAATAGGAGAAAAAAATATTATTTTATCTACTTATAAAATATCAAAAGTTATGTATGATTTAATTGCATAATTTTGGATATTTTATGGATAGACGAGTATTTTTTGACTATTATCTATTATTATGTCTTGGTTCTCGCAGGGTTTAATTGAATTTTAAAAACTAGCCAACACCATCTGTAAATTGTAGTATTATTTCAATGAAAACGAATGCGTATGACTGACAAAGTTTAGTGTACATTATTTTTGGCGGATCAATACC
This sequence comes from Rhyacophila brunnea, assembly GCF_057557595.1. Classification (NCBI taxonomy): domain Eukaryota; kingdom Metazoa; phylum Arthropoda; class Insecta; order Trichoptera; family Rhyacophilidae; genus Rhyacophila; species Rhyacophila brunnea. The sequence continues at coordinate 29,266,605 of NW_028232774.1, forward strand.
TATAGTCCTATAAGTATCAACAAATTCATAATTCAATATATCATTCAGAATTTCGTTTTAGTTTAGATAATCAGACATGAAATAATAAGGGTCTACTTTCGGGAACAATCCGTACGTGTACACTTAATAATACAGATCAGCATCACTATCAGAATGGCTTAATGTATGTTCAATCATTTCAACACCAAATAAATCATTCAGTTACTACATATAAGAATACATTTGCGTTTACATATAACGACTGTAGTATCAAGTGCTTTATTATAATTATAAATAACAATATTCGCTCGGCCTTGCGTACAATGTTTCGACTACCGCTAGAATACAGTCAACGTGTCAAATACAGGTGTACTTTCAATATACCAAGAATGATAAGATCATGGTTGACCCCCTGACATTATTCCATAAGGGTTTTTTGTGTGTCAAATCGTTAAATAAGACTATGATCAATTTTAAAGGATAAAAGCTGAAAAAGGTACGATTATATTGTTGTTTGTATTCCTATATACATTATTATTTTATGAGCCAAATCGATTATTATTGTATCTAGTTGACAACAACTATTAATATTAACATAAATACGACAATGGTTTTGAATCAAAGCTTTTTTTAATTCTACTATTTTTTAATAATTGGCGGTTGTGAGCTTTTTATACTTCAAAGCTATCCGTAAACACAAACAAAAGTTCAATAATTAACAGTACATATTAAAAATACCTACATAAATGAATAAAAATATTACAATAACACAGTGTAATTAATGAACACTGATGCAATGAGCAAAAATATCCAGAATAATGTACTGATGAGAACGACACTACATCAGTGGCGAAGACTCTACGAGTATACTAGGCGATTATTTAAAGCCTATCTTCTTAAGAAAAATAAATATTAATAATTACATATTGACGTACTTATATTACAATCACTTTATTTTATAAAAAAATAATTCAATTTTTCAACGACATCTGTCGTATATGTAGGATAGTAGGAATGTATTATAAAGAAAGGTTTAAAAAATGTGCAACAGCGCGACATCTGTCTTTAATAAATTGTTTAATTATTTGCCTTGAATAGTGATGGTTTTTTTGTATGAGCTTTATGTCACGTGACTTCAGCATGTCTGGAGCAGTCTATACAAAACGATAGGCGTTAATGCGTAAGCCTAAAATCTTTGCGTATATTATATTATTAAGATAACTAATAATTAGGTTAGTAATTTAAAAAATTGATTAGGTAATATAGATTATTTTTAAAAATTAAAAATAATTTTGATAATTGTAATGATTTTTGATGTGTATATTTTTTTAGGAAAATACCTAATTGAAACTCATCGCTCAATTTTATGTTGCTAGTAAGTTAGTGAAATTTCTTCGAATGAGTGTGTACTCATTCATCAGTAGTAAATATCGTATTGTCTTCTTTTTCTTTTTCGTGTGCTCTTTTTCTCTGATCTCCACAGCCTACCTCGTTGCAAAGGTCACCCTTTTCTACTGCACTTACCTAGATAGTTAGAAGAGTTGGACGGTAAATGTAATGCAAAGGCTAGACGCTTTTAAAATGTGGTGATGGAGGCGAAAGATGCTGTGAATCTTATGTATGATCAAACATACCAACGACACCATAACTGATTCCAGGTCCAAAACTGACTCCTCGGTTTCATTTTTCTTAATTTTTTTGATCATATAGCTCTATAAAAACTCATCTTGAAAGTCCAAATCAAGAATATCCCAGGACATTCACAGGCTCGACTAAGAAGAGAATTTTTTTCTTCCTACTAAAATATAAAGTGTTATGCAAATATGACGAGGGGGTCACAACACACAGTTTAACTATAATAAAAAGTAGGTCGCGACTTGAAAATGGTTGAGAACCTATGAATTAGGCAAAGAGTAACGCAACTTATTATTTTGGGTAGTTAATCACAAAAAATGCGATTAAATAAAATACGTTGTCATTTACTTACAGTGTCAAAAATAATAAAATTACCTCTACATAAATGTACGTAAAGTGACTGTCATATTTTGCTTTTTTTTGGAGATTAATTGCCAAATTACATAACGCTCATTTTTCTCCCTCTTTCATTTGCTTTATTGCAGGAAGTAAATTTAGTCATTTAAAAAACCGCCAACGTGGTCACCCCTACCGGAAAATCGAGGTGGGGGTAATTATAACAAACCATTTTGTATCAGCGCCACCATTTTCCACCACCAGAATGTACTGAATTCTTTATGAAAAAAAGACAACTAAGTTTAAATAATTGCATAGTTACTTACTTTATTTATGTTGGTAGTTATTATGGACGTCAACAATTAAATTCAGAATTCATTATGTTTTACGTACACCTATTTATTAATGACCTAATTTTAATTGTATAATTATTATGTTGGCGTAATTTCAGATATAATTGAAGAATTAAGTGTAGTTCATTCATAACATAATAACAATATATATATATATATTTATTACTAACATAATGTGAGTAATTTTCAGTTCATTCAAGAGGTAGGGGATATATGGGGGCACACAAACACCCATACAATTAATTACACAGCATTTAAAATTAAAATACATAATAAAATTTCCCCACTCAATTTATTTCTTTTGACACATTGTGGACACACAAATTATTTGTCCAATACATTCGCAATATGTCATTTTTAGATGTTTTTTAAACAAACAAACAAATATTATTGAAATAGTACCAGTGAAAAATACAGAAAGGTGTTTAACAGAGTAATTATGATGTCAAATACAGAAATATCAGTGACTAAAAGATACCACATTTTAATAATTTATGAAACAACATTCAACAATTCACTCTCACGAAAATCGTCATCGTCATAGATGAGGCCTGTGTTCTTTTACTAACTTTTAAATACTTTTTGTGGGTATTTATCTTGATTTATGAATAGTTTTATTTTTATTCTATCACTGTCATCAAAAAACTAATTTTCCTCCGTATTAAAAAAAGTTTTATTTTATTTTGGAAGCTTTTCTGGTATTTGTTGGTCTGATTGGTAGAGCAACTATTCTTTAACACAATCAGTGCTCAAAACACGCCTGGCGTGTGACCTCTAGATAAATTCACTGCTGACCAGTTAATTACCACATTTAATTATCATGCTAATTGCTACAGGGCAGGCGTGTCAGCAGTGAATGAGTTGGATTCGAATGCATGCAGCTGTGGGACGCAACTACGTAATGTGGCTGGTATAATTACTGGTGTAATCGTATTCATGATCCAGTGCAAGGACCCAATGTTTCAGTCGAATTGCCAACAACTATTAATTCTTCTTACAAAAATCTATTAATTTACTCCACTCTGTCCTGTAGCGAATATGTTCATTTACTTTTTTGTCTATCATCGACAACCTACCGCCATAGCATACGAGTCAATAAAGCGTACAGCTTGTCAACGTCCATAATTATCAAAATCAATAATTATTACTATTATGTTGTAAAATTCAATGTCTGTGTTATTTATATACGATTAAATCTCCGATAATCGTCAAAAATCGTGACGATTATATAAAAAATACCAATCCCAAAACCGAGCATCATTCTTCAACGATGTGTCAACTTAACGCACGTGCTAGAACACGCCAGTGAATAGGTGCGCGTTGTTAAAATTCGCGTAGGCGTTTAGAAACGCGCCGTGCTGAAGTGGTTCACGACTTGTGAAACTGACAACCTGCTTTCTGATCTTGCGTTATATTATTATTATTATTATTACATTTGTTACAGTCAGACAGTGTTGAGTCTGCGGGCGAAGTCATCTCATCTCACCGGCGTACTTTTGCGTGTCAACAGCACGTAATTTTGTGGCGCCAATGCAGTCGTACAGCACCTTTCTATCGCGGATTAAAAAAAATAATAATGTTTGACGTAGAGGGGTCTACGCTTTTGGATACCACAAAGCTTGCGGTATAAAATACGTACATTTGCATAAAAATACATTGAAATATTATTAATCGCATAATAATAAATGACGTCTTTATATATTACATATACAAGCTTATTCAGAAGAAAATAATTAATACTAACTACGCCAAACGCTCGTATATCGCCATGTGCAATATCTCGCCGTTCAGGTTCATCAGTAAAAAAAATTAATAAATTTATTAATTAACATAGTTACAAAAATTTATTTACCCATTGGCCGGTTTACACGATAACGAGGGGTTAACGCGTCGGCTTTTTATGTCGCGAGTCCTATGTTCGAATTCTGGGTCTAGAAAAATACACATATTGTTTTTCAATGTGTGTTTTCAGTCAGAATGTAGACCTAGGTTGAGCAAGTGGCAAACTTATAATTCTCTGTTATTACAAACTTATTATCTGTGGAGGCCCATATTATGATCTTCTTAGGATCGAATATGGTAAAAAAATAAATTACATATTGCATTTTGTCACTGAGATCCTCGAGATTCTCGACTACTGCTTTATGGTCTGTGGTAAATTACGTTCCTCCATTATGTTTATTTTATTTTTTAATAGCCAGAATTAGATACATATCTTGTGTAGTGTTATTGTGTAAATTGCTAAGTATTTTGTGAGGTGTTCCGCCAGAGTGTTTGTTACAAGTCAAAGTATGCTGAAAATTAGTTAGGTATGGATTTTGAACTTAAATTATCATATCTGTCAAATTCTCACTATTAGTTTGTTCGTCACAGATACTCGTAATTACATAAACATTAAAGACATGATAAAAATTACATTACCTTTTCCCGAAAGTGCTACTTTTGAACATAATGTAGGGTACATAGAACAAACTAATAAGATATAAATGTAAAAACCAGTCGCCATGGACCAAGGTTGGGAGCCGGATTCAATTTATTACTTTATGACGGTCAACGTTTATGTGACAAACTTTAATGCATCTTATGATACAGACATAACAAATAACATTATTATTTAAAACATTTATCCTATATTTCTCCATACGTGAGATTTAAGCCTCGTTACAATATCATGCAACTATTTTTTCATTATTTTTGGTTATCATGTATAGAATTATTAATATTCTCAATATAAAGTGCATATCGTGACGTATATAAATAAATAAAATGATAAATGCCGATATTATTTTTTGATAAGTATTATTTTTTTTAAATAAAGGTTTCATTGACTAATGAAATGTCCATATGAAAATACAATATAACATAAAGCATTTATATTTAAAGCACAAAGCATCGTTTACCACAAATATTAATTTTATTGTGGATTTATCGGTTTTTGGAAATACACGCATATTATAATTAAAGAATTCAGCAAAAATATTCAAACCCTGTTGGTTGGTTATCTCCAATCGCGTTGTGCAACAGAATTAAGTGCGTATCAGAATTCGCTATACTTGTGTGGTATCGAAATCAGAATCTACATCACTGATTCCTATCACTATAAACGGCTCTGAAGAAATCCATTTATAAATTAGTGTTGATTTTCGTTACCTAATAAGACCTTAGATGTTTATTTATGTCGATTTTATTAGCTCTATTAGCCGAAACACTTAACTTAATAACAAACGTTTTTTTTAAGCCACTATCACTGTAGTATCGAATTGAATTTATGTTGCAATTAGTGACTTATTAATAGCTAGATAGTAAGTATTTACTTGTAAAAATTTAAACTATGAATGAAATATATATAAAAAAAACATAATACGTAGTATTAATTTCATATAATTTAATAACCGGTTTCATCCGCTTCAATAGGAATGGTGAATGTCGTAGTTCAATGCGTATAGCACAAACTTTTCATCCATTGAGTCAGGGTTTGATTTCTACTATTCCCGGTTTGATCACGATACATTAAATTTATGTGATTTTATCAAAACCTTTGTTTCTCTGCTATTACTACAATCAATATTGACATGAATCTTCGTGACCTGATGTACTCTGTAAAAAAAACACATCCTCAAGAAAAGTGACCGAATGCAGTGCAGTTATAATCGTTTTTGAAGTATGTGGAATAAATTATATAATTATATATTATATTTTATTTTAATGAATAGAATAAAATAGAATACCTTTCCACCAAGAATTAATATCTAAAATGATACCTATACTTACATCTTTTTTATGAATAAATAAAAGTAACAAATTTTTCTTGTTTTCCAGACAATGGGGTCTCTAATATCTAGTATATTATTATATTATCTTTCCATCATGGTAGTATACTTGGTAGAGAGGCCGTCACTGAAGCTTAAAGTGAGTCTGATCCCCAATACTTTCGTTAATACAACCACCGCACTGTGGAGGCCCAGATTATGTATGAGGTAAATGGAAGGACATTTTCTGTCTCTAGTATAATAGTAGTTGTACTATAAATCTAAAATTATACAGTTGTAAAATGGAAGTGGTTTATTTAACGGAGTTTGCACGGAGACTTGAGCAGAATTATCGTTTCCACGACGGTTGTACTGTACACGCTCGTGATCTGCACTTGATTTTTTGAATCAGTCTGTATGCGCATGGAATTACTCGTTAAACGACGGTTTAGTTTTAACAGGCCTAGTCATGCCCGTTTTCTTGCTTTAATTTAAGGTAACTGCCTGTTATTCAATCACAGTCGACTGATGACTCGTAACTGGTGGTCGCCTGGACTTTCGACAATAACTGGGTATTTGAGGTAGGAGGGATGAATAAGACCATAATTGGCCAAAGCAATTAGATTATAATACGTGCATTTATATTACATAACGATAGTTCTTTAAAATAATAAGGAAACATTTTCAAAGCATTACAAATATTTATCTAAAGGTTTTAGTTTTAAAAAATGATGTGAAGCATGAATTTTACAGGGAGACTTTAGGCAACCCTTTTCTGTTATTTTACACAAGGCACGTAACTAAATTATAGATGATAAGCGTTAAGTGTATTTTAGATATTATTATTTCACACATCCTTCGAAGGGTTATTTACCTATTCAGTAAATGATTTATTCGATAATTACATTTACTATATAGGTGCAGGAAGCAGACGTTTTAAAAGTAAATTTATTTTATGGTGGAAATATAAAGATATTATTTTAAAATATTATGTAAGTACGTAAAGAAAGTGATAATGGCGATACAAACAGAAAAGATATTTATTTTGATTTATTATTAACAAAGAAATAATAAATATTATTTAAATTTGTTGACAGGAAAGGTGAAGTTTTGTAATTTCACCGTAGAATTTCACATAAATAACAACCATTTTGGAAGCAGTTTTTGGCCACACCGTGTGTCTATTACATAAATAACAAAGCTTAGAGCCAATTTAAATGGGAAAACAGAATTATTTATGATAATTGAAATAGTGAAACAAGACTGTCTCGCCTCAGAAGTAACGCTATGGGAACCGAAGCGGCGTCCATCTTTTTCAATTAGCAGAAATATTCTCGAAACATTGACTTCATTATTGAATTACTGATTTATAATGGCCATAAAATTTCCGACCCAAATGTAACGACTTGGCATGGGAATTGGCAGATAATAAATACAAAAAATGACCATAAACAATCAATAGTGTGCATAATTAATATCTGTTGCCAGTGGGAACTTTTTTGTGTTGTAAATAGTTTCATTATTAACACTAGATACATACACAAATCTAATGCTGTATTTGGCTTGAGAAAATAACGTCATTACCAATTATTATAAAATTATAAGTGTTTTAATATTTTAATTAATTTAGTGTTTTATAAATATATTAGACCTGTTTGCGGCCCTTTTCTCCGCCTGTTATATTTTCATACTAATTTATACTGTTTCCGACTACGATTCAACTGTCCATACGCGAATGAAAATTGAAAAAAAAACTGTTAAAAAGTATCTAAAAAATATGTATAACCATTTTTATAAATACAATTAAAATATGTTTAACCAAATGCCTGTAGCGTCCCGCCTGAGCTTAGTCCGTCGCAGGCCTCCGGGAACATCACACGCACATTACACACGCATTCTTTTTATCAATGCCGCAGCCAATATAAACCACGTGCAAATGTCTTAATAAATAAGTAAGTAGTGTGGCCATATTTAGGATCTGTCTTCTTTCTAGGCTGCTTGAATTTCTTTTTACCACGTGACCAAGGAGAAGGCGTCTCTACCAGTTGACCGAGAGACGTTGCTAAATAATGTAGCAACCATAACATAAAACAATTCGTCTGCGATCAATTATTATTAACGGCCGCCAATATTTCGTGAATCGTGATAAAAGTTAGACGCTTTCTTATATTTTGTTGCAAGTTTACGTGAATTATATTCGGATTCAGTCTGTAATGGTGAAACAGGATGCAAAGAAATCGTTTCGTCGCATTTTTTTAAAACTGATAAATGGCCAGCGCAGAAACCAAGTGACTTGGTATTTTTTATCTTTCAATTAACATCTTAAAATACTCCCAAAGGAAGCGATATGCATCCTGCAATATGCCACAGTAACAAGTAGATATAGAATGGTAGTATCCACACTGATAAGAGGCAAACGATTACCGTGTCTAATCATTAGACATTTACCGATCAGTTTAGTTAATCAGTTTGGAAAACACTAACTACCTACAAAAACATACGAATTCTCAGTAAGGCCCGTTTTAGACGGGACACCGGTGTCGCGCTCGTATATAATATAGGAAGCCTTTGTATTCAAATAAAGAGGCCTTTGTATTATGTTTATGAATGCCCCAGAGCTAATGAGACAACGCATAATTTCGCGTTATAAATTAGAACATAAAACTGGCTGCGGTAATAAAAACAAGTGTATCGGCGGCTTGAGAATGTAGCGGCCGACGGAAAAGTGTACCGGACACGCGTTGACTCATTAGCTGTAGGGCGTTCATAAACATAATACAAAGGCCTCCTATATTATACCGAGCGCGACACCGGTGTCCCATCTGAAACGGGCCTAAGTGATGTTTATTAACTTTCATGACTTTAATAATATAATATATATTGATAGAAATTTATGTTATAAATGCCTGAATAGAATTTGAAAGACAGAGTTTGGGGGAAATATTTAACTCATAACCACATTTGTAATGTTTAAACGGGACGGTTGTAGAGTACTAGACCAGTAGGTACGTACGTCTTTGCCCAACAACAAATAATTTTGCGAATTTCGGCCTAACTGTAAATAGAAAGTTAATTACACCCCGTGAGACTTCGGTCGAAAAGACGAGGGGTTGACTCTCGTCAGTCATCCCTCTACGGCACAAGTCGCCGAATATTCAACGTCGAGCCCAAATACGCGAACCGGCAAATAATTTAATCAAATAATAAATAATCCTTATTATTAACGTTACATAGGTACTGCACAAAGAAAATAAATAGTTTGCTCATGTCTCATAACAATATTTAATATACTTTTAACTGTGTTCTTTCTACCAATGTATCTCGTATGAAAAGAAAAATATATAATAATATAAGTACATAGGTCATAGGTAGGTATGTGGTTTTAATAATTGTAAGTAAAAACTAACTTCCTGAAAAAACCTAACCTAACCTAACCCTAACCCTCGGTATCAAAGAAAGTCTAAGATAAATAATATTTATAATAATAATAATAATAAATCTTCAGAAATCTGTTAGTATCTTTGTCTGGTAATCGAGAGAAGTGAATTGTATGATTCAGCCAGTGACGTCCCTAGATAAAATGCCGCCTCATTTTTTTTACATTATTTTTATCATCCTTCCATCCATCCAATATCTAAGAAATGTGTTGTATTACTAATAAAATACTGGAATAATAAGGACGTCGAAGGGCAACGGATGTAAACTAGATATCGCAAACTCGACAAAACCAATGAGCTGATTTTTTTAATGGAAAGATATTTTCGTTATTACTAAGTTTAGGTAGCTATTTCTATATTTTCCAAATGATTTTCCTCAATTTGCCGCCCTTCAAGTAACTGCCACCCCCAAGCGACGCTCAACCTGCCTACCCCTACGGGACGTCACTGGATTCAGCGTTGCCAGGTGTCCCGATTTTTGCGGGACGTCCCGATTTTTAACCAAACATATATTATTGTCCCACACAGGACAGTTAAATTCACGATTATTCAACAATAATTAATACTCTCAGATAGATTTAAGATAGTGAGATGCAAGAAACATAACATGTTCAATATAACTCAGTTGAGTTGATGAAATCGGAATTACTTGTGCAATTCAACCGTGTCCGGAAACTTGTACGTATGCAGTTCGCCGTATCACACCGTAAAATTTTGTATCGGAAATAATTATGGTCATAATATATTAAAGACCGTCCAACCTCTTTGGTACGTATAGTACTGAGATAAAATTAATGTCTAGGTCTAAGGTTTGCATTCTTGAATTCATGAATTTTGTCAAAATCGGCATGAAAATGCTCAACGAACAACGCGTATTTCTTTCATCTCGGTGTTATAGAGATGACCGTAAAGGTACTCTTTCCGATAAGAAAGCTCACGGCGAAATTTGCTACGGTGAAATGTAATACGTATAATTTACATGTAAACATAGTTTTGAAGCGAATAAAAACGGTTCTGAGTATTATTAAACTAAGTGGAATTAGAACTAAGTACATAATATTGAGTTTTATTTTAATTAATTATGTATTGTCAATGTAGTATATTGCTACATTATTAAACCTCGTGTAATTATTCATCAATGAATAAAAACAAAATTAAATTTAAATAATAGTATTACTTAATAAACATTAGTTAAAATTAAGTATTTCGCGGCAGTAAAAGATAGTAATATTACATTGTTTTAAGTACGAAAATGATGAATGAGTCTTATTAAAATAATAACATACAAAAATAGGTATTATTATAATTGACAAAGCGTGTATGTTTACCTTTTATACAGCCTGGCTGAAAGAGTCATATAGCAAATAGTTCCTTACCTGAAACAAACAAAGGAGAAAATAATTAATATAAAATTATAACAAGAAAATTTGTAAAAGCAGTTATTACCGTTTTATTTATCTAATTTTATGTAAAGAGATAAATAAATTTATTCTACAATAATAATATTATATATTCAGTGAGAATTGATAAATAAATAAATTATAATTACATTGTGATAATGCCTTGATCTTTATAGTATTATTATTATAAGTTAAATTAATTCAAGGAAAGAAATATGATCACAGTATTAATATTAAAATATTGTTATTTAATCCTATCAAATATCAATTATTCGAATATATTCTGCAAAAATAAGAATATATTATTGAATAAAAAAACGTTGTATTAAGACATATCGAAACTTTTTAAAATAATTATTTATTGCACTGCGCCGCCAGGAAAATAATTGTAAATTATGTAAAACCTATCGAAATATTTATAGGTTTGGCTTCATAAAAACGTTCAAACCAGTCTATTTGAAAATCATGTGTCATAATTCAACAACAATATAAAGAAAGTGAAACGAATATTGAATTTGGGAGTGCATCATGTTGACTTTGGTAATTTTTATGATATATGTATGCTAATTCTTCCTTTCATATTCAATATTAGTCGACTTGATATATATACATCATAATATTCTTATTATGCAAATCACCGATAAATTATTATTGGTCAATATTTTATTATATAATTACACTTCTTTCACAGTTTTAATTCACATTATTTGAAAGAGATAGTTAGAGAGAATAAACATAATAATAAATTATATCAAAATATCTTTCAATTTATAATGAGGTACCTACTATACTAGATATTATGCGGCATGGTGTGTAAGTTATAATAACGCATCAAGGCAAAAATCTAAACAAATTCATAAGACTATGTGCCAATGGCGCCACAAGCTGTTTGACAAATTTAATAAATTTAGACAATTTAAATTCACTTCTCTGATAGATACAATCTGGTCACAGTGATAAATCGCAATGTTGCATCAGTTTATGACCTCTTAAAAATATATTTTATAATACTAGGTACTAAAACTGTTTTTGAAAAGCATATATTTAGTTACAAAAATACTTTCAAAAAGAGATGTATTTAGATGTTGTGAATAATAGGGGAAGGAAAGAAAATAATAGGTACAACTTTGTAAAGTAAGATTTTTTCGCCTGCGGCGCTAACAATGTTTACCTAATTTAAACTCCATAAGGTATGCATAGGGAGCTCAGAAATAATGGGAACTGAAATACCTAACGGATAAGGTGAAGCAGGCAACCGATCTCGAGTAAGGAAGAATACGGGATAAATTTAAACATGTGTCAAGAATATGTCATACGTCAAATACCGATAACTGCTCTCGGTTTACGCATTGACGCTCATTTAATATTGGTGTATTACACACACTATTGCACGTATATAATGCGTGGTTCAAAATGTACTATATTGGTATATTATAGCCTATCGGAATTCTATTTATTATTTGTTCTGTGGGTATACATGTCAGAATATTACAGATTTGCATTGTTTAGTACATAATAGCTGAGAAGAAGTGCTAAAATACATTAAGTAGATAATCTATTTATATATAATTTCAAGCTAAAATGAAAAAAAGCACCGTTTTGATTTACATAAGGGTGACACTTTACGTGGACGTAACCAGACATAGCCATCTCACTAAGTTATTGTAAGTAGGTATACAATAAGGACACCGTAAAACAAAAAACTTTAGAAAGCACTGGGATAAATAAAGTTTGCTTATAACCTTAAAGGAGAAACGGGCAAGAGACTTGAATCTAAAAAAAGACAATCGTTGAACCAATTTAGCCATACAATTGTACCCAATATGTACACAACATATATAATATATATATATGCCATATTATGGTAGACTTATATACGTACCTAGTGGTTAAGTTCTGCGGAAGTATATGCCGATGCAATTCATAGAGTATAAAAGAGTGGAACCAGCATGGTAAAAGAAAGATAATCGACCAAAATTTAACTAAACAAAAGAATTAAATACTTGCATGAATTCAAAGCTATTTTTTAAATGGATGCAGTTTATTAACGTTACAAAAACAAGTAACAAACTTAAATAAAATGGTTAATATCGAACGCCATTCTATTTGCCGTACGTGTAAATGTTGAAATAATGTACTTAATAGATTTTATCTAGAATCCCCATGGCGATTACATTGGAGATTAATAATTATTTTGATCCTTACTGAAATGATGTAAAAGCATAAACCCATTAGCAAATTGTAAAAAGAGCATAAGATAAATTAATGTGTTTAGTTAGCTGGTTCAATATACGATTTTTCGATAGTCGAGCAATATAATAATACTTACTGAAAATTCATTTTTAAAGAATTAATTAATGTTTTTTTAAGAATACTGGTAGATTAATCAATAAAAACAACTTCCATACAGTGTTAACCTCAGACGTTTCAAGTTTCTTGACCAAAGTACACCACAATCCAGACATATTAAGTTAATAGTATAAATTTGATAAAAGTCTTCTTTATGGTTATCAAAAGACTGTTAATTAAGATTAAGTTAGTAATGAAGTTGGACCAAAATACATCGGTTGCATTCTTCACGAAAACCGGAGATCAAAGTCTAAACTGAAATGGCAGTTTTTAAAAACCTAAATATCTCTTCTGCAATCTAAGTATAAGCGTGGACATCCGGTGGATGGTGAGTGACCGGATGCTACATTATATATTTGTGTTAGTTCTACAAAGATGAAACCTGGACGTTATACACACTGTATGATTTTGCTTTATCGGAGTACAATGACGATTTCCTGAGTTAGTCACATTACCAATTAGGTTTTAAATCCAGCGAATACGCTATTACATGGCAGAAAAGCTTCATACTTTAGCTATATTTTCCACAATTACGAATAGTATTTTATTTACATTAACTCAGCAAGTACATATAACAAATATATTGCCCACGCAACTCTGAAGATCGCTCAATATTCAAGGCGTTGATTATCTTATACATTCTAGAATACATGGATGTACAACTATTTGGTCGCCAATATTCGAACGATGTATCAAGGCCTGAACAAAAACGATGCATAAGTGCGAATGAGAAAGTATTCGGCACCCTTATAATCTCTGCAACACGCGCTAGAGTAAGATAAAAGGTTTACAGATGTTGGAGATGGTTTGCTACGGTGTCGCCGCCAAATCTTACTTTATTGCTTAACTAAGCGTCGATAACCGTGTTGCTAAAATTGCTATGTTTTGTGTTAAACATAAAGTTAGTGGTAAATATTTTTAGTTAGGTAATTAAGTAGAAAAGATGGTTCTGTGTGTTGTATTAAAATGTGGTAGCCGTACTGATGGTAACCGCAAGAAAATGGTATTGCGTTTCATAGGTAAGTTGATACATGTTCGTGATAATTTATTTGTATATTATTATGTATTTTAATATCAAGTGACCTAGTGTTTCTTTAAAATAACTTAAATTATGGATTTCTTTACCTAATGGTTGCATTTTGACCGATTAAAAATACTATATAACGTAAAAAAAATAGAAAAATATATTTTAATTCTTAGCGTCTAGTGCGAGGTTTCAAACATTTGTATACGAATGCGTTCGCTCGCCCACAAACCAAACACACGGCACGCAGCTTCATTTAGCAATGCAATGGGTGGCGTCTAGATGTATCTATAGTCCAAGATTCGAACAGTACTAAAAGGCCCTGAAAGATGTCCAAGAAACGACGTTAGCAAACCTTTTCAGTTAAACGAAAATGAGTCCACTGCACATTGTCTTTTGTAACTTATTTCTTTAGATAGAATTGTTTAAAAAATATGCCCATGCCAAAGTATTGTTATTATTGTACGAGGCGAAGAGAACAATTAAATTAAACACCAGTTAATTTGTGTTGTATTCTTGCATACTTTAAGATTAATTTTAAAATAAATAGGCTAGATAAAACCTCGCCAGCACATATATTATAATATATTATCTTTTACCACTCAAATTCTTGTCAAGAAATTCTAACTTCTAGTCTGTCGTCCGTTTAAAAGTGGTATTAATCTAAATGTATCAGTATGTAGATAATATTACGTAGGGAACAAATAATAACAATATAATAATTGTATAAAAATCATTAAATTACACTTGGCAAAATGTAATAAAAGGCATAATAGGTATCTAGATTCTATAAAATTTTAAATGGATAGTAATATATTTCCCATTTAAAAGCTTTCATGGTTGAAAAGCTTTTAAAATACTAACATAGTTAAAATTACCCATATTATTTACAGTGGACTATCGTATGTTGTGATCTATCGGCTAACTTATATGAGACTGATAATGATCAAATTGTTTGTATATTATGTGAGTACACTAAAAGTAAAAGTTACGGTTTTTATCGATTTTTATTATGATGATAATAATAATATATTCAGTAAAAGTCAGTGGCGAACGCTTGATAGTATACGATTATCTAACGTGTAGATACTTTGACTCAGTGGTGAGGGCGGAGGTAGGCTGTTAAGATTCAACATAAAGAGTGCACACTACAATTTATCAGTCATGCTGGGCTTAATTCAATTTTAAACTAGCAAATTTTGCAAATTGTATTCTTAGATAAATGAAAACAAAATATTTTTGACTGAAAAAGTTTAGTATGCAATATTTATGTCGGATCTTAATGGTATAATTCCATCCTTCGCCACTGCAGTGAGTTTGACTTTAAGAAAATTAAGGAATTACAAATTAATGAAAATTATTTAAATTCATGGATAAATTTACCGCAATTACATAATAACAGTGATATATATCAGATGTCTTAGAAAACTTAGAGTAGCACAACGTGGTATGGAGAGTTTCATGCTGGGCATAACGCGAAAGGCCAAAAAGAGGAATGAGTGGATAAGGAAGCAGACAAAGGTTTGCGATGTAATAGAGTTTATTAAAAGCCTTAAATGGAGATGGGCTGGACACATAGATCGAAGAAGAGACAATCGTTGGACAAATCCAGTCATCCAGTGGTATCCAAGAAGTACAAAACGTCCGCAAGGTAGACCTAGACCACGCTGGATCGATGAAATGATAAACTTCTGCGGAAGTACGTAACAACGCAATGCACAGGACCGATAGAAGTGGAAGCAGCTTGAAGAGGCCTTCATCCAGCAGCGGATAGATTCAGGCTGATTATGATGATATCAGATCTCTATAAAACTAAACTTCAGTTATTACTAGGTCGTCATCCACTGCACCAAAGTCAGCGCGACCCTGTGTATCATGTACAATAGTATGTTACAAATGTTTTACCTCCTACGAAAAATCAGTCTTCACTGCACTGGGAAAAGTAGATTTTATGATTAAGAAATACCTATGTGATGGGTGGGCCAGAGATAAACAATGAAATCTATACAGCAATAAAAATATATTTTATCATCAAAATGTCGTGGGATACTCCGCGATACGTCTACATATAATTCGAATTGATTATTATTTTCTTGAATCTAGATGTTGCATAACATTAACCATCTATCATGTCCGGAGATCTTGTTTTCTTATGTAGGACAGTAAGAAAATGAAATATTTCTTTTTTTTTAATCCGCATATTTATTATTTATCACATAACACGCAACCAAAGTTCGGTTGAACTTTCACTTAAACTGTTTCGCCTGTTACGAATAAATTTTATGCAAAACAGATATCTGATTTCACGTTAACAAAAAAATTGATACTTCAAAATGAATAGATCTGATTCACACTGTCAATAATATTATCATTAGATGATATTTCTTTTCTGTAGATTACGAAAGAGTGCTAGCTAAAATTAATTTCTTGACATACTTTTCTGACACTTCACAGTAAGTTCACACCTTCAGTACATTTCTACGAATCTACTCAATATACAATAATATAATATATTAGACGTTGTTTTAAAAGTCAACAGAGTAACTGTACCTGAGCTTGTTTAACATTTACTTACCTTGACTAACAAAAATAATTTAAATTCGAGAATTATTATTTAAATTTAATTCGTATAGTAAAGCTTTTGCCTTGAACAATGCGAATTAATTTATTATTCAATCAGTAAGTAATAAAATTAAAACGTGAAAAACTAACGACACATTTAAATATTATGAATTATTGGGTTTGTGATCGTAATCAATATATATATATATATATATTACACTGAATGCGGGAAATTGCGTATTACATGAAATCGGCAATTTTTTTTATAATATTTTAATAAAATTCTTCCGTTATCATACTATAGTTCTAGATTTTTTTTGGGCATGGTAAATGGAAATGATCGTTTTTGTAGTTATTGATTAGCATATTTTTATATAATCAATGACATTTGACACATTTGGTTAGTTTGATTAGTTGCAAAAAACACCACCGGAGCGCCACTATACAATTTGCCCAATGCGTGAACTAGGCAGAAAAATTACTGCCGAATTCACGCACTCGGCAGATATTTTGCCTAATTCATGAATAAGGCAACGAGCTTGCATTTTTCATAAAATAGGCAACATTTTGCTGATTTCATGTAATACGCAATTTCACACATTCTGCGTAACATATACATTTGTGTGAGCAAAGGGAGCAAAGTATGTAGGTAATTAGCGTAGTTCAAAAATGTTTTCTAATATATATATCTATATAAATGTATGGTACATAATATCTTATAAATTCGAATGTAAACATGTCCAATAATCAATGCTACTTTATTTAATGTTGTGTATTATGGATTGAATAAAAAATAGTTTAAATGAACGTATTCAGTGTACCTATTCATAAATTTTGGGTTAAGCCTAATTATGTATATTTATATAAACTGTCGCGCGTTATTTTGAATTACTATATAGGTATCACATAATCCATGACGAATAAATACCATAAATATGAAAAACTGGGAGAGTCATACAGCAGTGGGTGGATGGTTTATGACTAGTTGAAAAGACCTTGGGGCCAGAAACAAGGTTGGCCCAAGGTCAACAATTAGGGAGATGCACTATCAGTCGAATCACTATATTATATTTTTTGGCCTCGCAATATGAAAATGGCGACACAAACGGGGGAATCAGAATCATAAGAAAATCATCTAGTAAAACAAAACTTTTAATCGCTATTTAGAGTATTTCCAAAAAAAAGTAGCCATTCTGTTCTGGCCAACACAAACATAGACAACACACTCGGTCTTAATCGAACGTATCTAGCATATTTTAATGTGAATTATCAGCAGTTTTTTGTGCTTGTTAGTATAGGTAATTATAATAATTAAGTTAAATCTGGTACATGACACTGTAGAAAAAACTGACAGCTTGACATTTTGAAAATAGTCCAATTTTTAGTCTGCGCTTAATTGGTCGCACGGTAAATTTTTCGTGAAACCCGTTTAGAAAACTCACTATTTGACTGCTTAATCCGCAAACTAGCCAACTACTGTAATGTTGACCAAACATTAGATTTTGATGGCATTTTGTTATAAAGCATGTTTTATATGCTCACACAACCCCTAAACTAAACCTATAAATAAATGCGTTATCGTTCTCCACACAAAACAGCCAACTGAAGGTGCTAAATTTCTAAATCGTAAATGGAACAACTCCGCTCTTTATAATTATATTTTTTCTTTATATATAAAGGAAAGCTGAAATATTGTATTAATTAATAGTACAGCTAATTTAAAAAAAATCTAAGTGTATTTTTGGAATTGTTAAATTCCGCTCGATAGTTGAATTATTAAATTTTGTCTCATTCCTGAACGCCCAAGTGGAGTTAGCCGGTTTGCAGATTAATCAGTCGTATTGCAATTTTAAGATTTAGTATTTTTCTACGATGGTAAATGACCCTCAAATTTGGTTCATAATAATAAGGTGTAATATTGTAATACTTTTACCTTTCAAACAACGATATGTATAAAAACCAAAATTCACTTTCAATAATGACATAGAAACATCACAGAAAATGAAATTCAGGTGTGGCGTAGCCAGAGACTATTAAGTACATTTTTTTCAGTGTTAATTTACACCATACTGACTCAAGATGTTTGTTATTGAACAATATTCTTCCAATTCCAAGTATTTGCGATACCTGGTAGAGTAGTGATTGTGCCATTATTTTATCATTAACAGCAAGAAAAGAAGCTAACAAAAATAATTCAAAGTTTTTTTACAAAAAAACTTTTGTACATTGTGCCTAACTAACTAAGTATATATATTTATTCATTAATGATAGCTACATCTCATTCGTTTTGGTTTCAAACACCTATATTAAATTATCATAAGCATGATTACATAAAACATCAAGAAACGCACGTAACTATTTGCTAAATTATAACGAATATCATCCCAGGTAGGTATTTTTCTACGTAATAGCGTACGATTATATTCATACATTATTATATTATATAATATGTATGTGAAAAAAATTGAGCGAAAAATGATGCGCCTGGTTTCGAAAGCCCCTAAAATGATTTTAGGTAGTTCTGAGAAAAATGAGAAAAACTATTTTAGGTAGTTTTGAGAAAAATGAGAAAAACTCATTTCTATTAACATTATGTATTTATTTTTTAAATTTTTACATTCTAAAGAGTATTTTGGCTTTCCATTTTAGGGGTATTTGAAAAGCACACCCTACCATTTTAGCGGGTTTTGAATTTTACCCTAATTTTTGATCAAACGTATTGACGGTTTTTGGCGTTATTTAAAGTTCAATCTTTGGCCATCATATAGGTAACAAAAATATCCATATCTGACTCAAAAATTTTCAAAAACCGTTTTAGGGGGATTTGAAATTAGGCACTTCCAATTTTAAAATTTTGAAAATGTGGCGAATATGATATATTAAATATAAGACTTATACCTACTTACGTGTATAAGAGAATAAGATCATGCCGAAATAATGGTGTTGTCCTCAACTGCACCTCCTCTTAATTCTTCTAAATTAATTAATAAATTTTTAATTAATTAATAAATTTGTAATTAATTAATAAATTAATAAAATAATTAATTAATAAATTATTATTAATTAATTAATTAATTAATTAACACAACTCCGTCAGCTCAATGCAGAACTATTCTAACAAAAAAATTTAAAATTTTGAGAAGAACTTAAATAGGATGTTTCAAATAACACTTTCGTAAAATATTTCAAATCTGAGTTAGAATAAAATTAATAGTTCTGCATTCAGCTGAGGTCAGACGAGTGTCGTTAATTGTTGTACTGGGACTTTAAAAAATCCTCACTTTGCGAGTATGGAGAGCATGGGCGTGAACATCGTGAAGCGGGCCCCCAGGCTAAGATTTTTGGCGGGCCACCCTACCTATCGCTAAGAATAAAGGCAATGTGAAGCTCTACAGTAGCGTTTTCCAAATGGCGTACGCGGTAAAATTAATGGGTATATTTAGTGTTTTATTGTATATTATTTTAAAACATCCATTTGAATTATGGAGATGTTGAGTATTGATACACAATTAAAAATTGTATCGTACAACCACATAATTTTAAATAATATTATTGAAGGAAATTAGCGCCTTTTTTTACTATTAAAGCAAATTTGTGATGTGTGTTTATCTCACTTATCTGTCGACTCACCTCGCCGGACCCCTCCTGAGCCCGAGCCCCCAGGCTAGAGCCCTGTCAGTCCCCCCCCCCACCCTTGTGGGAGCCATGGTGGGAGATTCAGACCACGGAGCACATCATGGAGTCATGCAGCATAATATTATAATATACCTTAGGCATAAAGCCCACCAAAAAAGCGTTCGGTGCGCTCACTACTGAGTAAGCCCCCTCCCATCTATGTAATAAGGGGCTCAAGGAGCACAAAATAATTATTATTATCAGCGTCTCTCATAACAAAGCAATAAAAATATTATTAAATTTCTCGGGGCTTGTAATTAATATCGGACACGCAATAACTAAACAAAGAGTTCATTGTTCTTAAATAATGGCTTCTCGCCCGTTTTATCGACGACGCTTCGAAGAGCGTGATTTTGCTTTCCGTGTTCAATGAATGGACTACGTTGTATTTTCGTTAATTCGTATCGCTGAGAAGCCAAAAACGGTGACTCATGGGGCAGGCGGGCACAAAGCGTCGTCAAATCCAGTGTGCGCCGGCGTATTTGATTACGTTGTATTTTCGATGATTTACATAGAAAATGCGCGAGCGCCCCGTAAGCCTGCTTTAGTGGACTTTATGCCTTACAGTCAATATCGTTAAAATACGCACTTTAATCATAATAACAATCCACGAGACGAACAAAAAATCATTTTAGCACATTAAATATTTTAACTATGTCACGCTAACCGGTAATGCATGATTACAAACAATGTTTCGACAAACGCCGTGAACGGTATTAAAAAACCGCCAAAAATTTTAGCCCATCAAAATAAGCAAATATCCCGCCTTAGACTTAATGTAATTTGGTGGTAATTTGTAGTTTGAAGTAAAAATCCGAAAGACGGAGACGCCATTTTTAAAAAAAAAGTTTTTTTTAATGCTTCCTAATTATATGTGGCCACACTGAATTTTTAACCCTTGCGTGGCGTATGCACGTTTAAAAATACATTATACCTAATACGCGCAAGTGTGTGCAGTTTTTATTTTACTAATTTAATTTTATGAAGCTATAAAATTAAATTCGCCGGAGGGATAGATTTGGGAATGGTCTGTAATAATCTGGGTAATTAAAGGTTTCTATTTTTTGTATTTTTTGTTTGTTTTTAATAAGAATTCGGTGCTTTATAGTATTATAATGTATTGTTAGATAGGTACTTATAAAGTTTGTAACCAAAAATAAACTTTTTGACCGACCCAGAAAAACTACAGTTCTCAGAGGTTTTTCAACTGCGCCGCGTATAGATATATAGAAAATAATATTTTACACATCGATTGTCAGTACCATGGCCCCTATAAGGGTTGGGCTGACAGGGCTCTAGCCTGGGGGCCCAGCCAAGTGAGATAAACACACATCACAAAATTGCACTAGCAAGAAAATGTCGCCTGCGGCGTTGTTGTACTTCAAGCATACTAACATTTAATAACATTTGTTTCTGCGATGGAATTTTTCATTATTATCCATATTCGACAACTAGTCCATAATTGTGCATAACAACATAAAAATTGGTGTGTTAAAAATGCAAAAAATCGTTAAAAATACCCTAAATTTTACCTCGAACGAACACCATTTGGAATATGCAACTGTAGATCGTCACACTGCCTTTAACTTTAGCGATAGGTAGGGGGGCCCGTCAAAGATCCTAGCCTGGAGGCCCGCTTCGGGATGTGGGGGTCATGGTCAGTACTTATTTATAAATAAACAATATGGCGTCCAGTTTTTACGTTTTTGACTCATTGCAGCCATCTGGACACAGCTTTAGAGGGTAACTATTATTAAAGAAACGAAATTACATGCAACCATAACTTAGATAAATTAATAATATGTATAATATTACTATATAATATACTCATCACGTTATTTTGTATTGTCGATTTATATATTATTGAATTTAACATGCCATCTGTGTACAGCCAGAATTTCTAAAATAGAATCTGTCAGATATATTTGGAACATAACCGTGTACTAATATAATAATTATTTTAACAAAAAGTGTGTATGGTCCAATGACATTAATGTCTATCCAGGGTTTCCCAAATATGCAACGCGGAACACTGTTGTTAAAACAAGCTAATTGTTTTACTTCTATTTACTACGACATATTTACAGGATTCTCTTATCATGCTGCAACGAAGTCAAAGTCCAGGAACAGACTTAACGACGCACAAGATACAACTCAACTCTCTAATATTGTGCCTGATATCAAGTAGATTTGCAATTATTATTCAAGGACCCAAAATTATCTAGTCATTTAGAACATCATTCATGTAGGTATCTATTGTATGTTGTACAAATAATTACTGAATAAAAAATATTGTTTTTGCTCATTTTTTTTAACGATTGTGTATTATTTAAAACCTTACAAAATAAACAAGGTGTTCCATTAAAATTTCAGGCTTGCGAAGTGTTTATCGCAGGAAAAGTTTAGGAAACTTTCTATACTATACCTACGCGCGGCATAAGTTAATTAAATAATGGCCAAGAGAACTATGTATTTGAATCACTATTAAAATGTGCTATGAAAAGCTATTAATTTTATAAATATAAATAATAAGTAAGTACAATAATAGTTATTTCGTACTTTTTTCGCAGGCCGAAGAAAAGTTTAAGTACACAATTATAGTTAGTACATGTACCAAGTTATGTTATAATCAATTTATTGACCTGACAGTTAAATTCATTATTCTGATATACTTATTTCGAATGTGCTATATTTTTTTTCTGTAATTTTTCAACTTTGTCAAACTACTACTCTTCGCTCATCGTGATGCCTTGATATTTCTCATGACGTTGGTCTCGCATTCTTTCCCCTATGTGACTGTAACTTACCGCGACTAAAGAAGTTTCACTGCAATAATACAATGTCTTTTTCTTACGTGGGTGCTGTCGTAAACGAGGTTTTGTACAATTACCATGAAGTTTACGCACAAAACAAATGAAATTGACTGACCCTTTGTAGCGAATCAAGTCGTTTATCATATTATAACAAACCATTAAACGTGGCAAATTCCATCACTTCTTTTGACAATAAAGAGAAAGAAGGGGGAAAAACATCGAAACAATAGAGGAACGTTCCTTATTTGAAAACAAAATAAAGTTAAACAAAATAATGAAATACGTTTTGTACAAAGTCACGTGATGTGTCATGGCTGCCGAGTTTTTTCTCTGTTTTCCCGCGCCGTTAGCGAAGCATTATTAATTCGTCCGATAAAAACAAAACGGTGCGGTTTTTTTCACATTTTTATTATTCTGGCTTAAATAGTCGAGTTTGTTTATGAAACGATATGCCTCGTTTGCCTTTTAACCAGTACTTACAGCCATTTTTTTCTCTCTTTAAAATTGGGAATTAGTTTTTTAAACTTTTCCACTCTACGATGGGAATATTTTATTTTTGACGTTTTGCCGGATATTGAACAATCCAACACACTTTTTGTTGTAATTTTGATACGTGCAATAAGGCATGCAAGACAGCAAAATTAATATTTGTATTATTACAAAGATAAGTATAAACAATAATATTTATTTATAAAAATATATACAAGGCAAACGAAGTTGAAATAAAGTTTTTTAATTATACTACTTCGGCAATGTTGACTATCGAACTGTAAATCACATTTTCAAAATAAAGAACCTTATATTATGGATTATATCGTATACATACACAATACGTCATATGAAAATCAGTACAGTCAAATTAAACACAGTTATGCTGAAAAATTTGCAGCCCAGACCTATTCGCTGGTCTCAATTTATTATTGCTACATATTTTATAATTTGAAAAATATATTGCTAGTGGCAACATCTGACATCACTCGGAAATTTCTTTCACTTCTGACGGCTCTGTTTGAATTTAGAGTGTTTGGCATTTTTATACAATATTGATAATATTCACCCGCGCCCCACAATAATTATTATTATTTTAATGAAAGGTTGTATACTATTACAAATCTTTGAACAGATGTAAGAAAGTCTGATCCATCATGTACAATGGTTGGTTAAACGGCTGATATTGAAACCAAGCACGTTGATATTTGGAATTATATCAATCAAATTAAATGCAGTTTAGACAGTCCACGTCGTAGAAAATTGCGGGTTTTTACAAGATAACGCATCGCTACTTCTGATGAAATATGATCACTGATCACACTTGTTTATTAATTGACTACCTTGCGTGTTCATTATGTATATAAACATTTTGAATGTTTTATACAGTTTTTATACAAAACTCATTAGTTTGCAGGTAGATGTATTTTGGTCTCGACTCGGCATAATATTAACCATTCTTAAACATTTAATGAAAGAAAATAATATTTAAATATAACTTTTTCTCAAATATCACGTAAAAGAATGAACATTTTATTTAAAGTATAAATTCTTAATACTTACATAATTCTATTATTTTTTTAAGTATAACTTACTGTTAGGGATTTCGTGTTTAAATAAAACTAATTTTATTTCATGAAATTGTTTGCTTTTTAAACTGTGTAAATCGTTGATTCTTTGAACTGATATTTGAAAAAAAGTTTAAATAAAAAATCATGATCCCGGCAATTTTAAATGTTTGTTTCATTTCCATCGGGGAAAATTTTTGTTAATCCGACAACCATTTACGAATTTTAGTTTCAGTTGAACTTTAATCAAAAAGAAAATTAGAATTGTTTGATACAATAACGTATTATAATTACACTTGTTATATTCGATAACTTACTGTGGTATTTTTCTTGTAACATTTTTTTTCCAAAAGTCTACTTACACGTTTTTCTAGTATATTAATGTCAAAAATATGAATTTTTGTATGTAACTAAGTGTTTTTCTAGTATTTCAGAAGAAACGAAATATTTAACACTTTTTCCTGTTAAAATAACAAATTCCTGTTTCAAAAACTGTTTCTCTTGTAATTATTTTATGATCGCTTGTTCGTTGTATAAACTTATGAGAAGATATAGGACTTATTTTTTCACATGTATGTGATCTGCAAAATAAAATAAAATGTGTTGGCTTAATAAATTGTATCGTGGGGGAGCTCAAAGTCAGTCAGTGCCTGGGGCTTCCACTCATCTGAAGACGCCACTATGGCCAACTTATTTTTGTCATAATTAGGGAAAGCAGTTCTTCGAAACGAGTGACTTCGTGTGGCGGGCCTTATTCTTAACCACTTAACCAACATTTCTACAGTGGTGTGGAATAAAATATAAAAGGATAACATCATTTAAGAAGAATTGTGCTGCTGAGGCCATGTGCAGATGGCCCAGGTAAATAAACTTCAAAAATAAATACGATAACAAGTCCAACTTTGAAAATAATATAATGTGGCCTCACCTCAGCGCCTTACGCACTGGACTACGGGAGCCGCCTGTACTTCGCCTTAATAATACTTCAACTTTAAATTTAAAAAAAATATTCTAATAGATTTAAGTTTTGTACTATTCCATTTGAGTCGTTTATTGCGACCCAGGATTCACCCTTCGGCATCTTAGTACAAAACTTAAATCAATTAGAATTTAAATTCAAATTCTATCAAGTACCTTCGGTCGATAGTATTAATAAAAAAAATATATACTCAGCAAACTGGACACCACTGAAAGCCAAAAAACTGCATCAACGTCACGTTAATATTATGATTATGTCGCGGTGTGTTGTAAGTAATAAAGCAAATGTTTCCAGACGAACACACTGTAGTTGGGTACTCCAGACCTTACATTATAAATGTTATTTGCTCTCCCTCACAAGTTATGGCAATTTAAACGTTTCCGTAGAAATCGTTCTGGAGGATTATAGGAATATGTATTGTCATACTATAATTAAGAAGAATACATCAATTATATTGTTACATATACCTATGTAGTTTCCAAATATCACATTTGGAGAATGGAAATAGCCGCTTTGACTCCAGATCATTACACCAGTCAATTCTCGACTGGACATGGTGGCTTCGCTGCCAGGCTCTAAGTCTAAGACCTTTGTCTTGGACCCGTTCTACATATCCACGTGGCGGAGAATTACAGAATGCAAACCACGTCCTCTGTGAATCTCCTAAAATGTGTACGGTAAGGGAAGACTTGCTCAACCTTCAACCAGCTGTTGGACACATCGGACCATCCGACCTGGTCATCACAAAGGCCAATTTTGCTGCATTTAGAAAATTTGCAGCATCATATTGCCAGAGTGAAGATCTCTTCAGATTAGATTGTTCGGCAGTTTTGTATTAGCTTTTGTTACTTACTACATT
Source organism: Rhyacophila brunnea (assembly GCF_057557595.1). Classification (NCBI taxonomy): domain Eukaryota; kingdom Metazoa; phylum Arthropoda; class Insecta; order Trichoptera; family Rhyacophilidae; genus Rhyacophila; species Rhyacophila brunnea. The sequence continues at coordinate 29,293,311 of NW_028232774.1, forward strand.
TTTTAATATTGCCCCTACGTACTCCTTTCTTCCATATGTACTCTTAACATACAGTAATGTAAATTCATTCAAACCACATTTGATTGCATGGTGACCTCAATCTTGGATAACTGCTCCTGAGACATCCCAGTTATAAAAAAACGATGGTTCACAACAAAACGTAGGGTCCCGTGATATACCCGATTAAGAGCGGGTGTGGTTTGGTGAGGCCATTAACTTCAATGCTACTGATGATGCCTAATATAACTGAATACCAATATAATATCTATCATTTGCAGCCAATAAATAGTTATAATATCTCTCAAATTAGAGTATGTATACGTTTTATAACTTTGCACTTTTTACTACAATGATACGCCTCTTTGCCTGATTACTCGTACCTCGCATAAAATTAGTTCAAATGATATTCACGTGTATTAATATAAATATAGTACTAAGAAAATAAATAAGTACATAATATATGCAAAAAAATATTTTTAGAATATATTACCTACATCATTTTCATCCTAGAGCCGGGAGTGCAAAGTTATGAACTAGCAACTCTACCTAATTTCATTTCCAGTATTATCCAAATAGTAATAAAATCCAAATTATCTTAAATAAATATTATGATAGCATAGAATTAAAATAATATTCTCATATTATTTAAAAACTGTATTATTTAACTTTGAGAAAGATTATTTTAATTAAGTATATATTTTTAGTTAGTAGTCCCTATTTTTAATTGTGATGTTGCACTGATACATGAAATAGCAAATTTGCAAAAAACTCTACCTTAAAACCGATGAATAATTTTTACCTAAAAATTTTCTTTGTTGAAGTATCAACTGAGGAGCTCAGTATTGCACAGATACAATTTTAGTGCACCAGTGACCAAGTTAGGTAAATATCATATTTTTACTATTGTAAGATGGACTAGTAAGATCAAAACATTCAAATTAAGAACGTTGCGAGATACAAGGAAAATAATAACATAGTTTAACATACGAGATATTGTGTCCATGTAATTTTGTAATATTATCTGATTTTATGACTAAAATTATTACATTAGTAGGTATCTTATCTTACAAAGTATTTACATAATATATGAATCCTGTTTCACCCATTAATACGAATGTAGTGATGTGAAAATTAGACCTTTAATTTTATATTGATTAGTATCCAATATCTGATATAGGTATTTGATAGGTTTGATACTTACGACTTACTAGCACCTATTTGCTAACCCACATTAAGAATTGTATGTAAGTACATACGAAATGGTTGTATTTCTAATTTACTTACCTACCTACTTATTTTCTTCTGATTTTTTCTTTTATTCCGGTGGTTTCATTTAGATATGAATTTGATGTTAATGCAAAACGGCCATCGGTTTTCGATACACCATCTCACGGCGAACTTCTTTGTGGAAATTAGCAATATTTTTGGTTGAACTAAGAAAGTTGCAGTGCCGTAGAAAAATATAAATAAAAGTATGTCAATATCCCGGACGCCGCTGGCGCCAATACCGTCTTTATGCAAATAATATTACTTAAATTAACGACGTTTGACATGACAAACCATATTTTATTGTTTGTTTTTCGAATAAAAATGCAGATTTTTAAAATCCGTCTTCGAATAATACAGCGGCCAATTTGCATATGTCATACGCTGCACATTAATCAAACGAATATTTGAATAATCTACAACCAAGGTGGTATTAACATGTAAAATACAAATATATTATTATTATTACAAATATCTCTACAAATTTATGGCCATTTTGTGAAATATTATCTTATGATCAAGTCGATCGTCAATAATGTAATAATCATTACATAAATTTTGTAATGATAAAATGCCCGTGGCAGATCTGCAAAAAGAGCACAAGAAAGTTATACAAACACATTTTTAACAGAGAACACATTTTGTTTTAACAAATTTTGAAAATTAGAAAACATAAAAAATTCAATCAAAAATTGTGCTCGTTACTTATATAAATGCCCTTTTCAACTGCCACATTATATTATGACTGGTTATATATTTCATACCTGGACGATAATTGACCGCTGCGGACAATTGCACACGCAGAAAGATTCACGAGCCTCTTGAAAATAGCTTGTCCAGAGGACGCGTGTCTCGCCGCGACACATCGTGAGTGCATGCGGACGGCTTAATGAGGTCACCTATATCTCGACTACGCGCGATAAATGACACGTGGCAATTACATGTGGAGGGCTCAATGAGGTCACATGTACCTGGAATGCGTGCGAGTCAAATCGCGCCATCTGGACAAGGCCTAATAACTACTCATTGCGATATTGACGACAAGAATTAACACATTAGACACTACAAAACAATAATATTTTTTTATCAAACCTCTATTTTACAACATAAAATTGTACAATAAATTCAATTAAACGAGTTGCATGTCAATTGCATTTTTTTATCCATTTATGAATGTTTAAAATAATATAATTTGCTTTGTTGCGGTCAATTGTCCGCGACGGTCAAATTTCCGTGAACCTAATACTTCACTTACTTTACGATCACACTGTGAACAGCTAACAACACAATATTATAGAGAATAATGTCGCCGAGGTAATAATGAAAAAAATAAATGAACAAGTCACACGAAATACTATTATAATCGTTTCGAAAGTTCAAATCTGAGATGAACGAAATAAACGTCAACGAAATGTTAAACATCATCACGCGATAGTGCTTACGCCATTTTGATTGACATTATAAGGTCTTTTTTTACCACCAGAGGGTGTTAAAAATCAAGTCAGCTTATATATATCAACTTTTTATAATGTGGCAACTATAATTCATAATAACATATTTTAAAAGCACGTCAAATGTGACGTGCTAATTACCATGATTGACTAAAATATAAACTACCTATTTAATTATTTAAATGTTTATTTAAAAAAACGTATAAAAGCCACCAATATACCATCACAACTGCTATAAATTCAAGGACTTAGTCGAACTAATTTAATAAATATTAACATGGCGCCAATTTTTTTTTGGCGCCTTTTTGAAAAACATAGAATAATTTTAAATTAATATAATAAGGATGAAAATTCTTCTTTTTATCTATGCTATATTCTTACATTCAAATATTAGATAAGGTGGTTATGTTTCTTTTATTTTTAGGATATTTTGGAAAATGCTATTTCGTATTTTTATCTAAGGACCGCACCGGAATACACCTGAAAAGATGGAGTGATTATATGACGTTTTTTTTATCTTAAGAATCGAAATTAGGAAAAGGTAAAAGAAAAACAGTTATCCTCAAAAATTGTATTAGTTATGCTGTAAGTACCTATATATGTCCTGATTAATCGTGCCTTGTTAAATAAATAGACAAATGGTGTCACCAGATGAATATAACAGCGTTTGGTCCCTGAAAAAATTATGTTTTTATCCAGTTAGAGTTAACTTTAAATAATATTTCCTCTATAATACTTTCCGAATCTATGACACGCGTGCCACTAGTGGCACGGGAGATGAATTTGCATGGCACGCGAACGAAAACCAAAAAAAAAAATCAAAAAAGTTTTACAAATAAATAGTATAGTTATTAAAAAAAAAACGAGCCGACTGCGAAAAATTGAGCAACCTGCGGCCCGCGGTGATTTGGGAAATTTTGGCACGCGTAGATATGTAGAAAGGTTCGCCAACCCTGACCTATATGGTACATATCACCAGAAACCTTGTCATGCCATCACTTTTCGCCATAATAACCCATCCTTGTTTCACCGAAGACCTAAATTATATTTTGTACTTAGGTACTTTCTTTTTCCTTGTTCTTGGACTTCTTCGTTACCACGGTTGAGAAATATTAATTGTCCAGAAGCGGAAATAATAAAAAAATCGCCATTTACATTTGATAGTTTTTTACTGTTTATATTTCACAATATTTCGTATATGTTTAATATTTCCACAATGCGCCTGTTACCCCTGTAAAGACGTATCGGTCGTCGCCCTCACACTTCCTCAAATAATGCAGGTAACAATAGATACTGTCGAACAAGAACTTCTTGTGCACGTGTTAAAACTGCGAACTAACAATCCCCTCCAGTGCAGCTAATCGCACTTCCGTTTTAAAACTAAGAACGCCCCAAATTTATCATTTTATTTTCGCTCCCGTGGTGTACGGATCTGTCAATTTTTGAATTTGAAGCTTTTTACAATAAAAATATGTCTAAAACGATCATGAGTGATGTAAGAATTATTATTAGTAAACTTTTGGGTTATTGCGATGAAGAAAAAGTGGCGCATCTGAAAGGAGATAATGGAGAAATAAAATGCATTATCGGTTAACCCGGTATTAGTAACAAAAAATCCAACAGTTACCAATCATGTCTTTTTAAAAATATTCTGACGTCAATTTTAATAGAATATTATACAATTCCACACATTGGGCCAACTATAATATGCTAAGAAGCATTCAAATTATTTCCAGCATTAAAAATAATCACCAAATAAATTACATCCATTCTTCCAAGAGGAAAAAAATCTTTATGAATTTAATATTTTTATTTGCCAATGTAATTACGATATAATTTAATATATTACATTATATACTTCTACATAATATATTTTTTTAATTTAATACATCTATGTATGTAAATGCTGACACACTCTTTAAAATTGATCGATAATGATTGGAGTAATACGCAGGTAAGTATACATAAGTGTTATAATGATATATCGACTTATGCATATCCTCTTATACTCATTTGATTCCTTTTTCAGTATAAACGCTACACAATATCGTAATTTGAATAACTCTGTAATCCTAAATAATCTAACATAAGCCCAAGTGATAGATAGTTATTAATATAACGAAATATTAGGGTAGGTACCCACTTAATAATACGTCATTATTATACAGCGTATTTAGCGTCCTTATAAGAACATCGCAGAGTGGAATAAATAGATTTGGGAACGCCTTTATACAACAATTAATAATTGATAGTACTTATCTAATCCATTGAATGTATGCCTCGAAATGTACCGGAGAGCACCAAAGTATCGTTCCGGTTCTCCGGTCCGATTATCGCGTTGTTTCATGGAAATATTAAGTTAGTACCTAATGCTATATAATAAAAATTCTAACACACTTATTTTTATGAAATACACATTATTATATTATTTGATATGTTCGATCCTAATAAGATCATATGTGCCTACACAGAATAGAGGTTTGTTTTAACAGATTTTGTTTTTACGAGAAACGGATGTTAGCCACTTGCTCAACCTATTAGGTCCATACCCTGATTCAAACACAAATTGAAAGATAATATGTGTATTTGCCAGACCCAGGATTTTAACCTGAGGCCCACGAAGCCGGAAGCCGCGCGGCCATCGTGGGTGTTAAAATACACATACAATTAGATAAAATATAATATTTTTGTAAAATTATCGAGCGCTCCGGTTCATAGAATTTTACATTTCGAGCACCCTGATTGAAAGTAAAACAGACCGCAAAGATGCATACTATTAACATAATTAATAATGAAATTATATACTTATGAAATTTTTTACTATGTATAATTTCAATAATAATTATATCATGTATGTAAAAAATATTCAACCCACAGTGTTTAATAAGATATAAATGCGAAAGCTATTCGCAATAGCATAATACGTTTATGACTTAATGAAGGTAAAGCCATTAAACGCATGAAATACATCACACCGTTAAAATCGTCCAAGATTACCAATAATGAATGCGCGTTGCGTTTACGTGACAATCTTTAATCTATATTTTTATAATACCGGCGTAAATATTGAAAATATCATATTCTTTAAAAAGTGTTTTAGTTTATCTCATATTCATCAACACTCGAGAATCGTACCTTCTTAAAACCACACTGAGAATGTATTCCTAATATTTTTATGTTCCCTGATTTAACCAGTGTATATTCTCCGTAATCATGTCATGGAATTACGGAAAATACGGAACTTCAATAAAAAAAGATCAGAAAAGAAAGTAGCATAGCGTGATATGTAAATGTGTATGCTGGGTATAATGGGCATTGACATAATACGAAATACTTGAATAAGGGATTGAACAATACTAATGTGATTTAACATAAGTACCTACTTTGCTAAAAACCGTAAAAGAATATATTATTTTTATGACATATGGTTCGAGGAAGACAAATCTACATGGTAACCGCCTGAGAGGCACTATCCAAAAAAGTAGAATGGCGCTAATTGAAGTTACGTTAACCGGAATGAATGTACTCAGCTTGGAGAAGCATTCATCTAGTAGTAGATTAATTGAGCAGAATATACGTATTGAATAAAATAAGATTTTTTTATATAATATATTTGACTTCGTGATCGTAGATACCTACACAAAATTCTTTAAAACTGTTGTAATATTTAAAAATAAAGACTTAACCCAATAATAATGTGAAGTTTGGTCGATTGGTGATTGGAATTTAAAATATAACATCGATTAGTGTATTAATCAAAATTCAATGGTATACGATGGTATACAATTAAGTAATAAGCTATGATTTTAATTAATTGAAAATTCATGGCCGTTTGAGTTTAATTTTCAAAGAACTATCTAAGTATTTTAAAATCATATTCCTTACAGAATATACTTATTAAAATTTATATTTTAACGTAATGTTCTAAGAATTTATTCGTCGTAATTAAATTCATAAAATAGCAAGAAATTCTTTCAGAATTCCTTGTAAAATATTAAAAAAACATTCGTAACATTCGGAATTTAAAACTAAATTTGGAATATAATCAAAATAAAAATACCGTATACAAATAATTTTATTCATTCTATGAATGAATACAAACATAGACTGACAGACACATTTATAATATCAGTATAATCTATAACTAATACAACATTACCGATGCGTAGAACTTCATTTCTTTTTTTTATAATCCTTTCTTATTCAACATTTTATTACAATAACTATATCGTTAGTGTAATTTTTCATGTTTAAATTTATAATGTAAGATTAGTGTCCAAACACGGATTCTAAAAAGTAAACAATGAATAGTATAAATGCGTAATAAATCGGGAATTACTGATAATCCTCTGGGAAATTGCTTCGCATTACCATTAACACATAGGAAACAGTTGTTATTTAAATTATTATTGTAAGTAAATGATTATTTATGACTGAGTCTGACACGTATATTTCCTAAGTAGGCAGAATTTTACAAATAAATATGGGATGCCCCTAAATAGAAATACAATAATTTATGACGATAACTTTGTGTTTTTTTTTTGTTATTGGATTAATACTTTGGTGGACATCTTACTGAATATTTCGATGATGTTATAAATAGTAATCAAATTATGATCATTGTAATTTAATCTCTTCTGTAAAACCATAACAACGTACGTAATCACAGTATCAATCATCGACACGTAACAATACTTTACTACCAAATAATTTCTTATTCAACATTATGGAAAAAAGTTCACCGTAGCAGGAGTCGGCAACACGGGCTTGCAGAAAATTTCCGATGCTCACCCATTTAGTTTATGCAGGACATAGGTATCAATAATTATTGTAACTTTTTCTTTTTTTAAGACCACGATAGCAGTGAGGCCCAATGGCAACAGTGTATTAAAAAAGAATAGTGTAGGTAACAGAAGCCGTGAAACAATTAAAGAAATACCCATCCTTTGAAAATATCAGATGAATTTAATGAATTGTGACCTCGCCGGAAATGGATTTCGGACCCCCAGATGAGAAGCCATTATTTGAGTTATACTTCCGAGTAAAAATCTCTTTCAATTTTAATTCTATCACGGATATTTGGCAGAGTTTTAATTTAATAGTATGTAAACTATCAATCATTAAATCCGTAAGTAGGTCATGCAAAAACCCAGTCAATAAACTGTGTAATTTATAAAAGATGATTTTTTTATTTTATATCTAAATATTAGGTACCTAACTGTTGAAAACTATACTACATTGATAATAATATCAATAAGCATGAATTAAAAACTGAAATGAAGATTTTAATGAACAAGTAATGGGGCTTCCAGGAAATAAAAACTAGAATTGTGATCGAAACCTTTCGAACGCCTTTCTCAAAATGAGACGCCTCCTTAGCAATTGAGACGTTTACCTAGGTCTGAGACTACGTATAATATGCTGTTATGTTCTCTCAGTTCTTCTCTATGGTATGGAAGTATGAATGCTAAACCAAGAGATGTCCCGGGGAGTTAAAACTTTCGAGGTGTGGCTGTATAGAGTAGACGCATCCTCATAATTCATTAAACTGACCGGGTGACAAATGTTGAAGTTCTCAGTCGAATGGGAAAGGACCGAGAAGTTCTGCGTAGTATCAAAACCAGAAAACTACAGTACCTCTGCCACATTATGAGAGGACAAAAGTACAGCATTCCCCAAATTGTCATCCATAGAAAGATCAACGGTAAGCGTAACAAATGACGACGCCACATTGCATTGTTTAAGAACCTGCGTGATTGGTACAAGTTTAGCTCTACTGAACTGTTCCGGGTAGCAGATGATAAGGCTAGGATCAGCATGATGGTGGCCGACCTCTACTAGAGGATGGCACGACAAGAATATGGCTCTATCAATTATTGTATGTTAATATAATATGTACTTCCTTGACGATGAAATGGTTGCCGACTCATGCTTTATATATTATGTCCACATCTATGTTTCCATATCAAGACCGGTTTCGGTTAATTAATAATCATTTTCAGCTGTTGACAGCTACCGTGACAGTAAGCAACATTAATTTCCCTGATTTAGTCATAATTAAAGCTTATAATAATTTATCATTGCTGTAATTAAATACGTAGATATTGATAATACTATCAATACATTGAGTTAAGTATATTAATATGGCAAACATATTATAGATTTGCTATTTCGTGACTGCAAAAATGAATCACCGATAGACATGCGCACACAGAGGGTATCCGAAACTTATCCAAGAGTTAGTAAATACATGTTTTTTTTTATTTTTTTTAAATACTTACTGTTGCTAGAGAAGAATCGAATAAAAAAAATTGTGGCAGATAGGTATTTAATTGAAAAATTATTTTATAATTTACAAATTAATCAAAATGATCGAAAATTAAAATCTATAGACCACATACTCGTTGCTAAAGGACGAGGCCGTCTAACGATTGTTCGCCGTTCTCAGTGCGTCGTATGATAGCATGACTGATGATGCAGGCACGACAAGTCTGACTTCTCGGAATTTGGCCAGACCAGCAGGTAAAATATATAATATGTACAATGCTTCTTATATAACACTTAATAGTAATAGATTCCGGCTAAATCCGCACATTTGGACCGTTAAACGCTGGGTTTGATATTTTTCGTAGGGCTCAATAAATACTGGTATAGTATTAATAGGTTTATACTATAATACATAATATATTACTGCGTTATTTAATTGGGGATACGCGAGGACTTTCCAAGAGAAACGTGAGACCTTAACAAGACATAAAAACATTTTTGACACATTGAACATTTTGATAAAAGTAAAGAACAAAAGCGGTTTGAATCCAGATTCAACAACTATGCTTCTCGTAAATAATGTATTCTACAGATTATTTTGTTCTTATATATTCAGAAAACTTCCATAACAGTGATTTATTCGATTTTAAAATTTTTCCTTACCACAATCGCTAAGAATAAAATTATAGAATTGTAGATACGTGTGATACGATACGCCCACGGTGGCCGCGGGGCTTAAGTGTTGGACTATCACGCCGTGGGTCCCAGGTTCGAATCCTGGGTCTGGCAAGTACACATATTGTTCTTCAATCTGTGTGTGAGTCAGGGTATGGACCTAATAGGTTGAGCAAGTGGCTGACATCCATTTCTCGTAAAAAATTAAATCTGTTAATACAAACCTCTACTCTGTGGAGGCCCATAAATATGATCCTATTAGGATCGGACATGGTCGAGGAAAAAAAAAGATACGTTTAGCTTGAGCGAGAGAAAACGATGCAATAGGCTTCACGCAAGAGCAGTCGGAAATAATAACAGTTACACCAATTAAATTTGCCTTATGTAATTCGTGCGCAGTAGAAGAAATTGCAATCTGCGCAATTTCAATGATACGTAATTGTTACGCTATAGTAATTCAGGCAATGATGGGTATTTAATTTCAAACATAGTAGGTACAAATTCGGACCGACCACATAAAAATCATTTGCGTACACCTGTTCAGAAATAGGTATGCGGTAATCAGGATTAATTAAGTATAAATAAATGATCATGATAATAAATTGAAATGCGTATAATAATTTCTATTTCATTGTCAAATGTCAAAAAAACTCATTACAATCAAATCTGTGACGCTTTTCAGTTGTCACTGTTGAAAGAGAAACAAGGGGCCGAGCCTTTTCAGCGCCATTTTACAAAAAAAAACGGCTGTCAGATCGGACAAAGTAATCAGCGAAATTTCGAAAATAAATTAGACCCGCTACGGCAGATAAAAAAAATGATTTTTGTGCGATTTTAATTTTTTCGTTTTTTTTTTTGTAATGAAAACGTTGCTACAAATTTTCGTTCCGTACCTTCGCCTAACCGCAATTTAAATCGATCGAAAATATAACTGGAAAAACATTTGTTTTCACATTAAGCTTGAATAATATCGGGGAAAATATGAACACATATATCACCAGTTTCCCAGCATCAGATAATATATGCAAATATGTTTCCATTTTTTGAACGGGCAATAAAACTATTTATTTTTATTGGCGTAGTTAAAAAACAAAAGCCAAAATTTATAAAATTTTAATTTCTACATAATATGTAAATCATAACCAAAAAGTTATCTTATTATAGAAGATGAAACCTTATATAATAGTTTCACTATCGAAATCGCTCATGTAAGTATGATACTCATGCCCCCCACATCCTGAAGTGGGCCCCCAGGCTAGAATATTTGGCGGGCCCCCTTACCTATCGCTAAAGTTAAAGGCAGTGTGACGATTTACAGTGGTGTATTCCAAATAGAGTTCGAGGTAAAATTTAGGATATTTTTTATCGATTTTTTGTATTTTTAATCGAATATTGACAAACAATAATCAAAAATTGCATCGCACAACCACATAATTTTAATTGTTATCATGCTTTAAGTAAGATAGCACCGCAGTCGACATTTTTTACTATTATTGCAATTGTGTGATGTGTGTTTATCTCACTTGACTGGTCGATCCGCCAGGCCAGGCCCCCTTTAAGCCCGGGCCACCAGGCTAGAGCCCTGTCAGCCCCCCCCCCATTGTGGGGGCCATGATGATACTACTGCGTCACGTGATCCTTGCGTGTTACCTTGTCACAGGAGTTACTTTATCTCTGGCACAATAATTGAGAGGAAAAATTAAAAGCTTGATTTTCTGTTTCTCATCCTCACAATAGGTACTTGTCTTCTACAATCGAAATTGCTACTTGCTTCCGCAAATGTTTAGGTATTTTAATGGTAATAAAACTCCACGCGATATCGAACACACACTGAATTATATACGCGTGGAATGTACCTAGTAGCGAGAGAAGTAGTGTTATAAAATATTATAAGATATAAGACAAGAATCAATACTTAAGTAAATTTATAACTGACCGAATTCCCACAGTATTATGTTATGTATTGTTAAATATTATGGCAAGGGATGTTTTGATATAAATAAATAAGAGATACCTTTTAAATTAAGTATTAATTGTAGACTATATTTATTGTGTAATTTTAAGAACTAGCTATACTCCCACAATATTGTAGAGGGTTGCACTTATTCAAATCATTGAATCGATAGTTTATGATGTTTTTGTTGAACATCTACTGTTCCCCTATACAGATTATTATATCCCTAGATATTACTCCCCTTGATTGACCCTTGTCCGTGGGGACAAATCACAAGTACGATAAATCTCTATCCAGTATTTGACCTATAAATTAAGCATCTAGCTAGTGAATGTAAAAGTGGACTCTTGTTTAAGAATCTATACTAATCAGTTATGTGTGTTAAAGACCTGATTATACAATAATTGTCTAATAAATGAATCTAATACAGTATTTTAATAAGATAAAATCGTTAATTACTAATTTTAGCATTAAGCTATAAAAAAAAAGTGCTGACTGTCTCGCCAATCTCATGCTTCAAGAGTAAGCGAGATGCGATATTATCATTGTATGATGCTATTTGGCAGGTCGTGAAAATCAGTAAACGTCAAAATGAGTCTGCGCAGTGCAATGACATTATTAATGGACAACGCGCTCAATACAGTAGCTAGCAAGTAAATTCGTGCATATCGATATTCGCACGTGTATAAGTAGACTTCACGCAATTTCCATTATACAATATCACGCATCGGGAATTTATAGCAATATCACCTTTATTGTAATGGCGTTAGAACAGTGTTTCTAGTGTCAATGTTCATTTAAGCGAACCCGTTCGAACCGAACCATTCGGCAGACCGACAAGTATTTGGAATTTATAGCAATATCACCTTTATTGTAATGGCGTTAGAACGGATTATGCCATTCGGCAGACCCGACAAAAAAGTGAGTGTCATTATTTTTTCCAGATGCTTCGTCCATATTAATGTCATTGGCGCAGTGTAGTTCTTTTTTCCAGTACATTCGCCACTATCGTTATACTGCTATCAAATATCGATGTTGAAAAAATTCCAACTGTCACGTGAAAATTCAGAAGCTTCCGAACTTTTTTGATTCATGCATGCAATCTTGCAACTTGCATGATAATACATGTTTACACATGCATTTTCTTGTTATGGCCGCGATAATACGTTTTGTCAGCAGTAAATCCATGCACGTGTAAATGTGGTATTAGTATGGTTGTAATTTGATTACAGTTTCACTCATTATTACATTTTAAAAATTGTTACACTTGATAATATATTGGAAACTTTCAGTTCAATAAAGAGACATTTGAAAATGTGGTGATGCCGGTGATAAAAGGTCTCTTGGGAGAGTTGAAAACAAGAGAGATGGACGATGTGAATGTACCTACATCTGGTCGGTATCAAGCAAGATATCCCCTATCCAATCTTCTACGATATTGAGAAACGTAAGCATGCACCTTCTTTACTAATAAATAAATAACTAATTATTATCGCAGCCTATTTAAACCGTGGGGGAGGGCAGGTTTTAGTTCCAGAGACTACTGTGGTGACATAGAAGACTTGACATAAAAGTCGCACTCTACTTTCATGGCCATCCAATAAAACTGCATCGAGAAAACAATAGGTTTTTCAAAACAATACAAAGGGATTTTTTTTCACATGGCAATAATGAGTGAAATTTCTTTGACATATGGTATTATATTTTCAATTGGGTAATATAATAATAATAATGTGATTAAGCAATAAAACATGACTAGTGTTATGTTATGAATTTATATGGTATTTTTTACAAATTGTGTGTGAAAATAAAGACATTTTTTTTAATGTTTTTATATTGTTTAATATGGTTGTGATGCTACCTATTTGTAATATACATGTAATAATATTGTTGTCAACAACCTGTAAGCCAACAGCTTTAACGAGTCCGATGACCTTAACAAGTCGTATGAATACGACAATTTTATTGTGTGAAATTACTTTCACACAATATTTGATTTATCTGAAAATAGTTCGTAGGTAGTCATTTTTTTTACAACTGCATAATAATTATTATGAACATCACTTAAATTATTCTTGCAGATTCCATATTTTAGTAAATAGTTACAATATATTAATATGTAGGAACAACAAACTCACATTTTGCTCATAAATTTGTTGATAAAATCCATAATAAGCATACTTACATAATTTGAAACAACCTACTAGAAAAAAATATGACACCCGATGGACTTCAAGCCTGTAATTACTGGATTTGCGCCTGTATACTTTTCCAATGAAGCTAAGGACATCCTACTAAGGTAATTACAGTAATATTTTTATCTAGTAGTTCTTACTTTAAATACCTATCAAACTGTGCTAATCATTCTGGCTATCGGTTTTTGTATATTAAATAAATGTATGTATTAGGTAATTAAATGCCTTAATTGTAAATAATTATTCGTTGAATGAAAGAAGTGGTCAATTAAATCTGATTTTGATTCAACACTGAATCCCGATTAAATCTAAAACTAATAAATTCGATTTTCAAATACTTTACCGCTTTTCACTATAGAGACATTTTATGATATTTAAAATAGGTAAAAAATTTATAGGTGACCAAGATCCGCCATTATAAGTATTATAATGTTATATAGGTATGAGGTAAGATGATAATGATGGATGCATTAGTCCTTTTACAGATATGCACTTAATATAACATTAGGTATGTTTTAATAAATCATTTTTATAATGCATCAAAATTAAAGATGTCTCCTTCTCAACGTTCGAAATAAATGTATTTTTAAGATCAGGTTATAATACTATAATTTAAAAATTTATGCAATGTCATTTTTGAAGATCAACATAAACTTCTCAAGCTGTGTCTCGCCAGAATCCGTGGCGTTAAATTACCGAGATGCATATTTTCCGGATCACTATAATATTATTATCTTTGTTCGTTTAAATACGGTACCTACATTGGCTTGGTAATCGTTTGGACGATTTTTACGACCATAAACAATATCAGTAGGTATTCAACAACAAACAACTTTAAATGACAATGCAACCATAGCTATTCATATCATGGCGATCAACTTACTTGTGTATAATAATATATTATATGCCACATTGTACTACTACACAATAGCTTGCAGTACTAGCAATATATTATATTACAATAAATAGTATTTTTTCAAACAAATATTGAAAAAATGATTCATGTAAAATCATTGTAGATAATATCATATTATGAATACAGTGAGGGAAAATGTCATTAATAAATAATTTTAAAAAATAGACGTATATAGGTAGGACGTTATGAATGAAGAAATATACTATTTCGATGGTAACGTAATTTCCACTGTTTCCTAGGGGAATGGGACAACTGGACTCCGGACAATTGGACGCCGCACTGTCGTAGACACGTATACAGAACGTAAACGAGGTATTTTAATCAGTTTCTATATACTACTTCATTTTCATTTTAATCTTAACATAATGTATTCTTTATTGCGGATTGAGAATTACCATGCCTAAGGCTTTATATAAACCAAAAAATACTTTTTTCGTTGGAACTTAAACATATTCACGATTAAATCATTATTTACGTCTGCATTTACATTCTCACCAATTATTAAATCATAATATAATCATTTAAATATAAATAATAATATTAAATATTTTTTTAAGTACCTATAAGTACCTAACGTCTATTTATTTTCGAATTCCGTGGCGTCCAGTTGTCCCGGCGCCAAATCGTCCTAGACCCCTTTCCTGGAGTGGGCCCTCATCGCTGTCTAAAATCTAAATTGTTGTCCAGCATCTCCACTTGTTCATCAGTAGGTACACCAGATCGAGTGCCTGTAGGTTCCTTTCTACTCAATGCAGCCACCGGAGCCATGGTCATCGTTCCTTTAACTTTTTTCATTCTAAGCGTCCATTATTTCGATTTGTAAAAAAATTCACTGCGGACAAAGATCTTTCTTACAAAAAATCGCCACTTTGCAAAAGCTCTGGGTTTAGTAAGAGTTCAATGCGCAACTTAATATATTAAAGTAAGTACCTATATGTATAAATTATGTGAACACATACGTAAATAGGTATGAAATAAAATCAATTTTAATAAAATAGGGGTGCAATAATGACTTGACGAGGCAATTGAGTACCCAATCAAAATCAACTTGTTGAATTTTATTGATCACCTGATTGGAATTTTCTCCTTAGTCAATCTTTAGTTAACTTGACACAACCAACTGGTGATGACAACACCTCTAACTAAGACAAAAACAAATTAATATAAGTTATGTAATAAAGGCTATTTATTAGAACTAAGAAAACATTACTTTGACGGTGGTACCTAGTTAGCGCCATATGACGTATAAATAACTACCAAAGTCCTTGAAACAACATGTAACTTTAAGACAAAGTAACCCCGGTACAAGAGTCTCTCTCCTATAATAATACCTAACTATATAATTAAATCACACCAAAGGTTCGAACCCTAATGCATTGATAAAGTCATCCCGCGGTCGGCGGGTATATGTTTTCTCATCCCGCGCCCATTTGAGTGTGGTTGGAATGGAATGGCACCGGGTGCAATACGTAGGGCCTCCGGTTCGAAACCTCACCGACCCGAAGCAGCTACCACGCTGCTTTATCAGAGTGGGCTAGGGTTGTCAAAAAGTTAAATAACTAATAATAATAACTAATTTTAAATTAGTCTATTAGAATCATGTCCCCTATAAGGGGGGGCTTACAGGGCACTAGCCTGGGGGCCCGGCGTGGTGGGTGGACCAGTTAAATGAGAAAAACCCACAATTTTTCTCGAATAGTAAAAAAAGTCGCCTGCGGGGCTATTTTCCTTAATAATGATTAACATTTAAAAAAAAATGTGGCTGTGTGGCGTAATTTGATGTAATATGATGATTGGCATAATTAAACGATAATTCACGTGTAGAAATTTACTTTATTATTATTTTAAGTGTGTTTCCTGGCTTACAAAATGGCTATTTATCCAATATGACGATGGGTTACATGTTACTTGGCTACCACAAAAGGAGATCGCGATCAGTGCTTCATAATATATGCTGAGTGCCTAAAACTCAATAAATCAACTGGATTTTTTTTTAATCGCTAAAAATACACGGAAAACCATTAACCCTGGGGTTCCGCGAAAACCACTTGGGGAACACTACTGTATAAAATCACGCTGCCCCCTTAACCTTAAGCGATAGGTATGGGGGCCCGTTTCAGGATGTGGGGGCCATGATTAGTCTAATCGAAGCATACGCACATGGTAAGTTATTTACTTAGTACCTACCTATGTCACAACGTCCCGTGTCCTCTGCCTTATGAGACTTGAAACTGGTAGATCGCGTTTGTAGGATCGCTCAGGAATACTTATTGTTTAAGCTTATTATTTACAAATAAGCTTTTTAGCAGTGAGCAAGGTTTGGACACCACAGCGATATAATGTTATGCTCCAATGCTGGAGCATTCGAAGAAATGTAGTAATGTTAGTAGTTTTACGAATGGATTAATATTTAATGTCTACATTTTACCAGGTACTCGTTATGGCGTCGTACATAGAGACATTTTTTGGTACAAGTTTGTTTACTGGAAACCAGGCGGGAACAGTGGCAATTTTCATAGCCGATTTCGGCAAAATTCATAAATTCAAGAATTATAGCCTAATCTAACGTAATCTAACAAATAATCCAATATATCAACTATTTTCAAAATTTGTTTGCCGCTGGCTTGCAGAGATAAGAACCAAAAATTCAAAACAAAAAAAAGAATTTTCAAAGTTATACCAAAAAATGTCTTGTTTATTTAAAATATCGCAATAATGTCAACACGACATTTTGTTACTTTATATCTTATTTAAAATTGGTCAGTATTTTTTTATTATTTTTAAGGTTGAAAATGAACACCAGTGTGCCTATAAATAAATAAATAAAGAACATAAAAAAGTATTGGCAACCCTCCAGGCAATAATAATCACGCCTGACCTGGCCGCCAAGTCGATTACACTGCAGCCGTGTAATAAGATTTCAAAAAAAGAACACAAAAAAATGGAGGGAGATTTCAAAAAAAGAACGGCGCGATCGAGAGTCAAGTGGCCGGCCGTGATTGGTCGACGGCGTCAGGTGTAAAGCGCGACCGGCTCTTCTTGTATTTGTTTGTTTATTTTCTCGATACAGGTATGTTTCGACGCACACATGTAAAGATGAGCTTATGGGTGTTACAAAATACGGTGTCTATACATTCCGTGGTGTACGGGACAAATCTCTTATACTATACATTAAAATCGTAAGTTGATAATACAATTAGTGTATTGTAAATTACTTCTTATTCATAGGGGCCTCATGTTTGTTAGGCTTATGATGTATCATTGGGGCAGCAGCCTCCACGGATCGATTCAACCCCTCTCCGTTAACACTCGGTCAACCTATTAGGTCCATACTCTGTGCTTGAACACAACATTGAAAAACAACATATGATTTTTGCCAATCCCGGGATTCGAATTGTTCGGCCATCATGGACGTACATATCTATTATGTATTAGTAGGCCTTTATAGTATAACCACTCAAGCAGTTTCGTATTTGTACTCAAACAATTAACCATTAATATTATTAAACGTCATCACTGTTATCTTCAATAATAATTACCTATGTTTGGTTAAAAGATGTCATTCTAGAAAAAAGATATAATTGTATTTTTCTATATACGTCGTTGGTTGTGGTTGGAATTTATGTTTTTAGGCTGTCCGCTGCCTGATCCGACATAAATAGTGGACAATACCTACACTTTGTCAGTTATACTTATTTGTTTAAAATTCAATCAAACCCTGCGTAACCAAGCCCACGATGGCCGCGTGGCTTAAGCGTCGGACCACAGCGTTGTGGGACCCCAGGTTTGAATCATGGGTCTGGCAAGTAGACAGATTGTTTATAAATTTATCTAATAGGTTGAGCAAGTGGCTGACATCCATTTTTCGTAAAAACAAAATCTTCATTAATAACCTCCACTCTGTGGAGGCCCATTTTATTTTCTTATTAGAATCGGACATGGTCGAAAAAAACCAAGCCATAATAGATAGAAGAATATTTGTGTCTATTACGGTTTGATTTAGGCATGAGAAACATGATTAAAAAAAACTATCTGCAATTTGTATTCTTAGTTCAATGAAAATAAATAAGTATGATTGACGAAGTTTATTGTGCACTATTTATGTCGGATTTCCACAACATACCTCCACTATGATGGTTTGGTGTAGGCAGGGTTCAATTGAATTTTAAAAACTAACCATTACCATAAACAGTCTGTAGTATTAGTTCAATCATAATAAATAAGCATATCAAAGTTCATTGTGCGCTATTTATGTCGGGACTTCAAAGTTTACCTGCACTCTTCGCTACTAACTGGGACTCTTCAATGTCTTCGACCTCCAAGTCACTGATTATTATCTACATACTTACAGTGAAAACAAAACAATGATTCGGTTGGTCGGTGGTGTGCCTGCGGATGGGGAGCCGTACTAAATACCTGGCAGCCGATGAGCGCATATTCGTAGGTATTCGTACGCATACAATCCACGAACCGAATTATTGTTTTGTTTTTACTGTACTACAGTTAAATCAAGTGGCAATTTTTTTTATTTTTGAAAAAATATTAACAAAATTAAGTCCAAATAAGTTTTTCAAAGCACAGTCATCCTATCTTAGATGTATACCTGTGGCGAAGAGATTGTAGTGAACCCGTACAGATAGGAATTCTTCTCTAAATACTGTCACGCTCGTTTTTAATATTCCACACGCTACCGTCAGTATGTGCCTGCCTTCCCTATATGTACATTTGGACATTGGACATTATTATCACAGTATGCATCATTAGTATGCAATATTATGCAGAATACGTGTATTTACATGATATTTTTATTAGTTTATACACCACACGCACATTACAATAATACTTATTATAACATAATTTTCTTCGTTTTTTTCTTTTATTTCAAACATCATCATCTTTGGCTTCACAACTCTAGGCAAAATCTATTAAGCTCAAATTAATCTGATCCGACCGTCTACCTAGTCTACCACGATCACTACCGATCGTGAAATTTCACTTTGGATCGTTCGCTAAAGTCGTGGGCAAAATAGAATAATTCATATTTTAGTGCATTCAATTAAAAATGGTTTGATAGTCCATTTAAAAAAATATCCAAAATATTTTTTATTGATTTTGAGGGCGGGGGAGGTAGCGGGGTTAACAGTATCTACCAGGTGCAACTGACTTCCATATTTACTCCGTCTACTATGAATAGATGCTCGTAGCTTTTACCATGGAAAACCACACTTCCAGGTACATGTATCATACCCAGACACTCTATACTTTGAATCTAGCGATAAACACCACACCCGCAGGTTTAACTAAGGGTGTTTTACCTACGTTTTACCGCGAGCTGTCGCATCCACAAGTGGCTGTCAAATGTCCCATGACTTAGGTAACAATATAGCAAACTTAAAGCAAACATTGAATGCCCCAGATATTTGCACCAATTTATAAGTGCTATGTGCCTTCGAATGGCACATGTAGGCACAATTCGTAGGACGCCGAGAGGAGTCATTGATAGTCAAATCATTTGGGTGACGATCCTCAGTCATGGGGTCCTGACAACTAATAACGGACCCCCCCCCATATGTGCGCGCCTGACTATGCTCCATTTCATCAGTTTATTTTCGCAACTCGTAGAGAAAATATTTCATTCAATTCAACAAAATTATAACCACTTTCAGTTGTTACTCTTTACGCTATCATTTTCTGAAAACATTCTTTATTTAATTGGCACATCAAACACAAGTATCATTCAATATGACAAATTATTGAATCTAAATCACAGCTTGTATGACCTAGCGTCCTAGCAGAACAGTGGGTAATTGTTGGTTGTTTCTACTAGTAATAAATTATCAATTCATATATTATATAAGAAAACGTATCTACCTATTTCCATATATCAAATTAAAATAATACCTACCTACGTAAATTTGGCTATTTAAAAATCTACTATACAGCAATTTATTCCAATCGAATCTGAACCAAAGCACCTGGGCATATTTATTACATCGATTACATGCTTTACTCATTCGGCATTTATTATTTATTAATTTTGTATTTTCCACTTGTTTAGATTCGTATCAAAAACATATTTCAATTAATAAAACCGGCACTCCTTCATTTGCATACACGGTCAACGAGCCAATACAAAGACCAATAAATTTTTATCACCTTTAACTTTTTTCTTATCTGCCATTGATATTAATAATTATCTCTAATCAATATCTTTGACACTCCGACCTGTTGACCTGGAGGTACAGCATAACATCGTAGATAACACTTTTGTATCGGAATCTAAATACAAGATTGCAAAAGACTGTCCAGTATTTTATCCAAGAAGGATCTTTCATACAATAAACTTAAATGTATAAGATTTAACTACTTCTTTATTCAACGAATAATTCACAAGATTTAGATATAACATTCATTATTTAACGTACGTATTTTTATTCTTGTGAATTATTCGTTAAATAAAAAAAATCTGAAGTACAAGTATGTAGGGTATGTAACAACTAAAATTTTGAGATATCCTCCTAATCATGGCCCCCACGAGGGGGGGGCTGACAGGGCTCTAGCCTGGGAGCCCTGGGTGGCAGATCGACCAGATAAATGAGATAAGCACACTTGCAAATTTGCTCTAATACTAAAAAAGTCGCCCGCGGCGCTATTTCATTAAAGAGGGTTTAACATTTTAAAACATGTGGTTGTATGTAGGTACAATGCAATTTTTTGATTATTATGTGTCGATACTCGACAACTTCAAGTGGATTTATTAAAAATCGTTAAAAATATACTGAATACCCTCAAATTTAAAAACCAAAACGTAACTGTAAACCGTCACACTACCTTTAATCCTACCTATTGTAGGGGGCGCCAAAAATTCTGGCTTGGGGGGCCGTTTCAGGATGTGGGGGCCATGCTCCTATTACCTTGATCCATGATTAAAACCTCAATATTTGGTCGCCAATATTATCGAAATTTCACATTCAGTCACATAACTATTAGATAATTTAGTTGTCAATAGGTACATATGTGTTTGCAGCCAATGATGCAGCCATCATGATGGCCAAGACAAGAGTCTAGGTGCATCTCTCGCATGGATTCGACAGAAGAAGAATTACGTGGGTAGCTAAATTTTTAAATCACACAGCCGGAATCAAATTCCATCCTGCACACTATTTTTTAAAGATTTTTTTTAATAGGCATCTTTCTGTTGTGTTTCTGGATTATATTTATCAAATGTTAAATTCTCAAATTTTGCAAAATATTCATTCAGTAAAAAAAATATTTTTTTTTATAATAGCATTTGTTGCAAACGGGCTATCTTCCTTACAAGAAATAAAATAAATTCTTCATAAGGTTAAAGATACCAATATAATAACTTTATTCACTTAATAAGGTAGGGCTCTCGCAATCTGAATGACCAATAAAATTATTTGATACCTAATACTTTAATATTAATTATATTGCTATGCAAATTAGTAATTGTCATCATAATTATTATCAAACTCCAAAAGGTTTTACCTGAAGATATAATTAAGATAGAGGGGTGTCTCAGACAGGTAAAAAACATGTTTTAATCAATATTTTTGCTACTAACCGAATCAAAAATATCTTACGAAATCTACCACGGGCATCGATTTCAATACGTACCTACATATAGGTAGGTTCATCATAAATGAGGTAGTACCTACCTATGTTGTTTTTTTTACTTGTTATATATTATTCGCCCATTAGGGATCGAGTCCTCACTTCTTATTCTATTGGTTGCGGATTCAAACCTAGTGAATTGGTAAAATCCAAAGTATTCCTAAAAGTTTTTTTTTTTAATTTTACTATTACACATCGTTGCTTTTTGTAACATATTATAATATTTTAGTTCATGCTTCCTTTTTTAGTAGGATATATTATAAAGAAGTAAAATATATGTACATAATACTTTATGTTCAGTAAAATACTAAAGATAAAACAAAATTCAAATTCCCGTAAATATGGCTATCTTAGAACTTAAGTTTACCTACCAAAGCCTACCTGTAAACTTAATAAAAGTACAGAAATATAAGTACCTACATAATTTTAAAACACTTTTGAGAATATCTATATCGACTGGAAAAAATCTTTGTTGAAAAAAATACCACACCCAGCAGGATCCAAACCTGCGCCCCTCGGGATTTGCGCACATGCTCATAGACCGCTATGCTATATGCGTCCTATCTAGGGAATCCAATCCCGAGCCAAAATTCTGATCCCGGGATTTCGGGATTACAATTTGACAATCCCGGGATCCCGGGACTGGTCCCGGGATTGGCATTTTTTCCATTGTTATATATAAAAATTTTATATTTACAAATAACATTGATAAAATCGGTCAAAAATAAATCTAGTAAAATTTATACAATTTAAGATGTTTATTGTTAATATTGTATACGTTCAATCTTGGAAATACACAAGTTTAACGGAATAAATAATATTGTAATTTAAATAATAATGTGAATTTAATAGGAGATTGCTGTTTCTGATAGTAAAGACTTAATGAATGGATTAGCGAGATTTAAAATATTAAAGCAAATAATCATGGCGTACGTATGGCTTTTCCACTTCATAAATCTAATTAGTCAGACAAATATGAAACTGCCGTAAAACGTATGATATCATGGTGGAATTACTTTGTTAAAAGTGCGAAGCATTGTTTTTTTCCAATCTTTCCATTTTTAATAATTTACGTGAAAAAATAAAATAAATCGCCAACCTACACATGGGTATAAATCAAACTTCATTCAAACTCAGTTTATTTCTAATGTAGTTATTTTTTATTAAAAGTATTTTTTCTGTTATATTTTCGCTTTTATTTTATTTTCCATAAAAATTGATAAAAAAATCAATCCCGAAATCCCGGGATTATGTTTATCAATCCCGGGATTCATAGGTATCGAAAATAGCTCGGGATCCCGGGATCCCGGGATTCGGGATCCCGGGAATGGAATCCCTAGTCCTATCTAATTGCGAAGAAGTTAACTAATGTTTTTACAATATTATCTAAAACGTTTTCTAAATTGCGTTACTTATTAACGATAGGATTTTTTATTTTAAATCAGAGTATTTAATTAACTTAATTACTAATCGGTGTGTCGTTGAATAAAAAAAATAGTTTAGTAAATAAATATTATAAAAGAGTTATTATATAACGTACAATCGCATATTAAATTTAGCTTTGATGTCGATATTTTTCAACTTGGTCACTTGCATTTGTGTTATTATATTGTCCAGTCCTCACTAGGTCCTACCTAAAAAATACTTACTCGACATTCTTCAATAATATCTTGCATGCGTTGAAACAAACCTCAGAATGACTATCATGGTCCAATTAATTGATCCTATCTTAAGCTCTTTAGTATACCCAAAATAACTTGTAAATCGTTTACTCCCTAATATTATTAACAAGTTAGCCTGAAACTCCAAAGAGACGTACGTACGAGTATTATGCTGATAATATTACACCGGAAGATTCGGTTCGAGTTCCGCAGCAACAAACAAGAAAGTTCGTGATTGCAATCTTTGAGTAGGTATAGGTACATATATGCATAATTATAATATTCATATTTATTGTAACAATTCGAATATGATATTATAATTATATATTATACATTGATATAATCATAGAGTAAGTGTACCGTATAGGCCACATCTCATGAAATAGGTTACATGTAAGTTGTACGTATGCAGTTCATCGTGGGACACTTGTGCGCAGCAGTACGTGAAACATGAGTTCGTATAATATTTTATCAAATGACGAGTTCTTCGTTGAACATTTCACCGTGGAATACATTTTGACGCATCTTACAAAATGCGGCGATAGTTTGCAAATAGTACTGTTACAATTAGATTAACCCTAACCTAACCTATCCTAACCTAGTAAAGACATCTCATAAAATTCGCCACATGTTGTAACATACGTACAAGTATACTCCACGGTGTTTCACGTACTGCGGCGCACGAATAAGTGTCCTGCGGTGAACTGTTTACGTGCAAATTTCCGGATACGATAGAAAATGTGATAAAAGCTTTTAACTTTCAAACGCATATTTTTATACCAGTTTTTTTAATTGTAAGTTTTCATTTGAATTATAAAAAATATACTTAAGTATTTCTTTTTAATATTTTTATATTTATCTACATATTGATTAATTAAAACACAAATAAATATAAATTGTAATAAATAGCATCTTTCGTATTCTGTCACTAGATATTGTATCTAGTAGCATTACTGCACTATGTAGTAAATACTACCCCCCCCCCCCATTAAATTCGAAACGAACTTTTTGTATAATATGTAATATAAGTCAATACAACAGTGAAAACAACCCTCGTCTATACATATATATATATAAGATAAGCTGGGTTTAATATATTTACAAATTTTAGCTATTGGCCTTTTAATACTTACTGAAGCGCTTCCCAAATTGAGCTACTATTTGGCGATCGACTTTTGTATTTTAAAAAGCCAGTAGTTAAAAATTGTCGTAATTAAGTATGACTCCTTTAGCATAGTGGACTATGTGAGTGGGCGCGATACCTGAGATATGCAGGTTCGATTCCTGCAGGGTGTCTTACTTTTTTCAAAAAGATTTTTTCTATTGGTTATAATATATTTTCTCAGAAGGGATTTCAAAATTATGTATGTTCAATAATTAGAATGTTTTACTCTTAAATCTTGTGAATTATTCGTTGAATAAAAAATACTGTATATTTATTGAGAATATTTTTTCACGTAATGTGATGGTCCCTGCAACAAAATCTGATGACTTTGTGAGGTTTTCAAGTTTGAATGGGATTACGGCTTAATTGATTTGGGTCGTCCTGTATAATACGACCGTATGAAACATTCAAATTCAAAAATATCTTAATAATAATAATGATACAACATCCCGAGTAATTCGCCGACCTGCATCAAACCCGACATCTTTCCCAATAAATACGGCAACCCGTCCAAAAGGCCGTGCCTTGGGCTTGAACAGAATCCAAATTAAAAGTCAGAAACAGGATATGCCGTACAGAATTACTAAGAGGTACCAGTGGTTGTGAATTTTTGAACCGCAGACGCGCGGTTGCACTTTGAGAACGCCTGGAGCGCTTTGTGAGGCTCTCTGACAGAACTTTAAACGGGGTATGTATGTAAAGTATTTCTACAGTTTTGTGTTTAAAATTATAATTAGCATCTAAGGTATTCCGAGGAGTTTTGCAACTATAACACGTTAACAAGTAAAAACATATTTTTCGTAGTTTAATTTATAGTAAAATTATATTCACATACCTACTGTACCTTTGCAATATCTCAATGAATTATAATATTATTATGAAAGTAAAATATTGAATGTTCTTAATTAGTACTTCAGTATCTACCTATCAGCAGCAACGGGTTGAGGCAGGCTGTTAAGATCCGCTATAAATAGTGCACAAAAAACTTTGTTAGTCGTACGCATTTGTTTTTATTATAAATGACTAAAGAATATTATAGTTTAGTCTAAGTGTAGTATAATTGAATTTAAAAATCAACCAATACCTACAATATGCAATTTGAATTCATAGTTCAGTGAAAAGAAATAAGTATGGCTGAGAAATCTTCACAGCCTACCTCCACCCTTCGCCACTGACTAATAGTTGTCACTAATATTATTAACAATTGTTTTTACTTCGTATTCCTTATGTATGTTAGTGTAGGTTAGTGTAGGTTAGGTCAGGTTAGGTTAGTGACCTAAGAATAAACAATGGTCAAAGTAAATGTCACGTTCTAATAATCTATTTTAATTTCAAATTATTCAAATATAAGCCATTGATAATATATTGAAATAATTCATATATTTAGCATCAGCAAGTTCCAATCAACTACTGGACGAAGACATCAAGATCTTTCATTGTGCGCAACCAGGGAATTGTAAAGACCTAACGGGTAAGGCGAAGCAGGCAACCGACCTCGAGTAAGGAAGAATACAGGATAAATTTAAACACGTGTCAAGAATACGTCATACGTCGAATATTGACAACTGCTCTCTGTTTATACATTGAAGCTCATTTAATATTGGTCAATTACACACACTATTGCAAGAATATAATACTTTGTTCATTTTCTGAGGACACACACACACATTCAAAACCCTGCGTCAAAATTTACTGTATTGGTATATAGCCTATCGAAATTATATTTATTATCTGTCCCGTGTGCACAACGTAGTTCTGGATAAAATTGAAAGTCTAAAATATCAAGTTCATAGAAGAGCGCTTTTAAAAACCACCAACTTTTATTAGATACAATAATGTACATAAATAAATCTATGAATTAATGCCTACATATAACGCTATTCTCAACATTTTTATGATTATGTATTAAGTAAATTAGAGTGGGTATAACAATACCAATCAATCAAATATTAAAACAGTTACACTGTATTTTCAGTAGGTATCTGACGTCGATTTTTAACAGTTTAAAATTCACCGGTGACTTGTACATTTACCCAAAGGTAGAAAAATGTTTATATAGCACTTCTAACACCACCGAATTGTATGCCTACTTTCAAAAAGATAATATTTTTAAATAACGTCAGAGGAGGTTTAAAAAAAACCGCACAGACGAAATTAATGTCGTGTAAATAAAGAGGGAAAATGCAAATCATGCCTAAAATTGGTTAAATTACGAATGGTGCAAACAAATAAATTCTTTTATGTCTGCTTTCTCGTCGCCAGATAATTTTTTTGTTTGATTTCATGCAGACGTAATTAATTATTTAGATACGAATCAAAGTCCTTTTAATCAAATACAGTGAGTTTCGTTATTAAAAGATAATTTAAAACAATATTATTTGGCATTATGAATTCTTAATTAATAGGTATTGGTTAATCAAAAATCACTTGCAACTCATGTTAGAAAGTTGATAGAGACAAAAAAAAATATTGCTTTTAAACTATTCACGTCTTCAGTATTGCATTTAAGGCGATGTCTTTGGCCTAAATTACACATATAATGTGACTTTCACGCCATCTATTTATATTTACAGGCATCTACCATGAATTTCTAAAAATCTGTTACTAAAAACTTTGGTCGATTCCAACCAGATGGCAGTAAGTTACCATAATAAGTTAATAATGAAATTGCCAGATGAAAAAAAACGCTAGACAAAAATTCATTTACATATTATAAGAATATAATATATTCTACTTACTATAATATTATTATATATATATACTTATTCAAATAATTATTATTTTTTTTAAATAAGTACAATATTTTATTATATCGTATTGACATTTTTATGATAGTATATTATAATATATTGTAGGTATATAATTTGATCAAATTCAATTACACAAAAAACGTTGTTTATGGAATTACCTTCACTTATTATAATATAAAAAAGTTCTACTAGTTATTTTGTAATATGTGACAATCTAATTCACTGTGAATTGACACATATAATTTTGAATCGTCTGCCAAGAGTAAAAACTGGATTCCATTGATAACATTGACAATGTCACAAGATTTGATATAATACACGTGATATGATATAAGAAAATAAAATATAATCGCTAAGACACTTCGCTTTCTTCCATTTTTTGTGATGCAAGTGCTTTAATCGTATGTCCAATCACGAGAGTCCTTTTTGCTGTACGGCGTGGGTACGGGGAATTTGAAAAAGAAAGTTAGTAAGCGTCCTTTGTAAACCATGTACGGACCTGTGTAACTAATTGTAAAAACAAAATATGTAATGGACTATAAAGTAACGTTGTCCAACCAAATATTAAAATATATAACGCTAAGACCGCACGAGAAAGACTTAGTGTTTTATTTAATTTTACCAACATATATAAATCCTTTTTTTATCTTTTTTTTGTGAATCCGGGGTTCGATGGACACCTGAGCTAGCCTGGAACCCCGGGTATCTCAATTTCTTATCTCTGAAAACTGCTTGAGATTCATACAGGATAAGAAATGAGATGAATACAAATTGAAATCACCAATGATGGTTATACAATTATCAACTGGCAAGTTTTCAAAGTATGAAAAGAACGAATTATATGCATCGCGAGACGATCGCGGTGGAAAATACACGCAACAGTGAAAAATGACCCATTTCACCGTAATCGAATAATAACGACGTCAATAGCTGCAGCAAAGTGACAGTCAACAACAGATATACTATCTGGTCGGTCGGAGCGTACAGCAATGAGAACGCCACCACCTCTCTGCCCAAAATAAAAATTGCATTATAGTGAATTTTTTTTTAGCTTTATAAGCTGGCGACCCCACAGAAAACCCGTCGCGTTCCGAGGTTGGGAACCCTTGGTCTAAACAGTCATCTCGCTCGAAAGTTTAGCTTTGCCAAGAAAAGTGCTGTTAAAACATAGCACTTATTGTAACAATTACAACAATTGGATACAAACCTTCCTTAGATAGCAGCGGGAAGCGTCTTGCGTACATAGTCTAAGGAATAGACACGCTGGATCCAAACACATGTTTGTGAAAAATTGTTTAGGTTTAGGAATCAGGTTATAGAAAGTATTGAGAATACTAGACGTGTTGAAAATAAATCTTGGTGAATATCTTCACCTTGGAAGTGAATAGAGGTAATCCACACAAAATTCAAAAACGTTTTTATTTGACCAAACAATTTTTGAAATACTTATTGGTTATAATTATTATTATGGTGAAGAAAAATAACTGATTTTTTTACAGGAACATGTATTTCCATCAAATTTGCTAAACAATCTAATACACAAATGACATCCGTGAAGCTCTATTCACTTCCAAGGCGACGATATCAGGAAAACATGTATAATAAATAGTAAAACGCATGCGTAGATTAGAAATGCTTTTTATTATCGCTCAAGTCCGACAATTCTAGGAATATATTCTGGAAGAATTGCCAAAGAAACCAAAATAACCACTAAATAAACTAACTATATATGGTATATAATTATATAAAAAAGTTCCACTAGTTATTTTCATTAAAACATTTTAGAATATAAATCATTGGTTACATTGTATAGCATTGTAAATTAATAATAATTATGAGATATCGTTATAAGCATAGAACACGAAAAATCTGAAAACCATCGTGAAAATCCACGAAACAAGCATGGCATGCATAAACAGCTACAAAAGAAGTTGTTTATTCTAATGAAGTATATATAATAAGCAATATTATTGAAGTTAACCCACGAGCCATCACGTGGCCCTACATTGGTTGATGTGAAGCATCTAGTTCAGTTTTAGGCTGGGAATGCCCTAGGAAAAGATACCCAGGACTAAGGTTGCTACGCTCAAAGTGAGCTCTGACTGAGTTTAAAGAAGTTACTTTCTAATGCAAAGTTCCGGGGAGAGAAGAGCGCAAGGAAATTATTAAAATAAAAATAATTCTATTGTATATATAAAAAAAAAATGAAGCTAATCATACGAACAGCAAAAATTACGTGTAGAGATCTTCACGCCCGCAGTAAGACGCCGCAAATTTTTTAAATGCAGGATAATTGGCCTTAGTAGCAACCAAGTCGGACGGCCCGATGGGCCCAACAGCTAGTTGGACCGACCTGAGCATCTCCTCCCGTTCGGGAGCACATTCTAAGACATTCCCAGAGGATGTGGTTGGCATCCTGAATTACCCCTCCGCATGGACATGTCGGACGGCTTACAAGTCCAAGCTCAAAGAGCTTGCCAGCGAACCCACCGTGTCCAATCACAAATTGATCGGTGTGATGGTCAGGAGTCAGATATTTGGTTATCTCCAATCGCCATTTAATTTCTGGAAAAAATTAAAATGTGTGCCGGCCCTTGGTTGATTCATTCCACCGTCACTGCCAGGTCTTCTATGCCGCGTCAAGCGTCAATAGACGTATAGTCAGGTTACTTTTTCAGCAACAAGGTATTCAGGGTAAGGTGAAAGTCACCAACAACGGCCTCCTCACCTTTGAGGAGCTTCGTTGACGGACCGCTGACCTGTATGTGCAGGTCAAGTGGAAGAATGCGGCCAGGACCGGAAGCGCGTCCGTTGAAGTTGATCGGTAGGCCTTTGTGATTTCTAAGAGCGCACTACGTAGTCTATCAGTTTTATGGATACGCGAAATTCCATGTCCAAATGTCAAGGAAAACTATGACATATTGCGAGAATTATATCAGAAGTCAACATAAATTACTTTTTTATTTTCTTCGCTTTAGTTTGCAAATTATTTAATATAAACTCAGGTTCGCGAATTCTCATACCCCGTTGGATACGGCTATCAGCTAATTCTGGAAGAAGGCAATCATTATAAAAACTTATCAAACGCGGTAGAACACGTGTCTCAAACTGTGGATCTGGCAAAAGTCGTATGATTTCGATTCCACTGTCGGCATATACAATTAAATCACAGTATTCCTTCTTCGCAATGTACAACTGTCCCTGTATTTGAAACCAATAATTATGTGATTCTTTTAAGTGAAGTACGGAGTTCACAATAGTTAAACATAATATATTGTTTTGTAATGCTGCCTCTAAAATTGGTTTGGAACCGATGGACGGAAGACATTTAACTTCTATCAACCCATTTTCCCCAATTAAACCGTCGGGGCTTGCTCCTAAAAATGGGAATTCCGTTCTTACAAAAAGACCACAAGGCATAACAGTGACTTTGTTTTTTGCTTCATATAAGGCAATAGCAGTGCGTTCATTCTTCCTGCCATACATTATATCCTTTGTCACAATATCACTTGGGAAAAGCATATTTTTAACAGTATTATGCCGTGGTGTCGTATTTCTCATTTTGAAAATATTCCCAAACTTAGATGCTGTCAAACGTTTATGCCTGGCATCAATCCACAAATAATTTTCACTTTGCCCTACTGTCGCCAACTGCAATTGCTTACAATCTGTATCGCAAGAAACCCCAGCCTGTAAAGATTCCATAATTTCTTTTATTTTCTCCTGTAAGTCCAACTGTGGAATATCTGAATCGGCAGCATGCGGGCCATATTCACAGTCAGCTTGGTTGCTTACAGGGACAGTTGGTTTTTTATACCTGGAAGTTAAATCTAAACGTCTCGCCTTAAGACGATTTTGACGATTTAGCCGACTAATAACAACACTTTTAATTATTCGACTAGGAGACATACCGGTTATATTTTTATGCATACCTAAAATATGTGCTGACCCCAGCAAATGAGCTAGTCCAGCACCATAACATCTACCCTTATAACTACTGCCTCTGGAGAAATCAACTCTTTTTCCACCTGTCAATTTGCTCACCAATGACATATAATTTTCTGCCGAGTTTGTGGTAACATTCGTTACCAGTCTATCAGCTTTTTGAATTATTCCGTCTAGATGGAGGCGTATACCTTTCATCATCAAAGATTTTTCCAAATATGGTACATTGTTTATATCAGGATGTGTCTTCTTGCAGTAATCTGCACGGCACTCAGAGTGTTCGCCAAATACATGATTGGGTCCATTTTTCAAATCCAACTTTAACTGAGTGATATTGCCTTCGCATCGTTTTATAGCGCATCGTGCAGCACTTTTGAGACGTTTAATCTCCTTCCGCAATAAACTTCGGCTTTTCGTATCGTATTTTACGTTATTAACCATCGTATAAAGTTTGCTAGTGTAGCATTTGACCATGTGATTCGCGCATTCCATTTTTTTAATTTTATACCCAAACGGTGCTCTCTCACGCACCCTAGCAAATACACTTGAATCACCATCCCCTATTAAAAATTTTACCCATAATTGATGTTTGTCAAAAATATAATTTAGTCCCTCAACTACAATGGTTTGCTCCATGCCTGTCGATGGTCCAGAAAAAGATATATTACACTCATGTTTCTTAGCTGGTTTTTTTTCATTGGCTGCGATGGTACAAATGTGGCAATATTTGTTCTTAACACCTAGGTAAAGAAGTTTTCCTGTTCGTTTTCCGATGATGCATGCCACTCCGGATTTGGCAGAAAAACTATGGCCATAACTCCTTCTTGACCAACCTCCGTCAACAATGACCGTTATATAGGGGTGTTTTTCATCAATTTCATTATTTTCTATAGCCAACTGTTTCTCGATCTCTATATCCTTCGACATTTGATCACACAAATGAGTTTTCCATGACTGGCCAACTTTTTTTTCATGCCTTTGGAACGTTCCCGAAGACATGAATGGAATTCCCACAATACCGCATAATTCCTGTGCCTGACTGTAACCAATCCCGATATTTAAAGATCCCCAAACAAATGATGTATTAATCGTAGACGTTTGGGGTTCAGTTAATACTGACGCTGTTTTCTCACAACACCTGCATTCAAAATGCAATGTTGACTTAATACCGTCCCTTGTTTCTCTTTTTAGGACCATTTTTCCTCCAGTGCATTTTAACGGATGACTAAAGACTTGTTCCATCTGTTTAAACAGGTATCCAATGTCGACGATGCGTCTGCCAAAAGGCATAGAGCTCTGGATGTCTTCGTCGACACAATTGTACTCAACGACTAAAGGTGGTAGATTGTCCGAATCATCTGTGATGGTTATATCCAAATCATTATATATTACCGGAACAGGTTCGATAACCGATGGTTTAGGTCCAGTCGTTTTCGAATACGTTTTCAATTTTTTCGGCCAACAGCTCTGAATGTCTTCACAACTCTCAAGTCTTACACAATAATTGTGCTCATCTGTCAATACTGGAAGATTGTCTGGGTCATCCGAGATGGATACATCACTATTTATCACCGGAATTGGTTCACAAGCAACGGCTGTGTTGGATGATACTAACTTCCGTTTCCTAAAGTATTCATCACGACTTTCCATCAATATTTTGGTAGTTTTAGATAGTTTTGTATTTTTTCTAGTGTAGGACTTATATTTTTTAACACTTACACATGGCACATCCATAATTATTAATAAAATATAGGTACTAGATCAATATGTAACAAAGATTTATATTCACTTATCACACACCTCTGGTATTCACTATTTAATTAAACTACACTGAATATGAGATGTAATTTAAACACTCACAATATAATTTATCACAACAATATCACGTAATTTGCACTGAGTAACATAAATTATATAAAAATGCATAAAACAAGAATAACAACACGCCA
Organism: Rhyacophila brunnea; assembly: GCF_057557595.1. Taxonomy (NCBI): domain Eukaryota; kingdom Metazoa; phylum Arthropoda; class Insecta; order Trichoptera; family Rhyacophilidae; genus Rhyacophila; species Rhyacophila brunnea. Next base: position 29,327,140 of record NW_028232774.1, read on the forward strand.
AACGTCAGTAGCTACAACATAACCTAATAAAATAATTTTGGTTGCAGAAAATCATACAATGTGTGATTTCTTCACCAAAAATCAATCAATAATCACACGACCTACTTAGTAACGAAAATGTTACTGATTAGTCAATTAATTTATAATTAATTACAATTATTACAATTAATTAATAAAAAGAAAAAATTGATTGGCGGTTGGCGAAAACGCGTGGTGATTATTGATGGTGCTGCCATGTCAAAATGCGAGATTTGTTTATTTTTATCATAAATAATGGTATAAAATAGTTGTAATTTAAGCAAATACTAATTGAAAATAATTTTCAGTATCAAATTTTGAATATAGGCAGGTTCCTACGTATATTAAGTAAATATTGTAATTTTAATTTGTTAAGTTATTTTTATTCATATGGCAATTTCGCATAGAAGTTTAACACAAACTAATTTTTTGCAAATCTTCAGAGAAAAATGTTACCTTTTGTCTTGTCTATGTGTGAGTTTCATTTTCAACGTCATGTTATGGTTGTGTGTGTATTTTGTATGAAGGTATTTTGTTTCCAAATAATTCCACGACGGCAGCACTATACGGCCAAGCGTCGGCTAAGTGTTGTCAGCATGTTGCCAATTCGACCAATTATTATGGTTTCGATTTCTATCGATTCGTTAATATACAAAAATACAAGATTAAATTTAAATAACTGCCGTAAAAATTAATAAATAATATTTTTAATAGAAACGCTAAGCGTTATTCGCGATAAATTGCGTGTAAGCCGAGATTTTTCGATTTTAATTGCGTGCTTTCTAACCTCTAAATCGATGTTTTTTAAATTTGAAAAAAGAGATATAAGGATATAATAAATTCCAATTTTCGCTTAGCGTTTCCCTGGGTAATAGATTTACGTACATTTTTATCGTAATTTTGATAATAAATCTTATGTCATTCATTCTTACCACCCGATAGAAATGTACCAAATTTGACACTTATTTTTGGTATATCATTCTTAATTTTTTATTTTATTTTTCTCATTACTTTTGAATATATATTTACCGATTAATAAACTTTTCTAGCTATTTTTCGATAACAACTTTACCTAGAGACATCACCTTAAACAAGCCAATTAAAATTTAAAATTAACACGTTATTTATGTAGTTACCTATATGAATTATAATTTACAGTGCGACTCAGATCGTGCAGTATCGTGAAAAGAATCTAAATAATTATTAAGTATATACAAATATTGATATACCCGCAGTTGCAAACCTTTATAAATAATACAGCTAGATACCTAACTGGAAAACTACCTTCTTGTGGCAGGATTTAAACCAATTTTAATCGACATCACGGCCAACTAGGGAACTAAAAATCTCCCCTGTCATATACATCTCTATCACACCACACCCGCAGTGAAGGGTGGAGGTAGGCTGTTAAGATCCGCTATAAATAGCGCACATTAAACTTTATTAGTCATACGTATTTTTTTTATTGAACTAAAACTACAATTTACAGATGGCATTGGTTAGTTTTTAAAAATCAATTAAACCCTGCCTAAACCGAAACATAATATTTTTGGTATATTTTGGACGATACGATAAAATTGCGCACACCATTTCATTCACACTCGATTGTTTTCGTTGGATTAAGACCTATTACACATATAGTTTGTTAATTTTTTTAAGTCAACTCTGTCTAAACCAAACTATAAAAGATAAAAAATATTATTCTATCTGTAAAATATTCAAAGTTATGTTCGATTTAATTGCATTTTAGATATTTTATAGATACACGAGTATTATTTGACTATTATTTATTCTGGCTTGGTTTTCGCAGGGTTTAATTGAATTTTAAAACTAACCAACACCACGTCTACATTATCTACGTTAACATGCGGAAATTTTCTTTCCAAGATATATACCTACCTAGTACTCTACTAGTACTAGGTAAGGCGGCTCTCGTGGTGCAGTGCGTAAGGCGCTGACCTACCACCAAAGAGTTCTGAGTTCGATCCCGGTGAGGACACAATATGTATGTGTTTTTCTCAAAGCCTTGGAGTTTGTGATTGTTCAAAATTACTAACAACCACCTTGTATAAAAAAGCAAGGACATGGTTATTAATAATTGTAAAAAAAATACTCTACTAAATATATAAAAAACTTAAGCATGAAATGCTTCATTTAAATACAAAAATATGAACAAATTAATATTACAATACATGCTTTCTTACCTTTTTAGAGACACCAGCTATATAGACGTAATATACGATGAGATATAGTAGTTAGTTTCTTACCTGAAACAAAAATGATAAAATAATAATTAATATATGTAGTTAAAATTATAATAAGAGATCTTCATAAACATAATATGTGAGACTCCGTTTCTTTTATAATTCGTCTACCTGAGACAATACTTTACACAAAATCATGGTTACAGGACCGGAAGTGGTCATCGCTCCCATTCCTACGTAACGTGGTACCTAGGTACTTATATGGCAAAATATTATATAATTATGTATATACATACAAAATTAGGTAACAACTGAAGAGCCGCGACCACTTCCGGTCCTGGTACCATCACTTTTCGTGTATACTATCGTCTCAGGTAGACAAATCTCGAAATAAACTGTGTCTCACATCAGACACTCAGTCTCTCTAAACTTGTCATCAATATGATAAATTCAGTGTGTGATAATGTCAAGTACACACAGGAAAGGTTAAGGGAAAGGAAAGAAACCTAACCAAAACTAAAGTAACCTAACCTAACTTAACCCTATCTTATAGAATATTGTGTATTATTATTACGATTAATGTTTTATAGGATTGTTGCGCTGACTACAGTTTTTATTAGATTATAATATGGACGAGTTGAGACGAGTAATCATTCATAATACGATGTCGTCAATTTCTGTAGCTATATTGTCTTTAATAATGTATCTACTGATCCTCAGGCTAAATGCATCATCCGTGTTATTATGTAAGTCATTTAAATTATATAATGGCAACGCATATGTAAAGGATTGGTAGTCAACCACAAGAGCACATTTTGTCAGGTATACTTACGGGAAATAAGATAATAAAAGCGTCTAGCCTTTGCATTACATTTACCGTCCAACTCTTCTAACTATCTAGGTAAGTGCAGTAGAAAAGGGTGACCTTTGGAACGAGGTAGGCTGTAAAAGAGCACACGAAAAAGAAAAAGAAGATAATACGATATTACTACTGATGAATAGGTACACACTAATGTCAACGTCACACTAAATCGATGAAATTTCAATAGCTCACCGACGATATACGATTGAGCGATGAATATAAATGTATTTTTCTATACCTACACATAACATAATATACCCAAAAACATATCATCTGTAAATATAGCAGTATCAACAGCTCAAAATGACAAACTAAACAACAAAATAATATAAATATGTAAGTCTATGACTGAATTAACTGATAATTAATAATAATCATGAGATAAAACTATTATTTTTTTTTTAAATATTCTATCTTTATATGACGTGATTGAACCCATAGAAATATATTTTTTTTAATTATCACATTATTAATGAATTATTATTTGAATAAAGCGGCAGTCATCGACGCTAAATATGTGGGGTGATAGGTTTTGTCTTATAAGCTTATAGATTCGTATGAACAAAGCCAGACTACCTCGATGTCACGTGATACGCAGTTCATACAAAAACTCGCCAAAATCATCTCGAATAAATTATTATTTCAATACTCGCTAGAGATCAAGTGGCGCTGCTTTGTCTCTTATTTTTTATTTATTCTAAATTCTGATGATAGATGGCTCTCATTTTTATTTTTTAAATATTAATTAATTATTCTGACGATAGATTGATTCGCGCGCATTTTTCTATCTATTTTTCTTAGAAGGTAGACTTCAAATAATCGCCTACTATGGAGCCTTCGCCACTGCAGTCAACTAACAAAATAAACACCTAAATAACATAGTTATTATAATAAATATAAACTAATGTAAGACAAACGTATAATTTGAGACAATCAGATAAATTACACCGCAGAGTCACTAAACCACAGGTAGTCAGTGATATTCGCAAGAAACAAGATCGTATGGAATTGAAATGTATGCGATGACGTCACTTGGCGGTGCAATCTTTCCGCCAGTCACGCGAAGTGACATCCAGCGCGGCAATATCCACCCCATCTATGCACCTCTAAATTCTATTACACCCTCACCCCGGGTTCGGTGTCGGTTATAGGGAGAGTCGGAAGGGAGATAATTACGTATGAAGAATGGAAAGTTGCGGGGAAACCCCGTAATATTACGTGAGAGTTCAAAAGCGTATCGCACAATCTAGAAAGGAAATTGTTAAAAACAACTTTTCAATAGAGGACGTTGGTTTTATTTTGCATGATATATTATTTCCGGATTTTCTTTTTACATCTTTCATAGTAAGTTTTTTGTAAATTATCATCATAATCGTTATCCGTGGCTGTTGATTCGCGGATGGATGAAGGCTTCTAATAGCTTATTCTACTCTTTAGAATCCAATCCAGCGTGCTTCCTATCTCCTATCGCGTTGTAAAGAATATTATATGAAATATTCTGTCATTAACAGGGAACCAATTAAATGTGTGACCCCAAGGCCTGAACAAAAACGAACCATAAGTGTGAGTGAGTAAGCATTCGACACATTTATCTTCTTCCACGGCGCTACATCCCGGGGTGGGATTTGGCCTCCTCCACAACCGCTCTCCACTCACTCCGGTCTCTCGCCACACTTCTCCAGTTACCGGGTCTTCCTATATGAAGCCAGTCCACTTCTACGGCGTCAGCCCATCTCCTTCTTGGACGGCCTCTGGGTCTCTTCCGTTAGGGTAGCCACTTCGTCATGATCCTTGGCGCTCTAACTTCAGGCATTCTCTCCACATGTCGCGCCCATCGTAGTCTTTGGGACTTACAGTATCTTATGTGTATAGAGCGGAGATATAAATGTATCGGCACATTTATATCTCCGCTCTATGCGTTGGATTAAGATAGAATTTCAACGGCTGAATTTTAAAAAAAATGAAAAAATCACCGGAAAAAAATATTTGGCTGACTACATGCATTTAAAAATTGTGAGCATGTGTTGCTGAAATTTATTGTTTTTGTGTTAAATATAAAGATAGTGGTAATTACTTTTAGTTATTTTAATAGAAAATAATATGGTTAACTATGTTGTGTTTAAATTTGGTAATCGTACTGAGAAGCAACCTGATGGTATAACGTTTCATAGTTAAGTTTATAATAATAATTGTGGTTCTAAACGGCTTCATTTTGCCTAAAAATAGGCCCTCTCTATATATCATTACATTACTCTGAGTGTGACCCACTATAAATATTTAAAAACATGGGTCAATGAGAAATTGGACCAGTCTCAGAAAATAAAATAAAGAATTGAGAGAGCAGCTATCTGGATTCTCTCAATCCTTTTATATGGTAGGATGGACGCTAAATAAGAAGATGGCATCCTCAAAATTCCTTAGACTGACCAGGAGACAAATGTAGACGTTCTCAAAGTAATAGGAAAGGAGAGAGAAGTTCTGCATAGTATCAAAACTAGAAAGCTACAGTACCCACCTCGGCCACATTATGAGAGGACAATGGTAAACGTATCCGTGTCCGGAAACTTGTGCGTATACAATTCGCCGTATTACATTCCATCGTGAAATGTTGTATCGCAAATAATATGGCCGTATAATAAAGACCGTCCAACCTCTTTGGGTCGTATATAGTACTGACATTAAATTCATGTCTAAATAAAACACGGTTCTTGTCGGTTTACACTTTACAGGAATCCCAACTGCAAACAAATTTTGAAAATAGCCGATATATCTATTGGATTATTTGTTAGGTTTTTATTCTTGAATTTTGCCAAAATCATCTATGATAATTAATTAACTTTCATATTATCGAATCTAATAATATTGGAGACAAATTTATATATTATTGTAAATATATTTTGGACCTCAAGAACCTGCAGCTCCGGGTAGCAGATAAAGCATAGATTGCCTTGATCTATTAGGGGATGGTACGATAAGCAGAAGATAATATATTAATAATTGAGTTGCTTTGTTTCAATACTTTTAATATTTTAATAGACGGTATTGTAATTAAACTTGCTTTTTGTCCATGATATAATATGATAGAACTATTATAATATTGTATACCTATTGGTTTAAAATACATCGACATTTTAATAACATTAATAAATTGTAAGAATAAGAAACGTCAGGTACTAAATTTGTCTACGTCCTACGCAACATTGTACAGTAATAGATAATATATTATAATAATCGTTACTATAAATTTGTATAAAGATTTTTTTATTGTTTTTTGATTTCAAAAACGAATTATAAAAGCGACACTGCGGATGCAAAAACAAGTTTTTAATATTTCCACCGATTCGACAGGTCATAAATGCAAGCTTTTTTTTTCGAAAAAACCGACAAAAAACTGTCAACTCTTTCCAGTAATTTTAAAACCTGTTATTTTTTCCCCTAGCGCGCCATTAATTTTACGGAATAAATTTCCCCCACAAGATTGATTGCCGATGTCAGTTTTTATTTTCGCCATGTAAAGAGCATAGTTATATTTTATAATAATCATAAAACTGCATAATATTATGTCAGTGAATATTTTTTTATTAAAAAGTAAACATTTTTTGCGTTTACTTTTACGGTTTCATAAAAGTTTTATTAGCTTACCCTACCTACGGTAAATTTTATTAATAGCAACAGCAAAATCGTACCGCATTCAGCGAATCTAGAAATCATTGCCATGGCAATTCGGTATTATACCATTTGTAGCAAATACCGTGTCGCAAGTGTATTGATACAACGATTAAAAACTAATAGAAGGGGATACATTGTCTTTTTATTACATTTTCTTTATTTACAAGACAAATAATAGTACATAGCAATAGCGCTTTTCTTTGACGCAAATGACATTTAAAAAGAGGCCTCCACAAAGTTATTACATTATTTGAAATTGAATAAAAACTTGCATTTCTTACAAACCGATTGTAAATATTACCGAAAACATAACAAAATTCCCGCATTTAATTTATTTGGAAAATTAAAAATTTATTGTTATTTTGTATCGTAGGGTGACTTTTTGAAGTATTTTTTTTTACTTTCGTTACAGCAATTTCTATATTCGATTCAAAAGGTTATAATATTATAAAACATGAATAAATGTTCCATGTGCCATCGGTAATGCATTTAAAATGGAATAATATCCCAAAAAAAATATTTCAACCTTCTATTTAACCTCAAAGATTAGTTGGAAATATGTACTAAGCATTTTTTTTAATAGGAATCAACTGCTAAAATTCCGTTGCATGAAAATGGTCGAGATTTGTGCTTAAAATAACAGGCTAATATACTTTCCACAAAGGTATTCAGGTGATACTCAGTCCATGTTTTAGTAGACATAGTGCTTTTTTCAAATCGCCATAATACGTTATTTGCTATATTTGAATTATAATAATTTTTTTTTTTAATTGAGTATTAGAATTCACTAATGAAGATAATGAATTATTGAATTTTACAGGTTTACGACGTTTTTGTAGAATATTTGGCTCATAGTTCCTATTATATTTAGTGTATTCATGTAATGGATAGGTGTCATGATATGATAAACATATTTTATAAACTTTACTATTGCTTACGATGTTTTTTACAATACATGAATAAATTGAAAATACATAGTTGTGAGTATTTTTAATTATCATTATGAACAAATTTTAACATTCAATATAAAATAGAATTATCCAAAAGTGTGAGATTTTATTGTACAGAATAGCTTCCCACTTTAATTCACCTGTTTATTTTGTATGTAATATTAAAATAACTTCATTCTTTCGAGCCCCTAAAATAAAACCTCTTCTCCCTTACGATGATTACAAAAATAAAACAAAAAAAAAGATTCAACCTTTTCAAAAAGCTACGCAACACATTATAGAGGCAAAAAAGAATATCAATGAAATCCCTGCTTCCCATATGTCGGGTTAATTTAGAAAAAAAAATATCCAAATAACAGGTATTTTTTTCCAACACAGCGCTTCTTAAGTATGATAAGCATCTCAAACGAGACTTGGAATCGACAATCGCTTGGATAAAAATTGGTTCTCACCACTCTGCAAGATAGTGATTATTTTTGTACGGGCAATACAATAAAATAAACCCTTGTATCTAATTGTCACTTATTTGTGCTTTTTTTATTCTTCTGAGATTCAATTGGTTTCTTCTTAAGGTTTTAGATATGTATATTTATTATACACTATTAAATTTACTATCAGTGTTTTTAACAACAATTGATAATAAATTCGGTAGGTGAGATATACGCAGGAAATATCTTATTTTCTTCTTTCAATGCCATATTCCTGGAATTTTATTTAGAATATTGTGTCATCCAATAAATCTTTTCATCTTTTAAAAGGTACACCGTCTTGATGTCTGCCAGCGGAGCTTTCGCGCATAACTATATTGGCTACAGTTCAGTTGTTAGTTTGGGTTAGGTTAGGTTAGGTAAGGTTATGTTTGGTTAGGTTAACCTAACAAATAATTCAGTATATCGGCTATTTTAAAAATGTCTTTTCCGCTGTATTCCTCACAACCGAACTGTACCCTATATTGTGTAAAATCATTTCCATGTGTGGAATCCAATAATTTCTTCAGTCTTACACATCCAATAAGATCACCAACTTGGCAAATTTCTGCACATTTCTTGTACCGAAAATCATGGGATAATATATATGACCGACCACTTACATAATATAAAGTATGAAAATAATAAAATATAAAGAGTTAAACTTTTATATTAGGTATATTATATAATATTATGTACACATTATTTTTTTTTAATTTTTACTATATATCTACTTGTTTATTTCATAAAAATAAGTATTTAAAATGTTAAAAATATTGTAGTTTAAGTGCTAGATGATATCAATATTTACCCACGTATTTTTTTCGACTTATACGTGGTGTGAGTGAGAACTCTGCCATTCTTGGTAGTATTGACTTATGTGTCCCTGATAACTATCTTAGAAATTGCGAGCATCAGTTGTTTGTTCTCCTGAGGAGCGGAACTAACCTGATATTGGTGATGCCAATTGGGAGGGCAATAACTCTGTTCAACCAAATCGCTTCGGATGTTGATATATTGGTGTACTTCCTTGTACCTATATATTTTTTTGTATTTACACATTTATACTGTAGAATAACTTAATACTGATCTATCTCTTTTTTTATGTACCTAATACTGTTTTAATAATATTTCGATGTTTCTAAATGTCATGTTGTGAACGTCTTAAACTTATAATTTGTAATGTCCACAATATGTAAAATAAATGTATTGAATTGAATTGAAAAATCTGCGGAATTTTGTAATCAGAAATTTAGCGATCCCGGGTGTATAAATCTTAGTACTTACCTCATATTTATGCAATAAAAATTTAAATAAAAAAATATCCATATTGATATTTTCATTGCGAATTACAGCCCTACACAGAGAGAGGTCAGGCTTATTAGCATGGTACTGCAAATTCAAAATAAGCTCTCACAACCAAAGCATGACCTAAACAAAACTTAATAATAGATAGTTACAAGATTAATTAGAGTTATTTTCGACGAAGGCTTATTGCTCTATACCTATTTATAGGAACATAGTATATTGATTGTGTATTAATTCCTACTTATATTGATTTCAAAATAAAACATCGACGTTCGCCAATACCTAGTATTGTTTACGATATTTCATTTTCATATTATAATTATAGTGCTCAAGTAGGAAATGATGGTTTTTTAATTCGACGATTATTTACGTAGGTACCTATCTGAACAAACACGAGAAAAAAATAAGGCTTTTATTAGCTGCGTCAAAAATATGAATACAAACAACGTAATGTTGCCTTGATTTGAAAGGGATGTCGCTCCCATTAATTCTAATTGAAATTATCGGTTTTCGATGGAATCGTGTATAAGCCGAGCCGTAGGTTATCGTTAAAAAAAGGTTGAGGGCCCTCCATTCGGAATATCGTTCAATTTTATTACATATTGAGGTTTTTTCGTTCCCTGATTTGATCAGAGAGCCACGTTAAACAGATGCCGTTTTTCCATCCACGGATTCAAAGTTCAGAATTAGTACCTTTTATTACAGCTTTATTTTCAATACGCTTTTTTCGTAGCACGCAGCAACCTTAAACATTAATTACACACATTACAAATAATGATAATGATAATAAAATGAATTTTCTGACTTGTTTTCTTCTAGGTATGCTATCAATGAAATCCCTGTCCACCCGAAGAGTGATTGCTCTTTTAAAGCATTTCTTTTTACTTCTTCGTGGGTATTTTTACAATCCGTATATACTGTCAAATATTAATTTTCATGTTCCCACCAATATCACTCGTAACTCTATAGTCTTCATGATACCCCGTTGCAGGACGGATGTGATGCTTCATGATGCTGTGTATCGTGCGATTAACTCATTTAATGGCACCATATAGGTTGATTTATTTTTTATTAACTAAATACGTATATCATGTTTGTGGACGTGTTAAATAGGTTAAATTTATAATTGTATTTATCATTTTACTTTAATATCTACATAAGCACATAGGCACTTTCTTTTCTACTTTCTTGTTATATTGGTTGTTTGTAATTAAGTCATTTTTATAATCTGTGTTTGTTATGTAGGTATTATGGCGCATTGGACAATCGCTGTAATGCCATAATACTCTCTTTTTCTAAATAAATAAAAATAAATAAATACATATCATTAACATTAACTTTGGGTAAAAAGCTCCTAATCAAGTTTTAGTGTTAAAGCACTTTCTTCCAACCGTACTATCCCTTAATGGATTTCGGCCACTATCAGAGCGATTTTTACTTTATCATCTGCTATCCGGAGCAGTTCGGCGGAGCTGCACTCACCATTGATCTTTCTTTGGTTGACAAGTTTATGCTGTACTTTTGTCCTCTCATAATGTGGCCGAGGTACTGTAGATTTCTGATTTTTACACTACGCAGAACTTCTCCACATGTCGCAAAAACTCGTAGGTGAGCACCCTTAGTTATACCCACAGGCCAGTTGTTCAAGTGCGTAGTGGACCGGGTTTATAGAATGTACCCGGAAAAGTTCGGGGGTGCATGGTTGAAGCAATGGCAAGATATAATTACCTAGTAGACGTGGTAAATTTAAAATTTAGTGAGACCTGCTAAATTTCGTTAACCCCACCCTCTCCCTTCCGGTAATTAGTATGAATATTTTTTGTAAATAGACCCATCCATACAATTTTTCTGATTTTAATGTACAAAATTTTTAACCGATTTTCCAATACCAATGAAAATTCTTTTCTTACGAATAATGTATTTTCACGATCTTTTGATATACATACATAATAATTAAGGTATCTCATAACAAAAACCTATGAGTCGACGATATTATTATTATTCCATATCTATCAGTGGAAAATATTTTGTTGTCCGTCAAGACAAGCAAAACTGGTGGGTTTTAAGCGCCATTTAAACGCTCATGACCACAAGCTTATCTGCGCAACCCGGTTTGTAAAGGGAAGCTGGTGTGTATGGACGGGAAAACTGTAGCTCGCGCAAACCGAAAAGCGCTGTAAACTGTTCCGTATTTTTTACACACACTATACCCGGCAGGCAAGTCGTTATACCGTGCAGGCAAGTTACTGCCGTCTAACCGGCGTATTACGTTAGTTCCTTATTTCTATCGTATTTTAATTTCAAACTAGAGCAATATGCATATTTATATAACATCATTAACCCCTGCTTGCAATAAATACTTGAAAAATCAAAGTGGACGTATGAAGTAGGTATATCACTTTAAATAATCGTTTTCTGTAAATAGGTTTTTAATCATTTTTTTCGTGTGATTTTGGAGCGTTTAATTTATCCCATTGTATATTAGGAATGTAAAATTGCACATAGAATATTGACGTATTTTTGATAGATATTATATGTGGACTTATCGGTTTTTGCTGATGTACGCTCATATTAAAATTTAGTATACACCCCGTAAGAAATTATGTTCCGTATCAAAAATAATTAAAATGGAATAGTACAAAACTTGACTCAATTTGAAATTTATGATAATATAATACAAAAAGGCTTGCTAGGCTGTATAATAAATAATAATATATGTATACGAGATGGTGGCATGTTGATAATATCACATATAATAGATGATAGTGTAAGGACGTAGATTACTACGGGAACCTCGCGAAGGCTTCTTATAGCTCGTCTTTGAGTGAAATCCTGACTTTGTCTGAGGCTCCGGGAGGGACACTCAATATTGACATCACTCACAAAGGAATTAATAACAGCTGAAATTGACAATAATTATTAATATTCTATGACAAAGCTTCATTGTTGAGTTTGTCTGGAGAAACAAACCAAGTATTTAATCCAGAATCTTGACTCTTGAAAGGTCGAATACTTAAGTCTGTACACTAGTCACAAAATGATACGGCATCTTAAATTTTGAAATTTTGGCTATAAAATTAAAACTGCTAGGAGTAATCTTAAATTATTTGAATGTTTTATTTTTCGAGTGCAAACATAAAGTTTTTAATAATCCAACGAATAATTTTAATTTTAAGATTTTGAGAAAGTAACATTTGATAAATTGAACAAACATAACTTGAAAACACCTCAGATATATACCTACTGTTACACCCTCGTATGGTCCCCATTTGGGGACGTCTTTGTGTATCTGGAGAGGCCCGAATCGGTATCGAATCCAACAAATAGTAACGGCTGATTGCGAAAATAATTAAATAATGTTTAATATCTGTCTAGCAAATATCTGACCAGCAACATTGTCAAAAAAAATACGAATAGCAACGCCGCATTTTTGCACGGCTCGCAAGTGTGACCGTTTGTTTTGGCGGCAGAAGCTTCTTTGACAGCACGCAGAAAACACTGTTCGCTCGCGCTACGCATATTTCGTCATCCGAAAAAAAATTATATAAAATGTAGTAATCTAGTATATATTAACACCAAATAAACTCGTCGTTTCCGAAACGATTCCGGTGTGTTAATTGTCCACCTCCAAATCCTAAAATGCAGACGAAAAACCAGATACTAAAAATAAAAGTGACAGTTTGAAATGTACATACAAAATGGAGGGAAGCGATCCTCGACGGGATTTGAACCTGTATAACCACTGGTATCGCGCCTTGCGAGCCTCCTATCTAATTTCGACAATTTAAACTAGTAGGACTTCATGAAATGCTTATCAAATCGCGTTATTATTGACTATCGGTTTCTGTGTATTAAATCAAGGAATATTAATTACCTTGATAATTACTAACCAACGCCCGGCTCTCGCCAAATATTTTAGTAATAACGTCTACTTGAACTTCCTAACAATTTTTTAATAAACCTATCTTTTATTCAACGAATAATTCACAAGATGTTGAGAATGTAACATTCCATATATTGAACATACATAATTTGAAAACACCTCAGATACCACTAGATTTTTTTAGTGGGTATAATATCTGAGGTGTTTTCAAGTTATGTATGTTCAATAAAGTCACGGACCGAAAGAGAAGGCTTCCTGCGGTTGAATGTCCGTAGGCCAACCACTCTCGACCGCAAACAGTCGCAAATTGCAAGATTGAGACAGCGTTTACGTGATTGTTTGTAGTAAATTTCATTATATTATTATAGGCACATACAGCAGATGTTTAAAAACGGAATTTACTTCAATTATAACTCTTTTACAAGAAAGAGAAAAATAACACGAAGAAAAAAGAAGATAATTAATACGATTTGATTATTTAAATCCTGACTTAATTAAAGTTTTAAGTTAATTTCATATTTTATTTTTTTATAAAATAATAATACTCGATTTCCTTTATAACAGTAAGTTATTTAATATAATGTCAAATGTTTAGACCAAATTTTAATTATTGATCGTAAAAATATTAATCTCTACCTATGACATACCGTTAAAATTTTAAAGGTTTGCTTGACGCCACAATATCGATTCGTGATTTATATTTATTATTTCCTTATAACGTTATAATCTGGATATTTTGACTTTATTTAAATTTTTGTAACGGAATCCTAGTTTGACGAGCGTTAAAACTATATTAAAATTACTGAAACATCCGTTACGAAGTTAATAATGCAACATAAATAATATATTATATATATTTTTCTTTATATATTTACATTTAAATTTTAAACGTAACTAACCTAATAGAGTTTTATCATTGTAGGTACCTACTTTTATATTAACATTGTATCAACATAATAATTACAATATAAAAAGAACTTTTTATATACAACGTTTTTAAATTTTCTGTTGAATCATATAAACTTGACTTGACTAGCTTCCCGACCATGTCCGATCCTAATAGGATCATAATATGGGCCTCCACAGAGTAGAGGTTTGTATTAACAGATTTTGTTTTTTACGAGAAATGGATGTCAGTCACTTGCTCAACCTATTAGGTCCATACTCTGACTCACAAACAAATTGAAAAACAATATGTGTACTGGCCATACCCAGGATTCGAACCTGGGACCCTCGGCATTATAGTCCAACGCTTAAGCCGCGCGGCCACCGTAGGTTAGCTTAAACGATCAAAAAAAAATTGTAGTTGATAGAAATAATACTGAAATGTCATATTGATTTACATAGTGACGCACGTATACATTAATATTAATAATTTAGTTGCTAGGACCGACTTAGCAACCAATAATAGTTTTACTTTTTACGGATTTCTTCCGAAATAAATTTTCATACAAAACAGAATTAACTGAAAATGAATTCAATTCTAGTTAAAATGACGATATATTCTAAAAGTTTCAAATGTCTAGCTAGTCGGGAAGTTAGTTAAAAATCGATTGCAAGATTTGCACCCTACAAACAACCACCGGACAAATAAGAATACGAGCTAAGAAAAACGTTGTAAAAATAGAAAAAACTATCTCAGACGATCATTAAGTACTCGTCACTCGAACTTATTATAATATTACATTGTATTAGATATAATGATTAGTCGATATCAAACATTTCAATCAAGCAGTTCATAGATAATCTGTATATTGAATAATCGTTCCTCGCATACTGTGTTTGTCCCAGAATGACATAAAACTATTAAATATTAAATTCACATAGATAAATAAATTAATATTATTTAAATATATATATATCCTCAAAATGTAACACAGTGTACAAGTGTACAAACTTAGTAGTTGAACAGTATACCAAATTAAAATACCAAACAACTACAATTAATGGTAATCCCGACGGAAAGTGACGGAAAGTGAGTGGAAACAACCACACTTTTGATTTGGATTTTAATATATCAAAAAAATCGTTACTGAAACTCTATTTTCTAGTCGCACTATTTTTATTAAACAAGCAAAAATAATTAAGTATAATTCTAGAGAGTTTGCCATAATTAGTATTAGTTTTGCTTCTGTTAACTACCAATATTCTAATAATGTCAAATAAATATTGCGTTTGCACTGACGATTAACAAGGTAAAGCAAAGTTAAAAAAAATAGCTTTTTTTTCTGTGAACATGTTTTTCTCCGGCGTGGCACTTTTCAATAAAATTGCACTAATAATTATTTTCATTATATGGAGTTTATGCAACACACACATGACATGATTTGTTATAATAGAGTTACGCGAAAATCTCTTTTGATATATTTTTTTGTATTTGTTTCACCTCTCATTTGGATCATGTTAACAATTAAATAAAACAGGAAATAGTAAAATAATTATAACATAATATTACTATGTAAGTATTATTACGTAAAATTGCATACACCTCACAGCAACGATACCTACTATATTTCTTGTTTTACAATATTTTGATTTAGTTTCAAAGGGGAATTGACTTAGGCATACGACGTGAAACTGTCGTCAAGTAAGTTTATAGTATTGGTAACAAGTCATGCAAATGATTGTTACGATTGTTCGTTATTTGAAATAATAATTGTATGATTTCTAGTCTTTGAAATTAAATTTCCTTGCTTTAATAAATCTACTCAAGTATTCTAACTTATAGTTTTAACAGTGTTTCACATTCGTAGTGGCGGCTCGACGACTTTATAGGTGGTGGGGTTTAGCAAGTAATTATTAAATATACATAAGTACCTACTTACATTCTCATATTACACATTATATACCAAGCTACTTATAATGATATGATTTTATTAATGAGGAAATGAGTAATGTTTCAGAATAAATAATAATATGATTATCTGAGTCGTCATTAAGCACATCTTAAAAGCGTGCAAATATTAACTTAATTAATAAAAATTATTATTATAGACTTACCATTTCGGTTTTGAACAACGACATACAGCGAGCTTATTTTACCACCTCGGGGACATTTGAATCGCTTCCCGGTATGCGTATACTAACGCTTAATGCATTCGAATCATTTGTAGTACAAGATATTTTGTACCGCGACAACGGAATGGAACCGAGTTATCCCGGTCAACAAAAAATAGATGCAATAGCTTTGTTAATTTGTGCATATGTCTCATCGTGAAATAGGGCGTATTTATTTTAATTAACCATTCGAATACCGCGTAATCATCATTACCTATGTTATTACATAGTTAACAATCATTGCTTTATTCATTTGTATAATAATAATATATATTATATATCTATAAAATTTCGATAGTTCATTTGATCATGTAATTAAGTAGGCATGACAATGATAAAATCATCGGACGTGCATTTTTTATATGATAGCGATGTGGGGATGGTACCTACGAGCCCTTAAGGTAGAGCCGCCCCTGCACGTTTATGATTAAAATGCTGATAAAATATCGTCTCTGTTCTGGCAGAACACACTAACTGGAGAATACTAGTTTTGAGTAATTTGACTTTGAAGTTGTTAAAACATTTGAAATGGTCTATCGTGTGAATTTATTAAGTAATTGTAAAAAGGATGACTTTAAAATAAAGACTGTTTATTTATTAAGAAGGTTTCCAGACGGTAAAGTTTGAAATAAGGAACATTTTGGTATAACTAACTCAATGTGTAATTTTTTCGAATTAGTGTCTTCTGCCAGAACAGTGACGATATATTCTTCTACCGAAGATGACTACCTACATTGTACATGATTGTAAGTATCAACTCATTAGAATCGATATGCAAAATATCAAGCCCTCCGCCTTACTCACTTCTTACTAACATTAAATAGTATTAATTACCTTGGGTGTTAGAGCTGAAGTCTACCTCTCCCAGTCTTTCTTTGAGATCTCAGTTGCGCAAACAAATAATCCACCGATCCTATCAGGCATTATTAAACTCCGTAGAGATTTATTAACTGGCCATACATCAGGGGGCTTCCATTCTAACTTTGGTGGCACCGCGGCGAAATACGAAATTTCTTTTTTGATACTCTCGTCATTATTTAACTGCGATTAATCGAAGCTTTTATGGTTTAATTTATACATAACATAATTGTACAGCTTATTACGACGGTTTATGGAAGTTGAAACTATTCGCACGGTGCAGTGTTGTGTTGAAATACCAAATTGGAAAACGTCATTCCACTGCTAAAACTCATATTTTGACTAACACATGGATGGGTAACCCGCAAATCTAAATTTTCTAAAACAACTTTCTTTCACTTGTATTAATTTATTTTTCGTCGTCTTTTATAATTTAACTAAGCAAAGCTTTTATAACTAAGCAATATAGGAAAAATATTCATAGCTCAAGAACGCGTCGATTTAAATACCAATATAGCTTAGCAGGTATATATTTCGATAAAACCGGTGTATTTTACGTGAGTTTCATCCAAAGTGACAGTTGCATAACGCAGTGCAATTAAACACTGCGAAACCAAGCCATAATAAATATGATCGTTTATCTATAAGTTATCTAAAAATTTGCCCTTAAAAAATACATACTTTTGGATATTTTCTAGTTATAATAATATTTTTATCTTCTATGGTTTGGTTTAGGCAGGGTTTAATGAAATTAAAAAAAAAATACCCAACACATGTGTATTATAATATATTCTTAGTTCAACGAAAACAAATAAGTATTAAAAAAAGTGTGCATTATTTTGTCAAATCGCCCATAACATACCAAAACTATTATGGTTTGATTTAGGCAAGGTTTAATTGATTTTTATAAAATAACCAACACTAAATGTAAATAAGTGTAGTATTAGTTCAATAAAAATAAATACAAATGACTTACAAAGTTTAAGGGTATAACTTCCCTGGGGCACGGTCTAAAACGATCGTGCTATGCGACGCGAAGATTGTGCAAACGACGCGTGCAGAACAAAACATAATTTGTCATAAAAATACAACATACGTCAATTTAATGTTATGTTTATTGTTCTATTAGTAATAATAATAATATATTCATTGACATGTTTTCTTTTTCACGTAAATGGGTAACGTTTTTTAGTCATCTTTACACGATTTAAGAATTAATTCCCCCATCGCCATCACAAAACAAATTGACGTGTTCACAGCTCAACTTTTGCTCTCCGATTGCCAGCGAAATTTTGTCGCACCTATAGTTGAAAATTATTTCACGTATTCATGTCGAATCTTAACAGCATACCCCCCACCCTTTACCACTGAGGTATACTATACCAATTATAGATATAATAATGAGTTTTGTACCTATATCGACCGCATTAAAGGCGAGAGTCTATGATTCAATAACTTTTTTAAATAGTGTCGAACATATTTTTTTTTTAAATCCACATATATAGATGCCATTGTTGATAAGTTAATTAAATTTAATTGACTTAGCTCTTTTGGCCAGTGATAAGCTGACGTTCTATCTTTTGATGCATTGCCAGTGAACGTATGTTTGCAAAGACACTCGACTGACACTGATTGACTCCTGAGCCCTCCATATGGTGCATTCTAATAATTATATCGTGCAGAAAGTAGTCACTACGTTGTTAAAATCCACAATGAAAGAAAATTTATTATTTATTTTAATAGATATTAACTAAATAATAAAATAATAAAAAGTAAATTACTATGACTTATTTAGCAAAGTATAAATAATATATAATAGACCTACATGAAATTCAGGTTGTATTAACATATTATTTTATAAGAAAAGGTTGTCAGCCGTTCGTCCAAACCAGAGTCGCACTGAATCAAGCACAACGCGCCAGTCACGGGATTGAGCCCACAAGTAACTACCAGGAAACTGTGGGTCAATGACATGGCCCCCACATCCTAGAGCGGGCCCCCCTACCTATCGCTAAGTTTAATGGCATGTTTGACGCACAACAGAAGCGTTTTCAAAATTGTGTTAGAGGTAAAAGTAAGGGTTCAGTCAGTCGTTCAGTGTATTTTTAACGATTCTTTTTTGTAGTTTTGCTACATCTACTTGAATTATGGAGACAACGAATATCAACACAAATCAAAAAATTACACCGTACAATCCCATGTCGTATAGTAGCGCCGCATGCGACTTTTTTATTATTAGAGCAAATTCGTGATGTGTATATTTTATTTCACAGTTATGATCTACCCGCTACCGAACCCGATGGAGTTCGCGCCCCTATGCTAGAGCCCTGTCAGCCCCCCCCCCCCTCCTTGTGGGAGCCATGGTCAGCCATCGGTCAGATGGAGCCACGAAGATTGGCATCTTTTGCTTACTATCGGATGGTTTGTTTCAGTGTTAATCCCACTGAGTAAATAAAATCGATTTTGCAATAAATATTCTGGGTAATGGAATCCAATAAATTCGTGTTTTTAATTACATACACCTTCTTCCTTTTCTATTTTACTATCCGCTGAATTAAAAGTTGAAAAATCGGTGTACAGTCAATTAAAGGAACTCTCCTAACACGCTTCATTGTACAGTGGAAATAGTTACATATTAAAATAAAAGTAAGAATCTATTATTATATACCTACTTATAGGATGTAAGATGTAAGTATAAGCTTATAAACATATTGTAATATTTTATCCATCTAACTCATCATCTAACATTGAAATGGTTATTTTTAAAATTCGAACGTATTATCATAACTTCAAACATAATATTATTATCATAAGATATATTTGGGTAGTTTTCACATTGAAATGGATTGCTCAAACATATTATAAATGACTTTGAAGTTGACTTTCGTATAACTTATATTTTATTATTACATTGATGGTTAACATAACGCAACCTACCCTAAACCAAACTTTACCTTATAAGGTCATAGATTATATATTATGGTAAAGAAAAAAAGCACGCCATAAAAAATGGTACGCATAACTTGACACGCTAACCAACAGCGCTGTTTAAATTTGATAACACTAAAATTGTTCAGTGGTGATAACTGTGATAAGATTCTCTTAACAATTATGTACCTACGTACTTATTTTTATAATAATAAATAATATTGCTGTTGTGTATTTATAAATAAATATTCTGATGGCGCTTTTTTTGCCAGAAGTATCTATCAATACTCTCAACTGAGGACTATGGAAATCAGTCGCAAAGGGTGGAGGTAGGCTCTTAAGATCCGCCAAAAATAGTGCACACTAAACTTTGTTAGTCATGCGTACTTGTTTTTATTGAACTAAAACTACAATTTACAGATGGTGTTGGTTAGTTTTTAAAAATCAATGAAACCCTGTTTAAACCAAACCATAATAGTTATGGTATATTTTGGGCAATATGACAAAATTGTGCACACTTTTTCATTCATACTTTTACTTTGGATTAAGAATACACATTACATAATATATTGTGGGTTCATTTTTTTAATTCATTAAGCCCTGCCTAAACCAAACTACAATAGATAAAAATATTATTCTATCTATAAAATATTCAATGTTATGTATGACTTTATTGCATAATTTCAGTTATTTTATAGATAGATGAGTATTTTTTGACTTGTATCTATTGTGGCTTGGTTTCGCAGGGTTTAATTTAATTTAAAAAACTTACTGCTGAGGACTAGAATAGAATTACTCAACAAATGTTTTTTTTTTCATTTCACTATCACCATAGAGTGTGATCTGAGTTCTCAGCCATTCCTAAACGTATGAAAAGTATAGTCAATCGGGAAAGATTTAGTGTCTCATTTCTCGATACCTTTTCTCGTTTTAATTAAATCGTGCACGTCCCTCCGCCGTGGAGGGGCGTCGAAACGTGCCTGGTGCCACTATAGTAATCTACGATAAACCCGACGAATCTAAAGACTGCATTACTTGCGAGTTGTGATAGAATTTTTCAAGTTTTGACCCGTACGTTTTTATGTCTTGTGTCACTAACTTGCTACTGTCCCCTGCTTGCTCACAGCTTTCCGTCATACAATACGTGATATTTTTACCTAATTTCCACTTATTTAATAAAGACATTATGCTACCACGGTAAGCATTCTGACGTCACGTATTTTTTGTATTGTTTTGATAGATGCATAGTTAGTATTTAATATTTATACGAATTCATGTATTTCCAGTTATTTTTCTTCTTATACACTTGCTATAGACCAGGGGTGTCAATAAGGTCGATCGCGAAATGATTTTCGGTCGATCTCCAAAAATATTTAAGTGATTTATTCATAATTTGGAAGCGCAGATAAGTAAACAAATCTAAAATGTGCTGAAAATTTGTACGCCTGTTTTAGTTTGACAAAATTGTGCGAATCAGTGTTTTTTTTTCAAATGAAAATTATAAAATCGTAGTACAGAATAACTCTAAGGCGATGTCTTTACCTACCACAGGCACCTAGCGTAAAATACGAAGCTTGCAATTTGAGACATTTTTTGACAATTTCAACTATATTAATTACTAAATATGTATTTGAAAACATTAAAAATAAAAATATTTTTTATTTAAAGTCACAGATAAATACAATTATTGTAGAAAAATGTAATAAAAAGTGAATTTCTCACAGGACCCCATCTTATTATTTCATATATTTTATCGTCATATGTATTATTAAAATTTAGTTTATTAAGTTTTCTATGCTTAACTTAAGAATATTTTTGAATAATTTATAGTTTTAAGATTTTTTATATTTAATTTAAAAAACATCGATTTTCATAAAAATATAAATTTGTATAGCTTGAAATCCTTTTCGTTTATTTTTTAATATTTTGTACATATTAATAAGTATACAAAGAAATGTAATTTTATTAAATATTTTTCTTCTAAACTAGTGTTTTTGTTAGTCCTTGGTCCCAATTAAACATAATTTATGTGTATTTATATATAAAGTTGTACCCTGACTTACGCGAATTCAACTTAAGCGATTTTCGTCGGACCCACCTATCGCGTAACTTCGGGGTATTACTGTACATATGTTAATGACTACCAATCACTCGAGTACCTACTTTGCAGCAAAATCTGAGTAATACTTGTAATAAAATGATTATTAAATTACCACATCGATGCGGGCTTCGGAGTCCTGCACCCGAAGCTCTAGCGAAGCACTTTAACTGCTTCCCCACTGCGACCAAGAAGTTCACTTTTGCGGTCGTTAAAAGCTTCGTTCCGTATTTATACGGCTGTATTTCTCACGCGCTTTTCTACACCACAAGTAAAAAAGCTCACATACTGCATACCTCGTTTAATTCTCATTTTATGTATGTTTTACATTTTTACACACATACTAATGGTAGTAGTCATAAGGATAGTGTTAAGTGCCACATGTTTTAATATTCAACACTGTCTTATTGCAGGTAATGCTGAACATTTTTCGCGCATTCAAGTTTAACTCGGTTTTTGTCGCGAACACGAAGGATTTTTCTGCTACAGTATCACCGATAGTGATTAGCGATAGTGACTGATTAGTGATTACATCCTCATGTCATATCAAACTGTCTCAATCTGTCACCCCTATTTCTTCTCAATAGTACAAACTATCAAACTTCGATAGATAATAAAATAATATTTATAATAAATTAATATTTACTACATATTTTACATACGTACTAACACCCCCTTTTTATGATGGCACCCATCTGGACGCTCCTCGCTTGCACGTGGTCGTAAAAATCAATTCGCTACGCATTTGGTTGACGTTAACGTTGATACCTCATTCATAAAATTCATCTTCATTTAAAAGTATTGCAATCTTTGGACTGTATCGATCTCCATATTGCAGCAGTTAGACATTATATACTCCGAAATCCGCACACGCGTTATGCAATCACAATACTATATAACATCTTTGTAATTTATATTGTGTCAATAAATCAGTTTCCCATAATCAGTGTTCATCCTGAAGTAACCCCCATCAAAAAAATTCAAACCCTCTCTCCTACGATTCATCTCCGTATTCGTCCGGAGCCGAAGGTTGGGTTTTTTAGTGCCTATCAAAAATACCATCATAATTTAATAAATATGAAGATCATGGCTTCCTTTGGCGGTCCCCCTACCTATCGCTAAGATTAAAGGCAGTCTGACAAATGGCAGATCAAATAAAATTCAGTGTATTTTTAGCGATTTTTAACACATCGAATTGTGGAGTTGTCGAGTATAAACACATAATAAACAAAAATTACATCGCACAATCATATATTTTAAAATCGGAATATATCCGGAGTAAAAAAAATTCTATTAGAGCAAATTTAAGATGTGTGTTTATCTCATTTATCTGGTCGACCCGCCACGCCGGGCACCCCTGAGCCCAGGCACCAAGGTTAGAGCCCTATCAGCCCCCCTGTGGTGTCCATGATGAAAATATATATTTTAGTATTGGTGTCATCTAGTTTGTACGCGTAAATGTGCTATCGAGAGTCGAGACTACCATTCCATTAAATTATTGATCGTTCGTTTTTTTGTTGTATTATAAATATTAAAATTACATTATTGAACACTTTAGCAAGATTAGTACGGCTTCGTATCTTTCTGACATGACAAAGCTTTAATGTTACTAAAAATATCAATCTATAATAAGAATTTGGCCGAAAAACTGATGAAGAATCACTTTTTCATTAAATTTCCAGGAAAAAATAATTTTCGAAAACTTTCAACACACCTCGAGCAATGAAATCAATTATAAGCCGTAGACATTTGATTGATTTTATTTTTATATCGAATGAAATACTTTGTGAAAAAAGGCATCAACAAATTTCTCGCCTTTCTGATGCTAAATGAAGCGTCGATTATTGATTTTGAAACAGAGCCATGCGGGTCCGATTTCAACAAAAATACTCTTCCGAGTCGTCATTGGAGACCTGGCAAACAAATGGAAAGCCTGGAAATTATAGCATTTTGCTAATAAAGGAAATAAATTAATTTAATTTGCTTAGATTATATTTCAAGTATTTTCAAAATTATTCGGTGCTATCGACACCCACGCAACTTAAAAGAGTAATTAATTAGGTAGGTACTCACCTACAGTGAAAGTAGCTAGCGAGCCATAATAGCAATTAAGTGGACACTACTTTGATATACAAAAAGAACTGAAGAAAAGAATTTAGCTTCATTAACGACATCATTCAAAAATCCTGTTGTACAAGATATCGGTTTGAACGGTATTAGACCCTCACCAAAACCGATCACGACGTAATCGAGAAATATCCTGCAGAGGATAGAGAGCATGGCTCAATATCGTACTGAGACATAGCTCGCATACGAGTGTCCGCTGCAATGATCCAGTGATACAAGAGCAGAGAGAGCTTTTGGAAGCTTTTATCTAGAAGTAGATTGAAATAGGCTGATTGATGATAATAATTATGGTGACGATATGAGAATGACGTATAGCATACAATACAACATGGAACTCTGCAAGCTTCCCTAAGAAGAATATATATTCACAATAATGTAGTAGATATTTATTCCACATAGTT
Organism: Rhyacophila brunnea; assembly: GCF_057557595.1. Taxonomy (NCBI): domain Eukaryota; kingdom Metazoa; phylum Arthropoda; class Insecta; order Trichoptera; family Rhyacophilidae; genus Rhyacophila; species Rhyacophila brunnea. The sequence continues at coordinate 29,351,970 of NW_028232774.1, forward strand.
AAATAATAAATAATCAGGACCGGTTTCGTCATTTTCAATAGGACATTATCAACTGACTATTTAACTAATATAACTATTTTTCCTATTAAGGGGAATGAAAATCAGAAATTGCATATTCCCGAAAATGTAATTTTTGGACTTGCTCCCAAGTACAGATATTTAATCTAAAAAGAATATTACTCTGAAAGGGAGCTTGATTTAACTGGCATAATCCACTAGTTCTCGTAGTCCAGTGCGTAGGGGGAAGGCCTTTCATCGGGGCCCCGAGTTCGATTCGGTGAGGTCACAATATATTTTTATTTGATTTTCTCAAAATCTGGAAGTTTGTGTATTTATTACTAAATACACTACTGTTTCATTACACTACTTTCAATGGGCCTAATTATCTGTTGTAGCGTTTTTTATTAATTAATTAATTATTAACACATAAAAAAGTAAGAAAACTGCCATTTTTTAAAAGATTTATTTTTCAATGTTTAATTGATCCAATGCAAGGAATACAATATGATGGGGTAGGTGAATGGTTAACAAGCTTTTCCCTTATGTATCATAATGTAAGACACATAATATAATATACCTTAATTTGTACCAAGTGTCAATGTATCTTTCGTTCAAAGATAATACTTTTGGAAAAACACAATTTGACTTACGACTTCAGGTTTCTGTTATGAATAGATAAATCTATGACATTTTCTGTACGAAATATATAATTACATAACTAATTTCGGCAAAATATGACTTGAGACACTCCCACTCTGAGGTATATAAGTAATGTTGATATGTATCGACTATTGAGTATTGATTTAATGCTGACTTATGTATTAAAAATATTCGGACAGTGTGTTGGAATTTATGATTGATGTTTATTTGATAACAGTAATTATTGTGTTTACCTTTACATATAACCTGGAGTGCTTTACGGAAAATAAAACGTACCTAAATAGTATTCATTTCAAACGTATATTGATTGTAAATAATATAAAACACCTATAAAAACATTGGTGATTATTGATTTTATAAGCTCACTTAAATGTTTATTCAGAAAAAAAACAGTAGGTATTATTACATAATGGTGATTGGTCAATACACACTCATACACAATACAATTACAGATCATGCAATGCATAGTAAAGAATATGACATGCAGTAGACAAATAAATGATAATACTATACAGATAATTGAGTTCCTACCAGTTATTTTACAGAGTGGTTTTGAATTAAGATAATTTTTGAGAGGAATCTTAGAAAAAACATTATTTACCCAATCAATTGCGTCTATGATTTGGACTAAAATAAATACGAAAAATCTGGCCCACACCCATACAATCTGGGACTACTGCACTGATGCATAGTGAGTCATCATAATATTATAATAAAAATATTACCTATGTGAAAGCATAGGCGGCGTTCATTAAAAGACGAAATTTATTTTATTTGTTGAGTTGTTCATTATAAATTATTCAGATTTTATCCTCACTAATTAACTTAAATAACAAGATTAACTCAAATTAAAATTTGATTATGACTCAATAATAATTATGAACATAAAGTATTGATTATCGCAAAGCGAGTGGAAATGGCTACAATCTAAAAAGATTATATAAATAAAATTAGTAAAACTCGTTTTTAGCCTTGAGGGTTAAATATTTTTTTGATGATGTTAATGTGCCTTTGCAAGATACTTTGAGACCCAATTGGTGAAAGCATTGGCCTACTTCAGATAATACATAAGTGAAAATAATTTTTAATTTTTATAAATAACATAATATTACCAAAATACCATTTTAGGCCCACCACCTATATATTACGACGGCTAGACGAAACCAACATTGCATGATGCAGCAGTATAGGTGCACATTCTACGGATGCCGTACAGTCGCTGTTGTTTTGATGGTCATGACATGATGTTCGATGTATTCACCTGCGTTTTTTGGTTGTACATAGCTGTCATAATGACCCTACACTTTATCGTAAATATTGTAATATAGGCACATATTGTAATTATAGTTCAATTCACCTATATTTAGTGCTTCCTTAACTCATAAGTTGCAGACCTCTGAGGGGTCACGGGGCTTCTGCGAGGGTTCCGTAAAATGTTTCATCAGAACTGCAAGTATTTGTTTATGAATATTTTTATAGTTATGTACGTACTCGTATATATTTAAATTTGTCAGATAAGAATAGATTATGCGAACTTTTTATTAAAATATTTATATTGGCCGAAAACAATAATATCAAAAGAAGAATTTAATGCATGGGAGACAATATTAAAATTTCGGATTAAACACAGCAAGTATATCTACGCAATTTAATAGTTCTTGTTAGATATCAGTATGACGAATTGCTTTTCTGTTGGAAAATTTTTCGGCGGAGGGGAGACGGGGATTACTATTTTTCAGGTTTTGGGGGCTGTGCTATGAAAAAGTTTGGAAAACACTGGACCTGTCTTGCCTGTCCAATAAACCGCCATTGGGTTTGTAAAATATACTGATTGTTTTGTTTCCAGGATTTGATTTTCCACACTCATATTGTAAAAATATACATCTTTGATGACACGAGTACATTATGTGAAATATGTTGGTACCTACTTTCTTACAAATCTTCTCTGCTTCATGGAAAATCGCCACTGATTATTAATAAGATGTATTTAGGTGTTTTTTTTATTCAGGACAACATGAAATCATATTATTGAAATATTATCTCAAAATAGGGTCCACTTAGCTCATTCGGTGTGCTTCCATGCTTCATAATTTATATTTTTTATATTTAATTTTTTTTTTATAATTTCGTACCTTTTACTTTACTTTTCATACTGTTTTTGTGATACTCCATATATTTATTTCTTCTTTACACTATTTATTTGTTTTTAAATGTCATGTTGTGAACGTCTTAAATTTGTAATTTGTAATGTTCATGGTATTAAAAAAAAAAAAAAAAAAAAAAAAAAATTGAATTAGGTGCTTAAGTAATTTTTACCAACTTCACTTTCAATAGGTATATAATATCTCAAACACATAGTTTATAATGTCTTATAAATAATACATGTTGTATCATTTCCTCTTCCGCTGTTGCATATCCTTTACATGGGAGGTTATTTATAAGATTTTTAAAAAGTTTATTTGACATAAATGATTGTAAAAATTTAAATAATATTAATAACTCTTAAATGCTACCAATCATTTATGTCCAATAAAAATTACATGCGTAATCTTATAAATTTAATTATACTGTCACCCCAGTCGGCAATAATACAACTAGCTATCTTGATTTATGCCATTTTTTTTTTTTGAGAATATAAATGAATCATTTTTTTCTTTCGCTACACTATTCATTAATGTTTCTCAGTGATTTTTGGCCTGTGGCTTTCTTTTGAGTCTATTTTTTACCCTACCCACAACAGTTGCTCAAGGGGAAAAATAAAAAATAAACATTAAAATCACCGTTTATTTTTAAATTACAACATGGATCTTTAATTAATATAGTCATAACATATTTTTATGAATTTTATACGTAATTATAGGCATATATTATATTTTTAATGTATAATAAATTGATGATTTCTTTATTCTGTGTAATTCTTGTGACTGATGCACACTAGCAAGCTTTTTCAATGTCATAAAGGTTCAAATAGACTATATGACGATCGGGCACATATATGCTAAGAGCGTTGTAGTGTCTATGATCAAATCTATGCCATTCCGACATATTATACATACATATTGTATGAGAGCTATGACATCGTATTTACACTGTGTGACACCCTGTGACACAGGACGCCAACATAAGAAACGGGTGTTTCGACATATATATGACCGATCGTCATAGAGTGTATTTGAAGCAAGCAATAAACGAACATTGCCTCTATACGCTACATAAAGACGATTGTGAGTTATGACTAACCCGATATAATCCAGGTTCGGCAAGATAAAGATGTGGGAAATGCAATAACCACAATATAAATTAATGGTTTTTACATAATGAAATTAGCAGACAATGTCAACGGGAACCGATCATATAAGGCTTTAAAAATTACCTATACATAATCAAAATTATAGAACGGCCGGTGCAAATACTTGGAGGACACTGTTCAGGATATGAAGTGAAGGAAGATCTTGGAGGAGATTATCGCCTGCTGTAGGTAGTCACTAATGATGATGACACATTTTTTAAATGTTGTTTTTGTAATAAAACGTTGCATTATTGTTTAAAAATAACTATTGTAGCTGTAATAGCTTCATATTAGTTATTGTTTATGTACCTTATTATTAGGCTTATTTATACAACTAAAAACTCCGGTAATAATTGTAAAAAATAATATTATTTTCACAACAAGCGAAATATAAGTCTGTTATTGGGCAAAATTGAAATTAAATTTTGAAAATTTATTATAAAATATGATAAAGCCCTTATAAAATCATGGTAATTAATTTAACAAATCATGGTTAAATTTCGTAGGTCACCTCCTTATTAAGTACGAAAAGGGTTCACAGGACTAATGCTATAATTCTACAACTTTATAATTGGATGACAGTTCTTAGTCATATTATCATTATTCGAAAGGTATGAATACGTACTACATATTATCAGGAGAATAAATGGATATTATTTTACACAGTGTGCGAGTCAGTGAATCAAAAATTTCATCAAGTTAGTTTCGACTTTTATTATTAACAGAAATAACTAATGTAAATTTCATGTAACTATTTGGGACCGTGCCAAGAATATTTGTAATATTATTATCCTTAGATATCCTATTCAATTTTCAATTTTCCTGAGAAAATGTTTTCCTTTTTTCTTATCCAGAAATAAATATTTCATAATATACGAGGGTGGGTCAATAAGTCCTTAGAAAAGCCGACAGGTGGCGCGAATTGTACTGTAAGCGGTTTGTTTTCATGCAGCGGCACTACCGATTCAGTATGCTGCGAAGTTTCAATCAGATCGGTCGGGTTGTTGTGTGTTTCTCGTACATTTAAAAAAAAAATTTGCTTGTGGAAAATGGAAAAATGGAAAATGGAGAAAATTGAGTTTAGAGCTGTTATTAAACATTTTAATATAAAAGGGTTAACAGCAAAGGAAATAAAAAATGAGTTGGATTTAGTTCACGGCATATCTGCTCCTTCACTTGCAACTATTTATAACTGGTTAAATGAATTTAAACGTGGTCGTACATCAACAAAGGATGAACCACGCTCAGGACGTCCTGTAGAGGTGACTACACCAGAAATGATCAATAAAATCCACGATATGGTGTTAAGTGACCGAAGATTAAAGTTGAGTGAGATAATTGAGGTTACATGGATCTCAAAAGGTAGCGTCATTTCTATTTTACATGACAAATTGGGCATGAAAAATATTTCTGCAAGATGGGTGCCGCGTTTGCTCATAGTCGACAATAAACGCAATAGGGTGGTGGCCTCTAAAGCCCTGTTGTCGCTCATGCAACAAAATCCGGATGAATTTTTTCGTCGCTTTGTGACTGTAGATGAAACATGGATACACCACTATACTCCCGAGACGAAAGAACGGTCAAAGCAGTGGATTGCGAAGGCAAACCATGTCCAAAGAAGGCGAAAACCGTAAAATCAGCTGGTAAGGTTATGGCTACTGTATTTTGGGATGCACGTGAAATTATTTTCGTTGACTATTTGGAAAAAGGAAAAACAATAACAGGGGATTCTTATGCATCTTTATTGGACCAGCTAAAAAACAAAATTGAAGAAAAACGGCCTCATTTAAACAGGAAAAAAATCCTCTTTCATCAGGACAATGCCCGTGTTCACACATGTTTACGATCAATGGCTAAAATTGAAGAATTGAAGTTCGAATTGGTCGACCACCCACCGTATTCGCCAGATTTAGCCCCCAGTGACTTTTTCCTTTTCCCAAACTTAAAAAAATGGCTAAGTGGACAACGTTTTTTTTCAAATGAAGAAGTCATCGATCGGACAAATGCTTATTTTGAGGACCTTCCGAAAACTTATTTTTCTGACGGTTTAAAAAAAATTGAGAAACGTCTAACCAAGTGTATTGAGCTCCAAGGAGATTATGTTGAGAAATAAAAAAAAAATACAAAAATAAAAAGTGTTTTAATGCTTTTTTCTAAGGAATTATTGACCCACCCTCGTATTATATAATATCATCGTGGACAGAAAACGGGAAACGTATACAATAATTTAAATTAATTTGTTTACATGAGTAAACATCTCAAATGATATTCACAAAATGACATGAAACATAAAAAAATATATGTTCTACAACGGAAACTGTGAGACAGTGATACCTCTTTTTCATAATTATTATTAAGTACATATACAGAAAAATGGTGTGATAAAAAAATCACAGTATTATACAATACTTACAAGGTAGTACGATACCCCTCAGTGATTGGGGACTTCCATTCTTGTTACATGGTCTTCACAACGGAATCTTCAAACTATAATGATAATATAATATTCATTTAACGTAATAACTGTCAGTGAAAAGACATATGTATATAAAATAAAATAAAACACAGTAGGTTGTACTTAAGCAACACAGTTTTAAATAACAATCAGTGGGTCTGTTCTATACACAAGGCGGCTATCGGTGGCTATCGACGGTAGTTTGTCATATTCATGTATTGAGGCATTATAATTGTTACAATAAGTTAACCGTTTTAACTGTCAAAAAGTTCTATGTTTTAACAGCGAAACTCTTGGCTGTGTTAACATTTAGAGCGAGATTGACAGTTTAAACGGCTAACTTATTGTAACAATTAACCGCACAAAGAAATAAATATGATAAACTATCCTCGATAGCCGCCGATAGTAGCCTTGTGTATAGAATAGATGCGCAGGACCGCTTTCGTCAATTTTAATATATACTGCATTATAGCCTAATAATTTCGGGTTTATGCTATGAAAAGACTTATTTATTTATTTATTAAGAAGAGTATCGTAGTATTACATATATTGGTCAATGCGCCATAAACTTAAAAAAATGAATTGGTGTTTACATACTTAAAGATAAAATATTACATTAGGTAAAAAAATTATAATTAACTCGTTTTCAGGAAAATCGGACACGAGACCTTTCTGAGTTACTGATATAATTTTGAATGTTATTTAGATAGACAATTAATCCAGACGTAGTTTTTCAGTATGAGTTTTGATCCAGTGCATGTACCCAAATATATTGAGCAAGAACATTCAATTCTTACAAAAAATATTTGTCAAAAAACCCTCTTTTGCGATTCGGTAAAAATCCTTACAGGATTTTAGAGCCTCATAAAAAAAATCGTACTGCAAGGGTATTTTATTTCAGTGTCGCACTGATAAATAATTCTCAGAATACGTGTGAATTTTTCTATACATACTGCGACAAGATTTGCAGCTAATTTAACTAGCCTAAGTAACTTTTTTAGCTTTACTTTCATGTATTATTATAAAGGCTCCGAAAAGAAAATTTTCCTTCAACATCTTTGGTTACAATCATTTTTTTGAATACAGAAAGTATCTTTAACCTACGCAGCATAGGTACGTTAATCAATCTTCTTTTATATCACGTTGGTATCACTGTTACTAATTTTAGCACAAGTAATTGTGTCACGGCTATGTAATTTTATGAAATTAATTAATTTACTGCGTCAGGTAGAAATTTCAGTGAAACGCAAAAAGTGCAGTGACGTAGATCGTCTACTGAATATAATAAAATAATATACTGTAAATATTTGCAAAATATTTTTTTATTTATTCATTTATTAAATTAAATCGTGGAAACATCATTAATATTAATGGTCGCGTAATTATGCAGTAGAATTAAGCAGGTAGGTACGCCAAAGTCTTAAAACTCATAAACCATTATTTTCGTTTGTTTGATCAAAGGCTTTATAACTTTATGTCCGATCCTAATAGGATCATATTTATGTTCATCCACAGAGTGAAGGCTTGAAACAACAACTTGCTCAACATATTAGGTCCATACCTGCTCTGACTTCATATACACATTGAAAAACAATATTATATGAATTTTCCAGACACATGATTTGAATCTAGGACGCACAACATCATATGCCGACGCGTAAGCCGCTCGGCGATCGTGGGCGTATATATTTTTATAAACACTATGTTAAAAACTCTACGCTTGTACTCGAAAAGAAAATTATTACTATCAATAGTTTTTCTAGTATGAAAGAGTAGATTTATTACATCAAAAAAAAATATTATTTGAAACATTATAACGCTTGCATAAAGTCTTAATTAGTTGGTGATTTTGCTTATGCGATAATCGCATAACAGATAGATACATGCATTTTTAAGGTATTCATTCAGCGCGATGATCGCATATTAAGTAAAATCACACCATTAGGTACATTTGTGAATTTGCGTCGACGGCAAATTTAATTATGGATCATTTCGCGACAAGTGTACAGTTTTTAGTTATATCAGAATATGAATTTTACTATTGCGGAACCAAAATATGCATAATCCATAATATTATCAACAGTGAAATAATATGGAAACATATTCACGAAGCAGATCATTGACGATGATAATAGTCATCAATCACACGGGTTTCAAGGTGTTAACATACAAAACGTAGCAAACATACAAAAAAAAAACAAGTTAACACTTCGGCGCCCGCGTACTGCGTTACCTAGCACACCTGTTTGAATATTCAATTCAATTATAAGTCGTACTACACTCCAAGATCCGGCGCGGTGATATTTTGAATTATGAATAAAATTATTTTTTCCTATGAATAAAATTGAAAAGGCAGCGATAGAACGATAAAAAAATGACAGTTTATAATCTCTGATTAACATTGCTTTAGTAAGGTGTGCCTATATAATATTAGAATTATTAGAATCTCGTAGCTTAATACGTAGGTATAACTCAATTTTGTGGAAAATATTTTAACTATATACATTAGTATTAGACATTTCTAAACCCGGGATTAGGGTATTAGTACTTATCTTTTCTATACCGGAATTAGAAAAAAAACAAGTGAAAATTTTCCAAGACCATATTATTTTATTGGTAAAATAGTTGACGTATGACATGTTAAACTATATATTCTGAACCGCTTATTATTAAATAAGTATTCCTTTCGTTAAAAGCATTAAAAAATTAATTTCAAAAATAAATACCTACGCAGCAGACTTTTAACAAGAATAGTTTACTAATCGTTCCAAAACCCAATCAAATAATAACCTAAGTATGACTTGAGTCTGTGCAAATACACAAATATTGTTTTTCAATTTGTGTTTGGAGTCAGAGTATGAACCTAATAGGTTGAGCAAGTGGCTGACATCCATTTCTAGTAATAAGAAAAATCTGTTCATTCAGGCCTATATGATACCATTCGGATCAAACATGGTCAAACGGAAAAAGAAGATTTATAAAAAACCTACGATTACTTCTTGTATTTCTCCAATATTTCGACTCAAATTTTTGATTTACATTACTTTTAATTAACTATACTGATATGTATTCACGATAATTTATATAATTCTAGCGAGTACCCGGCATACGTTGCAATGCCACTTAAAAAAAGAAAGTGTTTGTGTTTTAATTCTGTTTATTGAAGTGCTTTTGGATACACAATATTTTTCGTTTTTCCGTCTGGTGCGTACACGAATAGATTAGTAGGTTTTCAACGCGTGAGCAGGCCACATACAGCTGTCCATTTGATAAGCATGGATTTTCCAAATTTGGTATAGGAACACATACGCAGCACTCAAAATGGAAAATATTACGAACCGGAGCGCTCGAAAATTAACATGATTATCAAATTTTATGTGTATTTTACAAACATAAGTGTGCTAGATTTTTTTGTTATATGGCATAGGTATCTAGCTCAGACGGTCAAATTATTTTGTCCACGAGACGGAGCGATAACTTTACAGATTTCAAGAACCGGAACGTCACTCCGGTGCGTTCTGGTCCATTTCGAGCCCTGCACATACGAATATAAGAATAATAAAGAATACTGTTGTACTAATTCAGAAACCTTCGCTGGGATTCAGAAACTGACCAAAGTTTCATCGCAATCGGATGAATGGTATAGGAACGCATACGGGACAGTTAAACAAACAAACATTCATTTTTATATACTCGTGTAGATGTATCTAAACCGAACAGTTAACATATTTGTAATTACATAGTAACTCATTAAACGTTTGCTCCATGAAAAACTGCCTTGAATCCTGGCGATTTTTTTTCGTTTTATTCTTTAATTATTATAAAAAAATACAACATTTCGTACCGCTTACCTTCAAAATATGTCACCTTCTATAAAGTACAGTAATCCATATGTGAATCATTACATTATGTTACCAAAATAATATACCGTCTGGGGCTAAGGTATTGAGTGACATTTATTTCTAACGTCTTTACATTGTACAACAAGACGTGATCTACGTTATTTCATTAAAACTATTACGTTTAAAGCTCGCCTCGGTAATATTCTTGGTGAGATATTTATTTTGTTGAGATTTTGTGACATTCCGAAACAAACTGACGAAATTATTTTAAATGTCAAAAGAGTCGGTTTACCTACTCCATAAATCCGTATTATGTGTGTGTGCCCAACACAGGTCCGCATCAACAACTTACTTTTTCAATAACCTTTACAAATAAATAAATATAATATTGTGTGGCTTATGAGAAACAATTGAGGGCATTCCCCCAAAAGGGTTCTAAATAATACATCATGTCAAAAAGTGATTTTATTGACTAAAACGGGTCTATATAGCATTACTCACGTTATTGGAAAGTTTTATTATTTTATCTGCCATATTTTTTGAGATATTAGCAATACTAAAATGCTTACCGTAGAAGAGGGTCTATATATGATTAATTTTATTATCCAAAATAAAAATTGGTCAATGATAAAGAGTGCTTTCATAAACATAATTATTATCACAGATATACTCCAAAAAACGTTTTTTTCCTCTCCTGAACCCTTTTCGGGGGACGCCTTCAATTATTTATTATCATTATTCTTTTTTCTCTTCTGGCAAAGGATGAGGTCCATTTTTACTAAGGAATGAACGTAACGAATTGAAACATGTACACTACAGTGTACGTCAATCAAGAACTTAAAATATTTCATCTAAGGCACATTCAATACGTTATAGTATATTCCTGCAGTATATATTATGTCTATTTATACTTAGCATATGATGACTGGGAAAAGAAAGTATTTTTTACATTCTTTATTGATATTATAACAAGCATATTACGAAGTAGATATGTAATCAATTTCATTAAGTACATCATGAAAGCTTTTTATACATTAAAGCTCGTACGCGGACAATTTACAGTAGCAGTAAAGTATTGTGAACGCGAACAGATTTTTTTACAGTTATAACAACAGCGATTTTGAAGAAAATTAATAAAACCACGTTGATCACTGCAACTACACTATACTTTGATAATTAAGCTTAGGTAGGTACTATAAATTATTATCCTGTGTTGAACAATTAATTCTGCTTTTTGCTTTTTCAGATTTTTGCGGAGTTTAATCCGAGATATTATACTAGTATCATTGTTCAGTCGATTGTAAAACGATTCGGGTACGCAGATATCGGTTTTATTTTCTAGCCTAGTACCTATTGAAACAGGCATTGTAGTAAAAAGATCAACACAGCTGCGAAACGTTTTTGGGAAGTCTGCCGGAAAACGGCGGTCATTAATTGTGTAATATGGTGTGTGTAATCTATTACAACCGATAAAATTTAATTTTGTTTATTAACATAGTTCTGATATTATAATATATGTATTATTTTACTATTTGCCAGACCCTTAACATTATAAGCCGACATGGTAACCAATGTGTGTTTGGACCCAGAGTTTAGACGTAATATGTTGAGCAAGTGGCTAACATCAATTTCTCGTAAAAACAAAAATCTGTTTATACAACCTCCACTCTGGGAGGGGGGATATTATGATACTATTAGGATCGGACATGGTAATACAAAAATAATATAGTATAATCCTTTTACCGAATTGCTATAATATCGATAATGGTTACATGTAAGTTGTACGTATGCAGTTCATCGTGGGACACTTATTCGTGCGCCGCAGTACGTGAAACATGAGTACGTATAACATTTCATCAAATAACGAGTTTTTCGTTGAATATTTCACCTTGGAATACATTTGTACGTATCTTACAAAATGCGGTGATAGTTTGCAAATAGTACTGTTCCAATTAGATTAACCCTAACATAACCTAACCTAACCTAGTAAAAACGTCTCATAAAATTTGCCACATGTTGTAGCATACGTACAAATATACTCCACGGTGAAATGTTCAACGAAGAACTCGTCATTTGATTAAATATTACACGAACTCATGTGTCACGTACTACGGCGCACGAATAAGTGTCAGCGGTGAACTGTTTACGTACAAATTTCCGGATACGATCGATAATTGTATATTATGTGCAATTTTCACCCGTAAAATTTGATTTAAAATAATCTTGCTGAGAAAAACAGATAGGTAAATAAATAACATTAATTCACAAATTAATTCACATGTCATGGTAAATGATATAACTAGTGCGCCCCTGTTAGCATGTTATCAAAATGTGTAGCTGTCTCACTAAGGACCCAATTTATCTATCAAAATATAGTCTTGATTAGCAAACATGTCGTGAAATAAATGTTTTTAGAGGTAATCTTTAACTCTAAACGAGTATAATAAATTCTAATTCAAATTGAAGAGAATTTATTGTTATTTTAACTAAAATGGGTGACGAGACTTTACCAAAACTATTTTCTTACGGTTTTATTAATATCAAAGTTTATTATGTTAAATTTAACCCAAATTTGAATGTCAATATAAAATGTATTGTTTGATAATATGCATAATCTTTTATATACCCACCAAACGGGTTTCAATATTTTTGTCTTCATTGTGTTACTTTTTGGCTCTGTCTTCCTATCTTGGGTTACTACTGTTATTAGTATCGTATAACCAACGCCTTGTACCTTGAGCGAAGAGAATATCTTTGGAGTATGCTCCCTCTTCCCTCTTTATGAGTTAATAATATTACATATTGCAAAAAAATCTGCATTTTTACGGTAGCCATACATTTTCTTTGCTTATTGGCTCTCAATAGGATAACTCAGTTAAATATCAATAAAAATGATTTCAAGTTACAAATATTTGTATTTACTTTATAATATAATTTCAAAAATATATTATTTATATAATTACAAAAAAACCTCAGATATAAATATATATCTTACTTACTTACCTACTAGAAATAAACACATGAAAAATTTACGACGCCTAGCTGAACTCAAACCCGCACCCGCGCAGGTTTCCGAATTCGAGTAAATGTGCTTCACCAATTGAGCCATGTGCGTCTAATTGAATATTCGGTGATAGATCCTTCGTAAAAATTGGGAAGTAATGACTTGAAAAATATACTTAAGTACAAAAAATACTACACATATTGTCTCTCATCACATTTACTCCAATCCGTAATCCGTAAAAAATCCGTAATCCAATCCACTATTATTGGTTGCTAAGTGGGTGGTCCTAGCAACTAAATTATTAATATATACGTACGTTACTATGGAAATCAATATGACATGTCAAATTGACATTTCAGTATTATTTCTATCAAATATATTTTTTTGATCGTTTAAGCTAGTCTAGTCAAGTTTATATGGTTTAACCATCTTTAAGTAGAATTGAATTCATTTTTAGTTAATTCTGTTTTGTATGAAAAGTTATTTCGATACCATTATTAGTTGCTAGTGGGGTCCTAGCAACTAAATTATTAAAAAATATATACATGCGTTACTATGGAAATCAATATGACATTATTCAGTATTTCTATCAAGTACAAATTTTTTGGATCGTTTAAGCTAGTCAAGTCAAGTTTACATTATGATTCAACAGAAAATTTGAAAATATAAAAAGTTCTTTTTATCTTGTAATTATTAAATAATGTTTTTAAAATTGGAACTGTGTAGAAGTGTGCCATTTTTTCGGAAAATCTAAAATTATAAATAATAGTATAATACACGATCGACTGCCAAATACTATAGGCACAAGATGACAAAACACTCACAACTTCACAATCTGTGTACGGCGTAATGGATTAAATTATTAAATGTAATATCTTCATATATTTTAATGGCGTAAATTTACAAATAAATACAGCAAGTAAACATGGCATTCGAGGGCATTGCCAGGCTTGTTACAAAGTCACGTTGATACGACCTATGGATAATGATGATTACAGAATATTAAAAAAAGCAATCGTGATGATATTTAACGTGCGCCTGGGCCGTTTGACAAATAGAAAGACATAAATAGAAATAGCATTCCACAAGTTGTAGAGGTGCTTTAGTAAATAAAAATTTCTCTAAAATTCTCGCCATTAAAACATGTCTGCAGCGCCTTGATCTATCTCTTAACTTCTGGCTTTTATTTGGACGCATTAAAAAAAATTGGGCGCTTTGAAAAATCGACGTCATTAACAATCCGCCATCGCCGCTCGCCCATAATTGCATGGTCGTTCGCCTGACGCGACACTAATGGGTTATTTTAACCTTTTAAACATCAAATAAAATTTCTCTGCGGTTCATTTGCAGCAGTTGGTACACATTATAATGTCACATGTAAACATCGTCAATCAAAAATTTGCACGGAGTTCTTTGGGGAAAGCGACCACCAGCCATTAGAAATCGACCGAAATTTATTACAAAACACGATATTCAAACAGAATTAAGACTGCATACATATTTAAGACTATAAATTAACCCATTAATATATACAAGCCAAACCCAAAGATACTAGGTCGCTCCTGATAAGTGTGGTGCCCAATTGGAGAATGTGCGCGAGACACCCAGGTAGAAGGCGTACATGTTATATTCTCCCCCAAAAGTGGTTAACGGGGAGGATGGTTGCTTAGCAGTGCGGATTGTTTTACTTTTTAAATCTTCATTATTTTTATACTAAGTAGGTAAATGTAAAATAGTTTAAAGGATATTTTAATAATTATATTATATTTTTTCATATTTAAATACTTAACTTCATCGGCAACAATTATTATCTATCAATTAACACATATAATTGTCGCTTTTTTCGTATAATCAAAAAACAGATGATCATTTTGAAATAATCAGACAAGAAATGTCAATAAAATATTTTCCGTAATTTGTCTCGAGAAATCGTCAATGAGATTAGATTCTCGACAAATCGAGAAAATATCACTATGCTAAACTGTCGATCTCAACCAACCAAAACATGCTCTTGACCTCGATTCTGAATGGAATTTCTGGTTTACAAAATAAAATTGATCCAAAAAGCTAAAAAAAAAATAAAAAATATCGGCAATGTCGTCATAATAGGTAATGTAAATTCTCGAGAAATCAAAAAAGCAATCTCAAATTCTCGAATATACAAAATAAATATTGTTGATTGCGAGAATTCTCGAATCTTGAGGGGAAAAAAAGTCGAGAAATTACAAGCTTGAGTGCCAATCGTATCTAAATACGCCTTATTTTAATTCAGCTCATCATCAACATCACACTGGATCAATCCAATGCTATGAACTTCCAAAAAAACCTTTAGATGTTGTTTATGTAGGTATTGTCTTTTATTCGTTCTAAGTGATAAGTTCTAAAGGTTCAAATAGACTATAATGACGATCGGGCACATTAATGCTAAGAGCGTTTTAGTGTCTATGATCAAATCTATGCCATTCCGACATATTATACATACATATTGCATGACAGCTACGACATCCTATTTACACTCTGTGACACACTATGACACAGGACGCCAACATAAGAAACGGGTTTTTCGACATATATATGACCGATCGTCATGAAGTTGTTTAAAGCATAAGATACCTAGTAATATTGTTTCCGCTATTTATTTTACTTGGTATCTTAAGCATTTTTTTCTATTTTTGAGATCAATGATAAAAAAATGAATTGAAATTCTTTCTATAATAATTATCGATTGACTTTGAATAATTTTGACGAAGTAATTACATGACTTATTCATATTAATCATCTCCAAGCGGAACACAAAAAAACATGGCATTACTAAGAGGGGTTAGAAAAATACCCAACTTTTTTCCTGGTAATAAAATAATACAAGTGTTAATTATATTGATATAAATTGATATTTCTACGAGTAAATAATGGGATCTGATAAAAATTTCCAAGCCACAAACGTAATTAACTGGTAACCTACGCTTAACTATCAAAACAAGTTTTTTTTCGTATACTTACAGAATAAATATAATTGTCTGCGGTTACTATACTACAACTCTGGCTTTTATCGACTGTACATGTCATTCAAAAGTCGAATATAATTGTACATCAAAGTCTAACGAATGCCTGAACTCAGTACATAATTGCAGCCATAAAAATTAAAGCTGGTATGTAGTTAAATTATTTTAACCATAAAAATTGTATCATTTTTTGTATTGATTATGGACTATTCATAAATATGGTGCACCTACTGACAGGGGTCCAAATTTAACTTAAACTATCGTTAGTTATATATTATTTTAGTAAAGCAAATTTTTAATATAATTATTTAAATTAACGTGACCTTCTTTTTGTTTTCATTTTTAATTAACTCATTCGCTGCTGACTATAACAAGATTTACTATAATAAGATAACAGATTTTAATTAGCACCTTTAAAATGAACGTTAATTACATCGATCGGCCGCCTGGTCATTACGCGCATGTGCGTCTTCAGCGTCCAAAGTATTAATCACCGACCTGCATCTATTCTATACATTAGACTGCTTTCAGCCTTTACGGCAGCTAACTATGGTAGAAAAGTAACGAAATATTAACACTCATTGTAACAATTACTATAATTTAGCCGTCTGAACTGTCAAAACTGTCTATCTCACTCTAAAATTTATCACAGCCAAGACGGGTGCTGTTAAAACATAGTAGGTACTTATTGTATCAATGACAACTAATTTACTTATTGTAATTGTTCCAATAAGTGCTAATACTTGAATACTTTCCTACCTTAGATAGCGGCCGAAAGCAGTCTTGTATGTAGAATAGATGCATTGGTCTTGACTCTTGACGATGTGTACGCCTATTGATTGTATTATTAGTGACAGGGGTTTTTTTTACAAACACTTCAACTGGTCATAATTTATTAGTTATATTTTTATTGTGATCCTTGACTTAATAGATAGGTGATAAAGCTTTTAACTACTTAACTACTTTTTAACTACTTTTTTAACTACTTAAGTTAACGTTAACGTTTTTAACTACTTAAGCTAGAATTAATTGTATTCGTTGTCCAGTGTGTATTTACCCTTTGGTGAGTGCACATAGTGCCTGAAGATGCCGAACGTACAATAGTACGAATAGTACAAAACTTAAATCCATTAGAATTTGAATTCAAATTCCATCAAGTACCTTCGGTCGATAGTATTAATACTTACCTATAAGTTATTAATCAATATAATTAAATGAAAGGCGTCAAAAATGCATTATTTACATACAACAATAATTAATTACTAGTACCTACATCCCGAGATTACCGCTCAACGTATATATTTCAGCTTATAAAAATAAAATTGACATGGCAACATTTTATTATTTTTGTAAACGCATTTTAATTGTGTCGATTATTCTTGATTTTACATTCCTTAAATAGATATTTATGATTATGGCGCCACATTATTCCCCTCCATGTTTACATTTCTTTTATAATATTTTAATCAATTTAATTTGCAATAATTAATTCATAATCAAGACATGTTTTGGTTGTTAAAAGCTCAGCACGACATCGCTCAACGCTCAATTCTGACATATAAGACAAATGTCTAATCTCCCATACTGAATTATTATACAACGAAAAAAATCGAGATAAAATGATAGTCGCATTTTTTTAAAACATTCTTAACGGATAATTTTAACTGATTAGTGTTATCACGTAATTAAAAAAAATGCTTCATCGTCCGGCTGGTATCAAGCCCCAGGACTGCAAAATTTAATTTCCATGTATATTTATTATTTCAATAGTAAGCTTGTGATTTTTTGGGTTTTCTTATTTCTCAAGATTCAAGAATTCTCGAAAAATTTCGTTTTCTCGAGAATTCGAGATTGTCATTTTTTGTTTCTCGGAAAATCGACATGAATAATGCAATTATCTCTTCTTTCCAAAAATTGTTTTTTTTACTTTTTGGTAGTTTTTTTCCAGAAATTCGAAACAGAAACAAATTGTTAGCTACTTTTTAATGAGAAGTTTGACAAATTACATTTAGATTCGAACTCGAGACCTCTTTGATGATTTCTTGAGAAATGAGAATTCTCGAAATTTCGGAAATTAATTTCTCGAGATTGGCCTTTTTCTGGATATTACTAGAGAATTCTCGAGACGAGATTTCAGAAATCGTTCGATAACGGATATGGCACAAAAAGGAAATGAAGAAGATATGTAAAATATACTACTTATTTCATATTTATTTAAATTATATACGTGCGAATGAATGATTTTGTATCAATATTATACATTTTGCTAATATAATACAAACCAACCTATGTTTTTTTTTTCAATACGTAAGTAGTAGCTATCTAAGTACGTTATACTAGGCAGGTATTTAAAAATCTTTTCTTTACATTTACAGTAATAATTGTTTTGCCCTTCAAGCAGAATTAAAGTCGCGAATCAGATTACAGTAAATATTATTGCTTACTGTCATTTGACATTTTCAATCGTTAAAATCCAATTAGTGAGCCCTGCCTATCTTATTTATCAAATATAATTATTTAAGTACCCAGTCCGCCGTTGGGTATTACATTATGAACTGTGTAATTTTAAATTTACTCAGTTCTTGTCTTTTATGATAAAATAATATGTCACTGAGAGTAATGTTCATATTTGTAAATACCTACTGTATTTTATTATAAATTATAATATATTTATATCAATAATAATATTACGAGATTGTTTTATTATTACTGTTTAAGTTATAAAATAATCAGTTCAGCAATTTGAAATGTAAATGGTTCTTCATTAAGATCTACTTGGCCGGGCGAATTATAAGGGTGAGTATCGGTGGCGGTTTTCCATAAAGCGAATGATGCACGTACATCAAACTTTTTTCGATCTACTGCCTCTTTGAAGCATATTCTCTCCCTCTTTTGAATGAATCAAAAATCTACTGAAAACGTAAAACGTGAACGTACGTTTGATAAAAAAAATATAGGTATAAAAAACCTGATGTGTGTTCAAAACCAGAAAAGCCGGTTGCCGATATTACCGCAATCTCTAAAACACATCATTCGCATAACTATTAGTGAATTTTGTCGTAATTAGATAGAACGCATGTGGCTAAATTAGTAAATCATAATATTGGCCAGAATCTGATTGATGCGGATTCGATTCCTGCCTGACACCATATTTTTTTACCACGTTTTCATTAGCTCGCTTTCTTGTTTGTCCAGTACAAATTTTGCAATCGATTTTTAACTAACTTCCCGACTAGCTAGATATTTGAAACTTTTAGAATATATTAAAAAAACACGATGACAATGCATTCTTTTAATACTTTTAGCCATCTTTAAGCAGAATTGACATCATTTTCAGTTAATTCTGTTTTGTATGGAAAGTTAGTTCGGAAAAAATCCGCAAGGTGGCGCTTCGATCGAAATCAATGCTTGCACTTTTGCGTAACGGCGTTTGACGATTTTGAAAAAAGAATTGACTCGTTTTCTTGTTTTTTGTTTGTTTGTTTTTTACTTAATATTATTTAATACATAGAATTGTCAAGTTTACATGAATCAACAGAATTTAAAAACGTGGTATATAAAAAGTTAATCTAGTAATTATTTAATATTTAGGTAAATATATATATTTTTTAAGATGAGACATATTCATTGAGAGGAAAGTTTTGAAAAGATCTTTGGGGCTGGTCAAGCAAGTGGCATTTGGAGGTCAACGAATAATGAGGAGCTGTACACACTTTATGGGGGCGAAAAGATCACGTGGCATATAAAAATGCTGAGACTGCGCTGGATCGCCCACGTGCATAGAATACCGGAAGATATACCGGCGAGGCGGGCTATGTATGCAACCCCCGATGGCAAGAGAAGACCTAGTCGGCCAAGGGTGATTTAAAAACACTGGAGTGTGTCGGCGCTGGATCATCCAAGATGGAGGAAGTTTTTGAGAGGCCAAGACCCACCAGGGGTTGTAGTGCCATAATGATGATGACTATATTTTTAAGTGTTTACGAAATAACAATAAAAAATGTAGGAACTATTCATTGAGTAAAAAAAATACTTTTTAAAACAAGGATACTGGTGGAAACTTATTTAATTATATATCTTTTTATAAATAATAATGATAATAATAAAAATGCCAAATACAGGATAAAACATATTTAAATACGATGTTTGCTCTTTTCCATGCATCCCCATGGCTGCAAATCAGATATAATGATTCATACCCCAGAGGTGGGTACTTATATATTTTGTATTACAGATACAACCCATTGAGCAGTTCCTTTCTTGCCTTGCATTCTTCGTATAGCGCACCTCAGTGTGCAATAATTGCTTCAACTTTGGGAATTACTGTTATAGAAAATTTATGTGATTTCTTTACTGTCGAGCACACTGGTGACAGATTAATTATTTCACAAAAAATATTGAACCAAAAGTAACTTGTTAATCTTTTACTAGGCTAATAACTCTAAACTCTTAGATACAGCATACGGTTCCACAATGATCGCACCTATCCCGTCGAGTGCGGGCCGGCTACAAAAAAGCGCCGAAAGATGCTAATGCTCGATTTGACCCATCAAAGAAGAATAAAATACATGAAGAGGTATCTCGATCGATATTTTTTTAAGGTTCCGTATTATTCTAAAGTAATTAGCACAACAAGAAAACGTGTTTTTTCTCTCATGTTTCAATTACATAGGAGAGTAAATCGATATCATCTATGTTTTTTTAATACATAATATAACATATACCTATGTACTATCACTTCCCTCCATTTTGGTATGTGAATTTCTCAACTGTCACTTTGTGTTTTGTTTTCTTTTTTTATCGTCTGTATTTGGGATGAAGGTGGATAATTAAGGCACCGGAATTGTGATGGAAAATGGCGAGTTTATTTACGTTAATATTATAATCGTTACATTTTTAATAATTTAATTCTACGGAGGGCGAAATGTACGCGTTCGCGATTTTGCTGCTTGCAGCGTTCTGAGCGCCATCTTGTGATTTTTTTTCAACGAGAACCGTTGGCGAAAGAAGGTGACGTTGCAACATCTCCAACTGTCAACAAAATTTACGGCATTGCCGGCTGGACTCTTATTATTATTTATTTTCGTAATCAGCGCTTTATTATTTGTTGGCTTCGATACCGATTCGGGCCTCTCAAGATACACAAAGACATCCCCAATTGGGGACCATACGGGGTTGTCACAGTACGTAACATAATCATCATCACCATCGTCATCATCAACCTGAATTTATCCACTGCCGGATGAAGGCCTCTCCAAGCTGATTCCACTTCTCTCGGTCATGTGAATTGCGTTTCCACGTACTTCCGCAGAACTTTATCATGCCATCGATCCAGCGGCCTCTAGGTCTACCTTGTGGACGTTTTGTACCTCTTGGATACCACTGGACGACTAAATTTGTCCAACGATTGTCCCTTCTTCGAGCTACGTGTCCAGCCCATTTCCATTTGAGGTTGTTTGCGAACTCTAGTACATCATAAAGCCTTGTCTGTCTCCTTATTCACTCATTCCTATTTCTGTCCTTCCGCGTTATGCCCAGCATTCACCTCTCCTTACCACGTTGTGCTACTCTAAGTTTCTGCATCTCTCTTTAACTTAGGGTCCATGTTTCACACGCATATGTGATTACGGGAAGCACACACTGGTAGAACACCTTGCACTTTAGGCACAGTGAGAGATCACTTTTGAAGACATCATTCAGGCGGCCAAAAGCACTCCAGACTAGCTTTACTCTGCGAAAAATGTCATCAAATATACATCCATCTATCGACACTTGTTGTCCCAGATAGATGTACTTTTTCACCTGGTCGAGCTGAGTTGCCATTGATGAGGATCTCTTTTTGGCGCGCAAAGCAGTTGAACAAGTATTTGTTACATTTATTTTCAAGTCTACTTTGGTGCTTAGGTACTTCAGCGAGTTCCCGCATTCTGCTTTGGAGGTCTTCTGAGTCTTGGGAGAAAATAAATATACATAATTTTATTTATTATGGTCCTATTTGTACATCGAATAATCTCCAAATTTTAAAATAAACATAGGGAAATGGCTATTGCCAGATTTTGAAATGATTTATACACAAAATTAACAGGCCAAATAAAGTAAATATATTTATAAGAAAGTAAGTGGATGATGGATATTTCTTTCGTATTTTCATTCTACTAATAAAATATAAATTAAAATACTAAGGTGTGTCATATTTAGAATGTATATTATGTTGCATATTAATTTGTTATAGGCACCTAAAGTATTTTGAGGCAATTATCGAACGGGATGTCATCGCTTTTCACATATTTTTTTTTACATAATGGACAATAATTAATGACGAAGATCTTCACCAGAGGCCTCCGCGTTGAAAGCTGTTGGTATTTTTTTAAAACACCAAAGGATTTTTGTTATTTTTCCCTAACGAGTCGACCATCACACCTTTGTGGGGGAAAAAAGTAAAGAAGGTTTTTCATAAAAGATGAATTCGCGTCTTTCATTCGCTTGCCTCCATTCAAATGTTTGAAAAGCACTGTCTACGTCAGCGGTCAAAAGCCTTTTTGCAACTGAATAATAATGTACATACCTAATACTCCTTATTCATCCTCGGGTTATAAACGCTTAGTGTTGCATATACTACATAACGATACAATGACATTAAACTACAGAGAGAGAAACTCATTACAATATAATGAGTTAAATGTATTTATATAAAAGCTAAAAGCTTTTTTTATAATATGTATTACATACCTATTGACAAGTCTGTAGGATGATGTTGATTAGGACACTATTTATATATATACCGTATTGAGCGGATCAAGCATCTCATCACGCTGAGAGTGAAGAGACGACGGTGAACCTGGCTCCGCAACGTGCTGCAGACATCTGAACAGAATTTTAGCCTGACTTACTTGTTCTTCAAGCCAACTGGATTCCGGCGTCCTGGAAGGCCGCTAAATATTATTTACACAATGTATACGGAAGAGCTACGAGATGTTAAAGCAAAATAAGAAGAAGACGTAATTTGTTTACAATATTCAGAGTCTCGAACGTAATGTAAAGCGATAGACCGAATCCAAATGCCCATATGTTAACGCGTAAGTATTAGCCGATAGCTGGTTTTTTTTATTTTTCGGGTTGTCTTTTTGGAATTTGGCCAGCTGACTTTTGCTAGAGATCGTACAGATATTTTATAACAAAATAAATAGAATACAATTTTAAATTATTCTCAACTAAATTGGTTATAAGACCGCCAGAAGCCGATTCCAATCTATTTCGTGGATGTTACTATGTACACTTTTTTCATAACGGGTTGCTTCCTTTCCGTTATATATGTGATCTACGATGATATACGACACCCCCGATTATAGCACGCAGTCATTTTTGAAATCCAATACTAAAATTTAAGTAAATCATCATAAAGCCATAAACCCATTATTATAAAGATGAAAGTCATACAATGACATTAAACGCGTGTACTTTCACTTTATAAGCGTTTTCCGATTTTTATAATTCACATTTCTTCTCAGGGTCATATATCTTTGCGTTTTCCCATAACATACAGTTTTCACAGCGATTATATTAAGACGCGTCCCGATTCCTTCGAACAGGATAATATTATAATCGATGCAAAACAGTAATAAACATCAAAATGAGACTTACGTTTGGGGTTATGTCTAATAGTTTATTTCTTACAAACAACCAGTTACAATATTAATCCTACAATTGCAGGCAATAATATGTTGACAGAAAATGAACTTAAAAACTGACTGTATTATTCAATATGCAATACAAAACCATCGATCCTTCTTCTAATTTCAGTAACAATAATTTGAAAATGGACATACGTAATTTTTAATAGGTGGAAACTTGTAGGCTAGCTATTTTTTGAATAAAATAAATCCCTTAAAAAATATGAAATAGGAACAGAATGATAAATATTTGTGAAAACTTACCAAAACAACATGTTCCTCGAGTTTATCGTGAATATTTTCACACTAAAATGATAAATATTATTAATTAACTATTTCTTTTATTCAACTAATAATTTACAAGATTTAAAATGTACCATTCGCAATTAAGCATGGCAGTCGTAGCATAGTGGTAATGCACAGGGTGCGATACCCAATAGACGCAGGTTTATTATTTCCTATATTTTGTGTTTTCAGAATTGTGTATGTTTGATAAATATTGTTTAGAAAACACACAAAATAGTTTATTTAGAAGTTATAACGTTTACAAGAACGCACGAGTCAACTCGTCCATGGCCTGACGTGACATTCATGCTTTGACGAGTTAACGGGGCTCTGACAGTGATCAGATTAACACGAATCACAAAGTGCAGTGAGACATTTAAAAACTGATATTTGAACCATGAAATTTATACAATTGACTGGTAAGTAAATAATTAACATTTTTAAGTATTTTAATTAATATGTATCTACTGAAAAACATTAAAATCAAAAATATTTTTTATTAAATTTAAAGACACGAGTATCTGTATAGTTAACATACAATTTTAAAAATACCATTATAAAATGTGCGTTTGTTTAAGGCAGGGGTAGTCAACCTGGTCCCTACAACCCACTAGTGGGCGTTCTAGCATTATGGTGGGCAGTAGCGATTTTAAAAACATTTTCATTATGTTTTCATAAAATTCCCCGTGACAATTTAAATTTCAGAAAATATATTATTTGTATCACCCTGGCATAAGTTTAGTTCACGCTACGTAAGTATATGTGGAAAATGATATTCAGTTTATTGACACCTTACCCTACCTCATATCTTGTGGAATCAGGCTTTAGTGCTGTTAATCGTATTATGACCAAAGAAAGAAATCGCCTGAATATTTCTGAAAGAGGAGACCTTCGTTTGTTCCTTACAAAATTTTACTTTATAAATCACTGTTACAATATAAAATATAACTACTAACAGAGATACAAAAGTGGGCGGTAGGTACAAAAAGGTTGACTACCCCTGGTTTAAGGCTTTTATCCTAATATTACATAGTATTCTATAGTTATGTCGATCATTAAAATATAGTATAATAAATTATTCTAAAGAGCTTCTCTATTTTACAGCATATGTAATATTTAAAAGAATGTTATCAAACATAAAAATAATTCACTGATTACGTAACCAAAATAATAATTTATTGATCGGCCCGCGGGTCAAAGGCTATCGACCACTGGCCAACCTCTCTTTTATATCATATAAAAAGCATAAAGAAATTCCTTCTACAGTGGCTCGGGAACACAATTTGAAAATACTTAGGTACAGTTTGTTTAATAACATTATTAATGTTTTATTTTATTTTGTCATTAAACGGCAGCTACAGTTAAACGTATTTAAATGATTACACAGAAACTTGTTCTTTGCCGAAGAACTTGAGATAATATATTATTATAAGTAATTTTACGACTTTTCAACGAACTATTAAATTTACTTATGTCTTTTTTCTTTTTCGTTTCTGATCATTAAATTCCCTGATCGATAATATGGAGAATGACTCTGGGGTTGCTGACATCGAATCCACTAGAACTCAGCTATGTAGATGGTGACCATATTTGTGACCCAGTAATAAAACTCAGACACGTCCATTTTTATGATAAGGTATCATCCATTATTTTCGGTATTTTTGACAGTAAAGTTTGAAAGTACAAATCAACTGAATAGAAAAGTGAACCCATATTTTATTACATCACGTAAATGTGACATTTAATCCAATTTATATTATTATATCTACAACAGGTTCAGTAAAGATGGCATCACTGGGTCACTGTTTAAACAGCTCATTACAAAATGGAAGACGCCACGAAATTAACCAACAAAATAATTGATTATAAGATATCGTGTGTTACTGCCAAAAGTTTGTAAATCTCAAAATCACGATATGGAATAATTGCAATTTGAAGTTTGACATGCCCTCTAAAATCAGGTATAATGCTTATTTATTCGTGCTTTATGTGCTTGTTCTATAATCAGATTACCTTTTTTTCTAGCATACATATTTATATATATACACAATATAATCTAAATAACTAAATTATCGACTTACAAATTTTGACAGCAACCCCCATTATATATAATAGAAATGCAACGCTTGACACATACATATACAAGCCGACATACATTCGATGTCCATTTTTCTATACTTAATTTTTATTTACGCAATATAATAAATGCTCACTCATCTTTTATAAAATAATGCTCTTAAAATAAATCACATAAAATATTTAATAAAAAGAACTTTGATAAAATAATCCTGGCCTGAGATAAGTATAAGACATGGTAGGGCAATGGCGAAGGGTGGAGGTAGGCTGTTAAGATCCGCCATAAATAGTGCACACTAAACTTTGTCAGTCATACATATTTGTTTTCATTGAAAAAAGACTACAATTATTTACAGATGGTGTTGGTTAGTTTTTAAAAATCAATGAAACCTTGCGAAAACCAAGTCACAATAAATAATAGTCAAACAATACTCGTCTATCTATAAAATATCTAAAATTATGCAATTAAATCATACATAACTTTGGATATTTTATAGATTGAATAATTTAAAATATCTATTATAGTCTGGTTTAGGCAGGTTTTAATGAATTTTAAGAAAATGAACCGACAATATGTGTAATATGTATTCTTAATCCATCAAAAACAAATAAGTATGAATGAAAAATTGTTTGGTTTAGGCAGGGTTTAATTCATTTTTAAAAACTAACCAACATCATCAGTAAATTCAATCAATAAAAACAAATACGCATGACTAACAAAGTTTAACGTGCACTATTTATGGCGGATATTAACAGCCTACCTCCACCCATCGCCACTGTGGTAGGGGGTATAATTCAAAAGAATCAGCTCAACTAATTCAAATATTATTTAATAATAAAATTACTAAAACGTAGCCAGGGCTAACTTTTGTTACGTTTTGGTTACATTATTTTGCCTCCTCAAATCATCATTACGTAATATCACGCAGTCTATATCCGCAGTGTAAAAAGTTTGACAGTGAAATAATACCTCTATGCCCGAAAAATGGCGATATTATCTCAGATCGATTACCAATTTTCGTGTTAATTTATTAACCATTACAAGGTAAAAATTATAGGCTCAATTTTCTATTGATCTAATCAAAATTATTTATTATACTAAAGCCACTAAAGCTGTGGCAAACACGTTATTTATTACAATACTGTAGATAAACTCGGTTCTAAGATAATATTGTTTTGATTAATTTATAACCGAATATTTGGCAGTTTAAAATAAAAACTGTTTTATGAAGAAGACGTTTTCACACAATAACAAGAAGATGACAGATAATGCCTAATCCAGACAAAGATACATCGGGTTGGTGAACAAATTAACTGTTTGAAAGTTGTATCAAAAGACTTTCCGAACATTTAACATATTTTGTCAATGTAATTTTGTTTTTCCGACACGGACGAAAAACATTGTTCGTATACAGACATTATTTGGCTAGACTAGGCTTAATAGTGTATTTAGGTAAATTAGTATTTTTTACAACGTTTTTATTAGGTCGTATTCTTATTTATCAGGTGGTTGTTTATCCGGTACAAATCTTGCAATTGATTTTTAACTAACTTCCCGACTAGTTAGACATTTGAAATTTTTAGAATATATCAGAACACGATGCCAATGCATTTTTAATACTTTTAGCCATTTTTAAGAAGAATTGAATTCATTTTCAGTTAATTCTGTTTTGTATGAAGTATTTCGGAAAAAAATCCGTAATCCAATCCACTATTATTGGTTGCTAAGTGGGTGGTCCTAGCAACTAAATTATTAATATATACGTACGTTACTATGGAAATCAATATGACATGTGAAATTGACATTTCAGTATTATTTCTATCAAATATATTTTTTTGATCGTTTAAGCTAGTCTAGTCAAGTTTATATGGTTCAACAGAAAATTTAAAAACGTTATATATAAAAAGTTCTTTTTATCTTGTAATTATTTATTATTTAGTAGTCTGTAATTTATTTATGTAATTATTATGAAATTGGTATATAGTTAATTTAATATAATACGTTAATTAAATATAACATTAAAAAACATAAGGCTGCAATCGGCCGTTGTCGTCGGCTATCGAGGGTATTTAATCATATTTATGTATTCAGTCAATATAATTGTTACAATAAGTTGGCCGTCTAAACTGTCATAACTGTCTATCTCGCTCTAAAATTTAACACAGCCAAGAAAGGTGCTGTTAAAACATAGCACTTACTGTAATAATTATAATACGTCAATACATACATATGATAAACTACCCTCGATAGCCGCCGATAACAGCCTTGTGTATAGAATAGATTCGCAGATACAGTATGACTTTTGCACAGGGCACAATAATTAATTCTACATTCATCACTATTTAAACTACAATTCTAAACCAATGAACCCCTCTATATATAATATATTATATTAGTTACATTAATACCAATAGGTTTAATGAAATCAAATTGGATCAAAGTCAGACTAATTTTCTAAATTAACTGAATCGATAATGCTTACGTGTAATCATTACATTAAAAATGTATACTTTTTATAAAACAATTAACGTCATTATTTCCATGATATTTTGGTCGCTTTAAATTTATACAATAGATTAGGGAAGTAGAATATTCGTAATATTGCTTTCCAAGGTTTATGTAATAGTGTACCCCAGTGATTAGGATTATTAAATTTTCACGATATTTTCATATAACTAGTCTAATTTCCAGAAATATCAGACAGTCTTTTAAACTGAAGGTGGCCGTAAGCGAAATTTAATCGCTGATCGTTAGACCAATACCTACACGTAATTATTTCCAATTATTATAATCTACCAAATAATATAGGTACATACACAGAATATTTTCTTATTTGGGTTTCTATGTCGAACACGCATGGTGTATAGACCAGTGTTTCCCAACCACAACTGGTGCCGGTCTGCAGAAATTGTCAGCCGGAAACAGTCATCCACTTTAAAATGCACAATATGCCAACAATTCCAAACAAATTGTCATTCAAAAAAGTAATCACTCCATAGATATTATGCAATTAGCACTCGATAATATAGAAACCTAATCGGGTTATCATTTGATGTCACTTTGGTATCCAGATATAAAATACAAACATTTGTAGTATTCTGGCTTGGCGGATGATAAGTATTGCAGATGAAAGACAGTAGTAGAAAAGTTGTTCGTGATGATGGAGGAGGCGAGACTTTATTTACTGTTTCAAATAACTACAAGGGTACAATCGATGCAATATAATAAATATAATGATAATTTGGTGAGATGTGTCTTTAACGGAAACTTGTAATCGAGTAAGATGTTCAATCGATTCTGACCCGCTATTTATTGACCGGCGCACTATGAAATAATATGTTGAAATTATTATGAAATAGGTAATAATAATTCGCAATGTTATGAAATTGCAGATCCGCTCTATCATAGTATTACGAAATCATATTATATATATGTATTGGCTATAACTTAACTATAAGACATTATAATTTAGATATTGGTTACAGGAATCCGATGACAGCCATACATTGTTTGTTACAAAGCCATTAAATTATTATATACATCGAGTTGGTATGTACCTATTCATCTAAATAAGAAGACTCTTTTGGACATGTCAGTAATAAAAACGAAACAGGTAAAAAGAATGAATGACAATACACTGAAGCCACGGTGATTAACATATAATATATGATAAGAAGCAGCAGCGGATTTCGCACTATTTGTTTTAAATAAGCTTAAAATTCCAGGAATTATATTATTAACGGTACAAGTCGATTTACGAAGAGCCAGCCGGGAATTGCGTTAATTTTCATAGCCAATTTTTGCAAAATTAATGAATTCAAGAATGAAAACTTAACCTAACCTAACAAATAATCCAGTATATCGCAATCACGCACACTCTAGTGCACGCCAACCAAGGTCTTGGGAAGTTGCTTCTGGGACACTTTCGGCACAAATTTGAAGAGCGGTTAACGTTCATTACGCCACAGTATACGCCTGAATAGCGGGTGTGGAGACGTGGGGGTGGTGGAGGGAAAAGCAAGTATATCGGCTATTTTCAAAAATTGTTTGCCGCTGGCGTCCTTAAACTGGCAAGAACCTTATTAACAATTATTTAATTACTGATAATATAAGCTTTATTAATATGTTATGATAATATAACTATTACTTTTTCCGCGGTAGTGGTCCCCGAAATGTATCTCTTATTTTTACCGGTCTGCAGATTTAAAAAGGTTGTGAAACAGTGGTATAAACTGTAGAGAGTCTGAGTAATAATTAATTATTCCGGATTACTCGAAAATATGATTGGGACCGGTTTTGCTACCTTAACACTGTCGCCACTGAATATTTAAATAAATTAATAAATCTGTTTGTTAATCAAAACCGGTCGTGGCGTTCATAAATCACGGAATTAATGAGTTTTGTGTTATGAGTACCTACTAAATATTTCATTTTGTAACTAAATACGTTTGAGTGACTTCGTATTTTTGAAAGCATGAATCAATTATCGTGATAAAACACTTTGAGACAGTCATGGAAAACGTAACGTAAAATTAATATATTAGCTTATATTAGTTGAATGGAGTACAGGAGTGCTAGTAAACCTACTGCCTACGAGTCGTATTTGGACTATAAATAGTTGACTGTGTTAACTTATTTTGTTGAATTATTTATAAGTATAATGAATAAAATTATTAAAGAAAATTCTTAATATGTTATACCCACGATGGTCACGCGGCTTAAGCGTCGGCCTATATCGTCTTGGGTCCCAGGTTCAAATCCTGGGTCTGGCAAGTACACATATTTTTTACAACGTTTTTATTAGATCGTATTCTTATTTGTCCGGTGGTTGTTTATCCGGTACAAATCTTGCAATTGATTTTTAAATAACTTCCCGACTAGCTAGACATTTGAAACTTTTGGAATATATCAGAATACGATGCCAATGCATTCTTTTAATACTTTTAGCCATCTTTAAGTAGACTTGAATTCATTTTCAGTTAATTCTATTTTGTATGAAAAGTTATTTCGGAAGAAATCCGTAATCCAATCCACTATTATTCGTTGCTAAGTGGTTGGTTATAGCAACTAAATTATTAATATATACGTGCTTTACTATGGAAATAAAAGGTTTAAAGACTTAAATTAAAAATACATTTGAATGAATCTTTTTTTGACGTAATATCTTCACTACAATATTACAACTGGGAGTATGGATAACTGGATGTATGCTTTGTTTGAGGCTTTCACGGTTGTTTTTTATCGTAGTATATTCTTGGGTTTTCACCGTGTCTCCTTCTTCCTTCTTTACTCGACGTTTCGGGCTCGTTGCAGAGGCCATTATCAAGAGATATGTTTTATGATGAAACGTAGTGTAGGTATGTGAATGTAAACGTTGATGTTGAAATCCACAGAAACCCTGATAATATTAATAGGGATGATGGATTACGGTTAAAAACGTCATGACTTCCGGCACTATCAGCAAAATCTAATATTCGAGCCGGTATCCCCGGTCGTAATAATTGACAGATTACTCTGAGCAACGTTTGCTCTTAGATAATCGGATTCCTTTTGACATTCTAAGAGCAACGTTTACATTCACATACCTACACTACATTTCATCATAAAACATATCTCTTGATAATGGCCTCTGCAACGAGCCCGAAACGTCGAGTAAAGAAGGAAGAAGGAGACACGGTGAAAACCCAAGAATATACTACGATGGATGTATGCTATTTTTATAATATTGCTGAATCTGGCAACTTGCAAATGCATACGATACTTAGGAATTGAATTTTCAAAATAATATCACCAACTTTTAATGGACTGTATTAGTCATCGAATGGTGAACACCAAGTTTTCTTATACAATGTAGTTGTATTATATTAGTGATAAAATTAAATCCTTGCAAAATTTATTGAATACGATGTAATACGTAAAATTATTGTACCTATGTAAAAAGTATTTTGTTTCAGTCCTCTTTTTATGCAAGTTGGTGACTTTTTGCAGTAAGTATACGGTAGATATACACTTTGAGAGGTTTATTCAAACGTATTGCATGAAAATTCTCGGTATTTATAATATAAGTATTTATATCGTCACCAACTAGATAACTTGATTTTCACTGTTTTTGAGATATCTATTTAATATGATTCTACATTGTCGTACAAAATGATAAAACTAGGTTAGTCATAAGGATGGGAACTGTATTAATATTTTGTTTGAAAATATTAGATAACTTTAAAACCATAAGTGCATTAAATAAATACAATAAAATATCTACAATATTTTTTCATTTAATTGTTCCCAAAAGCACAATTTACCATTTTTATTTTAAATAATAATTATAACCTAGATTTTATGTCAATCAAGTAAAGTTTAAATATCTTTTCCCAACAATGACCAAATTAATCATAGTTATCTAGTTGTAGTATTGAGGTAACGATATAATAATTATGTAGATAGCTAAGTATTTTAAAAAGTTGAAATCTAATATTTTTCACCTAAATGTTAATAACAGTCGAAATATTTGAAAATAATTTAAAAAAAAAATAAACTCTAAGTATGGATTAAGTACCTACTTACTAGGTAATATATTATTTTTTTTAGTTTATATCTATATACCTATTTATAATTAGAATGTGGTCCATATAATGTTCTGTTTCTTACAAAGTTAATTTAAAATATTTTATCGTTAATTTGTAAGTATCTAGTAGAATAATGTTTTAACAGTTTCTTACCTACATACATTACTCAATTTTGTTATTACAAGGCCTATTATTAAATAAAACTACTTGTAAGGCCATTACACTGATTAGCGTTACATTTCAATTAAACTGAATTCAAAGCGCGATTATTATAAAGGTATTAAGAATGTCTATTATAAAATGGGAATTCAGCGCAAAAGCCTGGAGGCTTTGTATTAAAAGCTAACGGGACCAAACATCGTTTTTCCACATGGTACTGCTGAGTGCAAACAAATCAATTACAATTTTCCCGCCGCTCGATATTATGTTGTTGTGGACGGCAAAAAAGCAAAGATTGATTATGACAGTATAATTTAATTGAAAATCTTACCTGCCGGTACACCCCGAGAGCCGTCACAGGTGATAGAATCCAATCTATTCAAGAAATCCAGGTAACGTTCAACGTTTATAATAATATATTATAATACATGTCACTGTTATTAAACTGTCTATATATATTTTAACACTTCACTATCTTACAATACTAATATGATATCTACTGTTTTTTATTATTATGATAATTAATTATGAACTTATTTATTAGGTTTATTTTCACTTTTGCACTGTATATTTCGAAGAGTTTAGAATCAAAACAACATACACATTTTGGCGGTAAACTTTTCGTTGTGATAATCCTTTTAATCATAGAAACCGGCTTTATTCAAATCGCAACGTCTTTCACAGTCCTTAAATGCCACAATAAAATACGGAACGTACACAGTTTTCCTTTCACAAGCGGAAAAATAAACGCAGGGGGTGGCGTTGGCTCGTAAAATAACCTTAAAAACCCCCTTTGGCGGAAAATTTATGTGTGCTATGTAGCGGTAGTGCCTCCTCGTCAAAACGACTCGCGATATATTAGCATAATTTAAAATTGTTATGATTTAATGAGCCGTTAGAAGCTTATAAACATTACTCTGTTAGAAAATACACTCTTGACGTTAGTGTACTTGTCAAAAGTGCGCTATTTACGCGTGGAATTGAGCGTCGAACGGACGTCGTCTCAGCGCGACGTTTACGCTAGAACTAAAACAGCTTTTTGAAAAAGCTCCGCGCGCGCCGCACAGCCTTTGCGTGGGACGTACGTCGTACGCGTCTTCCAGCCACGCGAAACAATAACGTCAGTCCAATCTTATCTGGCGAGAATCCATTTAAAATAGGCGAACAATATTCCGGCGAGATTGTGGCGAAAATTACCGCCGAAACGAGTGTAAAGGCATTACCGAAAAGTCTACTCGTAACGTTACAGGTCATTTAGCATAAAAACACATTTCACACATTGAAATATTGCCCATATTTCAAAGCTTAAATATACGGTATATCGCCGAATCTCTGCGGAAAGTCACCAACTCAAATCTTTGAAGTGTAATACTTAATAAAACCTTCATTTTACAATTAATCTAAAAGCCAACGTAAAAAAAACAGTCTTCATGAAAAAAATATCTCTAGAATACGCTTTTCATTGTAACTATAAAATGACACAAAAATGCCATTTTTATTTTTAAAATAATATATTAATAATTACAAGATAAAAAGAACTTTTTATATACTTACAACGTATATAAATTTTCTGTTGAATCATATAAACTTGACTTGACTAGCTTAAACGATCAAAAAAACTGTACTTGATAAAAATAATACTGAAATGCCATTTTGATTTCCATAGTAACGCACGTATATATTAATAATTTAGTTGCTAGGACCATCGGCTTAGCTACCAATAATGGTGTCGAAATAACTTTTTAAACAAAACAGAATTAACTTAAAATGAATTTAATTCTACTTAAAGATGGCTAAAAGTATTAAAAAATGCATTGGCATCGTGTTCTGATATATTCTAAAAGTTTCAAATATCTAGCTAGTCTGGAAGTTAGTTAAAAATCGATTGCAAGATTTGTACCGGACAAAAAACCACTGGACAAATAAGAATACGAGCTAAGAAAAACGTTGTAAAATGAGTAGGTATGACATAAATTATGTAAATACGAATTATAACATTATTTATTTTGTAGTATTAATCTGTGTCCTTGAAGTGCAGAACCTACCTGCCAAATTGCGACGGTAGTACATGTGTTTAACCAAATTGCTTCGGATGTAAATATATTCCATTTGCGTGATAATGAGTTTAGGTGGATGCCGTTTTATAAACTCTTAAAATATTGGTCTACTTAGCTTACCTATTCGGTATACTTTCATGGAGGTACTTTTCTGTTTACTTGTACATTTTATTTTTTATTTCATTTTTTTTTTTTTAACATATTGTGGACATTACAAATTATAAGTTTAAGACGTTCACAACATGACATTTAGAAAGAAAGATATATAAATATAACAGTATTATATAAAAAAAGAGATATATCAGTAGATGAATTAGATAGGTACAAGGAAGTACACCGGATGAGTTAAGCAGACCCTATTTTAAGATTTTATAAAACAACATCCACCTAAACTCATTCTCACGTAGGTGGAATATATCAACACCCGAAGCAATTTCGTTGAACATAGTTATCACTCTCCCAATTGGCATTACCAGTGGCAGGTTGGTTCTGTACCTTGGGAGAATAAACAACTGGTGGTCTCTATTTCTAAGATAGTTATCAGGGACACACAGGTCAACACTGCCCAGAATGGCAGAGTTCTCATTTATACCTTGTATAAGTCGAAAAAAATACGTAGCTAAATAAAGATTTCTTCTAAATTGCAGACTGCAGTATGTAAGCATGCCTAAGAGAAAGTCAGTTGGATAAAGCCACGGATAGTATCCATACAACCTCAAGTAAAGGAGTCTCAAGAATTTCTTCTGTACCCTCTCCACCATAAGGCCATTTTTTATTACCCTTCTAATTAATCTTCTTTTAAGTTTTTTTGTAGTGTAATGTTACGTATTTATTTGTTTTTCCCCATAGGTTCGGTTTTGTGTCATATCGATACTGACTATGAAGTATTTTTAAACTCTGTAGGTCCGATTATTTTCACCATAAATTTCACGTAATACCCAAAACGTAGCTCAATTAGATTTGTATATCGTCACCTCAATACTACAACTAGATAACTCTGATTTGGTCATTGTTGGAAAAATTAAATTTAAATATTACTTGATTAACATAAATTTAGGCTATAATTATTATTTAGGGGCAAGTTGTGTTCCTCTGGACAATCTCCAGTTTTAAGCTTTCCTGATTTTTTTCCTCAAAAACTATAAAAAAAATAGAAAAAAAGATTAAACTATTTCGAGCTCAAATAAATGATGCATCACTTTTTATTTTTTGTTTCAATGAATGTTTTTCAATAAGCGAGATATAGACACTTTTATAAAAACCCCTAAATTGTCCAGATGAACATGTCCATGTATGTTCCTCTGGACATAGGGTCATGTTCTTCTGGACAGTATTGTTCCTCTGGACAGCACATAATCAATCATTTTTAACTTAGGTATAACCTATATATAAAACAATATTTATTACTCAAAATATTTTTATTTAAATTGGCAATAAAAATAATACATTTTTTTTATACATAAGTACTATTTAATGAGACAAACATAGTCAAATTTTATCTCTTTGTAAGTACGTCTGCAATTAATAGATACCTACTCACTACTAACAGATTTGTCCGATTCATTATTTCAAATATTTTATATTTTAAACACTTTTTACAGACAAAAAAACCTTCACGTCACTCCCTGGTATGTTTCCTCTATCAAATCACATGTTATTAGGTACGCTAGTTTCAGTACCCAACCTTTGACAAATGCCACAAGTAACCATTAACTCATTACTTAAGATCTCTCGATGCATGGTTTGTGGTATTTGGCTGATACCGAGATCGACAGAAAAAATAATTGTATTCCTTTTTTCAGTTTTACTTTTAGCTTAATATGTCCCGTATAATTTTGTTTTTAGATTCATTTTTTATGTTTCTTTTCAATGTCATTGATATTAATGCATTTTTCTATGGTGTGTTAGTCAATATCCGGGATTTTCCTGGTTTACTACCATGGACGAATTTTTTGGGCGTGCTTTTAGGAAAGGACTAACTATTTCAGGTAATTTGCTTGTATGCACCATTTTCCTGCCTCAAGGTAAAAAGAAAATGTCTCGTGCACCTGGTCAGTTGGCAACTGAGCAACTTGGATTGACTCAGAATTCTTTGTTTCCATGACTGAAATAGAGCCGTCCTCCTGTTGGTTTATTATAATTGGTTCAAGATTTTGCGGACGATCTTTGACATATGCAGATAAAAAATCATCTTCTGTAAAAATAGCATAGTTGAGAGGAGTATTACCTGTTACTTAAAATTGCTTACAACAGATTGTCAATAAGTTATGATCCACGAGGTGATCCCTTGTCTTTCCAAGTTTGCTGCGTGGCACTTTAATATAAACTGGGTGGAGGTTAAGTTACTTTGTTCATAAAAATATGATGCATTGTTCCTCTGGACGTGTCCAGAGGAACATGGCATGGCAATTTTTAACTGTTTTTAATATTGTACTTTTTGGGGTTAAGTTATCAAAGAGGTAAAAGCATTCTAAAAGAATACACTGTTATATGACATTAAATAGAGCCATACAAGGCGTCTTTACAATAAAAAAGTCACTTGATAATAAACAAAAACACTTAATTTTTCTTTGACAAAAAGACAAACACTATGATTGTCTTTCACTTTGAGACATGAGACTAAACGTCAGGACAGTTTTGCCTGGTGTAAAAATGTGCGTTCGAATGTGTTGAAAGAAGAAAAATATGATTGCCCGTTTACGATAAAACACCACTGTCCAGAGGAACACAACTTGCCCCTAAAATAAAAATGGAAAATTGTGCTTGTCTAATTAAGAACAATGAAATGATGTTCAATTTTATGAAAAAATATTGTAGATTGTATATTATTTCATTTATTTAATGCATTTAGGGTTTTAAAGATAATATCTAATATTTTCAAACACAAAATTAATACAGTTTCCATAAACTTCTGACTTAGGTACCTAGTTTTTTAATTTTGTATAGAAGGAAATGTAGAATCATATTCAATAGCTATTTCAAAAATAGTGAAAATCAGGTTACCTAGTTGTAGTATTGAGGTGATGATATGCTGTACAACTCTGTATCTTTCCATTATGATTTTCTAAACAATACTAAACACAGTTGTCAATTTTAATGGAAATCAGAAAAAAAATGTCTACTATGACGATTTAAAAATCTATACTATCTACTATCTAATCCTACTATTTGATAACCATAAATAAGTCATGTTATAATATCATTATCTCGATTTAATAATTAAACTGTGTGTCTTTTGGCGAAATTTTGTTTTATTAGAATTACTTCACAAGAATCATCGACGAATCGATATCTCATAGAATATTTAAATTTGAAACCCAATATCTAGGATTTTTAAGCAATGATATTTGTAATATTGTCGACAGATGTATTAGGCTGAAAATTTATAACTTGTTATAAATTATAACTCTAAGCCTGGTTTAAAAATATTGTTAGTTGATGAGTTTTTGCGGTAATACGACAATGTCACCATACTTGCTTCGTCTCCCTTTTGATAATATTACAGTATACACACAGAATAAGCGCTAGGAGGAACTTTGTCTATGTGAGCAATTTTCAATCGTGCTTTGATAACGTAAAGTGTTCTTACCTTACGTTCAAATTCAATTACAATCTCGCGCACTGAATAACGAGAGAATCTGTCAATGGGTTTAATTCATAGAATGAACTTTGTCTTACAATTTTGAAAACGATACTCAGGTATTTAGGTTCGATGCATAATTATTCATGGATTAACTAATTTAACTATATTATTTTATATAGCCTATAGATATGATCATAACAATGTTTTCATTTATTTTTACTATATACACAAAATAGATTTAGCGAAAAACCTCACAAGGAAATCGGCAGGATGGGCAATCGTTAGAAAAATCTAGTCATACGGTGATATTCAAATGGTATAATATAACGTCTGAACGATTGAGCTAGATCACTGATTCCTAACATTTTTCGTACCGCGACACTCTTTTTTAATAACCAAGTAACCTGAATCCTCCCGCCACATTAGCATAAAAAGACAATTTTAATAGACCAAGTAAAATACATATTATTTAAACAAAAATCTCGTTGTTCATTATTTAATTATCGAACATACATAATTTGAAAACACTTCTGAGAAACATATAACCAATAGATGAAATCTTTTTTGAATAAAATACGACACCAAACAGAAATCGAACCTGCGTCTTTCGGGATTCACGCCCACGCGCATTGACCATAATCATATAGGCATCTTATCTAATTGCGACGAAAACTTTTTTTACAATACTCACTGAAGTGCTTTCTAAATTGTTACATTCTTAAATGTTATGAATTATTCGTCGAATTAAAAAAAGTTAATTTAATTATCGATCATTGTATACTTTCTTTCAGTTTTGCATCTGAATTAGCAATCATCGCGTCAATTTCTTTTATGTATTTTTTTATGTGGCTCATCATTTTTTTAAACATTTTTTTTCTTAATTTCACATTATTGAGACATTTGCATTGATAACTATTTCAAGCCATGCACCCGTCCTTAGAATACGAGAAGATAAGCTGTAAAACTTTACTCGTATAGTGGTAAATTATCTTCAGTAGGATAGGGTAAAATTTATATTTATTGTAAAAAAATTAATAGGTACGTAATCATCAAGATAGGTCGATTCACTGTCTGAAGTTGACTAGTTCCTGTTATCCCTCCCTATCTTTCCTGCCTAGCTTACTGATCCAGTAGATTTAAAGGCGGATAGAAAGACCACAAAAGAAACCACTTAACAAGGTAAGCATACAAAAAATCAAGATATAATAAATACCTATGGTAAAACCAGTATTGTCAGATAAGATTTATAGAATTTCTCACATGAAGACCCAAAATTTCTCATTTGAACCAAAAATTACAGTGAGTAAGTAGTTCATAATTACCGCGGTTTTCAGATTGAAAATAAGGTCAACTGTTGACACACAATAATCGAAAATTCATACTTATGTATCGTGCAACTTTAAATGCTAATAAACGTTAAATAAAACAGCATTTTTTTTCCTTATCCGTAGAACAAATTTGCAAGGAAAGTATGTTATGAAAATGTTACTTTTTATCAGAATTTAAGAATAATTGACAACTCCCTAAAAATCACATCGCGACCCATGTGCTGGAAATCGGTGAGTTAGACGCCTTTGGGTGGAGGATATAATATATACATACCCCACCATAAATCGTCCGTTGTTCGAATTTATAACTAAGCTCATCATAGTATAAAAAGTAATGAATGGTATGTCAAATGTTAGCATGAGGCGCCTTCACTCAGCGGACAACTACTTATACTGGTGGACCGAGACAAATGGAATCAGCTTTATCCTGCAGTGGATTGATCCAAGCCGTACATATTTTGGTGGAAAGTTTATGTATACTTACTTATATTAATTACATAATATTACACACAGAATTATTAAACAACGCCTACGGCTGGTGTCGTTCTCTGAACAGTATTGATATGAAAAATTGAGTTTCACAAATATTTATACTTATAAACTAGTCGAATCGCTGGTTATTTTACTATTTTACGTATATGTATATGCAAGTAGATCGAAATATCATATACCTGTCGAGTGCCTAATCCTGCATTGATGAGCAGATATAGACGAACTATGTCTAGAAACAGATTTTCTATTTATGAAGATGAAAAACTTATGACATAAACCAGGTATGGCGAACCTATGACATGCGTGTCACTGAAA
This sequence comes from Rhyacophila brunnea, assembly GCF_057557595.1. NCBI lineage: Eukaryota > Metazoa > Arthropoda > Insecta > Trichoptera > Rhyacophilidae > Rhyacophila > Rhyacophila brunnea. The sequence goes on from NW_028232774.1 coordinate 29,392,754, forward strand.
GACACACGAACCATTTTGTATGGCACGTAAGTAAATTATCTATGTAAAATGTAAAGGATTATTAGTTTTATTTGATTAATTAATTGTTTAATTAAATAAAACAAATAATTAATCAAGTAATACAATGCAGTTCCACCATGAATTGACAGTTAACACTATAAAAGAGATTAGTCGTTTTTTTAATATACATTTAGGTAGTTAATTTTTCTAAAATCTACTGTATTTTTAAAAGTTACTTTTTTGTCTACATTGTCAATAAGCGATAATTTGAATAATTATATGTTTATTGATATCCCTACCCATACCAATAATAATATGATGTATCTGAAGAAAAGTATTTTTATTGTAGAATATGAATGAAACTCATTTACTAAACTTATACGTTTGATTCTATGAAAAAATAGCAAACCGCTATTTTTAGACTCTCTGTATGAATTATTTCATATTGAAAGAAAAACATTACCTTCGAAATAGTTATACGATCTGTACGTTTCTGTAATAATCCGAATCCTTAATTTTTATCGTCAAAAAGTCTTCAATTACAACGGCAATTATATAAATTGACACCAAACAAACAACAAATAACTTGATAAAATGCAAAAAAGTATGTAAGTATTTAAAAAATATAATATCGTACTTATATGTTTTCGTAGCCCTCGGTGATTGATGTAATTACGAAGAAACGCTTCACGCGGCTGGGACATGTGTTCCGGATGCCGCCAGAGAGTGCAACACATCGTACACTTGTGGCACAGCCTCAAGGGTTCCGTCCCCATGACCGGCCTTCCCTCACCCTGCAGCGGTACTACAAAAGCGACATACGCACTGCAGGTCTGACATGGCTGAAGGCGCGAGAGTTAGCGATGGACCTAGGGAAGTAGCACGAACTTGTGCTTACCCTACGCCCCAATGCTGGAGCGTGATAGGGTGAAATAGTAGTATCATTAGTTATACGTTTTGGTAATTTTACAAAAACCCAATGTATTAAGTATTTTAATTTTCTTAGATTTTTAAATTTGATACACTTATTGAAAAAGGCTTTCAAGCCCTGATATAGACTATGAGAATGCAATAAACATTGTAGCCAAAAAAACACGGAGAAAAACGATGGACGATTTAATTTACGATAAATATAGTAGGTATATGCAGTAGGTACCTATTTCTTTAGATGTGTAATGTATACGAAAAAAACAAGAATATAGATAATCTAGAAATTTTATAAGAATACTGAAAATAAGTAAGAGTACGTACTATATTGTAGGTTTATTAAAAGAGTATCTCTTTGGTTGAACCGTCTGAAATAAATTATTTTATACCAGGATTTATTGATTAGAAGAAATACCATCATACTTGAAAGACTTTCAATCATAATAATATATAAGACTAAATGCAATAGCACATCTATCAGAAAATTATTCCAGAGCTTTTGGAAGCTCACAGTTGTATCTTGCTCACATGTATTAACATTTACAGCCAGCTCTTTTACACAAAATATTCTCATCTCTTTCTGTCTCACCGTACAAATTGTATAAGCGCTTTCACTCTAAATAGCATTGTGTTTCTCTATTTTCTTCTCTACAAATGAAACTAGACTTTTTAATGAATTTCCAATACAAGAGGTAAGCTTTTTTCAATTTGCGACGTCTGTATAAGGCAATTATGTGTCAAATTGGTCGAGCAGAAGAGTTTTGCAAATTATTTTTTTTTTGTTTTCCATTTCGCTTCGCTATTTTTATGGTGGGACACTTTAGTTGATTCTGAGAAATAAATTAGTACGTGTATTTATTCATTTGTCCATAATTCGTGTAAGTACGATTAATTTATTTTATTTTAATTTAAATTGTGTTATTCAATTTGTTTAATATAATATGGATACATTACTAACAAAATATATACCACTAAACCTAATTGAAACGCCATTTCTACTTCAATAGACAATATTACGAGTCCACGGTTTCAGATATGTATATAAAAAAATACACATGATAACTTTCAAAACTCGTGAGTGACTGGCAACATTATTCGGATAAATAAAATAGGTAAGTATGTATCTACCTATAATTCAAATATAATTCGCAAATCTGCATGTGTCATTGCTTGTCGTCAATGGCGTTACTTCCAAGGATAACGGAAGTAAACTAGACATCACAAAACCGAAAAAAAAATTACAGTCCTGTTAAACCTTTTATGTTAATTAATACATTATGTTTCCAACTAGTGAGGTGATTTTTTTAATGGAAAGATATTTCCGTTATTACTAAGTTTATGTACCTATTTCTATATATACGAGTACCTAATGATGCTTCTCGGTTTGCCGCCCTTCGATTAACTGCCGCCCTTAAGCGATACTCAATCTGCCTACCCCCATGGGACGTCACTGACTCCCAGGTTCGAATCCTGGGTCTGGCAAGTACACCTATTGTTTTTCAATTTGTCTGAGTCAGAGTATGGACCTAATAGGTTGAGCAAGTGGCTGACATCCATTTCTCGTAAAAACAAAATCTGTTAATACAAACCTATACCATGTGGAGGCCTACATAATAATAATCTTATTAGGATCGGACATGGTCGAATATACATCATATGGACTTGTGTATTCTCTTTTTAAATTATTTATTTATTCACTACATGATTTTATTTCATACCGCACTGTATTTAATTGTTGGTGAGCTATTATTTAAATAAGAACATTTACATGAAATGCATAATATATGTTATATTACAGTCAATCATACACGATGTCATAGACAACACAATCAGTTGATATGGCAACGGGCTGGACAAGTAGCTCAGTAAATGAATAATCACTGGACTAAGCATCCATTGGACATCCTGTGGGAGATAAATTACTGGTAATGAACAGGTAATGACCGAGAAGATTATAAGGGACCAGAAGGGATTAATCAGCATATTTATCTCAACTGAGAATGATTTTTTTAATAGCACTAGAGCTTAGGGTGGGTCCTGTTGCTATCGCCAATATCCTACTCCGTCATCTCCTTTTCTTTAATTTGAAAATCCAGTTCGATACGCTGAGAGTTTGGAAGTCCTCTTTCACTCCTACCAATCACCTCATATTTTCACAGTGGTGGGGGTTGATATGAGAAGGCCTGAGACACTGACAGGCTTGGAGATCTCCTTTCAAAATTTTGCATGTGCGATTAACCGCCATCGGGTATTAAAAATAATATAACATACCTAGTTACATTACTAAGATTTTAACAATCAATCTTTTTTATTTTTTAACACTCAGATACTCTTTGACGAAGCAACCACGTCATTTGTTTCATTGAACACCACCATTACCACGTTTGTCGTCTCGTAGACCAGTGCTCCGCAACCGGTGTACTGCGGCATGTTCCATGTTCTATCAAATAAAAACCATGTAGTCTAGCCGACAAATCACCATGGGCAGTCAGGTACTGGCGTACCAAGGTCTGAAGTGGTGACGTTGTTGGATTCGATGGATATAGAGCTATCCATAAAGTTTATGATGGAACCCCTGGACCGCTCCCGGGGGAGATGGACGGGTGACGTCGAGAGGGATTCAGAGAGACTGAGTTTGACCGACAGGAGAGAGAGAGCTCGGGATAGAGATACCTTAGTATGGTTGTGCGAAGGGTGACTTTTTGAAAGAGGAAGGCTGTGGAGATATGAGAAAAAAATATACTTGTCAGATATACTTACGGGTAATAAGGAGATAATCCGATATTACTACTGATGAATATGTACACAACACAATGACACACATCACAAGATACAATTATTTTTTTATTTTTAATTATATCTCATTGAATGCAATAGATTTTTTTTAATCATTTTATGTAGTTAATGTAGTTATTATATGCTTAAAACGAAAGACATCGACAATAAACATATCCCTAAAGAGTGTAGGACCTACAGTAAGCGTATTCTGTAGCGCTTATAGATTCGGTTCAAATTTACAGACATGCTTGATGTTATGTGACGTCATAGCGATACAAAATGTAGTTTGGATTCTGTCGATCGGTATCCGAAGCTAATTCAGTTGAAAATAGATGGCGCTTGTGGCCATTTATTTTTTATTCGAAACTCAACTAAATTAAAAGGTATTCTAAATTTTGACGATAGATAACTCAATTGTTTTATATTTTACATACATATTTTTTATTTAACTATTTTAATATAAATCAAATACTTGAAGATATATTTTTCTTAGAAGGTAGGCTTTAAATAATCGCCTAGTATGGAGCAAGGCCTGAACAAAAACGATGCATGAGTGCGAGTGAAAAAGTATTCGGCACCCTTACAATCTCTGCGACACGCGCTAGAGTAAGATAAAAGGTCTACTAGCTACAAGCCAGTTTCCAAAAGTATCACCATCAAATCGGGGCGAAACGCTTCACATAGCGTCGATAACTTGCGAGCTCGTGTTGCTAAAAATTGATATTTTTGTGTTAAACATAAAGTCAGTGGTAAATATTTTTTGTTAATTAAGTAGGAAAGATGGTTCTGTGTGTTGTATTAAAATATGGTAGCCGTACTGATAACCAAGAAGATGGTATTACGTTTCATAAGTAAGTTGATACATGTTCGTGATAATTTATTTGTATATTATTATATATTTTAATATCAGTGACCTAGTGTTTCTTTAAAATAACTTAAATTATGGATATCTTTATCTAATGGTTGCATTTTGACCGCTTAAAAATACTATATAACGTAAAAAAATAGAAAATTGTATTTTAATTCTGAGCGTCTAGTGCGAGCACCTTGGGCGAGCACTAGCGAAATGGTCTATGGTCTCGAACATTTGTAGACGAATGCGTTCGCTCGCTCACAAACCAAACGCAAGGCACGCGGCTTCATTTAGCAATGCAACGGGTGGCGTCTAGATGTATCTATAGTCTAAGGTATGGAGCCTTCGCCACTGGCAGACGGCCATGGACCTGAATGGTCTGTAGCCCCGGTTAAGCTATATAAAATATCTCAGGTGTTGTAAAATTATGTTTGTTCGAGAAACATAATATCGTAAAAACAAACTACTTATATAAGTAGGTAATCAGTAAGTATATTTTTAGGTGTTCCATTTATTATGTATTTTTATTAAAAATAATATAAATTCATTTAACGCCAAATATTATAATCTTCTTGAATTTGATTACGTACTGGAAAATCATAAATACATTACTGCATAGATTTTCTCTATAGTGCATTTAATTTTCTTAACGACCCAGTAGTATTTCCTTCCAAATAGTAGCAAACTTGTTATTCACCGTCGTATTCTCTCCCGTATAAAATACATAAGTCCGTCTCATCCAGCGGCACACTTATTTGCATGCCGTCTCGCTCATTTGCATTGCTGTCAGTGTATCCCCCGTCTCCCTCCTACGTGTTAGGGTCATTTGTATTCCGAGTTGTATCGCAAATACCAAGGCTTCTAAATGTATTCAAATTCTCTAATAGGAATAATAAATTATTCCTGTATTATTATTTGACCAGTAACTCGTATTCGGGTAATAATTACATTATTTGATCGTGCCGGCGAAAAAGGCCAATGAAACTTTATTTATTTTTTGTATTCGCGTGAAGTTCGTGCTAATGAACAAGGAAAGTAAACGAAATTAGTCGTTGGGTTTCTGTTTTAAATTATGACATTTTAGGGGCGGTCAGCGATAACGTATTTAACTTGTAATATTAAATGGTACATTTAGAATATAATTAAATATATAAAAAAAAACCTCCCAATAAAATAAGCAATCATTTTCTATTTTAAATTGAACGATTCGTCGAGAGGTGTGGTAGCATTTATTACGGAGTGGCGAAGATTGCCTGTTAGACGGAAGTAAATTATTGTCGGCTTATAGACCAGTGATAGTGATTAGTCGCCCGTGAAAACAACGTTTTTTTTAAAGGAAAACTGCAATTTTTGAGAAGACCACCAAGTTTGGTATTACACTTGGAAACGAAACCACATGAAATTGATCTCCCAACAAAATGGCCACCATTTTTTCTGAAATAAAATTATTATCCAAAGTTCTATTATCATTAACTCATATTGTGCTGACACCGCGACTGGCGCGTTTGCGTTAGTTGGCCATTAGATATAATTAACATGATATTTAAATGTGATAATTAAATAGTAATTAACAGCGGTGATTGTGTCAAGTTATAATTTTTACCAAAGTCGAAAGATTATTCAGACTTAGTTCTCAATGATATCCAAATTTCTTATATTTGATATTTATACGGCACGTCAGCCCTTAATGATTCCATGTACTGTATATAAGTCGAAATAAATTGAATGATTTGGGATATCTTTGAGAGGTAAACCTGAACAATCTCTAAATATGTATTATGTCATTTAAATGCCCTGTTTCGACTCATTCAAGAAATCAACATTGATTTCATGATCACCTAAAATAAATTAATATCATAAAAGAGTATTGTGATATGTAGTTGCATTGTAAATAGGGCATATTATTACCTCAACGCTAGAGTATTTAAAGCAATAGGGACCTGCCAGATGGTACAGACGGGACGTACCTACATCTCAGTAGATACGATATTTCTAAATATTTATTATGTTAAATATAGTCATCCCTTAATAATAAAATATAGACAAAAAATAAATAGTAGAGAAATGTGATTTTTTTAAAGAAAAGCTAAAAAATAGTTCTCAATATTTTAGATGGAAAAAAATAGGCTGGATATCGGTTTGGATAGAAGGGGAAAATACAGTAAAGAAGTGCTTAAAAAGCTCACAGTGATATTTTTCAAGAAGGGCTTTTGTATTGTTGTATAATAGTCAAATATTAAACATTTCTATCTACGCCACTGATTATAAACGTCGTTATTTTGAAATTGAGAATAATGCTTTATTTTGGTGCATAAGGTGTAATACTTTTTGAATTTATTCTTTTATCAACACCTACAACACTAATTATACATTTAATGTAGTATATTATGTCTAATAATATTGTATCGATAAATAGGAAATATATTCGGTAAAGCAGTCATTGGAGTTTGTAATTGGCTCGTATTTTGTTGATAAATTGCAACATTTTTCGTTCTGTATTTATCGTAATAAAATATTATGTACTTTATAATGGTTGAATATAATATTATTCTCTCAATGTTCATTATTTCCTATTTAATAAATGCAGCTCTATCCAATACCTAAGTTGTATAGAATAATTAAATTATTACACAGAAAATAATATTTTTCTAACTGAGGTAGTGAATAACAATGGAACATTAAATAAATAAATGCCTACGATTCAAAATAAAACAAATAAATAGGTACTACAAAAAAAATGTCAAAAGGACTCAACTATCAGCTAAAAATTGTGATCGATCAACGGATTATCTCATAAACGGAATTAAATAGGTACCTATACTATTTGTATTGTTGTTTTTATTTAATAAAACGCAATTTTTTTTTTTTTTTTAATAAATTGCGTTTTATTAAATAAAAACAACAATACAATGCAGTTCCACCATGAATTGACAGTTAACAAAATAAAAGAAATTATACTATTTGTATTTATATTAAACATTATATTCGTAATTTGAATAGTTTGTTATATTCTGAAACAATTTTACTGCCATGCTCAGGTAATAAACCTTATTTTTTTCTGAAACCAATATAAACACAATTAATGCGTATTATGCATAGTTTACATGCCTTGTGGATAGTTTCTTAGATTTTATGATGTCTAAATAAAATTCACTTTAACAGTTCACATTATACCTTGAATTAATGTACATTGCACATCATTAAGAAAGGGTGCTCAGAACGTTTTAATCAGTAGTCACGCAGTCCTTCGGGACCCACAGTTTGTTGGCGCTAATGTAGCTAGTTGATCTCAATGTACACTGCGTCCGATTCCTCTGGCACACTTATTATCGCTCTGTCCCGCTCGTTCGCGGGCTATTTTGTATGCACCGTCTCCCTCGCGCGACCCGCGACTGCGATTCTCGAGGTACCAGACACGACGCTAAGGGGTTAACACGTCGTTGCCCCGATATTTTTTTATTGGTAAAATAAGGAATCCCCAACTGTTTTGGTCTTTAAAACCCGCACAATATAGGCTGAAAAATTTTTCTCACTACACTAACTATACACGTTTGAAAGTGATCCCCATGTCGTCTCACACGTGGAAGCAGGGTGAATCGCCAACAACCCGAGACGCTTCTTTTCAATAAAACTGAAAAAAGGGAGTGCCACCATGTCACCATACCTATACTGCGTTTATTGTATTGTGTAGTAAGATACGTGGCATTCCTTAATCTAAGGTCTTATCCAGATGGCGCGATTTGTCTCGCGCGTTCTCCATGTATAAGTGAACTAATTGAGCCGTCCACATGCACTCGCAGAGTGATAGCTCTCACGCAATAAGCGCGAGCGAACGCGAGACTCTCAAGAACGAGACATTTATTTTTATGACAATTCAAAAATTAATACGTTACCTAGACTAAAAGAGCTAGAATATAGGACATATAACTGCGATCGAATCAGATCTGGCTCTCTCTTTGTTTTTTAGATGTATTGAGAGTTTTTCTTGGTTTATATTTATCCAGTAAAAAAAATCATACTATTATAATATGCAAACCATTTTCATATTATAAATGATATCGGAACCACTGCCAGATTTTTGAGTAAATTATTTTTGACATTTCCTTCTGTAGGAAGCTAGAAGAGACTATCTTTTTCTTCGCCTCTTCGCAACGGATACCTATTGCCGTCGCATTTTCATCTTAATCAACATTATATTAAATATCTATCGGAGAGCAAGGCTGACAGACATTGTTCATTGCATTACAAGACTTCATTGACAGTAAAGTTGCTACATTAGTAGAATGAATGACCAGTGGTGAAGAAAGTTGAAATGGCAGTATCAAACGGAATATCAAAAATTGGGTGACCTGCTACCTGATGGATAATATCAGGGAAGTGGGAGAAATCTATGTCCAGTTATAGATTTTTGCAATCTAAAGAAGAAGTGGAATAGGAACGCGCACTAATTTAATGAATTCTAAATTTATTCGAATGGCTATGGGTTGATTTTCTTCTGAGTAATCGGATTATTATATAGGTATAATTATTTTATCTGTAATGATGAAATAAGAGAGATAGAATTTGGTTCATCCAAAACGTCTAATAGTTACTTTAAGAGAGTGTCAACTAGATTTTTTTCGTTTAAGCTAAGCGGATTTCAAAGCTTGGGAAAACTGAAAAATACAATAAACGTATATATTTAGCAGAGCAAGTGGTCCTTCGATGTTGTGTATCCGGCGCAAGCCTTATTTATTTAATCTATTAAAATATGATAGACTAAGTGTCCGCATAATGAAAAAAACCAACAAATAAATTCATCAACAGTCTAGCTGTTTGGTATTACTCCCTATGAGGAAAACATGCTGTGGTAAGGGACTTAATATTTAGGTATTATCTATTTCATGTTTTGCAAACAGTTGTATAGTAAACGTATAAGTTCATTGGGAATTAATGACAGCACAACTACATTAATTTGTTTTGATAAGTGTAGCGTTTATTCAGTATTTTAAAATTGAAATATAGGGTTATGCTTTTAAAGAGCATGCATATTAATGTCAAAAATCACCTCACGCCATTGATATTCAGCTACCTACTGGATGTATTCATTATTAGTTGAAACCCAAGAAAAATTACGAATAATGGAAAATCTCGGAGACGCCATATTGCGTTTATATTATTATGATCCAATAAAGAAGGAGAAAATTGGCGCACATGGCTCAATTGGTAGCACATTGGTGCGAATTCAGTGAACATGGTTTGGAGTCTCATTGTGCGTTGTATTTTTTTAATTTTATTTTTCTAATAGATATATTATAATATCTGAGGTGTTTTTAAATTACTGATGTTTAATAAAGATATTATCGTTAGCAATATTTATAATAACTATTTTTTATCGATTGGCATAAAAACAAACATAATTTAATCTGATAACGTACTTTTTAATTTATTTAATAATGTAATTATATTCATTTTGTAAATCTGAACTACTTACACGACTAGTTTTATTTAATTAAAATGTAGATGATCGTATTCATGCACCGCCCTTATTAAAAAAGTAACCGATAAATTAATCAGCAATTAAGCTTAACGATAATAATTTTAATAATTAATTAAACATCGCGCTGATTAAAAGTAAAACTAACGAGATATCCACGACAGACATCTCGACGTCCGGTCGCCGACGGGTTATGAACCTGTGAGTAGTGAGTAAGTAGTGAGCGGTAGGTACGTAAACTCGCATACCTGTGTGCGCCGTGTTACAAATTGCCCCTGTGTTGGTGGCGTTGATCCAAGTTGATCTTGCTTACCAGTTTTGATGTTCTTATTTTTATTTCAATCGGAAACTGGTATTGCAGCGGAATTTAGCGCGGTCTGCCTTGGTAGAGGCAAATAATTATTATTTCATCTACTAGTACTAGACACACGGCGTCTGTTGAACGAATGATTATATTATTATATATAACGAATTGGGATTTTTTTGTCTATTGATTGATTATTATTGTTATCTTCGAGATCTGTAAGTTGTAGATTAAAAAAATGGGCTATCATGTTTATAAAATAACTCACGATGGTCAAAACAATTAATTAAATTCTGTACAGCAACGCACATTCAATAATTAAAGTGACATGTCTAAATGGTATAATATCATGTCCGACAGTTTTGTACAGTTGTGTTTTTAGATACTAATACATAATTGGTATATAAGTCTATTATACAATCAAAACACCACACTAACGTATACACATCGAAATACATAATTGGACAGCAATATAGTGGCGAAGGGTGGAGGCAGGCTGTTAAGATTCAACATAAATAGTGTGGACTAAACTTTGTCAGTTATACTTATTTGTTTTCGTTGAACTAAGAATACAATTTGCAGATGGTACTGGTGCGTTTTTAAAATTCAATTAAACCCTGTCTAAGCCAAACCATAATAGTTCAGGTATGCTATGGGCGATCCGACAAAAATAGTGCAAACTTTTTCATTCATATTTATTAGTTATCGTTGAATTAAGGATCCATATTACACATGTTGTTGATTAATTTTTAGATTAGATTCATTAAGGGGGGACATGCTCGTCGAAGGTCAAAATTGAGTTTTTATTGTATTTTCAAACCATGATCCTGGACACTCCTTAAACGTTGTAGATGATCTATTTATAGAATTTTGAAGCCTTATTATCCTTTATAGTTATTTTAAACATTTGATGACTGCATGAAGTATTTTTGTTACATAAAATAGTATTCTTTTAAACCTCTCGCTCTAATATTTTAGAATATAGTCATATTTCGGTACATAACTGTGCAGTGGTGTTAAGATTTTTTACATTTATTAATTTTTAAACGCATTTAATAAACCATTAGCATAATTTATTACGAGATAATTAAAGGTTAGGTACATGTTCAAACACGCGCGTCAATATCATTTTACTCCCTACTTCAATTATAGTTTATCAATTTATGGCTACGGCCGTATGTTGTAGCTTAACCACTGGGGAATGACAAAAGAAATGGCGTATTTCAAAAAAACACTACCTTATTATTAGGTCAATAATTATTATAAAGCAATCATTATTCATAAGATGTTTATCACACTTGAATGGTCAAAGACATAGCTTATAATAAATATCTTTAGAATTATCTTCAAATGTGTTAATCTTGCCGATTTTTTGAATAATAAAATGCCTAATTCTTGTCAAATTTGGGATCACAGAGATTATCAAAATAATTTTTTATCGTGAATATTTTACAAAAATTATCTCGTAATAAATTATACTAATGGTTTTATAAATGCGTTTAAAAATTAATAAATGTAAAAAATCTTAACACCACTGCACAGTTATGTACTGAAATATGACTATATTCTAAAACATTAGAGCGAGAGGTTTAAAAGAATACTATTTTATGTAACAAAAATACTTCATGCAGTCATCAAATGTTTAAAATAACTATAAAGGATAATAAGCCTTCAAAATTATATAAATAGATTATCTACAACGTTTAAGGAGTGTCCAGGATCATGGTTTGAAAATACAATAAAAACTCAATTTTGACCTTCGACGAGCATGTCCCCCCTTAAGCCTTGCCTACCAAACCATAATCGATAAAAAATATTCTTCTATCTATAAATTATCCAAAATTATGCATGATTTAATGGCATAATTTTAGATAATTTATTATCTACTATGGCTTGGAATAGGCAGGGTTTAATTGAATTTGAAAATCTAATAAAATTTATCTATACATTGCAGTCTTAGTTCAATGAAAACAAAAACGTTTGACTGGGATAGCTTAGTGAGCACTATTTATGTTGCATCTCAACAGCCTACCTTTACCACATGCCACTAAATTACCAAGACGTGATATCTTTCGTCATCTTCAAATGAAGCTACATACGAAATCGAATCTTAACATCTATGATTTTCTTTTTTTTAATTCTACTTTGTCTGAGTTATTTATGTTGACATCTATCATCATCAGCCAGGGTCGATCCACTGCACTGCGATCCCTAGCACCGTTCACTCTTCCTCGTCCATAGTTCATACCACTTGGTAGCTGCAAAGGACCTACATCCATCGAGCTTTATGAATAATTATTGTTCTATCCAGCGGATTTTAAGGCGTCCCTGCTGTCGATTAGTGTCCGTTCGGTACCACTGTATGGCGGTATTTGTCCAGTACAGGACAAATAATATTTAGTAAGTATATACATAATATAAGTAATATATTCTTTAATAGTTTTATTTGCTATTCGATAATACAGCACACCTTTATTTTTACGTACATTACTTTTAGTTCGCAAACAGTGATAGGTATTGTGCACCACTGAGAAAGTCATTTCTTTTTGCTAGTTTATCGTGCTCCTCTCTCTCATAAGCATTTTTTCTTAGAATGAGTCATAGTGAAATCAGTCAAAGCACACTTGAGTGCGTGTCGACCTTAGACTTAGGTAACTAATCCTGATACATTCCCAGGTGTAACAAACTGACGTTGCTTCACACATTGTACGGGTACGGGGCGGTTTGGTTTGATGGTGTATGGTTGTTGTATTGTGTTTTATTAAAATGAATTTAATCGTTGTTTGTATGTGTTATGTTATTCATACTGAAAAACTAAAACTATTACCCTAACTTGGGTCACGGCTTAAGAAACTCTGTCTTAGAGGATAATAAGTTCAGCTTTATGTGCACTCTATACACGTAACAAGTATTAAGTTGATGGTTGAGTTTACAATCCATCTACGTACAGGAAACGCGGTTAGCAACTATATAATATTACATTCTGTTCGCTTGTTAGAATCCGATCAGCACATGTCGAGTGGCTTGCAGATAACTTGCAATCGTATGTAGGTACGTATAATATTAACTAACGCATTGCTCTTAGGTCTCTTTCAATATGTTTATAAAGAATTATTGACATAAAAAGATAGACTTGATATAATATTATGTAGGTACCTATTAGGTGAGTTAAAATTTTGTTGTTTTTACCACATTAGGTAGTAACGAACCACCAATTGGCTCCGGACGAATACGGTGAATAATTGCAGGAGAGAGTACGTAGTTGAATGTACCTATTTGGTGGGGGGTTACTTTAGAATGGACACTGATTGTCCAAAAGGATTTATTTAGGCAAAATAGAAATTACAGAATAGTAAAATATATGTTTGGTTACACACCGCGGTTGCAGTGAAAGGTACATAGTTAAGAACGCGTTTTCTTGGTTCGACAATGAGATCGGAATTGAATTCAAAAATACTATTCAAAGTTCAAATGAAGGTTAATGAACTGTATGAAGCCGGAGTAAGCGTAAACCAAAATGCATGGTGAATTGGTTTTATTACCGATAGCGCGCGGGGATTGTCCAGATGAGTTCCGTTACAAAAAGAGGGTGTTAGTAGGTTATTCTTTTTAAAATCTAATTAGGTAATTCAAGTTCTGTACTGTTTTATTTAGCTGTGTATAGGTAGATATATTTATTATTCAATATGGCACACGTTAACACGTGGCAATGCGCCCGCGTTGGCCGAGCGGTAACGTGTCGGATTATGAAGTCGTGTGTCTCTGGATTGAATTCCGATGAAATCTAAATATTTTTTTTTCAATGTGTGTTTCATAGACGGAATAAGTTGAGAAAGTGCCTAACACCAATTTCTCGAAAAAAAAATCTGCTACGAAACCTCTTCGTAACACATTAGCTAAATAGTTCAACAATACTCTAAAGATATGAATGCAGATTTGCAACTGTCACCATTATTTTAATCCCGAATACAATTAATAACTTATTAGATTATAATACACTTTGAAAGGATCATTATAATCACTGTGACATCTCGAGGTAAAGTGCCTTTTGACCACTTTTTTCAATAAATATTTGGCTTTCTGATTAGAATTTCGCACACAATTTATAGTAGTTTATTGGTGATTTATTTATAAAACAATAATAATTAATCTCCTAATAAAACGCGTCAATACAATTAATTAACTGTTACAACATGTACTAACAATATAGGAAAACGCTTTATAAAATTTTGGACAGTGTCAATTTCTTACTAGATTCTACTAGGTCCTTTTATCTTTGAGGCCAGACTGTCAGACCTGCCGAATGGTAAGGGTTACGTTTACTCAAAATGCCACATTCTACCACTTTTTAATTCTTCATTGGGTTGCTGCCAAAAGTTGTTAAGTCGATAATTTTGGTATTTAGAGTTAAAAACGGATTATGTGTCTATATATAAATTCGATATATTATTATAAAACATGCACATAAAGCACAAATAAATTAATATAATGCCTAATTTTAGAGGGCAAGTCAAACTTCAAATTGCAATTACTCCATAACATCAGCACTCGAAATGGGAAATTTTACGAACCGGAGCGCTCGTTAATTTTCTGAAAATATTAACATACTTAGTTAAGTATATAATTTTATGTGTGATTCATAAAAATAAATGTGTTAGATTTTCTGTTAATTGGCTATACTAGGTCAAACAGTAAAAAATATTTTTTCCACAAGACGGAACGACAATTTTGCAGATTTTACGACCCGAAACGGCACTCCGGTGCGCTCCGGTCCATTTCGAACCCTGCGTAACATGATTTCGAGACTTACCAACTTTTGGTAGTAAGTAACCCCACGATATTTATGTAAATTTAAGACTGTATCTAAAATAAGTCAATGCTTTGGTTACTAAACTGTGTAGATACCATAGATAAAATTCGTTAATGTTTCAGTAGACAATATTATTATGTTCACAGCTTCATCCCAATTGTAGACAACAAGTGCCAATGTAGGAAGGTAGGTATATGTAATTTTGTTTAAAAGAATGAAATAAAAAATATCAAATAACGGCAGATGGCGACCCGATTGAGCATTCAGATGTAATAATGAGATAGCTTTCCACACAAAAGAAGATCGTTCACGAGGTCAGGTAACATTTTTAAAACTTTGCAACTATTTAGTAACAGAATAATTGTTGTTATTTTTAGTACAATATAAATATGTTAAATAAAGTGAATAGCTCATGTCAAGACACTTGAAAATACAAAATGGTCTTCGTTGCAAACACAGGAGGAACGAAATCAATCATTTAAGTTGCCCTATCAATAAAATTGCACTAATAAACATAACTAATATATTATGACAATGCCTTAGTCCATGGCCCCCACAAGGGGGGGGGGGGGGCTGACAGGGCTCTAGCCTGGGGGCCCGGGCTCTGGAGGGGCCCCGCGTGGCGCGTCTACCTTATAAGTGAAATAAACACACATCACAAATTTTCTCTAATGGTAAAAATTCGCCTGCTGCGCTATTTTACTTAAAGAATAATAACAATTTAAAATAGGTATGTGATTGTGTAATGCAAATTTTGATTATTATATGTTGATATTCGAAAACTTCATTACTCAAATGAATTTATTGAATAATACCAAAAAATCGTTAAAATACACTGAATACCCTTAATTTTACCTGGAACGCCATTTGGGAGATTTTTCTGTAGAGCGTCTGTTTTTAACCCTAGCGATAGGTAGGGGGCCCGACAAAGATCCTGGTCTAGGGGCCCGCTTCAGAATGTGGGGGCCATGCCTTAGTCATTGGCACAGAGCAGATAATAAATAGAATTCCGATAGGCTATATTCAATATGCTACATTTTGATGCAGGGTATGGAATGTGTGAGTGTTACGTGCACGTGTAATACACTAATATTAAATGAGCGTCAATGCATAAACCGTGAGCATTAGTTGTAAGTATTCGACATATGACGTGTTCTTGGCACATGTATAAGTTTATCCCGGCTTCTTCCTTACTCGAGATCGGTTAGGTACTTGCTCTGTACTCCTTACCCATTTGATATTTCAGTTCCCACTATTTCTGAGTTCCCTGGTCATTGGATTACGATTACGTTAATATATATATCGACTGTAGATAGGAAAAAGGACGTAATCCACCAAATCAAATTTTACAGAAGGCACACCAACTTTATGTTATGGTTTTCGGTCTAAGTTAAAATACAAAATAGACCCTAACCGTAAAGTGCATGATAATTAATATTTTGGTTTTTATATTCCTAATATTATGTCATTAATTATTATTTAGTTACTTAAGAAAAATCAAAAGAAGGTTTAGTCGTTTTTGCCACTTCACTTCTTTTTTTAAATTGCCAGCTAAATTTAGATAATAAATCGGCATTTTCAGCTTACATCCTTTGGACATAATGTATATTTAGTCGTGTATAACTTTATTATCTGATAAAACCTAATAAATGAAAAAAATGAGGGTTACGTCCTTTTTCCTCTCTTCAGTCGATATATTAGCTGTTATTCAACATATTCTATGTGTTTTTAATGTGTTTTGAAAACATCGTTTATTTAATTAATTTTTAATTACCTACAAAGCAGGGCTCGAAATGGAACGGAACGCACCGGAGCGCCGTTCCGGCTCGTGAAATTTGTAAAATTATCGCTCCGTCTCGTGGAAAAAATATGTTGACCATCTGAGCTAGATAGGCCATAGAATAGAAAATCTGACACACTTATTTTTATAAAATACACATACGATTTGATGACTATGTAAATATCTTCAGCAAATTTGTTGAGCGCTCCGGTTCGTAAACTTTTCCATTTCGAGGGCTGCTACAAAGTATAATGATTAAATTAGATGCAAATCATTTCTCATAATAGATTAATTTGTAGTAAACATCACATTGCTTTTATAAACTATTTTTTAAATACTATAACAGACCATGAGGTCCAATAACAATAGTGTAATTAGTAGTATAAGTGAAACAATCGCAAACACTCGTACTTTGAGATAACCGGATTCCTCGGATGAAAAACCAGCAGGTTAAGCTAGACCAGGAGAGCCGATGGATGTGATGGGTATTTTACAGAGCTGCATTGAAGTGAAAATACCCTTCATTGGTATGAAAGGCGTAATCACATTACACCAACACAATAATTTAGAATATATAATTACAAGATAAAAAGAACTTTTTATATACCACGTTTTTATATTTTCTGTTGAATCATATAAACTTGACAATTCTATGTATTAATAAAAACTTTTTTTGTACTTGGTACGTACAGATATCGACGGCCCCAGGAAAAACCATGATAAGTCTAAAATCATAAATGTTCAGGAGAGCGAAAAAACTAAAATATTTACGCTATTAAATTCATCATATAAAATGAGTAAGTTTTTTCTTATCTTATTTAAGTAAATCAGATAGACCATTTTATGGTCTATATTCCTATCAAAATTTAATGGTGATTCATTAATTAACAGCTGAGATAATGTCCAAAAATCGTTTTTATTTGGAATAATATTACGCACTTTATATTTTGACTCGATTCAACATGCTTTTGCGCGGACGAAATAGATTACTGACTCCGCATAACACATTCATATTCTGAGATAGAAACCTTATTTTACGTCGCATTTTTCTTACTCCATACGATTTTATTAATTACAACTATAGTTATAACGCTCTTTTACGGAAAAATTGACATTGCGCAATATTTAACTCGAAATAGTACAGCGTGTCTATAAAATCTTAACAAGGGATATAGGGACATATTGATATATATATATATTTTTATACGGAGTTTTTATAATTTAAATGTATTTAAGTATGACTTTTTATGTTTTTTTGCAAATTATTATTGATATTTTTATAAATAATCAGAATATGTACATTACGAAATAATAAACATTCAGGAAAAATGTTTATAATGGAATAATAAAGAAGTTATGAGGAAATTAGTACATAACACTACTTACTACACCATCAATAAAATATCTATTTTTTATACCTACTTCGTAACAAATTTTTCATTAAAAATATAGAATAGATAGAAAAAACAATGTAATGTTAATGGTCATGTATATCGCTAGAACAATTTTAATTTAATTAATATTCAGTACAATTATCGAAACCAGAGAGATAATATATTTCATTAAATAAATCATTATAAGTTCGTTAATGGTTTACATAAAGGATATACTGAGTAAATTAAATTAGTAATTATCACTTTAGAACACACATAATTATTATTGTTCAATACAAAAATACAAAAATATTAAATAACTAGTGGAATATAATATTATACATAACAATTTGGCACAAATGTACCTACCAAAGCATCAAAATGTTGGAAAAAATATATTTAAGTAGGTTTATTAGTTTCAAAAATTTTAATACTAATAAACCTAAGGAAAGTGTTATTTATAACCTAATAATTATTATTTAAAGACAGCTGAATTCACTTTCGTTATCAAATGAGATCTCATTATTAAAATGTTCATCAGCAGAAGTTAAATTCATATAAAATTTATACTAGGCTTGTATTACATACACATTCTATAATCACGATTAGGTAATTACCTATCTAAAATAACATTGATACAACATTATGTAGTTCTGCTGTAGCAAGAGTGATAACCTTTCTACCTTCTATTCACTTTTTTCAATTCAATTTTTGCAACATAATATCTTTCTGTAATTGATCTTGTAAAATTGTAATTAAAAGCTTATAAATACTGATACAGTGATCATATTAACTTTCGTTTTGTTTTTCTAATGTTTATTGTTGATATGAGTTTAATTATCGATTAGTAAACATAGTTGAATTATATTTAATTGTCAACATAAATCATGAAACATCAGTATAAGTACGTCTTAATTGAACTCAGTTATGTTAATTAATACGAGGTGTCATGATTGCAATAATTTATTTGGAAAGATAAAATAAATATGTACCTCCCCAACATTGTAATATTTAGTTTAAAATTTAAATAATCGTGGTACAAATCTGCATTTTTCTAAACGGTTGGCTTTTAACTAGTATTTTCTTTAAATGATACATTATATTGTTATCTAATCTAATCAATTACGTAGATTTTAATAAATACTTTCTCAAAAAAACATAGTTTAATATCAATTATCATTCATAGCACTTTATTTAACTTACTATTTTGATCGATCTATATAACTCTGACCGATTTAACTTAGATAAAAAATAGTAATTACTATTTATGCTAGTTTTCATATTTTAAAACAATCATATTCAATAAATTAATACGAGGTAAGTATATATGAGAGTAGGTACTAGATTTTTCAAAACCAATTGATATTTTGTTTGATATTATACCTACCGGGGATTCCACAATATGTTAATCCCATCTCATACATATTATTTACCTAGATTCTAGACAACAATAAATGATTCATAAACTGACTATTATACACGTTTTTCGGTAAAATTCTATTGAAAATAATAGATAAAATAAGTTTTCAAAAAACCCGGCTAATCTTTTCTTTTAGGTGACCGACATGTAATAATAATTTATAATCCACAGAGCTCGTTTTCGAGAAACATTCAATGTACAAAGTAATAATAATATATACCCTTTTATATTATTGCAAACATAAAATTAACACGTCGGACGTATTTAAGTTTTACAATGAGCTTAAGTTGGTCCCAATGTGTACAAATCAATTAGTAAGCCTTTCGGAAATTCTCACCATTTGAAAGAGTAATAAAAATGATTTTTTTCACTTTCTTAAGTCATAAATATTATTCCGTAATTAGTAAGAATTTTACTAAGAGAATAATAAAATAAACTCTTTTGTATTTGCTAGCTAGATAAGTCCTTCCTTTTAAATAATAAAATATTTTGTAATTTAAACATGAAAATACTGCCTAGTTGTTATTATCGATGTACAAGACTAATTTAATCAAAATGTGTCATACTGTACCGAAAATAAAATAATTTTTTGAAGTTAAAACATAATATTATAGGTATAAGCATCGGCCTATAACATCGTGGGTTCCGAGTTTGAATCATGGGTCTGAAAAATAGATACAAATTGTTTTTCAATTTGTGGTCGGAGTCAGAGTACGTACCTAATAGGTTGAGCAAGTGGCTGACATCCATTTCTCGTAAAAACAAAACCTGTTCTCCAATCTGTGGGGGGCCTCATTATGATCGGACATGATCGGATATTTTAGGTGTGTACATTTTTAATTGCAAAACAATTTGTTTTCTAGTGATAGGTAATAATATTTTATTAAAATATGTCGTTTTCTGCTGGGTATTTATTTAAATTAAGTTTATTTATAATTACATACTTTTTTTACTCATCTAAATAATTGAAACAGTGAATTATTATAATGATATATCCATATCGTTTTCTATTGGATGTTTGTTTAATATCAAATAATATAACAATTTCAAACTTAAACATTACCTACAACATTGTTTTTTGGGTATCTAAGTAGAAGAGTAATTAACCGAAAATAGTCGAAGAAAGCTTGTGGAGGTCTTTATTTTGCGGTGGATTGAAATTGGCTGATGAATCAATATAATGAATATTCAATATTTAAACATTATTACTGTGTCCTAGTATAGTAAAAGTACCTACCTATATTAGTACAAAATAATTATTTTCTATTTTGTTTGTTTTATATTCAATAATATAATATTTTGATAATAAAACACTAGTACTAGTGACTAGTGAGTAGCTTTTTAACTAAAACTGCATTTACCTACTGCAAATTCCAATATTTTCCGAAGATAAACCAATATATTTTTCAAAACTAATGTGATACGTCAATATAAACCATGCCGTATATTAGGATCTCCGTTAAAGACTGTTATTGCAAGTATAACAACCTTCTTACTCGTAAAATAAAACGCAGTACACTTTTTTTATTGATATATGACTATACTCCTCGGATATTTATGTGAACACAAATTTGGTCGATGCGATATGTAGATATAGAGCACCATTGTCGAAAACCTAACTTTGTCAATTTTTATGCTAGAGACCTGAAATTTTTACAGGACATGCACAAAAAATATGATATTATAAAAAGCTAATAAAACTTAAAACGCTATTTTCAGACTTATCATGGTTTTTCTAGGGCACGTCGATATGTACAGAAATACTGAATAAATATATACCTAATACTGAAATGTCATTTTGATATTTCATATTGATTTCCATAGTAACGCACGTGTATATTAATAATTTAGTTGCTAAGACCCTCTTAGCAACTAAAATAGTGTTTTACTTTTTACGATTTTTTTTCCGAAATAACTTTTCATACAAAACAGAATTAACTGAAAATGAATTCAATTCTGCTTAAAGATGGCTAAAAGTATTAAAAGAATGCATTGTCATCGTGTTTCAAATGTCTATCTAGTCGGGAAGTTAGTTAAAAGTCGATTCCAAGATTTGTATTGGACAAATTTGTACTGGACAAACAAGAATACGAGGCAATAAAAACGTGGTAATAAATTAACAATCACAAAAAATCACAGTAGGTACCTACCCAAATTTTAAAATAATGTGCCGCCATTGTTCAACGCTTCCAAGATATTATTTTTTCTTGGACTACCAATTTATTCAACCACATTAAAAACACTCTTCAATTGCTACCAAGTGTTGTACTGCAAAAAAATATTTATTTATGTTATTGTGAATCCCTCAGGAATCGTCCGCAACCCCACTGCAATCCGGAATTTCAATCACTCGCGCATCCTATGCCATGCCACCGAACCAGTGCAATTTGAGTTTCTCAATACTTCCATTTCCACTCAGAAATTTTGGCATCAAAAACTTTCCGAGCTTCGCAATTATCACATTTTCTTTCGCGTTAAAATTTTTTATATCTATGGATTATCGATCATCACATTTTAATTTACTTTATTAATCTCTGTTTGTTTACCATCATAAGCTTTTTCGCGCTGGATTTTCTATTACATTTAAATGAGCAAACATTACATTTGGCTTCACTTACAAGTTTCTATTTGTTTACTGTAAAATATTATACTTCTTTGTATTGGATTTACTTCTACTTTAATTAGTTAAACATCGTATTTGGTTCCACTATACCAGTCTCTGCTCTTAGCCCCTTCGCTAATAGGTAAACTAAAATCCGACAAACTGCTTTCTGACGGAACTTATAAACTGGCCAATGACTGATGCTTCGTACACGGCGCTACTGAAACTCACTTACAATAATAATCTCATAACCTCAAACTGTCAACCCGTTGTCTTTCCTACTTCATTCTAAGCTTTTTCCGTAATATCTTTACGGGAATAATACAGGCAGGAGTATTTCTCAACATCTGTCACATATTTTAAATTAAAAATCAGTTCGCCCATCTTTAACTTTTGACGTCTTTAGTTTTATCAGTTCAGTACAGTGCTACCAATTTTGGTAAGAAAATATAATTTTTCATCGAATCTACAGATATTGGTACCACTGTTTTATGGGCGACTGGAAACTGAGAGACTGGGAGACTAGCATGTCGCGTCTCTCGTCTGTCGGTTTCGGTCGCGAACGTTTTGAAACTGAGAGATTCCAGTTTTGCTGACGAGCGAGCTACCATTAACATTTTAGCTATTATATACTGGCTTGAATTTTAGTTTCAGTCGCGTCATTTTTGATTATTCTCGTGAGCGGATGGCCTTACTATTAAACATTACATTTTAATCTCTTAAAGACTGATTTTTATATTTTCTGTTGGTTAATAGTATCTATATTTATATTAATGTTATACTTACATAAACTGTTTGTTCCCAGCCGAATTTCCTGTTCATAGTTTGGTACTTTGGGTTATGTTGGTTTTCCAAATTTCTCGAATATTTGGCGGTTGTGACGTATGGGACGCACTCCATCGTTGCTTCATCCAATAAAAAAATGTCTTATGTCAAAACTCGACAGACAATCGGTCAATGTATGGCTGTAGGCGACACTCGAATTCGGTAAGGATGTGAAAGTTTCATGCGATTTAATCTTCGGTCGGTACTTGTATTATGAAAGAATTTAATATTGACTCCGAAGAAACAATATCAAAATTATTATTATGTTTCCTCGGCCGATTCTCGGGACTTCGTTTTAAAAATAGAACAGCAAAAAATAATGCCATGTCGAGAGACTACATCTGTTCCAATTTTAACGCCCTATTTTTATTGTATATTTTTTTCTATACAACTACACAGTATTGTATGTATACTATGCTCAAATTGCTCACCATAATATTTATATTACAAAAATGGTAGCTATCTTGACGAAATTAGAAATTATTCACATGAAAATCACTTGGCTTAGTAGCTTAATATATCGAGCACTCGTCCGCCTAGCAAATGTTGTCTTTGTGACTGTTTCAATAATTGTATAGGTACATTCTCACACATTCTGAATGTTGTACTGAAGATGTACCCAATAATATAGTAACTTCCATCATAATGACTTCTCTTCGGGGATTAGGCCGGAACCGAATTCTGGCGCTCCCATAACTAGGAGTTAACTTAAATTTATTTTGTAATAATTAAGATTTAGATGTATTATTTATGTATCTGTAGAAATTTTATTAAATGTATTTAATGTGCCTACTGAAAAATACTGTTCTGCCAGTGAGTCATTCTGAAGAATACAGCGACGCGATGGCTTCATGTAGAAGGGAAAAAAGGAAGGTGCGATCATTAGTGCTTGCCACAGTGATGCCAACCGTACTATAATTATAGAACAATACTATAAATTATATTCCGCGAAAAATGTAAAATACTATAATTTTAGGCTATATATATACCAAAATACTATACTTTTAAAGGATTCAAGACGAAAAATGTTCCTGTACTATACATTTTCAGAAATACTATAATTTTTACGCCTTTGTACTATATTCAGCATAGAAAATGATGTCAACACTGGCTTGTCATCACTTGTCGCTTACTTGGGCAGTCGTGGTGTGACGGCGTGTACCTATAAGTAAATTTACATTATTATCCATTCATTACATGTTATTAATTTTATACAATGTAATCTTCATTTTTTAATATTAAGGCTATACTTCAGCTGAGGCATGGTCTAAAAAGATCGTGACTAGGCGATGCGCGGATTGTGCAAATGACGCGAGCCGAATGAAATATAATTTGTCTTAAAAATTCAGCATGCGTCCTTTTAATGTTATGTTTATTATTATAGTCGTAATAATAATAGTATATTAATTGACATGTTTTCTTTTTCAAGTACATGCGGAACATTGTTTAGTCATCTTTACACGATTTAAGAATAAATTCCTCTGACGCCATCACAAAAAAAATTGACGTCCTCACACCTCGACTGTCATTCTCCGATTGGCGACGACTGCGAAATTTCGTTCCACATACTGTTGAAAATTATTTGCCGTTTCACTTATGTACGCTCTTAAACAACTCTCCGCCGCATGTTGCCCTTTATTAAATTCGTCCACTTACAGTAAAGTTATAAAATAGGTTTAGCTTATCGAAAAATTTTGAGGGGGCATTGCATCTACATTCTACAGCATCTATGAACCGCACGGCACTGGTACCTAGCTACGAATTTTGACATTCATTCATTAATTTACTAATATCTACTCTAATTCATTGTTTAACGTCAGCAGCATTACATTATTATGCCTTATTAAGAATGTGTGGAAGCTAAAATAAACCATTAAAATAAAACTAATTAGTATGTAGACACCATATGGCTGTAAATAAACTCATTTGCATGAACGGATGCTCTAAAAAATAAACAATTTGTAAAACTTAATAACCAGAATTTACTCACGTATTAAATTTCATAATATTATTTCAATACTTTTAACAACAGTAAAATTAATAAGATATATTTTCTACTTCCGACTTCAATGCCTTACAAAAAAAGAATTGAAAGTGCTGGAAATAATCAACTGCAGATGGAGTTGATTGGAGGATTCTGGTTGGGCGGCCAAGGTCCACTTCCGGCTGCAGCACCAGCAAAGAACCTTGATTTGGAAGAGCGCTGATGACCAGGTATTAAAAGGTCAATAGTTAAAAATTGTCGTAATTAGTATGTCACCTAGTACCATAGTGGACAATGCGCGGACCGGGCGTAAACCCAAGAGATGCAGATTTGATTCCTGCCGGGTGTCTTACTTTTTTCAAAAAGATTTTTTCTATTGGTTTTAATATATTGTCTCATAAGTGTTTTTCGAAATTATGTATGTTCAAGAAGAAAACATTTATTGATGAAGATAATATCCATTATCAATAATTACCAAATTTATATTTTATGACAATATAATACGGTTATAATAATTTTGAGTCGGTAGACGAATTCATAAATGTGAAATAATGAATCAACCTCTAAATTGACATCAACGAAGGATTTTATCGGAGAATCACATTAGTTCACAAAAACCTTTTCAAACAAAGCTTTCTCCCATTGAAGTATAAAGTAAAAAAAATAATACATAAGGGAAATATTCTAAAAAAAAAAGTTTAAAAACCTACCTATATAAGTAGATATAATAATATATTTAAGGTGTTTTCAAATTATGTATATTCAATAAGTATATAGAATGTTACATTTTTTCAAATCTTGTGCATTATTCGTTGAATAAAAGAAATGGTGTATTAAATATAAGCAAGTGCAAGTACGTTTAACTATAAATTTGGAGAGATCCGTGCGTCGGTAAGTAATTATGGCAATTAATGATACCTTAATTTAAAACTCAAATTGATAAGTATTTAATGTAAGAACCAATGATAATAAACTACCTAAATAATAAGTAAATATTGAAAAACACAAAATCTATAGACAATAACTAGTTCAACTCGTCGTAATTAAGTAGTATGCCCGTAGCTTAATCGGTTAAAGCACATTGGCGCAAATCCAATAGTATACATAAATTTATTCATGTATGTATGTATTAATTACTCTTTCTTCTTTTTTTACACATAAGATTGTGACAAGATTTGTAATATTCAAAGTATTCGAGCAATCGAAGAAATATATTTTTATTATCTGTAAAAAATGATTCACGCTATTTTTTGACACTCTTTGGTCTTATAATAATTAATTAATCATGAATGGAATACTTTCACAATGAAAGACGCAAAAAAAGTTCATTTCTTTAATCAGAAGATTTCTTTTATTGAAAAGTTTGATGACGCACCTCCTGTTAATATTATTAATTAAATAACATTCTAGCAGTCACATTCTGTTTTTTTCTCGATACGTTGTCAAAGAGGAAAATAAATTTCTTTCAAACTTCGCGAGAAAGTTTTCATCTTGGTTCGATTGAGATACTATAGGTACCATGAAACAGGGATCGTAGCAGACATCAATATAACGTAGAAAATTCATAATTTTAAATACATACCTACCTAATATAAAATAATTACAAGATAAAAAGCACTTTTTATATACAACGTTTTTAAATTTTCTGTTGAATCATATAAACTTGACTTGACTAGCTTAAACGATCAAGAAAATTTGGATTTGATAGAAATAATACTGAAATGTCATTTTGAAACTCATATTGATTTCCATAGTAACGCAGGTAGGTATATATTAATTATTTAGTTGTTAGGACCTAGCAACCAATAATAGTGGATTGGATTACGGATTTCTTCCGAAATAACTTTTCATACAAAACAGAATTAACTGAAAATGAATTTAATTTTACTTAAAAATAATGGCTAAAAGTATTAAAAGAATGCATTGGCATTGTGTTCTGATATAATCTAAAACTTTCAAATGTCTAGTTAGTAGGGAAGTTAGTTAAAAGTCGATTGCAAGATTTGTACTGGACAAACAACCACCGGACAAATAAGAATACGATCTAATAAAAACGTTATAAAAATGGACAGAATGGGACTCTAAAGTCACATCTTTCACTTTCCGTATGAGTATTTTTTGATACGTCTTTGATTCCTATGACGACTATGAGTACACAAAATTTTACCAATCGAAAGACTATCGTTTTTATAATCAATAAATGAGCTGCTCGGGTGTAGACCATGGTAAGTGGCACTTTTTCCAAAACTCACTTTTTTGGTGTACCTAAACTATGTTTTCTGACACCCTCTTCGGCTGGTAATTTTTTTGTTGTGGTAGCAATGCTTTAAGATGTTTTTTTAGAACGGGCAATCTATGGTATATATCTGACAATCGTTTCATATTGTGTACTATGGTAAGTGAAGCAAGATGGCGGAGATGGAAAATTAATTATATTACTAACTTAATCGTAATCAAAGTCCGGCGCCAGCCAAGTTTTTTGTCGTTTTTGTACTTACTTGCGAATAATGAAAATTATTTATTTGTTATTCCTGTGTGTTGTTACGTCGTGGGATGTGGAGAGAAAAAATGTATGTGGCGTCGTTATAGTATTATATTAATTGCGAATAGTGAAAGAAGCAGCGAGACGGATTTTTGAAGACTTACTTCAAGACCTTCAGAGGTCTCTTTGGCCTTTCCCCGCATTGTACCGGGTCTTAATCGGGCGATCACGGGATCCTACGTTTGGTGTGAAGCATCCGTATTTTTTATGCCTGCGAATGTCTCAGGAGTAGTTGCCCAAGACTGGGGTCGTCATGTACTCAAGTGTATGTCGACTGAATTTATATGACTTTAAGATAAGAGTCCCTCATAGGAGAGATGAACGTGAAGAGAATTTTTGAAAATTATAATAAGTAAGAGAAGCTAATACAAAACTGCCGAAGAATCTAAGTGAAGAAATCTTTATTCTGGCAGTATGAGATCACAATTTTTTAAACTGTAACAATATCGGCCTTTATGGGCGACCAAGCTTTAGGAAATTTCCCGAAGATGTGGTTGGCTTCATCAGCATCTTCAACAGGTGGATGATACATTGTCAAGGAAGCATATCATAGCTGAAAAAATGATTTTACCCAGGAAATCCATGAATCTGTGGGTTGATTGGAATGAAGAAAGTCCTCCAAATTTGAATAGTATCTAAAGGCATTAATGGCGATCAATGTTTGGGACACTCACGACAAAACATAATCCTAATTATCTCTACAAGGTAAGTAGGTACAAAAAGGTACTACTTTGTCCATGGACTGGATACAAACACACATTGAAAAACGACACACTTTTCGAATACACGATTTACTCCTACTCGTCTACCACCAGGTGCGCCTCTACCTTAAGGGTTCGTAGGGAACGTCCCCACATTGTTATCATGTCAAAAATACACGGTCGATATTTTTATCATTATCATATTATACCTACTTAATTACAAAATTAAATGAATTACCTGTTTAATTTATTTATCCATCTAAACCCATCGCAATTTTATAGAGATATTTATTATACTAATAAATAAAGCAATGATTGCAAATTATGTAATAACATAATGATGATTCCGCGGTATTAAAATAATTAATTAAATCAAATACGCCCTATTTCACGGTGACACCTGTGTATAAATTAAGAAAGCTATGGCATCTATTTTTTTTTTTTTTGCTGACCGGAGGGGGGGTCACTCAGTCCCATCCCGTCACCGCAGTTAAAATCTCGTCCTACAAAAGATGTAAATGCATTACCGTTAGTATACACATACTGGGAATCGAATTAAATAACCCCAAGGTGAGTAAAAACGCTCGCTGTGTCGCTGTTTAAGACCGATAATGGTTCATGTTAATAGTTTTAAGCACGTTTTTTAGATGTGATTATGTAGATTTCATAATCAATAGCTAAATCCCACCACCTAGAACGAGCCGCCACTGTCTACCACAGTCCGACGGGTCCACGATGCGGTGAACAGGCACGTCCGTTTTCTAATATACCTAATCGCTTGCTGTATAATATTTACTGAAGAAATTCAGTATATTTTTAAAAATATTTTCTACAAATAAATTCAAAGACGTTTGAAGCACTTCAGTTATCCCAGTCTAAGAAATATCTTTGCACTGAAGAAACTCCATCGTAAAATTATTCCAAATCAAAAAGGTACGTAAACGAAGACATTTTTTTTATATTATCTGATCGTAATATACCCAAATAAAAAGATTTAAGATATAACATTCTGTATACCCCTGATGAAAAGCGCTCGACAGATGGCCAATTTGAAAATTGAATTTTCCTCTCCAGAAAGAAAAACACGTCAATTGTTTCTCGAGCCGTCGGGCTTGTCCAACGAATTGAGGTAATGTATCATAGATAAGCTCTCTTTTTTTTAACACAAAAACAACGACAAAATACATGTATTTTTAGACCATTTTTTAAAACATCACGTACTTTTACGACTCATGTTTACATTTTTTTTCTATTTCCCCGAATATATTTATGTTCCAAGCATAATATTTTAAGTAAACTAACAATCAAAAAAATTGAAGAAAACCTTATTCTACAGAAACAAAGAGTACATAATATTATATTAATTAAATATAAGACAAAAAAACGTTACAGAGACTAATGATTAAATTACATACTATCTATTTCATATATTGCAAAATCATTTGTAACAACTTTACACTTTTATACTCAAAAAATTATTTATCAGGGATGTATCAAAAACATAAGATGCTATTGGTGTTACAAGCATGGCCCCCACAAGGGGGGGGCTGACAGGGCTCTAGCCTAGGGGCCCGGGCTCAGGAAGGGCCCGGCGTGACGATTCGACCGATAAGTGAGATAAACACAGACCACAAATTTGCTCTAATAGTAAAAAAAGTCGCCTGCGGCGCTATTTCAGTTCAATGGTTGTTAATAATTAAAATATTTGATTGTACGATACAATTTTTAACTGTGTGCCGATACTCGTCAACTCCATAATTGAAATGGATGTAGATATTAAAATACAAAAAATCGCTAAAAATACACCTTAATTTTACCACGTACGCCATGGAAAACGCTACTGTAGCGCGTCACACTGCCTTTACCCTTAGCGATAGGTAGGGGGGCCTGCCAAACATCCTAGCCTGGGGGCTCGCTTCAGGATGTGGGGCCATGGTTACAAGTGTAAGACATTTTTTTATACAGTTAACCATCATTGGCTGCGCTAAAAGTGGCTGCCGCCGGGTGCCAGTTCAATGTTGAACCCCCCCCCAACCCTCAAATAAAAAAATGTGGAAATTTGAAAGACTTCGAAACAAAGTTGAAATAATTATTTTATTGTCATCAAAATATGATGACATATTTTACCTATTAAATATATCAACGTTCCATATGTGGTGTTATTACAATTAAAATGAAATATATTTAATAACAAGGAAAAGGATTGCGCCACAGACGACTTTTTATATTGTCTACATGTAACAAACTTATGCCCTATGATAAGTGCCACCATTCAACAGTAAGCAAAGTACGTAGGTACTTCATGTGTTGCATCATAAAATTCTGTTTATGAAATTGAATAAAATAAATTATATTTTCTAATTTTATCATTTAAACATAAATTATTCATCATTCTTTCTAATATGAACAATGAATATGAATATGAACAATTATATAATGATGAACAATCACAAAAACAATAGCCCATCATACGTACAGTATTACAAAACCTCAAAATATGCCACAATCATTCAATACGCCAACGTATAAAATATTAATTTTTCTATCGCTATTAATTCAACCACTCTGAATAATGATAATGGGAGAGTGTGGTAAATTACTGCCAGTTCTAAATATTGGATGATCACAGCAATGACGTTGGATGCGGCGTCGAAGACCTGGCAGAGAAAGTGGAATGTTTCCACCAAGGGCACACAATTATTTGTTCTCTCATAGTGGCCAATGGTGATTGGAGATAACCAGTTTGACTCCTGCCCATCACAGCAATCAATAATTATTGACTGGGCACCGTGGAGTTGCTGCCAAGCCCTTTGAGTTTGGACTTGTCTCGACATCCTCTGGGAATATCCGAGAATGTGCTCCAAAAAGAGATGCTCAAGACGGTCCAACCAGCTATTATTTCAGTTTTGTTTTTACAAATGTTATAGGTACATAAATTAATTAGAATCATTTATTTTTTTAATTCTCCGTGCTCCTCTCTCCGATGGGCGCTTTTTAAACACAATCACTGCTAACCTTTCAATTACCTTTTAACTATCACATTTAAATAACACGTTAATTATATCTAATGGCCAACGACTCCAAACGCGCCAGTCGCGGTGTTAGCACTAAATGAGTTAAATTAAGTCTCAGTAAACCCAATCAAAGCACACTTGAGTGTGTGGCGATCTCACTTTTAGGCATCTGCTCCTGAGATATTCTCAGGTGCAAAAAACTGCTGATGCTTCATACCAAACGTAGGGCCTCGTAATACGCTTGATTAATACCGTATGTGGTGCAGCGCAGCATGGTTTGGAGGGAACTAGTAGGTAGATCAAAGCTTACCTGAAGTTGGACATGCTTGATTTAGATTTTTTTTTATACAGAACATATTAAAAATTATTTTACATAATATTAATTTTAAACTTAAAAATTATGTATCGACTTTATTACAAATTATTTACAATTATCCAGAGTTAGTTTATAGCCATTTAAACTGTTTATTATTAAGAAATGTACCAATATAAACAGGGTCAAATCTTTTATCTCATACAAAGACTTAGGTCCGTCGCGGGGGAGGCTTACTTCTCAGGCTTTCCTTTGTGAGTAGATAAAGGGGTGGGCAGAAGAAGATGGAAACGGCATGTAGACGAGGAAGAAGAGGAAGCCTCAAAGGGAATCAAACCCCAGTGGCAGAAGGCGCGCAGGCGAGCGTGAAGCGAAAAGAATGCAACAGCTCACGGAACGATCCGACAAAACGTTGCAATAGCTCGAAATGTGCTCGCCAAATTGTTTACTTACCTGCAGATATTTTCATTAATAATTTTCGGGAGGCCTTCTTTATGGTTTATACTCTCTGTCTTTATATAAAGGTAGATGTTAGATTGGTGAAATTTTAAGATGTTCTCGTCATGTTGGTATTCTAGACTGAAATATATTTTGACGAAATTTTACCGAAAATTGTACTTTTGCTGTGTAGGAAAAGAGTCTTTTTCAATATATAAAACAAAAATTATAAATATTTCGTAACAATTCAGGTGATTACTTAACTTACATTTTATTCGATCTGAATGAGTTAAAAACTTATGAATTCTAATACATAATTGAAATATTTTAAATTCAAGACTGACTTTAGGGCACATGATTTAAGAAATTATTTTTTTTATTTATTTCATCATCTTCATCATCAGCTTGAATCTATCCACTGCTGAATGAAGGCCTCCCCACGCATATTCCACTTCTCTCGGTCCTGTGCGTTGCGTTGCCACATATTTCCGCAGAACTTAACCATTTCATCGATCCAGCGGCCTCTAGGTCTACCTTGCGGACGTTTTATACCTCTTGGGTACCACTGGATGACTAGATTTGTCCAGCGATTTATTTAAATTACATAAATATGAAAATCCTAGTTTTATCTTTTTTTGGTACCGATCCCACTATTCTTCTTGTGAATAATTAGTAATGACTACGCTATCTGTGATCTTTCAAATTCCGTCAAAACATCGTTTCCAAATTCATAATTTAAATCAAAGTAATGATAATTTAAAATCAGTATTGCTATTGACGCCAGCTAAAAATCGTATTAACCAATAGGTACCTACCTTGGTTTCAAACACAAAGTTACTAGATATTTATTGGATTAATTTACAGCACATCAGATAGCGTAGTTGTTAAAAATTATTCGCAAGAATGACAGATCGATCAGTGATTTAATAAATAATATAATACTCGTATATGAAAATTGTGTCTATACTAATCTCACTATAACGGATTTTTTTTATATACATTTTTTTTTTAATTATGTATTACACAATTAAAATATAGACTATATATAGTTAGACAATCAAATTAAAATATTTATGAACTAAAGTATTTGAATTACTTCATAATTATGTATATTATATAGGTGTAAAATATAGGAGTTTTAATGATTTTATAGACTTATTTTACGTATATAATCCTCAAGGTAAAACTAGTATAATTTTTAATGTCGAATCGTTTCACCAATGTCATGACCTTCTATCACCAATATAATAAATATTTTTCACTAAATACCTGACAAACTTTAACAAAGAACATTTCACTCAGCATTGCCGGTTATCACTCTCGCAATCATCAAATATGTAGAGCCAAGCTCCACGCAGACACACGTTAGTGCTACGAACCTCTACGCAGCCGTCTGATTGCGATAACACCAGCTGTCTACGGTGGTCTACTCTTATATGGCAAAAATGGCCTTCACAACAACCAGTATCGGATTATCCAGTAGATAATATACGTATATTTAATTATTTAAAGTAAAAACCATGATAACAGTTTGCTCGTTGAAATTCTAATTGATGAAAGTTTTGCACTATTTCATAGGAATCGGTGTTCTCGATGTTTTCATCTTTCGACATTTGCAAGCACATAGTGGCTGACGAAAGATTACTTTTAAAATTTTTTACTATGTACCTATATACTAAATTAACCACCTAATATTTACTATATTTATACCAACAAATTTTGAAGGCAAAATTATTTATTGAAGACATCGTCCAAAGTACTAAGGTGATAAATCAGTGAAACGGCAAATAATTTTCAACTATAGGCGCGACGAAATTTTGGACTCGCTCGCATTCTGAGAGAGAACGTCGAGCTGGAAACACGTCACTTTGTTTCGTGATGGCGACGGGTGTATTAATTCTTAAATCGTGTAAATATGACTAAAAATGTTACCCATTTACTTTAAAAAGAAAACATGCCAATAAATATATTATTATTGTTACCAATAGAACATACGTTAAAGTGCCCACCACCACCCGTCATATATGCACAACCGTGGATATGCACGGCCGCTTTCTATGACGCTTTAAACGTGTCTGAAAGAAGTGATTTTAAGTGCTCATTCCGTCCTGAGACGGAGCCGCACGGGACTGATGCTGCAACCATGCACCGTAGTGCTTAAAGAAGAAAGTTAAGAAAGAAAATTGTTGTTTTTTGGACTGGCTCTGCTGTCCGCTGACGTTAAGCGCCTTGTGTACCCGCACACTGAGTGTCACGAATTGAAATGGATGAGTCTACAGAAGAGTCGGGACTATCCCGCTCCCCATACGACGCTTCAAATTTCTCAAATGCCGCAAAGTTGGCCTCGGTTGCTACCAGATCTCCATGACCAATTCGGCCCGTGTGAGGACGGACCCTGGCAAACAGCTCCGCTCGTTCAAATTCCATAAGCGGGCAATCCCAGAGGATGTGTTCAACATCTTGGTGGTCATGCCCGCAGGTACAACCCGGCCCATCTACTATCAAGCCAAACTCGTGGAGTCTGGCGGCGAAGTTGCCATGGCCGGTGAGGAACTGGCTAATCCAGTGCGAAGGTTGGAGTCTTCTAGTTTGGTGCCTGCAGAATACGTCTGGAAAAAAACGGTAAGTGTGCCGCCCCTTGGGGGAGGCGGTCCACCTCGCCTGCCATGCCGCAAATGCGGTCTTGTACACAATGTTACTTACAGTCTTCCTGTAAGGAACGTCCTCGGATCTCTGCGGTGGTGTCAGATGGACACCGGCGAGTGTTGTGCTGATCCCCCTCAAGAGGAGGGTGATCGATCCTCTGACTTGGACGTGCAGATCGAGGGGTAGCACCCCCGCGAGTACGGCAAGCGCGTCAGTAGAAGTTGTGCGGTAGGCTTTGGTAAGCGAGATCAGCGCAAGTCGCTGCCCGCTTAGTAGTACGCGTCTCACGAGAGTTAAGGAGTTTACTCGGGAATGCCAAATGCTGGAGGCGTAACCGGCAATTCCCATGAAAATTGCGCCGTATGCAACAGAACAATAAACAGAACATAAAATGGACGTATGTTGGATTTATATGGCAAATTATATTTCGTTTGGCATGCGTCATTTGCACCCGCGACCCGCAATCCGCGCATTGCCTAGCCACGATCTTTTTAGACCGTGCCTCAACTGAGGTACAGCCTTAAGTAAGGTACTTAAATTGCATAAAATTAATGTGAATATTTCAATAATACAAATTATGAAGAATAAATCATCATGATTACATTAACAAAGGAACCCCCGATTGTTAATAACAGACATCATTTAAAAAAAAAATAGTAAACCATCTTAATTCTTAGATTGCTATGTTTGATAATCAAAAATCAATTACTTAGCAAATTATATTTCTAATATCATAAGAATATTTAGACCAATAATCAATTTATAAATTATATTGTAAAAAAATGAATGTCTAAAATATGTGGTAGATATATAATTAATATATTGATAAAAATCAACTGTCTTAAATAACTATGTAGAATAAGTACTAAATATTTTGTTTTGTTATAATTAATACAATGTATTCAACTAATAATTTTCAGGCAATAGAATTTAAAAAAAAAAGCCTACCTATTGATTTATGAGTAAATAAGGTTTACTTGATACTCTATTTAACAATATTTTAATAATTCGATGCTTTAGTGGATAGCTATATCAAATTAAAAACGTTGGGCTATTACAACCAATTTATTGAATTTCATATAATAAAATTATTAAATACATTCACTGTGCACTAGGTTGATCGAGTTCAAACTGATATTAAATTTATGAATCGGTCTTAACATATTGATTCCTCTCGCATTGTTATTTCGCCTGCTGCGCTGTGTTCTTTAGTATATTTTACTCTCAGCTCATTCATAACCTATTCAGTATTTTTCAAATTCATTTTTAATGACGATCCTTTTTTGGGCATTGCACTGAGGGGTGTGAGTTTCCTACACCACGTAACCCAGTGACATTTTCGAGGATAATACTTTCCAGGACGAATAATCCCGATGTACCTATTAGTATTTTCGCAGTTGAACTTTTCTTTTGCGTATATATATTTTTTGAAGTGAAACATTTTTACTTTTTTAATTTCTGTTTGTCGAAAATCGAAACAAAAATTATCTTTTTCGGTCTCAAACAACCAATCCTTTGGCTGACAGCCGATCGCGGTACCAATTGCACCATTGCGATCATTGCGAGAATACTCAGTACACAACTTGACAGAGTGGATTAAATTGGATTGCTCTGATTTTAAATCGACGACCAACCACGCAAATCGCTCAACACCTACGCGGTTATAGAAAATTTCAACAATAACATAATGAAAATCATTGAAGATGATTCAAATTCAAAGCATCAAAGACAAGCAATAATATATATTATTATATTCATTAGTTATTTTGTCTTTTACGTACCTATACAAATATATCGCGAAAAACTGATATTTCTGAGTATGTGGAAAACTTTAGTGGAAGATGGAATTATGGATTACATTATCTCAGGGCTCGAAATGGACTGGAACGCACCGGAGCGCCGTTCCGGTTCGTGACATCGATAAAATTATCGCTCCGTCTCGTGGAAAAAATATTTTGACCGTCTGAGCTAGATAGGCCATGTAATAGAAAATGTAACACATTTTTTTTATGAAGTAGGTACTTACACATAAAATTTGGTAACTATGTAATATCTTCAGAAAATTGTCGAGCGCTCCGGTTCGTGAACTTTTCCATTTCGAGCGCTGCATTACCTAATGAAAATAATTCCTAGCACAGCGACTAAATGAATGAAAACTATGTTTAGAATATGGTGAACAAATTAAAAGGTTTCACTAATGGTTTGCTCGCCACGCGTAAACCCATTATTTTGCAGTGGCGAAGGGTAACTTTTGGAAAGAAGTAGGTTGTGGAGATCTGATAAAAAGTGCACACTTGTCAGGTATACTTACGAGAATAGTACGATATTTACTACTAATGAATAGGTACACACTAGTAAATGACAACGACACACTAATTCAATGAAACTTCAAAAATCCCCATGGATATACCCATCAAAAATCATTAGATAAAATTTATTTGTATTTATAAAAACAATCTATACTTACTTATTTAATAATATTCGATTAAACGCCGTTGAAATTATTTTTTTAATTATCTAATTATTAATGATTTTGGACAAAGTGCGCGCAGTCGTGACAAAATTATTATGCGCGAATGTTTTAGGCTCTGCAATAGGAGCTTACCTTATTTCGTACAAATCAGCAGACTTGCTGCGGTTACGAGATGTAAAGTCCATACGAAAAAAATTCATGATTATTTCACACATAATCGGAGATTTATTTACGTCGAGACGTCGCGGCGTTTATTATTTATTAACGGTGCGCTGTGGTATATTTTTTAATACCTTTGCAGGTTGTTTTGTAAACTGTGTAATACTGTAATACATTCTTATATATACGACATCTCTCGTTGGCAAAATAAATTATTTTTATATAACATAAAATAATGAAGTGATTAAGTATATAAATATGTCAATATGCAATTAAAAAATATTTTTCTTTAGAAGGTAGGCTTTAAATAATCGCCTAGTATGGAGTCTTCGCCACTGTTATTTTGTATAAATAAATAAAGAGATTAAAAATGTGTTAGTGTGGTTTCAGATAATCCGACTCTGGATTAACCTACGATAATAATGATGGCGACACAGCTACGTAAACTTTGACGTATTCAAAATCTTTTAAACGCCTCCTTAAAAACTTTTAAAAACATCTCCAAACTTTTTGGCCTACGGTTTTGTTAATTTTCGTCATGTTTCTAAAGCTCCTTTCAAAATAATCATGACATAATGCTGCAAGAAGCAGACATTTTTTTTATAAAACTTTAAAACTAACGTTATGTAAGGTGTACAATTTTCAAGCCGGGAAAACCCATTGCTCATTGGATCAATAAGCTCGCTACCGATCTCATATATAAAAGTTAATATATATTTTAAATATCAACCAATTACATATTAATCGACCATATTGTGAATAACTAATGCTGTATCAAAATTGGTGACACTATCCCGGAATGGTCCAGAGTCACATAGGACCATGCCCCCCCACCCACAAGGGACAGGCTGACAGGGCTCTAGCCGGGGGGTCCGGGCTCAGGAGGAGCCGGGCGTGGTGGGTCAACCAGATAATTGAGATAAACACATAACACATCACAAATTGACCCTAATAGTAAAAAAAGTCTAATTTACTTCAAATTTGAAATTTGAATTTATGTGATGCAATTTTTGATGTGTGTCGATAATTCAATAATTCAAATGGATGTATTAAAAATACTAAAAATCGCTAAAAATACATTAAATACACTTAACTCCTCGAACACCATTTGTAAAAAGTTACTGTGGAGCGCCAAACTGCCTTTAATCTTAGTGATAGGTAGGGGGGGCCTACCAAAGATCCTGGCCTGGGGGCCCGCTTCAGGGTGTAGGGGCAATACATAGGTATGTGTTCTTCTTCTGTTTCTCTTCATCACCCTCTTTGAACTCACAGTACGACAGTGTTAATCCCAACTAACCGTAACCAAAGCATAGAGATCACCCACACAGTGAATATAATATTTGATCTGAAATACGCCGATGACGCTGTCTTATTCGACAAATCAATCGAGGGTATACAAATGACAAACGACCAGCAATACGTCTTGCCTCTGTTAGCCAAGTTAAACCAACGTTTTGAGCAATAACACCTATCCCGATTTCCCCCTGATTAGCGATATATAATACATTGAGAGCAACAATATCTTTAAATAACTGGAGGTGTACATTACGGGAGACGCCACAATATTACAAAGAGAACTCGCTATCCGAATATATAGTGAGGTTATCACTTCGTATTCACCACATTTCAATTTTGCTCACATGGTAAGTTCTATGTCTCAGTTTATGCAATGTTATAATAATTGTTGTCGATATTATCTGATGGGGGTTTAACATGCATGGGAAAGAGATACTTAAGTTATAATTGAGTTGAGGGGATGGTAAGTTTTAATCTAAAAATGGTGAGAAGTGGGCAATTATATCAAACATATTTACGTATCTATGTATACGAGAAGACGCTGGAAAATCCGTTGGTAGTTTTACAGACAGATATTATATACTTACCTATACGTACATTCATTACGTACATTCATTACGTACATTCATTACGTACATTCATAAAGTGAAAATTATTGGATTGTTAAACAAAGTTACTAAATACTTCGAACCCAAAACCTGCAACAAGCCAGTCGGCTATAGCGTATTTAAGCATAACGCTATAAGCTGGTGTTGCGCAAAATTTTCGTGATTTTGTTTTAACTTAATTCAATAAATTCAAAAACGCCTAATTGCGAACGGGTAATTATTTAAATTTAAGCAATTCCTGTTTAAAAACACACTTTTTAACGATTTTAACCCTTTGGTCCCTAATGATAAAGACGCTTTGTGTTCATCAAAAGTGGCCATCAAACAGAGCTGATTTTTAAAACACACATAATTTGCGTATTTTTGCATGAATATTCCCATTTTTTCCCCTACATTTCGGCGTGGGGGATTTTCGCCCTACAAATTCGGGCGAATTTTTCTTTTAGTGCGCGAGGCGAAATCACGGGACAGTGATTGTCAAACTTTTTTTCTTTATTATGATGCGCCGCCCCGGAACGAGAAAAGTTTTTATTACATTTCTGAAAGAGCGCGCGACGAAAGCTCCAGGTAAACAGAATGAGAAAAATGAGTGAGTTTACAACGTTTTCTTACTTTGAATAAGAATTGATCATTTGCGAGAATGATGAAAAGGGAATTATATTTTGCTACTAACACATTTTCCTTTCAAATTGCGAGCTTAAAATTAGCTACACAAGTAAAACAATGGAAAACTTTTAAATTAAATTATTTATCCATTATGCAAATTAAAACATTCAATTCCGTTGCAATTACAATGTGTTTATGTTATATTTATTGTTAGTAATCGTAGTCAAATAATAAGCCCTAAATTGTAATATATTTGAATAACATTGACATATTCTAATAAGCATCACACTGTCTTTATGGTTAAATTCAAATTAAAATTTATTTATTTTACATATAATGAACATAACAAATTATAAATTTAAAGCGTTCACGACATGACATAAAATAAGTGTTAACAATTTTTAAAATAAAAATACAGAGAAATGTGAGTTAATAATATAATAAGTAACAAAATAAGAAATAAAATAAGAAAAGAAATAAAATAAAATAACAATAATAAAAGTAGATGGAAGCACACAGAGTGAACTTTGATAGACCATATTATCTTAAAAACTTATAAAACAACGTCCACCTAAATTCACCATCACGTAAGTGGAATATATCAATATTCGAAGCGATTTCATTAGACATGGTTATTGCCCTCCCAATTGGCATTACTAATGGCAGGTTAGTTCTTCACCTTGGGAGAACAAACGACGGATGCCCTCGATTCCTAAGGTAATTATCAGAGACACATAAGCCAACACCACCAAAAATGGCAGAGTTTACATTCGTTAGCGATAGGTAGGGGGACCCGCTAAAGATCCTAGCCTGGGGACCCGCTTCAGGATGTGGAGGCCCTTTAAACACTTTACACATTCGACACAATGGAAAGTCACTTTTAAAAATATTATTTCGGCTTCCAAATGCACTTATATGTGGTAATTAAATATTAATTAAAAGTTCCGCAGCGAATGGGAATGAACACATCTTGAGCTCAAGTGAAATTATGAAATATAAAGCAAACTGTTCTCTGTAATATAACAAATTATACGGCACTGTGAACTACCTTTTAAAATGATATCGTAGATTTTATGGTAGGTCAAAAGTAAAGACCCATCTACAAATAATAC
The DNA here is from genome assembly GCF_057557595.1 of Rhyacophila brunnea. Lineage (NCBI taxonomy): Eukaryota > Metazoa > Arthropoda > Insecta > Trichoptera > Rhyacophilidae > Rhyacophila > Rhyacophila brunnea. The sequence continues at coordinate 29,433,794 of NW_028232774.1, forward strand.
ACACGTATTGTTTTATTCAGAGTTGTTACTACTCCATCTTTTAAGGCCATGTTTTCGTGAATCGCTATAAATCAACGTAAACCGCATCCATTTAAACCCTTACCTATATCGTACACTGCACAGCATAATAAAACATGTGTAAATACTAGGGTTTACAACCTTGGAATCCCGGAATCTTATCATTCTGCTTGATTTCTTAATCACGAAACCCCGGCATTAAAAATACCGGAATATCCGTTTATCTAAATATGGTTTTTTGATATAATACACCGATTTTTTGTGAACTAATAAACACATAAACACAATTTTTTAATATGTATGCACACATTCACATATTCCATTAAAATGTAGAGAATTCACCTCAGTAAATAAAAATAAACAAATATGAAGATGGATCTCTCTGGGTACTTCTGTCGGAGGAAGTCTTTTATGATGTTCTGTTCCGATACCTGCGAGCCGACAGCGAAGCGCCTCTTCAGCTACTTTTCAATACGGGACTGCGTTTCATGGTCCTCTTCGGTTGTGAATCCTTCAGTACCTGATTCAAGATATGCAATATTAGTCAGTGACTACAAACAAAATGATTGCTTCAAAGTATTATTCTTTGACTTGGCAATCAAAATAATCTGTGAATATGTATATGGGGACAGCTTTTTACTAAAATTTAATAGTTAACGATTTGTAATGAATACACAATTTAATTTTTGTACTGTAGTGAAGTAATAATGAAGCGCCTAGTTTCCAAATCACCTTTTAAACGATTTCAGGTAGTTATGAAAAAAATGAGAAAACCTTATATCTTTTGCGGGTCTCGTTATTGAGGCTGAAGACGGCTATGCTTGGGGATGACCAGGAGGTGTAGATGGAGAGACGTCAGGAGGAGAGATGAGAAGTCGAGATTTAATAGTTGCTCCGATGGATGGAGGAGCGAGTTTTATTTGCAGCCTAAACAGTTAATACACGAGTATGTTACAAGAGCGTTATGTTACAATACTTATGATAATGTTCCGAGGTCCAAACTCGGTGGAATCGAATGCTGACACGAAGCTTACTGATCGGCCGGATATTATGATTGATACTAATAGATATTTAGACTGAGCAACTAATCAACTATGACCTGCTAATTATATGCATGAATATTCGGTAAATTGAGTCATCACTGATGAAGTTTGCAATTGAGAAATCTGCTGGCCCCTGCATTATTGCACTTCGATGTCACGCGTGTAGATGCTGACTATAGATGCGACTATTGTGCGATAGTTTAAATGATATGCTAATTCTTACACTGTCGAAATAATACTGAGAAAACCCGAAGTCATTGACCACTGCATATCTGTTAAATCTGTGAACCGTATGTATTTATTATTTAATTCGTACATTCTAAAGAGTAATTTTTTATCATACGTATTGACGGTTTCTGGCGTTTTTTTAAAGTTCGGGTTCTTAATGGTTTAAGTAATTACAGTTCATATTTTTCACAGCGAATATCATCTTTAGAGTACACCCGATCCTCTTTTTGCACGGGGGATATGTTCCAAAGACAACCGTGCAAAACAAAACCGTGTAAAAAGATAAGGTGCCTATAAAAAAGTGGTAGATAAGTTCCATTGCTTAAAATCAACTCAAAATACGAAATTCTTGAACACAAAACCATTGATTAAAATCAATTCAAGATACGAAATTCTTAAACTCAAGAATAAATCGAATTTATTTACTATTTATACATAAAAATACATAGTTTTCGATTAAAATTAAATTTAGCATAGAGAAATATTATATTCACAGTGTTGCTACTTGATAATAAATGTGCCCGTTTACTGCTGTTTTTCGCTGGCGAAAAATCACTTTCATCGCTGGAAATATTTAATGACACTGACGCCGAAGCATGCGGCGCGTCTCTCGTATCAAACCCGAAGAGACTGACTAGTAGCGCCATGTATGTAAGTATGTATGTCTGAGCGGCATTCGGTGACAACATATTATGTATTCACCAGTGACTTGCGATCCATTGCAACGCAATTTTTTGATAAATATGTACATACATACGTATTTTTATTCTTTTTAGGTTTTTTAAACCGTGTTAAAGCAAAAAAATCAGCTTAAATAAATAATAATCCTTACTTTTTTAAACCGTGTTATTTCGAAACCGTGCAAAAAGAGGATCGGGTGTATATTCATAACAGAAACCTTAAATCCCTAAAACACATCAAGTCGCTAAGTCGGTAAGATATTTATATCCTTAGATCGGGATCAAGAGTACTAATCCCGAAAAATAATCTGCCCTGGATTCCAATCCCTAACATATATTGAATAAACGATATGTGACAAATAGTGAAGTTCTCAAACGAATAGGAAAGTACCGAGAAGTTTTAGTTAGTATCAAACTCATAAAACTATTATTTTTAGGTCTTTTATTTAGACATTAATTTGATCTCAATGCTATACGGTCATTGGTTTGCGATACAATAGCTTACGGTGAACTGTGATACAGTCATCGGCGTTTGCACTTAATTTAATATAATGTCTTTTCACCAATAGACAGAACCAAGTCATTCTATACCGACTCAGTGACATGCTGTCTGCTTGAAGCAGTTCTATCGACATTATATTTTCTACTTTTGTTTCATCGATGCAGGGGATTAATGCGTACGTCCCTACATGTTGCACTCCACTGTGTTTTACATTTCTGGGGATTATTAATATCTTAAATCCGCGTTAGGACGTAAACCTTCATGGCCGAGTCAATGCGACGTTGAAAATGACCTTTTTGGAGCGCCCGTCTTTCTCCCTGATAAGGTGCGCTTGCGTCCACCGCCCCCAAGACCTCTCGCTTCTGCACAAAGGCCCTCCCAATTACCAACATAAAAATAATGTTTATTAATTCAATAAAGAGAAGCGAAGAAAGCGGGGGATACAAAAAGAAGAGGGGTCCCTTGTGATGATACCATCCTTTAAACTTTAAAACTGGGACTTTTTTTTAATAACATACATAATATCATTAAATTAAGAACTGAATAAACTATCTAATTTCTGTAAAAATCAAGTAGGAGAATTCTGATAAGTATACGATTTTAGATTACATATAACTAGAGGGAGTATATCGATTTTTTTTTAAAATTTAGAACACTTCATCGCTAATTCCGCTTCGATTTAGCTTAGTGGGGTTGAATAGCTAGCCATAGTAATAAATAAAATAATTACAAGATAAAAAGAACTTTTTATATACTTACAACGTTTTTAAATTTTCTGTTGAATCATATAAACTTTAATAAAGTGGACTAGCTTAAACGATCAAAAAAAATGTACTTAATAGAAATACAGAATAAATATAGAATACTGAAATGTCATTTTGACATATTGATTTCCATAGTAACGCACGTATATATTAATAATTTAGTTGCTAGGATCCCAGACCCCTAGCAACCATTAAAAGTGTTTTACTTTTTACGGATTTCTTCCGAAATAACTTTTCATACAAAACAGAATTAACTGAAAATGATTTCATTACTACTTAAAGATAGCTAAAAGTATTAAAAGAATGCATTGGCATCGTGTTCTGATATATTCTAAAAGTTTCAAATATCTAGCTAGTCGGGAAGTTAGTTAAAAATCGATTGCAAGGTTGTACTGGAAAAACAACCACCGGACAAACAAGAATACGACCTAATAAAATCGTTGTAATAAAGCACAATAATATGTAGTACATACTACTAGTAGGAGTAGTTATTTCACATAATTTAATAATAATCATTACTGGTTTTGTTTACTTTAATGGGGCATTGTCAACTGATTATAATATACAATATTCATGAATCCCAAATAATATATTATGAGTAACGTAAAACCTTGTATTATGCATTTAGATTATAGCATCATAGAATAAGAATAAGAAGAATTGGTTTAAAATATCTTAGAAGTCCACGGATTTCTTTTTTTATTGTTCTAATGTTGCCATCGCAGAAGTAAAATTTTTCAAAGACGACACTTGTGATTGCTTTATTTTATTTTTAAATCTAATTTAAATATTGCCACGATTGCAATCTATTGCACAAAGCTCTTCTGCAACGGCGGATTTTCTTGTCGTTCAGGTTTTCTTTTCCGTTAATAAACATGTTTTGTATTTTGCGCTAGCACCTTATGATGATGGCACAAAGACTATGCGAATTCAGTTAAAAAACAAGGATTTGTGCAGTTTGTGAGTTTTCTCAAACTGCAAGTCTTAGATTGTCATAAATTGTAACATGCAAAAGGCAAGCTTGCATATTCCGAGTAATCGTCAAACCAGTGCTCATCGAAATGCATTCCAGCTATTTTTAAAGTATGTCAATATACTAAAGTAACCACATCTGGGAATACTAGTATTATCATCTACTTTATATTTGAAATAAGTCAATGCCGATTCATCTGCTTTGGCATTTCCAACTAAATTTAGAAAGATCGTGACAACGTCTATAAATCAAGGTAAAATGTTTAGATCCAAAATCGCCCCTCCAAGGTAGTCGCTGATATTAACAGAAAATGAGATAGAATCCTCGGACGCATAATTATAGTAACTCTCAGCGTGATTAGCATGATGAAAATTGCTCAATTAGTAAAGCACATTGGCCGAAATCCGATGGATGCAGGTTCGTGTCTCTCACGGTACTATTATTTGTTATATAGTATATATTAAAAAATGATCCCTCACTGTGTTAACCGATGTCTGTTACCAACGCTTTCGTATGCGTGTGAAACATGGACTTTGAATATAGGTATAAGTGAAATCACCATAATAATATATAAGGTATAAGTGACACGCACCAGTTGTCTTGAGCTAACTGCCTTTTATTCAATCAGGGTCGCCTGATGATCCGTAATTACTCATCGTCTGGTCTTGTGACAATAATATATAAGGGATTTGGAAGTAGGCGGGAAGAAAGGAATGAGGGCTAGCATATTTGGCCTAACCAATAAATATAATATATTGGTAAAAAAAGCTAAAAATGTGTCGACTTCTGGATGTAAAAAAATCAAACGAGCACACAGCAAAAAAATATCCATAACAAAATTATTGTCTTCAAAAAAACAAATCAATCCCGATTTCTCGAGAAGCAAATATCTCCTCCTCAAAAGCAAAAAATTCCTCAATTTTATTCGAAATGTAATCGATAATAATTTAAATACGTCGAAATAACTCCTCTAGTCCTGCGATACGATGTTTGTTGTCTATGAGTTTTATACGTCGACGGATATTTTCATTTCTGATTTTATCTCGCAATGATATTTTTAGTATCGATCGTTCTATCACCCGCTATGCCACTCTTAATTTGTACTCTAGCCCGGCTATCATGTTCTATGGCTCCTATACTTATGTCATCACGGAAAGCACATATTGATCGAATACCCTTGTTTTCAAGCATTACGATAGATCACAGTTCGTGATATCTTCTAGTTTATACTGAAAGCATTCCATCTATGATGAACACGAAGGAATATTTAAATTATAATGGATTTAAGTTTTGTACTATTACATTTGAGTCGGTTTCGCCTTTCGGCATCTTCAGGCACTGTATACAATCACCAAAAGGTAAATACACACTGACAACGAATACTATTAACTCTAACTTATATAACAAATCAATATAATAAAGTAGGTAAAAACTTTATCACCTACCTATTACGTCAATGATCAAAATAAAAAATATAACAAACAAATTGTGAATATTTGAAGTTCGTCAAAGCCTAATAATAGATCATTAGTAATAATTAATAATAATAACTTACATTAATAATAAATAATTAACCTAGGTCTGAGACTGCATATTATGGTACGTTGTTGTATAATGTTATCTCAATTCTTTTCTATGGTATGGAAGTATGAACGCTAAACCAAAAGATGTCACGGAGACTTGAAGCTTTCGAGATGTGGCTGTATAGACGCATCCTCAAAATTCCTTGGACTGACTGGGTGACAAATGTTGAAGTTCTCAATCGAATGGGGAAGGACCGAGAAGTTCTACGTAGTATCAAAACCACGAAACTACAGTACCTCAGCCACATTATGATAAGACAAAAGTACAGCGTTCTCCAACTTGCCATTCAAGGAAAGATCAACGGTAAGCATAGCAGAGGAGGGCGCCGCATTTCGTGGCTTAAGAACCTCCGTGACTGGTACGAGTGCAGCTCCATTGAACTGTTCCGGGTAGCAGACGACAAAGATAAGATCGCCTTGATGATGGCCGACCTCCGCTAGGGGATGGCACAATAAGAAGAAGTAATAATTTTAAACAATAAAAATACTACACTCAAGAGGTGTAAAATCGTCCATTCTGGGAACAATGGTAACGTATTGGGAATTAATGGAGTTAACTAATGAGATATTATATCCATGATATCAGAGGTATATTAATTGTTTGATAATTTTTTACCACTTAACTTTTTCAATCTAATTATGTTGACAGTATTTTTCACTGTAGTTGATATTGGTTTTTTAAATAATATAACCTGGATTATTTCATTCGCAAAATGTAACGAGATATTTTCCATTGACTCTATAATCCGATATGGATTTTGGGCGATTACGAAATTACAAAAAAAAAACTTGTATTCAAATATGTATGCTGAATACTCTTCCAAGGCAAAGCCTTGTGTCATCAAGCATGTCCAACGCGTCGAACATGGAATGAATTTTGGACGATCACAAAAAATATAGTAAGCGTGTACATTCGTTTGTAATAAAATACCACTCCTATTTTCATTTCACTGACCCACCTAAGTTGTTTTTAAATTAACCACGAAGAAGTCCGCGTAACGTTATTATCTCAATTAATTCGTATTATAATCCACGCGCTTTAAACTGTGGCGTAGTTTTATTGCACCGTCGCGCAGTAGACTCTTTACACAGTATACAAGTATAGTTTACAAGTATTGACAATAAGTGCAATGAACGATGGCCGAGCTCAAAAAGATCTGTTAATACAACCTCCGCTTTGTGGAGGCCCATATGAGCGTATTAGGATTTTGATAACCAAAGACAAAATGGGTGGGTATTTCTTCATGGTGGTAAAATCAAGTGTTGTTGTTTAATATGTAATGCCTCAATATCCTCTGCCAAATATAGTAGTATATTTCGTAAGTTGAGAAATGATTTTTGTTTTGATATTAGTAAGAAGTTCACAGTTAACTTTCAGTTGGACATTCCTGCTGTATATGTATTACACTGAAGCAAATTCAAGTTTGATATAAATGCATTTTTATACAATGAATAGTATGTATTTGCAAGATTTTGTATGAAAATTAAAGGTCTGTTCTGTCTCATTTTCATATAATATTTAGATTGTTTTTTCAGATAAGAGAAGGTTTCTTTCAACAATTCTGATTGCATTATTTTATTTTACTATGACCTTGAACTAATAATGATTAACAAATAAACTAGTGGTAGAAACTGATAATTTCTGATGTATGAATTTTGAATAATTCAAAAATATGTTAGCAAGTGGGTGCTTGTGAAATATTCCACGAACAACGCATACTTTTCTATCTCAATGTTATTCAGTCATCTCTTCTTGATAATACAGCTCACGGTGAACAGTAATACGGCGAACTGTATACGTAGAATTATTTACTTAAATGGTTGGAAAACATCGGTATACGGAATCAAAACCTAAATTTTAAAGGAATGGACCGTCATTTGTCTGGAGGTTTTTGTGATTCGGTCGAATCGACAGTATCGTCAGACAATGAGGATTTCAGGGGTTGATTACGTTACCAAAGAGAAGGTTTTAAGACGAGCCAATAATTCAAGATAAGCTAGCTACTATCAAACGTAGAAAACCGGAATATTTCAGCCATGTTTTGAGCAGTGAGAAATATAATTTACTCCAACTCACAATGCATCGGAAGAAAGAGATCCTCTTGTCTACACAACATCCAGAAGTGGATCAATGTCCAGGACATTGTTTTTCATCTAATACGACTGTTTGAGATAAATTCGCGGCGGTAAATTGTATTTGCTTTAAAAAAAATAATGCGTTGTCATGCTGAAAGCTTCTGTTTACAATTGGTACTCTTAATTACTAAAAGTCATGTAAACTCAGTCAAAGCAAACTTGAGTGCTTGCCGACCTCAGTCTTGGGTATTTACTCTTGAGACAAACAGCATGTGATGTATCACATCCAAACGAATGGTAGATTTGGAGTGCTCTATATGTGTGTTATCTCAAGCTAACGAGAAGTATTATAATATAGTCACTAACCTTCGAAAGAAGTCAACACCAGTCGAAAAGGGTAGACATTATAAATAATTTTCCAGACAAGTATATTAAAAAGTGAACTAAATCAAGGTTTTTATATGAGTTTTTAATGCGTTTTTTTATCATCCCTCTAATGTTTTAGTACCTTTCTACTTTTTTCATAAATGTAAAAAAACTTCTGTTGGTCACCGTATTGATAAATCTTATTCGGTGCGAGCCGGAGGGCACGAGATTCCTGCACGCTCGGGCCCCACTATGCGAACCGTTTGTCGAAAATTTCCAGGGATGTTTTCAAGGGGCGTCAGAAAAACCAGTCTAAAAATTAAATCCCATCACGTCGTCCCGAAACTCACCCGTAAAAAAGTGTCAAATTGTTTCCTCGCGGCCCCTTTTTTACTGGGAAAAAGTCGATATAGGGGAAAGTGCAGAAAAAATACACCTCCGAATTTTATAGCCATCCTTAGTTTTTCAATTCGGCGAGCGGGGTTTTTTTGCCCCCTCCCTATCTCTCTAGTTTTTTTTAAACTTTTTTTTTCTCTACGTCTGGCAATGTTGTTTCTATCGATTGCAAGAGCCACGGGCGACGTTATGAATTTCAATTGATTTCATAGTCATTTTTATGTAAAATTTCAGACAAATAATTTTGTTTATGGATAAGCTTGGATTATAATCATATTACACACACACGGTGGCCGCGCGGCTTAAGCGTTGGACTATCACGCCGTGGGTCCCAGGTACGAATCCTGGGTCTGGCAAGTGCACATATTGTTTTTCAATTTGTGTCTGTCAGGGTATAGACTTAATAGGTTGAGCAAGTGGCTGACATCCATTTCTCGTAAAAACAAAATCTGTTAATACAAACCTCTATTCTGTGGCGGCCCATATGATCCTATTAGGATCAGACATGGTCGAAAGAAAGAAGAATAATCATATAGCAGAAACCGTTTTCATAAACTAGTATTAGGTACATTAGTAATAAATATTTTTATTAACCTAAATATGCGCAAGAATGTTCGATTTTTTGCATTTGCGTGCAATTTACGTTCAATAATTTTGTCTTACGTGTACCTTAAGGGTATAAAATTTAATTTGCTTCACGCTGCCTAATACCAATATAGGCCGACCAATAAACGGTCTTGATTGCATTACAAAATGTAAAAACTATGTGCGCGTCAAATCAATACGAATTTGACAAAAGGCATTTTCTATATGTCGGTATTGAATAATACAAAATAAGATACACGTAAATACAAAAGACATAAAGAAACATAAGTACATAGCAAAATGAAAACAGTAAGATGACAAAATATTCGAATTTGTTTCCGGACTGTCCGATAAATTAATTGTATTTAAACTATTTTACGTATACGCGATGACCGTAGACATTTGTTCGAATTACAGGTGGTAAAATAGTATTGAGACGATCACAATGTCTTCGTCTAGCATTTCACGGAGCTAGTATTACAATTAATTGAATTATATCATTTAACATCGATTCGTATGAAATACCAACCTGTGTATTGTACAGTGATACTCTGGGGAGAAACAACCCTGACGTGGATTCACTGATATTTGAACATCCGTGATGACATTGTTGTAAAATCGATGACTTCAAGTCATAAAAAATGACAACGGATTGTATAAATAACGACAAGATTTATTAAATAAGAGGTTGTTATAAATGACGTCGTGTTAAAATTGACAATATTCGATTAAAATTATTCGGAAGCTATTTGTAATGCAAACAGACAGATTTCCCTAAGTGACGATACTTTCGGGTGTTAACAGGTGTTAAAGGGTACCCACTTAGGTATTTACCTACTTTTGAGTAATTCAGAATTATTCTTCCTGTAGGTGCCTATATAAGATGTCTTTATTTGTTTTCTAATAACTTAACATTGACACCGTGTAAATCAGTCTTTCAATCTCTTTGGTGTAAATGTATTTCTAACTTAATCACCTGTTTTCGTATATCTTTCTCTTGTATTCTGGTAGTATTTTTTTTTTTTTTTTTTCGACCATGTCCGATCCTGATAGGATCATATGGGCCTCCACGGAGTGGAGGTTTGTATTGACAGATTTTTGTTTTTTACGAGAAATGGATGTCAGCCACTAGCTCAACCTATTAGGTCCTTACCCTGACACACACAAATTGAAAAACAATATGTGTACTTGCCAGACCCAGGATTCGAACCTGGGACCCACGGCTTTATAGTCCAACGCTTATGCCGCGCGGCCACCGTGGGCGTATAGATTCTTCTGGTAGTATAGATTATAATTATTTACTTTTTGTAATTGATTATTAGTCTAGTACAGTGGTTTCCAAACATTATTTTACTACGTCACATATTTAAAAAAAGTCGAAATTTAATACAAGCAATGAAGGATTAAAGGTTAAACTTTTCGCACCCCTCTTTGAACTAGTACGCGTCCCCAAGTTTTGAAACCGCACTCTAGTAAGTTATGTATGTGAAATTCTTAAATGCCTGCAAATTAACATCTAAATTTGAACGTCAACGGGATTCAAACCTTGCAATCTACCGATAAGAAGCGTAGTGGTCAAGGATGATTTTAAGTTAACTGCAGACTAGGAGCGTAATGCAGAGATGTCAATATTTCCCATTCGCTGCGGACCTTTTAATTAATATTTAATTATCACATTTAAGTAACATGCTAATTATATCTAATGAGAAACGCGGCACTCATTCTTTCTCACTTCCACTTAGGCGTTCTAATAAGAATGTTATATATTTTCCTACTGAACGTATTTCGTCGAAATCGGCCTCTTAAAGTTAGGCGCGTAACTTAGGGAGCGCTTAAGTATGGTTCTGCATCGCGATTTAAGTCAACTAAGCAATTAAAAAGTTACTTAGTTATTTAATAACGATCCAATTTTACGTTTTTTACACATTTATTACCCGAATCTAGTTGTTTTTTTAAAGTATGTTTGGGCCTAGAGTATGGACTTAATACGTTAAGCAAGTGGCTGACACGTATTTACTATTCAGTAGGTATATTTAATGACTAAGACGCACCTCTACAGCACCAAGTCGGCAATGTCAAATCGTCCTCTTTCCAAACCATGGCGTGGTACACTGATACATAAAACTATTAGCCGAATCCAAAAATCTGCATGATACTTAAATGTTTTATGAAAAAATAATTATATTTTCTATAGCGTACCGACACGTAGTTCTATAAATATACTGGATTATCTTGTTTAAGTTTGAGAGATTATCTGTTGAATTATTTAAAATCATAATCATCATAATTATTTGCCGCATAATCAAATTAGTGTCACCGAGTAATTTTATTTCCGCTACAATTAAGATTTTGCAATCTGTTGAAATCTTCAATTCAAAATTCTGAATAATAACATTTCTTAATGTCGTACAATTTATAACCCAGACCAGAGATTGGCAACTGAGCTCTACCGCTTCACTGACGTAAAATTTTGACTCATCATTTTGATGGAACTTACGAAAGTATTTTATGTTAAAATTTTACCGTCGCCTAATTCGTTCTTCTTACTTCCGCGGGTCAAATCGTCCTGGAATCAATTAAAGTAAAACAGTGTTACTTTTAATTGTTCTAACATGTACACAGTTTCATGGTGTCGTAAAGAATTTTACCTCAGTCTCATTAAATTATAATTATTTTTCGGTCAGTATTAAAGCAATAGATATATTAATTTGTAGATATTATATATCATTCAAGTTAGATCTATGATAAGCGAAGTCTTGGAAGAACAAAAACGTCTTGCCTGAAGACGTTAAGAGACTGGTTAGACTTCAGCACTTCGTCCTTATTAGAACTACGACAAACAGAGAAAATAACAGCTGAATCCATCACTAATGGTCAATAACAGATATGGCATAGAAAGAAGAATATGGCTAGTATGGCAAAAGATACTAGACATCGTGTTAGATTAAGAGAACTGATACTACTCTGTAGCAGTGTTAAGTTACTAAGTAAGTGGTATTACTTGATTAAAAATGATTGTAATTGAATAATTACAACATAAAAAAAACTTTTTATATACAACGTTTTTAAATTTTTGTTGAATCATATAAACTTGATTTAACTAGCTTAAACTGAAATGTCATATTGATTTCCTTAGTAACGAACGTAAATATTAATATTAATAATTTAGTTGCTAGGACCCACTTAGCAACCAATAATAGTTTTACATTTTACGGATTTCTTCCGAAATAACTTTTCATACAAAAGAGAATTAACTGAAAATGAATTCAATTCTACTTAAAGGTGGCTAAATATTCAAAAAAATGCATTGGCACCGTGTTCTGATATATTCAAAAAGTTTCAAATGTCTAGCTAGTCGGGAAGTTAGTTAAAAATCGATTTCAAGATTTTTACCGGACAAACAACCACCGGACAAATAAGAATACGAGCTCAGAAAAACGGTGTAAAAAAAACGTTGCAAAAATGCCAGTTTTGTCGCTAAGAACAGTTTTAAATCATGGTATCTTTATACCTACATAGTTTATCAAGCAATATCTTTATACAAATAATATAACACAAATATAACGATATACTTTACAACTAATAATAAGCAGCATTGAGGGTTTCCAACCTCTGATATAAAAAAAAACAAGTCTTGAGCATGTATAAATACAAAAATCTTAAATAAATTTATCACCATATCACACTCTCAATATCATTTTAATTAATATAAAATTATTATTATACTTGTTTTCAATTTTGTTTTAACAAATTGAACAGCTATCTAGTTATAAAATTAATACTGTAGGCGGAATTCTAATTGTTGCGAGTTCTTTTTTAGTAATGGCAAAACACGAAACTCACATTACAAAAATCTTTCTACCCTTTAAGCAGGTACATTTCACATACATTCACGTCTTTAAAATTAGTGTTATAGTACAGACTAATTAATCACTACAATTTTTATCGATTGACAATTAGTTGTAAATAAAGTGTTTAACCATTGAACAAAACGATCAGCTAATTGCCTATCTCTGCCTAAGACATACCTCATCTGGAAGTAAACACTTCCAAGTATCCCTTAATACTAGAATTTGAGGATGGGACTTAAGAATGACATCCGAAGCTTACGGTGAGAGATATAGAGACGAAGCTTTCCTCTGATAAGGCTTACCCGCTTTAAGCTCGCCTGTCTATTTGAGAAAACCACCATTAATAGAAATAGGTATCTGGTATCCTGATATTAGTCTTGAATGATTCCGCAATGCATTTTAGTGGTTTTATAATATATGTAACCAATAATTGATTCAATGTCGACCGTGTTTAGGAAAAAGGACGTAACCCTCACTGAACAAATTTTACAGGAGAGGCAAAAAACGTTTTTTGAGAGTTTTTAGTATAATATTTTTTTTAAAATAGGCACAGACATTGGGTGCATGATGATTGATGATTTGGTGTAATATATTTTCGATCTAATAATAATTAAAGAAGTTATTACAGAAAAATCATTAATATTGAAGATAAATGCTTTTTTCCATAAATTAAAAATTAATTAAGCTCAATTAAAACCTGAATTTAGATAATAATTCGGCATTTGCGGCTTACTTGCTTTTTATAGAATGTGTAATTAGTTGTATACATTGTTAATATCTAATAAAAGCACTTTTCGAAAAATTGAGGGTTACGCCCTTTTTCCTAAACACAATCGATGTGTAGGTATGTAGGTGTTTTTACTTATAATACGTTATTGCAGTTAAGTAGTCTATAGAACGCTTGTCTCTGAGTGCGTCGGTCGCGAGTTCGAATACCTATGTGTTTGTTTATAGGTTGAGTTGGACGAATGGTTCACAGCCCGTATTCATAATATAATAATATCTATTAAATAATATATTTATGTTATATGTAGTAAATATACCATAAAGTATAAATCCAAGACGTTCACAACATATCATGGAGGAAAAACCAAGAAAATAAATAACAGTATCAACAATATTTACAAAAGACACAAAGATAATAAAAATAAAAACATGTTATGTTATATAAGTATGTACAAGGAGTGAGCTAGGTATTTTAACTATATCTCAAAAAATATAATTCATCATGCAAGTGGAACATATCAATATCCAAAACGATTTGGTTGTATGCAGTAGTTCTTGTCCTTTCAATTCTAAATTGTAATTAGTAATTACACGTTAGTTCTACATAAAAAGATCAAGAAACTGATGTACCCGATTTCTACTATAGTTATCAGAGACACATTTCATTGGCCGTCGTCACAGGTAAGAATATCGGGTAGCACCTTCTTCTCGAACATTGCCTCATCCCTGAGGATCGTCAACATTTCGATTCAGATGGTCAAACACAACCATCAATTTTTAAGAGTATGTTTCGTAGAAATGCTCTGATTTTCAGGAGATGGTGTGTTTATCAATTCAAAAAAATCGTGTTTTTTTTTTCAAAAAAAAATGTTTATAGTAAAGGAAAATAGATAATAAAATAGTTAAGTAGGTAGGACTAACAACTAGCAGAAAATTTGTTGTCATTCTAAGTCTGCTTAAAGACGGAATTTTGCTTAGGGACGTCACTGCCTGCATATTATATAGTATAAAACGGATACGGTCAGACGTTTATATATTTAGTGAAAATATACTTCCATGAACAGAAATCATAAGTTTAATACGTTATACATTACGAAACCATTTGCTACAGTACGTGAATAGAGGCGTCTTAATCTGAAATGTAAACGACAGTCCAATAAATATCCATCACAATACATCATGCTCATAAATTGAACAGGTAATATGTTGTAACTGATATTTTAAATTATTAATATATATTATTCTTGTATGAACAGTGGGCTTTGCCTTTTTTATTTGGATCATTCTCTTCGTAGAAGAAGTTATCAAGTGATATCACTACAAGAACTAGTAATTTTCTATCATCGATATTTCACTAAAAAAGACGACATGCATTGAAATAGATATTTTACAAATAAAGTTATACCCAACCGCAAATCCAACTAGGGCTAAAGAATTGTCTCAATAGTTGAACTGTTTAAGAGCATACATAAGTGAAACGGCAAATAATTTTCAACAATAGGTGGGACGAAATTTCGCATTCGTCGCCAATCGCCGATAGCGTCGTAAGGATATATTCTTATATCGTATAAAGATGACTAAAAACCATTATGCCTGTACTCGAAAAAGAAACCATGTCAAAGAATATATTATTATTATTACTAATATAACAATAAACTTATCACTAAATGGACGCATGTTGAATTTTTATGACAAATTATGTTCCGTTCGGCACGCGTCATTAGCACAATCCGCGCGTCGTATAGTTACGATCTTTTTAGTTTTAGACCATGCCTCAGCTGACGTATAGCCTCAACCAAGAGAACGTTAGCATCGAATCCGAAATTAATGTATATAATATTATATTATGTACAGAAATTACATAGCTATAAAGTTAAAACTGTACATTAGATTTATATCAACGTAATAATATGATTTAATACATTTCTTTTTACATACACCGTTCAATATTTCTGCTAAAAAAACGATAAGTTACATAATTACGCCCACGATGGCCGAACGGCTTAAGCATCGGTCTATAACATTGTAGGTCCCAGGTTCAAATCCTGGGTCTGGCAAGTACTAATATTGTTTTTCAATTTATGCTTGAGTCAGACTATAGACCTAATCATTTGAGCAAGTGGCTAACATCCATTTCTCGTAAAAACAATAATCTGTTAATACATACCTCCACTCTGTGGAGGCCCATATATGATCTTATTAGGATCGGATATAGTAAAAAAAATACTTACAGCCTTAGATCAGGCAATACTATGACACTGATTCTGACATTGTGTGCCTATTTTTTTTACCAAAAAGGGTGTATGTATGTGTTGTATGCGTGAATTACACAAAATTCATCGGAGCCTGCCTTGCTAGACCATTCACTATGTCACTTTATAAATGTTATACGATAATTGGGTACGTCCAGTCGGGCAAATAAGACGACAATCAATTTATAAAATCCTTTCGGTGATGTATTTTATCCAAAATTTCCAACCGACTTAGTAGTATTTTCATATCCTAGGTCAAGCTTATCAGATCACCAACGCATTGTACTACTAACAAGACCATCTCTCTCTGCCTCTATGTCTGCTCCCTACATTATGATTTGTAGTAAATCGTATTTTTCATTACGGAAAATATAGCCAAAGTGTGAAGTCTTTACATGCTTAATGGTGGTTGGGTTTACGTTATATTGGCTTTTCTCAAAACCTTCTCATTGGTAATGTGATCAACTCAGTAAATCCCTATCATATAGGTACCAATACATACACATCTCACACATACACAATTAATACATCTCGAAACCCTTCAATCTAAACGATATCTAATTGATTCATTTGTGTTAGAATATTAACAAGATATGTACCTACTTATATATTTTTAAAAAATGTTACTTTTTTGACTATAATTATTAATTTTTTTTTCATTGTTCTTATGTATTTCTTTATATTTATGTTCTTCTTACTTTCTATCTTGTTAAGACTATAATTTATATATGGAAACTTTGCTGGTTGCAATAACTTTTCACTATTATATTTTTAAACATATTTTTGTAATTAAAATGTAACTGTTTGTTTCCTTAATAAATACAATTTTAAAAAATAACGTGTATGAGTAAAATTTACATATTATTGTATCATGTCATATTCGATCTTTTTTTAAATTTACTTACACCTTACAACTTACGATGTGAAAAGCTCTATTTATAGTTTTTGAACAATTTATGCGTGGGCAACAGAAAGCCCTAGCGTATTCGAATGGACAATATTTTGACAGTTTGTTTCTATTTACAATAACTCATTCTATGAATGTTTTATTTTCAAATATTTTATTTGCATGTGACGTATTTCGTTTTCAGGAATATTTATAGCAACTAGTGTTACAGCGAAGGTCCACAAATATATATTTTTTGTTGACGTAAACGTAGCATTGAATAAATTTTATTCTTAATTTTAGTTATTTTTATTTAATGTTTTTGATGTTGCATTTCATGTGGTTTTCATGGGATTTTAATGTGGTGGTTTCCCGTTGCCTTCCACATCGCAATATTGAAACCATTCATAATGTTTTCATTATCGCCTTCAAGTGTCTGCTCTAAGGCTGTTCCAATCCCCTTGATCACCACCCTTAGTCAGTACTGAAGAAATTGCTGCCTTCCTCGCAGATGATACCACACTAATCGCTGCTGATGAAAGGGAACTCACAGAGCTGCTACACCGGGTAGAGGAAGAGAGTCGCAAATACGGCCTTCTTATTAATAGGAATAAAACCAAGTTAATGGTTGTTGATCGGGCCAACCTTCTACCAACACCAAGTACACTCCAAAACCTCGAAACAGTCGACGAGTTTGTATATCTTGGATCGACCATCAGTGGAAAGGGCGGATGCGAAGCGGAAATAAGAAGGCGCACACAAATTGCAAAAAGTGCGATGACACGCCTTACCACTATATGGAAGGATCGGGGAATTTCGATTGCCACAAAAATGATGCTTGTGCAAATATTAGTGTTCTCGATATTCCTATACGGAGTCGAGTCGTGGACCCTGAAGGCAAGAGAACGGAAGGCAATTGATGCCTTTGAGATGTGGTGTTGGCGCCGAATGCTTCGCATTTCTTGGACGGAGCACAGGACGAACCAGTCAATCATCCAGGGACTGAAGATAAAGGAACGGCTCTCGACGATATGTCTGAGAAGAATTCTGCAGTTTTTTGGACATATTGTCAGGCGCGGACCGGACAACCTGGAGAGACTGGTAGTTTTGGGTAGCCTCCAGGGAAGGCGAAGCAGAGGAAGAGCGTCTGCGCGATGGAGCGACCAAGTGAAAGAGCTGACTGGGGGCACCATCCATTCTGCCCTGAGAGAAGCGGAATGTCGAGAAGGATGGTAAGTCTTGGTCGGTCAAAGGATGGCGAAATTTAAATGTGGTCACGATCCTCAGCCATGAGTGCACGACCAAGAAGAGAGAGATTTAATGTTTGCTAAAAATGCCATAATTTCAAAATAAAATAATTATATTAATTTGATGTTATTTCGGACGGCAGTTAGCTGTAAAAACATGCTATCCCGTTTCGACATTCGCGCGATAAGAAATTACTATAGTAACATATAAATGTTTCGAAGACAAAAATACTGATAACTGCTTTGTTGAACCTAAAACGATCTTCAAAAGTCATTCAAACCGAGCAAATTAACAACTACGTCTATCTCGAACAAAAAATGTCTATTAACGAGGAAACCTAGGTATGACGAGATTGCTCATAGAACCAAACTCGCATGGAGCGCAATTGGGCGCCTGAATAGTATCTTCAAAAGTGATCGTTCATTCTCTCTTAAACCAGCGATCGAATTGGAAAATTTCACTCAAATATTCATTATTCTTAATATATTCAAAATGTTAGCATACCTAGTTATCTAATTATATGTGTATTTTATAAAAATAAGTGTGTTGGATTTTTATTATATGGCATATGCTCAGACGGACAAATTAATTATTTCCACGAGACAGCGATAATTTTGTGGATTTTATGAACCGGAATGGCGCTCCGGTGCGCCCCGGACCATTTTGAGCTGTCTTAAGCGTAACATGTAAAAATAATCAATGTGTGCTACCAGTGGTCACTTATGCATGTGAAATATTTACCTCTATTGTAAGATAAATCGCAGTGTGGAATGGAAATGTATATGTTGGGCATAACGCAGAAAGACCACAAAATGAACCAATGGATAAGAAGGCAGTGAAAATTACGCATATGTGATAAAGGTCAATAAGCATATGAGATCGTAGTGGGCCGGAAATGTCACTGGTAAAATGGACAATCGTTAAACATACACCCACACTGAATGACTGTAGAGACGCCCTAAAAAATTTTGGATTGACTATATCATAATAATCGGTGGATGTACGTGGCAGTGAACAACTAGAAACCGAGAAGAGTGGAAGTATTCATCCATCAGTGGATCAACCCCCTTTGATCATTACAATGCTGTGCCTTGTTTGCAATTCGAAATAAATTCAGATTCATTGCATCATGCGTACAAATAAACAAATTACAATAGTATTTTTCTTGAATTATATGTGCGATATGATTGTTACTTACGACTTCTCTGCATTTTCCCCGTAAACTCGGTACATACATTGTTGTGTAATAATATTACCTGAGACTTTTACCCATGCAACCATGATTCCTTTCATTACACGAAACGCACATATAAAACGTGTTTTGTTTAAACAAATATATAAGGCCCGGTTAACATTTCGTAGGATTTTTTTCGCCCGGCCAGCGGGTAAAAATAAAATTCGATTTCGCAACACGGTAATGCCGATGTGGGTCAGACGCGTTGTCACCACACTTCGTGAATTTTAACTAGGGACCGCTCCGAAATAAAATTATAATAAATGTAATTTTTAAATTCATGCGATGAAACTTTTTTCTAAACTTCACTGATGGAATTATTTCATCAAGGACGACATTTTAATTTGTGCTTTGGGCCTGTGTAACTTTTCAATGTGAACCTAATTTTTATAATATGGTAACTTTATTAAATTCTTTAAAAATGAATTTTAATTTATTCTAGTGTGCACTGTAATAATCATCTACTAATATTAAACGTGTACAGTTGTGATCAAATTGAGATGCATGTCACGTCACTGTCACGCTGTCACGGCGAAAAATTTAGTCTATGGTTTCGTCATTTTGCAGAATATTTTGAACGATCACCACCTCTCTAAATTCAATTATAAAGAGTGCCAACTCTAATGTATTAGTATTTTGAAGTATTATTAATTATTCATGCTAATTTCAATTAATTTTAACAGTTTCTACGTGTGCGTACGTACTAAACAGAACCCAACCTGCAGACCATAGATAATAGACAATATTCTTATAGAAAATACATAATGCCAACCACTAAAAACAAAAAAACGTGATTTCGACATGATTCGAAAATGTGTAAACATGTGGAATATGATAAAAAAAAAAACGTTCAAAACGTCATGCAGATGTCGATGCAGTGCGGTTCAACGTGAGATGACTTCGTTGTTGTTTTGGTGATTTCGGCAGATTTTTCCAACTGACAATTTTCTTTTAAACGTTCAAAATGTGTTACGGGGTGGGAGCATCAGTCTGATAACAATTTAAACACCAAGAAAAACGACATTACACACGTTTTTTCCCGTAGCGGCAGCTTACTGTGACGTCACGTAATAGTCCGTGACATACACCATAATAATATATTTCGCGCTAAGGAGTATTTTCCGATATAAATATGTTCCTTTATTGCACACAAGATTAAAAAAAAAAAAAAAAAAATGAATGTGGATTCTTCTGTCACCGGCATAGTATCCACTCATTTTATAAAAGTTTAAAAAAAAAAGAATATTACTACTACTATCGCTTGCACAAAAACTATAATTTCTGTCAAAATTTCAATTAAATCGGATGTGTAATTAACGCTTGAGGCTCATCTGAATCGTACCCTTTCACATTTTCCATAGCAATGGGAAAAAGATCGGTCCGTGCCGTTATAAAATAATTTGATTTGAATTACTTAACCGTACCGAAGATCACAACCTATACGGATGAACGTCACAGTGATTCCATCAAATTCTGAATGCACCAGCGTTGAAGATTCTCTAATTTTGGACAATAGGTTTAAATGTGGACGTATTAACATGGCAAATTAATCACACTTCGTACGCCCAATTGTGGTCACCACGAAGTAAATCAATGAAAAATCTATGGTAGTGTAATAGAAAACTGCTGAATCTGTGTGCAATATTGCTGTGATGGAAGTCATCAGCTCAAGTGAACGAGTGTACCAAAATAAAGAGCTCTGTTTGATACTGTATATTCCGCGATTATTGATAATCGACTAATAAGCACTCGAATGGACATTTAAGCCAAGTGTTTGGTGACATTTAAGCGCGAACCAAATTAAGGTGCATATCGCGGACTATCGCGTGACGTCACAGTAAGCTGCCTCTACGGAGAAAAAATGTGTAATGTCGTTGTTCTTGGTGTTTAAAATGTTATCAGACTGGTGCTCCTATCCCGTAGCACATTTTGAACCTTTAAACGAACATTGTCTGTTGGCTGCCGAAATCACTAAAACAACAATGAGGTTACCTCACATTGAACTGCACTGCATCGACACCTGCATACGTTTTGAACGTTTTTATCATATTCCACATGCCTACATTTTTCGAATGTCATGTCAAAATCACGTTTTTTTGTTTTAAGCGGTTGGCACTATGTATTTTTGATAATAATGTTGTCTATTATCTATGGTATGCAGGTTATGTTCGATTCAAAATATTATCTATGAATGTCATGCCGCAAGTATTTCAACGTACGCACACGTCGAAACTGTTAAAATGAATTGAAATTAGCATGAATAATTAACTCGTTCAGTGCACTCACCGCGCCTGGCCAGAGGCCATTAGATGTCATTAGCATGATCGTTATCCAATTGGAGTAATTAGTAGCTCAGCAGTGAATGTATTAATAATATTTCAAATTACTAATACATTATCGTAGGCACTCTTCATCAGTGTCATTCTTCAGTGAATTTACAGAGATGGTGATGGTTCAAAATATTCTGCAAAATGACGAAACCATATACTAAATTTGTCGCCGCGATAGCGTGACAGTAGACGACATGCACCATGACATGCACATCAATTTGGGTCGCGCTTTAACCGCAATCCGAAAGACGTATCTGCATCGATTCATGACTATTGGTGAATCTTTGATCGACCAGGGTCTAAACAGAAGTAAAACGATAGCCAAGGATTGGTGAAAGTGTTCCGAAGAAGGCAAAGATCGTATTGTCGGTTAAGAAGATATTAGTCACTGATTTTTAGAATTACTAAAGAATTACTGTGATTGCTTAAATGGAAAAGACAGTGCCCAATCATGCAAGGTTAGTGGATCGTTACAAAGATGAGTTGAAGGAAACACGGCCAAGACTAGCATACAAAAGTGTTCTCTTCGGAGTCTTCGGGAATCGAACCCACGGTTTGAAAGACAGATACTGTAAAGTGTAGTCCTACTCCACCATCTTTCCTATCACTGCAACATGTCACTTTCAGTTATCTTAGATTTTTTGGGGTTTTATTATAATTATTGCACCCGAGATACCTAACAGTGTACTTGAATAATTTTATTTGCTACATTAACTGCAAATAAACTCTGTATAGACTCGGAAAATTTACAGCAAGTATTCTTCTCTAGAATTTAAATGAATTAAAATAAATTAAATCTGTATTCAATCGAACCAAATTAAGTGACGATTATTTTACAGATATATTACATTTTAGCTAATTGCTTACGTACTGTATGCCTTGTTAATTTATTATTTTACTAATAAATATAGGTAATGTAAGTAAAAATAAATAAAATCATAATATTTTATAGCATGTGTCATTGCTGGTTACCAAGGACAATGAATGGCCACGGAAGTAAACCAAACATCGCGTAACTCTACAAAAAATACAATGCTGAGTTGATCATTTTGTGTTAATTAATACATTTTGTTTCCACTTCCAATTCTGAATATATCGGTATTGTCTGATTTTTAAAACGATATTTTAGTATCGAAAATTACTTGGAAACTGGTTATGAAATTCCGGTATTATAATCCCTAAGTTAATCTATATAAATAAATTTAATGTTTTCTGTCTACATATTACATTACTATTTTCAACATAATCTCCTTTATTTTTCTTTTCAGTTCTTAAGTAATTTTAATA
The DNA here is from genome assembly GCF_057557595.1 of Rhyacophila brunnea. Classification (NCBI taxonomy): domain Eukaryota; kingdom Metazoa; phylum Arthropoda; class Insecta; order Trichoptera; family Rhyacophilidae; genus Rhyacophila; species Rhyacophila brunnea. Next base: position 29,456,822 of record NW_028232774.1, read on the forward strand.
ATCCGATGGTCCCCCTAGCAAATGTATTTACGTGTAAAAATTAAAGGTCCTTGTTTTTGCCAATAGCAGACCAAATCGACCTAGCCAATATTATATTACAATAAAATATGGGTTAATATTTTTCGACGTAGGTACCAAATGTATAAATAATATTAATAAAACCCACATACCCTCTGCGTATATCCATCCACAGTTTCATCTTCTAATAAAAATACACGACTATAATTTTCAAAGTAAAACTTTTCATTTATAAAATAATATTATTTGCCTACCTACTTAGAATGAAAACAGTTCTGTCTTGCTTATTATTTTGACGTAGAAATAAGTCTTTTTATTTGGCAACGAAATTCACCAACCGCTCGGTAATAATATTTAAAAAAAAAATGTTACATATAAATCGCATATTATATTTCAATAAATAAATGTAACGAAATAAAAATTGTACCACTCTATAGACAAAGGGATCTCTGGGCAGTAAATATCAGATGGGGCAAACAGGCCTTGATAACTGCGTTCCTGTGGCCATTTTATGTGTACCTCTCCGAGAGCGTCATGCGTGAGACCTCATCCATTTGGGCATCTATGTTGTACATTGTACACTGTAAACCATAACTGAATTTATTCAATAGACAAAACATATTTAATTGTGCAACTTAGGAACAAGCAAAGAGTTAAGAATGTACCAATACCCATAATATATGTTATTTTTAATGAAAGTAATCACATTATTTGAATTTCCTGTTCTGATTTACAGATATACTTAGATCAAGAACTTCATAAGACCTATTTTAACCTATGGATCGGAAAGCTGGGCTTTATCAAAAAGAATATATGAAAGATATTGAGGAGGATCTTCGACCGTTTGCTTAAATTTGGCGAAGATTTCGCTCATCGTCACGTGAAAGTGTAACGACGTAGCATGGAACATATACAACTACCCAAGAGGCTCATTATCAATTGGACAGAATAGTAAATGGGGCTCAAGACATCTAGGCTGTGTTTTATAAATATAAAGAGATACTGCATCCCTAAGACTAAGAAGGGAAATTTAATCAGGCAAAAGAAATGGTGACGTTTATTGGAGGTGGCTTAGGCCCACATTGGGTTGTAGTGCCTATGATGGTGGCATAATTTTTAATAACCAAACTGCCACAATTGGTCCGCGAGCACCACGTTACGCACCACTACCTTAGAATCACAGTAATAAAAAACGTGGTTGGAAAATCAAATCCCGTCTCTAGTGATTTTAATTTCACTTCAGATTTTTATTTTCACTACAGATTTAAATAAAAACCGTCTTGAAAAGCACTTGAGATTGTGAGAAAACTTAGGTTTCTTATTTTTTTAGTTAAAATGTAGAGAGTAAATACTTTTAGTTAATTGAAACGATAACTGCTAAAGAAAAAGATGTATATATTATTATATCGTGGAATCTCTGATTTTCGAAATGAATCAAGTGAAGTGTTTTCGTTTAAATAACTATAACTTTCAATTAAGGGATACTCAAAAAGAGATAACACAAAGAAAAAAGACTTTTTGGATATTTTTTCAGTTTCCCAACCATTGAAATTTTCGTAGAAATATGAATTTACTATAATTTACAAATACTTATATCTATTTTCATGTTTACTATTTTTTTAATTTGGTTAAATTGAGATTTTTTTATTTTGAATTTATTCAGTTTTAAGGCAAATTTGTTTTATACCCTTGGAACGCTTTTCCTTTGCAAATCATACAGTTATTTATCTTTTACCTAATTTTAATTGTTTTATTTTGTTACTAAATGACTTTTTCATATCGTTGTCGAGCCGTTAAAATCTTCGATGTGACAATTATTTGAAGTGAAAAAGTGTTTATTTTTTATTACTTCTGTTTATTTATATTACACAGCATAGTTTAGTAATGTCATGAATATCGATATGCCACGTAAATTTAAATATAATTACCTAATCAATGATGGCATCCGAGTTAAAAAAAATTCTCATGTTGATAAAACCACAGTATGTTCCAATGGCGAAGGGTGGAGATAGGCTGTACAGATCCGACTTAAATAGTGCACATAAAACGTTGTCAGTCAAACGTATTTATTTTCACTGAACCAAGACTACAGTGTACATGCAGATAGTGTTCAGCAGTTTTTAAAATTCAATTAAGCCCTGCCTAATTCAAGCCATAGTAAATAGTCAAAAAATATTTGTTTACATATCTATAAAAAATCTTTTACTATGCCATTAAACCATACATAATTTAAGATATTTTATAGATAGAAAAATAGTTTTTATTGACTATGGTTTAGTTTAAGCAGGGTTTATTGAATTAAAAAAAACTAACCAAGATCATTTGTATTCTTAATACATCGAAAACAAATAAGCATGACTGAAAAGGTGTGCACTATTGTTGTTGGATCGCCTATAGCATACCTAAACTATTATGGATTGTATTATGCAGGATTTGAAAACTAACCAGCACCATCTGCAAATAATTGTATTCTTAGTTCAATGAAAACAAATAAGTATGACCGACAAAGTTTAGTGTGCACAATTTATGTCGAATATTAACAGCCTACCTCCACCCTTCGCCACTGATATGTACCATGATGACGACTGATTTACTACCTGTGATTTATAGTTTTATAAAAATAAAAATAAAATTTACCTCCAAAATTAGCATAAATACGAGGGTGGGTCAATAATTCCTTAGAAAAAAGCATTAAAACAGTTTTGATTTTTGTATTTTTTTTTTATTTCTCAACATAATCTCCTTGGAGCTCAATACACTTCGTTAGACGTTTCTCAATTTTTTTTAAACCATCAGAAAAATAAGTTTTCGGAAGATCCTCAAAATAAGCATTTGTCCGATCGATGACTTCTTCATTTGAAAAAAAACGTTGTCCACTTAGCCATTTTTTTAAGTTTGGGAAAAGGAAAAAGTCACTGGGGGCTAAATCTGGCGAATACGGTGGGTGGTCGACCAATTCGAACTTCAATTCTTCAATTTTAGCCATTGATCGTAAACATGTGTGAACACGGGCATTGTCCTGATGAAAGAGGATTTTTTTCCTGTTTAAATGAGGCCGTTTTTCTTCAATTTTGTTTTTTAGCTGGTCCAATAAAGATGCATAATAATCCCCGGTTACTGTTTTTCCTTTTTCCAAATAGTCAACGAAAATAATTTCACGTGCATCCCAAAATACAGTAGCCATAACCTTACCAGCTGATTTTACGGTTTTTGCCTTCTTTGGACATGGTTTGCCTTCGCAATCCACTGCTTTGACTGTTCTTCCGTCTCGGGAGTATTGTGGTGTATCCATGTTTCATCTACAGTCACAAAGCGACGAAAAAATTCATCCGGATTGCGTTGCATGAGCGACAACAGGGCTTTAGAGGCCACCACCCTATTGCGTTTATTGTCGACTGTGAGCAAACGCGGCACCCATCTTGCAGAAATATTTTTCATGCCCAATTTGTCATGTAAAATAGAAATGACGCTACCTTTTGAGATTCCTGTAACCTCAATTATCTCACTCAACTTTAATCTTCGGTCACTTAACACCATATCGTGGATTTTATTGATCATTTCTGGTGTAGTCACCTCTACAGGACGTCCTGAGCGTGGTTTATCCTTTGTTGATGTACGACCACGTTTAAATTCATTTAACCAGATAAAAATAGTTGCAAGTGAAGGAGCAGATATGCCGTGAACTAAATCCAACTCATTTTTTATTTCCTTTGCTGTTAACCCTTTTATATTAAAATGTTTAATAACAGCTCTAAACTCAATTTTCCATTTTTCCATTTTCCACAAGCAAAATTTTTTTTTAAATGTACGAGAAACACACAACAACCCGACCAATCTGATTGAAACTTCGCAGCATACTGAATCGGTAGTGCCGCTGCATGAAAACAAACCGCTTACAGTACTAGTCGCGCCACCTGTCGGCTTTTCTAAGAACTTATTGACCCACCCTCGTACTTATAGATTTATTTTGTCTTCACTGAAAATTTCATTTTTTTCTCATCGGAGGGATGTACCTAATAGGTCAACTACGCTATATTACGGTTAAGACTCCGCCTATCTGAGGTACCTAGCTTTTTGACAATTTACATTTTAAAGTGTTTTAATTAATCTAAGAATATTACAAAAAAATATATATTTAAAGTCAAAGATATTTTTAAGACAATTAAAAAAATGTTATAGATATAGAACATGAATTTTATTAAAAAAAAAAACCATAATAGTATTACCTATTACATGTTTATTATTAAAAATATAGTTTAGGTATATTAAGTTTTCTCTAATGTACAGAAAAGATTTCTAACTAATTCATAATATGTATTTTATAAAACAAAGTTTGATAAAAAAAATGCGTATAATTTGAAAACCTTTTCATTTATATCAAATTGATCTTCAATATTGTGACCATATGAATAATTATTAATTAAACACTTTAAAATGTAAATTATCAAAAAAATGTCTCAAATTGCTTACTTCATATTCTATAATAATATTACCAATTAATAAATAAATCGCCAGTAGCACAAATATAGTTAAAGGAATTATTTTATAGAAACCTGGCAATATTATAAATTTCGCACACAATTCAATTACGTTCAAATATATTTTTTTTAATTATTTATCGCTTACTATGTTTATTCAGAAAATATTGGAATAGCTAGTTTTAATATATTAAAGCAATCAATGTGTCAGGTGATTATCAGATTATATCTAACAAAAATAGTTTTGGAATCACCACTAAAAATGTTTTCATACAAATAGTTGATTATGTTTCCCTCCGGGCAAAGTCGAAAGTCTGATAAATCCTACAGACAAAAATATTAACCTTTAGAATTTTAGATACTGTGAGTTGAAAAACAAAATATAAAACGTAACGTAGTAAATTATTAACTTTCATTTTAAATTTATACTATCACCATAATAGAATTTTATTTTGCCTTAGTTTGCATAAAATTCGATTATGACGTAATCAAATGTAGGCTCGCGCGGCATTGCATATTTTAAGGGAATGTAAGCTAAGTTATTATTGGAAAATATTATGCCTCTAAAGGCATAACTCATACAAAAAATCCGGCCGGTGAAAATTCTATTAAAATTAACACTTACATCAAATAAATGCAAAATCCGTTTATACCACAATAAATTTGTTTCTAAATTATAATAATAAAGTCTTTTTAATAATAAATTTATGAACAATTTTTTAATCATACTTATTGCAGATACATCTATGTCTCATGTGATTTATTTCTTATAAACAAAGCGTTGGAGCGGAGTTCGGAGCAGGAGTACGGTAATGGGCTTTACCCGTAGCAAGAGCGGAGCCGGAGCACCGAAAATTTGTAGTGTTCCACTGCCCCGGATGTTTTTGTTATTATAATTACATTTTCGTCCTAAAATTCGATGAAAATATTATATTTCAATTATTATTATCTATGGCAACACTGCGGAGAAATTAAATAATCTTACTTTTTTAATAATAAAAATGACAAATAATAAACATTGTTTTAAACCTACCTACTTATTTTTTTGTAAATTTTAACATTTGTATAAATGTAATATATTACCTAATATTAAAATCTCCTACCCGGAGCGGACCAGACCCTGGAGCGGAACTGGAGTAAGTATTAGGTCCCGGAGCGGAGATGGAGTGGAGCAACTCAAAAAAGCGTCCGCTCCAACCTCTGCTAATAACTACGCTATCTAAGAAGCTTCAAATTCGTCCAATGAAAAGCACTTTTTTTTTAAATTGAATCAATATATACATTACTAAGATCTAGATGGCGCTATTTTATTATCTACTATTTTATTATCCAATAGGTACTGAACACACATAAATGTTTAATTCTTATTACTACGTTATAATATATTTGTCTTGATTTATCAATTTGTCTGTCTGTAACGAATGAGAGAAAATGTATATAGTTATGAAGGAAAGAACGAGACAAAGTGAAAATGTATTAAAAGAGGTAATGTGAGAGAAAACATACACGTTAACGCAAATTCTAAATAGGGAAAACAAACTTTTACACAAATAAAGAGGAATCATTTATTATAATTGGTTACATGTAAGTTGAACGTATGTATGCAGTACATCGCGGGACACTTATTCGTGCGCCGCAGTACGTGAAACATGAGTTCGTATAACATTATATCAAATGATGAGTTCTTCGTTGAACATTTCACCTTGAAATACATTTGTATGTTTCTTACAAAATGCAGCGATAGTTTGCAAATAGTACTGTTCCAATTAGATTAACCCTAACCTAATCTAACTTAACCTAACCTAGTAAAGACATCTCCACGTCATGTTGTAGCATACGTACAAATATACTCCACGGTGAAATGTTCAACGAAGAACTCGTCATTTCATTAAATGTTACATGAATGAACTCATGTTTCACGTACTGCGGCGCACGAATAAGTGTCCTGCGGTGAACTGTTTACGTACAAATTTCCGGATACAATTACAATTGGGTCGTGAAAGAAAACAAAATATTTAATAGTTTAACAGATGCTTACAATGCAGTTATAATTAATATTTAAAAATCTATTAGAGATAAACATAGAAAAAATAAATAATCTGAATCCAACATTATTAAATTTTGTGTTTATTCAGTATTGAAAAAAATAATAATACAGTGTGACTTATTACTTACAGCATCGGCCTGTAGCCTGTAGGCCTGGAGGCCCATATGATCATATTAAGATCGGACATGGTCGAATAATAAATAATAATATTCAAATAATACATATTTAAATAATAAACTACAAACCTACACTATGATCAATAAGCAACATCCTATTAATCCTTTGTACCTGGCATCAAAATATCATACCACTACATTTATTCTGAGTTTTTTTCTTTGTCTAATGAAACAAACAAAATGGTTGATTTGAAAAATATATTTCGGTAGCTTTAAAAGGTCGGCCGTTTACGCTTTGCAGCCTTCTGATTCTGTTTGATGTTATTGTCTTTCAATATGCCCTACAATACAATACAATACATGGACAGTAGGGCCCGAAATAATCTAATATAATAAATAAAAATAATATACTTACAGTTAGGTACTGTTTGGTTATCAGGCATACAGCGGAAAACACATTTTGAAAATAGCCGATAAACTGAATTATTTGTTAGGAACCAAACTTAACCTTACCTAACCTAACCCAACCTAACCTAACCTAAACTAACCCAAACTAACAAATAATCCAGTATATCGGGTATTTTCAAAATGTGTTTTCCGCTGTATTCCTGATAACCGAACAGTACCAATATGTGTTATTGATTGAAATGGTTATAATATAATTATTTATATAGGTATAGATATTTTTTATTGAAATATAGGAAAAATATAATTTATCTTACATAAATATTTTTAAGCGGAACCGAGAAACTGAGTATTACTCATGTAAACTTTTAATTACGCATACGTACAAAATCTGTGACATTTATAATATGTAGATCTTCAATAAAAATTCTTTGGTTTATCACGACTAACCATTCTGAAGTTTCTTTCTTTAAATTACGTGAAAGTTATCACGCTAAAAAGATCTCAAATAAAATTTTGTTCTACAAAAGTAAGTTCAATAAAGATGAGGAGTATCAATTTACCCTTGATATTGAATATAGACATATTGTCGCCTAATTTCTATCTTGTCGTACGGGAAAAATGTTAGGCTATCTCAGATACAGATAACTGTAGTTTTTGTCTGCCTACAATATAGCCAGTGACTGTTATAAATTGTGTTACCCATAATTATTATAATCAGCGATTTATGCTCGTCTAAAAATATCATAATCTTTAGACTAAAACCTTGAACCTGGATTCATTTAAAACTATCAATCATATTACATTATGTATTATATATATAATACTAGCTGACCCGGCGAACTTCGTACCGCCTCAGAATCAATAATCTTGTGTTAACTTATAAGCTGAATTAAATTCATTTTTTTATTAAGTTAAAATGAATTAAGTTCAATAAATGTGCAAAAATCAAACCAAAATGAAATGGATTACATAGTTTTGGTTGGTTCAGATTTCGAAGCATGATGACTACCGAGCCAACCTTCAGTTGTAAATTGTGCGGTGGCAAGCCAGGAAGATCCAATGAGTTTAAAAATTCAGTTGGCTAGTTGGTTGCTTCGTCTTCGTTTGTTAGTGCAAGAACGTAGTGGTCGCGCGGGGGTGGCGCGCCGGCATCTTGCGAAACTCAAACGTATAACCGTGAGTAAAATGTTCGTAGACAGTGTCTTTTTTTCGGCATAATACACATGGCTATACGTTTGAGTTTCGCAAGACGCCGCCGCACCACGCCCGCCAAATTACTACGGCCGAGTACTTACACAGTCAATAGATTTGAAGGAATGCAGTAGACCAACGATTTGATTTTGAATTGTGAAGTTTAAGTGATTCACATCTTTGTTCTTTGCCGCAAGAATTGCTCGTTCACTCAACCAATTGTTGACACGAAATTGCAAAAATTCAGCCGAAACGAAATCAATCCGTTCGATTCGTCGACAGGAACACGGCCGTTACCGATAGTCAGAAATTGCTTAGAGAAATCTTCGGCAGATGGATCGTTTAGCAATGGAACTCGCATGTTTGTCGTCAGCTGAAGGTTCTTCACATAGCGCCACAGAGTCAATGATTTGAGGCAAGCATTTATTTCATCGGCAGCGGTCGATCTTGGAATGACTGGTAGTGTTTGGCGGAAATCGCCAGATAGTAGAATCATTGCGCCTCCAAAAGTTCCACTGGGCGCATCGAGGAAAAATAAGCCACCATTTCCATCATCAATTGCCTTCATTAACGTATCGTGCACTACCTTCTGTTGGGGGTTCAACATTGGTACATTCGTTCGAACTAATTAGTTCAATGCATCTCGATCATTTTCACGTTCACGTTCCAATTCTAGATTGAAAGCGCAATTCACTCCACGATGTGGCATTGGCATTCCTAACTTGACTAACAAACTGCCGCACATAAGGTAACACATGTCTTCGATCAAAAGGAAAACCTGGTTATGTATCTCCTTATTCACCTCGAGATCAGGATTCCCTGAAATAACACGAATTCGATGTAAAATGTCTTCTGACATGTCATCCTTGTAGTTTTTCTACAGTTCAGGTGGATTCGATGGGAAGCATGTCGAAATAATGATAGCAAATAATGTGCGTATCTGACTTGGAGATGCAGAAACAAATGCTTTAGCGATTGTCATGTCCCAATGAGTATCATTTTCAAACAAATTGAGCTTTTGACATGCAGCACGAAATGTTGGGCAGACTACACCATTGACAGTTCGAAGTGATTCAAATGATGTCGGCCCACGAACATTTACCAGCAGCAACCGCAAGTAGAATCATTCGCTATTCTTCGGATGAACTGTGTAAATGCGACCAAGAGCATCAGTAGAATGCACGTCCGGATGATCAGAAACCGCATCGCCTTGCTTTCAACGTTGAAATTTCTTCGATGGAGCGTTCCAAGTGTAATAACGTGGCATCTTAGAGTAGAACAACGTTCGTGCAAACGGATCGCTTTGGCAAATCGAAAAGAAACTGGTCAATGTTGGCTCTGGAGATATTTCAGCACGTTGAGCAACATTCGATGCGTTGAAATAAACTTGTTGACCATTTTCCAGATGCACCGCCAAATGTACAGCAGTGGGATGACGTTCATGAATGGGGAATGAGAGAATACGCCAAATTGCTTCATTGCAGCTCACATATCGACCAACTTGATAGTGCGTGATTTCATCGTTGGTATTGGGAGTTTGAACGCCAAAAACTACAATATCGCTGCCTTTGGTGACATATTTGCAGATGTATTTGATGGACTTCACTGAATTGCAAAACTCCACGTTGCAATGCGACTTGAATGTTTTGGAAAAAAGTCGCGAATACAGAATAATCCAAGTGTTGTCGACCATGATATCGTTTCACTTCATTTTCGTTGTGATAGTTCTACCGTTATCATTGGGTGATCGACGCCGATACAGTGGATAACCATCATTGACAGTGATAGTCTCCGCCGTTAAACTTCATGGATAACGCTTGGAACACTTACCGTCGAGCATGCACGGTGATTGGGGGTTGATGGCGCCACACTGTCCATGAATCATGTAAGTAATTACAACATCATGCAGGTCTGGATCGGTTTCGGGATCAGGAATCTCGGCACATATGATGTCATCTTTTTGGTCTGGTCGAATTCTTTCGACTAACCAAATAAGAACGTGTGCACGCGGCAAGCTTCGTTTTTGTCATTCAATCGAATACATCCAGCATCGAGTTTCCCAAAGACGCGATGCTTAACAATGTAGTTCATCAGCGACAGGATTTTTTTTTGAAGACACGTGCGGTGATGTCGTGCCGATCACTTGATGTTTGTCCGGGGGTAGCAGTTGAACAATTTCTATTAATTTCGGATTTCATGTAAAGGTGATGAATAGATCTGGACGACCGTAATGATGAACATATGTCATTGCATCTTGCGCATATGCATGCATATGACGTGGGCTGCCAATGTACATCGCCGATAGAATAGTCAATCAACCAACATTAGCTGCATCTCCTACGGTGCTGATTGCATCGCGTAGATGAATATACTCCTCCGATCGCAGCTTGGCTTGTTTCAACTGAATGAAAGTGAGGCGCTCCGTCTCGATTTTAAGCAATCGACGAAATCGCAGCAAATAGTTGTCAGCATTTTGACGAATCATCAAATGATAAACACTGGAAAATTAATCACATAATTCAAAATTACATAATTAAGCAGTTATCGATGCACACACAATCACAAATTTGATAACCTCACAAAGTGAACATCTTCGAAGGCAACTTACCGTTTGAAAATCACGATCGAAATAGCTATTTGCGCACCTAGCTGGTAATCGGCTCGATTATTCACGTAGATCGATTGTCGAATGAAGTTCGAAGGATGGATTTTGAAATTGGTAGGTAAATAATGAGCAATACCAGCAATGAAATCATGTAATTTTATCCTTGGCTTTATTTTTGGACGCTGTCGAAGAAGTAAAAAAGATTCAGGCAGGACAACTTCCTCCAAAATTCGCCGGAGTATACAACAAAGTCTTTCGGGATTATCTGAGGCTGAACTGAATCAACTGTCAAAGGATAGATTGGGATAGATAATGCACACAACGCCTTTCATTTGTTTGTTTGTTTCTTGTTTATTCTTTCTGTCATGTATCGTTGTATATGGATTTAAATTTTTTGTGATTTTCTTTTATTTTCGATTGCGCGTTCATTGTTCAAAATGTCAAAATGTATGAGAAAATTAATTTTCTTCATAATTTATTTTTTCCGTGATTTATCCGGTGTTTTAATAGTTATTCTGCTATTCGGGGCTAAGACAAATCCAACAAATTAAAGATCGTGAAAATCGGTCCAGCCGTTCTCGAGTTATAAATGGTGTAACTAACCCGACTTTCTTTTATATATATAGATAATGTAGCACCCATTAATCATTAAGGAATTATAATAAAGCAATGATAAAACTTATACAATAAACAAATTTACCCGATTTCTTTTTAGTCTTCTACATGTATCATATAAGAAAAAAATCTTATAAAATATACGGCACGGGGCATCCGATGAATGCACTCGCATTCATCGGATTTCGACCAATATGCTTTACGAATTGAGTCACCTGCGCCCAATTAATATGGACGGAGCATCTGGAAAAAAAATGACACTCACTTTTTTGTCGAGTCTGCCGAATGGCATAATCTCTTCTAACGCCATTACAATAAAGGTGATATTGCTATAAATTCCCAATGCTTTTTATCCGATCTGCCGAATGGTTCGGTTCGAACGGGTTCGCTCAAATGAACATTGACACTAGAAACACTGTTCTAACACCATTACAATAAAGGTGATATTGCTATAAATTCCCGATGCGTGATTTCGCATAGTGGAAACGCGTGACGTCTCCCTATGCATGTGCGAATGTCGCTATGCGCGAATTTACTTGCTAGCTACTGTATTGAGTGCGTTGTCCATTAATAATGTCATTGCGTGCGCCCTACTTAATTATGACGAATTTAAGTAACAGTCAAATAATTGATGCGCTTTACTATTGGTGAGTGGTTTTTGTCATTTAAATCAAAGTATCAATAATCGGTAGGAACTTACCTTGATTAAAATAAAACACAATAAGTATATTAGTATACGTAGATACTTTTACGACAATTTACTTTTAATCAAGATCGGTGACGTTCATAATTTATGTTAACAATTATGTATTGAATAAAACACCACTAATTAAATACAATATTCAAAGAAAAATCTCTGATATTAATTCAATTAAATTAACCTAGTTTTACAGATACTAATGAAACAAATTTGTAAAATCTGCCATCCAAACAATTCTTGCCAGTTTAGGGGCGCCATTAATCATATATACAGACATGTTCCACTTATGGCCAGATATGCCCATGTATTGGCCTATTCCTGTTTTCGCGCTGCATCAATACTTCTAGGCACCCTTGTACAAGATACACACGGCCGGCCTATATAAAGCAATTCAGGTCTGAGGGAAAGATGCTATAAGTCAATGTACAAGTGTATAAGTACACGGTGTCACAATAGCAACAGAACAAAAACATTGATACCACAGCGAGCGTGCTTAATGCCTTTGTAAGAAAATTGTTTCAGCGCTTTTAGGCTCGTCTTTCCGACGGACTTACGTTTAATATAGAAGTGTGACCATTATTGGACAGTTAAACCGGTCGCCATTATGAGCTTTATTTTATTATTAATTATTTTGAATTTACTGCCGTAGTTCGATTTAAGTCGTTTGCCAATTTAAATTTTATTGGAAGTGATTGACGTGTTGGCTCGCGGCACGCCAAAATGAAAGTATTCGACGCATTTTTGTGTAATATTGTACATATTTTTGATGCGATTTAATGATGTCATATTAAATTATATTGTTGTGCTTGTAAATTTCACATCGAATATTAAAATATAACGAAATATGTACATAATTGGGAGAAAACATAAGTCACGAATAATTTAATATTCCCTTTTTCGATTCTTTTCAATTAACTTGACGTTAAGTTTGACAAGCCAAACAATTAGTATAGTATAGTATAGTATGTAGAAAGTTTACTTTAAAAAGTTAAAAGCACAATTTTATTGTAGTAAGAAATTATAGGTACTGTAGTGACATCAATTGGCTAAAATAATAAATGAAAACTCGAGCGGTAATGCAGTTTACTGCATTTTCATTTGTTTTAAAACAGAAAATTTAAAAAAAATGAGTCATGCTTACACTTTTTAATGTTTTCTTTTATTTTCAAACACGTTAGTCACTTTTTCACCTGTTCCTTTTGATAATTAGTAGTAACTAAAGAACACTACAGTACTATACTCAATCCAACTTAGGACAGCAGTTAGCTGGAATAAACATGCTCATTGGCAAATGGCAAAACACGCTCATTTCTGTCGCTCATTGGCAAATTTAATGACAATAATTTAGTACAGTAACACAAAATTGTATCTAATATTAACATTGGCCAGTATGATAAAGCATTTTATAAATATCAGTGGTATTTTAATTTTAATAGTTTTTTTATTATTATTTGTAGTATTCTTGTGTTCTGCCCCAATATACTCGTAATATCGTCACTGTTCTGGCAGAAGACACTAATTCTAAAAAATTATACATTGAGTTAGTTATACCAAAATGTTCCTTATTTCAAACTTCACCGTCTGGAAACCTATATTAATAAATAAACAGTCTTTATTTTAAAGTCATCCTTCTTACGATTACTTAATAAACTCACACGATAGACCATTTCAAACATTTTAACAACTTCAAAGTCAAATTACTCAAAACTAGTATTCTCCAGTTAGTGTGTTCTGCCAGAACAGAGACGATATATTGCCACCGCATCAGCAGCTGTGTACCGAATTTCAAGTCTCTGGATATCCTTCAAATAGGCTAAAAGACGTTTTGAGCGGGACAGAAAAAATTTGAAGCAAAAAACGTAGCCCCAAAAACGTTGTAGATTTTAACGTATTTTTTATATTGTAAAGTAAATGAGAATATTGAATAGAAATATAAATTTTTTTTTCACTGAATTTTAGCCGATTAACTATAATAAAGCGTAAACGAAAATTACTCAACATTATAATGGAGACATAGAGCTCCTCACCATAACTAACAATAATATCATAAGCAAAGCAATACAGGGTAACAATATTAATATCTAATGAACGTATCGATTTAAATACCAATATAGATTGGTAAGTATATATTTCGATAAAGCCGGTGTAAGTATTTTACGTGAGTTTAATCCAAAGTGACAGAGAACTACCACGCAAGCCCGATTATGCCATCATCATTAATTGCTATGCAGTGCAATGCAATGCGACTGCTCTGGTATAGAGAGTGTGTGTGTGTAATGTGCTGCGTAACAGACAAACTGATAGATAGACAGATAAATCAAGATAAATAATATTTTATATTGTGCTTTAATAAAATTGAAATATAAATTGTAAAAACCAGATTCATTAGTGATGTAACTTGGTGACTTTTAATGAAGTTTCGATCATAATAAAACAACGATAATTAGCCAAGTCGAGCGTTGAAATGTCACGACGGTTCTCTTTAGAAGTCCACTGAAGCGTCAGATTATCAATAAAATTATAAAAAAAACAACACAAAACACAATCTATTGCCGACCGCCATCCGTTGGAGATGATCTCGATTGAAAATTACAACGCCTCTATAAGAACCTTCTGATGGCAATTAAAACGTCCTCTAATATTATTATACCGTCGACGAAAATTTGTAATTAGTTTTGCACTTGGTATAATTTTGTGTTATTGTTTTAGTTTTTGCATTTTCTTTTAGTTAAACTTAAAACCGATGAAATATATAATTGTTGTCTAGATCAGAAGTCGGCAACTTTTTTATAACCAAGAACACAAGATAACATTTTTTTAAATGTTATTTGCGCGTGGTAGGTACTCTCCAACAAGAAGATTTAGGCAAAAGCCAGAAGGCGCTGTTGTCGACTAAATGGGAGCAGCTTGTTAGTTTATAATGGAATTGCGGTTAAAAATGGAAGGAGCTTCTTAGTTCAGAGTTTTAACACGTAGCCAAGAAGATGTTGTTCGAGTATACACACACTTTTGATAGAGTCACGAAAATTGGTGTTATTTTTCATATTTAAACGAATTTTAATAACTGCAATATGGTTCAAAAATTTGCCTAAACTAAATGGATCACTTTACTACTTATAGGATTGTGGATGAAATATAATTTTTATTATATTTATACAACTTATATTAGACAACTTATACTTATTGAGGAAAGAAATACTTTTTTTTTTCAAATTGAAATTCAATTCAAATTCAAATTTATTTATTTTTACATACGGTGAACATTGCAAATTATAAATTTAAGACGTTCACAACATGACATTTAAAAACAAAGTAATAGTATTAAATAGTGTAAAGAAGAAATAAATGGAATATGCAGTATCACAAAACCTGTACCTATGCAAAGTAAAGTAAAAGGTACAACAATTATAATAATAAAAAAAAATATAAATTATAAAGCATGGAAGCACACCGAAAGAGCTAAGTGGACCATATTTTAAGAATTTATAAAACAACGCCCACCTATACTCATCCTCACGTAGATGGAATATATCAACATCCGAAGCGATTTGGTTGCCCTCCCAATTGGCATCACCAATGGCAGGTTTGTTCTGCATCTTGGGAGAACAAACAACTGATGCTCCCGATTTCTAAGATAGTTAACAGGAACACACAAGTCAATACCACTGAGGATGGCAGAGTTCTCATTTACACCACGTATAATTCGAAAAAATACGTGGCCAAATATTGATATCTTCTAGCATATATTACAATATGTAAACATACCTAAGAGAAAGCTAGCTGGATAAATCCTCGGATAGTAAGTATCCATATAACCTCAAATAATTGAGTCTCAGAAATGTCTTTTGAACTCGCTCTAGGGTCTAGGACGATTTGGCACCGCGAACTGGCCTTCGGCGATTGGCTTCCGGTAATTGGCTTCCGGTAATTGGCCGCCGGTACAATCGGACACCGGCCCAATTGGACGCCGACCCAATTGGCCTCCGGGAGGATTGGACGCCGCACAGTTGAATTAAATGCGCAAAGGAATAGACGTACGTTACGGTTTTTTGGAGTAAATAAGCAAGTCAGTTTAATATGATTCTATCTTCTCAGTAGTTGTACCTTATACATTTCGCGCTTGACACATTTTTAATATAGATTGAGAATAATTAGTATGCCTTATGATGTTTATTAAAAGAAAATAATTCTTCCCTCGCTAAAACTTAAAGATGTGCATAATCAATTAATTTATTGTCTATACATGGGTACTTATTTATATTTACAACAAATATTAAAAATAATGTTAGATGTTAGAATGAAAATAACATTATATTTCAGCGTTTTATAGACTTAATATTATAATAAAGCTTAAAAATGTATATTATTATGCATAAATGCATATTTTAAGATAGTATGAAATAACAAACAAAATATTAAGTAAGTTATCTGCTAAGTATAAATGTTTCAGTAGTTTGATTGATAAACTACTTAGGTACTGGGTGCCGGACGAAATCCCGAAGGCCGAAATCCCGAATTCTGAAATCCCGAATGGCCGAAATCCCGAAAGCCTAAATCCCGAAAGCCGAAATCCCGAATACCGAAATCCCGAACGCTGAAATCCCGAAAGGCCGGAATCCCGATGGCCGAAATCCCGAAAAATAAAAAAATACAAACATCAATAATTGCGCAATTTTTGCAAGAGACACAAAAACCCATTTTTTTGTGGAAATATAAAAAAATGTAAAATACAAACATCAATAATTGCGCAATCATGAATTGCGCAATTTTTGCAAGAGACACAAAATCCATTCGTTCTGCAAAATGGTCTCTCCTGAAAAAAAATTGCGCAATCGGAAAAACCCATTTTCCGCAAATTTTCATTCTAACATCTAACATTATTTTTAATATTTGTTGTAAATATAAATAAGTACCCATGTATAGACAATAAATTAATTGATTATGCACATCTTTATGTTTTAGCAAGGGAAGAATTATTTTCTTTTAATAAACATCATAAGGCATAATAATTATTCTCAATATATATTAAAAATGTGTCAAGCGCGTAATGTATAAAGTACAACTACTGAGAAGATAGAATCATATTAAACTGACTTGCTTATTTACTCCAACAAATGGTATCGTACGTCTATTCCTTTGCGCATTTAATTCAACTGTGCGGCGTCCAATCCTCCCGGAGGCCAATCGGGTCGGCGTCGAATTGGGTCGGCGTCCAATTGGGCCGGCGTCCGATTGTACCGGCGGCCAATTACCGGAAGCCAATCGCCGGAGGCCAGTTCGCGGTGCCAAATCGTCCCATTCCCCTCGCTCCACCATGAGGTGCGGTCAACTGATGCGGGGCCCAAACAATCGACCCACTCTTAAGCCGGCTTCTAACTAAGGAATTATAAAGGATTTTTAATACAGTAACATCCGAAAAGACTCGTGAAGTACGTAAGACGAAGCATATTTGTAGCTTTTTTTGTAGAATTATTAATAACCAAAGGACATGGTTAATAATAATTCCCCAGGCTTCAAAGGCAATAAACCCAGGCTTTGAGAAAAATACATAAATATTGTGTCCTCGCCGGGAATCGAACCTAGAACTCTCGGGTGGAAGGCCAGCGCCTTATGTACTGCACCACAAGAACCGCCATTTTGTAGTCTGTTGTCACGTTGTGAAAAATTCGCTGTGTCAGACAAAAAAAAAATGGATGAAAATCTAAATAAACGTCCATGACTTATAAACGAATAGAAAGCTTGAATCATTGCTGATTTTTTAATTACCACATTTAAATAACACGTTAATTCTATCTAATGGCCAAGTACTCCAAACGCGCCAGTCGCGGTGTTAGCACTAAATGAGTTAAGACATTTCTGAAGTATTTCAAAATAATGTATAAAATATAATAAGTCCATAGTGATCGACAATGATTGTAAATTATAATCATTATAAGACCCATTATAATCAAGAGGCGGACAAACCTCTGAATTTTAATTGTAATAAGTTATCGCTTATATCGCTTATACTTCGATTCAAATACGGTAAACTATTCCTAGAAAATGATTATGGTGTCATATTGAAAAAACTAATAATATGCAATCAAAAATTTACTACGAACATTGCATTGTTAATGTTACGCGATCACCTTCACTACCATCGGAATACGTAAATTAGTGCCGCGGGTCGACTATAGACAATTTTATATGGTACCTACTGAATAATAAAATTATTAAATTAATAATTCTTTAACAAGTGCAAAGACCCCATTGTTTAAATTTAGCTAACTGCTGAAGTTAGTCATGAATCGTATTAATAATTATTATAACTGTATTGATTTTAATTCTCTTTGTGGAATTTTAAAACTGAGATAGTGTAGTTATTAGTAACATTATACGAATTTATAGCTTAAAGTTTAATCGTTATTTAAATGAGTTGAGTATTAATCCCACTTATTTTTCTAACATGTGTTTCTGAGGTATTTCAAAACCGATATCCAGTATTTTTCGATACCAAAATACCGGTTTTAAAAATCGGACAATACCGATATATTCGGTATTGAAAGTGGATACAAAGTGTATTAATTAACATAAAAGGTTCAACATGGCTATATTATTTGTCGGGTTACGCAATATTTGGTTTACTTCCGTTACCCTTCAACGCCCTTGTAGACCAGCAATGCCACGTACTATAAAATATTAATATTTTAAACAGTTTATATATATTATATATCTATATTTATTAGTAGATATTCAATAGAAAATACCGAAATATCGGTATTAGTATTTTCATTTGGTATTAGAATCCCTAATTTCAATAGTATATTACTAATAATATATTTCCAAGTCCATAGTGAACGACAATGGATATAAATCATGATCATTACATACATTAAGCTCTCATTTTTCAGACATCTACCGAAATAACGTTTCTGTGTGAATATGAAATGAACAATTTTCCCCACTCGTATTTGATCAATGGTGAATATCATCTCTCGGACACATTTTGATCTGCCCACGTCATCTCTACAATTCTTAGATAGATGGTAATATGATTAATATAATATGTCTGAAAATAGTCTTTTTGGCAGCTGTAAAAGAGGATTTGCTAATGCAAAATGTCTAATGCCACCGTATAACCTTTTGATATTATCATCATTAAATAATTACACCCACGGACGATTAGTGGGGCAGAAATTATATCCTCCACTGATACTACCATATTTTATATCTGAATGTATCTCTCATCAGTGTTGCCTTCCAGTCCAGTCATATTAAGGGGAGACTTTGCAATTGTATAATGCTAGTTCCCAGTAACAGTTAGTAGATATACTAAAAATCAACATTTTACATGCCGTGCTATGGCCGCCATCCCGTGCTACATCCGCCATCTTGGAAAATGGCAGAAGATTTTTAACTTTTTACCTACATGGCAGAAAATATCGAAAAATATTTTAAATAAAAGTTTAGAATAACTAAAAAATACATATTTTCTAAAATATAAAAAAATTATACGCGGGTAATGAAGTAGTCCCACGATGGCCGAGTGGCTTAAGCGTCACCTTGTAAAGTCGTGGGTCCCAGTTTCGAATCCTGGGTCTGAAAAATACACATATTGTTTTATAATTTGTGTTTGGAGTCAGAGTATGGGCCTAATATGTTGAGTAAGTGGCTAACATCTATATCTCGTAAAAACAAAATCTGTTAATACAACCTCTACTCTGTGAAATACTATAATAATATGATCCTCTAAGGATCGAACATGGTAAAGTAGTAGTATAAAATAGTCCCTAGTGAGTTTAGTTGGACGATGATATTTTTTTTCCAAAAACGTTACCTATGTTTAATTGATTGGATCGACTTATTTATGTAAATTCACCTGTTTATGAAAATGTATTATTAGCTAACACAGTAAGTAGTGACATCTCAGTTCTTGGTGACTAATGTAATTAAGAGAGGCACTTCATATATCTTGGACATGTGCCACTATTGACTGCAACACTACACGTCTTTTTGATTTAGTCGCCGTAGCTGACCTTCCCTCACTATGCAGCGATGCTATAAAAACGATTTACACTCTACAAATCTCGCATGGTGAGAGCCGCGAGACGTGGCGATTGAAACGGAATGTGGCGCGACCTTACGATTGCTCCACTCTCATACACTATAGTGTAATAGGGTGAAATAAATAAGTAAATAAGTAGATGATAATGCCAAATCCCGCCCTAAGATAAAATGCCATAAAGCCAAAAATAGAAATATAGATATCTAGGCATCGTTTATAAATGTATTATTTGATAGAACGGATATCAAACCCGTGGATTGTCGGATCGACTACGCGGTTGTCCGAATGGCTTATTCCTCGTTCAAAAGTACGTCAATATAACCTGTAAGCCACATGCTCTGGATAGGTGTGAACGTGGCAGTGACATCCCATGGGGGTAGGCATATAGAGCATCGCTTGGGGGCGGCAGTTACTCGAAGGGCGGCAAATCGAGGAGAATCATTTGGTATATATAGAAATAACTACCTAAAATAAACTTAGTAATAACGAAAATATTTTTCCATTAAAAAATCACCTCACTCAAAATGTATCGATGTCGAGTTTGCGATGTCTAGTTTACTTCCATTGATCTTCGACTCCCATGGTGATCAGAAATGACACGTACACGGATGATACAAAATACTGTAAGTATACAAAAATGGGGGGACATTTTGGCGCTGCCCAGGGGTGGCATTTTGTCTAGGGACGTCACTGGAACGTGGCAATTTACTTACTTACTTACTTATTACTTGTTTGATCTATACTGGCTAATTTTTAAAATACTTCAGATAATGTAATAATTGACTAAACTAATTCGCACCAGTCATAGGTTGATCGATAGTTTGAAGTATAATAATAATATTATATAAGTGCTATTATCCGAACAGTGAAAAATGTGAGTTTGAATCAAACATAGTCCAAAGTTTTATCTAACCTAGTTATCTAAAGCTTATCAAAAATATGTATTTTTATAAAGAAAATATTTTATATTATACATTACAAATTAACATTTATTTTTAAGAAATATTAATTTCCGCAAAATTTTTGCTATAAAATATGATTTCTTATTAATCATAACTTGAAAAGTTTTATTATTGACAGCCGGGGATCGAATATGTCGACCGAAGCTTTTCGATAATGTCAGCAATTGATCACCAAATAAAATATTGAATCGAGTCCGTTAGTGAAAAAATCACCCCGCTGAATTATCTCTCCGGGCGACTCGCGACAATTTTATGTTTTTTCTCTCTATCCGAGTATATTACAAGATGAGAGATAAGTTTATTTATAGTCGACATCTCCCACGCTCTCTTAAGGGTGTCTGTCAGCCTATAAAAATATTTCAGAAGTAAAACAAAAAATACATTTACTCTTATAATATAATTAAAGCTACTTCTACATCTTTTTTAAAAAGTTATTTTTTTGAGTTATATCGCAATAATTATTTCTCACACTATAATATATCTAGTACAAGAAATAAATTGGAGTACTAGTTAGATAGTAATGAGCGTTTTCTTTAGACGTCGTATTTATGCTTTTTTGTGAAATTCGAAAGCTTTGTATAGCTCTTCTTCAAAAACAAAGATCTAAGTACTGACTTCTATGTACCAGTGGTTGAAGTTTCGCATATCAAACGTGGTACTCCTACCATACTTTCGCATGTACCGATGTATTTTAACAGAATCACCTGAACTTTTTATATTACATCACTCGATAGTGAATTTAGAACGATTTAAATTAAGTTTAAGTATATTAACTTAAGTTAATAACTCAATTAACTTAAATTAAGTTGAAGTATTGGCTACGTTGGTAGCATTATAGTAATTTAGTCGCGGGCAGCATTAATAATGGCAATATTAAAGAAAAATTATCTTCGTCACACTAATTTAAGGGCTTCTTATCTCAGTGCGGTCTTGGCAAATCAATCTCGAAGACGTGAATTTTTCCACGATGCACCTGTAATTTGAAATAATTTCACCTGGTTTATTCATTGGTTTTCGCTTTCATAAAATATGAAAGCTTCATCGACATACTTACTTCACCCTATCGCACAAGGTATTGTAATTTCCCTCGGTATATCGCCACGTCCTGCGATGCCCGTCACGTGAAGCCCCTCTTGTGTCCTATACCTAACATGTCCCTTTCACATGAATCGCCTCTTCCTAATCACAACCGTCACCAAACTCGAGTGTTTAAAATACGGTAGTACCAGTGTATCCCTAAGATTCGGCAAAAACATTGATTCTTACAAGACGAAAGTCAAAACTCTCGGTTTCTTAGTAATAGTAGTTAATCTCAGAGTCATACAGGACAACATTAAACAGCTGGAATTTTTGATCCTCAAAGTAGGTATACAGTGGCGTAGAAGATTTTTTTTCTTCAAACATCTTTAAATTTGAACTAAATAAAGGGTTGCGCAAAACGAAGAAAGTTAGAATAACAATAAATTTCTATTTCATTGGACCAGTTAGTTATTTGGTCCAATTGATAAATGAATATAACTAGTTGAAGTTTTCGTTTGGCTCCAAGAAATGTGACAAGACTAAGTGCAAAAGCGTAAAGTGGAAGAAACTTTTCTTTAGAAATATTCAGGTCTAGTAAACAAGAGGCTTTATTCTATTTGATAATATATTTTTTATATAGATATAAACATCATATCGATATTGCAATCGACAAGGTCAGTCGTCCTAGTCTTGGTTGTTATTTAACTTGCTAATTATATAATTATTAGATAGTTCTTCACTTCGGGCTCGTGAGACTCTTTACGACTTATCGATGCGCTTTTGGGAGATGTTAAGAGATTAATTAAGATCTTAATGCTTTTCGATTGACCTTTAAATCCATTTTATTTATATCCTTTCAAGTTTCGGTATTATGACTGTATCAAAGCTCTATTCGATTTATGTTATGTATTTATAAAATAATGCACATTTTGGTGTTTGAAATATTTATAAAATATTATATACTTATAATTGCCCGACATTCAAAAACGCACATTTTAAATAGATTTTTTTGTTGTAAGTTTATTTTTTAACTAAAAAAATTTTTAAAATATACATTTTAATGTTCTAAGATGCGTATTGACTATTTAAAATAAAAGTTATCGGTAAAATGTTTTAAATTGCAGGTTTCGGGAAAATGATACTCTCCAATTTATTTTTAACTGTCCGCTATCATGACTGTTGGAAGGTAATTAATATAATTTTCTAATTCAAATTTATTCACGGTTTCAGCCAATTCCATAAAAAAATAATCCTAATTCCACCACCGATACAGTAGTGCTCTTTTCATACTGGCATAACAACGACAAGTGTCACATCAGTGTAAAACAGAACGATTATGAAGCAACATCGTACTACAATCATCATATGCAGATGACAGTGCTCCGCAACCGGTGTGCCGCGGAGCATTGGTTCCAAAAAAAACATAAATAATTTTATATATTATACAATACTTAGTTAATAGCCAAATTTGCGTACATGGCTGGTAATACATTTGAGCACCTGCATGAACTTAATAAAACAATGCAAGGTCAGAATGAAAATATATTGACGTGATCTGATAAATTAGAAGGAGAGGACAAGGATCTTTACAAATATACGAAAGCACCTACCATACCACCAATGAAAACAAGCAATTAATTTTGGATCCGTCTCAAAAACATTTAACTTTGCTTCAAAAGAAATTTCATCAATACTTTCATACAATCATTACGACTGGATTCAAAACCCTTTTGCAACCAATGCTGAAAATTCTATAGAAGCGCTTATGCTATTTTATAGATTTCGGTTAATAAAGGATACCCTCGTATTTCTGACAAGGCTACCAAGCTAAGGCTAAAAACTTTTACGTTCATTGAAACAAGCTCAGGTATCATATTTATTAGTTATTCTATTGATAATACAATACATGGGAATATGTACATTTGGTCCTTCGTCGTGTGTTATGTAATTTTGGTGCATATCCCCTACAAGGTGGGGGGCTATAGCCTGGTCCAAGGGTCCAAGCTCAGGGGAGGCGGCGTGGCAGGTTTTTTTTTGTTTCTTTATTAAACACCACAACATGCCGTTAAGCCCAATAGTGGTAAAACCCCTAGACTTGAGGAATTTTCATATTAGATTATGTAAATATATTTTGACCTCACTGGGAATCGAACCCAGAACTCCATGATGGAAGGCCAGCGCCTTGCGCACTACACGATAAACACAAATTACAAATTATTTGCTCTAATAGAAAAATTTATACTAATTTATGCTAATTTACTTCGCTGTCATTTATATTTTAACACGTACGTTTGTGGGATACAATTTATTATTATTGTGTCAATACTCGACAAATAATTATTGTTAACCCGACAACTAACCATAATTCAAGTAGTAGATGTATTAATAAATACAAAAAATCGCTAAACATAGAATCAATACGATTAATTTTACCTCGAACACCATTTGGAAAAAGCTATTTTAAAGTATCACACTGTCTTTAACCTTAGCGATAGGTAGGGGGGCGCCGAAGATTCTGGTCTGGGCGTGTTCATAAATTGTTTTACGTGTGGTGTGCCGCGGAATTCTTGGAAGACCTTTAGTGTGCCGTGGGTGAGAAAAGGTTGCGGAGCACTGACCTATGATACCAAGTACACGTATAGGTATATCCTGTTGATACATTTGTCGTATACGGAAATGGCTGCCCATACATCACTAAACACTATATTTACCTAAATTCTCGATTATTGTTATTATACCTCCATTCCATACAGTCTACTTGCTTCTTTTGTAGATAATGCGATTTGCGGTGAAGTATCTTTTCTTCTTGTAAAATAAACATATTTTTGAAAACCCTTAGAAACATGCGTATTAGAAAGCATATTAAGAAAAATGTTGGACCAAATGGGACTTCAAGCATTTTAGCTATCTACGAATAATGAAAATTACTTATAATAACTAAGATTCATCTGGATATGTACTTGGCATTAATCATAGATGAATAGGTTTTCCATGTGTCCATTTAATTCAATATAAAAAAATAATTATTTAATTCGTACGCATACACACAAGATTATAATATTTTAAATCGCATATAAGAAATAACACTCGGGCAACCGTGTAACAAATCAAACATTTTTCATCAATTTCAATGCAAAATACGGCCGCATAAAATAGGATAGATACCTCAAAAATACATACAAATCCAAGCGATAAAATTACCATAAGAAACCTTTTTTCCGGCGGGCCGCGGTACGAAGTTACCGATACCTGCAGCCGCAAACGATTTGCTCCATAAAGTCGGCACTCTCGACTGTTCGAGTGTCCCCGCGCACCGCCCCACGGCACTGTGTGTTTTTCCTTTCCTTTCCTCCGAGTTTTCCCATTTTCCAATGTGTCAATTGTTTTTCACGCCCCCCGAACCCACCCTCTTCGACGGGGCCCATTATTCTTCGCTTCCGCGTCTCTTTTAGCCACTTGAGGCGACTCTCAAACAAACAAAATTGACATACGGCTCGTATTGTATATTTGTCGGTCACAGTCACAGTAACAATGCCTTCAAAGAACTAATGACTGGATGCAAAAATACTGAATTACATTATTTATCTTTAAGGTTTTTTTTTCGACCATTTCCGATCCTAATAAGATCATAATATGGGCCTCCACAGAGTGGGGGTGTGTATTAACAGACTTTGTTTTTACGAAAAATGGATGTCAGCCACTTCCTCAACCTATTAAGTCCATACTCTGACTCTACATAAATTGAAAAATAATATGTGTACTTGTCAGACTCATGATTCGAATTTGGGACCCACGTCACGATAAGCCGGCGCTTAAGCCGCGCGGCCATCGCGGGTGTTATATTATTCAAATAGTCTTCCTTTATCTTTCTTTGCATCTACAATCGACCCTAGTAGTATAATGCGTTAGTTACTTATACAAGAATTCAATTTATAGAATATGTGATTCTAAAGCCTGTGTATTTCTAAGATTGCTACACTACCGAGTACCTATACTGCCGTATTTGGGCCTTATGGCCAATTATTATACTATAGAGTCACCAGTATAAGTTGTTTGCTGAGTGAGGGCGTCACATGCTAACATTTTACATACCATTCAATACTTTTTATACTGGGATGAGCTTAGTTCTAAATTCGAACACCGGACCAATGACATTAATATGGACGAAGCATCTGGAAAAAAAATGACACTCACTTTTATGTCGGGTCTGCCGAATGGCATAATCAGTTCTAACGCCATTACAATAAAGGTAATATTGCTATAAATTCTCGAAGCTTCTTGTTGGGTCTGCCGAATGGTTCGATTCGAACGGGTTCGCTCAAACGAACATTGATACTAGAAACACTGTTCTAACGCCATTACAATAAAGGTGATATTGTTATAAATTCCCGATGCGTGATATCGCATAATGGATATTGCGTGACGTCTACCTATGCACGTGCGAATGTTACGTTTGAATTTACTTGCTAGCTACTGTACCGAGTGAGTCGTCCATTAATAATGTCATTGACCGGACGTGAGAGTGTTGCGGGCAGGCTAAAGATGGCTTCGTTTTAAAGAGGAAGCCATCGATGAGCAAGATGGGAAACGTTTTACTCATCGTCACTCCGCCGGGTAGAGGTTAATTACTTTATAGTGGCACCCAAGGTCTACTATAGACAGGCCGAGGCACGGAGTTTCTAGTTAATGTTGTAGTGCTAGTGAGTGGTTATTTTCGAATGCAATGTGGTTACTTGTTTGCAGTAAATGAAGATTTTCGAATTTAAATATATTTCTGTCAAATCCATTAACGTATTTGTATCTATTTCAATGTGCAACATACGTTATTTTATAAAATCATATTATTGCACACGAAGTATGTACATTATCTAATACTCCGATACCGTTGTTTCAATGCTAGCAAACAGTGCCACTTCAAATGAAAATCGTTTTTGCTGTACCCATGGTGCCACTATAGAATGATTTACCTTCATATGGACGATACCTGGTCGGCTGCATTCTAAATAACTATCTACTTACGCTGGCTGTACTCTTGATTGTAAAATAAATATCGTTCTCCGCAACAATGCGTTGACCCGCCTTTCCTACCAAGTCTCCTAACCAATCCCTGTCGATGACTATGACCCCATTTTAAGCCTTATAACGTCTTATCTATGCTTTAAAACATATATAGGTATGTATATCATTCAATATATTTTTACCCACTGCTTATTCATTTTCATATAATAAAATTGTTTTCGAATCCAGTGATTCTTTCTCTCTCGGTTGCACAATCTTAACAATGGGTTAGGAAAATATGTTTTTATTTCTGGCTCGAGAAATCGTTTCCTTGCAGCTTTAAAAAGAGACTTCAATGCATTTTTTTTTTGTATCTCTTCTGTGAAGCAAAAGTCACAGCAAGTATTCCAAACTATTAACCACAGTCAAAAGAGACGGTGCGTTATTTTATATTGTATATTTTAACAGCGTGGTTTTATAAGATAGGTTTAATATAATTCAATGCAATCTAAAGATACATAATATCTCTATATATATAAAAATCTCGTGTCACGATGTTTGTGGTCGAACTCCTCCGAAATGGCTCGACCGATTTTTATGATTTTTTTTATGTATATTTGTTAAATATGAGAATAGGTCAACAAGTATATTTCATACCGCTAGGTGATTAGGGTATCTCTATCCAGAAAAATTTTCTTTTATTTTTTTGACAATTTTTTTTTGTATTTTTTTATTATTTGGCATAAAAAAATACTTATAATCCCAAATTTTCACTTTCCTACCCCCACTTTTTCATTTTTTAATCGCGATTTTATTATTTTTGTATGAACAAATTTAACCGTCGTTCGTATTTCAAACAGAACGAAATTATTTATGTTGTTGAATGACAGATGGCGCTACGTCCGAAAAGAATTCAAAAGAAGCGTTGCGTCATTTTGACATTTCATTCGGCATATCACAACGCAGTGCGTGCAAAATTTTGTACGATTTATTTTAATTTATCTATTTTTATGTGCGTGTATTACAGTGCACAATGCCAGCAAGACGCAAGGGGGTCCATTTGGGCCGTCGAACGAATAAAGCAACAAACATGCGAAATAGTAGAGCAGAAAGAACAGACGAACAAATCCAACAAGATAACAAAAACGTGCGTGTAAGCATGTTGCAATTGCGTGTATCTCAATCACAGAGGCACGAGCTGAACGAAATCAACAACGACAATTGGAACGGAGCCAAGCGCGCCGGTTCGTAGTTAACACACGCAGATCCGAAAGTGCTGATTGGTGCTATGGACAAAGAATGTCCCCATTGTCATGCGCTCAAATTCAAACATGAGTCAGCCGGGATGTGTTGCGCATCGGGAAAAGTGCAACTACCAGAAATTAAGATACCACCAGAACCATTGAACGGCTTGCTCATCGGCACGGTTCCAGATTCAAACCTGTTCCTGAAGTCCATTCGCACATTCAATTCATGCTTCCAAATGACTTCGTCCGGAGTAACAGAAATAGTTCACAATACTGCGGCAAATGGTCAACAATTCCATTCTACGTTCAAAATCAAAGGCCAAGTATACCACAAAGTAGGCTCATTGCTGCCAATGCGAAACGAACCACATACATTTTCACAAATCTACTTCATGGGCGCGGCGGTGAGGACATCAATCATGTGGATGCACGTTGTGGCTACAATAGCCTCAATTCGCCTAATGCCAGGCGCATCGTCGGCGAACTGGACGCCCTGTTGAATGAGCACAATGAATTATTGAAATTCTTCAAATCACACATGCACGAATTGCAAAGTGACAATCACGCTATTGTCATCAATCCTGATAAAACACCAGCTGGAGAGCACGTACGTCGATTCAATGCGACTGTTGTTGACGACATTGCTGGAATCATGGTTGGCGACCGCACATCGACGCGAGAAATCGTGATTCGAAGAAGAAATAATAATCTGGAGTTCATCGCTGACACACACCGTTCATACGACGCTCTCCAATATCCGCTAATTTTCTGGAAGGGACAAGACGGATATTGCATAAACATTAAACAACGAGATCCTGTCACAGGTAATTCATTCATTATGAACATCATTACTCATTTTGAATTGAGAAAATGAATGGTTGATGTTTTTTTGTTTTATCGGTGGTTATCGTCTACAGCGCTCTATTCCTCCTTCTGTCATAGATCCCATCCCCACACACTTACGATACATTCGTTATTTTTTATTTAACAACCAAAATATTCACTAGAAATAATTTATATGGCAGAACAACGTTTGCTGGGTCAGCTAGTTATATTATAATATTCACGTAGAATTTAATGAATAACTATTTTCAGTGCATAATGTCAATGATAGCAATGGTGATTTTATTTGTTTATTTCAAGTGTCATATTGTCATCATGTTGTCTTTAAAATAATATTTTTGACATTCAAATCGCGCAAGACCTGTGTGCATTTCAGGTTTAAAACTTTGGTTAAGTTTTGAACGAGGATGGGCAACAGGAAAAGTCACCGACAGCTCTTTAAAATAATATTATGGTATAATTATTATTACACATTTTATAATGTTGGCAATTTGTATCAATGGGCATACAAACCTTTAGTTTCACCAATTAAATACAACTAATATAATATTATTATCTAACTCTATACCTATTGTATGAAGTATGTATATCGTTTGCATCTGTTACAAAACTATATTATACTAGTTTTTACTCCTAAAATAGCAATCGAAAAAGCAATAACAATGATCGATGAATAGCAATTTGGCTGGATAGCATTTCAATTGCTATATCTCTATCAAAGGAGACTAATATCCGATCTGACACTATAAGCTGAGTGTATGGATTCAAACCAGCAATATCCACAATTTAAAAGTTTTCTAACTAATCAGACCCAATAATAAAGACACAATTAAAATAGTCTGACAAACTTTACTATAAGACTGACACTCAAACAACCTATATATCTAACAACAAATTTCTCCAGACCGATATATGTATGTATATATTGCTAAGATAACCAAACTGACATAAAGTGCACTCGGAAGGTTGATTACATTATATTATCAAAATTTCTTCTGACTGTGTCAACATCAAGTGATCAACCACAGAATAGATTAATAAAAATAATTCCGATAGGCTATACCCCAATACACTACATTTTGACGCAGGGTTTGTAAAGTATGAGTGTCCTACGAAAATGAACCATACATTATAGACGTGCAATAGTGTGTATTTTAACCTTCAAATACATCAATATTGAATGAGCGTCAGTGCATAAACCGATAGCAGTTGTCAGATCGAAATACAAGCGTATTCTTGACACGTGTTTAAGTTTAACCCATATTCTTCCACACTCGAGATCGGTTGCCTGTTACTCCACACCCGTTAGGTATTTATGTTCCCATTATTTCTAAGCTCCCTGTTATCAACCAATATGTGTCAGACTCAAAGAAGGTTGACAGATAAATGTCTCGAAGACAAAAGTAATGATAAACTGATTTGCTGAATCAAAAGCGATCCTCATCAGTGGTACTCAAATCTAACGAGCCAACAACTACGTCTATCTCGGACAACAACTTTTAATAAATTTAACACTATTATGGCGACATGTTTGATGGTTTCAGCTAGTTAAATGGAATATACCTACACTACTATTGTCTATTTGTTTTATACTTAGTAGGTAAGTATATTTAGTGACATCTCATTAGCTAATTTCATTAAATCCCCAACACGTTCCCTAGTTCCATTTCCTACGAGTAATTATATTTCAATGTGCTTACTTACCGAATGTATTAATAGTATATAAGTTATTTACTACGGGTTTTTAAAAACATTTTAAATATTCAAACTATTAAAAAAATGTTTTTATACCTGATCCTCTAATAAGGTAAAAGGTTTTCACCTAATTTTATTGAATTAAATTATTGCTACATAAACAATAATTAACTGTATTCGTTGTCAGTGTGTATTTGCATTGCCGACTCAAGTAGAGTAGGATTTCAGCATTCAGAATTTCGGCCTTCGGGATTTCGTCCGGCACCCAGTACCTAAGTAGTTTATCAATCAAACTACTGAAACATTTATACTTAGCAGATAACTTACTTAATATTTTGTTTGTAATTTCATGCTATCTTAAAATACGCATTTATGCATAATAATATACATGTTTAAGCTTTATTATAATAATAAGTCGATAAAACGCTGAAATATAATGTAATTTTCATTCTAACATCTAACATTATTTTTAATATTTGTTGTAAATATAAGTAACCATGTACAGACAATAAAAAATTGATTATGCACATCTTTAAGTTTTAACGAGGGAAGAATTATTTTCTTTTAATAAACATCATAAGGCATAATAATTATTCTCAATCTATATTAAAAATGTGTCAAGCGCGAAATGTATAAGGTACAACTACTGAGAAGATAGAAGCATATTAAACTGACTTGCTTATTTACTCCAACAAATCGTAACGTACGTCTATTCCTTTGCGCATTTAATTCAACTGTGCGGCGTCCAATCCTCCCGGAGGCCAATTGGGTCGGCGTCGAATTGGGTCGGCGTCCAATTGGGCCGGCGTCCGATTGTACCGGCGGCCAATTACCGGAGGCCAATCGGCGGAGGTCAGTTCGCGGTGCCAACCCCACCGTAAACCTTCAACACCATTGGTACCTAATTATTCAAGAGAAAGGTGCTTAATATTCTTAAAAAAACAATATTTTATGTATAGCCGCGTATAACCAAATATATTACTAAGTTCTTACTTTTGAACTAAATTAACTTGGTTTAAAAAGTGATTTTTTTTTAAACAAACATTAAAGTTAAAATAAGTTTCTATTTTAAATATTGGATCTTTCAATATTTCATTCTGCATATTAAATTTGCGTTCGTGAACCTATTGTGCGCGTAGTTTTATGAACACTTCTCCATAAAGGAACATTTTGCTCTATAAAAAATCGAACTGTTTGTCTTTTATGTCACAAATATTGTTTGTCTTATTTTGTAATATTGAAATAAGAAAATTAAATGACACCGTTTATTCTCTCTCGTAGAAGTGTTATGCCCAAATACCGCCTAATATTGTGTTGTCTTATTCTATTGACAAACAATGTAAATAATATTATTTATTTAGTACAATATACATTAACACACACTACAACATTTTCTTACAAACAATAATTATTTATATACGTTATAAATAAGTAATTCTCGAAGAAAATCATCATTAGTAAAAAATCTATACCTTCAGTTTTTAGTTTCGTGATTGGTAAGATTGAAATTCCGAGATTTCCGATTAATATTTCAAAAGATTTTTCTGAAAAATATGTAATATTATGAAACGTTTATTTCTAACTACACAATTTTAAACTTCTTTAATAATTGTCCATTACGTTGTAATTATATTGAGATGAACGTCGCGTACTTATAACGTGACATCGCAGTAAGCTGCCGATACGGAAAAAAGTGTGTGATGTCGTTTTTCTTTGTGTTTAAAACGTTATCAGACTAACGCTCCCATCCCGTAGCACATTTTGAACCTTTAAACGAACATTATCAGTTAGCAAAATCTGCCGAAATTGCCAGAACAAGAATGAGGTCACCTCACGCGTACTGCACTGCATCGACACCCGCTTGATACAATGGACGTTTTTATCATTTTCTATGTGCCTACATATTTTCGACGTCAAAAACACGTGTTTTTTGTTTTTCAAAGTTTCGACATAAATGTGTACCCCTTCTATAATTTTCGTAACATTGAGCACCCCTCGTCAAAAACAAATTGCATATACTTTAATAACAATCAAAATATATTTATTTTTTCCTTTTTTAATACATAAACAAAATAATAATAAACGAAAAATTAAATTCATTCATTATAAAATATAAATAAAGTTATATTATAAATATCATTCATTATAATCAATGAGAAGAATGAAATTGTTTATGATGAGATGTTTATTATAATTTGGTTCCCCGGTTGTTAATTTTCATCTGAGATGCGGTTCCACATCCAAAAGCCCGTTCCCTTTTTTGACTTAATGTTTACAATAATGCTGAAAAAGCAACTTCACATGGATATGAAGTTGGAAAAGGCAAGTTGTATTTCAGGACTTTCTCTGTTAAAACTGTTTCTAATTCCAACAATTGCTCTTCTTCCGCATGCGATAAACCTTCTAGCATGGATATGGGTGTTGTATTGATGTCGTATTAATGCTTGTTGCACCAATCGCAGCCAAAGCCCGGTGTAGCGTGTACCCCCACCAAACTCTTCCCGTACCCCAGGGGGTACACGTACCACACTTTGGGATACACTGGTCTAAATGTTGGGTTCTGTTATTATCTATGGATATAATATCGCGAGTAATTTCAACATACACACACGCAGAAACTATTAAAATTAATTGAAATTAGCATGAATAATTAATAATAATTCAAAATACTGATACATTAGAGTTGGCACTCTCCATCGTTGAATTTATAGAGACGGCTATGCTTGTCGCCGTGACAGCGTGACAATACGCGAAGTGCATCTCAATATAATCATAACTTTAGTGTCGTCCATTTGAAATGCATTCTCAATTCGAGGTCTTAATGTCAAACAACACTATCTACAAAAGTGCAACTTTACAGGAGAGCCAAAAATCGTTATTTTAGATTTTTGTAACTCAACAAGGGAAATGTTTATTTAAAATCTAATGTTCATTTTTTATAATTTATTGTGTATTATACATTTATCTTACTTATGATGATGTTAAAATTTATAGGAATAGTTTTTAAAAAAAATATGAAAACAAGGGTAACTTATGTAGTTAACGTTAAAATTTACTGACGATTTAAGAAAAAATTAGAAAAGATTGACATAACGTTGTTTGACTATCATGTAGCCGGAAATGTAAAATAACGTTATCTCAAAAAAAAAAAAAAACACTTTTGTGGATAACGTTGTTTGACTTTAAGCACTCAAATTATACTTCGACAATTTCATACCATAGCGCCTGCGATTGCCAAATGGTATGAAGCGGTGAGTCTCGGGTTCGAATTCCATGTACGACATTGTTTTTCAATGTATGTTTGGACCCAGAGCATAAAACAAATATATTGAAAAAATGTTTAATAAGTATCTATTTCTCGTACAAAAATCTGTTACTAAACTTCTTTGTGAAGCGGTTAAAATCCACGCCGGGTTGTAAAGCCTGTATTTTCTTCAGAACATAATATAATTTTAGACTCTTTCTGGTCTGGAAACTCTGGAAACGCCTTCAAACTAAAGACAGGAGAAAGGTCCAGACAGAAAACTACACACCAATCAGCCTACACAGTGTGGTATGGTATGTTCAAACACTCTCTATTAGAATATATCCACATAGAACAAAATATACGAAAGTAACTAACGTATTTTTAAAAATACACAATATAACCCATTTTCTTCTCGTAACAGTTAGTTACTCAAACGTAAGTTAAGTTTATTATTTACATCCTTTTCGGTTATAACTTCATTAAAATCGACAGATTTTTTTTTTAATAATATTTCACAGAAATTTTCTTTTGTTGTTTTCTTCTGTTCTGTACGCGCTCGAGCGGCAAAAATAATACTGAAATACCGACATAATACGTTTTAGTATTTTTTTCTTTCGAAATATTTTTTTACATCAGACACACATTCTTTTGTTATATAAAAAAATGCGGGAAGATTCGATGATAAGGTTTTTAAATAAAGAATATTAGAAATATTTTCTGTCATTACTCATTAGCTTTGCGCCAATCCCGTATTAAGCATTGATTTCCATTTTATTTTTCTGGCGGGAAGAAATTGTTAACGTGGTACGCTTTTGATTGATAGATCACGGGCTTAAACCCGTTGACGGCGCTTTTTATTTTATTTTATTTTTTCGGATGATTGTGGATGAGACTGCTGGAAGAGGACGATTTAAGTCGATCTGGGCACTAACTTGGTGTTGTTCGACTGTCTGGCTGGAGCAGATCCCGGCTTCATGCACTCACGTCTTAGTAGGTGGATGGTTCTGAGTGACACTATCAGGCTAAAACTATATCCGATTTAGCGCTTCGTAGGTCGTACATACGTGTTATGTGTGTGTATGACACCTTGTGCCGGTAACACGACTTGATAGGTGGTCTAATTGAGTTAGTAAGGAGACTCGAATTGAATTATTGTTTGGACGACGATTATGCTGTAGCAAGTCGACACGGTCGTGGTTTACGAATAACTGCCTTTTTATCAATCACGGGCGACCGATGACTCGTTAAAGAGTTAAGCGCCTGGATGACAACAATAAATGAGGATAGTATGTATGAAATGTTTGAGCGGGCTTAATGATAGTATTGGGATCATAATCGAGCCAACCACCCGGTTACTGGTAATTTATATTTAATACTAAAGAGGTAGCTATATCTTTTTACATATAACAATTTATTAATCAAGTTTCCTATTTATTTATTTACTTAAGTATTAAAAAAAAACATTTTTAGTAAGTAGGTAGCCTACATAAAAATTTAATAATTCTGGTCGTTTGCATCTCGACATTTAGAATAAAAAGGACAGGTAAATAAGGTTACATAATTATAATAGAAAAACAAACAAACAAAAGAATAATCTTATAGAAAAAAATAAATGAAAATTTTCTAAGCAAAGATAATTCTAGAAAAAATAACGAAGATAAAAGAGGTCATGGCTGCGAACACGCATGTAACTGACGGGTGCATCCAAATTGAAATTTTCCAGAATATCAGAATTTGAAACTGTACCACGTGAGAGCAGAGGAAAATACTTTAAGATCAGAACTGACCTGCGAACTTCAAGAGAGTGGAAGGCGAGCATGCATTGGCAGAACGTTCGTCGAAGCCGTGGGTTAAAGATTCAAATCCGGTATCTAGAAAATTAACATGTTGCTTTTACAAGGTATTGTCAAAAACTGGTTTAAAAAAAACAACTTGGATCCAAATCTAAAGCATAACGACCAATCCTCATAGATTAAAATAATTTGAAGTTAATTTATTATTGCAATTTGATCATTACTCTCGATTAAACACGCCTTGAAAAATCAACATGTAATTTTTGCAGAAGCGCTATCATATTCGCCCTCATGGTTTTAGACAGTTTCACTCTTGGGCAAAAAATGGAAAATGTTTTATGAATAGATATTTTTTGTCTGTGCATGGAAATTCATTTATTTACGTGTGCGGTACCACTTAAATATCGTGCTTAATCAGAATCCACGATGATCTTGGTGGTTAGATGTAAATTGAATGTATTACATTTATCCGTACCACAGTTCACCGTGACTTGTCGTACCGGAAAAAGATAACCGCAATTAATAGGATTGAGATCAAAAAATGACGCGTTGTTCATTGTTGAGCATTGCAGACACTAATGTTCCAATTTTATTAGATTTAATAACAACATTAATTTGATATTGAGTAGTATAAAATGTCTTGTAATAATTTTGTTATAGGTTATAGGTATCTATCTATCGATATCTATAGATATCTATCAAATATTTGATAGATACCTACAACTAAATACTCACGACCAAATACCATAATGTTATATAAATTATACGATATGATTGTATTTCTAATTTCCTTACTTACCTTCTGTCTTTCCTTTGTATTCCGGTGGTTTGTATTATGCATTTTTAAAGTGTTTTATTTATACATGAATTTGATCACATTGTTTTAAAGTTACACAAAATCTCACGGTGAACTGTGATACGGCCAGCGTACAATTTTCCAAACACGGATCTTGGTATTGTAGAATTTTTTTTTTTATTAAGACGCCATCGTAAATATTATTTTCTTATAAAAATAGCGATATTTTTAAATCCATTCCGCCGTAGCTAATATGATTAGTGATTACACTTTACGATAGAAAAGATGTCGATTTTTTTTATCCACAAAGATTGGATGTGACTTTAATATAAAAAGAAAACGCCTACACACTCGAGTGATATCAGAATTTTGATAAAATAGCATGACGCTTGAAAAATATGATCACTTTGAGGTGTTACACATCATTAAATTTGACGCCAAATTAAATCGTACCTTCCAGAGTGACATGGCCTTAATACTCGTAACGGGAAATATATTGAGATTTTTAGATCTTGCAGACGTTGTGTTATTTGAATCATTAATCGCTGTCAAATAATCACAAATGAAGACCTCCAGTATCACACATATTTGGTATTACTATACTATATATATTGAAAGGACATAAATCTCATTAAATCACAGACACTAACATAGCAGACGCGAGGGCGGGTTAAACTAGGCCCTGGTAACTTGTAGCATCCATCGTAAACAAATGAGGGGTATAGAAGCAAAGGCAGCAATCTTGGAAAAAAATGGCAAAATAACCTATGAATGCAGAAATATAGAGCTGCTCATTATGCACATGGTAAAAACGTATTTGAGGCGAACACCTTGCATTCGTTCATACAAAAATCACTTTTAAAATTCACATTACATGCAAAGGCTGGATTTTTTACCTGGGATATTATTCCCATACAAAAAAAGTCACGTGACAAAACGGCTGGTCGGTACATTTGACGTGTTCACTGTGTTATTTGGCTCCCGTTTGAAATCTAAATCAATAAAACACAATTTTTTAGTTACAATGTTTTCTTGTAAGTCAATTTCTATTAAATTTATTAAAATGGCGGTTAAGTACCTAACATAATTTGGGAGCAAACACAGCAAACTTTCGATTATTTAAATTTAAATAAAATTTATTAAAAAAATTTATGTTTTCAAAGTTTTTTTTTTAACTTGGGGGCCCTTATCATAGCGGAGCACTACTCCTACATGTACTCACTGGTAAATTTGCCAGTTGGGACCATTAACTTACTAGTTGACTAAACTTCTGAAGAATAAAAGAGCTCTCGTAAACAACCCTGATTATAAATATCGTAAACACTGCTTGTCTTCAAATCGGTTGTATTTCATCATCTTTAAATCGCACAAATGTATTATTATAATATTATAAGAGGGTCCATTTAACAACATATCCATAATAATTTATCTTTAATATTTAGGCAGCGGGATAAACAAAATTCACCAAGTCCCAGTGACTTCCACATTTCTCCTGCCTACTAAACACACCATATCGTTCCTTCAACTGCGTATCCCGCTCTTTTGGGTACATTTCCCATCCCCAGATACTCTCTAATTTTAGTATAATCAATGAACACTTGGCTTACAGCCATAACTATGGGTGCTCATCTAAAGCGACATATAGCATCCTCGATTAGTTATCAAATGCGTGGCCTAACGGTTATAATTATTATTAGCATCGTTAATGTCCGTTGGTGTCGTCCGCGCTGCCTTGTTTTTTTTTAAATATGCCGCATCAGGATATAAAATCATACATTCAATACCTCAGATAGTTCCACATATCTTTAACTGATACCGGTCTTACGTGTCGTAGAATACCGAGAGAAGAAGGACCATCCCGCTGAGATGACTATTCGTCAGCCAAATTATCGAGGTCACGATTCACAGTCATGAGATCGTGGCGAAGAAGTGGTAATATTCCTTTAACCTTTAACCCAATGTTCCTTAATATTTTTACATCCGCGGACCACAAAAAAATCAAAATATATTTTGCGGACCATCAAAATTGGAATTAAATAATAAATATTTATATTTACACTATTTTTTAAACAATTGCCGAAATATAATACAACCCCACTTCAAATGTTGGGTTTCTAGGTAACTATTTTTGAACTGCAGAAAATTTTTGCGGACCACCGGTTAAGAAGCTATGCTTTAACCTAAATTATATTTTCGTTTCCATTTATTTTGCGCGCCTGCTAGCATGACTACCTTTATCATCTATTTATGCATAGGATCTGGCTGTCCTGCCTAATAATGGTATTTAATACGAAAAAACAATTAATATATCGACAAAAAAAGAATCGTGGTTCTAAATTATATATCTTTGCAATGATAAGACTACAAATAAAAAAACAACTGTGTTCAATAACTACTACTGTGTCAAAGTATTTATGTTTATTTGAAAGTATTATACATATAACTGGAGGCGATAAAACCAATTTATCAATTTCTGTTTACCAAACTTACGATTTTTTAATGTTTCATAAAAAGTTATCTAAGCGTCTCCTAATTTGTTGGGTCCTTAGAGTTTGAAAGAGATTTGTTGGAGATGTTTGAAAAAGTGATTGAAAATTGTATCAAGTGAGTAGACTGGCTAAATATTTGTGAAGAA
Source organism: Rhyacophila brunnea (assembly GCF_057557595.1). Classification (NCBI taxonomy): domain Eukaryota; kingdom Metazoa; phylum Arthropoda; class Insecta; order Trichoptera; family Rhyacophilidae; genus Rhyacophila; species Rhyacophila brunnea. The sequence goes on from NW_028232774.1 coordinate 29,496,280, forward strand.
AATTACGATTGAAAACTTTTTATATTTTAATAAATAGTTAATGGTGGCTGGATTTAATCGATGTTCATTGGTGGTTTCTATTTAGCAGACGAGGTGGTTCACAAGTATCCAAAGTTTAAAAACATGCGTATTTTTTTTAAATCTGACCATAAGAAATCAATCAAAACAATAAATAATAAAACTATACCCAAATCTGGGCTATCATCGGCAATCTTCCTTCTATCTGGAATTTCAATTGCTCGTGCATATTGGCACACGGAATGTTAGATAAATAATGACTTGCCAACAAGCATTAACAACTCGGTTTATATCCTTTTCACATTGTCAGGGCCGCGACAAAGGTGGCTGCCCCCCCCCCCCCCCCCCCCCCCCAATACTTATTATATTTAACATTCTGAATTATAGCATATACGTAGTAATTTAAAATAACTAAATTGACCATAATTTATTCAAAATAACAAAGTCCATTATACAAAAAAAAAATTGCGACGCTGGCAAATTTTTTAAATATCCATACTTAGTAAACGTATGAGACAAATTGGTTTTCTTCAAATGTAATGTAGTACCTACCTTTATGGCGCCCTGTTATGCAGAAATGCTTTATTTATTATGCTACCACAATGACCCATCCTATTGAGACTTTGAAAGAATATTTTTCAGTGGTTCTGCATATGACTGATAAACTAGTTCCAGATCGGAGATTTTATATTTGTCGCCATATGTTAAACGCCGCCCTTTGGCAGTAGTCAACGTATATATTATGTAGTTATATCATAATGTATCCCATTGTAAGGTTTATGAAATTCAATACAATATAATTTTACTAAAATAATTTTAAATGTATTCTTCCGACTTTTTGCCTCCTCAACACCCCTTCTTGGCGCATCTCTTATCATTATTATACGTACAGTGTAACAGATATATAAATAAATGTATATCGACAAGGTTTATCGTAAGTCAACACCTTTCGTTTGAACCTACTATTATTATTATATAACCTATCATTAAAATCGATTGTACCTATTATAGTATTATCAGTCAAGCACCTAAATGTACAGTCGTGAAATTTTTTATATCCCATATTATATTTAGGGCATAAAATATGTTTTTACGTGTGTTCAATAAATTCGTACCTGTGGACATAAAGAAAAACACATTTCTGTGACATACTCAAAGGATTTGTGTCGGTTTTTATAGTTTCCTCAGACTCAACTATTAACTCCTTTTACGGCACTTTAGTCCGTGCAACGTCATAGAATTTTATTTTACTACAACTGCGTAGTAACTTGAAACTTTTATATTAAAGAAACATGATAACATTATTTTGCGATAAACTTTATTGGTACACGATCGCGACAGTCTAAATCAGGAGTGACAATATTTTTGAATACAGTGACAGATTAAAAACTTCATCAATCAATATAAATTTTATCATCATCATTGTTAGCCATAAAACTAGAACCATCAAAAAGAATTGATACTTAGAGGCATGCCCCCCACATTCTTAAGCGACCCCGGGTCAGGATTCTTGGCAGGCAAGGATCAGGGTTAAGGGCAACGTTTCCGAAATGGAGCCACAACGTTCCGCGAGGTAAAACTATGGTATACCATGTATTTTACAACGTTTTTCTTAGCTCGTATTCTTATATTAAGTCCGGTACAAATCTTGCAATCGATTTTTAACTAACTTCCCAACTAGCTAGACATTTGAAACTTTTAGAATATATCGGAACATGATGCCAGTGCAATATTTTTAATAATTTTAGCCATCTTTGACTAGAATTTAATTTATTTTCAGATAATTCTGTTTTGTATGAAAAGTTATTTCGACACCATTATTGGCTGCTAGAGGTCTGGGGTCCTAGCAACTAAATTATGAATATATACGTGCGTTACTATGGAAATCAATATGACATTTCAGTATTATTTCTATCAAGTATTGTTGAGTTATCACTACTTTCAATAATCGGCCCAATAATCTGTGGGGCACAGTAGGGCGAAGCTCCCCCGCGAGGCGCAAAGCGCCGAGTTTAATTTGTCCTTGATTATTTTTAAGATACAGCACATTATCAAATTGGATTATTATAAAAAATACATGTTATTACAATAGGGTATTATTTTTTTGGATATTATGTGACTAAATAATAAAGGGTAGTTATTTAATTTCATTTATTTTTGTCTCGCTTACAAAAAAGCTTTTTTTGTTGAAGTTACAAATAATAAATACCTGTAACAAAGCTTTCCAAAATATTCGCCTCGGCGCCCTGGAAAGCTGCGATTAATTTCCAAAAGCGTCGCAGTATAATAATATGTATTCGAAAATTAGTACTAGCGTTGATGCAAGTATAAAGTGATACGTTTATTTTTTTAAAAAATCAATATTGTAATATAAATATACCTATACAGTTTTTCCTCTATCGCATACAATATTTTTTTAAATTTAAATCGTATTTGATTTTTAATTAATTTCTCTTCGTATGTTTTCGGTAGGTACCTACGCCTAATCATCGATTTCATTCGACACATTTCTTTTTTTTTTCAATTTCAATTTTTTTTTAACACATTGTGAAAATTACAAATTATGGGTTAAAGACGTTCACAGCATTTCGCAATGCTGTAACTACTACTGCAAGTCTGCAACCATTAATATAGGTACATAATACACTATTCCATACAATATCTGAACACAAAACTGAATACTTTTTTCCAGGAATGATTATAGGCATTTGACAACATCTGTACGAATCACCCTTATTCCAATGGGCTACATGTAAACATTGTACGTAAAATATTTCACCGTGGCACAGTTAGCCGTCAGCTTTCTTATCTGAAAGAGATGATCGTATACAATACGGTCTCCAATTTTATTAGATTCAATATGAACATTAATTAAATTTTCATAGCTGATTTTGGCAAAATTCATGAATTCAAGAATTAAAACCTAACCTAACCTATCAAATAATCCAGTATATCGGCTATTTTCAAAATTTGTTTGCTGTTGGCTTGCTGTAAAGTGTAAGCCGACAAGAACCGTGTTTTATTTAGACATGAATTTTATGTCAGTAGGTAATATACGACCCAAAGAGGTTGGGCGGTCTTTAATATACGGCCATATATTTCCGATACATTATTTCACGGTGAAATGTGGTACGGCGAACTGCATACGTACAAGTAGGTAGGTAGATAGACTTTAGTTTTTTTTATCTATACGATAGACCTCTGGCATTGGGCTACAAATGCATTAGTGAGAAAAAACAATAATGACGTACCTACATAATATATAGATTAACGCTGTGTGAAAATTAGCCCTGTATTACAATGCAAGTCCCATCCAGTTCCGTTCCTGTATTTATCTATGTATTACGAAATTTTGGACGTGTTAAATAGGTTGAATTTATAATTGTATATATTATCATGTTTCTTTAATATTTACATATACACATGCTGTCTTTTCTACTTTCTTGTTATATTAGTTGTTATTTGTAATTAAGATATTTTTATAATTTTTATTTATTATGTATTATGGCGCATTGGCCAATCGCTGTAACGCGGTAATACTCTTTTTCTAAATAAATTAATTAATTAAACGTACGAAAGGATTCTGGCAGACTACAATGTATGCAACCAGTTTATACGTTAATGATTGCAGCTCGGTCGATAAGACTAAAACTAAAACATGAGTTGGCCAAATTCTTCGTGCACACTGTTTTTTAAATCAAATTAAATGTAATGTCTCATTGTAGGGACATGCGCACGTCTGAAATTATTGGAGGAATCTGTCGGAACAGAGTGAATTTGTCCCGAAGAAGTCCTGTTTGGAGCATATTTCAACTCCTCTCCGATGGCTCCTACAACAATATCATGAGATAAATATACCTGTGGCCTGCTGCTTCGTGGACTATAAAAAGACATTTGACAGCCCTCATCGTGAATCTCTGTGGCAAATTCTGCTAGGCTATGGTGTCCACGGAAACTGATCGCGGTGATAAGTGCTCTCTACATCAATACAGAGTGGTGGATTTCATAATGCATAAGACGGTTCGCCCCGAAGGTGGGATACGCTCATCATGATGACACAACCGATCTATGCGAAGAAAGACTGTGCGACTTGGAGTATGCAGATGACGCAGTCGTGTTTGACTCTACGATCGAACGGTTGGAGGTAATCGTGAACAGGCTCGCCGCGAACTCGAAACGTGTGGGTCTTCATCTGAATGCAGCTAAGACCAAATCTATGTACAGTGCTGCATGCATCGACGCCGATACGCAGACGGGTTTCCGGTCTGCCCGTCGAGCTGGTGTGCAGGTTCAAATACTTGGGTGCCATGGTTGCCGACGATGGTGGTATTTCTAGTGAGCTTGGGATCCGCATGGGTATGGCGGGTCTGCATTCAACCAACTTGGAGTCGCATGGAGGTTAAGGCTGTATTATGTGAGAACCAAATGTCGTTTGTTTAACGCATACGTGCTACCTGTGCTCCTGTATGGCTGTGAGATATGGCATCTTACTAAGCTTCAAGAGTCTCGGCTTTTGAGCTTTGAGAATCGATATCTCCGCCGAATCTTAGGGGTACATTGGTACAACCGCGTTACAAACACCCGAGTTCGTGAGCAGACACAACAGCCTTCGGTGATTGATATTATCACGAAGAGACGCTTTACGTGGCAGGGACACGTATTCCGGATGCCGCCAAAAAGTGCGACATTTCGTACACTTGTGGCACAACCTCAAGGGTTCCGTCGCCGTGGCCGGCCCTCCCTCACCCTACAGCAGTGCTACAAGAGCGACCTACGTGCTGCAGGTCTAACATGGCGGGTGGCGCAAGAGTTGGCGATGGACCGAGAGAAGTGGCGCGAACTTGTGCTTGCCCTATGCCCCGATATTGGGTCGTGACAGGATAGAAGAAGAAGTTTGATTTCAAAATTTCATATACAGTGTAGTGAACAGCTCACCATCCCATTAATTACATTTTTAGGTCACCGTGATATGAAACAGTTTGAAAATCTTTGGCCTACAATATTGTTTAAACTGTTTAAAGTATAAGACCATGCCACTCATTATTTAAGATTACAAAAATAGGTGCCCGCCCACCTGAAAATTCTTATTTTTTTTTAGTCTACATATATATAGATTTAATTTAGTTATGAAATAAAATATCTTTCCTTGATTGTAATTAAATTATTGTGGTTATAAACAGCTTTAATTAATTATGATAGAGGTACCCATTTTATGGGTTCGCAGTATTATTATATCACTAAATGTTAATCATTTATTAAAAACTTCTTGGGTACATATTTCTTCTTTTCCTGACATTATAATCTTGTGCTGGTCACGTCATCCTTCAGATCCATCCCCAAGAATGCCTATGTGTCTGTTTTCATCCATTTTTTGGTTTCCAGTATCCTGAGCCTCGACAATATCTCAGGCGACAATCGTAGTACAATTCATAATGCACTAGATTCTCAATTAGGGGCTTTGGGTTCGATCCCGGTGTATTCACAATACATATATGTGATTTTCTCAAAACCTGGGAGTTTCTGATTAGTCATAATAATTCCTGTATAGTGTTAAAAATAAAGAAAAAATAATACTTATTACACCTCCTGTTTTCCTAAATGTCATGTGATTTGCGTGCATAGCTCGTCCATTCTCGTGGGGTTACTGCCAAAAGTTGGTAAGTTTTTGTCTCAAAATGAAAATATGGAGTAATTGCAATTATAAGTTAGACATGTCGTCTAAAATCAGGCATAATGCTAATTTCTTTATGCTTTATTTGCATGTTCTATATATCGGAAGACCTTGCATTTTTTTCTAGCATACATAGTTATAATATATAGTTTCTTCTGTGAAACGGCAAATAATTTTCAACTGTAGGTGCGACGAAATTTCTCACTAGTCACCAATCGAAGACCGACAGCTAGGTGCCCGCACGTCGATTTGCTTTGTCATGGCGTCGGATGAAAATATTTTTAAATCGTGTAAAGATGACTAAAAACCTTTGCGTATGTACTTAATACTTTGGACGCTGAAGACGCACATGCGCGTAATGACCAGGCGGCCGATCGATATAATTAACGTGCATTTTAAAGGTGCTAATTAAAAAATCATTATATAGTCAGCAGCGAATGAGTTAACATGTCAATGAGTATACTATTATTATTAGTAATATAACAATAAACATAACATTAAATGGACGCATGTTGGATTTTTATGACAAATTATATTTTGTTCGGCACGCGTCATTTGCACAATCCGCGCATCGCCTAGCCACGATCTTTTTAGACCATGCCTTAACTGAAGTATAGCCTTAATCATTCCTTTAATTACCTAATCAAATCCAATAAAAAATGTCTCCCTGTCTTCAAATGTAAATATTTTAATAATAAAAAAAATCGCTCTCTTGTCGGATTTTTTTTTATAAATTATTAATAATTTCATTTCTTGAGGCATCCCTTGACGTATTAAGCGTCAATTACATTGAGCTTTTTTACGAGCTGCTTATTGGCGAATTTAAAAGCGGGCGGTTCAGCTACTGCGACTTCATGATTACACACAAAACTTTCCATTCGCTGATAAGCCACAAGCCAGCGAGCGATTTTGACGGAACGTAGTTCGTTTTTTTACCGGGAGGTCGCTACGCTCCATAAGAATGTTTCCATTAAACGTCAAAAATGTAAATTTCAAAATGAGTAGTTCGTTTTTCCACCACCATCGCTCTACTGCGCAGACGCAGTAAGCCCACACGCCGGCGTGTAGTGTGAAAAGTTGACCGGCTTTCAACTTTTCTAGGTGGAGTGTTTACAACCTGCTTATTAGCTTATTCGATGATTACACTGGGCGAATTTACAGGCAGATTATAAATTTGCCAATAATCAGCTCATAAAAAAGCTCAATGTAATTGACGCTTTATTACAGTTAATGTTATCTTTTTTAAAAGCATTGTTATATTGTAAGGGTAGATATTCTTTGAATTTTACATCGTGTTTTGAAAAGGGTTGTGGTCTTGTCATTTTCATATCAATATCTTTGAAATCACCATAGAGATTTTTCAACAGAAATTACAATATAGCGATTGAATTATTTGTTTTTTAATTTTCGTTTTTTTTTCATTAAGTATAAAATATTTAAGTACAAAAAAGTTATTGCAGACGGCACATAAATGTGATAATCCATGTTCGTTTCATGAGTTCACAATATTATGTATAACACTAGGTATCAATTTTATACTAAGTTTTTTTTTAAATTAGATTAAGTAGTAATATAAATCAATATAGCAACTAAGTTAAGCACATTATATAAAAAAAAGCATTACAACTCAGCCTTCTCAAGTGGTGCCTTCATTTATCCGTATCCGGAAATTTGTACGTAAACAGTTCACCGCAGAACACGTATTCGTGCGCCGCAGTACGTGAAACATGAGTTCGTGTAACATTAATCAAATGACGAGTTCTTCGTTGAACATTTCACCGTGGAGTATATTTGTACGTATGCTACAACATAATTGTGGCGCTAGTTTGTTGTTCCAATTAGATTCAATACGAATTTTATGAGATGCCATTACTAGGTTAGGTTAGAGTTAATCTAATTGGAATAGTACTATTTGCAAACTATCGCCGCATTTTGTAAGATACGTACAAATGTATTTCACGGTGAAATGTTCAACGAAGAACTCGTCATTTGATAAAATTTAATACGAATAAGTGTCCCACGATGAACTGCATACGTGCAACTTACATGTAACCTCATTTATCAGTGGATAAATCATTTATCGACCGGTCGATAGCGGGATGGATTTTAATCGATAAAAAACGTGTATATTCACTTTTAGTATAATAAATGATTAGTTACATTGAGAATCTGTAGGGGAAGAATTAGCCATTCCTATTTTTATTTTCTTAACCACCTTACGTAAAAGTCGTTTTCAAATTAACAATGAGAAAGCAAATTAACCTATACGACAAGTTTCGTGTTGTATCACTCACTACATGCCGCAGGAGTGAGAGAAAGAGTAGATGTACATCTCTGTGTTTTAAAGTATGGCATAGTTTATTCTTACCACCGCACAGTAGGCTCATTTTTCACAGATTTAAGTATTAGTGACTGCCCAAACGGAGACTAATGGGAAATTAAACAATCTACTTGAAGATTAATATGCCTGATGTAGATGATATATTAGCCCTACAGTAGGGGTGATTGATGCTCGTTTTCGTTAATATTTTTCAGTTCTTCCCCTAATAAAATTATAAATATTATGTTTATATTTAATATAAACATAATATTTTATTTATTTCGTGTTTACATAAACGGTTAGGTACTGATAAAATGAAATTTTCTTCGAATCAAAAACATTGAGTTTAAAACATTTTGCTAAGTAGGTACCAAAATATTTTATCGAGAACATTAAATTTACAATATGTCTTTATTTTTGTTATTGTTTTCAAAGTTGAAAATTTATCAAAGGATAGAAAATTGCGCATTTTCCGGTATATCGATTGGCCTCGTAAACACAGCGAGAGGAATATTTTAACGTAGGTTGACCACCTCAGGCTTTTCAGTTAACGGGTAAGTACTAATAAATAAATATTAATAATACGTTATCAAACAAAAGTTCATTAAAAATAAATTAATTAAAAAACATATATATAAATAGTATTGCATATAATTATATGTATGTGTGTGTATGTATGGATATTGATTTTTTTTTTAAATATTGAAACTATGTTCAATCCTAAGCCTAAGTATCATGTGAGCCACCACTGAATGGAGGTTTGTCATAACAGACTTTTGTTTTTACGAGAAATGGTTGTTAGTCAATTAGGCAACGTAATAGATCCATACTCTCGGTCCAAACGACATTGAAAAACAACACGTTATTTTTTGTTGCCAGACCAAAAAGGTAATGCCAATTGGAAGAAAAATACTTATATTTAATCAAATCGCTTTAAACATTGATATATTCCGTGTGTGTTTTTAGTGGGAGTGAGTTTAGGTAGACTGTGTTTTATAAGTTGTTAATATATAATCTACTTAGTTCACTCGGTGTTCTTCCGTGTACTTTTTTTACTCATATTGCCCTGTATTTTTATTTAAATATTGTTACCCAATTCTTATTTTTGATGTAATGTCGTCAACGCTTTCAATTTGTAATTTGTCATGTTCATTGTATTATGTAAAATATTTTTTTATTTTAATTTAGTTATATACCTAGTCACTTGTAGTTCACTTTCACACATATAACAATTACAATAACAAGCATGATAATTATCGATTATGGTATAATTTATTTCGTAAGGTTGGCCGCTCAGTATCGTTTACACATACATAGAGTTTGGGTTTCGGGAATTCTCGAGAAATTTTCGAGATTTTCCATCCCGAATCTCGAGAATTGAAATTTTTAACATTTAGGGAAATCCCGGATCTCGAGAATCTTTTCTCGGGATTCGGGATTTCTTTATTATCAAAAATATTAGTTGAAAAAACCATTTTCTATATGAAAAAGTTGACAGGAAACAAAAACGTTTAAAGACTGATTTTTGACTTTTTTACTGGTATTTAACACAATTAAGCTAACGTCGACTCAAAATGAGCGCAATTTTTGCAACATCAGGGAATTTTGTGTCTCAAAAGCGTATGCGATTGACAATCTGTGTTTTTTGAAATCCTATTTTAATAAGTAATTTTTTGAATTATTTTTGTTTTCCTACTTCGTCTTCTTACATAAATAAAAAAAAATCATATATTTTGGAATTTGTCTGTTTTTACACTAATTTTAGGATTTTTACAGGTTTTTTTTTAAAAATTTCCTGATATCTCGAGAATTCTCGAGAAATCTTTTCTTGAAATCCCGAATCTCGAGAATTCAAAATTTTATCATTTCGGGAAATCCCGAATCTCGAGATTGAGATTTTCTCGGGAAATACCCAACTCTACACATACACCACTTCTGAGACCGAATTTATCATTGGACTAAAAGGTGTAAAGCCCAGGCCTCCCAAACTGATTGGCGCCCCATAGCACATAAAATAAATGTTAAAAATAATATTTTTTTCGAATAAAATAGCTAGCAGAATATCATTTTATTTAAATAACGTTATAGTAAGATGGGTTTTGAGGGCGTCCAATACGTAGTAACCCAGTTAAGTGTAAATCCGAACCTGGCTATTTCGTTTAAGAGGTGTATCAATTAACTATTACACTCGCCCTTAAATGTCTGTAGATGGGCAAGGTACGCGGAAAGAAGCTTGGTTTTACCAGCCTATACTTCTATCAACATCATTTGCACTATAAATAATAGACCAAATGGCCAAAATCCGAAAGCTAAAATCTCAAACTTATACACCTTCTATGTTTGCCATAAGCTCTATCTACTATCAATGATACTTTAGGGTTGGATGAGATGATAAAGGTAGCAGCGGCTTAGATGGATATATATGTTTATTGTTTTGATGCAGAGTACAGAGAGTTATAATGGTCACACTAAGATAACAGTACAGAGTATCGTGTTGAGCTAAGTGCTCAGACCGAGCCGCGATCCGGTTGTGATAATGATCGCGACAATCTCGGGTGTTTGTGCTCGAGAGACGATTGTCAAATAACGAGTGTCGATTAACTATGAGCAGGGGATTATGTCTTCCTATCAATAGTCCTTTCCTATTTATATAAAATTAAATTAATACATTACAGGAGTCATTGTTTATCTAGGTTAATCAATCATACTAATCATTGTTGAATTAGGTTATGATTGAGAAACCACCCGACCACAGTGTCTTACGACTACGGGGTGTTTTGATGAGCATGCATGAGATTACTATGTCATTGCCTGTGACAAAACGCTGATGCTAGATGAAACAATTGATAGTTAAATGATTTGTTGATTTTACGTTGTCGAAATTTATGCTGACCAGGCATTAGGTCATTGATTGCTACAATACTATATCTCTATCCACCCACGTAACTCCTGACCCTTTTTTTATTTCCGTATTTCCTTCCTTGTTAGTTAATTGAATGATTATAATATTAAAATGTAAAATTTATTTTTAGCGTAGTTACCTAAGTTTCATAATTCATTAATTATAAATATTACCTTATTCTCAGAAATTATTGTTGATACTTAATTATCTCAACAGGTATTTTTAATGCGATGAGAACATTTTCATAATAATATAAATTATTTATTGTATAATTTTTTTCTGAATCCTCATAACAAGAAAGAATTATTTTAATGAACGATATTTTTTTTAATTTTACCATAACGTCCGCTTTCTGGGATCATATAATTTACTTTGAGAAAAGTTTCTTGGAATTCTCCAAGCATCACTTTCTTTTCAACACCCACAAAAACAATATTTTATTATTGGTAATTTTATTTCAGAATATAATAATATTATGTAAGTACGGTCGAAGATTAAATTCATTATTTTTTTACTAAATAATGAACATAATTAATACGTTATCGATGTGTAGTGACGTCGTTCAAAAAGCTCTTTAAAACTCTAAAAGTATCATTTTTTATTTGATTAATATTTTTTTCGGAGCATCAAACGATTAAAAATGCAGTTTTTAGTATACAATTGGTATGGTTCAGTAGAACCAGTCAAAGCTATACTTCACCTGGGGCACGGTCTAAAACGATCGTGAATACGCGACGCGATGATTGTGCAAACGTCGCCTGCAGAACAAAACATATTTTGTCATAAAAATTCAACATGCGTCCATTTAATATTCTGTTTATTGTTATATTAGTAACAATAATAATATATTCATTGACATGTTTTTTTTTAAGTAAATGGGTAACGTTTTTTAGTAATCTTTACACGATTAAAGAATTAATACTCCCGTCGCCATCACGAAACAAATTGACGTATTCACAGCTCTGACTTTCGCTCTCCGATTGCCAGGCCAAAATTTCGTCGCACCTATAGTTGAAAATTATTTGCCGTTTCACTGAAGTACCGTCTTAATGTTCCTAGGAATATCGTTATTTATATTACCATTAAAAATTGTATGTTTGATGTCCTAAAATATTTTTGAAGTCTTGGTCTCACGATGAAATAAAAGGAAAATTTTAGGCATAATAATAAATTGTAAAGTATCTTATTATTGTATCACCCGCAATTTGTTTGGTAATTGTCAATTTTGAACTCTTCCCGCGTCACAAAGGGTCGGCGCCGACGGAAGCGTTTATTCTGATACAAATTGAAATAGAAAAATTTCCCGTTCGAGCGATCGGGCGCCTATCTTGCAGGAATCTTTTCATGTTTTCCATTAATTGATTACGTTTAATTATATGACTAATTTCGAGTCACGATACTCAAATTAAACGATGACATTTAGTGATTAACAGTGTAGGTACTGGACTCTTAAAATAAATAACATTAAAATAAACATATATCGTATGAAGACACCTATAAGAAATATAAATAACCACTAGAAAAAATCTTTCTGAAAAAAATATGACACCCAGTGGGATTCGAACCTGTGCCCATGTGCCTGACCGCTATGCTATGTGTATCCTATTTATGATGAAATTAACTATCGGTTTTCACAATTCTCACTGGAGCGCTTTCTATATTTAGAATTTAGCTTTCTAGATTTTTCCTGGTGATTATCTTTTTCTCATAGGTGTTTTCAAATTATGTATGTTCAATAAAGAATGTTACATTCTTAAATTTTGTGAATTATTCGTTGAATGAAAAAAATGTTTTTTTTTTTTATATATATATATATATATATATATATATATATTTATCAAAACAACCGACACTGCATGATTCAAAAACGATTTTAGTTAACATATTTAACTTTCATTCTTATCCTATCCATTATTATATTATTATTATTATTATTCTTATCCATTTCATCCGATGTCTTTACCTACCAGAGGCACCTAGCGGAAAAATACGAAGCTTGCGATTTGAGACATGTTTTTTGGTAATTTACAATTTTAACTGTATTAATTAATAAATATGTATCTGGAAACATTAAAAAGAAACATTTTTTTATTTTAAGTCAAAGATAAACTTACAATAATAATTGAAAGAAAGTGTGAATTTGTTACATATTTACATACACAGTTACGTTATTATTACATTATATTTTATAGTCATATTTATTATTAAAATTTAGTTAGTTTTCTATGTTTTGACGTAGTTAGATATTTTTGACTAATTCATAGTTTTAATATTTTTATATTTATTTTAAAAAAATATAAATTTTTATAAAAGTATAAATGTGTGTAACTTGAAATACTTTTTATTTATATGAAATCTTATTTAGGTATGGTCCCAATATTTTAGCTCGATTTTATATAAATAAAAAGGTGCGTTATACGCAAGAAACACGGCTTAATTTTGCCCGAACTATAGGCGCTCATTACATATCATTAAAATGAGGAAATGTACCTGATAAAAATACGGCTAGCAAACAGTATTTTAAAAACATAGAAAAACAAATAATTTCCCAACCCTAAATGTATTAAGGCAAAAACAGAGTTAATCTTATTCGTTTTATCAGGGCAGTGTAGTGAATATTTGTGTGTAATCATCTATTCGTTTTCAAGCACCAAATCAATTGAGAATGACAAACCTAATCGCAAAGAAATAATTATTTTTAAATAAAGCAGCTAGATGAAATTTACCGAATCACTGATCTTATTGTTTGGGACAATAATTGTCATTAATATACAAAATATCGACCAATTGACAAATGTTACATTTTAATGACTGCCATAATCATGCCCCCCACATCTTGAAGCGGGTCCCCGGGCTAGGATCTTTGGCGGGCCCCCCTAACTATCGCTAACTAAGGTAGCGTTTTCCAAATGGGGTACATGGTAAAATTATATATTAATGTATATTAAGTGTGTTTTTGTATATTTTAATACCTACATCCATTTTGGAGTTGTCAAATATCGACACATAATCAAAAATTGTATCGTACAACCACATAATTTTGAATAATAACGTCATTACTGAAAGAAAATAGCGCCGCAGGCGACTTTTTTACCATTAAAGCGAATTTGTGATGTGTGTTTATACCTATCACTTATCTGGTCGACTCGCCACGCCGGGCCCTTCTTCCTGAGCCCGGGCCTCCAGGCTAGAGCCCTGTCAGCCCCCCCTTTGTAGGGGCCATGGCCATAATAGTACCTATACAGAATTCTGACGTACTTATATTATAGTAGATACCTATAATTATATACCTTTGATCAGCGTATTGACTATATCCAAGTTATTTAAACCAGAGCGTTGGAGCAGAGCTCGGAGCAGGAGCACGGATCAGCGGAGTAATAGGGTTTTACCCAGAGTAGGAGCGAAGCCGGAGAACCAAAAACGTGTAGTACTGCTCCGGATATTTTTTTATTATTATTAAATTTTCGTCGTAAAATTCAATGAAAATATTATATTTGACACGAAGACGAATTCAAACGACATGTCGAGTCGTATCCAATATGTCCACTACCCAAGGGATTGTCGAGAGGATATTTTTAGCAAGAGGCAGATAATGAAAGACGATTTTCTGTCGGATTTTGTTTAATATAATTTAATAATGAACATGACGAATAATAAATCTTGTTTTAAAACTACTTATTTTTTTATTTTTTAACATTTGTAAATTACATATAATGTCTATTAAAACTTTTTACCCTGAGCGGAGCAGACCCTAGAGTGGAGGTGGAACAAGTATTAGGTCCCGGAGCGGAGCTGGAGCACAAAATATACTACACATCAGGTATGCGCCTATGTGTCTCTCGTTATTATAATTTGTGTTGAAAATACAGTTATTTTCAGTTTTCATATGAAGAATATTATGTTTACCAAAAGACATCGGGGATTCTTTCTGAGTGAGTATCTAATATATCTACTACGATTTTTTACAAACACTTAAAATATCCGACATTAGTTTTTATACTTGCTCTTTTAGGCAGTAAAAATATTTTCAGGTTCTTTTATTTTTATTTTATTTATTAAAGAAACAAACAGTTACATATTGATTACAAAAATTTAAAATATAATAATGAAAAGTTATTGCAACCAGCAAAGTTTCCATGTATACATTATAATATAGTTAAGGTTAACAAGATAGTGATTAAGAATAACATAAATATAAAGAAACTAGATAAGAAAATTACATAAGAAAAATGATGAAGAATAATGAATAATTAAATTATATACAAAAAAAGTAACATAAAAAAATATATTTATACAAAATTTTGGAGATAGCGCATTTAAATGAAATAGGTGAATTATTAAAAGGATCAACGGTGGAGAAATGCATATTTTAATTTAAACTAGAGTGCCGAATAAAAGAGTTTTGTGCATAATTAGAACCGCTACGACTGATATGGTATAAAGTTTGGTTTCGCGTAAATCTTGATGGAAAATGGAAACCCACCATTTCGAGTAGGTTTGGCGAGTCAACAAAACCATTGATAATTTTAAAAATAAAATATTGATCAGACATAGAACGTTGACTTTCCAAAGATGGTACCTACCATAAAAGTTGCAGTGGTCGAAATAGAATTAGATAAATCATAACAGTAAGCTCTAAAATTGACGTACTTATGAAATCGTTTTTGTACCGCTTCGAGACGATTTATGTCTTCTTATTCTTCCACCCTGTCACGACCCAACATTGGAGCATAGGGAA
The DNA here is from genome assembly GCF_057557595.1 of Rhyacophila brunnea. Lineage (NCBI taxonomy): Eukaryota > Metazoa > Arthropoda > Insecta > Trichoptera > Rhyacophilidae > Rhyacophila > Rhyacophila brunnea. The sequence goes on from NW_028232774.1 coordinate 29,511,929, forward strand.
AGCACAAGTTCGCGCCACTTCCCTCGGTCCATCGCCGCTTCGAGACGATTTATGTATGTAACGTACTGTGGATTCCACCCGACAGATGCAAACTCATCAATGGATCTAACATATGAGAAGTAAAGTACCTTCAGAACATCAGGTGATCTGAATGGTTTAGAGATCCGAAGAATAAAACCTAGTAATTTTAATGCTTTATTGATAGTTTCATTGATATGTGCGTTAAAATTCATCTTATTATCGATTATGACACCCAGGTCACGTATTTTTGAGCTGCGTTTCAAGGGTTTGACTCCTAGTTTGTATTCTGTGTTGATGGGGTTCACACTTCTGGAGAATGTTATTGACGAGCATTTGTTGACGTTTAGATAAAGGTGATTCAATTGACAGTATCTATACAGTCTATCTAAGTCAGATTGTATCTCAATACAATCATCGACTGAAGAGATATTTTTATATATTTTTGTGTCATCTGCATAGATTGAAAATTGTGAGTTAAGAAAACAGGTGCTCATATTATTAATATTTAAGATGAATAATAAGGGACCAAGGTGGGACCCCTGCGGTGCTTCAGATGAAATGTGTATAAAACTGGAAATGAATCCTTTAATTGCAATAGCTTGCGACCGATTTGAGATGTATGAAGAAATCCAATGACATAAATCACCGTGAATCCCCAGGGCCCAGAGTTTTTCAAGTAAAATGCAGTGATTGATTTTATCGAAAGCTTTAGAAAAATCCGTGTATATAGCGTCCACTTGTGTTTTACTGCCCATAGAATTAAATCAGTGAACTCTAGTAGGTTAGTTTCTACGGAGCGTCTCCTGAAAAAACCATGTTGATTTGGTGTGATGAAGTTACGTAGAGCTGCAAAAATATGGTCGGAAATGATCTTTTCTAACAATTTTCCGAAAATAGGAATTGTGGATATCGGCCTGTAATTAGTAATGACGCTTTTGTCCTTACTTTAAATATTGGAGTAATTGATGCTTTCTTCTATGCATTAGGAAAACATCCGCTTTTAACAGAAATGTTAAATAAAATTGATCACAAGAAGCAATCAAAATGGGAGGAATACGATCAGAACCTGCGCCTTTATTTATGTATATGGTTTTAATGTATGAAAGAACTGATGACGGAGTGAATATTATTGAACTAATTATCATAGTGCTAACATCTTGCAAAACAGGTGTTTGTAAGGATGACGGAATAAATACAGATTTAAAATAGTCATTGAATAAATTACATATAGATTTCCATCTGAAACAATTTTTTCATCAAAGAGCATTTCACCGGGAATATTGGACCCATTGGATTTAAATTTTACGAATGACCAAAAACATTTTGAGTTTCGCTTAATGGATCTTTCTGCCCGTAAAATTAAGTTTTCATAACGTTTTTTAGCAAGGCGTTTTTGCCTTTTTCTTAAAATGACAAATGTATCTTAGTCTATACTTTTTCCATTTTTTATGATACTTTAGTTTTTCATTTATAACTTTTATTAAGGGTTTGGAAAACCAGGGAGGATAACGTTGACTTGGAGTTATGCATTTTTCGGTACGTTAGTATCAATTAACTCCCAAAGTTTAGCATACAAACAAGCTGAGGCGTCTTCCATATTCATGTTTGATAACATAATAGTTTCCCAAGATACTGCGGAGAGATTCTTTTTGAGTTCGGTATAATCGCAATTTTTAAATAAATATGTCTCACGAACACCCGCTTGTAACGTTTTCTTTTTGGTTATACTAAAACTAATAATAAGGGATTTATGATGTGCATCTTCTGGAGTAAGGGGTGTAATACACGAAGTAACCACGCAGTTACTAATATCAGAAATTACAGGATCAAGAATACGATTATTAATATTACATTTAGAGTTAAATTGATGCATGTTCGTGAAGGATAAAAAATCAGTTAAACTGGTACAAAACGGATCATTGTTGTAATCAGGGTGAAGATAATTGACGTCATCAGATGATTTCCAGTCTAAATTTGGAAGATTGTAATCTCCTACAATAATAAAAACTTCATATGTATGTATGAGAATGGTATATGGTGCAGCTTTTTTCCAAGTGCGCGCTCAGATTGGTTTTAAAATCGGTTCCGCGTGGATGGTAGGAACAACATAAATTTATAATTTTAGTGAGACTTTAAGTCTTCAAGATAACCCAAAGATCCTCAGCACTACTATTCTATTGAGGCTGAAGGGATGCACTGAATTCCAATTTCACTGCGATTAATACACCACCACCCATTTTTTTCCCAACTGATTTATAATCGCGATCTCGGCGAAAAACGTTATACCTAAAGTCAATTAGTTCGTGATCCCTAATTTCGTCCAAAAGCCAAGTTTCAGTAAGACAAATTATATTATAGTCGCAGTTAAGAACACTTTAAAAAGTCATGCGTCTTCGTGCGGACTCCACGTACGTTTTTATAATAAATTTAGATATCAGAGCCTGAGATAACTTAAGTAATAAATAGTTAAATAAAAATATATTGTTGCGCCAATAATGTTAATTACACAAAATATGATATTCCTCGGTATCTCAAAATTAATAAAAAGTGATGTGCTCACGAAGGTGAGTTTCATTTTCCCTAAATCTTCCTCTTTTGCGATACAAATAGCAAGGGAGGTATCGTTTTTCCTTGTGAAAATTCGACCATTTCTGACCCAGGTAAACCCCAAATCTTTTGCCTTAGTTTTAGTGAGTTTCAGCAGTATTTTGTTGTGTTTAGTCAGATGTTCGTTAACGTACACTGGGAGTGATGATCCTGGGATGCCGATATCGGCAGAATGTAACATTCTTCCGCCGGATTTAGATTTTGCGCTCCCGATATAATTGCAGCTTTTATATCCCTGCGACATAATCTTAATATAATGGGATTAGGTATATTTGGAACTTTTATTAAGCATATTAATTTGTTATATAATTGAGAATTACCTTACTATTTTCGGTATCAGTGTGCATTTACCATTGATGAGTGGTGCGCATAGTGCCTGAAGATACCGAAAGGCGAAACCCAAGTTGCTAAAAAAAACGACACAAAAGTGGAATTGTATAAAACTAAATTAATAACAAGTATGTTGCCCACTCTCCGCTAGCGTATCATAGCGAATAACAATAAAATGCTATATTATAATATCGATGTCTTAGAGCAGGGGACGGCAAACCGCGGCTCGCGAGCCACATGTGGCTCTTTGGGTATTGGCGTGCGGCTCTTTGCCAAATTCCCAATTTTTACAAAAACTTTTGCAAAATTCACAATTTTTATTTTTTGTCATTGATTTGTACACGTATTATATTATATAATGACATTATCGCGAGCCTAATTTTTCCTCCGAGATGGTTGATGCAAAAAGGTATGATTGTTCTTTTAAATCCGCCCATTACAAAAGTCGACAAATCAAAATTTTCTCCATTTGATATTGACACGAGCACTTTTGAAATACAATTTTATTGGTGGATTTAAAAAGCAAATAGTTATGGAGCTAAAAATTTGTAGGTCTTGCCACCAAAATTGAGGATATGGAGAGAGAAAAATGCAATTTAATTTGACAACACATGTGGGGTGCTCTAAAAGATCTACATGAAGTAGATACTACGATTTTTAATTCATATTATGGAATAGGTTTCCGAACTCATATTCGAGTCGACATAATAATATGTATGTGAACAATCATTTTCAAATTTGAACAATATAAATAGCATTTAGAGAAGCCAAATAACCGATGAGAATTTCTTGGAGTCGCGCCTGAAATTAAAAACTACAAGTTACATACCAAACATACACACTCTCCAAAGAAATGCAAGGAAGGTCATTGTTCACATTAGTTTTAAGGAATGCGTAAAAATTGTATGTAATTCATATTCTGTAAAAATTATATTTATAATGTCAACCATAAAAACATATGATATTAAGTAATTACGTTAGTTTTATTCGGGAAATCATCTTCACTTAATAAATAAACAACTATAAAATGTAATTAATTCATTTAAATAAATCATATTTATAAAAATATACGTATGGCTCTCGAATTTTTTTTTAACCGTTGTGCCACTCATATTTGGCTCTTTTGGTTCAAGAGTTTGCCGACCCCTGTCTTAGAGCTAAAATATTGTATCTCCAGTGTTGGTCGAAAATGAGTTAAGTACTGAAATGTACCAAATATAGCCTATATTTTTATGTGTTAAAATATTGCATCTTCTAAACCTACCATTTCAAAGATATATACCTATTTTTATATCACAAAATTTAATTTTCCAAGGTTTGCAAATTTTTAATTGCAGTTTTTTCAATATTATGATTTATGAAGATACAATATTTTAACTCTAAGCCATCGATATTTACCTACCTATTTTTTTTTAAATCGTAAGTATAAAATGTGTATTGAAATAATTTATTTCGAAACTGGAATTTGACGTGTCAAGAAATATTCTTTTTCTTCTTTCGACCATGTCCGATCCTAATAGGATCATTTGGGCCTCCACAGAGTAGGAGTAGAGGTTTGTATTGGCAGATTTTGTTTTTTACGAGAAATGGATGTCAGCCACTTGCTCAACCTATTAGGTCCATACCATGACACACACAAATTGAAAAACAATATGTGTATTTGCCAGATCCAGGATTCGAACCTGGGACTCACGGCGTTATAGTCCAACGCTTCCATTAGTCCAAATATTACGTCCCGATGAAGTCAGAATATAATATGTGATTTTCTCAAAGGCTGTGTGTTTGTGATTGTTTCACTTATATTACTAACGAAACTATTGTCATATGCCCTATGACCTGCTGTAGTGTTAAAAATATATTATTTGTATTAGAAAGTCTGCAGAAGTGGCTATGCAACACATATAACCGAGGACAATTAATTATTGAACTAGCTTAGAGATGCTATATTCAGCAGTGGATTGATCCAAGCTGATGATTATGATAAACTACTAGGTATGTATATCAGGGCTCGAAATGGACCGGAACGCACCGGAACGCACCGGAGCGCCGGTCCGCTTCATTAAATCTCCAAAATTATCGCTCCGTCTCGTGGAAATATTAATTTGACCGCCTGAGCTAAATATGCCATATAATAAAAAATCTAACAGGCTTATTTTTATAAAATACATATACAATTAGATAACAACGTTAATATTTTCATAAAATTATCGAGCGCTCCGGTTTGAGCGCTGATGTATATATTATGTTTTACATTAAGTAATACTTACAATGTTTTACTACCAACTTTGTTGTGGCTTTTAATAGGTTTCAGAATAAACCGGTGCGTGTCCGTATATCATGTTTTATTTCATAATATATTGTGATATTCTCATTATACATCGCAATTTTTTACCATTTCCATGGAAACCATTTGATAGAGATGGTGTTATTAAAATCAAAAGCATAAAATAAATTATAAAACGCATTATCAGTAGGTAAATTATTTTGGCGGCAATCGTGTTTTTGAAGTTATACTTCTTGGCGCGTTTGGGAAATCAGATCAGAGTGTATTTTTGGCGTGTGACATGTAACACATAATTTATTTATATCACATATTCGATTCTGTAACTCGGGGGAGTCTGTAACCCCTAGAGAGCGCGTCTCCAGGTGGCGGATAGGAGAATGCCCTAATCAAGGGTAGGAGAAAAATAAAATACCTCCCGCGGACCAACAGACCTGGCCCTCCAGGTTGGGGGTTGGGCAGAGGGTTACCACTCTCTCCCGTGAAATCACCAAAGGTTACTAATACTACACAATGCCTCGGACATATGGCAACCGCTTATAGATGACCCGGACCGAAAAATGGACTACGAATAGGATTTTGGAACGTACTTAGCCTATACCGAGCTGGCGCAGCTCAAAACCTAGTGGAAGAACTGTCAAAATATAAGGTCCAAATTACCGCCATCCAGGAAACCCGTTGGCCGGATAGCGGAGAACTTATAGTCGGACAGCATGTTATCTACTATAGCGGAAACACAGAGGGGAAACATGTTTTCGGAACAGGTTTTGTGGTCGCCAGAGAAGTAGCAGATGCTATACTTTCTTTTGAACCCGTAAACGAGCGCATATGTGTGCTCAGAATCAAAGGAAGATGGTTTAATATATCACTTGTGAATGTACATGCCCCGACAGAGACTTCAGAAGAGGCCGAAAAGGATAATTTCTATGATCTCCTTGAAGCGACTTTTGACAGGCTACCGGGACATGATATCAAATGTGTACTAGGAGACTTCAATGCGAAAATAGGGAAGGAAGCTGTATTCAGACCCTTTTTTGGAAAGAGAGCCTACATGATCATTCTAACGAAAATGGTAAAAAAGTGGCTCTCTTCTGCAGCGCCAAAAACTTAATCGCCCGAAGTACCACTTTCCCTCGTAAAAATATACATAAAGTGACTTGGAATTCAAGGGACAGGAAGACCTTTAACCAGATTGACCATTTTCTAATTGATAGACGACACCATAAAGCTATTGAAAACATTCGAAGCTACAGAGGCGCTGACTGTGATACGGACCACAACTTATCGATAGCAACCTTTAGGAAAAAACTTAAAAAGACAGCCCACGCAAACGCGAGGACGAGAGTGAAGTACCATATAGAAAAGCTGACAACTCCAAACGGAAGAGATAGCTACAGAAAAGAGTTACAAAACCAAATCGGAAAACTCACCGAAGAAGAAGCCTGGAGTATCGATGAGAGGTGGAAGAGACTAAAAGAAGGAATGGTAAAAGCTGCTGAAGTCTCGATAGGACTGGCACCCAAGAAAGTAAAGTGCCCTTGGTACGACGACACTTGCCGACAAATGGTGGAGGAGAGAAGAGCAGAAAAAGCGCTCTATCTGCAAAATACGCAGAGTGAAGAAGCACAGAAACGATATAGCGAGACGTGCAAAAATGTCCGAAAGCATCTGAGAAAGTGCAAACGAAGCTTCATCAAAAGTAATTTTGAGCAGATGGAAGAAGAAGCAAAACGAAATAAAACTCGATCATTCTTCTCGAAAGTGAGCTTTGAAAAAAGAAGCTTTCAACCTAGCACGCTACAAATCAAATATCAACAGGGTCAGATAGTGGCAAACAAAGAGCAAGTGCTAAACATATGGAAGTCCCATTTTGGAAACTTACTTCAACGCTCTGTACCAGATGAACCTTTGGAATCGCCAGAAATCGCGACAGCAGAACCTCTTATACCGCCACCAAATAAGGCAGAGTTGATGGGAGCACTGAGTTATTTAAAGAATAACAAATCGGCAGGAAACGATAATATTCCATCGGAGCTTCTCAAGCATGGAGGAGAAACCTTTCTTAGTGCCATGCTTGAGCTACTGCAACAAATATGGGAGGAAGAAAAGATCCCTGAAGAATGGAAAGAATCACTGGTCTGCCCTATCTTCAAGAAAGGGGACAAACTCAACTGTGCAAACTACCGTGGCATCTCTCTTCTTCCTACTGCATACAAAGTTCTGTCGAAAATTATTCTCGAAAGAATTCTACCATATGCCGAAAACATTCTTGGTGACTACCAATGCGGCTTTAGACGAAACCGCAGTACTACCGATCAAATCTTTACACTGCGCCAAATCTTTGAAAAGAAATGGGAATACGCCCAAGATGTACACTGTCTCTTTGTAGATTTTAAAACCGCATATGACTCTATTGATAGAGAAGCTCTCTGGAATATATTGAAAGAATTTGAAATACCGTCAAAACTTATAAATATAATAAAAGTATGCATGGACGGATCCAGAAGTAGAATTCATATGCAAGGTAGTATATCAGAATCTTTTGAGGTGACAGCAGGACTAAAACAAGGCGACTCCTTATCACCCATGCTGTTCAACTTAACTTTAGAGAAAGCCGTTAGAGAAGCTCTGAAAGCAGAAGGTGGAGTTACCCTGAATGGGTCCCATAAAATATTGGGCTACGCAGATGATTTGGTGGTGCTCGGAGAATCTGAAGAAGAAGTCAGAGATATTTTCACTCCTCTGGAGGACACAGCGAAAAGGTTGAACCTACGAGTAAATGTGGGAAAGACCAAGTATTTGAAAATGACAAGAGGCATTGAACCATCTGGAAACATTGGAATAAGAAACTCCTCGTTCGAGAGAACCTCTCTTTTCAAGTACTTGGGCTCCAACATTACCTCTAAAAATGAAATGTCCCTAGAGCTCTCTGACCGACTGAGAAGTGGAAATGCAGCGTACTTCGCGATGAGTCGTCTGTTCAGGTCCAAAATGCTGTCCATCAAAACGAAATTCCGGGTGTATAACGTGGTCATCAAGCCAATCGTCATGTATGGATGTGAAACGTGGGGTTTAACAGAAAAACAAGAAAAGGCGCTCCAAGTGTTTGAAAACAGAATCCTCCGGAGAATACTTGGACCCGTCAATGAGAACCACCGGTGGCGCATCCGCACAAACGCTGAGCTCTTCGACCGATACCAACCTAGAATCACTAATATTCTGAGGTCAAGAAGGCTCAGATGGGCGGGCCACGTTGTACGATCTGAAAGATCTAGAACTCTCTATAGGATTTACAAAGGCACACCAGCTGGCACTCGACCTCTTGGCCGCCCTCGACGGAGATGGGCGGACAACATTCAAAGGGATGCGGAAAGGCTGGGGATAGTCAACTGGGAAGAGAGAGCGCTGGACAGAGATGCCTGGAGAAACGTTGTGCAGTCGGCCATGGACCTGAACGGCCCCTAGCGCCAGTTTAATAATAATAACATATTCGATTGGATTCGAACCACCGATTGTTCGGTTATCAGCCGAACGCACTACCTTTACGCACAGTATGATATTGCACAATCATGACGATTATATAGTATAATATTATAGTTTAGAATTGTTCCGTTGCCTAGGCAGCGAATTTATTATTGTCGGCCATTTGCAATTCCTTACGTAAACAAACAATTAAACGTCAGAGTGACAGTTGGTACTTAAAAAATAAAAACAACGAGAAACCATTATATAATTTAGTAATATAAGTTAAAGTGTATCGAAATAAACCAACGGCGTTCCAATAAGCGGTCCTTTTTCTTGAGTGTGTAATTTAACAAGATAATTAAGAGCTAGTTAAAGAATCTAGTTTATCACAAGGCCTGAACAAAAACGATGGATAAGTGTGAGTGAGAAAGTATTCGGCACCCTTATAATCTCTGCGATACGCACTAGAGCGTCGATGACATACGAGCACGTGTTGCTAAAATTGATATTTTTTGTGTTAAACATAAAGTCAGTGGTAAATATTTTTAGTTAATTAAGTAGAAAATATGGTTCTGTGTGTTGTATTAAAATGTGGTATCCGTACTGATAAGCAAGAAGATGGTGTTACGTTTCATAGGTAAGTTGATACATGTTCGTGATAATTTATTTGTACTTATATTATTATATATTTTAATATTAGTGACCTAGTATTTCTTTAAAAAAACTTAAATTGTGGATATCTTTACCAAATGGTTGCATTTTGACCGCTTAAAAATACTATATAACGTGAAAAAATAGAAAATTATTTTTTAATTCTGAGCGTCTAGTGCGAGCACTTTGGGCGAGCACTAGCGAAATGGTCTATGGTCTCAAACATTTTTGTGTACGAATGCGTTCGCTCGCCCACAAACCAAACGCACGGTACGCAGCTTCACTTAGCAATGCAATGGGTGGCGTCTAAATGTATCTATAGTCTAAGGTTTATCACAAGTTGTGTTCTTGTTTTTTTACGCCAAAGAAGTATAACTTCTAACGCGCGTACATAAGTCAATGACATTATAAATGGCGTTAGAACAGATTGTGCCATTCGGCAGACCCGACAAAAAAGCGAGTGTCATTTTTGTTTCAAGATGCTTCGTCCATATTAATGTCATTGACATAAGTACACACACCGATTTTTTTATGGGTAAACGCGAACACCAATTAGTGATAAAATATCGTCTTTAACCAGTGTTAATAGCATCGAAAAGCTATTAATAAAATCCTTGTAAATCGTTTCACATTTGATAGGATAGTGATGACGCGATGTAAGGTGCGGTGAGTAGGTAGATACTTCAGAGAACGACTTCACCCGTCAATATAGGAGTACACGTCGTTATGCCAGTTTTACCTGTTCCATGCTATAATATGCAACAGCCAATACAGGTGGTGAATGCATTCGTGATGGTGTCGCATCAGCTACTTTCTGCCAATATGAAGGAAAAGCAATGTTTTTAGTAATAAAAATATAAATGAGATTACAGAATATATGAAACTCTCGATCTGGAATTTGTTACAATGTGAAACTTTCTATCGGTATAGCGTAATATTTACTTTTACATTTCTTCAAACAGTTCTAATCAATATTATGTTACAGACAAATACATATTAAATCACCTGGATATAAAAAAATATTATATCGTTGTTATTTTTAATTTGGGAAACAAAATCGAAGTTCTTGTCTATTTATTGGAAGCTAGCGGCAAACAAATTTTGAAAATTTCTGATACACTGAATTATTTGTTTAGGTAAGGTTGGCCGATATCAGAAAATAAAACTGTTGCTGGTCCTGCCTGGCTCCCATTAAACATACTTGTAGACTAGTAGAGTATTTATACGCTTCATAACTTTGCACTCCGGTTCTAGGATGAAAATGATGTCCTTTTTTTTCTTTTCGACCATGTCCGATCCCAATAGGATCATATGGGCCCCCACAGAGTGGAGGTTTGTATTAACAGATTTTATTTTTACGAGAAATGGATGTCAGCCACTTGCTCAACCTATTAGGTCCATACTCTGACTCATACACAAATTGAAACACAATATGTGTACTTGCCAGACCCAGGATTCGAACCTGGGACCCTCGACACTATAGACCGGCGCTTAAGCCACGCGGCTATCGTGGGTGGGTGACAGAAAATGAGTACCTACTTAATATGCTCTAAAAATAGTTTTTTCTATATAATTATCTATTTATTTATATATTACTATATATTATATTAATGCAGGTGAATATCATTTTTTGTCCAATTTTATGCGAAGTAATCAGCCAAAGAGGCGTATCAATGTAATAAAAAGTGCAAAGTTATAATACGTATACTCTACCAGTCTACCCAAATCGAGAACTTAAATACCTATATTCAAACCCAATAAATTAGTCGTGAAAAGGCGGGAAAAAAATAATGGTAGGTATGTGTTCCTTCTTATATCTGTCTGTCTATTACGCATAAGCTGTATCTCGTACATTTGCATGATTTGCGTCTTTGTTGCGCGATCCCGTAAATAAACTACTCACGTTTCATCCCTCTTGTGCGCGCTACACTTAATGGCTTAAACGTAAAATAAACCAGCTTTATCTAATCCAATTTCACTTGGGTTATATATTATAATAGGTAATACCCACCCACCCACTTAGGTAATATTGTTACCCTACACCTATTGTTCTACGTATGATACATATTATTCTTAGCTAAATAGTATTATTGAACGGCACACCGGCAATAATATTGACAGGTGACACTGCCACCTGGTATTTTTTTTAGTTTTCAACTATTACTAAATTAACATATTTAAAAATCGTTAAAATACATTTTTAGTAAATAAATAAATGTCCAGTCTATAGAAAATCTTATAGGTATGTTAATTGTTGGATTTTTTACATTAAAATATTTACTGTCCATAAACACATATCTTCTTCTTTCGACCATGTCCGATCCTAATAGGATCATATGGGCCTCCACAGAGTGGAGGTTTGTATTGACAGATTTTTGTTTTTACGAGAAATGGATGTCAGCCACTTGCTCAACCTATTAGGTCCATACTCTGACTCATACACAAATTGAAAAACAATATGTGTACTAGCCAGACCCAGGATTCGAACCTGGGACCCTCGACTCTATAGGCCGGCATTTAAGCCACTCGGCCATCGTGGGTGTACGACACACACATATAGTTACCTACTAAATAAATGTAACACCGGTTGCCAAAAACGTTTCACTTCCACCAATTAAAATGTTATCAAATATGTACCTATCCCCAGTCGATAGTATTAATTTTACATATATTAATATATAATATTATATATATATATATAGATGATTGAAATTGAATGAGTAGGTTGAAAAGTTGGTCGTATATTCAAATAAGACATCCGACCTACCGCAGAAATTTTAAAATTTTGTCAAAATAATACGTTTTGATAACTTTTTTACGTAAACGGGGTAAAATAAGTCCACATAAAAATATGCATCCGATAAAAATATTCGATTGATAATGTAACCTCTCCTATACACTGCTCGGCTGCCATAAATAAAATTAAAAGAGAGCAGAGGATGTTATATTATGAACGTTCTCAAACATTTACGAAATCAATTAAGAATTTGTTATCAATCAAAAACATCTAAGATTAAGAACAATAATTTATAAATTGATTATTATTATGTACGTATTTCTAAAATAAGTTTTAAAATCGATATATCAGTGATCAGCAATCACGATGTCTAAATTAAATACTAAAGCCCAGTCCAAACCATGAATATCTTTAAATTAACAATGCCCCAATCAATTTCGAAAACACAACTACATGGACTATACTATACTAGAACTTACTTACTTGGTATATTCGTTCGTTCACCTAATGTATTTTGGTTCAGGGCTTTTTGAGTTCTGCATTAAAAATACCGTATTTATTATTCGACATATGATTATTTAAAGAATCCTTGCTGGGTCGCAGAAACCGTCCAGGGGGCAGCCTTCCTCGTCCTCTCTGACCTTTGACCTGATCAAATACCACAGATTTTCATCCTTCTTACGGGCTATACGATCATAAATTGTGTAAAATCTGTTTCAAATCAGGAGTTTGCTGTCGATTGACGCCGTCGACAAGACACGTAGAGTCCGCCTTCAGCACCATAGTTTAAATACGTCCAAAATTTATCTTTCTTCAACCAGATATTATGTATGTGAGTAATACTTGTACAATTTGAGAAAACAATAGATATTTCTAGAGTCTAGACACAAAATACTATTATCCTCCTGTTGGAACCCTCAAAATTAACAGTGTATTTTGGTCTATCCTTAAACATTTTATATATTTCTTGATAATATGTGATGTGCATATCTTTCACTACTGTCCAACTCATATAGTTACATAATATATACGTATAGTATATTATATTCGGTCAACTTATCATAGATACAAATTGTAAATTTTTCATTAAACCATAATATATTAAATTTCTCCTTGTAAACCGAGAAAATAAACTGTTATGGTAATTTATATCTAAAAATCAAATATTATCATTATTTCAATAATCTGGATTGACTCGATGAGCATACAAAAATGTCTAAAGATATGTAGGTATATAGATAGGGTATCTAGCGGCTCTGTTGTCACGTTCCAATAGACAGCTTTAAGCTCAGAGCTGGGATTTGATGCCGATAAATGGTGGGGTAAATGATAACAAATCATATAAGTAGGTATATTTATTTATTTCAAACATTTTTTTCATTAAACAAGTAATTACAAAAAGGGGGCAATAAAGTGGTGGCAACAAAATGGTAGACTTTACATTTTGATAATATGATACATTTTACATATATTATTATACAAGCTCTACAATATGACAGCTTTCGTGCGGGCAGATAGAAAAATACAAACTCACGATGACGGCTTCTGGAACGCTGTCTTCTATTATACAGCCGTAGGTACTGTTTCAGTCAAGCGGGGAAAACACGGAAAATATGGAATTTATAAAAAAATATCCGACATGTTTGAGTCAAATTATCTCAATCATTATTCTGCACCGGTTTACGAGTCTTACCGATGCCACCACTTTGTATAGCGGAAGCTTTCGCTCTATAGCAAATCTTTGTATGTGAACATAACAATAATTGTATTACGTAGAATTATAATAATATATTTCATTGTGAATGCATAATAAAATCGTGCACAACAAAAGTTCAAGTTTTACAATCTCGATCCGAAATCAATAAAGAAATAAAAATCGTTCCCCACAGTTGCGGATACTGCGCAGCGGAGAACAAAAAAACGACTCTATCTGCGCAGCTTCCCAGCGAGGAACAGGTTTTGGGAGGCTTCTGATTGGTCAGTGGCGGCAGGTGGCCACGTGAGTCACACATACACTTAACCACTGTGTACGTACACAAATACAGGTCAAGAAATTATAACATTGGCGTGCGTGGATTTTTTAAATTTGATTTCTACAAAAGGTTAAAATATGCTACAAGCATTCTTAACACATGTATTCTGTATTATATCTAGACAATATTATAATAATTATATGCATATATTGTAAATCTATTACTATATAAATACCTCGCCAAATCCCTCCAATTATTTGTGTTAACATGTAACCTTTTAATTTGCCGTATTATCAACCCGGTTTTACATATTTATATTATTATAATAAGGTGCATTTTGTTTTACTTATTTCCCAATTATTCCCACATGGTATGGCACTAGCTGTTTTCATATAGGTAAATTTTAGTTTCTATTACATACCAATATCTGTTTACTATTTATAAATAGATCGCTAAAATCTCTCGATGTAATTCTATTTTCCATGTTTTTTAATGGCTGTCAGTAAACGAAAATTCGGAGATGTCCAAGCCTGTAAAGAGGGTGGAACATATTATAAAATACCTCGGTTGACGTGTACACGAACACTAGAGCTATGACCATGAGCTTGAGATCTGGATTGAGATGGCAAGAAGCACTTTAAAAAAAATAAACATATCTTCTGCAATCGGTACATAGATAGCTCTGGGCAGTTGATGGAGGACGATCAGGTGCTACATCATACCCGTGCTGGTCCACGGAGTCGAAGTCTAGGCGTTAAAGGAACGGATAACAAAAAATCTGGCGACTATCGAGATATGGCTATGTCGGTGTAACATGATGACATCATAGGCTGGCTACATTACTAATCAGTAGGTTTTACGATGAGCCAGTAAGACAAAAAAACTCATAGCTATCAACAAGTGCCGAAAATCTGCATACTTTTGCCATATTTTTAGAATGAGAAGTAGAGAAATATAGAGGGCAGCAGACGCGTAGGTGTGTAGAAGGAGAAACTCCTGGCGACGCAACCTCCGAAATTGGCTCAATGTCGAAGGCGTTGAGGATACAATACGACTGGTCCATGATAGGAAGGTGTACAGGAAGTTGGTCGCTATCCTTTTTAATAGAAGACATCACCAAAAGACGAAGTAATTGTATGACTTTCAAGTTTCGAACTTCGGATGACATAATTAACACTGCAACATTATTCGTACATTCAATGAAGAGGTTAAATACTCAAATATTTTCAGAATGTGCCTGATGTAGAATAACAGAAAAAATGCCTTTGATTTTCCTATAAATTTGGTAATCACTCAATCCCTTCATCATTTTTACCACTGCCAAGGAAAATGTTTTGCATAGGTAGGTACCTCATACCTACTAAAACATCTCGACTGGGATATGGTCATAAAACAACTGCCGGCAATGTTGCAACTCCGTTCGGCGCGCTCATGTCGGGACAGTGACGTGACGCGGCTATCTGAAACGAATAACAAAACAGCATCTGCGTATGCGCCGATACAACATGTGGGAGCCAACAACCCAAGCCTTGTCAGCAAACGTCAATTCAATAAATTGCGATCAGCTTCTATATCGCAATGCATGCTATTCGACTGGCGTTTGCTGACAAGGCTGTCCCCCACAAACATTTTGCTGTTTTACATCGCAAATCCGACGTGTCAGTCGAGACAAGATTGTATCTGCAAACCGGGTTAAAAAAAATTCATGCTTTGCAAAACGTTCCCCATTATTTTAAGGTACCACCACAATATCATATAATATTATACAAGTATGATTTAATTAATAACTTTACTATTTTTCAGTGCGTAATGTAAGTGACAGCTACGCTATCTTCATTTGTTTTGTTAGATTTCAAAATAGTTTTTTTTAATTTGAACTGCGCAGAAGACATGTGCGCATTTCAGGTTTCGTTTTGTGAAGAATATAAAATTATAATTAAAATACATTACTATATAATTAAAATTAAATTTCATTTTGCTAGTGTTCTTGTTCAATATTAATTTTAAAATGCTTATGACCAAATTAAAACATCCAATCGGCAATATTATTTTTTATTGCTAATTTTGCACCAGCCGCCCTTGGTGTGAGGTGAAGCCTTCAGAGTCCAGAGGACGGCCGAGAGAAAGGGAGCCTTACTAACTGCACCGCAAAAGAGGTTCACAGAGGGACCTCACGCGTTACTACAGGTCCGAACAGGGTGACAATGTAATATTTCATAATAGTAAGTATTATATTTATATGTATTTGCAGTCTCAAATTTATTATTTTTTTGATAGGTGAAACTACCCTATAACTTCTTGAGTTTATACATCTTGTCATATTGTACTTCCGACATTTGTTCATAATACCCGATATGGTTTCTATCTGTAACTCATTCATCTACTTCAGGGGGGGGGGAAACTTTTTGGATGGAGGGCCAAATTCAAGAATTTAAAATGAGCGGCGGGCCGCAAGTAAAATACCATTTTTAGATATACGCTATTTATTATCACGAAAAATAAACATTACAAAAAAAATAATGAGAAGAATGAAACTGTTGTACATTTTTTTTAAATTCAGGTGTTAATTTTGTAGTTGATATTCTCAAAACTGCTTGTAAATGGGCATCGGAGATATTTGATCGTAAAGAATTTTTATCGAGGTTCGCAATCGAAAATGTTTGTTCACATAATATGTTGATCCAAAAATAACGAACATTTTTTGAAAATTTTGAAGTAGATTCTACTTCAAAATTCTTCATTCCAGACAAGCTTTAACCATCGATTGATTGAAAACGTGATAATTTTATCATGCTATCTATCTACACGACTCTAGAACGGTTCATCCTTTTTAGAAAAATATTGTAGGTAAGTACAAGGTATGCAACATTAAAATTTTGCTTATTTAACATAACATGAGATTCCAGATATATTTGTAGACTTATCGTTTAACTAGGGTATGGGTTGTGATTGAAAATCCATATTCTTGTACATAATGAGATAAGTTTATTCTCGTGTCTCGATTTTTTTTTCTTTTTGACATTTCAAAAAATCGTTGATAAGATTCTCAGGAAATCTAAAAATTGTCACAAGGAATATAATTAATTCGTGACATTCCGTAATACACTGAATTTTGGAAGGAAGGTTTTTTTAAGGAAAGTAAAAATTACGAAAAAAGGTTAAATCTTTAAACGACGAAAAATAAATTTGGAGGGAAAACCAAAAATAATCTCGCAATATTGATTCTGGACTTTTTTTTGAGGAAAGCTGTAAAAGAAAAAGCTTTTTTGGGAAAACTGCCTCGTTATATTCCAATATTCTGTAAGTATCTATATTATTTTATATGTTCCGATTCCTCTATAAAGGTTGACAATCACAGCAATCTCTATGTTTGATAACACTGATTGGAACAACGAGGTAACTGTTTGTGGTCATTAGAACCAACTCATCAGATTTTTCAACCGTTATATTCCCTTTTTTGTCTATGGATATTTGGTTTGATGGTCTCGTTCAGTCTCGTTGTATACACAAAATTTTGTATTTTAGACAGCAGCTCGGACCTGAATACTCTTCAGTGCAAATAATCCTGCATTCACACAATCTTATGGCGACTTCGTGCAAATAGAACTTATTAAATAATTTGAAATATAGTAGAAGTTTACCATCGCACTTCAATGTAAAACTACATATGAAATCATATACCTACTGAATATCCATATATTTACATGACTAAAACTTTTGTGTGCTGGCTAGTCCATAGATATTCATCTGTATTACCGCTGGAATCATGTCACATGAAAATCTATAATGCCTGATTGTGTACAATACAAATTAGTGGAACTTTCCGTGTTGCATGTTCGAAAAATTTACACGCATCCAATTATATTCGTTCATTATTAACATGACCGATAGCGTTCCGATTTCACGTGACCGCCCCACAGTCACCCCATTTATTATATGGGTTTTATTAAAATTTATCGACGCTGGTTGATTGGCATCCATAAAAAGACGCGCGGAAAGATTTCGGATTCAGTCGGATGCCCTTTTTTCTACGCCGCGTGCATTATCCAGTGAAATATTTAATATTGCGCATACGAAATCAGACTTCGCGAACTCAAATTATGATCAATTTTCCCCCTGTAAATTCGCTGGAGAAAGTAATTGACGTTTCACAAAATTTTCAAAACCTCTATTCTTATATAGGTTCGACCGATGTAGTAAGAATGATTTAGATCAAACTGGCAACCATGCACATGCACGCTATAATGCAGGGGGGGGGGGCAAACTGCGGCCCGCCATCATTAATTGTACTTCTGATTACGAATAACTTTTTTATATTTTTTTAAAAAAATATTGACAATAGATTAAAATTTGAAGAATTTGTTGTTTCGTAAATGTATTATCTCAGTACGTCTTCCTTACGTCTCGTCGCACACTACGTAACCATTATTTTCTACGTTGAACATCGATTTCAATAGATATTGATAGTGTGCCGACAGAGCTACAACTTGAGATTATTGATCTGCAGTGTGACACTGATTTAAGAGAATTGCATCGTTGTGAAGAAATCTCCCAATTTTACAATGCCCTTAATACGGACAAATTCGACCAACTTAAAGATTATGCAAGAAAAAGTTCGTTATTTTTGGATCAACCTATATATCGTCTCTGTTCTGGCAGAACACACTAACTGGAGAATACTAGTTTTGAGTAATTTGACTTTGAAGTTGTTAAAATGTTTGAAATAATGGTCTATCATGTGAGTTTCGTAAGTAATCGTAAACGTAACTCGTAAGTAAATGTGAGTAATCGTAAAAAGGATGACTTTAAAATAAAGACTGTTTATTTATTAAGAAGGTTTCCAGTCGGTAAAGTTTGAAATAAGGAACATTTTGGTACTAACTCAATATGTCATTTTTTCGAATTAGTGTTTTCTGCCAGAACAGTGACAATATGTGAACAAACATTTTCGATCATGAACCTCAATAAAAATTCTTTACGATCAAATATCTCCAATGCCCATTTACAAGTAGTTTTGAGAATATCAACTACAAAATTAACACCTGAATTAAAAAAAATGTACAACATTTTCATTCTTCTCATTATTTTTTTGTAATGTTTATTTTTCGTGATAATAAATAGTGTATATCTAAAAATGGTATTTTACTTGCGGCCCGCCGCTCATTTTGAATTCTTGAATTTGGCCCTCCATCCAAAAAGTTCCCCCCCCCCCCTGCTATAATGCATGCCATTTACAATCAAGTTCTTGCTGAAAGTTCAAACGTTACGCTCACAGCATAACTTTGAAGGCCTCTCTACTTAGTTGCGACACAGTATACGCCCGAAAGGATATGGAGACGTAGGAAAATCATGTAGTTTTTGGGAATAAGGCTAGACCAGGGAGTCATGTTTTTTAATTATTTATGATTCAAACGTTATGAATTATTGGGGACACGGTATACGCACTCCACCCAATTACTTATTATCATCGTTGACATGTTTATATATGATACGAAACTGTAAATTTCGATGTTGGTGCTAGTTATTTCTCATATTTCGAGTGAAATAATAATATGGTAAACTGTTTGCATAAAATTGTACGATAATTAATTTGAACGAAATATACCAACAATCGAAAATTTTCACTTACTGCAAACAGGTTACCGCATATTGCATTCAAAAATAATCAATAACTGGCACTACCACCGTAATTCGCAATTCAGTGCCCCGGTCTGCTTAAAATACATTCAAATTGAGTTCTTGTGCATCTCAAAACAATATTTTCCGTCGAATAAAGTGACCTGCATCGTTACAATATGTATATTACTGTCAATTTTGATTATGTTGGTACACCTGATTTCAATCATTAATAGTTTGATTACATGCATTTCCACGATATATAGTAAATTCTAATACTAAAAATAATGAAAATTCTATTACATAATTAATTGATTCACTGCTGAAAACACGCCTGGCGTGTGGCTATTATATACATATACACTCACTGCTGACCAGTGAATTACCACATTTAATTATCATTTCTTTTATTTTGTTAACTGTCAATTCATAGTGGAACTGCATTGTATTGTTGTTTTTATTTAATAAAACGCAATTTTTGTGTAGTACTTATTCCACTTTTAATCAATAGATTAGGACCGGTTTCGTCCGCCTCAGAGGGACATTTTCAACTGTTTCAACCGAGCGATGCTCAACTCGAAACTCAGTACCACTCGTAGAGCTTCGAGAGCAGATATTGCAACGGATACTGGGTATGCAATGGTATAACTTCAGGAGATAAGAGAGCGTAACGTTGACCCTAGCGCTCCAGCGTGCTGCAGATGCTTCGAGAGATTTTCAGCCTGGCTTGACAATTCTTCAAACCAGCAGGATTCCGGGGTCCTAGAAGCTAGCATCTACAGAATGTATACGGCGGAGCTACGATATGACGACATGACTTAGGAAGATGCAAGAAGACTGGCGGGAGACAGGGATTCTTGGAGACGCCAAGTGATATCAATATGCTTTAACTGAGGAGCGGATATGGTCATAGAAGATAAATAGAAATACTCAATCCCTCTCATCATCCCTTCATGGACCAGCCCTGAAAGTAACGTCCTAGTAACTATATTAATTATAACCTGCTAGTAGTTTGGAAGGTCCGTGATCGAAAGTATGGAGTATTAAAATTCGGTCAGCGGTAGAAGCAACGAGGTGCGGTAGGGTTATGTGCCGGGTCAGAACGTATATTAGTCGCGCCGACTAGCAGGATACATTTTGTCTTCAACAGCACTTCGACGTATGCAACGTCTCATCATATTGTGGTTACCACCGATGGCTGTGGTTAGTGATTAGGTATGTCTACGTGCTGCCTTATACTACATGATTGATGATATATTAGTGATGATTTTCCAATCTTCTTTTTCACACAATACATTATTTTTTAAATATTGGTCAAAATCAAAGATGTTGAAAAAACCCGTTTTCTATAGCCTTTCAAGGCTCTCTGGTCAAAAGAGATTGAATTTCTACGCTGTGTAATATACCTACTATTACAACATGTACCTACTAAGGTTCTAGCTATATTGAATCAAAGATTACAATCTATACCATAATTAAAACCTAAACGTATCGTGGGTGCCAAAATATAAGTTAAATATCATCTTATTTTCTCACTATTTTTCTTCCCGTGCTATTTCCTACCGATGGTATGTTACCATAAAGATAATATTCACTTCAATTCAATGAAGCTGAAGCAACAAACCATAGAGAATCATAAACCACCAAAATATGCGGCGTCCTCATTTTCCTCGTACGCTGTGAATGCAATACATTTCTCTTCTCATACCTATTAAATAATATTTAGTTGGCGGCTCTTTTGGTGCAGTACACAAGGCGCTGGCCTTCCATCCGGGAGCTCCGGAGTTCGATCCCCTCAACGGGATCAACACAATATATTTATGTGATTTTCTCAAACCTTGTGTGTTTGTGAATTGTTTGTGGGTGTTTGCGTGGTTAATAATTTATAAAAACAGATGTACTGTAGTTTTAACACTACGTATACAAAACTTCTCGGTCCTTCGTGTGAAGACATTAACTGCATTAAGTGATTTTCAATATCTTTAATTCTATATGAATAATTATAATATCTCAAATGCCTCGAATCTTAAATGTTTTCTTCCCCCCCCCCCACCCCATAAATTCAGTATATAGCAAAAGTTTATTTTAAAATTTGGATCACAATAAAATTGTTATTCCTTATTTATACGAGAAGTGTCTCATCGGTCCAATTTTTTTTGGCATTGGTTAATAGTCGTAAGTATATATTATTATTATCTTCTTTTGATCGCATTCATGATTTATTTTGAAAAGAAATACCTCACCTTGTTTATGCCCATATTTTTTATTACTCATAATGATAATATAATCAATTAAGGCCTTACGTAAGCGTTTATCTATTAACGTGTATTGGCGAAAAGTATAATTGCTGATATTTTTATTTTGCAAAAAGTGGGTGTTTCAATATTTGACTTCACGCTTGCCATAATAATACATTATGGAATATAAAGGGGGAGTGATTTGTGGTTACTGAAATTGAGCAAAAATAATGATTTATTTTCATATTAGAGCGTAAAATTTTAATACAGCAAATAATAATGAAAAGAGTGTTTAATAATTTATAACAGGTAAAAACGATATGAAATAATAATTCAGTAGCTCGTAACTCACGAGGCATACTGCACACATCACCAGACCAGTGGTATATCAAAGTATTTTGTATGTAGTAACAATAAAGGTTGTGTCATACACAATGAAAAATCACTTGAAGTAAAAAACACGATTGTGTGTAGGTACTATATTATAATACAGTTGAACTCGGTTATTACGATCTCGGACATAGCGAGATCACGGATGTAATGAGGAAACATTCGTTGACATTTGGTTTATGATTTTCTCCATACATTTATTCACTGTTATTACGAGCAACTTATCGGATATACAGAGCTAAAATACTGTTAACGTGTCGATCGTTTAAAAACATTTCGACCCTAAGCAATAAAATCCGATCGGACAGGATGCCGCCGGGGACGGATTACGTTTATGACACTAGTTAAGTATCGAATTGTTGTTTTCGCCGACAATAATGAAAAATTATCCACGAACATGGTTGAAAAATTCAAGGTTTGTGAAGTCAGTAGGTACCTACCAGCGTTCATTACAATAAACAACTTCTTTTGTAGTTTATGAAGGCCATGCTTGTTTCGGGGATTTTTACGATGGTTTTCAGATTTTTTATTTTCGACTTTTTTTATTATGTGACTGCTCATTTAAAAATACCGATTCTCTGATATAACGAGTACCGCTTATACCGAACAAATTCAGTCGGTCCCATCTTCCTCGTAATAACCAAATTGCAATTTGTTTATAAAATGAGTAAGAGATTTACTTATCGTCAGGATCGCGTCAACCTGAGGTGGATCAGTGTTGCCAACCGTACTATAAGTATAGTATTTGTACTATAATTTTGGTCCGCGTACTATGTACGATAGAAAACAGGTATAGTACGCCCAAAATACTATAATTTTGAATATCGGAAAAAAATATGTAAAAAGTACTATGATTTCAATATTTTCGTTCGATAAATTGGTGCAAAGTACTATGTTTTCTCAATATAAGAAGATTTAGAGAACTTGGGAAAAAAATTGCTCGAAAAACGAAAAAAAATCTCTTTACTTTGGTTTAAAATGAAATTGCTTGAATTCTTCGCTAAGCATTTTTGATCGGAAGAGGTACCTAAATAAAAAGAGGTCTCGGAGTTTCTTAAATTCTCCGTTTTTTCTGAGAAACAAAAAACGTATACATTTTCAATAGATGACAACACGTACTATATTTCCCCCCCCCCCCCCCCCCCCCAAATACTATAATTTTGGAGGCTCCATACTATAATTCCACTTTGAAAAGATGGCAACACTGAGGTGGATACAGGATCCTGGCTTCCTGCAACAACCATCTCGAAATATCTACTCTTCTGCGCCATATTGAATTTCTCAACATTACACTCTTTGTCGTGACATTATCGTTTATACCAAGAGGGTTGGTATTTACAAATTGGTTTGTACAAAGAGATTTGAGTCTTCAATCTCTTTGGGTTTGTACCACTTTCAAAACACTTCGGATATTGATATATTCCAGTTACGTGAGGTGAACCTAAGTGGACGTTAAGTTTTTAAAATAAGGTCTATTTTGACTCAATTTGCTTCCATGAACTTTTCACTTCGCCGTTTATTTGAATATTATTATTATTTTTCATTGTTTTTATAATATATCATGTTGTAAACACTTTCAATGTTCAATTTGTCATATGCATTATAATAGAAATTGTGTAAAATAAATTGATTTTGAATTCGACCCTTCGAAACAACAATAAAAACTCAAGATGGTAATGGTATATTATGTGCTGTGTGTTTAATCGCATAATGCAGAATTTTGTGAGCATATTGTTGGTTAACTCTCTCAAGATTGGGTTTACCAAAAAGATTCTGAGAGGTTATTAAAATCCTTTATATTGTATTTTTGTACAAAATCCTCAGACTATAAAAAACATACAGATCATTATATTTCGAACAATATTGAGCTTGTCCAGTCGCCCGATACATATTTTTAATAATATGTGTTTTTTAGTATTACATATATTATTTTTACATACAAAGGTACCGTCAAAGCACGAAAGGTCCCTTTGAATAAATTTTCTTTCTAGTTTTCTTAAAGCATCAAAGAATTGCTGTGCTTTTCCACAGAACACTTAGTTTCTTACCTATAACCTATGTTTCTTGCCATAATACCTTCCCCCGTACTGACTAGGGATTGCAATCCCGGTCATATATTTTAATCCCGGGTTTTCGCTAATACTGTTGCGATGGATACTGGGTGTGCGGTATAACTTTAGGAGTAACGAGGAGATAAGAGAGCGAACCATGCAGCTTAGCATCACGCTGAGAGCGAAGACCACGTATTGCGGACGCCTGGAGAAAACTTCTACCTGGCTTGCATGTAGAGTTGGGTATTTCCCGAGAAAATTTCGATCTCGAGATACGGTATTTCCCGAAATGATAAAATTTTGAATTCTCGAGATTCGGGATTTACAGAAAAGAATTCTCGAGAATTCTGGAGATATCGGGAAATTTAAAAAAAACTGTAAAAATTCTAAAATCAGTGTAAAAACAGACAAATTCCAAAAAAATATGATTTTTTTTATTTATGTAAGAGGACAAACAAAATAGAATTAGGAAAACAAAAATAATTCAAAACACTACTTATTAAAATAGTATTTCAAAAAACGCAGACTGTCAATCGCTGCGTCTGACAATCGCGTACGCCTTTGAGACACAAAATTCCCTGGTGTTGCAAAAATTGCGCTAATTATGAGTCGACGTTGGCTTAATTGTGTTAAATGCTTCGATCAGTCCTTGAACTTTTGTGTTTTCTGTCCACTTTTTTCATATAGAAAATCGTTTTTTCAATTAATATTTGTTAATACAGAAATCCCAAATCCCGAGAAAAGATTCTCGAGATCCGGGATTTCCCGAAATGTTTAAAATTTCAATTCTCGAGATTCGGGATGGAGAATCTCGAAAATTTCTCGAGAATTCCCGAAACCCAACTCTACTTGCATGTTCTTCAAGCCAATCGGATTCTGACGTCCTGGAAAGCTGTGATAAATAATGTCTACAGACTGTATACGGCAAAATTACGGGATTCTGGTATGACCTGGAATGGTACAAGAACACTTTTAAATTCATGGAAATATCTTAAATCGGATGACATGTTTTATTATTATTTAATAAACATTTAACATGTATTTTATGACTGGGAGAGAGACGAATCCACTTGCGACGGAGAGGTATTTATTTGAAAATGACGATTACGAACTGCGTATTGGTACAGTAATTAATAATAATTCAATATACACCGGCTTGCTAAAAGGGCAGGATCCGGTTGTCATCCTTTCCTGCGATCTCAGATGAGCGGCAAGTGACGACAATATCTAATCATCGCTCATTTCCGCTGTATACCTAAAACCACCCGGTCGTTGAATTGCCCTTATAAGAATAGCTCACTGGCAGAACATGTTATTTTATCTCAGCAGATAATCTGAAACATTTTTACATCTAATAAATTTTGTACATATCTATACGTGAATTAAAAATAAATCTTAATCATAACATTTTAAATTAATCTAACTCCTAGTTATAAGACCACCAGAAGTCTATTCTGGCCTCATCCCCGAAAGGGATATATTTTAGTGTGCGTAAAAGTTTTACTGGTCATAATTCCGAAACAACGCTTATTCAATCCGAATGGTCCGAGATTCCATAATGTTCAATCCCGGGGTCCTAGGATTGCAGCCCCTACCTAATACTGACCGGTACACTCTAATAAAATTAGTGATGTCCTTTTAACGGTTCGCACCTGTATGCTCGATTGGATTAATTAACAATATCTACGCGCTAATAAAATAAAAATGTCAGTCGCCATGGAGTGCCATAGACCAAGACATTGAATGCTGTTTTGGTTTTTTGTTTAATGACGATCAGTTTCGAAAACCACAGAATTGTCCTGATATATCACCAATGTGCATTCCGTTTATGTGATAAAATTAAATATAAAAAACATATTCCTTAACAATATGTGTTAAGTGTATCCCATATTTCTCCATACTCGTTAATCGCAACTATAGCTAACTAACATACACTAACATCCAGAAAGTAACCCATTTCTCTTATGTTTGTGTTCCCAGAATCTATTACCTTCGCAAAAATCTATCTTCAATATAGAACATACTTACGCGTCACGATATAGCCAATGAAGTAAAGTTGTTCTCAATGACGTGCCGTGGGGGTTGGCAGATTGAGCGTTGCTTGGGGGCGGCAGTCACTCGGAGGGCGGCAAATCGTGGAGGATCATTTAGTATAATATATAGAAATAGGCACCTAAACTTATCAATAACGAAAATATCTTTCCACTAAAAAAATCAGCTCAGTGGTTGGCGACAAAATGTATTAATTAACATAAAAGGTTTAACAGTTGTCAGGTGTATCTTTTAATGACGTCAGACTCGGGTGATTTGTGTCTAACTTGGTTATATTATATTTATATCTAAATTTAATTTTGTATGTTTTAGTGGTATTATTTTGTTAGTAATGTATACATATAACACATTTTTTAGATATTAGAGCCATGAAAGTATGGTAAAAAATACTGCATTAAAAATGGGGCGGAATTTTGGCGCTGCCTAGGGGCGGCATTTTATCTAGGGACGTCACTGGTTGTTCTCATTGAAATAATCTCAATAGGATTTCAACTCACATTATTTTTATAAAAATAGTTTATCACAATTCGCCTTACAGCCAATATATTTATTCTAGAGCTTCGCAAAATTAATAATTATTGAGCGTATAGCTAGAAATCAATCCAAGACCTTTAAGATACCTCCATATTGTAATGTGGCATTAACTATCTTTAAAGCGAGAAAAATCACTCAATTATTGTCTCTCCTGTAAAGTTGGTTATATGGCCTCACCATAGTTGTTTATCTCTCGCATACAGAATGTAGCGAACCGGTTGATAACTTTCAGTTTCACGTACATGACTACTCTTTGTAAATATGATTCACAAAGCAACAAGAAAATCCCGAACAGGCGAGTGTTTAGTTATTCTCTCTTTTCTATTATGTCCATTGGAAAATGTGTAGGTGGGTAATACATACATAACTAAATTGTATTATTATTTTATTTGACCATGTCCAATCCTAATAAGATCATAGGTCTCCACAGAGTGTAGGTTTGTAGGTATTTTTTATTGTATTACATTTATTACTTCATGTCTTTGCTTTTTCGTACAAGGTGGTTGTTAGTAATTTTTGAACAATTACAAACACCAAGGCTTTGAGAAAATCACATAAATATATTATGTCCTCACCAGACATCGAACCCAAAGCTTCCGGATGGAAGTCCATGGCTTTACGCACTGCACCACTAGAGCCGCCTTGCTTTTTTAGGTAATAACAGATTTTTTTTACGAGAAATGGATGTTAGCCACTTTCTCAACCTATTAAGTCCATACCCTGATTCCAAACACAAATTGAAAAACAATATGTGTATTTGCCAGACCAAGAATTCGAATCTGGGACCCACGACATTATAAGCCGGCGCGTAAGCCGCTCGGCCATAATGGCCAACACCAATTATGTAAAATTGCCGAAAACACTAGAGTATTTTTTATGGAATTTAATACCTACAAACGATATTATAGTAAACTTTATTTATCATCCTAATAGATTCTTGGGTTTTTCACCGTGTGTACTTCTTTCCTCGACGTTTCGGGCTCGGTGCAGAGGCCATTATCAAGAGATATGTTATGATGAAGTGTAATACTAATGTAGGTGTATGATGTGTATGGTGTGAATACAAACGTCACTCTGAAATAAGAAAGAAGTACACGCGGTGAGAACCCAAGAATATAGTACGTTAAAAAAAACAACCGTGAAAGTCTCAAACATTTATTTCATACATTTTTTTCGCGCAGCGCCCAGATACGATAGGTTGTTGGTTTAAGTCCCATTCGGTGCAAATAATTTTCTATACTTATATATTTTTGTTTGTTATATTATTATGTATGTTTCTGATGTGTTACAAAAAATTGTCAATATTTTTTACGAAAAATGTGTAGGTATATCATAATATGCTGTGATTTCATTTGTATGAAGGAATGATACCTACTTGTGGAATCATATATTTCGTTTTGGATAATAAGGATAATAAGTAAGTATGTATTGTTATATGGAGGCACCTACCAGTGGCGAAGGGTGGAGGTAGGCTGTTAATATCCGCCATAAATAGTGCACATTAAACTTTGTTAGTCATACGTATTTGTTTTCATTGAAATAAGACTACAATTTACAGATGGTGTTGGTTAGTTTTTAAAATTCAATTAAACCCTACGAAAACTGGGCCGTAATATATAATAGTCAAAAGATACTTATCTATCTATAAAATGTCTAAAATTATGCAATTAAATCATACATAGGTAACTTTGGAAATTTATAGATAGAATAATATTTTTTATCTATTATAGTTTGGTTAGGCAGGACTAAAAAAAATAACCAACAATATAATAATATGTAATATGTATTATTATACAACAAACCCAAATAAGTATGAATGAAAAAGTGTACACAATTTTGTTGCATCGCCCAAAATAATATACCAAAACTATTATGGTTTGGTTAGGCAAGGTTTAATTGATTTCTAAAAACTAACCAACATCTGTAAAATATAGTCTAGTGCAGGGATCGGTAAATCGTGGCTCTCGAGCCGCATGTGGCTCTTTGGGTATTGGCGTGCGGCTCTTTGCCAAATTCCCAATTTTTACAAAAACTTTTGCAAAATTCACAATATTTTTTGTCATTGATTTGTACACTTATTATATTATATAATGACATTATCGCGAGCCTAATTTTTCCTCCGTGATGGTTGATGCAAAAAGGTATGATTGCTGTTGTTTTAAATCCGCCCATTGCAAAAGTCGACAAATCAAAATTTTCTCCATTTTGATATTGATACGAGCACTTTTGAAATACAATTTTATTGGTGGATTTAACAAGCAAATAGTTATGGAGCTCAAAATTTGTAGGTCTTGCCACCAAAATTGAGGATTTGTAGAGAGAAAAATGCAATTTAATTTCACAACACAAGTGGGGCGCTCTAAAATATCTACATAAATATGGATATTATAAATGTGGATACTACGATTTTTAATACATATTATGGAATAGCTTTCCGAACTCATATTCGAGTCTACATAATAATATGTATGTGAACAATTATTTTCAAACATGAACAATATAAATAGCATTAAGAGAAGCCAAATAACTGATGCGCCTGAAATTAAAAACTACAAGTTACATACCAAACATATACACTCGCCAAAGAAATGCAAGGAAGGTCATTGTTCACATTTGTTTTAAGGAATGTGTAAAAATTGTATGTAATTCATAATCTGTTAAAATTATATTTATAATGTCAACAATAAAAACATATTATATTTAGTATTTACAAAGTTTAATGTGCACTATTTATGGCGGATCTTAACAGCCTACATCCACCCTTCGCTACTGCTACCTAGATATAACGCGATTGAATTATTAATAAATTTATAAGGATAAAAATATACATTTCCTGTTTCGTTTTTAAATTCCTTCAAACGATCTTCTGCGTATGCCCGGGCTATCTCTAACGTCCTATCAAAGATTCTTCTTCCAGAGGCTTTTAAAAAAAGACACTGAGATTTGTTTTCTTAGAAACTGGAAATGTGCCAGGTACATATGAATATGCGGCAGGTGGGCTAAAGAAGCTGCGATCACCTGTCTATTTTATTACGAGGTTAAAGGAAGTGACTGTACGAGCGGCGAGAGACCGAGGCGCATTCCGATATAAAAGCGGCGACTAGAGTACCTCCAAAACTACAATATGAAGTCATAAATCCAATTAAAATTGTATCAAAGTGGTTTATTTCGAGATAATACTATTATGGTCTGTTCTTGCTTTTGTCGAATTAACGTTTTAACAATAATGACCTTTGATTCCTTTGTTTCAGTGCCTAATCGACAATAACACATTCGTTATTACAAAATCAAAAAAAACATTACACATTAGAAATTTAATAGTTACCATCTTTATAACTGAAATCAAGAGAATGTGGCATTACTATAAACTTTTTTAAACCATATGCGATCCTATCAAGGCCATAATATGGACCTTCACAGAGTGGAGGTTTTGTATTAACAGATTTTTGTTTTTACGAGAAATGAATGTTAGCCACTTGCTCAGCGTATTAGGTCCATACTCTTGACTCAATAACAAATTGAAAAACAATGTGTATTTTCCAGAACCCGGATCCACGACGTTATAGGCCGACGCTTAAGCCGCTCGGCCATCGTGGGACCGTTAAAAACTATACCTATATTTATAAATCAAGATAGTACATTTTACCTCCGGCGACCCTGTGATCCAATGCTGGCTTTTAATTCGAGACTCCCGATTCCATTCCAGCGCATCTATTCTACACACAAGACTGCTATCGACAGCTACCGAGGGTAAATTTTCATATGTTTGTATCTAAGTTATTATAATTGTTACAATAAGTTAGCCGTCTAAACAGTCAAAACTGTCGATCTCGCTCTAAAATTTAGCACAGTCAAGAGAGGTGCTGTTAAAACATAGCACGAATTGTTGTAATTATTACAACGAACTTATTGTAATTGTTACAATAAGTGCTAATACTTCGATATAAAAATATGAACAACTACCCTCGATAGCTGTCGATAGCTGCCGATAGCGGCCCATAGCAGTCTTGTGTATATAATAGATGCGCTGGTGGGGTCACAATATATTTATGTGTTGCAGCGCTCGAAATGGAAAATTTTACGAACCGGAGCGCTTGATAATTTTACGAAAATATTAACACTGTTACTTATCTAATTCTATACATATATGTATTAAAAAAAACGATTGTGCTAGATTTTTTATAATATGACATATCTCGCTCAGACGGTCAAATTATATTTACGAGAGAGACGGAGCGATAATTTTGGGGATTGTATGAACCGGAACGGCGCTCCGGTGCGTTCCGGTCCATTTCGAGCCCTGAAACCAAACCAAAGTCTAGGTGTTTATGTAAGTCTGTGATTGTTTCACTGTTATACTACTGCCTTTAGGCATCATTACGTACTGTTAAAAAATGAATATATTATATAACTACAAAAATTATAAGTATCCATTTCTTTGCGGAATTTAAAATGCATCAGATAACGTAGTTATTAAGAATTATTCTCAATGACAGTTGGGTCGATAGTTTAATTGGTGTCGAATCGCATTCGGTCCAAGATTTTTTCTATGCTTTCTCTACTCGGTAGGTAGGTATGTTTCTGAGACTTTTCAAAAATGACGTTCATTCAATACCTACACACATTATGTATATCCGTAGCGAAGCCTCGATAGTAGACGATATATTAATTTAGTAACCTTTTTTTCTTTTATTACGAAACAAATCGGGGTAGATTTTGGATCCATTCTTCTCGGTCTTTCGCTCTCCTTCTCCAGTTATCGATTTCCATCAAGCTACCGAGGTCTCAGTCTTCCCGCACTCTCGAGCCCGGTCTTAGGGCGATTGGACTGATTGGACTTATTGGACCCAATCGAGCCTTAAATGCCTTCGGGCGTCGCAAGGAAAATAAACGAAAAAATTGTAAAACATTACATTAAGAGCATACATAAGTGAAACGGCAAATAATTTTCAACAGTAGGTGGGACGAAATTCTGCACTCGTCGCCAATCGGAGACCGACAGTCAAGGTGTGAGCACGTCAATCTGTTTTGTGATGGCGTCGGAGGAATATATTCTTAAATCGTGTAAAGATAACTAAAAAACGTTACGCATGTACTTGAAAAAGAAAACATGTCAATGAATATACTATTATTATTACTAATATAACAATAAACATAACATTAAATGGACGCATGTTGAATTTTTATGACAAATTATATTTCGTTCGACACGCGTCATTTGCACAATCCGCGCATCGTCTAGTCACGATCTTTTTAGACCATGCCTCAGCAAAAGTATAGCCTTAAAGTTGCTTTTAATAGCCATCAAATAATTGTATAAACTTATAAAACCCGAGCCCGTTGTGCTGTAGAATCGTGGAATTCTCTGGGAAATCAAGTAGGTACTAGTGTTTCGAATATACTTAGCTATTAAGGAACTAAATTTATTAAAATTGAAAATAAGTATCAAAATTTGTTCTGTTTCCAGGAGTTTAAATTTTGAATAATTATGACTACTTAATTTATAAGCAGGTAAGAAAAATGCCACCTAGATTAGGTAAAAAAAATGATATAAGTAGGTATTAACAAAAAAATATCTTGTAAATAAAATTGTTAATTAAATTAAAATATTGTTTTCAAGCATGGCTCCCAGACCAGGATCGTTGACGGCCGCTCTACCATTCACTAAAACGCTCCATAGTAGCGTTTTCCAAACTGTGTTCGAGGTAAAATTAAAAGTTTTAATAAACTATTTCTTTTATTCAACGAATAAGACACAAGATTTCAGAATGTAGCATTCTATATACTGAATATACATAACTTGAAAACATCTCAGGCATATACACACTAGAAAATATCATTTTATAGAATAAAAAAAAATACGACACCCGACGGGACTTGAACCTGTATCTGCTAGATTCGCGCCAGTATGTTTTTCCTCTTAAAGTAGACAATTTTAACTAGTAGTTGTTACATGAAATGCTTATCGAACTGCGTTATAATGTTGTAGGTATGTCATAACGCAATCCGATAAGCATTTCATGTAACAGCAGTGTCTTCTTCTTATTGTGCCATCCCCTAGCGGAGGTCGGCCACCATCAAGGCGATCTTATCTTTGTCGTCTGCTACCCGGAACAGTTCAGTGGAGCTGCACTCGTACCAATCACGGAGGTTCTTAAGCCACGAAATGCGGCGCCGTCCTCTGCTACGCTTCCCATTGATCTTTCCTTGAATGACAAGTTGGGAATGCTGTATTTTTGTCCTCTCATAATGTGGGCGAGGTATTGTAGTTTCCTGGTTTTGATACTACGTAGAACTTCTCGGTCCTTCCCCATTCGATTGAGAACTTCAACATTTGTCACCCGGTCAGTCCAAGGAATTTTGAGGATGCGTCTATACAGCCACATCTCGAAAGCTTCAAGTATCCGTGACATCTCTTGGTTTAGCGTCCATACTTCCATACCATAGAAAAGAATTGAGAGCTCATAACAACGTACCATACGCATTCTCAGACCTAGGTTAAGATCTCGATTGCTAAGGAGGCGTCTCATTTTGAGAAAGGCGCTCCTTGCGATCTCAATTCTAATTTTTATTTCCTGAGACTGGTCCCATTTCTCATTGACCCATGTACCTAAATATTTATAAATAGTCACACGCTCGATTGGTTCGCTGATTTGTGTTGGTGTCTGGTGTCGCTGTTTTTGATACTAGTAAAAGTTTTGTTTTCTTGAGTCTCATTTTTAAACCATAAGAATTACTGACCTCATTAACCTTTTCTACCAGTTGATGTAAACTCTTTAAACTATCAGCAATCAGCACAGTATCATCGGCATATCGTATATTGTTAATATGTTTGCCATTAACCATAATACCCACCGATTCACCTTGTAAGGCTTCCTTGAAAATAGCTTCCGAGTACATGTTAAATAGCAGAGGTGATAATAATTATACACCCCTGTCTTACACCGCAACGAATTTTTACCTCTCCACTGATTTCGTTTTCAATCTTAATATTCGCTGTTTGATTCCAATATAAGTTAGCTATCAGTTGAATGTCTCTTGCATCGATGCCTTTCTCCTGTAAGAGTTCGAGAAGTTTAGGATGCCTGACAGTATCGAATGCTTTCTCGTAATCGATGAAACACATATAAACATCAACATTAACTTCTACTATCTAGGCATCTTTGCACTAGAACATTCAAGCTGAAAAGTGCTTCGCGAGTGCTCAAACCACTTCTGAAGCCAAATTGTGTGTCATCCATGTCTTCTTCGCATTTTCGAAAAATCCTATTATGGATGATTTTTAATAAAACTTTTAACATGTGGCTCATCAAACTTATTATTCTAAACTCGCTGCACTCCTTTGCATTCGCCTTTTTTGGTAGAGTGATGAATGTCGATTTCAACCAGTCATCGGGAATTATGCCCGTTTCGTAAATTTTATTAAACAAATCAACGAGAATTTCTAATTGATATTCTTCTAATAATTTTATCATTTCGTTGTAAATATTATCAGGGCCGACAACTTTACCATTTTTATAATTTCGTATTGCGTTTATTATTTCTTCCCTATGGGCTTGTTCACATTCATTAAAAGTATAGCCAATAGGTCCCCTATCATCATCAAACAGATTTTCAATATATGTCTTCCAACGAGTCAGCTTTTTTTCTATATCTAATATAAAACTCCCATCTTCGTCTTTCAAGATAGTTGATGAGGTTCCTTTCGTAATTCCCAATGTTTCCTTTACCTTCTTGTGCATATTAAAGGAATCGTATTTTCGTTGGAGATTTTCAATTTCTTTGCATTGGTCGGACATCCATTCTTCTTTAGCTGTACGAATTTTACTTTTTATGGTATTATGAATTCTCCTATATTGAGTTTCATTTTTATTTTTCCATTTTCTTCGTTCGTCCATTAAAGACAGAATCTCATCTGTGAATCACATGACATCTCATCAACCATCACGGAGGAAAAATTAGTCTCGCGATAATGTCATTATAAATAATATAATAAGTGTACAAATCCATGATAAAAAATAAAAACTGTGAATTTTGCAAAAGTTTTTGTAAAAATTGGGAATTGGGAATGTGGCAAAGAGCCGCACGCCAATACCCAAAGAGCCGCATGTGGCTCGCGAGCCGTGGTTTGCCGACCCCTGTCCTAGACCAAATTCTCCTACTAACTCTCCACTTTTACCTTTACCATTCTTTGCGTTGAAATCTCCTATAATCAAGGTAACTTCATTATCTTTCGTCGATTTTATAATTTCATTTATCTGTTCATAGAATTCTTCTATAACATCGTCATCTTTGTCGGCAGTTGGAGCGTACACCTGTATTATATTAGCATTACCCATCCACGATTTGAGTTGTAATAGCATTAGGTACTCTGTCAGAGTAGGGAACAAAACTATTGACCGATCTGTTAATTTTATCGGTCACTATGATACCCACTCCATTTCGATGGTGGTTATCATCATTTCCCGAGTAATACAAGGTGCCGTTGTCAGTTTTAAATCTGCCGTTTCCCTTCCACTTCACTTCGCTGATACCAAGGATGTCTAGTTTTAACCGATTCATTTCCATAATAACGTTTTGCAATTTTCCACTATTAAACGTAGATCGCACATTCCAGGTCGCAATCTGCATAGCCGGACCGGGGATTCTTAACACCCTCTGACCATTTAAGGCCTGCCGGGGACTGAGGGCCATGCAATTTGATTTTCCAGCCATGATGAGTACTAATGTGGTAGTTTCCCGTTGCTTTCCACATCGCAGTTTCAAAGCCATTAAAGCCGTTGCGACCATGCCTTCCGTTATCTAAATGTAAGCTGTACCGAAGTCCATCCTCTCCACCTTACATCAGTACTGGTAATTGGTGCTGCCCAATACCAGGGATATTTATTGACTTCCCAGTCTAGATCCGCTGTCTTCTGCGATACCAGGGTCACCTCTAGGAGGATATGGTGCTGGCACCACGCACAGACGGTCTCGGTAAGGGAGAGGCTAATGATCGGTTTTAGATCTATATTACGCATCCACTTGCCTTGTGGGACAGCGAGGACCAGTGTCTGGTTTACTCAGAACAAAGGTACTACCTCTGCAGTCCAACTTAACCCAGTGTAGTAACAGCAGTGTAGTTCAGTGTATTTTAGCGATTTCTTGCGTTTATGAATACATTCACTTGAATTATGGAGTTGTCGAGTACAGACATAATAATCAAAAATTGCGTCGTACAACCACTACTGTCGAAGTAAAATAGCGCCGCAGTGAAGTGTGTTTATCTCACTTATCTGGTCGACCCGTCACACCGGGCCCCCAGGCTAGAGCCCTGTCATTTCCACCCCCCCCCCCCCGCGCCTCTTGTGGGGGCCATGTTTTCAAATGTTCACACTAATAGTCTGTTATCCAAGTGTGCACTATTATTTTCGACTACCTACCCAACATTTATTTCAGTCCAACAAGTCACCATTTGCAACTAAAATGTATAATATTACCAAAGCAAATATTAAAAACTCTTCCCAACCAAAATTCAATTAATAAGATAGGTAGGGTACACTAGTGCTTAGGTTCCCAACCCATGGTTTCTACGGGGTCGTCAACTACTAAATAGTAAACTACAAATAATTACAAGATAAAAAGAACTGTTTATATACGTTTTTAAATTTTCTGTTGAATCATATAAACTTGACTTGAGTAGCTTAAACGATCAAAAAAATTTGTACTTGATAGAAAATAATACTGAAATGTCATTTTGACATTCATATTGATTTCCATAGTAACGCACGTATATATTAATAATTTAGTTGCTAGGACCCCAGACCCTAGCAACCAATAATAGTGGATTGGATTACGGATTTCTTCCGAAATAACTTTTCATACAAAACAGAATTAACTGAAAATTAATTCAATTCTACTTAAAGATGGCTGTATTAAAAAAATGCATTGGCATTGTGTGGATGTCTAGTTAGTCGGGAAGTTAGTTAAAAATCGATTGCAAGATTTGTACCGGAAAACAACCACCGGACAAATAAGAATACGACCTAATAAAAACGTTGTAAAATACAGGCTAGGATGGGGGACGGGCCTAATAAAGATTCAATTGATAAATAAAACATTGGATGAAAGAAATAAAACATATTTTTAATATAACAAGTACAATGCAAATATTTGACACGGAAATAATAATTTAACATTTTAGTTTAATAGCTACTCCGAAGATAATGGTGCAATACAACGTAGACGTTACAAAAACATAAAAAATGTTATTTTTAAAAAATGTTTTGAGTACACAACTGAGATCCTTGCAAATTAAGATAAAAATTAACATAGGTTCTTAAAAATAACGAAATAAATACTACTAAGAGTATTAAAATATAGTATAGGTAGAGATTTTCTCAATTTAAATAAATCAGTGATTAAAAAATATTATATCGAAGTTGCTAAGCCAAAAAGCATTTTTGGAAAAATTGAGTTATTTATGGCATTAGATTGTTTAGATTGTGACATTCAGTGTCCCAAAAGTATATCAGCAAGAATAATTATTTCTTGCCGAATTTATCTGTATTTTGTTTAAAAAAATAGTTATATGATGAAACCAATAAAAATCTTTTTTCAGAGAGCTCTCCTTTTAATTGCAAATTGTTACCTACTCATTTTTGGCTTAGCAATTTCAACGTACAATATACGTCTGATGAGATTTCAAAAAATACTGGAACAGGAACATTATTTTTAAATATTATAGAATTTTGGTAATATAATAATATCGACACCTCCTACGTACCTATAAGGCCCGTAATTACAAAATGGTACTTTTCAGTAGTACGATTTTAATCAATTTTAATGACACACAACGTTAATTTTTCATGCTGAAATCATAATTGTTTAGTTGATTGATATAATTATATTGATTGAATTTTTGTTTTTTTTTTCAATTATCATTGTTGTATTAACTTTAAAATTATTTAATAAAAGGCAATCAAGTCAGAATAGCCAAAAACGCAGTTACGACCTTTTACGTAGGAGGTGTCGATATATGACTACCTAAAAGCGACAGTAAGATAAAGTGAAAAAAGTCGATTTTGAGATAAAAATGCCAATCGATTGCCGAAAGCTATATCTATATAATGAATTACTGCGTTTTTTTTTAAATTGTAATACCCCGTTTAAAAGAAAAAATACCGCTGTTGCATTTGTTAAAATTGTCTTGTAACTTCAAAGCTACAGTGGGATAACTAAGAATTCTACCATTATCATTTATAAACCGCAGAAAAAAAAAACTATTTCATTTGAATGACACAAACATTAAAGTTCAATTACTCGAAACTAGTATTTTTGACTTATCCCACTGTTAATCAGATAGTGACATATAGCAAACTGGTAGTTTTTTAATTACATAAGCAATCTTTCTATTATTTCTAAATTTGAATTAAGAACACAAAATTAGAACACAGACATTCTATTTTATGACAAAAGAGTAAATCCAATAAAATAACAATTGTTTATAGCCGGTGAAATGAATAATAACATGTATTTGTATTAATTCAATAAAAAAATTGCATATAAATGTGTATAGATACCTAAGCACAATAAATTATAAAATTTTCATTCTGCACATTCAACACACAGCTATTATATCCAGCCCTATGGCATATTAGCAAAGATTAATTTGTTTATACAATAAAAATATAATAATTATAAAAATATAATTTTGCTTTGAATCAAATTTGACACACAGATACTTATTTATTTTAGTCTGCATAATAATAAAAAATAATAGCATTATACAATGTTATAATAAACTAGTTTATATGTTTTTTTTATTCATATTATTTCTATTAGGTTTGCCTTTGTGATATTATTATTAAAATCCAAATTGAATTTATAATAATAATGTGTGAAAAAAGACGAAACGCTGATTGAATTTGAAGTGAAATGAAATTGAATGTTCCATAGTGGTGTGTGTGAGCTATGATAACGAATATTATTAGAACATGTTCGTACTTAATATAATATACTTAAAGCTGCAGATAGACAGGAGCCGAATGTCAAATATACATTGAAAGTAACAAGACCACAAAAAATTTCAGCGGACTAGAACAATTAAATCCTCGTCAATTGTAATTAAATGACTTGTCGTTAATAGCGTAAAAAATTGACAGTATGAAATTCTTTGGTATAACTAGAAAAAATATGTTGACTTGATGATGCTCAATCCTTTATTTTGAAAGGTAAAAATTTAAAAAACATAAAATATACAATGTTAGTAAATTGACTTATTATAAGTATTATTTTTAATTAAGTTGGGCCACTATTCTTCTTCCAGTTAGTAAAAAAAATCTAAAACATTATCGTTTATACTTTAAATCAGTAAACATTTAATATGATTACCTCACGATATTACTATGGCAGTATCAGACAGGCAGTAGATTTTTAACGACACATGTTGAATATAGAGGGAAGCTCTTACTGCAATCGCTGTAATACTGATAATTTGTGATTTAGTATTTCATAATTATTCAAACAGGTGTCACTGTGTGTTTAATTTGTTAGATTATGCAAATCAATAGACAGTGGCTAGTAATTTGAGTTTAAAATAATAACTTGTAAAATTTGCATGTGCGGCCTGCCGATCACGGCCTCATAGAATGAGAAAACTCGCTGAAGGCATAGAACCGGTAAATAGGAACCAAGTATTGACAAATTATAAAAATTAATTTAATATAATAAAAGCATTGTAGTAGATAATTAACTATTCCAACAGCAATTGGTGTTGCGATT
The DNA here is from genome assembly GCF_057557595.1 of Rhyacophila brunnea. Lineage (NCBI taxonomy): Eukaryota > Metazoa > Arthropoda > Insecta > Trichoptera > Rhyacophilidae > Rhyacophila > Rhyacophila brunnea. The sequence goes on from NW_028232774.1 coordinate 29,551,636, forward strand.
ATTAAAATTACATCTCCAATAATTTTAGAGATCTGCTAAATAATCTGCCTGTTATATTTTTAAAATTAAATACATAGAAGGAAGAAAAGTAAAATTGAATGATTCAGTAATCAGTGTGAATGGTTTTATAAAGATATAAAAAAAAAAAAAATCATTATAATAGACAATTATTGAAAACATTTCTTGTGGGTAATTAATCGTTATTCTTAAAACAGATTCATGTATGGATAATTCGGAATGTTGTTATTATAATATGTGTTCAAAGAAGAACAAAATAAGGCATTTTGACAATAGGACTCTCAAAACTTTTATTGATTAATAATATTATTATTTGTAATAACCACCTGCTGACCAATATTGTCAATGATGTAATTTATAATTAAAATACACCATTAGAGATAGATTGAAATCATTGCCCAACTCACTGACATGAGATGTTGCACTTGATAGATTAGGTTGAGCAATTGCGTTATTAACTATCAGAAGACCAAATTACAACAGCCTAACTAACGGGCAATTATAAGGCGCAAAATCACATGAAGGTAGTCACATCAACTCGGGTTATGCACCCTCCAGTGCAAGAACTACCTGTTAAGGCTTCAGCCGGCAAAGAAGATTGATTGTATAGCATCTATCAGAGTAACGTTCACAAAACAATACTGACATTACATTACTCTTGTAAGCCTTTACTGATCATTTGCGCAGTCCAATGGAAGGTGACGTAAGTGACGATAAATACAATCTCCTCTAAAATAACAGCTCGATAGGTTAGGTTAGGTTAGTAACACTATTGTCCAAATTGATCATTAGTCCATATTATAATAATATAAAGTTTGTTAAAAAGATTCTTAACCATAGTCAAATCACGAAATAGAATTGATAATTTATAACAATAATTAAAAGTTGCACCTAACTTAAAATGGGTAAAATCATGGATATCATATTTTGAAAATAATCATTCTTGTATGTTTTTTAAATAAAAAAAGAAAATGCTACCTTTCATTTATCTAGAATATCTAGTCTATGAAAGAATCTTGCCCATAGTATGACGGTATCTATGACTTTAATGAGCTCGAAAATAAAACATCTAAGTAAGACTATTATTTATAAGCCACTGATGTGAAATCAGTTGTGGTAGATTTAACATTTTATACGAGAAGTGAATGTTTCATAATATGAAACATTGGACTTCTGCAAAACCAATTCCATACCGATGATTCTACTTACTAATAGTTTAATTAAATTTTCTAATTCACATCCAACATCGAAAGCACTAGCTTCACTTGATAGCTGAACACACGTTTCTTTTCCTACAATACCTACTAACAAACTCAATTATTTCTCCACCAAAGTAAAATATTATAAAGTATAAACTATACATTCCTCTTCGATTTCGCTTATATATTATTACTAATTTAATTAAATCAGGCTATTGGGAGAATAAAGATACCTCTTTAAAATACTGCAAACTCACAATTTCCATAACTGAAATAGACGCCTTTGAAATTTAGTGCTGGCGAAAACTATTAGAAATATAATATACAGCGCAACGCACAAATACTTCAATGCCGCAATAAATCTGGCCATGAAAGACAATCTTGTCACATAATATTTCTTCAATATCTTGGTCACATTACCTGTCAATATAATGACTGGAAAAGACAATCATGACAAATAAAACACCTGGAAAATCAAGGTATTACGAGGATGATAGAGATGCATTACTTGTTAATCTACTTTAGAATTACCAACCAGAGTTCCGCACGAATTAACAAAAGCTTTTAAAAAAAGGTTTAACCTGTCCTATTTTTAAGCAATGAAGCATTTTGAAAATTCAGCTTGATTAAATTATGTAGTAGATATTATTGAAGTATTGACGTGTTTTTTAGCAATTGTAGTTAATAATTATTATTTATTAACTATGAATTAATTATGAAGGCATTCTAACAATACAATTTGCGAATCAACAATGTCTATATTGTGTCAGTGGAGGCACAAACGATTTTCATTGCATGTATCCACCTATAGGTAAATAATCTTTAGAGGTTGCACTTTACCTAAGTATGTCACTGACTACTACTTTACATGCATATTTTGTAATTTACCAGTCAACACCTTATTAATATGTCAGTCAGGTACCGGTTCCCCAAGATTGTATAAAATACTTAAAGATAACAACCAAAAATGTTTGAAATCACTGCTCTAGATTGAATAATAATAATTGTCATCGAGTAGTGATAATGGTATTACAGTGAAACCCCGATTCTACAATTTTCAAGGGACCCTAGAATAAAAACGATAAATGCGGATATAATTTTTTTTTTTTTTAAAAAAAACTCATTTTTCTCCTGGATTTTTTCGATGTCTTGAATTATTATCTAGTTCTAATTTTCTTCATGGGGGGCATTTTAGTTGCGACTTATAAAAAATCGTGATACGAGATGCGAGGCAAGCCTGAGCGACGCGACTGAAAGGTCTGTATGTATCATAAACAATTCTACGAAAGCGAAATGAAAAATACTCAACAAAAACGGTCAATTGGGATAATATTTGTGACGGGACCATAATATTTAGACGATAGATCGAGGAAAACGATAAATCGGGGAACGGTTAATGCGGGATTATTTAATATTGTTCTTATGGGTGTTTGGCGGGACTTTCAAAAATGAACGATCCGTGCGGGAAAACGATTTATGCGAGAACGGTAGATCGGGGTTCCACTGTATATTGTAATGTATACAGTTCCCAGGCCAAGTGAAATAGGTACCTCTCCCTTGAACCATGAGATATCTGGATTGCAATACTATCTATGAAATGGGACCTCTGTGCGATTATGGTTTCTATTTAGTTCAGGAATGAAATACAATTTTGTAAAATTGTTCGAAATCGCTATAAATACATTTTATGAATTTTCGCGAAAATTTCGATTTAACTGTGTTCTTATTAACAGAGTGGGGTTTTACTGTATATAAAATGATTTCCACTACGACGGACTTCTATATAATATCACTTGTTCGACGTTGGTTTAATGAATAAACGGTAATCACACTCACTGTGATTCTTTAAAATCTGTATCCATTTATAAGCCAATGATTATACCATTTCATACCAATAAAAAACTTAAATAAAATCTTCAGTTTTGCCAATAGTGAGTTTGCCGTATACACTAATCTGAAGTGTCTTATCGTGTTCAATTTGGGAATCAAAAAGTAAATAGTGAACAATGGTTTTGAAACAAAGTTATTTTTGTTAATTCTAATTAACCACGTAAACGTCAGTTCAATTAATAAATAGTGAACCTTCATCAAAAAACACAATATTTTTTACAGTGGATATCGGTAGAGTACATTACAATATGTTTCATAAATCTGTATAAAATTTTAATTACACTGTTACATGTTATTTGATTTTGTAAATCTGTAAATTATTACATCTTATTTTGTTATTATTTTTACTTAATTATTATTAAAATAGCATTCACGCACAGCATTTTTATTTCCAAAGCCACATCTGACCAAATCTGACACAAGCATATTTTTTTTTAAGAATCACAATATTTCAAATATTTTTATTTCAATGTTATTTTTAATTTACAAAAGCATTTATGGTGCCGTTAATAAAATAAATATTCGTGGGTGAATATTTTTCAAGCCTGTATGGATTGACCAGTTGCAAAACAGTAATGTCCCTGAACCATTAACGAGCAACATTATGGTAACATTAAATTAACATTTTTATTTAAATATGGAACAGTCAAGAAGAGCAGCGTTGAATGTAGAGCAAAGCTCTTACTACAATCGCTGTAATACCGATAATTTGTGGCTTAATATTTCAAAATTATTGAAACAGATGTCACTGTGTGTTTAATTTTTTATATTATGCAAATCAATCGACATTGGCTGGTAATTTGAGTTTAAAGTCGGACGAGATAACTCGCGAAATTTACATGTGTGGCCTGTCGATCACGGCCTCATAGAGCGAGAAAACTCGCTGAAGGCATAGAACCAGTTAATGTTTTGTAACTGAGCATTCCATATAACTTGTGGTGACAATATTGTTATCAAAGTATACTTTTTGTTTACAATGAAATAATACTTAGAATGACCAATTAATAAAATAACAGAATACGTATGGTAATTAAATCAAAATAAATAAATGCAAATTCTGGAAAGATTAACGATAACCTTAATAATTAGTAAATAACACTGACAATGTATAATTATTAAAAATTCGTAAAAAGTTTGCTCGTAAAATTATAAGAATCTAAATCCAAAATAGTGGTAAGCACAGAACATTCGATGAATAACTGTCAAGCTGCTAATAATACAAAGTGTATAACTAATTGATAAAAACATAACAGTTATGTATTATTAAATAATGCCTAATTGATATAAACTGGTGTAACTTATGTTCATCACTTATCTTTATTTTCAATAACGGTTTGAAATATTTTTATAACTTATAAGTTGCATTGTTTTATAATCAAATGAATGAACACGAAATAGACGTGTAAATGTCAATTTTTTTTGCATATTATAATTTCTCATTATACAATAATGATCGATGGTATTCAATAGACAATAAAATGAACTAGGGTTCACAGGCCAAAGAATTCGCATGTCATTATACATTATTTAAAAATGATATTCGTTATTATTTAAAGCATTTCCTGTAAATTAAACATTTATGTAAATTGGTCATTTGAGCAATTCAAATTTAAGCCACATTTTGTTTTACATAAAGATATTATAAAGAAATACAGTTTATCTTTTACATAGAATCATTATTTATACCGCTACATATTATAATAAAAATGAGACGCGTACATAAAAAGGAAAAAATAATGCAATACTATATAATATTACAACAAACCACTGTTATTTTTATTATTATTAATCACTGGTAACCCATGGCGAGGATTTGTCACAAAAATATATATTATCAACACATAATGTTAATAATAAAATTGCATTTATCAATGGTGAACACATTTTCTCCTTTTCACATATTAAAAAAAATATAAACAAAATGTTTCATTACAGAAATGGCGATAGACAGTAAGTTGTCTTTGAAAGCATTCGGTTTTTTAGAAGAGTCAGCACTTTTATATCAACAGAATCTCTGTAATGAAACATACAATAAGCACTAAATACCAAGATAAATATATAACAGCTATCGTTATAACAAAAAATGGAATGTTAAAACCACTAGCCATCATTATATTAATAAAAAACAAAATGAAAAAATATCTAAGATTAAATTTATAGGTATAAAAAAAATATCTAAGATTAAATTTATAGGTATAACAGCAATAAATAATGTAAACTATTAACAAATGAACAAGAATGTGTGGCACGATAATAATAAAATTAACCCTATGAATCTAATTTTTCCAATTGACTCGATTTCTCTTCAACAATACTACTAGCAACACCGAGACATTCCTTTTTTAAACTGTCTAAAAAATTTCTATCATCCGAATTACTGCCATCTGTTGCCGAAGCAGCTGCACTTGTTTTTAATATGGCTGTCGAATTTTCTTCCTTGGAGTCAGCTGAGATTTTTGTCTTTTCAAAAGATTTGTCTGCCTGACCAGGTAAATTTTGCTCGGTGTTTGTTGTTGTCGTGTTGGTGTCAAGTTCTTTGGTTTCTGTGTGGACGGATTCTTTCTTTTCAGTACCATTGCTGGTGGAAAGAGTTTGCTTAAAATTACTGTTTTGTACTGTGAGGGAGAGAGAGCATGGCCTTGACGCAGTTCTCTGGTACGGCCAGTTGCCAGATGATTCACCCTGAAAATGACAAAAGGAACATTTACATATCATAATACATAGAATTATTAATATACTCAATCACACACTGAATTAAAAACAGAAAAAAATTAATAATAATTCTATTATATATACAAAACAATCTTAGACTGACCTGTGGAGTGTGCACAGCGCTGATTTCTGTTTGTGTTGAGACACCTCCGCCATCCAATTCTGGCAACCCTGGATGCTTTCCCGAAACGAATCTTAAAATGTCTCTCATAGATCCTTGCAGTTGTTGAACCTGAGATAATTTGAAAATAGAAACAGGAAATTAGAAACTGACAGTCTGTTCGGTAATTGACAATTATTAGTACATTTGCATTATAATGTGAATGGTTTGGTTTCAGTATAAGTCGACCATGCTTCATGTTAGAAATGTTCCGTATGAAGAGAAATTCACAAAACAATACCTTCTTTGTATTATTTCATAAAAATTTCAACTGCACATTTAACCCGGCCGGCGCCGATGTCACACACCTTGTACAAATCGGCCAAATTCGCAATGCGCATGTGTATAAATCGATGCCACCGCGTCCATATTTATCATACGGGACTGATTTTTTCACGTAAATTTGGCCTGATTTGTCCTTCTCCTGCCACCTATGACATATTTTAAAAGCATTGGTTCTAAATATAAAATAATCACCAAAGTTTCGAACCAATTCGTACGGCCAAGTTTTGCCGGTCGACAGAAATCAGTTTGAACTGCGCGCCGCGACTGCGCAGTATACGACAGACTTTCAACCGAGCGGGCCATTGCGCGGGATTGTATTTATCGCATACAAGTAGAATATTTACCGCAATCGTTGATAAATACTTTTTTTGCTGTCTGGTGTACTTATCACATTAAAACTGGCATGATTAACTATTGAACGTATGATTTTATTTTACCGCGATTTTTAAAATACTTTTTGTACTGTCTACCGTGTCCCATTTTAGTGAATGTGAAAATTAATACTGATATCAATAACTATTGTGTGTGAGTTTAATGGTTTCTGTGATTTGGCGTTCCCTAATACTGTAGTTAAACATTTTAAAAACATTTCATAGTTTTATAGTGCGTAAATATGGAGGAAGAAAATGTGCGTACTAATGAGGAATTGGACTCAGATTATGATATGTCGGAAGAGGAATTGGAACAGCATGAGACTGATCATGACGTCGACGATACGGACTCTGACGAGCCAATTGAATTTTTGCGGTCGTGGAGAACTGGCCCGTATATTCCAATAGTTCACGAATTCAATGATTGTCGATCTGGCGTGACATCGAACGACTTGAACGAATCCTCTCCCGAATGTCTTTTCTTTGAACATTTTTTGAATAAAAATATAATGTCGGAAATAGTGAACCAAACGAATACATTTTTTAACCATTCGTACAGTGCGGGAGACCTTGGACCGAAATCGCGATCACACAATTGGACAGACACGTCAGTGCCGGAGTTGTATACATTTTTTGCCGTATCAATGCTGATGACTCGAAATAAGCACACGTCGATAGAGGAACATTGGAGTACCGATCCTTACCTGCATGCAGACATTTTTGGGAAAATAATGGCTAGAAATCGATACCAACTTATTTTACAAATGCTTCATTTTTCTGATCCTAGTGTGACCGCCTCAAATGATAGACTAGCTAAAATTAGATTACTGTTAGAACACACAAGAACAATTTTTAGGGAAACGATGATACCGTATCAGAATCTTTGCATAGATGAGAGCATAATCGTGTTTAAGGGTAGATTAATTTTTAAACAATTCATTCCTTCCAAAAGACATCGATTTGGAATAAAAATGTTTGTGATGTGTGACGTAATGACAGGATATATTATTGACTTTATAATTTATTGTGGGGAAGGGACTGACATACAAGACAATGAAAATCTCGGTATTTCCGGTGCGGTAGTGACAACGCTAATGAAAGACTACATCGGGAAAGGTCACACCTTATGGTGTGATAACTGGTATTCGAGTCCGGCGCTTTTTAAATACCTTCACTCTCACAAAACGAATGCTTGCGGTACAGTGAGAAAAAATCGTAAAGATATGCCAGAGTTCAGCAAACTGAAAAAGGGAGATACCGAGTCTAAGTACAATAGTCCACTTTTGGCTCTGAAATGGCACGATAGGAGGGATGTTCACATGCTATCCACCCTCCACGATGCATCATTTGGACCAACGGGAAAAGTGAACTATAGAACTGGCGAAAACATCGAAAAACCAAAATGTGTTATAGATTATAACAAAAATATGGGTACGGTAGATAAGTCCGACATGATGCTTAGCAACTTGTCGTGTATGAGAAAGTCGATCAAGTGGTATAAAAAGGTCGCATTCCACATGATCGACTTATATTTATTAAATGCTTTTTATTTATATAAATTTATTAAATGTGACAAAAAAACATTGGGCGATTTTCAACTCTGTGTAATAAAACAATTAGTGAACAAATATTGTGTGAGAATTTCAAATGCACCCCTGCCCAAGCCGACAGCGTCAACTAGCGATAATCCCGTACGATTATTGCCCAAAAGTGCAACGGGACATTTGCCAGAATACATTTTACCGACACAAAATACCGATAAGCCTAGAAGGAGATGTTTCGTATGCGGGAATTCTAAAAAAAATCCGAAAAAAACAAAACTTTCTCGCTATATGTGCCCAACGTGTGATGTTGCGTTATGTCTGTCACCTTGCTTTAAAATATATCACATGTCAAAAGAATTTTAAAATAGGTTTATTATTGTATTTGTTTTTTTTTTAATATGTGAGTTCGTGTTAATTTATCAATAATATTCAATAAGTTAAGTGTTTGTGTAGTTTAAATATATTAAAAGGGTCCCCTTTATATTTGTTTACGACTCAACCCGAAGACATTAATATGTGATTTATCGATATGCACTTGAAAATTAGTAACACTTCAATTCGTGGGAACGTAATGCACAAGTGTCGAAATAGTACACACCGCGCAGAGCTCTAACTATTGGCTACAAAATGGCGTCTTACGGTGAGTTCTTTCAAATTTGGATAGCATTCGTTTGTTCGAGTGTTTCTGATATTATAACTGATTTATTACGGTTTTTTAGTGTGTCGAAATTATTTTAATGGTTTTGGGTTCTCGACTGGAGCTGTGACATATTTTTTATTGCTTTTTTTAGTATAGAACAAAGACGATAATGAAATTCATGCGTAGTTATGGTGCGTCATACGATTTTTGAGGCAGGTGCCGGGTTAATAATTTATGGAATTGACTGTTTGAGTAAATCTAAAATTTACTCATAAGTCTTAGAAGTTCCTTTTTCAGATCATTTTCATTTATCATTGATCGATCTTGTAAATTCTATTCTGGCCAAAAATTTATTTTTTATTGAATACGGCAGTATTATGGAATATCTATTTGTCTTAAAATAAAGACTACATAACCATTGATGTACGGTAATACTCATTGTAATACTGTTATGGCATAATATTGTTATGGCGGTTCATCGCACAGGCAACATTTTCACGTGGGTGCTTCCAAACCTGCCACCGACCTCTGTGTAAGATTTTTGCACCCATAATAGGTACATCAAATTATTTCAAAACTCAATCCACAAAAACCTCGTAAATCATGTCCACACAATAGAACAATCTGTAAACCTCATAAATACATGGAATTGTTATCCTTTTATAAAGTTTGTCCTTTTTTACATTTTTATTAAATTTCAGAAAATTCATTGAAAAAAAAGTTTACAAGATTGAACAATAATAATTATAGACTCCATCTTCTAGACACAGTTTCCTTCAACGTTTTTGGTATACAATCAACTATTAGACGTGGCGTTATTATAGTAACAGAAGAGATAGAAGATGCAAAATTTTGTACCTGCGTTTGTAGCATACTGCAAGTTTGCGTCAATTCCCTGACAGCCGAGTCCTTGCTATTGCTCATCTCGCCAATCTTGTCATTCTCCATCGCGAGAATACTCTTTGAGATATTTTCACCCTTCTCGTCACCTGCAACATACATACAATGAATGCCATCTATTATAAATCACAAATAAACAGTTAACGCCATTTTCTCCTTGTCAACCAAGTGCTTAGAACCAATACACCGCACAGAAATTTGCGTTTTTTTTTTTGTTTCACTCGCTCTTCTGTGGTTAAACAGCTCTATTCTTATATTTTGTTGAAACATCTCGATTAAATTTAAAATTTTATATAAAACAATATAAACATTAATATTGATTCTTTAAAAAACCATCGAAAACACGTATATCAAACTATCAAAAATTCTGAAAATTATAGACCACCGACATGAATAAAATAGCCCAAAAAGCTGACATGGGTGTCTAAGGATTAAGTAAAAATGAGTGTCTGTAGCGAGCATATACGACATAAGTGAAGCTTCTTGTTTTGCTGTCAGTTTTCATAATCATTTACATCGTTGTCATTAATGTATAGCATCTATGCACGGAATTCTCGTCATCACTGTAATCCATCCAATCCTCACGTCCCACTAAAGTAACTCATCGGTTACCTGCATAGTCTTCGCGACATATTATATTATAATATATTATGTATGTATATGTACAAGACAAAATAGTCAATGTAGGTAACATATCGTCGGTGTTTTGTAAAAAGGGCGAATTAACCAAAGTGCTACTTTACAGGAGGAGGATTTTTAACTTTTGAGATTTATTTGTTTTTTACCTGTAGATGATTATAAATATCTAACAAGTTTATAATAAAGCTTAGAAAGAATAATGTCATTATAATAGGTATTATTATATAATATTTTAAAAGGCCTAATATGTCACATTTGCTTTTTATTTCGTAATTTTAATTAATTTAATTTTAGTTTATAAGTACTTTCCTGTGGAGATAAAAATTCGCCGTTTTATTAAAATCTCGATTTCGCCAAAATGGTTGGCCTTTTTACAAAACACCGACAATATACTATGGCTTGTCTTCAATGCTTCGGATACGTGATGAACTAATTTTAAGTATCAACCGGCGATTTCTGTTTTGTTATTGTTGAATCTCCATGAGAGTCGAGCGATTTACGCGGTTGACCGGCTAACTCGAAATCAAAGCTATCGTTGGTAATGGTGGACGAGTTGTCGTCCACCATTATCAACCTTGCATTTGGCTGTTAACTGAAAGATTGGTCGTTTGAGGCTGAGAGTTTATTTTTTGATTTTCTAATAGGCTACGACAGTTTTTTGGTGCACGTCAGCCGTATTCACTATACTTAACATTAAGTTTCACTGTCGATGGTTTAGGTTAGGTTAGGTATAAAATAATCGGTGTACCTTTTCCGCAGCTGACTTCCATGGCTGATATCTTCTTCCACAGGGCGTTGATGGCCTGCATCTGTAACTGTTGAATTTTCCTTTCGCTGTCTAATGCAGCTTTCGTTGCTTCCATATCACAAGATAGTTTCCTAAAATATTCAAATACAAGCAGATTAACTACACAGCCACCGCAATGGACAAGTTTTAAGTCACATGTTGTTTTTAAATTATAGATTAAGGAAATGGCAATACCCACTTCTTGTAAAAAAATCTATTAACCACCTCAGATTGATGTGGAGGAGAGAAAAGGTCGTTGTTGCTTGGATGTTGTGAGATGTGAGAATTTATTTGTCGTTACAAAAATAGAATAAATACAATAATTAAGATGACAGCGTGAGATTATACAGATATGTACTGCTGAGATCGATGTGATCGAGGGATTGATTATACATATTAATGAACTGAGAGACTTGATTCGAGTGGAACATCGGTTGACTACATCGAGTGACGGACTCGTGATGATAGTAGTGCGTCGCGTGACGGACTCGATGACTGAGTGAGGATTTGTGGATTGTCCTTATTTATACAAATGCTGTCCATATAGACCCTACTGATCTAGTTATGATTGAGGAAATGCTGACATCGTTTTCGCTTATTGTCTTGTTTTGACAACAAAATATACATATTAAAGTGTGCAACCCTTGTAATGCTGAGTGGTATAATATTGCTACAAATATTACGATAATGCGGAAAGTTTATAATAATACAACATATTGTGTTACTCACTCGATATACTGTCTGGCCCTCATGGTCTGTATGGAGTGCATAATTTTGCCAGTCTTCTGGTTGAGATTCCTCGTCCTGTACCCCCGCCATAGCTTCTGGATGGTGACTGCAGCACAGTACGCCGACTTGCCCATTTTTCCAGCAGTCTTGTTTGTGTTTGTCACAACACTCTCCGAGGATCCGCTGTCTGATATGGATTGCTTCTGCCGTCTAAAATTTCATTTGATATTAGTCATTGATAGATCGGTCTGTCCTCTTGCTGGATTGGTTGTAAAGAATTAAGAAAATTTAAGTTTCATAAATCAAGACTTTCAACGTGTATGTGCTCTTTGATTGGTCAGATTCAATATTTTGACTAATTTCCTTGACCATCAATTTGAAGAGTATTCTTTTATCTAAATTCATTGGTCTATTAAACTCAAGACTATCATTTTTCCTTTAGGTACAATATAATTATGTAGTTTGTGAAATATTCACAAAGAATATAAAGAAAACTTGAATTCAGTTCCTATTCGAAACTATTTACCTTTGGTTAGCTGCATTTTTGATTGACTGCAATTTTTCAACGCACATTTCGCTGTCTTCATCTGAACTGTTGGCACCATGCGTATCAGGTGGGGTAACCTAAAACAGAACAACGTTTACTATCACAATCAAACGTACATTTGACAGCCACTAAGCCGGACATCCAACATAGCTACACCAATGATGTTAACATCGACAACCTTCTTCGACAATGAAACCTGTCTGAAACATTGTAATGGTTTTCAGAAGTTTTGGGATATAAGAAATCTGAACAAACAATTCCGATAATCAATTCAGGATTCAAATTTTTGTTGCAGAACGCAAGGCCGACGTGTCTGTTGGTTGGTTGGCTGGCCTGTTGCAGCTTACAGCAACTGACTGCCAGGAATCTACCCCGGAATTAGTCAAAAATACTGACTTTTTCAAAAACACGATTATAATGACTATAACAATACATAATATGCATTTCTTTAAATTAGTAAAATTAACCAATAATATTGCAATGTGCACTGACTTGTATTTCTGCTTGACTTGAAAGACTGGTAATCACTTTATTGCTTCCATTTTGTTTCTTCTTCTTAGTGGTGTTGCCAGGGGAGCTCTGCAATGATTGGTTGTATAAATTCTTAGCAGATTGAGCGTCGTCATTATTTTGCTGCGGCAACCTTGATGAGAAACTTCCTGTAATATTGAAAAATAAAATATTGTTTAGAGATAACACTACTTTCTACAAATATGCTTGAATTAAAAAGTTTGACAGTTACACGAAGGAGCCTTATGTATATAAAAAACACTTGATGGCATTTTTGATGTGGTTGATTTGGTAGCCAGATCAACATTATGTAATGATCTGTAAGTTGGCGTATTGAAATTGAAACACGGCAGCTTGTTCTTTCATGTTTGACATATTTATGATTGTCCATCTAAATATTCTCAAAAGTTCTTGGCAGTATCTGCTGAATCTGTGAACTTGCAATGAACGAGAGCCAATGTCACATTTTCAAACATCATCGCCGTGGATCATCATGTATTATATAATTATAGTTAAAACTACACGGATTCGGCAACATCATGGCATAACAATAATAATTTATGGAATTAAATTTTAAATGTGTTCCGACACCCACGATAACCGCGCGGTTTAAGTGTCAGCCTATAGCGTCGTGGGTCCCAGGTTCGAATCCTGGGTCTGACAAGTACACATATTGTTTTTCAATTTATGTATGAATCAGAATATGGACCTAATAGGTTGAGCAAGTGGCTGACATCCATTTCTCGTTCAAACAACATATGTTAATACAAACCTCCACTCTGTAGAGGCCCATATGATCTTATTAGGATCGGACATGGTTGGAAATGTGTCAGTAACCTAAAATCGTGTTGAAATGTTTGTAGTTTTTGACTACAGACGACAGACAGACAGAATAAGCGTTGGACTACAAAGCCGTGGGTCCCAGGTTCGAATCCTGGGTCTGGCAAGTACAAAAATTGTTTTTCAATTTGTGTGTGTCAGGGTATGGACCTAATAGGTTGAGCAAGTGGCTGACATCCATTTCTCGTAAAAAACAAAATCTGTCAATACAAACCTCCACTCTGTGGAGGCCCATATGATCCTATCAGGATCGGACATGGTCGAAAAAAAAAAAAAAAAAATATGTGTCAGTGAGTTTTTCAATTTTACTAATTTAGGCTGATTTTCCAGTCACGCTGACCATCGGCGCTGATCGGTGAATATGTATTATCACAATGTAGCGTTTCCTAATAAAACTGCTCAGTGCTGTGCAACATCGGCGCAGACCGTGCGCGATCGTACGCGCCTTCACTGCCAGTGAACGTTGCAGTCTCACGCTGAGCGTACGTTACGATGAGTACAGTCAAAATGAGTCGATGTGATATAAACACCGGGCGAGTGATTGATGAAGTTTGTCCGAGAAAATGTTTGTGGGTTGCCTCAGACCAAGCGGTGGTATGGGCGCACGCCGTAAGCTGCAATGGGTCAACTTATTTTGCAACTTTGCCAGTAACAGACATGCGAAAGTAGTTAAAGAACTTGTTTTCGCCGTCCCTCAACTGTCCGTATAATGTGACAAATGTTCCCACGAGTAATCTCTGAGCAATAATCGGATGAATAAATAGTAGTCTTTTCTTTCATTGTCATTTTTTTCCATAATTTTATGTACTTCCATAATAGAAGTATTTCGCCGACTGTACTTCGCAGCGATCAGCACAAAACTAAAACGAGTCTAAGCTGATAGTCATCACCGAACAGCTACGCATCGTCATCAGCGCCAACGGTCAGGGTGACTGGCAAATCGGCCTTACATATATTTAAGCTCCATCTAGTATTGAAAGTATTCCTCAACCGCTATGAATTGAGTAGATTTTTTTTTAATTCATACAACTAATAACTAAAGATTTTAATACCTTTTCTTTGTTCTGTGCAGTGTCGTAACTTGGGGCTTGACATGGCACTTCGTGATAACTGCGGAGAGCCTATAAATTTAAGAGGTAAATTACCATCGAAACTCCAAGATGGAGTTTCAATGATGGACGGTTGTTACCAATCGCGTCCAATCTCTGAATCCAACACACATCGAAAAAATAACATTGGTACGAATTTTAACCGATGGTGTGATTTGAACCAGCAATCACAGATTTAGAACCTGTCTAGTATTCTAATTTGAAACAGCCACAGAAACAATATACTTGTAAATCATTGAATAAAACATGGACAGAATGAGACTAGGAGTGCAGATGCATACTTTAATTGGTAATTGGTAATCAATCAAGCTCTTGTCCGGAATCCGATCATATGTGGTCCAAATTTTTCAAGTATGTAGGTATATTTCCGAGGCTGTTTCAAATTAGGTATACATACTATATCTTCCAATGCAGAATATTGCATTTTTAAAATGAATCTTGAATAAAAATAATTTCATTAATAAATTTACGATAATAAGGTGTACGATTAAGTAACCTTCAAGCATTAATTTGAATAATATTTTGTAGCGAGTCGGGCACATATATCACATTTCACTTACAACACCGCTACGATGGTAACACCAGATTCGTGCCCGCGCATTGAACGACGCTCAACACTTGATCACAGAATATTTGTTTATAATTACTTTTTCTTGCTGTGTTTGCCTGCCACGGTCACATCCCGACTCGCTAGATTTAGCCATTTTTGCACGTGCAAGGTGATATACAAATAAATTAATCCTAATACTACAAACACCAAAAAGTCACAACTTTTAATCATGAGGAAAATTATTACCTTTGTTATTTCTGACATTAGGTCCAGTAGGTTTGGCGATTTGCACCCCAGATCCAGTTTTATTGGTGTTAATTTTACCACTTTTAGCCTGAGTATTCAAGCTCTGACTGTTGGAATTTGAATGATTCATATTGGCCATACTGGAAGGTATGTGAGTAGAAGCAGTGTTGCCGGGCTGTGAAATCGACAAAGGACTAGTAATGTTGTAGGCCTGGGTGCTGGCAACGATGCGTCTGTTCGCCATTAGGCTGTGAGGGTTGGAGTTGCCGATTATTCCCGTCTGCGACGTGAAGAGGGGGCCTTGGTAATCGGGACTCATCAGTGAGTCAAGAACGGGAACCATTTTTGACGCAGCTTCAAGCGGCTGATTAAAAGCTTTGTTGGAATCTAAGTGAGCTGGAAAGGTAACAAAATCACTGTTTAATACTAATTACAATTACAAAAACTACTGGAGAACCAATACTTTAAATGTCAACTGTTGTGATTCCATTTTCCATGTCCCCATTTTTTTTCAAATTAAAATCTAGAGGGGTAGTAGAAAAATTGAAAAAATGACTGATTATTTTTTAAAGACCTCTTTTAAAATAGGTATAGTAAAACCTTGGATTGTAAGTAACTTGTTCTGCGAGTATTTTGTAAGACAAGCAATTTTTTTTTATAACTTTTAACTTGATAAACGAGCAATGTCTTGCAATACAAATAGTACGTATACGCTTTGTCTACCGAGCGTTACATGATCACAACTGAGTCGATGGTTTTTCTCGCTCTCTCTCTCGCTGGGAGATCCTCAAAATGCAAAAATTTTGTAATTTGTAGCGTACCATGATGGAAAAAAGCTGGACTAAATGCCATTGAATTAACCTTCAGTGTTCTAAAATATATTTTGTCTGTGAAGAAACTTACAATCATTAATCTTGCAATTCTCCTTTACTTTAGGCTCTTCAGAACATTCGATCAGTTCTTTCTTAGCTTTCAAAATCTCGTCAATTTTGCTTCCTTTCTTTTCCACAGCATCTCTATTATCGATATGATTCTTCTCAGACTCGAAAATTAGTCCAGCGGAAGAAGAGTCGAAGCTGTGACTCATGACAGAACTGTACTCGGCGATGCTCTTGCTGTGGTTGGTGCGGGTGGGCGTGAGGTTAGTGGGGATCTCTCCTGAGAAGCTAGCCGACATCTGGTTGGACTGGAGGCCCAGGAGGGTCTGATGCTTCGCCGGAAGAGCCGAGTGGTAACTGCTCGACATGCTCCGGTCGGGGGATTTACTCACCACTCGGCCTGCGATGCGAGCTACAATAACAAATTGATAATAATCAAAGAGTTTGACTATAAAATGTAATGGAGCCTATAGAAATTTTAGTATAAATACACTTGTAGCCATTTATGGAATGTTTTTAGGGTAGCTAAATCAAAATCAATATGTTTTACTAAGTAGAATGAATTGAACAAAGTACTGTTTGTATTTTCACTTGATACAAATGATATATTGTCGGCTGAACTCGCATACTGTTTATCTCTAAACCCGTGGTGACAGGAGACAGAGAATAATTCGTATCTGCATTTTTTTGGGGTACAGTTAAAAATATTGTTAAATCTTGAATGCCAAATCAATAACAATCGTTATTTACATAACATATGTGACATTATAGCTTAAAACCGAATTTATTCAGTTCTTATGCTCTTCTGAAC
The DNA here is from genome assembly GCF_057557595.1 of Rhyacophila brunnea. Taxonomy (NCBI): domain Eukaryota; kingdom Metazoa; phylum Arthropoda; class Insecta; order Trichoptera; family Rhyacophilidae; genus Rhyacophila; species Rhyacophila brunnea. The sequence goes on from NW_028232774.1 coordinate 29,569,001, forward strand.
ATTTTGCAAAAATGTAGATAAGCAGAAGTTAACCAGACAATATTATGCAATTGACATATTCGTGATTATTCATCTAAATCTCATGGCAATATCTACACATCGATACCCCAGTTCAATAGGGGAACAACTCATAAAACCTTGTTCCAAGATAATGGCGTTTGAATTTTTTGCAGTAATTCTCATTTTAATTTTAAAGCCTTGATTTCGTTGAAAGTGTATGTTTTTTTATATTTAATTTAGTGGAATTCATCAATGCACAATGAAATTATACATTTTAATAAGGAATTAACCAATAATTTTGATTATATAACGGAATTACTAATTAATCTCAGAAAGGGTTTATCGATTTTATGACATATCGAAGACATTTTTGACTATTTTTTTTGCTGAATTATAAAGAGAAGACTTTTCTACATCGAATGGCATTCTTAACTCAAAACCTTTAAATTATGAGTTGTTCCCCTATTGAACTGGGGTATCGACATGTTCTACTGACTCTGAACATGCCTAGTTTGATTTCTCACACAATCATTTCAGGATAGCCTGTTTCTCACTTTCACTCATCACCGCATATAGTCATATTAAATATGAACACTACACAGCAACGTCATGAATCAGGCATAAGAATACATAATAAGAATATATTATGAAGTTTATTAGTTCAGTGAATCTAAAATTGTGTAGAAATAGATGTGAACGAAAATGATGAATTTGCTACAAATGAGACAGCAATGCGAAATAAATAAATAACTAATAATGAGTCCTTTCCTTCAGATTCACTTTCATACACTAATTTAGGCTCCGTCTAGTATAGAAGGGTTTCTTCAACATAATAATATTAACTCCATAATAATTTTCCATGGGCACCCAGTCACTTTACAGTTGGCTAGCGTGCATGAGGCAGGAAAGAGTTAAAAGAGTGACCAAATATAGATGCATTTTCAAACTCGCTAGAAGACAATTCCCAGCATAATGACATTGGTTCAAACGGCGGAAACATTAAAATAAAACCAATACAAACGGTTGGCAAAACATTATATGTTATGCTGTGGGCAAGTAGTTCAAGTGTCTCTGTTAAATTTTAGGAGTGTTCGTAAGCAAATCTGTCAGTCCCTTTTTGATGGATGTCATCATGAAGAGGCACCTCATATGAAAATGAGACATTCTGTACCAATGTGGCCCACACATACAGAATTATGTTAAAAGTTAAAAATCAACCTAGACATCTTAGGTAGGCGTTCATACTTGAACCTGTGAATGTTTGATGAAATAGTGAAACGTGTCCGTACCATGCATTCTAGGTGAATGTTTTGCTCTCGGAGGACTAGGCCCTTGTTCCCTCAATTGCTGCTGATGATGCTGAGCCTACAAAAATGACAATCAATCAGTTTTAAACAAAGAGTTTCGACTAATCATAAGGAAGCCTATTGAATTACGAATTACAAAATGTATGGGGGAAAAATAAAAAAAATTTTTTTTGATTTTCATTAATTTCGTTTCTGATCATAGATGTGCCCTACCGAATTGAGTTCGAAGGAATTCGGGGAATTCGATTATTTTTATTACTATCATAAAATAAGTAATTTTTGATGTTTTAAGAAAAGTCTGTCACAATTTTCAATGACTGGCTCATGAAATAGTGTACTTTATTATGATTTATTGAATATTTTTATATTCCAGGTACTCTGAAATCATTTCGAATTACGAAATTCGTATTAAAGGTATGGTTTTATATGAAAATAATGTTCAACGGACTTTTTTTTCAGGAAAATTCGAATTACGGCGAATTTCGAATTATCAGTGTTCTTACTAACGAGGTTTTACTGTATTAGAACAATTGATGCCCATTCTGGAACATTTTTAGTGTGGTTGAATTGGTAACGAAACATTTATGTTCTGTGTTGGCAGGATTCAATAGAACTACGAATAATTATCAGAAGATTTAAAAGGGACCTCAAAACAGTTCAAGCCAATCATATAATTATACCTACACAGCGATGCGTATATCTCACAAATTGAATATAAAATATTATGTACCTACCTAAGCATCACAAAATCCCTACAACTAACATCAAAAAGGCCTATAACATAACCACTCAAACAGATAATATGAGGCGTCTAATTACAAAAAGCGACAAGTCCACAATTCAATATTTTCGGGAAACAACGTTTTTATGTTTCAAGCTTCAATTATTTGATTTAACGTGAGATTATTTTTTCCGTTGTATTCTATGTTGAAATTAGAACCAAATGGCAATTTGTTTCAGCCCATAAACTCTTAAATGTAATAAATATAGAAAAAATAAAATTGGACGTAGCGCTATTTGTAGCTCACTTTTTAATTTACTCCTCATAAGGCACATATTTCCGCGGCACTGTCATAAGTTTACCAGATGCTACAGCATGGAAGACGCCCTTTTCAATATTGAACGTTCCTTTATTGGTTGACTTAAACACGCGCGAAATCAACCAAGCTTTAAATAATATGAAACACGGACTTGGCACTTTTTGTAATAAATCGAGACTTAAAATATTTTTTTTCGTAGGGTTATGTTGCGTTTTGGAATTTATAGATCAATACATATTGTGTAAAATTATACAAAGAATACGTGCGTATTTTTTTCTCGATTTTGACCAAATGTGGACTTATTGCTTTTTGGAATTAGATTATTTTGAGTCATCTTCATTAATAATTATTTATAGTTACAGGAATTGATTCTAGGAAAGAGATGCATTGACATTTTTACTAGGTTAATTTTTACTACGTTAGTAATTGTAATTTATGGTTTATATTTAATTTTTTAACATGGGTGCCTCAAAATCAGTCACTGCCATGAGGCCTAAGCCTGTGACTGATTCAATGCACTGTTTATAAATAAAATACAAATGGCGCAACTTCCTGTTGGCACTCTTGCTTTGGTTACTTACTTATGTGCAGTTATTTGCCATTTTACATGCCCGTTCATCTAAATAATGATTAATCTAAACACTCTAAGGCGTTGCCATTTCAATGTGGCACTGGCGAAAAACATCACAAAACACAACTGTGAAGCTTACTACAAATAAACCTCCAATTCAGAAACAAATGACATGCAGCTAATTTAATCATTAATCTTATAACAGTACCAAAATGAAAATAAGGTTCAAAGCAATTAACAAGATAATAGGGGGCCAAGCGAGACAAGCTGTTACGACAAGAGAGATGTAGAAATTGTCAGCAATATACATATTAGCCCCGGGTATTAGAAGAGATGGATTTGCACAACTTACGCTTACTGTTACCTTATTATCAACATATATATTATAAAGGCTCCATCTACGTAGAAGACATTCATAAGGATCTTTGATTTTGTGCTGTCTTTTAATATGTTCGATGGGTGCAAGTAGTCCTCCCCTACACCTGCCACCACAGATGAACTCTTTAATAACGTGCCATAACATGACGGCCCTCGTAGTCCAGTGTGCTAGGCGGTGGCCTTTCATCCGAAGGCTCCGGGTTCGATTCCCGATGAAGTCACAATATATTTATGTGATATGTAGTCTGTGTATTTTTGACTGTTTCATAATTTCTATTACTAACTACACTACTGTTATTTGAACTCATGCCCTGTTGTAGTGTTAAAAAGAGTACACAAATATCTTATTACTCTACCTTGCTCAGTATCAACCGTAGTTTCCGCTGTTCCTCAGTTTCAAGAGCAATTTCCCCGAGAGGGCATGTCGTCTCCAGATACTGTGCAAGCTGCGAATGCTCTCCCTCGCGAAACTGACGACCACGTCCCTGACTGTACAACCATTCTGCTTTTAAACTGAAAAATAGTAAAATATTGACACAATCATTTATTATCAGTTTGGCATTAATTACATATTTTATGTACTAGATTTTGAAAAGGATTATACTGACCTTTCGATCGCATTAACTTCGAATCCATCGACAATTTTTACATTCATCACCCAATTGATGACGAAGGGACGATAGTCAAAATCACTGCGTAAATTAGTCAAGGAAATATTATCAAATATGTATAGTAATTAGGTACTTAGGAAGTACTTATTCAGGGAATTCATAAATAATGGAAACTGAAATACCTAACGGGTGTGGAGTAACAGGCAACCGATCTCGAGTGTGGAAGAATATGGGATAAACTTAAACACTTGTAAAGAGTACGCTTGTCTCTCAGTCTGACAACTGCTTTCGGTTTACGCTCATTCAATATTGGTGTATTTGAAAGTAGCAACACACACTATTGCATGTCTATAATGTGTGGTTCATTTTCATAGGACACTCATACATTTAAAACCCTGCATTAAAATGTAGAGTATTGGGGAATAGCCTATCAGAATTCTATTTATTAATCTGTTCCATGTACTTATTGCTATAATATGGCTTTGGTCGAATTAAAACTTTAGCAGATTCTTTCCTCGGTCCGCAAGGCGAATTAAACTTTCAAATTCTTCTACAGAAAAATATCAGTTTTGCACCTATCATAAATAGACCAAAGACATGTTGATTTGAAACGTTCATAGTTGGTGATAACACATCCCTATTACATTTTTGATTTTGCAGAATTGCAGTACAGATTTCATATTCCAAAGGATACATCTTCTCCTGTCCATTGGCGGTGACACACGGGTTTCCATCCACGCTGAAGTTCTCCAACTGACCCAAATGAGCCAGATGGCAGAGCGTGTTTAAGTCGGTCAGAAAGTTGCCGGCCAATCCGAGTGTGACGAGAGAAGATGGAAGATAGCGCTCACATTGTCTCAGATTCCCGATACGGTTTTTGTCCAAATGTAAATGCTGCAAATATTAATAATAGACACAACGATTAACAGAAAGTAACAATTATCTTAATGTCCAGTCTATGGAGGTTGATTTGTATGCAAATGTAAAGATTGGGGGCTAAACAAACATAAGGTGAATATTTTTTGCACATTATTACGTGCAAAATTTATACAAACAAACACCACATTAACAAAAAACGTATTAATACTATCGACCGATGGTACTTGGAATTTTAATTTAAAAAACGTATTATTTTAAATGTGAAGCGAATTTGGCAGATTGATTTACTCATTATCCAGATTAACATTTTATTACAAACAATTCTTAAGGATGACAGTAATCATTTAAATACATTTCATAATAATTTATATTTTAAATGATCAATCAGTATAAATATACATTCGTTAAATGAATTCATCTTCTTATTACATATTATTTTATGATTATTTTTATCATTAAAATGTAGTTTAACGATGTAACGCGGATTTTTCTAGAAAATATAAATATGTATAATAAACTTGAAATTATTTATATATATATTATATCAATAGCAGCTTTGGTGTTGAAAACAACTCATTATTACATAATTGTACTGTCATAAACACAATATAAAATATTGAAATCATCACTGACAGCTGATGATTTTATTTATTTAGAATTTGAGTGCCTCCATTCCTATCGATAGTAGATATTGTTATAAAATGGGCGGAGAAAAAAAAACCAATCTGATGATGTAAACATCAAAGCATTTGAACTATCAAAAAAGAGGGCCTATGTGATAGTAGGACCTCTTTCTATTACAGTTAGTACCTATCCTTTACTACGCCTCACGATATTACTATGGCAGTATCTGACAGGCCGTGGATTTTTAACGACACACATTGAATGTAGAGCTAAGCTCTTACTACAATCGCTGTAATACTGATTATTTGTGGCTTAGTATTTCATAAGTATTCAAACAGATGTCACTGTGTTTAATCTTTTTGATTATGCAAATCAATTGACAGTGGCTAGTAATTAGAGTTTAAAGTCGGACGAAATAATGGAGCAAGAAAACTCGCTGAAGACATAGAACCGGTTAATAGTAAATCCAAACCTTTTTACTGCAGTCGAAAGAGAAACTATAAAAATGTGCAGTCAGCCATTGGGTACCTAACTTATTTAAATAATGAGATTTTATATGATTGTTCATCTAAATCAGTGATAAACAACCCGTCGCCCCTGGATGACTTTCTGTGAGCTAACAAGGTTTTTTTATGTGTCTTCTTCTTCAGCCATATCCTCCCCTTAGTTGTTGTATGTGGACACCACATGGCCCCCCCAAAAATCCCTATCGCTCACCAGTCTTCTTGCATCCTTCCAGGTCATTCCGGCATCCCGTAGCTCTAATATTCAGTTTAGATAATTATGTGAAAAATATATTATGTTTATAAATGTGGCCGCTAATTTATTTAGTATTCAATTTTGTTCCTGGTGAAAAGATAAGTTGCTTATCACTAACTTCTTTAAAGATTTTTAGACTAATGCAAGGCATTTTTACCTCCATGCGCCCCTAGCAAATGGATTCTCAAAGCACAATTAAAATGGACTTCCTACAAATAATGAACCAGCAATATGAAATGACTTATGGGTACTTTAGTAAGCTTTATACATATTATACTTTCAATGTTTAAGAATAGCTATCATGTAGATATTGTATTTTGTCTATTAAGCTACCCATTGGAGTTTTGAGACCGAGATGGATAGCAGGGAAAGGCACAACAATAACCATAGACAATATACACACTACTCTTATAGTAATGACGTGTTTCACGCTCAAACTGATATGTATTGCACGAGACGTGCGACACAACTGTTTCTATTAGAGTAGTCGAACAACTGATATTATGGTACATTGTTCAATTTCTTCAGTCATAACGAGTATTAAACCAGCTACAAACGTAATTGCATTGGGTGGAGTTGAGTTGAGTGGAGGAGGTATGCTGTTAAGATCTGCCATAAATAATAACACCATCTGTAAATTGTAGTCTTATTTCAATGAAAACAAATAGGTATGACTGACAAAGTTTAATGTGCACTATTTATGGCGGATCTTAACAGCCTAACTCCACCCTTCGCCACTGTGCTCAGGTATACCATTCATGTATACTTGTACCGTGTGGAGGCTATATGGCCATTACTTATACTTGTGCAAATAAATTGCGCAAGTATTATACTGTTCAAGTATTATACTGTTCAAGTATTATACTGTTCAAGTATACAGTTACGTTTGTAGCTGGCTTAAGGACATCACATTCATACAATTAAAATACTTACCTTCAGGTGTTTTAAATAGGAGATGTCAGATATGTGAGTAATCTGATTGTCAGACAAATCCAGATGCTCCAAATGAGTATTATTGTTGAGATGCTCTATTGATTTTATATTATTACCTGCAAATCGGGGTTAGGAACAAACATGTTAGTCAAACCACATATATTAGGCAGGGGTCAAGCTGAAGCCTAGTCCAGACCAAGAACATCTGTATATGTTCTACGTTACCCATCCACGTCAGGAAACCAAAATCCAACGTCATTTGTATCAGCACATGTTAAATGTACGTAAATATTCAGATAGAAAAGTTAGGATACAATTTTGATACAACTTTCGAACAGCAATCGATGCATCTTAGTCTGGACTAGGCATAAAACCGTTATTATGAGGCCAACATGGCAAAGATACGTGAGATGCCGGGGATGAATTTATGTATATATGTCAATCAGGATGTAAAGACTAGACTGCGGCTTCCATACCGAGACACACACGTCACTGCGGACGTTTATGGAACTAAAACCATCGCAATGCCACCGCCAGCATGCAAAAAAAGCGTGATGTAATACGGTCATCGCATACAGCGCCATGACGTAGATGTCAATATCGAAGGCGCACAGTATTTAAAACAGTGATTTCCAACTAGAGCTCAGCGGAATGCAAAGGTCCCACAAGAAAGTTCAATAGCTTGCTAAGAGGTCATCCATGCATGATGTCACACGATTTTGGGTATTTTTTGTAGGTTTACCAGTAACAAAGTCATAGCAAAAAATAAGTTTATACTTTGTAGGTTTTGTGACATCACATTTTCAACAACACCATCATCACAAACTATCATATATCTAATCCCCTCTCCCCCTCAGGGCGTGATGTCATATAACGCCCCTAACTTTATAAAACAATACTTAACAGAAATCCATTACAGAATAACTTTGTTTGTAACAAGTTAATCAGACTCAGTCTGAAAATGTTCTTTTTTTTAATCGAAATAGAACACATGCAATAAATACTCTTGTAAAGCATACTTTTCAACCAATGTGTGCCTCCAGTGCTAACATATGCATGTAAAATATGGAGCCTTAATGTAAAATAAATCAGACATGGAAAGGTGCTAATGAAAATGTGGAAAGACCCACTACAGACACCAATGAATAAGGAGGCAGACAAGAGTATGAAATGTGATTTCTGACATATTACTCGGCAGTCATACAATGGTACCCAATGAGCACTAAACGACCACTGGGCAGCCCTAAAACTCACTAGATTGGTGAACTCGTTAAGATCAGCAATGTAAATGATCCGAAACCATTTGCTTGAAAAGTTAATAAATAAACCAAAACCCAACACAATCTACTTATTTCTGGGTTACAGTAGGTTGTATTAAGGTGCATTTAGATTAAACGAACAAGAACATAGAGCGAGAGCTAGAGGATTATGTTCCTGCTCGCCTGGTATAAACGCCTAGTGAACAAAATCCACAAAACAAGTTTAAACTAAAAGAGCTAGAAAATAGAACACTGCGAGCGAATGCTCTGGCTCTCTTTCTGTATTTTTTTTCGTTTGGTTTAAATTACCACATTTGTTTGTTCGCAAGTGCACGACTTAGTCGCGTTTTTGGCTGGTCAATTTTTTATTCCCGTGAAACATGTAACAATACACAAAAGTTATGTAATATTTATTAATCGTATAGGTATGTTCAGCAGCGAGCGAAGAACACTTTGATGAACCGCTCCACCAGCGAGCGCGACAGAACACAAAAGAATGCTCGACGCAACTGTGCTTTTGCTCTAGCATGCCTTTAGATCTAACGAACGAGCATTCTGAAAGCATTCTAGCTAAATGCAGCGAATCTCCATTGAATCCAAAAGAATACTCGCTCGCTCGCTCGATAAAAAGCGTTTACGTCAAGAGAATTTCACTGGAGTAGGGGAAGAATGAACATCCGCTCGCTTAGTCTAAATGGTGCTTTAGGTTTCGGCTCAATTCATAGGACCACAATATGGAATCCTATCCAAATTACTATTCAGTGAAAGACACCCGATACTTATGGCAAATGGATACTTCAGTGGTGTAGGTGTACGTTCTCATAATATTTCCCATACATCAATATTAGTCACATGATACTACCATACCAGCAATTAAATAAACAAAACATAATAATATATAAAACTAAAAAAAATCACATTTGCATATTCACACATGTTACCTTTTTTTTAATATCATGAATTGCCATTAAGTAATAATCAATTGTAAAGAAGTTAATATTAACTTATTAATGACACCCATGAATACATAAATAATTGTATATTAAATAAAAATGAGACAGACAAAGATACTTTCATATAATTTTCCAACTTACAAGTACTAGTGGAATGTGGGGAAGGTTTTACAAATCTCGAAAGGTTAATTGTTTTGAGCAGTATGCCAGGTAAAAGAGGTAGAGGGCGAACACCGAGGAGGTAAAGTGACCAAGTGAAGGAATTCATTAGAAAACCGATAGCATCCACCATAAGACTTGCAGAGGATAGGGAAAGTTGGAAAAAAAAGATCCAGAATTCCGCAGTACCTATTCCACAATGATCACAATCCTCAGTCATGAGGATGACAAGAATGAAGAAAGTACAGAACTGGGCCCTGTGCCATAAGAATCAATGACTTCTTTTTAACAGGAGCACAAGTGATGCCAACCGTACTATAATTATAGTACAATACTATAATTTTGATTTCGCGAAAAATGTAAAATACTATAATTTTACACCAAATATACCAAAATACTATAATTTTAAAGGATTCGAGACGAAAAATGTTCCTGTACTATATATTTTTCAGAAATACTATAATTTTTACGCCTTTGTACTATAATCAGCATAGAAAAATATGGCAACACTGAGGAGCACAGACAATCGAACATAAAGTAAGTGTAAACAAAGTACAAAATTAATACGCATTGTAAAGTTGCATCTAGTCTACCATATTTGTTTAATATTATACAAAACGTTTGTCTGCATCGTATCATTATGCTGTTAAAATAATGTACGTCCAAATAGGACAATTGAGAAGATATTCTATCTTTAAAATACATGTCCATTTCTCATACATCTCAAATCTTAAAATTCGATTTTCTCAAAACATACAAAACTGGACGTCACAAAACTAAACCATCGATATTCTTCCCTACAATGCTCGCTTGCATCATAATCATACATATCTAATTCAAGGATTGTTCTTGGCACAGGCACCCGCTGGAGTACCAAGATATGTACATAAGTCCCAAATGTTGTTGCAGACCGTTATTGTTTGACATTTCATCCGCCAAGAGGTATTGTTAAGCTGGACGTGAATTAGCTCAAATAAGGAAATTCGCTTACATGACAGTTGCAATTTTCTAAGATAAACAAGCTCCTTTAGTCCTTCGATAGTCAATATTGCATTGTTGCTAAGATTCAAAGTTCGAATGCTTGTCAATCGACCAACGCCATGCATCCGCAACAAGTTGTTTTTGCATACTGATAACTGGAACATTTAAATAACATAAAATAATCAATACATTATGATTTAACGAAAGGTTGAAGATACAGTACTCAATATCGTATTTGTAATTAAGGTGTTTTAGACACCAAAAATTAACACAACCTACCTACTGAAAACACACACCAAAACCTAACACAGCCTACTTATTTTTGGATTACAGTAGGTTGTTACATTAAGATTTGGTTACTGGCTTCACAAAAACGTTATGAAGTATGTACTGTATCTTACTCAAGAAAGTTATGAGACAGCGTACTGTAAAGACAATAATTCATACATTTTCAAGCCTTGTATAAGAATCCACACAGTCTAATCTTTGAAGATCATTTTCGTCCAAAATTAAAGTTACTATGGTCCTTGCTTCTTCTTCCGTTGCTTTGTTTATTTTCTTCAAGTCTTTCTTGGAATAATCCAACGTCTCTGAAGATTCTTCAGCTGAAAAGAAACAAATTTCTAATTACACGCCATAATAAAGATATCGTATTTTCTTCAAATTTAGTGACAAGTTTTCAAAATATCTGATGTGACATGTGGCATATTGGCTGAAACCAACGGTTGTCCGACAATATTGAGATATTTAGGCGTAATTGTAATATAACAAACCCATTTTTCGCCGGAATTCAAAACATTTTTGACATAAAATTGAATTGAAATGACATTAAGGAAGAAACGGATTGTGTTTTTATTCCACCCAAGCGTATAAATGAGAGTCAAATGCAGCCAGCTAACATATTTACCAAGTAATACTAGAACATATAGGATAGTTCAACATTCGCAAATTGTATGCGGTCCACACACCAAAGCGAATATTTGCCAATCAAGCTCGTATTGGCTTACGGAAAAGAGCACGCTTGCGCGACCGCCTTGCGTCTTGAGTGCGAATTTGCAGCAATAATCGCTGCGATTTTCGGGAACGCTGTCGACAGCGTATTATTCGCGACGCACAGATTTCGGAAGGGAATTAAGTTATTATCTTGTAAAGTTCGATATGGAGCGCTGCGATTGTTTGACGTTTCGGTATCGAGCATTCAAATATATCAACAATTTTATATTATTCGTCATTAGCTACGTCCCCATTTAGTCACTTCAACGCCGACTTCCTCTTCAACTTTTAAATTCTGGTTTTACACCGAGAAGTTTTGTGCATGCGCAGAGGAGATGAATCCGTTTTACTGTCTACATTCGTTGAGTCATAGATTATACATCGAAATAGATTCGCAGGTGATGAATAAAATTATTCACGGTAATACAGCGCCACCACGGAGCGTACGGGAAACGAGTGTAAAAAGTTAAAAGAAAACAGTAAAATTTGGAATAACAAATACTTAATTATATTAGTTATTTTTTAAACTTATTATCACAATCATATTTGTAATAAATAAGCATAATTGAGAGTGTCCTAACGACAAAACCAGTCATGGAACTAGTTTAGTGCCATCTATCGGTGCACTTTGTATTACATTAATGATATTTATTCTTGTATGGATATTCAGCCTCGCAAATATAACGCACCCCCAGTAAAATACTGTCGTAAGTCTGAAATGGGCGTTTTCGAGTTATGGATGTGGTTGGATTCGTATTTTTTTTTGCTATTTTAATAAAATACTATCGTATCTCAAACTCAAATAGTGTCGTAGAGAAAGCACTTAATACAGTACATTACTTTCCGAAAACTGTTGAATAGATAATGAAATAGTGTTGTAACTAAGTTACGACAGTATTTTACAAGAAGCTTTCTAAAAAACTAAAACAATACTTTTCAAAAAAATACTGTTGTAACTCTGTTACTACAAGAAAATCTTGAGATACAGCGTAATTTTCTCACTAATTGCATGGATATTATTGTTCTAAAGTATTCAAACAAAAAAAACTGGAAGCAGCAAAGGCAACAATTTTTGTTATCAACAACTAAATGGAAGTAAAATACAAGAAGTATGCAAAAAATACTTTATCAACACATTTGGGGTGAGTGAAAGGTACTGCTCCACTGCATGGAAAACAAGAGATCTTCTTTCCGGAACGCCAATTCCAGAACAAAGAGATCACAAAAATCACAAAAAAATTAGTGATGTTTAAAAAAATGATATAAGAGCTCACATTTGTCTTTCCCAGTGATCGAGTAACATTATTTGCGTGCACAGACGTCCAAATTGTATTTAGATGGTAAATTAACAATTGCTGAAATGTATCGGTTATACAAAAAACAACAAGCTGACAGCAATATGCCATTTGGAAAAGAACACTATTATACGCATCTATATTTAATGACGAATTTAATATTGGCTTCTTTAAGCCTAAAAAAAGATTTGTGCGTTGAATGCGACCTATACAATAATTCTTCACCACCAGATGAAAAAAAACAACTTCAAGAAAAATATGAGACACATCAACCTGGAAAAAAGAGGCAAGGGATGAAAAGATCAAAGACGTAGCAGAGTCCCGAACTAATGGCCAAAATAGCGTCATTAATGTAGCTGTATATGATTTGCAGGCTGTTTTACCGCTTCCTTGCGGAAATGTGTCAACTTTCTATTATAAACGAAAGTTTGGCAATGTACAATCGTACAGTCTATAATATCACTGAAAATATTGCAAACTGATACATGTGGGACGAGAGTCAAGCTGCATGAGGATCCAATAAAATTGGTAGCTGTGTACTCGATTACAATGCATGTAAAAAATATCACCACAATGAGCATTTTATTTTTTACAGTGACAATTGTGCCGGGCAGAATAAAAATAAATACATTGCTGCAATGTATTTATATGCCACCGGGAATTCACAAAAAAATACAACGATCTCTCATAAGTTTTTGGTCACCGGGCATAAACAAAATGAAGGCGATATCGTCCATTCTACAATTGAGCAGCAGAAAACCAGGGCTCTAAAAAGTGGACCAATATTTGTGCCCAGCCAAATGATTACCATTGTACAAACAAGTAAGAAAACAGGACAACCATACATAGTTAAACCCATGACGACAAATAATTTTCTCAACATGAAAAAACTAGCAGATGAAATCGGTAAAAATTACAACACGGATGAAAATGGAGAAAAGTTTTGTGGCAGAAGATTAAAGTTATAAAAGTAGACAGAGACTATCCATACATTATTTTTTTTAAAACCAGTTATCATGAAGAATGTAGGAAATTGAATGTTCGACAACAGCAAATAGGCAAACCGTTACCAATGGATGGTCTCAATATATCCAAAGCATATCAAGAGTTGCCAAAAATAACGACAATTAAAAAGAAGGATTTGCTTTCCTCTGCACCGCTAAACATCGTGAATTTTATTATGATTTTTTGCTTCTCTTCCAAGTGATGTTTAAAAATTAAAAATCGTATGTAAAAAATTTATTTTCCCATTAAATTAAATAATTAAGTATTTTTTTGTTGTTTTGAACTAATAATTGTATTTTTCTTTTTTTTTCAATAAATCTTTAAAGATTGTACTATAACTTAATATTTTGAAAACCTTCCTTTACAGTGCCCAACAAATTAGTTGAAATTATTAGAGTGATGGTAGGGAAATTTACATAGAAAGTATTGAGTTGATTCAAATTTTAACATGAAATTGTCAAATATCCTAATAAAATACAGTCGTAACTCAGAAATATTCAAATATCTCCGTTTGTATATGTTTTAGAGAAAAATGATGAATACAGTTGAAAATAGATCATGTTTTTCCATAAAAACGAGTAATAATTTTTACATTCAGACTTTTCCTGTATTTACAAAGAATATTTGAAACTTCAAATGGCTCTCCTGCAAAATGCCAATTTTTGACTTACTACAGTATTTTACTGGGGGTGCGATAATATTCTATGCCCGAACGTCATACGAATAATTCTGATTGTCAAAATAAATATTACAATTATACTAGGTATATTGTAGGTAATTACATCAATTTAAGTTGAAGAGATTTAAATTTAATGATATAATATATTTTCTGACTACTGTTCGGAATAATGAGGGCAACAGAATCGAATGAAAACGTCCGTTTTCAGAACTTTACACGGATGTCAAAGGCAAAATGGTGTCAGCCACTTGCTCAAACTATTAGGTCTTACCCTGACACACAAATTGAAAAGCAATATGTGTACTTTCCAGACCCAGGATTTGAACCTGGGACCCACGGCATAATAGTCCAACGCTTAAGCCGCGCGGCCACCGTGAGCGTTATACATAATACGACACATCAATACTACTACAATAGGTATGTCATTGAATAGGTACCTACTATAACTAGATAATATATTCGATACAACACAACAGTGACTCGTATAAGAACCACGAGGGTTCATTTTTGCTGTAGCCCCAGCTCCACTCCTTGTTGTTTCCTTAGTCTTGTGGAGCTCCTTTGAAAAATACGAACTCAAGCTCTCAATTTTATTTTTAACCCCTGTTATCGACATGCCATTTGACTCGTATGCAAACCACGAGGATTCATGCTTGTTGTTAGGTAGCCCCAGCGCCACTCTTTGTTCCCTTTGTTTTATGGCACTCCTTGGAAAAGTAGAACCGTAAACATTTTATTTTTACCCCTAAAACTGATATTCCAAATTTTCCTACCAATAATATCAGCATCATTGCGCTTCAGTTTGTTCGTATAGTCTTTATGGTTATATCCCATAATGCGCAATGTGCCCTTACTCTCAATAAAATCCATTGTAATCATTTCAGTCGACATTTTGCAAAAAATCGTAATATTCCAATACTAAAATGCATCCAATATGATCAAATAGACTCTAATAAATACATTTATTGACAACGCAACTGAATGCACGAACGACCCGAATCTTACCGAAAAAATACGAAGCTGCTGGGGTGTTGAACAGAAATCCAAGCCGGTCGGATCGCAGTGCGTTAGTACTTTCATCACAAAATGGCGGCCATTTTCAACCCGATTTCAAGGTCGACGACGCATGCCCTGAGTTCAATTCGTGAGACGTATGGAAAAGTCCCGAGTGTAGACCCGGCTATTGACTCTGAAGTCCCTTGATATGATGATCGTATTTTTTGCCTTGTGTTCTTCTGTGCTGACCCTCTTTTACCCGCTTTTCTTCTCGATTATTTATCTCTCTGGTTGCTCATCTTGTTTAACAGGCTGGCAGGACTGATGCTTCTATCAGAAGCGTCCTTTGTCTCTGATTATTCAATTAGTTGATTGTTCTTCTTTTGTTACAAGTGGAAAATTTTTTGTCAAACGAAAGTACAGTTAAATTGTGAAATTCGTGCATTTACATGGAGCGTAATGAAGACAGCAACGTCGCGGAGGGACTGGCGATGGAGACCGACTCGAATGAGTCGGAATTACTGTTGGACGATCCAGTAGGTGAACTGAGGGCATCAGTATTGTCACTGGATAATAACATATCTCAGATTTTTTCAATCGTGACCCAACAGGGTCTGCCTGCAGTAGTACCTACTCCGCAGAGGCCGATGGTAAACATCGACTCTCCGGTAAGCTTTTTACGGCCGCCCGCAAGGCCTGAAACAGCGGAAAAACCCAACAGGATTCTGTTGCCCGTATTTAGTGCCGTAGTACATTAGCCTGCTTTTCCGACGCCAGACAAAGCTTGGGTAGCGGAACTTACCAGACTCCAACTTTTCGACACAAATAATTGGGCGGGGGTTCGCTACGCTGAAACCCAAAAACAATATTTGACGGCCCCGTCTTTCGTTGAGTTGGGACTCAACGATGAGTTACGCCCCTACGATCGTTCATCGCAAACCATACATCTAATGGAGCGTATGATCGCCGGCCTCCAAAACGCGATGCTCGCTCAAAAGGAGTGTATTCGGGACGCGTTACAGTGAGTGGTCGACTCTGTCAGCGACCACACCATCAGTACGGCTCTCTTTGAGACGGTCGTAAAGGAGTTCGGGACCTCTTCAGCACTCAACAAAGTGTCTAAGGACGTCACCCAAATCCTTTGTGGAAAACGGGCAGAGTTGGTTCAGACGAGGTGGAAGAAAATCCTCTCCGTTATAAAAAAAAAAACACCTTCACGCGAGAGGTTCTTAACAAGATCCCACCTAGCGCCGAACATATCTTCAATAAAGATAAACTGGTGGTGTTCCTAGAAAGAGGTGGGGGTCGTGAGAAGGTCTTCAATCAGACCACCAAAGTGGTTGACCAGGGCAGGGAGAGTCAACCTAGCACTTCATCAGGTGGACACAAGGACACCTTTCGGAGGCAGGGATACACGAGGAGGATACCAGACCAGGTTAGGGGTGGCTTGCCGAGAGGCCCACGCCCATCCAACCGAGGTTTTTCCAGAGATAACCGAGGTGGTGCGAGGGACACTTACCCTAGACGCAAGTGACAGGGTCTCTCTCACCATGTTCACAGGGGGACGCCTCTAGCATTTCCACGAAATCTGGCAGGCCAAGGGTGCACCACCACCATTTTTAAAAATAATAACGGGAACCCGTATTCCGTTTATAAAGAAACACCCTCTAATAATGCCTTCCGTACAATTCCAGAAGGATTTCCAAACGCGACAATCGCCGAAGATCACTTCACAAATCGTGGAACTGAAGAAATCGGGAGTATTGGAATCGGCAGAACCATCTCCGAGCTTTCTCTCAACCCTGTTCTTAGTAAGGAAGCAAGACGGCAGTCAACGACCCGTCTTCAACCTAAAACGCCTAAACGGTTTCCTATAACCAAGGCCGTTCAAACTGTTCCACTATTTCAAGGTCCCAACATTCCTGCAAAGGGAAAGCTGGTTAGTAAAAATTGACCTAAGTCAAGCGTACCTACATGTACCTATAGCTATACAACATCGCCGATTTTTTCGGCTATTTTACCAAGGAGAACTCCTTCAATTCTCTTGCAACCTTCGTCACTTCACAGGGTAGGTTGCATTGCCGACGTCTACAACGTACGAGCGCTCAATTATCAAGGGGCCATCCTCACCAAACAACATCGATTTCACCACCAAGCTCGAGAAGACATCATGTGGTGGATTCGAGCGGTGGGCTCCTCAGGAAAGATTCACAAGCAACCTACAATCACTCCCTCACCACAGACGCAGCCGATTCAGGCTGGGGAGCGCAGTTAGACGAGTACCACCTATCAGGTACATGGACACAAAGCCAATCCACGTGGCACTCCAACCGAAAAGAGCTGTGTGCAGTACTCTCAGCCATACAACTCCGGGAGCAAACGCCCAGGGGATCAGAATTACTCCTACAAACCGACAACAAAACAGTGGTGGCCTACATCAACAACGAAGGCGGCACAAAGTCCGCAACCCTACTAAGTCTTTGCCGACAGATTCTGGAAATCGCCAACCAGGCCAGTATATCATTGACTGCACAATACCTTCCAGGAAAATACAACTGCGTGGCAGACCATCTCTCACGCAGCGAAATTATCCCAGAATGGCACCTAATTATGGCGGCTACAGGTCCCCTATTTCAAAGATGGGGACTCCCAGATGTAGACCTGTTCGCGTCCAACACAGCCCATGTTGTCGCAACGTATGTCTAACGAAATCCGAACGATGCCTTCAGTCGACGGTGGGACTTCAAACTAGCCTGGATATTCCCGCCACCGAATCTAATTGCACAAGTATTGACACACCTGAACACGGCAAGGGGAAAATATTTACTAGTGGCCCCATATGGTGGAAGAAGTGTTTTTGGTGCGCAGACCTACAGCAGAAATCACTGGAACCCCCCTACCCGATCCCGCACTTGGAGTCATTTCTAGTGGATACGGTGGCAAACCATCCATCTCCACAAGTCCGGGACCTATCACTCCAGTTATGGATAATTTCGGGTGGGCAGAGTTAATTTCTAGCTGGTCGGTAGAGGACACAATATCACTTCTCACTTCCGGCTGGCGACTATCCACTTTGAAGACCTATAAATCTGCATGGGACAAATGGAAGACATGATGCATGGCCAACACGATAAGCTATAATACCCCCGAGCCGATTGAAGTGGCTAGATACCTGGGTCACTTATACAATAAGGAAGGTCTTTCATATAACACTATTCTTGTACATAAGTCAGCCATAGCTACCTTTCGCAAACCTATGATCAGTAAAAACATCAGCAGTAACATAGTAGTGCGTCATAAATGTTAAAAGCCATATCCACCCGCAAGACTAGACCTACAAAACCACCGATTTGGGATCCAAGAATAATCGTGGACTACCTCAAAAAAATAACACCACTAGTATACAACCTATAATATGAAGTTTCACGCAGAACAGCTATATTATTATTACTCGCATCGGGACGACGAGTTCATGACCTTACCCTACTCAGTGTAGCGGATAATGGCCTGGTTGATAATGGCGACCATATAATTCTATGGCAAGTGTTTGGTTCCAAGACAGACACATCAAGGCACCGCCAATCTGGATGGAAATTAAGCGCTTCCAGTTGCCAAAACATCGATCCAGTATTTTGGCTACGAAAACTTATCTGCGTTTCTAATGAGAGAAGAGAAGAGGGTGGTAATATTCCGGCATTATTTATCTCGTCAAGAGGCCCCCCAAAACCTGCGACTCGAGCAGTCATCGGAAATTGGGTGAAGTCAGTACTCGCTGATGTAGGGGTACAGGAATCAACAGGCAGTACTCGATCAGCAGTCGCCTCTCTAAATTGGTTAGAGAATTACCCCATAGATGACATCCTGCAGAGAGGTATTTGGCGCCAATAAACTACTTTTAAAACATTTTACCAGAGACCGATAGACACACAGACTTCTACAGCGGGGGAAAAAAATATGTTGACCTCTCTGTTCAGCCCAGTGCACTGAGCCTAAAAGCAAGGAGATATTATACCTAATTCTCATGTTAGGTTCATCCACCTTATCTTGCAGGATCTATTTTGCTTTACCAGCTGGTGATAACAAACAGATATCTCAAGGGACTTCAGAGTCAATAGCGAATAATGAAAGGAGTTTTACCTACAATTAAAACTATTATTATTCTTGTTGACTCTGAAGTCCAGAGAACACCTACCTGGTTTCCTTGAGACATGTCAAATTGAATAAGCAGAGACAAAGGACGCTTCCGATAGAAGCGTCAGTCCTGCCAGCCTGCTAAACAAGATGACCAACCAGAGAGATAAATAATCGAGAATAAAAGGGGGTAAAAGAGGGCACAGAAGAACACAAGGCAAAAAATACAATCAACATATCAAGGGACTTCAGAGTCAACAAGAATAATAAGAGTTTTAATGGTAGGTAAAATTCTTTCATTATCATTGATGCAATTTGTCTCCAACACTGCCATCCATTCGCATTTACCCCGTCAAAATATTCCGAAAAAAGCACCCGTATTGGTATGGACGGTCCGGTCAAAAAAGTCTCAAAAAATAGCCAAATATCTGACAAATTGATGGATTTGATTGTATCTTTAGATCTCCTGCGTGCATAAAATTTAATGTTTCGTTTGTTAATTAACAATAGGTAGGTAAGGAGCATTACAGCGGCGTTGGCTTTTTTTCAGACTCTTTTGACCGGACCTTCCATACCGATGGCGGGTGCTTTTTTTGGGATATTTTGATAGGGTACTTAGTGAAAATACAAAAATGCGAATTTTCCACGTAATTTCAATGGAAAAACCATAAAAGATACATAAAAAAATATGCAATAAAATTACTCAAAGGTATGCATTTAAAAAATGTGGAAAAAAAATGTTTTGTGTTAAAACTTGACGGCCGCTCAAAACCAAATTTCTTATGTATTTAGTCTATGGCTCCAACCAATGCTACCACATACAATACACTTTACGCGAATTGGGTAAAAGTTATAGCATTTCTGAAAGCGCTATAGTGTACGTATATTTTTCATATTTAATTCATAAAATATTAATATTATTTACAATTTTAAATCTGGCGCGGAAATAAAATTACTTAGTCTATGACTGCGTCGCTGTCCCATTGGTGTGATGCAGTGTTGCCAACCGTATTATAATTATAGTATTTGTACTATAATTTTCGTCTGCGTACTATGTACGATATAAAACAGGTATAGTACGCCCAAAATACTATAATTTTGAGAAATCGGAAAAAAAGTTGCCAATAGAAGAAAAACAACGCCCAAATAATCCGTGAGAAGCAAAAAAAAATTATCCACATGTCTACAAAAAGGGTGACGTTAATTACTTAACACAACGATTTCTAAACTGGGAGGCGCGAAAAGTTTAACACAATTAATGTAGCCACATGTTTGCAGTTTGAAAATGCATAGTTTATCAAACAATGGCCTCTAGTTATAAACTACACAAAAAACAGTCCTTTAAAAGGTTGTTTCCAAACTTTCTGCAAATATGGAGACTAATTTTATAATCCCTCACTTCTATACTATTGTGAAGCGCAATGGCTATCTCGTAAAAAAATGAAATAAAAGGGTCAAATTAATCATAATGTTGAAATTTGAGGCAAATTTGTTTAGGAACGATAATTTTGTTGTTAAACTTGTCTATTTGGTTGAGTTTTTAAAAAAAATGAGTGAATAAATCAATCCAAGGACCACTAATGCATTCACTGATTTAAGACGATAAAGTGAAGGGATTCATAAAAAATTGGAGCTTAGGAAATCAAAATGACAAAAAAAAAAGTTCGCCATGTCTCCATTATTTTAAAATGGTTTCTTCGCCAGAGTTCTTGGTTAGTTTGCTAATGCACTTTTCACATTTTTTATTAATAGCAAAACGCTGCTTTGTTTCGAGGCTATTAAATATTTTAAATATGTGGTTGCAAAATCCTGACTCGAGGGTCCGCTTCGGGATATGGGGTCCATGATAGAATCCATGTGTCAATGAACGAAGATGAATTTGGCTTGACGACGAAATTGATTGTGCTAATAAACAAGCACATTCGTCAAAAATTAATGTAATGTAAGTAGTAAACCTTGTTGATTTTTTTATTCATTTTTGTATTCGTAAGTAGGTACTTTGTTGACTATTTAAAAATGTGTCTGTATTATTTAATGAAATAAGGGGGGGAGGCGCCTAGATTAGATTTTTTTTAAAGGGAGGCGTAGTAATATAAAGTTTGGAAACCACTGACTTAACATTTGAATTTTGTCTAAAAAACAAGACGTTAATTACCCCACGTTTAATTTTTTGAAAATGCAGAAAATTATTGGTCACTCAACGCGTACTATATTTTTTGCTGAAATTCTATAATTTTGAATGCACTGTACTATAATTCCACTTTCAGTGTTGCCAAACGCGAAATTCGCATCAAATGCAAGCGGTAGCGAATATTCGCGTTGGTTTGTAACAGTGTTGCCAACCGTACTATAACTATAGTACAATACTATAATTTTGAATCCGCAAAAAATGTAAAATACTCTAATTTTACGCAAATATCACAAAAATACTATAATTTTGAAGCATTCGAGACGAAAAATGTTCCTGTACTATAGTTTTTACTGAAATACTATAATTTTTACCCTTTTGTACTATAATCAACATAGAAAAAGATGGCAACAGTTGTTTGTAATCATAAAATAATTGTCATTGTTTATTGATATATTTTTTAAAACACCTCTATTCTCTCATGTTTATAATTTCAGACAATATAGATACAATATTTTTATTAAAATAAATTTGGTAGATTTGTAGAATATTACATTTAATTGTTTTTTTTTTAACTAGGTAACTACAAAACATTCCCACTTTCTTTTTCAAATGGTAAAATATTAGCATTTTTGTTTCTCATGGACAATATTCAATTTTGTTGAGACTTTTTATGAAGAATAGCTGTCAGCCTTTCAGCCAACCTAATGGACTTTAGATCAAAAAAAATGAAACCTATGGGAAAGGAAAAGATAGATAAAATGTACAAAATCACTACTTTTAGAAGAGCAACTGAATATAAAATGATTTTGTATATGTAGGTATTATATTGAACATAAATTGTGTAAAATTTATTAATTCAAGGATGTTGGTTGATTCAAACCATTCCTTTTCTCATTTTCAGATACATGTATTGAAATTAATTTGGCAAAATCAAGTAACCCTTACTTACCTACCTTCCTTTTACTTATACTGACACATTGTTTAACAACCTGTGAATTTTGGCAGTTGCTGGTTTCGAACTTGACTCACTGCTATCTTATCATGACCGATTGGATCGGTTCGCGGCAATGCTCGGGCGAGTCGCGTACTGAGCATTTTGGCTCGTGAGGCTTTTACGTATATTATCTATGGCGAAGCTGCCTTGCGACCATGCGAGGCTGCTCACTCAGTCAGTACGCACCTAATGACAAACCACAAACGCAGCGTATGCTGTAAATGTAGGAGCCAGCGTATACTTCGCCGTCTCTACATTTTCTATGGCGGTACGGCCGACAGACAAGCATGGCATCATAATATGCTGTGTTTGTGGTTCATTGTCGGCGGGCAGCCTCAACTAGATTAAGCTTAAAATATCCATAATGACCAGATATCGGACTATATGCACTATCAATGTGCCAAAATATGCACAAAAAAAAAGTACAAATATGTACTATTAAAAAAGAAACAACTAATTACTAACCAACGCCAGGTTCTATTTTTACCAAATATTTAGTTATAATGAAACTATCAATTATTATTAATTATACCTTAATTTAAAACATAAAAACCCATAGTCAAAAATAATGTAATTTGATAAGCATTTTATGTAAGAACTACTAGTAAAGTTGTCATAATTAACTAGGATGCCCGTAGATTAATTGGTTAAATCACTTTGGCATGATTCCAGTGGTTATACAGGTTCAAACCCGTCAGGTGTCGTATTTTTTCATAAAGAGATTTTTCTAGTGGGTTCTAAATTGTTTTCAAGTTATGTATGTTCAATATATAGAATGTTACATTCTCAAATCTTGTGAATTATTCGTTGAATAAAAAGAAATGGTTTATTAGATTAAAAAGTTATTTAATTCAAAAAATTTTCCAATAATATCTATTATGTTAATTTTCTCGGTAGCTGTGTGGTAAGTATTACCATCATTTCAAAATTATATACTTCTAATAACTTTGCTTCATACATTGGCACCCATCTTAGAATAATTTTGTTACAGGTATCCTTGCAGTTCAATTTAAAAAAAATCTTATATTTGAAAATTACACATCTGTTCCAACATTTTATAATAGCAGTAACGTATATCATAATCCATATCGTACCAATAATTTACTGCTATGCATTCGTGACTTTGTTTTACATAATGAAACCACAAACTGGGAAGGTACAGGCAATCACCTTTCTCAACAGAAACTTGAAAAACATGAGCTTTAGCGAACTGAGGATATTTTTTTAAATCAGCGTTTAAAGGGTCAATAACTGATATCCATGGTAAAAGATTTGTATCGAATCCATCAACGTTTTCAACAGTGTTCAATTGAGTTAACTTATCATTTACTTCTTTTGAATCTGCATCATCATTTATACTTGAATCATTTACTATATCCTCCGTATTTGAAATTAAATTGGAATCATCCTTGGTTAATGGCTTTATTTGAAAATTTACTTCATTTTCATTGGGACTTATCCTTTCATATGTGGCCATTGGATATTTATTATATGGAACGAAAGGTAGGTCTGTAGGAGGTATTAAGATGAAATCTTTTCTGCCATCTATTACACAATATATATTTTCATATGGGTCCTTATGCACTGAAAAAAGAAAACAACAATTAGCCTGAAAAATTAAAAAGACTATAAAAACCCTCCAATACATCTGCAAGCTAGAGCTCAAATCTGTATACTTGTATTTTATGGACAAGCTACCAACTTTAGAGACTCAAATTTGTCATTTTTAAATGTAATGGTAATCAACGAGTACTTGTATCAAGGCCTGAACAAAAACGATGCATGAGTGCGAGTGAGAAAGTATTCGGCACCCTTACAATCTCTGCTACACGCGCTAGAGTAAGATAAAAGGTCTACTAGCTACAAGCCAGTTGCCAAAAGTAACACCATCAAATCGGGGCGAAACGCTTCAGATAGCGTCGATAACTTGCGAGCTTGTGTTGCTAAAATTGATATTTTTTGTGTTAAACATAAAGTCAGTGGTAAATATTTTTGGTTAATTAAGTAGAAAAGATGGTTCTGTGTGTTGTCTTAAAATGTGGTAGCCGTACTGATAAGCAAGAAGATGGTATTACATTTCATAAGTAAGTTGATACATGTTCGTGATAATTTATTTGTATTTTATTATATATTTTAAAATCAGTGACCTAGTGTTTCTTTAAAATAACTTAAATTATGGATATCTTTATCTAATGGTTGCATTTTGACCGCTTAAAAATACTATATAACGTAAAAAAATAGAAAATTATATTTTAATTCTGAGCGTCTAGTGCGAGCACTAGCGAAATGGTCTATGGTCTCGAACATTTGTAGACGAATGCGTTCGCTCGCTCACAAACCAAACGCAAGGCACGCGGCTTCATTTAGCAATGCAACGGGTGGCGTCTAGATGTATCTATAGTCTAAGACTTGTATATACCAGTGGCGAAGACTCCATACTAGGAATGTATAATAGTATTACACAGTTTACAAAACAATCTGCAAAGGTATTAAAAAATATACCACAGCGCACCATAAATTAAATAATAAACGCCGCGACGTCTCGACGTAAATAAATTTCAGATTATGTGTGAAATAATTCTGAATTTTTTTCGTATGGACTTTACGTCTCATAACCTCAGCAAGCCTGCTGATTTGTACGAAATAAGGTGAGCTCCTATCGCAGAGCCTAAAACATTCGCGCATAATATTGTTGTCACGACTGCGCACTTTGTCCAAAATCATTAATAATTAGATAATTAGAAAAATAATTTCAACGGCGTTTAATCGAATATTAATAAATAAGTAAGTATAGATTGTTTATAAAAATAATTTTATCTAATGATTTTTGATGAGTATACATGTTTTGAAAAATACGTAATTTAAACACATCGCTCATTTTTATGTTGTCAATGAGTTTTTGAAGTTTCATTGAATTAGTGTGTCGTTGTCATTTATTAGTGTGTACCTATTCATTAGTAGTAAATATCATACTATTCTCGTAATTATACCTGACAAGTGTGCTCTTTTTATCAGATCTCCACAGCCTACCTCTTTCCAAAAGTCACCCTTCGCCACTGGTATATACTTATTCCTAGGATGCGTAATGTTATAGGGTTCAATTGACCACAAAAAATGCTTCTTATATCGGTATATTAACAGAAAAAATGTCTAGTTTAAATTTTGACCCATATCCTCATGTCACAGGTTCAAGAGTACATAGCATGCAAGTATAAAACAAATCACAGGCCATGTTAATTCCTACAGTGTGTTATGAATGTTGTTGGCTGTTTTCATCTATAAATTATGTATACCTAAGATCATCTAGCCCAGATTCATGTAAGCATTGGTTCAAGACAATGTTGTCAGTCAAAATAAATTACTGCTATAGTATATCCTCCGCAGCTAGGCACCTAATAAACACAGACATAGGTACTCTCTTTATCATATTGATGTCTACTGGAGACCACTAAGCGAATTACCATTGGTCATTGGGATAAAAAAGAAGACTTGCCTATGTTCAGAAGATGGCTAACTGCTGCAGCCACAGTATAATATGAAGTCTGAGGTTGTTTCCAAGATATTATAATATCGTCGGTGTTTTGTAAAAAGGGCGAATTACCCAAAATGCTATTTTACAGGAGGAGGATTTTTAACTTTTAACATTTATTTGTTTATTACCTGTGGATAATTATAAATATCTAACAAGTTTATAATAAAGCTTAGAAAGAATACTGTCATTATAATAGGCATTATTATATAATATTTTAAAAGGCCCAATATGTCACATTCGCTTTTTATTCATAATACTAAATAACTAAATGGATATTCGCCCTTACAATTATTGTTTTTAAGTACTTTTCTGTGGAGATACAAATTCGCCGTTTTTACACAACAAAGCTAGTGGGGTACATATTGTATTTTCATTAAAATCTCGATTTCGCCAAAATGGTTGATTGGCCCTTTTTACAAAACACTGATGAATGTTCTATGGATTTCAGTTTATTTGATCCATTACTCTCCACATACAAAACTGTTCAATTTCTCAGTTGTTTCAGTATTCATACAAAACTTACTAGATGTAATGGCTCTGCTGTCTCCCATCCAAAAATTCACAGCATCGGGCTTTTGGCCAAAAGCCTTACTCGCAAAGTCTATTTCAGATTTCACATCACACATAAGCTCGGCAAAATCCTCAGCCAGATTTGAATTCTGCTTCTGTATGTAAGGGATGAAACCTGGTCTATAAATTCATAGCATTTCAAAATAACATTACTTTAAATCTTATTATGTAGGTACAGTAAAAATTTTAATATCCAAGCATCGTTGATTAAACGCCACAACTTTTTTTTATACCATCATTGATCCTAAGATCATAGGCTGATTTTCCAGTCACACTGACCGTCGGCGCTGACTACGATCTGTAGCTGTTTGGCGTTGACTGTCAGCCCAGATTCGTTTTAGTCTCATCTCGTCATCGGCATCTCTATGATGCCGATCAACGCGAAGTAGTCTGCGAAACGCTTGCCAAAATTGAAAGAAAAGACAACATTTTCTTCGTCCGATCGTTGCTCAGAGATTATTTGTAGGAACATTTGTCACATTATACGGCTAGTTGAGGGACGAAATTAACAAGTTCTTTAACTACTTTCGCGTGTCGTCAAAAAGTTTCAACGAGCTACTGGCAAAGTTACAGAATAAATTGACCCATTGCAGCTTACGGCGTGCGCCCATACCACCGATTGAACTCTTGATGATTACTTTAAGGCCATGCATTAGTTGAGGCACGGTCTAAAAAGATCGTTGCTAGGCGATGTGCGGATTGCGGGTCGCGATTGCAAATGACGCCTGTCAAACGAAATATTATTTGTCATATAAATCCAACATACGTCCATTTTATGTTCTGTTTATTGTTCTATTAGTAACAATAATAATATATTCATTGACATGTTTTCTTTTTAAAGTAAATGGGTAACGTTTTTAGTCATCTTTACACGATTTTAGAATTAATTGACCCGTCGCCATCACACAGCAAAGTGACGTGCTTCTGGCTCGACATTCTCTCACTGAATGGCAGCGAGTCCAAAATTTCGTCGCGCGTACAGTTGAAAATTATTTGGCGTTTCACTGATGCGTCACCTTAAGGTGAGAGAAAAACAAAATTTAATTTTAAAAAATAACTTTAATGTAAGTTAAATAGGAAATAACATATATTTTTTGTCCTATAGATTATTATTGTAGGTAAGATAAGTCGGATATTGTGGCTCATATGCTTCTAGTGACCCAATTATTACTTCAGGTGACCCAACCCACTTTTCCGAAGCCGGTTAAAAGAAGATACATACATTGAATCCACGTTTGGCATAATGTTCAGAGTGTTTCATACACCTATCAGCGTAAGTTTTAAGGTTGCAAAAAATATTGTAAAGGCATGCTGCGTGTTGCATAATTATATAAGAGTGCGAGACGGCTTCATGGTCGAAGACACGCTTACAATTGAGGATATGGTGGATATACAAAATAATAAGCCTATCAACATGTCAGGAAATTCATTGCGAGATATGTTTGCCGAATATTTTATGATACCAGCCAGTAGTGTTCCCTGGCAAGACAGATGTATATTTTTTTATGACGAAGTACAAATGTTACGTTATCCGAGAAAATGTACCTTGTTTTCGGTGGAGCATATGACGTTCTTCTTTGTGTTTACTATGAGAGCTATAACAGAAACAGCGAAACAAGGATTTCATACCCGCCATTAACAACAAGGTATTTTTGATCTAGTAATGTCACAAATTATTACTATTATAATAATTAGTATGGCCTGGATTTATATGCTAGTGCATGTTTTGTTAGGGTATATACACAGCTATGAGTTGCACAGAAATCTGTTTTGATGCAGAATCCAAAAATAAAATTTTATTGTGCATATAAATTCATATTTGAGACGTTAGAGCATATTTGAGACATGAGTGCATATTTCATAAATAAATGCATATTTTAGGGCTTTTGTATTTAAAATTTTAGTTTTTTTTTAAATATTTTATCGAAACATAACAAAATCAGGTAGGTACCTAGATATTTTAGAATTTAGATGCACTTGCATTTTTTAACGGCATCCTTGAGCTGTGGATGTATCAGAAAAAATCAACTCGGGCATTTTTAAATTTTGCGCAATCATCTCTGTGGACGTTGAGAGGTGTTTTTCCGCATATAAACAAAATACTGACAGATATGCGGAATAATTTAATAATGCCAGAGCAAAATATTGAAAAAAATATTGTAACATATTTTCAGACCAAAAAAACAGCAAATAGTAGATATGTAGTGTCGTTTTTGTTTTTAAAGTTGTGTTTAGTATTGCATTTCTTGTTCAATTATTTTTAATTGTAAATAAACATTTTGAAAATTGTAATTGATTAACTTTATATTGTTTATTTGAATTTTTTGTTATTGTATTAAGTATATTGATTAAGATTATTAATATGTTATTTGATTTTTTATCAGTGAAGTGGGTATTTACAATTTTTTCCATAAATAATTTCAATTTTTAACTGCATATTTCTTTGGTTTTAGTGCATATTTTAATGATTTTAAGTGCATATGTGCTGTTGTCGATTCTGATATTCCAGCGGCTGGAACCCATTGTCGAAGGAATACTCGGGCACTACCAAGGACGCTTTCGACGAGGGAGATCATGTGTTACTCAAATATTCACTCTAAGGCCGATTCTAGAAAAGACCACTGAATTCAATATTAACACGTATCACCTGTTCATCGATTTTAAGGCAGCTTATGATAGCATTAATCGATACCAGTTATACGAAGCAATGCGAGAATTTGAAATTCCGACGAAAATAATTAAACTTGTAGAGATGACAATGACACCAGTACAATGCCGGGTAAAGCTTCAAGCGAAAATATCCGAGCCATTTGTATCACTGAATGGCCTAAGGCAAGGTGACGCTCTGGCATGCCTTCTTTTCAATATTACGCTAGAAAAGGCGATACGGGATGCAAAGATTGATGCCCGTGGTAGCGGCACGATATTTACTAAACCTGTGCAGCTGCTGGCGTATGCCGATGATATCGACATCATTGCCATATCAGAATTGGCGCTGAAAAAGGCATTCACAGCACTAGAAGCCTCTGCCAAAAGAATGGGTTTACAAATAAACGAGGCAAAAACTAAATACATGCCTGTCTATGTCACACCACGAGAAGTCGCACCAAAGTTAGATATTGGTGCATACAAGTTTGATACGGTCGACAGTTTCATATACCTTGGATCTCTTGTAACTCGACATAATGATATTACAGAAGAAATCAACAAGAGAATCATGTCTGCGAATAAATGCTACTTTGATCTGTTAAGACATTTTAAGTCCCGCTTACTATCTCGCCGAACTAAAAGCACTCTTTACAAGACACTTGTAAAGCCAGTGCTCACCTACGCATCGGAAACCTGGACATTAACTCTGCGAAATGAACTAGCCCTGAACATGAAAGAAAAATTCTCCGCCGTATATATGGACCGATTAGGGATGGCACCAATTGGAGGAGAAGATATAATGCTGAGCTCTACGGGCTGTACGAAGATTGCAGCGCAGTTCAATCAATTAAGATTGGGAGACTGCGATGGCTAGGTCATGTGCACCATATGAATGACAATGAACCAGCAAAGAGAGTGATGTCCAGCAATCCAATAGGACGTAGAAGAAGAGGGAGGCCAAAGATTCGCTGGTTGGATGGAGCTGCCAGTGACTGCCGTATTCTGGGGGTACCAAATTGGAAAGCGGCCACACTGGATAGGGACAGGTGGAGGGAGCTGTTGGAGAAGGCCAGGACCCACACCGGGTTGTCGCGCCCCTGACGATGATGATAAGTGCATATGTGCATGCATATAATATAATCATGTTTTTTTGTTGCATATAAATCCACTCCCTATTGATTAGATACTATTATTATATTTTTTTTTAAATAAACATACTTACCCATATCGCTTTTTTTATTTTCTGGTAGATCTCCGAAGATTGCGATGACGATATCATCCCAGGCCTTTATTCGTGCATTTTTGTTTTTATATAATTGGTCTGAAGCATCCCACAAACATTTTCTCTGACGAACTTCATCAATCACTCGCCTAGTGTCTATATCACAACGATTCATTCTCACTGTACCCATTGTAACATAAACTCAGTATGACACTGCAACGGTCACTGGTCGCGTACGGTCGGCGCCAATGCTACTCAGCACTGAGCAAATGAGCGCCGACGTTGACGTGACTGGAAAATCAGCCATATGGGCCCCTCTACATAGTAGGAATGTATTAAAGTATTATTTTTAAGAGCACTTGTTCAGCCTATTAGGTCCATACTCTGGGTCCAAACACACATTGAAAAACAACATGTAAATTCTCCACACCTGGGATTTGATTTCTGGATCCATGATAGTATAAGCCAACGTGGTAGCGGCTCGGCTATAATGGGCATTGTTATTCTTATTAGAATATTCTGTATCCCTTGAATTGCAGTAATAAATTATGTGTAAGTAAATATCAGATCTTATTTTTAATACTATACTTATCCATTTAATTAACATTATAGATGTGTTAACTAAAGTTGAGGCGAAGCAATACTCACACCGACGCATTGTTTACAAACATAACATCAACGTATAGCATTTTGTTCTTTTTTCGCTATAAGCACAATAAGTAGGTGTAAGCAAGACAAACGGCTATTCGACGTGCAACGCCCGTTGCCTCAAAAATGCACCAATACACACAATATTTCGTATCTGTATTCGCTATGGCTTGCCTCAAGTCTGGCTGAGAGACCTGTACCTATTTACAGAATATAATATGTGCTTACCGCTTTTCACTAAGAATATCCAAGAATTCTTTCATTGTCATTTCGCGGTCCTCAGGCATAACAAAATATTCTTTATTTGAAATTGAATCATAAGCGATACCATCCGCATACCCATTGGGAGTTAACGCAACCGTTACATTTTTATTTGGTATTGTTTTCCTATAAAACATGTAATCAGAGTAAAGATGCAATGAATTATAAATATGCAAGTATATGATTAGTTACT
Organism: Rhyacophila brunnea; assembly: GCF_057557595.1. NCBI lineage: Eukaryota > Metazoa > Arthropoda > Insecta > Trichoptera > Rhyacophilidae > Rhyacophila > Rhyacophila brunnea. Next base: position 29,600,754 of record NW_028232774.1, read on the forward strand.
AATATAATATGTTTACAGGCTACATACTGCACACCTAAAATATTGTGAATTCCATTTATGAACGGCTGGCCAGTCGCAAATGTATTTTTTTAATATCACAGGTACATTCCTCGAGACGTATTTTCTATAAAAATGCAATGCATCAATAGGCTCCCTTTCAACTGCTATATCTTGATCAAGGTAGAGCTCTGTAATTTTAATAATAAAACTTAAATGTGAAGAAAACCTTCCATAAATAAGAAAATAGAATGGAGCAATGCAACGAAATAACTCACCAGAGCACTCATTTCTCAGTACATTAAAGTACTTTAAATTATCGTTCTCCATTGGAAAGAATTTATATGTATTTAGGTATATTGTTTTGTATTATTATTCAATAATTTGTTTCCACAGGTACGTATAGTATTTTGACCATCTTGATTTTTGAGGCTATGCATAGACAATTTTGACATTTATACATAAGCAATATCACATAAAGTGTTGCCATCTTTTCAAAGTGGAATTATACTAAAGAGCCTCCAAAATTATAGTATTTGAGGAAAAATATAGTACGCGTTGTCATCAGATCTGTTGAAAATGTATAGGTATCTTGATTCTCAGAAAAAAATAACGGAGAATTTGAGAAACTACGAGACCCCTTCTAAACTTCTATAAATATTATATTGCGAAATTACAGTACTTTATCCAACGAAAATCTCGAAATTGAGTACTTTTTACATATTTTTTCCGATATTCAAAATTATAGTATTATGGGCGTGCTATACCTATTTTATATCGTTCGTAGTACGCGGACCATAATATTTTTATCTCCTATATATTATTATCCTACAGCTTTCCCGATGTTTGGCGAGCGATTGTGTGCCTTATTTGTCACGTCCGATGGGTTCAAACGTCAAACACACTAATTGAATGTTCGAAATTCAAATAGGTCATATAGAATATGAAAGGAAGGGTTTTCCGAATTTAAGTTATCTTGCGATATAATATTGATGTTTCTCTAAAGCTTTCCGGCACATACGTCACTTTATTGACAATATGGGAATTTATTTTTTCACAATGTTTGCAACACTCGAACCAACTAAACAAATATGGCCGCTTTAAATTTAAAATGCGTTTTAACCGATATATACAATCAATTTTCACAAACTAATCATAATAAGATTAATCGATAAACATATTAGAACTGATTTATTTAAATTTTTATGAATTAAGTTCTTTGTTTAAGTTAAGTTTCTACACCTCTGACGGAAATCAAGTCTGTTGACACTATAAATTTATTACGCTATGTATACTAACATACGGTATTTCAATTGACTCACCACATATTTACTTATCAGATGCATTCGAGTGACTATAAGTTGAAGTGAGCACAATTTTATATAACTTAACACAGTCACAAAAAAATCACTTTTAAAAACTAGGTAACATCCGTCATTATTTGTTGTTTATGTAAAAAACGACAGGTGATATTATTTACGTCTCATAATGATTTAAAAATGCACAGCACTATATAATAACTCACATTTATAACAAGCACCCATAGATAACTATAAATATTCAAATAAACAATAACATTTATACGAATTCCGATTAAAACTGATCATTTCATTGAAACGCGGGCGTACGACATATCGGCGTTTTACGATACCATGGAAAATTTTAAAATATGTCACTTTTTTTTTTTTTGTAAGGCTGTTGAATCAATTTTTTTTGAACCAATGAAACTTATATACATTTAATTAGCTCATTATAACCCAAAAATATTTAAAAGGTATCAACCAGTGTTGCCAACTAACATTTTCAAAGTTCAGTAGATTTTTTGATTTTTTCTTCAAAACACCATTGATTGACAAAAATGTATGAAATTCAACGATTGTGTTTGGTGAAAGCGTGCATATTGACATAATCTCACAAGTGTCTTTTAAAAAATCATGAAAAAGTGACTTTTGTTCATCACAAATTTCATAATTTCTTCTTTTCCTGACAAAAATTTCAGTAGATCTACTGAAATTTCAGTAGACATGGCAACACTCGATCAACCCAGTGTTGCCAAGTCAAAATTTAAAAATTCAGTAGATGGACATGGCGACACTGACTATGCGATCAACCCAGTGCTGCCAAGTCAAAATTTAAAATTTCAGTAGATTTTGACAAAAAATTCAGTAGATTTCATAAAATATCAGTAGATTTTGAAAAATGTGGTTTATTAGATATGATTTAAAACTAATAAGAATAACAATAACTAATAATATTAATTTATTGTAAACAATGATGATATTAATGGGTAAAATGGTGCTCTTGGGTAGAGTTACAATGCTTTTTATGTCAATTTAGAAGTGTATAACATCAAAAAAGGTCATGCCTAAATCATTTCAAGCTTTTTATTAAAAGAATCATCAGTTAATTTACAATTATGGAGAAACACAAATATCAGTAGATTTCTTGAATTTCGAAAAAAAATAAAAAATTCAGTATATTGGCAAAAAATATCAGTTGATCTACTGAAATTTCAGTAGACATGGCAACACTGACTATGCGATCAACCCAGTGTTGCCAAGTCAAAATTTAAAAATTCAGTAGATAGACATGGCAACACTGACTATGCGATCAATCCAGTGTTGCCAAGTCAAAATTTAAAATTTTAGTAGATTTTGACAAAAAATTCAGTAGATTTCATAAAATATCAGTAGATTTTGAAAAATGTGTTTTATTAGATATGATTTAAAACTAATAAGAATAACAATAACTAATAATATTAATTTATTCTAAACAATGATAATATTAATGGGTAAAATGGCGCTCTTGGGTAGAGTTACAATGCTTTTTATGTCAATTTAAAAGTGTATAACATCAAAAAAGGTCATGCGTAAATCATTTCAAGTTTATTATTAAAAGAATCATCAGTTAATTTACAATTATGGAGAAACACAAATATCAGTAGATTTCTTGAATTTCGAAAAAAAATCAAAAATTCAGTATATTGGCAAAAAATATCAGTTGATCTACTGAAATTTCAGTAGACATGGTAACACTGGATCAACCATAGAATATTATTTCAAAATTTGATAACGTAACATTTTTTTTATGACTGTTAAATGATAATTTTTTAAACCAATGAAACTTATATACATTCAATTAGCTCATATAACCAGCGCTCGGAATGGACAGGAACGCACCGGAGCGCCGTTGTGGTTCGTGGAATTCCAAAATATACCGTTCCGGCTCGTGGATTCATTTAAAATTGCGTTGCGGTTCGTTAGATTGAGATAATTATATATGAATGTATCTTTTAAAGTTTTTCTCAAAATTAAAAATTAACGAAGTTATGTTATGCCGGGCGTGCAAGGGTTAAAAATAAAAATTATGACATCCCTAAATTTCTTTCAACCTTCTTATTTTGTGTCGATATGTCCATGCCTAAATGCATTGTCTAAATAACAAGAAACAACCAGCTGCAAGCGTAAATTACTTTATTACCCAAAAAAATGTGCCTTGCTGACACTATTTGAAAACTCTTAAAAAATAAAGTATACATTGTTTAATAATTTCTAAAGGATGAAACATTTCAAATCTCAATACAATATTGCCTTTGACTTACGCATTGTTAATTTACTTACCTAGTAATTTATTATATTATTTTATTCGGAGTGACAAAAATTATTACTTCGCCATTTATTTTCGGATGAATGAATTGTGTTTTCGATGGTTAAATTAGTACAAAAAAGTTTGATAATTTGACTCGTGCAATCCGCTATAATATTCCTATTAGTTGCCTTTTAAAATATTTTGTATTATTTAAGATATAAATACGTTTCTAAACAAAATTGTTTATATTATTAGTTTGGTGTTTTTTTGCTACATTCTAGTAAGTTTTGTGTTTTAATTTTAACTGTGTGTTTAACTTGATTTTTTAATAAAAAATTGTTCTAAAAGTTGGTCAAAAATGTCATCAGGCGAAACGTGTTAACCGAAACTATTGAAAAATATTTTGTCGCAGGTAACGTAACGCTGGCCACATACCTACACAATTTGATCATTTAAAAAATGATATTGAGTGGTTATTTATAAAAATAATGAAGGTATAATAAAGTAGTAGGTAATTCGTGTAAATCTGCTAAAACCACATTACATTACATTAGGAATTCACTCCAATAACCATTGAAGTGGCAACAGATGGTATTCATCTCAACAATTAACTTTTGTTAAAAAAAGCTTATGACGTGTCGTAAACCCCTCTTTTTACGATGTTTACATTTGTTTTGTAATTTACATTATTGTTGAATTGCGACTATAGTACAATAAATCTTGTGATATAACTACTACATTCATTCATTTATTTGCCATAGGTCATGATGAGTATACTTTTTTGTAAGTGAATTTTGTTGCTTCTGGTAAGTTTTGTGTTTTAATTTTAACTTTGTGTTGAACATATTTTTTAATAACAATTTGTTCTCTTAAAAGTTAGTTAAAATTCTCAGCAGGCGATACGAATACCTTTATATCGTCGGTGTATTGTAAAAATGGCGAATTAACCAAAATACTATTACAGGAGGAGAATTTTTAACCTTTGACATTTATTTATTAATTACCTGTGGATGAATACTTTCATTATAATAGGCTTTATAATATAATATTTTAAAAAGTCTATTATGTTAAATTCGCTTTTTCTTCGTAACACTAAGTGGATAAACCCTTACAATTATCGTTTTTAATAAGTACTTTCCTGTGGGATACAAATTCGCCATTTTTACATAATTATATTATTACATATATACCTATATACTATTGTCGCTGGTATCCAAACTGATTTAAGATAATTCTGGCCACACGCACAATTTGATAATTTTGTGGATATTTATAAAAATAATGAAGGCTTAATTACGTAGTAGGTACTTCGTGTAAATCTGCTAAAACATTAGGAATTCTTTCCGGTGGACAATACAGTGGCAACATCTGTTCTGTGATTCAATAATTATTATCATCTCAACAACTTGACTTGTGTTAAAAAAATATTTATGATAAGTCGTAAACCCCAATTTTCACAATGAATAATGAATGATTTTTTTCTACAAAAATGTGTTTGGGCCATTGATGGTTTGGGCAGAAAATATTGAATAGCCTTCTGCAGAGTTTATTTATTTGGGACGTTCCTATTGTATTAGAATTATTATTACATGCATTGTAGCTTGTGACTTTAAAAATAATAGAAATAATACATAGGTAGTGTGGAGAGAACTTTTACTTAATTTTTGTTTGTAAATTTGTTTAAAAAAAATATAGGAATATCCTTTAATAAAAATGTACGACTATCATAATATCTGTATTGTATGTAGGTACCTATTATCATTTCCATGGCAATAATAATGTGAGTAGGGAAGGACAAACAACATAGATTGAATCGTTTAGAATAAGTAGGTACTAACAAATTAGTTACCTATGTGTCCAGTGCGGACATCTAATTATCTTAGGTGGTGTTAGTCATAGATTATTAAATAAATACGGTGGTAGATGTATATTACAATAATGGTAACCAAAGCATCACCATTGTAACATAACATGCATACAATACAATATTAGTCCTTATAATGTTGAATATAGTAGGTACTAATTAATGACAATTTTATATTATTCTATAAGAATCGCGCTTAGCAACCTGAGTTTCACCTTCCGTCATGTTTTATCTTATATAAATGAAAATGACACACCATTGGTAATTTAATTACAAATAATGCTATGTTTACGTTGTTTGGATGACTTGAAACTTTTATTAGATGTAGGTACGGCCTTATGCCCCTTATAGTGGAGAAGGTTCAAAATAAATCTTTGAGAATCCTTTAAAGCTGTGTGGATAGTGGATACTATCCATGGTTTTATCCGATTGATTTCTCAAGACGTATGCTTACATACTGTATTCTGAAAGTTAAAAAGAGAGCTAGGTATTTAGGCTACGTACTTTTTCCAACTTATATCTACCCAGTACAAATGAGAACTCTGCCATTATTGGTACTTAGTATTGATTTTATTATATATTATTTTATAACTTTCTTGATAATCTAAGTTGTTTGTTCTGCCAAGGTGCAATAATTGCTAATGATAATTGGGCAGGAAATAACTATGTTCAACCAAATCGCTTCGGATAATCGTATATTCCACCTGCGTGAGAACGAGTTTATGTGAACGCTATTTTATAAATTCTTGGTATAGGTAGGCACTTACTGTTTTTTCTAATACTATTTCTTTATTTTTTAAACACTATTTTAATACTATTTCTTGATGTTTGATATTCTGTGCTCGTATTTAAATGGAATTTGTAAAATTTTCTATAAGTACGTAAATATTTTTTTAATTTGAATCTATAAGGTACTTATGTGGATATGTTGTTTGTTATGACTAATTAATTACAAACTTATCTATCCCAAATGAGACAGTAAGTTATAATCAGTGACGAGTGGTGGTAGAGGTATCATGCACTGGTTATAGTGGTAGATAAAGTAAAAATAAAGAATAATACAATTTTTGACGGTATACTTTGTTAAAACAAGATTATTTCGCCTGCGGCGCTGACAATCCTTACCAACCTGCCCAATATAGATCCACGTAAGAAGTTTAAAGTTTATTGTTGCATTTTTATATCAAAAGTACGTACGTACGTAAAGAAAGGATTAGCATAAGTACTTAGTTTCGGAAAATTATACAGCGTTCCTGTTCGTGAAATTTTCCATTTCGAGCACTGCATATAACCCAAAAATATTCAAAAGGTATTCAACAATAATTGGTGTTATACATATTATTTAAATCATCAACCAGGATCAATCCACTGCTGGATAAAGGCCTCCCTAACCTGATTCTATTCCTTTCTGTCATTTGAATTCCTGTATTTATCGAAATCGGTGATATTATATTTATCCTCATATTCATATCGTCATCATAATCATCGACCTGAACCAATCCACTGCTGGATAAAGGCCTCCCTACCCTGATTCTACTCTTTTCTGTCATTTGAATTGCTGTATTTATCAAAATCGGTAAAATTATATTTATCTACATATTCGTATCGTTATCATCATCATCATCAACTAGGATCAATCCACTGCTGGATGAAGGGTTCCGCAACCTGATTCTACCACTAGCAGTTAAACGAATTTGTGATACTATACCTATTTATATCATCCTTATCAACATCGACCTGAACCAATCCACTGCTGGATTAAGGCTTCCCTAGCTTGATTCTATTCCTTTCTGTCATTTGAATTGTTGTATTTATCAAAATCGGTGATAGTATATTTATCTACATATTCATATCGTCGTCATCATCATCATCATCAACCAGGATCAATCCACTGCTGGATGAAGGGTTCCGCAACCTGATTCTACTACTAGCGGTTAAACGAATTTGTGATATTATGCCTATTTCTATCATCCTTATCATCATCGACCTGAACCTATCCACTGCTGGATAAAGGCTCCCTAGCCTGAGTCTACTCCTTTCTGTCATTTGAATTGCTGTATTTATCAAAATCGGTGATATTATATTTATCTACATATTCATATCGTCGTCATCATCATCATCAACCAGGATCAATCCACTGCTGGATGAAGGGTTCCGCAACCTGATTCTACTACTAGCGGTTAAACGAATTTGTGATATTATGCCTATTTCTATCATCCTTATCATCATCAACCTGAACCTATCCACTGCTGGATAAAGGCTCCCTGGCCTGATTCAACTCCTTTCTGTCATTTGAATTGCTGTATTTATCAAAATCGGTGATAGTATATTTATCTACATATTCATATCGTCGTCAACATCATCATCATCAACCAGGATCAATCCACTGCTGGATGAAGGGTTCCGCAACCTGACTCTACTACTCGCGGTTAAACAACTTTGTGATATTATGCCTATTTCTATCATCCTTATCATCATCGACCTGCACCTATCCACTGCTGGATAAAGGCTCCCTAGCCTGATTCTACTCCTTTCTGTCATTTGAATTGTTGTATTTATCAAAATCGGTGATAGTATATTTATCTACATATTCATATCGTCGTCATCATCATCATCATCAACCAGGATCAATCCACTGCTGGATGAAGGGTTCCGCAACCTGATTCTACTACTAGCGGTTAAACGAATTTGTGATATTATACCTATTTCTATCATCCTCATCATCGACCTGAACCTATCCACTGCTGGATAAAGGCCTCCTAGTTATAGTATAAATACTATAATTATAGTATGGTTGGCAACGCTGAATAATGAAAATTAACAATAGTTGTCATAAAACAATCGAAGGCAACAATATTTATAATAGAGTTCTAGGAAATGTTCTAAACTAGTAAAAGTACTAATATAGAAAAAATAATAATAGTTACAAAATGATATAAATTTCAACTGAGCATTGAACCTGTCAACCAATAACCAATAAAATAATTTTGAAAGTTATGAATCGTGAATAGTTTTTTGGGCTTTTATCAGTACAAATGCACCTTATAGTTGTTTCTTATTTTGTTGTCGACCTAATTCATTGATTTGTAATTATATTATTTTTTATTATTTAAGAAGACACAATAACAGTTTTGCTCGGTAAACCCGAGAAGTAGCTTGTTATAAAAGTGAATAAATGTATGGAGAAAATCATAAACTAAAATGTCAACGAATGTTTCCTCATTACATCTGAGATCTCACTATTTCCGTGATCATAATAACCAAGTTCGACTGTATGTGACAACAATCTAAAATTGAAAAGTAGTAGAATTAGCTAGCGAATCAGTCCTTTGTTTGGCAGTATTGATGCCTACCTACTGATAATGTTCAAATATTTAAAAAAAAAATATTTTTGATATTAATTTGATAAAAAAAAAAACATTTTTAATACATAATAAAAAGGCCAGTTTCAATATTTTTATTATTTATTCAATAAAAATTCTCACAAAGTCCACACCATTTAATTCTAAATGCACACAAAAAATATTTCCAGAATATAACTATTTATTCAGTTTTATCGAGAAGACAATTTTTGGCATTTCAAATTCACCCTATTTGTCCAGAGTTATATTTTTTTATTAAAAATGTATAAGGTAATCAATATTAGGATAATTATCAAGAGATCTTTGAGGTTCAACAGTAAATATTAAAATATGATATCCAGAAATCGGATAATTTTTGATTTGCTGCTAGATTTGAGGTTTTTTTTATGAAAACAATATGATGGCAAATAAAGTCTTGAAAGGGTATGACATAGGTATGTGATGTATGTAATTAATTACATGACTTTTTAAGTTAAAAATGGCACTTGCATAAATCTGTCTATATTGTAATGATTGAAATAATAAAATCTTCATTTACTTTTAAAGAACATCTAACACAAATTAAACTTAGAACTAATTTTTATTATAGAATTAGAATATGTTTTGATAATTTTGTAAATAGAATTTTATTAAAATAATACTAAATATTGCAGTTATTATTAAAGTAAGTATCTATTTTTTAGAGGCAAGAGGTTGTTTATTATAATTTAATCTGCTATATTTTACTATAAAAAACATTGCCTTTGTTATAATTATGTAATAATAATGATGGATTACATTTAAATTTAATGTATGAGCATGTTATAGACAAAGGCAGCAATTGACATTTCCGTAATTAATTATCTATACTTCATTATTTATTTTTTTATGTACTATAATGTAGATGCGGGTTTATTTAATTTACAAAGAAAATAAAGAAATTATGTCTTTTTATGCAATATTAAGTTCCTTCAATAGATACAATAATATTAGAATACATTTAAAAATGAACACTTATGAATCCGTAATATGAATGTCAATATTATAAAATCAATAATTGATACAACTACACTAGGGTACAATAAATGTAATGCTATGTGAAGAATAATAACAAGTAATTTCTATTTAGATAGGTATATCTCGTCAAATAATATACCTATTTTTATTTATTGTCCAGATTTTTTACTAAAGATATTGTCATTCATCATCAATTCTGCGGTTCCGGGGTAAAAGGTTTTATGTGATTTTCCTTGCAACGGAGATAGTCACATTGAAAATGCTGTAGTATGGACATCCACTGACATTTCTTTCGTATTACGATTAAAATTTTGATACCTATCATTATTGTTGTACTATTTCAAGCATTTAAATTGACTTGCGATAAATTACTGTTTGTGATTTGTTGACAATGATATGTTTTTTTGTGACTGTTTGCTAACTTTTGACAAAATCAATTAAATTAATCAATTAATCAGTAAAATTTAAATCTAATATTCGACAAAACTTGACTACAAAACATTTGCCTTGAAACCACATAATTTGTTGACAATTTAATTTATCATTTTATATCAATGAAGACTTATTTCTCTCGCTTCAAAGCAAATTAGAAATCTGATTATGTTTGGTGAAAAATATATTATTAACTTATTAAAGTTGTATTATTGAAATCTTTTATTTCGATAATCATAGCAATTAATTGCATTTATAAAAAGCAAGAGTTTGTGATGGTTATGCATATGTGAAATGTAGTAAATAAATAAATACATCAGTCCAAAAATCGTTACGATTGAAAAAATATGGCAGTTTATGAGATATTAAATTAATCTGAAATCACACCAAAAAATAAAGCAAGATATACAAATAGTACAATAATACTATTTGTATATTTGGACATTACATATTAGTCATCAGTCATATAAAACTATCCATATTTTAAATATTCATTCAATGGAAGCTTTCTCAATCTAAATCAATAATTTGCTTAAAAAACTTGTTTTACTTAACGGCCCACGTGCTCGTCGTAGGTCGAAATTGAGTTTTTATTGTATTTTCAAACCATGATCCTGGACACTCCTTAAACGTTGTAGATAATCTATTTATATAATTTTGAAGCCTTATTATCCTTTATAGTTATTTTGAACATTTGATGACTGCATAAAGTATTTTTGTTACATAAAATAGTATTCTTTTAAACCTCTCGCTCTAATGTTTCAGAATATAGTCATATTTCGGTACATAACTGTGCAGTGGTGTTAAGATTTTTTACATTTATTAATTTTTAAACGCATTTATAAAACCATTAGTATAATTTATTACGAAATAAATTTTGTAAAAAATTCACGATAAAAAATTATATTGATAATCTCTGTGATCCCAAATTTGACAAGAATTAGGCATTTTATTATTCAAAAAATCGGCAAGATTAACACATTTGAAGATGATTCTAAAGATACTTATTATAAGCTATGTCTTTGACCATTCAAGTGTGATAAACATCTTATGAATAATGATTGCTTTATAATAATTATTGACCTAAGAATAAGGTAGTGTTTTTTTGAAATACGCCATTTCTTTTGTCATTCCCCAGTGGTTAAGCTACAACATAACGCCGTAGCCATAAATTGACAAACTATAATTAAAGTAGGGAGTAAAATTATGTTAACGCGCGTGTTTGAACATGTACCTAACCGAATTTTTTTTTATTTTTTTTTAAATGGTACATGTTCAAACACGCGCGTCAATATCATTTTACTCCCTACTTCAATTATAGTTTGTCAATTTATGGCTACGGCCGTATGTTGTAGCTTAACCACTGGGGAATGACATAAGAAATGGCGTATTTCAAAAAAACACTACCTTATTCTTAGGTCAATAATTATTATAAAGCAATCATTATTCATAAGATGTTTATCACACTTGAATGGTCAAAGACATAGCTTATAATAAATATCTTTAGAATCATCTTCAAATGTGTTAATTTTGCCGATTTTTTGAATAATAAAATGCCTAATTCTTGTCAAATTTGGGATCACAGAGATTATCGATATAATTTTTTATCGTGAATATTTTACAAAAATTATCTCGTAATAAATTATACTAATGGTTTTATAAATGCGTTTAAAAATTAATAAATGTAAAAAATCTTAACACCACTGCACAGTTATGTACCGAAATATGACTATATTCTAAAACATTAGAGCGAGAGGTTTAAAAGAATACTATTTTATGTAACAAAAATACTTTATGCAGTCATCAAATGTTCAAAATAACTATAAAGGATAATAAGGCTTCAAAATTATATAAATAGATTATCTACAACGTTTAAGGAGTGTCCAGGATCATGGTTTGAAAATACAATAAAAACTCAATTTTGACCTTTGACGAGCATGTCCCCCCTTAACATTGCATAAGCATATAATGCTGAATTATTATATTATCTTTATACTTATTATAAAATAATAGAATAAATTCTTATTACTTATTTGTTTCATATATTTATCTATAAAAGGAGAAATATTTACATACTACATACAAAGGAACAATGCCAGTCTGATGCTAATACATAATAAGTTAGTTTCTCTTAGTATAAAATGTTTTCAGGGAATAATGACTAAGTGAAACATTTTGAAATATTTTCAAAAGAAGACAACCACACTACAGTGAGACACATTAGGAAAAATCGTATCGCTGTGTGAATATTCTACGAATCATCACGATTCTTCAGAAATGACTCAAAGTTTAATAGTGTATTTTGAAATTTGTAGGTTAGTATTAGGGTGTGCAAACACATTTAAGCGAGATAATTAAACTCCATTTATAAAAACGTTACAAATTTAATTATGCCAATCACAAATGAACACATCAAAAAGTTAGTTTTGAAATAACGCTGAGGCATTAAAGACAATTTAGAAACAGCACAGAATAAAAGTGTAATAATAGAGGACGCCAAGCCTAAATGAGTTTATAATTTAAGTTTCAGCATACCAAAAGCATTCAGCAAGACTTATTCCACGATCAAGTTACAACTTTTGTAGGGCGTTTGTGACAAATACAGTCATGAACCAATACATATAACTATGACTACATTTTGCTCTCCTGCAAAGTTGTCAAATATCTATTTGTAATTTGGCTTAGTCCCCACAACATACAGCGGATTTATTTAGGGTAAAAGAAATACATACGATTGTTTACATATTTACCTTCGATGGTAGAAGTAAGATGATGACCATTTAATATGTACCACAATAAGACATAATAATTGATATTGTTTACGTATTATGCAAACAAAAAATGAGTAAAAGAATTTGTTTAAAATTGTTTAAAGTCAAGATATCTATTATGTTTCACACCTGATAATATACAACTAAAGTATTAAAAATTAGTCCATATATTATGAAAGTGATAGGTACTGTAGGAGTAGAGAAATACAATAAATTTAAATTCCTTAAAACAAAAAATATACGTATGTAATAATAATTAATTAAAAGCTATATACGCCGGATTGCCACTTTGAACGTTTTTATTACACAAATTAAAATAATTGATACACCCATGTCAAAAACTAACCATATTGACTGCTTAATCTACAAACCAGCCAACTGCACTTTTGACCAAAAACGAGATTTTGTTATAAAGCATGATTTCTATGCTCACACAATATTTCAAATTATTAAAACCTATAAATAAATGCGTTATCATTCTTCACACAAAACAGCCAGGTGCAGGTGTCAAATTTCCAATATTGTAAATGGAACAACTCCACTCTTTATATAATTTTTCATTATATATAAAAGGGAAGCTAATATAGTGCAGCTTATTTGTAAAAATTGGAATTGTATTTTTGGAATTGTTAAATTCCTCTCGATCGTTAAATTATTAAGTTATTTCTCCTTCCTGAACAATTTGCGCAAATTGAGTTAGCCGGTTTGCAGGTTAAGCAGTCAATATATATTTTCAGACAGGTAAGAAAAGCATTTAGTTTTTAAGACCTTGATAAAAATTTACTGGAATATTTGTGAGCACTGACCAATTTGATTGTCTACCAAATTACAATTAAAAAAGACTAGAAAATACCTGGATTAGTTTCTGAGATGAATGTTTCAATATCAGTACTAAATACTAAACCTATCGATAAAGGACGTACATATTTTAAATACAATAAATCCACCACAATTACGTACAATCATTAAAAGTTTTGTTGATTTATTATAATTTATAATTCATTAAACATAAAATACATTGAATAAAACCAACGAACATAACTTAATTAAGATTTTAGAATATTAATATAGAATTTAAAATAAAAATAATAAATTATTGATTCCACATGAGGTGATGGAATTGTACATATATATATATGTTTACTGAAAAATAAAAGCAAATAAAAAGCAATACTTCCAGGTTATTTCACAAAATAAAATTATATGTATGTTAAAATATAATAATAAAAATAGAAGACAATTTTAATTAATGCAAATATATTATGCTAAGCATTATTCTGGAAAAAAACAGTAAGACTAACTAATCATTAATTTCAAGATCATTTATCTGAATATACACTTTATCCAGTCAAATGAAAAGACAATTGACCACTATAAGATAATTTCTGATACGTACTATAACGCCACTTTATGTTTGCATTTCAGAAAAAAGTAATGCTTTTTATTTAATCCCTTTGGTTGCTATGACGTTTTTCAAAATCCTAGCGAGAAACGCCACCATTTATAATTATTGTTGATAAAAATATAGTATTATTTTTAAACACCCTACCTTTCTTATTGATTGTGTGAGAATGGATTATTATTTTAACCACAAGCGTGCGGGAGACTAATAACAACTGAATAGAGGACTGCCTGAAAACATGCCTCTTGAGGGTAGATGAATCTAAATTCACTGTTCACACATTTATGCTGTTTTTATAATTTGTCATATACGCATTTTTCTTTGCTCAGCGATGAATATTTTTTTCTAAAGTCATTCTAATATGTAATTTTGTCACCGGTAAGTAAAGTTATAAATTCCTGCGAGTATAATTCCGACTGTTATATTGATTAGATCATGGTTTCCCAAAAAATGGGTCGCGACCCACTGGTGAGCGAATATTGAGTGAGCCCTCGCCACTATATACATGGATTTAAAAAAAAAGGAAGTGATACATTTGATATTTCAATCGTAAACAGTTTACGAAATTCTGGCTCCTCAGTTGCTGATAATTATCCTTGCCTGTTCGATGAAGCTATGAAAGTCTTCCTCCTCTTTACTACCTCATATCTATGTGAGGTCGGATTTTCGGCTATGGTTAACATTAAAACTAAATACCGAAATAAATTGGATATATCAAACTCACTGCGATTTAAAGTAACTAAAGTTGAAATTGATGCTAAAACTGTAATGAAGAAAAATAAGAAACAAATACATCCTTCCCATTGAAATAACTTTGTAAAAAAAAACCTTGCAGATGAAGGTATTTAAGTAATTTTTTTTTATTTAAGTTGTGTTTCTTATTTCAACAGTCTTTCATTCATATTTTTAACACTTATAAAAAATATATTTTTTAAAATTAGAACAATAATAAGACAGCATTAAGTAGTTCCACGACTCGCCACTAGGGAATCTGAGCACTACCAATATGTATGCCCTCTTTTCTCTAAGACAGCTAAGAGGTGGGTCCCAAGATTGGAATTTTTTGTTAGATGGGTCGGAGCGCAGTCAACTTTGGGAACCACTGAATTAGATAATTGTCAATAACAGATTATTTACACTCGATTACGTTGTTACTTTACGTTTTGATTGTAGTATATTATTCAGAATATGACAAAAAAAAAAGTATGTTGTAAAATTGATAACAGTAAATCCATTAATTAAATCCACTAATTCCAATAAATAAATCATCAAACCCTCAAATGAAGTGTTAAAAAGGGTAATTGAATATGTAAAGCACACATAATAATAACCGGTTTGAAAATAGCTCAGTACAAAGTTCCCAAAATAATTTACCATTCTAAGCATTGTGATATCAACAACAATCGTGGTTAGCATTTCTGACTGGTATTATGAACGATACATCGGTGTTTAGCATTTAAAGGGTTACTATGTTTACATTGTTAAACAATGCGTTTATGTACCATACTGTTGGCAATGAACTCCAACTTACAGTAATTGAAGAAGATTTTGAAAGTTATAATAACTATTCTTGATAATGTGCTGACAGTATTGTGCATGAGCTGGTTGTTAGTAAATACGTAAAATACACAGGTAAATGAAATAATACTCATGATATTCAATTCTGTGTATATTATAAATTATTGAAAATATTGTACACTATATTATAATATAATTACACGTAATTATTTATCATAATATACTTACATCAACTGTATAAAGTCACCTCGTGATAATAATTGTCATTATTTTAAAATCAAAACATCGCTGTGTAAGCAAGTCATTGTGAACTATCCTCAAACTACATGTTTCTCAAGTAAACAGTTTCTGTCATGAATGGCTGTAAAATTGTAAATTAACCTCAAAATCATTACTCTTCTCGTTACACATTGGGCCTGTTCGATGGAGGAGCTGGTTTCTGGGCATTATTCCTTGGGACACGCTCAAGTATCACTACGGAGTTGCCAACTCGACCCTCTGGATACTGTTAACAGAAAACATTGAAAGTGTTAATTTAACCCTTATCCCTTCAGACACATAACCAAGGACAATGTACTCTTCGTCTATAGGTATATAATTACAAGTCTTAACCCATTGAAAACCGACTTCATTTTTAAATTGACATCCGACAATCAAATATTAATAACTCAAAAAGTATACATTTAAATAATTTGATTTTTTGAACATAAGTAAAACAAGGATGCTTTAATATGATTTAAAAGACAGAAAAGAAAACAAAAATATTTACAAGGAGATAGGGAGGTTCAAAATGAAATAAATAAAAAACTCTCATTTATTTTTCTTAAAAATTAGTTTAGTGCTAAATAAAAAACCAAATACGTCCTAAAGATTTAAATAACTGCTTGTACTATAAAAAGTAATCTATTTTCGTATGATAACCCATAAAATATCTGAAAATTATTGAGAAATGCCATACTTTTTTATGGGCTTTCCACCTTGTAAAAAAATAAAGATTCATAATAAACATACCCCAGAATGGAACAATGTCTCAATTGTGCTGTAGTACGCCATAACGTTGGAGATTTCAGGTACAAGCTTATCAAAAGCTATGATATGCGACGGCAACTTTGATTTCTTTCCAGTCTCTCCAACCTGCTGATTTATGTATTCGGTCTGGAACCATCTTGCTGGGTTTTCGTAGAAAATCTCAGCTTCATCTTTGTAATTGGGTTTGTTGGTCAAATTTGGCTCGCAGGTCAAGAAACGGACGGGGACTTTAGCGTGAAGATGGCTAGATGAACACATACAATACTATATAAACAATTGAATTCTTTTTGTATTAACATCTATTAATCTACGAAACTCTATTAAACTTATCTGCATTGATGTGAGTAATCATTGGTAGGCACAATGGGACATGTCAACTAAGCATCAGTAGCACAACCAACTGTGGGTGTTAATAAGTGGTACCTCTCTGCTAAATGCACATTTTAATTTTTAAATAGCACATTCCAAAAAAATTTGAACAATGTCAGAAGTTAGCCATGTGGTCAGTGAATCAAAGCAAGAATTGGGTAAAGCAGCCGAAGGAAAAAACTAACTACACTACCCCACTACGACTTGCATCCTCTGAACACAGACACACTAATCGTTTTCCTTGAAATTTCTTCATGTTTATAATGAACAAATTTTAAAAGAAAGAATGTTTAGGGTTGCGCTCGTTCTTAACTCTCCAAACTCCAAACCAAAGTTCCTCCACTGCCTTAACCCAATGCTGTCATTCAATAAATCCAAAATCCTCACTTCACGTCTATTTATTTCATTGGTTGATCTTCCATCTTTGAAACATGCCCTGCCTGACGGAGACATTCCAGCTTTAGATGAGGGTCAAAGAAATTCAGTTCATACATAATAACAAAGTTATCAATTACCTGTAAAGTGGCGTTGAATGACACGGCATCAAGAATAGCAGGGAAGTATTTGTGGGATGTTTGACGGCAATATCCCGCAAGACAGGCATGACATCCAAAACACCGCGTTGGTGAACCATACTGAAATAACCGATTGGGACAGCATTTCCAATCAAGATTGTCAAGAACATCACGTAGACGGATAGTCTGAAAAGGAAAAGATTAATAAACAGATTAAATTAATTCTTGATCAGTCCCTTCTTCTCTGATACGATCTCTCTGATCTTGGTCGACTCAAACAGATTCCTAGCTATCTTTCTCCAGTTGATCACTTCTAGTGCTCGAAAGTCTCTTTGTAGGTCATCAAGCCGCAAAAATCATGGTCTTTCCACACTCCGTTTTCCTTCTGTGATGGATTCTGTAGGTGCTCGGTCAAGAGGTCCGTTCATCACAGCCGTTGGATTTTGATAAATCCGATGACGTCAAGGTCATCAAAGAGCTTGTACAACTCATGATTAACAGCTTAATGTCCGCGGACTCGTATTTCAATCTTTGAGGAACCTTTGCTTGCTGTCCGTGGACGCGTATACGCGTCCTACGTCATACATTACATTCTATTGAAAAAATACTGGGTTATAATTGAGTTTGCTTTCAAATGTCAATGATAGATGGTGGTATACACATCAACGTATTATTTAACCAAAAATACACTATTATTTTTACTACATAGTTTTGTAAAACTAATCTTAGATGGTGGTACACTGACATGTGATACTTTTCATAATAATATTTTTGTATTTTTAAATTTTGTCTGGTTGTTTTCTCTGCTTAGAGAGAATACACATATACGAAACACATAAAGCAGTGACAAATACTCAGATGAACACGTGGCACCCTGGGGCCCCTATGACATAGTTTTACTATCATAGTATTGGTGGTTCTTATTACACTTTGGGTAGTGATTTATTGAATGGGCCATGTCATTTTTTATGGTGCCGAGTCATTATGAGAACCGAAAACCGAAAACAATTATTGCCGTGTTTATAGGGAAGTTGATAATAGTACGACATATTATTCAAACTTAGTGACAGCGGTTCTCAACTTAAGTTCACGAATTTATGTTATATATAATTTATCATTTATGAATGGGCCCATATGGCATTTTTTTATGGTGCCGAGTCATTATGATAACCGATAACAATTATTGACGTGTTTATAGGGAAGTTGATAATATTATGACCTATTCAAACTTAGTGGCAGGGGTTCTGAACATATGTTTACGAAACAAATAAAAAAATATTTCTTTGAAATTTTTCTAAATATGTTTCATCTCCTCCGCCCATTTTGAGGTGAATAAAAATAAAATTTATATATGAAGATTACAATCATAAAAGATTAGCAAGAGAAGAGAAATTTTCGCGACCGATAGTTCAGATGAGACTGAATACAATTTACTTATATAGATTGTATAAAAACTTATAAGACACTACCCAGATTTCTTTAATACCTACTAATAAGAGTAATATGAACCTATGATTTCTCAGAATGACTGAAAAAAATAAGGAAACAAACTTACATGGGGATGGGGTCGAATCTGCAACAGGGGTGATTTGAGAAGCAGAGATTTTTGAACTTTGGGTATTTATAATATGATATAACATTATCATATTTGTTCGATAATGTTTGTAGCATGATTTTATCGTCGTTCTTATATTTTTATTAGATATTATTGTGGGTCTATGAGGGCAGATAATACTCACAAAAGATACAGTATGATAGGAAAACCTTTTTTTTCCCACTTCCTCATCAAAACAAATATGGTTTCAAGTAAAATAATCTATTTACAGCTAAATTCTTGAGAATAGTGTACTTTTTCGTGGTTTAAATCGTTCTAACCATCTGGGTTTCACCTTTCGGCATCTTCAGATTCAATATAGGTCTATCGATGACATAAACACAAGTTGCAATTGTGTATTTACCAATCAACCCATAAATGATAGGTGGAATTTGTTATTATCCATAATATATTTTTTTATGATTTTCTAAAATATTTGTATTCTACAATTGTATTTAAAGAGTTCATCCAATTAAATTCTCACACCTATGATCATAAAAGCAAAGAAAACAATGTGAAAAAGTAGATTTTACATATTTAAAAAAAGACCATTTAGTAGATTTAAGTTTTTTTCATTACACTACATAAGTATGCAACCCACAGATATAGAACCACTGCTCAAATGGCATTGATTTATGCGGCGAAGTATCTGGAAGCCATCAAATCAAATTTGGTTAAGATATCTCAATTGGTTTACAAGTTATAGTGAATTTAGTGAAATGACAGTTTTTTGCGAATTTTTTGCAAAATCGCCCGGCCGACAGGTGTAGTTCAATAAAAAAACATGCGGATATTAAGCTGTTAAAGCGACGTCGTCAGATGTCATCCTTGTAGATTGGGCCAAAGATCTTTCGTAAGATACTCAAAAAGCAAATGCGTAAAGGAACCAGATTATTCTTGATAGAATAAATTAAAAATCTCCTTTGCTTGTTAATTTATGTTACAACTTACGCTTTAGCTTTGCGGCTCCATCTTGCCAAAAAGTCTTGCGTAATAAACATCACAATGGGAACCAGAGGCAGAATGAATCGGAACTCCTTGTGCGGTAGGCAGCTGAAAAAATCATAAATATATTATTATTATCCATCATTGATGTTTGTATAATGCATTAATAATTACACTTGAGACTTATGGTGGGAGCATATTGGGATCATGCCACACCACGCAACATGTCACCATTTGATGCAAAATGTACACATCATACTCAAGCGACGCTACAAAATATCAGCAGGCAATCGTACAAAAATAAACTAAGAAAAAAAGAATCAACGAATGGGTTCATAAAATTAATCAACCAATAAATGTACATATTAGGCGAATTTTTATAATATCAATTCGTATTATTAACACATTTTGCGCGGGCCTCAGTAGAAAGGCACAGGTATACGCAGAGGGGGAAAACCAGCGGAAATTGAAATAAAATCGAATTTTACAAAAATCGCTCTATCTTCCAAACTATCAGTTATTTTTTAATGAAATTTGGAATTCACACTCACCATATATTGCTTCTCAGTGCTGTGTTGACAAATTGTTTAAAATAACATAAGTACATGGTGCTAATCACATATTTACAGAAAGGTTTCGTAAAAAATATTCCATTCACTATAGATAAATTCCCGCACAAAAATTATTATTCTAATATTTGGATAAAGTATGATATTTATGAAAACACTCACCCCTGTGTAGGGGGACGTCACAAAATGTACACATATAACTAGTTAAACTTTTCTTTTTGTGCACCGAACACACTCGACACTGTCTTTGTGGGTATTTTTTTTTACCATCTGTAACAATTTTTATCATTCGATGCTTCTTCATATCGAGTGATAACCTACCAGGATGATCACTTTTACCCACTCTTCTTGGTAATCGTGATGTAGACGGCCCCGCTTCTTCCAAAATTGCGTCGCTTTCAACGATATGGTCGGCTATCCAAAATTTGCTTATACTACGCAAAAACTGTTTGTAAGTTAGGATTTAATACTTTATAAACTTTAAAAGAATTAAAAAAAGCACAATTTAACAAATACATGACAACTCTCTTTGTCCATTTTTTGTTCTTCGTATGATCGAGTAGTAAGAGAGATACTGATCCGCACGGTCAACCCCTTTCATATATTTATTGTATTCTATAACACATAGCGGTTTCCAAATGTGTAGTCTCGTATTCCAATCGATGTTGTGACTCTCTAAAATGGTAGATGGATGTATTGTTGAAATCATTCGAACATCTCTCTTTGATTTCCAGAGATGTAACAATACATCCTTTCGCCGACGGAACATACTCTGTCCTGCACTAAGATTGACGTGTTTAACCTTTCCCTTACCATGGCAAAAAAATTACGCACGTTCCCATGCAGTCCACTCAGTGGACCGATAGAAAATTGGCATTTTAGGGCATTTTAAAAGCTAATTGATTGCTTCAAAAGGTAAAGATGTTTTTAAATACTGTTTAGTCATCGTTTAACATTTTATTCTGTGTATATTACATGCAATTATCTTATAATCGTGTATAATATCGGACATCGATAAAAGTACGTCATATCTAAGCCACGGCGTGTCTCGGTCTGTTTTAAATGGAACAACCAACATACGCTGCCATTTCACGGAGAGTGGGGGTGGCTAATTCATCCGAAGCGAACGAGGGATGTTATTAGGTAGGATAACATCTGTGTGGACTTGCGTTATCACGTTCACCACATAAAATAATAGTTATAATTTTGCAATATCGATTCCCTATATAATTTTAAAACACTGTGATCTTATTGTATCATGTATTTAAGTATTTTTAAAAATCGTATTTTAAAACACATTAAAATAATATACTTACATAAGAACAATTAAACAAGAAAAATACTCCGATTGATCGTATAGTTTCCACTAAATATATTTTAATATCATGTTTCTTATGCTGAAATAATACACATTAATAAATATAAATCACTACGCTACTTGAACTTATACACACGTATTAAGTCTATACCTCTAAGACTATAGATATATCTTACCTACTTTTAGATAATTTCCCTAGTATAACCTAGTATATAAAAAAAATACTTATAATTTTGCAATATCGATTCCCTGATTATAATCTATAATATAAAAATCAATATTTGTTAGTTTGTTTGTTCGTATTTTATGCGCTGCCATACCGTTCATCCGATTGCGATAAAACTTTGTCAATTTATTGCTTGCACTTCCGCGCAGATTATAGACTATATCTTATACATAAAAATGAAAGTCTGTCTGTCTGTCTGACCTATGCGTTCCTATACCATTCATCCGATTGCGATGAAATTTTGGTGAATTGATGTGTGCACTACGGGTGCGAGTCATGGACGCTAAATGTGAAAGCAGCTGAAATGGTGGATTGCTTTGAGAGAAAGATCCTTAGGCGGATATACGGACCCATGAATGATGATGGGGAGTGGAGAATTAGGTACAACACGGAACTATACCGCTTATACCAAGATTCAAAACTCTCCAACTTCATAAAACTCCAGAGGCTAAACTGGGCAGGCCATGTCCAGCGCATGCCTGAGTCGCGGATACCGAAGAAGATCCTCGAAGGAAACCCAGGAGGGAAAAGGCCAGTGGGAAAGCCACGCACACGATGGTGTTACAAAAGATGCCAACCAGATACTAAAAATCAGGAACTGAAAAAGACGAGCGGAGGACCGTTCCGGCTGGAGGACAGCGGTGGAGGAGGCCAGGGCTCGACTTGAGCTGTAGCGCCATCGAAGAAGAAGAAGATGTGTGCACACCCGCAAAGGTTTCTGAATTAGAAAATCTATCTTCTTCTTCTTCATTATACCTTCTTTTATTCATATGGTTCCTATACCATTCATCGGATTGCGATGAAACCTTCGCCAGTTGTTGTGGCAACACCCGCAAAGGTTTCTGAATTAGTACAACCATCTTCTTCTTCTTCGTCGTCTTCATTCTATATTCTTTTATTCGTATAATTCCTATACCATTCGTCAGATTGCAATGAAACTTTCGTCAGTTGTTGTGCCCACACCTGCGAAGGTTTCTGAATTAGTACAACAATTTTCTTCAACCTTTTCTTCTATTCGTATGCGATCTTATACCATTTATCCGTTTGCGATGAAATTTTGATCAGTTGTTGTGCGCATGCCCGCGAAGTTTACTGAATTAGAAAAACCACCTTCTTCGTTATATCTTCTTTTATTCGCATGGTTCCTATACCATTCATCGAATTGCGATGAAACCATCGTCAGTTGTTGTGGTAACACCTGCAAAGGTTTCTGAATTAGTACAACCATTTTCTTCCTCTTCTATTCGTATGCGTTCTTATACCATTCATCCGATTGCGATGAAATTTTGATCAGTTGTTATGCGCATGCCCGCGAAGATTTCTGAACTAGAAAAATCATCTTCTTCTTCTTCATTATATCTTCTTTTATTCATATGGTTCCTATACCATTCATCCGATTGCGATAAAACCTTCGTTAGTTGTTGTGTTAACACCCGAAAAGGTTTCTTAATTAGAACAACCATTTTCTTTTCTTCTTCATTTATTTATATAGTTCCTATACCATTCATCCGATTGCGATGAAATTTTGGTGAGTTGTTGTGTGCACACCCGCAAAGGTTTCTGAATTAGAAAAACTATCTCTTCTTCTTCATTATATCTTCTTTTATTCATATGGTTCCTATACCATTCATCGGATTGCGATGAAACCTTCGTCAGTTGTTGTGCTAACACATGCAAAGGTTTCTGAATTAGTACAATCATCTTCTTCTTCTTCATCGTCTTTATTCTATATTCTTTTATTCGTATGATTCCTATACCATTCGTCCGATTGCAATAAAACTTTCATCAATTGTTGTGCCCACACCTACAAAGGTTTCTGAATTAGTACAACAATATTTTTCCTCTTCTTCTATTCGTATGCGTTCCTATTCCATTCATCCGATTTCAATAAAACTTTCGTCGGTAATTGTGCCAACACCCGCGAAGGTTTCTAAATTAGTACAATTATCTTCTTCTTCTATTCGTATGCGTTCTTATAACATTCATCAGATTGCGATGAAATTTTTCTCAGTTGTTGTTCGCACACCTGGGAAGGTTAGTATTATATAAAATACAAAGTTTGTTGTTTGTTTGTTCCATCCAATTTTGAATTTTTTTACTACATATTAATACTATAAATAACGTTTGCATATTTTGGATTCGATTTTAATTTACTGTTCTTTTGTTTGACCTTTTCTCCTATTAGAATTACTTTCATATTGTCATATTGTATTACACAGATATTTTAATATTAAAAAGATAATTTCATTATTATTTTTTAAATATCTAAGGTAAATGTATCCACTAAGCAACCCTGTGCGAAGCCGGGTATCTCACCTATAATATAATTTGAAAACACTGATCTTATTGTATCATGTAATTAAGTATTCCTAAAAATCGGATTTCAAAACACGTTAAATATTTATATAAGAATAATTAAAAACAAAAATAATCCAATCTTATAGTTTCCACTAAAATTATTTAATGTTATGTTTATTATGCTGAAATAATTACACATTATAAAAATTAAATCACTACGCTATGTGTACCTATACGCATGTAGTAAGTCTATAATATACCCACCTTTCGAGAATTTCATAACAAGAGGTTTTCTAGTCTATGTTAAAATAAATATATTGTATCTCCATAAAAATGTACTTTCATACATAATATATATTGCCAAACTGGTAGGTGCGCTGTGTTGCGAAGGGAGGCACGAAAAGTTTTACACAAATAAAGCCACGTCATGATTACAGTTTGCAAATAAAGTTTATAAAACAGCCGCTAGTTATAAACTACATAAAACAGTCCTAAAAAACGTTGTTTGTAAACCTGTCTGAAGATAATATCGTCTCTGTTCTGGCAGAACACACTAACTGGAGAATACTAGTTTTGAGTAATTTGACTTTGAAGTTGTTAAAATGTTTGAAATAATGGTCTGTCATGCGAGTTTATTAAGTAATCGTAAAAAGGATGACTTTAAAATAAAGACTGTTTATTTATTAAGAAGGTTTCCAGACGGTAAAGTTTGAAATAAGGAACATTTTGGTACTAACTCAATATGTAATTTTTTCGAATTAGTGTTTTCTGCCAGAACAGTGACGATATGTAGACTAATTTTTTAATACCTCACTTCTATACTATTGTTGAGTGTGCTGGCAATCTCGTGAAAAACTGATATACAAGGATCAAATCATAATATTGAAATTTGAGGCAAATTTGTTTACGAATGATAACTGTTGTTAAACTTGTCTATTTAGTTAAAATTAAAAAAAAAAGTGAATAAATCAATGCAAGGACCACTAATGCATTGACTGATTTAAAAAGACAGTGAAGGCATACATAAAAAAATGGAGCTTTGGAAATCAAAATTTAAAAAAAAAATCGTCATGTTTCCACTTTTAAATGATTTTGCGCCAGATATATTGAAGCAAACAAAAATCTATTTACTGAGCGCTTTGATAGTTTGCTAAGATTATTTATTTCACAAATTTACTCTAATAGTGAAAAAAATCATTTGATTTCAAAACTATGATATATTAAATATGTAGGTAGTTGTACGTTTGATGTGATACCTATATCATGATTGATATATGTAATGATAACTCCCGTGTATGTGTATAATTTAGGAAACACTACATTATAGTACCACACTGCCCTTAACCACAGAGATAGGTAGGTGGGCCCGACAAATATCCTGGCCTAGGGGCTCGCTTTTCGCAAAATCTTTTTTACACATCCATCGCATGAAAAACAAATTAATTTAAAAATGAATAAATATAATATAAGTAGTAAAACCTTGTTTATTATTTATATATTTAAGTTTTCTTCATTTTTGTATTAGTGCCTACATTTTTGACTGTTTAAAAAGGTGTCTGAATTATTTAATGAAATAAAGGGGGGAGGCGCCAAGTTTCGATTTTTTTTAAAAAGGAGGCGTAATAACATTAAGTTTGGAAATCACTGATGTATTTGATAGGAACCGTAATTTAATACCTGTGTATTTTTGTAGATACTAAACATAATACTTACTTACATATAATAAAACAATCATTAGATTTACTTAGGTGGAAGATAACGGTGTGAAAGACCCCTTACTTCAAAAATTGTACTGAATTCCACACCACCGTGGAGGTACAGTTAAATTGCGGGTTTTTTTAAATCTGTGGTTTTCCCATTACGCCTATTTCATTGTACTACGTTTTAACTTAATTTTCTAAGCATAACATATTATACAAACTACAAATGAATATATCTACATAATATTATCTAATTAAAATTTAAATGGTGACTCATAACTTTATATTATCTCTTTTACTCCCAGCTGATTTAGCCTAGCATATGCGAAAACTCCCAAGCGTTTTTTGACAAAAAATCGTCGATTTAGTTTTTTTTAAATAACTAATTCTACACATGTTTTAAAAATTTGAAACTTTTTTTGTGTGTTCTCAATGGTGTATAAAGCAATAATAAGTAATAATATTGATAGTTTACATCATTAAAACAAAAGAAAAAAATAATGTATCAATATTTATTTAGAAATGAACGGATAAAACTATGTTTGAACAACAAAACAAGTGTGACAACATTTTTTTATTTATAATTGATTTATCAAATTTTATAATATAATCTATCCTTATGTAGGAACAGAAAAAAAAATAAACAAATTATTATTTATCTATGAAATAGAATTTTTATAAAGTAATCAAAAAAAATCGTATAGTGTCCAAGGTATTCAAGAATATTATTCAATTCACGAAATCGCAAGAGAATTCGATACAGTATCGACGACTAACTGATATGAGTGATATGGAATGAAGTAATTTCAAAAAATAAGTCTCAAAGCACTAAATCATTTATAATAATATTTATATTCATGTATTTTTTCACCATCTTACCAAAAGTACAGTGGCATCCATTGTTAGTTCAAAAATTACAAACTTCATTTTGTAATGTGATATATGAATCATAAAACAACTAAAAGAAATATCAGAATTTAAAATGTGTCATAAAAATAATGTTTTATTATTTTTATGACCCTCTTTGTTCTCAAGTTCGACAGCAGAGCAATTATGACTTGTGAGTTAATAGGGTGTGACATAATTATAAATAAAGCCGACACTAAAATAAATGTTACTCACACTCAACACACAGTGAATATAATGATTCGTCTACACGAGACGAAATATGACGGGAAAAAATTTGGAATAAATCGTAAATTTGGTTCCAAACTTTCGGCCGATGGATCGGCCCCGTGGGAGTAAAAGGGTTAAAATATAAAACAACCGAAATAATAAAACTACCTACTATTATATTTCTAAGAAAAATACTCACTTTCTGAAATGCAAAATATTAAGAATAACATTACCTACATAATATATACAAAATACATAAAAACATTTTATACATGTGATGATGTGATAGAGGTATTTTTTGCAATTTACATTAACTTTAGTCAATACCATTATGTACGGACTATGTCCAAAATGGTATACCAACATAAAATGAATTGATTTTACAGACATGGGGTGCAGAGAAATAATATTATATTATGTTTATACCTACATCAGATTGAATATGATAACATTTTTATAATAAAATAATATTATTTGGTACTTATGACATTAAAAGCAAAATTAATAATTAGTAGGTAATCTTAAATGTATTAGTCCTACCTATTTAAAATTCACTGATTTTAGGGACATAATAACATGGAGTTAATGTTATAGTATAATACCTACATATAAATGCAACAGGTTTACTATAATTAATTATTTAGACATGAACTCATTAATATTATTTTGTATAAAATAAAAAAGATAATAATAAATATAAGTAAGCAATTATTCATTAGACGAATCCAACTGAAAGAAAGCATAGTGGTTTGTACCACGAGAAAGTCGTGTATACTATTGAAAATACTAAAAATACTTTCTGCGACTATTGTATACCTACATACTTCATAAACAAAAGAATATCTAGTTGTATTTGAAATGCATGTCCTGACTAAATATTCTTTTCGGGCATAAGTTATTATTAGTAATTTATAACTACAATATAATTTATTATAGAGGTAGAATATGCAAGTACTCATAGGCACAAAGGCAAACCGACCACTTGCTGTGTGTTTTTGTGCAGGTCACTCGAGGTAGGTATATTTTCAAATGCACATGTTCCACAAACTGATGTAAACCTTACAGACCTTGTAATAAGGGTTTGTATTCTTCTAAATCTGGGTAAAAAGGTTTTTATGACCTGCCCGAGATACCGGGAATTTTCGGTAAGTGTTTGGGAATAAACGCCATATGAAGCGAAGTTAACATGATAAAATGAACACTAATAACATTACATTAAGGATTAGTTTGGCATATTATCGTCAGATGCAGTGAACATTTTAAACTTCAAGGTTCGTTATATTATGGGAGGCTTTATACGAGCGCATCAGTCATATAATTAAGTTGAACAAACACATAAATTGCTTTTGCTGTTCTAACAAATAACATTTTATAATAGTGTCTCACTTTACAAAATTATTATGTGGGTTTCTCTAACGTATATCTTTTTATATAGCCCTATCACTGTCTTATCGAAATATCGATCAGACTTTGGAAATTGATTAATTTTATATAGAAAACATTCAATTAAACTACTTGTGCATTTTTATTTTTACGCATAAGCATTTTATCTACAAATAGCTAAAAGTAGATTTTTCTGTATAAGGTGAGTTAGGGTAAGTGCGTCTACGGGGTAAGAGCGTCTATAGTCAATAACTTTTTAGTGTTTTAAATATAAGTTGTGACATCTGTGGGTATCTATTACACATGTAAATACACACACACCATCCAAAGATGGCAGTATAATAGCATTGTTTAAGGTCAGTATGACATTTCAAATATTGTCAGTTATTTGAAGTCAACGGCCGAGATCGACACGTTTTTTTAATCGATCTGTATCTCGACAATCTTTCGTCCTAAACAAGTGATTTTTGGTAAGTACCTTTATCTTAAATGATATTTTATTGTCTAAATTTAATATTTGCGATTATTGCCAATGATTATGTTTTATTAGACTAGACACACTTCCCCCACCAAAAAATATCATTGGGGTAAGAGCGTCCGACGCTCTTCCCCCATGCACTGTTATATTTTTGTATGGATAAGTTTTAGCTAGTGATGTGCCATGCAATCATAAAATATTAATTTTTGTAACTAATGTGTAGCATTTTTTCACAACTTCTAATTTGAGGCGCAGAGTTACTAAACTCGCTCCAGAGACTTTTTTGAGTTTTGAGTAAATCACGAAAAACTGTTTTGGGGATATTATGTTGATTTAAGTATAATTTTAGATGTTATATTTCTTCCGTTACATACGGAAAAGTATAATAAAATGTCAAATCCAATGTATAAGCCGTAAATAAATGCATTTTAATTATCCCAAGAGTGGTCTTTGTCAGTCGCTACCAGCTGACAGAGCGGCGTTCGACGCGGAATTTTTTAAAAAGAGCGCTGTGTGGTGCACAGTGGTACATTGTCGACAGGAGATGATAGTTCAGTAGAAGTCTGTATTTATTTTAATTAAGTAAGTATGTAATATACGAGGGTGGGTCAATAAATCCTTAGAAAAAAGCATTAAAACAGTTTTTATTTTTGTATTTTTTTTTTATTTCTCAACATAATCTCCTTGGAGCTCAATACACTTGGTTAGACGTTTCTCAATTTTTTTTAAACCGTCAGAAAAATAAGTTTTCGGAAGGTCCTCAAAATAAGCATTTGTCCGATCGATGACTTCTTCATTTGAAAAAAAACGTTGTCCACTTAGCCATTTGTTTAAGTTTGGGAAAAGGAAAAAGTCACTGGGGGCTAAATCTGGCGAATACGGTGGGTGGTCGACCAATTCGAACTTCAATTCTTCAATTTTAGCCATTGATCGTAAACATGTGTGAACACGGGCATTGTCTTGATGAAAGAGGATTTGTTTCCTGTTTAAATGAGGCCGTTTTTCTTCAATTTCGTTTTTTAGCTGATCCAATAAAGATGCATAATAATCCCCTGTTATTGTTTTTCCTTTTTCCAAATAGTCAACGAAAATAATTTCACGTGCATCCCAAAATACAGTAGCCATAACCTTACCAGCTGATTTTACGGTTTTCGCCTTCTTTGGACATGGTTTGTCTTCGCAATCCACTGGTTTGACTGTTCTTTCGTCTCGGGAGTATAGTGGTGTATCCATGTTTCATCTACAGTCACAAAGCGACGAAAAAATTCATCCGGATTGCGTTGCATGAGCGACAACAGGGCTTTAGAGGCCACCACCCTATTGCGTTTATTGTCGACTGTGAGCAAACGCGGCACCCATCTTGCAGAAATATTTTTCATGCCCAATTTGTCATGTAAAATAGAAATGATGCTACCTTTTGAGATCCCTGTAACCTCAATTATCTCACTCAACTTTAATCTTCGGTCACTTAACACCATATCGTGGATTTTATTGATCATTTCTGGTGTAGTCACCTCTACAGGACGTCCTGAGCGTGGTTCATCCTTTGTTGATGTACGACCACGTTTAAATTCATTTAACCAGTTATAAATAGTTGCAAGTGAAGGAGCAGATATGCCGTGAACTAAATCCAACTCATTTTTTATTTCCTTTGCTGTTAACCCTTTTATATTAAAATGTTTAATAACAGCTCTAAACTCAATTTTCTCCATTTTCCATTTTTTCATTTTCCACAAGCAAATTTTTTTTTTAAATGTACGAGAAACACACAACAACCCGACCAATCTGATTGAAACTTCGCAGCATACTGAATCGGTAGTGCCGCTGCATGAAAACAAACCGCTTACAGTACTAGTCGCGCCACCTGTCGGCTTTTCTAAGAACTTATTGACCCACCCTCGTATTTTAGAATTTACTTTATCTAGAAAATATTTTGTAGCCATTCTTACCTACTGGCAGCTGTATAATTTTCGCATTGCACCTACATATTTAGCTGTTATATTGGTATGTAATATTTTTTTTAAATAATGGTAGGTATGTACTTGTCTTGGAAATAAAATACTTTGTGTTGATACAAAGCATTATTATTTATTTAGAATAGCAATAACACATTTAATAATATCAATAGCATAAATGAAAAAACCCAGCGGAATTAAGTACCTGCCTTTAAATAACTAATCACCCCATTACATGTCACTCGAATTCCATGAATGTGGGAAACCTACCTTACCTACCAACCTATTTATTAAATGTAAAAATAAAATGATAATATTTTTAAGCAATATTATTTATAATCTACATAGGTATATTAGTTATTTTATAGTATTAAATTCAGAAAACCAAATCCGACAAATAAAAGTCTACTTTTTATGTACAAATAGGTAATAGTGGGATTTTTTAAATTTATTGTAAAAACGTATTAAGTATAAAAATAACGGAATTTCTACAAGATAGCACAGCATTGTTAACTATGTATCGTTATTACAACTAAGCTAATCTACAAGACAGTACGATATATTAATAAACATGGGTAATTGAATTAAAATTCATTATCATTCATATTAACGAATGATACAATTTCAATTTTTTTTAAATGGCCCAGATCGGGTTTTGTAACTCTACGCCTCATTTTATTTAGTACTTATTATTTATTTCAAATTCTAGCCTATACCTACGTACAATACTATAAGTAATAATGTACATAATCGATTTCAGTGGGTATATACATTTTTTTTATTTATTTATTTTGTGGGGCGGAGATATTTTTTATCACATTGATTTCCTCGATATGTAATAAATGAATTTAATTTCGCATATAGTCACTATATTTTATATTGATAAATTCACTTTTATCAATATGTTAGTTAAATTGGAGAATAATTTGTTTCAGATTCCAAAATGCCAAGAAATTATGTTCGGAAGACAAACAGGGCTGCTTCTTATACAAAGGACGTACTCTTTGAAGCAGCTTAAGGAGTAAAAAGTGGTCATCTAAGTGGTTACCAAGCTTCTAAACAATATAAAATACTGAGGATGACCATTATGTCTCACGTTATTGGGAGGCGAGGTGAAAAGTCATGGGACGAACATCAGCCCTATCACATGAAATTGAAGGAAAAATTGCAGAGAATTTACACGTTATGGAGAAATATGGATTTGCTTTAACGAAAAAAGAAGTTATTGAACTAGTTTCGCAATATGTTGTAAAAAATTATTTGAAAACACCATTCAAAAATGGAATTCCCGGCCAAGATTGGTACAGAGCGTTTTGTAAAAGATTTTCCATAAAAAAACCTCAAGCCGTCGAATATGCAAGGAAGAAAATTTGTGTTCCCTTTATTATCGACGAATACTATGATCTACTTGAAGGCATACTTACAAACCTGTGCCTTCAAAATAGACCAGAAAATATATATAATATTGATGAAACTAGTTTTTCAAAAGACCCAAGTAGAACCAAAGTTCTGGTTGAAATTGGATTTCCGTCCACAAGGACTATCAGTTCTGCTGGAAAAGAGAATACGACAGTATTATTAGGATGCAATGCGAAAGGGGATAAAATTTCACCCCTGATCGTATTTAAGGGGAAGTATGTATGGGATCAATGGACTGATAAAACCCAAAATTCTGGCACAATTTTGCTGCAACCAAAAATGGATGGATGGAGTCTGTAGTTTTTGAAAATTATTTCAAAAATCATTTTGTGAAAGAAATAGAAACATCTGGGCCTACGTTGTTGATTTTTGATGGTAACAAATCTTATGTGACCATCAACGTAATAGAAGAGGCAAAAATAAATAATGTAACCATTTTGAAATTGCCTCCTCACTCTAGTCATTTGCTCCTATCATTGGATTTGAGTGTTATGAAATCTGCCTGGGACGAGCCATGTGATTTTTCAAAACTATTTTTATCGATTATGGTAAATGTTATACGAAGTGTTTTCGTATTACAATTAAGGAATAATCAACTTATATGGATTTTATGTTGTACCTACACATAAAACGTTCCGGCAAATAAAATATCAAAAAAATATTTGATCTTTTTATTTTACCACAGTCACATCCCTAGTACTAAGTATGCCGCACTTACCCAACTTTTTTGATTTCATTAAATATATTCTATTTCTTAATGAAATTTACATGCATGAACTATCAAAATATTGTACTTCAAACATTCGATAATACTTATGTTGTCATATTTCGTTTATTGATAATATTTTGAGAGATAATGCAACTAGACGCTCTTACTCCAACTGGGGGGGTAAGAGCGTCTATTCGCCTTATTACATTAAAACGTTTGAATTATGATTAACCATTAAATATTTTAATGTAATGATTACAGTGATTGAAAAAGGGATAAATTGTTTAGAAGTCAAAAAAAATTTCAAAGATATTACAATTTGTTAAGAATCACCATCCACTTAAAGTTCATCTAATCGATTTCTATGCCGCACTTACCCTAACTCACCTTATAATAATAAATGGGATATCCATGATTTAAGGGCCTAAATAAAGTGCGAGTTCTTCATGGCAACGGGAGTGTTAAAACATTCTGGGAAGCCTCGGTTTATTCGCATTGTTCCACACGTCCTAATTTTATTTTCTAAAAGTGCTTCACTGGTTTTTACACTATTATAATAATTATCCATATAGACATGATGCCACAAATTTAAATACGGACCAAGAAGCAATTGGATGGTGTCTAATAGTGGTCTTCCTTGCCCACTGTAAATGATCAGATTACAGATGTATCCCGTAGTGGCTTCACTGACCATGCGCACTAGGATACCGTATTTTATTATCTTAGATGCATTATAGACTTTAAATACAAGTCTTCCCCGCCAGGGTATAATACCTTCATCTAAAGAAAGTTCCCTTTGAGGCTTATAAACCGAAGAAAACCTCGGTATTAGGTATGTCATAATTGGCCTAATCTTTTCGAGGCGATCGCTAGAATCCGTAATGATATCGTTATTTGAAAAGTGCCACGATTGCCAAATTTGTCTAAAACGATCACGACTCATTGTTTTAGAATATATTGGTGTTTCTATACTCGGATCAGTAGACGAATAATCATCTCTTGTGTCTTTTCGAACTTGTCCCATAAGCAAAATTAGTCCGAGGAATTTTTTCATCTCACCAATATTTACAGGCTTCCATTTGATAGATTTCTTAATTTTCTTGATTCGGGATTCATTTTGTGTGCGGTATCGATTGCTTTCTTCTACCATCATGCTAAGTAAATCATCTCCAATAAATAAACTAACTATATCCATCACATTTTCAGAATTGTTTGGTGCGACGCAAACACCAACGTTACCTAAAAATGGTTCAATATGCGGTGGGTTGTCTATTTCAGACCATTCCATGACTTCCTCTTCCTCCACTTCACTGTCTTCAGAATCACTGATTTGTAACGGCATCACTGGTACCCTTCTCGTGCGAGGAAACTCTTCACTATCGCTGTCGCTATCACTGCCTAATTCTGGCAAATCTTCACCAGAATAGGCAGACAAATTATCGGCAAATATTTCGTCATCGCTTTCATAATTGTCTGAAGCCATTTTTTAAAGATTAAATAAAATATCGATTACTTAAATATATTTCACTTGTAAAAACACACCCGTTCTATAGCGCCGTATTTCAAGACTGAAAATTCAATACTGATATTCAATATAGATCGTAGTAGATTACAGACATCTAAATAACATTGGTTTCCACTCATGTTATAATTTATTGCTCTGCTCGCATACCAGCGTTATCGCACCGCACAATATCACTTACAACAAGTGCGAAGAATGCATTCCGTCGATCACAAATTGTCGTCTTTTCACTCACTCACAAAGGCTAATATATAGTATGAAAAGGAGGCATAGTATTTATCACACATCATAAAAATATACATATAATCGCATTCACAGTACAGCGAACAAACCATGTTTAAAGAATACATCGATATTTCACAAAATGTTGTCTTCCTGCTCACCCATCAAAAAATAAACAAGTGTAAAAAGAAGACGCATATAGTTTTAGCATTCTTATCGTCTACAGAAATATAGTTCGCTGATTTATTGACTCTAAACAAATTTCCTTATTACGCACAAGCTCTCATATGGGCTGCGCAAGAGTGTGTGTGTGTAAGTAAACGAATCGACGGTAAATTTTTTTTTTTTTGTAGATGTGTGTGTAGTTTGAAACATTTTCAAGCCGTTGACATAAAATATTCGTATGCAATAATCGGGTATAAATACTTTTTCCGCACTTCAAGTGGAGCCGGCGTAAAAGGTATTTCTACCCGTCCCGCCGTCGAACACCGGTACGGCGCGCGGGTAGAAATACCCTTCCCGCTCAAAATGTGTTAAAGATGACATTGATAATTGACGCATGGGATCACATGTTGACTCGAAACACATTACCTGCTTTGCGTCGGGTGTTAATAGTATATTTCTATTTCATAATACACAATATAAAATGGTAAGATATCATGTCATGGCATGGTGTTTTGTCGCATGGTGTGTTCCCACTCTATTCCCACCTTTAGTCAACCTTAAATGGCAATTACACATGATTCAGGTACCGATTAGATCACCTCAATGCTTGTTCTGATTGGTTCATAACATTTGTTGTGATTATAAAAGAAACCAAAAAATATATGTTGTTCTGTTTGTTCATACATTATCATTTATGGCACTACAACCCGTGGTGGGTCTTGGCCTCCTTCAAAAACTTCCTCCATCCTGGACAATTCAGAGCAGACACTTTGGCCGAGCATTCTTAAATCTCCAAAGATTCTTCTCAAAACTCTCCTCTTAAAAATTATAAATAATATGTACTATGTATAATACAGTCGAACTCGGTTATTACGATCACGGACATAGCGAGATCACAGATGTAATGAGGAAACATTCGTTGACATTTTAGTTTATGATTTTCTCTATACATTTATTCACTTTTATAACGAGCTACTTTTCGGATATACCGAGTAAAAATATCGTCAAAAATTTTCATAAAACTATTAATGTGTCGATCGTTTAAATTTTTTTCGACCGTAAACAATAAAATCCGACCATAGACCAATGCCGCCGGGATCGGATTACGTTTATGACACTAGTTAAGTGTCAAGTACCTAATTGGTGTTTTCGCCGACAAAATTGAAAAAGTATCCACGCATATCGTTGAAATTTCGTGTAAAAAAATCCAAGCTAGTCAGTAGGTACCTACCAGCGTTCATTACAATAAACAACTTCTTTTGTAGTTTATGAATCCCATGCTTGTTTCGGGCATTGTATTTTTGTTTGAATTGCAACTTTTTGTGTTGTGACACCTCATTTAAAAATACCTATTCTCTGATATACGAGGGTGGGTCAATAATTCCTTAGAAAAAAGCATTAAAACAGTTTTTATTTTTGTATTTTTTTTTTATTTCTCAACATAATCTTCTTGGAGCTCAATACACTTGGTAAGACGTTTCTCAATTTTTTTTAAACCGTCAGAAAAATAAGTTTTCGGAAGGTCCTCAAAATAAGCATTTGTCCGATCGATGACTTCTTCATTTGAAAAAAAACGTTGTCCACTTAGCCATTTTTTTAAGTTTGGGAAAAGGAAAAAGTCACTGGGGGCTAAATCTGGCGAATACGGTGGGTGGTCGACCAATTCGAACTTCAATTCTTCAATTTTAGCCATTGATCGTAAACATGTGTGAACACGGGCATTGTCCTGATGAAAGAGGATTTTTTTCCTGTTTAAATGAGGCCGTTTTTCTTCAATTTTGTTTTTTAGCTGGTCAAATAAAGATGCATAATAATCCCCTGTTATTGTTTTTCCTTTTTCCAAATAGTCAACGAAAATAATTTCACGTGCATCCCAAAATACAGTAGCCATAACCTTACCAGCTGATTTTACGGTTTTCGCCTTCTTTGGTCATGGTTTGCCTTCGCAATCCACTGCTTTGACTGTTATTTTGTCTCGGGAGTATAGTGGTGTATCCATGTTTCATCTACAGTCACAAAGCGACGAAAAAATTCATCCGGATTGCGTTGCATGAGCGACAACAGGGCTTTAGAGGCCACCAACCTATTGCGTTTATTGTCGACTGTGAGCAAACGCGGCACCCATTTTGCAGAAATATTTTTCATGCCCAATTTGTCATGTAAAATAGAAATGATGCTACCTTTTGAGATCCCTGTAACCTCAATTATCTCACTCAACTTTAATCTTCGGTCACTTAACACCATATCGTGGATTTTATTGATCATTTCTGGTGTAGTCACCTCTACAGGACGTCCTGAGCGTGGTTCATCCTTTGTTGATGTACGACCACGTTTAAATTCATTTAACCAGTTATAAATAGTTGCAAGTGAAGGAGCAGATATGCCGTAAACTAAATCCAACTCATTTTTTATTTCCTTTGCTGTTAACCCTTTTATATTAAAATGTTTAATAACAGCTCTAAACTCAATTTTCTCCATTTTCCATTTTTCCATTTTCCACAAGCAAATTTTTTTTTTAAATGTACGAGAAACACACAACAACCCGACCAATCTGATTGAAACTTCGCAGCATACTGAATCGGTAGTGCCGCTGCATGAAAACAAACCGCTTACAGTACTAGTCGCGCCACCTGTCGGCTTTTCTAAGGACTTATTGACCCACCCTCGTAGTTCGACTGTTTTTTTGTTACATGTTAGTATTGTCTGGTAAAATTATGAATAAAGTCAGGCGACTATCATTATAAAACCAAAGATCAAACTGACAGCATTAACACAATTATAAAAAAGTTATAGAAGAATAATATGTAATAGAGCAAACCTGTAAACAGCAAGGACCAAGGCGACGATAGAGAGTAGTAGGCATTGAGTCTTGTATACGGCTCTGTTCTTGATGGCTTCAAATGCAGCAAATAAAAAGGGTAATATGGTGACTCCGAGAACCACAGGCAAGCCAATTGCCAAATACCAGTACCTGGAATGAGAGATTATAGTTAAACACTGGAGTTTCAGTTCATCTAATCAAGAACCTATTCTTGCAGTACCGACAACCGTATTGTATTTGGCTAAGTCAACACAAGCAGTCAAACAACATTTTCTACCTGTCGAATGTTTCCTTTACAATTCTACTAACGACAATGCATTTTTCATCCGTGTTTACATACTTTGACATCATCATAATAACTGAAAATAAAATTATCTTCAATCAATATTTTAGGGCGATGGTCAGCAAACTGTAGATCAGCCATTTTAACAATTACATCATCATAACGCGTGCTAATCCAGTAAAGCGTAAGTAAGCTTCAGTCTCCTCAAGTCTCTCGTCTCTCGCATTGTCTTTATTGGTTTTTTTGATTGGCACACTCCCGTCTACAGGTGTTTTGCATGTCCCGAAGTTGTGTATTTTTGATATAAAATTCCAGTGTGACGTTTAAATAACAAACTTAAAAATATATGTACAAAATTTCCCTTTAAAAGTAAAAAAGAAAAAAAATTACACAACTAAAAAAACAATCTAGGTATATTAAAATTTATTGTTTCTTCATTTTAATAAGTATCGATCGCAATTTTTTAATATGGTTTTTCTGAAAAATTTGACGACCACTGTTTCAGAGTATCCAAACCAATGCAACCTAGAAAGGTTAAATTTTTGTTTCATTCCACCTATGTATGGTAAATCAGTGGTATGTAAATACCATAGAGCTACTAAATAAAAAGAGAGGCAAGGAATCGGCTTTCTCATACAACTGAATGAAGCAAGCCAACAATAGCCAACAACTTACGAGAA
This sequence comes from Rhyacophila brunnea, assembly GCF_057557595.1. Taxonomy (NCBI): domain Eukaryota; kingdom Metazoa; phylum Arthropoda; class Insecta; order Trichoptera; family Rhyacophilidae; genus Rhyacophila; species Rhyacophila brunnea. The sequence continues at coordinate 29,640,000 of NW_028232774.1, forward strand.
TTAGCGACGCGATAAAAAAAATGCAGGGCATCACGGAGGATTTACTTTGGTCATTATAACGTACCCATATAATATAATGTTAACGTGGAAATTTTGCCGCAAATTGATTACCAGCCTGCCTTACCATACTTTTTCACCATACTTGCCAGCTTCACCATACTTTCATATAACCTGCCGCGTCCCTAGGTAAATACTCACCTACATTACTTGGTAACTTCAATTAACGGATCAATGACACATGGTATTTGCACAGATTTTAATTTGAAAGAATTTTATTGGAAATTTGGTAGGCACATCTGTGATCGTTAATGAAATTAAAGAAAATCAAAAATTATTTAATTTTTTTCAAAATTTTAATATTTTCCCCATACATTTCATATTTCGAATTTTTTTTTCAATTTTCGGAGGTTTTACGGTATATTCTTTTTCATAATCACTAATTTACCATATACGACAAGCTCTTAGTTAAATTCACATGTACTGTTTTTGATATTTCGTAAAGGAGTCAGGGTCATTCATTGGTCGGTTCATTCGAAGGTATGCAGCCTACGAGGTGTCGCTACTGTTACTACTGCTAAGGTTCAGGTGTCTAACCTGAAGGTGGCTCTGTACGATTTCTACGTGTTAAGGAAACTCCGCACTACAGCAAAAAAAAGCAAACCTTATTGATGATTTACAATTGATTATTGTAAATAACGCAAATAAATACTCACCAAGGGTGGTTGCCATAGAAACTGCCAACGCCTTCAAGAACATTCAACTTTAAGAATTCCCAAGAAGTGAAGATCAGCTGCCCGTGGAAGTACGAATCAATCAGGGTTGCTAGTCCAAAAATTGATAATCTGAAACATTGTTGAAATTTGTTAACACGTTGGACGCTGAAGACGCACCGTGTGCGTAATCGTATACATTGGTAAGGCGCTGATTACGAGACTGGTGCGTCAGACGTTAGTATGGGTTTGTATGGTAAAAAATATTCGTCAGCGTGTTACAAATGAACACATACACATGTAGCATATCATATACGTTCATTCCAATACCTTTCGTCGACGAAATCGGGCGTTTCGCGCGGCTTCATAAAAAATCTAGATAAAGGTGCATTCACACTCTCGGTCGTAATATTATTTAAAGCTTTTTTTTATAAACTTATTTACGGTTCGTTACAAACATAAACATTGAGCAGTGAACATAAACAACGTGAACATTTTACATTTTTTTTACTCTTTATCATTTATACATAGTCTGCTACTGTTTTTTTTATTATCAAAATGGATGGTCCTTCAAATTCTAAAAGAGCAAGGGTTGAAGATGACGATAGTGACGGTGAATCTATTGACATTGGTGATGATAGTGACTTTGAATTTGAGGTACATAGTGAATCGGAAACAGACTCAGGAAGTGATGATGGGGTGATTAGACTGGCACGGTTGCCACCCGATCGCACTTCAACATCGGGACAGGATGATTTTCAGATCAGTGAAACACCTGAATTATTACGACCATCAACTTCTGGATCCACACAATGGTCGAGTACGCGAAAACCGGCTAAAAATATACCATTTTTGGGAATACCGGGTGTAAAAATTGACATCCCAAGCAAGGATCCTGTAGATATTTTCAATGTATTATTCAATAATGACTTTTATAATTTAGTTATAAGTGAGTCAAACGCTTATGCAGTAGAGGTCTTGGCTCAATCGGAAGGAGAAAAAAGCAGAATAACTCATTGGAAAGATATTACTGTGGAAGAATTCCGTGTTTGGCTAGGGCTTTTGTTTCATATGGGCACTATCCGCATAAATAGGATAAATGATTACTGGAAAACAGATGAGCTGTTCAATCTCAAAATGTTTTCCAAGTATATGTCTAGAGATAGGTTTTTATTGATAATGCGTGCATTACATTTCAATAAGAATGTCGAAAATAGTTCTACATTGGATAAAGTAAAGCCGCTGATAGATTTTTTCAACCAACGAATGGACACTATTTATGCACCTCAAAAAAATTTATCTATTGATGAATCTCTCATGCTGTGGAGAGGCAGATTGATTATTCGTCAATACATCAAGGGTAAAAAGGCCAAATACGGGATAAAATTATACATACTGGCGGAATCGAATGGCCTGGCTTTGAAAATGATAGTTTATGGTGGCGCCGCTGACAAGGAGTTGGGTGGCAAAAATCATACAAACAAAGTGGTTTTCAAACTAATGAATGGGAAAACTGGATACGGTCATTCATTGTTCATGGACAATTTTTATAATAGCGTAGAACTAACAGAATCTATGCTAAATGAAGACACGTTTGTAACTGGAACACTGAGAAGCAACAGAAAAGGAAACTCAGTAGATGTTGCAAATAAAAAACTAAAAACGGGAGAATCGATTAGTCAATATACAGAGCACGGAGTCTGTATTACGAAGTGGAAGGATAGAAGAGAAGTTCTATCAATATCTTCAGAATTTGACGGCGAACTTACGGAAACAACAAATCGCTTCGGGAAACGGGTTACAAAACCAAAAATGATAGTGGAGTACAATAAATTTATGGGTGGCATCGACTACCATGATCAAATGATGGCATACTATCCATGTCAACGGAAGACACTTCGGTGGTATAAAAAACTCGGAATACATATTTTTCAATCAATGTTGCTAAATTCTTATTATTTATACCGAGAAACTTGTGATAAAAAAGCTACATTATATGATTTTAGGCTAGCCATTATCAAAAAATTGTTGCATTCTACCACACCGTTGAGTTCTACTCTACCATGTAAAATACATTTACCCATTTTATTAGAAAAGGGGAATAACGGGAAAAAAAAAAGAAAAAGGTGTAAATATTGTTTGGATACTCTCAATAAACGCTGCGATTCCATGTATTGCTGCCCAGATTGTTCCGGAAATCCCGGATTTTGTCTTGACCCATGTTTTAGGTTGTTCCATAAATATAAGTAGTGTGAATAATAACTTTTATAAAGCTAATTGGATATAAACATGGTGTAATTTCATTGATTTTTCTAATACATAAGTAGTTTTATATAATGTAATAAATACATCGATAATGTTCGAAAACCTATAATAATAAAAAAAAAAAATGTAATAAAATGAGTGAAAACAATGTGAATGTAAACAATGTGAATGCAAGATAAGATTAGCCTACATTGAGACGCCATCACTTCCAGCATAAAGTAAAAAATAATAAAACGTAAGTTATGTGTAATGTGTGAACGCAGCTTTAGTCGTCTTGAAATTGCTTGTTTGATCATTCTTTGACGACGTGTTGTGAGTCACGCATCCGGTAGATGCGGCGCGTGTTGTTCGCATTCTTCGAGTCAAATAGTCAACTGACGTTTTCAATTTAACACTTTTGAATATTTCATATTTTTGATAGGGTTTTCGGGTTTTGAAAATTGCCATTTTTTCAGCATCTTATAATGCTCATGATAATGTGTACGCAGTGAATGTGTTAATATACACAACAAAGCGTGACGCTAGGGCTGAATTGGGTGAAGTCAGCATTTTTCAGAAATTATTTGCTTTTATTATTAAGCCAATTTTGATTCAATGGATACCCATATTTGTAATGTAATATAATTATTGCTTATTAATGCTTATGAAGGGTGTCATCATCATCAGTTTGATAAAAACTTGCAGGCTTTTTTTTTTAATATGTTTGAAATCAAAAGAGGATTTGCAAGATCTCTTTTGAGCCTTATGAATAATCACAACTTGTTCTGATATATCAGGCGACCCTAATAGTCTAATGCCTAAGTCACTGGCTTCTCATCCAAGCCTGTGAGGTCACAATACATCAAAGCCTGAGTGTTTCTGTGAATATTTCACTGCTATTACTACATTACTATCATAGGGCCTCAGAGCCTGTTGAAAAGGGAGAAAATAATCACTGTACATTTGCTTATAGAAGACAGTAATAGTTATCAATTGGTTCAGTTAGTTGAGGAAAGCATTTAGAAAACCTTCAATGGAAGTACAAAGTATAAGCTTAAACATATATTCGTAATGAGATAAGCAAAAAGATTGATTACTCAATAGGGATGTAAGTGAAAGCTATCAGTCGTTTTTTGTCTTCAGTGGTCGTGATGAAATGATAGATACAGAGCGGAGTCCAAATGATGGCTGCGGTCGGTCGAATCACACATGACATCGCCGCGAGGCACAGCCAACCAGCGTCTTCTGCAATTGACAGACAGCATAGATTAGTATATTATGTAATATAAAAAACATGTGAATATTTGTGAAGAAAAAGTAAGTTAATCTTCATCAGTCGGTTCTTTGGTATAATTGTCTTTAGTGCCTTTTTAGAGAAAAATGGCAAAATTAATGGGAACTGGCTTACCCTATCGAGTGTAGTATAATAAACAGATCTGAAGTGTTAAAAAATATGGGATAATCTTAACCTGGCACTCGCGGGCTATTGTAGTATGACGAATTCACTCTCCGCGGTGACGGTTTTTGTTTAATTTAACTTCTGTGTTTCATAATAAAAATGGTAATAAAAAATGAGTTTTATGGCTCTTTAGGCGCCTAGACATGTTCAGATTATTTTACAACATTAAAAAACCGTAATAAATCAGTCATAATGTCAAAAATATCCGAAGAAATTAATTCTATACAAAGACTCACCATTTAGAAGATTTCCGCCATTTTGTTTTATGTATATGGAGCACTGCAAGGCTTGTATTTTGTTATTCGTCACGCTCGTGCTTGACGCGAGTATAGAAACACTTCACAAATGGTAATAAAATCACACATAATGTTTTTTCCCTGAGTAGGGTCGTAAATATAGCACAATAATTTTAGACTAAACAAACTTTTAGGCAGACACTTAAACAGCTATTAAATATTATTACTGAGTTACATATTTATTTTTACTTTTCACATTTAAAATTGTTTTGAAGAGTGGTAGATTTTATAACACGGACTGAGACATAAAGCCACATTGCAAATACAACACATATATCTAGATAGAGATGTTTTTTTTTTATTAATTTTTGAATTTCCGCACACATGACAGCGTCTTCTGGGCTTTTTATTATTTGCCGTGGGCGGAATGTGTTCCGGCAAATGATCTGTTAAAGTTCTAGGTAACAACCTCAATGGATTTTCACTAGTCGATGGTCTGGGTTGTGGAGTTTTCGTGATTTTCACAGCGTACTTAGCAACTAATTGTTTTATCACGACTAACTGAAATTCTCCTAAAGTTTTTTTACTACCAGTAACAGATTTATACATATAGAATGAATTTAATAAATAGAGGTCAATCATGTGAAATGCTACTTTTTTGTACCATTTCACAGATTTCCTCATGCACGACAAGCTGCTGAGCATCATGTCGGCCTTGTCGACAGTCCCCATATTTTTATTATACTCTAAGATGCACTTTGGCTTCATAATGGGTTCTCCGGTTCTAAAATTAGTTTTACCGGTTGGACCGAAGGAGTCATCGTGCATGGTTGTAAGCATGTGGACATCTCTTCTGTCACACCATTTGAGAGCCAACAGTGGGCTTTTTGACTTTGCCTCTGTCTCCCCCTTTTTCAGCTTTTTGAAGCATGGCATTTCTTTGCGATTCTTACGTACAGTCCCACAAGCATTGGTTTTATTTTCATGGAGGTGTTTGAATAACTGTGGACCGGTGTACCAGTTATCGCACCACAACGAATGCCCTTTGCCCAGATACTCGGTCAGCAGCGTTGTCACAACAGCTCCGGAAATTCCAAAGTTTTGGCTATCCACTATGTCTGTCCCGTCACCACAATAAATAATAAAATCTAAAATATAACCCGTCATAACGTCACACAGCACGAACATTTTGATACCGAAACGATGCCGCTTCGATGGAATAAATTGTTTAAAAATAAGTCTCCCTTTAAAAACAATAATGCTCTCATCGATACAGAGATTTTGATGCGGAATCATCGTGTCTTTGAAAATTTTGCGTGTATGCTCTAAAAGTAACCTAATTTTATTTAGTCTATCTGAGGTAACACTTGTTGGATCGGAAAAATGGAGCATTTGGAGCAATAACTCATATCGGTCTCTAGGCATTGTCTGACCGAAAATGGGTGCACTTAAAAAACAATCCGTACTCCAGTGTTCTTCTAGTGACAAATGTTTGTTTCGTGTCATGAGCATTGACACCGCAAAAAATGCATATAATTCTGATACAGTTGTATCGATCCAATTATGAGAACGTGATTTTGGTCCAAGTTCTTGAGTATTATATTGATAGTGAAAAAAAATGTTTGTTTGTTGGACTACCTTCAACATTATATCACGGTTTAAAAAATGTTCAAAAAAAAGACACTCAGGCGAAGTCTCAGTCAAATCGCTGTTTGCTATGCCGGATTGAAAATCATCAAACTCATACACGATCGGGACATGGGGTCCGGATGTCCATGTTCTCAAGTGTTCAATTGGCTCTTCTGATATATCTACATCACTGAGGTCAGATGGTTCCAATTCTTCTTCAGACATTTCGTAATCGGAGTCCAATTCCTCACTTAAACCAGCCATATTGAAGTTTGAAAAAAGTTTTCAACCAAACACTCACACGATAACAAAGGTAAAATAGTCCAAAAAAATATAGTCAAAACACCTTATAACAGTTTAATACACATGAATGGAATAGTTAAAAACACATAAACAATAACACAGACAAAATATTTATAAATATTATAATAGTATTCACACAATACAATAGATCGCGTAAAATACGTAATATTTTGTACGGAAAAACGACAAGAGCGATTCCTTGCACAGTCCTCTCACAACAGTGATATTACGCATACTGCGCAAACGCAGTAAAGTGGCGCGATGTTTCAAGCCAAAATTAAATGAGCGTAGATTGACGGCCTGTCGAAGGCATGTCAAACATCGAAGTTTTAGTACTGTAACATAATTTATTTGACAATATTATATATATGTCACCGTTGGTAATGAAATAAGGCAAATTATGGTAGAGATTTCAAAATCATGCGTCATGTATATTCTACATAATCGACCGGCGCATTTTTGCGTACAACATTGGCGACAGAAGCGCTGTAGCCCCGTGGTTTTACGCAATTTCGCGTACTACTTTCGTGACAGAAGCGGGCGCCGGGTTAAACACGTGTTAGAATATGTTTTTCCAATAGATAGGTCTGTATGATAATACATAATATGCACTAAAGTTTGATACGTAAATGTAACATGCATCCAATATTGAGTGCCGTCGGCATGCTTTGTTATATTTGGGTAACATACCCTGCTTCAAAATATTGATCCACGGCAATGGATTTTACATTTCTATTTATTAATCTGTTCTGTGGATAGTACCATCTTTTGCTTACTTTTTTACTCATTTACTCTCGTGTCACAGTGAGAAGCGCACAACAAAATTGTACTGAGAGTGTCTCTGAACAACTTTTCAAGACTCTGATTGTGGAAGGCGTACAATGTGCAAGATTTCTTGTTTAACTAGTTCTAAAGTCACTTTACAACTATGCCTAACTAACACTACAGTGGCGGCTCTCGTGGTGCAGTGCGTAAGGCGCTTGCCTTCCACCCGAGAGTTCTGGGTTCGATCCCGGTCAGGACACAATATTTATGTGTTTTTCTCAAAGCCTGGGTGTTTGTGATTGTTCAAAATTACTAACAACCACCTTGTACGAAAAAGCAAGGACATGGTTATTAATAATTCTGAAAAAAATAAAAATAACACTACAGCACCTCGTCCACATTATAAGAGGATAAAAGCATTCTCTAACTTGTTATCCAAAGAAAGATAACGGTATACATAGCAGAGGATGATGCCACATGTCGTAGCTTTAGAATGGTATGAGGGCAGCTCTACCGAACTGTTCTAGGTAGCAGACAATAGAGCGAACATCGCCCTGATGGTGACCGACCTTTGATAGGTGATGGGACGAGAAGAAAGTCACTTCGGTCAAGACATGATAAGAAAAGACTTGTCTTGCCATATGATACAACAAAATTACTAAATGGCAAAAAAAAATATATAAATATAGTATATACACTCCCAGACTATCCAGAGATTCACAACTTAAGCGTGTCTGTTAACGTTAGCGTTAACATACTAATTCTGGTAATTGTTTGTATTGTTATTAGAAATTGATAGTTACAGATTTTGTATTTTGATAGATATCTAATACATAATATATGGATCTAAAAATCCCTCGCCCTTGTGTATCTTTACTCTACATATAAGTTTTCTAATTATAGTAATTTATAAGTTTCTGTTTAAAAATCTAAGTTTTATTATAATTAACTTACTCGGTTTTCCGGCTTCAAAAGGAAAACGTGCCAATGCCATTGTGATGATTGCTGTCTCCGCGCTGTTTATGAGTGTGCGAGAAGCGGTGTAGAACCAAAACCATTGTGTGAGGCAGAGGAACAGCGCCCACTTGCGACAACCTGACCATTTGTAGAATGAATAGTCGGCGGCTGAACTTAAGAGCGCTTGTAGAACCCTGGGTAAAATGACCTGGAAAAAAACAGTGTATAAATTAGTTCTAAATTCTTAACAGAATCACAAATTGCATTACTTCTGCTCATGTCGACTGAATATAAGAATTCCAAAAAATATATAAGATTACCAATTTACCTACCAATACACATACACAGTATTTTTCAAACATTCCATTATTACATATTCAAGCAAAAGTAACTATCAACAGGAACATAGTTTTGAGATAATAATCTTTAAAAGTTCAAAGATTTAATTACAATTGCAAAAACATAACTCTAAAAGTCTATGCTTGCAGTCAAAAAATAATGCATTCCTCCATTGAACATTTGTCCCAGTATGAAAAAACCGCGATAACTTTAAATTCAGTACAGGAAAAATTACAATTTAAGAAAGCATATCATTATATCGTGCATTTGACAGTTGTACGTTTTGGGCGGCGGTGGATTATAGATTGTTTCGTGACTACTGTATAGCCTCGCACGCATAATGTGTGCGAGTAGGTCGGGGGCCAAACTAACGAATGTTACTTATAATGTCATACATTTATAAAATATAACGACATAATGATTTGCCCTACCCACTCCTTACGAACAGGAATAAATGGGACTTGCGCAACTCTAGTTATAGATTAGTTTTAACCTGAGCTCATTAAAAGAGTTATTACTAGAGTAATAACAATGTAAAACGTATGCCTTTCTAACATCCTCTACTCTCATTGCTGAAGGCTGCAAGCTAGAATGAACATTAATGAAATCAATATACACAATTGAATATATTATTATTCTTACCAAAAGCTCTGCACAGTCAATCGTCATCAGCTCAAGAAGCTTGTAAAGCCCGGCTATGATGGCAGGATGCACGTAACTCCTAATTCCGGCAGCCCACTCCCAAGACAGATGGCCATAGCCGAACGCCAGATTGTGGCCGACCTCCAAGCTCTGCCAGTATTCATCGGGGACATACCATGTCTGCACGAGGAACACGGAGGCCAGTCTCACGGCGACTATCAGACCTAAAACTTGGAGTGGCTTAAAATTTGACGCAGCCCCCATCTTTACAAGCCAATATTGAACAACCTGCAAAGAAGACATTGAGAAGTGAAGTAAAATATTATTAATATTAAATGAGTAACAGAATAAATTGAAATTCAATACACTTTACCTAGATTCAATTTACAAACAAACTAGGTATATTATATCATATGTGTGAGTGTAACAGTGGTAACATGAAACTCTTTTTAAATGCATACATAATGTTGTGTTATTAATGTTTGAAGACAATTTTGTGTTACACGACTGTCTGTTGTTAGACCAAATGAATTAATATAACCTCCCATATACAGACATTGTTTGTATTCATTCACTCACTACTAGGGCCATCATATTGAGAGAGAAAAAGTATCCCCATTATTTAATAAAATGGCAATATAAGCAGCTGTAAAAAATATCTCTGATTTACTTTTTATAACTTAGGAGTAGAGCCGCGTTGACACGGTCCAAGTACGATCCAAGTACACGTGGATCGAGTGCCATCCAAGTGACAGCTTCATACTATTTATTCCTTCCAAATTAACTTGGATAGCACTCGTATGAGACATCTTCATACTAATTATTCCTATCCAAGCTACTTAGACCGCGTCCTACTCATCCAAGTTAACTTGGATAGGAATAAATAGTATGAAGCTGTCACTTGGATGAGACATCTTCATACTAATTATTCCTATCCAAGCTACTTGGACCGCGTCCTACTCATCCAAGTTAACTTGGGTAGGAATAAATAGTATGAAGCTGTCACTTGGATGAGACATCTTCATACTAATAATTCCTATCCAAGCTACTTGGATCGTACTTGGACCGTGTCAACGCGGCTTAACATTTCTTTCATATTTCAAAATTGGAACACAAAACAGAGCCATAAATTTTACTGTAGAACTGAGACAAATGACATATTAAATATCTATAGTTATGTTTACACTCGTGCACTTTTTCATTCGTTAGACCTAGAGGAACGCATTGCAGGGCATGCGTGGCGTGCGCATTTTTGCCTCAAACCAGTTTCGAGATAGGTAGCTGTTTTTCGTGATGAAAATGCTAGCGCACGTAGTTCCACCAGCATTGGATCTCTGTTCAACATAACATCAGTGTTTCCAACTGAATGATTCTGCGAAAAATGTGTACATAATAGTAAGTTATACTATAATTTTATGCCAAATCAGGAAAAACGCTATAATTTTTACGACTTATTATAATCAACATATAAAAAGATGGCAATACTACTTTCAATTTAGGTATGTACAAAATTACTGTGTTAAAAATCTAACTGGAAGATGAAGTGAACAAGTGTAGACATAGCTATTCGCTGTCAGATTATGTTCAGTTGTGAATTTTGATTGGGTAATCTTGGACTGTAACTCCCATCAATTCTACAGATAAGTTTGTGGTAATAAACCGATACAATGAAGGATACATTAATGTCAGACAACTCTCTCTTATAGTGCCTGTGCATGGATTTACTGGCACTAATAGTGTGTAAATTAAACTATCACGATAATAACCGTTTACACGCAAAAGTGCCGCCTGTCTCGTCAATCTTATTCTGCAAGCGAAGCGAGATACGTTGTCATTGTATGGTGCTATTTGACAGGTTGTGAAAATTGGTAAACGTCAGAATACCCTGCGCGGTGTAGTTCGTATTTTTTCCGGCAGGTTCGCCATTATCATTCTACCATCCAGTTGATTCATGCATGCAGTCTTGCAAAATGGACGATAATATGTGGTGTTTACATTTGTGTCGCGACAATACGTACTGCCACCAGTAAATCCATGCACGTGTAAACGGGCTATTCTGTTACTATTCTATAAGAAACAGTGGTTTGACTCTTGTATACTATGATTTACTCTATGAACGAAATATTACAATATAAGCGGTAGGTAACAACATGTCTTGACGGAGATTACATTGTGCTGTAAGTAGTATGAACGCGGTGGTCTGGGGGTACAGATATGTACGTGAAAGAGTGGGGCAGTACACATCACAGCAAATACCTTGTACCAGTATACCAATTATGAATATGCCAAATGCTAACATGTAGGACCCTCATTCAGCGGGACAACTTACACTGGTTGATCATTACAACTGTCACTAAACTAACATGAAGTATTGTTTATACTCTTATAATGTAAACAGCAAATTCTTTTAGCCGATACTATATCTCAAATTTGGTTAATAAAACAATTTTTTCTCTATGGACAAACCAATGAATCCAAGGTATAGAAATAAAATGCAAGAAGGAAAATGACAAGTCACTTGAAATACAGATTGGTGTACATGTAAAATAATCTTTCATCCATTCAAGTAAGTAGGTATGAAGAAATAGTTTTGACTGAATATTGGAAAGCACGAAGTATTTGGTGTTGATTAAAGATAACTCACGTTGTGAGCATAGATAAGGTATGTTGTGGGTAATCAGTAAAACAACCACGCAGTGTTTCGTAATATCGGTACAAATAAAACGCAACTTTATTTAATTTTATCTCTTTGATTTGTAACAAACTTTGTAACTCGATACACGTTATTAAAGTGTTACTATAAGAATGAAAGTAAGACAAGAGTAATCAACAAAGATCCGATGTGGTAATTTGTTGATAGCAATTCAATAAACCTACAATAACAAACACTTTTTAGATAGGTTAAGCTCAAGAAGTAATCTCCCACGAAGACAGCGCAGAAAAGCAAAGTTTTGAATTAAAACTGACTGTTTACCTGTATCCTATCAATGATATGCAATACAGAATATAATAGCAACGTTTCAGTAACTATATTGAATAATAACTTTTTTAAAGAAAAAAGTTAAATGATATAAACTTATACGTTACTAACCTAAAACTCCACAAACTAGACAACTTTTACGGAACGCGTCTCAAATCTCAATTCTTACCATAAACACAGATACAAGCTTCACCTATTTTTAGGTACATTGCGATTGGGCGTTGCTTCTGCGGTCGGGTAAAATCCATAAGAAAATTAAAATAAAACCAAATAGGTCCATTTACCTGGATCACCCAATGTTAAAACTCCAATTTTTTTTGGGTGCGTTTGTTTGTGCATCGTTAGTGCACGTTTGTGCACGACTTTTTTTCGTTTGTGCACCTTAACCGAAAAATTCCAATTTCAAATTGGGTGTTCCAGCTAAACGTTGGGTCACCCAATGTTGAAATTTCAACTTTTTTTGAGTGCATTCGTTTGTGCATCGTTAGTGCACGTTTGTGCACGCGTTTTTTTCGTTTGTGCACGCACATTAAGGGGGTTTTCGCATTTCAATTTGGGTGACCCAGCTAAATGCTGGATACTTGTGTCACTAAACTTGGATTATTTTCAAAATTTAAATTGTAAGCACTAGTGCGTTGGTAGTGAACGTTAGTGCACGATTCTTTTTTGCCTTTTCACCTGTATTCAGCGCGCTATTTAATTTTTAAGTTTGTATGCAAAACCTGACTGCGTGGGTTAAAAAATATTTTTTTTAGTGAAATCTCTTGTCGCATAGCTAATGCGCAATTATGCATACTTTTTTTATTTTTTTCTCATATAGTGCGTGAGTTATTCGATATAAAATATTTGATGAACGTTAAGTAGAACCACCCAACAAACTTTTTTAACTTTTTATTAGGTCATCAATGTGTCTATTATTGGCTTACGTTTGTGCACGTACTTTTATTGATTTCGAGATTATATCTTGAGAGATATTATTTTTTTAAATTTAGTGACTTGATGCTTAAACCATTAAATTTACCTTAAAATTATTTTGTTAAGTGCATACGATTACATATATTTTTTTAAACTTTTAACATGATTTTTAATTTTTTATCTCTTATATTAGGCTATAAATTTGATTTTGCGATACGATGAAATTACGCGAAAAATTCCCATTTTTCCATTTTTACTAAGTACCCCGTCAAAATATCCCGAACAAAAACAACCGCATCCGTTTGGAAGATCCACTCAAAAGAATTTCGCAAAATAGCCAAAACGGTGTATGCTCTCTAAATATTTCGGTTTATAATAGATTACTTAAAAATAAATATTTTGTATTCACAAAAGTGTCAAAATTAAAAAAAAATCATTATTAAACTTAAAATTTGTCTTTTTATTTATGATTTTGAATGGATCAATGTTAGTTTCATAAGCAAAAATGCAGTAAATAATAATTATACTTACCTACTGTTATTAACTTATGATCCGTAATAAAAAATAAATAAGTTATAATACAATAATTAGGTTGGTATGCATATTTTTGAAAAATGCAATGTATTTTTATGCAACGATATTTTCTTCAAAAGATAATATTGGAATGACATTTCGTCAACTAAATGCGCGGAACTTGTAACTCCGTATTAACCAACTTCATAGAAGGAAGAAAAAACTGTCTTAAAATAAAACGGACTGGTTTAGGAAATGTGAACACTTATAGTATTTTAATGTTATAAATGAGTAAATCTGGTAATTTTTACAAAATATTTATTAACATAAAATATAGAGGAGTTACATGGTTTGCTTTTGTTTTTTTGAGATTTGAACTGGGAGTTACAACGTTTGAATTAAAATAAACAGCACCAAGTTTTACAGTATATATTGCTTGTCTACATTATGTTGGAAAATTCAATAAAATCGCATAAATAGGGGTAATAAGCATCACATAAATGAACAAAATAATATTTAATTCATTTTAATTTTCGAGTTAGCTTCAAATGACAGATTATTATAAAATTAGTAATAATCAGCCACCATACTTGTTTTCAAGAACTGAAGGTATTCTTAGTTATTTTATTTTATTTCATGCCTTTCTTGATATAGTTGAGGAAGGCTGCAAAGAATTTTGGTTGCATAATAGTACTTTAATTTATTCGTACAGGGAGCTCTTGCTATTCTTCACTAAAACGGAGTTTGAAATTAATATTTCCATTTATTAGATCCATTATATTGCGGTGCTCGAATATAAGTCATTAGTTTTCCTCCTGGTCGTACCTATGGATTTATAAAATCTAACACCAATATTTTTTTTATTAAAATGATGGCATAAATATGTGACATGGTATCTTCTTCTTCTTCCACGGTGCTACATCCCGGGGTGGGATTTGGCCTCCTCCACAACCGCTCTCCACTCACTCCGGTCTCTCGCCACACTTCTCCAGTTACCGGATCTTCCTATATGAAACCAGTCCATTTCTACGGCGTCAGCCCATCTCCTTCTTGGACGGCCTCTGGGTCTCTTTCGTTGGGGTAGCCACTTCGTCATGATCCTTGGCGCTCTAACTTCAGGCATTCTCTCCACATATCCCACCCATCGTAGTCTTTGGGACTTACAGTGTCTTATGATTGTTTGCTGTTCAATCAGCTCTTCCAACTCGTGGCTCATTTTAATTCTGTAGTTCCCATTTTCCAACGTGGGTCCAAAGATTTGCGGAGTATTTTGCGCTCGAAGACAGCTAATTTGTTCTCCTCGTTTTGAGTCAAGCACCAACTCTCACAGCCATAAGTGACCACTGGCCTTATAATCGTTTTATAAATTAGAAGTTTACTTCTTCGGCCTAGAATTTTCGACCCCACCAGTCGCTTGCAGGCATGCCATCATTTATTCCCGGAGATAAGGCGGATTTTTATCTCCTCTGCTGTCTTATTTTGGGTATTTAGGCTGGATCCGAGATACGTGAACTTGTCCACCCCTTCATATGCATGCTGTCCTATGACTATATTCTGCAGCGGTACCTGATCGCGTGTGCTGACCATATACTTAGTTTTTGACTGGCTTATTTCCAGCCCAACGTTTTTTGCTTTTATTTTCATAGTGCCACCATGGTCGATCATCCTCTGTTTGGATCTGCTTGTAATTAGTATCCGTCAGTGTGGTCTTTATTAGCCTTACTAGTTTTAAGGGAATTCCCAGTATTTTTAGGCTTTGCAGCATCTTATCCTTATTCACACTCGCGAAAACTTGTTTAAAATCAATAAACAGGTGGTGGAGTGTCAGGTTGTATTCGTGCGCTTTCTCCATAGTTTGCCTCTGTGTGATCTATGGTGGATCTATTTGGTCGGAAGCCGCATTGGTATTCTCCCAGGATTTCCTCACCATAGATCATTAACCTGCTATACAGTACAGATGAGAAAACTTTATAAGCTGTGTTTAGAATTGTGATCCCTCTGTAGTTATCGCACATTGTTTTGTCTCCCTTTTTCAGAATAGGCACGATTATACCCATCTTCCATTCCTCAGGTAGAATTTCTTTTTCCTAAATATTGAGAATTATCTTGTGGATATTTGCTTCCAGTGTAGGGCCAACACTCTTTATCAGCTCGGCTGTTATCCTGTCGGTTCCAGGTGCTTTATTGTTTTTCAGCGTTCTTAATGCTCTTCTTACTTCAGGCAGAGTAGGCTCATTAATAAATTCCTCAGCAGTGTGGTACAATACTTCTTCCGTTTCCTCATGACCATTACTATAAGCCTGATTTAAAAGTGTTGTGAAATAACCTTTTCATCTTTCCATCTTTCCATAATGTCCTTCTTTTCGATCAGCATTTGTCCTTCACTATCCTTACAGGAGTTTAATCTGGGTTGATAGGATTTCGTTAGATTTCGAAGAATCTTGTTAAATTTTTCTGGGATCATTGTTTCTTCTTTGACATTACATGTCTTGAAGTATTCTCTTGAGCATCAATCGCTTTTTCTCTCGACAGAGCTTTGTTGCAGTTTTTCTCTTTTCTTTATAAGTTTCGTAATTTTGGCGCGTTTCCCTTTGTAGGCATTTCTTCTTTGCTTCATTTTTTTCAAACAGTGCTTGCCTGCAATCATCATCAAACCATCCTGCATCTATTTTTGCTTTGTTTTCCCCCAGAATTTCTGTGGCACTCGTGATAATACAGTTTTTTGTATTTTCCCAGTCCACATTCACATCATCGGTTATTAAAGTCATTTTTAAGTTTGTTTCTATAGATTCCTGGTATTTATCCGAAATTTCTTCATCCCTCAATTTTTCAGCTCTCCATTTAGTTCTTCTCTGGCCTTATTTTTTCAGTATTAAGGAGATTTTTTGTTTTAATTTTGCTCTCATCTGGAAGTGATCAGAATCGCAATTGGCTCCTCTACAGACGATCACATCCTCCACTGTTGTCGCTCTTCTTTTTGATATAAGAATGTGATCTATTTGGTTGCATGTATTACTTCCAGGTATTTTCCAGGTTCCTTTGTGGATATTTTTATGTTTAAACCATGTACCTATTACTAATTATGAAATTATTTGCAGCCGCTAAAAAGCATAGACGTTCACCATTATCGCTTGTCGTTTCATGCAAACTGTGCTGCCTAGCTACTTCTTTAAAAATGCTTCCTCTTTTCCAATTTTTGCATTGAAGTCTCCCAAGATAATTAGAGTATCATGTGGGGAGACTTTTACGCAGGCTCTCTGCAGATCTTCATAGAATCTATCCTTAATTTCCTCGGTCGCATCATCAGTTGGGGCATAAACGTTGATGAACGTAATATTGAAAAGTGTACCTTTCAGTTTAAGTTTACATAATCTCTCACTAATTGGCTCAAATCCTAGTTACTGCCCTGCGTATATCAGAGCTGATTAAGAACCCAGTTCCATAGCGACCCTGCGTACCTGCAGATCCACTGTAATACAAAGTGTAGTTTCTCTTGTTTATGAAACCTGCGCCCTCCCATCTTATTTCCTGCAATGCAGTCACGCTCATTTTATACTCATGCAATTCTATTGCAACCTCCTCCATCTTGCCCGGCTGCAACATAGTGCGTACGTTCCATGTGCCACATTCTATATAATATAATCGTTTGTCCTTAATTCCTTGCTTGGGTCGTTGGTTTATGGGGAGTCCGGGGTCCAAGGCAGTTGTTTTGGTGTTCGTAATCAGGGTTTTTTTTTTTACCGTGTTAGGTGATTAACCCTACGACGAACCCTCCTCCTTTATCCGGGCTTGGGACCGGTCATAGCGTAGGTAGAGTCGTTCCCTATTACTATAGGTGGAGATTGTGACATGGTATGGCTTAGGTTTTTCCTGGCTTCTTTAAACGCAGTTATATAATCAGCATGAACACGTTTTTTTTATTTCTCAACCTCATTTCAATTACAGAGCGAATCGTTCAACCTTAATTTGAGTGTGGTCCTTCTCCTTTTTTTAATGTACATTGGTGATATTACGTGGCATTGCAATATTAATTTAATAAAGCATTGGTGAGTACTAAATTTTTTCCTGGTTTTTTTCCCTGCTCCATCACTATACAGAATAGTGGTTTTATAGTCGTCGTCGTCGTCGTCGTAGAAAGAGGCAGAAGAGGAAGAGTAAATTATTGACACATTACACTGGAAAGCTAATTTGCAGTAAGCCCACTTTAGACTTCAATCAAAACATTGCAAAGACCATCAATCGTTTGGTTGCAGAGAGTAAAATTATGAATGGCAAGTTTTGTTTTAAAATATGCGCTGGACACATTAGATTTTGGATATACCAAAACGCGTTGTAGGTCTATTGTAAACACATATTTTTCAGTAATTTTGTCAGATTCCTTTTCACTTCTGGCGTAGGTATTTTTTCTTTTCTTGCTGAACAAGGTATTTTAGTCCATCTAAATTATTTGTTTGACTGAAATAGTTTTCAATTCAGGTATTCAAATTTCTGACTTAAACTTCCATACTATGTTTAAAATGTTTATTTGTCCCTTAAAATGGTCGAAATCAGTGTTTCTAAACCTTTTGACAGCTGCGGATTACTGAATTTATTAGAAACGTTTTACGCACCGCTAACGTATAAGGAAAACATATTATTATATAAATATAATAACGTATGATAGCAGTTAATTTCGTCACGTAAAACCATTAATATATTTAAAGACAAAAACACAATGCTCAAATATTTACAGTTGCACAGGTTTTTATTAAAATTTTAGCATAAGCATTTGGACGCCAAAAAATCGCGGACCACCAGAAAACTTTCTGAGGACCACTATTCTAAATCAATATATACATGCACCATTATGTCAATAAAAGTGTCTTTTTACACATTTTTTTCTGATATTCCAAATTATAGTATTTTGGGCGTACTATACCTGTTTTATAACTAATTTTGCCTGTGGGCAAAGGCTGACTATGGCCTCAATGATGTATACTGATGCCAATAGGTATACTTCAAAAAAATGTTGAGACGCCACTGTCCAAGAAAGTCAGCAAATCCTATCTCTAGCCTCCGCGTGGCGTCCCCCGGGCAATGCAGATAATGTGCTGTATAACGCAACATAATATCTGTAGCTAATAGAGAAGGGTGCAAGGCGAAACTCTGGCGCCTTAAAACGAGAGACCTTTGGCTACGGGAAGGATCACCCAGACAGAAAAACCACACACCAACCCGTCTGGACAGCGTGGTGTGTTATGTCCAAAACCTTCATATGAAAACAAAAACTTCTAGAACCCGGCCCTCATTCTCCGGAGGCCAACCTGATACTGATCACGGCAGCGATCAGCGAAGGAAGGCAGAGGGTGCTAACAATCCCCGGAGACCCGGAAAAGGCTGCCAACAGATGACCATTGCTACATATAACGCAAGAACATTGTCCAGCGATGCCAAACTTGTAGAGTTTCAAGAAGAGCTCCGGAATATCCACTGGGATGTTGTCGGACTCAGCGAAGTAAGGCGTAAAGGTGAGAGTATTATTACTTTACAAAGCGGACATGTGCTGTACTCCAAAGGAACCGATGAAGGACGCACGAGCGGTGTTGGATTTGTTGTCAACAAAGCCTGGAGGGACCGCATAGTCGAGTTCAACTGCATTTCTGACAGGGTCGCAAGCGTGATACTTAAAATCAATGCTAGGTACCGGATTCAGATTTTGCAAGTATATGCTCCGACACAGAGCTATCCAGATGAAAAGGTGGAAGAGTTTTACGAGGAAATAACATCCTTGAAAAATAAAAGTAAATGCCACTTCAACATCATAATGGGAGATTTCAATGCACGTATTGGATCATACCAAAGAGATGACGTAGCGGTCGGACATTTCGAACATGGCTCAAGGGATGGTAGAGGGGACATGCTTGTGGAGTTTGCTGAAACCAACAATCTTCACATCATGAATTCCTTTTTTCAACATAAACCTACACGTAAATGGACGTGGAGAAGCCCGACAGGAAGGACCAGCGAAATCGATTACATCCTCACTGACAGAAAATATACATTTTTAAACTGTAAGGTGATCTATCAGTTTAACACCGGCAGTGATCACCGGATGGTGAGATGTAAGATAAGATTGAACGTCAAATCAGAAAGATCCAAACTGCAGAAGAAGTCAAATGCTCGCGTATACCTGCAGAACAATACTGAATTCCAAAATGAACTCAAAAATGCACTATCGGCTTTCTTAGATGAGAACGAAACCGTTTCCCTATCCAACGCGGAGGATATAACGAATATTATTCTACAATGTGCAGAAAAAACAGGCGTAAAAAGCTCAGAAGTTACACCTTCCACCAAGCTTTCGAAGGTAACATTGAATCTTATGGAGCAGAGAAGGAAAACCAAGAGCGATAGACAGGCACAAAACGATATGGAGTTTTCATCACTTTGCAAAACCCTCCGAAGGAAGATTAGAGAAGACCTTCGTAAATTCAATGTAAACCTCATACAAGAAATTGTGAAAGCAGGCAGAAGTTTAAACAAAAACAAGCAATGCTTGTCGATAGGAAAACGTCAAATCACAGCACTAAAAGCAAAAGATGGTTCTATCGTCAGATATTGGGAACACTTGTTAAGCCGAGTTGAAGAGTTCTACAGCGATCTCTACAGTGATGACACTGACAATACGACTATAGACTTAGATCTTCAGAGAAATGGAAATTCGGAAGACCATACTCCCGAAATTACATCCTGGGAAGTAACCCATGCTTTAAATTACATGAAAAGTGGGAAAGCCCCCGGGGAAGACGGTTTAACGATAGATATCCTCAAAAAAGCAGGAAAGGATGCAAATGAAGTACTTGCACAATTGTTCACAGCCTGCATATGCAAAGAGGATGTCCCAGAGGTATGGAAAAATGCCAGCATTGTCATTCTTCACAAAAAAAGGTGAAAAAAGGTCCAATAAGTCTACTCCCTATTCTCTATTCGTTCACAAAAATTCTCTCAAACCGTCTGCAAAATGTACTAGACGAGAACCAACCGAGAGAACAAGCCGGATTTAGAGGAGGATACAGCACTATGGACCATATCAAAGTCGTCAGAGAAATCATAGAGCGGTACCAGGAATACAAACTTCCACTATGCATGGGTTTTATAGACTATGAGAAGGCGTTTGATTCGATAAAGAAATGTTCAATACTCGACGCACTCAGAAAACAAGGAATCCCTGGACGCTATATAAATATTTTCAATAATATATACAGTAGCGCAACAGCATCTGTAAATCTCCATAAACCATTGCGCAGATTTCCTATCAGCAAAGGAGTCCGACAAGGTGATACAATCTCACCTAAACTATTTACAGCTACCCTTGAAGACTTATTCAGGCAACTTGACTGGAATGACAAAGGGATCCCCATAAATGGAGAATACCTGAGTCATCTGCGCTTTGCCGATGACATAGTAATTTTCTCGCAAGACTCAGAAGACCTCCAAAGCAGAATGCAGGAACTCGCTGAAGTAAGCAACAAAGTAGGTTTGAAAATAAATGTAACAAAGACGAAAGTCATGTTCAACTGCTTTGCAGGCCAAAAAGAGATCCTCATCAATGGCACTCAGCTCGAACAGGTGAAAGGCTACATCTATCTGGGACAACAAGTATCTATAGATGGATGTATATTTGATGAAATTGTTCGCAGAGTAAAGCTAGGCTGGAGTGCTTTTGGCCGCCTGAATAATGTCTTCAAAAGTGACCTTCCACTGTGCCTAAAGCGCAAAGTGTTCAACCAGTGTGTGCTTCCCGTGATGACATATGCGTGTGAAACATGGACCCTAAGTAAAAGAGAGATCCAGAAACTTAGAGTAGCACAACGTGGTATGGAGAGGTGCATGCTGGGCATAACGCGAAAGGAGAAAAAGAGGAATGAGTGGATAAGGAAGCAGACAAGGGTTTGCGATGTAATAGAGTTTATTAAAAGCCTTAAATGGAGATGGGCTGGACACATAGCTCGAAGAAGAGACAATCGTTGGACAAATCTAGTCATCCAGTGGTATCCAAGAAGTACAAAACGTCCACAAGGTAGACCTAGAGGCCGCTGGATCGATGAAATGATAAAGTTCTGCGGAAGTACGTGGCAACGCAATGCACAGGACCGAGAGAAGTGGAAGCAACTTGAAAAGGCCTTCATCCAGCAGTGGATAGATTCAGGCTGATGATGATGATGATACCTGTTTTATATCGTACATAGTACGCGGACCAAAATTATAGTACAAATACTATAATTATAGTACGGTTGGTAACACTGGCGCTGGCCTTTCTGGATTTAACTCCTGGTGAGGTCACAATGTGATTTTCTTTCCCCAAACCTCGTGTTTGTGATTGTCTCACTAATTCTATGATTAACTACACCACTGTGATTGTAGCCTATTGTATTGTCAAAAAAATAAAAATAACTTTTGACAACAAATTGACGTTAGTGTCTTTACAACACTGTTATCCTATTCTATATTCATGCAATACGTCCTGTATGAAGTTGAAAAATGAACTACCCAAGTAGAGTATACGTTTTATAACTTTGCACTTTTTACTACAGTAATACGCCTCTGCTTGATTACCTCGCATAAAATTAGATCAAATGATATTAAATTGTATTAATAAATCTAGTAATAAATAATATATGTAAAAAAAATATTTTTAGAATATATTACATCATTTTTATCCTAGCGCCGGTGTGCAAAGTTATGAAGCACAATATACTCTACACTGCGATCAAGGTGATTGTTACAAATTTGCGTCACACATTTTTGACTAGTTCGCTAATGTTTCTGTTGAAATTTTCTATACATTGTTTAACTCACCAGCCCTTTCCGATATGATTAAAAAAATCGATTACATAACTGTGTAAAATCTATCAAATGAATTTACTTTGTCGAATGTTTAAATTAGTATTAAAATAAATGTGTGTAATGCAATGACATTAATATGGACGAAGCATCTGGGAAAAAAAATGACACTCATTTTTTTGTCAGGTCTGCCGAATGGCATAATCTGTTCTAACGCACTTACAATAAAGGTGATATTGCTATAAATTCCTGATGCTTTTTGTTGGGTCTGCTGAATGGTTCGGTTCGAAAGGGTTCGCTCAAATGAACATTGACACTAGAAACACTGTTCTAACACCATTCCAATAAAGGTCATATTGCTATAAATTCCCGATGCTTTTTGTTGGATCAGCCGAATGGTTCGGTTTGAAAGGGTTCGCTCAAATGAACATTGACACTAGAAGCACTCTTCTAACACCATTCCAATAAAGGTCATATTGATATAAATTCCCGATGTTTTTGTTGGGTCCGCCGAATGGTTCGGTTCGAACGGGTTCGCTCAAATGAACATTGACACTAGAAACACTGTTCTAACACCTTTCCAATAAAGGTCATATTGCTATAAATTCCCCATGCTTTTTGTTGGGTCAGCCGAATGGTTCGGTTCGAAAGGGTTCGCTCAAATGAACATTGACACTAGAAGCACTCTTCTAACACCATTCCAATAAAGGTCATATTGCTATAAATTCCCGATGTTTTTGTTGGGTCCGCCGAATGGTTCGGTTCGAACGGGTTCGCTCAAATGAACATTGACACTAGAAACACTGTTCAAACGCCAATACAATAAAGGTCATATTGCTATAAATTCCCGATACGTGATATCGCATAATGGATATTGCGTGACGTCTACCTATACATGTGCGAATGTCGCTATGCGCGAATTTACTTGCTAGCCACTGTATTGAGTGCCATTAATAATGTCATTGGTATAATGGGATCCTTAGTACAGTAAACCTCCGATAATGCGTGTGTGGTTTATCCATGCATGAATTTAATTTAAAAAAAAACACTCACTTTCATGTTTACGGGTCCTATAAGTAAAAAATGTATAACAATCATGTGTTGCGGCAACCCATCTGGTGTCAGCTGTTGACACTTTATTGGAATACATCGACCAATGGGAATTCGAATATAACGATATACTCTTCGTAATTAAATTCGAACTGATATTAGAAAGATTCCTGCAAACAAACCAAAATCACAGATTTTCTTGATAAATAATGATAATTAAACATGTTAAAATTATTGTCTGCTTTAGAAATATATAATAATATGTAGTATTTTAAGCATAGTTCGGATTATCTGTGTTTTTTGTTTATTCGTGCCGTCTCTCCCCGCCATTAGACTGAATAATGGGGAGTCTGCGGTACAACTGAAATGACAGTTATAAATTACTAAGTACATGGATTCTCGAGTTAAAGTCATGACATGGCTATCTGTCACCCATAGACTGTAACCAAGTGTCTTAGGGTAACATTATCCATGACAATATTTTAACCATTAGTGTGAACACGAAAGTATTATATTATGGTAACCTTTGGTTTAAGTTATGTTTCTCTTGTTTTCTTTAATTACTGTCTATGTCATGTTTAAATAATAATTTCAATTCAATTACCTACCTACCTATATACGATTATTATAATCCTCATATTAATTACTTTCAATCAAATATTTTCCATTTATGTATCCATCTCATAAGTATAATTACTGTTTTATATTATAAATTAAGCATTAATAATTGCTACAATAAATTTTATATAATATTGATATGCATTGTTTTTCTTTTTTCTTTGACCATGTCCGCTCCTTAGTTGGAGTGTATGAACACCACACAGTGCCTTCAAGAATCCCTTCTTCTCGCCAATCTTATATGTCTTCTTAGGTTACCTATGTTAGATACCCGCCATAATATAAACTCTATGGATAGTATTTAGCCGTCTTCCAGAACGCTGCAATCCAGTTGGCTTGAAGAACAGGCAATTTAGATTGAAATTCGAGCCTGGTTCAACGTTATTACTCTCAGTATGATAAGAGGCTGTTTGGTTTGCTCTCTTACCTTCTCGTTACTGCTAAAAAAGTGCACTCGCATACCCACTATCCGTAGTAATCGCAATTCTATACTTATTAACAAAACTCATGGTCTTTCATCGTGGGTCTGAGGGAAGAAAAAATAAATAATGGAAAAACAGTGGTTTCTCTATGGCCTGCACATTTTGAAGCGGGCCCTTAGGCCAGGAAGTTTGATGGGCCCCCTACCTATTTCTAAGGTTAAGGGCTGTGATGTTCTACAATAGTGTTCTCCGAATCCGAACCCACGGTTCCACGAAATGTAATGAAGAGTATTTTTTGTATTTTACTGACGGCACTGCTATTGTGCCCTCATTAGTTGCCCATTAGATATAATTAGCATGTTATTTAAATGTGGTTATTAAATATAATTAAATGCTCCGCGGTGAAAGGGTAAATAAATTCACTTGAATTATTGAGTGGTCGGCTCGTCATCATATGGCGCACTGATTGCGACCCCCTTTTGTGAGGTGTCTTGAAATTTGTACGTATACAGTTCACCGCAGGACATTTCTTCGTATGCCATTGTACGTGGAACGTGTGTTCCTATAACATTATTTTAATCAAATGACGAGTTCTTCGTTCAACATTTCACCGTGGAATATTTATATTTTGTACGTATCTTACACAATGCGGCGATAGTTTGTAAATAGTAAAATTCCAATTAGATTCAATACGAATTTTATGAGATGTCTTTATTGGTTTTAAATATTTTTAATAATGAACTAGGTAAATTTTATATATCCGATGTGATTGTAATTATAATGTAATTACCTAGGTACCTATTTTCTTCTTTTCCCTTATATTCCGATGGTTATATTACGTATTTTTACAACGTTTTTCTTAGGTCGTATTCTTATTTGTCCGGTGGTTGTTTGCCCAGTACAAATCTTGCAATCGATTTTTAACTAACTTCACGACTAGCTAGACATTTGAAACTTTTGGAATATATCAGAACACGACGACAATGCATTATTTTAATACTTTTAGCCATCTTTAAGCAGAATTGAATTCATTTTTAGTTAATTCTGTTTTGTATGAAAAGTTATTTCTATACCATTATTGGTTGCTAGCTGGTCCTAGCAACTAAATTATTAAATAATAATACGTATGTTACTATGGAAATCAATATGAAATGACATTTTCATTATTCAGTATTTGAGTCGTATAGTTCCTATATACGATAAGTCCACTTTGATAAAATGTTTGCAAACTAAATATTTTCATTTAAAATTACTTCTTATGAAAACCTATGATTGAATTTATATTATGGTGGTGTGTTGTTTTTATACAAATATTCACAATAAAATTAATCATTTTCATAGCAGTAAAGGAGAAATTGACAAAACAGTGATGGATTGATCGGCATTTGGAACTAACTGTCAAATTTATCGTATTTAGGAACCCAGTAGGTGTGACTTATCGGTCTTTGTTTCTCAACGCTAACGATGAGTGATTGAGTAGTATAGGGTAAATAAAAAACAATTATTATTTCAATAAATACAAAAATAATTTGTTAGAATGATTTCATTCATTGGTGATCTGGGAATTTTCGTCAGTAAAATAAAAATCATATTTTCACTATCAGCGTGATGAGTTGGTCCGCTTGGAAGGAAAATATATTTTGACAATAGCAAAATGAATTAGGTATGTACCTAGGTACCTACTTACTTACCTAAAGCATTATTTGATTTAAAATGCATTTATATTTTGAGAATACTGGATTTGTTAACATAAAATATTACCTATATAAAAATAATTACAAGATAAAAAAGAACTTTTTATATACAATGTTTTTAAATTCTGTTGAACCATATCAACTTGGCTTGACTTGACTAGCTTAAACGATTTAAAAAAAATTGTAAGTACTTGACAATATGTCATAATGATTTCAATAGTAAGGCACGTATATATTAATAATTTAGTTGCTAGGACCCCAGACCCCTAGCAACCGATAATGGTGTCGAAATAACTTTTCATACAAAACAGAATTAACTGAAAATGAATTCAATTCTACTTAAAGGGCTAAAAGTATTAAAAGAATGCATTGGCATCGTGTTCTGATATATTCTAAAAGTTTCAAATGTCTACCTAGTCGGGAAATTAGTTAAAAACCGATTGCAAGATTTGTACCGGACAAAGCATCACCGGACAAATAAGAATACAAGCTAAGAAAAACGTTGTAAAAACAACCGAACTGTTTATTTTAAAACACATTTAATAGGTATTAAACTATCACATAGGTACATATGGAAATTTAATAGTTTGTATGTTTTTTATGCACCGTTAAGCTAGTTTTATTTACACATGAAAAAGAACATCCATTACATAGAACTCCATTTCATCAAAACTGTCGCTTATTCATTTAAGCCTTTCATACGTCGACGGCGTTTGAAAGGCTATCGGGAATAACCGACAAAATACAAAATGTTCAAAAGTTAAGAATATTGGGAAAAAAATCATTCTAAATCACCCAATGGTTCGATTTTTAAAATTTGCACTTTTATAAGGTCCTGAAGATTGTGTCTAAGTGGTGGTGTTGATACTTTTTAAAAATATGTCTCAATTTAAGAATTAGTGTCGCTTATGCAATTCGGTCACAAAAATAGAATCAGAAAAAGGGGTCTAACTAAAAATTATAATAGCCGTACTGAGAAGTAAGAAGCAGATATTACGTTTCATATGTAGGTAAGTTTACACATAATATGTGTGTGATAGTTTATTTGTAAGTATATTATTACTTATATATTTTAATATCAAGTGATGAAGTTTTTTTTACTAATAGCTTAAATTATGGATCTCTGTGTCTAATGGCAGTGGCGAGGAGTGGAGGTAGGCTGTTGAGATGCAACATAAATAGTGCGCACTATACTTTTTGTCAGTCATAATTATTTGTTTTCTTTGAACTAAGAATACAGGCAGATGGTGCTGTTAGTTTTTAAAATTCAATTAAGCCCTGCCTTCTCCAAACCATTATAGTTCAGGTGTGCTATGCGCGACCCGACGAAAATGGTGCACTCGTTTACAGTCGTATTTATTTATTTTCGTTGAATTAAGGATACATCCTATTAATACTTTGGACGCTGAAGACGCACCTGGCGCGTAATGACCAGGCGGCCGATCGATGTAATTAACGTGCATTTTAAAGGTGGTAATTAAAAAATCATTAGAAAGACAGCAGCTAATAGTCGAATATTTTTTTAGTATTATATCTCTTAGATCAGTAGGATCTAATTGAATTTTAAAATCTTAGTTAAATTTAGTAAACATTGCAATTTAGAGTTCAATGAAAACTTATGTTATGTTTGACTGACAAAATTTAGTATGCACTATGTATACCCGGTATGCACAACCTACGTCCACCCTTCGTCACTGAAAAGAAGACGGATATAGTTTTGGCATTCTTATCGTCTACAGAAATATAGTTCGCCGATTTATTGACTATAACCAAATTTCCTTATTACGCCAAGCCATAGAACTTTTACTATTTCTGAGTTCCTTGCGCCAAGCTCTCATTCATAAGGGCTGCGCAAGAGTATGTGTGTCGTTAACATTAAATCGGGGTTCTAGGATCATAAGGGCGAAATTACAAAATGGCTGTTTTGAGTTAAATATTGCATTGTCTTGCTAGAACGCAGTTCTATTATATGTACAAAGATGAAACTCGTACGTATAGCGGTTTGCCAGACATTACTCGGCGTATCTACAAATCAATATGGAATTTTAGTTTCATATAGGCGAACACCTTTTTACGCCTGTGTGACTGACATTAATGCCGATTGATTAAGGACAGTTCGGCGTAAGCGGCGTTTCGTCTTTATGACACCGACATAAAGTTTAGTTTATGGAAATTTCGTAATTTTTAGTTTGGCGTAAGATGTCAATTTGACTTAAGTAAACACTTGCTATCGGTTCATATTTGCATATAAACAATGTTTTGAAGAGGTAATGATTGTGGAGATGTCGAAACAGAACCAACGTACAAGCATGCGAAGTAAGTAATTATTTATGTATATTTATTACAGTATTAAAAAAATTTTAGATATGCGAAATATACTTGTGTGGAATGATAACTCAATTTTATCAAAACTTATCCTCTTTTATCTTTCATTCATGGACAGCCTGCGGTTGACAGCGTTTGAAAGGTAATAGGGAACAAGCGTCGAAATATGAAAACTCAATTTTATCAAAACTTATCCTCTTTTACCTTTCATTCATGGACAGCCTGCGGTTGACAGCGTTTGAAAGGTAATAGGGAACAAGCGTCGAAATATGAAAACTCAATTTTATCAAAACTTATCCTCTTTTACCTTTCATTCATGGACAGCCTGCGGTTGACAGCGTTTGAAAGGTAATAGGGAATAAGCGTCGAAATATGAAAACTCAATTTCATCAAAACTTATCCTCTTTTACCTTTCATACATGGACAGCCTGCGGTTGACAGCGTTTGAAAGGTAATAGGGAACAAGCGTCGAAATATGAAAACTCAATTTTATCAAAACTTATCCTCTTTTACCTTTCATTCATGGACAGCCTGCGGTTGACAGCGTTTGAAATGTAATAGGGAATAAGCGTCGAAATATGAAAACTCAATTTCATCAAAACTTATCCTCTTTTACCTTTCATACATGGACAACCTGCGTCTGACAGCGTTTGAAAGGTAATAGGGAACAAGCGTCGAAATATGAAAACTCAATTTTATCAAAACTTATCCTTTTTTACCTTTCATTCATGGACAGCCTGCGGTTGACAGCGTTTGAAAGGTAATAGGGAATAAGCGTCGAAATATGAAAACTCAATTTCATCAAAACTTATCCTCTTTTACCTTTCATACATGGACAGCCTGCGGTTGACAGCGTTTGAAAGGTAATAGGGAATAAGCGTCGAAATATGAAAACTCAATTTCATCAAAACTTATCCTCTTTTACCTTTCATACATGGACAACCTGCGTCTGACAGCGTTTGAAAGGTAATAGGGAACAAGCGTCGAAATATGAAAACTCAATTTTATCAAAACTTATCCTTTTTTACCTTTCATTCATGGACAGCCTGCGGTTGACAGCGTTTGAAAGGTAATAGGGAATAAGCGTCGAAATATGAAAACTCAATTTCATCAAAACTTATCCTCTTTTACCTTTCATACATGGACAGCCTGCGGTTGACAGCGTTTGAAAGGTAATAGGGAACAAGCGTCGAAATATGAAAACTCAATTTTATCAAAACTTATCCTCTTTTACCTTTCATTCATGGACAGCCTGCGGTTGACAGCGTTTGAAAGGTAATAGGGAACAAGCGTCAAAATATGAAAACTCAATTTCATCAAAACTTATCCTCTTTTACCATTTTCATAGCAGTAAAGGAGAAATTGACAAAACAGTGATGGATTTATCGGCATTTGGAACTAACTGTCAAATTTATCGTATTTAGGAACCCAGTAGGTGTGACTTATCGGTCTTTGTTTCTCAACGCTAACGATGAGTGATTGAGTAGTATAGGGTAAATGAAAAACAATTATTATTTCAATAAATACAAAAATAATTTGTTAGAATGATTTCATTCATTGGTGATCTGGGAATTTTCGTCAGTAAAATAAAAATCATATTTTCACTATCAGCGTGATGAGTTGGTCCGCTTGGAAGGAAAATATATTTTGACAATAGCAAAATGAATTAGGTATGTACCTAGGTACCTACTTACTTACCTCAAGCATCATTTTTGATTTAAAATGAATTTATATTTTGAGAATACTGGATTTGTTAAGATAAAATATTACCTATATAAAAATAATTACAAGATAAAAAAGAACTTTTTATATACAATGTTTTTAAATTCTGTTGAACCATATCAACTTGGCTTGACTTGACTAGCTTAAACGATTTAAAAAAAATTGTAAGTACTTGACAATATGTCATAATGATTTCAATAGTAAGGCACGTATATATTAATAATTTAATTGCTAGGACCCCAGACCCCTAGCAACCGATAATGGTGTCGAAATAACTTTTCATACAAAACAGAATTAACTGAAAATGAATTCAATTCTACTTAAAGGGCTAAAAGTATTAAAAGAATGCATTGGCATCGTGTTCTGATATATTCTAAAAGTTTCAAATGTCTACTTAGTCGGGAAATTAGTTAAAAACCGATTGCAAGATTTGTACCGGACAAAGCATCACCGGACAAATAAGAATACAAGCTAAGAAAAACGTTGTAAAAACAACCGAACTGTTTATTTTAAAACACATTTAATAGGTATTAAACTATCACATAGGTACATATGGAAATTTAATAGTTTGTATGTTTTTATGCACCGTTAAGCTAGTTTTATTTACACATGAAAAAGAACATCCATTACATAGAACTCCATTTCATCGAAACTGTCGCTTATTCCTTTAAGCCTTTCATACGTCGACGGCGTTTGAAAGGCTATCGGGAATAACAGACAAAATACAAAATGTTCAAAAGTTAAGAATTTTGGAAAAAAAATCATTCTAAATCACCCAATGGTTCGATTTTTAAAATTTTCACTTTTATAAGGTCCTGAAGATTGTGTCTAAGTGGTGGTGTTGATACTTTTTAAAAATATGACTCAATTTAAGAATTAGTGTCGCTTATGCAATTCGGTCACAAAAATAGAATCAGAAAAAAGGGTCTAACTAAAAATTATAAAAACCGTACTGAGAAGTAAGAAGCAGAAATTACGTTTCATATGTAGGTAAGTTTACACATAATATGTGTGTGATAGTTTATTTGTAAGTATATTATTACTTATATATTTTAATATCAAGTGATGAAGTTTTTTTTACTAATAGCTTAAATAATGGATCTCTGTGTCTAATGGCAGTGGCGAGGAGTGGAGGTAGGCTGTTGAGATGCAACATAAATAGTGCGCACTATACTTTTTGTCAGTCATAATTATTTGTTTTCATTGAACTAAGAATACAGGCAGATGGTGCTGTTAGTTTTTAAAATTCAATTAAGCCCTGCCTTCTCCAAACCATTATAGTTCAGGTGTGCTATGCGCGACCCGACGAAAATGGTGCACTCGTTTACAGTCGTATTTATTTATTTTCGTTGAATTAAGAATACATCCTATTAATACTTTGGACGCTGAAGACGCACCTGGCGCGTAATGACCAGGCGGCCGATCGATGTAATTAACGTGCATTTTAAAGGTGGTAATTAAAAAATCATTAGAAAGACAGCAGCTAATAGTCGAATATTTTTTTAGTATTATATCGCTTAGATCAGTAGGATCTAATTGAATTTTAAAATCTTAGTTAAACTTAGTAAACATTGCAATTTAGAGTTCAATGAAAACTTATGTTATGTTTGACTGACAAAATTTAGTATGCACTATGTATACCCGGTATGCACAACCTACGTCCACCCTTCGTCACTGAAAAGAAGACGGATATAGTTTTGGCATTCTTTTCGTCTACAGAAATATAGTTCGCCGATTTATTGACTCTAGACAAATTTCCTTATTACGCCAAGCCATAGAACTTTTACTATTTCTGAGTTCCATGCGCCAAGCTCTCATTCATAAGGGCTGCGCAAGAGTATGTGTGTCGTTGACATTAAATCGGGGTTCTAGGATCATAAGGGCGAAATTACAAAATGGCTGTTTTGAGTTAAATATTGCATTGTCTTGCTAGAACGCAGTTCTATTATATGTACAAAGATGAAACTCGTACGTATAGCGGTTTGCCAGACATTACTCGGCGTATCTACAAATCAATATGGAATTTTAGTTTCATATAGGCGAACACCTTTTTACGCCTGTGTGACTGACATTAATGCCGATTGATTAAGGACAGTTCGGCGTAAGCGGCGTTTCGTCTTTATGACACCGACATAAAGTTTAGTTTATGGAAATTTCGTAATTTTTAGTTTGGCGTAAGATGTCAATTTGACTTAAGTAAACACTTGCTATCGGTTCATATTTGCATATAAACAATGTTTTGAAGAGGTAATGATTGTGGAGATGTCGAAACAGAACCAACGTACAAGCATGCGAAGTAAGTAATTATTTATGTATATTTATTACAGTATTAAAAAAATTTTAGATATGCGAAATATACTTGTGTGGAATGATAACTCAATTTTATCAAAAATTATCCTCTTTTACCTTTCATTCATGGACAGCCTGCGGTTGACAGCGTTTGAAAGGTAATAGGGAACAAGCGTCGAAATATGAAAACTCAATTTTATCAAAACTTATCCTTTTTTACCTTTCATTCATGGACAGCCTGCGGTTGACAGCGTTTGAAAGTTAATAGGGAATAAGCGTCGAAATATGAAAACTCAATTTCATCAAAACTTATCCTCTTTTACCTTTCATACATGGACAGCCTTCGGTTGACAGCGTTTGAAAGGTAATACGGAACAAGCGTCGAAATATGAAAACTCAATTTTATCAAAACTTATCCTCTTTTACCTTTCATTCATAGACAGCCTGCGGTTGACAGCGTTTGAAAGGTAATAGGGAATAAGCGTCGAAATATGAAAACTCAATTTCATCAAAACTTATCCTCTTTTACCTTTCATACATGGACAGCCTGCGGTTGACAGCGTTTGAAAGGTAATAGGGAACAAGCGTCGAAATATGAAAACTCAATTTTATCAAAACTTATCCTTTTTTACCTTTCATTCATGGACAGCCTGCGGTTGACAGCGTTTGAAAGGTAATAGGGAATAAGCGTCGAAATATGAAAACTCAATTTCATCAAAACTTATCCTCTTTTACCTTTCATACATGGACAGCCTGCGGTTGACAGCGTTTGAAAGGCAATAGGGAACAATCGTCGAAATATGAAAACTCAATTTCATCAAAACTTATCCTTTTTTACCTTTCATTCATGGACAGCCTGCGGTTGACAGCGTTTGAAAGGTAATAGGGAATAAGCGTTGAAATATGAAAACTCAATTTCATCAAAACTTATCCTCTTTTACCTTTCATACATGGACAGCCTGCGGTTGACAGCGTTTGAAAGGTAATAGGGAACAAGCGTCGAAATATGAAAACTCAATTTCATCAAAACTTATCCTCTTTTACCTTTCATTCATGGACAGCCTGCGGTTGACAGCGTTTGAAAGGTAATAGGGAACAAGCGTCGAAATATGAAAACTCAATTTTATCAAAACTTATCCTTTTTTACCTTTCATTCATGGACAGCCTGCGCTTGACAGCGTTTGAAAGGTAATAGGGAATAAGCGTCGAAATATGAAAATACAATTTCATCAAAACTTATCCTCTTTTACCTTTCATACATGGACAGCCTTCGGTTGACAGCGTTTGAAAGGTAATAGGGAACAAGCGTCGAAATATGAAAACTCAATTTTATCAAAACTTATCCTCTTTTACCTTTCATTCATAGACAGCCTGCGGTTGACAGCGTTTGAAAGGTAATAGGGAATAAGCGTCGAAATATGAAAACTCAATTTCATCAAAACTTATCCTCTTTTACCTTTTATACATGGACAGCCTGCGGTTGACAGCGTTTGAAAGGTAATAGGGAACAATCGTCGAAATATGAAAACTCAATTTTATCAAAACTTATCCTTTTTTACCTTTCATTCATGGACAGCCTGCGGTTGACAGCGTTTGAAAGGTAATAGGGAATAAGCGTTGAAATATGAAAACTCAATTTCATCAAAACTTATCCTCTTTTACCTTTCATACATGGACAGCCTGCGGTTGACAGCGTTTGAAAGGTAATAGGGAACAAGCGTCGAAATATGAAAACTCAATTTCATCAAAACTTATCCTCTTTTACCTTTCATTCATGGACAGCCTGCGGTTGACAGCGTTTGAAAGGTAATAGGGAACAAGCGTCGAAATATGAAAACTCAATTTTATCAAAACTTATCCTTTTTTACCTTTCATTCATGGACAGCCTGCGGTTGACAGCGTTTGAAAGGTAATAGGGAATAAGCGTCGAAATATGAAAACTCAATTTCATCAAAACTTATCCTCTTTTACCTTTCATACATGGACAGCCTTCGGTTGACAGCGTTTGAAAGGTAATAGGGAACAAGCGTCGAAATATGAAAACTCAATTTTATCAAAACTTATCCTCTTTTACCTTTCATTCATAGACAGCCTGCGGTTGACAGCGTTTGAAAGGTAATAGGGAATAAGCGTCGAAATATGAAAACTCAATTTCATCAAAACTTATCCTCTTTTACCTTTTATACATGGACAGCCTGCGGTTGACAGCGTTTGAAAGGTAATAGGGAACAAGCCTCGAAATATGAAAACTCAATTTTATCAAAACTTATCCTTTTTTACCTTTCATTCATGGACAGCCTGCGGTTGACAGCGTTTGAAAGGTAATAGGGAATAAGCGTCGAAATATGAAAACTCAATTTCATCAAAACTTATCCTCTTTTACCTTTCATACATGGACAGCCTGCGGTTGACAGCGTTTGAAAGGTAATAGAGAACAAGCGTCGAAATATGAAAACTCAATTTTATCAAAACTTATCCTCTTTTACCTTTCATTCATGGACAGCCTGCGGTTGACAGCGTTTGAAAGGTAATAGGGAACAAGCGTCAAAATATGAAAACTCAATTTCATCAAAACTTATCCTCTTTTACCATTTTCATAGCAGTAAAGGAGAAATTGACAAAACAGTGATGGATTTATCGGCATTTGGAACTAACTGTCAAATTTATCGTATTTAGGAACCCAGTAGGTGTGATTTATCGGTCTTTGTTTCTCAACGCTAACGATGAGTGATTGAGTAGTATAGGGTAAATTAAAAACAATTATTATTTCAATAAATACAAAAATAATTTGTTAGAATGATTTCATTCATTGGTGATCTGGGAATTTTCGTCAGTAAAATAAAAATCATATTTTCACTATCAGCGTGATGAGTTGGTCCGCTTGGAAGGAAAATATATTTTGACAATAGCAAAATGAATTAGGTATGTACCTAGGTACCTACTTACTTACCTAAAGCATCATTTTTGATTTAAAATGAATTTATATTTTGAGAATACTGGATTTGTTAAGATAAAATATTACCTATATAAAAATAATTACAAGATAAAAAAGAACTTTTTATATACAACGTTTTTAAATTCTGTTGAACCATATCAACTTGGCTTGACTTGACTAGCTTAAACGATTTAAAAAAAATTGTAAGTACTTGACAATATGTCATAATGATTTCAATAGTAAGGCACGTATATATTAATAATTTAGTTGCTAGGACCCCAGACCCCTAGCAACCGATAATGGTGTCGAAATAACTTTTCATACAAAACAGAATTAACTGAAAATGAATTCAATTCTACTTAAAGGGCTAAAAGTATTAAAAGAATGCATTGGCATCGTGTTCTGATATATTCTAAAAGTTTCAAATGTCTAGCTAGTCGAGAAATTAGTTAAAAATCGATTGCAAGATTTGTACCTGACAAAGCATCACCGGACAAATAAGAATACAAGCTATGAAAAACGTTGTAAAAACAACCGAACTGTTTATTTTAAAACACATTTAATAGGTATTAAACTATCACATAGGTACATATGGAAATTTAATAGTTTGTATGTTTTTTATGCACCGTTAAGCTAGTTTTATTTACACATGAAAAAGAACATCCATTACATAGAACTCCATTTCATCGAAACTGTCGCTTATTCCTTTAAGCCTTTCATACGTCGACGGCGTTTGAAAGGCTATCGGAAATAACCGACAAAATACAAAATGTTCAAAAGTTAAGAATTTTGGAAAAAAAATCATTCTAAATCACCCAATGGGTTGATTTTTAAAATTTGCACTTTTATAAGGTCCTGAAGATTGTGTCTAAGTGGTGGTGTTGATACTTTTTAAAAATATGACTCAATTTAAGAATTAGTGTCGCTTATGCAATTCGGTCACAAAAATAGAATCAGAAAAAAGGGTCTAACTAAAAATTATAATAGCCGTACTGAGAAGTAAGAAGCAGAAATTACGTTTCATATGTAGGTAAGTTTACACATAATATGTGTGTGATAGTTTATTTGTAAGTATATTATTACTTATATATTTTAATATCAAGTGATGAAGTTTTTTTTACTAATAGCTTAAATAATGGATCTCTGTGTCTAATGGCAGTGGCGAGGAGTGGAGGTAGGCTGTTGAGATGCAACATAAATAGTGCGCACTATACTTTTTGTCAGTCATAATTATTTGTTTTCATTGAACTAAGAATACAGGCAGATGGTGCTGTTAGTTTTTAAAATTCAATTAAGCCCTGCCTTTCCAAACCATTATAGTTCAGGTGTGCTATGCGCGACCCGACGAAAATGGTGCACTCGTTTACAGTCGTATTTATTTATTTTCGTTGAATTAAGAATACATCCTATTAATACTTTGGACGCTGAAGACGCACCTGGCGCGTAATGACCAGGCGGCCGATCGATGTAATTAACGTGCATTTTAAAGGTGGTAATTAAAAAATCTTTAGAAAGACAGCAGCTAATAGTCGAATATTTTTTTAGTATTATATCGCTTAGATCAGTAGGATCTAATTGAATTTTAAAATCTTAGCTAAACTTAGTAAACATTGCAATTTAGAGTTCAATGAAAACTTATGTTATGTTTGACTGACAAAATTTAGTATGCACTATGTATACCCGGTATGCACAACCTACGTCCACCCTTCGTCACTGAAAAGAAGACGGATATAGTTTTGGCATTCTTATCGTCTACAGAAATATAGTTAGCCGATTTATTGATTCTAAACAAATTTCCTTATTACGCCAAGCCATAGAACTTTTACTATTTCTGAGTTCCATGCGCCAAGCTCTCATTCATAAGGGCTGCGCAAGAGTATGTGTGTCGTTGACATTAAATCGGGGTTCTAGGATCATAAGGGCGAAATTACAAAATGGCTGTTTTGAGTTAAATATTGCATTGTCTTGCTAGAACGCAGTTCTATTATATGTACAAAGATTATAATATGTACGAATTTTAGTTTCATATAGGCGAACACCTTTTTACGCCTGTGTGACTGACATTAATGCCGATTGATTAAGGACAGTTCGGCGTAAGCGGCGTTTCGTTTTTATGACACCGACATAAAGTTTAGTTTATGGAAATTTCGTAATTTTTAGTTTGGCGTTAGATGTCAATTTGACTTAAGTAAACACTTGCTATCGGTTCATATTTGCATATAAACAATGTTTTGAAGAGGTAATGATTGTGGAGATGTCGAAACAGAACCAACGTACAAGCATGCGAAGTAAGTAATTATTTATGTATATTTATTACAGTATTAAAAAAATTTTAGATATGCGAAATATACTTGTGTGGAATGATAACTCAATTTTATCTAAACTTATCCTCTTTTATCTTTCATTCATGGACAGCCTGCGGTTGACAGCGTTTGAAAGGTAATAGGGAACAAGCGTCGAAATATGAAAACTCAATTTTATCAAAACTTATCCTCTTTTACCTTTCATTCATGGACAGCCTGCAGTTGACAGCGTTTGAAAGGTAATAGGGAATAAGCGTCGAAATATGAAAACTCAATTTCATCAAAACTTATCCTCTTTTACCTTTCATACATGGACAGCCTGCGGTTGACAGCGTTTGAAAGGTAATAGGGAACAAGCGTCGAAATATGAAAACTCAATTTTATCAAAACTTAGCCTCTTTTACCTTTCATTCATGGACAGCCTGCGGTTGACAGCGTTTGAAATGTAATAGGGAATAAGCGTCGAAATATGAAAACTCAATTTCATCAAAACTTATCCTCTTTTACCTTTCATACATGGACAGCCTGCGGTTGACAGCGTTTGAAAGGTAATAGGGAAAGAGCGTCGAAATATGAAAACTCAATTTTATCAAAACTTATCCTTTTTTACCTTTCATTCATGGACAGCCTGCGGTTGACAGCGTTTGAAAGGTAATAGGGAATAAGCGTCGAAATATGAAAACTAAATTTCATCAAAACTTATCCTCTTTTACCTTTCATACATGGACAGCCTGCGGTTGACAGCGTTTGAAAGGTAATAGGGAACAAGCGTCAAAATATGAAAACTCAATTTCATCAAAACTTATCCTCTTTTACCATTTTCATAGCAGTAAAGGAGAAATTGACAAAACAGTGATGGATTTATTGGCATTTGGAACTAACTGTCAAATTTATCGTATTTAGGAACCCAGTAGGTGTGACTTATCGGTCTTTGTTTCTCAACGCTAACGATGAGTGATTGAGTAGTATAGGGTAAATAAAAAACAATTATTATTTCAATAAATACAAAAATAATTTGTTAGAATGATTTCATTCATTGGTGATCTGGGAATTTTCGTCAGTAAAATAAAAATCATATTTTCACTATCAGCGTGATGAGTTGGTCCGCTTGGAAGGAAAATATATTTTGACAATAGCAAAATGAATTAGGTATGTACCTAGGTACCTACTTACTTACCTAAAGCATTATTTGATTTAAAATGCATTTATATTTTGAGAATACTGGATTTGTTAACATAAAATATTACCTATATAAAAATAATTACAAGATAAAAAAGAACTTTTTATATACAATGTTTTTAAATTCTGTTGAACCATATCAACTTGGCTTGACTTGACTAGCTTAAACGATTTAAAAAAAATTGTAAGTACTTGACAATATGTCATAATGATTTCAATAGTAAGGCACGTATATATTAATAATTTAGTTGCTAGGACCCCAGACCCCTAGCAACCGATAATGGTGTCGAAATAACTTTTCATACAAAACAGAATTAACTGAAAATGAATTCAATTCTACTTAAAGGGCTAAAAGTATTAAAAGAATGCATTGGCATCGTGTTCTGATATATTCTAAAAGTTTCAAATGTCTACCTAGTCGGGAAATTAGTTAAAAACCGATTGCAAGATTTGTACCGGACAAAGCATCACCGGACAAATAAGAATACAAGCTAAGAAAAACGTTGTAAAAACAACCGAACTGTTTATTTTAAAACACATTTAATAGGTATTAAACTATCACATAGGTACATATGGAAATTTAATAGTTTGTATGTTTTTATGCACCGTTAAGCTAGTTTTATTTACACATGAAAAAGAACATCCATTACATAGAACTCCATTTCATCGAAACTGTCGCTTATTCCTTTAAGCCTTTCATACGTCGACGGCGTTTGAAAGGCTATCGGGAATAACAGACAAAATACAAAATGTTCAAAAGTTAAGAATTTTGGAAAAAAAATCATTCTAAATCACCCAATGGTTCGATTTTTAAAATTTTCACTTTTATAAGGTCCTGAAGATTGTGTCTAAGTGGTGGTGTTGATACTTTTTAAAAATATGACTCAATTTAAGAATTAGTGTCGCTTATGCAATTCGGTCACAAAAATAGAATCAGAAAAAAGGGTCTAACTAAAAATTATAATAGCCGTACTGAGAAGTAAGAAGCAGAAATTACGTTTCATATGTAGGTAAGTTTACACATAATATGTGTGTGATAGTTTATTTGTAAGTATATTATTACTTATATATTTTAATATCAAGTGATGAAGTTTTTTTTACTAATAGCTTAAATAATGGATCTCTGTGTCTAATGGCAGTGGCGAGGAGTGGAGGTAGGTTGTTGAGATGCAACATAAATAGTGCGCACTATACTTTTTGTCAGTCATAATTATTTGTTTTCATTGAACTAAGAATACAGGCAGATGGTGCTGTTAGTTTTTAAAATTCAATTAAGCCCTGCCTTCTCCAAACCATTATAGTTCAGGTGTGCTATGCGCGACCCGACGAAAATGGTGCACTCGTTTACAGTCGTATTTATTAATTTTCGTTGAATTAAGAATACATCCTATTAATACTTTGGACGCTGAAGACGCACCTGGCGCGTAATGACCAGGCGGCCGATCGATGTAATTAACGTGCATTTTAAAGGTGGTAATTAAAAAATCTTTAGAAAGACAGCAGCTAATAGTCGAATATTTTTTTAGTATTATATCGCTTAGATCAGTAGGATCTAATTGAATTTTAAAATCTTAGCTAAACTTAGTAAACATTGCAATTTAGAGTTCAATGAAAACTTATGTTATGTTTGACTGACAAAATTTAGTATGCACTATGTATACCCGGTATGCACAACCTACGTCCACCCTTCGTCACTGAAAAGAAGACGGATATAGTTTTGGCATTCTTATCGTCTACAGAAATATAGTTAGCCGATTTATTGATTCTAAACAAATTTCCTTATTACGCCAAGCCATAGAACTTTTACTATTTCTGAGTTCCATGCGCCAAGCTCTCATTCATAAGGGCTGCGCAAGAGTATGTGTGTCGTTGACATTAAATCGGGGTTCTAGGATCATAAGGGCGAAATTACAAAATGGCTGTTTTGAGTTAAATATTGCATTGTCTTGCTAGAACGCAGTTCTATTATATGTACAAAGATGAAACTCGTACGTATAGCGGTTTGCCAGACATTACTCGGCGTATCTACAAATCAATATGGAATTTTAGTTTCATATAGGCGAACACCTTTTTACGCCTGTGTGACTGACATTAATGCCGATTGATTAAGGACAGTTCGGCGTAAGCGGCGTTTCGTCTTTATGACACCGACATAAAGTTTAGTTTATGGAAATTTCGTAATTTTTAGTTTGGCGTAAGATGTCAATTTGACTTAAGTAAACACTTGCTATCGGTTCATATTTGCATATAAACAATGTTTTGAAGAGGTAATGATTGTGGAGATGTCGAAACAGAACCAACGTACAAGCATGCGAAGTAAGTAATTATTTATGTATATTTATTACAGTATTAAAAAAATTTTAGATATGCGAAATATACTTGTGTGGAATGATAACTCAATTTTATCAAAACTTATCCTCTTTTACCTTTCATTCATGGACAGCCTGCGGTTGACAGCGTTTGAAAGGTAATAGGGAACAAGCGTCGAAATATGAAAACTCAATTTTATCTAAACTTATCCTTTTTTACCTTTCATTCATGGACAGCCTGCGGTTGACAGCGTTTGAAAGGTAATAGGGAATAAGCGTCGAAATATGAAAACTCAATTTCATCAAAACTTATCCTCTTTTACCTTTCATACATGGACAGCCTGCGGTTGACAGCGTTTGAAAGGTAATAGGGAACAAGCGTCGAAATATGAAAACTCAATTTTATCAAAACTTATCCTTTTTTACCTTTCATTCATGGACAGCCTGCGGTTGACAGCGTTTGAAAGGTAATAGGGAATAAGCGTCGAAATATGAAAACTCAATTTCATCAAAACTTATCCTCTTTTACCTTTCATACATGGACAGCCTGCGGTTGACAGCGTTTGAAAGGTAATAGGGAACAAGCGTCGAAATATGAAAACTCAATTTCATCAAAACTTATCCTTTTTTACCTTTCATTCATGGACAGCCTGCGGTTGACAGCGTTTGAAAGGTAATAGGGAATAAGCGTTGAAATATGAAAACTCAATTTCATCAAAACTTATCCTCTTTTACCTATCATACATGGACAGCCTGCGGTTGACAGCGTTTGAAAGGTAATAGGGAACAAGCGTCGAAATATGAAAACTCAATTTCATCAAAACTTATCCTCTTTTACCTTTCATTCATGGACAGCCTGCGGTTGACAGCGTTTGAAAGGTAATAGGGAACAAGCGTCGAAATATGAAAACTCAATTTTATCAAAACTTATCCTTTTTTACCTTTCATTCATGGACAGCCTGCGGTTGACAGCGTTTGAAAGGTAATAGGGAATAAGCGTCGAAATATGAAAACTCAATTTCATCAAAACTTATCCTCTTTTACCTTTCATACATGGACAGCCTTCGGTTGACAGCGTTTGAAAGGTAATAGGGAACAAGCGTCGAAATATGAAAACTCAATTTTATCAAAACTTATCCTCTTTTACCTTTCATTCATAGACAGCCTGCGGTTGACAGCGTTTGAAAGGTAATAGGGAATAAGCGTCGAAATATGAAAACTCAATTTCATCAAAACTTATCCTCTTTTACCT
This sequence comes from Rhyacophila brunnea, assembly GCF_057557595.1. Taxonomy (NCBI): domain Eukaryota; kingdom Metazoa; phylum Arthropoda; class Insecta; order Trichoptera; family Rhyacophilidae; genus Rhyacophila; species Rhyacophila brunnea. The sequence goes on from NW_028232774.1 coordinate 29,682,613, forward strand.
TTCATACATGGACAGCCTGCGGTTGACAGCGTTTGAAAGGTAATAGGGAACAAGCCTCGAAATATGAAAACTCAATTTTATCAAAACTTATCCTTTTTTACCTTTCATTCATGGACAGCCTGCGGTTGACAGCGTTTGAAAGGTAATAGGGAATAAGCGTCGAAATATGAAAACTCAATTTCATCAAAACTTATCCTCTTTTACCTTTCATACATGGACAGCCTGCGGTTGACAGCGTTTGAAAGGTAATAGGGAACAAGCGTCGAAATATGAAAACTCAATTTTATCAAAACTTATCCTCTTTTACCTTTCATTCATGGACAGCCTGCGGTTGACAGCGTTTGAAAGGTAATAGGGAACAAGCGTCAAAATATGAAAACTCAATTTCATCAAAACTTATCCTCTTTTACCATTTTCATAGCAGTAAAGGAGAAATTGACAAAACAGTGATGGATTTATCGGCATTTGGAACTAACTGTCAAATTTATCGTATTTAGGAACCCAGTAGGTGTGACTTATCGGTCTTTGTTTCTCAACGCTAACGATGAGTGATTGAGTAGTATAGGGTAAATAAAAAACAATTATTATTTCAATAAATACAAAAATAATTTGTTAGAATGATTTCATTCATTGGTGATCTGGGAATTTTCGTCAGTAAAATAAAAATCATATTTTCACTATCAGCGTGATGAGTTGGTCCGCTTGGAAGGAAAATATATTTTGACAATAGCAAAATGAATTAGGTATGTACCTAGGTACCTACTTACTTACCTAAAGCATTATTTGATTTAAAATGCATTTATATTTTGAGAATACTGGATTTGTTAAGATAAAATATTACCTATATAAAAATAATTACAAGATAAAAAAGAACTTTTTATATACAAGGTTTTTAAATTCTGTTGAACCATATCAACTTGGCTTGACTTGACTAGCTTAAACGATTTAAAAAAAATTGTAAGTACTTGACAATATGTCATAATGATTTCAATAGTAAGGCACGTATATATTAATAATTTAATTGCTAGGACCCCAGACCCCTAGCAACCGATAATGGTGTCGAAATAACTTTTCATACAAAACAGAATTAACTGAAAATGAATTCAATTCTACGTAAAGGGCTAAAAGTATTAAAAGAAGCATTGGCATCGTGTTCTGATATATTCTAAAAGTTTCAAATGTCTACCTAGTCGGGAAATTAGTTAAAAACCGATTGCAAGATTTGTACCGGACAAAGCATCACCGGACAAATAAGAATACAAGCTAAGAAAAACGTTGTAAAAACAACCGAACTGTTTATTTTAAAACACATTTAATAGGTATTAAACTATCACATAGGTACATATGGAAATTTAATAGTTTGTATGTTTTTATGCACCGTTAAGCTAGTTTTATTTACACATGAAAAAGAACATCCATTACATAGAACTCCATTTCATCGAAACTGTCGCTTATTCCTTTAAGCCTTTCATACGTCGACGGCGTTTGAAAGGCTATCGGGAATAACCGACAAAATACAAAATGTTCAAAAGTTAAGAATTTTGGAAAAAAAATCATTCTAAATCACCCAATGGTTCGATTTTTAAAATTTTCACTTTTATAAGGTCCTGAAGATTGTGTCTAAGTGGTGGTGTTGATACTTTTTAAAAATATGACTCAATTTAAGAATTAGTGTCGCTTATGCAATTCGGTCACAAAAATAGAATCAGAAAAAAGGGTCTAACTAAAAATTATAATAGCCGTACTGAGAAGTAAGAAGCAGAAATTACGTTTCATATGTAGGTAAGTTTACACATAATATGTGTGTGATAGTTTATTTGTAAGTATATTATTACTTATATATTTTAATATCAAGTGATGAAGTTTTTTTTACTAATAGCTTAAATAATGGATCTCTGTGTCTAATGGCAGTGGCGAGGAGTGGAGGTAGGTTGTTGAGATGCAACATAAATAGTGCGCACTATACTTTTTGTCAGTCATAATTATTTGTTTTCATTGAACTAAGAATACAGGCAGATGGTGCTGTTAGTTTTTAAAATTCAATTAAGCCCTGCCTTCTCCAAACCATTATAGTTCAGGTGTGCTATGCGCGACCCGACGAAAATGGTGCACTCGTTTACAGTCGTATTTATTTATTTTCGTTGAATTAAGAATACATCCTATTAATACTTTGGACGCTGAAGACGCACCTGGCGCGTAATGATCAGGCGGCCGATCGATGTAATTAACGTGCATTTTAAAGGTGGTAATTAAAAAATCATTAGAAAGACAGCAGCTAATAGTCGAATATTTTTTTAGTATTATATCGCTTAGATCAGTAGGATCTAATTGAATTTTAAAATCTTAGTTAAACTTAGTAAACATTGCAATTTAGAGTTCAATGAAAACTTATGTTATGTTTGACTGACAAAATTTAGTATGCACTATGTATACCCGGTATGCACAACCTACGTCCACCCTTCGTCACTGAAAAGAAGACGGATATAGTTTTGGCATTCTTTTCGTCTACAGAAATATAGTTCGCCGATTTATTGACTCTAAACAAATTTCCTTATTACGCCAAGCCATAGAACTTTTACTATTTCTGAGTTCCATGCGCCAAGCTCTCATTCATAAGGGCTGCGCAAGAGTATGTGTGTCGTTGACATTAAATCGGGGTTCTAGGATCATAAGGGCGAAATTACAAAATGGCTGTTTTGAGTTAAATATTGCATTGTCTTGCTAGAACGCAGTTCTATTATATGTACAAAGATGAAACTCGTACGTATAGCGGTTTGCCAGACATTACTCGGCGTATCTACAAATCAATATGGAATTTTAGTTTCATATAGGCGAACACCTTTTTACGCCTGTGTGACTGACATTAATGCCGATTGATTAAGGACAGTTCGGCGTAAGCGGCGTTTCGTCTTTATGACACCGACATAAAGTTTAGTTTATGGAAATTTCGTAATTTTTAGTTTGGCGTAAGATGTCAATTTGACTTAAGTAAACACTTGCAATCGGTTCATATTTGCATATAAACAATGTTTTGAAGAGGTAATGATTGTGGAGATGTCGAAACAGAACCAACGTACAAGCATGCGAAGTAAGTAATTATTTATGTATATTTATTACAGTATTAAAAAAATTTTAGATATGCGAAATATACTTGTGTGGAATGATAACTCAATTTTATCAAAACTTATCCTCTTTTACCTTTCATTCATGGACAGCCTGCGGTTGACAGCGTTTGAAAGGTAATAGGGAACAAGCGTCGAAATATGAAAACTCAATTTTATCAAAACTTATCCTTTTTTACCTTTCATTCATGGACAGCCTGCGGTTGACAGCGTTTGAAAGGTAATAGGGAATAAGCGTCGAAATATGAAAACTCAATTTTATCAAAACTTATCCTTTTTTACCTTTCATTCATGGACAGCCTGCGGTTGACAGCGTTTGAAAGGTAATAGGGAATAAGCGTCGAAATATGAAAACTCAATTTCATCAAAACTTATCCTCTTTTACCTTTCATACATGGACAGCCTTCGGTTGACAGCGTTTGAAAGGTAATAGGGAACAAGCGTCGAAATATGAAAACTCAATTTTATCAAAACTTATCCTCTTTTACCTTTCATTCATAGACAGCCTGCGGTTGACAGCGTTTGAAAGGTAATAGGGAATAAGCGTCGAAATATGAAAACTCAATTTCATCAAAACTTATCCTCTTTTACCTTTCATACATGGACAGCCTGCGGTTGACAGCGTTTGAAAGGTAATAGGGAACAAGCCTCGAAATATGAAAACTCAATTTTATCAAAACTTATCCTTTTTTACCTTTCATTCATGGACAGCCTGCGGTTGACAGCGTTTGAAAGGTAATAGGGAATAAGCGTCGAAATATGAAAACTCAATTTCATCAAAACTTATCCTCTTTTACCTTTCATACATGGACAGCCTGCGGTTGACAGCGTTTGAAAGGTAATAGGGAACAAGCGTCGAAATATGAAAACTCAATTTCATCAAAACTTATCCTCTTTTACCTTTCATTCATGGACAGCCTGCGGTTGACAGCGTTTGAAAGGTAATAGGGAACAAGCGTCGAAATATGAAAACTCAATTTTATCAAAACTTATCCTTTTTTACCTTTCATTCATGGACAGCCTGCGGTTGACAGCGTTTGAAAGGTAATAGGGAATAAGCGTCGAAATATGAAAACTCAATTTCATCAAAACTTATCCTCTTTTACCTTTCATACATGGACAGCCTTCGGTTGACAGCGTTTGAAAGGTAATAGGGAACAAGCGTCGAAATATGAAAACTCAATTTTATCAAAACTTATCCTCTTTTACCTTTCATTCATAGACAGCCTGCGGTTGACAGCGTTTGAAAGTTAATAGGGAATAAGCGTCGAAATATGAAAACTCAATTTCATCAAAACTTATCCTCTTTTACCTTTCATACATGGACAGCCTGCGGTTGACAGCGTTTGAAAGGTAATAGGGAACAAGCCTCGAAATATGAAAACTCAATTTTATCAAAACTTATCCTTTTTTACCTTTCATTCATGGACAGCCTGCGGTTGACAGCGTTTGAAAGGTAATAGGGAATAAGCGTCGAAATATGAAAACTCAATTTCATCAAAACTTATCCTCTTTTACCTTTCATACATGGACAGCCTGCGGTTGACAGCGTTTGGAAGGTAATAGGGAACAAGCGTCGAAATATGAAAACTCAATTTTATCAAAACTTATCCTCTTTTACCTTTCATTCATGGACAGCCTGCGGTTGACAGCGTTTGAAAGGTAATAGGGAACAAGCGTCAAAATATGAAAACTCAATTTCATCAAAACTTATCCTCTTTTACCATTTTCATAGCAGTAAAGGAGAAATTGACAAAACAGTGATGGATTTATCGGCATTTGGAACTAACTGTCAAATTTATCGTATTTAGGTACCCAGTAGGTGTGACTTATCGGTCTTTGTTTCTCAACGCTAACGATGAGTGATTGAGTAGTATAGGGTAAATAAAAAACAATTATTATTTCAATAAATACAAAAATAATTTGTTAGAATGATTTCATTCATTGGTGATCTGGGAATTTTCGTCAGTAAAATAAAAATCATATTTTCACTATCAGCGTGATGAGTTGGTCCGCTTGGAGGAAAATATATTTTGACAATAGCAAAATGAATTAGGTATGTACCTAGGTACCTACTTACTTACCTAAAGCATTATTTGATTTAAAATGCATTTATATTTTGAGAATACTGGATTTGTTAAGATAAAATATTACCTATATAAAAATAATTACAAGATAAAAAAGAACTTTTTATATACAAGGTTTTTAAATTCTGTTGAACCATATCAACTTGGCTTGACTTGACTAGCTTAAACGATTTAAAAAAAATTGTAAGTACTTGACAATATGTCATAATGATTTCAATAGTAAGGCACGTATATATTAATAATTTAATTGCTAGGACCCCAGACCCCTAGCAACCGATAATGGTGTCGAAATAACTTTTCATACAAAACAGAATTAACTGAAAATGAATTCAATTCTACGTAAAGGGCTAAAAGTATTAAAAGAATGCATTGGCATCGTGTTCTGATATATTCTAAAAGTTTCAAATGTCTACCTAGTCGGGAAATTAGTTAAAACCGATAGCAAGATTTGTACCGGACAAAGCATCACCGGACAAATAAGAATACAAGCTAAGAAAAACGTTGTAAAAACAACCGAACTGTTTATTTTAAAACACATTTAATAGGTATTAAACTATCACATAGGTACATATGGAAATTTAATAGTTTGTATGTTTTTATGCACCGTTAAGCTAGTTTTATTTACACATGAAAAAGAACATCCATTACATAGAACTCCATTTCATCGAAACTGTCGCTTATTCCTTTAAGCCTTTCATACGTCGACGGCGTTTGAAAGGCTATCGGGAATAACCAACAAAATACAAAATGTTCAAAAGTTAAGAATTTTGGAAAAAAAATCATTCTAAATCACCCAATTGTTCGATTTTTAAAATTTTCACTTTTATAAGGTCCTGAAGATTGTGTCTAAGTGGTGGTGTTGATACTTTTTAAAAATATGACTCAATTTAAGAATTAGTGTCGCTTATGCAATTCGGTCACAAAAATAGAATCAGAAAAAGGGGTCTAACTAAAAATTATAATAGCCGTACTGAGAAGTAAGAAGCAGATATTACGTTTCATAATATGTAGGTAAGTTTACACATAATATCGAGTGCTTAAAGTCAGACAACGTTATCTACAAAAAAGTGTTTTTTTTTTTTTTGAGATAACGTTATTTTACATTTACGGCTACATGATAGTCAAACAACGTTATGTCAATCTTTTATAATTTCTTATTAAATCTTCAGTAAAGTTTAACGCTAACTACATAAGTTACCCTTGTTTTCATATTTTTTTAAAACTATCCCTATAAATTTTAACATCATCATAAGCAAGATAACTGTACAATACACAATAAATTATAAAATATTAACATTAGGTTTTAAATAAACATTTCCCCTGTTAAGCTACAAGAATCTAAAATAACGATTTTTGGCTCTCCTGTAAAGTTGCACTTTTGTAGATAGTGTTGTTTGACACTAAGAGCTCGATATGTGTGTGATAGTTTATTTGTAAGTATATTATTACTTATATATTTTAATATCAAGTGATGAAGTTTTTTTTACTAATAGCTTAAATAATGGATCTCTGTGTCTAATGGCAGTGGCGAGGAGTGGAGGTAGGCTGTTGAGATGCAACATAAATAGTGCGCACTATACTTTTTGTCAGTCATAATTATTTGTTTTCATTGAACTAAGAATACAGGCAGATGGTGCTGTTAGTTTTTAAAATTCAATTAAGCCCTGCCTTCTCCAAACCATTATAGTTCAGGTGTGCTATGCGCGACCCGACGAAAATGGTGCACTCGTTTACAGTCGTATTTATTTATTTTCGTTGAATTAAGAATACATCCTATTAATACTTTGGACGCTGAAAACGCACCTGGCGCGTAATGACCAGGCGGCCGATCGATGTAATTAACGTGCATTTTAAAGGTGGTAATTAAAAAATCATTAGAAAGACAGCAGCTAATAGTCGAATATTTTTTTAGTATTATATCGCTTAGATCAGTAGGATCTAATTGAATTTTAAAATCTTAGTTAAACTTAGTAAACATTGCAATTTAGAGTTCAATGAAAACTTATGTTATGTTTGACTGACAAAATTTAGTATGCACTATGTATACCCGGTATGCACAACCTACGTCCACCCTTCGTCACTGAAAAGAAGACGGATATAGTTTTGGCATTCTTATCGTCTACAGAAATATAGTTCGCCGATTTATTGACTCTAAACAAATTTCCTTATTACGCCAAGCCATAGAACTTTTACTATTTCTGAGTTCCATGCGCCAAGCTCTCATTCATAAGGGCTGCGCAAGAGTATGTGTGTCGTTGACATTAAATCGGGGTTCTAGGATCATAAGGGCGAAATTACAAAATGGCTGTTTTGAGTTAAATATTGCATTGTCTTGCTAGAACGCAGTTCTATTATATGTACAAAGATTATAATATGTACGAATTTTAGTTTCATATAGGCGAACACCTTTTTACGCCTGTGTGACTGACATTAATGCCGATTGATTAAGGACAGTTCGGCGTAAGCGGCGTTTCGTCTTTATGACACCGACATAAAGTTTAGTTTATGGAAATTTCGTAATTTTTAGTTTGGCGTAAGATGTCAATTTGACTTAAGTAAACACTTGCAATCGGTTCATATTTGCATATAAACAATGTTTTGAAGAGGTAATGATTGTGGAGATGTCGAAACAGAACCAACGTACAAGCATGCGAAGTAAGTAATTATTTATGTATATTTATTACAGTATTAAAAAAATTTTAGATATGCGAAATATACTTGTGTGGAATGATAACTCAATTTTATCAAAACTTATCCTCTTTTACCTTTCATTCATGGACAGCCTGCGGTTGACAGCGTTTGAAAGGTAATAGGGAACAAGCGTCGAAATATGAAAACTCAATTTTATCAAAACTTATCTTTTTTACCTTTCATTCATGGACAGCCTGCGGTTGACAGCGTTTGAAAGTTAATAGGGAATAAGCGTCGAAATATGAAAACTCAATTTCATCAAAACTTATCCTCTTTTACCTTTCATACATGGACAGCCTTCGGTTGACAGCGTTTGAAAGGTAATACGGAACAAGCGTCGAAATATGAAAACTCAATTTTATCAAAACTTATCCTTTTTTACCTTTCATTCATGGACAGCCTGCGGTTGACAGCGTTTGAAAGGTAATAGGGAACAAGCGTCGAAATATGAAAACTCAATTTTATCAAAACTTATCCTTTTTTACCTTTCATTCATGGACAGCCTGCGGTTGACAGCGTTTGAAAGTTAATAGGGAATAAGCGTCGAAATATGAAAACTCAATTTCATCAAAACTTATCCTCTTTTACCTTTCATACATGGACAGCCTTCGGTTGACAGCGTTTGAAAGGTAATACGGAACAAGCGTCGAAATATGAAAACTCAATTTTATCAAAACTTATCCTCTTTTACCTTTCATTCATAGACAGCCTGCGGTTGACAGCGTTTGAAAGGTAATAGGGAATAAGCGTCGAAATATGAAAACTCAATTTCATCAAAACTTATCCTCTTTTACCTTTCATACATGGACAGCCTGCGGTTGACAGCGTTTGAAAGGTAATAGGGAACAAGCGTCGAAATATGAAAACTCAATTTTATCAAAACTTATCCTTTTTTACCTTTCATTCATGGACAGCCTGCGGTTGACAGCGTTTGAAAGGTAATAGGGAATAAGCGTCGAAATATGAAAACTCAATTTCATCAAAACTTATCCTCTTTTACCTTTCATACATGGACAGCCTGCGGTTGACAGCGTTTGAAAGGTAATAGGGAACAAGCGTCGAAATATGAAAACTCAATTTTATCAAAACTTATCCTTTTTTACCTTTCATTCATGGACAGCCTGCGGTTGACAGCGTTTGAAAGGTAATAGGGAATAAGCGTCGAAATATGAAAACTCAATTTCATCAAAACTTATCCTCTTTTACCTTTCATACATGGACAGCCTGCGGTTGACAGCGTTTGAAAGGTAATAGGGAACAAGCGTCGAAATATGAAAACTCAATTTTATCAAAACTTATCCTTTTTTACCTTTCATTCATGGACAGCCTGCGGTTGACAGCGTTTGAAAGGTAATAGGGAATAAGCGTTGAAATATGAAAACTCAATTTCATCAAAACTTATCCTCTTTTACCTTTCATACATGGACAGCCTGCGGTTGACAGCGTTTGAAAGGTAATAGGGAACAAGCGTCGAAATATGAAAACTCAATTTCATCAAAACTTATCCTCTTTTACCTTTCATTCATGGACAGCCTGCGGTTGACAGCGTTTGAAAGGTAATAGGGAACAAGCGTCGAAATATGAAAACTCAATTTTATCAAAACTTATCCTTTTTTACCTTTCATTCATGGACAGCCTGCGGTTGACAGCGTTTGAAAGGTAATAGGGAATAATCGTCGAAATATGAAAACTCAATTTCATCAAAACTTATCCTCTTTTACCTTTCATACATGGACAGCCTTCGGTTGACAGCGTTTGAAAGGTAATAGGGAACAAGCGTCGAAATATGAAAACTCAATTTTATCAAAACTTATCCTCTTTTACCTTTCATTCATAGACAGCCTGCGGTTGACAGCGTTTGAAAGGTAATAGGGAATAAGCGTCGAAATATGAAAACTCAATTTCATCAAAACTTATCCTCTTTTACCTTTTATACATGGACAGCCTGCGGTTGACAGCGTTTGAAAGGTAATAAGGAACAAGCCTCGAAATATGAAAACTCAATTTTATCAAAACTTATCCTTTTTTACCTTTCATTCATGGACAGCCTGCGGTTGACAGCGTTTGAAAGGTAAAAGGGAATAAGCGTCGAAATATGAAAACTCAATTTCATCAAAACTTATCCTCTTTTACCTTTCATACATGGACAGCCTGCGGTTGACAGCGTTTGAAAGGTAATAGAGAACAAGCGTCGAAATATGAAAACTCAATTTTATCAAAACTTATCCTCTTTTACCTTTCATTCATGGACAGCCTGCGGTTGACAGCGTTTGAAAGGTAATAGGGAATAAGCGTCGAAATATGAAAACTCAATTTCATCAAAACTTATCCTCTTTTACCTTTCATACATGGACAGCCTTCGGTTGACAGCGTTTGAAAGGTAATAGGGAACAAGCGTCGAAATATGAAAACTCAATTTTATCAAAACTTATCCTCTTTTACCTTTCATTCATAGACAGCCTGCGGTTGACAGCGTTTGAAAGGTAATAGGGAATAAGCGTCGAAATATGAAAACTCAATTTCATCAAAACTTATCCTCTTTTACCTTTTATACATGGACAGCCTGCGGTTGACAGCGTTTGAAAGGTAATAGGGAACAAGCCTCGAAATATGAAAACTCAATTTTATCAAAACTTATCCTTTTTTACCTTTCATTCATGGACAGCCTGCGGTTGACAGCGTTTGAAAGGTAATAGGGAATAAGCGTCGAAATATGAAAACTCAATTTCATCAAAACTTATCCTCTTTTACCTTTCATACATGGACAGCCTGCGGTTGACAGCGTTTGAAAGGTAATAGAGAACAAGCGTCGAAATATGAAAACTCAATTTTATCAAAACTTATCCTCTTTTACCTTTCATTCATGGACAGCCTGCGGTTGACAGCGTTTGAAAGGTAATAGGGAACAAGCGTCAAAATATGAAAACTCAATTTCATCAAAACTTATCCTCTTTTACCATTTTCATAGCAGTAAAGGAGAAATTGACAAAACAGTGATGGATTTATCGGCATTTGGAACTAACTGTCAAATTTATCGTATTTAGGAACCCAGTAGGTGTGATTTATCGGTCTTTGTTTCTCAACGCTAACGATGAGTGATTGAGTAGTATAGGGTAAATTAAAAACAATTATTATTTCAATAAATACAAAAATAATTTGTTAGAATGATTTCATTCATTGGTGATCTGGGAATTTTCGTCAGTAAAATAAAAATCATATTTTCACTATCAGCGTGATGAGTTGGTCCGCTTGGAAGGAAAATATATTTTGACAATAGCAAAATGAATTAGGTATGTACCTAGGTACCTACTTACTTACCTAAAGCATCATTTTTGATTTAAAATGAATTTATATTTTGAGAATACTGGATTTGTTAAGATAAAATATTACCTATATAAAAATAATTACAAGATAAAAAAGAACTTTTTATATACAACGTTTTTAAATTCTGTTGAACCATATCAACTTGGCTTGACTTGACTAGCTTAAACGATTTAAAAAAAATTGTAAGTACTTGACAATATGTCATAATGATTTCAATAGTAAGGCACGTATATATTAATAATTTAGTTGCTAGGACCCCAGACCCCTAGCAACCGATAATGGTGTCGAAATAACTTTTCATACAAAACAGAATTAACTGAAAATGAATTCAATTCTACTTAAAGGGCTAAAAGTATTAAAAGAATGCATTGGCATCGTGTTCTGATATATTCTAAAAGTTTCAAATGTCTAGCTAGTCGAGAAATTAGTTAAAAATCGATTGCAAGATTTGTACCTGACAAAGCATCACCGGACAAATAAGAATACAAGCTATGAAAAACGTTGTAAAAACAACCGAACTGTTTATTTTAAAACACATTTAATAGGTATTAAACTATCACATAGGTACATATGGAAATTTAATAGTTTGTATGTTTTTTATGCACCGTTAAGCTAGTTTTATTTACACATGAAAAAGAACATCCATTACATAGAACTCCATTTCATCGAAACTGTCGCTTATTCCTTTAAGCCTTTCATACGTCGACGGCGTTTGAAAGGCTATCGGGAATAACCGACAAAATACAAAATGTTCAAAAGTTAAGAATTTTGGAAAAAAAATCATTCTAAATCACCCAATGGGTTGATTTTTAAAATTTGCACTTTTATAAGGTCCTGAAGATTGTGTCTAAGTGGTGGTGTTAATACTTTTTAAAAATATGACTCAATTTAAGAATTAGTGTCGCTTATGCAATTCGGTCACAAAAATAGAATCAGAAAAAGGGGTCTAACTAAAAATTATAATAGCCGTACTGAGAAGTAAGAAGCAGAAATTACGTTTCATATGTAGGTAAGTTTACACATAATATGTGTGTGATAGTTTATTTGTAAGTATATTATTACTTATATATTTTAATATCAAGTGATGAAGTTTTTTTTACTAATACTCGTACCTTAAATTATGGATCTCTGTGTCTAATGGCAGTGGCGAGGAGTGGAGGTAGGCTGTTGAGATGCAACATAAATAGTGCGCACTATACTTTTTGTCAGTCATAATTATTTGTTTTCATTGAACTAAGAATACAGGCAGATGGTGCTGTTAGTTTTTAAAATTCAATTAAGCCCTGCCTTCTCCAAACCATTATAGTTCAGGTGTGCTATGCGCGACCCGACGAAAATGGTGCACTCGTTTACAGTCGTATTTATTTATTTTCGTTGAATTAAGAATACATCCTATTAATACTTTGGACGCTGAAGACGCACCTGGCGCGTAATGACCAGGCGGCCGATCGATGTAATTAACGTGCATTTTAAAGGTGGTAATTAAAAAATCTTTAGAAAGACAGCAGCTAATAGTCGAATATTTTTTTAGTATTATATCGCTTAGATCAGTAGGATCTAATTGAATTTTAAAATCTTAGCTAAACTTAGTAAACATTGCAATTTAGAGTTCAATGAAAACTTATGTTATGTTTGACTGACAAAATTTAGTATGCACTATGTATACCCGGTATGCACAACCTACGTCCACCCTTCGTCACTGAAAAGAAGACGGATATAGTTTTGGCATTCTTATCGTCTACAGAAATATAGTTAGCCGATTTATTGATTCTAAACAAATTTCCTTATTACGCCAAGCCATAGAACTTTTACTATTTCTGAGTTCCATGCGCCAAGCTCTCATTCATAAGGGCTGCGCAAGAGTATGTGTGTCGTTGACATTAAATCGGGGTTCTAGGATCATAAGGGCGAAATTACAAAATGGCTGTTTTGAGTTAAATATTGCATTGTCTTGCTAGAACGCAGTTCTATTATATGTACAAAGATTATAATATGTACGAATTTTAGTTTCATATAGGCGAACACCTTTTTACGCCTGTGTGACTGACATTAATGCCGATTGATTAAGGACAGTTCGGCGTAAGCGGCGTTTCGTCTTTATGACACCGACATAAAGTTTAGTTTATGGAAATTTCGTAATTTTTAGTTTGGCGTTAGATGTCAATTTGACTTAAGTAAACACTTGCTATCGGTTCATATTTGCATATAAACAATGTTTTGAAGAGGTAATGATTGTGGAGATGTCGAAACAGAACCAACGTACAAGCATGCGAAGTAAGTAATTATTTATGTATATTTATTACAGTATTAAAAAAATTTTAGATATGCGAAATATACTTGTGTGGAATGATAACTCAATTTTATCAAAACTTATCCTCTTTTACCTTTCATTCATGGACAGCCTGCGGTTGACAGCGTTTGAAAGGTAATAGGGAACAAGCGTCGAAATATGAAAACTCAATTTTATCAAAACTTACCCTCTTTTACCTTTCATTCATGGACAGCCTGCGGTTGACAGCGTTTGAAAGGTAATAGGGAACAAGCGTCGAAATATGAAAACTCAATTTCATCAAAACTTATCCTCTTTTACCATTTTCATAGCAGTAAAGGAGAAATTGACAAAACATTGATGGATTTATCGGTATTTGGAACTAACTGTCATATTTATCGTATTTAGGAACCCAGTAGGTGTGACTTATCGGTCTTTGTTTCTCAACGCTAACGATGAGTGGTTGACAAGTATAGGGAAAATAAAAAACAATTATTATTTCAATAAATACAAAAATAATTTGTTAGAATGATTTCATTCATTGGTGATCTGGGAATTTTCGTCAGTAAAATAAAAATCGTATTTTTTTTTAAATTTATTTATTATCATAAAACCTAATACATTAGAACGAATCGAACATAAGTTTTGTCTTCTCTTTATCAAATAGACAAATGATTAGTAAAATAAAATCAAAAAAATATAACATGGTTAGGTAACTTAAAAAGATTTTTTAGGTAAGTGATAATAGAAAAAGATACACAAATGTAATTACCGTCTTCGCTCCTAAGCAGAGCATAGGAACCTCCACAGAGTGAAGGTTATATTAATAGACCCTTTTTTTCGAGGAATGGTTGTTAGCCATTCGCCCAACCCATTAGGCCCTTGCAATGGATCAAGCATACCATGAAAAAACAACATGTACTTTTACACAATGTACCTATTATGTATAATTTTGACACTTTTTTATTATCAAGAATGTAATCACAATATTTTTTTTTTAAATAAACGTATTCCGAATATTATTCATGGGAGAAAAAATAGTTTTTCTAAACTAATATTCTTCACTAGATACCTAGGTACTACCACAAAACGCCATATTTTCTCTCATAGGTAGTAGTACCTACTTACCGGGCTGCTGGTTGCTTTACTAGAAAGGTTATAGCGAAGTTTTTTTTTTTACAAATTCGATGTATTTTGTTATAAATGTCTTGTCCGCCACTTAGTTGAAACATATTATGGACACCACTCGGCGCTTCCAAGAATCCCTGTCACTCATCAGTCTCCTTGCGTCATTCCAGCATTCCGTGGCTCCGCCGTATACACCGTGTACAGCATGGCCCCCACAAGGGAGGCTCTGGCAGGGCCCTAGCCTAGGGGCCCGGTGAGGCGAGTCCATCAGATAAGTGAAATAAACACACAAATCACAAAATTGCTTCCATAGTAAAAAAAAAAAGTCGCCTGCGATCATGATTCAAATGGATGTATTAAAATATGCAAAAAACACTAAATATACACATTAATTTTACCGTATACACCATTTGGAAAACGCTATGTGGAGCGTCACACTGTATTTGTCCTTAGTGATAGGTAAGGGGCTCCCGCCAAAGATCCTAGCCTGGGGGCCCGGTTAAGGATGTGGGGGCCATAGCGTACAGTCCTACAAACTTATCTAAAGAATGGTCAAAAATTGAACTACGAACTACACTATGGACGCCATTTTGAAAACGTCATTCGAATGTCAGATTGTGTCCAGCTGCGAGTCTTGATTGGGTAGTTTTCGACGGCGGCTCCCCCATCCATTCTTTAGATAACTTTGTAGGTCTGTAGATGTTATTTGGTGCCCTTCCGTTGGAATATGGTGGCTTGTAAGAAACAGGTCAGTCAGGTTGAACTTCTCTTCAGGCGTCCGCAGTGGCCGAGCTAGGTCCAACGTCGCCTCTTCACTATCAGCGTGATGAGTTGGTCCGCTTGGAAGGAAAATATATTTTGACAATAGCAAAATGAATTAGGTATGTACCTAGGTACCTACTTACTTACCTAAAGCATCATTTTTGATTTAAAATGAATTTATATTTTGAGAATACTGGATTTGTTAAGATAAAATATTACCTATATAAAAATAATTACAAGATAAAAAAGAACTTTTTATATACAAGGTTTTTAAATTCTGTTGAACCATATCAACTTGGCTTGACTTGACTAGCTTAAACGATTTAAAAAAAATTCTAAGTACTTGACAATATGTCATAATGATTTCAATAGTAAGGCACGTATATATTAATAATTTAGTTGCTAGGACCCCAGACCCCTAGCAACCGATAATGGTGTCGAAATAACTTTTCATACAAAACAGAATTAACTGAAAATGAATTCAATTCTACTTAAAGGGCTAAAAGTATTAAAAGAATGCATTGGCATCGTGGTCTGATATATTCTAAAAGTTTCAAATGTCTAGCTAGTCGGGAAATTAGTTAAAAATCGATTGCAAGATTTGTACCGGACAAAGCATCACCGGACAAATAAGAATACAAGCTAAGAAAAACGTTGTAAAAACAACCGAACTGTTTATTTTAAAACACATTTAATAGGTATTAAACTATCACATAGGTACATATGGAAATTTATTCCTACAATTCCTTTAAGCCTTTCATACGTCGACGGCGTTTGAAAGGCTATCGAGAATAACCGACAAAATACAAAATGTTCAAAAGTTAAGAATTTTGGAAAAAAAATCATTCTAAATCACCCAATGGTTCGATTTTTAAAATTTGCACTTTTATAAGGTCCTGAAGATTGTGTCTAAGTGGTGGTGTTGATACTTTTTAAAAATATGTCTCAATTTAAGAATTAGTGTCGCTTATGCAATTCGGTCACAAAAATAGAATCAGAAAAAGGGGTCTAACTAAAAATTATAATAGCCGTACTGAGAAGTAAGAAGCAGATATTACGTTTCATATGTAGGTAAGTTTACACATAATATGTGTGTGATAGTTTATTTGTAAGTATATTATTACTTATATATTTTAATATCAAGTGATGAAGTTTTTTTTACTAATAGCTTAAATTATGGATCTCTGTGTCTAATGGCAGTGGCGAGGAGTGGAGGTAGGCTGTTGAGATGCAACATAAATAGTGCGCACTATACTTTTTGTCAGTCATAATTATTTGTTTTCTTTGAACTAAGAATACAGGCAGATGGTGCTGTTAGTTTTTAAAATTCAATTAAGCCCTGCCTTCTCCAAACCATTATAGTTCAGGTGTGCTATGCGCGACCCGACGAAAATGGTGCACTCGTTTACAGTCGTATTTATTTATTTTCGTTGAATTAAGAATACATCCTATTAATACTTTGGACGCTGAAGACGCACCTGGCGCGTAATGACCAGGCGGCCGATCGATGTAATTAACGTGCATTTTAAAGGTGGTAATTAAAAAATCATTAGAAAGACAGCAGCTAATAGTCGAATATTTTTTTAGTATTATATCGCTTGGATCAGTAGGATCTAATTGAATTTTAAAATCTTAGTTAAACTTAGTAAACATTGCAAATTAGAGTTCAATGAAAACTTATGTTATGTTTGACTGACAAAATTTAGTATGCACTATGTATACCCGGTATGCACAACCTACGTCCACCCTTCGTCACTGAAAAGAAGACGGATATAGTTTTGGCATTCTTATCGTCTACAGAAATATAGTTCGCCGATTTATTGACTCTAAACAAATTTCCTTATTACGCCAAGCCATAGAACTTTTACTATTTCTGAGTTCCATGCGCCAAGCTCTCATTCATAAGGGCTGCGCAAGAGTATGTGTGTCGTTGACATTAAATCGGGGTTCTAGGATCATAAGGGCGAAATCACAAAATGGCTGTTTTGAGTTAAATATTGCATTGTCTTGCTAGAACGCAGTTCTATTATATGTACAAAGATTATAATATGTACGAATTTTAGTTTCATATAGGCGAACACCTTTTTACGCCTGTGTGACTGACATTAATGCCGATTGATTAAGGACAGTTCGGCGTAAGCGGCGTTTCGTCTTTATGACACCGACATAAAGTTTAGTTTATGGAAATTTCGTAATTTATAGTTTGGCGTAAGATGTCAATTTGACTTAAGTAAACACTTGCTATCGGTTCATATTTGCATATAAACAATGTTTTGAAGAGGTAATGATTGTGGAGATGTCGAAACAGAACCAACGTACAAGCATGCGAAGTAAGTAATTATTTATGTATATTTATTACAGTATTAAAAAAATTTTAGATATGCGAAATATACTTGTGTGGAATGATAACTCAATTTTATCAAAACTTATCCTCTTTTACCTTTCATTCATGGACAGCCTGCGGTTGACAGCGTTTGAAAGGTAATAGGGAACAAGCGTCGAAATATGAAAACTCAATTTCATCAAAACTTATCCTCTTTTACCTTTCATTCATGGACAGCCTGCGGTTGACAGCGTTTGAAAGGTAATAGGGAACAAGCGCCGAAATATGGAAACTCAATTTTATCAAAACTTATCCTCTTTTACATTTCATTCATGGACAGCCTGCGATTGACAGCGTTTGAAAGGTAATAGGGAACAAGCGTCGAAATATGAAAACTCAATTTTATCAAAACTTATCCTCTTTTACCTTTCATTCATGGACAGCCTGCGGTTGACAGCGTTTGAAAGGTAATAGGGAACAAGCGCCGAAATATGGAAACTCAATTTTATCAAAACTTATCCTCTTTTACATTTCATTCATGGACAGCCTGCGATTGACAGCGTTTGAAAGGTAATAGGGAACAAGCGTCGAAATATGAAAACTCAATTTTATCAAAACTTATCCTTTTTACCTTTAATTCGTCGACAGCCTGCGGTTAACAGCGTTTGAAAGGTAATAGAGAACAAGCGCCGAAATCCATTTGTGTGTAATGAAAACTCAATTGTATCAAAACTTATCCGAACCCTTAGAGACTATAGATACATCTAGACGCCACCCATTGCATTGCTATATGAAGCTGCGTGCCGTGCGTTTGGTTTGTGGGCGAGCTAACGCATTCGTGTACAAATGTATCGCAACATTTCAAAATCACCACAAATCAAAAAGTCCACTTTAGGTATTTTTCACTTTTTGTGAATTGCTGAAGAACTACTGATTTCTAACATTTCTGCGTTATCAAAATATGAATTTTATTCATTTTAAATATTCAATACTTGAAATAATATAAACTTTCACCCTTGTAACTGTGTATTTGAGAAAACAAAAAGCTGTTTTTCTCTAATTCATCTATTATGGAATTGGCTAATTTTGAAATCTAGCAACACAAATGTTTGAGACCATATACCATTTCGCTAGTGCTCGCACTAGACATGCACTAGACCAGGGGGGGGCAAACTGCGGCCCGCGGGCCGCATGTGGCCCGCCGGGTATTTTTTTGCGGCCCGCCATCATTAATTGTTGTATTTCTTATTACGAATAACTTTTTTATAATTTTTTAAAAAAATATTTACAATAGATTAAAATTTGAAGAATTTGTTGTTTCGTAAATGTATTATCTCAGTACGTCTTCCTTGCGTCTCGTCTCACACTAGGTAACCACTATTTTCTACGTTGAATATCGTGACACATTTAAATACTTTTAACTCCGTGTTGCAAGGAAAAAAAATATATGCCCATGATATGGTAAAAAGTTTGAATGGATTTCAATTAAAACTCAAGTTATTCCTTCGACAAATATCGAATAATAACGAGGACCACTTTCCAACTTTGAAATTGCTGAATATACCAGAACATAAATTTGAAGAATATGAATAACGATTTTTCACAAAGATTTGGTGACTTCCGAAAAATTGAGAAAAGTTTAGCAATAGTACGCGATCCATTTTCAATAGATATTGATAGTGTACCAACAGAGCTACAACTTGAAATTATTGATCTGCAGTGTGACACTGATTTAAGAGAATCGTATCGTCGTGAAGAAATCTCCAAATTTTACAATGCCCTTAATTCAGATGAATTCGACCAACTTAAAGATTATGCAGGAAAAATGTTCGTTATTTTTGGATCAACCTATATAATATGTGAACAAACATTTTTGATCATGAACCTCAATAAAAATTCTTTAGGATCAAATATCTCCGATGCCCATTTACAAACAGTTTTGAGAATATGAAGTACAAAATTAACACCTGAATTTAAAAAAATGTTACAAAATGTACAACAGTTTCATTTTTCTCATTATTTTTTTTGTAATGTTTATTTTTCGTGATAATAAATAGTGTATATCTAAAAAGTGTATTTTATTTGCGGCCCGCCGCTCATTTTGAATTCTTGAATTTGGCCCTCCATCCAAAAAGTTTGCCCCCCCTGGACTAGACGCTCAGAATTAAAATATAATTTTCTATTTTTTACGTTATATAGTATTTTTAAGCGGTCAAAATGCAACCATTAGGTAAAGATATCCACAATTTAGGTTATTTTAAAGTAACAAGGTCACTTGATATTAAAATATATAATAATATACAAATAAATTATCACGAACATGTATCAACTAACCATGAATCGTAATACAATCTTCTTGCTTATCAGTACGGCTACCGCGTTTTAATACAGTCAACACACAGAACCATCTTTTCTACCTAATTATTTAATTATTAACTAAAAATATTTACCACTGACTTTATGTTTAACACAAAAATAACGATTTTAGCAACACGGTTATCGACGCTAAGTTAAGCAACAAACTACGATTTGGCGTCTACACTTTAGCAAACCATCTCCCGGGAATGGGACGACTGGATTCAAGACAATTGGACGCCACACTGTCGTAGACACGTATACCAGGGCTCGGAATGGACCGGAGCGCCGTTCCGTTTCATAAACTCCCCAAAATTTTCGCTCCGCCTTGTGGAAAAATAAATGTCACCATCTGAGCTAGATAGGCCACATAACAAAGAAATTAACACACTTATTTTTATAAGTTTTATGTTAATATTATCTTAAAATTATCGAGCGCTCCGGTTCGTATAATTTTACATTTCGTGCGCTGATTTAAGACTAATAAGAATAACAATAACTGATAATATTCTTTTTTCATAAACAATGATTATGTTAGTGGGTAAAATTGCGTTCTTGGGTAGAGTTACAATGTTTTCTTTGTTGTCATTGTAGAAGAGTCACACATCAAAAAAGGGCGTGCGAAAATCATTTCATGTTTATTATTAAAATAATCATCAGTTTAATTACAATTATGGAAAAACACAAATATCAGTAGATCTACTGAAATTTCAGTAGATATGGCAGCACTGAACTAAGAGCGACCGCATATAAGCGCTTGGCCGTAGTCATGGGGCGTGTAATACGCGGAATAGGCGCGACGACGGGCACGGGTAGAGTGTCCGTAGTAGCCCGCGCGCGTCCGGTCGTGTTCAGCGTCAAATCAGGGATAGGAAACCATAAACACAGAAAAGTTTTTGCTGGAAAACTCCTATTTGAAATGGCAAAACTTTGCAGCAAAATATGGGGACAATGAAATCAATATGGAAAGCACTTTAACAGAAGAATTTTATAACTTACACAAGAAACTGCGGGAACAACCAGACAAATTTTTCTAATAAGAGTAACATGAGCAAATATTTGATTAAGTATATTCTAATTGACTGAAGGTTTTTACTATTCTTTTTGAGAAATTTTTTGCGATCCGAATATCGCCTTTCGGCATCTTCAAACACTACCAATGGTGAATACACACTGTCATCTAATACAGTTAATTCCTGTTTATTTGGTAAATTTATATTTTTATTAATTTAAATTTAAATTCCATCAAGTTGATATTATATTTTGATAATATATTGGATAATATAATTATAAGGAAACTTAGTTTAAAAATGACTTTTGGGTTCTTAAGGTGTGAATGAATGTAGGTGTAGAGTATACGCTTCATAACTTTGCACCCCGGCTCTAGGATGGAAATGACGTACCTACTTAATATATTTAATTTTTATTGTGTTTATATTTTTTTTATTAAGGAAAACAAACATTTACATAGATTACAAATATGTATAAAATAGACTAGAAAAAAGATATTGCAACCAGCAAAGTTTCCATATAAATTATAATATAGTTAAGCCTAACAATATATAAAGCAAGAAGAACATAAAATACAGAGAAATTAGATATAGAGATAAATGAGAAAGAATATTGAATAATTATATACAAAAAAAAAAAACATTTTTTAAGTACCTTTATAAATATAAGTAAGATAAGTATACAATATTATAAGTATGTGTGTTAAGAATTATTGAAATTTAAACATATTATTTTTACATATACTTAATATTATTTATATAGTAAAAAGTGCAAAATTATAATATACCTATTTTACATCACTTCGCACTATCTATGCTTTGCGAAGATAATACCACAAAAAATGCACCTGACGCGCGCGGTAAGCTCATGATGGTTTGAGACACCCGCTGCTCGCTCGTTTCCCGCGTTGGCGCCCATCCATTCAGTGCGGACATCTCTATGCGCGCAGTATGGGAAGAGCCCGCCGCATATGTACGATCTTGTCTGCGCCAAGCTACACGCGCCAAAACAACACGCGCGAACACCCGTCCCCGCGCATTGTCTACGGACACGTCGAGACGTGTACATACGTTTGAGTTGCCCGCACCGCCGCCGCCCCGTGCCCGCCAATCCACCACGTCCGAGCACTAAGTGTGGTCCAGTTGGTGTGTTGGCTGCAGAGTGCAGGACTTCCATTTGAGATTTTGACGCGTGAGGTTGCGATTTGTCTCGCTTCGCTCGCAAATCGATCTAAAACTGAACTTCTTGTGCGGTAGATTGCCCCATCTGTACAAGTGCCTTTTTCAAGGCGTAACTACAGCAGTGGCACGCCCAAATCGCATAATCAAACAATATTATTATAATTACGAATATTATACATAATAATTTCATCTCTGCTTCCAGTGCACTGTTTACTCACATCTCAAAGTCTGCTGACCCTTGAGCAAACAATAGAAATCCTGCAAGTCGTAACAGGTAGTTGGCCGGACAGGCCGACAGCTGCGCATTAACACATTCGAGACCGGGCTACGCTCTGTACGTGCGCTTGAGTTATCGCGCGTCAACTCATCCTATCCCGGACAACACTTCTTCTTAGTACTGGTTACGACCTGTTCTGACCGCGCGAGTTCGGTAATTGCACGTTTTAGAACGTGTAATTACTTAACTGGCCCACGGTAATACCAGGCCTAGACTAGGACGAGCGGAGGAGTGTGGTAAGAAACAAACCCAAATTATTCTTATTTTCCCATAAGTAAACAGGCACAATCAAAAAAATAGAAGGGACACATTTCCTCCCCCCTTTCGCCCTCACCGGTAGCCTGCCTAGCAAGCTGCCGGTTAGGATAAATCTCTAAAAACTACGATGGAGAAAAATATGAAAAAAGCACTTTCTTCACCTTTCTTTCAAGCATCTTCAGTGCGAAAACCCCTCCAAATACCCCCTCTTATAAAACCCCATGATAGAGTCATAAACCCTACTTTTTCGTCAAGGTCTCTAGCCCCCACTGAGGACACCGCTATTGAGGTCACCCTCAATAACCTCTCCCAGGATATGGAGACGGAATTTCCGGAACTTCAGATTCCCAAATTTCCTTTTAAGTGGCAGAGAGTCACTGCAAAGGCCCCAAAACGGCCGCTCTCGACTTCCCCAACATTTGTGCCAACAGCGAACAAATTTATGGCACTTAACCCAGAGGAAATACTCCCAACTGCCCCACCAAAACTCCCCCCCTCTTCTGCAAATCCTCCCAAGGCTCGCAAAACCCGAGTCCCTCCTGTCATTCTCTCAGTAATGGGAGAAAACCATAAGACGGTAATAGACCGTCTCAATACATTCCTGGGTGAAAATAAATGCTCCATCCAAATTAGAGGACCAAACTACTCCGTGCAAACGGAATCAGTAGTTACGCACAAACTTCTTGTTAACGGTCTACGAGATTCTGGAGCCGTTTTTCACACATTCACCCTTGCAGAGGATAGAACCTGCAAGGTAGTTATAAAGGGACTTCCCAACATAGAACCGAGAGAAATCTCGGAGGACCTCAGAGCGAGAGGCTTTGAGGTAATATCAGTCTCTTTAATGAGATCCAAAAATCCTACCACCACCAGAAATCTCCTCTTCCTGGTGCAAATGCCCCCTGGCTCCGACATGCAGTTTATGTCAAACAAGGTTAGAGAAATTTTTCATGTCAAGGTGTCCCTGGAGAAATTCAGGGGCAAGTCAAACAATGCTGGCACTCAGTGCTATAGTTCGGTCACTCGGCCCACAACTGCAATAGAGACGCAAGGTGCGTCAAATGTATGGATGCTCATGCATCAAAGGAATGCCCCCGCCCTAAAGGTAGTGCGATAGGTTCCCCAGGAGTCAGGTGCTGCAACTGCGGCGGGGACCACCCAGCCAATTTCAGGCAATGCCCTAAGCGTATTGCCTACGCTAAGGCAATAGCAGCTCGCAGAGCAGCCTCAGCGACTCCTAAGACCAAAGGCATGCCGCACAAATCAGTCTCCCGAGCGGCAGACCCCCAAATACTATCATACACGGCAGCTCTCACGGGACCGCAAACATCTGCTTCCGCAGCAGCCAATCAGTCAAGCCCCCACAGTAGGACCATTCCTTCAACTCTGGTGGAAGCACTGAATTCACTCCTTCATGGAGAGGATGGTGTCACCATTGATGACATTCCAGCCATACTGGAATGTATCAAAATGACTCGCTCTATCCGAGCAGAGCCTACCCTGTCCATGGAGGAAAGGCTTGACAGAGCCGAATCTCTGCTTATTAAATGCGGCATGTTGCCCTAAATGGCTAACACACGCCCACTAAAAATAATCTCCTGGAACGCCCGCAGCATTGCTCAGCGCGATAAGCGACCGGAGTTGACTGACCTACTCCGGGTGCTAGACGTGGACATTGATTTAATTCAGGAGACATTCCTTAAACCAAAAGACCGTTTCTCCGTTCCCGGTTTTGACTGTTATCGTGAGGACCGCCCTCTCCCAGCGAAGGGTGGGGGTGTCAGAATACTAGTCAATCAAGACTTAAAACATGCTCACATCCCAATTAAGCCTCTCATTGGATTTGAAGCCACGGCAGTTGAAGTAAACTTAAATGGACGCCTACATGCCATAATTTCGGTATATGGGCATGCCAAAGAAAAAATGAGCGAGGCAGAGGTGGTCTACCTTGCCAACCTCAGAGGCTCAGTCATCCTAGCAGGTGATTTTAATGCACATAATAAGATTTGGAACTGCCATTCCAACAACGCCCGTGGCAATGCCCTCTTAAAGATTACAGAGAAATACGATTTCTCAATCTCACATCCTGACGAGCCGACTCGTGTCCAAGCTCGTTGCAACCCAGCAGTTTTAGATTTTGTGATAGCAAACAACTCCCCAGAAACCGGTGTCCCGAGAGTTGTTAATGCTCTGAAGTCGGATCACCTGCCAATTTATTTCGAAGTTGGAGGCGAATACGATAAAGAAAATAAAATCCAATTTGACTACTCTAAAGCCAAATGGCACCTATTCAAGAGGCATATTAATCGATGCATTGATCTCACGCCTAGAACCTTTCAAACGGAGGTAGAGATAGAGACAGCGGCCGTCGAACTCACTGAGACTATTCTCACAGCGAGACGTCGCTATATTCCGAAAATCAAGAAAAATCCCATCAGGGTGGATCTTAATGATGAGGGCAGAGAGCTCATCAATACTAGAAACCAGCTACGCAAGGACTGGAACAAAGCTAGACGCACAAATCACTTCATCAAACGTGAGATCAATACTTTGCAAGGTAAAATCAAGAAGATAGTATCAGAACTACAAGCCGAGCATTGGGACAATAAACTCAAGAACTGCAAAATTTATACAGACGACCCGCGGAACTCGCTCTGGGCACTATCCAGGACGATTAAAACGGGCCCGTCTGTTATAAAGCCCCTCAGAGAGAATGCGACTAGTCGAAATTTCGTGTA
Source organism: Rhyacophila brunnea (assembly GCF_057557595.1). Lineage (NCBI taxonomy): Eukaryota > Metazoa > Arthropoda > Insecta > Trichoptera > Rhyacophilidae > Rhyacophila > Rhyacophila brunnea. Next base: position 29,708,139 of record NW_028232774.1, read on the forward strand.
CTCAGATCTCGAAAAAGCAGACGCACTTCCCGATGCGTTCGTCAATAATACTAAAATCCAGTCGGACACCGATTCAGCTACTAAAGCCTTAGTGAACAACTCAATTCTTGCACTTGCGAAAGAAGACATCGATCCCGATGATGTTAAAATTGTTGAACCGCGCGAGATCTCTAGATCTATCAATACCTTGATCGCCAGAAAGGCACCCGGACGAGACAATATCACAAATTACATGTTGAAACGACTTCCCGAGAAGGCGCGGATACATATTGCTAAGATCTTCAATGCATGTCTGCTGCGCGGATACTTTCCAAAGACCTGGAAAACGGCTCACGTTGTCGCTATAGAAAAACCCAAGAAAGACCACTCTTTGGCTGTAAACTACAGACCTATAAGTCTACTAGATGGCATAAGCAAACTTTTCGAGAAAGTGATCCTTCGACGCTTTCTCCCATCCCACAATCAAGTCCTCCCGGACACCCAATATGGTTTCAGGAAGGGTCTATCAACGACCCTACAACTCTCCAGAATTACCGGGATTGTGATGGCCGATATGAGGCAACGCAAGACCACTGGTATGGTTCTGTTGGACCTCGAAAAGGCATTTGATACGGTCTGGCATGACGGTCTAATCCACAAACTTTTTACCACAAACATGCCCGTGTACATCACAAAAATCATCCAGAACTACTTGAGCGGTCGAGCGCTTTTTGCAGTGGTCAAACGGGAGAATTCATCTCACCGCACTATCGATGCAGGGGTACCACAGGGCAGTTTGATGGGGCCTAGGCTCTTCAATCATTTCATAAGTGATATGCCAAATCCCGCCAACTGCACACTGGCGCTATACGCAGATGACACAGCTATCCTTTCCACCAGCCGCCAGACTGACACGGCGATTAGGAACTTAGAAAAGGGCACTCGACAGCTAACTGATTATTTCAGTCGCTGGAGACTTAAAGTTAACGCGGAGAAGACGGAGGCGATTCTCTTCTCGCGGAGCCAAAAATCCTATAAAGGAAAAATTACTGTTTGTGACATCCCCTGTTCATTCAGTAACACTGTGAAATACCTCGGGGTATACCTTCACCATAGATTGAACTGGACACCTCACCTATTAGAAGCCAGGCGAAAAGCCTTTATGGAGATGGGGGTTCTTAGACCCATCTTCAACCGTAGAAGTTGTCTCTCAGAAGAAAACAAAAAGGCACTATATAGCATGGTTATTAAACCAACCATGCTGTATGCATCCCCAATTTGGACTACTGACATCACCAAATCCAATTTAAAGATGCTGCAAACAATAGAGAACAGATGCCTTCGAATCGTCTACGAACTCAAGCCTCACCATAGCATCAAACGCATCAATGCAAAACACGATGGAATCGACATTGCCGAAACCATAACTAAATACAGAGAGACCTTCTTGAATAGACTGACAGAAGGGCCTCATAAGAAACCTACACTATTTGCCAACAAAATTCAAAATTTTAAGCACAAGCGCAAGGAAGCTAGGCTCCGTCATAAGATGATGCCCCCTGACTCTCCAAATCCTGATGATCCACCTCCTCCTCACTCAATTACAGGTACCTCTTCCACAGCGGATGCGGCCGGCAGTACTCTGACCCCGCCGGATCCCTTCCAGGGTCTAGCGGTAGAGGTAAAAGAATGTTTGGAAGCCCTAAGAGTTAAACTAGGTAGCTTTAGAATGTACATCAGAATGAGACTCGGGCTCAAAGCCCAGGTGAGAGCTAAACTTGTGGAAAACAGAAAACGGGGTATACCCCCTAGGGACTGGGCGAACATCTTTGATGTTATAAAATGATCCACACAAGATCATAATCTCAAGCCGAACATCCCGCTAAAGGATGAACTTTTTGTTTGTTGGACCCAAAAGGACAATATTCGGAAGAGGGTTTTTCTTAACTGTTTTCCCTCGAAAGACTTGTTTGAAAAGCGAAGGTAAATGTAAATTCAACAGCTCAATACTTAGCTAGATTACATGCGGGAAAGGGCATTAATGTACTTACAAGACCCAACCCTAGAAATAATAGTCAGGAAACCGAGGTCTGCCTCTCAGACCTCACAAGGTTTCAGTTAGAAGAAAAGGTAGGGAAAAAAGTGTTGGCTGCAGTTGACTATAAGACGTTTGCTAGTAAAGTCGTAGATAATAATATTTAGTTTGAAGTAGCTACAAATTAAAGAGTTTCTAATATTATTATGGTTTCGAATATAATATTGTAGTGGCTTGGCATAAATTTCAAACGTATTATTTACTCGTTTCTGCACAGTTTTACCATATTGGAGGTATTAATTTTATTGTGTTAATTACCATTAAGTAATTTCTTTTATTTTGTTAACTGTCAATTCATGGTGGAACTGCATTGTATTGTTGTTTAATTTAATAAAACGCAAATTGATTAAAAGTGAATTAAGTACTACAAAAAATTGCTTTTTATTAATTTAAAAAACTATATTAAGTAATTTTATTAATATAATTTTCGTGACATTAACAAGGAAAATCGCGTTAATTTTCTCTGCATAATAAAACTGTATGTATGAACTGTAACATACTGTATGTATTTGTAAAAATAATGCATAAATTGGAAAAGCCGGTAGCGATTTGCGCTGACAAGTCGACGTCCCGGGTTTATATCTCAGCTTTTTCAATATATACATCCACCATTATGTCAATAAAAGTGTCTTTTTACACATTTTTTTCTGATATTCCAAATTATAGTATTTTGGGCGTACTATACCTGTTTTATATCGTACATAGTACGCAGACCAAAATTATAGTACGAATACTATAATTATAGTACGGTTGGTAACACTGGCGCTGGCCTTTCTGGATTTAACTCCTGGTGAGGTCACAATGTGATTTTCTTTCCCCAAACCTCGTGTTTGTGATTGTCTCACTAATTCTATGATTAACTACACCACTGTGATTGTAGCCTATTGTAGTGTCAAAAAAATAAAAATAACATTTGACAACAAATTGACGTTAGTGTCTTTACAACACTGTTATCCTAATAATTATACATTGGCTTCATTAAATATACAACCAAGCCAGGGCTCGAAATAGACCGGAACGCACCGGAGCGCCGTGTATTCTAAAAGATACCGTTCCGGCTCGTGGATTCTTTGAAAATTGCGTTCCGTTTCGTGTTATTGAGATAATATTGCATGTAGGTATATAGTTTTTAAAGTTGTAAGAATTGATTCGTGAGAATATGTTAGGTTATTTATTAACGATTAGTCCTACAAGGTCTACAATATAATATAGGCTGTTCGGTTTTCAGATGTGCTCCAAATTTGTAATTATTTACCCTTACAAGCAGGGCTGAATTTACAAAAAGGGCTACAGGTCCGGGACCCAAAATTAGTAGGTCTACAGAACCCGAAAAATAATGTGAAATCACAAAAGAACTTGCAGTGAAGGAATACACAAATATACGAGCTTCTAGAATTTTGAAGATAAGAGCCCAATTCTAAGAAAATTGATGGAAAATAAGTGATTTTGCAAAAACAAACATAAAACAATATGAAAAAACCATTAAAAAAATAATTGAAAAAACCAGGTTTTAGTATTTCTCTGTATCCATCTTTCAGAATCGTCCTTGTTTCTCTTATGAATGCCGGATTTATCTGAAATACCATCTGAGATATTATCTGGCACCACATAGTGCAAGACACAAAAACAAGTCATTATCTTCCAATACTGGAGCAATATTTTTTTGTGTTAAATATAATAATTGCTATAGGTACTATATAATTATTATAATACCATTAATATCGATAATTCCTAGTATGTATCATCTGCAAAGAATAATATTTTCCGAATTAGGTACCTACCTACTCGTACCTATTTTAATAACAAATGTTGTTTCACTATTGCAAAAAAAAAGTTTTTAATTTTTTTCTTCAATTTTCTAGTAGGTTTTTTAAACGGAATACATAGTTTTCAACTGCACCACAGTGGATCAAATAAACAGATGTGGATGGTTCAATGTCATCTTGCCGAGATAATAATATTAAGTATGATTGTCGGTTCGTGATTAGACTGTGGTTCTATATCATTTAGTGTTCTTAAAACTGTTGAATACCTACATAGGTAGTAGGTACATCAATATTATTGTATATTTGCATAGTAGAAGCTGTTACCTTATGGCAGTGAAATTTAATGCTGCTCTGGTCTTTTCATTTTCTGATGTTTTAAAATAACTCCACAATATTGAAACAAGTTATAATTTTTGGGGGTGTCTTCACAGCCTTTCTGGTGTTTATCATTTTGAAGTGTTTGTATTTTTTTCACCAATAACTTTTTTTAAAAAATCACAGGGAATAATTTTGGTTCAAGTTTTTCTGTATGAAAATGGAGACCAAGCTATACATATCAACAGACGACGTAATAAAATAATGACTGACACCTTATTTTATCAACCAAAAGTTGAAACGGCCAACTACTATGCTATGGCCAATTCATAAATAAAAGTCACCATATCTATGTATTAATTAAATACAAATAAATAGGTATGTACCTACATATTATACATAATATTCGGCGTAAAAACCTCAAAAATGATAATCATGCACGACTATTGCCACTCGATTACTAATGGTAGGTAGTGACACGAGCAGAAACGCCGACCTTCAGTTAGTGTTTGTGGCAGAGTATGGTTTAACGACATAACTATACAAATCTAGCCTTGTAGTCAATTCTACTTCTCAATAGCCTTGCGACAACCTCACGACATGGTTCAGACAGGATATATAAGTCCCATGGTTCTAAACTATGGAAGAATCAAGAATGAAATGGTCAAAAAGACCATGAACAGGTAACCACTAGCGTAATCGTTTAGTATTAGGAAGTAAAATGTATGTTGTTAACCTTTTCTTTGTAAATGTAATAAAATTTTACGTAAAAAATTTCCGCCTCCGAAAATCAAGAGTGCTCCAGTGTAATTGGAACGCTGTGACCACAGACCTCGAAATGTCACGTCGTGAAATATCAGCGCGATGTATTTTTTAATATAAATTTCCGGGAAATCTCCATTAAACTTAGAAAATAAGTTATGGAAGAGATTGTTTACGTAAAATTTAGCAAGTACATGCTTCAATAACTTTTATAGCAATAATGGAAGTGTATGAAAATTGGAAAAGAAAATTGAATATTTATAAATTTATATACTGTATAATTGTGAATAAAGAATTTTTATACTAATTTTATCAATACAAGATAGAAGCTAACTACTGTTATAAAAATACTGTAAACGCGTACTTATATTTATAGACGCGTAATTATAATTATAGATTTTGTTAATGCTATAACTTACTGACTATAACGAATATTGTAAAAGTAACAATTGGAAAAACTTAAGATTCTGGCATAGATGGGTTTCTAGCCATAAATAATAATAAATCTTAATCGCATCTTGGGTAAATAAAAGAATTAAATACTGCAACTAAAAATACAAATTGGCGTGTGACCTTGAACTTTAACTGAATTCTGTCCGACTAGAATTTACGGCCCAGCTGTGTTGGCTCGCGAGGTAAAAATAGATTCAAGGTTACATCCATATTACTATATAAAAGTCACTATGCAAGATTAAATAAGTTAGTAACTGTTCGTGTATAACATCGTGTTAGGATTAAGCATTTATATATTTAAGTTGAAATGTTAAGTATAATATTATAGTATTTTCTCGTAATAATATTCGTCCGAAAAGTAAATATCGAATGAGAAAGTTTCTGCGGCTCCAAACAGTTTTATTAAAACTTAGTAAAATTCTATTGGCCTAAAAAGGCCAAGAGTGGTGGAAAGGACTAGTACGTGGGTGTCAACCTTTCATTTTGACACTTTAAATTTAAAGACTGCCATTCCCTTATTTAGTACCCGAATACTTATTCCGATACCTCGATGGAAAGCTAGAAACTTTCCCCTTCGTTTGAACACGAAAAATCATATAAAATCAACTATTTTGCTTACGTCATCCTAACTGCGCATTTAAGGGACATGTTCTAGAGGGTGCTTGAAACACCCCTATTAAGTCTTAATTTTGCGAAAATAAAGTAGAGTAAATTTAACCCGACTAAATTAGAAGATATCTCTATTAGAAAGTTGCCAGGAACGGGAGATATACGTAAATTCATCCCGTGAGAGAAAGATATAGATCTGCTATCCCTTACGGACTGTTTCCTGTTAAACCTCTATCCGAAGGGTATAAAAGGCGACCACTTTTCCCGTAAAATCATTAGTTTCTACACTCTTCACCAGCGATCTTCAGCAAGCAGCAGTCCTCACTGCAAGCTTGTGAGACATGGTTCTCAGTACATTCGCGATTCCTACGTACCAGTAAGTCCCCCTTCGGCGGGCAAAACGTAACGCGAATAACACGTATCTGTCGGTAGTGACGTCGGCCGCTAAAACGCAGCGCGAATAGCACGTATCTGCCGGTAGTGACGTACACGCGGAGTAATTTTATTTTTCATTACTCATCATACGAGGTGACGTAATCGGGATAAATTACGCGATCGGATTTGTTTTATAAAAACAAATTAATAAACTCAGTCTGTAATAATAAATTTTACAAATCTTTTCGGGATTATAAAATAAATTTTTGAAACTTTATTAAGTAAACATAATTATAAAACAAGTTTTAGTAAATAAATTTGTAAACATAAAAACAAATTTTAGTAAATAAATTTGTAACATTAAGTAAACCTTTTGTAAACAAGTTTGTGAACACAAATAAATATTTGTAAACCTGCTGTGAACATAAATAAACTTTATAAACAACAACAAATAAATTCTATTCTTTTTTATAAACCCAATACTGTGTGACCAAAGAATAATTTATATTTTCTTTCTTATGGGAAAATATTTCTTGAATAAAAAATATCCAAAGAATATCGGCGTATACATTCTCTGAATTAGGTGTGACTTTTTGGGAACTCGTGAAAGATTTCACAGAGATCCTATAGTGAACAAATAAATAGTTTGCTGATACTTTAATGAGATTTAATTACGGGAACAATGACAGTTAACCTTATTGTGTGACCGTGAACTCTAGTACCTGAATAAATTCGGCACCACACCAGCTGAGAGTTTTATTCGGGAATTCAAAAGTTGTGATACTACAAAGGAGATCCACCTCTCCTAGTTCATCACTAGTCTCCTCAGTGACGGCCCGGTAGCATTATTGAGCTAGCCGTGAGCCGGGTCATGTCAGTAGGTACCTACATATCATACATGTTTTTAACTTCAATGTGACCTGTATGGGCATTGGTTAATAATAATCGCTGGCAAGCTATATTATTTCGTCTAGGTATCTTATAGGTTCAAAATGCTTGGGTGACTACGTACAATGAAAAAATGGCGTTGCGAAAACCTTTATAACATTTTGTAGTCTTGGGACATCTCTCAACAGCAGCCTCAAAATGATTGATTCCTTGCTATAATTAGAAGAGAGGCGATCTTCCTGTTTTTTTATCTTCACAGAATTATTAAACTCATTATTTCGTTCTTCCAGTCAGCTTTGAACGTAATATTAGATTGATTAAGGGCATTAAGGCGAGATATAGGTACCTAGGTACCTAATTTGCCGACAACACCGAGTTGAGTCTTTATTTTAATTGAGGCTTTTCAGCGATTATGAATGCAGTATATGTATGAATAGAATAGTTACCTAAATTATAATAATACTTATATTATAAGTACCCACATATAATTTGATTTTTTACGGCGTATTGAAAACCTGTGTTATTAAAAATCTATAAACCTTATAGAGATAGGTACCTATCTTCTTCTTATTGTGCCATCCCCTAGCGGAGGTCGGCCACCATCAAGGCGATCTTAACTTTGTCGTCTGCTACCCGGAACAGTTCGGTGGAGCTGCACTCGTACCAATCACGAATCTTAAGCCACGAAATGCGGCGCCGTCCTCTGCTACGCTTCCCATTGATCTTTCCTTGACTGACAAGTTGGGGAATGCTGTATTTGTGTCCTCTCATAATGTGGTCGAGGTATTGTAGTTTCCTGGTTTTGATACTACGTAGAATTTCTCGGTCCTTCCCCATTCGATTGAGAACTTCAACATTTGTCACCCGGTCAGTCCAAGGAATTTTGAGGATGCGTCTATACAGCCACATCTCGAAAGCTTTAAGTCTCCGTGACATCTCTTAGTTTAGCGTCCATACGTCCATGCCATAGAAAAGAATTGAGAGCACATAACAACGTACCATACGCAGTCTCAGACCTAGGTTAAGATCTCGATTGCTAAGGAGGCGTCTCATTTTGAGAAAGGCGCTCCTTGCGATCTCAATTGTAGTTTTTATTTCCTGAGACTGGTCCCATTTCTCATTGACCCATAATATCGTTGTTAGGCAAAAAATACAGCAAATCATTAATAATTAATAATTATTATGCTGTGTTATACCTAATATGAATCATTATGTTTTACTGTTTATGTGTTAGCAGATCTAAAAAACTATAACGAAGTGATCGTATACTATTTTAAGCCTTTAACTTCCAAGTCGTATTTTTTATATAAATTTTATAAGCCCCACATGCCTATACGCTGAAATGATTCATTATTTTTCTATGTTACTTAGAGAAGCTTCATACATCGATTGGCGTAGGCCGTAGCGTATCGTTATATCGTACAATAGACAAAGGGTTAAGTTGACGATTATTCGTTATAAGAAAATATAATATATTATGAATTTTGCAGCAATGTGAAAATAGATTACGGCAAAGCAATAATTCCTTACGGGGCATCCCAAGTTTTCTAATGCAGCTCGAAGACGGTGAATTCCCATAACACGGGTAAGTACAGCGCAATTATTTTTTACTCTAGTAATTCTAGTATACTTAAAATGTAATGACGTCATTCTTTAGTTCCTCGTACCTACTGCAGGTGCCTGGTCATGCGACTTCGAAACATTTTTATTTTTGATAATAGTGTAAAGATAAACTTTTAACATCACTTATTTTATAATAATGTAGTGTTTTGAATGTTTAGTTTCGTTATAATTATTACATTGAACTAGCTAAAGTTTTGTGATGTGATTTTACTTCATTTTATGACATGTGATTAACGTAACCAATGTCGTTTGCCTAATCTAAATTGTTTTTAGGTGATCGAAGTTGGATCCTAAACAATTATTACCTACCGCAAGAGATGAAAAAAAATACTCTATAAGATTTTACGCATGGAATGTAATGAAGTTAGAATGTCACCATCAATTTCCTAGGGTAAACAGTCTATTGTAGAAAAAAAAACTATCAATTATAATCTGGATGGCGAACCCTTTTGAGTAGGTATATTAATATTTTACTAAATAACTAAATGAATACTTTTTTAATCAAGTTTTATGGGTAATGATTACTCTCTGGTGTTTGCTTTTCTCCATCGCCAACCACCACGTCTCGATACACATAGTCGAGCGTATACCATGGTGTACCAAACATTGGGCGTTTTTCATAGCTGTGCTAAGAGTGACACCTGTAGAATCTTCCCGATATCTCGATTGGCGTGCAAGAATGCATGATTTCTAGTCCAATTTAATATATTATGGTCATGCCTCAATGAAAAAAGACCTTACTCATAATATGACGTTTCAAACTTTTTGAAAGAAATAGTGCCCCATAGAAACCAAGTTACAATAACCGAGCGGGTATTAAAACTTACTCGTTTGTATACATTGATATAAGTACCATGATAATACACCGTTTCATATAAAATCATACAAAATCACAATATTAAAGTGGGCAAGTTTTGCAGAATAGGTCAAAGACATCTTTCAAAAATCTCGAATAATCCTTTTTTTGCAATGTGGGTAAAGTTAATATTTAACTACTTGCTACAATATAATATAATATATATATTAGCGTTTTGGAAAGAAATGTTGTACAACAATAACCCTTATTGCGATGTAGGCAGGGTTAATTTTTCAACCACATTTATCCACATTTTTATGTCCAGAGAGAATGATATTTGAATGAATGGATGGGACCTGTCAGATCTTGATTTCTATTAGCATCGTTTGCGAGGGTCCTTTCAATTTTTCAAATTGCGTATTCTCATATAAATGTTTGTATTCTATACAGGTGCCGTACGTAAACAAAAAGAACTGATGACTTCATTAAAATCTTGGATGCGGGCCGCACCGCGGCCAACATCGATTATTCTAACTCGGAGAACGATCAGATGCGGTGCCTGGACATGCTCGCCACATACTGCGTGCAGGAAGCTAACCATGAAAAGAATATAAACATGAAACGGGATCTGTTCACCAAAGCCACACACCTATACACCACTGCCGACAAAATCATCATGTATGATCATGTAAGACGATACCTATTTTATTCAACCTAATCAAATTTTGTTCAAATTTCTTTATATATAATAATATGAAGTGAACTTTACAATTTACAAGTTCAATCCATTCACAACATGACTTGGAAAAACAAAATGAAAACAACTGATTTTTCATTATACAACAGCCGAATTTACTTTACCGGCGAAAATGCTGTACATCTGTATTTTTTTTTTTTGCAGAATCATCCTTTGGGCCGAGCATACTTGTGCTTGTTGGAGGGTGATAAAGTGGTGGACGGTGGATGCGCAATTCAATTTCGTGGTGAATCAATCTTCCAACAACATCCCCTCGCTGTTCTGGAAAGTGTGCATCGCTTTCAATAAAAAAGGACTACCGCAGCGCTCTCGGCTTCTACAGGGAAACTCTGAGAACCAACCCCAACCGCCTGGCTGTTCTCCGTCTCCGTTTCGACATGGGCCATTGCTTTATGAAGCTAAATAATCAAGATAAAGCAAGGTTTGGGATACTTACATTGTTTTAAATATTTTTCACAGCAAACGTCAATCTGTGAAATGAGAATATACTCATCTCTCATTTAAAATAGTTCAATATAATAGTTTAAATATTCAGTTAAAATGAATATCTAGAATTTTTCAAAATTGAGTTTGCTTATTTCATCAAAGATCCATTAATTCTCATGTTTTTTTAAGTTTTGTTGATTTACGGATGAATGCCATGTGCCAAGTGCAATTTTGCATTATCTATCTTATATTCAAATTCTAAATAGTCATGACTCATGACTCTGGATCCAATTGGTAATGCAAGTGGCTAAACATCCATTTCTCATAAAAAAAATATTTTATATTTAAAATATTTTTTCCAATGAAAAACCATTATAGTGTAACAATAATTTAACCCTGATCATCCACAGATACGATTTCTAGTGCGCATGAATTACACAACTGATAAACATTCTACGAATAATGTTTGCTTTATAATAATTATTGACCTAAGAATAAGGTAGTATTATTTTGAAATACGCCATTTCTATTGGCATTTCCCAGTGGCTAAGCCACAACATACGACCGTATCCATAACCATAATCTAACCTAACCGAAAAAAAATATTTTTTTAAATCGGTACATGTTCAAACACGGGCATTACCATGATCTTACTCCCTACTTCATTTATCATTTGTCAATTTATGGCTACGGCCGTATGTTGTAGCTTAACCACTGGGAAATGCCAATAAATATGGCGTATTTCAAAAAATAGTACCTTATTCTTAGGTCAATAATTATTATAAAGCAAACATTATTCGTAGAATGTTTATCACATTTGAATGGTCAAAGACATAGCTTATAATTAGTGTCTTTAGAATTATCTTCAAATGTGTTAATCGTGCCAATTTTTTAATAATAAAATGCCTAATTTTTGTTAAATTTGGGATCACAAAGATTATTAAATATAATTTTTTATCGTAAATATGTCACTATATAATGTTAACATTAATTTTACTAATGGTTTTGTAAATGCGTTTAAAAATTAATGAATCTAAAAAATATTAATACCACTGCACATGGATGTACCGAAATATGACTATATTCTAAAACATTAGAGCGAAAAGTTTAAAAAAAACTATTTTATGTAATAAAAATACTTTATGCAGTCATCAAATGTTTAAAATAAATATAAAGGATAATAAGGATTCAAAACTATATAAATAGATTATCTAAAACGTTTAAGGAATGTCCAGGATTATGCTCTGAATATACCTAATAGGTTGAGCAAATGGCTGACATCCATTTCTCGTAAAAAACAAAATCTGTCAATACAAACCTCTACTCTGTGGAGGCCCATATGATCCTATTAGGATCGGACATGACCGAAAGAAAAAAGAAAAAGAATACCATAAAAGCTCCATTTTTACCTACGCTGAGCATGTGGGCCGTTAAGTCTCTGTAAAGAAAACATGAAGAAATTATATGAACCTATAATTATGTCTGATTAATAAAATTACATACTTAATGTAAATATTATGATATAAATTTCATATATCACATGAGTATGAAATGAAATTTATGAGGAAAAGAATAAAATCCTTTCTACATAAATTTTAAAAAGATCTCATTGCTCCATCTATCTAGTAATCATAATAGTAATTCAAGAACCTTGTCTATCCGCTTGATTCAGCAGGGTGAAAATTTTTCTCAGTTCAGTTCATTCAGTTGTCTTGTAAATTGTTTTCAGGATTACAATCCAAGTCCAATAACAACACAGATAATCAGGAGTTGTGTGCGGAGAACTGTTACTAACTTGCACGAGAAACCGCGACCAGGCTACGCAGTTTGCACTTTCTGCATTTGTCCTGCCGCACTTTGGCCTCGAGCAGATGTATATCATTTTATCGGGGGGATTCAGAGAATGTATGTATATTTTATATCATATTTGTATAGGCGTACAGTTAAAAATATATTTTTTACTGGCCGTACAATCCGATGTGGATCTCGGCTGCCTCACGAAGAGGTCTCATAACAGAATTTTTTTACAAGAAATGTATGATCGTTTGCTCAACCTATTGGGTCCACAGCTTAACAGTTGATATTCCTAAATAATACATGTGATTTAAGAATGTAACAGTCTTCATTGAAAATATTTAACTTGGAACAGCCTCAGTAAAATACCCATTCGAAAAATCTTGGATCTTCTCAAGCTGACTCAGCTGGCATGCGATAAATCTAGGGTTGATTCCCATGTCATGTTCTAACATTTTTATCAATTAGGTTTGTTTCTGAACCTGTTTCGAGTTACGTATGGAAGATTGATGAATGTTTCATTGTTAAATCTTGTGTAACATCTTGAAGAATCTATAATTTAATTTAAACTATTAAAAAGTACTAGTATGTCAGTACGAAAATTCGAAGAGATCCTTATGCTATCTATGAATCAAAATTTGTATATAATAGAATATGACCTGGTATTCACCACTTAAGAAAATTGCTTTACAATAATTGTTTTGTTCACCCATACGCACTTGCGGCAGGCCGCTGCGGCTAGCCGGCATACAAAAAACGATATGCGGCAGGCCGCTTCGGCTAGCCGCAAGTGCGTATGGGCACTAAGCTTTTTATCAAGTCATCATCATCAGCCGGGGTCGATCTACAGTTGGATGAAGGCCTCCCTTAGCTTCCTCCATTTTTCTCGGTCCATAATTCTTTACTGCCACATACATCCTTCTTCTTGGTCGTTCACTCATGGCTGAGGATCGTGACCACTTTTTAATTTTGCCATCCAACTTTATTGCTGAGTTTTTTCTTATTTTTTTATCAAGTATGAGGACTGAAATTTATGTTCTAGTCTATATTATTATAATGTTGTAATTATTATTGTCAATACTGTATGGTGGGCAAATTTAAATAATTCATGCAAAGCCAATGTATAAATATATTAAGTTGTTTTATTGTATTCAACAATTATTCCTTCACTGGGCCTCCCAATGTTTCAAAAATGTCATAAAGGCTCAACCAAACAACTACGAGATAATAAAAATTCTTGGATCACTATACGCTAAATCTACCTTTCAATCTTCCCATAGGCATCCAAACACGAGAAATTCTCGTGTTTGAACATGTACATGGAAATGTTTTTTTTTACAGTATATTAGGGCATTTATTGAAGATTTCTGGTATTAAATGTGTTAAGAAATAAGTTCGCTACAGAGTGAATAATAATATATTAGATAGCAGGGATTCTTACCAACCGGTATAAATATTGGATTTTAAAAATGTCATAAAAAAAACAGTACAACATTTCAAATATTTTTTAAAATTTTCTGTTTGTGACATCTGTTGATTGAATCTTTAGTTCAATATTTCGTCAAACAGTTCCCTGCCCAGAATAAAATTACGTATTCATGTGTCTGAGATAAAAATCAGTTCAAAAATAAAAATATCAAAGATATTGACCTTTTTTTTATCGGCGTCAAGAATTAGCATCTGTGAAAATATTTACAAACCTTGGAAGTGATTTTGGATACAGGATAATACACGGAATAGCTTTGTTACACATTATCAATTGTATTATGAAGATCGGGACAAAAAATCATAACTTTTGAAATTTCAGAATAAATTTGCGAAATTTCACTTATTGCTAGAAATGCGAAAAGTACGGCATTTGTCAATAATTTTCAGATATTTTATGGGTAATCATAAGAAAATATATTACCCTATATAATACAAGCAGTTTTTTAAATCATTAGGACGTAATTGGTTTTTTATTTAGCACTAAACTTAAAATTCTGAAGAAAATAAATGAAAGTTTTTTTTTATTGAACTTTGAACCTCCCTATCTCGCTTTAAATATATTTTTTTTCTTTTATGTCTTTCAAATCATATTAGAGCATCCTTTTTTTATTTATATTCAAAAAATCAAATGATTCTAACACATACTTTTTGAGTTATTAATATTTGATTGATGGAAGTCAATTTTGTATTCTATGTACAAAAATAAACTCGGTCTCCAATGGGTTAACGAGATGTAGCTCGTGCACATCTCAAGAAAGTCACCGATCAATTCCCAGATGACATCGAAGCTTGGATTTAATTAGAGCAGTCTGATTTGCAGTTATATCATCCCATTTTTTATTAATATACAAGACATAAACTTTCATTTTTAAAGATATAATAATTATGTATAACCATCTTAGTCATTTTGTCATGTGTCTTTGTTTCATCGTTGATACTAGATAGATCAATATACACTTCAGAGAAGAGGTGTTTATTATCTGCATTGTGAAACTTGTAAAACAGTTAAGAGATTCAGATTCACAATTCACCAAGCACGTCTTTATAGCGAGCAGCAGCCATATTGTAGATCCAATCCATGGTCCGAAATATGTGTATCTATATGACAAGGGTGATCGACTAAATCTCATGGAGCAATTTGGGATAAAAAAAGTGTATTCTCAAAAAGTCTATGTGGATGTTAATCTGTAAAAGACTTGTTTTCGCAGGGTTTAATTGAATTTTAAAAACTAACCCAACACCATCTGTAAGTTGTCTTATTTCAATGAAAAAAATATGCATGACTGACAAAGTTTAATGTGCACTATTTATGGCAGTTCTTAATAGCCTACCTCCACCCTTCACCACTGCTATCTATCCCCAAGGCTTTCTATGCAATGTGCTGCTTACCCATCTAATGATTAAACAATCAATGAAATGTAAAAACAATAAATTATTGACTACGTAGTATACGTTTATACAGCAAATATTTTAAGTAATATTCTGTATAAAATCTATATCACGTTTGCTTAATCTTATCAATGCTTTTTTGTTTGCAGTATGAGAATTGTTTGAACAAATTCCACGCTCACCATAATGTGGATGATTTGATTTACATGGCCCGAGCTGTGTCGTATGCGAATCGACTCCAGGAAGCCAATATAGCTTTGCTACGAGCCAGACGAGTTGGGCCTTGTAACAGCTCTCTACTCTACACCATGGTGCTCATCCTGGAAGAATGTCCGCCCACGTTTTGATTGGTCACAGAAGTTTATTACTTTCAATACTTACCTATGTAACTACCTACCCACAGAAAATTGATTAATTTTTGTATCATAAGTTTCATGATTTTTCCTTTATAACATTGATGATTTATTGTAATATATTTAGACCAAGCAAAGAAATTACACGTTACACCTCCTTACATTTTTAAGTTTAAGTCGACCACCCAGTTAAGTACCTCTTGGATTGATGATTGATAATAGAAAGGTAGTTTAAAGTATTTTAATAAATAATTGATGTTTTATGATAAATGAATACGTGTATTAATTAAGGCGCTAAGTACCAAAAAGTAGTTTTGCTTGTGGCTACAAAATACTGATTTGTCAAATAAAATTGTATGAAGCAGACATTTTGAAAAATGTAGTTTCACAGTATGAAGCAATCTCGGCAGCTTCTATAATTTTAAAACTTAAATTTATTTTCAATTTCCACAGTACATAGCTTTGAAATTGACATTTCCGGTCACGGTGTAAGTACCACGCAAAGAATCTTATTTTAGGGTCTAAGTACCAGCTCAGGGACGCTAGTGGGATCTAAGTACACACTGATGACATTTTCAATAGAGATGGGTACAATATTATAAATTAAAAAAATAAGGTTTTTCGATACTTTTGTTTTATCAATTCAATTATGTATTTACCTAGTCCTAACACAATCATTCTGCGTTTTATTTCAGCGATGTGCATATGACCCTAGAGACTATAGATCAGTGGTTTCCGCGATGAATGTGCTTGTTTAGTGGTCAATCCAAATTTATCATGTTCATTGACAAATGGATTCTATCATGGGCCCCACATCCTGAAGCAGGCCCCGAGATCAAGATCTTTCAACCACAATTTTTACAATTAGTAGAATAATGTTAAAAGTGGATTATCAAACTATTCTAGAATAGATTTTTGTTTGTTTCAATATATATCTGGCATAGAAATAATTTAAATGTGGATACATGGCGAACTTTTTTTTTTGTAATTTTGATTTCCAAAGCTCCAAATTTTTATGAATGCCTTCACTTTGTCTTTTAAAATCAGTGAATGCATTTGTAGTCCTTGCATTGATTTATTCACCTGCTTATTTTAATTTCAACCAAATACAACAAAATCGTATTTATCGTAATCGTATTATCGTTCCTAAACAAACTTGCGTCAAATTTCAACATTATGATTTGATCTTTTATTCAGACTTCATTTTTTCACGAGATAGCCAGCGCGCTACACAATAGTGTAGAAGTGACGTATTATAAAGTTTGTCAATCAGGTTTGCAAACAACCTTTTATAGGACTGTTTTTTTGTATGGTTTATAACTAGCGACCGTTTTATAAACTATGCATTTGCAAACTTCATACTTGTGGCTACATTAATTTTTTCTTAAATTTTAAATAAATTCAACATCTACATATTCAAGTAAATATTTGTCACGTCACTATCACTGTATGACAATATGGATTCTGGTTTTAAGTGAATTGTGTTAAACTTTTCGCGCCTCCCTTAGCAACACCCCGCGCCTCCCAGTTTGGAAATCGCTGCTATAGAGTATCATAAATCAAGTACGTACAACTTTACTCAAATGTCCGCCTTTCTCGTTATGTGGTATAAGGCATAAAGCCCACCAAAAAAGCGTTCGATGCGCTCACTACTGAGTAGGCCCCCTCCCACCCGCGCATTACCCTTCACCTATGTTATAAGGGGCTCAAGGAGCACAAAATAATTATTATTATCAGCGTCTCTCATAACAAAGCAATAAAAATATTATTAAAATTCTCGGGGCATGCAATTAATATCGGACACGCAATAACTAAACAAAGAGTTCATTGTTCTTAAATAATGGCTTCTCGCCCGTCTTATCGATGACGCTTCGAGGGGCGTGATTTTGCTTGCCGTGTTCAATGAATGGACTACGTTGTATTTTCGTTAAATCGTATCGCTGAGAAGCCAAAAAACGATGACTCATGGGGCAGGCGGGCACAAGGCGTCGTCAAATCCAGTGTGCGCTGGCGTATTTGATTACGTTGTATTTTCGATGATTTACACGTTACTTGTGAAATTTTGCGCGAGAGCCCCACTCGCTCCGTTAAGTGGGTTTTACGCCTAAGAGATAACATTATTATTATTATAATATAGTGCAGGATCCCATAGACTTTTCGTAAACATAAAATGCGGAAAGCATTCTGACAATTGGGATAGGGTTACAAAGATATATAATGTCATGTTATTCACCTACTTATATGTGCAACCTACACTGTTTCTGGATTGACCATTATACCTACTAAAACTAATGCCATATGCATATATATGGTAAAGAAACCAATCTGGGTGATTCTATACAAAAATATTACTAAATAAAATGGTTTAAGCCAAGGAGGATCCTAAGAATCGATGATTTTTAACACATTGCACTACCCGCTATTTTTATTATTTCAAATGGGACGAACCGTTCTACCACCACAATTATTGCATTTGCAATCAATCTCTGATTCGGTCTTGGTTTTATTGAAGAATTCAGAACAATTTTTGGTGGGTTATAAGAAAAAAAATTAAAACCACAATAAAAAAAAATTACTTGTAATATCGCCTGGCAACATCGATATTATATATCTTTGTGACCCCGAGAACCTATCCCAATTGTCAGAACGCGTTCCGCATATTATGTATACGAAACGTCTATGGAATCCTGGACTAATAGTAAAAATAAGACAAACACGGCTTTGTCTAAGTCTGCATTAAATAGGCCGGCCATAATAAAATACTTGTTATGTTATGTCGTTATGTATGCAGTGATTCCCATTATCCTTTACCTGTAAACAATACCCAGCCTGTGTCCATATTATAAACATCTACTGGTGAGAAAACTGATAAATTATCAATAATTATTTTGAACTTTGTTTTGTATTAAGTAGGTACATATGTGAGTCAGTCAATATCATACTTTGAAATGTTTTAATTTAAATAGTAGTACACATTTTTTTATTTGATACCATACAACTTAGCAATCATGAAATAATTAATATTAAATATGTTCTTAATTAATTATAGGATGTGTATTTCCCATTTAATTCAATAAGGCATTATTAATTATTATTATTATATTCTATAAATTATTGAAGAAGTAGGTACAATGTGATTTATATATATATAACTAGCTGAAGTAGCCGGCTTCGCACAGGGTCGCTTCGTGGTTCTAGTTATCTTAGATATTTAAAAAATAATAAGAGGTAAATTTTTTTTTATATTAAAATATCTGTCTAATACAATATGGCAATATGAAAATAATTCTAATAGGAGTAAAGGTCAAACAAAAGAACACTAAATTAAAATCAAATCCAAAATATGAAAACGTTATTAATGTTAACAATATGTAGTAAAAAAAATCAAAATTGGATGGAACAAACAAACAACAAACTTTGTATTTTATTTAATACTAATTTAGAAACCTTCGCAGGTGTGCCCACAGCAACTGACAAAAGTTTCATTGCAATCGGGTGAATGGTATAGGAACACATACGAATAGAAGAAGATGATGATTTTCTAATTCAGAAACCTTTGCGGGCGTGAGAACAACACTTGATCGAAATTTCGCATTCGGATGAACGGTATGGCAGCGCATAATATACGAACAAACAAACAAACACATATTGATTTTTATACATTATATATACTTAATATTCTGAATTTCAAACCAAGAAGAAAAATGTATTAAAAAAAAAGTTGCTTAATATCGATATTATAACATTATAACGATACGCATTGAACATCACTAGCGCTTTCTTGACAAATTAGCAGATTGTGTAAAACAATTATAAAAATGTACTTACCTCATAATTTCGAGGTTTTATGGCTGGAATCGCTTTACTATTAATTGTGGAGTACTCCTGGCCACTAGTTTTTAGTTTTTTTTTTACATTTTAGACACTTCCATCATCTTTTTGGCGACGTTTTTTAACAGAAGTCGTGAGTGTCAACACACCGTTTTCAGCCATTTCATATGGAATGCCGTTGAACGCTGCAGTGGTACTTACACCCTTACATATAAAACTCGCCAATGGACTTACATCGTCGCCAGATTTAAATATTTTATTGTATTTTTTTGACTTGCTTAAGGCACTTAGATCATAGTTAATAGTATTGGCGTTGGTATGTAGAACTGTTTTCTATAAAAATGTCAGTTTTGAAAATGTTGGTACTTAGCGCCTTAATTAATACACGTATTCAAATGTTGAATTTCATTTTTTCACCCTTTCCTTTGCTCAGCTGTTAAGTTATAAAATATTATTATATTCGCAGAGAGCATAATATTCATAGACTATAGATACATCTAGACGCCACCCGTTGCATTGCTAAATGAAGCTGCGTGCCATGCGTTTGGTTTGTGGGCGAGCGAACGCATTCGTCTACAAATGTTCGAGACCATAGACCATTTCGGTAGTGCTCGCACTAGACGTTCAGAATTAAAATATAATTTTCTATTTTTTTTACATTATATAGTATTTTTAAGCGGTCAAAATGCAACCATTAGGTAAAGATATCCATAATTTAAGTTATTTTAAAGAAACTAGGTCACTGATATTAAAATATATAATAATATACAAATAAATTATCACGAACATGTATCAACTTACCTATGAAACGTAATACCATCTTTTTGCTTAAGAGGACGCTCTACAGAATCGGCCTAGAGAATTGAAAATATGATTTTTTTACATGTGGTCCATAATAACTGGTCTACTAGTTAATATAAAAAGGTTGCCGCCAATGTTTGTCTCAATAAACTCCCTACAAGTGAAGTGAAGCTATGGGGTGACCAAAAAATAGTACTTTCTAATAAAATTTATTTTCTAATAAATTTACTAATAACATGTAATGTTACTAAATTCAATATGTTTATCAGTTCTTTGGTGGGAAGTATTGCAACTGATATGATGGATATGATAAATTTTTTGATTATGTGTTGGCCACGATATAAACTTAATAATATATTAATAACTTTTTAACCTGAAATTGTCCGAGAACTAAACATACGAAGGATGTTGACATACATATCAACCTACATTTTTATTTCATGTGCTATCCAAAAAACATTACTAATGAATAGTGCTTATTTGTAATGTTTAGGACCTACATATTAAAAATAATAGGTATTGTTTAATTCTAATGCATATTTTTTAAAACGTAGAATTTACTGTCTGCCTATAAAAAGAAAGTGACTTTTTATTGCCTGCGCAACTTCACTTTTATACTAGTGAAACAAGTGGTAGGTAAAGCCAATGGGCGAAATTATATATTATATTAAGAGTGCCTAAAAATAATTATTAACATACAGTCACTAGACACATTATTTTTTTATTAATCCATCGACTGGCGGGCATATAAAAAATGACTATAAAAAATGACTGTCACTAGAAAAAGTGTCTGACAGGGCTGCCGACGCAATTAATTATATTGTACTTTTTAAATTTAATTTATAATATATTTTATTTAAGTTTTGTGCATCTAATGCCGGGTCCACACTGGCGCAAAACAATGTCGCGCGACAACCTCGATAAATTTTACGATAATTATCATAAAGGCTTAAAAAAAATTACGATAATTATCATACTTATCGTAAAATTTAACGAGGTTGCCGGCAACATGTTGCCAATTTGGACCCGGCATAATATCCACTGTGGTTCACGTAGTGGCATGTACCTGTTTTTCTGGGGTCAACTAATTCAAAAAGTAAACACCCATAATAGATTTTTTCCAGTTTTGGTTGCATTATATTCCAACTCATTTCCGATATTATTAATGGAAATTTCTCGGTGTACATAGTAAACAAACCTACGAATAAAAAAAGACAGTAAGGAACACAGTGATTCATCGCAGAAAAACTGGCAACCAAAATGGATTATATAATATATTCCATCGTATTATTTTCTTGAAATCATAAAGATACTATAATAGTATTTGAGTATCAACCTATGTTCAATTTGAATTGGGTTATAATAATAATATACCCGTAGATATATCAATAGTATGTTTGCCACGATATCCACCCAAGTTATCAGTATGTACTTGCACAGGTTTGATTAAAAACTATGATGAAATTAACATTTTACAAAATAATGTAAGATTGTCCACAATAATAATAATGTAGAAGGTCGACAATAGTAATAATACTAATAATAATGTTTTTTTTTAAATAAAATCTCCGATGATTAGTGATTTTTGCCAAAAGATCGATTTTAATTAACGTGCATACGACGCCGAGGTCGATTTCATACTAAATTATATTTGAATACCGAGCTCTTCAGCCGCCCCTTAACAGTACGGCTACCATATTTTAATACAACATACAAAACCATCTTTCCTGCTTAAATAATTAAAAATATTTACCAATGACTATGTTTAACACAAAAAATAGCAATTTAGTAACACGAGCTACGACGCTACGTGAAGCGATTTACCACAATTTGTCGGCGATTCTTTTGGAAACTAACTCAAACATATGTAGACCTTTTATCTTACTCTAGCGCGTGTCGCAGAGATTATAAGGGTGCCGAATACTTTCCCACTCGCACTCATGCATCGTTTTTGTTCAGGCCTTGATAATATTACTAATTGCACTTTTGGAGGAGTCCACACTGCTCTAAAGGGATCTTATAGAATATACTATATGACAATATTTGTGAAGGTGACATTCTTTATGAACATAAAACACAATTTTAAAACATATCTGCTCGATTAATGGAACCGCTGGAAGCTGTGTCCCATTGTATTCTTACCAAGCCGCAAAGGTCAATAATACTAGCATAATTTGTAAAAAGCTTCAGTCACATTACGGCTAGTTATGCCGTAATTGGATATAATACTGGTGACTAAATTGGTAAAGCGCATCGGCCAGAATTCAATGTATACAGGTTCGAATTCTGTCAGGTGTCTTATTTTTTTAAGTACCAATGTTTCTGAGGTGTTTTCAAACAGTGCAAGTAGGTAGGTATATTGTTCTTGTCGGTTTATAGGAAGCCAGCGGCAAACAAATTTTGAAAATAGCTGGTATACCTACTGGATTATTTGTTAGGTTAGGTTTTCATTTTTGTATTCATGAATTTTGCCAAAATCAGCAATAAAAATTGGCGCGGTTCCCGCCTGGCTTCCTGTAAACTGACTTGCACCGGTATGTAAATCAATGCCCCGCAACCTTTTCTCACCCACGACACACCACAGGTCTTCACAGAAGACAGTGACACACCGCATGTAAAACAATTTATACACCAAAACATGGACCCCACATACTGAAGGGGGACCCCAGACTAGGATATTTGCCCCCCCTACCTATCGCTAAGGTTAAAGACAGTGTGATACTCTAAAATAGAGTTTTTAAAATGGTGTTTGAGGTATAATTAATGGTATTGAATGTTTGTATTTATTAATACATCCACTTGAATTATGGTTAGTTGTCTGGTTAAGAATATTTGTTTGTCGAATATTGACACAATAATAATAAATAATTATTGTAACCTACAATGGAATGTTTAAAATTATTAATACCAGCGTAGTAAAATAGCGCTGCAGTCAATTATTTTTAATATGTGAGCAAATTTGTAATTTATGTTTATCTTACTTATCTGGTTGACCTGCCACGCAGTCCCACCCCTGAGCCTGGTCCCCCAGGCTAGAGGCCTATCAGTCCCCCACCCTGTGGGGGCCATGCACCAAAATAACATTAGTTTATGTTTTTTTAGTTGATACATAATTAAATATACATAACAGACGAGGAAGAACTAAATATACATTTGCATGTATTTGTATTAATAACAAATTAATGTGATACCTGAGCTTCTTTCAATGAAGGTAAAAGTTTTATATATTTTTTGACTTGATATTTGAAAAAGCAACCCGAAGTTCTTGGTTATACTACATTCTCGAAATTTTTAATTATAACTTGAGTTGAAAAACTTTTGCACACATATATCGTAGATATGGTAGCTGAACTGCAATAGCCTTGTCGGAAATCCAAGAATATTCTTTTTTAACCGAAATCCAGAAAATAGCCAATGGAACATCTGCAAAATTCAGTTTTTAGTGTCCCATCGTTTCTCAATTCAACTAATTCCTCTCAAATTTATAGAGAAAGCGCTTCCATAGAATTTTCGGCATTGGTTGCGAAAGGGTTTCGAATCCAGTCGTATTGATTGTATGAATGTAATGATGAAATTTCTTTTGCTGCAAAGTTAATTGTTTTTGAGACGGATCCAAAATTAATTGCTTGTTTTTAATGGTGGTCTGGTAGGTCCTTTGATACATTTGTAGAGATCCTTGTCTTAACTCCTTCTAGTTTATCAGAGCACGTCAATATATTATTTTCATTCTGACTTTGCATTGTTTTATTAAGTTCATGCAGGTGCTAAAATATATTAAGTACCGAACATATATTTTTATATGTACGCAAATTTGGTTATTAAGTAATTATCGTATAATATACAAAATTATTTGTTTTTTTGCAAGCAATGCACCGCGACACACCTACCAACGTCTAGCGGCGCACCGGTGTGCTATAGAGCTATAAGCCTCATGACAGTGTTAAACAGAGTATGATTCTCTCAGTTCAGATGGCATCCTAGTTATTTTCGTGGAGCGTATGTGGCATAGGTGCTGGTGCATTATGGCTCATCCATCAATATTGACCACGGCACTGGGTGTGTAGAAAATGATGGGTATTAGGAAATGAAAAAAATATCGACGTTATCGTGACATTGTTACCATAGAAAACTTCAATGTAGTTACTAGGTGCTGGGAAAATTCTAGGGAGAACAATAATTATCCACTATAATTGCTTAAGCAGGGATGTGGTAAATAGACGGATAAACTTGTATTAAATAGTATTTCCAGTACCCTAAACATGAAAGGAGCATCTCATGTGACAGAAGATTTTGACGTATGATAGGCAACGACAACAAACTTATGCCAGCGCTCCATTGGCGAGCCAAAAGTCCGACGACAATAAGTCTTCAGATTTTTCTACGTTCTGCTACTGGCCAACAGACGTTCAACGAAACGAGTATATAATTAATTTGACGAGTAAAACAGTCGACTTTGACAGCATAGATAATATACGTATATCTGACAGTTAAATCGTGATGGCGTTAAATGATACCGACGTTTTATGTTTTTTGGGTTATTGGGTGGCAGATAATGTAATAACGAAGCAAAGGGTACACAAATACTGGGTGAAACATTGGATAAGGAAACGAACGACATTATCCCACACAAATTTAATACGAGAATTGCGTTTGCAACCGAGCGATTTCCGCAATTATTTGCGAATGTCGGAGGATGTATACACAGAACTGTATAATTTGGTCTCCCCATTTATTAAAAAAAAAAATACTATGATGAGGGAAGCTATTTCTCCTCATGATAGATTATGTGCAACCCTGCGATTTTTGGCTGCCGGCGGAACATTCACTGACTTGCATTATAGAACTGCGATTGGAAGACAAACTCTGGGCAAGATAATTCCCGAAACTTGCCAAGTCATCATTGACGTTTTGAAAGGAGAATATTTCAAGGTGTGTATTATATTATACGTCATCTAATAAAGTTGGGCAAATTTACAAATATATCATTAACAAGTAGACATTGGTTGGTCTTATAAAGTGAACGTTTAGTGGATTGTTTTACCTATATAAATCATAGACGGCAACATCATAAGAATGGCAGACAAGATGCATTTGAGATAGGTATATATATAGTCACAAATAAGGCCATCGTTGACATGCTAAATATTCAATAGACCATTAGAATGCTGTACCTAGCCAGGACTCTCCATATAGGCTGTAAGCAAGCTGCTTAATTATTCCTGTTGAATGTATTGTAATACTAGTCATATTCTTCGAAAAGCAAGCATGGAATTTGATTTCTAAATGAGGCCACATAATAATATAGGTTTGCTAACATAGCTCAAATACTTACCATTTGTTGTATCGCTTAAGCTAAGGTTTATAGGCATAAAAACAAACAAAAAAACAAATATTTTTACAAGATATTTATTCATACAAAAAACATTAATTTATTATACCGGCTTTTGTACATTTTTGCTTAATATACGATAAACTGGTTGAGTATGAACAGTAGTTGCTGGCATTATTTTGTCACTTTGTCCCATAAAGGCAACTTCATGCATCAGCTTCTCGGCCAGCAATCTTTGTCCCTGTGACATCGATCGTAGTTTCATGGCCATCATTTTGCCAAAAACATCAAATTCATCTTCAGTCTTGCTTAGTTTGTCGGTGATTAATTCTAACACTTTGTTGGCGCTATCATTCGATTTTTTTCGTTTGAACGATGGGGGTTCTGGTGCTCTATTGAGATTCGACCTTGGAGTAGTCGACAACGTGGATGTTGAAGGCGAATATTCTATCTGTAAATAAAATGTTGATTATTTTTTGTTGCAGTTCCCTGATACGCACGAAGAAATGGAGACGATTGCAGAAGAATTTAATAGTAAATGGCAATTTCCAAATTGCCTGGGCGCAGTTGATGGGAAACACATTGCAATCGTGCCACCTGCAGGCGCCGGTTCCCACTTTTATAATTACAAACATTTCCACAGCATTGTTTTGATGGCGATTGCAAATGCTAATTATGAATTTATTTATGTTGATGTTGGAACAAATTGACGTATTTCTGATGGAGGCGTACTGAGAAAATCTGATTTTTTCAAACGTTTAGACGAAGGCAGATTAAAAATACCTGCACCAAAAAAATATTTTAATACTACCGGGGCTGTCACATGGCAAGAAAGTATGATAAGCAATAGATAAATTAAACCAATGTAACAATTTAGTTAAAATGTTTTACCTCAATACAATCTTCGTTGTTTAACGAGTTGGAGTAACTCTCATCAGGAGACATGTTTTCCAAATCGTCCACCATGCTGGATATTGAGCTCGATTCTGTAAAACAAAATGTAAATTGTTAAAATACAACATAATACTCAAACTTGTTTTTTATTATCTCTCCCCTAAGTACCCATTCCTTCATACGGTTAATATTGATATTGGTATAATTGGTGTAATCCAGTATATCGGGTATTTTCAAAATGTGTTTTCCGCTGTATTCCTCATAACCAAACTGTACCATTAATTTTGATTGATGATTGACGATTTATTGATTGTCTCTGAAGGAACCTAACTCGAGCGATTTTTGATTTTATGATCATTTCTTTTCTTCTTCTTTCGACCATGTCCGATCATAATATGGACCTCCACGGAGTGGAGGTTTGTATTGACAGATTTTGTTTTTACGAGAAATGGATGTCAGCCACTTGCTCAACATATTAGGTCCATACTCTGACTCATACACAAATTGAAATTCAATGTGTACTTGTCAGACCCAGGATTTGAACCTGGGACCCGACCACGACTCAATAAGCCGCGCTTCCACCGCCATGATCGTACCTATATATTATTATTTCTTACCTACCTCAGCAAAGAATAAGTAATTTTATTGTGACTAGAAATGATTCATAGCTGTATGTTTTAATTGCTTAATAGTTGCTAATCTAATGCGATGTCACTTTCAGAGCTACGACAATGTCATAGTCTGCACGTGTATAATAAATAGCTTTAAAGCATTCCCTCGTACCTATATATTATTATTATTTATTACCTACCTCAGCAAAGAATAAGTAATTTTATTGTGACTAGAAATGATTCATAGCTGTATGTTTTAATTGCTTAATAGTAGCTAATCTAATGCGATGTCACTTTCAGAGCTACGGCAATTTCATAATCTGCACGTGTATAATAAATAGCTTTAAAGCATTCCCACGTACCTTCCATTTGGTCGTTCAAGAACTCCAAATTTTTATAGTACCACAGTTTGGGTAGATATACTGCGTCTGTGCCGGCTCCGCTTCGATATGATGTCCTTACTTTATTTCTCTCCTTTCTGTAACCCGACCTCAATGTCTGTATTTTCTTTTTGACATCGTTGACCGTTGCCTGCGGCTCCACTTTGATTAATATTTCCAAAAGTTCCGCATACGCCAAGGACTTGGCATCACGATTCTTGTATAGTGGGCTGGTCGTCTTCCACAACGACGGGTTGTCTTTAAAACAACTAATAAAATCTTCCAAGAAACTTTTCGAATGCACTCGTAGATCTACCATTGTTGTTTTCGATGTCCGAACACTTTGAATGACAGTAAAATAATGATGGCGCTCATAGACTAATATATGGCGCTGTCGTCCGTCGGCATAGATATAAATAATGTGACGGTAAAGCGTGGTGAACGTACGAATTTCAGCGGCTCGGCGAGTAAAATATCAAACATGTTTGAAATCCAACGAGCCTGGTCTGCGGATTAAAAAGTCCGCAGACCTGGGGTGCTCCACGCGAAAAAAAAGTCCGAAGACTGTAAATCGTCTGACTTGCGTGCCAATGGAGCGCCGGCATTAGTATACAAGTATACATAATATAATCATAGCAGTGTTGCCATATTTTGAAAGTGGAATTATAGTACAGAGCCTCCAAAATTATAGTATTTGGGGATAAAATATAGTACGCGTTGTCATCTGTTGAAAATGAAAATTTTCCCAATTTTTCATGGTCGGCTCGTTTTTTTTAGGAAAGATATTTCGTCGCGGGCCGCAGATTTCCAAATTTTCGAAGACCACTCGATTGCGAAATGGCAAATGCAAAATTATAGTACTTTTATATGAAATTATAGTACGATTTTCAAAATTATAGTATTTTGGGCGTACTATACATATTTTATATCGTACATAGTACGCGGACCAAAATTATAGTACAAATACTATAATTATAGTACGGTTGGCAACACTGAATCATAGACAATATATGACAAAATACAAATATTAAATAATTATTAATTATTATACATGATTCATACGCTGTCATTCGAAAAGGTGGATAATATCTACTTATAATTTTGTTTATTGGTTGTCTTATTATTAAACGTACTTAAAATTGGGATTTTTAAAGTAACTAGCGTTGGATATAAAGCTTGCTCGTCATAAATTAATGCATAACGAAACATTTATGAACGCACGAGGCCTAAAGATACAGTGAAAGCCATCAATAATTTGTAAGATAAATAACAATAAATAGTATAATATTATTATATTGTGACATTGGAGTGGTGCAAACAGTTTTTGGTGACAGCCATGACTGTTGCGAATGGCTTTGCAAAATATATATTTTGACGACGCACCAATAAAAATATATACAGGTGCTTTCCAAATTGAAGCACGAAGATGTTGATTATCATTAATTAGTATAAATGGAAAACAGGTAGATAGGAGCCGTATTGGCTGTTTTGCGAAACTCTTTTGACCAGACCATCCATGCGGATGCGATTGTTTTTGTTCGGGATATTTTGACGGGGGTACTTAGTGAAAATGGAAAAATGCGAATTTTTCGCGTAATTTACATGTAAAAATAATAAAAAATATATGAAAAATCATATAATTAAATTATTCAAAGGTATGCATTAAAAAATGTGGAAAAAAAATGTTTGGTGTTAAAACTTGACGGCCACTCAAAATTAATTTTCTAGATTAATATAAAAGGTAAAAATTTGAAAAATCGTGTTAAAATTTTAAATAAATATACATAATCGTATGCACTTAACAATTTTTTTTTAAAGCAAATTTAATTGTTCAAGTATCAAGTCACTGAATTTAGAGAACTAATATCTCTCTAACGAGAACTAATCTCGAAAACAAAAAAAGCACGTGCACAAACGTAAGCTAATAATAGGCAAATTGATGACCTAATAAAAAATTTAAAAAGTTTGTTGGATGGTTCTACTTAACGTTCATCAAATATATCATATCGAATAACTCACGCACTATATCAGAAAAAACTTAAAAAAGTATGCAGGATTGCGCATCAGCTATGCGACAAGAGATTTTACTAAAAGAAATATTTTTAAACCCACGCAGTCAGGTTTTGCATACAAAATTAAATAGCGCGCTGAATACAGATGAAAAGACAAAAAAGAATCATGCACTAACGTTCACTATTAACGCACTAGTGTTTACAATTTAAATTTTGAAAAAAATCCAAGTTTAGTGACACAAGTATCCAGCATTTAACTGGGTCACCCAAATTGAAATGCAAATAACCCCCTTAATGTGCGTGCACAAACGTGCACTAACGATGCACAAACGAATGCACTAAAAAAAAGTTGAAAATTCAACATTGGGTGACCCAACGTTTAGCTGGAACACCCAATTTGAAATTGAAATTTTTCGGTTATTATAGGTGCACAAACGAAAAAAAATCGTGCACAAACAAATGCACACAAAAAAGTTGGAGTTTTAACATTGGGTGATCCAGGTAAATGGACCTTTTATAAATCATAGGTGGTACCTGTGTATTATTATTATGAATATTATCGAAAAAGATTTTTTTTAAAATATTATTATTGTCAAAGAGAGTTTCTTACGTTTGTTTAGGTACCTAAATAATATGGAACAAATAATTTTAATTAATAACAAAAATATTGTGATGCTAGTATCTGTTTTAGGTACCTAAATAATATGAAACAAATAATTTTAATTAATAACAAATATATTGTGATGCTAGTATCTGTTCTTTATTTGTGAAATAATATTACTTATAGATTAGTAAAGTTTATCAACTTTATCAATGTGTATTTATTTTTTTCTCCTTTGTAATTCATAGACAAAAAACAGTTTGCTATTCTCAATGTTCAATGGCGTCCGTCTGAAGCAATTAGCTGTCGTTAGACTTCTGTGTCGATATTTCAGTCGAATACTGTTTTGTATATTTATTTTTCAAACGGTTTAACTAAAGTTTTCAAAATGCCGCTATATGTATTCGTAGCTAACATATCAAAATGTCGGCGCAAGTTTTCGTCATGATCTCGGTTTCAAGTGAAAGTTTTTGAAAGCGCGGCCACGAAAATCTTTTCCCTTCGACACTCGACATTTTGCGTGCCCCGGGAAACCTCACTAACATTTTATTTATAATCCTTTAATATTGTGCTTATTTTTGAAATATGTTCATAGTGAAAATGTGTGAAGCGTTTTTCGTCGGCTGAGTTGATAGAATCCTAACGAAAAATGGATAGCTTGAATAATTTGCAACCCTCCAGTGAAGAAATTGAACAATCTTTAATGGACTTGGGTCCTCTTCTCGGTGTTACGATTAAAGAAGAAATGCTGGATGAAGCACAAGAAAGTGGGTCGCAAAATGAAGTAAGTAGCATTGTAATATTATAATCATTTAAAATCTAATAATTGTTCCTAAAACTAACCAACTTTCATGGAAATGTTGCTGTGTGTGTACGTTCTCATAACGCATATTCTTGAAAACAAAAATAATAGAATGATAAAATGTAAAGGTAACTAATTTACTATGTAATTCAAAAAATTGAGTATTAGGGCATTGTACACACAATTATGCAAAACCAGCGTACCTTTCATCAAATATATAATTAACGATTGGCAATGAATACTAATTCGTAGTATTAAAACCTAATGGGCGGTAAAACATCACATTTTCAGTAATGGTTCTGTATTTGATATTGGTGACAGTTGTGACCTGATTTGGCACTGGTGATGGTCGATTTGGGCGAAATAACAATAGCTGTCAAAACAAAAAAGTAATCATTCTGAATCAAACAATAAAATTGCTGGTGTTGTGTTGTACGTTCACACTATGCATCCCCTATCTATGCTTGAAAATGGGGGTTTGCTTGAAAATTTGATCTTCCATTTTAGTCGATCAAACTAATGTCATTGATCAAACTACAGATTGGGGGCTGGATTTTCAATATTGGACCCGTAGCCCGAAACATCTGTCAACAAAAAATGTTTCAAGTGATTAACAACCAAATCATTGTAGAATTATCATGGAGTAAGGTAAATGTACCATTTTCCGTCACTGCTCTAATTATCGGCAATTTTAGAAGAAATTCCGAAAAATAAGAATGGCAGGACTTATATGGTCGAATGAATGTGTTATCCGAAATCCCCATTTCTTAATGCGATAGAAAAAGACAAAGTTTTTGCTACATACCTACTTGTAAGTACTTCCTGATATTCGATTGTTATTATTTCCAATATTAACAACATACCTATTATTGTATTGATTTGTTTATACCTACTCAATTGTTTGTTGAATTTTCCTTCATATCATTTTTCACTGTACATAGGTAGGTATCTACTTACCGTATGCGCTTGATGCATTTTCATTATTTTAATTATTGTTTACTCATTACTGCTATGTACCTAAATTTTGGGCGCTCCAAAAACAACTCGAAATCGGCGTTTGGCGGTCAAATAAACGGAGAATGTCTAATTTTCATTTTTTGTGTGCTATTATATTATAGCTTTAAAATTCTTGTCTGCCTAGAGAGCGTTGCTATCCAATTCCGGGAAGGCTGGCCGTATGTAGCTGACATCATAATACTATTATGTCGGATTGAGAATTGCCAAACCCTATGTAGGTATATCGTGCGAAAACATATTCTTGGCTACGTGTTAAAACTTTGATCTAACATGCTTCGCCCATTTTTAACCGCACTTCCATTATAAACTAACAAGCTCCTCCAATTTAGTCGCCAACAGAGCTTCCTTACGTAGCCAAGAAGATGTTTTCGTACAGTACACATCGATGTAGCCTTTGGCGACCTCATGTCGACGCTTCCCATACAGAGTGCATTGCCAAAACCTACTAGTACATCGCTTAGACCTGGCGAGTACGTTTTCACGTCGCTCAAATATAATAAACATAGTGCCAAATGCATCTCGCACTTACTTTAATATTGTAATCTACACGCGTTTAATTGGCTAAAATTTCAAATAAATATCGTTCTCCGCTACAACTTTTTATTGTTGAAACTTATCCTACTCGAGCATTCCCACCTAGGCACGCCGCCGACCGGGACCTATTCCAAGCCTTCACAGACGTATGGACAATATTTTTAAGTACCCCTTCATACATTCAGGGCCAAATTAATATTTTGTATGCACCTGACCTATTATGTACTTTGAGCTACCCATTATTATATTTTTACTGAGGGATTTATAACTAGAATGTTTAAATAGAACCCTGAATTTCACCATACATCAACCAATTCCGGAGCATAGATCGATTGAAAATGAGATAACTTCTACTACCATTTGCACGCACATTTAACGCCCACGGTGGTCGCGCGGCTTAAGCGTTGGACTATCACGCCGTGGGTCTCAGGTTCGAATCCTGGGTCTGGCAAGTACACATATTGTTTTTCAATTTGTGTGTGAGTCAGGGTATGGACCTAATAGGTTGAGCAAGTGGCTGACATCCATTTCTCGTAAAAAAACAAAATCTGTTAATACAAACCTCTACTCTGTGGAGACCCATATGATCCTAAAAGGATCGGACATGTCGAAAAAAAATACCATTTGCACTGACTAGTAAAAAGTCCTTAGCACGAAGTGTCCGCGCTATAAAAAAATAGAATATGTACATAGGTACTTAGGTGAAGTCCTATAGTACCATGTGTTGATTGTAGAAATTGGATTGAATTCCCTGGCATGCTATTTCGTAGTACTTATGTATTCCTGTATATAAACACTCCATCTGTTTATTTAGCTTAATCTGAGATATCAACATACTTCTTTTTTTTAATATTATTAATAACCATGTCCTTGCTTTTTCGTACAAGGTGGTTGTTAGTAATTTTGAACAATCAAAAACACCCAGGCTTTGAGAAAATCATATTGAAAAATATATTGTATCCTCACGGTGAATCGAACCCAGAGCTCCCGGATAAGGCAAGCGCCTTACTCACTACACCACGAGACCCGCCAACATACTTACTTATCACAGAACTGTCTCATCAACTTCTGTGCATCTCAAAATAGGTACCTACAATAATCTGTGAATATAAATACCTAAGTACCTACCTAATTAAACCTTCTAAGAATAAGCCCTCAGTAGCACTTGTTTAACATGTACGCCGCATGCCCTGCCTCGCAAAAGGCTGCCACTCGATATTCCTTGTTGACAATATTTAGGTATGTACCTATATCTTTTCTTATTATCTTTTCTTTCATCACACAAGTTATGAAAATATTTTTTTTTTTCGAAAAATTTAGTATGTTTGGCGATTATTGTTTATTCGAAATCAAATACAACAGCCTCAGGCTCAGGCTCAGGCCAGGCTGTCAGGCCGCAGTTACAAGCAACCGATATCCTTTTCCTTGGGTACCTACTGTGTTCCCTGACAGTATCCAAGGTTTTTTTTTTATTTTTCTTCCGTATTTGACGAATATATATTCTATCTACATTCACTGTTTTAATTATTATGCTTGATTTTTTTTAATAGAAAATTTTCAGTGGAAAAAAAATATAAATAATTACGAGATAAAAAGAACTTTTTATATACAACGTTTTTAAATTTTCTGTTGAATCCTATAAACTTGACTTGATTAGCTTAAACGATCAAAAAATTGTACTTGATAGAAATACTGAATAATGAAATGTCATTTCATATATATTTCCATAGCAACGCGCGTATATATTATTTAATAATTTAGTTGCTAGGTCCCCCTAGCAACCAATAATGGTATCGAAATAACTTTTCATACAAAACAGAATTAACTAAAAATGAATTCAATTCTACTTAAAGATGGCTAAAAGTATTAAAACATGCATTGGCATCGTGTTCTGATATATTCTAAAAGTTTCAAATGTCTAGTCGGGAAGTTAGTTAAAAATAAATTGCAAGATTTGTACCGGACAAACAACCACCGGACAAATAAGAATACGACCTAAGAAAAACGTTGTAATAAAAAATGATGGCAGCCCCGCCCTCTACCTGCCGAAGGTCCCTGAACCGAAGCACGTAAAGGTCGTAAAGCTTACCCCTTGATCTAAATGCGAATCTGCGATTAAACATATTACTATTAAAGCTATTTATTGGAAGACATAATAATTCTGAGTACGTATTATATATTAAATAAGTCCGGACTATAGATAATATATTGAAAACGAAGTAACCTTTAGCATGCTGTTAACACGGTCGTAAGACGGTACGTGCCTTTATAAAAAATAACTATACATAATATGTACACAATCAGTACGCAATTGACTAAAATTTCCTGCAGAACTATTTAGTACACACCACTAGGGAATCCAATCCCGAGCCAAATTTTGGATCCCGGGATTTCGGGATTACAATTTGACGATCCCGGGATCGGCATTTTTTCGATAATTAATATAAAAATTTTATATATACAAAAAACATTGATAAAATCGGTCAAAAATACAAAGTTCAATTAAAATAAAAAAAATACAATATAATAAAATTAAATATTTAAGTAATTAAAACATTATTCTGAATAATATGCCCGAAGTAATACCAAAGCGTGAATTTATTTTATTATATGAGATTGCTGTTTCTGATAGTAAAGACTTAATGAATGGGTTAGCGAGATTAAAAATGAGTAAATCATGGTATACGGCCTTTCAGCTTCATAAATCTAATTAGTCAGCCGACAGATGAAACTATCGTAAAACGTATGAGATCATGGTGGAATCACTTTGTTGAAAGTGCGAAGCATATTTTTTTTTCTCAATCTTTCTCATTTTTATCAACTTATGTGAAAAAACAAAATGAATTTGCAACACATGGGTAATAAATCAAACTCAGTTTATTTCTAACGTAGTTATATGTTATTAAAAGTATTTTTTGTGTTATATTTTCGTTTTTATTTTATTTTCCATAAAAATTGATAAAAAATATCAATCCCGAAAGTTTCGGGATTATGTTTACCACCCCGGGATTCATAGGTATCGAAAATAGTTCGGGATCCCGGGGTCCCTGAATTGGAATCGCTACGTACCACCTACCTAGTATGTCAATGTCTGTTTGGACCAGAGCATAGATCTAATAGGTTGAGCAAGTGGCTAACATTCATTTCTCGTTAAAACGAGCATCATTCTGTTAGTATAGGGCAGTGGTCTTCAAACTGTGTTCCGTGGCACCTCTCTGGGGGTTCCGCGAGTCAAAGACTTCGACAAATTGTGTTAAAAATGTAATTATTTTAAGATATATTTTCTAAGGATGGGATGGGGTTCCTCGAAAAAAACTTATAATTCAAAGGGTTCCGTGAGTCGACAAAGTTTGAAGACCACTGGTATAGGGTTATCCAACTCGTGATACGAATTTCACAGTCCTGCCATTTTTTTACCTGTCAAATATTTCGCGGGGTTTTTTTGACATATCGTCAGTTGAAAGTCTACCATTTAAAACAATGGATCGTTTCTCCACCTCATAACACATAAAATCATAAATCTTACTACGAAAATGCCATGTCTTCGACGGTCGTACTTTGACAGTAGTTAAGAGGACGCTCTACAGAATCGGCCTTGAGAATTGAAAATATGATTTTTTTACATGTGGTCCATAATAACTGGTCTACTAGTTAATTTAAAAAGGTTGCCGCCAATGTTTGTCTCAATAAACTCCCGTTTGGTGGTTTTCGTGAAGTGAAGCTATGGGGTGACCAAAAAATAGTACTTTCTAATAAATGTTACTAAATTCAATATGTTTATCAGTTCTTTGGTGTGAAGTATTGCAACTGATATGATGGATATGATAACTTTTTTGATTATGTGTTAGCCACGATATAAACTTAATAATATAATATTAATAACTTTTTAACCTGAAATTGTCCGAGAACTAAATATACGAAGGATGTTGACATACATATCTACCTACATTTTTATTTCATGTGCTATCCAAAAAACATTACTAATGAATAGTGCTTATTTGTAATGTTTAGGACCTACATATTAAAAATAATAGGTATTGTTTAATTCTAATGCATATTTTTTAAAACGTAGAATTTAGTGTCTGCCTATTATAAAAAGAAAGTGACTTTTTATTGCCTGCGCAACTTCACTTTTATACTAGTGAAACAAGTGGTAGGTAAAGCCAATGGGCGAAATAATTTATATCATGAGTGCCTAAAAATAATTATTAACATACAGTCACTAGACACATTATTTTTTTATTAATCCATCGACTGGCGGGCATATAAAAAATGACTGTCACTATAAAAAATATCTAACAGGGCTGCCGACGCAATTAATTATATTGTACTTTTTAAATTTAATTTATAATATATTTTATTTAAGTTTTGTGCATCTAATGCCGGGTCCACACTGGCGCAAAACAATGTCGCGCGACAACCTCGATAAATTTTACGATAATTATCATAATGGCTTAAAAAAATTTACGATAATTATCATACTTATCTTAAAATTTAACGAGGTTGCCGGCGACATGTTGCCAATTTGGACCCGGCATAATATCCACTGTGGTTCACGTAGTGGCATGTACCTGTTTTTCTGGTGTCAACTAATTCAAAAAGTAAATACCCATAATAGAATTTTTCCAGTTTTGGTTGCATTATATTCCAACTCATTTCCGATTTTAACAAACCTACGAATAAAAAAAGACAGTAAGGAACACAGTGATTCATCGCAGTAAAAACTGGCAACCAAATTCGCCATTTTGGAAAGCGACGATTTTGCGTAAACAAATATCACGTGGTCTGCACGTGTGCGGTAAACTTCGTATGTGTTTGTAATTTTGTGTATTTTATGTTTGTGTATCATGCATTGTCGGCCATATTTTCCGGCCTTTCTGATTGCCGTGATTTTTTATTCGTAGAAACAAACAGCATTTTCTATTAGTTATAAAAAATCAACTTTGAACTTTAAGCCGTGCTCACTCGTGAATGTAATTCTTCATTTAAGTAAGTATATATAAATTTTGATGTTATCTTGCAGAGAAAACAGTTATCTGACCTTTTCACTATATTATATACATGTAAATATAATGTTTTCAAATAATTGATATGGATTATATAATATATTCCATCGTATTATTTTCTCGAAATCATAAAGATACTATAATAGTAATTGAGTATCAACCTATGTTCAATTTGAATTGGGTTATAATAATAATATACCCGTAGATATATCAATAGTATGTTTGCCACGATATCCACCCAAGTTATCAGTATGTACTTGCACAGGTTTGATTAAAAACTATGATGAAATTAACATTTTACAAATATTATATTATTTTGACAGCCCTGTTTTCTGATCAGCGGACACGTGCATGTGTTTATCAAATAATAATGTAAGATTGTCCACAATAATAATAATATAGAAGGTCGACAATAGTAATAATAATGTTTTTTTTTTTAAATAAAATCTCCGATGATTAGTGATTTTTGCCAAAAGATCGATTTAAATTAACGTGCGTACGACGCCGAGGTCCATTTCATACTAAATTATATTTGAATACCGAGCTCTTCAGCCGCCCGTTAAGGTTCGGCGGTTCGGCGGAAATCGCCAGATTCGCCGATTGGATCTTAGAAGAGCAGGCAAGCGATGATGATTTTTCATGGAGAATCGATCATCTTTAGTGATGACTGATGAGACACATTTTCACCTCAATGTGTACGGTGAATAAGCAAAATTGCCGTAATTGCGTCGAGGAAAACCCACAAGTGATTCAAGAAAGGCCGTAACTGCTGCGAAAGGTACTGGTTGGTGCGGTTTTTGGATTGGAGGCGTCGACTTGACACCGTTGGATATCTTTTTGTAGGGCTACGCGAAAGGAAGCGTCTATGCCAATAATCCGTAAACTCTTGACGCGCTTAAGGACAACACCAGTAAAATTTCAGAACGTAACTCACACCTGGCGGTAGCGGCGAGTGGAAGCTCCATCGCGAACTGCTACCAGTGCTACCAAACCAGTGCTGCCATATTTGAAAGTATACCTAATTATAGTACAGTGGCTTCAAAATTATATTATTTCGGCAAAAAATATAGTATGCGTTTTGTGACCAAAAATTTTCTGCATTTTCAAAAAATTTAACGTGGGGTAATTAACGTCTTGTTTTTTTAGACAAAATATCCATGAAGGGTAAGTAACGTCTCGGTTTTTTAGACAAAATTCAAATGTTAAGTCAGTGGTTTCCAAACTTTATGTTACTACGCCTCCCTTTTAAAAAATCTAATCTAGGCGCTAGGGGCGGTAGGTTATATGAAAGTATGGTGAGGCAGGCTGGTATGGTGAGGCGGGCTGGTAATCAATTTGCGGCAAAGTTTCCACGTTAACATTATATTATAAGGGTACGTTATAATGACCAATGTAAATCCTCCGTGATGCCCTGCATTTTTTTATCGCCTCGCTATTTCTCGTAAATTATCGGCTATTGTTGGCCTGCTTCATTCAGTTGTATGAGAAAGCCGATTCTTTGCCCCTCTTTTTATTTAATACATCTATGTCTAGGCGCCTCCCCCCCTTATTTCATTAAATAATACAGACACTTTTTTTAAATAGTCAACAATGTACCTACTTACGAATACAAAAATTAAAAAATAAATAAACAAGGTTTTACTACTTATGTTACATAATTTTTGACAAATGTGCTTGTTTATTAGCACAATCAATTTCAATAGTAGTCAATCCAAATTCATTATCGTTCATTGACAAATGGATTCTATCATGGGACCCACATCCTGAAGCGGACCCTCCGGGTCTTTTTTCTATTAATAAAATAATGGGAAAAGTGCATTAGCAAACTAACCAAGAACTCAGTAAATAGATTTTTGTTTGCTTCAATTTATCTAGCGTAGAAATCATTTAAAAGTGGAGACATGGCGAACTTTTTTTTTATGAATGCCTTCACTTTGTCGTTTTAAATCGGTGAATGCATTAGTGGTCCTTGCATTGATTTATTCAGTCATTTTTTTTAATTTCAACCAAATAGACAAGTTAAATAACAAAATTATCGTTCTTAAACAAATTTGCCTCAAATTTCAACATTATGATTAATTTGACCCTTTTATTTCATTTTTTACAAGATAGCCATTGCGCTTCACAATAGTATAGAAGTGAGGGATTATAAAATTAGTCTCCATATTTGCAGATAGGTTTGCAAACAACGTTTCACAGGACTGTTTTTTTGTGTGGGTAGTTTACAGCTAGCGGCCGTTTTATAAACTATGCATTTGCAAACCTGTGGCTACATTAATTGTGTTAAACTTTTGCAACACTCTGCGCTTCTCAGTTTGGAAATCGCTATGTTAAGTAATTACGTCACCTTAGACACCGTCTTTTTTAGTCATGGAGATTATTTTTTTTTGCTTCTCACGGATTATTTTGGCGTTGTTTTTCTTCTATTGGCAACTTTTTTTCCGATTTCTCAAAATTATAGTATTTTGGGCGTACTATACCTGTTTTATATCGTACATAGTACGCAGACGAAAATTATAGTACAAATACTATAATTATAGTACGGTTGGCAACACTACCAAACCAAACCACAAGACTACGCATTGTAGACAGCTCGGAGTGGTGGGGATTTGTAGGCTGGGACCACAGAAATTATTTCTGAGTTCCCTGCTGGGAACCAAGCTACACGCCAGTGTTGCCGGATCTTGCGTTAAAACGTTCCTCGCGACTCCAGCGCCTTGGAGACCTTATTTTACGGACAACCCTCGTATTTAATAAAATTGGAGACCGTTTAGTATACGGTTACAGTCATCTCTTTCCGAGAAAAAAGCTCACGGCGAACTGTGCCAAGGTGAAATTTTTTACGTACAATTTACATGTTACCATTAAATGGACTTTGTTACTGTCATCGCCAACTAACTCCGCACAACGATGCAGAGTGCTTTACTACTATACTATAGCCATGAACATCTTTCGTTCACCTACCTATGTTATTTTTATTTATATGAAGCTATGTTTGCTGCCCGGGTATTTTACCATTTTCGAATTATTATATGCATCTCATTAAAATGCCTGATGGATAGGTGAAACTGGCAAATATGGACGATTTATTTTATTTGTCTAGAACATGGTTTCCCAAACTATGGGTCGCGAGCGAATATTGAGTGGGCCCTCGCCACTGTATACATGAATTTAAAAAAATAGAAAGTGATAAATTTGATATTTCATTCATCTATTTATAATTCTTAAAAATTGAAATAAACTTAAGTTACAGAAAATATTGTGATAAAATAATAATAATTTGAATTGCCAATGCACTACAGATGGCCTGATTCGTTGCGTTGGATTTGTAACCCATTTCAAGACGACTTACCAACTAGTATGTCAACAAAAGCAAGTGTAGAACAGTATCAGTATCAGAAGATACGTCACTGAAAAATAGTTTCAATCGTAAACAGTTATCGAAATTCTGGCTCTCAGTTGCTGATAATTATCCTTGCCTGTTCGATGAAGCTATGAAAATCTTCCTCCTCTTTACTACCTCATATCTATGTGAGGTCGGATTTTCGGCTATGGTTAACATTAAAACTAAATACCGAAATAAATTGGATATATCAAACTCACTGCGATTAAAAGTAACTAAAGTTGAAGTTGATGCTAAAACTGTAATGAAGAAAAATAAGAAACAAATACTTACATCCTTCCCATTGAAATAACTTTGTAAAAAAACCTTGCAGGTGTAGGTATTTAAGTAATATTTTTTTTATCTAAGTTGTGTTTCTTATTTCAACAGTCTTTCATTCATATTGGTAACACTAAACTTATAAAAAATATATTTTTATTTCAATTAGAACAAATAAGACAGCATTAAGTAGTTCCACGACTCGCCACTAGGGAATCTGAGCATTACCAATATTTATACCCTCTTTTCTCTAAGACAGCTAAGAGGTGGGTCCCAAGATTGGAAATTTTTGTTAGATGGGTCGGGGCCCAGTCAACTTTGGGAACCACTGGTCTAGAAACATATTATACCTAATAATGTAACAGCCCACGATATGCGTCGGCCTATAGCGTCGTGGCTTCCGGGTACGAATCCTGGTTCTGGCAAGAACACATAATATTGTTTTTCAATTTGTGTATGAGTCAGAGTATGTACCTAATTGGTTGAGCAAGTGGCTGCCATCCATTTCTCGCAAAAACAAAATTCTGTTAATACACACCTCCACTCTATGGTGGCCCATAGTATGACCTTATTAGGATCGGACATGGTCGAGAAGAAAAATGTATAAACATTTACAAAATTATAAAATATATTTCTTGATTATGCACTCTTCCTAATACATTTTAATGACGATATGGTTAATCGGATTAACCAATGGTTCAGTCAACTAAGTAGCTTAATAGTAGATACTACACTTAGTTCACCAGACCATTGTGTTTTTTTCTGCCATCCAGGTGTTGCCCCATTATAACTGATAATCCTTTTAATTTTATATTTTCTAATAATATTATGCTACTAGCAGGTAATCCTTCTAAGAGCCCGCATTATTCTTATGTAGTGACTTCGTGGTATTCATACAGGTATCATAATTTGTTTTCTGTCCTCATAGAACGTATTCACAGTGTTGTCAAAATGGAGTTATGTTGTTTGTTTTCTGTATTTTTACCATACACCAGATTATTAATATTAAATTTGTTTAAATGTTTTAAAAGCCTATGTGTATCAATAGCCGGTGGCAATAAGTTGAATTACCCATGTCATATTCCATTACTTTGCCAATGTATTTACAAGTAAGCGCCTGTATGAGCATTTTACCTACATGTAAACTAAACAAAAATAATTTATCACTTAATACTGAGTTGATAACTTGAGAAGATTGCCTATCTATTTTAAATGGCCACTATTGCCACTATTATGATTTCATTAGTTTCCGACAAAAAACAAATCAAATCAAATGTATACATAGATTGACAATCCGATTTCCCTACGGCCCAGTGATGCCAACCGTACTATAATTATAGTACAATACTATAATTTTGATTTCGCGAAAAATGTAAAATACTATAATTTTACGCCAAATATACCAAAATACTATAATTTTAAAAGATTCAAGACGAAAAATTTTCCTGTACTTTTAGAAATACTATATTTTTTACGCCTTTGTACTATGATCAGCATAGAAAAATATGGCAACACTGCTACGGCCTATTATGCCGGCGCTCCATTGGCACGCAAGTCAGACGATTTACAGTTTTCGGACTTTTTCATCCGCAGACCAGGCGCGTTGGATTTCAAACATGTTTGATATTTTACTCTCTGAGTTGCCAGACATCGTCTGTCGATCACTATGCAAATTCGATTTGACAATAATACGCGATCATTCGGACCGAAATAAAAATCTGTAATTGTTTTAAAAATTTTCATTGATTAATTTGTTAATTTACACATTAGAAAATGAGAGATTTACCAATTATTTTTTTATTTGTATTTATGGAATTCATAAAATAAAACGTAAAACTTGTGTTGTTTTCACTGCTATATTATTTTATGCAAGTCTACATATAAATAACACAAAATTATAGGATTATCGGAAGACATTACGATAATCGCAACTTTTGACAGCTCGACTTTTTTATTCGTTCGTTGATCAGTAGCAGAGCATAGACAAATCGGACGATTTATTGTCCTCGGACTTTTGGCTCGCCAATGGAGCGCTGGCATTAGGCAGGTACTTAGAATTATAGCAGGAAAACGTAATCTGTGGTTCTTTTCCAAAAGGGAGGACACGTATCCTCATTTTTTACGTAAAAATGATGTCATCCATCTATACATTTTCACAGTCTCCTACAACCTCCATTTCTCTATCTATAGACACATATTTTCTCACACTATTCTTATAAATTTGTTTTCATAGGTACAGACTTTTTAAAGTAAGTACCTATCTAAGTAAATGCATGGTTTTATTTTATGTTCTCCTAATCCTTTTTTATTTTATAGATAGAGTATGGACGCTAAATCGTGCTAATCGGGTAAAAAAATGTTAGAGTATACGTTTTATGACTTTGCACTTTTTACTACACTGATTCGCCATTGGAAAATGAAAAATTAG
The DNA here is from genome assembly GCF_057557595.1 of Rhyacophila brunnea. Lineage (NCBI taxonomy): Eukaryota > Metazoa > Arthropoda > Insecta > Trichoptera > Rhyacophilidae > Rhyacophila > Rhyacophila brunnea. Next base: position 29,751,914 of record NW_028232774.1, read on the forward strand.
GTATTATAATATATCGTCGTGCCCTAGTAAAACCGTTCTAAGTCTGAAAATAGCGTTTTAAGTTTTATTAGCAATATTAAATTTTTGTGCATGTCCTGTAAAAATTTCAGGTGTCATGTTAATGAAACAATTCAAACAGAAGGTCACTCTTGAACACCGTTCAGTGTTCAGACATTTGATGCACTCTGCAGATAATTTCCATCATTTTAGAAATGTATGTAGAAAAATTTTGAATAAATTACTCTTGCAATTGCATAGGTAGGTTACTAAAAAAAACAGTCGGTAATATTATTTATACCAAGGCCTGAACAAAAACGATGCATAAGTGCGAGTGAGAAAGTATTCGGCACCCTTATAATCTCTGCGACACGCGCTAGAATAAGATAAAAGGTTTACAGATGTGTAGAAGATTTTGTTGTCGGCATAGCCGCCATATCTTAGTTTTTCGACTAAGCGCCGATAACCTGCGAGCGCGTGTTACTAAAATTGATATTTTTTGTGTTAAACATAAAGTCAGTGGTAAATATTTTTAGTTAATTAAGTAGAAAAGATGGTTGTGTGTGCTGTATTAAAATGTGGTAGCCGTACTGATAAGCAAGAAGATGGTATTACGTTTCATAGGTAAGTTGATACATGTTCGTGATAATTTATTTGTATATTATTATATATTTTAATATCAAGTGACCTTGTTTCTTTAAAATAACTTAAATTATGGATATTTCTACCTAATGGTTGCATTTTGACTGCTTAAAAATACTATATAACGTAAAAAAAAATATATTTTAATTCTGAGCGTCTAGTGCGAGCACTTTGGGCGAGCACTAGCGAAATGGTCTATGGTCTCGAACATTTGTATACGAATGCGTTCGCTCGCCCAAAAACCAAACGTACGGCACGCAGCTTCATTTAGCAATGCAATGGGTGGCGTCTAGATGTATCTATAGTCTAAGATTTATACATTTGATATTTTTTATCTTTTAAAGAAAAAATTACCTAGTGAAACCCAAGTTACTTTATTTAATTATTTGTGTAATGGGATACCTAGAAAATTCAGATTAATGTTTATGATTATGACATGACAAAGACAAGTTAAATAATCCTTTTTATGACATTTCGAAATGGTGACTTGTAAATGAGACTGATTGTGAGCCTAGGTAGCGGCAATTCTTAAACACTCATTTATTGGCGGTAATAAAATATTATAAAAAAAGATAATGGACAGTCAAGGAAACATTTATTGGTGTCTACATAAATATTTAAAAAAAAAAAAAGGTTGTAATAACAAGTCGTATAGTATTTATTTCAACTACTTAAAAACCAATTACCTCATTTTCACAACAACAATTCGTCGCCCATGGCTCGAGACGACTTAGCGGCTTATGTCGAGATGCTCGAAGCGCTTTGCGTCTTGTGTCGAGCTGCTCGAACGTGTGGACGCAACGACGAGCATGCTTCTAAGTGCCCATAAGGCGGCCACAGACGGACAGTTCTCGTAACAGGTTGAACATGGCACAGACAATAATGCCGGCCACAGACGGACAGTTCTCGTAACAGGTTGAACATGCCAGTTAATAACCATACAGTTATCTTTGGTAGATAGTCTGCTGCGCCCATAAGGCGGCCATAGACGGACAGTTTTCGTAGCAGTTTGAACATGGCACAGACAATAACTGTTCAATAACTGTACGTTAGTGGACACACCACAGATCAGTTTAACTACCCCATTTAAATCTGTCGAACTGTCAACAGACGTGCCCATATACGTACAGTTATTGTCTGTGGCAGATCAAGTGTCAAAAACTATGGAGGTTATGTTCGCCGAGATCATACACAGGGGTATAGGTCTTTCGTTCTACAGGGACACTGTTGTACGCTAAAAACGATTTGCAGTTGTGTTGGTGCTCTTTGGTAGTATTGACACAGGGTGTGCATGAAGAATTACGGAAAAATAAGCATATTTTTATGACTTATTGTTTTAATAAAATATGGAATAAAAATGCGTACATTAGAACGTAGGTACCTGTATATTATTTACTTATACTGATAGTTACAATTCAATGAAAACATCGTGTATTATTATTTATTTAGTTGGGATTGGGATTGGGAATATACAATGTTTTGGAATTTATGGATTAGCCTTAACGATATCATTATCGTTATTTAACAGATTAGTTATAAATGTATAGAGAACTAAACAATTAAAGACAATTATAATACCGTAAATACATAATTTTGTTGGCAATGTCATTTAATTATACATATAATCATTAGGACTTCTGAGAACAATTACAAATGGCATTTTCAACTATAAGTATAATGCTGTCAAAGTAAAATAAATAATAGGAAGAACATAATTTCATACATTGGACACTAAAGACGCGCCCAGCTATATAGATAACCAGATAACAGTCACTATATGAACACACTGTAGACGACTCCAAAAAATGAGTTCATGACCTGTTTATGACCAGCGACTCTCAATAACAATAGAAACTCCGCCCTTTACGCCCATGCACTGTACGTCTAACCAATTGGTGATAAAGTAATAATTGCAGGCGGTTCTAAGTAGGGTTTTATTACAGGCTTTAATGCATACACACAAATAATACCACTCCAGATGCGAAGCAATTTTAGCGTACAACAGTGACTCTGTAAAGTGCGTGGACTATACCATGTGTTAAATTAGTTTTTAAGTAGGGTATACTTGAACGAACGATTGATCTACGAATATTTTTACTTTGTTAGATTTATTATGATTACAATTTATTGTTTGTGTAAATATATGTCCAGATTCTATTATTTTGAATAAATTATTCATAGTATACTAATTGTTGTTTTAATAAAATTTAATTAAGATAAAATACATACGTATTGTTTTATTTAAATCAGGGTTATATACATTAAATTTATGTAATATGTTTTATTCAATCACCAAAACAATTTACTTATTGGTTTTGAATAATATAATATATTAATTTGGTACAGACATATTAACAACACACAATAAATATTGTTTGCGGTACCTAGTTGACACTTCACAATATTCGTAATTATATAATATGAGTAGCAAAAGAATACGCAACAAAAATAATATACTTCTTATCGAACGAACTTAGAAGATTATGACAGAACTGTCAAAATTTGCCGCCGAATCGCGCCAGCTACTCCTACTTTACGACACAGCTAGCTAACGTCACCCGAAAACTTTCGGTGAGTTGAAATTCCAACAGTTTTACAAAAACACGGGAGTGGGAGGTCGCTGGCAGTTTGAACATGGCACACATCTGAAAGGTCGAAAAGTGTCCGTCTATGGGCGCAGCAGATTATCTACCAAAGATAACTGTATGGTTATTAACTGGCATGTTCAACCTGTTACGAGAACTGTCCGTCTGTGGCCGGCAATAGACGGACACTTTTCGTTCTTTCAGATGTGTGCCATGTTCAAACTGCCAGCGACCTCCCACTCCCGTGTTTTTGTAAAACTGTTGGAATTTCAACTCACCGAAAGTTTTCGGGTGACGTTAGCTAGCTGTGTCGTAAAGTAGGAGTAGCTGGCGCGATTTGGCGGCAAATTTTGACAGTTCTGTCATAATCTTCTAAGTTCGTTCGATAAGAAGTATATTATTTTTGTTGCGTATTCTTTTGCTACTCATATTATATAATTACGAATATTGTGAAGTGTCAACTAGGTACCGCAAACAATATTTATTGTGTGTTGTTAATATGTCTGTACCAAATTAATATATTATATTATTCAAAACCAATAAGTAAATTGTTTTGGTGATTGAATAAAACATATTACATAAATTTAATGTATATAACCCTGATTTAAATAAAACAATACGTATGTATTTTATCTTAATTAAATTTTATTAAAACAACAATTAGTATACTATGAATAATTTATTCAAAATAAAAGAATCTGGACATATATTTACACAAACAATAAATTGTAATCATAATAAATCTAACAAAGTAAAAATATTCGTAGATCAATCGTTCGTTCAAGTATACCCTACTTAAAACTAATTTAACACATGGTACCCCTGTGTATGATCTCGGCGAACATAACCTCCATAGTTTTTGACACTTGATCTGCCACAGACAATAACTGTACGTATATGGGCACGTCTGTTGACAGTTCGACAGATTTAAATGGGGTAGTTAAACTGATCTGTGGTGTGTCCACTAACGTACAGTTATTGAACAGTTATTGTCTGTGCCATGTTCAAACTGCTACGAAAACTGTCCGTCTATGGCCGCCTTAACTGGTCAATAACTGTACGTTAGTGGCCACACCACAGATCAGTTTAACTACCCCATTTAAATCTGTCGAACTGTCAACAGACGTGCCCATATACGTACAGCTATTGTCTGTGGCAGAGCAAGTGTCAAAAACTATGGAGGTTACGTTCGCGGAGATATTACACAGGGGTATTGTTTCAATTAGTTTTAGGTAGAGTATACTTGAACGATATTGATGCACGAAAAATTTTACTTTGAATTTATTATGGTTATAATTGTTTTTATTAGAAACAAATTGACATAAAATACACACCTATGACGTTGGTAAAATAAATCATGATTTCGCTAGTGGATTGTGTATTTTATCGATTCACCGAAACAATATTATACAATTCGTGTAAATATAAAATATAATCTTTTCTTTTGAATAAATTATTCCCTTTAATGGACAGTAATAATTTAGTAAGAAAACGGTAATATTTATAAAGGTATTGATTTTATATACAATAAATTTAAACATGCCACAAAATTATATTTACATCAATCATCAGTATAATAATTATATCAGTAAAATATATACTTAAATTTTATTTAGATTTAGCGACATTGTCATTCACAATTAGGTATATTAATTTATGTTGTGAACGTCTTAAATTAATAATTTGTAATATTCACTACATACAATAAATAAAATTTGAGTACTGAGTATTAGTCTATATTTTCACAATAACTTAATATTTATAATGCTCTCTAAAATTTTAACATTTATATTATACTAGCTGAGCCAGCTGGCTCTCGCCAGTCTGTCTCGCTAGGTCTTGCAGACAGCTTTTCGTCATAGTGACTTGGTGTTGGATTTTAATATAATAATTGTAAAGTGTGTATAGACGGCGCCATAGTATTCTCTTCGGGATGGATTTTCATTCACGTCAGACAGTTGAACATTTAGCTGATTTGTCAGTTTTACGATTTGCATGTCGTCACTACCAATACAAATTTGGAGTCATGCGCATGTTTTATTCTGGAGTCTGGCCTTCTCAATATCGTCTGACACCATTTCAGGCTGCTAGGTTTAGCAGAACAGCTGGCAATCGCCGATTGCTACCACTGTTATTTTGTGTAGGTATATGCATTTAAATATGATAAATAATTATACATCTCAATTGTGATTATCATAAATAGCGATCCAATATAACGCGAATATTAATCTCTTACGGGTCCCATTTACATAGTAGAAAAAGGTTAGCAGCATAAAAAATAAATTTAAACATTATTTTGTTTCATTGTCTATAAAAAATAAATGCTTGGAGTCATAGAATAATATTTTAAAAATCATATTTTGATTTAAAAATTAACCTAAACAATATAGTTTCCCGGTGCGGGACATTCATATCGACACAAATGTTGATAAATAATGAAGCAATACATATTATATCTGATAAGAATAGGAATTTATAAGACCTAAAGATGTGGAATCAGCAATTTTGATTAATACAGCAATTCATATGACCGACAGAAATTCAAACAACTTAAGAGAGGCCTTCATCCACCGGTGGATTGATTCAGGCTCATAATGATAATGGAAATAAAAATAGATATAATATAATATCACCGATTTTGATAAATACAGCAATTCAAATGACAGAAAGGAGTAGAATCAGGCATGGGAGGCCTTTATCCAGCAGTAGATAGGTTCAGGTCAATGATGATAAGGAAGATAGAAATAGGTATAATATAGTAGTAGAATCAGGTTGCGGAACCCTCCATCCAGCAGTGGATTGATTCTGGTTGATGATGATGACGATATGAATATGTAGATAAATGTAATATCACCGATTTTGATAAATACAGAAATTCATATCACAGAAAGGAGTAGAATCAGGCTAAGGAGGTCTTTATTAAGCAGTGGATTGGTTCAGGTCGATGATGATGATGATGACGATATGAATATGTAAATAAATATAATATCACCGATTTTGATAAATACAGAAATTCATATGACAGAAAGGAGTAGAATTAGGCTAGCGAGGTCTTTATTAAGCATTGGATTGGTTCAGGTCGATGATGATGATGATGACGATATGAATATGTAGATAAATATAATATCTCCGATTTTGATAAATACAGCAATTCATATGACAGAAAGGAGTAGAATCAAGCTAGGGAGGTCTTTATTAAGCAGTGGATTGGTTCAGGTCGATGATGATGATGATGACGATATGAATATGCTGATAAATATAATATCACCGATTTTGAGAAATACAGCAATTCATATGACAGAAAGGAGTAAAATCAGGCTAGGGAGGTCTTTATTAAGCAGTGGATTGGTTCAGGTCGATGATGATGATAATGATAATGACGATATGAATATGTAGATAAATATAATAACACCGATTTTGATAAATACAGAAATTCATTTGACAGAAAGGAGTAGAATCAGGTTAGGGAGGTCTTTAGTAAGCAGTGGATTAATCCTGGTTGATGATGATGATGATGATATGAATATGCTGATAAATATAATATCACCGATTTTTATAAATACAGGGATTCATATGACAGAACGGAGTGAAATCAGGCTAGGGAGGTCTTTATTAAGCAGTGTATTGGTTCAGGTCGGTGTGATGATGATGATGATGATAACGATATGAATATGTAGATAAATATAATATAACCGATTTTGATAAATACAGAAATTCATATGACAAAAAGGAGTAGAATCAGTCTATGGAGGTCTTTATTAAGCAGAGGATTGATCCTGGTTGATGATGATGATGATAACAATATGAATTTGTAGATAAATATAGTATCACTGATTTTGATAAATACAGCAATTCATATGACAGAAAGGAGTAGATTCGGGCTAGGGAGGCCATTATCCAGCAGTGGATTGGTTCAAGTCGATGATGATAAGATGGATAGAAATATGTATAATATCACAAATTCGTTAAACCAATAGTAGTAGAATCAGGTTGCGGAACTCTTCATCCAGCAGTGGATTGATCCTGGTTGTTGATGATGATGATTATGATGACGATATAAATATGTAGATAAATAGCATTAGAAATTCAATACTGTCAAGAATACAATCAACGTAGAGAGGCCTTCATCTAGCAGCGGATTTATTGAGGCTCGTGATAATAATGGCATTATATATAGATAGGTAGATAATAATATAATATCACTGATTTTGATAAATATAACAATTCATGTGTAAGTAAGGAGTAGAATAAGGCTGAGGAGGCCTTCATCCAGCAGTGGATAGGTCAAGATTGATGATGATAGGACGATAAAAATAGGTAGATATACAATATCACACATTTTGATGACTATAACAATTCGTATTAATTTCTTTTATTGTTTGCAATGGCAACTTTGTTAGTTTAATATGACCATCTGATCTATGGAAATTAGTAGCCTAGGTAATTATTCAATAAAAAAAGTAGTGTGTGAACAGCCACAAAGAAGTATTTAAATAAATCAAATTTGGAATATCACGTTATCTATGATATGGCGGACAGTAGCGGACGCGCCTGTCAGATTTTTATTGACGTAGTGAATTGTACCAAAATTATGGTTTTTTCACCGGAAAAAAGTGCGCCAATGCCTACATTACGATATTTGAATAAAAATAATCGAATTCGTTTGTCAAATAAAGGATTAGAAGGTCTTAAGCGACGAAGACGTCATTCTGATGTACGTTAAATGAAATATGGCGAATCGTATACGGTATGTAAGAAAATATCGGATATAAACGTCACGTACCTGTAAAATGATTGAAAATTTCTGAAATGTGGTCAATTCAAACGGTAGATGAATCGGTAGCGCACATTTTGAAGTGAAGATGTAAAAATAACAATAAAATGTCGCTTAAATGAGCTGTTAGTGAATTTTCCAAAATCTCTTAGGATAATAATATATAGGAGATTGTATAAAATAATATGTTTACATAAATAACTATAACTTTGTTTTACTCTCGTAAAAATAAATAAAATATAATATTTGCGATCTCCGCGTACATAATATTATTATATTTTTAATAATAAATGAACTTGTATTTTATAACAAGCAACACCAGCCGTAGTTGTATCGCGCGGTATATACTACTTTACGTTACCAACATCCTAATGTCACTCGAGAACTTTCGGCTAGTTGAAATTCCAACAGTTTTAAGGCCATATTCCATTGGCAGACGCACAGACCCAACCCGATCCAACGATGGACGCCAACCGTCGTCGCTAGCTATTTGTAATTACACGCAACGATTCAATCTCGTTGGTCCTTGATTTGATTGGTTAAAATAATACTAGTGTTTCTATTATTAAAAATATAGGTTGAGTGAAAACTAGATATTTCTTAGATTGGTGACTACACTGAACGCATTCCCGCGCAATTTTACGTCAACAAAACTGAGCTGTCAGCTGTCAAACCTAGCGAGCATCAGATCTGTTAAAATTTATGCGGCCGTTTGACATTTATAGAAAGTTTGTATACTTATTGTTAATTTACATCATGAATAACTGGGCGAGCTTGAATCTGCAAACCAATTGAGTAATTCGAATATCGAAATCGAATAATCCAAAGACTAATTTATTGTAGCGAGTATGGCTATATTTCAACTGGCTCAGGCGGTCAGGACTCGCCGTAAACGAAAACACTGGGTCAAAAGTTGGCTAACTGAAGAACAGCGTGATCGCCATTGAATATGGCGGGTTTTTTTACGTTCCACACTATATCTTTGGCGTGTATTTATTCGACGAGGACTGTGTCCTCGGTGATACTCCATATATATTTTTTAATTTTTCGCCATCTTGTAGTTGTTCAGTTGAAATCGACCAGTAGAATGAAATGAACGACCGTTTGCATGACTCAGGCGCATATTCGGCTATTTTCGTACGCTTTCGGCAATCTTCGCTTGATAATGAAAGGATCGCACGACGGATAATAGAAAATTTTCCACTTTCGACCCGATCGCTCACGATCCTTGAAAACCATAGAGAATAGAGTTTGACAGTCGTGGCAGACGATCGGGCCAGACGCAATCTGCCAATGGAATATGGGCTTTACAAAAACACGGGAGTGGGGGGGTCGCTGGCAGTTTGAACATGGCACACTTCTGACAGGTCGAAAAGTGTCCGTCTATGGGCGCAGCAGATTATCTACCAAAGATAACTGTATGGCCGCCATTATGTATTAACTGGCATGTTCAACCTCTTACGAAAACTGTCCGCCTGTGGCCGCCTATACGCACTTGCGGCAGGCCGTATCGCGCCTAGCCGCAGCGGCCTGCCGCCTATCATTTTTTGTATGCAAATTGCCTACACCATGGTTTCCCAAACTATGGGTCGCGACCCACCAGTGGGTCGCGAGCGAATATTGAGTGGGCCCTCGCCACTGTATACATAAATTAAAAAAAATATATACGTCACTGAAAAATAGTTTCAATCGTAAACAGAACGAAACAACGAACAAAATTCTGGCTCTCAGCTGCTGATAATTAACCTTGCCTGTTCGATGAAGCTATGAAAGTCCTCCTCTTTACTACCTCATATCTATGTGAGGTTGGATTTTTGGCCATGGTTAACATTAAAACTAAATGCCGAAATAAATTGGATATATCAAACTCACTGCGATTAAAAGTAACTAAAGTTGAAGTTGATGCTAAAACTGTAATGAAGAAAAATAAGAAACAAATACATCCTTCCCATTGAAATAACGTGTATAATAACGTAAATAATATGTAAAAAAACCTTGCAGGTGTAGGCATTTAAGTAATATTTTTTTTTATTTAAGTTGTGTTTCTTATTTCAACAGTCTTTCATTCATATTGGTAACACTTATAAAAAATATTTTTTTTATTTCAATTAGAACAAATAAGACAGCATTAAGTAGTGCCACGACTCGCCACTAGGGAATCTGAGCATTACCAATATTTATGCCCTCTTTTCTCTAAGACAGCTAAGAGGTGGGTCCCAAGATTGGAAATTTTTGTTAGATGGGTCGGAGCCCAGTGAACTTTGGGAACCACTGGCCTACACCATACGCATATTTGTTAATTTGCATACAAAAAACTTTAGGCGGCAGGCCGCGATGCGGCCTGCCGCAAGTGCGTATGGGCTCTAAGTCAACATGCTCCATCGAGCAAAACCGTCGAACAAGAACGTACGTGGGTACCTACTAGGCTTAATATTTACAGTATATGTGTCGTACGTGTTATAAGTACGTGTATTAATTTATCAAAAACCGCATACTTTTCTAAATTTAATCTCTTCCAACGACAACAACCATGGTCCAAGAATAACAGGACGTAGATAACCACAGAGCATCCTGCTGATTAGTCAATAGGAGTAATCAAACATTATAATTAATTATAGGTATAAGTACTAGGTATAAGTACTAGCGTCTGTCCCTAGCATGGCTTTCGTATTGTCTTTGGTATTTGTGTATTTTTACAGTTCCATATTACTTCTATGAAAAACAAATTAGGTAATGAACGTGCTGTGCTATTGGTTCTTTTGTCCAGAGTGTCAGCTGGTGACTATTGGTTCTGATTGTACGTTGTCATGGATAGATTACATTCTTTTGCCCATGAATAATCTTTCAGCCTTTGACATAATATATAATCTTTTTTTGAAATTAACCTTATCTGCCAGAAGGTTTCTGGAATACCCTTTCATTACACTGCGCCATAAAATTGACCATCGGAGAACCACTCATCATGTAATATATTTCTTGTCACGTCGAACGATTGACCTTACTTATTGTTATTATGAGTATTGTTATGAATGACGAAGGCAAGGTAAATCGAGTATTCGAGAAACCGCTTGGAGTCTGTGGTATTATGAAAACAAACACATTCTCGATAAATTACTATCAGTTATATTTCCGTTGATCGGCCGGCACTAGTTCTACGATGTTCATTAATTTTAAATGACTCGAGTTTTAGAGAAATCAGGCTGCGCATGATCGTCTCATGAACTTTTACTGATACAGAGATAACAGCTACCGACCTGTAATTCTCCACCGATGACGTGACTCTTTAGATACCTCTATCATGAATTGATACTGTATGATTGTAAGATTAAGTTTATATGAATGTGGACATTTTTTAACAATGTCAATATGAACACCTAAACATACGCCTTTATCAATTGAAAAGAAAACGACGGAGTGCGCTACACATGATGGTTTTCTTGATGTTAAGGGAACATCCAGATTAGGAACAATTAATTGTATTGACAAATCTGTCATGACCAGCAAATGTTTCTGCCACTCCATTCACCCTTCTAACTCATCCAATTGGTAAACCTACCATAATTTCTTAATGATTTAACATAATAACATAACGATGTGCAACCTCCGGTTGCTTCGCGACCCCGTGATTTTCCTAATCTTTCAAATCCTTCCATCTTACCCTGGCGCATATTGTAGAGATTAACCGAATGGCGAATGGTTTCTCAATAGCACGTATGCTTGGGGTTTGTTCAGACCTTGTGTCATTCTTTTCTTCTACCCTGCTGTTTAATTGTCTTGTTATTATCGCACCAGAAACCGCGTTATCAAGCAACCGATTGTGTATTGACATGACCTTAATTCTCTTGTTATTATAGCACCAGCAACAGCGTTATCAAGCAACCGATTGTGTATTGACACGAGACATGACCTTTGTTATTATTAATTATCATATCTTTTTTTGATAAATGAAATAATATTTTTGAATTTGCTACTTTGACCTTTGGTACTCTGACCTTTGGCATTGATAATATGGTGCTCATATTGACAAAATTTGAATCACCTCGCTTGCTGGTTTCTTGCTGGGTTCTACTTCGGCGACATATTGACAACGGATGTTTGCAGAGAGAAGCGGTGTAGTTTATTTTCCAGAATACGTGAGTACAGGTTATAGCGTAAACTGCCGTAAACAATAATAATAAGTACATATACTTATAATATTGTGATTTTACTTAGGCACGCCGGCAGAACTAGCCGACGTGCCGAAAGACAGAAGCCAAGTCAGTTGCAGATCTTGATAGAAAAATTGCGATCTCTTGACTCTTGAAAATCAAACATTATGAATGCGGTTTTTGCCGTGCAATGCGGAGAGTAACTCCATCTATATCTACTTGCAGTCTGGGGTAGCTCATCCCTCTTCTGCGCCGGTTGATCTTTTACCTGCATAATATCTGTTTCACGAAATTTCTTAGACTTCTGTCTGATCTAGGCAAATTATTTGCCGGACAATATTATTCTAAAATCTACAACTAAACCAAAAACATTTTTTAAGTTATACTTCTTTTGGCGCTTTTGGTAAAACAGATCAGAGTGTATTTTTGGCCTGTGACGAAGTTGCGCGCGCCGATGCACCACATAATTTATTATTATGATTATATTCATTTCGGTCTCAAGTTAGTCGTTCAATACAACCAAGTAAACAGCACGTGTTGTAAACATAACCAATATTGTGTCATAATAAATATAATATATGCTTATAAACAAATTTCTGGAGACTAACATTCTACACTGTTAATTTATATTCATAAAACTTCATTTATATTGCAGTGTATATTTATTTTTCATTGTAAAGATTGTGTATCAAGATCTGAGGCTATATTTATGTAAGTATTATTTATGAGTAAAATTATATATCAATAATTACAAGATTTTTAATATACAACGTTTTTAAATTTTCTGTTGAATTATTATGCTCAATATGCTCAAACTTGTACTTGATATGAAGTAAATAAAAAACAAACAAACAAATATAGAATACTGAAATGTCATTTTGACATTTCATTTTGATTCCCATAGTAACGCACGTATATATTAATAATTTAGTTGCTAGGACCATCCCCTTAGCAACCAATAATAGTCTTTTACTTTTTACGGATTTTTCTGAAATAACTTTCCATACAAAACAGAATTAACTGAAAATTCAATTCTGCTTAAAGATGGCTAAAAGTATTAAAAGAATGCATTGGCATCGTGTTCTGATATATTCTAAAAGTTTCAAATGTCTAGCTAGTCGGGAAGTTAGTTAAAAATCGATTGCAAGATTCGTACTGGACAAACAACCACCGGACAAACAAGAATACGAGCTAATAACAACGTTGTAATAAATAAATAAATTTTGTGAATGTTGAGTTGGTAAATAATATTTACCATTGCTTAGCAAGTTTATTAGTTACCGATAGCTGTTCAAGCCTCCGACCATGAATCGATTTTGGACGGTTTCCAACAATTTGTTAACGAAGGGCCAAAATCCAAACTGACGTGAAGATACATACCGACAAACTGTGACCAACGCTCGCTGGAGCAAATTTAATGTTAAGGGTACCTCAATATGTAATATTTTCTCGGACTGGTTTGACTAAGTGTGTGGCCTCAGTGACGAGCGTTGTGCAGAGCGCAGCGCGCAGCGTGGAGGACAAACACGTGTTACGCAATGCAGGTGGCCTTACTGGCTATGAAAAACAGCAGGGGTGTTTGTGTTTTTTACAGCGCGCAGACGAGCGCGCGCGCCCATGACAAACCAGTTTGAAATTTAACAGCGTTTAGTTCGGCGCGCAAATTATTTTCGTTATTCGGTGGAGGGAATTAGCAGTAAAAGTCGGAATTGAATGAAAATAATGTTTTTATTTATTAGTATAAAGTTCGTTGTATTATTAAGTATTTCATTACAAATTTATTCAGGCCGGAGTTATTCTGTTTTCCAAGAAATAGTTGAAAATTGGTTTCTTACATCTCGCGTTGTGACGGAAGAACTGTTGTTTCGTCTATTACCTGAGAATTTATTCGTAGTTGATTCTGTTGGAATATTATTTATAATGTAATGATTTTATTTATTTATTTAATTATTTATTTTATTTATTTAGAAAAAGAGTATTACGGCATTACAGCGATTAGCCAATGCGCCATAATACATAATAAATACAAAATTATAAAAATGTCTTAATTACAAATAACAACTAATATAACAAGAAAGCAGAAAAAACAGCATGTGTTTATGTAAATATTAAAAAAAACATGATATATACAATTATAAATTTAACATATTTAACACGTTTACTAACATTATATAGTTGATAAAAAATAAATCAACCTTTATGGTGCCATCAAATAAGTTAATCGCATGATACACAGCATCATGAAACATAACATCTGTCCTGCGACGAGGTATCATGAAAACCGTAGAGTTATGGGTAATATTGGTGGGAACATGAAAATTAATATTTGCCAGTATTACGGATTGTAAATGAACCCACGAAGAAGTAAAAAGAAATGCTTTAAAAGAGAAATCACTCTTCTAGTGGACAGGGATTGCATTGATAGCATACCCAGAATAAAACGAGTCGGGAAATTCATTTTATTATCATTATCACAAGGAAAGAACCCGTATGTTCTTAAGTAGAGAAATCTAAGAAATCTATTGTGGATGATGATCAAAATTGCCTTCGAGATCTCTTATAACATTGTGTAAAATGCATGTAGCTATTATTATTAGACAAGCATGTTCCACGTTCGTTTCTATCGCTTTACTTAATATACACCTATTTGCATATAAACTCCCAAGAACACATTCAATACACTTCCGTACGCGAGAGAGCCAGAGTTATTAAAATTTTCACTTTGGCTAAACGCTCCAAACGCTCACTGTGCACTAAGGACAGATCAGAGAACGCCGCACGCTGCGCTGCGCGCCGCGCTGCACGCAACGCTTACTGAGGCCGTACACTAAGGACTAAGCGGTCTAAGGCTAATGGATGTTTTTTTTGGTGTGACTTTTTGACTGTTTAATAAAATATGTAAACGTAAACCCTTACCAACGTTCTAATCTGTTTTCCATAAAGCAGGTAAAGTCACTGCTGCGAAAAAACACCCGCCATAGAACTAATATGAAGTAAACAAATGCACGGAATGATTCGTATTTCTTCGACAGAGCACATGACGAAACAGCCAATCATGCATAGACTACATATAAATTAATGGCTCTCGACAATATGTTTGAAACGGATTCTGCAGTTTTGTGGACATATTGTTCGGTGCGGACCGGATAACCTGCAGAGCTTGGTGGTTTTGGCGAGTCTACAGGAAGAGCGTCGGCGCTCTGGCGCGACCAAGTGTAGGAGCTTACTGGGCGCAGTCTTCACTCTGCCCGGAGAGAAGCAGAAGATCGAGAGGGGTGAAAAGTTTTGGTCGCTCAAAAGATGACGGAATTTCAAGGTGGTCACGATCATCAAACATGAGGGAGCGACCAAGAAGAGAATCAAATATTCAATAAGTGATTTATGTCAAATCAATATGCTCATTTTTTTACCGTCAAACCCAACATGCACATTCTATGCGATCTTATATCGTCTCTGTTCTGGCAGAACACACTAACTGGAGAATACTATTTTTGAGTAATTTGACTTAGACCATATGGTCTATCATGTGAGTTTATTAAGTAATTGTAAAAAGGATGACTTTAAAATAAAGACTGTTTATTTATTGAGAAGGTTTCCAGACGGTAAAGTTTGAAATAAGGAACATTTTGGTATAACTAACTCAATATGTCATTTTTTTCGAATTAGTGTCTTCTGCCAGAACAGTGACGATATGATACTTGGTTCACGATCCAATATACAAAGTCTACCCTTTTAAGGAATAATTATTTCCAGCTGCCCCCAATACGACCGGACCACAAAACATTAATAATATATAAATGCGAAAGCCAGTCGTCATAGATAAATATTTTGAAAGAACAGACTTCAACCAGCACGCTAGTCGTCATTTGGTTTTTAGGGTGCCAATAGAAGAAACTTGAGTTATAAAATAATATATAAGACGTGGAATCCATAAAATACAAAATTTATCCTATATCTTAAGAACCACTACTAATAGAATTCAGTATTATTCTGTATAATTTATTAACTGCCAATGTACTGATAAAACTGCGCCAAACCATAATATCAATAAATTATTGTACCAACTACAATAGGAACACAGACCCGGCCAGATGGACTCCCCACGATGCAATTAATGCTACATGTAGAGCTGTCCTGATCCAACACAATGCCTGTACCTACATTAATGTGTATCTCCCCTCCCTCATCTCCATTTTGTGTGTAGATCTTGTGATTTCTCGACTTTTTCATTAACAGATTCAAGAATTCTCGATATCAAGAATATTTTTTTTCTCGAGAAATCGAGATTGGTTTTTTGATTTCTCGAGTATTATTTACCTCTTCAAACAAAAAAATACTGACAAATTTAAAAAATTCTGTTCGCATTGAAGGTGGGTGCTTTTTTTTTTTTTACCGAGAAATCAGATTTTCTGGAAAAATTCCGGTTATGGTCGGCTGCTTAGTATACTTTATTTTTTCGCCTTTGGCTTTTCCTGTTTAACCTCTCTAATTGTATACGTGGTAATATAGACGTCTCTTTAATGTCAATTAACTACAAGTGTAATAATATCATTGATGAAATGCCATATTAAACAGTGTAAAAACCAGACGGTTGGAGCGGACACTTTTTTGAGTTGCTCCGCTCCGGGACCTAGTACTTGCTCCAACTCCGCTCCAGGGTCTGCTACGCTCCGGATAAAAAGTTTTAATAGGTATTATATTATTATTATGTATCTATACTTGCAAATGTTAAAAAAATAATAGTTTTGAGATAAGGTTTATTATTTGTCCTTTTCATTATTATAAAAAAAAACGACAGCAAATCGTCTTTCATTATCTGCCTCTTCTGTCAAAAAAGTGAGGTTATTATCACTCGGAAGTGTTGCCTTATTTCAAATAATTCCAGTGTTGCAACGGGTCAAATATAATATTTTCATTGGATTTTAAGACGAAAATTTAATAACAAAAAAAAACATCCGGAGCAGTGGAGCACTACAATTTTTCGGTGCTCCGGCTCCGCTCCTGCTCCGGGTAAAACCACATTGCTTCACTGCTCTGTGCCCCTGCTCCAACGCTCTGGCAAAACCGTTATTATGTGGTCATTTAAGGCTTTGATAATAATTACTTTAGCATGGAGCGTTCCCGTCAGCTCAACGTAGCCATTGTTTGCCATGTGAAGCCATTAACGCATTTTACCAATGTAACCACACATAAATAATCGTGCGATTCAAAAATCGAACTGCCTTCAAAAATCTCAATACAAAATGGTGTTCAATGCCCCGCCCCTCCCATTGGCATGCATCACAAAGAATTTACACTACAGTCTTCGGGATTTTACCACTAAATAAATAATGAGTCGTCAAAGTCTGCAGACCAGGTTCGCTGGTTTTCAAACATGCTTGATATTTCTCGCCGACGTCACCACAATTCGTCGGTTCACCGCTACGTGAGTTCGAACCATAGAGGTATTAAATAAAAAGAGGGACAAGGGATAGGCTTTCTCATACAACTGAATGAAGCAGGTCAACAATAGCCGACAACTTACGAGAAATAGCGACGCGATTAAAAAAATGCAGGGCATCACGGAGGATTTACTTCGGCCATTATAACGTACCCATATAATATAATGTTAACGTGGAAATTTTGCCGCAAATTGATTACCAGCCTGCCTCACCATACTTGCCTACTTCACCATACTTTCATATTATAACCTGCCGCCCCTAGGTTCGAACTGACATTTTGACAAAAACGTGTACGTTGTTAATTTTTTTTAATGATTACCTATTTAATTAAATTACATAATATTAGAAAATGAAAGCGGTAGTAATTATTTTTTTAAGATTTGAATTTATAAAATTCTTAAAATACAACAAACATTCATGCTTTCACTCCTATATTATCTTATCTAATTCAAATGTAAATAACACAAAATTTCAGGATTATCGGAAGACTATGATAACACTGTCAAAGCTCGACTTTTTTACTCGTTCGTTCATCGCTCGGAGTGCAACGAAAATAGTAAAGAACATGTCTTGTCCTATATTTCTCATTTATGGACTTATGACAAAATCAACCGACTGCACAATATAGTGAAATCACTTGGTTGATTCAATCAAGATAAATGTTTACTTACATGTATCTTGAAGGGCGGGTAGTTCTGTCAGGTAAACTACCTGGAATGGATTGTGCATGCGAATACTTTAAAAAGACAGCAAGAACTTTTTAATATAATGATTATTATCCAAGAAGAGGAGCTATACATGCACTTACTAGCTAGTACAACAAATAATGACAAAAAACATTGTTTGTACGCCTTAAATACAGACCGGATATTTGGTCTTATCAATAAACCACTAGGTATTACAATCACTGAGTTCCCTGATTAGTGATTACTGATTATAATATTTGTCTCATATTTTTTACATGGCGGATGTTATGGTTTTCTAATAATATTGATAATAAATGGTGGTTTCCTATTATTGATAGGTCATTACTGACACGTGTAGCATTAGTGAACGTCCTGAGTGGCAGCGTTCGGCGCAGCGTTGAGCGTTTTGCGCAACTTAAACGTATAATCGTGTGTGAGAATGTTCGTAGACAATGTCTTTTTTTGGTTATACATGTATACGGTTATACGTTTGAGTTGCGCAGAACGCTCAACGCTGCGCCGAACGCTGGCACTGAGGCCTCACACTTAGCTGGCCAAACTACATTAAAATCTTTCGAACTGTCAACCGACGTGTCCATAATACCTATGTAAAGTTTCTGCCAATCGTTAGAAACTGTAGAGGTTAGGTTTGCGGAGATAATACGCAGGGGTAGAAGCCAGCGTTAAAATTGCATTAAAACGCAACTTAGTCGTGTATGGCCAGCTATTGGCACGTGAAACAATCCGTTGGTAATTGTTGTTTTTATTTAATAAAACGCTTTTTTTGAATTTAATTTAATTAAAAAGTGGAATAAGTACTAAAAAAAATTGCGTTTTATTAAATAAAAACAACAATACAATGCAGTCCCACCATGAATTGACAGTTAACAAAATAAAAGAAATCCGTTGGTAAGTTATAGAAAATTCGGACGACTGTCCTCGGACTTTTGGCTCGTTAATGGAGCGCCTGGATAAGACTGCTACTAACTAGAGTGAAAATGCTTTGTCTTTTATGCATTTTTTTAACAAATGACTTCTACTATTCGTTCAAAAAGTTTTATAACGAAAACAAACAATAAAAATGGTAACCTAACCTTACCTAAAACGGCTCTCACATATAAACTCGTCCATCTGCAACGTGTTGAAAACGTGGATGTGACGTCTTTTTATTTACAAAATGCATACGTATTCGACACGTTTTCAGACGGACGAGTTTTGATGTGCGACACGGCTTACAGATCGATGCAACTAGGCCTAGGGGAAACATTTTCGACTTTATTGTTCATTGTCCGCGAGATTTCTAGGTTGCAACAATTGAACAATTGACTGTTTCAAATTTATTGCCATAACGATTTTTCGTGAATAAGCTTGTCAAATAGGAATGGGAGAGTTTGCAGAAATAAAAAAAACATATTGATAGATATGTTGATAATACGTTACGGTAATGGGAGATGTTATCTAGGTACATAGTTGGTTACTGGTTACCAACAAAATTTTGAAAAAGAATTGACCACGATTCAAAATTAATCTTTAATTGTATCTCGATATTTGAATAGATTGCCTAGTTCAGATACTTATGTGCGTGAACAAATGCAAATTATGTGGAGGGTGGCTCTGAACTGTAAACGAAAATTATGTAGGTAATTTGGCTGAAAGTAGGAAACAATAATTTCAGCATAAAAAAATCAGAAAAGAAAAGTGCAACGATCAATATACCAACTAACAGTCAGTTACCAATGGAAGAGATAGAATTTCAAGAGACTAGACAAGGTATAGATAAATTATGAGTTTAGGATTAGAGGTTGCGATTGCGAAATCCCGTCTCGAGAATTCTCGCTAAATAAATGGGCTCAATCAATATAAAATTAATTATCCAAAATTTCGAGAATTTTCATTTCTCGAGAAATCATTAGGTATATACCTACTGTGATTCTCGAGGAATTGTTACTAGCACAGAACAGAATAATAAATAGAATTCCGATAGGCTATATTCCAATACACTACATTTTGACGCAGGGTTTTGAATGTGTAAGTGTCCTAAGAAAATGACCCATGCATTATAGACATGCAATAGTGTGTATTGCAACCTTCAATACACCTATATTAAATGAGCGCCAATGCATACACCGAGAGCAGTTGTCAGTATGCGATGTATGACGTATTCTTGACACGTGTTTTTATCCCGTATTCTTCCACGCTCAAGATCGGTTGCCTACTTCTCAACGCCCGTTAGGTATTTCAGTTCCCATAATTGCTGAGTTCCCTGGTTACTAAACCAAGCTGCCGACCGCAACCGGAATTTAAAAAAAAGTATTAGAAAAACAATAATAACCCTAGACTTTTGTTTCGAACGTAATCTCGGTAATAAATACAGCTATAAAAATGATCTCGACTTTGGAATGAAATGAATTTCTGAAATGACTTATGGAATTCATGAAATCTAAAAAATTGGCAAGAGATAAGTTCATAATAATATCGATTTGTCGAGAATCTCGAGAAATGAAATGCGTCCACAAATCACAAACTGTAGATGAGATTATATATAGATCAGTATGTAAATCCTACTAATTAGTTTGCCAGGGAATTTACGCCAATTCATTCAAAATCTAGACATCTTGGTTCATAATAACATCGATTTGTCGAGAATCTCGAGAAATGAAATAAGCCAACAAATGACAAGCTCTGGATGAGATTATATATAAATATATATATCCTACTAATTAGTTTTACAGGGAATTTAAGCTAATTCCTTCAAAATCGAGACATTTCAGCAATGTTGCTGGACTCACCTTACCTACTATTTTCATTATTTCTAAACCGGTTCTCACATCTGAACTCGTCCGACTGCAATACGTCGAATATGTCAAGGCGTGTAAGATATGCACGGAGGCAAGAGCTGATTACTGTTAACGTCAAGAACGTCTGGTGGTTATCCGACCAACCGGCCGTTTATGGGTGCTAATATTCGTTATATAGACTAGAGCATGTTGACTAATATTAATATATATTAACCAATTGATTGAACTGGCGTTCACGTGATAAAGGATAAACGATTTTGAAAAAGGCGTTTGTTTATTTTACGATGTATGAGTTCGGTATATATTTATATTGACCTCTGTTGATCCTCAGAAGGATCTAAATATATCCACAGTTAACCAAACCATGACAGAAGGAGAGGGTGCATCCTCTCGGTTATATTTAAATTGCACTTATCACAGTTCACCGTGAGCTGTCTTACCAGAAAGATATACCGTATAGAATAAGATTTTTTTTAAATGATAGGTATATAAAATAATGCGTTGATCGTGGCGCATTGTGGTCTGTATTCCAATTTTATTTCATATTTATAATACCTACCTGATAATAAAAGGTATTACTACTTACGACCTATTTTGGAATTATTATTAAGATGTGTAACTCACCGAACGGCCGTTGATGGCCTTATTGCTCCCCGTCTACAATCACTCGCTGACGTCATATTTCGTGGGGTTACTATCACGGTGTTGCCAATATAATTAAAACTATGAGAAACTAAAAAGATGCCGTTGAATAATTATGAAAAAACAATTCTACGAAAAAAAGGGCCGATGGGATTAGTAAACGTACTGTTATGTCCTGTCGATGAGTACTTTCCGGAAATAGGTGATATGGCTGGCAGGTATCCTATATGGTTTGATGGTGTTAACCTTCCTTAAGTTTCTTACCGGAACTGGGACAATCTGTGAGACTCCTTGATGTTATTCTTCACGGTTTTACGTTTATAGACCGTATTGTCTTGAAGGTAAATTTGTCAGGAGAATTACCTTCTGGGATGCTGGAGCGGTGGACGTTGATAATTGATTGTGAACACGGTGAAGTAAATAGAGTTTTACGTAAAGTAAAACTATACTGTTTATTTCAGTTGTAATTTTAGTACAAAATATTTAACAGACAGAGCTACGTATTAGGTGAACGGTTTCAAGGCAATAGACAACAGGGGTGACATTCCCTGAGATTATATACTATTCACTTTAATGGGTTTTTGACTTGAACAAGGTCTATTTCATCTGCACGTGTTCATTATGATATATGCTTTACATTAACAAGAAATAACATTTATAACATTATTTGACTATGCAGGTGTTCATAAGTGTCTAAACTAACCCAAAAAGATGCACATTTGTGCAATTAATGTAGATAACAGATTGCTTTACTTCGAGTATTGAACATAAGCTCGTAAATAATACTAGTAATTACCAGTTAAGTGCATTTTCTATGCTCGCAAGAGCGTGGGAGCGATTTAAATAGTGATGTTCGTGTTTAAATCATCATAGTTAAAATAGGGTATGAATTGCAGGTGTTTACTCCCAAAAGGGTGGGAACAGATTGCATGAGCTCGTAAATAATATTAATAATTATCACTTAAATGTATTTCTTGACGCATGTCAGTATTTTAAAAGAGGGTAAGAGTATACATCTGTTCAAAAGTATGGATAAGAGTTTTTCTTACTTTGACTTTAAAGTGCTATTTGTATAAAAAATACATATATCATCTTATTTATTACTGCAGGTGTGCATTTGGTTCAAGACGTTATTTTAGTTAATTTACTGCTTTTAGATTGTGAACTGAATACTGTGAGATCCTTTTGAACATTTCTTAAGTTGACACAGTCAAGTAGGTACATAAATGTTTATATTATATTATATTGTTTACTTTGAAAGCTTAAAGTTTGTATGATGCTATAATCAAATAGCATTGTAAATTAAATAGGTGTGATGTCTTATTAGTGTACACAACAGTACGAGATAAACAATATTTTGTTATTTATCTTAATTGAATGTAGTTTACCTTTTCTATGCCCATTACCTACAATCAGGGAACTGATGAAAAAATAATGGGAACTGAAATACACAACGGGTAAGGCGATAGCAGGTAACCGACTCGAGTAAGGAAGAATCGGGTTAAACTTACACACGTGTTAAGAATACGTTTTACGTCGAATACTAAAAACTGCTCTCGGTTTATGCATTTACGCTCATTTAATGTTTGAGTATTACACACTATTGCACGTCCATAATGCGTGCTTCATTTTCGTAGGACACTCACACATTCAAAAGCCTGCTTCACCATGCGGCGTATTGAATATTGCCTATCGGTATTCTATTTATTATCTGTTCTGTGCCTACAATAATTGTTAATATTCCGAATTTTTGTTTACCTCTTATTAGAAAAGCCTATAAAAGGCATAACACTTTTGAACCAACCTAATATCGTCTAGTTGTGTTATACATCTTTTTTATGATACTCTCGCGAGTCGCGACCACCCTTTTTTGTATGGGCTACTATTCTTTCATAGATGATTGAACATACTATTCAGTTTATTCAATATTTACGATTTATTGGGAATCTAGTTAAGTTCAATTGTTCCGATATTCCACCCCTCTATACGCTTAAAATAGGAAAGTTTTATGGCTCGTGTCAATGATATTAATTCGCAATGGGTTTGATTCCAGGTGAGGGTTATTTTTAGTAACGCAATAACACGTGTTGTCTATTGTATAATTCCACACTAATGAAATCACGTTGCAATGATTTCTATTTAACACTTGCGCAGTGTGTTATATATTACCAGAGC
Source organism: Rhyacophila brunnea (assembly GCF_057557595.1). Lineage (NCBI taxonomy): Eukaryota > Metazoa > Arthropoda > Insecta > Trichoptera > Rhyacophilidae > Rhyacophila > Rhyacophila brunnea. Next base: position 29,775,802 of record NW_028232774.1, read on the forward strand.
CCAGTGTTGCCATCTTTTTCTATGCTGATTATAGTACAAAGGCGTAAAAGTTATAGTATTTCTGAAAAATATATAGTACAGGAACATTTTTCGTCTTGAATCCTTTAAAATTATAGTATTTTTGTATATTTGGCGTGAAATTATAGTATTTAACATTTTTCGCGGAAATAAAATTATAGTATTGTACTATAATTATAGTACGGTTGGCATCATCACTGCCAGAGCCTCCCAACCATGTGCCCTGACGAGAAAGAGGCATGGAAGCACTAGTCTGTACATATTATGTCGTACATCACTGATACTACGTATTATTATTATGTTATACATCTATAAACTATTGTAACAATATAATAATTATCATGCGTCTGAATTCTCCTCGTCCATTCGCCGTTCGGTCGGTGGGCTAACCACCAGACGTTTCCCTCTTTCCCTCTTACCTCGCGCGTACCTTACCTCGCCCTATTAAATCCGCTGCATCACTCCCGCTTTGCCCTTTTCACCACCGTTCATTCAATAGACCTTGTCCAAGCTTCGACTAATCAATTGCCACTTGGTGTGATAAATGGCGGATAATAAATCCTGACAAAAGTTCTGCAGTAACTTTCTCAAAAAGATCCGACCGTCACAAGCATTAAGTCAAAGGCACCAGGATACACGGCACCAATGTTCCTTGGACTCCTACAGTCAAATACCCAGGTGGCTAGGTCTAACTTTAGCCGAACATCTAACATATTTTGATAACCATATGCAAATCAAAAAGTGCCACGCTCAAGTTACCAACGTCAGATTAGAGTCTAGACCAGTGTTGGCGAACCTATGGCACGTGAGATGATTTTTCATGGTACGCGTTTGAAGAGAAAAAATACCTATAATAATAGTAAATTACAGATCGTACTGTATAAAAAATAGCAGGCAAATACTCTTCAAGAATAAGCATTACGTTTAACGTAAATATGTAATTACATAGGTCGATCTTTAGGCTTTAAGCGTCACATATAATATCATCGCATTACCTTATCAGGCGGCGGAGGAAGTCGCGCCGCGAACCTCTGATCTTGGTAAATTTACAATGCGTGAGACCACTGTGTAGCGAGAGTATACTTCATCTGATCGGAGCAATTCTGGTGTCAATTTGTACGTATAGAACCAGTCTAAGTAAAGAACCAAACTAAGTAATACAGTAACAAAAAAATTCATTTCTACCCACAAAATGGCTATACCTAATAATAAACGAAAAAAGCTAGTAGTTGTAATTCTGGCTGACAGTTTTACAGTTGGTAAACTGAAATGTATGGCGTAATTGAAAAAATCGATAAAGCTATGTGTGTGCTAGACATCGACGTTTTTAAAAATCAGTTTCTTTAAAAACTATTTTTTCACGTGAAAAACTGCTCTTTACGTCAAGACAGTCGACAAATGATATTTGGGAAATTTTGGCACGCGTACGTTAAAAGGTTCGCCAACCCTGGTTTAGGCCCTATCTATACTCTATATAATATTTATTTATTTATTTTTCTACAATAGGAGACAAAATAGAAGCCATTTAGTTCACTCTCGATTTGCATAAAGTAGATACCTATACTTATACCTTGATCAATATGACCTCCCAAGTTTCAGAGTATGTTATACCTACCAAACTTTATAATTTGTTAAGGGCTAATAAATAATATCTATTACTAACTGATAAGAATTGACAAACACGAAACGTGTGAACCAAATACGATTGTTGGACTATGGACCCGCACCCGAATATTGTACAAAATAAGTCAACAAACTAATGATAATGAAAATGAGATATCACCGCTCGCACCCTTTTGTATATTATCTATATTTCCTTGCAACGCATATATGTCTGCTGGTTAGGTACTTGCATTTTGTTAAATAAACCTTAATACTTCAGCCAGTAACGTCCCTAGATAAAATGCCGCCCCTAGGCAGCGACAAAAGCCGTCTCATTTTTTATACAAATTTTTTATCATCCTTTCATGAGTCCAATTCTAAGAAATGTGTTGTATGGATACATTACTGACAAAAGATCAGACTAATTATTAGCAAATCTGCACGTGTTGTTTCTGGTCACCAAGGATGTCGAAGGGCAGCGGAAGTAAACCAGATATCGCGAACTCGACAAAACCAGTGAGCTGATTTTTTTAAGTTAAATATATTATTTTTGTTATTACTAGGAACCTATTTCTATATATTCCAAATGATTCTCCTCGATTTGCCGCCCTTCAGGTAACTGCCGCCCCCGAGCGACGCTCAATTTGCCTACCCCCACGGGACGTCACTGACTTCAGCTTTCGTAAAAGCGTTATTGTTTTTCGCCATTTATCCTAAACACATCCCTGAAGGTAAATCACCTGATAAATTACTTTCAAGACAACGGTCTTTAAACCAAACAACTGTGCACACTAGTCACATAAATCTCGTTTTCGAAGGAGACAAAGAAGGAGAACGCCACCATACCACTTCAGGTTCCTTTCAACATAAGTCACCTGATTCCTTTGCCTTCTTCCCCGAGGGACGTAACACCGTGACGAAGGGCCATGAACTCTTTGTTAATAGATCAACAAACGCGAGTAGGTACTACAGATGACGAGAATAAAAGGCCGTTTGGCCTTGATGCCTTATATTATTTACTATACTATGTATCCCTGTCCATACCCAGACAGCACACAATCTACATTCTACGGGGATTGCATGTGGTTATGCTCACCCTCGGTCGTTGCGTCGATTTACACCGACTGGCCACTGGGCGCGCAAGTTAAGACTAGAGCAGGGAAGGCGAACCTATGACCCGCGGGTCAGACACTGACCCACGCAGGCTTTTTAACTGACCCACGCGTTGATTTTTATAAACTTATTTTTTATATCATAAAAGAGAGAACAGACAATCAAAAATATTAAAAACATAAAGTATATTATATTATCTAATGTTGAATTTATGAAAAATATTTCCATGTGGACATTGGCTAGCTAATTTCCTATCGTATCACTGCACCTGTGTCTGAGGTACATGGTCGTAAAATTTCGTGTTTCGTCCTTTTGTCGCGAAGCGTGTATGGGCATTTTCGCCAAAGTTTGTACATTGCGTTTTTGGCATGTCCCATGACTTTGATTGATTTTTTCATAGTTATTATATTATAAAATGTTGGAAAGTTATGTACTTTTAACATGCAAATTTATTAATTTACTCTATTCAATCAGTTAAATACAACTATCTGACCTGTATATATTTTTAATTGATTATTTAGATCGAAAGGTAGTGCGTTTTTACCATGTCCCACCCATAAATTCAAATAAACAAAGTCTGATTTCGTCATTAATTTTGAGTGTGTAAAATTAAATTCGTAGTGTTTTCAACAGCTTACATTATATATTTTTGGAAAATATATAGTTTTTTCGTAAATTTGTACCAATATTGAAAAAAAATCACGTTTAAAGTGTGTCCCAGGATATTTGAAAAAGTGGAACTCCACATTCCGTTACCACGATTTTAGCATGAAGGCGAAAAATTTTCACTATAAATATGTTTTTTTTTAATGTAGCAACATTTTTGTATAACACTGATCGCCATGTACACTTTAAATTGTTGGTGTGTGTCGGTACCGCTATCGGAACAGGTTGCTTTCTGGGTTGGTCATTTAAGAAGTTCCACTACTGTTACCACGATTTATAAGGTAAGAAAACACATATTTCTATTTCACATACTACACATATGGAGCTTATCTTTCATACTACAGATATAATAAAACATATAGCAGGTTTAACAATAAAACTATACTACACATATGGAGCTTATCTTTCATACTACAGATATAATAAAACATATAGCAGGTTTAACAATAAAACTAAGCTAAATTTTGGCTTCAAACACTTCTGAAACAGAATCCGTTACTTCCATTCCGAAACTATATTGGTGGTAACGTATATGTGGAATGTAAAAGTAACGAAATGGCATGCATAAAGTTGGGTTTACAGTGTGTGTTTAGTTCTTCATAGATTATAAAAAATTTTATTTTGTCTGTTCGTATGAAAAACAAAAATATTTTCATTAAAAAATATAGAAAATAACCTGACTATAATATAATAATATAATAAAGATTAAAAAAGTATGTGATATGTCTGAATACGCAAAAATAGCGCACATAAAAGTATGGAGATAAAAAAAAACAACAGAAGGAAAAGAAAAAACACCAGACTGAAATAATTGCGAGACAGGCACTGGCTCTGTCATACTCTTTCTGTTATACGCCACCAAAATTTTAAAACTTCTCCATACATTTTAGGCATAGAAATTTATAAAAATGTATGAAAAAGTATTTTTTTGTCACGTTTAACAGAAATGTGTACTCGATTAGATTTAATACCTGGAACTGTAGGTATTCACGAAATGTCAGAAAAGTACGTCTTGATTACAATCAACCTGTATAGCTACATTTTATGTTGATGAATACAATTAAATTTCAAGACAACATACAGTCGAACTTGGTTATTACGAGGAAGATGGGACCGACTGAATTTGCTTGTTATAAGCGTTACTCGTTATATCAGAGAATAGGTATTTTTAAATGAGCATGTCACATTACACAAAAAGTCGAAAATAAAAAATTTGGAAACCATCGTAATAATCCCCGAAACGAGCATGGCATTCATAAACTACAAAAGAAGTTGTTTATTGTAATTAACGCTGGTAGGTACCTACGGACTTCACAAACCTTGGATTTTTCAACCATATGCGTGGATACTTTTTTATTATTGTCGGTGAAACACCAATAAGGTAGGTACTTAGACACTTTACTAGTGTCATAAACGTAATCCGACCCCGGCGGCATCCTGTCCAATCGGATTTTATTGCTTAGGGTCGAAATGTTTTAAAACGGTCGACACATTAACAGTATTTTAGCTCGGTATATCCGATAAGTTGCTCGTTATAACAGTGAAAAAATTAAATGTATGGCGAAAATCATAAACCAATTGTCAACAAATGTTTCGTTATTACATCCGAGATCTCGCTATGTCCGAGATCGTAATAACCGAGTTTGACTATAATTATTTTCGTAAAAGTTATATACTCCGTGCCGCGCTAGGAACTCGCGTCTGAATCCCTTGCTGATTTTTTTTTTCATATATTGTTAATTTGCTTAAAAATATTTTTTATCTGAGTTACAAATAATATAAATGCCAAATAAAGTTATGGTAATGTATAGTGTGTCAAAATTATTACCTACCTTATTTTACAAGTATTGTGAAATTTATTATAAAATATGTCTATTTTAGTGATTAAGTTTGATTGGTTTTGTTATTTTGACGCACGTTGAATATTTATCTGTCTATCAAAAAATTCAAATAAATTTCATAAAACAAAAATTTGTTTTTATGGTAACATGTAACTTAAGCTTTACAAATTACACTCCGTTACCATTTCGTTCCATTCCGAAAATGTCCCCAAAAAAGTTGAACGTTAACTATTTTTCATTTGATTATTAAATAACGAAACTTATTTATTTTTCCAATAAAATTTAGTAAAAGTGATTATTGTCTTTAAAAAAATAGCAGAACGAACATTGATTGGTTTTTTCAAATACTAAAGGAAAAATGCTCTGCCATTATAGACATAGGGTAACGGAGGGGAACGAAATGTGCCCAAGAATTAAAATTCAATAATATTTTTTGACTATTTGTAGTTTTATTTTGAAGTGTATGGTTTTTTTAATCTAATAGAGCTCTTTTAAGTGATAAAAAGTGTTTCATTCATGTTTTAAAAGCTAAGTTTCGTAGTCACGGAACGGAAACTTATTATGCCCAATTTCATAATAAAAATGATATAAATATTGTATTAATCAATATTTTGCTGAAAAATTGCTATCACCAATTCAGCAATAGAACAAGGAATCTGCTAGCTATATAAAAATGGTTAATTTGAGTGAAAAAATAATATTACCCAAATTTCAAACATGTACAAACTTTGGCGAAAATGCCCGTATGATTCATGACTAGGGAATACAATCCCGAGCCAAAATTCTAATTCCGGGATTACAATTTGACAATCCCTTTGAGACTTTAAAAAGATAAATTTGCGTTTATTTATTTTATTCGACACAACTATTTTAAACAATCGGTATATGAAGTTCGGTACTTAAATAATACATTATTCCTATATCGACAAATACTATTATTATTTATTTATGTTTTCTAGTATTCAGAGGGGTATAAATAAATATTCTCTAATAAAAAAAAATGTCGTCTGCGGGGCTATTTTCTTTTGTGGATATATTTTGAAATGTGACTTAGTGACCTACGAGCTAGTAAGTACTTAAAAAATAATGAACAAAATTTGACCCATTTCTCAAAAAGGTTCGCCATCACTGCACTAGAGACTGCAATCGCGAATAATTCTCGATAATGCTATATACTTCAGCTGAGGCATGGTCTAAATCTAAAAAGATCGTGACTACGCGACGCGCAGATTGGAGATGAAAATAATTATTAATTTTAGAGAATGTTAACTAACATCAAAAACAAATTAAGTAACTTTTAAGCTTATAATAATATTATGATAATATAATAAATGGGTAAATTCTAGTAGTACAACACTCTACCTACACTCAACACTGTCTACTATTATCATTCAATTTTGCCAAACGTGTAGGTATCTACTATAATTATAGTTTTTCTACTATAATTTTGGCCCGCGTACTATGTACTATATAAAAGTCTGAAAATAATATAATTTTGAAATACAGGAGCAAAGTTGCCTGAAAGAGCTAAAAAAAGCTCTCGTTAAATCACTTTAGTTGAAAAAGTCGCACATTGGAAGACAACCTAAAAAAAGGTCACGACTCTCACTCTAACCATGGGTGGCCAACCAGCAGCCCGCAGGCCGCATGTGGCCCACTGGGTGTCAACTTGGGTCCCGTGGAGCAGCGAGAAAATAAAAATAATAAATCAAATGCTACCGCTAGATGTGCTAATTTCGCAAATTGGGATGAAATATTGGCTCAAGATTTTAAAAAGCACCGTGTGCTTTTTGCTGCATTTGCAACGCCATTCTCCGTAGACGTGAATTTATTACCGGGAAATTTACAAATGAAACATTGTGAAATATGTTGCGATGAAAACTTAAAGGAGAAATTCCATCAGGTTGGTTTGGAAGAGTTTTACAAAACATATTTGAACAAGGAGAAATATCCTGCATTTTACAAACATGCTCCAATGATGACTTGGAAACACTTACACGTGTGAATAGCTTTTTAGTCGGATGAAGCATATCAAATCCCGAGTGATAACACTAATCACTGATGTGCATTTGGAAAACTGTTTGCATGTAGGAACAACCTCACTCGATATCGATATTGAGGCACTTAGTTCTGCCACACAAAATAAACTTTCTCATTTCTTATTTTTATATTTTGTTTATTTTTGTTATTTTAAAAAAGTCTAATCTAATAAATATGTTTGATTCTCATTTATGTTTTATTTAATTATTATATATTTCTTTTTTGTTTTGTATAATAAAAAAATCGGTTAAATCGGGGAAATCTTATTTTTAGAATCTGGCCCGGCTGCTGAAAAGGTTGGCCACCCATGCTCTAAACGGAATTATGTAGGTACTTGATTTTGCTCAATAAGAATTTATCTAAAAAAAGCTCTGGTTAATCACTTTAGGTGTAATTTTTTGAAAATGCAGAAAAGTATTGGTCATTTAACGAGTACTATATTTTTTGCCGGAATACTATAATTTTTATGCCTGCGTACTACAGTGTTGCCAACCGTACTATAATTATAGTATTTGTACTACAATTTTGGTCCGCGTACTATGTGCGATATAAAACAGGTGTACGCCCAAAATACTATAATTTTGAATATCGGAAAAAAATATGTAAAAAGCACTATAATTTCGCAATTGCCATGTCTACTGAAATTTCAGTAGATCTACTGATATTTTTGATATTTTTGGCAATATACTGAATCTACTGATATTTTCTGAAATCTACTGATATTTCTTCATTCCACAAAATTCCCACCAGCTGGGAAAAAAACGAGCCGTCTTTGAAAATTTGGGAATCTGCGGCCCGCGGTGAAATATTTCTCCTAAAAAAAACGAGCCGACCATGAAAAATTGGGAACCTGCGAAATATTTTGCATAAAGCAGAAATCTACTAATATTTTGTCGAATCTACTGAATTTTTTTTACACATTCTACTAAATTCTCCGTTATTTTTTTTTCTGAGAAACAAAAAACCTATACATTTTTAACAGATGACAACGCGTACTATATTTTATCCCCAAATACTATAATTTTGGAGGCTCTGTACTATAATTCCACTTTCAAAATATGGCAACACTGGCGTACTATAAATTCAGGGACAATAATATAGCAACACTGACAAGTGACAACATCATCCGCGCCGCCAGAGGGGACGGACGTGCCCGGTCTCAAACGTTTGTCGTGTTCTACGCTGTGTAAACAACATTACCCCAAAAAGAGTTTTGGTAAATTACTGGGAATAAAATTACGCCGTCCTATTAATTATTGAATACAACATAAGCCTTTATGTGAAAGAAATGTTTTATTATTTTAAAGTACCCATTTTTCTACATTGTGTTCAGTGTTCGTGTCCATTATCTTCTGTGTTTAGATGATATCGAAATAATACACGTGTGTTTGTGATTTCGGAGACTTATTAATATTTATAATATGTGGAGTTATGTGAAAGCGAACATATTTTACAAAGTGATAAATGTGTGATTTATGTAGTATTATTTAAGAATAAATTGCTAAGTTTGATATTAATTATTTTATTACAGTATATTCTTTCAAACGACAACGTAAAAAACTCGGTTCGTAACAGCATGAAAAGTCTGATAGGTATTCTAAGAGTATGTGCAATCGCGGAGTAGGTTATTAATGTTGATAGATAGCACTGCACTGGACTCTTTAGGCTCTTGGTCCCTCGTGGACCTGGGAGAAGTTTATGGACTCTCCGATGATGATCACGATATTGGCAGCCGACTCGTAGTCTGGCTTGACGGAACGGTAATTATTAATTATCTACACTACTTATAAACTAGAAAAATATTATTTGGGGATTTATTCATATGATATATATCCCGACATGATACTCATGATTGAAGTTGATGTATTCTCACAAGCAGTGGTATTCAAAATGTGCGCCTCGACCACTTCCCAGAAATGTCGTGGGTCGCTTCATGCTGTTTTAAAAATTTAATAATTCCGACATTATTCTTAATACAGCGCCCCGATGCACGATCACAATGATAAATGCTAATATTATATCCAATAAATGGTTGTATCAGTTTGTCACCTCCAATACTTCCTCTCGCGATACAAATTTGGTTGTGAACATCACCTATTTCACCTTGGCAACTGGTTTCAAATATAATTTATAATGATAATATGGTTAATAAGTTTATGTGAATTCAAGATCTGAAAGTAGCTCCAGTGACGTCCCATGCGGCAGGAGGTCATGCGGCAAATGAATAAATAAATATGAATTACTATATTATGAATAATACAACTTTTGACAGTGAATTCATGCAATCGACAATTTCTTCACCTGCAGCGATAGCTTTCTGCGCATATTGTGTATACATAATATTAAAAATTAAAAAAAAAGCATTTTGTGCATCCATTTACAGTGAATTGCGATGGTAGTGCAATTTATTCATTATCTTCAATGCGGTAACCTGTTCGGTGTTTGCAATAAATGAAGATGCTCAGTTGCATATTTCGTTAAAACACAGTATATCATTACCCATTTGGTATATTGCGTCTCTCACAAAAGAGAACGTGAGGAAAGCATCCAGACGTCGAAGAATCACTTTAGCAATGGTTTTCTTTAGTTGGCCAGGCGTGTAGGTACATCAATGGCCCAATATTGAAGGTGAAGTCAGAAGAGTTGGCTAGAAAACTGGGCCACAACAATTCCAATGCCACTGTTGGTTGTTTGATGTCAACTGTAAAGTAAGTCACAATATCAAATTTTAAAAGGCGCGCGGTGAAAGGGGCGGGGCAGTGTGGATAACGTAAGCGTCTCCTACTTATCGTAGTTATATACCTACTTATTACTGTATCACTTTTGACTGTTAACGGCTTTGATTATAGAAAAATAGTTAACGGTTTGAAACTTTAATGTATGTATTCTGTAAACCGAGAAATCAAACTGCAATACTTAACTATATTAAACAAACAATCAACTACATACTTACTGACACGAGCAGAAACGCCGACCTTCAGTTAGTGTTTGTGTCAGAGTATGGTTTAACGACATAACTATACAAATCTAGCCTTGTAGTCAATTCTACTTCTCAATAGCCTTGCGACGACCTCACGACACGGTTCAGACAGGATATATAAGTCCCATGGTTCTAAACCAGGGACGGCTCTAGTAAAGGAGCAAAGTGTGCACTGCACTCCCATCATCGATTAAATAAAAATATATAATATACAACCCCCATGTATTCCGAAAAATGCGATATCGAAAACTTATACGAATTCAATCATTTTGAATTCCGCGCGTATTCGAACAATAGTGATTTCCACGCGCTAACGCCACCGTCTACCAATACACACGTAACTACACAAATGAGACGCGACCAATACACACATACCTCCATCGGTGAGACATGCCAAGGAGCAAAATTCAAAGTGTACCTTGAATTTACACTATTTTTCACGCATACATTTAAAAATTCGCATCAACAAATGAGGTTAGTAGAATCAAAACCAACAAAGTTCTATAAGACTACATGAGTCTTCGTTGGAAATGATATTTTCCAAGTTAATTCTTCAGGAGGTTGTCTGTACCTAATGCCATAGCACACAAAGCTTAACTCGGCGTTCGGACAATAAAATCATACACTGGCCGATATAAATATTTCAACACAAGCGCTTAGGCCACGCGTCGAGATATAGTTGGAAGCCTAATTATTGATGACTAATGTCATGTCGATGCATGCCGTGCAAAAATAGAAACATATTCCCGACTTATTTATCAAACGGTTAGTTTAGTAAGTTTAGTTCAACGTAAGCCGCTCCCGGTTTCACCGATTTCGACGATGTTATTATGCTAACGTTGGTGGATTAATTTTTTTATTTTCATTTTGAGATTACCCTATTACTATTAGTGTTTCAATAGGTAGGTATCTTAAATTTGATGTACACACAGTTCAGTTCAGCTTGTTGATTTGGTACTTAGGTGCATTATGATTTTAATCAGGTGGGTATTTCACAGAAAGGCTGTTATTGAGAATAAATAGGTACTTAGGTGTAGAATTGTAGACGTAGGTGGGTGGGTAGCTTTTAACAATTAATTATCCTAGTGTTTGTCGCATTGAAGTAGGTACCTAGTTACATAGGACTTATAATATATATTATTACGTTTATTTTGTACAGATATGTAGGTAGGTATCTATTCAATAAGAAGGAAAATGGAGCATAGGTACTGTCGTTGAATGAGAATTTTACAAGTGGAATTATTATTGTTAATCGTTATTTTAATTAGCGATTCACATCGAGACGGATGACAGTTTACATTGGTCGACATTATTAACTCAGCCAGGTATTCATTCATTGAACGGTACCTACCTACCTATTTATAATTTTTCTTATTTGAAACGATAATGGGGCCCTATTTCGTGGTCGATTTGAGATTAGGTGGTACCTATTTTGATAGGTAAGTACGATAAAAAGGCCCCATTTCTTTCGTGTTCATTTTGAGATTAGGTAGGTATCATTGACATCATTAGGTAGGTAACTGTGTAGGTAGTATGTCGATAACTACACACTGTCTTATAGTTTAATGGGAATTAATTTTCCGAGTCGAATTCATGAAGCAATTATTATTCACATCGGCGCATCTATTCTATAGGTGGGTAAGTATAAAGACTGCTTTCGGATCACAATAAGTGCTAATACTTCGATACAACCCTACCTTGGATAGCTGCCATAGCGGCAGAATGTCATCAATGGGAATTTAGAGCATAAATCGACGATTCAATTCAATAACGTCATCGTAGGTATAGTGACAATGCATTCATTAAACGAAGTTGCGATTTTATATGACAGATCACAGCACTGTCGTGTCGCGGGAACGTTCTGCGATTTGAATCTGACATGGGCTGATTTTAAAGAAAATACCGAAGATATTGATTTTTCCCACTCAATATCGACGTTTCGGCTTAAATATGTTCAATAAGCATGTCACTCATCATGTTAAATGTGCCGAAATTCCTTCGTTGCAAAGTTTATATCATTTTTTGCAGTTCGACGTTTAACATAGGGGCAGATTGGCAATGCGCGGAGGTGACATTTATTTTTTATAACTTTTATTATAACTATCTTATTACGCGATGGACAACGTTAAAACTTTGGAATATGTAATAGTATGCATCGTCTGAAACATATCTACAATGCGGCCGCACGCAATGAATTTTTAAAAATCGGCGGTCACAGTTAGAGTTCCGTAAACAACGCGACCGTATTATGCCAAATTATCAGCTATGTTTCGCATTAATCATTTCAAAATCATACGTATATTTAAAATGTGTACTGAAGAGAGCTAGCCGCCTACCTAGCCGGCTGGCTTTATATTTTAGTAAATGATTTTTCTTAAATCGGGTAATTTAATACTTAATTATAAATAATGAATAATTATTATTAACGTGACAAATTTTAACTTAAAAATTAACTAATAGTCTTATACAATAGAGAAGATTTCTATGTTACTGTTGGAGCATTATTGATACTTCAACTTTTCACTAATAATAATTTACTGGAAGTATTTGGCAAAAGTGTTACCATATTAAAAATAATTTGTACAATCCCGATGATTTCAGTGGGAAGTGAGCGTTGTTTCTCAACTTTAGAAAAGGTTAAGTCATTTTTGAGAAATACAATGACTCAAGACAGGCTAAATGCTCTTGCGATGTTAAGTATAGAAAAACAATTGATATCGTCAACACCAGACTTTAATGTTCGTGTTATCGACGTGTTTTCAAAATCGATGGAAGATGGACTTCTTGCATAAATAGGTGAGTTTTTTTTTGCACTCCCTCATATTCTTGTCACCGGCCGCCACTGTTCTAAACTATGGAAGAATCAAGAATGAAATGGTCAAAAAGACCATGAACAGGTAACCACTAGCGTAATCGTTTAGTATTAGGAAGTAAAATGTATGTTGTTAACCTTTTCTTTGTGAATGTAGTAAAAATTTTACGTAAATTTTCGCCTCATAAAATCGAGACTGCTAAAGTGTAATCGGAGCGCTGTGACCACAGGCCTCGAGATGACACGTCGCGTAGATTAGCGCGATGTATTTTTTGGAAATAATTTCCGGGAAATCTCCATTAAACTTAGAAAATAAGTTATGGGAGAGATTGTTTACGTAAAATTTAGCAAGTACATGCTTCAATAACTTTTATAGCAATAATGGAAGTGTATGAAAATTGGAAAAGAAAATTGAATATTTATAAATTTATATACTGTATAATTGTGAATAAAGAATTTTAATACTAATTTTATCAATACAAGATAGAAGCTAACTACTGTTATAAAAATACTGTAAACGCGTACCTATATTTATAGACGCGTAATTATAATTATAAATTTTGTTAATGCCATAACTTGCTGACTATAATGAATATTGTAAAAGTAACAATTGGAAAAACTTAAGATTTTGGCATAGATGGGTTTCTACCCATAAATAATAATAAATCTTAATCGCATCTTGGGTAAATAAAAGAATTAAATACTGCAACTAAAAATACAAATTGGCGTGTGACCTTGAACTTTAACTGAATTCTGTCCGACTAGAATTTACGGCCCAGCTGTGCTAGCTCGCGAGGTAAAAATAGATTCAAGGTTACATCCATATTACTATATAAAAATCACTATGCAAGATTAAATAAGTTAGTAACTGTTCGTGTATAACATCTTGTTAGGATTAAGCATTTATATATTTAAGTTGAAATGTTAAGTATAATATTATAGTATTTTCTCGTAATAATATTCGTCCGAAAAGTAAATATCGAATGAGAAAGTTTCTGCGGCTCCAAACAGTTTTATTAAAACTTAGTAAAATTCTATTGGCCTAAAAAGGCCAAGAGTGGTGGAAAGGACTAGTACGTGGGTGTCAACCTTTCATTTTGACATTTTAAATTTAAAGACTGCCATTCCCTTATTTAGTACCCGAATACTTATTCCGATACCTCGATGGAAAGCTAGAAACTTTCCCCTTCGTTTGAACACGAAAAATCATATAAAATCAACTATTTTGCTTACGTCATCCTAACTGCGCATTTAAGGGACATATTCTAGAGGGTGCTTGAAACACCCCTATTAAGTCTTAATTTTGCGAAAATAAAGTAGAGTAAATTTAACCCGACTAAATTAGAAGATATCTCTATTAGAAAGTTGCCAGGAACGGGAGATATACGTAAATTTATCCCGTGAGAGAAAGATATACATCTGCTATCCCTTACGGACTGTTTCCTGTTAAACCTCTATCCGAAGGGTATAAAAGGCGACCACTTTTCCCGTAAAATCATTAGTTTCTACACTCTTCACCAGCGATCTTCAACAAAGCAGCAGTCCTACCGCGGATATGAGACATGGTTCTCAGTAGTTTTCGTGAATTTTACATACAGTAAGTCCCCATCGACGGGCAAAAAGTAACGCGAATAACTCGTATCTGCCGGTAGTGACGAGCTCGCGGAGTAATCACTTTTTCATTACGCATCGTACGAGGTGACGTAATCGGGATAAATTACGTGATCGGATTTGTTTTATAAAAACAAATTAATAAATTCAGATTATAATAATAAATTTTACAAATCATTTCGGAATTTTAAAATAAACTTTTGAAACTTTATTAAGTAAACATAATTATAAAAACAAATTTTAGTAAATAAATTTGTAAACATAAAAATAAATTTTAGTAAATAAATTTGTAAACATTAACAAACCTTTTGTAAACAAGTTTGTAAACACAAATAAATATTTGTAAACATACTGTGAACATAAATAAACGTTATAAACAACAATAAAATAAATTTTATTCTTTTATAAACCCGATACTATGTGACCGAAGAATAAATTATAATTTTTCTTACAAAAAAATATTTCGTGAAATAAAAATATTCAAAGAATATTTACGTATACATTCTCTGAATTAGGTGTGACTTTTTGGGAACTTGTGAAAGATTTCACAGAGATCCTATAGTGAACAAATAAATAGTTTGCTGATACTTTAATGAGATTTAATTACGGGAACAATGACAGTTAACCTTATTGTGTGACCGTGAACTCTAGTACCTGAATAAATTCGGCACCACACCAGCTGAGAGTTTTATTCGGGAATTCAAAAGTTGTGATACTACAAAGGAGATCCACCTCTCCTAGTTCATCACTAGTCTCCTCAGTGACGGCCCGGTAGCATTATTGAGCTAGCCGTGAGCCGGGTCATGTCATTACACTATAATAAATATTTGAATAGTTTTGATTAGCCAAATAGGAGAAATGAAATTATAATATGATCTCAAATGTATCATCTGCTCTAAGCATCGATTAGCAATCATTCAATAAAAGAACCCAACATATTTTTGAAACACCTCAAAACATAAGTATTAGAAATACGCAGTGCCAGTATACTGTACCATTTTGGCTATCTGCACCCTACTTAATTACGACGAAACTAACTAATAGTCGTACAATAAATTGGCATTGATATACTACTGGATGAATCATATGCTTCTTAAAATGACGCCCGACTTTCAGCGACTCGGCCAATGTTAAAGCATACTGTTTATTATGAGTAAGCCCGATCTAGCTTGCATCTTACTCTAACTAATAGTCAGCGCATGACGACTTGCTCTGTCTGCTTTGGGTTGCAGCCACCCTTAGC
The DNA here is from genome assembly GCF_057557595.1 of Rhyacophila brunnea. Taxonomy (NCBI): domain Eukaryota; kingdom Metazoa; phylum Arthropoda; class Insecta; order Trichoptera; family Rhyacophilidae; genus Rhyacophila; species Rhyacophila brunnea. Next base: position 29,791,728 of record NW_028232774.1, read on the forward strand.
GATAGTGCTCATAGAACGCGTCGAGCGGGCGAAGTCGGCGAATGCAGTGTTTATTCATAACCATAATCACACGTCTCTTCCCGCGCATTACCCTTCACCTATGTAATAAGCGGCCCAAGCAGCACAAAATAATTATTTTTACAGTGTCTCTCATAACAAAGCAATAAAAATATTATATTATTTCGGGGCTTGTCATTAATATTTACGACGACATTATTCAACCAGCGAAATATAGGACACGGAACAATGACTTCTCTGTAATTAAATAATTGCTTTTCGCCCGTCAAACGACGACGCCACGAGCAGCGTAATTTTGGTAGCCGTGTTCAATGAATGGACTTCTTTGTATTTTCATTAAATCGTATCGCCGAGAAGCGAAAAACGGTGACTCATGCGGCAGGCGGGGCGCAAGGCATCGTTAAGTCCAGTGGGCGCTGGCGTATTTGATTACATTGTATTTTTGATGATTTACGCGCCACTTGTAGAAATTTTGCGCGAGCGCCGCACTCGCTGCGTCAATGAGCTTTATGCCTTAGCGATGGTGCCCACAGAACGCGTCGGGCGCCGCACTCGCGCAAAATTTCTACAAGTGGCGCATAAATCATTGAAAATACAACGTAATCAAATACGCCAGCGCCCACTGGATATGGCGACGCATTATACGCGCGCGCCGCATGAATCATCGTTTTTTCGCGAATCACCGCTTCTCGGCGATACGAATGAAAGAAAATACAATGAGTCCATTCATTGAACACAGCGAGCAAAAACACGCTGCGCGAGGCATCGTCGATCGACGGGCGGAAAGCAATTATTTAATTACAGAGAAGTCATTGTTTTATTTTATTGCGTGTTCAGTTTATCGCTGGTTGAATAATGTCATCGTAAATTTTAATTACAAGCCCCGAAATAATATAATATTTTTATTGCTTTGTTATGAGAGGCGCTGTAATAATATTTATTTTGTGCTGCTTGGGCCGCTTACTACATAGGTGAAGGGTAATGCGCGGCGAGAGACGTGTGATTATGGTTATGAATAAACACTGCATACGCGGACTTCGCGCGCCCGACGCGTTCTGTGGGCACCATCGCTTAGGTTCACTATTCCAAGAATGCAAATTCAGTTTTACAGCCAGGGCAATACGGGTGAAATTCGGGAATCCATGTCAACGGTCTTAACGCATTATACCTACAAGGAAATATTATAAGACGATATTCGTAATATCTTTTGTGGTACATTTTTAAAATGACACTTGTATGGGAACTCCTCATCTAGTAGTATATCAATGTAAATTGGTCAAAATTGAATAAAGCTGCTACTTACAATACAAGGTTATTTAGAGTTTACAAAAAGAATGTTTCAATTTTTTAAATCGACAGCTTGTTGTCCTCTTTTCGCTATAAGCGCCATAAGTGGGCGTAAGCAAGACATACGGCTGTTTCTCGTAGACGTTGTGCAATGCCCGTTGCCTCAGAAATGCACCAATACAAACACAATATTTCTTATCTGTGTTCGCACCAACTCTGGCTGAGAGACCTATATCTCAAAAGATCCTTATTGATTTTGAGAATGCTACTATTAAGTGTACGATGGTTGTATGATAAGTCAGGTAAAATTCTAAGAAATTAAATCAGCATCGCAAATCTCACGTAACGTAATAAATGTGAAATATCATCGGTTACGAGGCTACATTAACATTTTCATGCAGATGTAATTTAGCTTATTTTTAACGGCCAATAGACGGACAGTTCTCGTAACAGGTTGAACATGCCAGTTAATACGTAATGGCGGCCATACAGTTATCTTTGGTAGATAATCTGCTGCGCCCATAGACGGACACTTTTCGACCTGCCAGATGTGTGCCAGGTTCAAACTGCCAGCGACCCCCTACTCCCGTGTTTTTGTAAAACTGTTGGAATTTCAACTAGCCGAAAGTTCTCGGGTGACGTTAGCTAGCTGTGTTGTAAAGTAGGAGTAACTGGCGCGATTTGGCGACAAATTTTGACAGTTCTGTCATAATCTTCTAAGTTCGTTCGATAAGAAGTATATTATTTTTGTTGCGTATTAGTTCTTTTGCTACTCATCTATATATATAAAACAAAGTCGGGTTAGTTACACCATTTATAACTCGAGAACGGCTGGACCGATTTTTATGATCTTTGATTTGTTAGATTTGTCTCCGCCCCGAATAGCAGAAAAACTATTAAAATATCGGATAAATCATGGAAAAAATACATTATGAAGACAATTCATTTTCTCATACATTTTGACATTTTGAAAAATGACCTCGCGCATTCGAAAATAAAAGAAAATCACAAAAAAATTAAATCCATATACAACGATACATGACAGAAAGAATAAACAAGAAACAAATGAAAGGCGTTGTGTGCATTATCTATCCTTTGACAGGTGATTCAGTTCAGCCTCAGATAATCCCGAAAGACTTTGTTGTATACTCCGGTGAATTTTGGAGGAAGTTGTCCTGCCTGAATCTTTTTTACTTCTTCGACAGCGTCCAAAAATAAAGCCAAGGATAAAATTACATGATCTCATTGCTGGTATTGCTCATTATTTACCTACCAATTTTAAAATCCATCCTTCGAACTTCATTCGACAATCGATCTACGTGAATAATCGAGCCGATTACCAGCTAGGTGCGCAAATAGCTATTTTGATCGTGATTTTCAAACGGTAAGTTGCCTTCGAAGATGTTCACTTTGTGAGGTTATCAAATTTGTGATTGTGTGTGCATCGATAACTGCTTCATTATGTAATTTTGAATTATGTGATTAATTTTCCAGTGTTTATCATTTGATGATTCGTCAAAATGCTGACAACTATTTGCTGCGATTTCGTCGATTGCTTAAAATCGAGACGGAGCGCCTCACTTTCATTCGGTTGAACCAAGCCAAACTGCGATCGGAGGAGTATATTCATTTACGCGATGCAATCAGCACCGTAGGAGATGCAGCTAATGTTGGTCGATTGACTATTCTATCGGCGATGTACATTGGCAGCCCACGTCATATGCATGAATATGCGCAAGATGCAATGAAATATGTTCGTCATTACGGTCGTCCAGATCTATTCATCACCTTTACATGAAATCCGAAATGAATAGAAATTGTTCAACTGCTACTCCCCGGACAAACATCAAGTGATCGGCACGTGTCTTCAAACAAAAAATTCTGTCGCTGATGAACTACATTGTTAAGCATCGCGTCTTTGGGAAACTCGATGCTGGATGTATTCGATTGAATGACAAAAACGAAGCTTGCCGCATGCACACATTCTTATTTGGTTAGTCGAAAGAATTCGACCAGACCAAAAAGATGACATCATATGTGCCGAGATTCCTGATCCCGAAACCGATCCAGACCTGCATGATGTTGTAATTACTTAAATGATTCATGGACAGTGTGGCGCCATCAACCCCCCCAATCAGCGTGCATGGTCGACGGCAAGTGTTCCAAGCATTATCCATGAAGTTTAACGGCGGAGACTATCACTGCCAATGATGGTTATCCACTGTATCGGCGTCGATCACCCAATGATAACGGTAGAACTATCACAAGGAAAATGAAGTGAAACGATATCGTGGTCGACAACACTTGGATTGTTCCGTATTCGCCACTTTTTTCCAAAACATTCAAGGCGCATTGCAACGTGGAGTTTTGCAATTCAGTGAAATCCATCAAATACATCTGCAAATATGTCAGCAAAGGCAGCGATATTGTAGTTTTTGGCGTTCAAACTCCCAATACCAACGATGAAATCACGCACTATCAAGTTGGTCGATATGTGAGCTGCAATGAAGCAATTTGGCGTATTCTCTCATTCCCCATTCATGAACGTCATCCCACTGATATACATTTGGCGGTGCATCTGGAGAATGGTCAACAAGTTTATTTCAACGCATCAAATGTTGCTCAACGTGCTGAAATATCTCCAGCGCCAACATTGACCAGTTTCTTTTCGATTTGCCAAAGCGATCCGTTTGCACGAACGTTGTTCTACTCTAAGATGCCACGTTATTACACTTGGAACGCTTCATCGAAGAAATTTCAACGTCGAAAGCAAGGCGATGCGGTTCCTGATCATCCGGATGTGCATTCTACTGATGCTCTTGGTCGCATTTACACAGTTCATCCGAAGAATGGCGAATGATTCTACTTGCGGTTGTTGCTGGTAAATGTTCGTGGGCCGACATCATTTGAATCACTTCGAACTGTCAATGGTGTAGTGTGCCCAACATTTCGTGCTGCATGTCAAAAGCTCAATTTGCTTAAAAATGATACTCATTGGGACATGACAATCGCTAAAGCATTTGTTTCTGCATCTCCAAGTCAGATACGCACATTATTTGCTATCATTATTTCGACATGCTTCCCATCGAATCCACCTGAACTGTAGAAAAACAACAAGTATGACATGTCAGAAGACATATTACATCGAATTCATGTCATTTCAGGGAATCCTGATCTCGAGGTGAATAAGGAGATACATAACCAGGTTTTCCTTTTGATCGAAGACATGTGTTACCTCATTTGCGGCAGTTTGTTAGTCAAGTTAGGAATGCCAATGCCACATCGTGGAGTGAATTACGCTTTCAATCTAGAATTGGAACGTGAACGTGAAAATGATCGAGATGCATTGAACTAATTAGTTCGAACGAATGTACTAATGTTGAACCCCCAACAGAAGGTAGTGCACGATACGATAATGATAATGATGAATAATTGATGATGGAAATGGTGGCTTATTTTTCCTCGATGCGCCCAGTGGAACTGGGAAGACATTCCTCATGTCATTGATTTTGGCCACTATTCGTGCGAGATCCGAAATTGCTGTAGCAGTTGCTTCTTCCGGGATAGCGGCCACGTTGCTAAAAGGATGCCGAACGGCTCATTCAGCGTTGAAATTGCCGTTAAACCTTCAAACGACTGAAAAACCGATATGCAATATTGCGAAACATTCAGCAATGGCCACAGTTTTGGTAGCAAGTAAAATCATCACCTGGGATGAATTTAGAATGGCGCACAAACGCGCATTGTGAGAGATGTTTTGGAGGCGCAATGATTCTACTGGGAATGGGACGATTTGGCACCGCGAACTGGCCTCCGCCGATTGGCCTCCGGTAATTGGCCGCCGGTACAATCGGACGCCGGCCCAATTGGACGCCGACCCAATTCGACGCCGACCCAACTGGCCTCCGGGAGATTGGACGCCGCACAGTTGAATTAAATGCGCAAAGGAATAGACGTACATTACGATTTGTTGGAGTAAATAAGCAAGTCAGTTTAATATGCTTCTATCTTCTCAGTAGGTGTACCTTATACATTTCGCGCTTGACACATTTTTAATATAGATTGAGAAAAATTATTATGCCTTATGATGTTTATTAAAAGAAAATAATTCTTCCCTCGCTAAAACTTAAAGATGTGCATAATCAATTAATTTATTGTCTATACATGGGTACTTATTTATATTTACAACAAATATTTAAAATAATGTTAGATGTTAGAATGAAAATTACATTATATTTCAGCGTTTTATCGACTTAATCTATATATATAAAAGAAAGTCGGGTTAGTTACACCATTTATAACTCGAGAACGGCTGGACCGATTTTTACGATCTTTGATTTGTTAAATTTGTCTCAGCTCCGAATAGCAGAATAACTATTAAAACATCAAAAAAATTCACGGAAAAGAAAATTATGAATAAAATTACTTTTTCATACATTTTGTATCGAACGGCTTTTGACTGATATCAATGGATTTAAACGATGGATCTCGCGCATACGAAAACAAAAGAAAATCACAAAAAATTTAAATCCGTATACAACGCCATCTCTGATACATGACAGAAACAATAAACAAGAAATAAACAAACAAACAAAAGAAAGTATGAACATGGCCTTTTTGACAGTTGATTCAGTTCAGCCTCAGATAATACCGAAAGACTTTGTTATAGACAAATAGCGATCTTGATCGTGATTTTCAAACGATAAGTTGCCTTCTAAAATGTTCACTTTCTGAGGTTATGAAATTTCGCGTATCGATAATTGCTTCATTATGTAATTTTGAATTGTGTGATTATTTTCCAGTGTTATTTACAATGCCGCGAGCCAGAAGATCTAATCTATCTATCTATATAAAACAAAGTCGGGTTAATTACACCATTTATTTTATAACTCTAAAACGGCTTGACCGATTTTTATGATCATTAATTTGTTGGATTTTTCTCTGCCCTGAATAGCAGAATAGTTATTAAAACATCGGAAAAATTCACGGAAAAAGAAATTATGAAGAACATTCATTTTCTTATAGATTTCGTATGGAACGGCTTTTTTGATGATGTCTATTGATGATATAGAACTGATTGACTGATTTCGATGATTTTTTTTTTGTTCGTAGTAAGAAAATCACAAAAAAAAATCCGTATATACCGCCATCTCTGATACATGAGTATTGCAATTCAGTAAAGTACATCAAATACATCTGCAAATATGTCACCAAAGGCAGCGATATTGTGGTTTTTGGCGTTCAAACTCCCAATACCAACGATGAAATCACGCACTATCAAGTTTGTCGATATGTGAGCTGCAATGAAGCGATTTGGCGTATTTTCTCATTCCCCATTCATGAACGTCATCCGACTGGTGTACATTTGGCGGTGCATCTGGAGAATGGTCAACGAGTTTATTTTAATGCATCGAATGTTGCTCAACGTGCTGTAACACCTCCAGCGACAACATTGACCAGTTTCTTTTCAATTTGTCAAAGCGATTCGTTTGCACGAACGTTGTTCTACTCTGAGACGCCACGTTATTACACTTGGAACGCTTCATCGAAGAAATTGCAACGTCGTAAGCAAGGCGATGCGGTTCCTGATCATCCGGATGTGCATTCTAATGATGCTCTTGGTCGCATTTACACAGTTCATCCGAAGTATGACGAATGCTTCTACTTGCGGTTGTTGATGGTAAATGTTCGTGGGCCGACATCATTTGAATCACTTCGAACTGTCAATGGTGTAGTGTGTCCAACATTTCGTGCTGCATGTCAACAGCTCAATTTGCTTGAAAACGATATTCATTGGGACATGAAAATCGCTGTAGCAATTGTTTCTGCATCTCCAAAGATCAGATACGCACATTATTTGCTATCATTATTTCGACATGCTTCCCATCAAATCCACCTGAACTGTGGAACAAGTACAAGGATGACATGTCAGAAGACATTTTACATCGAATTCGTGTCGTTTCAGAGAATCCCGATCTCGAAGTGAATGAGGAGATACATAACCAGGCTTTGCTTTTGATCGAAGACATGTGTTATCTCATGTGCGGCAGTTTGTTAGTCAAGTTAGGAATGCCAACGCCACATCGTGGAATGAATGACGCTTTTAATCGAGAATTGGAACGTGAACGTGAATATGATCGAGGTGCATTGAACCTATAGGTTTGATCGAATGTACCAATGTTGAACCCCCAACAGAAGGAAGTGTACGATACGTTAATGAAGGCAATTGATGATGGAAATGGTGGTTTATTTTTCCTCGATGCGCCTGGTGGAACTGGGAAGACATTTCTCATGTCATTGATTTTGGCCACTGTTCGTGCGAGATCCGAAATTTCTGTAGCAGTTGCTTCTTCTGGGATAGCAGCCACGTTATTAAAAGGATGCCGAACGGCTCAGTCAGCGTTGAAATTGCCGTTAAACCTTCAAACAACTGAAACACCGACAAGCAGTAATGCGAAACACTCAGCAAAGGCCAAACTATGAAAGATCTGCGCAATTACTCATTATGTTTTGGTGGCGCAATGATTCTACTATCTGGCAATTTCCGCCCAACACTACCAGTCATTCCAAGATCGACCGCTGCCGATGAAATGAACGCTTGCCTCAAATTATAGACTCTGTGGCGCTATGTGAAGAAACTTCAGCTGACGACAAACACGCGAGTTGCATTGCTAAACGATCCATCTGCCGAAAAGCAATTGCTGACTATCGGTAACTGCCGTGTTCCTGTCGACGAATCGAACGGATTGATTTCGATTCCGCTGAATTTTTGAAATTCGTCTCAGCGAAGGATGACCTCATCAACAAAGTGTTCCCGAACGTCATTGCTAACCACAAAAATCAGAATTGATTGAGTGAACGAGCAATTTTTGCGGCAAAGAACAAAGATGTGGATCACTTAAACTTCACAATTCAAAATCAAATCGTTGGTGCAATGCATTCCTTCAAATCTATCAACTGTGTAATAAACGAAGACGAAGCAACCAACCATCAAAATGAATTTTTAAACTTATTGGATCTGCCTGGCTTGCTACCGCACAATTTACAACTGAAGATTGACTTGGTAGTTATCATGGTTCGAAATCTGAACCAACCAAAACTATGTAATCTATTTCATTTTGATTTGATTTTTGCACATTTATTGAACTTAATTCATTTTGAGTATTTTAATTCAGCTAATAAGTTAACACAAGATTATTGATTCTGAGGCGGTACGAAGTTCGCCGGGTCAGCTAGTATTATATAATTACGAATATTGTGAAGTGTCAACTAGGTACCGCAAATAATATTTTCCATTACTTAAATACAAAAATATGTCTAGGTATCATGGAAACAGACGCCAACAACGATTAGTATACTATGAATAATTTATTCAAAATAAAAGAATCTGGACATTTATTTACACAAACAATAAATTGTAAAGTGGTTTACCGATTTTCGTTGTGGGCATTTGTGAACATCCAAGTTCAGCCCAATTGAGGTCACTACGTCAGAAATGATTAAGAAAACCGATGATATTGGTAAGGCTGTAGGCATCCCAATCGAACGGGTTCAAAACATTTTTCATAATCATTTGGATATGAGAAAGCTCTGCCGCGATTACTCAAAATCGATTATAAACGCACATGTGTGCTAAACTCATAGGCATGTTTGGAGACGTTTAAGCGCAATCCAAATGAATTTCTTCGTCGATGTATTATAGCTGTGAACAAAATTTGGATCCGTCAGTAGGAATACGCCAAAAAACCAAGGAACAGTGGAAACAGTGGGTTTCTTCTTGTGAATCGGCACCGAAGAAGGCAAAGGTGCTTAAATCGGCTGAAAAGGTTATGGCGACAGGTTTTTAGGATACACGTGGCATAATCCACATTGACGACCTTGAAAAGGGAAAAGCTATTGGTGGGGAGGGAATATTACTGCAATTTATTGGACCGTTTCAACGACACTTTGAAGGGAAAACAATCACATTTTGCGAAGAAAAAATTTCTCTTCCACCAAGACATTGAACAGATGTAGTCGTTTCTATTGCAAAATTGCATTGAAGCATGAATAATTGTTTCCTCATTCATCATATTCTCCAGATTTGACCCCCTGCAACTATTTAATATTTCCAGATTCAAAGAAATGGCTCGGCGAAAAAATATGAACACACATCAATGAAAAACACACCTATTTTGAAGGGTTCGAGAATTTGTTGGTATTGTTTGGAAGGAAGGGATCACAAAATTGGAAAAAACGCTAGACTAGTGTATCGAGCTAAAAGGGGCTATGTTTAAAAATAAAATGATTTTTTGTTGAAAAAATAATTCCGTTTCATTTTTAACAGACTTATCATACTGCCCTCATAATCCGGATCGCTTTTCCACGTACAGAAGTGAAAGAATGTTACTATCAATGACCCCAAGTGTTATCGGGAAAATTACCAACGTTGGTTTAAAGCCCACGTGATGCGTTTTTGCGCGCGAGTAACAAATCGCGCCTTCTCCAGGTACATGTGATCCAATTCAGCTGTCCACAAGCGCTCGCGCGTTTTTACTCTCGCGCAACGATCGCCTGCAAACGCCAGACTCTGGACAATCGCGACGTTTACAGCCATTACAAAATGAAATACGACCGCTTGGTGCTCGAACGCGAGACTTTTTATTGCTACTCCCAAATAAATTATGTCACCTAGGTTTTAAAGTGCGGAGAATAGGTATTGGAAGTAATCGCGAAATACAAAATCTCATAGAAACCGACTAACACCATCGAGTTGTAGTGCTTTTTTCTACACTAGCGTTTGTTTTTTGTATGCCGATTCAAAAATGAATTACTTCACCTAATTGTTTCAAACGCGCAAACTACGCCGTATCTGGACGGAAGCCATTTCTGCTTGTCGAGCGTAAATCGCGATATGGACAGGCTTTCAACTTTAAATGCTACAGAGTCAAATACCGCAGTCAAAAGTCACTGGCTGCATTTACAGAGATCCCTATAATAATAACGCTGGGGGTGTTTTTGACTAACTCGCCGCTACATTCCTCTAAGACGATAGTATTATCTAATTATGATAAAATACTTACTTCTTATCCACAAGCTTTGTGGAAATATGCACCAGGTTTGGAATGATCCCCAGAACGACAACTGTTGTGAGGGATTCCACAATGCGTTGAATTCTCTATTCCATTGTAGTCATCCCAGTTCTCTGTGGTTTCTATAATTATATTCTATAGTGTTTCAAAACAATCATACTTGCCATTCTCAATACAACTTTTCTTTCAAAATGCATGTATACAGTGGCGAGGAGGGCCCACTCAATATTCACTCGCGACCCACAGTTTGGGAAACCATGCTATAGCGTATCGCATCCGGTCAATGTACGCCAAGAAACGTGTGCGGGTGTCCCTTACAAACAGTATGGAAAATGTAGTCCGCAGCATGTGGTTATCACCAGTGGCTGTGGTTAGTGGGCGCATCACCAGCGTTAACATTAACCACGTGTTTTCTTTGTTCAGCAGAAATCCACGCCTACTAAAACCGGAGGAGCAGTAGCCCAGTCAAGCGGGCGGAGGGCATCGGCGGGTTCGTCCCCCGCGTCAAAATCTGGCGGTGGAGATGGAGCGGCGGAGAGTGGGGACACGGTGGCTGGCAGCGGGGGGCAGACCGCCGAGGACGCGGACGCCATGGGGGCACCCATCAAATCTTGGGCCAACATGCGTTGCATCTTCTGCAAGACCATGCTGACCACCGCCGAAGGCACCCCTAAGTTGATGGAGTGCCTCCACTCCGCGTGCGAGCAGTGTGTGTCCTCTCGGCTGGAAGAACGGGCGCAGGCCACAAGAGATTATCCAGGTAAGAATTTTTGCCACTGACGTAGTGCGCAATCCAAAATTGTGAGTGTCCAAATACATTAATAATAGTATATTGTAAACTTTCAGCGTCAAAATGTTGCACCCAGTCCTACTATGTATGATAATAATATTACCTTTATGGCGAAAGTCGCCGATTTCGGTGACGTTTATGTTTACGCTGATTAAGCGTCTAAGTATTACTATGCCTATGGTTGTTACTATTAATTTAACCACTGGACGATTTGGGGAGTGAAATCGAGCATATTATGGTAATTTTGTCAGCCTATAAAATATTTTGAGAAGTAATGAAAAATATAAAAGGGACCAAAACATATAATATCCATACCCTACCGCAGATGTGGAGAACCTTTCCACGTTGGAAGGCCGCGTTCAAGAAACTTCAATTATACTAAAATATATTATAATAATATACTCTCCATTGGCGTGCCACTGAAATAAAACTAGCAAATCTATTGTAGCACATTTCCGAATTTTCTTCAGCTAAACGATTTCGATATTTTTCGGGTTTTTCATAATTGAGAATGTTTGCTCACGGTAGTACCTAGGTACGTTGTACCGAAAACACCTAAAAGAACAAATTCGACTTTTTTTCATACAATGAAATCCATGTCAATACATGTCAAGATAATTGTCTTCGTTTTTAATAATTTTATGTCTGGCAGTTGTGAAGTTTAATTTCCAAATTTCAGAATTGTTAAATTCGATCAACTCTAAAAACCATAATTTATTTTCCAATCCTCTTGGAAGTAGTCGAATTTGTTTTGGGTTTGACATTTTTTCCGATTCCAGTCAGACATTATATTTTTTACTTATTCACTTGGTTGCCGCCGAACACACTCACGCAGTGGCGGCTCTAGCATATTTTAGTAAGTGGGGTCAGATGGCGTGAAATATCTAATACATATATACCTAATTAATATCAATCAAAACGTATATTATATTTTTATTAATAATTTGAATTATAACATTACTTGTATGTAAGTCATTTGTTTTGTATAGTGGCTGTTGCTTTAGAATTTGAGATTCTATGTCAATGTACTAAACTTATATTTCAATAAATAATCCACCTAGTACCTTATATTATTTATCAAATTTATTTTACTAAAGTGAGATGAAAACTATCTACAAATAGTACCTTACAATACTAATGAAGAGTATGCATTAACCATTGATCAATGGTATTAACAAATAATATAATTTAAAACTTATTTAATAGATAGATTACCGTTGATCACTGTTGTCTGACTGCCAAACTAAAGCTGTGTATGACAGGACATACCACGACCGACAAGATAATATAATACTAATATGTACCTACGTCAACTCGTACCTAGGTACTCACATTTATGCAGGACTGGGTATTTTGAATCGCATCCCCGAACCAACACCAATACGTAGGGCTAACCGTAGCTTAATGTTCTACACAGTTACGCGATACAGAATTTTGAGAATCATAACTGACAATCGCGTATAGCATCTCATAATTTAAACGTTGCTTTGATTTGAAAGGGTCCATCTCCCAAGTCCCCGCCACAGGGAACAATGTACTCAGAAATCTGTTCTCAGAAGTTCTGTGCTCCCCAGTATCGTTGTATATGCGTACCTGCTATGTATGTAGACTGTAGTGTAGTAGCATTAACAGGGTTGCACCAAAAAACAAGAATGGGAAAGGATGGGAAAACGGTACAAATAAAATATATAATTAATTTATACTTAACAAAATCAATGTATTGTGGCAGGCACGTGTAACGTGAATATTTAATTGAATATTGATTATAGAATGATGGGGGGGGGGATCGTCCCCATGGTCCCGTAAGGTAGAGCCGCCCCTGCACTCGCACAGTCCAATGGTAGCATTTTTGTGTCCACAATCATCGGCTCGTGAAACGGCGACCAGTGTGTATCATCACATAAATTACGGTACAGTTTTTAAAGTACCTACCGACAATTTTAATAAATCGTAATTTTCGAGGCGTGCCACCAAAAATTCTTTCGCGTGCCACCCGTGGCATAGGTTGTCGGTTGCTGCTCTATAATAATTATCGCATCGGCAGAGAGCTGATCGATGAATATTACATTAAGATTGCGTTTTCGTTGAAATTACGACATGTAACCGGCTTCCTTCAACATGGTTCACCACAGAACAGATTAATAAGATAAACATGTGAAAGCCAGTCGCCATGGACCAAGGGTTTGACGCCGGATTCGGTGTATTACTTTATGAAGGTCATGTCATAGAACGCAAGAAATTCTTTAACCCTACTTGTTTTAAGTTTATCCCAAATTTCTCCACACTCAGGATTTGAACCTTGTTTACAGCATCACCCAGAAAACAAACCCACTTACCATTATTTTTGAGTAGCCTGGTTGTTTAAATAGAATTAGATTAGAATCAAAAAGAGAATAGATTTTAGAAGAAAGGTTCTTTATCTCTATAAGAACTGCAGCACACATTCTGCTTCACATTACTTAAAAATTTGAAGCAATAAAAATCAGTATTGTTTCGCAGCCTCATTCACTGCCACAATAATAATAATAATAAGCACAGCAGTGTTTCGTAAAACCATAAAATGTATGGTTTATTTTATGGGTTTGTTATTTTTATTGCTTTTTACTTTAACTGTTTCCTTTATTTTACATATGGAATTATTAGATACGTAAATATTTTACGAAGGAAACACCATTTTTTGTGTTGCACATTGATAATATTGCGTAAATCTATATTAAACTCACAAAACTGATTAATAAGATAGAATTGCGAAAACCAGTCACTATATATAGATAGATAGCGTATAGATAGGCTGTAGGGCCTAAGCCGTAGGGTATAGAATTAGTCCAACCATTTTACATCAATGGTTTCTTCCAACAAACGTGTCTTGACGGTTTGACATCTCACTTCAATAAATAAACCGGAAATAGTTTGAATTTTGACGTTTAGGTATGTATTCTGTCCCAGCAGAATTTTGATGAGTTCTCACAATCAGATATCTTTTGATCTGAAACGTCAAACTCGAACCCGTTTCTCTGACACTTCTGTTCTGACTAAAGACAATCTGTCAATCAAGTGTTAACTATTTACTACTGTCAAAACAGGACCTAAACTAAAACAGTACCTTTCCATGTATTGTTTTAGAAAAAAATGAGAAGGTAAACACAGGATTCTTTGGCAATTATATATCTTGAGATGTTCATATTAATATTTTGACATTTGTACGGTAGAAGTTCAGTTGAATTAGGTAACTATATTATAGGTATCTTGGTAATCAAAGTACGTGTGTGTACCTATGTGAATAAGTCAGTGGCGAAGGGTGGAGGTAGGCTGTTAAGATCCGACATAACAAGTGCACATTAAACTTTGTCAGTCATTCGTATTGGTTTTTATTGAACTAAGCTACGATGTACAGATAGATGGTGTTGGTTAGTTTTTAAAAATCAATGTTATGTTATGGGCGATTCGATAAAATTGTGCACATTTTTTCATTCATACTTAGGTAAGTACTTATTTGTTTTCGTTGGGTTAAGAATAAGTGGTAGGTACATTTTTATTACACACACTGTTGTTTCATTTTTTTAAATTCATTAAGCCCTGCCTAAACCAAACTATAGGTACCTATAAATATAGATAATAATATTATTCTATCTATAAAATATTCAAAGTTATGTATGATTTAATTGCATAATTTTAGATATTTTATAGATAGGCGAGTATTTTTCACAGGGTTTAATTGAATTTTAAAAACTAACCAACACCATCTGTAAATTGTCTTATTTCAATGAAAAAAAATACATCTCACCTATATAAATAGGTACATATTATATCACAACAATCATTATCCTACAAAACTATTTAAACTACTGAATATGACTGACAAAGTTTAGTGGGCAATATTTATGGTGGATCGTAACAGCCTACCTCCACCCTTTGCCACTGGAATAATTTATTTTCATTCCATTTTCATCTTGTAACCGATTCTAAACTACAAACTATGTATTAAAAAAAATCAACCGGAAATGATTAGGTTTTATATCATCATCGAAAACTTTTTTCTTATAGATGAACTAGGTATGTATCTATTTATGAAGCATTGTTATGATATAGCGATACGACAATTACATTGATACAAGACCGGGTTTTAGCAGGTTGGATTTTCATGACAAGTTGACATTGGAATAAATGTGTTGCTGGTTTAGAGACAAATAAATTATTGAATTAGTTTTAGGTTGGTACTGGCAACACTGATTAGTTGTATCCTTGTATTATTGTTGAATCCTCTACTTACCAGTGGGTCTATTCTATACTTATCGACCGCCTAAGTAATAAAGTGATAAATATTATCAAACTTAGGGTAGGTTTGTATCAAAATATTAGCACTTATTATAACAATTACACGAAGTTGGTTTTTATTGTTGCAATTAGTGCTATATTTTAACAGCACCTATCTTGCTGCTGTTAAAATATCGCACTTATTGCAACAATAAAAACCAACTTCGTGTAATTGTTACAATAAGTGCTAATATTTTGATACAAACCTACCCTAAGTTTGATACAATTTATCACTTTAGTGTTCGATAAGTATAGAATAGACCCACAGAGGCACCTAGCTGAAAAATACGAAGCTTGCTATTTTGAGACAGTTTTTTGATGATTCACAATAATTAAAAATCGATTTTTATAAAAATATAAATGTGTATAACTTGAAATTCTTTTTATTTTTATCAAATCGAGTTTCGATATTAGGACCATACTAAATAAGATTTGACTTAAAATAAAAAATATTTTTCTTTTTAATGTTCTCAGATACTTACATATTTTTAAAATAATTAAGTAATACAGTTTAAATGGTAAATTATCAAAAAAATTCTCAAATTGCAAGCTTCATATTTTTCCGCTAGGTAGGAAGACTTCGCCTTGAAGAATGAATTTTTCAATGCTTTGGATAGGTATAATATTTATTATAACAATGGAAGCAATAAAATTCATATGTGATTGACTTTCAATAGATACATGTTGTATTGTATAATATTGCAATTGCATAGATGCTTTGGAAAAAGTTTCTTAAGAAATAATCAATGCAAGGAATTTGACAAAGAAAAGGTACTAGAGATAAATCACCTCTTATATTTGACCACAGCACCCTGACTTACAAATCCAGTGCTTGATAAAGTGTGAGTGTATGAATGTGTGTGAATGCAGTGAGTGAGTATTGCCTAGCCAGAATTATGACTTTTCATCTCAATGACATTAATATGGACGAATCACCTGGAAAAGAAAATGACACTCACTTTATTGTCGGGTCTGCCGAATGGCATAATCTGTTCTAACGCCATTACAATAAAGGTGATATTGCTATAAATTCCTGATACTTTTTGTTGGGTCTGCCGAATGGTTCGGTTTGAACGGGTTAGCTCAAACGAACATTAACATTAGAAACACTGCTCTAACGCCATTACAATAAAGTTCATATTGCTATAAATTCCCGATGCATGATATCGCAAAATGAAATTGCGTGACGTCTACCTATACATGTGAATGCGCGAATTTACGTGCTAGCTACTGTATTGAGTGAGTCGTCCATTAATAATGTCATTGTTTCATCTGAATAGTGTTTTCAAAAATTTTATTGTGGTGTTTTGTTTCCATATTATTTAATATAGGATAGACTATTGTTATTCATCAAGGTGGGTGACTAAAAGTTGAAAATAATACTCACATTTAATACTGTTGAAAAATAACACATCAAGAAAAAATAACGACACTGAAAGCAAAATTTTTGATTTTGATATTTTTAAGACAATCGGTAAACAATGTGTTTTAGTCTTTTATAGATTATAAATAGCCTGAGGAAAAGATTTATTAAAAATCATGTGTGGGAACATTTTGCTAAATTTGATTTTTTAAACATCTTGATCCTTTGTAACTGTTGGCAGGAATTGATTCAATGTCTTTCTAACGATATTAGGACTATCTATCTACCTATCTACAATCAAAGCGTCCCTCACGACTCCAGCGCCTTGGAGACTTTATGGACAACCCTCGTATTTCACTTTGAGCAAAACGTAATTTGAATAGCCCCTGGCTACCCTACTGCTATCAAGCAACAGTAATGACATGTCTATATTATTTTGTTGATCAGGTACGCCAGAGGCGCTATCGGTGCTCTGCCCCCCTTGTAACGTGAACTGCTCCGCGGCGGGCATGATCGATCAGCAGTTCGTGGTAGAGAGGCGGGAGGGGGGCGGCATGGCGGGCGGAGGGGGAGGTACCACTCCCGCTGCGGGGGGTAGCGGGAACAGTTCGTCGGACCAACGGTGCAACAGCTGCTCCGACGACAACGCCGCCACAGCCTGGTGTTGTGAGTGCTCCGAGTTCATCTGTGACGTCTGCGTGCAGGCGCATCAGAGGTCAATAAAATGTTTTATTTATCTGTTTGCCATCCAACGATGATTGTCATTCATATATTAAATGCTCAACTATCTAAGTACAGTAAGTCCTCGACTTAGTGATTAATTCGTTCCGAAGATTTTCGTGTACGTCGAAAAATCGTGCAAGTCGAATAAAACTTAAAATCATGCAATTTTTTAAATAATGTCTTAGTTTCAAAGTAAGTGAGCAATAAGTGAAACTAAAATGGACCTACATACATACATTTAAAAAACATTATTGATTGATGACGTGGTTTGATTTTGCAATCCTCAGCAATATTTCCACCAAGTAAAAGGGTTAGCCTATCATCAGACACCTTAAAACCTGGCATATTTATATAATATGACTAATCTGGCATTTTTTTTCCAATAAGCCCAGTTTCGTCCACATGCAAAATTTGTTGTGGCAGGTCATTTTTATGATTTCTGCTAACTTCTTGATAAAATTCATAGCTTCCTCTGTATCTCTGTATCTGCATAACTCGGCATTCTCACCTGTTACTTTGATTTTATGTAGTTTATTACGGCTTTTAAATTTTTGAAACCGTCCGTGGCTTGCAGTGAATGCATTAGTATCAACACTATCATCATTTTTACACTTTGTCTTCAACACGACTCAAGGTTTAATTCTGTATGAGTATAAGGCTTATTGGAATTTGTTGTTGCTGCATATCTTCCATCCATATAACCAATATTTCCATTTCTTCTATTAATATTCCTCTTTTCTTGGTTTTATCGTAGATTGCATTACTACTAATTTTTTTACATGATCCATATAATAACATAATATTCTATGTAAACACTAACGCAGAGAAACAAACTGCAGCAAAAAAAGCATATTTTGAAAAATCGCGTAATTACGAATTCACGTAAGTCGAAATCGCCTAAGTCGAGGACTTACTGTTTGCAATAATATTACATGGGATTTTTTATAATCATACAAACGATTTTAGCACTCAATCCTAATAAGTATGTTTTACAGGTATAAAAAGCACACATTACATGACATTATATCAAGTTTTTTATTATAAAAAATTGAATCAGCCTACAAGCAGTAAAGAATAATAATTATCTGAGATGTTTATGGATGTGAAGTTTATCTGAGGGAAAGTCCTTGCACTTTTTACCACATTTTTATTATTTAAGCAGAATTGAATTCATTGTTTCGGAAAAAAATTCGTTAAAAGTAATATTTACTACTCACTATTATTGGTTGCTAAGTGGGTCCTAGCAACTAAATTATTAATATATACGTGCATTACTATGGAAATCAATAACATTTCTGTATTCTATAATATTTATTCAGTATTTCTATCAAGTACAATACAAAGTTTTTATTAATACATAGAATTGTCAAGTTTATATGATTCAACAGAAAATTTAAGAACGTGGTATACCTATAAAAAGTTCTTTTTATCTTGTCATTATTATTGATCACAACATCAAAACGAACAATGTGATGAAATATTGATTACTTTTTATCTGAGCACAAAATGCACTTTGCTAGTTTTATTAGCCTTGTCAAAAAAATATGGTCATTGTGTGTAGTTTGATTATTTAGATTATTGTACAGGAAGGTTTGTTTATGTATAATATACTTGTGGTTAAAGTAAATTGATTATTATTCTTATCAGTTAGGTCCATTTCATGCAAGGTTAACGGCCCACATGCTCGTCGTAGGTCAAAATTGAGTTTTTATTGTATTTTCAAACCATGATCCTGGACACTCCTTAAACGTTGTAGATAATCTATTTATATAATTTTGAAGCCTTATTATCCTTTATATTTATTTCAAACATTTGATGACTGCATTAAGTATTTTTGTTACATAAAATAGTATTCTTTTAAACCTCTCGCTCTAATGTTTTAGAATATAGTCATATTTCGGTACATGAATGTGCAGTGGTGTTAAAAATTTTTACGTTTATTAATTTTTAATCGCATTTATAAAACCGTTAGTATAATTTATGACGAGATAATTTTAGTAAAATATTTGCGATAAAAAATTATATTGATAATCTCTGTGATCCCAAATTTGACAAGAATTAGGCATTTTATTATTCAAAAAATCGGCAATATTAACACATTTGAAGATGATGCTAAAGATACTTATTATAAGCTATGTCTTTGACCATTCAAGTGTGATAAACATCTTATGAATAATGATTGCTTTATAATAATTATTGACCTAAGAATATGGTAGTGTTTTTTTGAAATACGCCATTTCTTTTGTCATTCCCCAGTGGTTAAGCTACAACATACGGCCGTAGCCATAAATTGACAAACTATAATTGAAGTAGGGAGTAAAATGATATTGACGCGCGTGTTTGAACATGTACCGTTTAAAAAAAAAAAAAAAAAAAAATTTCGGTTAGGTACATGTTCAAACACGCGCGTTAACATAATTTTACTCCCTACTTTAATTATAGTTTGTCAATTTATGGCTACGGCCGTATGTTGTATCTTAACCACTGGAGAATGCCAAAGGAAATGGCGTATTTCAAAAAAACACTACCTTATTCTTAGGTCAATAATTATTATAAAGCAATCATTATTCGTAGGATGTTTATCACACTTGAATGGTCAAAGATATAGCTTATAATGAGTATCTTTAGAATTATCTTCAAATGTGTTAATCTTGCCGATTTTTTGAATAATAAAATGCCTAATTCTTGTCAAATTTGGGATCACAGAGATTATCAATATAATTTTTTATCGTGAATATTTTACTAAAATTATCTCGTCATAAATTATACTAATGGTTTTATAAATGCGTTTAAAAATTAATAAATGTAAAAAATGTTAACACCACTGCACATTCATGTACCGAAATATGACTATATTCTAAAACATTAGAGCGAGAGGTTTAAAAGAATACTATTTTATGTAACAAAAATACTTTATGCAGTCATCAAATGTTTAAAATAAATATAAAGGATAATAAGGCTTCAAAATTATATAAATAGATTATCTACAACGTTTAAGGAGTGTCCAGGATCATGGTTTGAAAATACAATAAAAACTCAATTTTGACCTACGACGAGCATGTCCCCACTTTAATCAGTACTTTTAGTATTTTTGTCCACTCTTGTATCAATTATTGATTGTTGTTATTTGCTGACAGGTTAAAAATCACAAAAGACCACACCATCAAATCCAAAGAGGAAGCCCTAGTGCAAATCCAATCAGCATCAAACAGTTCCCCGAACACCGCCCCCGATATGTTTTGCAAAGAACATACTCAAGTAAGCCAACATTAATTATATTTCATTTTATTTTTATTTTGATTTACTGAAACACTGAATGACATTCAACGAAAACTGGAAGAGGATTTACGGTCAGATGCAACCATTCCAATAATTGTTGTTCTCAAAAAGAGATGTAGAAAACTAACATAAACCCTGAGTGGACAGTTATCAATCAAAGTGAGACTAGAGTCTACCCAAAACAATGTCATTAATATGGACGAATCATCTGGAAAAGAAAATGACACTCACTTTATTGTCGGGTCTGCCGAATGGCATAATCTGTTCTAACGCCATTACAATAAAGGTGATATTGCTATAAATTCCTGATGCTTTTTGTTGGGTCTGCCGAATGGTTCGGTTCGACCGGGTTCGCTCAAATGAGCATTGACATTAGAAACACTGCTCTAACGCCATTACAATAAAGGTCATATTGCTATAAATTCCCGATGCGTGATATCGCATAATGGAAATTGCGTTACGTCTACCTATACATGCGAATTTACTTGCTAGCTACTGTATTGAGTGCGTCGTCCATTAATAATGTCATTGACCCAAAATATCACACATTGTTTCGACGACTCACTTATCTGTGTTCTTCAATTATAAAATTTATATTATTTATTTTATTGTGATCGAAAGAATCATTATTTAATTTTGAGAAAATAAAATAAATATAGTTGACCAGTGGTTGGTCCAGACTAAACTCCTTTTAAAAGAACTTGACTTTCTGAATGTACCTAATAATATCTAACTTATATCAGCATGAGTTTTCACACATAGGTGACTATACCTTTCTCAGTGACCCTGGTCACACCATCATCACGACGGAGACTAATAATCCATCGAATTTAATACAATGAATAGATAATTTTTTATACTATTACATTGAAACGTTAAAAATTATTGATCATCCTATGACGTGTTAGGAGCGGTTGTCGCTATTCTGCGAGACATGCGACCGTCTTACGTGTCGTGACTGCCAGTTACTGCACCACCGCGACCACCAGTACCAGTTCAGCCGGGAGATGGCGGCGGCGGCTCGTTCTTCCATCGCGGCGCTGCTGGCCGAGGTGACTTACAAGCGCATTCTGCTGGGCAGCGCCATGAAGGTCATTCAGGACCGGCAGACGCTCATCGCCGACAAGAAGAAGGCCCTCGTGCATGAGATCACGCAGTTTGTGGTCAAGTGAGCATCCATTCTTTTATTCGTTATATTTGGATTTTTTATCAACTGCTAGGAGTATGCATGTAAATAGGAGTCAGAGAATTACTTTGTTAACATGAAGATTTGTTCAGAATGAATAGTACATTTTCTTTATCAGACGAGACTTCTATTCAAAAGCTTATGCAATGCAATCTAGCTTACAAGCAACATAAATATTATGAACATATGCTTTTTGTGATTTACGGTGCAAGAGATCAAATCACAGATGACAATATATTTTTGTTAGTTTTTTTTTTAGTGGATGACGTAATTGTTGTAATAATTGGTATCAACATTCCATTCATTCTTTATTTATTTACTGTCAAACATTAAACCTGAGCGAACTCAGGATTTATTTCTACTTTTAAATTAGCAACATTATATTTGATTTCACTATGCTAGTCTCTTGCTGTCAAATATTACATTTTAACATCCCATTTTAAAACATAAATATTCTAAGTCTGTCAATGTCAAAAAAATACTCAAATGGATATTGTTCAGGAACATGACATTTTTCGTAATATTGAATTGATAAATTATTATTCAATTCTCATTCTTACACAGGGTTCCATTGTCCATTGATTCTTCCATATTATATTTACTACATTTATACGTCTTGCTAAATTTAAATTGTTTTTTTATCTGAGTTTGATAAAGCTTGCACCACAACTTCTGCCGAAAAAGAAGTCATGTATTTATTTTGTCAAATTAACTATTCCAGATTAACGAACACGATAAACACGCGCGGAAAGCAGCTAGTGTTGACACTGAATGAAGTGTGCGACGCAAAACAAAAAACCCTCAACGAGAAGAAAATAGCCCTGGAGCAGCTATCAGCAATCACCGACCACTGCAGTGCATTCGTCAATACTGCCTTGGAGCAGGTATTTCAATTTTATTTCAATTATTTTAACATTTTGTGCACATTTCGAATTATCAATTCAATATGAACACGTACTCACACATATACTAACAGGCCACGGACCAGTGCGAGCCTATCTGAAAAGATTTAAATTGAGGGATGATAACTCTTGTCCATGTGACGGCTCTACATCTCAAACTGTGTGGCATGTCATCAACGAGTGCCCTATACTAGAAAAGGAGCGATGGACTCTCAGGACTCTATGTAGACAGCATAACTGTGAAATTGACCTCCAAAAACCTTACGAAATACTAAACATTAAAACAATACAAGAACATACACAAAATATTTAATTCTGGCCATAAAGAAAATTAAAGATATAAATGGAGGATTATAATTAACTACACATCTATGCGACTAACCCTCCCAACCACTTTGTATGAAAAGACAAGGGCATGGTTATTAATATATATTTAAAAAAAAAAAAAACAGAATATGATATATGGCTCCAGTGAAGAGTCTACTGAGTGCGTTAAACCAACCCATTTTGTGAAATTATAAATTCAGCCTCGTGTAATTGCAATGGTTATATCAATCAATTTAGTCAGTACCACGTCTCTGGTGTGTAGTGTCAATCTTTCATCCGGCGTTTGGAGTACATGTCCCAGTTACATGAAGCGCCTATGTGGTCACAGGACTAATGCGTCTACACACAAAGTAGGTCTTTCGTGACGCAATTGTACCCTTTAGATTCGATGGAAACATTAATTATTCTTATCGCAAACTCGAAGCCGAAACCTTTGAACATCTGTCAGACATTACGTCTCATGACCATTCAGGGGCACAAGTAGTATGTACGTATTGAAAATCCGGTATTTGGATCACAATACATCTAAGGTTAGTATCTTTCAACCTGAACGAAACAAATCAAACTAAACCATAGACAATATACGTACAAATTGTATGAGTTGAAAGTAGACCGGAAATGGTTTGAGATTTGACGTTTGGTTCAGTGTATCATTGAAAATCAAACCGTTCTCGGATCATCAGAAATGGTTTGACATGAAACGTCAAACCAATTCGGACGATCCATAGACTAATGACGATCTGTCAAAGTGCTGATAGGCATTATTCAGCATTTATATATCGTGAGATGTTCATAGTAATATTTTAGACATTTACACCATAGGAGTTCACTTGAATTACCTATGTATATTATAGATTAATAATCAATACCTATTATTCATAACATACGCAAATAAGAAGCTGCTTTTGGCCTTATTATCCCAAAATCCAGCCATATTTTCTATGCAAAGAGTTCGATTTAATACGAGGGTGGGTCAATAAGTCCTTAGAAAAGCCGACAGGTGGCGCGACTAGTACTGTAAGCGGTTTGTTTTCATGCAGCGGCACTACCGATTCAGTATGCTGCGAAGTTTCAATCAGATTGGTCGGGTTGTTGTGTGTTTCTCGTACAATTAAAAAAAAAATTTGCTTGTGGAAAATGGAAAAATGGAAAATGGAGAAAATTGAGTTTAGAGCTGTTATTAAACATTTTAATATAAAAGGGTTAACAGCAAAGGAAATAAAAAATGAGTTGGATTTAGTTCACGGCATACCTGCTCCTTCACTTGCAACTATTTATAACTGGTTAAATGAATTTAAACGTGGTCGTACATCAACAAAGGATGAACCACGCTCAGGACGTCCTGTAGAGGTGGCTACACCAGAAATGATCAATAAAATCCACGATATGGTGTTAAGTGACCGAAGATTAAAGTTGAGTGAGATAATTGAGGTTACAGGGATCTCAAAAGGTAGCGTCATTTCTATTTTACATGACAAATTGGGCATGAAAAAAATTTCTGCAAGATGGGTGCCGCGTTTGCTCACAGTCGACAATAAACGCAATAGGGTGGTGGCCTCTAAAGCCCTGTTGTCGCTCATGCAACGCAATCCGGATGAATTTTTTCGTCGCTTTGTGACTGTAGATGAAACATGGATACACCACTATACTCCCGAGACGAAAGAACAGTCAAAGCAGTGGATTGCGAAAGGCGAACCATGTCCAAAGAAGGCGAAAACCGTAAAATCAGCTGGTAAGGTTATGGCTACTGTATTTTGGGATGCACGTGGCATTATTTTCGTTGACTATTTGGAAAAAGGAAAAACAATAACAGGGGATTATTATGCATCTTTATTGGACCAGCTAAAAAACAAAATTGAAGAAAAACGGCCTCATTTAAACAGGAAAAAAATCCTCTTTCATCAGGACAATGCCCGTGTTCACACATGTTTACGATCAATGGCTAAAATTGAAGAATTGAAGTTCGAATTGGTCGACCACCCACCGTATTCGCCAGATTTAGCCCGCAGTGACTTTTTCCTTTTCCCAAACTTAAAAAAATGGCTAAGTGGACAACGTTTTTTTTCAAATGAAGAAGTCATCGATCGGACAAATGCTTATTTTGAGGACCTTCCGAAAACTTATTTTTCTGACGGTTTAAAAAAAATTGAGAAACGTCTAACCAAGTGTATTGAGCTCCAAGGAGATTATGTTGAGAAATAAAAAAAAATACAAAAATAAAAACTGTTTTAATGCTTTTTTCTAAGGAATTATTGACCCACCCTCGTATCATTACGTATTTCTAATTATTATCATGTCAGACTAAGAATTTATTTTCATTTTATTTACGTATATTTTGTAACGGAGATTCTAAACTACAAACTGTCTTAAATCAACCCGGAATGATCAGGTTTTATATTATTAGGTACCTAACGAATTTTATCAATTTAATATGTTCGATTGTCGTCACAATATCTTACTGTCGACATGAATACAATCTAACAAGTGGGCAATTATGAAAAGCTTTAGGCAAAAGTAATTTTTAAAAACTTTTATCATACCTATAAATCTTATAAATGAACTAAATGGCTATCTATTCATGAAGCATTATTTATATTTTGTACATTTAAAATAAATGAATACGGCAGTTTGTTAAATTTTTGTATTATTGTAGACGACGATAGGTTAGAAATTCATAACAAGTTGACGTTTCAATAAATGTGTTTCTGTTTTAGAGACTAATATGTTATTGAATTAATTTTAAGTACTGGCAACACTAATTAGTCGTCAGAAAAGCGTTCCCGTGGACATTCTGCCAAACGGTCCCAAATCCAACAAATCAAACGGTTCCATTTGATTTGTTTTATTCAGGTTGAATGAAACGAACCTCTAGTTAATCATGTCTTGGGACTTGTTGTGAATGGTAGTTTCCCAGAAGAATAACAAAATGATTTATTTTTAGGGCAGTGACATTGCTGTACTGTACAGCAAGAAGCAGGTGACTTCACATCTTCAGCGGATAAAAAGTCGGAGAGCTGACATACCCAATCCTGAAATTCCTGTCAGAATTCATCTTGGTTTAGAAAAAGTTCCTGATCTTATTAAAGGTATTGTTTCTCAAATTACAAAACTATTCTTTGATCTCCTTGAGAATCATCTAGATGGGTAGAGTATGGGGTAAATGAGAATTTGACTGTAGTACAACGTATGGTTTTATTTCAGACTCCCTTTCTGAGTAGTCCTCAATCGAACATCAAAATACAAAAATGACAATCAGGACATTGCAAACGGACAATTATTATTAATTCATAAAAATAAGTAATGAATTATTGGATATTTAAATAAAGAGATCTATAAGGAATTAAAACAATTAAGGTCATTGCGATCTGTAGGTGATTGACATTGATTGATACAAAATTATACTATTGAGGCCTGTGAGTAATTAGATAATAATTAGGATCATTGAGATCAATGAATGAATAATTTAAATTGATTAAATAAAATTAAACCATGGAGTCTGCCAAATCAAGGCTTTTACAGTTGACCAACTTGGTTATTGACCTTAGTAGACTTCCGACGAGAGATGTTAAAAATCGCCAAGAGAGATGTTGTAAGTGTTGACTAATCGTGGAGTTATTCTCTGAGGCAGTATCGTTGAGTTGGTTGGATATTTTAAAAAAAATTACTTGACAACACATGTGGGGCGTATGAGATAGTTTCCTTTATTTGACTTACAATGTTTAGATTGGTGCCCGAAACCAGCCGCAATGACAATTAAAAGTTTTTTTGTGTAACTGAATGACATGGATTCAGACAACATAATACATATAATTGAAATGCCCTTGCTGTGGTGATCGAACTATTTTCAACAAAGTTTCTTGTTAAAGAATTAAAGTTCATAAATATCTTTCTTGCACATTGGATGCTTTCTTCAAAGGAGATGAGATGTTTTACGTTAATGATGTATATGTTACGCCGAATGTGCGAAATTGAATATTACATGAAATGGGCAAAATTTAGCCGAAATCATGAAAAATACAAGCCCGTTGCCTTATTCATGAATTAGACAAAATATCTGAAGAGTGCGTGAATTCAGCAGTAATTTTTCTGCCTAGTTCATGTATTGGACAAATTAGATAGTAGCGCTACGGTGGTATTTTTTGTAACTAAACTAAATGTATCAAATGCTCATGCATTGGTCAAAATGTACATATATTATCTATGGTCAAAATAGATGATCGCGCTCCGGTGGTGTTTTTTGCAACTAATCAAACTAAACAAATGTGTCAAATGTCATTGATTATAATATAAAAATATACCAATCAATTACTACAATGACGTTCATATCCATTTACTATGCGCAAAAAAAATCTAGAACTATAATATGATAACGGAAGAATTTTATTGAAAAGTATTTTCGCGATTTGATTCGTGCTTGGGTATCAAACTTACAATGGTCGATTGAATGTTTGTGATAGTTTGTTGACACTTGATAGCTAACCACAAAATGGACATTCAGTTGAATAATTTAATTCAGAATTACAAAACCTAACCTAACCTAATAATAATAATATTATATTATGTCCAATTATAACTAATAAAACCATCCGTATTAAATTTACTTTTTCTTCTGTCATGTTGACAGTTCAAGAATTCCATACCCTGGCGAATTCATGTACTCAGCAGAAAATTTACCTAATTCATGAATAAGGCAACAGGCTTGACTATTACATGAATTAGCCAAAATTTTGCCCATTTCATGTAATAGTTAATTTCGCACATTCGGTGGGTGTAACATATACTCAATGAAGATTTTTATTGTTAGATGAGATACGTTCCCTCGTCTAAAAATGTCAGTACCCATTACTGGCTGCATTTTTTAGCATACCCCACTGGCTGGTTTTTACATTTTCTACATTGGAAGGGTCGACAGGCATGCAGGGGTCAATCGCTGTCACAGGTGGCTACAGTCAGAACACTCTCGCCGAATCATGTATTATGTACAATGATTCAGGTTCCAATTGGATCATCTTGATGTTGGTTGTGATACTGTTGAAACTATTAAGTGAACCAATAATATCTTTTGGTCAGCTCGGTGGCTACACTAAGCAATCTTTTCTTTACGATGTCGTGTTTGGACAGGCAACAAGTTATTGATTGTATTCACTGTTTTTTGTTTTGTTTTATTACTACTCTGATAATTATGTCGCCAAACATCAACATTTCAGACAAGGTCTACCACTTTCTCACATTGAGTTTTTCAGTCTGCTCAGGCAGGAAACGTTTTTATTTCTCCAGATTGTCTAAAATGGAATCAAAGTTACATTTTTGTGACGCAGACAGTAGGCAGAGATCGCATCATTTCATGTAATTTTAATATCGCTTTTACAAGGTTTAAAAAAATAATGCATTTTCTTTATGTACAGTGGTATCAACTATGGGAGCTATAGTTGTGGACGGTAAAGTGTATCCGCCCAAAGGCAGCGGGAGTCGACCCGCATCCGTGGGCCCTCCGCCTGCTTCGCAGGGGCCTTACCACCCCCCTCAGCCCCCCTCAAACACTAGCACCACCGCCCTTGCTGCTATGCATCAACAGGTAAGAGTTGTGAACCTTGCTCAAAAAATTTAGATAAATATTACTCTTAGCTTCTTCCACTTTTCTCAGTCATAAGCTGTTGTGTATTTTTATACAGTATAACCTCGTTTTTACGTGCCCGGAATTCACGTTTTCCCGGCAATTGCGTGTAATTTTTTCAGTCCCGATGTATTTCAGTACATTTAATACCCGCATTTACGTCGGAAATATTCAAAATATGTGAGATACGTGCGCTTGACAATGATTGGGTCGTGACATTCGAACGGCGTAAGGTGTAGGGAAAACTCCGTGTCTTTAGAACTGTGCGCGGTGATTGGTCGGCGAGCAACGCTGTGATTGGCCGGTTTTGAAGGTTCATCGAGGGTTTAAAAACCTACTTTACAAGCTTTGCTGATATTCAAGATGACACTTTTAAATGTTTATAAATAGTCTTGAAAGAGAATTACATTACAAAAAAACAATAATGCAACAAACTAATATAACATGATTTTTTTAATAAAAAATAAAAAAAATTTCAATAAAAATTTAAATTGAATGTTGTTTTTTAATAAAACGTTATTTTTTTAGAAACATAAAATTTAAATGTTCTTTTTTTCAATACCCCGCTTTTACATTTTCCCTCCAATTAGATTTTTTTTTTAGTTTCTTAAAAAACGTAAAATAGGGGTTATACTGTAGTTAAATAAATTCGTGAATCCAGTGGGTTTTACATAATACTATCTGTATGGAAAATGAAGTTGTGTGTAAGGCATGTCTATTTTCTTCTTCAATACACCTTACTCTGGGTTAGTCATGTCAGATCCCCAACATGCTGACATGGAGCGATTTATGGAGGTTGCGTAGCCATAAGAATCTCGTACCTACGCTTTTGCTGCCCTCGACCTTCCCCTGTATTACGAATAAGAATAAATCATACTTCTCATTACACTATGTTAAACTACTAGTCGTCAAAAACGTCAACCTAAGTGAACTTCAAAATATTCACTTTTAGAGATAATGGTTCGATTTTCACAGATACTTTAATAAGAGGAGACCTGTGACACTGTTGTAAACGAGAAGAGATGAGAATCAAATTAAAATATTGACAATATATACGCACTCGATCTATCACAACAGTCCGAGATTGGAAACAGGCTATCCGAATCTTCAACTTTAGTTATAGATTCACTAGTATACAGACCTACAAACTTTTCTGTAGAATGGCCAAAAATGGAACTACGAACGACCATTATGAAAATGTCGTTCGAATGTCAAATTTTGTCCAGTTACGAGTCTTGATTGGGTAGTTTTCTACAATGGCTCCCCCATCCCATTATTCAGATACGTTTGTAGGTCTGTAAGTTGTCCGCTGAATGAGGGTGCCACATTGATGAGCTTAGTTCTAAATTCAAACATCGGACGATTTATGACGGTATATCTATATAGTTCGTTATACCGTTCCTGAGCTGGGATTATAGCCTAAAACAGCTGTCAACATAAATGACTCAATTAAATTAGAATTAACAGTAATAACTCTTTTGTTTCAAAACCATTATAATGGAGTTCTACCACGTAAACGTTTGTTCAATTATGTAATATATATCGATAACCTTATTTTAATGTCCCTTAAGTGACTTACATATTACAAATTTTACTAGCTAAAAAAAATTAAATATTTTTGATAATGTAATATTTTAGCTTTTTTTCTTCTAGTTATAAATGCTTATCATTTTGTAATAATTATGTATTACACATTAAAATGTTTAAATAATTCAATATTATGGCTGTTTCCTATTTACAGATAGGAGAATTTCACAGTCGACAGGCATATTTTTTATTGTTTTTATTATATTTTTATTATTCGTCATATAGGTCAGATAAGGTGTATGTATTAACATTAGGCCATCAATATATAGAAGGGACTATTTGTGCATCATGTCAACATCATTCAATTTTGTTCCCCTATGTTTCCAGGCGTTGCAGGCGTTTGCGTCAACGTCCCAGCAGCAGCAGCAACAACATCAGCAGCAGCAACAACAAAGGCCGCAGCAGCCTTCCCCCGCCCCCTCCCATCAACAGCAGCAACAGCAATACCAACAGCAGAATTCGCAGCCCGCCGCCTCCCAGCTTACACACCTCTCGCAGATGAGCGCACACCTACAGCGCCAGAACAGCGGAGGTAGCCAAACAAGTCACTTCTCCATCAACATCTGTCATATCTCATTTGCATGCATAATTTGAATCACATTCACCCTTTTTATTCAAAATTGACAGGACCGAATTATGAACTACAAAATTTATAGCAAAAAAACAATAAAATTTGAGAAACAAAAGTTTTTTTTTTTATAATTTTTTAACATTGGTTCCAGTTATAGTGGGACAACTTAACCTTGAAATTGAATAGATTGTGATTTATACTATGCATGAACTACTAGTACAATTATTGTTACCGTTATTATTTCTTTTCTCTCGCTCGGGCTTTATTCTTAACTACGTCATATTTTCTATCAAAACTATCGAATGTCACGCTTATGTGGTTTGTTTATAACCTTTATTCCTAATTTGAAAAACACCTCAGATGTGGATTTCTTAGGAAATATTATCCTGAAAAAGTACCTACATACTTGTGTCGGTAGCTTAATTTTTTTCTTCTTGATCCAATAAATGAGAAATTTAAATAAAATGGCGTGATATAAAGTCACTTTGTTTTATTTTTTATAAGCTAAAGCAAATTTATAATCATTTATAAAGTCTTCGCCACTACTGAAGTAAGGAAGTAAACGAGCAAGTTTGTTCCTAATGAAGCACAATTGTTGAATGTCTAAAAATCATTCTATCGATCATTTATTATAGATCATATAAATTTTCCTCTTCACTCATTCATGTCCATCTATAATAACTGTGGATGCCCAGACTAAATATTTTCTGTGTAAATAATGTAGGTACGTTAACTCTTGGTTTTGGTGCATTGTACATTTGCAGGCAGCATGATGGGTCCTCTGGGCGCTGTCCACCCCCACCCGGTGGCCATCGCCCGGGCGGGCGGAGGCACCACCGGCCCCATTATCCGGCATCCTCTCGTCACTTCTTCAACGCACCCGCATCACATGGCGGCCTCTGGTAATACACCATTTCATAACTGTTGGATCCGTGTGGTGATGGATTCAACTCATGTAGCTCAGTGGTTTTCAAATTTTTCATTTCACAGTGCCCAAATAGTATTTCTAGAAAAATAATATTGTGTATATATTGCACCGTGAGTGTAAACCAAGGCATCTGCAAAAGACATTTTGGATTTATTAGGGTTTGAAGTCTTCGTTTTGTTAGGAGAAATAGAGTTTCTAAAAAAAAACCATAATATTTGGTTTATATCTACATTATATTGCATGTTTTATCAGTTACTTCACTTTTACATTATCAAGTTCACGACTTTTGCAGTTGTTTTGCATTTAATCTCGAAATTGAAAAATTTGCAGATGCCTTGGTGTAACACTCACGGTGCGATAATATGTTTGTGGGGTTTGTTGGGATTTTTTCTTTTAGCAACGAGTCTTTCTGAAAAGTGTTGAGTGAAATTTTGTCAAACACCAACAAAGAAAGTGAGACATGTGATAGTTTAAAGACATATCAAGCCTTCAATGACTGAACTGGTGATTATTTTCTCGAAAACTCTATTCCAGGACTATCGAAAGAAGGAGACAGAAATTTGTGGTGTTCAAGTTAAGGAGTACCTTTCAAATATTGTTTTACATAATATTTCAATATAATTATTATTCTTTAAAACGTCTTGATAGCGTAAGGTTATTTGAGTAGCTTGATATCAAAGTAGGCCAAACACCATTTACAAAATTTTACAGGAGACTCACAAACATGTGTGAAAAGTGTCTGTTTTTCATTTAAAACTCAAAAATCTCTATGAAAACTACCGTTTTTGATGATGCTTTTGGTGGATTTTTTGAAAAGAGCATCATTCGCACTTCAATAATCAATTAAAACATACATTTCGTTAAAAATAGCGTTTGGCCTATTTTGATATCAAGCTATTCATTTATCCTTGTATTATAATATTTTGTGTGGAAAAAAGTTAAATTCATAATATCATTACATTAGTCAAACTATAGATATACCATCATAAATCGTCAGATGTTCAAATTTAGAACTAAGCTCATCTCAGTATAAAAATATAGTATTGGTTTGTCGAATATCCATTTTTGTCGAAATCGGCATTTTAATGCAGAATGATTTTTTGTATCTAAATGGACCAGAACCATCCTCTTCTTT
Source organism: Rhyacophila brunnea (assembly GCF_057557595.1). NCBI lineage: Eukaryota > Metazoa > Arthropoda > Insecta > Trichoptera > Rhyacophilidae > Rhyacophila > Rhyacophila brunnea. The sequence continues at coordinate 29,824,823 of NW_028232774.1, forward strand.
AAATTGCTTTGTAATGAAAACAGCATTCATAATAATATGCTGTAAAAACAACAATTTAAATACCTTCATCTATTTAAATATAGGATAATCAAATTTGTTTTTCGTCTCCTGAACTTTTGACATTTGGTCTATTCGACAAACCAATCCTACAGCGATGACATGGCTCCTTCACTCAGCGGACAACTGGTGGATCTATACCCATAAATGTTATTTCGATACATATTTTTATATAGAAATTTTATAATTACAATATGAAATGTTCAACAGGTTTTAAAATCAGAATGACATTTTTACTACTTTTGTATATACAGTAAAACCTTGTTAATACGAATTCCATGGGACCGAAAATCGAAAAAAAAATCAAATTACGAATTATGAAATGTATGGTATAAATATTAAAATTTTGAAAAAAAAATTGATTTTCATTTATTTCGTTTACGATCATAGATTATTTCCGATTCCGTGTGTGTTAATGGGTCATAAAATGTCAGGATTATTCATATTACCTTCTTAAAATAAGTAATTTATGATGTTTTAAGAAAAATCTGTCATAATTTTCAATGGCTGGCTCATGAAATAGTGTACTTTATTACGATTTATTGAATATTTTTGTATCCCAGGAAATCTGAAGTCATTTCGAACTAAAGGTATGGTTTTTTATGAAAATAATGTTCAAGGGACTTTTTTTTGCGAAAATTTCGAATTACGGCGAATTTCGAATTATACATCTTCTTATTAACGAGGTTTTACTGTACGTACATAGTTTCATTGATATTATAATTGAATATCAGATGAATATGTGGTTGAAAAATTAAACCTATCTAGATTACATTAAGATTCATTATACTGTAATTATTGTAGTATGTAGTTAAAATTAACTCTACTTACATTGGAATAACAGGGATTTTTCAGATTTTCATCAGATCTCGTTGGCCCATTCTGCAAAACATGTTAAATATCGAGATTTCATATTATGCTAGGGTATATTCTTGTTATATCAATGGAGAGCTTGAATGCTAATCAATGTCCCAATGAATATATAAATATAGGTATCGATAATAATCACTATGCCAAACTAAGCAAATGGGTATAATTGATCACACTCATTTCTGTCACTTGATTTATAGTGGACGGAGTGAACTTCCTAACAGGCTTTCAAGCAGCTGAGCTGAACCTACGTGGCCTCCTGAGCCAGTCACCCTCGTATACTACGGCTATCCAACAGCAGCAGCAGGCGCAAGTGCAACAGCAAGTGCAACAGCAGGTCCAGCAACAACAGGCACAGCAACAGCAACGGTCTTCCCAGCAGCAGCAGCAGCAGGCCAGCAGTCAGTTCAGTCGGCAAGCATTGCAGGCCATGCAGCAGACATATCAAGGTCAGGCCCCTCTCTACGCTTCTTGAGACTGTCCTATTGTTGCATACCCAGAGATGCAAAGAAACACTTCCTTTTATGGAGATGGAGCTTGAATGCGTAGTGGCATCTGTGGACAAATGTAACAAGCCGGAACGTGGTTTTGAAACTGGTTGCCAGCTAACATAACGCTAGTCAACTAATTGTCAGTTATTCAATTTCCATCTGTTGTTAAAAAAGATACTTGTATTTTAGACTAACAATTGTATAATTTTATGTGAGTAAATAAATTGAGTCCCAGGTTCGAATCCTGGTCTGGCAAATACACATTGTTTTTTAATCTGTGTTTGGAGTCGTGACTATGGACCTAATAGGTTGAGTAAGTGGGTAACATCCATTTCTCTTTAAAAACAAAATCTGTTAATACATACCTCATGAAACCATATGATCGTATTAGGATTGAATATGGTCAAAAGAAAAAAAAAATTTACACATTAAATAACATTTTGTCTTTCAACTGGCTCACGCTCTTCGTCAAAATAACATATCCAATGGACAATTCTTAACCTAACGGAAGCAAAAAAAGGACCTCTGGCCTACTATCTCTCTTGCAGTCGATTTCATTACCACAGTTAATCGACATTGGGGATTCGAGAAGTGAATTAGTTATGTGTTATTATGACAACATTGTAATATTTGGATAATGTATTTTTGGTTGGGGCTTCATCTGCTCGTGTGCTCCAATGGAGTAACCACCATTTCTCACACCATAATTTATGTTCTTATAATCGTTTTGGTCCTCTTCCATTTTTTTCTCTTTTGTCTTTTATGCCGGATTTTTCATGTTGCATTATTAAGAACTCCAGTCTGAAGCATCACAGTTCTAAATAATCGCTACTTAGTATTTTTGTTGACCATAAATTAAAACGTGTGTACTTATCTCCTATAGATGAGATGTGGTAGAAACATGGGGACCGTTGGAAAAAATTCAATGAATCATTTACATTTTATGCAGGAGCCTCCCCTTACGGGCAGTCCCCGACACAAGGAGTGTACGGGCAGCGGGTGGGAGCAGCGCGGCCTCCCCCCGCCCCCGCCGCCAGCCCTCAAGCCATCCACCACCAGCAGCAACAGCATCAATTGCAACAGCAGCAACTATATCAGCTACAGCAGCAACAGTTGCAACAGCAGCAGCAACAGCAGCACGCCGCGGCTGCTGCCAAATGGCACATCCCGCAGCACGCAGTCAATGGTGATGAATCCATGTCATGATATTACCGACATCACCTCTCCATCTCACCCTCTAACATTTTCATTATTATTCGTGCATGCTTCGCTTCACAATCCTTGGTGGCGGATACTATATACCATTGCATTCATACTCTTTTCGCATTAACAGTTTCATTTTTCACCTTCTGCTTAACCATCGTCCTTCACAAAGTTTAGTCGTGTACGTTTTAAAACTAACATCCACCTTAGAATGTAAACAGCAAAATATCTCTGTCCGTATGATACAAATGATGACATCGCATTTACCTTCACCTTATAACTTCATTCAAACAATAGTACAAGTATGAGTTTAAGAAATACCATAATAAAATTTATTGCTAAACAAATTTAAAAGGAGAAAAAATGGACCAACAGCCAGATTTAATTTTGTAGTAAATTTGACACATTATAACTGCTATAACATTTTTTATTATATGTTTAATTTCTATATTTTTTTATATTGTGTAGTTATTGAAACATTTAAATTTATAATTTTTTTTTTTTAATATGTAATTTATAGGGTTTTAAGAAATAACTAAAAATAAAATAATAATTTTTTACCAATAACAAGCGGTGCCAATTTGATGCCGATAGTCTTCAATGGGTTAAGGATAAAGCGTACACACATAAACAAATATATAATAACTGTTTAAAAATCATTTGCATACATTTGTATAAAAACATATAAAATCTAAACCCTACTACAAATTACTTATTTATTTGAAACTTTACGCATGTCCCTGCATACATTGCTATCAAATTAAATGTTGTTTGAATAGAACACATCGTTAGAATTTGCAAGCTTTAATCAAAACAATACTGTACCAAACCACCTGTTGCTTGTTTGTTACTGCATTTGAAAGTGTGTTCTCTATTCATGGATACAAACTTATTTGTTTACGGGCGGGTGTGTGATCGGTCTGCATTAAGTTTAAAAAAAAAACAGTAAATGGAAAACATGACTTTGTGCATTTGTGTCATGGCGAAGGTGTACATTTGTATATAATATGTATGCAAATGTGCACTAGGCATAACTAACACTATTATAACTTCTTTAACCTCACTGTTTCAATTATTATAATATAATATAGCGGATCTAAATTCCGTCCGATGAAAGGTGATGTTCACAATTTTATTAATTCCTAATCATAAAAAAAATCCTCACAATAATATTATGCTATTGCTGCCAGTTAATTAAGACATTCGCAGACACAATGTCTATAAATGTCGTATTCTGTGAGATGTGATATGACAGGACGTCCATTGACGTCCTCTACTGTGGAACGGAATACGACACGACGTTTATAGAAGTCGTATTTTGGATTAAAACAATATGTTCCCTGTGTCACAGTACATATTTCCATTATATAATGTTGTATCTTAAGACTTCATTTCTATACACGTATCTAAATCGAAAAGTTAGAAAAAGTAAGTAAAATAATATTCTTAATACAATAATTTCAATGTGTCACATCACCAACATGTGTCTGCGAATGTGTTAAGCATGTGACAACACTAAAGATTTGTAAATATTGGATATATAATGGGATTATTATTCATTTTCATACAAATAAAGAGGTTTTCAATTAAATTTTCACTTGCATGTCATCATAATACAGTAAAACACTATTAATTCGAAATCAACAGGACAGAAAGTCGAAAAAATTTGAATTACGAAATACAAAATGTATAGCGAAAAAACAGTAAAACTTGGAAAAAAGTTTTTTTTTCCAAATTCGCGATAAATAGATTTTGTAAATTTTCGCGAATATATTCGTATTAACGGGGTTTTACTGTATTATGTAAATAGTCGTGTCAAAAAAGTCAGAACTACTTTTGATGATGTTTCATATTTTAGATGTTATTGAGAGACTGAAAAGTGTGCTGTGCTTAGAAAATAATTCAAATATCATTAACCATAAGGGAAGATATATTATATCAAAATAATGGCATCTTACACATTGACAAGTATAACTTGAAGTGTGGTGGTTTGGAGAGCTAATAGCTCGCAATACTCGCATCATGACTCCAGCACCAACAATGTGCTTCTTGTTGAATTTTATATTATTATTCCCAGTAAGGAATAGTTAACACAATCACAATTTACCCAGTATACTGTGTAGGACTACATATATCCATTATATTTTAAGTTAGCTGTACGCATATTATGTTGTCGAGTTACAGTTAAATAACGCTAAGCGTGCTTTACATAATATAATTCTGACCACAGTCTTATTTTGTAATTAAGCATTCATTATAGTCTTATGGCTAAATACACAAGTGGACTCGGCTACTCCATAAGACATTTAGAAATTCATGAATCTCTTTTTATTACAATTCATAGTGATTATCTAACGTTTTATTGAAGTTTATTTGGCTTTTTCTTAAAGCCAATTGACAGTCCCTTGTTGATGGTTGGTAGCATTATACATTATTAAGTAGAAAGACATTTCAGGTTTCGTATATTTTCATTTTTTGTTTATGTTCCCAATCAGAGCAATTGTGATAAATTTAAATCTTATCGCCAGGTCAAATTCATGTCGTTTTTTTTCATACAATGTGCGTTTAAATCCGACCCAATAACATGTGTAGGTGTATGGCTGACAACCAATTCTCATAAAATGTGCATCGAGACTAGGGATTGCAATACCGAATAAAAATATCTATACCGGTATTTCGGTGTTTCCTATTGAATACCGGTATTCGTGAAATATATGGTAATAATATAATACGTACATATTATATGTAAACCTTTAAAAATAGGTAAAGGTAAGATACGGTGGACATGTTGATGTTTACAAATACTTGGTAGTTGAATGATTGGCACTTAGATATGTATGTACTCTACTGATTATTCCACCTAATGTTTTATTTGTTTATTGCACTTTTTACACTTACACGTCAAATGGAAAAGGAAGTAAACCAGACATCACATAACCCGACAAAAACTTTACAGTCCTGTTTAACCTTTTATATATATACATTTTGGAATACATTTTATTTCCACTTTCAATACCGAATATATCGTTATTGTCTGATTTTTATTCGGTATCGAAAAATACTGAAAATCCGGTTTTGAAATACCAATATTGCAATCCCTAATCGAGACACCCTTGGAGCAGAAATAGTGATTTATCTCCGTTTTAGTAAATTCAAACTATCTGCGGGTCTATTCTATACACAAGCCTGCTTTCGGTCTGCTACGGCAGCTAAATAGGGTAGGAAAGTATCGAATAATTAACACTTATTGTAACAATTACAATAAGTTAACCGTCTGAACTGTCGAAAACTATCTGTCTCGGTCTAAAATTTATCACATCCAAGAAAGGTGCTGTTATAACATAGTACTTATTGTAACAATTATAACAAAATTATTGTAATTGTCACAATAAGTGTTAATAATTCGATACTTTCCTACCCTATTTAGCTGCCGTAGCGGACCGAAAGCAGCCTTGTGTATAGAATAGACCCGCTGGGTTAATTCTGATAATTCTGTTTTAATAATATGCAATTATTTAGTTATAAGTGGGGGGGGGGGGGGGGGGTATTTAATATATTACAAATTATCTTTTACACATTACAGTGATTATTGTAGTAATTTTTCTCTATTTGTTTTAAACATTATTATTTTCTACTGCCTTAATTCGGTTTATGAAAATTAATTGGCCCATAGAGAGATTCGATTTATCTATTTGTTCATAGTTATTATTAATGTCTACAATATCTTGTATATAACATAATTATAATTTACATACATTGTACACATCAAATTAATGTCTCATCTAATAATTATTGTTACAAATAACCCTGGCGCTTCACTACATGGTTTTGCCACAACAACGTCATGGTAGCGTAACATGTAATAAATAAACTGATAAGTTTGAAATTCTTCGATTTAAGGAAACATCGGTGAGTATAAATATTGAAGTGAGTGACCATAGTTACCCCGATTCATGAATTACCATACCTTAAAGTGCATTTTTTACCTGCCTGATGTTTGGACAACGATAGACTATTGTTAGCTTTTATGTTGATTTTATAGGTTTACGGATCTCAGTATAATGACTACATACTATACTAATGGAGTAAGTTAAAATAATGTAAAAAAGTAGATCAACAATGGTGGCGCACTTTGTTTCCTTGATATTAATACTTTGAATTGAAATTAATTAATCAGTGGCGTAAATGGCGTATCATGGTGTAAAAATCACGTAGTGTAGCGTCCCCCTTCATGTAAACTGTATTTGATTTAAATATTACTTTAAAACAGATGGCTGTACACATAATGTGTTTCGTGTTCTTTTAATTTTGGGCAGAAGGTAACGCGCTATTGTTTAAATTTTATGTAGATTTAACATCAAATCTAGTTATTTATGTTCTCATTATTCGATTAAATGCCTCATAAATTATTTACATGATTGACATCTAATTTTTGACTAAAATGGGATTTACGAGGATTACATGCTAGTGAGAATTGGATGAATAGACAGAATTATTGACAGCTTCTTATATATAAGATAAGTTGTTTAAAAAGTAATCAGTACGCAAATGTTTTTTAAGGATTGTGATACATAACAGTATTATGTGCGTCAAAGGGTCTTTATTTATAGTTATTTTAATAATATGTATGGTGGTTAATAAAGTAGTAAGTATGACTTTGGTTTGTATACTTCTAAAATTTAATCGTTTGGTATATTGAGTGGGTTAATTTTCATCAATCTGTAACACAATTTTTGAAATAATAAATAGAATACCTTTGGAAGGATGAGTTTAAAAAAAGCCACTTCTGGAAAATTTTATATTGCAGGAAGACAGCATGGTTAGAAAAAAAATGCTTTCTTTTCTTGGAAAATCAAAAGTTACCCAAAAAGGAACTTTAAAAATTAAACACCCCCCCTGCTTTAGCTGATGTATACAAACAGTGAAGATCATTTTTCACATAATGATTTTGATTACGTCATAATATTGTAAATATCAATTTGTCTCAGTTGTAGTATGTAATATAATAAGTAACGCACTACAGTATGTGAAAAAAGTTTTGATGTAGATATGTATTACAGCTGTTTACAAAAGGGCTGCCATAATTTGAAACATTCGTCAATCCAGCCTAACTGAATTACGTATCGTCTGCAATTTTCTACAAACATGTATATCAAAAAACACAACTTTTCAGGAGAGGCAAATAACAACTTTATTCTCTCAGTTTTTAATTTAGAAATAAATTTTCTTCTATGAAATATCCATTTAGTATATTTACACATATTTTCATGAAAAAAAATGTTAATTTTCTCCAATTTATCGCACTATACTTTCGACTGATCAGTCATATTGTTGGAGATACGAGAATGCGTTGCAACTTTACTGTGAATATTACTGCAGCAAACACGTATCTTGACTTTCGAGAAAAAGCTTCAGTACAATCATCTGTCGGAGTTCAGTATTCTGTATACTTACAAACACGTAATTCAAGATACGAGTTTATAATATTTATAAAAGTCTTTTATTGTGATACGAGTTTTTGTTATTGCTTAAATATATTATGTTGTAAAGTATGTTTTGAGATACGTGTTAGTGGAATATGTGCGTATTCAAATTCTGAATTCATTACATCAAACAATTCAAAACTGACAAAAATTAAAATACGTGTTTGTAGAAAATTAGCGACGATATGTTACTTTGCTAACAAAGGGTGTTACTCTTTCAATGTGGCGTTTCTTCACAATTTTTTTGAAAAAACTATTCTGTTTAACCATGACTGTTACATTAAAACTCATTTGCTAAAATTGATTTCGCTGCAAATGGTCTTAATTTTCTGTAGCGGCCAGAGACTTCTTTTTAAAACAGTATTAAAATATATATTTATCTCAATAACCTAAATATTCTTTTTATTATGTAAATAGATTTAATGATTAGCTTTAAAATGATAATATTATTTTGTTTAAAAATATTTGTGTTATCCTTGAAGGATTAAATTTATAGCCTTAAGGCTTTTTTTGTTCTTGTAAATATTTATATTTTTGTTTAAAATATATGTTCTGTTTTTTTTTTTGTACTCTTTTGTTTAATATTACCTCTTCTTTCCAAAATCCTAAAGCTGCGGATAGATATGAGCTAACTATCAAATAAAACACTGAGTAGTATTTTTGTCACACCATGTAAAAACATCATCTTGTAAACCTTGTAAATCCAAAACACCATTTTAAATGGAGTTTTGTAGTTTAAAAAATAAAAATATAATAAACTGTACAATATAATGATTCTTGATATTTACATGGTTGCCAGATTTTTCCATTGTACTGACACGATTGACGAGGTTTTTGAGTATTGATTATTTAAAAATGTTACACATTGGTAGATATTTGCTATATCCTAATGAATTTATGAGCTGTACCTAGATATTTCTTAAAAAGTTCAATTCTTTTTCGCGAGAGTTATATTACACTTTTCAGCTCATCTCATCCGCACTCTAATATATGTAGTGGTGCCCCTTAAAACTACGAATCGGTGATTGTTAATATTGGTGACTATATACTTATGACATAGAAGAAATCTTTAATTATTATCTCGAGCACATGATCTGTGTAGAAAGGGCGAGCGATATCTTTGTCACTCTATTGTTATGTTATCCACCAATAATTCAAACAGTCAGCGAGTTATAGTTTGATGGTATCTCACACGGGTGAACCAAAACTTTGATTGAAACATTTTCTTACAAAAAATATACAAATATTTTTTAATGAAAGAACTGTTTCACTGAAATTATGGTACATTAATAATAGGTTCGAATCTCTCAAGGGCTAAATTTAAATGGTTAATAAGCGATTAAATTAAACAAATCAATGTCCAATAATCAAAATTGTATACTTTGGTGTGATGTGTAAATTGTATGTTTGTTTTGCTGGTTTGTTTGGTAAGGGTTAGAAACTTAATTTATTTTGTGTGGGTTTGAATTTTAAGCACATTTCGAATTTATGTTTTACACATTCATCCGAATTTTCATATTTTTTTCCAATCCCCTCATAACCTTTCTTAATTGGCTTTTTGCATCCCAGTCTAGCTTTTCACTTCAGTAATAGACTATTAACAAGAATTCCATTAATTTATTAACCCTAACTTCTGTTTCACCTCAATATATCCCATCCCTGGTCCAACTGTGAGAATCTGATCTATTATTGATATACCAATATTTCATTTTTAACTATAGATGTTGCACAATTCAATGGGTTAATCGTAGCACAATTAAGCATTCTCAATATTGGGAAGCAGTTAAAATATTATATTATACTTTATAATAACACAGTGATTGGAGATAGCAAATACATCACAAAATATGCAACAAAAAAAATCAAAATAAATCTTTCATCGATGTGCCACTTTTATACATCTAGGATGGAAAATATGACATGTAACATTATCATCTACGAAGATCTACATTCTGCCAGGAAAGTGGAAATTGTGATCCTTGATAAAATGTGAGTATGGACAACTACACATCCGTTCTTTAACATCAAGATAAATTCTATTTGATACAAGTTTTTTGCCACCTTGGTTCACCTTTCAGCATCTTCAGGCACTATGCACACCCACTGATGGCAAATGTATAGCCGACACATGATTATATGTAGTCACTTCACACTTATATTAAACTAACAAAATATATTGTGAAAATATATTATTCCTAAGTAAAGAATTCACCCAGGTTTTGGAAACCTGAACTGTTGGAAATATTACACTTTAAAATACTTAAAAAACACTAAACAAACATAAAAATAATATTAGACATGGAAAGTGTCAAGGTATTGGAACATTAACTCTCAATATCTTTCGATAACCAAGGCACTTTGATATTGACTCATTACTTAGTTGGCTACACATCATTACATATCAATCATAAAGCCGAATACGCATTCAATATTTATGAACCATGGAAGCAGAAAGCATCAATATTTTTCATGATCAGTTATCTGGGATGTATGAATTTGGAGAACATGTAAACATAACACTACATCAAATTCATAAGATATAATCTAATAAATGAAACATCTCAATTTATAACACTTTGAGAAGACATGTCAACTAAATTATTTATGGAGATTTGGAGATCACCATGGTTAACTAAGTTCTATTAGGTAAGCTATTTTTAACATTTTGCTACAATTTATATTCACATGAGATTTGATAAAATGATGAAACGTTTTCATTCTTTGTGTTACAACACATGAAACAGAAAATAGTTAAAAACAAGTGAATGAAACAAGCCCGTTCATATTTTGATTTACAAACTATTTAATTAATTTGTAAATGCTATCTAAAATACACTGCTGAAGATTACTGTCATTGACAGGAAACTCAAATATTATTAATCAGTGATTGTGTTAAAGGTATTTTCTAAACCTTCTCTATTCACTTACTATTGGTTTTCCTTTTTCGATCCTTTCACCCTATGCCCAACATTAATTTTACCAGCCCAATTTTTGTAGTGTTTGTAATGCAATTTTAAGACCCACAGTTACAGGTTTTGGATTAGTGGATGATTCTGGATAAATAATAATACCTACTTTTTGGTTAATTGTAGGTATTATTCTTGAATAGTCCTGGAATGAGTGAGAGGCATGATTATGTCTATGAGTTTTATACTTATTGATAATGGTGGTACAACCAAAAAACCTGCGTATTTATAAACAGACCTGTAGAATTTAATTTAGGTATCTAATAGTGATAAAAATTGTGTTGCGTTATTTAGAGTTTTTATTATCATCAATGTAATTTATATAAAATTCACTACATCGCATTTAGTATGTATTGGTAAATGAAAGTGGGCATACATCATGTTCAGTCCTTTCCAGTCGATATGACAGATTTTTACCAAAATATATCAATTTGTCAGGATGAAAGTATACCCACCTTTAAAATAAAAATTTCTGCAGATCAATCAATTAGGCTAATTTTTTAATAAGACCGTAGACAGCTTAGAGTCTTAAATGAAGTAATTATGTTGTTACACATTGCAGGTCTTTATAATGGCCCCGGTGACCCTCCAGGATACGGATCCCACCAGCAACAGCAGTCTCTGGGCGGCGCCAACTCGCAGGACTCCTCTTTCAAGATCACAATTAGGCAACCAATTGGCGGAGGAGGCCGACAACCTCCCGCTGCCACGGTCACATCCACCAATCCAAAGACTCCTAGCCCTAATGCACATGTAAGTTCATTTTACATTTTAGACAAGATGCGCTAGAAGACATGAGAGGGGCTTAAGGGGAATAGGACTCAGAAGGGGGCAAGAATATTACATGAGATCATTTAATGTTATTGATTTTCCATCAGTGCATATGTGAAATTTTATGTTAAGTACCTACTTATATATAAATAAAATGTTTTATTTAAATGATTTTTCTGCAATATGCCATTTTATGTGTTTGTAAGTGCTGATACATTGTGAATAAATGTTGCATTTAACTTATTTTTTCCCAGTATGTCATTTTATGTGTTTTTAAGTGGCGATAGAATGTGCTTGTGCAAGAATCATTGCATGATATTCTTCATTTAAAATTTATTTTCAATATGTATATCATTTTTTACTCACTTTTTACAGGGTGGATGAAATACATATTCTTATTATAAATATTTACATTTATGATCTAATTAATCCTTGGATGAGTGGAATACGTAATTTAAATATACATATTCTTTTTAATACCACAACAGTAGTGTGGTGAAACAGTAATGTAGCAATCAAACACCCGGGCTTTGAGAAATTAAACCCAAAGGTCCTGGATGAGAATCAATGCCTTACGCACTGGACTAAGAAAGCCATATATTTAAATGGGCAATTACTTATATTTTGTCACCATTTCCTTTCTCAGGGCATGAACGCAACTGATGCTGCATCTCACAGCTTGGATAAGCTTTGCCAGGAGTCAGTGAATGATCTTATGGCCACCATAGCCAAATTGGATAGTAACGGGGTACAGGTGATTTACAACCACACTTTTCATCCACCCCCTTAGTCAATCATCCCCCGCAATAAAGAATATCTCTTGCCTTCCTCCCATTCCAATGTTTACCTTTTGATCATAACAAATTTACATTTCTTGATTTATACCCAATTCTGAATAGAAAGTTATATGCTTTTGTAGAAATATAGTTTGAATGTTTAATTTATCATGAACAATTTTTAAAAACAGGTGAAATAGAAATTTATAATATAACTAATAATATTTTTATATAAATTGATTTTAAACAAAAACATTTCTCCAGAAGAAAGGGTCTAAATAAATGAAAGTGATCCTTAAAAAGACAACTTATAACAGCCTGTGAAATCATTGTTTAGAATATTTATATAAACAACCATAAAATCGCATATCGACTGCTTAATCCGCAAACCAGCTAACTGCACTTTTGACCAAAAAATGGGATTTTGATGGCATTTTGTTATAAAGTATGTTTTCTATGCTCACACAAAATTTATAACTCCTAATCCACCTATAAATAAATGCATTATCGTTCTTCACACAAAACACCCAACTGCAGGTGCCAAATTTCTAATATCGTGAATGGTACAACACTGCTCTTTGTATAATTTTTCTTTATGTAAAAAAGGGAAGCTAAAATATTGTATTAAGTCGTTTATTTGTAAAAAAAAAAAATCTACACATGTATTTTTGGAATTGTTATATTCCGCTCGATAGTTAAATTATTAAGTTTTTTCTCCTTCCTGTGGGTCTATTCTATGCTTATCGACCGCTAAAGTGATAAAGTGATAAATATTATCAAACTTAGGGTAGGTTTGTATCAAAATATTAGCACTTATTGTAACAATTACACGAAGCTGGTTTTTATTGTTGCAATAAGTGCAATATTTTAACAGCAGCAAGATAGGTGCTGTTAAAATATAGCACTTATTGCAACAATAAAATCCAACTTCGTGTAATTGTTACAATAAGTGCTAATATTTTGATACAAAGCTACCCTAAGTTTGATACTATTTATCAATTTAGTGTTCGATATGTATAGAATAGACCCACTGAACAACTTGCCGAAGTGGAGTTGGCCAGTTTGCAGATTAAGCAGTCGATATGTCATACATCTATAATAATGAAACATCAAAGGCCACATTATTATAACAGTCTATGAAGCGGTTATAAAAAAAATTATAGCTGCTATTTTTCAATGCACCGCACTTACAGAATATTAACTTTACTATGGGTACCAATTCAAACACTCTAAAAACATTGCAGAATCGGTATCAAGTATTGTAACAGTGGTGGCGAACCCACTAGAGGTGATTTTGCATGGCACGCATTTGAAGACAGAAAAAATACCTCTAATAATAATAAATGACAGATCGCATTGTTTAAAAAATAGTATTTAATAACACTTCAAGAAGAAGCATTACGTTTAATGTAAATATAAAATTGCATAGGTCGGTTTTTAGGCTTTATGCGTCATATTATTGCACTAACTACATCAGAGAACTCGCGCTGCGAACCTTTGATTTTGATAGATTTACATTGCTTCAGACCACTGTAGCGAGAGAATGCCTCATCTGATCAGAGCAATTTGTGTTTAAAAAATCAAACTAAGTAATACAGTAACAAACAATTTCATTACTACCCACAAAAATGGCTGTACCAAATAAGAAACAAAAATTTGGTGGAGCTATGGGTCTATTCTATGCTTATCGACCGCTAAAGTGATAAAGTGAAAAATATTATCAAACTTAGGGTAGGTTTGTATCAAAATATTAGCACTTATTGTAACAATTACACGAAGCCGGTTTTTATTGTTGCAATAAGTGCTATATTTTAACAGCACCTATCTTGCTGCTGTTAAAATATCGCACTTATTGCAACAATAAAAACCGGCTTTGTGTAATTGTTACAATAAGTGCTAATATTTTGATACAAACCTACCCTAAGTTTGATAATATTTATCAATTTAGTGTTCGATAAGTATAGAATAGACCCACTAATAGGTAGCAGTAATTCTAACAGACAGTTTCAAAATTGGTTGACCAAAATGTATGGCGTCATTGAAAAAACTAAAAAACTATATGTGTGCTATGTTCTATGAGTGGTATCTACAAAATCATCATTTTTAAATAGAATTCTTAAAAACTATTTTTCCTCTTGAAAAACTGCTTGGCATGTCAGACAGTCGAAAAATAATTTTGGGAAGTTTTGGCACGTGTACGTAAAAAGGTTCACAAACCCTGGCATAGAATATAATGAATGCCATTGCAGGTCCTGGCGGAAAGCGGCGCGGGCGGTCCGGGGGGTGGGGGAGCTGGAGCAGGGACGTCTCCGCACGTGCACAGCAGTACCGACATTGTTACGCCGCCTCCGCTCGCCTCGCACTTGGCACATGCTGGTCTCGTCGGAGGTAGGCATCCTAAATGACATGAATCTTCCTTCATAATATCCAAACTTCTTTGTAAAAAATCACAGCACTTGATTATATCATGTAAAAGTACATAAATGTGTTTTACAAATTTTTCAGATGCATATTACAAAAATAATAAAATTACAAAAACACAACTTAAAAAGTCTATGCTTCCACTCAAAAAAGACTATTGCAAAGAATATTAGAAATTTATGTTAAAAATTGTACCAACAGTGTTGTATATAAGCCGTGCAGGTTTCATCAATATTGGTCTCAATAGTTTTTGAGTTAGAACTGAACTTTAAGACAGACAGTGATATGCACTGCAATTTTATTACAGGTTCAGGTTTGCGTTGAGATGGTTTTGTTGTGATAACATTAATGTTACATGTGTGCACGTCATCTGTATGCAGAAATCTGCTATCGGAGGCGTGACTATAAGATGGTCATTAGCGCACTCTAATGAGACGCACCTTGAATTTAGTAATTTGGACTTAGTGACATTAAACAACTGTCATTTTTAGCTGTCTTTTTTCGGTGCATTACATTCCAAATGTCATGTTCATTTTGATGTCCAGGCAAGCAATCGAACAATGCAGTGACAGCGGTAGCGGAGGGAGGCGTGGCGGACCCCAATGACGACTGGTGCGCAGTGTGCATGGACGGGGGCGAGCTCATGTGCTGTGACAAGTGCCCCAAGGTCTTCCACCAGTACTGCCACATACCCACCATTGATAAACTGCCAGAGTGAGTACATGTAGTATTTTCACATTTCGGTACTGTGATGACAAAGTGGTTTTTGATTCAGTTTTTGTCTTAGATTTTTTGTATGAAATGTTCCTATGTAATAATTTATTTTTGGTATATTATGTGACAAAAGATTATACATAATACAGTCGAACTTGGTTATTACGATCACGGACATAGCGAGATCACGGACATAGCGAGATCTCGGATGTAATGAGGAAACATTCGTTGACATTTTAGTTTATGATTTTCTCCATACATTTATTCACTTTTATAACGAGCTACTTATCGGATATACCGAGCAAAAATATCGTCAAAAATTTTCTTAAAACTGTTAATGTGTCGATCGTTTAAAAACATTTCGACCCTTAGCAATAAAATCCGACCGGACAGGATGCCACCGGGATGGGAGTGTCTAAGTACCTAATAATTGGTGTTTTCGCCGACAAAATTGAAAAAGTATCCACACATAATATTTTCATGTAAAAAATCCAAGCTGAAGTCAGTAGGTACCTACCAGCGTTCATTATAATAAACAACTTCTTTTGTAGTTTATGAATGCCATGCTTGTTTCGGGGAAAAATTCTAATTGTGTATTTTTGTTTGAATTGTGTGACTTTTTGTATTATGTGACCGCTCATTTAAAAATACCTATTCTTTGATATAACGAGCAAATTCAGTCGGTCCCATCTTCCTTGTAATAACCAAGTTTGACTATATCTATATCTAGCTGTAACTAGAGTTGGGTTTCGGGAATTCTTGAGAAATTTTCGTGATTTTCATTCCCGAATCTCGAGAATTGAAATTTTTAACATTTCGGGAAATCCCAGATCTCGAGAATCTTTCCTCGGGATTCGGGATTTCTTTATTATCAAATATTAATTGAAAAACTGATTTTTTATATGAAAAAAGTGGACAGAAAACACAAAACGTTCAAAGACTGATCGGGGCATTTAACACAATTAAGCCAACATCGACTCAAAATGAATGCAATTTTTGCAACATCAGGAAAATTTTGTCTCGATGTCGATTGTCAGATGCAGCGATTGATAGTCTGTGTTTTTTGAAACTCTATTTTAATAAGTAAAGTCTTGAATTATTTTTGTTTTCCTACTTCTATTTTGTTTGTCTTATTACATAAATACAAAAAATCATATTTTTTTGGAATTTGTCTGTTTTTACTCTGATTTTAGGATTTTTACAGGTTTTTTTTAAACTTCCCGATATCTCGAGAATTCTTTTCTAGAAAACCCGAATCTCGAGAATTCAAAATTTCATTATTTCGTGAAATCCCGAATCTCGAGATTGAGATTTTCTCGGGAAATACCCAACTCTAGCTGTAACTGCTATTTCACCAATATGAGAAAAGATATGTTTATATACCGATAAAAAATGTAATATCATTAGTGTAATTGCAAAACAACGAATGAACCATTTTATTATGTAATATATTTTTTTCAGTTTATCCGAGAGCTGGCAGTGTTTGCTGTGTGTAAACTTTGCGGACATTCCTGAAGTCGGTCAGGGCGAGAAGAGAACGGCTGGTCTTACAACACGACAGCAGAAAGTGATCGAAAGAATAGTCTTGGAATTGTACTGCCAGTATGAAATCAGTCTTGCATTTAGAGAACCAGTCTCATTAGAGGTATACATTATTTATGTGCATTGTGGCAATTCAGCATTGAATTAGAAAAGAAACTTTAAATAATTCTCATAAGAAACATAAATAATAAACATTTGTTCATTCTCCCTTTCTGTTTCAATATTAACGCAGAATATTTTATTCTTATGGTGCCTATGACACATCTATTATTGTTTTTCAGAATACAGACTACCACACGAAAATTCGTCAGCCTATGTCACTGGACACCATCCGCTTAAAATTGCAGCCTGGAAATGGAAATCAATACACCGATGTTTCTTATCTCATCGCTGACTGCAGACTAATGTTCAGGAATGCATACTCCTATAATCCGGTTAGCATTATAGCTTTTTTTATCAAAGGTTTACCTCAAATATAGAACAAAAGTGTTTCTATAGGTTCGTATCATTCAACCTGAATTGAACGAATCAAATGGCACCGTTGGATTTGGAACCCTTTGGTAGAATGTCCACGGAAACGCTTTTCTGACGTTGACAGATCGTCATTAGTCTATGAACCGTCCGAATCGGTTTGACGTTTCATGTCAAACCATTTCTGATGGTCCGAGAACGGTTTGATTTTCAATGATACACTGAACCAAACGTCAAATCTCAAACCATTTCCGGTGTATTTTTTACTCATACAATTTGTATGTATATTGTCTATGGTTTAGTTTGATTTGTTTGATTCAGGTTGAATGATACGAACCTTATACAATATAAATTATGTTGCTAGTGTAAAATATGTGGATCAAGTATAATTTATTGTTTATAGTTGAACATTATTATAAAATCATCCGTTTTAAGTATAATCATTCGAGGATTGTGCTCTTTTACACACAGGTCGATTCCGAGATTTATAAAAACGCCAAGCGTCTTGAAGAATTCTTCGATCAACAATTGGAGAAATGGTTGCCGGAGTACGCATACTGCAATCCGTCGATATCGCCAGCCGATCAGCACGCTACCAAAAGAAGCAAATCGGGCGGGTCGGCGCAGCAGTCTCTCGTCATGCAATCGCCTTCCGCTATGATGGAATGACGGCCGGCCGAGACGAAGGCTGCCAACCTATCCGCTTGACAACTCCAAGAGTCCCACCAGGCGCCCGCTGCCCTCTCCCGGCAGAGCATGATGATCAAGGTGGCCCCGCCCATCCTCGATGCTATCCTCAGCTCTTATATGTCGCACCATGGATATTAATTGAGGGCTTTGATATGCTAATGTAACATCATATATGTATCATACGATAATACGTCATTTGGAAAATGAACGTGACACGTATAATCGGATCATCTTAATGAAATTTGCAGATCATCATAGACGATTGTAATTTTGACAAACTAACTGCATGTAGCGATGGAACCGTTCCATCAGTCATCAGCCAGGAATAATATTATGTTTTCTATGAACTAATAACATGAATTAAATGTTTTTGAATATTAGAATATATTATAATAATCTCATGTCAACAGATTCACTAATATGATGCATATTGCGCTATAACATGAAATAATCCTAAGTATCAAAATTGTTTTATGAACTTTAATCCTGATTTTTATTTATAAATGTACTATGAATGAACTGTTTTAAGCGGTTAAATAATTACGATTGATCTTTGCATTGAACAAAATTTATGTAAATATGAAAGTATTCTGAACAATTTCATTTAAAATTATTTTGAATAATGAAACACCCATAAGATTAGCATAATTGTCGGATGGCTTGTATTGACTTTTGCAAAATGCATTACAAGACATTTTAATAATGTTATAAAATACTTAAATAAATGAAAACTTATCCATTGTTAGTTTTATTGTGATTATTGTTGTGTAATAAAAAATAATATAGTAATTATTATTGGCGATGCATAAAATGAACCTGTTTTATAATATTACAAAAATCTCAGTTGTAAAGGGTTATCAAATTAGTACTATAGATTTTAAAAGTCTGCCATATTTCTTTTCTGATTCCCACCAAAATTGACATTTTTTTGTTCAGTATTGTTTGACAAATCATCATGGAAAGATACACAGTTGTACATTGTATACAATATGTTAGAATTAGGGCTTTGGAGAAACTTTAAACAGACCCATTATTTCATGAAAAAATTGTCTCCAGCGATGAAGCTCATTTTTGGTTAAATGGCTTCGTAAATAAGCACAATTGTCGCATTTGGAGTAATGAAAACCCACATGCTATTCTTGAAACACCTTTACATCCACAAAACATAACAATTTGGTGTGGTTTATGGTCTGGAGGTGTAATTGGTCTGTATTTTTTTGAAAACGAAAATGTCAATGCAGTTGCTGTCAGTAGAGAACACAACAGAAACATGATAACTGATTTTTTCTGACATGAATTAGATGATTTTGATCTGGATGATATGTGCTTCCAATAAGATGGTGCAACATGCCATACAGCTCCTGACACAATCAATTTATTGAGAGAAAAGTTCAGTGATTGTGTAATCTCAAAAATTCCAATGGGAACTGGCTACCAAAATCATGCGATATAACTCCATTGGACGTTTTCTCTGGGTTTATGTTAAATCATTGGTTTACTCCAATAAACCACAAACACACAATAACCTTAAAACCAACATTACTTCTATCGTTGGTGAAATAAGTGCTGATTTATGTGGGAAAGAAAATCCAGAGGCGATCATTCATATTGAAATTATTATTAAATGTTAATGCCATGAATTAATCTCCAAAATAAAAAAATATCATATTGATATCTTATACCGTTTTGTTTTTATTTCAAATTAAAAATATATATCTCTTATTTGATAACCCTTTATTATCAGACATTCACAATTTCCTAATAGAGCCTGTACACGTGCATGGATTTACTTGCACCAATAGTGTGTAAATTAAACTATTGCGATAAACGCAAAAGTGTTTACAGTCTCACCAATCTCATTCTCCAACCGCAAGCGAGACACGTTATCATTGTATGATGCTATTTGACAGGTTGTGAAAATTTGTAAATGTCAAAATGCTCTGCGCAGTGTAGTTCGTATTTTTTCCGGCAGGTTCGTCACTACCGTTCTACTATTGCATAAAAATTCAGAAGCCTCTTAACCTTTATGATCCATGTATCATGCAGTCTTACAACATGCATGATAATACGTGTTTACATTTTCATTTTACAGTATGTTCACGACAGTAAATCCATGCACGTGTGAACAGCTATAACAGATTGTTTTGAGATTTTTAGATATTTCTAGTTTTAAACAGAAATATCTGCACGTGACAGGTATTAGAGTAAACTACAAAATCCTTCAGAAACATAATATAATATTTAATGTAAAAAATTGATTAGTCGATATTGATAACAAATAGAGTCATAACTCACATATTCCAAAAATCGAGTTTTGAGATAATCACAATAAACCACCAGAGCACTGTTTTTTTTGTAATTAGAAGAAAAGTATTGATCTCAATTGAATATTAATGAGTGAGTGAGTCGATTTACAATATTTTTTTTAAATATAGGTATATAATACTCCTAAGGCTGCAGACACACAGCACACTATGAGAAATACAGCTCCTTGATTTGTTAGAAAGGTCTTGATGACGGATCTCACATTATTCATTGAAAAATGTGAGTTATGACACCAACAGTCAACTTTGTCAACGATTTTCACAAGGTTTAAAGTGACTTTTGATGGCCAAATATTTTTCTTTAAATAGATTAATGCCTTTAGAATCACATGGTATAATTAACTCTAAAGTGACAAAATTGCAAAACGTGAGTTATGACTCTAGGCGACTGACTAATAATTTTGATAGTTTCCTATAAATAAATTATTTGAGAGATTTTTCGAAAGTGTGTAATAGTAATAATCATAAGAATCACTCACAAAATTAGAACATAGTATTTTGAAAACCATGGTTAGATATATTAGTATGACGAAGATTATATGTTTAATTATTGTATGTATTAATAGTTTGCTTCCATCGTAACGTTTATAAAAAGGTAATTAAATATGCTTTCCATACCGAAAGTCATTGAATTAATTTTGTCTGAGAATTGACTTGCCAATATTATAAATATCTAGTAATTATTATTACGGTGAATGTGTGTAGTTTTTTTTTATTTTAAAGTATTGTTGCAAATGCATTTTGAATTTTATCAGCAATATTAAGTATGTAGTTCTTTGTCTACTACGCACTAATTAAATACTTTGGAAGGTGAGAATCTTTGAACTATTTTTAATGGAGATAAAAGTGAGACAAACCACTAATAAAATTATACTTTTGACAATTCCGCCTGTTTTCTTTTTGCGGCGAACCCAATGACTAAGTAATGTTTCAATATAAGTTAATTACCGTCGAACTCAGTTATTATGATCACGGATGTAACGAGGAAACATTCGTTGACATTTTAGTTTATGTTTTTCTCCATACATTTATTCACTTTTATAACGAGCTACTTATCGGATATACCGAGCTAAAAATCATTAAAAATTTTCTTAAAACTCTTAATGTGTCGATCATTTAAAAACATTTCGACCCTAAGCAATAAAATCCGACCCGACAGGATGCCGCCGAGATCGGATTACGTTTATGACACTAGTTAAGTGTCTAAGTACCTACCTAATTGGTGTTTTCGCCGACAATATTGAAAAAGTTTTCACGCATGTGGTTGAAATTGCATGTAAAAAATCCAAGGTTTGTGAAGTCAGTAGGTACCTACCAGCGTTCGTTACAATAAACAACTTATTTAGTAGTCTGTTTCGGGGAAAAAATCTAATTGTGTATTTTTGTTTGAATTGTGACTTTTTGTATTATGTGACCGCTCATTTAAAAATACCTATTCTTTGATATAACGAGTAATGCCTATAATGAGCAAATTCAGTCGGTCAAATCTTCCTCGTAATAACCAAGTTCGACTGTAGTTTTATAACCATATCTCAGTCGTTTCTCCTCATTTCACAGCCCCTTGGTGATTCACCCTCAACAAAGGATTGGCTAATTGGAAGAGGGAAATACCCGTGGGTTTTATTGTGTATTTTTTTATGGAACTCTAAAAATGTGTATATATTTTGAACAATATTGTCATCAATTAATTAAATTTCTCCATCGATATCTGTATATTATAAAGAATGGTTTTTACATTAATAAGTGTCTACACTTTTTATGATAATGCAATTACTTTTAGAAAATATTAAACAAAAAAAATATTTCCTGATAGTTCAACGTTTATTTAGATTTAAATAAGACATTATCGAATAAGAAAACTTGAAGGCGACAAGCATAATAATTTAGAGGCTATTTTTAATATTTTTTTATAAAATCCAATCATATTTTTCTGTACATATATAACAATAAAATATATTTTATTGTTCTGTAAATAATTTATTTTAATTACCTTAGGATTTTTTCACACATTTTCTAAAATTTTTGTGTTCGAAAAATTTATTAAAATTACACCGTTTTATCCAGCAAAAGTTTAATTAACCGACAACCTTTAGCACTCTACCACACGGCAGACGATTCGTAGTCTGTCAGTCACTGTCACCCGCAGACAATCGTATACCTGGGGGCTTATAGAAATAAATTAACTTTTTGAATTACTTACGTAAATAATATGGTTGAACTTTATAAGACATCACAAAGTATGTATGTAAGTATAGAAATAACGTATTTCAATACTTAGTCTATCATAAAATAATTAACTCTATGATAGTGTAATATAATAATTTATTAAAATTTACACCACAACAAATTTAAAAGTTAAAAACAAAGATTTTGAATTGTACCTAGATGGATTCATATATATGATCTGTTTGTATTGCAGCATTTGATAGAGGTTTTAGAAAGTTTTTAGTGTGGTTGAATTGAAAATTTAGGCAGCCTTTTTTGACTCTTTGATTTACTATACGTATGATGTATTTTTGTTTTGCCATCTTTTTTGTAAGAATGCATTTAAATGAAAATATTTCATTATATTAAAATCTGGTTTGTTTGTATCTAAATGCAACCCGGAAAATCATTCTCAGGATAAAGTTTATTGTTCGAATTAGCTTTGAAAGAAGACTTGTAGCTCACTTAATCATTTACCTCAGTAAGCCCTTTTGTCAACTTCACCTTCATATATTATTTACTCACCGTTTCCATAGAAAGTTTTCTTCAGTTGGTTCAAAAAGATTCTGAATAAACATAAAAATTACATATAATGCAGTAGAACCTCGATTATCCTGATTAATTAGGGATGAAGGTAATCGATAAAATAATAAAACATCCATTTTACTTTAAGAATAAACCTATTTTTAATATAAATTTTTGAAAAATTCAAGTTATTATATATTTTAAATTGTATGTTTTTCTTATAATCATAAATGAAACTGGTGATCGAAAAGATATCCAGATAATTGAAAATTCGGATAATCAAGGTCTGGATAACTGAGGTTCTACTGTATCAATGTATTCTAATGTAATTAGTACCTAATTCTAAAAGGCTGTAAATATTCATATTTATTTTTGGGTGGTCATACAATTTTTTAAAGGTTGTCAGTCTATTTTAGTCAAATTACACAAAAACTGACCATCTTGAACAATCATTATACATGGATGATACACGACAGTTCTGTTATCAATCGGATCGTGTCTACACTTGCTGTCTTCAGAAATATATTTTGATCAGGTTAGTGACATGATATGCAGTTTTTGCTTGCATCTTGTTATTTCAAAAGTTCAAATGTCACATTTGGAGGTTTTGTCTCTGTCGGTAATCATCTAGTCTGGTTATACAAGAATCAATACTTCAATTTCACTCCAGATCATCCAATATGATTTAGAAGAGACATTTTTTTGATCAACTTGGTAGATAACCGGCAAAGATCAAATTTGGTCATGTAATTCGAGCACATTTCTCTTGTGACAATATTATTATTTTCATAGTAATTTTAAGTTGAATAAATGGTACCAAGCCATACAATATAATATTTATTTAATTCCTTAGCACAACACTACAAATTTTGCGATGAGGTAACTTTATTATATCATTACGTTGCACAAATTTTGATCTAGATTGGTTTGGGACATCGGTAAAACCCTGTGAATACGATCATGGTTAATTCTAAATTCGCTGTAAATCAAAATATTTGCTAGAATTCATAAAATTTATTTAAAATTAGCTATTTCCACTGATTTGATGAATGAACCATAATAGACACCATTGATATTATTCCGAAACGGAAACAATGACAAAATTCTAGCAAAATTAAGTTATATTGTTTTTTTTGGTGTACATTTTGTTTTTCGTGATTCAAATTTTTTTTTTGATTTTCAGTCAACTGGCGATTTTGTATTGACGTGGTTTTACTGCAATTGTAAAATAACACCTTATATAATATAAGTATTTGTGGATTGTCACTTGATTGCATTTTACCATACCAAAATTAATATTCGTCATGAATTTGGATTTAATCAGAAAGTTGTTAATGAGATTTTTTATTTCGCTAATCGCCACTTGAAACATCAAACTCGTACATTGACCCCTGATAATTTGGCCATTCATGAAGTTAGCTGTATAATAGTGAAATAAAACCGTATTGACTGCACACTGTCTTATTCCAAATGTATCAATATATGGAAGACTCCGATTGCCTTACGTGAATCATTAAAATCAGTTGTAAATGTCGGAAACTGTCAACATGTAAAATCTTTGCAAAATTAAATGCTTATTATGGAGTTAATGATCAGTAAAACATCTTATCAAGGATTGGTTTTCACTGTTCTTTCAACTTCATTAACAGACTTAGATAGAAGAAATATGTTAATTTCGCCCAGTCAGGGGTTCGAATCTGAGATCCGTGGAACAAAAGAGTGCATTCTAGCCTCTACTGCACAATGGATACTGCTTTCGTAATTTAAATTTTACTTGGTGTACAAGAGAATAATGTTTGATTTTTATGTGTTTTGTCTTATAATATGCAATATCAGTGTAAATATCATTCATTTATTCAAATGAAAATTCCAAAAGGAATTATCCTACTATTATCTGTTCATGAATTTTAGAACATAAGGTTTATAAGTAAGAATATATCGTCTCTGTTCTGGCAGAACACACTAACTGGAGAATACTAGTTTTGAGTAATTTGACTTTTAAGTTGTTAAAATGTTTGAAATGGTCTATCATATGAGTTTATTAAGTAGTCGTAAAAAGGATGACTTTAAAATAAAGACTGTTTATTTATTAAGAAGGTTTCCAGACGGTAAAGTTTGAAATAAGGAACATTTTGGTATAACTAATTCAATATGTCATTTTTTCGAATTAGTGTCTTCTGCCAGAACAGTGACGATATTATTAAAATAGTACTGTAGTTATTAATAATTCTGTAAAGGATTTAAATCTTTTCAGACCTGAAACAAATCTTAAAATTATTTACAAAAACATAATACTATATTATATAATGTCTATGGCCAAAATACAATGTTAGATATCAGTTTTAGCGGTGCTTTTTGATATTGTATCGGTAACGTTAAAAAGAAGTGCAAATTTTGTTCCATACCTGTTATATATTTTTAGACACATAACTTATATTGGAAAGTAGCTTTCACATTGGAGAGTTAATACTTTTTTAGATCTTCTAATTAAACTATATTTTATTCAATGGATAATTCAAAAGATTTAAGAATGTAGCTTTCGTTATTAAACATAATTATAGAAGAACCTCGATTATCCGGACTAATTGGCGATGAAGGTAGTCGAAAAAATTATAAAACATTAGTTTGAGAATAAACTTTTTTTAATATAAATGTTTAAAAAGTTCAAGTTTATATATTTTGAATTAAACTTTTTTCTTGTAATCATACGAAACTGATAGTCAAAATGTAATCCGAATAACAGAGGTTCTACTGTGTATAATTTGAAATATCTCAGAAATATGCCTATTAAAAAAAAAAAAAAACGGTGTGTTTCTAAAGTGTTCCAAATTATATAAGTACCATCGTTGAGTTGTTAAAACCTCTGACAAAATTTATATTTTTCAGGAGACAAATCTGCTTTATAAGCACAAAAATTAAGGTAATACTTTTAAAAAAATGTAATAGTCGGAGGCTCGTTATCATCGAGAATTTCTAATAGCTCCGCTGTAATGGTTATGTATATAGGAAGTATTACAGTCTTATTAAAATTAGATTGATCAGAGGTTTCTGTTATGAATTATATTTTAATTTTGGTGGTTTATAGAAGCATTGATTGTTTTATTAAATTACGCGGTCTAAAATGAACCGTTATAGCGTCTGTACACGTGCATGGATTTACTGGCACAAATAGTAAGTATTTTAAACTATCGAAATAACAACTGTTAAATGGACAGCGGTGAATGTCAAAAATGTTTTGCGCGGTGTAATTCATTTTTTTTCCGGCAGGTTCTCTCTCCACTATAATTCTACTGTGCAGGCGCAGATATCTCACAAGTTCAACTGTCACGTGAAAATTCAGATGCTTTTGAACTTTTTTGATACATGGATGCAAACTTGCATGATAATTCTTGTTTACACATGACTTTTCTTCTTGTGGCCGCGATAATACGTACTGTCAGCAGGAAAAAATACATGCTCGTGTATTTTGACAAAATAGTCACATGGAGGTTTTAAGAGTTCAACAACAATATGTTTAGTAATATGTAGAATTGTAGATCTTTGTTAAACCAATGAATCACATTAGAACACGTTTTCAAAATTTTATATATCATTTTTACAATATTTAACACCTTATTATACCACAATTACACCTTAACACAACATATTATGTTCACGTAATATTGTGGCCGTAAATAATTTTTAAACGTAATCAATCGATCACACAGAAAAGTAAAAATTATTATACTAAAAGAAAAGGTTACAGATAGTCATTGCATTTTTCTTAAGATAGTAAATAGGAAAGATTCGAGAAGTCAGGGTGTTTGGAGGAATCATAGAATCAAAAAATGGACAACGGATAAAATATGTAATGGGACTGGTAACGTCCAAATCAGGGATTGGATAATTTATCAGATTAGTATTATCGCACTGTTGATTCTTGTTTAAGAATGATTTCAATTTCAAATGCTCCCTATTAAATTGGAAGTCTATCTTCGGTTCTAGTGTAGTGCCAAAATAAACAGAAGAGCGGCGGTAGCTGTTGGAAGATTTTTGAAAGACAGTTTTGGGATAGTTCGGTTGTGTTTTGTATTGTCAGATTCAGACCAATAATAAATGTTATGGTCGACAATGCCCCGATATCGGTAAATAAGTATGGCTGTGTCAAGTATTGATCATCTGTTGTTAGAGGTCTCCGGGCTTAATCCGGAGGCAGGCCAATGTTAACGTTATTGAAATGGAAAATTTGGCATCAAGTAAAACTTTACTTTTTCACAAATGTGTGAAAATGTAATTACATTTATTGCTTTTATCTTCTGTTTCATTTACAAATATGATCATGTAACTCGATTGCTCTTTAGTAGTATTAATAATACTTCAAGTAAATAGGTAATTAAGTTTAAAGCACGGGAATTAAGATAATATTCATTTATTTTGCACTGTGGTCTATCTTGTTTTGAATACCCAATACTATTTTAGAGTGATTGTTTTACATGATAACATTATCTTACAATATAAGACTTGGTTTATGTTATATTATCATGTAATTGTCTAATTTTAAGCACATTTTCATTACAAACGTTCATACCTTTACCATTTGTCCATTAATTGTCGTTTTCCTTATCATGATGCGTGTCTTTTTCAAATTTATAATTATGTTAATTTATATAGACCTCACAATTCGAAATATTATTAGTGTACCTATTGTTGTTAAGTTAGAAAAAAGTATGTTTTATTGTGTAGAATAAGCCATCGATATATTTTATTCATAAGATCAATATTGAAAAATATATTCATTATATTCCCACACAATGTTTTTCATTTACCTTCAACCGAATTCTGAAATATGTAGTAGGTACAATTCGGCCTCTTACAGTCAAAGAAACATATCTCAATGTTTACTGATATGAAACGAAAAGACTTAAAAATTCAACAAAAATCACTAATCATCCAAATTATTATTTGATAAACACCTGCAAGTGTCTGCTGATCAGAAAACAGGGCTGTCAAAATAATACTTGATTTAATATTTTTAAAATGTTAATTTCATCATAGTTTTTAATCAAACCCGTGCAAGTACATACTGATAACTTGGGTGGATATCGTAGCAAACATACTATTGATATATCTACGGGTATTTTATTATTATTACCTAATTCAAATTGAGCATAGGTTGATACTCAAATACTATTATAGTATGTTTATGATTTCGAGAAAATAATACGATGGTATATAATTCATATCAATTATTTGAAAACATTACATTTGCATATAGTGAAAAGGTCAGATACCTGTTTAATTTGCAAGATAACATCAAAATTTGTATATACTTACCTAAATGAAGAATGACATTCATGAGTGAGCACGGCTTAAAGCTTGGAGAATGTGTTTTTTTTCCATTTGAAAATATTTTAATTGTGTATTATTTTATTACAGATTCATAATACATTATATAACTAATAGAACATACTGTTTTTTTCTATGAATAAAAATGACTGGAAAGAACATATTGTGTCACGGCAATCAAGAAAGGCCGGAAAATATGGCCAACAATGCATGATACACAAAATTACCTATTTAAGTTTACCGCACACCGACCACGCGATATTTGTTTACGCAAAGTCGTCGCTTTCCAAAATGGCGAATATGGTTGCCAGTTTTTATGGCGATGAATCTGTATGTTCCTTCCTGTCTTTTTTTATTTGTAGGTTTGTTTGGAAAAATTCTATCATGGGTGTTTACTTCTTGAATTAGTTGACCCCAGAAACAACAGGTCCATTCCACTACGTGAACCACAGTGGATATTATGCCGGGTCCACATTGGCAACATGTCGCCGGCAACCTCGTTAAATTTTACGATAAGTATGATAATTATCGTAAAATTTATCGAGGTTGTCGCGCGACATGTTGCCAGTGTGGACCCGGCATTAGATGCTCAAAACTTAAATAAAATATATTATAAATAAAATTTAAAAAGTACAAAATAATTAATTGCGTCGACAGCCCTGGCGTCATTTTTTATTTGCTGGCCAGTTGGATGGGCGAATAAAAAAATAATGTGTACAGTGACTGTATGTTAATAATTATTTTTAGGCACTCATGATATAAATTATTTCGCCCATTGGCTGGTACTACCTACCACTTGTTTCACTAGTATAAAAGTGAAGTTGCGCAGGCAATAAAAAGTCACTTTCTTTTTATAATAGGCAGACACTAAATTCTACGTTTTAAAAAATATGCATTAGAATTAAACAATACCTATTATTTTTAATACGCAGGTCCTAAACATTACAAATAAACACTATTCATTAGTAATGTTTTTTGGATAGCACATGAAATAAAAATGTAGGTAGATATGTATTTCAACATCCTTCGTTTGTTTAGTTCTCGGACAATTTCAGGATTTATTAATATATTATTAAGTTTATATCGTGGCTAACACATAATCAAAAAAGTTATCATATCCATCATATCAGTTGCAATACTTCCCACCAAAGAACTGATAAACATATTGAATTTAGTAACATTTATTAGAAAGTACTATTTTTGGTCACCCCATAGCTTCACTTCACAAGCTTCACTTGGAGGGAGTTTATTGAGGCAAACATTGGCAGCAACCTTTTTATATTAACTAGTAGACCAGTTATTATGGACCACATGTAAAAAAATCATATTTTCAATTCTCAAGGCCGATTCTGTAGAGCGTCCCCTTAATGTTAGTGGAATGTAAATTTACTTGTGTTTGGGGTGTCCTGTAAAGTAGAGAAAATGAGACATGTTTCTTTGACCGTATGGGCCTGAAATGAAAGTTTGGATTGGCGATAACTTATATTATTATTGTGAAGTGGTGTGTATTTGCTACAATGTGGAACTTGTTCAACAACACAAACGTAGACCCCTCCAAAACAAACCCGCCCCGCACCACACTCGGTCTTAATCGGGCGTATCATGGGGCCCTACGTTTGGATGTGAAGCATCAGCAGTTTTTTATGCCTGGGAATGTTTCAGGAGCAGAAGTCTTGGGCCACGCTCTCAAGTAAGCTTTGACTAAGTTTACTGAAAGACGTAATGATATATAAGATACAAAAAACAAAGTTAAAACAAAATTTTGTGAAGAGATCTTCACGTCAGCAATAAGACGCTGCAGATTTTTTAAATGCAATATACTTTGCCTTTGTGGCAACTAGGTCGGATGGCCCGATGGGCCCAACAGCTGGTTGGACCGTCTTGAGCATCTCTTCTCTCAGAGCACATTCTTGGACATTCCCAGAGGATGTGGTTTGCATCCTGTAGTTCTCCGCCACATTAACATGTTGGCCGGGTAACAAGTCCAAGCTCGTAGAGCTTGGCAGCGAATCTACCGTGGCCTATAAAAAGCTGACTGGTCCAGCAGTTTATCTAAGCCAGACGGGCAGAAGTTTTATTACCAGGTATAAAGAAAGTAATTAGCTAAGTGCTAAGATAGTGGCCATATTGTGGATTCATGTCTTAAAACATTTCAGCTTGTTTATTTTTACAAATAACCTAATGCTACGAAGTTCATGATGCAACCTTCATGGAATAACTCAACTGGACAAGCCATATTAATAGATCGAAGACACGCAACACTCACACGGTTGCTCTATAATGGACTGGAAAGTAATATATGTAAACTATAGTTGATCCAAAGTTCAGGTTGGTGTAGTTATTACCATGTTAAAATTTCATTTTCCACTCTGTAACATGATAAATAGTACCTAGTAGAAAGGTAACTCATGTCATTAACGAAAAAAACATTAAAAAATCCATCTCGGTCATTTTAAACTAGAAAGATGTTGATAATATAGGGACCCCTTCGTACGAAAATAACCTCTTGACACATCTCAACACTTAACTCATAACTAGAAATATTTTTGAAAAAAATTCAACGCTCAAGTGTGATTCGAACCCTTGCCTCCGGGATCGGCGCACATGTGCTCTACCAACTAAACTATACTCATCTAATTGCAACGAAATTAACTAGCAATTTTAACAATTCTCTCTGGTGCACTTTCTAAATTGTGTTAATTTTTGGCAGTCGGCTTTTGTATTTTAAATCAAAGTATTAATTACCTTAATTACTAGCCGGTTTTAGGATCTGCACTCGCTAATAATTTAAAAAAACTATTTTTTTTATTCAAAAAATAATTCACAAAATTTAAGAACATAAAATTCTTTATTGAACATACACAATTTGATAACACCTCAGAAATATATAACCACTAGAAATGACACCCAGTAGGATTCGACCCCACATATGTTCAATAAAGAGTGTTACATTCTTAAATCTTGAGAATTATTTGTTTACTCAATATTTATTCATTTGGTTTCGTTTTCATAAATCATGTTTATTTCATACTGTCTGTATACAGAGCAGTGGCGCACCCAGGATTTAATATTGGGGGGGGCCCAAGGAGGAGAATGTAAATTAGTCCTATAGGCTCTTTTTCTTCTTCTCCTCTCTTTCTCTTCTCCTCAGGCTAGGATATTTGGCGGGTCCCCTACCTTCCGTTAATATTAAAGGCATTGTGAAACACTACATTAACGTTTTTCAAATTGTGTTTTAGTTCAAATTAAGGGTGCTTATACAGTGAATTATTGGCGATTTTTAATACATCTACTTTAATAATGGAGCTGTCCAGTATCGACACATAATAATCAAAAAATATATTGCACAATTATATAAGTAATTGGAAATGTTCATGGCCATGAATTATAATAGCGTAATTTACTATTAAAGCTAATTTATGATGTGTTTATCTCACTTTTCTGGTCAACCCGACACCCCGGGCCCCCAGGCTAGAGCCCTATCAGCCCTCCCCAGCCATGACCTACACCACTCCGGAATTCGGGTGGACACTGAGAATTTTTTGACAGTTCCATTAGGGATTGGGTTTCTAAAAAAACCTGACATTGGTGTTTCGAAATTTTTGTGTTAGTAATTAAAATCTAAGAAATTTTTCTAAAAAGGGTGCTGGAGAATTATTACAAATCATTTTTTTTGCCGTGTTTTTATTTGTCTAAGCCCAAAGGTATAGTTTATTGGCTTTCAATTTCAATGTTTAAAATCATTCTGATAATATTCAGTTTTGGAGGGTGCCAGGGCCTCTTGATCCCCCCCCCCTGGGTGCGCCACTGATACAGAGTACCTACCAATTATAAGGGAATACGAAACAAATTACAGTAAGTCCTCGACTTAGTGATTAATTCGTTCCGAAGGTTTTCAAGTAAGTCGAAAAATCGTCGAGGACTTACTGTATATAATATTTTTTGATGGCATTAGAAGTATTGCATTCGGAGATATTAGTTTTGAGTACATAGTAGTGTTTTCAAATGTAAGTTTTCTCGAATCGTGTAAATGGAGGTTGTATTTGGAGGAAGGAATATTATTTTTACGTTTTCATTATACAGGAAGTCCTCGACTTACGTGAATTAGTACTTACGCGATTTTTTTAAATATGCTTTTTTTGCTGCAGTTTGTGTCTGCACTTGTGTTTACATATAATATAACATGATCATGTAAAAAAAATAGTAGTAATGCAATCTACGATAATTACCAAGAAAAGAGGAATATTAATAGAAGAAATGGAAATATTGGTTATATGGATGGAAGATATACAGCAACAACAAATTCCAATAAGCCTTATACTCATACAGGATTAAAGCCTTGGGTCGTTTAAAAGACATGGTGTTAAAATGATGATAGTGTTGATACTAATACATTCACTGCAAGCCACAGACAGTTTCAAAATTGTAAATGCCGTAATAAACTACACAACATCAAAGTAACAGGTGAGGCTGCCGAGTAATGCAGATACAGAGAAAGCTATAAATTTTATAGTCTAGCAGAAATCATAAAAATGAGGATTACTTGCCAGAACAAATTTTTGAATGTGGACGAAACTGGGCTCATTGGAAAAAAATGCCAGATCAGTCAATGATATATCCCAACTAGAAAAATCTATGCCAGGTTTTAAGGTGTCTGATGATAGGCTAACCCTTTTACTTGGTGGAAATATTGCTGGGGATTGCAAAATCAAACCACTTCATCAATCAATAATATTTTTTAAATGTATATATGTAGGTCCATTTTATTTTCACTTATCCTTCGAAACTAGCACATATTATTTAAAAAATTGCATGATTATAAGTTTTATTTGACTTACACGAAAACCTTCAGAAAAAATTAATCACGTAAGTCAAGGACTTACTGTAGTCACAAGGCGGATTGCATTATCAACTAACAATAAAATCTTAAATGGTAGGTTATTTTCTTTGCAATATTCTTCCACCTCTTGTATAAAGACCAACCAGACGTACACCCACGATGGCCGAGTGGCTTAAATGCCGGCCTATAGAGTCGAGGGTCCCAGGTTCGAATCCTGGGTCTGGCTAGTACACATATTGTTTTTCAATTTGTGTATGAGTCAGAGTATGGACCTAATAGGTTGAGCAAAGTGGCTGACATCCATTTCTCGTAAAAAAAACAAAAATCTGTCAATACAAATCTCCACTTTGTGGAGGCCCATATGATCCTATTAGGATCGGACATGGTCGAAAGAAGAAGAAAGAAAGAAGACGTCAAAAATTTCCTGGCTTTTCGATTGGATTTCCAAATCACAAGTAGTGAAGATTTGGAAATATTCTTAAATGGTTCTCATTTATATTTTTTTAAATATTATTATACTGACGATATATTCGCTTCACGCACATATTTTTATTTAAGTATTTAAATTTAAATACTTTCTAATGTTTTCAAGCTCTGTACTATTCCATTTAAGTGGTTTTTTGCGACCTGGGTTTCGCCTTTCGGCATCTTCAGGCGTCGTGTACACTCACCAAAGGCAAAACACACACTGACAACGAACACCCTAAACTTTACCTTATATAGTAAATCAATACAATAAAGTAGGTAAAAACTCCATTACCTACCTAATTAGTCAGAGGTTACAACAAAAAATACAATAAACAAATTATGAATAGCTGAAGTGTCAGTAAAAACCCTATCTTATTAATAACAATACACTGGACAGCATATTATTACAGTATAACCCCTATTTTACATTTTTTAAGGGACTGAAGAAAAAAAACCTAATTGGAGGGAAAATGTAAAAGGGGGGTATTGAAAAAAAGAACATTTAAATTTTATGTTTCTAAAAAAATAACATTTTATTAAAAAACAACATTCAATTAAAATTTTTATTGAAAAATCATTCGAATGTCACGACCCAATCATTTTCAAGTGCGCGTAACTCGCATATTTTGAATATTTCCGACGTAAATCGCGGGAAAGAAAAACGTAAATGCGGGTATTAAATGTACTGAAATACATCAGGACTGAAAAAAATACACGCAATTGCCGGGAAAACGTGAATTCCGGGCACGTAAAAACGAGGTTATACCGTATAATAAATCGTCAAACCTAATAATAGGTCTATGGATGAGGATTTAGGTATGTATAGTTGTATAATATATATGTATTATATTAGGTGAGTTATATATTATATTACATTAAGCGAGTTTATATGTATAATTTTGTTTTTGTTAAAAAATAATGTTATAAAAGTAGGTACCTTGTAAGAGTATTATTAAAGACTAATATTCATTAGGTAGTTAACTCGATTAATTATATTTCTTAGAATTGACGATTTACACCTCTTGAGTGTAGTATTTTTATTGTTATAAAGAATTTTGACCTATTACTAGGTTTGATGATTTATTATAATAATATGCTGTCCAGTGTATTGTTATTAGTGCCCAAACGCACTTGCGGCAGGCCGCCTATCGTTTTTTGTATGCAAAGTGCGAAATGCGGCAGGCCGCTGCGGTTAGCCGGCATACAAAAAACGATAGGCGGCCTGCCGCAAGTGCGCATGGGCACTTAATAAGATAGGGTTTTTACCGACACTTCAGCTATTCATAATTTGTTTATTGTATTTTTTGTTGTAACCTCTGACTAAATAGGTAGGTAATGGAGTTTTTACCTACTTTATTGTATTGATTTACTATATAAGGTAGAGTTAAGGGTGTTCGTTGTCAGTGTGTGTTTGTCTTTGGTGAGTGTACACGACACCTGAAGATGCCGAAAGGCGAAACCCGGGTTGCAAAAAACGACTTAAATGGAATAGTACAGAGCTTGAATCCATTAGAATTTAAATTCAAATTCCATCAAGTACCTTCAGTTGAAAGTATTAATATTAAATACTTTCTATCTATTTTTCTCAGAAGGTAGGCTTCTAATAATCGCCTACTATGGAGCCTTCGCCACTAATATAAGGTAGATCATGTGAGAAATGAAAAGAAACTTTGTTAATAAAGCTATTTATTCAAATGAAAAATTCTTAACGATAACATTCATATGAAGCTTTATATTTTATTTTGAAATATGTAGTTTTCTATTAAAAATATAAACTAAATTCTAAATGTAAGTATTTTCTAAATAGTATATACATTTTCAATCTAATTTAATGTTACAAAATGGTGAAACAGTCAATTACATATTTAATTTTATGTCATCAACGTGTCCATCAGGGAACGTTCCGACATTCGTTAGAGAAACAAAATATAGGAAAAGATTTTCAAATTTGCATTATTTATTGACAGTCAGTCAAATATTAATATTACGACTAAATTGACTTAGACTAAAAACAAAAATTATTTCCCCAGTAAACTAAATAATATTAATACATTCCTACCGGTAAATCTTACAATATTATTATGTTATATTCACACAAAAACATAGCTTGCCAATCATGTCCATGGCGCTCATTATTTTAATAAAGAAAAATAATATAAAAGATTAAAAATTATATAATATATACATACTAATTTGAAAATTATGAGAGGAATAAACATAATATTGTAAAATCATTCCTAAACCGTGGTGTCGAATATATCAGAAGACCAAAAATACAGACACCGTATAATTTGAAGGAATCTAATAGGAATCATTTTTACGCAGTGAATGACATTCGGAAAACAAAATTAGAAGATGTTAAATTGTAAGCACTAGAAATTGATCATTTTTAAAAAATTTACTTTTAAGAGACGTATTACGTAAAAATAATAACTAGATCATTAAAAGGAACCAAATTATGAGACATAGTGAAGAGAATAAAGAATAACACAGCATAAACTCTACCATCATCTTGATCAGATATCATTTTCTTGGTAGACTTTTTAATAGAGATAACGTAGAACAAATCAGTAGAAGTAATATTATTATCACGAATCAAATATTTAAAAGTAAATTTTCACCAACGTAAAGATATGTATCATTAAAATGTTCATTTATTTTATTAATATTTTATTATCCCACAAAAATTGAAAATTGTACACAATGAGCAATATCAGAAAATTCAATTATAGTCCTACAAACTTATCTAAAAAACGGTCAAAAATGGAATTACGAACTACTATATGGACGCCATTTTGAAAACGTCAGATTCTGTCCATTTGCGAGTCTTGATTGGGTAGTTTTTGACTGTGGCTTCCCCATCCATTCTTTAGATAAGTTTGTAGGTTTGTACATCCAATGATTTAATTAAAGTGGAGTGTAGTGCTACCTTTTCTACATTTAGTGACAGGATTCAAAAATATACAATTTACTGAAGAATTATCTTTAAAAGTGTTTTAATCTAGGTATCTATACAAAAAAGTGCCGGATTTCATTAAGCATCATCGGAAGAGACGTATAGTAAGAAAGTACCAAAATTTTAAGACACGTAATTTGTACAATAAGGGTGAAAGTATATAAACAATCAAAAATGTTGTTCAATTCTGACAGCATATTACTTTATTTTTCTTCTTATTCTTTTACATCCAATTGGCGGGCCCTCCAAACCTGTCAACAACCTGGGCATTCACGTACCTGAAACTCCCACTGCATAAAAATATTTAAATTTGTGACAATACTGAAGAAGCTCAATTAGGAATAAATAAAAAACATTTAATGCTAAACATATTCTTATTTTTTTAGAAAAATAAATACATTAAAAATATGAATAATTTATAAATTGTTTCTACTGTTCAAGAGAAAACTATAAAACTAATTTTCAGTGATCAAAAAAAATATTTTTAAAAAACTTATGAAAGCTCATTTTCTCAATTATTGTAGGGATATCTTTGAATTTAAATTCTTTTTGATGTTGTCAGATAGGTACATCTATCAATCAATTAAAACACTTTTGAAGGTAAATTCGTAATTATATTACTAGACGTCCATAGTAGCATCACACTTCCCTAAAGCCGCGTTGACACAGTCCAAGTACGATCCAAGTACACTTGGACCGAGCACCATCCAAGCGCACTCGTACGGGACATCTTCATACAAATTACTCCTATCCAAGCTACTTGGACCGCGTCCTACTCATCCAAGCTAGCTTGGATAGGAATAATTAGTATGAAAATGTCTTATACGAGTGCGCTCGGGCCAAGTCAACTTGGATCATACTTGGACCGTGTCAACGCGGCTTAAGATAGTAATCATTGTGATATAATATTTTATAAATTAAAATAGTCATTGATACTTTAAAATACAACATTACAATAATATATTGTAAACAATTGTTTATGTTTAGTCTTCAGAGGCATCTTTTATAGTAATGACATATTTAATATCTGTATTCAAATGACAAGATATATTTTGAAATAGTAAACTTATAATATGAATACGTGTATTAATTAAGGCGCTAAGTACCAAAATAATAAAAACTGACATTTTTATAGAAAAATGTTCTACATACCAATGCCAATAACTTCAACTATAGTCTAAGTGCCTCAAGCAAGTCAAAAAAATACAACAAAATAATTAAACCTGTCGACGTTGTAAGTCCGTTGGCGTGTTTTATTTATAATGGTAAGTAGCACTGCAGTGGTCAACGGCATTCAATATAAAATAGCTGACGATGGTGTGTTGACACTTGCGAGTTCTTAATACCTAAAATTATAGAAGCTGCTGTGATTGCTTCGCACTGTAAAATTACATTTTTCAAAAGGTCTACTTCATGAAATTTTACTGCAATGACTCGGTATTTTGTAACTACAGGCAATACTACTTTTTGGTACTTAGAGCCTTATTTAATACACGTATTCATATGTGAAAAAGAAATACAATAATCAAAAACATGAAATGTATTAATAATCCGTAGGTAAGTAGTGAGATCACTTTTACTGACATCTATGGGTGTCTGTTTGAAATAGAGGAACAACTGTCACAATAAATTTGTAAAGATACTGATAATATTCATAATGAATCAATCAATCAATAGTGAAAATAATCATAATCGTTGGTAATATTATAAAATTATATTCCAATTTTCAATCCTTCAACCGTCTGATGTAATTGTCATATACCTCAATCCCTTTGTCTCTGCTAATTAATACATATATTTAATTTTAATGGATGACATATGAACTGAAAAAATAATGTTTCAACCTGGAAGATAATCAATTAGTCACATTGGGCAACAAATTCAATTAACAATACATTTGAAAATAATTATATGTTATACCGCAATTTTCCTCTTCTTAATTATCAATATAGATAAAAATTTATAGTTTACATTTGTCTCTTGATCTTTCTCGACAAAAAATGTGAGGAGACATTATGAGTGTTCTTTAAATCGGTATATATATATTCAATAGTCATTCACACAAACAATTACAGATCTATGGCTTGCAGGTCTATTATTTTATTTTTCAAAATTGATAAGATTATTATTGCTTTTATCAGGCATCTAAAAATATTTTTAAAGATCCCTAATGAATTTACAGCAAAATTATATGAAACAATTCACAATCGACAGGAAATAAAACAAATTAAATAGTATTTTATCTTAGTGACATTAAACTTAACATTTCTATGTCTAAATAGGTGGTAGAAAAATATTGAAGACATCTAAAAACAACTCTTGGTTATTGCAGAATGTTAAATTTATCATTTGACTGTTTGAAAATCCTACAATTCTGAATTAGTAGGTATAGATCATTGAGATATCATTATAAGACGCTTTTAGCTAATTTCACATAGGTTTTACACATACACAGTTTTAAAGTCGCAATGAACTTCAGTCCGGTGACTTGCCGTTTTTCATATTTGAAGCTTCTAAAAATGGCTTGTGTTGTGTTTTTAATATTTATTTCAGTAGTTCATTTGAAAGAAAACTATACAAGTCAATAATGGTAATTTGTATTGAACACAAAAATAGATCTGTAAAAAATGTGAAAGAAGTTAATTGTCACAGCTAATTGATTTGTTTCAAAATCTTGCTATCATTATAAGTATTAGATCAATTTTTCTGGTTTTGTGTCGTTTCAAATATACTTTATTGCCAAAAAGTATGTATATAGTAGATATTCTCCATTTGACTGATTCGTTGCCAATTAATGTATATTTACAACTTATTTTGATGTTTATGCTAGGCAATCAAGACACCCACAATGACCAAGTAGTAACGTGTCCGGTTAATAAGCCGTGGACCTCAGGTTTGAGGTGTTCATGTGTTATTCAATAGCAATTCACGTGTTATTTTTGTCTTATGTGTGTTCGAACCCAGAGCATGGATCCAATAGGTTAAGCAAGTGGCTAATACCCATTTCTCGTAAAAAAAAGTTACCACTTCGTGAGTCGGTCAAGAACCACATCGGATTGTAGAGCCAATGGAAAAAAAATCATGGCGTCCATTGATAAGAGGCAGTATGCAGCAAACTTCATGAATGTCCAAACTGATATTGGTCAACGTAAGATTTTAGGCATGAAAGCAACCCCAGTAAATCTCAATGATCTCAATGGCAAATTTATCAGATATTTTTAGGCTATTAGTTTAAACAAAACTCCATCTTTATCTTATAATTATGAATTACTATATAAAGGGTTCATTTTATTCACTATTACGTCTTGTACTTCAAAAGCAATAGAAAAAAAACAATTTTCTCATAACATTAATAAATTACATTTTAAATTAAAAAAAAATAATATCAAAGATTATGATGCATCCGACACAAATTATTAATAGCAAACCATCTATTATCAAGATTCAAGAGCAACGTAATAGTATGGTAGGTAAACCTGTAATAATTACTGAATTTATTAAAAAGTATCCGTGGAATTAACGAGGAGTTTGTTTTTTACAATTACTATCGAATAGTTTTAGCACAGAAAATTAATTAAAACCATGTATGCAACTTGGTGTTCTCACATCTAAAACTAATATATTATTGTTTTATTATAGGCGTTGTTTGTATCCTTGTACAAAATATGACCATACATAAATTATCCATGTTCAGAATCATATTATAAAAGATAATAATTAATAATCAATAGAACTGTTATTCATTTGATAATATAGTATCATTACTTGTTTATGTTTGGAAGTAATCTATCGCTCGCGTGTAGTGATATGAACATTCCCTCAGTTATTTAGAGACTATTTAAATTTATTGCTGTGAGAATGTATTAAATTTGTATAAATCTATTATCAATACTCTGCCATCTTTTGAACAACAAAATAAGTTACTCTGTCACATTCGGGTTTATTCTAGTTGTACTTCACATTGAGAGGGGCCTTTTATAAATCTAATTTTAACAGTGCAATTTGAAACAAAATACAACAAAATTTATAATAAAGAAAATATTATTTTGATTTTAAATTCATCTAGGGACTTAACATACATAACATTCAATAATAGAGGGATCCATTTGGCAATAATATAAAAAATTCATGTTCACTATTTATTAAATTTCATGATGAAAAGAAATATATAGTTGGATATTCTTTTATGGGTATCGAGTGCAGATAATATATCCAAAATCAATATCTAATCAGATAGACCAGTCCATATAAATGACACTGATTATATGGGGTAATTATTCCTACATGCATGTTGAAGTTTGAATTGGAAACTAAGAAAAAATTGATAGTACTAAATTAATTTAATGCACAATCATATTGAGTGTCAAAACATTACACCCGCAACACAGTCACTCAAGGTCTTAGGGTTTGTAAATGATTTGCATCGCAAAGGATTCATTTCTTTTCTGGCATATCTGTCACGTGAAAACAAAATTAATTGAATGTGAAACAGTTAACACAAAAGTCAATTTCACAGACTGATAAAGTAACCTGCATTTGAGCCTGCACCGATTCTGCACGTAAATTTAATATATGATAAGAGTGACAGAACATTCATTGTACACTTTAATTCGACACGCATCC
The DNA here is from genome assembly GCF_057557595.1 of Rhyacophila brunnea. Classification (NCBI taxonomy): domain Eukaryota; kingdom Metazoa; phylum Arthropoda; class Insecta; order Trichoptera; family Rhyacophilidae; genus Rhyacophila; species Rhyacophila brunnea. The sequence continues at coordinate 29,866,544 of NW_028232774.1, forward strand.
GGCTGAACTGTTAATTTAAGGGATGAAACACATTTCTGTACACCGTAAGAAACACAAAAATCACCCAACCGAGGGATCGGGAAAGAGAGGACATAAAGGAAAGGATACGAGAAGATGAACCGACTCGACACGTTCATTTACAATATGCACCGGAGGAAAGGAGTCCAAGAGTCTCACCGCCGGCCGCCGACGACCGTTCGCTTGCAGACCGGACCGTTACGAGTCTCGAGATGCAAAAAAAACTTTTAACAGAGCCCGTCCCTCACGGCGGGGGGAGGGAGGACGGCTCACTGTGTGGCATCGGGGGGGGCAGGAGGACCGGGCGCTTTGGAAATTACGACAGTCTGCTTGATGCCCGCCTGCCCCTGCCCTGGCGGCTTGCTCAGCTGCAGAACATTGGAGGGGAGGGTGATGATGCGGTTGCCTCCTGCTGGCCCTACCAGCTTTACCAGCGTGGCACCGGGGGACACGCCCTGACCCTGGAGCCCTGCCGTGGGCAGCCTATTTTGCACCATGCTCACCTTGGGCACATTAGCCACAGACATCCCGATGGAGGTCTTCACCAGAGTCACATATTGTGGCTGCCCGGACGCCTGCCCGCCCATACCGGGGGACTTTTTTATGATGACGGGGAAGGACGCTCCGCCGGCCCCCTGCCGGAGGACAGCGGCACCACCCGAGGCCGCAGCGGGCGCGACCGGAGACGCCTGCAGTTGGCTCCCGTCCACACTTATCATCTGCGTCCCCTTGTTGGGTGCTGTGACAATCTTGTAAACAGGTGTTTTGAGATGAACACCTGCTTGCCCAGTTGCCAAGCGGATGCCTCCTGCACCACTCACCACCGGCAAACCGCCGGGACCAATCTTTACGGGGACGCCACCCGCCGTTGCCTTCCCCTGCAGAGTTACCGAGCCCGCCTGCAGCATCATTCCTGCCGCGCTCTTCATCTGCGTCCCACTGACAGTCCCCATTTTGAGGGGCACGGCGCCCGCCCCCAGTCTGACAGGGACACTCCCTGCTGTCACCCTTCCAGCCATCGTTGCGCCTGTGGCCATTTTGGCCTGAACACTAGCAGTACCCAGCCGCAGCGGGACCGGAGCCGTCCCGAGCTTAAGGGGGATTCCCCCGGGACCCGCCTTGACGGGCGTTCCTTGGGTTCCAGTCCCCGCTTTCACCTGTACATACCGGGGGACTCCGCCAGGAGAGACCTGGGCTACGGTCCGTTGGCCGGCGATTGCTTGTGTACTAACAATCCTCTGCACCCCTCCGGCAATGGTGGCGGCAGTCACTGACACCCGCGTCGGCCCCTGCCGTACTACAGCCATCGGCTTAGGTGAAGCAGATGGCGCCACAGGCGGCTGGACATTCACTTTAGTGAGGGTCTGATAGGCGATCGTCGGCTCTGGAGCAGGAGATGCGGGCGCCGGCCGCGGCGGTTCAACGCGGACGGGAGACGCAGGAACAGGTGCAGGGGCGACCACCGGCGGTGGGACAACGAGCGGTGGGGGCGGCTCAGGCGCGGCCGGCTTGACGGGCACTCTGCCACAGCGCTGGATTTGCAGTAAGTAGGCGGTGACAGTGCTTGCAGGCGGCCAGCTGACCTCAAGGTTCTGCGTCCCGGCGCGCACCAGCTGCACCCTACCCGCAGGCGCCGGGGGACTCACTTCCAGATACCACAGGTCTTTGCAGCAAATCTGGTTATTCCAAGTCTTGCGGTAGCCATCCCTGCCAGACCAAACGTAGAGGCGGGTTTGGATGGCGACGGCGCTGTGGCCAGCGCGAGCGCGTGGTACACAGTCTTCGTATTTCTCGGTGGACATCCCGTCCCAACCAAGTGTATCCAGGTTGAGTGAAGCGAGTGTGTTGGTACATTTCCATTCTTTTTCGTGCGAGGACGTCTTGGTCTCGTCAGAGACGAGTGGTACCCAGCCGCCGTACACATACATGTAGTTGCCGATGACAGTGGCTGTGTGCAAGGAACGAGGTAGCGGGACAGGCCCGCCAAGCTCTGGCCGTGACCAGCTCAACGACTCGCCGTCCAGGATCCACAGGTCCCCGAGCCTCGAGCCGCTCATCCCTCCATAGATTATGAGCGAGGAGCGGCCTGTGTTCTTATCAACGTAGGCAACGCCGCTGTGGGACTCCCTAGGTGGAGGCGCCTGGCCGCGCGTCGCGGGGACATGCCACGTCACCTGCGGGGAGTTCGGGAATAGTTCCAGGGTGTAGAGGTCGTTGAGATACCTGGGGATGTTGTTTTTGGGATCGTCGCTCTCGTTCGCCAGCCCCCCAAAAAGATAGACCTTTCCGTTGAGCAGCGTGAAGCTGTGGCCAAGCCGCGGGCAGGGCGGCGGTTCCAGCTTGGGCGGCCGGGGCTTCAACCGCTTCCACTCCCAGCGAGACGCCTGCAGCTCGTACAGGTCGTTGGAGTACTTTCCGTACTCGACCATCCCGCCGAACACGAGCAGGCGAGTTCCATCTACGACAAAGCCATACGCGGCACATCCCGGCGGGACGTCGCCCTTCGTGACGGGAACGAACCACTGGTTCGTGGTCGTGTTGAATACGTGCAGCTCGTGGACGATACCTTCGTTTCCACCGCCGAACACTATCATGAGATCCTTTATGGCGACGGCCCGGTGTCCATGCCGGGGTCTCGGCTGGGGACCCGTCGGATTATACACTTTTTTCCACTTAAGAACGGCGTCTTCCTTCATCATCTTGATACATTTGTCACAGCGCTTTTTACCGTGTGTATTCCATAGACAACAGCACAGATTGTAAATAAGAAGCTAAAGTAACATAATCCGTTTCGGTAGACGCTTGCAACACTCGATAATTTAATTCGTTTCGAATTTTGTAGGAGAATATGAAAGCGTTTTTGATATTCGTAACTAAAGCTTTAACCGGTTATCAAAAATAACTGACATTATGCCTGGCTGCGTGGAAGCTCTTAGAACGCTCAAATTATAGACAATATGCATTCACAATTATTATTTTCTTTTTCCATTATTATTTACATGAATAATATTTAATACTGGATTATGATATATGGATTACGAAATTAGTTTGCATTTTATGTTTGTTTGATAATATGTTATAGGTATATTTCTTTATGAATTCGGAGTGGACATAAATATTATAATTAAAAGATATATTTTTTGTAATCCCGGTAATCTAGGCACTACGTAGTAGTCGTTCAAACTATTTGGATAAAATCATTAATTTACTAACTTTTCAGCCTGAAGCTTCTTACAAGAAACGAAAATATAGGTAATTAATAATATATAAATTCTACAGGTTTTAAAAAGGTTTGTCTTGTCTTGGAAAGTCTTGATAATGGTGTTACATCCGAAATAGCTATCGACAAACCTTTTAAAAACCTGTAGAATTTATTATCAATTATATTTTCATTTATTGTAAAATGGAATTCTACCAAGTAAATGCTTACTCAATAAACTGAAGCTTCTTGTGAATTTGAATAATCAAATTTACATAATATGGCGTTCTCTACCTACCTAGTACCTACATTTTATTACACAGAGGGGGATCGTCTAGACAGACTCTAGTCTACTTTGGCGGATACACTATTTATTTTGTAAAAAATAATTATCTAAAATAACGGCCAATCATCTAAAATTTTCACACTTCTAAATCTAAAACATTCATCATGCTTATTCAGTGCTCGAAAGAGAAAATTCTACGACTGAAGTGGTCGATGATGTGCTCGATTTTTGTGTTATAATATTATACCTACATACTGTCATCTCCCGTCAAGTCGGGAGCGAGAAAATGGATTCATCTCCTCGCTCAGTATGCTGGTTGCTGGACATCGTCTGTCATTTGTGACTTGGAAGTGAACAATTTAAACACCGGAAAGATGGTCGAAAACGGCGATTTTTATTTCAATACTATTGGGGTTTGGTTACATTTTATACATTTTGTTATAATTTTTGCAGAGGTCGAAATGTAAGTAAGTGTTTACAATTTCGATATGCTCCGTCTCCTGCGCGGGAAAATCGTTCGCTGTCTGGAGTCGCGACACTGCAAAAATACAACATACGAGTTGACATCACCGCCTACAGGAAAACCGTAGATTTCCACGACCAAAGGAACATTGCGTTCCATTCATTCACGATATAGGAACACAAGATATATAAGGCTGTGCTTAGAGGCATCCCAACCGACACGGACGAGAACGATATAAAAGAGGAATTAATAGCACTCCAATATCCAGTGATTAATCAGCGCTCAAAATGGAAAAGTTTACGAACCGGAGCGCTCGACAAATTTTACATAGTCATCAAAGATATTTACATAGTCATCAAATCGTATGTGTATTTTATGAAAATAAGTGTGTCAGATTTTCTATTCTATGACCTATCTAGCTCAGACGCTCAACATATTTTTTCCACGAGACGGAGCGATAATTTTACAAATTTCACGAGCCGGAACAGCGCTCCGGTGCGTTCCGTTCCATTTCGAGCCCTGAGTGATTTCCGTCCAGAGAATGCGCCGCGGACAAGATCGCGGGCCACTTCCACTTCTCCTGCTCGAGACAAGAGTATTTTCGAGCTGGAGACTCTGCTTTACTACCGAGTGAAAGTGGAGTCTCTAAGGAGGAAAACGGCCGCCGGACAATGCCACCGATGCCAGGGCTTTGCACACTCTGGAAGCAATTGCCACGCCCCTCCAAAGTGCGTGAAATGTGGCGATAGTCATCTAACACAGGAGTGCGATCACACTCGGGACATGGCACCCGCCACATGCGCGAACTGCGCGGGTCCTCACCCAGCCAACTACCGCGTCTGCCCGAAATTTCCGCGCCTCGGAAATATGAACGTGAACCACAGACGAGCATGGCCGTCTCCCCCATGGCAGAGACAAAGCCAGACCACCCAGAACGAGACACGTGCAGCATCAGCCTACACACGACCTCAACAAGACGATCACCGTAGCGGAAAAACGACGCACACTAATACCAAGTTAGTCGCTTATCCTCACCGATATCCAAATACCAACGGCAAGCCCTCCTTCAACTCCAATTCAGACCTCAAAAGTCTGGAAATTGCAATTTCACAATTGCAAAAAACTATGGAGCAAGCTACCTCCATGGTAGCCCAAGCCACAAAACTTGTCCAGCAAAATGGCTACTAAGACCAATCTGACCTCTCTACAGACGGCCATCTGGAACGCTCGCGGTACTTTAATTATTGATAGGGGGGAAACCATCTATTTCCTATCCAGGCACGACATCGACATACTCCTAGTTAGCGAGACCCACCTTAAACCTAACTCCCGCATCCATTTTCCAAACTACACCACGTACAGAACAGACAGACTAGCGAACAGAGGCGGCGGAACCGCTATTTGTATTAAGTCTCATATAGACCATTGTGAAGCACCTCCAGCCCCACAAAGCCGGGCACTAGAATCATGTTCAATTATAGTCAATACCCGTTCTTCCGGCAACGTTAAATTGACTTCTGTATACGTTCCTCCTTATAATATAGTTGACTTGATAACCAGATCAGATCTAGACAGCTTACTGGACGATGATGTTACCTCCACAATCATCGCGGGCGATTTCAATGCCAGGCACTCGTCACCTGGCATAATCGTTCCAAGAACTTCAGAGGTAAAATTATATATGAATTCATTGAAGATAACAACATAACCTTAGCCGCTCCATCTGAGCCCACTCACTATCCTCCAAATCACATAGGTCAACCTACTATCATAGACTTTGCTTTATTCGCGGAAACTGATTTCATACACGAAATTAGTGTAGTTAATGAACTATCCTCAGACCACAAGTCGGTACTTTTACACTTAGGTGACCCATCAAATGTGATCCTTGCAATCAACAGACGCATCAGAACCCAAACTTCTTGGGATGACTTCAAATCAGCTTTAGAGGAAAAGCTCACGCAGCCAACCTTACTTAACACTGATAGCATAGACTCCGCAGTCGCGACATTCACGGGCGAAATACTAGATGCCGTAAACTCAGCCACCGTAGTTAGACCATCAAATCATACACTCCGCCTAGACATCTCACAGCGCCTTAAAGATAAAATCAGAGAGAAAAATATAGCACGTAAGGAGTGGCAGGAGCAAAAACTCCGCACATCCAAAATCATATACAACAGGTTGATACCAGAGATCAGGAAAGAACTAGCAGAACTAGTTGACGCCAGTTGGTGCCAAAAAGTCAATAACTTAGTCAAGGGCAGCCCACCATACTGGTCCCTAACAAAAATCTTAAGACAGACCAAGCAGAAGATAACTTATATACAGGGACTTAATGGTCCTATATATTCATCTATAGATAAAGCCGAAGCATTCGCAATCAGCATAGCCAAACAATTCTCTCCAAACACAATAGACAGGAACAATTCGGAAATAGTTAATCATGTTAGACAAATCACCAGGAAAGTCAGGGATATCTACAATAAAATGTCAGATCCTCCGCCAAATCCTCTAAAATCGGGCACGGTCACGGAAATCGGTTGCCTCATTAAGTGGCTTAATAACCGAAAAGCCCCTGGTAATAACGGTCTAACAAACAGAGCTGTCAAAAACCTCCCAGACAGAGGTATAGAAATACTTACGCGGATAATGAACGCCAGCTTAGAACTCCAATATTTTCAAGCAGCCTGGAAAGTAGCGGACATAGTCCTTATTCCAAAACCCGGCAAAGACCTGACTAGACCAGAAAATCATAGACCTATTAACCTCTTGCCTACTTTAAGTAAAATCTTTGAGCGAGTCATAAAACGCAGACTTCAAATAATCATGATCGATGACGCAGACCTCATCCCAGAAATCCAACATGGATTCAGAGCAGGACATTCGACCAACCATCAACTACTTAGGGTTGTCGAATACATAACTAAAGTATTTAACTATAAAGTCTTCACAACAGGCATCTAGACATAGCAAAAGCCAATGACAAGGTCTGGATCAAAGGTCTTATACTTAAACTTTCAGAATCAGGACTCGACATAGCCATGATTAACATGATAAGCTCCTTTCTCCGGAATAGGAGCTTCAATGTTAAACTTAACGGAATTAGATCCACAACAAAAATACCCACAGCCGGAGTCCCACAAGGATCCGTGTTAGGTCCCACCCTGTACAACCTGTACACGAAGGACATTCCGATTCCCACCGACAGTTACGGTAGCTCGACCATCGTAGCCCAATACGCAGATGACACAGCTATCCTAAGCAAATCGCTCAATCTCAATAAAGCAATCAAACAAGTCCAGACAGCGGCAAACCAAATATCCAACTGGTGCGATAAATGGCGTATTCAGATTAATCCATCTAAGAGCACTGCCATTCACTTTGCCAGACATACGAATAGGCACCGCCTTAAAATAATAAATCTCAAAATGCACAACCACTTAATTCCTTGGGATAAGTCGGTTAAATACTTAGGTCTTACGATAGACAGCAAACTTACGTTTAATCAACACATTCAAGTGAAAAAACGCCAAGCCGTAATAGTCAATTCAAGACTTCGACCCATGATGGGTCCCAGGAGTAAACTGTCTACTCGAGCAAAACTTCTGCTCTATTCAGCAATCACCAGACCAACAATCACCTACGCAAGTCCCATATGGGCTTACTCAAACCCCAGGCACATTCAACTCTTTCAGACCATTCAAAACAAGACATTGCGACAAATCACTGGTGCACCATGGTTTGTACGCAATACTACACTTCACGAGACCTTAAAATAGAAACCATTCACGAACATATCATGAAGTTGTCGAAGAAATTCTACAAGTCCATGATAAACCATCCCAACGCGACTATTAAAAATTTATTGATCGCAAACGGAAGCGACACTGACCGAAGGCAATCCTGATGAAGAAGCAACCACCATAGTTCCTTCACATCCACACCACAGAATTCCATCATCCGAGCGACTAATCTGTTATTTTTCAGTGCAACATAAGCAGAAACATTGATACCCGACCCTCCCTCGAGGATAATAAAAGATGAAAGGCACCCCGCCGCTTGTGGCAAGTGCGGGCGGAGGGAAATTTCCTCCCTAATTTAAAAAAATATAAATACACACTTTCATTTCACTTCATCTCAGGTATATAAGTATAAAAGATAAAATACTGCTCGGGGGGGACAATCGGGCTATCAATGTTACTGCAGAGATCTTCACCGGAAACCACCTGACCAGTGATGTGACCTGAATCTGGGTCACACCACGGCCAGGATGAAGAAAAAGTATTGTTTGTATATGCGAGTATATAAACCTGTGCGTGTTTTTGTATGTAATTACAAATGCACGTACCCTGTCCAAGCCTACAAAAAAGCCAATACCACACTTAAGATGAAGGAGATAGGGGGCCTAGCCCCGGAGCTCCAATTATAAGTAAAAGGCTATATACTGAAGAAGAAGAAAATTGAACAATCAGTTAGCTTTGGGCCGGACTTGGCCCTGACTCAGCTTAGCATAATAGTCTTGCTTGCTCTGAAAACGGTATACACGGTTAGCCGTGACCCTATCAGAGTACAGTGAGCTATTGTGGTGAGCCAGGAACAAGCTCAGGTTTCGCCATATTTCCACCTTCAACATCACAACGAACTCATTTCAAATTAATAAGGAAGTCCCTGAAAGTACCCTTATAGGTTCCAAAATATTAATTGAAAATGTACAAACAAAAGTATTATTGCATTTAACTTATACACAAACCTACTCAAAACAACACAGCCTAATTTCTCGTTTATCGGTCCTTTGTCTATTGCACTCGGTGTACCTACAGCATGGGCCCCACATCCTGAAACGAGCCCTCAGGCTAGGATATTTGACTGGCCGCCTACCTACCGCTAAGATTAAAGGGAGTGTGAAACACTACATTAACGTTTTTCAAATTGTGTTTTAGTTCAAATTAAGGTTATGTTACACCCCCGTATTTGTCCCTATTTGGGGATGTCTCTGTGTATCTGGAGAGGCCCGAGTCGGTATCAAATCCAACAAAAAGTAAAGCGCTGATTACGAAAATAAATAAAAAATAATAGAGCCGGCAATGCCGTAGATTATGACCGTTGAAAAATATTGCAACGTCGCCGTTTTTCGCTCTCGTTGAAAGCAAAACACAAGATGGCGGGAATATGTTGCAAACAGCCAAACAGTAAACACGCGCATTTCGTCCTCCGTAAAATAAATTATTAAAAATGTAACTATTATATAATATTAACTTAAATATACCTTGCCGTTTCCAAAACAATTCCGGTGTGTTATTTGTTCACCTCCAAGTCCTAAAGTCCAGACGAAAAACCAGACAACAAAATAAAAGTGACAGCTTGCTATTCACTTTCGAAAATGGAGGGAAATGACAGTACTTATACAGTGAATTATTAGCCATTTTTAATAAAGATATTTTATTAATGGAGCTGTCGAGTATCGACACATAATAATCAGAAAATATATTGCACAATTATATAATTTAAAATGTTCATGGCCACGAAGTATAATAGCGCCTTTTTTAACTTTTAAAGCTAATTTAATATGTGTGTTTATCTCACTTATCTGGTCAACCCGACACACCGGGCCCCCAGGCTAGAGCCCTGTCAGCCTTCCCCAGCCATGACCTACACCTCCGGAATTCGTATGGACACCGAGAAATTTTCAGTTCCATTAGGAATTGGGTTTCTAAAAAAACCCGACAATAGTGTTTCGAAATTTTTGTGTTAGAATTTAAAATCTAAGAAATATTTCTAATCTGATTCTTTATGATCTGTTTAAAATCATTCTGATAATTTTTATGTTTGGGGGGAGCCAGGGCCCCTTGCCCCCCCCCTGGGTGTGCCACTGCTAAGTATTCTTTACGCCGGCGCTACATTGGCACACAAGTCAGACGATTTACAGTCTTCGGACTTTTTTTTCGCGTGGAGCACCCCAGATCTGCAGACGTTTTAATCCGCAGACCAGGCTCGTTGGATTTCCAACATGTTTGATTTTTTACTCTCCGAGTTGCCAGACTTCGTCCGTCGATCTCAATGCAAATTCGATTTGTCTTTAAGACGCGATCATTAGAACCGAAAAAATCTGTAATTGTTTTAAACATTTTCATTGAGTCATTTGTTTGTTTACACATTAGAAAATGAGATAGTATTTATCAATTATTTTTTTTATTTGTATTTATTAAATTCATAAAATAAAACGTAGGTAGAACTTAATGTTGTTTTCACTGCTATATTATTTTATGCAAGTCTACATATAAATAACACAAAATTATAGGATTATTGGAAGACATTACGATAATCGCAACTTTTGACAGCTCGACTTTTTTATTCGTTCGTTGATCAGTAGCAGAGCATAGACCTGACGATTTATTGTCCTCGGACTTTTGGCTCGCCAATGGAGCGCTGGCATTAGAAAGTTCTAAGAATATTAATTTAGTTAAACGTTTACAATGCCGAAACTTCGCCGAAACAAACTGGCCCATTTAAGCAGGAAAACTATGGAAAACGGGAGAGTGTTTACAAGGGCCAAAAATAATTCAGCTAAATTCTTTCTTTCTTTCGCTCTTCCCTCAGTCGTGCAGCTAAAACCTTCCAAAGCCCGGAAAAAAAACACCAATATTTTACTTGTCAACATCACGTTCTACGTGATATTTCTGTTTCGGTCGGAGCTTGATCCTGATTTTTTTTTGTAAAAATGTGAAAAAATAAGTATCCTAGTACAAAACTGTTTTGTCATTCATTCCGGCAACATGACGATAAAAAAATACAAATTCCCAAACAAAAATAAATCTGACAAGCGATCTCATGTGAAGTTGGCAATTCAACAGTAGGTTATGTTTTTTTCTGAAGTGGAAATTTTTATAAGTGGCGATTGTATACAAATTTTATATGTTAAAATTTTAAATTCACTGGTTTAATCCACCTTGAAAATGGTTTTAAATGATCGGATAGTCCCTTTTTGATGCTCAAAAACAATTGGAAGAATGGCAAACAAAGGTAACTTGGATTTTATGATGTTTGAATATTGTGTATTCCGTACAATGGAACGCCATTTTTGTAAATTAATCGCTCTATTTAAAAAATATTTAAAATGCTTTCAGACGACTAAAATTTAATGCGACTATTAAAATAGATGAAGGGAAAGGTCGATTGATTATTCCAAAAATTTTTAATTCTCATTTAGCGTTCGAAATTGAGAATTATGTTCAATTGAGAGCGTAAACTTTACACCTGACTATTTGGACAACTTTACGATTTGTTCGAAAGGAACATTGGAAAATATTTTGTGTGCATGTCAAATTTAAACTTTCAGGTAGAATTGCAAGGGAAGTTAATCAAAATTGTCATTTTGTCAGAATCAATCGTATCCAACGCTGTTTTGTTACATTTAATAAGGTTAAATATGTGTTAAGAAAGGGCATTCACCTTATCTTTAATGGTAGAGTATAATAGGCAAGCCATTTTTGATATGTAAATATTATTATAATGCTTGTTATTGCTAATTAATGTCGTTCTATATTTAAATTAAAGGGCTATTCCTCAAGTTCTGTCATTTTCATTATTCAAATGTGTTGCCAAATGGAGATTAATAATTATCAAGCAGTGGGTGGTTGGTTATCTACATTACTAATTTGTTAACATTTTCTATACATTTATTAATCATGTGTGGTACCATCATCAATAATATATGTTTGTTACATTTTGTTGCTTTGAATTTATTATATTATTCTAGAATATAAATACATGTGTACCTACCACGTTGACCTAGTTTAATACAACTTATTTATATCCCAATTTTTCTTGCCTGTTAACTATTGTAATATTCGTATTTTGAAGTTAAGAGATTATTCTGCAAAACTATCTTTATAATGTAAAACTCTCATACCTACATGTAGAGATGTACTTAAACATATTTTTTTTATATTTCCATAACATTTGAATAATCTGTTATTAAAACAATAAATACATCTCCAAATTTGTAAGCTCATTAATCTTCAAGAATACATTCCATGGGTTGGGGTTTCCTACTCCACTTCAGGGTTAAGTGGAACAATGAAAATGATGTGTAATATGAATAAGAATACTTAGTCATCCTCAATAGATAGTATGGAATAGAAGACACCCTCATTTTTTTATGAAAAACATTAACAAATATCTACTCATCATATCATTGCGAAAATTTTAACAGAGATTTGAAGTCTGTTTTCAATCAAATACGATTGATAATTTTGATTACTATTAAAATAAAACCAATGCCTACAGTTTTTTTCACTTCCTGTACAATTTGATATTTGGGGCTTACGGCAATTGGCTTGAAAAGTGACGGTATTATAAATTCTTCTTCTTCTTCTTTCACCCTGTCACGTCCCAACATTGGGGCATAGGGCAGGCACAAGTTGGCGCCACTTCCCTCGGTCCATCGCCAACTCCTGGGCCTCCCGCCATGTCAGACCTGCAGCACGTAGGTCGCTTTTGTAGCATCGCTGCAGGGTGAGGGAGGGCCGGCCACGGCGACGGAACCCTTGAGGCTGTGCCACAAAGGTACGAAGTGCCACACTCTTTGGCGGCATCCGGAATACATGTCCCAGCCACCACACAAATATACCACATAAAAAAATTGGGATATAGTACCGCAGTTGGTAATTGTGCCGCAGATGCCGTCATAAACTTTCATGATTTTTTTTTTCGGAAACAGTTTATCCCATCTAGACAATTATATTAAATACCTTTTCTGTTAGTGCAGATGCATTTCGATCCAATAATTGTTAGTTTAAAGTTTGAAATTTTTATACATTTCGATCCATCATTACTTATTATCACTATCATTATCACACACTAAAATTAGGTTAGGTTAGGTTTGGTCTAACAAGAAAGTAATAAAACATCATGCGGTTATCAGGCACTATTACCAAAAAAAGTTGTATTGTTCGGACATGTAATAATAAAGATCGGGGAAATCTCGGCAAGATAAGCCAACCTCAAACACATTTATTATTGACGGTATATGATGGGCTTTTAGCTTAATTTGCATAGGTTTTCTACGTAGGTACACAATTTCGGACAGTTTGTAAGGCAACCGAGGCCAATCATTCATTGGTCAGTATATTGGTATTAGGCGGTAAGTTGCCAATTGATTATGAATTTGATAATGAGATTACTGAAACTTAAACTGAAAATGGATGTGAAAAATTCTAACTATATTGGTCTTTTCCAAAGATATTGAAATCTCTTTCTATTGAGATACATCCTAAATGTATGAAATTTTAGCTAAAAAAGGACCACTTGTCCACATATTATGAAATTAGCTACAAGTGACTTCGCATTACAGGTTCATTTGCAGAGAACTTCACACTACTGCTTTGACATTTATTTGTCAATTTGCAGGCTGTATAAAAAAACAATCCATCACAACGAGGAGATAAGCAGTCAATAATACTGCACTTCAGCATTATTATTTAATTGAAAATCATGTAAAATTTGTGTAAAAGCGTTTATAACTGCGCTTGAGTTAGTAATCACAATGAACATAAAAAAATGACCGCCATTGTGTATGTAAGAAAATTGGAATAGCATCTGAGCGATTTTAATATTTGTGGAGTTTGGGTGCTAAGTAGCCACCTCCACTCTGTCTGGCCTTCTGCTCTCCTCCAATCGATCACTGCTAGCACTTGAAAGTTTCTCTATCATCAAGCCAACCAAGTCTTGATCTTCCCACACTCCGTTTGCCTTCTGGTATACTAAATGTGAAACATTTTGTCGGTTCTTGATTACCCGTATGTGTCACGTGGCCAGCTCATTCATTGCAGGAGTTTGGTTTTGAAAAATCTGATGACATCAGACTTATAGAGCACATGATTGAGGACGTCGCCAGGTGCCATTCTCGTAGATGGAGCAAAAAATCTTTTGCACACTCAAACATCTGTCGCTTCTAGGAATTGACAGTTTGACACCGCCAAAAAATGTCATTCCTTAAGGATCTAATTTCTATAGAACCTGAAGGAGTCCTAAACTAGTGTCGGGCTGCCACATATAAATTTGAGCAGTCATAATATTAGTTGTAAGTTAGGTTTAAGATTTTTGTAAAAGAATCTGTTTGAGTTACTTAGTTTGATTTATTTGTATAAAATATAATCAGTTATAATACTCATATAATATTTATCATTATTTAAATATATTTTCAGATGCCGCCAAAGTCCCGGTTGTGCAGCAAATGTTGTCGTGTTCCGATAAAGTATTGAAAGATGGAGTCGTCCCTTCGAGCCGTTCTATTGTCACGCCGAAATCTATTATGACAACTGCAAATAAGATCGCGGCGATCCCTACTAAGGTATTTATACTTTATGTTTTAATATCTGTTGACGGCAGATGAGATTTATTTACGAAGGTATAAACTGCATAATTTGGAACAACTCAGAAACATGGGATGCGACATTAACTTATATCCATTACATTCTGGAAATTTAGCTTTATTGGTTAAGTATAAAGACTGAGAAAATACATTTAATAATTAAAACCTGATCCGTGCCATGGACGAGTTAACTCGCCAAAGCATGTATGTCGCGTCAGGCCACGTAGGAGCTTACTCGTGAGTTCTTGTAAACGTCATAACTTCTGAATAAACATTCGTGTATATTTTCTAAACAATTTTTATCATTTTATTGTGAAAATATTCACTATAAACTCGATAAACATGTTGTGTTAGTAAGTTTTCACAAATATTTATCTATCATATTTTTTAGGGGATTTATTTTATTCCGAAAATAGATGGTCTACAAGTGTCCATCTAGTAAAAATTGGCTGGCAGTGATAAGGTTAAACAAGACTGGTGGTTGGTGTTGTGTGTGAAATTAGTAACGCTTATCAGTGCGCGAGTCTAATACTACAAGGTTCTAAAAACATAACAATTACGTAGTATTCTAAACTGGCTCATTTTTAGTTTTGCCAAAACTCTCGCAAGTCGTGTTGCCGAATCTCTGACTATGAGCCAGTAGTAATGTGTGCAGTATACAGGAGGTTGGACAGAGAAATTGAAATGTTTTATATACGCTTTGTATACAAGACAACAAATAAAGTATACCATAAAGCACCACATTATTGAAAATAAGGTTTGATAGCAAGGAAAGTATCAAGAAAAAATGGTAGGGGGCTCAGTGCGACAAGCAAATACGACACGCGATCTAGACACTGCCATAGCCCCGTATACGGATAAGTAAGTAATATACAAGTTAGCGCCGTCTACTTTTTGCTGATGGCAAGAAATGGTTTTTGTACACTATATTTTTGTTGTGGTGTCAGTACAATAGTCCCCTCTCGAGTGATTGCGCTGTACACACCAGTTTCTCATATAAACTTTACTATAGGGCACTCGGCATAATATATTGGGGTGAGACATTGTGAGATAAATACACTATACTTATAGCCACAATAATTTAACACCCACAATGGATGAGTGTTGACATGTCTGCTTATGAAGTCGTGTGTTTTTTAAGAATTTACAAACATTTTACTAAAATTAAAAAACATCCAAAAACGTTTAATCTGATTAACCCACATAAAGCCAAACATTCAAATAGCTGCCCTGAGAATTGATGTTTTTAGACTTATCAACATATTCACGCCATAAACATTGCAGTTAAATTTGAATATATAATACACACCACAGGTCTTCTTTCTTCCAAGATTCGACAAGACTGCGGTGTGCAGTCTGGACTAGCGATCCTCGAGAAACTCATCACCATTTCAGACATTAAAATTCAATATAACTTTGAAATAGTTCAACTATCCACACTCTCGCCGAGATTACCCGAGCGAGATTGAACATGAGTGTAGCAGAAAAGTTCGGCCCCCTCGTGTACTAGAATCAGGGAAAGTTTCTGCGAGAGCTTGGAGTCTGCATCAGATGTATAATTTTTGTCATTGGTGTTTGCGTCAAATTGGCATGTTTTATGTATCCGCATTAGGATCTTATCGATTATTAAAACAATTTATGAGGCTGTATACCGTATAGTCTGAAAACACCAGAGGACACAATTACTGGTGATTTTGATAAATAAATTTTAAATGGTGTAAATTAATCAATCGGAACATGTGTTTGGGTCTTTCAAAACATTTTTTTGTGCTTAGGCTGTTTTGTTAGTTCCAAATACTTAATTGGTTTTAAATCATAATAATTTTTTATTCAATTATTAGTCAAGTAAGTAAATTACCATGTTCGCTCCTGAGTGGAGGTTATATTAACAGACTTTTTTTTACGAGGAATGATTGTTAGTCATTCACCCAACCCATTGGATCCTTACACCGGATCAAATACACATTGAAAAAACATCATGCATATTTCTTGTGGCCAGCCGCGGGATTGAATCTGTTACCCATGGCTTCAGAGACTGCCAGCCATGCCACAATGGATGATGAAAGAATTAGTCATGATATAAGAAATATTGTCAATTACGATTTAAAGGATATTAGAATTAATACAAATGGTTTTATTTTAATTTTTAGTCACTTACAAAATATAAGGTAACTAAAAATTAAATTTCACCATTTTTTGGTGTGTCCATAAAACGTTATGTGATGTTTAGCCACCGTTTTAGCAAAATCTTGTTTCAACTAAATCAAACTTAAATTTTATAATTCCCGAGTAAAAATATTCCGTAATTAATTCTGAACGATGATTTCATCATCTTTGAGTTTTAGTAGGTACCTGCAATTATTTTCCGCAACTTTCCTCATATACTAATATTTAACTACAAAATAATTCTTATCACAGTGCGTACAGTGTTTGATTTTGCAAACATGAAACAGAATGATTACAATTTTGTTTTTAGTTTGGGTCAAATTGCCTTGTATTTATTTATCTGTACTAAGATGCATTTAAAATTTTTTGAGATTTTCCGCTGTAGGTACTTAACTGTAGTAATGAATCCATAAACATATAATTGTATAAAATATAATTAATCTGTTGATTGTGATTAATTTTTTTACTATGTTAGTATCACAACGTTTATCAAACAATATCATGTGACAGATACATTTGTAAAACAAGGGACTGAAACAAATTATGAATGATTCTTTGGCTATGTCCGCCCCTTAGTTGGAGCATATAGACACCACACGGCGCCTCCAAGAATCCCTGTCGCTCGCCAGTCTTCTTGCTTCGTTCCAGGTCAAACCAGCATCCCGTAGCTCCGCCGTATACACTCTATAGATAGTATTTAGCGGCCTTCCAGGATACCGGAATCCGGTCGACTTAAAGAACAGGCAAGCCGGGTTAAGGTTCTCTTCTGGCATCCGCAGCACGTGGCCGAGCCAGGTCCAACGTCGCCTCTTCACTCTCAGTGTGATGAGAGGCTGCTTGGTGCATTCTCTTATCTCCTCGTTGCTCCTAAAGTCATACCACCACCGGACACCCAGTATCCGTCGCAAACATCTGTTTTCGAAGCTTAGTATACGGTTGCTGTGAGCCTTCTAAGGTGCCATGATTCGCTACCGTTAAGCAGGTCCATCAGAATGCAAGCGTCGAATAGGCGGCATTTGGTTTTGACCGAGTTCAATCGTGAGTCCCAGTCATTCCGCATCGAGTTGAATGTTGCTCCAGCCATTCCCATTCGGATAGCGAGCTCTTTCTGCAAAATGCCATCTCCCGTGATGTGTACCCCCAGGTACTTGAAGCTGTCGATGCTCTCGATGTTTTGTCCGTCGCTAATAAGAGGGAAATCTGGATCGGGACAGGTGCTATCACACAAAACGTTGTTTTTCTTCGCGTTGATTTTCAAATAAAAAAAGATGAGTTATGAATGATTACTAGTAGGTAACCATTAAATTAAACAATCAAAATTTCGATAAGCCACATTTTAGTTCCATGTTTCTCTAAAAGATTGTATAACACGTTCGTGGACACGTGTCAGCTAATAAATGTTAATTAAAAGGTTGCTCCTTCAGCAGTACTGATCACCAAACTTTCTTGAAGGTTCAGTTCCAGTGAATCGTTCACGGGGTTCATTGATATTTTGCAAATACCATGGTGACGGCCAAAATTTCAGATTTAAAAGGATTATCATTAATTTGGATAAATTCTGTATTTTCAGTTTAGATTTATGTATTTCATGGTGCTGACTATTAATTTGATGTGAAATTTGATATTTTCCAATTACATGGCATTAACGAATAAAAAAAGACAGGAAGGAACATACTGATTTATTGCAGTATAAAAACGGGCAACCAAATTTGCCATCTTGGAAAGCGACGATTTTGCGTAAACAAATATCACGTGGTCTGTACGTGTGCAGTAAACTTCGTATGTGTTTGTAATTTTGTGTATTTTATGTTTGTGTATCACTCAATGTCGGCCATATTTGTCGGTCTTTCTGATTGCCGTGATTTGTCCATTATGGTCATTCCTTATTTTTTTTATTCGTAGCATGGCATCCATATTTTAAATTTATATATTGTCATCATCAGATTTGATTGAAACATATAATATTTTATTGTGCTAAATTAAATGGAAACTTAGTAATTTGAAATGTTAAGCCTGTAAAATATCAAAATGGCCGCTTTTATTGAATTTTAGTTTAACGTATTTTATGATACTGAATAGGATTTTGAAGATAATCTATATAGGTACTGTGCAATTGCAAGCCCATAAAATACCAAGATGATAGATAATTTTTAGATTGTTATTGGACAATTAAAGTACTAAATTGTTACAATAATTGTTTAAAAGCTGTGCAAGTTTTGTCAAGTAGTTTTTGAGTTATAACCGAACAAACAGTTTATTATTAGTATAGATTGTTTACGCACATACTTGGATGGGCTTCCCACCTAGTGGACAACATATTTTTTTTAAATAACTGACCCCAAATTACGACGCATACACCCTGAGCAAGCCAAAACTAACATATCACTTAACATCAAAAAAGAGGTAATTGTGATAAATATATTACATTTATCACTTTATGTATTCTGGCGGTTAATTATGTAAAAAAGTTAACTGTCTGAACTGAACTGTCAAAAGGTGATATCTTTTAACAGCCCCTCTCTCTACCGTGCTAACTTTGAGAACGAGACGGAGTATGTCAATTTTACATATTGAGAATTGAGACGCAAGATCCGACTGTTTTGCTGCAATCGCAATGACGTGACTAATAAAATTGTAGGTTATATTGATATGTCTGACATGTCAAAACAAAATTCTTGTGTTCGCCTAATCACCGACTGTATGGCGCTGTTCGGCTTTATCCGCTTGTGTTCGGTCTTAATCGTTTGGGTTCGGCACCACGCATATAACCGAATTTTTACCGACATGTCTACCAACATAAATTTTTGCCATATTATGAATTAGAGATAGCCGCTAATAGCCGTTCAGTGTAAAGAATAGCTTTCGTGCTAATTTGGACGAATGAAAATAACGGAAACGTGATAATCGTTAAGAATAGACCTGCAGTAAAATAAAAATACATTCCAATACAAATTACCTTCGAGGCAACTTAACTAGATGTCACTATAATTAAAATAATTATATTTCAATAATAAATATTCTAAAAACCGATATTATTATTACAGTAATTATTTAAACAATAGTATATATTTTAGCAAATTGTATTTTATTTCAATCAGGCTTGTATTTTGGCATATTATTTCGGCATATACCTATTCCAAAATCGGCGGTACAGCGCTTACGTTACATACCAATACTATTATTAGAATTTAATAAAGCCATTTCTCACCACTTCTTGGGACCTCGTGGTTAGATAAGTATGATTTAATAAAACATTTAATATTAAAATGCAATTAAAATATTAGGTAAAATATACCATAAGAGTAAGAAAAATATTTTGAATAAGATCTCATATTCGCCTGATGCAATTATTCATCAGTAACCTAATAAAATGCATTTATTTATTTTTGGTAAAAATCAATGTTTTTTAGTTGGAAAAAAAAAACATTGAAACTTTCATTAATTGAAAAACGGTGTGAGAATCACAAGAAAACTTACTAAACAACATTAAATTGATAAATTTGTTTCAAAAACTTCTTGGAACAATACAAAATCACGAACAGTCGAACCCTTATCCATTAGCATTAGCCATTTTTTCTAAATTGTCTGTCGGTTTCTCTGCAATAAAAAAATATTTTTATTTTTCCTATTGTATTTAGATAGAGATTGATTGAATAAAATGAAGCTGACAATAGATTTCTATTTCTCCCCCGAATCCTCTACCTACCAGAGGCATCTAACAGAAAAATTGCAAGCTTCATATTTTTCCGCTAGGTGCCTCTGGTAGGTAAAGACCATAGAGGTATTAAATAAACTATAGACTTCGCTTTGAGTGCTTTCATGATTTACGGCTATGCTCATTCAAAAGTATTTTAAATCTTTGTTATGATAACCTATTTTGCTTTAATAAATTATAAATAATTTAAATGGATTTGTGTTTTGTACTATTCCATTCGAGTCGTTTTTTGCAAAAAATTATAAATAATTTGTTAAAGACTCATATCAGATGAACATCTGCTTTATAAAAATGCATTTCTTGAATAGTGATAACATTATATTTATTCATTCAAGGTGAGCAAGAGAGAAAATGTTATCACTGATTTGCCCTCTAATGTTCAAGGTTTTACTTCACTTGCCCTCTCAAGTTCAAGGTTTTAAGGAAATGTGTACTTTAATTTATTGTTATATGATTATATCAATCATGTTCCATCATTTATCTCGAGGAAATATGCATTTTATATCAAAACCGGAAATTATAGCTTCTGTTATTATTGTAACTTATTCCGTTGTATTATACCTACCCGATAATATACAGGATGACTTAGGGTAGGTACTTCGTTAAAATTGCTTTCAAAGATGGTAATAGAGATCAGTGGCGGCCGGTGGTCTTCAGAATAGCATTTTCCGGTAGTGCGCAATGGTTTACCTTCTATAAAGAGAAGATCTTCTTCTTTCACCCTGTCACGACCCAGCATTGGGGCATAGGGCAACCACAAGTTCGCGCCACTTCCCCCGGTCCATCGCCCACTCTTGCGCCTCCCGCCATGTCAGACCTGCAGCATGTAGGTCGCTTTTGTGGCACCGCTGCAGGGTCAGGGAGGGCCGGCCATGGCGACGGAACCCTTGAGGCTGTGCCATAAGGGTACGAAGTGTCACACTCTTTGGCGGCATCTGAAACACGTATCCTAGCCACATAAGGTCGTAAAGCGTCTTTTCACGATTACCTCAATCACCGAAGGCTGTCATGTTCTCTTACCGACTTCTCAGAAGGTAAATTAAATGTCTTTTTTTATTTGCTGATATGTTTTTTTATTATTTTGAATGTGTTTGAGTGGTTTAGAAATAAACGCAGCAGTTTGTATTTTCATGAAATGTTGGCGATTCATTAAATATGTTAACTGTAAAATTGTTAAAAATTAACTCGCCAATATTGTTGTAAAACAGAAACTGGCGTTTTTGTTTCTAGAGTCCTTCGTTTCGTGCGCCGATCTAAAAGTGTGTAAAAATCTACAAAAAACGCCATTACAGGAACATTCAACCACCGTTTAAGTAGTATACAATGACCTCATTGTAATCCTGTGCAAACTGAAAATCTATTTGGATCGCAATCGCTTTGCGCTCATGAATGGAGTATTGTTCATAATACTGCTACATGTTCTATTTCGCGAAGTGAATGATACACGTATGAATAACAATGAAAAGTTGAGCGATGTCTTCAAAAATGCAGGCAGTGCGTAGCACTTGCATGGTATTAGAGGAGCCGCCGCTGGTAGAGATCATTGGGTACAAAGAGTCATAATTATAAGTGTCGGGCATTTTTAAACCTTTCATAGTCATATTCATTTTAATGTTAATTTTATATATATTTTAAATGAGAAATATTATAATACTACATAAATGAGCGCAACTGTGAAAGCTTTAAAAAAGATGGTTAAACTGAGTGCGAATTGCCGCCATGCGATATAATACCGTAACTGGATTTTCATACATTTTACTGATAATTTTCATTTTAAATAATCAATACGTATATGTATATTATCTTCAAACATTAGTAAAGAAACTTTTATAACTTACGCGTTAGTTGAATGAATTATTACGAATTGTATTGTGAACGCATCAAAACTGGATTCGATATAAATGAAAAGAATTTCTTTAAAATCCAATGTCTTTTAAATTAAAAAATACATTGCAAATGTAGCAATCATACCACTCAGCATTACAAGGCTGACATACTATAATATGTAAGTTTTGCTGCCAAAACAAAACAACGTAGTGGTAACGATGGTCAGCGTTTACTCAATCATGACTAGATCAGTAGGGTCTATTATGATTTGTTTAATTGCGACGATGTCTCTTGCAATGTATGAACTGCATTTGTATAAATAGGAAAATCCATAAATCCTCACTCACATCGAGTCCGTCACTCGGCGCACTACTCATCTCGAGTCCAGTCTTTCGGTTATATTAACATCTCGGTACATCGCCAGTCAATTCAATAATCAAGTCAATATCGATTGATTAAAGAAAAGTCGACATGATCATCCGACGCCATCAGCTTCATCCCCGAACAACTTTGAATTATTTAAAAACCTCCCTATCACACTTGGGAGAAAGTTAGTAATATACTAATACGATGAGTTTGTTCAATGAATGTACGTTTTATAACAGTTTTTTGTTTTCAAATTGGAAGTTTATTTTTGAATTGTAAATGATATTTTTTATTACATGTTTTCACATTTTTTTCTTAGGTCGTATTCTTATTTGTCCGATGGTTGTTTGTCCGGTACAAATCTTGCAATCGATTTTTAACTAACTTCCCGACTAGCTAGACATTTGAGACTTTTAGAATATATCAACACGATGCCAATGCATTTTTTGATACATTTAGCCATCTTTAAGTAGAATTGAATTCATTTTTAGTTAATTCTGTTTTGTATGAAAAGTTATTTCGATACTATTATTGGTTGCTAGAGGGTCCTAGCAACTAAATTATTATAATAAATAATATATACGTGCATTACTATGGAAATCAATATGAAATGACATTTCATTATTCAGTATTTCTATCAAGTATAATTTTTTTTGATTGTTTAAGCTAGTCAAGTCTATATGATTCAACAGAAAATTTAAAAACGTTGTGTATAAAAAGTTCTTTTTATCTTTAATTATTTTATTTACATATTGATTATATTTAAAATGTAATTGCAGTTTTTGTATTCTGCCGTTAGAGGCAATACGCTCTCCGCTAATATTATTTTTTGCAGAAAATGATCTCTATTATATCTTCTATCACCATGTTGACAGCTTTCCCCAATACACTGTTACGAAAACATTGATTTAACTAACACGTAAAATGTGTTTAAAATGTGATGCATCTGTGTAGGTGTAGGTAATAAATATGCCTTGTTGTCATACTAAAAATTATTACTTACATAATTTTAAAACATTAATTTTGGTCCCCGTGAAAAAAATGTTGCGCACCACTGATTTAAAAAAAATATAGTAACTATTAAACTATGCGTAATTGAAATTCATTTATAATTAATAATTACTTTGGTTATGTTTGTAATTTACGCGCGCATCTCTACCATAATAAATAATATGAAACTCTCCAGGGTTGCGATTATGTGTAATAACAATAACTTATAAATGAATCAACTTGACAACACGATATTATAAATTAATCTGCATTTTTATGATGTTCTCTAACCATACGACATCAATTAAATTGTTACGTTGTTAAGATTTCAATTAGATTGTAAATAATTTTATTGTTTTAGTTTTAATTTAATAATGGTTACGTATATTTGCAATTAAATGTCTTTATAACAAGTTATGATATTATGCAGGTATATACAGTAACAATAGAATAATTTATTTGATTGTGCACCTGCTCGCTGTTTTTTTCAAGATAATATATAAAATATCCATAATATGACAAAAAACCATGAGACAAAAATATAATTTTGGCATAGACCGTGAACATGGACAAATATTATCGTTACAATGTTATATAAAATATTACAGAAAAAAGTACAAATATTGTCAATATTAAACTACCTAATTAAGAGTTTTTTTTTGCTTGATTCTTATGTATTTTCATAAATATTATAATTAATTATTTCGTTTCCATCACTGTTTTGATGGTATAAGAGCTGAAAATTGAACCAGAACGGAACCATACAACAAACACTGAGAACCCCATAATTAATTTTGAACCGGAATCGGAATCCTTGATTCCGAATCTCAATAACCCCGAATCGGAAGTTCTTAAAAATCACTTATCGATCACTCATTCTTGAGCCAGTTATTCGAAAGATAGTAACTAGTCAATGTGTTATTATACACTCCGACCATAGATGAAAGAATATCCGATGTAATCTCTTACAACAAATTCTTTACTACCTAATGTTAAATATACTTCACCTGGTAACAATGATTACAGATAAATTGCACATATTATATTTAGCCATAACACAGTTTAATTATGGTGATTTTCACGTTTTAATAAATGCCCGATTTAGTTTTGGATAGGTCTTTATTAATTTTGAACTGTTCTAATATAACCTATTCCTATTCCAAAAATGTAGGCATTCTGATGATACGTTAGTTGCTATGTGCTGTGAATTTTCAATATTTGCTTGGCAAACTGAGAATCGCCTTTCCTGTGTTCAAATTAAATGTTCATAAAACACAGCACTTAGACATAGGCTTCCCTCTCCGTCACAAATACGAAGATGAACGTGTTACACAGCACAGGCAAGGCCCACTATTATAGTCGGCCGTGACACGGCTAGTGCTAGTTATTGGACATACTTTGAATGCTATACTTATGGTAAATTGTTTCGAGAAAATGATGATTGTTGCATTTATTTAAATAAATGGTAATACTTTGTGAAAATCTTTATTTATTGCGAATCAGATTACAGCATTGCATTCAAATATCATCAATAATTAACACTATCATCGTAGTTCGCAATTCAGCGCCACGGCCTAAATATGCTTAGCCTCGCACCATTGAAAAATTCCGCTTTTTATCAAATTTGTTGATTTTATCATAAGTACGAGGGTGGGTCAATAATTCCTTAGAAAAAAGCATTAAAACAGTTTTTATTTTTGTATTTTTTTTTTATTTCTCAACATAATCTCCTTGGAGCTCAATACACTTGGTTAGACGTTTCTCAATTTTTTTTAAACCGTCAGAAAAATAAGTTTTCGGAAGGTCCTCAAAATAAGCATTTGTCCGATCGATGACTTCTTCATTTGAAAAAAAACGTTGTCCACTTAGCCATTTTTTTAGGTTTGGGAAAAGGAAAAAGTCACTGGGGGCTAAATCTGGCGAATACGGTGGGTGGTCGACCAATTCGAACTTCAATTCTTCAATTTTAGCCATTGATCGTAAACATGTGTGAACACGGGCATTGTCCTGATGAAAGAGGATTTTTTTCCTGTTTAAATGAGGCCGTTTTTCTTCAATTTCGTTTTTTAGCTGGTCCAATAAAAATGCATAATAATCCCCTGTTATTGTTTTTCCTTTTTCCAAATAGTCAACGAAAATAATTCCACGTGCATCCCAAAATACAGTAGCCATAACCTTACCAGCTGATTTTACGGTTTTCGCCTTCTTTGGACATGGTTCGCCTTTCGCAATCCACTGCTTTGACTGTTCTTTCGTCTCGGGAGTATAGTGGTGTATCCATGTTTCATCTACAGTCACAAAGCGACGAAAAAATTTATCCGGATTGCGTTGCATGAGCGACAACAGGGCTTTAGAGGCCACCACCCTATTGCGTTTATTGTCGACTGTGAGCAAACGCGGCACCCATCTTGCAGAAACTTTTTTCATGCCCAATTTGTCATGTAAAATAGAAATGACGCTACCTTTTGAGATCCCTGTAACCTCAATTATCTCACTCAACTTTAATCTTTGGTCACTTAACACCATATCGTGGATTTTATTGATCATTTCTGGTGTAGTCACCTCTACAGGACGTCCTGAGCGTGGTTCATCCTTTGTTGATGTACGACCACGTTTAAATTCATTTAACCAGTTATAAATAGTTGCAAGTGAAGGAGCAGATATGCCGTGAACTAAATCCAACTCATTTTTTATTTCCTTTGCTGTTAACCCTTTTATATTAAAATGTTTAATAACAGCTCTAAACTCAATTTCCTCCATTTTTGTAAACAAGCAAATTTTTTTTTTAAATGTACGAAAATAAAAAACAACAACCCGACCAATCTGATTGAAACTTCGCAGCATACTGAATCGGTAGTGCCGCTGCATGAAAACAAACCGCTTACAGTACTAGTCGCGCCACCTGTCGGCTTTTCTAAGGACTTATTGACCCACCCTCGTAATTGGGCGTGTCCCTTGATCTGTTTCTGTATAACTTCCTTTAATGGGACTGTTGACACTATAACTTATAACTTAGTTTATCCTGTGTCAACATTGATGTTAGGTACATTTTAATAATACTTAGATATTATGTATAAATTATTCATAATAACAAGAAAATTCACCAATTTAGAATTTACCTCACAACCGTGTGGACTAGTATAACCACGAATGCCTTTTGAATTCATTACAACTGATTTGAATAAATAAATACATCGAATCGTATCTCTTGTATACTAGTTAATTATTATTGTCCGATATGTCATTTTACGAGGGAGGGTAGTTTAAAAAGTTAAGATCGAGTAAAACAATTTTTCTCCGGAACAAAACAATTTTTATTCAACATAAAAAAGTTTATGTGATAAATAAACAATATTTCTTAACACTACTTTGATAATATTTGCGAATATTTGAGATAATTTAACTTAAATAATAATTTTAATTTAATTTTAAATTTTAAACTATTCGAAATTCTTGAGTAGAAGTATCATTCATGTCTTACGTGAAAAATAATGTAAGTGAGAAGGTAAATGACTAATAAAATTCACCCATTTTTTGTTTTTCCAATAAAATATTTTATCCTTTAGATAGGTATGTGATAATGTTAGCCATCGTTTTTATACTCAATTTTGTAACTTTTTGGTAAAAAAAAGTATTTTGTTACTTATTATTCCCAATGATGGCTTTTATCATCGTTGAGTTTTAGTAGGCACAGCAATTTCTCTAACTCTACGTTTTCTTTATTATAAATATGGTCTTACATACTAATATTTATCAACCAAAAGTAATTTTTATCACATGTATGATGTTAGCCATCTTAGCAAAATCTTAACTCAACTAAATTGTTTTCGTACTAAATTTGGTAACTCCCTAGTCTAACTCCTGTGGGTCTATTCTATGCTTATCGACCGCTAAAGTGATAAAGTGAAAAATATTATCAAACTTAGGGTAGGTTTGTATCAAAATATTAGCACGTATTGTAACAATTACACGAAGCCGGTTTTTATTGTTGCAATAAGTGCTATATTTTAACAGCACCTATCTTGCTGCTGTTAAAATATCGCACTTATTGCAACAATAAAAACCGGCTTCGTGTAATTGTTACAATAAGTGCTAATATTTTGATACAAACCTACCCTAAGTTTGATACTATTTATCAATTTAGTGTGCGATAAGTATAGAATAGACCCACTGGTAACTCTATCATCGTTGAGTTAGGACGTACAATAATATTTTCCACGACTGTCTACGTTTTCTTAATATTATATTATGATACATATCATTTTATTCTTGTACTCATACTAATATTTCGGCTACATTTTTTTTTATCACAGTGCAGATATATGTTAACATAACGATTAAATGTATTGTTTAGTTTGGATACATTGCCTCGTATTTATCTACTAAGATGCATTTGAGTTTTTTTTAAGATTATCATCTTTATCTGTACGAAACTTTAGTAGTTAACCCATAAACATGAATGTATTATTGTATAAAATGGCTTCATGAAGACGTTTGACATCAAACAATTTCAATTATTAGACTTCGTCCCGTCTACGGCGACCATTTATAAATGACTACTACGTACTAGGATAACAATTAAATTAATCAATAAACAATATAGATAATTAATATTATTCTAAAAGAGTGCGCCCGAGGCAAACGCACGCGGCGCCACGTTGCCACGACCGATCCAATCGTTGTCGGTTTATCGATGCTCAAAGATCCTGCGCGCGGCTGCCTTGCGTAATGTTAATTTTGTTGTGAGCTGGCCCGCGAGCTGCCTGGCGAAGTAAATGCCCGAGGCAGCGTCGCGAGGCTGATCGCTCAGTCAGTACGCGCCTAATGAAGATAAGATCAATTGCACCCATTTCATACCGGGGAACTAAAATATTAATCTGTTGTGGTCAAGAAAAGGTACAATTTTAGATTGAGACAAATTCTTGAGAATTTAACTTTCCTCTTCTTCCGTCATGGCTGAGGATTGTGACCACCTTTAAATTTTGTCATCTTTTGAGCGAACAAGAGTTTCCATACCTCTCGATCCTCTGCTTCGATTTCGCTGGAGGCCACCCAAAACCGTCAGTCTCTCCAGGTTGTCCGGTCCGCTCCGAACAATATGCCCAAAAAAATATAGAATGCGTCTCAGACATATTGTCGAAAGCCGTTCCTTTGTCCGCGGACTCTGGATGATTGACTTGTTCGTCCTGTGCTCTGTCCAAGAAATACGAAGCGTTCGGCGCCAACAGCACATCTCGAAGGCATTGATTAATTGTCTTCCGCTTTCTTGCCTTCGTGGTCCATGCGCGACACCGTACAAAAGTATGGAGAACACTAATGTTTGCACAAGCATCATTTTTTTATACATATTTTAATTAATCCTACCTAACTAATAATAATTAAAAATATATATATGTTTTACGTCAAAGATGAACATAAAACTTTAAAATGTGACCTTATTACATATAATTTTAAGGTTATAATTAAAAAATTGTTTATTAAGTTTTCACTGTTAATGTCATACTGTTAATGTATTTTATATTTATTTTTAAAATTTTAAATTAATTTAAATTTTAAACATAGATTTTTCTGAAAAAATAAATGTTTAACTTGAAATCCTTTTTATTAATATACAAATTGTTCACAGACAATTTACCGTGCGGACAATTCGCACGGTGAGTGTAAAACCAAGGCATCTGCAAATTTTTCAATTTCGAGATTAAGTGCAAAACAACTGCAAAAGTCGTAAACTTCATAATGTAAAAGTGAAGTAACTGAAAGAACATGCAATATAATGTAGATATAAACTAAATATTATGTTTTTTTAGAAACTCTATTTCTCCTAACAAAACGAAGACTTCAAACCCTAATTATCCAAAAGATGTCTTTTGCACTTGCCTTGGTTTTACACTCACGGTGCGAATTGTCGGCTAATGATAGGTATATTTTAATTCTAAGGTTTTTGTTTAGGTACTTCACAGTTGCTACATTAATTATTAGAAATCCATAACAACAAAATTCTACTCGGGTAATACCGAAATTATAAGAGCAGTCCCTATCGAGATTCTTGAATTTCAGTCGAAATCAAAATCAAAATGTATCTGACAGTAATGTCGGTTATTTGATTCCTGTTTTAGTATGACGGCACAAATAATGCCATATTAATTAATTGTCAAAACAATGTATTTATCGTTTTATTTAGACAATTTATTATCATTTGCTGCCTTGTCAATGTTGGTGAAATGGTTGATGGTGTCCAGGACGTCTTTATTGAGTAGGGTTTGAATATCTTTGGCGTAGATCAAGTCCAAGTGATTGAATTTGGGCATGGGCCTGAGCGCTACCGATGGATTTGTCTTCATTAGAGACTTGGCGAAATTGATCACCTCCTGCAAAACATTAACATACATAGTGAAGATAATAAAACAGTGTCTTGCAATATTAATTTTCTTAGTATATTATGTGTACATGTTTTAGTTAGGATATTGTTGCATTTATTTTAACAGTTAGTAAGTAATGTATAGAAAAAATTATCTCGTATAATTTCGAGTCCATTTAACTGTTTCAATAATAGGTGACGAACACCTGTTCTAAAAGATTTTATAAATTTCTTGGTTTCTATAGTGTTGGGTAAATAGGTGTCGAATGTCCCGACATGTTGTCACAATATCACAAATAAAAAAAAATCATGGTTTATTTTGGCAATATGGAATTGACTGTTTGAAATGGTTGCCGGTTTTCGGTGATACTAGTGTGAGGTTTACTATAAATGAATTTACAATGCGAAAATTAAGTAAAATATTTAAATTTATTTCTAGTAGGTAGTCGTCTTTTGAGCTTCATGTTCATATATTTAGACTTCGTCTAGTAGATAAGTATTTCGTCAATGTTTTTGTATACCTACATAATTATAATATGTTTATTATAATATTATGGGTAATAGTATTATTAACCATTACACTATAGTAAATATAAAGCGATTCGTAACTTTGCGATTAATGTGAGGCTTAGGAGGACATTCTACGCACAGTGGTACAATTTCGTACATTTGAACCATACAGAGTGAAGGACTTGCAGATGTCGTCGGAACGTCGCCGTGAGGAAGACGGTATCGGTAGAATTGTAAAGTTTTTAAATATAATTGTAGGGAGGGTTTGAACAACGATTCCTCACTCAGTGAATAAGGTGCGATATAAAGCCTCGATAAACGTATTGAAAAATGTGTAGCGGCCCTGATTCAATCAGTCCGTGACAGGCCTCAGGACTGTCAACAACACAATCACAAGTTGTCAACAGGGCCGCTACAATAATGTCATAGAGACCTGTCTGTATATTGGCCAGTTAGTAAAGACATATATTTATGGCTTTCTTACCGCAGGAGAAACGATCATGTCGTTTTGTCCATAGAAGAGATTTGTTGGGGTAATGATAGCGGAATTATTATATGTTTCCGGGGTTGGCCGTCCATACTTCTTCATGTTTCCTTCTTTGCCCCAGTCGTATTTCATTATTTTACCTGAAATATTGTATTATTATTTTGCGTATTAATTTCCACACCATATATCTGACAAGTGTATTATTTGTTACGTGTTAACATATAAAATATACATAGTTCTTCTTCTTCTGTTTCATGATTTTAGTTTAATTTTCTACTGTCCATAAGATTTACGTCAGTGGCGAAGTGTGCATGATGGAGTGAAGTAAGCGATGGGTACCAAATCGAAAAAAAAGTGTACACTTAAACCTTAAATAGTCGTACGAGACGTAGCAAATCATGTTTAATTTTCAGCATTTTACCCAAGTTATCGATTAGGCATACGTGTATCAGTATTTTATTTAATAATTATAATATATAATTATGTAGTACCTACTTATTTCTTTATTTACGATTATACCTATATTATTCAACAACCGATTCTATCAGCCGAGACTCAAACCACACGTTTCATCAGAAAAATAAAACCGCCGTCGGACTCCGTATCAGGCTGTCATTCCTATGCAAGTGAACAAGTCTTATTTCCCATACAGTTGCATTTTCGTGGTATTCGGGATGGTCATGGCTAGAGTTGGGTATTTCCCGAGAAAATCTCAATCTCGAGATTCGGGATTTCCCGAAAAGAATTCTTGAGAATTCTCGAGGTTTCGGGAAATTTAAAAGAAATGTAAAAAATCTAAAATCAGTGTAAAAACAAATTCCAGAAAAATGTTTTTTTTTTATTTATGTAAGAAGACAAGCACGAAGTAGGAAAACAAAAATAATTCAAAACATTACTTTTTAAAATAGAATTAAAAAAAAACACAGACTCAATCGCAGCGTCAGAGACACAAAATTCCCTGATGTTGCAAAAATTGCGCTCATTTTGAGTCGACTTTGGCTTAATTAAATGACCCGACCAGTCTTTGAACGTTTTGTGTTTCTGTCCACTTTTTTCATATAGAAAATCGTTTTTACAATTAATATTTGATAATAAAGAAATCCCGAATCCCGAGAAAAGATTCTCGAGATCCGGGATTTCCCGAAATGTTAAAAATTTCAATTCTCGAAATTCGGGATGGAAAATCTCTAAAATTTCTCGAGAATTCCCGTCGGGAAATTCCCGAAACCCAACTCTACTCATCGCTAATATCATAGTTTTACGCTTGTTGAAAACATCGAGAAAGCTTGAATAATCGTTAGATTTTTATGCAGTCTGAGGATGTCATGGTCTAATTTTAATAAGTGCAAAACCAAAACTATTTATTATTTTTTTTTACCACTGATGACATTTTATATGTAATAAATTATCGCAATTAAATGATTGTTTTACACGCAAATGTAAGTTTAATAATCGCTTAGTAAGGAGTCTTTGCCACTGCAATACATAAATGTAAGTATATGATTAATAAATTAAATTATATTTTAACTGTTAACTGTCGATTCTTGGTGAAAATGCATTGTATTAATTAAAATAAAACACTATTTAGTGCTAGTTCCACTTATTCTAATATTAGTCAAAAACGGTTTCGTACGCTTCAAAGTGCCATTGTCAACTGGTAGAGAATATACAATAATGCACATTATATTTATATTAAAAAAAAAAACAAAATTATTAATTGATGATATGAATAATAAATAAATTAAATTAAATTCTAAAAGATTCTCTGTTCAATAATAATTCAATTTACCTAGTTCAATTAATATAATTATTATGCATGTTATGACTTTATAAAATAACAATCAATTAAAAAATCTGATGAGATACTTATAATGGGGCTCTTCGCTTTGTCTATTTTACAACGTTATTCTTGGCTCGTATTCTTATTTGTGCGGTGGTTCTTTGTCCGGTACAAATCTTGCAATCGATTTTTAACTAACTTCCCGACTAGCTAGACATTTGAAACTTTTAGAATATGTCAGAACACGATGCCAATCCCTTTTTTTAATACTTGTAGCCATCTTTAAGTAGATTCGAATTTATTTTCAGTTAATTCTGTTTTGTATGAAAAGTTATTTTTGATACTATTATTGGTTGCTAGGGGTCTGGGGTCCTAGCAACTAAATTATTAATATATACGTGCGTTACTATGGAAATCAATATGACATGTCAAAATGACATTTCAGTATTATTTCTATCAAGTACAGTTTTTTTGACCGTTTAATTTAGTCAAGTCAAGTTTATATGATTCAACAGAAAAATTAAAAACGTTGTATATAAAAAGTTCTTTTTATCTTGTAATTATTTTTAAAGTAGGGTAGATCTACATTTATTTGTTTTCTTCTTACCTTTCAGCGAGATTTGCGCGAAGTGGACAATTGTTCTCAGACTAGTCGGTTGAAGCCGTGAGAAGATAACTTTATATTTTTCCTTAAAAGATAGTTAAATATAGATTTAATGACAGTTACATTCATTATACATATATATAAATATTGTTATAATAAATTATAATATAATAAAGCCTATCAAGGTAGCGATTACATAATTAAAGTAATAAAAAGAATATTGAAGAATAATGAACGAAAAGGTAACATTTTCGTAACACTATAGATATATCGGTAATATCAGTGGCGAAGAGTGAATGTATGCTGTTAAGATCCGCCATAAATAGTGCAGACTAAACTTTCTCAGTCATACTTTTTGTATTCATTGAACTAAGACTACAATATACAGATCGTGTTGGTTAGTTTTTAAAATTTAATTAAACCCTGTGCACCAAACCATAATAGATAATAGTAAAAAAATACTCTTTTATCTAGGTATAAAAGTTATTTGAAAACTTGTTTTTATTTTTTATTTATTTTTTACTGTCGTCTTAATTCGTGTTACCATTTCCAATAGCCGGCCAGAATTTTTAGCTGTTTTCGGATTTGGCCTAATATGCTCTTATGTAAAGATATTAATTTCTAAGTTTTATGTATCCATATTGAAATGCTCATATGATCGGTTTATGACAAGGCCGTCTATAGTCAGGCCGCGGCACTAAATTGCTATTTACAATGGAAGTGATAGTTATTTCGTAACTTCGATGGCACATTTCGTTTTATCATACATATTACCAATTCATAAAATATAGATGTTTAAAATAATCATTATTTTATACTAACAGTTTACCATAATGTATAAGCAATAACTAGCACTACGATCGACATTCATAATTTCGTGCCGCGACCTGATTATAGTGGGCTCGTGATTATGACCGAAAACCATAGAGGTATTAAATTAAAAGAGGGGCAAGGAATCGGCTTTCTCATACAGCCGAATGAAGCAGGCCGACAATAGCCGATAACTTACGAGAAATAGCGACGCGATAAAAAAAATCAGGGCATCACAGAGGATTTACTTTGGTCATTATAACGTATCCATATAATATAATGTTAACATTCAAATTTTGCCACAAATTGATTACCAGCCCGCCCCACCATACTTTTTCGCCATACTAGCCTGCTTCACCATACTTTCATATAACCTGCCGCCCCTAGCCGAAAACCAACCGATATTTTTTGTAGAAGACTTTAGTAAGTCCCTGAAGAATGCATTATGTTGAAATGTGTTGAAAAATAAAATTCAACACCATTCGAATAAACACGTGTTGATTCCACATTTCGAACGTATGGAATCGGTTGAAATGAAGAATTGATTAATTCTGGTAATTATAGGGTGATCACACAGAAAAGAAATTATTTCTGAGTTCCCTGGGTGATCACTAACTTACCCAATCCACCTGGGCATGGTTTGATCCTACTAATTCATATGTGATCTGGTAGCAGATGCTTTCAGATGCTCCACTGGGGGCGCAGAGTGTCGATGCTAATAGCGTCTGTAAATTTGGCTCGAGAGCCAATTTTTCAAAGCCCGCGGCGCGTAAAATGTTCTATAAAAAATATAAGGTAATATTATTTCCTGTGTTTGATTTTATTGAATTGCAATGGCTGCTCAAAAAATGAATGTCCCATCTAGTTAACACCAGAATATATTAAGAGAGTATAAAATTCACTATTTACAATACGAGGACAATTAATAGATGTCGCTGTTATTACTGTCGATAAAACAGTACAATGTATCACACAGTATTTAGGTGCTCGTGAACAATAATATCATATTGGCCACACGTCATAATATTACCTTAATACAGTGGTTCTTAACCTTTTTGAAGTCACGGTGCACTTTTGATCATAAGAAAAAATTGCGGTACACCAAAATCAAACAGTCAGAAAACAAAGAAAAATATGACATACCTTTAATTAAAAATTAAAGATATTACATAACAATCAAAGAAAAAAAATATGAAAGAAAAGATATATACATATTATATGGAAAACCGTAACTAAAATTACCCTTAACAAAATGGATTTTATTTGATGTCAAAATCAATTAATGTGATACCTTGCAAATATTAGAAATATTAGGTCGAATATTTGATATAGCTACCCTCAATAATTCTTCGTCTAAATTCGTAAGTTTTTCTCGTTTTTTAGTTTTTATATTAGTCGTTATTGTTGAGAAACCGAGCTCACACAAATATGATGTTGAAAACTGTAACAAGATTGTCAGTGCCCTTATGTAGAGAGCTGGATATTCGTCTTGGACAGAAATCAAAAATTCTTCCATAGTTATTTCAGAAAATTTAATTTTTAGAGTACGATACGTTGACAAGGTGACCAATTCTTCTTTTTCTTGAATCAGTCGTAGCAAATGGATTTCGTATCCAGTCATAATTTTCTATATTTAAGGAAGGAAAGTAATATGCAATCTTTTCTTCCAATACAGTTAAATGTTCTGTTATAGCGGAAATAATTCCCTCGGCAATGTTTTCGTTAAGTGAAGGAAACATATCTACTTTTATTTTTCCCTATTATTAGATTTTCGAAAGAGTTATTTTTTTTCCGAAATCCTGTCAATTTGTCAGTGGATGTCAATTTTTTTTTCGGTTTTCCTTGAATGCTGGTGTTAAAGTTATTTAAGTAATTAAAAATATCTGCTAAATATGCCATTTTAGCACACCAATCATTATTCTGAAGACATTAATTTACAAAATCATCTCTACCTTCACTTTGGAAAAAGATTAACAATTTATTCATACGTGATGAATCGACATAAAACTTTACCCCGAGATAACCACCTCACTTCAGTGTGAAAAAGCAAACATTCGTACTTTGCTTCCATAGAAACGCAAAGTTTTAAAAAATGCGTATTTTTAAAGGTCTCGATTTGATGAAATTTATCATATTTACAACTTGGTCAAGTACATACAGGTTTTAGTGCTGCTAGTAATGTTTTCGAAACTAGAGATTTCATGTGTATCGATCGATTTGGAAAAATCGAAATCACATTAGATATTTTGTCGGGTTTCATAATTTCGCGAAGGACTTTTTTGGTTTTCACTATTTCGGGGATTTTTCTGCTTTTATCATTTTTTCGCGGTGCACCGGTTAAGAACCACTGCCTTAATAAGTTGGGCTGTCTGGTAGCTCTTTGCTTAAGAATATTAAGTTAATTTTTATAAGTACCTACCTAATTAATAAAATTGATGATAATTATTAGTTTCATATTATAACAACTTTTTTATGTCAGGAGGAAATTAGCTGTTTTATTTTAAAATCAGATTCGACGTTTAGTCTATGTTTGTATTTTTTTTAAATTTATTAAATGTAAACAATGACCATGACGCGCATGTACTGCACGCGTTTAATTACGAACATATTTTTCTAACACACTATTAGTCTAGGTATACTGCGATACAATACGGACTATTTTCTTTTCGTTTTATCATACGTAAGCAATGTTGTACATATTCTCATAACCGAGAAAACCAAGTGGGTATTTTCCTAATCTCCGAAGAGTGTGTAATGTAAATAAGGATACGGCTGCCCAAATCGTAACTCTTGTGCATTGGATTTGTATCTGGTGTTTTAAGTCTTGGCTTTTCATTGCTCTGGTATCGGAATCGGATCGTTAACGAACCAACATCGAAATGTGCCCGCCTGAGATGAAAATATTGGTTATTGCTAATCATTGTTTTACTATGTGTAAAATTCGTATAGTAAGAAAACATGTTCCACAGATATTTGAACTTGAATCGCTACACCGGTTTCACAGTCAAGAGTGTAACCGATGACAGTGAATACTTGGTCTTGTATTTTCTTGATACGCTTTTCGCCTTGAAGTTGAGCTTTCAATGTCGAACCGGTTATTTCGAATGTTAATACTCGGACACTGTTCAATGCTGTGCAAATGCTTCTCGACATGAAATGATCGACGAACAGCAATGTGTGAACGATTGTTTTCTTAAGAGTATACTTCAGTGAAACGGAAAATAATTTTCAACTATAGGTGCGACGAAATTTCGGACTAGCTGCCAATCGGAGACGAAAGTCGAGCTTTGAACACGTCAATTTGTTTTGTGATAGGCGTCGGGAGAATTAATTCTTAAATCGTGTAAAGATGACTAAAAAACGTTACCCATTTACTTGAAAAAGAAAACATGTCAATGAATATATTCTTATTACTAATAGAACAATAAACGTAACATTAAATGGACGCATGTTGAATTTTTATGACAAATGTTTTGTTATGCACGCGTCGTTTGCACAATCTTCGCATCGCGTAGTCACGATCGTTTTAGACCGTGCCCCAGCTGAAGTATAGCCTTAATAAACGTGTACGTAGAACACCCGTTGCTGCCCTATTGAAGTCTGAACTCTGAGTCACATTGACTGAAATTTCCTGAACTAAAAGAAGAATTCCGGATTTGACCAATGGTGACCGAATGGGTTGGCATTGAAGTGTGAAAGCTGCCATCACTACTTAGAGTCCCTTACCGGCAATCCCAAATTAAGAAAAACTCGTATCAGCGGCATCAACCTCGCCGCGACGCCCATCGCCGGAGCCAGTCCAGTGAAGGAGACGATCTTGGCAGCGAGGTCAGGTCTGACATTGCAGGCCACCAGGAAACTGGTGCTGCCCATGGAGTATCCCATGTAGTGAAGGCGTGGGGCCCCGCTTTCCTCCAGCACTAGATCCATCATGGCTGGCACATCCAGACTTCCGTGGTCATCGATACTAATAAAATAATTAGGTTATTTTATGTCAGGTATGGTGAAATACTACATGCGTGTAACAATTATTTTGAGTAATGTTCCTCTGGCTGGTAATCGCTGGATGCGGGGAATGTCTGGGACTCACGACTCTAAAGTAACAATAGGTGTTCACATTCTACAATACCTATATCTAATGAGGATATTGTAAAAAACAAATTACACATATGGTGTTAAATCTTTCTATAATCTAGAATCTAGATTATGCGTAGGTATATGACGGTTGCATCTGCAATGGATTAAAGGAGTACTCACGTGATATACGTAAAAATGAGTTAAAGCAGTTGTCACATCAACACATACTTATTTGTGCGTGAATCAACGTAACTGCTATGAAATTTATAACCATGTAATTCCCAGCATTCAATTATTACAATCGTTTATCTTTATATTAAACAAATAATGTTTTTAATTTCACGTTAACGTAATATGTTTTCAGTGACGTTCCTAGACAAAATGCCGCTTCAGTTTTTTAGTGTTTTTTATCATCCTTTCATAACTCCAATACCTAAGAAATGTGTTGTATAGATGGATACAGTAGGTAGGTACTTATAAAATATATACTTACCACTAAAACATACAAAATTAAATTTATAAATATTTTCCCCCCTAAAGTGGGATTTTTTTGACGTTGGTAATACAGTGCCTTCTTACACATCGCGTACCCGACAAAAAAATACAGTCCTGTCAAACCTTTTATATGAATTAATACATTTTGTTTAATCCAACCGGTTAGCTGATTTTTTTTAAATAGAAAGATATTTTCGTTATTACTAAGTTTATGTAGCTACTTTTTAATATACAAAATGATTCTCCTCGATATACCGCCCTTCGAGTAACTGCCGCCCCCAAGCGACGCTCAATCTGCCTATCCCCACGGGACGTCACTGTATGTTTTGAATATTTTAGTTTAATGATAGACCCATTCAAACTATAAAAACACTATTAAACAAATAGAAATATCAATATTTTTCGCGTGTTCAGAAAATTCTTCGTATGCTGTTGGGGGGTATCATAGTTCACCGGATACCAATGGCCTTATAGAATTGAGATCAAATTAAACAAACAAAAAAATTTAATAATAACCATCGGAATACAAGGGAAACCCAGTAGAAAATAGGTAGGTAGGTAAGGAAATTATAAATTCAATCATTTATCGTTTATATTTATATAGAATTCTGAATGAAAGTAGGCAGTCGTAAACATCAATTCGTACCTATCAAATTTTCGATAATAATCAAATTAATGTTCTTATTGAATCTAATAAAATGGTAACATTAAATGTCTGCAATGCTTCACGAACAACGCGTCGTTTTTTAAAATCTTAATGCTATACGACCATATTTGTTCGGTACAACATGGTGAATGTGATACGGCGAAATGTAATACGTACAATTTACATATTGTAACCTATTTAAAAAAAAAAAACTATTAAGATGGTAATGATGAATCATTTGATAGCAAGACCTGAAGACAAGAATGTTGAAGACAGTTCGGTGAGCTAAGTAACCGATTCACTTGTATTCGTTCAATCAGTTCACACACTCAATTATTTTGTAGTATTTTACCTGAAGTTCCAAAATTCAGGATCCCTTTTGGACAACTTGAGGTGATATGTGTAGACATTTCCTCGGAGGTTTCCCAGCCATACGTCGTATCCGGTTTCCGCCAGTAGTATCGCTAAATAGGCATTAAAATCATTACTCTGAGCATTAAAACATAACAAACCTAACCAATTTTTTTTTTTTTTTTTTAACGGTACATGTTCAAACACGCGCGTTAACATGATCTTACTCCCTACTTCAATTTTAGTTTGTCGATTTATGGATACGGCCGTATGTTGTAGCTTAACAACTGGGGAATAACAATAGAAATGGCGTATTTAAAAAAAACACTGCCTTATACTTAGGTCAATAATTATTATAAAGCAATCATTATTCGTAGTATGTTTATCACACTTGAATGGTCAAAGACATAGCTTATAATTAGTATCTTTAGAATTATCTTCAAATGTGTTAATTTTGCCCATTTTTTGAATAATAAAATGCCTAATTCTTGTAAAATTTGGGATCACAGAGATTATGAATATAATTTTTTATCGTAAATATTTTACAAAAATAATCTCGTCATAAATTATACTAATGGTTTTATAAATGCGTTTAAAAATTAATAAATGTAAAAAATCTTAACACCGCTGCACATTCATGTACTGAAATATGACTATATTCTATAACATTAGAGCGAGAGGTTTAAAAGAACACTATTTTATGTAATAAAAATACTTTTTGCAGTCATCAAATGTTTAAAATAAATATAAAGGATAACAAGGCTTCAAAATTATATAAAAAGATTATCTACAACGTTTAAGGAATGTCCAGGATCATGGTTTGAAAATGCAATAAAAGTTCCATTTTGACCTACGCTGAGCATGTCCCCCCTTAAACAAGCTTTAAACCTCGCTACCTTAATAATGTAGAACTATTCTAGTTAGTGACTATCTCTGAGAATAACTATCTTATTTTAACATTTTTTGTACTTAATTATCTCGTGTTCTCCGCAATATCAAGGAAAGGGGTTTAATCCACAC
Organism: Rhyacophila brunnea; assembly: GCF_057557595.1. NCBI lineage: Eukaryota > Metazoa > Arthropoda > Insecta > Trichoptera > Rhyacophilidae > Rhyacophila > Rhyacophila brunnea. The sequence continues at coordinate 29,907,087 of NW_028232774.1, forward strand.
TAATACATGTCAACCCTTAAATTTAAATGTTTTTAATGTATATTATCACGTATTACTTTTCTAATCGATCACATTTAATTTTTAATATTATTTTAAAAAGCAGTGTCACCTGTGAATATAAACTAGAACTATTTCGTTAGTTTCACTTTGTCCACTGCAGACAACTGCAAGTTTTTAAATAAAATTTCATTCGCACAAAAAATATAAAGAATACTACAGCTTACTTTGTTGCTGGAAAACAACACCGTGCAATAATTAAGGGTTGTTTAAAAAAACGCATATCGGGTATGTCCGCAGCGGATGTAGTCAAGGCCTACGATGTATTTCCGGGCTAGTTGGGCTATTCTAATATATCACTTAACTCAAAAAATTAATTAAAGTGATTAGTATGAAATGTCCCATTCAGGCAGTTAATTACTCGAATACCTACAATAAGGTAAAATTTTCGCAGTAAATGAAGATTTACGATTGCATATTTTCTTCAGATTAATTTAATTGATGTATTACATTTTTTTTTCAATATGAAACAATCTTCATTTTCTACAGTTTTCTACAGTTTACCATATTTTAATGAAGTGCCTATTTGTTTCGTACCGCGGTTTAAATACAGTGGGCCTTTAGTCTACCACGAAATGGGAGTTTCTCTACCCAGATTCCTGACATTCACGGCGCCAAAGTTCTCCAGGCATATTGATCCTTTGGACCAGCTGCTCTCCTGACGTTTAGAAATTCTTCTCGATTTTAGCCGACTCGTGGGCATCAATGTAAAATATTCTAATACAAACAGTTTGTACTATAGTAGTGTTTCGTATAGGTAGAGAGGTAAGTATCTACTTTGTTTATATGACTTAAGTTTTTACTTTACTGACCCTAATTAAATAATAGCTATGTTTTTTATATAACTGAAATGACTTAAAACACTCACCGATGCTTCTGTTCGGACCCATCCTGACGTAGTCTTCCGATAGTCCCAAGAGTCCGTGAACGATCAGCACTGGTGGTAACGTGGGCAACCGGGACTTGTCTCGAGGTCGAAGTCTGTGTACTCCAAGCATGTAGCCATCTGATGTGCGGGCCATGTATTGTTGGGCGTAAAACTCTCCGTCAGCGGCCCTGGATACTAACTCAGGCTGAAATAACATTTTTTATCAGGGGTTAGCTTTTAGCTTCTAACTTCGTAGTTCTTCTTGCTGGCTGGCAATATGATGCTTTTAGAAAAGTAGCGGTTGTGCCAAAACCACCATGCACATACATGCTTTTCGGGTTCAAATCTCGCGAATGGGTTATTAATAAGTACACATATGTTGATTTAAAAATCCTTTTTGCGTACGATAGAATATATTCTGTTATTGTGCAGTAAAATTGTATTACGTATTACTTTATTTCAATAATTTTTGTATTTTAATAAATTAAACGTAAAGCGGGCTGACCTAGTCCTAATAAATTAGGGATTGCAACCCTGGCCATTTTTTTTTAATTCCGGCATTTCGTGATTAGTATTCCCGGGATCTCGGAAATTCTGAAGACGTACTTGATATGAATAATTTTAGTACATTTTGAGTGTTTGTAATGTGAATATGTATTTATGTTAATTAATATGGCCCTCGTAGTTCGGTGCGTAAGGCGCTGGTATTTTATCCGTGGGCCCCTAGTTCGATTATCGATGAGATCATTATTTATTTATGTGATATTCTCAATGCCTGGGTGTTTGTGATTGTTTTTCTTATATTACTGGTTCACTACTATCATTGGGCATCATGGCCTGTTTGTAGTGTAAAAAAACAATCCTTTTGGTCATTAAATAGGTATTTTAACGTTTAGTGACATTGTTTTATTATGATTCAGCAGATGGAAAGTTTAATTGATATGTATATATTATTTCTGATCAAAAAAATCACACATGATAAGATTTAGTTCCATTACAATTTTTAAGACAATCTTAATAATTAGGACGTGTGTGAATCGTGTAGACGATATTTTAAATAAAGAAAACAATTTGTTATTAAATAATCGACTGGTAAACAGTGAAAAAGTGGATGTAATTTTCCCACATACGATGGTTATCACAATTTTTCTATAATCTTATAACTTATTGCTTTTATGACTTTGTTCATCACTGCATCAGTGTGGACTAATAATATAGCGTAAAGTTGAGGCATACATATTGAATTCTGAAAAATTCGAAAAATAGGTTAGTTCGGATGAATTTCATTCCGGGATTTCGCGATCAACTAATCGATCTGAATTTCAGGATAGGGATTCTGGGATTACATGACCTAGTTTTAATACGTGCCGAATAAAAAATACAAATATTTTTCTAGTTAACTCTTAATTGCATGAGCTTTCATTTTTTAACAAACTATATTAATCATTTTGTATTATGTGCAGTGTAATCTCGCAGTTTTTTTCAGTAGGCAGTGGCTTACAAGATAGTTGTAGATTTTATTCGTAGGTGGTACAGTAATTTAAGGTTGTATACATTAACAGTGCCACACATGAATAAAAAAATATTATATACTAAGTTTTAAAATAAAATATAGTTCTCTTAAAAAATATCATATATATTATAACATAGTTTGTTACTAAAAAGCTTGACGATTAAAATACTTACTGCCATCATCATTGCTTCTTCTGGTATCTCGAAAAGCCCTTCGCATATCACCATCAGCGGTAACAGTGTACCAACTACTCCTTTTATCACCATATTGTCAGTTTTCCCCAAATACACTATTTCGAATACGACACGCAAATATTTTTTGTGTTTTAAATCTACTAACTGTACCTCTATGTAAGTGTAATCCAAGTCGTCGTTTTAGAGTCAACAACTATTACAGATTGACCGATGCATTTTTTATTCGATCCGTTCAGCAGTAAGGAGATGTGCTTCTTTTATTCGGATTCTAGTTATTAATATAAAAAAGTGTTTTTTCAAGAATACAGTATTGAACAATTAGGTAAAGATTCTCTCAAATATTTTCCACGTTATTTTGTTTATAGGTACCTAAGAAAATGTGATTTTCCATCTTTTTTTAGTAGGTATTGAATTTGGTGTAAATATCTTCTGTTACATTTATTGTCAAAGTAATTTTAAAAATACAACATGTTTAGATGATTAATACTATCGTTATAATTAATGTCTACAAAATGGTACTATATAATTATAAGTTCGTGTACTGTTCTGTACTATAGCCTAAATTCGCTAAATTATATCACATACTAAATAAAGAGCCTGGAATGAAAAACGGCATCAACACTCATATTCATGATTACAGAAAAATCAAGCTTGAACGTTTTTTCAAAAATTTGATGAATTAAAAAAATCGGACTGTAGCGATCTTCTGTATAACTTATTTATCAAACTTTGGAAGTCTGTCACTTCATCTGCCACCATTAGTTTGTGCCAATAATAAGCCAAAAACAGCGCTATAGGCCGAATTTTAAATATAATCTAGTTTTTTTTCAAATAACTTCTCACATATCTATCTATACGCATCACTATGTTCAATCCGATTATAATATGGGCCTCCAAAGAGTGAAGTTTGTATTAACAGATTTTTGTTTCACGTAAAATGGACATTAGCCATTTGGTCAACTAAATAGGTCTAGAGGAACTTAACTCACATTGTAAAATCAATGTATGAATTTACCAGATCCAAGATTCGAACACGGGATCCACGGTATTATAAACCGACACGTTATTGCTCGGCGGTCGTCATGTATGTTTACTCAACCCAATTTCAACCAAATGTGGGCTAGGTTAGAGTATACGTTTTATAACTTTGCACTTTTTACTACACTGATACGCTTCTTTGCCTGATTACCTTGCATAAAATTAGATCAAATTATATTCACTTGTATTAATATAATATTAATGTAGTAATAGATAATATGTGTAAAAAAATGTGTTTAGAATATAGGTATTACATTATTTTCATCCTAGAGAGCCGGAATGCAAAGTTATGAAGCATATACTCGAACACTGGTGTATCCAGTTTTTGTTGGTATTTAAAAAAAATTAAAAACTCGAGATTGAAGAGAAATTGTGTAATACTATTATTATGCTATTTTTATGATTTTTCACTAACGATATTTGGGACTATTATTTTCAAAATAGGTTTATGTAGTGCGACAAAAAAAACACGTCATGCAGTATACACATTGAACCACTTGTACGTAAATAAAAACATTTTCCACAGTGTTTACCGTCGACGTCGCGACGCCTGTAGTTTTCTCGGAAAACTCGCTCCGTCCACTAATATACTCCGCGCGTAGATCACTCGCTTTTCCGATGCGATATCGTTGTCACCCGGCCTCAATGGACACTTTTCAAGTTCATCCAGTCGGTATATTTTTTATTGAACTTGTACATAGACGGTATAAAATATCCCTATACGATCGCACGGCAGGTTATCAGTCACCCGCAACATTTTCCCTTCCGTAATCCTCTTAGCAAAACACTAATAGTCACAGCATCCGAAGAATAAAAGAGACCTCGTAAACGACCCTTCTGAAACGGTCCAATATTACGTTAGATAAGGTGATTAACTGTCTATTATGGTCGTCACGTTTGTGATGCCAGCCATCTGAGCCTGATTATACAATTTTTATTCTTTCGTTATCAGATAAATACAGGTGTCGAAATACCGCGTTTATTATGTTATATTCTGCTAACGTGTAGAATGTACTTTAAAATTAACTTTACCACGTTACTATTCTTTTTATAATTCGCATTTACGTATTTGACCCAATCTGTTAACGCAACTACTTTAATATTGAGTTTAATATTGTCCTGTTACAGCTACAATATGGAACATAACTCAATGAATTATGGTAAGTAGCCAGAAATGTACATCGCAACGGCGACGTCAGTATAAGAATTTGTAGTGTAGCGCCTTCTTTACTATGGTCCTACATTTGTGAACAAGATTTTATTTATTTGTGATTCGCGACGTGCCTACTAAATAGGTTAACTTTTAAAATGTTCACACGGCGTTTGAGAGAACTCGCTCAGATCTAAGCCTAATTGGAAAAAGTCACGGGAATCAGCGTTGACTACATCCACTATAGTCGGGCTGTGATCCGAAACTGTAAACTTCGATGGTAGTGCTAGACATAGAATGCAATATTATAATGTGTGCAGAAAATGATGATTGCTGCATATTGAAATGCATGGCAATAATTTGAACGATATATTCAATTGAAAATCTTCATTTATTGCAAACGGACTACGACAAGCGATTTCTTTATTGTCGAAATTTATATATCGAAAAATTATTAAAATTAGACATTAGATTACATTATCTTAGTACAAAAATTTCTTGAGCCTCGCTATAATGTCCTACTGATCCAATGAAATACGTGGTTGGTTATATGCGCACACACTGTATCCGATGTTTCTGTTGGTATCAATATAATTCGTACATAGAGATACGCTTGAACTTATTGAAATTTTCAATTAGAATACTTGATTTTCTTGAAATATCTAGGTGACATTTATTACGCGAAGACAATAATAGGTATTATGAAAAATTAATAAACAAACATTCAGATTCATTCCATATTATGTTAATCCTGTTTATGCAATCTGTAGTACAATCAATTAACCTATATCGCTAGAGATTAATTGAATCACTGATAGTTAAAAGAACTTAAGTCATAAAATTTAAATTTTCTGATTATTTAAAAAAAATATTTTGTCAAGATCTAGCATTGTACATTTATGATTCCAGAAAATTATTTTCCCACTAGATGTCACTCATTTCTGCCTTGGGCTTGTTTTTTGTTCCAAAAGAATATGTGGAAAACATAACACATACAACAATCACATGGCAGAATTCCAATAATAATGTCCACTTCTAAGGTCTATCCTCAAGGATATATACCAATAAACAGAAAAATGATATAAAAGCTTGATAAATATAGCACCTGATAAATGATCAACTAGGAAACGATACTAAGTTTTAGATTGAAATAGTTACCAAATTTATTATAAATAATAAAATTAATAAAAGTATACTTTTAAGATATGTAGGTAAAATTAATGTTATTATTATACTATAATTTTTGCTTGATAATTACAATACCCTATGTCCACAGTTTTTCACGGCTCTATCTGGTGTTGATTTATTTTTAACATTTTTTTTTATATTATCTAATGTGTTTAATTTTTAGTTTATCTCACATTTTTTCACGTTTTTTACAAATTTGTTGTGTAAAATAATCAGTTTTCCTTGATTATTTCAACATATCGTCGTTGATTCTACAATACCTGCTATGCATACAAAACCAAATTGTTCAGGAGACAAATAAAACTGTTTTAAAAAATACGTAAATATGTTTGAAGTCAGTTGACTATAAGATTTGATGACATTAATAGTTTTACATCGATTGGATAATAAAAAAAAAAACATCAAAAAAGAAGGAAATAAAACAATAAACTTCATTATTCTCTTTATTAGCATATGATAGATATAGTAAAGGATCTTTTTGATTACATGGTAACAGGTATTTCTTGTAAACAAAGTTTTATAATCAATTTTAGAAAAATGAAAACATCCATGAAAAAATATTAATCATAGTATTTTATAATCAAGTTTATAGAAAATAAAATGAATCAATTAAAGAAAATACGTATGACAATCAAAATTATTTTTATAATATTTTTTTTATGATAATATCTTAATTAATTCTTGGAATCTGACGTAAACCACAAATTGCCATAGAATAAGAGTGATGATCCTTTTTAATAACGTTTTTCAGTTCTTGAAGGTGACGAAATTTAGATGCAGAAATCGGTATATCCTCGATATACATTTTTTTAGGCACGCTATTGCCCATAGACATATTATTATTGCCTGATTTTCTTCGTTTCAAAAGAGGTAGCCATTCACTTGAATAGCACAAACAATAGTTGATATTATCACCGTTCGGTAAATATTTAAATTGACGAATATCATTGACAGTAGGGTCTCCGGCTTTCTTGCCTGGTCTGAGTGATGTGAGATTTGTTTGTAACTGATCATGTTGTAAAAAAATATCAAAATTTAGTACTTTCGCCTTATATGGTTGCTTCTGTCGTGCTAATCTCATCCGTGAATTTATTGGTGGTTTAAAATAATGTTCCAGCGTCGCATGAACACTGTCGGCCTCCATCAAATTGTGTCCTTTTTTCCAAAATATGTTGATAAATTGTTATCGATTCTTTCTTAGCCATATCGCTAGGAGCACTGGCTAACACCTTATTGCGATTTTGGTAATTACATCCATCAGATATAAGTACCACTTCTTTATAGCTAGGGGGTACATTTTCTAAGTACATCCATAATGCATGACGTAAACTCGAAACTTGATACACCCCCATTTGCGTCATGCCATATGTACAATGTCACTTCTTTATTATTTAATTCATATATGATGAAGTTATGAACTTGGAGCTTTTGCTTGTAATACGTGGCATGGTTTTGGGGCACAAAAGTACACTTTGGAGATCCATTGTCAATACCAGTTTTTCAGAACTCGCACTCTCTTTTGAAGGATGTTTTGCTGCCCTCACTTCGTTTTTTTTATTTCATGGATTTTATATTCTTCAGCATTTACCATACCAGTTTTAAAGCTACAACACGTGTCGCCCGCTATCTTTTCTTGGATGATGTATAGAAATGTTTTTTAAAACGCGTGTAAAAAGAGCTCTTCCAGCGAATGGTAGGTACTGTCAAATCATTGCACCACTTTTTATACATGTTTTACATAATATGTAGATGTTCGACAATAATGACTGTTGAACTTTTGGCAATAAATAAGCCATTCTTTAATCTTCTCGACTTTATTCTCAGATTTATTCTGTTGAGAAAAGACTTTAAATTCCTTTACTTATTCAATGTCATTCATGACATTCGATGTTATTTTTCCAACCCAACGAAGATACGTGTCACGACCGAGATCCAATGTATTAAGGAAAAAGGTGCGGCAAACCCTTAATTTCTCATTGTCTTCGTCCTGTCGGTCATCAAAAATATGGAATGACTTTCATTTTTTTTGAAAGTTGTTCCATTATTTTTCTTTCTTCTTGTAATCGTATTAGGAATAGAAAATCCAATAATATATGCATTTTTCGCCTTCCAAGAGGGTAAATTCAATCAAAAATTACTTCAAATGGTTGTTCTGACAGAATCAGAAAATTTCCCGCACATAAAAGATTCGTCAGATTTTTTAAATAGAGATGTGTGAGCAAAGCGATATCCCACGTTTCTAGGGTTTTTTTCGCGTTATGTGTAATTTTCCCGCTTGAACTTATTCTGTTATAAACCAACATAACACATACCTTGAGCTCCTCTCGAAGATGCTTCCTTTCTTTTCCCTAAAAGAGTGTTTTTTCGAAGAGTTTCAACCGAAGGTTCCAACAACTCAGCTTGTTCTATAATATCTGAAGACACGGATGTCGTTCTAACATGTCGTTCTTGGATCCCAATATATTTTTCATTGACCGTAGACGGATCATTATGTGTGTGTATAATAATCATGTTGTTCATCTGAATGGAATGTTCCATTTAAAATATGAGTAACTATAAGAGGGTCCGTCATAAGTCCGTCGTCAGGGGGTAGCAATGTAATATAGTCTAGAAATTCAGCGGTATCTGCAATCTAAATTTGTGTCTGAATTTGTGAATTCATTTAAATTTCTATGAACATCTACGGGACTTAAAATAAGATCTCTAGCATCGCTGTTATCCGATGGAAGGGCTTCATTAAAAATCTGAAGGAGCTTCTTATCAGACCCAGAAGCTGTAAAATTATCTAAAGATCCTGGAGCATCGGATTCTTGATACTTTTTTTGTAGTGCTACAATGGATAATTACTGCCATGCGACCGACGCCTGAAGATGCCGAAAGGCGAAACCCGGGTCGCAAAAAATGATAAGTATTAACTTGACTCATTAAAATGTGTGACGAGTCATATCAATGTTTGTTTGAATTGCACATAACTGTTATTTCATTTAGCATTATCATTAATATCTGCCATGTGATTGATGTCATGAAGGTGATCTTAAGTTAATTACTGCTATGTGCACTTATATCACATAGCAGATATTACCATCACTGAATTCAACACTGACAGATGACAGCTTTCATTTTTATTTATTTAGAATATTTTGGTAATCCCAATCACATAGCAGTTATTACAGATGGGTGGAGAAAAAAATAACCTATCGAACGATGTAAATAACTCAAAACTGACAAAATGTCCGTATAGCAGGTATTGAAGAATCAACGACGATATGCTTGTATGGTCTTAAATATCTTTCTAAAATGAGCCAAGTACAGTATCATATTTGTCGGACCCAATGCACACTTTCAGTATATTCATAATATAAATAAGCCTGTAATTCTTAAAACAGTAGGAGCCTGATGCATGCATGTCACGAATCAGCATACGATATTAATTAGCTGCTGTTTAACTGATAGCGAAAAAACCTGCGTATTAAAACCTGCGCGTTAGACTGGTGACAGCAGTCAGTACACGCATGTCAGTGTAACAAAACAATGCGACGTAACGGGCTCATTGCAAGCATATGCGGGAATTGAAAACATTGTTGGTAGATTTATTGGAACACGTACGAAGTGTAAAAGCAGAGGAATCGTAGGGTTGCGAAAGAGGTATATGTATCAATGATATGCAGGATCCATACGTAACATACAATAAACCTTAATTTCGATTAAAACTCAATATTTCGTATGGTTACGATGAATTTGTTGCACATTACACAAAAAGCCACATTTTAAAATATTACATATTTTTATTTTATGAGAGAGTACATTTTATTGTAGTGTAAATTTAATGAACAGGATAATAGTGACACACTGGGAATAATGGCACTAACGGTCTAATAATATATGATGTAAACAGCTAATTCGTAAATATTGATGTGGACGTTACATTTAGTCGGCATCGATTAATGGGTGAAGTTTGTTCGCGGAGAATGTGTTACGTTACCATATAAATAATAAATACATCATTGATGAGATTACTTCCGAATATCACCGTGCGTGTATTAACAATTAGTTTATAGGTATTACCTTTAAATTTATCATTCTTCAATAATTTATATATATTGTGCCGTTTGTATACTAAAATGATAATTCAAATAGTTCTGTAATTATCCAGAAATCGAAATTTAAAATAATTCAATAATTCTGACTATAGCCTGAGTACATCGCGGCTTTCTCAGTTGTGATTACATTTTGATGTACCTATCTATCTACATACGCATCTCATTTTTAACATGACTCTATGTTCTGTGCATTTCGGGCTAAAGCCGTAAGTATATTATTAATAAGCATGAAAAATATTAAATTCCGTTTTCCAGAAAATGTTCTTTTTTGACATAAGGTAGGTAGTCTGGCTCTCAGGTACAGAAATAATTTCATTGTTTCAAGTCAAATACATGCACATTTTTTAGTAATACTTCACTTTTATGCGACATAAATTTATGATGGTTCGTGTTATTTTTTTTCCATTAACTGAGGATTGCTTTTTTATTTGATCATGTTCGCTTGTTAGCTGCCTTGGAAAGTTTTTTTTACGTTCCACTACATTGCTAAATAATAATTAATAATTACAATATATTACCGATGGAAAAATATTGATGGTGATTTAAAAAAATGTGGTTGTGACATTTCAATCAGTTATCACCCCATTATAGAGTGAAGTGTTCAGAATGAACCTCCGATTTTCATTAAGAAATAATATGTATTTACGTGGATTTTCCTAGCACATACAGAAACTATTTAACTGAATACAACACCTACATAGAAGAAAGTATTAATATATTAGGGTGGAATTTATTATATTACGATTTTATCTATGAAAAGGTCATCATTATCACTCATAGGGCGTACACAATAATCTCTGTCGTGTTAACTCAATTTTAGACATAGATAAGTAGGACTAGATTGGTACTTTATGATTTATGATGATTAAGAAAAAAAACTTTTAATTATAACCAATTATATTATTTTTGTATATTTTTAAAGTTAGCCAACGTAATGAAAATGTCAATTTTGAATTAATCGTTATACAATCTGATTCATATGATCTGCCATCATTATTATCATCGCCATGTGTCAAATCAAACGAAATCAAAGAAACACTTGAAGTTTTGCTTAGGCGGAGTTGCTAATATTATCAGAATCGGTAGGATCACTTTGCACCTAACTATATAGTCTAAGTAGTGGATAGTGTTTGATTCAGAATTATTGTTTTTCAGTGCTACATTCCAAGTGTCATTAACAGGCTCCTGTCCCTTGCCAATCTTCTCTAGATTCCAGAAATGTCAACCATGTTACAATAATACATACTAGCTGAGCCAGCTGGCTCTCGCCAGTCTGTCTCGCTAGGTCTTGCAGACAGCTAGGCGTCCTAATGTATGGTAGCAGGCAATTTGATTGCGATTCAATAATTTAACGTTAATATTAATCTCACGCGGATCCCCTTGAGGTAATAGAAGAAGATTAGCCATATAAAAAATAAATTTAAACTATTAAATTATTTTGTTTCATTGTCTAAAAAAATGCTTGCAGCTATGGAATAATATTTAAAAAATCAAATTTTGAATTAACATTTTATATGTTTCCCGGTGCGGGACGTTGATATCGAAACAGATGTTGATAAAAGAAGAGAAAGAAGTAATTGGGTTGGAAAGGACTTCGTCTATCAGTGTTTTGATCCAAACTGATTATAATAATGGCATTATAAATATCGTGGGTATTCTGCGAAAAAGCACTAAGTCAAAATTTTGCTGTTTTGGCTTAATGATGAGGTAATCTTATTAAGAGTACGCTCTATAGTCTACAAAAACACACACAGTCATATCTATAAAACTGGCGAAGATAGTTTATGTTATAAGTCAAAAAGACAGACATCTATTCAGAGAAAAGGCACTAAAGGGACTTTCTTCTCTCATTCTCAGGCTATATTCACAAAATTATGCCTGCGAAACTGCACTAAGTCATACTCAAACCAATATCGCAGAAAGGAATTTGCATATGAATTTGTATGAAGTTATTTTTTTGTCTCATTCGTATTTTGACCGTTGACAGGATAAGTGTGTTACTGATTTATAAACGTACCTAGCCAAAAATGAAGTCACGGGCTGCGAAAATATTAAAAATGGCAAAAAAGTGAAATGTTGAAGCTAAATGGTAAGTTTCTTTTTCTTATTTTACTGTGTAACATTATTATTTACTATTATGTGGATACATAACATAAAAATATTTATTGCTTTTACTATTTTGTTGAATATCATTGAAATCGTTTGTTTTACTATAACAAAACTTATATTACATTAAAGTATACCTACTGTAATAATTATGTGATTGTTGAATATCTACATGTTGTTTTGTCAGATACATCATAATTTTGCTTTCAATTGTTTGTCATAAATGTTTTATTATTTATTGTTAATACGAGTACTATCTACAAAATCTACATTATACTTATTTTCATCTTCTAGTGACAACTACTACTTTTACGGATTTATCACAAAAAAACAAGTTGAATGGTACCCAAAATAAGAAGGAAATTAGATGTAGCCAGCACTTCAATGGACTTGCCAATTAATGAAGATAGTTTGTCGGATGATAGCCAAATACAGTTTTTTTACAATGATGGAAACATTAAATTTGTAGACTTTAGTAACGATGACATTGCTGATGAAGATTACATTCCAAACCCATCTGATTCTTTGGATCCTTTAATGGCATAGAAGACAATAATTCTGGAAATGCTATTATTCAACCTGACGAACAACAGCATGATACTTATGTCTATGATTTATACTGCTGAAGATAATAATTCTAGTGATTCGTCTATCCAACCTCAGCATATAGGTAATACTATAATAGATGAATATACCATTGAAAGGTGTCCAAAAGAAAATGCTCGTTGGCGTCAATCTAAGCCAAGTACGTGGAAGGTAAATGTGGAGAAAAAAAACGAGATGATTGCCTACCATATTTGGGAAAGCATGATATCTTAAAACAAGCAAAACTCCCTAAATCAATCGATTGTGCTAAATGCCGCTATCAGTGTTCTGCTAAATTTTCAGAAAATGAGCGTCTGAATGTATGTAAAATGTATTAGGCAATTGGATCTCACGAGAGAAAAAAGGATTTCATTTTACGAAACTTTTCTTTTGAACAAACAAGTATTAAAAAATATTACTAATAGGGACAAATATGTTTTTTTTCTGATTTTTACACTTTTGATAAAATATGTTTGTGAAACCATTGTAAATATTGCAAAATTGTATGAAAAAAAATATAGGTATATCATAGTCACCATATACTGTGTTTTCTGTTTTTGTACTTTAATTTGTCACCGAAATTGCACTAAGTCATCTACCACCTTCATATTTTTTTCAAAAAGTAGCAAACCTACGGTTATTTTTTAGTACCACATTAAGAAATTTGTAGCCAATATGCTCATGCATTGGTCAATATAGATAGTGGCGCTCCGGAGGTGTTTTTTGCAATTAATCAAACTAAACAAATGTCAAATGTCATTGATTATATTATAAAAATATACCAATCATAAATACAAAGACGTTTATTTCCAATTACTGTGCCCAAAAAAATCTAGAACTATAATATGATAATGGGAGAATTTTATTAAAAGGTATTTTCGCGATTTGATTCGTGCTTGGGTATCAGGCAATGGTCGATTGTTTGTTTGTGATAGTATGATTAAATTTGATAGTTTGTTGACAGTTATTAGCTAACCTTAAAATGGACATTTAATTGAATTCAGAATTACATAACCTAACCTAACCTAATAATAATAATACTATATTATTTCCAATTATAACTAATAAAACCATCCGTATTAAATTTACTTTTTCTACTGTCATGTTGACAGTTTAAGAATCCCATACCCTGCCGAATTCACGCACTCGGCAGATAATTTGCCTAATTCATGAATAAGGCAACGGGCTTGCATTTTTCATGAATATGGAAAAAAAATGATTTCATGTAATACGCAATTTCACAAATGCGGTTCAGTTTAATTCATAGAAGAAAAAAATATTGGAATCAGCTTAGAGAGGCCTTCATCCAGCAGTGTATTGATCCGGTTTAATTATGATATCGATGAAATGTGTATTATTATTTAAAAAATATTTGATAAATGCAGCAATGTATATATGAAAGAGGAATGGAATTAGTTCTGAGACGGCTTCATCGAGTAGTGGATTGATTCTGGTTCAATATGATGATAATGAGGATATAAATGTATTGTTGTTTTTATTTAATAAAACGCAATTTTTTCGTAGTACTTATTCCACTTTTAATCAAGAGATTAGGACCGGTTTCGTCCGCCTCAGAGGGACATTTTCAACAGTTAAAAATGTGTACCCACCTGATCAGGACTTTTGTTGTCGTGTCCGGCATTCTAAATATCACCAGCCCATTGCAATTTTGTAACCGAAATGTATTACCGTCTGTTTACGACTATAACATGAGTTCAATAAGAGTAATGTGTTTATATTTAAAAAAATATTAAAATGTACTGCAGTACATTTAGGCCTAGGGTATCTCGCATTATTCCCCTTTCATTTTCTGCAATTACTTTTTAGTTTTAATGCTTCAATAAGACTTATACACTGTATTACTGTTATTTTATGAACATTGAAAAATATATCGTTATTGCGCGCCTTCTAAACAGGCTATGTGTTATTTTCAATACTTTACAGGAGATGCAAAAAACCACCATGATTTTAATGAACACGTTCTAAAACATGGACATATTTTGTCAGAACAATCTCAGAATATTGTATTCGATGAATATTTTTTCGATGGTCTATTATTATGTCTTAAAAATGTTATTTTTTGTTTGCATACAGCCCATTGAAAGGCGGAAAAGGTAATATGGCCGTTTTTATTCAAATAAATCTCCTGAAAAGTTAACTTTTTGCTCATAGCTGGTTTTTTAGTAATGGTGAGTAGAATTATTATTAAATTCGGTTCAAAAATATAGTACGTATGTTATGGCCGGCTGTCAATGTATTTTCGGTGTTTCATTGCGTGTTTATACCCAGTGTATGGGCCTTATATGTTGAGCAAGTGGCTAACATCCATTCTTGTAAAATAATCTGTTAATACAATTTCCACTCTGCGGTAGGTCATATTATGAACTTCTTAGGATCGGACATGGTTAAAAAAGCTGACTTTGAAGGCACAACGACAATATTAACTATTTATTGCTATTATATTATAATATTATGTATACACGGATAAAACAACGCGGGTTTGTTAGGTACACCAGTGATCAAAGTCTTTCCGGCGAACGATAGGTACTTTAAAATTATTTCATTGCAACCTAATTAATTAGACTAGTCGAGATTGGACCCGAGTCGTTGCTGGATTTTAATAGACATGATTGTAGCTGTATTTATGTAGGCATTGTATATAAATTAAGTATTTTAATTAGTAACTTAAATTTTCATATATATGATCGTATAGGTACTTTATAATTATCTGTAATTTATGACAATTATTACAAACCAACGCAGATTAGATTTAATAAAATTCCTCACGCTGCATTTTGGTCAATACCGAGATTATAGGTATTAATAATTTATTTTTTAATTAATTAAAACAACATATCTTATAATATATAAAACTGACTTTTTTATATACAATGCGATAAAACAATTATTGTACAGTGCAATGAAACTATAATGCCTTCATTAGCCATTGATTTCATACAAATTATTGATACGCTTGTAATTACATAATATTTTCATTAACATTAGTGAGTCATTACCTATTTAAGTATATACCAGGTTCTCATAGATGGCGTTGCCTGCGATTCTAGATGGAATAATATCGAAACTATCGGTGGTAATAAATGATTTTAAAATAATAATTATTTCTTAATAATTACCCCTGTGTAAAAAAAAACCATTTTACTACTTATATAAATTTGCAATGGTATCATTATGTTACATTTTCACAATTTTGAAAACCTAAGCCTTAATTTAATTAAATAATAATATACCTACGAATGTTACCACACCATATTTATCATCACGGACACATCATTAGGATGTATTAGATACATTGGTAGGTGCTTGATTGTTCATAGCAACGTTAGGAGCTTACAATGTAAACAATTGACAAACTGAGGAATAAAAGAGATCCAAGCAAACCTGCAACCAGGTTGACTGAATTGATTTATTAGTAGCGATTGTAAATAATACTGTTTTCAACATTCTGTAAATGATTTTTTAATTAAACTATTTTTTTGAATAATACATTTGATTTAAGAATGTTGCAATACTTTGAAACGCCTCAAAACTATGCCTATTGGAAAAATTATTGGTATCGAGCGAGCTTCGAATCTATATTCAACTTAGTCCGATCGAATCCAGTTCGATATGAATATTTTTTTTCAATTGGTATGTTTATGAGATGTTTCAAATTGAATGTTCCGTAAATGAGGTTTGATAAACTCCTTGTTTCCTGGTTTCCTAAACCATAAAATATTGAAAATTTTAGTGCTTGAAGGGATATAATCCATGCCAACGCATTTAAATTAGACGTCGCTATGAAAATATAACTGGCTGATAGTTTAAAAGGGTTTACGTTTACATCAAAATGCTAGAAAGGGTGAGGTCAGCAATTCATATGGTTTAAAAATGAATCTAAAATAACAAAATTATTGTCTGTATCAAAAATAGTGAAACTAGACTCCAACACAACAGCGAACCGATTGAACGTGTGACCCCATTATAAAATATTTACGAACATGGGTCAATGAAAAATGGGACGTCTCAGGAAATAAAAACTAGAATTGAGACAAAATGATACGCCTCTTTAGCAATCGAAATCTTAACCTAGGTCTGAGACTGCGTATGGCTCGCTGTTATGTTCTCTCAATCCTTTTCAATGGTGTGGATGCTGAACCAGAAGATGTCACGGAGAGTTGAGGCTTTCAAGATGTGGCTGTATAGACGCAGCCTCAAAATTTCTTGGACTGACCGGGTGACAAATGTTGACGTTCTCAATCGAATGGGAAAGGACTCAGAAGTTCTGCATAGTATCAAAACCAGAAAACTACAATACCTCGTGCACATTATGAGAGGTCACAAGTACAATATGACCTGGTATATCATCTAAAGAAAGATCAACTGTAAACGTAACAGAGGACAACACTGCATGCATGGCTGAAAAACCTCATTTATTGGTATGAATGCAGCTCCACCGAATTGTTGACCGAGATGATAAAGCAAAGATCGCCCCGATGGTGGTGCGGATGGCACGATAAGAAGAATAAGATGAACATAATCATTATATAACATGAAATGTAATCTAATATTAGGAATAAAATGCGATAATCCTTTTTTCATCCATAAATATATAAGTATGCGGTATTGTGAAAAAATTCTCCATAGCCTCTTATTATAAAGGACGGAATATCTTCTTCGTGTTAGTTTCTTCATTTTGCGGCTTTCGGGTGTCAATAGTTACTTTCTAATCTGTTATTTATGTAAGAGTTCTCGGTATTGGCATATTGGTTGATCACGTCCAGGACATCTTTGTTGAGCAGATGGTTAACGTCCTTCGCGAAAACAAAGTCCAAGTGGTTGAATTGGGCATATTCGACTCGTCTAATTGTCACTTTTGGGTTCGTCTTCTTCAGACTCATGGCGAATTTGATCACCTCCTGAAAAGATTTAAGACCAATTTAGATAATTTAGATTCATCATGTTCAATTCCTGACTCCTCTGTTTCGGCAGAGTTTCAGTACACGGGTACAGAGGACACTTCATGTCACTAAAGATAAATGACGGCATAGCAAGCAAATCAAGAATCTTTTTTATTTTCTTAACTCTTTAAGCACCAAGGTGCATGGTTGCTGTATAAGTCCCGTGCAGCTTCGTTTCGGGACAAGGAAGTGTGGCAATATTTTTTTTCCGTCGTTTTAGCATCGTGGCAGGCGGCCGTGAACAAATCGCGATGTTGCGATGTGAAAATGCTATATTTCCACGGTGATTTGTGAAGATTTACTAAATAAAACAACCATTCATCCGAATCACTTGTATTTAAAGCCCATTGATATCCGAATATTTGGGAAACTTTCTTACGTCAGGAGACACGAGCATGTCATTGGCTCCGTAGATGATGTGTGTTGGAAAGCTTAGAGCGGAATGGTTATAAGCTTCTGGAGTTGGGTGACCGTATTTCTCCATGTTTCCCTCCTTGCCCCAGTCATATTTCGTCAGTTTCGCTAAAACAAAATGTGACAAAATATATTACAGAGCAAACATAATTCGTGATGCATATTTGAAATTTCGAATAAATCTGTCATAGCAAATTTAGCGTCAGTTATGAAATTGAAATGTCTTTGTTACTTATCACATTTTTGTTTATCATAAATTTACATACACATTGTATAATATCTGCTATCTTCTATCTGTTTTTCAATGGAATATACCAAGGATCGCCAAAAGGTTTTTGTAAAAGGCCAAAGAGTAAATGTTTTAGGCTCTGCGGGATAAGAGGCAGACTCGAGGATATAATTAACAAGAAAAAAGGTTTCATCAATTCATTGGAGAACATGACGTAGTTTAATTATAATTATTCTTCTTTTGGTGCTGTTTTATATCAAAAGTTTTCGACCAAGTTGCAGTATACCTACCCAGGGCCAGTCGTAACAAATCCAGTGGACATTGAGCCATTTACTCAGGTTACGTAGCTAAGAAAATCTCTTTCTATCCACGCTTCTGCTGTCCTTTACTTTCTCCTGATTTTTGAGTTTGATTAAATCATACGTCTCATTGCGGATATATGGCCGAAGTGTGC
This sequence comes from Rhyacophila brunnea, assembly GCF_057557595.1. Taxonomy (NCBI): domain Eukaryota; kingdom Metazoa; phylum Arthropoda; class Insecta; order Trichoptera; family Rhyacophilidae; genus Rhyacophila; species Rhyacophila brunnea. The sequence continues at coordinate 29,925,944 of NW_028232774.1, forward strand.
AGCTTTTTTGCGCTTGAAAAATGACTTTTTCACAAAATTTGTAGTCAAATATTTGGTACTCCCTAATCCAGTGGCGAAGACTCCATACTAGGCGATTATTTAAAGCCTACCTTCTTAAGAAAAATAATTTTTATTTTCATGTTGACGTATTTATATAATCACAAATAATAATATATTCAATATGCCCAAAGACATCTATCGTATAATTGTCATAATTTTACGGTCTTTTCCCATATTTCAATAAGCACCATCTATGGCATCTCTCGAAAGTTAAAAACAAATAGAACACATTGCGTTTCGCTTCACATATTGTATAGGATTATTTTCGCGTGAATCGACGGGTTTTTCAATATGAAGTTTTTTTCTCATTATTTCAAAATGTCTGGCGTCCCGCATACAAATGTACAAGCTGTTTCGTTAGCGCTTACGTCGCGAGAGCACATTTATTCAAAATAATTAATAAGAAGATAATTTAAAAAATAGTTTCTATGGGATTCAATCACATAAACACATAACAAATCACATAACATATCAATTAAGCTTTTGAAATTTCTTCGTTTTAGCGTACCTATTCATCAGTAGTAATATTGGGTTATCTTCTTATTTCCCGCAAATATATCTGACAAGCATGGTTACTCCCACAGCCTACCTCTTTCAAAAAGTCACCCTTCGCCACTGCGCCTAATCCCTATCATTAAAATTGATTTTGTCAACACAACACAGATTTTTTACCAAGTTGTGACTAGGGGTTGTCTTCGAGAATTTGCGAGAAATTATCAGAAACGGTGAATGAAAAATACATTTTCCGAAATATCGAGATTTCTTATTTTTTGAGAAATTATCAAATAACATAGCGAATTTAAAACGGATAGAGATTTGGATCTGAATTGGAAATTTTCCAGCAGAATAAAAAAATCACTTGCCAAATTGGGCTTTTATTGGGCAAGAAAGGCTATTTCGACAGTAAAAAATATTTGATCGAAAGATAAAAATAAACTCTCGATTTTGAACCGGAACGGAATTTTTAAAATTCGATGGTGAAATATTTTTTGGCAAGAAAAAGTAAAATAAAAAAAAAAAGCTTTCGACCTTGAACCGCAACGGAATTTTATGAATTAATAAAAGTTATCGAACAGTGACGCAGAGTCTCGTCGTCAAAAATATGTCAGACAGGATAAAAATAAACCATTTTTGCAAGAAAAATGCTGGATTTCCTGAAAACAAAATGTTAACATAGAAAATCATATTTTTATCGCAAGATATAGTATGAATGCCCCTAGCGAAACAGAAGTTCCTACTCACGATCGGTCGTGAGCTTTTTTTAAGTAGCATAGACAAAAAATAGACTTCATTTTAAATGTATGTCATAGGTACATAGTAAATTTATTTATCCAGCATTTTTATGAAAACTTTGAAGCTAGACGTTGCCCCGAGGAATGAGAAGGTTAAGAAATCACAATCTCTAGCTATGACACATTTTAGCTGATTATACTTTAAGATTATTTCATCTTGAGAATGTTTGAAAAGAAAATCTTTCCGGGGTGTACAAGCTGGTTGGTTGGATTTAGCCCACAGGCCTTAGTGACCCTTCGATTATACCACCAAATTACCGTTACTATAATAGCAGTGTTATAGACTATTTTAAAATTAGTAGTGTTTAATTCAATTCTTCTCCGAACCTATACATGGTTCTCATATTAGTAGCAGGTATACATACGCTAGTATTATTTATTATTCATACATGATAGTAAGTATTGGCCGTAGTGGGTGATGGTCCTCAAACTGGTAGGCTGTAATCGCGAATAGATGACTTTGGTTTTTTCCTTAAAAAAAGAACAAAAATATATTTATCATTAACAGAGTATGTACATAATATTGTATAGACAGTTGTCAGATTTACCGGTATAGTAGTATTTATATTTTATCATTTTCGAATTGAACAAGCCCCCCCCTCAATTTGTACATGTTTTTGTTTTTGACTATTGGTATCATTTGTTGAATATTTACCCAATCAACCTGTGGATCGTCTGACCCTATGAACAAATTTGCGATTTTGATGCAGAGATTTTGAGCAGAATTTTGAATCGCGCACGCAGTGGACGACAGCAAGGTCTGAACATTCAGCCCGAGATTGACTTGTTCCAGGCCTGCATCACGCAGAAGTCTCTGAAACAAAGAGTTATCACATTAATAATAATTTATCATCTGCCGTTTCGAAATGTTTCTTAATATGGGTCAGATAGCGATGCTACAGTATTCTTTAAATTTCCGGTGCCTTTACTGGATTGTTTGAGGATGGTCGTAGGAGGCTTCTGTGTCCCGAGGTTTACGGCTAGCGAGACTACATCGATACGTGCAGGTGAATCGGTCAACTCATTATATTAAATAGCATAGGCCAGAGACCGTGCCCCAAAACTTGTAGCACGACCACATAATATGACAGTATGTACCTACCTCCTAGTTTCGTAACAAAAAAATATGATCGATGAAATGCATAGATTACAAAAGTAATGCCGTATGCATTCGCAGTAAATGAAGATTTTCGATTACATATTTCGTTCATATTAAGGTGTTTTTTTTCGAATTAAAATATTTATGTTAAGTGAAGATATGTATCACGAGAAATATTCATCATCAGACCTGAAATCGTACGCCACCTATTCGCGCCCTAGACTAGTGCAACAAAAATAGATCCACATACGAAATGTTATAGTTATTCCTCACCGGTACACGAAACTTGAAAACCACTTGAGCCAAAGGTTTCAGCCTTCCCGAAATGCCCATGGCTGGGGCCATAGTCACGGCGGCGATGACCTTAGATCGGAGGTCAGGTCTGACATTACAGGCGACCAGTAAGCTGGTGCAGCCCATGGAGTAGCAGACGACGTGAATGCGCGGGGCTCCCGTCTCCAAGAGGACCTGGTCCATCGTAGCTGTCACGTCGAATTTGCCGTGCTCGTCGAAGCTAGTGATCAGGAATTATTGACAATATTATATAATCGCTGGAGAACACTTAGGACACAGGAGAAATTATAAGGCATCTAACCATAGAACAGATAATAAATATAATTCCAATAGGCTATACACCAATACAATAAACCGAGAGCAGTTGTCAGTATTCGACGTATGACGTATTCTTGACACGCGTTAAAATTTATCCCGTATTCTTCCTTACTCGAGATCGATTACCTGCTTCTCCTTACCCGTTAGGTATTTCAGTTTACATTATTTATAAGTTTCCTGCATATAACAGAATTTTTTTAATCACAAGAAACTACCTACTAGAGATTAATGAGTGTGGGATCGTCGGGATCATTGATCGTTTATGAAAATCAAAATAAAAAATGGTCGAGGTATCTATGTGTAAATGCTTTAGTATTTTTACCTGAAGTTCCAATATCCAGGATCTCTTTTAGATAGTTTGAGATGGTGCGAATAAGAATTTCCTCTGATATTTCCCAGCCACACATCATACCCGGCCTCAGCTAGCAGTATTGCTGCAAGGAAAATCCCAAGTAAATGATACTAATAATAATTAATTATAAAAAAATGATAACATCGAATTTAATAATTCCACACTGTCACAGCGAGTCGTTAGAGTAAGTAGGAACAAACCGGTACTTGACTTTCCGACGACTTCGGCAGAAATTCCCGCCGTTCTGGCGACTCCAAGGTCGAGGATGTATTTTTTTAAATGCAAGGAATGTGAAACTTATGTAGGTACTTGCTATATGATATAGGTCGTGTGCTTGCAGAACGTCGGGATAAATTTCGATTTGTATTCTAATTATTTTTAGGTTTCTGATTGGGAATTTGGGCATTAATTATAGGGTAGAGTAGATTTGGTATTAATATGTAAAATATAGTATGTGTGTTTCTTAACATTGTTACCTAGGCTGTTGTTCTGCCCCATCCTCAAATAGTCTTCCGAAGATCCAACGATTCCGTGGAGAAGTAGCACTGGCGGAAACTTCGATTTTATCCTGTTCCGAGGGAGGATCCTATGTGTTCCTAGCATGTGCCCGTCCAGCGTGCGGACCACGAGCTCCACTGATGTAAATGCGCCGTCTCCGACCCTGGATACCAACTCGGGCTGTAAAAATGGATGGTTGTAAAACTTATTCACGGCTTGGTCTTGCATATTACATACAAAATAAATTAAAATGCCACTAGGAGATGGAATATTTGACCAGCATGGAGTATGGATTGCATGTAGTACTGTGGATAAATAAAGACATAAGAATAAGAAAAAAAAATAGTGGCTTCTCCAAGCTTTACCCTACCGCACCACATCCGGTCTTAATCCACGGTAGCCTTCGTGTGATCAGCATTTTTTTAAAGATTGGAAATGTCTCAGGAGCAGTTACCCAAGAGGTCGCCCCGCACTCAAGTGTGGTCAGGCTGAGTTTAAAAAGACTCTGAACTAGGTGTACCCATGATAGAGGGAGGAGCACGGAAAACAGACAAAAAATAAATAATAGCATATAATAAAAAAAAGCTAATATAGACTGCCGAACAATCTAAGTGAAGTCTGTCGAATGAGCTTGGACCGAATTTAGCAGCTCTTCGCTTTCCTCTTACATTTCAGGACATTCCCAATGTATTGTGGTTTTCATCTGTATTTCTCTGTCACGTATACATGTTGGACGGGTACACGAGACCAAGCTCAAATTCCTTCTTTTCATTTTATTATTTTTCCGTCCAGAATCAAAACGGAGAGGCATTTTTAGCGCTTGCTTCAAAAAAATCTTCTAAATATTTTTGTAATTTTTTTAATATTATTGAAAATTTTCGTCGACCCATATTATATTAAGAACACCTGATTTTTAACTCTGTAGTTAAAGGCACACGGTGGATAGACGAATAAAGAAATGTACGTTTTTTAAGCTGATAAAATTGAATACTGTGTGTTAGATGTTCCTGTTGGGCTGTTGATTGTGAATCTTCTATTCATTCAATAATAAAAATACAGCCTGTTCATGAATGATGGCAATGATAATGGCAAAATGTAATCTCGTTGAGTTTATCACCTGCTCGTACATAAAGAATGCATTGCTTTAAATGTGAGTACCTTACTCAGGTGATTGGTCTCGTTCAAGGCGAACATGGCCGGAAATTAATGCTATCTCTGTTTTGCCATCCACCAAGGTTTATTTTATTGCCAGTATAAAATAATATAACCCGTGTAATTAATTATCTATTAAATTATTTAGCGATATTCGTTGTGGGACATATGGGACAATGCGTAGTTGATATTTACGTTATCTTTGTGGAATCACATTTACCTTCGCTTCCCATGTACCTGCAAAATGCATCACGAAGTTAATCAACCTTAAGGGGATGCTCTACAGAATTGGCCTTGAATTGAAAATATGATTTTTTAACATGTGGTCCATAATATCTGGTCTACTAGTTAATATAAAAAGGTCGTGTCAAAGTTGTTTGTGTCAATAAATTTGCTCTATGACTCGATCCGACTCATATTTCATCAGGGCTGTCGAAGACATAAATCATAAATATTTATAATTTTAATTTTTTTATTTATAATATATATTATTTAAGTTTTGTGCATCTAATGCCGGGTCCACACTGGCAACAAGTTAAGTTGCTGGCAACCTCGTTAGATTTTACGATAATTACGATGATTATCGTAAAATTTCTTAAGCAATTATGGTAAGTATCGTAAAATTTAATGAGGTTGCCAGCAACTTGTTGCGAGTGTGGAAATGGCTTAATATCCACTGTGGTTCACGTAGTGGTATGGACCTGGGGTTAACTAATTCAGGATATCAACATCCATGATAGAATTTTTTCCAATTTTGGTTGCATTATATTCCAAAACTCTTCTGTAAAAATCGTTTCCGATTTTATAAATGGAAATTTCTCGGTGTACATAGTAAACAAACCTACGAATAAAAAAAGACAAGAAGGAACATACTGATTCATCGCGGTAAAATCTGGCAATCAAATTCGCCATTTTGAAAAGCGACGATTTTGCGTAAACAAATATCACGTGGTCTGTACGTGTGCGGCAAACTTCGAATGTGTTTGTAATTTTGTGTATTTTATGTTTGTGTATCACGCATTGTCGGCCATATTTGCCGGCCTTTCTAATTGCCGTGATTTGTACACATCTTCCTTCCTGTCTTTTTTTATTCGTAGAAACAAATAGTATTTTTTATTAGTTATATGAAGTTGGCCTTGAATCTGTAATAAAATAATACACAATTAAAAGATTTTGAAATAGAAAAAAACACATTTCCAAGCTTTCAGCCGTGCTCACTCATGAATGTCATTCGTCATTTAGATAAGTATATACACATTTAATGTTTTCAAATAATTGATATGGATTAATTATACCATCGTCTTATTTTCTTGAAATCATAAACATACTATAATAGTATTTGAGTATCAACCTATGCTCAATTTGAATTGGGTTATAATAATAATATAGCCGTATATATATCAATAGTATGTTTGCTACAAAATCCACCCAAGTTATCAGTACGTACTTGCACAGGTTTGATTAAAAACTATCATGAAATTAACATTTTAAAAATATTAATTCATAATATTATTTTGACAGCCCTGTTTTCTGATCGGCGTACATCTTGCAGGTGTTTATAAAATAATAATAATGTTCAGCGGCAGACAAAATCAATAATAATAATAGTTTCTTGAAATAAAATCTCCGATGATTAGTGATTTTTGCGAAAAGATCGATTTAAATTAACGTACTTACGACGCCGAGGTCCTTTTTATACTAAATTATATTTGAATGTCGAGCTCTTCAGCCCCTCCTTAACTGGGATGCTATTACACGATTCAGACTGCCTTCTATTGACTATATAAACATTGAGGGTGTCGAGAAATTCGGGTACCTAGCGAGACGACACTTCGAAAAGATAACTCGTTACTGGAATGGCTATGAAGTAGAATTGAACTCGTGCAATGGTTGGGATTACCAGTTGTATTCGGTCAGAACCAATTTATGCACTCTGATGGTGCTTCTTATAACCTACGAAGATTCAGGGTAACAGTAGGCTGAGCATCGAAAATAGACGACTTCGGCCGATACTGGGATGCGCTGGTATGGTAAAAAGTGCGGAGACAAGAGAGCGAACCGTGTAAAACTTTCGTTACATCTAAGGTGAAGATGCTATTCACATGTTGTCTACGAAGTGGCTACGGGATGGGGACATGTGTCTGAAAAACTGACGCATGACAGGGATTCCTCGGGTCGTCTCGTTGTGTTAGTATGCTCCAGCCAAGCAATATAATATATTGGCTTCTCATTCGGCGGCTCCGGATTCGATTCCTGCAGCTTTATTTCACCCTCAGCGAGTTAAATGTTTTGCGTTGTCCTTAGCGGGTTGTTATCAGTGTTATCACTTATCGAATACGATATTATACGAATGTATACCACGGTAATCTATCGCGGGAAGAGCCGCCTATTAGTCATCCTAAATTAGTTGCGCAAATTCTCTCGCGCATGCGTACAAGAAAATATGAGATGTCATTGTGTAAGTTCAGTATTGCGAATATGTACCTAACTATTTGCTTCACATTATAAAATGGTAATGGATTTGCATATTTATTAATACGTTGATATTTCCACATATTTTCCACCCTAGGTGTCAATCAATTCGAGGCGAAATCTTTATAAAACAAATTGTGTGCAATCTTAAAAGTTACTTAAATATATCCACAGCGTAATTTATACAATTTCTATATACTAATAATTGATGGTAAGACGTGTACGAATATAATTTTCGCGCCCTACAGAGGCTGCGGAAAATATTCGCGCCCACTTCTCTCCCGGTTAATCATTCGCGGCGATTCGAACGTGGATGGAGTAAAGATATCATTTGTCGTGGATGCAGCCATTATTTCGAACACTCGCGGCAGCGTGGTGAGGTCACAATACTTGTGATTTTCTCAAAGCATGTGTGTTTGTGATTGTTTCACTTCAATTACTACACTATTGTTTCATGTCACTACTATTATTGAGCCTTGTGGCCTGTTGTAGTATAAAAAGGGAGGGAGGAAGGAGTAGGAAGACGTATAGGTACCCACTCATTTTTCACAATATTCTTACCATATTCATATAAACTTCTTCTGGAATCTGCAAACGTCCATCGCATATCACCACTATCACAATCAAAATTGTAGTAACTATTTTTTCGAACGCCATGCTAGTTGCTTTCTGCAATGTCTGCTTATTTATTTATTGTTTTTGATTAAATCATTAAAACATAATACATAACCTTTTTATTAAGAAAAATATAGTAATATTCACAATAGCGTAATCTTAGGTAACTACTATTCTTAGTGGGAATGTTGGCGTATATTTTTTAGTAGTATATTAGTGTCTATCAGTGTCGAAGGGTGTCTGTTGAAGGTATGTGGGCTGTGGTAGTTAACTGAAACAAGTCCTAGGCCAGCAGTATTTATAGTACATACTTAAATTTAAATTTATATCATCTTCAGTATTTTATTGAACAACCTATATGTATATGCGGCATCTCGACACACCGGTGGCTGTCCAAAGGTGCCCCGTGTGAAACGGCTCTTAATGTCTCCATTACTAAAGAGACCAAATTTCACATTTTATTTAACATCCTGCGCTTTAAGCACAATTTAATTTCGCTCGTGAAAATAATGTTCGGACCTACTAATGCACTCCACGCCAACAATCTATAGACACTTGTTGTCCTCCTAGATCAGTGGTTCTTAACCTTTTCGAAGTCACGGTGCACTTTTGATCATAAGAAAAAATTGCGGTGCACCAAAATTAAACGGTCAGAAAAAAACGAAAAATGTGCCGATATAACTTTTAATTACAAATTAAACAGATTGAAATATAACAGTCAAAGAAAAACATTAGTAAATAAAAGATATATACATATTATATGGAAAAACTGTAACTAAAATAACCTTTCAACGTGCAATTTATTTCATGTGAAAATCAATGAATGTCCCTGAGCTTGTCGGATTTTGCAGATTTCAAAAATATTAGGTCGAATATTTGATATAGCTACCCTCAATTATTATTCTTCGTCTAAATTCGTAAGTCTTTCTCGTTTTGTTTTTATATTAGTTATTGTTGAGAAACCGAGCTCACACAAATATTATGATGTTGAAAACTGTTACAAGATTTTCAGTGCCCTCGTGTAGATAGCTGGACAGAAATCCAAAATTCTCCATAGTTATTTCAGAAAATTAAATTTTTGAGTACTTTCTTTTAAGGTGACCAATTCTTCTTCTTTTTGGTACATTTTCATAATTTCGCGAAGGACTTTTTCGGTTTTCACTATTTCGCAGATTTTTCTGCTTTTATCATTTTTTCGCGGTGCACTTGCAACAAGCTAGCGGTGCACCAGTGCTCCGCGCTGCACCGGTTAAGAACCACTGTCCTAGATAGATAGACGTAGTTGTAGACCTGCTCAAGTTGAGCACCATTGATTACAATCGTCTTTAACCAGCCAAGTGCTTCATCATGAGTCATGACTTAGGAATTTGATTATTAATAATTTATGTTAATATTTTTACTTATTTTTATTTTTATTCGATTTTCCGCATAGACATTATCATGATTGGCGGGAACCGGCTTATATTATTTTATAATCTCATAAAAAAAATCGTTTTTTGCTATTAAAATAAATTATTATAATAAGTATATTAAGTATTTTTAGGTGGGTACTTAGTAGTATTTATTTTTGTGTTTATCATGTTTGTTTAATTAATTTTCAAACAAGAATGATACTTATTTTGTTTATAATAGACTAAATCAAGGCGCATTTAATTTATAAGTATATATATTTAAAAAAAATCTTGGTACATATGCTTTTTCAGTTTCCACTTCAAATTGTATTAATAATTTACATTGATTACAACTATGTACCTACATATTTATTTATCGCACGTGGTTTTTTTATTAAATAACTCAGCATATAGCTTTTATATTATGTGTTAATGGATTTTGAAAACTACTCAATGTACCTACATACGTATAATTTAAGTGGTAAACGCTAACGCCAAAACTTACGGCTAGATGAAAGGAAATGTTTGATTAATTCAAAAATTAAATATCCTTTTAAATTTAAAAACACATGTAAATAGTAAAACGTTCTTTTGGCTATTTTAAATTAACAGAAGCTGTCAACAATACGTGTTTTTTTGCGAATGTCATTGGCGTGATATTTGCAGTACTGGAGCATTACTTTATTTTACTATCAGTGCATAATACGAGTATTATTACACCTACGCAAAACAGTAGCCTTGAAAACACATGGATACATTAGATTATATTATAATTATTATCGATCTGTCATTAAGTAATTTAGTTTTTTCATGTATTAATTTTTCTCTACCTATTTCCTTGGTTCAGTGTAAGTTGTATCTGAAAAAAAACCGTATCTGCATACCTGATGACAGCACCGCGAGAACTTGAACGTGTACAGGCGGTATATAAATTTTAAGTGAATTCACCATTTATACCAGTTTATCGTAAGATAGTATACTTACCCAGTTTGTTGTATTTAATCCATATAAATGAGGAAACAATTCTCGTCTTTTATATCACCAGTCATTAGGTACTAATTATTACACTCCACCAGTGGCGAAGGGGGAGGTAAGCTGTTAAGATCCGGCATAAATAGAGCACATTAAACTTTGTCAGTCAAACGTATTTGTTTTCATTGAAATAACACTACAACGTGTAGACTGTAGATATTGTCTGTTAATATTTAAAATTTAATTAAACCCTGCATAATTCAAGCCATTATGACCTCTATGGTTTGGTTAGGCAGGGTTTAATTGATTTAAAATCTAATCAACACCACCTATAAATTGTATTGGTTCAATAAAAACAAATACGTATGACTGGCATAGTTTAAGTGTGCACTATTTATGCCGGATCTTAACAGCCTACCTCCACCCTTCGCCACTGCACTCCACCTTAAACTCTAAACCACATGACGTATATCTTTCAATCCACTATTGAGGAAGCTTACCTACATACTTTTTAAACGTACAAGAATATTTTTAGTAAACATCTTGGACCGATGGGTTTCGAACACAGAGATTTTGAATACTCTGGTTTCAAATTCCGTCGAGAATTAGCTACTTCTAATATTTGTAATTTGTGTCAAGGTTACAACAGTTGGCGTGCCAATAATTTTTATTCGACACAATAATATTATAAATACACCTACCCCTTATACTCTTGAGAAAATCTGTAATGCTAAATTATATTCATCTAACCATTAAATGGAAATTATCAGTTTTTCAATAGTCTGGATTAGGGATTCCAATCACGGGATCCCGAGCTATTTTCGATACCTATGAATCTCGGGATTGGTAAACATAATCCCGAAGTTTTCGGGATTGATTTTTTTATCAATTTTTATGGAAAATAAAATAAAAACGAAAAAATAACAGAATAATACTTTTAATAACAAATAACTAAATTAGAAATAAACTGAGTTTGAATGAAGTTTGATTTATACCCATATGTAAGTTGCCGAGTCATTTTATTTTTTCACATAAATTAATAAAAATGAGAAAGATTGGAAAAAACAATGCTTCGCACTTTTAACAAAGTAATTCCACCATGATCTCATACTTTTACGGCAGTTTCATATTTGGCTGACTGATTAGATTTATGAAGCGGAAAGGCCATACACCACGATTTGCTCTACTATTTTAAATCTCGCTAACCCATTAATTAAATCTTTACTATCAGAAACAGCAATCTCATATTAAATTCACATTATTATTTATATTACAATATTATATACTCCATTAAACTTATGTATTTTCAAGATTGAACGTACACAATATTAACAATAAAAATGTCTTAAATAGTATAAATTATACTAGATTTATTTTTGACCGATTTTATCATTGTTATTTGTAAATATAAAAAAAATTATATTAACTATACAAAAAATGCCAATCCCGGGACCAGTCCCGGGATACCGGGATTATAAAATTGTAATCCCGAAATCCCGGGATCAGAATTTTGGCTCGGGATTGGATTCCCTAGTCTGGATTGACCAAATCAATGAGCTCATAGAACTTTGTAAAACTGTGTACAGATCTCGAAGATAAGCTTTTAATAATGACGTATTTTCTATTTATTTACGTTTTAAATAAAAGTCATAAATGATGCACAATATGTACAAAAACTAATAATAATTGTGGAACACCGTTCGTGTCTGCAGTAATTTTGATGTTTCAATAAATTATCACTGCACTTAGCGTCAATTTGATGCATATTAACTTGAATAAATTCAAAAGAATGCTGCAGTCAAATTGCCAACCTTCTGTTTAACGCGTGCATGTAAATCGGAAGATTATTTTAGTCATTTTATTTTGATTACATGTTAGCGTCCTCTTGACACTCAAGGTTTTCTTGAACCTGTTTTCCGTGTTAATACTCGTATATGGGATTTTACAATCTGTTCTGGAGGACTGGAGAATGCATAGGTATCTAAGTACAACCGATGTGTTGTTGGTTATATTTGATTCAAGTACACACTATGAAATTGATTAATTTAAATATCGATTTTCGTTAATTATCATTTAAATCATTTTTCATATAAAGTATTGAGAGTTGTAATCAATGTAAGTTAATAAATAATAATATAATTTTAATTATCGTAGCGCCCAGGAAAAAAATGATTATTTCGAAACCATTCTTTTGCTGTATAAACCAAATTGATTACATATTATAGTTATAAAGCGAATCTGTTCAATCAGTATAATATAATATTTATTTTAAGCGCACGTTCGTATTTATTCTGTTCTTATTTGGCACATATATAGTAATGCCAGCAGGGTCTTAGCCAAAAGTGCTGAATTATGCAAGAATGTCTAATTATTATTATATGAATTTACTTAATCTGTTTCTTGTGTATGTTTACTTTTTGTATGCAGAAAAAATGACGTGTTTAATCTTTCATACTCCGCCGGTGATTTCCTGGCATTTTGACATGTTGAATTATGTATTAATTTGTAGATTAATACTGTAAGAAATACTAATTATAATTAGTCTTTTGCAGAATGGTTTTTATTTCAAATTGTTATTATATTTATAATATGGTGAGTTTTTTAATCCTCCGTGTGATATGTGACCAATAAACTGCCAGGAAAACAGCAATACAAAGTTAATCGCTAATCTTAACTGTGTTTATGTATTTGTAAAAAAATATCAAATATTATATGGAAATCTCACAAGAATACCAACAGAACTAATTTATTTTTGGGGTTAAAGTCGCATTGGAATATCTTCAAAAATATATGACATGTATTATATTTATCTGGCAGCGACATGTTTACTTAAATTAAAATGTTTTTATTTTTGTCGTTACAGGTAAGATAGAAAATTGTTTCTGCAATCTTCTCATTGACTACAAAGAATTGCCCCTACAGGTAATGTGGGCACATTATTATTCTATCATCATAAACGTGATCGATTTACCTGAGGGCATCACATGCCCCCTCTATATTTAACGTTATTGTATAAACCAATGTTTCTATTTGACAATTCGGTGGAATTACTGATTTATGATCGATTTGTTTTTAATTTACGTATACTATTTTTAAAATTAAAAAAACTTTGGGTAAGTACATGCTAAATAAAAAGAAAATTAAATTGGCATATAAGGTATGTTTTTCCACATGTGTGTATATATTTTGATAATTTCTGGAGCCGAGATTGTTATTGCCGTCAAAAACGTATTGTTTTCAAAAAATGTTCTTTTAAAATGCATTTGTCATTATTTGATTTTCTGTTACCTACCTTAACAATTCTTACCTCATTTCATCGCAAAATAAACGAATAGCGAACGAAGATAATGACTGAATACTGCGTTTTTTATATATGACACCTAGATTGTAGAGTCCAGATTTTTACTATATACCGGTGATTTCCAACCTTTATTTGTTTTGCGGAACCCCCTTGCGTCATTTTCTAGAAACTCAAGAAACTCCTACTTCACCGACACATTATGAAAGTCATGCAAAGCAGCTGGCAGTGATATACGCAAAGTGGTGCTTAGCAACCATTTATTGAATTATACAAAAAAGCCATCTCTTACAAATTTTACAAGATTTTTAGCCTATAGCGTATTTTTGATGGGGAAGTTATTTTAAGATACCTTTTGTCCCAAGCTATTGGGGACGTCATAAACACACTTGAAAATAATAATATTATGGTGATAAATCATGTCTGTGCTGTAACTATAACGTTATCATGCACATTTTAAACGCGTTGACAGATATAAATAATATGAACAGTGCGTAATAGGCGGTGGCCATCATTACTGACAATTGCATTCCTCGATTTTTACCTTAAACTTTAAATTACTTCATTGTTAAAAAAAATGTAATATTATATCTTTTTTTTCACTCCCCGGCTAGACGGCAGCGACTTGCCTACTCGGTATTGACTTTTACATCGCTTTTCGGTTCGCGTGAGCTTCAGTTTTCCCGTCCATAAACACGGGCTTCCCGATACAAACCGGTTTGCGCAGGTAAGCTTGTCGTAACGCATGAGCGTCTAGCCGGCGCTTAATACCAAAATTGTTTTGCGAATTCTCGCAGAGGTCGTCTCGCGGACCAGGTTAGGAATCACTGCTATATACTAACGCTGGGTAACGATGCTGTTTACATAAACCATTTGTCATGCATCATGTCGAGAATAAGTAATATATTATTATGTATTGTTGTATGTATCATGAGTTACCCTGTCGTCGAATTAACCGATCAATCAAACAATACATTTCAATGTCGAGTTTAAGGTTTTTTGATCTCTAAAATGATTGCTAAGACGTTGAAATAGCTACATTTACAGCAGAGGTGCGCATCACTTTTCAATCAAGAACCACTTTTCACTGTTAAATATTTTAGTGCCATTTAGTAGAAATGTACTTTAACTTCATGAACTTCAGCTGGGGTTGAACCACTGCTGGATGAAGGAGTCCCCTAGCTACTTCCAATATATTCGCGGTCCTTACTTCTTTGCTGCTATGTATTTATTTATTTAAAAAGAGTATAACGGCCATTACGGCATTACAGCGATTGACCAATGCGCCATAATACATAATTAATACAAAATTATAAAAATGACTTAATTACAAAATAACAACCGGTATAACAAGAAAGTAGAAAAGACAGTACATGCTTATGCATTGCCCGTTGCCGTTTTATCAGCTTACTTTATATACAATACTAATTATTATAGGTATTCGGTACATTATTATTATTATTAAAACTGATAGACAAACTAATAGAACACAGACATATCTTTTTAAAATTAATGTTTAAAACGTTAATTAAGAGAAGACCAAACAAATATTTCACGGTTCCGTGAAAGAGTCCCCCAATTGGAGAATCACTGCTTTAAATAACACTCATGCGCACATACAAACATTATAACTTCAGCTATTGTTCTTAAGTTCCAATTGACTTCTTGTCTTCACATCATTTATGTGTAAATATATTCAAACATCCGATCGTCCGAGAGTTTGAAGATTAAGGTCACGTGATGTAATGGTATAATTAAATTGACTAACAGAGCCAGCTGGATTTTAATATAATTAATCATGAAATAAATTTAATACTGACGATGCACAATAGCGCATGAGCGCCCACGATGACTGAGCGGTTACGCGTCAGGCTTATAATGTCGTGGGTCCCGGGTTCGAATCCTGGATTGGAAAATTCACATGTTATTTTTTAACGTGTGTTTGGACCTAATAGGTTGAGCATGTGGCTATCGTCCATTTCTTGTAAAAATAAAATTCTGCCCAGCTCTGTGGACGCCCATCTGATCTACATTACATAGCATTTGACTAGGGTGCATGATTAGTGTATTGTATTTGAGATAGCACTATGGTTTTTCCTTTGGAACGGACTCTCGCTTTAATGTCTGTTTGACATGCTTTTTTCACTAATTTTCGACAATTAATTGTCTATACTTATTATTAATAAATATACAAATGTGTTCAATGTGCACTAATTCCATATCTCATGTGATATTTTTGCATTTGTTTGATATATTATGTACCTACATACGTCATACTTACATTATCTGTAAATTCGAATTAGACTTTTTAAAGTTGATAAGTCGCGTGATAATAAAAACACAGAAGTGTTAATTTTTGTCAAACAATGACTTTAGGTATCATGGAGTATATATATAAATGCAGCAATTGAATGGAATTTTAAGCTTTCCGCACATTAGACACACTGTGCTCACGTGTACTGTCCGTGGAATAATCTGAAAATATATATCAACAAGTTCTAATAATATGCATGTCATGCTTCATGAGATGAATAGAAAAAGCGATTTTTAATTGCGATGTCTAGAAATGTCAAATTCTTTCAAAATGCGTCTAATGCAATCGGAAAAATCGGGGATGTTTAAATTTAAGTAAAAGTATAAAACCATCAAAAAATAGTGTCAGTTGTAAAACTTAAAAATATTAATGTAAACGAATCTACATAATATACGGTAGTCAAAACATACGGCGGCGTTTGACTCTGTATGTTTTATCAATGAAAAGCTCTCGACAAACTTTCATTCATGATCAGACTGGCTGATACTCGTATTATATCGCATCTAATGACCACTGGGATAATTACAATTTCAGCGTTTTTTTCTATTGTAAACTTGATGACTGTTTTTTTTTTTAATATTGTGGTCAATATAATATTCAACTTAATACAAATATTTATAGTTTGTTATCGATTGGTTATAAATTATTTTGATTCACGGTTTAAAATAATTTATCAGCTGATACATTTTTTCCTGGGATTGTGATTTGTACGATATATGTATACTATAATATTATATTGATAAGTTGACTTGTTTTTATTTTAATGATATAATAAAAGCCGGTTTATAAATTCAAGTCAACAGACATTTTTAAACAGTCATGTTTTGGTGTATCATTTATTATATCGACAGGTACTTATACGTTGTTAATCGTATGTTATAATTTTTTAATGAAATTTTATAATTTATAATTTAACATTATTGTCTACAGTGTAGACTACACATTTGATGATCTGACGTAAGTCCGTGACTATGGTAATAAACTAATAAGAAATGCACGTGAAGAATAAAAGGATCCTTGTAAATAATATTTTATCATATTATATTATAATATCTGGTTCTGGTCATACATAATCATTATTTTATAAATATGTATAGGTTAATGTTTGAAAAATGAACTCTATCTACATTACAATAAGGACGTATATTGTAATTTTGATTTCAAGTCTTTAGATGATTGTTGTAATGTTATGCTAACGCGTTTGGTTCGTTTACATATCCCTCTAAATCTACATTACAAATTTGCGATGAAATTAACTTGTTATTCTAACGTGTCTATTTTATGATTGGTATTTTCTATATGAGCGTGTGTCTCAATAGAAGCTTTTCAGGCGATCGGCGAAATTCATATATATATAGGTACATTGAATAATAATATGTTTTAAGTGTTAATATTATAAAAACGAATAAACCCTATTTTCGAATATTATAAAACTGGTCGTGGGTCGATAAAAATACTAAATAAACACAACACGACAAGGAGTCGGGAATTATTTCGCACAATCTTATTCAATAGTTTTGTGATATCATAAGTCATGACTTTATTGCATTTGGATCTCGTCGCTCTACTGGGATTTCTACCGTTGTCGTCCCGGCTGGGACATTTTGAGTAAATTCTGATAGATATACCACTAGCAAACATAATTACGTAATTATGTACGACCAGATACGAACATTGTTCATAAGTTTATTGTTACCTACAATGTGGCACGATGTTACGTGATCACAAATTATTTTAATTTGTTCATAAAGTGAGCATATTTCTTTTCTTGTAATAATATTTACTGTTTTGTAAGCGTTAAAATTCCCATTTTCATAATGTTGTTTTTCATAGAAAATATTATGTCGGGTGTACAGTTCAATTCTATTCGATACTTAGTGGAGATATTATATTTCCGTTATGTTGATCACATTATCCATGCTCTTGGATTTAGCTTTTAAAATCGATTAGTTGCACCTCAACGAGTCATTGTCAATGGTAGTGGATTTTCCTTGACTTTGTGAAACCACATTTTTTTACCTTGGTTCGTTTATATAAGCATATTGCGTAACCGATTAAAGATATTATCATGTTTTTTTTTATCACCTGTTTATTACACATTTTACCGGCTAATAATACAGCTTTGTATAAACGCTCGGCTGGGAAGAGCATGATTTCACTAATATTTATAGCATTTATTTAACGAGATTCATGTAATTCACGATAATTTATAAATAGTGTCCATTACTGGTAGGGGTTGAAATCGAAAATTCTTGAGAAATAATGCGAAATATTAAGTATAAGTAAGTATAATTAAGTAAGTCGTAAGTCCGGCTTCTGTAATTGAATTTGAAGGGAAATAATAGAATAAAGTTTAAGCTTTAAAAAAGCTCGCGACTTTGATCGACAAACACACATCTGTCGCTTTCAGGCGAGTGCTTTAATTATTTTACCGACCCGAGTGACCTTCTTGTGAATAATTTATGATAGGTGTAGGTACCATCGTAACTCAGGATGTTTTGATTTAAATTGATTTAAGCGTATTGTAATTCAGTGTTAAGTAAATTGTAAAAGTAAATGTTTATTTAGACTAGCTGAATTGTTCTGGAGAAAAGCTTTACATGCATATATCATTTCGTTCAGATACAACATAATAACATTATAGTATATATAATTTTTAAATAATGTGTCAACCTTTTTAAATATATATATATATATTAAATATAATAATCCGTCTACAAACGAGCTTTCAAAATTGTTTGATTATTGTAGATACTTATAGAAAACAAAATTGTGAATAGTTATGTTATATATTATATATTTTTTAATTGAGCGTTCAGTTGTTTTGGTGTGATTTTTACTAATTGTTGTCTGATCGATTATGCCAATTTTATCGCGTCTATTTTTACTTGTTATATTTTATTGAATGAGAATAATAAAACTAGTTCACATGTGTGTAATTAATAAGTAATAATATAACTGTTGAGTATTAACTTGGAAGCTATTATTCACCGAATTGGAATAATTGTTTACACTTTTCACTTTTCAACCTGACGGGCGCCGCGGCGCTGTTAATTTTTTCGGACAACACGACGCGCTAATCTGCACCGCGCGACGATCACTTGCGATTTCGATGTGATGATAATAACAATTATGTTTTTATCAAAACCTGGGTGTCTCGCGGTCAAGCCATGCGTATCAACTACCAACATCGCTCGCTGTTCAAGTTCACCCCGCCGGCATTGTAGACCAGGGTCTCTCAACATTGTCCAACGTTGCACCCACATGACAGTTTGTCGTAATGCAAGGGGTAAAAATAAAAACAAGTTTTCAAAACAATATTAAGGGATGTAAGATTATTATTATGTATTCATTAGTTTTGTTTGCAGTTATTGTGATTGATTTCTCATAATATCCATTATGATACGATATAACATGTTAATTAACTATTTCTTTTATTCAACGAATAATTCACAAGATTTAAGAATGTACCATTCTAATTATTGAACATACATAATTCTGAAAACACTAATGAGAAAATATAGCCAATAGAAAAAATCTTTTTCGAAAAAAGTAAGACACCTAAGACACCTGGCAGGAAGAGAGAGAGCGCTTATGAGCAGGTATTGAAAAGGCCAATAGTTAAAGTTTGACGCAATTAAGCATGGCAGTCGTAGCATAGTGGTAATGCATAAGGCGCGAAACCCAAGAGACGCAGGTTCGATCCCGCCGGGTGTCTTACTTTTTTCGAAAAAGATTTTTTCTATTGGCTATATTTTCTAACGAGTGTTTTCAGAATTATGTATGTTCGATATAACATAATATAGCATTATAATATTATAGTCAATCAAATAGAATGAAATATGTAAATATGTATTGAATTAAGAGTAATCATTGCTCAATAGTAACGATTATGATCAAATAATATGTTGATACAAATTAAGAGGCGTCATAGTCATAGATGAGGTATTTTCCTTGCGTGTTACGATGAGGTATTTGCTTTGCGTGTTACATAAGTGCCGATTTAATATACTGTAAGTACGAAGAATTTATTGACGAAGATTTCGGGTATTATAAAAATTGCGTTATTTATTATATTATACACATTGTCAAATAAAATCGTGAAGTATTATTACCGCAAGCGAACTACTGTAATATTGGTCACAGCTTTCATTACAAAAGTGTAATATACATTTTACACTGCGCACCTAATTATTTACTAAGAAGAGAAAGCTTGACCATACTAAACTCTCTTGGTGCTGGATATCGGTGGAAGATCTGTGTCAAGAAATGTATAAACAGTAGGGCGAATTTTTTTCAAGGGATTAAGTTTCTTTTTTATTTTTATTTATTTTGTATATCCACATAGAATAATTTTCGATAGGTTGAGAATCCATGTAGCCATCGCATGACTGGTTTGCGCCATATAGCAGACTTAAAGCACAAGTCATGTTTTTGTTGCTTTTTTACAATAGATATAATAATAATATATGCATTGCTACAGGGGCGGCTTGGAAACATGAGAACGCTTGGGGAATTTTAAATCAATACCTATCAAAATTCAATTACCCATAAATTCTTTGTTTTTCGAAAATCTGTGCTTCCTTTATATTGAATTAAAATGTAATGCAATATAATATAATATGTATTACGTTACTTAACTCATACAGTGCTGACGACATGGCTGCCGTATCGGCATAAAATGCCCAATAGATATAATTAACATGTTATTTAAATGTGGTAATTACATATTAATTAACTGGTTCGCAGTGAATGAGTTAAGAAAGGTTATGATCGGTTTCGTCCTCCTCCCAAATATACACTGACAACTGTTGATGTTTCATTGGAGTGGACGAAGTCGGTCCTGATCCTTATTAAACAGTGTGGAAAAATCAATATATTGGGCTTATTTTGATTGATTTAATATTTATCCACCAAGAATTCACAGTTGACTCAATTAGACTGATGTTTCCTCTAATTTGATTTGAGATAAATATTGAATTATCAAAAGCATTACTACCTGAAATTCCAGTAGGCATGTTCGCCGCTAAAGTAAATCCTGTTGGTGAATATTGGATGTTTCGTAGAGAAATAAAAATGTAATACTTATTATATTATAATATAAAATAAATAAATACTATATTTTGAATATATGCGTGAACATGCGTTATAATATATCGTTTGAGATTTTCATGGTTGGTTGTTAATGTTTTTGGGTTGTTGTCATGTGTTTCACCTTCTTTCATTCTGGCCATTTTCAATAGGCTCTGTAACGATTTCGGATCGTCGAGGAAAGAAATGAACTCATGGTAACAAAACCCATGTTCACGATTTACAATAATTATGTAGGTACTACATCAAAAAAAAAATAACGTCGGTCCAGTCCGTCCCCGCATGGTTGTACAGTATCATTTTTTGAGTCGTGATGACGACTATGCGGAAGTTATACAACATGCGTAAACAAACATACTATTTTCGTTAACATTGACCGGGTGCCTTTTTTTTTTAATTCGCGATTACACTTTCCAATACTAAATCGCTAGCAACTAGTAATCCTCCAAATTCTTGAGTCGTATCGCAATACCGCTAAACAACTAATTTTGACTCACTTTGAAGTTTAAGAAATCGTCTTCTGGTTTGCATATATCATACCTATATGAGATATACTTCCTCAAATCGTTATCCCTCCGTTGAATTGAAACTTCTAATCTGTTCTGCCGAAGCTATTAGTAGGATAAATTATTTTATTCACTTCTTCACCCTATCACGCTCCAGCATCAGGGCATAGGGTATAGGGCAGGGTTGGCGAACCTTTTTACGTACGCGTGCCAAAATTTCCCAAATGTTATTTTTCAACTGTCTGACGTGCCGAGCGGTTTTCATGGAGAAAAAAAATGATTTTTAAGAATTCTATTAAAAACATGATAATGTTCTAGATATCACTCACAGAACATAACATTTATTACTTTTTTGTAATTACGCCATACATTTCGGTCCACCAAATTTGAAACTGTCTGCCAGAATTACTACTACAAGCTTCAAAAAGTTTACAGGTACAGCTATTTTTGTCGGTATAAATGAAATTGTTTGTTACTGTATTAATTGATTTGATTCTTTACACACAAATTGATACCAGAATTGCTCCCATCAGATGAGGCATTCTCTCGCTACAGTGCTACAGATTACAATGCTTGAGCATTGTAAATCGATCAAAATTAGAGGTTCGCGGCGCGGCATTCCTCGCCGTCTGATGAGGTTAGTACGATACTATTATATGTGACCGACCTGTGCAATTATATATTTACATTAAACGTAATGCTTAATTCAATCTGTCATTTATTATTATTATAGGTAGGTATATTTTTTCTCTTCAAAATAAAACATTCGCGTGCCATAGGCTCGTTACTACTGGTATAGGGTAAGCACCTGATCGCGCCATTTTCTTCGCCATTTCCCGCCCATCCTGCCGTTTAAGATCTGGAGCGCATATGTCGGTTTTGTAGTATCTTCGAAGGGTGAGGGAGGGTCAGTTTCACGACCTGAAATACTGGTATAGAACAACCTTGTACTTTGATAATATGCCACGTCAAAATATGATATTGATAATATGCAGGAGCACACGTAGCACTCAAGCGTTGAACAGCAGGCATCTGGTCACCACGGAATACAGCAACGACGTTCATGCGACTTTTACGTCGGTTGAACACAGACCGGCTGTGACCATGCGAATCCCAAGTTCGTTGTTTCCACTTGATCATTGGCTCGACAAGCAAATTGGAAATCTGCAGTAGAGTGTTAGTGTGAATCTATGCTACACTGTACGTGGCTTTGATCTTCGTCCCATTTTGATGAAAACTTGCACGGTCCGAGTTGGTGACCTCAACCTTTCAATTTTCGAGTCAAGAATCATCTATCCTAGTATTTTAGAAAGAAGCTGAAGTGTAGGATACAGAAAACTTCGCTACGCCAGTCCTTAATTATCCATACACGTCATATGGCAGGTCCATCGCAGGCGTTGGGATTTGATCAATGTGACTATAAAAAGCTCACCAAAGAGCTTATAGAAACCATAATTGTAACGACGCCGCTAGGTGGGGCCAAGCATATATCGCAAGGTTCAATGCTTCAAATACCTGTAAGTACCTTCTGGGAATATATCATTCAGCGTAGGTGTATGTACGTAATATATTAAGCATAGTTTTGTCATCAATTTTCCTCAACCGAAGGTTCGGTGTTTTATCGTTTCCGTATAGTTGATAATATTATAATATATTCAGTTATACACATATAACTATGAATGATGGTGTGTGTGTATATATAGTATTAGTAATTCCATTCCCGGACAGAATTTACAATTTCGGATTTTCGGGATTAGAGTTTCGATCGTGAGATCACGAGATTGGAAACAACACATTTGTTTTATGTTTATGGTTACGGCGATGTCTTTACTTACTAGAGACACCTAGCGGAAAATACGAAGCTTGCGATTTGAGACATTTTCTGATAAATACACAATTTCAAGTGTATTAATTAATAAATATGTGTATCTGAAAACATTAAAAATAAAAATATTTTTTTATTTTAAGTCAAAGATAAACTGTTAAAAAAATGTTAGGTATAGAATATGATTTTGTCAAAGGATCCCATCTTATTATTACATATTATTTTATGATCATATTTATTATTAAAATTTAGTTTGTTAAGTGTTCTATGCTGTACTTAAGAGATCGTTGACTAATTCATAGTTTTAATATTTTTTATATGTATTAAAAAAAATGATATAACTAAAAAGGATTTCAAGTTATACACATTTATATTTTTATAAAAATCGTTTTTTTTTTTTTTTTAAATAAATGTAAAAAGATATTAAAACTATGAATTATTAGTCAACAATCTCTTAGGTACAGCATAGAAAACTTAATAAACCAAATTTTAATAATAAATATATATATAAAAATTAGATGGGGTCATTTGACATCTTCACATTTTATAACATTTTTCTACAATTGTAAGTTTATCTTTAAATTAAAAATAAAAAATATTTTCATTTTTAATGTTTTCAGATACATATTTATTAATTACAGTTGAAATTGTCAATTATTAAAAAATGTCTCAAATTGTAAACTTCGTTTTTTTTCACAATACATCGCCTTAAATAAAAAAAATAATCCTGACACCTCCTACTATGCTCGATTCAACACTTTCTTCTTAAACTCTTAAAGCAATCTTAAAGCTACCCTTCCCATTACGTCTAATAATTCTACATAAAGAGAGAAACGACATTAATTAGAAAAGCCGTCCTGCAAAATTTTAAAATATGATGAAGTTGTCATTATTTTCCGATAAATGAAATTTCCATATATTTAAACCAACACTATAATTATATTTTAGTTCACGAAAAACCTTTTCACAAAATAACATCTAAAAACGGACTAGGAAATTCTGGGAATTCATACTTTTTGAATCTCGGGTTTCAGAAATGGAGCGGGGAATCCCGGGATTGCAAACCCTAGTTATTAAGGCCCGCAAGTATTCTGATTATTTTCCTCTATAACTTTCCGTTGACAAAATCCTTTTGACCTTCAGCTTAAACGATAACGATGATAATAATGGTAATTCAATTTAACAAAGCTGAGGTTTTGCAAAGGTTGTATCTTACGCAATGAAAATCAATTATGTACAGGTATTTTATTACGTCTTATAAAATAATATATTACTATAAAATGTTGTATCATAATATTTCCTCTGAAACTCGTACATACAATTTATTATTTTGTGGTTTTATTGTATAATTATACCGTAAATAAATATAATATGTTACTTCCGCGAGAAGAAAATTAATCCAGCACATTTATTTATAATTCGCATTTTACATATTATTAAATTTAGAGTAGATGCTAATTATTGTCAAATTATTATGTGTTTACATTCGCACAATCAATGTTTTGTCCCAGTACCAAAATAACGCTTAGAAACTGCGATTACTTTAGGTTTCGTAGACTAAAAATCACTTTTTATCATACCATATTCAACATACGTGAAACACCTCAGATATGATATACCTATACCTACTAGAAAAAATTACATTTGAAAAAAAACGACGCCCGACGGGATTTGAACCCGTATATCCATTGGTATCGCGCCAATGCGCTTTAACAAATTAAGCTACGGGCCGCATACTTAATTACTATAATTTTAACTAGTAGGTCCTACATGAAATGCTTATCAAATTGCATTATTATTTACTATCGGTTTTTGTATTTTAAATCAAGGAATATTAATTGCCTTAATTACTAACCGACGGCGAGCTCTCGCCAAATATTAAGTTATGACGTCTACTTGAACTTGCTAATAATTTTTAATAACAAATAGCGAATAAAAGCAATGGTTATTAAAAATACCATATTCATATCGTCCATTATTAATTATTAAATTATTATATTCACAGTATATTTACGTTGGTGTTGATTTATATCGCGTTCTCGCATGGCATCAACAGTCAACTGAATTACAGTTAATTGTTAAGAGAAAACCACATTTCAACAAAGTTGATCAACTGGCAAGTTGAATTGAACGAATTTGAAATAATATTTACTTTTAGTCGTTCTAGATTCGAGTGAACTGGTTTAGTCACTTTATATTCACTTGAAATATCAGAAATTACGACGACGCACAAACTACCAAATTTAATTGACGCCATCTTGTTCAGTTCAATTTAAATCGATACGTGGGAACTTTCCTTTCGATTTCTTGTTCAACACAGTTGAACAACAAAAATCACCACATGAGAATGCGGCAATATGCTGACTAGGTATTTAATAGAAACAAAAAGAAAAACGGTGTTACACGGTACATTTTCCGTTTTTTTTGGCTTATTTGTGGAATATATATTTCGTGGGATTAAAATTATAATATTGTTTGTTCTATAAATTTATTATAATGAGTACGGTCGCCAATATTGATGGACCAAAAACGAATGTGAATAAAGGCCAGATTCAGCTTACGTCATTATTGTCACAGACCACAGTGATGTTAATTAAAATATTATGTTGTTCAAATACTCACCTCTCACTTGGAGTGTTAGGTTTGTACCTAAAAAACCTTTCAAGGTTATTATTTGAGCAACTTATGAATTTTCAATGTTTGCATACATACTTAAAAGATAAGGAAACGAAAATCCAATTATTTAGTGCTTATTTTATTTTGAAATTGGTGAGTGCGAAATCATTGTGTTCAATTGAGACTCGAAATATCTTTTTGAATGATAACATCTCAGCATTAATTAGGAGTTAAGTTGTGATTTTTGCATGTTGATTTTTCTTTGTAGAATTAATTATTACACTTGTTGTTGTACATTTTTTTAGCTGCCGGAACATTGACGAAATAATTATTTATTGACCTTTTCAACTATGAAACATAATTACTTATAATGATTGATCACGAGTGTTACAGTAGCAACTAAGGATTGCAAACCCGGGATTACAGTATCTTTTTAATCTCGGTTTAGACAAAGACGAGTGGAATTTTGTATAAATATTTTACCTACCAATTGTTGAAACTTTGATGTTATACTTCTTTTGGGGCGTTTGGTAGAGTGAAATTGACAGCTGCGCTCGCACACCTTTACGAAAGTAGGCGACAGTATGAGGTTATCTGCGAATCAGTCAGCTGTATACAAACGCAGGTTTGATAGTAGAATTGTTCCGTTGCCTAGGCAACGAATTTATTGTTGTCTTGCATTTGCAATTCCTTACGTAAACAAACGATTAAACGTCAGAGTGACAGTTGTTACTTTAAAAATAAAAAACGATAAAAAATATATAATTTAGTAATATAAGTTAAAGTGTATAGAAATAAACCAACGGCGCTCCAATAAGCGGCTCTTTTTCTTGAGTGTGTAATTTAACAAGATAATTAAGAGGTAGTCGAAGAATCTAGGTTATCACAAGTTTTGTTACGCAAAATAATTATAACTTCTAACACGTGTACATAAGTACACACACCGATTTTTTTTACATGGCACTACAACCCGATGTGGCTGTTGTATTTGTCACCTCAAGCAGACTTATCCACTCTGCCCGGTCCCCTGGTCTGTTTTTCGTCTGGACCTTTGAACGTGAGGCGAGGTTTGTCGATGCCTGTTCAATCATAGTTTTACGATGGACGTGGCTGGTCCATCGCAGACGTTGGGTTTTAATAAATATATGACGATGTCAGGTTTATCAAAAAGCTTCTTGAGATCATGATTATAGCGACGCCGCCAGATGCAACCCTCGCAGATTGAGCCAAAGATCTTTTGCTATACGCTCAAATATCCGTACCTTTTAGGAATCACCGAGAATTGGGTCTAGGGAACAGAAAAATGAAGAAAGTGGGTTATCTTTTGGGCGAGGCTGTAAGAAGGTATAATTCTGGAGTCTGTAGAAATATGGGATGACCGTCATTATGTAATAAAACAAAATTGACAAAGTCCTGGTCTGTGGCGACTGACCT
Source organism: Rhyacophila brunnea (assembly GCF_057557595.1). Classification (NCBI taxonomy): domain Eukaryota; kingdom Metazoa; phylum Arthropoda; class Insecta; order Trichoptera; family Rhyacophilidae; genus Rhyacophila; species Rhyacophila brunnea. The sequence goes on from NW_028232774.1 coordinate 29,953,543, forward strand.
GGATTTATATATTATTAACTTATTTCGTGTTCGGAACACTCAATAATAAAAACTATCAATCTACAAAAAACATTGTGTTAAGTACCTACCTGTCATTTGTAACTCGTAAAATAAAGATACGTGTTATCGCGTTGGTCGAAAATGTGTAAATTTACTGTGGAAAAAAATCTACTACGCCTGAAGTTAGTGTTGTGCCGTGATACGCGTGAGGTGACATTTAAATACTAAAGTAAAGCGTAATTTCATACTTTTTGCCCGTGACGCGAGCTTATGTGAACTCGCGTGACGTGATAACAATAAAATTTGTGTCTGGACTGCACGCAACAACGTTTTGTATAGGTTCACTGGTCACAACAATGTTTTATGTAGGCGGGCTTTCGTGTTTTTTGGTAATCTGGAGAATTTAAGGTGCTTATGATCCTCTTTTTAATTTTGTCGCATAAAATGTTATCGATTTGTAATCCAGGCAGACAGACTCATCTACTGTTTCAATGTATTCGTTGTTCAGTGTGAGATGACTCTGTAGTGGTGATGATTTGGTGAATGGTATTCATTTTTGCATAGGTATTCACTTTTAGTCCGAGTCGACCTACTGTTTCCTGTCGAGGAATGAAATCCTCGACGGTATCTTTTTTAGTAGACTGATTAGATCAATGTCATTCGCGTCCCCTAGAAGTAAGCTGTAGGTACAGACTAAATAAATAATTTATAACAAATCCCTTAATTAGGTATATTTCTTTTGTAGACAAAACGTGTTTGTTTTATAACTATTTTTTTATTCAACAAATTAGTCATAATTATGTAGGTCGCAGATGGCTACATGGTATTGTTCGTAATCCGATAGATTCAGGCTCGAGTCCCGCCTGGTACCATATATATATTTTAAAGATAATTTATGTTCAAAACGAATTCCATATAAAATCCCGGCATTTCGGGCTCAAGAAATCGAGCGGAATCCCGGATTTGCAAACCATAGTAGCAACGTACGCTAGTAATTAAAACGTATCCGATTAATTTTAATTAAACAAATGTTTCATTTTTCTATTATATTTTCGTTACGAAAAAATCAGCGTTTAAGAATACTATTATGAAAAATTTAAATGCCATGAAGTTAATAGGTAAACATGTGGTATTTGGGTAATACGTTTATTAATAAAACGTGGATAATATAATTAAAGTAGATACCTACCTACTACCTGGCATTTGTAAATATTCAAATATTATGATTTATGAGATTAACTAAGTACAAAAAAATCCAAACACCCGAAAATACTGTTTAATCATATTCCATTAAGATTTTAAGTTAAGTTTACGTATCGTTGCAATACCTACGTTGGTGAAATCGCTATAATCATTTCCATTCATCATTTTTTTAACATTTGATTTAAAATGTACCAAAATGATATGTGACGTTAAAAAACAAACGTGGCCATCTCCAGTCACTGACTTTTTTGAGATTTTTGGTTGGTATGACTGCTTGTGTTGTTTTATATAATAATATTCACTTCAGACATGTCTATCTCCTTATTTTCTGCTTAAAAAATCAAAATAAAAGTTGTGATTTTTTTCAAACTAGTCATCTCCATTGACTTTTTATATCAAACGTGGTCACATTCGTCTTAGCCAATCACGACGTAGCACTTTTTCAGAATGGCCAATCATGTCGTGGCATTTTATCAATATGGCTACCATCAGCAAAAAGTTTTCTCTGTATATAAGATGTGCTCTTCAAGTTTTTAAGCGAAATAATTGTCAAAGAATGGAAAATAATCCAAATAAAGTTTGAAATAGTGTCTCCAGATAATGCACGAAAGTTTACCAGATCAAATTATATCATTAAACGTACAAAGAAGACTGAAAAACGGTAAGTAAATTTTGATTTTCAAACGTTTTACGACAGTTAGCATCTTAGAACCTCAGGGCTGTGCCTTGGCTGTTCATATTTTAAGTTCAGTTTGAAAGCTGCATAATATCGTGTAAACTGGTTCAGTCATCTATATTTTTTTATATATTTTTATTCAAAAATATTGTTATGTTTGCTTAGTTACCTATTTAATTCTAATATCATAAAACTCAAAATAAATTCATAAACCCAATTATAATTTTCAAATTATTAAGTGTTAGTTGTAAATATGAAATAAGTTATACATTTATATTGTTGTTTTTTTCGGGTGCCGGACGAAATCCCGAAGGCCGAAATCCCGAAAAATAAAAAAATATAAACAGTAATAATTTTCAACCAGCGGCACCCCAATAGGCGGCGCTTTTCCTCGATTGTATAATTTAACAAGATAATTAAAATAGTTATATAAAAACTATTATTAATTATAAAATGAAGCAAGAAAATAATTTTCAACCAGCGGCACCCCAATAGGCGGCGCTTTTTCTAGAGTGTGTAATTTAACAAGATAATTAGAATAGTTATATAAAAACTATTATTAATTATGGAATGATGCAACAAAATAATTTTCAACCAGCGGCACCCCAAAAGGCGGCGCTTTTTCTCGATTGTATATTTTAACTAGATAATTAAAATAGTAGTATTTAAAACTATTATTAATTATAGAATAAAGCAACAAAATAATTTTCAACCAGCGGCACCCCAAAAGGCGGCGCTTTTTCTCGATTGTATATTTTAACTAGATAATTAAAATAGTAGTATTTAAAACTATTATTAATTATGAAATGAAGCAAGAAAATAATTTTCAACCAGCGGTACCCCAATAGGCGGCGCTTTTTCTTGAGTAAGTAATTTAACAAGATAATTAAAATAGTTATATAAAAACTGTTATTAATTATGAAATGAAGAAACAAAATAATTTTCAACCAGCTGCACCCCAATAGGCGGCGCTTTTCCTCGATTGTATAATTTAACAAGATAATTAAAATAGTTATATAAGAACAATTATTAATTATGGAATGAAGTAAGAAAATAATTATCTTGTTTAATTACACACTCTAGAAAAAAGAGCCGCCTATTGGGGTACCGCTGGTTGAAAATTATTTTTTTTGCATTATTTCATAATTAATAATAGTTTTTATATAACTATTTTGATTATCTTGTTAAATTATACAATCGAGAAAAAGCATCCCCTTTTGGGGTGCCGCTGGTTGAAAATTATTTTGTTGCTTGATTCCATAATTATGAATAGTTTTTTTATAACTATTTTAATTATCTTGTTAAATTACACATTCATGAAAAAGCGCCGCCTATTGGGGTACCGCTGGTTGAAAATAATTTTTTTGCTTCATTCCATAATTAATAATAGTTTTTAATACTACTATTTTAATTATCTAGATAAATTATACAATCGAAAAAAAGCGCCGCCTTTTGGGGTGCCGCTGGTTGAAAATTATTTTGTTGCTTCATTCCATAATTAATAACAGTTTTTATATAACTATTTTAATTATCTTGTTAAATTACACACCCAAGAAAAAGCGCCGCCTATTGGGTAACCGCTGGTTGAAAATTAATACTGTTTATATTTTTTTATTTTTCGGGATTTCGGCCTTCGGGATTCCGGCCATTCGGAATTTCGGCCATTCGGGATTTTGGCTTTCGGGATTTCGGCTTTCGGGATGTCGGCATTCGGGATTTCAGCATTCGGGATTTCGTCCGGCACCCATTTTAACACAACCCTGTTTGTTAGAATACAAAACAAACCAATCGAATACAAAACAAAACTGTCCATCTCCAATAGTATTTATTTCAAACCTGGTCAAATCCAGATGATACAAAACAAACATAGCCATCTCCAACATAAAATCGTAAATATCTTGTTTGTTAAAGATTCGCGATTATTGAGCATTGTTTAAATCGTATCTTTTAAATAAAATATAATCATAAATTAGGAAATTATTAACTTACGGGTTCAAATTAACCACAAAAACAAAAAAGTTGATTTACTCAGTTTCACTTGTGATGGAGATGGCTACGTTTGTTTTTTAGCGTCACATATAAACAAACCAAGTACTCAATATTAATAATTAATAATCCGTTTGCATATAAAGGGTTATCAAAGTTCTGTTTCGACAGTTACGAGTTTTTTTTATTAAATAAAACGCACATACCGTTAACTTTTTGTGAATACATTTTTTCAATCGATAATTATTGCAATTATACATGCAACACAATATCATTCAAATGACCTCCCCGGGCCATCATGCAGCTCACGATCCGGTTACGCCAATTTTCGGTGACTTTTTACACATTTCGGGCTCTATCTTGGCCATAAAGAGTTTATTGTAATAGAGTATAGACAAGTAACCTTACAACAAGAAATCTAACAATGTTCCGAAGAAATCCAACCACAATTTGGATAACCCTGTACCTACATGCTCATCTGAGAGCCCAACGTATCGTATGTCCAAAAATAACATATTATTCAGGATAACCCAGGATGACTATGATGTTTTGGTTTTAGCAATTTTAGGTTATGAATATATAAACTCAAATGAATTGACGCTGAAAGGTGTAATTGATACTTTAGGTACAAATCTGTAATTAAATTACATATTTGTTTCTAAATCGTATACATATGTGATTTATATAATATATTTCAATATAATATTTCATATAATACGAGGGTGGGTCAATAATTCCTTAGAAAAAAGCATTAAAACAGTTTTTATTTTTGTATTTTTTTTTTATTTCTCAACATAATCTGTTTGGAGCTCAATACACTTGGTTAGACGTTTCTCAATTTTTTTTAAACCGTCAGAAAAATAAGTTTTCGGAAGGTCCTCAAAATAAGCATTTGTCCGATCGATGACTTCTTCATTTGAAAAAAAAACGTTGTCCACTTATCCATTTTTTTAAGTTTGGGAAAAGGAAAAAGTCACTGGGGGCTAAATCTGGCGAATACGGTGGGTGGTCGACCAATTCAAACTTCAATTCTTCAATTTTAGCCATTGATCGTAAACATGTGTGAACACGGGCATTGTCCTGATGAAAGAGGATTTTTTCCTGTTTAAATGAGGCCGTTTTTCTTCAATTTTGTTTTTTAGCTGGTCCAATAAAGATGCATAATAATCCCCTGTTATTGTTTTTCCTTTTTCCAAATAGTCAACGAAAATAATTCCACGTGCATCCCAAAATACAGTAGCCATAACCTTACCAGCTGATTTTACGGTTTTCGCCTTCTTTGGACATGGTTCGCCTTTCGCAATCCACTGCTTTGACTGTTCTTTCGTCTCGGGAGTATAGTGGTGTATCCATGTTTCATCTACAGTCACAAAGCGACGAAAAAATTCATCCGGATTGCGTTGCATGAGCGACAACAGGGCTTTATAGGCCACCACCATATTGCGTTTATTGTCGACTGTGAGCAAACGCGGCACCCATCTTGCAGAAATTTTTTTCATGCCCAATTTGTCATGTAAAATAGAAATGACGCTACCTTTTGAGATCCCTGTAACCTCAATTATCTCACTCAACTTTAATCTTCGGTCACTTAACACCATATCGTGGATTTTATTGATCATTTCTGGTGTAGTCACCTCTACAGGACGTCCTGAGCGTGGTTCATCCTTTGTTGATGTACGACCACGTTTAAATTCATTTAACCAGTTATAAATAGTTGCAAGTGAAGGAGCAGATATGCCGTGAACTAAATCCAACTCATTTTTTATTTCCTTTGCTGTTAACCCTTTTATATTAAAATGTTTAATAACAGCTCTAAACTCAATTTTCTCCATTTTCCATTTTTCCATTTTCCACAAGCAAATTTTTTTTTTAAATGTACGAGAAACACACAACAACCCGACCAATCTGATTGAAACTTCGCAGCATACTGAATCGGTAGTGCCGCTGCATGAAAACAAACCGCTTACAGTACTAGTCGCGCCACCTGTCGGCTTTTCTAAGGACTTATTGACCCACCCTCGTAAATGCCATAGACACTGGGGCAGGTGTGGTTTGAATAATAGTCTCTATGCCATCGATTCGAAAACAAAAGATGACCATGGTCGGTGAACATCACAAACTCTCCGTAGTAATTTGTAATGTAAATAATGTTTAGTAGGTATCTAAATTCATTCCGCCATTGTTTTCGGGGGTGACAAAAAACGACCCTTACTCATTAGCCCCGTTTTCTGTGTTCCTAATGAATGCATTAAATCGTATGAATATAATGTATGTATCATCATCATCATCATCAGCCTGAATCTATCCACTGCTGGATGAAGGCCTCTTCAAGCTGCTTCCACTTCTCTCGGTCCTGTGCATTGCGTTGCCACGTACTTCCGCAGAACTTTATCATTTCATGGATCTACCTAGGTTTACCTTGCGGACGTTTTGTACTTCTTGGATACTTTGGATGACTAGATTTGTCCAACGATTGTCTCTTCTTCGAGCTATGTGTCCAGCCCATCTCCATTTAAGGCTTTTAATAAACTCTATTACATCGCAAACCCTTGCCTGCTTCCTTATCCACTCATTCCTCTTTTTGTCCTTTTGCGTTATGTCCAGCATGCACCTCTCCATACCACGTTGTGCTATTCTTAAGTTTCTGGATCTCTCTTTTACTTAGGGTCCATGTTTCACACGCATATGTGATCACGGGAAGCACACACTGGTTGAACACTTTGCGCTTTAGGCACAGTGGAAGGTCACTTTTGAAGACATTATTCGGGCGGCCACAAGCACTCCAGTCTAGATTTACTCTGCGAACAATTTCATCGAATATACATCCATGTATAGATACTTGTTTTCCCAGATAGATGTAGCTTTTCACCTGTTCGAGTTGAGTGCCATTGATGAGGATCTCTTTTTGGCCCGCAAAGCAGTTGAACATGACTTTCGTCTTTGTTACATTTATTTTCAAACCTACTTTGTTGCTTACTTCAGCGAGTTCCTGCATTCTGCTTTGGAGGTCTTCTGAGTCTTGCGAGAAAATTACTATGTCATCGGCAAAGAGCAGATGACTCAGGTATTCTCCATTTGTCGGGATCCCTTTGTCATTCCAGTCAAGTTGCCTGAATAAGTCTTCCAAGGGTAGCTGTAAATAGTTTAGGTGAGATTGTATCACCTTGTCGGACTCCTTTCCTAATAGGAAATCTGCGCGATGGTTTATGGAGATTGGCAGATGCTGTTGCGCTACTGTATATAGTATTGAAAATATTTATATAGCGCCCAGGGATTCCTTGTTTTCTGAATGCGTCGAGTATTGAACATTTCTTTATCGAATCGAACGCCTGTATGTATATAAATCGTTTTTGTTTTAATTGTCAAATATATACGTTGGCGAGCCGGTCAACAACGTGGAGTTTTGTTGTTATTAATTGCACACAACTTTAAATTGAAAAATCTCGCCTAAGGCTAGTGGAAAGACGCCGGAGGAGAGATAAGATTTTACTAAGTACCTACATCTATCTATATATATAAAAGAAAGTCGGGTTAGTTACACCATTTATAACTCGAAAACGGCTGGACCGATTTTTACGATCTTTGATTTGTTGGATTTGTCTCAGCCCCGAATAGCAGAATAACTATTAAAACATCGAAAAAAATCACGGAAAAGAAAATTATGAATAAAATTGATTTTCTCATACATTTTGACATTTTGAACAATGAACCATTCGCGCATTCGAAAATAAAAGAAAATCACAAAAAATTAAATCCGTATACAACGCCATCTCTGATACATGACAGAAACAATAAACAAGAAACAAACAAACAAAAGAAAGAATGATAGTCGAAATGTCTAACTGACAATGGTGTGGTGTGCCCAACATTTCGTGCTTCATGTCAACAGCTCAAAATGCTTGAAAACGATACTCATTGCGATATGACAATCGCTGAAGCAATTGTTTCTGCATCTCTAAGTCAGATACGCACTTTATTTACTAACATTATTTCGACATGCTTCCCATCGAATCCACCTGAACTGTAAAACAAATACAAGGATGACATCTCAGAAGACATGTTACATCGAATTCGTGTCAGTTCAGTGAATCCCGATCTCGAGGTGAATGAGGAGATACATAACCAGGCTTTGCTTTTGATCGAATACATGTGTTACCTCATGTGCGGCAGTTTTTTAGTCAAGTTAGGAATGCCAACGCCACATCGTGGAATGAACGACGCTTTCAATCGAGAATTGGAACGTGATCGTGAATATGATCGAGATGCATTGAACCAATCAGTTTGAACGAATGTACCACTGTTGAACCCTCAACAGAAGGAAGTGTACGGTACGTTAATGAAGGCAATTGATGATGGAAATGGTGGCTTATTTTTCCTCGACGCGCCCGATGGAACTGGGAAGACATTCCTCATGTCATTGATTTTGGCTACTGTTCGTGCGAGATCCGAAAATGCTGTAGCAGTTGCTACTTCTGGGATAGCGACCACGTTGTTAGAAGGATGCCGAATGCCTCATTCAACGTTGAAATTGCCGACTGAAAAACCGGCATGCAACATTGCGAAATACTCAGCAATGGCCAAAGTTTTGTTAGCAAGTAAAATCATCACCTGGGATGAATGCACGAGGCGCACAAACGCGCATTGAAAGTACTCAATCGAACTATGAAAGATCTGCGCAATGACTCAAGAAGTTTTGGAGGCGCAATGATTCTATCTGGCGATTTTCGCCAAACACTACTAGTCATTCCAAGATCGACCGCTGCTGATGAAATAAATGCTTGCCCCAAATCATCGACTCTGTGGTACTATGTGAAAACACTTCAGCTGATGACAAACATGCGAGTTGCATTGCTAAACGATCCATCTGCCGAAGATTTCTCCAAGCAATTGCTGAGTATCGTTAACGGCCGTGTTCCTGTCGATGAATCGAGCGGATTGATTTCGTTTCCGCTGAATTTTTCTAAATTTAACTAAGGACGAACTCATCAACAAAGTGTTACCAAACATCATTGCTAATCACAAACATGACAATTGGTTGAGTGAATGAGCATTCTTGCGATAAAGAACAAATATGTGGATCACTTAAACTTCACAATTCAAAATCAAATCGTTGGTCCACTGCATTCCTTCAAATCTATCGACTCTGTAACAAACGAAGACGAGCAACCAACTATCCAACTGAATTTGTAAACTCATTGGATCTGCCTGGCTTGCCACCGCACAATTTACGACTGAAGGTTGGCTCGGTAGTCATCATTGAATTGAAATTGAATTACAATATGTGAACTTACCAGACCCAGGATTCGAACCTGGGACCCTCGACACTATAGACCAGCGCTTAATCCACGCGGTCATCGTGTGTGTACAGTTCAATATAATTAAAATACTTTTCATTTTGATTTGATTTTTGCACATTTATTGAACTTATTCATTTTGAGTATTCATTTTAACTTAATAAAAAACTGAATTTAATTCAGCTAATAAGTTAACACAAGATTATTGATTCTGAGGCGGTACGAAGTTTGCCGGGTCAGCTAGTATTATAATATATGAAAACAATATTGTAGTCATCTTTTCGGTAATTTTTGTTATGTACACTTTGCCAATGAATCAAATGTATCTCCCTAATTACATCTTATGTGCATTTTAGATGCATATAAATTATATCCATATTCTATTTCCCACCTTGAAATAAAAATGAATTCTTTCGTAGAAACTCTGTAATCGCCAATTTAATAACGAGAACGTTGATTAAGTTATATTAAAATATAAAGTTACCTACGAGGAAGTACGCGGACGAAAATATGTTGCATACAAGGTTGAGCGAAACATTGTTTCTTGTTGGAAAGTGTTTTAAATTATATCATTTTATGGTTTAATAACGTTGCATACAATATTAGTAAGTATATGTATGCCGTTTATAAAAATATTTAATACTTACCGGTTCGTGAAATATTCAATTTCCAGTTTTGCCATCGTTTGCCTTGAACTTTTCTTAATTTTTATTTCTGTCTACCCAGTGATTGCCAATCTTGAGCCTCACTGGCAGGAATACATTCTGTCTGAAACGCAGGATCAGTGATTCCTAACATTTTATGTTTAGCGGAACCATTGAAGCATTTTATAAAATCCCAGGGAAAGCCCCTATTATACACATATTTATATTATAAAGAATAAATTACAAATTGGACGTGCTATGATAGTGGTATACGTAGGCGACTTTAAGGGGGTATAAATAACAAACCTAACCATTTTTAACGTCGCATTGTACATGTAAATTCATGAATTTATCATGTCTTCGAGGCTAGCTTAACTGGGTATATGTAAATAAAATCTTTTAAATCTGATATACACATCCACAATTTACTACCCTAGGCCCTACGTCTCAAAGAAACTCGTGGCCTGTCTACCCACAGAGGCTGTCTACCCGCAGGCCAGCAGACTTAATAAATAATAATTACCGAACTGATTGTTTGAAAAAGTATTACATAATATTATATTTAGTATCATTTTTTTTATTGCCTACGCCCTACATTATTGGATGTACAAATTATCCCTATTTCGATGATGTGTTCTAGCGTTTTTACTGTATTATGAAAATAGTTTCAAATTGTAATCTTTTGAGAATTCTCACGGAACCCTGATTGTGAATCTATGCCCTGGATTATGCATAGTTTAATGTAAATATTTTTGTTTACATGTATTTATCATAACATATAATACAAACGTACAAAAACCAAGTTTATTGCAAATTCAGTTTTGTGTGCATACATACACACGCATGCAAATTGGCTTTTGAAGGTTTTTTTTAGCAAATTTAACGCTGTCATATTTATGTATATGATAAAAAAAACACAGAAAATTCAACATACATCGAACATATTATTATTTTATACTTAAATATGCAATTTTGAAAATTATACCGTAAACTGATACTTATTGCTGCTACATATTCAAGAAATCAAAAATCCATGCTTTCATATAAGTTTCTGTTGGATTGTCTTGTTGCATAATTACATACAAAATAATGAAAACAATGAGCATGTCGATAACCTAGAAAACAATTTTTAAACTTTTTAATGCTTATATTTTTACACTTTAATTTCAGCTGATTAGTATGTATATTTTATTTATCTTCAGTCTTATCATAATAATTATAGAGACAAGTTAATGAATACATTTTATGTTATTTGGGCGAACCAGTATTATATTTATCCATTTTCTTCAGTCGGTGTATTTGATATTATTGTAATATATTTGTTTAATTTTTGGCGAACATATGAAAAATCAATAATAATTACAGGTAGCTATTCTCTAACGATTTACAATAACGATTTTGTAGTTATCTTGTTTTGCCCAAAACGACATCCATTTCGGACTGCGTTATGCATTCAAAGTTCAAATGTCAATAAAAGGCACACTACGAATCCCACCTCCTATTGTAAAATCTTTAATTTAAATAAGAAATGTAAATAATATTTCATGTCACTTTAAGAGAGATTTAAATTAAATGCCACCGATGTTAAATATTCGATCATAAATTCTACATCACAATTCAAATTTGTTAACATTCTATAGATTGCGCTTGATTATCAAATGATACCATGGTACCAAGGTACCATGTAAAAATACTGACATTTATGTTTATTAAGTGTTGTAGTGCTTGGCCAGACGAAACATAGATATAATCGATTGGAATTAAACCGCTCGTAACTGACTTTGTGGGTCATGTGTGTTATGTCACCAAACATCAATGAGACTCATCTACAACATTCAGAAGGGAAAAGGAGAATCGTGAGACCTAGACTAGTTGGAGTGTGTAGAAAGAAGATACAGAAGCATTCATGATACTGAGGTGGTGTAGGGAGTTAGGCCCCTTTCATCCAATATTTTCGAATGCGATTTTACGCCAGATATATAATACGCCCGTATAATTGCGTTCATCCAAATTTTGTATATAAGCATCTCGCCGAATCCGTACACCGAATGCCCCTCTACCATAAGTTTAGCGAACCGATTGCTAAATTTGTCAGAGTCGATGTTTGACAGATCAACTGACAGCCCGCGTTTGTTGATAATTGTCATACCTAGGTACTTGTTTTCTTCCGTATTTCATTATGATTCAGTGAATTATTTTGATTATTGTCTAATGGTATTATCTATTTTACAATTGATCCTATAATTGGTGCTTCATTTTATTCAATCATGAATGCTTTATTTATAGGTACTAAACTTTGCTTTCGTAGATGAAGCTAATCTACAATGCCACAGATTTCGTAAAAGCGGCGACGCTTTCGAATATAAGAGTCTCGTTAGTAAATACACATCAAACGCAGATTCATGAAAATCAAATAAATATAATTTTAACAACTCAATTCACATGATTATGCTGGAATCGATTTATGCATAATAATTATATGGTAGGTAGGCATACTATCACGATAACCATTTCCTTTCATTTGTTTATATTGTAATGATTATATTTATTCAATAACGTTTATTCGGCATTCGGATTATCCGGCCATAATGTACATAGTATTAATCGAAAAATAAAAGAAATAATATGAAAGTATGTAATAGCGACAATGACATATTAATGTCATTGAATAGCGAGTTGAAAATATGTGGACTACTAGGGCTACCTAGCGGCAAAATGTGAAAAAATATCGTTTATTTGACAGTTAAGTGCACATAGACATCAAAAACTGACCATAGAGAAAAAATATGTTTCTGTTTTAATATAAGGAATACTTGTTTTACATAGACGTGCATGTACAAACACCGTTATTTGAATGGAGCATTATAGAACACCGCGGCACCCGAATATACAAAGTCGCAGACAAGTGGGTGAACACTCGACAAGTTTTATTGCGGCAATAAACGGTTCCGGCATAAGGTGAGACCGTCATAAACCATTCGGTTTTGCTTAATTCCATGGATACCCTGTTAGCGGCAGATAGAGGGGAGTGGAGACGTTTCCTAGAGACGATCAAAACCCACATTGGGGTTTAGTGGCGATATGATGTGTCACTTGCATTCTTTTAATTCCCAGTCCCTCAATTAAGTCAGTTTCCAAAAAAATGTCTCGTTATCAATAAATGCATAACTCTAATCTATTTTCATACGCAAGACCAGTGGGGGTTGTCGTCTAATTATCAGGCCACCAGCATAGTTATGTTATTTAGTGCTTGAACAATTCTATGATTGAGCAACTTGTCAATATCCTTTGCGTACATGAAGTCGAAATGATTGAATTTGGGCCACTCCACTTTGATGGTCCATACGGAAACTCCTGCGCTCCTGTACTCCGCCGCTATTTTCTCCACTATCTGGAAATATAAACAGAGTTAAATTATTGTCATCGTCAGTGTTATTCGTGATTCTGCGATCTTCAAGGTATCCACCCCATAGCAGGGCATCTTTCATCAAGACATGTTCGCTTTTTATTATCTTGAAGCTCGTAGGTCACTTCTGCTCTTAGGATATTTTTGCCTGCTTTCACGCGAGATTGTTTCTAACCCAGGCGTCCTAATGAATTTAAATTTATATTCAATAGTCAATTACCTACATGGTCTCAGCCATGGCCTCTTCTGGATTAGAACTGTTTCCTCGTGTCAGGCTTATTAGCCAGCAATTAGCGAGGTGTGCAAGACAAGAGATGGGCAATTTAGTGAGTTTATTTAAATTTTATTTTATTGTTTTACATTATTTAGGGTTTTTTTCTTATTGCTTCTGAGGATATTGTTTTCTAAATATTTTTGTTAACTTGCTTGATTATATCTAGTTATTTTTTTAAAATTAATTGTTATGTTGTCATCGTCCTGAATTCTGTCATGTACACAACGTTTTGTTTTTTTAATAATTAAATAAATATAAGGCGGCTCTCGTGGTGCAGTGAGTAAGGCGCTGGTCTTCCACCCGATAGTTCTGGGTTCGATTCCCGGTGAGGACACAATATTTATGTGTTTTTCTCAAAGCCCGGGTGTCTGTGATTATTCAAAATTACTAACAACCTTGTACGAAAAAGCAAAAACATGGCTATTAAATCTAAAAAAAATATTCATTAAATTGTTACACGTTGTTCAACGTCTTTATATTTTCTGACGTGATTAGGTTACTGTTTTATAAACTAGTGTTTTTGTTTGTAATATATTTTATAACTAAATACTGTATTACGATGTTTACTCATTTTCCATCGGATGAAACATGGTAAGAGGCGCGGGGGACGTGACGCAGGACCGATGGGAAATGGCGTACTTACATATGGCGGCACTATGTGATCGTTTTCTCCATGGAATATCACCACCGGTGCCACACCAGCCTTCAAATTGTACTCGGGCGGATGCGGTCTTCCGTAGTTAAGAATATTTAAAAATGGATTCCCATAGTCATATTGACGTAAGCCGTCTGAAAAAAAATCATTCGATATTAGCAATGTATAATTAAGCAGTTGCCAAGGGGGATGTCGCTCGGCTAATGGATGATAAATGCCCCTCATGTGTTTGTATCCATGATACACGGCTACAGGGCAGTCCTAAACCAGCTGAATCAACGAATTGATTAAGTTAGTCGGAAATACACACTGATAACAGCTTAGCACAGAGAGGAGCGGAAAAGGCCAAGGGGAGCATTCGCCTAATATTTTTCCAATTTTGGCGTAAATGAATTATTCCAGATTAGTTGACGAAAAAATTCGAGACCACAAAACCAATGCGATTATTATTTCAAATTCATCTCGTGTTAAGTTGAAAATTGTCACTTTAGGCCTTTTTCGTTATCAATTTCGTTACAACCTTATAATCGACTAAATAATTAAATTATAAAAAATACATTTGTTATATACCCTTTCTTGCTAGCTGAATCAAATGCTTGTATTGGTTTACGGAACCTGGCTGAAAGCTATCCAACATAGTGGGTACCGTATCCTATAAAAAATCATACTAATATTAATTTTTATCATATAATGTACCAAAAAAAACGTTGGTTTAGTCTAGATTAGAACCAACCAAAAGGGCCGATGTAAATTACACCCTTTATAAAAATAAGATACGTATTTCGAACTTCAAAGCGGCCACTTGTCCCCGAAACAGCCAAAACTCACAGTTTGGAATCGGGCGTTCTTCCATCACTCCCAATTCGGTAGCATGGTAGCATATTTTAGTGGTGCCGCTAAAGTTATTATTTGTTTTCGTATTTTATATTATTTTAAGAGTAGGAATTGTGTATGTGTAATTGAATGTAGTTATGCACAATGTACCCAGTCCACAATGATGTCGAGCTGAGATAATGGCATTTTAGCAACAACATGATATTAAAAATGTATGTAAAATTGTAAATAGTATTTTATTTCAAGAATATTTTTTTGGCGGTTTGGCTATTTTCAGCAGAACGTAGAGAAAACCTTCTCGCATCTGATCTATAAATAATATCATATCTCATTTTTATTTTTTGTGGACTGGCTACTTTCTGCATAACTATGTCCAATTTAGGTTACTGATATTAAACCCGCACACCTCGTATACTACGCAACATACGACTCTTAATGTGGGGATGAAATTGTTAAATCGTATTTTCTAATTTAGATGATTTAGTTATGTTCTATCAGCAATTGCATATAATTTTGTATAGTCGGTCGTATTTATGTTACGAGTATCATAAACAATTGACGAAGTCAGCCTGTTGAGATAGGGAAACGACGAGGAAATCAATCCATTAGGCACAAGTATGTGTACTTATACACAGTAACGGTTGATTATTCGCTCAGGTTCAATCGGATTAATTTTAAAATTTTCGATTTTTATTTTTGTATGTGTAGAACGTTCCAAAATTTCCTGTTCACCGCAGCGCGGCGTTAGTGAGTTCATACAATTTAAGTAAACGTTTATTGAACGAATAATTTCATAAAATTGACTTGTTACCTTTGCAATACTATTTGTAGACATCGTTAGTACTTAGTGATGTATATACCTACCTATTATTGCTAATTCTCGTAATTAAAATGGTTTTTATAAGCCATGATAACATCGTGTCTTCATAGACATTATATCCAGTTTTGTTTAACAGTAGCTGATGGTGGCAACAGTTGCTAATTTTTCAAAATTAATTTTATTAATATTATACCGTTGTATAATGGAATTCTACTATGTAAGTTTTTTTAATTTTAATTATATGATATCGATTTCTCACCCAGTCCACCTGTTCATAGTCCTCACCGTCGTAGAGGAACAGGACGGCGAGGCAGAAGTCTTCGCTCTTCATATGTGACCTGCAGAAGAGGTTGACCAGATACCTCTGTTCTTCAAGCATACTCACCTGATTTATGCCATAATATGCTGCCATCAAATCCTACAGCAAAATATATTAATGTAGTATAATATAAACAGATCAAAGCAAAAATGTTGCAACTAACTAGTACAGTTTCCATAGATAATAATAATAATATTATTAATTATAATGCCTAGCAAGTTAGTAAAAGTAGTTAAAAAACAGGGAAGAGAAAAAGAAAATTCATAAATTTGAATTGCGGTCGTGGTCTTGGTCGATTATACGATATGTTGGAAATGGCGCGTTTAACGGAAGCAGGTGAGTTTTGGTTAGGAGATGAAATAAGGAACCGGAGGGTAGGTTGGTTTGACTGCAATAATAAGAGAAGTGATGCGTGAATTAAATGAACCCTGGTTTTATTATCTCCTTCCAAATAAATATCAATTTAATTATTACAGGTAAGTTTACAGATTTATAATTTAGCTGAGTGAAATCACGTGTATAAGTTCTGGTGAATTGCGAAGTCGACCGGGCGAAGTTGAACGATAACCTTACGGTTAAATCTTTGATAACTGACTGACAATACTGTTTTCATATACTGGGTGTTTTTATAGTGATTCGATACAATAGAAAATGCTGTTATCACTACTTGAATATTTTGATAATCATGCTTATTTATAAATAATTGGTTTTAATTTGAACGATTAAGCAGTTTTTAATAATTAGGCAAAATTGATTTTCATATAAACAATTTTTGTGCATATCATGATAAATCGTATTATTTTTGCTATATTAGCTTTCTGTTAAAAATTGATTGATTCACATAAATCGCTTTTTCTGCTATTTCAACATTATTATGTTGCAAGATACATTGTAATTATAAATTATTGGTTTCCTGCCAAGTCATGTAGGTGGTAGGGTATTGACCTCACCACAGAGTTATTAAATAGATCATCGATGGAAAAATAAGTCTCATAAGAATTATTGGTACTGTTCGGTTAAAGCGGATACAGCGGAAAACGCATTTTGAAAATAGCCGATAAACTGGATTATTTGTTAGTTTGGGTTAGTTTAGGTTAGGTTAGGTTGGGTTAGGTTAGGTTTGGTTAGGTTAACCTAACAAATAATCCAGTTTATCGGCTATTTTCAAAATGCGTTTTCCGCTGTATCTGCTTTAACCGAACAGTACCGAATTATTATCACAATAGAGTCGAATGAAGGAGTTCTGAGTGACAACAGTCACTTCGACTTACATATTATAAAGCTTGGTGCCGGGTAATTCTCGATAAATGTAAACCTATGCTAAATATATATATAATATATAATCTAGATTCTGAATCAATCATTATACATATCAAACATATTCGACTTGATTAGTGATTCGTGCAGTATTGTCTCATTCTTACTAGGTATAATTAAATTGTTCTTTAATGTAGGCATTGTGAAAAACCTCAGAAACAGACTTAGAAAAATCCTAAGTTAGTCCGAGTGGGATTCAAACTCATTCACTCAATATATTGGCGAGTGCACGTATCCTTTAAGCAAACTATAAATACGTATATCATTCAAACGGATTAGTATATTGTTTTCTAACATTTATCTAGGTAGATATGTTTCTTTTTTTTATATATTTAAAATTATTACTCTATTAATGATATAATATATATAATATATATTTCTTATACGCACTTACAGTACGACAAAAAGGTTATTATTTTTCATTTTTGAATGTGCGTAATTTTATTGGAAATTCCAAAATTTCGAAAATCGACGAAGTAATAAAAAAAAATTGTATAGAAATCGTCGTCACGAGAAAAATCCTTAATACCAGAATCTGAAAGAACAATTTTTGATTTGTTTGGTCAGAATACCTCAAAAAGGGTTCTAATCTGACGCAGACTTTTTAAGAAAAAAAAAAACGAATAATAATTATAAAAAGGACGCATATTTCGCTGAGAAATACTAGGTACGCCGGTAAAATCTGTGTTTTAAAGGGGTTGTTACTAACATGTAAGTTCGGGAAACACTGATCTAGACAGCGGGGTTCCTTCAATCTTGACGTGATCGAGTTATCAGGTGTCTGCCTTCTCATGTATAAATTCTTTTAGGTTGTAGAACACTGTAACACTGACATGGCTGAATGATTTTTTATGCTTACCAGAGATATTGGTTCTATTAAGTGGGTGTATCTGTAAACTGTCGAAAAGTGGATAGCCGGTCCCATGGCTACGAACGAAGCCACCCTTCTCGCGAGATCAGGTCTCTTGGAACACATCATTACGTAGCCCGTGGCGCCTATGGAGTAACCAATGAAGTGCGCCTTTGGTGCTTTAGTGATGGACAACATGGCTTCCATCTGCGCTGGTATATCATATATTCCTAGCTCGTCGTAACTGCGAATATAATGATTTTTTATCACGTGCAATATTTTTTTTTACAAATTATAACCACCGTTCATAGGTGCGTTAAAATTCACTCTCTTTTGGAAAAAAAATCTCGAAAAAAATTGGCGCCGGACAGGATTTGAACATGCATCCGTAGGTTTCCGGTTAATGTGTTTTATTGAGTTTTTAGGTGTTTTTAAATCATGTATGTTCGATTAAGAATATTACGTTCTTGTGAATTATTCGTTGAATTAAACATAGTTTAGTAGATTCATAATTAATTAGATTTACCTACACAACGTCAACATCTTCGCATTTGGCGCTGAAAATATGAACTTTTGAATAAAATCCAACTATTATTAACAGCGATGCAAAACACAAACTTAGTAAACAGCTAACCGATTAATTAATTATCTCAACTCAGGCCAGTTGTCCATTTAAAAGATGTAATGCAAAAAAAAAATATATATATATACAGTACTCTCTCAGTAATCCGCCACCCCAAAAACCAGACAAGTGTCCAATTAGTGAAAGGGGCGGATTATAGTGTATACATATAAAATATGGTAAAAATTGAAACAGGTATTTCGTAAAAATAGTTTTTTTGAGAAATTTGTGTTAGCAAATTACGGTTTTATTTATAATCAAAATCAAGTATTTACTAAATTATACAAATTTATATGCAAAGTTTATAAACTAAATATTAAACAGTAAATCACTTGACACAACCAGTTGTTCAGTGTGGCAGATATTCTTGGCTTAGGATGGCTTAGGATTCCTGGATTACCCTATGACAAAAAGCTTCATTTTGTGTGTCCCGGTTGCATTAGAGTTGAATTTGAATTTGACAATTGAATACCGGTGAATTATAGAGTTTGATGGTGTGCTTTCAACTAGTAAAGATAACGGCGGATTATAGTAGTTGTCGGGTAATCGAGCGTCGGATTACTGAGAGTGTACTGTACTTATATACTAGGTATCTGATTACATACCTGAAGTTCCAGTAGAGTGGACTGTTCTTGGATATGAAGGGGTGGGATGCGTATCTGTTGAATCGCATGTTTCCAAGGAAAACATCATATCCAGCTTCTGCAAGTAGATACCCTGCAAATATTCAAATACTATTGTTCTTAAAAGTTATAATGTTAACTCAATCACTGTACGCAATACATTTCTTCTTTCAAATTACGCGACTACGTTTAAATTACTCGATAGGCAAGGAACTAAGGCATCTGAAAGGAGTCACATTCCACAATGGTAAGGAACACGTAAACGAATACATATACCTGAATATGAAGAATATGAGCTTCTCTATTCACGTAACAGTTCCTAACCATTGAAACATACCTCAGGATCCTAGGTACGTGTCCTTACCTAAACTCTTCTTGGGGCCCATCACCAACATATCGCTGGAAGTGCCCACCCAACCGTGGAAGATGATGACTGGAGGGAGTGGTTTTTCGTGTGGAGGTCTTTTCTTGGTGGGTGGTAGCCTGTACATCTTGATTACGTATCCGTCCTTCGTCCTCACCAGGTGCTCCTTTATCTTGAAGCCGTCGTGCCTCGCCATCTGAAGCTGATATAACCGCATCATGATATTATTTGCAACCATTGACTTACTAATAGACGCAGCATCTGAATAATACAAGCTCCCTTTTTAAATGACTCTCCTTAGAGTCTAGACAAATATTATTATTTCATAAATATATGAATTTGGCTGAAAAAATAATTCTCCGTTCGTTTAAATAAGGTTGAACATTGCAATTTTGTTTTCATGCATTTACACTATATATATGATTGTTGACATATCTATATTTGGCCACTATTTGTTTCGACTTATACGCGGTGTAAATGAGAGCTTTGGCATTCTTGGTAGTGTTGACCTGTGTCCCTGAAAACTACCTGAGATGTCGGGAGCATCAGTTGTTCGTTCTCCCTAGATCCAGAAGTAACCTGCCATTGGTGATGCAAATTGGGACGGCAAGCCATTGCTTGTTTTCCAAATTGGTTTTGTTGTATACCTAATTTGTAATGAATTTGTAAACCAGCGGCGAGGTGTAGTTGCTAGGTTTTTAAATGTTAAATATCTCCAAAATGAAGCAACTGAATGCACGATACAATAAAACGCATTTAAAAAAAATCTCCCTTCTAGGTATGTTTTAAAATTTAGACAGTCGCGTTTCCCTTCATTGTACATGTATTTTTTTTCTCAAATGAGGCTTTGTTATTGTCGTATTGCAGTCATATTAATTCATAAAGTAATGTCGATTTTTCCATAGATGGCGTTGTCAGATTTTTTATACTACGAGGGTGGGTCAATAATTCCTTAGAAAAAAGCATTAAAACAGTTTTTATTTTTGTATTTTTTTTTATTTCTCAACATAATCTCCTTGGAGCTCAATACACTTGGTTAGACGTTTCTCAATTGTTTTTAAACCGTCAGAAAAATAAGTTTTCGGAAGGTCCTCAAAATAAGCATTTGTCCGATCGATGACTTCTTCATTTGAAAAAAAACGTTGTCCACTTAGCCATTTTTTTAAGTTTGGGAAAAGGAAAAAGTCACTGGGGGCTAAATCTGGCGAATACGGTGGGTGGTCGACCAATTTGAACTTCAATTCTTCAATTTTAGCCATTGATCGTAAACATGTGTGAACACGGGCATTGTCATGATGAAAGAGGATTTTTTTCCTGTTTAAATGAGGCCGTTTTTCTTCAATTTTGTTTTTTAGCTGGTCCAATAAAGATGCATAATAATCCCCTGTTATTGTTTTTCCTTTTTCCAAATAGTCAACGAAAATAATTCCACGTGCATCCCAAAATACAGTAGCCATAACCTTACCAGCTGATTTTACGGTTTTCGCCTTCTTTGGACATGGTTCGCCTTTCGCAATCCACTGCTTTGACTGTTCTTTCGTCTCGGGAGTATAGTGGTGTAACCATGTTTCATCTACAGTCTCAAAGCGACGAAAAAATTCATCCGGATTGCGTTGCATGAGCGACAACAGGGCTTTAGAGGCCACCACCCTATTGCGTTTATTGTCGACTGCGAGCAAACGCGGCACCCATCTTGCAGAAATTTTTTTCATGCCCAATTTGTCATGTAAAATAGAAATGACGCTACCTTTTGAGATCCCTGTAACCTCAATTATCTCACTCAACTTTAATCTTCGGTCACTTAACACCATATCGTGGATTTTATTGATCATTTCTGGTGTAGTCACCTCTACAGGACGTCCTGAGCGTGGTTCATCCTTTGTTGATGTACGACCACGTTTAAATTCATTTAACCAGTTATAAATAGTTGCAAGTAAAGGAGCAGATATGCCGTGAACTAAATCCAACTCATTTTTTATTTCCTTTGCTGTTAACCCTTTTATATTAAAATGTTTAATAACAGCTCTAAACTCAATTTTCTCCATTTTCCATTTTTCCATTTTCCACAAGCAAATTTTTTTTTAAATGTACGAGAAACACACAACAACCCGACCAATCTGATTGAAACTTCGCAGCATACTGAATTGGTAGTGCCGCTGCATGAAAACAAACCGCTTACAGTACTAGTCGCGCCACCTGTCGGCTTTTCTAAGGACTTATTGACCCACCCTCGTATATTGCCTATATTATGCCATACTTTTTCATCTCATTTATTTTGTCATAACTTGAA
Organism: Rhyacophila brunnea; assembly: GCF_057557595.1. Classification (NCBI taxonomy): domain Eukaryota; kingdom Metazoa; phylum Arthropoda; class Insecta; order Trichoptera; family Rhyacophilidae; genus Rhyacophila; species Rhyacophila brunnea. Next base: position 29,975,720 of record NW_028232774.1, read on the forward strand.
TAAACAAGACGTTACACTTTTGAGTAACACATAAGGTGATAGGTATGTCCCCATTTCGTGCAAAAAAATATATTTTTTATAATTGTACGGGGTCTTCGCTGCGATCATGAAGACCCTCTTTTAAATTATCGTACATTGCCCACCTCCGGTTTATGTAAATCTGCATAATAACGATATAAATTCTAATGGATTTAAGTTTTGTACTATTCCATCTGAGTCGTATTTTGCGACCCGGGTTTCGTCTTTCGGCATCTTCAGGCACTATGCGCAATCACCAATCGAAAATTCCATAACCCGGGTCGCAAAAAACGACTCAAATGGAGCACAAAACTTAAATCCATTAGAATTTAAACTCAAATTCCACCCAAGTACCCTCGGTCGATAGTATCAATATTATAATAAGTAGGTATATAAAATCTCATTGGCTGTAGGTATACCGTTTAATACTAATGCGCGTGATAGAAGGTATAATATGTAGATATTTTAACGCACAGTTTCCAAAACTTTTGCTTACCACCCTTGTCAAAAATAGTATTTATCAGGCCCCCTTCTAATTTTTTTCTCAACTAATAATAAAATTGTAATTGATAATTACTTGTAATTAAATTAGGTTATGCAAACTAATAATGTGCCATCAATTCGTCTATATCAAATTATATATTTGTCAATATCATTTTCAAATCTCCGTGGTTAACTAGTTGCAGTAGGTTTATGTGTAAGTCTTTGTTGAGAACAACTTATTACATTATGCCGGGTCCACACTGGCAACATGTCGCCGGCAACCTCGTGAAATTTTACGATAATTATCATAATTGCTTAATACTTTGGACGCGGAAGACGCACACGGCGCGTAATGAACAGGCGGCCGATCGATGTAATTAACGTGCATTTTAAAGGGGGCAATTAAAATCTCATTATCTCTTCAGCAGCGAAAGCGTTAAGAAATATTACGATAATTATCATACTTATCGTAAAATTTAACGAGGTTGCCGGCGACATGTTGCCAGTGTGGACCCGGCATTAAGTCCACGTCTAACCATATTTAATCATTTATTTTCTTATCAGTCTCGTCACACTTCATAATCCAGGATATGTGGATGTCCTCTTTTGTATCCATTATCATTTTGTATATATTTTTTTCATTTGTATATTTGTATGGTCTTATTGCCTAATTGCTCTTTGATGCCTCCCTACTTACCCGTGGGCTAGCAAATTCTCTCCCCTCCATCGCCTACGATACCAAACCGTGGCTGTCTCGGCCAAAGTGTGTCTCGGCGCGATTGGGCTCTAAAGCTTTTTGTAAATTATTTTTATTACACTCATATAGTATGTATGTATATTATATTATATACTTTTATTATACCTCACTATAAAGCGAATATCATAAAACATTCATAACCTTGGACTTATTATAGTATTTTTTTTATATAATTATATAACTTATCATTTATTTAATAGACAATCGAAAATTATAAAAAAATCGGTGCGTGTACTTATGTACGCGCGTTAGAAGTTTTACTTCTTTGGCGTAACAAAACAAAAACAAAACTTGTGATAAACTAGATTCTTTGACTAACTCTTAATTATCTTGTTAAATTGCACACTCAAGAAAAAGGACCGCTTATTGGAACGCCGTTGGTTTATTTCTATACACTTTTATATTACTAAATTATATAATGGTTTCTCATTGTTTTTATTTTTAAAGTACTAACTGTCACTCTGACGTTTAATCGTTTGTTTACGCAAGGAATTGCAAATGGCCGACAATAATAAATTCGCTGGCTAGGCAACGGAACAATTCTAAACTATGATATTATACTGTATAACAGTCACGATTGCAGTATCATACTGTGGTGTAAAGATAGTGCGTTCGGCTGATAACCGAACAATCGGTGGTTCGAATCCAATCGAGTGCATTTTTTTTCGTGTGAAAAAATAAATTATGTGTTACATGTCACGCCAAAAATACACTCTCTGATTTCCCAAACGCGCCAAAAGAAGTATAACTTCAAAAAAAATCTTACCGTTGTGATCGTTGGAACCGCTGGAGCTACTGTGAAAATGATTGATTCGACATCCTTGTTGCACATGGCAAGCACAAGACAGATCATGGCGAATTTCATTACGCGTTCCATTTTGATTCATCTATTTATATATCACCTTTTCAGTCGAATGATAGTTAATCCAAAATAAGCAATGTCACTTGGCACCGACAATGTATTATTATTGTGTGGTGTTCCTGTGGTCTGTGGGTATGGGAACTTCCAGGGCCCCGCCGTCTTTATTGTTGTTATCTAAGGTGGTATATTTTTACACCTACTGACATTTTTAATGATACTTAAAAACTTATATTTGTCATTAATTAAATAAATCACTGATTAATTTTATTACCATAAAACATTATGATATAACTATTTTCGAATCACTTTCAATAAAAAGTTAAAATCTGTGTCACTTAGGTGGTAGTTTAATCGTACTGAAAAATTGATCTATGCCTTCCGTTCCTTATATATTAATACTATCAGTTTTTTTTTGTTTTTAAATATATTGATATTTTTAATGAATAATTTAAATTTATCGACGCCTAATATTATTATTATTATTACGATATCACCAAGGTAAATAAACAACAAAAGGTACATCTTCTAATCATATTCAATTCTCATTTTTAACTTAAAGGAGTTTTTTTTTGGTTGTTACAGAAGTTTGTTTTTTTTATAAAAATCGCATCGTTCTTATTGTGATTTGAAAGATCAATGTTCATCATTTACTTGAATTAACTATTAACCGGCTGGTAATCGCATTCGTTAAGAACTGTTTTGATTTATGTACGTACATTCAATTTTTTTACCTTCTATTTTTCTATCCTTATGGCAGAGGTCGAATAGAGATAAATTACTAAAAATGGAGTAAACAGGAAAATTATGAAGGTAATAGAGGCAGAAAAATGCAAATGAAAGTATCTATTCAAAATAATCGTTTTATTGTGGCAACGTAATTTAGACAAGACATATAGTTATTTCTTCTTTTTAGATGTCAAAAACTGCAAATGCTTTTAAAATTCCCCATGCGAAAGAGACAAAACTTACGTTACTATTTTTTCAACAAAGTATAGAAATTACTCGTAGATGGACTTGTTGAAGTTTCTCTGATATCAATAACTTCGGTTCTTCGGTCATTTTTATGTATGCTATTCTTATTAGTATAGTACCCTTTTAATAGTGCCTTATGAAACCTTTAGAATTATCTATTTCGTTTATTGTGAATCTCTCTTTTAATAATATCAACACAGGTAGATTTTGGGTATTTAGGTTCATAACCATCCACCAGTGCTTTATTGGATTTAAATCGTAAGATTATGTTATTTTAATATACATTATATGTATTATAAATAACTAATGCATATTAAATTTGAGTGGTTTAATTTGAAACAATAAAACAATTATAAAATTATTATATTTTACTTTTTATTTTACAAATACTTATAGATGTACTTATGTTTTTCAATATAACGCTAGGTGCCAAACGCGTCATTGGTTTGTAGAAATGTGTGTGATTTGTAGACGTTGAACACAACGAGAGTATAACAGTCGTACAAAATACGTGGATTTAGAGTATTGTACAATATATTTGTCGGTCAGGTCACATAATATTGAGTTTTATTCTTTATTGAATGTTATAATTGAGAAAATCTATTCAATTGTGCCAGGATTTCGTCGTTCAGCAGCTGCTTTAAATCCTTGGCGTATATGAAGTCAGTGTGTGTGAACTTGTGCCAAGGAATCATTTTCGCCTCCACTATTGCATTGGTTCGGTTCAGCGTGCGCTGGAGTTGCAGAACATTCTGAAAATGATGCATAAAATCAGTATGGGGTAGATTAAGTATTTATTTATCTTACACCATTCCATACAATATCTTAACAAGAAAATAGGTTTTTTTTCCAGATACGGTTTTAGACATCTGACAAGAATCACCCTCGTGGCAGATTTCAGTTTTAAGTACATACAAAATGTATTTATAACAATTTTATTAAAAACATATTTCATAAAATTTTATTATTTTTAAATTAACGCAGTATGGAAATTGACCCTTATTACAATGCAGGTTGTTAATTTTAAGGCATGATTCTGGCATTATAAATTTCAGGGCAGAGAGGGAAATTTTATTGTCTTTTAATTTTTCACACATTTCGTCTATAAGATTAAGCTATTGACTCGATGTGTGCCTACTATAATAGTTCATGTTTTTTTAAAGAAAACTGGGAGGGAGATTTGATTATACAAAATAAAGGAAAACCTACAATATAGTATTATGATGATTATTCATCCCCTAAAATTTGTAGACTCAAAGTGGTGAACGCTAAATGTATGTAAAACGCTTATTATAAACTCCTATCTTTCCATTATAATCATGGTGAATTGTTTACAAAACAAACTCTCAGATGATAATTATTTTTTTTAAAGCTATGTTGATTCCATGTGAGAAACGGATTTTCTTGGATTGTAACTAGGTACCTCATTTATGCTATGTAAACCTTTTTAAATAGGGGCGTTTAGGAATTCCACTCATAAAACATTCTATGTAAACTTTTGGGCCAACATTGAACATTGCTAATACTTTTAAAACAAAGTATGTAAGTACCTATGTTTGATGGGAATGAAAAAATGCAAGGAATTTGGTTGACTTTATCCACTATACGGTAGTGGGTATATGTTAGTAATTGTAACTTATAATATCACGTACTTATACATTTTTTCCATCTCATTTATTCAAGATTATTCTATTTTTTCGATGTTATTCTAAGATGTTTTGCAAAAGAAAAACTATCCGTGAACACTAGTAACTATTCGTATGATTTATTTCATTTTAGTAGTAGTATTCTTTATACCATTTTTTCTTGTAGTCTCAGATATCTACTATTGATTGGAAAATTGCTGGCAAATACATATCATATTCAAGGAAATAAAGGTAGTTTTTAATAAATTCCGAAACACGTGCCGAAGTGATGTTTCCAAAACATCGCGATGACAAAAAAAAAACTAAATAAAAACATTCGGTACTGTTATGTAAGATAACTAACTGAAAATGATTATCTGTTTATTAAAAAAAAAAAACTATCGAATGCCAGTCAAAATCAATATCAAGTTTTTTTCTTTTAGTGTTAAAAAAATACGCCGGAGGTCACGTCCAAGTTAAAGGTGATATTATTTTTATTCGGTGTATAGAAATCATTAATATAAAAATTACCTGTATGTTGTGCTAGAATCTTTTGGTGTTTGTATGTAGATGGCGTGGAGTGATTTGCTCAGTGAAACGTGCATTTCTTTCCTTAGTAAATTTTTATTATGAGGCGCCAGTAGTTTCGCCTTTTGGTATCGTCTGAATCAAAGTGCAATTCAGATTATTTTTCTCATGCTACACCAGATTTAGTGGATAATTCATATTTAATAATTAGTAAGTATTCATTTTTGATGTTGTATTAGTAAACTTGTGTTATTATTTTACAAATATATCGTTATAAAATGTAATCTTCATGCTTTGTTGCTACATAGTGCTTTTTTTACTGACACCTCCAGCTCAACTAGTTATCTAGTCAATTAATGGTGAATAAACATCTCAATTCAAAATTATTTCATCTAATATTCATATAATCATAGCTTTCAGGCACACTTGTAATAAAACTTTTCTATTATATTTTGCAGATATTTATTGGAATTATAAAAATACAATATATTATTTAAAATGTGATACGAAATTATTATGTATTATCATTTGGATGTTATATATATATTATTTAGTAAAAACATTTCCTTAATTCCTGTAAATCTGATTTGAATCATGGGTCATAAACATTTGAATTTGACAGGTCTTAAGTGTTCGATTTCCTTAAAATTATGGTACAAAAAATCAATATACATTTTTTTTTTTGGTTTGCTTCCTTTCTACATTATTTTTATTACAAAATACTGTTTCTATTCTTTCGTTTTTAATGGCCATTTGTCACTTCTTTGGCACGAAGGTAAATTCTCAATTGGCATGGAATTTTAAGCATAAACAAACATACAATGTGACAAAATCGTAATAGTACTATGTAATTATAATCTAATATATTAAAATATTAGATTATCGTATATTATTTACACATTATTTTACAATTTCGAACATTTAACCCTTACCTATATCCCAGCAACCATTCCCATTATTTTCTCAAATTGAGTATTTTAAGGTGTTAGGTATATATATTTAGACTTATGGACTAATGCACATAATAATATATTCTAAAATTTAGATAATGACAATAATAATGTAGGTTAGTAGCAAATATCAATTTGTTTTTGATCCGCACTTTGAACACGGTGCGGTGCAGTCAAATTAGTAAAACTTAGTGTTTTACAATTAGTTAAGTCCTAGAACTCTTGTTAAAACAAATTAAGGCCAGGTAGGTATACCTTTTGTTTTATACATTTATTTTTTTAACTATTACGGGCCCTTTTAATTATTTTTGTAATTAACGTGTTATTTGCATTTGAAAATCAATTAGCAAAAACACAATTTTGTGCGGCCCCCTAAACATTGAATTAAGTATTAGGTAGGTATGTAATCAGAAGGTAAGTATATATTTTGTAAAATAACATGTTTAAGTTCACATATTTTTTTATTATTAGATACCTTTTTAATTTAAATCTAGTTTGGTGAAAAAAATAGAAAACGAATAGTAAATGCATGACCCATAAATTTGACAGTAATTTAAAAAATATATTTACTATCTACTCACTTAAAAATATCTTAATAATAAAATACTGACTCTTGGTAGGTAGTTAGTAGGTTTTTTTAAACCATAGTTTTTGATAACTAGCCAGAGCTAAAATTATCATTATCTTTCATGGGTTTTATATTAAAACACATTCGCGTTGATTGGAACCAATTCGATTGTTGGATAGGTACGCTCTAATGTAAGCATATTGTATTACAGTAAACTGGCATGATAGTAATTATTGTCTGGTAGATTGGTGTTGTCGAAATCCATTAAAAAATATTCTGTATTATCCTTAGATAACTAGATATATCTGACAGAAATGATTAGTTTAATTAGCGACCACCATATTTTATTTAGTATAGATGTCGCTAGTTATCACGATTGTTTAATCTTTAACACTATAATAATATACGTATACTATTATATCAACTAATTAAACTGCTCTTATGTGATACACTCGGGTATTGTCAATTGCGCGTAATTAAAAAAAATGTTTAAGCTCAATGCTAAATATCGTTTAGAGAGACTTTGTCACTGATTGAGTATTTATTAAATCATTTTTTAAGATCTGTCCAAAAAATCCACCCTAAAGGATTCAAAGTATTAGTTTAAAAATACCGATTGACTCACTTGTCTCTTATACTAATTAAGACCACTCACGCACTCTCGGCTGGCCCAGTATCCAGAAATTGTGACTGTTTGCAACAGCCTTGTGCGTAAATGCCGATTTATTATCATCTGATTTTTGGTTGCCGAAAATCAGTCGACAGTGCATAAGTCCTCTAAGAACAAGAACGGCCGATTACCGTCCGTTTATGATAACAATTGATATGCCTTACCAGCATTAAATTTATAATAAAAAAATGCTAAATGGTAAGGGAAATTTGCACGCGACCCGCTATTCAAAATATCACCATGTGAGAAAAAATTATATAAAATTATGGTCCTATACCTACCTATATTTACAATAATACAATATGTAAAAAAGTCTATGACATGGTAAGAAAAATACGATGGTATTTCATTTGATAGCTGTAACACTGGCAACATTTTGGCATCGCCTCCTTTGCTGGAGTTTAAATATTATTAATTATTCGCGTAGTATATTTTGTGCAGCTTTCATGTTTCGTTGTCCATCTGCGACCTGGTGATGTTATTCAGTATTTTGACCACGTCTTTGTTGACCAGCTCGCCCAGGTCTTTCGCGTATATGAAGTCGTAATGGTTGAACTTGTCCCATTCCACGGACTTGGACCACATTAACGTTTTAGCCCTCCTGTACTCTTTCGCTAGCTTGTCAACGCCCTGCAATGCAAAATGGGGTTAGTACACTACATTCCGTTAGTAATTGATAATATTGTTACATGCGTCATGTATTTAGTTCGCCTGTATTATATGTATATTCGTATATTATTGAAACTACTGATATCGAATATTTTTCCACTCCTGCAGGGCTGTTCTAACATATCACCTAACTCCAAAATCAATAAAAAAAAGTAATTATCCCCGGAAGTTAACTCTCAGGCGGAATATTTTTTAACACGGCCGCCCAAGACGACGTTAACCGCGAGTTGTCAGATGTCCTTGAGTAACACAGTTAATATATCTTACTTTATTCTAATCGGATGCATTTGGAATAAGTGCGATGCAGTGCGGTGTGTTAACAATTATTGTAGATAACCGCCTTGTTTACGGAATTGCTTCGAGTGATATCCGCGTATTTTGGAGCAATAAAAATAATGGAAACGCGTTAACTATTTAGAAAATCCCTGCTGGATATGCAGGTTACCAGCTGGCAATACGATCTGTCAAATACAAGAGTTGCTTGTCTAAATTATTATTTACAGTCATGTATGGGTTTCAGGACCACAAATAAAGAGGTCGATAATCTACTTGGTGTCGGGATAATCGAGCTCAGTGATGAATGATAATATGATATGTGATGTGGAGCTTATTTCTTCCGGCATGATTGGTGGATTAAACAAACAAAAAAAACCTTCAACCCAACATGCACAAAAGGAATAATGCATTTAAATTCATTATAGGGATAAATAAATATATGTATTTTATATGACCTACATGTGACATAGTACTGTACCTACTACTGTACTATTTTAAAATTATAATGTTATAATGGTATGGGCCAATTTATTTCTTGGTGTTCTTGTAAATGTACGAGCAGACAAAAATAAAAAAAATAATTAGTATTTCACACACCCACAGTCAATCATTGATTAACCATGTTATTTATACATGCACATTATTCATAATAATGAATCTTTGATAATCTAAATTATGATTTAACAAAGTATGTTCAATCTCAATTTCATTAGAGTTAGATCAGGCTTAAATAATCATTTGGTGGATCTGGCATGGTATGATACCACGTGGCAGGGAATGGGACAACTGGACTCCGGACAATTGGATGCCGCACTGTCGTAGACACGTATACAGAACGTAGACGAGGTATTTTAATCAGTTTTTATCAACTACTTAGTAGTTTTAATTCAACATAATGTATTCTTTATTGCGGATTGAAAATTACCATGCCTAAGGCTTTATATAAAATAAAAAACTCTTTTTTCGTTGGAACTTAAACATATGCACGATTAAATCATTATTTCCGTCTGCATATTTACATTCTCACCAACTATTAAATCATAATATAATCATTTAAATATAAATAATAATATTAAATATTTTTTTTAAGTACCTATAAGTACCTAACGTCTATTTATTTTCGAATTCCGTGGCGTCCAGTTGTCCGGTGCCAAATCGTCCTAGACCCCACGTGGCATGATCAACCATAGCGCTTAATCAATAAAAGGATATCTAATGGATGGACTAATGTGCACCGTCTCACTTACTCTCGCGGGCGTGATGTAATCATTCTTCCCGTAGAAGATCACAACTGGAGCGGTGTTCGCTGTCGTATTGTACTCCGGTGGATCTGGCTTCCCATACTTCAGGATATTGCGATCGGGAGACCCGAAGTCGAATTGTCTCAGTCCGTCTGAAAAGGATATTGGGCAATAATTTAACCTGCGAATAGTTTGGACAAGAATAAGAGCGACCTTTTATTACAGCAATCATTGATGGCGATTGTGCAAGATTTTAGTGTGGTTGAATTATTGGTAGCCACAAAAAATTAATACCTCACACGTTGGCGCATTGAAAGATGATAAGGGGTAATAATATACCAAGAGCATGAACCTAATAGGTTGTACTCGACTCAAAATTGCTAACATAAAAATCTCATAAAACAAAAATCTGTTATGGCGGCTCAGATCCACTTTGGATTGTGCAGTCAATTTAAAAAAAAAATCTATACCAACACATTTGACGTTTCGTACGTTTGGCTTACTCGATTTTTGTGTGCATTTGAAACCTAATTATTATGGTTAGATGTATTTAAGAAGATATCTATGCGCAATAATTGATGCGGTCAGTACGCGAGAGTTATAATATCAGTTATCTCGGGGTACCAAGAATGTAGTCAATTAGAGCAAACGAAAATAGACAGACTGAAATTACATTTTTAATATAGTATATTATAGGGTAGTATAGATACCTTTTTTCCCTAGTTGTAAAAAGTGCCTGAGTTGGTTAACGCTGGCTGGCTGCATTCTGGCAATTACGCTAGGTCCCATTTCCTGAAAATTGTTACACGGTTTTGTTTCAATTACATGCTGAAGTCTATGTACCAAAAGAATTTCAGTACCTAATCTAGTATTGATTACTTACCCAATCAACTTGACCGTAGTCTTCGCCTACGAACATGAACACCAGAGCGTAGCACATGTCCTCGCTTTTCATACGAGGTCTGCACAAGTTGGAAGCCAGCTGCTTCTGGAACGGGCCGCCCACTGTAAGCGGGTTAATCCCCATCGAAGCTAGAATGTCCTTAAATTGAACATATTATATAATTTAGCTTATAATAGAGTTTTAGTTCAAATTCAGAACATCGTTTATTTTGTAAATGTTGGGTTGTTCGATTTGACAGTTTGTAAACACTTTTGTTATTGTTTTATCTTGTGTATACGGCAACGAGTGTATTTTTAGTAGTGTATTTTAGTTTATTAATAGCACATAATAATAACTTCATTCTGACCAGTGGCGGTTAGTAGTTTTCAACATTCTTTGGGTCGGCATCGGTGTGTTTGGGATACTTTGGATCTGCCATGCCCATATGAGCCGCAGCAGTGAAATACGTATGTAGAGTCTGTGTGCATTGTACATTTTGTACGGTTGTTAGAAGTGAATATTGATAATACAGGTACATGTATTATTTGTCTTAATTCATTTATCTATTTGTATGTAACGCTTTAGAGAAAATATATGTAAATTTGAATGAAAGAGTTAGACAGGGAGAACAGTATTAAAAAGAGTATGTAGGGTGAGAGAAAACATACACCTAAACGCAAACCCAAAATGTGAAAAATAAACTCACAAGCAAATAAAGGAATCTTTTTTTAACCGCGTCGTGAACGAAAACGAACGATATGATACTCTTATAATAGTTTGACAGATGCTTATAGTGCAGTGCTAGCATATAGAGTATATAGAAAGTATTAAACGACATTACAATTAATTCATGACAGATTGACGCTAAGATATAAATAATTACAAGATAAAAAGAACTTTTTATATACCACGTTTTAAAATTTTCTGTTGAATCATAATATCAACTTGACAATTCTATCTATTAGTAAAAACTTTTTATTGTACTTGATAGAAATACTGAATAAATATAGAATACCGAAATGTCATTTTGACATTTCATATTGATTTCCATAGTAAAGCACGTATATATTAATAATTCAGTTGCTAGGACCCTCTTAGCAACCAACAATAATAACTTTCCATACAAAACAGAATTAACTGAAAATGAATTCAATTCTGCTTAAAGATGGCTAAAAGTATTGAAAGAATGCATTGTCGCCGTGTTCTGATATATTCTAAAAGTTTCAAATGTCTAGCTAGTCGGGAAGTTGGTTAAAAATCTTCAATCGTCCAATACAAATCTTTGACAAACAAGAAAAAATTATACTGGACACACAAGAAAAAATCTGTACCGGACAAACAAGAATACGAGCTAATAAAAACGTGGTAAAAAGTGTGGTGTTACAAGGAAAACACGATTTTGGAAATGAAAGGTATATCTCTGAAAATGTAAATTACTTTGAGAATATACCGGATTCAAATTAAAATGAATTCAGGAGTGGATTAATCGAAGTGAATGTATTAAAAATCAACAAAGTGGTGTTTAGATAAGAAATATGTGTCATCCAATACACCAATCAAACAAAAAAAAATAAAAAGATTATGGATGCGGAAGAACTATTAGCTAGACGTCTAAAACACCGCCAGGCTGGTGTAACAGCTCACACACAATGAATTGAGTCTGAAACACCAGAACACAGGGGGAAAGTGAGAGAAAACATACACGTAAACGTATGAGAAATAGTGGGACAGAGAAAGACGAAAGACACATCCAAGAATTGACAGGTCGCACTGCCATCTGGTAATTTCCTAGCTACTAATAATAATTATTATAATGATAGAGTTCCTTACCAATATCCTAAGGTCGAGCATCAAATATGAATAAAACGCCAGCGAGGACATGTGTATTGCCGGCGCTAGAGCCACGAACGACAGGAACTTCTTGGCGAGGTCCGGCCGCCTGTCGCACATCATGACGTAGGCAGTCGCGCCAAGAGAGTACCCGATGAAGTGGACTTTGGGTGCCTTGCTGATCGCCAGAATTTCATCCATCTGCGCCGGCAGGTCTAGCAAGCCGTGCTCGTCTAAGCTGGGAGGAACATCGTATTATTACCAGATACTCGTCGTCCACTAAACAATATTATTAATAGATAGCATGACAAATGTTGCTATATAGAGTATTCATACGAGCTGTATTATAATATTTTCATGTATAAGTATTTTTGTATTTATATTATTTTAATTAAATTAAAACAGTATTTATAATATAATAAGGTACATACTTTAATAACGATCATATTGATATGTTAATTGATTGATAGTCAAAGTTATATACCCAACACAAGATAATATTGATATATTTTTGAAGCTAGGAAAATTAAATTGAATTTTCTTGTCAAGATACAAGTTGGTACCATTAAATTGTTTTAATTTAATACGTAGCCGTAAAATGCATTTTTTTGTATCAGTAGATAATGTCATTGTTAACAGACAAAACTGGACCAGATCATCATACAATTATGTGGATAAGTACTAGGTGCATGGCCCCACAAAGGGGGGGGGGGGGGGACGTCGTGGCGAGTCGACTAGATAAGTGAGATAAACATACATCACAAATTTGCTCTAATAGTTAAAAAATCAACTGCGGCGCTATGTTACTACAATAATATTAATATTTCAAATTAAGTGGTTATGCAATACAATTTTTAATTGTGTGTCGATACTCGACTACTCTAGAATTCTAATGGATGTATAATATGGATGGATTAGAAATATAAAAAAATCGCTAAAACTACACATTAATTTATACCGCGTACACCATTTGGATAACGCTACTGTTGAGTGTCACACTGCCTTTACCTTTAGCGATGGGTAGAGGGGCCCGCCAAAGATCCTAGCCTGGGGGCCCACTTCATGAGTAGGTATATATTGTATTTTATTTTAATTAATATATTAATTTAAAAAATATAATGTGTTTTTTTTCTTCTATGAATTTGGTCTGAGACAATTAATATTGCATTAATCTATAAAAGCTTCTTACCTGAAGTTCCAGTAGGCAGGATCAGTCCTGCTCATATTGGGATGCGACGAATACTGATTGAACCTCATATTTCCAATGAATACATCGTACCCTGCATCCGCCAATAGGAAGGCTAGAATTACAAAACAACGTTTAATTTAGTACATTTTTTCAAGAGTTTGGACTATAACTAGAGCATAGGAGCATGGTCTTAATTATATTCGTTCGGTCTATTCGTTCACTATCAGACATTATACCTTTTCTAGTTTTTTAAAGATCAATAAAATTATTATCTCGTCTATCGATAATTGTTTGTTTTTGTTTGTGGATATATTGTACATCGTATTTGTATTGTACTCATACTGAAACTTTCACCCAAATTCACCGATTTCAGTCGACAAGGTTAATTTGTTATTCAAATATAGAAACATCGATAAAAAGATAATTTTGATGTTGAATTTTTCATCCCAGTGAATGTTTTTTTTCAGTTTACTATTTAGTTGGCGATCCCCTCAAAATATCTCGCGATCCATGGGTTGAGAACCCGGGAACTTATGAGCTTTTTGTTGGCATGACATGATTTGTTCTGAAACATCGAATGTCTGATGAACACAAGATTATTGCGGGTTCGTGACTTACCCAAACTCTTCTTGCGTCCCAGCAGCATGAAGTCACTGGATGAGCCGATCATGCCGTGGAATAGCATGACCGGAGGAAGTGATTTCGTAGGCCAGCCTTTCCTTCTGGCTGGTAGTCTGTACATCTTGATGACGTAGCCATCACTCGTCGTCACCGGGTGCTCTTCGATCGAGAATCCGGCTCGCCTCGCTAGTTGCAACTGAAACATAGGTGCGGAATATGACTTCATAACATAAAAGATAATTTTGACAAGTTTAATTCTAATTGTTATAAAACATCAGTTCGTAATTATTATTTATATAATATTATATTGGCCACAATGGCCGTGCGGTGTCTTTTGAGATAGGGCATGATCCTCAAAAGCATAATATGCCAATATTAAAATTACAATTGGTATTTTGAAATATGTACATTATTTCCAGGTATTGAAAACTTGTTGATAGATTTTTAAAACAAATTAATGTAGTGGTACTGTCATTAATTCCTAATGAAATCATATTATGATTTTTTTTTCCCGACCATGTCCGATCCTAATAGCATCATATGGGCCTCCACAGAGTAGATGTTTGTATTAACAGATTTTGTTTTTTTACGAGAAACGGATGTTAGCCACTTGCTCAACCTATTAGGTCCATACCCTCCCTGACACACATAAATTGAAAAACAATATGTGTACTTGCCAGACCCAGGATTCGAACCTGAGACCCACGGCGTGATAGTATAGTATAGTATAGCATGAAAAAGATACTGGATACCAAATGACATGTCCAACACCACATCATATTTGTTCTCATAGGGACCAGTTCAGGGCAGGTAGTTTGTAATTGAATATTTATTATTTTTTGGATACTTATACTATCATAATGAATATCGTGGAATAATTAAGGCGTGCGCTGCATCGACAGCATCTATCGACCGCACGTCACTGGTACCCACATATTCACATAACAATCTAATAGTATATAATAATAAATAATAATACATATTGTAACTGGAACTCAAACTTGTAGACATTATTAATTTAAGTATCCTGTGCAGATTTAATTACTTTGTGCAATCGCGCCTTGATATAGGTACGATAACGGTAACCTCCACGTATAACCAGAACTGATACACTATAAATAAATACCCAATTATAATATGATAATATAATTCGAATTGAATCCTTGGCTATTATATTCAGTGACTTCTTAGAACTTTTTTGTCGTGAATGTATTTACTAGTTTTTATTTTCGCTCTGTTGCATGTATTTTTTCGCCATAACGCCCCGCCCCCATATTGATACAGTGTGTCGAGGTTATCTAATATGACAACTGCAATATTATTGTTGTCTATCTGTTCTGAATCTAATCATATAAATCTAAGCTTATCATCGACGTATTTCTAGGAGTATCTATCAATTATACTCAGTGTTGTATTATATTCCTTACAAATTCGAAATAACTAAACCTTATTGATTTCATCCCGCATACGTCCTTCTTTTTACATTTCACACAGGTACTACGTATTGCAGTTACACTTGCCGCTGGCGTACTCGATAGGATCGATTTTGATTCAATTGAAGTTTCGCGGAAGAAAATAAGAGATAATTTATTAGTATTGTACGTATGATGACCATATTTCGTCTAGATGCCAGTGCATTCTGATGAAAGGTCTATACTGGGCGCATATTTAGCACACGTTATTTTTATATTTATCCAATATTGAAAGTGTATGGTTTAAAAAAAATAAGAATGATTGTCTCAATGTCATCTCGATTACTCAATATTTATCATTTATCCATTTGATTGAAACTTATTGTCGTTTGTATTGGTCCTGGAACTCTGCCCCCAATAAAAATGAATACTTATTTTTTACATTAGTGTAAATAATCGTTGGAAATGTCTTTGAACCCATCCTGATGCTGTGTTTTATTTTAATTCATTGTTATTATATAAGCTTATTCAGTATTCTATAAATCCTTTTTGTGTACATTATAAGCATCTTTATGCCTAAAACTTTACAGGCATTTATTTCCTCATCTTGTATACTTACCTACTTATTGTAATTTAAGATTTAAAACCAAAATGAAGCCTGAAATGCGCATGGGTCTTCTGCGCATATATTTTGAAGTATGTGACATATTTACAATAAAAATAGTACAGAAAAAAATGTGAGTGGTGTGTAGTGGTGCCTTCTAATAATTGGAAAAATTTTGCATATCATGAAACATGTATTGGAATTTTTGAATGACTTGATTAATTATTATTAATTGTGGAAATAATAGTTGTACGTGTATTAAATTACTATACCTACTTGCTAAAATGTATTAAATTTGAAATTTGAAATTTCCACGTGGAGGCATTACAATCACCCCTTAAGTAGGTAAGTATAACTTTTCATAAAAACCAGTAACATGTTTGAATGACAAAGGGCGACTTATTAAAAGGTATGCGGTGATGTGAAAACTGATTTTAACTAATTTTTTTCTTATATTAACTGTGTCACTTGTACTGCTTTAACCGTAGGTCCGCGATTCATGTAGGTAATTATAGTATAGATGGTATACACCTACATCTTAAAGGGTAATTATCGCGTCATTAGCTGATGTGACATAAACATTTCTTAATTATGTAACTGTGCCGATCTCAGACGACATCTTGTAATATTATTATATTGAAAACAGTCTAGATTTGGTACCTACCTGATATAATTCAGGTCGAAGTGCATTTCTATTGATTGATTGTGGTGCGGTCGACCTTGGCATATTGCAATGAATACATAATGTAAATTAATTATTATTTAGATTAATCGAGGCGATAAAAACTAAGATGCAAGCCGATAATGCAGTTAGCTGCACTCCTTCGTAATACGCTGATTATATGTCGAGGGCGCTTTGACAATTTAAAATGCCTTAAGCTATATTCGGTAAATAACATTTTGAATGCAACTTGCTTGTCATAATTCTTGATTGATATTAAGCTGATAATAATATGGATATTAGTTTTTTCTTCTTTTTAAGTCAGTTTGGCATTGCGACTATTGTGAGTGACAAATGTATATATTTTTCAAATAATAGATATCATACTTAGACTATAGATACATCTAGACGCCACCCGTTGCATTGCTAAATTAAGCCGCGTGCCTTGCGGTTTGGTTTGTCGGCGAGCGAACGCATTCGTCTACAAATGTTCGAGACCATAGACCATTTCGCTAGTGCTCGCCCAAAGTGCTCGCACTAGACGCTCAGAATTAAAATATAATTTTCTATTTTTTTACGTATATAGTATTTGTAAGCGGTCAAAATGCAACCATTAGATAAAGATATCCATAATTTAAGTTATTTTAAAGAAACACTAGGTCACTGATATTAAAATATATAATAATATACAAATAAATTATCACGAACATGTATCAACTTACCTATGAAACGTAATACCATCTTCTTGCTTATCAGTACGGCTACCACATTTTAAGACAACACACAGAACCATCTTTTCTACTTAATTAACTAAATATATTTACCACTGACTTTATGTTTAACACAAAAAATACCAATTTTAGCAACACGAGCTCGCAGGTTATCGATGCTATGTGAAGCGTTTCGCCCCGATTTTCCTGCGATACTTTTGGAAACTAGCTCACAAATATGTAAGTAGACCTTTTATCTTCCTCTAGCGCGTGTCGCAGAGATTGTAAGGGTGCCGAATACTTTCTCACTCGCACTCATGCATCGTTTTTTTTAGGCCTTGATATCATACGTTTTTTATGTTGACTTTTGTTCGCCGTGGTCCAGAAAGCCTTAAGGGGGGACATGCTCGTCGAAGGTCAAAATTGAGTTTTTATTGTATTTTCAAACCATGATCCTGGACACTCCTTAAACGTTGTAGATAATCTATTTATATAATTTTGAAGCCTTATTATCCTTTATAGTTATTTTAAACATTTGATGACTGCATAAAGTATTTTTGTTACATAAAATAGTATTCTTTTAAACCTCTCGCTCTAATGTTTTAGAATATAGTCATATTTCGGTACATAACTGTGCAGTGAGTGGTGTTAAGATTTTTTACGTTTATTAATTTTTAAACGCATTTATGAAACCATTAGTATAATTTATTACGAGATAATTTTTGTAAAATATTCACGATAAAAAAATATATTGATAATCTCTGTGATCCCAAATTTGACAAGAATTAGGCATTTTATTAATCAAAAAATCGGCAAGATTAACACATTTAACCTTTTCCACTCGAATTTTTTTTATAGGTACATACCACCCACTCGAGACTTTTTCCCGCACAAAGCATAATTTCAATATAAAACATTTAATTGGTGAAAAAAATGTAAAAAATTTTTTTTTTTTTTTATTCTGTAAAATAAATTTATAATGAATATACTGTACTTATTTTTAGTTTATTTATAATTCTTCATTGTGTGGTATTTCACAAAGCAATCTCCAATATGTAATCCTGGCTTATCACAGAATCGTAATGAAATAGCGGTATGTAGAGAACTGGCTATAAAATGTAAATCGTCCATTATGACTGTAAATATGATACAAATGAATTGCCTTCAAATACACTTGTAATATAAGCGGCTGTCTCGTAAATTTCCTAAATTAGTTTCGGGCTCATAACAACTCATTCCCAGTGCGGTACACATTATCAAAAGATTTCTCAAAAAATAATAAATCGATACGTAATAATTTTCATTTGACTCATTAGAGTATTTCACATTATATAGGTTCCGAATCACCATTATATCGAGGGTATACTTGCAGAACGCATCATACCAAAATATCGTACGTGCCTATACTCAGTTACGTGTAAAACAATGTAAGTATTGTTTATCAATGCTGTTTGGACATAATTTTTATATGTAAATTCTTAATCAAGATTCAGTAAGTAGTTTCCAGTAGGTCGTGCATATCTGCGTATTGTCATTGCATTTCAAAATGCACGTGCATTTTTAATGAGCTACCTCAGACATGTCTAACAATATTATTATAATTCACCGTAGTATGCACCTACTTGCTACCTAATAATATTAATACATATATTATTTTCATCATGCTTTGAATAAAATATCTCAAATTCTTGAGAAATAACTCTGCTAGAATACTGTTTAGATATTATTCACTACATACAATATCATTATGGCCATATGCTCCAATTGAAAGACAGGAAGACATGTTAAGGGCCGGATTTATCATAGGGCTAAAGCAGGTATATTACCCCTGAATTTACGCCCCAGAGTCCGAAAAATAAATTGAAATATTGTTGTTGAATGTTGACAATTTGTCAAATAATTGGTCTATTGAGGAAATCTCGTATTTTTTACACTTTAAACGTGCAAATATATAAAACTTTTCCATAATCAAATGCATAATATGACAAATAAATATTTTTAATGGGGGGGGGGTAAGTATTACCCCAGAGCCGCTTTCAAGTGTAAATCTAACCCTGGAAAGTTACTAGGTACATAATATTTCATTGAAATACTATTAAAATCCTGGAACCTTTGTTTATTCGTTAATACCCGTAACTATATAATATACTAGTAAGTATTGTCATCAAAAACAGTATTCAAATATAAAACTGTAAACTATACGGACGCCCCTGCGCAAGCGAGAACCAATAAAAAATATAAACACACTTCAAAATCATGCGTGACAAACACTTCACTCTAGTCTGGGAACGTTCAATAAATAAAATTTATGTAACAAAAAAACATTGCTTGCAAGCGACGACCTACGAATAAAAAAAGAGAAGATTCCGATAAAAATACTATGTTGAAATTAGGCACGCAGTATTCTTTTGCCGACTTCTTTCTCAGATAAATGTAATAACCTATTATTATTCATTCTAACTTGATTGAAATCGCATTATAAAAATTTATGAAAATATTACAAAAAATGACTTTAGAGGCGGTGCCGCCGCTACGGCGGCACTCGAGTAATACGGCAAACTTCTAATGCCGCCGATATGGCGGCACTCGAGTGTTAAGGGTTAAAGATGATTCTAAAGATACTTATTATAAGCTATGTTTTTGACCATTCAAGTGTGATAAACATCTTATGAATAATGATTGCTTTATAATAATTATTGACCTAACAATAAGGTAGTGTTTTTTTGAAATACGCCATTTCTTTTGTCATTCCCTAGTGGTTAAGCTACAACATACGGCCGTAGCCATAAATTGACAAACTATAATTAAAGTAGGGAGTAAAATTATGTTAACACGCGTGTTTGAACATGTACCTGTATGTATTGAGTGATTTAGTGATATAATGTATTGGAAATTCGATAAAATCTACCACAAAGCATGTAGAGCAGTGTTTCCCAACCTTATTTCTGCCAAGCCCCACTTCAACGCTTCAAAAATCTCCGTGCCCCTCCTATCAAAATTTTATAGCTACTTAACTAATTCTGAAAAAAATGAATTGCTTCAAATAAAAAATGCACATAGGTAATACTTTTTTAAATTTAATTTTCGTAAATAAATATGTATATTACGTTACATTTACAACTCAGAAGAAAATTAGTGCAATCCTTGTGCTATGCTTCGTCTTAAAATGATTTTCAAAATGACCTTTTTGCCCCCCAAAACATTCAAATTGCCCCCGGTGGGGTGTACGCCCCACGTTGGGAATCACTGGTAGAGGATAGAGAAAGTTTGAGACAGCTGATCTACAATTCCACAGGACCTATTCCTCAGTAATGAGGATGATGATGAAACAGAGTAAAAAGATAATTTAAATACGATAGTTTGTTAAAACATACTACAAATGCAATTTTACAAAAATGTTCTAATCAATTTATTAGTAACTAGCAAAATTTTTTGATAGTATGAAATTATTGATCTATAATTTTAATTAATATTTTAAACTAACTGGGAGCGCAATTTTGTGAAATAAGATTCAGAAGTTTCTGTATGAAAATAATATGTATTTGAAATAGACAGAGCGTTTGTTTTTTAAATTCTCGGGTCGGGGAAAGTCTAATATTATGTCGGAAAATCACCGCGCGTTTCTGTTGGTAGGTATGCTAAAAATTATAGCACGTTGATTGCTGCTAACTTCGTATTGACTTAATCGTTTACCTCCGTCCAACACGCAGTCTTCTACATTATTAATAGTTTTATATTAATTTTAAATTATTTGTGGAAATACATTGTAATTGTCAGTATTAAATAAAATAAATCAAATTGTGTTAGTAATACTACTTACCAACATAATCTACTTAATGTTATACCAATCTGGATTGGTTTCATCCGCTTAAAGCATAGATTCCCAAACTTGTTTGTACAACTGGCTCCTTTTCAGAAAAAAATACTCAATGCTTGGAAATCTATCTTCTACTAGTGAATACATAGAAAGATGCAGTGACAAATCTGCGTCCTTTTATTACTGTTCTGGTATATGTTTGTCCGTAGCATTCTTAAATCACCAGATTAGTTGTTTGCAGTCGGTTTTTTTAAAAACAAGATTTCTGATCACGCTGAAACCTCGTTCCCCTAAAAAAACTCTGCTTTCTTTTTGCCTTTACCGACCCTTTATATATAATCAACGCCCCCTATTGTTTCCGTGGCTACTCCGCTCCTCTGAATCGTTACACCCCCCTTAGAGGGCGATAATCACTTTGGGAAACACTGGAAAAGGATATTGCCTACTGATGAAACTTGACAATTACTTGATTTACCATAATATAATATGCAAAAAGATGTAAGGTGTCATTATCGTTCGTAAGCGGATAATTATCAGCTGTCACAGAGGGAAGGTTATAATTAAAAGACGTTCGTTAAAATGCATAGCTTTTGGCCATTCGGCATACCCATTCGGTTCTTGCTCGTTGAAAAAATAACATTTGGGTTTTGGCATATGCGGGATTCGAACCCGCGACCTACGGGCTTCAGACGCGTACGCTCTGTCACTAGTTCACAGTGCGGTGAAAGATTCATAATATTGGTGATAATACTGATAATACTGATAATAAATTATTTTGCTGTAGTTACTATTACGCCTATCTGGTTACAGTTTTACTGGCTCATAAATTACATAATAAAATTTAATTTGAATGGCTTCTGTGATCTTGAACGCGTTTCTGCTTCAAGCGCCAAACCCGTTCTGTAGAGACATCCATATTTCAGGCCCGACAAGAGGTATACTATGATTGTACCACTAATCTTTAGGTCAAGTTTATCTCGTATAATTATATTACGGATGCAGATATATTAGTATTGTTATGAAAATTGTGTAGGAAGGCTGAACTTTTTTCATGACAATTGTACACGTGGAATCGTGTTAATTCAGCTGTTGTGTATATTGGTACTATTGGTAGGTAGGTGACAGGTGTGTATGTACCTACTCGAACTACATATAAATAAATCAGTAGTTTTAAACATTGAAATGGTTCTAAACGACGAAGAAGAAGCCACTTGGTACTAATTTTTATGTAATTTATTGTTATTTCTGGGTGGAAGGACATGATATTTCAATTAAATTTATGTGATGTTTTCAAGTGTTTATACGATTGTTTCACTTCTACTACCTACTGCAATAGTGTTTCACTATACTATGGTCATTGGGCCGGATGATCTGTGGTCAAAAAAAGAATAATATGATAATAATATTCTTTTGTTGTATGCATTAATAAATAAATAAAAACATAATTTTTATTAATATTATGTTTGGTATATTTAAAAATATTTTGTCTTATGACAAATGTCTACGACAAATGATTATGTTTTAGAATAATTGTAATATCATTATTTTACAGTGGCACTATGAGTACAGCAAAAAGCCACTCGCAGTTGTTTTTGTGTTATTTGATAGTATTGACATAGGTAAAGGTATTGTAGCAAACAATATCAATACACGTAGGAATCGCCCGTTGTGGCATTGTGGAGCGATTCCAGTATACATACTTTACTTAAAATTGAAGGCACTGTCATATCCACTTGAAAAACTCACTGAAGAAACCTTCAACCGAGTGAGACTTAGATCCACATTTATCGCATACTAGGCGTGTGCTTTGCCAATTTATTAATCTACCGACTACCGAGCAAGGATTTTTCCTATATTTATAAGGCTTTTACAAGTTTTGTATTTTCAATGAAGAATGTTGCAGCGTTATAACTGGTGTATTCGTTAATAAAAAAAAATGTTAAATACAATTTTCTCCTTTTATATCTATTAGTTAGTGGGTATATAGGATAAATTCCTGAATATGATTTCTATGATAATAAATTAATATATCATATTATTATTATACCGTTACTCTAAAATAGTTATGCGGTTGCTTTTTTGCATATTTTATTGACATTATAAATACGATTTTTAGTCAAAAAATCTTTTAAACTTTAAAACACGTTTTGAATATCCATGCCACTTGTCTACATCGGATGACTTATAAATCAAGTTTAAAAAAAAACCAGTGCTTCCCAACCGGTATGCCGATATTGTACAACAATTATTTTTTTATTGTCAATTTCCATCCATAGTGTTTTCCATTAGACAGCGAATGAACTGTTTAATTGAAAAGGATCATATTTGAAATTTATTGATAGTTAATTACGATCAACTCTTCTAAGCATCGATTAGATATATAAAAGAACACCAAGCACAAGTATCTCACTGAAAGAATTGATTATCTATCCATCATCTGTGTTCAATTGTAATGGCGGTCCAATTTATAATATATGCACAATTTAGATTTGTTTATTCTTACATGCTTAATATCGTAATATATTATTATTACGTTTAATACAAAAATGCATCTGGTTATTTTTTAGCATGTGTCATTAATTTAAGAGCTTCAACATACTGATAGATAAATAAGTATTCTACAGTATGCGGTAAACATACCTATTATAAATCGAATAGTGTGCTGTGGGACAAAAACTGTTGGGATCTTTAGATTTAGATTCTAAACAACTTCAGTATGTTGTTACCTATTGTTATACTGTCAAGTGACGTTATCCAACTTTATTGTCTTTAATGAAATGAAGAAACTTTCTTATTGATTATTCTTTATTCGTTTGTTTTTATTTCAATGTTATACTTACCAAATCCGACGTTCATATTAAATTAATTAAAATCTTATTTATTTTTTCATATTCGTAGAATATGCCGAAGACAAAGAGATTGGACTATTATTATA